>NC_138966.1:15960000-25410000 GCF_055761805.1 Camellia sinensis
TCTGAAATCAGCAGATGCAGAGCTACTAATTTAGTATTACAGAGAAGAATTTATTATTATTGCTGTTGCATGTTAATTGTTTTTTTGTTCTATTCACAAGTTTAAAACATGCATAAATAGGTATTTGGCACATGGAACAGCAACCGATTACATGTATGACATTGCAAGAGTGCCCATGGCTTTCACCTTCGAGGTTTGTGAAAATGCACTCTCTTTTCCTGTCATTTATTCCTTAGCAACTCTTAACACACAAATATCTTTATGTTACGTGTACTGATTGGCAGATCTATGGAGACAGAACAGCATCCTCAAGGGACTGCTTTAAAATGTTCAATCCTGTTGATCTTACTACCTTCAATGTAAGTTAGGTCACGACTAAAATGATAACCGATTCTTTGTTTGGGAGGGAGTTTACAGTTCATTAATATGAAACCTCTTGAACATCTATTCTATTATATGAAACGAACACCTCATTTGGCGTAAAGGTCGTTTATTTTTTCCCAAAGATGCCCTTTAAATCTACTTACTGCTGCATCCAATAACTGTTGAACGATTTTTCTCATTCATCAAACTGTCCATAACTGCTAAATGCTTTCTCATTTATCAAAACGCCCCTCAATCATTCAACCCTTCGAAAATATAAATGTAAAATCACTTTGCACCCACCGCTAGTAGGGTATATTATGCAAATTCTATAATTATTGCTCTTTTTTTTCGCTTTTGGTTTTCAGAAAGTTATCAATGATTGGTCGGCTGCATTCTTTGCAATGTTCAATATGAGCACGCACCAGCTTGATGAACTCGGTTCAAAGGCCTCGAATTCCAACAAGGACAAGTTGGTATCGATAGATGACTATCTGAATGGGTATCTAATGGAGAGGAGTAGTAGATATGGGAAGAAGATGGAGGTGCTTGACCTTGGAATGCAGGAGATCAGGACATATTTCAGGCTCTTCTTGTTATCCTCAGTGCTGTTGCTGTTCATGTTTTGTTCTAGAATCTCAAAGAGTAATAGACCACTTGTTTCTGGTATCCCACTCTGATAATTTCCTTTGCTCACAATCATTTGAAGAGAGAGAGAGAGAGAGAGAGAGGGAGAGAGAGGTGTATAATTTTTGATTTGTGATAGTTCATTTTTTTTTACGATAATGCAATTGTTTATTTAGTTTTCATCATTTTTATTCTTTCCCTCTGATGTGTGTGATGTTTTTATATCGGTCCAGCTTGGAGATCAAAACTGGACCGTTCAGTCTGCAAAGTAGGCTAATTTTTGGATTCTATTTTAATAATTCGAATCGTTCACATTTTAAGATTCGTCGAATACATCATTCATGTAAAAAATCAAATCGATCGAATAATAAAAACTACATGTTTGAATCAATTTTATATGAATCGTTTATTTTTTCATTATTTATTTTTTTTTTATATAAAATTGATTCGAATACGTGGTTATCGTTATTTGGTCAACTTGATTTTTTATATGGATTATGTATTCGACGAATCTTAAAATGTAAACGGTTTAGATCATTGAAGTGGGCCTAAATGTGAGTTCACAGTGTGGACCGGATGGTCTAGTTGGAGATATGGTGGACCCTTTTTATATATCATGATCTTGCTAGGTCTTTTGCAATTTCCACTTATACCATTTCCAATAGATATTTGGAAAAACTAATATTGCGAGTTTGGATTTTTAGGTGAAGATGGTGCATTGTAAAACTAATTTGTATTCATCACAATGATTTAAATTGTTCATTTCATATGATAAGTTGAGAAAAATATAGTTGTAAAAAAATTAAATTGATCAAACATAAATAATCATATGATCAAATTACATATATATCATGATAAATTGACAATCTATTCTTAAAAATATGTAAATTGTATAAATAAAAGAATAAAGCTTTGGACCTCCAGTGGGGGTACTGGGGTCCCTTCCCATTGGTCCAAAAAAACAATTTTTTTTTTTTTTTTTTTTTTGAGTTTCCAACCACCCCCAGGCCGACACGTGGCACTGGGGGGGTCTGTAGCATTACTGTAAATAAAAATAATTTAATTATATGACAATCGATGTTACATCAACTTAATTTTTTCAAGCAATTGTATGAGATGAATGATTTTGATTACTGAAGTACGTCAAAGTTAGTCTCACAATGAGTCACCTCCGTCTTGGAATTTTAGCAAATTCAGACTCAGGCTCTTGCAAGGTTGGATCTGTTTCAATTGATGAGATAGAAAATAAAAAAGAAATTCAATTATGGCAGGAAAACGTCTATTGAAAGAAACTTCTTCACTCAAATATTTTCTTGTGCTATGCATCATGAAAAGTACAATTTGCTTTTGTACGTAGACTAGTAAACAGAACCATTAATTAAAAGGTAAATTTTTTGTATTTCTTTGCCTCTTAATACACTTTTAATAAGATTTCCTTGACCAACAATAGCATCTAACAATCAGTAAAATTAGACTAAAATCATATGACCTCTCAGAGGATGCTGTCACCATCAATATAGTTATACCTATTGTAATTAAAAGCAGATTGAAAAATGATGAAGCTGAAGCATAGAGCGTATGAAAATTTCTCAAAATTTTGTATGTTTTCGAGTTATCATCTCAATTTGAGAAAACGTTTTGATTTAATAAGCCTATTTCAAAACTGATTTCAATAATTCGAACCATTCACTTTTTTAAACTCGTTGAGCAGAATATTCATGTAAAAAATTAAAATGATTAGATATCGATAGCTATATGTTTTAATCATATTTGTTTTAAAAAATATACAACAAATATAATTTTAAAAATAACCATTCATTGTTTGTAATTTAAAATTGATTCAAACTTACAGCTACATATCCAATCATTTTGAATTTTTACATAAATATTCTACTCAACAAATCGTAAAAAGTAAATGGTTCGAATCATTGAAACGGGACATATGATGGTCATCGAAACGGGACATATGGTGGGCTCCACGAGCCTCTCAAATCTTCTCATGTTAAGATGTAAACCTGAGAGAAACCAAACAAAAGTAAGTTTCCTCTAATCAATGAAGCAGAAAATGTAACTATATGTATTGATTACCTCCCTTATATTGAATATATTATGAATACAAAATGACTAATGAAATCAGGAGTCTACAACATTTATTTCCATGATTACATGAAAATTCTGATTTTCGCAACTATGATACAAGCAAAAGCACTTGTGCAATTAAAAAAGATAAAAAAAAATTGTGTTACAGGTGTTTTGAATTGCTAAAGTCCTTCCACATTTTTTGATTCTTGAAATACTGGTATGTGTCTTCAATTCTCGGTCTCTATAACATCATCACACTAGGAGTTCCATCTGATAGAGAACAACCCAGCATGTACATCAGAGAAACATAACTACTTGGTGTAGGAGAATTTCAGGGGAACTGCAAAACTTGGGCAAATCATTGTTAAGAACTCAACAGAACTCTGAACCAATACACTGGTTTTAATTGACGTCAAAGCTATACCTTCCAACTTGGAATTAAATAATAAGCTATAATAGTTTAGGATTGCTCAGTAACTAACCTCTGATTGATTATCAACTACATCAAACATGGTTAGCTAATTGTGTAGTTTTGATTTGACCAGCTGGATGACTTGTGCTCTCAATTATGACCTCAGTGCCTGCTTCATGTATCTCAGAGCAGATCGTAACATTGCTCTAGCTTTCCTGTCTGGAGTGCACCCAGATAAAATCATTTCTTCATAAACAGCTGGAACCTGATATTTAAAAAAATTAATTAGTATCTTTAATAAAACCAAATTATGCAAATGCTCAACATATCAACTCAATACAGCTGAAGCAATTACAGTTGATATATTGGCATTTGATTTTCTGTTAAAAGTATGTCCATTTGGAATTTTGAGGATATCTGGCATAGACTGTAAACGATTTGTAATTGCTATAGCTAGAACATCTAAAGTGAACATGTCTGAAAATGAATGACAGAATTTAACTTTTCTACACTCAAATGGCACCATACATTTATGAGGTTGTAAGGGCAAAACCCTGTCCACTGATTCAAGATCAATTATATCACTTTTTGAATGCTAATAGTTTTAAATTTAAATTCACAATAGCAAACAGGCAGTGTACAGAAGGGGACCCACAGGATTACTGAAAAAAATTAAGAAATGTTTCATGCTATACTAAGCTCATTATCCCCTTCTTGGTGAATGGTATGCTGTCAGTTGCTTCTTTCTAAGTTGAAACGTAACAACTTTTGATCGCTGATCCTAAAATTTTCTTGTTTGGTCTTTAATCCATACTCTAGTTAGTGAGTCAAATATTTGAAACAAACATTAAGAAAATGCCCCAAAACAAGGACATGTAAGAAGTGTCGAGCAACATAATTCACAACTTCTTGAATAGTAGAAACTGGAAGAATATTTAAAAAATAAGAAAACAAACATACACAAATAGATGTTAGGAGAACTAAATAAAGTCCACAAAGAAAGCATAGGGAAAAAAAAAAAAAAGGCGAGTGCATGCAATAAACATGTGATCCATAAAAACACTTTTGGTCCCTAAAGTATACACTTTGTGTCACTTTGGTCCCCAATATTTCAGTTGTGTCAATTTAGTCCCCAATATACCAAATTTGTGTTTAAAAGATCCCCATGTCCAACAATGTCCTTACTCCTTGACGAAAGCAAGGGCAGTCTGGACATTTCATTGTCATCTTCTTCTTCCACCAAGCTTTTAGACTTTACACAGAGATGCGCAGATGAGGGATGGACACAGATTATGTGACATTTATGTTACCTGGAATGTGGATCGTTCCAATACGTTGAACAGGAACGGAAACGTGGTACGCCATATGGTTTAAATGTAGTACGATAAGGATAGACTTGTATATATTACACTTCAGAATTTAAGGTACTTCTAGAGTAATTTTCTTTTAACTATTAGGCCTCCAATATAATTTGTTTTTCCCTTCATTTTTGATGTTTTCCAAACCCTAGGAATTTGGAAAGTTTGTGAAATGTTGAATTAGTGGGTACATTTGCTGAATTGAGAATATCTTGATATTATATTGAATTGAGATACAACTAGAGATAATTGTTTTTGGCAATCAGTGGAGGATTACATTGTGGTGTTGTAGAAATGATTGATGACTTAGGAGAAACCATTTAGAAAATCATGCATTGAGAGCATCTCATTTTATCATCAAGCATTTTGCATTGTATATATATATATTGCTAAATTATGCGTTGGAGAAATTATAATTTTGTCCTGTTTATGAAATGATTGGAGATTATTGGAATTTGTTGAATAATTGTGGGTGAATCCGGATAGTGTATAAAATGATTTGAAATGTTGAATTAAGTTGGCTTGAGGTTTTCAGTGAAAGACCGGAAATCCGCACAGACTAGGTACCAATTTCCTTCCGATTAGCAACCGGTAAAGTGGAGGTGGTGTTGGTAGTTCTTTGATAGACTACTGGCAGATACATACATAGGATTCATTGTGTTTTCGAATTGATAAATACTCTTTTGGTTTATGAAAGTCGTGGAATTGGTAAGTCATTTGGAAAATCTTATGTTTTTCGAAAATGGTCCTATCATTGAAACAACATGTGCATTGGCATCCATAATCATATGCATACTCGATGCTTTACTTATTTAGTTAAGATTATCTTTACTGGGCCTAGTGCTCATCCCTTCGCAAAAAATCATTTTCAGGTATTGATGGTGTGCCTCCTCTAAGAAGATAGCCCGAGGATTGTGAGAGCAAGAAGCTCATTTTGTTTTGCTTATTTTATAAAACCTTAGGCCTTACTTTTTTTTTTTGAAACCCCTTTTGTTGTAATAGGGTATGGCCCTTGATATATGTAAGCCCTTGGGGCATTCTCTTTTGAGAACTTAGATATTATAATTGGATGTAATGCCTCACATGCTTAATATTCATGTCATATAGTGAATTTGAATATAGGATGCATGTGACACTTATAACTCATGTATTGGATGGATATATATGTATATATATATATTGACGGAGGGTTTCTGTTGTCAATCTCGTCTCTTATTTCTCATGTCTCGGGTGCATATCCCTATCTCACAAGATTATCTTTATATATTCATGTATTATCTCAAAAATACTATTTTCTTAATGGATTCGGATCTCTTAGAAATTGGGACAAGTAATTTTCTTTTAACTATTAGGCATCCAATAAAAAATATATATATAATTTTTTTTTTCCCTCTTCATTGTTGATGTTTTTAACTTAAATCGTCTTAGATTTTAGTTCATTATATTGATTTTTTTCCTTCTAAGGTAACATTTAAGGAAATGTATTGGGAAAAAACTTTTGGGATCGCTTCAGATCACTAAATTTACCATTTTTGAATGGAAATGTACCTTTGGAATGTGTGTACTAATATGTAATTCAATAAGGCATTAGCTTTTTCTGGTAACATAGGAGGTGTTTGGGAAGAGCTTTTTTTAGTTTTTTTGGTTAAAATAGCACTAAAAGACAAAATAAGCTAACATAATCAATAAAACAAAATGTCACATCAAACCCATAATCATTTCACTTTTTCTCTCACAAACATCACATCCAACTACAAAAAAATCCAACTATCTTTCAAAACACAAAAATTTTAGCTTCCTAAAATAGCCAAAAACAAAAATAGCCTACTAAAATAGCAACTTCCCAAACACCCACATAGTTTGCGACTCTCCTATCAGGATATGATGATTTGGGGATGGAAAAAAGTAGTTCAAGCCCATATTTGGTCAAATTTTAACATGATTCCTCCCTTATCATCTGCAAAAGCTAGGTTGATTCCCATTGCAAAAGCCATTGTCATGATCAAGCCTTTGGGCTTTTCATAGAAATGCCTGCCAGAGATTCAATGGCGTTCAGTAGGAGATTCAATGGCTGTTTGTCACACGTATTGTTGGATTATAATATGGTTTAGTAGGCGATTTTCCGGTTCTTAGTTTTGTTTTCTTGCTTTTGTATGAGGACTTCTAGTCCTCTGCTTGTTTTCATCTTTTATTTCAATAAAATTGTTTTGTTGCTCTTCAACAAAAAAATTAAAAAAAAAGATTCAATGACGTTCAATGCCGTGATAACCAGGTACACTAAAGATGGACTAAATGATAAAGCCATAGACCTTTTATAGTAATGCAAAATTTGGGTCGAAGCCAACCAATTTTACTTTTGCGACGGTGCTATGTGCCTTTTGTTTAGAATGTGTTTTTGGGAAATGCCTTACTGTATTTCTACTCGAAGAATGACAGCATAGATGATGCAAGAAAACTCTTTGATGAGATGCCAGAGTTGGATAGTGTCTCTTACGACATGATAGTCATGGAATATGAATAGTATGGGCAATACAAAAAATCATTTCATCCCTTCCATGAATTACAACTCAATGGGTTTGATAGGAGACAGTGCAACCATGTTGAGCATAGCACCAAATACATTAAATTTAGCAATGGGCAAGCAAATTCTGCTAAAGCAACAGTGATGACAGCTGCTTCAGAAACTTTGGTGGGTAATCATAATTCACTGGTCAACATGTAAGGAAAATGTGGCAGATTTAAGAAAGCAAATACAGTGTTACACAAACTTAGTTCCATGGACAGCCATGATCTTGGCTTAAGTCAAAAAAAGGAATCCATGAAGAAGGCCTTGAACTGTTCAATGACATAGAACTAATGTAAGCCCAGACCAGGCCACTTTTGCTAGTTTCTTAAGGTCTTCAACAAACAGATAGCTCAGTAAGGTCTGCAACCAAAACTGGAATAGAGAACTTATTTGGTATGAGGGGTGGTGGCTGTCGTGAGGAGTGGGGAGGGAGGGTTTTGGCTGGTGAGGGAGTGGGAGTGGGAGAGGTTGTGACGGGGGATGGAGTGCCTGTCATAGAGGGGGAAGGGGGATGAAACGTCCAAAATGTCCCTGCATCCTTCAAGGAATACGGACAGTGTCAGACATGGGGATCATTTAAAGCACATTTTGTACATTGGCAACTAAATTGATACAATTGAAAAGTTGGAGATCATAATGACACAAAGCGTATACTTTAGGAACCAAAACTGTATTCAACCCTCTTTCTTTAAATGATTTGTTGACTTTTTGGAAGAGTTGTATTGTATGAACCCGTACATACGTAGTAGGGATACATTTTTTGTTTTTATTTTTGTATGTGTTCTGTATACTTGGTTTGTACAAGGTTGCATCCCCTTTTGTGGTGCTTTGTTTGCATTTTTTCTTTTTGAAGAACCATTTTTGCTTTGAATTTTCTTCAACATAAAATTGATAACCATCAAAAATGATAGGTGAGTAGCTCAGTGGCAAAGCCACAATCAAGTTGATGTCTCTAGCATGCTTATGAAGTTCCAAGATGACAACAAAAAGCAAAGATTGAAGTTTTCTTGTCCTGTAGGTTGACAAGCTCTTTGAACATGGTATTGTCGCCTACATATTGCATGGAAGGACAATTCATACAGTTATATTCTCTTTCCAAATTGAAATGTTACAACTTTTGATCATTGATCCATACTCTAGTTAGCAAGCAAAATATTTGAACAAACACTAAGAAGATGCCCAGAACAAGAACATGCAAGAAGTGCCAAGCAACATGCTTAACAAGAACAACTTGAACTATAGAAACTGGAAGGGTATTGAAGGAATAAGAAGCAAAACATATACACACAGACATCACAAGAACCAAATAGAGTCGACAATGAGAGCATAGAAGAAAAAATAAAGGGTGAGTACACACAATAAACACAGGTGGAATTATGTCGGATAATAGCAGCCAAGGGTCATCACTTTTGGTAACAAAGAAAACAACACTAAATTTGTTTTTGTTTTTTTTACCTGATCAAACTTTTCCACACGAATTAGAGCTTTCATAAGTGTAGTATAGGTAACTACATCTGCCTTCAAGTCCTGCAGTTATAGATCACGTGAACATGTATTCAGATAAGAGAAACAATGTGAACAACAGCACACAAATTTTTTATTTTTTATTTTTTTTTAAATGTATAGTTAGAACAATACAAAGACAACAACTTACATTTTCTTTCATGTACTGCAATACAGAAAAGGCTTCTGCATCCCTCCTATCCTCACCAAATGCATTAATCAATGAATTAAGAGCTAATGAACTGGGCTTTAGACCATCAGCTCTCATTATCCTAAATGCATTTACTGCTTGCTCAGACAAACCCTGTCAAAAATAGAAGAAGATGCATGCTCAGAAATAAACTCCAATCACGAGAACAGATATCTAACTAAAACTGGAAGATTTTAACCAGAGTTCAATTGGTCGACACATTTTAGATGCGAATTACAGTGTCTCATAGTTTTCATGCAGGCTCCATCCTTTGGTATGCAATCTAATTGTTTTCAAAGGAACTTGCATTCTTGTCAGTGGATACAAACATAGATGATCGACATTCATACCAAAACATTGAGCCTGGTCATTTCATTTTTTGCCTTTTCTAAGTTAGCTTGGCTTAAAATATTTTTGATCAGCATTTACTTGACCCTTCTCAGGTTTGTTTGTTTTTTTTTTTTTTTTTCCTTCTGGTAATAGTCCTTTCTAATGTTACTGTGCCAAAGAGAGTGACTTGTTAAATACACCTTTCCCTATGTGCCCAATAACAACACTACTGATGTCTGACAGAGACAGAGGCCTTACAACATTGAAATAAACAAGCAAACTGACCATGAAAATATATATAGATATGACAAAATAGACCCTAACAATGTTTTTGTTCTTTAATACACATGCAGAAATGTGTGTAGAACCGGATAAGAGGAGATTTAATGGGTCTAAATGTAATAGTCACAACCTGAATCATTTTTTTTTGCTGTTGTTATCAGCAGTGTCAAGGATGATTTTCAATTATGAACTGTACCCAAATGTTTCACTGATTCCAAATAATACAAATACAATAGTTGTAAGGTAACCCCTTTGTGAGTGTAAAAAGTTGTCAGGCTAAGATTGCAATAAGTGACACCATACGTGAAAGTAACACCAACAACTAATTTATCAAAATATTCACAAAAAGCATAAGCATTGATTAAAGCAATAACATACCCTCTGTGCATAAGCATTGATTAAAGCATTATACATGGTTGGCGATGGTTTCAACCCTGCAGATTTCATGTTCTCCAAGCATTCGATTGCCTCATTAAATCTCCCCGATTGTCCATAAATATTGACAAGTGTGGTGTATGTAACAACATTGGGCAGTAAACCCTGATTCTGCATTTTCCCCAGCAAGCTCTTCACCGCCTCCCATCTCTCCTGTTCCCCAAAAGAATTGATCATTATATTATATGTTGTAGTGCAAGGTGTGAATCCACTTTCCTGCATTTCCTCAAACAATTCCTCTGCTTTCTTATGGTGCCCTAATTTACTATGACAATCTATAAGGGTATTCCATGTAACATTATCAGGCTCAATCCCCTCTGATCTCATTCTTTCAAATGTGGTCATTGCATGATCAAGACAATTATACTTCCCAAAAGCATCAATCATCACATTATAAAAATGCCTATCAGGCTGCACCCCACTATTCTTCATCTCCTTAAGAACTTGAAATGATCTTTGCCACTCACCTCTGTCACGATAACTTGCTAAAATCCTACTAAAAACATATGAATTGGGTTGCACATTACTAGCTTCCATTTCCTTCAACACGATTCTTGCGCTTTCCCATCGACCCGCATTCGCATATGCATCGATAAGAAGACTATAAGTTTGCTCGTCCGGAGTAACCCCGCTTCTTTCCATCTCCGATACAATCGACTCCGCATCTCTCAATGAACCGGTCTTCACATACCCTTTAAGAAGTGCATTGTAAGCTCTAGTCCTAGGCTTCAATCCACCTTCTTTCAACTCCTCAAAAATCGCCTCTGCCTCCACAGTCCTCCCACAATTCCCCAAAGCAGATATAACCGTAACAATCGTGGAAGTCCTAGGGCTCAACCCATTCCCCTGAATCACAGCCAAGAAAAACATAGCTCGATTGACATCACCCGCCTTGGCAAACCCTACAATTATATCATTCAACAACTGCCCATCCAACTCAATCTTATCTTCCTCAATTTCTTCATACAATTTGAGCAACATCACCGAATCAATTTTGTTACTACGAGTGAGAGACTGAATAACCAAGCTGTAATTGACGAAATCCGATTGATAACCATCGCCACGCATCCGAGACATCAAATTGAGGGCTTTTTCGAGATCGTCGTTGCGAGCACAAGCCCCAATCAAAGCATTGTAAGTCAAGGGCGTTAGAGTCTGTCGCTGCGAAAGCAAGAAGGCTTCGTAGAGCTTTTCGGAGCGACCAAGAGCGTGAATGAGAATGGAGTAAAGCAATTCGTATGAGAAACAGAGATTGTGTTTTTGGAGCCAAGTGACGAGTGAGTAAGCGATTGTGATTGAGGATTGTGATGAGCAGAGAGATTTGAGGAGGGAGTGCCAGAGTGGAGCTGGGACGGCTCGGTAGGACTCGGCGAGTCGGAGCTCGGTGGGGTCGAGTGAGGTCGGCGGAGATGAGGCGGCGGCGGCGGCGGCGGCGGTGGTGGTGGTGGAGAGGAAGTGGAGGAGGGGAGAGAAGTCGTAGCGGCGGTTATGCAAGGAGGCGAGGTCGTCGTCGTTGGCGTCGAGGTGTTTGGAGTAGAGGGAGGTTGTGGTGGTTGTGGCGGCGAGAAAGATATGGCGGCGGCGGCGGTGGTGGTGGTTGTGGTGGTGGGGGGAGATTGAAGGAGGGAAGTGAAGTGAAGGGAGGCGAGTGGGTAGTGGTGGAGGGAGAAGAAGCATATTCATGTTGTTGTTGTTACGAGCGAGAGAGAACCAGCCATGTAAGCACAAGTTGCTCTGGTTCATAGAATCACAAACCGTGGAGAGACCCACAAAAAATCTAAACAACGGGAAATGGGAAATAGCATACGTAACCTACCACAACATTGTATAATTTTACTATAAAATACGTACAAATTGATGTAACAAAAATATTTAAAATTTTATGATTAATGTAAAAATTTGTGACTTATGTCTCATTTGATAATTTTATCTTTTAATCAAAAAATTAATATAAATTATCACATTATTCTTTTATTTTTATATATATATTTTTTCGTAAAAAATTAAAAAATTATTAAAATAATTTATTCTGAATTAGGCCTTAATTTTGATAATTTTTATTATGTTAATTTATAATAAGATTACGCATTGATATTACGAAATTTTATAATAAAATTATATATTTTTATAATATATTACATATAATATACACCTATAAAAAGTGTACACCAGAACGTTTTCCCTAAACAATACATACACAATACTGGTGTCATTTGATAACACTTACGTTTTCAGTTTTCTGTTTATATTTATAAAATTTTAAAAACTCAAATAAAAACTTGTTTGGTAAATTTTTGATTTATAAATCAGTGGTCTCAATTTATAAATTTGGCCAGAAAATATAAACTAAAAAAATATGTTTCCGTTTTGAGTTTTGAGTTTTTTTTTTTTTTTACCACCCAACACTAGCCACCACCCGCCACCATTTTCCACCACCGTCTTTCGTCACCACCACCCACCCCCCACTGCCACCACTCACCACCCACATGTCCCCACCACCCACCTGTCATCCATTCGCCACCACTACTCACCACTCGCCGCCGCCGCCGCCACCACCACCACTACCCACCTGCCATCCACCCGCTACCACCCACCACTCGCCACTACCACCTACCACCCGCCACTACCACCTACCACCCGCCACTACCACCCACCTGCCACCATCGGCCACCACTAGCCACCCACCACCTGCCACCACCCGCCACCTGCCACCCACTCGCCGCCACCACCCACCACCCACCACCACCACCATCACCCACCACCCACCTGCCATCACCACCCACCACCACCCACTCACTCGCTACCACCCGCCACCGTCACCCACCCACCCAGCACCGCTACCACCCGCCATCCGCCACCCACCTGCCACCACCACCCGCCACCACCACCCACTCGCTACCATCCACCACCCGCCACCGTCACCCATCCGCCGCTACCTACCCGCCACTACCCACCACTACCCATCTGCCACCACCACCCACTTGCTACCACCCACCACCCACCACCCACCACCGTCACCCACCCACCTGCCACCACCACCACCACTATCCACTCGCTACCACCCGCTACCGTCACCCACTCACCCACCCACCACCACTCACCACCACCCGCTACCCACCACCCACCGTCACCACTTTCCACCACCGTCTTCCGCCGTCACTTGTCATTTCTCACTCTTTTTTATATTTTTAAATTTTTAAATTTTTTTAAACATTTTGTCAATTACCAAACGTTTTTGTAGTGTATGCTTTTCTAAAAATAAACAGAAATCAATTTATAAAATTTTTGTAAATATAAACTGAAAAAGTAAACGTTACCAAACAGACCCTTAGGTATATAAGTCTCATGCGTAGATCTTACACTCATAGAAGTATTATGTAAAAAAATTCGATAGCGCTATATAAGCACTAATTAGTATGTCAACTAATATACCAACATACCTTGTGTCCTTATTACTGATCTCTTCTATTATATAAATTACAAATATCCAAAACCTCTAAAATTATATCATATCATCTATTAGTACACTAATTAATATATCAATTAGTGCATATAATATTATTTTAAAAAAATTAATAATATTTTTCAGATCTATGACATTGCACTTATAATAATTCTACGTTTTGTAGATATACATTTTGTTGTATTACGAGAGAGATGGGAGCATGTTGTGCCGATGGGGTTTTGTCCTGTACCTACATTAATAATATGAACCATTAAAATAAATTATCAAAATTATTCTAATTATTTATTTTTTTGAAAACAAATGTAATTTTATTTTGAGCTTACAAATATTTAATTAATCTGATTTTTTTTTTTAAATGAATGATTTACTCGATAAATCTTACAATAAAAACTATTCAGAACGACAACATGAGATGAGCTGAGGACAAAGCCTATGGACCCTCACAACACCAAAACCAACAATCTAAGACTTGACTCTAATATATCATGTAAAAAAATTTTAAGAACATCCAACCCAGTTTTTTAGGTATTCAAATCTCAAACACTTTTCCGCACATGTCAACTGATCACATGGTAGATGATAGATAAATGTGTAGGTAATAGAGACACACGACAGACAAAAGAAATAGACATTCCTAGCACAAAACACATTTCTCTTTTGAGGTATTTGCATCATCTGATGGTTCCTACTGTAGATTTGGCAGCCTTCTCCTCTTGAATCACTAGCATCATCTTCACATACTGATAATCATAGCACCGATTAACCTCTCTGTGGTTTTACTCGAGTAAGAATCGTACCTTTGCTTGACATGAGTAAGAGACCTACCTGTGGCTTTACTCGAGTAAGAATCCTACCTTTGCTTGACATGAGCAAGAGACCTACCTGTTCATCTCTACAATTAATGGCCAACTCCACTGTGGCAAGTAATGTCTAAAGAACTGCAGGCATTGAAAAACACTCAAGGCATGGAATTTGATAGATCTACCTACTGGAAAGGTAAGAGTTAGATCTATAAAATCAAGACTCATTTTCATGTAGCAATCCTAATCTTTACACAGGAGCATAGTATTAACCATGAGAATACTTGCGCCCAATTACACATCTATTTACACACAGTTTAGGGTTTTTTGAAAGTGAGTCCTATACCAGATAAACAATAAAAATGCATTTCATAATAGAGATACTGTAAACACAAAATCTCACCTGAATTTGGTGGTCATTATCACATCCCACAATATTGTACTCCTTTCAAAACAGAAGCATAGCAATTTAGAAAGAATTGCAAGATTACATTCCAAAGTATAAGACAAGCAAACAGAAAGAATTGCACATAGGCTAAACTTTCATATAGGATACCATGTTAGATTTTGGCCAAGTAGTTGATTCCTCAAAAAATGTAAACATATCCAAATATGAAATGTATACTCGTGAAACTAGTATTTTATGATTTTAGATTTTCAACATAAACGACCTCATTGAATTTTAGAGGCTCAATTAACCAACCAATCCATTGGTGGTGGCCTTTTTGGCTGGAAGAGAGAATAAAAAAATTAAACCCCCAAAAAAAGGTATCCTCTAGCAATTGGCCATCCAAGATAAGCTTTTAGATGCCTTCAGATGAAATAAAAATCACACCGAGCATCAAAAAATAAATAATCCCTGGTGATGGTTATCAGCACTCCACTTTGTTACTCATGTAAAGCAGATTAATGAATGCCTAAATGTCCTCGGCTGGAGGTAACTCAGCAAGCTTTGGTGGAGTGCCAAGTACACGGTCCATATCAAATCGAACTTCAATGTTGCGAATACTGTAACCAACTACCATCAGCCAATAAAGCAGCTTGCCAAGTTCAGGGGCACTTGTTTCTGTCACACTCGTCTGTAAACAACAGATTAACAAATCCCAATAACATCAAATAAAAAAAAAACGGAAGTTGCTATTCAAAGAGATTGTAGTCAATCTAATACTTGGTCAAACGGAAAAATTCACTTTTTCAGAATAAAAAGTTAAGCCCAGTGAAATACATATGAAGCATGGGTTCGGGTACGAGTACAGGTACTGGTACGATACGGGTATACCGATACGATAAAATCCAAAAAAAATATAATACGGGTGCGGCTTGATACGTTTGTAAAAAATATTTATTTTTTACTTGGAGTAATGCAAAAATTGATTAAATAGTTTAATTTATTAAGATCCAATCTATAATTAATATTTAATGCCAAAAGTAAATGTATAAATCAAAATTAAATATCATTATATTAAATAACTGACAAACCATAACTTAATTTTCAACTCATGCTAAGTATAAAACTAAAAATAAAAGAGAAGTATAGTAAAAAAAAATTTATCTCTGTTATAGAAGAAAATATTGTTTTGACTAAGGTACGGTACGACTTGGGTATAGGTACGTCTGGGTACGACAAAAATTTGGATACGTGTTTCTTGTACCCGATATGTATGCAAAAGTACCATACAAAGTATCATATGCCAATAAGTACCCAGTATGGGTACGACATGTTTTTCGAAATACCCATGCTTGTCACAATCATCTAACCAAAACTTAAACAGGATGGACGTACAATGATAGCTTCATTTGTAATATGACAAGTGACTGAATCAGTCGACGTTGGTTGGAGCGATAGACCATAATAATTACACATTTCACACCTGTTTGCTTATGGCAAATACGAAACACGTACCAGAATTAAGGGTATTTGGAAGGATGTGGATTTCAAATCGAAGGATTTGAGGTTAAAATATTTGAGAGTTGGATATTATAGGTGGAGAGAAAAACTATAGAAGAAGATGAGTTGAGACAAAAGAATTGTATTTTAGTAGGATCCTTGTAGCTAGAAGGAAATCTTTAGCATAATTTTAAATAACTACTTTGTTATAGTTATTTCAAATCCATCATGATAAAGCCATCCAATTCAATCTTGAAATTCATTAGGTAAACTATCAAATCTACATTTGAGTTATTCTTCTTGAATAATTAATGTCAAATTCATGCATTTCAAATCCACATCCATCCAAACAGACCCTAAAGGTTAAACCTTGGCATTCAAAATGTATCAGATACAACGGCACAGAAAATCAAGAGGATAATATAATTGCAAACCTTCATTTGTCCAGGATCTGTCACAACCAAGAGGCGTTTTATGAATGTGTTCATTGCCAGCACAACATCCTCTCCAGCACTACTCGTTAAATCCTGCATAATATTGGGCATATAAATAAGAAATTAAAATGAATGATTGGCAATAATAACTGGTTCGCAAAATAACTAAAGCTGTGTACAGAACTACTAGCCCAACAAAATGATTCAATTTGTCCAAGGCATAATTAGGGGGAGTGAAAGGTATTGACAGCATATTTAAATTACATATGGACTTGGATCCTAAGCCATTTTTTCTTTGCAATGATCTTGCTATGCTTTTTACCACAACTAGACACATCAGCAAAAGACACAATCTGACAATTCTAATTTAAAATTAAAACCAAGTAATATTAAAATAATACCTTTTACTTTAGACAACATACAAGACTAAGCCATTTTGCTGCAACTTTAAACATGAACCATTGAATTATCATAGCAAGACCACTGCAGAGAAAAGTGTGGTGGAAGAGGTCCATTATGTAGACGACGACAAATCACATATACAAAGCATTTCCTGATTATGTTGTGTGTGAATTGGCACAGATATTTTGGTGATCAGTTAACGAAAAACAATA
The DNA here is from genome assembly GCF_055761805.1 of Camellia sinensis. Taxonomy (NCBI): domain Eukaryota; kingdom Viridiplantae; phylum Streptophyta; class Magnoliopsida; order Ericales; family Theaceae; genus Camellia; species Camellia sinensis. The sequence goes on from NC_138966.1 coordinate 15,977,351, forward strand.
ATAATTTATGGAACCTAACCCCCCTTTCGCATCTATGGGGGACAAGTTGGTGCATATACATATACAAGGGAAATAGCTAAAATATTATTCTCCTAAAGCTGTGTTTGGATCATGAATTTAAAGAAGGAAAGGTTATCAGTTCTTGTACCTTCAGATTTTGGGGCTCAAGAGACTTGAGATATTCCAACAATTCATTCTGTCCATTTGCAGATTTTCTTCCTACTTGCTGATTGAGTTCCTCAATTTCTGCTTCGAGTAACTCAATATATTTCATGGCATCTATTTTCTCAGGACCAGAAACATTATTCCACCTAATAACTTCACCAGATACTTTTTTTTGAGTTCCTGGTGCATAATCTGGCACATCCTGTACAGCCATAAGATCAAGTTCCAAACCCTCGTCAGATAGGAGTTGAAAAAGGAGAAGTCATTTAGTACCTATGTGTGACAATAGATAACATAGGTTACCCCTATGGAATAACGCGCGCGCGCGCGAGAGAGAGAGAGAGAGAGAGAGAGAGAGAGAGAGAGAGAGAGATCCTCCGCTTGCTCTATTTTTCCCCATAATTAATAATAATAAGCGTTATTGTAAAAAGAGTTATAGTTTGAATCGAAGAAATTAGTGTTGCCTCTACAAAATAAAAGAAATACCTGTGTTGGATACCAAACACTTGGATAAGGATATGGGATATGTGTCAGCTACTTTTCAACGGATACTTCTTAGAAAATTGTATATAACACTATTATTATATGTATATATTGTTATATAATTGCTATAAATGTCTTTTTGACATTGTAACTTGTGAGTTACATATAACACCATTTTATCTCACATTCTTTATTGAAAATATAAAAATATGACATTTTTTTTGTGCCGAGTCCATGTATCTTTAAATTTATGATTTGATGAGTTCGACCTCTAGATACATGGCCGCACCCGACACGCATACCCGAGTCTATGTAACATAAGTGTTGGCTCTAGAACATCTTACATGAACCACATTCACAAATAAGAGATAAGAGATCTCATACGCTATAATGAGGTTTTTATACACATCATGTTGGACAGGGTTGGTCGGGTAATTTGGTTTTTTCGGATTTTTGAACTGCCGTAACAACACAACTAGTTTGATCATAAATATTAAAATAAAATATAAAAAAAAAACATTCCATTCTATTAGCTTAAAATGTTCATTCGATTCCTACATCATAATATTTTGCAACCAAACAATGGAATGGCAATGGGCATTGTATTCCATTCCATTCAACCTTGCATTCCATGTTCTCTCTCATTCCATTCCAGCGTACCAAACATGTGCTAAGTTGTGGAATCCATTGACATCAAGCTTCCAAGGGTACGACAATTAGCAAAACTTAGATATAGTGTAGTCTTCCATCTTGTTACTGTGGTAAGACATACTCTCCTTGGAGGACCATGTGGGTTCGAGTCTGGGGAGGTTCCAAACCCTTGGACTGTCCCTCCAAGTGGTGAAATTAGCCTGCGAAACCAAGAAAAGGTACATAACACTTTTTCATTTATAAATATAGGGCTCATTTCCCTGACTAAAGCAATTCCATAACTTTATTTCCTGAATAGGGTACTTTTTCACTTTATTCCGAATACACACGCTTTTATGAAACACAATTTTTAGATGTTATGGTGTGAATAAAATAAATAAATAAATAAATAATGGAGAAAGTGTGTTTACAAAACATGCTTTTTTGAAATATAAATATTTTTTTATTTTACGCTTAGAAAACGCGTTTTGTAAACACGTTAGCATGTTTACAAAATACATTTTTACACCAACTTTTTTTACAGTTAAAAACATGAAAAACACATTTTTTTGATATACAAGTGAATCACCTTAGATAATTGTGTTTTATATTTCTGATGTTGTGGAATTTTGCATTTCTTGAACGTTTCCTAATTTAATTTTTCACACCCATTGAGCAAGCAAGGCACCAAAAGCAGCTACAATGATATGTCATATATCACCCTAGATACTCTCATTTTCTTAATAAATTTGGTTGCAACTTGCTGCATAATTTCATTTTATAAACATGAGTTGTTTTATGTCATATTTCCCATAGAGTCAAGCTACAAATAGTTGTTAAGGTGAGAATAATGTTAAACAACTAAAATTTTAATTCATTTTTCATATTTTTTACATCTTTCTATATATATATATATATATTTCACATATTTTTATATATATTTTACATGCACTTATCAAAAATATATATATATATATATATATATTTTACATGTATATTGAGATTTATCAATAACATTTTTCTTGCCAATATTTTAATTTAAGTGCCTAGACCCAAAAAAAAAAAAAAAAAAACTTCACCACACTTGATGATAACTACTCCCTCCGCCTCAAAATAATGGTCCCTTTTGGGGAATCTAATCTTTTTTTTATAGTACAATTATTATATTTTAAAAATATTAATTTTCCAAGATTACCCTTTGATAGTACATTTTTTTGGAAATATCAATTGCATAATTGTACTTTTTGTGTTATTAACGAATTTAAAAGAAGCGCAAAATAGTAAATTCATATTATTTTATTCATTGATTTTTGAAAATGGACTAATATTTTGAGACAATGAAAAATGGAATAAGCGACTAATATTTTGATACGGAGGGAGTATATCATTGGCCATTATTATCAACCTTAGACATTGTCATTATTGGCCTCGTTCGATAACACTAATTTTTTTTGTTTTTATTTTTCTAAAAGCATGTTTACAAAACAAGCTTTTACTTTAAAAATTAAAAATTCTAACGCTTTTACTTAATTTTTTTGGTGTACTAAAAACATGTTTACAACACACGCTTTTTAATTAAGGCTTAATTAAAAGCATGTTTACAAGACATGCTTTTTAAGAATATTTTATTATTTCCGCATTTTTAGCAACATTTCCAGCATAAGTCCATTTCTTAAAAACGTGTTTTGTAATCACGCTTTACCCTATATGCAGAATAAAGTAAAAAATTACACTTATTGGAGAATAAAGTGATGGCATTGCCCTAGTCAGGGAAATGGGCCGTAAATATAGGTCTGTGGTAACCGGTGATATATATATTCCTCTCCTTGTGGCAGGTGGATTGGGAAGGGAAAAGAAGTTAGCACTTTAGCAGGTTAACTTTGAAACCACAATCAGTCAAACTCTTCCAACTCTGAAGAAAAAATTAAGTACATTTTAAAAGTTAATTATTTACCGTGGGGGGGGATAATGAATGAAATAACCTTCTTTGTAATTAAATTACAAAAGGAAAAAAAAAATAAAAAATAAAAAAGGATAATGAAAGAACTCACCTTCTTATCTTGCACCTCAGGAAGAGCAACTTGTTCCAAACTTTGTTGCAGTTCCAACCGATATTGTGCATTCCTAAACATATAACCAGTCATCAAAACACTGTACATGAGCTGTGCAAGATTTTCAGCAACCTGCACAAATGCCAAAGGATCCAAATTATATCAAACATGAAGACTTACATCTGTCAATGAGCTTAAATCAGTTATTATTCACTAGATAAAGAATGCAAGCCTTAAGATTGTATATACTTACAGTGGCTACTGTAACTGCAAAAAACTGAGGGGGTAGTGTTCCAATCATATTTGTTACAGTTTGGCGCATAGCCTCAACTACCTAAAGAAGACACCATTGAAAACCAAAGAGACAATGAAGTTACAAGTGTGCCCTTCCATGAGGTTAATGAATTACTATAAATGCAACACTTTAGAGATAAAAACACAGTAACAAGAAGGAAGAAGAGTATCAAACCTGCTGAGGTGCCCTTTTAACAAACAACTCCATGAACTCAGGCTGCACATTTTTTACATACTCCAATAGAATTTCTCTCCTGCTCTTCTGCTGTTTTTTATTTACAAAAAAGGATATCATGGGTAAAAAAAATTAGTGGGGAAATGAGAACACAACCAAACGTGGCGATAATTTCTCAATAATGAACTACGTATTCAAATCGAATAGGGGTGCAACCAATGTTGTTAGATGTTGGCTTCTAAACATTCCTACGCACCCTAGACATGCAGTACGATATTACCAAGCAAATGCAACGATCATGTTTGGCAAGATGGTTTGTGGCTAAAATAGCCACAAAAGACAAAATAGGCTATTTTAGCCACAACAAACAAAACATCACATCCAACCCATAATCATTACACTCTTCTCTCACAAAAAAAGTCAAAAAAAGCCAAAAAGCCATTCCCAAACCAAACTTTTTAGCCCAGGCTAAAATAGCCAAAAAAATCAAAAAGCCAAAAAGCCAACCCACTTCCCAAACCAACCCTAAGAATGTTTCTGTTTTGATTCACTTTTACAGTAGCTCAGCAAAACAAATTCTTCATAAAAGGAAAACTCACTAGATGAAACCAGAAACAAGAGTGCAACTTATTTGTTTGTTAAACTAGGTGAGAATGTTTTTTCACATAGAAAAGAAATCATTGTGATTTCTCACTGTTGTTTGAATGAACAAAAAATAAAAAGTACACATTTCATTCAATTTTTAATGTTTTGTATTTAAATAGACAATTTAGATATTTGTAAAGCAATTTTCACTTTTCAATAAATCACACAAATTTTGGCGAGAACAAAACATGAGTGTCAAGAGAGTTCTTTTTCTTACACTCTGTTTGGAGGGAGTGGGTGATTTGACGAGAAATGATGACAAACATAACTCTTTTCTCATATCTTCTATATTATTATTAAGTAAAGGCCTCAACTGGTGTAGTAAAGCTTTGCTCTCCTCATGCCACGTGGCAGTGTTTTGTATTTGAAAAAAAAAAAAAAAGCTACACAAAAAGGTGGGCCAGCCTTGAACCCATGACCATGGGTTTAAGGTAGTAAGGCTCATACCACTTAAGCTAAGTACACATTATAATATTAATTTCCTTATTATTTTCTTTTATTCTTACTTATTTTGAATTGCACACGCATTACGTGTGCCACTCGCTAATTTGATTTATAAGTTTAGTGAGAAATGGTGAGAAAGAGAACCCTTTTACCAAGCCTATTTCATTTCTCACCAAACGTGGTGAGATTTGGTGGGAAACAAATTGATTAGTTGTAAAATATTTATAATACCAATATTACCCCTTAAATTACAAAAAAAAAAAAAAAAAATCTCACTCATATTCCTCTCTACTCATCAAAAACACAACTATTTCTTTTCTTTTATCATTTAGATGAGAGATTACAATCTTTTCTTTTCTTTTCTTTTCTTTTCTCACCCTAGTATCCAAATGGAGTGTTACTATTCTCTTTCATTTGTCAACATTTCTAACCTCTTTACCTGCAATCATTCACCAAAATTTTCATCTAATTTGATTGCAAATTTGAGTAAAAAGATGAGATACTCCAATCCTTTCATCAAAATCTTTTAAAAAATTACTTTCTCATCCCAAATTCCACTTTTCATCAATTTGGTGAAAAAAAACCCAGCTCCAATCCTTCATCTTTCAACAATTTAAAAAACCAGTGGTCGACCACCTGGTTGACCACCTGGTCGAACCCCTAGTCGACCACCAGGTTGACCAACCGGTCGACCAGCTCATGCAAAAATTGGCCTGCGAACTGGTTCAAATGATTCAAATTACTAGTTCAAACGGTTCAAAAAAAAATTATAAAAAAAAAAATGGCCTTATCGGTCGACCAGTCGGTCAACCAACCGGTCGACCACTTCCCTTTTGATGCACGGTTGGAGCAAGCCATATCAGATTGAGAAAATTGGCTTTTTTTTACTCAAATTTGGTGAAAATTTTGGTTCACCATTGGAGATGCTCTAAGAGCATCTCCAACGGTGAACCAAACCTGGCATCAGATTTAAATTTTGGTGAAAAAATCACTTTTTGGAGCTCCAATGGTTTCAGCAAATTGGTATCAAAATGAGAATTCACCAAAAAATTCATCAAACTGAGAACAGGGTAGAAATTTCACTACTTTACTATGTGTGACCGTTGTAAGAGACCAACCGGTCAACCAGTCGGTCGACCAGTTCCCTTTCAAATAGGTAGGTTCAAACCGGTCAAAAAGGTTCAAACAGATAAAAAATAAATAAATAAATAAATTTTACCTTACCGGTCGACCCTCCCCTTTTATGCACGGTTGGAGGAAGAAATATTAGATTGAAAAAATTAGCTTTTTCTTACTCAAATTTGGTAAAAAATTTGGTTCACCGTTAGAGATGGTCTTAAGTGAAAAAGGCTTGTTTGAAATCTGGTGAAAGATTTGGTTCATCCTTGATTTGATTAAAATTTTGCTTTTCCCATGATTTGATACAAGTTTGATGAAAGGATTGGACCTCATTTTCATCAAATTTAAATTTGATGAAGCCACTAATATTTGCAGTCATTTATCCATTGTGCACCCAATGCAAATAACGAGAGAGAAAATAACAACGAAACTAACTATAAATCATATTCACAGAGAGAGGGGTACCAGAGAGCCGTTAGGGGGTTTGGAATCGCTAGAATTAGAAGCGTTCTTGCCATTGTCGTTGTTCTGGGAAGAATCAGAAGAACGAGCACTCAAATTGAATCTTCTTCTGTTGTTTATCTTTTTTGGGAAACTGATTGGAGAACACAACCGATTAATTCGATATAGTGAAAAAAACGAAAAGGAAGGCGAAGAAGAAGATGATGATTGTGAAAGGAATGGAGGCTTGACTGTCAACGACGACATTTCAAATTCCTCGTAGCCCTAAAACCCTATCATCACCATTAACGATTACCACTTTCTTGACAATTGAGGGAGGAGATTGAGAGAAAGAGAAGAGGAACCTTTGTTTGCAGTGAGTGAGTGAGTAGTGTGAAGTACAGGGTTCGGCAGTTCCCATGGAATGAGGGTTTGGGATAAAGGTTAAAGGTTGGTCGTCCACAGTGGAATAAGTCAAATTATTAACGGCTGTGATTGATCCACTGTTCCCCTCCCTTCCCAATAATGCTACACATGGAAATATTACGGGTCCGTACTCGTACCCAATCATCCTTCATTAGGTTTCTTATGTCTCTCAATTACTTAGCAGCATGGTATAAACAAAAATTTTTATATTTATAAAAAATTTATAAATTGATTTTTATTTATTTTTAAAAAATATAAATTATAAATATATTTGGTTTGAATAAAATATTTAAAAAATTTGAAAAATATAAACAAAAAATATGTTTATTCAGCTCTAAAATATTTATATTTATTTTTATTATTTATGACAATGAGATCACACACATTATAATTGAAAAAAAATTAATTAAAAAAATAATTGAAAAAAAGTTAATTGGAAAAAAAATTAATTGAAAAAAAATATTTGAAAAAAAAACGAAAAAAATCAATTAAAAAAATAATTGAAAAAAAATATATTTGAAAAAATAATGAATTGAAAAAAAAAATTATTTAAAAAAAAAAATTGAAAACTGAAAACGTAAACTCATTTTTTGAGTTTATATTTTTTTCTCAAATTTATAAACTGAGACAACCATTTATAAACTAAAAAAATTATCAAACAAGTTTTTATGACAATTTTTAAAATTTTTGTAACTATAAATTGAAAACTAAAAACGGAATGGTTGTGTTACCAAACGGTACCTTACCAAACAGACCTTAACATAGTATCTCACCTACTCATATTCTTCATCAATTATAATACAATGAAGTACCACATGTCTACATTTCAAAATTACTGAATAATTACTCTATCACAAATTCACCCTTATCGACACATAATTTATCCATAATAAGAAATCAATGACTCAGATTTGTATCATATGTAGGCCTTATATTTCATTAATTCAATTTTTACCATACAAACACATTCGAGGTCAATAAAGATGGGTTTTTAACATTTTTTCTCCAAACCTCTCCATATATTATTTTATAGGTTTTGATTCGAACTCACATTGATAATCCAAACAATCTATCTCGTAAGTTTCACAATAAAAATCTTATAAGCAAAAATCAACTTTATCATAAAATTATAAATACAAAAATAAACCGCATTTTATTTTATAAAATGAATGGTAAATACAATCAAATTTAAAATTGATTTTATAAAACAAAATGCAATTTGTTCCCATATTTATAGTTGTCCAATGAAACTAATTTTTTTTTGTTAAGATCACCTTCATTGTAGAGCTTACGAGATAAACAGTTCAGATCCTCAATGCTGGTTCGAATTAAAACCCATAAAAGAAGTGTGGATAGCTATGGAGAGATAATGTATGAAATGGAGCTTATCCCTTTGATAATTGGGTAAATTACAAGTACCCTTTGAGGTTTACTTCAAATACAAATAATTATCTATAATTGTATAAATTACATTTTGCAATTTCAAATTTATAATCGTATAACAAATGACTCATTTTATTAATAAATTATCAAGTAAAGTAACCATTTTTAATAATATCATAAATATATTTCAATTAACAATTCACGTAATCTTAGTATTATATATGAGAGTAGTTACAAATTTTGTTTTTGTTAATTTTATTAAATAAAAATCTATTAAAATGAAGTATCTGTAATTTTAAAAAATATAGAGACAATTTGTATTTTAAGCAAACTTTAAGGAGTATATTTGTAATTTATTCTTAATAATTTAGCAGAAATATTTTTAAAAAATATAGAGGCAATTTGTATTTTAAACAAACTTTAAGGAGTATATTTGTAATTTATTCTTAATAATTTAGCAGAAATATTTTTAAAAAATATAGAGGCAATTTGTATTTTAAACAAACTTTAAGGAGTATATTTGTAATTTATCTTTAATAATTTAACAGAAATATTTTAAAAAAATATAGAGACAATTTGTATTTTAATCAAACTTTAAGGAGGATATTTGTAATTTATCCTTAATAATTTAACAGAAATGTTAGAGGTCTTACAAACATTATACAAAAATTATTTTAAAATTTTTAAAGTTTGATGCTTATAATGAAATAAATATTGAGTTTTTAATTTTGTTAATTTAAATATTAAAAATTTATTTTATTTTCAACCTAAACTATATATTTATTTTCGTTAAGTAAAATTGACAAAAAAAATTGATAATTTAGTTATTAAACTCAATAAAAAATAATATCTTAGATATTTTTTTGTACGTCTAAGTTGAGCTGGTAGATGGTTTAGATTGAAAAAAATAAATAAATAGATGGTTTAGATTGAAAATAAATAAATAAAAAATTAATGTTTAGATTGATAAGATTTAAAACTTGAAATTTATTTTGTTGTAAAAGTCAAATTTTATAAATATATGTATATATTTTTTTGTACTCGGTTCATGAATCCAAACTTGAATTTTGTTTAGTCAAAAGTCTAGGCGCGAAAACACTTTATCCATAAGGAAAAGCTTAAATAAAATGACAAAAATACCCATACTATATAGATACTAGGGTTAGAGGCATCTCCATCGCCTTTCTTCACGTCTTTTTTCTCTCTTTAAATCATTAATCTCTCTCTCTCAAATATCCAGAAGGCACCAGAATTGCAGACTCTTTTTCGTTCATTGTCAGCAACGCCTCTTCTTCGTTCATCGCCTCCTCCTTACCTACTTCAAGATCCGCCATTAGCATCTCCATTTCTCTTCTGCTCTTGTCTCCATTTCTCTCGTCTCCAACGTTGAGATCTGCCTTCAATAGTCGCATCGCAACGTCGCAAGTGTGAGTTTTGCTCCATCAAGTTCCATTTGAGGGCCAAATCTAGATGAGTCTAGGGCCAAATCTCGATGAGTCCGAATCCTTGGCCACCCTTTCCTACGGCGCTTCAAGCGGCGGGTCAAAACGACGTCGTTTTGATCTTTTTTTTCTTCTCCTCCTTTTATTTTTCAGCCTCGTTTTTCGTTTGCCTTTTGTTTGTGAACCCTAACCCCTCTTTGAGAGAGACGAACAAAGAGGGTGACACAGATGGCTGACGTAACTCCTGCAGCTTGGCGACAACAGTTAAGCGAGTAGAGGCGACGACGAGGCGCGAGGGGAGGCGGCAACGAGGTCCGTTTCGTCCTTTCGTCTTTATTCTCATTTTTGTTACTTATATATATATATGATTTCTACAGATTTGATTTCTACTGATATATATATATATATATATATATGATTTCTACTGATATAACAAGCTTCTTCATTGGGCACGAAAAGCTTTGAATAGGTACTTTACAAATTAATTCAGGATTTTTGTCAAATTTGTGGAGAGAAAAAAGAAAATTATATTAGTTATTAAAAAAAACTATTTTTATTAACAAAAATCAAACATTGGTGCTTGTTTATTTTCCCAGATCTCCTCCTATATATTACATTTTCTGTGATTAGAATGTGATTAACACTCAAATATAATGGTGTTTGTCAAATTTGTGGAGAGGAAAAATAAAATGATATTAGTTATTTAAAAAAAAAAAATCTATTTTCAAATTGTTTTGTACCTTTAAAAAAAATTATGTATAAATAATCTTATTTTTCTTTTGTATATATATATATATATTAAGAAATTTGATATACTAGTAAAGAGTTATTCTACTTTTTATAAATTAAAAAAAAAAATTAAGAGTTATTCTACATATTCAAGTAAAATATTGAATAAGATATGCGATTGAGTTTGCTTGAAGTTCCCTATTATGCCTTACTTTTTTTTCAAAGAAAAAGATTATGTGATTGTGTTTGCTTGAAGTTCTCTATTATGCCGATTCCAACGACAGTTTTGTTTTTGGTGTGTCTAGTTTTCTTCTTGGTCCAAACTTGTGGACTATGGATTATTCTTGAATGTTGATGTATTGATTGAGTGCCACAAATGTTGATGGTGATGTGGGTCTCTCAGGAACAAAAATTGACCAAGGGATCGCATATGCACTGGTGTTGGTGGCATTGGTGCTCTCATACCCCATCCACACCTTGGATGTCCCCTTCAACTTTTAAAGAAACTGATGACTAGTGGAGTGGGAGCTATGTATGCATTAGGAAAGGGGTTTTAAGTTGGTGGTTTGCCTAGGACATGAAATGAGTCTTTGTGTGTAGTGTTCTGACTTGAAAATTTTTTGATTTTGTGGCTATTGCTAATTTCATACTCTGTTTGATTGTCATTTTGATTCACCTTTTAATCACAACTTTTTTTCCTTACAATTCTATTAGTATATTGGCTTATCCATTTATTGAGACCTAATCTATGAGGTGCATATGCAACTTGGTATTTGTGTTCTTTGTCACATGGTGTGAATATTTGTGTAATGTGGATGGAATCACAACTTCATTCTTTGGCACATGGTGGGAATATTTGTGTAATGTGAATGGAATCACAGCATTAATTAAGGAATGGATTGAAGGGTAAACAACAAAAATTCAATATGTTGAACCAATTGAGATTGTATTTTTAATCTTTGATTTGTAGAAGAAATTGTTTTTTATCCTTTTCACTTTTTTGTTCTTTTTTCGCAAATTTAAAATTGAGAAAATTGTAATTCAGTGGGATATTCTCAAAATAATTACAAATTAATGGAATACTTTATCAACTTTAATAATTAAAGTCATAAACTTTTTCATTGAAACAATCTATTGATTTGTAATTTCCCCTTCAAAATTTGAACAGAGCATAAGTTTTGGTCTCCCAACAACATAGGACCCAATTAGGCCATAGTTCACAATCTAGTTTTAGTAGTTCATTCCAATACTAAGGCCAAGTTTGGGAAGTCCCAAATAATCTATCTTTTTATCTTTTTATCTTTTTTCCATTACATCACCTCTCTACTTTTCTGTGCATCTTTTCGTAAAAAGACAAAAAGTACACTTATTTAGGTCATTCCCAACAACTCCTAAATGAAACATCCAACCAGTGGAACACTGTCAAATCTCAATCTCTAATTTATTTATGGATCTTTAAGTTGGGTTACAACATAAACAATTTGAAAAGTATAATCTCAAGAAAAGTCATCCTATCCAAATTAAAAGAAATGAAGGAATCAAGTTTCTCATCATAAACCATCCTTCTTGCTCATTGACTCAATTTTCCCTTGCCTCTGTTCCATCAAGAGTGAATTTCTTCACTTTCTGTAGAGATAAAATAAAAGGAATTAGCAAAACCAAGCAGAGAACAACAGTTTTATACATACACATATATGCACAAAACATATGAACAAATGATTTGCATCATTCTAACTATAACATTCATATTAATTTTAGGGCAAACTTTACTTTACCCCCCTATGGTTTGGGTCATGTGCGGTTTACCCCCCTGACATTCAGATATCAACATAACCTCCCTGTGGTCGTTGGACTAAAGCGTACCGTTAGCTTTTCTATCTAAGATAACAGAATGTGAAAGTCACGTGCCTCTATAGAGAGTGAGTCCATTTTTATGACGAAAATACCCTTTTTATCTCTTCAAATTTACAAAAGATGCCATTCTGTTTCAACCTTCTTTTTCTTCACCACCTCTCTCTCTCTCTTCTCTCTCTCTCTCATCCCCTTAAACCACCACCCATATCCAACACACCCAATTGCTGTAATGTTTATAAATACATTACAGGAATTCATGTGTATATGTATATATATGTATGTATATACCTGCGAAATTGAATGCTAGACCAAAATCACATATTCTCTTCTCACTTTACTCCAGTAAATCTCTCAATCTCTACATAAGAAAGAAAGGAAAAACAGAGTAGCAATGGATTCCATGTTTATTTCAAGTTTTTTTTTTTTTTGTTTTTTTTGGGTGTGTGTTGTTTTTGTGTTCCCAGGGTTGATGTTGTTGATGCTCACTTTAGATTTAAGCTTCAAATCCAATTGCATTGGTTCAATTTGGAGAAAATACATTTCATGTGTCTATTGTTCTTCCCATCCACTGTCCTTTTCAAATCAATATTAAGAGAACATATATTTACTCATTGAGTTTCTGAAGAACTTGCAAATCTGCTCTTCTTTGACCACAACTAGATCTTGGATGTAGAGTAGCTATCAGTTTTAGACCCAATACCAATTTTCTTCCTTTCCATGTCCCCATCAACTATAGGTTTGCCATTGCCATTTTGTTGTATTCCGTTCACAATCTTTATATCATCACCATTTCGATCATGACTCAATGCCACTTTGACGTTTGTATCGCCAACTACATACTGATACAAACCCATTGAATAACATCTTCTCGCGTCCAAATTACAACTACTGGTCTTCCCTTCACCTGTCTCCCCGGCACCATCGTCTAATTTTCTCAACTTTCCAAGTCTTACTGGGAAAACCCCCTTTTCACGGACAATTTCCTCAATTTCTACAGTCATCTGATTCAAAACAAACCCATTATGTCGATTATTAGGAAGCCCATCATCTTCTCTAAAATCATCGAAACCAAAAATTGGGTTTTCGATGGATAGTCCAAGAGTAGAAAGAGTCCCTCTACAAAGAGGACATGTTGAGTTTGATAAGAAACTGAAATGATTTCTATTATTGATTTCTACCATTTTGTGAGCAAGAACAAGGCTCCATTAATTTCTCTTTTGAGTTGAGTTAGAATGGTTAGAAAAAATTATGGTCAACAATTATAAAAGCTGATGAATATCTGAGCACATGGTGTGCGATCAAACATGTACATACATATGTGTATATATATGTATATGTATGTATACATATAAAGTTTGAAATAGAGAGAGAGAAGAAGAAGATAAAGATGGAGAGAGAAAGAACTGGTTTCCCCTGAAATAATATATACATGAGGGTATAATTGTCAATTTACAACTTCTGTTAACAGAAGTTAGTGTGTGTTTTAGCCCATCAACCACAGGGAGGTTAAGTGGTAATATCCGAATGTCAGGGGGGTAAACCGCACATGGCCCAAACCCCAGGGAGGTAAAGTGAATTGCCCTTAATTTTAATACCTCATTCATTTTGAATGGCAATATCAGCTACATAAGATCACAAAATTTCATACTACCACAAACAAAAGCAACTAAAGGAAGGGTGAGAGAGACTTTAAAAAAATCATAAGAATAAATAGTATGCAAGGAGCATCTTTCAATAATTTCCTACAACAAGTCAACATTCATTCGAATTACTTATCTATCTATGATGTTTGAATTAATGCTAGAACACATGAAGAGTAAAGCCTACAAAAATGCAAGAGAGAGAGGGTATCACCGAAAATGAGAACAACCCATTACCGTCACTAATTCAGACCTAATATGCATATTATATCATGCAATCTTCTAATAGACAGACACCATGTCCTACCCAAGGTTGTTAAAATCGGGATCCTACGTTTGATCGTTAGAGGTGTTTATAAGATCAGATCGTAGAATCGGATCGAGGATCGTAAGATCCTATCGAAAAAAATAAATTACATAATAATTTAATTTAGATAAACATTTCTTAAAAAGTTTATACAAAATGAGCCTATATTCTATTAAAAAGAAATGAAGATATTGTGAAAAATATAATACTCCATGTAAAATGTACATATAATATTACACAATAGAAAACTCGATGGTAAAAGTTTTGTATTTCATCAAAAAAGAGGGCGAAGAAGGAAAATTCTATGACAAAATACTTTACAATCTACAATAATGCATAGAAAGTGAAGAAAAAATATTTAACAAAGTCGGATATGAAAATAGATTAAAAACTCAAAAGAGCAGCTTAACCGAATGATAAGGTTTGTCGTTAGCATTCCTGACGAAGCGGATTTGAGTCACAAAAATAATCTTTCCAAAAATTAGGATAAAGTTGCAACCATCTTACCCACCTTAGACTCCACTAAAGCTAAGTTTATTTTTCCTACTAGTTAATTTTTTTTAAATTATCGCAATATTTGAATGTTTGTTTCCTAGTTTGTTTTTCTTAGTCTATTTGATTCAATACTACTTAATTTTTATTATTTATTTTGATCACATCAATTGGTATTTAGACAACAAATATAAAATTTACAATAAAATATGTCATACAATACAAAATAAGGCTTGTAAATTGGATCGGATAGGATCGGATTTGGATCGGGATTCCACAATCCTATAAGATCCCATTACCAAGATCGAAAGATCCTACTTATAAGGAATTTACATAATCCGGATCGATTGTACTCCAATGGATCGTAAGATCGTAAGATCCGGATCGGAATTCTGATAACCACAGTCCTACCACTACAATGTTTTAATGATCTTTTCTAACCTTACAAGTATCAAGTCTTACCAAGGTTTACATTATAAACCTGCGTATATAGTAGCATAACAATGAGATATTCACTTTCAATAAGCATTCAATAAAGTCAAGTCTCACCAAGTTTTAACATTAAAATCTTATTTTTTTGTTTCAAGTTTCAAATTAAATGGTAAAACCAGAGCTGAAGAAATGGTAAAACTATCTGATTGACAAGGGTGCTGTCTTAAGTTTATAACCAATTGTAGATACCTCATTTTTGACCGTCCTCAAGACTATGACGTCATCACTTGTACATATGATGATTATGTTTGTTTGTATTCGTTTTGAGGGCCCAAAGTCCTTGACGGAATGCCCTGTCTTTGAGCTTTTAGACCTTGTCCTTTCTGTGCCTTGTTTTGGATCAAAACTTGGTGCCTAGAACCTTGTGGTGACCTGGCAACCACCACTAGAGGCTGTTGGCCATGGCTTGTGCTTGTCGGCCATTGGTGTGGCCGGTCAGCTACCAGTGGTGGCCGACGGCCACCAGTCTCTTTTTCCAGATATTTGTTGATATTTGTTGACAGTTGTGCCAGTTGTTAGCACATTAAGCTGCATCTCCCTACACGTGTATGGTAGGATGTTTCTAAGCTCAAGGCATGTTTTTCTATATATAGGGGGGTTCCTCCCCCATTTTCGAGGGTTAGAAAATTTAGAGCAAAAATCTCTCTCTCTCTCTCTCTCTTATAATTTTGTGCCTAATTGCTTGTTTTCTCTACATTGTTGCATACACATCCTAAATCAAATCCTCTTACCTTTGAGCTGAGGTTATCTGGGATCTTCTTAGGGCTATTGAAGGTGGTTTTAGCTTGGTTTTGTGCCTAGAATTGCCCTTTGCTTCAAAAGATAGTTTACTTGCCTTGTTTACTTTGTTCTGCAAGCTTGTTTTACCATCTTTTCTTACTGTTTTGGGGCTGGTTTTGAACTGAAAAAAAAAAAATCTATTTTGGAGGCCTAAAAGTGCTGATTTGGGCCTCCTTTTTAGTTAGGGAGTGGTTCACCATTCTTGCTTATGAGTTTATAAAGCTTTTGTGCCTTTATTCATAACTTTCAAATCAACTTTTTTGGGTCTTTTAACCACTGAATTTCAGAGGTTTTTCAGTGGCAAAAAACTCATTTTGAAGTCCAAATTTGGAGGGGTTAGCCTCCCCTCCTTATGTCTTGTTTGCATGCTTAGTTAGATTCACATGTTAGCATGTTTTTTTAGCTTAACTTAGCTCAAGTCCAGCATGTCTTAGCCTCTGAAATAACCTGTTTTAGCTCTATTTTGGGCTAGTAAATTTCTTTGGGTATTTTTTTGTATAGTTGCAATGTAACCCCATGTATTAGCTTAATATTTTGGCTTTTCATGACTTAAGTGCAGCATGTTTTAGACCATATTTAGGGTTGTTTTGCCTCTGTTTTTGGTTATTTGTTTCATTTGAGCCTTGTATGGCATGGTTGTAGTGTTAATCCCTTCACTAGCTTAGTATTTTAAGGCTTTAACCCTCATTGGTGTAAGTTGATTGCATGTTTTAGTGCTTTTTCTACTTCATTTCAACACTTATAATCTCTGCAATCTCCCTCATTTCTTCACCTTTTGGTTTTGCTTTGAAAGTGGTTTCAAACCACTTGTTTGCCTAAGTGTGAAATGGAGGTGATACACCTAATGGTTTAATCCCTTAGGGGGTTCATTACCAACAGTGTAATGCCTCTTTTATGCCCAAAGAAACTTGTGGTTTGAGCCCTCTTTCCATTAGAGAACACTCACCAATGGACTTAATGGATTAAGGAATGATTTGGTAATTAAAATGAGAAAACAAAATTGGCAAGTAAAAGAAGCAAGATAAGCATTCGTTGTGTTGCATTGCATGTGTTCAAATCGGACATTAATTTGAACACAAGAAAAATGAGACATTTCATACTCAAAAGTGATAAAATGTGTCATTTTCCTTGATCTCCATTGCCCTTGATCATGCATGATAGGTTGATGGACATTTTGGTCTTGTTGTGCATTTATTGAATTTGCACAATTGGTTTCACAAGCCATCATGCAATGAAATTGCTTGATTGATGGTTTGTGAACCAAAACTTGTCCCTCCTTTATTTCCCCATGAAAAGGAGAGGCAAGGTGTGCAAACAACCCTTGAGAAATACATTGTTTTGCTCTGTTTTTCTCTTTGTTACAGTAAGGAAGTTCAAACTAGTAGTGGCCGACAGTCACCACCAGTGGCTGACCGGCCACCAATGGTAGCCGATCGGCCACCATTGGTAGCCGACCGACCCCCTGTCGACCACCAATGAAAATTGAGCAGTGTGTTGGTAGGGTGGGACAGAGATGTTCTGGAAGTGGGCAGCATTTTCAGTGACCAAATGTGCAAACAGAGGCTTGCAGCAGCAAAACAGCGACTTTTCGGGTGAAAATCGAGCATGCATGCATCCATCGCTTCCCGGGATTAGCTAATTAGTTTAATTAGCAATAGCTTAAATACGTGTTGTAATTAATTAGTTGTAGCTAATTGAGTGTTGTAAATAATTAGTTAATTTAACTAGTTATTTGATTTCAGTTTGTAATAATTAGTTAACTAGAATAGTTAATTAGTTTCAAGTGTTGTAATAATTAGCTTAATTAGTTTAGTTTAGATAATTAGTCAGCTTATTCATTTGGACCCTCCTTCGCGAGGGCGTAATGTTGTAATAAGTGTGTGTGCGTGTATGTATGTCTTCCAACCTCACATCTTTCTCCCTTTTATTTAATCGCTTTTGATGGTTAGATTAGGGACATATTTCAAATTAGCATACCTTATGCTTGCATCCATTCATTTGTATTGCATGCACCGAGGCTCGGCGTATCATTCAAACTACATTGTCATTTCTATACTTATTTGAATACGTGCTCAATCACATGTTGTTCAAATCGATCATATGTCATATTAGTAGCCGAGCCTATTAATTGCATATTGCATGTGTTGCATTAGACACTTAACATAGTTAGGAATCATGCATATGTCACTAACTCATATTTTCCTAGCTTGGAGTACTAGGTGAGTCTTTACGCTTTAGCATACTTGCATAAGTGTGAATGTTACCATGATTAGCATGCTTGCCATGAGGCTATGTGCTTAAATGCTAAACTGCTTGAATGCCTGTGGATTAAGGCTTGTTGTTTGAATTGGAACGATTCAACGAATGTGCGTTTTAAGCCCACTTTGTTGAGTAGTAAATCATGCTTTAAGCCAACTATGTTTGGTGGCAAATCCACACACTTTAAGGCCACTTGAGGTGGCAAATTCAAACCATTTTCGCAAACAAACATGAGTTGAATTGTTCCAAATTGAGCAAACTAGTCCATACTTGTTTGTGCACATCACATAGTAAAGCTAGTCTAATAATCAGAACAAGAGCACATAATGTTTATAAAATATCATATCATGATTAGTAGAAGCCGATCTTTGATCGGGCGAGTGGGGGTGCTCAATTCATGACCTTCCCCTCTCGTACCTAAGTTTCTGAGCCGAGGCAACTTTGGTGATGACGGACACGTAGCCTTCGGCACGAGTCAGGGTTTCCTAAATTTTCCCAAAACAAAAAATATTTAGGTGGTGACTTTGTATCTGGCAAAGTAGCTCAATTTTGGCATTATTTGATTTAAAATCAATTTTTCAAAACAATTTGTCAGATTTGGGCTCTTTGGTGATTATTCGTTTCACATTGCACTTGTGAGATTAGATTCAGAACCGTGGGAGTCTGCACTGTGATGCCTTTCTTTTCAAACCTTTCGACAGGGGGCGCGAAAAAGGCGAGTCCACAGTTTCTGGCGACTCTGCTAGGGACTTAGAGAACTTGACTCAAACTCATGATATGACATTTTTATCTACATTTATGTGTTTATTTGCATTTTGCATTTGCATTGGTGCGCCTAAGTCACAGTGTTTGCCATCTACTATTCTTAAGCGGTTTGCCGGAGGCTTGCTTGGAAAAGCTTGCCAAAAGGCTGACTGGTTGCGGGCTCTACCACGATGGGAACACAACCATTGGATCTGGACTACCACTGTACCGTTTGACCCTCCTTTCACTTCTCGATGTGAGGTGTGAGTGGTATATTAAGTTGTCTTGCTGAGGTACCCTTTTTGACTAATCTACCTAGTTGCATATCGGAAACCATAGAGACTGTTCCAAACTAGGATAGGTTGCTTACCCGAATGCAGGAATTGTATAAAACCTCTTGTTTTGCGTAGTGAATCCCTAGCTCCTGACGAAATTAGAACAAGGTAACCCTATCCCATCATAGCGGTGTTTTGGCTCTCACTTGCTTGATATGTGCTTTTAGAGTGAAACTCTGTAGGAATGTATGTATCAGTTGCAAGTCTGGGTATCAGTTTTGAGGCAAAAATCAGTGTTGAGTATAGTTCTCCAGCTTATGATTACAACTACATGTCATTTGTGTTTGAACCGAGGTGTTGTGCGATTTCTGATTTTTGTTTCTTTTTGCTTTATTTTCTTTTTGCAAGGTAGTTTTTCACTATTGCTTCTGACAATTCAATTACCCCCCAAGCACTCTAGACTCGTGTAAGGAGACTCTATAGATCCGGGGATCTTGTCAGGGGACAACCAGTGTTTGCTTCCCTCCCACCGGTTACAAGACGAATAAGGGTTATGCATAACTCACCAGTTCAGCAGTCACCAATTCAGCAGTCACCACTTACTTCGCCTGTGCCCAGTTAGGCTCGGTCTTCTACTTCTACTCCAGAAAGAGAGTATTCACTAGTTCCGATAGCTCAGCATCTTGTAGTCAGCATGGAAGATATGCTTCGTCAACTCCAACAGGCTATTGAGACTATGCAGCTAGATGCTGCCTGCCAAGCTGAGGTCATAGCCCGCCAAACTAAGATCATAGCCTGCCAAGCAAAATTTATAGATAGGCTTCAGCAACAGCAACCTCAACTAGCAGTAACCTCTGCATCCCATGTATCCCCAATGGGAATTCCGACACCCGGGGTCACAATACATGTCTAAGAAAATGCAGGCATTCAGGCAAATCCCATCCCACCTCAGACCTCCAAGGCACCAATTTACCAGATGGAGGCGCCATTTGAATTTGAGGTTGACCCTACTGCATTAAAGGTCAACAAGCTAGGAAAGCTTTTCAAGCGGGCACAGGGTGTAAATTCAATCCTTGATATTGAGGATGGCTATACGGACTCGGCAGTGACTTTGCCAGACAGATTCAAGATGCCGCACATAGACCGGTTTGACAGCTCCGGGGATCCTAAGGTCCATCTATGGTTATTTTCGGATATCCTACGACCAATGGGTCTCACCAGACTGTAAAATCTGTTGATTTTTAGCCAGACCCTGTCGAGTATAGCGGCCATCTGGTATGCAAAACTGAAAGACTCAGTGAAACGGAGCTGGGATGAATGGCTGAGGCCTTTGTAACGCAGTGCTCCTACAATACCCAAATCGAGGTCACTACCTGTGATCTTGAGGCGACCGCCAAGAACCGAATAAGGGTTTCTCAGACTTTGTGACTCGATGGAGAGCTAAGGCTTCTATGATGACTACCCGGCTATCCGAAAAAGATCAAATTAGAATGATCGTCCGCAACCTGTAGGGGAGATTACTATAGAAAATGATTGTTTTGCCCTTGTTCACATTTGCTGATCTCCATGCGATAAGAGTTCATATTGAGGATACAATGAGACAAGGGTTGATAAATGATGAGAAGGAGCAGCCCAAGAGGGCTTTCACATGCAGTTCCAATGCGACTACTAGCGGTAGCGCAGTTGTACGGCCTTCAGATGTGAGTATGGTCACCACCGCACCCAAGACTGCCAACCCTTTTGCCAGTACATCCAACTCAACTTCACAAACCTCAAGCCATCAGGACTAAGGCCAAAGGGTCTTCACCCGCTCTACATGAGTTTGTCCAAAGCCCTAGGGGTCCTGATCAAAAAATGGCATCTTAAGCCGTTAGAACAACGCCCACTGCCCGATCCTCTCCTACCTAAACACAACCCAACCAAATATTGTACTTTTCACCACTAGCATGGTCATGACACTGATCAGTGCTATAGATTGAGTCATGAGATTCAAGATCTCATAGATAATAAGGTGATAGCACCTCCTCAAAAACCCAACGTCACTACAAATCCTCTCCCACCACATAATCAAGCCCCTCCACCTCGGCATATAAACCTCATCCATATACTGGCCGTCCCTTATGACCCCAGTATATATATCACTCCTTCCCACCTACCTAAATCGGCATTGTTCATCCCTGAGAGCACAGACTTATGCATGATGAACACGTCAACAATCCAAACTGAACCCGTGGTGGTGACAGTGGAAGATAAAGGGAGGTCAGCCTTGGTGGAGAATGTCAGCTCGTTGCCTGAGGGCTCTAAGGACTTATCTGATGGGGTGTACAACTTGAGCTGCTATATTGTGCCAATCAACCAAGATAAGTCAAAAATGGTGTTGCGGACTGGAATGGAGGTCAGTGTAGTCCGAGAAGATGGACCAAACCAGGGATTAGATGATCTAGCCGACCTGGAGAAGGATATAGACAATTTGTAGTTCTTTGATGAGCAAGATCAAGAGGATGTGCATATTGATTGGTTTGATCTGAACGTGTCAACAGATAATTCTGGGTGGCTAAGTGATGAACCCGATATAGACGAGGGAACTAAACCGAAGCAGGAAGAACAGAAAGCGAGAACTGCTGTAATGGCCGGAATGGCTAACGGAAAGGGTAAACTGCCGGAAAACACCGGTGTAGAATGAGTGGCTAAGGAGCTGGGCATAGTTAGTACTGTACCTACAGAGCAAGAAGCCGCACTGAGGTGCCTTGAGCAAGAAGTGGATCATAACAAACAGAAGGCTGGAAAGGCCCAAGACCCTGTGGGGGAAATCTGTGATGAGAAGCTGACCTCAACGGAGCCGAACAATTGCTTGTCAGCTGACGAAGGAATCTAGTGGGATGACGACGACCTGCACTTGGCCCATACTGATGAGAACTGGGGTGAGGACCTTCCTGACAACACTTGGTATGTGGAAGAGGTTGACCACATGACAAGAAGTGGCTGATATTTTAAACCACTGCATTTGGACCAACCCGAGGCATCCGGGAAGGATAACGAAACTGAGAAACAGAAGGAAAAACAATTAGAGGAAGAAGCTGTGCTGAAACAGTTAAAGAAGATTCAAGCTGACATATCTAGCTGGGGGCTGCTCATGGATTCACGAGTGCACAGGCAGGCTGTATTCACGGCGAAGGATAAGGTCAAGTTGTCCATTGAGACTACCCTGGAATAACTGTTGGGATTAGTCTTGCTAGGAGGCGCTGCACCCACTTTGACCTTTTTCGACAAAGAATTACTGTTGGAAGGCTCCGCACACAACAAGCCTCTATACATATCCGTAGAGTGCCGAGAAAAGTGGATACCAGTGGTGTTAGTTCACACCAGCTCAGTGATCAATGTCTGTCCTTGTCGCACGGCTTATGCTATTGGTCTGAAGCCAGCAGAGTTCGTACCTATAGCCAAGGTGATCCAGGTGTATGACAATGCAAGTAGAGGGGTGATGGGGACAGTGTAGATTAAAGTACAAATGGGCCCGACTCAATAGGATATTGAGTTCCACGTCCTGGATGTTCCAGCCAATTTCAACCTACTACTTGGGAGACTCTGGCTGCACCAAGTGAAAGCTGTCTCTTCCACTCTCCACTAGATGTTGAAGTACCCCCATGGGAAAGGGGTGGCCACATTCTTCGAAAATTCATCTATATATCCTCCGCCAGAGGTCACTACGCCTGTGCTGGAAATTGTGCATGGCAAAGATGATGTCTTCCTTTTGGGGTTTACCTTGGCTGAGGCCTGGGTAGTGCAGAGCATCTTGGCTGTTGATGAGAGCCTATATGTCAGTGCCCAATTTGTATATCTCATAAATAAGCTACAACATATGCCTAGAATAGGATTAGGAAGAAGTGGCTGGAAGGGCGTTGCTGCGTTGGCCGATATGCCATATAACCCACATGTCTTTGGTCTTGGCTATACGCCCACCAAGGAGGATTGAGTAAGGAAAGGGAAAGAAATGGCCAGAGGGGCCAGAGCAAAGCAAAGCGAGAAGCGCTATGAACTTGTGCATCGACCAATTCAGGGAACCCTGAATGGCTATTTTGTTTGAGAGGGTGAAGACTTCCCATTCTGCGGCTTCCCCGAGCCTTGGTTCAACTCTGAGAAGTAGCGGGTTCCCGGCTTTGAGATTTTCTTCGACTTGCAGCTGCAAGAGAGTGACACAGAGGAACAGAGTAAACTAACCACTGAGGCTACGAAGGGCACAGAAAGTGATTCCAATGGCAGTGAACCTAAAGTAAGGGCAGCATTGGCATGTCTCCTTTTGGATCCCCAGATCAACTCAGAGAGCTTGGGGGATAACCTGACCGTTTCCATGATTGGAGACCAATCGGGTGCGAACCCTTCTAGTGGTATCTTGGATGCATCTGACGCACCATCCCTCACTTGGAATCTAGAGGAGGGCTTTCTGTCCAGTAGTTCTGAGTTGGGTAGTGAGCCAGAATTTGATTCCACAGAGTCTATGGAGTTGGAATCAGATTCCAGTTCCTCTGAGTCAGAGTCCAGTATTCTTGGGGTTGATAACTCGGATGCCGAAGTTTTGTCCAGGTCATATTTTTCATTTTCTTTTGAGTCGGTTGTAACTGAGGAATTAGATGAGATGAACCTTTTGAATGTGAGTACCACTGCAGATTCTGAGTACTTCTATGTGCCACTTGTATATTGCATTGATCACGACTTTCAAAATTTTAGCGAAAACGATGAGGAAAGAATTTCTCTGGTTTTGAAACGTTTGATTAATCGAGAGAATGAGAGGTTTGTAAAACCCCTTGTTGATGAAATCATTTCAATTAATATGGATACTGAGAAAGATCCACGTCTGGTCCAGATCAGGTACACGTTGTCCTCGGAGGAGCACGAGCGCTTAGTCGCTTTATTAGCAGATTTCAAAGATGTTTTCACGTGGTCCTACGAAGACATGCCTGGAATCGATCTTGAGATTGTACAGCATCGGATCCCTCTTGACCTTGAGGCCCCACCCATCAAACAGAAGCTGCGGAGAATACGCCCGGATAGGGCTTTGAAAATTAAGAAGGAGGTCACCAAGCAAATAGACACAGGGTTCTTGCTAATATCTGAGTATCCAACTTGGTTGGCCAACATTGTTCCAGTGCCAAAGAAAGATGGCAGAATTTGGGTATGTGTGGACTTCAGAGATCTGAACAGAGCCAGTCTGAAGGACGACTTTCCTCTACCGCACATCGACGAGTTGGTGGACTTCACCGTAGGCCATGCGTTGCTCTCCTTCATGGATGGATTTTCCAGGTATAACCCGATTCTGATGGCACCCGAGGATAAAGAGAAAACCGCCATCATTCTGCCGTAGGGAACCTACTGCCATAAGGTGATGCTATTTGGGCTGAAGAATACTGGGGCTACTTATCAACGGGCTGCAACCACAATTCTGCATGATATGATCCATAAAGAGGTGGAGGTGTACGTGGACAACATGATTATCAAGTCCAAGGAAAGAGAGGGCCACTACACCGCCTTGAAGAAATTCTTTCAACGGATCAGAGAATACCGATTGAGGTTGAATCCACAGAAATGCACTTTCGGTGTAACAACAGGGAAAATGCTGGGTTTCTTGATCACACAGAAGGGCATCGAGGTAGATCCTTCCAAAATCAAAGCCATCCTAGAAATGCCACCACCAAAGACTGAAAAAGAGATGCGAGGCTTTCTGGGTAAAGTGCAATTCATATGACGGTTTATTTCTAAATTAACCTTGACTTGTGAACCACTATTTGGTCTCCTGAAGAAAGGAAAGAAATTCTAATGGGATGACCGATGTCAGTTTACTTTTGAGCAGATCAAGTAGTACCTCCAAAACCAGCCTGTGTTGTCGCCGCTAGAGCTAGGGAAGCCCTTGATTCTATATCTGTCAGTGACGGCCACAACAATGGGATACATGCTTGCTTAGGAATCTACGAATAGGGTGGAGAAAGCCATCTACTAGTTGTGCAAGAAAATGCTGGACTATGAAACCCGTTACACCCCGCTAAAGAAGGCTTGCTTAGCCTTGGTATGGGCTACCAGGAAGTTGAGGCACTACCTGTTAGCTCACTTCATAATTCTGGTTCCGAGATTAGATCCCATCAAATATCTCTTTACGAGACCAGCGCTTACAAGTAGGCTAGCTTGTTGGTTGCTTCTCCTTTCCGAATTTGATCTGAAGTATGTCACTCGCAAGTCTGTCAATGGGAGAGTGGTAGCTGAGTTCCTAGCAGATCACCTAGTGGAAGGGGATGAAGCGATAGAATACCTATTCCCAGATGAAGCTATTCTGCAAGTCGAGGAAGCGATTTGGACAATGTACTTTGACAGAGCGTCTAACCAGTACGGTTATGAGATAGGGGTGTTGCTGATAGCACCCCACAATTCCTATATACGTTTAGCCTTCAAACTCCGATTCAAGGTATCCAACAAAGAAGTAGAATACGAGGCGTGTATCGCTAGTTTGGAAGCCGCCCTGGAACTAAGGACAAAAAGGTTGGACGTCATCGAAGACTCGAACCTTGTTATATCTCAAGAAAATGGAGATTTAAAGGTTAACAAAGAAAAGATGAAGATCTGTCACCAAACCCTGGATGTTCTGATTCCTAGGTTTGACAAGCTAATCTTCACTCATCTACTAAGAGAGAACAAAAGGTTCGTTGATGCTTTATCAACTCTATCTTCTATGATAGACATCCCATTGGAAGTCCGGATGCGTTCGATTATCATTGAACAGAGATATACGCTGGCCTACGAGACTATCGCTGCAATAGATGAAGTGCAAGATCAAAACCCCTGGTATTATGATATCTGGAACTTCTTGGAAAATGAGGTTTATCCACCAGAGGCGAATGCTAAAGACAAAAGGGCAATACGGAGAATGGCCGCTTAATTTATCATCTACGGAGGTAAACTATACAAGAGGGGTCATTTGGGATTGCACAAGTTATGTGTCGACATAGAGGAATCAAAGCGCCTAATGGAGGCCATCCATGGGGGAGAGTGTGGAGCACACATGAGTGGAGTAATGTTAGCCCGGAAGATTCTCAGGCAAGGTTACTGCTAGTCTACCATGGAGGAGGATTGTATCAGTTTTGTTCGGCGATGCCACAAATGCCAAATCCATGTAAATTGCATGAATATTCCGCCGTCGAAGCTGTACAACATGACTTCACCATGGCCATTCTCGGTCTGGGAAATTGACGTCATTGGGGTAGTTACACCGAAAGGGTCAAATAGGCACAAATACATTCTGGTAGTAATTGATTATTTCACGAAGTAGGTGGAAGCTCAGTCTTATGCAGTGTTGAAAACAGCACATGTGACTAAGTTCATCCGAAACAACATCATTTGCCGTTATGGAGTCCCAAATGAGATCATTTCAGACAATGGCTCCCATTTCAAGAAAGAAGTGATCGACTTGTTGGAGAAATACAACGTGGCTTTTCATAAGTCATCTACATATTGGCCGCAAACCAATGGAGCTGTTGAGGTCGCCAACAAAAACATCAAACACATTTTGCAAAAAATGGTTGAGACCTACAGGGACTAGCCAGACAAATTTCCATCTGCTCTCTGGGGCTACAGAATTTCAATTCGAACATCTACTGGGGCAACTCCGTACTCTCTTGTTTATGGGATGGAAGTTGTTTTGCCGATTGAAATAGAGGTTCCGTCGTTGCGGGTTATGGTTGAGTGCCAGATAGCAGAAGCGGACTGGCAGCAGAGCAGGTTCAAAGAACTGATGCTGTTTGATGAGAGAAAGCTAAAAGCACTATACCATGTTCAAGGCTATCAATACAGACAAGAAAGTTAAGTCTTGGAATCTAAAGGAAGGGGATTTGGTATTGAAAGACAACCGAGCTCCCATCCATGACCCTAGGGGCAAGTTCAGACCCAATTGGACTGGTCCTTACATCATCAAAACTATTTGGTCGGGTGGAGCTGTTACTTTCATGGACCTGGATGGCCTAGAATTTTCCCAACCGATCAACATGGACAAGTTGAAGAAATATTACCCCTGAGAGGCTCGTTAGACCGAAAATCTGGAAGGGTGACCTAGGCAAAAGTTAGAGCACAAAAAATTGGAAAAAAGAAAAACTGAGCTCGCAATGTTAAAAACCCAGAAAGGGTGGCCTTGGCAAAAGTTGGAGCGTAAAAGAAGAGAACTGAACTATGTAAGGCCTGATTCCCATCTTCGGGATACGTAGGCAACTTTATTCTGAAGCTCGGCCGTAAACACCTCCAAATCAACTGTATCCATTTGTTTGATCAAGGCATCTTTGTCTGTTCGTTATTTGAAAGTTCGGTTGTGATCCTTCCTCTGAGAAAAGAGCTGACTACAGTGCTGAGCAGTGCTATTTAGTCAAGGGGCAATTTTTCATTTCTGGATTCGGGGTTTGTACATCTCGAGGATAGATTCCATGTGTGTCAAGTTGTGATCTTTAGCGAAAATGGTTTTGAAAAGTTTTAATAAAAGTTGATTTTGTTCAAATTAATCTTTTTACAACTTAGACCATTTTTTGACCAAAAGGAAAATTTTCAGTGCCCACAACTTCAATTTCATTGATTTCAATACGAAGTTCTCCAACTCTCGATACAAATTAAAGTTGCTTTTATTACATTCAAAAAGAAAACTTGAAAAGTAAGATCAAAGCAATAAACTTGGGGCATAGATGAGTCAGGTGTTCCTGCGTCCCCCGCTTGTGCTTGTGGAAGCTTCTTATGCTAAAGTGGGCCCGGATTGCGCCTCATCTTTAAGCCAAGTCAAGCACTCGCCAGAAAGTGCGTAGTTAAAACTAGAGGCAAGAGCCAGAAGCTCTCTCGTCCTCCACGCAGTGGGATATCGAGCCAATTGTGAACCTCAGATTGGGAATGAAGCTGGGTACTCAACTCTCTCTTCTGGGCAAGTCCGATCATGTCCAGACTGACGCCGGAACCGAAACGAAAAGTAGAACACACAGTGTGTCAAGCCAGCAGCTGAATGCTAGGTTGCCGAGTCATGCTGTAGCTTATCTCGGGCAGATCAAACCAGGGACAATGCCAAGCAATGTCAACAGTAGACCTGTTGCACATCTAATGGCACCACCATCCCTCGTTTGGGAAATCTACTAGCTGTTGGCGAAAGAAATAGCCCCGGGCTGAATATGCAGGGCAAGAATCCACTACCTTCAACCTATCCATGGGCCATATCTGGGGAGGGATGAAGGAAAAGAGAGATTAAAGAATAGAGAGTTGTGTGTTGAGGAAAAGAGTGAGAAAAGGGCTTTGAGAGAAAAATAGAGCATAAGTGTCGAGTGATGTGAGAAACACATATTAGAAAGGGTGGGAAACATTACCTGAAGATGTAGTGGACTTCCCGCAAATTTCTTTGTCTCTCGCCGATGAAAGGCATCTAAGCCTATCAAAGTCTCGGCCAACAGCAAACCAATCCTTGGGCTACTTCAACTAGCTGGATGCTAGACCCGCCGAAACTAGGGGCAAGAAGAAAGTGTGCTAGCATACACAAACAAAGGGTGTGTTGCAGAAAACCCCACCAGAAAAGATTGCCTCAGTCACTGGCGTCAAAAAATCGATGAATTAAACCGGGGATCTCCAACGCTCCATTGTGAACCAAGGATTGGGCCTCGTGTAGAGTAAGCAGCACATCTGTCCCAAAGCTTGGATATAACCAAAACGAGGCTGAGGCAAGATTTCCTCATCACACCGGGACTCTATTAGCACTTGAAATTCTTCAATTGTCGGACATATCTCTTGTCTCCTGAAGTTAAAGACGTGTGTAATCGGGTTCCAACATCTAGCCGCGACATGAAGAAACGGAAAACAAAACGGAGAATGACTTAGTGTAAATAGTGCATTTATGTCGAAACCTCCGAAATTCAGCTTTTCTGAGCCATCTAAAGTTGCAATCCAATTCGAGAGTTTTTGGGCAAAGAATGGCTCCATTTGTGAAGAATTTGCAGTTGAAATGAAGAAACTGTGAGGTCGAAACCTTTTGTAGAAGATAAGGCAGTGAGTGGAAGCCAGGTGTCAACATTCTAGAGGTTCCTCGCATTGATGGCCGACATACCACTTTGGTGGCCGACTGGCCACCACTGATGGCCAATGGCCTCTATTCATGGCCGATATCCTCCCACTCTAGCCTACTGTCCTTCTTGTGCTAGAAAATGCTGGTAGCATGAGCCTTGTTCTGTTTTTTATGTGTTTTGGAGTCTAGTTTTGAGTCTTTTCAGGCCTTAGCATGCTTGTTGAGGTCTATATGTTTTGTTTTGTTTATTGAGTTGTATTTGTCTTGTTTTACTCATCAAGTTGTATTCAAGTTGTTTTGTTGTATATCGGGTTATCTTGTGTCGTTTATCGAAATTGTTATTGTTGTTATTATCGAGTTGTATGTTGTGTTTAGAATTTCAGTTGTTGGTCGGTTCATTACTTGATTCAGACTGTTATGGCAATGCAAGTGTTCACATTTCATTATCAAATTCAATCTCATTTTCATGCGATGCAGTGCTCATGATGCAAAATACAACACTTTTTCAAATGAAAAATTGGTTTTCATTCCGATCGTAGTTGTTTTTACAAAAGGTGCAGTACAAGTTTTTAAAGAAAATAAAACTTGTCCGAAACTGTACAATGTGCTAACACTACTAACAAAAAGAAACTAAGCAAAAACTACAGAGAATCAGTGCTGGTTGCCTTAGGTTCGAGAAGCCTTCTTCGTTATCTTCCTCGGAGGAGAAGACTCTGTGGTACTGTCTTCATCGACGCCACTGTCTAAACCAGAATCAGAGTCTAAATTGGAGCCGTCTCTGCTCTCCACCTCAGAGCCCTCCTCAGCGGAGCCCTCCTCAGCATCAGCATCCCCACTCTCAAAACCCGAGCCAGTGTCATCATCTCCACTCTCGGATGACTCAACATGTTGACTCACTGCCTCCTTAGCTTCGCTAATCTCTGTATCATCATCGTTCAGAATAGGCTCTGAAGGGTCACTCTCAGCTCGGGTGCCTCTAACTCGGCCTCGGCTGCGTGCTGGAGCTTGTCTCTCTCTCTCTCTCTGCCGCTGGAGGAGGCACTGCTGGTCCTGTTGCTGCTCCTGCTGGCACACCTGGTATGGGTGGGACCTGAAAAGACAGTTGTCATATGTCAGCCACAATATGCGTATCAGATATAAGTATAGGGCAGAATGAGTATATGCTGAAGTCAGGTACAGAGTATGAATATAGTATGGAAGTGCAGTATTTCATATGCAGTGTATCAGTGCAGTGTGGGGAAGTTCTCATGTCAATTTCAATGTGTCAGTGGAAATTTGATGATTGGAATGTAAGAAAACTAAAGAAATTACTTGAATGTCGTGGAAGCCGAACAGTGCCTCCCTTCTCAATATCATGCCCTTGAATGAGGCTAATAGCTCCAGCAGATCCTCGGTGTATCCTAGGGGTGCCTGCAAATGCATTAGGAATGATCAATGTCTAAAAGGAACAAATATCAGAAAGAGATGAGAAAACTAAAAATGTGGTACATACCGGGGGTGCGTCATGAGCTCTGACATATCTATGCCCCGCTACGACAGGCTTAATCGGAATTTGATATGCCTTTCCAGTATACCGCCAACATGTGAGCACAACAGGCAGCTCCGACCAGTCGGTCCTCTGCCTCACCTGAGGAGCCCCTCTCCCATAGGCCTTGGCTGCCCTAGTCGCTCTAGGCCCTACCCTCGTAGCAGGGGCTCTTGTCCTCTCACCTCCATGAATACCGATCAGAGGTGGTATAAGGTGTGTCTGAATGAAGACTGTATAATCGCCTTTGACTCGGAAGTACTTTGCCTCCAAGCCCACCATGAACGGATAACTCCTTCAACAAATAGGTTGTCTGCTGACCTCATGGACTCTGGTGACGTCATCGGTATGAACGGAGCAGACAGACCTAGAGATTGATGTACGACTCTCTCACCTAGGTACCAGGCTAGGCAAATCGGACCCTTGAGTAGAATACGGTAGCAGGAAATGCCTAAGGCCACAGTGTACCGGCCTCGAACCCCCGTCGGTATCATAGCCCATGGCTGCCACATGATCTGCAAATACAAGATGAATAGATTATTAGCCATCGTTAGATGGTAATATGTGAATCAAAACAGATATAGAGAAAAATGATGACCGTGTTTTAGGTTACCTCATGGGCAGCTACGGTATCAAAGTAATGTCTAAAGAAACTGAAGGACTTGCAAGTCCTGTGGCGAAGCTGACCATCGTACACCTGCAAATAGGGGACCGTCAACGGAACCTCCACTGCAGGCTCTGGGGCAGGAGTCGGGAAGTATGCATACACCCATAGCTATGGAGAAAGTGCAGTGATATGTGATCAGTACAGTGTTTGAACAGATATAGAAAATGCAAAGCAGAAAGCATACAGTGTTTGAGCAGATATAGAAAATGCAAAGCAGAAAGCATACAGTGTTTGAACAGATACAGAAAATGCAAAGCAGAAAGTACATGTGTTGAACAGATGTAAAACAAGAAATGCTAAATAGAAAATGCAAAGTGTAAAGAGGAAACTAAGATGTGTACCTTCCAGGCTCGCCAATAGCCTTCGATCAAGTGTCCATTTCCGCAGGAGGTCGAGCTCATATAGTCATATAGAGTGGCGAGGCCAGCCCTGCCCCAATCATAGAAACTCACTTAGGAAAGGACAACTAGTGCGCTCAGCAAGTACAACCCTACGGTGTTCTCCCTATTCGAAAATAGGGTGGTATCGAGGAGGAACATCAGAAAACCAGCGTACTACTCTATCTCCTCTACTGTCTCTAGCTCAGTCCCCTAGAACTGCTCTTTGAACCAATTGTATCTGACCATAGCTATTCGAAACAAAGGTGGGCGCGCCCCTAGTAGCTCAATCCAAGCAGCCTCCCACTCCCCCATGTCAGGATCGAGAGGAATCGGATCACCCCTACGCCTAGGCCTGTGATCATGGCGAAGTCGTAAGGAGTCATCGTCATCTCTCTGGCAGTAGAAAGGTAGAGAGAGTTAGTGGTGTCCCACCATCTCTCCACTAGCGCTCCAAGAAGTGGACGGCTCGCCATAACTCGTGTCAATCTACAACAGAACAGGCCGAAGCTGGCCTCGTCAACAGTGTTGCGCACTCCTGCGGGGAGCTCGTCATACCAATCTTTGACCGTCGTGGCCCCATAGCCTCTGTATGCGCAAGAGTCACCCTGTGGCAGAGGACATGTGAACCAGTGTAAATACAGTTAGATGAAAAAGGAAGTGCAAAACAAATGTGGTGGCAGTGATGAAAGTAGTACAATCAGATGAGCGACAGTGCAAGAAATGCAAGTAAAGAACATCAGATGTGCAAGTGAATAAAGTTTATACCTCAACAGCAACGCCTGAAAGATGGAAATCTGGCTCCCTCAATAAGAGATCCGCTGGCGCGTCAGTAGCAAAATTAATGAAGTGCCTAATGCCTCTAGCAGGTAGAACATGCGTCCGAGGATGATACCTCGCCGGATCAAAAGGCCTCACTCCTAGTAGTAATGGCTCCAGCTCCGCCTCAGAATCAAACTCGGCCTCGAACTCTGCCTCTGGAGGAGCTCCATCATGTGGTATGTCATCTGCCATCTGGAATATGGGTGAAGAGTTGATGAAAAGTGAACAAAGTGGAGAAAATGGGGTAAACTTTGAAAAATTCAAACCCTAGGAGAGAGAAAAGGGAAGAAAAAGTCAAAACCCGGAATAAGGCACCAAACTCGAGAGAAACTCGAGGTGAACAAGCCTCAGGTGATGAAAATCCAAGAAAAAGTGCCGAAATCAAATTTCAATCGGTTCAAAATGGAGTAAACTAAGAGGGTTTAGCAAAGAAAATATGTGCGGGGCATTGGAAAACGCGTATAAAGCTCAGATCTAGAGAGAAGGAAGGTCTAGAGAGAGAGAGAGGGTGGAATTTCGGATATGGAGGTGTGTGGAAATGAGGCCCCATGGCCTACACTTAAAGACCCATGTGTGAAAAGACCCTTTTGGCCCGATTTTCCATTGATGGCTGGTCGGCCACCACTGATGGCCAACAAGCCTCATTGGTGGCCGACAATCTTGAAGGGTGGCCAACAGGTGGCCATCACTCTCATCTGGTGGCCGTCTAGTGCCCAGTGCTCCTATTTTGTGTCTTGATGCTGTGGTTGTCCCTGTTTCCCGAGAGGTGCAAGGGAAGGTCACTGTTGAGTTCAAATTCTCTCTGCGGAAGCTCGAAATTGTGTTTTCGGTGATCGTTGTTCGTCACTTGTTGAACGAGGTGTATCCTTTTTTTTGCATGTTGCAACTCTTCCAAGAGGTGAATTGGAAAGTTGCTATTGAACTTGTTTTGTTAGAATACATATGCATTCCCTCATTACGTATGTAGAACGTGCATTTTACATATGCTACTGTACAGAATA
This sequence comes from Camellia sinensis, assembly GCF_055761805.1. Lineage (NCBI taxonomy): Eukaryota > Viridiplantae > Streptophyta > Magnoliopsida > Ericales > Theaceae > Camellia > Camellia sinensis. The sequence continues at coordinate 16,011,070 of NC_138966.1, forward strand.
CGTATTTCAATCCTTTGCATAGAACATGCATTCTGTTATTTAGCATGGAACATGCTGTTAATCGTGCATGGAGCATGCATTTTGTATTTTGCATAGAAGATGTTTTCAATTTTGCATAGAACATGCATTTTGTTTTTTAGCATGGAACATGTTGTTACTCGTGCATGGAGCATGCATTTTGTACTTAGCATAGAACATGTATTCAATACTTTGCGTAGAACACACCTTCATGTAGCATTGTGTCTCAATTGTTTACTTTGCATAGAACATACACCTTGTATATGTTGTACTTGTTGAGTTTTTCTTGCGCAGGCGCGATATTGTATGTACGGTTCATTCAGCGGAGCTAGCGCAATCAATGATATTGTATGCACTGTCTATTCAAAGGGGTTCTGGGTGAAGTCATTCGTGTCCTTCGAATCACATCCTTTTACTCCTTCTCCTTGCATGTGAGGCGCGTTAGGATTACCTTCCTTCGGTTAAAAACATTTGTGTGCGTCCTGATGTTCATACCATTCTTCGGTTACCTTCCTTCGATTAAAAACATTTGTGTGCGTCCTGCTGTTCATACCATCCTTCGGTTACCTTCCTTCAGTTAAAAACATTTGTGTGCGTCCTGCTGTTCATACCATCCTTTGGTTACCTTCCTTCAGTTAAAAACATTTGTGTGTGTCCTGATGTTCATACCATCCTTCGGTTAAAAACATTTGCGTGCGTCCTGATGTTCATACCATCCTTTGGTTACTGTCCTTCGGTTAAAAACAATCGGGTGCATCCCAGTGTTCACACCATCTTTGTTTTCTTCCGCATGCAACGTGTTAGGATCTTATTTGACATCTCGGGTACGTCGGATGATTTTGTTGCTCTTCGTCTTTCATGTGCATCACGTAGTTAAGCTTGCATAATTTTCTTACATCCTTTCTGCATGAAATGTGGTTTGGTTTGTAATTCCCACGTGTGGCGTGTTTACTTACTTTTGGGTTTGAGGTTGATATACTTTGTTTCGGTTTGAATGTGGCATTTTCCTTGCATAGCGTTTGCATTTAAATGTTTCATTACAACCTCATTGCATGATCATAAGCTATGTTCCTGCATCATGCATATCAATTGCATCTTGCCCTAGAACTATGCTAGTTTGATTCCTTGCAAAGGGATATGTAGACAGCATGCGGCGCAACCATTTTTCTCTTGCTTGTTTGTTTGTGCAAGTCTTCGGCCTTGTCAAAACGGGTCGTCTCTGGGCTTTGACATTCACTCCCGTCATTCCATGACTTTCGAGTTCTGTCAAAGAGGGGCAACTGTAGACACCTCATTTTTTACTGTCCTCAAGACTAGGACATCATCACTTGTGCATATGATGATTATGTTTGTTTGTATTCGTTTTGAGCGCCTGAAGTCCTCGGCGGAACGCCCTGTCTTTGAGCCTTTAGACCTTGTCCTTTCTGTGCCTTGTTTTGGATCAAAACTTGGTGCCTGGAACCTTGTGATGACTTGTCGGCCACCACAAAAGGCTGTCAGCCATGTCTTGTGCTTGTCGGCCATTGGTGTGGCTGGTCGGCCACCAGTTTCTTTTTCCAGATATTTGTTGATATTTGTTGACAGTTGTGCCAGCTGTTAGCACACCGAGCTGCATCTCCCTACATGTGTATGGTAGAATGTTTGTAGCGACCCTAATTTTCTTAAGTCATTATTTATTATTATTACGATTATTATTATCTTATTTTATATTTGACTTTATTAATCACGTGGTTACATGAGAATTTAATGTGGTATTTAATTAATTTAATGTGTTATTTAATTAAATTAATTTGTTACTTAATTATATATAATTAATTTAAATATTTAAATATTTATATTTGTTATAAAAAAATGTTATATGTATTGATTTTATAAAGCATATTTATATATATATTGTGTTTATACAATAAAATATAATGTAATATTATTAGGTTATACTAGCTATTAGGTTATATTCACAACAGTTGCATTAGGAAGCAAATCAAGAAGAAAGAAAAGAGAACAAAAACAGAGAGACGACAAAGAGAGAGAGAGAGACTAATGAAAGAAAATCGGAGGAATCAGTTCCGAGAGAGAAAGAGCAACGGCGGGGAAAAAAAAAAGAGAGTGGAAGAGAGGAAAAAATAAAAAGGATTAAGGTTTTGTTTTGGTGGCTCCTTTAGTTCTCCAAATTTTTTATTGATCTTCAAAATAATATTGTGAGTACAAAACATACTTCCCTTTATTTATGTTTAATTCGTTGTTTTTATTTATTTATTTTTATTTATTTGATATTAGTTTGATTTTGTATTTACCTAAAGATGATAGATTGATTTTAATTATTTTGATTAGTGGTGCATTTAAAGTTTAGGGTTTTTAGCTGATTGATTGATTTTAATTATTTTGGATTAGTTGTGTATGTAAGGTTTAAGGTTTTTAGATGATTGATTGATTTTAATTATTTTGATTAGTTGTATATGCAAGGTTTAGGATTTTTATATAGATTGATTTTATGATTGTAATCACACACATGGTTATATGAAATTGAAATAAACTTAGAATCCATAGATATTAGTGAGATGATGGATTGATTCTTTGTTTTTATTTATTTGATGTTGTTTGATTTTGTATATATATGTAGATGATAGATTGATTTTAATTATTTTGATTAGTTGTGTATGCCATGTTTAGGGTTTTTATATGGATTTATTTTATGGTTGTAATCACACTCATGGTTATATGAAATTAAAATTAATTAGGAACCCCTAGATAAATTCCTTATACTCCACCATGACACCATGGATTATTGTTTTATTTGAGTGATGGTGAGAAAGAGTGTATAAAAAAGGTGAGGATTATGAGATTTATTTGAATGCCTTAGGCTTGGCATTGTTATGTTGTTCTCATGAGTGAGATGTTTTGTATATGTATATTGTTGCCTCGTTCTCATGAGTAGACGAGTGCTTTGATTTATGCGCATACGTATATGCTAACCATCCGGGGAGTGTGAGTCAAACTCGAGACGATATCCCTGCGCAAGTTTGGCTTCGGAGCGGTGTTAGGTATACGGGAGGCACATGGGATATATGTGTAGGCCGGAAGTGGAGGGCCGAAGTGGTGGAGTTAAGGTACAAAGAATTTAATTATGAGTTTATTAGTATAGTGTGAATTGTATAGATTTGTACATGATAAAAAAATAGTAAACGACCTCGATAAATTATGAAATTTGAGCAGAGGCATGTATACGTGATTCTAGACAACTTTTGTGTTTTAGCTTTTTATTAAAAAGATCGATTAGAACTTATAATTGGATGACCTTGGTTATTGTCGGTTTGATTCATTTTGGTAATGCAGATTTTATAGGCTGTTTTAACCAACGAAACGAGCTCATTTTTATTGGTTTCGCGTAAACTGAAGTAAAACATTATTCTGCACACTTTTCGTGTTTTGAACTTTTTCGGAAAAAAAATCATCTTAGGGCAGTTTTTGTTTGTTTTCAGTTTCAGATTTTTTGATTGAATTCCGTCTAGGTTTTTCTATCAAGTTTCTCTCAACCTGTTTAGTTTCTGTTAAATTCGTTCACATAGTTTTTTAGGAAATTTGATTCTATACAACTTTCATTCTTTGAGTTTTGGTCAATTCGAATTATTTAAGCATGAAACGGTGCATTTTTATACTTCTTCATCAAGTTACTTATAATTAAATTATACTAACTTTATTCTTTTTTTGCAGGATGGTGCGTCTTACTAACTTTTTATGCAGGGATGACCCACCATATTTTTATGTTTATTTTATTTATTTTATGCTCAATTTATATTTAGTTGTGTACGGGCAAGAAACTAAATGCCATCGTATCTCGGGAAACTACCCATTCGTCTCGATACGGGTGGAACTACTTGTCTTGTTCCGTAACAAGAAATAATGTACTTTTTGTTTGTGTCTAGTGGACACGTGGGTGCCAATTCTTATACTCATACCAGTATACTTGTATACTGACCCGTTTTGTCTCTTGGCAACTCGGGTGCGTTCTATTTGAGCGCAGCCGAGTTTCCTTTGCAGGATTAGTTGAGGCTACAGTGATGACGTGGATTTACTATAGTGTTGGATTTGTCGTTTGGACTTCTTTTCTTTTCTTGAGCTTATGGTTGATATTAGTTTATGTATTTATTATTATTTTTTTTTTATAACTTTAGTATTGGAATAATTTGGCATGGTTTGTAACCGTACTTTATTTAAGTTGTTTTGACTATTTATTGTTACTTTGTTGTTGAGCTATTGATTAGTTATGAATTTATGGTGGATGGTTTGGTTTGCGTTTAGTTTTTTTGTTTCACCCCTAGGATTTGGATGATGGAATATTGATTGGGGTTAGTCCTAATATAATATTTAATTGTCCGAATTTTGGAGCGTGACAATGTTTCTAAGCTCAGGGCATGTTTTTCTATATATAGGGGGGTTCCTCCCCCAATTTTGAGGGTTAGAAAATTTAGAGCAAAAATCTCTCTCTCTCTGTTACAATTTTGTGCCTAATTGCTTGTTTTCTTTACATTTTTGCATACACATCCTAAATCAAATCCTCTTACCTTGGAGCTGAGGTTATTTGGGATCTTCTTGGAGCTCTTGAAGGTGGTTTTAGCTTGGTTTTGTGCCTAGAATTGCTCTTTGCTTCAAGAGATAGTTTACTTGCCTTATTTACTTTGTTTTGCAAGCTTGTGTAGCAAGCCCGCGGGGGACCTCGCCACAGCTCAGACTCGACTTTCGTAGTCACGGTTCTAAATCTGAACCAAAGAGTCCAAATCCGGCAAATCGTTTTGAGAAAACAGATTTTTTGAAAGAAGTACCAAACATGGACTGCTTTGTCAGATACAGAGTCGCCACCTAAATATTTTATTTTGGGAAATTTAGGAAACCCTGACTCGGTGCCAAAAGGCCATGTGTCCGTCATCACCAAAGTTGCCTCGGCTCGGGAACTTGGGTACGATTGGGGAAGGTCACTTCGTGAGCACCCCCGCTCGCCCGGTCATAGACCGGCCTCTACTAACCATGATATCAATTTTTGAAAACATTGTGAATTCTTAATCCGGTTATTAGCCTAGGTTACTATGTGATGCTCACAGCATACAAGTATAGACTCGATCGCCTGAATTGGAACAAAACATTTCATGTTTGTTTATTTGAAAATGGTTTTGCTACCCGCAGGTAGGCTTGAAACATTTGATGATTTATTCCAATTCAGATAACCCAACCTTCACCCACAGGCATTCAGGCAGTTATATCACATAAGCACATAGCCTCATGGTAAGCATGCTATTCATGGCAGCACTCACACGCATGCAAGGATGCTAAAGCATAAAGCTTACCGAGTACTCCAAGCCAAAATAGAAACTCATTAGAAATCATGCATGAATCCTAAGTATACAGAAATGTCTAATGCAACACATGCAAAATGCAACTATAGCAGGCTCGGCTATTCTAAGATGGTATATGAAATGCTACAACTATCATGTATTCAATTTAGAATTGAAAAATACAATGCAGTTAGTATGATGCGCCGAGCCCAGTGCATGCAAAACTGATGAATGAATGCAAACATGCTGTCATACTGTATGCTAATTGAAATATGCCCTAATCTAACCATCATAAGCGGATAAATAAAAGGGAGAAAGACGTGGGGTTGGAAGACATACATCACACTCACGCACACTTATTACAGTTGTGCCCTCGCGCAGAGGGTCCGAATAAATAATACAGTCCAAATATTACAGTCCCGAATGAAAGAATATTACAGTCCAAAATATTACAAAATCCTAATTAATTAACAAATTAACTAAGAAAATAAATAAAACTGGCATGCAAGCCAGGGACTGCCTTGCTTCTGATGGATGATGCATGTCCGGGTTGTCTTGCGCGGAAATCCACCGGAATGCCCCAATTAGCCTCTGTTTACACCTGTACTTGAAAAGCGTGCCAAGCCCCAAAAAGTTACTGATTCTTCGTTTTGCTGCAACAGAGAGCAGGAAAGGGGCATAGCAATGTATTTGCACAGATATATGCATGTCTCGATCCTCATGCCACCAATCACGCATACCGAGGCATGATGGCCGAGGAGTCGAAATGCACAACTCAATATAGGATGAATGCACATGAAACTACAGCTAAAACCTAACTCCATCATGGATAATCCGGAGTGTCGGTGATTGGGGAATTGAGACACATTCCGTCACTCGGAGTACGAAATGCACCTCGTTTCCCGTGCCCGGGCTAACTCCTATTCCGGACACGATGCAATATGCATGACATGCAACTAAGATGCAATCCTAACATACACCATGCTATGAAAGTGAGATGCCTCGAAATGCGTGCACACGGGCACGCAAATCGAGAAAATGACAGAATGCAATCTAAGATACAACCTAGTATGCAGTATGCTATGAAAATGAGATGCCTCGAAATGCGTGCACACAGGCACGCAAACTGAGAAAATGACAGAATGCAATCTAAGATACAACCTAGTATGCTTTAAGCTGTGAAAATGAGATGCCTCGAAATGCGTGCACACGGGCACGCAAACTGAGAAAATGACAGAATGCAATCTAAGATACAACCTAGTATGCACTAAGCTGTGAAAATGAGATGCCTCGAAATGCATGCACACAGGCACGCAAACCGAGAAAATGACAGAATGCAATCTAAGATACAACCTAGTATGCACTAAGCTGTGAAAATGAGATGCCTCGAAATGCGTGCACACAGGCACGCAAACCGAGGCGATGGTATACGCAATGTAAATGACATGCAAACATGATATGGGCTTATACCAACATGAATGAGCCTCAGCCACACTCACATAGGATGCCGATGGATGAAAATGAATTGCCTCGAAATACGTGCACACGGGCACGCAAACCGAGGCGATGACATACGCAATGCAAATGACATGAAAACATGATATGGGCTTATACCAACATGAGGGAGCCTCAGCCACACTCACATAGGATGTCGATGGATGAAAATGAATTGCCTCGAAATGCGTGCACACGGGCACGCAAATCGAGGCAATGGCAGAATGCAATGCAAATGACATGAAAATGTGATATGGGCTTATACCAACATGAGTGAGCCTCAGCTACACTCACATAGGATGTCGATGGATGAAAATGAATTGCCTCGAAATGCATGCACACGGGCACGCAAACCGAGGCAATGGCAGAATGCGATGCAAATGACATGAAAATGTGATATAGGCTTATACCAACATGAGGGAGCCTCAGCCACACTCACATAGGATGCCGATGGATGAAAATGAATTGTCTCGAAATGCGTGCACACGGGCACGCAAACTGAGGCAATGGCAGAATGCGATGCAAATGACATGAAATGGATAGCAATCATTCTAATGGAATTTCAGCACTAAAATATGGGGGAAAACAGTCCCGAAATGAGGCGAAATGACACGAAATGCATGAAATAGTCCCGAAATGCGAATTTAGGCACCCGAAATGGCCTATAGCTATGCCAAACATGCACAATATGGACATGAAATGCAAAGACAGAAGCTAGGCAGTCCCAAAAAAGGCACTTTCACAGTTATAAACATGGCCAAACAGCAAGCATAGGTAGGGCAAAAATGGCATGCAAGAATAGGGGCCAAGAGAGGGGTAATGAAGCAAGTGATATAAGAAAAATCCAAATTGAAAAATTTCCTTCTACAACATTGAAGAGGGACCAAAAATATGAATGTTTACAGTATATGGCAAGCCTCGAATCAATATACAAACATGCTAAAAAAAAGGCACAAGATTGAGGCTCAAAAGGTACTATAACATGAAGTATACAAAATAATCACCAAAAAGAAAAAAAATGTTAATGAAACATGAAGTATAGGCAAAAATAAGACTATCTATAGGCCTGTAGAATGGCCAAAAACAAAAGCATGATAGGCTAACATTGCATGCAAAAATGGGACTAAAAGGGGAGTATAAAGGTAAGTATAACATGGAAGTCCCAAATGGTGTTGAGCCCTTCTTCAATGCTGAAGAGAGGCTCAAAATAAGCCTAATATCAGTTTACAACATGCTCAAAAACAGATTACTCATGGGCCAAAAATAGCATGCAAGATTATGACATATAAGAGGATCAATGAAGCAAGTGCATCATGGAGGGCTCAAACAGGGTTGAGCCCTTAATGAAGAATGAAAAGGAGCTCAAAAGAAGGCCACTTTCAGTTAGGGCCGGAGCTTGAAACAAAAAGCATGTGGGGCTTACAAATGGATCAAGAAAAAGGGTCAAAGAGGAGAAATATCACTCACCCTTGAAGACTAAAGCTTTTGTTGCTTCTTGGATCAATTTGCAGCTCCTTTAGCCTTTGAGAAGCCCTCCTTGTTGCTGGAAATGAAGTGGTGATGGTAGAGCTTGGTGGTGTAGAAGAAATGGCGATTAGGGACTTAGAAGTTTTCAAGGAAATGAGAAGTATAGAGAGGGATTTGTGTATGGAAGCTTGAAGACAAATTTTTCTAACCCCAAAAGATGATATGGAATGCTGGTTATAAGGGCCAAAAAGGGGGTGTAAAGGTGGGGGAAAAGGAGACAAACTTTCCCCCACAAAATATCCCCCGGATAAAGATATTTTCTGGGGGATAAAGCCCTACAGCTGTAAAGTGCACAGTGTGAGGATCTCGGCCGGCCAGGTATCTTTGCTGCAGGTGGCCGGCCGGCCACACCCCCTAGCCGGCCGGCTAGGGGTCAAAAGGGTTAATCTGATTTAGTGGCCGGCCACCAACTGATGGTGTCCTCCTATCTGTGTACAACACAACCCTGTGGTTAAAAGTCCAAGAAAGTGGGTCCAAGGGGTTCAACATTAGCCCGGAAGGAGGGGGTCAAAAGGGTCAGGTGGAATTATTGGCCGGCCACCAATTTTTAGGGTCCTCCCATGTGTGTACAACACAAATATGTGGTTCAAAGTTCGAGAAAATGGGCCCAAGGTGTTCAACATTAGCCCGGAAGGAGGGGGTCAAAAGGGTCAAGTAACATTAATGGCCGGCCACCAACTTTTAGGGTCCTCCCATGTGTGTACATCACAAATATGTGGTGTGTACATCACAAATATGTGGTTCAAAGTTCGAGAAAATGGGCCCAAGGTGTTCAACATTAGCCCGGAAGGAGGGGGTCAAAAGGGTCAAGTAACATTAATGGCCGGCCACCAACTTTTAGGGTCCTCCCATGTGTGTACATCACAAATATGTGGTTCAAAGTTCAAGAAAATGGGCCCAAGGTGTTCAACATTAGCCCGGAAGTGTGAAAAACGGGCGCCGGAGGACGTCGGAGGATGTATAACTGGTTGCTGCAACAATTACTGGCCTCTCACCCTTCAGTGACCTCCCCGGTAATAAAACAGAGGTACCTGCCAAAAATGAACGAAAACCGATGCAAAACGAATGTTCGGGGGCCAAAACGCGCAGTTCGAGGTCCCGAAAATGGGCTGTTAAGCACCGAAAGTGGCATTCGACCACAAAGTGGGTTTCTCAGACCCCAGTGTCCCTCAAAAGGGAGAAAATAGGAAGTATGCCAAAAACCGGAGCAATAGGAGATGGTTAAGTGGTCCCGAACCGAGGCACACGGCCTGACGGCTCCGAAAACCGGAAACCGGACTCCGAAATGGGAAAAATGGCCTACAGCCACCAAATGTAGCCTACGGACATTGAGAGATGGTCTACGGGACCTCTCCCTTCCCTCAGGAAAAGAAACAAAGAAAACCGAACCTGGTTCGCAAACCGAGGCAAAGTACAAAAGAGGGTTCGGAAGTCCGGAGGCAGGGCTCACGGCCGTGACTCTGAAACTTCTGAACGAGCACGATATGCAACATCACCAAGCGCTCAACTGGTGACGTCTGAGTCTTAAGGTCGGTCAAAAATGGGGTGTCTACAGCTTGTTTTACCATATTTTCTTACTGTTTTGGGGCTGGTTTTGAACTGAAAAAAACTTTGTTTTGGTGGCCTAAAAGTGTTGGTTTGGGCCTCTTTTTTAGTTAGGGAGCGGTTTACCCTTCTTGCTTATTAGTTTGTAAAGCCTTTGTGCCTTTATTCATCACTTTCAAATCAACTTTTTTGGGCCTTTTAACCACTGAATTTTGAAGGTTTTTCAATGGCAAAAAACTTAATTTGAAGTCCAAATTTGGAGGTGTTAGCCTCCCCTCCTTGTGTCTTGTTTGCATGCTTAGTTAGCTTCACATGTTAGCATTTTTTTTAGCTTAACTTAGCTCAAGTCCAGCATGTCTTAGTCTCTGAAATAACCTATTTTAACTCTGTTTTAGGCTGGTTAGTTTGTTTGAGTCTTTTTTTGTACAGTTGTAGTATAACCCCATGTATTAGCTTAATGTTTTGGCTTTCGTGACTTAAGTCCAGCATGTTTTAGACCAGATTTAGGGCTATTTTGCCTCTAGTTTTGGTTATTTGTTTCATTTGAGCCTTGTATGGCATGGTTGTAGTGTTAATCTCTTCACTAGCTTAGTGTTTTAAGGCTTTAACCCTCATTGGTGTAGGTTGATTGCATGTTTTAGTGCTTTTTCTACTTCATTTCAGCACTTATAATCTCTGCAATCTCCCTCATTTCTTCACCTTTTGGTTTTGCTTTGAAAGTAGTTTCAAACCACTTGTTTGCCTAAGTGTGAAATGAAGGTGATACACCTAATGGTTTAATCCCTTAGGGGGTTCATTACCAACAGTGTAATCCCTCTTTCATGCCCAAATAAACAAGTGGTTTGAGCCCTCTTTCCATTAGAGGACACTCACCAATGGACTTAATGGATTAAGGAATGATTTGGTAATTAAAATGAGAAAACAAAATTGGCAAGTAAAAAAGGCAAGATAAGCGTTTTGTGTTGCATTGCATATGTTCAAATCGGACGTTAATTTGAACACAAGGAAAATGAGACATTTCATACTCAAAAGTGATGAAATGTGCCATTTTTCTTGGTCTCCATTGCTCTTGATCATGCATGATAGGGTGATGGACATTTTGGTCTTGTTGTGCATTTATTGAACTTGCACAATTGGTTTCATAAGCCATCATGCAATGAAATTGCTTACTTGATGGTTTGTGAACCAAAGCTTGTCCCTCCTTTATTTCCCCATGAAAAGGAAAGGCAATGTGTGCAAACAACCCTTGAGAAATACACTGTTTTGCTTTGTTTTGCTCTCCGTTGCAGCAAGGAAGTTCAAACCTACAGTGGCCAACAGCCACCACCAGTGGCTGACCGGTCACCAATGGTAGTCGACTGGCCACCATTGGTAGCCAACCGGCCCCCTGTCGGCCAGCAATGAAAATTGAGCAGTGTGTTGGTAGGGTGGGGCAGAGATGTTCTAAAAGTGGCAGCATTTTCAGTGACCAAATGTGCAAACAGAGGCTTGCAGCAGCAAAACAACGACTTTTAGGGTGGAAATCGAGCATGCATGCATCCCTCGCTTCCCGGGATTAGCTAATTAGTTTAATTAGCAATAGCTTAAATACGTGTTGTAATTAATTAGTTGTAGCTAATTGAGTGTTGTAAATAATTAGTTAGTTTCACTAGTTATTCGACTTCGGTTTGTAATAATTAGTTAACTTGAATAGTTAATTAGTTTCAAGTGTTGTAATAATTAACTTAATTAGTTTAGTTTAGCTAATTAGTTAGCTTATTCATTTGGACCCTCATTCGCAAGGGCGTAATGTTGTAATAAGTGTGTGTGCGTGTGTGTATGTCTTTCAACCTCACATCTTTCTCCCTTTTATTTAATCGCTTTTGATGGTTAGATTAGGGACATATTTCAAATTAGCATACCTTATGCTTGCATTTATTCATTTGTATTGCATGCACCGAGGCTCGGCGCATCATTCAAACTGCATTGTCATTTCAATACTTATTTGAATACGTGTTCAATCGCATGTTGTTCAAATCGATCATATGTCATATTAGTAGCCGAGCCTATTAATTGCATATTGCATGTGTTGCATTAGACACTTAACATAGTTAAGAATCATGCATATTTCACTAACTCATGTTTTCCTAGCTTGGAGTGTTAGGTGTGTCTTTACCTCTTAGCATACTTGCATAAGTGTGAATGTTTTCATGATTAGCATGCTTTCCATGAGGCTATGTGCTTAAATGCTAAACTGCTTGAATGCCTGTGGATGAAGACTTGTTGTTTGAATTGGAATGATTCAACGAATGTGCATTTTAAGCCCACTTTGTTAAGTGACAAATTATGTTTTAAGCTGACTATGTTTGGTGGCAAATCCACACACTTTAAGCCCACTTGAGGTGGCAAATTCAAACCATTTTCACAAACAAACATGAGTTGAATTGTTCCAAATTGAGCAAACTAGTCCATACTTGCTTGTGCGCATCACATAAGAAAGCTAGTCTAATAATCAGAACAAGAGCACATAATGTTTATAAAATATCACATCACGATTAGTAGAGGCCGATTTTTGATCGGGCGAGTGAGGGTGCTCAATTCATGACCTTCCTCTCTCGTATCTAAGTTCCCGAGCCGAGGCAACTTTCGTGATGACACCCACATGGCCTCCGGCACGAGTTAGGGTTTCCCAAATTTCCCCAAAACAAAAAATATTTAGGTGACGACTTTGTATTTGGAAAAGCAGTTCAATTTTGGCATTATTTGATTTATAATCAATTTTTCAAAATGATTTGCCGGATTTGGACTCTTTGGTGATTATCAGTTTCACATTGCACTTGTGAGATTAGATTCAGAACCGCGGGAGTCCGAACTGTGACGCCATTCTTTTCGAACCTTCCAAAAGGGGGCGCGAAAAGGCGAATCCCCACCAATCATTAGAACCATACCACCACGCCTAAATTGCTTCAAGACAAATTTTAGCTTCAAAGAATCACAAATTTTTGCTTCAAAACAACAACAAATCTAACCTCATATCACTTAAATCAACAACATATCTAACCCAAAAAATACACAACAAAAAGCCCTCTGTTTTTTTTTTTCCTACTACATTTTCAGATTAAACTTAGGGAAAAAGAAAAATCCACAACAAACCCTAAATCATCAAACCCATAAAACTCAAGAAATCAAACCACTTATCAAACCCATTTAAGAAATCAACAACAAATCTAATCCAAGAAATCATACATACATACATATATATATAACAAGAACAAATGAGAATGATGATTAAAGGGACCTCGTCGTCGCTGGAATCTCGCCTTACCGCCATTGCGAAGCTACTGGAATCACTATTGCCGGCCATCCTCTGCATTTCTTCTTCCCCATCGTGTGGTTTCGCCTTCTACTTCGTCTCTCTATTAGTGTAACATGCCTAGAAGGTACCTGTGCGCGTTAAACAGTTGGAACCCTCGGTCTCTTTTATCTAGTCTCACTAGTGCAATGTGAAACATAGATGAGAGTCCAAATTTGGAAACTTTTAGAAAATCCATTTTATTGCAAAACGTTTTGCCATAAATGGACTGCGTCATCAGATCTCAGAGTCGCCAGCTAATATTTTTGGAAAATTAGGAAACCCATGACTCGTGCCAAGGCCGCTATTCTTCATAACCAAAGTTGTCTCGGTTCAGAATCTTAGGTATGAGAGGGGAAGGTCATTAATTGAGCACCCCCACTCATCCGATCAAAAGATCGGCATTTACTAAACCATGATATGAATTTTATTTATTTTATATGTTCATATTTCGATTATTTAATAAATCCTAAAAATTACTATGTGAAGCATACAAGTATAGACTATGTCATTTATTTTGGAATAATTTGATTTCATGTAGTTTTGAAAGAGTTTTGGAGATGTACAACACAAATAAATTGAGTTTACAAATATAAAAATCAACACTATTCCAAATTAAGCGACGCAACCTCCATCCACTGGCATTCATATAGTTATATCAAGTAAGCAAGTAGCCACATGGTAGGATGCTTAAACATAATAAGAAAAACGCACACAAACAGGATGCTAAAGCATAAAAACTTACATATTTACCGATGTCCTTCGAACAGCTACAGAACAAAATTAGTAAAACATGCATGATCTTATAAACAAAATCCTAATTCAATCATGAAATGCAACTAAAGATTCGGCTTCTAAGATATGACATGTGAATCATCTCAAGAACATAAGATAGCACACATAATCACATAGGAATTGATTAAATCCACAAATGCAAACTTAGTCGAATCAAGATGCATGAAACATAGATGCAAAGCATGGATATAATGACAAAAAATAAAATAAAATAAACATGATGCATATTTACAAATAAGAAAAGCAAGTAAAAGAACGGGATAGAAAGAAGTGGGACGGATAATTATTACAACACTTTGAATAAATTATTACAAACCAAATTAGAGGCGGGGAGGAGAATATTGCAACAAAATAAAAATCTCACAATACACTCAAAATAAAATAAACAAAAGAAAAAAAAGTTTCATGTGCCTTGGAAACCACCGGAAGTTAGTTAACATCGGAAGACAACGCTGTCTTGTCCAAGAGAAGCTAACCGGCTGGCCTACTAGGCCTAGCAAGACCTGTCTTATTGCGGAACCTTCCAAAAAAAGATTGAACTTCTTGATTTCCAAACTTCCTCTTGATCACCCTCAAGTTGTGGAGTATGTTGTTGAAATCTCAGCAAGAAAGTTCAAGTTTTAGCTTTGGTGAAGTTTTGGGTGGTAACAAAATAAACTCTTTATTTGATCAAAGTTTAGACCTCTCTCTAAAAATATTTTCACTCAATTGGAATAAAATATACTCTTTCTTTGAAAGTTTAGACCTCTCTCTCATCAAAAATTTTCACCACCTCTCATAGTTCTAATGGTCTTCTATATATAGGCCAAAAACCAAGACCCTTTCATGTTCTGAAGGGCTAATTTTGAAGAGCCAAAACCTATTCATGTTTTGAAAGGCCAACTGTGAATAGTCAAAACCCATCCATTTGTTTGAAAGGCCAATTGTGAATAGTCAAAACCCATTTAGTTTTTTGAAAGGCCAATTGTGAATAGTCAAAACCCATTTTGAAAGGTCAATTATGAATAGTCAAAACCCATTTTGAAAGGCCAATTGTAAATAGTCAAAATCCATTTATTTGTTTGAAAGGCCAATTGTGAATAGTCAAAATCCATTTAGTTTTTTGAAAGCCTATTGTTTCAAACTGCTAAATTTTCTAGACAAGAGAAAAAAAATGCAGAAAAAGATTTTTGAATAGGTCTCAACTAATTTGGCCAAAACGGGTGTAAAATTGGAATTGAAGCTTAAATCTGATTTTTTTGCTGAGAAATTCATAAAATAGCACATTATAATTTTCATCATTGGGTGTTTGAAAGAAAGCGCACAAGTCTTAGGGCTGGTCAAAATGGGGCGTCTACAATTAGGTCTTGTGAGGAACAAAACAAAGTAAATGACACAGGAGAAAAAAAAGGGGGAAATCAAAAAATTTGAAAAAATAAAAAAACCAACTAAACAAAACAACACCGTTTTTAGCCAAAATGACATCGTTTTGGAGATCACCACGAAAGCACCGCAGAAAGGGCAGCCGAGGATTCGGGCTTAAATTCGACCACACCGTTGTTCTTTTTCCAAACAGAGGTCTCTCACTCATCTTCTCTTTCTCTTTCTATAACACCAAATCTAGACCAGCGTTCGACGATGGTGATTTTCTCGCAAATCTGGACTAGCATCTCGTGAATCTGCACCAATATTCAACAACGACAGTCCAAGGCTCTTGATGAAAGTGATTTTCTACGCCGATAGCGGTCTAGGGTGGTGTCACAGCTTCTTGATTGGCTATCTCGATGATTGATGAATAGAAATTTATCTCTTTATCTCTCTCTCTCATTATCTTCCTCTTTAGGGTTAGGGCTTGTTATGATCGTTTCTGGTTTTGTTTTGATTGGATTTAGCTTACATTGAACAAAAATGAGCATAACAAATGATAAAAAGATTTGAGATTCAAAGTTTCAATATATATATTTTATGTTTATTTTTAGCCCAGCAATCAAAGGATTAGATCTATGTCCTTTACATGGTTATGAGAAGCTATTTTTTTATGGAGTTGTCTAATTTGCCTGTGAATAATTTCCACAATGTAAGACTGTGAACCCCACCTCTGGAATACATTGTTGCATTCTATCTCTATATATATTTCTATCTGAGATGTGCATGATGTTTGGTTTTGTGTTGGTATTCTTTTAAATTTGGTTTACTTTTCTGTTGGTTGGAAGCTGTTAATGTAGTGTTTTCAGACTCAATTTTATTTTATTTTTTGGACATCTAATGTTTGAAATGATTTGCAAAATTTGAAATAAAGCATTAGAACAAATAGGCTTTGAGCTAAGGTTCTAGATCTATGTTTGGAAAAGAAAAAATAGAGTAGATAGAAAAAATATTTTTATTGAATTTTAACAGATAAAAAATTGTATAGATAAAATTGAATAGATAAAAATTGAACAGATAGGAAAAAAAATTGACCGGATAGAAAGAAAATAAATAAATAAACAGATAGGTTCAAAATTGAACAGATAGAAAATAATTTGAACATATAGATATAATTTTGAACAGATAGTCAAAAAAAAATTCAACAGATAAACTACGAGATAAAATTGGAAACAAAATGTCCTTCGAAACAAATAAAATGATTTCTAACCAAATTATTTCACAAAAGGTGGACTTCTCACTAACAAAAAATATCCACTGGATCTAATGCCTTATGCCCTTCTTGTCACGCCCCACATTTTATTACTTGGAATCCATTACCAAACTCATTAAGTTTATTCAATTACAGAGATAACATGCGGGAACTCTTTACATCAATTGTAAGAATAAATAAAGATTCTCTCATCCGAAAATGCAACATGTACATAACTAAATCAATCGCTCGCAGGCTTACATCTTTAACACTAAAAGAAAGGGTTTAACCCTTTTACATCAATGGCATTCCACTTACAAATAAAAGGCCCGGTGGCCAACACATAAAGAAGATCCTCAATCTTGAAACACCTCTCGACGTTCACCTAAAAAAGGATTAGCAACGTGGGATGAACATAAAGTCCAGTAAGGATCTCAACATGATCCTAAACAATAGCAACATACAAATAGCTATGATCATGAATGTATCAAATCATATCATATACATAATGTGACGGTTATACAGAAATATACTTATATAGGAACTTTTCTCAAAAACATTCTTTTTATTCAACAACATTAGCAATTTACTTTTCTTTCTTCATGGTACTCGTTTTCCCAAAATTCATATGACAATGAAAAGTTCCTGAAAACGATTCCGCAAGCCCATTATGTTATCTTCCATTTTTCCAAACTTACACTTGATTTGCCTTTTCAAAACATGTTCACAAGTACTCAAAGTCTTTCACATTTTTTTCACAATCTCAACACAATACTTCCGTCCGTTTCCAACACATTCTTAACTATACAAATATGCCTTTAATACATAAGGAAAACAACAAGTAATCAATAGCTATCTGCTTCAACAATTTAGGCAACACGGCCTTCTAGGACAATAATCATAACAACCCATGATATACCCAAATACACTGAGACAATAATGATGAATAAATTTTGTTCTATCTGCCTTAAGCAAGGTAAGTCAACGATACACCTTCCCATAACAAAATGCCAAGTCAAGGATACATCCTTTTCATAACAAAATTCCAATTCAAGTATATAGTTCATTATCATCTAAACATTTCAAAATGAGACTACAACTCATATTATCAACACTTTAATCATAATCAATTCAAAATGAGATTACAACTCATATTATCAACACTTCAATACTTCAATCATCTACGTTATGCAAACGTATATAAGATTTCGGGACTTTCACCCAGGACACTCCGGCCAACTTAATTATCACCGGAGTCCATCGCCTATCTCCTCCCAAACCGTGGAATACATCCCCTATCTCCTCCCAAACGATGGAGTACATCCCCTATCTCTTCCCAAACAAGATACATATACAATGTATTTAACACGTTGCCATATACAATGACCAACTAAAGCACATATACAATGTTTACCTCCAACCGTCATATACAATGACATATTCCAAATGATTAGTTTCAATTCACCTAATCATCATCTAGTTTCTACAACAATCATGACTATCCTCCACCGATAGCCCAAAACATATATTTCTAAACATATATATATATATATATATATATATAATTTCCAAATAGATAAACTATCCATACTTTCATAGGTGAGAGATTTCAAATATCCAACCCCACCATTTAAATTCATATCCATCCATATCTACATTTCACACAAAAGGAAAACAAACCCAATACTCACTAGACTTTCAGTCCAATAGTAAAAATAATATGTGAAGGAATTCCAAAATCCAACCTCAAGTTCATTATCGATTTACAAAGAGTGATGATTTCATTTTTCTTCAAAAGACCACTTTTCGTTATTTTCCAAACCACACAACCTCAACCATTTTCTAAAAATTCATTCTCGTTATTTTACAAAACCAAAACCAAATCCATCACTGTTATTTTACAAAATCAATTCCATAGTACCAAAACCATAACTCAACTCAACATCACGTGATTAGTCTGAAACAATACCAACACCGTGGTTACTTCTCTTTTGTTTTTTTTTTTTTGATATGAACACAATTAACCAACCCATATTCGCAAAATATAAAGATTATTCAGCTCCCTCCTTTTTAAATCTATTATATCAATAATAACAAACTAGGGCTTTCCTCCCTTTCTTCATAAACATAGTAAATCATTTCTAAAATAACTCAACAACAAACAACTTAACAATTCCAATCATGAGTATCAAACCCTAGATCCCCTTTCATGTTTTTCAAGAAAAACCCATAGTGAATATCGTTTTTATGCAATAAAACTACCACATGTCTATCTATAAGAGTAGTATTGAAAAAGATCAAAGAAATCCCTATCTCAAGCTTAGAAGAGAAAACCACCGAAAAATCATCGGCGCCAAAACCACGAACCACTCGGACCAAAGAAAGCCCTTGACGAGATCTACAATCCATCTCAAAGGACCATGGTGAAAAGATCACTTTAGGTGAGTAGATCTAGAGATCTTTGAGCAAAAAGTGATTTTGGAGAGGGAGAGAGAGTGATATGGTTTAGAGGGAGAAAAGAGAAGAAGAAATAAAGAAAATGGTTTTAGAGGGAGAAAAGAGAAGAAGAAATAAAGAAAATGGTTTTAGAGGGAGAAAAGAGAAGAAGAAATAAAGAAAATGGTTAAGTGGGAACCTATTTATAGTACTAGGTCAAAATAGAAATAAGCCCCAAAGTCAACCCAAAATATCTAGTCAAAATATTCCCAAAAAGTAGGCCAAAACCGGTAGAAAAATCTGGGAAAAAGTCGCAGGTATCGACCCCTGCATTAGTGGTGTCGACACCAAAGAGGAAAAAAAATCTGGGAAAGCTTTGACTGCACTGCAGGTGTCGACCCTACCCCAGGCTGGTGTTTATCCTATCTTCCAGTAACCAACACACAGACAGAAGAGGGTCGACCCTCTCCCAGTCTGGTGTCTGCCCTATGTTCCAGCAACACTTCCAGAACTTCATCAACAGGTAAGGGTTAACCCTAGGAAGGCTGGTGTCAACCCTAGAATGGAATTTCTAAGTCTCCAAGGAACTTTTGACAAGAATAAGTGAGAACAACCAAACCCAACAAGTTTAAATCAATTTGTACTCCTCCAAAACTAAAGTACAACAACACCAAAGGTTCCCAAAATAGAATAAATGGTCCCAATACACTTACCAAAAGCTTTAAAAGGCACAAGTGCTACACTTCTTAAGTTGGACTTTTCAACAATTAACTCTTTTTTTTTCTTTCTAATTTCTTCAAAAAAAAAAAAAAAATGACACAATATTTGTACGTGTGTGGTATAATATGGTGTGGATCCAATGTTTTATGTGAATATTGTGTATAATTTTTGATAATTTTTTTGAGATGCCTAGTATTACTCATAATTTAATTCTGGAAAACTCTACTCATACATGAAAGTCATACAAAAAAATATCATGAAAATTATGTGGCAGTGTCATTTTCATAAATATAAGTCTTATACACAGGTGTTTTGTTTTATAATGAAATGTCTCGATTGAGCCATTTCATTATGTATTAATTTTTTTGTTTTTATATAATTACTCTTTTTTTTTTGGGTGATAGTATATCATTACTCTTTAATTCTTTGCTTCAAATTGAACGTAGTAGAGCATCTCTAACTTTTCATTATTTTTTTCATCTAATTTGATTTCAAATTTAAATTTAAAAAAAAAAAACTTGTTTTAATATGAACCACTTCAACCTTTTCATTAAATTTTTATCAAAATCTTTTTAAAAATTATCCTCTCATTCCAAATTTCTCTTTTCATTAAATTTGGTGGGGAAAAATTCATCTTCAATGCTTTATTTTTTAAATTTTATGAAGTTTTATCTTTTTAAATTTTTAAATTTAAGAAAATAAAGTATTAGAGATGATTTTTTTTAGGGGATTTTTTATAAGGTCCCTGTTATTAAGATTTTATAGCACAAAAAACACCCAATATTTTCATAATGTCTAAGGTCCCTCAACATCGATCCAGAGAAAATTCGATTCAGAAAATTTCTTTGGACTAATCCAAAGAAAATTCGATCAAGAGAAAATTTTACACATCATGGAATTTTACACATCATGGAAAAATTTCTCTGGACACATTATAGAGAAAAATTTACACATCTCCAATACCAAATTTCTCTAGATACATCACAGAGAAAATTTTACACATCACCAATACCAAATTTCTCTGGACACATCACAGAAATTTTTTTATATATCTCCAATACCAAATTTCTTTGGACACATCACAGAGAAAATTTTACATATCACCGAGAAAATTTTACACATCACCAACACCAAATTTTTTTGGATATATCATACAGAAAATTTTACACATCTACAACACCAAATTTCTCTAAACACATCACAGAGAAAATTTTACACATTTCCAACACCAAATTTCTCTAGACACATTACAGAGAAAATTTTACAAATCTCCAACACCAAATTTCTCTGGATACATCACAGAGAAAATTTTACACATCTCTAACACCAAATTTCTCTAGTTTCATCATGCAATCTTTGATGAGCAGGTGTGTTCCTTGCTTTTCTATGCCCTTCACACTTCTAAGTACTATATTTTTATTGCTTATGGTTCTCTTGTTCCAAGTTTTTGATTTGGTGAATCACGAAGCATTAAACCCATCTTTAGGTATAAATGTGACTGCAATATGAGAAAACTATTTGCAACTGAGCATAGGTCCGGAGCTTTTGTCTTCATTATTCATAAAAACCAATCAATCTCACCTTTACCTCCACCCAACATTTGATGAATTGACGTTTGCCTACCAAACAATCATTACGATCTTGAAGACTTGCAACATGAATCATCTCATTCCTTCTCCTTTATCTTCATCATCTCCCTCGATATAACAAAATCTTGTGTATTATCCATCTAATCTAATTCACTGATAACAACGAACACGTATGATAATCAATCATAGCATTTTCGAATCAAAATTGCGTTCTTCGACTCCAAAAAAAAAAAAAAAAAAAAAAAAAATCAACAAACCATTGATGTTTCTCTGTAATATATAGGTGTTGGGTTGAGGGACCTTAGACGTCACAAAATAATATTGCAGATCTCGTCCATTACTAAAAATGGGATAAGGACTTTAGACTAATTTTCCCTTTTTTTTTTAATAATCTTTTGCTTCTTGCATAATGTCAACTAATTGTACTTAGAAATTTTTCATGTGATTGATAATGAAAATGAAGAATGCACATTTTTCCTAAAATCTGAGATGATCAAAATGCAGAGGATGATCTGTTGGAAAAATAGTACCAAACTATTTGAAAAAAATAATTTTAAAATATGTAAACGATTTTTGGGCAAAACCAAAATTGAAATAAATTGACAAAATAACAGAACAAAACTTATAGTACATAAATAGATAAAACCTGATCGAGTCGAGTGTGTGACACTCATTCCTTAAGACAGATTCGTCCTCTCACCGGTGCTAAGGATTCAATGGACGTCTATCTCCCAGGATATAACGATCAATGTCTTGCACTAGTAGCACTACTATTGCAAGCCTAGCAAACTTCGCTGTGCAAGTACTCTCTTTATAGGAAAATTAGACTAAGAAAATATGAAGAATAAATGCAAAGTGAAGAAGAAAATTGCAATTCTATATCCTAAGATGAAGTGAGGGCGATGGAATTTATAGATTCCTCCATGACTCTTTAGAAAGGTTGTGACCCTTCAAAATGGCACACCCTTCCATCTCAAGAGACATAACCATTGGAGTAAATTTTAATTCAAATTTTTCAACAATCCCTCACATGAATGAAATTTACGGAAAGGACATGCAACAACATGCAGATAAAGAGAGAGTACATTAAGGAAATACCCTGCATCGGGATAGGTAGCTTTTGGCTTTGAACCTTCCCTAGTGAAAGCCTATCGGACTTACTAGCTAATCAATGGACATGATGCCTTAAACTGTTCAGCTGTTTGTGTAAGCCAAGACAATAGAATTCACACAGAATATCTCCAGACACAATTTAGTTCTCACGATTGTGCCCGTTTTGGCCTTAGGCAAGTCCTGGTGTTTCATGAGTGCTTTAGAAAATTTAACCTTATCAATTCTCATAGAAGCGGCTCCTTCACACTCATATAAGTGATCCTTATTTCGAGTCTCTTAAATACTCCTCTTGAAAGATAACCCTCTAGGGTTTTCAAGATATAAGTGATCATTAGAAGCATAACTTACCCTAAGTCTCCTACATATAACACATGTTGCAGATATCACTTTCATCATAGAAATGGATAGGAGATAGACTCCTTTAGTGATTTCTGGCAAGCAACACATAACTTTGTTGTCCTTTGAACTTAATTCTTGGGATCTCCAGTCATTTAAGTAGGGTTACCATTATGATTAAGTCTTTGATTACTTTGAGACTTACCGTTAGTCTATGTCACTCCTATTTTTAAATTTAAATAATAAACATAGAGGTGTTCCTTAAGAGTTAATAAAACCATATTTGCTTCTACTCCAACTTTGTCCTATAAAAAGAATTGAGATTCTTTGTGGACCTACAATCGGAACCGTTACTTTGGTAAAAACCTCCAAGCACCCCCATGCTTTAAGCATTCTAAGAAAACTTAATTTCTCTTGCTAGTGTATAATAAATACGCCCCCACAATTCTGAGATAAATCAGAATATAACATTAATTGGTGTGCTTGAACAAGATGTAAATTGCTTGAATAAATATCAACATGGAATATAAATATTAATGTATCATTACATTTACATCTTTTTTTTTTTTCCTTATCCAGTATTGGTGATTACGTCAACAATTACCAAAGCGTCTTTCACCCATGAAATATTTTAACTCATGTAATATTTTATTACGGAGTTATTGGTCACCATATAGATCATCATTGCTATCATGGCAAAAAACAAATTACATAAATTAGAAATTCTAATTTATTTATTCAGAAAATTTACCGAGTATATAACATATACTTTATATTTTCTCAAGTTTCAAGAATTCACAAACCAAAAATCATACCTGATTTTTATAATTAAAATCATAATCTGATTTTAAAAATACATTCTTAAAACTTCCACAAAATAACTATTCCTTAAATCCAAAACAAGATTTAAAAAATTAGTTTTTGAGTCTGATCCCAAACTCAATTAGCTTCATGAAATTTCAATTGTGTTGGAGATGAAAGACAGCATCTGATTGGGTAGAAAAACGTCATCATTGCTCGAAATTTAAGTTTCGTCAGTGTTCAATGTGCAAAAAATTACTCCATTGCGCATTTCAGGGAATTCAGTATTCACAGCTGATGCACATGGCAGCATTTGGGACCTGGAATTGCAAACTGCATATCCATCACCATAATGAGACTGCCCCATGTCATCTAATTCCACCACTAGAATTTCCAAGATAATTATCTGGAGCCACTGCTACTTTAGTTGTAGCAATATTAGACATGTCCGCATTAGAAGAATCCAACAAAAGGGAGCTGAAGCCATTGATATAAAACTTTTCAATTCCATCTTTTCCATCGGCATTCATGAAGAGAAGCTCCTCCTCATTTGTGAAATTCATTAGTGTATTGGACAACTCTGCCAAATAATCATTTGGGCTAGAAGTTGAATTCTTTGAGTTGTCACGTGGCATTTGATCTTTCTGCTTGCAATCCACGTGGACAACATCATATCCTGAAGTATTGGCCTTATCCATATTACCATCTTTAGGAAGGGAAAATGTATCCTCCATGTCATGTTCATTCACTCTCAAGTGAACATCAGGAATACTAAGGGCCGAAACACCCTCACATGTTCTCCAGATTGGCATCAGGGGTAGTGGAGAAGCATACCCCAAGTTGTGTAATGATGCGCCACAATTTGAAATTGGTGAATTAAATATCTGGCTTCCTCCAAATTCGGAGTACAAATTTTCCCTATTACCAATGCTTTCAAACACGTTAGAGACTGGCACTTTTGGTTGACCTAATTCCTGAAAACCAGAACAACTCATAGCAAGAGGACCATTCTCTCCAATAGTACAAGGAATTCGTTCAAGCATCGCGAAGATCCTCTTCAACTGCTCTAAATTCTGGAAAGGAACAGCATGTTATATCAAGATTTGAGTCCTCTAGTCCAAAATTATTTGAGATTGGATCTCCAAGAATGGAATTTGCCGAAGCATGTTGATCTCCATTTCCAACGATGGATTCAAAAGCTTTAACACATCACTGGTCAAACAGTGCATTGTTCTCATTAAGTACATTGGCCTACGAAAAATAAAAACTGAACCATTTACAGCATGCAAAATGTAATGAAAAGCGACAAAGAAGCGGTGGACTCAATCTCCGAGTCGGCATTCCAAAACTCGTAGTTGGACCTCCGTCAAGTCCGAGTGAATACGCCGATGTCTCATCCTCCATGAACAACCCGAAATACCTCTCCGACGTCGGCCCTAGCTTCATTTTCTCATTGAACAGACCAAACACAAACACATTCATCTCCTAATTTGGCCTCAATGACATCCCCTTCTTCTTCTCATCAACAATCATCTTCATCAGATTGCTATTATAATTATACTCATTGTACTTCCTCTTGTTGCCTCCAGCATTCTTTTGAAACTTATCATTGCCATCAACAAAGTTTTCTTTAGAACTAGATTGTGAAACAAATTTCCTATTACGAATTCGAGTTTCCTCTTCAAATCGTAAATGTTTTTGAATCTGTTTTATAGTGAAATCCTCTGTTGTATGCGTAAGTTTCTTTCTATAATTATTCCAACTAGGAGGAAGTTTAGCAATTATAGCTGTTGGAGAAAATACCAGAAACTAAACTATATTATTGATAAATGATGCAAAGAAAATGAGATACAAATAGATCAGGCTGAGGCACGGATATCTCGTTTTCTTTAAGGAGATCAAGCCCACTGCGGTAGGAAGAATCCAAATACCGATGCAGCAGTCACAACACTATGACTTGTCCCCTCCAGGATACAACAGCCCGACCACTTGTCGTATGGTTCAGGCCAACTCTGCACAAGATGGTGAACCCAAAGCTCCACCAATAAAACACCCTTCTTTGCTAGTAATCTCTCTTGTATAGAAAATAGTTTATCTCTATAGATAGAAAAGAGTAGACTATATAGATAGGCTATAAGAACCTTACAGTTACACCAAAAATAATGACCATTAAACAGTTCATGAATTCTATTTAACCTCCATTTATGACCAAGGTTACCAAAGTAATAAAACCCCATTTATGAAAAAGATAAACCAATAAATAAATATAAGATATTAAAATGATCCAACAATCGCCCACTCATTTTAATATCAAAAAATAAAAATAAGAGAGATTACCAAACAAAGATAGACTAGTATGCATCATGAAGGTGTGCTCTGCATTGAACCTTCATTAGTGAAACAGTAACCTCTACTCCAGAGTCAGTAGTGGTCTCAGACTTGAACTATGATTGCTTAGGGGAAATAAAGTATTACTGCTCACACATAATAATCCAGGTGTTGACATGAGCTTTAATAGCCAGCACATTACGGCCTTGTGCTAATCCCAGTTTTCATGAGCATATTTGAGAATAAGCCTTGTTCTCATAGAAAGCGGCCCCACTTTCATGCTCACATAGGTGAAATCTGTCAAGGATGTTCTTGTAATTTACACACCCCACTCAACAAGAGCTACAGAATTTCATTAAGAGTATAAAAACTCAACCCTCCAACATTACAGGACAAATGCACTTACATCATAGGGATGGATAACAAAATATTAAAGGGTGCATTTTTACAACCACCATATGATTCGTTCTTCCCATTGAACCTAGTTACAGGATCTCTGGTCCCTAGGTTGGGTATCCTCATACATAGTTTTTGATTTTATAGGCTTCAAACCCATCCCCCTCGATGTATACCAGACCCTATCTCTCGCCAAGGCCTTGGTTAACGGATCCGCAAGATTATCACAAGATCTTACATAATTCACAGTTATGATGCCATTACTCAAATAGGATCTCACATTACTGTGTTTCCTTCTAATAGATCTGGATTTACCATTATAAAAATGATTGTTCACTCTACCAATAGCAGCAGTGCTATCACAACGAATTAACACAGGAGGAATTGGTTTTTCCCAAAAAGGAATTTCATATAACAAATCTCTCAACCAATTCGCTTCCTCACATGCTAAAGCTAATGCTATAAGCTCAGCTTCCATTGTAGAATTATCAATTATCGTCTGTTTTTTAGACTTCCAACATATAGCACCACCACCCAAGGTAAAAATAAAACCCGAGGTAGAGAGAGAATCACCTGACAAAGTGTTCCAATCGGCATCACTATATCCCTCAAGTACCGCAGGATACTTGTTATAAAACAAACCATAATTTTTTGTTCCAAATAAATATCTCATAATTCTTCCCATGGCTAGCCAATGATCTCGACTTGGTTTGCTAGTAAACCTGCTAAGTACTCCAATAGCATATGCAATGTCAGGTCTAGTACAGTCAGTAGCATATCTCAAACTACCAATCATACTAGCATATTCCTTTTGATTAATCACTTCTTTTTCATTTGTTACAACCGATAAGTGTATGCTTGCATCAAAAGGAGTAGCAACATGTTTACAGTTTAGAAAATTATATTTCTTTAAAATTTTCTCAACATAATGCGACTGATCAAGAAAAATGCCATCCTTAGTCTTGGTAATTTTAATTCCCAAAATAAAATTAGCTTCACCAAGATCTTTCATATCAAAGTGGCCATTAAGCATATTTTTAGTCTCATTTATAATATGCAAATTAGAGCCAAAGATAAGTAGATCATCCACATATAGGCTAATAATCACATGTGCATTCTCACAAATTTTATAATATATGCACTTATCACATTCATTAGTATTATAGCCATTCTCAAGCATGCAGGAATCAAATTTCTCATGCCACTGTTTAGGAGCTTGTTTTAAACCATAAAGGGATTTAGTTAGCTTACACACTTTGCTTTCTTGGCCAGGCTCCACAAAGCCTTTAGGTTGGTCCATGTAAATCTCCTCATCTAGATCTCCATTTAAAAATGCTGTTTTTACATCCATTTGATGAATTTTTAAATCATGAATTGCAGCCACTGCAATCAACAGTCTAATGGATGTTACTCTAGTAACCAGAGAAAAAGTATCAAAGAAATCAAGATCAACTTGTTGCTTAAAACCTTTAGCGACAAGCCTCGCTTTATATTTATCTATAGTTCCATCCGGTTTAAGTTTTTTACGAAGGACCCATTTACACCCAATAGTTTTACAACCTGGAGGTAAATCCACTAGCTTCCATGTTTTATTTGAAAGTAGTGAGTCTATCTCATCATTTACAGCCTCTCTCCAGAAAATAGCATCAGGTGATGATAAAGCTTCTTGTACCATATGAGGAATGTCTTCCACATTGTAAAGATAATAGTCAGGGCCAAAATCTTTTTCAACTCTAGCTCGTTTACTTCTTCTTGGTTGGATTTGAAATTTTTCTTTTTCTTGAAATACTTGAGAAGGAGTAGAAGAGTTAGGCATAGATAAAATATTTTCAAATATTATTTGACCCCCACTATTTCTAGATTTGAAAGGAAATTTATTTTCATGAAAAATAGCATCACCTGATTCAAAAATAATATTATTTTCCATATCAAAAAATCTATAAGCTGTACTATGCAACGCATACCCAAGAAAAGCACAAGTGGTAGCTCGTTCACCCAATTTAGGTCGTTTAGGATCTGCAAGCCTCACAAAAGTTAAACAACCCCAAACCCTCAAATAACCTAGATTTGGTTTATGCCCCCGCCACAACTCATAAGGGACAATTTTAGTCTTTTTGTGTGGCACTCTATTTATCACATATTGATCAGATTCCATAGTTTGCTTAAAACCAGCCTTATTCAACAAATAACTTGACATCAAATTCTTCCTCATGGACGGTGTATAAAGCACATCTTTTAAAGTAAGCACACGTCCAGAGGTGAATTTTAGATCAACCTCACCACTCCCAAGTATCTTGGTTTGACTAGAGTCACCAAGCATAATTGTTTTCTCATCATCAAAGGGAGTATACACCTTGAACCAAGTTTGATCATAACAAACATGTCTATTAGCACCAGAATCTGCCCACCAACCGTCCACATAATTAACCATGCAAATGTCTGTAATCATAGCCACAAATGGCTCCTCGATAATGTTAGCCTTTGGGGCAGGTGCATGTTTTCGGAATTTACAAGTTCGAGCAATATGCCCACTTTTGCCACAGACAAAGCATGTAAAATTTTGTGGAGGTGATGGACCTTGGTTCTTATCTGGATTAATCCACTTATTGTGAGGTTTACCATAATTCTTCATATTCTTTTTATAAGGCTTCAAATAAGCATTCTTGGAATTATGACCTTTGGGTAATGTAGACACCCCATTTTTGACCGACCTTAAGACTCAGACATCACCGATTGAGCGCTCGGTGACGTTGCATATCGTGCTTGTTCAGAAGTCTCAGAGTCGCGGCCGTAAGCCCTGCCTCCGGATTTTCGAACCCTCTTCTGTGCCTTGTCTCGGTTTGCGAACCAGACTCGATTTTCTCTGTTTCTTTTCCCAAGGGGAGGGAGAGGTCCCGTAGACCATCTCTCAGTGGCCGTGGGCTACATTTGGTGGCCGCAGGCCATTTTGCCCATTTCGGAGTCCGGTTCCCGGTTTTCGGGATCGTTGACCGTGTGCCTCGGTTCAGGACCGCCTAACCATCTCCGTTTGTTCTGATTTTTGGCATACTTCCTATTTTCTCCCTTTTGAGGGACACTGGGGTCTGAGAAACCCACTTCGTGGCCGAATGCCACTTTCGGTGCTTAACAGCCCATTTTCGGGACCTCGAACTGCGCATTTTGGCCCCCGAACATTCGTTTTGCAACGGTTTTTGTTCATTTTTGGCAGGTACCTCTGTTTTATCACTGGGGAGGTCACTGAAGGGTGGGAGGCCAGTAATTGTTGCAGCAACCAGTTATACATCCTCCGACGCCCTCCGGCGCCCGTTTTTCACACTTCCGGGCTAATGTTGAACACCTTGGGGTCACATTCTTGAACTTTGAACCACATATTTGTGATGTACACACTTGGGAGGATCCTAAAAGTTGGTGGCCGGCCAGTAATTCCACCTGACAATTTTGAACCCCTCCTTCCGGGCCAATGTTGAACACCCTTGGGCCACTTTCTTGAACTTTGAACCACATATTTGTGATGTACACACTTGGGAGGATCCTAAAAGTTGGTGGCCGGCCAGTAATTCCACCTGACCCTTTTGAACCCCTCCTTCCGGGCTAATGTTGAACACCTTGGGGCCACTTTCTTGAACTTTGAACCACATATTTGTGATGTACACACATGGGAGGACACCATCATGTGGTGGCCGGCCACTAAATCAGCTTGACCCTTTTGACCCCTAGCCGGCCGGCTAGGGGGTATGGCCGGCCGGCCACCTGCAACCAAAATAACTGGCCGGCCGAGACCCTCACACTGTTCACTTTACAGCTGTATAGCTTTATCCCCCAGAAAATATCAATATCCGGGGGATATTTTGTGGGGGAAAGTTGGCCTCCTTTTCCCCCACCTTTACACCCCCTTTTTGGTCCTTATAACCAGCAGCCGACATCACATTTTGGGGTTGGAAAAAATTGTCTTCAAGCCTCAATACACATATCTCCCTCCATCTTCCTCATTTTCCTAAAAATCCTTAAGTCCTACACCTTGTTTTCTTCATCACCACCAAGCACCACCATCACCACTTCATTTCCAGCAACAAGGAGGGCTTCTCAAAGGCTAAAGGTGCTGCAAATTGGTCCAAGAAGCAACAAAAGACTTGTCTCCAAGGGTGAGTTGCCATTTCTTTTTTTTTTTTGAGCTTTTCTTTGCAATATTTCTTAGCCATCTATGATTTTTACTTTGAGCTCCGGCCATAACTGAAAGTGGCCTTCTTTTGAGCTCATATTCATGTCTCATTAAGGGCTCAACCCTGTTTGAGCCCTCCATCTTGCACTTGCTTCATTATCCCTCTAAGATGTCATTTTCTTGCATGATATTTTTAGATTGTGTGTGATTTGTTTTGGAGCATGTTGCAAACTGATAATAGGCTTATTTTGAGCCCCTCTTCAACATTGAAGAAGGGCTCAACACTGTTTGGGACCTCCATGTTATACTTGCCTTTATACTCCCTTTTTGGTCCCATTTTTGCATGCTTTTGCAGCCTATCATGCTTTCGTTTTTGGCCATTTTACAGTTCTGAAAATAGTCTTATTTTTGTCCATTCTTCATGTTTCATTTAGGGCCTTTCATGGTTTGGGACCTCCATATGCCACTTCATGTTATATCTCTCTTTTGGTCCCCATTCTTGCATGTTTTGTTAGCCTATCATGCTTTTGTTTTTGGCCATTTTAAAGTTCTGAAAATATTCTTATTTTGGCCCATTATTCATGTTTCATTAAGGGTCTTTGGCTGTTTGGTGAATGCTTTGCATACTTTGTGTTATAGCCTCTTTTGAACCTCATTTTGCATTGCATTTCTAGCATGTTTGTATACTGTTTTGGCCATTTTACAGTTCTGTAAATATGCTTATTTTTGGTCCCTCTTCAATGTTGTAGAAGGGAATTTTTCAGTTTGGGTTTTACATATACCACTTGCTTCATAACCTCATGTTTAGGGCCATTTTTGCATGCCATTGTTGCCCTATCTTTGCTTGCTGTTTGGCCATGCTTTGTACTAGTAAAATGCTAATTTTGGGCTGCCTTGCTTCTGTCTATTCATTGCATATCCATATTGTGCATGTTTGGTATAGCTATAGGCCATTTCGGGTCCCAAAATTCATGCTTCGGGACTATTCCATGCATCGGGTGTGTTTTCGCCTCACTTCGGGGCTGTTTTCCCCCACATTTCAGTGCTTAAATTCTATTACCATGTTTGCATATCATTTCCCATGCCATAGTTTGCATTTTTGCATTGTCTCGGTTTGCGTGCCAATGTGCACGCATTTCGAGGCACTTCATTTTCATTCACCGGCCTCTCATGTGAGTGTGGCTGAGGCTCTCTCATGTTAGTATAAGTCCATGTTGCCATTTCCATGCCATTGCATTGCGTATGCCATTGCCTCGGTTTGCGTGCCCGTGTGCACGCATTTCGAGGCACTTCATTTTCATTCACCGGCCTCTCATGTGAGTGTGGCTGAGGCTCTCTCATGTTAGTATAAGTCCATGTTGCCATTTCCATGCCATTGCATTGCGTATGCCATTGCCTCGGATTGCGTGCCCGTGTGCACGCATTTCGAGGCACTTCATTTTTATCCACCGGCCTCTCATGTGAGTGTGGCTGAGGCTCTCTCATGTTAGTATAAGTCCATGTTGCATTTTCCATGTCATTTGCATTACATATACCATTGTCTTGCTTTGCGTGCCCGTGTGCACGCATTTCGAGGCACTTCATTTTCATCCACCGGCATCCTATGTGAGTGTGGCTGAGGCTCTCTCATGTTGGTATAAGCCCACATCATAGTTCCATGTCATTTGCATTGCGTATGCCATCGCCTCGGTTTGCGTGCCCGTGTGCACGCATTTCGAGGCATCTCATTTTTACAGCATAATGCATGCTAGGTTGTATCTTAGATCGCATTCTGTCATTTTTTTCGGTTTGCGTGCCCGTCTGTACGCATTTCGAGGCATCTCATTTTTACAGCATAATGCATACTAGGTTGTATCTTAGATCGCATTCTGTCATTTTTTTCGGTTTGCGTGCCCGTGTGCACGCTTTTCGAGGCATCTCATTTTTACAGCATAATACATACTAGGTTGTATCTTAGATCGCATTCTGTCATTTTCTCAGTTTGCGTGCCCGTGTGCACGCATTTCGAGGCATCTCATTTTCATAGCATTGTGTATGTTAGGATTGTATCTTAGTCGCATTTCATGCATATCATGCATATTGCATCGTGTTCGGGATAGGAGTTAGTCCGGGCACGGGAAACGAGGTGCATTTCGTACTCTGAGTGACGGAATGTGTCTCAATTCCCCAGTCACCGACACTCCGGATCATCCATGATGGAGTTGGGTTTTGTTGTGTTTTCATGTGCATTCATCCTACATTAAATTGTGCAATTCGACTCCTCGGCCATCATGCCTCGGTATGCGTGATTGGTGGCACGAGGATCGATGCATGCATATATCTGGGAAAATACATTGCTATGCCCCTTTCCTACTCTTTGTTGCAGCAAAATGAAGAATCAGCAACTTTTCGGAGTCTGGCACACGCTTCAAGAATAACTGCTAAACAGAGGCTAATTGGGGCATCCCGGTGGATTTCCGCGCAAGACAACCCGGACATGCATCATCCATCAGAAGCAAGGCAGTCCCTGACTTGCATGCCAGTTTTACAGCTCTCTTAGTTAATTTGTTAATTAAGTAGGAATTTGTATATTATTCGGACTGTAACATTTGGACTGTAATATTCTTTTATTTGGGACTGTATATTTATTTGGACCCTCTGCGCGAGGGCAAAACTGTAATAAGTGTGCGTGAGTGTGATGTATGTCTTCCAACCCTACGTCTTTCTCCCTTTTATTTATCCGCTTATGATGGTTAGATTAGGGCATGTTTAAATTAGCATACAGTATGACAGCATGTTTGCATCATTCATCTGTATTGCATGCACCGGGCTCGGCGCATCATACTAACTGCATTGTATTTCAATTTCAAAGTTGAATACGTGTTAGCTGTAGCATTCCATATGCCATGTTTGCATAGATTTCTAATGAATGTCTGTTTTGGCTTGGAGTACTCGGTAAGCTTTATGCTTTAGCATCCTTGCATGCGTGTGAGTGACTGCCATGAATAGCATGCTTACCATGAGGCTATGTGCTTATATGATATAACTGCCTAAATGCCTGTGGGTGGAGGCTGGGTTATCTGAATTGGAGTAAATCATCAAATGTTTCAAGCCTACCTGCGGGTAACAAACCATTTTCAAAAAAGCGAACATGAAATGTTTTCTTGTTCCAATTCAGGCGATCCAGTCTATACTTGTATGCTGTGCGCATCACATAGTAACCTAGGCTAATAACCAGAATAAGGGCACACAAAGTTTTCAAATATTGATATCATGGTTAGTAGAGGCCGGTCTATGACCGGGCGAGCGGGGGTGCTCACGAAGTGACCTTCCCCAATCGTACCCAAGTTCCCGAGCCGAGGCAACTTTGGTGATGACGGACACGTGGCCTTTTGGCACCGAGTCAGGGTTTCCTAAATTTCCCAAAATAAAATATTTAGGTGGCGACTCTGTATCTGGCAAAGCAGTCCATGTTTGGCACTTCTTTCAAAAATCTGTTTTCTCAAAACGATTTGTCGGATTTGGACTCTTTGGTTCAGACTTAGAACCGTGACTACAAGTCGAGTCCGAGCTGTGGCGAGGTCCCCCGCGGGCTTGTTACAGTTTCTGGTGACTCTGCTGGGGATTTGGAGAACTTGACTCGAACTCATGATATCTGTTTTTGACTACACTTGTGTGTTTCTTTGCATTGCATTTGCATTGGTGCGCCTAGGATACCGTGTTTGCCATCTGCTATTCCTGAACGGTTTGCCGGAGGCTTGTCTTGTCAAGGCATGACCATAAGGCTGACCGGTTGTGGGCTCTGCCAATATGGGAACACAAACCCCGGTTTTACCGGGGCACCCTCTTTGACCTTTCGACCTAGTGCATATTCGGATCCATAGTGACCATTCCAAATTAGGACAGGTTGCTTACCCGTTTATAGGTTGCTTGAAACCGCTCTGTGCGTAGTGAAACCCTAGTTCCTGACAAAATAGGACAGGGAAACCCTACCCCAACATAGGGGTGTTTTGGCTCTCACTTATCTGTTATGTGCTTTAGAGTGCGTCTCTACAGGAATGCATGTATCAGTATATGAGTTTGGGTATCAGGCCTGCGGGCATCAGTTCAGTATTGTCAGTATCAGGCCTGCGGGCATCAGTTCAGTATATGAGTTTGGGTATCAAGCCTGCGGGCATCAGTTCAGTATTGTCAGCATCAGGCCTGCGGGCATCAGTTCAGTATTATGGGTATCAGGCCTGCGGGCATCAGCTAGTATTTGAGAATCAGCTATCTGCGGGTATCAGATTCTGTTTTAGGGAACAGTGATACAGGGATAATGATCAGTGTTTGAGGACAGTGTGTATTCAGCTTATCAACTGTGTGTTGTTATGCCCGGCTGTGTGTCATGCATTTTATTTTAAGCTGTTATGCTGTCCGTTTATCTGTTTATTTATTTCCTTTTCGCTTTATTTATCTTTTGCTAGGTCAGTTCTAGCACAATTGCTTCCAACCCAGTAGGCATTCCCCAAGCACTTTGGACACGAGGTCGTCGACTCAATCGATCTAAAGATCTAATCGACGGACAGCTAGTGTTCCATTCTCTACCCCCTGTTACCAGAAGAAAGCAGAAAAAGCGCAGTGTATCTGAACAGAGATCACCAGAACAGTGGTTTCCCCCATCAGTGGACAGTCGGATTGAGATCCCCATTGAGACAGATTTGCCAGTAGTTCAGATAGATCAAAACAGTATGGCAACGCCAACAGGAGTTGAGGAGATGGTGCGCCAAATGCAAGAAACCATGCGGGCCATGCAGCAGGATGCCGTTCGCCGAGATGAACTCGCCAAGCAGCAGGCTGAGATTATGACCCAGTAGGCTGAGCTAATTACCCGACTGCAACAGCAGAATGTTGCATCTGCTTCACACCAAATTCCTCCTCCGGCAGGGGCTCCATTACCTGAGCAGGCACCTACTGTTCAGAACGCCCCACCAAATGCCCAGAATACCCTGCTGAATGTCCAAAACTTACAAGAGGACACGAATCTTCCAACGGGGCCAGCTCCGCCCCCGCTTCCACCACAACTGTCCAAGGTCCATGCACCCAATCGCCCCGACTCTCCCTTCGAGTTCGAGGTTGATCATACAGCTCTGAAATTGAGCAAACTGGAGAAGCTCTTTAAAAAATCCCAAGGGGTCAAGGCTATGCCGGATATCGAAGACGGATATATCGAGGAGGCCGTAACACTCCCCGATAGGTTCAAAATGCCACAAATCGACCGCTTTGACGGGTCCGACGACCCCATGGTCCGTCTCCGACTGTTTGCAGACATCTTGCGGCCAATGGGCCTAACACGACCACAGAAGCTTTCACTATTCGGCCGAACCCTGTCGGGTGTGGCCGCCCACTGGTACGCAAAGTTACAAGATGAAGTGAAAAGGAATTGGGATGAAATGGCCGAGGCCTTTGTCGCGCAATATTCATACAACACTCAGATCGAGATCACAACCCGTGATCTCGAAACGACAAGGCAAGAGCCCAAGGAAACTTTCTCGGACTTTGTAATCCGATGGAGGGCAAAGGCGTCAATGATGACTTTAAGGCCCACTGACAAAGATCAAATCCGGATGATTTTGCGCAATCTCCACCCAAAGTTGATGCAGAGAATGATTGTAGTCCCCTTCCCTACTTTCGCAGATTTACATGAGATGGGGGTGCAAATCGAAGACGCAATGAAACAAGGTCTGTTTGACCACGACAGAGAACAACCGAGGAGGACTTTCAACCGTAACAACAATGCGGGCCCGAGTGGCGCTGCAAATACGAGAGCCTCGG
Organism: Camellia sinensis; assembly: GCF_055761805.1. Lineage (NCBI taxonomy): Eukaryota > Viridiplantae > Streptophyta > Magnoliopsida > Ericales > Theaceae > Camellia > Camellia sinensis. The sequence goes on from NC_138966.1 coordinate 16,047,374, forward strand.
AAGTTAGTATGGTCACCACCACTCCCCCTCCCCCTCCAAGGCCCATGGCTGCCACACCCTTCTCCGGCGCGTCCGGAAGCAACACACAAACCAACAGATTCCAACCGCGAGGCCAAAGAACCTTTACTCCACTATATATGCCCCTAACCAAAGTTCTGGGAATATTGATTAGGAAAAAGCATTTGAAACCCCTGGAGCCCAAGCCACTACCGAGTCCACTCCCCCCCTCTTATGACCCAGCAAAATACTGTGCGTATCACCAACAACACGGTCACGACACCGACCGTTGTTACAGATTGCGTCATGAGATCCAGGATCTTATTGACAAGCAGGTGATCGCGCCTCCTGATAAACCCAATGTCACAACCAACCCTCTCCCACCACATAACCAACCTCCCCCTCCCAACAGAATTAATTTTATCCAAACTGGGGTCGCATCTTACGATCCCAGTATCTATATTACGCCCACCCACCTACCCAAGCCGGAGGTACTCCTCCCTGATTGCACTGACTTCTTGTGCATGGTGGATATCTCCAAAACCCAACCAGAATCGATGGTGGTGACCGTCGAAGATAGGGCAGGGCAGATTTTGGGAGAGAATGAGATTGTTGAATCTGGGACTGGAGAGAGTTTTGCTGGGGGAGCCTATGATCCATGCGAGTACATCCTATCAACGAGCCGAATTGGGCTAGGTATAGAATTTCCAGAGACAGGAGAGCTATGTATGATCCGAGGGGATGGATCTGGGCTATGGGCAGATGATCTGACAGCCGTAGAGGAGGACTTTGCCAACCTGCAATTTTTCGATGACTAGGAACCGGGGGATGCGTCAATCAACTGGTTCGACCATGAGGAATCGGCAGAGGCCACTGGATGGCTCGAGGATCAACCAGATGGAGTGGGGGAAGCCCAACCAGAACAGAGCCCGGCAGGGGCAGAGGTATCAGCTGTGGCCGGAATGGCCGAAAGTCAAGTTGTATCGCCGGAGAGCGCCGGTGCTAAGAATTCCGCTCGAGACGTGGGCATTATGGATACGGGAATTGTTGAACAAACAGCTGTACTGATGCAGCTGGAACGAGAAAAGTTTGAGGAGGCTGAGAGAATTAGGAAAGCTAAAGGCCTTGAGGGGACTGAAAGTGCTGTGTGCACGAAGATGGAGAATGCTGCGAGCATGTGGACAGGGAATACTGCGAGTGCAACTAAACCGGAGCCAGACAGGTGTCTGTTGGCTGCCGACGAAATGTGGTGGGAAGACGATGACTTATGTCTTGCCCACACGGATGAAGACTGGGGAAATAATCAACCGGATGACACTTGGTACCTCGATGAGGTTGACCATATGACGAGAAGTGGGCGGTACTTCAAACCCCCACACCTGGACCAACCCGAGGCATCCGGGAAGGATAGAGAAGCGGAGAAACAGAAGGAGAAGCAGATTGAACATGAAACTGTGCTGAAACAGTTAAAAAAGATACAAGCAGACATCTCCATCTGGGGACTGCTAATAGCATCACGAGTACATAGGGAAGCTGTCCTATATGCCATGGACAAGTCCAAACTCTCCATAGACACCACGCCTGAACAGCTGGTTGGGCTGGTTTTTCCAGGAGGAGGTTCCCCGGCATTGACCTTTTCGGACAAGGAACTACCGCCTGAGGGCACAAATCATAACAAACCTCTCTATATTTCTATGGAGTGTTGAGATAAGTGGATACCGGTGGTACTTGTTGATACCGGGTCTGCGATTAATGTCTGCCCGACCAGAACGGCATATGCAATCGGGTTAAAGCCCGTGGACTTCGTCCCAACTACCCAAGTGATCAGAGCATACGACAATACCAGCAGAGAAGTGATGGGGACTGTTAAAATTCAAACCAAGGTTGGTCCAGGACAGCACAGCATTGAATTTCATATCTTGGACGTTCCTGCAACCTTTAACCTACTTTTGGGGCGACCGTGGTTGCACCAGGTCAAAGCAGTCTCTTCCACTCTACATCAAATGCTAAAGTACCCTCACGGGAAAGGGGTAGCGATCGTTTTTGGGAATTCATCAATCCATCCGCCGCCGGAAGTGTCCACACCTGTCTTGGAGATCGAGCACGGCACGGAGGATGTGTTTTTGTCAGGGTTCACTTTGGCCGAGGCTCAAGTGGTGCAGAATGTCATGGCTGTGAATGAGGGTATGTACGTTAGTGCTCAATCTATCTACCTCATGAACAAGCTAAAACATACCCCCGGGATGGGATTAGGAAGAAGCGGCCGGAAGGGCGTCTCAGTGTTGGCCGAAGTGCCACACAACCCTCACACCTTTGGACTGGGTTATCTGCCCACCAAAGAGGACTGGGTGAGGAAAGGGAAAAAAATGGCCGGAAGGGCCAGGGCAAAGAAGGCTGGGAAGCCATTTGAGTTAATGCATAGGCCCATCTGGGGTACCCTAAACAGACGCTTCGTCCGGGAGGGGGAAGATTTTCCATTCTGCGGCTTCCCAGAGCCATGGCTGAACGCGGAGAAGAAGTGCGTGCCTGGTTTTGAAATCTTCTTCGACATACAATTATCTGGGGATGACGTTGCCGAAGCGCAGACAGACCCACCAACTGAGGTTGAGCAGTGTAGAGCAGTGGATCCTGAGAGCACAAAGCTTGAAATGGGGGTAGCACTGGCGAGTCTACTATTAGATCCTCCGATCGACCAAGAGTGCTTGGGGGATAACTCTTTGGTTTCTATGATTGGAGATGAAATAGCTGCGGGCTTTCCAGCGCCGATCTTGGATGCATCTATCGCACCTTCTCTCATCTGGCAATATGAAGAAGGCTTTTTATCTAGTAGCTCCGGGTCAGGTAGTGAGCCGGAATCTGATTCCACCGAATCTTGTGTGTCGGAATCAGATTCCAGCTCGACTGAGTCTGAGTCCGGTATTACTGGGGGTAATAACCCGGATGCCACAGTCCTGTCTAGGTCGTCATTTTCATTTTCTTTTGAGTCTGTTGTAACAGAGGAATCTGACGGCTTGGAAATATTTAATGAGAATGATGTGGATGTGGTTTCCGAGTATTTTTCTGTGCCTTTGATTTATTGCTTAAATCAGGATTTTCAAAATTTTGATGAAAACAACGAGGGAGAAATTCCCCTAGTTTTGCAACGATTAATTGATCAAGAGCAGGAAAGATTTGTTAAACCTTTAATGGATGAAATCACTACTGTGAATGTTGGTACTGAGAAGGACCCGCGGCTGGTCCAGATCGGGTCCACGTTGTCTTCGGAGGAGCGCGAGCGCTTAGTCGCTTTATTAAAAGATTTCAAAGATGTTTTCGCGTGGTCCTACGAAGACATGCCTGGAATCGATCCTGAGATTGTACAGCACCGGATCCCTCTTGATCCCGAGGCCCGCCCTGTCAAACAGAAACTCAGAAGGATCCGCCCGGACTGGGCTCTTAAAATTAAGGAAGAGGTCACCAAGCAAATTGACGCAGGGTTCCTGCTGGTATCTGAATACCCAACTTGGTTGGCCAACATTGTTCCGGTGCCAAAGAAGGACGGCAGAATTCGGGTCTGTGTAGACTTCAGAGATTTGAACAGGGCCAGTCCGAAGGACGACTTTCCCTTGCCACACATTGATGAATTGGTGGATTTCACGGCAGGACACGCCTTGCTTTCGTTTATGGATGGTTTCTCAGGCTATAATCAGATAGTAATGGCACCCGAAGACCGGGAGAAGACTGCGTTCACTACCCCGTGGGGTACATATTGTTATAGAGTGATGCCATTCAGGTTGAAAAATGCTGGAGCTACGTATCAACGGGCAGCAACTACAATATTGCATGATATGATCCATAAAGAGGTCGAGGTGTATGTGGACGACATGATTGTCAAGTCCAAAGAAAGAGAGGGCCACTACACCGCCTTACAAAAATTCTTTCAAAGGATCAAAGAGTTTCGGCTGCAACTGAATCCCCAGAAATGCACGTTTGGTGTTACAGCAGGGAAGATGCTAGGGTTTCTGATTACACAAAGGGGCATCGAGGTCGACCCTTCCAAAATCAAGGCCATCTTAGAAATGCCACCACCAAGGACTGAAAAGGATGTGCGAGGCTTTCTGGGTAAAGTGCAATTCATAAGACGGTTTATTTCTAAATTAACCTTGACTTGTGAACCACTTTTTGGTCTCCTGAAGAAAGGAAAGAAATTCCATTGGGACGGCCGATGTCAAGCAGCTTTTGAGCAGATCAAAGAGTATCTATAGAACCCGCCCGTGTTGTCACCACCAGAGCCGGGGAGACCATTGATATTGTACCTTTTGCTAACTGAGACTTCCATGGGCTGCATGCTCGCGCAGGAATCAGAAGACAAAGTGGAAAGAGCCATTTACTATCTGAGCAAAAAGATGCTGGATTACGAGACCCGCTATACACCGCTGGAGAAGGCTTGTTTGGCCTTGGTATGGGCAACCAGGAAGCTGCGGCACTACCTGTTAGCTCACTCTGTAATGTTGGTTTCGCGTTTGGATCCCATCAAATATCTCTTCGAGAAACCAGCACTTACGGGTAGGCTAGCCCGTTGGCTGCTGTTGCTCTCCGAATTTGATTTAAAGTATGTAACGCGCAAGTCGGTAAAAGGGAGAGCGGTAGCGGAGTTCCTTGCCGACCACCCGGTTGAGGGGGATGAAGCGGTTGAGTATCTATTCCCAGATGAAGCCATTCTGCACGTCGAAGATGAAACTTGGACGATGCACTTTGACGGAGCGTCAAACCAGTATGGGTATGGGATAGGGGTGTTGCTGATAGCGCTTGACGATTCTCGTATCCCTTTAGCATTCAAGCTCCAGTTCAAAGTCTCGAATAATGAGGCAGAGTATGAGGCATGTATTGCTGGCCTGGAAGCAGCCCTAGAACTAGGGGCAAGACGGTTGGACGTCATTGGGGACTCGAACCTTGTTGTGTCTCAAGCAAAAGGAGATTGGAAAGTCAAGGAGGAAAGGATGATAATTTACCACCAAACCTTGGATTTGTTAATTCCTCGGTTTGAGAAGCTAAATTTCACCCACCTTGTAAGAGAGAACAACAGGTTCACAGATTCATTAGCAACTCTATCTTCTATGATAGACATCCCGTCCGGAGTCCGGATGCGTCCAGTCATTATTGATCAGAAGTTTGTGCCAGCATACGAGTCGATTTCCGCCATAGATGAAGTTCAAGACGGCAACCCCTGGTATTACGACATCTGGAACTTCTTGGAAAAGGAGACGTATCCACTAGGGGCAAATGCCAAGGATAAGAGGGCCATCAGAAGAATGGCCGCTCAGTTCATTATCTGCGGGGGAAAGCTATACAAAAGGGGTCATCTGGGAATGCATAAGCTCTGTGTAGAAGCTGAAGAGTCGAAGCGCCTGATGGAGGCCATCCATGGGGGAGAGTGCGGTGCACACATGAATGGAGTAATGCTGGCTAGAAAGATCCTCAGACAGGGCTACTACTGGTCAACCATGGAGGAGGATTGTATTAGTTTTGTTCGGCGATGCCACAAGTGTCAAATTCATGCAAACCGCATGAACATCCCGCCGTCAAAGCTGTACAACATGACTTCACCATGGCCTTTTTCGGTTTGGGGAATTGATGTGATCGGAGCTGTTACCCCGAAAGGGTCAAACGGGCATGAGTTTATCCTAGTAGCGATAGATTATTTTACAAAGTGGGTCGAGGCCCAATCATACGCGGTGCTGAAGGCGTCGCACGTCGCAAAGTTCATCAGAAACAACATCATCTGTCGCTACGGGATGCCAAACGAGATAATTTCAGATAATGGTTCCCACTTCAAGAAAGAAGTGATAGACTTGTTGGAAAAATACAATGTGGCTTTCCATAAGTCATCTACATACCGGCCGCAGACCAACAGAGCGGTTGAGGCTGCCAACAAGAATATCAAGCATATACTGCAGAAGATGGTGGGAACCTATCGGGATTGGCCAGACAAGCTGTCATTTGCTCTGTGGGGCTACAGGACTTCAATCAGAACTCCTACTGGAGCAACTCCATATTCATTGGTCTATGGAATGGAGGCTGTTCTACCCATTGAGATTGAGGTTCCGTCGTTACGAGTATTGGCTGAGTGCCAAATAGCCGAAGCAGATTGGCAGCAAAGCAGATTCGAAGAACTCATGCTCTTTGATGAAAGAAGACTGAAAGCACTGTACCACATCCAAGGCTATCAACTCAGAATTGCCCGGGCTTTCAACAAGAAGGTTAAGTCCAGGAATCTGAAAGAAGGAGATTTGGTGCTCAAAGACAACCGAGCTCCCATCCACGACCCAAGGGGCAAGTTCAAACCCAATTGGACTGGTCCTTACATCATCAAAGCTATCTGGTTAGGTGGAGTTGTGGTTCTAATGGATCTAGATGGCTTGGAATTCTCACAACCGATCAATATGGACAAGTTGAAGAAATACTATCCTTGAGAGGCTCGCTAGGCCAAAAACCCGAAAGGGCGACCTAGGCAAAAGTCAGAGCACAAAAAATTAGAAAATATAAAAACTGAGCTCGCAAGGTTGAAAACCCGCAAAGGGCGGCCTTGGCAAAAGTTAGAGCGCAAAAGGAGAGTGAAAATACTCGAGTGAACCTCGGCCTGAACTACGTAAGGCTTGATTCCCATCTTTGGGATACGTAGGCAACTTCACCTTGAAGTTCAGCCATAAACTTTTCCCCGATCAACTCTGTCCATTTCGATCATCTCAGGCATCTTTATCCATCAGCATTTATCGCGATCTCCGGTACAGTGCTGTTCAGACTAGGGGCAACTTTCCATTGCCGCGACGGTGCAAAGTTACTCAGACTAGGGGCAACTTTCCAGTTGCAGGGATCTGGGGTTGTGCATCTCAGTGACAGATCTTCGGCGTGTCCAGTTCTGATCCACATCGAAAATAGTTTTGAAAAGTTTTAATAAAAGTTGACTTTGTTCAAAGTAATCTTTTTACGACTAAGACCATTTTTGGACCAAAGCGGAAAATTTTCAGTACCATAACCTTCAATTTCATTGATTTCAAAATAAAGTTCTCCTGCTCTTGCATACAATCGAGGTTGCTTTTTAGTACATTCATAAAGAAAACTTGAAAATGCTAAATAAGCAATAAATTTGGGGCATAGTTGAATCAAGTATCTCTGCGTCCCCTCCCAGAGCTGGACGAAGCATCTGATGCCAAGCTAGGCCCAACCTGTGCCTCCTCATTGAGCCAATCGAAGCACTCATCGGACAAAGTGCAACTGAAAGTGAAAGCAGGGGCCAGGAGCTCTCTAGTCCTCCATGCTGTGGCATATCGGGCAAGCTGTGCACCCCGGACCGGGAAAGCATCTGGGTACTTAATCCCCTCCGGTGGGCAGGTCTGATCATGACCAAACTAACGCAGGAACCGGAACGGAAAATAGAATACGCAGTGGGTTAGACCAATCAATTGGATCCCAATCAGCCGAGACATACTATAGCTCATTGCCGGGAGGTTGAGCCAAGGACAACGCCAAGCAATGCCGTCTGCGGACAAATTGCACATCCAATCGAACCACCACCTTTCGTCAAGAGCATTGACTAGGCGCTGCCGAAAGAAGTAGCCTCGAGCTGAATAGGCCGGGCAAGAGTCCACAACCTGCAACTTGTCCATTAACCATACCTGGGGGAGGGATGGAAAATGAGAGAATAAAGAACAAAGAGATGTACGATGAGAGAAAAGTAAGACAAGGGTTTTGTGAGAAAAACCGAGCCTGAGGGTCGAGTGATGTGAGCAAATATATATGTAAGGTTGGGTGGGAAACATTACCTGCAGCAGCAGTGGACTCCCAGCAAACCTAGTCGCCTCCCGGCGATAGACAGAATCTAAGCCCATCAGTGTCTCGGCCAAGGTCATGGCAATACAGCTCTTTCCTTCTCTCAAGCCTTGGGCAACTTCAATCAGGCGAATGCTAGCCCCGCCGAAGCCCGAGGAAAGTAGAAAGTGAGACAACAAACATAAGCAGAGGACGTGTTGCCGGAAACCCTGCCAATAATGGTTGCTGCGGTCACCGGCGTCGGAAAAATGATGGATCAAGCCGAGGATGTCCAATTCCCCACTGCAGATCAGAGATCGGGCGTCATGCGCCGTGAGCCCACACATCCGCCCTAAAGCCTGAGCATGGCCAAAACGGAGCTGGGGCAAGATCACTTCAGAGCATTCAGACTCCATCAAAACCTGAAAATCTTCGAAAGTGGGACATACCTCTTGGCCGCCGAAGCTAAAAACGTGCGTCACTGGGTTCCAGAACCTTGCCGCGGCATGGAGAAAAGGGAGCTGTAGCGAAGTACGGCTCAGCGTGAATAGTGCATTCAAGCCGAAACCCTGGAAGTTCAGCTTTTCCGAGCCATCTAGAGAAGAGATCCAAGATATGAGATTTTCCGCGAGAAACGCCTCCATCTTTGTGTAAAACTAAGATGAAATGAATGTTCCCGAAGTTGAGGCTTTTATAGAGGGAAAAACACTATTCACAGGGACACGTGTCAAAAACCAGCTGGCTGCAGGAATAAGTGGCCGGCCGGCCACCTTTTCTGGCTGGCCAGCCATTTACTTTTTACATAAGTGGCCGACCGGCTCCCTCTCTCCACAAAATTGGCCGGCCGGCTCCCAAAGGTGGCCGGCAATGCTGCAATGTATCTCCTTGGCCCTGTTTTACCCTTCGAGGGAAAGTTTCAAGCATCTCCATGTAACGGGAGAGTCAAAGGCCTTCATTTCCCTCTGTTTCAGATGCGTTCCGGTGCCCAGATCGTCAGAAGTACACTCTGTTGTTGCCAAGTTTTGTTTATTGAGTTGTTGTTTTGATTATCGAGTTGTTGTTTTGCTTATCGAGTTGTTTGTCGAGCGGACGTGTTTCGTGTTTTTGAGTCATTGCGCTCTGTTTAAGCAATCTTTGTTTAAGTCTTGTTTATTTGCGTTATTGCATTTTGTTTATCGAGTTGTAAACTTGCTAAAGGTTCTGTTATATTTTAGTAAGTTGAGTTGCTTAGTTTGTTGCGTCGGTTCACTACCTGACTTGGTGATTACACAATGCACATTACCATTCGATTTCATTTTTGTGCAAAATAAAATGATGCGATACGATGCTAAAAGTTTAAAATACAAACACCCTTTCAAAAGCTGTTTCATTCCATCATGCTTTACAACAAACAAAGGTACAAGTTTTACAAAAAATAAAATTGCCTAACAATGTGCAAAGTGCTACAAACTACTAGCAAAAAGAAAAATAAAACAGGAAACAGCAGCATCAATGTCCTCGGGAGCGGGAATGAGAAGCACTCCTCATCCTCTTCTGCGGGACAACCTCTGCACCATCATCATCATCTGGGTCGGAGCTGTCATCCTCAGGATCCCCCTCAGCCTCGCCTCTGTTCCCTGAACCAAGACCGGAGCCCCCCTCCTCAGCAGATGTCTCTGACTGACGGTCGGTAGCCTCCTCCTCCTCCTCATCATCCTCCTCCACCTCCTCCTCATCAGGCTCCGCCTCTACAACATAAGCCCTGCGTCTGCAGACAGGCCCTCCTCGAGCTCCTCGAAAAGGCCTAGATGGCCCGGCTCCTCGGAAAGGTCGGGATGGCCCAGCCCCCTGAAAAGGCCCAGATGGCCCAGCTCCCCAAGGAGGCCCAGGTGGCCTGGCCTGCGGCTGACCGGACCATGAAGGCATCTGAAAACAAAGAGTTCAATTCAAATATATCAGTCCAAATATATACATCAGATGCAGATACAAGCAAAGGCTACGTGAAGTGGGTGCATGTAAATACAGTGTACAAGTGGGGTGTGTGTCAGATGTGCTCTACACAAGTAGTCTATCGATGCAGTAGAAATCAGCATGTCATCAGAAGTATGATAAATGCCAGAAAACTGAAAGGTACCTGAATGCCCGCGACAGACAACTGTGCCTCCCTACGCAGGACCATGCCCTCGAGTGTGGCCACCAGTCCAACCACCTCCTCCATGTACCCTCGCGATGGCTGCAAATATGAGCTCATAATCATCAGTGAACAAAAGAATGTCTAAACATCTGAATGATGAATGAAAAACAGTGGAGCATACCAGTGGTGAATCAGGATCAATGGCGTATCGATCACTGGGCATCGGAGGCTCTAGCGGGATCGGAGTCGGAGAGATAGCCCCATACTGCCACGCCATCAACTCAGTCGGCATATCTGGCCATCCAGGATGAGGATAAGTCGACAGAATCGGAGGAACCGGTCTACCCCCACCGCTAGATGTACCAGCCCTACTAGTAAAAGGGGCGTCTGCAGCCCGAGCCCGGGCCTAGCCCGAGGATGACACACCAGCAGGCCTCGTCATCGGGGTGCGAGCTCCCGTCAATGGAGGCATCAAATATATGTGACAGTAAGTGGCATAGTCCCCCTCCTCAAGATATAGTAAAGCATCGCTACCCAGCATAGCGCCAACTACCTCCGAGAAAGAGAGCCTGTCAGCAGTCCGCATACTGACTGGGGGTACTGCGGGAGGATCCTGAGAAAGATACCCCCATACCTGACGCAGAAAGCGTTCCCCCTGGAACCATGCCCTGCCAACCAGCCCTTCGAGCAAGACCCTATACTGGGAGGTGTCCGACCCTCCGGTATACTGAAGTCGGAGACCATCACCCAGGGGCGCCCAAGGCTGCCATGAGATCTGCGGATGATAAATGCATAAACCAATCAGAAATCGGGAATATACAGAGCAAATCAAAGATGAAAAATGAAAGGAACTGAAAGTTCTGAAGTACCTCCGAATGCCGCACAGTGTCAAAATACTGTCGCAAGTAAATGAGGGTCTCTCGGGGTCTCGGCCGGTGCGGGCCCTCGAACACTAGTGAATATGGGGTCATGGGAAGCCCTGCCACCTCCAACTCTGGGGCTAATGCTGGGAAGTATGCATAGACCCATAGCTGAGAAAAGCAGTGCAGAATGTAAGTACGAAATGCTGAGAGCAAAATACAGACTGTAAAAGTGCGCTGTATGTGCAATGTACAAGTAATGAAGAGCAGAAATGTAAATCAAGGGGACAGAAAAGTACCTCCCAGGCTCTCCAGTAGCCGCCAAGTAAATCTCCCCGCCCGCGGGAGGTCGCGCTCATATAAAAGTAAAGGGTAGCCAGGCCGGCGCCACCCCAGTCATATCGACGGACCTGTGATAGGTCAACCAGAGCACTCAGCAGGTATAGCCCGACGGTGTTCCCTCTATCGGCGAACAGGGTAGTCCCGAAGAGGAACATAAGGAAACCAGGGGCGTACTGCTCCGTCTCCTCAGGAGTCTCGGGCACCATCTCTGCCCGCCGGAAATGGGAAGAGAATCAAATGTATCGGACTCTCCCAGAAACCCTGTCAACAGGCGGGCGAGCCCCCAATAGATACATCCAAACGGCCTCCCACTCGCCCATATCCTCATCATAGGGGATGGGCCAACCTCCTATGTCCAAGCCAATCAACACAGCGAAGTCTAGAGGCGTCATGGTCATGTCCCCGGTAGTAGAGAAATGAAAGGAGTTGGTGGTGTCCCACCATCTCTCTACCAAGGCTGCCATCAAAGTCCTCCTGGCAGAACAACGTGACAACCCAATGCAGAAAGCCCCGAATCCTGCCAAGTCTACTAAATCTCGGACACCCTCCGGGAGCTTAGCGTACCAGTCCCGCGCGGCGGTGGAACCATATCCTCGTACACTGCGAGAACCAACCTGCATTCAGAATGAATACATGTGTCAATAATGAAATGAATGGGCTGTGTGCCAATGAGATGAAATGGGCTGTGTGCCGATGAAATGAAATGGGCTGCGTGCCAATGAAATGAACTGGGCTGCGTGCCGATGGAATGAAATGGGCTGTGTGCCGATGAAGTGAAATAAGCTGCATACAAATAAAATGAAGTAGCCGTGTGTTCAGAAGTGAAGTGTACGAACTGTGTGTTCAGTATAAGCAACTTTCTATCAGTGTGGGCTGCGTGTTCACCATTCTAATCTGGGCTGCGTGTTCAGAAAATTTAAAGTTTGGGCTGCGTGTTCAACTTTCAACTAGTGTGGGCTGCGTGTTCACTATTCTAATCTGGGCTGCGTGTTCAGAAAATTTAAAGTTTGGGCTGCGTGTTCAACTTTCAACTAGTGTGGGCTGCGTGTTCACTATTCTAATCTGGGCTGCGTGTTTAGAAAAATTTAAAGTTTGGGCTGCGTGTTCAACTTTCAACTAGTGTGGGCTGCGTGTTCACTATTCTAATCTGGGCTGCGTGTTCAGAAAAATTTAAAGTTTGGGCTGCGTGTTCAACTTTCTATCAGTGTGGGCTGGGTGTTCACTATTTCTAATTTGGGCTGCGTGTTCAGAAAAATTTAAAGTTTGGGCTGCGTGTTCAACTTTCAACTAGTGTGGGCTGCGTGTTCACTATTCTAATCTGGGCTACGTGTTCAGAAAAATTTAAAGTTTGGGCTGCGTGTTCAACTTTCTATCAGTGTGGGCTGCGTGTTCACTATTCTAATCTGGGCTGCGTGTTCAGAAAATTTAAAGTTTGGGCTGCGTGTTCAACTTTCTATCAGTGTGGGCTGCGTGTTCACTATTCTAATCTGGGCTGCGTGTTCAGAAAAATATTAAGTTTGGGCTGCGTGTTCAACTTTCAATCAGTGTGGGCTGCATGTTCACTATTCTAATCTGGGCTGCGTGTTCAGAAAATTTAAGTTTGGGCTGCGTGTTCAACTTTCAATCAGTGTGGGCTGCGTGTTCACTATTCTAATCTGGGCTGCGTGTTCAAAAAATTTAAAGTTTGGGCTGCGTGTTCAACTTTCTATCAGTGTGGGCTGCGTGCTCACTATTCTAATCTGGGCTGCGTGTTCAGAAAATTTAAAGTTTGGGCTGCGTGTTCAACTTTCTATCAGTGCGGGCTGCGTGTTCACTATTCTAATCTGGGCTGCGTGTTCAGAAAATTTAAGTTTGGGCTGCGTGTTCAACTTTCTATCAGTGTGGGCTGCGTGTTCACTATTCTAATCTGGGCTGCGTGTTCAGAAAATTTAAGTTTGGGCTGCGTGTTCAACTTTCTATCAGTGTGGGCTGCGTGTTCACTATTCTAATCTGGGCTGCGTGTTCAGAAAATTTAAGTTTGGGTTGCGTGTTCAACTTTCAATCAGTGTGGGCTGCGTGTTCACTATTCTAATCTGGGCTGCGTGTTCAGAAAATTTAAAGTTTGGGCTGCGTGTTCAACTTTCTATCAGTGTGGGCTGCGTGTTCACTATTTAATCTAGGCTGCATGTTCAGAAAATTTAAAGTTTGGGCTGCGTGTTCAACTTTCTATCAGTGTGGGCTGTGTGTTCACTATTCTAATCTGGGCTGCGTGTTCAGAAAATTTAAAGTGTGGGCCGTGTGTTCACTTTCGAATTCGGGCTGTGTGTTCGACAAATCAGTGTTTGAACCGTGTGTTCACCTCTTAACTAATGTGTACTGTGTGTTCGCAATTAATTAATGAGCCAAGTGTTCGGAAATTCGGGTGTTTAAACTACGTGTTCAGGATGCAAGCAAAGTACTATGTCATAAGCTAAACTGCGTGTTCAAGCATGGCAAAGGTGCGAAATGTACGAAAAATGCAGAAAACGAAGTAAATACCTCTCGGGCCTCATGAGAGAGGTGATGCTCTGGCTCTCGGAGAAGCAGATCCCCAGGTGCTCGCTCGTCAAAGCTAGTGAAGTGACGGAAGACGGCACGAGGGAGGACATGTGCTGGCGGATTGTACCTCCCGGGAATAAAAGGGCGGACCCTCGGGGGTAGAGTCATGGGATCAAAATCGTCTCCGGCACCTGGAAAGCCTCCGCTGTGGGGAGAATTACCCGCCATTTTCAAAGAATCTGCAAAAGGAGCAAAAATGAGCGAAAATGAGCAAAAATTGGAAAAAGTCAACAAAAGTCAACTCTCGGGAAATGAAAAAGTCAACAAAAGTCAACTCCCGAGAAAATCTTCCAAATATTGAGACAAACTTACCTCAAGTGGCGAAAATGAGAAAAGAAGCTCCGAAACCGAAATTTAATCGCTTCAAAGTGTTTAAAACTGAATATTTTTGCGAAAACAACTTGCGTGGGGCGTTGGAAAACGCGTATGGAACTCAGATCTGGAGAAGAAAGTGTTGTAGGAGGCAAGAGAGGAAGAGATCTCGGCTGCATTATATAGGCTCCAAGTCTTGGGATGAAGGAGCATGGAAAAAGAGGTGAAAAGACCAAAATGCCCTCGGATTTGGGCATATGGCTGGCCGGCCACCTTTTCTAGCCGACCAGCCATTTCCTTTTTGGAAAACCGGCCGGCCAGCCAATTCCTTTTTGCAAAAGTGGCCGGTGGCCTCCCCCTGGGAAGATAAACTGCCGGTGGTGTCCCCCACATGCCCACCTAGCTCTCTGCAAATTTTGAGGAAGATTGGAGTTCCCGGGACCTGAAAAAATTCAAGAAAAGTGCACTTTCTGTCGCGAAATGATCCGCCGGGACTTCAGCTTCAAGTTCTGACATATGTCTCATCATCATTCATCGAAATCGAAGTGTATCCTTTTTGAATGTGTTGTAGCCATTCCGGGAAATGGATCGGAGGCCGTGATCGAGTTGCCTTCGCCGAAACACGCGTTTCCATTGCTCGTTGTTTCGTAACAAACGGGCACGTTGACTTATGCTCGCTTTGCACTATCATGCACATGATTCGCATTCTCATGAGCATACTTACATTTTTATGAACATTTCTTGATATTGACATACCTCTGTGTTTGAGCATGCGTTGTCACGCATGTTCCACTCTTGCATTGCGATGCATTCACTCACCGGCACTGCGTGTGTCAAACTTTCGGAATCACATTAAATATATGTTGGTAGCATATTGTACTTGTTGCAATTTCTCTCTTTTACAGGCACGATATTGTATGTACGGTTCAATTGAGGCTGGTGCGACCAGACGAATCGCGCAGGTATCGTATCTTCTCTGTGTGAGACGTGGCGAGGATTGAATAATTCTCCGCATTCTTAACTGCATGAAATGTAGTTTTTGCCTTGCATTCTTGCTTAAAACTGTTGCATCTATTTGCGAATACTTGCTTCATTATAGCTTGCTGCATTTGCATGACCATTGAATTACCTCCGGCTCTGTGCATATCACTTTGCATTTTGCCCCCCCTTCCTGCAGGCCTGCCTGCGGGCACATCTCTGTTTACTTTGTACGCTTGTCTAAGTCTTCGGCCTTGTCAAAAATGGGTCGTCTCTGGGCTTTGACATTCACTACCGTCACTTGTGACTTCCGAGTTCTGTCAAAGAGGGGCAACTGTAGACACCCCATTTTTGACCGACCTTAAGACTCAGACATCACTGATTGAGCGCTCGGTGACGTTGCATATCGTGCTCGTTCAGAAGTCTCAGAGTCGCGGCCGTAAGCCCTGCCTCCGGATTTCCGAACCCTCTTCTGTGCCTTGTCTCGATTTGCGAACCAGACTTGGTTTTCTCTGTTTCTTTCCCCGAGGGGAGGGAGAGGTCCCGTAGACCATCTCTCAGTGGCCGTGGGCTACATTTGGTGGCCGCAGGCCATTTTGCCCATTTCGGAGTCCGATTCCCGGTTTTCGGGATCGTTGACCGTGTGCCTCGGTTCGGGACCGCCTAACCATCTCCGTTTGTTCTGATTTTTGGCATACTTCCTATTTTCTCCCTTTTGAGGGACACTGGGGTCTGACAAACCCACTTCGTGGCCGAATGCCACTTTCGGTGCTTAACAGCCCATTTTCGGGACCTCGAACTGCGCGTTTTGGCCCCCGAACATTCGTTTTGCAACGGTTTTCGTTCATTTTTGGCAGGTACCTTTGTTTTATCACTGGGGAGGTCACTGAAGGGTGGGAGGCCAGTAATTGTTGCAGCAACCAGTTATACATCCTCCGACGCCCTCCGGCGCCCGTTTTTCACACTTCCGGGCTAATGTTGAACACCTTGGGGTCACATTTTTGAACTTTGAACCACATATTTGTGATGTACACACTTGGGAGGATCCTAAAAGTTGGTGGCCGGCCAGTAATTCCACCTGACCCTTTTGAACCCCTCCTTCCGGGCCAATGTTGAACACCCTTGGGCCACTTTCTTGAACTTTGAACCACATATTTGTGATGTACACACTTGGGAGGATCCTAAAAGTTGGTGGCCGGCCAGTAATTCCACCTGACCCTTTTGAACCCCTCCTTCTGGGCTAATGTTGAACACCTTGGGGCCACTTTCTTGAACTTTGAACCACATATTTGTGATGTACACACATGGGAGGACACCATCATGTGGTGGCCGGCCACTAAATCAGCTTGACCCTTTTGACCCCTAGCCGGCCGGCTAGGGGGTGTGGCCGGCCGGCCACCTGCAACCAAAATAACTGGCCGGCCGAGACCCTCACACTGTTCACTTTACAGCTGTATAGCTTTATCCCCCAGAAAATATCAATATCCGGGGGATATTTTGTGGGGGAAAGTTGGCCTCCTTTTCCCCCACCTTTACACCCCCTTTTTGGTCCTTATAACCAGCAGCCAACATCACATTTTGGGGTTGGAAAAAATTGTCTTCAAGCCTCAATACACATATCTCCCTCCATCTTCCTCATTTTCCTAAAAATCCTTAAGTCCTACACCTTGTTTTCTTCATCACCACCAAGCACCACCATCACCACTTCATTTCCAGCAACAAGGAGGGCTTCTCAAAGGCTAAAGGTGCTGCAAATTGGTCCAAGAAGCAACAAAAGACTTGTCTCCAATGGTGAGTTGCCATTTCTTTTTTTTTGAGCTTTTCTTTGCAATATTTCTTAGCCATCTATGCTTTTTACTTTGAGCTCCGGCCATAACTGAAAGTGGCCTTCTTTTGAGCTCATATTCATGTCTCATTAAGGGCTCAACCCTGTTTGAGCCCTCCATCTTGCACTTGCTTCATTATCCCTCTAAGATGTCATTTTCTTGCATGATATTTTTAGATTGTGTGTGATTTGTTTTGGAGCATGTTGCAAACTGATAATAGGCTTATTTTGAGCCCCTCTTCAACATTGAAGAAGGGCTCAACACTGTTTGGGACCTCCATGTTATACTTGCCTTTATACTCCCTTTTTGGTCCCATTTTTGCATGCTTTTGCAGCCTATCATGCTTTCGTTTTTGGCCATTTTACAGTTCTGAAAATAGTCTTATTTTTGTCCATTCTTCATGTTTCATTTAGGGCCTTTCATGGTTTGGGACCTCCATATGCCACTTCATGTTATATCTCTCTTTTGGTCCCCATTCTTGCATGTTTTGTTAGCCTATCATGCTTTTGTTTTTGGCCATTTTACAGTTCTGAAAATAGTCTTATTTTGGCCCATTCTTCATGTTTCATTAAGGGTCTTTGGCTGTTTGGTGAATGCTTTGCATACTTTGTGTTATAGCCTCTTTTGAACCTCATTTTGCATTGCATTTCTAGCATGTTTGTATACTGTTTTGGCCATTTTACAGTTCTGTAAATATGCTTATTTTTGGTCCCTCTTCAATGTTGTAGAAGGGAATTTTTCAGTTTGGGTTTTACATATACCACTTGCTTCATAACCTCATGTTTAGGGCCACTTTTGCATGCCATTGTTGCCCTATCTTTGCTTGCTGTTTGGCCATGCTTTGTACTAGTAAAATGCTAATTTTGGGGCTGCCTTGCTTCTGTCTATTCATTGCATATCCATATTGTGCATGTTTGGTATAGCTATAGGCCATTTCGGGTCCCAAAATTCATGCTTCGGGACTATTCCATGCATCGGGTGTGTTTTCGCCTCACTTCGGGGCTGTTTTCCCCCACATTTCAGTGCTTAAATTCTATTACCATGTTTGCATATCATTTCCCATGCCATAGTTCGCATTTTTGCATTGTCTCGGTTTGCGTGCCAATGTGCACGCATTTCGAGGCACTTCATTTTCATTCACCGGCCTCTCATGTGAGTGTGGCTGAGGCTCTCTCATGTTAGTATAAGTCCATGTTGCCATTTCCATGCCATTGCATTGCGTATGCCATTGCCTCGGTTTGCGTGCCCGTGTGCACGTATTTCGAGGCACTTCATTTTCATTCACCGGCCTCTCATGTGAGTGTGGCTGAGGTTCTCTCATGTTAGTATAAGTCCATGTTGCCATTTCCATGCCATTGCATTGCGTAAGCCATTGCCTCGGTTTGCGTGCCCGTGTGCACGCATTTCGAGGCACTTCATTTTCATCCACCGGCCTCTCATGTGAGTGTGGCTGAGGCTCTCTCATGTTAGTATAAGTCCATGTTGCATTTTCCATGTCATTTGCATTGCATATACCATTGTCTCGATTTGCGTGCCCGTGTGCACGCATTTCGAGGCACTTCATTTTCATCCACCGGCATCCTATGTGAGTGTGGCTGAGGCTCTCTCATGTTGGTATAAGCCCACCTCATAGTTCCATGTCATTTGCATTGCGTATGCCATCACCTCGGTTTGCGTGCCCGTGTGCACGCATTTTGAGGCATCTCATTTTTACAGCATAATGCATATTAGGTTGTATCTTAGATCGCATTCTGTCATTTTTTTCGGTTTGCGTGCCCGTGTGCACGTATTTCCAGGCATCTAATTTTTACAGCATAATGCATACTAGGTTGTATCTTAGATCGCATTCTGTCATTTTTTTCGGTTTGCGTGCCCGTGTGCATGCATTTCGAGGCATCTCATTTTTACAGCATAATGCATACTAGGTTGTATCTTAGATTGCGTTCTGTCATTTTCTCGATTTGCGTGCTCGTGTGCACGCATTTCGAGGCATCTCATTTTCATAGCATTGTGTATGTTAGGATTGTATCTTAGTCGCATTTCATGCATATCATGCATATTGCATCGTGTTCGGGATAGGAGTTAGTCCGGGCACGGGAAACGAGGTGCATTTCGTACTCCGAGTGACGGAATGTGTCTCAATTCCCCAGTCACCGACACTCCGGATCATCCATGATGGAGTTAGGTTTTGTTGTGTTTTCATGTGCATTCATCCTACATTAAATTGTGCAATTCGACTCCTCGGCCATCATGCCTCGGTATGCGTGATTGGTGGCACGAGGATCGATGCATGCATATATCTGGGAAAATACATTGCTATGCCCCTTTCCTGCTCTCTATTGCAGCAAAATGAAGAATCAGCAATTTTTCGCAGTCTGGCACGCGTTTCAAGAATAACTGCTAAACAGAGGCTAATTGGGGCATCCCGGTGGATTTCCGTGCAAGACAACCCGGACATGCATCATCCATCAGAAGCAAGGCAGTCCCTGACTTGCATGCCAGTTTTACAGCTTTCTTAGTTAATTTGTTAATTAAGTAGGAATTTGTATATTATTCGGACTGTAACATTTGGACTGTAATATTCTTTTATTTGGGACTGTATATTTATTTGGACCCTCTGCGCGAGGGCAAAATTGTAATAAGTGTGCGTGAGTGTGATGTATGTCTTCCAACCCTACGTCTTTCTCCCTTTTATTTATCCGCTTATGATGGTTAGATTAGGGCATGTTTAAATTAGCATACAGTATGACAGGATGTTTGCATCATTCATCTGTATTGCATGCACCGGGCTCGGCGCATCATACTAACTGCATTGTATTTCAATTTCAAAGTTGAATACGTGTTAGCTGTAGCATTCCATATGCCATGTTTAGAATAGCCGAGCCTGCTATAGTTGCATTTTTGCATGTGTTGCATTAGGCATTTCTGTATACTTAGGATTCATGCATAGATTTCTAATGAATGTCTGTTTTGGCTTGGAGTACTCGGTAAGCTTTATGCTTTAGCATCCTTGCATGCGTGTGAGTGACTGCCATGAATAGCATGCTTACCATGAGGCTATGTGCTTATATGATATAACTGCCTGAATGCCTGTGGGTGGAGGCTGGGTTATCTGAATTGGAGTAAATCATCAAATGTTTCAAGCCTACCTGCGGGTAGCAAACCATTTTCAAAAAAGCGAACATGAAATGTTTTCTTGTTCCAATTCAGGCGATCCAGTCTATACTTGTATGCTGTGCGCATCACATAGTAACCTAGGCTAATAACCGGAATAAGGGCACACAAAGTTTTCAAATATTGATATCATGGTTAGTAGAGGCCGGTCTATGACCGGGCGAGCGGGGGTGCTCACGAAGTGACCTTCCCCAATCGTACCCAAGTTCCCGAGCCGAGGCAACTTTGGTGATGACGGACACGTGGCCTTTTGGCACCGAGTCAGGGTTTCCTAAATTTCCCAAAATAAAATATTTAGGTGGCGACTCTATATCTGGCAAAGCAGTCCATGTTTGGTACTTCTTTCAAAAATCTGTTTTCTCAAAACGATTTGCCGGATTTGGACTCTTTGGTTCAGACTTAGAACCGTGACTACAAGTCGAGTCCGAGCTGTGGCGAGGTCCCCCGCGGGCTTGTTACAGGTAAGTTATTATTTGCAGAAACAAAGTTTACCTTTGTGGTAGAATTGCCATTACCCGCTTGTGTTATTAATGCATCTTGGCCTCTAGCCTCCTCTTCTACTCGGATGCGAGTGATCAACGTCTCTAAAGAAGTCTCCTTTTGTTTGTGACGCATACTCTTTGGAATTCTCTCCAGGATGGCGGTAGCTTGTCAACAAGTCCTGCAACTACCAAGTTGTCACCAATCTTGATGCCTTCAGATCTTACTTCTGCAACTATCATTTGGAAATCTTGTGCTTGCTCCACAACGGATTTTCCATCTACCATTTGGAAGCGGGAAAACCGGCTAGCTGCATACTTTTTTGCTCCAACCTCTTCGGTATCATACTTAGTCTGTAAAGCTTTCCAAATTTTGTTTACGGAAGTGTAAGTGGTGTCATAGTAATCATAAAATTGATCAGCAAGGCAATTTAAGAGATAAAAGCGGCATTTATACTCATCTGTATTATAGGAAGCCACTTTTGCTTCATGTGCCTCATAGTCTTCATCATTCATCTCCTCGGTTGGGATTTTGTTTGGATTCTTTTCGGTAAGAGCATATGCAACTTTCAAAAGGCTAAGGTAAAAAAGAACTTTTCATTTCCACCTTTTAAAATGAACTCCTTTGAACTTGAAAGGTTTGTTGAGATCTCCAATTCCATCATTGGTTTTTTCTGGTACTTGTTCCATGTTTGAGTTCCTTAAAATTGTTGGAGAAAATACCAGAAACTAAACTATATTATTGATAAATGATGCAAAGAAAATGAGATACAAATAGATCAGGCTGAGGCATGGATATCTCGTTTTCTTTAAGGAGATCAAGCCCACTGCGGTAGGAAGAATCCAAATATCGATGCAGCAGTCACAACACTATGACTTGTCCCCTCCAGGATACAACAGCCCGACCACTTGTCGTATAGTTCAGGCCAACTCTGCACAAGATGGTGAACCCAAAGCTCCACCAATAAAACACCCTTCTTTGCTAGTAATCTCTCTTGTATAGAAAATAGTTTATCTCTATAGATAGAAAAGAGTAGACTATATATATAGGCTATAAGGACCTTACAGTTACACCAAAAATAATGACCATTAAACAAGAAAATGGTTACACCAAAATAATGACCATTAAACAGGTTTATGAATTCTATTTAACCTCCATTTATGACCAAGAGGTTACCAAAGTAATAAAACCCCATTTATGAAAAAGATAAACCAATAAATAAATATAAGATATTAAAATGGTCCAACAATAGCCTCTACTCAAAAGAGTTTGCTGCTAACAAAAAATAATAACAAAAGAAAACAAGGAGAAATCTGGAGTTCTTTTCCTGGATTGCAATTATATATTTATAGATAATCAAAAGTACTGAAGGCACCTTTATGAGAGAACACAACCCTAAGTCTGAATTTTTCAGAATTTGAAAATTCTGAAAACATGTCTTTCAACTTGAAATGGTGCCTTTATAATTTGAATTTCTGTTAGTAACTACCTGCAACTATAAGTAATAACCACTTAAAGAGTTATAATCCAGTGTATCACCATATGATCTTGATCATATATAAATACTGATATTCTCATGCATACAGGTATCTCTCAAATTAAACCTTCAATTAGTGTAAACATTTCAAAATCCCAATGAATTCTTTGGTGTCCGAAGATTAAATCAAGAATCATATTTATTGGTAACAGAAAAACCACACACAAGAGAACATTCAATTTCAACAAAAGTTCACCAGTATAGTTAATTGCACTTTTACATCCATGTGCGCAATCCTGGCCTTCATGAACAATTTGAAAAAAAAAAACAAAAACAAAAACAAAAACAAATCGTAAACATTTGTTAGAAATGGCTACACTTCTTATGTTCACATAGGTGAAGTTCCTGTGGTGTTTCTGTTATTAGAACCCTTCATACATGATCAGGAATCTATCTTAAAATTGTTGGAAAAATAGTACCAAATTATTTGAAAAAAATAATTTAAAAATATGTAAATGATTTTTGGGCAAAACCAAAATTGAAATAAATTGACAAAATAACAGAACAAAACCTACAGTACATAAATAGATAAAACCTAATCGAGTCGAGTGTGTGATACTCTTTCCTTAAGACAAATTCGTCCTCCCACCGGTACTTAGGATTCAATGGACGTCTATCTCTCAGGATACAACGATCAATGTCTTGCAATAGCAGCATTACTATTGCAAGCCTAACGAACTTTGCTGTGCAAGTACTCTCTTTATAGGAAAATTAGACTCATAAAATATGAAGAATAAATGCAAAGTGAATAAGAAAATTTTATATTCTAAAATGAAGTGAGGGGAATGGAATTTATAGATTCCTCCATGATTCTTTAGAAAGGTTGTGACCCTTCAAAAGGACACACCCTTCCATCTCAAGAGATACAACCATTAGAGTAAATTTTAATTTAAATTTTCTAACATGATCAAACCAAGGACTATAAAGGATGTGTCAAATATCCTCTTTTGTACTAACATCAAAGGATTTGTTAGGTGGCTAGACTGGAGGTTTGCTCAGAAGAAAATAAGTACACAATTATTAAAATTAGGATAGAAGAAAAAATCGATAAAATTGGACTGATCATTTAAGATCTATTGAAATTTGGATTTTTTGTTTGTCTTTTATAATATATGGCATGTTTTGATTTAAAAAAATAAAATAAAAAATACAAAACAAACCAAACTGACCAAAATATTATATTTAAATACTTAACTCTTTTAATTTTTTGAGTATTAGAAGATATGTGATAAAAAATATGTATTTTGTAATAAAAATTAGGAAATAAGACATTTATAAAACAACTTTTAATATTTTTGTTCATTTAATCTCAATTTAAAATGAAATTTTTATTGATAAATCCCATTTAGAAGTGTTTTAACCCAAGAAATCCATGAAGAAATTTTTTAACCCATTTTGTCCCATGTATGTATAGTTTTATTCCATAAAGTCATTTTTCTTGATTTACACTATTTTCTTGGACACTTATGCCCTTATATTTAATTTTGATACCCTTATAAATATTTTTTGAACGGTTAGCAATTTTATGATGTGAACATTCATATTTTTAAATTCACATTGGTAGGAATGTAAAATTAGCCCGTAGGCGACCCGAAACCCGTCCGCGAGTCGGGGCAGGCCGGGCTCGGCCCGGCCCGTTGACAATGTGAATATTCACATTGACATGTTAACATTCACATTAATAGGAGTGTAAAATTGGCCAGCGTCCCGTGGCGGCGCGAAACCCGTCGGCGGCCCGGGGCGGGTCCGGTCCGGCTCGTTGACAATGTGAATATTCACATTGACATGTTAACATTCACATTAATAAGAGTATAAAATTGGCCTGCGGCCCATGGGCGGCCCAAAGCCCCCCCCCCGCGGCCCAAGACGGGCCCAGCCCGGCCCGTTGACATTGTAAATATTCACATTGACATGTTAACATTCACATTGATAGAAATGTAAATTTAGCCCGCACCCCGTGGCTGCCCGAAACCTGCCCACGGCTCGTGGGCGGCCCGGGACGGGCCCGACCCAGCCTAATAACAATGTGAATATTCACATTGATATGTTAACATTCACATTGATAAGAGTATAAAATTTGCCAGCGGCCCAGGACGGGCCCGACCCGGCCCGTTGACATTGTGAATATTCATATTGACATGTTAACATTCACATTGATAAGAGTGTAAAATTGGCCCGCAGCCTGTGGGCGGCAAGCCCGACCGCAGCTCGACCTCTGACATTGTGAATATTCACATTGACATGTTAACAGTAACATTGATAGGAGTGTAAAATTTGTCCGCTGCCCGAAGCTTGCCCGCAGCCCGGGGTAGGCCCGGCCCGGCCCGTTGACAATGTGAATATTCACATTGGCATGTTAACATGCACATTGATAGGAATGTAGAATTGGCCCATGGCCCGTGGGCTGCCCGAAGCCAACCTACGGCCCAGGGCAGGCTCGTTTGGGTCCGGGCCAGAGCTGGTGGGTCGAGCCTCGGGTCGGGCCTATGGGCCTGGGCCGAGCCTCAGGCTTGGGTCGGCTTTGGGCGGGCTTGGCCATTTTTTTTTAATTCTTTTTAATTTTTTCTACCAAAATTTTATTATTTTCCACAAAAAAAGACACTAGGCCTCGGCGCGGGCCGGGCCTCAGACCGAGCCTTGAATGGGCCTTAACTGGGCCGATGGGTCGGGTCGGGCTTCAAAGTGATGGCCCAGGCCCTAGCCTAGGGTGTCGGACTAGGCTCGAGCCCGGGCCCAAACAAGCCTTTCCTGAGCCGCGGGTGGGCTTCGGGCAGCCTACGTTCTTTTTGACTATTCCATTAAGTCCTATTTGAGGTAAGAAGACCAAAATACCATTTTCGTCTACTTATATTCTATTTAGTCCACATTATTTTCTTATGTTTCAATAAGTCCTATGGGAGACATAATTATCAAAATACCCATAATGTGAATGTTCACGTGAATGTTCATATCATCAATGCGTAGAGGCCCAGGCCAGCCCATATCGAGCCTCGTGGGTGTCCGAAAAAATCTGGCCCGGCCCGGCCCACGGGCCAAAAAATTAGGCCCAGGCCTTAGCCCTGGCACAAGGGTATTCGGGCTTCGGACGAGCCGATGGATCAAGCCTCGGGTCGGGACAGTGGGCTTGGGCCTAGCCTCGAGCTTAGGTCGGGCTTGGGCAGGCCTGGCCATTGTTTTTTAATTCTTTTTAATTTTTTCTACCAAAATTTTATTATTTTTCACAAAAAAAGACATTGTGCCTCGGGCGGGTTGGGCCTCAGACCGAGCCTTGAATGGGCCTTAAGCGGGCTGATGGGCCGGGCCAGGCCAGGCTTCAAAGTGATGGCCTAGGCTCTAGCCTAGGGTCTTGAATATGCTCGGGCCCGGACCCAAACGAGCCTGTCCCGAGCTGTGGGCGGGCTTCAGGCAGCCCACAGGCCGCGGGCCAATTCTACATTCCTATCAATGTGCATGTTAACATGTCAATGTGAATATTCACATTGTCAACGGGCAGGGCCGGGCCTACCCCAGGCCGTGGGCAAGCTTCAGGCAGCGAGCAAATTTTACACTGTCAATGTGAATATTCACATTGTCACGGGTCGGGCCAAGCCCGCCTCAGGCTGCGATCAAGCTTCGGGCCGCCCACGGGTTGTGGGCCAATTTTACACTCTTATCAATGTGAATGTTAACATGTCAATGTAAATATTCACATTGTCAACGGGCCGGGTCGGGTCCGCTTTGGGCCGCTGGCCAATTTTATACTCTTATCAATGTGAATGTTAACATGTCAATGTGAATATTCACATTGTCAACAAGCCAGGCCGGGCCCGCCCCGGGCCGTAGACGAGTTTCGGGCAGCCACGAGGCGCTGGCTAATTTTACACTCCTATCAATGTGAATGTTATCATGTCAATGTGAATATTTACATTGTCAACGGGCCGGGCTGGGCCCGCCCTAAGCCGCGGGTGGGCTTTTGGCCGCCGATGGGCCGCGGGCCAATTTTGTACTCTTATCAATGTGAATGTTAACATGTCAATGTGAATATTCACATTGTCAACGGGTCGGACCGGGCCTGCCCCGGGCCGCCCATGGGCTGTGGGCGGGTTTCGCGTCGCCACGGGACGCAAGCTAATTTTACACTCCTATTAATGTGAATGTTATCATGTCAATGTGAATATTCACAATGTCAACAGGTTGGGCCCGCCCCGGCCCGACTAGAATTTTTTCGGGCATCCATGAGGATCGACATGGGCCGGCCCTTACACATTGACGATATGAACATTCACATTGACGGTGTGAACATTCACATTAGGAATATTTTGGTAATTATGTCACCCATAGGACTTATTGAAACATAAGAAAATAATATGAACTAAATGGAACATAAGTAAATGAAAGGGTATTTTGGTCTTCTTATCTCAAATAGAACCTAATGGAATAGTCAAAAAGAATATGGGTTGGATGGAATAAAACTCTTAGAAAATGAATTTATCAAAAAAACTCCTATTTAAAATTCTATTAGTTTTTATTAAATCCTTTAAAATATTCCTCTACACTAAATGGACAAAATTAAACCATAGCGTACGGTCTACTTCATTTCCTCAATCAATAAAATCAAAAAAATTGATTCAGTGTTAAATTTGTTCCTTCAGCCCTGATTGAACCGAACTCTTTTACACTTAACTGAGATAGAGGTTCTTGCAACCTTATCCTAGGCCCCAAAATTCTGGATGAAGATCTAGAGTTTTTTTTTTTTCTTCTAAATATTCCAAAATTTAAATAAAAAAAAAATTATAACCGGATGTCCGGGTCAGTTTACACCCACTTTAACTAATTCCGAAACCCATGCAAAGTTCCCTCCCCACGTGGATCGGGTAAATTTTGGAGACCCCGACTAATTTTGGGACCCATGCAATATGTCTTCTTCAAGTAAATCGGGTAAATCTCGAACAGAACCCACAGGCGTAGTCCGAATGAGCGAATTGTTCCTAATGAGAGTTGAACCTGAGATTTAGAGAGAGCACACTCCTAAATCCCAAGTTACACCCACTAGGCCAAGTTGCACCCAATCATAAATTTAAGGGTAAATTATACTGACAGTCCTTGAGGTTTATATTTATTACAGTTCCCCCCTCACCTTTTGGAAATTACATCTCCTTCCCTGAGGTTTAAAGTTTCATTACAGATTCCCCTCTCAGTAATTTAATTTTTTTAAATACCAATTTTGCCCTCATTGGGTAAATTACATTGACATCACTCACATTTTAGAAATTACAATCCCCTCCCTAAGGTTTAAAGTAGCATTACCAATTGCCTACTCGGTTAATATTAGTTGGAAAAAAAATTCATTGAAAAAAAAATTAATTGGAAAAAAAATTATTTGAAAAAAAAAATTACTTGAAAAAAAATTTTGTTAGTAAAATTTTTAAATTTCTGTTTAAAAACCAACGTAAACACATTTTTTGAATTTAGGTTTTTTCCTCAAATTTACAAACTGTGACCACCATTTATAAACCAAAAAAAATTGTCAAACAAGTTTTTATGACAGTTTTTAAACTTTTTGTAAATATAAATTGAAAACTAAAAACGAAATGATTACCAAACAGGCTTCAGATGGTAAAAATGTCATAAAATTAAAAAATAATTAAATAAGTTACCAATGTAAGAAATGACTTATCAAAAGATTCTTAGGTTATGTATGGTTTGATTTTTAGAAAAAAAAATTTAAAAATTAAAAATTAATTTGGTTAAGAAATAAAAAATAAAAAATAATTATCATTTTTATATAATTTTTATCTTTCGAGTGGCTAGAAATAATTTTTTACAAATTAAATTGAAACAGCCATACATATGTATATAACTTGCCCAAAAGTTAAAATGATAATTATTTTTTACTCTTAAATGATAAATTAAATTTTAATTTTTTAAAAAAATTTCCCAAAATCAAACCATACATAGCCTAAAAATCTTTTGATAAGTCATTTTTTATGTTGGTAACTTATTTAATTATTTGTTAACTTTACGACATTTTTACCATTTGAGGTCTGTTTGGTAACTATTTCGTTTTCAGTTTTCAATTTATATTTACAAAAATTTTAAAAATTGTTATAAAAACTTGTTTGATAATTTTTTTGGTTTATAAATTGTTGTCTTAGTTTGTAAATTTGAGGAAAAAACGTAAATTCAAAAAATGAGTTTATGTTGGTTTTTAAATAGAAATTTAAAAATTTTACTAACAAAATTTTTTTGCAATTAATTTTTTTTTCAATGAATTTTTTTTCCAACTAATACTAACCGCAGAGACAATTGGTAATGCTACTTTAAATCTTAGGGAGGGGATTGCAATTTCTAAAATGTGAGGGTTGTCAATGTAATTTACCCAATGAGGGCAAAATTGATATTTAAAAAAATTAAATTGCTGAGAGGGGAATCTGTAATGAAACTTTAAACCTCAAAGAGCGAGATGTAATTTCCAAAAAGTGAGAGGAGGAACTATAATAAACATAAATCTCAGCAATGTCTAGGGGCGGAGGGAGAGTGGGCTCAGGGGGTCACGTGCCTCCCCTGACTTTTGAATTTTTTTTTTTTTTTTTTTTTAAAATTTTAAGTGTGGTCTGCCTTTCACTTTCACACACACATTCTAACCCACTGACACACACACACATACACACACCACACCCACGTTTGTATTTTTATTTATTTATTTATTTATTTTTTTGGAATCCCAATCCCAATCAAATATTGATACACAACTTTTTTTTAGGTGAGTGCACACAACTCCAATTACAACAAGGTTAAAACTCTAAAACCCTACAAATGTATGAAATTCTTTATTTTTTTATTTATTCACAGTACTTGTGAAGTATCTTCATATTTTCTTTGTCTCCCTTTGTTGTTTTGCAATTTACCGACTCGCGATTCACCAAATTAGAATCACACAACACAGATTTGAAACCACACTATAACCTTGGTATCTTCTCATCATTGTTTACAGGTAACTTTATTATTATTTTTTTAACTTTTCAATAAAAATTATGAGTATTAATTTATAATTATTTGTTAAGTTTTGATTTGTAAATTTTTTTTATTTGTTATTATTTATGTTAAAATAAAATATTTTGATATGCTACAATTATGAATCTTAATTGGTGGTGATTTATATTAAAATTGGGGATTTTGGTTTGTTATTCTTTGTGCTAAAATTAGGGATTTGATTTGTGCTAAAAGTAAAAATATTAATTTGCAATGATTAGGTGCCGTTTGGTAACACTTACATCTTCAGTTTTCTATTTATATTTATAAAAATTTAAACAACTCAAATAAAAACTTATTTGGTAAATTTTTGATTTATAAATCAGTGGTCTCGGTTTATAAATTTGGTCAAAAAATGTAAACTTAAAAAATGTGTTTCCGTTTTGAGTTTTGAGTTTTTTTTTTTTTTTTTTTTTATCACCTAACACTAGCCACCACCCACCACCATTTTCCACCACCGTCTTCTGCCACCACCACCTACTACCCACCCCCCACCACCCACCACGACCACCACCACCAGCCACCTGCCACCCACCTGCCACCACCACCACCACCACCACCCACTCGCTACCACCCACCACCCCCCACCATCACCTATCCACCCACCACCACCACCACCACCACCACCCGCCACCACCCACCACCACCCGCCACCCACCTGCCACCACCACCCACCACCCGCCACCGTCACCCACCCACACACCATCACCACCCACACACCATCACCACCCGCCACCACTACCCACCCGCCACCACTCACCACCACCACCCACCATCCGCCACCCAGCTGCCACCACCACCACCACCCACTCGCTACCACCCACCACCCGCCACCGTCACCCACCTACCCACCACCACCACCCACCTACCCGCCACCACCACCACCACCACCACCACCCGCCACCGTCACCCACCCACCTACCACCACCCATCACCACCGGCCATCCGCCACCACCACCCACCACCCGCCGCCACCACCCACCACCCGCCACCGTCACCCACCCACCCACCACCACCCGCTACCTACCACCCACCGTCACCACTTCCCACCACCGTCTTCCGCCGCCACTTGCCATTTCTCACTCTTTTTTATATTTTTAAATTTTTTTAAACATTTTGTTAATTACCAAACGCGTTTGTAGTTTATCTTTTTCTAAAAATAAATAAAAAATAAACAAAAATCAATTTATAAAATTTTTGTAAATATAAACTGAAAACGTAAATGTTACCAAACAGACCCTTAATATTTAAATTATGGATTTTGATTTTTTATAATTTGTGCTAAAATTAAAAATTTTGATTTGTTGTGATTTGTGCTAATTTAAATTTTTGATTTTTATTAAAATTGAAGATTTTGATTTGTAGGGGGTTTGAGATTTTGATTATGAATTTTTATTTTGATTTTTAGTTTTTTCAAACCGTCATGGAGAAATATTTGAAAAGAAAATCAAAGTGGGAATCATCTCTTTCTCAAGAAAAAGATGAAAATTATTCTTCCGCAAAATAAAGTAGCATAGAAATCAACTTAGTAGACCTTTCTGCAGATCCAGGACTACGGCCTCGGATTATGGACTATAATGCTAATGATCGAGACCGAATTTGTAGGGCATATCTACAAAAAGGTCCTTGTCAACCTCGTGATCATAATTTTTCACAAAAATCATTTGGATAAAAACGTCGACGATTTAATCAGGCTTGGTTTAGTTATTTTCCTAATTGGTTGGAGTATAGTGTAGCAAAAGATGCAGCATTTTGTTTATGTTGTTATCTTTTCAAACCCGATATTGGAGATCAAGCTGGTGGTGATTCTTTTGTTGTGAGGGTTTCTCAAATTGGAAGAAAAAAGAAAAAATTCAAACTCGTGTTGGAGGTCCCAATTGTCAAGACTTGTTAAACCAAAACCAACATATTGAAACGATTTTTTTTCAAACAATCTGATGAAGCTCGAATTGAGTGTCGAACCCGTTTGAATTCATCAGTTGATTGTGTTAAATTTCTTCTAAGACAATGACTTACGTTTTGTGGGCATGATGAATCTGAAAATTCAAGTAACCATGGAAATTTTCTTGAACTTCTCAAGTTTCTTGCTGATCATAATGAAGATGCCAAAATGGTTGCATTGAGCAATGCTCCACAAAATCTCACATTGACATCTCCTGATATTCAAAAAGACCCGCATTTGAAACTATCAATGTGATTATTAAAGATCTTGGTGATGCACTTTTTTCTATTTTGATTGATGAAGCCCATGACATATCAATCAAGGAGCAAATGGCAGTTGTAATACGATATGTTGACAAAAAAGGCCAAGTGATTGAGCGTTTTTTGGGTATTGAGCATGTTGCTAATACGAATGCTCTCTCGCTTAAACAAGCTATGGAAAAATTATTCTCAAACTTGGATTGAGTATTTTCAGATTACGGGGTCAAGGATATGATGGGGTTAGTAATATGCAAGGTGAGTTCAATGGTCTTAAAACACTTATACTAAAAGAGAATCCCTGTGCATATTATGTTCACTATTTTGCTCATCAATTGTAATTGGCACTTGTAGCCGTGGCAAAGAATCATAATCAAATTGCTTTACTTTTCACTTTGGTTTCTAATGTGGTGAATGTTGTTGGAGCATCATGTAAACGCCGAGGTATTGTTAGGAAGAAGCAAGCTGCAAAAGTTGTTGAGGCACTTAATACTAGAGAGCTATCTAGTGGGCAAGGCTTAAATCAAGAAACTAATCTTAAACGTGCTAGTGATACACATTGGGGTTCACACTATGGTACTTTAGTCAGCTTGGCTAGTATGTTTTCAACAGTGATTGATGTGCTTGAAATGATTTCGGAGGATGGTTCAAATTCAGAACAACGAGCAGAAACAAATATATTGTTGGACTCAATTCAATCATTTGAGTTTGTATTCAACCTTCATTTGATGAAAATGATATTGGATATTATAAGTGAGTTATTGCAAGCACTACAAAGGAAAGATCAAGATATTGTTAATGC
Source organism: Camellia sinensis (assembly GCF_055761805.1). Lineage (NCBI taxonomy): Eukaryota > Viridiplantae > Streptophyta > Magnoliopsida > Ericales > Theaceae > Camellia > Camellia sinensis. Next base: position 16,079,370 of record NC_138966.1, read on the forward strand.
CATGAATTTAGTTCAAATTTCTAAAGTACGGCTCCAAAAGATGAGGGAGAGTGGTTGGACATCTTTTCTTGATGATATTTTGTCTTTCTGTGAAAAGCATGAAATTGATGTTCCCCAAATGGAAGATATGTTTGTTGCTCGAGGGAGAAAAAGGTGCAATGCTCAAGAAATTACAAACTTACATTACCATCGCGCTGAATTATTCTACACTATTTTGGATATGCAAATTCAAGAACTAAATGCTCGTTTCACTGAGTCGAACACTAAGCTGTTACTTTGTGTGGCATGTTTGAATCCATCTAACTCTTTCTCTAGTTTTGGCAGGAAAAAGTTAATTCATCTTGCTGAATTTTATCCCAAAGAATTTTCTTCAGTGGAGCTCATTGTACTTAATGAACAACTTGATACATGTATTATCGACATGCTATCCAGTAGTGAGTTCTCAATGTTGAATGGAATTGCCGATCTTGCTAAGAAAATGGTAGAGACTGGAAGAGACAAAGTATATCCATTGGTGTATTTGCTCTTGACTTTAGCATTAATCTTACCTGTTGCAACTGCTACTGTTGAGAGGGTATTTTCAGCTATGAATATTGTGAAGAATCGATTGCGGAACCGAATATGTGATGAATGGATGAATGATAGCTTGATTGTCTATATTAAGAGAGATATTTTTGATGGCATTGACAATGACACTATTATGGAAAGATTTCAAAAAATAAAAACTCGTCGGGGTCAATTGTAAAAGTTTAAAATTTAAAACTTTTTGTAATGGATATTAATTTTTAATGTTTAACATTAGTTCAAAAAATTATTATTATGTTATTGTTATTGATTGGAGAAGAAAAAATTTGAGATTGTAATTAATGGATGCCCCCCTATATTAAATTCCTGACTCCACCACTGTCCACTATCCATATGCCTCTAGCATGCTAGATAGTCTCAAAGTTCAACTTCGTAACTTCTTCTTCTTCTTTGTTGTTTTTTTTTTTGTTTTTTTATTTTTTTTTATTTTTTATTTTTTCCTACTTACACTTGTAACTTAAGCATGTGAAATTGTTTTGCATTTCAAACTATGAAAATCAGGACATGTCATAGTTTAGGAGGGGCTAACTCACTATACTTGAAACATCTAATAGCGTTTACTTCTAATATTAAGGGGAAATTTCAACTTAGCATAGTTTTTTATAAAAAAAAAAATTACAGATAAGTGATAAACTTTATAGACATTAATAATTAAAGTTATAATTTTTTTTTATAAATCTTTAATAATTTTTTGGTAAAACATCTGTTCGGTAATTTCCCCTAATATTAGTAGGAGTTTCTTGACCTTTGGTGGGCCATGGCCTTCTTAGCCACATTTTTTAAAAGTATTATGATTTACAGGTCCAAGCACATAAATAAAATAAAGAAAGTAACACATAAATAATATGAATGAACCAAATTTTAAAAAAATTATTGGTAGACCTAATTACGAAAAATAGTGTCCATTCAAGTGAGTTTTATGTTTTATTTATGTGTTTCTAGACTTGTTGCGGAATTTTTGGATAAAATTATACATACCATGATATTATTGTAGTTTATTTATTTTTGTTAGCAATCAATGGAAGAAAGTAAACATTTACAAAATATTGAGATAGTTATATCAATTGGATAATCAATTAGTTTTTTTTTTTTTTTTTTTGAGGGGGGTACTTTGTTGGTTAAATTGGGATAAAAAAAATGCAACAAGATTTTGAAATTTATTTTTCACAAGGGTGAAAAAGGAAAGATAATCTAGATGGAATTAATAATCCAACAATTCTAAAAAACACCAACAATCATATCAATTAAGGAAGAGTTTGTAAATAGGTCTCACCACTTAACACGAGATTCTCCTAGTATAGTGACTAGTTAATACATTGCTGTTCATAATTATAGTGATTCCAATTTCGACCCGACCCTTGTCGTATCCCGGACTCAGGTATCATGATTTCATATTGTTGTTCACATCTTACTTCCCATGTATCTTCTTAAATTTGGCTATTGGATTGTTGTGATTGTATTTGGGACAGGTTGGTTGCTTAGTTTCCAAACTCTTGTTGCCTAGACTTTTGCTCCTTTGCTCGAGTGGCGTTTCTTGTGCTCGAGCAGCGCCACTCGAGCGGGCTTTGGGAACTCTCAGTATTTTTGCAGGTCTGCAAAACTACTGGAAGAGTGTATTCTACGCTCAAACGGTTCTTTCTGCGCTCGAGCGTTGGTCTGTTGTCTACAAAACTACTAGAAGTGTGCATTCTGCGCTCGAATGGAACAACTTATTGTGTTTGACGCTCGAGCGTCACTTCTTGCGCTCGAGTGGACTATGCGTATATCAGTTCGTAGCAGCACCTTGTTACATCACTTTTTCATATCTTTTTCTCTCAAAACCCTAGATCGGGACCTTCTCTCTCTAAGACCTACCTTCTCTATACATTTTCACCTAGATATAGTGGTTTCTCTATCCTACTCTCTTTGATAAAAAGGTAGAGCGTCTTTAAGGCTACATTTCTATCTGAATAGAGTTGTGTTTGAGTATCTTTGAAGTTTCCTCCTTGCTTTGCTCGACTTCTAACTTTGAGATAGAGACTTTCTACACTCTCCTATAGTTTTTAACTTAGTTATTTGTTGATTGTGCAAATAATGTTGGGATTTAGAAGATTTTAGACAAACGTAGGGTTTTGGTTTAAAATCAAAAGAGAGGTTTTCAAATGAAGGTATTGAAAATGGTTATGGAATCGATATGAGGATGTGTTGTGTTAAATTTGTTAACTTTGATACATGGGTTGGATTTGGAAGGAAATGGAGTTTTACCCTAAAATGCTTCAAATGATTATTTTGTATAAATAATGAAATTGATATTGAGAATATGAAATTAGATGAATGTTTATATAAATGGTGGAGTTGGATGTATATTATTTCCCACCTATGAAAATTTGGATAATTTATCTATCTTGGAGATTGTATATTTGTTTAGAAATATTTGTTTTAGGCTATCAGTGGAGGATAACTATGATTGTTGTAGAAATTGCATAAGGATTAGGTGAATTGAAACTAATCTCTTAACGGTTGTCATTGAATATGCATGTGTTTTAATACGTTGTATATGTATGATATTTGGGAGGAGAAAGGAGATGTACTCCATGTTTGGGAGAAGAAATGGGATGGACTCCATGTTTGGGAGAAGAAAAGGGATGGACTCTATTGAATTAAGTTGGTCTATGTGTCCAGGGTGAAAGTCCCAAAAACTATGCGTATACATGGGTGCCGATTCCCGCAAACGAAATTTTCGTAAAATGTCAAATTGAAGTGTTTGTGTAATGGTTGTATTGATTAGAGAATCACTGAGTTGTAGCCTTAGTTGGGTTGTCTGGATAACATTGGATTCGACTCATGAGTTAAGGTGAAATGAATTAACTTGAAATGAATTAAGATAAAATGGCTCGAGATATGAAACTTGGCATATTATGATCTTGTAACAATACGGATGATTTTATCATGGACGTTGTATATGCATATCATACTTATATCTTTGTTAAGATTCATATATTGTGCTAGATTGTTTCTACTGGGTTTTGGCTCACCTTATCTAGGAAAAACCATTTTCAGGTGCTAGTAATATGCCTCTGCCAAGGACTTAGCTTGGGAGGATTGTGGAGCTGAAGGCTCAAATCCTGTTTATTTTGTATTTACTTTTTACAAGCTTAGGGCTTTATTTGTATTGAGTTTATAACTCATTTTTGTTGTAACCAAGCATGGTCTTTGAAAGATGTAAGCCATTAGGGCATATGAATATCTGTTTAGCTTTTACTTCTTATTACTTCTTGTAACACATGCTGTAGATTCAAGATGAATGATTTATGAATATATATTGCATGTGTCACCTTTTGTATATTAACTCTGATAATGAAAGCGTTTTAATTTATTTATATCACATTGTACTAGTGTTTGGAGTTGATTTATTGTAATTATTTTCGGGCGTTACAATAATTGTTACTAATCCAAAAAAAAATGGTTGATAGCAACACAAAATGAGAAATAAGGGGAAGAAGACAATCGGGCCCAAGGGAAAATTAGTCCCATGTTTGATGCCCAAAAATAAGGTGGGGATAAAGTGAGGGGAAAGTCAGGTCTCACATGCTTTTTAATCTTGTGTTTGATGTATTGTGGATTATTTTTTCCAAAGTAATTTAATATTGGTAAGAGAGATTAAGTAATACCATATGAATTGTGATTGTAGGTAAAGTCGCTATTCCATCTTAACCAAATATAATTCATCATTCAATGTATCCAATCTTTAACCACGGGGGTGGTAGCCTAGTGGATTATACATGTACTTTCCATAGGGGCGTGCACGGGTTGACTCCTAGGGTCACCATTTATCTTCAGATTTGTGTATTGTAATCCAATCGACACTAGGCCTCTTATTATAGCTAGTAGATGAGGTCCATTGTGTGTCCTCAGAAACGGAACTGTGTTGACACCGTAGGTGGCTATAGTCCCCCCCTCACCCCTTATACAACTTTTAAGTTTCACTTTAGAATATTGCGGATTATATAGGCTACTTCTTGCCAATATTTTACTGTGGCCCCCCTTTATTCTCTAGCAACCAACCGTACAAGTTTGTTGTTTATATTTGTTTTGCTTTTGAGTAACTAATGAACATACATGGGTCTAATTTTTTTGGTCAATCATTTTAATTAGCACTTTAATATACATATGTATACACAAAAAATTTAAAACAAAATTTATCCAAAACACTATAAATATGACATGACAATGTCATTTTTATAGATAAAAGTTATCTTCATGAATGTTTTACATTAAAGTAAAAAGTTTATGAGTCATATCATTTTATTTGAATTTTTTTTATTTGTATAAGTATTCATATAAATAAATGTATGTACATATGTGAATGGAGTTGGTAAACAAATAAATTAACAATTTAGAACCATTTTAGGTCAAGACTTAACCTGACCCATACATGCATGAGAAGTCTTGGGTTGGCCCCCCCAGTGTATGAGTCTTGATTCGTCTTTGTGTGTAATGGTAGTGGATCCCTTCATATATGTTAGGTTAAATTTGGCTAGCAACAAGTTACCCGTAGCCCAGGATCCACGGATGCTATGATGTTCCTACGGAACGGCATTATTTTTTAGTTCAAAAAAAAAAATCTAACCAATCTTATATTTTATTTTTATCTCATGATATAATTTATCCGCATAATCTATTCATAATTCTATCTTTCATTCAATATTCATACCATTTAATCCCATGATATAACAGAACTTTTAGTCTAGTGATTGTGTAAATTTGAATTTTTTGGGGATGATGATTGATTGTTAGACAATCAAATATGGATTACAAATTTCACATAAATATTCACAATTTTGTATTTAGTGAATACGAAATTTAAGTAATATATGATATTAAAAATAAATTAATGATTTGTCTATAGTTTTTTTATTTTATTTTATACTTTACTCCAAGAAGATAGTCATCACGACATCTTAAATGATTAAATATACCTTGCTTGTGATAGATGGATTGAGATCCATAAGTGTGCGGGGTGCAAATATTCAGGCAAGCCCGCACTCCTTTCTTCCAAGCTCCGCTTCTATCCGGTCACCTGCGAGCAAATAACGGTGAGCTACCCGGCGGTGTGTGGCCGGAAAAACCCTCCGACGATCAATTTAGCGCACACCTTAGGATAGAGAGAGAGAGAGGAGTGTTTGAGTGTAAGAATTTCCTTACAAAGTGTTCCTGTATCGCGTATGGGGGGCGCAGACATGCTTATATACCCTTCTGCGCCCCAAATCTACTCCCATTGGTCTCTCGACACGTGGCTCTGTTATCCCATCTGTCAACACAAATCTTGCTATACATCACCTAACCCAACTGCCAGCCCACTCTGCTGGGAGCACGGCAGCTGGGCAACATTATCTCGGCTATCAACGGCCATACTAAACATGCCCAAGTGCAGTTGATGTCGTAGTTTCCTACTACCGGGCTTAATTCCAGCCGTGCTTAACTGTATTCTGGCGAAGCTGAGCTGGAGATTGGTAACGCCGGTCAGCCAAAGACCTTCTCAGCCAAGCTTCAAGCACATGCCTTCCTACCGGGCTAAGGTGCGTGCATTACAACCTTGCAACGCGTGAGTCGGGGAGCCTCATCTAGGCTGTTCCCCCACCTGTTCGACCTTCGCGGAACCGAGATCAGATAACTCGGTTCCACGTGGGCTTTGCCATTATCGAGCAATATCACGGCCTGATCTTGGAGCCCAATACCTCGGCCCAAATCTGTCCGGCTAACGTCACGGCCCAATCTCAGATCATAAATCTCCCTCTAAATTGCCCCTTAATTCCGTCCGCAAAAGCGTGACTGGGATTACTTATTTCGACCGGGATAACACTTCCTCGGTCCTCAGAATGCGAAATGGCGACCGGGCTAGTTGACATTCCTGTCTGCAAACTTGCCCGGTTATACTCCTCGGTTGACGTCCTCTTCTTCAAAAGTAGCCCGGTTGACTCAACTCTTCAACCTGTCTCTTCAGTTCTGACGTCATCATAAATGGGGACACGTGGCGGGCTGCCATTGGTTCTCGAGCAGCCAACCCGCTGTCTTGCCAGAATTTGAATTTGGGCGATCTCGTCTCCTCCATAAACATTCCCCCCCTCATCTTCCTTGAGCTCTTGCTGACTCACTGCCATTCCAAGCAACCCAAAGCTCTTGCCTCTCCTCTGCCATTCCTGAACTCGCGCTCGAAGAAGAAGCAGCCACTGCTCCATATTGGTAAGCCCTCCAACCCTTGTTATTGTTATTTTCCTTGATATTTCACACAATAGGGCAATAAAACGTAGTTCTTAGGACATAGGCCATAGAAATCGTCCCAAACCTCCCACTGTTCATGGTGTTCTTCATTTTCGCTGATGAACTTCGAAGAACTGGGGTGGACCGGGTTCCAGGTCTTCGTTTGATCCAAAAAACCATCCCGACAAAGCAAATAACCTGTTAGACTTAACCGTAGCAAGAACCGGGATAACAAAGGTCTTGGCCGCTCAACCAGGCTAAAATCTGGTCTGCCTGGGTGGCTGAGCTCCTTGGTTAGCCTCCACGACCGAGGCGGTTTGGCACTCTAGACAACCGAGCTAAAGTCAAGCTCGCTTTGCGCGACCGCACTCCCTCTTACACTTGCCCTCCTTTTCCTGCAAAGTCCAAGGGGACCACTGACCATTCCTGAGGCTCCCAAAGACCGAGCAGCCACAAATCACTTGACAGTGCCAAACCACAGCCGAGCTAATTTAGCCGGTCGTAAATGGGGAAATTTCGCTTCCTCGTAGATACTCCGGCTGCCTTGGCCGTGTTCAGGGAGGAGTACGGCATCCCGGCCGACGTCCACCATGAGCTTGCAGAAGAGCAAACAATGCCTTGGGGCAGATCAGAACAATGCCCCTTCACCGTGCTATCTATCATCGAAGGAGGCCTCCGTTTCCCACTCAACCCACTTATCACCGAGTTCCTCCGCCACACCGGGCTGGCACCCACACAAGTGTCCACCAACACTTACCGAATTATCAATGGCGTCCATGAACTGAACAACCGGCTAGGCACCAACTTAGGTTTAGCCGAGATATTAAGGCAATACACGATGGGTCACACCAGTGACGACCTAGCCTATTATTTGAAAATCAGACCGGGCAAGGAGAAAATTGTAACCGGCACCCCGGATAAAGACTTGCACGACGACGATTTTTTCTGGGTGTCGGGCAATTACGAAACAGCCAACGTACCGGGCTGGTTTATAAGCAAGAACTTCGGTTCCTCATGTAAGCCGCTCAACCTTGCTCGGTCAGCCTACCTTCTTCATTCTGTAATTAACCAGTTTTCTTGTTTCTTTTGCAGCAGTCCAAGCCTTGCAAGCCAACTACCAATTTCCCAACGTAGAGGCAATCCGGACCGTGCTCCGCTATCGCCACCGAGATTGCAACGAGTTGCTCGGTTACACTCCAACCTACAGATACTCAGCTCCACGCTGGAGTAAAGTTACAGACTTTCTCCGCGCTCCAACTCCTCCTCCAGACCCAAATCTGCCAGACGTTCCGCTAATTCGGCTGACCGAGGAACAAGAGATGGCTAAAAGAAGCCGCATCAAGAATCTCCTCACAGCCACATCCGCCGAAATACCAAGCATTTCTCTCATGTCTCATGCTGCTGGTCAATCCAGCAGCCCTGTGGTTGCCCTGGCATCTCTAGCTGCCGGGCAATCCAGCTAACCCCGCCGGGCAGGCAAAAGACCTCGCGCAGATCCAACTGCCGAACTGGTTGTCAAGCTAACAACCGAGTAGCCCACCAACACTGCTGATCCCATTCCACCATGGTGGCCACAGCTCAAGCACCCGGGCCAAGATATCCCGACAAATGCTTCTATCAAGGGCGATAAGGAGCACTTGTTGGCCTTTGACCTCTCGAAAGCTCTCTTGCTGCCAAGTGACGTGGTTGGCAGCGATCACGTCCCTGACACCCGGTTGGTGAAATCAGCAGCGAAATCCATGACCAGGGTAAGGATCCAACTTCCATAGAAATTTTACAAGTGTTTGCCCGGTTCCTTCACTAATCAAATTCGTTTCTTGCAGGCTATCCAAAAGCAGCACCTGGTAATGGAACGCATCCACAGACTTCGGCAAAAGGCAAATGACACAGCCAGCCAAGTCTAGAGCCTCCAAGCCGAGCTTGGCCGGGCAAAAGCATCTCTCCAAATCGCCAATGCTGACAACAACAGGTTGCACGATCAGCTTGACGAGGCCGAGAAGAAGCGCGATGAGCTCCAGGCCGAGCTGGACGCTCTGAAAAAGTCAAGGAAGAAGGACTGCTGAGATGCAAACAACGCCAGCTTCCTAGAAGCCGAGGAAAGCTACAAGAAGCAGGTCTTCGTTACCCAAGACGTCTACTTCAAAGCGGGTTGGAAGTCTGCCTACGAGCATCTCGGTCAGGGTCCTGATACTGACGTCTTTGCCACCCCGCCGCCTGCTTCCCTGCCGACCTACCTCGTACCATATGCCAATGACGTCTTCAGTGCATTGCAGGCTGAGGCCGAGGAAGGGCTTGAAGAGGAAGAGGCCGGGGAAGATACTGACGGAGAGGAGCAACCAGAACAGGAGCAGCCCGGCCGAATTGAGCCCGGTGTTGAAGACCGATCTCCAGCAGTGAACTTGGAGATAACTCCGAATGATGAATTCACCAATCTCTCCCCCTTAGCTTAGTTTTCTTTTTTCTATTGCTTTTTTTGCTTTGCACATGTAACCGAGCTCTCTGCCCCTCCTTTTGTATTAACTTTCTATCAATGAAAAGCTTTAATTTCATCAAGTATTTGCACGGTTTTCTCGAACTCTATCTTCAGCAAAACATCTCGGTTTAAATCACTAAGTTGCACAAATCACCAACTAGCTTGACCGGAGTTAACATCTCGATAAATTTAGCAAAATTGAGGAGCTTCTTCAACCGGAATAAACATCTCAGTGGGAACAACAAAGTTGAACAAATCACTAATTCTTTCAACCAGACTAAACCATCATGGTTGAGCATGCCTGAGCTGAACAAAACATCTTGTATAACTGGAATACACCATCATGGTTGAGCATGCCTGAACTGAACAAAACATCTTGTATAACCGGAATACACCATCTCAGTTTTAATTCTGATAGAATTGAACAAAACTTCAACTCCCTCAACCGGAGTAGGGTATCTCGGTTGGAATCTCTGAGTCTAACAAACCATCAACTCCTTCAACCGGAGTAACTCATCTCGGTTGGAATCCCTGAGTTGAAACCATCAGCTCCTTCAATCGGAGTAACTCATCTCGGTTGGAATCTCTGAGTTGAACAAACCATCAACTCCTTCAACCGGAGTAACTCATCTCGGTTGGAATCTCTGAGTTGAACAAACCATCAACTCGTTCAACCGGAGTAACTCATCTCGGTTGGAATCCCTGAGTTGAAACCATCAACTCCTTCAACCGGAGTAACTCATCTCGGTTGGAATCTCTGAGTTGAACAAACCATCAACTCCTTCAACCGGAGTAACTCATCTCGGTTGGAATCCCTGAGTTGAAACCATCAACTCCTTCAACCGGAGTAACTCATCTCGGTTGGAATCCCTGAGTTGAAACCATCAACTCCTTCAACCGGAGTAACTCATCTCGGTTGGAATCTTTGAGTCGAACAAACCATCAACTCCTTCAACCGGAGTAACTCATCTCGGTTGAGAATACTTAAGTTGAACAAAACATCAACTCTTTCAACCAGAGTAAATCATCTCGGTTGAGAATCTCAAGTATTCAAAGCAATCAATCAAAATGCTAAGGCAAAGAAGACACTTCTATATATTGACAAAAAGAATTACATTCTGAAGTGTAAGGCAAAAAATTCCTTTGCACAAAAAGAAAACAAAAGCTAGAAATAGTACAGTTTGAGATTGGCCACATTCCATGGCCGCGGGATTGCTCTACCATCCAAATCCTCCAAGTGGTATGCCCCCTTGCCCGCCAGACCGGTTACCTTGTAGGGTCCTTCCCAATTTGCACCCAGCTTGCCTTCTCCTGGCACCAGGGTATTGCCCATAACTTTCCTCAAGACCCAATCACCCACCTTAAACAGTCTGGGGTGCACCGTCTAGTTGTACTTCCTGGAGAGCTCTTGCTGGTAGGCAGCTACATGGATAAGAGCCTTTTCCCGGCGCTCTTCCACCAGATCCAATTCCAGAGCAATGGCCTCAGCGTTCAGCTCGGGCTCAAAACTTTCACTTCTGAGAGTGGGCATGCCAACTTCCAATGGAATGACCGCTTCCATGCCATAAGCCAAAGCAAATGGAGTTTCCCCGGTCGATCTTCGAAGGGTTGTACGGTATGCCCAGAGGACACTAGGGATTTCCTCAACCCACTTTCCCTTCGCCTTCTCCAGCCATTTCTTCAGCCCGTCAAGAATGGTCTTGTTCGACGCCTCGGCTTGACCGTTGGACTGTGGGTAAGCCGGTGTGGAGTTGTAGAATTCAATCTTCAAATCTGCACAAAACCCTCTGAATAGGCGACCGTCAAACTGGGTGCCGTTATCAGAGATCAAAATTTTGGAGACGCCGAACCGTGTTACCACATTCTGCCAGACAAACCACTTCACGTCTTTCTCCTTAATTCTTGCCAAAGGCTCAGCTTCAACCCACTTGGTGAAGTAGTCCGTTGCCGCGATGAAGAATTTGCGGTTACCTGGTGTTGTTGGGAGCGGTCCCACTATATCTAACCCCCACATTACAAAAGGCCAAGGGCTGGTGAGGGGAAGAAGTTCTCTGGCCGGCTGGTGGATTTGATGTGCAAACTTCTGGCACTTTTCACACTTGCGAACATATTTCTGGGCGTCGGTTTACATGCACGGCCACCAATAGCCTTGTGAAATAGCTCGGTAGGCCAAGGACCTGCCCCCAACGTGACTACCACAGATGCCTTCGTGAATTTCATACAGGAAGGTTTCCACGCTACTCGGGTGCACACACTTCAGGTAAGGACCGGTGAAAGACTTTTTGTACAAAACGCCTGAAGGAGAGAGCCAAAACCGCTCTGACTTTACACACACTTTATGTGCTTCCTTCTTATCGGTTGGAAGAGTCCGTTCTCTGAGAAAAACGATGATAGGGTCCATCCAGGAAGGACCTAGCTCGGCGCAGAATACTTCCGTCTGCCCAGTTTCATCAATACTGGGTCTCGGTAGGAATTCAATCAAAAGAGGGTTGGGAAATGAGCGGTCGACCATAGAGGCCAGGCCGGCCAGCTCATCTGCCCTGTTATTTTCTTCTCGGTCGATCTGTTGGACCCTGATCACCTGGAATCGCTTGATGTGGTCCCTGGCCAAAGCTTGGTACTTTATCATTCTGTCATCCTTTGCTTGGTAGACCCCAGAAACTTGGTTAACCACAAGCTGGGAATCACTGTAAACCATTAACTCTGATGCCTGCATCTGAAGCGCGCTCTTGAGACCGGCCAAAAGTGCCTCGTACTCAGCCTCATTGTTGGATGCTGGGAAGCCAAGGGTGATAGAGTGTTCAATTGTCAACCCGTCTAGTGATATCAAAACTATACCTAGCCCGGCGCCGTGACGGTTCGAGGCTCCATCAACAAAAAGTTTCCACATTTGCCCCACGAAGAGCTTCCAGCATTCTGAGGGGTCCTGAGAGGCTTGAAGGTTGATGGGGTCACGACTGCTTGGCTGTTCGGTTTCAAGTTCTGTGTTGATTGGTTCCAATTCAGTCACCCTTGATGATTCGGCGCCGGACTCAGCAAGTTGATCTGCAATGCTCAAGTCCGTAGGCTAATCACCAGGTTGCGGTATTATGCCGGCCGCAGGTTCTGAGCTGTGTGGTTCCATTTCTTCCCCCCTTGGTGATGCGGGACCGGACAGAGCAGGTTGGTCGGTGATACTCAACTCCGTCATCGCATTACCGGGTGGTAAAATCGTACAAACTGAGGGTGCTTCAGTGGTGTGCGCAAACTCCGCGTCGCTACCTCCACCAACTGGTTGTATCTCGGATGGTCTTGCGTGCACCTCATCATCTACCGCGGTAATATCGACCGGGCATACCAGATGAGTTCCAGGTGAGAATTCGGCGACGAAGTCGACCAAAGTCTGGGCTTTGATAGCAGTGCGCGGCTGGAACTTCACATCAAACTGTCCCAACTCGACCGCCCATTTAAGAATCCGACCGGAGAAGTCTGCCCGCTCGAATAAAGCTTTGAGGGGGAACTCGGTCAAGACGATGACGGTATGTGCATGGAAATAGTGCGCCAACTTTCTTGAAGCCATCATTAATGCCAAAGCAAGCTTCTCCAACGGCAAGTATCTCGACTCTGCCTGTAGCAAAGTCTTGCTGACATAAAAGATGGGGAGGTGCTTGATTCCTTCAGCCTGGACAAGCACCGCACTGACTGCATGCTGCGATACGGCCAAATAAAGATAGAGTTCTTCTCCAGGCTCCGGTGTGACCAACAGTGGCGCTGAAGACAGATATTCCTTGAGCTCGGCCAAAGCTCGGTCACACTCTTTATCCCAGGAGAACTTTGATTTTAAGGACTGAAAGAAAGGGCGGCAGCGATCTGATGACCGGCTTATAAATCGATTAAGCGCAGCGGCCATTCCGGCCAGATGCTGCACGTCTTTCGTCGAGCTAGGCTGTTTTAACTCTTGCACGGCTTGGATTTGTGTAGGGTCTGCTTCGATACCTCGGTTCGTGACTAGGAATCCCAAAAATTTCCCGGATCCCACGCCGAAGGCACACTTAGACGCATTCAGGCGTAGCTTGTGCTTTTTTAGAATGGCGAACATCTCGGCCAAGTCGGACAAATGATCTGCCTGATGCCGGCTTTTAACCACCATATCATCAATGTAAGCTTCCATTGTCCGGCCCAGCAAAGGAGCAAACATCTTGGTCACCATCCTCTGAAAAGTTGCCCCGGCGTTCTTCAAACCAAAAGGCATGACTCGGTAGCAGAAGAGTCCCCTTGGTGTAGTAAATGAGGTGATTTCTCAGTCGGGGCCATGCATGGCAATCTGATGATAGCCGCGGTAGGCATCCAAGAAACTTAGCCTGTTATGTCCAGCCGTCAAATCCACAAGCTGGTCAATTCTAGGCAAAGGAAAGCTATCTTTCGGACAAGCTCGGTTGACGGTCTTGTAATCAACGCAAACCCGCCACTTCCCGTTCTTCTTCGGTACCACCACTGTGTTTGAGATCCACAGAGGATAGTGCACTTCTTGAATTGCTCGTGCCTCCAGCAAATTCTTGACTTCCTCCGCAACAACCTCGACGTGATGCAACGCCGATCTCCTTGTTCGCTGGATGACTGGCTTGGCTCCAGGGAAGACATTGAGATGATGGAAAATAAAACTTGGATCGAGGCCGGGCATGTCATAAGGCGACCATGCAAAAACTTCGATGTTGGCCATCAAAAACTCAACCATCTCAGTCTGTTCTGTGGCTATAAGGCTTGAGCTGAGCAAGAAGAACTTGTCCGGCTGCTCTGTATCAATTCGCACCTCTACCAATTCCTTGACAGCTTTGTCCTCGGCCTTGGTGCCCACATCATCCAAGACACCCTGGTCCTCCGGTCCCTCAATCATTTGAACAAATCCTTTGGCAGCCCGGTTCCCATTGACTGCCACGAAGCACTGCTTTGACATGACCTGATCGCCCCAAATCTCCTCGATTGCCCCCATAGCCGAGGGAAATCTCATTACTTGGTGAAAAGTCGATGCCACGGCTTGCATAGCGTGAAGCCACCCCCTTCCAAGGATCAAATTGTAAGTAGATGGCACTTGTAACACCCAAAACTCCACTTGTTTGACCACGGATCCCGCTTTGACCGGCAGGATAATCTTTTCCAAAGGCCACTCCGGTTGTGAGTTGAAACCAACCAATGGCGATGTCGCCGGGGCCAAATCTGTATCCCAGAGCTTGAGCTGTTTGAAAGCGTCGTAGTACATGATCTCGATCGAGCTTCCCTGATCGATTAAGATCCGTTTGACTTCAAAATCTTTGACGCGGAGTGTAACTACTAAGGCGTCATTGTGCGGTGTCTAAATGCGCTCCAAGTCCCTTGAGGAGAAACTAATCACATCTTTCGCTTCCGTCTTCCCCCTCTTGAGCGCAGGCTGAACTGACAAAACTTCCCTCATGTGCTCTGCCTTCTTGATCATACCACGGAGCTCGCAAACACGCGCCGGTTCCACTATGCCGTGGATGACATTCACAACCCCTTGAGAAGGTGCATCTCAGTCATCCGGTCCCCGCGAATCAACCGGAACCTGATTTTCCTTAACGCCCCCATCAATGTAATGATCCAGGCGACCAGCTGCGACTAGCTCTTCCAAGTGTTGCCTCAAAGGCAAACAGTCCTCTGTTCGGTGGCCTCGCTCCCAGTGAAATGTACAACGGTATTTCGGATTGAAGCCCTTCTGTCCATCGCCCAACTTAGTGGGAAACCGGACATACTCCTCGTCACGGATTTCGCTAAGTATGTGATAAATTGGAATCTTAAAGACTGTGGTGATACCGGTCCTTGCTTTCAATCTCCTGTTTGCATCGGCTGCGTCATCCCGTGGGTAGTCATCCCGGTCATTCTGACGTCCTCTACCCCTGTTTTTCTGATTCAATCCACGGTCCGATTCCTCAGCGCGGTCAGTAGATCGGCCGGACTCTTGTCCGACTGTATGCACTTTTCCAGCCTTCTTGTCTGTCGCTACCGGAACTGACTTCGCGGTAGACGCCGATGCATCATCCTCAACTCGAATATGCTCATTGATGCGTTGCATGAGTTGGCCCATGGATGTCGGCTGGTGCATGGTAAGCGAGTCCCGCAGTCTATGTCCAACCGGGAGACCATGCTTGTATTGCGTGATTGCAAGGTTGATCGGGCAATCCAAGATCTCGTTGAAGGTCTCCCAATACCTGGAGTTGTATGCCTTCAGTGTGTCGCTCGGTTCCATCTTGACACTTAGTAAGTGATCGACTTCCTTTGGTGTTTTTGAGTTGGTTTTGAAGCGCGTCACAAAGGCTTTGGCCAACTGATGCCACCTTTGTATGCTCTCTTCCGGCAACCTCTCGAACCACTTCAAGCCCAGCTCGCCTAAACTTGACGGGAAGATTAGGCACATAAGTCCGTCATTTCGCATATGTCCGGCCATAACCTGTCGGAAGTGGCTTACATGCATGTAAGGATCATTTTTTCCGTCGTAGAGTGTGAACTTAGGCTGGTGGAAGCCTGCCGGAAGCGGTGTTGTTTCTATTTCCAGGGAAAAAGGGGTGGCGCTCAGCCTGGCCAAGTCCGTATCTACAAAGAGTGGCGCTGCTTGGCGGGGTGGAGGCATTCTGACCTCCTCGCTAGCGTGAACCCCATAGGATAGCTGTTGAAACGCCGGCACCCTTTGAGCCTCCCGTCGGCGAGCTCGTTCCTTCAAGACTACCCACAAATCCTCTGAGTGAGTGGAATATGAGTACCTCGACGTTGTCACCGGACGCGAGGGCTGGTAGGTGCTATCTTGCGCGCTGGAATTTTCTGCACGCACACCTGAATCACTAACCTTGTAACTTCTGGTAATGGAAATGGATGGAGTGTGTCGCTGACTCTGACTGCCTGGACGGCGGGATAGGGTTCGCTCACTATGGTCTACCACTCCATCTACACCCTTCCCCTTGACATGCCGCTTCAGCTCCTCCATCTCCGCCGCCATTCGCCGGATGACAGCGTCTTGGTCCCTCAACTTGGTCGCCATTCCCCTTGACATGCCGCTTCAGCTCCGCCATTCGTCGGGCATGTGATTCTCTCCGCCGCCGATGACCGTCTGGACTTCGTGAATGACCATAACTTCTTCTGCGCTTATCCCGCGTGTCTGCTGACTGTCCTCTGGTGGGTGTCTCCAAGTCTGCCATTGGATGGATGGCGGGAGGTCCTTCTCTCCTTCGGGTAAACTCTGGGGTGGCTCCGTCTATGGCAGACAACGGAAACTCGTTGTTGTTCGCCATGGACGGCGATCAGACGAGCCTGGAAGACAAGGTTTTGTCTGTCAAGGTTTCCATAGACGGCGCCAATTGTGCGGGGTGCAAATATTCAGGCAAGCCCGCACTCCTTTCTTCCAAGCTCCGCTTCTATCCGGTCACCTACGAGCAAATAACGGTGAGCTACCCGGCGGTGTGTGGCCGGAAAAACCCTCCGATGATCAAGTTAGCGCACACCTTAGGATAGAGAGAGAGAGAAGAGTGTTTGAGTGTAAGAATTTCCTTACAAAGTGTTCTTGTATCGTGTATGGGGGGCGCAAACATGCTTATATACCCTTCTGCGCCCCAAATCTACCCCCATTGATCTCTCGACACGTGGCTCTGTTATCCCATCTGTCAGCACAAATCTTGCTATACATCACCTAACCCAACTGCCAGCCCACTCTGCTAGGAGCACGGCAGCCAGGCAACATTATCTCGGCTATCAACGGCCATACTAAACATGCCCAAGTACAGTTGATGTTGTAGTTTCCTACTACCGGGCTTAATTCCTGCCGTGCTTAACTGTATTCCGGCGAAGCTGAGCTGGAGATTGGTAACGCCGGTAAGCCAAAGACCTTCTCGGCCAATCTCCAAGCACAGGCCTTCCTACCGGGTTAAGGTGCGTGCATTACAACCTTACAACGCGTGAGCCGAGGAGCCTCATCTAGGCTGTTCCCCTACCTGTCCGGCCTTCACGGAATCGAGATCAAATAACTCGGTTTCACGTGGGCTTTGCCATTACCGAGCAATATCACGGCCTGATCTTGGAGCCCAATACCTCGGCCCAAATCTGTCCGGCTAACGTCACGGCCCAATCTCAGATCATAAATCTCCCTCTCAATAAGTAAGACATAAGTTGTCACCAAATTAACTTAAACAATGGTCTACTTTCCGGACAAAGTTGTCCAGCAAATATTTGATACTTTATCATGTTGCAATTTTCTTTTTCTTTTTTTTAAATTATAAATTTAAATATAAATTAAAAAAAAAATTCAACTTATAACTCATTCATATTTGTTTCAACTTTTTCCTTTTATTTTTTAAATTTTTATTCAACTTCATGATTTCATGATCTTATACATTAGTTTCTCACTTCTATAGATGATATTTCATCATTGCCCTTGCTTGCAATGATGATTTTTTCATGTTCTAATCTATAACCTATATATAAAAGAATAGAAGCTAGCAAGCTCATTTTGAATCTAACGCATGAAATTCCCTCATTTGCCCTGCCTCGGTTGTGCATGAAATTCCCTCATTTTCCTTGCCTCAGCTGTAAATGTTTATGTGAATTAGTTTGGTATGTTTTTTTTCTCCCCTGTTTGTCCGGCTGGTTTTTTGCCCTGGATGTTTCTCTTTATCAGTTCATACTTCAGTCGGTTTTTTTTTTTTTGTTGTGTCTTGCTTTCCCAAGATGTAGAACCAAGCAGATGAGTCATTCTGAGTAATAAAGTGGTATACAGAAATTGTGCAGTTCCAATTGTCGAATTTGCAAATCACCAATTGTCTTACATGTGGTTTGCATCAGATGGCCAAGTGTATATGATTATATATATACCTTCTGTTGCTGATGTTCATATTATCTGCATCTGTAGCAAACCAAAGTTGTTTTGGCTTCCATATATTGTTCATCATGTGTTGAATAATGAATTGGAAATCAGAAATGAACAAAATTGAATTACAATAAAATACCAAAAAAAAAAACAAGAAAAATTATTTTATCAAAACACTTAGTGATCCAAAAAGGCCATGAAAGTTGTTAATTTCATTGCCAAGCTCAAAACCAATTTGGCAAAAAAACAACTTCAAAAAAACTTGTGGACTTAGATATTCTTCATCCAAGAAACTGAAATGTTTATCAACCTAAAGTGGTTGAAAACTCCATTTAAAATCCACCCTGATGTTGAAAAGAAAAAGAAAAAAAAAAAACTGCAGGAAAAAAAAATTCAATAAACCAGGAAACTAAGTTTAGGGATTAGGGATAAACCAGGAAACTAAGAATTTGAAATGTATCTTACAAACATTCTTCTGCGACCCATAAATTAATTGGTGATTGAAATGTTTAGGGATTAGGACTCATAGTTCGAAGTATATGAACATAACAGTGGCAAGAAATCTTAGGACTAACTCAAGAATGCGTCACAAGTTAAGAATATTGTTTCTTCATGACATTTTTTTTAAACTTAAGTATAAATTAATCAATTGCAAAATCAGAAGAGAACAAAATTGAATTACAATAAAACACTAGAAAAAAAACAAGAAAACTTAATTTATCAAAACACTTAGTGATCCAAAAAGGCCATGAAAGTTGTTAATTTCACTGCCAAGCTCATAACCATATTTGGCGAAAAACAACTTCAAAAAAACTTCTGGATTTACATATTTCCCATCCAAGAATCTGAAATGTCTATCACCCTAAAGTGGCTGAAAACTCCATTTAAAATCCACCCTGATGTTGAAGAAAAAAACCTGCCAGAAAAAAAAATCGATAGACCAGGAAACATAAGGGCTTGTAATATTTAAAATTTATTATGAACAATTCCTAACTAAACCAGACATTTTGCAAACTATTAACACAAGGATCTTATTACTAAAAATAGGATTCCACGCAAGTTGTAACAAGATTTCCATTAACCAAATCCTAGAATAAAGCTTCGCTAATTGAAAAAATTCTTCTTCCTCAGCTGGTATACTGAGAGCTGAGAGATATAAGATTTGAAATACTATTTGTTCTCTCCTTTTCTACTTTATGAGCAACCAAACAAAGCATAGCATGTACTCATAATCCTAATTCAATGGGTGGTTTATTTTGAGTGGAAATATAATATATGTATTCTATTAAATTGCCTAGAAAATATATCTTTCACTATTTCCTCAATCATGGAATACAAAATAATCAACCCAATGAAATAAAAGCTATGAATCTTTTTTCCCACATCAAACAATAACCTCAATTGTATTCAAAACATCATCTTCCCCATATACAAAAACATAAACTAGAGAAGCCATTGAGCCAGCAAACAAACAGAAGCCAAGTGATTCAATTTGTCTGTTGTAAAGCAAGTTGAATAACTCTTAAATAGCTCAAAAGAAAATCTCTGGGCATTTCATTTATTGAGCAGTCTTCATAATAAAACCTTAAAATGGTTATCCAAAAAATTTATCCTTCTGTTTATTAGTAATACAAAATAGTGTTTCATTCCAAGGCATTAATGCTTTTTATAACTAAAAATTTGTTTTTCTTCTACTTTTGGATTACTTCTCTGGTTTTTCAAAATACGTTTCCTACATAGTTAAGAAAACTTTTCTGTTGTCCAAATTATCTCGCCGGAATCTTGCATTTCAAAGGTGGCTTGTTGGACTAAACTTTGCTTGCATTCGCCATTGGCTCTTCATCAAAAGATCAGTTATGTATATTTGTTGTATATATATATATATATATATATATATATATATATGCACACACATACAGATATATATACATATATATTAGATCTTAAAACTTCTATGTATCAGAACAACACGAATTACTAAAATGAATATTGTGTGAATGTATGTATATGTTACATAAAGAAAGTTATGGTTTGTGCTTTATATTTTGTAAACAAATTGTGTATTTGATTTTCAATATTATTAGAAAATATGATGCAATAAAAACATTGTTGTCTTCTTTGTATTTATGCAAGCATAAGTAATTCTCAAAGAAACAAAATAAAAGGTGAAGGACAAAGCACCAATAAATCCCAAATTTGAAAATGTTAACCCATTTAGCCTCGAAAGTTTTTTGTTGGACTAATAGGTCCTATTTCCCAAGAAGCTTACTATAGGCATTTTTTAGATTTCCCTTCTTTTCAAACATCAAACATTATTCATCCAACATCAAACATTAGATTTCAAACATCGTTGAAAATTACAATAATGTTTCAAACATCTAATGTTCATCAGATTTCAATAATGTTTGAAATTATAGAATGAAACATCAGATTCATTTACCATCATGAACATCAGATTTCAATAATCTAATGTTTACCATCATAAACATCAACGTCAGAACATCATGAACAAACATCGTGAAAAATTAGATTTCAAACATCAAAAATTAGATATCAAACATCAGATTTCAAACATCAAAAATTACAATAACGTGAAAAATTACAATGTTTGAAATCAGATTTCAAACATCAGATTATCGGGTCTGTGATGTTCTTCAACACAGTGATGTTCTTGAATGTCAGATCTGTGATGTTCTCCCTCTGCAGGTGCAAACTCTTCAACCTCTCCAGAATCCCCCAAATTCAATCACATACACATCTCTCTATACCTATATATCTACATCCATGAATCTACAAATGAGGAAAAAATCGAAACTTATTGGGTTCTGTTCACTGATCTCCAAGATCTGTGTTGGTGTCTTTCCGGTATGAATCTAATGTTCGAACCACTAAAATGGATAAATAGAAAAAAGAAAAAAACATCGACTTCTGTCCCCTCAGTTTTAAACTACGACTTGAACTCCAAATCAAACACATTCCGCTACTTCTGTTTCGTCTCCAACAACTCTCTCTCTCTCTCTCTCTCTCTCTCTCTCTCTCTCTCTCTGTGTCTAGATACATGAATCAGTGTAGAGAGGATAGGAAGATGGAGAGCAAGTGAAGGAGGGAGGGGACAGTAGCATGCACATCGTGGATCTAGCAGCCGAAAAATGCGCATCTGGCTGTGGTGGGAAAGGCGAGGCAGCATCGCGATCAGCCGTCGCAACTCTAAATCTTCTCCTTCGATTCCAAGTTCTCTTCTCTCTCTCCCTCTCCATTGGTCTCTGCTCCACTTCTCTCCCTTCTTCTCTTGAAGTATGATTGTTTGCAAGAATGGTGAAGTATATGCGATTGATGAGAGAGGGAGACAAGTAAAGAGTTTCTGATGAAGATCAAAAACATTAACACGGAAAGGAACGTATTTTTATTTTATAAAAATTTTAAAAAGAGGAAAAAAATTAGGTTAATGTTTGGACGAAGAAAAATGAATAATCTTAATGTTGTTTTGATGATGATGTTTGATGTTGTTTGATGATGATGTTGTGAGGTTTGATGTTGTTTTGATGATGATGTTTGATGTTGTTTTGATGATGATGTTGTGATGTAAAAAAAGGACTAAATGGTTTGTAAAAAAACACTTAGGACTAGATGGAGTAACATTTTCCCATATGGGACTTACGAGTAATTTCTCCTATCGAGGAACACACAGGTACATTGCAGAAACTTAAAATACTCATAGTCTTGTCACAACATAAGTAATAACCAAATATAGTTTTCCAGCTCATCAACGCGAAAAGAACTGAGAACGTCAGTGTGCATATTATGCACGATTAACAGATGAGCAAAAAAAATAAAGGACACAACGTCAAAGGGAAAATCGTGCAAAAGCTAAATTACTATTAACATGTAGAGTGGCAACAAACAGTGGTAAAATTATTCAATCTATAGCCACAAAATAAAAACCCAAAATTCTAATGTCAGATATCATATGAAAAATTTTATTCATTTGATTGTCCCAAAAATGTTTATATCTTAAGTATCCAACTTACATGTTTAACAACTCCATTATCCTTTTATGAGATTAGGTAGCTCATCATCGCCAAAAGCCACTCCAACCCAATTGCAAGGAACACCATTCACAATTAGTTTTGCAAACATGTTAGCAAAATCAAAACTCAAACGTAAGGATCCAATATTTTGTTACAAATTGACAAACATTTTTTAATAAATGTATTGACATAATATTTTCATTCACATGGAAGGCCCTCGAACAACTTGTAGAATTTATCACAACTTTCCAATTCCGCCATCAAAAGCTTCTTCTTTGCCTAGGACAGCATCTTGTCGATTTTCTTAAGCAAAACTTTTTGCATATGAACCTAGAGGAATATGTTGTGAAAAAGGTGTTGGCCCCGTTTGGTAGAGCTGTGGGAAAGTGATTATAACTTATAGCCTAACAGCTTATAGCTTATAGCTGTGAACATAAGCTGATTTTTGACTTATAAATGAAGTTTCTCCTCCCCCACTCAAAGAATAAGTTGATTTTTGATTTACAAAAAGCTATAAGTTGTGTTGTTAAGCTGAACCAAACACATCAAAATAGCTTAAATTAAGCTAAAAGCTAAAATAAGCTGGAAATAAGCCTTACCAAACAGGGCTGTTATACAACTTGCTACCAATCATCCACTTGAAGGTCTATATCAATTGCTAACTACTCCCAACGATGATGGTCACCATTTTCGAGCTAATATTCGTACATACAATAATCTTTTTGCTTTCACTTCTATGGGTGTCAAACTTGATAATAAGGTAGCAAGAAAACAAAAAAGCATATATACCTTTCAAGCTCAAAAACAAATATATCATTATATCAATTCCTTAGAATCACCCAATACAACTCCAAAATATTTTCAACTTTATTTCTTCGACACTGATCATGAATTCCAACATCGTTGTCAAATTTCCCCTCAGCTACACCCAACTATTATTCAAAAAATTATGAATATATTGTCACAAAATCCTTACATTCAATTTTACGTAGCTTAAAAGATATTGACACTGATGAAGAACAAAGCATTGTCATTCGCACGAACCCCAACTTAGACCAAAGAACGTACAATGTACCTACTACTTCACAAGTTGCAGCTATTTGGGTCGAAAAAGAAAGTGCAAGTAATAAAACTCGCGACATTATTGTACATCGCAAATCAAGTGGTAGCCAAAGAGTTTTGCATTACTATGGCTGTTATGATCCTCTCCAATATCTGCTACTATTTCCTTATGGCAAAACTAGATGGCATCGTGGTGTGGGAAAAAAATATAGTAGCAAATCAAAAGAAATCTACTGCAAACAATTATGACTCGATGTTTTTGCCAACAACCTCATCAGAATTTTGGGGTATACAAAAAGAAAGTAAATTAGAAATGATTCAAATCGAAATGCTCCCAAAATATTGAATTATCTATTGCTACAAAATTTACTAACTAATCAAACTTATGTTCATTGTTTGTTATCGAGTGCAGCATCCCAATTACCAACGACTTCTTAACCACCAATTTCATGTCGCGCATACTATTGCTACCTCTTGCAAATTAGATCAACAAATCCTTCTATCTTACTACATTTTGGCCGATTATTGCAATAATTTATTGTTAACATGTACATTAAGATTAAAAGTACTCGACTAGATTACATACAAACAAACCAAGATACTAATTGAGCTGACCTTTATCAAGGAATTGCAGATAGTATAACACTAGGCGAAACGAAGGCATCAAATATAGGTCGCTGAGTTGTTCTTCTAGCATCATTATTGGTGGCCCAAGAGATATGAAGCGCAGATATTTAGATGCCATGACTTTAGTTCAACAATATGGAAAGCTTGATATATTCTTGACAATGACATGCAACCTTTCTTGGCCCGAAATCAAAGCTGAATTAAAGCCTGTAAAAGAAGCTCAAAATAGACAAGATCTTATTGGTCATATTTTTCATGCTAAAATAGTTGAGCTAAAAGTTGAAATTATTCAAAAACAACTTTTCAGACCTGTAATTGCTTACACATATGTCATTGAGTATCAAAAGTGTGGACCTCCTCATATCCACTTTTTAATCTTTCTAAAAAGACTTGCAAAGATATTAAATCCTGATGAATATGACAAATACAACTTCACTAAAATTCCTGACAAAAGCGTAAACCACACTTACACAATGCAATCGTAAAACATATGATGCATGGCCCATTTGGAATTCTAAATCCACACAATGTATGTATGAAAAAAAAATGAATGCAAAAATAAATATCCTCAAGAATTTTTAGAAGTCACAAAAAGTGGCGAAAACTCTTATCCAAGTTATCATAGAAGAAATTATGGAATAGTTGTAAATGTTCGTGGATCTCTTCTAGATAATCGATGAGTTGTTCCTTATAATCCATACTTACTTGCAAAACTCGATTGCGATATTAACGTCGAAATTTTCTCAACAATAAAAGAAGTAAAATATCTTTACAAATATATATATATATATATATATACAAAGGTCATGATCGTGTTGCTTTTCAACTTGTTGCAAATGAGAACGAAACTTTAGTTGATGAAATCACCACATTTTCGAACTAGTCGTTGGATATCTCCACCAGAAGCTGCATGGCATATTTTCAAATTCCCATTAAATGATATTTCACCAGCTGTTATTGCCCTTCAATTGCACTTACCAAACATGCAATCAATAAATTTCAGAGAACATGAAAACCTATACAATATTTTAAATTCAGAACATGCCTAAAAAACAATGGCCACAGAATATTTCTCAACAAATAGTTCAAGTTCACATGCTCGACAATTGTTATATTCTGAATTTCCTGAACATTATGTTTGGAACAATCAAAGCAAACATTAGAAACCTAGGAAAAAAAAATGACAATTGGTCGAATTGTAACCGTTTAGAAGGAGAACATTATTTTTAACGAATACTTCTAACACATATTAAAGGAGCTATCAGTTTCACAAACTTGCGTACCATTAATGGAATAACATACAATTCCTTTAGAGAACCCGCTGAAAAATATGGCCTACTTGAAAAAGATAATGCTACTGAAGAATGCCTATTTGAAGCAAGCACTTTCCAAATGCCATTCATTTTGTGCCACTTGTTCGCCACATTATTAGTCTTCTGTGAGCCTAACAATCCGAGAACATTATAGGACAATTTTTATGATAATTTATCAGAAGATTATAAGCAAATGTCACATCTAACAAATGATCAAGTACAAAGCTACACTCTTAACCGCATTGAAAATTTTATTGAATCAATGGGCAAAAAAATTAGTGAATATAATCTTCCAGCATATAACAAAGCTTATATTACTACAGAAAAAAACAAGCAAAGATATTGAAACTGAACTAAACATACCAATATCTGATGAAGACCTTGTGTGGACGCGCCCTCGGGCCCCCAATGCCACAGTTCGGACTCGTTTTGTTGTCGGTTCTTAATCTGATCTCACGATGTGCAATGTGAGACTGATAAATCACCAAAGAGTCCAAATCCGGCAAATCGTTTTGAAAAACAGATTTTTGAGAAAGAAGTGCCAAACATGGACTGCTTTTCCAGATACAGAGTCGCCACCTAAATATTTTTTATGGGGGAATTTAGGAAACCCTGACTCGTTTGCTTAAGGCCACGTGTCCATCATCACCAAAGTTGCCTCGGCTCGGGAACTTGGGTACGATTGGGGAAGGTCAACTATGAGCACCCCCGCTCGCTCGATCCGAAGATCGGCCTCTACTAACCATGATATCTAGTTTTGAAAACGTTATGTGTTCTTATTTCGATTAATTAGCTAATATTACCCTGTGATGCGCACAACACAAAAGTATAGACTAGATCGCCTAATTTGGAACAAAGTATCGCATATCCACTTACATCGCACTCCAAGCCAAAACAAGGAACTTGTTAGCAATTAAATGTATGATCCAAGTCCATGTTAAATAACTAATGCATCGCATACAAAATGCAACTAGAATAGGCTCGGCTAATCTAGGAATGGCATGTGAAATGCAACTAATAGCATGTATTCAAGTTTGGGTTTGAAATACTTATGTAGTTAGTATGATGCGCCGAGCCCGGTGCATGCAATACAAATGAATGATGCACACATGCATAGCATAAGGTATGCTAAATGAAACGTGCCCTAGTACTAACCATCAAAAGCAGGTAAGTAAAAGGGAGAAAGAAGTGGGGGTTAGAAGACATGCACACACGCACCCACACTTATTACACAATTATGCTCTCTCTCGGAGAGACCGAATAAATAATACAAACCCGAATAAATAATCAACTATTCTAGCTAATTAAATATTACAGACCACTTAACTAGTTAAGCAAATTAACTAAGCTAAGAAAGCAATAAAATAGCCTCGGGAAGAGGGTCCAATGCATGCGTGCTCGGGTTCGCTCGGAAATCCGTCGCCATGCACAAGCTGCCTCTGTTTACACTGTTCTGCATCTCTGAGACTTGCACAAATCCCAAGGATGCTTCAACATCACTCCTTGAAGGTTGTGGGATGTCACCGGCCAAGGGGGAACACCACCGGCTATAGGGAATTGGTCATCGACCATTGATATGGCTCTCGGCCTCAAATGTTTGGTCGGTCGGCAATAGAGATGGTCGGCCGACCATGTATGCCTGTAGAATCCTATTTTGACAGCAGCAGAGGACAAACATGGCATGGCAATACATTTCAAGCAAATGTGTGCACCAACACCCTCCTTATCATGTTCATGACTCAAAGGAGGATGGTCCTCGACCCTCGGACCACAAATCGCGCATTTCAATGCGTGATGGCCAAATGAGTCAAGTTGTGCATTTTGATGTCAAATGTAATGCACACAAACATATAAGGCCCAACCTCTATCATAAGCAATTCAAGAGGCAAGGCATGCATGCCAAATGCAACCTAAGCATGCGAGCTAAGTATGCAATATGAGCATAGGCACAAGCAATGTATGTTAGGCACACAACCTAAGCAAACAAGCATGCGAGGCATGTAACAACATATGCAAGCTAACAAGCATGCAAGATGCAATGCCAACATGCAGACGTGCAAGACATATGACATGTTAAGCAACCAAAGCAAAAGAAATGCATGCCAAATGCACTACCACCTAAGCATGAAACAACATACAAAGGGGTCAAGTGTGTGACAACATGCAAGGCGAATGTACACACAAACATTCATGCACGCAAGGTCCAACACTTATGCATCAAAGAACAACTTTTAAGCACACTTAAAAAGAGGATGAAAAGCATGCAAATGTGACAATGTTGCAAGCTCTGAAATGGTGGTAAGAGTGATGTAAATCACATAAACAAACCAAGCATGGCATGCAATAGAGCTTAAAGCCCAAAAATAGCAAGAGGGCTTGAACCAAAACCATGCAAAACAGAGGGCATATGGCAAATGTGACCCAAGACAGTCCTAAAGCATGGCAAAGTAAGCTTAACACATGCGATGACCAAAGCCAACAAGCTAAAAACAAAAGGGGCAAATGCATGAGGCATGTAAGGCCACTAGAGAGGCATTACACCACACTTAATGCAACCAAACATGGCATGAATTAAGTGACCAAAACAGAGATATGACAT
Organism: Camellia sinensis; assembly: GCF_055761805.1. Classification (NCBI taxonomy): domain Eukaryota; kingdom Viridiplantae; phylum Streptophyta; class Magnoliopsida; order Ericales; family Theaceae; genus Camellia; species Camellia sinensis. The sequence continues at coordinate 16,107,139 of NC_138966.1, forward strand.
GCTAAAATGAGCCCCAAAACCCACCTAGATGGCATCTAAATGGCCTAGACCTAAAGACATGCAAAATGACCCAAGCATGAGGCATAAGGCATCAACCTTTTAAAGTATTAAAGGAGCATCAAATGCAAACATACAAACATACCACAAGGACTGAAATGATGCTATAAGTGGTGCCAAACCACTGAAACAAGCCAAGCAATGCATGCTCAACACTCACACACCCAAGACTAACAAGCCAAAATGCAAGGTGGCTATACAAAGCATGTCATGGATGGCCAAAACAACCACGAACAGACCTTAGGCATACTAAAACATGCATAAAAGCTTTACAAAGCTAGGCCAAAACAAGTAAGCATAGTGGTCTAGATGCTAAGTACATGTTAAGGCAATTTCATGGCATTACAAGACAAGTATGCAAAGCAAGCATGGTGTGTCTAAACCAACTTAAAACAGTGCTATATCATGGAAAAATAAGCACAAATGACACTTAAGACATGGCCAACATGAACTCAAGAAAGGTGCTCACACATGAGGCTAAAATGGCCAATATTAAAGGCGACAAGGAGAGGGGATGGCCCTCTCCTTCTTGGGACCTTAAAGCACCCTCCCCACCACTGAAATCCCACTGGATTTCAGTGGTAAGGAGGCCCAAACAAGGTGGTCCCGGAGCTCACCAAAATAGTACAAAATGGGGGCCAAACAAGACCTAAGAGGGGTCAAACAACCCCAAACACCAAAACAACCTTAAACAACTATTTTAAGCACTTAAAATCAGAACTTTTATATGTTATAAGTTAAGCTTAAAAATAGATGCAAGGATGGCTAAAAGCCTATGCAAAAATGGGGAACAAAGAGCAAAGTTCGTACCCTTGAAGACCTCTTTCAAGAACTAAGCTCCAGCTGCTTTCTCAAGCTTGAATCCACTCAAGAACTTCAAGAACACCCCTTTGGCTCCTCAGCAACCAAGGTAAGGTGTGATACTAGGTGTCCTAGTGCAAAACTAAGAACAAAACACCTTTGAACACACACAAAGAGCAAAAGAGAGGGAGGTATAGAGATAGATAGATACACAAGACCTAACCCTAATTCAGACCTCTTGAACTCTTTTTTGTAACCCTCAAGGAGGGAGGAGGAGACCTCCCTTTATAGAGGATCACTCTTGCAAAGCTTACAAAACAAGCTAAGCAAGAGTGAAATCCCTTCATACACGTGTATGGAGGGGGTGCAAAGTGGGTGCCAGCTATCACAGCTGGCACAAATATCTGCCAAAAGCAGATGCACGGTGATCAGCTAGCCAAAAATGACAAATTGACCAAATAAATGGTCGACCGACCAAACAGAGTGCCGATCGGCCAAACATTTGGCCGATGGCAACAAAACACAGCCGGTGGCCTCAAGCCATGGCCGGTGAGGTGTGGGGATGGCCAACAAGCCATTCCCTGCCCCTCAGAAGCAAAACATGCGAAGAATGTATTAACAATAGTTTAATGGAATCAATATTGTGGCCGAATTTTCACATTCTTCATCTCACTGAAAACATGAGAGCCTTGCATGATCCATAATTATGCGAATTCCTTGTACAAGTGGGCAATGACAATGAAACAAATATACATGAAGAAATTATCATCATACCTGAAGATATACTTGCTACCATTGAAGATGAAACTAATCCTACGCAAAATCTAATGGATTCCATTTATCCAAATTTCGAAGAAAATACTACCAATTCTACATACTTAACATCGAGTACTATTTTAACTCCAAAAAATGAATTTGTCGACGAAATCAATTCAACTTTGATCAATAAATTTCCAAACAAGTTACACACATATACTAGCTTCGACAAGCCAATACAAGACAACCAACCACAGTTGTCAACTAGAATTCCTTCATAGCTTAACCCCATATGGAATGCCTCTTCCTTCATAGCTTAACCCCAAATGGAATGCCTCCTTATGAATTACATTTAAAAGAACATTGTCCAATCATGCTCCTTCGAAACATAGATCCATTTGCTGGAATGTACAACGGTATCCGTCTAATATGTAAAGCCCTAAAATCTAATGTCATCCACGCAGAAATTGCAACATGCCATTACAAAGGCCGCCCTGTTTCTATTCCTAAAATCCCACTACAACCAGCCAAAATAGACAACTTCCCATTCAAACGCAAACAATTTCGAGTGCGATCTTGCTTTGCAATGACAATTAACAAATCTCCAAGACAAACATTAGGCAACGTAGGCATATATCTTCTTCAACTTGTTTTTTCTCATGGCCAATTATATGTCGCACTTTCTTGAGCACAACATAGCACCAATGTAACTATTCTAATCAAATCTCCTAACCAAAGAATTCATTCACATAACCAAACAAGAAATGTTGTGTACAAAGATTTCCTTAAAAAAACATTATAGGTGCACATACTGCATTGCACACAAATATAGCTCAAAAGAAATTACTAATTCGTTATTTTTCTCCAACATCAATGGCAAACAACATGATGACAATAGACCAGTTGACAGATCGTACAAGAACTTGGAAAGCTCAACTTCGTGTGGTAGAAAAGCAAGCACCACATACTCCCAAATCTGGCACAACAATTTAGCGACTCATTCTGGCCGATACTAAGGTACATTTTCTATTCTATAATCAAATTAGATTACCTAACATACAATTTCAAGAACAAATATTTACTTACTATTCATGTAATTATTCAATCTCAGGGCTTTAAAATCCAAGCAACTTGTTTTGGAGATGACATTGAGACATTTGATGAGCTATTACATGTGCATAAATCATATTACTTTTCAAATGGCGTAATCAAATGTATTGATCCTCGATATAGAATAGTCGATAACAACATCTAGATCATGTTAAATTCAAGAATATCAATCGACATAGAATTGTCGGTAACAACATCTAGATCATGTTAAATTGAAGAATATCAATTGAGGAGATCAGTGGGCCAGTCGAAGCACCAACTGAGGAACCATACAATTTTACTAAACTATCAAGCACATCAAGATTTGTGGAGACGCGTATACATTTCGGTAGGAAAAAGATAACATGTCCGCATAAATGATTTATGCAAGATGATATCATCTCTTTAGATATCCACAAAAGCAAACAAACTAATCCCTCTTACTCAGTTTTGACAGATATAACTGCAGTTGTCATACATGTTCTGCCAACTCGAACTATCACAAAGCGCATGGATGGTACCTCAGCTAAAGTTCGAGACCTGCTACTTCATGATGAATTGTAAGCTTATTACAAGTTAGTGAATACAAATTCAAATGAATTTAACAAAATCTTAATGAATATTATTACACCACTAAATTTACAAAAAGAAAAAAAACGAAAAAAACAAAAGCATTACATAACATATTTGTATTACATTGTTTCTTTTTCTTCTTTGCAGCTTGCATCTTATCAAACTATCATCATGGGATGAATTTACTAGCAATGAATGCGAGCAAATTGTATCAAATATTACACAGAAGCCAACTGTTATCATGACTAAGCTAAGAGCAACAAAATTTAATGGTAACTTAGCAATTCCTCCTTGCTCAACAACTTTGTGTACATTATTGTTTGCTTAGTTTGTGATTAATAATATGTTTCACCAATTGTCACACTAAGATACTGTAATACAACCATATGTTCTCTTAATAATCTGTTTTATGCCATTGCAACATTTGTTCATAATCCTCAAAATATAATTTCAATTTGGCTTATAAATTTGTTATAAAGTTCTTTTAAATAGCATAACATTATACAAACCTCACTTTTCCAAATACAATTGTCTTACTTATAGGCTACTGTTTGTCAATTACTCCTACAACTAAATTCATTTTCAATACCAGCATTCCAAAACTCCATGCTCTATAAATCTGGTATATTCAAAACAATATTTCTAAGTTTCCAAATTCAAACTACATAAAATAATACCTACACCATTTGATACATGCAGGAAAGAAACTAGCCGACTAAGGATTGAAGAAATTAGTGGCTACAAAGAAGTACTTCTTCCTTCCTCTACAACACCATCTTTTGAAAAGTTTGAAATAATTGACATCAATAGTTTGCTATCACAACAGGTATATTCAGAATGCATTTCACATTACTCAATATTGAAAACAAGTCCGTGTCCCCAAAAATTATATATATATACATACACATACACATACACATATTAAATGTACAACTATTTTTATGACAAATAGGGCAATGATCAAAGACAAAATCAGTGCAGATCCGTTAACACAACGGCCTTGCTATATTGCATGCAACAAATGCAATCAAAGCACCACTAACGACATAAGAACAACATTCAACTGCTTAGAATGCAATGCAGATGCATGCATAGCAACACCAAGGTATAAATCAATTTGTTCAACTTTTATTTATGCTTGGTGCGCTTGCTTAGTTAGATTGCGTTATGAAATTTACTTGAACTATGCTTACCTTGTAAATGCATTGGTTTTTAAATGAATGATTAATCTTGATTTTTTTTTTCGTCATTCACTTTTTTAAGATTGCAATGAATCTTGAAATTTAGTTGAACTGTAGTAATCTTGAACGGATTAATTTTTTGGTTCAATTTTAATGAAATCATTCGTTGCCAAATCTAATACAATAAATTTTTCACCAAGATTTGGTCATTATTTATGGAAAATTCGCTCTTATGTCTTTTCAATTCTTATTTTGAACAAACATTTCAACTTGATAAGCTCATTTTCGCTCTGTTTAAATCAAATTGACTTTATTTCATTCCAATTGTCGATTTCAAATTTCTTAAAAATTGAGTTCCACTTTTCTTATTCACCTTATTTGATTCGAATATCTTGATTTCATATAGATGCATCTTAAGAACATAAATAACAGACAGCACTCTACAAGTCCCTATATTTGGTGCCTACGCGGAAAAATTAATAGGTCATTCCACATAAAATTTGAGCCAACTTAGCACAAAGGCAAGTATTCTACCATCCTTATAATCAAAATGAGAGGGCCTATAAATATGAATAGCATGAAAACACTATCTGCACACTTGACATATTGTAAATTAACACAATAAAATTACATTTTACATGCAAGCCTGCATCGAAATACTAGTTGCAATGAACATCAACTGCAAAGAAAAAGATTATTACATCAAGCTTACTCCAACAACCACAAGTAGCAGCTCATCTAGGACAAACAAGTGGACTGTCAAACAAGTAGAAGACATCTAATTATGTCACTGAATGTTAGATACAGACATATCTATCTACATATATGCTAATAGTCTACTCATAATATATATACATATATGTATATTATTACTAGATATATTTTTGTATATGTATACTAGCACTCTACTACTAATATATGCATTGTATGCATTATACATATGCTACGAACATAGTTGTTATAGATGTCAAAATTTGACAACATTTTTAAAAAACAGGATAATAAAAATATTAGTAAAAACAAGAACAAAATATATATATATATATATATATATATATATATATTCTAACCTATATACAAACAAAACAATAAATTCTCCTACTTGCACTACCTTGGCTCCAGATATTTTTTATGATTAAATATGAAGCTTAGTGATCTACAATAATGCACGAGTCAGCTTGGATTGATTTTTTTGTCTGGTCAACTACAGGAATCAATAAAATTATAAATATGTTGTAAAAAAATCCAACACACCACATTATCTCTTCCTAAACCAATGTTTTTGATGTTGAGAATGTGCTTGTTGCTCTGTTCTTTGTCGTTTTTGTATTTGCTTTTAGGGTGCTAACACAAATAGGAGCTATTTGGCTGTTCCAGATTTTGTTCGACCTATAGTGACATTGTAATGGTGGTTTTATTACAAACCATTAAGGTGTCAAGTGGAATGCAACTTTTTCTTTTTCTTTCTTTCTTTCTGCTGTTTGGTTTTTTAATTTTCTCTCCCCATTTATAAAATGACTTTTGATGACAATAACCCCGAATTTTACTTCTCCAATTTCATTTGCAATGATGTGGAATTAGACATGCTAAAAATGAGAGAGACAAAAAGAGAAAAAAGTATAGAATCACTTCACATAAGGATGAGCCAAACAATTGAAAGTAGAATTAGAAAAGAAAAATTAGAAAAATGCAGCACCACTCTTTATAATTATTTCATATTTTAGTCAATATTATCAATGTTATTAACTCTTTTAGTTCGCAATGTTTATAAAAAAAAATTGTATCTAATCATTAATGTACTCAAATTAACTCAGCAAATTAACTCAATATTTTTAAAAGCACGAAAATGCTAAGGAGAATCTAACACATTAAACACCCAATATATCCATATTGTGCAAATTTGAGATTATCCTTTGCACCATTTGGTAGACCACAAGCATTACCATATGCTCTAGAATAACATTCGCACATATAACAACACCTATTCACATATAGCAAATTTACTACAAATTATAAACTTTGTCCTAGTAATTTCTCTATATATAAAATGCATTCTAGCTTTAAATTGATTTCCATAACCCAAACCAAAAAAAAAAAAAAACCATTCTCTTGATATCAGCATTGAAATTTAAATGTTAGATATATTTTCAAAAATTAAAAAAAAAATTACTACATTAATTTATTTTTCTCGTAAAATAATTTTTTCACAATGTTTATAAAAGCAATTATGTTCAATTATTAATGTACTTCAATTAACTCAATATTTTTGGTACACATAACTTCAATCCATCAATAAAATTTTAAATTCTACCTTTGATAGCATATATAAAAAATGGCAAAGCATTAAGTTAAATCGCACATTCCAATTTAAGGAAAAATCAATTTTTCATTAAATGAAGAATAAATCAAATTTGACATAAGATTTTCAAACAATTTTTTCACTACTTAAATTTCATAAAATTATCAAAACATAAAGAGTTGGACACAAAATTTCCAAAAAAAATTCCTTTAAAAAAAAAAAGAACAATAAAATAATTGTCTAAAATATTTCCATCAAATTTGGATAAAAGAATTAAAATAATATATATTGAACAACCATTTTTTTTTTTTTTTATAAATTTCTCTTCACTTACCTATATTCCACATAGTCAAATTTATTTTCTAATATTCCAATAAATCTTTTAGATAATATAGTTACCCAGATACATCTAACAATAATAAAATAAAGCACACATTAATGTTCACTTCCACAATGTAAATAATCTATGATATCAACATTCAGACCATCAAATTTATGTAAGACAAATGTTTAGACCATCAAGAGTTAAAAAAAAAATTTGTAAAAATAAAAATATCCATAAAATAGTTGAAATATAAAGACTAAATTCTTAAAAATCAAATCCTCAAAATAATAACACTTACAAAAATATGACAAAAAAATTCACAAAGCATTAACATTACAATAAAACATAACTAATTAAAGTGTACCATCAGATGTTTGCAAGGAACACCAAAAAAAAAAAAAAAAAGTCAAAAGCATAATGATCACTACGCATTCAACTAAAGGCTTAGAACCTCTAGAGAAATAAAAGTGTACCATCAGATGTTTGCAAGGAACACCAAAAAAAAAAGTTTTGCTACGGACCCCTACTATAACTACCAGATCTTTTGCACATTATTCAAATTCAAATTCAAATTCAAATTCGAATTCATTTTTTATTTTGTGACTATTTTCTTTCTAAATGAAATGACTAATGCCAAAATTACAAATAAGATAGCATTACTAACAATTCACAAATAAAATAAAATAAGACTCAACTATTTCCCGAATTTTGTTATTAATCAAACACACGTCATAATCTAAAGTACAATTCGTAGTGTTAGTCACATTGCAAACATGATGTAAGGCACATAAATTTTACCTTCTAACCATTCAATGACTACATTATTATATAAATTATTTCTATTATCCAATTTTATATGGTTTTTTCTCTTTTGCATAGAAAATAAGATGTCACACAATCATTGTCGAACAAAATTGTGACACCATCTACATTGCTTGACGCAAGCAGGTCAGTTACATCCTTATCTTTTAACAAATTATCGTTTTAATATTTTCCCCCCTTAAGTTTAACTAACACTTTTGTCATTCTTTCACGGAACCCCCAACATGGACAACACCAACTACACAACCTTTAACATGAATACAATGTATAATTCACTACCTAACTACGACAATACCCAATATGACAACCATGACTACATCTCACAATCTAAAAATTACCACACATATTACTCCAACACACGTCTCCTAAATACCCAACCAACCACTTATATACCTCCAACCAATTATAACTATTACTCAAACATACCTACAACATCTTACTCAAACCCATACTATTATTACAATTCCGAAACCTACTACACTTCACCCAACATCACTATCCCTACATTTGAAAATACTAATGACCACCTAGTACCCCAAATTTACTCATTAATGGCTCGTTGAACACACCAAAATCAAACACTAAACTACACCAAATTCTTTTAAAATAATGGCAAGTCCAAGTATCGATCCACAGGGAAAATTGTGAAATTAAACTAATTAAATTGTTAAATTCCTAAATTAATTTTGATAAAAAAGATTGATTGTTCATAACCTAATTTAGTAACAAATAAATTAAACTAAGTAATTAAATTATCAACTATAAATAAAATTGAGTTTACTGATTTGGGGAAAAACCTAGGGCAATGAGTCCACCACTAGTTACATAAATAGGATTTCAAATTAAAAACAATTATGTTATGGTTCGATTAGATTAATGCTTCGCAACTACAAGCTCAAAACATTTAACAAGAAGATTATCACATTCAATGTACGAGCACAAACCATCTCAAGTAGTATGAATCGTTCACTCTAAACTAAGGTAATGACACGACTCGTCCCTCGTAGTATGGTTCGTCTCATACCTTGAATGTGAAAGAATAGAAAACTCTTGTATGGAAAACATTCAACAATCACGGAAGACCGAATATTTGAAGAAATAATGAAAAATAAATATATGAAACTTCTAAAATACCATACAAGTGTTTAAACTTTTACATAATTGAAAATCAACAAGAAAAACCTATTACATGACTAAGGTTTCTTCAAAACCCTAGAAAAGGAGACTAGCCACTCATGGTGGAGTGGAAGGAGGTAGATGGAGAAGAAGCCACCATGAGAGACATGCTTGAAGCTTCAAGTTCCCAAACCCTAGCCTCTCTTTTGTCAAAACAAGTTTAGAACCCTATTCCAGCCTTTTCCTTGCCTTTTTATACTCCTGATCTCTTCCAAACAGGTTTAAAACGTCAGGCACAGTTTTCCAGAAAAAGTCAATGCACGTGCGGGAAAGTCAACTCTCTCCAAATTCTGTCTTTTTGCCCATTTTATGCTCCGACTATGTACAACCTGATTGACATTCAACACACATAAAGTATACAATTTGACCAGCAAGTGAAGTTAAGAGATTCTAATTAACGGCCTCAATGATATACAATTTGGCCTTAATCACATCCCCCAACTTACAACTTGCTAGTCCTCAAGCAAGTAAAATAAAATAAAATTAAACAAAAGCTATATATTTCTTCTTTCGTGGGAAAACGGTTGCATTTAGCATATGCAACAAGCCTTTAAACCACAAGGTTATCCCAAGTGGACGAGTAAAGTCTCGTGAGGGTTTCCAGAAATGATACCCACAAACATTAACATATTCATATATACTCAACAACAAATGACCATACTACTCCACCTAACAATCAACTTATGTGCCACTACAGTGTGATATTGAGACATCATGAGTCATTAAAGGCACAGTGGACAAGCATAAAGGAACCTATTGAGTCCAAACCACAATTCAATTAATACAAAAGTAAAGTCCCCTGTACTTGTGCATGCTAGTAGACAAGTTGTGAGTACCTTCGGTGTAAAGTGCAATCTCCATATTAGTTAACTGTCCACTATAATAGCCCAGTGTAACTCATAATAACACCCAACATATACAGAAAAACTAACCTGTTGCAGCCAAAATTCTCAATTTTTTTTTTTTTTTTTTGGATGACTGTGCAATGTCCTGATCCATTAAGCTTTCTAATTAACCCATGTAACAAGCATTGGGTCAATGACTCCCAAACCAGACGATTTTAGGGCACCAGGTGTAAAGACACCCCTACAGGCTTAATAACTCGAGTTAAAAAGGCTACAAATCCGAACAAGTCATTCTTTTTATTTTTCCTTAACTGTGCAATGTCCAAGTCCTTTAAGCTTTCTAATTAACCCATGTAACAAGTTTTTGGCCAATGACTCCCAAACCAGACGGTTTTAGGGCATTAGGTGTAGAGACACCCTTACGGGTTTAATAACTCGAGTTAAAAAAGCTACGAACCCAAATAAGTCAATCGTTTTTTTTTTTTTTAAGAATATTGGCTCTTCATTTATTCTTTTCTGCAACTCTAGCTATTATCAATGATGTACACCAAGGATTATAATAAAAAGATCACCGCTATGATAGTGTGTTCATGTGAATTAAGGCGTACTCATGACAACTGTACTAATACCACAAACACAGACAACTCTCCTCGTGCAAACATCGCATGCAAGTATCTACCCGATAAACCCTTTTCATACAAGTCTACTATACTCTCCAATTAACATATACAAATATCATCACCCTACTAACAAAAAGTCACATCAAGTGAAGTAATGCAATCAAGTGAAACAGGTATAAGCATGAATTATAAGCCAAATAGAAATGCACAAAAGAAAATATAACCCTCATCCCCCAACTTCAATATGGCATTGTCCTCAATGGAAGAGTAGAGAGAAATGAGAGAATATTACCAGAATTGTAGGTGCACATTCGGGTAGGTAGAGAGTAACATATACACACTTCACACTTTTATTTTTTATTTTTTTTATTTTTTTATTTTTTATTTTTTATTTTTGAAGAAAAGAAAGAACTAAAAATAAAAATAAAAATAAAAATAAAAGAGATAAAGCAATATACAGGCGGGTACTACGGAGAATTCGGTGGCGGTGGTGGCGGGAAATGCTGGGCAAACAAGGCTTGCATCAAAGAGCGCGTCTCAAAGGCTTCATCCTAAACCCGTTGCTGGATGGCGAGCTGGTGGGTGTGTAGCTGGTCACAGGTCACCTGAGAATAGTCTCGATGTGCTTGAATGACAGGGCTGTGTTGCTAAGAGAACTAACCGAAGGAAAATTTGAATCTTGAACGCTTAGGAAGAATGTGAACTGTCAACAGCGGATTACGTGATTATGAATAGCTTTATACCATATGCCTATAACCGATTGGAAACATGTGAATGGGATTATGGGATTTGGTAACTTATGCTTGGAGAATATGGGAATACTGTATATATGACATGTGATTAATTACCGGTATTACCGTTATGACTATGAACTGGTTTGACTAAAGAACGGTTGCTTTTGTGTTACTGTACTTCAAAACTACTTGGATTTGTTGACAACAGGCTGGTTTGATTAGAAACTCTGACTACCTGGAAGTATATGTAATCAGCATGACTGCTTCTGTATTGACACGTAGTACGATTGAATTTGTGGGAACTGAGGCTGATGAATAGTATATAAGTGATTACTTCAGAATTTCGTTTACTGCTATGGGGGTTAACGTACGGAATTACCTTGTATTCCTGATAACTTTAGAATGACCTGGACTAACTGTGATGGGTTACCGAATGGAAAACCAAATTGAACAAGGACCGGATGGATGACACGAAATTGAATAAATTAAATCTCTGTAACTTGACAACGAGAAATTATTTGTGAAAATGGAAACAGTGTGAGTCCAAGTCGTCCAATTAGTACTTGATATGAGTAAGGTGATCGATAACTTAGTAAAGTCATGTTCCACTATATTTGTTTTCTGTGTGATGAAATAAGTTTTGCTTTCTGAAATGCTATATGCTGTGTACTGAATGATTGTCCAATCTCTAATATGTATTCGTGTGACTCTTGGTACTATATGGTATCTGTTGGCTGTTACCCAGTATCGGAGGTTCCTTTATGGAACTTATATCTGTCTGCACTCTGTTACTCGTACCGAAGGCCCTGTCATGGGGGCTCAGCTTATTTGTTCTTTGTTCTCGGATTCGGAGGTTTCTTTATGGAACTGGTTATTCATAACCATCACGTGTCTGTATCTGTTCTGTATCTGCTATGTCTGTATCTGTTCTGTATCTGCTATGTCTGCATCTGTTCTGTATCTGCTCTGTTAGTACTAATGAATGCACCACGTATGTTTAAGCCAAAATTGTGACATCTGTGTATGATCTGGACAAGAATATGGAAATGAACATGTGTCTGAATTTGTTCTGAACTAAAACCTGAGTGTGTATAAGACTCTGTTTTGATAGGAACCCTAATCTCTGTACATGGTTACGTTCTGTTTTGTAAAGAGTTGAAATTATATTTCTGTTGAACATCGTTTCCTTTAAGATAACTTGAGTTTGGAGGACCAAACTTCTTAAGGTGGGGAGACTGTAATAACCCCGACCCGTAATTAGCTACTAATCAATAATTAAGGATGTTAATTAAGTGAATAAAATAAATTGCGGGATTATTATGTAAATTGCATGAGGTTTGGCTTTCTATCTGTCACTTGCAGAAATATCTGTTTAGAATTCCGCTTTGATATGAAAATTGAAAGCCTTATTGGCATCCGAAATCGAAATTGACTACACCAATGTGTTGTTTGGAATTTTTAGAATCATTTGGCAGATTTTATTAAAAATTGATTCAGTCTGATTCGTTAAGCTGTGTTTGGCTAGCTTAATAATCCAATTAATGCATTTTGACATCATAGCTTTATATATAGGCCTTAAACTCATTTTGAGCTCATTCCTTTTACCCCTTAGTGCAAAAATCTGAGAATACATTCTAGAGTGAGAGTGAGACTCCATTTTAGAGAGAGAGAGAGTGTGGATTCAAGGAAGAAATGAAGAATTTTGCTAGAGTAGCTCAAGTTTGGCAAGGATCTTGTGTAATTGAGGACTTTTGGTGAGCATCTAACCCATAATTCATGAAGAAGTTGTGTTATAAAGATGCCTTCATGGAGTTGTTAGGATCATTTGCATTTAATTTACATATGGTTGTGAAGAGGATGGAGGATTTGACTATACTTCCACCTGCATGTGTATATATATGTAGAGGTTGTCATTTGAGTTTGATTTTGATCATCTAACTTATTTTGGGAGTTATTTGATGCATGCATGTTAGAATCACCATGTTTAATCATTGAAATTCATGTTTTGAATTACATGCATGAAGTTGATAAGCTCAAATTTACTAATTTCATGAGTTTTGGAGAAAAGAATTGTATGTTCTACATGCATGAAAGTTTTGGTTCTAATTTTGGTAAATTCATGGGTTTTGACTAAAAAGAATTGATGAAAATCACACATTCATGTTTATGAATAAGTTTTGTAAGTTCATGAACAAGTCATGCATGAATTTGCCATTGAAATTGCTTTTGGAGCTCAAAACCCTATTTTGAAAAACCCAGAATTTTACAGTCCGCTCGAGCAAGGAAACCTGCGCTCGAGCGGAGAATGCGAGCTCTCAGTATTTTTTTCAGACATGAGCTCTCCGCTCGAGCGACCACTTGGACGCTCGAGCGAACCCTTTGTATGTTGTCGATGCGCTCGAGCGTGGGAGTTGTAGTTCGAGCGTGGATTTCGACCAACCAGTACTTTTTCCAAGTTTGCAGGTCGCTTGAGCGGAGTAAGTCACGCTCGAGCATCCCCTCTCATTTTGCATGTCTGCTCGAGCGAGGAAGTCTACGCTCGAGCGGGGACCTTATTTTCAGAAAATTTTACCAAGTGTTCCAAGGCATGTTTTGGCATCCTCATTACATCTTCGGCATTCCTAAGCCTTAATTAAGCCATATTAAGGAGGTTGTGGATTAGAAAAACACTAAGGAATGAATGTACTAAGTTAAGGGAAGGCAAGTAGGTGTGTTTTAAGCAATGAGCTAAGAATTAACAAAGACCAACGTAATGTAAGCTAAGCCATGTTTGCCAAGTACTTGTGTAATGATAAGTTACGTTTGTGTTATGTGCCTTTGTGTTTGTAGGTCAACGTCCGAGAATTGATTGACCACCTACTGGAACAACTGTGAGTAACGTTATCGTAAAGATACGTTTATATGAAATTATGTTCCAAATGAAATGTGATAAGCTATGATTTCTGAAATGATATCTGTTTACGTGAACGAACATCCCAAGTTTGAAATCTATTATGGCATCCATAGATAGTCCCAAGTCATGGTGGACGGCATGAAAATGCGGGTCCATAACATACAAGTTTACGAGATCTCGTTAGCCACTTCATGGTGGTGATATGTGTTTAATCGGTATCCGAAACCGGTTACTCTAGTCGGAAGACGTTTTGTGATGTGTTCTATGGGATGTACCATTATTATGTTCTGATATGAGAATGATTATGCTATGATCTGTTTCCGCTTACGATATGTCCGGATTTCGTTCACTAACCCCTTTACCTTAATGTTATTCATTGGGCTTTAACTCATTGTGTGTATATATATGTATAGGTGAGCATTCTGGAGCCCGAGCCTGAAGGCTTTTGTCTGGATCTGTGTTCTATTGTCAGCCAATCATTGTGCCTCACGTGGAGGTTCCTGAAGCATCCAGTGTTTAAGTTCTGTCTTTTCTGTAAATATAAGACTTGATTTGATGTCGTTGGCTATACTTATAATACTGTAATGTGTGTGGGTATAATGTATGAATGATATTTGAATATGTATTTAAAGTTTTAATTATTCTGTTCATGTAAGTCAGCACAGCTCATTGGACAACTATATTAATGTATTTGCTTCCGCTAGCCCCTTAATCTTGTTAATCTGTCCAGAGGCCTTTGGTAATCCAAGGATTACTGGTCGGTTACGATTCTAAACCTATAGGGGCGGGTTTGGGTCGTGACACTCAAGCGAAACCTGATAGCCAAGCTGATAACCGTGTAAAACCCGAACAAACTCCAAATGGCGCTCAGCTCGATGCCTAAGTGGAAGGACATTCTTATGGACCACGGAATCAATGAATAGCGAGCGGCTAGGCAGCTTGCTCCGCCGCAAGCATTTGAAACTGTTATCACCATGGGCCCCCGGGAAGTATTGTTGGATGAGGCTATGTATGGGTTGTCAATCCTCAATTTTCGGGAAGGGCTGATATTCTGGCTTGGCGAAAAACCCTAACACGGTGGCAATCATGGATGAGGTGATGTGGAAAATATGACCATCAATGGTAGATAGCAGTCCATCCTCGGTGGGTGACTCATACAAGTTCTGGTAGAAGAGTCGTACCAAACGAGGATAAGCGGGGGCTGTCACAGTGCAAACGCCCAACTGTTGCCGGAGTCGGAGCTGCACAACGGCCCAAGTAGTGTCCGTGTCACGCTGAAAAAATGGAATGTTGAACTGCGTGAGCTTGTGAAAAGGGCGCGAAGCCCACTCCGGCCGTGGCAAGTCACCCGGTGGTGGTGGCGAGGATGGTGGTGACGGTGGTGGTGGTGGCGCCGAAGAGGGGGAACCTCTGGTCTTTTTGGAGGCCCGAGCAGATACATGTCGACTCATATCCTGAACACAACAAAAGCAAATAGACACAAACCCGTGGAACCAATCATGAGAATAAAATAAAATATGAAAACACAAGTTTGCCCACTAATGTACCACATGCAATTCCCACTTTTATATATATATATAAACGAAATTAATTAAATAAATGAAGAAAAATGACATTAAATTAAATTAACTAAACTATAAAATAAACTAACCTAAACTAAACTATAAAATAACTAAACTACAAAAGAGACTAAAGTATAGAATAAAATAACCTAAACTAAACAAATTTTTTTTTTTTAGTTAATAGAAGAGAAGAAAATTAAATAAAATAAAATAAAATAAAAACTAAACTACTTAATAATTAAATAAACAATTACATCATAGAATAAAAAATAAAAATAACATCACTAACTAAACAAATAAAATTAAAAATAAAAATAAAACCAAAACCAAAACAATCCACGAACTAATTAAACTAATGAGAATCACTAACGAAACAATTTAAACTAAACAAATATAGCAAACAAAAAAAAACTAAATTAGTATTTGTATTAGCACCATGATTTCTGAGGTTTTTTTTTTTTTTTTGAATGAACACTAGATCAATAAAAAAAATAAAAACAAAATCAAAAACTCTACAAAGTGACCCCTACATCCACAAATCTACACATAAAAGAAAAAAATTACCTTGAAAAAGTGGAGAAAGAGAGAAAAATAATGGAGATTCGCCGGAAAAAATGGTGGTCGCTAGAGATTTGTCGGACAGGGAGGGAAGTGATGCCGGCGATGAGATGATGGTGGTGAGGAAGAAGAAAGAAGAAGAAATGGGAAGAAGAAGAAGAAGAAGAAATGGGAAGAAGAAGAAGAAGAAGAAGAAGATGGTGGGTTTGTGGGGTTGAGAGAGAGAGAGAGAGAGATATGATGAGAGGTAAAGAGAGGGAAATCTGAAAGTGATTGGGAGAGAGAGGGTTGGTTGGTGATTAGGTTTCTCTTTTTTTTAACAAAAATAGAAAATAAAAATAAATAAATAAATAAAAATACAAAAATATTTTTTTTATATAAATAAAATTATTGTATATTTATTTATTTATTTATAGAATTTATTTATGTATTTATTTAAAATTTATTTACTTATTTATTTATTTTGAAATAAGTAAATAAATTAAAAAAAAGAAATTAAAAATAATAAAAATAGAAAAAAAAAACAAAACAAAACAAATATATATATTTTTTAAAAAAAAATTCCCACACCAACTCACACACCTGCTTATTAAGCAGTGTGCGAAATTCAGAAGCACCAAATTTCCCGCACGTGCGGCGATTCAATCTCCCGTTGTTTTTTTTTTTTTGGCACGGCGTTCTGCATGTGCGGGGCCCAAGCCACACGTGCGACTTGAGGGACACACGCCTCTCCGCACCTGCTTTTAAATCAGTGTGCAATTTGGTTTGACAAACTATTGCCACACGTGCGTGAAAAGTTGCGGCACATGCGGGAATTTTTTTTTTTTTTTTAACAAAGAAAACTTATACCAAAAACAACCTTTTTTTTTTTTACAGAGTTCTAAGCATTTTGAATGTGGTTGAATACTTGATTTCCCATAAACCAGAAAGCATAAATCAAGGTCTTACCCAGGCTAGGGAGGGTCCCTTCCACCTACACGCATGCAATGACCTTTTTCTGCTACATTGCAACAGCATAGTTTAACAAAAACAAGAAGCACTCGCAAGCATACATGCTTCAAGAAAATGGAAAACTAACTCTCACCACCTAACAAAAGGCACTAAAGTTATGGCATAAAGTTGCCACTTTAGAATCCCCCCGGTAATAAAACCCAGCATAGTTTATAGCCTTCGGGCTACTGGCCAAAAGCAACAATTAACAAAAACCAAGTACAGTCCAAAGTATACTTAACCATTTCTATCTTCAATTGACATCCGAAATAAATATAGAATTTTAGAAAATATCGGAATGCCTACTAAAGATATAATCTTCACGCAAAAACCACGAATACTACTTTTCTCCCTAACTGTGTTTGTAACTTTCCCTATTCTCCAACAGGGTGACAGACTAAGTTGATTCGGTATCCAGAATCAAGACGCATAAAGCTACCTCAACCTATGGGGCTGCCATACAGAGTTCAAGCTGAGGTAGTTTTGAAACAATCTCCACACCCCTGGGTATTTAAACCAGACTCTAGTCTCAGAAATCTCAAACCTTTGTGTTCTAGGCTTTGCCATTCGAACTCTAGTTTCCACCGTCTCAGTTGGTCTCCTAGGAACTCACTACAAACACGGTTAGGTGGCTCTACCAGACCGTCAGATGCCATTCGGGCACAGCTAACACCAAAGGAATTACGCCTTTAGAGGATTTAATGTCTCATAGACGCAAATAAAGCATAATGAGAACAAAGAAAAACAGAATAGCATAGAAGGGAAAGAAAAAAAGAATAAGAAATCAATCTATCAATCATAGTAAAATGGGTCCTCAAAGCAATGGACTCAATCATATCCCCATTCCCAATCTCCTCTATATATGGTTTCAATCTTTGGCCATTCACTTTGAAAGTGTGGCCAGTCTTTGGATCTCACACCTCAACGGCGCCATGAATAAATGCCTCAACAACTACAAAGGGTCTATCCCATCTAGATCTTAGCTTACCCGGAAAGAGTCTCAATTTTGAATTAAAAAGCCACACTTTTTGGCCGGGTTCAAAGGATTTTCTATTAATGTGCTTGTTATGGAATTCTTTAGTCCAAGCTTTAAAAACTCTCGAACTCTCATATGCATCATTCTGGATTTCCTCCAGCTCATTGAGTTGCAATTTCCGGTTGAACCCAGTCGCGGCCATATCAAAGTTAAACTTCTTTATGGCCCACAATGCTTGGTGCTCAAGTTCAACCGGGAGATGGCAAGCTTTGCTGAACACCGCTCTATATGGTGACATCCCAATGGGTGTCTTACAAGCAGTGTGGTAAGTCCATAATGCATCAATTAACCGTTGTGACCAATCTTTCCTATCCGGCCTCACCGTTTTCTCAATTATGTGCTTTACCTCCCTATTTGAGACTTCCACTTGGCCACTAGTTTGAGGGTGGTATAGAGTGCCAACTTTATGAGTAATACAGTATTTCTTAACTACCGACTCAAAGAACCGGTTACAAAAATGTGTACCCTGATCACTTATTATGGCTCTAGGAAACCCAAAACGACTAAAGATGTTTTCATGCAAAAAATTGATTACCACTCTATGATCGTTTGTTCGAGTAACTATTGCCTCCACCCACTTAGACACATAATCTACTGCCAAGAGAATGTATTCAAACCCGAATGACGACGGGAGAGGGCCCATAAAATCAATCCCCCAAACATCAAATATTTCTACCACAAGAATAGGGGACATTGGCATCATGTCACGCCGAGACCTCGAACCCATTTGCTGACAGCGCAAACAAGTTCTACAAAATTGATGGGCATCTTTAAAAATTGTGGGCCAATAAAACCCACTTTGTAAAATCTTGGCGGCTGTTTTATGCCCACTAAAATGACCGCCATATGCAGAAGAATGACAAAATGTAAGAATGCTATGCACCTCACTCTCCGGCACACACCGTTGAATCACTTGGTCGGAGCAATATTTAAACAACTCTGGATCCTCCCAAAAGTAATACCTGACCTGCGAAAAGAATCGGTCTTTGTCTTGCTTAGACCAATTCTGCGAAATTTGCCCAATGGCCAAGTAATTCACAATATGTGCAAACCACCGGGGGGGCTCGCTTGTGACAGCACAAAGAGTTGTTCGTCTGGAAACGAATAATGCAAAATAAGAGGGTCACTAGTTTACTCAACAAGGATTCGGGAGAGGTGATCCGCCACAACATTCTCAGATCCCTTCTTATCTCGGATCTCTAGGTCAAATTCTTGGAGCAACAAAATCCATCTAATGAACCTAGGTTTAGTCTCTTTCTTTGATAGTAAATACCGTAAAGCGGCATGATCAGTGAAGACTATGACCTTAGAACCTAGTCTAAGGCAAAGACCACAACTAGCAACTCTTTTCGGTTGTAGTATAGTTCAATTGAGCATCCGAGAGAGTGCGACTAGCATAGTATATAGCAAATGGGGCCTTATTGACCCTTTGGCCTAACACAGCCCCGACAGCATAATCGGAGGCATCACACATGATTTCAAAGGGAAGCAACCAATCTGGTGATTTCACGATTGGGGCGATGGTCAAGGCCATTCTCAGTGTTTCAAATGCCTTTAAGCATGCCTCATCAAAGATAAAAGGCACGTCCTTAACCAATAAACTACACAATGGATGTATCTTACTAAAGTCTTTGATGAACCTACGGTAAAAACCTGCATGCCCTAAGAAAGACCTAATTTGACGCATGGAATTGGGTGGAGGAATGCATGCAATGAGGTCAACCTTAGCCTTATCTACCTCTATACCTCGAGGGGACACAATGTGTCCCAACACTATACCCTCACGAACCATAAAATGGCTCTTTTCCCAACTCAAGATTAGGTTTGCCTCAGTACATCGTTCTAACACTCTAGTCAAGTTCTTAAGGCATTCCTCAAAAGATGGTCCAAACACCGAAAAATCATCCATGAAAACCTCTAAGAATTACTTCACCATATCGGAGAAAATGGCCATCATACACCGTTGAAAAGTCGCCGGTGCATTACATAGCCCAAAGAGCGTAAGCAAAAGTGCCAAAATGGCATGTGAATGTGGTCTTTTCCTGGTCAGCAGGGTACACTAGGACTTGATTATATGCCGAATAATCATCAAGAAAACAATAGAAACCCTGTCCTGCTAACCGCTCTAGGATTTGATCAATAAAAGGTAAGGGAAAATGATCCTTCCTAGTTAAGGAATTCAGTCTCCTATAATCAATACACACTCGCCACCCAGTAGTGGTTCGTGTGGGGACTAACTCTCCTCTCTCATTCTCAACAACAGTGATGCCCGATTTCTTGGGCACCACTTGCGTGGGACTCACCCACTTGCTATCCGAGATGGGGTATATAATACCCACATCCAACAATTTCAATACCTCATTTTTCACCACCTCTTTCATATTAGGATTCAGTCTTCGTTGCATTTCGCGAGAAGGTTTGGTGTCCTCTAGGTGTATATAATGCATGCACACAAAGGGATCTATCCCTTTCAAATCAGCCACTGACCACCTTATAGCACTCCGATGTGCCACGAGAACACTCATTAACTGACTCTCCTACACTGCAGTCAAGTCAGATGCAATGATGACTGGTAAAGTCTCCTGGGACCCTTAAAATGCATACTTGAGTGTGGCCGGGAGTGGCTTCAACTCAAGTGTAGGTGGTGTGACCAAAGATGGTATAGCAGGCTCTCTCGACAGAGGAGGAAATGACTCAAACCGGGCTTTCCACAGAGGAAAATCTGGTGTAGAAGAAGCATTAAGCATGACATTCACCTCCTCAACTGACCCATCAATATCAAAATTTTCAAACCCAAAATGAGCTTGACAAGCCTCTAAAGGGTCCTTTACAAGAATGAAGGGCAAAGCCTCCTCTACAACATCCACTAATAAGCACTCCTCTCTCTCATGAGGTTGTTGGGATGCTTGGAAAATATTAAGTTTCACTTGCATGTTACCAAATGAAACTTCCATAACCCCGGTCCGACAATTAATGCATGCATTGGCCGTAGCCAAGAAAGGTCGACCTAAGATCACCAGGATTTGTTTCCTAGAACTGGCTACCGGTTCCATATTTAAAACCAAAAAGTCAACAGGAAAGTAAAACCTATCGACCTTCACTAGCACATCCTCAATCATGCCACGTGGCACTTTGAGGGACTGGTCAGCCAATTGAAAAATGACAGTAGTGGGCTTCAACTCGCCAAGCCCAAATTCCTCATACACAAAGTACAGCAATAAATTGACACTAGCCCCTAAATCTAATAAGGCCCTATTAATGAAATGGTCCCCTATAATGCATGAAATGGTTAGGGCACCCGGGTCCTTAAGCTTAGGAGGTGTGTCATTCAACAAGATGGGGCTTACTTGCTCCGTGAGTAGGACCTTTTGGGACACATGTGTCCTAAATTTATGCTTTTGCGTACAAAGGTCCTTCAGAAATTTGGCATTGGATAGTACTTGCTTAATCGCCTCCAACAGGGGGAGGTTGATTTTTACCTATTTAAAGACCTCCATCATTGCCTCCATAGATGTCGCCTTCTTATTAAAAGGAGACGGTGTATCAAGGCATTGGGGAAAGGGTGCCTTAGGCACATATGGTGCCTTGGGCTCATGTGAAGTGTTAGGGACTAAGTCAACCCTCTTAAGTGTTTCCCCCTCACCCTTGCTCTCATTGGGTGAACCACCGTGGTCACCCTTCTTAACTCTAGTTGCATCAGACGCAACTAACTGAGGCTCTAACTCCCTACCACTTCTCAAACTAATCACTGCTTGCACCTGCTCATGGTGCTTTCCATTCCCACCCGAACTCTCTGCCCCGTATTGGCCCTTAGGGTTGGCCATAGTTTGACTTGGTAATTTTCCCTCCTCTCTTCGATTCATGTTGTTAGCCATTTGACCCAATTGGGTCTCTAGCTTGGTAATAGAGTGAGTGTGGGAGTGAACTACCGGTGCTAACCCCTTAAGTTCTGAGAGAACTTCTAACACCTAAGTCTCAAAGGCAGAGTTGCCCTGAGGAACAGGCGGGGGGTGTGGTTGCCGGTACGGTTGTGGGGGTCGATAAGGTTGCGGTGGTCGGTAGGATGATTGGTTGGCAAAATTATTAAAATTCTACCTTGGTGGTGGAGGATTGTAAGAATTTCCTTGTGAAGGGGGTCTCCATGAAAAATTAGGGTGATTTCTCCATCCCGGATTGTATGTGTTGGAGTATGGATCATTACCTGGGTTGGAGAATCCTTGAGCCGCATTCACATGTTCTTGGACTAACTTCAGAAATTGTGATGCCGAAGGGCACTCACTCAAGTCATGAGCAGGGCTCGTACATATAACACATGCCTCGTGAAATTGAGGCTAATCTTGATGGGTAGGGGCATGTCCCGCAGCTAATAATTGGTCCATTTTGTGGGACAGTGCCTCTACTTGTTGGGCTAACTCTAGGTTTTGCCCGACCTCATATATGCCCCCTCTTTTCAAGGCTCCAACTACTGGTTGCTGGACTTGCCGGGCTGCGGAGGCATGGTGAAGGGAATTATCACTTAGGTTCTCAAACAATTGCCATGCCTCGGCATCATTTTTAGACATGAATGACCCACCACAAGACGAATCCACCATTTGGCGGTGTGGCTCAGTTAAGCCATAATAAAATGTTTGAACAAGTTGCCAATCAGGCACTTGGTGGTGGGGACACTGTTGAAGAAGGTCTCGAAGTCTTTCCCACGTCTCATGGAATTGCTCGCCATCCATTTGAGCAAAGTTTGTGATGGCTCGCCTAAGTTGGTTGGTTTTACCTATGGGAAAGTACTTCTCCAAGAACCGTTGCTATAATTGGTCCCAAGTTGTGATTGAATTAGCAGGTAAAAAATTTAGCCAGCGTTTGGCTTTATCCTTTAATAAGAATGGAAACAATCGCAACATTAAGGCCTCATTTGTGAAATTCTGGATCCTCACTGTCGAGCAAATTTCCAGAAATTCATTCAAATGCTTATAAGGTTCATCATGAGTTAGTCCATGGAATGATGGGAGCATTTGTATGGTGCTGGACTTAATCTCATAATGAGCAGCAGTGGTGTTGGGTAATTGGATGTATGATGGTGATGTATATGCAGTGGGTGTGAAATAATCCTTAAGGGTGCGGTTAGGCACATTCAGGACATCAAGATTTGCCATCTCTATTGGCTCAATGTATGAATATGAATACTCAAGCCTAGGAACACGGGCAGAGGCCCTAAGTCTCCTAAGAGTCCTTTCTAGTTCAAGATCCAAACTCCACAATTCAGGGCGACAAGAACGGCGCCCGTGCGTACACTACCCACACACACACAAAAAGTTCGACTTTGTGCACTAAGTTACGAAAACAGAATGCAAAAAGAGAAATACTCACAGCGGTTCAACGAAAACGCTTTACTCGTCTTGTGGATGCTTGACGTGTAGACGTTGTCTCCAACCTCTATTTGAGTTTTGACTTTCATTTTAGCACTTTGGTGCTTTGCTTGTGAGTGTTTGTTTCTGTTTACTCACTTTAGTGCTGCTTTTTTTTTTATATTTTTAAAGCTCAGCTGCGCTATGCTTGCACTTCGGTGATAGCTCTAATTTCAAACGCTCTGCACACTTAGCAACACAAAAGCATAAAATCCTAAACTAAAAATTAAAATAAGAATGTAACTTTAAATTTACTAATTTCGCTAGAAGTCCCCGGCAACGACGCCAAAATTTGATGGCTCGTTGAACACACCAAAATTAAACACTAAACTATACCAAATTCTTTTAGAATAATGGCAAGTCCAGGTATTGATCCACAGAGACAATTGTGAAATTAAACTAATTTAATTGTTAAATTCCTAAATTAATTTTGATAAAAAAGATTGATTGTTCATAACCTAATTTAGTAACAAATAAATTAAACTAAGTAAATAAATTATCAACTATAAATAAAATTAAGCTTACTGATTTGGGGAAAAACCTAGGGCAATGAGTCCGCCACTAGTTACGTAAACAGGGTTTCAAATTGAAAACAATTATGTTATGGTTCGAACAGATTAATGCTTCGCAACTACAAGCTCAAAACATTTAACAAGAAGATCATCACATTCAATGTACGAGCACGAACCATCTCAAGTAGTAGGAATCGTTCACTCTAAACTAAGGTAATGACACGACTCGTCTCTCGTAGTATGGTTCGTCTCATACCATGAATGTGAAAGAATAGAAAACTCTTGTATGGAAAACATTCAACAATCATAGAAGGCTGAATATTTGAAGAAATAATAGAAAATAAATATATGAAACTTCTAAAATACCATACAAGTGTTCAAACCTTTACATAATTGAAAATCAAAAAGAAAAACTTATTACATGGCTAGGGTTTCTTCAAAACCCTAGAAAAGGAGACTAGCCACTCAAGGAGGAGTGAAAGGAGGTAGATGGAGAAGAAGCCACCATGGGAGACATGCTTGAAGCTTCAAGTTTTCTCTCTTTTCCAAACCCTAGCCTCTCTCTTTTTTCAAAACAAGTTTAGAACCCTATTCCATCCTTTTCCTTGCCATTTTATACTTCTGATCTCTTCCAAACAGGTTTAAAACGTCGGGCACAGCTTCCCAGAAAAAGTCAACGCACGTGCGAGAAAGTCAACTCTCTCTAAATTCTGCCTTTTTGCCCATTTTATGCTCCGACTATATACAACATGATTGACATTCAACATACATAAAATATACAATTTGACCAGCAAGTGAAGTTAAGAGATTCCAATTAACGGCCTCAATGATGTACAATTCGGCCTTAATCACTCATCCTATGAAGAATTCACTGCATCATCTACCCACTTCACTGAAAAATCACAACTCGTATATTAGCAATCACCGAAAGAAGGATGGCTCAAATTAAATTTTGACGGTGGAACCTACCCGAACAAAGAAGTTCCACAAGAAGTAGATGTTATTCGTGCAGGAACATTTCGAAACCACAAAGGAATTTGCATTCACGCTTTCAGAGACACAATACCAATGAAATCTGTAAAATATGCTGAAGCATCAGCTTGATGTCATGGATTACAAATTGTAGTAGAAAATGAATGGCCAAAGATATGGGCAGAAGGTGATGCAAAATTCTTAATCGAAACAATTCTTCACAATACACAAAGAGACTATTGCAGCACCATATCGAAACTCATAGACAACATCCGAAGAAGAAGACAAGATTTCGAAGATTGCAAAATCACCTTCATTTGTAGAGAAGGCAACTCTGCAACAGACGCATCGTGCAACCAAATCGAAGGAAAATATGGGAACTTAAAATACGATGAAAAAACTTCGCCACACAAAATTAAAAATATTGTACATCAAGAAAGACAATGATGTATCTATACACATTGTACATAATCACTCTAACACAGAGTACTTCTTCTTCTTATTACCTTTTGTAAATAAATCCCCGTTGTACATATCTACTATAATGTATGAATTCCACTGTCACACAAATCAGTCCACTAAGCCAACAATTATTTAATAACTGCTCCATGACTACTTTTAACAACTCATGCACTTAAACAATGTTGGAAAATAATTATTTTTTTGTGACTTTAATGCTATATTAAAGTGCGTGCCAATCCTCAATTAAGGTGGGTTAAAGTGGGTTTAGATTCTTTGCAGTGAAATTTTTACACCACAAAAAGAATGATCAAAATCATTAAGATTTGAATGAGAAATTGACTCATTAAGTTGGCTTCATGAAAGAGATGTTGGGAAAGGTGTAAAACCTTCTATCCCACATTGATTATAGAGGAGAGCATTGGTAGGTATTTAAATCTCTTTTTTTGCCTAAGGGTGTGAGCCCTTTGGGGCATCCAAATTTTCCGAAGGAAATGAGTTATGGATGCTTCAAGGATGGACTTGGACCAAGACTATGATCCAAGTTGATTATGCAAAAATTGCCACACGTGCGCGCGCGGACGCGTCACACGCCTGCCCAAACCAGGCCAGGTTCGGGTCCATGGATCTTGGGACTTGGGCTTGAGGCTTAATCTTTTGGGGCCAAGCTAGATGTGCGAGCTACAAAATTATATACATTACACATGTGTATATATATTTGTGTAACCCCTTTACATTCATGATGAATTAAGCCATCAGTTTTGCACCATTATGTAGAATTAATCCTGCATTTGTTGCAGGAGCCTTTTCTTCTCTCCCTTGAATTGTATAAAAAGAGACCCTTTTCTTTCATTCTTCCACACCAGAAAGTTTGCTACCTTTGTGTTCCAGAATTTTTCCTCTAATTTTTATTCTTCCTAGTGAGAGAGTACTACCTGAGTTTTGTTAGCCGAAGCTACATCGTAAGAGCTTGCCTGTAGCTAGTCTAATCGTTTTATCCTGGGGAACAGACGTCAAAGAACCTCCAGCACCCAACTGGTGAAACGACAAATATGTTTTAAGGACACTGTTTAGTGCATGCTTTGGTTTGCATTCTTTTCTTGTGTATCTTTTCAATATCCAGCATATTTATTAAGTCTGAAATCAAAATTATTAATCATGAATCTATTTGTGTGTTACTTAT
The DNA here is from genome assembly GCF_055761805.1 of Camellia sinensis. NCBI lineage: Eukaryota > Viridiplantae > Streptophyta > Magnoliopsida > Ericales > Theaceae > Camellia > Camellia sinensis. The sequence continues at coordinate 16,133,981 of NC_138966.1, forward strand.
GAATCTATTTGTGTTATTTAGTTACACCATTTGTACAACAAACTTAAAATAGATTCTACATTTTCTTTCAAATTCACGAATAGTTTAATATGTCATTGCTGCTAGTAGTTTTTTTCTTATAAATAATAATAAATAAATAAATAAACAATTCAGAACATGGTTCATCACTGTAGATTTTGTAGCATACATAAACTTATGATCCTATACAACCACGGTAAGTGGATAAATAAAAGGGAGAAAGAAATGGGGGTTGGAAGATATACACAAATTATATATATTTGCTCTCGCGCATGAAGGTCCGAATAAATGTCGGAATGTCCGGATGTCTCTAATTATTACAAATTTGAATGAATAATTACCTAATCTATTACAATAATAATATTACAACAATCCATTTAAAAATAAACCAATGATCCGCGCCAATGACAATGTTCTTCAAAAACTGCTCTGTCTGCCTTGCTGGGAAACTGCCCTGTGTTCACCCTCAGCCATTACTCTGTACTTCTATAAAATGCCCTGTGTACCACACATTGGAGGCCGGCCGGGCCTAAATGAAGCACGGCCGGGCCCAAATAGATCCAACTTTGCCCTAATTTTTGGTAGAAAAACTATTTTATGCGCTGAAGTGAAAACAGTGTAGACAGGATGCTTCTAAGCAATGTTTGACCTTTCCGCCCTTCTTTATCATGGAGATACTCAAGAAAAGAGTAGGTTCGGTTCCCAAACCATCAATGGTCGCAAGTTGATTGTATGATGATTTTGGACACAATAGGACAAAAGTTTAATGAATGCAATGAAAGACAAACAACACCTTCTTCCTATCATGAAGTTAATTCAAGAAGGGAGGTAGACACGCCTTAAGAATCATCAAACATCACGAATTAGGATATGATGACTCTAGATGCGATGGATTCGGTATAACGTCCGACCGAATCCTACCAATTTTATTAGTTTCCCTTATGTCGGTTTTAATCCAATTTTAAGCCAATTTTTATTAGCCTTTTTTATCTTACCTCTCCATTTCTTATATTTTATTCCATTTTGTCCAAAAGTGATATTTATGTCCATTAAATCCAAAAGCAATAAAGATGAAGAAGCATAGTTTAACCCAGGAAATGACTTTTCAAGCCCTTTTCTACGGGGGGAAATCACAAAGAAGGAATCAAACCTATTCCTGAGCGATAATGGACTCGGAGTCAAACCCGAGAAGGGTGATAATGACCTCAAATGTAAACTCGATGACAAGCTATAATATAACCTTTCTTTAAGATCTCCAAGGGTTTAAGTTAAAAAATTAGTCCCTTGCAAACAATGCAACAGTGATTAAGAGGAATATCAAACAAGGGATCGTTCTCAACATAAGAGAGATCTAATGCCCTGGTAATGAATCTCCGAAGAGATTAAACCATTTAGCACATGAGAGGCCTCTCTCTTGGAAGTTGAACAATAATCACGTGTCAAATACAACTCTTAGTTAAAAGAAGCGAAGAAAGGAGGGACTTCTAAATCACATTTTTCAGCCTTTTAAAACTCTGAAAATCAGTGTATAAATCAAAGAAAAGAGTGGGAAAACAAAGGGTACGAGCTATGGGATAAGGTTCAACAAAGGGTGATTAGCCCCTCCACCTTTGGTAGCTCCTTAACCCCAAGTTTCAGCACTTGGAATTGATCCAAAATAGTATGAAAACACAAGAAAAAGATAGACAATGAGTGAAATGAAAGCAAGGAAAAAGGTGACAAACTTATACCTCTTGGAGATAGGATGCTCTTGTTGTAAACCAAACTTGATCCCAAAGCACTCTCAAGCTTGAATTATTGTACCAAAGTCTCAACCAAAGCTCCAAGTCCAAGCTCTAATGGTGTATATGGTGTGTGTATATAGTTCAAAGATGATATGAGAGCACAAAGGTGACTTGTAAGAGAAGAAGGAACTCTTAAATATCTTTTTAACTCTTTGAAATTTTTCTAACCCTCAAAACGAAGGTCTGAGCTCGTATTTATAGAATTTGAGGCAAAGAGGTCATAAATATCTTCAAAAATAGACAGCTAGTGGATTCCCGCTCAGAACAGTGTTTGTCGCCCAAAAGGCACGGCCAGCCCCAAATGAGGCACAGTTGGGCCCCAATGTGGCTCCCTTGCCTCTCTGTTATAGGTTCAATACATGTTGGCACAGTGCTCAAAAATGGGTTTCTGAGGTAAAAACATCTTGGGTATGGAAGGTTGTGATTGTTTAGAGCTTGAATTTGGATTCTTTTATTGAGAATTCAAACCACTTACACAACGTAACCTTCATCATCGAGTGCTCAGAATAAAGCACCCAAGTCTTACAGGCGGTCAAAAATGGGGTGTCTACACCTGTCGAACTAACTCTTCTCCATATTGCCATATACTCCTCATCATTTTAAACACTAAATCGACAGAGAAAACCTTTCGTTCATAAACCAATTTTCACACAAATTGGTCTACTAAGCCAAAAATTATTTAATAACTGCTCTGTATTTCAAGTCATCATGCAAAATATATAGAAAATAGAAACGTAAATCTTACATTAGTGGTATTATTTGAATTTAATCTATAAATGATATTCTTTTTTTCTTTGCTGATCGAATATGAAAAATAAAATCAAACATAACTTAGAGCGCATTCATAACAATTTGATAAACTCTTATTGGACCAATTGTACCTAGGTATAGTGGTCCGAATAAGCAGTATGTTGCAAAATAAGAAGGATCACCATAAGAAAACTGTTTAAGAATATGAGTAGAATCTTACCACAAAAATAATATCCAAAGATCATGATTTTCCATTCATGAGTTTTATGGAGAAGATAATTATTTTGTACATTGTGTAAACACCAGCAGCTCTAAATAGTGGCTAAGTAATGCTTATTCTACAATCTACAATGTATTGTTGCATGTATACCCATTAGTTAAACTAAATTAGAAGGTGATGTAAAATTCTTAATCTAAACAATTCTTCACAGTACACAAAGAGACTATTGCAGCATCGTATGGAAACTTATAAGCAACATCCGAAAAGGAAGACAAGATTTCGAAGATTGCAAAATCACCTTCATTCGTAGAGAAGGCAACTCTGCAGCAGACGCATTGTGCAACTACATCAAAGGAAATATGGGAACTTCAAATACGGTGACAAACTTTACCACGCAAAATTAAAAATATTGTACATCAAGAAAGACAAGGATGTATCTATACACATTATACATAATCACTCTAACATAGAGTACTTCTTCTTCTTCTTACCTTTTGTAAATGCAACATGCCCGGGGGTAGCCGTGTGTGTTAAACAGTTCGGACCCTCTATTTCTTTGATCTAATCTCACAAGTGTAATGTGAAATATAGATGAGAGTCCAGTTTTGGCAACTTTTATAGAAAATCCATTTTATTGCAAAACCTTTGCTAGAACTGGACTGCATCACCAGATCTTAGAGTCACCACCTAATGTTTTGGGAAAATTAGAAAACTCGTGACTCGTACCAAGGCCACTGTTTGTTGTCACCAAAAATGCTTGGCTCGAAACCTTAGGTATAAGAGTAGATGGTCATTATTGAGCACCCCCACTCACCCAATCAAAAGATCAGCCTCTACTAAACCATGATATGAATTTCATTTTCTTTATACGTTCATGTTCTGATTATTTAATAAATCCTAAAATTTACTATGTAAAACATACAAGTATAGACGTAGACACCCCATTTTTGACCGCCCTTAAGACTTGGGCGCTTCATGGTGAACACTCAATGATGAATTGTTATGCTGTATAATTGTTCAATTTCTTCAACAAAAGGCTTCGGTTTTCTAGCTTCAAAGCCCAAACCTTGCACCTTCTTTGAATCAAAACCCTTTTTTTTCTAGCTTGACCACTCAGAGGCCTATTGGCCAAAAAGTGGCCGGCAGGCCAATTTTTATTGGCCGGCCATCCCTCTCCATGGCCGGTCGGCCATGTCCAACGACTAACAAATATTTTGCTGCCAGCTGTCCCCCCATGTGCATGCCTTGCACCAGCTGGCTCAATACAGATATTTCCGACAGGGGAACCTATTTTTCTATAAATACTTGACCATCCCTCATGGTTTTAGGTTAGAAAAATTTGCCAAGAGACAAAAACTTACCGAACACTCTCCCTCTCTATCTTGCAATATACATACACTATGCATACACTTCCTAAACCAAAATTTTGAGGCTTCTTGCTGAGATTATTGAGTCAAAATTTCAGCTCTTGAGGGTGATCACTTTGTGATTTATGAACCAAAGAGCATCCTCTCTTTAAGAGGTATAGCTTTTGCCATCTCTTCTCTTATTTACACTACTATTTTCTTCTCTTTTATAAATTTCTTTGGACTGTTTTCAAGTGTTGAAACTTGTGATTAAAAGCTACCAAAGATGGAGGGGTCCATTTCTTGGACCTTATCCCATAGCTTATATCCTTGTTTTTCCACTTGTTTCTTTACTTTTAGCTACTGATTTTCAAAGTTTTTAGAGGCTAAAATATGTGATTTAAAGGTCCAAAAAGTGAAGGGGTTAGCCACCATTCCTTAGGCTTACTTACAAGCTTTGTTCTTTTTTTTGGAAGGGGGGGTTCACTTTTGCTAGCTTTTCAAACTAATTTTTATCACTGTGTTGTGCTATTTAGGGGCAATTTAGTATGTTTATTTAGTTATTCTTCGAATACCATGCTTGTATTGTTGTAAGTCCTCATCGATTTGGTGGTTGAGGCCATAGACACCAATCTATTTGAATTGATAGCTTTCTTTACATAATTTCCATGTAAATATTCATATTTGTCATCATCACCTTTGCATAACCATCTCTGCAATCTCCCTCATCTCTTTGCTTTTTTTGATTAAGAGTTGTCTTAAACACTAGTTTGTTGCTCAAGGCATGAGAAAAAGACTTTCCATGCTTAATGGTACAATCTCTTCGGAGGTTCATTACCAAGGCATTACATGTCTCTCATGTTAAGCACAACGTTTTGTTTGACGCTTCTTTTTATTGCTTTTTGCACTTAGTGGACGTAATGATCACTTTTGGACAAAAATGAATAAGGAATGGAAGGTAATGTAAAAGAGGCTAATAAAATTGGAACAAAATAGGTAAAAGGTAATAAAATTGGGTTGGGTTCAATCGAACATTATATTGAATCTATTGCGTCCCGAATCATTACATACTCTTTAGTGATGCTAATGATTCAAGAAGCAATGTCTACCACTTCCCTTGAGGTAACTACATTATAAAGGAATGGTTTTGTTGGTCTTTTATTTCCATTTATTGATCTTTTGTCCTATCGGTTCATAAATCATCATGCAACAATTGATGATTTGTGAATCGAGTCTACTCCTCCCTTGATTAGTTTCATGATAAGGAGGGGCACAGAGAATAAAAATCTCCTAGAAACACTCTATTTTTGCTCTGTTTTGATTCTGTGGCAGCCAGGCAGAACCCAAAAATAGTGGTCGGCTGACCATCTTTCTGTCCGACCGACCACTTCTCAAGGCCACTCGGCCACAACTGTTTATGCAGGCAGTGGTATTTTTCTTGCAGAACAGAGCATAAGCTAAGGCAAAAACAAAATAATTTTTTTACTACAAAACAGAACAGAATCTGGCAGCAAACAGAGAGGTTTTCGGGAGGATGTTCTCTGTTGCGTGTGCACGGGTCCTCACTTCTCGTGTGAGTCCTTTAAATTAGATTTAATAATTAGTGTGTTGTAATTAATTAATTATATTCATTTGAATTTGTAATAATTAGTTAATTAGTTTACTCCATTTATTTGATGTTGTAATAATTAGTTTAAGTAGGACATTGCATTCGGACCTTCTTGTGTGGCAAATTGTAAACACTTGTAAATATTTGTATGTCTTCCAACCCCCCATTTCTTTCTCCCTTTTATTTACTTGCTTACGATGGTTGCATTCATGTTTTGGTTTCAGATCATTACCATGTGTGAAATACCCATTTTTGCATGCATTGGGTTTGGCTCATCATTCTAACATTATTGTCATTTCCTACTTACTTGAATATGTGTGCTATCGCATGCTTCGAGTTGAGCCATGTGTCACGTTAAGAAACCGAACCTAGCAGTTACATCTTGTATGTGTTGCATTAGTCACTTGCATATTAGAGCATGCATGTTTCTAACTATTATCTTCTATTTTGGCTTGCCTCGGTTGAGTACTAGGTGAGCATTTCTTGCTTTAGCATATTGCATGTATGTTAGTGTTGCCATATCAAGCATATTACCATGAGGTTAAGTGCTTATTTGATATACCGCTTGAATGCCTGTGGATGAAGGCTAGTTCGTTTGAATTGGGATGATTTGATTAATGCATATATGAGCTGACTTTTCCAAGTAGCACATATTCAAAACTCTTTTCAAACAAAGCATGAAATCAAAGCATTCCAAAGCGAATAATTTAGTCTATACTTGTGTGCCTCACATAGTAAGTTAGCACTAATAATTAGAACAAGAGCATATGATGTACATAAAAATCACATCATGATTAGTAGAGGTCGATCTTTGATCAGGTGAGTGGGGTGCTCAATTCATGACCTTCCCCTCTCATACCTAAGTTCCCTAGTTAAGACACTTTGGTTATGACGAACAAGTGGCCTTTGGTATGAGTTGTGGGTTTCCTAAATTTCTCAAAAATATTTAGGTGACGACTCTGAAATTTGGCAATGTAGTCTATTTTTGGCATTTCTGATTGTAAATCAATTTTTCAAAAATTTGTCGGATTTGGACTCTCATTTATGTTTTTCTATTTCACATTGCACTTGTGAAACCAGATTAAGAACCACAGGAGTCCGAACTGTAGGGCTATCGTATTCGAAGTGACTAAACCCCTTCAAGGAGCACGAAAAAGCCAACTACAATAGACTATGCCATTCATTTTGGAACAATTTGATTTCATGTATTTTGAAAGAGTTTTGAAGATGTACAACCCAAATAAATTGAGTTTACAAACATGAAAAATCAACATTATTCCAAATTAAGCGACACAACCTTCATCCACTGGCATTCATACAGTTATATTAAGTAAGCAAGTAGCCACATAGTAGGATGCTTAAACATAATAAGAAAAACACACACAAGTGGGATGCTAAAGCATAAAAACTTACATATTTACTGATGTCCCGCGAATAGCTACAAAACAAAGTTAGTAACATATGCATGATCTTATATACAAAATCCTAATGCAATTCACTCATGAGATGCAACTAAAGATTCAGCTTCTAAGTTATGACATGTGACTCATCTTAAAAACATGAGGTAGCGTACATAATCACATAGGAATTAATTAAACCCACAAATGTAAACTTAGTCAAATCAAGATGCATGAAACATGGATGCAAAGCATGGATATAATGAAAGATAAAATATGATGCCTATTCATAAATAAAGAAAGCATGTAAAAGAACGGGATAGAAAGAAAAGGGGCTATAAATTATTACAACATTTGAATGAATAATTACAAACCAAATTAGAGAGGGATAAGGAGAATATTACGTCAAAATAAAATCCTCACAAAACACTCAAAATAAAATAAACAAAAGAAACAAGCTTCATGTGCTTTGGAAACCACTAGAAGTTGGTTAACATCAGAAGACAATGCCGTCTTGTCCAAAAGAAGCTAACCGGCCGACCAACTAGGCCTAGCAAAACCTATCTTATTGCAAAACCAAGGAAAAGAACAAACAAGAAATATGTAGATGGCTCAACTAACTACTACCGGTTAGATTAAAACAAGAAAACAAATATAAAATAGAAAGTGCAAACTTACAACAAAACTAACATGAACCTAAAACAAGAAAACAAATATAAGATAGGATATGCAAGATTATAACAAAACTAATATGAGACTAATACAAGATGTCACGATCCAAACCTGTCCCTAAAGGTTTAGCGTCGTAACCAGCCAATAATCCTGGGATTACCCAAGGCCTCTGAACAGAATAAAAAAAATACAGGGGCTAGCGGAAGCAATTACAAACATACAACATCCATAAAGCTGTGCAGACATACATAGGACAGAGAATTTAAGGCTTTATATACATACATGTGACGTCATGATTACATTAACCGTACGTCACCCACATATTCAAATAAACAAAAATGGGACTTAGCCCAATGTATAGATAAACAGAAATTTGTGCAGATTTCAACAAAAGAAAACAAAGTCTTAAACTTAATCCACAAAACTCGACCATTTGACTCTTTTCGGAACCTCCTCGGGAGGCACAAAGGTTGGCCAACAAAATAGAAGTCCAGACGATCATCATTGAGCCTGGTCACGCGCCTGATCACCTACATATATAAATAATAGAATGAGCTGGAGCCTAGTGAATAATAACAGAGTAAAGGATTTAATGAATGTTGTCCATAACAGATACAGAAAACAGAATTCAGCTCATATTAGAAGTGGATTCATATTCTTGTTCAGAAATCAGTATTCATAACGGAAATGGAATCAGAATCATATTCATAATCAGAATTTACAGTCAATCGTACGTGATACATCCATTAGCACTAACAGAAATAGTTGACCCTTAAAGGGATAGCCATAAAGGTATACAGTTGACGCACGTGCACGGAGACGGCACAATTAGCTCAAGAGAGGTTCAGTTGGCCCATAATTAGGACATATATAGAAGGAACCATAACAGTTGGCTCATGAGATGTTCAGTTGGCCCATAATTGGGACATAACATAATAGATAACATATGCCATCTGAAGCTAATGATGCCACGAATACATTTAAGAAATATTGGACAACTATTCATTCATACAGAAGACAATAATTCAGAAAATAGATCATCTTATATAATTCAAAAAATACTTATAATTGAATATAACTTTACAAAGTTATTACTCACAGTTGGCTCCAATAACAGACAGACATAGCAGATAAAGCAAACAAACATAGCAGATAACCGGGTAACCTACGACACGTGACCTACACAAACACAGAACGGATGCACATTGAAACACACGCTCGGAATTCATGTAATTCATTTCTTTCTTGATTGGGTGTGTTTCTAATCTTTATCCTTACTACTATGTCTTAATTAGGGCTTAAGAATGCCTAAGATGCAACGACGATGCCAAAATATGCCTTAGAACACTTAGTCAAATTTTCAAAAACAGGGCAGTCTGCTCGAGTGCAACTTCTGTCACTCGAGCCGTCTACATAGTCTACAAAAGTACTAGTTGCATGATTTTTATACTCGATGGTTGCTCGAGCCAAAGACTGAGTAAATAAAGTCTCCGCTCGAGCGCAACTTCGGTTGCTCGAGTAGTCTATAAAACTTCAGGGAGCATGAATTTTATGCTCGAGCGAAGGTACAAATATACAGGTGGTCGCTCGAGCACAGGTTCTGCCGCTTAAGTGTGACAACCCTCACTTCTGATTAGCGTTAAATTGTGATTAAGCATGATAAGTAATTGATTAAGATGAAATCCTAAATTGTTGTGTGAGTGTGTTGTTTAGAATGCATTTCCATCTGTTTGTTACTACTATGATCTGTTCATGTTTTAATTTCGAACTGTGAATTGAAAGCCTTATTGGCGACTGATTCAGAAATTGATTAGTGTTATATGCCAATTAGAATTTATAGGATTTTATGGTAGGTTTAATAAAAATTCAATTTGCAATGATTAAATTAAAATAAATAATGCTAGATTAATTGAATATAGGTTATTTACACTTTTGCCATTAAGTGGGCCACCTTTAGAAACATTGTTTGGGGCTTAATTCACACCTTTGATACATCATCTTTTCCTTTCTCAAGACCAAACCGTGAGAGAGAGAGAGAGAGAATTGGAAGAAAAATTGATTCAACAAGAGTTTGGCTTAGAACTTAGATGAAATTGAAGAAGACTTGAGAGATTAGGCCTCTACACTTGAAATTCAAGATTTAAGGTAGGAAATTCATTCTATTAATTGTGAATTTAAGTTGTTTCATGCATGGTTCATGGAAAAAAATTGGTGATTAGAGTCAGGAAATAGTCTAAAGAGTTGAATTAGGAAACAATGTTTGCATGGATGTCCATAACATTGAATCTTGAGGTTATTTTCATGAAAGTTTGCACATGCATGTCCATATCATGGTTATACTCTAGAAATTCACCATGTTTTTTAGTTCAATCTTGCATTTGATCATGTTTTGGAGCATCAAAGTTCTTGAGAACTCATGTATGTTATGTTCTTGCATTGTTCTTCAAGTTTTAATTGGTTTTGGTGTTCAATTGTCACACTTTTGGGCTTGATTTTATGAAATGATCTTTAACACATGTTGTATTCTGAGTTTCTAAGTGTTTTCCAGAAAATTGACCCAGAAAAATCGAGTTTAAAGCTTTAAAGGTTGAGTTTTGTGCTTGAGGATCAATCTGGAAATTCTAGATTTTTTATCCACGCTCGAGCGGAGGACTTCACGCTCGAGCGTAAACTCTGAGTACATGCACTTCTACTCGAGCGTTGAGAGTCACGCTCGAGCGTGAAATGCTTATGCCCAGAAGTTCGTGTGTTTTGCAGTCCGCTCAAGCGAGGTAATATGCGCTCGAGCGAGGGTCTGAGTCTCACGCTCGATCGTGGGTCGAGCGTCCATCGAGCGTGAAAAACGTGCAACTAGTACTTTTTCATGAGTTTGCAGTCCGCCCGAGTGGGAAAATCCACGCTCGAGCAAGACCCTTGTTTTCAGCAAGTTTTGAAAAATGTTGTTAAGTGCATTTTTGCATCCTCATCCCATCCTAGGCATTCCTAGGCCCTGTTTAAGGCATCTTAATGAGGATAATGTTATAGAACCACACCAAGTCAGATAGGGGCTAAGTTATTAATCTCGAATGTGTAATTTAGTGTGTGTTCGTTCTGCAACTATGTAGGGTTGGCACTCGAGGACGCTGATTAGCCTCCCTATAGCCCAGTAATCTGTGAGTAACAATGTTGTAAAGATATATTCAATTATAATTATTTTCTGAACGATCGACTGTACTGCTTTCTGAAGTGACATTGTTTACTGAATAAATGTTTGTCCTATTTTATGAACTGTAGTCGTGGCATCCATAGCAACTTACTGTTACTGTTACTGTTACTGTTACTACACTGTTACTATTACTGCTACTGTTACAGAGATCTCTGTTAGTTCCAATGTTTGGAACCAATACTATTTATTGTTTCGATGGCCATCAACTGACTGTTCGATCTATTAAGACCTACTGTACTGTTCTGCCATTGGATGTACCACGTATGATTGCTATAATTTCTAATTGACTGATATGGCATGAAATATGAGCCACTGATTGAATACCTGATATACTGATGCAAATGACTATTTTAATCACTGAAAGGACATTCATTCCTAACCCCTTTACACAGTTGTTATTCACTGGGCTTTAGCTCACTGTTTATATATGTGTGTAGGTGGCCAGGCACCGGACCGAAGCTAGGAGCATCTAGTTAAGCTCATTTTTTGTCAAGCCAACTATTGTGCCTCACTTCGAGGTTCCGAGTCCGTTCAAGCCAAGGCTGTTTTGGGGTGTTTCAGATTCACCCTTTTGTCTCTGTTATGTAATGAATGTTTGAGACTTTTGGCTGTACAGTTATGGTAAAGGGATTGAATCCCTAACCTGTATGTTATGTGTATCCGATATGTATATATGTTTATGGTTATGAATGTGGACTAGTCTATAAAAGTCTTTTTCCATCCAGATTTTCACAGCTCATTGGACATCTTTTATTTACTGATTGACTTCCACCAGCCCCTTACTCTGTACTGTTGTCATTACTGTTAAGCAGGCCTTTGGTAATCATGGATTACTGGCAGATTACGGTGCTAAACCCTTAGGGGTGGGTTTGGGTCGTGACATTAAGCTAACACCCAAAATCTGCAAAAGTCCTGGGAGCTCGAATTCTTTGCTCGAGCGTAGACTCCACCACTCAAGCAGAGAGTGCAATTTCTGGAATTTCTAGATTTGCTTCCTAGGTTCAAAACTCAAGTTCAAAGCTTCAAAACACATCCTTTAGGCCCAAAAACTTGAGAAACATGTTTAAACTTATAAAACATTAAGAATTGAAGACCATTTCACAAAATCAAAGCCCAAAGGTAAGTGAATTATCCAAAAGCAAACTTGAATATTATGTCTACATAACATGCATGTATTACTTCATGTTCTACACTTTGAAAACATGATCAATTAAACTTAAATGATATGAAATGAGACCAATCTTCAAAACCATGCTAGAATGAACACATGCACGTAAGAATTCCTTGGCAATAACCTCAAAATGCATGAATCATGTTCAATTCTACCATCTAAACTCAATTTTCTTTGAATCATGTGTTAATTAACTTAAACTCATAGGGTGTGAGTTGATTTCTTACCTAAAGTCCACAATTCCCTTAAATTCTAGCCAAGCTTGAATAGCTATTGCCAATTCCTTCCAATTCTTGATCAATCTATAGCAATTCTCCCTTTATCTTCTTGAATTAATCTCTTTCCTTGGTCTCTCTCTCTCTCTCTCTCTCTCTCTCCCACGTTTCCTAGCTCAAGGGCTGAAGGTGAAATGGTGTATGAGAGAGTTCTAGAGTTGTATTGGCCTTATATAGGCTATTTAGTGAACTTAATTAAGCTAAGCTTACCATCAAATGGGCATTATTTATTCTAATTATTTGACTCGGAATCAAATTCCAATTAAACCTACCATAAAATTCTTAAAAAATTCCAAATAACACGTATACTGAGTCGATTTCGTGGTCAGATGTCGATAAGGCCTTCAATTTGCAAAACAGAACAGAAACACAGACAGATAGTTTTACAATAGACAGATACAAACACAAATAACAAAATTCACATGTAATTAACTCAGAATTTCCTCTCAATTACTTAGTAGACATTCTTAATCAAAGATTAAGGTAAATCACGAGTCGGGGTTGTTACACAAGAAGATAAATATAAGCTAAGAAATGCAAGATTACAACACAATTACTATGAAACTAATACAAGAAAACAAATATAAGATAGAACATTGTCACGACCAAACCCACCCATATGGGTTTAGCATCGTAACTGGCCAGTAATCCTTGGATTACCAAAGGCCTCTTGACAAATTAACAAATAGTTAGGGGTTGCAGAAGCAAATATACAAAATATACAAGGTCCAATGAGCTGTGATGACATACATGGGACAGAATAGCTTAGAACTTTTATAGACTTACTAGTGAAGTCAAAAGATATAATATTTACATATCACACTTAGGTGTACATGCCAAAATCTCGCTCACAACTTAACAACAAACATAGTCTAATATGATTACAAAACAGCCACAAACTTGACTTCATCTAGAACCTCCTCGGGAGGCGCAAAGGTTGGCTGACAAAATCTGAAACATAGGCCGTCAACTCTGGGCCTGGTCACGTGCTTAATATAAAGAGTGAGCGGAAGCCCAGTGAATAATAACAGAGTAAAGGGTTTTGATGAATGAAGTCTATACAGATTCAGAAATCATAATTCAAATTCATATTCGTATTCTTGTTCAGATGATATATATAAATCATAATTCATGCTTAGTCATACGTGGTACATCCATTAGCGCTAACAGAACAGATACAGAACAGATGTAGAACATATGGCAGTTATGAATAACTAGTTCCATTAAGGAACCTCTGCATCCGGGTAACAGAGAATAAACATGTTGAGCCCCATGATGGAGCCTCCGGTACGGGTAACAGAGTGCAGACATATTAAGTTCCATAATGGAACCTCCGATACCGGGTAACAGCTAACAGATATCACATGATGCTAAGGATGCCACGAATACATTGTCAGAAATTAGACAATCATTCATTATACAGAATATATCATTTTAGAAAACAAATCTAAATTCATCATATGGAAAATAAATAAAGTTGAATATAACTTTACTAAGTTATTACTCATAGTTGGTTTTGAGTACAGACAGACACAGCAGACTAATCAGACGGTCTACGGCACGTGACCTACATGAACACATAACAAACACACACTTGAAACACACGTTCGAATTGTACATAACTTACTTTATTTGTTCTGAGCGTGTTTCTAGCCTTTAACCACATTATGGAGTCTTAATCATGGCCTAGGAATGCCTAGGATGGAATGAGGATGCAAAAATGCATTTGAGAACATTTTCCAAAACTTGTTGAAAACAGGGTCCACGCTCGAGCGTGGCTTTCCTCACTCGAGCGAACATGCAAGAAGTGAAGGTTCGCTCGAGCGTGACTTCCCTCACTCGAGCGGACTGTAAACTTCGAAAAAAGTACTGGTTGCTTGCTTTTTACACTCGGCGGACGCTCGATCCGCGCTCGAGCATGACTTCTGTCACTCGAGCGTGCTGCAAAACACATGAACTTCTGGATGCATGCATTTCACACTCGAGCAAGATTCCAGTCGCTTGAGTAGAAGTGCGTGCACTCAGAGTGCTCGCTCGAGCGTAAACTCCTACGCTCGAGCGTAAATGCAAAATCTAGAATTTCCATATTTGATCTCCATGCTTCAAACTCAAACCAAACACTTCAAAACTCAATATTTTGGGCCAAAATTCTGGAAAACATTTAGAAACTCACAAAACATCATGACTTGAAGATCATTTCATGAAATCATGGCCCAAGGGCATGCCAATTGTTCAAAAATTCATCTTGAAATGTAAGAACATGATATAATTATGTCATGCATGCATTCATTTGAATTCATAACTTCCAAAACATGATCACGTGAGGTATTCTTTCCCAAAACATGGTGAATTCCTAGATTACAACTATAATATGAACGTGCATATGAGAATTCTCATGAAAACAACTTCAAAACTCCATGGTATGGACATGTATGTATGAATTGATTCTCAAATCTACTCTTTAAGTTATTTCTTGACTTTAATCCCTAATTTCCATGAACTCATGCATTAAACAACTTTATTACACAATTAAAAGGGTGGATTCCTAGCTTAAGTCTTGAATTCTCAAGTGTGGTAGCTTAATCCTCCAAGTCCTCTTCAATTTCCTCTAAATCTCAAGCAATTCTCTTGTTTAGTTCAATTTCCTCCCTACTCTCTTCCTCTCTCACATTTTTGTGTCTATAAGAGCTCAAAGATGCATGTAAGATGAAGAAAAAGACTGAGCGGGGAACAAAAAGGTGCCTTATATAGGCTTAGATCAAGATTTCATTAGTTAGGCTTAATTGAGCATTAATTATTCTAATTTAATCATTCCGAAGCAAATTTCAATTAAACCTACCGCAAAATTCTATAAATCCTAATTAACACATAAATCAAGTCAATTTCTGAATCGGACGCCGATAAGGCCAACTTGCAAACCGAAAGAAAAACATTGTAATACCCCTATTCTGTAGTATGCTAATTGGTCCTTAATACGAGTATGATGATGTGTTTAATATGATTTTATGTGCCATTTTGTGAATATATGTGATTTCGAAGTTCTATCTATTCACCGTAGGAATATCTGTTTGAATAATCTGCTTTGGAAACTAAATTGGAGGCCTTATCGGCCATAAAACCCGAAATCGATTACGCCATTGTGATTGGCATAATTTTTAGAACCTACGGTGAAATTTAATTGGAAATTGATTCGGATCAAAATAATTAGATTCAAAACGATTAATTAGTGCCCCATTACCTTATTATTATTATAATGCCAATAGTGGGTTTTGTTAGGTAAGGGCACTACACCCTCTATTTTCCCTTCTTGCTTCATTTGACTGAATGGGGACTCAAATTAGAGGAGAGTCGGCTGTAGAGAGGGAGAGAGGAGAGAATTGTGCAAATTGTAGCTTAAAGCTTGGGAACCTTGAAGATAATCCAATAATTGTTATAGATTGTGAGAATCAAAGCTTCTAGGTGAGTAATTCTTGGATTATAGTTTGTAATTTTGTGTGTTCAAGCTAATTGGGTGATCAAGAGTACGATTGAAATGAAATTGGGTTGGTTTTGTTGAATTAAAGCTTGGCATATGCATGCATGTAAGAAATTGTGTTGAAATAGCATGTATAAGCTTGAAATACATTATTCAAGTAGAGTTTTGGTTGAAACTCATGTTTTGATCACCATTTGTGTTGTCTAAGTTGAGAATGTGGCTAATTCATCACATGCATGTACAATTTATGAAGATATGAGCTTGAATGTATGAATTTGTTATGTTAGAATGAGTTTGATGGGAGATTGGGGCATGCATGTGAATTAATTGTGAATTGAGCTCCATTGGGTTGAGATTTGGGGTTTACATCATATTAGTATACTTATATTTGAGAATTGAGCCATAACATGCATGATTTGTTGGTTGAAAATCGAATTGGAGCTCAGGAACTCAATCTGGAAAGCCCAGATTTTTTATGTCCGCTCGAGCGGGTTAAATGCCGCTCGAGCGGGAAAATCGTGCTCCCAGCACTTTTTGCAGACATGATTCCCGCTCGAGCGAGAAAGTTGACGCTCGAGCGGGGAGCTATGTAGACAGGCCATCCGCTCGAGCAGCAGAGTTAACGCCCGAGCGTGATTTTGATGTAACCAGTATTTTTGCAGGCCTTAAGTGTCCGCTCGAGCGGGGAAGTCCACGCTCGAGCGGGGACCTTATTTTCTGAAATTGCATTCTGTGTTCTGTTTTCCATTCTCTTTCACTTGTAAGCACTCTTAGGCATGCATTGAGCATTGTAAATGAGTTAACGAGATAAGAATAAAGCCTAAAGAGGAATATATGAATTAAAGAACGGATTGAACTGTTAGTGACCCTTTTGTGTTCATGAAATGTGTAGGGTCAAGCTCCAGGGCAAATCCAAAAGCCGATCACTGTGAGTAATATCGATATTTGAAAGCTTAGTAATGTCCAACTGTTTATTCCCTTATAAGCTTTTTGAGTTGCTAATTGGGATTGTGGACAAAAGTCTGACATGAACGAATGAATGGACCGAAGGTCATTTCGATATGAATAAATGGACCTAAGGTCGTTTTAATAGAAATAAATGGACCTAAGGTCGTTTTGACATAAATAAGTGGGCCGAAGGCCGTTTTGACACGAATGTATGGGCCGAAGGCCATTTTGACGTAAGCGAATGGACCGAAGGTCGTTTTGATAAAAATAAATGGACCTAAGGTCATTTTGACATAAATGAGTGGGCCGAAGGCCATTTTGACACGAATGTATGGGCCGAAGGCCGTTTTGACGTAAACAAATGGACCGAAGGTCGTTTTGACAGAAATGAATGGACCGAAGGTCGTTTTGATAGAAATGAGTAGACCGAAGGTCGTTTGGACATGTATGAATGGACCTAAGGTCGTTTTGACATGAATGAGTGGGTCGAACGCCATTTTGACACGAATGTATGGGCCAAAGGCCGTTTTGACATAAATGAATGGGTTGAAGGCCATTTTGACATAAATGAATAGGCCGAAGGCCGTTTTGACATGAATGGAAATCTGAATGGGCCAAAGGCCAGAATGTTTGGAACTACAGTCACTTGATTTGAATTTCGTATAGTTATATATCTGTTAAATAGAAATATGAATTGGGCCCAAGGCCGTTTGAAACATGTTGTTCTACATTGTTATGTAACTTTTGTATTTGATTTGATATTATTCACTGGGCTTTCGCTCACACTCATTCATGTGTTTGTAGGTGAGCCAAGAGAAGTCCAGACCCAGCCTCAGTGAAGTCTGTATGAAACAACTAAGGTTTTGAGAGAGTCAATCCTTGTATCTCACGCACGAGACCCGTCTTCGCCCTTTTGTTATGTATTTACATTTTGTCAGGTTGGCGAAGTTTTGAATACGTCTGTATATAGTTTTCATGGGTTGACTTAGTTTGGATGATCCTGTCTGTATAGAATCTTATGTCATTACACTTTCTATTGTGAGTTATTAACATATGTACATATGGAATGTTATGGTGTGCATACAAGCACGGCTATACGGACAAAGTATTAAATTTGCTTCCGTTTGGCCCCTTTTACTCTGATGAGTCTTGTCTTATTTGGTTTGAGGCCATAGGTAATCTCGTGACTACTGGCCGGTTATGGCCTTAACCCATAGGGGCGGGTTCGCGTTGTGACAGAGTGGTATCAGAGCACGAGTTAATAACTCACACACTTGTCCAAAAAGAGCAATAAGCGTCTAGATAAGATCTAGGATGCATTCATGTGATAAATATGAATCTGAAGGCATCAAGAATATGCTTAAGTGTTTCGATATGAACAGTTATGTGCTATAAATCTGTGAATTACCATTTGAATATGTATGCTCTCTGGTATATGTATACTTGTGAACCTTTTGTATAAAGTATAATGCAAGTTTAATCAGATGGTGAGTAATAACTCTGTAAAGTCATGTTTAACTTTAATTATTTTCTGATGAAATGACAAGTTCCCTGAAATGCTATGTTTTGTATGAATGGATGATTGTCCAAATTTTCTTTGAACGTAATTGTGGTATCCGTAGCAGAGGCCCTCGCCCGGGGGATATAATATTGTGGCTTATGGTCATGAGGCCCTAGCCCGGGGGAAATAATATCGTGGTACAGGCCCTCGCCCGAGGGAAACAATACCGTGGCCTATGTATGTGATATGTTACCTGGTATCAGAGGTTCCATCATGGAACTTGATATGCTTGACCAACATGATATGTTACGCTAAAGGAAATACCACACATGATTTGAATATGAAATATGAACTGTTACGCTAATGTGTACCACAAGTTTGTTTTGCTATAATGCACATACGTGAACACGTGAATCATGAAAAGTTGCATATGTGCATTCGGTTCTGCAAATGGGTGTCTATGTGAAATATGAACATGATTTGAATATATAATTACTTAATAAATGTCAGCATGCGATATCTGATAAGTAAGCAATCATCTGTTACGTCTGTGGTTAATTGTGTCTTGACAATACATAAAATGAGGATATAACAATGTGCCTATGTGCTAATGTACGCATGTGTATCCGTGTTTATTTTGTATTGGGCATTCCAGTGTTTGGCAAGGCTTAATAAGAATTTGTGTAGAACATGGATAAAGTGAGGGCATCTGAGTTGGCAGACTCTTTCACAGCCCGACTTAATAGTCCAAAAAGAATAGTATAAGGGATGGCAGAGATTTTGAGACAACAATGTCAATTGTCGCTACGGCAAGAACCTTTGCCACCAAAAGTGTAAGAAACACCGAGGAGTTTTTATCAGATTTTTGGGGTTTGTTGTAGGTATGGTAAAATGGACCGTATGGTAAGGAACTGTCCCCGAACTAAACAAATGTGAATAAATCTTCTGCCTCAGTTGGATTCGTACCAGTGGTAGGAATTGCTGATCAAGATAGAGTAATTGCACTCGTCCCAGGAAGTACTCAGAATGCTATAACCGTTATCCTAGGTATCTGTACTGTTATAAACAAATGCTTATGTGTTGATTGATTCTGAATTAGTACATGTGTACATCTTTGCTTGGGATATTAATTGATTCAGATTGGCATGTTCTTTCGTATCTACTGTATGTGTATTTAGATTGGTTAAACCCACAAGATCGAGACCATATCCCTTAAATGTATATACTCCATTTGAGAAATTTGTGAAATACAAATTGGGATATCGATTAACTCTGCACATGCGCATGTACAACTAAACCTATGCTCAGGGCGATTTGTTATACTACTGTCCTCCATGACTAAACCACCAGAATTATGACTTTGTGATTGTGTGACGGAGTTGAGCACCCTAAATGATAAACTCTATAATTGTGAGACCATGCATTTTGATGGGTAGAAAATTGACTGGATTATGTGACTGTACTGGGCTCAACTCATAAACCTACATTTTGTGACTAATTTGGAACTTTTGTGTAACAGACCCTATCTTATGTACAACCGAGGAACTCTGTTTAATGTGTTACTGTGCACCATGTGCTTGTATATAAGACTTGTTTGGGAATTACTGTATTGATTATGGTACACTTCCTAATCTGAATAACTGCATGTTTATGCAACTACCCCCGAATTTATGTAGTCAATGCCATATTGTACATGACTTGAAATGCTCTGATATGAATAGTTGTGATGAATAATTCTGATATGACTTTGAGAACTAATAAACTTAGGACAGTTGTGAAACTATCAGCCGTGTGCCTAAACAAACGAAGTGAGCCTCACAGAACCGAATGTACCCTATTTGAGAAAACTTTTATCTGATTCAGTCCGATAGAACCTTTGTCTGATTTGACCTGTTAGAACCCTCATTGGATATAATTTGATGGAACCTTTGTTTGATTTAATCCGATAAGACCTTTGCTTGGGTTGATTTGATTTTGTTAAGGGAAGACCACGAATTGTTCGTGAATAAATAGCCAGATTATTCTTGGCAGAAAAACTGATAGACCCAAAACTTGAATTCGTTTGGAATGCTTGACTTGTTTGAAAGACCTTTTGTGGGCTATCAACAGATTAATCTAACCATGAACACCATTGAGAACCGACCTTCAACAATTGGGGCATAAGTGTTATAAAGGAATAGAATTGTACAAATCCCGTGATTGGGTGTCTTAAGGAACAATGCTGGTATGTTGTCATATTCTTGCTTGTTTGACGCTATGGAAACCGATGAAAACAGATTGATTTGATTGTGAACCATACTGAATATTTATCCTCGACTAATCAGAATATGTTTCATGTGTTTACTTCAGCACTATCAGATTTCGGGAAATCGGGTTATGGTAAGTGGTATTGTGTTTGTTTTGATGACATTCTTGAGACGTCCTTTCGTGCTAGGGGACGTTAAGCCTATGCAGCACCTTTGTTGAGAAATCTCTTTTGCCACCGACGGTTTTGTACGGGTGGGTTTGTCTAATCGATCTCGAGTCGGCCACCGACAGTCGTGGACGGGTGTGCTTTGATTTCGAGACGATTATTCCTTTGTTTTGTCCGGAATGTCATCCTTTGGTATTATGTAGATGTTATTAACATCCGAAAAGTTTGTTTTTTAAAAAAAAAAAAAAACCCAGATTTGTTCAGAAATGTGCGAATCCAGTACGCCTTGTGAATAACTGCTTAGTGCCATTCTATTCTGTGATTGGGGCTCTGAGGATGTGTAAATTGGGTCTAACATGTGACTGACTGTTTTGGTATTATCTTTGACATCATAGGGATTAATATATGAATTGCCTTCTGCTTTTGGCAACTATGAAATAGTGTGGAAAGACTCGATGGAACAGGAAATTGAATGTTGAACCGAATTGTAAACTGTTGAATGAATGAAGAACACGTGTATTCTATTAGAAGTCGACTGCCTCAGTGTTATTGTATTTTACAATTGGTACTATGGGGATATGAGTTACGTATGTCGTGTGGTTGATCGCTTCGTTGTTATCTTTGTTGACTCGGGAATCAGTGCCTGAATTCACTTTAAATTCCTGAAGACTTTTGATTAACCTTGAATAGCTATAATGAGCTACTGAAAATACCGAATCGGATTGTGTATTGTGGAATTATTGAAGAATGAATTGAACTTTTGTGACAAGGGAATGGACCGAACTTCTATTATAAAGTTGGCTGGCATCTGAAATGAATATGTGGGTGACTTACTTTGAAGAGGGCAATTATTGAAATTGTGTCTAAATATTTTCGGCATCTATAAGTCGGAGTTGAACATCAGGTATAGACGGGGCTACTTCGACCTCCCTCTATTTCGGAATGGAATTAGGGATATGTAACTATGAATTTCATTGTGGGGCTACCTTAAGTACTCAAGGTGTAAGTCCCATTTGGGTTATTGTATGAAGAATTACTAAATTCGCTCATTTCCTTCCTGTGACATTTTCGTATGATGCTTGTAGACTAGCCACTGTTTACATCAATAAGGTTGCTTATTGTATAGGGTCCCAGTATCTATTGTTTAGACAGAAATCCTGAAATGTGTTTGAATTCTGTCAAGCCTTCAAAAGGCAATGAGAACTAAATTGGGATTCAGCGCTGCTTTCCATCCACAAATCGATGTATAATCAGAAAGAGCTATTTAGACTCTGGGAGAAATGCTCCAAATGTGTATTTTAGATCTTCGGGGAATTGGAAAAATCTATCCATCATTGGCAGACTTTGTTTACAACAACGGCTCACACTCTAGTTTCGGTATGGCACCATACAAGCCTTGTATGGAAGAAAAGGTAAGTCCCTGACTGATTGAGAACAGAGTGTTGCTCGATTTTGAGACTAAGTAAATGGTTATCAAAAAGGATTGGAACCGTTGAATAAAAGGTGTTCCGAATTGTGTTCGACTAAAGGTAAAATAAGTTTGAGGGACCAAACTTCCTAAAGGGGAGAAGACTGTAATACCCCTGTTCTGTAGTATGCTAATTGGTCCTTAATACGAGTATGATGATGTGTTTAATATGATTTTATGTGCCATTTTGTGAATATATGTGATTTCGAAGTTCTATCTGTTCACCGTAGGAATATCTGTTTGAATAATCTGCTTTGGAAATTAAATTGGAGGCCTTATCGGCCACAAAACCCGAAATCGATTACGCCATTGTGATTGGCATAATTTTTAGAACCTACGGTGAAATTTAATTAGAAATTGATTCGGATCAAAATAATTAGATTCAAAACGATTAATTAGTGCCCTATTACCTTGTTATTATTATAATGCCAATAGTGGGTTTTGTTGGGTAAGGGCACTACACCCTCTATTCTCCCTTCTTGCTTCATTTGACTGATTGGGGACTCAAATTAGAGGAGAGTCGGCTGTAGAGAGGGAGAGGGGAGAGAATTGTGCAAATTATAGCTTAAAGCTTGGGAACCTTGAAGATAATCCAAGAATTGTTATAGATTGTGAGAATCAAAGCTTCTAGGTGAGTAATTCTTGGATTATAGTTTGTAATTTTGTGTGTTCAAGCTAATTGGGTGATCAAGAGTACGATTGAAATGAAATTGGGTTGGTTTTGTTGAATTAGAGCTTGACATATGCATGCATGTACGAAATTGTGTTGAAATAGCATGTATAAGCTTGAAATACATGATTCAAGTAGAGTTTTGGTTGAAACTCATGTTTTGATCACCATTTGTGTTGTCTAAGTTGAGAATATGGCTAATTCATCACATGCATGTACAATTTATGAAGATATGAGCTTGAATGTATGAATTTGTTATGTTAGAATGAGTTTGATGTGAGATTGGGGCATGCATATGAATTAATTGTGAATTGAGCTCCATTGGGTTGAGATTTGGGATTTACATCATATTAGTATACTTATATTTGAGAATTGAGCCATAACATGCATGATTTGTTGGTTGAAAATCGAATTGGAGCTCAAGAACTCAATCTGGAAAACCCAGATTTTTTATGTCCGCTCGAGCGGGTTAAGTGCCACTAGAGCGGGAAAATCGTGCTCCCAGCACCTTTTGCAGACATGGTTCCCGCTCGAACGGGGAAGTTGACGCTGAAGTGGGAAGCTATGTAGATAGGCCATCCGCTCGAGCGACAGAGTTAAAGCTCGAGCGTGATTTTGATGTAACCAGTATTTTTGCAGGCCTTAAGTGTTCGCTCGAGCGGGGAAGTCCACGCTCGAGCGGGGACCTTATTTTCTGAAATTCTGAAATTGCATTCTGTGTTCTGTTTTCCGTTCTCTTTCACTTGTAAGCACTCTTCGGCATGCATTGAGCATTGTAAATGAGTTAACGAGATAAGAATAAAGCCTAAAGAGGAATATATGAATTAAAGAACGGATTGAATTGTTAGTGACCCTTTTGTGTTCATGAAATGTGTAGGGTCAAGCTCCAGGGCAAATCTATAAGCCGATTACTGTGAGTAATATCGATATTTGAAAGCTTAGCAATGTCCAACTGTTTATTCCCTTATAAGCTTTATGAGTTACTAATTGGGATTGTGGACAAAAGTTTGACATGAACGAATGAATGGACCGAAGGTCATTTCGATATGAATAAATGGACCTAAGGTCGTTTTGATATAAATAAATGGACCTAAGGTCATTTTGACATAAATGAGTGGGCCGAAGGCTGTTTTGACACGAATGTATGGTCCAAAGGCCATTTTGAAGTAAACGAATGGACTGAAGGTCGTTTTGATAGAAATAAATGGACCTAAGGTCGTTTTGACATAAATGAGTGGGCCGAAGGCCGTTTTGACACTAATGTATGGGCCGAAGGCCGTTTTGACATAAATGAATGGACTGAAGGTCGTTTTGACAGAAATGAATAGACCGAAGGTCTTTTTGATAGAAATGAGTGGACCGAAGGTCATTTGGACATGTATGAATGGACCTAAGGTCGTTTTGACAAGAATGAGTGGGCCGAAGGCCGTTTTGACACGAATGTATGGGCCAAAGGCCGTTTTGATGTAAACGAATGGGCCGAAGGCCATTTTGACATAAATGAATGAGCCGAAGGCCGTTTTGACATGAATGGAAATCTAAATGGGCCAAAGGCCTGAATGTTTGGAACTACAGTCACTTGATTTGAATTTCGTATAGTTATATATCTGTTAAATAGAAATATGAATTGGGCCCAAGGCCGTTTGAAACATGTTGTTCTACATTGTTATGTAACTTCTGTATTTGATTTGATATTATTCACTGGGCTTTCGCTCATGCTCATTCATGTGTTTGTAGGTGAGCCAAGAGAAGTCCAGACCCAGCCTCAGTGAAGTCTGTATGAAACAACTAAGGTTTTGAGAGAGTCAGCCCTTGTGTCTCACGCACGAGACCCGTCTTCGCCCTTTTGTTATGTATTTACATTTTGTCAGGTTGGCGAAGTTTTGAATACGTCTGTATATAGTTTTCATGGGTTGACTTAGTTTGGATGATCCTGTCTGTATAGAATCTTATGTCATTACACTTTCTGTTGTGAGTTTTTAACATATGTACATATGGAATGTTATGGTGTGCATATAAGCACGGCTCTATGGACAAAGTTTTAAATTTGCTTCCGTTTGGCCCCTTTTACTCTGATGAGTCTTGTCTTATTTGGTTTGAGGTTGTAGGTAATCTCGTGATTACTGGCCGGTTATGGCCTTAACCCATAGGGGCGGGTTCGGGTTGTGACAAACATGAACAGATCTTTCTATGTTAAACAGATATGGACACAAATAATGCAACACACATACACAATTTAATTCAGAATCTCTCCTTAATTACTGATTAGGCATAATTAATCATGGATTAACGTTAATCAGGGATCGGGGTTGTTACAAACATGCAAGATTACAACTAAATTAATATGAAACTAAACTAAGAAAACAAATATAAGACAGAACATGCGTGATTACAACAAAATTAATATGAAACTAATTAAAATAAGAAAACAAATATAAGATAGAACATGCAAGAGTACAACTAACTAATATGAAATTAAAACAAGAAAACAAATATAAGATAGAACATGCAAGAGTACAACAAAACTAATATGAAACTAACATAAGAAAACAAATATAAGATAGAACATGCAAGAAAAATGAAAGAATCGAAAAATTCACCTTTCAAAGAAAGATTGAACTTCTTGATTTTCGAACTTCCTCTTGATCACCCTCAAGGTTGTGAATTATGATCTTAATCCTCAATTCAAGAGCTTGGAATTTGAGCTTAGAATGATGGTTTTGAACAAGTGTATGATCATTTTTTTTTTCTTGGCAAGAATATTCTCTCTTTGATTAAGGCTTTGAGTGGTTTTGACAATAGAAAATAAGATGTAAGAGGCTATGTAACTTCATTAGTTTGGCAAGACAACTCTCTTGTTTTTAAGACTTTCTTTTCTCTCAAATTCTAACACAATTTTATCATTCTCTCTCTACACTTCTCTTCTTAAAATTCATTCCCAAATTCAAAACTAGAGCTCTCATTATATAACCAATGCAAGTGGGCAATAGTGGAAGACAAAGTGGGGCATTTAGGGAAGATAATGGAGCTAATGGGGGACAATGTATAATGGAGGTAAATGATGAATGGTGATAGTGGTGTGTGATTTAGAAAAATGAATTATGAGTTGAGATGGTGGGATGTGATTATAAAAGTAGATGGTGAGTGGAGATGGTGGGATGTGATTATGAAAGTAGATGGTGAGTGGGGATGGTGGGGTGTAATTATGAAAGTAGATGGTAAGTGGGAATGGTGGGATGTGATTATGAAAGTAGATGGTGAGTGAGGATGGTGGGTTATAATTATGAAAGTGGATGATAAGTGGGGATAGTGGGTTATAATTATGAAAGTGGATGGTGAGTGGAGATGGTGAGTTATAATTATGAAAGTAGATGGTGAGTGGAGATAGTGGGATATGATTATGAAAGTAGATTGTGAGTGGGGATGGTGGGGTGTAATTATGAAAGTGGATGGTGAGTGGAGATTGATGTGTAGGAAATTTGGTAGTGGAGATTGGTGAATTTTGGATGAAAAATAATTTGGCCAAAAATGTGTGACGGTTAGGATTAAAGCTCAAATTCCACCTATCTTACTGAAGATTTTGTGAGAAACACATTATGATTGTCATCATCGGGTAATCAAAAGAAAGTGTCCAAGTCTTAAGGCTCAAAATGGGATGTCTACAATAAACAGATCCCCGCTATACATATCTATTATAATGTATGAATTCCGCTGTCACACAAATCAATCCATTAAGCCAACAATTATTTAATAACTGCTCCATGACTACTTTTAACAGTTCATGCACTTAAACAATTCTTTCCTGCCTTGTGTCTCTTTAATCAAATGAAAGACTTTTACTTTTGACTTTATTGCCATGTGTCATCATTCAATTGATCCACCTATCAATAGGAAAATTACGAAATTGTTAGTAAAAATTATGCTAGGCTTAGATCGACAGCAACCAAGCAATAATTTTAAACGCTGCTCCATCACTTCCTAGCCTTCAAACTTTAACAATTCTTTATATTTCCTATCAAACTAACTTTGCTCCATACTGCGCCATGCTCCTTATCATTTTGAACACTATGACTACTTTTAACAATTCATGCACTTAAACAATTCTTTCCTGCCTTGTATCTCTTTGATCAAATGAAAGACTTTTACTTTTGATTTTATTGCCATGTGTCATCATTCAATTGATCCACCTGTTGATACAAAATTTACAAAAATGGGTGCAAACAATGCTCCCCCAACTCTTTAAGAGTTGTATACAATTCTTGAAGAGTTGTATAAAAAATTAAATTGGCAGCAACTGTTGCTGCTGCAACCGCTCTATCACTTCCAAGCCTTCAAACTTTAACAATTCTTCATATTTCTTATCGAACTAACTTAGCTCCATACTGCCACATGCTCCTCATCATTTTGTACACTAAATCGATAGAGAAAACCTTGCCTTCATAAACCAATTTTCACACAAATCAGTCCACTAAGCCAACAATTACTTAATAACTGCTCCATGACTACTTTTAATAATTCATCCACTTAAACAATTCTTTCCTACTTTGTGTCTCTTTAATCAAATGAAAGACTTTCACTTTTGACTTTATTGCCATGTGTCATCATTTAGTTGAACCACCTGTCGATAGGAAAATTACAAAAAACAATTTTACAATTTTTTTTTTTTCCTTTTCAAATCACTTCTCAACTTCATAAACCAAAAACAATTTTCAAAATATTTATATTCAAACTATACCGCGACCCTACCTGCGAAGCGCGTGGGAGGCCAACTATTATAATGATAAATGCAACTGGGGTCCTTGCCTGGACAAGATTATTTGCATAAAAAATTAAATGATTAAATCATTATCGTTTTGAAAAAATTAATGATAAGTGTAATTGTGAAAATAAATTATTTAATTTTAAAGTTAAATTTGATTTGATATATGTTTATCAATATTCAATCAGTTTAATTTTTTTTAGATGAATTATTTTCTCTGTATACTTTACAAAATAGAGTACGCAATGGGTCTGCAAATGTACGAACATCCAATATTTTCTTTAAGGTAAAAAATTTCATTGTAGACTTTTGGGAACCGGGGTTTCTGTAGCAATGCAAGCACTGTTGTGCAGACAAATGAGCTTATTTCGAGGCATGTTTTGATGATCCAAACTATTCACATTTTAGAATACATCAAGTAGAACATACCTACAAAAAATCAAGTTAATCATATATCGTTAACCCTTTCATCTACTCAAATTTTTATTCATTTTTATGCTTCAAATCACAATTGTCATTTATTTTTGTAGATACAAATGTTATTCGATGAAATAGTTAACAATATCTGATCAACTTAATTTATTACAGGTATGTTCTACTCAATATACTCTAAAATATGAACGATTCGGATCATCAAAACAGGTTACAAAATGGGCCCATTTGACTACACAACAATGTATGTCATGCCCCCCATCTTCAAGGTTTTGAAGATAAATATCGAGAAATTTAGTCAACTTTATTGTAATGGTCATTTTAATAAGGGATTAGATTCTCTCAAGTTGGCTATCCAACTTGAGAGACCATTTGGGCTAGGTGGTTTAGTTTGGGGGCGACCTCAGTGATTTGAACCGTTCATTTTTTAAGATTCGTTAAATATAATATTTATAAAAAAAATTAAGATGATTAGATATTAATAGCTATATGTTTGAATCACATTTGCTTTTAAAGAATTGACAACAATTATAATTTTAGTAGTAGCAATCAATTTTTTGTAATACAAATGTTATACAAACATATAGTTATCGATGTTCGATCATTTTAATATTTTGCATTAATATTTTACTTAATAAGTACTAAAAAATGAACCTGCTCAGATCATCGAGATTGACCTTAAAATAAGCTTACCAAACTAAAACACTCTCTCAAATTAAAATGACCAACTTAAACTAATCCAAACCCTTAATGTCAAGCCATTTGATAATGACAAGTAATAAAACAACATTAGAGATGTTTTTAAGCATAACTATACAGATTCACAAGATAGACATAAGTATACTACTATTATAGTTGCTTGTTTATGAATTCATTCAAACACAATCTTACTTTGGTTATCTAACATTGCGTTGAGTTAAAATTTATTAATGTTTTCATATGGTACGAAACATACAAAACATGTACGATCCATGAAATGGATAGTTACAATTATGCCACATCATTTTATTTTTTATAATTATGAGTTAATATTAGATTTGTTCATAATTGAAACTAGTTTAACTATAACTTTATTATGATCTACCAATCTCGTAATGTAGTTATAACCAACATTACATATCTCATAACTAACCTCACATATCTTATAATCATATATCATAACTAATATCACATATTTCATAATAACTAATATTACTTTGATTTATAATTGAATATATGGTACAAGAAGTATTTATGTGAAGTAATGAGTAAGCCACTAGGATTGTGCCCGATCAAACGTAATATATATACTAAAGTTTTCCTTTTTTTCCATTGGATATTGAAGTTATGTTTATTTTATTTTATTTTTTCATTTAGAAGTCATGTTTATCGAACTCCTTCAAACTAACAAAAAAATTAATGATAACAACAATGCCTTATTAAATTATTTGTTTTTTGTTTAATAGTATGACTTTAAAAGACTAACCAATAGAAGTATTTAAAAGAGAGGTTAAAAATTGTAGAAGGTCAGAAATTAATCCCCAAATTAAGTATGGGCCTAAGTGCTGAGGTCGCCCTTCTGAGATGACTATGAATGTAAAAAGAGCATGGGCTAAAGCCCAAGGAAAGTGGGTGTCACGACCCAAACCCGCACCTATGGGTTTAGCACCGTAACCGGCCAGTAATCTATTATTACCAAAGGCCTGCTTAACAGTAAAGACAGTAATACAGAGTACAGGGGCTGGCGGAAGCCAAAACAGTAATAAAAGGTGTCCAATGAGATGTGGCAGTCTGTATGCAAAAAGACTTTTTCGAACATATTCACATTCATAAGCAAAACATATATACATACAACATATACAGACATTCAAGTTGGGGACCAAATCCCTACCATGATAGTGCAGTACAAGTCTTAACATTCTATACAAAACAGAAGTAGAAAGGGAGAATCTAAAACACCCCAAAGCAGCCTTAGCTTGAGCACACTTGAAACCCCGCAGTGAGGCACATTGGTTGGCTAGACAAAAAAGGAGTTTAACCCAACGCCCCTAGCTCCGATTCAGTGCCTGAACACCTACATATAAATATAAACAGTAAACTAAAGCCCAGTGAATAACAAATGCGTAAAGGGGTTAAAAATGAATGTCCTTTCAGTCATTAAGCAGTCATATCAGTCATTTAGAAGCCATAGCAGGTATATGTGGTATATCCAATAGCCAACAGTACAGTAAGTCTTAACAGACCGAACAGTCAGTTGATGACTATCATAGCAGTAAACAGTAGTGGTTCCAAGCAGGGAACCGACAAAGATCTCTGTGACAGTAGCAGTAATAGTACAGTAGTAATAGTACAGTAATAGTAAATTGCTATGGATCCCACGAATACAGTTTACAAATAGGACAAACATTCACTCATTAAACAATAACGTTTGAGTAAACAAAACAGTTGATCATTCGAAAAATATTCATAATTGAACATATCTTTACAATATTGTTACTCACAGAGTACTGGGCTACAGAGAGACTAGTGAGCGTCCTCAGATACCAACCCTACACAGTTACAGAATGAACACACACTAAGTTACACACTTGGGAATCAATGACTTAGTCCCTATCTTGACTCGGTGTGGTTCTACATCAATATCCTCATTAAGATGCCTTAAACATGGCCTAGGAATGCCTAGGACGGAAAGAGGATGCAAAGATGCACTTTAAAACACTTTTCAAAACTTTCAGAAAACAGGGGTCTCACTCGAGCGTGGCTTTCTACGCTCGAGCAGACATGCAGACAAAGGGGCTCCGCTCGAGCGTGACTTCCTTCGCTCGAGCGGACTGTAAACTCATGAAAAGTACTGGATGCATGCAATTCACGCTCGATGGGTGCTCGACCTCCGCTCGAGCGTGAGACACAAGTCCTCGCTCGAGCGTGCATTCCCTCGCTCGAGCGGACTGTAAAACACAAGAACTTCTGGGTGCATACATTTCACGCTCAAGCGCTACTTTCCTCGCTCGAGCGGAAATGCACGTCTCAGAGGGTACACTCGAGCGTGAAGTCCTACGCTCGAGCGTAGGTCCAAAATTTGGAATTTTCAAATTAAACCTCCAAGCTCAAATTCAACATTTAAAGTATCAAATTTGATTCCTTTGGGCCAATTTTCTGGAAAACACTTTAAAACTCATAATATGACATGTTTCAAAGATCAATTTGCAAAATCAAAGCCCAAAGGTGGTTCAATTAAACACAAATCCAAACAAAACTTCATGAACATAATGTATATATGACATGCAAGTGTTCAATTGAAATCAAGGCTTCAAATACTTGATCAAATGAGTCAATTCAATCAAAAACATGATGAATTCATGGACCATAGCTAGAATATAGACATGCATGTGAGGATTTCCATGAAATCAACCTCAAACTCAACAATGTGTACATGCATGCATGATTCAAGCTTCAATTCAACAATTTAAAATCAGTTCTAGACTTAGATCACTAATGGCTCATGGACCATGCAAGATACAACTAGAATTCAAGTTCAAGAAGATGATTCTCCTACCTTAGGTCTTCAATTTCAAGTCTAGGAGCTCAAATATGCAATGAATTCCTCAAATCTTCTAAGTCTCCAAGCCAAGTTCTTGATGAGCTAAGTTTTCTCCTACTCTCTCACTCTCTCTCCCACGGCTATGGCCAAGAAGATGGAGAATGATGCAACAAAATGATACAAATTCAAGTGTCAAGAGGTCTAATGAAGTGGCCCACTAATGTGGCAAAAAGGTAAATAATGCAACTAATGTAATTCAACAATATCAATCATTCCTAATCAACTTTTAATTAAATTCACCATAAAATCGCATAAATCCTAATCAGCACATAACACTAATCAATTTCTGATTTGGCCGCCGATAAGGCCTTCAATTTGCAGTTTAAAACATAAAACATGAACAGATCATTTAGCAGTCAAACAGATAGACTTGCATTTAAACTAATACACTTAATCAATCAGTTCCAAATTTCAGTCAAATTAGTTACTTAACATGCTTAACCATAGTTTAGCACTAATCAGTAGTATATCAGTAAACAGTGGCGAGGGTTGTTACAGTGGGCCAACAGTAGGCCGAAGCAGGTCCGACCTGCCAAGGGTCCAAAAGGACTCCACGAAGGAAAATGCCTAAGTCAAGCTGCAGAGGCAACACTTGCGGCGGTCAAGTTGCTGAGGCAGTTTGCCTCAGCACTGCCATTCCCCAATAATTTCGATTCAGCCACCATCTGAAGTTGCTGAGGGAAACAGAAAGTCGAAACAACTAAGTTGCAGAGACGACACTTGCGACGGCCAAGTTGCGGAGGCACTTTGTCTCAGCGCCGCCATTCCAAGTATTGTCGGTGCCGCCGCCATTCCAAGTATTGTCAATTCCGCCGCCACCTGGAGTTACTGAGGGAAGGAGATAACCGAAGTAACTAAGTTGCAAAGGCATTACTTGCAGCCCCAAGTTGCAGAGGTACTTTGTCGGCGCCGCTATCTCCAATATTGTCGGTTTTTCCATTTGAACTTACCACGGGAAATGACTGCCGCAACAACTACAGCCGCCATAACCAACTTGCAGAGGGAACAACCCGCCAAGGTGATAGCAATCTTTAGGGAAAGCTTCCCCTCTGCAAGTAGGGGCTAATGCTTGGCGCTGATAGCAGGCCCCAAGGCATTACTAGCCTAGGGCTGATAGCTGGCCCCAAAGTTTATTACCTTGGCGCTGATAGCATGCCCTAAGACTTACTGGTTAGAGCTGATAGTAGGCCCAGAGATACCAGTTTACCGCGACAACCCTGCGAAGATGGGAGCAGGGTTGGATGTGGCCTTCGCCCTGGGAAGTTGGGGAGTTTGTGGTTAGGTGGCTAAGGGTGGAGGCTTCGCTGAGGTGAGCATGAACATAGTCGATAGTAGATTGATAGAGTCCTGAGAATGCATGTACTAGCCAAGTAGAACTGAGAAGGCAAGTGTAGCAGCAAGGTTTACCGCTGCAAGTGCACTTGCTGAGGTTCGAGCTGAGAAGGCAAGTGCAGCGGCAAGCACTCCCACTACAACTGCACTTGCTGAGGCTCAAAAGGGAGTTACAGTGCCAAACATTCCCGTCACAACTACACTTGCTCAGGCTCAAGAAAGGTAGTTGCAGAGGCAAATAGATAGTACACAGTACATGCAGAGGGACACGTGGCACCTTCAACCTAATGCCTCAAGGCAGAATATTCTATGTGATCCTCTAGGACATATTTCCTCTCTTTATTTGGCCATTTGGTGTCCTCTTGGTACCAAGGAAAAGCCTATAAATAAGACCCATTTCCCAAGGTTCAATGAGAGAAATTTTGGGGGATTTGGGGGAGATGCTGCCCATTTGTGCACTGCCATACATTTCTTCTTAAGTTACCTATTTCACCCTCACCCAGTTGCTCACTCTCCAACTTCCCAAACAGTTGCTATTACTCATTCTCCAACAATTCCACCATTGTAGGACCATTAGCATAGTTTTGCCCTTCTAATCACCTTCCTAACCTTGAACCCCCCCTACATTTCTGGCGACTTCACTGGTGAGGCTGCTTTGTTGATGGTTCATACCAGCAGTGGCTTACACACTTCATTGGAAAAGATGGCAGAAGATGAAGTTCAGCAACCCCCACAGCAGCAAGGCTCTTCTAATGGCAAAGCAGCACATGCTGAGGACCATGACCACAGTGTTATGGTTAAGGCGGTCCAGTTACTCTAGGATATGCAGAGGGAGATCCTGGCAACTTTGCAAACTCTCACTGAGGCTATTATGGCCATAGCGTCTAGACCAGCTCCAACGCAAGCACCTCCGCCTGTAACAGTCCCAAACCCAGTGCCTAACCTGTTCCCTGGGAATCAATTTGCGATCCAGGTGCCTCTGGTGGTACCCTAGGTGAACAGTATGGCTGCTGGTTCAGCTACCCAGGAGCAGACTGGACCATTCCAGCCCACTCACTTTGTTACTCTAGCCGATGTACAAGCTATGCTCGAGCAAAAGCGTAACAAGAAGCAACTACCATCTCTACCCAACCCAGATGTGAAGCCCCCATACTCTCAGGAGATATTAGTTATGCCATACCCAACTGGGTATACAGTACCCAAGTTTATCAAGTTTGATAGGAAGCAAGGCAATGCCAGAGAACATGTGGTGAGGTTCAGTGAAATTCTCAGTGTCCATGGCACTAACTACTCTCTACGCCTTCGGGAGTTCTCCAAATCACTTACCGAAAGGGCTTATAGTTGGTACGTGAACTTGGCCCCTAACTCGATCAAGAGTTGGGAGAAGATGGTGAACACGTTCCATACGAAGTTCTTCCAAGTCCAAGAGAAAGTTACAACCCTTACGCTCGGACGAGATGTCCAAAAGGAAGGTAAGGATACACTGGACTATGTTAGGCGATTCCAGGATAAGGCTATTGACTGTCATGAACCAGTGGATGAGGCCCACTTAGTCAGCATATGTGGGGAGGGTGCCATATGTGACTACAAAAATTTTTTGGTGAACCATAATCTGCCTACCTTTTCAGCCTTGGTTGAGGCAGCTAGGAACCTCAATACCACTGGCCCTCTGCATAGATCTCGCGACAGTCACCACTACTCCCGCAGTAGCAGAGTTGCTATGGCAACCTTTGCAGGAGAGAGCAGCTCGCATGGGGAAGCGTCATCCTCTCGGAAAAAGAAAAGTTATGAGGATAGAAATCCATATCCTTGCAGCCTTGAAAATGTTAAAGCCTTGGTTAAAGAATGGGTAGCCGATGGTGAACTTACTTTGCCTCCGGTTGATGTCCCTCCAACCAAGAAGGACAAAGAAAGCCCAGATTATTGAATCTATCACAGAGCCACCAGACACAATACTAGGGACTATTGGACTTTGAAAAGTATCTTCAAGAAGAAAGTTGACACGAATGAGCTGAAGTTCAAAGATGCCGATAACCGTGATGTAAGGAAGGACCCTTATCCTAACCACAAGGAGAAGGGGAAGAATGTACATATGATTGGCTATCTTGGGCCCGTGCGCAATCAAGTGCACATGACATCCTACTATGATGAGTTAGAAGAAATTGCAACTGGCCAGCTCCTCGAAACAGTACCTGCAGAGGCAAAACTCGTAGAGGATACTCATGCACAAGCCTTGCAAAATTCTGCCAAATTTTGTACCTTTTTTGATCAACTAGGGTTGAGTCAAGCCGCCAGGTTGGAAGCAACAAAGGCCCTCATCAACATCTCTGAAGTGCACCATACTGAAGTTGCCGAGGCTAAGGAGTATGTGCCTCGACGCATCCAGGAAGATTATGGGGCCCTCACTTTTTCAGAGGTAAACAAAGCATACCCATTTCCTCATAACCGTCCTCTTTTTGTCACAGCTTACATCAAGGAGTTCAAGTGTGCTTTCCTTGATGGCGAAGCATCTATAAACATCATCACTACCGACACCTTTGCGAAGGCTGGCATCCCAGAGTCCAGGATGGTCTGCCAACCCATTACTGTGACGGGTTTTAGTGGTGAGAAAAAGGTTACTAAGGGCCATGTTGTAGTGGACTTAGCAGTTGGCGAGATCTGCTCCGCCACTAAGTTCCATGTGATTGAAACGAACACAAATTACCACATGATACTTGGCAGAGCTTGGATGCACCGATATGGCACTATCCCGTCGAGTGACCATAAATACGTCTTAAAAGCCATTTGGAGTAGAAGAGGCACACTATTCTGATGCAGTTTTCTTTACTGAGCTGTCAACGAATGAAACTCCAAGGACTTGTAAGGTTGCAAGGGTAAAATTGTCGAAGTGGGAAGACATTCGAGATGCAGAAGATGCTCCAGAAAGTAGTGGGTAGAAGAGGAATAGCAAGTCCACAAGTCCTCCGCCCAAGATTGTTAAGGTGCGTAAAGGCAGCAAGATAATTTACTACCTATGACGGTCTTAGGGCCCAGACTTCATACCTTGATTGTGATGAGTCCCAAGAAGGGTTGGTGGAGATGCCTGAGCCCTTGAATGCATGCAAGATAGACCCAAACCACAGCATGAGGTACTTGCTGAGGTTAACCTCGGTGACTTACCAGGGCAGAGCAAGCCCGTGTTTATCAGCACGACAATGGCTCCAACAACTAAGGCAGAATTAATAACACTACTGAAGCGGTATAGTGACGTCTTTGCTTGGACATATGATGAGATGCCTGGTCTTGACCCATCTCTTGTCACCCATCACCTAGACACTTTCCCCAACTCTAAGCCAATAAAGTAGCATGCTCGAAAGTATCACCCTGATCTTGAGGCAAAGATTAAAGAAGAGGTAGAAAAGTTGCAGAGGGCCAAGTTCGTTGAGCTTATACAATACCCAACTTGGCTAGCAAATATTGTGCCTGTGAAGAAGAAGAAGAAGAATGACCAAATCAGGGTCTGCGTAGACTTTCGCGACCAAAACAAGGCCTGCCCAAAAGATGAGTTTTTATTGCCCCATGTTGACACACTTGTCAATTCTACCTCAGGCCATTAGATGTTCTCCTTCATGGACAGGTTCAGTGGTTATAACCAGATCAAAATGGCACCAAAAGATGCAGAAAAGATAGCTTTCAGAACGCCCTTGGGAAAAAAATTTCTATACAATGATGCCTTTCGATTTGAAAAACATGGGGGCAACCTATCAACGGGCTATGACTGCAGTGTTCCATGACATGTTACATCATGAAATGGAAGTGTATGTAGATGATCTGGTGGTAAAGTCTACCGAAGCAAATCGGCACCTCTGCGACTTGGAAAAAGTTTTTCACCGTTGTTGAAAATTTTGCTCAAAAATGAACCCTCTCAAGTGTGCCTTTGGAGTTACCTCAGGCAAGTTCCTTGGCTTTCTGGTACACCAACGGGGTAATTGAAGTAGATGGGGATAAGATCAAGTCAATCATGGAGATGCCACCGCCACACTCTCAAAAGGCCTTAAAGAAATTCCTAGGCAAGGTGTCATACCTCAAGAGGTTCATTCCAGCCCTTGCTGAGAGAACCTTTTCCTTTGGGACACTGCTGAAAAGGAATCACAAGTTTGAATGGTTGCAAGAACACCAACAGGCATTTGATATGATGAAGAAAGCACTTACCTCTCCACTTACAATGATTGCCCCACAACCTGTACAGCCTCTGCTACTGTACCTGACCTCTACAACCCGGTCTATTAGAGTTCAACTTGTCCAGGACATAGATGGTGTTGACAAACCAGTATATTACATCAGCCGCAAAGTCAATAGCGTTGAATCACGGTACACCCCAATTAAGAGGCATTGTTTAGCCTTAATCTTCACAGCACAGAAGTTGCGCCACTATTTTTTGGCACACCAGATCCAGATTGTGACCAAGAGTGATCCTGTCCGCTACTTACTAAGCAAACCCACTCTGACCGGAAAAATAGCAAGGTGGCTTTTGTCTCTAGCAGAATATCACATCACTTATGTTACTCCCAAGGCTATTAAGAGCCAAACACTCGCAAACTTACTAGCACAATTCCCATCTGGTGAATATGAACCTGCAGAAGTACCTCTACCAGGTGAGGTCCATATCTGAGCAGCTGCAGTTGAGACTTATTGGGACTTAAAATTTGATGGAGCTTCTGGAGCTAGAAAAGGTGGAGCTGGCATAACACTAACCAGTCAAGAAGGAGAGAAGTTTCATCTATCATATAAACTTGACTTTGAATGTTCAAACAACGAGGCCGAATATGAGGCGTTGATACTGGGTCTAATTACTGCTCAAAAGAAAGGCCTCCGCAAGTTGAAAATTTGGGACGAATTTAAGCTAGTTGTTAAGCAAACAATGGGTGATTTCGCCTTGAAGGAGCCTCTGTTGGCCCCATATCGCACCATAGTTCAAAGGTTGCTCACTCAATTTGATGATGTCCAAATCCAGCATACCCCTCGAACACACAACCGTTTCCCTGATGCCTTGGCTACACTGGGGGCAAAGGTGGATATACCAGATGATAGTATAGCCATCGTCATCGAAAAAAGAATAACACCAACAGTGTTAGTCGAAGAACATACAGAGCAAGATGCTGAGGGATGGAAAGCAGATATAATCTAGCAGCTGAAAATAGGCTAGGAAACAATCAAACCAGCAGAACTTGCATCATTCCTGCTCCTTAAAGGAGAGTTGTATTTTCGTGGTCCCAATAACCTATTAGCAAGGTGCATCGGCAGACAAGAAGCAACTTACAGACTTGAGCAGATTCATGCTAAGTCCTGTGGAGATGGAGAAATCAGTCTATACCGACGGATACAAAGGCAAGCGTATTACTGGCCAGAGATGGAAAAGGAAAGCACTAAGTTGTAGAGGCAATGTGCAAAATGTCAATCCCATCCTAAAGAGGAAGAAGCCCATTTCTTAAGCAATGAGGAATGGAGGCAACCGTATATTGACTATCTTGGAAATGGCACACTACCTGAAAACAAAGTCGATGCAATTAGAGTTAAGAGGCGAGCCCTCTGCTTTTTCCTTGACTAAGGCAAGTGTAGACACCCCATTTTTGACCGTCCTCAAGACTTGGACGTCACCGTTTGAACACTCGGTGATCATCCATGTTCGTGTTCGTCTTGAGTTCTCGGAGGTCTCGGCCACGCGCCTTGCCTCAAGACCTCTCGACTTGCCTGTTTTGTGTTTGGTTTTGCACCAGACACTTGTGTTTTGCTTTTGAGGAGCAGGGAATGGCTTGTTGGCCATCCCCACATCTCACCGGCCATGGCTTGAGGCCACCGGCCATTGTTTTGTTGCCATCAGCCAAATGTTTGGTCGGTCGGCACTCTGTTTGGTCGGTCGACCATTTATTTGGTCAATTTGGCATTTTTGGTTGGCCGACCACTGTGCATCTGCTTTTGGCAGATATTTTGTGCCAGCTGTGCTAGCTGGAACCTACTTTGAACCCCCTCCATACACGTGTATGGAGGGATTTCACTCTTGCTTAGCTTGTTTTGTAAGCTTTGCAAAAGTGATCCTCTATAAAGGGAGGCCTTCTCTTCCCTCCTCAAGGGTTAGAGGTTTGAGCTCCAGAGGTCTGGATTAGGGTTAGAAATAGTGTATCTATCTATCTCTATATCTCCCTCTCTTTTTGCCTTTGTGTGTGTTTAAGTGTGTTTTGTTCTTACTTTTGTGCATAAACACCTAGTATCACACCTTACCTTGGTTGCTGAAGTGCCAAAGGGTTGTTGTTAAGGTTTTTGAGTGGATTCAAGCTTGAGGAAGCAGCTGGAGCTCAGTTCTTGAAAGGGGTCTTCAAGGGTAAGAACTTTGCCCTTTATTCCCCATTTTTGCATAGGCTTTTAGCCATCCTTGCATCTATTTTTAAGCTTAACTTATAACATATAAAAGTTCTGATTTTAAGTGCTTAAAATAGTTGTTTAAGGTTGTTTTGGTGTTTGGGGTTGTTTGACCCCTCTTAGGCCTTGTTTGGCCTCATTTTTGTGCTATTTTGGTGAGCTCCAGACCACCTTGTTTGGGCCTCCTCACCACTGAAATCCTGGTGGGGATGGTGCTTTGAGGTCCTAAGAAGGAGAGGGTCATCCCCTCTCCTTGTTGTCTTCAAAAGTTGTCATTTTAGCCTCATGTGTGAGCATCATTGTTGAGTTCATATTGGCCATGTCTTAGCTAGTATTTGTGCTTATTTCGCCATGATATAGCACTATTTTAAGTTGGTTTAGACATACCATGCATGCTTAGCATACTTGTCTTGTAATGCCATGAAATTGCCTTAACATGCTTTGTGCTTTGAGCCTTGTTTCTAGTATGATTTTGGCCTAGCTTTGTGAAGCTTTTATGCATGTTTTGGTGTGCTTGAGGTCTGTTTTCAGTTGCTTGGGTCATCCATGCTTTGCTTTGTATAGCTACCATACAATCTCCCTTGTAGGCCTTGAGTGTTAACCCCTCTAGCATGCTTTACTTGCTTTGTTTCAGTGGTTTGGAACCACTTATCATGTCATTTCAGTCCTTGTGACATGTTTGTATGCTTGCATTTGATGCTCCTTTAATGCTTTAAAAGGTTGGTGTTTCATGCTCCATGTTTGGACCCTTTTGCATGCCTTTAGACTTAGGCCATTTAGATGCCATCTAGGTGTACCTTTGACCTTGTTTTGGTCTGTCTTGGGGTGGTTTTGAGTCTCCATGGCCCTTTGAGACTTGCTTCATATAGCCATGGTTTAAGCCCCTTGGCTTGCCTTGAGTTTTAGACATAGTTGCATGCCTTGTTCATCTTGTTTAGTTTGTTTGGTACCATCCTTAACATGATTTTCAGAGCTTAGTATGCTTATCATATGCCTATGTTTGTCCCTTTTAAATGTGCTTAAAAGTTGCTTCTTTATGCTTAAGTCTTGAACCATGTATCTATGCGTGCTTGTATGTACATTTGCCTTCATGTGCTTAGCATATTAGCCACTGTTTTGGGCTTAAAAGTCACTCCCTCATGCTGAAGTTTTGGACCATTGTGTGCATGAATACTTGTGTGTACATTTGCCTTGCATGTTGTCACATACTTGGCCCATGGCATGTTGTTGCATGCTTAAAGTTGTGTTGCATTTGGCATGCATTCCCCTTGTAGTTACTTAACATGTTGTCACATGTTCGCTTGACATGTTGTCACATATCATTTGCATGCTTGTTAGCTTGCATACTTGTTACATGCTTGCACCTTCATATTACTTATCTCCGTGTTCATGTTACATACTAGCCTATATGCTTAGGTTGTATTGAGCATGCATGCCTTGTCTCTTGATCAAGTGATAGAGGTTGGGCCTTATGTGTTTATTTGGTTTGCATTTCATTTGACATCAAAATGCATAACTCGGCCTCTTTGGCCATCACACATTGAAATGCGTGATTGGTGGCCCAAGGGTCGAGGATCATCCTCTTTTGAGTCATGAACATGATAAGAAGGGTGTTAGTGCACACATTTGCTTGAAATGCATTGCCATGCCATGTTTGCCCTCTGCTGCTGTCAAAACAGGATTCTGCAGGCATACATGGTCGGTCGGCCATCTATATTGCCGACCAACCAAACATTTGAGGCCGAGAGCCATATCAATGGTCGATGACCCTTCTACCATGGTCGGTGATGTCACCCCTTGGTCGATGATGCTCCACAGTGTTTAGAGAGTGTTCCTTGGGACTTGTGCAATTTTCAGAAGAGCAAAGCAGGGTAAACAAAGGCAGCTTGTGCACGGTGACGGATTTCCGAGCAAACCCAAGCACGCATGCATTGGACCCTCTTCCCGAGGCTATTTTATTGCTTTCTTAGCTTAGTTAATTTGCTTAATTAGTTAAGTGGTCTGTAATAATTAATTAGCTTGTAGGTTAATTAATTTGTATTATTCTTTTGGTCCCTCTGAGCGAGGGTGAATGTGTAATAAGTGTGGGTGTGTGTGTGCATGTCTTCTAACCCCCATTTCTTTCTCCCTTTTACTTACCTGCTTTTGATGGTTAGTACTAGAGCATATTTAATTTAGCATACCTTATGCTATCCATGCGTGCATTCATTCATCAATATTGCATGCACTGGGCTCGGCGCATCATGCTAACTACATAGTATTTCAAATCTAACTTGAATACATGTTACTTGTTGCATTTCACATGCCATCTTAGGCTTAGCCGAGCCTACTCTAGATTGCATTTTTGCCTGTGATGCATTAGCCATTTAACATGAACTTGGATCATACGTTTGATTGCTAACATGTTCTTTGTTTTGGCTGAGTACGCTGTAAGTATTTATGCTTTAGCATCTCGCATGAGTGTGAGTGTTAACATGACAGCATGCTTACCATGTGGCTATGTGCTTATGTGATATTACTGCCTGAATGCCTGTGGGTGAAGGTTGGATTGCTTGAGTTGGAACAACTCATTGAAACCGTATTTTAGCCTACTTGCGAGTAGCAAATTCCAAACCATTTTCCGAACAAACGGATATGCGATGCTTTGTTCTAAATTAGGCAATCTAGTCTATACTTTTGTGTTGTGCGCAACACATAGTAAGATTAGCTAATTAATCGGAATAAGAATGCATAATGTTTTCAAAACTAGATATCATGGTTAGTAGAGGCCGATCTTTGATCGGGCGAGTGGGGGTGCTCATAGCTGACCTTCCCCAATCGTACCCAAGTTCCCGAGCCGAGGCAACTTTGGTGATGACGGACACGTGGCCTTAGGCAAACGAGTCAGGGTTTCCTAAATTCCCCCATAAAAAATATTTAGGTGGCGACTCTGTATCTGGCAAAGCAGTCCATGTTTGGCACTTCTTTACAAAAAATCTGTTTTC
This sequence comes from Camellia sinensis, assembly GCF_055761805.1. NCBI lineage: Eukaryota > Viridiplantae > Streptophyta > Magnoliopsida > Ericales > Theaceae > Camellia > Camellia sinensis. The sequence goes on from NC_138966.1 coordinate 16,176,386, forward strand.
AAAAACGATTTGCCGGATTTGGACTCTTTGGTTCAGATTTAGAACCGTGACAAATTTGAGTCTTGAACTGTAGTGAGCCCAAAACGAACAGAACGGCGGGGATTCATCCCTCCCGGGGCGTTCGCGGGGACGTCTACAGCAAGCTGTACCGCTGAAGCTTTGAAGGGGAACCTTTGGCGTGTTTATCAAAGGATGAGGCAAATGAAGTGCTAAAGGAAGCCCACAAGGCAGAACATCAAGGAGCGCAGCGATTGTATGAGCACCTAATTCACCTCGGCTAGTACTGGTTGACAATGGTAAAAGATGCTAAAATCTTTGTAAGGAGATACTAATCCTGCCAGAAGTTTGGGAACTTGATACACGCACCGGCGGTCAAACTACACAACATCAAGACTCCTTACCCGTTTCATACTTGGGCATTTGACCTGGTAGATCCTATAGCACAGCAATCTAAAGGCCACAGATGGATACTTGCAGCGACTGAAGTTAGTACCAAGTGGGTAGAAACTATACCAATAAGGAAGGCAGATAGGGTAGGAGTGGCCAATTTCATCAAAGAAAACATAATATGTAGGCTTGGCATACCCAAGGTGATGTTGTCTTATAATGGGACCCCTTTTGTGAACCGCCATGTGGGAAGATTGTTGAATGCTTATCAGATTAAGCACCACAAGTCTGCCCCATACTACCAGCAAGGGAACGGACAAGCTGAGGCAACCAACAAAACCCTCATCCGAATACTGAGTACACTGATGGATGAAGCAAGGGGCACATGGTCCGAGCAACTCCCCATGGCACTCTGGGCATATAGAACGTCAAAGAGGAAGCCAACTTAGGCAACCTTATTTTCCCTAGTATATGGTTCTGAAGCTGTGCTACCAGTTGAGTTGGCAGTACCCTCAGCAAGAATGGTTATGTCAGCACACTTAGTCCCATACAGCAGGAAGAATAGTATCGTTAATCCATAGCTCGCACGTACAATCAATCTGTTCAACACAGGGAGTTCAATGAGGAGGACTTGGTATGGAAAACAGTAGACACAATCATGCGGGAGCAACCAATCCCCAAGTTCTCGCCAAGATAGTAAGGCCCCTACAAAGTTGTTGAGGTAAGCAGTAGCGGGTATTACAAGTTGACATGAGTAGATGATGGGTTCAGAATTAGCCCTATCAATGCTAAGTATGTAAAGGAGTATTTTCCTTAATTTCTTTCATTCAGAAAAAGAGTTGTAAGTTTCTTTGTTAATACTTCCAAAGCAAAGTGTAAAGAAAGTGTCATACACTTAGTAAACCTGTTACTCTTGTAAGCACTTAGTGCAAGGAAAGTTTTCTATAGTGAATTTTTTATCCTTGTAAAAACCTAGTCATGGCGACATTTTATTCATAGCAAGAGTTTTGTTCAGCCTTAGAAGATGTGTAAAGGCAATGAAAAGAAGGCAATGAAGTAAGACTCAATATCTTTGCTTCTCATAAACATCAAAGTTTTCCATAGCATGATTACAATGATTCAAAAGGTAAAGGAGAAAGAAAAAGATAGAAAAAGTGCAAAGAAAAAAGAGTCATAACAAAGCCATGATACATCAAATCAAGCCCTTCATGAGGGAGTCCATCAGGTCATATCCCAAGGTAACTGAGCAACCAGCGTAGAGTCTTTTTCTTTGAACCGAGCTAGGTTTTGTCGATGCTTCTCTAAGGCACCCTCACACTCTTTGATAGTCTCCTCCAAGGATGCAATCATTGCCACTTTGTCTGCATGCTCAAGGAAGCCGTCAACTGCCTGAAGTCTATCCCTCATCCACGATAGGTCCAAACCATTCCTCTCAAAGCCACTCAGATTGGCCTCAACACTTTCCACGAACTTACTGGGAGTTGTCAGAATCTTCTTAGTAGCGAGGTCACGAATGAAACTGGCAAGTGACTCTAGCAGCGTTGTCTACACCATAGAGCCAGGAACGTTAAAAGCGGTAAAGGTGCTAGCGTGTAACGCCTGCATGTGGGCAAGAGTGGGAGCAACTTCGAAGGAGACCCAATAACTTAGAAAAAAAACTTTCCCTGAGGACTGAGGGGACTCCCTTGCACCGTCGCCAGCTTCAATTACTGAGGGGAGACTAGCAGAATGACCAAAAGTCTAAGGACGACGCACCTCCCCTAAAGATGACTGTCCAGCGGCATTGGGATGAGTAGATACTAGAAGGCGACCGGACGAACTAACCTCACGAGCAAAGCCAAAGCAACCTCCACCATCATGTCGCTTCGAAAAGAGGTCGTTCATATGGTAGTCCTCAACATTCAGATCTGGCACAATAGTGGTGTCCATGCCCACATAAAAGTCTCGCGATCCCCCAAGATTAGTTGGCACCTCAGGGAAGTGAGTGGGGTACAAATCAGCAAGTTGCTCAGAAGTTGCTGAGGCAACTGGGTTAGATAGCAGCAGCAATAGCACCACAAGTGACCAAGTTGACAGCTACCTCTGCAAGTTAGGCCAAGTTTGCGGGGCCCACAGCAGGAATAGCCGCTACATCTGCGCCTCCCTTAACAATCTGAACATTCGGAAGTAGGGTCTGTTGAACCAATGGAGACCCAGTGGACTGAGAAGAACTCATAGATATAGCTCCGAAGGGGGGTGGTGCAACTTCCAGTGGCTTTATTGCGCCACACTCTTCTCTCGGAGTCTCAGGAACAAAATCATCTCCGCCAATGGAGGAACGGTCAGAATGAATAGAATCAGCATTGTTTGGAGGTTCTGTACCCTCAGCAACTACACCACCCACTGCAACTTCCATAGCAGGGGGAACTTGTTCGTTTTCAGCAAGGGGGTATGTAGACGTCCCCAAACGTCCCGGGAGGGAATCCCCCATTCTGTTCATTTGGGTTCACTACAGTTCGGACTCAAATTGTCACGGTTCTTAATCTGATCTTGCAAAGTGCAGTGCAAGACTGATAAATCACCAAAGAGTCCAAACCCGGCAAATCGTTTTTTGGAAAACATATTTGTTTTAGAAAGAAGTGCCAAACATGGATTGCTTTGCCAGATACAGAGTCGCCATCTAAATATTTATTTTTGGGGAATTTAGGAAACCCTGACTCGTTGCCTAAGGCCACGTGTCTGTCATCACCAAAGTTGCCTCGGCTCGGGAACTTGGGTATGATTGGGGAAGGTCAACTATGAGCACCCCCACTCGCCCGATCAAAGATCGGCCTCTACTAAACATGATATCTTGTTTTGAAAACATATGCGTTCTTATTCCAGTTAATTAGCTAGAATTTACTATGTGATGCGCACAACACACAAGTATAGACTAGATCGCCTAATTTGGAACAAAGCATTGCATATCCATTTGCTTGAAAAATAGTTTAAGGTTCGTTACTCGCAAGTAGGCTAAAACACGAATTTCGATGAATTGTTCCAATTCAAGCAATCCAACCTTCACCCACAGGAAACCAGGCAGTTATATCACATAAGCACATAGCCTCATGGTAAGCATGCTATCATGGCAGTCACTCACACACATGCAAGGATGCTAAAGCATAAATGCTTACTTGTACTCCAAGCTAAAACAGAAACTAGTTAGTAATCATATGCATGATCCTAGTTCATGTTAAGATGGCTAATGCAACACATGCAAGATGCAACTAAGCTAGGCTCGGCTATTCTAAGATGGCATGTGATGATGCTACAGCTAATACGTATTCAACTTGGAATTGAAATACGATGTAGTTAGTATGATGCGCCAAGCCCGGTGCATGCAAGACAAATGAATGGATGCAAACATGCGAGCATAAGTATGCTAATTGAAACATGCCCTAATCTAACCATCGTAAGCTAGTAAATAAAAGGGAGAAAGACGTGGGGTTGGAAGACATGCACACGCGCACGTACGTACACTTATTACACAATTGCCCTCGTTCGGAGGGTCCGAATAATAATACAAACCGAATAAATAATTAACTACCCTAGCTAATTAAATATTACAAAACCCTTAACTAATAAACAAATTAGTTAAGCTACTAAAGCAGTAAAACAGCCTCGGGAAGAGGGATGAATGCATGCTCGGATTGGCTTCGCTCGGAAACCCAATGCCATGCCACTGTTGCCTCTGTTTACACTGTTATGCGCCTCTGAGACTTGCACAAATCCCAAGGTTGCTTCTAAACCACCCCTTGATCAGAATGGGATGCCACCGGCCAAGATAAAAAGCCACCGGCCATGGAAACATGGTCATCGACCAAAAGTGGAGCCATCGGCTGGATTTTGGTAGCCGGCGGGCACTAAAGATGGCCAACCTGCCATCTGTTCCTGCAGGACCCTGTTTGATAGCAGCAAAGGACAGACAGAGCATGGCAATGCATTTTCAAAGCAAATATGTGCACAACCACCCTCCCTATCATGTCATGAATTCAAAGGAGTATGGTTCTCGACCCTCGGGCCACCAATCACGCATTTCCATGCATGATGGCCCAAGAAGCCAAGTGTGCAACTTCAATATCAAATGAAATGCACACAAAACACATCAAAGCCCCAACCTTTATCATGATTGGTCAAGAGTCAAGGGATGCATGCTCAATGCTATGCAACCTAAGCATGCAAGCAAACTAATGCGAAATGAGTATGCTAGCAAGCAATATGCAATAGGCATACAACCTAAATATGCAAACATGCAACCTAGCATACACAATGCTATAGACTATATGGCACCCACAATGCTATATGAACTATGGCATGCTCAATGCAACTAACCACCTAGCATACACAATGCAAGGAGTGACATGGCATACACAATGCTAACAACATAACATGCACAACACATTGTAACATGGCATACATAATGCAAGATGGACTTAAACTAAAATGAGTGGGCCTCAGCCACACTCAAATCAGTGGCCAAATGAGATGAGAACAAGGCCCAAGATTCATACAAACATGCACAACACAAAGGCTCCAAGCCTAAGGCATAAAATACAACTCTCCAAGAGCAATGCAAGGATGAAACAGGCATACAATGGCATACATATAAGCTCTGAAATGACATGCTCAATGACCCCAAAACATGAAAACACCTCAGTATAAGCATGCAATAGGCTTCAAAACTCAAAGCTAAGCAAGGCCATTACACTACAACCATGCATGGAAAGCACCAATCGACCAAGAGGCCTAAAAATAGGGCTAAGGCAGCCCAAAATAAGGACAAAATCAGTTTGGAGTATGGCCAAAATGTGCTAGAATGAAGGGCCAAAATAACATGCAATGTAAGCTAGTATGCATGGTTTACACTACAAGCATATGGAACATATGAGGGACCACCAAACCAGCCAAAAATAGATTCATGACATGTCAAAATATGACCAAATATCCACTAAAATGTATCCAATACATGCAAAAATGAGGTGCTACTTTGAAAGGCTATAAAGAGGGTTGTTCTACACATGCAAGAGGCAAGCCTTAAATGACAAAAAAAGCTCTGGAAAGAGTTCATGCAAGCCCTAAAACTCACTGAAAAAGGCCTAAACCAAGCTCAAGAAGTGTGCAAATAAGGGCTCTTTTGTAAGGCCAAAAATGCCAATAAACAAAACAAGGAGAGGGGATGGCCCTCTCCTTCTTAGGACCTTAAAACACCATCCCCACCACTGAAAAAGGGATTTCAGTGGTGAGAAGGCCAATACAAGGTGGTCCCGAAGCTCACAAAAAAGGCACAAAGATGAGGCCAAACGAGGCCTAAGAGGGGGTAAACAACCCCAAACACAACAGTGATTTTAAACAAACTTCAAAAGCATGCAAATACAAAACCTTTTTCAGTTTATAGCTAAGCTTAAATCAGTGTTCAAGATAGGCTAAAAGTGTGTACAAAAACGAGGAATAAAAAAGGGAAAAGGAGTTACCCTTGAAGACCATTTCCAAGAACACCAAACCAGCAGCCTCTTTGGATCAAAACCAGCTCAAAAACCCCTCAAACAACTCCTTAGCACCTTAGTAGCCAAAGAGTAGTGTACTCCTAGGTGTTCTAGTGCAAAAACAAGAACAAAAACTCACTTTGGAACACTCTAACCCACACAAATGTAGAGAGAGAGAGGGAGATATAGAGAGAGTGTGATATATATATCTTATATATCAGATTTTTCCAACCCTTGAAATGGAAGGAGAGGCCCTCTTTTATAGAGGAACAAAGGTCCAAGCTTCTCTTAGAAGCTTGGAGCAAAAGGGCCAAGCTTCTCTTAGAAGCTAAAGCAAAAAGGGTCAAACTTCTTGTGGAAGCTAGAGCAAAGGGGTCAAGCCTCCTCAAGAAGCTAAGAAAGGTTCAAGCTTCTCTTGGAAGCTTGGGGCAAAAGGGTCAAGCTTCTTAGAGAAGCTAGAGCAAAGGGTTCAAGCTTCTTCAAGAAGCTAAAGTAAAGGTTCAAAAGGTTCAAGCTTCCTCAAGAAGCTAAAACAAGGGGTTTAAAAGGTTCAAGCTTCCTCAAGAAGCTAAAACAAGGGGTTTAAAAGGTTCAAGCTTTCTCAAGAAACTAAAACAAGGGGTTCAAAAGGTTCAAGCTTCCTCAAGAAGCTAAAACAAAGGGGTTCAAAAGGTCTCGGCCAAAAAAAGTGGCCGATTGATCAAAACAATGGCCGGTTGACCAAAAGCAATGCCGATCGGCCAACACTTTTGGCCGGTAGCAAGAAAACAGGGCCGGTGGCCTCAGGCCATGGCCGGTGAGGTGTGGGAATGGCCAACAAGATATTTCCCACCCTCAGAAGCAAAACAACAAGTGTTTGGTGTAAAACCAAACACAAAACAAACAAGTCGAGAGGTCTTGAGGCAAGGCGCGTAGCCGAAACCTCCGAGAACTCAAGACGAACACAAACATGGGTGATCATTGAGTGTTCAAACGATGACATCCAAGTCTTAAGGACGGTCAAAAATGGGGTGTCTACAGGATATCACGACCTCCTTCCATGCATCTGGCTCAAACTCAGCAGCTGGCTCAACCTCAGTAATTGGTTTAGCCTCAACACTTGGTTCTTCTTCAACATCTAGAAGTACCATCCTGTGGGTTCTGAGTCTTGTGACCCTTGAAGCACTAGGAAGGTCATTGTCGTCATTTGAATCTGACGAAATTTCGATGGTAGTAAAAGAACCTCCGAGGCCCAAAGGTGGCATGGCCGATAGGCCCTGAAAAGGAAAAAGATCATGTGATTACTAAAGTAAAGATAAAAAGCCCAAAGAAGTATGAAAAATACATAATATTTTCTAAGTATGGATACCTTCCGAAGTCTCTTCCTATTTGGTGAGGCACAGGCCTCAACGACTGATGTCGCTGCCTCCTGGATTGCCCTCAAGCGGGAGCGGGTCACGCGCACTGATGTACCGATTTGGGGAGGAGCAACTTGCAGAGGCTAGACAAACATTGCCCCAAATGGATAAGGCTCCTCTACTGCAGTCAAGGAGAAAAGTTTGAAATAGCAAAATACACTGGTCTGTTTTCCCCGACCAAAAGGGAGACAAAGGGATAGATCAAGTTGCGAAATAGGTTCCATTGCAGAAACAACTAGATCACTGTTGCAAAAATTGAAGAAGGAGTTGAGGTTGTGATGCCAAAATAATCTGTTACTAAGAGTGAATGTGCTTTCTCTTCCAAGCGAAAGCAACTCCATGAGGCCTAAATCCTCCACAAGTAAAGCGGTATAATCACGAGCAAACCGTTAAAAGCTCTGATGGAAATCTACCTGAGGTGGAGGAGCATGTGAGACACCTTGATCCATGCCAAACTGCCTAAGGACCCTGTCCGGTCGATAGACAATGCTGGACATGCCCTCCTCGTTCCATACGGGTAGAAATCTAAGGCGTATCATTGCAGCAATAAGGAGGGAGTTGGCCTGGACACTGTCGAGAGAGAAATCAACATGACGGGTGTAACAACCCTCACTTTGCCTTAGTCATGCTCACATGCATTTATATGATTTTGTCTTGTTAAGTTGCATTCATGAAATCCTGTTTTGTTTTATCTGAGTGTTGTTTCATGCTTTGTTCCTTGTTTGGTGTGTGTTTAGCCGAGGTCATCTTAAGCCTAGGTTGCACCTTTGAACCTCTTACACCTAGGACCATCTTGGAACCACTTTGGTTGACCTCCACCTTCGCCCTGGCATATTGGTCGAGATGTCATCATCTAGGCCGAGGTGTGCATCACCTAGGCCAAGATGTGTATCATCTAGACATCCTAAATCTTTGATCCCTGCACCTAGTGATCTTGTTCCTGGACTGGTATGACCTAGACCGAGGTGTGGCACATCTAGGCCGAGGTGTGGCACAGCTAGGCCAAGTGTTATCCTTCCTAGCCGAGATCATTGAGACTTTACTTGCCGAAGCCTATGTCTTGATCCAAGGTCATTACCTGCTGGAGTACCCATGTCACCTTACTTGTTATATACACTTTGTCTTACACATGTCTTGTCTTTCAATCACCTTTTTGAGGAAACCCAATCCGATGGTGCCACGTGTCCCAGCAGAGGGTTAAGTCTGCTGGCAGTAGAGAAAACATATCATTTTTGTCATATCTTTTGCATGGTAGAGAGAGAAGCTCTAAGAAGAAAGGTAGAGGAGTTCTTGATAGAGAAGTAGATTTCCAAGCTTGATCCTTAGAGTCTAAACCGTTTGATCCGAGTGTTGAGGTTGGATTCTTGATCTACTCTTGTTATTCTTTATGTTGATCCGATCACATTGCATGATCTAGCATGATTCATGAGCCATGCATTGATTTAAAGTTGTTTTAGAAAGAGAAAATGATGTTCATGTGTTCTTGAAGAAAAACCATGTTTTGATCCGAAAGTTTGTATCAAAATCCATGTTTTTGTGTTTGTTTTCTTAAGATCTTCAAGTATGGGGATCAGGGTCCATGTTTTTGAACTCATAGCATGAAATTTCAAATTTTGAATAAAGAAGTTATGATTTTAGCATTCATGTTCTTCATGTTCATGTTCTTCATGTGCTTCAAGGAAAGAAATCCAGATTTCCAGACTTCACCTTTCCCTAGGTGTGGTCACCGAGACCACTCTTGCCTAGATCTCACACTTAAGCCAAGCATCGTATCTCACCTTGGCCTACCTTGCATGATCACTTGCACCATTAGTCTATCTTGCATGAACACCTCGGCAGACAGCCATTCGCCAAAGCCTTGGTAACCACACCTCGGCCAAGAGGTGTGGGATCTCGGCAAAGACCTGGTTGGTACCCAGCATGTTTTCCCCGAGATGAAAAACAGTGTTTTAACCTCCAGCATGTTTTGCTTTGACTTAACCTAGTCTTGAAGGAAATGCCGGGATCATTTGCATTCATGTAAGGCTTGTCTTGAGAGTGCATTTCATATCCATCTTTGAGATTTTTTCTTGTCTTCTTGAAGTGCATTCAGTAGACTTTGCCATGTGTTTGTAGGACTTGGACCCCTTGCTTTAACCCCGACGTCTGAAGAGCTATGTGAGCGGTATTTTTAATAAAGCTATGTTATAAAGTTTTGATAAAGCTTTGTTTCGTTTTGGAAAAGTATTTGACCAAGCATGAATGATTGTCCCTAGTTTTGCATCACGTATTATATTTGTTTTGATGACATTCTGGGAAAGTCCTTAGTGCCAGGGGACTATAATGCAACTGCACCCTTGTTTTGAAAGTCCTTAGTGCCAGGGGACTATAATGCAACTACACCCTTGTTTTGCCACTGACGGTTTTCCGCGTGGGTTTGTTTGTCCGGAATGTCATCCTTTGGTATTATGTAGATGTTATTAACATCCAAGAAGCTTTGAAAGATTTGATAGATGAACTTGGTTCATCCATTTGATTTGTAAAGTTATGATATGTATTGTTTTGGAAAAGATCCCGGACATTATTTATTCAAACCTTTATTACTTATACCATTCACTGAATATCCAAGCTCACCCTCTCCTTATATATATATATATATATATATGTAGGTGACGAGCAAAAAGGCAGTAACGCCTAGATGATTATTTGCAAGATGTTTTGGATTCCTATTTGTAGTATCTTGAAGATTATGCTTCTTGGCTTTGTAATTCATTTATTTTGTATATGTCGGCTTGAGAAGTCTTTTGATCAAGATGTATTATGTGCTTATGTTATTGTAATTAAGTTGTAAGACCATGTTAAGATGTATGTCATTTCATTTAATCTATGCACAGCTCTTATGGACTAATTAGATTGAAATTTATTGCTTCCGCACATGTAAGTCCCATATGTATACTCTGATTGTGTGTGAACCCTTGTAAATTGGCCTTTGGTAATCTCGGATTACTGGCCATCACGGCACCATTCTACTAGGGGTGGAATGGGGTCGTGATAACGGGCCTCAGAGAAATAAAATGGAACAACAAAAATGCCTAGAAGAAGCTAGGTAAAGGGGGTGGAACACACACTCCTCTATGCGGTCAATGTAGTCCACAAAGGGTCTGTTGGTGCCAACACTAGAACACCTGTAGATGTGAGGGAGGAAATGGCACACTTGTCTTGTGACGAACTGTCCTCTACATCTAGGATAGGATGACTCTCTGCGTCAAGGACTTCGTCGGTAAAAAAGGGCTCATGCTCTTTGGGGACAGGACCCATAGTAGGGAACCGCTCGTAGAAAAAAGTGGTCAAGAACTGTGTATGAACAAAGCTCCATACATCATAGTGGCCTATGGATCTCTCCATGTTCGAATGAATGAGGTCCGGACGGAAGTATAAATTCCCCAAGAAAAGAGGAGCCAAGGGGATCTAACTGCTGCTGCAAAGTTTGACGGCAAGGGGGAACTCTAGAGGATTGATGCTCTTAGCAGGGTTGCTGGGAAGGACAAAAAATGAGATAAAATAGCTAACAAAAGCAGCCAGGCGGTAGCCCAACCCAACTATGGACTCGCGACTGTCTTCGGTAATGTCGTCCATAACCGGTTGCATGTCCTTAAAAAAATGCTTCAACCAAGAGAGGTAGGTGGTCTTGTCCCTCTTGGGCCTCTCTTGAAACAATTCCCCAGTCCTCAAATCATACCAAGAGCCATGCTTTTGCGCCTCTCAAAAGGCACCTTAAAGAGCAGTGATAGCAGTCTGTTCCGTAGCAGTCAAGGACGCGGGATCAAAAGAGGGGTCCCCACAAGTGCTCAACCAAAGGAGAACAGCGACGTCTTCAAGGGTTGGGGCTATCTCCCCCCAAGCTAGCACAAAGATGTGAGTGTCACGGCTCCAGCGGGAAAAAATCGTATCAGTATTGGTCTATACCTTGCGCACAGACAACTCCCTCGAGATTAAAATGGTGTTGAAGAGATGAACATCCCTCAAGCGCTACTCAAAGTAGTCATCTGTAATGATGTCATCAACCCAGAGGGACTAGTCTGCTAAAGGGCCCAAGTGAGTGCGGTAATAAATATATGAATGAGGAAAATCGCTACACTCCACATTAAACCACAGCACGGAGGCTAGGTTCACCATGTCAGCATCATCCAAAGAGGCCTCACCGAAAGGGAGAAGAGGCTCTTCCAAACAAGGGGCATCAGGAACAAAGGAATCAACTGCCTTCCAGAATGGGTCAGCAAGTCCCCCAAAATACAGGGCCCTTCTCCACTCAGTACTAGATGGGATAGCTCTATTGGGTAAAAACCTGGTGGCAGCCATGAAGAAGATTAAAGAAAGAGAAGAAAACTTTGGAAGGTAAGGGCCAAAGAGAGAAGAAGACAAGGAGACAAGAAAGTGTATTGTCACGAAAATGGGGGACCAGTGGACCCAAGAGGCACTATTTATAGAGAAAGCAGAAAAAAAGGCACCAACACACCTCCTTAGGCCCATCATGATTGCCAGTCAAAAGGCACCTTTCCAGAGCCATTATGACACTGCAAAAAACTAACACAACTTCTGACCCAATCGACGCAACCCCTAGTTTACTTGTTGACATCGTGCACGAGCGGGAAACAAGAAGCGTGTCCCTCACGCATGCAGGGGGTAAATGTAGAGGGTCAGAAATTAAACCCCAAATTAAGTATGGGCCTAAGTGCTGAGGTCACCCTTCTGAGACGACTAGGAATAAAAAAAAAGCATAGGCTAAAGCCCAAGGGAAGCGGGCCAACAGTAGGCCGAAGCAGGTCCGACCCACCAAGGGTTCAAAAGGACTCTACGATGGAAAATGCCTAAGTCAAGTTGCAGAGGCAACACTTGCAACGGTCAAGTTGCTGAGACACTTTGCCTCAGCTCCGCCATTCCCTAATAATGTCAGTTCAGCCGCCATCTGAAGTTGCTGAGGGAAAGAGAAAGCCGAAGCAACTAAGTTGTAGAGGCAACACTTGCGACGGCCAAGTTGCGGAGGCACTTTGTCTCAGCGTCACCATTCCAAGTATTGTCGGTGCTACTACCATTCCAAGTATTATCGGTTCCGCCACCACCTAGATTTGCTAAGGGAATGAGAGAAGCAAAGAAACTAAGTTACAGAGGCATTACTTGTAGCGCCCAAGTTGCAAGGCACTTTGTCGGTGCCACCATCTCCAATATTGTCGGTTTGCCATTGAACTTACCGCGGGAAATGACTGTCGCAACAACTACAGCCACTATAACCAACTTGCGGAAGGAATAACCCGCCAAGGTGATAGCAACCTTTGGAGAAAGTTTTCCCTCTGCAAGTAGAGGCTAATGCTTGGCGCTGATAGCAGGCCCCAAGGCATTACTATCCTAGGGTTGATAGCAGGCCCCAAGGCATTACTATCCTAGGGTTGATAGCAGGCACCAAAGTTTATTACTTTGGCGCTGATAGCAGGCCCCAAGACTTACTGGTTGAGACTGATAGTAGGCCCAGAGATACCAGTTTACCACGATAACCCCTCAAAGATGGTAGCAAGGCAGCCCGAGCGCAAGGGACTTCCTTTCTATTTACCCAACGAACCTGCCTTAGTCGCACAGGCAGGACTAAGGAAGCCCCCTTGGGCTTGGTACTAAGGCACAGCATGGCTAATAGTAGGTTTGGATGTGGCTAGATGGCTAACGGTGGAGCACGAACATAGTCGATAGTAGACTAATGGAGTCCTGAGAATGCATGTACTAACCAAGCAGAACTGAGAAGGCAAGTGTAACAACAAGGTTTACCGCTACCAGTGCACTTGCTGAGGTTTGAGCTGAGAAGGCAAGTGCAGCGGCAAGCACTCCCGCTGCAACTGCACTTGCTGAGGCTCAAAAGGGAGTTACAGCGCCAAACACTCCTATCGCAACTACACTTATTGAGGCTTAAGAAAGGTAATTGCGGGGGCAAATAGATAGTACACAGTACATGCAGAGGGACACGTGGCACCTTCAACCTGATGCCTCAAGGCAGAATATTCTATGTGATCCTCTAGGACATATGTCCTCTCTTTATTTGGCCACTTGGTGTCCTCTGGGGACCAAGGAAAAGCCTATAAATAGGACCCATTTCCCAAGGTTCAAGAAGATAAAATTTGGAGGATTTGGGGGAGATGTTGTCCATTTGTGCACTGCCATACATTTCTTCTTAAGCTACCTGTTTCACCCTCACCCAACTGCTCACTTTCCAACTTCCCAGACAGCTGCTACTGCTTATCCTCCAGCCATTCCACCATTTTTGGACTATTAGCATAGTTTTGCCTCTCTAATCACCTTCCTAACTTTGAACCCCCTACAAAAATTATCTGTTTCAAATTTTGATTTTTCTATTCTAATGCATTTTTTATGATGTAAGTGAAAATTTCAAAGCGTATGAATTTTGAGACTTGAATAATAATTTAATAGTTAAGAGTATATTAACATGAAGATATAAGATTTAAAAATAAAATATTCTATGTCAAAAAGAAAGAACATGCCACACAACAATGACTTGGTATTATTTTTCACAAGACAAAAAATTACATTTGTCTTGATCAATTGATAAATTTGTTTCATCACATAATAAATAATTCAAAATTTATGGTAAGATAAGACAGGCAAAAGCCCTCATTAGGGTTGGCATTAAATGGTACGCCCCCTTAGCTCCAGTCAAATAAGTTATATATGCTCAATGGCACAATAAAAATAAACAAGCACGCCTTCAAATTTTTATAAAAATAAAAAATATTTATAAAAGCCTTTAACGTTGATGTCACAAAAATTTTGTTTCGAAAATATCCCAAAAACTTTATAATCACTACAAATTGTTTCAATTCTCTCAAACTACCTTAAATAATTGTTATAATTATTAAATTCAGTTATAAATTACACACACATAGGGTTCGTTTGGAATGTGGATTGGTTTTTTTAATTTTTTTGTTATTTAGCCTAGGACTAAAAAATCTCGTTTGGGATAAATTTTTTGAATTTTTTGACTTTTGTGAGAGAAAAAATAAAATTACTATAGTTTTGATGTGACATTTTGTCTTATTTGGCTAAAAAGCCTACTTTATCTTTTCATAACTATTTTATGGTAATGCTAGGGATACAAAATCTTCTACCAAATAAATAATCAAATGTCTCACATGGCTTCACACCTATGTAAAATATTTGTTCATTTATTTAGTGAAAAATTTGATACCTATAACATTTTTCACTATTTTAGCCCCAACTCATTATGTCAAACGTGTGCATAATGTGTGCCTATCACTAATAATTAAAGGAGTAAAGATATATTCAGTGTCAATTCCTTTTGCCAAACTGCGCATATAATGAAGTGTTAAGATCCTTTAGAGTGTCTCCTTACAGTGATCTGGTGAAGTGAGTTAAGCAGAGCGCGACACCTATCTCAGTAGAAGAACCAAGGGTTAAGATTAAAACCTCAACAAAACAATGTCGTTTTGGTAAGTAAATTAAATATATATATATATATATATATATATCAAATTTCCCTTTGTTTCAGTTATTCAACAACGAAGGTAAGAGAGAGTGAGAGAAAGAAGGAGAGACAGATGAGGGGGTGAAGAACAAGCTCCAAGAAGCTGTTAGTCAAAAAACTTCAACAGATCCAACAGATTCAAAAAACTTCAACAAATCCAACAGATTCAAATTTCCCTATGTTCTGTTTTTGTTTGAAATCAAACAAACCCATATTTGAAAAATTGAAATCAAATCCAGATTGGGTCATCAATTTGTTTTTTTTATTCTAGATTTGAAATTTTTTTTTTAATTCCATATTTGAAAAATTGAAATCAAACCCAGATTGGGTCATCAATTAGCTTTTTTTATTACTTTTCAACCAAAATCAAGATTTGGGTTTTCATTTTGTACTGCTTTTTGAATTAGCTTTTCAACTAATTTCAGTTAAACCTTTTTTGCCTTCTATGATTTGAACGTAACTGTAAATGAGAGAGAGAAGGAGGAAAAGAGAGATGAGGGGTTGAGCAAGAAACCCACCGATGAAGGAGTTCACCGCTTTACTGCCCCAATAAAGACAATTTCTACATCTCATCTAAGAGTTTGTGTGCAGTGCTTGTCCCAGAAGCACTGGTGCTACTAACACTACTTCCACAAACTCTCGGAGGCGACGTGGCGACGTGGCAACGGCGGCAACAGCGCATCGGGAGTGGGAAGGGGTGAGGCGGGGTGGCGATGTCCTCCTCCTCTTCTCTCCTTCTCTCAGCCCTCCTCTCTCTCTCTCTCTCTAACTCTCCCCAAGAACAACTTGAAAAGAAACCCAGAACAAGGATTTTTTTTTTCTTTTTCAATTTACTCACCAAAACGATGTCATTTTGGTGATTTTAAATCTCAACCCTTGGTGGCTGAATGGGACACGTGTCGCATATTCTTTCACCACTGTAGGAGATCACTCTAGGAAATCACTCTAGAGGATCTTAACGATATAATGAATAGTAAGGTCATCTCCAATTTTTTACTCAAATTAATTTAAGTTTAAATAAAAATCATTCAAAAACATTTTCACAACTTGAATTAAAATTATACTAGTTTTGCTCATTTTTTAAACCAATTAAAAAGAGAATGAAATTTTTCATTATCATTTTGAAATTTTTAAATTTATAACTCTACCATTACATAAAAGGCTAATGCTAACAACGGTTAAGATGTATTTAATATTGCAGTGGTGATAGAGAGCTCTAAACGTAGAGTTCTAAATTGAGCTCTACCTACGTGGCCAAAAAAAAAAAAAAAAAAAAAAAAGGCCAAGCAGTAGTGATTCATCCCCCTAAAATTAGAGTTCTAATTGAGTTATAATGATATGAAAAATCAAAAAAAAAAAGAGGAGAAGTGAAGAGGAGTTAACACAAAGTTGAAGATTTGGAGAAAAGCACTTGAATCTAAAGGATTCGGGATAAGCAAAACTAAGACAGAGTACATGGAGTGTAAATTTAGTAACAATAACAATGAAAGCAGAGGAGAAGTGAAAATTGAAAACCAAGAATTACCTAAGAGTGAACATTTTCGTTATTTAGGTTCGATTATCACAACGGCGGGGGAAATTGATGTGGATGCGACCTATAGGACTAAGGCAGGATGGCTTAAATGGAGACGTGCATCTGGGGTACTGTGCAATAAACAAATACCCACTAGACTAAAAGGTAAGTTCTATAGAACTGCTATTAGACCAGCGATGTTGTATGGGAAGAAGTGTTGGGCCACCAAGAAACAACATGTCAATAAGATGAGTGTTGTTGAGATAAGTATGCTAAGGTGGATGTGTGGCAAAACTAAACAAGATAGAATTAAGAATGAGTGTATTCGAGAATAGATAGGAATAGCACCGATAGAAGATAAATTAAGAGATAATCGATTGAGATGGTTTTGGTTATATTCAACGGAGACCAATAAAGACAGTAGTGAAGAAATGCGCTGCAGTGACGGTAAATAGAAGTGTTAGGGGACCGAGTAGGCCTTGATTAACGTTGGCTAGCGTTGTAAATAAAGAAATTGATCTACTTAATTTGACTAATGAAATGGCCTTTGATAGAGCCGCGTGGAGAAGGAGGATTCATATAGCCGACCCCATTTGATGGGACTTAAGGCTTGGTTTGATTTGGTTTGTAGTAACTTTTTATTTTTGACTTATTAATGTGTATTTAATATTATATTAATTTGTCTTGGATTTAGTAATATTATATTTTTTTAGCCTATTAATTAAATGAGATATATTTAGCAACTTTTTATTTGTAACCAAGGTTCTGAAAAGCGGTTGCGGTCGCCGTAACGGTGGCGGTGACGCGGTTGCGGTTGCGGGGTGTAAAGGCCGTAGTGTAACGGTTGCGGTAACCGGAACCATGAATTTTTTTATTTTTTGCACAATTTGAAAAAAACTTACCGATACGCATATTTTTTTTCCATAATCATATTTATTGGGTTAAAAATAAATATTGATCAATTTTTATAAATTTTTAAGTATGATCCAATATATTTCATATTTTTAAATCACTATAAACTGAGTTTTTTACATTTTATTTTAATAATTAATGACTTTATATTTTACAAAAAATCAATCACTAATTATTATATATAAGATAAATAATGACAAAAGTAAAAGAATAAATAAGAGCCTAAATATATATATATATATATATATACATATTTTAACCAAACCAAATAGATAATAACCACACTTATTATTATTATTATTATTTTCAAATAATATATAGATAGACACACACAAACAAAATGGTTTAGTGATAGCAGCTGAATAGAATAGCATACATCTTATAGTTTCAACAAATCAATAACATGTTCTTCATCTTCCCTCTTCTTTCTCTCTCTATCTCTTGCTCCTCTATTTTCTCTCTTTATCTTCCCTCTTCTCTCTATCTCTCTTCTCCCATTTTCAGTTTTTTTTTTTGTGTTTTTTTGAAAGAAACAGTTTGGAATCGTTACGTAACGGTGCGTAACAGACCGTTACGGCTGTTACGGCACCGTTACGACCGCTACAGCAGCCGCTACGGCCGACGCACCTGTGAATCTCAATCACACTGCAAAAGCGGCCGTAACGGGTGGCGGTAACCGCCAAAACCGTTACGTAACGGCGTTACGTAACGGTTGCGGCCGCTTTTTAAAACCTTGTTTGTAACCTTTTTTTTTTGTTTTTTGAAAATTTAACAAATTTCAAGACTTACTAAATGAAACAAAACATTCTTAGTTATCTACCTGAGACATTTGTTAGCATGATCCCTACATAAATTATGTCATTTTTAACATTGGGTGGTTTAAAAATATTTTGATGAAAAAATGTTGTAGATTATAAACGCATAAACTTTATTTCTGAATCACTAATGATTGAAATTATATCAAAAAATTACGTGGCTTATTATAAAAATATGTAACATCAATCATAAAAATGCATAATAATAAAATGGGTTGGGCAAAGTTTAGATTTGAACATGAGGGGTTAATGAGGCCTCCCATGAGTCTCATTTTAATAATTTCAAATATTTATTTTGTAAGATTTTCAATATATATCATCAATAAAAAAAATTATATCAATTCAATAATTATAATTTTTTTCATTTTATTGTGTTTGTATCTGGAAAAAAATAGACGATAAGTATATTTTTAAAATAGACTATTCAATTTTTTGAAATAAATATGATGAAATAAAAATGTTTCGATTATTGAATCGATCTACTTTTTTTAATAAATGATATATACCAAAGACATAATAAAATAAACATTTAAATCATAAAAATAATATGCGTGGTATGAGTCACCGATCGATCAAAGTTCAAACTCATCCTTAATAAAAGAGTCTAAGTTGTCTCAAGTTGGTAATCTAACTTAAAAGAGTGTTTGAATTTGATGAGCCTATTTTGGGATTGATCTCAATGATCTGAATCGTTCACTTTTTAAGATTTATTTAGTAGAACATTAATATGAAAAATCAAGATTATCGAATATCTATAATTATTTGATTGAATTACATTATTTGAAAAAATGGAGGATAAAGATAACTTCAATAATAGTTGTTCTTTTTTTTATAATACAAATGTAATTTAAATATATAGTTATTGATATCCGATTATCTTCATTTTCTTCATGAATATTTTGCTTAATAAATCTTAAGACTAGAATGATTCAAATCACTGAAGTCAACCCCAAAATGGGTCCACCAAATCTAAACACACTTTCTCAAATTAAGATGACTAGCTTAAGAGAATTTAAACCCGCAATAAAAGGCATGATTAATGATTCATCCATGAATTTGTTTAGCTCGAATTTGGTGGATGTAGCGGTGTTGAAAATACATATAGGGGTGTTTGGTAAGATCTTTTTTGTTTAAAATAGTCTATAAAGATAAAGATTAAATTAAGGGGTTGTTTGGGAAGTATTAGATTAGTATACTTTTTAACTTTTTATGAAAAAACGTGAAATATGGGTTGAATTTGAAGTGATGTGGTAGAGATGTGATGTAACTTAAATAAGATGATTGTAACCTAAATAAGATAATGTGCTAAAATAGCACATGCCCAACAACTACTAACTAATAAGATAAAAAGTCACATTATATACATCAATTAATCACTTTCTCTTTCACAATTATCTATTCAATTATAAAAAAAATCTACAAATCATTCAAAATACAACTTTTTTTCATGTTATAAAATAACCAAAAAATTAAAAACTAACTAAAATAACTAACTTCTTAAACAAAACCATAATACACTCTTCTTTTCTTTTCTTTTCTTTTCTTTTTTTCACTTTTTAAGAGAGATATATATGTATTGAAAGGATTTACTAACATTCCGTTGGATGAAAGGGTTTGGTGAGAAAATAAAATAAAAAAATTGTGAGAGCAGAAAATCTCTTCACTTGTTTGAATAGTTAAGTAGGTGAGAAATAGTGAGAAAATAATTCTTGTCAAACCTATGTTTTGTTTCTCACAAAAGTGGTGAGATTTGGTGATAAAGGAATTTGGATTTAATTAAAAAAATTTAAAATATCAAAATTACCCTTATGAAAAAAACATAACTTATTAATAAGGAAGATTATTTTGGTAAAATAAAATACAACAATTTTCTTTATTTTTTCGTATTTATTCTATCCAAATAAGATAGATGAGAAACCACATCCATATCCACTTTTCTTTTCTTTTCTTTTTTTAAGTGAATTAATTCTTTGTTATTCATCCAAATATAATGATGAGAAATCATAATCATTTGTTTTCTTTTCTTTTCTTATATGAGAAATCACAAGCATGTATTTTTAGACTTAGATTCTCTCCAATCTACTGGACCATGTTGTTCAGGCTCATGAGACCCATCATGGGTCTTGTTTCGATGATCCGAACCATTCAACGGCTTTGTTAGGCAAATGTTTTTTTTTTTGAGGGGGCTAAAATCCACAAAATGACAAAATAGGCTAAAATAGTTAGTAAGATAAAATGCCGCATCAAATCTATTATTATTTCACTTTTTCTCTCACAAACATCACATCCAAATACAAAAAAATCCAACTATCTTCTCAAACACAAATATTTTAGTCTACTAAAATAATCAAAAACTAAAATAGCCTACTAAAATAGCCAACTTTCCAAACGAGGCCAATGTGTAGAGCTCGTCCAGTATTTCATTCTTGCATAAAATTACTTTGATTAGATATCGATAGCTACTTGATCAGATCACATTTCTATCAATAATTTATTTTAAAAATCATATTTACCATTGATAGAAATATGATTAGATCAAATAACTATCGATATTCAATTAACGTGATTTTTTGCAGGTATGAAATACTCAACGAGTTCTTGCAAAAAATCACTTTGATTAGATATCATAACTACTTGATCATATCAGATTTTTATCAATAATTTATTTTGAAAATCATATTTACTGTTGACAGAAATATGATTGGATCAAGTAACTATCGATATTCAATTAAAGTAATTTTTTGCAGGTATGAAATACTCACCGAATTCTATATATTAAACGATTTTAATCATCAAAACAAAAGCAGTAATATAGACCCCGTAGACCCAACAACACACTCCAGTCCAATCTCAGACCGGAGAGAAGGTTGATGCTTTATTTTTGGGAGAGACTTTTCTCTAGTCCACTATGTAGACTAGAGCATACTATTAGGGGTAGTTTGGAATGATATAAATAAATGTATTTTTTGACTTTTTTATGAAATATGGATTGGGTATGGGTTAGGTTTGAAGTGATGTGGTAGAGAGGTAATATGACTTAAATAAAATGATGTAACTTAAATAGCATAGTGACTTTTTAACTTTTTTAGGGGATGACAAACAAGGTATTACGTTTGTGGGGCCCACCACAATATTTAGGAGTAGTTTGGGATGATCTAAATAATTGTATTTTTTGAATTTTTATAAAATATGAGTTGGGTATGGGTTAGGTTTGAAGTGATGGGATAGAGAGGTGATGTGACTTAAATAAAATGATGTTATTTAAATAACTTTTTGACTTTTTGACTTTTTTAGGACATCCCAAAAATGTGTTTCAATCCTGTGCTACCGATATTCGATGAATATAATTTTTTTTATATAACCATGAAGTACTTGATAAATTTTACATATTGAATAGGTCGAATTATCGAAGATAGACTCATGATATATCCCACAACTTTAATAATAGACTCCACATATAATAGATTGAACACCCAGCGTTGTGATAATAATAATTGGAGACTCGCCTCTAGACAATTTATAACTAAACTCTTAATCAATTATACTAGGCCCAAAAAATATCAAACTTAAGACCTAACGTCTTAACCCGAGACCTTTACCAAGTTGCCCGTACTCATTAGGTAATCCCAACCGCACATTTATGTTTTTTTTTCGAGAGGTGGTTTATGCGTGAATTATGGTATGGTTTATTTCTCTTGCTCTTTCTCTCTCCAAAACATCGCTCTAGCTATAGAGTAAACAGAAGGAGAGAGAAAGAGCACCGCTCAGCGCAGCTGTATAGCTACCACGATCTTCATGGGCGTCACGGCTTTCCACCGGCGGCGCCACCACAACCACGGCCGCCTCCGCGTCCTTATTCCCGCAATCTCCGCCGTATCCGGCGCTATGCTCCTCCTCTTCCTTCTCTTCTCCTTTCTCGCCCCTTCTCCAACTCACAATCAACACCTCCACCACCTCCCTCTCCGCCCTGCCTCGGTACTCCTCTCCTCATTTCTCTCTCTCTCTTCATATACACTACAATCACACACACACACGCACATATATATATGTATGCATATTGTTCTTGCTGTATTCAATTAACTTGTGATTCTCTGTTCAGTTAAAAAATGACGTCGACGACGATGGAGTTTCGGTTTTTCGTGTTCCGGTTAGGGTTTTTATCTTTTGCTAGTTATTCTTCTTATTCACTGATTAAGCTCGATTGGATCTGAGTTTGTTTTATTTGATTTATTTATCGCTTATTGGAATGTAGATCAGTGGAGGAAGACTGGATCGTGACATTTGGAGTTCAACACTGTCTAAATTCTACTACGGATGCAGTAATGCAAGCAAAAAATTTGCTGGTGATTTTTTTTTTTTTTAATTTTTATTATACTGCTTCTTGTTTGTCGATTTTGTTCTGTTGCCATTATAGTATTCTGGTTGATTTGGATTTTTTTTTCTTCTTCTTCAAATTGCAGATGCTAAATTAATCACGCAATCCAATCGGTACTTGTTAATTGCGACCAGTGGAGGTTTGAACCAACAAAGAACTGGGGTAATTATATCTATCAAATGTTATTTTGGAATTGCCGAAGGGTAATCTAGATCTATTTTTGGTTTTTCGAGTGTTTGGAGAATGGTTTCTGTGTTGAGAAGCTAAAGAGAAGGTTAACATGTGTGGAACTTAATTTGGACTTGATTGTAGTCTTAAATATTGGTCTAAAGAACTAGTTTAGTAGTCAACGGGATCTACTTATTTGTCGATTATACTAGGAGGTTGGATCAATGGAACAAAACGTGAATATTTTTATTGGAATTATAAGCAATCTAATGTTTACTTTTGTTGCAATTGCTGTTCGATGCTATCATTTCAGTTCCCTGTCACTGCAGGTGTTTCTTCTTCTTCTTCTTTTTTCTTTTTTTTCTTTTTTTTTTTTTTTCCTGCTGTTTGTCATCAAATATGCAATGTTTGTTGGAACCTTCTTCTGTCAGATTCTTTTGAGAGGCCTTGGTGCTCTGGTCTGTTCTCATACTTGAGAAAAAAAACTAAGGCTTTCCAATTTAGAAGAACTATTGTAAGGTAATCGTAGTAGTCAGATAGTCATTTTCTGTTGTTTGAGTGATAGTCATTTTCTGTTGTTTGAGTTCTTACTGATGTAAGGAAGCATTATTACAAGGTGGTCGTGGTTCTTAAGCTTTTGATGCTCGAATACCCTTCAGATAAATTTTCATCCTGCCTCTAAATGCAAAAAGTTACCACCATAATACTTTAATTCTATCCTTTATATGTATGATTTGCCAGAATATGCTGTCAGTGAATATGGCGGACTGCTCGCTGTGGGTGTGGGTGTGGGTGTGGGTGTGGGTGTGTGTATACATTATTCTGGTATATTTAGCATTATTCTGAATATGTCGTAACGGCTAGTTGTTTGTGTGTAAGTTATTATTCCCATCTTTTGGCAGATTACAGATGCTGTAGTTGCTGCCCGCATTTTGAATGCTACACTTGTTGTCCCAAAGTTGGATCAGAAATCCTTTTGGAAGGATGCAAGGTTAGTCATGGAATTTGCATATGTTTCTCCAACACTTTCTTAAAATCCGTTTTGATATTAGGTCCCATTGTCGTATATGAAAGAAAGATCGACTGTTCTGTGCATTTTATCATAGCAATGCTTTATAAAAGCCAAAGCCAAGTTCCTTTGTCTTGTGCAGTAACTTTTCAGAGATCTTTGATGTTGACTGGTTCATATCACATCTATTGAAAGATGTAAAAATTATAAAAGAGCTCCCAAGAAGGGCTGGAAAGATGTGGACTCCATATACCATGGGTGTTCCAAGGAAGTGTAATGCTAAATGCTATCAAACTCGTGTATTGCCCAATCTTCTAAAGAAGCGTGTAAGTTATTAACTCCCTAAGATATTTTACTTTGTTAGAAATAAAAATGTAAATGTACATATGGGTATGTTCAATTGTATGATTATATCCATTGAGATTGCATACTTTAGCATTTAATTACATATATTTTGTTTGTTGTTATTCACTTTGATTAAGTTTCAGCATTAGCGACACTAGAATCTTGTATTTGACACCACTCTAGAATTTAATTCATCATATTTTATTTTTTATTTTTTCTCACCAAAGAAAATGTTTAACGTAATAAATTGGATATTTCTTGGATATCTTCAGTTTACTTAATTCACTGATTTCGAACGAAAAATGTACCATATTTCAGAACGTGCATTCCAAGATGTAAATCACTAAGGTATTAAGTTTTTAGATAACACTAGTTCGTACCTGTAGTGGCGGTGCAGATTCTGTAGGCTTTGTGGAGTTTTTGGTCCTGTACATGCACTAAATGCTGTCATTAGAAGCATTGGACAACCACAAAAGTAAGATTTTAAACGTCAAGTTGAACGTGGGGGTTGGATTTATGCAGACTTGATAGACTAGCATGTTGGGGTTGACCATTGAAATGTGGTCTATTGAGGGGCTATGAATACTACCATTGTAGTATCTTGCTTATTATTGGGGAATTGTAACTGTTTGAAGAAGAAGTCTATTTATTGGCTGTGAATACTGCTGTGGGAAGAGTATCCTGGTTGTTTTTTGGGGGAATAGTGACCATCAATTCTATTAAATAGAAATATTAAGTAGATATTTATAGTTGCTAGGGTATTCCTTTTACTGAAATAGGAAAATAGGAAAATTTGACGTCTAAAAAATTCTATACTTTTAACATAGACCATAGACCAAATAACACAACATGATCCCATACATGACCGATGGACCCATACTATAGCTCATATCAAGTAAATATTTTACCCTAAGGAAATTATCAAACTGCCCTTGATCCGTAGAACTTAGCAAAGCATATGCGAGTTTGATCAGTAACTTGTGATACACATAAACAAAGACTCAAGTTTGACCGACATGGTCCAAATTGTGCTCTTGAAAATTTATAATTTTCAACTCTTCTTGTTTTCACACTCTGCATAACAGGATGTAAAATATAATTTAGCTGAGCTGCATAAATTTAAGGAATTTATGATTAATGAACTATTGACAACATTTTAGGCAAGTGAAAGTGTTTGGAAACAGTGATAACCATTTCAGCAACCAAATTGAATTCAAATCTGTTCAACGGCTCACTTGCATTATTGGAAAACCCCAACTCAGACTAATGGAAGGCTAGGAAGCATGGATACAAGATACAAATACACAATATGGATACAGTGATATAGCAAAACCTAAAAGGCAGCATACGGGTAGGGCTGGATATGTTTGTAACAAGAAATATTTTTGTAATTATTACTAATGTAGCATGCATAAAATAAAACCAAAAGCAAGAGTACATGCATAAAACATTTAGGACTAAATTCAGAAAATTTCAGCATTAGTTCAGCATACAACAAATTCAGCAAAAACAAGTTTGTTACATATTAAACAAAGGGGGAAAAAACCTCCAAAACATCAATTAACATCAAACGAAAAAAACATCAATTAAAATGAAGGGAAGAATCAAGCATCAGGCTAATGGGAAACTAGGAATTAAAACATAAAAATATTCAAGATCTCAAAAAGAAAACTACCCATTGAACAGTCAGATAAAGACAACTGTTTCCGCCGGCAACTTTAACCTTCCGAGGGAATAGCGATGCTGCTGGGCAGTGGGCCTAAAGGGAGAGAAAAATAGAGAGGGAAAGAAGATGAAAGAGAGTCCGAGAGAGGAAAAAAAGGGGAAAAAATAGTCTCAGAGAGAGCATTAGTTGAGTCTTGGTTAAGATCAAGATTGAAGAAAGAAAAAAAGATAAAAAGAGAGAGAGAAGACTGACCTCCTGCTGCCAATCGAGTTTTAGTTTGATGGAGATGGAGCTGCTTCAACGAAATCGAGTCTTTGATAAGTTTAAGTCTTCAACAGCTTCTTCGCCAAAAACTCAACAGAGGCTAGGGTTTTCTCTTACTTCGTTTGCTGTTGGTGAGTAGGAGATATCTTATTATTTTATAACTTTAATATTTTTATAGTTTGACTCCTAATAAAAAAAATTTCTAAATTACATTTTTTCCCCACCATATCGAAGAAGCATCTGAAGCGTATTTTTCTCGAATCCGTACATATCAAAGACGTATCCGAAATTTATAAATTTAAAATGAATGCTTTTTTTTTTTTTTTTGTCGTATCTGATGTGTTTATCCAGCTATATCGGAAGCATTTCCATATTTGATACTCGTTGGTGGCCTTTTTTGGAGTATCTGTGCTTCATAAATAGCATAATTACCAAGTTACCAACCATTTAGAAATAAGTAGATTCTCAGGGCCATTTTGTCTTGCTAAAAATACACTCTTTCTCTAGATTTAATTTATCATATTTAATATTTTTTTCTCCTAAGAAACATTAAGAAAATAAATAGGAAGAAATTTCCAAATTGTTTGGATATTCATTGATTTGGAACAAAAGTAAACTATTTTTCGGAATGCGCACTTCAAAATGTAAATTGCTTAGATATTAACATTTTTTTTTGGCAACACTGGTTTGTACCAGTTGCAGCCATGCAGGTTCAGTTGGCTCTGTGAATGATGCAGCCTTGTCCATGCATTAACCGGTTTATGGAAGGTCCTTAGGTCTTTATTTAGATCAAATCCCTTTTCCCTGAGACTCTACTTTTCTTTATTTCTCTCCCCCTTCCTTGGTTGTGCATTTCATTAATTTTGTGCGGCACCCCTCCAATTTTAAAGATCTCCTTACAAGAAGGAGAAAGCTACTTGTCTGTGAAAAAGATTCCTGGTACAATCATCTCACATGTGGTGCTAAATAACAATAACACTTTTTTTTTGGATAAATTAAATAACAATAACTCTTCTCCAAATCAAAATACCTTAGCTCAGTGGTTTGCTGTTGTTGATTGAGAAGATTTTTCAGCGACAGTTGGAGAACGTGAGTATGTTAATGAAGCCTACTCTGACTAGATGCTAGTGCCATATCTTTCTTCTTTCCCTCCGTTACATTTCTCTTTCTGACTGAATAAAGAGTCTTTAGCATGAAGTTGATCTGCGTTGGGTAACCGGGCCGGCCATGTCAGAAAGGCTGGAGTCTGGGCATTAGTGCTTTAAACTGTGGTATGACTTTCTTATGCGAAAAGCACTGCAGTGTGCTCAACTGCACTAAGCTTTATCTCAACCATTTGGACTGGGCTACATATTTCCAGTTAATTCTATAATCTTGTTTTAAGAGTTGAACTGGATGTATTTAAGGCTGAGTTTTCCTCATCTTTGTCCCTGTCCTGTGAAGTGGGAGTGTTGTATTAGGTTGATGACCCATGGGGAAACTTACGTCCAATTCTGATGAAAGCATTAGATCAGAAATCATGTCAATAACCCCTGGTAGTTGGGAATCTTGGGATAAGGTTTTGTTGAGTTGCACAGTTATGTTTTTATCCTCTAGATTTGGCCTTGAATGATTTACTATATTGTAAAACTAATACTTTATGGTTTTCATTCTTATGAAGGCTGTTCAGCTCAACAAATTTGATTACAGACTTTCAAATAGGTTGGACACAGATTTACAAAAGCTTAGATGCAGAGTTAACTATCATGCCTTGAAGTTCACTGATCCTATAATTGAAATGGGTGAACAATTGGTCCATCGAATGAAGATGAGAAGCAAGCATTTTATTGCCCTTCACCTAAGGTAATCTCTCTATCCCCCCCCCCCCCCCCTCTGTTTATGTTCTGGTTGCTTTTTGATTCTTATGGGTCCCTGATTGCTCATATGGGTTCATCAATGTGCTTTCTTTTCTTTATGCCCTCATACTGCTGTTATTCTTAATGCATACAAAGTAATAATATGTTCCCTCGATCTCTGATAGAGGCATTTTAGTTATTACTGCATATGTTGCATCTATGAACTCCATTGATGAAACCGATACGTTACCAATTTGACAAATTAAATAGTTAACCAGCAGAACTGTTTCTACAAACAATGAGTAACCTGTTAAGCGTATGTGATCTGGATGGATACACATGAAGTAACCTGTTAGGTGTCAACAAGAACTTAATTACCAGATAACTGCCATTCTGTAGCATACTTGTTACTATTATTTATGGTTATTATGCTTGGAGTGGAAATAGGAATTTTTGTTCACTGTACTGTATTGTCTAATTCAAAGGCTATGAATTTGTTTTCCTTTAACTATAATATGAACTACAAGGATGGGGAAGTATTTTGATCCAACAAAATGTCTCATCTTACAGGTTTGAACCTGATATGCTTGCATTCTCAGGATGTTATTATGGTGGAGGAGACAAGGAAAGGAAAGAATTGGGTGCAATACGAAAAAGATGGAAAACCCTACATGTAAGGCTCAAAATGTCATATTTGTGTATTTATCACCAAAAAAATAAAATGTCATATTTGTGCAACTATACGAGAATCTTCGGTGATTGAGAAACATAAGTTTTCATAGACATGAGCATTAATTGCTTTTTGCTTCTTTTGTATTTGTCAGAATATTTTAAAATATATATGCATATTTATGTATGTTTTATAAATTATTTGAGTGCATATTACGAAAAATTATATCAATATAATAATACATGAATTGACACTAATTTTTTTTTCCAAATCTTTGACAGCTTTTAATGGCTAGTTGGGAAAATAAATTATGGTAGCCCTAGTCTCCCTCCAAAAAAATCCCTGCATTTTACTCCCCTATAAATAAGTTTTGCTCTTGATCTTATAGTCCTCATCTCTTCTCATTGGACTATGTTTTGAAGAGATTTCTGTGTATTACTTAAATAAATAGTAGCATGTTTGTAGTTGCCTCAGAAAATTCTGAATTTTTTAGTCGACAATATGTATCAGCCAAGAAAGAATGATGTTCTGGTTCCACACATGCCTGTCTGGATTTTTGACACCATAGCTGATATGTTCTAGAGCCTAGACTACGAGAATTGGTTCATAGTTGCAATAGAGATGAGAAAAATTGAATTGAAGGGCAATTTTGTTATCTCAATTGTTTGAGATGAGAGACAAATGCTGCAGGCCTTTTGGGAGCGTTAATAATGCCACATTGGAAATGTTTTAGATAGTAAATAGAACATTACCATAACATAACTACCATAGCCAGCACCATTCTAATGTACTGATTGTCATCAAACCTGAGTTTTGTTTTCATTCCTAGATGCAAATTTGGTTTGGATCTTGTTAAAAGGTCTCAACTCTGCAGTGTGTACATATAACATGTATCACATGTTTTTAATTTTTTTTAATTTTTTTCCAGAAAAGCAACCCAGATAGGGAAAGGAGGCAAGGAAGATGCCCACTTACTCCCGAAGAAGTAGGTCTGATGCTGAGAGCACTGGGATATGGCAAAGATGTTCATATTTATGTGGCATCCGGGGAAGTATATAGAGGGGAAGAGACATTGGCCCCCCTAAAAGCACTCTTCCCAAATTTTTATTCAAAAGACACCATAGCCACCAAGGAAGAGCTAGAACCATTTTCAGCATTTTCTTCTCGCATGGCTGCACTAGATTTTATTGTGTGTGATGAAAGTGATGTGTTTGTCACAAACAACAATGGCAATATGGCAAGAATTTTAGCAGGACGAAGGTGTGATTGCTTTCTGTTTTTTGCTCTCGTCTTTATTTTTTGGGTAAACTACATTGACCTTCCTTGAGGTTCGGAGAAAATAGAGTAAGCCCCACAAATTGACATAATTACATTGGACTCCCTTAAGGTTTTAATTCATCTAACACTTTGCCCCCTTTTCATCAGTAATTTGTTTCATATCGATAGAAAAATGATGTCATTATTTTTACATTGAAATGTATATTTTTACCTTCTTTATATTTTGACTAGTTTCGGTCCTTTAGCCTTACTATAATGGATGTCATCGGTGTACTTAATACCAAAATTGTAGGATTTGCTATATTTTCTCCAAATCTCAATGGGAGGTCAGTGTAATTTACCCTAGTTCAACATCTTTCTTATTTATTTACTTTTCGTTTCATTGGGGGAACTGGGGAAGAGAACTCTTAAATGCTGACAAACTTTTTCTCTGTTGGTTGCAGGAGATATTATGGACACAAGCCTACCATTCGTCCAAATGCTAAAAAACTGTATCGTTTGTTCTTAAACCGAGTTAACACAACATGGGACGTATTTGCATCTGGTGTGCGTAATTACCAGAGAGGATTGATGGGAGAGCCAAAGGAGGTGAGGCCAGGCAGGGGTGAGTTTCACGAGAACCCAGCAGCTTGCATCTGTGAAAATACAGAGGCCAAGGAGAAAATGGAATCAGGTCCTAGAAAGCTTGGTAAAGTGATTGGTGCAACAAGAAAAGATATTGGTGAAGTAGTTGATGATGAGAATGATGATGATGAACCAGAATGGCCTGACCCCGACGATGAAGAGGATCAAAATACCCCTCTAGGTAATGGTTGGTTTAATAGAACGGGGGTGGACGATGAGGAGCCTGAGTTGGAAGAGTTGCTCTCAGATTAAGTGAGGATACACATTGCTTTTATTGGGCTGTTTTTTGTTGCACCTAACCTAACCCATCCATTCAGAAAAATTCTTAAATCTTTTGGGTGTGGTGTGAAGTTATCTTCCTTGTAACAAAGCCACAATGATACAGATCCATGATATTCAACAAGTCAGCTTAAGATGTTATAATGATGAGTTGTCCCCTTCTGAATTTCAACAGAGACGGACAGAGCATTTTGGTTCATCAGCGGCTTCTGGGGTTTCTGTCAATTTTTGTTATTTTATGAACCTTCGGAATCTTTTGCAGAGTTGTTCGGTTGGAGGAGATTGCTAACTGAAAGTAAAAAACAGTTGGCAAAATGGGAGTGAAAGGACAGAGTCAAGTAGTTTCGGTACAGAGCTAAAGATTGTTTTCAGAGGTTATCCAGATAGCGAGGATATATCAGTTATAGTTGAACATTTTCCTTTTTCTTGTTCTTGAGGGGGTTTATTGTTGTTGGCTGATGTAAATATATACATATATTCTTAGAAATATTAGCACCAGGAGCTTTTGGAGATTAGAATTCAAATGTTTCTATTTATTAATTATTACTCAAACCACTCCTGGTGAACAGTAATGGCCAGTTATGTAATATGAGTGCTATTGAGAAATCCGAGTGCAAGCAATCCCCTTGTCAATGTCAACATATTTAACATAAGAAGAGACTTCCCTTTAGTTCTTGGACTAGATTGTTGACATATTTACCAGCGGAAGACGCTTCCTTTTAATCCAATGATTAGACTGGTTCAGATTATGCTGTATACGGATCATAGATTTGGGTTGAGATTTGGGGGTCATTTTTCAAAATAAGCCTAACAATTAAACTATTTTTCAAACTGTCTAGTTTGGCCGAAATTACCAAAATAAGCTGAAGCGTTATTTTAAGGGGAATTTACTGATAAGTCCCATGTAACAAGTTCAAAACCCAACTAATCCCAAAACAAAATACTTGCACCAATTAGTCCAACACATTTTTAATTGTTACCAAAAAATCTTTTCTTTTTTTTTTTAATTTATAGACACTGTTCACATCTTACTACCGTCGGACTTCCGTTTAACGGTCGCCGGAGACTCACCGGAATGTCTAGAATATTGCCGGAAAAAAAAAATTAAAAAACATATTATGAAACTGTAAAATTTTACAGTTCTAAAGAATGTTATAAAACTGCAAAATTTTACAGTTTTAAACCATGATTCATTCCAGCACCAAAAAAAAAATTTGAAACTGCAAAAATTTACAGTTTTCACCGCCTGTAACTAAAACTCGAAAACTGCTTGTTCAGAATTCGAAAATTTTCTCCATTAGAACAGAAAAACAGAAGTGTATAGCAGAGAGAGAAAAAAAAAAAAGAGATCGAAGGGGAAAGACGGATGTCTAACCAAATCTGTGTAGATCTACTCAGATCTGATGTAGATCTGAGTAGATCTATATCAGATCTAAGTAGATCCATTCATCTTCTTCGTCGAAAAATATATCATCTTCTTCGTCGGAGTTGATTTCAATGCTTGGTGGTTATCAATGAACCCCGATCAATGGAGAAAGATATGATCACCGGTGGTCCTCTTCCATGACAAACACGGTGACAGAAAAATGTAGAAAAAAAAAACGAGAGAGGAAGGGAAGCAAAAAGCAGAGAGAGAGAGGAAAGGACTTTTGGGTGTAGTGAAAAAGTTATGGGATTAAATGGAGATCACATATTTCCCATGGGACCTATGGGTAATTTTCCCTTATTTTAAATCACGCTTTCACCATATTTTTGGCCCAGCCGTGGAAAATTGATAAAATCATAAAAGCGTGGTTACAAACCACCCTTTTAATTAAGAAATCGTGGTTACAAACCACACGTTTAGGGAAATCTGTTTTGTATAGAAAGCGTGTGTCACGACCCCAAACCACCTCTAGTAGGATGGTGTCGTGATGGCCAGTAATCTGAGATTACCGAAGGCCAACCCACAAAGATTCGCACACAAACAGAGTATTCATAAGGGCTTGCAAATGCAGAAGCAATAATTTAAAATACAAGTGGTCCATAAGAGCCGTGCATAGATCAAATGAAATGACATACATCTTAACATGGGTTACAACATGGTTACAATTAAAGTAAAGTACATGTTAGATCTTGATCAAAAGGCTTCTCAAGCCGACGTGTGCAAAATACAAGTATTACAGGTCGAGAAGCATAATCTTTAAGATTGCCGACATGAATACAAGTCAAGCCGACATAACAAGAATCCAAAACAAACTTGTGAAACACATCTAAGTGTCACCGCCTTCTTGCTCATCACCTACATATATATATGGAGAGGGTGAGCTTGGGTACTCAGTGAATGATATAAATAATAAAGGGTTTGCATGAATAATAGCCGAAGTCTTTTCAAAACAAAACATATTAAACTTTACATAACAAGGGATGAACCACGTTCATCTAACAATTCTTCAAAGCTTCTAGGGATGCTTACTAGCATCAACATATTGCAAATGATGACATTCCGAACAAACAAACCCACGCGGTAAACCGTCAATGGCAAAACAAGACAAAACAAGGGAGATATCTCAAACGATGGTGCAG
The DNA here is from genome assembly GCF_055761805.1 of Camellia sinensis. Taxonomy (NCBI): domain Eukaryota; kingdom Viridiplantae; phylum Streptophyta; class Magnoliopsida; order Ericales; family Theaceae; genus Camellia; species Camellia sinensis. The sequence goes on from NC_138966.1 coordinate 16,209,511, forward strand.
CTGCATTATAGTCCCCTGGCACTAAGGACTTTCAAAACAAGGGTGCAGTTGCATTATAGTCCCCTAGCACTAAGGACTTCTCCAAGAATGCCATCAAAACAAACGTATTTACTTGATACACAAAAATAGGGATATTCATTCATGTTTGAACAAATACTTTTATCAAAACAAGGCAAAGCAAAGCTTTATCAAAACTTTATAACATAGCTTTATTAAAAATACCACTCACATAGTTCTTCAAACGTCGGGGTCAAGGCAAAAGTCCAAGTCCTACAAACACATGGCAAAGTCTATTGAACGCACTTTCAAACAAGCTTCACATGCAAACGGATGATTCGACATTCTTCAAAAACTAAGTCAAATCAAAACAAAACACTATTTCTCATCTCGGGAAAACATGTTGGGCACCAACCAGGTCTTGGCCGAGGTCCCACACCTTCTCGCCGAGGTGTGGTCCCGACGGCCACATTCAAAAGCGAAGTCGGGAAAATCTGAGTTTCCCTTTGAGGAACATGAAGATGGAGAAGATGAAGAACATGCATGCTTAAATCATAACTTGTTATTACAAAGTCTGAGATTTCGTGCTATGAGTTCGAAAACATGGACCATGATACCCATACTTGAAGATCATATGAAAACAAACAAGAAAACATGCATCTTGATACAAACTTTCGGATCAAAACATGGTTTTCTTCAAGAACACATGAATATCACTTTCTCTTTCTAAAACTGAACTTCAAAGCAATGCATGGTTTATGAAACATGCTGGATCATGCAATGCGATTAGATCAACATAAAGAATAACAAGAGTAGATCACGAATCTAACCTTAAAACACGGATCTAACGGTTCGATCTCTAGGAATCAAGCTTGGAAATCCACTCTCTCACTCAAAAGCTTCTCCTTCTTCTTCCTAGAGTCTCTCTCTCTAAAAGACAAGATTTGATACAAAATGATATGTTTTTTCTCGACAGTTACTAACTTAACCCTCTGCTGGGACACGTGGCATCGGCTGATTGGCTCTACTTAAAAAGGTGACTGACTGACAAGACAAGACCATGACAAAGTGTGTTCAACAAGCTAGGCGGCAAGAGCACTCTGGCAAGTGATGATCTCGGCTAAAGGCAAAGCTTCGACAAGTAAGGTGACAACGACATCGGCTTGGAAGGACAACACTTGACTAAGTTGTGCCACACCTTGGCCTAGATGTGCCACACCTCGGTCTAGGTCATACCATTCCAGGAACAAAATCACTAAGTACAAGGATCTAGGACGCCTAGATGATAACATCTCGGCCTAGATGATGCACGTCTCGGCCTAAGTGACACACACCTTGGCTTAGATGATGACATCTCGGCCAATATGCCTAGGTGATGGTAGAGGTTGACCAAAGTGGTTCCAAGATAGTTCTAAGTGTAAAAAGGTTCAAAGGTGACTAGGCTTAAGGTGACCTTGGCAACACACCAGGCAAGAACAAAGCATATAGGCAACACTCAAGCAAAACAAGACAAGATTTGCAAGTGTAACATAACAAGACAAGATCATACATGAATGTATGCAAGTATGACTAAGTTGAAGTGAGGGTTGTTACATCCTACCCCCTTAAAGAAGTTTGGTCCCCAAACTTGAGTTACCTTGTTCCAAAAACAATTATGGATGTCGGACTTTCATTTCCTCTTCCATTTCCCAAGTAGCATCCTCACCGTAATGCTCCTTCCAGTCAACTTTCACCATTGGTATCGACTTGCTTCTCAATTGTTTCACCTGCCTGTCGACAATCCGTATTGGCTTCTCTTCGTAGCCTAAATCCTCATTAACTACAATCCCAAAATAGTCGATCACATGCAGTGGATTTCGAACATACTTCCTCAACATCGAAATATGAAACACATTATGGACTTGGCTCAATTCTAGCGGCAAAGCAAGTCTGTAGGCAGCGAGGTTAACCTTCTCAAGAACTTCAAAAGGCCCGATGTAACGGGGTGTTAACTTACCCTTCTTCCCAAATCTTGTAACTCCTTTCATCGGCGAAATCTTTAGGAATACATGATCCCCGATTTCAAATTCTAACTCTCTTCTTCTCTGGTCGGCATAACTCTTCTGTCGACTTTGAACGGTTTTGATTCTTTGCTGAATGAGCTTAATCTTCTCGGTTGTCACTTGAATTAACTCGGGACCAAGCAGGGCTTTGTCCCCTGCCTCGGTCCAACATATCGGTGACCTACACTTTCTTCCATACAATGCTTCATATGGCGCCATGCCAATGCTAGCTTGATAACTGTTGTTGTAGGTAAATTCCACCAGTGGCAAATGTACTCCCCAACTTCCTTGGAGGTCCAATACACATAGTCTAAGCATATATTCAAGTGTCTGAATTGTTCTCTCTGTTTGCCCATCAGTCTGGGGATGAAAAGTTGTGCTAAACCTCAACTCGGCTCCGAAAGCTCTTTATAGACTCTGCCAAAATCTGAAAACAAACTTCAGATCTCGGTCCGACACAATTGACACCAGCACTCCATGAAGTCTAACAATCTCATTCATATACAACAAAGCAAGTTTATCGGCGTTGAAGGTGGTCTTAACAGGCAAGAAGTGTGCTGACTTAGTTAGTCTATCCACGATAACCCAAATCGAATCCATACCCTTTTGTGTCTTCGGCAAACCAACCACAAAGTCCATGGAGATGTGTTCCCATTTCCACTCAGGAATCAGCAAAGGTTGAAGAAGTCCTACTGGCCTTTGATGTTCTGCTTTCACTTGTTGGCAATACAGACACTGGGACACGAACTCGGCTATTTCTCCTTTCATATTCGGCCACCAAAATGTCTGTTTCACATCCTGATACATCTTGGTGTTCCCTAGATGAACAGCAAACTTGGAACCATGAGCTTCCTGCAAAATTTTTCTTTTCAATTCTGGGACGTCGAGCACACACAATCTTCCTTCAAACTTGAGCACTTGATTTTCTATGGTGTACCCTGATCTCGGCTTTGTGATAACCTCATCGGCTACCTTCCTGAAGAATTCATCCTCCATCTGTCTTGTCTTTACTTCCTCAACAATAGTCGGCTCTACTGAGATCATGGTTAGGCATGCCAAATTTCTAACCATATTTCTGCTCAAAGCGTCGGCTACGGTGTTAGCTTTACCTGGGTGATATTGAATTTGCATATCGTAGTCTTTCAACAACTCAAGCCATCTTCTCTGTCTCATATTCAATTCTTTCTGAGTGAACAAGTACTTTAAACTCTTATGATCTGTAAAAACCTGGCAAGAAGCTCCATACAAGTAGTGACGCCAAATCTTTAAAGCAAAAACTACGGCTGCTAGTTCTAAATCATGGGTAGGATAATTCTTTTCATGTGGCTTCAACTGACGAGATGCATATTTTATGACCTTACTCTTTTGCATTAATACCCAACCCAAACCCTTATGCGAAGCATCACTATAAACTTGAAACTCTTCATTACATGATGGCAGTACAAGAATTGGTACTGTGACTAACCTCGTCTTCAACTCCTGGAAAGCTGATTCTCTATCTTCAGTCCATTCGTAAGCCGCTCCCTTCTTAGTCAGTTGTGTCAATGGAATTGCAATCCTTGAGAAGTCCCTCACAAACTTTCGGTAATAACCTGTCAATCCCAGAAAACTACGAACCTTGGACACATTAGCCGGCCTCGGCCAATTCACAACGGCTTCAATTTTATTAGGATCGACCGAAATACCCTCTTTGTCAATCACATGGCCCAAAAATGAAATAGTGGAAAGCCAAAACTCACACTAGTTAAACTTAGCATACAATTTCCGATCTCTCAAAGTTCGTAAGGTAAGTCTCAAATGATCCTCATGCTCAGCTTTACTCTTAGAGTAGATCAATATATCATCAATGAAGACAACCACAAACTCATCTAGATATGGCTTAAAGACTCTGTTCATCAAATCCATAAATGTTGCAGGGGCATTGGTCACTCCAAAAGGCATTACTAAAAATTCGTAGTGGCCATACCTCGTCCGAAAAGCGGTCTTCTCAACATCCTTGGCTTTAACCTTAAGCTGATGGTAACCCGACCTAAGGTCAATTTTGGAAAAGACTCGTGCTCCTTGCAACTGATCAAACAAATCATCTATCCTCGGTAACGGGTACTTATTCTTAATGGTTACCTTATTTAGTTCCTGGTAATTAATACAAAGACGAAGTGTACCATCCTTCTTCTTAACAAACAAGACGGGTGCTCCCCAAGGTGAAGTGCTCGGCCTAACAAAAACCTTATCTAGAAACTCTTGTAGTTGGAGTTTCAATTCCTTCAGCTCAGTGGGGGCCATCCTATAGGGTGCTTTAGAGATAGGCTGGGTTCCCGACATAATGTCAACAGTAAATTCTACCTCTCTATCAACTAGGTGACCAGGCAAATCATTTGGAAAGACGTCAGGGAATTCATTAACAACCGGGACGTCGACTAACTCAATACTTCCATTCAGATTACTTAGTACACTACACAAATAACCTTGATACCCTTTTTGGATCAACCTACAGGCTTTCATGGATGAGATTAAGTAAGGTGGGGATACTACTCCTTTACCCTGAAACGTGACCTCAGCTAGGTTTGCGGGTTTTAACGTGACACTTTTAAAAACACAATTTATAGATGCGTGATTTACCACTAACCAATCCATCCCCAATATAACATCAAAATGAGTTATGTCCAATGGCATTAAATCAACTAACAATTCAACATTCCCAATCACAACAACACATGCTCTATAGATGGATGCAACAATCATAGATCTCCCAGACGGAATAGACACAGATAATACATAATGAAGGGGTTCTAGTTTCCTATTAATCTTCTCGGCAAACTTAGCAGAAACGAATGAATGCGTAGAACCCGAATCAATCAATATATATGCATCTTGAGAGCAAACTGGGAGTATACTGACACCACTGTCTCAGCATTCTGAGTGTCTCCTGGTACTAGTGCAAAAACTCTGCCCTGCCTTATCTGTCCCTTCCCAACATTACCTTTCTATACGGAACCCGAGGTATTCTCATCTTTCTTACTATCATCAGCCTTTGTTTTAGGACAGGCCCTCACATAATGACCTATTTCACCACATTCATAACAAGCTCCAGACGCCCGACGACAGACCCCAAAATGTGGCTTCCCACAACTTAAACATGTCGGCTTAGTACCACTTTCCTGCCTTGGGTTGCTTGAACTGCCAACATTCGCTTTCTTCTTGGTACCAAATTGTGCTCGGCGATTGTCATAATTTTGTCTCTTCCTCTGGCTCTCTCTTGAACTCTAGTATCTGTTCAAGTTAGCTTCGGCCAAAATGGCTTTGTCCAATACTCCGGCGTAAGTCGGCATGTTGAGCATGTTAACTTGGTCTTGTATCGGTCCACGGAGCCCACTTTCAAACTTCCTAGCCGTCATATATTCATCGCTGACCATGTGGGGTGCATACCTCGCCAACTCGGTAAAGGCACGGTCGTATTCAGCCACTGTTGTAACGCCGTCAAAATAATACATAAAACTCGTCATTAGACATGCAATTATATAAAAGAAACCAACCATTTATATTCATCAAAGTAGTTTTTACAATAGTATTACATATTAACAACAAAAGCAAATGCCCTATGGGCTTACAGCTTTCCAAGTCAACACCTGGTTATACAAAAGAAGAGTACTAACTTTATACAAAATAAGCCCTTGGCTTGATATACATGTAATACAAACAAAATAAACAAAAGAGTCTTTAACTCTCATCATCATCCAAGCTATGTCCTTGGAGGTGGCATACTACCTGTACCTGAAAATGATGTCCCATATAGGGTGAGCCAACGCCCAGTAGAAATATGCTAAACACAATATGAGCAATAACTAAGACGTTAGCAATTGATAAATGTTCAAGTTCCATAAATCAATTCATAATCCATTTCTATTTCATGACCGCTATGTTCATGTTTCATTTCAGTTTCCATTTCTTATCAATTTCACAATTTCATCAACGGCTCAGAACCTGGCCAACCCTTATATGAGACAGTGACTCATATTAGACATTTCCCAATTTGCAATAGATAAACTTACTAGTTGTATCAACATTTCAACAAATAAGCATACAAGTTGTATCCACATTTTCAACAGATATGCATATTAGCTATATCAACACTTCCAGAGATAAGAATATGAGCTGTATCAACACTTCCATAGATAAGCATATAAGCTGTATCAACACATTAACTGACAAGAATATGAGCTGTATCAGTGGAGTCCATCCCCTATCTCCTCCCAAACAACATCCGATTTAGAGGTCCATCCCCTATCTTCTCCTAAACCGTGGAGTACATCCCCTATCTCCTCTCATACACACAACGTATATACACATAGGTCATATACACAATCAATCAATACATAACGTTAATGTATTCTATCAACCGTCATACTCTATGACATATTCAATTGATTAGTTTTAGTTTGCCTAATCATCATGCATTGTCTATAACAATCAAAACTACCCTGCACCGGTAGTCCAAGCAATTATTTCTAAACAGATAATAAAAGCTCCAACAGATAAAATATCAATGTTTTCAAAAGTGGGTGATTAGCAAATCCAACTCCACTATTCTACTATATAATGAGTCAATTTCATTATTTCCAACTCAATTCCATATAACCACAATTTTTCCAAATTAATCATACCAATTAATTTATACAACCAATTAGGGTTTTCTACCCCATTTCTCAATATTGACCAAATGGTCTATATATCAACAACTAACAACAATATCATTATTTTGAAACTCATAATACACATTCTTGGAATCAAAATAACAATACCCTCTTTTAACATTTCGAAACCCTAAGTCCTAAAATTACCCAACTTCAACACTTTATCAAAACAACCAAAAATCTATGTCAAAGACCATAAGAGTGAGTAGGAATCGCTACCTCAAAAATCGGAGCTCAAGGGAAGAAGATGAAGAAACTCAACGTGTTCCAAAACTCAATATTCTCGGATCAAAGTGTAGCCCTCGACGATCAACCCAACTTTTACAAAGGCCGAAGGAAAAGGAAACACTCTAACTAGATCAAACCCTAGAGAGAAGGGAGTTTCTAGAGAGAGGAACTCTCAAAATGTCTTTTTAGAAAGTAAGAGAGAGAGAGAGAATATAAAAAGTGATTTTAAAATGCCCAGCTGCCAATTGATATACGACATTCCCGCTCGAGCGGAGAACACAACGCTTGAGCGTCAAGAACAAAAAAATAGGCCCGCTCGAGCGCCAAGACACAAGAATAAAGTACATACGCTCGAGCGCGAAAACCAGTCCGCTCGAGCGTAGATTTTTCCCTCCTAGAACTTACACCAAAAAGTACTACCCGCTCGAGCGCCAGAGTACCAGCTCCAGTGCCACCGCTCGAGCGTAAAGAAACCCGCTTGAGCGTGAAAAAAATGCTTGCAGAAGTTCTGCAGAGCACCAAAATACTGGGAGCGTGCAATATCCGCTCGAACACAAGAAGACCCGCTCAAGCGGACCTCCTAAAAACTGGGCAACAAAGAATTGAAACCAAAGCCCAACCAACCTGTAACAACTCTGCCCAATACATCCTAAAACTCAATCAAGCGGAATTAAAGGATGACAACAAGGTATATCACCACCAACATCATGGAAGCGAGTCCGGAATACAACAGAACAGCAAAGGGACAACTGGGATCGCTATAACCTCCCCCCCTTAAAGAATTTCGTCCCCGAAATTAAACACAAGTTTTTTAAAAACAGGTTTTCTCTATTCTCAACAATGCTATAACATAATATTAAACAATCCAACCCATTTCCGGTCAATCCCATCTCTTTCAAGAGGCATTTCACATTACACATAACAACATGCATTATTAACATGCATTCCTTTGAAATTTACCAATTTCAACTCATTTTCCACAGTTCCATAATACATGCAACATTAACATCATGCCTGCATTTCCACAATACATTGAACATATGCAATGTTATAACAAATTTCCATTAACCAAAACATTCACAATGTTTTACAACTTAAGACACATATAATGTTCTTAAAGTTCAACGATATTACAAAATCACCAATGCATGGTTACACATCAACAAATAAGTCCGGATATTTCTCGCGGACTTCCAACTCATGTTCCTAAGTGGCTTCCTCCACTCCATGATGTTTCCACAAAACCTTTACCAAAGGAATGGTCTTGCCACGCAGGACTTGATCCCGCCTATCCAAGACCCAAACTGGCCTCTCCTCATACGAGGCATCCTCATCAACCTCTAAGTCGGTCCAATCCAATACATGGGACGGATCTGGCTCATACTTCCGAAGCATACTCACATGAAACACGTCATGCACTCCAGACAACTGCGGCGGCAAAGCTAAACGACAAGCAACCTCGCTAATCCTCTCAAGGATCTCAAAGGGACCAATAAACCGAGGGGATAACTTCCCACTATTCCCGAACCTCATCAAACCTCGCCTAGGTGATATTTTTAAGAAGACATGATCACCTACCTCAAACGCCAAAGACCTCCTCCTACGGTCGACATAACTCTTTTGGCGACTCTGGGCTGTAACAAGCCTCCTACGGATAAGCTCAACTTTCTCTGTTGTCTCCCTAACCAACTCCGGACCCAACAAAGGTGCATCACCCACCTCGGCCCAACACACTGGAGACCTACACGGTCGGCCATACAAGGCCTCAAACGGTGCTATACCGATGCTAGACTGAAAACTGTTGTTGTAGGCAAACTCTACCAAGGGCAAGTGCCTCTCCCACGTCCCACTAAAGTCAAGGACACAACCTCGAAGCATATCCTCAAGGATCTGAATGGTACGCTCAGACTGTCCGTCAGTCTGAGGATGATAAGCTGTACTAAAGGTCAACTTAGTACCCAAGGCACTCTGCAAACTCTACCACAACCTAACAGTAAAACGAGGATCTCTATCCGAGACGATCGTCACTGGGACCCCGTGCAATCTCACTATGTCCCGAATATACAAGTCGGCGAGATTATCTATCGAATCTCTCACGCGCATAGGAATGAAGTGCACCGACTTAGTCAACCGGTCTACAACCACCCAAATGGCATCACTACCCCGCTGAGTCCTCGGAAGACCTACAACGAAGTCCATAGTGACATGCTCTCACTTCCACTTGGCAATAGGCAAGGGTTGCAACAAACCCGCTGGCCTCTGATGCTCGGCCTTCACTTGCTGGCAAGTAAGGCATTTCGATACGAAAACAGCCACATCCCTCTTCATACCCCGCCACCAAAACTGGCGACCCAAATCCCGATACATCTTAGTGCCTCCCGGATGCACCGCAAGGCGTGAATGATGGAACTCTCGGAGTACTTCCTCTCGGCAAGACTCCGGCACAAACAAACGGCCTCAGTATCTCACACTCTGGTTGGGATACGCCGTCAAACCCTTCTCAACCTTCCCACTGGAGATCTTCTCTCGGAGGGACTCTACCTCAAGGTCACCTCTCTGTGCCTCTAACACTCGTGTGACAAGTGTAAGCTATGCAACAACAGAAAACAAGGCCTCAGCCTCAACAGATTCGCCCAGAAGCAAATCAAACTCGCCAAGCGTACCCAACATCTCTCATTCCCAAATGGCTATACAAGCTACATCACTAATGGATTTCCTACTAAGGGCATCGGCCACAACATTGGCCTTTCCCGGGTGATAGTGCAACTCAAAATCATAGTCCTCAATGAACTCCATCCACCTTCTCTGCCTCAAATTCAAGTCTCTCTGTGTAAACAGATACTTCAAACTCTTGTGGTCCGAGAACACCTCGAACCTCTCACCATAAAGGTAGTGCCTCCAAATCTTCAAGGTGAAGATCACTAGTGCTAACTCTAAGTCGTGTGTAAGGTAATTCTTCTCGTGAATTTTCAACTGATGTGAGCCATAAGCTACCACTTTCCCCTCTTGCATCAACACACAGCCCAAACCCTCTCGTGAGGCATCACAATAAACCGCATAACCCAACCCTCTCTCCGGGATAATCAAAACCGGAGCGGTGGTTAACCTAACTTTCAACTCCTAGAACGACTTTTCGCAAGTCTCACTCCACACAAACTTGACCCCTTTCCGCGTCAATCTCGTCAACGGCGAAGCTAGTCTGGAGAAATCTTTCACAAACCAACGGTAATACCCAGCTAATCCCAAAAAACTACGGATCTCAAACACACTCTTAGGCTGTGCCCAATCTTGCACTGTCTCTACCTTGGATGTATCTACAGACACCCCTTCCCCAGATACCACATGGCGTAAGAATTTGACCTCTCCTAGCCAGAACTCACACTTCCCAAACTTGGCACACAGCCTATGGGCTCTAAGCAATTCCAGCACCACTCTCAAGTGTTCCTTGTGCTCCTCCTCAGAAGGCGAATAGATAAGAATGTCGTCCACGAAAACGACCACAAATCGATTTAAGAATTCCCGGAAGATCCGGTTCATCAAGTCCATAAAGACTGCCGGTGCATTGGTAAGCCCGAATGGCATCACCAGAAACTCATAATGGCCATACCGCGTACGGAATGTCGTCTTAGGAATATCCTCCTCCCTGACCCTCAACTGGTGGTAACCCGATCTCAAGTCTATCTTAGAGAAACAACGGGAACCCTTCAACTGGTCGAACAGATCATCTATACGGGGCATAGGGTACTTATTCTTAACCGTAGCCCGATTCAACTTTCGGTAGTCAATACACAATCTCAAGGCACCATCTTTCTTTTTAGCAAAGAGGGCCGGTGCTCTCCACGGTGAAACACTAGGGCGAACAAAACCCTTATCTAGCAATTCCTGGAGCTGAATCTTCAACTCACTCAACTCGGCTGGGGCAAAACGATATGGTGCCATAGAAATCGGCGTTGTGCCGAGTACTAAATAAATAGAGAACTCTATCTCTCGATGAGGTGGTAAACTAACGAGATCCTCGAGAAGAACATCCGAATACTCACAAACCACCATCGGCAATACGATCTGGGTCTTATCACACTCACCACTCATAAAGCTGGCAAGTAGACCACTAAGCTTATTCTGCCCTCACGGATCATACATCGGTGGCAACACACTATCAACCCGATCCCCCAAGAAATGGAAACACTCCCCGCTCAAGGTACAAATCGTGACCCTCTGGCGGTAGCAATGAATAACAGCCCGGTATGACGATAGCTAGTCCATACCCAAAATAACATCAAAACCCTTCATGGGCATGACAACAAAAGGAAAAGGAAGCCTATGGTCGACAACCTCTATATCACAACCTCTAACACCTTGTTTCAAGATCAACTCACCACCAACAGGCGCTACTACACATATAGGAGATGCTAACTGTGCCAACTCCAATTCCAAAACAGATGCAAATGCAGCAGATACAAAAGAATGAGATGCACCCGTATCAATCAATACACTAGCAACCGAGTTGCAAAACAAGAAGGTACCTCTCACAACTGACGGAGCAGGTACAAGATCCTACGCGGTAATAGCATACACGCGCCCTATAGGCCCCTGATCCACCTACTCACCTCTAGGAGCAAAAGACTGCTGCACTGACTGGGATGACGAAGCTCCCGGATTGGCCCTCGAGGCCTGCACAGACTAAGCTGGCTGAAAACCCTGCGTTTGCCTAGAACCAGACGCGCCCGAAGTGGCACTCAATTGTGGGCAAAACCTCTTCAGGTGCCCAGACTGACCACACTGATAGCAAGACAAAGGCTGGCCCCTGCCCTAACTCTGGCCCTGAGGTCTAGCTGAAGAAGAAACAGCTCGTTGACCCCCTCCCTTCTGCAGGCAAACCGAAGACTTGTGACCCAGCTGGCCACATGCAAAACAAGTCAAGCCTCCCTGACTACCTCTCCCAGAGCCCGCACTTGGCACTGGAAAAGTCGATCTAGACAAACCACCCTGAGACTGCTGAGGGTTAGAACCCCTCTGTCTCCTGCCGTCACCCTGACCATCTTGGCTCCTCTTGGAGCCTCTCTGCCCTTCATCCTCCTCCTGCATCATTATCTCCATATGAGCTGCAGCATCCACCAGACGTCTATACTCTCGAATAAAGGACCCTCCAACCCTCAACTTGAGTCCACACCTTAACTTCCGCTCAAACTCTAAGCAACGGCGTTCCTCGGACGCCATGAGTTCAGGTGCAAACCTGGACAGACTAGTAAAAGTAGCCTCAAACTCGGCCACTGACAAGCCCTGCTATTTAAGCTGGCAAAACTGCTGCCTCAGCTTCTCCCTAGCAGCTGAAGATAAAAATTTCTCCTGGAAAACATTCACAAACGCCTCCCATGCACCACCAACACTGCCCTTCTCGTATTTCCACCACTGACCCGCATCTCCCTTCAGCTGGAAGGATGCCAAGGTCACCTTTAAAACCCTGTCCTCGATGCCAAGCATCTCGAACGTCTTCTCCATCTGTTCCAACCACTCGTCAGCCTTAAGTGGCTCCTTCGGATCCCCAACAAACTCGTCCGGATTGGACTGGAAGAATTCCCTCTTCAAGAAGGAAGGCCCTGCCTCAGCTGCGTGGGCCTGATCCTGATTCCCCGCTCTGAGAATACCCAAAGCTCCTGCTATCTCTCGGGCCAAGGCATTCATAGCCTGCTGACCCGTTGGCTCGGCCACATTGGCCTGACCAACTCCCTCCTGCTGTGCCGGAATATCGTCCAGTAGAGGCATCTCCTGCCTACTACGCCTGTCTCGCCTACCACGTCCTCGTCTTGATATCCTAATAAAGGTAACCAAGACCGTTAGCACATTCACAAATGTGCCGAAGCTATAACACTCACGTCCTAATGCATGGACAACTGTAATTCACTCCACGTAAGCACTTAATCACATAAGCAATTACGAATTTCATTTCTGGATAATGATAGTCCCGAGGTGTTACTAGAGTTCCGGTTAGAAACAGCATTGATCAAGTGCTTTTCCAACAAGACTCCCAGAAACCCAAGGATCCAATCAACATCCTAGAAACTACATTCCATACCCACATAGTCACATAAACATGTTATCATATAAGCACATAACACTATATCTAAGTCTCTATCAAGCGAGACAAACCCATTGTGATCCTAATCACTTTCCACGTACCCAAAGTATTCGAACCCGGTACGCTCTGATACCAAGTTGTAATGCCCTCAAAATAATACATAAAACTCGTCACTAGACATGCAATTATATAAAAGAAACCAACCATTTATATTCATCAGAGTAGTTCTTACAATAGTATTACATGTTAACAACAAAAGCAAATGCCCTATGGGCTTACAGCTTTCCAAGTCAACACCTGGTTACACAAAAGAAGAGTACTAACTCTATAAAAATAAGCCCTTGGCTTGATATACATGTAATACAAACAAAATAAACAAAAGAGTCTTCAACTCTCATCATCATCCAAGCTATGTCCTTGGAGATGGCATACTACCTGTACCTGAAAATGATGTCCCATATAGGGTGAGCCAACGTCCAGTAGAAATATGCTAAACACAATATGAGCAATAACTAAGACGTTAGCAATTGATAAATGTTCAAGTTCCATAAATCAATTCATAATCCATTTCCATTTCATGACCGCTATGTTAATGTTTCATTTCAGTTTCTATTTCTTATCAATTTCACAATTTATATCAACGGCTCAGAACCTGACCAACCACTTATATGAAACAGTGACTCATATTAGACATTTCCCAATTTGCAATAGATAAACTTACTAGTTGTATCAACATTTCAACAGATAAGCATACAAGTTGTATCCACATTTCAACAGATATGCATATTAGCTATATCAACACTTCCAGAGATAAGCATATGAGTTGTATCACTTCCATAGATAAGCATATAAGCTGTATCAACACATTAACTGACAAGCATATGAGCTGTATTAGTGGAGTCCATCCCCTATCTCCTCCCAAACAATATCCGGTTTAGAGGTCCATCCCTTATCTTCCCCTAAACCGTGGAGTACATCCCCTATCTCCTCTCATACACACAACATATATATACATAGGTCATATACACAATCAATCAATACATAACGTTAATGTATTCTATTAACCGTTATACTCTATGACATATTCAATTGATTAGTTTTAGTTTGCCTAATCATCATGCATTGTCTACAACAATCAAAACTACCCTCCACCGGTAGTCCAAGCAATTATTTCTAAACAGGTAATAAAAGCTCCAACAGATAAAATATCAATGTTTTCAAAAGTGAGTGATTAGCAAATCCAACTCCACTATTCTACTATATAATGGGTCAATTTTATTATTTCCAACTCAATTCCATATAACCACAATTTTCCCAAATTAATCATACCAATTAATTTATACAACCAATTAGGGTTTTCTACCCCATTTCTCAATATTGACCCAATAGTCTATATATCAACAACTAACAACAATATCATTATTTTGAAACTCATAATACACATTCTTGGAATCAAAATAACAAAACCCTCTTTTAACATTCCGAAACCCTAAGTCCCAAAATTACCCAACTTCAACACTTTATCAAAACAACCAAAAATCTATGTCAAAGACCATAAGAGTGAGTAGGAATCCCTACCTCAAAAATCGGAGCTCAAGGGAAGAAGATGAAGAAACTCAACGTGCTCCAAAACTCAATATTCTCGGATCAAAGTGTAGCCCTCAACGATCAACCCAACTTTTACAAAGGCCGAAGGAAAAGAAAACACTCTAACTAGATCAAACCCTAGAGATAAGGGAGTTTCTAGAGAGAGGAACTCTCAAAATGTCTTTTTAGAAAGTAAGAGAGAGAAAGAGAATGTAAAAAGTGATTTTAAAATGCCCAGCTGCCAACTGATATACGACATTCCCGCTCAAGCGGAGAACACAACGCTCGAGCGTCAAGAACAAAAAACTAGGTCCGCTCGAGCGCAATAAGGCCCACTCGAGCGCCAAGACACAAGAATAAAGTACATACGCTCGAGCACGAAAACCAGTCCGCTCAAGCGTAGATTTCCCCCTCCCAGAACTTACCCCAAAAAGTACTACCCGCTCGAGCGTAAAGAAACCCGCTCGAGCGTGAAAAACATGCTTGCAAAAGTTCTGCAGAGCACCAAAATACTGGGAGCGTGCAATATCTGCTTGAGCGCAAGAAGACCCGCTCGAGCGGACCTCCTAAAAACTGGGCAACAAAGAATTAAAACCAAAACCCAACCAACCTGTAACAACTCTGCCCAATACATCCTAAAACTCAATCAAGCGGAATTAAAGGATGACAACAAGGTATACCACCACCAACATCACGGAACCGAGTTCGGAATACAACAGAACAGTAAAGGGACAACTGGGATCGCTATAACTCTATTGCCTTGCATCAAAGTCTGAAATTCGGTAGTCTTGCGATCTCGAACACTTAGGGAAAAATGCTTGTTGTAAAACAACTCCAAAAATCGAGTCCAGGTCAAGTCTGGATTGCCTTCTCGAACCATCATCCACCATCTGCGAGCGTCGTCATCTAATGTAAAGGCTGCCAATGACACCTTCTGAGCGTCGGTGCTGGGGAAGATCTCGAACAGCTTTTCCATTTCCAAAACCCACGCTTCGGCTTTCATCAGCTCTATACCCCCTTGGAATCTTGGTGGCTTCATTTTCTTGAACTCTTTGATCAAAGCTATC
This sequence comes from Camellia sinensis, assembly GCF_055761805.1. Taxonomy (NCBI): domain Eukaryota; kingdom Viridiplantae; phylum Streptophyta; class Magnoliopsida; order Ericales; family Theaceae; genus Camellia; species Camellia sinensis. The sequence goes on from NC_138966.1 coordinate 16,225,199, forward strand.
GTGCCGTCCCCATATAAAGCTGGCTGTGGGAGCACTTGTGGTACTGGAGGAGGTGGAGGTAGAGGTGGAACTGCATTTCGGCCGTTCGTCTGTTTGGCCTGGGTCAAAGTAGAACTAGCGTACTGCTGTCTTGTTTGCCTCAACTCGTGGGCCAAACCTTCAACTAACCTTTCCAGTCTGTCTAACCTGTCCTCGGACTGATCTCGGCCAACTGGAGGTCTACCTCTCCTCATGATGCTATGAGTATGCAAAGTGTGACTTTAAAACAAAATGAGCAAATGAACACGTAGGCAAGTAACAATTAAGAATGCCGAGACGATGCACACCTTGTTCAAATAGCAAGCAATATGATGCAATCCTAACATCCTTTTAAGAGGAAATCATATGCTCTTTAGGACTCAAAGTGTGTGAATAACGTATACTAAGGAACTTGTGCTTTGATACCATTCTGTCACAACCCCAAACCGCCCCTAGTAGGATGGTACCGTGATGGCCAGTAATCCGAGATTACCGAAGGCCAACCCACAAAGATTCACACACAAACAGAGTAGTCATAAGGGCTTGCAAATGCAGAAGCAATAATTTAAAATACAAGTGGTCCATAAGAGCCGTGCATAGATCAAATGAAATGGCATACATCTTAACATGGGTTACAACTTGGTTACAATTAAAGTAAAGTACATGTTACATCTTGATCAAAAGGCTTCTCAAGCTGACGTGTGCAAAATACAAGTATTACAGGTCGAGAAGCATAATCTTCAAGATTGCCGACATGAATACAAGTCAAGCCGACATAACAAGAATCCAAAACAAACTTGCGAAACACATTTAGGCGTCACCGCCTTCTTGCTCATCACCTACATATATATATGGAGAGGGTGAGCTTGGGTGCTCAGTGAATGATATAAATAATAAAGGGTTTGCATGAATAATAGCTGAAGTCTTTTCAAAACAAAACATATTAAACTTTACATAACAAGGGATGAACCACGTTCATCTAACAATTCTTCAAAGCTTCTAGGGATGCTTACTAGCATCAATATATTGCAAATGATGACATTCCGGACAAACAAACCCATGCGGTAAACCGTCAGTGGCAAAACAAGACAAAACAAGGGAGATATCTCAAATGATGGTGCAGTTGCATTATAGTCCCCTGGCACTAAGGACTTTCAAAACAAGGGTGCGGTTGTATTATAGTCCTCTGGCACTAAGAACTTCTCCAAGAATGCCATCAAAACAAACGTATTTACTTGATACACAAAAATAGGGATATTCATTCATGTTTGAACAAATAATTTTATCAAAACAAGGCAAAGAAAAGCTTTATCAAAACTTTATAACATAGCTTTATTAAAAATATCACTCACATAGTTCTTCAAACGTCGGGGTCAAGGCAAAAGTCCAAGTCCTACAAACACTGGCAAAGTCTATTGAATGCACTTTCAAACAAGCTTCACATGCAAACGGATGATTCGACATTCTCCAAAAACTAAGTCAAATCAAAACAAAACACTATTTCTCATCTCGGGAAAACATGCTGGGCACCAACCAGATCTTGGCCGAGGTCCCACACCTTCTCGCCAAGGTGTGGTCCCGACGACCACATTCAAAAGCAAAGTCGGGAAAATCTGAGTTTCCCTTTGAGGAACATAAAGATGGAGAAGATGAAGAACATGCATGTTTAAATCATAACTTGTTATTAAAAAGTCTAAGATTTCGTGCTATGAGTTCAAAAACATGGACCTTGGTACCCATACTTGAAGATCATATGAAAACAAACACGAAAACATGCATCTTGATACAAACTTTCGGATCAAAACATGGTTTTCTTCAAGAACACATGAATATCACTTTCTCTTTCTAAAACCGAACTTCAAAGCAATGCATGGTTCATGAAACATGCTGGATCATGCAATGCGATTAGATCAACATAAAGAATAACAAGGGTAGATCACGAATCTAACCTTAAAACACGAGTCTAACGGTTCGATCTCTAGGGATCAAGCTTGGAAATCCACTCTCTCACTCAAAAGCTTCTCCTTCTTCCTAGAGTCTCTCTCTCTAAAAGACAAGATTTGATACAAAATGATATGTTTTTTCTCGACAGTCACTAACTTAACCCTCTGCTGAGACACGTGGCATCGGCTGATTGGCTCTACTAAAAAAGGTGACTGACTGACAAGATAAGACCATGACAAAGTGTGTTCAACAAGCTAGACGGCAAAAGCACTCCGGCAAGTGATGATCTCGGCTAAAGGCAAAGCTTCGACAAGTAGGGTGACAACGACATCAGCTTGAAAGGACAACACTTGACTAAGCTGTGCCACACCTTGGCCTAGATGTGCCACATCTCGGTCTAGGTCATACCATTCCAGGAACAAAATCATTAAGTGCAAGGATCTAGGGCGCCTAGATGATAACATCTCGGCCTAGATGATGTACGTCTCGGCCTAGGTGACACATACCTCGGCCTAGATGATGACATCTCGGCCAATATGCCTAGGTGATGGTGGAGGTCGACCAAAGTGGTTCCATGATAGTTCTAAGTGTAAAAAGGTTCAAAGGTGACGAGGCTTAAGGTGACCTTGGCAACACACCAGGCAAAAACAAAGCATGTAGGCAACACTCAAGCAAAACAAGACAAGATTTGCAAGTGTAACATAACAAGACAAGATCATACATGAATGTATGCAAGTATGACTAAGTTGAAGTGAGGGTTGTTGCAGCGTGGTTAGGAATCACGCTTTTTAAGAAAACTGTTATGTAAATAAAACGTGGTTAAAAATTACGCTTTTAATCACTACTCTTTTGACAATTCATGCTGTTTATTTTTTAAAAATTTTATGTATAAATTATTTATGTAAATATCAAATTGATCTGATAATCGTGCATATAATTTTATCCTTTTTTTTTAATAATGGATGCAAAACATAATTTCAAAATTACATAATTTATTTTTAAATATTAAAATAATAAAATTTGATAGCTAAGATTGTTTATCAATACGATATTTTATATGAGTAATTTATATATAAAGATCTACAAGATGACTGAGTGAATTATAGAATGTGGATTGAATAATAATAATAATAATAATAATAATAATAATAATAATAATAATAATCAACAGTTGTGGGTTGGGTTTCGGCTTAAAAGCGTGGTTACGAACCATGTTTTCTTTAAAAAGCAAATTTTATTTGAAAGTGTGGATGATAACCACGTTTTCTTTAAAAAATAGTTTTCTTTAAAGCGTGGTTTCTAACCACGCTTTCTTTACAACACAGATTACCTTAAAAGCGTGGTTTCTAACCACGCTTTCTTAATTAAAAACGTACTTTGCAACCACGCTTTTATGATTTTACAAATTTTCCACGCCTGGGTCAAAAATATTGTGAAAGCGTGTTTTAGAATAACGTTTCAGCTTATTTTGAAAATTCCGCCCAAACTAGACTTAGGCCTCGTTTGGAAACAGTCTAATTTAGTAACTTTTTGGCTATTTGGCTAAAATATGAGCTAAAAAAAACTAGTATATTTGGGATGATTTTTTAACTTTTTATGAAAAGATGTGCAAAAAGTAGAGAGAAAAGAGAATCTTTGACTTTTTAGTATGAGTGGTTAGCTTTTTGACTTTTTAAGTAACTTTTTGTCTTTTTGACTAAATCGGCCGCTTTCCAAACGAGGCCTTAGTTTGGGAAATAAGTTACTATTTTGACTTATTTTAGAAAAAGGCCCGAGATTTGGATCTTATATTTCATTTACTTTATTTTATTTTCTTTTCAAAATCTCTATTTAAATTCATAATCTAAACACAATACCATAAGACAACCTCTTAATTAAACTCCTCAGTCCAATTGATAGACAGAACAGAAGCTTGGTACTTAGTGATCACCGTGTGTAACAATGACTTTGAAACCTAATTATAGTTTCTTTTCCTTAATCTAAGGCCATATGTATAGAATTCAATGCTCCGGTTATATGTATAAATTTAATGAAATATTGATGCTTAGCCAAAAAGAAAAGGAAAGTAGAAAGGAATCGTGAAATAATCAAAATTGTAAATCAACTATCATATGAGATGGATGAGCTCCGATTAGAGGGTGTTTCGGATTATTCAAATAAATATAATTTTTTATTTTTTACGAAAATATATGTAAAAAAATCAAAAAAGATATAGGAATTATTGATGCTTATCTTCCTTATATTTAGGAGAAGATTTATATAAAGATATATTTAGGAGAAGATTTAGGAATTATTTAGGCATTTATATTTTTTTCTTGTTTCTTATATTTTTCCTAAATTATTTGAGTAAAATTATTACTTTGACAATACTAATAAATAGGAAGACACAAAAACCCAGAAAAATGTCTAGAATTTTAGATAAACGAGCAAGATTTGTAAACATATGTTAGACTTTCCCTATTAGTAAACGAGGCTTATTAGATAAATGGATGATTAACAACACTTGTTTAATGAAATACTAGTGGTAAACCCGTGCTATGCACGGGATTGGTTTAATAATGTGTAAATTTTTTAATAATGTATTAATTTCTAAATTTACTCATAAAATTATAATCATAATGCATAGAGATCATTTTTACAAATTTCTTAAGTGAAGACAATATTTCAAAACAAATATTCATAAAATATTTAAATCCAATTGAGTTATTTTTCTTAAAACAATAAACTCGACTTCTAACTAATGAAATAATATATATTAACAATAAATAAGATGTTTCTCAATAAACCTAATGTCTAAAACATATATATGCTAAAAAAAACTAATAATAAACTAAATGTCATAAATCAAATCTATCTATATTTGATAAATTAAAACTCAATAGATGTCGCTCATCATGTCCAAATGTTCCAAAAAGTACCTGTAAAATAAAAAAGTGTTGACATTTTTTTGTTATCATTTTTTACATACAAACAAACTTTAAAAAAAAAAAAATAGATATATTACCTTATGAGGAGTGTTGATTTAATTGTCCTCATTTTTGGGTTGTTGCTTCACTTCACTCTCTTCACCACCATTATTTTGTTGTTGCTGCTGCTGCTGTTCTTCCACTTTAATATTTTCATTACCAATGCGTTGCTCCACTTCATCCAGTGCTTGTAAACAAATCATATCATTTTCAATTTCCTCCAACATAACTATCAATGCTCTCATGTCTGGAAAGTCCTTTTTAATTTTTTTATGAATTTCTTGAATAGGCCATGAGGTTGGAAGTGTGTTAACTATAGCATGAACTAATATTGCAATGTGGGGCTGGAAACCTTTTTTCCTAAGCTTATAAAACACTTGCTCTTTATGTAACATATGCTCTCGTACCGTTAAATTTGGAGTCATCCGCGCTTGTTCAAGTTCAATCCATAGAGGATGAACATCACGCTCCTCCTCCATTAAAGCATCCATTAAGTCTGAGGCATCTTTGATTTCATGCTTTTGAAAAATTGTTTCCTTTACTTCATTCCAGCTCGATGGTAAAAAGTCTAATATTGTTTCCACCAATTTTTTTTCACTTATTTTTTTTCCTAATTTTTGCATTGCTCGACATATTTTGATTTTCCAATCAACAAAATTTTCTACCGGTAAACCCTCTTTATGTGGTACAGTTTCAAATTCATTTATGGCATTTTGCATCGCCAAACGATCACTACGGCGCAAATTTAGAGGAGGCCGCATATTTATCTGCACAATGAATTTAACACATTTAACATACAATTACATAATGTTAGTCAAGTTGTTTTTAATAATAAACCACATTAATTATTATTTGAGTAAAATTTATAATGATTAAAAAAAGAAGGATACTTAATTATAAAATAAAATAATTGTATGAATTAAACATAGTATATGTACAGACAATTAAATTAAATATGAACATGTAAATTTCAAATGCAACATATGTTTTCACGTATGAAATTACTTATTTTAAACAATCAATATATGAAGAGAAATAATAAAACAATTGTTTCTAGGAAAATGAAACACATTTGAAACTCTTGAACAAAATTATTGATCAATGCCACTAAAAACTTCTATGTAAACTACATTTTTGGTGACATCATCCGGTATGCCTTGTTTATTAATAATCAACACCTTTAAGCCTGATGGGGAGGTGACACGTGATAGAGCTACATACAGCTGGCCATGAGAGAAGACTGGATTCGAAAGATAAAGGCCCACATTCTTCAAAGTTTGCCCTTGACTCTTATTTATTGTCATAGCAAATGCCAACTTTATTGGAAATTGCCTTCTTTTCATTGTAAAAGGAGCATGATTTTTGGAAGGTGTTAAAACAATACGTGAAAGTAGTACTTTCTCACCAACTCTAGACCCTGTAATAACTCTAGCTTCAATTACTCGATTTCCCATCTTATCAACAATTAATCGAGTGCCATTGCATAATCCCAAAGATTGGTTGACATTTCTTAGAAGCATTATTGGTGTTCCAACTTTCAACTGCAAACAATGATTTGGAAGTCCGGGTAAATTCAAAGAATGCAAAAGTTCAGGAGGGTTCATGTCTTGAACATTGCTCTCACTTTCTGTTGGACACAATTCATCAGCACTGTTAAAAGTTTTCATCTCTCCAGGAAGCATCGAAAGCATAATAGAATTGATTTCATCAACATCACTATTTTTAGGAGCTAAAATGCCTCGTTCTTTTAAGTACGACATATCCTGATATTTATTTATGAAATCAGGATAGGTGGCATCGATTAACTGGTGCAAATCTCTTTCTCCATTTTTTATAACAAATTTTTCTGGTATCTGTATCCAATTAGGTTCATAGCCTTCACTAAATGAGCTTCCCATTATTTTCCCTTCACCAACCAATTTAATCCACTCTGCAAAGTCACGTAATTCATGACGCGTATGATTAGAAATATCTTGTGCTATAACACGCATATTTCTGGTAAGATGCAAAACTTGACAATGCTCCCAAATTGTTGACTTAGGTAATGAAGCTTCCACTGTTTGTTCACGCCCACCTCTAGGTACGACAGGCAATATTTGTCTAAAGTCACCACCAAGCACAAATAGTTTTCCACCAAAAACCCTATCCCCTGAACAATGTTCTGTATTTTTCAATATGTCCCTAAATGTACGATCAACAGCTTCAAAAGCATGACGACTAACCATTGGTGCTTCATCCCATATAATTAACGACGCCTCTTGAATTAACCTTGCCAAATCTGTCCCTTGATTTATTGAACAACATGATGAGTTATCAGGGTCAAGTGGAATCTTGAAACGGGAATGGGCAGTTCGTCCCCCGGGTAAGAGCAAAGCTGCAATACCTGATGATGCAACAGAAAGAATGATCTTCTTATCGGATCGAAATTTTGCAATTAAAGTGCTCCATAAATAAGTCTTTCCAGTTCCTCCACTACCATACACAAAAAATAAGCCCCCATGATGAGTGGAATAAGCTTCCATTATGGTGTTAAACACTTTCAATTGGTCATCATTCAATCCCACATATAAAGATTCAAAAGATTGAATTTCTGAAGTGCTATCGTAGTTCAATTCCTCCCTTATGAGCCTATTAGTAACCATTTGACCTGATCGATATGATGGTAGTGGCATCGGAGGAAACTCTTTAAGAGACCTTCCATTCTGAATAAGTATGTGCTCAATTTCAAGCAATCCTAAATTTTTCAATTCACATTCTTCGAGACTTATGTTGCCATCCCCAATTTGCCTTTGTACCCTATTTTGTAAATCATCAGTAAGGTCAAACCAATGATTCTCCCACAATTCATATGCATTTGTAACCTTAGAAAACATTAGCATTGAGCAAAACATATTTCGCAGTTGAGCACCTGATGCCCATGTTGAGGCTTCTGTTAAAGCTGCGTCCCATTCATTATCATCATCAAGTAAGCCAAGTGCAAGGCATGTAGATTTAAATGTTGGGTGCACAATGCCATTAACGGTTCTAATATCTTCATAACATTTTGCACCTCGAACCTTGGTAAGCAGCATACGTAAATAATATCGTTCACCAGAATTAGGATGTGCATAATACAATCTACCTATGCATATTTGTTGTTGCCTCATTTTCCATTTCTTCTGTTTCTGGTTCCAAACCCATGAGCTAGGAAACTCTTCATATGTTAATGTATTTGCCTCTACATGATCTCTGTTTGCTTGAAACCACCTTGTAAACATTGTCTCGTGAACCCCCGGCTAATTAATAATTGACGAAATGTTATCTGTGTCTCTAAATAGAATAGATTGTTCCCCAGGTAGATGGTACTGCAACCGTTCAACTGAAGGGTATTGCTTTTGCAATTCAAACTCAAATATACGCCAGCAACTTTCAATTGCGGAGATATATCGACAATCTAAGTATTGTTTTACCTCATTAGCCTCTCTATACCGACTTTGTCCATCAATGTTAAGTCGATTAACATTATCTTCAATTACAACCGTTGCACGATCAGGACCTTAATGTATGTACTTATACAAGTACTTGATCAATTTGCTATGTGCACAACGCTCAATATTGATATGGGCATCATACAGTACAATAAGATCACGGTTGTATGGAATAACCCATCTGTTGTCAATTTCAAATCCATTAACCATGTATTTTTTCTTTATATCCCTTCGCCTATAGATAGCAAATCCATTTTCATCAATACTTGTTTCACTGCAAAAATTCTTCGGATAATGTTTTGAACATTTTCCATTCACCATAAATGGGGCATTAGGGTTAGCACTGCCACAGGGACCATGTATCATGCACCTCATCACTGTTTGAAATGATAATGGATCTTCATCCTTATCAGGAATTTCAGCACAAATTATATCATCAATTTCTTCTGGCGATTTTATCTTGTCATCTGCTGATAATGTCAAGATAATGTGCGAATGCGGTAATCCTCGCTTTTGAAATTCGATGACGTGAATATCTATTCAAGAAAAAATAATATTATTTGTTAACTTTAAACTAAATTTAACAAATCTAATTGACCAGTTCAAATAAAAACAAACCTGCAATTATTTTGCCAAAGAATTTTCGGTTCTTGAAATATGCCATCAGTTGTTTCAATTTAATTCGAAAAATCTCGCAAGTATATCCGGTATATCCTCTGTGCGTCGATTTGAAATGCGCGCAACCTCCTGTTGAATTTCTAACCAATTTGGGTTACATGTGAATGTGACAAAAAGGTCAGGAAATCCCATCTTTAGACATATTGCGATCGCATCTTGGTAATGCTGAACCATATTTCGTGGGCCGCCTGTAAAAGATGATGGCAGTATAAATCTCCTACCAATGGCTGATGCATCACTGTCACCCGCAGTCACAGCATCTTCTAAACCTCTGTACAAATCAGTCCGCAACACATTCTGTTTATGCCTAATGAAGTTTAGTCTATCTTGCTCAATAGCTGCATAACAATCAACAACAAATTGTTGGAACAAACGTCCCCCTTGCAATAGCGTTTTCCTTTCTCCAACTCGAAATTGAAGTCTAAATGCATAAAACTCTCTCATTGACACTCCTTCTCGTTTGTTGTTTGTACCCAAAGTAAAACTTATAGACCTTCTCCATCCATCAGTCCCATAGGGAAAAAGTAATGGATATTGAAGTGGCATGTATGAAGGATGTGTTTCATTAATCCTTTGTAAATGTCCATCTAATTTTCTAACAATTATGTCACGATTTGTAGTGCTTTCAGACCCATCACCAACAATTAATGCAGCAATTTCAGTTGTAGTGGGTCTAGTGTACTGTCTTCCATCCCTCGAACTCAAAATGCGCATATGCAATTCCTGAGCACCATTTTCACGAATCATGTCTCGAGCAGTGCGAAAAATTGATACATATGGATTGATGACATTCAACATTGACTGTAAACCTTCTAATGTGGACGTATCAATTCCCGATGTGCCACCACACCTATTCATAGCGTCCATTCTATTGCGAATTTCATGCTCAGTGTCATAAATATAGAGTTGTGCAAATTTAGGCCTTGTTCCAGGTTCCGGCAGTAGAGAACCAATTTTATGAAAATTTGCTCCACTAATACGAAAAACATAAGGACCCCTTCCATCTAACACTGACTGATCAATTTTCCCACCCATGGACGTGAAGGATAATAGGGAGTTATATGTCCTTATGTGTTCCCTGAATCTCATATGAGTAAACTGTTGTTGTAAAAATTCAGGAGTTTCTGGCAATAAAGGCAATATCACTTGTCCACTTTGACAACATAGACTAAATTTTGGTCGACTCCATGGACTATCTCTTACTTTTTCTTCCATCCACATCATTGCTTGACATCTAGAGCATGTTACTGTTCTCCCACCAAAGTTTGAGCGGTCTGAAATTTTTCTCCTTCTAGAACGTGTGGTAAATGTACTACCTGAAATTATTTAGATTTGGATTATAATTATGAATTTCTATTGTCTATAAGAAATTTGTATAGAGTACATAGTTGGCTAAATGTTTATTACCAGGTGGATGTGCTCTACTTGAAGTTGGTGGTACAATATTAGGAGCTCGCACTTCTGATTCATTTGTATCTAATTCATTAGATATAGGAATCTGAATTCCAACATGACTAACATTAGGAGCATTGTCATTATTGCGACTCCATGTTTGTCTGAAAGCACCACGTTGCATTCTTTTGAGTCTCAAGACTGTGATCCTCAAATTTCGATTCTCCTTTTCTATTTTCCGAAGGCGATCCTTTAATGTAGGATCATTACGATCATATCGTGTTAAAAGTAATCTTCTTCTTGCCACCAGTCGTGCCAACTTGGAGGAAAGATATTTTCGATATCGATTTTCATATTCTTTATCAACACCTAATATATAATATAAGAACATATTATTATTTTTGTGATTCTTAAAAGATTATTGAAAATGTGAAGGTCTCACTAATAAGATTGTAAGAAAATTTGAAATGTAACATTATTGTGTAGAAGTCAATAGATTACCACTATGATGGGCACTACTTCGTAATCTTTTTAAACGCAAAACGATGGTTCTCAAACGTCGAGCCTCCTTTTCTATATTGAGAAGACGAATCTTCAAGGTTGGATCATTACGATCAGAATGCCGTGTCAAAAGCAGTCTTCTTTTGGCTACCAATCGAGCCATCTTGGACTTAAGTCGTGTTTGATTAATTTCTCGATTAAAAATCATATCCATCCTGAATAGAGTATTAAGTTAAAGCTTATATAACTCATGCTATTAGTTTATAGTATAGATAATGACTTAAGGATGTGTAACATATGACTTTCATATTAAAAACATGATAATCTATAATTGTTTGTAGTTAATTTTACACACTGAAATGATTAACTCCTACATGATAACATCTACTGTAGAATCCATATAAATAGAATATATCAAAGATCTAAAATCATGCAGGTTATATATTTATTATATATGTAGATATGATAGTCAGTAATTGTTTCTAGTCATATTAAAATCTACTAAAAAAAGCATGGTAGTCTATAATTGTTTGTAGTTAATTTTGCACATCGAAATCATCAACTCCTACATGATAACATTTGCTATAGCATTCATAAAAATAGTATGTAACCAAAGATCTAAAAATTTGTAATTCAAACCTGGAAATGTCAAATGGTTAACCAATTGTTGCTGATTTATCTGGAATTTACCTTAAGTTTGCTTGTCTTATTCTTCAATAGAATTCAAACTGGAATACAAAAGATAAAGAATACAAAATCTCAATAAGTACCGTTATTTGTTGTAAGTACGTAAAAAAAAATTAAAAATCTATTATACAACATGGATCTACTGAGGAGCTAATGTAATGATTTGTAAAGAAATTATAATACAATAGTTTTATAGTAAGCAAAGATAACGTAATCAAATTATTGTTATACATGGGAAAAACAAAAACATAAAGGAAAAAGAGGATTTATTTTGATTTATTGTTAGATTTTTTTTGAAGATTTTGTAAATTACAAAATAAACACAAAGCGGTGTCTTTTTGTGGATGGTAGGAATAAAAATTGTGGGTTTTTATTTTTATTTTTAAAATAACGTGATAATCTAAGATGGTAGAATTTTTATTGTAGGAATAAAAATTGTGTATTTTTTTTTATTAATTTATTTAATTGAGAGTGAGATTTATTTAATTGATTTAAGTTATAGATATTACTAAATTTTATGTGATAGACGTCTGATTCAATGAATTGTGGGTGTTGGATATGCATGAGTAAATTGTAGGAATAAAAATTGTGGGTTTTTTTTTTAAAAAAAAAAATAACGTGATAATCTAAGATGGTAGAATTTTCATTTCAAAACATAATATTTCCGATTTTCAAACCAAGTATGTACATATATATTTTGGATTTTGTAAAACAAAATAAAACATGAAAGATTAAATTTTGATTAGAACACTCATAGTACCATCCACAGTAGCACCCTTATAAACCATTTCATACCATATCTCAAAGTAAGACATGTTTAAAAAAAAAAAAAAAAAAAAAAAAAAAAAAAAAAAAAAAAAAAAAACTACAACCAAAAGAATTTATATGAACACAATTTAAATTACAATCTGTCAAAAATCGAATGTATATGAACACTATTTAAATTCCTAATGCAAATCAAACCCATACTTTTCTCAATAAATACAAAAATGTGTCTTTGTGCAAGTGTATTCAAGGACAAATAAATCTGATTACCATACACTCCCCTTTATGTATGAAAAAAAATTGAAATATAAGATATATATAATATCTAATTTAACCCATTATATCGAAAATCAAACGGGCCTAAAAGAAAACACAAAAAATAAATGAGTTTAACTTTTTCACTACTCAATTGTAAAACACTGATACGAAGAGCCAATTGAAAGGTTCCACATCAACATTTTATTGAATTTTATAAAAGTTTTACATCCATTACCATACACTCACCTTTATGTGATCACTCCTCTCTTCCTCTTTCACACATTCATCTCTATCTTTCAAAATCTGCAGTGGCTTTTCAAAATCTGCATTCAGTAACAAAAAGAATAAAAATTGTGTATTTTTTTTATTAATTTATTTAATTGAGAGTGGGATTTATTTAATTGATTTAAGTTATAGATATTACTAAATTTTATGTGATAGACGTCTGATTCAATAAATTGTGGGTGTTAGATATGCATGAGTAAATTGTAGGAATAACAATTGTGGGTTTTTTTAAAAAAAAAAAAAAAAATAACGTGATAATCTAAGATGGTAGAATTTTCATTTCAAAACATAATATTTCCGATTTTCAAACCAAGTATGTACATATATGTTTTAGATTTTGTAAAACAAAATAAAACATGAAAGACTAAATTTTAATTGGAACACTCATTGTACCATCCACAGTAGCACCGTTATAAACCAATCTCATACCATATCTCAAAGTAAGACATGTTAAAAAAAAAAAAAAAAAAAAAAGGAACAATACTACAACCAAAAGAATTTATATGAACACAATTTAAATTACAATCTGCCAAAAATTAAATGTATATGAACACTATTTAAATTCCTAATACAAATCAAACCCATACTTTTCTCAATAAATACAAAAATGTGTCTTTGTGCAAGTGTATTCAAGGACAAATAAATCTGATTACCATACACTCACCTTTATGTATGAAAAAAATTTGAAATATAAGATATATATAATATCTAATTTAACCCATTATATCGAAAATAAAATGGGCCTAAAAGAAAACACAAAAAATAAATGAGTTTAACTTTTTCATGACTCAATTGTAAAACACTGATTTACGAAGAGCCAATTGAAAGGTTCCACATCAACGTTTTATTGAATTTTATAAAAGTTTTACATCCATTACCATACACTCACCTTTATGTGATCACTCCTCTCTTCCTCCTTCACACATTCATCTCTATCTTTCAAAATCTGCAGTGGCTTTTCAAAATCTGCATTCGGTAACAAAAGAAAAACTAAAACAAAAACAGAGACATCTTCAATGGAGATGATGGAGGTTTTTAATATTTTTTGCATATTTTCAAAATCTGCAGTGGCTTTTCAAAATCTGCAAAAATTGAAATATAAGATATATATAATATCTAATTTAACCCATTATATCGAAAATCAAATGGGCCTAAAAGAAAACACAAAAAATAAATGAGTTTAACTTTTTCACGACTCAATTGTAAAACACTGATTTACGAAGAGCCAATTGAAAGGTTCCACATCAACATTTTATTGAATTTTATAAAAGTTTTACATCCATTACCATACACTCACCTTTATGTGATCACTCCTCTCTTCCTCCTTCACACATTCATCTCTATCTTTCAAAATCTACAGTGGCTTTTCAAAATCTGCATTCGGGAACAAAGGAAAAACTAAAACAAAAACAGAGACATCTTCAATGGAGATGAGGGAGGTTTTTAATATTTTTTGCATATTTTCAAAATCTGCAGTGGCTTTTCAAAATCTGCATTCAGTAACAAAAAGAAAAACTAAAACAAAAACAAAAACAGAGACATCTTCAATGGAGATGAGGGAAAGAGAAGATTGGGTTATATATATATATATAAATTATTAGAGCAAAACAAAAATAAAAACAAAAACAGAGACATGGAGATTACAATACCGAGACTTGCATTCGATGGCCAATTGTGGATTGCTGCCGTTCACTATTGATGAAGGAAGTTGATGTAGTGGATTGTTAGAAGTAATGGCTTGAGGGACTGAAAGTGTTTGAGGGTAGGAGAGATTTGTTTGAGGTGGGAGAGTAACAGATTTATTTGGATAAGTTTTGTTTTTTTTTATTGTTGACAGCTTGATTTGTTTGACGTGGGAGAGTGAGAGTAACAGATTTGTTTGGATTTTAGTTTTTTATGGATAGGAGTTGGGAATAGAAGTTGTGGATAGTGGGAGAGTGGGAAGGTGGAAGAATAGGAGTTTTTATTGTTATGAAAGTCTTTGGGAGGGAAGGAAAAGAGTTATAAACTCAGGAGAGACTTGCCACGTATTTTTCAGATTTATGAGAATTTTCGGATGGCATTTTCAAGCCTTGTAAAACATAGCACTACATTCTATATATAGTATAGATTTAAATAATCACTACCCCAAAAATAACAACAATTTATTTTTATTATTATCTTCTTCTTTCTTCTTTTTCTTTTTTCTTTTTTTTCTTTTTTTGTAATTTGAGTGCAGCTTTTTTACTAGTTTTTGTAAGACAGTTTTTTATGATTTTTTTTTGTTTTTTTGAATAAGAATTTAAAATTATAACTTTTTTTTTTTGAAAAAAATTTAACTAAAAGTTAGGAAAAAAAAGGGATAAATTACAAATATGCCTCCGAGGTTTACTTAAATTATAAATTACTCCCTGTGATTTTAGAAATTACATAATGCCCCTAAGGTTTCAAATTTCATAACAAATAGGTTATTTTATTAATAAATCATCAAGTTAATTAACAGTTTTTAATAATGTTAAAATTTTATTTCAATTAATAATTCAGATAATTTTATTATTGTATAGGTGAACAGTTAGAAATTTTACTTTTTAAATTAATTCTGTTAAATAAAAAATTCTGACAGAGAGTATTTGTAATTTTTCAAACTATAGGGGGCAATTCGTATTTTAAGTAAATTTTCAAAGATGTATTTGTAATTTATCCCAAAAAAAGGGTAAAAAAGGAATAAAAAACTGGATCCAAATGATATGAAGGGCCATTTCCCAAAATAAGCCCAACTGTTAGCCTATTTCCCAAACTAAGTCTAGTTTGGCCGAAATCCTCAAAATAAGCTGAAACGTTATTCCAAAACACGCTTTCACCATATTTCTAGCCCAAGCGCGAAAAAATTAATAAAATCATAAAAGTGTAGTTATGAATCACGCTTGTAATTAAGAAAGCGTGGTTAGGAACCACACTTTTACAAAAATCTGTTTTGTAAAAAAAGCGTGATTAGAAATCACGCTTTTAAAGAAAACTGTTTTGTAAAGAAAGCGTTGTTATAAACTACGCTTTTAACGAAAATTGGTTTTAAAAGAAAGCGTGGTTAGGAACCACGTTTTTAGAGAAAACTGTTTTGTAAAGAAAGCGTGGTTATAAACCACGCTTTGAACGAAAATTGCTTTTAAAAAAAAGCGTGGTTCGTAATCACGCTTTTAAAAGTTATATGAAATGGCCTAACCCCCTTCATGTGCAACCACGCTTTTCATACTTCATTTTTTTTTCCCGAACGCTCTACTCTGCTCTCACTCTCTCTCTTCATGATTTCTCTGTTGTCACTCTCTCTCTCCATGGGTTCTCTGCTCTCTCTCTCTGTGGGTCGCTCTCTGTTCTCTCTCTCTCTCGCTAGTATGACTGTATGTCTCTCTCTCAGTTTGAATTTTATATGTGTTTATTTTGTTTGTGAAAATGTGAATGTAGGTACAATGTGGGTAGATATAGGGTTTGTGAATGTGAAAATGTTGTGAATTGATGAAAATGTAGGTAGAATAGGGTTTGTGAATGTGAAAATGTTGTAAATTGTTGAAAATGTTGGTAGAATAGGGTTTGTGAATGTGAAAATGTAATTGATATTAATGTGGGTAAAATAGGCTTTGTGAATTGAAATTGTGGTTTTGAATTCACAGAATAAACCGTAGCCCTAGCCCTAACCCAATTCTAGGGTTTGAAATTGAACCCTAGCCCTAACCCAAAGTTTGTAATGCAAATTGAACCCTAGCCTAACCCAATTCTAGGGTTTTCAATTGAATTTGAAATCAAAAATTAGGGTTAGGGCTAACCCAAAGTTTTTGTTTGAATTTATCTAACAATTTTAGGGTTAGGGTTTAAAATTGAACCCTAGCCCTAACCCAAACTTTTTTATTTTTTATTTTTTAATTCACAATTGAATTCTAGGGTTTTTATTTTTTGATTGTCAGACAAATGTTCACAAAAATAATGAAAAAAAAAAATTAAACTCTCTTAAAACAGATAATAAGAATCTTATAAAAATTGTAAATTCTATATAAAAATGAGTGCAAGAGAGAATGAATAATTTTTTAAAACTCTCTTAAAGACCTTTTTTTTAATTATTTTTTATATTTATTAGTCTTGTTTGAACATAATTACTAAAATTTGCTTATATAGATTAAGATATTAAGTAATCATTTCAAGAACTGAAAAAGATAAAAATAAATAAATAAATGATTTTGTTACTTCATAGTTTACCAAAATTCAGTAAACAATTTTTAAAAATATAAAATTATATGAAAACAATAATTTAAATGTAACAAAATTTCACTTAAATGTTACTCTTCTTATATTTTTAATTGCAAAGTTACTAATTAAACTTGCATAATGAAGCTTATCTATTATATCCTTTTCAATGGATAATATAATAAACTGCAAAATTACTAATTAAACATTACTCTTTTTAAATTTTTTTTTTTTTTTGTTTGGTTGCTACCTGAATTAAAAATAATAATTTTGGACCTTTTGGATTTAGACTCCATTTGAGTGAGGCTTATTAAGAATATTTTAATTTTGAACTTAGTATAAAATGTTTAAATTTTTTGGATCCCAATTTTTACATCATTTTGAATTTAAACTTTTTGTTTAAAAATGATAGACTCAAAATTAAAAATGACAATGAGGCAAGCCAATGTAGAGATCCACTCATCTCAGATTGAAAGAGATAAATACGGACGAGGTAATTTTATAATCTTAAGGATGGCGGTATTAATAAAAATGAGAGACGATATAGTATATTATAGATAATAATTTATAGGTCATGCTAAGGGTTGTTAATAACCATAACAAGATCAAAAAAATTATAGTCCCAATACATTTTCCCATATATTCCAGAATATTTTTACACATTTTAATACACTTTTAATATACATGTTACACACTTTTTCAACACTATCAATAAGTGTTAAGGCTTATCTATAATAATAAGCCTTAGGGCTTTTATTAGCATTTTTCATAAATTATAAAAAAAATGAGACTTAAAAAATGTTATGACGCCCCAAATTTTGATAATATAATACAACGATACACCGGGGTTTAACTAGCGGATATACATCATTTTAAGTACAAAATACAAATAATTACACTAAAAAAAATATTAATAATAGTTACAGATAAAATTCTTCAAGTCTTTAAATACAGATCAGTTCCTTGATACAAAACGATTATCCAAAATACAGGAAATATAAAATCTAATCTCTAAGGCAGCCATGGTTCCGCAAAGCTTTTAGGGGTTCCGTTCTTTGTGTAAAACCCGCCTTCACCTGGTATAAAACGCCATGAGCTTGGAATGCCCAGTAAACACACACACCCCGACCCTTTTCTCATTCCAAATACACAAGTAACATAACAACACAATCATAACATACAACGAAAGCAATAATTAAGCAGAGTTTATAATTAAATTTCAGTTCTCGTGAATAATAGTCAATGTTAGTTAGTTCTAGGCTACTCCACGCGGAATGTCGTTCCTACCCAACCACTAACACTGGCCACAGGCAATTCTGACTCCCCCTTGGTTAATACAATACCAATGTGTCGCTTACCGCATAACCACAAGTGCGTCGCTTACCGCACAATTACCAATGATGCCCACGCACCTAGGTTACATACCCGAGTGGTGACATCACGGTCTACCCCAAGGGAACGAGCTTCCAGGGATACTCTCCCTATGTGAGACCCTCACTACCACCCTTATGCCTTTCATTTCCGTTAAGCAGCCAGAATACCTCCCGTGCCATGTTAGGGTTCGAAAACACACTTGCGTAAAACTCACAAAAATGGAACACATTGCACTATATCATACTCTTGAATCCATCGTTCATTATCTCATAAAATTTAATACAATGATCCCAACCTATTACCATCCCATTTGATTTCCCCTTTATTAAGTGCATTATGTTCTCAATTATAGCAAAGCATGATCGGTATAATTGCGAATCCAAGCTAAACAACAAGTAATTTATTAATGGTAAAGCAAATTCACAATTTATCATAAATTACATATTGAGACTAAAACATTCAAGAAACAAAAAATATAAGAGTTGCAAATCAAATAAGAGCATATCAACACAAATTTCTAGATTTCCATATTTGAACCAGTTTGAAAATAATTATGAAAAAAATACTTTTATTGGCCCAAAGTATCTGGCCTCATGTGAGTTTGTAGATAAATAAGTCTAGTTTCAAACTCAAATTACAAAAGTAGGATAGGTATTTTAGATTTTAAGATAATTCAGAATTACTAAGATCTGTCCAAATTCGTTGACAGTTACCCAAATCGATTTTTCTCTCGAACCCCTCACTCTCTTAAGTTCAAACAAATTTTAGTTAAAATATAACACTAAGATTAATATTTTGACATAAAATTGGACTCAAGATTATTTTTTTGGAATTTTATAAAAATAGAGAAAGTTGATTGTTTTTCTGATTCTGTGAGTAACAAACTTAGAAAAATTGTTTAGGTTATAAAAAAATATACCCTTAGGTCCTACCAAAATTATCACATACTCTAGACATACCAAATATTACACCATAAAAACATATTTTGAGTTTATGGAGTCTTGATAGGAAAATAAATTCAAGAAAGGGAAAAGATTTGTTACTGGAAATTTAAGAAAGACAAAGAAGCATACCATTTCTTGATTAATGCACCTTTATACAAGAGTGTAGGCCTAGACTACAACATATATATATATATATATATAAAGAGAATGTATTAGGAGGGGAAAAACAAGTGGTAAAAGAACTTGAGAGAAGAGGTTATATAGGTTTACTTTTGTTGTACAAGACTCAACACAATTCTTCTTTTTCTTCTTCTCTTCTCTCTCTCTCTCTCTCTCTCTTTCTTTTTCCAAGTTCACTCTCTCTCACTCCTCTAGTACATGGCTAAAAAGGTGTAAAATGAAGGGGAGAAGTGTGCATATATATAGAGAGAGAAGGATTGGGAGGTTTCTTAGAGACCAAGTTACATAAGTGTAATTCATCATAGTTGCCATCAATGCCATCAAGGCGATTTCAACCCTCACATGACTAGCTACTTGGGCTCCAAATATATATATATATATATATATATATATATATATATATATATAAGATATTTGTATTTATAAACATAAAATAATAGGTATAAGTAAATTAATTAAGAAAGTACTACAATTAAGGTTTGGAGTGAAATAAAATAGAAGTATATAGGGACCAAGTCTAAATTTATGAAACCTTGATATTTAGTATACAATATACTAACATTAGAAAATAGTTAGAATAATAAATTTGGGTCCTGTTAAATTAAAGTGCAAACAAAGGCGAGAAACAGAGCAAAAACGACATTACCGGGAATTAATATTTTAAAGTGATTAATCTATAATTATAGGGTCTAATAATTAATAATAGGGTTTTAAAGGTGATTATTAATCTACGGGATCGATTAGGGTTTACTCGAATTAATCCGCGATACTTCCCGATTCTAGGATTTAAAATGTAATTAAGCGAAAACTCAAGGGCTTTATTGAAATAAACTCAAGGTTAGGAATTTAATAATAATTACAAAAATCAGGGTCTCTACAAATGTAAAATGAAAAATAAAGAAATTAAAATGAGTGTTTTAAGTACAATATTTAAGTGTTTTAGTCTTGTAAAAAAAATAAATTATATATATTATATAAAACTATATTTGATTAGTATAATAGAGATGGGGTGAGAATAGGAAAATGCGTCCCCACAGGTAATATATATTAAACATCCTTACTTATCTTAGTACTAGTGCATAACCTGTGCCTAAAGGCACTCCCATATAAACTCTTTTTTTTTTTTTTTTTTTTTGGGATCGAACCCATATAACCACTTAAATAGTGGATTTTGTTCCTTGTACCAAAAAATAAAAAATAAAAACTATCACTCATACGATTTGTGGAGCTTCAGGCTTGGAAGTCATATATATATATATATATATATATGTCAATTTAATGTTACATTACCTCATCAATTTAATAGCATACATGCAAACCTAGGTTAAGTAAATCCATTTTTATTCCAACTTACCAAATTCAGCTATCAAGAAAAATCATTGCGGCCATATAATGCCAAGGTTGTTAAAATTGGAATCCTACATAGGATCCCTAAGAGGGTCTCATGGATCGGATTATAGGATCGGATCAAGAATCGTAAGATTCTACTTTCTAGGTAAAAAATACAAATTAGAATGATGCATAATAAAAATAAGGTGAAAAATCATAAATTCAGTGATCCTACTTATGATCTTGCCTACGATCCTACTATAACACTGATCCTACAACGATTTGGATCGTTTTGACAATTTATGATTGTAGGACTATGATCTGAATCGCGATTTTGATAACCATGTATAATGCCCCAATGTTGTTGAACAAATTACATGAATGAAAACAACTATAAAATTGAAATTATTGTAATTGTAGGGATGATGTAAAAATCATCAATTAAAAACAACTATAAAATTGAAATTATTGAAATTATTTCTTGTCACTTGATTTGGGCTCACATCAAATTTCATAAGCTTTATCTTCAATATCAATGCACCCCAATAGTTTTAAGTGGCCTTTCACAATTATTTTCTGCTGTAACTGAAGTTTAGAGCTAGGGAATTAAAATAAAAGAAAATAGAGACAGGGAGAGATAGAAAGAGTAGTCGATGGCCTTAAAGGCGCTTATATTGTAGAATGAAAATGAGAAAAAATTTAAAAGGAAAACTCACATTAGGAATTTTAGGATGGTTCTTCTATGAGGATTAAAAGCAGTACGCTATTCTTTTCCTCTTCTATATGGAGGCTGAATGGAGCTTTTCCTTCGATCTGAAAGGATATTAGATCTGAAAGGGTTTGATAGACATAAGTTCCATTAAGGCTTCAATGGCTTTTAAGGATTTAAACTCACAAAACCAAACCATACCTGAAAAAATATATATATATATTTAAGACCATTGAAGTAAATCAGAACAAAAAAAGTTTGCTTCCATCATCGGCTACATTTTATCCATTGCTCATCAATCCCATTTTGGTTGCATCTTTTATGCAAAATCAAATTCAAAAAAAAAAAAAATGACCAATGTTTAGTATTTCCAAATCGCATCACATAATAGCCAATAAACTTTCTAGTTGTTAAAAAGTATCTTGGTTCTTGAAATTCATGCACCACCACTCACCACCATGCACATAAAGTCAAATGGATTAAAAAAGAAAATATAATTCAAAGAAAAAATGACTAATGTTCAGTATTTCCAAATCACATCATATAGTAGACAATAAACTTTTATGCAAATTTTGACAACATAGTTTCCCTTCTTTTTTTTACACGAACACCTCTTGTATTATATTTGAATTAAACTAACACTTCTTATATTTTTAAAATTACAAAGCTTTTCCATAATAATTTGTTTAATAACTGAAAATGCCAACTTTCCCATAGCATAGTTAAAATGAAAATGCCAACTTTGCCCTTGTAAATATTTATATGTAAGAAAAACTATAAATAAATGGGCGATAATGGTGGTCATTATTGGGTGTTAGTATTGGATGTTGGTCGGTGTCATGGGAGCGAAAGAGAATGATTAGTAATATGGTGGCAACTAGAGATGATGGACATCTGTGGTAGAAACTGATTGCTATGGTAGCAAGTAGAGGCTCGGTGGCCAGTGAGTTTTCAAAGGGCAACAATATGCAGAAAAATAGGGAGAATAGGGTGAGAACAAAGGAGAAGGAATAAATTGTGGGTATATATTATGGTAATTTTACAATCTTAACAAATAGTATTACATGATAAGGGATCCCATTGTAATTTTGGAAAATAGAGGGGTGTCAATGTAATTTCAACAAATAAAATGGTTGTTAGTGCAAATTTTCCTTCAATTTATGGTCTCTTTCACCCTAACATATACTGCATTCACTGTCCTTTGAATACCTTACGAGTTGACATAACTAAAAAGTTCTGGAAAATATCCTATCACAACCATACCTTTGATTTCTTTATGCTTTTGCTATCATTCTCCAATTGAAGTGTAAAAACACACCATCATATTACTAATGTTATACTATAAATAGCATATATATTTAATGTCCATATATATTTAATGTTAAAAGTGTGCACAAACCATTTAGGATAATCAAGTAGTTCTTATCTTTTAAAGGTGTTTAGCAAACAATTGGGTGTCATTGTCATGTTAATTAAGTTGGGCTTATTTCAAGTTCACCGTGTAAATTGAAGTACTCTAGTTTAATTTTGGTATGTAGGTATTGATGATCTGATCTATTCATTTTATAGACGTCTGTATATAAATTGTTCACGAAAAATAATTAAATTAATCCAATAATTATAGTCACATAATTTTTATCAAATTTAACGTAAACTTGATTTTGAAAATAGTATGTTAATTTTTTGAAGACAAATTTAATCAAATCAAATGGTTATGATTATTAGATACATTTGATTGTTTTTATGAATAATCAACACACAAAGGCCTAAAAGAAAACGAAATCAATCATTAAAATGGAACATGTAGATTCACGTGCCCAAATGTCATGGATTAGTTCTTTTGGAGGTAGTTAGTTATGTTTTGCTAATGAATTTGAAGATAGGTTTACAGAAGAAAAAGGAAAACTGAAGGGAAAAAAAAAACATTTATATGTCTTTTGCTTTTCCTTTCACTTTTAACTTCTTTATCTATATCGAAACACTACTTAAAAGAGAAAAAGAGAAAAATCTATCCTATTCCAAATATTTTTGTAATTGTCATAAAACCTTGTAGTATTTGTGTAATTTTTTGGGAGAACTACTAGAAAATGGAAAGTAGGACAATTATTTACAAAAGTAGTGAAAAATAAACAAATTTATGAGTGGTGGAATTCAATAGTGCAATGATCAAAATACATAAAATGAGGTTAAAATGTCCTTGTTTGGCATAGGCTAAAATGAGATTGGGAATAAGAAAAAGAAATAAATAAATAATAAGATAAACTAGATATAGTCCTCGTTTGGCATAGGCTAAAATGAGGTTGGGATGCTAAAATAGTCACACAAAAAAAAGTTAAAACATCACATTCAAACCATAATCATTTCATTTTTTTTCTCACAAAAATAAAAAAAGTCAAAAAATCCAACCAAATAAAACAATTTAATTACAAGCTAAAATAGCAAAAAAAATTAAAAAACCAATCCTCATCTTAAACTAAGTCATAGACAATCTCAATAGAGGAAGTTTCGGTGGTGAAGGCAAAATGGTTGATCTAATTGTGGTGAATGAGATCTTAGTGGTGAAATAGAGTTGATTGAGACCCCCACTCCCACCCTCACCCCTACCACCCCCACACACACGTGGGGGTTGGTGATTGGAGAATGGAAAAAAAAATAAAAAATCTTGCCAATCACAGCCCACTAGGGATCTTAGGGGTCACTCCTAGTAGGGGTCCGAAACATTTCTCGTGGTAAAAATCACGATGAAGCCTTGTGGTGATTGATTTGATTAATGCGAGGTTTAGAGTGTTGTAAGGTGGCATGAGAGGAACTACCAATGGTAGGCAAAGGTGGCGATAGTGGTAATGGTGGCTGGAAAGAGACCAGGGGTAGCACTAACAATTAGGGGTGTCCGCGGTTCGGTTTAGGACGGTTTGCGGTTCGGTTTGGACCCGCCCGCATCTATGCGGTTTAGGGAAAAATCAACCCGCAACCGCCCGCAATACGGTTTGCGGTTTGTGCGGATAGGGTTCGCGGGTGTGCGGGCGGTTTGCGGATTGAACTTTTTTTCCAAAAAATTAATGTTAAACCTTTTTTTTCTCCCATTTTGTCAATCTTTATTTTGGACATTTTTTCTCATAGTTTCTAAAATGCTCCAACATTAATAATTAATGAACTAAAACTTATAAAAAAACTTATAAAATAAAAAATACAACAAATTCAATTCGTAACCTAAACAAATCATTCAAAATCTACATTCTATCATTAACTTGCATTCATCATATCTTACATTCATCATTTATAATCCAAATAAGAAAATCCTACATTAAAAATTCAACATTCATCATTCCTAACCCCAAAAAAAAAAGAAAAAAAGAAGTGTAATTCTTCATTAACTTACATTCATCCAAAATGCAAAAAAAAAAAAAAAAAAAAAAAAAAAAAAAAAATTCATTAAGTTACATTCATCCAAAACAAAAACGCAATTAAAAAAAAATATTGTCAAACTTAAACTTCATTCAATACAAACTCATGAAATAAAATTAAAACACTTCTAAGATATCAAACTTCATCTTTATGAATCACATCCAATTCAACTTTCACAAATTCCAATTCTAATTCTATGCATTTGGTTGATGAACCCTACACAAACAAATTGAAAAAATATAAACTTTAATCTTCAATTATAGTTAGTAAGAAATGAAAAAATAAAC
Organism: Camellia sinensis; assembly: GCF_055761805.1. NCBI lineage: Eukaryota > Viridiplantae > Streptophyta > Magnoliopsida > Ericales > Theaceae > Camellia > Camellia sinensis. Next base: position 16,250,600 of record NC_138966.1, read on the forward strand.
AAATGTCTATATATTGCATCTCAATATAGTAGAAATGCATATCACCATGGGGAAATATAACACCAAAATTAAATTGAAGTGGAAACAGAAACTATCAAATACAATGTTCAAGTATAAAAAATTAAAAAATCATTTTAGAAATGCAATTGAACATCCAAACATCATGTTTATTATTGCCTTTCTCACTTAAAAAAACAAATTATTAAGAAAAAAGAGTAACATCAAATAAACCTTATATGGAAACTTATAAGGTGGAATAACTGGAAATAAAGCTAAAAAACATACAAACAAAACATAGGCAACCACTTTGCTGCTGAAATAGGAATTCAAAGGTGTTCAGACAAAAAACAAAGCCTTGCAGAAAACAAACCCACAACACACAAAAAGAATCAGATCTGTTTTGGTCCACAAAAAATCAGATCTGTTCGTCCACAAAAAATCAGAGATGAGAGATCACCTGTGAAGTAGATCGGTTGTTCGATGAAAAAATCGGCTGTGCGATGATGAAAAAAATCAGAGATCACCTGCGAAGTAGCCTGTGAAGTAGATCGGAGATGAAAAAATCAGAGATGAAAAAAATCAATTCTGTTGTTCATCCACAAAAAATCAACGATCGGGAGAGAGAGAGACACAGATTAAGAGAGAGAGTTCACATGTGAAGCAGATTGGCTGTGCGATGATGATCGGTGCGATGAGATGAGAAAGAGAGTGATCGGCTGTGCAGTGATGAAAAAATCAGAGATCACCTGCGAGATCACCTGTGAAGTAGATCGGAGATGAAAAAAATCAGTTCTGTTGTTCATCCACAAAAAATCAATGATCAGGAGAGAGAGAGAGAGACAGAAATTGAGAGAGAGAGTTCACCTGTGAATGAAGTAGATCGGCTGTGCGATGATGATCGGTGCGATGAGATGAGATGAGAAAGAGAGTGATCGGTGTGTGCAGAAACGAGAAGAGAGTGAGAAAGAGAGACAGTGAGATGAGACTGAGAGAGAGTGAGGGAGGAGCCGATTAGATTATTAGGGTTTTTTTTTTCTTTTGCTTTGTTTGTTATAGTATAGGTGAGTGATAGAAGAGATGGACGATTAGATTTGAAAGAGGAAAAAAAAATTAATTTAATGCGGGCGGGTTGGGCAGGTGCGGTTCAAACCCGCAACCCGCCCGCAACCCGAAATTTATATAAAATCCAAACCGCACCCTACCCTAATGTGTTTGCGAAACTGCCCATATGCGTGCGGTTCGGATCGGGTAGGGCGGTTTGGGCGGGTCGGATGACCCTATGCCCAAACCTACTGACAATGGTTCGTACAAATGATGGTGGGGGCTAAAGAGTGAGAAAGAAAATAAAAAATGGGGTCAAAATTGTAAAAATATATATATATATATATATATTTTCAACTTTTGATCCCCGTGTAATTAGTAAAAGGCTCCCATCTTTTTTTTTAATGAATTTTAGGATAAATTATAAATATACTCTATGAGGTTTGATTAAAATACGAATCACTTCTTATAATTTTGAAAATTACATTCCACCTTCTGAGATTTCTAATTTCATAAAAAATCGCTCATTTTATTAATAAATCATCATGTTAATTAACAGTTTTTAATGATGTTAGAAACATGTTTCAATTAATAATTTAGGCAATTTTAGTATTGTATAGGAGAGCACTTATGAATTTCATTTTTTTAGCCAAAAAAATTAAAAAATCAATCCACGTCTACTAGTCGGTAATCCGAGCCACCTGTTTGAGTCCGGATATCAGGGAGTTGGGCCTTCTCTTGAGGCATTGGTGAGTATCATAGTATGTGTCAGATAATTATTAAGATCATAATTGATTTACTTTCAGTCAACTTACGTCTAAATTTTTGTTCAGGTGGTTGGAGCTGGGAGGTCATATCACTTGGCTGAGGACGCCCTTTTCAGACGTGATGGACAACATGCCTTGCAGGCCGTTGCAGAGATCCGAGACTTATTGTATGAGGCGATCCAGTATTCCCATCAGGGGGATCGTCTGCATTTTGGCCACTATAGTGTACACAGTGCAGCAGCTGCTCCAGACACATCAGTGCCGTCCATTTCAGCACCGGCCACATCAGGTCCTTGGACATCAGTGACCCCACCGCATGCTACCCTATACATATCTCCAAATTCCCTCAACGTACATCCTACCAAGCATACTAGCATACCTTATATAGCTGACCCTGATTGGACACCTCCCCGATACATGCATGAGGTTGTTACCCCATCCACCTAGTACAGTTCAGGTGTGCGTAGTGTTGGAGTTGATACATGTACATCACATACTCCCACACTACATACACCTACTTTTGTGGGGACTAGTTCGACCGTGACCACGAGTACACATGATGCAGTTCTCACTGACATCTCCTACGTTTAAGATGAGGTCCATATTGAGGCCCCCCCCTCCAGAGCGCGAAGGAGAGGTCGAGGTTATGGTTGTGGCGGACGTCACGGCCGAGGTCGGGGTGTGAACAGAGGCAGAGGTCGAGATCCAGCTGCAGATCATGATACAGTTGCACCAGATAAGAGAGTTTCACAGCTCACAGCAATATCCGATGTTGGGCTAGAGAGAGGATTAAGGGCAGCACAAATAGGAGAGGGAGGGTCACGGTCACAGGCTCCACAGGCAGTCGCTGGAGGGCCACATGCAAGGAAGGGAGTGCCACAAGATCTGCATTTACGATTGGGGGAGCCACATATTCAGAGAGTCTACGGTAGGAGGCCGAGGATGGAGGTCCACAGTCGGGGTTGTGGGGCTGAGGGCAAGTTAGGGCATTAGAGGATGTGATATGGAGTGTATAGTATTTTTTATTTATAGTTTTTGTAAATCAAACTTGTACAAAGGATGTAAATGTGCTATATTTATTTATTCCAAAATAAAATTTTACAATTTTTGATTCTTACCTATTCTGAGGCTTTCCTAAATACTTCAAATATTCAAATCATGATGTCACAATGGGTTTAAACAGGGTGATTATATACATAAGAGATTGAAGTTGTGTTGCATTTGATACCGAATTTTCGTTTTACAATAATAAACTATATAATTTTTTATACAATTTTTTTAAATTTTTTTTTTTTAAGAACAATGAATTATTTCTTTACAAAAAACACAAAATAAATAAATAAATAAATTTTATTTCTTATTCTATACTTTTTTTCCCAAAGAATTTGATAACATAATGAAAAATTTAAGAACTTGATAATTTATAAGAAATAAATTTTATTGTACTTTGTTTTGAAACACACACACACACACAATAATTTAAGATTAAATAAAACTACCCAAAAAAAAGGTACAGAACCTGATAATATAATAGAAATTTTAAGAACATTGATTTTTTTAAACAATACGCGCACACACACATACAACATTAAGAAAACAAACACAAATTTTTTATACTCTGCTTTTTTCTCCCAAAAAAACAAAAAGAAAGAAAGAGAGAAAAAAGTTCTTGAATACTTGAATAGTCTTTCTCCAAAAAAAAAAAAGAAACAAATTTTAGTTTTTGAATAGAGTGAAGATAATGAACTGTGGAACTTACACAGCAGCTTGTTATAAATTTAAAATATAAAATAAAAAAAAATTAAAAATTAAAAAAATAAGACAGAAGATGGTGAAACGTGGAACTGCACAACAGTTTCTAAAATATGGGAAGTGGAAAAATGAAAGTTATTTACTGAGTTAGTAATTTACGATTTACCCATAATTAGAAATTGATATAAGTTTTAAAATAATAGATTATTTAACAAGTTATGGTCATTTTAGGAAAAATAGAATTAGTTTTTGTAAGCCAGGATTCAGATTCATGACACCAAAATTGGTGTTTTCCTTTAATAATAGAATAGATTAACCCCCCAACTGAACGAACAACTTGCAAATGAGATTGTTTCTACAACTCCCAAATTCTGTAATTTGCCAACCGCACATTCCTTCCTTTCTATTATCACTATGGCCCTCTTCACTCGAAGAACCCCAACTCCCTCTACTAGACCCTCAGCCATTTGCCTTTGACGTTGTGTCGTTCCCCAAAATCTGATTTTTGTCAACAGCCCACTCGTTGCCACCATTGGACTCGCTATTTTTATTACAACTCCAGATATTAGTGGGTGACTCATTCTCATGCTTGATTTGAGATTGCATTTCAACTTTACTCCCCTCAGTATTCGAAGAACCTCAAGTAGCAGAAGTTTTTGACCGAGGTACATGCTCTGCATCTTCTTATTTGACTGTGGGTGACTCATTCTCATGCCCGGTTTGAGATTTTATTTCAACTTTACTCCCCTCAGTATTCGAAAAACCCCAAGCAACATAAGTTTTTGACTGAGGTACATGTTTTATATCTAGGTACTTCACTGTGGGTGTGTTTCACAATGCTGTCTACGATTGAGAAAATAATTTCGATTTTATCTCATGTAACTTAGCTTATGGGCATTTCAAGACACTTGAGAATATTATGGGCATTTCAGTATTTATTTTTGATGACATCAGTAGCTTCGGTTAGTTGGGTGGACAATAGTACAAAAATGAGAGAATCTTGATATTGTCAGTTAAAGTAGAGCAAACTTCTGTAATTATTAAACTTACAGGTGAGATTTTTGTATTTGTCAAAAATCTCAAGGGAGGTAAGTGTAATTTACCGAATACAAAAAGAAGCAGAAAATGAAAAGAGGAGAAACGGGGATGACTGTGAAGTTTCATAAAGTAAAAATAAGATAAAATATAGGCTGAAGTGCCAATCTTCTTTACATATCAGGTGGCCATTTTATTTTTTTGTTTTGTTCTGTTTTGAACATTGTTTCGGTGAAAAAATCAACGATAGTTTTGTAGGTCGAAGTGAGTTGGAAGGTTGTGTATTTACTTGCACTTTGTTTCATAGTTGTTTATGAACAATGTTTAGGGATGGCAATTTGAACCCGGCCCGACGGGGACCCGACCCCCCGACCCCGATGAGAATGGTTTTTCTCCGAAAAATACCCCCGTGGGGACGGGGATGGTATTTGAAATTAAATCCCCGAAGTATTTCGGGCCGGGGACAGGGATTGCATTCACAGCCCCAGACCTGGCCGTCCCCGTTCCTGTCCCCGTCCCCGTCCCCGGCCCCATCCCCGTATCTCCTCCGAAGTGATATTACTGTCGTACCCCTTTATATATACATGTTACATGTATAAACCAAACCCAAAAAACAAACCCAATAGCCTCACACGACCTCTCATCTCTCTCTCTCTCTATAAAAGCCACCCACCTCCGTCGTTGTCCTCCTCCCACCTCCGTCGATGTCCTCCTCTCCTTCACCGCTGGCGCCGATCTCCCTCTCTCAGTTGTCCTCATCTCCCTCCTCCTCCGTTGCCCTCGTCTCCCGCCTTCCATCACCGTTGAACTCAAATCTGCAAACTCACATATCTCTCATTCGGCGATCTCTCATTCGACAATCTCTCAGATCTGCAAACTCAGATGTTCAAACAAAACTCAGATCCGCCAGGTCCTCTTATTCGACGATCTCTCCATCCTCTCATCTCACCGATCTCGCCGATCTCGCTGAACTCATCGATCTCCCTCCTCGCCACTGACACTATCTCTCTGATTGTTCTCTTTTTTAATCTGTTGTGTATGATGATGTTGATGATTTTGTTGTTGATCTGTTGTTGATGAGTTGATCTGTTTGATGATTTTGTGATCTGCTATTTTTTTTCTTTTTTTTGGACCGGGGAGTTTTCGGGATCGGGGAAACCCGATCCCCGTTGCGGCGGGGATGGGGATGGTGATGGTGATAGGTTCCCCATCGGGGATCGGGACCGGGGATGGAGAAATTATCACCGTCGGGGATCGGGGATAGAGAGGGTGATCCTCGGCCCCACCCCACCCCATTGCCATTCCTAACAATGTTGCTTTAAAACAAAGAAAATTAAAGCCTCTGTTTCATTTTATGATTTGATTTATAATTTTTTGCAAACACCAATTTGTACTGAAATCGTCAGTTCGAAGTGACTACTTACTGTATTAAAAAAACAAGCATCAGAAAACAGTTTACTATGGCGATGTGACAACTCACTGCATTACTGATTAATTTGACAACTCATTGCTCGAATATGAAGGGATTACATTGTGAAAAAGACGACCCATAATTATTATTTTATCTGACAACCACGTCCGTGACTGCATCACAGGTACACAAAGTTACGGGTACTTAGGATTGCACGAAATGAATAAGATAAAATAATATCACGGGTATCACTTCTTCCACAGTGCCTGAATATCTCAATTATCATCACCATGTTATCGCTTTTGCATGTCTATAAATAACGCTACCCCCACTATGATATTTGTTCAAGTCATAACAATAATAATATATCTACAATTACTATTATTATTATTATTTTTTATTTTATGAACAATGTCTTCAAGAGGTGTAAGAAGTTCACGCCGTCAAAGAAATCCGAAAGTGTGGCTACTACCTCCATTTACTTATGACTATAAGAGCGAAGAGAACTCAAGTCCGAAGGATTATTATGCAGGTATCCAAGCAGAATGGGCGTTTAGGGTAACAGACCAATAAGGATTATTTAATGATCTACGTAACTTTGGGCCACCGGCACCTCATCGTCGTTCATTGACCATGGCTAGACGAAATGTGAGTGACTATGAAAAAGTAGTTACCAGAATTAAGAAGGAGAACAACAGAATGTTGATGCGGAGATGTCGACATTTCATGCTTCAGCTAGCCACCGAAATAGCAGAAGCAAGCAACAGAGAATTGATAGTGATTGAGCGAAATAATGTCTTAAACAATGAAAAATATCTCTCTGACTACTACATGTCAAATGAGGAATGAGAAATCAAACACCTTTATCTTTCATATATGTTTGTATGTTGTGTCGTATCTTCGTTATTGGAGTATAAAACAATGTTGTTGTTCATCTAGCTTACGGATGTATTTCAACTATTTGTTATATGAACCTGAAGTTTATGAAATCACTACATTTATAAGTACACATGTCAAGATTCGTTACGAATTTCTCTTTCTATTGATAACTCATGTATAAGCATTGCAAAGTCATTACAATGAATGAAAAAGTTTGGTCATACATGCAACCAAGTTCATTCGGTATCATCATTATATTCCACTTCAATAATGCATAAAATCATGAAAGCCTAGTTCAATTAGCATTCTTCAAAATAACAATAACGGAGAGAAAGCAAAGATATTTGTTATTTGTAGAATTACAAGAACTATTCAAAAACTATTGAAATTTTTCCTTTCATTGATAAGTCGTGGATAAGCATTACAAATCCATTACAAGATAAATGGTTTGGTCATTCATTTAAACAATTTCATTCATTATCATCATCATCTGACATCTTAATATCATATTCATACATAGCATCCATGCTCCATGTGAAGTACTGGTGCGCATCATCCATTAACTCATCTTCAACACGCTCATTTGCGGTCTTCATTAGTTCGGACCTTTGCAAACGTTGGGTCATGCGATTAATTTTGTCGCGGATACGATGCAATGCCCTTTGCAACAACTGTGGAGTGTTATTTGGCATACGCATGGCTAACTGGCGAGGAAATTTAATATTAACTTCATGATATAACTCAACAAGAACGTTTACTCGAGTTATGCGAAATTCTCACTCAGCTCTCATGGTATTGACGGCGACATGTGAGTAATGCAAATTTGGATTTAATAGGTATTGAAATTCATCTCCATCTACAACCCAATGGCAACCCATTGCTGAATATAGATCAACCACCGTATATCTCATGATGATATCGCTCGATATAGCTATAAAACTTTTGTTGTGGTATGATGCGATATTTATACCACATATACACAGTTGTTGTAACATGCACAAATTCAAAATGGAGATGGACACAAGTATTCATATCTTATAAACTCTAAACTCACATGCCGACAATGAAGTACTGATACTTCAGGAAGTTCACATCATAGTTGTATGTTTGAAATTATTGTAAACAACTATGCATCAGAGTTGTCACGTCAACTTTTATGACCTGAATACCTATGCATCAACTTTATAGAAGTTGTCACTTTGTCTTTTATTGACTACTCAGTGCATATCTTAAGGTTTTAAGCAAAGTTCAAATCCGCTTAGAAATTTAATTTCACTTTTCCACTTATAAATATAATTCAATTTATTTTGCCTTGACAATATATTTAATTTCACTTTTCACCTTACATATTTAATTTAATTTAATTTAATTGGAGAAATTTAACCAATTTAATTTCAAGTTAACTATGTGTTGATTTAAGTCGGTGTTGTTCTTGTCTGCATACTAGGCTAGCTTTTATCTGTAACACTTTCAAGTTCTATACATCAAAAAACCCATTCATTCTAACCCTACTACAAATTGATCTTCAATACATTCTAACTCTATAATATTTTCTCTTCAAGGTTTATGAATCTATTTGAAGCTGCATAGGGTGACTTTTTAAACACAAAAGGTCTAATTGTTTTGTTCTGACACCCTATCATCCCATTATGAATTGCAGAAATTCACATGGGCACAGTAGCTACGATACGACCTCTTGATTTTTTTCATACAGTGAGTAGTCTCGTCAAAGTCGGCGCAGTGATACGTCCAACATTTCGCAGTGATACAGTGACTTTAACAAGTGTAATAAATTGTATGCTTTGTTTTTTCCCCAGATGCTATGTGACTTTGTGCAGCGATGCAGTGATACATGTGATTTTTTTCCTCAGATGCAGTGATGCATGTGATGCATGTGACTTTGTGCAATGATGCTGTCACAGCCCAAACCCGCCCCTATGGGTTTAGGACTGTAACCGGCCAGTAATCCGTGATTACCAAAGGCCTGCTTAACATTAATAATAGTAATACAGAGTACAGGGGCTGGGGAAGCCAAAACAGTAAATAAAATATCTCCAATGAGCTGTGACAGTCTGTATGCAAAAAGACTTTTCACACATATTCACATTCAGAAACAAAACAGTATATAAATACATATACAATCATTCGGGTTAAGGACCAAATCCCTACCATAACAGTACAGTACAGTACAAGTCTATACAGTCTATACAATACGGAGACAGAAATGGGGGATCTAAAACTCCTCGAAGCAGCCTTGACTTGGACACACATGGAACCTCGCAGTGAGGCACGTTGGTTGGCTTGACAAAAAGGGAGTTTAACCCAACGCTCCTAGCTCCGGTCCGGTGCCTGGACACCTACATATATATATAAACAGTAAGCTAAAGCCCAGTGAATAACATATGCGTAAAGAGGTTAAGAATGAATGTCCTTTCAGTATTTAAAGCAGTCATTTGAACAATATATCAGTTATTCGATCATAGCAGTCATAAGTGGTACATCCAATAGCAAACAGTACAGTAAAGCCTTGTTTGGCATAACCTATTTTAGTTCATCTTTCTATCTTTTTATCTTTTTTAGGTCACATCAATCAATATTTCTTCTCTACTTTTTTACACTTCTTTTTATAAAAAGTCAAAAAGTGCACTTATTTAGAACATCCCAAACCACCCCTAGGTCTTATCAGACCGAACAGTCAATTGATGGCCATCATATCAGTAAACAGTAGTGGTTCCAAACATGGGAACCGACAGAGATCTCTATGACAGTCGCAGTGCAGTACAGTAACAGTAAATTGCTATGGATGCCACGAATACAGTTCGTAAATAGGACAAGCATTCATTCAGTAAGAAATATCATTTCAGAAAGCAGTACAGTTGATCATTCAGAAAATATTCATGATTGAATATATCTTTACAACATTGTTACTCACAGAGCACTGGGCTACAGATAGGCTAGAGCGTTCTCAGATGCCAACCTACACAGTTAACAGGATGAACACACACTAAGTTGCACGTTTGGGAAACAATAACTTAGTCCCTAACTTGACTCGGTGTGGTTCTACATCAATATCCTAATTAAGATGCCTTAAACTAGGCCTAGGAATGCCTAGGATGGAATGAGGATGCAAAGATGTACTTTAAAACACTTTTCAGAATTTTCAGAAAATAGGGGTCTCGCTCGAGCATGGTTTTCTACGCTCGAGCGGACATGCAGACAAAGGAGCTCCGCTCAAGCGTGACTTTCCTCGTTCGAGCGGACTGCAAAAGTACTGGATGCATGAAATTTACGCTCGACAGGCGCTCGACCCCCGCTCGAGCGTGCATTCCCTCACTCGAGCAGACTGTAAACATATGCAAAGTACTGGTTACACGCATTTCACGCTCGAGCGTCACTTTACTCGCTCGAGCAGACTGCATGAACTCAGAGTGTACACTCGAGCGTGGAGTTCCTCGCTAGAGTGTACACTCGAGCGTGGAGTTCCTCGATCGAGCGTGAGTCCCAATTCTGGAAATTCCAAGTTGAACCTTCAAGCTCAAAATCAACTTTTAAAGCATCAAATCCGATCCTTTTGGGCTAATTTTCTGGAAAACACTTTAAAACTCATAATATGACATGTTTCAAAGATCAATTTGAGAAATCAAAGCCCAAATGTAGTTCCATTTGAACACAATTTCAATAAACTTCAAGAACAAGACTCAAATGTAACATGCATGAGCTTATATGAACTTAAAGCTTCAAACACAAGATCAAATGAGCCAATCCTTCCAAAACGTGGTAAATTCATGGATTATAACAATAATATGGACATGCATGCAATAATTTCCATGAAAACAACTCTAAACTTCAAGATGTGTACATGCATGCATGATTTAAGCCTCAATTCAACTCATTAAGCCAATTCTAGACTCAACTCACTAAACTTCCATGAATCATGCAAGATATAACTCAAATGCAAGCTCAAGAAGATGGTTCTCCTACCTTAGACCTTGAATTTCAAGTGTAGAAGCTCAATTATGCAAGACTCCTTCAATTTCTCATAAGTCTCCAAGCAATTTGATGAACTCAAGTTTTCTCCTAACTCTCTCTCTCTCTAGTCGGTTTAGGCTCAGAAAATAGAGAACAATTGATGCATCAAATATGTAATAGGCTTCAAATATGAATTGATAAGTGGCCCACTATCATGGCACTAAGGTAAATAAGTCCAACTATTGTAATTTATCATTGTTTAACCTAATTTAGTCATACCAAATCAATTTTCAATTAAATATACCATAAAATCACATTAATTCTAATTAACACAAAGCATTAATCAATTTCAGATTCGGCCGCCGATAAGGCCTTCAATTTGTAGTTTAAAATATAAAACATGAACAGATCATTTAACGAGCAACAGATAAAAATGCATTTAAACTAATACACTAAATCAATCAGTTCATAATTTCAGTCAATCAGTCAGTTAACATGCTTAATCATAGATTAACACGAATCAGTGGTGAGGGTTATCACAGTCTCCCCTCCTTACAAAGAGTTTGGTCCTCCAAACTCAAATTACCTTCATTTTGGAAGAACACTGGATCCAGAGGGAACAGTTCAGGATATCTCTTAATCATGTCGTCTTCCCTTTCCCAAGTGGCATATACGCCACCATGGTTTTGCTAGTCAACTTTCACTAACGGAATCTCTTTATTCCTCAACTTCTTGATCTGTCTGTTTACAATCTGAATAGGTCGTTCTTCATAGGTGTAGTCGTCACCTAATACTACACAGGTAGGCTCAATCATATGGAAGGGATCCCGAAGTTAATCCCTCAACAATGAAATATGGAAGACATTATGCATATGCTCCATTTCAGGAGGAAGTGCTACTTGATACGCCACCGGATTAATTTTCTCAATAATCTCATACGGTCCGACATATCTCGACGCTAACTTACCCTTGACTCCAAAACGAGTCTGGCCCTTCATCAGTGTCACTTTTACAAAAACATGATCACCTACTTCATACTCTCTGTCTCGCCTTCAGACATCCGCATAACTTTTCTGTCGGCTTTGTGCGGTTTTCAGTCTCTGTTGGATCAGTTTCACTTTTTCGGTAGTTTCTTGTACAATCTCGAGCCCAAGCAAAGGCCCATCTCCAACTTCTGCCCAACAAATCGGAGATCAACATTTTCTGCCATACAAAGCCTCGAAAGGCGCCATACTAATGCTCGAGTGAAAACTGTTGTTGTAGGCAAACTCAGCTAAAGGCAAATGGCTTTCCCAATTTCCTTGGAAATCAAGAACACACATTCTCAGTAAATCCTCCAGAGTTTGGATGGTTCTTTCTGACTGGCCATCTGTCTGAGGATGGTATGCACTACTCAATCTCAGTTCAGTACCCAATGCTGTCTGTAAGCTTTGCCAGAATCTCGATGTAAACTTCGAGTCCCTATCAGAAACAATGGACACAGGCACTCCATGCAATCTAACAATTTCATCAATATAGAGTATAGCCAATTTGTCCTCATTATAAATTGTTTTGACAGGTAAGAAGTGAGCAGATTTAGTCAATCTATCAATAATAACCCAAATTGAGTCCATACCTCTACTGGAGCGAGGTAAACCAACAATAAAATCCATAGTGACATGTTCTCATTTCCACTCCGGTATCGGTAAGGGTTGCAGTAAGCCTGCAGGTCGTTGATGTTCGGTTATGACTTGTTGGCAATTAAGACATTTCGACACAAAATCAGCAATTTCTTTCTTCATTCCCGGCCACCAGAAATTCAGTTTCAAGTCTTGGTACATCTTCATATTTCCTGGATAGATAGACAATTTTGAATTGTGGCCCTCTTGCAGAATTCTTCTTTTTAGTTCAGAATCACTCGGTACACATAACCTTCCCTGAAATGCCAGTACATTGTTTTCAAATTTGAAACCCGACCTCGGTTTAGATTCTCGTTCATCGATGATCTTCTTCAAGAAGTCATCTTGTTACTGTTTCTCTTTAATCTCTTCGATAAGTGCCGGTTGAGCAGAAATAGCAGCTACCGTTCCACCTTGTTCACGCAAAACAATCTCAACTTCAAATTTTTCAAGGTCACATAGCAATTCTTTCTGCCCGGTGAGTAAACAGGCCAAATTTCCAACTGATTTCCGGCTGAGCGCATCGGCAACGGTGTTGGCTTTCCCTGGGTGGTACAGAATTTGCAGATCGCAGTCTTTTATCAGTTCTAACCATCTCCGCTGTCTCATGTTCAGTTCTTTCTGTGTGAAGAAGTATTTCAAACTCTTATGGTCTGTATACACCTCACATGTTGCTCCATAAAGGTAGTGACGCCAGATTTTCAATGCAAACACTACTGCAGCAAGTTCCAAATCATAGGTCGGGTAGTTCTTTTCATGTGGTCTCAGTTGTCAGGAAGCATACGCAATCACTTTACCATTCTGCATTAAAACACATCCCAAACTCTTATAAGAAGCATCACTAAATATAGTATAACCATCCGTACCTGAGGATAGGGTAAGAATCGGTGCAGTCACAAGTCGAGTCTTTAACTCTTGAAAGGCTGATTCTTTCTGATCGATCCAGTCAAATGATGTCCCCTTTTGAGTCAATTGAGTCAGTGGTAGGGCAATTTTAGAGAAGTCTTTGACAAACCTTCTATAATACCCGGCTAAGCCTAGAAAACTTCGGACTTCGGTAACATTTGTCGGTCTAGACCAATTCACTACTGCTTCGATTTTTCTGCAGATCAACTGAAATTCCATCCTTACTGATTACATGTCCCAAAAAACATAACATTGTCAAGCCAAAATTCACATTTTGTCAGTTTAGCATACAGTTTCTGTTCTCTTAGGGTCTGTAGGGCAATTCTCAAATGATGTTCGTGTTCTTCCGTGCTTTTGGAATAAATTAAAATGTCATCTATGAAAACAACTACAAATTCATCTAGGAACGGTTTGAAAATTTTGTTCATAAGATCCATAAATGCGGCAGGTGCATTGGTAACTCCGAAAGGCATAACTAAGAATTCATAATGTCCGTACCTCGTTCGAAAGACAGTCTTTTCAATGTCCCTTGTCTTGACTTTCAACTAGTGGTATCCAGATCTAAGGTCAATTTTAGAGAACACTTGGGCACCCTGTAACTGGTCAAATAAATCATCAATACGAGGCAATAGATATTTATTTTTCACTGTTACCTTATTCAGTTCACGGTAGTCAATGCAAAGTCTCAGTGAGCCGTCTTTCTTCTTTACAAACAAAACTGGAGTGCCCCATGGCGAAGTACTGGGCCTGATGAACTTCTTATCTAACAACTTTTGTAGCTGAACTTTCAGTTCTTTCAATTCAGTCGGTGCCATTCTGTAAGGAGCTTTAGATACTGGTTGTGTACCCGGAATCACATCAATGGTGAACTCAATCTCCCTATCAATCAAATCCCCTAGCAAATCATCTGGAAAAACATATGGGAATTCTCTGATTATAGGAATACTGTTCACATCAGTTTTAGCATCAGTAGGTACAATCAATATACAACACAGATACCCTTTACACCCCCTTTTTAATCAGTTTTAAAGCTTTCATGGATGAAATCAGATATGGGGAGGTACTATACCAATTCCACTAAACACAAATTCAGGCAATCCAGGTGGACAGAAAATAACTTGTTTTGTTACACAGTTTATGGTAGCATGATATTTTGTTAACCAGGCCATTTCTAATATCACATCAAAATGATCAATATTCAATGGCAGTAAATCAATATACAAATGTACATCTCCAACAATAATCCCACATGCAGGGTACATATAAGCACAAGTCATGGATCCCCCAACAGGTAAAGATACAGTTAACAGATAGTTCATAGGTTCCAGTGGTCTATTTAATTTGCGCGAAAAAGCATGCGATACATATGAATGTGTAGACCCCGAATCAACAAAACATATTCATTTTGAGCACAAATTGAGAGTATACCTGAAACAACGGTCTCGGTATTCTATACGTCTCCCGGTACAAGTGTGAACACTCGGCCTTGCCTCATAGGCTCTTTTCCCGTCTCTTTGGGGTTGGGTTTCGATGGGGCAGTTGATGCTACGGCGCTTGGTGCAGCTTTACTATTGCCCTAAGGAGCAGAAGGGCAATCTTTGACTATGTGGCCCACCTTGCCACACCTGTAACAAGCACCTGGAATTTTATAACAAACCCCTTTATGTTTCTTACTACATTCAGAACAGGGCGGTATGGAACCACTCCCCTGACTGGAACTGGTTGTTGACCCTGTATTTTGTTTTTTATTCATTGAACTGTTCCGGCCTTTCTTAAACTTGATGCCTCGTCTCTTACCACGCCACTCGGTCGCTGGTGTTTCAGTCTGTTTCAGTGCCTCGATGTTCGACTCAGCCATTATTGCTCGGTCAAGAACATCTACATACTTCAGTAGTTTTAGAACATTGATTCTGTCAAGGATTTCAACATTAAGGCCGCCTTCAAACTGCCTGGCCTTTTTGTAATCGGTATCCACCATGTGTGGTGCATATCGGGCAAGTTCAGTGAACTTCGATTCGTACTCAGCTACGGACATAGTGCCTTGTTTTAACTGTTCAAATTCAATTACCTTTTCGATCCCTGACACACTGAGGGAAGTATTTCTCAAAAAAGGCTCCCTTAAATTGAGCCCAAGTCATAACAGTGTCGGTGTCACGGACAAGCATCCACCACCGTCTAGCTTCCTCTTGCAAAGTAAAGGTAGCCAATAGCACCTTATGTGCTTCAAAACACGGAAATACCTCGAACAATTTCTCTGTTTCTAGCACCCACGTTTCGGCCTTTAACGGTTCAAGGCCTCCTTGAAATGATGGTGGTTTCATTTTACTGAACTTCTGTGTTAGAGCAATGATGTCATCATTCACATTCTGTTCCGGCTGTATCGGAGGAGGTGAGGGCTATTGGTTCTGTTGTAGCCTTAAGGCCTCAGTTAGCAGTTCAACTGTTCTTTCGAGCCTTGCCATTCTGGCCTCAGATGATTTAGATTCATCAGCATTTCTTGCGTTATCTATTTCACTATAGACAATTATGACAATTATAAACATAGACAGTTGCATACTTAACATATTAACACATTAGCACATATATTCATGTCATGGCCACACACACACTTTTTCAATGCTCATGCAATGCCCTAATCACTTTTCTAGGACATTCTATAGCTCATTTGGACACGTGTGTGCAGTATAACTCGTGGTTTAATATCGCTCTGATACCACTATGTCACAACCCAAACCCGCCCCTATGGGTTTAGCACCGTAGCCGGCCAGTAATCCGTGATTACCGAAGGTCTACTTAACAGTAATAACAGCAATACAGAGTACAGGGGCTGGCGGAAGCCAAAACAATAAATGAAAGATGTCCAATGAGCTGTGATAGTCTGTATGCAAAAAGACTTTTTATACATATTCACATTCAGAAACAAAACAGTATATACATACATATACAATCATTCGGGTTAGGGACCAAATCCCTATCATAACAATATAGTACAAGTCTATACAGTCTATACAATACGGAGACAGAAAGGGGGTATCTAAAACTCCTCGAAGCAGCCTTAGCTTGGACACACATGGAACCTCGCAGTGAGGCACGTTGGTTGGCTTGACAAAAAGGGAGTTTAACCCAACGCTCCTAACTCCGGTCCGGTGCCTGGACACCTACATATATATATAAACAGTAAGCTAAAGCCCAGTGAATAACATATGCGTAAAAAGGTTAAGAATGAATGTCCTTTCAGTATTTAAAGCAGTCATTTGAACAGTATATCAGTTATTCGATCATAGCAGTCATAAGTGGTACATCCAATAACAAACAGTACAGTAGGTCTTATTAGACCGAACAGTCAATTGATGGCCATTATATCAGTAAACAGTGGTGGTTCCAAACATGGGAACTAACAGAGATTTCTATGACAGTAGCAGTACAGTACAGTAACAATAAATTGCTATGGATGTCACGAATACAATTTGCAAATAGGACAAGCATTCATTCAGTAAGAAATATCATTTCAGAAAGCACTACAGTTGATCATTCAGAAAATATTCATGATTGAATATATCTTTACAACATTGTTACTCACAGAGCACTGGGCTACAGATAGGCTAGAGCGTCCTCGGATGCCAACCTACACAGTTAACAGGATGAACACACACTAAGTTGCACGTTTGGGAAACAATAACTTAGTCCCTAACTTGACTCGGTGTGGTTCTATATCAATATCCCCATTAAGATGCTTTAAACTAGGCCTAGGAATGCCTAGGATGGAATGAGGATGCAAAGATGTATTTTAAAACACTTTTCAGAATTTTCAGAAAATAAGGGTCTCGCTCGAGGCCATTATTTTCTTCTTCTTTTTTAATTTTTAATTTTTATTTGTTGTTTTTATTTTTGTCCATCATCGATCTTTTTTAAATTATATTTGAATTATATAACAAAATAAAAATTTATTTTAAAATTTTATATTTAAATAACAATTTAAAAAATATCAGGTAAATTAAGCAAATATTTAATTTACATTTTTTCATATTTTTTTTTTACTTTTATATTTTTAAAGTCATAAGCGTTGATCATTGATTCAATGGTAAAATCTTAGTTTAATAATCTTTGATATGATGTTTATGCTTGCTTGTTTGTGGTTTTCGTTTTATTTTTTTATGCCACATCATTACAGCTTAAATCAGAACTTTAGTTTTAGAGCTCTTAATCACTACTCTTTAGACAATTCATGCTGTTTATTTTTTTTAAATGTTATGTATAAATTATTTATATAAATATCAAATTGATCTGATAATCGTACATATAATTTTCTCATTTTTTTAAAATAATGGATGCGAAACATAATTTAAAAATTACATAATTTATTTTTAAATATTAAAATAATAAAATTTGGTAGCTAAGATTGTTTATCAATACGATATTTTATATGAATAATTTATATATAAAGATTTATAAGATGACTAAGTAAATTATAGAATGTGAATTGAATAATAATAATAATAATAATCAACAGTTGTGGGTTCAAAAGCGTGGTTACAAACCATGTTTTCTTTAAAAACCGAATTTTCATTAAATCCGTGGTTTATAACCATACTTTATTTACAAAACAATTTTCTTTAAATAACCACACTTTCTTTATAAAACAGATTTCCTTAAAACTATGATTTATAACCACGCTTTCTTAATTAAAAGCGTGCTTTACAACCACGCTCTTATAAACTATGATTTATAACCACGCTTAAAAGCGTGCTTTACAACCATGCTCTTATGATTTTATAAGTTTTTTGCGTCGGGATCAGAAATATTATGAAAGCATGTTTTGAAATAACGTTTCAACTTATTTTGAGAATTTCGTCCAAACTAAGGGGTTGTTTGGAATGTTTTAAATAAGTACACTTTTTGACATTTTATAAAAAGATATGTAAAAAAATAAAGAAGAGATATTAATTAATATAATTAAAAAAAATAAAAAATATAAATTTATTTAGTTTTCTCAAACTTGACTTATGTTAATTTAGAAAATAAGTTACTATTTTGGCTTATTTTGGAAAAATGAACCCGCTGTGAAGCCCACTGTCAGTTTCAAGCCAACTACCAAACTTGGAGGCTTCAAATTCGCACAGTTATCGATGGTAAGATGAGTGCGCGGTGTAGCAAGAAAACGAGAACTCATCACACTGACTCTGAAAGAAATCGGTAATGAAGCAAGCATTGCAACAATGCAAGGAGGATCAACTGGCATTGGTTATGGTCTCAAATACCAGGTCAAACAACTCTCCAAATCAAACCCCCCTTCAATTCAACATCATCTCTTTTACACTTGACAAAACCCTAATCTGGTTCGTAATCTTCTTTTTTACAGGCTAGATGCATTGTAGATGTCAAAGCAGATACAGATCACACCAGTTTCATCGCTGGCACTCTCAGCCTCAAAGAAGAAAACGAGGTTTCGTGATTTTCTTCTCATTGATCTCAATTTTATATATATATATATATATATTTTTTAGTATCTTGATTCGAATTGAAATGGAGATGTGTTTCAGGTGCATTTGATTAGGCTTTCATCGGACGGAACTGAACTTGTGTGCGAGGGTTTGTTTTCGCATCCGAACGAGATCTGGGACCTCTCTTCTTGCCCCTTTGATCGACGTATTTTATCCACTGTTTTCTCCTCCTCCGGTAATTGATTGATCATTTAAATTACGAAAATTGTTTCGATTTGCAATTTGAATGATTAATCTATGGACTCTTGTATAATTAATGCTCTAATGGTTCACTTGCAATGCAATGGGTCACTTTTTGGTGAATTGGATAGCTAGCTCTAAATCACTTGTAGGCATTTTGTGGTATTAGATTATGTGGGTTTATTGGCATTTGAACTCCTCCCTTTTTGATTGTTTAGCAACAGAATTAGTTTGACGTTCATGGTGGACTGCCAATTTGCTGTCCTGTGTTTCTGCATTTTGACAGCTAATAGGAACAAGAAAATATTAGATCATCAAATCGTATATGCTCTTCCTTGGAACTATTGTTGAGTTGAGACTTAGGGAAAGCCACTACTGTAACTGTCAATTGTATGTACCAAATTGGTTTAATAATTACAAAACATGTCAATAATTTTTGGAATGGTTTGTCGATTACATACTTTCTTTCCCTCACTTCTCTACAAGTTTGGTGGTGTAAACAAAAAAAGTGGTTTGATAGTTTGCCTTGTTATTGAAGGTGAATCGTATGGAGCAGCAATATGGCAGATCCCTGAGCTGTATGGCCAGTTAAATTCTCCGCAGTTGGAATGTATTTGCTCCTTAGATGCCCATAATTCTAAGATCAAATGGTGAGTTTATTGTCCAGGATCAACAACTCTGTTCTGTGATATGATACAAAATAATCTGATATCATTGGAAGTTCCTTGATTTGCGCACAAACATTATGTCTTCTATGTTAAGAGTTGTGTTGGTCTTGTTTCCAATCGCATTGTTAAATGTGTTTTCCAGTGTAAACTAGCTGCAACTTTCCATCATTGGTCTGAGTTCTCTACATTATTTGGCTATTTTTATGAGGCATATTATCATATTTAACAATGCTACAAAACTTCTTTTGAACAAACAACTATCTGAAATTATCTGAATTTAAGGAAACATTTGACTTGCGTGCATGCGGATGTTTGCAACTTAGCTTGTGTGCGTCTGATGGAGATCTAAATGTACACATTCATTACAACATCTGGAGTTTGAATTCCTCATGCATTTAAAATTTGAGGAGCTGTTTCTTTGCTTGTTTTGTTTTAGTTAGTCAGACAGCTAACGCAACCCTACTCAACTAATCTAATAAGTAAAGGCCTGTTCGCATCGCAACTAATAGAAAAAAACAACTACTAGACTAGATGTATCATCGAGGAATAAAAACCTCTTATGATTCTGCATTGCTTGCTGCATTGAGAATAACTTCCCCTTCTGAACCTTCCAGTGTAGTTACCTAAACCTTGCCACTTGACAGAGGCAAGCTATGAGACCAGTTTAATATTCCAGAAGGTATTGTGTTCGTTCGCTTTTTAGGGAACTTTCTGGAATAGATTATCACCGTTAGTCACTAGGCACTAGTTGCTCGAGTATTATGATAAATTGTAGTCTCAATTAGGACAATGCTACAAAACTTTAGATTTGTCATATCGTCGTATCATATTTGTATCTCATATCGTTTTTTTTTTAATTTTTAAATTTTTATATATAGTTTCAACAAAATGTTGTAAATTTGCTAGATTATGGTCTTTTAGGAGTCACTGGAATATTGGATTCAACCCTCAGTAGAGAACATATGTTACATGGACTATCTAATATGTAAAGTGTCAATGTAGGATGCTACAGGTGTTAGGTAAGGATATGTGTCTGATAAGTTTGGTTTTGACATGCATTGAAGTCTGCATGTTGAATGCACTTTGTGACAGAAACACTACTTTATCCTAGCCAATAACTCAAGAATTTTAAAAAACACGAGTACATGGCTCTCTCCTCTTTGTGTCCTGGGATGCTAGATCTGATGCTTAGTTGGATACCCAGCCAACAATATGTCGAAGTCTATGTAGCATAGTTGAAAACATGTCATTGACTTACAGTGTTGTGAGAAATAATGTTTATGACTAACTGAATGAAAAAAAAAATAAACATCATGATTAACATTCCATTCCTTCTCTTTTTTTAAGCTGCTTGATGTCCCAAATGTACTCGGCAGCACACTGTGGTGGCCATCTGGAAGGCATGACAAGTTGATCAGTATTGATGAGCAAATCTCTATTTGTGGAGCTTAGATTCTTCCAGAAAGACTGCACAAGTGTGTTTCTTGACAAAATTCTCAGATTTACCATTTGTCACTTAGATACTATCATACAGGGATATGAATTGAAGCTTTGTGTTTATCCATTTGCGCTGTGAAGTTTCCTTTCATCTTCTTTATCACATCACTCATTCTCTATTCTACTGTGCTATCGACTGCATTAGCTATCAATTATATAATTCCTACTCTCTTAGTATATCTTCACTGTCTGCATGCTTAAAGAATTGCTTGTATTATTTAAACCTACTTAAGTTCTATATTGATGCTATTTTTAGTTGATGTGCAACAACCTGTCCACCAACTTCTTAATGCCTATAGTGCATATACATAAATACTTCTTTACATTAGTAGCTGCTAGACAATTGCATATAGATGGGGATGGGGGATGGGCAAGTTGATGTGTGAAGCTCAATGTGGATGATCACTTGGTTCTAAGATAAAAAATATGCCTCATTTGACTCATCCTCTTAAGGCTGTTACCACTCCCTAGCTGCTTGCTTTGTCATGATGTGATGATAATGCACTGTAAGCAGAGAGGGCTTAAGCACATGGACATGCTTGATTGTTTGCATTGCGTATTTCTCCAACTGCATGTTTATAAGTATTTTAACATTAAACATCTTCTGCATCAAATGAAGCTTCTGGATTTGACTTATTTCCATATTACTCCTTTCAAGTGTTCGGGATTTGTTTTCTGTTTCTGTACATATTCAAATCAATGGTAAGAATGCTTTCCTAGAAAAACATAGCCAGATTAAATTCACTTCTTATGCCTTTCACTATTGCCCTGGTCTACTAGTATTTCTAGCACTTCCGAAATTCAGATCAGTTTGCATGAGGGGATGACTAGATTTGAAGACATTTACTTGACCTAATGCCTTGCAATTGCATTTAAAACATTTCAATTAACCTAATGGCAGATGCTTTACTTTTCAACTTCATTAAAATGAAGAAATTATGGTATCATCCATTTTAGATTCTTATCACTTGATTATGCTTTTGTTATTCCTTGTTTCTCAAATTTCGTATTTAATTTCTCATTAGTTTAAATTTATCTATTCAGTTCTAGGTGCCTTGTGTTTTATATTTTATAATAGGTGCTATACAAAAACCCTAACATCAAAATGATAGTGATGTTACTCCGAAATCCTACTACTCAGGTTTTGTGATGAAATGTAGGTACAATCACAGGAGTCAGCTGGAATGCTTCATTACTTATCTGGTGGAGCATGGGTTCCACATGATGTGAATTCTGTTGCATTGGCATGTGAATCATCAATCCAATTTTGGGATCTAAGGACAATGAAGTAAGCTCTTTTCTCGTTTTAGACTCAATCACATGAGTTTGCATCATCTTAGACGAGCTTCTGAAAAAAAAAGAAGAGGCTACAACTGTGCTTTCAGATTTATTCAACAAGCTGAATTAGCTTTTACATACATATATGACAATGAGAAGTGCTAGAGACCCACAATCTTAGATCCACAAATTCACTCAAAATGATGTGACAAAAGAGTTGGGCCCCATATCAAGGGCCTGTAACAAATCAAAAGTGGACAGATATCATATCACATCATTGTGGGTCAAATTGTGGGAGCTTTTTAGGGGTCTCAAACATTTTTCTATGACAGTGTAGCAAGAGATACAGATTTGAGGGATTTATGAACTAACAAACTTAAACTAAATTGTTTGGATGGTCACGATTGACAAATCAGATTACACAAAATATCTTAATAATCTACATTGTGGAGATGCTAACCAAGAATGTTTTTATCAAATCTTTGGGAAGTCACTGAGGAAGAATCTGATATGTAGTCATGATTGACAAATCAGATATTCGGAATATCTTAATATTTGCATCATGGAGATGCTGACCAAGAATGTTTTTATCAAATCTTTAGGAAGTCTGAGGATGAATCTGGTCTGCATCAATAATTGCAACTGTTTTATTATTATTTTAAAATTATTAAAAAGGGAATCTCTGTTACACGGTCTTGGGTACGACTCACCCCAAAAGCTAGCTATTAAGGTGAGGGTGCATTCATGCTTATATGCTTAACATTACTTTAATACTCAGGTGATGTGGGACTTCGCTTCATAATCTCAGTGCTTTCTGCTTTAGAAAGTAAACTGTACAGTCAATTACGTGCCGTCCTTGTGCATCCTATAGTATAACTTAAGGGAGCTCTCTTCGCAGTGTGCAGGTGTGTGCATGAAATGCATCCCCTGCTTTTTGAGGGTCTTGTATAAACATCCATAGACCAACCATGGTTGAAGCTTACACTTGAGTTTTATTTTCCTCTTGAATAAATGGCAAAAAGGCTTGTGGATGAAGCCTCTTTGATTTGTTTCTTCATTATTCATTCTTTGTACCAACTCCCCATAGCCCCTTATACTGTATTCATTCAAATAGGGAGTCGTTTTAAGGGGAGTGTTTTCCACCTCGTTTGTTTCAAGTAATTTTTAATGGTTTCTGTTTCAACTCGTTTGAATTTTTAACATTTTACCATGCAGTGACTCCCGAATATCATTTTATGGGTTGAAACTGATTGGAACTGCAAATTGCTTCAGCCTTTCCTTCATGGGATATTAAATTCTAATCATAGCTGATAATGTTGTGCTTGCAGGAAAGAAAATTCAATTGAACACACCCATGTTCATAATGTAGATTATGACACCAAAAGGAAGTATATACTTGTAAGTATCTAACTGTTGAGTTCATTTAAACATGCCTATATGTTAAAGTATTTGCAATTGTTTGCAATAGCAAGGAGCTCATCTTTATTTAGACCATAGTTATTAGATTTGTCAGGAGTGGGGTGGGCAACTTCCGTCGTGGTTCAATTAGTTTTATTATTGAATCAATTACATGACTCATAGTTTTATTTGAAATTGTGGAGAATTTGAGGGAAACCAGTATTATTTCATATTATTAGTATTATTATCTTGAAGAACTAAAAGATTGAAGGCTTGATGCGCATGTATGCTTTCATATGTCCAATATATAATCATGTTTGTGACTCTAACTAAGTGCATTTAAGATTATGTTTTTTAAGTATAGCTGAGTGTGTATTCATATATATTTATATGTTTTTCATACATGTATACTTTTGGGATTCCTGTGGTATTAAGTGTGGCAGCAATGTTGGAATGGAAAATAATAATTTGTGCAGAACAAACTTTAGGAGGCAATGGGGTGGTCCATGGAGTGGCATAACATGCCCTATCTGTCTCCTTGGAAGAGTGATGGGAGGGGAGATTTCCCTTGCTTACTGGCATTAGCAGAGGGAGAAGTGCAGAGCTGAGGCTCTGAGTTGTATTCACTGCTATTACCTTTTTAATCAATAAATGATATTTTCCCGGAAAAGTGTAAAGATGCTAAAAGAACTTTTGTGTGGAGTCCCAATACAATAATCTCCGTTCTTTGCATGGTGTTTTTTATATTGATCTAATAAATGTCCTTTGATTAATATTGGACTAGCGTTGGCTAGTGGCTGGTTGCCTTATTTTTATTCTAAAGGTCTTTGGTTCAAAATGCCCAGCATGTTTATTTTGTGAGAATATCAAAAAAATTGTTCTGCTATTGGGTCAACCTGGTTATGTGTTTATTTTGTACGGAAGGTATACAATATAGTCTATGGGAATGTTCATATAGATTTCTATGTCATACCTTCTCACTCCAATTACATAACCGGATTGACCCAAGATCCAGTGTGGGCACTGGTAGCAGCTTGGCTGGGTGGTAGGAATGGAAGCTGTGTTATGCATGCAGCTGTGGCGTGTTGTGTTTGTGCTTCTTGGTGAGTACCGGCTGAAGGTGCTTTGTGTGTGTGTTTCATTGAGGAGACGAACCAGTGATGACTGCTGATGGTGAGAGAAGTGCATAGGTGGGGGTGGTTTGGGGGAGAGAAATAGTAGAGTGAAGAAGAGGGTAATTTTTGTGGTTTTGTAGAATCGTAAGGACATTTTTGTCCCCAAAAATGACACTCAACAAAAGTGCGTTAGTTGCACTTATTGTGTGCTTGTTTTCTAATGTTACGGGGTTATGACCACATGACCCATACCATAAGGGGGTAAAATGAAATTTTCCCTATTTAATTTTGTTTTTGTTGTTCTTTTAAAGACCCAACTTGTTGTATCATCGGCTGATTCACAGAAATGACTCTTGTTGTAATTTTCCAATCCAAAATTAATAAATCGCTTATACTCTAGACTATACCTGATTCAGATGCCTGCCTGAGAGTCATTTGGATTGTACCTATTTAAAATCAATGGAATGCAAAAGTAAGTGAATTCCATGGTACTCCGACAAAAATGACTGGACATTCCCTTTGTTGTTTGTTGGTTAGCTATCAATCACACAGACACAAACGTAAACATCCCTCTAATATAATCTTTCATATAAATGGACTTCTTTTTGTTGCTCGAATGGTTATCTGGTGTTATACTTTTAATCACCAGTCAACTCTCACGTTGGATGACTATATTCCTATCTTTGGCTTATTATTGTTCTAATTTTCACGTCTTTTTTGTCATAACTTCCATGCCATTACGATACCTTGAACATGCATGGAAATGAAATATTTCCATTGTTTTCGACAATGTTTAAACTCAGAAATTGATCATTTAATTTGAACCAGTTCTAATTTACAAAATGGTGATAATGATTTGCAGACCAGTTTTGAAGTTACAATTACCTTGTACATGAAATATAGATTGAAAATTTCAATGAGAGAGAGAGAGAGGGAGAGAGATTGCTGCCATGTCACAAAGGAATGAGATTTTATTTGTTTAGCAAAAATCTCTACATATGTTTTTGTATTGGACTACTTTTTATTGATTATCCAGTTTAATTGGCACTGTATAATAATACTGTTGTCAATGCTAAAGGTAACTGCAGAGGATGAATCAGGGATACACGTATGGGATCTTAGAATGCCAAATGTTCCAATCCTAGAGCTCCCTGGACATGCACACTGGTATCATTTTACGCCACTGGCCTATTCTCATTTATATCCATTCATGCGTTATGAGCCCTGATTACATATCCTTTTTCACTTGACAATATATATTGTATGCATGTGCTTGACAGTAGTCTGATTGACCCTTTTTGGTATTGCTTGCAGGACATGGGCTGTCAGATGTAATCCCGAGTATGATGGGCTAATTCTGGTTCTCTCTCTCTCTCCACACAAACACAAACACATACACATACACATACACATGTGAATCTCACCCTTTTTCTTTATCCATCATGAGAAGAGACATATTCCTTTTGGTTAAGCATGAACACAAGGCCGGAAAGAAACTAGATTTACTTAAAATTACCTTTTGAATGGTTTCTCTTTGGCCCATATAATGTCACGAATTTAAGTTGAGGCCTCACTTATTTATATTGAAAATGTATCTCTTCATTCATGATTGCCTTTCTTCTTTGGTTAACTGTTTTCCTATCCAATAATGTCTCATTGACAGAAGAAACACTTTTGCAGACTGCTGGAACAGACTTAACCGTCAACGTATGGTTAACTTCTCCTCCAAGCAGTGATGATATAACATATGAAAGGTCATTTTCTTATTCTGAAGTTACAAATTTCACCACTTTTGTTTTCTTTTTCTTATTTTTTATTTTTTTCATTTCTTCAGATGACCTTATTTATGTTTACGATTCTGGCAGCTTGGTGAAGTCACCTACAAGGCTGGCAGATCCATTGCTCAATTCATACAGTGACTATGAAGACAGTGTTTATGGTGATTGCTGCAACTTCGCTATTTTTTTTTTTTCTTTTTTTCATTTTAAAAATATTAATGTCCGAACTTGGCCTGATTAGTTTTACCTGAAATTGCAGGCCTTTCCTGGAGCTCTCGAGAGCCTTGGATTTTCGCATCATTGTCTTATGATGGGAGGGTAAGAACACTCTGCTTTTGTATGATAGGGAGACAAAAGAGGGCTCCAAAATTCCCACTCTTAAATTTATTTATTTTTTATCAGTAAAATTAAGAATTATATAAAAAATACAAAACAAAATCTTGTTCTTGATAAATCCATGCTTCAAGGCTCATAAATGGCCACATAAAATGGGTAATTATTTGATGCCTGCTGCACAATCTGATAGCTTCCAGTTTGTTCTAGCAGTGGGCCATTAACTAATTCTGAGCATTTTGTACAATATTTACTATGGTATAAGTTGGTAATTTGGAAATATAATTTGTTTCTTGGATAAGTAGGTAATTTGTATTAGAAGGCATCAAAAGGGGATGCAACCCATGCACAAAAGGTTCATGATAACCCAAAAGACAAAGAAGCCTATACACTCAAAACACAGCGAGGCCTAGAGATTCTTGGAAGTGTAAAGATTTTAGGGTTGACAAAGTCAACTATGTGATCAAGACACGACATAAATTTCTTTGGACTCCAACTATACAAAATAATAATAAAACTACTTCTGATCCTAAGCAAAGGTTCCATATACCGTGAAATTTCTTGTTGCAAGCCCTCCATAAAAGCCACTTCAAACACAATGGAACTAACAACCACACCTTCCGCCTTTTTCCCCACCCCTATAATCAAACATGATGCCAAAAGTCCCTTGTCAGCTTAAAATGTATTAGCAAATGAGAGAATGACTCATGATCACTCTACCAATGGCAACACCAATAGTGTGGATCTGCTGCCTCCTAATTAAATTTTCAATCGTAAGGATCTTCTCACATGTTGCATTTCATACAAAAAAGGCCACCTTGATGGAGCTCCATCCGCAAATTCCTTTCTAAGTGAACACCACTCCTCTATTCCACAACAAATCCCTATAAAAGGACTTCTTCACTTCTAAGTAGGTACCCAACACAAGAAGTTTTGTTCTTATCCTATACCCCTGCACGCATAAAACAAGTTGAGGAGATACAGGCCTGTTTGGTGCAACTTATTGTAAGCTGCAATATAATGATCAAAATGCAAAAGCCAAAAGCACCCCTTTCCAGCTTCTAGATAATCAATTTTTTCAGCTTATTTAAGCTATTTCTGCCTAATAAACTGTAAACTAAAGTTTCACCAAACATTTTGGTATAGACTTACGAAAAAGCTATAAGTAGCTTGTATAAGCTGCACCAAACAGATAGTGAACTGCTCCATTCCACAATATACATTCCTTGTAACATACTGGAAAACACTACTACCTACCCCCATTGTGTAATTTGCAACCAAGGCTTCTTTGTTTGTGGCAAGTAGAAAAATATAAGGATCCCTTCAAAGCATCCTCTTTGCACCATTTTTGGGTCTAACATTTTACTCTTACCTCCCCTTTCGAACTTTGAATTTGTAAATCTGGAGAAATCATCCCAGGCATGGCAAATACTTTTCTAAAGGCCTCTCCCATAAGACATACACTTCCCCCAAGAGCTATCATATTTGGTTGTCACCACCTTCTTCAATATCTATTCCTTTTGCAAGCGGGGCTCTAAAGGAACTTGCGAATATATCTAGTCTCTTAATACTCAAACCCTCCTCCATCTTTAGTGCACACTGTATCCCAATCACCCCATAACAAATGTTGCTGCATTTTCTCAAGCCTCATCTGTCATGCAATATTGAAACCTAAGACAACAGCATTATGGTGATTTCAGTGTTGACCAATGTAAGCTGCAAAACATGCCTAGGGGGCCTACCACCTTGTCCAACCTAATCAAAACTAAGAAGCATAAAGAAAATTAAGAACTTTCTACAAAGAGCTAATCTTCAGGTTTTCCAGTACTGATCAGAATTTCAAGCTTAATTTTTATTTTTTTATTTTATTTTATTTAAAAATTGCTTCCTCTGCAAAACAGGTGGTTGTAGAAACAATAAAGCCGCATCTCCCTAAAAGATGAAGTCAAACCATGTGATTGGTGTAAGTCCTTAATCCACCATTGTGTTTGCCATTTCTTTATCACTTAAAGGTACTCACTTCTGTTTTTGTTTTAACTGCAGAGCATTACTTCCCCCTTTGCAAACTGTATCCTTGACACACCTTTACGCTTTTTGCTGTTATGGCCTCTCTCCTATGCTGACATGGGGTTAATGGTTGGAAATGCATATTGCACTAAATCTGGTATGAGAATTTTCCCATTCATATGAAAGATTCTCATCGTTGTATGAGAGTTTTGCAATGTTTTGTGATGTGTTTGTGGCCCGTGTGCCATTTAGGCAATTCGAATTGACTTTTAAAGGACGTGTGGCACGTGGACTTTGATCATTGTATTTAATAAATATGAACATGTCCTCACATCTTTGTAAAAATTAAGAGGGAAATAATTATTTGTGGTCTTGGTAAACTGTCCGGTTAAATGTCATGCTTTTGGATAATAAGATTGCTAAAGGTGAGCCATTGTGATTAGGAGTCCATTTGTTCTGTTTTGACAATAAGGAACAATGAATTTGGTAGGAAAAAAAAAAGGGTTGTGTAAATGAACGGTTAAGATGTAGGTGGACAAAGCGAAGCTTCCTTGCTTTTAATCTTATACTTCACCTCTTGATGCTTCCATTGCACTGCCATGTTGCGATAGATCAATTCCAGTAATTATTTTGGTGACAAGTCTGTATGTTTGTTAGTTGTCAACTGTTTTGAGTGCATGAAAAATTGCTGATATGGAAAGTCCAAAGTCCAGGTTCAGCATTAGCCACCTAGTCCGAGCTAATGCGTGGCCCCACTGTTAATCTTTTGAATTGCTTGAAGAAATCTTCGTTTTTCAGAGATGAATTTAGCCACGAATGTTACCATCATGGCAATTTTGTTTGTATTACTTTTAAATGGAAGTGACATTAAGCTTATCCAGGAGAGACGCAAGGACTTGACATAAGCCTGTCTAAAATTGGAACATTATCCAGGGAAAATTATTCATTGCTCTTGGGACATCTTATGGGAGTTGGGTTCCTGCTGTGCAGTAGGCTACTGTGAGACCTATTAGGGGCATGGTCTGAATTTTTTTTTGATAATTCGAATCGTTTATATTATAAGATTCGTTGAATAGATCATTCATGTAAAAAATCAAGTAAATTGGATATTTGTAGTTTTATAATATGAATATGTTTGTTTTTCAAAAAATAAACGGTTAATATGATTTTAATAATTTTTTTAAATAATTAAGATTTGATCATAGGATTACAGATGTTTAATTAATTTGATTATTTTATATAAATGATATACTTGATAAATTTTATAATGTAAGCCATTTAGATTATTAAAATACAGTTAAAAGGTGCTTACAAAATTTTGAAGCAGGGCTGCTGTGCCATAGCAGCATGTTGTAGTTTTGGCAGGAGCTGGAGTGGCAACCCTCTTCTTGACCATGGAATTGGGGTTATCTGACACGTAAGTCATCCCCTTGACCAGGGAATTGGGGTTATCTGACACGTAAGTCATTCTCTTTTTTTCAGCTTATCCGTAAAATAAGGCTGGTTTGAGAATATGTTATTTTAGTAATTTTTTAATTTTTTAGTTAAAATATGAGATAAAAAATTAGGTTTTATTTGAGAATAAATTTTTTTAGTAATTTTTGATTTTTTTTTGTTAAAATATGATGTAAAAAAAATTAGTATAATTGGAATGATTTTTTATTTTTTTACAAAAAAATATGTAAAAAGTACAGAAAAAATAATTTTTTTGATTTTTTAGTGTAGATTGTTGGATCTTTTATTTTTTTAAATGATTTTTTAATTTTTAGATTAAAAAATGATGTTACCAAACGAAAGCTTAATATATTTATAATGGTTTTTTAATTTTTTACGATAAGATTTATAGAAAAAAAAGAGAATATAATTTTTAATTTTTTTGGTATGAATTATAAATTTTTTTTATTTTTTAATTTAAAAATGTTATACGTCAGAAACGACTGCGCCGTCAGCATGTATTTTGTCCAGTCATTGTTGTGCGAGCAGTGACACGTGGCGTAACAGAGTATGGAGGTTAAAGGAGGGAAAGAGACACCAGTCTCCGCAGACGGCTTTTGGGGTCACTGCTGTAGCAAAGGCACAATAGTGACTGTTGTGGTTTATTTTGTGATGCATTATGGAATTATTTTTATGATCTGAACCGTTCATTTTATAGGATTTGTTGAGTACTTTAAGCCTACCAAAAATCATATTAATCGGATACCAATAACTATATGATTGATAACCAAAAAAACAAACAATAAGTTTTTCTTTTGAAAAATAATATAAAAATATGCAATTCGATCATATAGTTGTTGATATCCGATTAATATGATTTTTGGTAGGCTTGAAGTACTCAACAAATTCTACAAAATGAACGGTTCAGATCATAAAAATAAGCCCATAATACATCACAAAATAAAACACAACAGTCACTACTGTGACCCCAACTCCACGCAGACGTAGCAGGACTATTATTATGGGAGTAATGATTCATCCCCCTTTTCCCTCCACCCCCTTTGACCCCCTCTCTCTCTCATTGGTTACCTTTTCTTTTCCTTTTTCTTTTTTTTCCTGCTCCTCTAATCACCCCCTGCCACATGACAAAGGGGGGGTGAGAGGGTGACCCCCAAAAGGGGGTCCCAAGCATTATTCTTATTATGGCTAGTTTTTTTTTTTTTTTTTTTTTTTGAACAAGAGAGCTTACACTGTTATTATGGCTACTTTGAAAGTAGGTTGTTTTAACTGATTATTTGATTTTTTAATTTTAGTCTGATTAAAAAATTATGTTTGAAATAATAATTGATTTTTTTTTATTATTATAATCGATTCAATAATTATGAGAGAGAAAATAAAATGATTATATGTTAGATGTGATATTTTATATTATTAATTATTTTAATATATTTTATCTTCATTATTTATTTTGATCAAATAATTTTTAGCCAAACAATTCCTATATTATATTAATAAGTTATTTGGTAATTTTGAGATATTATGATGTCTCAAGTGATGTGATTGGTGGGGGTTCAGATTTACGATTATACATGTGATTAATTAATGAGTAATGATATATTTTTTTAATTTTGGAGTTTTAATTGAGCTCTAATAATATGGTAGAGAATAAATAAAATAAAATAAAATTAAGGTCAAAATATCACATCACAGTGGGATTTACTCTCCTTAGATATTAAAATCAAAGTCAAAATATTATAATGGATCCACTCCCATTAAAGCTCATTAGAATTCCTTTGTTAGAGTTCACAATCATTTTTCTTAATTAATTAACATAAGTGGTGATGTTGGTGGGGGTTGAGATTTATGATTTTATATTGAGAGTTTGTTTGGGATATGAGTTGATTTTTTAATTTTTTAATTTTTTATCTATTTTAGTATAAGGTTAAAAAATCTCATTTGAAATAGATTTTTTGAATTTTTTAATTTTTGTGAGAGAAAAAATAAAATGATTATGATTTTGATGTAATATTTTATCTTGTTAATTTTTTTTTTTTTTTGTGATTTTTTTAGTCAAAAAAATTTCAATTTAATTTATATCAAACAAGACTGGGTGATTAATTAATTAACATGAGGAAATATGGTAGTTTGTCATTGATAAGAGTAGGATCACACCCTGGATGAAGAAATGATTTTTCTATTATATTGGATAAGGTTTTATGTTATTGCGATTTTTGCTTTCCAACACGAGTCAGCAGTTCCTGAAAATTAATAGGACGAATTACCTATACCTCCCTTAAGGTTTGGTTAAATTACCGATATTTTTTTGAGATTTCGGAAATTATATCCCGCCTCATAAGATTTGTATTTTCATAATAATTTATTCCTTGAGGTTTAAATTTCATAACAAATTACCTCCTAATTTGTTATGCAAATATAGCATTCAGGGGAGAATTTGTAATTTCTCAAACCTCAGAGGTATTTGTAATTTGCCCAAAATAAATATGGTGGTTTTGCGGCAACTTTATGTGGTATTCCAACCTTATTTTAATTGGTTAAAGTAGGATATACATTTTGATTGGTAAAAAAATAGTTGAGTTTATCATTTTGGATGGGAATATGAATTTGTTCACGCTGTTAATGCGCGAATAATATACAAAATATGATTAATTAGTCTAAATATATGGATCTCGTACTCATAAAGTATAACAATTTTATTTAAAATGATAGATCTTACTCTTCTCAACCAATCAAAATGTGTATTTTGGGTGAGATCATTACATTTTTTAGTAGAGTAATGTTAGGTATCATGAAAAAAATATTATAAAAATGATCATGAAAGATTTCCATCATTAGATTACATATATAAGAAAACACTACACACTAATCAATGAATGAAAAATTTTCATGAAATATTTCATGATCCCTAATATTATTTTTTTGAATATGAGATTCATACGTTTAGGTATCAATCATATTTCATGTATTATTTATACACTAAAAAAGTCTCAACAGATTAATTTTTGTTGATAATGTTTATCTCATCACTTTCGTATCTATTTTAAGCGAAAACTAGATAAATATCACGCAATGAATAAGTGTAGAGTATTATCCCAAATAAAAATGTCAAACTCCAAATAAGTATTTTATACAATAATTATTTTATTTGGTATCCTAACATTACTTTATTCCAAAGTTGCTAACAGGTGACCTGTTGGGTCGTCGTCGGTAGCCCTTCTCTCTTGTCCCGTCCTGATTGCCACATTGTTGTTAGCATAGCAGAGAGATTCCATAAAGAAAAATGTTATAAATTTCAAAAGATTTAAAAAAAAAATTTACTCAGTATTTTATATAGATGTGAAATTCACATCATATAAATTTTACACACACATAAAATATTTGATAAAAAATTAATAATTTTTTTTAAAAAAAATTCTAACATAAAATTTCTAATATTTGATAAAGAATAACATTACTCTTTTTTTAAAAAAAAATAATAATTTAATAATAGTATAGATAGTTCTTCTTTCTATGTTTGAAGTTTGGATTTAAAATATATATATATATATATATATACTCCCTCCGTCTTAAAATAATGGTCTATTTTGGAGAATCTAATTTTTTTTAGTAGTATAAATATTGTACTTTAAAAAAATTGATTTCCAAAATTACCTTTTGATAGTACATTTTTTGAGAAATATCAATGTCATAATTGTACTTTTTATGTTGTTAATAAATTTAAAATAATAGCAAAATAGGAAATTTATATTATTTTTATGCTTGATTTTTAAAAATAGACTAATATTTTGGGACAATAAAAAATAGAATAAGGGACTAATATTTTGAAACGGATGGTGTAACGCCCCCAAAATAAACCCATAATATACATAACATTGACATGCATTAATAAAAGAAAACCAACCGTTATTCTATTCATCAGAGTATTCTTATTAAAAAAAAACATTACATGTAACATCAAATTAAATGCCTTACGGTCTAACATCTTTCCAAGCCAACACTTGGACACAAAATATGAGTGCTAACTCAAATACAAATAAAGCCCTAGGCTTGAATGTTTACATGTAATATCAAATAAATAAAGAACAACTAAACTAAACAGAGTCTTCAACTCCAATTCCTTCCAAGCTAAGTCCTTGGAGGTAGCTTATCACCTGAACCTGAAAATGATGTTCCCATAAAGGGTGAGCCACAGCCCAATAGAAAATACTAAACCAAATATAAGCATTGAATAAAGCTATAGCATTCAATAGATGGTTAACCAAGATAATCAATTGTGACTTAATACCGTCTCAAGACACTAATGTCTATGACATGTTTCAATTCCCATTATTATTAATATGGCTCAGAACCTGGCCAAACTTACAACAATGAATTATATATCACATTCACATTACTTCCAATATCAACAACATTAATGAGAATCAGGCTCATATTAAAACACTTCATACTTCCCGTTTGATACACATTTTAGTGCTGTATCAATAACATGTAAAACACTTCAATATAATAAGCACACATAATAGTGATGCTAATGGAGTCCATCCCCTATCTCCTCCCAAACAAAATTCCGGTTTAGAGGTCCATCCCCTATCTTCCCCTAAACCGTGGAGTACATCCCCTATCTCCTCCCAAACAATATGCATATGCAATGCTCAATCAATACATGTATATTCTGTATTAATTCAATAGTCTAAATTTATGACTTAAACAATTTGATTAGTTTCAATTTTCCCTAATCCACATACAATGTCTACAACAAACACGACTATCCTCCACCGATAGCCCAAACAGTTATTTCTAGACTGGAAATAAATACATCAACAATTCAATAGGTGAGTGATTTAAATTATACAACTACACCATTTAATCAATGAATTCCTCAATTTCATGAATTTAACCAAATTCCCCAATTTCCTGAAATTAATTATACAAATTAATTCATTATTACAACTAGGGTTTTTCCCAAAATTACCAAAGTATTCCCAACATATCAAAATACCAAAACTTAGAACAAAACTTATAAGATGGAGTAGGAAATCCCTACCTTGAAGAAAATAACCCGAATGGAGAAGACGGAGATGAAGACTCAAATTCCAAAGTGCTTCAAATCCTCTCTTTTTCAGATTAAAAGAAAGCTCTCGCGAAGCTCTACCTTTCTTTCAAAGGAACTAGGGTAGAAGACCCCAAGGAATAGATCAAATCTTAGAGAGAAGGTGAGAGTAGAGAGAGAAACTCTCAAATGGCGGTTTTAAAAGTTAAGAAAGAAAAAGTAGGTCAAAAAGTGATCCAAAAAGTGAAATCACGGACTGATGTAGTCGACTCTACGCTCGAGCGTGAAAAACTCCGCTCGAGCGTAAGACACAGACTCACGCTCGAGCGTGAAAAGAGCCGCTCGAGCGTCGATTGCACCCTTCCAGAAGTTTTGCAGGCGATGGTATCCGCTCGAGCGTAAAACTCTCCGCTCGAGCGGAGGGACAAAATCAAGAGATCACGCTCGAGCGTAAAAAAAATATCGCTCGAGCGGACGGACTGCAGAGTAAAGTATTGGGAGATGGAAAACCACGCTCGAGCGTAAAAACTCTCGCTCGAGCGTTGAAACTTCCGCTCGAGCGTGAAGGCAAAAACCTGGGCATCACTTTTGGTTTCAAAGTGCAACCAACCTGTTTTAAACTTGCCCATCACAACCCAAGACTCAAATACAAAGAGTAAAGGCTAGAAGTGATAATGATACAAAACAAATCCACGAAACCAAGTCTAGAATACAGTATACAAAGGAAGGAAAAACCGGGATCGCTATAGATGGAGTATTATTTTTTGAAGTTTGAGAAATTGTACTAATTTCTTGTTATTGTAATTATTTAAACATAATGAAAATACTGAACTCATACACTCTCTCTTTTCTGATTTTCCTTTATTTTCTTTAATTTTTTTTCCTTTCCTTTGCTTTGCTTTATTTTTTTTTAATGTAATTTTTTTTATTAGAAGTTATTACCTTTTATATAAGTAACAAATTTATAAAATGAGATTATTAATTATGGAAGTATAATTTTTAAAACATCGAGAAATAAAATATAATTAGACCGAACCGATCAGTGTAACCCTTAAAAAATGACCCGTTTTCCACGCTGAGTTTGGTTTGTGGCCTCCTGGTCCACATGATATTCTTTTATGAACTTTCATTGACTGTTGGGCTCATTGGCGGTGGTTAACGCGATCCATTTCATATTTTATTTTAATAATTTAAATTATTTATTTTTTAAAATATATTAAATAAATTATATTTATAAAAACCAAATTAATTGAATATCAATAATCATTTCATCTAACTACATTTATATTTAAAAAAATATATTGTTACTGCGATTTTGTGCATAAAACTAAGAGGTTGTTTGGTTAGCATTAAAAAGTATAATTTTTAATTTTTTTATCTTTTTTGAGTCAAATTACTTCTTTATTTTTATACATATCTTTTTATAAAAAAATTAAAAAATATACTAATTTAATACATCCCAAACAATTCCTAAATATAAATATACTTAGATAAAAGAATTATTGGTATGATCAAGTTAATTTTTTAACTATATATATTATCGGATATACTCTAAAAGGTAAACTACTCAAGTGCTTAGGCATCCAATTGGCCTCAAAACATTAGCCAGCCATCTTTCTTTTATATATATACTAGCGGTAACTCGTGCGTTGCACGAAAAAATAGACTATATATATTTTTTGTGATAAATAAATCATCTTAATCTTAAATTATATCTTAATAGCGACAAGCCATAATATTAAGCCATCTAGGTAGATGTTAACAATAATTAACCCACAAAATTTTACAATAAAATTTGATATGCATAAGAAATTATTAATTATAAAAATTGTTGAGAATAATAGTATCACAATCACTTGATAATATCTATACTATATATATAAATTTACATGGACTTTTAAATCAGTGGTGTATATTATCATTGTGGGATCAAATTATGAATAAATATCAACTTTTAATTATAATTTATAAGTAGTTTTTTAAAAAATTTAATCTAAGTTTGTTGCCTTGCTTATAAAAAGAACTTCTCAAACAAATCATTAATTGATTATATTAGCAACTCTCTATCTTTGCTTTCCTCTATCAATGACACACTCATATCATATCAAAGTATAAATCATTCTCCATAGTTTGAATAATACTTGCATAGTTCCTACGTCATTTTAAAAAAATTAATAAAGATAAGAATGTCATAGTATTATAAAAATTATATAAGAGAATAGTTTTAATCCATTTTATTTATAAAAAAAATGATAAAAAATTATTTGAATTGTATTTGAAAAAATATAACAAATGATAGCTTTAATCATTATATACCCAAAAAAAAAAATTATATCGGTTACTCAACGAAAAAATGATCAAATACAAATAGAGTCATGAACATTAAATTGAATCATATGGGCTCTAAATTGATAGTATAATCTAGCAAATCAACTAATAATAACATAGAGATATTGACAAATATGTAGTACTTCCCTTTGATCTTTGTATTATATTCATTAATTTCATATATTATATGAAAGTTTTATTCGTCTCGATCCTTCAATAAAATAAGGATCAAGAAAATAAATTTGATAAGAAATTGATTATAAACTTAATTATTGAAAAAACAAAAATTTCAAAGAGAGAATTTAGAGATGGGATTGAAGAAATACTATAACGAATGACAGCCTTATAAAAAAAATTTAAAAAAAAATATAACAATGATCTAATGCAAATTATTTTTAATAACTAATAGAAAGAATCTGAAATTATTACCTTTTATAAATATAGTGAAGAAAATTAATTTTGGGAGATTTTTGTGCTACCTTCTCCCATGTAGCCTTTATTATTTCATTATTAATACTATTCTCCTTCAGAGCGATAATTTTTTTTTTAATAATCTTTATCATTTGGTAGATAATAACGAATAATAAAAATTATCAAGAGAAGGTTAAGAATTTAATAGGAGATAAGAAGTTATAGATAAGAGCATTTCATAAGATAAAAAATTTAAAATAAAAAAAGATAATATGTGATAGGAGAAAAAAAAAATGAGTAAATCAAAATAAAGATTTAGATATATGTGTTTTTGATAGATATATAGATTAACAAATCATATCTTTATCTAAATTTTATTATTTTAATTTTTTAAAAATCAATTATTTAATCTTTATCTTTATCTGTAGGCCACGAAATTAATCTTTATAAATTATTTATCAATTTTTATATGTTTATTTATCTATGTCATGAAATTATTATTTTTAAACAATTTAAATTTTTTTTATCTGTATCTATAGGTCATGAAATAAAATTTCATAAATTATTTATGAATTTTATATGTTTATCTATAATGAAATTAATTAAAGTACGAAATGAGGGGGAAAAAAGAGAGTAATTTTGTTTTTTTTTTAAAAAAAAAAATCAATTATTTAATCTTTATCTTTATTTGTAGGCCATGAAATTAATTTTTATAAGTTATTTATCAACTTTTATTTGTTTATGTATGGGAAGAAATTTTAAATTATCTATAAGTTATGAAATTAATTTTTTTTAATTAATTGTTTATTTTTTATCTTTATCTGTAGATTATAAAATCAAATTTCAGTTTTTATATGTTTATCTATATGGAGGAATTTTGAAATTCAAATCTTTATCCATAAGTAATGAAATTAATTTTAATTTTAATTAATCAAACAAATAAAAAATGAAGAAAAATAGAAAACATGAAAGGCAATCAAAGAAAGTTGCCACGTAGGAAAGAGAGTGTTTTAAAATTATAAGAATTTAGGAATAAATATTTGGAGGCTTTTGACAAAACAACTACATTTGGTTATATATATAGTATATATATATATATATATATATATCACTTATACTAATAAAATAATATATTATTTATTAAAATACGATAATTATATTTAGTTTTTTTTATATTTTGTCTCTTATAAATAAAATTTTATATGTAAATTTAAGAGTTTTGTTTCAAATATTTCTTCACTATAATATATAGTATAGATAGATTAAATTGTTGTATTGACAATTAATAATTAAAATTATGCCTTGTTATAAAAAAAAATGACATAATTCTAATATTTCACTCTTTTAGAATAAAAATATATGAATTTAAAAAAATTATCATGTTGGTTTTTGAAAGGGAAATAATTAAAGAAATTTTAAAAACCTAATGAATAAGAAAGAATCATCGTAACATGTAAAACCACTAAAATCACGGTTAAATCAGCAAATTATTCAAATCAAAAACGGTTTAGCTTTAATCAGTTAGGTCAAAAAACCAACCAGTTTACACAAAAATTAATTAATTAAAATTTTTAAATTTTGTTTTATTGAAATTTATACTGTCACGAAATATGGAAAACAATCTATTAATTTAAATTTAAAATCGACACAATATAAATTTAAAATTATAATAATCTATTTCATAATTTATAAGTTTTAAATACAAATTTAAAATTATCATAATTATCTCATAATTTTTGTATTAAGGAGCAGTAAGAGTGACATTAAAACATATTAAATTGAAATATGCACAACACTACAATTATCATAATTATCTCATAATTAATTAATTAAAACTTTAGTAATTAATTATTTTAAAATTATCATTTTTATTGATTAATTAATTATAATTATCTCATAATTAATTAATAAAAACTTTTAAAATTTAAACTATATTGAATTGAAACATGTATAACACTACAATATTAAATGGGATTGAAGTATAAGATTCACTTTATGTGCCTGTTTGGTGCAGCTTAAAAGTTGCTTATTTCAGCTTTCAACTTAATTTAAGCTATTTTGATGTATTTGGTTTAGCTTATAGCTTATAGCTTTTTGGAAGTCAGAAATCAGCTTATTCTTTGAATGGGGCAGGAGATGCTTAATTTATAAGTCAGAAATCAGCTTATGTTCATAGTTGTAAGCTACAAACTGTTTAGGCATAAGCTTTATCCCATAGCTCTACCAAACATGGCTTATATATGTAAAACAACTCATTTTTTCCCTTATTTTCCTGATGTGCGATTATCAATAAAAGTTAGCCAATAAAGATTTTCTTAATTGTTTAAAATTAAGAAAATCAAGAAAAATAATATGAGATATTAAAACTCTCACAAGACTCCTCACTAAATGGGATGGGAGTATAAAATTTACTTTATATAAGTAAAACAACCAAATTTTTTTTTCTTTTTTTCCCGATGTGAGATTATCAAATAAAAGTATAAAATTGCTAAAATCGTGGTTAAACCAACGAATCAATCAAATCAAAAATAATTTAGCCTAATCAACTAGGTAATTAATTAATTTTTTTAAAATTTAAACTATAATAAATTGAAACATTCACAACACTATAATATTAAATGGGATGAGAATATAAGATTCACTTTATTTAAATAAAATAACTAAATTTTTTTCTTATTTTCCCGATGTGGAATTATCAAATAAAAACTAATCAATGGAGATTTTCTTAATCAAGAAAACTAATATGAGATATTGAAACTCTTACAAGGCTTCTCACTAAATGGGATAAGAGTATAAGATTTACTTTATATGAGTAAAACAACTCATTGTTTTTCTTATTTTTCCGATATGGGATTATCAAATAAAAGTAGCCAATAGAGGTTTTCTTAATTGTTTAAAATCAAGAAAATTAGAATGAAGATTTGGAGCTCCTAGAATGCTTAATTATTTTAAAATTATCATTTTTATTAATTAATTATATATATAATTAATTAATTAAAACTTCTAAAACTTAAAC
Source organism: Camellia sinensis (assembly GCF_055761805.1). Taxonomy (NCBI): domain Eukaryota; kingdom Viridiplantae; phylum Streptophyta; class Magnoliopsida; order Ericales; family Theaceae; genus Camellia; species Camellia sinensis. Next base: position 16,292,030 of record NC_138966.1, read on the forward strand.
TATGGTGAATTGAAATATGCATAATGCTACAATATTAAATGGGATGGAAATATAAGATTCACTTTATATGAGTAAAACAACTCATTTTTTTTTTCTTATTTTCTCGATGTGTGATTATCAAATAAAAGCTAGCCAATGGAAATTTTCTTAATTGTTTAAAATTAAGAAAATCAATAAAATTAATATGAGATATTGAAACTCTCACAAAACTCCTCACTAAATGGAATGGGAATATAAGATTTACTTTATATTAGTAAAACAACCAAAAAAAAATTTTTTCTTTTTCCGATGTGGGATTATCAAATAAAAGTAGTTAATAGAGATTTTCTTAAATGTTTAAAATCAAGAAAATTAGAATGAAGATTTGGAGCTCCTAGAATGCTTAATTATTTTAAAATTATCATTTTTATTAATTAATTAATTAATTATAATTGTCTCATAATTAATTAATTAGAACTTCTAAAATTTAAACTATGTTGAATTGAAATATGCATAATGCTACAATATTAAATGGGATAGAAGTATAAGATTCACTTTATATGAGTAAAACAACTCTTTTTTTTTTCTTTATTTTCTCGATGTGTGATTATCAAATAAAAGCTAGCTAATGGAAATTTTCTTAATTGTTTAAAATTAAGAAAATCAATAAAATTAATATGAGATATTGAAACTCTCACAAGACTCCTCACTAAATGGAATGGGAGTATAATATTTACTTTATATGAGTAAAACAACCAAAAAAAAATTTCCTTCTTTTTCCGATGTGGGATTATCAAATAAAAGTATAAAATCGCGGTTAAACCAACGAATCAATCAAATCAAAAATGCTTTAGCCTAATCGGCTAGGACATAATTAATTAATTAAAAATTTTTAAATTTAAACTATATTGAATTGAAATATACACAATACTAGAATATAAATGGACTGGAAATATAAGATTCATTTTATATGTGTAAAAAAACTCATTTTTTTTCCTTATTTTCCCGATGTGGAATTATTAAATAAAAACTAGCCAATGGAGATTTTCTTAATTTTTTAAAATTAAGAAAATCAATAAAATTAATATGCAATATTGAAACTCTCACAAGGCTCATCACTAAATGGGATGAGAGTATAAAATTTACTTTATATGAGTAAAACAACTCATTTTTTCCCTTATTTTCTCGATGTGAGATCAAATAAAAGTTAGCCAATAGAGATTTTCTTAATTGTTTAAAATTAAGAAAATCAAAAAAATTAGAATGATGATTTGGAACTCGTAGAAGGCTTCTCACTAAAAAGTCAATTTTTTTTATATAATATTAGCATATTACCCGTACTATGCACGTGATTGAATTAAAAAATATATATATATATATATATATATATATATATATTTATGATTATGTCAAATATATTTTTAAATTGTTAGCATAAAATATACATACTTTTAAAAGAAAATGTTGACATTGCATAATTAAAGTAATAAAAATAAGAATTTATTATATTTGTTCGGAATTCACTGAATAAATCAAACAAAGCATAAGTAAAATCTAAATTTTTGTGGATCTTCCATAAGCATTCCTTCATTGTCAACATGATACTTATTATTATAATTGATAAACAACACATACATTATGTATTTATAAAATATTATGCTTACATCTTCTATCTATCTATCTATCTATACTATTATAAAGTGAACACCTCCTATGGTGTCTTGAAGCTTTGTTTCTTATGCTGCCACGTGTGCACTTTTTTAATTTAAAATTTTTTTAAAAAAATTAGATAGATAAGTGGAGGGGATTTGAACCTTAGACTTATATCAAATAAATAACACTCCTACCACTTGACTAACACACAATATATAATAAATTTTTTATTTTATTTTCATTTATTTGAATAGCACACGCATCGCGTGTGCCATCCGCTAGTGTATATATATATATATATATATATTATCTTTTAACGGTATAGATATTTTTTAGACCAATCTATATTTAAAACAAAGATTACGCACGGCGCACAAAGGTATAGACATGCTTCTTTTTGAAGCTGTTTCAATTTATCCTTGAATGTGGGATCATCATGATCAGTCTTGCGTGAAATGAGTAATTTTTTTTTTTCAAGATAGTCGATTGATTTTAGCGGTAATTATATCATGTTCCATTCTGTAAAAAAACAGTTTTTGTAACAAATCTGAAATGCATATTTAATAAATTATAAAGTAGGAAATAAAAACAAAAAAATAAAAACGCACAAATATATGTATTGGTACCTATCTATTACTTGACTAAATAAGTTTTTAAAAAACGCAGAGATTGTCACAATTCACTCAATTTTTTTTTTTCTTATCATGTAATCGAAACGAAGTGTCCAAAAACTCAATCACAAATTAGTCAATTGATAGTTAAAAAATACAATCATTTTTTGGTTTAAAAAACACAGTTAATTAAAGACCCAATTATAATTTTTTACAAGACAACATATAATTTAATCATCAAAAAACATAGAAAGTGTCACAATCCAAACAAAGCAACAAAGTCAATTGGTAATTAAAAAATACAAAAAAAAAAAAAAAATTCCAAAAAACATAGTGAGTTAAAAACCCAATCTTGAATTAAGTTAATTGATAGTTAAAAAGCACAACAAATTTTGTAACGCCCCAAAATAAATACGATAGACTCATCTCATAAGCAGAAGTATATCTGAAACAACATGCTTTCATTAATCAAAGTTTAACTTACAAAATGTGACACATGCGATATACATTCATAAATAACTCATCTTGAATCTACAGCATGTGTTATAGGTAGTAGATTGAATGAAACCTAAACGAATATTCATATGCCCTAAAGGCTTACATCTTTCTAAGATCGTACTTGGTTATAACAAAATGAGTCATAAACTCAATACAAATAAAGCTCTAAGCTTGTACAAAAGGTAAATACAAAATAAACAAAAGTGAGCCTTTAGCTCCACAATCCTTTCAAGCTAAGTCCTTGGCGGAGGCATGTTCCAGCACTTGAAAATGGTTTTTCCCAAGTAGAGTGAGCCAAAACCTAGTAGAAACAATCTAACACTATATATGAATCTTAACGAAGATATAGGTATGATATGCATATACAATACCCTTGGTAAACTCATTCATATTCTTACAAGATCATAATATGCCAAGTGTCACATCTTAATCTGTTTTATCTTAATTCATTTCACCTCAATTCATGAGTCAAATTCATTGTTATCTAGACAACCCAACTGAGGCTACAACTCAGTGGTTTCCTAATAAATATAACCATTACACAAATACTTCAATTTGCTATTTTACGAAAATTTCGTCCGCGGGAATCGGCACCCATGTATACGCGGTTTTTGGGACTTTCACCCTGGACACGCAGGCCAACTTAAGTCAATGGAATTCATTCCCTTTCTTCTCCCACATATTATACATATGCAATGTATTAAAACACGATCATATTCAATGACAACAGTTAAGAGATTAATTTCAATTCACCTAATTCTCATACAATTTCTGTAACAATCATAGCTATCCACCACCGATAGCCCTAAATAGATGTACAATCTCCAAGACAGATAAATTATCCAAATTTTCATAGGTGAGAAATAATACACATCTAACTCCATCATTTATTTAAACATTCATCTAATTTCATATTTCCAATGTCAATTTCATTATTTGTACAAAATAATTATTTGAGACAATTTAGGGCAAACTCTATTTTCTTATAAAATTCAATCCATGTGTCAAATCAATAATTTTCAACACAATACTGTAGACACCCCATTTTTGACCGTCCTCAAGGTTTAGACGTCATCGTTTGTGCACTCAATGATTGTGTTTGTTTGTGTTCGTTTTGAGCGCCCGAAGTCCTCGGCGGAATGCTTTGTCTTTAAGCCTATAAACCTTATTTGTTTTGTGCATGTTTTTTGGACCAAGAGCTTGTTGCCTCTAGTCTGGAAGAGTGGGTGACCTGTCAACCAACCCCAGAGGCTGTTGGCCATGGCTTGTGCTTGTCATAGATAAATATACAAAACATATATATAAGTTATATGCAACTCAAATGGTAAAGCCTTATTTATTAAGTTTGTGGTCTAGAGTTCAAGTCACACCCTCTTCTCCAATTTTTTTTTTTAATAATAAATCTTGCTTCTAAATCATTTTTTTGACTTTTTTTGTGATAGAAGAGTGTAATGATTATGGGTTGGATGTGATGTTTTGTTTGTTGTGGCTAAAATAGCCTATTTTATTTTTTGTGGCTAAAATAGCCAAAAAAGTCTCAAATCTTGCTTCCCAAACGGTGCCTCAGACCTACAGACATGTGGGTTTGTATAAATTCCATATGAAAAGTCTTCACTCTTTTGCTTGCTTTGAAAGTGGTTTTAAACCTCTTGTTTGCCTAAGTGTGAAATGGAGGTGTTGCACCTAATGGTTTAATCTCTTAGGGGGTTCATTACCAACAGTGTAATGCCTCTTTCATGCCCAAAGCAACTTGTGGTTTGAGCCATCTTTCCATTAGAGGACACTCACTAATGGACAAATCAATTAAAGAATGGTTTTGGTAATTAAAATGAGTAAACAAAATTGGACAAGTAAAAGAGGTAAGATAAGTATCTTTCGTGTTGTATTGTATGTGTTTGAATCGAACGTTAATTTGAACATAAGGAAAATGAGACATTTCATGCTCAAAAGTGATGAAACGTGCCACTTTCCTTGGTCACCATCACCTTTGATCATGCATGATAGGGTGGTGGTCTTTTGAGTCTTGTTTTGCACTCATTAAACTTGTATAAACTAGCTTTTTTGGCCATCATACATGAAAGTTGCTTGATTGGTGGTTTGAGAGCCAAGAATTTCACTCATTTGAGCTTGTTTGATGATAAAGAGTGTAAACAGTACACACAAACCTATGAGAATACACTGTTTTGCTCTGTCTGCCCTCTATTGCAACAAAAAGAGGAGTTCATGTCATCAGTGGCCGACCGGCCACCACTAGCAGCCAACCGGCCACCATTGGTAGCCGACAAGCCCCTTTGTCGGCCACCAATGAAATTTACACAGTATATTGGTAAGGTGGAGCTAAGGTATTCTGGAAGTTAGTAGCACTGTTGGTGTTCAAATGTGCAAACAGAGGCGTTCAGTGGCAAGGCGGTGGCTTTTCAAGTGGAGAAACCGAGCATGCATGCATTCCTCGCTCCCCGAGGCCTTTTAGTTGCTTTGCTTAGTTAGTTAGTGGTAGCTAATTCATGCAAATGTTGTAATTATTTAAGTAGATTAGTTAGTTAATTCATGTTGTAATTAATTAGCTTAATCGCTTTGAAATTAATTAGATAATTAATTTGGTTTGTAATATTTAATTAACTTAGAATAGTTAGTTAATTCATATTGTGTTGTAATAATTAGCTTAACTTAATTAGCGTAGCTAGTTGGTTAGCTTATTCATTCAGACCCTCCTTCGCAAGGGTGTAATGTTGTAATAAGTGTGTGCGTGCGTATGTGTATGTCTTCTAACTCCACGTCTTTCTCCCTTTCATTTAATCGCTTTCGATGATTAGATTAGGGTCTTGTTTCACTTAGCATACCTTATGCTTGCATGCTTGCATCCATTCATTTATATTGCATGCACCGAGGCTCGGCGCATCATTCAAACTGCATTGCAATTTCAATATCTTCGTTGAATACGTGTTTAATTGCATGTTATCAAATTGATTCACATGCCATATTAGTAGCCGAGCCTATTAATTGCATCATTGCATATGTTGCATTAGGCATCTTGTATAGTTAGGATCATGCATTTTTCTAACTAGTTTCTATTTTGGCTTAAAGTACTCGGTGAATTTTATGCTTTAGAATACTTGAATGAGTGTGATTGCCATGATACCATGTTTCACATGCTTGCCATGAGGCTATGTGCTTAAATGCTAAACTGCATGAATGCCTGTGGATGAAGGCTTGTTGTTTGAATTGGAACGATTCAACGAATATAAGTTTTAAGCCCACTTTGTTGAGTGGCAAATCATGTTTTAAGCCCACCATGTTTGGTGGCAAATCCACATCTTTTAAGCTCACTTGAGATGTCAAATTTAAACCATTTTCGAAAACAAACATGAGTTGAATTGTTCCAAGTCTTGCAAACTAGTCTATACTTGCTTGTGTGCGTCACATAGTAAAACTAGTTTAATAATCAGAACAAGAACACATTATATCATGATTAGTAATGGCCGATCTTTGATCGGGCGAGCGGGGGTGCTCATTTCAGGACCTTCCCCTCTCGTACCCAAGTTCTCGAGCCGAGACAACTTTGGTGATGATGGACATGTGGCTTTTGGCACGAGTCAGGGTTTCCTAAATTTTCTCAAAATAAAATATTTAGGTGGTGACTCTATATTTGGCAAAGCAGCCCAATTTTGGGATTATTTGATTTAAAATTAATTTTTCAAAAAGGTTTGCCGGATTTGGACTCTTTGGTGATTATCAATTTCACATTACACTTGTGAGACTAGATTCAGAACTGCGGGAGTCCGAACTGTGAGGCCTTCTTTTCAAACCTTCCGAAATGAGGCGCAGAAAAAGACAAGTCCATAAATACATCCTCATATCTACACCTGCAATCATTTTCAATACTTTCTTTTGAAAATCCCTCTTTTAATTTTAAACCAAAACCCTAAGTTTGTCTAAAATCCTCCAAATCCCAACATTATTTACACAAGAACAAATAACTAAATTAAAAACCATAAGATAGTGTAAAAAGTCTCTACCTAAAGCTTAGAAGACCAAAGCAACAATGGAGGAACTTTGAAGATGCCGAAACCACATCTTGTTCGGATCAAAATAGAGCTCTTGAGACGCTCTACCTTTTTAACAAATAGAGTAGGGTGGAGAAACCACTAAATCTAGGTGAAAAGTAGAGAGAGTGTGAGTTTTAGAGAGAGGAGCTCTAGATCTAGGGTTTTGAGAAAGAAAGCTATGAAAAAATGATCTTTTCGGACTGATATACGCATAGTTCGCTCGAGCGCAAGAAGTGACGCTCGAGCATCAAAGACAATAAGTTGTTCCGCTCGAGTGCAAGAAACGACGCTCAAGCGTAGAATGCACACTCTCAGTAGTTTTACAGACAACAGGCCAACGCTTGAGCACAAGAAAGGTCGCTCGAGCGCAGAAAGATCTGCTCAAGCATAAAATACACTCTCCCAGTAGTTTTGCAGACTTGCAAAATACTGAGAGTTCAAAAAGCCCATTCGAGCGGAGGAGCAGAATTCTGGACAACAAGAGTTTGGAAACCAAGCAACCAACCTGTCTCGAATGCAACTACAACAATCCTAAAGCCAAATTTAAAAAGATACAAGGGAAGTAAGATATAAACAACAACATGGAACCAAGAAACCCGAGTCCATGATGCAAAAGGGTCGGGTTAAAATCGAAATCGTTATAGTTCTTTTTTTTCTTCAAAAAATACAGTGAGTTAAAAAATCCAATTACAAAATGCAAACTAATCATCATTATCAATAGTGGGTACTTTATATGAACCTAATGGATATAATCTAATCACAATCACAAAATATAATCTAATCTTCATTAATACTAAGGGTTCGTTTGGGGTGTCCTAAAAAAGTGTACTTTTTGTCTTTTTACGAAAAGATGTGCAGAAAAATAGAGAGGTGATATAGTGGAAAAAAAGATAAAAAGATAGATTATATAGTCTATGCCAAACCAGCCCTAATAGTGGGTATTTTATGTGAACCTAATAAATACAATCTATTTTTTTTTTTCAAAAAACATAACTTAAAAATATAATCACCGTGTGATTGTATTTAAAAAACATGAATACAATCTTTTTTTTTTCTTCTCAAAAAACACAGATTAAATAGAGTATAGAAAAACACAATCCCGTGGGATCAAAATGGAGTATAAAAAAACACAATCACAAATTAAGCTAATTAAAAAAAAAAGCAATGGCGTCAATTGATAATTAAAAAATATAATTCAATGTGTTTGGTTTAAGTTTTTTGAATTAAGTTTTTTAAAAACTGAGTTTTTTTATTTTTCGTGTTTTTTTTTTGTTTTTAGTGAATATTTTTAAAATTTTAAGCATTTTTTTAAAACTTTTTTAGATGCACCTTACTTAGATGTATCTAAAAAGTAAAAAATTTGTGAAAAAAAGATTTTAAAAAATTAACAAATACATAAAACTATGAAAAAATATACTAAATTTTCGTATTTTTTTATTTTATATTTTTGGTAATTATTGAATTTTTAAAAGATTTTTTCACAAAAATTATACTTTTTATGTGTATTTATGTTAAGTGTGTCTAAAATTAAGAAATTGCTTAATTTTTTTTTTACAAATTTAGTAAAAACAAAAAAAATATGAAAAGCAAGAAAGTAAAATTTTCTAAAATCTGTTTTTAGAAAAACGAAACCAAACAAGCTGATTGTTTTTTTTTTTCAAAAAAACATAGTGAGTTAAAAACCCAATCAGAAATTAAGCTAATTAATAGCTAAAAAGCACAACCATTTTTTAAAAAAAAAATACATTGAGTTAAAAAATCTAATTACAAAATATAATCTAATCATCATCATCAATTGTGTGTAGTTTATGTGAGTATAATGAATACAATCTAATTTTTCTTTTTTCTTTTTCCAAAAAACATAGATTAAAAATACAATCACCGTATTGAAAAATAAATGAAATCCAATCACAATCACAAAATACAATGCAATCATCATCAATCAAACAGAGTGTAAAAATACAATCACTGTATTGAAAAACAATGAAGTCAATTGGCAATTAAAAAATAAAATTATTTTTTTAAAAAAAACATACAAATTAAGTTAATTGATAGTTAAAAAGCAAAACTTAAAAAAATAAAATAAAAAAATACAGTGACTATTTTATGTGAATCTAATAAATACAATCTATTTTTTTCCCCCAAAAAACATAGACTAAAAATACAATCACCGTGTGATTGTATTCAAAAAACATGAATAAGATCTATTTTTTTTTTTTTCAAAACACACATATTAAATGGAGTGTAAAAAAATATAATCATTTAAACAAATAAAATCACTGTGTGATCAAAATGGAGTGTAAAAAAACACAATCACATTTTTCCTCATAAAAAAAAATAATGAAGTCACTTGATAATTAAGAAATACAATTATTTTTTTTTTATATATCAAAAAGTATAGTGAGTTAAAAATCCAATTACAAATTAAGCACAACCATTTTTTTTTGAAAAATATAGTGAGTTAAAAAACCCAATTACAAAAAATAATCTAATCATTATTATCAATAGTGCGTACTTTATATGAACCTAATGAATACAATCTTTTTTTTTTTCCAAAAAACATAGATTAAAAATAAAATATTAAAAAATAAACAAAGTTTTAATCACAATTACAAAATACAATCCAATCATCATCAATGATTAATATTTTATGTGAACCTAATGAATACAATTATTCTAATCAATTTAAAAATATAATCACTATATTAAAAAATAAATAATTTACTCACCGGCGCTGCTTGAGGGCCCGAGACTTCGGGGCTCGAATGCCCCGAAATTCCATTTTAAGTAAAAAAAAAAAAAAAAAAAGGAAAAAAAAAAGAAAAAAAAAAACAATTTCCAAAATTGAAAATTAGGGGTATTAAGGACAAATTTTTTAGGGCCACCAATCATTTTCCTTTACTCACAGATTTTAAATTGTTTTTCTTTCAACATTCTGTTCCAAAGCTGCTGCTGCCGCTAGATAGGGAAGGCTCGAACTTTATGTGAACTCTCTCTCTCCTTTCCGGAGTACACAAAAAAAAAAAAAAAAAAACAAAAAGAACTCTATCGCTCGCCCAAATTTTTTCTTTAGGTTGGAAGGTTGCTGCGGCTGATGTGGTAGGGTTTAGGTCAGTAGGTAGTGATGGGTGATAAATTTTAGGATAATACGAAATAGTTTTTTTTTTTAAATAAAAAAATTAAGAAATTAGGATTGAAATAATGGAACTCCCACAAGGTTTGTGGGTTAAAAAAGATCATTTTTTTTTATATAATAAACTAGTGGTAACCCGTGCTATGTACGAGACTTTACGAATTAAAAAAAAACATTATAATTATCTTGGAGTAATTTAATATTTTACCTTGTGATATACATGAAATTTATAAGTTAACTTTTATGTTTATAACTTTTTAAATTATTAGTTTAAAACAATTAATATATATATATATATATATATCTACTTAGTTCAATTTTGATAATTTGTATTAAAAAAAAGTTAAACCTGCTTAATATAGATTAAATGAGTTATGACATATCTCTTCTTGTTATGAAAATATATAAATTTAAGGGTGAATTACACTAATAGTCCCTATAGTTTGGGATTTGTGTCACTTTAGTCCCCGACTTTTCAATTGTAACACATTTGACCATAAATTCTGAATCTTGTTTCAAATAAGGACAATTGAAGATATCATTAGATTTTTCAAGGGTAAAATCGTTACTTGATAAAATATAAACTAATTTGACAAAAATAAATGTCAAAAAATATTTTTGAATTTTTAAAAATTATTTCTACTCACCAACGATAAAATTATGTAAAATTGATAAATCTTTTAGACATTTATTTATTTTTTTACCAAATTAATTTTTATTATGTGTTTGGATGATGATCATGTAAAATTAATTTTTAAAAAATTAATCATGTAATTTTTATTAATTTTGATCAATTTTACATAATTTTATCTTTAGTGGATAGAAATAATTTTTAAAAAATTAAAAATATTTTTTTGACATTTATTTTTGTCAAATTAGTTTATGTTTTATTAAATTGACGATTTTGCCCTTAAAATTAAACAATGGTATCTTCAATTGTTCTTATTTGGAACAAGATTCAAAATTCAGGGTCAAATGTGTCACAATTGAAAAGTCAGGGACTAAAGTAACACAAATCCCAAACTATAGGAACTGTTAGCGTAATTTGCCCTAAATTTAAAAGTTATAATTAAAACAAATATACAATTTTATTATTAAATGTGAAGTAGAGTGATATTTAACAATAATTAATATGATTTTTATATTATTAATCCAATAATTTAAGTTACATTTCTTCTGATTTCAATTTCATAACTAAAAATATAATATGAATATAATAAACACACGAATTTCTAGTCTTTAAGAATAAGAAGGTTTCAAAATATTTTCAAACTTTAATCATTTTCTTTTAATTTCTTTTAATCTAATTTGATTTTAAATTTGAATAAAATTTTTGATTTGACATGAATTATTTCAATTTTTTCATTAAATTTTTATCAATTTTTAAAAGAACTTTCATTATTATCCCGATTTTTTTTTTCTTTTCACCAATTTTGATGAGAAAAAGATAATAATTTTCAACGTTTCATCTTTTTAAATTTTTATCAAATTATAATTTGATAAAAAAAATATTAAGGGTTGAAGATTCTCTTAATTGGAATTATGATGAAATAACATCTTGAAATGATCAAAGTTTGAGTATGTGGTTGGTTGAAATATATAATTCAATTAATTATCTTCTCATAATTGTATAAAAATTGACACTTATGACTACATCATTTTAAGTCAGATTATGGAAAAAAATTTTGAGGTCCATTTGTAAATATCCTACATATTAAAAAAATAAAATAAAAAAGAAAAAGAAAGAAAAATACATAGCTTTTGGATATGTGTTTATTAGTCTTGTTTTACGGACATAAACAATTGATATTTCAATTTAATAAATTAAAAAGTAAAAAAAAAAATAGATTGGGTTTTTTAGAGATAAAAGAAGCCATCTAACTCTTTTATATACTATTTAAGATGGACTATTTAATCACATAAAAAAATGAAATTATATTTAGAGATTATTCCAATATATTATGCTATTATGTACAACTATACCTGTAACAAATTAATTATAATATATATGAAAAGTTATTTTAAGCTTTCATTTTCAATTAATTGAAGTATAATTAACAAACTAACAAATAGCAATAATGGTATAATGGGATTGAAAGAGGATAAAAATAGAGAACACAGTGATAGTAAAAGTTTTAAATTTACCTAGATATACAAAAATCTAATGTTATAATAAAATCTTGAATTCTCAATAAATTTTCACATTTTCTATAAAATAAAATGACAATAAAAAATAAAAAATTTGATACCTACTTTTTTTACTTCAATTTTATGGTTTTCATTGAAGAAAACTCAATCCGATCCAAATCCTGGCACAGAACGGACATAGATACTTCAATTGCATCCATAATCACCAATAATTTTTCTCCACTATGCAAACCTATAATAAACAAATACATAAACCTCACTAAAATCAAAACCAAGACCAAATTAACGGCAGAGAAAGAGAAATTAAAAAATAAATAAATTTATAGAATGAGAGAATGTTATCTCAAACAACTTAGATCTCACATAACCCAATTCGTTAGCTCATTCGCCAATGTCTGCAAAATCTAGGAGTTGGGATGACTAATCAAATTATTCTTTAAATAAGAATTGAAAATTGATTAATTTGTCCCATTAAGTAATTTAAATTTTTGATAGATATACTTCAGAAAAATAGATAATTTTATTTTTGTGTGATTTCTATTTTTTTTTCCAATTTATTTAAGACGGGGTTGTAGGTTTCTATTTTTTTACATATAATTTATCTGTGGTTTCTATTTGTTTTTAATTCTTATTATTTAGGTAAGTTATGATGCGAGTTAGATATTTAATAGACATGTGAGTTTTTTTTATTTAAAGTATGATGGTGGAAGATATTTTCAAATTAAATTTGTTTAGATAAGCTTTAAAGATTTTTAAAATTTAAAATTGGATATTGAGATCCAAAATAAAGATTTTAACTGAATAAATAAAAATCAAATTTATTAATTTTATCTATCTGTATATCTGATCTTTAGTTTTTTTTTTTATATGTGAAATATAATATATAAGATATAGATAGATATCCACAACTTTCATGAAAAATATTATCTGATTTTTTGGGAAAGAAAAAAGGAAGGCAAGTTTTAATATTTTTTTTTTGGAAATCAGTGAGAGAGATTAGGATGGCGAGATTATGAAATATTTTTGTTATCTTCCCATTTGAAGTCCATAAATTAATGAATAATTATTATTTCTAAAATAATTAAAAAAATAAATAAATCAATATATTTTTTTAATCTATTTTATAAATTGAAAAAATCAACGAGTTTTGAATGAGAGTATGGAACTCTTAGGAGGTTTTTCATTAGAAACTCCATTTTCCTTATATAATATATAGATATAGATATAGATATAGTTATTTATATTTATTTTAGATATTTTTTTAATATACAAATTATTATTTTTTAATATACAAATTATTTTTTAATTTTTTTTATAAAAATAATTTAACAATCCCATCACTAATCATAGTATATGTGAGAAGTTGAAAAGAGTGTCGCAATAACTATGAGAGAAGTTAAAAAGGCTTATGGGTGGCGAGAAATTAATAAATGCTGAGATTTTTTTTTTTTTAAATCAAAAAATGAGAAAATTAAGATTGGAATATCGGAGCTCCCACAAGATTTGCGGGTTAAAAATCTTCTTTTTCTTATATAATACTAGCATATCACCCGTGCTATGCACGAATTGTGTTTACAATTATCTATATATATAAATTGTGATTTTTAAATGTCTTTTTTATTTTTATTTTAAATGTCTTCTTTTTTCTTCTTTTATATTATATTAAAGTTTAATATGTTGATAATAATCACATGTGTTAGATTTTTTAAGGAATTTTTTTTATGCTTATTCTTAATGTATTAAAGTGTTATTATGAGGGATAATAATCATATGTGTTAGACTTTTCAAGAAATTTTTTTTATGCTTGTTCTTAATGTATTAAAGTGTTATTATGAGAGATAATAATCATATGTGTTGGGACTTTTCAAGGAATTTATATGTGTTGGATTTCAAATAATTTTTTTTTATACTTGTTCTTAATGCATTGAAGTGTTCTTATGAGGGTAAGACTTGGGAGTTGGGAGAAGTTAATAAATGCTAAGATTTTTTTTTTTTATCAAAAAATAAGAAAATTTAGATTGAGAGATTAGAACTCTCATAAGACTTGGATTAAAAATTTTCTTTTACTTAATAAATAATCGACAATGCTAAGTAGCTCAAATTTTTGTGGCTCAAATGGCTCAAACCTGTCAAAACGACGTCGTTTTGACAGATTTTGAGTGTAAAACGACGTCGTTTTGACAGATTTGAGCCATTTGAGCCACAAAAATTTGAGCTACCAAACATTTTCCATAAATAATATAGAAGTATAGATATGGATAAATAGATAGATAGATAGATTTAACCCTTTTCCTTATGTAATAGATTTTTCTGACATACTCCGATTTGAAGAGAGAGTGAGAGAGAGCGCGTAAACTTTGGTGTTTAGTAAATTGTAGGACTTGAAAAGAAAAGAAAAGAAAAGAAATAAAAGAAAAAGAAGAAGAGTAATCAAGAGAAAAATTGACAAAGGGAAAAAAAAATTGAATGAAAAAAGAAAAAGGATCAATATCTTCAAATGATGTCCATTTCATTTTAATATATTATTAAAACCATGTTACAATTTTAAATTTTTTTTTTATCTACAAAAGAAAATAACTTTATTAATAATAAATAATGTACATATAAAACATTGACATTAAAACATTAACAAAGTACCAGTAAACACAAAATCGCATCATAGTTACAATTCCAATCCCAATTAAATTGATGCCAAAGATGAAGCTCAATCATGCATATATATATGCTAGTGGATGTCACATGCAATTCAGATATGTAAATATAAAAATAAATAACAAAGAAATTAATATTATAATATGCATGTTGTCTAAATGGTAAGAGTGTTCTTAATAAAACTCAAGATCTTGGGTTCAAATCTTACTTATGTCTTTGAATAATATTTTTTTATTTTAAGATACGAAAATTTGTCACGTGGCAAAACAAGAAATCACCACACTATTCCATACCAAGTCATGTGCTCACATATAATAGTATAAAATATCTATACTATCTATATATATAAAGATAAGATAACGGTGGTGTTGTGAGGTTGTGTCTCTTGAATGTGGGGGCGCTCATCAAATGCTTGATGAAATTATTATAAGAAATGTTGTAAACAAAGCTGTCTGTGATGAAAATTTGGCCATCCGTGAAGGATTACTATTATGTAGTCAAATGTTAAGGTGATTGTTAAAGGGCTTTACGGGAGAAGAATGTCTTCGTGGATATTGTGGGCTATAATCCATTATTGCAAGATATATTAGCAACAAATTTAACTTTTTATTCCTTTGTTATGTTGTTGTTCAAAGATTTTGCAATGGGCAGTGCATTACTGCTTTGTTGTTGTTTGAAGAGTTTTATATGGGTAGGGGTGTAAGATCGGCCCATCAATTCACAGCCCGGTACCGCTTGGCCTGACTTGGCTATGTTGGCTACGTTCAGGCTCGAACCTAGCCCGAGACCCTAGGTCTGAACCTGAGCTTAAGCTGTCTGTTTTGAGGCTCAATTTGGCCTGTGAGCCCGGTCCGAGCCTGACCCACTAGTCTATTCAAGGCCCACTTGAGGCCCATTCTCATTTTTCAAGCTATTTTGGTAGGAAAAAAATAAATTTTGATAGAAAAAAATAAAAAATAAAAAATAAATAGTCAGGCCCGACCCAGGCCCGCCCGAAGCCGAGCCCAGATCCAGGCCGGGTGGTCCGCCCAGCCCAAGTACCCTTAGGCTTAGGCTTGGGCCGCGATTTTGCGTGAGTGGACCTGACCAACCCCATTTTTGGCGGAAGTCCACTAAGCCCGACGATAGGCCGGTCCGAGCCTAGGTTTGGGTGGATCAGATCGGGCCATTTTTACATCCCTATATATGGACAATGCATTAATGCGTATAAAATCTCTTTATGATTCTTTTTCCTCACTGGTAGTTGTAAGCTTTGGCTTTTTAATAATATTTATTCCTTTGACTAGAAAAAAAAAACATTAGTAAATTACATATTAAGGATAAGATAGGTATGTAAAAAATTTCATTGATGACGTCAGCAAAAACAGTTAGTTGGTTTAACGATTGACTAACGAAGGGGGCAATCTATAATACAACTCTAAATCTAAAGGAGGTGATATAATTTTTAAACCGTTAGGGAAAAATTTGTATTAAAGACATACAAGAGGGGATGCCAATGTAATTTACCCTTCTTTTTAAAAAATATTTTGGAAGTTTTCTGTTTTTGGCCTAACAATTGAGCTGGCCAGATCCACCAACCAAGCCACGAGGAGATGGCTCACTTTTCGACACGTGGCAGCACATATGGTGTGAATTCCAGCAGCAGCACCACCTCACCGATACTCTCTCTCTCTCTCTATAAATTCTCTCACTTCTCTCTGCCTCTGGTCGTCAAGTGTCCCAACGAGTCATATAGAGAGAGATTCGTCCACTCCAAATCTCTCCTTCAATTCGATTCTCCCTTAAACCCAGCCACCACCGCATAATACTCTTCCAGAACCCTCTACAACCTAGGGTTTCTCTCTCTCTGTGTGTCTCTCCTCCGTCCCCGCCGGCGATTCCAATGCCATTTTCCTGAATCATGGCGGCGAGTTCCAGAGGCTTCTCTACTCCTTTCTGCCTCAAACCGAGGAGATTCGACTCGTCTCCTCTCCATCACCACCACCGTGGATTCGAGTTTCGGAAGTCCAGGAATCGAAGGAGGTTTCTTGATTTCCGTTGTTGTTCGGACTCCGTGGTTCCGATTCGGAGAACTACTGGGTCTGGAAAGAGTGCGGAGAAGAAAGCTGAGGAGTGGCGGTTCGATCCCAAAAAGAGCCCTCACAGAGTTCGAATCCAAGCTACGCCTGCGTTGCCCTTTGGCTCCACTCAGTACGTCCTCTAATCTTTCTACTTATATGTCTCAATGTATCTACTTATAGTTGTTTATGCTCTTTACTTTCCTAAGGATTTGAGTGTCCAAAAGTATTTTCTGTTTGGTTGCAAGGAAAAGAAAAGATATTGAAGGAAAACAGTTTTTGCCCTTCCTTAAGTAGTTTATAGCAACGGATGTATTTATTTAGGATCAAATTTCCTTTTCTTACCTGCTAATTATCTGCCAGCTTAACAGCTGCTCAACACTGACTGGGATGATGCAGCAAGACCGTACACCAAATGATAAGTTACAGATTTTAGTAAATATGTTCTTAATTTTGGTCCAAGGCTTGAGATCAATTGGGTTTTCTAGTTGATGATTGTTTTAAATGCCTAAATTTTGATATTTATTCACCATTCATACCCATTAGTTGATTTTGATTGATCTGAATTCTTGAATTTATAATCTTAATAATTTAATTAATCAAATAGGCTGGGAGGAGTTTATTGGTCAGGCAATTAATGAATTATGAGGCATGGATATGAATTTACAGTAATACTAAGTGCACAAAATTAGAACACATAAAATGCATTGTATACAGTCACTTGAAATCATATCTCATCTCAACCACACAATACATATTGTGTTGCTTCTGTGTTCCAATTTTGTGCACCTAGCTTTACTTGTGAATTTAACATGCTGACAAGATTAAAATCATACCTCCTAGGATACAATTTCAACTTAAAAGTCAAGAAATGACTTTGTTTTGGAACGTTTGCTAACCTAAGAAGTACAAGTGTAGTTTTGTGCTAGTTTTATATTTCTCTAAAGTTGACGAGATGACAGACCTCAGAAACTCTGAACCTACAATTCCACAGCATGCTAAAATAGCTGGTTCTGTACGAGAAATTAAAATTCAAGGAAAAGGTACCGCAATATATTGTTTTCTGAAACATACTCAGTTTTCATAAAAAATTCTCTGTTTATCTTCTTTTTTTAATATGAAAAAATGTTTTTTTTTACTCAATTGGTGCTACTATGAATCTTGAACTATAGGAAAATTAAACGTAGAAATATTGTCATATATTATTCAAATGATTTCTTAAGGATATCTTGCACTTTAACCTACTACAGCAAGTATATGGAAATTTTTCTGAACAGATTAATCCAGGGCTTTTGTATCCTGTGTCTCGAGCTAATTTGAAATGCTCAAAATAAATGTGAAACCGTAGTAGTATATTTCATTGGTGGTCTTTGTGGTATTCTTCTTGTGCATGAAAACTATCTAATACCTAGGCCCAACTGTCTTGCTTTATTAGTTATTATATGCCACGAAATGCGACAGTTGCAAGACATGTTTTTTGACTGGAGGGCTGGAAGATCTAGAAATGTTATTTTAACTTATTAGAAGGGCAATGAATTCTTTATCAAGATGGGGCTAAAAATGATGCATAATTCTTTTCTAGGAAGCATAGATACGGATACGACACGATACGAATACGGCGATACGACAAAACCTAAAAAAATAGGATACCGGTACGGTAAGGATACGTTTGTGAAAAATATATTTTTTTAAATTATTAATAGTGAGTTACACATAAACTAAAGAACGTTGAGAAACTACAATGTAATTTTATAATGCAAAATACTATC
The DNA here is from genome assembly GCF_055761805.1 of Camellia sinensis. Taxonomy (NCBI): domain Eukaryota; kingdom Viridiplantae; phylum Streptophyta; class Magnoliopsida; order Ericales; family Theaceae; genus Camellia; species Camellia sinensis. The sequence continues at coordinate 16,310,576 of NC_138966.1, forward strand.
CTTTAAGAATTTTGTATTAATTTAAGCTAGTAGTTTGTTTATTTTTTAAATTTTTAATAGGTCTTGCAAATATTTCATTTCAATATCAAGTTTAATATATTTGTATTACAATAATACAACAATTCACAACTTGTCCCTATGTTTTTTCCTTTGACACTAGTGAAAAATATTATATTCAAGTTTACTTACTTATTTATTTATTGATATTTAATTTTATCATTGTTATATTCTCTTGTTAATTCTTACTTTCTATGTAGTTATAGGAGACATGCATGAAATAATTAGGATACATCAATTTGATAAATTATATTATTTAACTCACTATGCTCTTCTTATCGAAGAACTTAACAAAGTATTAGAAAAATATTCTTATATTTATACTTGCAATTATATTATATTATATTACTATGCAAGAAATGTTAAAATTCTAATTTCATAAAGCAAGTAAACATGACTTGGAGTATCCGATACTTCAAAATTAAGTACCCGATACTCCAAAATTAATGAAAAAATAATTAAGAAGTATCAGATACTTTCAATAAGTATCCGATACGTATCCGTGAGTATCCAAGGAGTATCGGTATCCGATACGGATACGTTACCCTATTTGAAGTATCTGTGCTTCATAGATTCTCTTGTTCTGATGTAGCACTAGATTGTTCACCGCAGCATCCTTTGCTTCATTTTCCAGTTAACACGCTCCTGACATTGTGTGGGGGCATAACATTAACAATATTTGAACACAATTGTGATAGCAAATCAATTTGTGAAGTCATGAATCTCTGAAGTTTAATATTAATAAGACTGTACAGTCACAAAACTAGCAGCAGCTAAATCATCTTGGGCTGAGTTATAATATGATTAAGTTTAGCTTCCTAGGTGCACTTCCTTCACCTATTGGGATTAGAATATTTTTTATAGCTCATACCGATGTTTTGTACCTCCATGTGTATAGTAATAGCAAGGAAAATGTTTTCTGCTAGTCTGCTTGAAGTTTTTAATATTCACTTGCATTTCACTTGCTGCAGATCTCAGTTTGTTTCCAAACAAGAAAAATTCTATCCCCGCTGCACCCCAAGAAATTCTGGTCCGCAATCCCGTGATACTCCACCTAAACGAGGTAATCTAAGTCTAATGTTGTTATATTGGCTTCCAAATATGTCTGAGATCTGTCCAGCTAATCTAAATTTTCCTATGAGGATGTGGTAGTTATTTCTTTTGGTATCTTATAGTGCTGGATGATATATGTTATGTTCACTGCTTTCCTTCATGGTAGACACTGGTATTGCAAATGAGAAGGATTGGGGCATTGATCTGTTAAATGAAAATGGCAACGAGTCTGGCACTAATGAAGATGGAAGCACATGGTATCGAGAAAGTGGAGAGGACCTTGGAGAAAATGGATACAGATGTAGATGGACAAGGATGGGTGGTCAAAGCCATGATGGCTCCTCAGAATGGAAAGAAATGGTACAAAATTATTTTAGGAAATAGTGCTTTGGTCTATGAGTTCTGTGATGTGGGTGCGAATATAAATTTGAAGCAATTCTCTGTAAACTAGACCATGTAATGGACAATACTTTTTTAGTTCAAGTGTTCAACTACTCGTGTCAATCATTTCATTCTTGATGATCACAATTGACAAATCAAGAATCGTATCGTGAATCGAATCAAATCAAGAAACAAAAATCATCAAGATTTAGTACAAACTATAATAATGATATTAAACAATCAGACATAAAAAATGAAATAAATTTATTTTGGCTTATGTTATAAAATAGTTCCCATATAAGGACATGTTTATACTATTTAATTGGGAAGGCATTTCCTTCGTAGTAAGAGATGTCAATGCAAACCTCAACAATCATAAATTATTCAAAAACTACAATATAATCTCTCTATAACATTCAAAAAATGGACTTACAAATCCGATATAGAGTACTGTAAGAAGAAGAATTAAGTAGGATCTGTTATTTTAAAATGTAAAACACTTTATAGAAGATATGTATGCTTATTATTATTGTTCAAAATTAAAAAAAAAAAATTGTTGTAGAATCATCGAGTCTGACTGACCTAACCCATGGGATATTGAGCCATATTTATTTCACTAAAATAGTAATAGGTTATTCATGGATGCAAATTACCGTAACCTTAAACATAATTAGAAGATGCATTATGACATTTTTTGAGGAAAAAAGTTAAAAACGTGTTAGGTCTATCTAGATCTTATTAGAAAACCTCTAATCACCAAAATAACAACAAATCATGCTAGGTGTTGGTTATTTTTGTACTAAACACTCTTTGAAGTTGTATCAAGTCATTTTCACTAAAAAAAAGATAAAAAAAGGGTTGAATAGTTTCAATAATTGCAGGAATGTAAAAGGTGAATTGAATCATGAATCATGCGATTCGCTATAGATTCTATCCCAAAATAAATTCACTTATATATTCGTATTAATCTATACACGAATCGTGAATCGTAAGATTCTAATAACAGAGTTGATGACAATGAAGATTATTAATCATACCCACTGAGATAACCATGTCTGAAATGCTTCCCAGCAAAATTGTTAAGGATTCATCAATATTCATTTGTTTCTTCTGTATAGATATTTGATTGTATAGCTGCACTTGTTGCTTAAAGCTTGAAGCTACTTCACTACATTTAATCTTGAAAAGAATTTATTGATTTAACATAAATTATTTATATCAGCCCACTCAACTGTATAATATTTGTAATTTTTTCTTAAATTCATACATAATAGGGAAATGTGACTTAAGTTTTGATTCCTTGCATCATAATCTTGTAATGGAAGAAAGATGAATGACGATATTACCCATAGCTTGGGCGTAGTAAGCAAAATGGAGCATGAAGCGATCATCAAATTCCAAAATCCAGGCAAAAGGAAAGCTACTACTAAAGAGCCTTCATAATGAGGGTTCACATGCACATATAACAAATTTAAATAGCAATTAGTGACATCTTTGCAGGTCACTATTAGCCAAGCCCTATTCATTTATCACCTAACCGTTTACAACATGCAAATCTAGGGTGAAACAAAGTGTTAAAGCCTAACAATACAAATTTGAATTTATAAATTACAATAATTTAACGTATAAATATATTTTATTTACTAAACTAGTTTTAATGTGAAACTCTGAATCACTTATATATTGTACATATCTCTCTTAATCATCAACATTTCATGAGTTTTCATGTTTTCTGTTCTAAGTTGTTCTTATCAATAGTATTTTAGTTCATTAGGTTTCATACTTGCATAGGAGTATTGAAGAATTGTTTTGAGGGTCCCTTTGGCTTGTTTATTGAGCATCATTGTTTATATCTCCCTTTTTGGTAATAAATTGCTTGCTTACCAAAAAATATTGATGGCTTGTATGAATTGGCAGTATGCATTTTCTTTTATGGTGTATAACGAGGGAAATTTTAGTGTCTTAAAATAGAATAGACTAGGCTGCACATTTTTTTTTTTCCTTCTAAATTTGAAATTTTTTCTATTTTCCATACTTGTTTAATGAATGTGTGCGAGTGTGGGCAGTAGGTAGTTCTTTTATCCAGCTTTGGGTGGAAACATACTGTTGTCCTCTGTACAGGAATAAATGAGGACATGCACTGTAGGATCCTGGTGGGGTTGGATCCCCCTGTAACAATACTGATGCAGATGTTTATCTTATTAAATGCTTGTTGTCTTAAAAGGAAAATTGTCAAATTCAGTACCAAAACCTGGGATAAATTGTGAAACTGAGAATGCACTTTTACTTTTTAACTGACATAACCGTTGCTGCTATCAATAGTTATGATATTCACAATTATGATATATTGAAATTGTTTTCATAACTTCATTAAGTATCATCCCAGGTGGATACATTTAATTGGATTTGTTGATCTCCTTTGACAGTGGTGGGAGAAAAGTGATTGGACAGGATACAAAGAGCTAGGTGTGTTTCTTTCCTTTCATTCTCTAAAGATAGTGGTTTATAGCATTTGTTAGTTCATGATAGTGATTTATGTAATTTAAGAGAATATAAAGCTTGGGTGATGATTATGATATTATCACTTTTTATATTAATCAATTAACTGTTACAAAAGGAAGTCCCAAGGCACTGACTAGGAATCTCCTTTTATATTGATTGATTGATTGATTGACTGACTGATTAAGGAATCACAATCAATCAATCACAATCTAATGTAAATAAGGAAATAAGTAAATATTCTAACACTTCTCCTTAAGTTAGTGCGAAGATATCTCGTATGCCCAGCTTGCCTAGAATGTCATGAAATGGTTTACTCCCTTAGTGATGATGTCTGCAAATTGTTCGTCTGACTTCATAAAAGGAGTACATATTATGTCCCTGGTGAGTTTCTCCTTGATGAAGTGGCGATCAATCTCAATATGTTTTGTCCTGTCATGTTGATCATGATTGTGAGCTATGTTGATGGCAGCCTTATTATCATAATATAGCCGCATAGAGACTGTTTGATCCATCCCCATATCACTCAACAACAGTCTGATCCACAAGAGTTCACACACACCTTATGCCATAGCTCTAAACTTAGCTTCTGCACTCGATCTAGCTACCATATTTTGTTTCTTACTCCTCCAACTAACAAGATTGTCGCCCACAAAGGTATAATATGCTGATATAGACCTCTTATCAATTATTGACCTTGCCCAATCAGCATCTATATAGGTTTCACTCTGAGGTGATCATATTTGGAAAAGTAAAGACCTTTTCTAGGAGAAGATTTCAAGTACCTCAGAATTCTCATAACAACATCTAAGTTAATTTGATGAGGAGCATGCATAAACTGGCTAATCATACTAATAGTAGTAGCAATATCAGGACGAAAGTGAGATAAGTAAATGAGTTTACCCACTAGCCGCTGATAACTCTCCCTATCAACAGTTGCTCCTCTTTCATCACCACCAAGTTTCTGATTAGGGTTCTAGTGGGGTATCAGAGGCCTTACATCCAAGCATCTCTGTTTCCTTCAAAAGGTCAAGAACATATTTCCTTTGTGAGATGAAAATCTTATCCTTAGAGCGAGCAACTTTGATTCCTAGAAAATACTTCAAGTTTTCCAAGTCTTTGATTTCAAACTCATCAACTAAATATTTCTTCAACAGGGGTATTTCCTCACTATCATCACCTATAAGCACTATGTCATTCACATAAACAATGAGAGTTGTAGTTTTACCGCGTGAGGAATGTTTCACAAATAAAGTGTGATTTGCTTGACAATGTTTGAAACCATATTTAAGCATAGCCTGAGTAAATCTCTCAAACCAAACTCTTAGAGATTGTTTGAGATCATATAATGACTTCCGAAGCCTGAATACTTTACCTTCTGTCTAATGATCCTCAAAACTAAGAGGAATGTCAATATATATCTCTTCTTCTAGATCACCATGTAAGAAAACATTCTTTACATCAAACTGATGAAGTGGTCAATCTAAATTAGTTGCTAGAGAGAGAAGTATTCTAACTGAATTCATCTTAGCCACTGGTGCAAAAGTCTCCTGATAGTCTATTCTATAAATCTGAGTGAAGCCTTTTGCCACAAGTCGAACCTTGTAACGCTTAATGGAACCATCTGCTTTGTGGTTCACAGTATACACCCATTTGCATCCCACCAGTTGTTTGCCCTTAGGTAACTCAGCTAATATCCAAGTGCCATTCTTACGAAATGCTTTCATTTTCTCAATCATGGCAGGTTTCCATTCAGAGGTAGCGAGAGCATCTTGAAAATGGTTAGGAATACTAATAGAGGGAATGTTTGACACAAATGCTCTATATGAGGAAGACAAATGAGAGTAGGACACAAAGTTTGAGATAGGATGTTGAGTACAAGATCTCACACCCTTTCTCTTGACAATAGGAATAACAAGATTAGTAGTGTCAGGAATAGCAATATCAGTAGACTTAAGATAAACAAGAGGTTCAAAGTTGCCTAAACTCTTATCAAAGGCAGGAGATGGTAATGGGTGAGCATAAGCTATGTAGCACGGACACGGACACGGGACACGACACGGACACGACACGGACACCCGGACACGCAATTTTTCAAAAAATAAGGGACACGACACGTTGGGGACACGTTTAATATATATAATTTTATTTATTTATTATATGTCTAAAATAAAAAAAATCATTAATTCTTATACAATTAAAATAATAATAAAATTAATAAATATATTTTTTAAAAAAATTAATAAAAAATGAGTTTTTTTAAATAAAAATAATTTATTTTATGAATTTTAAGTTTAACAAAAAAAAAGGATAAAGAAAAAAAAAAGAAAAAAAAAAGAGGGGGGAGAGAAACGTTTATCAAAAGTGAAGAAAAAAATATAAAAGAGAAAAGATAGAGGAGAGAGAAAGTCAAAAAGGCGGAGGAGAATCAGAAAGGGAGAGACGAAAGGGGGGAGAGGAAGAAAATGAAGAGGAGAAGAACAGAGATGATGGAGCGGAGAAGACGAAGAGAAGAAGGAGAGGAAGAATACCTCAGCTTCTGCTTCTTGGATCTGAACAGGTTAGCTTCTCTCCCTCGATCTCTTTCTCTCTTTCTCTGTTGTCTCTCCTCCCTCGATCTCTCTCTTTCTGTCTCCCTCGATTCCTTTCTCTCTTTCTCTGTCGATCAAGGAAAATAGTTAGGGTTCTTCGATCCACATCACAGAGTGTCCGAAAAGTGTCCCGCCGTGTCCATAGCGTGTCCGACTGGAAGATTTCAAAAAAAAAAAAGGAGACACGTTAGAGAGAGTGTCGGACACGTGTCTACCGTGTGTCCGACGTGTGTCTGTGTCCGATACGTGTCTGACACTCGTACGCAGAGCCTGGGAACGTGTCGGTGCTTCATAGAGCATAAGTGATCTTTTGTATCCAAGTAACTTTCTGTCTGTCTTTGTCCCTGACATAAATTTTCCCTTCTTTGTCTTTGGTGGCATTAGATTCTATAGTCACAGTAATAAGTGGTGCAGGAGCAACTGGTTCCACCATAGGAACAACAGGGATAACACGAATCTCTTCACACGAAGGCTCCCCCTGAAGGAACTATGACACCGGAGAAGACAAGAAGTAGGATTGAGACTCAAAGAAGGTGACATTCATGGACACAAACCATTTACGAGGAGGGTGATAACAGTTATACCCTTTTTGAGTAGGCGAGTATTCGAGGAAAATACACTTGAAAGAGCGAGGGTTCAACTTATCACAAGTAGGAGAATGATTGTGGACAAAATAGACACGACCAAATATTTTAGGGAGAATGGAAAACAAAGACTCTAAATCGAGAAGGACTTGAAGTGGAGTTTGTTTTTCAAAATCTGGGTAGGAAGAAGATTAATGAAATAGGCTGTGGTGAGAACGGCTTCACCCTAGAAAGACCGAGGCACGCTCATAGAAAAACACATGCAGTTAGCCATATCAAGAAGCTGACGATTCTTGTGCTCTGTAATCCCATTTTGTTGAGGGATATTGGTGTAAGAGATGTATAATGCCATAAGTGAAAAAATAGCTCTCTAATCCCGAATCGATATATTCACCCCCATTATTAGAATGCAAGATTTTGATAATGGCCCCAAACTGAGTACAAATCATTTTATGAAAATTTTAAAACATAAAGAAAACCTCATTTTTTTTTTTTCATAGGATACATCCAAGTAGTATGAGTAAAATCATCAATAAAGGTAACAAACCATCTATATGGCCTTTTAATGACACAATATGAGATGGATCCCACATTAAAGAAAAATGAGCCAAACTTTTATTAAGACTTAGAGCAAAAGGAGCTTGGTGTTGTTTGCCATGTTGACAAGACTCACAAAGAAACTCAGACACAGTATTGTTTGTAAAAAGAGACGGAAATAAATGCCTAAGTAAATGAAAAGAAGGATGTTCAAGGCGCCAATGCCACAACCATAAATCCTCTTTTGTGGTTGGGCAGTGGATGAAATGGTGAGCAGGTTGTTTGGCCGATCCAAGAAATAGACAATTTTCTGCACTACCACTGTCAATCGTTTTCTTCGTGACAAGGTCCTGAAAAAGACAACGATTAGGAAAAAATATCACACTATAGTTCAAATCCTTAGTAATACGACTCAAGGATAGAAGATTAACAAAAAATTGGAAACGTGGAGCACTGAAGACAGAGGTAAGGTAGGGGTGACATGAATTAAACCTTTCCTAGAGAAGAAACAGTATCATCTGCAATATTAACTTTGTCTTGACCTGAAGAGGGCTTATATGCTGAGCAGAGGTCAGAAGACCCAGACATGTGATCTGAGGTATCAAAATCAACAATCCATGGCAAAGACTTATGGGAAAGAAAAAAACTAAGAGAAGAGGCTAAGTTATTTGAACGGAAAAACTACAAGGAAGATGTACTGGGAGCAGTAGAAGACCGGCAAGCTCAAGAGAAGTCATGCTAGATAAACTATCAAAAGTCGAACCAACTGAAGCGGAAGTAGAGTTAAGGGTGTCAACAGCACTAGACTGATGGGCCCGTAGATTAGAGCCACGTCCTCTAGATTGGCTTGATTGACCGCCTCTAGTACCAAACTGATCACCCCGACTCCTTAATGGAGCCCCATGAAGCTTCTAACACGTATCACGAGTATGTTGCGGCTTGCGACAGTAATCACAGAACACAGTATTCTTCTTTGAAGGATGGAAAAGAGGTAGTGACAAACCAGTCCCATCTCAAGAAGAAGCAAAAAGCTGAATGGTCTCCAGTAGCCAATTGTAACATAGCAAAACGACTACTCTCCTTATTCTGTACGTATGCAAAGGCCTCTTGAAGAAATGGAAGAACATCTATGCTAAGGACACGACTTTGGACCGGATCGAACTCCACATTGAGGCCTTCCAGAAATTTGAAGATCCTCTTCTGTGCAAGAAATTTTTGGTAACCGAGTCAACTGTATAGACAGGCTTGTAATCCGAGAGATGATTTAGGCATTTCCAACCATTAGTCAGAAAGGTGTAATACTGGAGAACTGTCTGCTCCCCCTGTACTGAGCACTCAATAGACCGGCGCAGCTTAAAAGACAGATAAAAATTCCCTTTCTGAGAATATGTAGCAGTGATTGCTTTTCAAATATCGTAGACAGTATCCATGGATAAGTAGCTTTCACCAATCTCAGGACCATGAAATGAATGAGCTACCCCATGATTAAAGAGTTGGTAATCTCTTGTTGGTCATAGCCAGGATCTGTAATACCTGGTGCTTGAACTCTCCCATTAGCATATCCGATCTTCCCCCTGCTATTTAGAAAAAGTGTTAGACATTAAGACCATGAACATTAAACAGAGCGGTGGTAATTTTGAGGTTAGGGTTCGGGTTCTCAGATGTAGATAACTGGACTGAAGCTCTCCCCTTTAGATGCGTGGGAAGTAGTGGTAGATTCACTAGTTAGGTCAGCCATAAGAACTCTACAATTTCAGTCCAAAAAACCTTACACGAATCACAAGAATGGAAAGAGGAATGGAATGGGCTGGAACAGGTAAAATCACATACAGACCACTATAGGAGCATAACAATCAAATTAATGGGTCATCTATGGACCTAAAAAATAAATCAAATACGGGAAAAACGAACTTCCAATCAAAACAAGTGCTGAACTGTGTTTAAGAAAGCAGAGGAAAGAAACTTGGGGCAACAGAAGATGGGCAACCCTCAAACACTCATCCACAGGAGCCGAAATACACAAAGAGAGGCTAGGACAGCCCTCACAAGGGTCTACTAGGCCAGAGGGGCCTTTGGCTGAAGCTAAAACAGCTCTATGGGACCTTGGCTGGTTCCGACATAGACTCGGGGACCGGCGGTGGAAGGTGGGTAGTGATAGGTGATGGCTTTGATACCATGTAATTTAAGAGAATACAAAGCTAGGGTGATTATTATGATATCGTCATCTTTTATATTAATCAATCAACTGTTACAAAAAGGAAGCCCTAAGGCACTGATTAAGGAATTACTTTTTATATTGATTGATTAATGAATCACAATCAATCAATCAATCAATCAATCACAATCTTAATCTAAATAAGAAAATAAGGAAATATTTTAACAATTTATAGTTTATTCATTTATTGTTTTACACACCATGCATTCATTTAAAAAAAATAAAAATTTGTGAAATGATTATGTGTTGTGGTTGAAGTTATTATTAATTGCTTACTGTTCATAGTGATATTCTGCTTGACAATATCACTTCGAAGACAAACTTGTGTACTTAAATTTTTGGAGAACAAATTCACCTCATCTGGATTACATATACTCCTTTTTTGATATTATTTCTTTCTTATGAAGTCAACCTGCAGTTCTAATAGAATATGATCCAACAAGTAGTTTTAGTCATTTGATTTTCTGCTATGCACGTGAATTCATTTCTGTTGAAGGCAGTGGTTATTTGGCTGAGCAACGGGTGCACCTAATGCAACAACTGAAGCCTATCCCCCACTGTTTCATATTGTTACTGTGGAAAATCCTTCAAAATTACGTATCCTCAAGTACACCTCCAACAAGAAACATCCTTAATATTATATTGAAACAATCTTTATGTTACCCCTAAAGCAAATGGAAGGATTTAGATTCCTAAAACATTAGGAGTGAGTCAAACACACTGGGGAAAATCTTATCCATATGAGAGGTACTAGTGGCTTTTCTTGAATGGACAAGTTCGATTGTGTTTGAAAATTGAGATTGCGAATCTGTTTGTTGCCAAAAAACATTAGGCCAAGTACAACTTGATACTGCTTGAATGTGATACCCCTAGATAACATTGCAAAAGCCAAGTCTTTCCTCCGAGTTAGTTATATCTTTAGCCTAGGGCTACTCAAAGTGGACTGGCAGAAGTTTTATTTTCACACTTACTAGCCTATGTTTTTATTGTTGCACCAAGTGTAGTTTCTTGTGGTCCTGCTGAAAATCAACCCTAATTGCAGGTAATGAGTGAAACATGCCCTTACGTTTCATTGCTTTTAAAATGTTAGTGGGCTTTTCTGTGTAATTGTAGCCCTTGCTTAAGCGTGTTTGTACACACTATTGATTTTATAAAATTTCCCTTAGTAAATCCAAGTCTCAGACTCACTTGACTAATGAATGCCATACTAGAACCTTTGATCATTTTGGATAACTAGATTTAGACTATGTGTTGTTGTTATTGCTAACGTGGATGCATGTCATATATTAGGTAGCTTGTCCTCAGCATATGCTTACAGCCTTACACTGACCCTTTTATGCTTAATTTTAATCTGCATATTGTAGTTAATTTATTTATAAATCAGTATTGTTTCATAAAATATTCTGTACTTTACCAGTATTATTCAAACAAGCTTGTGCCCCTAAGAAGCATGAAAGCAGACATAGGGCACTTCTATAAGAGTGTTGTGTTCATGTTGGACACCGACGGACATCCAAATGTCTCCTATTATTTTATCATTCTTTTCAAATTGGATACACTTTAGACACTTAACACACGTGCTACTGCTTGGACACACATGAAACATATACGAGTCTTGGTATAAGTTTGAAGACAATAACTTGAGGGCTAATAACTAGAATTAAAACATTATACTTGTACATTAATACTTGCTAAATCCTCCTACTTCAGACTTTTTTAACAGCCCCAAAGCCTAAGACTTCTAATTTGTTTAGGGATAAAGGTTTCTAAATGATATTAGGACATTATTATCGCATCTCTTTTCCATCATATAAAATGTGGAATTGTTTTTTAGTGCCTTGATATAATAAACAAATTATAAATTATTTTTCAACAACAAAAAAAAAAAAATGTAGTAGCAGTTAACAATTTCATATATGTATATATGTTGTACACATCCTTTGTCATTTTGTCCTGTGAGTTCCAATCCTAATTTTTTTAAATTGCTGTGTCAGCATGTCCTTATCGTGTCGTATTCATATCCCGTGTCTACCCCCCCGACTATCTGAGCATTCTGGACTTGTGTGAAAATGCTTATATGCTTTTCTGGTCAAAAATTGCAGGAGTGGAAAAGTCAGGAAGAAATGCTGAAGGGGATTCATGGTGGGAAACATGGCAAGAAGTTCTTCACCAAGATGAATGGAGGTTTTGATTTTATTATTCTTCTTTTCTTGTTTAACTTTTCAATTGTTACCAAGCTGCATTGACAAATTAAAACTTTATAATTCACCAAGAGTGTATATCATTTTGCCATTATGATGATAACAGTTGCTGGTTTCTAAAATTGCAGTAACCTAGCTAGGATAGAAAGGAGTGCTCAGAAACAAGCAAAATCTGGCACAGAAAATGCGGGATGGTTTGAGAAATGGTAAGCGAAGTTTTCACTGCACAATAGTTGTAATTAATGACCTTAAGTATGCATGTGAGAAACACACGAGTCACCCAGCCCCTGTTAATATTTGATGATACATTTATTTTGTGCAGGTGGGAGAAATATGATGCTAAAGGCTGGACTGAGAAAGGGGCACACAAATATGGGAGACTGAATGAACAGTCCTGGTGGGAGAAGTGGGGAGAGCATTATGATGGAAGAGGATCTGTTCTAAAATGGTATTTCTCTATTTGAACCCTCAGTACTTTGATGCTCTTTGTGCAAAGTTGTTTTACCTTTTCGAATAAGTCACTTGAAGCTAGTAATTTGAATAACATGATAGAAAATTAAGAACTTGTCTGCAATCATATGCAGCTAATAGCAATAGTTTATCATAATGTATTTTTAATGAGAAGTGTAGAAACTTAATGAATTTTGTATGTTTTAGAAACTGTGAAGCCCAAATGTCGCTCAATAGCTTGCAGAAACACCATCCTTCCTTGATAAATTTGGCACTATGCTAAAGATGGACTAATAATAGTAAATTGTCCCATCACCTAAATTTATACTACTAGTGGGGTTCAAAGGAACGAGTGGAAAGAAGACATTATTGTTGTCACTCAGGCAATAGAAGGATGATAAACTAAGGATTCCTGGACAAACATGTTGGAGGATGTGCTTCTATTTTTTGTTTTTTTTGTCCATTAATTATATATATTTTTTAGTTTTTGAAGTTGAAATAATTAAAAAAGAAGGGGAAATGTCTTCCTTCTTGTAGTAGCATTATTTTTCTTTTCCTCAGGACAGATAAGTGGGCTGAGACTGAACTTGGAACCAAATGGGGAGACAAGTGGGAAGAGAAGTTTTTTGCTGGCATAGGTTCGCGCCAAGGGGAAACATGGCATCTATCGCCCAGCGGTGATCGTATGTCACATCCTTCTTTCTTCTCTCTCTCTCTCTCTCACCTGTTCTTTTTTTTTTTTATTTTTAAATGATAATGTTTGACTCTGCAAATTGCATCTGTTTATAGCACTTATCTAAAATGTTAATGAGGCCATGCGCTGTTCTCAACTAAACTAAATTTGATATATGCTAATAAAACGTGCTTTTAACTTTCTTAAAAATGATATTTGACATAGTATTTACAATTCGAGTGGTAGGAAAAATTCCTTTGTATTTTGTAGCATATATATGATTTACTAGGGATTTATACGAGGAAGTTCTTTTGCAGCAACATACATGCTTATGTATGTGCTTACCACTTGTAAGAACATGGATGCATGTCCATTTTTTTATTTTATTTTACTCTAGCAAAATAAGCACAAAGAAGAGAAAAGACGATAAGAATATGTTTGGACCAATACGTTTGAGGTAGACTGATATTTGGTCATTATTTCTGAGCTATTCTGATACCTTTTACTCTATATTGGTCAACATGAGTATATGGAGATGATTGGTTGGAGAATATCCGAAGTAAATTCCCATTGGTTTTCATACTGAGAACTTTATTACCTATATAATAGACTATATATATGCCAAGTTATTATCCTGTGGTATGAAGGCCTATGATATTGTGCTTGCTCCATCATTAGGGTGACTGGCAGTTTATACAGAAATCAAATCAATTTGTTTCGTCTTTATATATTAGGTATGACACCCAAGACCCTCAAGCAATTAGAATGACCATCAACCACATGTCCTTGTGATAACTTCATGCTACCAGGAAACCTTGAAGTGGTTTAAATCCTAGCCCACAAATAGAGACACCACAGAGGTCATAGACCTAGTTTAAAACTACAAACATGAATTATTTTTCTATGGGATTGCTCTTCTATCACTATATTGGATGAAAATTACTAGGATGGCCCTTCTGATACAAATTTATCATCAATTATGGATGAGTACCATGTCATGTTGGCACCATCAAGGGGGCCAATTTCTATTTGTGACTTTCATTTCAATCACTCGTTATTGCACTCTATTTGTTGCAACTTACAATCACTCATTATCATATAGTGTAGGTGTAAGAAATTACGCATCACAATTTGCGTACGTGTTTTTTTTGTGAAAGTAATAATAATTTATTTCACCTATTTTTAGGTTGGTCTAGGACGTGGGGAGAAGAACACTTTGGAAATGGGTATGCTACTAATTTATGAATTCCTTCACGGATTGAGCAAGCTTGCTTCAGGATTAAAGTACTTTGAAGTATAAGTTGTTTTCATGTTATATTATTAGAAATTGATTTGGCTTCTCTGACTATACCAGTAAGGTGCACAAATATGGTAAGAGCACTACAGGCGAAAGCTGGGATATTGTCGTGGATGAGGAAACTTACTATGAGTAAGTCCCAGAAACTCTCTTACTTGCATTAACTCAATTGCATATCTTTTTACACACAAGTCAACAATGTAGATTTGCACATATTACTTTGATACAGCTCCTTAACTCCTATAATATCTCATTGTGACTTGCACCATATATTGCATTTATAATTATACATTTATTGCATTGCTGAATACACACAAGTTCATGAAGTCTAAAACTTAAATGTGTTTTCCTTGAGGGTAATTCTGTCTGCACATCAGCCTTTGTCTTAGTACACGCCATTTATCTTGTTCGGATATCAACTTTCGAACAAAATATAAATGTTCAGATATCAACTATCAAAAAAGTTTTTTGTTTGAGTACTTAATTTTTGTTCAGAAGTTGATATTCAAACATTTTGTTTTTGTACGGAAATTGATATCCGAACGACACAAATGGTGTGTATGGAGATAAAATATGGTGTGTGAACAGAATTACCCTTTCCTTGATTATTAGACCGGCTATGTGTGCATTCCAGAAACTTGAATGCGCGAAGAACCAAAAGCATTTTTTTAAACATGACTTTGAGGATATGTATTTTCATTTCAGTTTTTGCTTTGAAAACAAATTGACGAGTTTTTACTTTTTGATGGAAGGGCTGATCCTCATTATGGATGGGCTGATGTTGTCGGCGATTCAAGCCAATTGCTATCCATCAACCCTCGGGAGCGGCCTCCTGGTGTCTACCCAAGTAATTTTGGGTCAACTCCACCACCTCCAGATGATGTCCCACCAGACATGTAAACTCATATTATTTTTGTGAAGGGGAAGTTCAGAAATTATTGTGAATAAAACTGCTCATGTAACTGAATGTCACAAACCACTGTTCTTCAATTTTATTCATTCTTTTGATTTGTTTTTTTCACTAGTCTTGGATAATATTCGAAGTATGTTCCTTAGCAGAAATTATCACATAGGGCAGGAAGACCACCATTCTATTATTTTTAGTGCCATGTAATTCTTTAATGCTATGTTTGGTTAAGGGATTTGAGGAGGGATTTGAAAAGAGAAATGGAAAAGATAAGTGAAATGTGAAAAAAATATGCCTACATTTTACAGTGAACATAGAATTTCAAAAAATAAGATCATTACTCGGCAGGTTAGTTGCTGGAATATGAACGATAGAAATTGAGCTTGAGCTGCTCACTTGTCCTTCCACAAGGATATACGGATCAGGAATCTTTTTTTGTGATTCGTGCTCAGATTTAAGCTGGAAAAAAAAAGAAAAAATACAAAAGCCGTAGTTTCGGAGTGTCTATTTTAGTCGCTGTGGAGTGTTTATTTTCATATTTACATGACATTAACCACACATTGGTGTTTATTTTTCAAAGATTAAAAAGCAACTTGAGTTTAGTGTTATATAAATTGAATTAAGGTTATCTGAAGTTTAAAATTGAAATTGAACTTGACTATATGACAAGGTTGTGATACTTAAGTTTTGTTTTGGTGATTTAAATTATTCACTTTGTTTTGGTGATTTAAATTATTCACTTTGTAAAATGTTCTGTGCATATTATTCATGTTAAAAATGAAATCAATCTAATACTTATATATTTTAATTTATTTATGACATTTGTTTTTTAAACAAAATTGTTTCAAAACCAAAATGCTGACAGATTTTCAAAAAAAATAAAAAGAAAAACGATGGAAGATATATTAAGGTCGCGTTTGGTATGTGTCTGTTTTAGTTTAAAAATAAAAAAATTATTAAAAAAATTAAAAGGTCTATAACTTATATAAAAAAAGTATTTTTTTTTCTTTACTTTTTACACATCTTTTCATAAATAATTAAAATATCATTCTAAATATAATAATTTTTTTACTTTATATTTTAACTAAAAAGTCAAAAAATGATTAAAATAACTTGTTCTCAAACGATGTCTAAAAAATGATAAAATTTCTTCCTTTTAAATTAAATATAAAAACTAGATGAACACACCACAAAACAAACTGGAAAACATGACAAAGGGATGACTAACAAAACAAAACAAAACAATAGCGAGTGAGGCACTGGATGTAAGATTGGCCAGTGATATCAACATCCCTATCCCCCGTCGACGGCGGAGGCTTGTTCTTCGGTTCTGCCGCTGGTTCCACCGGCCCATCCGCACTCAGCGTATCGCTTGCGGCCGCCTTTCTCGGCTTCTCCGGCTGCCCTTCCTAAGTGCCGTACATTCCACCACCGTACGCACCCTTCGTGGTTGCCACCATCGGCGATATATTGGGCGGTTGGTGCTGCCTCCGCCTCTGATACTCCGCCTCCTCTTCCTCTGCAGCCACCTCTTTCTTCTTCTCTTCCTCCTCCATTGTTTGTTTCTTCTTCATTTTCTTCACTCTCTTTAATTTTTCACCCAAATCCACTAAAACCCTTTATATAGTTGGCTCACTTTTTCTTCTGGGATACGTGTTAACACTTGCTAGTTTGTAAACTTGTTGAAAACGAGTAGCAGGAGTTTTACGTTAACAGTGTGCTTAACTAATGGCAAGAGATTAAGTAAATATATTATTTTAATAATAAAGATATGATGGACAAATTATAACATTTTATTAATCATGTACATAAACACGTTACCTTCCTCACTTATTAGATAATTTTCGGTTGAAGATGAACGACTGCCAGGGTTTGCGTGATTGATTGCGCATTTGCATGGACATGGTCTCTGTTTTTGGAACACTTAGGCAAAAAGTCAGGTAACGGTTTGATGCAATTTTTTCTAAATTATAAATTATTAATAAAATAAATTATAAATATTTTTTTTGTAATTTATTTAAATTACAAATTAGTCTCTGCCTCCGTTTGGCAAGAAAAAGCCCAGGCTTTTTTGGCTAAAATAGCCACAAAAAACAAAATAGGCTATTTTAGCCACAAAAAACAAAACATCAAATCCAACCCATAATCATTACAATCCTCTCTCACAAAAAAAGCCAAAAAAGTCAAAAAGCCAAAAAGCCATTCCCAAACGAGGCTAAAATAGCCCAGGCTAAAATAGCCAAAAAGCCAAAAAGCCAAAAAGCCAACCCACTTCCCAAACGGAGGCTCTATGATTTTAAAAATTACTACATTTTACCTTTTTACGTTTTTAATCACATAACAAATGATTTTTTTATTAATAAATTATCAAGTCAATAACAGTTTTTACTGATGTAAAAAATATATCTTAATTAACAATTCAGGTAGTTTTATTATTGTATAAGAGAATAGTTATAAATTTTATTTTTTATGTTAATTCTATTAAATAAATTTTTTTAACAATGATGTATTTGTAATTTTCAAAACCACACGGAGTAATTTATATTGAGATTTTTGGTGAAACCCCCTTTTTGTGCCTTTTTATTAGGGTAAAGGATAATCCAATCAATTTTCTTTCAAAAAGTCCCTGAGTAGGAAATGCCTACCTTAATAAGGACATTTTATAATTTTTATTTTTTTTATTACAATATTGCCCTTCTATATATACGTATTATACATTTGAAATATTTGAAATCTGAGCTGAAGATCTCGTAGGAACGAAATCAGGAACGAAATCGATGAAGACGATCTCCAAATCTAAAGATCTCGCAGCCAAAGATCTATCACTTGGTCAACAATAGACGATCTTGCCGCCGACGATCAACACTCTCAATTAAACGAGAGTTTCATTGAGATTTGTGATTGTTGATTGAATTTTAGAAGTTTTCTTCTCAATTAGATATGTTGATTTGTTGATTAATTTGTTTTGTTTTTGTTTGTTTTTTTTTGGATTTATTTTTGTTGTTTTTGATCTGATTTCATTTGATAGAACTAGAGTAAAATTTTACTCTGGTTCTATTGCTCTTTTTTTTTGTTTTAGATAATGAGAGTAAAATTTTACTCTGATTTTATTGCTCTGTTTTTTGTTTGAGAGAATTAGAGTAAAATTTTACTCTGGTGTTAGAATGACAGTAAAATTTTACTGTCAAGAGGTGGTCATTGCCAAACGCTTTAGCCGCCACAAACACTGCCTTCGTTTTTTTACTTTTGTGCAGAGTAACATTTTACTTTTAGATTCAGAGTTAACATTTTTCTCATTTTTTAGAGTAAAATTTTTTACTTTTATACAGAGTAAAATTTTACTTTTGTGTAGAGTCTAACATTTTACTAGTTTTTCAGAATAAAATTTACTTTTATACAGAGTAAAATTTTACTTTTAGTTTCAGAGTGTAACATTTTACTCTTATTCAGAGTAAAATTTTACTTTTATACAGAGTAAAATTTTAATTTTAAATTCAGGGTGTAACATTTTGTTCGTAGATTCAGAGTGTAACATTTTATTCTTATTTCAGAGTAAAATTTTACTTTTATGCAGAATAAAATTTTACTTTTACATTCATGTCTCAAGTTGTGTTGGTGACACACTGTATGAGTTGTCAATCTTTGGCAAACCTAATAGCAAAAATTAACTCTAAAATATAGTACAATGTTACACTAGAACACAATAAAATTTTATCAACACAAATTGACTTTTGGACTTGTGGTGACAGTAAAATTTTACTTTGATTGATAGTAAATTTTTACTGTTAATTGTTTCATATTTCCCCACTTATATGGAAGGACATTTCAGTCAATTCATGACATTTTTTTAATTGAGAGGCTTTTGGAGTCATTGTTTAATTCTGTGGGCTTCACACAAAATAGGTCCAATGGGAAGGGCTTTTCACCAAAAATCCCAATTAATGTTTTTAGAATTCTCTCATCAAGATCTATCAAATAAGATCCATATTGACTATGAAATTCTTTAAAAAAAACATTATTACCGCTGAAATTGATGCAAATAGTAACAGTAACATGTTACTCTGTTTGACAATTACTCTATTTGATAGTAACATGTTACTCAGAGTTTGGTTCACAGTAATATGTTACTCCGACAATATTGTCCAAGAAATAAAGAATATATATATATATATATATATATATATATATATATATATATATATATATATATATATATTTTACTTTGCCTTTTCTCAATTATGTGTTATCTCCTTAGGGGGTTTATGAAGAAAAATAAATTGGGTTGTCCTTTTCACTAAACCAGAGTCCAACGGAGGGGTTTTGACTAAATTTCCCATATTAATTTTATTAAAAATTGATATCTACATCAAAAATTATATTATTTTAAAGTTTAATATTTGATAATAGTGATATTTGTTGGATTTTTCAAGGAAAACTTTTTGTGCATGTCCTTAATGCATTAAAATTTTATTATGAGGGAGTTTTGACCAAATCCTCCTAAAAAAAACTAGTATGTTTGAAATGACTTTTTGATTTTTTACGAAAATATGTGCAAAAAATAGAGAAAAATGAATAATTGACTTTTAGGTATATGCTATAAACTTTTTGATTTTTTTAATAACTGTTTGACTTTTTGACTAAAACACTCGCATGCTAAACGAGACCTAAGTTTCTAAATAATTATTTTTTTCAACTTGTTACTATTTTTTCTTAATAAATAATAAGTAGAAATTGTATCAGACAATTTGATATAGACTTCGAGCATAAAATAAATGGGCATTCACAGATTGGTCCTATTGATCCAACTTATTTACTTATAAGTCCTGCTCATTTTTTCACCTAGTAATATACCCATAATGCCCTTCATCCCCCTTCTTCATCCCCAATTATCAATATTGCTATGAATTTTTTTTCCTCCCACCAACAACCATCTCTGGTAACCATCTTTGATCGCTGATGACCATTTTTGGCTACTTTCTTTGACCACTGACAACCATCTCCAATCGTCGTCTCTGACCACCGATGATATTTTTTGACAATTATTTGACCATTTTTTGGGGCAAAAACATTGTCATTCTTCCGCCACCTCCTCAGATCTGGCGGTGACAAGAGAAAGGGAAAAAGATATGAAAGAGGACAAATATCACTGATAACATTCATCAAATTTTTTCAGACGTCTTAATCAATTACTCCCTTTCATTATTACACTTATACTCACATATATACACACTCACTTGCTTATTCATTCACATAAATATGCCAACACACTTAAACACAAAAAAGTAAAATTGACAAACAATAAAATCAGTTTAGCTAGATCTTTACAAAGAGATTGATGGAGATCTATCAATATATACACACATAGAGAGAGGAGGAGACAAAGAGAGACCTGATCTCATCGGTAGGAGTTTTAGCGACCTTGTCATGGCTAGATTGGCATCCAAAAATGGTTAGATCTAATGTCACCAGTGAAGATCAAAATTAAAAATGGCTAGATCTGAAAGTCATCAATGATGGCGATAGAGAAAGAAGACAATGGTGAGAAGTGTGTGCCATTAATGACGATGGAGGAATGTTGTCTTGTGTAGATTGGCGATGGTAGAGTATAGATTGGCAACGATAGAGGTGATTGGTGGATGGTGGTGGCGACTGATGATAGTAGGAGGACGACATGGCGATGATAGTGTGGCCACAGTGGTGGTAAACGGTGGTGGCATGGCGACGGTGGCAGTAGACAGTGGTGCTGTGAAGCTCTCTTAAAAAATAGTAAGTAGATAGAGGATCTCTAGAAAATAGCTAGTGAGAGAGACAAGAAGAAGAAGATGATGAAAAGTTTTTTTTGGAGAAATGAGGATAATAAAGAAGGGTGATAAATTTAATGAGAGCAACATAGGTATTTGTTTGTAAAAATTATGCTATTACTGGATCGATAGCAACCAAGCAATAATTCAAACTACACAACTTTAAATAGAAACAATCAAGCAACTGTGATTCTAGTTCAAATGCCTCAAAAGAATAAGGACTTCTTTGGATCAAATAGTGACAGCAAAGTAAACAAGAAGGAAGACAAACTTTCATGATCAACAGATGGTAACAAGGTAGATTAAATAAACAGAAGCAATTTCGTACTGAAATCACCCATGCTTACCCAACAAGTACATATTACAATGATAAATACTACTCCTAAATTACAATCTCAACTACTTCTACGTCTAAAAGCTAAGTTGTTAAGTTGTTGTTGATGTCCCCTCATTTTTGCCAATCTTTGGCCTTTATACTTCTTCTTTCACACGCCTCTATGATCTCCCTAACCTGCAACTGCTGCTGCGTAACTGCTGTAACTGCTCCCTGACTTCTAGGCTTTACAATTACATTAACCATCTCATTTTGTTTGTTGATCTGCCTATTCTTCAGGTTATTTCATGTCCGCAAACTCTTTTAACCTTCTCTCGACAGAGAAAAGCTCCTACTTTGTCTCATGCTTCCTTCTGAAAGGTTGCTCACTAACTCCATGATCATTGCCAGTAATTGCTCCATCATTTATAGTCAACCCATATGCAAAGACCCACTTTCACCTGTTAGTCATGGTCCTCTGATGCTCCATATCCACTCTAGACTTGGCCACGTGTCCTCTATTAACTGGACCACCTGTCGATAGAACTTAGCATAAATAGGTGCAAACAATGCCCCCCTTGTTCAAGTTGACTAAATATCAAATGATTTTAACTTGAACAAGCTTGCCACTTGGGCCCAAATTGCACTAAAATAAGAGATTTCATCCCCCTAAGCCCAAGAGATAATACCAACAGCAAACCATTTATTATGGGCCCAAAACCAAAATAGACCACATCCCAATATTAGACTGTTTTAGTACTTTTAATATATTGGGCTCATCATAAACTATAAAAGACCCACCTTTTCAACTTCAAATCACTTCAACTTCTTTTTTCTCTGATTCAAACTCCCCAGACTATACTCCTTCTCAAGTACTTCCGTTCGAAACCAAGGCATCACGAAAACCCTAAGCCATGCTCCCCAAGAAATCCCAACCAGCTCTATCTGAGGACAACATCAGAACACTTATCACTCCTCTAAAGCTAGGTATTACCCTGTTGTCCAGCACAAGCTTTGTCGCTAAGGGCATTTTAGGCCCTACCTTCTTGTCCCACTTCCCAGATGAGCTAGCTCCATACTATCCCCTTGCTAATGGTGAGAACCTTCTTCTCAACCAACCTAGGCTTAGTTGGATTAACTAGAATGTTAGTAAAAACCCTCTTAGATCCTGGAGGTCATCGGACTCTGTTTGGAAAAGCTGGGCCAGGAGAATTGAAGCCTATGACTCTAAAGTATGGAAGCACTAGGGCATTAGCAAGGTAATTTGACTATCGACCAAAAAAATATGACATGGACAAATGACTGATTGTTGCTGCCACATGCTTTTAGTCTCAGTCTTGTAACTCTTTACTTTTGAACTTTTGTATGATTTCCTCTACTATTCTAGATGTAGCTCACTTGACTGGCCTTCCAATTTTAGGTAATCAGATTCATGCTCTTTTTGAGCCCCCAAAAGCGACTTTTACTTTAAACACTAATATGAGCTATACATAATTCATCAAAAAATACAAAGGCAAGCCTGGTTCCTCTGTTGAGGACAAAGAAAGAACTGCCTTCTATTTAGTTTGGCTTTGTCAGTTTCTTTTTTGTGTCCTTAAGTATAAGGTCACCAAGGAATACATCCCCCTTGCCTTGCGTATCCAAGAAGGCCAAGCTATGGCCTTAGACCCTTATCTTCATGCTATCCTTTACAAGGGTCTATTTTCTCTTGTAGACAAGAAGATTTTTTCCAACTATGGTGGGCCCTTCTAGCTCTTCTAGGCTTGGTTGTATGCCTATTTCCCTGAGGCACAACGCGCAACGCCTAATACCATGAGGCCAATCTTCTACTCCTATGCTGAACAATTCCTCATTTTTAACAGCAAGCCCATCCTCACTTTCACAAACCATCTTACCATGTTTTACAACCTTCATTTCAACAGACCTTTCACCTTTTACAGTCCATTCCATAACTTTCAATTCTTATCTAATACTCCTCTTCCTCTTCACAGACCCTTCTGATTTAGACAATGACCAAGTCCAAACACAAAATGAAACTTGGAGACACATTCTAACCTGTAGACATGTCTTGGTTGGTTGCTCCATATCTTCCGCCGAAATGTCCAGTTGCAGTTTTGAAACATACTACCCCAATCAATGGTCCATGCACTTTGGCCTTTCTCAAGGTATCCCCTATCCTTATTTTTATCCAACCATCCATGAAGAGATTGGGTCTAGAATCAACCTTAAGGACCCTAGCTAAGCTGAATTCATCCTGACAGAAAACACTAAACTTCTCAAAGATTTTGGTCCTTTATTCTTTAAACCTATCTCAGATTGCACCATTACTTTTGACCATTGGTGGAGACTCACAGCTGCCATCATTTTCTTTAAGCCACTTGAAACTTGCCTCCAAGATACTTCTATTGATAATCAGGGCCCTATACCATCACCTTCCAAGCTTAAAGCTGCAGGCACTTCCATTTCACATACTTCATATCCCTGACTATCTCATGTGTTTTTTTCTTTCTTTCTTTTAGGAATGCTAACCTCTTTGTCTTTTGACAACCAATATTGAGCCTGTTGCTGAACCCTTGGCTAGGGACCAACATAAAGGCAAAGCTCCATTGGACTCAACCACTCAATTCAAAAACACACCCTCAGTCCCCAAGTTAATGGGAGACTCTTTCTCAGCCCTTTATACACATGCACAGAGGAAGACTGCCACCTCTGCCCATGTCGAGAGAGAAATTAGGGCCAAGAAAAGACAAGATCCTTCAACTACTCCTGTCCCAGAGGTAGATCTTAGTGATTGGGACACACCTCTCAGCCAAATAGTTGGCCAGACAACCTCAAATCTCCCAGGGCAACTCTATCAGGTATGCCTCCTTATCACTTCACACTGTTACACCATTTTAACTTCTACTTATATCTAACTGATAACTTCCTCTTCTGCAGAGAAAAAGGAGGAGATTACTTATTACTACTGCCGATGAAGAAGATACTTCCACTTCTCCACAACACATTCATCCATCTCATATTCCCATCACCAATGAACCCCAAGAACTCTTTCCAGAATCAACTCCACCACTACCTCATGAATCTCTTGTATCACAAACACTTCTACAATCTTTGCCTCAATCATTCCAACAACCTTTATCACAACCACCTTTACAACCTTCACCACAACCATCTATGCAGCTTGCACCACAACGGTTTTCACATCCAGAGCCTACCCATATTGTTCTCAAAGATGTCACACTTGGGGCTTTCTCAATGAAGGTCCTTTATCTAGGGGCCATTAAGCCCATTAACTTCCCTTTCGTTTTTACCCCTCAACCATCACCATCCAATTCCTCAAACTCCTAAGCTTCAAACAAACAATCAGAGAGGATTGATATTGACATTTCAACCAACAGCCAATCAACTCCTCCTAGCCATCAATCCTCTCCAAGAGATCAGAATATAAGATCTCCTCCATCAGAAGCTCAAAGCATCCAAGGTGAATATAAATACAAGTGTGATTGCCCATCTTTTCCTTTTTACTTCTTGTAACTGATTGCTCTTTTCTCTTTTTTTTTTTGTGTTTATTTTTTATTTATTTATTTTATTTCAAAACTCCAGGGACAAACACAATCCAATCAGAAATAGAGAAAAGACCTGAGGGCCCCCATGAATCATCCCTACTACCAGAAACAGAGAAAAAGTTTGAAAGCCCAGATGTTGCTACTACCTTTCCTATCCTTGAGGCTGCCACTTCATTAATACTTGAAACAACTCCTCCTACTGCCATAACCACAATAGAACAAGGCCAACCTTTTGCAAGTACTTCATCCATAGGACAGGTGCTACCACTTCCAATCCCATCTTCTTTTTCTATTACTTGCAAAACATACCCTTACTAATCTATTACTGTTGACAGGCCATCATTCTATCTCAGGATATCTGGGCAGAACTTTTTATCATTCAACAACCTCTAGACCAAATATCTCCCCTGCCTCAAAGGCTACATCTCTTTCATGTTGAAACTCAACAAACCTTAACTACTTTCTTCAACCTCATCAATACCCCACTGGAAGAGATAATCCTTAACCAACCAAGTAAAGCCTTGGCCTGCCTTACTGCTGTCCTAAACCTCTCACCGAATCCTTTCAACCCTATTTAACTAAAGCAACTGGCCAAAATCATCACAGAATGGCCAACTCTTTTGGAAATGGTTCAGACTTGTTCCAAGGATATCAAAACCAAAAGAGATTTCCTAAACCGAGCCCACACCATAACTACTTCACTCAAACTCAACCACGAAACCTCTTCATCCATTTCTGAGCAATACACAACATTTGAACTTGAGGAAGCCAAGCTTATGGTAGAACTTGCCTTTGTTAGGCAAAGAAAACTCCATCTGCATCAGTAACAAGACCAGCTTAATCAAGAAGCAAGGACCATACTTTCTCAGATTACACATGGTCCTTCTTCAATCCAAACAACCAAAGCTGAGTTGGACCTAGCCCAAGCCATGCTGGCAGGTGCCCAATCAGAATGGGGTCTTCTGGCTATTCTCTTCTCCAAATCCTAGATTAGTTTTTTTTTGTTTTTTGTTTTTTGTTTTTTATTTTTATTTTTTGTATTACACAAGATATTTGTTATCTTGTAAACCATTGTACAAACCACTTCATTAATGGATATCAATATTCTGTTTTGAATGGCCTATTGTATTCTTGTGCAAGTTTCTTTTCTTTGCATATTGCTATGATTTGATCAATTCCCCTTGAAAGTTTCCCACATGGTTGGATAATACCTCTTAAGGAATTTTCCATTTATATTCCTTCTATGTAGCTGCCTTTCCAAGGATTCCAACTGATATGCACCTCCCTTAAGGACTTTATGAACCCTAAAGGGGCCTTTCCAATTTGGTGACCATTTGCTAAACTCAGGGTCCTTTGTCCTTAAGGGCAAAATGGTCTTCCATACCAAGTCACTTACTTCAAAGATTTTCAATTTAACTTTCTTGTTATGGGCTCTCTCAATCTTTTTCTTTTGAGCTACCATATAATCAAAGGCATCAACTCTTTTGCACTTTACGTCCTGCAACTCCATAAACATGGCCTCCACATACTCATCAACATGAATGTCATAGTGCTTTGCCATCCAACTAGACCTTACTGGCACTTCTAAGGGTAAAACTGCAGCATGACCATAAACTAATTCATAAGGGGATGCTTGGATACTATCCCTTTTTGAATTCCTGTAAGCCCACAAAACTTCAGATAACAAATCATGCCAATCTCTTGGATTGTCTTCTATTACCTTACTCAATGTCACCTTGATTGTCTTGTTTGATGATTTTGCTTGCCTATTTGCTTGGGCAAAATATGGGGATGAGTTCAATATTTGAATGCCATACTCTTTGGTAAACTCCATTATTTCATCACCATTGAACATTGTCCCTTGATCGACAGTAATTGTCTGTGGCAAACCAAACCTACGCACTATGTGTTTCTTGATAAAATCAATCACATGAGACTGATTCACCACCTTCAATAGCACCGCTTCTACCCACTTAGTAAAATAATCTGTAACCACTAATATGAATGTATGTTGTTTTGATGATGGAGGAAACACCTGGCCAATCAAATCCATTGCCCAACCCCTGAATGGCCAAGGTTTGACAATTGAATGCAAGTTCCTATCTAGCACTTTTTGCACATTGCCATGTTTTTGGCATTGCTGACATCCTTTTGCATAACTAATGCAATCTAACCTTATAGATAGCCAAAAATATCCATGCCTCTTAATCAACCACCTCATTTTCTCACCTGCTTGGTTGGCACCACAAATTCCTTCATGGACCTCTGCCATGACCTGCATTTGTTCCATTTCCCCAATACACAACAATATTAACCCATCTTGGGTCCTTCTAAACAAGTCATCTCCCACAATCACATAATTCATAGCCTGATACTTTGTTCTCCTATCTACTTTTGCCTCTGGGTCTTGTAAATACTTAATCAAAGGCAACCTCCTATTATTTTTTGACACTTCCAAAGTTAATATTGCCAAACTTTGTAACTGTCGACACCTAACGCAAGACCTTGTTCTCTTCTGAATCCTAATTATTCTTTCTTGAAAACCTTCTGGAATTCTCAAACCAGAGGCTGTTTGAGCCATCTTGTTGGCCTCCTTATTTTCAAGTCTAAACATGTGTTCAAACTCCACTGTTTCAAAACCTTTAACCAATTGCAATATCTGCTCTAAATATTCTCCAAGGACTGCACTATTACACTTATATTGGCCTATTACTTGTCTTATCACTAACTGTGAATCTCCAAACACTCTTAAGTGTGGAATCCTTCGACTTTTTGCCAATTCTAGGCCAATAATCAAGGCCTCATACTCTGCGATAACACTTGAGTTTCATCCAACTGGTAAGAGGATTGGAACACCTGTTCCTGGGGTGATACTAACACTACCCCAGCACTAACACCTTTTTCAGTTTTTGAACCATCAAGCATCAACTTACATGGCTCTTTTTCAACTAAAAATACTTCATACAAGTCTACCTCGATAGAATTACATGGATGCTCAGCCAATAAATCTTCTAGTGCCTGGCCTTTCACAGTTCTCTGAGGCACATACTTAAAACAATACTCAATTAAGGCCAAACAACCATTTTCCTTGCCTCCTCCTCAAAACTGGCCTAGATAGCATATACTTTACCGCATTAGTCTGAGCAATCACATTAACCTCTACAGGTAACATGTAATGCCTCAACTTGATAACTGTAAAATATAAAGCTAAGCATAATTTCTCTACAGAATTATACCTAGTCTTTGCTTCATTCAACTTCCTGCTCAAGTAGTACACAGCTTGCTCACACTCCTTTTCATTATCTTGATCCAATAGACACCCAATTGACTGCTCACCTGCTGATATATATAACTTCAAAGGTTTTCCTTTAATGGGTGGCATCAAAGCTGGAGGCTTAGACAAATAGTCTTTAATGGCATCAAATGCCCTTTGATGCTCACTTTCCCACCTAAAGCCTTTACCAGATCTTAATTTCAACAAAGGAGAAAAGACCAAATTCTTCCCTGCCAAATTAGTAATGAATCTTTTTAAAAAATTAATCTGTCCAAGGAAGCTTTGTAACTCTTTTTTATTGGATGGAGGCTATGTTGCTCTAATAGCTTTAGCCTAATTTATATCCACCTCTATCCCCTTCTGATGAACCAGAAAACCCAAAAAATCATCAGCATAAACCCCAAAAGCACATTTCAAAGGGTTCATTTTCAACTGGTATTTTCTCATTCTTTGGAACACCTGTCGAAGATGTTCTAAATGCTCTTCAACCTATCAGATTTGATTGCTACATCATCAATATATACCTCAAAAAACTTCCCAATCAAATCATGAAGGATAAAATTCATGGCCCTTTGATAAGTAGCCCCTGCATTTTTAAGCCCAAAAGGAATCACCACCCACTCAAAGGTTCCTATGGCCCCTTGGCACCTGAATACAGTTTTATGAACATCATCTGGACTAAGAAAGATCTGATTATATCCAGTATGACCATCCATGAATGACAAGAACTTATGCCTTGCAACTGAATCCACTAACAAGTTTGCAACTGGCATGGGATACTTATCCTTAGGAGTAGCCAAATTCAAATTCCTAAAATCAATGCATACTCTAATCTTTCCATTCTTTTTAAGAACTAGAACTATATTCGACAACCACTCTACATAACTGACTATCATAATGAAACCAGGTTTCAACAACCTCTCAATTTCGTCTTTTACCATGAGAGTAACCTCATTTGTCATTCTTCTTGGAGGTTGCTTGTGTGGCACATAATTTGATTTTATTGGAAGTTTGTGTTCAACCAAGGACCTATCCAATCTTGGCATTTCATCATAACTCCATGCAAAACAATCAGAATACTTTGAAATCAAGCCAACTAGCTTGACTTTACATTTATTAGATAATAAAGCATTTACATAAATAGGCCTCTTACAAGCGTCGTTTCCTAAGTTAAATTCCTCTAAAGGGTCCTGCACATCAGGCTTGAGATCATCAAGCTTTGCAAGGGGTGCCTTTAAATTCTCATACTGCATCTCTTTATAGTCTAGAGGGCTATCATCTACTACACACGCTACCCAAAAACGGTGGGGCAACATACCACCTAACCTTCTTTCTAAAAAGAAATAATAAAGTCTAGCAAAAGTGCTTTTACTTACATCAGAATCAAATTCATTCTCACTTTTATTTATCTTCATTGGTAATGTCTTCAATCAACACTTCATCTACAGGCCTGGTTTGCAAGACATTTGGCCTGGCCACTTCCTGGCTCATCTGTCGAAAACCTTCCTCAACAAATTTTTGGAATTGATCATAAATCAACCCAATTCCTCTGGATTTCAGTTCTTCATTTTTTAGCACAACAGAGCTAAACTCTTTAGCATATAACATAGCTTCTCCATTATGAACATCTGCCTTAAAGGGATTGGCCTTTGCCCAAAAAACCTCCATGCTTTGCCCTTCCTGACCTTCCACAGTTAAGAAAATCAAAGCCTGATGAAGGGAAGAAGGTACATAACCATTAGAATGAATCCAATCCCTTCCCAACAGCAGGTTATAATTTGAAGTAGAGTCAATCACAAAAAATGTTGTTCCCATCACTCTAGCTCCCACTTTCAATTGCAAGGCAATCACTCCTCTTGTATTAGAAGAACCACCTGAGAAATCACTCATAGATACATCAGAAGGGATTAAATCATCAACAGTCTTACCAATCACACTTAAAATTTTAGTGGGCAAGATATTCACAATAGCCCTATTATCAATTAACACCCTGGTCAAAGGACAACCATTTAGGTGTGCACTAACATACAAAGGCCTCAGATGCCTTACCAATTTTGGCTTAGGTGACTGGAGTATCACCTTTTCACCACTACCAGTTTTAACTACTTGAATAGACTTACCAGCCTCTTCTTTAGACTTATCAATCTCTGCTACCATCACAACAGGCTCTAACAAATCCTCTACATTCCCGTCCAATTGTTCTAATTGCCCAGGCCTTGCTTCAAACCTTTTTGGTGAAGGCAAAGAACCAAACCTGATTGCCTCTATTTTCTCACCAAAATCCTCAGAACTTTCAGACTTTGTATCTTCCCTTGTGCCTTCCTTGCTGTCAACTGGAACTTCATATAGTTTGCCTGCCAAAACACTTCCATCAGTCATTACCTCATCATCTTCATTCTCCTTATCTAACAGGAGTGCTTTAGATATTTCCTCCAATTGCCTCCTAAGGAAGACCTTCTTAGGTATCTTATCTACTACTTTCTTTGTCTTGACTCACCACACTCTTCCTTTTTTTTTTCTTTCTCTCCCAAATCAAATTGTTTTAATAATCTCTCTTTGGATTATCTCCCTCATTTGTTGAAAACATAGCATGAAACTTTCTTTGTTCCCTTATTTCTTGAGTCCTAGTTGGCCCCATAGGCTTCCATCATGTCGAAGGAAACCTTGGATGAACCACACCTTGCCAACTAGCATGTGTAGGCACCGGTGGCTTCACCATCCTTGGTTGCATTGGGGGATAAGCCTGTGGAAACCTCATCCCTTGGCCATGAATCTATCCTGGCCTGAAAAACCTTTGACCCTGGCCAATAAATGGCCTTTGAAATGGCCTTGGCACAAATACTGGTCTTTGAACATGACTAGGGCCAATAGATGGCCTTTGATCTCTTAACTGTCTTACTTTAACTCTGACTCCTTTTGTATACTAAAGAGAAGGGTACACAGGTTGCCACCTGAATAAGAATGGACCATTCTCCTCACCATATGATCTATTGACAGGCCCAAAAATTCCAGGGTCCTACCCATCAAACAACAACTGGTCTCCATTAAAAATCTGAAGGTCACTTCCCCCTAAGGTATTGAACCTTAAGCCATGATCCTTCACATTCTCTTTCAACTTGTCAGCTAAAATTGCTTGCAATTTTTCCTTTTCAGTCCCACATCTTATGCACACAAACTTGTCTTCATCAATCACTTTCTTTTCCTTCTCCTGCTCCTCCTTGTGAATCTTTTCCAAATCAGAAAGCAGAACAGTTGGGTTTGGTGTCTTTCTTTTAATGCTAGTTGACACCATATGGATTGGTGCCATTTTTGGAAAGGGATTGTTGTCGACTGCCATAAGTCCCTTTTCCTTTTCTACATATGTCAACAGTCTTTTCTGTATTAAGTCTTGCACACAATTTTTGAAAGTTACACAATTGTTGGTGGAATGTCTAAAAGTATTATGCCATTTACAATACTTTTTTCCTACTCTGTCTTTTTCTTTTGGAATTATGTGTCTAGGGGACAATGTTAAAAACTTATTAGCTAACAACTCATCAAAAATGGTATTAGCTTTTGACAAATCAAAAGAATACTGCCTAAATGTGGGGTTTGTGTTTCTTTTGGCTGGCTGACTTGCTGGCATGTTCACTGGTTTGTCCATTTTCCTCAAAATTCCACAAACCACTGGTGTTTTGCCAACTACTTGAGCCACATTAACATTAATTTCTGTTTCCACATCAACTTCTCAGAAATAAGTTCCATAAGAAGTTGCATTCCTATGTCTCTCCTCTCTAAGAATTGATTCATATCTTGTTGCCCTAGAGGACAACTTAAACAAGTCCCTAAATTCCATCCCTTCAAATTTCTTTCTCAACTCAAATTATTCTGAGCTATTCTTACAATTTCAACTTCAGGTATATACATTCGACACCTATTTTTTGCCCTCTTAAATCTTTCAATAAATTGTTCTATATCCTCATAAAAATTTTGCCTCATTTTGGATAAATCAACCAGAGTTACTTCAAGCTCAGTTCTATAAAACTGAGCATGAAACTGACTCTTCATTTCTACCCATGTATGAACTAAATTAGCAGGCAAATTAATGAACCATGTGAAAGCAATCCTAGACAGAGAATGTGGAAATAATCTCATTTTAAGTATGTCATTATTTCCTGCCTCTCCACCTTGTAAAGTAAACCTCCCTATGTGTTCAATCCTCACTATGAAATAAGGAAAACTCAGGGACCCTGTAATTCCTAGGAAAGGTTCTTCATCTACCCATTGAGCGTATGGTTTCCTAAACCTAGGCCTTTCAGGCCTTTTCACCCTTGGACCATAAAGGTCTTGAACAATTTGAATAATCTGGTCTCTTTGAAGATTTTCACCATGATTAACTGCATTTTGCCCCCCATACCCATAATTATTCTAAAAAAAATCATACTTGTCGACATGTAAAGGGGGGTGCTTGACCTCTTGGCCTTAGGCTATTACCAAATGGTTCATCATACATGTTAGGTCTGTGCATTTCAGGGTATGCCCTAATATTACCACCATTATTTATACCTTGGTGTCCATAACCCATATTATATCCAACATTTTGGTTTCCAAAACCTCGATTATAATTTTCAAAACCCATATCATTTCTTGGCCTCCTGTTAGGATTAAACTCTGTGTTAAACAAATCCCTATCTCCTACTCCTTTTTGGCCATATAATGGATTAGAAAAAATATTTGACCTAGGGTGCCCCCCAGGCCAATTTCCTTGAATTTTAACATTTGGTGTTTGAAATACCTCGTGCATTCTCTCATTTGCAGTGGGGTCCCTATAAAAGGACATTGGTTTACCCATAGATTGGGGTGGCCCACCAGTTGGTGGCTCCATGTGTGTTTTTGAGGACACGTTTTGTGCCTTTTTTTCATTATGGCTTGCATACTCCATTGATGGAGCTTTCAACGCACTCCTTACTTCTCCTAGAAGGATCTGGTTCTTTTCAAGTGACTGGTTTGCTAGTGCATCCCTTATCTGAGCTACTAAAACCCCTGTTGGAATTTTGGCATGGCCACTTGCCTGGCCTTCTGTACCCACTATTTGGCCACTCATTTGGCCTTTATGGGCCATTGCCTAGCCTCCATGCTGGGTATCACGATCATCAACAAAGACTACGTCCTGGTCCACCTATTCTTCTTCAAACTCAACTAGCCTCTTTTCAGCATGCTTGTCACCTATTTCTTTGCCTTCATCATTTCCTAACCAAATTATGCAAGATGGTCCCACTGAGCGCGCCAAAAATTGTTAGTAAAAATTATGCTAGTACTGGATCGACAACAACTAAGCAATAATTCAAACTACATAACTTTATATAGAAACAATCAAGCAATTGTGGTTCTGGTTCAAATACCTCAAAAGACTAAGGATTTCTCTAGATCAAATAGTGACAGCAAGGTAAACAAGAAGGAATACAAACTTTATTGATCAACAGATGGTAACAAGGTAGATTAAATAAACAGAAGTAATTTCATACTAAAATCCACCCATGCTTACCCAACAAGTATAGATTACAATGATAAATACTACTTCTAAATTATAATCTCAACTACTCCTAAGTCTAAAAGCTAAGTTGTTATATTGTTGTTGATGTCCCCTCGTTTATGCCAATCTCTAGCCTTTATGCTTCTTCTTTCATATGCCCCCATGATCTCCCCAACCTGCAACTGCTACTGTGTAATTGCTGCAATTGCTCATTGACTTCTAGGCTTTTTAATTACATTAACCCTCTCTTTCTGTCTATCGATTTGCCTCTTTTTCAGGTTATTTCATGTCCACAAACTCTTTTGACTTTCTCTCGGTAGAGAAAAGCTCCTACTTTGTCTCATGCTTCTTCTTGAAAGGTTGCCCACTAACTCCATGATCATTGCCAGTAATTGCTCCATCATTTATAGTCAACCCATATGCAAAGACCCACTTTCTCCCGTTAGTCATGGTCCTATGATGCTGCATATCCACTCTAGACTTGGCGACGTGTCCTCCATTAACTGGACCACCTGTCGACAGAACCTAGCAAAAATAGGTGCAAATAGTATTATAGGATTTATTAGTGCATTCAAAAAGTCAATAAGACTTATAAGTATTTAAATTCACTAAATAAAAATAGTTATTAATTAACCCTTTTAAGGATTATAAATAACTAAGATAAAGTGTCCTGGACAGAGGTGTGGGTCTAAAAAGTCTGGTATATTACTGGTATTTTTACTAAATAAAATGGGCTTTACCCAACCTTCAGTATGTTTGGGCCTTTCCATACTGAAGGTGTTTGTTGTTTACAAAGAATTATGTGGTGCTCTTGGGATATTGACGAAGATTTGGTACTTTCCAAGCTTTTATAATACAAGGAGCAAGTTATTTTGGAACCTTTTTCAATATATATATATTTCTTTCAAAGAGGACATATTTGAGGAATTAATCACTAATTTGTCAAGTCATTACTTGATTCTTTTGATCATTAATTGATTTGATAAGTCACTGTTTGATTCGACAAGTCATTACATAATTTGAGATGACATATCACTGACTGATTTCACAAATCACAATTTGTGTAGATCAAACCCCGGATGTTGGCATTGACACTTGAATTGCGGAAACCCATACTCTAATTCTTGTCCCCCGAACCCCAGACCCACATAATATTGGACCCTAATACTCCAAAAGCCCCTACAAAATTGTGTGGGTCTTGTGTAATTAGAATTAATTGAAGTTGTTAGAGATCTAAAATTTTAGACTCACAACTCACAATAATATGACAAGAGAGTTGAGCCTATAAGTGGATGTCCACTTGGGTGCCTCAACTGAGGATATTGGCTAATGACTCAGTGGGTGGTTTCTTGACTCACTGTGGTTGGAGTTCAACTATTGAGGGCCTTCAATTTGGACATCCACTTATTATGTTGCCCGTCATGGTAGAGCAAGGGTTGAATGCTAGGATTTTTGAGAAAAACAAGGTGGGTATAGAAATACCGAGAGATGATCAAGATAGGTTATTGTATCGGAACTCAGTAGTTGAGTCACTGAAGTTGGTAAAAACTGACGATGAGGGAAAGGTTTATAGGGATAAAGCTAGAGAGATGGGAGCTACATTTGGTGACAAGCTTCAACATGGCCAATATATAGACAAATTTATCGAGCATCTACAAAACTACAAAAGGTTTAAGTTAATGGAGTTCTTAGTGACAAATATTATGTTTTTAAGTAATATGCATTTTATTTGAAGCAAAGGCTTATTTTCATTATCTTGTAAAACATACGCAAACAAATTATTGGTGACTTTGAAAATAAAATGCCATCATGTTGTTTTCTAATCCTCCACATTTAACCTGTGACACACATATCTTATAATTATAGATTTCTAACAACTCCATTGGTTGAACTAATCCTGATTGTCCATGGTGACATCTAGAACAAAGAATAATGATACATAACTCTAATTCAAGAGTTCTAAATAGAGCTCTAATGAGTTGACAAGTCAAAAGAAGATAAAAAGCACCAATAGAAAGTAACAATAATTACACATGGGTTAGTGCCACGTAATTAGAGATCCTTTAGAGCTCTTATTTTAGAGCTACTAAACATTTTTTCTAGAACAAATATCCCAACTAGAATTCAAATAGAGTCTTCCATTGTTATATAGATTTAAATATCAAATTATTCATCTAAATGCAAAATATCAAAAATAAAATGACACATTGTCTTTTTATTTATTTATTTATTGGTCATCCAAATACAACAAAAATAAATTACAATTACTTCAGCCCTTTTACAAGTTCTAATACCACAATTTAAAACCATGTTTTCCACTTAAAACTCAACCTTCATGAACGCATCTACTGTTTTTGGAGAGATACTCAACAAAATTGTGCATGTACTGATCATGCAGGACCTTGTCACCAAA
Source organism: Camellia sinensis (assembly GCF_055761805.1). NCBI lineage: Eukaryota > Viridiplantae > Streptophyta > Magnoliopsida > Ericales > Theaceae > Camellia > Camellia sinensis. The sequence continues at coordinate 16,346,900 of NC_138966.1, forward strand.
TAGGGCACTGATTTCTCTTGCTTTCTTCCTATAAATTAATCCCTCGTTATTGTCTACCATAACCAATCTGATTGAGTCGGCCACTGAGTTCCTTGTGAAGGACCCATCTTCTTCATCTCTCGATATCTCAATCCCAACCTTATTCTCATGGAGTACCCTTGCATTTAAACCTTGGTCTGCTGTGAACGGAAACATAATAAGTGGTTTCCCAAACTGGAGTTGTCACACCCCAAACTCGCCCCTAAAAGTTTGGGAATGACCTATGTAGATACGAGCACATAACCTGATATACATAATATATGGGGCCTGAACGGAAGCATTTAATATTACAAAATAACATAGAATAACATCCATTGAGCTAAAACTAACATGCCAGGATCACATACGTGAGAGCCATTTATCTATATATATGTCCATACATATAAATGAGCGTATATCCGAACATTGGTAAAGAAGGGGGTATATACATACATTTTAACCTTGAGTAAATAATTAAAGTGCAAGCCAAAATCTTAACAAAACTTCACATAAATGCATGGGCTTGGTTTGGGAGTCTGGGCATACTGAGGTTGACAATTGAAGGGTGAGCATCAAGGGTTAAGACGGACTTCCAAAATAATTACCTACAGAACAGACATAACACAAAGTGAGCGAAGCTCAGTGAATAATAGTACATAAATGATTCAATGCTCAACTTGAAGTATAATACATATCAATGCATACATAAATAAAGAGGGCATAAGGTTAATTGATTCTACACTAGTTTCATAACGGCCTTAGGCCTAGTCTTGAAACATAATGACTTAAAACATAATATCTTGAAACATAATGGCTTTAAGCCCTTGAACAGAGTGGCAATAGGCCCTTGAACATATTGGCATTAAGCCCTTGAATGTGTTGGCATTGAGCCCTTGAACTTGTGTGTATGAGCTCAAGAGGTGGCTCGCACGGATTCTAGAGGTGACTCGCATTGCAGCACTTAGTTCCGTACAACACTTTGTTTCATACTAACAGATCTTACAGATCATACAAAATGGACATAGGCCTCATAACTTTCACAGAACAACTTTCAGCCTCATAACTTTCACATATGTATGGACTCAAGAGGTGGCTCGTACGGATTCTAGAGGTAACTCGCACTGCAGCACTTAGTTCCGTACAACACGTTGCTCCATACCAAAAATACAGAATGGCCTCTGGCCTAATAGATCATATAGAATGGCCATAGGCCCAGATTGGCTTTAAGCCTAGTTCATATATGCATGGATTCGAGAGGTGTCTCACATGGACTCTAGAGGTGGCTCACAATGTAGCACTTAGTTCCAAATAGCACTTTGTTCCATACCAGTAATTAATAGGTCTTACAGACCAAACCATACATATCATGTCAAACCATAAACGGAAACAAATTCATATATATGCATTATACTTGAATCATAAATAGAAATCAGAATTCATACTTGATTATACTTGGCACTTCGCTAGCGCTAACAAATCAATATAAAGCATTCTTGTTAGTTCCATAAAGGAATCCCCCGATATTGAGAACTTATAACATACATGAACTTGTAACATACCTAAACTTGTGCATACTTGAACTTGTAACATACGTAAACTTGTAACATCCTTGAACCACAGTATTATTACCCCCGGGTAAGGGCCGTGTGCTACGGATGTCATGAGTACTTTACATATATGGATAACTGTTCATTAAGTCAAAACATAACATATCAGAACATAGAGCATTTCTTGTTATATCATGTCATTACAGTACACATAACAAAGACATAACAGTTTACATCATAACGTGAGTCACATGACAAGGTCATTGATATTTAATTCTGTCTTCAGGTTGAGTCATCCGTAAGTTAATCTGTTGTTTATCATAATGCTTAGCAGGTATTAACGTATAAAACAATCCGTGGTCTTAACTAATTATTCATTAAGAAATGGTGTAGTTCACTTGATCTATTAATAGCATATAGAAGCATACACCTTTGTTTGATCGTTCATATATATTACCAGAGTTGACTTGTACTTAACAGAGTACTAATGGTAGCCGTTACATCATTCACATGAGTTAACATAGTTAACTTAAGTTTAGCAGGACATTCCTGATAATTATTAATGAGAGATAAGCACATTTACAGATTGAATGATTTCAGAGATACGTGAATACCATGGTTCCATAGTGCTTATACATTCCCTTTGTTCATCATGAATCACTATAGCTATCTTGCAAATAACAGAATGTTAGTCTTCTTTGTCAACAGTAATACTGCTTAATAATGCCTCTAGATTTTCTAATCAATACATTGTTAACTTAATTACTTGCAAGGAACAGCATATTAACGATAAAAATCATTAACGATAATTGAACGTATGACTACCATACTACTACTCACAGTGGTAGGTCTCTGATAGTGGTGGAACGATGTCCTCATCTTGACCTACAAACATAATGCACATAACAGATTATGAGAATAAAACCAATCTCTTTTTATTCCTTACTCAATAGCTATGGTGGTTCTAGACTCATTAGTCCTCCATAGGTTATCATAAAATAGGAGGAATCGATAGGAGGAAGCTTCAGGCGAAAAAACGGTACAAACTTGATAAACAGAAAGTGAATAGTCATCACTAATTTGGACATAACTATTTCTGTATTTAGAATTTGGGAGTGAAACCACTTTCGTTGGAAACTAGACTTCCGGGGATTGATTTTAGGCTCAAGAATCACTCAAAACGGAGTCCGGATGCAAAAGATATGCTTGTTCAAAGTTACAAGGTAAAAGCTGAAACAGAGTCGGCCGCTCGTGCACCCACTTTGGCCGCTCGTGCGGCCCAATTCCGCTCGAGCGGAAGAACCCGGCCACTCGAGCGCCCAAAAGCAGAATCAAAACCTCTTTTTCTTCTTCATGGCTGCTCGTGCGGTGCCCATGGCCGCTCGTGCGGTCTGGGCAAAAAAACCAGTCCGAAATTCACACAAAACCCAACTTCGATCAATCTAACACAAACTAAAGCTCAAAATCACATGGAAACTTAATCATAAATCAACTTAAGTTCTTAATCACTTTGAATTCATAATTATAATAAATCATAATCCAATTATATGGAATTTCTAACTTTCTCACACACACACACACACACATATCTATAACCATTTGGTCATGAAATGAATTCAAGCTTAATAATAGAAGAAGTAGAATGCAATTCTCAGTAGATGATTCAAGTTAAATTTAAACAATCAATTAACCCCAAGCACACACACACAAGGCCACAATTACAAACCCTAATTGACATGAATCAAAAGGAAATTCTTACCCCACTCCATGACTAAGGTTACACAAGATGAATTAGATTTATCTTGAGCTTGATTCTCTTAATTTCCTCTCAATCTCCCTTCTACTTGATGAATTTCTCCTCTTCCCTTCAACCCTCTTCTTCTCTATGTTTTTCTCTCCAGGAGATATTTTTAGGCAAGGTTCTTGACTTAAACATGTAAGGAACATAAATATATATGTATATCTAAAGGCAAATAAGGACAAAATTCAATCGTTTAATCATCCCAAATTGAAATTTCATAGAAAATCTCATTATAGCTTAAAAATCATGCAGATTCCAAATGTCAAATCAATTCCGGATTATCAAGCCTCTAAGGCTCTCAATTTTTGATTCAAACATTCTACTTGTAACAGATCTTTTTCCTTATCGAACAGATACACATTCATAACCATATGATTCACTTACTTAACTTAATTTAACATGGAATTTCACAATCAGCATTTAAATGCGCAGGACAAGGGACTGAAAATATATCAGAAAACATGTACGAGGGTCGGGTTATTACAGGAGTCCCTCTATCACGGAACTCCATCCACAGTGAGTTAAGAAACCTCTCATTGATTCATGACCCAATATCTTCAGTTGAGGTGCCCAACTCTTCCACACTACCCCTCGACTTCTGGCTCGCTCCTCGAACCCATCCGGCAGCTCAACCGATTCGAACTTGTTTGAACCAGGCAGCTTCCTTAATGCCCAGAAAAAGGGCAAACCAGAGAGCTCCAACCCAAGAGCCAACTCGGTGACTTCTTCTTGACTCAGCATGGCTTCGCTCCCCAATGCTACCTAAACTACAGAGCCATAGTTTTGGTTGTTGAGTCGCTCACTGATTGAAAGCCACGTCTCGTTGACATCGCTGTCTTCAACCACCGCTGGTGGCATTAAACCGAGTGGAATTACAGGTTTGGGTTGAAAATCTTGGAGGAGAGTCAACCATTGGGGCTCAAACTCTCTATAGTGTCGTATGGCGTAGACGTCGCACCCCAACACCGCCGATCCATATCGACACAAGTCGGAAACCCCAGAAGCATTATTTGTTGCATCGGATAGGATTCGCTTTATCTCATAGAGGCGAAAGGCTACGTTGGTAGGAAATTGGACCCACTTAGGTGGGACAGTGAACTGCTGTGGTTCCATCGGGTTCTCATCAGAACCGTCGATCAAAGCCGATGCAGGACCAGAGAAAGCTGCATACCAGGCGTTGATGGTGAGGAAGAAGGCTCGAGAAATGCCGAGTTTGGTGGCGATAGGGGGCAACCGGTGAGGAGCAAAGTCGTAAATGATCCAGTCAGGTGCGGACGCTTGAAGGAAGCCAGCCAACCCAATCTCGAGTTGTCGAACACTTTCTTCAGGTAAGGAATATGGTCGAAGGGGACGTCCATGGTGGCCTCTGCGTTTTCAGGGAGGTGGTTGTCGACGCAGGGCAACGGGAGCTCAACAAAATGTATGAAAGGAGATAAATTAGGAGGTAGCTTTGGCAAGCGTTGATGTTTCTGGGTGTGGATACAAAGGAAATCTTGTGACCCTTTTGGGCAATGAATTTGGCGAGGTCTAAGTATGGGATCATATGACCAAAGGCTAGCCATAGGAACATAACTATATGGAGCTTCCGGTCGTGACCGGCCGTTGGTGAGGGAGGCACAACAACAACACCATAATTAAGGTGGTTGCGTGATCTACTCTACAAAGAAGAACACTACTACCATTCCATATATAGATGTTTTTTGACTACGGGATCTCTAACATTACTCTATTTATATTATCTTAAATAATTTCTAAATTTAACTCAAGTTAAAAAGAAGTTAAAAGAGTAATATCAAAACAATAATGATTTAGACCACTAAAAAATACATCACTAATAGCACTAATACATTGGGAATGACAAAAAAAAAATAAAAAAAATAAAAACAAGGCATAAAAAGTGGGCGGGGCCTACTGTCACATCATTAGTGCTCCCTCTAGTGATCTCTTTTTAGTGCTCCAAAGCATTTTTCATACTAAAAACCTTAAATATTTATCAAATGTCTCACATGGGTGTGAGACCCACATAAGACTCACATGGCGTGGGTCCCACACCCATGTGACATATTTGGTAGAACATTTGGTAAAATATTTGAGATCTTTAACATTTTTCATCTAAATAAGTGTCCTTTTTGACTTTTTTATTAAAAAAAATATTAAAAAAAAATACATATTTGAAATAATTTTTTAACTTGTTATGAAAAAATATGTTATAAAATATTATAATAAATAACAAAATAACAATTTTACCTTTAAAGGACGTCCGACAGCATTGCCTGCCAACTTTTGCATTTGAAATATAACTTCTTCTTTTTTTTTTTTTTTTTTTTTTTTTTTTTTTTTTTTTTTTGGGTAGACACTTGGAACTATAAATTTCTACGTGGGTGAGGGAGTGCCACATCTGTATAGATAGTTTTGGCTTTTGTTGTTGAATTCAACAAGGGAGTTTTCTTAAGTGTGCAAGTGCACACCATGTGCCACTTACACAAAAAGTGTAAGTGTAAGGTGTAAGTATAAGTATAAGGTGTAAGTGTAAGGTGTAAGTGTAAGGTGTAAGGTGTAAGTGGGTTGCACATGGTGTGCAACCTCAAAAAAGGTGTAAGTGTAAGGTTTAATTTTTTACAAAAGGTGTAAGTGTAAGGTGTAAGTGTAAGGTATAAGGTGTAAGGTGTAAGTTGCACACCATAACCAAACCCTTCAACAAGAGGATAATTGTGGCAACACAATTGTACAATTATTGGACTGCAGTATTAAAAAAAATAAAAAAATAAAAAAATAAAAAAAAGTTGCAATTTTTTTTTTAAAAAAAAACGAGTAATGTGCTATTGTTGGTCAACAAATGTGCATTTTTTTGGATTCCACCGTGGCTAATTGTTTTTTGATAAAAAATGATAATTTAGCCTTGCATATATCCCTTGTAATTTCATCAATGTTTTCAACAATTTATAATTTTTTGGTCAATATGTTTTTTTCAACAACCCATAGTTGCTGTCATATATAGTTACTCACTTTATGATATATAACTTCATGTAATTATGATATATGGAGGGCTCAAATCATTTGGAAAATACACTCCCACAATTATGTTTTCTTTTAATTTTTTTTTTAGAAAATAATAAACTAGCACAAAAGAAGAAGAAAATTATATGAATGTGCTTTGCTTTCTATGATGCTGAAACCATCATATTTCCTTAATGTTATGATGTTTGCATCATGGATTTGTGTGTGAAATTTAATTATATTTCATTGACATTTCATCCACATTTTCCCTTTTGTTTTTCAAATCTACACTCAAATCCATGATCCAAACATAACATAAAGGTTCTATCAAGATCAAAAAATCCAATAATAATAATCCAAATCCAATAGTCCAATAGTTCAATAGGTCGGATACTGAGTTATCAAAAAAATAATCCTATAGTCCATCCAATTAGAAGCTATTCAGCTTTACCTTTGACATAGAAAACTACTAGGAAATTAACCAAGTTATGCTCTGTCAAATAATCCAATAGTCCATCTAATCAAATAATTTTTTTTTGTAGTTCCTTTTATTATTTTTATTTTTTTTAAGTGGTCAAATGGTTGGTTTTGGTACATTTGTTTGAGTGTTTATGTAATGGTTATTGATATTTTGAATAAAGGTAGTAGAGTTTCATCTTTGTTATTGCTTATGCAGTTTGTTAATGTCAAAATATGTGCAAAATAATAATTTTCATACATAGATTCTTTCTTTTCTCCCCATAATCATAAATTTCCTTAAATATTGTCTTCTTTACTAACTTTGTTTCGATATTCTGTTTTTGTTTGTCATAGGTCCTCAATTTCTCTATCTTAACATAGAAGTAAAGCCGTATCCCCTTCATCCCTTCCTCCCTAGTAGTTGCATTAGCATGTATACTTTTTAATTTATTTGCTCTTAATTAATAGCAGGGCACTGGCGAGTGTGCTTTTTTTAATTTATTATTTATTTGTTTATTTTAATTGATAGTAGGATGCTTGCAAGTGTGTTTTTTTTTTTAATTTATTTTTTGAATTAATAGTAGGGCACTATCAGGTGTGCTTATTTACTCATTTGCTTTTAATAATTGATATTTGATAGCAGAGCATTGGCGAGTGTGCTTTTTATTTATTTTTTCATTTTAATTGATAGTAGGGTACTTGCTTGTGTGTTTTTGAATTTATTTGCTTTGAATTGATAGTAGGCCACTAGCTGGTGTGCTTATTTATTTGTTTAATTTTAATTTATAGCAAGGCACTGGCCGGTGTGCTTTTTTATTTATTTAATTTTAATCGATAGTAGGGTACTTACAGGTGTGCTTTTTTATTATTTGTGTTTAATTGATAGCAAAGCCCAGGTGGGTGTACTTATTTGTTCATGTTCTTTTAACAATTAATAATTGATAGCAAAGTATTGGCGGATGTGCTTTTTTATTTATGTGTTTGGTTTTAGTTGATAGTAGGGTACTTGCAGGTGTGTTTTTGAATTTTTTTTTTGAATTGATAGCAAAGCACTGGCAGGTGTGTTTATTTATTTGTTTGATTTTAATTTATAGCAAGGCACTGGTGGGTGTTTTTTTTTTTTTGTTGATTTGTTTGATTTTAATTGATAATGGTGTACTTACGAGTGTGCTTTTTTATTATTTACATTTAATTGATAGTAGAGCATTGATGGGTGTGTTTATTTATTTTTTTTCTTTTAATTGATAGTAAGGTACTTGTGGATGGGGTTTTGTAGTTTGTTTGATTTAATTGATACCAGGGCACTGGTGGATGTGCTTTTTTATTCATTTTCTTTCAATTTATAGCACACAGGTGAATTTTTTTTTCATTATTACTACTATTGATCATTGGTTTTGCTTTCTTTTGGAGCTATACTAGCATAATAACCGTGCTATACTCGGGCACAAACAAATAATGAAAAATAAATTATAATATTAAATAATAACATAATTTTTTTTAAAAATATATAAGAAAAAAAATGTAGAATCAATTAAATTTTAACCATTTTTATTAGAGGTACACTTGAGAGAAGTTTTTTTTATTGTTATGTCATTAATTGTGTGTTTCAACTTTTTAATATGTTTGTTAGTGGTTTATTAGAAAAAAAAAAAATACATATTGCATTCTGTTAGTTTAATAGGCATACCAAACATGATGGATGAGATACATCATTATATTCATATGCCATACCACGTTGGCAACCAAGCATTGGAATGGGAACTGGCATTCCATTCCATTAAACCTTATTATTCATTTGTACTCTCATTCCATGCCAACTTCGTTCCATTCCTTTGTACCAAACATGCTCTTAGGTTGTGACATGAGTATGAGCTAGTTTGAGGATATCAATATAAGAAGGATATATTGTTTGGCATAGTTATTAACATTTAATTTTTTTTTTTAATTAAGACATTATATATTTATTTGTAAAATATGTATGGCATTTGGTTAAGGTATATTTGTGTTTGAAAAACTACTTAAGGCGAGATTGGGTTAGTCCATAAACTATATTTTTAACTGTTAATACTGCACAAAGAAGTGAAGGGATTTTGCTATAGAGTAACATGATAAATCATGTCATATCATGTTTTGTCTAGGGTTCCTTTGAACCCTTTGTACCACGGATTCATAAGCTCCATTGGTTCAATGTGATGCTGATGTGGGTTCCACTTGACAAGCAACATTCATCTATTAAAAGATTCTGTCTCTTCTTTGGCCTCTCTTGAGTTTGCCCAACTCTTAGGGTGACTTTCAATGTTTTGTTCAGTGACCTTTTGAAACATCATAGTTGTTGGATCGTATTCCCAACATCTCAAATAAACCACCTAACCCAAGTTCCTACATGATCTCTTGTTATTTTGTGTGCCATTTGCTAAAGTTCATACATATATGTTGTATATGTGATTTGTTATGTAGATACGATGGATGAACCTGAAAGTTGTAGGCACAAAGAGGTCAACAGTGAAATTGATGATCAATTTGCTTCGGATGGCAAGGATGTTGTTGTCGATGTAAAAGAAGAAGGGTTAGCTTCCTAAACCTACGATAGTTTACAAATGCTTACTAAGGTAGATGTTTTGTAAATGAAATTCAATTCAGAGGATGATGCCTATTCTTTCTACAATGCATACGCTAAGGTCATCGGTTTTAGAGTACAAAGAAGTAGAAAAAGAATTTGTGGAGACAACAAATTTGTAGAGAGTAGGAAATGGGTTTGTTCAATGGAAGGTGTAAGAGAAAAGAAATATTTACAGCGTGTGGAACGGGTAAGAACTCCTAGGGCAGAAACTGGACTTTTTTGTAGTGCCACATTTTGCGTGCGTTATGACAAGGCAGTTAGAAAATATGTTGTGACCCACTTTTTAGGGGAACAAAATCATCCCTTGACAGCACCACACAGTGTCCCTTTTTTTTGGTCGCATAGGTTTGTAACAAGTGCAGACCAAACTAAGCAAAGGCCATGCGCAATGTGGGTATGAAAACGAGTCAGATCATGGATTTTATGGTCCATCAATCAGGGGGTTATGAGAAAGTGGCCTTTTTATTTTTTATTTTTTATTTTTTTTTGAAGTAAGAAGGTGGGCTTCATTCACAATGATTTGCACAACCAATTCCAAGTTAAGCGCAAAGTACAACTTGTAGAAGGGGATGCAGAGTGTGCCTTAGGATACTTATCAGAGAAAGTAGATGCAAATCCATTATTTTTTTCAAGTACAATGTCAATAAGGAGAACCAGTTGGACAAGATTTTCTGGGCAGATGGTAGGTCTCGAATGGACTATGCTACATTTGGTAATGTATAGGTAGTTGATACAACTTATCGTAGAAATGCATATAAGAAGCCATTTGTAATTCTAGCTGGCGTAAGTAACCATTTTTTGACAACCATATTCGGATGTGCTTTGTTGCCTGATGAGACAATAGTGACATTCACGTGGGTAATGTTAATGGAGGCCATGGATGGTAAAAGACCCATCTCCGTTGTAATAAATAGTGATAGGGCAACGCGTCAGGCAATTGTAGACACCCCATTTTTGACCGAACTTAAGACTTAGACGTCATCGATAGAGCGCTCGGTGATTGCACATGTTGTGCTCGTTTTGAGGTTTCGGAGTTTCGGCTGAGAGCCTTGCCTCCGGGCCTCGGGACTCTTTGTGCTTCGACTCGGTCTGCGGACTAAGTCTTGCTTTCTCTTCCCGGAGGGAGGGAGAGGTCTTGTAGACCATCTCTCAGTGGTCGTAGACTACTTTTCGTGGTTGTAGGCCACTGCTCCCGTTTGGAGACTAGTTTCCGGTTTTCAGAGCCGTCGACCGCGCACCTCGGCTCGGGACTGCTTAAAATTCTCCGTTTGGCGCGGTTTTTGGCACACGCCTTGTTTCCTCTGCCTAGAGGCACACTGTGGCCCGGGAGACCACCTTTGTGGTCACACGCCACTTTTGGTGCTTAATAGCCTGTTTTCAGAGCACCTGGCCGTGCGTTTTGCCCACCGAACCCTCGTTTTGCATCGGTGTTGGTTCATTTTTTGTATGAACCTTGTTTTCATTGTTTGGAAGGTGGTAAAAGGGTGGGAAACCACCTTTTCTCTTGGAGAGCACTTCTCTCTCTGCCAGCCAATTTTCTTGTTGGGAAACTGGTCTCCTTGATTTTTGAGCCATATTTGCTGGTCTGCCACCATACCACTAGCTTGCATTCAGTTGGGAGACCATCAAATAGGCTGGCCGACAACTTTTCCTTGAGGGAGACCACTCACCCTGGTCAGCCGACCAAGGGAAGTGGTCGGCCGACCACCTTAACTGGTCGGCTTGCTCCCTTCAGTTTTGTCTCTGTGAGTTATTGCCAGCTGTGCCAGCTGGAAGGCACAGACTGCATCCTCCATACACGTGTATAGAGGATCTTTGGCATTGGTTTTTAGCTTCTTTGAGAAGCTTTGGCCTCCTTTGTCTATAAAGGAAGGCCTCCCCCTCCTTTGTGAGGGTTGAGATTTTGGTTAAGACACATACACATATCTCTCTCTTTGTCTCTATATTTAGGCTTAGGAAGTGTATTGTTCTTGTCCCTTTTGCACCACACCTCATAGCCTAACACTTCCACCATCAACCCAAGGTTCTTGGAGGTCATTTTCAGAGGTTAAGAAGCTGGGTTTTTGGTCCAGAAGTTGCTGTCTTTGTTGAGCTTCAAGGGTAACTCATTTCCTCCCTTTTTAAGCATTATTTTGATCCTTCTCTTAGCCTCATTTGCATGCTTATTTGAGGTTTGTTGTCAACTAAAAAAAGCTTTATTTTTAAGCATTATTCTTGTTTGTTTAAGGCCATTTTCCTGTTAGAGGTCATCTACCCTCTTACATGCTTCATTTAGTCTTGTTTTGAGCCATGCCTTAAGGCCTTTGTGTTGACCTTTGCTTGGCCTTTTAGCCACTAAAATCTAGTGGATTTTTAGTGGTTGGCATGCTGTTTTGAGGGCCAAAATCAGAGAGGGGTGACCCTCTCTCTTTTGGCCTTGTTTGTTTGCATATTTGGCCTTTCCAAGAAGCCTATATTTTTGTACTTCCTAGCCTTGGTTCAGGCCATTTTTAGTGACTTTTAGGACCTTCTTAGACTCTGTCTAGGGCTAGTTTAGTCACCTCATGTTTGCCTCTTGCTTGTGTAGAATAATCCTCTTCATAGCTTATCAAAGGAGCATGTCATTCTTGCATGTATTGGTCATGTTTCAGTGGATTTTTGGTCGTTCTTTGGCATATCATAGCTCTGTCTTTGGCTAGTTTAGTGGCCTCTTGAATGCTTCACATGCTTGTAGTGTAAACCGTGCTCACTAGCTTACATTGCATGTTGTTTTGGCCATTGATTCTAGCATATTTTGGCCATACTTCAAACTGATTTTGTTCATATTTTGGGCTGCCTTAGCTCTGTTTTGAGGCCTCTTGGTCGAATGATACTTGCCATGCATACTTGTAGTGTAATATCCTTGCCTAGCCTTGAGTTTTGGACCCCCCTTGCATGCTTAACTTGAGGTGTTTCCATGTCTTGGAATCATTGAGCATGTTATTTCAGAGCCTATGCTTGTGCCATGTTCCCTTATTTTCCACTCTTTAAATGCGTTTGAGAGTTGTGCTTGTATACCTCATTTATGGGCCATTGCATAAGCTTCATTTTTGTGCATTTCAAGCCATCATCTAAGTCCATTTTGCCACTGTTTTGGGCCTGCATAGGGATTTTTTGGGGTTGGTTTGTTCATTTGGGCATTGCTTTGCATACCTCTAGTGTAATGCACTTCACTAGTTTCGATATTTGAGCCATTCAACATGCATAACATGAGTTGTTTGCATGATTGGGGACCATTTTGTATGTCATTTTAGACCTGGAACATGTGTTGTTGTATGCCATATTTCATCATTTCCATGCTTTCATACAGTTGTATCTTGTGCCCTAGGCTTTGGGCCTTTGCATCTTGCATGTTTGCATGTGTTTTGTTGCCTCATTTTCATCATGTATGGCCACTGATTTGGGTGTGGCCGAGGCCTATTCATTTTGGTTTAAGTCCATTTTGCATCGAGTATGCCATTGTAGTTCATAGCATTGAGTATGCCGCGTTGTCTCATGTTTGATCATTGCATTGCGCATGCCTTGTTCACTTCATTGTGTATGATAGTCTTCACATGTGCATTGTGTATGACATATAGTATCATGTGCATTGAGTATGCCATTATTAGTTCGTAGCATTGCGTATGCTAGTTTACACGTTTGCACGTCATCCTTTGCATGTTTGTATGACTTGGTTGCATCGCCTTAGGATTGCATGCTTGAGGTCGCATTGTGCATGCCATTCTACTTATTGCATTGTGTTTGGAATAGGAGTTATTCCAAACACGGGAAACGAGGGATGTTTCATACTCCAAGTGATGAAACGTGCCTCGATTCTCGGTCACCGACACTCTTGACTAACACATGATGGAGTTTAGGCATTTATGTGTATATGTCCATTCATTTCACATTGAGTCGTGCAATCTGACTCCTCGACCATCATGCATCGAGATACGTGATTGGTGGCCCGAGGATCAAGGACTACACTCCCTAGAGCTTATACAATGATGGGGAGAGTGGTCGTGCACACATGTGTTGCAAATACCTTGCTCTCTCTCTCTCTCTCTTGTCTTTGTTGCAGAAAATGCAGAAACCAGGAGAAGAAACTGGTCGGCCGACCAGGTTTTCTGGCAGGCCGACCACCTTTTTTGGTTTTCACCACCAAGGGTGGTCGGTTGGTGGTCTCCAATGCCTATAGCTAGTCGGTAGCCTCCCCCTAGATTCCCAGGGTAGAGTTTCATCTCCTTGGAGCTTTGTGCAAGTTTCTGAAATCAATTGCAAACAAAGGCGAGCCGGGGCATCGCGATGTATTTCCTGACAAAGCGACTCGAGCATGCATGCATCCTTTATCATTCAAAGCAGAGCTGAGGCAGCCCATTTTACATAGTTTGCATGCTAGTTTAGTTAATTTGTTAATTAGTTAGTGTTGTGTAATAATTAGTTAATTTGATTCTGTATTATTTATTCGGACCCTCCGAGAGAGGGCAATGTTGTAATAAGTATGCGTGTGTGTGATGTATGTCTTCCAACCCTACGTCTTTCTCTCTTTTATTTACCAGCTTATGATGGTTAGTTTTAGGGCACGTTTCAATTAGCATCCTTATGCTCGTATGTTTGCATCCATTCATCTATTTTGCATGCACCGGGCTCGGCGCATCATACTAACTGCATCGTATTTCAATTCCAAGTTGGATACATGTTACCTGTAGCATCTCATATGCCATCTTAGAATAGCCGAGCCTATCTTAGTTGCATTCTTGCATGTGTTGCATTAGGCATCTCAGCATAGTTAGGATTCATGCATGTTTTCTAATTATCTTCTTTCTTTGGCTCAGAGTACTCGGTAAGTGTTTATGCTTTAGCATCCTTGCATGCGTGTGAGTGACTACCATGATAGCATGCTCACCATGAGGCTATGTGCTTATGTGATATAACTGCCTGAATGCCTGTGGGTGAAGGTTGGGTTGCTTGAATTGGAATAATTCGTCGAAACCCGTGTTTTAGCCTACTTGCGAGTAGCAAACTTCAATCCATTTCAAAACAAACGGATATGCGATGCTTTGTTCCAACTTAGGCAATCTAGTCTATACTCGTATGCTGTGTGCATCACATAGTAATTCTAGGTTAATAACCAGAATAAGAGCACATGTGTTTTCAAAAACAAGATATCATGCTTAGTAGTGGCCGATCTTTGATCGGGTGAGTGGGGGTGCTCATGAAATGACCTTCCCCAATCATACCCAAGTTCCCGAACCGAGGCAACTTTGGTGATGACGGACACGTGGTCTTAGGCATGAGTCAGGGTTTCCTAAATTCTCCCAAAATAAAATATTTAGGTGGTGACTCTGTATCTGGCAAAGCAGTCCATGTTTGGCACTTCTTTCTAAAAATCAGTTTTTCAAAACGATTTGCCGGATTTGGACTCTTTGGTGATTTACCGATCTTACATTGCACTTTGTGAGATTAGATTCAGAACCGTGACATTGAGTCTGAACTATAGTGAGCCCAATGAACAAAACGGGATTTTTTTCCGGGACGTTCAGGGACGTCTACAGCAATCAAAAGAGTTATTCCAAATTACAGATATCGTTTATGTTGTTGGCATCTGGAGAAAAATGCCTCAACAAATGTCTACATATCAGAATTTACAAATAATTTTGCATAGTTGATGTTAATGAAATGTAAAATTGATGAGTTTGACAATGCCTGGGTTGGTATGGTGAAACAATACAAGTTGGAAAACAATAATTGGGTGTTGGAGATTTATCGCAAGTGTGATAAGTGGGCTGAGGCATATCTCCGTGGTCACATATTTGTTGGGATGAGGAGCACTCAACGTGTCGAGGGTATGAATGCATATTTCAATATGTTCCTAGAACAAAAGGTTGGGCTGTACAAATTTGTAGCACAATATGATAGGGCTCTTGCTAGGATGCGTGTTAATGATTTAGAAACAAAATCTAAAACAGAGAATAGTTTCTTGGCTTTGACTATGCCATTGAGAAGTTTGGAGAAACATGCAGCTGAACTCTTTACTCGAAAGATTTTCTTATTGTTTTGACATGAAATCAGGAAAGAGGGTAAATTGTTTGTGATGGAAAGAGTCGAGCATTTGTCAACTGTGTTACAACTAAATTGATAATCTAAAATACATGCAAGGAATAATAATTTCAAACCTATATCATTAAAAATGACATCACATAGCAATATTGATGCATGAAATGATCACTTACGGAACCACAAATCCAGGTTTTTGGTTGTAATGAGCAAAATTGAAACGGGTGGCAAATTCAACCAGCGTGTAAAACAACTCCATGACCACAATATCCTCACTACATCATGTAAAAATTGAAGAGTTAAACTTATTTTTGATAGAGAGGAACATACAAACTCAATAAAATTACCTGCTTTCCAAATCCTTATCGAAACAATAAGCCTCCAGAATTTGTTCCTCCGTAGATAAAGGACATGGCCTTACGATTTGTGTAGTGGATGACTTGTGAATATAACCAAATATATAAATAAGAAATTGTCAAACTTCATAGATTGCATTAAAATAAGGGGATTGGAGATCAAGAACAATAACAAAATGAGTAATAATCTCAACGGTAGTAACAGATGCATCAAAATTGACACCAAGTAGTTTTCCAAGTAAGTTCAAACTCTAAAACAAATTACAACGAACAATAAATAAAGAAAAATCCTGAAATATAGTTACACAAAGAGAAACATTGTATAACACATATATTATCTACATGACTGACTTGATCAAACTTATCCTCCTTTGTATTGAAAGACGAATATGCTTCATCTAAATCAAGCTTTGTCTTGGTTGTCCTTTCTAATTGGCTTTCCTCTTCTTACTAGCAATGGCTGTATAAGGTAACTGTATGTCCACCCGCTTATCCGAACGTCGAGTGCAAGGACTGCCGTATGCACTAGTGGATGAACTAGATTTATCAATAAGTTGGAGTTTTGGGATTTTTTTTCTTCGCTTATTGTTCAATCTTACCTTCATTTTGGTCTGCTTCCCTTTTAGCTAATGTGTAATGGGAACACCATTTGTATAAGAAGAAACATCAATTGCATCAAAAAATGGTGCATTTCTTACTCGTTTTCGAACTTGTGTGGTTTGATCATAAAGATGGGAATCCAATTTCAAGATTGATGGTGCGAGCGGAATTCTATTTTCCTCCGTGTTTTTCAATGCTACCAGAACATCAGGTTTTGGCAGGAGTATAGAGGTGACATGTTTAACTGTAGGTACAACCGTAGATTCTGCCATAACATTAGGTTTTGACATGAGCACAGGGGTGACATGTTCAACTATAGGTACAACCATATATTCTACCACAACTCCAGGTTCAACTATGCCAGCTTTACATTTACATTGGTTGTGCTCCACTTCATGTTGTTTTGACATTTGTGGTGGCTTGCATTTTTCCACGACCTTGGGAATAGAAGAATTAGCTATTCCACTTTTAGTAATAACAACTAGTTCTTCCAAAATACTTTTCATGCCACAAACATTCATCTTAATTATTGAAATTCGAATATCATTGATATTTTTCATATCCCCTCTTTGTACTGATTGTTGCATTTGCTTTTCAACACAAAATTAAGATTAACCTATTCACAGACACATCATAAAGAATTTAGTTTTCCATTCAACAAGAAAAAGAACAAACAAAACCAAACCTAAAAGAAAGGAAACAAAGGATGACCTCCTCATTCTGATAACCTCTTGAATTTTGGAATAGTTTCAATGTCTCCTTTATTTCTACATCGCCCCAATCAGCGAAGCAAGGGACCGAGCGAGCACGAGCAACATGACAACCACTAGGAGCAACACAATCAAAGTAAAACAACTGCATCACAAAAATGCATGAATTTAACATGTACTATGTAATGAAATAGGCATTGAAATCAAGTATTTCTAACAAAACAATTTTTAATTGGTTAGAAGTATACCATTATAAGAAATAAGCATCCATTTGGTTGCAAGTGACTTTTTGAATTGTACTTGTGTAACCACGAACAAAGAATTGAAGAGTGAACTTCGCCCAATTATAATCTTTCATGCCATCCACATTTCAAATGAGGTGAATGAAGGATTGTTTAACAATATCCTTTGTGTTTGGGCATAAGAAAGCACCTAATATGTATAGGGCAAATATCCTCGTAAATTCCTCTCCCCTCTGTTTTGGTCAAATACTCTCTCAAAGAATTCAATTTGATAGCTCCTTGGACAACTCCAAGTTCTTCAATTGGCTTGGGAAATTCTTGTGAAGATTTTTTCAGTTATATGATTTTTCCTTTGACAGGAATCCCAGTAACTTGTGAATGTCTAGTTCAGTAATGGGGAGTTGTCGCCGATGAACATTCAAGGAACAAGTTTTGGGATCAAATTTCTGAACCAGCCATTCGCAAAGGTCATGATTAAGCTTTGTACATCTGAGATTCAAGAGGCCCCCTAACCCACTATTAGTAACTGCATCACGTTGTTCCAGGCTCAATTTTTTTATTATTTTAACAATTGATCTTAAGGAAATTTGCATTTGGAAATGTCATTGAAAAAGAATATAGTGGGTATTAGAATAATTTAAGAAAGACACGTTCAATAACTTAACAATAGTGTGTGAATCAATTTATGTGAGTATATGCAAATTCAAACGTGTTATTACAATGTGTGAAATATTAAAACAATAAATTTTTGCTCTCTTTGTATTTTACCTTTCTTGGTTTTGTGGGAAGGGGACCTTTTAACGTGGCTTGCTTATTAACACTCCACCTTTCCATCTCTTTGTACTCCTTCTTGTCCCCCTTCCATCGGGTTCTCCATCTCCTATGTCCTTCTTCATCTACATTGCCTCAAAAGTAAATATAAGTGATGCAAGTAGAACATAAAAGATACATAGAACATAAAATATAAAAACAATATGTGGTAGGTAGGCAATGTGCAAACCGTGTCGGTAACTTTTATTTGTGCTTCCTGCATGATTTTGTTTTCATCTTGGCTACAGGTTCAACCAAATGGATAATAAGGGCTAATATTTAAACCCAACATAAAACATGTAATTAAAATAATACATTGAATAGTGTGAATAAATAATGCTTGTAGAAGAATGCTGGTGTAAATTGTTTGTGTATGCAAGGTTTGTTGCTTCCTTCGCTCATTGTGTATTGTTATGTATTATCTACATAAGCAAAGGTGAGATAATCATATGAGAGAAAATTAAATCAAGTTAGTCAATGTAAGAAAAGTATACACACCAAAAGAAAAATAATAATAAACACAAACCCTTCACTTACACATTGATTATTATAAAAAATAAAAATAAAATTAAAATGGGGCAAACAAATACATACACAAAGTCCAAAGAATGCAACAAGAAAACCATAGATTGAAGGTCTGTTTACAGTCCTAGTGGTGGTTGCTGTTGTTGTGTAGGTTGGTTCTATTTGGAAATGATGTGATGAATCTGTCATTATTGCTGTCTTTGGTGATGTTATTAGCTAACTTCTTGTTGTTGGTTGTTAGGTTTTAGTCTTTCTTTTGGTGATGTTACATCAATTAATTATATGGGTTTTTATTCCTGGTTGAATATGTAATGACCAGTTACGTCGTGTGTCCCTTCACTCATTGTTTTCTTTGGGTTTGTTGTGCTCGGAGGTTTTTTCTCAAAATTTTCGTTCTTGTTTACTCCGGTGTTGAGTTTCACCTATTTCAGAGGGTGTAGGGTCGGTCCGAAGTGCCAGGGGTTGAGCCGAGGAAATTCTGGATGGGAGGACTAGGGCCGCACGTGCGGGAATCAGGGGGATTTTGGGCTTGCACACTACATTATATGCAGGTGCAGGTGGAGGTGCGGATTGGGAGAGCCGCATGTGCGGGGATGAGGGCCGCATGTGCGGGACTTTGCTGAGTCCGAAAATCAGCTTTTTCTTCTTTCCTTGGGCTGTGTGTATGTCATTGTTTGTATATCACTCCCTCTCTAAAAAGCCTTTTCTCCGCCTTCTCTCTGTATTTCCTACACCAAACAAGACCAAAGCCATGATTTCTTTAGATCCATTGAGATTTTAACCCAAGTTTCATCATCAAAGTTGGAGAGCTAGCCGAGGGCTTCATTTTGTGTGGTGAAGATCGTGTTTCAACACCATTAAATTCGAGGGTTTCATCTCTATCTCTTTCAAACTTGAGATAGGGGATTTCTTAGAGTTATATGTATGTTTTTGCAAGATTTGGGTCAATTTCGGAACATCTCTTGTAAATTTTGAAACTTGATAATTAACTCTACAATGTGGGTGGCTTGGGGTGGATTTACTCCTTGTTACTTTTAGGGAACATTATCTTGAGGGTTTTCAAATACTTTGATTGAGAAAAAGAATGTTTTGAAAAAACACTTTCAAAAGATTTTGGGTATGTATAGTTGTGATGAGAAAAACCTAGAGATTTGGGTTTTTGTTTGAAAAGTTGTTGAGAAACCATAGATGATTATTTTTATTTATTATTCTATCCTCTTGTGCCAAAATGAATAAGTAAATTTGAGAATTTCTCATCTCTATGCATGTATATATATATATATATATATATATATATATAATGATGAGTTTCATGAAATATGAGAAGTGATGATTTTGGGAGTTATTGTGCAAGATGTTGATGTAGTCTTGAAATGACTAAATTGTTGAGAATTGTACAAGATGAGGAAATGTTGCTCCTTGTTGATAGATTAATTGAATATGTGGTAATTTTGTGAAATAACATTGAAGAGAGGAAAATGGGAAATGTGGTTGTTATGGTATTATTGTTGAGATACTCGAAAATGGAGAAATATTATGAGACATTGATAATTGTTGCATTGCATACTCATTCAATTGATTCTTATACATTTTGAATTGAGTTTGGAATGTTTACATTGATAAAAGAATATTTTGAAATGAGAATTTTTGAAATGTTTTGGGGTAAATATGTTGGTAAGTCTGGATAGGAGGTGTAGATGGAATTGATTAAGTTCGCCTGAGTGTCCGGGGTCAAAGACCGAAAACACGTGCGGAGAGGTACCACTTCCCTTCCAGTTAACAACCGGTAAAGTGGCATTTTGGTAATGCTAGTTATGCCTACTTGTAGACACTAACTTAGGGATTACCTGAGTCGTATTTACCGCCCCTCTGAATTAAATTGTAAATTTCTGAATTGTTGAGATTTCAAATTATCATTGACCATGGCTGTTTTTTTGTTTTGTTTTTTTTAAAAAAAAGATGTAAATGTAATCTTCTTTTAAATGGCATAGTATGACATGTGCATTTCATATTGGGAATCTTGCATAAATGTATATACTTTGTTAAGAATTCTCTACTGGGCTTTATGTTCACCCCTATGGGATTTTGATGCAGGAAAAGATGAGGTGAACCCACTAAACTAGGGCGTGAATGTATGTATTGAGATCACGAGGCTCTATTTTGTGTTGACCATAGTTTTTTTGTAAGCCAAGGGCTATATATGTATGGGTTCAAGAAACCATCTTTTGTGTAACCGGGCTTAAGCCTTGGAACATGTAAGCCCTTTGAGGGCATTTTATTTATTTTTTGGATTTGACGTTCCACATGTTATAGATTCATGTATTTCATATCATTGAATGTGTAATTCGCATGTGGGATTATTTTCTACAAACTTTAATGATCAATGTTATGATGATTTGGGAATTGTTACTATTCTATAATGAATGATTGGTTGATGTACCTAGATTATGTTAGGAAATTTTTTTGGGGCGTTACAGAATATATAGACTGTTTTAAGATAAAACCCTTGAATTTTAAATATATTGAGTTAATTCATATAATTACTTAAATATGACTAACAAAATCATTCATATGGATAATGACAAAAGGAAAAAGTTAAAAAACAAAGTAAAGTGATATTGTTATGATTTACTTTTGTTCAAGTCTTGTATTTGCAATTTGATTAGTGGAGTATAACAATTTTTCCATTTTGGTACTAGGAATTAGGAAAGTATAATTTTGGTGCTAAGAATTTTTCTATATTGGTGGTTTCATTGTTTCTTGAGCAGAGAGTTTGTAATTGTACTGTGACAGATTTCACAGGATGAGGTGAGACTATAATCAATGACTCTCGTAGCAGAAATTAGGATTATTTTGTTTCCTCTGTTTTCTCGTGTCTTTTGTGTGGAGTTTATTTAATTTTTCTCTATTTTCCCGTGTTTTTTTATTGCATGGATTGAAAATCTGAATAAATTTGTTACATACTTTTGCAAATACTCATTCAAATAGTGCTTCCCTTCATTTCTCAATGACACAAAAATTTAAAACTATAAACTACCTATTATTGAGAAAAGAAAGACAGGGATAGTAGAAGATTTTGAAGTTCAAAATTTTCTTATTTGAATGGGTATTGTATGTACAATACGAACAAAAACACTAGTATTTCATCATATATAACTCATCAAAAGCAACTAAGTCTCCAAAAAAGCATAAAAGCCTAGACTAAAACAAACTTAAACAATATCAACAATAATAAAAAAAAAAACATACCCTAGGTCTCCATAGCATGAATGAAGATGTTGGCTAGTAGTGGTGACGACAACAACAGCTCTATCATGGGATCAAAGAGTGGCCGATACAAAGAGAATATGAGACCAGCAAATGTGAGAGACAAGAGTGTTATTCCAAAACTCCAAAATATGTGTTTGGGTGGCCAAATTAAGCATTTGTTGAGTTTATACGGAGTTTTAAATTATTTTTTTGGAAACAAAATACTCTCTCCGTCCCAAAATAATAGTCCCTTTTGGGAAATCTTACTTTTTTTGGTAGTACAATTATTGTACTTTAAAAATATTAATTTTTTAAAATTACCCTTTGATAGTATTTTTTTTAGGAATATCAATTAGCATAATTGTACTTTTTGTGTTGTTAATGAATTTAAAAGAAGGACAAAATAGGAAATTAATATTATTTTAGTTCTTAATTTTTGAAAAGGGACTAATATTTTGGGACAATGAAAAATGGAATAAGGGACTAATATTTTGGGACTGAGGGTGTATATGATTATTCTAATGGAGGTGGATTGCCTCCAGTCCACAATCTAGACTGGACCGTATTGTTTGGACCTTTTTAAGGCCACTACGGATCCCGTTTCGATAATCAAAACCCTTTATTTTTTGTGCATTATATTCACAAAAAAAATTAGGTTGATTAGATAATTGTAAACCTTTCAATTTACTGCGTTTGTCGTCACAAAAATTGATGATTAAATTTTAAAAACACCAATTTTGTTCATTTGTTTGGTGACAAACACCATAAATTGAATATGTTACGATTATAGGATTGCTCTTTTTGTGTAAATGAAACGTACAAAGTATCTGACAAAATTAATGGTTTGGATTCAAAACAAAACCCGTGATGGACCCCATGGGCCCAAAAAGTGCCCTCAAATCTAGATTATGGGCTCGAGGCAATCCACCTTTTTATATTTGGTGAGGTCAAATAATTATGCAAATTTATGAATATCTTTTTATTTTTTATTTTCCTCAAATTATATTTTATTTTAAAAAAATTATTGAAATTTCACTTTGAGAAAATATCATTTTGTCCTTCCAACTATAACTCAAAAATCAATCCAACCACTGTTCTCTAAATAATATCAATTTTATACCTAAATTATTTGATTTTGCATCAATTTTACGCTACCATCAATTACGGTCTATAATAAAATAGAAGTTGCACATGTGGCACCAAAATATCAATTAGTTCTCTGAATAGAATGAAGTTTGGAGGTCTAATTGATATTTTATTGATAGTTTGGTGGATAAAATGAAATTTCAAATTTCAATGCCATGTCAGCAACTTTCGTTGGATTATAAATGTAAGCTAACAGCGGGGGTAAAATTAATCCAAAATGAAATAATTTAAGATAATATTATTAAAATAATAGAGGTTAAATTAATTTTTGAGTGATATTATGGAAGGCAAAATGATATTCTCTTTTACCATTATTAAAATTATTAGATCTTCATATTAAATTATGTTAGCATATTTTCAAATAATAGTTATTAATTATTATGATATTACTTGCATCAATAATTTCTTCACAGATTAGGGCATGGTTTGCATTTTGTAAAATGGTAAATTACACCTTCACCCTGCTTACCTATGATTACTTTCTCATTTTGGTCTCGAAACTATTAGTTTCTTTTCACTTTAGCGTGGGTAAAGTTCACCTTCACTTGTACGAAAACCACCTCAACATGCAAACTTCCATTGTAGAACACTTCCATTTACCGTCTGCCATAACCAATCTATTTTGAAGTGGGGAAACAAAGTTTTCTAAGTGATCAAACACTACAACAAAAAGGGCTTTTGGTGACAGACTGATTTTGTCTCCAAACACCAAATTTTCGTCACCAAAGTGATCTGTGACGAAAATTTTTTGTCACCACGTTCATTGTTTATTTGTCATCGCAGAAAGTACCTGCTGATGAAAAACTGTTTCGTCGCCTATTCTTCTTTTTTGGCGACAAAATTGTTCATTTCTAAATGTTGAATTTTTCGTCCTCTGTAACATCTATTTCGTCACTATAATTAAATAATATTTTATTTTTAATTGTTTCGGCAATGAAATATTTCATCACAAAATATTAAGATAAAGGTTTTTGTGACGAAATTTATCCTCACCAATGATATAGATTAAGGTGACAAAAAATTCGTCCCTAAAATGAGCACAAAACAAAATTCTTTAAGGACAAAAACAATTTTGTCACCAAATATTTCAAGTTAGTGATGAAATATTCAGCAAATGTGACGAAATTATTTGTTAGAACTATATCATTAGTGACAAAATTATTTGTCAAGAAAAGTAGTTTAAAAACTAATAGCGACATTTTTTTTATTTCGTCGCTAATAATAATTAACATTTTTTAAAATGGGAATAATATTTTAAATTCTCAATTTTTTTTTTCACTAAAAATTCCCTGCACATTTTAATAACATGTTTAATAAAATATCTATTGTAGATCAATACAAAAACTTGTTCATTTTCATAAATACCACATTCGAAATATGTCTCATAATATCCACAAAAATACAATATCAACTGCGGATTACAAAACACGTCTCCTAATATCCACAAAAAACACATCTCCTAATATCTACAAAAATATAATATCAAGTGCAGATTACCAAACATGTCTCCTAATATATGCAAAAATATACACTTTACAATGCAACCAAAATACATGTAAGGTAATATTAACAAAAACATAAAACGAGCAAGCTCCTGCTCTCCAGATTACCAAACACGTCCATCTCTAATCTCCAATCTGCAACAAAACAAAACAAAACCAAAAAAAAAAAGAAAGAGAGGAAGACAATTACTATCTTATCAATAAAATATACAATTTAACATTTTTTGAAAAAGTGCATTTTTCGACTTAGTTTTCAAACCGGGAGTCCCGTGCTAGTTCCATAAGTTTCCACAACTTACATTGGTCCCTCTCGAGGTGTTCGAGGTGTTTCCCGAGCCTTCTCGTGGCTGTTTCACGATTTTGGCCCTCAATGGCCTATTTTCAAGCCTAAGTGTTGGAAAAAGTGTATTTTTCGACTTTGTTTTTAAACCGGGAGTCCCGTGCTAGTTTCGTAAGTTTCCACAACTTACATTGGTTACTATAAGTTTGGAATACAATGGTAAATTTCTGGGAGTCTCGTGCTTGTTCTATAAGTTTTCACAATTTACATTGGTTCCTCTCAAGGTGTTTATGATGTTTCTCGAGCCTTTTCGTGCCTATTTGAAGCTTCCCCCCCCTCCCCATGACTTATTGTAGTGCCTAAGCATTGGAATAGTGTAAATTTCAAAGTAGTTTTCAAATCGAGAGCCACGTGCTTGTTTCGTAAGTTTGCACAACTTATGTTGCTCCATCTCAAGGTATTTGTGATGTTTCCTGGGCCTTTACATGCATATTTCACTATTTTCTCGAGACCTTTTGTGCCTAAATGTCAAAGTAGTTTTTTATTCTACCCTAGTTAAAGAAGAAAGTTTCTACTAAATTAACACAAAAACATAATATACTAACCAAGAAGCTTGTCCATCAGAATCTGAACTTTTCCCACTCTCAAAATTTCCCGTGATACCTTTCTGCCTTAAACAATCTATGATACTTTGTATCTTCTTGCTTTGTTTTTCCTCCGACTTTTGAAACCTTTCAATTTTTTTATTTTGTTGTGCTATTTGCATCTCAAGGTGTTGAACATAGTCACTATTTTCAGCAAGTGCAATAGTAGTCTTCATAGAAGAAGAAAGCCTCATGCCAAGTCCTTTCACATAACCTGCCCTTGGCTTAAGCACCTTGATCGACAACCCCTTTGGGTCAAGGGGATCGCATCAGTCTGCGAGAGGTGTTCTGCTTACGTCTGTATCATGTTATCTTATTAATTTGAAATAAATCAAACAATTATTAGTTATTCTACCCTACAAAGCAAAATAAATAATTTTATCAAAATTAATATGCATTGCCTTGTACATACATAATTAACTTGGCTCTTCGACGAAATCCATTCATGCGTGTCTGAATTATAGTGGATGGACTTGTAAAATTTTGCAAATCGGGCACTTTTCCATTTGCAATTATCTGATTCATTTGTTTTTTTAATGTAATTTCAAATATTTAAATAACAAAGCCTATTAACCCAATAAAAAAATTAGTAGAATGCATCGAGCTGTACACCCTGATCGGAATTGATTTTGATCCACATCGATGTTTTGTTTTCATTTACATCCTATTATTCACATTAGTTAGTGATTGTTCCTACACGATTGAAACACCAATAAAAACAAGAAAACTTAATATTAGTAAGAAGAAACTTAATTTTTGGCAATTAACATAAAAAATTTTACCTTGAATTCTTTATTATTCCACTTTTTGTCAATTAGAGATGTCCACTGATTAAGAGTAACACTTGCATGTGGGTGGCTTCTTACGTACTTCTCCCTTCTTGCATTCTTAAGTTGCTTGTATTTTTTGTGCAACCTATAGGTGAAGCCACTCAATCACCGACCAAATTGTGTATCTAAAGCCTTTGCTACATCACTGTGATTTCCTTGTAGATCAAACTGATCTTGCAAAATCAAATCATTTTTTTCATAAGTTAGATAACCTAAATTTTGTTCACATACACAATTAGATGTAGCAGTAATCAACTGTGAAACACAACAGCTAGGCTATAGGAGTAACTCCACAATCCCTATCCACATAACACACATGAAGCACAACACACACACACACACACACACACACACACACACACACACACACACACACTAACTAGGAGCAACCACCAGTCCATAGAGCAATAGCAAAAGAGAGCTAACCAACAACAAAACAAGAAGTAAAAAAAAAATAAAAATGTGAAGTGGTAGATTTTTTAAACACTCTAAGGCTAATGAAGTTACAATTATTCACCAGATTGAGTATTTGATGGTATCCGTGCTTTCCGGTGGCCATCAACCAAGTATGGTAAGTGTTTTTCCCTATATAGTTTTGTTTGATCTACTTTATTTACTCACTGGTAGCTATTTTCTTCTCATGTTTATCATGTTTATTGGTTGGTCTGGGCTTGGGCCGAGGCTATAGACAGCAGCAAACCACAAACCTGCTGTAAAAAGGAATCATAGCAGCAAAGCTGCAATAGAGGTGAAAGAACACAACAATGAGCATGGCTGGAGCTACAGTCAGCATAACAACAGGGCAACAACAACAAATAATTCATAGCATCCACAAGGCCATGCTTTTTAACTCACCAAAGTTACATTAGCCACCTATGATCAATAGTCTTTCATTGGAAAAAAAGAAAAAAGAAAAAAGGCAACACCTAAAAAAGTGGGAAAAGCCAAACTATCCAAAATAACAAAAACTAAATGCAATTAAATGCAATTTGGCCTTACTAAATGCATTTGACACTTGTGAAGGCATTATTCCAACTCACCAAATCAAGTGACAATACGCCATGAGCACATAACATCATTCCTCAATATCAAGTTGCCATTGTGCATCGATCATATTCAAAGCTTATAGGTCCAACGAAAGAGTCCAAATTGTTGAAACTACGGGTCAATTCAACACTATCAGTTTGGATGATCATGTTTTGGTTTGTGTCATAATCAAGTCATTGGTATGTATAAATATAATCTCCTAATATGGAGTTTATTTGAATGAATCAATGTAACTTGCAACATATTTAATCCTAGAATCATTTGTAAGGCTTATAACCTAATAATTCAGAATTGTACTTTTTTAAAATACTATTTCCACATAGAATTGTTTCCCATGTAATAGCTATGATGTAGGACGCATTCAAATGATTCAAGCCCTGACAACAACCTTAAACAAAACAAGGTTTTTGCTTAAAGTTCAATTAAAACCTAGTTTCAGGGATCTTAGCAAAGCTGGGTTTCAACTTTTCTTAGGAAATGACTATTTTAAAATACCGAAGAACTAGATTTATATATATAATCACATGTCAATAGCCAACACAAAATTAGAAAGTAAAACATAACTGTTTCTTTACTCCAAAAATAGATCCAAAGAACACAAACCCACAAAACATATAGTCACAACAACACCCAAAACACAAATACCATCCTCATCATCATCAAATTAAACATGAATTTTCAAAACAATTATGTTTCCAGATCTATTATTTCTTGTTGTTGCTTTTACCACAGTACTAAATCTAGGGATGTGGAACTTAAACCAAACGAGCCTATGCCAAGTCACTCTAGGCTTATAAACTCTAAACAGGTCCCAAGTAGAATGGACAGAGAAGAGGCCATTAGATGAGAGATAACAAAGAAATCAAACAATGCTACAACTTCAAAGATAAGAGTTTGACAATAATTACCACCAAACGTTGGATCATCGGCTCCTTATCAGCATTGTTCACCTTTTTCCACCTACGAACGCTTAGGTCTGGTAACTGTGTTTGAACCTCTATACCAATCCTAGAGGCCAGCTTAGAGGCTTGATCGCCTATTGGTGCACGAAACTGTTTAGGTATAGGAACCAACATCTTTCCATCCTTATCGACAATGCGCTGGGCCTGTATGTTGCCAAACATTAGATCCAAGACACGAAAAAAATTATTGAGAACAATAATTAACTGAAAGAAAAAATATCTATCTGAGAGATATACAATCACCCGTCAGAATAATAAGATGTAAAGTACGTGAAGGAAAAATATAGGCTCCAAATATAGGAGCAAATAAGTAACGACTTATATAATTATATTGACAATAAAGAAGGAAATAGTCGATAGTAAAACCATGTCCAACTTCCATTCAATCCCATCTCATGTACTATTTCGCTACAAGCTATTGTGAAGGGAAACCCAAAAAAAAAAAAAAGAAAAAAGAAGAAGAAGAATAAGAAAATTCATGATTCTATAATTGAGAAATAGTTGGACAGAATGAATGAATCCTGTAAACATGTTATAGTGAGAAATTTTTAAAACCAAATTCAAATGAAGCTGAAAAATGTGCAAAAACAAGATTATATTTACCAGGAAAGGGAAGCCGTCCTTTGTAACCCAAGTGAGTGGCCCTATGGGCAATACACCACACTCTTGAATATTATCACCACCAATGACCTGTGGGAAGGACACCACCACTATCTTGAAGATTATAGCCAACCAACAATTGAGAGCAAATATAACAAAAACCAAAGAAAATAAATCAAATAACCAACATTTTGACACAATACAGCTACAACAAAACAACAAAACAACAAACCAAGCAAAATTCGAGTTCACAAGAAAAAAAAACTAACAAGATAACAACATTAGATATAAAGAAAACAATCTTGACCTTGTGAAATTTACACAACTTAAGATCATCAGCTCAAGATCTACTCAGCAAACATGGTTTCATCCAACAAATTAGGGTTCAAATTGGGGAAAAATGAGTTAAGAAAGTAAGAGACGAGAATGGGGATAGCGAGATAGAGAAGAGGGGAGATGGAGGTCAGAAAAGCGAGAAGAGAGGAGAGGGAGCTCGGAAAAGCGAGAAGAGGGTAGGGGGAGAGAGAGTGAGGCGAAAACACACACACACACACATAGAGAGAGAGAGAGAGAGAGAGAGAGAGAGAGGGAGAGAGAGATACTTGTTGTAGCGAGCGCCGGCCGGTGACGTGCGGGTTAGCCGGTGTGACAAAAATAGACGAATGGTGTGACGAAGATGGATAGGTGAGGGAGTGACAGAGAGAGATATAGAAAGTAAAATAGATGCATCTAAACAGAGAGATATATCTATCTCTTGGTTCAATTTTATTTTTTTATTGATTTTAAGCATTTGGTGACAAAATTTGGTATTCCTCTTTAAAAATAATACATTTGGAGATGAAATTATTTCCTCTCTAAAATTTTTTACAACGGTGACGAAAAATTTCGTCTTCGAAATGGTGCCAAATCTTCTGCCAAATTTTCCAAGGGTGGGAAATTGTTTTATGATGAAAAATAAAATTTTCATCAACTATTGTTTTATTTGATTTTAAGCATTTGGTGACAAAATTTAGTTTTCATCTCTAAAAATAGTACAATTGGAGGCGAAATCTTATTTTCATCACTAAAACATGTATATTTGGAGACAATATTTTTGCATCATGTGTTTTTGTCACCATAGACCTTTTTTGTTGTAGTGAAAGTAGGAAAGTTCATTTTTTTAAATTCTAAAGTTACCCTTAGAAGTTAGCAATTGGACCAAAGTAAGAAAAGACAAATAATATAGGGACTAAGGTGGGTACAACGAGAAATAATATATATCTAAGAATGAAAGTACAATTTTTTATTTTTAAAAAGTAGTGAAGGTAAAAAAGTAGTGACTTACTACGAAATAATAGGCAAGGGTTAATAGTGGTATGTGCTAGAGTCATAAATGTGTCAAAGTGATTAATAGCGGCAACAATACTATTATAGTGGTCTAAGTCGATGATGATGGTTGTGTTTTAGTGGACCAAAAGGCATGATTAATTGAAGTTGGTAACAATAACATTATTGTCTAATTCACTAATAATGACAAGGAAAGAAAGAGTGAGAGTCGACGAGATAATCATAGAAACAACATTTCAGGTAACATTAACATTGAAGATAATGACAGAGAGAGAGAGAAACATAGTTAGAGTGCCATCACTACAAAAACATACACCTTTGGCAACCAAAATTGGTGACTAACCTTTTTTTTAGTCGCCAAGAGTAAAATATTTAGTTACTAATTTTTTTTAGTCGGGGTATATTCATTATTGGCGACTAAAAAAAAATTTAGTCGCTAAAAATACCAGAATTGGCGACAAAAAAAAAAATTAGTCGTTGTATATTAACTTTTGGCTACTAAAATATTTAGTTGTCGAATGGGAAATAAAAAAACTATTTTTTCTCTTTGGCGACTAAAGTTTTAGTCGCCAAAATGTTACTTTCAGTGACAAAAAAAAAAAATAGTCCCTGTATATTAACTTTTGGCTACTAAAATATTTAGTCGCCGAATGGAAAATAAAAAAATTATTTTTCCTCTTTGGCGACTAAACTTTTAGTCGCCAAAAACTTACTTTCAGCGACAAAAAAAAAATTTAGTCGCTGTATATTGATTTTTGGCTACTAAAATATTTAGTCGCCGAATGAAAAATAAAAAAATTATTTTTTCGTGACAAAAAAATAATTTAGCCGGTGAATATTATTTTTTGGTGACGAAAATATTTTCAGTCACCAAAACTGCTACAATTGGCGACAAAAACTTTGTTTGGTCGGCATTGATAACAGATTTTTTTGGGGGAAAGTTTTTCAAATTTGGAGGCAATTCATTTTGACCTTTTCTTTTCATACATATTTGTTTTTATCAATCCACCCAAACCAAACCCAGAAGACTCTTAACTCTTGCTCTCCCTCTCCCTCAGGGACGACTCACCATCACTTTAGCCCCCATCGCTCACCGTTGATCTTCCACCATCGTTCACTGTCGATCTTCCACCATCGCACACCGCCACCGCCGTTGCTCGCCTCGCAGCTCCTCGCATTGCATTGCTTCGACATTGAGGTTTTTATCTTCCTCTCTCTATTTCTCTTACTCTCTCTATCTCTCGGTTCTGTTTTTCTGTCTCTCTTTCTCTATTTCCCCATTTCACTCTACATCCAGGGTTTGTTTTTTTTATGGTGTAGGGTTTTGATTTATGTGAAATCAATGAACCAATGATTGAAGGAACATGTAATTTCTTAGGGTAATTGTTGTTTTGATTTATGTAATTTCTTAGTGTATGTATTACTATTGTTTGGTCTATGCTTGTAATTGTTGTTGTTTTTCACCCTCTTGCTCACCATGTACCTGAAAAAATGTTCAAACAATATTCGTCCATGCTTGTATTTGTTGTTGTCTTCTGACCCTTTTGCTCATCATGTGTTTGACAAAATGTTCAAACGAAACTGGACAATGCTCACGTGTTTGATATGTGAAGCAATCCAACATTGGAGGTTGAAGTTGAAGGAATTTTAATTAGGATGCTCTTCTTTCTCTCTTTAATCCATATTCCTAATACAAATTTGATTCAAGTTGAAGTAAGTCTCTTTGGGAGGCATTAGATGGTAATGTGATGTTTTCCATTACATCTCTTGCCTATACTAATATCAGCTGATACATGCATGAAACAAAACAATGCCTTCCATGGGAGCATTACTTGAAGATATGCTTGGGTAGTTATTCTTCATTCAATTGATGCATTTAAATGTAGTTTTCAAATTAAAGAAGGGATAAGAATATGCAGCTTTGAATACCCAGCCTCTCATTCTATGCAATTAATTAGTTCATGATTGCCTTGCATGACTGAATGTTTATCATTATTTTTTTTCGTTCAAGTTATGAAACAAAGTTTTTTTTTTAATTCTAATGTAGTTAAAAAATAAAATATTTGTGAAGTAATCTAAAAAGAATTCAATAAATAAAATAAAAAATACGAAAATGTACTGAATTTTTGTATTTAGTAAATTTTTAAAAGAATTTTTAACATTTTTTTAAACTTTTAAAATGCATCTAAATAAAAATTAAAAGAATTTGATTAATTTTTTTTTTAAAAAAAATACTAAAATCCAAAAAAATAGGAGTTAAAAATTATTTTTGAAAACTCCAAGTGTGTGTGCGCATGAGATAGTGGGTTGCTTTGCTTGTATCTAATGAAAAGCTGCTCAGCTTGGAGATGGATCAACAATGGGAATGTCACATTATTAAAGGGTCCCAACAAAAAATAAATAAAAGATAAAAACAAACAAAAATAAACCCTTCCCTATTGGTTGGCTTTGATGTTATGTGATATATGAATTGCTTTTGGCATTATGAACATTTCTTTTTGAACGTATAATATGGATATGCTTTCCCACTGGACCTATATATATATTGTTCATTATTAATCCTTCATTTAGTTATTGAATTTCTGTCATGATCTTCAATGGATTCTGATGCTATCAGTTTTATAAATACAATGAAGATCTTTGTTTCATAATCAATGATGATGAAATATTTATCTTACTAAATTTATATTTTAAATTAAAAAATGGGATAGGATAAGTTTTAATTATAGATTATTAATTTTGAATTGTGATGATGTTTTACAACTGAAAAAAATTTCATTTCTACCATGTTAAAATTTTCTCTATTTGAAGATGCTCTCAGTGTACAATTGGCTTAGCATGGCTCTTTCCGAGTTGTTCTCACTGTGTATCTTCTTGTCTTCAAATTATTTAGTGGACCAAGTGTAGACGCGCCCGCATGGGCCTCATGCTACAGTTCAGACTCGATTTGTTGTCACGGTTCTTAATCTGAACCAAAGAGTCCAAATCCGGCAAATCATTTTGAGAAATAGATTTTTTTGAAAAGAAGTGCCAAACATGGACTGCTTTGCTAGATACAGAGTTGCCACCTAAATATTTTAAAATGGGGGAATTTAGGAAACCCTGACTCGGTGCCGAAGGCCACGTGTCCGGCATCACCAAAGTTGCCTTGGCTCGGGAACTGGGGTAC
Source organism: Camellia sinensis (assembly GCF_055761805.1). Classification (NCBI taxonomy): domain Eukaryota; kingdom Viridiplantae; phylum Streptophyta; class Magnoliopsida; order Ericales; family Theaceae; genus Camellia; species Camellia sinensis. Next base: position 16,380,394 of record NC_138966.1, read on the forward strand.
GATTGGGGAAGGTCAGCTATGAGCACCCCCTCTCGCCCGGTTTGAAGACCGGCCTCTACTACCGTGATATCCAATTTTGAAAATGTTATGTGTTCTCATTCTGTTTATTAGCCTAGAATTACTATGTTATGCGCACAGCACACAAGTATAGACTAGATTGCCTAATTTGGAAATAAACATTGCATATCCGTTTGTCTTGAAAAACATTTTGAAATTTGCTACTCGCAAGTAGGCTAAAATACAGATTTCAACGAGTTTTTCCAACTCAGACAATCCAACCTTCACCCACAGGCATTAAAACAGTTTAATCACATAAGCATCTAGCCACATGGTAAGCATGCTGTCATGATAGCATTCACATTCATGCGAGATGCTAAAGCATAAACACTTACATCGTACTCCGTGCCAAAACAGAAACTAGTTAGCCAACATGCATGGTCCTAGTTCATGTCAAATTGTCTAATGCAACACATACAGGATGCACTTAGAATAGGCTCGACTAACCTAAGCATGGCATGTGAAATGCAGTTAGTTGATGTACGTATTCAATTTGGAATTGAAGTACGAATGCGGTTAGCATGATGTACTGAGCCCGGTGCATGCAAGACAAATGTATGGATGCACACATGCGTAGCATAAGGTATGCTAAATTAAGCATGTCCTATTACTAACCATCAAAGCAGGTAAGTAAAAGGGAAGAAAGAAGTGGGGATTGGAAGACATGCGCACACACGCACCCACACTTATTACAGATTCGCCCTCGCTTGGAGGGACCGAAAGAATAATACAAATTGAATAATGAATTAACTATCCTAGCTAATTAATTATTACAAATTACCTAATTAGTTAACAAACTAACTAAGCTAGGAAAAATAATAAACCGCCTCGAGAAGAGAGCTCGATGCAATGCGTGCTCGGTCTTGCTCGGAAGTACACTGCCATGCGCAAGCTGCCTCTGTTTTCCCTGCTCTGCTCCTCTAAAGACTGTCAAAGTCTCAGAGTTGCTTCTCTGGACATTGGGAGACACCACCGGCTGAATAGGATTGCCACCGGCAGTGGTATGTGGTCACCGGCCATTGGTGAAGCTATCGGCAGGGGGAGGATTGCCGGTTGGCACTTAGAACTGCCGGTCGGCAGAGAGCTCCTGCAGAATCTGCAATTGACAGCAACAGAGGGCAAGGCAGAGCATGGCAATACAATTCAAGCAATGTATGCACCAATCATGTCCCTTATCATGTTAGTGACTCAAGGGGACATGCTTCTTGGTTCTCGGACCAACAATCGCGCATTTCAATGCGTGATGGCCCAAGAGACCAATTTATGCATGTTGATTTCAAAGTGCAATGCAAACCAACAAACAAATGAGGAACCCAACCTCAATCATGGATGATCAAGAGGCAAAGCATGCAAGCAATGCAACCTAAGCATGTTGACTAGGCATGCAACATGGTAATGCAAACAAGCAAACAAGCATGCAAGGCATGAGATAATGCAACCAACAAGTATGCAAGGCACAATGTGGGTGTTTAAGCATGTAAACAAACATGTGACTCCATTCAATCATGCAAGTTCAAATATGCAACGACTCACCAATATGCTACAACATACAAGGAGTACATGCAACAAACAAAGAGATGGACTTAAACATGATTTGGGCAGCTCTAATTAGGCCCAAAACAGTGGCCATAGTGCTATGAAATGAGGGCTAAATGACATGTAAACATGTATGCACACAAGGACCAACACTTAAGCATTAAAGAGCAATTCTCGAGCACACTCAAGAGGGTACAAACATGGACAAATAACATGCATTAAGCTCTGAAAATCATGCGAGAACATGGTGCCAAACCAAGCAAACAAGATAGGCTAAAAATGCAACAAATGGCCCAAGCATTCAAAGCAAACTAATGAAGTATTGAACTACACTTAGCAAGACCAAACATGGCATGAATTAAATGACTAAAAACAGAATTTTAGCATGTTAAGACAAGGCCTAAAGATCACTTAGATGGCGTCCAAATGACCTAAATTCAAAGGCATGCACTAATGCCGAAACATGGAGCATGCAAGACAAGCTTCCAAAGCTTCAAAGAGGCATCCAAGGCAAGCATACAAGCATGTTAAAGGGACTGAAATAACATGGAAAATGGTCCCAAATCACTAAATTAAGGCAAGGATGCATGCTACACATTCACACACTTAAGGCCAGCAAGCCAAAAATGCAAAGGGGCTATACAATGCATGCCATGGCCGACCCAAACAACTATGGACAGACCTCTAGCATGGCAAAATAAGCACAAAAGCTTCACAAAGCTAGACCTAAAACATGCTTGAACAACGGTTTACAACCTAAGGCATGTTAAGGCCTAAACATTTTATTACAAGGTAGGTATGCTAAGTATGCATGGTGTACCAAAACCAACAAAAAAACAGAGGCATATTATGACATAATAAGCACAAAAATCAGCCAAGGCATGGTCAACATGAAGCTTAGCTAGGTGCTCCCTCAAGAGGCCAAAAATGGTCCTTTTCAAGGACAACAAGGAGAGGGGGTGGCCCTCTCCTCCATAGGACCTCAAGGCACCATCCTCACCTCTGGAATCCCTCAAGATTTCAGTGGTGAGGAGGCCCAAACACCAAGGTCCCGGAGCTCACTCAAAATAGCACAAAATGGGGCCTCTCAAGGCCTAAGAGGGGTCAAACACCTCCAAACCACAAAACACTCTAAACAAACTATTTAGAGGGCCCAAAAACAGAACTTTTTTATGTTATACACTAAGCACAAAAATAGTTCTAAGATAGGTAAAAGTACAATGCAAAAAAGGGGAATAAAAGGGCTAGTTTCTTACCCTTGAAAACTTTCTTCAAAAATGGTGGATCAGCTGGTTCTTCAAGCTCAAAACCACCGAAGAACACCAAGAACAACCTCTTAGAACCTCAGTAGCCAATGGAAGGTGTAACACTATGTGTTTGTGTGCAATAGTAAGACACAAATGCACCTAGACACACACAAAGGCCAAATGAGAGAGAGGTATAGAGATAGAATGTGTATCAATCCTAACCCTAGAACTCAAAACCCTAATATGGCTGTCTAAATTTTCTAACCCTAAAACAAGGGAGAGGAGAGCTCCTCTTATAGAGCTTCTTGTCTTGTAAAGCTTACAAGACAAGCTTCTAAAGAGAGAGATCCCTCTATACACGTATGGAGGGGAGCCAAATGCAAGACAACTGTATTAAAATATCTGTAAAAGCAGATGAACAGTAGTCGGCTGCTCAGAAATGCCATTTTGACAAAATGGACTGTCGACCGGCAACAAATAGTGCTGACCGGCAGTACACATTGCCGATGGCAACAAAACACCAGCCGGTGGCCTCTGGCCATGGCCGGTGGTGTGTGGGGATGCCTCACAAGGCATTCCCTGCCCCTCCAAGGCAAAACACAAGTGTTTGGTGCAAAACCAGACACTAAACAGTCGAGTTCGGAGATCCTGAGGCAAGGCGCGTAGCCGAGACCTCCGGGAACTCCAAACGAACACAAACATGGATGATCACTGAGCGTTCAAACGGTGACGTCCAAGTCTTGAGGACGGTCAAAAATGGGGTGTCGACACCAAGCAAATGAATGAGAGGACTCACATGCTACTACTACCTCTATGCCCTATGGTGATAAGATTCTGCTATGTCATGATTTTTTTAATGTATTTCAGTAGGCTCTTATATAGGTTGAAAAAATTCAACAGGATTACAAGGTATAGTTCAAGGCCATTAGGAATCATGTTGAATGCATTATGTATGTGTCTATGTGGGTTCTGATCCTCAAATGTGGTGTATGACAGAAAATTTGTATTTATTGACAAAAACTGATGTCTTGTGATTCTAGCATGTCTTGTTGACGTGTCTTATTGTCCATAAGTAATGCTTAGTAAATCTCTCTTTCTGTCTCTTAACAGAAATAAAGGCATATCTCTCTATTGACAACTTTCTTTCTTTTCTTGTGTTTCATAGGATCGGGACAGTTATTGGAAGATGATGCAGAAATATATAGGTTCTGACGTCACATCAATGGTGACACTCCCAGTTATCATTTTTGAGCCAATGTCAACGCTTCAAAAAATGGTAGAGGTTTGTGTTTTTGTACCATACTGATGTCTTTGTTATATTTGATGATGCTTTTCTTGTTGAATATCACCAATTGTGAAATGTTTGTAATAGTTGATGGAATACTCCTACCTTATGGATTTAGCAGATGAATGTGAGGATCCCTACATGCGATTGGTTTATTCTTGTAAGTACCATTATGCTCTCTCTCTCTCTCTCTCTCTCTCTCTGTGCGAGTGTGAGTGTGCATTTTCTGTTGTGAAACTTATGGTTCTCCATTTCAGCATCCTTCTTTATAACAATCTATTATGCCTGCCGACGAACCTGGAAGCCATTTAATCCAATTCTTGGTGAAACTTATGAAATGGTCAATCATGGAGGTGTTAAATTCATTGCAGAACAGGTGAGCTTAACCACATTTTCCACTGGATACATTTTTCTTATTTTCTTTGTTTAAATGCTAGTTTTGGTCATGCTGATTTTGATTATAACCAGGAAGGAATTATTATTTTCTGCCTGACAGATTGCTTGCGCCAGAAATTAAGCCAGCTGATGCTATGAGCAGGGCAAGTGGCTTGGATAACTACGGCATTGTTGGTCTTCAAAGACAAATAATGAAAGGCAAGTTGTTGTAACTTCTTTAGAATCATTTTTTTTTTAATATTTTGTTTGGCTTCTATATCATGGATTCTTATGCCTTGAAAGCAAAACAAGATGAGGGCTTTGAGAAATTGGAGGAGACAGTGATAAGCACGACACATATTGCTTTCTTTCTTTAATTCTTGAATCCTAACAAACAATACCAAAAAATACCTTTGAGTTGCAAATGTCATAAACTTAGTCGAAAAAAGGCATTTGGGGGTGATGTTGAAAGGCAAGTTGTTGTAACTATTTAATGTCTATTTTATAAATTTTGGTAGTACAATTGTGCAAATTTCTCTTAAACTAGCAACATGCATGTGCACCTATGTCCGTTTCTGATTACATTTCTAAGAAGATGTAGTGATGTTGAATGAACTTATGTAGGGGTTTTTTCTAAGATGATTTTCTTATCCCTGGTTAACATTAAGAAAGAAAATTTTGTTTTCCCATTTAGTCTCCTTACACTGTTAAGAGCTGTCAGGAGTTTGGTGTCCCAACTTATAGAACAGACGCTAGCATTTCCCCTCTCCATTATAAGTGCCACTATGATTTTCCTTATTTTTGTGTAGATAATTATACATCTTTTTGGTAATTTTTTGTTATTAATCATAGCCATGTAAGTATTAGGAGGTCGAGCATCCTTATGGTTTAGAGATGAGTTTTTGTTGTGGAACTTGAAATCAACATTACTGGCAGATGAGCTTTCGAGAGAGAAAATTCAAAAAAGCCCCTAAACCACCGTGTGGCTCTCATGGACAGCTTCCCCATGACAAATAGGAGTTGTGACAACTGATGGAATGTAATTCGGACCTGTAGGTTGGGAGTTAAAGTCGAATAAGCCTTAAACTTAGTCGAAAAAGGGATTTCCGGGGGCGAAAATTCAAAATAGCCCCCGAACTACCATGTGGCTCACACGGATAGCTTCGCCATGACAAATAGGACTTGTGAGAATTGACGGAACGTAATTCGGACTCGTAGGTTGGGAGTTAGAGCCGAATACGCCCTAAACTTAGTCGAAAAAGGGCGTTTCGGGGGCGAAAATTCAAAACAGTCCCCAAACAACTGTGTGGCTCACACAGACAGTTCCCTCATGACAAATAGGACTTGTGAGAACTGACGGAACGTAATCCGGACCCGTAGGTTGGGAGTTAGAGCCAAATACGCCCTAAACTTAGTCGAAAAAGGACTTTCCAGGGGCAAAAATTTGTAACAGCCCCTAAACCACTGTGTGGCTCACACGAATAGTTCCCCCCTATGACAAATAGGACTTGTGAGAACTGACGGAACGTAATTCGGACCTGTAGGTTGGGAGTTAGAGCCGAATACGCCCTAAACTTAGCCGAAAAAGGGCGTTTCGGGGGTGAAAATTCAAAAAAGCCCCCAAACCACCGTGTGGCTCACACGAATAGTTCCCCCATGAAAAATAGGACTTGTGAGAACTGACGGAACATAATTCGAACCTGTAGGTTAGGAGTTAGAGTCGAATACGCCCTAAACTTAGTTGAAAAAGGACTTTTTGCAGGCAAAAATTCAAAACAACCCCCGAACGACTGTGTGGCTCACACGGATAGCTTCGCTACGACAAATAGGACTTGTGAAATCTGACGGAACGTAATTCGGACCCCTAGGTTGGAAGTTAGAGCCGAATACGCCCTAAACTTACTTGAAAAAGGGCTTTCCGGGGGACGAAAATTCATAACAGCCTCCCGAATACGCCTTACATTTAGTCGAAAAACTTGCAAAACTTAGTTAAAAAAGCAACAACTTTATTAAAATAACATCTACATATTCTAATAATTGCCTTTATATATTTATAGGACGAAGAAATTACATATTACATTGTTTGTGCAGTTGGTTGGAATAAATATTGCATGATACATATATATACATATATTCTTTCTTTTATTTCCAAGAAGGCATTTCTCGATTGTTCTACCTTAAATGCATGTTAGAACATGTTCCATATGGCTAACTGAATTGATATTTTGTAACCAATTCTAATTTTTCATTTTTTGTTTTTCTTTGTAGATGGCTTGGTTGCGTGGACTTGTGGATAATGCATATTGGTGCATGGAGAAGAATTTTCACTTTTGTGTAGAACTAATATAATACTTTTGTCGTCCTCAGCTTTTGTGTAGTTCATTATTACTGATACAGAAAACTTTTGTCAATCAACAGATAATGACCGTCGTGATACATAGATCACCTTTTGTCGTGGTACGTATATACCATTTGTTGGCGTACATATAGGACGTTTTGTCATGGTTCATAGAAAACTTTTGTTGTGGTACATATATCACCTTTTGTTGTGGTATAGATTACGATGGTAATTTGTACCATGCCAAATGGTAATTTTGCTTGGACGTAAATGTATTTTTTTGTATACGAAGGGTTTTGATTTTTGTATGATATATTTTATATGGAATTATTATTTTAATTTGGACAATAGTTGATTTGTATGGACTTTGATATTTAATGTCATTTATTTTTGGTATATGGATGCAGATTGTGGAATGGTTGATAGTATGTATCATTTTGTTTTTATACGTATTACAGGTTGCATTGTATATAGATAGGTTGTGGAGAAATTATAATTTCACAATAAAACATAATATCATATTTTTGGCGACTAAACAATTAGTAGCTAAAAAGAAATTGGGAAAAGGCATTTGGCGATTAAAAGTTTTGTAGCCAAAAAAAAAAAAGACATTTGGCGACTAAAACTTTAGTAGCCAAAAGAAAATCAAACATTTGGCGACTAAAATATTTCGTAGCTAAAAACAAAAAACTAAATTATAAACACACGTTTGCCGACTAAAATATTAGTAGCCAAAAATATAGAATTTTATGCGACTAAATATTTAATAGCCAAAAGAGGAACTCTTTGCCGACTAAACATTTAGTAGCCAAAGATGGGGACTTTCGGCGACTAAATTTTTAGTAGCCAAAAAAGAACTCTTTGCCGACTAAAATTTTAGTAGCTAAAAAGGTGGGACTTTAGGTGACTAAAAGTTTAGTCGCTGAAAAGGGTTTAATTTAATGTAATGTCCAGCCTTTTGGCGACTAAATATTTAGTCGGCAAATGAATACATTTGGCGAATAAAATAATTTTAGTCGCTAATTAGCTTTCCCGACTACTCTTCGGCTACTAATTTTGCGACCAAAAAATTTAGTCGCTAAAGCCCTTTGGCGACTAAAAATTGACTTTTGGTGACTAAAAATTTAGTCGCCAAAAGTGAAAATTCATGCATGCGTTTTTGTTAGTGATAATGTTTAAGGTAATGGCAACCAACAACATAATTGGATAAAAATGGCGACCGATCAACCGATCAATTATTCTTCGAAACTTGGACTAAATTGATAGTAATGATTACGCTTTTGACTACTACTAATTGATTGGGAACTATAAATAAGTTGGGAATTAATTGGTTTAGTGTGGCTTATGAAAACTAATATCCCTACAATCAATTGTACAATCCATTGTGATTTTTGAACCTCCCTTATATTCTGATAGATTGTACAATCAATTAAATAACAATAGGATAAACACATACCAAGGATTGTATAATCCATTGTGATTGTTCAAAACCTTGGTTACTAATTGATTGTATAATCAATTGTGGTCTTTGAACCCAATCGATTTTGCAATCAATAATGATTTTTCATTCACTCTTATATACTATACCAATTGATTACACAATTAATTGTGTTTGAAATTTCAAAAGTTATGATGCTTTGTTAATGTTATGATTTTCGAAACAAAATTACAATCAACGTGCTATGTTATGATTCATTGGTAAAAGTTATGATATTTTGTTAATGTTGTTATGATTGTGAGAAAAAAAGTTATAATCAACATGTTATGGTTATGATTCATTAAAAAAAAGTTATGATTTGTATTACCAAAAGTTATGATTTGTTATGTGAATCATAATAAAAAAATGTTATGATTCAAATCTTACGATAATTTGTTGGAAATAACTACATTTGTTATGAGTCGTTGTTGTGTTGTTATGATTGATAATGTCTTTGTTATGACACTGTAGTGTATATTATGACATTGTTATGATTCATTGTAGTAATTGATATGATATTTGAAAAAAGTTATGATTCTTTCATGTAACTTGTTCGATGACCGATTTAGTAGGTCACTTTTTATGACGTGGCATAATATAGACCACACAATAAGTGCACATTGTAGACTTTTTCATAATAATATTAACTGATCTTACATAACATTTCTTGAAATTTATTTAAAATATGAAATCTATAAAGAGGGTTCTTAGCATTTTTCGATAGGGCAATTTTAAAAGAGAATTATAAATTTTAAATCACATATTAAGGTCTCGTTGTCAACTATATATTTTATTAGTCTAAAAATCAAAGAGTTATTATAAGTTATTAATCATATAACTTTTTTTTAAAATTTTTTTTTGTATGTTTTTTTAAAAAATCAAAAAATTATTAAAATAGCCTATTTCTAAACAAGGTCCAAATCAACTTGTATCACATATCAAATCAATTTATGATTAGCGGACAAATTAGTGCAAATTAGACGGTGATTTAGCTGAGTGGACGGTTTGTTGCATAGTAGTCTTTATAACGACGAAGGGCAACTATTGTGAGGTGAGAGCGAGCCCATGGTAGGAGATTAGAGCCCTTTCCCTGACTGTTAGATCGGAACACTAAAAGATTCATGAAATTCAACAGCTGATCAATTACCTACATATGGTGTAGATTTCGAAAATTAATTAATACAATCAACGGCTATAAGGTTCGGATCATAGTAAGAACTTAGGCGTTGTTTGGTTTGTATTTTGAGAAATTATTTAAAAAATAATTTTGTAAAGAAAGTTTAAAAATTTATTTAGTTGTATATTTTGAAACTTGTTTTAAAATTTTGGATAATTTGATATTCTTTTATCATTGAATAGATGGATTATAATGCCCCCAAAATAATACAATAAAGATAACTCATATGCGGAATAAATATGAGAAACAACATACTTTCTTATATTAGAGTTCATTGTTTAACAAGAAGTTAAATGCCATATAGGCTTACATTTTCCAAGTCATTGTTTGGTTACACAAACTGAGTCTCGTTCATTGCATCTTAAGCCCTTGGCTTTACAAATAACCAACATACACACAACAAGACATAATTAAGAAGCTTTTGCTTCCTGAAAGTCCATCCACGCTATTGCCTTGGAGGAAACATCTCACCTGCATCTGAAAATGGTATTCCCATATAGGGTGAGCCAACAGCCCAGTAGAAATAATTTAACACAATATATGAGGTTTAGCAAAGGTATAAATACCATGTGCATAAACAATACCGATACTAAGACATCCACATGGCCTGCATATTCATATGCCACTAAGACCAAACCTCATTTCATTTTTTTTCCTTCAATTCATTTTCAGTTCATATATGCTACTCAATTCATGAGTTAAATTCGTTATCTTTCAACAACCAAAATGAGACTACAACTTAATGGTTTTCCAATTATGCAAAACACACATAAACACTTCAAACTTTTCATTTTGCGAATATTTCGTCCGAAGGAATTGGCACCCATTTATATATAAATTTTCGGGTCTTTCACCCAGGACACTCCAGCCAACTTGCTTTAAATGGAGTCCATCCCTTTTCTTCTTCCAAACAAATATACATATGCAATGTATTTATAAACATAATCACATATGGAGTACATCCCCTTTCTCCTCCCGATAAACATACATATGCAATGTATTTATAACATGGTCATATTCAATGACACCAACAATGGATTAGCATTAAATCACCTAATCCTCATGTAATTTCTACAACAATCATAGCTATCCTCCACCGATAGCCCAATGCAATTATTTCCAAAGAGATGTTCAATATCAGAATAAATAGTTTATTCAAAACTTCCATAGGTGAGATAATATATATCCAATATCACCATTTATAACCACAACCTTCCAATTTCACATTTTAAATGTTAATCCCAATTATTTATGCAAAATAATGATTTAATCAAATTAGGGAAAAAATCCCCTTCTTACCAAATATCAACCCAAACACCAAAAACAACTATTTTGACACAACATGATCTTATATTCAAGCCTTATACTCATTTACCTCATATTCATCAAAAACCTCTCTTTTCCATATAACACCAAAATCTTAGATTTGTTCAAACCACAACCAAATCTCATCATCTATACACAATAGCAAATAACTAAGCTAAAAACCATATTAGAGTGTAGAAAATCCCTACCTTAAGTGGAGAAGACGGGCAAGCAAGATCGAAACTCCAAAGATGATGAAACCAACTCTTATTTGGATCAACACGAAGCTTTTGAAACCCTCTACCTTATTCTCAAAGACACTAGGGTCAAGAACACAACGGATCTAGATGAAATCTTAGAGAGAATGTGTATTCTAGAGAAAGAGTATGAAAACCTACATTTTTGGAGAGTTTTAGAGAGAGAGAGAGTGAGCTGCCAAAGTGTTCTGAAATATTTCATTCACGATCTGATATAAACAGGCTCGCTCGAGCGAATGAGTTGTCGCTCAAGCGACTAGACAGAACAAGTTGCCTCGCTCGAGTGCAAGAAGCGTCATTTGAGCGTAGAATGCAAAGCTTCAGGTCTGTCACCAACGTAGATGCACGCTCGAGCGCAAGAAGCCTCGCTTGAGTGAAGAAACAATTTCACAAGGCTCGCTTGAGCGCAAGAAGCCTTGCTCGAGCGAAGAGGCAAATTTCTGGGCAACAAAGTTTTGGAAAAGCAAGCAACCAACCTGTTCCAAACACACCACTATAACTCGATAGCCAACATAAAGGGGATACAAGGGAAACAAGACATGAATAACCATTCAAAGTCATACCAACCTAAGTCCGGAACACTACAAATGACGGGTAGAAACCTAGGTTGCTATAACCTCCCCTCTTAAAGAATTTCGTCCCGGAAATTACAAATCATGTTTTAGCCAATTTCCAAAATGATTACCAACAACATATACAATGCTTCCAAGAGTGATACAACACCCACAATATTCCATATTCTCAAAACATATGCAATGTTTATATTGAATCCATGTTTTTCCCAAACAGTTATATCATATACAATGTTCTTACAAGTTCAAACATATACAATGCTTATACTTTTCATTAACACAATTAATTTCTCAATACATGCTCATGCATCAACAAACAAATCCGGATATTTCTCTCAGACTTCTAACCCAAGTTCCCAAGTTGCTTCCTCGACCCCGTGATGTTTCCACAATACTTTTACCAAGGGAATTGTCTTGCCTTGCAAGACTTGATCCCGTCTATCCAAGACTCTCATTAGTCTCTGCTCATATGAGGCATCCTTATCTACCTCTAAGTCAGTCCAATCCAATACGTGTGATGGATCCAGCTTATATTTCCGTAGCATACTAATATGAAACACGTCATGAACTCCGAAAAACTGTGGCCGTAACACCAAACGATAAACAACTTCCCCAATCTGCTCAAGGATTTGAAAAGGGCCAATAAACCGAGGGGATAACTTCCTGCTCTTCCCAAATCTCATCAAACCCCTTCTAGGTGATATCTTCAAAAAGACATGATCCCCTACTTTAAAAGACAAAGGTCTCCTCCTACGGTCGGCATAACTTTTCTGGCGACTCTGAGCCGTAGCTAACCTCTTACGGATAAGTACTACTTTCTCCGTTGTTTCTCGAACCAACTTTGGACCTAACAAAGGTGCATCACCCACCTCAGCCCAACATACAAGGGATCTACATGGTTGACCATACAAGGCCTCAAACGGTGCCATGCCAATACTCAATTGGAAACTATTGTTATAGGCAAACTCCACTAATGGTAAATGCCTCTCCCACGAACCCTTAAAGTCAAGGACATAACCTCGAAGCATATCCTCAAGAATCTGGATAGTACGCTCGGACTGCCTGTCAGTCTGAGGATGATACGCAATACTAAAGGTCAATTTAATGCCCAAGGCACTTTGCAAACTCTGCCACAACCGAGTAGTGAAACGCGGATCTTTATCTGACACAATCATCACAGGGACCCCGTGCAACCTCACTATGTCCCTAATGTACAAATCGGTGAGATAATCTACTGAGTCACTCACACGCATGGGAATAAAATGTGCTGACTTAGTCAAATGGTAAAGTACCACCCAAATGGCATCATTACCCTGTTGAGTCCTTGGAAGACCCACAACAAAATCCATCGTGATATGTTCCCACTTCCACTCAGCTATAGGCAAGGGTTGTAACAAACTCGCTGGCCTCTGATGCTCAGCCTTCACTTGTTGACAAGTAAGGCACTTTGATACAAACATAGCCACATCCTTTTTCATACCTCTCCACCAAAACTGGCAACTAAGATCATGATACTTCTTTGTGCCTCCCAGATGCACCGTAAGGCGCGAATGGTGAAACTCTCGGAGTACTTCCTCTCGGAAAGACTCTAGCACAAACAAACGGTCATGGTATCTCACACTCTGGTCGGGATACACAATCAAACCTTTTTCTACTTTCCCATTGGAGATCTTCTCTCGGAAAGATTCCACCTCAAGATCACCCTTTTGCGCTTCCAACACTCGATTCACAAGTGTAGGTCGTGCAACTACTGAAAACAAAGCTCCAGACTCAACAGACTCACCCAGATGCAAGTCAAATTCACCGAGAGTACCCAACATTTCCCATTCTCGAATGGCGATAGAAGCCACACTACTAATAGGCTTCCTACTCAAAGCATTGGCCACTACGCTGGCCTTACTCGGATGATAATGCAATTCAAAGTTGTAATCCTCTATGAATTCCATCCACCTCCTCTGTCTTAAATTCAAGTCCTTTTGTGTAAACAAATATTTCAGACTCTTGTGATCAGAGAACACTTCAAATTTTTCTCCATACAAATAGTGCCTTCAAATTTTCAAGGCTAATATCACCGCTGCTAACTCTAAGTCGTGAGTAGGGTAATTCCTCTCATGTATTTTCAACTGTCGCGAGCCATAGGCCACTACTTTCCCTCCCTGCATCAATACACAACCTAGACCTTCCCGTGAAGCATCCCAATAAACTGAATAACGCAAACCCCTCTCTGGAATAATCAATACTGGAGTAATGGTGAGTCTAATCTTAAGCTCTTGGAACAACTTCTCACAAGTTTCACTCCACATGAATTTGATTTCTTTTCTCGTCAGCTTAGTCAAAGGTGAAGCTAACCTAGAAAAATCCTTCACAAACCTACGGTAATACCTGGCCAACCCCAAGAAACTACGAATCTCGAAAGCATTCCTAGGCTGTGCCCAATTTTGTACTGCCTCTATCTTGGATGAATCTACACTCACCTCTTCCCCGGATACCACATGGCCTAAGAACTTAACTTCACTCAGCCAGAATTCACATTTTCCAAACTAAGCATACAGTTTGTGAGCTTTAAGTAACTCAAGTACTACTCGCAAATGTTCCTCGTGTTCCTCATCAAAAGGTGAATAAATCAGAATGTTGTCCACAAAGACAACCACAAAACGATCTAAGAACTTCTGAAAGATTCGATTCATTAAATCCACAAACACCGCTGGTGCATTGGTTAGCCCAAAAGGCATCACAAGAAACTCATAATGGCTATACCAGTGGGCTATACCGCTGGTGCATTGGTTTGCCACTCTCAAGTGGGCTTTAAAACTCGCAATCAATGAATTGTTCCAATTCAAGTAATCCAACCTTCACCCACAGGCATTCAGGCAGTTATATCACATAAGCAGTTAGCCTCATAGCAAGCATGCTATCATGGCAGTCACTCACACACATGCAAGGATGCTAAAGCATAAGCACTTACCGAGTACTCCGAGCCAAAACAAATGCTATGTTAGAAATCAATGCATGATCCTAGCTATGTCAAGAATGCCTAATGCAACACATGCAAAATGCAACTAAGATAGGCTCAGCTATTCTAAAATGTCATGTGAAATGCAACTTAATACATGTATTCAAACAGGAATTGAAATACAATGCAATTAGTATGATGCGCCGAGCCTGGTGTATGCAAGACAGATGAATGGATGCAAACATGCGAGCATAAGGATGCTAATTGAAACATGCCCTAAAACTAACCATCGTAAGCTGATAAATAAAAGGGAGAAAGAAATAGGGGTTGGAAGACATGCATCACACACACGCACACTTATTTACAACAGTTGTGCCCTCTCAACGGAGGGTCCGAATGAATAATACAGAACTAACTAGCTAATCTAAGCTAATCTAATTAAACTAGTTATTACACACGAAATGAATAACAAGCTACAGCTAATTATCACACAACTCTAATTAATCAACAAATTAACTAAGTAAGCAATTTAAATAAGCATGTAAACCAAATGAAATAGGCTGCCTCAGCTCTGCTTTGGATGACAAAGGATGCATGCATGCTCGAGTTGCCTTGTTCAGAAATCCCTCGCGACGCCCCGATTTGCCTCTGTTTGCAATTGATCTCAGAAATTTGCACTAAGCTCCAGAGAGAAGAAACTCCACCTTGGGAATCTGTAGGGATGTTGCCGACCAGATATTGGTCTTGGAGACCACCAGCCGACCACTTTTTGTGGTGAAAACCAGAAAAAGTGGTCGGCCTGCCACTTTATCTGGTCGGCCGACCAGTTTTTGCTGCTGGTTTCTAGTTTTCTGCAATAGAGAGCAAGAAAGGGGCATGGCAAAGTATTTGCAACACATATATGCACAACCACCCTCCCTATCATTACACCAGCTCAAGGGAGTATAGTTCTCGACCCTCGGGCCATCAATCACGCATCTCGATGCATGATGGTCAAGGAGCCAAATTGCATAACTCAATATGAAATGAATGCACACATGAACATATAAAGCCTAAAACTCCATCATGTATAGTCAAGAGTGTCGGTGACCGAGAATTGAGGCACGTTTCATCACTTGGAGTATGAAACGTCCCTCGTTTCTCGTGTTTGGACTAATTCCTATTCCAAACACAATGCAACAAAACATGGCATACCCAATGCGGCTCCAGCATGCAAACATGCAATGCAACAAAACAAGCATGCAAACAACATGCAAGGGACAAGCATGCGAACATGCAATGCAATGTAACTTAGCATACTCAACGCCAATGGCATGCATAATGCACAATGCTAAGAACCACATGGCCCGCTCAATGCAATGTGACATGATTAACTTAACAAAGCTAATGACATGCAAATTATGCTAATGCATGTGTACTCAATGCAAGACAACATAAGCATGCAACAATATGAACAACAACTAGCATACACAATGCGAACGGACATGGCATACACAATGCAATGAACCATATGGAATATACAATGCTCGATGGACTTAAACCAAATTGGACTGACCTCAGTCATGCCCAAATCAGTGGCCATAACACCAAGACTAAGGCATCAAAAGGCAAGACACACATGCACACATATTGGTCCACAAGCTAGGCAACAAGAACACAAACCTTAGGGGCACTCAAGGGGTGACAAAAGTGGGAGCATGGCAAGTCTATATGCTCTAAAATTACATGCAAAGTGAAGCCATATCATGCAAATAGCTCAAATAAAGCATGCCAAGAGACTTGAAATACAAAGCTAGCAAGGGCTTTACACTACAACCATACCAAGCAATGCTCAAATGACCTAAAGCACTCAAAAAAGACCTAATGCAGGTCAAAACAGTGGCTGAAATGATAGCATGCTAAGCAAGAAAAAGCATGCCCAAATGATGGCTCGCAAGCAAGGCACAAAGCTCAACTCTCAAAAACAATTAAAGAGTGATAAACACGAGAGTATGACAAAGATATAAGCTCTGAAATTCCATGCCAAATGATGCCAAGGTATGCAAACATCACAAATATAGCATGCTAGGGACCTCAAAACTCAAGACTAGCCAAAGCATTTGCACTATAACTATACAAAACATGAGTGATATGACCATGGCAGCCCAAAACAGTCCTAGAGCAGCCCAAAATATGCTCGAATGATGAGCCAAAACATCATGCATAGAAAACTAGTAAGCAAGATTTGTTCTACAAGTACATGAGCCACTCAAGAGACAACCAAAACAGCTTTAGACAGAGTTATGACATGCCAAATGATGGTCAAAAACCCACTGAAATGGAGTCAATACATGCTAGCAAGACATGCTACTTTGATGGGCCACAAATGGGATTACACTACACATACCAGATGCATGCACAAGGTGACCAAACCAGCCATGGACAGACTTAAGGCAGGTCCTAAAAGTCACAAAAAAGTGCCTGAACCAAGCCTCAAAAGTAAAGGGATACATTCTCCTTTGATAGGCCAAAAATGCAAGCAAACAAAACCAAAAGAGAGGGGGTCACCCCCCTCTGGTTTTAGGCCTCAAAACCACATGCCTACCACTGAAAATCCACTGGATTTCAATGGCTAAAAGGCCAAACAAAGACTAGCTCAAAGGCCTTAAGGCATGGCTCAAAACAAGGCTAAACAAGGCATGCAAGAGGGTAGGAGACCCTAAGCACCCAAGAGGCCTTAAACAAACATGTTAAATACTAAAAAATAAAGCTTTTTTCAGTTTAAATTTAATCCATATGAAGCATGAAAATATGGCTAAGAGTGTAATCAAAATAGAGCTTAAAAAAGGGAAAAAGAGGGTTACCCTTGAAGCACTGCAAAACCAGCAGATTTCCTGAGCCAAAACCAACTTTTGAGCTCCCACAAGACCCTCCAGCAACTCAGCAACAAGGTAAGAGTGTTTGGCTAGGAGGTTGTAGTGCAAAAGTGAAGGAATAACACTCTTTAAGGCACAAAATATAGAGGGAGAGAAGAATATAGAGAGGGAGATGTATGTATATGCCCTAAGCCAACTTCAGAACTTGAGACAAGAGAGAGAGCCTTTCCTCTTATAGAAAAACAAGCACCAAGCTTGTTGAAGAAGTTTGAAGCTAGATGCAATCCCTCTATACACGTGTATGGAGGATGCAATCAGTGCACTCCAGCTGGCACAGCTGGCATCCACAACACCTGTAGAATATGCAGGAAGGCCACTGACCAGTTAAAGTGGTCGGCCTGTTACTTTTTCTGGTCGGCCGACCACTGGCAGGAAAATTCTGCTTTCCAGGTCCAACTTCAAATGGCCATAAATCCTTTATATGGACTCCTTTTCAGGTCATTATTGTGTCCAAATTGAAGCCCCGGAAGTAAGATTTCCAATGGTGGCAGCCTTGAATCAAAATTCCAACTGTGAAAAAAGTTATGCATGTTTTGGTGAAGCCGCGCAGTTTTGGTCCTACCCGGATTCATGCCGAACTTCTCCCAAACTAGTTTTCTTCTCTCCTTTCCTCTTTTCTTCAACTCCAAACCCCTAAAAAAAGTGTTTTGAAAGATTTTTCAAAGATTTCATCTCTCTTTCATTCATTTTCACTTTGTCCTTGCTCGGTTTACCGAAAAGCGCGACATTTAACAAAATACGAGTGTCGGAACATCGTAGAAACTTTATTTTCAAAACATTTTGAAAGAGAGGGTTTCTAGGTCTAAAATATTTTGATCAAGATTGTTTTGGTCCAAAAGGGGTATGAAGTTGAGATTTGTGTCTCTCCTTGCCGAAGAAATTGAACTTTTGCCCTGCACACATTTCTCCACCAAGTAAACCATTAGTAGTGCCCAAGTCTTAAGGGCGGTCAAAAATGGGGTGTCTACAGTTGCCCCTCTTTGAAAGAACTCAGAAGTCAAGAAGTGATGGGAGTGAATGTCAAAGCCCAGAGACGACCCATTTTTGACAAGGCCGAAAACTTGGACAGACAAACAAAATACAGATGTAGTTGGTTGAACCCACAGGCTGCCTACGTATCCCTTTGCAAGGAATCAAACTAGCGTAGTTCAGGGGCAGGATGCAAAATGCTATGCAGGAAGATTTTGATAATTGGACTTATATGCTACGCGAAGCCGATTTGGGTGGTGCGAACAGACAGGTGCACCTGCTATTGTTAACCGATTTTGATAATTGGACTTATACGCTACGCGAAGCCGGTTTGATAATTGGACTAATACGCTACGCGAAGCCGGTTTGAAAATTGGACTTATACGCTGCGCGAAGCCGGTTTGAAAATTGGACTTATACGCTACGCGAAGCCAGTTTGATAATTGGACTTATACGCTACGCAAAGCCGGTTTGATAATTGGACTTATACACTACGCGAAACCGGTTTGATAATTGGACTTATACGCTACGCGAAGCCGGTTTGAAAATTGGACTTATACACTACGCGAAGCCGGTTTGAAAATTGGACTTACACGCTGCGCGAAGCCGGTTTGAAAATTGGACTTACATGCTGCGCGAAGCTAGTTTGATAATTGAAGTTACACGCTACGCAAAGCTGGTATGATAATTGAACTTATACGCTACGCGAAGCCGGTTTGATAATTGGACTTATACGCTGCGCGAAGCCGGTTTGATAATTGGACTTATACGCTGCGCGAAACCGGTTTGATAATTGGACTTATACGCTACGCGAAGTCAGTTTGATAATTGGACTTATATGCTACGCGAAGCCGGTTTGAAAATTTAGGATTTATGCAATGCAATGGACATTCTAGATGATGTAGTAGTTAGGAAACGAAGGTACCTTACAGGGGCAATTGGCAATGACCTACCTCATGCTGCTGGGGACCTTCCCCTTCTTCTCGGTTGAACCGCAGGTACTACTTTTCTCTCTGACTATGGTCGCAGCTTTCCCTATTCTCCAACAGGGTGACAGACTAGGTTGGTTCAGTATTTAGAATTGAGGTGCATACATATGCTATCTCAATCTATGGGGCTGCCATACAGATTTCAAGCCGAGGATATACCCCTGGGTATTTAAACCAGACTTTAGTCTTGGAAATCCTGAATCTTTGCGTTTTAGGCATGAGCCATTCAAACTCTAGTTTTCACCGTCTCAGTTGGTCTCCTAGGAACTCACCGCAAACACAGGCAGGTGGCTATACCAGACCACCGGAAGTCGTTCGGGCACGACAAACACCAAAGGAATTGCACCTTTAGAGGATTTAAGGTCTCCTAGACCAGAATAAAATAGATATGATGCAATGGATGTAGCAGATAGAGCAATAGATGCAAATGGGGTAATGCACTCCAACCACGCTGGAATCGTGAGAGGAGGAAGAACAAAGAAAACCAATTAGGAGCGCGTTCCACGCAACCGGAGATAAATTCCAAACACGCTGAAATCGTGTGAGGAAGGGGACACTTTAACCACGCTGAAATCGTGAGAGGAGGAAGAACAAAGAAAACCAATCAGGAGCGCGTTCCATACAACCAGAGATAAATTCCAAACACACTGAAATCGTGTGAGGAAGGGGACACTCTAACCACGCTGAAATCGTGAGAACAGGCCTGAAAACAACCGCCTAGGTGCATACACAATGCAACCTGAGATGAAATCCAAACACGCTGAAATCGTGTAAGGAAAGGGACACTCAAACCATGCTGAATTCGTGAGAGGAGGCCTGAAAACAAAATTCCCAAGCGCGTACACGACGCAACTTGGGATAAATTCCAAACACGCTGAAATCGTGTGAGGAAAGGGACACTCAAACCACACTGAAATCGTGAAAGGAGGTCCGAAAACAAACCGCCCAGGTGCGTACACGACGCAACCTGAGATAAATTCCTAACACACTGAAATTGTGTGAGGAAAGGGACACTCAAACCACGCTGAAATCGTGAGAGGGGGTCCGAAAACAAACCGCCCAGGTGCGTACACGACGCAACCTGAGATAAATTCCAAACATGCTGAAATCGTGTGAGGAAAGGGACACTCAAACCACGCTGAAATCGTAAGAAGAAGCTGAAAACAAAATGCCCAAGTGCGTACATGATGCAACCTGAGATGAATTCCAAACACTCTGAAATCGTGTGAGGAAAGGGATATTCAAACCACGTTGAAATCGTGAGAAGAGGCCTGAAAACAAAATGCCCAAGCGTGTACACGACACAACCTGGGATAAATTCCAAACACACTGAAATCGTGTGAGGAAAGGGACACTCAAACCATGCTGAAATCGTGAGAGGAGGTCCGAAAACAAACCGCCCAGGTGCGTACATGATGCAACCTGAGATAAATTCCAAACACGCTGAAATCGTGTGAGGAAAGGGACACTCAAACCACGCTGAAATCGTGAGAGGAGGTCTGAAAACAAACCGCCCAGGTGCGTACACGACGCAACCTGAGATAAATTCCAAACACGCTGAAAACGTGAGAGGAGGTCCGAAACAAACTATTAGGCGCGTGCTCGGCGCAACCTGAGAAAGTCCCGGAGGACAACGATCCTAAACGCAGCTCGGTGTAAAAGGATAAATGGTACAAGATAATACAAGATGCAAATAAACGCAATAAGTGCGATGATACAGTACATGTTACAAGCAATGTAGAGCATGATGTTTAGGGAATGCAATAAACAAACAAAGCGGCACTTTAGAAAGCACCTCATGGAGTGAGTGGCGGTAAACCGCTTTACTCTGACAGGGATCTCCCCTCCATTGTGTTCTTTGAACACTTACCTTTAACTCGCAGTACAAAGGTCCTGAAATGCTGACAAGGGGTAGCTTCCGCATGCAGAAACCACAAATGCTGTTTTCCTTCCTGATCATATTCACAACTTTCCCTCATTGCAAACATAGCCAAGATAACTTTGACGGGGAATGGTTACTCAGGGAGAGCACTTCTGATCGCCATTCTGGCCTGAAACAATGAAACAGTCAACACAGTATTCTGTTCACTTTGAACACACAGCTCATATAAGCACACTGCTTATTCTGAACACGCAGCTTATAACATAGTATTCGATTTATTCGGCACACAGCTCATACAAGACACTGCTAATTTTGAACATACGGGATGCAATGACGGAACTTGCAGAAGTTGAAACAAACTCAGATGCCCGACATTTTCCCTCTTTTCTTTTGCTTTGCAGCCTGGAACTTTCATAGCTTCAGATAGGTCCTGGTTTTACTATTCTAACATGACCTGGGTTAAACCCTGTAGTTTTATGAAAGAACCATTCCTGTTTTGTACAAATGTTGAGAATGGCACAGCACTCCTGAGCACAAAACGATTCATTTTGAAATTGAGAAATGAGTTCTTAACCGGGTATTGAGCCTACGACTGAACACAGTAAGGCCCATTACATTGCACTTTACTAAGATGATCCAAAATAAATAAACAAAATGTCCATTACATCCTTTGATAAATTCCAATAACAATCATGTAACGCCCTGAAAATAAATACACAAACCCATCTCATAAGCAGAAATATAGTTGAATTACATACTTTCATTCATCAGAATTTGTTATACAAAAGATGACACATGCTATATACATTCATAAATATTCAATCCTGAATCTACAACACATGTTTCAAGTAAAAAAAATATGAGAGTTGAACAAATATTTAAATGCCCTAAAGGCTCACATCTTTCCAAGTCATTATTTGGTTACAACAAAAGACAGAGCCTAGCTCTAAACACTTAAAGGCCGTGGCTATACAAAATAAATACAACAAAAGTGAAGCCCTTGCTCCAAACTCCCTCCAAGCTACTGCTTTCGTAGAGGCATATTGACGGCACCTAAAAATGGTTTTCCCCAAATAGCGTGAGCCAAAGCCCAGTAGAAACAATCTAACACAATACATGAATTTTAACGAAGCTATAAGTACAATATACATTTACAATGCATGTGATGAAACATTCATATTCTATATAATCATAAAGTATCAAATTCCACATCTCAATCCTTTTTCCTTCTCGTCATTTCAAGTTAATTCATTTTATCTCAATTCATAAGCCAATTTCATTATCTTTTAGACAACCCATCTAAGGCTACAACTCAGTGGCTCCTAATTCAACACAATTATCACACAAACACTTCAATTTGCCATTTTACAAAAATCTCGTCCGCAGGATCGGCTCCTATGTATACGCGCTATTTCGGAACTATCACCCTAGACACACAGGCCAACTTAATTTCAATGGAGTCCATCCCCTATCTCCTCTCAAACATGGAGTACATCCCTTTTCTCCTCTCAAACAATCATACATATACAATGTATTTAAAGCATAGTCATATTCAATGACAACCAATAAGAGATTAGTTTCAGTTCACCTAATTCTCATGCAATTTCTACAACAATCATAGCTATCCTCCACCGATAGCCCAATATAGATACTTCTAAACAGATATTCAATCTCAAGACAGATAATTTATTCAAATTCTGAAAGGTATGAGGTAACACATATCCAACTCCACCATTTATATCAACGCCCATCCAATTTTATGTTTACAATACCAATTTCATTTATTTATTCAAAATTAATATTTGAGACATTTTAAGACAAACTCCCATCTTTCCCAAATATCAACCCAAAGGTCAAAATCAACTATTTTGTCGCATTATAACCTCATATTCAACCCCATGATCATTTATAACTCATTCACTTAGGAACCCCTCCTTTAATTTAATACCCAAACCCTAAGTTTGTTCATAATACCCCCAAATTCCATCATTTTCACACACTAACCCATAACTAAGTTAAAAAAATCATATGAAAGTGTAGAAAATTCATACCTCAAAAAGAAAAGACGAGCCAAGCAAAGGTGAAACCTCAAAGATGCTAAAACCTAACTCTATTCAGATCAAAATGGAGATCTTGAGACGCACTACCTTTTTAACAAAGGCACACGGGTAGAGAGATCGCTAGATCTAGGTGAAAATGTAGTGAGAATGTGAGTTTTAGAGAGAGAGACTCTAGATCTAAGGTTCTTGAAAAGTAGAGATACAGAGAGAGAAAAGTGAAAAAGTGATGTAAAATGACCTCCTTACGAATTGATATATGCACAGTCTGCTCGAGCGCAATAAGTGACGCTCAAGCATTAGACATAATAAGTTGTTCCGCTCAAGTGTCAAGGCACAAAAACAAAAAGGCAGTATCGCTCGAGCGCAAGAAGTGCCGCTCGAGCGTAGAATACACACATCCAGTAGTTTTGCAAACAGAAGACCATCACTTGAGTGCAAGATTGGCCGTTTAAGCGCATACCCGCTCAAGCGTAGAATATATCCTCCCAATAGTTTTGCAGGCCTACAAAAGTACTGAGAGTTTGCAAATCCCGCTAGAGCGCAAGAAGTGTCGCTCGAGTGGAAAACCAAAAATCTGAGCAACTAAAGTTTGAAAACCAAACAATCAACTTGTTTCAAACCCAACATGACAAACCACAAACCAAACTAAAGGAAGTATAAGGGAGGTAAGACATGAACAACATTCAAAAACTATGAAACTCGAGTCAAGGATACAAAAGGGTCAGATCTAAACTAGAAACGCTATAACCTCCCCCTCTTAAAGAATTTTGTCCTCGAAATTACAAATCAAGTTTTAAAACTAAGTCAAACCAATTACATCAATGACAATCATTTAATTTCATTACCATGACCCATTCTCCGGTCATCCAATCTCATCAGCAAAATAAACTAATTCTTAACGTTGAATATACAATTCATACTTTCTCGAGACATATGCAATGTTTGTAATAAACTCATATTTTCAAAACGTAAACAACATATACAATGTTTCCACCTTTTCAAACCATATACAATGTTCTCATATTCTATTAATCATAACCACAATACAATACATGTTCAAACATCAGCAAATAAGTCCGGATACTTCTTGTGGACTTCCAACTCACGTTCCCAAGTCGCTTCTTCAAACCCATGATGTTTCCAGAAAACCTTAACCAAGGGAGTCTTGCCTCGTAAGATTTGGTGCCGTTTATCTAAGACTCTCACCAGTCTCTCCTCATATAAGGCATCCTCATCTACCTTTAAGTCGGTTCAATCCAACACATGCAATGAATCCGACTCATATTCCGAAGCATACTAATCTAATATGAAACACGTCATGAACCCTATAGCTCAACTTTTCATGCTCCTTTCAAAGGACGACTAGCTCTACAGTTCGAACTCTACCTGTGGTTCTGAATCTGATTTCACAAATGCAATGTGAAATAGTAAAAACACAAAAAAAGTCCAAATTCGACAATTCTTTTTGAAAAATTGATGTTTTGAATAAAATGCCAAAAATGGATTGGTTTGCCAGATTTTAGAGTAGCTACCTAAATATTTTTGAAAAATTTAGGAAACCCAAGACTCGTGCCAAAGGCCATTAGTCCGTCATCACCAAAGTTGTCTCGGCTCAGGAACTTAGCTACGAGAGGGGAAGGTCATGAATTGAGCACCCCCTTCGCCCGATCAAAGGTCGACCTCTACTATTCATGATGTGATTTTTATTTACATTATATGTTCTTTTTCCGATTTATTAGCTATATTACTATGTGAGTCACACAAGTATAGAATAATTTTGTAAGATTTGGAACATTTGATTTCATGTTTTATTTGAAATTGTTTTGTGAATTTGCCACTCGAAAAAGTGGACTAAAATGGACACTAATCAAACTATCCCAATTCAAGCAACAAGCCTTCATCTACAGGCATTCAAACAGTTATATCATTTAAGCAATTAACCTCATGGTGAATATACTAGCTATGGCAATAATCATACTCATGCGATATGCTAAAATGAGTAAAAGCTCACCTAATATTCCAAGCCAAAATAGACAAAAGAATTTAGCAAAAATGCATGATCCTAATGAATACAATATGGCTAATGCAACACATGCGATATGCAATTACTAGGCTCAGTCGCTAACATGGCATATGAATCAATTTGATAGCATGCGGTCTAAGCACGTATTCAAAGAAGTATTGAACTAATAATGCAAGTTAGAATGATGAACCGAGTCTCAATGCATGCAATACAAATGGATACAAACATGAGAAATGCTAAATGAAACATGATGCTTCTAAACTAACCATCATAAGCAGGTAAATAAAAGAGGAAAAGACGTGGGGTTGGAAGACATACATGTTATTATAACATTTGCGCCCTCATGTAGGAGGGTCCGAATAAACTAACTAGCTAAGCTAATTACTACTAATTACAAACCGAATGAAATAATCAACTAAACTAGCTAATTAATTATTACAACAATTTAAAACTAACTAATGAATTACAAATTAAAACAAACTAATTAATTACAAATTAACTAATTAAACATGAAAGAAGTACTAAGCTAGCTAGTCTACTTACTCTGCCTCGGGAAAGGAGAAGTGCTCATGCAAGCACGAATTTCCACCCAAAAAAGTCACTGTTCTGCTGCCAGATACCTCTGTTGCACAGTAGAACATTTGCACTGTTTTTCACCTTAAAACCAACTATGTTTGCTAAAAAAGTACACTACTTGGTTTTGCAAAGGTGGCCGGCAGGCTAGAAAAAGTGGCCTGCCGACCATTCATGCCTAGTTTTCCCTACTACAACAGAGAGCAAACAGAGTAAGCACAGGGTATTCTCAAGGGTTGTTTACAAAACTTACCCCTCCTTATCATCAAACGGCTTAAAAGAGTAGTAAACTTGATTCACAAATCATCAATCGATGTAATTTCATTGCATGATGGCCCATGAACCAAATGGTGCAAGTTCAATAAATGCAACAAATAAAACTCTCAAACCCCCTCCATATCATGGATTGATCAAGGGAAGTGGTTGACAATGACTCTTGAACCGTTTACATCACTAACAAGTATGAAACGATCCAAGACTCAAGGGTTCACTTAACATCCAATTGAACCCATACCAAGTTATTATCTTGCATCATTTAATTCTAGGTTTTATTACTTATTTTAATTACCTTTCCATTCTTTAATTCATTAAGTCCAAATGTGAGCTTTAAGTCCTCTAATGGAAAGAAGCATCAAACCAAGTGTTATTTTAGGCATGAGAGAAACGTCATACCGTTGATAATGAACCCCCAAAG
This sequence comes from Camellia sinensis, assembly GCF_055761805.1. Classification (NCBI taxonomy): domain Eukaryota; kingdom Viridiplantae; phylum Streptophyta; class Magnoliopsida; order Ericales; family Theaceae; genus Camellia; species Camellia sinensis. The sequence goes on from NC_138966.1 coordinate 16,407,078, forward strand.
GGATTAAATCATTAAGCATATGACCTCAATCCCATGCTTTAAACAAGCAACTAGTTTGAACCAACTTTCAAAGCAAGCAAAACCCAAGAAAGCAGGAAGGTTGCAGAAGTGATTAGGGGTGAAAACAAGTATGGAAAGCCATAAACAAATGCTATCAACTCAAATAGGTTGGTGGCTAAGGCCTAAACCACCAAACCTATGAGGATAATTACACTACAAGCACGCAATACAAGACTCAAATGCAATGAACCCCTAAAAATAGTCTTGAAACAGTCTAAAAAAAGTCCTAAAACATGTTGGAATTAAGCTAACAATAGCTAGAACAATAAGCTAAAACATAGGGCATTTTAAACTAGCAAGCAAGACACAAGCAGGGGAGGCTAATCCCTCCAATTTTGGAATTCAAAACATGTTTTTAGCCACTGAAATAACTCTAAAAACCAGTGTTTAAAAACTCAAAAAAAGATAGTGTAAAGATGGGAAACACAAGGATGAAGGCTAGAGCAGTAAGGTGAAAGAAAGATGAACCACCCGTCCACCCTTTTAAGGACTTTCACCACAAGTTTTAGCCAAAAAAAAAAAACAAACAAACAAAGTTTATACAGCCAAAAGACAGTAGAAAAACAGTAGGAAACAAAGCAAATAAAGCAATGAAACAAGCTAAGCCTTATACCTCTTGAAGAGAAGAACACTTTTAAGCAATAATTCAACACATACACACTCTCAAGAGCTCAAAGTAGGCTCAAAAGTACCTCAACTCAAAGATGGCAAGGTTTGGCTAAGAGTGTATAGGCAAAAGCTCAAGAAATTTCAAAAGAGAGAGAGAATTAATTTTGCTCTAATTTTTCTAACCCTCAAAAATGGAATATGAGGTCCTCTATTTATAGAAAAATAGGCCACTCCCTCAGAAGCATCCATCCATACACATGGGAGAAAATGCAAGCATCTGTGCAAACAATTGGCACAGCTATCATAAAATATCTATAAAACACACTTGTGACTGGCAGGCTACCAATTCTGGCCGACAGGCCACACACTTTGCCGGCAAGGCACAAGGGTGGATGGCAGCCCACAAAAATGGGCTTGAAGGTCCCAAGTTTTTCAGGTTTCAAAGGCTGGGGTTTTGGTGCAAAAACAAGGCACAAGGTTTGCAGGGTTTTGAGGCTCAGAGCTGTGGCATTCCACTGAAGACTTTCAAGCACTTGACAAGTATATACATTCATCATTAGGTGTGTAAATGATGGTGCTGAAGTCGTAATGGCTGTCAAAAATGGGGTTTCTACAAATCCCGAAAAGCTGTGGCGGCAAGGCCAAATGATAAGCTTCCTCTCCAATCCGTTCAAGGATCTCAAAAGGCCCAATGAATCGAGGGGACAACTTTTTGCTCTTTCCAAACCTCATCAAACCCCTATCTGGCGATATCTTCAAAAAGACATGATCTCTCACCTCAAAAGACAAGGGTCTCCTTCTACGATTGGTGTAACTTTTCTGGCGACTCTAGACTGTAGTCAACCTCTTATGGATAATGGCAACCTGTTCTGTCGTTTCTCGGACTAACTCTGAGCCCAACATTGGTGCATCACCCACCTTAGCCCAACACACAAGAGATCTACACGGTCGGCCATACAAGGCCTCGAACGATGTCATGCCAATACTTGACTAGAAGCTATTATTATAGGAAAACTCCACTAAGGGCAAATGTCTCTCCCACGAACCCTTAAAATCAAGGACACAACCCCCGAGCATATCCTCTATAATCGGAATGGTGCGCTTTGACTGCCCATCAGTCCGAGGATGATACGCAGTGCTAAAAGCCAATCTCGTGCCCAAGGCACTCTGTAGGCTTTGCCACAACCAAGCCGTGAAACGTGGATCTCAATCCAAGACAATCGTTACAGGGACCTCGTGCAACCTCACTATGTCCCTAATATAAAGGTCGGCAAGATGATCTACCGAGTCACGCACACGCATAGGAATAACTACCACCCAAATGGCATCACTACCCCATTGAGTTCTCGAAAGGCCCACAATGAAATCCATCATGACACGCTCCCACTTCCACTCGACTATAAGCAAGGGTTGCAACAAACCCGCTGGCCTCTAATGCTCGGCCTTCACTTATTGACAAGTAAGGCACCACGATACAAACACGACTACATCCTTCTTCATACCTCTCCACCAAAACTGGCAACTAAGATCGTGATACATCTTTGTGCCTCCAGGATGCACCGCAAGGCGTGAATAGTGAAACTCTCGGAGCACTTCCTCTCAACAAGACTTTGGTACAAACAAACAGTCCCAGTATCTCACATTCAGATCATGATACACATTCAAACCCTTTTCTACCTTCCCACTGGAGATCTTCTCCTAGAGGGATTCTACCTCAAGGTCACCCCTTTGTGTTTCTATCACTCGATTCATAAGTATAGGTTGAGCAACTATCGAATACAAGGCTACAGAATCCACAGACTCGCCAAGCTACAAGTTAAACTCCCTAATAGCACCTAACATCTCCCATTCTCGGATGGCAATACAAGCTACACTGCTAATGGATTTCCAACTCAAGGCATCAGCCACAACATTGGCCTTCCCCAGATGAAAATGTAACTCGAAATCATAATCTTCTATGAACTCCATCCACCTTTGTTGCCTTGGATTCAAGTCTTTCTGTGTAAAGAGATACTTCAGACTTTTGTGATCATAAAACACTTGTCACGCCCCAAACTTGTCCCTAAAAGTTCGGGCATGACCCATTCAGAAATAGACATATAACCTGGTATATATAGCATATGGGGCCTTATCGGAAGCGTAAAATATTAAAAGAATACTAAACCAAACAAACTCCATTGAGCTATTTCTAATATGCCAGGATCTCATACATCACATGCACCATAATAGACCGATAAAGTCCAAAAATATTCCTTAGCAGTACTTATACACAAACACATATATAGACCCAGCCCTATAATCGGGCATGTAACAAAAAAAAACTGTTGAAGTTATATACATTCAACCTTGGAAGGATAGCCAAGAAGTAAGCCAATTATCTTAATAAACTTCACAAAATAAGTGGCCTCGTAAGTGCTTGGATACACGAAGGTTGACAAAAGAAACCGGGCGTCATGGGTTAGGATTGACCACCTGGTTGGTTGCCTACAGAAACAGACATAACAGAGAGTGAGCCGGGCTCAGTGAATGGTAATACATAAATGAAACAATGCTCAACTTGAAACATGACATATATCAATACATATGGAGATGCAGAGGTCACATAGTTAGCTTGATTCTGTGTTCATCCTATAACGGCCTTAGGCCCAATCTTGAACATAACAGCTTGACATATCACATCTTAAATCATAATGGCTTGAAGCCCTTGAACATGGTGGCATGATGCCCTTAAACATGGTGGCACAAGGTCCTTAAACATGGTGGCACAAGGCCCTTAAGCAGAGTGGCACAAGGCCCTTAAGCAGAGTGGCGTTACGCCCTTGCATAATTTGGCACTAAGCCCTTGAATATACTTATATGAACTCAAGAGGTGTCTCACACGGGTTCTAGAGGTGGCTCACGTTGTAGCACTTAGTTCCGTGTAGCACTTTGTTTCATATCATAACAACTTATATTGAATGGCCGTAGGCCCAGAGTCTTATAGAATGGAGGTATTTTATCTTTCCCATTTCTTTCTTTACATACTTGGAACATACTTGAACATTAACATACATACTTGAAACATTAACATAGTTGCGTAAACGAAATGCTAATGAAGATCATTAGCCATATGTAAAGCGGATAATGATACTACTACTCACAGTGTTGTGATGATGTGCTTGTTCCTCTCGGAGTGTGCCCTGCACACATTCAACCGTTACAATTTAGTTTCCTTTTCATATCAGATTACTTTCTGTTTCATTTTACTTTGAAAGAATTTATACATATTAAAAGGCATCAAATACATATTCCGAAAACATTAGAGGGTTCTACATGCAAAACGGAGCGATCCACGTTTTTCAGCATGGGCTGCACGTGCGGCTGTGAGCCCCGCACGTGCGGCAAACTCCACCGCACGTGCGGCGGAATGCCCCCGCACGTGCCTTTTAAGCAGAACCAAACCCAAAATTTTCAGCATTTGCCACACGTGCGGCAGTGACTCCCGCACGTGCGGCAATTGCCCTGTTTTTGGTCCAAAAATTGCACAAAAACCCAATCTCTTGGTACATCCTCACAAGGCTCAATTTAACATTTTTAGTTGATAATACATAGCCTAAAATTCATGTTAACAAAGGCTTCAAATACATACATTAAACTAGATAAACACTAGTTCTTGAATTCTTAACCATAATCAAATTTTCTTTTTGCATCAACATCACATATACCATCACATATATATATAAGGTAAGTTCTTCATGATCTTTCATGAGAAAGTAAGAAATCAAAGCTAATTTCTCCACATACATACATAAGCAACTTAGTTCAAACTCATCCAATGGATAAAACATGATCCAATTACACCCTGGGTTCAATTATCATGGTTGTATCACCCTCAAATTCAAGAGAGGAATTATAAAAGATAGACAAACTTACCTTGAGTTGAGATCTCCCAAAGTCTCTCTAGGTTATTCAATCTCTAGCCCTTATTGAAACTCCCTTCTCATTTCTCTCTACTCTTACTATCCTTTTCCAGGAAATATGTTGAACTAAGTCCAAAGCTTAAAGAACACATACATATTTATAAGAGCTATAAGAGCTAATAAGACAAAAGTCAATCGTTTAAACATCCGAAATTGAAATTTCCCAAAAATGCTTAATATTACCTAAAAAATATGCTGATCACATATATAAAATCAATTTCAGATAATTAAGCCCTTAAGGCCTCCAATTTCGATTCAAACCTTCTAATGCAACAGATACTTTTCTTGTTGAACAGATAGGCATCCTTAATCATATGGTTCACTTACTTAATTTAAATTTCCCATAGGATTTCACAGTAAGCATTCAAATCACAAAATAGGATCCGAAAATACAACAAAGAACATGTACGAGGGTCGGGTTATTACAACACCTCAAGCTTCTCTCCATACATATAATGCCTCCAAATCTTTAAAGCAAAGATCACCGCCGCTAACTCTAGGTCATGAGTAAGGTAGTTCCTCTCATGTGTTTTCAACTGCCACGAGCCATAGACTACTACATTCCCCTCTTACATCAAAACACAACCCAAGCCTTCCATGAGGCATCACAATACAACGAATAACCCAAACTACTCTCTAGAATAATCAAACTGGAGTAGTAGTGAGTCTAACCTTAAGCTCTTGGAACGACTTCTCACAAGTCTCGTTCCACATGAACTTGACCCCTTTCCTCATCAATCTGGTCAATGGTGAGGCTAGCCTAGAGAAATCTTTCACAAATCGACGATAATACCCGGCCAACCCCAAGAAACTACAGATCTCAAAAGCATTCTTAGGTTGTTCCTAATCTTGCACTGCCTCTACCTTGGATGAATCTACAGTCACCCCATCCACAGATACCACATGGCTTAAGAACTAAACATCTCTCAGCCAGAATTCACACTTCCCAAATTTAGCATACAGCTTGTAGGCTCGAAGCAATTCAAGTACTACTCGCAAGTGTTCTCGTGCTCCTCCTCGAAAGGTGAGTAAATCAAAATGTCGTCCACAAAGATGACTACAAAACGGTCTAGGAACTCACGGAAGATCTGGTTCATCAAATCTATAAACACAGCCGGTGCATTAGTCAACCCGAAGGGTATTACTAGGAGCTCGTAATGGCCATACCGCGTACGGAATATCATTTTCGGGATGTCCTCCTCCCTTACTTTCAACTGGTGATAACCTGATCTGAGGTCTATCTTAGAAAAACAAGAAGACCCCTTCAATTGATCAAACAGATCATCTATACGAGGCATTGGGTAGTTGTTCTTAATAGTTACCCAGTTCAACTTCCGGTAATCTATACAAAGTTGTAACGCACCATCTTTCTTTTTGGAAAAAAGAGTCAGTGCTCCCTACAGTGAGGTACTAGGGCATATGAAGTCCTTATCTAATAATTCTTGGAGCTGAATCTTCAACTCACTCAACTCGACAGGTGCAAATCTATACGGTGCCAAAGAAATCGGTGCCGTACCAAGCACTAAATCAATAGAGAACTCGATCTCTCGGTGAGGTGGTAAACTGGTAAGATCCTCTGGAAAAGCATCCGAGTATTCACAAACTACCCTGGGTAACTCAACCCAGACTTCATCACACTCGTTGCCCAAAAAGTTGGAGAGAAGGAAACTAAGTTCACTCCGTCCACGCGGATCATATACCGGTGATAAGACTCTATCCACCCAGTCTCCTAAGAAGTAAAAACAATCCCCACTCAAGGTACATATAGTAACCCTCTGACGGTAGCAATCAATGACTGCCCGATATGAAGACAACCAGTCCATACCCAAAATAACATCAAAGCTAGACATCTCAATCAAAACAAATGCAAATAAAAGTCGATGACCTGCAACCTCTATATCACAACCCCGACACCCCTGCTTCAAAATCATCTCACCACCAATAGGTGACTCTACACAGATAGGAGATGCTAACCGAGCAAACTCTAACTCCAAAATCAATGCAAATGCAGATGAGATAAATGAATGGGATGCACCCATATCAATCAATACACTAGCAACCGAATCACAAAATAAGAAGGTACCTTTCACTACCGAAGGCGCTGGTATAAGATCTGGCGTGGTAACCGCATACACACGCCCTGTAGGCCTCTAGTCCACCTGCTCACCTCTCAAAGCATAGGCCTGATGCACTGACTAAGCCGAAGAGGCTCCCTGATTGGCCTTCGAGGCCTGTGCTAATTGTACTGGCTAGTGGCTCTGTGTCTATCTCGAACCACTCTCTGTTTGTCTCGAACCAAATGCACTAGGTGTGCCACCCAACTGTGGGCAAAACCTCTTCATGTGCCCCGCCTGCCTACAATGATAACAAGTGAGCGGCTGACCCTTCCCCTGACTCTGGTTTTGAGAATGAGCCGAGGACGATGCAGCTCGTTGCCCTCCTCCTCTCTGCAGGCAAGCTGGAGACTTGTGGCCCAACTGACCACATTTAAAACAAGTAAAGTCTCCCTAACTACTCCCCTCAAAACCTGAACCTGGTATTGGAAATGTGGATCTAGACTGAACTCCCTAGGACTGCTGTGGGTTAGAACCCCTCTCTCTCTTTCCGTCCCCCTAAACCTCTTGACTCCTCTTGGAGCCCCTCATCCTCTCCTCCTCTGCCTGCGTCACGGTCACTAGATGAGCCGTCACCTCCATAAGGCATCCATAATATCTAATCATAGACCCGGCCACCTTGAACAAGAGCCCGATCCTCAGTCTTGTCTCAAACTCCAAACAACGGCGATCCTCTATCGTCATTACCTCTTGTGCAAACCTAGAGAGGCTAGTGAAGGTTGCCTTAAACTCAACCACCGATGTATTCAGCTGCTCCAACTCGGAAAATTGATCCCTCAACTTCTTCCTAATAGTGGGAGGCAAAAACTTTTCATGGACGGTGTCGACAAAAGGCTCCCAAGTCCCTCCAATGCATCCTTATACATGCTTCCACCATTGACCTGCGTCTCCTTTTAGCTGGAAGGACGCCAAGGTCACTCTTAAACCTCCATCTTTGATGCCGAGTATCTCAAATGTCTTCACCATTTGCTCTAGCCACTCATCTGCCTTCAGTGGCTCCTTGGAATCTCCCACAAACTCATCCGAATTTGACCGGAAAAACTCTCGTTTAAAAAAAGATGGCTCTGCTTTAGCTACTTGGTCTTGGACTTGATTCTCAGCCTTGATAATGTCCATTGATTCCCGCAATGCTCCTGCCATTTCACGGGCTAAGGCGCCCATGGCCCGTTGACCCACTAGTTCGGCCATATTGGCCTGACCAACTCTCTTATGTGCGGGAATATCATCTAGTATCGGCATCTCCTGCTGTTTAGGCCTACCACGCCTACCACCACGACAATGTCCTGACATCCTAATGAAGGTAACAAAAGATATTAACACATTTACAAATGTATCGAAGCTAACTCACTTGCGTCCTAATGTGGTGGACAACAATAATTCACTCCACATAAGTACATAGTCACATAAATACATATGAATTTCATTCCCAGATAATGATTGTCCCGCGGCGTTGCCAAAGTTTCAATTAGAAACGACAGTGATCAAGTGGCTTTCCAATAAGACCCCTGAAAACCCGTGGACACGATCAACAACATAGAAATTAAATCTCATACTCATATAATATCATAAATATGTTATCACATAACATTACAAGCATACAAACATCTCTGTCAAGCGACATAAACCCATTGTGGTACTAACAACTTCCCACGTACCCAAGGTATTCAAACTCAGTACACTCTAATACCAAGTTGTAACGCCCCGAAAATAAATACACAAACCCATCTCATAAGCAGAAATATAGTTGAATTACATACTATCATTCATCACAGTTTGTTATACAAAAGATGACACATTCGATATACATTCATAAATATTCTATCCTAAATCTACAGCATGTGTTTAAAGTAAATAAAAGATGAGAGTTAAACAGATAATCAAATGCCCTAAAGGATTACATCTTTCCAAGCCATTGCTTGGTTACAACAAAAAAGAGAGCCTAGCTCTAAACACTTGAAGCCCGTGGCTATACAAAATAAGTACAACAAAAGTGAAGCCCTTGCTCCAAACTCCCTCCGAGTTACTGCCTTCGCAGAGGCAGATTGCCGGCACCTAAAAATAGTTTTCCCCAAACAGGATGAGACAAAGCCCAATGTAAACAATCTAACACAATACATGAATTTTACCAAAGATATAAGTACAATGTACATTTACAATGCCTATGATGAAACATTCATATTCTATATAATCATAAAGTACCAAATTCCACATCTCAATCCTTTTTCTTTCTCGTCATGTCAAGTTAATTCATTTCGTCTCAATTCATGAGTCAATTTTATTATCTTCCTGACAACCCATCTGAGGCTACAACTCAGTGGTTCCCAATTCAACACAATTATCACACAAACACTTCAATTTGCCATTTTACGAAAATTTCGTCCGCAGGATCGGCACCCATGTATATGTGCGATTTCGGGACTTTCACCCTAGACACACAGGCCAACTTAATTTCAATGAAGTCCATCCCCTATCTCCTCCCAAACATAGAGTATATCCTCTTTCTCCTCCCAAACAATCATACATATAAAATGTATTTAAAGCATAGTCATATTCAATGACAACCAACAAGAGATTAGTTTCAGTTCATCTAATTCTCATGCAATTTCTACAACAATCACAGCTATCATCCACCGATAGCCCAATACAGATATTTTTAAATAGGTATTCAATCTCAAGACAGCTAATTTATTCAAAATCCCAAAGGTGTGAGGTAACACATATCCAACTCCGCCATTTATATCAATGTCCATCCAATTTTACGTTTACAATACCAATTTCATTTATTTATTCAAAATTAATATTTGAGACATTTTAAGGCAAACTCTCATCTTTCCCAAATATCAACCCGAAGGTAAAAATCAACTATTTTGTCACATTATAACCTCATATTCAATTCCGTGATAATTTATAACTCATTCACTTAGGAACCCATCCTTTGATTTAATACCTTAATCCTAAGTTTGTTCATAATACTCCCAAATTCCACCATTTTCACACACCAACCCATAACTAAGTTAAAAAAATCATATGAAAGTGTAAAAAATCCCTATCTCAAAAAGAGAAGACGAGCAAAGCAAGAGTAAAACTTCGAAGATGCTCAAACCCAACTCTATTCAAATCAAAATGAAGATATTGTGACGCACTACCTCTTTAACAAAGGCACACAAGTAGAGAGATCTCTAGATCTAGGTGAAAATGTAAAGAGAATGTGAGTTTTAGAGAGAGAGACTCTAGATCTAAGGTTCTTGAAAAGTAAAGAAAGAGAGAAAAGCGAAAAAGTGATGCAAAATGACTACTTTACGAACTGATATACGCACAGTTCGCTTCATTGTAAGAATTGACGCTCGAACGTCAAGACACAAAGAAAAAGGGCATCACCGCTCAAGCGCAGAATATACACACCAGTAGTTTTATAGACAGAAGAACATCGCTCGAGAGCATACCCACCCGAGCGTAGGAAATGCGGCTAGACCTTAGAATACATCCTCCCAATAGTTTTGCAGGCCTGTAAAAGTACTGAGAGTTTGCAAATCCCGCTCGAGTGTAAGAAGCGCCGCTCGAGTGGAGTACCAAAAATCTTGACAACTAAAGTTTGAAAACCAAGCAATCCACATGTTTCAAATACAACACGACAAACCACAAACCAAACTCAAGGAAGTATAAAAAAGGTAAGACATGAACAACATTCAGAAACTATGAAACACGAGTCCATGATACAAAAGGGTGGGGTCTAAACCAAAAACGCTATAGCCTCCACCATTAAAGAATTTCGCCCCCAAAATTACAAATCAAGCTTTAAAACTAAGTTAAACCAATTACAACAATGACAATCATTTGATTTTATTACCATGACCCGTACTCCGATCAACCATCCAAAACCCTAAACCCAAACCCCCAAACCTTTAACCCTAAAACCCTAAACCCTAAAACCTAAAACTCTAAACCCCAAACCCTAAACCCTAAACACCGTAAACCCTAAACTCTAAATCCTAAAAAGAACTCTAAACCCTAAGAAGAACCCTAAACCCTAAACCCAAACCCAAACCCAAACCCCAAATTCTAAACCCTAAGAAGAACCTTAAACCCTAAACCCAGAACCCTAAAACCTAAACCCCAAGAAGAACCCTAAACCCAAAACCCTAAAAAAAGCCCTAAACCCTAAATCCTAAACCCTAAGCCCTAACCCCAAACCCCAAACCCCGAAACCCCTAAACCCAAAACCCGAAACCCGAAATACTAAACCCTAAACCCTAACCCTAAGCCCTATCCTGAAAATCGTAAATCGTAACCCCTAAACCCTAAACCCCTAACTCCTAACTCCTAAACCTTAAACCCAAAACCCTCAAAACCAAACCCCAAATCCCGAACCCAAAACCCCAAACCCGAAAATCGAAACACCAAAACCCCGAACCGAAAATTGAAAACCCAAAATTCGAAACACTAAACCCCAAACCCTAACCCTAAATCCTAAACCCCAACTCAAACCCTAACCCCTAACCCCCAAATTTCAAACCCTAAAAAACCCTAAAAAAATCCTAAACCCTATTCAACATCGGCTCACAGAAATGTGGCAGAATGAGTGCTAGCACGCAGGAGTGCCAGCATCCAATCAGGGGGTGGCGAAGAACTATAGATCCTAAATGTGGCAGCGAGAAGGTCGGAGATATGAGGGAATCTAATTGATTCACAGATCATTTGAATCACGATGACCAGTGACCTCGCGCAATCTGTGAAGGAGATCGTGGAGGTAGCCAGATCATTTACGGCATTAGTGAGTGCGGTCGGGCCAAGGGCCATGTTATTCATACCTTGTCCGGAAACATGTTCCAGGGCAATGTAGCCGCAATCATAACCTAAGAAAGTGGATCTGGGAATTAGATGTGGAGAAGCAGGAAAAGTACACCCGAACTCCAACCACTCAAAAACTCCATTTGGCAGGCGTCCAAGTAAAGGTTGTCCCGTCGAATCTTCAGCCTGATCCAATGATTGTTAGTTCACAGTATGATATTGAACCATCGAGTGGATGGATTCTGTGGAGCGGGAAGTATGAGAATATTGTGTGAAAAGGTCTCTCCCAATTCAACGCGCAAGTCTTCAATGAAGTCCCTATATGCTCCACTACCCCTTTCAACGTTGAACTCCTTTGCGAATTCCGCCATTAACTAAATTCAATTCTGCCATTGACATTAATAATCAATCAATAGAAAAACATAAAAATAATGACTCAATGGAGTGCTTGTAATTATCATTTTCAACATTGAATTGCACCATTAACTTAATTGAATTCTTCCATTGACAATAATAATAAATCAATTGCAAAAATAATATTAATTAAAAGCTAAAATAATATTAATTAAATACCATTAATAAACAATTTTCATTTTTTTCATCTTAGGCATTATTGTCAAATCTTGAATCAAATTGAGAATCGTTTTGCTAAAATAATAAATAGTGAATCTTATGATTCACTTTATTTAACACTAGCGGTCGAGCGCAAATAAACCCTAAACCCCCTAAACCTCCCAATTACAACAATGACAATCATTTGATTTCATTACCATGACCCATACTCCGGTCATCCACCCTAAACCCTAAAATCCAAAAACCCTAAATCCTAAAACCTAAAACTCTAAACCCTAAAAATCCTAAATCGTAAACCCTAAACCCTAAACACCATAAACCCTAAACCCTAAACCCTAAAAAGAACCCTAAACACTAAACCAAAACCCCAAACCCTAAACCCTAGGAAGAACCATAAACCCAAAACCCAGAACCCAAAATCGTAAACGCTAAACCCTAAGAAGAACCCTAAACCCAAAGCCCTAAGCCCTTAGCCCTAACCACAAACCCCCAAACACCAAACTTGAAACTCCGAAACCCCTAAAGCCTTAACTTGAAACCCAAAATCCTAAATCCTAAACCCTATCCCCTAAACGATAGATCATAGCCCCTAAGCTCTAAACCCTAGCCGCTAACCCATAAGCCCTAAACCTTAAACCACAATCCCTAAACCCAAAACCTAAAACCCCAAACTCGAATCCCAAAACCCTAAACCCGAAAACCTAAAACCTAAACTCGAAACCCAAAACCTGAAACCCCAAACCCCAAACCTTAAACCCTAAACCCCAAACCCTAAACCTCTAACCCTTAACCCTAAATCCTAAACCCCAACCCAAAACCCTAACCCCTAACCCTAAACCCCAAACCCTAACCCCAATCCCAACCCCAGCACAAAAACCCCAAACCGCAAACCCCAATCCCCCAACCCCCAAAAGCCAAACCCTCAACCCTAAACCCTAAACAAACCTAAAACCTTAAACCACGCTAAACCCTAAAAAATCCTAAATCCTAAACCTTAAACACTAAACCCCCTAAAAACCCAAAAACCTAAACCTCCTAAAACCCTAAACTCTAAACCCTCCAAACCCCAAACCCCCCTAACTACTAAACTCCAAACAATAAATCCTAAACCCCAAAACCCCTAAAAACACTAAACCCCCTAAAAACCCAAAACCTTAAACCCTAAACCCTAACCCCGTAAAAACCATAAATCCAAAAATCCAAAATCCAAAACCCCAAACCCCAAACCCCAAACCTGAAACTCGAAATGTGAAACGCCAAACCCCAAACAAATAACCCCAAACACCAAACCCCAAACCCCAAACTCGAAACGCAAAATTCCAAACCCTAAACCCTAAACCCCAAACCCCAAATCCTAAGTACCTAACCCCTAACCCTAAACCCTAAAAGCAAAACTCTAACCCAAAACCCCAACCCCAACCCCAACCCAAACCCTAACCCCCAAAACCCTAAACCCTAAACCACCCATAACCCTAAACCCCAAAAAATCCTAAAAAAAATAGTAAACCCTAAACCCCTTAAGCCCCATAAAACACCTAAAACCCTAAACCTCCAAAACCCTAAACCACCCATAGCCCTAAACCCCTTAAACCCCCTAAAACCCCAACCCCCTAAAAATCGACGCCCTAAACACCCCAAACCCCAACCACTAACCCCTAAACCCTAAACCCCCTAAAAAGCCTAAAAACCATAAACCATAAACCCTAACCCCCTAAGAACCCAAAACCCCCTAAAAGCCCAAAATACTCAACCCTCAACCCCTAAACCCTAAACCCAAAACCCAAAACCCAAACTCGAAACCCAAAAGCCCGACCCCGAACCCAACCCCGAAAATCGAACCCGAACCTGAAACCCCCAACCACCAACCCCAACCCAAACCCTAAACCCTAACCCCTAACCCAAAACCCCAAACCTTAAACTCCAAAATCGTAAACCCTAAACCCAAAATCCCAAAACCCTAAACTCCTAAAACCCCAACCCTAAACCCTAACCCCTAACCCAAAACCCCAAACCCTAAACTCCAAAACCGCAAACCCTAAACCCAAAAAGTCTAAACCCTAAACTCCTAAAACCCCAACCCTAAACCCCAACCCCCGAATGCCAAAACCCGAAACCCGAAACCCTACCCTAACACTCTAAACCCTATACTAAACCCTAAACCCCTAAGCCCAAACCCCAACCACCAACGCCCGACCTTCAACCCTAGACCCTAAACCCTAAACCCTAGACCCCAACCCTAAACCCTAGACCCCAACCCCAAACCGCCCAACCCTCCAACCCTAAACCCAAACACCAAACCCCATCACCCAAATCCTAAAACCCTAAAACCCTAAAACCCTAAAACCCTAAACTAAACCTCTAAATCCAAAACCCCAAACCCCATCCCCAACCCCTCAACCCCTAACTCCCTAACCCACAATCCCCAAACCCTAAACTCTAAACCCCTAGGATGTAGGGTTTGGGGATTGATGATTACGATGCGTGGACACTCTTGAGCAAGATGCCAAGTATGGAAACCACGTCCAGAGCGGACACAATATTCATATCATTGGGTTACAGAAGTAAGAAAAATTATTCGGATCAACATCGGCTCGCAGGAATGCAACAGAGAGGTCTCCGTAGCCACACACTAGCGCCAGCATCCAATCAGGGAGTGACGAAGAACTGCTGCTGCTGAATGTAGTAGAGATAAGGTTGGAGATACGAGTGAATCTAATTAATTCACATATAATTTCAATCACGATGATCAATGACCTCGCGTGATTTGCAAAGGAGATCATGGAGGTAGCTAGATCATTTACGACATTAGTGAGTGCGGTCGGGCACAAGGCTTTGTTATTCATACCTTGTCCAGAAAACACGTTCCAGGGCATTGTAGCTGCCATCGCAACCCAAGAAAGTGAATTCAAGAATTAGATGTGGAGAAGTAGGAGAAGTACGCCCGAACTCCAACCACTCAAAAACTTTATTTGATAGGTGTCCAAGTAGAGGTTGTCCCGTCGAATCCTCAGCATGATCCAATGATTGTTGGTTCACAATATGATGTTGAATCATCGACTGGGTAGATTCTGCTAAGCGAGAAGTATGGGAATATTGTGTGAAAAGGTCTCTCCCAATTCAACACGCAGGTCCTCAATGAAGTCTCTATATGCTCCACTACCCCTTTAAATGTTGATCTCCTTTGTGAATTCTGCCATTAACTGAATTCAATTCTGTCATTGACATTAATAATCAATCAATAGGAAAACATAAAAATAATAACTCAATGTAGTGCTTGTAATTATCATTTTCAACGTTGAATTCCACCATTAACTCAATTAAATTCTACCATTGACAATTAAAATAAATCAATAACTAAAATAATAATAATTAAATACTAGTAATAAATAATTTTCATTTTTCTTATCTCAGGAATTATTGTCAAATAACGAATAAAGTGAATCATACGATTCACAATTCAATATTTTAGCAAAACGATTCACGATTCGATTCAAGATTTGACAATAATGCCTGAGATAAGAAAAATAAAAATTATTTATTACTGGTATTTAATTATTATTATTATTTTAGCTTTTAATTATTATTATTTTAGCCATTGATTTATTATTATTGTCAATGGCAGAATTCAATTGAGTTAATGATGAATTCAACATTGAAAATGATAATTACAAGCACTCCATTGAGTTATTATTTTTATGTTTTTCTATTGATTGATTATTAATGTCAATGATAATTACAAGCACTTCATTGAATTAGGAGAGACCTTTTCACACAATATTCTCGTACTTCCCGCTCAGCAAAATCCACCCACTCGATGGTTCAACATTATACTGCGAACCAACAATCATTGGATCAAGCTAAGGATTCGATAGGATAACCTCCATTTGGACGCCTACCAATTGGAGAATTCTGAGGAGTGGTTGGAGTTCGGGCATACTTCTTCTACTTGTCCACATCTAATTCCCGGACCCACTTTCTTAGGTTACGATGGCGGCTATAATGCCCTGGAACATGTTTCCGAACAAGGTATGAATAACAGAGCGCTTGGCTTGACCGCACTCACTGATGCCGTAAATGATCTGGCTACCTCCACAATCTCCTACGCAGATCACATGAAGTCACTGATCATCGTGATTCAAATGATCTGCGAATCGATTACATTCACTCGTATCTCCAACGTTCTCGTAACCACATTCAGCAGCAGCAGTTCTTTGCCACCCCCTAATTGGATGCTAGCACTAGTGCGTGGTTGGGGAGACCTCTTTGCCGCATTACTGCGAGCCGATGCTGATCCTAATAATTTCTTCAGACTTCCGCAATCCAATGATACGAATATCGTGTTCGCTCTGGACACGGTTGTCGTACTTGACATCTTGCTCAAAAGTGTCCACGCATCATCATCATCATCATCAAAGCCTAAACCCTAAGGGTTTAGGGTTTAGGCTTTGGGGGTTAGGGGTTAGGGCTTTAGAGTTTTGGTTTAGGGTTTTAGGGGTTTAGGGGTTTAGTTTAGGGTTTTAGGGGTTTAGGGTTTAGGGTTTGGGGGTTAGGGGTTTGGGTGTTGGGGTTTGGGGTTTAGGTGTTCAATTTAGGGTTGAGGGTTTGGGTTTGGGGGTTTGGGTATTGGGGGTTGGGGTTGGGGTTGGGGTTGCAGTGGTTAAAGATCTAGGGTCTAGGGTTGAGAGTCTAGGATTGGGGGTTGGGGTTGGGGGTTTGAAAGTTTGGGGTTAGGGGGTACAGTTTAGGGTTTAGGAAAGGGTTTAGGT
This sequence comes from Camellia sinensis, assembly GCF_055761805.1. Taxonomy (NCBI): domain Eukaryota; kingdom Viridiplantae; phylum Streptophyta; class Magnoliopsida; order Ericales; family Theaceae; genus Camellia; species Camellia sinensis. The sequence continues at coordinate 16,423,947 of NC_138966.1, forward strand.
GGTTAGGGTAAGGTTTAGGGTTTGTGGTTTGGGGTTTGGGGTTAGGTTTTGCAATTTGGGGTTTAGGGTTTGGGGTTTTTGGGTTTCGGGGTTTCGGAGTTCGAGGTTCGGGGTTTAGCTTTTTGGGTTTGGCGGTTTAGGGTTTACGATTTACGGTATAGTGTTTGGGATTTGGGGTTTTGGGGTTTTTGGGTTTCGGGTTTTAGGTCTAAGGTTTAGGGTTTAGGATTTTTTAGGACTTTTTAGGATTTGGCGTTAGGGGTTAGGATGTAGGGTTTAGGGTTCAATATTAGGGTTTAGGGGTTTAGGGTTTGGGGTTAGGATAGGGTTTAGGGTTTGGGTTTTGGTGTTGGGGTTTGGGGTTTGGGGTTTAGGATTTAGGGTTTAGGTATTGTTGTTTGGGGTTTACGGTTTGGGGTTTCGGGATTTCGAGGTTCAAGGTTTAGCTTGTAAGGTTTAGGTGCTTAGGGTTTGGGATTTGGGGTTTGGGGTTTTGGAGTTCTTGGGTTTTTGGGTTTTGGGTTGAGAGTTTACAGTTTTTAGGATTTAGAGTTTAGGATTTAGGGTTAAGGGTAGGGGTTAGGGGTTAGGGTTTGGGGATTATAATTTAGGGGTTAGGGTATGTGTAGACACCTCATTTTTGGCCGACCTTAAGACTCAGGCGTCATCGATTGAGCGCTCAGTGATGGTGCTTGTTGTGCTCATTCTGAGGTTTTGGAGTTTTGGCTGAGACCCTTACCCCGAACCTCGGGACCCTTTTGTGCTTTGCCTCGGTTTACGAACCAAGTCTTGTTTTCTCTTCCTGAAGGGAGGGAGAGGTCTCGTAGACCATCTCTTAGTGGCCGTAGGATACTTTTCGTGGTCGTACGCCACTTTTCCCGTTTGGAGACCAATTTTCAGTTTTCGGAGCCGTCAGCCGTGCGCCTTAGTTCGGGACCGCTTAACTTTCTCCATTTGCTTCAGTTTTTGGCACACACCTTGTTTCCTCTCTCTAGAGGGACAGTGTGGCCCGGGAGACCACCTTCGTGGTCGCACGCCACTTTCGATGCTTAACAGTCAGTTTTATGGGCACCTGGCTGCGCGTTTTGGCCCCCGAACCCTCGTTTTGCATTCGTCTTGGTTTATTTTTGGCATGGACCCTATTTTCATTGTTTGGAAGGTGGTACAACGATGGGAGACCACCTTTCTCTTCGCCGGCCTATTTTCTTGATAGAAAGCTGGTCTCCTTGTTTTTTGGGTCACATTTACTGGTCTCCCACCATACCACTTGCTTGCATTTCATGTGGAGACCACCCTGGGAGGCTGCCGACCACTTGAACCTTTTGAGCCTGGATGGCCGACCACTTGAACTGGTCGGCCAACTCCCATCAGGGCAAGTGGTCGGCCGACCACTTGAACTGGTCGGCCAGCTCCCATCAGTTCTGTCTCAGAGAGTTGATTCCAGCTGTGCCAGCTGGAAGGCACAGACTGCATCCTCCATACACGTGTATGGAGGATGTTTGCCCTTCGTTTTAATCTTCTAGGAGGAGCTTTAGTCCCTCTTGTCTATAAAGGAAGGGCTCCCCTTCCTTGTAGAAGGTTTAATTTTTTTTTCTAAGGCATACAAGACTTCTCTCTATATCTCTACATCTAAGCTCAAAAAGTGCATGGTTCTTGCACCTTTGCATACCATCTCCCAACCTAACCCCTCCACCATCACTCTAAGCATCTTGGAGGCCATTTTCAAAGGTTGAGAGGCTGTCTTTGTGGTCCAGAGGTTGCTGGTCCTTTTGTGCTACAAGGGTAACACACTTTCTCCCTTTTAAGGCTTTATTTTGCTTCATCTTTTAGCTATACTTGCAAGCATATTTGAGCTTTGGTGTAAACTGAAAAACGTCTTATTTTGAGGCCCTTAACATGTTTGTTTACGATCATTTTTCTTTTGGGGGTCATCTACCCCCTTGCATGCTTCATTTTACCTTGTTTTGAGCCATGCCTTAGAGCATTTGTGTTGGCCTTTGTTTGGCCTTTTAGCCACTAAAATCCAATAGATTTTTAGTGGCTAGCATGCTATTTTGAGTGCCAAAACCAGAGAGGGGTGACCCTCTCTCTCCTTGTTTTGTTTTCTAGCATTTTTGGCCTTACAAAGGAGCCCTTATTTGCATGCTTCCAAGACATGTTTCAGGCCATTTTTGATGAGTTTTAGGACCTAAATAGGCTCTATCCAGAGCTTGTTTTTCCATATTGGATGCCCATCTTGCATGTGTAGAATAACCCTCTTCATAGCATATCAAAGGAGCATCTCATTCTTGCATGCATTAACCATGTTTCAGTGGGTTTTTGGGCTTTATTTGGCATGTCATACCTCTAGATTTTGCTGGTTTAGTAGCCTCTTGATTGCCTCACATGCTTGTAGTGCAAATCCTCTTTACTAGCTTACATTGCATGCTATTTTGGCCTTTGATTCTAGCACTTTTTGGCCATGCCTTAAACTGATTTTGTGCATTTTTTGGACTGCCTTAGCTCTGTTTTTGGGCCTCATGGTCGAATGATGTTTGCTATGCATGGTTGTAGTTCAATATCCTTGCCTAGCTTTGAGTTTTGAAGCCTATTGCATGCATATTTTGAGGTGTTTCCTTGTTTTGGCATCATTGTGAATCATATTTCAGATCTTATATGTATGCCATATTCCCATGTTTTCTACTCTTTAAATGTGTTTGAGAGTTATGCATGAATACCTCATTTTTGGACCATTGCATGAGCTTCATTTCCATGCTTTGCGAGCCATCATTTTAGTCCATATTTGCTACTGTTTTGGCCTGCATAGGGACTGTTTGGGGCTGGTTTGGCCATTTGAGTATTACTTTGCATGCCTATAATGTAATTCACTTCACTAGTTTCGGTATTTGGGCCATCTAGCATGCATTGTGTGAGGTGTTTGCATGATTCGGGGCCATCTTTCTTGTCATTTCAGAGCTGGAAAATATGCGATTGTATGCCATATTTCATGCTTACCATGCTTTGGTGGAGTTGCACTTTGTGCCTTAGGTTTGGTCCCTTGCATTTGTGCATGTTTGCATGTGTGTTGTTGCTTCATTTTCATCATGTATGGCCACTGATTTGAGTGTGGCTGAGGCCCATTCATTTTAGTTTAATTCCATCTTGCATTATGTATGCCATATCCATGTTGTCGCATGCTTGATCGTCGCATTGTGTATGCCTTGTTCATGTCTTTGTGCATGTCCATCTTCGTATGTGCATTGCGTATGCCATATAGTTCATGTGCATTGAGTATGCCAATCTTAGTTCGTAGCATTGTGTATGCTAGTTGCATGTTTGCATATCATCCCTCGCATGCTAGCATGATTAGGTTGCATTGCGTTTAGGGTTGCATGCTAGTCGTATTGTGTATGCCATGTATGTTGCATTGTGTTTGGAAAAGGATTTAGTCCAAACACGGGAAACGAGGGACGTTTCATACTCCAAGTGACGAAACGTGCCTCGATTCTCGGTCACCGACACTCCGGATTACCCATGATGGAGTTTAGGCCTTGCTGTGTTTATATGTGCATTCATTTTACATCGAGTCGTACAATCCCACTCCTCGGCCATCATGCATCGAGATGCGTGATTGGTAGAACGAGGATCGAGGACTACACTCCCTGGAGCTTGTGCAATGATGGGGAGAGTGGTCATGCACACATATGTTGAAAATACTTTGCCATGCCCCTTTCTCGCTCTCTGTTGCAGCAAACTGGAAACCAGCAGCAAAAACTGGTCAGCAGCCTTTTGGAGCTTTGTACAGTGTTCTGGGACTTGTTGCAAACAGAGGCAAATCGGGACATCGCGATGGATTTCCCGACAAGGCGACTTGAGCATGCATGCATCCTTATCATTCGGAACAGAGCTGAGGCAGTCCATTTTGTTTAATTTGCATGCTAGTCTCCTTACTTACTTAGTTAATTCGTTAATTAATTAATGTTGTGTAATAATTAGTTTAATTAGCTTAGATTAGCTAGTTTATTCTGTACTATTCATTCGGGCCCTCCGAGGAGGGCAATGTTATAATAAGTGTGCGTGTGTGTGTGATGCATGCCTTCCAACCCCACGTTTTTCTCCCTTTTATTTACCAGCTTATGATGGTTAGTTTAGGGCACATTTCAATTAGCATACTTATGCTCGTATGTTTGCATCCATTTATCTATCTTGCATGCACCGGGCTCGGTGCATCATACTAACTGCGTTGTATTTCAATTTCGAGTTGAATATGTGTATCAGTTGTTGCATTTCATTTGCCATTTTAGAATAGCCGAGCCTATCTTAGTTGCATTTTTTGCATGTGTTGCATTAGGCATTTCAGCATAGTTAGGATTCATGCATGATTTCTAATTAGCTTCTTTCTTTGGCTTGGAGTACTCGGTAAGTATTTATGCTTTAGCATCCTTGCATGCGTGTGAGTGACTGCCATGATAGCATGCTTACCATGGGGCTATTTGCTTATGTGATATAACTGCCTGAATGCCTGTGGGTGAAGGTTGGGTTATTTGAATTAGAACAATTCACCAATTGAGAGTTTTAAGCCCACTTGAGAGTGGCAAAATCATGTTTTCTTATGCCCACTTGAGGGTGGCAAATCCACGTCTTAGCCTACTTGCGAGTAGCACCATCAAACCATCTTTCAAATAAACAAACATGAAATATTTTGTTCCAACTCAAACGATCCAGTCTATACTTGTATGTTGTGTGCATCACATAGTAATTCTAGGCTAATAACCGGAATAAGAGCACATAATGTTTTCAAAACTCGATATCATGGTTAGTAGAGGCCGATCTTTGATCGGGCGAGCGGGGGTGCTCATGAAGTGACCTTCCCCAATTGTACCCAAGTTCCCGAGCCGAGACAACTTTGGTGATGACAGACACATGGCCTTAGGCATGAGTCACGGTTTCCTAAATTCTCCCAAAATAAAACATTTAGGTGGCGACTCTGTATCTGGCAAAGCAGTCCATGTTTGGCACTTCTTTCTAAAAATCAGTTTTTCAAAACGATTTGCCAGATTTGGACTCTTTGATGATTCATCGGTCTTGCATTGCACTCCGCGAGATTAGATACAGGACCGTGACATTGAGTCCAAACTGTAGTAAGCCCCAATGAACAAAACGGGATTCCCTCCTGGGACATTCGGGGACGTCTACAGTTTCTAGCGACTCTGCTGGGGAATTAGAGAACTTGACTCGAACTCGTGATATCTTGTTTTGTTTGCACTTATGTGTTTCTTTGTATAGCATGTGCATTGGTGCGCCTAGGACACTGTGTTTGCCATCTGCGTGCCATAAGGCTGACTGGTTACGGGCTTTGCCACGATGGGAACACAAACCCCGGTTTTTACCGGGGCACCCTTTTTGACCATTCGACCTAGTGCATATCGGAATCCATAGTGACCATTCCAAACTAGGACAGGTTGCTTACCCGATTGTAGGTTGTTTGAAACCGTTGCATGCATAGTGAAACCCTAGCTCCTGACAAAATAGGACAGGGAAACCCTACCCCAACATAGGGATATTTTGGCTCTCACTTGCTTGCTATGTACTTTTAGAGTGCGTCTCTATAGGAATGCATGTATCAGTTTGCAAGTCTAAGTATCAAGCCTGAGGGCATCAGTATTTAGGAGAATCAGTTTTACCTGAGGGTATCAGTTTACAAGGAAGAATTTTGGGCAGAATCCAGTAGAGAGTGCAGTCATTCAGTTATGCTCATATCTGTTCTGGTGAATTTCTCTTTTGCTAGGGGTAGTCTTGGAACCATAGCTTCAGAAGGCTCCAATATCCCCCGGTACGTTGGACTTGTGTTGATAGACTTTGTCAGGTCAGAGATTCAGTTCAAGGGCAGATCAGTGTTCCTTCGCCAGAGGCAGGGTAAAAAGGTCAGTCAGGCGCAGATCATCAGTTCAACAGTCTTCCGATCAGCAGTCGTTATCCATCTCACCTGTGTGCAGTTGGGTTGAGATATCTGCTTTTACCACAGAAACAGATATACCGGTAGATCAGTTAGATCAGGGCAGTATGGCGGGAATGGAAGAGATGATGCGTCAGCTCCAGGAGAGTATGAAAACCATGCAGCAGGACGTTACTCGTCAAGCGAAATTTGCCAAATAGCAGGCTGAGGTCATGGCCCAACAGGCAGAGGTAATTATCAGGCTACAGCAGCAGACTGGAGCATCTGCTTCACACCAGGCTCCTCCCCCACCAAGAGTTCCTATACTCGGGGAGACAGTTAACGTCCAGGATGATACGGACATTCCAACGGGGCCGGCTTCGCCCCCAATCCTACCCCAGCTGTCCAAGGCACCCACACCCACCAACCTACCAGATTCTCCATTTGAGTTCGAAGTGGACCCCACAACACTAAACGTGAGCAAGCTAGAAAAGTTGTTCAAGAAGTCTCAGGGCGTGAAGTCCATTCTGGATATTGAGGATGGGTACACCGATTCGGCCGTGACTCTGTCGGACTGATTCAAAATGCCGCATATCGACTGCTTCGACGGCTCTGGAGACCCAATGGTGCACCTCCACCTGTTTTCCGATATCCTGAGGCCAATGGGTTTGACCACAGCCCAGAAGCTGTCTCTCTTCGGCCGAACCATGTTTGGGATGGCCGCAATCTGGTATGCGAAATTGGAGGACTCTGTGAAATGGAACTGGGAAGAGCTGGCTGAGGCCTTTATTGCTCAATACTCCTACAACACACAGATCGAGGTCACAACTCGTGATCTCAAAGTCACCTGCCAAGAACCAAATGAGCGTTTCTCAGAGTTCGTGATGAGGTGGAGAGCAAAGGCCTCAATGATGACTACAAGGCCTTCCGACAAAGATCAGATCAGGATGATTGTTCGGAATCTACATGGCAAGCTGTTACAGAAGATGTTCATCCTACCTCTGTTTACCTTTCCAACCCTTCATGAAATGGGGGTTCAAATCGAGGATGCCATCAGACAAGGAATTTTTGTGGAAGATGATGAGCCTTTGCAGAAGAATGTTGTTCGCAGTTCCAATGCTACTACTGATGGTAGCACAGCTGCAAAATGCTCAGAAGTAGACTCTATCACCACTTCCCTCAATGGCCAAAAACCCGCCACTTTAAATCGGCCCAAGCCCGAAAGTTCAATCCTCTTTACATGAGTCTCTCTCAAGCTTTGAAAAAGCTGCGAGAAGAAGGGCACCTAAAACTCCTAGAACCCTAACCCCTTCCAAATCCTCTTCCACCAAGATATGACCCAGCTAAATACTATGCCTATCATCAACAACACGATCATGATATGAACCGTTGCATCCGCCTCCGTCATAAGAATCAGGATCTTATTGACGAAGAGACCCTAGCTCCACCCAAAGGACCTCAGGTTAGTACTGACTCGTCACCTCCCCACCTCAACCTCATCCATATACTACCATCCACCTTCGACCCCAGCATATGCATCACCCCAGCCCATTTACCCAAGCCTGAGGTGTTCATTCCGGAAAGCATGGACTTATGCATGATGGGTACACCTGAACTCTAATCATCTCAAACCCGTGAACCCACTACTTCTGAGTTGATAAGAATGATATCTTTAAAGAACTGTGACAGATCTGGCCTCTGGGACATTGGCTCCATCATCGGCCACATCACATGCTAGCAGTTTCACGACAAAAGGCTCCCCAATCTTAGGACAGGTTGCATTGGAAGAAGGCCAATCCTTTGGCAAAGTGGAGGCCAGTGGTAAGAACAAGGTAGGGGCAGGCATTGATCCCCATGAACACCTTCTGTGGACTGTGGAGGCTTTGAAAGCGGAAGGGCTAAACAAATAGCAAGTGCTCACAGTTGTTGCAAAGATTGTGGAGGATACTTTCGTCACTCAGAATGAGAGCAGTTCGAAGCAAGGGAAAAACCGGGAGAAGGGTCGTCGTACCAGAACGATCTTTTGAGCTCTAATCCTGCACTCGGAAGAGATGGGCAAACCAGGCCAGCACCTGCCAATCCCTTTGCTGGTGTGTCCAGCAAAAATCCAGAAACTTTGAAGTACCAACCCCGAGGTCAGAGGGTCTTCCATGCCCTCTATATGCCTTTGTCCAAAGCTCTCCAAATCCTTGTTGGACAAGGCCATCTCAAACCCCTTGAGCCTCGGCCTCTCCCGAATCCTCTTCCGGCTATGCATGATGCTGCCCAGTACTGTGCCTTCCATCAACAAACCGGTCATGGAACCGACAATTGCTTTCGTCTTCGCCACGAAGTGCAAGATTTGATTGACAATGGGGTCATTGCCGCGCCAAGCTCGGAAAAGTCTATCGGCACTGGATCGGTGAACTTGGGGGATAATGTGACCATGTGATTGGGGGATGAACCAGCTGCGGGTGGCGCTCGATTTACTCCAGACGTGGGAATGGCATGCACTATTTTGAGCAATATGCAAATACTAGTTTTTGTACTTTCTGACTTGGGTATTGGGTCAGTTTTGTTATTTTGTATATAGTCAGTCTTTTTCTACTAAGTCAGTCGGGTCTGTCTTGTTGTATCGAGTCAGTCCTGTTGCGTTGGAGTCGGGTGATTCCGGGGGTGTTACCTCAGACATCACTATCTTGTTTTGTGTTTGTCTTTTTGCTTTCTTTTGAGTCTGTTTCTGCCTTGGAGCCAGTTATGTCAACAGATCTGAATGAAACAGCAGTGATTTTCACACTCTTGTGTTTGCTTTTGCCTTGCGCCAGTTGTGTCAGAAGTTTGAATGAAACGGAAATGCATTTTACCTGCTCTTTTGTGCCTCTAAGTCATTGTATTGACCTAAGTTTTTCAAAACTTTTCGAACAATGTGTTGAAAACAAAGAGGAAGAAATTTCTCGGGATTTGCAAAAATTTGATCAAGTGAGAGAAAGAGAGGCATGCTAATCCCTTAATGAATGAGATCATGTTTGTTAATGTGAGTACTGAGAAGGATCCTGGCTTGACCCAGATTTGTTCTGCATTGTCTTCGACGAGAGCGATTAGTCGCTTTCTTAAAAGATTTCAAAAAATGTTTTGCGTGGTTCTACGAAGACCTGCGTGGAATCACTCTTGAGATTGTGCAACTTAGGATCGCTTTCAGCCTCGAGACTCAACCCCTTTGTTTCCAAACCTTGAACCTTAATTTAGAATGTTCAAACGGTCAACCACAATGTAAGGCCCGTGTGGTCGGATCAGAAGTAGCCCATGAACTAGGGGCGAGAATATCAGATGTGATCAAAGGAAGCTTGCGAAGCTAGATCAAAAGCAGCCCTTGAACTAGGGGCAAAAATGTCAGATGTGCTCGAAGAGTAAAAAATGGGGTCATTGCTCAAGCTGATAAAGATTGGCAAGAATGTCAAATCCATGAAGGGAGGAAAGAAGAAAGTATTGCTAAAGGATAACCGAGTTCCTATCTACAACACTAGGGGCAAATTCAGCCCTTCATTGGATGGACTCCTGCATCGTTAGCGAACAGCAGTCATTCTCCTGGATTCAGATCACTTCAGGATCTCAAAACCATTTGACATGGACAAAGCTACTGTCACGACCCAAACCCGCCCCCGTGGGTTAAGGACGTAACCGGCCAGTAATCCTAAGATTACCTACGGCCTCAAACGAAAACAGACTTAACACATCAGAGTAAAAGGGCCAAAAGGGAAGCAAAATTTAAAACTTTGTCCGTAGAGCTGTGCTTACATGGCACATCAAAACAAACCATACATACGTACGTTAATAACTCACAACAGAAACATAGCGACATAGGTTCTGTACAGACAGGATCATCCAAAACTAAGCCAACCCATAAAAACTATAAGCAGACATATACAAAACTTCGCCAACCTGACAAAATGTAAATACATAACAAAAGGCGAAGACGGGTCTCATGCGTGAGACACAAGGGCTGACTCTCTCAAAACCTTAGTTGTTCCAAGCAGACTTCACTGGAGTTGGGTTTATGCTTCTCTTGGCTCACCTACAAGACACATGAATGAGCATGAGCGATAACCCAGTGAATAATATCAAATATGACAGTTACATAACGATGTATAGAACAACATGCTCCAAACGGCCTTGGGCCCAATACATACTTCTATTTAACAAATATATATATATAACTATACAAAATTCAAATCAAGTGTCTGTAGTTCCAAACATTCTGGCCTTTGGCCCATTCAGATTTCCATTCATATCAAAACGGCCTTCGGCCCGTTCATGTACGTCAAAACGGCCTTCGGCCCATACATTCATGTCAGAACGGCCTTCGGCCCACTCATTCATGTCCAAACGACCTTAGGTCCATTCATATCTATCAAAACGACCTTCGGTCCATTCATTCATTTCAAAATGACCTTCGGTCCATACATTCATTTCAAAATGACCTTCGGCCCAATCGATTATGACAAAACGGCTTTCAGCCCAATCATTTATGTCAAAACGGCCTTCGGCCCATACATTCGTATCAAAACGGCCTTTGGTCCATTCATTTACATCGAAACGACCTTTGGTCCATTCACTTCAAAACGGCCTTCGGCCCACTCATTTACATCAAAACGGCCTTCGGCCCATTCATTTATATCAAAACGACCTCGGGTCCATTTATGTTTATCAAAACGACCTTGGGTCCATTTATGCTTATTCATATCAGACTTACGTCCATAATTCCAATTAGCAATTCATAAAGCTCATAAGGGAATAGACAATTGGACATTCACAAGCATTCAAATATCGATATTACTCACAGTGATCGGCTTGTGGATTCGCCTTGGAGCTTGACCCTACACATTCCATGAACACAAAAGGGTCATTAACAATTCAATCCGTTCTTTAATTCACATATTCCTCTTTAGGCTTTATTATTATCTCATTAACTCATTTACAGTGCTTAACATATGCCTAAGAGTGCTTGCAAGTGAAAGAGAACGGAAAACGGAACACAAAATGCAAAAACAGGATTTCAGAAAATAGGGTCCCCGCTCGAGCGTGGACTTCCCCGCTCGAGCGGACCCTTAGGTCTGCAAAAGTACTGGTTGCCTTCTATTCCAGCTCGAGCGTAAACTCGGCCGCTCGAGCGTACCGCCTGTCTACATAACTCCCCGCTCGAGCGTCAACTTACCCGCTCGAGCGGACCCTTAAGTCTGCAGAAAATGCTGGGAGCTCGATTTCTCCGCTCGAGCGTCACTTCACCCGCTCGAGCGGACGTCGAAAATCTGGGAATCCCAGGTTGAGTTCTTGAGCTCCATTCCGACTTTTAATCAACAAATCATGCATGCTGTAGCTCAAATATCACATATAAGTATACTAACAAGGTATAAACACCAAAACACATTATTATGGAGCTCAATCTCAAGGATTAAACACTTGCATGTTTCAAATTGACACCAAACTCCATTCTATCATACATATTCATGCATTCAAAGCTCCCATCTTCAATTATTCAAACATGCATGCCCATTTTGACTTCATTTTCATTTCAAATAATGCAATTAGTGCTCATTCCCATAAGACTCAACAAAGACATGCTTGCATGTGGGATTACACTACCAATCTTTCACAATTTCACAAATTACATGCTAGATTTTGTGATTCCATAGGAGTTCTTTACATGCATGCGCATATCAAGCCTCAATTTCAATAAAAACCAACTTAAATCCTGCTCTTGATCACAAACAACCCTTGAACACACAAGATTACACATTAAACTCATGAATTCAAGAATCAATGCTTACCTAGAGGCTCAATTCTTCCAATTTATGGCCAAGTCTAGAGTTGTCTTCAAGACTTCCAAGATTCAAGAGCAAAACTTTGATTTCCTCCCCTCTCTCTCTCTAATTCGGGTCTCTCTCTCACTCTCAAGTGTCTAACTCAGATTTTGAGTTTTGAGAGAGCTAAAGGAGAGTGCAATGCAAATATACAACAAGCCCCACTAACAAATATTTTAATATAAAATAATGGGGTACTTAATTTATCAATTTAATCAGTTTAAATTGACCCGAATCAATTTTCAATTAAATTTCACCGTAGGCTCTAAAAATTATGCCAATCACCATGGCGTAATCAATTTCGAGTTCTGCGGCCGATAAGGCCCTCAATTTAATCCCAAAGCAGATTATTCAAACAGATATTCCTACGGTGAACAGATAGAATTTCAAACCACATATTTTCACATAGTGGAACACAAAATCATATCAAAATACATAATCACATCATGTTAAGGACCAATTAACATATTACGGAACAGGGGTATTACAGTCCTCCCCCCTTTAGGAAGTTTGGTCCTCCAAACTTAATTTACCTGTAGCCGAAAATAATTCGGAATACTTTCTTATTCAACGGTTCCATTTCTTTTTGATAGCCACTTACTTAGCCCCAAAGTCAAACAAAACTCAGTTCTTACTCAGTCAGTGACTTACCTTTTCTTCCATACGAGGCCTGTATGGTGCCATACCGAAACTAGAGTGTAAGCCGTCGTCGTGAGTAAGGTCTGCCAACGATGAATAGATCTTTCCAATTCCTCGAAAATCTAAGGTACACATTTGGAGCATTTCTCCCAGAGTCTAACAAGTTCTTTTTGATCATACATCAATTTGCGGATGGAAAAACAGCGCCGAATCATAATTCAGTTTCGTATCAAATTCGTAATTTGTCCAGATCATATACAGAAATCATAAGTCATGATTAAGTTTACGTGACACATCCATTAGCATTAACAGAACAGAACAGAACGGAACAGTATAGAACATATACACGTGAGGTTACGAATAACCAGTTTCATAAGGGAATCTTCGGGTCCGGGTAACATAACAGAACAGAAGCTGAGCCCCCATTGCCTTTTGAAGGCTTTTCAGGATTCAAACACATTTTAGAATTTCTGTCTAAACAATAGGTACTGGGACTCCATGTAAATGAGCGATCTCATCGATGTAAACAGTGGCTAGTCTACAAGCATCATACAAAATTTTATAGGGAGAAATGGGCACCTTCAATAATTTTACCTACAATAGCCCAAATGGGACTTATACCTTGGGTGCTCAAGGTAGCCCCACAACGAAATTCGTAGCCACATATTCCCATTTCCATTCCAAAATGGAGAGAGGTTGAAGTAGTTCTGTCACCATTTGATATTCGACTTCGACCTGTTGGTACTGAAAAATATTCAGACACAAATTCACTAATTGCCCCCTTCATGGTAGGTCACCAACAAATTTATTTCAGAAGTCGGCTAACTTTATCACAGAAGTTCGGTCTATTCCCTTGTCACAAAAGTTCAATTCATTCTTCAATAATTCCATAATTCACAATCCGATCCGGTATTTAGTTCAACGATTCCTCACAGTTATCCAAGGTCAATCAAAAGTTTCCAGGAGTTCAAAGTGGATCCGGACACTGATTCCCGTGTCAACTAGGATAATGACGAAGCAATCAACCACACGACATACATAACTCATATGCCCCCATGGTACCAATTGTAAAGCACAATAACACCGATGCAATCAACTTCTAACAGAATATACGTGTTCTTACTTCATTCAACAGTTTACAGTTTCAAATTTGGTTCAATATACAATTCCCTGCTCCATCGAGTCTTTCAACATTATCTGATAGTTGTCAAAAGCATAAGGCAATTCATATATTAATCCTCATGACATCAAGGGCAGTATCAAAACAATCAATTACATGTCAAACACAATTTACACATCTTCGGATAATCAGGGTTTCTCAAAGCTCCTTGGATGTTAAAACATCTACATAATACCAAAAGATGACATTCTAAACAAAACAAAAGAATAATCGTCTCGGAATCGAAGCGCACCCGTTCGCGACCGTCGGTGGCCGATTCCAGATCGATTAGTCAAACCCACCCGTACGAAACCGTCGGTGGCAAAAAGATATCTCAATCAAAGGTGCTACATAGGCTTAACGTCCCCTAGCACGAAAGGACACTCTAAGAATGTCATCAAAGCAACTCAACACCATTCATTATAACCTGATTTCCCCAAAATCTGATAACACTGAAACAACCACTCTCCCTTACAAAACATGTTCTGATCAGTCAAAGACAAAAGTTCAGTACTGCTCAAAATCAAATCAATCTACCATCATCGGTTCCCATAGCGTCAAACAAACAAAATGGAACAACGCTCCTCACGACACCCAATCACGGGTTTGTACAATTCGGTTCATTTTTTTTTTTTTTTTTAACACATATGTCCTCAATAGTTGGGGATTGGTTCTCAACGATGTTCATAGTTAGATCAATCTGTTGACAGCCCACAAAAGGTCTTTCAAATAAGTCAAGTATTCCAAACGCATTCAAGTTTTGGGCCTATCAGTTTTTCTGCCAAGAATAATCTGGCTATTTATCCACAAGTAATTCTTAATCCCCTTTTTTTTTTATAAATTCAAATGAGATAGAGGGTCTTATCAGTCGATCCGAGCAACGGCCTTGTCAGATTAGATCAAACAAGGGTTCTATCAAATTATATCAAATGAGGGTTCCATCAGAACAATATCAGGCAAAGGTTCCATCGGATCGAATCAGATAAAAATTTTCTCAATTAGGACACATTCGGTTCTGTAAGGCATACTTCGTTTGTTTAGGTACATGGTTGATAGTTTCTCAACTGCCCTAAGTTCATCAGTTCCCAAAGTCATATCAAAATTATTCATCACAACTGTTCATATCAAAGTGTTTCAAATCATGTACAATACGGTATTGTCCATATAGGTTCAGGTATAGTTACATAAGCATGCAAGTGTTCATATCAGGAGGTACGTATCATAATCAGTATAGCGGTTCCCAAATAAGCCTTATATGCAAGAACATAGTGCACAGTAATACATTATACAAAGTTCCTCGGGCACACATAGTATGGGATTGTTACGCAAAAGTTCCAAATTAGTCACATCACCCAGTCAACTTTTTACCAATCAAAATATATGGTCTCACAATTATGGAGTTCCTCATTTAGGGCGCTCAACTTGGTCACATGATTACAGAATCATAATTCCAGTGGTTTAGTCATTGAAGACGGTAACATAATAAATCACCCTGAGCATAGGTGTAGATATAATGTGCATGTGCAGAGTCAATCAATATTCCAAAACGTATTTCACAATTTCCCAAACGGGGCATATACCTCTAATGAATACAGTCTCGATCATGTGGTCTAACCAATCTAGATACACATGCAGCAGATATGAAATATGTGCCGATCCGAATCAAATAATATCCCAGGCGAAGATGTACAAACGTACTAATTCAGAATCAATCAACACATAAGCATTCATTTGTAAACAGTATAGATACCTGGGATAACGGTTACAACATTCTAAGTGCTTTCTGGGATGAGTGTCATTACTCCATTCTGAGTAGCAATTCCTACCACTGGTACGGATTTAGCCAAGGCAGAGGATTCATTCACATTTCGTTCAATCCGGGGACAATTCCTTGCCATATGGTTCGTTTTACCATATCTATAACGAGCCCCAGAAGTCTGATAACAAACTCCTCGGTGTTTCTCACACTGGTGGTGGCAAAGGTTCTTGCCGTAGCGGCAACTGACGCTGTTGTCTCAAGATCCCTACCAATTCTTGTACTACTCTTTCCGGACTATCAAGTCGGGCTGTGGGAGAACCTTCCAACCCGTATGCCCTTACTTTGCCCATACTCTACACAAATTCTTATTAAACTTTACCAAATACTGGGATGCCCAATACGAAATTAAATACAAAATCACATGAGTGCATTCGCACATAAGCACATTGTTATATTCTCCTTTCACATACCGTACGCAATTAATCACTTACGTAACAGATAATTGCATATTTATCAAATATCGCATGCTGAACATTTACTAAGTGAGTATATACTCAAATCATGTTCCTATTTCAAATAGACACCCGTAGGCAGGGTTGAATGCACATAAACAACTTTTCATGTATGTGCATTATATCAAAACAAACTTGTTGTACACATTAGTGTAACAATTCATATCTCATATTCGAATCATGTGTGGTACTTCTTTTAGCGTGACACATCATGTTGGTCAAGCATATCAACATATCTCATACATAGGCCACGGTATTATTTCCCTCGGGCGAGGGCCTGTGCCACGGTATTATTTCCCCCGGGCTAGGGCTTCATGACCATAAGCCACAGTATTATGTCCCCTGGGCGAGGGCCTCCGCTAAGGATACCACAATTATGTTCCAGGAAAATTTTGGACAATCATTTGTACAAAACATAGCATTCCAGGGTACTTGTCATTTCATATCATTAACAAATATTTAAAGTTAAACATAGCTTTACGGAGTTCTTATTCACCGTCTGACTAAACTTGCATTATACAATATACAAAAGATTCTACAAATATGCATATACTAGAGAGCATATGTAACCAAACAGTTTGCAATGCAAGTACAGCACAACTTATAGCACATAATTGCCCAAATCAAAACACTTAAGCATATTCTCGATGCTTTCGAATTCATACTTATCATATGAATGCATCCTAGATCTTTTCTAGACGCTTATTGCTCTTTTGGACAAGTGCGTGAGTTATTAACTCGTGCTCTGATACCACTCTGTCACGACCCAAACCGGCCCCCGTGGGTTAAGGACGTAACCGGCCAGTAATCCTAAGATTACCTACGGCCTCAAACGAAAACAGACTTAACACATCAGAGTAAAGGGGCCAAAAGGGAAGCAAAATTTAAAACTTTGTCCGTAGAGCTGTGCTTACATGGCACATCAAAACAAACCATACATATGTACGTTAATAACTCACAACAGAAACATAGCGACATAGGTTCTGTACAGACAGGATCATCCAAAACTAAGTCAACCCATAAAAACTATAAGCAGACATATACAAAACTTCGCCAACCTGACAAAATGTAAATACATAACAAAAGGCAAAGACGGGTCTCATGCGTGAGACACAAGGGCTGACTCTCTCAAAACCTTAGTTGTTCCAAGCAGACTTCACTGGAGTTGGGTTTATACTTCTCTTGGCTCACCTACAAGACACATTAATGAGCATGAGCGATAGCCCAGTGAATAATATCAAATATGACAGTTACATAACGATGTATAGAACAACATGCTCCAAACGGCCTTGGGCCCAATACATACTTCTATTTAACAAATATATATATATAACTATACAAAATTCAAATCAAGTGTCTGTAGTTCCAAACATTCTGGCCTTTGGCCCATTCAGATTTCCATTCATATCAAAACGGCCTTCGGCCCGTTCATGTACGTCAAAACGGCCTTCGGCCCATACATTCATGTCAGAACGGCCTTCGGCCCACTCATTCATGTCCAAACGACCTTAGGTCCATTCATATCTATCAAAACGACCTTCGGTCCATTCATTCATTTCAAAATGACCTTCGGTCCATACATTCATTTCAAAATGACCTTCGGCCCAATCGATTATGACAAAACGGCTTTCAGCCCAATCATTTATGTCAAAACGGCCTTCGGCCCATACATTCGTATCAAAACGGCCTTTGGTCCATTCATTTACATCGAAACGACCTTTGGTCCATTCACTTCAAAACGGCCTTCGGCCTACTCATTTACATCAAAACGGCCTTCGGCCCATTCATTTATATCAAAACGACCTCGGGTCCATTTATGTTTATCAAAATGACCTTGGGTCCATTTATGCTTATTCATATCAGACTTACGTCCATAATTCCAATTAGCAATTCATAAAGCTCATAAGGGAATAGACAATTGGACATTCACAAGCATTCAAATATCGATATTACTCACAGTGATCGGCTTGTGGATTCGCCTTGGAGCTTGACCCTACACATTCCATGAACACAAAAGGGTCATTAACAATTCAATCCGTTCTTTAATTCACATATTCCTCTTTAGGCTTTATTATTATCTCATTAACTCATTTACAGTGCTTAACATATGCCTAAGAGTGCTTGCAAGTGAAAGAGAACGGAAAACGGAACACAAAATGCAAAAACAGGATTTCAGAAAATAGGGTCCCCGCTCGAGCGTGGACTTCCCCGCTCGAGCGGACCCTTAGGTCTGCAAAAGTACTGGTTGCCTTCTATTCCAGCTCGAGCGTAAACTCGGCCGCTCGAGCGTACCGCCTGTCTACATAACTCCCCGCTCGAGCGTCAACTTACCCGCTCGAGCGGACCCTTAAGTCTGCAGAAAATGCTGGGAGCTCGATTTCTCCGCTCGAGCGTCACTTCACCCGCTCGAGCGGACGTCGAAAATCTGGGAATCCCAGGTTGAGTTCTTGAGCTCCATTCCGACTTTTAATCAACAAATCATGCATGCTGTAGCTCAAATATCACATATAAGTATACTAACAAGGTATAAACACCAAAACACATTATTATGGAGCTCAATCTCAAGGATTAAACACTTGCATGTTTCAAATTGACACCAAACTCCATTCTATCATACATATTCATGCATTCAAAGCTCCCATCTTCAATTATTCAAACATGCATGCCCATTTTGACTTCATTTTCATTTCAAATAATGCAATTAGTGCTCATTCCCATAAGACTCAACAAAGACATGCTTGCATGTGGGATTACACTACCAATCTTTCACAATTTCACAAATTACATGCTAGATTTTGTGATTCCATAGGAGTTCTTTACATGCATGCGCATATCAAGCCTCAATTTCAATAAAAACCAACTTAAATCCTGCTCTTGATCACAAACAACCCTTGAACACACAAGATTACACATTAAACTCATGAATTCAAGAATCAATGCTTACCTAGAGGCTCAATTCTTCCAATTTATGGCCAAGTCTAGAGTTGTCTTCAAGACTTCCAAGATTCAAGAGCAAAACTTTGATTTCCTCCCCTCTCTCTCTCTAATTCGGGTCTCTCTCTCACTCTCAAGTGTCTAACTCAGATTTTGAGTTTTGAGAGAGCTAAAGGAGAGTGCAATGCAAATATACAACAAGCCCCACTAACAAATATTTTAATATAAAATAATGGGGTACTTAATTTATCAATTTAATCAGTTTAAATTGACCCGAATCAATTTTCAATTAAATTTCACCGTAGGCTCTAAAAATTATGCCAATCACCATGGCGTAATCAATTTCGAGTTCTGCGGCCGATAAGGCCCTCAATTTAATCCCAAAGCAGATTATTCAAACAGATATTCCTACGGTGAACAGATAGAATTTCAAACCACATATTTTCACATAGTGGAACACAAAATCATATCAAAATACATAATCACATCATGTTAAGGACCAATTAACATATTACGGAACAGGGGTATTACAGCTACATTTTTACCTTTGAGAGGCTCGCTGGGCCGAAAACCCGGAAGGGCGACCTAGGCAAACGTTAGAGCAAGAAAAAGAAGAAAAATAAAACAAAAAAAAAGAAAAAAGAAAAATGCAAAGAATGAAAAAAAAGAAAAAAGAAAAATGCAAAGAATGAAAAAAAAGAAAAGAAGAAAAATGAAGAAAATGAAAAGAAAAGATGAGAAAGAAAATAGAAGAAAAGAAATAAAAAGAATTGAAAAGAAAAGAAGAACAAAGCTCGCAAGGTTGAAAACCCAAAAAGGGCGGCCTTGGCAAAAGTTAGAGCTTAAAAGGAGAGGTTAATACCTGAGTGTACCTTAGCCCCGAACTATGCAAGGCTTAATTCCCATGTTTGGGATATGTAGGCAACTTCATTCTGAAGTCCAGCCGTAAAACACTTCAAATTCGACTGTGTCCATGTGACGGTTCTGGTCTTTGTCTTCTCTGTATCTGAGAATTTGGTTGTAATTGTCACTATGAGGACTGGTTGCCATGTGCTGCGGCGCTATTCAGACTAGGGGCAATTTTCCGTTGCCGTGCAGTGCTGCGGTGCTATTCAGACTAGGGCCAACTTTCAATTGCCATGCAGTGCCGTTCAGACAAGGGCCAATTTTCATTATTTTGGATCTGAGTTTGTGCATCTTAAGAGTAAATTCTGCACTCGTTGAGCAGTGGCCATTTGTAAAAATAGTTTTGAGAATTTTTAATGAAGTTGACTAATTTTCTCGAAAATTACTCTATTTTTCCAAAACTGGACCATTTCTTGGACCCAAAAAAGGAAAATTTTCAGTGCTCATAACCTGACTTGCATGATTTCAAATCAGAAAATCGAACAAGCATGTTAATCTAACTCTCATTTTGGTCAAAATTGTTTTAGTAGAAAGCCAAAAACAAAAAAATGGTCAAAATGATGAACTAGGGGCACAGTTGAGCCAGGTTTTCTGTCTTTTCCCCATTGCCAACATACTCGCCAAGAAGGGCACTCATACCTGCCGGAAAAGGGTACCACTGAAGCTAACCGGAAAAGGGCAGAAAGCTCTCACATCCTCTAAGCAGCGAGGTATCGAGCCAAGTGCGAAGCACGAACTGGAATGGATCAAGATATTCCACTCCCTCATCTGGATAGATCTGATCACGTCCAAACTCCCCAGCAAAGCATCGTCAACCGATGTCAGCTGCAGATTTGCTACATACCCAGTAATAGCGCAACCCCTCTGTGGGAGAAATTCACTGTTGTGAACAAGCACAAGAATATGGTAGAATACTAGGGGCAAGAGCCCACAACTTGCTGCTTATCCATCAACCACCCAGGGGAGGGATAAAAAATGAGAGATTGAAGAATAGAGAGATGTGCGCTGAGAGAAAAAGTGAGGAAAAGGGCTTTTTCAGAAAAATAGAGCTTGAGGGCCGAGTGATGTGAGAATCACAAGTGAGAAAAGGTGGAAAACAATACCCGGAGAAACTGGCTCCTCATGCACCGAGAGGTCTCTTGCCTTTATAACACAACTGAGTGTTGTGTTTGTGTGTTTTTGTTTGTTTCGATTCTTGTTTTGAGTCGTTTGAGTGTCAATAGATGTGTTTAGGTTGTTTTACCTTGTTTTTCCTTTGTTGAGTTGTGTTTAGGTTATTTTGCCTTGTTTTTCCTTTGTTGAGTTGTGTTTAGGTTGTTCTACCTTTTGTTTTCGGTTGTTGAGTCATTTTGGCTGTGGTCAGTTGGAGGCTCAATACCCGGTTGAGAACCCTTTTCTCATCTCACTTTCAAAAAATCGTTTTGTGCTCAGAGTGCCGTGCCATTCTCCACATTTGTGCAAAACATAATTTGTTCTTTCATAAAACCGCAGGGTTCAACCCAGGTCATATGAGAACAGTAAAAACTAGGACCCATCTGAAGCTATGAAAGTTTCGGGCTGCAAAGCAAAAGAAAAAAGGGAAAATTTGGAGCGTCTGAGCTTGTTTCAACTTCTGCAAGTTCTGTCACTGCATCTCATATGTTTGGAATGAGCTGTGTACCGAATAAACCGAGTACTGTGTTATGAGCTATGTCTTCAGAGTGAGCATTGTGTTGTTACGAGCCGTGTGTTCAAAATGACTAGAATACTGTGTTATGAGCTGTATGTTCAAAAGAAACAGAGTACAGTGTTACGGGCTATGTGTTCAGAATGGGCTGTGTGTTCAGAATGAACAGTGTGTTTAGAGTGAACAGAATACTGTGTTGATTATTTCAAAGCCAAAATGGCAATCAGATGTGCTCTTCCTGAGTACCATTCCCCGCAGGAGGCATCTTGGCTGTGTTTGCAATGAGTTCCTAGGGAAAGTTATGAATATGATCAGGACAAAAAACTGCATTTGTGGTTTCTACATGCAGATGTTTCTCCTTGTCAACATTTCAGAACCTTTATACTGTGAGTTGAAGGTAAGTATTCGAAGAATACAAGAAGAGATCCCCGCCAGAGTAAAGCGGTTTACCGCCACTCACTCCATGAGGTGCTTTCTAAAGTGCCGCTTTGTCTGTTTATTGCATTCCCTAAACATCATGCTCTACATTGCTTGTAACATTTACTGTATCATCGCACTTATTGCGTTTATTTGCATCTTGTGTTATCTTGTATCATTTATCCTTTTACGTCGAGCTGCGTTTAGGATCGTTGTCCTCCGGGACTTTCTCATGTTGCGCCGAGCACGCATCTGATAGTTTGTTGGACCTCCTCTCACGATTTCAGCGTGGTTTGAGCGTCCCGTTCCTTACGCGATTTCAGCGTGTTTGGAATTTATCTCAGGACGCCTGATGTGCTGGCCTAGGCGGGTTTTATCTCAGGTTGCGTTGTAGATGCGCTAGGCGGGTTGTGTTGGACCTCCTCTCACGATTTCAGCGTGGTTTGAGTGTCCCTTTCCTCACACGATTTCAGCGTGTTTGGAATTTATCTCAGGTCGCGTCGTGTACGCACCTGGGCGGTTTGTTTTCGGACCTCCTCTCATGATCTCAGCATGGTTTGAGTGTCCATTTTCTCACACGATTTCAGCGAGTTTGGAATTTATCTCTGGTTGCGTCGTGTACGCGCTTGGGCGGTTTGTTTTTGGACCTCCTCTCACGATTTTAGCGTGGTTTGAGTGTCCTTTTCTTCACACGATTTCAGCGTGTTTGGAATTTATCTCCGATTGTGTCGTGTACGCACCTGGGCAGTTTGTTTTCGGACCTACTCTCACGATCTTAGCGTGTTTTGAGTGTCCATTTCCTCACACGATTTTAGTGTGTTTGGAATTTATCCCAGGTTGCATCGTGTACGCGCTTGGGCGTTTTGTTTTCAGGCCTCTTCTCACGATTTCAGTGTGGTTTGAGTGTTCCTTTCCTCACACGATTTCAGCGTGTTTGGAATTTATCCCAGGTTGCATCGTGTACGCGCTTGGGTGTTTTGTTTGCGGCCTCTTTTCACGATTTCAGCGTGGTTAGAGTGTCCCCTTCCTCACACGATTTCAGCGTGTTTGGAATTTATCTCCGGTTTCGTGGAACATGCTCTTGATTGGTTTTCTTTGTTCTTTCTCCTCTAACGATTCCAGCGTGGTTGGAGTGCGTTACCTCATTTGCATCTATTGCTCTATCTGTTACATCCATTGCATCATATCTATTTTATTCTGGTCTAGGAGACCTTAAATCCTCTAAGGGTGCAATTCCTTTGGTGTTTGTCGTGCCCGAACGACTTCCGTGGTCTGGTATAGCCACCTGCCTGTGTTTGTGGTGAGTTCCTAGGAGACCAACTGAAACGGTGGAAACTATAGTTCGAATGGCTCATGCCTAGAACGCAAAGGTTCGGGATTTCCAAGACTAAAGTCTGGTTTAAATACCCAGGGGTATATCCTCGGCTTGAAATCTGTATGGCAGCCCCATAGATTGAGATAGCATATGTATGCGCCTCAATTCTGGATGTTGAACCAACCTAGTCTGTCACCCTGTTGGAGAATAGGGACAGTTGCGACCATAGTCAGGGAGAAAAGTAGTACCTGCGGTTCAACCGAGAAGAAGGGGAAGGTCCCCAACAACATGAGGTAGGTCATTACCGATTGCCCCGGTAAGGTACCTTCACTTCCTGGCTATTACATTGCATTGCATTGCATAAATCTTGAATTATCAAACCGGCTTCGCGCAGCGTATAAGTCCAATTATCAAACCGGCTTCGTGCAGCGTATTATTCCAATTATCAAATCGGCTTCGCATAGCGTATAAGTCCAATTATCAAATCGGCTTCGCGTAGCGTATAAGTCCAATTATCAAAATCTTCCTGCATAACATTTTGCATTTTTGCCCTTGCCTGCGGGCACATCTCTTTGTTATCTCTCCTATTTGTCTAAGTCTTCGGCCTTGTCAAAAATGGGTCGTCTTTGGGCTTTGACATTCACTCCCGTCACGTATGACTTTCGAGTTCTGTCAAAGAGGGGCAACTGTAGACACCCAATTTTTGACCGACCTTAAGAGACAGACGTCATCGATTGAGCGTTCGGTGATGGTGCTTGTTGTGCTCATTCTGAGGTTTCGGAGTTTCGGCTGAGAGTCTTACCCCTAGACCTCGGGACCCTTTTGTGCTTTGCCTCGGTTTGCAAACCAGGTCTTGTTTTGTCTTCCTGAAGGGAGGGAGAGGTCTCGTAGACCATCTCTCAGTGGCTGTAGGCTACTTTTCGTGGTCGTAGGCCACTTTTCTCGTTTGGAGACCAGTTTTCGATTTTGGGAGCTGTCGGTTGTGCACCTCGGTTCGGGACTGCTTAACTTTCTTCGTTTGCTCCAATTTTTGGCACACACCTTGTTTCCTCTCCCTAGAGGGACACTGTGGCCGGGAGACCACCTTCGTGGTCGCACGCCACTTTCGATGCTTAACAGTCAGTTTTCGGGGCACCCGGCTACGCGTTTTGGCCCCTGAACCCTCGTTTTGCATTTGTCTTGGTTCATTTTTGCCATGGACCCTATTTTCATTGTTTGGAAGGTGGTACAAGGGTGGGAGACCACTTTTCTCTTCGTCGGCCAATTTTCTTGACAGGAAGCTGGTCTCCTTGGTTTTTGGGCCACATTTACTGGTCTCCCACCATACCAGTTGCTTGCATTTCATGTGGAGACCACCCTGGGAGGCTGCCGACCACTTGAACCTTTTGACCCTAGTCGGCCGACCAGGCAAAGTGGTCGGCCAACCACTTGAACTGGTCAGCCAGCTCCCATCAGTTCTGTCTCAGTGAGTTGATTCCAGCTGTGCCAACTGGGAGGCACAGACTGCATCCTCCATACACGTGTATAGAGGATGTTTGCCCTTGGTTTTAAGCTTCTAGGAGAAGCTTTAGTCCCTCTTGTCTATAAAGGAAGGGCTCCCCTTCCTTGTAGAAGGTTCAAAAATTTTTTTTTCTAAGGCATACAAGACTTCTCCCTCTATATCTCTACATCCAAGCTCAAAAAGTGCATTGGTTCTTGCACCTTTGCATACCATCTCCCAACCTAACCCCTCCACCATCACTCTAAGCATCTTGGAGGCCATTTTCAGAGGTTGAGAGGCTGTCTTTGTGGTCCAGAGGTTGCTGGTCCTTTTGTGCTACAAGGGTAACACACTTTCTCTCTTTTAAGGCTTTATTTTACTTCATCTTTTAGCTATACTTGCAAGCATATTTGAGCTTTGGTGTAAACTGAAAAAAGTCTTATTTTGAGGCCCTTAACATGTTTGTTTAAGATCATTTTTTTTTGGTGTCATCTACCCCCTTGTACCTTGTTTTGAGCCATGCCTTAGAGCATTTGTGTTGGCCTTTGTTTGACCTTTTAGCCACTAAAATTCAGTGGATTTTCAGTGGCTAGCATGCTGTTTTGAGTGCCAAAACCATAGAGGGGTGACCCTCTCTCTCCTTGTTTTGTTTTCTAGCATTTTTGGCCTTACAAAGGAGCCCTTATTTGCATTCTTCCAAGCCATGTTTCAGGCCATTTTTAATGAGTTTTAGGACCTGAATAGGCTTCGCCTAAAGCTTGTTTTTCCATATTGGATGCCCATCTTGCATGTGTAGAATAACCCTCTTCATAGCATATCAAAGGACATCTCATTCTTGCATGCATTAACCATGTTTCAGTGGGTTTTTGGGCTTTATTTGGCATGTCATACCTCTGACTTTTGCTGGTTTAGTGGCCTCTTGATCGCCTCACATGCTTGTAGTGCAAATCCTCTTTACTAGCTTACATTGCATGCTATTTTGGCCTTTGATTCTAGCACTTTTTGGCCATGCCTTAAACTGATTTTGTGCATGTTTTGGACTTCCTTAGCTTTGTTTTTGGGCCTCATGGTCGAATGATGTTTGCTATGCATGGTTGTAGTTCAATACCCTTGCCTAGCTTTGAGTTTTGAAGCCTGTTGCATGCGTATTTTGAGGTGTTTCCATGTTTTGGCATCATTGTGAATCATATTTCAGATCTTATATGTATGCCATATTCCCATGTTTTCCACTCTTTAAATGTGTTTGAGAGTTATGCATGAATACCTCATTTTTGGACCATTGCATGAGCTTCATTTCCATGCTTTGCGAGCCATCATTTTAGTCCATATTTGCTACTATTTTGGCCTTCATAGGGATTGTTTGGGACTGGTTTGGCCATTTGAGTATTGCTTTGCATGCCTATAGTGTAATCCACTTCACTAGTTTCGGTGTTTGGGCCATCTAGCATGCATTGTGTGAGGTGTTTGCATGATTCGAGACCATCTTGCATGTCATTTCAGAGTTGGAAAATATGAGGTGGCCATTGATTTGAGTGTGGCTGTGGCCCATTCATTTTAGTTTAAGTCCATCTTGCATTATGTATGCCATATCCATGTTGTCGCATGCTTGATCGTCGCATTGTGTATGCCTTGTTCATGTCTTCGTGCATGTCCATCTTCGTATGTGCATTGCGTATGCCATATAGTTCATGTGCATTGAGTATGCCATCCTTAGTTCATAGCATTGTGTATGCTAGTTGCATGTTTGCATATCATCCCTCGTATGCTAGCATGATTAGGTTGCATTGTGTTTAAGGTTGCATGCTAGTCGTATTGTGTATGCCATGTATATTGCATTGTGTTTGGAATAGGGTTTAGTCCAAACACGGGAATCGAGGGACATTTCGTACTCCAAGTGACGAAACGTGCCTCGATTGTCGGTCGTCGACACTTCGGATTACCCATGATGGAGTTTAGGCCTTGTTGTGTTTATATGTGCATTCATTTTACATCAAGTCGTGCAATCCGACTCCTCGGCCATCATGCATCGAGATGCGTGATTGGTGAAATGAGGATCGAGGACTACACTCCCTGGAGCTTGTGCAATGATGGGGAGAGTGGTCATGCACACATATGTTGAAAATACTTTGCCATGCCCCCTTCTTCCTCTCTGTTGCAGCAAACCGGAAACCAGAAGCAAAAACGGTCAGCAGCCTACTGGAGCTTTGTACAGTGTTCTGGGACCAGTTGTAAACAGAGGCAAATCGGGGCATCGCGATGGATTTCCTGACAAGGCAACTTGAGCATGCATGCATCCCAATCATTCGGAACAGAGCTGAGGCAGTCCATTGTATTTCAATTCCGAGTTGAATACGTGTATCAGTTGTTGCATTTCATATGCTATTTTAGAATAGCCGAGCCTATCTTAGTTGCATTTTTGCATGTGTTGCATTAGGCATTTCAGCATAGTTAGGATTCATGCATGATTTCTAATTAGCTTTTTTCTTTGGCTTGGAGTACTCGGTAAGTATTTATGCTTTAGCATCCTTGCATGCGTGTGAGTGACTGCCATAATAACATGCTTACCATGAGGCTATTTGCTTATGTGATATAACTGCCTGAATGCCTGTGGGTGAAGGTTGGGTTATTTGAATTGGAACAATTCACCAATTGAGAGTTTTAAGCCCACTTGAGAGTGGCAAAATCATGTTTTCTTAAGCCCACTTGAGGGTGGCAAATCCACGTCTTAGCCTACTTGTGAGTAGCACCATCAAACCATCTTTCAAATAAACAAACATGAAATGTTTTGTGCCAACTCAAACGATCCAGTCTATACTTGTATGTTGTGTACATCACATAGTAATTCTAGACTAATAACCGGAATAAGAGCACATAATGTTTTCAAAACTCGATATCATGGTTAGTAGAGGCTGATCTTTGATCGGGCGAGCGGGGGTGCTCACGAAGTGACCTTCCCCAATCGTACCCAAGTTCCCGAGCCGAGGCAACTTTGGTGATGACGGACACGTGGCCTTAGGCACAAGTCAGGGTTTCCTAAATTTCCCCAAAATAAAACATTTAGGTGGTGACTCTGTATCTGGCAAAACAGTCCATGTTTGGCACTTCTTTCTAAAAATCAATTTTTCAAAACGATTTGTCGGATTTGGACTCTTTGATGATTCATCGGTCTTGCATTGCACTCCGCGAGGTTAGATACAGGACCGTGACATTGAGTCCAAACTGTAGTAAGCCCCAATAAACAAAACGGGATTCCCTCCCGGGACGTTCGGGGACGTCTACAGTATGGGGTATGGGGTTTGGTGTTTAGGGGTTAGGGGTTAGGGTTATAGGGTTTTAGGGGTTTGGGTTTTGAATTTCAGGTTTTTGTTTGGGTTTTGGGGTTTGGGGTTTGAGGTTTAGGTTTTGGGGTTTTAGGGGTTTAGGGTTTTTGTAATAACCCGACCCTCACACATGTTCTTTGTTATATTTTCGGATCCTATTTTGTGATTTTAAATGCTTACTGTGGAATCCTATGGAAAATTTAAATTAAGTAAGTAAACAATGTGATTCAAGATGTCTATCTGTTCAATAAGGAAAGTATCTGTTACCTGAGAACGCTTAGATCAGAAATTTGAAGCCTTAGAGGCTTAATTATCTGAAATTGATTTCACATATGTGATCAGCATAATTTTTAAGTAATATTAAGTATGTTTATGCAATTTCAATTTAGGACGATTAAACTGAATGATTTTCGTTTTATTCACCTATGATATGCTTATATAGAAGGATATATTCATGTTCATATCCTATAACTTAGAAGAGTTTCTTCAAGCTATTTCCTAAGAGAGAAAGGATGAGAGAGAGAGTGGAGGTTTGAGAGGAATTCAACAAGGAGAAGGTAGAGAATCTAAGGAGCTCAAGCTTAAGGTAAATCTAATTATTTCCTACAACCTTTCTCTTAGCTTTGAGTAAGATTTTCCCTTGGTTATGGTATTTGAAGATAGTAATTGTAACCTTATGTATGTGTAGAAGTTAGTGGGTAGAATACTCTTACTTGGTTGCTTGATTCACTTTGAATTAACCATGGAGAAGTTGTATTTGAGCTTTTACTTTGAATTCAAATATGTGGATATATGTTCATGGATGTGTAAAGTTAGAATTCTCATGGATATGTGTATGTTGTGAGCTCAAGAATGATGAACTAAATTAAATTGATGTAATTGCCATCATCTTGACATGATTTTGGACCATGTATTATCAAGTAAGAATGTTAATTTGAGCCTTGTAAATATGTACCAAAAGATGGGATTTTGTAAGAAATTTTCGGACAATTTGAGCAGAATCGCCGCACGTGCGGGGGTCATGGCCGCACGTGCGGGGGTCATGGCCGCACGTGCGGGAAATGGTGAAAAACAAGGGCTTGGACACTGTCAAAAAGGCACGTGCGGGACATTTTTTCCGCACGTGCGGGAGAGTTTGCCGCACGTGCGGGGCTCACAGCCGCATGTGCGGCCCATGCTGAAAAACGTGGATCGCTCCGTTTTGCGTGTAGAACCCTCTAATGTTGTCGGAATATGTATTTGATGCCTTTTAATATGTATAAATTCCTTCGAAGTAAAACGAAACAGAAAGTAATCTAATATGGAAAGGAAACTAAATTGTGTAAGGTTGAATGTGTGCAGGGCACACTCCGGGAAGAACAAGCACATCATCGCAACACTGTGAGTAGTAGTACCATTATCTTCTTTACATATGGTTAATGATTTTCATTAGCATTTCGTTTACACGACTATGTTAATGTCTCAAGTACGCAACTATGATTAATGTTTCAAGTATGTATGGTTCATGTATGTATGTTAATGTTCAAGCATGTTCCAAGAATGTAAAGAAAGGAATGAGAAAGATAAAATACCTTTATTCTATAAGACGCTGGGCCTACGGCCACTCATTATAAGCTATTGTGATATGAAGCAAAGTGCTACACGGAACTAAGTGCTACGATGTGAGCCACCTCTAGAATCCGTGGGAGACACCTCTTGAGTTCGTATAAGTATACCTTCAAGGGCTTCAATGCCAACAAGTTACAAGGGCCTTGTGCCACACGTTTCAAGGGCCTTAGTGCCATATGTTACAAGGGCTTTATGCCACCATGTTTAAGGGCCTTGTGCCACTATGTTCAAGGGCATTATGCCACCATGTTTAAGGGCTTCAAGCCGTTATGAATTAAGAATGTGATATATCAAGCTTTTATGTTCAAGATTGGGCCTAAGGCCGTTATAAGATGAATACAGAATCAGGCTAACTTTGTATCCTCTGCATTTACACATATATTGATATATGTCATGTTTCAAGTTGAGCATTGCTTCATTATGTATTACTATTCACTGAGCCCGACTCACTCTTTGTTATGTCTGTTTCTGTAGGCAACCAACCAGGTGGTCAATCCTAACCTATGATGCCCGGTTCCTTTTGACAACCTTCGTGTGTCCAAGCACTCACAAGGCCACCCATTTTGTGACGTCTACTAAGATAATTGGCTTATTTCTTGGCTACCCTTCCAAGGTGGATTGTGTATAACTCCAATAGTTTTTGTTACATGCCCGACTACAGGGCTGGGTCTGTATATGTGTTTGTATATATGTACTGTCAAGAAATATTTTTGGATTCTATCAACCTCTTATGGTGCATGTAATGTATGAGATCCTGGCATGTTAGAAATAGCTCAATGGGATTGGCTTAATTTTGTATTCTTGTATGTTTTGTGCTTCCGTCAAGGCCCCATATGATATATATATACCAGGTTAAGTGTCCGTTTCTGAAGTGGTCATGCGCAAACTTCTAGGGGCGGGTGCGGGGCGTGACAGTTTTAGCGTTTTGGACATTGGGTTTTGGGTTTTTGGTTTGCGGTTTTTTAAGGGGGCTTAGAGGGTATTTAAGGGGTTCACTATTTAGGGTTTGGGGTTTGGGGTCAGGATTGTGGTTTGGGGGTTGGGGTCTAGGGTTTAGAGGGTTTTTAGGGGGTTCACTGTTTAGGGTTTGGGGGTTGGGGTTTGGGGTCTAGGGTCTCTTGGAGTATAGGGTCTATGAACTATTAGGGTTTAGGGTCAAGGGTCTATTAGGGTTTGGGATTCGGTCTTTGGGGTTTGGGGTCAAGAGTTTAGGGTCTAGGGTCTATTAGGGTATAGCGTCTCAGATCTACGGTCTATTAGGGTTTAGGGTCTCGGGTCTCGGGTCTCGGCTTTATTAGGATTTATGGTTGACGATTTAAGGGTTATTAGGGTTAGTGTCAAATGTCTAGGGTCTAGGGCCTAGGGTCGGGAGTCTAGGGTCTAGGGCCAAGGGTCAGGGTCGGGGGTTTAGTGTTTACGGTTTAGGATTTAGGCTTAAGGGTTAGCAATTATGGGTTGGGGGTTGGGGTTAGGGGTTTAGGGGTTAGGGTTTTGGCGTTTAGGGTTTAGAGGTTAGTGTTTTAGCGGTTAGGGTTTAGGAACCCAAACCCCAAACCCTAAATTCTAAACCCCAAACCACCAAAAACCCTAAACCCCCTAAAAATCCTAAACATTAAACCCTAACCCCCTAAGAACCCTAAACCCCCCTAAAACCAAAACCCTAAAACCCAAAACCCTCAACTCTAACCCTAACCCTCAACCCTTAAGCCTAACCCTAACCCTTAACCCCTAAACCCAAAATCGAAACCCGAAACCCCAAACCTTGACCCCGAGCCTGAAACCCGAACCCAAACCCGAACCCGAACCCGAAATCGCCAACCCCAACCCCAACCCCCAACCTAAACCCCTAACCCATAAACCCTAACCCCTAACCTTTAATCACTAAACTCGAAACCCTAACCCCTAAGCCCCATCCCCAAATCCCAAATCGTAAACCCTAATCTTTGAAACCCTAAACCCTAAACCTGGAGACCCCAAACTCTAAACTCCTAAAACCCAAACCCCAACCCTTAAACCCAAAACCTCAAAACACTAAACCCCCAAACCCCGAACCCTAAGTCCAAACCCCAAATCCCAAACCCTACCCTAAACCCTAACCCCTAACTGCAAGCCCAAACACCCCAAACCCTAAACCCCAACCCCAGACCCTCAACTTAGAACCCCAACCACAAACCCCCAACCCCATAACCCTAAACCCAAACCCCAACACCCAAACCCCTAAACCTCAAACCCCAAACCCTAAACCCCTAAAACCCTAAACTAAACCCCTAAACCTCAAACCCCAATCCCTAAACCCCTAAAACCCTAAACTAAACCCCTAAACCCCAAACACCAAACCCCTAACCCCAACACCAACCCCAACCCCAAACTCTAAACTCTAAACCATTAGGGTTTGAGGTTTGGGGTTTAGGGTTTGATGATTACGATGCGCGAATAATCCTCAACAAGATACCAAGTACGACAACAAATTCTAGAGCGGACACAATATTCATATCATTGGGTTGCGGAAGTTGGAAAAAATTATTAGGATCAGCATCGGCTCGTATGATTGCGGCAGAGAGGTCTCCCTAGCCACACACTAGTTCCAGCATCCAATCAGGAGGGGGTGGCAAAGAACTGCTGCTACAGAATGTGGCAACGAGAAGATCGGAGATACGAGTGAATCTAATCGATTCACAGATCATTTGAATCACGATGATCAGTGACCTCGCACGATCTGTGAAGGAGATCATGGACATTGCTAGATCATTTACGGCATTAGTGTGCGGTTGGGCCAAGGGTTGTGTTATTCATACCTTGTCCGGAAACACGTTCCAGATCCGGGAATTTGATGTGGAGAAGTAGGAGAAGTATGTCCGAACTCCAACCACTCTTCTAAAACTCCATTTGGTAGGCGTCCAAGTAGAGATTGTCCCGTCGAATCCTCAGCCTGATCCAATGATTGTTTGTTCGCAGTATGATGTTGAACCATCGAGTGGGTGGATTCTGCTAAGTGGGAAGTATGGGAATATTGCGTGAAAAGGTCTCTCCCAATTCAACGCACAAGCCCTCAATGAAGTCTCTGTACGCTCCACTATCCTTTTCAATGTTGAACTCTTTTGTGAATTCCGTCATTAACTGAATTCAATTCTGCTATTGACATTAATAATCAATCAATAGAAAAACATAAAAATTATAACTCAATGGAGTGCTTGTAATTATCCTTTTCAACGTTCAATTCCGCCATTAACTCAATTGAATTCTGCCATCGACAATAATAATAAATCAATAACTAAAATAATAATAATAATTAAATACTATTAATAAATAATTTTTATTTTTCTCATCTCAGGCATTATTGTTAACTCTTAAATCGAATCGTGAATCGTTTTGCTAAAATAATGAATAGTGAATCGTATGATTCACTTTATTTAACACTAGCGGTCAGGCGCAAATAAAGTGAATCATACGATTCACGATTCGATTCAAGATTTGACAATAATGTCTGAGATGAGAAAAATAAATATTATTGATTAATGTTATTTAATTATTATTATTTTAGCTATTGAATTATTATTATTATTGTCTGTGGCAGAATCCAATTGAGTAAATGGTGGAATTCAACGTTGAAAGGTATAATTACAAGCACTTCATTGAGTTATTATTTTTATGTTTTTCTATTGATTGATTATTGTTGTCAGTGGTATAATTGAATTCAGTTAATGGCGGAATTCACAAAAGAGTTCAATGTTGAAAGGGGTAGTGGAGCTTACAGGGACTTCATTGAGGACTTGTGCGTTGAATTGGGAGAGATCTTTTCACACAATAGTCTCGTACTTCCCGCTCAGCAGAATCCACCCACTCGATGGTTCTATATCATATTGTGAACCAACAATCATTGAATCAAGCTGAGGCTTCGACGGGACAACCTCTACTTAGACACCTACCAATTGGAGAATTCTAAGGAGTGGTTGGAGTTCGGGCATACTTCTCTACATCTAATTCCTGGATCCACTTTCTTGGGTTACGATGGCGGCTACAATGCCCTAGAATGTGTTTCCGGACAAGGTATGAATAACAAAGCCCTTGGCCTTACTGCACTCATTAATGCCGTAAACGATATGGCAACCTCCACGATCTCCTACGCAGATCGCATGAGGTCACTGATCATCGTGATTCAAATGATTAACGAATCGATTACATTCACTCGTATCTCTGACCTTCTCGCTGCCACATTCAGCAGCAGTAGTTCTTCGCCACCCCCTGATTGGCTGCTGGCACTAGTGCATGGATGGGGAGACCTTTTTGTCGCATTACTGCGAGCCGATGCTGATTCCAATAATTTCTTCCGACTTTCGCAACCCAATAATATGAATATCGTGTCCGCTCTGGACGTGGTTGTCGTACTTGGCATCTTGCTTAGGAGCATCCACGCATCAACGTCACCAAATTCTTAGGGTTTAGGGTTTGGGGGTTAGGGGTTAGGGTTAGGGTTAGGGGTTGGGGTTGGGGTTGGGGATAACGGTTTGGGGTTTAGGGGTTTAGTTTAGGGTTTTAGGGGTTTAGGAGTTTAGTTTATGGTTTTGGGGGTTTAGGGTTTAGGGTTTGGAGTTTGAGGGTTAGGGTTTTTTAGGAGCATCCGCGCATTATCGTCATCAAATTCTTAGGGTTTAGGGTTTGGGGGTTAGGGAGTTAGGGTTAGGGTTAGGGTTAGGGATTGGGGTTGGGGTTGGGGTTAGAGATAACGGTTTGGGGTTTAGGGGTTTCGTTTAGGGTTTTAGGGGTTTAGGAGTTTAGGAGTTTAGTTTATGGTTTTAGGGATTTAGGGTTTGGAGTTTGAGAGTTAGGGTTTTAGGGGTGTGGGTGTTGGGGTTTAAGTGTTTGGTTTAGGGTTCGGAATTGTGGGTTAGGGGTTGGGGGGTTGGGTGATGGGGAATGGGCTTGGGCTTAGGCTTGGGCTTGGGGGTTTAGGGTTTAGAGTTGAGGGTCTAGGGTCGGGGGTTGGGGTTTAGGGTTTGGGGGTTAGGGGTTGGGGTTGGGGGTTTGAAGGTTTGGGGTTAGGGGGCTAGGATTTAGGGTTTAGGGTTTAGGGTTTAGGGTAGGGGTTAGGGGTTAGGGTAGGGTTTATGGTTTGGGGTTAGGTTTTGGAGTCTGGAGTTTAGGGTTTAGAGTTCAAACATGGTACTCACTCTCACGAATTCTGGAATTTCCAAAACTGTGTTTGAAGTTCAAACATGGTACTCAAAGCTTCAAATCTTGTGTTTTTGGTATAAAAACATGGAGAGTCAGTATATAACATGAAAATACTTCCAATTTGAACCCATTTATTCAAAATCATGGTAATTCCCCAACCAATGACTCCAACCTCAATTTATAAAATAAGTTCAACTCAATTTGAGTGTACATTTCTCCAAAACATGTTCAAAATATGATCAAGTGACATGAGTAGCATGAAAACATGAATGATTCTCCAAATTAAGGTGTAAATGTGCCATGCATGTAGGAATTTCATGAATTCTAACTCAAATTATGCATGCATGTGTATAATTCAACTCTATTCTTCCATTTTTATGATACTCATTGCTTCTTTTCTTCAATAACATGCCAATGAGTTAAAAAATGAGAGGAATTCAACTACTATATGCCATATCTACATGAATTAGTGATGAATGCCATACCTAGTGTTGAATTCAAGTGTATTATGGCTCCAATCTTTGAATCTTCCACTAATTCTCTACAATTCTCTTCTTTGTCTCTCTAAATGTTGAGCTCTCCTCTCCTTTCTCTCAATTCTCAACTAAGTGTTAAGAAAATGAGCCTATATGCTTAATTAGAGCCTTATATAAGTTGTGATTAAGTTAGCTTAATCAAATGTGGTTAAGATTAATTAATTAGACTTAACTCTAACTAATTCAATCAGTTTATTCTAATTGTTTTGATCCAAATCAAATATCGATTAAAGTTGCCTTAAAATTCTAAATATTCTAATTAGCCTATTGGGCTAGTCAATTTCAGTTTCTGAAGCTGTTTAGGCTCCCAATTTCTGACTCTAAGTTGTCAGTTTAAACAAATATTCCATATATCATCAGATAATTATAGAATTAAACATGCAATCACACAATTAAACACATAATCATGTAATTAAACTCATTTAAATTATATAATGTACTAGTTTGGAGGTCAGGATCGTCACAAATGGGGTGGATTTCAAGCTGCATTGTTGCAGTGAAATAAAACTTCAGCTTGTCTATAATTATACTGATAGAATTTAAGAGGTCATTAGGTTCTTTTAAATGTCGTTCAATGTTGCTGCATTCATAGCTGTCCCTCTCAGATAGTGGTGCTACTTGACCATGCCAAACGGGAATGGAGGATTATGGATGCCCATTATTGAACCCTTTTTATTTTATTTTATTTTCTTTATTTTTTTTGCTAAAAAGAAGATGCCCATAGTCAACTACTGTCTTGTATGCTGCTTATTAGATGAGAAGAAATCTATAAATTTGATGAGAGACTGCAAATTAAGTAGCTTTTGATTTGGTCCGTTAGGGTGGAAAATTCCTAAATTACTGAAAATTTTGCATGAGGCCACGAGCTTGCAAGATCTGAATATGAAAGGGTTTTGATCTTAGTAGGATGGGTCAAGACGTTTATCATCAGTGCCTTAAATTGTATATATGAAATTTCAAGGATATTATTTTTGTTTTTGTTGCAACACTTGGACTCATATTGCCCATTTGGTTTATTAAAAAAAAAAAAAATTGCATCAGCCCAAAATTGCACCAATCCAAACCAACTCGTGTGGTTTGAGAAGGTAAGGGGTTGAGTTTGGTAGGTTAGATTATAAGAATTGGTTGCTTGGCCTGCAGTTTAAAATTTGTCAATCCTATATGCAAAAGTATCTTGTACTTAATCATTTACAATCTCTTCCTAACCCTATAACAAACATTGATTTCCCTAACATAAAAGTTAAGGTAAATTACAAATATACTCCTTGTGGTTTGTTTAAAATATGAATTACTTTATATAGTTTGAAAAATTACAAATATGTCTTTGTCATAATTTTTTATTTAACAAAATTAATTGAAAAAATAAAATTTATAATTATTTTCTTATATAATAATAAAATTATCTTAATTATTAATTGAAATATATTTATGATATCATTAAAAATTGTTAACTAACTTGATAATTTATTAATAAAAGGGCCATTTGTTATGAAATTAGAAATTTCAAGGGGCAAAATATAATTTTTAAAACCATAGGGCCGATTTGTATTTTAAACAAATTTTAGAAAATGTATTGAAAATTTACCCTAAAAAGTATTTTTTTTTAATTCCGAAATTTCTTAAGCAAAAAGGAGAAAGGAAATAAAAAACATGAGAAACCTATTTATCTTATTTTAGGAAATGACTTGTTGAAAATTGGCTCATGATTTATTGTCATGGGTACTTTATGATTTTGTGTTTGCAAGAGAGATGTGCTTCCAGAGGCTTTGGGAAAGTTGGAATTGAAGAGTAATCATCTTGGAATGGGTTTACTATGCTTTCAGTAAATATGCTCTTTCCCCTTGGCTACCCAATGTTATGTAATGTAGTTGGATTCTCATGTCGATTTCAATGAATATCCTTTTTATGAAAATATATTTTTTCATGTTAGGCAAGAAGATAATAAGTTACAAATTTTGTCTCAGTAGGACATATATTTTTAGAAAGAAAAAAAATGAGGTGATTTTTGAAAGAGATGTATGGGTAATCTCTATCCTAAAGGCAAACTTCGAAATTTCCTTTTTTCTTTTTGGTATCTGCAAAATGATTTTTAATTTGGAGCGTATGTTAAAATTTAATCTAAGCTGTTAATTCACATCTAAAACGCTCGATGAAAAATGACATATAGCGTCATTTTAGATATACCATAACACCGGAAAAAGCGTTGCTAAAAGATATTACAACGTTTTTCAAAACGCTGAAGGGCTGTTGTTGTCTTATCTTTTTAACACTTTTAAATGTCGCCAATGTTGAATGTGGCATTTTAGAAACGTCACTAAATGTTTGACAGAGGGTAACAAAATGACATTTTTCACTAGAAGGTGGTGAGAAGCGAAAGCTGGGGAGGGCTTTAAAGTGGCTTGAAACTTTCTTTGCTTGGAACAGCTGCTTCACAGATTAATACATTTTCTTCTTTCACAATTGTACTAACACTACAAGAAAATTAACCTTTGATAGCGTTGTGTTAACAGAATGCATCAAATGCATGTCATAATTAGTGTATTTTATGACATATTTTTTTGTAAGCCGTTAATGCTTTGTCAATAATGACATATATATTATGTAAGCAGTTGATTGATATGTTTATCACATGCAAGAATATGTCGTGAAAAATGCATACTTTTACTATTTGCAAGTTTGTCATAAAATATTTGTACTTAAGATGATATACACTTCATATCGTAAAATATTATAACTTTACACGACATGCATTAAAAATTGAAACTAATTATTTCCACTTCCAAAAAAGTCATAATTTCATAAATTAATATGTGATTTTTATTACTTTTTATTTTTTTCATCAAATTATATTTTAATTATAAATTTATAAAAAAAAAAACAAATTATGGAACTTGTACTTTAATATTTATAAATTTATAGTAAATATTACAAATTTTTATTTATTTTTCAATAAACTAAATATTCGACTTATAAATTAGATTTTCTTTTCAATACCAAAACAATTTATAAACTTCTAATTAAATAATCTTTTTTACTTAAAATTTCACCAAATAAATAGACTCGAAAATAATTTATTTACCTATACTATTATTAAAAGTGAACATCTTATCTTTCACTTAATTTCTTAAAAATACTTTCACCAAACATAAAAAATATAGGAAAATTTATCCAGAAATCCTAGATTATGGAAAGTTGAACCATTTAGTCCTTGGAGTTTTCTTATGCACCATTTAGTCCTTTTTGTTTGGTAATGTTTATGGAGTTGATTTTGAGTATGTTTAAGTTTACATTAATACCCTTTTGTGGGATTTGTTTTTTCCTAACTTGGGGATTTGGTATGTTGGCGGGGGGAATTGCTAATGTTAACATGTGTAAGGGTTTGGGTTAACTTTGGGAGAGCAGCGGTGGGTTGTTTGTGTTGTGCTCTATTGCTTTACAGTTTTGTTTGATTTTTTTCCTGGCCGTCATTTTGCATCTTTGTCTGGACCTGTCGGGACTACAACAGGTAAGTCATGTTGTTGAGGGTGTTTTACATTTGTATTATGTTGTTGCACGTGACGTTTGGGGTGTGTTGTGTTGTGGTTTTGGTTGATGTATATTGGTATGTCATTGTCATTCAGATTGGTGTTTTATATGGGTTGAAGTGGTTGCGGGTTTTTTATTCCCCATTATTTTAACGTTTTCTGTGTGTTCATGTGTGTTGATTAATGACACTCATAACATTAATATTGCACAGTTGCTGTTAATTGATTGTGAAGTTGTTCATAATGTGTAACTTAATTTTGTATGTTACTCCTTGTCACATAGAAACCCCAAATTTCCCCTCTATGCAACTTTATCACCGCCCAACCTGGAAATACGCTCGCAACACCATAGGAAAATGATGTCTCAATTTGTAATTTCACACACTGTCAATTTACCAACTTTGCCCACTAACGTCCACATTCACGTCGCGATGTATATGCCGTCTATCGTCGATTTTCTTATAATGGGACGTTTCAGTCTACAAGAAAACATTTAGGACCAAACAATTCACAAGTTCACAAATTAAGATTTATTGGTGCATCACCCAAAAATATATTATAAATTCAAAATAAAAATTTATATTTCAATCACAGCAATGTAGGCTCATAACCCTAGTTTATTATTATTCTTGCAGTCACTCTTTTATTCTCTCCACTTTCTCTATGTTGTCTCTCCCAATTCTCACTCTCTTGTTCATCGTGTCTCTCTGTATAGCCATTAGAGCATCACTGCCATTACCATCTCGCACAGGTATTGTTTATTTTCCCTGAACTGTTCATCCTCTCTCTCTATCTCTTCTTTGCTCCCAATTTATTAGGGTTTATTTTTGTACGTAACTTCTCAATTGTTCAGTGGAAGAATAATCGATTGGGCAAAGTTACCGTCTCTCTCTGTCTCGCCATTGAGGCAATATTGTCTTCCTTTGTGTCTGCATCGTCATCACCATCTCTTTCAAGTATTTCCTCTACCTCTCTTTCTCTCTCTCTCTCTCTCTCTCTCTCTCTCTTCCTTCAATTCGCCACTGGAATGATTGTAGCAGTATTTGAATTATCTAATTTTGATTCTAGATTTGTAATTTGAACCAATTCGAAAATGGACTCTATGTTGAAGGTAGCAAGCATCGATTTGGATCATATAGATTGATTTTGTTTGTCTCACATGTTGGAAATCCTTTTTTGTTCGAAAGTTTTTATGTGTTCTATTCATTTAACTTATCTAGTTTTCATCTATTTGTTCATTTTAAAAATAGTTTTTAGCTCCTTGGATCCAATTTGTGTATTTTGCACATCAGATGTTTGTTATTATATCAATTTGAATTAGAGTTGGAACATGTCGATTGATGACTATTGATGACTATTGATGATTGCTTGGATGTTTTTTCATTTGTTTCCTAATCTTGTATCGATGATTGGGGGCTGTTAGGCTTTTGTGTCTATGAGTTTTAAATAAAAAATTCTATATATAATTCTACAAAAATTGTAACATTTTGCATGAAATATATATGAAAAATGTTTGGAACCCCCACAAAAGAGGACACCCATGACCCCCACGACCCCCACTGATGTATTGGCCATTGATGTGTTTGCATTTTTTTTGAGAGTTGTGTTTGATAGTGAGTTCAGATCATTTTGGGGGTTCTGAGGGTTGTATTTTGTGGGAGTCTCTATCATTACTGAATATATATCTATATATATATATATATTCTCTCTGTCTCTGTCTCTCTCTCTCTCTCTCTCTCTCTCTGTTTGAAAATGGAAAAAATTAGGTGTTTGGAAGAGTATAATGGAATTAGAATGCAAGGAATTCAATGTCAAGGATATTGTAAGGATTAATAATCTATTTTAATAGTGGGAAATGAGCATATATTGGCTTGGGAATTGGTCACTAAACTTCAAATATCTAAGGCTATATACGATCTCAAATGTGAAGGATGAGTTTAAGTTTTAAGATTTAGGTTTAAGATTTTAAGATTTAGGGTTGGGGGTTTAGGGGTTTAGAGGTTGGGATTTAGGGTTAACGGTTTGGGATTTGGGGTTTATTAGGGTTTATATGTTAGGGTTTAGGGTTTATGGGGTTTAGGGTTTGGGGTTAGGGTTTGGGGTTTGGGGTTTAGGGTTTATAGTTTAGGATTTAGGTTTAGGGTTTGGGGCTTTGGTGTTTAGGGGTTTAGGGGTTTTAGGAGTTTAGGGTTTGGGATTTAGGGTTTAGGATTGTTTAGGGTTTAGGGTTAGGTGTTTTAGGGTTCGGGGGTTTAGGGGTTTGGGGTTTGGGGTTTTGGGTTTGGTGTTTGGGTTGAGGTTTGGGGGTTGGGGGTTTAGTATTTGGGGTTTTGGGGATTAGGATTTGGGAATAAGGTTTTGGGTTTTGGGTTTTGGGTTGGGATTTAGGTTTTGGGGGTTTTGGATTGGTGTTTGGGGTGTGGGGTTTGGGGTTTGGGGTTTGAGTTTTGGGTTTTGGAATTTTGGGTTTCGGGTTTAACGGTTTTGAAACCCCAAACCCTAATCCCTATCGCTAAACCCTAAACCCTAACCCTGAATCCTAACCCCTAAATCCTAAACCTTAAACAATGTTACTAAATAACGATCTAATCTGTGAAAGATTGCTCGGATTTGCAAATTCTAGCAATGTTACTAAAGACATTGCTCGGATTTGCTAGAATCTGTGAAAGATTTTCTCCGAATTCTCTAAAATCAAATTTATACACTAAATAATTTTGTTAGGATTGTTATGATTTTGAATATGAGAGTGATCTTTATATGAGATTTGCATAGAATTGAAAGAGTGCTAATTTTGGAAGGTGATAATGGCTAGATTTTTCAAAAAATTGGTTGAGTAAAAGGAATGAATTTAGAAGAATGGAAGCATAAGAATGTTTCCTTGTTTAAATAATTTAGGCTGATACTCTTCTTTTTCTTTTATTTTTTATATTTAGAAAAGGCTTTTCAATTTTTTTTTTTATTATAGAAAAAGTGCAAAACCTATGGTGTAATCATTTTTAAAAAGTCCAATTCCAAGAGTCCACCTAGGCTCCCAACATTTTAGGGCTGATCCTAAGACCTATATGAAATTAAACCAATAGTGTAACACCCTGCCAATTAACGTAAGAAATATCCCACAAGGAAAATGATTGGTGGCC
Source organism: Camellia sinensis (assembly GCF_055761805.1). Taxonomy (NCBI): domain Eukaryota; kingdom Viridiplantae; phylum Streptophyta; class Magnoliopsida; order Ericales; family Theaceae; genus Camellia; species Camellia sinensis. Next base: position 16,465,782 of record NC_138966.1, read on the forward strand.
ACAAATTCTGTGGCTCAAATGGCCCGAAAATGCCAAAAAGACGTCGTTTTGGCATTTTCAGAGTTGTTTTGTACCCAAAACGACGTCGTTTTGTACCCAAAACGACGTCGTTTTGACATTTTCGGGCCATTTGAGCCACAGAATTTGTGGCCACCAATCATTTCCCTATCCCACAACCATAACAATATGATGCCAAAAAGAGCCATCTTTCCCACTGAACTAACATTCCCCAATTTACAATGTTCAAGATTACATTTCCCCAAAGTTAATCCTAGTTCAAGAAGCTAGATGGCATTACAACAACAATTGCCTCACAGGCATACATAGTGTATCAAGAACAAAATAGGTCACTAACACAAAACAATTTAAGTCCCAATATAAAGTATGTCTTTGTCTTCCATTCTCAAAATCAACTACGTGTCCCATGTTTTACTGAGGCGGAACTTCATCATTCCCTGAAAAATAAAATAGGGTTGAGCAAATTGCCAGTAGGAATACATTTCACCAAGTATTTAATCATTCGAATGAATTTATGGCATCCTTGAGACAAAACATAATCAGAAGTTATGAACATGTGTAATCTTCACTATTTATGTGATTACATAACGATTAAACATGGACAATTATATTTCACACCTTCACAATACAGCATTTAAACAATCACATCAATAGAAAACAAACCATGAGTCCCATGTAAGAGTTCAACACAATTTGCTTTAGTTTCATAAACCATCCCCACATTTGCTGATTGTTATATGGGGAGAAGTGGGCTCCTCAAGAAAACAATCCGTTTTTTCACTTTTGCCGGCTTCAATACGGCAGGACTGTGTGGACACCCAAAAACATCTTTCCCACATTTGTCCAGCGATAAGCCTAGACAGGGCATTTGGGCACCTTTTAACCTCCCCGCACGGGTACCAACACAACGCCACATTTTCCAAAACCGACTCTTACCTGAACTCATGCACAATTGACAATTCTATCACATTTTAATTCCATCAACAAGCATCCATCATCACAATAGATGAAACACCACATAATATTCAAAGAAAAATAACATTCAAGCCACAACTCCTTTACCATATCAACATCCACATCTTTTATTTCTTTATTATTCATAATATTCCATGAATTAAAGAAAATCCCATTCAAATTAGTGTTTTCTACTTAATTTAAGAAGTTAGGGTTTTACCAACTTTGAGGGTTTTTCACCTTCATCGCAGATATGAGTTTTAATAACATTTATATACCTATTTTGTAAAAAGGATTTAAGAAATTTCAAGCAATATCAAGTGAAATGGTTTATTTATGTAAATATGATTTTATCCAATAAGATCTTCAAATTAACTCATAAGTCACAACAACACCATGAAATTCTTCCAAAATAAAGAAATACTAGGGATAAAAGAATCCCTATCTTGAAAATAAAGGAAAGAAGTCAAGCTCCTACGAGAATCTTACGCAAACCCACAATCCAATCTATAGTAGATGATCTTCTTCAAGTGATCTCTCCTCCTAGCAAGAGATTTTAATTGGGTTTCCAGTGTATGAGAGGTGTTTTATGGTAGAAACTTAGGGTTTTGTAAAGAGAGGAAGAGAAGAAGGAAGATAGAAAAGAAGAGGTGAGAGAATGATCTAGAATCGTCATATTTAAAAAGCTAATATTGCGAAGCTCACTCGAGCGTGACTTCTTACACTCGAGTGACTAGACACAACTTGAAGGGCTCGCTCGAGCGACAACTCCCTTGCCCGAGTAGAAAAAGAAAGGCCTTAGAAGTAATGCAGTGCTACAGTAAAATTACTGGAAGCTAGCATTCTACGTTCGAATGAAACTTTCCTCGCTTGAGTGAACACGCCTGCAAATCCGTGAGATACTGGGAGCAACAATTCCATGCTCGAGCGACACTTCCCTCACTCAAGCAACCCTCAAAACAATGTCACAAATAGCCTCAAAGAAGGCAGACAAGGCAGCCACTTTGGGCCCAAATTTTGTCTAAAACTGTGGTTCCAAATAATTCTAGATTTTATGTTCGGTTTGGTTCATTAAAATAAAATAAAAAAATGATAATATTTCATAGTATTCATTATAACATTTGGCTCATTCAAAAAATGATAATATATATATATATATATATATTACATATAAAGTCATCATTTATTTTTGTGAATGAATAATCATTTTATAAAAAAGTTAAGCCCAATATTATTCAATTTTATTCTAATGAATCAAATATTAAATTATAGTATTAGTTGTTCAAGAAAAAATTATCAAAAAATTTGAAAAAACAATTGAAGTGGAAGTAATGAATAGTTGTTTGGTAATGTATGAATTATTTGTAGAAATATTATTGACTATACCAATTACAATTGTTTTTGGTGAGCTAATTTTTTTCAAGCTGTAGTTGATAATATTTTTAAATTGAATTAGCTACGTTAGAAGAAAAAAAGAATAGTTTGAATAAATAAATAATGTTACACATTGAAGATGTTTAAAATCTATTTTAATAATTATGTTTTACAACTCCCAATAACTATAATTTATGTTAACTATAAAAATCATGTGAAATTGCTCAGAAAATAAAATTGAGAAGAAAAAAATTATAATTGATCCTCTCACTAGTACAATATTTTGAATATAATTTATCATCTAATATTTTAAGTGATCACGTAAAAACCTAGTAATTTTATTATTTATATATATGGAAATAAATTTTGTGTAAAGTATAAGAAAAGAAATAAGAAGAAGAAAATACAACTTTACCAAATATATATATATATATATATATATATATATATATATATATATATATTTTAAATACATATGAAGGCCTCATGTTTTGGGTTCGCCCATCAACAGGCAACATGATAAATCTACCTCCATGGGTTGGTTTGCCGTTTGAGGACTAATATTTTAGCTGAAAAATTATTATAAGTTGTCAAATCACTCTTTTATTTTTTTTACATATCTTTTTATAAAAAGTTAAAATATTATTAAAATAGGTTATTGCTAAACGAGGACACTTATTCAGTAGCTACTGCCTGGTCGTTGCTGCTTTCCTTTGCTGATGGAAATCGATTTTTTACCAATTTACACTCAACATTTTATATAATTTAAAATTGAGTCTCGATTTTTTATTTTATTTTTTGGAAAATTATCAATACACTTGTCTCCTATAATTTTAGAAATTACATACCTTTTAAATTTCCAATCGCATAACAAATTATCACTTTTATTAATAAATCATTAGGTCAATTAATAATTTTTAATGATGACAAAAATAAATTTTAATTCAAAATTATGACAATTTTATTGTTGAATAAAAGAGTAGTTAGGAATTTCACTTTTTTGACAATGACTATTTGTAATTTTGAAAATAATAAGGAGTAATTCGTATTTTAAATAAATTTCATGAAATATATTTATAATTTATATTTTTTTTATGTTACAAATATGATAAATATTCCACTAAGGTTGCAAATTATAATTTGCTTATAACTTGTGCCCTTAAAAAAAATATATATATATAAATAAAAAAATCCTTGCCACAAAACAATTTAATTTTTTTTTTATTCTCAAATTACTTGCAAATTCAAAATTCAACATAGCGTAAAAATTGTGCTATAGGGTAAAGTAACTAAATGCTAATTTTGGATTAGGATGCTTGGAGAAAATAAAAGAAGTGAATCTCTCATTGCTTGTTTAGATGATGAGATACAGTTTCAAATAAATAAATAAATAAATAATAAAAAAAAATCATTTAAACCTTAAGAAATTTTGTTTATCACAAATGGAGAAATTTGGTGATAAATTAAAATTACTTTTTTCAATTACAAAAAATTATAATACTTAAATTATTCTTCTAAATACAAAATAAATAAAATAAAATGACACATATGTCCTTTTTATTTATTACTCATTAAAACACGATTGTGAGAAATTACAAATTTTTTGCCCTCATTTAGTTGAGAAACTACAAAAACAAAAATTCCCTTCTCATCCCACTATCCAAACAGAACCTAAAATTGTGGTTGGCGGTGAAAATCTGCCAACTGCAATAATACCTAAATTATTTTTTTAAATATAAAATAAATAAAATAAAATGACATACGTATTCTTTTTCATTTATTATTCATCTAAACAAAATAATAAGAAATTATAAGCTTTTTATTTTCTCACTAGACTATTATAATTTCTTTCTGACCTCGCTATCCAAACAGGACCTAAAATTGAGGTTGGAGGTGAGAGTCTGACAACTGTTGATGACGATCCAAGTGAAGCACTTCTTCTTGTTGATTATTATGAATTGCATTCATCGTCATCCATGGAGGTTGGTGTTGTTGATATTAGTTTTGTTGGTTTACATGTTGTTGGTGGTGGTTATTCATTTGTTGTTGAGCAATACAAAGGGCTGTTTGGCCCTGAATCTTTTCTATTTCGTATGGAATCTGAATTATTTGTTGCTGCAATTCAATGATTGCTTTTGTGCATCCATAAATTGGGTCTTGAATTGTTGAACTTGCTTCCATTGCCATGCAATCTGCAGCTTCTGCTCGCGACAGAATTGGAAGTTGCAGTTTTCAAAAATCAAAAAGTTAAAATAACTTATCGACAATGCTACGTAGTTTAAATTTTGTGGCTCAAAAGTGGCTCAAATGGTCAAAACGACGTCGTTTTGAGTACAGAACAACATAAAAATGGCCAAAACGACGTCGTTTTGGCCATTTGAGCCACTTTTGAGCCATAAAATTTGAGTTACGAGACATTTTCTATAAATTATATATATATATATATATATATATAATCTGAAGAAGACAATATGAGTTGAATGAATCATAATCACTGTAATACCCCAAAAATATATACATCCAGTAAACCCGATTTAACTCAAAATGATTTAGTTCTCAATTATTCCATCATTAACATGAGAGAGAGAGAATGATAAATATTGCATTCATTAATGTAAGGACCAAAACCCCTTTCTTTTCTATTCATGAATTTATAGTACGAATCATAAAAGAAATCGCAAGCATTCATACATTCACTATTTCTAAAATATAAATCTATGGCATGTGATGATAGAAATTTAAAGCAAGCTAAGTACAAAATAATGCTCTATTGGCTACAAGTTCCAAGGCCTTGCCCGGTTACACAAAAATGGTGTTCACACATGTAGCTTGACTTTTCGTGCTCCTTTTGGATATGAGTAGCCCTACAGTTCGGACTTCCGTGATTCTGAATTTAATCTCATAGGTGCAATGTGAAATAAATAAACACCAAAGAGTTCAAATCCAACAAATCTTTTCGAAAATCGATTTTGAATCAAAATGCCAAAGTGGACTGCTTTACTTGATTACAGAGTCGCCACCTAAATAATTTTGAGAAATTTAGGAAACCCATGACTCATGCCAAAGGCTATGTATCCGTCACCACTAAAGTGTCTCGGCTCGGGATCTTAGGTACGAAAGGGGAATGTCATGAATTGAGCACCCCACTCGCCCAATCAAAGATCGGCCTCTACTAATCATGATGTGATTCTTATATATATTATATGCTCTTGTTCCAGTTATTAGGCTAACATTACTATATGTTGCACACAAATATAAACTGATTTGCAAAAATTGGAACAATTTGATTTCATGTTTATTTTTGAAAATTGTTTTGAATATGTACCACTTGAAAAAGTGATCGCATATGCATATTTACCCAAATCATCCCAATTTAAGCAATTAACATTCATCCATAGGCATTCAAGCAGATATATCAATTAAGCACTTAGCCTCATGGTATCCATACTTATCATGGCAATAATCACATGCAAGGCAAGCCAAAAGAAATAAAAGAGTTAGAAAAAAAAATAAAAAATGCAAGATCCTAATTAATGCAACATGAATAATGCAACACATGCAATGATGCAATTTATAGACTGGGCTACTAATTATGACATACGAATCAATTTGGAAGCATGCGGTTTAAACACATATTCAACGAACTAATAAACAACATTGCTTGTTAGAATGACGAACCGAGCCTCGATGCATGCAAGACAAGTAGATGCAAATCATGGGAAATGCTAAAAGAAACATGATGTTCTAAACTACCCATCATAAGCGAGTAAATAAATAGGACAAAGATATGAGGTTGGAAGACATACACATTATTACAAGTTTTACCCTCACGCAGGAGGGTCCGAATGAATGTCCGAATGTCCAAATAAACTAACTATTACAAATTCGAATAAATGAATTAAAGAAACAAGCTAGCTATCTACTTTATTACAAATTCTAATGAATACCAAAGAAATGAACTAGCTATCTAAGTTAACTAGCTATAACAATTATAAATAAACAATGGCTACAACAATATTAATTAAGTACAAGAATAAGTTACAACAATAATAATTTATGATTAACCATCAAACAAGGATGCACAACACTCGCATGCGCAACGTCCAAAAACTGCTATGTTTGCCCAGACCATTCTGTTTCACCTTCAGCCACTGCTCTCTGTTTTCTACAAAACATGTTGTTGATTAAACATTGGAGCTCAGTCGGCTTGAAATGAGGCCCGATTGGGCCCAAATAAGGCCGGTCGTGCCCTATTTATATGAAAAGCCCCATTTTTGTGCTCTGAAGTGAAAACAGTTCAGACAGAGTTATTATGAACTCTGTTTATCCCTTTTACTCTTCTTTATCATGGAAAGCCTCAAGAGGAGAACAAAGTCATTTCCAAAACCATCAATCAGCAAATTGATTGCTTGATGAGTTCGGGCATGATTTTGGACAAAAATTAATGAATATAATGAATCAATAACCACCCCTCCCTCCTATCAGGGAGTAAGCTCAAAGAGGGAGGTAGGAATGCTTTAAGGCTCATCAAAACATCATGAATTGATGTAAGAAGACCCTTGACACAATAGGCTCGGCATAACGTCCGGCCGAATCCAAGCAATATGACTCATTTTCTTTATGTGGGTTGGTTCATTTTAACAATTTTTTAGACCTTTTCATTCTTGAGTCCATTTGTCCAAGATAATGATTAAGTCCTCTAAAGATTACGTCCACTAAATGAGAAACATGTCAAGCGGGAAGTGATTCTCAACATGAAAGAGAGACCATGCCGTTGGCGATGAACCTCTGTAGAGATTAAGCCATTAAGCATAGATCTCTAGCTCATGTTTTGAACAACCATCAACTGGTTGAAACAACTCTCAAATGAAAGAAATGAATAGAAAGTTGATTATTAAAATGAGGCTCTTAACATGAAAATTAAACAAAGAAAGGCCAAGAACAACATACAACAAGCTATATATGCGAACTTATGAGACAACAAGCAAACTAATCAAAGCATGAACTAATTAAATAAATTAGGCGAACTTATGAGACAACAAGCAAACTAATGAAAGCATGAACTAATTAAATAAATTAGGACAGCTCTAAAACAACCTCTAATAAGTGAAAAATAGTGGCTCAAAGTGCATGAAAAGGGCCCAAAAAAAAGCTAAACTACAAGCAAAGAAAGTAAGGCTAGTAAGTAAGAATAAGGAGAGGTGGCTAACCCCTCCACCTTTGAAACCTCAAAGCATGATTTTTAGCCACTTTTAAACTTTGAAAATCAGTTTGAAAGGTCAAAGAAAAGAGTGTAGAGACAAGGGTTGAGCTATGAAGTAAGGTGTAAGGGAGGGTGTCATCCCTCTTTACCCTTTGGTAGCTATTCAAACCCAAGCTTCAACACTCGAAGTAGGATAAAAGCAATACAAATACACAAGAAATGGGTAGAAAGTGATAGAAAATGAAGCAAAAGCAAGAGTTAGAAGCTTATACCTCTCAAATGGAGTAAGCTTTGGTTGTTTATCAAACTCAATCCTAACACACTTTGCAAACACCTATCCATTCTCACCCACTCAGTTCACCAACATCTAGTTCACCCAGACCAGCTATGGCACAGAATACAACACACAACGTAGAGGAATTCACTGCCATGATGGCAGCTTTCTAGAAAACCATGGATACTATAAACCAAAGAATGGCTGCACAGGATGAAATTATAGCCGATCTATGACGTACATCTGGGGCATCCGCATCAACCGTGCATCCGATCCCGGTTGCTCAGCCAAACTCGGACCTACCCCCACCAGTAGAAAATCCCCAAATACCATATCTTCAGGAAATGTTTCCCTTGACTCTAGCTTATAGGCCCCAGATTCAACCCCCGCAGGAATTTTTCCTTTTGATATCAATGAAATTGATCTATCCTTGGTCAAGATTGCTAGGTTGGAGAAAGCTTTGAAGAAATCCCAGGGCTTTAACTCCATTCCAGATATCAAAGACGGGTACACTGAAGCTTCGATCAGATTACCAGAGAAATTTAAGATGCCCCACATCGACAGATTTGATGGGAGTGGGGACTCGATTGTGCATATCTAGTTGTTTTCAGATGTATTGAGGCCTATGGGTTTGTCTAGGGCAAAGAAGCTTTTCTTGTTTGGGAGAACCTTGTTTGATATGGCGACTATTTGGTACGCTAAGTTGGAAGACTCAACAAAGCGAAATTGGGAGGAGCTATTTGAGGCATTTGTCAACCAGTATTCATATAAAACCCAGATAGAGGTAACCATTAGTGAGCTGGAGGCTACTATCCAGAACCTGAAAGAATCATTCATCAATTTTGTCGCTCGGTGGAGAGCCAAGACAGCTCGAATGACAAATAGACCTGTTGAAAGAGAACAAGTCCGGCTGGTGGTCCAGAATCTTGAACCAAATATGTTGCAAAGGATGATAGTGGCACCGTTATCCACCTTTGCTTCCTTACATGAGTTGGGGGTCCAGATTGAGAGTGCATTCAAAAAGGGTATCATCCACAGAACAAGTCAACCCGCAAGAAGGCCATTCTCTTGGAATACCAATGCTAACAGTAGCCTATTCCACGGTGGTGGATGTTAGTACTGTTGTTCCAACGGCCAAGATGGCTAATCCCTTTGCTACTGCCACAACCTCACAACCTTCAAAAAATATTGGCCCACCCCGGAATCGAAGAGTTTTTACTCCCCTCCATATGAGCCCAGCCCGTGCCCTCAAAGTATTAATGGAAAAGGGGCCATCTCAAGCCTCTCGATCCTCATCTACTTCCGAATCCATTGCCACCTAAACATGATCCTACCCAGTATTGCATCTTCTGCCAACAACATGGCCATCCCATGGACCTGTGCTACCGTTTACATCATGAGATCCAGGATCTCACCAACAATAAAGTCATCACCTCACCCACTAAACCAAACATAACAACCAACCCACTTCCTGCACATAACCAAATTCCCCCGCCCAGAAACATTAACCACATCCATACACTACTGCCCACCTTCAACCCCAGCACATACATTACCTTATCCAACCTACCAAAACCGGAGGTGGTTATTCTAGAAGGCACAAACATGTGCATCATGGATCTAACACCACAAACCCAATCCAGGCTAGTGGCAGTAGAAACGTAAGAAGAGAAGAATGTACTGAAGACAGGGTCGTCTGATACCCGTGTCATAGAGAAGGGGGTCTCGCTCGTAGAGGAGTACGATCCCTGTTTATACATTATGGCTGTCGATCAGTCGAAGCTAGTAGTCATCTTGCCGGACTTTCCCAGTATTAATGCTATTGGGGAGAACCAATTAGGGCAGAATCAGAACGATTGGCCTGAACAAGTCCTAAATGACTTGGCTGACTTAGAAGAGGATTTGGCTGAGCTAGAAGAGGATCTAGACAACCTCTACTTCTTTGAAGAAGTGGATACAAGCAGTGTGCAATTGGGATGGTTGTATTCGAGCCAACCAGAAACAAGCAATGGATGGTTGAGTGAGGAAGATTCAGATGTGAACGAACTGATTGGAGAGATTGGGAAGGAAGAGAAAATTAGAGCTAGTGGCAAGGCTGAGGTTGCACCTCTGATTGAGAAAGAGAAAGCAATGAAATAATTTCAAAAGGAAAGGATAGAAGAGATCCAGATGAAGATAGCTCTGGCACAGGGAAAAAGAAAAGAAAAAGAAGAACCTGAGACAACAGAGGGTGATGCCTAAACTAGAAAAAAGGTTGACTGGGAGCCTAGCAACCGGAAAAGGATGTTGAGGAAGCTCAGAAAATATTGGGACTCAGAAACCAAGACTGTGGTGGAACAAGAATGGTATGATGATGGGGCATGTGATGTTAACATGCTCCAGATAGAACCTGATGCTAGCCCGGCTATGACTGCAAGAGAGTGGTGGGAAGACAGCAACCTAAGTCATGCACGCATTGACGAAGGGTGGAAAGTTGACATCCCAAATGACACCTGGTATACTGACGAGATCAATCATATGACCCGGAGTGGTTGGTACTTTAAACCCATGACATTAGATTAGCTAGAGACCTCTGGAAAGAAGGCTGAAAGAGCAAAAGAGAAGGATGTTGAAGAAAACCTGGCCTTGAAACAACTCAAAAAGATTCAGGTTGACATATCAATCTGGGGGCTGATAATGGCATCCCGGGAGCATAGGCAAACATTACTGGAGGCAATGAACTGGACTAAACTGCCTATTGATACCACTGCTGACCAATTGGTATCGTTGGTTACATCTGGGGACGTTACGCCAGTGATATGTTTCACAGATAAGGAGTTACCACCTGAGGGTGCCAACCACAACCGTCCCTTATATGAAACCTTGGAAAGTCATAAAAAGTGGATTCCGGTGATGTTAGTAAATACCGGATCGACGATCAATGCATGTCCAGTGAGGACTGCCTATGCCATCGGTTTGAGGCCGGTTGACTTTACACCTACGACTTAGGCCGTCTGGGCTTATGACAATACAAGCCGAGATGTTATGGGAACGTTCAAGAGCCACATCCTAATCGGCCCGTCTGAGCATGAGGTGGAATTCCATGTCATGGATGTTTCAGCCACCCTAGCTACATTAGATGAGGGCTGCATCATCAACAGTCCATCAGTTAGTGAAGTACCCCTTCAAAGGCGGGACTGCCACTGTGTACGATAATTCTGCGATCCATTCTCCCCAGGGAACCATTGTGCCATTATTGGAAATCATACATGGGGAAGAGGACGTGTTCTTTTCTGGCTTCTCTCTAGAAGAAGCCTTGGTGGTCCAAACCATCATGGTGGATGGCGGTGGAAAGTACGTGAGTGCGCAATCCATTTACATGATGAACAAACAGTGGGGTATTTTCACCAAGGCGATGTTTCACAACCCCCATGCTTTCGGGCTGGGATACAAACCTACCGCTGCAGAGTAGCAAAGAAGGGATGAGGAGTTGCGAGGAAGGTTGAAAGAAAAAAGGACTAGGAGGTAGCACAAGTTAGTCCACAAACAAATACGGGGGACCTTGAACGGACATTTTGTCAGCCAAGGGGAGGACTTCCCCTTTTGTGGATTCCCAGAGCCTTGGTATGACTGGGAAACAAAAATAAGGTATCTGGGGTTCGAGATCTTCTTTAAACACCACTAGAAGAAGAGGATGAACAAGCCTACCTAAGCCCTAGCACAAATCAAGGCAGGACTGCAAGCCTAGACATCAAAGAGGAAGAGCTGTTGGGAAAAGCACTGGTTGACCTACTGACAAGTTCTACTGCTGGATCTAAGACCGCCAACTTTGGGGGATAGTTTTACTATCTTAATGATCGGGGATAACCCAGTAGCGGATTTCTCCAATATTATCGTGGATGCATCTGAGGCTCCACGCCTGGTCTGGAAGTTTGAGCAAGACGTCATCAACAGTTTTGGATTAGATAGTGAGTCCGGATCTGATTCCACTGAGTCTGTTGAGTCGGAGTCAGATTCGAGTTCCTCTGAGTCTGGTACTTCTGAGAGTGGTAACCCAAATACCAAAGTCCTGTCCAGGTCGTCTTTTAGCTTTTCTTTCGAGTCTACTGTAACTGAAGATCCAGACTTTTTGATTGGGAATGCTATGAACTTTGCCTACTTCTTTGTGCCTTTGATTTGTTGTACTGATCTTAATTTTCAAAATTTTGACATAAACGAAGAGGAAAAAATTCCTCGGGTTTTGAAAAATTTGGTTAATCATGAGGAGGAGAGGCGTGTTAAGCCCTGTACAGATGAAATTGTATTAATTAACCTGGGTACTAAGGAAGATCCTCGCTTGGTCCAGATTGGGTCCACGTTATCTTCGGAGGAATGCAAGCGTTTAATCGCTTTATTAAAAAATTTCAAAGATGTTTTCTCGTGGTCCTACGAAGACATGCCTGGAACTGATCCTGAGATTGTACAGCATTGGATCCCTCTTGTCCCTGAGGCCTGACCAGTTAAGCAAAAACTGCGCAGAGTTCACCCAGGTTGGGCTTTGAAGATTAAGGAAGAAGTTACCAAATAGGTTGAGACAAGGTTCTTGCTTGTATCTGAGTATCCAACGTGGTTGGCCAATATTGTTCCAGTCCTAAAGAAGGATGGCAGAATCAGGGTCTGTGTCGACTTCAGGGATCTGAATAAGGCTAGTTCGAAGGATGATTTTCCACTGTCGCATATTGACGAGTTGGTAGACTTCACCACGGGCCATGCATTGCTCTCGTTCATGGATGGGTTTTTCGGGTATAACCCGATTCTGATGGCACCCGAGAATAGGGAGAAGATCGCTTTCACTACTCCATGGGGCACCTATTGCTATCGAGTCATGCCGTTTGGGTTAAAGAATGCTGGAGCTACTTATCAAAGGGCTGCAACAACCACCATTCTGCATGACGTGATCTATAAAGAGGTTGAGGTGTATGTGGACGAGATGATTGTCAAATCTAAAGATCGAAAGGGCCACTACAGTGCACTGGAGAAATTCTTTCAGTGGATCAGAGAGTATAGATTGAGGTTGCACCTGCAAAAATGTACCTTCGGCATAACAACAGGAAAAATACAGGGATTCCTAACCATAAAGAGAGGAATTGAGGTAGATCATTCCAAAATCAAGGCCATCTTAGAAATGCCACCACTAAGAATTGAAGAGGAGGTGTGCGACTTTCTGGGTAAAGTGTAATTTATAAGACGGTTTATTTCCAAATTAACATTGACTTGTGAACCACTATTTGGTCTCCTAAAGAAAGGAAAGAAATTCTAATGCGATGATCGCTGTCAATTTGCTTTTGAATAGGTCAAGCAGTACCTACGAAATATGCTTGTGTTATCATTGCCAGAATCGGGAAAACCGTTGATTATGTACTTGTCAGTGATGAACTCAACCATGGGGTGTATGTTGGCTCAGGAGTCGGAGGCTAAGGTAGAGAAAGTCGTTTACTACTTGAGTAAGAAAATGCTGGACTACGAGACCTGTTAGACTCCCCTCAAGAAAGCTTGCCTAGCCTTGGTATGGGCTACCTGGAAGTTGAGGCACTGCCTGTTAGCTCACTCAGTAATCCTAGTTTCGAGATTAGGTCCTATGAAATATCTATTTGAGAAACCAGAAGCAATGCCAAGGACAAAAGGGGAATACGACGTCTGGCCGTCCAATTTATCATCTGCGGGGGCAAGTTGTACAAAAGAGGCCATTTAGGAATGCATAAACTGTGTGTTGAGGAAGAGGAATCAAAGCGCCTTATGGTGGCCATTCACGGAGGAGGGTGCGGAGCCCACATGAACGGTGTGATACTCGACCGAAAAATCTTTGGGCAAGGCTATTACTAGTCAACCATGGAAGAGGATTGTATTGGTTTTGTTCGGCGCTGCCACAAATGTTAGATTCATGCCAATCACATGAATATTCTGGCATCGAAGCTCTACAACGTGACTTTACCATGGCCATTCTCTATTTGGGGGATAGATGTTATCGGTGCAGTTACGCCAAAGGGGTCAAACGAACATGAATTCATCTTGGTGGTGATTGATTACTTCACCAAATGGGTGGAGGCCCAGTCTTACTCTGTGCTAAAAGCGTCGCATGTGGCTAAGTTCATCAAGAATAATATCATCTGTCGGTATAGAGTTCTGAATGAGATTATCTCCGATAATGGGTCGCACTTCAAGAAAGAGGTGCTTGAGAAATATGACATGGCTTTCTATAAGTCATAAACCTACAGGCCACAAACTAGTGGAGCTGTTGAGGCCGCCAACAAAAATATCAAGAGAATTCTGCAGAAAATGGTGGAAACTTACAGGGACTGGCCAGATAATTTGCCATTTTTGCTCTGGGCTACAGAACCTCAATCTGAATATCTACAGGGGCAACCCCCTATTCTCTCGTTTACGGGATGTAGGCTATTTTGCCGATCAAAATTGAAGTGCCATCTCTATGAGTTATGGCTGAGTGTCAGATAGCGGAGGCAAACTGGCAACGGAGTAGGTTCGAGGAGTTAATATTGTTTAATGAGAGAAGGCTGAAGGCATTGTATCATGTTCAGAGCTACCAGTACAGAATCACTAGGGCTTTTAACAAGAAAGGTAAAGTCCAGAAATCTTAAAGAAGGGGACATGGTATTGAAAGACAACCGGGCTCCCATCCATGACCTTAGGGCCAGGTTCAGACCCAATTGGACTGGTCCTTACATCATCAATCGATCTGGTCAGGAGGGGCGGTTATTCTCATGGACTTAGATGGCCTGGAGTTTTCATAACCAATCAATATGAATAAGCTGAAGAAATATTACCCTTGAGAGGCTCGCTAGGATGAAAATCCGAAAGGGCGACCTAGGTAAAAGGTATAGCATAAAAAATTAGAAATAAAGAAAAATTGAGCTCGCAAGGTTGAAAACCCTAGAGGGTGACTTTGGCAAAAGTTAGAGCGTAAAAGGAGAGTTAATTTGGTGAACCTTAACCGAACTACGTAAGGCCTGATTCCCCTCTTTAGGATATGTAGGGGACTTCATTCTGAAGTAGGGCAGTAACCATCTCTAACTCAACTGTCCTATTCGTTCATATTTGATCAGGTCATCTTTCTCCGTTATCAGTTAGTTCGGTTGTGTGATCTTTATATTGGTAGAAGGGCTGGTGTGGCCGATGCAATCTGGGGCAGTTATGATATTTTGATTCGGGACTGTACATCTTGAGAATCGATTCTGTGCGTGCTAGGTGGTGATCGTTTCCGAAAATTGTTTTGAAAAGTTTTAATAAAAGTTGATTTTTCTCAAAATTTTACCTTTTCACAACTTGGACCATTTTTGGGACCAAAAGGAAAATTTTTAGTATTCGCAATTTTAATTTTATTGATTTCAACACAAGTGCATTCTCCAACTCTTTGATTTAACAAAGCTATTTGTACATCATAAAACTTGAAAAAAAAGATCAAAGCAGTGAAACTAGAGGCACAGCTAAGTCAGGTAACTCTATGTCTTCTTCTTGCATTCGCGGAAGTTTCCGTATCTAAAGATGGCCCAACTTGTTCTTCGTCTTCAAGCCATGCAAAACACTCGTCAAAAAGGGTGTAACTGAAGCTAGGGACAGAGGCTAGAAGCTCTCTTGTCCTCCAGGCAGTAAGGTATCGAGGCAAGTGCGAACCACGAATTGGAAGTGAAGTTGGTATTCTACCTCCTCATCTGGACGTGTCTGCTCATGCCCAAACTGGCGTCTGAATTGGAAGCAGAAATAGAACACGTAGTGTATGAGGCCAATCAACTGTATGCTAGTTGCTGAGACATGCTGTAGCTTATCCCAGCTAAATTAAGTCAGGGGCAACGACAAGTTATGTCAGTTGTAGATTTACTGCACATCCAATCACACCACAACCCCTTTGAGGGGAAACCGATCAACTGTTGGTGAAAGAAGTAAGCTCGGGCTGAGTACTTGGGGCAAGGGTCCATTACTTGCAGTTTATCCATCAACCATACATGGGGAGGGATGAAAAATAAGAGAGATTAAAGAATATAGAGGTGTACGATGAGAGAAAAGTAAGAAAAAGGTTATGAGAGAAAAATAGAGAGTGAGTGTTGTGTGATGTGAGAATCATAACTTAGAAGGATGGAAAATAATACGTGGAGAAGTAACGGACTCCCTGCAAAGCAGGTAGTCTCTTGCCGATGAAAGGCATCCAGACCCATCAAGGTCTCGGCTAGTGCCAGGCCCATGCAACTCTTACCCTCTTTCAAACATTGGGCCACTTCAATCAACCGGATGCTAGGTCCGCCAAAACTAGGGGCAAGGAAGAATTGCACAAGAAGGTATAAACAGAGAGCATGCTGCCGGTGGCCTCGTCAAGGAAGGTCACTCCTGTCTCCAATAACGAAAAATCAATAAACTCCGGGGATGTCTAGCTTTCTATCATGTGCCAAGGAAAGAGCCTCGTGTAATGTTAGCCCACACATCTGTCCCAAAGCTTGGGCATGACTAAAACGGGGCTATAGCATGATTTCTTCGTTGCATCGGGCTTTCGTCAATGCTTGAAATTCTTTGATTGTCGGACACATCTCCTGTGATCCAAAGCGAAACACATGTGTGATCAGGTTCCAACAGTGAATAGCGGCATAGAGGAATGAAAAGCAAAAGGAAGTGTGGTTCAAAAGAAAAATGGCATTTTCACCAAAACTGTGAAAGTTCATCTTTTTCGAGCCATCCAAAGTGGCTACCCAGTCTCGGAGCCACTGCTTTACGGGGCCTTGGTGGAGAGGTGGAGGGATACCACTGACTCGTTCCACTTTTCATCAATTAGGGAGATGACTCTGACCCCATATGATTTCTCTATGCTCACTGGTCTGCAGACAGGGATCGGCGACCTCATCCCGTTCGATCCTGATATGACACAGTAAAGAGATGCACAGTGTCAGCTTCTTGGGGCGATCCCAGACACCACCAACCACAGGATGATGAGGTACAGTTGGTTCTTGGAATATTTTTTTGATTTTCAACTAGCTTGCCTGGAGGAGGTCGCCCAGCACACCTGCGGCTTTCTCATATAACTCCTCGGTACTACCCTGTTCGCGAACAGGGAGAATACCGTGGGGTTATGTTTTTTAGGAGCACTGGTGCATCTGCCGTAGGTAGCAGAGTATGACTGGGGTGGTGCCAGCCCGGCCCCTCTGTATTGCTAGATGAGCTCTGTATCCTGCCGCAAGGCGGATTCACTTGGCGGCTACTAGAGAGTTTGAGAGGTACACCTCACACTTACTTTTCTATTTAGCTTTGCATTCTGTTCGATTTTGCACTTCCTGCTCATTTTTGCACTTCTTGCTCATTTCTACTTTGCATTTACTGTTCATATTTGCTCATCTACTTCATTTATCTTTCTCTGCTTGCAGTTATGGGTTTATATGTATTTCACCTCTCTCGCTCTGGTCCCAGTGAAGCTGTTTGAGTTGTCAATACCCCGCTCCTGGTACTACAACTCACGATTCGAGCGGCGTCGCCGTATAGAGTGAGATTTCCCCTACTTTCACCACTTCTTTGACACCATTACCACAGATCAGGTAACAAAATACTAGTCTTTATCTTCACCTTGTTATTTCTACTTATTCCATGTTGTTGTGTCCATACTGCTGTTTCCTGTACTGCACTATTTCCATACTATACTGTCATGCTCATACTGTGTTTCCGTACTGCTTAGATTTTTGACATTTGACATCTGCTTCCACAGGTTAACTGGCACCCCTGGGTGGGTATCCCTCAGGCAACGAGGGCAACCTATGTTGCCACATGGCATGACTCCACCATGTGAATTCTATTTGAGGGCCCTTTTGGCAGGGCATATCACTTGGGAGAAAGGTTTATCCGGTAGACGCGAGGTGTCGTTGACCCCGATATTCTGCATCTTCCTCCTCCCCGCATGAGGGTAGTCGATGATCTCCACGACAAACCCTAGGTTGACTTCCTTATGTTGGAGAGGATGGTGACTGGCATCATGTGCTCGGTGACTTCATCACTTTCTTATAGACCCAAGTGATGGCGCCTCTTACCCATGGCGTGGCTCGTGTCATTCCAGAGATTGCTGCTGCTCTTGCTAGGGGGGCTCCTGCCGCTGCTAGATGTGCTCCTCTTGCTATCCCGACTGAGGTTGTATATATCCAACTAGATGGGGTGCTGGAGCAGATCCCTCTAGAGCATATTGAGGAGAGGGACTGCAGATTGGTGATTACTCCTGGCATCAAGCAGGCACACACTTCTTTATGCTTCTATTCATTATACACTTTATTATTTCTTTCCACTGTGCTTGTTCACTATGCTTGATCACTGTACTCGATTATTTCTATATACTGCACTAAATTCTCTTCATTTTGCAGGTATCTGCAGCGTATCTTGATGACCTTCTTCGGACAATCGTCCGACTGCTCGTGATGGTATGGAGGAGGCAAACTGCTCTGGCCACCCATGGGATTGAGGTATTGCAATCTTGTTCGTAATTATGTTGCACCCATTCTGATACCTGTACACAATTTAACTGAATCTCTTTGGATATCTACACTCATATCTGTACTCATTTTTGTACTCATTCCAGCTCGAGCCGGTGCCTACTGTACCTGCAGGGTCTTTTCTGGTTGAGAAGAGGCGGAGACGAGGTGAGGTGAGAGGTAGGGGATAGGCTGATCGGCAGAGGGACCGGGCGAGGTAGCGCTCACCTTATGAGGAGTTTTTTGTTGAGTACACGACTTTTGATGAGGAGGGGGAGAAGGTTGACGTGCGGTCTAGTAGTTCCAATGACGATATTGACGTCTCTCCTTCGCAGTCGAGGAGATTAGTTCCTTTGCCTTTTCTTTTGCTTGTAGTTAGACTCTCTATTTTTGTTTTTGAAGACTTTTCTTTTGTTTTTGATTTGTAAAAACAATGATCAGGGTTGGACCCGCTAGTGTGTATATACAAAAAAGATTTGGATGATACCTCTTGCATAAAATATGATGGATGGCATAACTGCTACATAACAATTTTGTACAAGACTTTACAACTGTGGATGCGTGCTTTTAAAATTCCTTCTTGAATCGGATAACAACCTTCCATTGGACAAAAAGTAAAACACAACCCGATAATAGCAAAACGAAATGAACATAACCTAAAAACACTAAACAACACTTAATACAAACAAAACAAAACTCAAAATGCAACCACAGTATAGCAAGATAAGAGACCAGCATCTGATGCAACTGTTCTAATCTGGGCCATCATTTAGACTCGGCCGGGTCCAAATAGGCATAGCTGGGTCCAAAAGTGGTGTCGGTCAGTGGGATCTAGCTGTCATGCACAACTCCTTCTCAAAGTCTATAAAAGGTGTTTCCAAGCGGTTTTCCTAGCAGAATTGCAAGTCTTTGATGTTTGGCTCTTAAGATGGAGGGTGTGCTCAACACTAGGCTTCGAGATTGGATTGCCAATTTGGACGGCTTGGAAAAGGTGAACTTTGGTGGTTTCGACTTAAACGCTCTTTTTCCTTTGAGCCATACTTCGCTTTGCTTTCCATTTCACCATGCTGTTGTTTAGTGTTGGAACCTAGTTACACACGTATTCTGCTTTGGATCTCAAGAGCTGTGCCCGACACTTGAAGAGTTTCAAGCATTGATGGAATCCTGACACGATGAGGAAATTATACCACAACCCCGTTTTGGCCATGCCTTGGCTTTGGGATGAATGTGCGGGCTTACTTTGCATGAAGCTCGATCTTCAGCCCATGAAAGGGAGGCAGTTTGAACCATCGGTTCTCTAACATCGGAGATAGAGGTGACCTTCTCTGGTGAGGCTTTCGATAACATGCCCTCCGTTTATATAGGCTCACACATTTTCTTCTTGCCGCTATTACGGCGAAGCCAACATTAAGCTAATTGAAGTAGCCCACCATTTGAAAGAGGGTAAGAGTTGCATTGGTTTGATGCTAGCCGAGACCCTGATGGGTTTAGATGCTTTTCATCGGCGAGAGACTACCAGATTTGTGGGGAGTGCACTACTTCATCAGGTATTGTTTCCCACCATTTCTTATATATGTCTCTCATATCACTCGACACTCAAACTTTATTTTCTCTCAAAACCCCTTTCTTTCATTTTCTTTCAACATACATCTCTCTATTCTTTAATCTCTCTTGTTTTTCATCCCTTCCCAGGTATGGCTCAAGGATAAGCTGAAAGTAGTGAACCCTTGCCCTGAGTATTCAGCTCGAGGTTATTTCTTCTGCCAACGATTAGTGGATTTTCCCAATGAGGGATGGTGGTGTAATTGGATGTACAACAGATCTGCAGCAGACATAGCTTGGCGTTGCCTCTGGCTCAATTTGACTGAGATGAGTTACAGTATGACACGACAGCTAGGCATACAGTTGATTGGTCTTACGCACTGCGTGTTCTACTTTCCTTTTCGGTTTAGGCACTAGTTTAGGCATGGTCATACCTCCCCTGAAAAGGGGGTAAAATACCCAGCTTCATTCCCGATTCGTGCTTCATACCTGGTTCGGTACCTTGCTGCCTGGAGGATAAGAGAGTTTTTGGCCCCTACCCTTAGTTTCAGTTATGCCCTTTCTGGCAAGTGCTTTGCTTGGCTCGACGATGAGGCACAAGTCGGGCCAACTTTGGCTGCAGAGGCTTCCACAAGCACGAGCAGGGGCACAGGACTACCTGACTCATCTATGCCCCTAGTTTATTGCTTTGACCTTTCTTTTCCAGTTCTATGATGTAAAAGCAACTTTGATTTGATCAGAGAGTTAGAAAATGTACTTATGTTGAAATCAATGGAATTAAGGTTGTGAGCACTAAAAATTTTCCTGTTGGTCCAAAAATGGTCTAAGTTGTAAAAGGTAAATTTTTCTTCTTTCTCATGTATCTCCTTAGTACTACCTTGTTTGCGAACAGGGAGAATGTCGTGGGGTTTTATTTCGCAGGAGCACTGGTGCATTTGCCGCAGGTAACAGAGTATGATTGGGGTGGTGCCAACCTGGCCACTCTGTACTGCCACATGAGCTTTGTATCCCTCTGCAAGGTAGATTCACTTGGTGGCTAGTAGAGAGTGTGGGAGGTGCACCTCACACTTAGTTTTTTGTTTAGCTTTGCATTCTGTTCGATTTTGCACTTCCTGCTCATTTTTGCTTTTCATTTTTTGTTCATATCTGCTCATCTACTTCATTTATCTTTCTCTTCTTGCAGTTATGGGTTTACAGGTATTTCACCTCTCTGGCTCCGGTCCCAGTGAGGCTGCTTGAGTTGTCAGTACCTCGCTGCAGGTACTACAACTCACGATTTGAGCGACGTCGCCATGTAGAGTGAGATTTCCCCTACTTTCACCACTTCTTTCACACCATCACCGTATATCAGGTAACAAAATACTAGTCTTTGTCTTCACCTTATTATTTCGACTGATTCCAAATTGTTGTGTCTATACTGCTGTTTCCTGTACTGCACTGTTTCCATACTGCACTGTCGTGCTCATACCATGTTTCCATACTTTTTAGATCTTTGACGTCTAACATTTCCTTCCATAGGTTGACTGGCACTATTGAGTGGGCATCCCCCAGGCAGCGAAGGCAACCTATGTTGCTAAATGGCATGCCTCCACCATGGGGATTCTATTTGAGGGCCCTTTCTGCAGGGCATAATACTTAGGAGAGAGGTTTATCTGGCAGACGCGAGGCATCGCTGACCCTGACATTTTGCATCCTCCTCCTCCTAGCACGAGGGTAGTCTATGATCTCCACGACAGACCCTACGTTTACTTCCTTATGTTGGGAGAGGATGGTGACCGATATCATGAGCCCGGCGACTTCACCACTTTCTTGTAGACCTGAATGATGGCGCCTATTACCCAGGGCGCTGCTACCACTTGTAGACGTCCCCGAACGCCCCGGGAGGATGAGTCCCGTTCTGTTCGTTTTGGGCTCACTACAGTTTGGACTCTCAAATTGTCGCGGTTCTTAATCTGAACCAAAGAGTCCAAATCCGACAAATTGTTTTGGAAAACGGATTTTTAGAAAGAAGTGCCAAACAAGGACTACTTTGCCAGATACAGAGTCGCCACCTAAATATTTATTTTCGGGGAATTTAGGAAACCCTGACTCGTTGCCTAAGGCCACGTGTCCGTCATCACCAAAGTTGTCTCGGCTCAGGAACTTGGGTACGATTGGGGAAGGTTAGCTATGAGCACCCCCTCTCGCCCGATCCGAAGATCAGCCTCTACTAACCATGATATCAAATTTTGAAAACGTTACGTGTTCTTATTCCGGTTAATTAGCTAATCTTACTATGTGATGCGCACAACAAAACAAGTATAGACTATATCGCCTAATTTGGAACAAAGCATCGCATATCCGTTTGTTTGGAAAATGTTTTGAAATTTGCTACTCGCGAGTAGGCTAAAACACGGATTTTGATGAGTTGTTCCAACTCAAGTAATCCAACCTTCACCCACAGGAATTCAGGCAGTTCATATCACATAAGCATCTAGCCACATGGTAAGCATGCTGTCATGTTAACATTCACACTCGTGCGAGATGCTAAAGCACAAAATACTTACAGTGTACTCCAAGCCAAAACAAGGAACATGTTAGCAATCATGAATGATCCAAGTCCATGTTAAGTGGCTAATGCAACGCATATAGAATGTCATTAGAATAGGCTCGGCTAATCCTAGGATGGCATGTGGAATGCGCAAATAACATATATTCAAGTTAGATTTGAAATATATTATGTAGTTAGCATGATGCGCCGAGCCCGGTGCATGCAATACTGATGAATGATGCATGCATGCATAGCATAAGGATGCTAAATTAAATATGCCGTAATACTACCCATCAAAAGCAGGTAAGTAAAAGGGAGAAAGAAGTGGGGGTTGGAAGACATGCACACACGCACCCACACTTATTACAAATACGCCCTCACTCGGGGGGACTGAAAGAATAATACAGTCCGAATAATGAATCAACTATCCTAGCTAATTAATTATTACAAACCCTCTTAATTAATTAACAAATTAATCACAAAAATAATTTAAATGTGAAGCTAAAGAGACTGCCGCAGCTCTGCCTCGGAATGCGCGAATGATGCATGCTTGACTCGTCCCACTCGGAAACTCGTTGCCATGGAACTGTTGCCTTTGCTTACACTGTCCTGCTCCTCTGAAAATTTGCACAAGTCCCAAGGATGCTTCTCTGAACACCGCGGAGCATCACCGACCAAGTGGGAACACCACCGGCCGAAGGGAATGGTCATCGACCATTGGTTGAGCCACCGGCTAATTTTATTTGGTCTGTCGGCACTCCAAGTAGCCGGCCGGCTATTCTTCCTGTAGAATCCTGTAGATGACAGTAGTAGAGGGCAAGCAGTGTATGACATAGAATTTTCAAGCAAATGTGAGCATGGCTACACTTCCCATCATGTAATGGACTAAAGGGAGTATGGCCCTCGGCCCTCGGGCCATCAATTATGCATTTTGATGCATGATGGCCTAAGAGGCCAAGTTTGCCATTCAATGTAAAATGCATGCAACAAAAGAGATGAATGCCAACACCCTATCATATTGAGATCAAGGGCATCGGCGATCGGGGATTGAGACGTGTTACATCACTTGGGGTACGAACACCCTCAACCCTCATGCTTGGTTTGACACCCCAAACCAAGCAATGCAATGCATGTATACAAACATGGCTCAAGAATGCAAAATGAGGCTAAGATGCAAAACATGCCAAATGCAATGCAATCTATTATGCAAGCTTGCAATGTGCTAATCATGCAAGAGGCAATACAATGCAATTTAACATGTGATGCAAACATGGTACAATGCAAGCATGCAACGAGAGGCAACAAGTCAAACATACAACTATGTACAAGAATGGACTTAGACTGAAATGGGAGGCCTTAGCCACACCCTAAAACAGTGGCCAAAAGGGTCAAAGATGGCACAACTTATGCATGCAAGCATGCGCACACCAAGACCTATCATCCAAGCATGGAAGGAGACAACTCTAAGCATACTTAAAGGCAATATGCTTGGACATCAAACACTCATGTTAAACTCTTAAAAAGCATGCAAAAGATGACACCAAGACATGCTAAGGAATGGATGCAAAATAGAAGGTATTCAAGGGCACAAAAGAGAGCATTGCTCAACACCTACCCCAAGCAAACATGGCATAGACTAAGCAATCCAAAACAGAGTTTTTATGCATCAAAATATGCCCCAAAACCCACTGATATGGCAGCCCCAAAAACTTAAATACATAGGCATGCACAATGCTCAATTCAAGGCACAAAAGGGCATCTCTTCAAGGCATGAAAAGGGCGATGGATACATGCATAGGAACATGGAT
This sequence comes from Camellia sinensis, assembly GCF_055761805.1. NCBI lineage: Eukaryota > Viridiplantae > Streptophyta > Magnoliopsida > Ericales > Theaceae > Camellia > Camellia sinensis. The sequence continues at coordinate 16,489,951 of NC_138966.1, forward strand.
TAGGGACTGAAATGGCATGTGAAATGACTCCAAATCATTGAAACAACCCAACTAAAACATGCTCATGACTCACACCCTCAAGGCTCACAAGCCAAAATACAAAGGAGCTATACCAAACATGGTAAATATGATCAAAAAAACTCCCAACAGACCTTAAGCATGGTGAGACATGGCTAAGAACTTCACAAAGTTAGGCCAAAACATGAGAACATGGTAGGTTAAATGCATGATGCACTTCTAGGCCAAAGAGAGGAATGCAAAGAAAGTATATTAAATATGAAAGGGGTCATTAATCCGACCAAAACAGAGGCATACTATGACCCAACAACACTAAAAAAAACTCTGAAATGAAGCCAAGAACAACTAATCATGCATGCTATGCTTATGAGCCAAAAATGCAAAAGAAAGAGAGACAAAGGGAGAGGGGTGTCCCACCCCTATGCAAGACCACAAAACCCCTTCTTCAGCACTGAAAATCCACTGGATTTCAGTGGTGAGAAGGCCAATACACAAAAGTCCCCAAAGCTTAGCAAAAAGAGTACAAAAAAGGGCCAAACAAGGCCTAAGAGGGGGAGATCGACCCCAAACAACAAAATGACCTTAATGAAGTATCTTAAGCATGCAAATAAAAGACTTTTTTTAGTTATACACAAAGCTCAAATCAATATGAAAAGCAGGTAAAAAGCTAGTGCAAGATTGGGAAATCTAAAGCAAAAGTGTTACCCTTGAAGAACACCTCAAGAACAGCAAGTCCAGCCACCTTCTTCTGATCAAAACCAGCTCAAAACCTCAAGAATAAACCCTCAACACCTCCCAAAGTCGAAGTATGGTGTAATGGTGTGTGTTTTAGTGAAAAAGTAAGAACAAATCACCCTTTTAGGCCCACAAACACACAAAAATGAGGAGAAAGAGGGAGATATATAGAGAGAAGATGTATATCAGGTATATATATATATGTATTTTGCTCTGGTTTTTTGCTGAACCCATCAAAGGAGAAGAGGGGTCTCTTATATAGACAATGCAAAGACTAAGCTTCCAAGGGAAGCTATTCAAAAAGGGTCAAGGCTTCCAAGGGAAGCTAAGCTAAGGGTGCAAGCTTCTTGAGGAAGCTATGACAAAGGGTCAAGCTTCCTCAAGAAGCTTGGGCAAAGGGTGCAATCTTCTCTAGGAAGCTTGGACCAAAAAGGTACAAAGGTTTAAAACAGCCACACCCGTGCATGGGGGGCAGGGTCCGTGCATTCCAGCTGGCACAGCTGGCATGCATTATGCCTAAAAAAGGCAAAAATGTGGTATCGGCCAGAAAAGGAAGCCATTGGCCTAATAGATGGTCGGCCGGCCACACAAAGTGCCGACCGGCCAATTAACTATTTCACCAATGGCTAGTAGCCTCAAAACACGGCTGATGGCCTCTAGCCATGGCCGGTGGGTATCAGGGGTAGCTAGCAAGCTACTCTCTCTACCCTCAGGTGAAAAAAAAAACAAACAAGTCCTTGGTGTAAAACCAAGCACAGAACAAGCAAGTCGAGAGATCTTGAGGCGAGGCGCGTAGCCATGACCTCCGGGAACTCAAAACAAACATGAACATGGATGATCATCGAGTGTTAGACAAACATACAAGCTACAGATAAGATATGCGCCCGAGGACAGGGGCAAAATGCAACTGACAATGCAAGAAGCCGAACATAACTTATGATCACGCAAAGAAAGCTGTAACGAAGCATATCATGCAACAGTTTTAAGCAATCAAACACAAATCCAACTACATTATAATGTAGAAAGAATGTAAGAGAATTATGTAATTCTCGCTACGTTTCACGCAGAGAATACAATACCTGTGCGGTTCGTCTGGTTGCACCAGCTTCAAATGAACCGTACATACAATATCGTGCCTGAAAGAGAAAGAAAACTTAACAGGCACAATATCGTTAGCAATATGCATAATAATGCAATTGAAAGTGCATGACAATGCAAGTCGAATAGAACGCATGACAAATACGATTTGAAACAAGCATAACAATGCCATGAAGGTAAACACATGTAAGTAAAGCACAACGCGACAACGCATGCAATGTGTATAAGAAGAACTTGAACACATGTAAGTAAAGCATAACGCGATAATGCATGCAATGTGTATAAGAAGAACTTGAACACACGTAAGTAAAGCAATGCACGTATGCATGCAATGTGTAAGGCAGGAATGAACACATACAAGTAAAGCATGCGGGTTAATGCAAGCAATGTGTAACCTCCTGTAAGATGCATAAACACATGTAAGTAAAGTACACGTAGAAACGCATGCAATGTGTATAAAAAAGAACTTGAACACATGTAAGAAAAGCATAACGCGACAATGCATGCAATGTGTATGAAAGGGAACTTGAACACATGTAAGTAAAGCAATGCGACAACGCATGCAATGTGTGTAGAAAGGAACTTGAACACATGTAAGTAAAGCAATGCACGTATGCATGCAATGTGTAAAATAGGAACTTGAACACATGTAAGTAAAGCATAACGCGACAACGCATGCAATGTGTATAAGAAGAACTTGAACACATGTAAGTAAAGCAATGCACGTATGCATGCAATGTGTATGGCAGGAATGAACACATACAAGTAAAGCATGCGGGTTAACGCAAGCAATGTGTAACCTCCTGTAAGATGCATAAACACATGTAAGTAAAGCACACGTAGAAACGCATGCAATGTGTATAGAAAGGAACTTGAACACATGTAAGTAAAGCAATGCGACAACGCATGCAATGTGTGTAGAAAGGAACTTGAACACATGTAAGTAAAGCAATGCACGTATGCATGCAATGTGTAAAATAGGAACTTGAACACATGTAAGTAAAGCATAACGCGACAACGCATGCAATGTGTATAGAAAGGAACTTGAACACATGTAAGTAAAGCAATACACGTATGCATGCAATGTGTAAAATAGGAACTTGAACACATGTAAGTAAAGCATAACGCGACAACGCATGCAATGTGTATAAGAAGAAACTTGAAGGGGCAGATTCAACTTGAAGCATGGCAAAGACATGTTATTCATGAAATTGAAATGCAAAGCACTGCAACACAGTATATTTGAAGCGATTTGTGGAATTCACAAGATACAAAAAGGATACGGGAAGGGACGTTCCTCACACGCATCGAGCATCGCTCATAGAAGATACGGCTTGAGGTTAACTCGAAGGCCTACTAATGTTCCGAAAGTGGACTTCCTTGCATTGTCTTGAGTAATGAAGGTACCAAACCATATAGTCGACCCGGACAAGGGCACGGGAGGTGTATTGACCGCAAGGGGAGGTTTACCGGTATCAACTCCGATACTTTGCTGCCCTGCTCTTCTTTTGCTTTACTTTCTTTTTTTTTGTAGGTAGTTTAAGCACATTGCACTGCCTCAGGCAGGTTTTACTTTTTCAAAAGTGTGTATTTTTGCAAAACACATAAGGGAAATGAAACAGTTACTTTGTTCAAAAAGGTGTTACATTTGTGCTTTCTATGCATCGCATCGTATGGTATCACATAACAATGTGAACGAAATTGAACTTGGTTTGAAAATTGAGCATTTGCATCGTGATAATCAGGTAGTGAACCGACTTACAACTCAATGAGCAAAACAGAGAAACTCGATAAGCTGACTAGGTGTAAATACAACTCGATTAAGCAAATGCAAAGATTTGAGGAATGTGACATACAACTCGATAAGCAAATTTACAATGACTCGATAAGCAAATAGGTGTGACGTCGCAAAAATCATCATCGGAGGGCGTCGAAAGTGGTGGCATTCCCCAAATTCTTAGCATGTTCAACCATATAAACAGCTCAGGGGACAAGAAGGAAGACCACCGGCCACCAGGGAAATCCTTTGGCCTCACGAAATGGCCATCGGTCAGCATATTTGATCAGTCGGCCAAAAGTGGTGGTCGGTCGGCACTATATTTGGCCGGCCGGCCATAAATGGCAGAGACCAGCTGAATGCTGACATCTGTCCTCCACTCAACCTTATCCCCTACAAAAGGCTTCAGCTTCGTAGTTTTCCTCAATTCCACACTGATTTGCCCCAAATGGAAGAGTTTCTTGCCCAAAATCTCACACCTTGGATTGCCAACTTGGACGGCTCGGAAAACTAAATTTCCGGGGCTTTGACATAAATGCACTATTGTAGACACCCCATTTTTGACCGACCTTAAGACTCAGACATCACCGATTGAGCGCTCGGTGACGTTGCATATTGTGCTTGTTCAGAAGTTTCAGAGTCACGGCCGTAAGCCCTGCCTCCGGACTTCCGAACCCTCTTCTGTGCCTTGTCTCGGTTTGCGAACCAGACTCGGTTTTCTCTGTTTCTTTTCCTGAGGGGAGGGAGAGGTCCTGTAGACCATCTCTCAATGTCCGTAGGCTACATTTGGTGGCCGTAGGCCATTTTGCCCATTTCGGAGTCCGGTTCCCGGTTTTCGGGACCGTAGGCCGTGTGCCTCGGTTCGGGACCGCTTAATCATCTCCTATTACTCTGATTTTTGGCATACATCCTATTTAATCCCTTTTGAGGGACACTGGGGTCTGAAAAACCCACTTTGTGGCCGAACGCCACTTTCGGTGCTTAACAGCCCATTTTCGGGACCTCGAACTGCGCGTTTTGGTCCCCGAGCGTTCGTTTTGCAACGGTTTTTGTTCATTTTTGGCAGGTACCTCTGTTTTATCACCGGGGAGGTCACTGAATGGTGGGAGGCCAGCAATTGTTGCAGCAACCAGTTATCTCTCCTCCGGAGCCTCCCGGCGCCCGTTTTTCCAACTTCCGGGCTAATGTTGAACACCCTAGGGTTAGTGTTGCCAACTTTCAACCACATATTTGTGATGTACACACATGAGAGGACCCTAAAAGTTCACGGCCGGCCATTAATTCAACTTGACCCTTTTGACCCCCTTCTTCCGGGCTAATGTTGAACCCCTTGGACCTTTTTTCTTGAACTTTGAACCACATATTTGTGATGTACACACATGAGAGGACCCTAAAAGTTCATGGCCGGCCAGTAATTCAAATTGACCCTTTTGAACCCCTCTTTCCGAGCTAATGTTGAACCCCTTGGACCCACTTTCTTGGACTTTTAACCACATGGTTGTGTTGTACACACATAGGAGTACCTCACCAGTTGGTGGCTGGCCAGAAAATATGATTGAACCTTTTGACCCCTAGCCGGCCGGCTAGGGGGTGTGGCCGGCCGGCCACCTGCAACAAAAGTACCAGGCCGGCCTGCTTCCTTGCACTGTACACTTTACAGCTGTGGAGCTGTTTCCCCCAGACAAGATCTTTATCTGGGGGATATTTCGTGGGGGAATGTTACTCTCCTTTTCCCCCACCTTTACACCCCTTCTTTGGCCTATATAGCAAGCAAGCCTTGTAGTAAATTGGGGTTAGAAAAACTCTCCTTCAAGTCTCCATACACAACTCCATCTCCATCCTTCTCAATTCTTTGAAAAACCCTAAATCCCTAACCATCATTCCTTCTACACCACCAAGCTCTACCATCACTACCTCATTTCCAGAAACAAGGAAGGTTTCTCAAAGGCCAAAGAAGCTGCAAATTCATCCAAGAAGCAACAAAAGTTTGAGTCTTCAAGGGTAAGTAATACTTTTACCCTTTTGACCCTTTTTCTTGATTTATTTGTAAGCCCCACTTGATTTTTGTTTCAAGCTCCGGCCCTAACTGAAAAGGGCCCTCTTTTGAGCTCATCTTCACTTTTCATTAAGGGCTCAACCCTGTTTGAGCCCTCCATGACACACTTGCTTCATTGATCCTCTTGTATGTCATAATTTTGCATGCTATTTTTGGCCCATGAGAAATCTGTTTTTGAGCATGTTGTAAAATGATATTAGGCTTATTTTGAGCCCCTCTTCAACATTGGAGAAGGGCTCAACATTGTTTGGTGTCTCCATGTGTCACTTGTAGTTATATCCCTTATTTGGCCCCATTTTTGCATAAATTGGTAGCCCCCTTTGCTTCTGTTTTTGGACCTTGGTCCGAACTGAAAGTGGCCTTATTTTGGCCTATAATTCATGTTTCATTAACATTTTTTTTCTGTTTGATGATTATTTTGTATACTTCATGTTATAGCAATTTTTGAGCCTTATTTTGCATCACATTTCTATCATATTTGTATACTGATTTTGAGGCTTCCATACACTGTAAATATTCATATTTGTGGTCCCTCTTCAATGTTGTAGAAGGAAATTTTTCAGTTTGGGTTTTTCTTATATCACTTGCTTCATTACCCCTTTTTTCGCCCCTATTCTTGCATGCCATTTTTGCCATACCTATGCTTGCTGTTTGGCCATGTTTATAACTGTGAAAGTGCATCTTTTGGGACTTTCTAGCTTCTGTCTTTGCATTGCATGTCCATATTGTGCATGTTTGGCATAGCTATAGGCCATTTCGGGTGCCTAATGTTGCATTTCGGGACAATTCCATGCATTTGGTATCATTTCGCTTCATTTCGGGACTGTTTTCCCCCATATTTTGTTGCTGAAATCCTGTTAGAATGATTGCCATCCATTCCATGTCATTTCATCGCATTTTGTCATTGCCTCGGTTTGCGTGCCCGTGTGCACGCATTTCGAGGCACCTCATTTTTATCTGCCGGCATCCTATGTGAGTGTGGCTGAGGCTCACTCATGTTGGTATAAGCCCATATCATGTTTTCATGTCATTTCATCGCATTTTGTCATTGCCTCGGTTTGCGTGCCCGTGTACACGCATTTCGAGGCCCTCATTTTTATCCGCCGGCATCCTATGTGAGTGTGGCTGAGGCTCACTCATGTTGGTATAAGCCCATATCATGTTTCCATGTCATTACATTGCATTCCGTCATTGCCTCGGTTTGCGTGCCCATGTGCACGCATTTCGAGGCACTTCATTTTTATCCGCCGGCATCCTATGTGAGTGTGGCTGAGGCTCACTCATGTTGGTACAAGCCCATATCACATTTTCATGTCATTCGCATTGTTTATGTCATCGCCTCGGTTTGCGTGCCCGTGTGCATGCATTTCGAGGCACTTCATTTTTATCCGCCGGCATCCTATGTGAGTGTGGCTGAGGCTCACTCATGTTGGTATAAGCCCATATCATGTTTCCATGTCATTTCATAACATTTTGCCATCGCCTCGGTTTGCGTGCCCGTGTGCACGCATTTCGAGACATCTCATTTTCATTGCATTCTGTCATCGCCTCGGTTTGCGTGCCCGTGTGCACGCACTTCGAGGCATCTCATTTTCATTGCATTCTGTCATCGCCTCGGTTTGCGTGCCCGTGTGCACGTATTTCGAGGCGTCTCTTTTTTATAGCATAATGCATACTAGGTTGTATCTTAGATTGCATTATGTCATTTTCTCAGTTTGCGAGCCCGTGTGCACGCATTTCGAGGCATCTCATTTCCATAGCATTGTGTATGTTAGGATTGTATCTTAGTTGCGTTTCATGCATATCATGCATATTGCATCATGTCCGGAATAGGAGTTAGCTCGGGCACGGGAAACGAGGTACATTTTGTACTCCGAGTGACGGAATGTGTCTCAATTCCCCAATCACCGACACTCCGGATTATCCATGATGGAGTTAGGTTTTAGCTGTAGTTTCATGTGCATTCATCCTATATTGAGTTGTGCATTTCGACTCCTCTGCCATCATGCCTCGGTATGCGTGATTGGTGGCACGAGGATCGAGACATGCATATATCTGTGCAAATACATTGCTATGCCCCTTTCCTGCTCTCTGTTGCAGCAAAACGCAGAATCAGCAACTTTTTGGGACTTGGCACGCATTTCAAGAACAAGTATAAACAGAGGCTAATTGGGGCATTCCGGTGGATTTCCGCGCAAGACAATCCGGACATGCATCATCCATCAGAAGCAAGGCAGTCCCTGGCTTGCATGCCAGTTTTATTTGCTTTCTTAGTTAATTCATTAATTAATTAGAATTCTGTAATATTATTTTGGACTGTAATATTCTTTCATTTGGGACTGTAATATTTGGACTGTATATTTATTCGGACCCTCTCTACGAGGGCACAACTGTAATAAGTGTGCGTGTGTGTGTTGTATGTCTTCCAACCCCACGTCTTTCTTCCCTTTTATTAATCCGCTTATGATAGTTAGATTAGGGCATGTTTAAATTAGCATACAGTATGACAGCATGTTTGCATTCATTCATCTGTATTGCATGCACCGGGCTCGGCGCATCATACTAACTGCATCGTACTTTCAATTCCAAGTTGAATACATGGTAGTTGTAGCATTTCATATACCATCTTAGAATAGCCGAGCCTGCTATAGTTGCATTTTGCATGTGTTGCATTAGGCATTTCTGTATACTTGGGATCATGCATGATTTCTAATGTAGTTTCTATTTTGGCTTGGAGTACTCGGTAAGCTTTATGCTTTAGCATCCTCGCACGTGTGTGAGTGTTGCCATGAATAGCATGCTTACCATGAGGCTATGTGCTTATGTGATATAACTGCCTGAATGCCTGTGGGTGAAGGTTGGGTTATCTGAATTGGAATAAATCATCAAAAGTTTCAAGCCTACCCGCGAGTAGCAAACCATTTTCAAAAACAAGCATGAAATGTTTTGTTCCAATTTGGGCGACCCGATCTATACTTGTATGCTGTGCACATCACGTAGTAACCTAGGCTAATAAACCGGAATAAGAACTCACAATGTTTTCAAAACTAGATATCATGGTTAGTAGAGGCCGGTCTATGACCGGGCGAGCGGGGGTGCTCACGAAGTGACCTTCCCCAATCGTACCCAAGTTCCCGAGCCGAGGCAACTTTGGTGATGACGGACACGTGGCCTTTTGGCACCGAGTCAGGGTTTCCTAAATTTCCCAAAATAAAATATTTAGGTGGCGACTCTGTATCTGGCAAAGCAGTCCATGTTTGACACTACTTTTTCAAAAATCTGTTTCTCAAAACGATTTGCCGGATTTGGACTCTTTGGTTCAGATTAGGAACCGTGACATTTAAGAGTCCGAGCTGTAGTGACCCCAAATGAACAGAACGGGAGCTAACCCTCCCGGGGCGTTCGGGGGACGTCTACAGTTTCTGGCGACTCTGCTGGGGATTTAGAGAACTTGACTCGAACTCGTGATATTTGTTTTTGACTACACTTGTGTGTTTCTTTGCATTGCATTTGCATTGGTGCGCCTAGGACACCGTGTTTGCCATCTGCTATTCCTGAACGGTTTGCCGGAGGCTTGTCTTGTCAAGGCATGACCATAAGGCTGACCGGTTGTGGGCTCTGCCAGTATGGGAACACAAACCCCGGTTTTACTGGGGCACCCTCTTTGACCATTCGACCTAGTGCATATTCGGATCCATAGTGACCATTCCAAATTAGGACAGGTTGCTTACCCGTTTATAGGTTGTTTGAAACTGCTGTGTGCGTAATGAAACCCTAGCTCCAGACACAGTAGGACAGGGAAACCCTACCCCAACATAGGGGTGTTTTGGCTCTCACTTATCTGTTATGTGCTTTAGAGTGCGTCTCTACAGGAATGCATGTATCAGTATATGAGTTTGGGTATCAAGCCTGCGGGCTTCAGTTCAGTATTATCAGTATGAAGCCTGCGGGCATCAGTTCAGTATTGACAGTATCAAGCCTGCGGGCATCAGTTCAGTACATGAGTTCAAGTATCAGGCCTGCGGGCATCAGTTTAGTACATGAGTTTCAGCATCAGGCCTGCGGGCATCAGTTCAGTATTATGGGTATCAGGCCTGCGGGCATCAACCAGTATTTGAGAACGAGTTATCTGCGGATATCAGATTCTATTTTAGGAGACAGTGATACGGGGATGATAATCAGTGTTTGAGGACAATGTGTATTTCAGCTTATTGACTGTGTGTTGTTATGCCCGACTGCGTGTCATGCATTTTATTTTAAGCTGTTATGCTGTCCGTTTATCTGTTTATTTATTTCCTTTTCGCTTTATTTATCTTTTGCTAGGTCAGTTTTAGCACGATTGCTTCCAACCCAGCAGGCATTCCGCAAGCACTTTGGACACGAGGTCGTCGACTCCATCGATCTGAGGATCTAATCGACGGACAGCCAGTGTTCCATTCTCTAACCCCTGTTACCAGAAGGAAGCCGAAAAGGCGCAGTGTGTCAGAACAGAGGTTGTCAGAGCAGTGGGTTACTTCATCAGAGGACCACAGGACTGAGGTCTCAATTACTGTTGTAGAAATAGACATACCAGTTAGACAGATGGATCAACAGAATACATCAGGGATGGAGGCTCTAATGCGCCAGATGCAGGAAAGCATGAGACAGATGCATGATGATGCCACCCGTCAAACGGAGTTCTCCAAACAGCAGGCTGTGATCATGGCCCAACAGGCCGAACTAATCGCTAGATTGCAACAGCAGAATACAGCATCTGCTTCACACCAAATCCCTCCTCCGACAGGGGCTCCGTTACCTGAGCAGGCACCTACTGTTCAGAACGCCCCACCAAATGCCCAGAATACCCTACCAAATGTCCAAAACTTACAAGAGGACACGAGTCTTCCAACGGGGCCAGCTCCGCCCCCGCTTCCACCACAACTGTCCAAGGTCCATATATCCAATCACCCAGACTCTCCCTTCGAGGTCGAGGTTCATCATACGGCTCTGAAATTGAGCAAACTGGAAAAGCTCTTCAAGAAATCCCAAGGGGTCAAGGCTATGCCGGATATCGAAGATGGATATACCGAGGAGGCCGTAACACTCCCCGATAGGTTCAAAATGCCACAAATCGACCGTTTTGACGGGACCGGCGACCCCATGGTCCATATCCGACTGTTTGCGGATGTCTTGCGGCCAATGGGCCTTACACGACCACAGAAGCTCTCACTGTTCGGCCGAACCCTGTCGGGTGTGGCCTCTCATTGGTACGCAAGATTACAAGATGAAGTGAAAAAGAATTGGGATGAAATGGCTGAGGCCTTTGTCGCACAATATTCATACAACACTCAGATCGAGATCACAACTCGTGATCTCGAAACGACAAGGCAAGAGCCCAAGGAGTCTTTTTCGGACTTTGTGATCCGATGGAGGGCGAAGGCGTCAATGATGACTTTAAGGCCCACGGACAAAGATCAAATCCGGATGATTGTGCGCAATCTCCACCCAAAGCTAATGCAGAGGATGATTGTGTCCCCTTCCCTACTTTCGCAGATTTACATGATATGGGGGTGCAAATCGAAGACGCAATGAAACAAGGTCTGTTTGACCACGACAGGGAACAACCGAGGAGGACCTTTAACCGTAACAACAATGCGGGCCCGAGTGGCGCTGCAAATACGAGAGCCTCGGAAGTTAGTATGGTCACCACCACTCCCCCTCCCCCTCCAAGGCCCATGACTGCCACACCCTTTTCCGGCGCATCCGGAAGCAACACACAAGCCAACAGATTCCAACCGCGAGGCCAAAGAACCTTTACCCCACTATATATGCCTCTGACCAAAGTTCTGGGAATATTGATCAGAAAAAATCATCTAAAACCCCTGGAACCAAAGCCATTACCGAATCCACTCCCCCCCTCTTACGACCCGTCAAAGTACTGCGCATATCACCAACAACACAGTCATGACACCGACCGTTGTTACAGATTGCGTCATGAGATCCAAGATCTTATTGACAAACAGGTGATCGCACCTCCTGATAAACCCAATGTCACAACCAACCCTCTCCCACCACATAACCAAGCTCCTCCTCCCAAAAGAATTAACTTTATCCAGACTGGGGTCGCATCTTACGATCCTAGCATCTATATTACGCCCACCCACTTACCCAAGCCGGAGGTGTTCCTCCCCGATTGCACTGATTTCTTGTGCATGGTGGACATCTCCAAAACCCAACCAGAATCGGTAGTGGTGATCGTCCAAGACGGAGTAGGGCAGATTTCGGGAGGAAATGAGATTGTTGAATCTGAAACTGGACAGAATTTTGTCGGGGGAACCTATGATCCAAGCAAGTACATCCTATCAACGAGCCGAATTGGGCTAAGTGTAGAATTGCCAGAGACAGGAGAGCTATGCATGATCCGGGGGGATGGATCTGGGCTATGGGCAGATGATTTGACAGCCGCAGGGGAGGACTTTGCCAACCTGCAATTTCTTGACGACCAGGAATTGGGGGATGCGTCGATTAACTGGTATGATTATGAGGGATCAGAGGAGGCCACTAGATGGCTCGAAGATCAACCGGATGCAGTGGGGGAAGCCCAACCAGAACAGAGCCCGGCAGGGGCGGAAATATCAGTTGTGGCCGAAATGGCCGAAAATCAAGTTGTATCGCCGGAGAGCGCCGGTGTTAAGAATTCCGCTCAAGACATGGGCATCATAGATATGGGAACTGTTGAACAAACAGCTGTACTGACGCAGCTGGAACAAGAAACGTTTGAGGCTACTGAGAGAGCCAGGAAGGCAAAAGGCCCTGAGGGGACCGAAAGTGCTGTGTGCACGAAGACAGACAATGCTGCGAGTATATGGACAGAGAGCACTGAGAGTGCGAGTGGACCGGTGCCAGACAGGTGTCTGTTGGCTGCCAGCGGAATGTGGTGGGAAGATGACGACTTGTGTCTTGCCCACACCGATGAAGACTGGGGGAATAACCAGCCGGATGATACTTGGTACCTCGATGAGGTTGACCATATGACAAGAAGTGGGCGGTACTTCAAACCCCCACACCTGGACCAACCCGAGGCATCCGGGAAAGATAGAGAAGCGGAGAGACAGAAGGAGAAGCAGATTGAAGATGAAGCTGTGTTGAAACAATTAAAGAAGATACAAGCAGACATCTCCATCTGGGGACTGCTAATGGCATCACGAGTACACAGAGAAGCTGTCCTATCTGCTATGGATAAGTCCAAACTCTCCATAGACACCACGCCTGAACAGCTGGTTGGGCTGGTTTTTCCGGGAGGAGGTTCCCCGGCATTAACCTTTTCGGACAAGGAGCTACCGCCTGAGGGCACAAACCATAACAAACCTCTCTATATTTCTGTGGAATGTAGAGATAAGTGGATACCGGTGGTACTTGTTGATACCGGGTCTGCGATTAATGTCTGCCCAATCAGAACGGCATATGCAATCGGGTTGAAGCCCGTGGACTTCGTCCCAACTACCCAAGTGATCAGGGCATACGACAATACCAGCAGAGAAGTGATGGGGACTGTTAAAATTCAAACCAAGGTTGGTCCAGGACAACACAGCATTGAATTTCATATCTTGGACGTTCCCGCAACCTTTAACCTACTTTTGGGGCGACCGTGGTTGCACCAGGTCAAAGCAGTCTCTTCCACTCTACATCAGATGCTAAAGTACCCCCACGGGAAAGGGGTAGCGATAGTTTTTGGGAATTCATCAATCCATCTGCCGCCGGAAGTGTCTACACCTGTCTTGGAGATCGAGCACGGCACGGAGGATGTGTTTTTGTCGGGGTTCACTTTGGCCGAGGCTCAAGTGGTTCAGAATGTCATGGCTGTGAATGAGGGCATGTATGTTAGTGCCCAATCTATATACCTCATGAACAAGCTAAAACATACCCCCGGGATGGGATTAGGGAGAAGCGGCCGGAAGGGCGTCTCAGTTTTGGCCGAAGTGCCACACAACCCTCACGCCTTTGGACTGGGTTATCTGCCCACCAAAGAGGATTGGGTGAGGAAAGGAAAAGAAATGGCCGGAAGGGCCAGGGCAAAGAAGGCCGGGAAGCCATTTGATTTAATGCACAGGCCCATCTGGGGTACCCTAAACGGACGTTTCGTCCGGGAGGGGGAAGATTTTCCATTCTGCGGCTTTCCGGAGTCATGGCTAAATGTGGAGGGGACGCGCGTGCCTGGTTTTGAAATCTTCTTCGACATACAATTATCTGGGGATGACGTTGCCGAAACGCAGACAGACCCACCAACTGAGGTTGAGCAATGTGAAGTAGTGGATCCTGAGAGTACAGAGCTTGAAATGGGGGTAGCACTGGCGAGTCTACTATCAGATCCTCCGATCGGCCAAGAGTGCTTGGGGGATAACTCTTCGGTTTCTGTGATTGGAGATGAAATAGCTGCGGGCTTTCCAGCGCCGATCTTGGATGCATCTATCGCACCTTCTCTCATCTGGCAATATGAAGAAGGCTTTTTATCTAGCAGTTCCGGGTCAGGTAGTGAGCCGGAATCTGATTCTACCGAATCTTGTGCGTCAGAATCAGATTCCAGCTCGACTGAGTCTGAGTCCGGTATTCCTGGGGGTGATAACCCGGATGCCACAGTCCTGTCTAGGTCGTCTTTTTCATTTTCTTTTGAGTCTGTTGTAACAGAGGAATCTGACGGCTTGGAAATATCTAATGAGAATGATGTGGATGTGGTTTCCGAGTATTTTTCTGTGCCTTTGATTTATTGCTTAAATCAGGATTTTCAAAATTTTGATGAAAACAGCGAGGAAGAAATTCCCCCAGTTTTGCAACGATTAATTAATCAAGAGCAGGAGAGATTTGTTAAACCTTTAATGGATGAAATCACTACTGTGAATGTTGGTACTGAGAAGGACCCGCGGCTGGTCCAGATCGGGTCCACGTTGTCTTCAGAGGAGCGCGAGCGCTTAGTCGCTTTATTGAAAGATTTCAAAGATGTTTTCGCGTGGTCCTATGAAGACATGCCTGGAATCGATCCTGAGATTGTACAGCACCGGATCCCTCTTGACTCCGAGGCCCGTCCTGTCAAACAGAAACTCAGAAGGATTCGCCCGGACTGGGCCCTCAAAATTAAGGAAGAGGTCACCAAGCAAATTGACGCAGGGTTCCTGCTGGTATCTGAATATCTAACTTGGTTGGCCAACATTGTTCCGGTGCCAAAGAAGGATGGCAGAATTCGGGTCTGTGTAGACTTCAGAGATTTGAACAAGGCCAGTCCGAAGGACGACTTTCCCTTGCCACACATTGATGAATTGGTGGATTTCACGGCAGGACACGCCTTGCTTTCGTTTATGGATGGTTTCTCAGGCTATAATCAGATAGTGATGGCACTCGAAGACCAGGAGAAGACTGCGTTCACTACCCCGTGGGGTACATATTGTTATCGAGTGATGCCATTCGGGTTGAAAAATGCTGGAGCTACGTATCAACGGGCAGCAACTACAATATTGCATGATATGATCCATAAGGAGGTCGAGGTGTATGTGGACGACATGATTGTCAAGTCCAAAAATAGAGAGGGCCACTACACCGCCTTACAAAAATTCTTTCAAAGGATCAAAGAGTTTCGGCTGCGACTGAATCCCCAGAAATGCACGTTTGGTGTTACAGCAGGGAAGATGCTAGGGTTTCTGATCACACAAAGGGGCATCGAGGTCGACCCTTCCAAAATCAAGGCCATCTTAGAAATGCCACCACCAAGGACTAAAAAGGAGGTGCGAGGCTTTCTGGGTAAAGTACAATTCATAAGACGGTTTATTTCTAAATTAACCTTGACTTGTGAACCACTTTTTGGTCTCCTGAAGAAAGGAAAGAAATTCCAATGGGACGGCCGATGTCAAGCAGCTTTTGAGCAGATCGAAGAGTATCTACAGAACCCACCCGTGTTGTCACCGCCAGAGCCGGGGAGACCGTTGATACTGTACCTTTCGGTAACTGAGACTACCATGGGCTGCATGCTCGCGCAGGAGTCAGAAGACAAAGTGGAAAGGGCCATATACTATCTGAGCAAAAAGATGCTGGATTACGAGACCCGCTATACACCGCTGGAGAAGGCTTGTTTGGCCTTGGTATGGGCAACCAGGAAGCTGCGGCACTACCTGTTAGCCCACTCTGTAATGTTGGTTTCGCGTTTGGATCCCATCAAATATCTTTTCGAGAAACCAGCACTTACGGGTAGGCTAGCTCGTTGGCTGCTGTTGCTCTCTGAATTTGATTTGAAGTATGTAATGCGCAAGTCAGTAAAAGGCAGAGAGGTAGCGGAGTTCCTTGCCGACCACCCGGTTGAGGGGGATGAAGCGGTTGAGTATCTATTCCCAGATGAAGCCATTCTGCACGTCGAAGATGAAACTTGGACGATGTACTTTGACGGAGCGTCAAACCAGTATGGGTATGGGATAGGGGTGTTGCTGATAGCGCCTGATTCCCGTATTCCTTTAGCATTCAAGCTCCGGTTCAAAGTTTCCAACAATGAAGCAGAGTATGAAGCATGTATTGCTAGCCTGGAAGCAGCCCTAGAACTAGGAGCAAGACGGTTGGACGTCATTGGGGACTCGAACCTTGTTGTGTCTCAAGCAAAAGGAGATTGGAAAGTCAAGGAGGAAATGATGATAATCTACCACCAAACCTTCGATCTGCTAATTCCTCGGTTTGAGAAGCTAAATTTCACCCACCTCATAAGAGAGAACAACAGGTTTGCAGATTCACTAGCAACTCTATCTTCTATGATAGACATCCCGTCCGGAGTCCGGATGCGTCCAGTCATTATTGATCAGAAGTTCGTGCCGGCATACGAGTCAATTTCCGCCATAGATGAGGTTCAAGACGGCAACCCCTGGTACTACGACATCTGGAACTTCTTGGAAAAGGAGACATATCCACTAGGGGCAAATGCCAAAGATAAGAGGGCTGTCAGAAGAATGGCTGCTCAGTTCGTTATCTGCGGGGGAAATTTGTACAAAAGGGGTCATCTGGGAATGCATAAGCTCTGTGTAGAAGCTGAAGAGTCAAAACGCCTGATGGAAGCCATCCATGGGGGGGAGTGCGGTGCACACATGAATGGAGTAATGCTGGCCAGAAAGATCCTCAGGCAGGGCTACTACTGGTCAACCATGGAGGAGGATTGTATTAGCTTTGTTCGGCGATGCCACAAGTGTCAAATTCATGCAAATCCCATGAACATCACGCCGTCAAAACTGTATAACATGACTTCGCCGTGGCCTTTTTCAGTCTGGGGAATTGATGTGATCGGAGCTGTTACCCCGAAGGGGTCAAACGGGCATGAGTTTATCCTGGTAACGATAGATTATTTTACAAAGTGGGTCGAGGCCCAATCATACGCGGCGTTGAAAGCGTCACATGTCGCAAAGTTCATTAGAAACAACATCATCTGCCGCTACGGGGTGCCAAACGAGATAATTTCAGATAATGGTTCCCATTTCAAGAAAGAAGTAATAGACTTGTTGGAGAAATACAATGTGGCTTTTCATAAGTCATCCACATATCGGCCGCAGACCAACGGAGCGGTTGAGGCCGCCAACAAGAATATCAAGCATATACTGCAGAAGATGGTGGGAACCTATCGGGATTGGCCAGACAAGCTGCCATTTGCTCTGTGGGGCTACAGGACTTCAATCAGAACTTCTACTGGAGCAACTCCATATTCATTGGTCTATGGAATGGAGGCTGTTCTACCCATTGAGATTGAGGTTCCGTCGTTACGAGTATTGGCTGAATGCCAGATAGCCGAAGCAGATTGGCAGCAAAGCAGATTCGAAGAACTCATGCTCTTTGATGAAAGAAGACTGAAAGCACTGTACCACATCCAAGGCTATCAACGAAGAATGGCCCGGGCTTTCAACAAGAAGGTTAAGTCCAGGAATCTGAAAGAAGGAGATTTGGTGCTCAAAGACAACCGAGCTCCCATCCACGACCCAAGGGGCAAGTTCAAACCTAATTGGACTGGTCCTTACATCATCAAAGCTATCTGGTCAGGTGGAGCTGTGGTTCTGATGGATCTAGATGGCTTGGAGTTCTCACAACCGATCAATATGGACAAGTTGAAGAAATACTATCCTTGAGAGGCTCGCTAGGACGAAAACCCGAAAGGGCGACCTAGGCAAAAGTCAAAGCACAAAAAAATTAGAAAATATAAAAACTGAGCTCGCAAGGTGGAAAACCCGCAAAGGGCGGCCTTGGCAAAAGTTAGAGCGCAAAAGGAGAGTGAAAATACTCGAGTGAACCTTAGCCTGAACTACGTAAGGCTTGATTCCCATCTTTGGGATACGTAGGCAACTTCACCTTGAAGTTCAGCCATAAATTTTTCCCCGATCAACTCTGTCCATTTCGATCATCTCAATCATCTTTATCCATCAGCATTTTGCGATCTCCGGTACAGTGCTGTTCAAACTAGGGACAACTTTCCGTTGCCGCGACGGTGCAAAGTTACTCAGACTAGGGGCAACTTTCCATTGCCGTGCAGTGCCGCATTGTTCTTCAGCCTAGGGGCAACTTTCCAGTTGCAGGGATCTAGGGTTGTGCATCTCAGTGACAGATTTTCGGCGTGTCCAATTCTGATCCACATCGAAAATAGTTTTGAAAAGTTTTAATAAAAGTTGACTTTGTTCAAATTAATCTTTTTACGACTAAGACAATTTTTGGACCAAAAACGGAAAATTTTCAGTACCACAACTTTCAATTTCATTGATTTCAAAATAGAGTTCTCCTGCTCTTGCATTACAATCGAGGTTGCTTTTTTTAGTACATTCATAAAGAAAACTTGAAAATGCTAAATAAGCAATAAATTTGGGGCATAGTTGAATCAAGTATCTCTGCGTCCCCTCCCAGAGCTGGATGGAGCATCTGATGCCAAGCTGGGCCCAACTTGTGCCTCCTCATTGAGCCAATCCACGCACTCATCGGACAAAGTGCAACTGAAAGTTGAAGCAGGGGCCAGGAGCTCTCTAGTCCTCCATGCTGTGGCATATCGGGCAAGCTGTGCACCCCGGACCGGGAAAGTGGCTGGGTACTCAATCCCCTCCGGTGGGCAAGTCTGATTATGACCAAACTGACGCAGGAACCGGAACGGAAAATAGAATACGCAGTGGGTTAGACCAATCAATTGGATCCCAATCAGCCGAGACATACTATAGCTCATTGCCGGGAGGTTGAGCCAAGGACAACGCCAAGCAATGCCGTCTGCAGGCAAATTGCACATCCAATCGAACCACCACCTTTTGTCAAGAGCATTGACTAGGCGCTGCCGAAAGAAGTAGCCTCGAGCTGAATAAGCTGGGCAAGAGTCCACAACCTGCAACTTATCCATTAACCATACCTAGGGGAGGGATGGAAAATGAGAGAATAAAGAACAGAGCGATGTACGATGAGAGAAAAGTAAGACAAGGGTTTTGTGAGAAAAAAACGAGCCTGAGGGTCGAGTGATGTGAGCAAATATATATGTAAGGTCGGGTGGGGTGGGAAACATTACCTGCAGCAGCAGTGGACTCCCAGCAAACCTAGTCGCCTCCCGGCGATAGACAGAATCTAAGCCCATCAGTGTCTCGGCCAAGGTCATGGCAATACAGCTCTTTCCTTCTCTCAAACCTTGGGCGACTTCAATCAGGCGAATGCTAGCCCCGCCGAAGCCCGAGGAAAACAGAAAGTGAGACAACAAACATAAGCAGAGGGCGTGTTGCCGGAAACCCTGCCAATAATGGTTACTGCGGTCACCAGCGTCGGAAAAACGATAGATCAAGCCGAGGATGTCCAGCTCCCCACTGCAGATCAGAGATCGAGCGTCATGCGCCGTGAGCCCACACATCCGCCCTAAAGCCTGAGCATGGCCAAAACGGAGCTGGGGCAAGATCACTTCAGAACATTCAGACTCCATCAAAACCTGAAAATCTTCGAAAATGGGGCACATCTCTTGGCCGCCAAAGCTAAAAACATGCGTCACTGGATTCCAGAACCTTGCCGCAGCATGGAGAAAAGGAAGTTGTAACGGAGTACGGCTCAGCGTGAATAGTGCATTCAAGCCGAAACCCCGAAAATTCAGTTTTTCCGAGCCATCTAGAGAAGAAATCCAAGATGTGACATTTTCCGCAAGAAATGCCTCCATCTTTGTCTAAAACTAAGATGAAATGAATGTTCCTGAAGTCGAGGCTTTTATAGAAGGAAAAACACTATTCACGGGGACACGTGTCAAAAATCTGGTGACTGCAGGACTGAATGGCCGGCCGGCCACCTTTTCTGGCTGGCCAGCCATTTACTTTTTGCAGAAATAGCCGGCCAGCTGTCTCTCTCCACAAAAATGGCCGGCCAGCTCCCAGGGATGGCCAGCAATGCTGCAGTGTATCTCCTTGGCCCTGTTTTACCCTTTGAGGAAAGTTTCAAGCATTCCCATGCAACGGGAGAGTCAAAGGCCTTCATTCCGGATGCGTTCCGATGCCCAAATCGTCCGAAGTACACTCTGTCGTCGTTTTGTTTATCGAGTTGTTGTTTTGATTATCGAGTTGTTGTTTTTCTTATCAAGTTGTTTGTCGAGCGGACGTGTTTCGTTTTTTTGAGTCATTGCTCTCTGTTTAAGCATTTTTTGTTAAAGTTTTGTTTATTTGTGTTGTTGCATTTTGCTTATCGAGTTGTAAACTTTCTAAGGTCCTGTTATATCTTAGTAAGTTGAGTTGTTTAGTTTGTTGCGTCGGTTCACTACCTGACTTGGTGATTACACAATGCGCATTTCCATTCAATTTCATTTTTGTGCAAAATAAATTGATGCGATACGATGCTAAAAGTTTAAAATACAAACACCTTTTCAAAAGCTATTTCATTTCATCATGCTTTACAACAAACAAAGGTACAAGTTTTACAAAAAATAAAACTGCCTAACAATGTGCAAAGTGCTACAAACTACAAGCAAAAAGAAAAATAAAGCAGGAAATAGCAACATCAAAGTCCTCGGGAGCGGGAACGAGAAGCACGCCTCATCCTCTTTTGCGGGACAATCTCCGCACCACCATCTGAGTCGGAGCTGTCATCCTCAGGATCCCCCTCAGCCTCGCCTCTATTCCCCGAGCCAAAACCGGAGCCTCCCTCCTCAGCAGATGTCTTTGACTAACGGTCGGTAGCCTCCTCCTCCTCCTCAGCATCCTCCTCCTCCTCATCAGGCTCCACCTCTACAACGTGAGCCCTGCGTCTGCGGACGGGCCCTCCTCGAGCTCCTCGAAAAGGTCTAGATGGCCCGGCTCCTCGGGAAGGCCGAGATGACCCCGCCCCCTGAAAAGGCCCGGGTGACCCAACTCCATGGAAAGGCCCAGATGGCCCAGCTCCCCAAGGAGGCCCAGGTGGCCTGGTCTGCGGCTGGCCGGACCATGAAGGCATCTGAAAACAAAGAGTTCAATTCGAATGCATCAGTCCAAATATATACATCAGATGCAGATACAAGCAAAGGCTACATGAAGTGGGTGCATATAAATACAGTGTCCAAGTGGGGTGTGTGTCAGATGTGCTCTACACAAGTAGTCTATCGATGCAGTAGAAATCAGCATGTCATCAGAAGTATGATAAATGCTAGAAAACTGAAGGGTACCTGGATGCCCGCGACAGACAACTGTGCCTCCCTACGCAGGACCATGCCTTCGAGTGTGGCCACCAGTCCAACCACCTCCTCCATGTACCCTCGCGATGGCTGCAAAAATGAGCTCATAATCATCAGTGAACAGAAGAGTGTCTAAACATCTGAATGATGAATGAAAAGAAGTGGAGCATACCGGCGGTGAGTCCGGATCAATGGCGTATCGATCACTGGGCATCGGAGGCTCTAGTGGAATCGGAGTCGGAGAGCTAGCCCCATACTGCCACGCCATCAACTCAGTAGGCATATCTGGCCATCCGGGATGAGGATGAACCGACGGAGCCGGAGGAACCGGTCTACTCCCACCTCTAGATGTACCGGCCCTGCTAGTAGAAGGGGCGTCTGCAGCCCGAGCCCGAGCCTGGCCCGAGGATGACATACCGGCAGGCCTCATCATCGGGATACGAGCTTCCGTCAATGGAGGCATCAAATATATGTGACGGTAAGTGGCGTAGTCCCCCTCCTCAATGTATAGTAAAGCATCACTGCCCAGCATGGCGCCGACTACCTCTGAGTAAGAGAGCCTGTCAGCAGTCCGCATACTGGCTGGGGGTACTGCGGGAATATCCTGAGAAAAATACCCCCATACGTGGCGCAGAAAGCGTTCCCCCAGGAACCATACCCTGCCAACCGGCCCTTCGAGCAGGACCCTATACTGGGAAATGCCCGACGCTCCGGTATACTGAAGTCGGAGGCCGTCACCCAGGGACACCCAGGGCTGCCATGTAATCTGCGGATGATAAATGCATAAACCAATCAGAAATCGAGAATATACAGAGCAAATCAAAGATGAAAATGAAAAGAACTGAAAGTTCTGAAGTACCTCTGAATGTCGCACAGTGTCAAAGTACTGTCGCAGGCGAAGGAGGGTCTCTCGAGGCCTCGGCCGGTGTGGGCCCTCGAACACCGATGAATATGGGGTCATGGGAATCCCTACCACCTCCAGCTCTGGGGCTAATGATGGGAAGTATACATAGACCCATAGCTGAGAAAAGCAGTGCAGAATGTAAGTACGAAATGCTGAGAGCAAAATACAGACTGTAAAAGTGCGCTGTGTGTGTGCAATGTACAAGTAATGAGAAGCAGAAATGTAAATCAAGGGGACAGAAAGTACCTCCCAGGCTCTCCAGTAGCCGCCAAGTAAGTCGCCCCGCCCACGGGAGGTCGCGCTCATATAAAAGTAAAGGGTAGCCAGGCCGGCGCCACCCCAGTCATATCTACTGACCTGTGATAGGTCAACCAGAGCGCTCAGCAGGTATAGCCCAACTGTGTTCCCTCTGTCGGCAAACAGGGTAGTCCCGAAGAGGAACATAAGGAAACCACGGGCATACTGCTCTGTCTCCTCGGGAGTCTCAGGCACCATCTCCGCCCGCCGGAAATGGGAAGAGAACCAAGTGTATCGGACTCTCCCAGAGACCCTGTCAACAGGTGGGTGAGCCCCCAATAGATACATCCAGGCGGCCTCCCACTCGCCCATATCCTCATCGTAGGGGATGGACCAACCTCCGACGTCTAAGCCGGTCAATACAGCGAAGTCAAAAGGGGTCATGGTCATATCCCCGGTAGCAGAGAAATGAAAGGAATTGGTGGTGTCCCACCATCTCTCTACCAGGGCTGCCATCAGCATCCTCCTGGCAGGACAAGGTGACAACCCGACGCAGAAGGGTCCGAATCCTGCCAAATCTACCAAATCTCGGATGGCCTCCGGGAGCTCGGCATACCAATCCCGCGTGATGGTAGAACCATACCCTCGCACACTGCGGGAACCAACCTGCATTCAGAATGAATACATGTGTCAATAATGAAATAAATGGGCTGTGTGCCAATGTGATGAAATGGGCTGTGTGCCAATGAGATGAAATGGGCTGTATGCCGATAAAGTGAAATAAACTACATGCAAATCTATCTGGGCTGCGAGTTCAGAAAATTTGAAGTTTGGGCTGCGTGTTCAACTTTCAGTTAAATTGTGGGCTGCGTGTTCACTATTTATCTGGGCTGCGTGTTCAGAAAATTTGAAGTTTGGGCTGCGTGTTCAACTTTCAGTTAAATTGTGGGCTGCGTGTTCACTATTTATCTGGGCTGCGAGTTCAGAAAATTTGAAGTTTGGGCTGCGTGTTCAACTTTCAGTTAAATTGTGGGCTGCGTGTTCACTATCTATCTGGGCTGCGAGTTCAGAAAATTTGAAGTTTGGGCTGCGTGTTCAACTTTCAGTTAAATTGTGGGCTGCGTGTTCACTATCTATCTGGGCTGCGTGTTCAGAAAATTTGAAGTTTGGGCTGCGTGTTCAACTTTCAGTTAAATTGTGGGCTACGTGTTCACTATCTATCTGGGCTGCGTGTTCAGAAAATTTGAAGTTTGGGTTGCGTGTTCAACTTTCAGTTAAATTGTGGGCTGCGTGTTCACTATCTATCTGGGCTGCGTGTTCAGAAAATTTGAAGTTTGGGCTGCGTGTTCAACTTTCAGTTAAATTGTGGGCTGCGTGTTCACTATCTATCTGGGCTGCGTGTTCAGAAAATTTGAAGTTTGGGCTGCGTGTTCAACTTTCAGTTAAATTGTGGGCTGCGTGTTCACTATCTATCTGGGCTGCGTGTTCAGAAAATTTGAAGTTTGGGCTGCGTGTTCAACTTTCAGTTAAATTGTGGGCTGCGTGTTCACTATCTACCTGGGCTGCGTGTTCAGAAAATTTGAAGTTTGGGCTGCGTGTTCAACTTTCAGTTAAATTGTGGGCTGCGTGTTCACTATCTAATCTGGGCTGCGTGTTCAAAAAATTCAAAAGGTGGGCTGTGCGTCCACTTTCGAATTCGAGCTGTGTGTTCGACAAATCAGTGTTTGAACCATGTGTTCGCCTCTTAACTAATGTGTACAGTGCGTTCACAATTAATTGGTGAGCCAAGTGTTCAGAAATTCAAGTGTTGAAACTACGTGTTCAAGATGTAAGCAAAGTACTATGTCATAAGCTAAACTGCATGTTCAAGCATGGCAAAGGTGCGAAATGTAAAATACAGAAGATGAGGTAAATACCTCTCGGGCCTCGTGAGAGAGATGCTGCTCCGGCTCTCTGAGAAGCAGATCCCCGGGCGCTCGCTCGTCAAAACTGGTAAAGTGACGGAAGACAGCGCGCGGAAGAACGTGTGCTGGCGGACGGTACCTCCCGGGAATGAAAGGTCGGGTCCTCGGGGGTAGAGTCATGGGATCGAAATCATCTCCGGCACCTGGAAAACTTCCGCCGTGGGGAGAATTGCCCGCCATTTTCAAAGAATCTGTAAAAGGGAGCAGAAATGAGCAAAATGGGCCGAAATTGGAAAAAGTCAACAAAAGTCAACTCTCGGGAAATGAAAAGTCAACAAAAGTCAACTCCCGAGAAAATATTCCAAATATTGAGACAAACTTACCTCAAGTGGCGAAAATGCAAAAAGAAGCTCCGAAGCCAGAATTTAATCGCTTCAAAGTGTTTGAAACTAAGTGTTTTTGCGTAAACAATTTGCGCGGGGCGTTGGAAAATGCGCGTGAAACTCAGATCTGGAGAGGAAAGTGTTGTAGAAGGCAAGAAAAGGAAGGGACCTCGGCTGCCTTTTATAGGCCTCAAGTCTTGGTTGAAGAAGCATGAAGGAAGGGGTTGAAAAAGACCAAAATACCCCGGATAAAGCACATGGCCGGCCGGCCCCTATTTCTAGCCGGCCAGCTATCTGCTTTTTGCAGAAATGGCCGGCCAGCCATTAGCTTTATGGGAAAACGGTTGGCCACCCCCCCTTGGGAAGATGAACGGCCGGCCATGTCCCCCACCTGCTCACCTAGCTCTCTGCAAATTTTGAGGAAGATCGGAGTTCCCGGGACCTGAAAAAGTTCGAGAAAAGTACACTTCCGGTCGCGAAAATGATCCGCCGGAACTTCGGCTTCAAGTTCTGACATGTGTCTCATCATCACTCATCGAAATCAAAGTGTATCCTTTTTGAATGAGTTATAACCTTTCAGGGAAGTGGATTGGAGGCCGCGATTGAGTTACCCTCGCCGAAACACGCGTTTCCGTACTCGTTGTTTCATGACAAATGAACACCCTGATTTATGCTAGTTTTATACTATCCTGCACATAACTTGCATTCTCATGAGCATACTCACATTGTCATGTACATTTCTTGATATTGGCATACCTCTGTGTTTGAGCATGCGTTGTCACGCATGTTCCATTCTTGCATTGCAATGCATTCACTCACCGGCACTGCGTGTGTCGAACTTTCGGAATCACATTAAATACATGTTGTTAGCATATAGTGCTCGTTGAGTCTCTCTCTTTTGCAGGCACGATATTATATGTACGGTTCAATTGAGGCTGGTGCGACCAGACGAATCGCGCAGGTATCGTATCTTCTCTGTGTGAGACATGGCGGGGATTGAATAATCCTCCGCATTCTTAACTGCATGAAATGTAGTTGTTGCTTTGCATTCTTGCTTAAAACTGTTGCATCTATTTGCGAATACTTGCTTCATTACAGCTTGCTGCATTTGCATGATCATTGAGTTATGTTCGGCTTCTTGCATATCATTTGCATTTTGCCCCATGCCTGCGGGCATGCCTGCGGGCACATCTCTGTTTATCCTGTATGTTTGTCTAAGTCTTCGGCCTTGTCAAAAATGGGTCGTCTCTGGGCTTTGACATTCACTCCCGTCACTTGTGACTTCCGAGTTCTGTCAAAGAGGGGCAACTGTAGACACCCTATTTTTGACCGACCTTAAGACTCAGACATCACCGATTGAGCGCTCGGTGACGTTGCATATTGTGCTTGTTTAGAAGTTTCAGAGTCACGGCCGTAAGCCCTGCCTCCGGACTTCCGAACCCTCTTCTGTGCCTTGTCTCGGTTTGCGAACCAGACTCGGTTTTCTCTGTTTCTTTTCCTGAGGGGAGGGAGAGGTCCTGTAGACCATCTCTCAATGTCCGTAGGCTACATTTGGTGGCCGTAGGCCATTTTGCCCATTTCGGAGTCCGGTTCCCGGTTTTCGGGACCGTAGGCCGTGTGCCTCGGTTCGGGACCGCTTAATCATCTCCTATTACTCTGATTTTTGGCATACATCCTAGTTAATCCCTTTTGAGGGACACTGGGGTCTGAAAAACCCACTTTGTGGCCGAACGCCACTTTCGGTGCTTAACAGCCCATTTTTGGGACCTCGAACTGCGCGTTTTGGTCCCCGAGCGTTCGTTTTGCAACGGTTTTCGTTCATTTTTGGCAGGTACCTCTGTTTTATCACCGGGGAGGTCACTGAATGGTGGGAGGCCA
Source organism: Camellia sinensis (assembly GCF_055761805.1). Classification (NCBI taxonomy): domain Eukaryota; kingdom Viridiplantae; phylum Streptophyta; class Magnoliopsida; order Ericales; family Theaceae; genus Camellia; species Camellia sinensis. The sequence continues at coordinate 16,516,569 of NC_138966.1, forward strand.
GCAATTGTTGCAGCAACCAGTTATCTCTCCTTCGGAGCCTCCCGGCGCCCGTTTTTCCAACTTCCGGGCTAATGTTGAACACCCTAGGGTTAGTGTTGCCAACTTTCAACCACATATTTGTGTACACACATGAGAGGACCCTAAAATTTCATGGCCGGCCATTAATTCAACTTGACCCTTTTGACCCCCTTCTTCCGGGCTAATGTTGAACCCCTTGGACCTTTTTTCTTGAACTTTGAACCACATATTTGTGATGTACACACATGAGAGGACCCTAAAAGTTCATGGCCGGCCAGTAATTCAAATTGACCCTTTTGAACCCCTCTTTCCGAGCTAATGTTGAACCCCTTGGACCCACTTTCTTGGACTTTTAACCACATGGTTGTGTTGTACACACATAGGAGTACCTCACCAGTTGGTGGCCGGCCAGAAAATATGATTGAACCTTTTGACCCCTAGCCGGCCGGCTAGGGGGTGTGGCCGGCCGGCCACCTGCAACAAAAGTACCAGGCCGGCCTGCTTCCTTGCACTGTACACTTTACAGCTGTGGAGCTGTTTCCCCCAGACAAGATCTTTATCTGGGGGATATTTCGTGGGGGAATGTTACTCTCCTTTTCCCCCACCTTTACACCCCTTCTTTGGCCTATATAGCAAGCAAGCCTTGTAGTAAATTGGGGTTAGAAAAACTCTCCTTCAAGTCTCCATACACAACTCCATCTCCATCCTTCTCAATTCTTTGAAAAACCCTAAATCCCTAACCATCATTCCTTCTACACCACCAAGCTCTACCATCACTACCTCATTTCCAGCAACAAGGAAGGTTTCTCAAAGGCCAAAGAAGCTGCAAATTCATCCAAGAAGCAACAAAAGTTTGAGTCTTCAAGGGTAAGTAATACTTTTACCCTTTTGACCCTTTTTCTTGATTTATTTGTAAGCCCCACTTGCTTTTTGTTTCAAGCTCCGGCCCTAACTGAAAAGGGCCCTCTTTGGAGCTCATCTTCACTTTTCATTAAGGGCTCAACCCTGTTTGAGCCCTCCATGACACACTTGCTTCATTGATCCTCTTGTATGTCATAATTTTGCATGCTATTTTTGGCCCATGAGAAATATGTTTTTGAGCATGTTGTAAACTGATATTAGGCTTATATTGAGCCCCTCTTCAACATTGGAGAAGGGCTCAACATTGTTTGGTGTCTCCATGTGTCACTTGTAGTTATATCCCTTATTTGGCCCCATTTTTGCATAAATTGGTAGCCCCCTTTGCTTCTGTTTTTGGACCTTGGTCCGAACTGAAAGTGGACTTATTTTGGCCTATACTTCATGTTTCATTAACATTTTTTTTCTGTTTGATGATTATTTTGTATACTTCATGTTATAGCCATTTTTGACCCTTATTTTAAATCACATTTCTATCATATTTGTATACTGATTTTGAGGCTGCCATACACTGTAAATATTCATATTTTTGGTCCCTATTCAATGTTGTAGAAGGAAATTTTTCAGTTTGGATTTTTCTTATATCACTTGCTTCATTACCCCTCTTTTGGCCCCTATTCTTGCATGCCATTTTTGCCATACCTATGCTTGCTGTTTGGCCATGTTTATAACTGTGAAAGTGCATCTTTTGGGACTGTCTAGCTTCTGTCTTTGCATTTCATGTCCATATTGTGCATGTTTGGCATAGCTATAGGCCATTTCGGGTGCCTAAGGTTGCATTTCGGGACAATTCCATGCATTTGGTATCATTTCGCTTCATTTCGGGACTGTTTTCCCCCATATTTTGTTGCTGAAATCCTATTAGAATGATTACCATCCATTCCATGTCATTTCATCGCATTTTGTCATTGCCCCGGTCTGCGTGCCCGTGTGCACGCATTTCGAGGCACCTCATTTTTATCCGCCGGCATCCTATGTGAGTGTGGCTGAGGCTCACTCATGTTGGGATAAGCCCATATCATGTTTTCATGTCATTTCATCGCATTTTGTCATTGCCTCAGTTTGCGTGCCCGTGTACACGCATTTCGAGGCACCTCATTTTTATCCGCCGGCATCCTATGTGAGTGTGGCTGAGGCTCACTCATGTTGGTATAAGCCCATATCATGTTTCCATGTCATTACATTGCATTCCGTCATCACCTCGGTTTGCGTGCCCGTGTGCACGCATTTCGAGGCACTTCATTTTTATCCGCCGGCATCCTATGTGAGTGTGGCTGAGGCTCACTCATGTTGGTACAAGCCCATATCACATTTTCAGGTCATTCGCATTGTTTATGTCATCACCTCGATTTGCGTGCCCGTGTGCACGCACTTCGAGGCATCTCATTTTCATTGCATTCTGTCATCGCCTCGGTTTGCGTGCCCGTGTGCACGCATTTCGAGGCACTTCATTTTTATCCGCCGGCATCCTATGTGAGTGTGGCTGAGGCTCACTCATGTTGGTATAAGCCCATATCATGTTTCCATGTCAATTCATAACATTTTGCCATCGCCTCGGTTTGCGTGCCCGTGTGCACGCATTTCGAGACATCTCATTTTCATTGCATTCTGTCATTGCCTCGGTTTGCGTGCCCGTATACACGCACTTCGAGACATCTTATTTTCATTACATTCTGTCATCGCCTCGGTTTGCGTGCCCGTGTGCACGTATTTCGAGGCGTCTTTTTTTTTATAGCATAATGCATACTAGGTTGTATCTTAGATTGCATTCTGTCATTTTCTCGGTTTGCGAGCCCGTGTGCACGCATTTCGAGGCATCTCATTTCCATAGCATTGTGTATGTTAGGATTGTATCTTAGTTGCATTTCATGCATATCATGCATATTGCATCATGTCCGGAATAGGAGTTAGCCCGGGCACGGGAAACGAGGTACATTTCGTACTCCGAGTGACGGAATGTGTCTCAATTCCCCAATCACCGACACTCCGGATTATCCATGATGGAGTTAGGTTTTAGCTGTAGTTTCATGTGCATTCATCCTATATTGAGTTGTGCATTTCGACTCCTCTGCCATCATGCCTCGGTATGCGTGATTGGTGGCACGAGGATCGAGACATGCATATATCTGTGCAAATACATTGCTATGCCCCTTTCCTGCTCTCTGTTGCAGCAAAACGCAGAATCAGCAACTTTTTGGGACTTGGCACGCATTTCAAGAACAAGTATAAACAGAGGCTAATTGGGGCATTCCGGTGGATTTCCGCGCAAGACAATCCGGACATGCATCATCCATCAGAAGCAAGGCAGTCCCTGGCTTGCATGCCAGTTTTATTTGCTTTCTTAGTTAATTCATTAATTAATTAGAATTCTGTAATATTATTTTGGACTGTAATATTCTTTTATTTGGGACTGTAATATTTGGACTGTATATTTATTCGGACCCTCTCTGCGAGGGCACAACTGTAATAAGTGTGCGTGTGTGTGTTGTATGTCTTCCAACCCCACGTCTTTCTTCCCTTTTATTTATCCGCCTATGATGGTTAGATTAGGGCATGTTTAAATTAGCATACAGTATGACAACATGTTTGCATTCATTCATCTGTATTGCATGCACCGGGCTCGGCGCATCATACTAACTGCATCGTACTTTCAATTCCAAGTTGAATACATGGTAGTTGTAGCATTTCATATACCATCTTAGAATAGCCGAGCCTGCTATAGTTGCATTTTGCATGTGTTGCATTAGGCATTTCTGTATACTTGGGATCATGCATGATTTCTAATGTAGTTTCTATTTTGGCTTGGAGTACTCGGTAAGCTTTATGCTTTAGCATCCTCGCACGTGTGTGAGTGTTGCCATGAATAGCATGCTTACCATGAGGCTATGTGCTTATGTGATATAACTGCCTGAATGCCTGTGGGTGAAGGTTGGGTTATCTGAATTGGAATAAATCATCAAATGTTTCAAGCCTACCCGCGAGTAGCAAACCATTTTCAAAAACAAGCATGAAATGTTTTGTTCCAATTTGGGCGACCCGATCTATACTTGTATGCTGTGCACATCACGTAGTAACCTAGGCTAATAAACCGGAATAAGAACTCACAATGTTTTCAAAACTAGATATCATGGTTAGTAGAGGCCGGTCTATGACCGGGCGAGCGGGGGTGCTCACGAAGTGACCTTCCCCAATCGTACCCAAGTTCCCGAGCCGAGGCAACTTTGGTGATGACGGACACGTGGCCTTTTGGCACCGAGTCAGGGTTTCCTAAATTTCCCAAAATAAAATATTTAGGTGGCGACTCTGTATCTGGCAAAGCAGTCCATGTTTGGCACTACTTTTTCAAAAATCTGTTTCTCAAAACGATTTGCCGGATTTGGACTCTTTGGTTCAGATTAGGAACCGTGACATTTAAGAGTCCGAGCTGTAGTGACCCCAAATGAACAGAACGGGAGCTAACCCTCCCGGGGCGTTCGGGGGACGTCTACAACTATTCACTCTGAGTCGCACCCTGCTGCACTTTTCATTTCTTCACGCCGCGGTGAGGTTTTGGAATCCGGTGACGCATGTCTTTAGCTTTACTGGGCAAGAGGTATGTCCTACCTTCGAAGATTTCCAAGCTTTAATGGAATCCGAGCGCAACGAGATCTTACCCCAGCTTGACTTTGGCCATGCTCAAACCTTAGGGTGAATGTGTGGATTCACTATGTACGACGCTCGGTCTCTGATTTGTGACGGAATGCTGGATATTCCGAGTTTGATTTGCCGTTTTTCCGACGCCGGTGACCGTGGCGACCATCATTGGCAAGGCTTCTAGCGACACGCCCTCTGTTTGTGCATGCTATCTCATTTTTTGTTTGTCTCAGGCTCTGGAGGATCTAGCGTTCAGTTGCTCGAGGTTGCCCGAGGCTTAAAGGAGGGCAAGAGCTGCGTTGCCATGACTTTGGCTGAGACATTAATGGGCTTAGACGCCTTTTATCGCCGAGAGACGACCAGGTTTGAGGGGAGTCCACTACTGCTGCAGGTAATGTTTCTCACCCAATCTCACATGCGTATTGCTTACATCACTCGGCCCTCAAGCTCAATTTTTTTCTCACAAAACCCTTTGCTCACTTTTCTCTCCTCGTACGTCTCTCTATTCTTTATTCTCTCATTTTTCATCCCTTCCCAGGTATGGTTGATGGATAAGCTGCAGGTCGTGGACTCTTGCTCAGCATACTTAGCTCGCAGTTACTTCTTCCGACAACGTCTAGTCGATGCCCTTGATGAGGGCTGGTGGTTTGATTGGATGTGTAGCTTGCTCGCAGACTGCATTGCTTGGCGGTGCCCTTGGCTCAACCTACCGGCAATGGGCTATAGCATGTCCCGGCAGACTGGCATTCAGTTGATTAGCTTTACTCACTGTGTGTTCTATTTCCCATTTCGGTTCCAGCGCCAGTTCGGCCATGTTCAGACTTGCCTGACAGAGGGGATAGAGTATCCAGCTGCATTCCCAGCCCGAGGGGCGCAGCTTGCTCGGCAGGCCGCAGCGTGGAGGACTAGAGAGCTCCTGGCTCCCGCTCCCACTTTTAGTTGCATTTTGTCTGACGAGTGCATAGATTGGCTCAATGAAGAGGCGCAGATTGGGCCCAGCTTGGCATCATAGGCTTCGACCAGCTCTAGGAGGGGGCGCAGGAGCACCTGACCTATCTATGCCCTGGATTTATTACTTCATTAGTACTTTCAAGTTTTCTTTATGAATGTAATAAAAAAATAACTTCAATTTGTATGTAAGAACAGGAGAACTCTGTATTGAAATCAATGAAATTGAAGGTTGTGGATACTGAAAATTTTCCATTTTGGTCCAAAACTGGTCTAAGCTGTAAAAAGATTAATTTGAACAAAGTCAGCTTTTATCAAAACTGTTCAAAGTCATTTTCGATATGGATCAGAACTGGACATGCCTGAAATTTGTCACTGAGATGCACAACCCCGGGTTCCAGCAACTGGAAAGTTGCCCCTAGTCTGAGTAGTACCGCAGCACTTCTTGGCAATGGAAAGTTGCCCCTGGTCTGAAAAGCACTGCATCAGAGATCACAGCCGAACTCTTGAATGCTGAATAGACAAAGTTGGCCAAGGTGATCAAATGGACAAAGTTGATCGGGGAAGTGTTTATGGCTGAACTTCAGGACGAAGTTGCCTACGTATCCCAAGGACGGGAATCAAGCCTTACGTAGTTCAGGCGCGGGTTCACTCGAGTATTTTCACTCTCGTTTTGCGCTCTAACTTTTGCCAAGGTCGCCCTTTGCGGGTTTTCAACCTTGCGAGCTCAGTTTTTATAATTTCCAATTTTCTGTGCTCTAACTTTTGCCTAGGTCGCCCTTTCGAATTTTCGGCCTAGCGAGCCTCTCAGGGGTAATATTTCTTCAACTTGTCCACGTTGATCGGTTGTGAGAACTCTAGGCCATCCAGATCCATCAGAACCACAGCCCCACCTGACCAGATCGACTTAATGATGTAAGGACGAGTCCAATTGGGCCTGAACTTGCCCCTTGGGTCATGGATGGGAGCTCGGTTGTCCTTGAGCATCAAATATCCTTCTTTTAGATTCCTGGACTTAACTTTCTTGTTGAAAGCCCTGGCAATTCTACGCTGATAACCTTGAACATGGTACAGTGCTTTCAGTCTTCTCTCATCAAAGAGCATGAGTTCTTCAAATCTGTTCTGCTGCCAATCTGCCTCGGCTATCTGACACTCAGCCAGCACCCTTAAAGACGGAACCTCAATTTTAATAGGTAGAACAGCCTCCATCCCATAAATCAATGAGTACGGAGTCGCCTCGGTAGAAGTTCTAATTGAAGTCCGGTAGCCCCATAGAGCGAACGACAGCTTATTTGGCTAGTCCCGGTAGGTTTCCACCATCTTCTGTAAAATGCGCTTGACATTCTTGTTGGCGCCCTCAACCGCTCCATTGGTCTGAGGCCGGTATGTGGATGACTTGTGAAAAACCACATTGTATTTCTCTAACAAGTCAATCACTTCCTTCTTGAAGTGAGAACCGTTATCTGAAATTATCTCATTTGGGACCCCATAGCGACAGATTATGTTGTTTCTGATGAACTTCGCAACATGTGAAGCCTCCAATACCGCATAGGATTGGGCCTCAACCCACTTTGTAAAGTAATCTATCGCAACCAGGATGAACTCATGCCCGTTTGACCCCTTCGGAGTGACAGCCCCGATCACATCGATTCCCCAATCTGAAAATGGCCATGGCGAAGTCATGTTGTACAGCTTTAATGATGGGATATTCATGCGGTTTGCATGGATCTGACATTTATGGCATCGCCGAACAAAGCCGATACAATCTTCCTCCATGGTGGACCAGCAGTAACCCTGTCTGAGGATCTTCCTGGCTAGCATTACCCTGTTCATATGTGCACCGCATTCCCCTCCATGGATGGCCCCCATCAGGCGCTTCGATTCTTCAGCTTCAACGCATAGCTTATGCATTCCCAGATGACCTCTCTTATATAGCTTACCCCCACAAATGATGAATTGAACGGCCATTCTTCTGATTGCCCTTTTATCTTTGGCATTTGCCCCTGGTGGATACGGCTTCTTTTCCAAGAAGTTCCGAATGTCGTAATACCAGGGGTTCTCATCCTGAACCTCATCTATAGCAGCAATTGACTCATAGGCTGGCGCAAATTTCTGGTCAATAATGATTGGACGCATTCGGACACCAAACGGGATGTCTATCATAGAAGATAGAGTTGGTAATGAATCTGCGAACCTGTTGCTCTCTCTTACTAGATGAGCAAAGTTTAACTTCTCAAACCGAGGAATCAACAAGTCCAAGGTCTGGTGGTACATTATCATCTTTTCTTCTTTGACTTTCTAATCTCCTTTCGCTTGAGACACAACAAGGTTCGAGTCCCCGATGACGTCCAACCGTTTTGGCCCTAGTTCCAGGGCTGCTTCTAAACCAGCAATGCACGCCTCAAATTTTGCTTCGTTGTTTGAGACTTTGAATCGGAGTTTGAAGGCTAGAGGGATACGGGAATTGTCGGGTGCTATCAGCAACACCCCTATCCCATACCCGTGCTGGTTTGACGCTCTGTCAAAGTACATCGTCCAAGTTTCATCGTCGATATGCAAAATGGCCTCGTCTGGGAATAAGTACTCAACTGCTTCACCCCCTCCCACCGGGTGATCGGCTAAGAATTCTGCCACTGCTCTTCCTTTAGCTGACTTGCGCGTCACATATTTTAGATCGAATTCGGAAAGCAACAACAACCAACGAGCCAGCCTACCCGTAAGTGCTGGTTTCTCGAAAAGATATTTGATGGGATCCAGTCGTGAAACCAACATTACGGAGTGAGCTAACAGGTAGTGCCGCAGCTTCCTGGTAGCCCATACCAAGGCTAAGCAAGCCTTTTTCAACGGTGCGTAATGGGTCTCATACTTTAGCATCTTCTTGCTCAGGTAATAGATGGCTCTCTCCACATTGTCCTCTGATTCTTGCGTGAGCCTGCAGCCCATAGTAGTCTCAGTTACTGAAAGGTACAATATCAACGGTCTTCCCGGCTCTGGCGGTGACAACACGGGTGGGTTCTGTAAGTATTCTTTGATCTGTTCAAAAGCAGCTTGGCATTGGCCGTCCCACTGGAACTTCGTTCCTTTCTTCAGGAGACCAAAAAGTGGTTCACAAGTCAAGGTTAATTTTGAGATAAACCGTCTTATGAATTGCACTTTACCCAGAAAGCCTCGCACCTCCTTTTCAGTCCTCGGCGGTGGCATTTCTAAGATGGCCTTGATTTTGGAAGGGTCGACTTCGATACCTTTCTGCGTAATCAGAAACCCCAGCATCTTTCCTGCTGTAACACCAAACGTACACTTCTGAAGATTCAGTCACAACCGAAATTTTATGATCCTTTGAAAGAACTTTCGCAAGGCGGTGTAGTGGCCCTCTCTTTCTTTGGATTTGAGAATCATGTCGTCCACGTACACCTCAACCTCTTTGTGGATCATGTCATGCAATATTGTGGTCGCAGCCCGTTGATATGTAGCTCCAGCATTCTTCAACCCAAACGGCATCACTCTGTAGCAGTAAGTCCCCCACGGGGTGGTGAAAGCAGTCTTCTCCCGATCTTTAGGTGCCATCATTATCTGATTGTAGCCTGAGAAGCCATCCATGAACGAAAGCAAAGCATGCCCCACTGTGAAGTCCACCAACTCATCGATATGGGGCAAGGGAAAGTCGTCCTTCGGACTGGCTCTGTTCAAGTTCCTAAAATCCACGCATACCTGGATCCTGCCATCCTTCTTCGGTACTGGAACAATGTTGGCCAACCAAGTCGGGTATTCGGATACCAGCAGGAAACCTGCGTCAATTTGCTTGGTGACCTCTTCCTTAATCTTGATGGCCCAGTCGGGGCAAATCCTTCTGAGTTTCTGTTTGATGGGTCGGGCCTTGGGGTCAAGAGGGATCCGGTGCTGTATGATCTCAGGATCGATTCCAGGCATGTCTTCGTAGGACCATCCAAAAACGTCTTTGAAATCTTTTAATAAAGTGACTAAGCGCTCGCGTTTCTCCGAAGACAACGTGGACCTGATCTAGACCAGCCGCGGGTCCTTCTCAGTACCAACATTCACAGTAGTGATTTCATCAACTAAAGGTTTAACAAATCTTTTCTGCTCTTGTTCAATTAAGCGTTGCAAAACTGGGGGAATTTCTTCCTCGTCGTTTTTATCAAAATTTTGAAAGTCCTGGTTTAAGCAATAAATCAAAGGTAAAGAAAAGTACTCAGAAACCACATCCACATCATTCTCATTAAGCACATCCAAACCGTCCGATTCTTCTGTTACAACAGACTCAAAAGAGAAAGAAAAAGACGACCTAGATAGGACTGTGGCATCCGGGTTATCACCCCCAGGAATATCGGACTCAGACTCAGTTGAGCTGGAACCTGATTCCGACTCACAAGACTCGGTGGAATCAGATTCTGGCTCACTACCTGACCCGACGCTGCTTGACAAAAATCCATCTTCATACTACCAAATGAGAAAGGGTACGATGGATGCATCCAAAATGTTTGCTGGTAGGCCCGCAGCCATTTCATTCCCGATCATGGACACCGAGAAGTTATCCCCCAAGCACTTCTGTTCGATCGGAGGATCTGAAAGTAGACAAGCCAGTGCTACCCCCATTTCAATTTCAAAGTCCTCAGATTCCACTTTCCTGCTCTGCCCAGCCTCAGCTAATGGGTCCGTCTGCTCTTCGGCAACGTCGTCCCCGGATAACTGCAGGTCGAAGAAGATCTCAAACCCTGGCACACGCTTCCTCTCCGCGTTCAACCATGGCTCTGGGAAGCCACAAAATGAAATGTCCTCTCCCTCCCGGACGAAGCGTCCGTTTAGGGTACCTTGGATAGGCCGGTGCATTAATTCAAAAGGCTTCCCCATCTGCTTCGCTCTGGCTCTTCCAGCCATCTCCTTGCCTTTCCTTATCCAATCGTTTTTGGTGGGCAGATAACCCAAGCCAAAGGTATGTGGGTTGTGTGGCACTTCGGCCAATGCTACGATGCCCTTCTGGCCACTCTTTCCTAATCCCATCCCGGGGATGTGTTGGAGCTTATTCATGAGGTATACTGACTGAGCACTGACATACACCCCTTCATTAACAGCTAAGATGTTCTGCACGACCCGGGCCTCTGCTAGAGTGAAACCGGATAAGAACACATCCTCCATACTGTGCTTAATTTCTAGGACTGGTGTAGACACCTCCGACGGTGGATGGATCGATGAATTTCCAAAAACAATGGATACTCCCTTTCCATGGGGGTATTTCAACATCTGATGCAAGGTAGAAAAAACTGCCTTTACTTGATGCAGCCACGGCCGCCCCAAGAGTAGGTTGAAAGTGGCGGGAACCTCTAAGACATGGAAATCTATCTCATGCTTTCCCGGCCCAACCTTGGTCTGAATTTTCACTGTCCCCATGACTTCTCTGCTCGTGTTGTCATATGCCCGAATCACCTGGGCTGTCGGCACAAAGTTTGCGATTTTTAAACCGATTGCATATGCTGTCCTTGCCGGGCAGACGTTGATGGCGGATCCGGTATCAACAAGAACCACCGAAATCCATTTGTTTCTACATTCCACCGAAACGTAGAGTGGCTTGTTGTGGTTCGCCCCCTTAGGTGGCAATTCCTTGTCGAAAAAAGTCAGCATCGGGGTAGCTCCCCCCGGAAAAACTAATCCCACCAGTTGCTCTGGCATGGTTTCTATTGAGAGCTTGGCCTTGTCCATGGCCGATAAGACAGCTTGTCGATGCACCCGCGATGCCATAAGCAGTCCCCAGATGGAGATGTCTGCTTGTATCTTTTTCAGCTGCTTTAGTACAGCTTCTTCTTCGAGTTGCTTCTCTTTCTATTTTTCAGCTTCCTTATCCTTCCCAGACGCCTCTGGCTGATCTAGATGCAGAGGTTTGAAATACCGTCCACTCCTTGTCATATGATCGACCTCGCTGATGTACCAGGTATCGTCTGGCTGGCTACTTCCCCAGTCCTCATCCGTGTGGGCAAGACATAGATCGTCGTCTTCCTACCACATTCCATCGGCAGCCGACAGACACCTGTCCGGCTCTGGTATGATTGCTCTCGTACTCGCAGTACCCTCCATCCATATGCTTGCAGCATTCTCTGTTTTTGTGTACATAGCAGTTTCAGTCCCCTCATGGGCTTTAGCTATCCTGATTTTCTCAGAACCCTCAAACCTTTCCTGTTCCAACTGTGTCAGTACAACTGACTGTTCAATAACTCCTGTATTCAGAATGCTCTGATCCTGAGCGAAATTCTCAACACCGGCGCTTTCCGGCGATGTACTCAGCTTTTCGGCCCTTCCGGCCGTCACTAGCATTCTCGCCCCTTCTGGGCCTCGTTCTGGTTGGAACTTTTCCACAACATCCGGTTGATCATCCAACCACCCGGTAACCTCTGCCGATTCCTCATAATCAAACCAGTTGACTGCTGCGTCCCCTGGGTCTTGGTCATTGAAAAACTGGAAGTTGGCAAGGTCCTCTTCCATAGCCGTCAAATTATCTGTCTCCTGCTCAAATCCATCCCCTCGGATCATACACAGCTCTACCCTCTTCGGCAATTCTATAATGGGTCAAACCTGGCCTACTGATAGAATATAATCACTCGGATTGTTGGCTTTCTCAGCAGAACTCCCAGATTCCTCAGATTCTGGCTCAACAATCCCATTCTCCTCTAAAATCATCCCTATCCCGTCTTCGATGGTCATCACCATTGGCTCTAGTTGGGTTCTGGAGATGTCCAACATGCACAAGTCAGTGCAGTCAGGGAGGAACACCTCCGGTTTAGGTAGGTGGGAAGGAGTGATATATATGCTAGGATCGTAAGACACGACCCCAGTCTGGATAAAATTGATTCTTTTGGGAGGTGGAGCTTGGTTGTGTGGTGGGAGAGGGTTTGTTGTAACATTAGGTTTCTTGGGAGGTAAAATCACCCCGTTATCGATGAGATCTTGAACCTCATGACGTAATCAGAAGCACTGGTCGGTGTCATGACCGTGCTGTTGGTGAAATGCGCAATATTTGGCTGGGTTGTGGGTAGCGGGAAGTCTTTCCGGCAATGGCCGCGGCTCTAGGGGCTTCAAGTGCCCTTTTCTGATAAAAACCCCCAGAGCCTTGGACAGGGGCATATATAGTGGAGCGAAGGTTCTTTGGTTTTTGGGTGGGTATCTGGCTGTTTGTGTATTGTTTCCGGACGCACCGGAGAAAGGCGTAGCTGCCATGGGTCTTGGAGGGGGAGGGGGAATGGTGGTGACCATGCTCACTTCTGAGGCTCTTGCGGTTGTAACGCCGCTCGGGCCTGCATTGGTGTTGCGATTGAAAGTTCTTCTGGGTTGCTCCCGATTATTATCAATTAAGCCTTGCTTCAACGCATCCTCAATCTGTACTCCCATCTCGTGCAGATCAGCAAAGGTAGGGAAAGGCAGCACGATCATTTTCTGCTTCAGCTTAGGCTAGAGATTGCACACAATCAACCGAATTTGATCTTTATCTGTGGGCCTTAGGGTCATCATTGAGGCCTTAGCCCTCCATCTGGTCACGAACTCCGAAAAGCTCACTTTAGGCTCCTGCCTCTTGTCTCAAGATCACGGGTCGTAATCTCGATTTGTGTGTTATATGAGTATTGCGCAATGAAGGCCTCAGCCATCTCGTCCCAGTTTCTCTTGACATCATCTTCTAATTTGGCGTACCAGATGGCCGCCACACCCGACAGGGTCCGGCCGAATAGAGACAGCTTCTGCAGTTTGGTGAGGCCCATCGGCCTTAAGATGTCTGAAAACAAACGCAGGTGTACCATAGGGTCCCCGGATCCATCAAACCGGTCGATGTGCGGCATCTTGAATCGGTCCGGCAGCGTCACAGCTGCGTCGGTGTACCCATCTTAAATATCAGGGATGGTCTTGACTCCCTGGGATCTCTTGAACAGCTTTTCAAGCTTTCTCAACTTCAATGCGGTGGGATCTATCTCGAACTCAAAGGGAGAGTCCGGTAGGCTGGTGGGTGTTTTGGATAACTGAGGTAGGATCTGGGGTAGGATTGGGGGCGGAGGTGGCCCTATGGGAATGTCCGTATCATTCTGAACATTAGCTGTCTCCCCGAGTATTGGAACTCCTGGCGGGGGAGGAGCTTGATGTGAAGCAGATGCTCCGGCTTGCTGTTGTAGCCTCACGATTAACTCTGCTTGTTCAGTCATAACCGTGGCCTGTTGCTTGGCGAACTCCGCCTGTCGGACAGCATCTTGCTGCATAGTTTTCATGCTCTCTTGGAGCTGGCGCACCATCTCCTCTAAGCTTGCCATACTGCTCTGATCTGATTGAATTTCTAGGATATATTCCCTCTCTGCGAGAGAAACAGAACCCTGATCTCTACTGTGTTCAGGTGGGGTAGATAAAGCCCTTTGTACTGATTGCTGAACTGATATTCTCTGCCTGGCTGCCCTCCGCCTAGGAACTGGGGGTAATGAGTAGTACACTGGTTGTCCGTCTACCAGATCCTCAGATCGATGGAGTCGGCGACCTCTAATCCAGGGTGCTTGGGGAATATCTACTGGGTCAGAAGTAATCGTGCTAAACTACCTAGCAAAAAGATAAATAAAGCAATAATAAGGAAATAAGCGACCAGACAAACAGACAGCATAACAGCTTAAATAAACATAACACATGGTTGGGCATGACAACACCCTATCGATAAGCTGAACACGCTGTTCTCAAACACTGATCATTATTCCCCAAATCACTGTCCCCAAAGCTGGATCTGATACCCGCAGATAACTGATTAAAATACTGGTGCCCGCAGGCCTGATGCCCAAACTTGCAAACTGATACCTGCAGTCCTGTAGAGGCCAACTCTAAGAGCACATAGCAAGTAAAAGAGAGCCAAAACACCCCTGTGTTGGGGTAGGGTTTCCCTGTCCTATTTTGTCAGGAGTTAGGGTTTCACTACGCATGCGGTGGTTTCAAACAACCTAACATCGGGTAAGCAACCTGTCCTAGCTCGGAATGGTCACTATGGATTTCGATATGCACTAGGTCGAGTGGTAAAAAAAAAAGGGTGCCTCGGTAAAACCGGGGTTTGCGTTCCCATACTGTCAGAGCCCATAACCGATCAGCCTTATGGTCATGCCTTGACAAGACAAGCCTTCGGCAAACCATTCAGGAATGGCAGATGGCAAACACGGTGTCCTTGGCGCACCAATGCACATGCAATGCAAAGAAACACATAAGTGAAATAAAAAACAAGACATCATGAGTTCGAGTCAAGTTCTCTATTCTCCCCAGCAGAGTCGCCAAAAACTGTAAACGTCCCCGAACGCCCCGGGAGAATGAGTCCCGTTCTGTTCGTTTTGGGCTCACTACAGTTCGGACTCTCAAATTGTCGCAGTTCTTAATCTGAACCAAAGAGTCCAAATCCGGCAAATCGTTTTGGAAAACAGATTTTTAGAAAGAAGTGCCAAACATGGACTGCTTTGCCAGATACAGAGTCGCCACCTAAATATTTATTTTGGGGGAATTTAGGAAACCCTGACTCGTTGCCTAAGGCCACGTGTCCATCATCACCAAAGTTGTCTCAGCTCGGGAACTTGGGTACGATTGGGGAAGGTTAGCTATGAGCACCCCCTCTCGCCGGATTCGAAGATCTGCCTCTACTAACCATGATATCCAATTTTGAAAACGTTATGTGTTCTTATTCCGGTTAATTAGCTAATCTTACTATGTGATGCGCACAACAAAACAAGTATAGACTAGATCGCCTAATTTGGAACAAAGCATCGCATATCCGTTTGTTTGGAAAATGTTTTGAAATTTGCTACTCGTGAGTAGGCTAAAACACAGATTTTGATGAGTTGTTCCAACTCAAGTAATCAAACCTTCACCCACAGGCATTCAGGCAGTTCATATCACATAAGCATCTAGCCACATGGTAAGCATGCTATCATGTCAACATTCACAGTCGTGTGTGATGCTAAAGCACAAAATACTTACAGTGTACTCCAAGCCAAAACAAGGAACATGTTAGCAATCATGCATGATCCAAGTCCATGTTAAGTGGCTAATGCAACGCATACAGAATGTCATTAGAATAGGCTCGGCTAATCCTAGGATGGCATGTGGAATGCACAAATAACATATATTCAAGTTAGATTTGAAATATATTATGTAGTTAGCATGATGCGTTGAGCCTGGTGCATGCAATACTGATGAATGATGCACGCATGCATAGCATAAGGATGCTAAATTAAATATGCCCTAATACTAACCATCAAAAGCAGGTAAGTAAAAGGGAGAAAGAAGTGGGGGTTGGAAGACATGCACACACGCACCCACACTTATTACAAATACGCCCTCACTCGGGGGGACTGAAAGAATAATACAGTCCGAATAATGAATCAACTATCCTAGCTAATTAATTATTACAGACCCTCTTAATTAAGTAACAAATTAATCACAAAAATAATTTAAATGTGAAGCTAAAGAGACTGCCGCAGCTCTGCCTCAGAATGTGCGAATGATGCATGCTTGACTCGGAATGCGCGAATGGGTTTGGACGCTTTTTGTCAGTGAGAGACTACCATATTCGCGGGAAGCCCACTACTTCTTTAGGTATTGTTTCCCACCCATTGCTTATATGGGTTTCTCATATCTCTCGATACTCCTGCTCTGTTTTTTTCTCAAAGCCCTTTCCTCATTTTTCTCTCAACATACATCTCTCTTTTCTTTCATCCCTCCCTAGGTGTGGCTTATGGATAAGCTGAAGGTAGTGGATTCTTGCCCAGAGTACTCAGCCCGAGGCTATTTATTCTGCCACCGACTAGTGGATTTCTCGAACGAGGGATGATGGTGCGACTGGATATGCAATGGCTCTGCTGTTGACACAACTTAGCGTTGCCCCTGGCTTAATCTGACCGAGATGAGCTACAACATGGCTCGACAGCCTGGCATACAACTGATCGGCCTTACGCACTGTGTGTTCTACTTCAGTTTCCAGTTCAAATGTCAGTTTGGGCATGATCAGACTTGCCCAGAGGAGGGGGTAGAGTACCCGGTTTCATTCCCCATCCAAGGTTTACATTGGCCAGGAACCTCACTGCTTAGAGGACGAGGGAGCTTTTAGCCCCTGCCCCTAGTTTCAGTTGCACCTTTTTTGGTGAGTGTTTGGTTTGGCTCGAGGATGAGACACAAACCGAGCCCACTTTGCCTTCAGAAGCTTCCACAAGCACAAACAGGGGCACAGGAGCACCTGACTCACATATGCCTCTAGTTCATTGCTTTGACTTTTCTTTTCAAGTTTTTTTCGATGTAATAAAAGAAACTTTGATTTGTATCAGAGAGTTGGAGAACTTCATGTTGAAATCAATGAAATTAAATTCGTGAGCACTGAAAATTTTCCTTTTGGTCCAAAAATGGCCTGAGTTCTAAAAGGTAAAATTCGAACAAAATCAACTTTTATTAAAACTTTCCAAAACCATTTTCGAAAAGGATCACCACTTGACAAGCACAGAATCAATCCTCGAGAAGTACAAACTAGAATCAAAAGATCAAAACTGCCCCTTGATTAAGCACCACTGCTCAGCATTGTACCCAGCTCTTCCCTCAGAGTAAAGATCATAACCGAACCCTCAGGTAAAGGGCGAACAATGATGACCTGATCAGACACATGGACAGGACAGCTGAGTTGAAGGTGTTTACGGCCGAACTTCAACATGAAGTTTCCTATATATCCTGAAGATAGGAATTAGGCCTTACGTAGTTCGGTTCAGGTTCACTCGAGTATTAACACTCTCCTTTTGCGCTCTAACTTTGCCAAGGCCGCCTTTTAGGGTTTTCAACCTTGCGAGCTCCGTTTTTCTTTATTTCTAATTTTTTTATGCTCTAACTTTTGCCTAGGTCACCCTTCTTGGTTTTCGGCCTAGCGAGCCTCTCAGGGATAGTGTTTCTTCAACTTGAATATGTTGATTGGTTGCGAGAACTCCAAGCCATCCAAGTCCACAAGAATAACTGCCCCTCCTGACCAAATCGACTGGATGATGTAAGGACCAGTCCAGTTAGGTTTGAACTTGCCCTAGGGTTATGAATGAGAGCTTAGTTGTCTTTCATCACCATGTCCCCTTCTTTGAGATTCCAAGACTTAACCTTCTTGTTAAAAGCCCTAGCAATCCTGCGTTGATAGCCCTGAGCATGGTACAATGCGTTCAGCCTTCTCTCATCAAACAACGTCAGTTCTTCAAACCTGCTCTGCTGCTAGTCTGCCTCTGCTATTTGACACTCAGCCATAACTCGCAGCAATAGGACTTTTATTTCGATTGGCAGAACAACTTCCATACCATAGATAAGAGAATAAGGAGTTTCTTCTATGGCCGTCCGGATTGAAGTTCTATAACCCCAGAGTGTGAATGGCCATTTATCTGGCCAATCCTTGTAGATCTCAACCATCTTCTGCAAAATATGCTTGATGTTCTTATTGGCAGCCTCAACAGCTCTGTTGGTTTGCAGTCGTTATGTAGGTGACTTATGAAAAGCCACAGTGTATTTGATATGATCTCGTTCGGGGGCTCCGTATCGGCAAATGATATTGTTTCGGATGAACTTAGCCATATGCATTACTTTCAACACTGCATAAGACTGAGCTTCTACCCACTTTGTAAAGTAATCAATTGCCACCAGAATGTATTTGTGCCCATTCGACCCTTTTGGTGTGACTGCACCGATGACGTCGATTCCCTAGACCTAGAAAGGCCATGGTGAAGTCATGTTGTACAGTTTTGACGGCGGAATATCCATGCGATTTGCATGAATTTGACTTTTGTGGCATCGCCGGACAAAACCAATACAATCCTCCTCCATAGTGGACCAGTAATAACCTTGCCTGAGAATCTTCCGGGCTAACATTGCTCCATTCATGTGCGCTTTGCACTCCCCTCCATGGATGGCCTCCATCAGGTGCTTTGACTCTTCTTTTTCGATACACAACTTGTGCATTCCCAGATGACCTCTCTTGTACAGTTTACCTCCGCAGATGATAAATTGAACGGCCAAACGCCGTATTGCCCTTTTGTCCTTGGCATTTTCCCCAAGTGGATAAATCTCCTTTTCCAAGAAGTTCCAAATGTCGTAGTACCAAGGGTTTTGATCTTGCGCTTCATCTATTGCGGCGATAGTCTCATAGGTCAGTGTGTATTTCTGCTCAATGATAATCGGATGCATCTGGACTCCGAGAGGGATGTCTATCATGGATGATAAAGTTGATAAAGCATCGGGGAACCTATTGTTCTCTCTCAATAGATGCGTGAAAGTCAGTTTTTCAAACCTAGGAATCAGAACATCCAGGGTCTGGTCATAAATCTTCATCTTTTCTTCTTTGACTCTCCAGTCTCTATTTGCTTGAGAAACAACTAGGTTCTAGCCCCCGATAACATCCAATCTTTTTGCCCCTGGTTCTAGGGCGACTTCTAAACCAGCAATACATGCCTCATATTCTACTTCGTTATTGGACACCTTGAACCGAATTTTGAAAACTAAAGGTATATGGGAGTCGTTGGGTGCTATCAACAACACACCTATCCCATAACCATACTGATTGGACGCTCCGTCAAAGTACATTGTCTAAGTCTCCTCCTCGACTTGCAGTACCACTTCATTTCCTTCTACTTCGTGATCTGCCAGGAACTCCGCTATAGCTCTCCCCTTGATCGACTTGCGAGTCACATACTTGAGATCAAATTCAGAAAAGAGAAGCAACCAACGAGCTAGCCTACCTGTAAGCACTGATTTCTCAAAGAGATATTTGATGGGATCTAATCTCAAAACCAGAATTACAGAGTGAGCTAACAAGTAGTGTCTCAACTTCCTGGTAGCCCATACCAAGGCTAGGCAAGCTTTCTCCAGTGGGGTATAGCGAGTCTCATAATCCAGTATTTTCTTGCTCAAGTAGTAGATGGCTTTCTACACCCTATCCTCAGATTCCTGAGCAAGCATGCATCCCATCATTGTGTCCATTACTGGCATATACAAAATCAAAGGTTTCCCCGGCTCTGGCGGTGACAACATAGGCGGATTATGAAGGTACTGCTTAATCTACTCAAAAGCAAATTGACATCGATTATCCTATCAGAATTTCTTTCCCTTCTTTAGGAGACCAAAAAGTGGTTCACAAGTCAAGGTTAATTTGGAAATAAACCGCCTTTTGAATTGCATTTTACCCAAAAAGCCTCACACCTCCTTTTCAGTCCTTGGGGGTGGCATTTCTAGGATGGCCTTGATTTTGGAAGGATCTACCTCAATGCCCCTCTGTGTGATCAAGAAACCCAGCATTTTCCCTGCTGTTACACCTAAAGTACACTTCTGCCAATTCAACCTCAGTTTGTATTCTCTAATCTGTTGAAAGAATTTCTCCAAGGTGGTGTAGTGGCCCTCTCTTTCTTTGGACTTGACAATCATGTCGTCTACGTACACTTCGATCTCTTTATGGATCATATCATACAGAATAGTGGTTGCAGCTTGTTGATAGGTAGCCCCGGCATTCTTCAGCCCAAACGGCATAACCTGAAAGCAGTAGGTACCCCACAACGTAGTAAATACATTTTTCTCTCTATCCTCCGGAGCCATAAGAATCTGGTTATACCAAGAAAACTTGTCCATGAAGGAAAACAATACATGGCCCGTGGTGAAGTCCATCAACTCATCAATGTGCGGCAGGGGAAAGTCGTCCTTCGGTCTAGCCTTATTTGGATCCCTGAAGTCCACACAGACTCTGATTCTCCCATCCTTTTTCAGCACTGGAACGATGTTGGCCAACCAAGTTAGACATTTAGATACTACCAAGAAACCTGTCTCGATCTGTTTGGTGACCATTTCTTTAATTTTCAAAGCCCAATCTGGATGTATTCTCTGCAACTTCTGCTTGACGGGGCGGGCCTTGGGGTCAAAAGGGATCCGATGCTGTACAATCTCAGGATCGATTCCAGGCATGTCTTTGTAGGACCACCCGAAAACATCTTTGAAATCTTTTAATAAGGCGACTAAGCGATCGCGCTCCTCTGAAGACAACGTGGACCCGATCTGGATCAGATGCGGATCCTTCTCAGTGCTCACATTAAAAGCAATGATTTCATCAGCAAGGGGTTTTGCAAACCTCTCATCCTCTCGATTAATCAAAATTTTCAAAACCAGAGGAATTCCTTCCTCTTCATTTTCATTAAAATTCTAAAAATCTTGGTCAATGCAATAAACAAGCGGCACAGAGAAATACTTAGAATTAGTAGCGTTCTCATTTATAAGATCTAGCTCGTCTAGTTCTTCAGTAACAACTGACTCAAAAGCAAAAGAAAAAGAGGACCTGGACAAGACCTTGGCGTCTGGGTTATCACCCCCAGGAATACTGGACTCAGACTCAGAAGAACCAGAATCTGATTCCGACTCCACAGACTCTATGGAATTAGATTCAGGCTCATTACCCGACTCAGAACTAGACAGGTAACCCTCCTCTAGCTGCTAGACAAGAGATGGTGCTTCAGATACATCCAAAATGCTGCTAGATGGGTTCACACCCGGTTGGTCCCCGATCATAGAGATGGTCAGGTTATCCCCCAAGCTCTCTAAGTCAGCCGGCGGATCTGAAAGGAGACATGCCAGTGCTACCCCTACTCCAAGCTCGCTGTTGTCCGAGTCACTTTCCACGCTCCGATCAACTTCAACACTTGGTTCGGTCTTTTTCTCGACATCACTATCTTGCAACTGCAGATCGAAGAAGATTTTGCAGCCAGGAACATACTGCTGCGTAGAATTCATCCAGGGCTAGGGAAAGCCGTAAAAGGGAAAATCTTCTCCGTCCCAAACAGAGTGACCATTCAACATTCCCTAGATCGGCCTGTGAACGTGCTCATAGTGTTTCCTGGCCTGCTTGGCTCTAGCTCTGCCTACCATCTTTTCTCTTTTCTTGACCCAATCCTCTTTGATGGGCACATAGCCAAGACCAAAGGCATGTGGATTATACGACACATCGGCCAATGCTGTGACATCTTTTCGGCCACTTCTTCCAAGCCCAATTCCTAGCACATGTTGCAGCTTATTCATGAAATAGATTGATTGGGCATTGACATACATGCCGTCATCATCTGCCAAGACGTTCTGCACCACTCGGGCCTTGGCCAGAGTAAACCCTGAAAGGAATACATCTTTCTCGCCATGAACGATCTCCAACACTGGTGTAGTTACCTCTGGCGGAGGATGTATGGACGAATTCCTGAACATAATCGCCACTCCCTTTTCGTGGAGGTATTTCAGCATTTCGTGGAGGGTATAAGAGACTGCTTTCACAAGGTGCAGCCAGGGTCTCCCTAGCAGTAAGTTGAACGTGGCCGGCACATCTACGAAATGGAACTCGACATCCTGTTGAGCTGGTCCCACCTGAACTAGGATTTGTATTGTGCCCAGCACCTCCCTACTTGTGTTATCATAAGCCCGAATCACTTGGGCTGTGGGCACGAAGTCTGCTGGTTTCAGGCTGATGACAAAAGCTGTGCGAGAAGGACAGACATTGATAGCTAACCCGGTGTCGACCAACAACACTGGCACCCATTTTTCTCTGCACTCAATAGATATGTACAGAGGTTTGTTGTGTGCTGAGTCTTTCGGCGGGAGTTCTTTCTTGGAAAAGGTTAGGGTTGGGCTGGCACCACCTAGGAAAATTAATCACAAAAGCTGTTCAAGGGCAGTGTCAATGGACAGTTTGGTTGTCCATTGCTGATAGTACAGCTTGTCGATACATGTGGGAGGCCATGAGCAAACCCCAAAGTGAGATGTTAGCTTGGATCTTTTTCAGTTGCTTCAACATTACCTCTTCCTCCAACTGTTTCTCTTTCTACTTCTCAACCTCTATATCTTTCCCAGAGGCCTCAGCTTGGTCTAAGTGTGGTGGCTTGAAATACCACCCACTTCTTGTCATATGATCAATCTCCTTAGCGTAACGTGTGTTGTCTGGAAGGGACTCACCCCAGTCTTCAGCGGTGTGAGCCAAATGTAGATCGTCATCCTCGCACCATACACCTTCGGCAGCCGACAAACAATTATCCAATTCTGTTCTGATCACTCTCACATGACAGGTATCCCTCGTGGGGGTATTGGGCCATTCTAGCTTTCTATTTGTCTTGAACCCTTTCCTGTTCAAACTGCTTCACTACAGCTTCCTATTTTGTGTCCGTAGTACTCACAATACCCAATTCCTGAGCTAAATTCTTGACGCAGGTGCTCTCCGACAGTTTTCCCTTTTCATAGGCCATTCCGGCCACTACAACAATTCTTGCTTCCTTTTCTTCTGGTTTTGTTTCAGTTCCTTCTTCTTTGTTGGGTTCATCACTCAACTACCCAGAGTTGTCCGTTGACCCATTCAAGTTGAACTAGTCAATCTGCACGTCCCCTTGATCTTGCTCATCGAAAAACTGTAGGTTGTCTAAGTCCTCCTCTAGTTCCGCCAAATCATCCAAACCTTGGCTTGGGCCATCCTCCCTAACCATATTGACCTCCACTACAGTTGGCAATACCATTTCCAGCTTGACTTGATCAGTCGGCACAATGTAGCAGCTTGGGTTGTATACCCCCTCAAATAAGTCCTCAGAGTAGTCTGGCAACGGACTCGTACTCTCCTCTACGACCAACCTTCCTTCTTCTGCCATTGTCACCACCACAGGCTTAGGTTGAAGTACAGACGTGTCCATCATGCACAAGTTCGTGGTTTTAGGAATGAACACCGTCGGTCTGGGTAGGTGGAAGGGGTAATATACACACTGGGGTCATAGGGGAGGGCCAGTGTATGCATAAGGTTTAGATTGTGAGGTGGAGGAACTTGATTGTGGGCTGGGAGAGGGTTGGTAGTTACATTTGGCTTTTAAGGTGGTACGATCACCTTGTTGTCAATGAGGTCTTGAATCTCATGACGCAGCCTAAAGCATTGGTCAGTGTCGTGATCGTGCTGCTGGTGAAACGCACAGTACTTGGTTGGGTTATGTTTCGATGGGAGAGGATCGAGCAATGGACGAGGCTCTAATGGCCTGAGGTGCCCTTTCTTAATCAACACCCTCAGGGCTTAGGATAAAGGCATATAGACTGTGGTGAAGGTCTTCTCAGATTGGGCTGGGTTGTTTGAAGTTTGTGGAGTTATATTGGCAAAGGGATTGGCGATCTTGGTTGTGGTGGTGACAACACTCACATCAGACGGCTGTGCAGCTATGCTTCCACTACTGGTTACATTGGAACTGTGCACAAAAGGCCTCTTGGCCTACTCTTTCTCATCAGTTATCAACCACCGTTTCATGGCGTCTTCAATCTGAACCCCCATCTCATGAAGCTCGGTGAACATGAACAAGGGTAGGATGATTATTTTCTGTAGTTTGAATGATGCAGTACGATGAATGCTGCAAACATGCAAGCATAAGGTATGCTAATCAAAATATGCCCTAAACTAACCTTCAAAAGTTGATAAGTAAAAATGAGAAAGAAATGGGCTTGGAAGACATACACACACATACACGCACGCTTATTACAACATATACGCATATAGACGCGCCCTGAGGGCCTCATGCTATAGTTCGGACTCACTTGTCACGGTTCTTAATCTGACCTCACAATGTGTGATGTGAGATTGATAAATCACCAAAGAGTCCAAATCTGGCAAATCGTTTTGGAAAACTGATTTTTAAGAAAGCAGTGCCAAACATGGACTGCTTTGCCAGATACAGTGTCGCCACCTAAATATTTACTTTTTTGGGGGAATTTAGGAAACCCTAACTAAGGGCACGTGTCCGTCATCACCAAAGTTGCCTCGGCTCGGGAACTTGGGTACGATTGGGGAAGGTCATCTATGAGCACCCCCGTTGGCCCGATCAAAGATCGGCCACTACTAAACATGATATCTTGTTTTTGAAAACACATGCGTTCTTATTCCGGTTATTAGCCTAGAATTTACTGCGTGATGCGCACAGCATACAAGTATAGACTAGATCGCCCAAATTGGAACAAAACATCTCATGTTTGTTTATTTGAAAATGGTTAGAAGGTGCTACTCGCAAGTAGGCTAAGACGTGAATTTGCCACCCTCAAGTGGGCTTTAGAAAAAAAGATTTTGCCACTCTCAAGTGGGCTTAAAACACACATTTTGATGAATTGTTCCAATTCAAGTAATCTAACCTTCACCTACAGGCATTCAGGCAGTTATATCACATAGGCAGTTAGCCTCATGGCAAGCATGCTAGCATGGTAACACTCACACTCATGCAAGATGCTAAAGCATAAGTACTTACCTAGTACTCCGAGCCAAAACAAAAAACTAGTTAGAAATCATGCGTGATCCTAGTTCATGTTAAGATGGCTAATGCAACACATGCAAGATGCAACTAGAATAGGCTCGGCTAATCTAAGAATGACATGTGAAATGCGACAACTCGATACACGTATTCAAGTTGGAATTGAAATACTATGAAATCAGTATGATGCGCCGAGCCCGGTGCGTGCAATACGAATGAATGCATGCAAACATGCTAACATAAGTATGCTAATTGAAACATGACCTAAAACTATCCATCAAAAGCAGGTAAGTAAAAGGGAGAAAGACGTGGGGTTGGAAGACATTCACACACGCACGCACACTTATTACAAATTCGCCCTCTCGACGGAGGGTCCGGATAAATAATACAAACTGAATAATAAATCAACTATCCTAGCTAATTAATTATTACAAACTCTTAATTAATTAACAAATTAATTACAAAACAATCTAAGTATGAAACTAAGGAGGCCGCCGCAGCTCTGCCTTAGAATGACTGAACGACGCATGCTCGATAGCCTCGCTCAGAAACCCGTTGCCATGGCGTATGTTGCCTCTGCTTGCACTGTTTTACATCTCTGAAAATTGTGAAAATCCTTAGAATGCTTCTGAAACACTCTCTAAGCACTGTGGGAGGTCGCCGGCCAAGAGATGAAGTCATCGGCCATGGGAAAATGGTCATCGACCAAAAGTGGAGCTCTCGGCAAGATTAAGTTAGCCGGCCAGCACTGAAGATGGCCGACCGACCATCCCTTCCTGCAGAATGCTATTTTTGCTGCAGCAGAGGGCAGACAGTGCATGGCAAGGCGTTTACAAGACAATGTGTGCACGACCACCCTCCCTATCATACTATGAACTGAAGGGAGTATGACTCTCGACTCTCGAACCACCAATCACACATTTCAATGCATGATGGCCAAAGGTGCCAAGTGTGCAATCAATGTGGAGTGAATGCACAAAAACACATGAATGCCTCACACTCTATCATGTTGGATCAAGAGCATTGGCGACTAAGGATTGAGGGACGTTTCGTCACTTCAAGTACGAACGTTCCTCGCTCCTCGTGTTTGGTTTGACACCCCAAACCAAACACAATGCAATGCATGTATGCCAAATACAATGCAACATGGAAAAAGCAATGTTATGCAACCTAAGCATGCCAAATGCAATAGGACTCAAGTATACACACAAGACTAAGGTAGCAAGCATGCCAAATGCTGTAACCTAAGCATGCAAGTTAAGCTAATGTAACATAGGCGCGCCAAGTATGCCACAATGTTATGTAATGCAATTATCTAAATATCATGCGATATACCAAACATGCAAACATGATACAATACAAGCATGCAAATATCATGAAAGCAAACATGCTCAATGGACTTAAACTAAAATGGGAAGACCTTAGCCATGCCAAAACAGTGGCCAAAGTGCCAAGGAATGATGGACAAAACACACCCAAACATGCACATGTAAGGGTACAACACTTAGGCATAAAAAAGGTCGACTCTTAAGCACATTTAAAAGAGAAAAATATGGACAAATAACAAGCATGATAAGCTCTGAAAATGTGCAAGGGATGATGCTAAATCAACCAAGCCATGCAAGTAAGGCATACAAAGGAGCCCAAAACTTGAGACTAGCCAAGGGGCTCAAGCCATGGCCATATCAACCAAGCCCCAAAGGGCCAAGGGGACCTAAAACAGTCCCAAGGCAGGCTAAAACAAAGCTAGAACATGTATGGAACAAGGCCAAAACATGCTAAAAGATAGGCAGAAAACAAAGGGCATGCAAGGCTACAAAGGATGCATTACACTACACCTATCACAACTGAACATGGCATGAATTATGCAATGAAAAAAAAACAGAGTTATAATATGTCAAAATAAGCCCCAAAACCCAATGAGATGGCATCCCAAAGACCTAATCGTGGAGACATACACAATGACCCAATCTTAAGGCACAAAACAACAACTCTTCAAAGCATGGAAAGGATGGCAAACATGAGTGTGCAGCTACACTACATGGACTGAAATATGATTTCAAAAGATGCCAAATCATGAGAATGGTATGAGCAATGTATGCTAATGGCTTAGATGCTCAAAGCTAACAAGCTAGGATGAACTAAGGCTATACAAAGCAATGCATGTATGGTCCAAACAACACCAAACAGAGTTTAAACATGGTTAAACATGACTAAAAGTACCTTGAAGTTGAGCCGAAATATGCAAGCATGATGATCCAAACGTAAGATACATGTTAAGGAAATAGAAGGGATTACAAGGTAAGTACATGGTGCATTCAAGAGACCAGCAAACCAACTTAAAACAGAGGTAGATCATGCCAAGATAACACCAAATACTTGCTGAAATAGGACCAAAACATGCTAAGCAAACATGCTATTATGGTGAGCCAATAATGCAAGCAAATGGGACACAAAGGGAGGGGGGTGTCCCTCCCCTATACAAGACCTCAAAACCACTTCTCCACCACTGAAAATCCTCTAGATTTCAATGGCGAGAAGGTCAAAACAAAAGGGATTCGAAGCTCAACAAGAAGGTCACAAAATAAGGCCAAATAAGGCCTAAAAGGGGGTAGACATCCCCTGACCCAAAAGTAACCTTAAACAAACATCTCAAGCATGAAAATACAGAAATTTTTTTAGTTGGACACTAAGCTTAAAATAGTATGCAAGTATTGCTAAAAGGTTAAGCAAAAATGGGAAATAAAAGAGTAGTTTCTCATCCTTGATGAACACTTCAAGAACACCAACTCCATCACCTCCTTCTGATCAAAACCAACTCAAAAACTCTGAAATCAACTCCTTAGCACCTCAGTAACTAAAGGAGAGTGTAACACTAGGTGCCTTAGTGCAAAAATATGAACAAAAACACCCTTTAGAACACTATTACACACACAACTATAGAGAGAGAGGAGATATAGAGAGAGAGTGATATATATCTTCTATATCAGTTGGCTGAACCTCTGGAAAGGGAGGGGAGGCCCTCCTCTTATAGGAAATCCAATTCTAAGCTTCCAAGGGAAGCTAAGTGTAAGGATGAAATCCCTCCATACACGTGTATGGAGGGCAGAGTTTGTGCCCACCAGCTGGTACAGCTGGCATGCACAATGCCTAAAAAGGCAAAGAAAATGGCCGGCCGACCAAATACAGTGCCGATCGACCAATACATTTGGCCGGTGGAAATAAAACAAGGCCGGTGGCTTCAGGCCATGGCTGGTGGGTTGAGGGGATGGCTAACAGGCCACTTCCTACCCTCAGAAGCCAAAAACACAAGTGTTTGGTCCACAACCAAGCATAAAACAAACAAGTTGAGAGATCTTGAGGCAAGGCGTGCAACTGAGACTTCCGAGAACTCAAAACGAACATAAACATGGATGATCATCGAGTGTTCAAACGATGACGTCCAAGTCTTGAGGACGGTAAAAAATGGGGTGTCTACAGTTGCCCCTCTTTGACAGAACTCGAAAGTCGTAACAATGACGGGAGTGAATGTCAAAACCCAGAGACGACCCATTTTTGACAAGGCCGAAGACTTAGACAAAGCATACAAAATACAGATAAAGATATGCGCCCGAAGGTAGGGGCAAGATGCAAGAACATTGCACAAAGCTGAGCATAACTTATGATCATGCAAAGAAAACTGTAACGAAGCAAAACAAGCTACAGTTTTAAGCAAGTATATACAAATCTAACTACATTACATGCAGAGAGGATGTAAAAGAATTATACAATTCTCACTACGTCTCACGCAGAGAATACAATACCGTGCGGTTCGTCTGGTCTCGCCAGCTTCAAATGAACCGTACATACAATATCGTGCCTAAAAAAGAAAGAAAACTTAACAGGTACAATATTGTTAGAAACTTACATAGCAATGCAAGTGAAAAATACGCGACAACGCGGGTGAAGGGGTGCATGATGACGCAACCTAAGTGTGATGCCTGACAATGCAGAAGGAGTATGTCAATGCGAGGAGGGCATGCATGACAACGCAAGCCAAGTAGGATGCATAACAATGCAATTTGAAACAAGCATAACAATGCCGGGAAGGCATGCATGACAATGCAAACCGTGGGATACATAACAATGCAAATTGAAACAAGCATATCAATGCAAAAAGGGCACAAACACATGTAAGTAAAGCACTCGCGACAACGCATACAATGTGTGAAGCAAGAAAAATATTGTACACACGTAAGTAAAGCATACGCGACAATGTGTATAATGTGTAACAACGTGGAAATAAGCATAAACACATGTAAGTAAAGCACACGCGACAACGTGTACAATGTGTATAGTAAGAGGAACTTGAACACATGTAAGTAAAGCATATGCGACAACGTGTACAATGTGTATAACAACGTGGAAATGAGCATAAACACATGTAAGTAAAGCACACGCGACAACGCGACCAATGTGTATAGCAAGGAATGAAATGTACACATGTAAGTAAAGCACACGCGACAACGTGTACAATGTGTAACAACGTGGAAATAAGCATAAACACATGTAAGTAAAGCACACGCGACAACGCGAGCAATGTGTATAGTAAGGAATGAAATGTACACATGTAAGTAAAGCACGCGCGACAACGCATACAATGTGTGAAATAAGAGAAACTTGAACACATGTAAGTAAAGCACACGCGACAACGTGTACAATGTGTGAAATAAGAGGAACTTGAACACATGTAAGTAAAGCACACGCGACAACGTGTACAATGTGTGAAATAAAAGGAACTTGAACACATGTAAGTAAAGCACACGCGACAACGTGTACAATGTGTGAAATAAGAGAAACTTGAACACATGTAAGTAAAGCACACGCGACGTGTACAATGTGTGTAATAAGAGAAACTTGAACACATGTAAGTAAAGCACACGCGACAACGTGTACAATGTGTGAAATAAGAGGAACTTGAACACATGTAAGATGAAGCATGTTAAATGCAAGAACGAAACAAAGTATAACCACTACGCGCTTATTATAAACATGACAATACATTGTAATGCAACACATTTTAAGCGATTTGCGAAACTCGCAAGATACAAAAGGATACGAAAAAGGATACACCTTGTACGTATTCGAGCATTGCACAAAGAACGCACGGTCCGAGGTCAAAACGGAGGCCGATTAAGCTTCAAAAATGCATTTCCATGTACTGTCTTGAGGAATGGAGGTCCCAAACATCATATTTGACCCAATCAAGGGTGTAGGAGGTGCATCGGCCACAAGGGGAGGCCACCGGCCATCCATCGGCCATCAAATGAGACAATCGGCCAAATATTTAGCCGACCGGCCAACAATTTGGCCAACCGGCCAAAAATGGCTGTGTCGGGGCAATTTTGACATTTAGCCACGGGTCTTTAAATATAGAGCCTTAAACCCTATATTTTCACTTCCTCCTAACTCGAAAATCCTTCCTCTCTCTCTCTAGGTGATTTCCCAACCTTCGATCTTCGTTTTTCCATGGTTTTCGGGCCCTTTTCGTCGTTTGATTCGTGAAACCCTTCCCGTTTCGCACACTTTGAACCGAACAAAACTCGATTTCGATGACTTTTCCTTGGTTTCCACCACTTGGGGCTTGTTTTTCCCAAGTTTTCCTCGGTCTTCGGGCCTTTTCCCACACTCCGACCTTTTCTCCCATTTTTCATCCTATCGGGGTTGACTTTTCAGTTGACTTTTGGCATTTTTGCTCGTTTTACACATTTTCGGCCATTTTCGCACTCTTTCTGAGATGGCTGACGACATTCCACAGGGTGGGAGTCCTCCAGAGATGGACGTGGACCCCAAGGTCGAGCTCCTACCTCTTCGCATTCGACCATTTGATCCGACGACCTACAGGCCGGCGATACAAGTGCTCCCTCCTGGCAACCTCCGCCACTTCCGGAGCTATGCACAAGGCGCGCCACTAGAGCTTCTACTGCACGAGCCAGAGTCACATCTGTCTTACGGCGCCGCTAAGGTATATTCTTCCTCTGTTTCATTTTCTGCAATGTAGAACACATAGCTGCGATAGTCGATTCTGTTCTTTAACTGCTTAACTTAGACACACTGATACATCACTAGCCGTAGTTCACTGTGAGCACACCCACACCTGATATCTGTTTAAATCTGAACTCATGCACACACACTGCATTCTCAACTGAACAATTAAAATGTACTGATACATCATACGATATAGTTCACTGTGAGCACACCCACACCCAATATCTATTTAAATCTGAACACAAACGCACACACTGCATTCTCATCAATTCTGAGCGCATTCTACACTGTATTTGTAACAATGCTTTGCAACTGTTTATTTTGAACACTGGGAGATTCCCATGCCTTCTGGGGGTATGGGAACACTGCCGCCCGAGGTTGGTACATGGAGCTACCCGATGCGGTCCGTCATATTGTCGACCGGGTCGGCTTTGGGACCTTCTGTATGGGACTCTCGCGCCTCACTGCGAGTAGGCCCCTTTTTGCTGCTCTGGTGGAGAGGTGGTGGGACACCACCGACTCCTTCCACCTTTCTGCCACTGGGGAGATGACGATGACTCCTTTTGACTTCTCCATGCTCACATGCATTGGAGTAGGGGGTGATCCGATTCCCTTTGACACAGATATGGATGAGTGGGATGCCGCTCAGCTATACTTGCTCGGCACTCAGCCACCTCTTGCCTGGACAGGATTTGTGAGGTAGTCCTGGTTCGAGGATCACTTCCAGATCTAGGCGCCTACTACTCGGGAGAAGGAGGAGCAGTATGCCCGTGGCTTCATTATGTTCCTGTTGGGGACCACACTCTTCGCCGATCGGGCGAACACCGTTGCCCTCTACCTGTTGAGCGCATTAGTGGACGTGACACGGATCCACCGTTACGACTAGGGTGACGCGGGCTTGGCCACTCTTTACGTATATATGAGCTCATCCTCCTGCCTCAGCGGGCAGTTGCTTAGAGGCTACTGGCGAGCCTGGGAGGTACATGTTCCCCTTTTTTGTCTTTTCAATTCTGTTTTTCATTGTCTGTACATCACACACACTGCGCGCACGTAATCTGCCTTATACTGTTTGTACACTGCACACACTAGACAATACAATGCACGTACCGCACTCTGCTTTATCTGTATACTACTCTGTCTGATAAGCATACTCATATCTATTCTGTCACACTATACAGTTGTGGGTGTATGCCTACTTCCCTAGGCTCGCCCTAGTGCTAGATGAGGAGATGCCTCTCGGTGTTCTATTTTCTCACCGCTTCGATGTGAGATGCGAGCGGAGGCCACAGGAGTCCTTCATATTCTTCTGCCGCTACTTTGACACCATCACCGCAGCCGAGGTATGTCAAACATTTCAGTTTATTTAAGCTTCACTTTATTTTGTACTCTCAATATCAGTAGATAACAAACTGTGTTTTATTTGCAGATCACCTGGCAGCCTTGGGCCCCGTTGCCTGACGCAGTTCGGGAGCGGTATGCTAGTGCTCGAGAGACTGCTCGTTTCAGAGTTCTGCTAGAGGGCCCAATCTGCCACGCTTGGTACTTGGGTGAGCGCTTCTTGCGGCAGACCCTCGGCTTACCAGAGCAGGTAGTCCCGAGGCCGCCTCCCACCCATATGAGGCATACTGAGAGGTATACCTTTGAGGAGATGATGGATTATACGATTGGCTGGGACTCGGAGGGCTTTAGAGACGAGGGCAATTACGCCGAGTTCATTCAGGCTTATCTCATGCGGCCTCTGACTGGTGCTCGTCGAGCTGAGCGAGAGAGGCTAGCGGCACCAGCAGCAGGAGCATGGGCACCGAGGGCACCTCAGGCCCAAGGCAGGAGTGGGTCTCAGAGGGGACAGGGTGCTAAGTGGCTAGCACTACCCACGACGATCACATGCCAAGGGCAGGGTGGGGAGACTTATCAGATCCCTTTTGCTCCTCCTCTTGCTGATTATGAGCTTGTCGGAGTCTATGGCTCGACCCCGGTATGTACTGCTAGACTTTGCATTCTGTACAGTCATTTCAATTCATTTGATATCCCGCAAAATACTAATGACTTCAACACTTTTGCAGGCTTCCGTCAAGTACACTCGCCAGTCCCTGGAGTTGACAGCCTCAGCGGTAGGGATGTTGCAGTGGTGCATCGACTTGTTGACCATCTACAATATCCCGGTAAGTTCTTTCAACCGCAATCTCAAACTTTACCTAATCTGTTTCATACATAATCTGACGCATCACATTATCAACACGGCACTTGATTCACAGCACTCATGGTACTGATACACTGTAACCCACATACTGTTCACAGCGTTGGTCACGACATTCGTACACTGTACTCATACACTGTATTCTGTACTGATTCACTGCTCACAGCATTTATACGTTGTACTCATACACTGTATTCGGTATTCATACTTTGCTTTGCGTAACATGACTGATGCATTTGCTAATTTTCCTTTTCAGGCCCCATTCTAGATTCCGGCTGCGGGAGGTGCTCCAGTTGGACCATCTGTTCCTGCTCGAGGAGGAGGGAGAGCCAGGTAGAGGATGACTATCCACAGCGGAGGCAGACATAGGCGCACCCGTACTGAGAGCAGTTCACGAGAGCTTTGCCCCGATGATTCTAATGAGGAGGCGGCATCGTCCCAGGGCGAGACCGAAGACGGCTCGGACTCTGACTATGGAGATGGCGGCGGTGACCCTAGACCTTTGTCCAGGAAGAGGACCGAGACAGACTCCCGTGCTCGAGATGACTGATGCTGATCCAGACATTTGCTGCTTTTCTTCTCTTTTGATTTGCTTTATTTTTCTTTTTACTGGTAGTTTGAGCACTTTGTACTGCCTCAGGCAGGTTTTACTTTCTTCAAAACTATGTACTTTTTGCAAAAGACATGATGAAATGAAACAACTGTTTTGTTCAAAAAGTGCTACATTTGTACATTTCATCCATCGCATCGCATCGCATCGCATTACACAAAAATTTAAATAAGATTTGAATTTTTGTTTGAAAATTAAGCATTTGCACTGTAATAATCAGGTAGTGAACCAAGTAACGACAAAAATAACTCGATAATCAAAACAAAGAACTAGATAAGCTAACCGTGTGTAAATATAACTCGATAAGCAAAACAGAGACTTAAAGAATGTAAAATACAACTCGATAAGAAAATGTACAACAACTCGATAAGCAAATGGAAGTAACAGGCGCGACTTCGCAAAATCATCATCAGAAGGCATTGGAAGTGGTGCCAGTCACAAATACTCAGCATGTTCAATACATAAACAGCTCAGGGAACAATAAGGAAGGCCATCGACCAAAGGGAAAGGCCACCGGCCACAAGAAATGGCCATCGGCCACAATTTTTAGTCGATCGGCGTAAATGGATGGTCAGTCGGCACTAATTTTGGCCGATCGGCCAAAAATGGCAAGCACCTTCAGAATGTTGACACCTATCTTCCACTCACCACCTTATCCTCTACAAAAGCCTCAGCTTCGTAGTTTTCCTTATTTCAACAGTGTTTTACTTCAAAATGGAGGCATTTCTCATCCAAAATCTCACAACTTGGATTGCCACCTTAGATGGCTCGAAAAAGTTAAACTTTCAAGGCTTCGGCATTAATGCACTATTCACGCTGAGTCGCACTCCGCTGCACCTTCCATTTCTCCATGCCGCGGCAAGGTTTTGGAACCCGGTAATGCACGTCTTTAGTTTTGGCAGGTAAGAGATGTGTCCTACCTTTGAAGACTTCCAAGCTTTGATGGAATCCAAGCGTAACGAAGAAGTCTTGCCCCAGCTTCTCTTCGGCCACGCCCAAGCCTTAGAACGAATGTGTGGGCTCACTATGCACGACGCTCGGTTATTGATTTGTGATGGAATGCTGGACATTCCGAGTTTGATTCGTCGATTTTCCGATGCCGGTGACCGTGGTGACCATCATTGGTAGGGCTTTCGGCGACATGCGCTTTGCTTGTGCATGCTGTCCCAATTCTTGCTTGCCCCAGGCTCGGGAGGATTTAGCACTCGTTTGATCGAAGTTACCCAAGGCTTAAAAAAGGGCAAGAGCTGTATTGCTATGACACTGGCTGAGACCTTGATGGGCTTGGACGCTTTTCATCGCCAGGAGACAACCAGATTCGCAGGGAGTCCACTACTGCTGTAGGTAATGTTTCCCACCCTATCTCACATATATATTGCTCACATCACTCGACCCTCGGGCTCGATTTTTCTCTCAACACCCTTTTCTCACTTTTTTCTCATCGTACATCTCTCTATTATTTAATCTCCCATTTTTCATCCCTCCCCAGGTGTGGTTGATGGATAAGTTGCAGGTTGTGGACTCATGCCCAGCGTATTCAGCTCGCGGCTATTTCTTCCGACGACGTCTGGTCGATGCCCTTGATGAGGGATTGTGGTTCGACTGGATGTGCAGTTTGTCCATAGACTGTATTGCTTGGAGTTGTCCTTGGCTCAATCTATCGGTAATGTGCTACAGCATGTCCTGGCAGACCGGGATTCAGTTGATTGGCCTGACACACTGCGTGTTCTACTTTCCTTTCTAGTTCCAATGCCAGTTCGACCATGATTAGATTTGCCTGGCAGAGGGGATAGAGTACCCAGCTGCATTTCTGGTTCAAGGCGCACAGTTAGCTCGGCATGCAGCGGCATGGAGGACGAGGGAGCTTCTGGCCCCGCTCCCACTTTCAGTTACACTCTTTCTGATGAGTGCATAGATTGGTTCAATGAAAAGGCACAGATAGGGCCCACTTTGGCATCAAAGGCTTCAACCAGCTCTGGAAGGGGACGCGGGAACACCTGACTATGCCCCAGATTTATTTGCCTTAATCAGAACTTTCAAGTTTTCTTAATGAATGTAATGAAAAGCAACTTCAATTTGTATGCAAGAGTAGGAGAACTCTGTATTGAAATCAATAAAATTGAAAGTTGTGGGTACTGAAAATTTCCCATTTGGTCCAAAAATGGTCTAAGTTGTAAAAGATTAATTTGAGAAAAATCAACTTTTATTAAAACTTTTCAAAACTATTTTCGATATGGATCAGAACTGGACACGCCTGAGATCTATAACCCCGGATCCCAGCAACTGGAAAGTTGCCCCTAGTCTGAGTAGCACTGCACCAGAGATTACAACCGAGCGCTTGAACGCAGAATAGACAAAGATAACCAAACATGATTACATGGACAAAGTTGATCAGGGAAGTGTTATGACTGGACTTCATGATGAAGTTGCCTACGTATCCCAAAGATGGGAATCAAGCCTTACATAGTTTGGCTTGGGTTCACTCGTGTATTGACACTCTGCTTTTGCGCTCTAACTTTTGCCAAGGCCGCCCTTTGCAGGTTTTCAACCTTGCGAGCTCAGTTTTTATAATTTCAAATTTTCTGTGCTCTAACTTTTGCCTAGGTCGCCCTTTCGGGTTTTCAGCCTAGCGAGCCTCTCAGGGAAATTATTTCTTCAACTTGTCCATGTTGATCGGTTGGGAGAACTCTAGGCCATCTAGGTCTTACAGAACGGCAGCTCCACCCGACCAGATAGACTTAATGATGTACGGACCAGTCCAATTGGGTCTGAACTTGCCCCTGGGGTCATGGAAGGGAGCTCGGTTGTCTTTGAGCACCCAATCTCCTTCCTTCAAATTCATGGACTTAACCTTCTTGTTGAAAGCCCTGGCAATTCGTCGTTGATAACCTTGAACATGGTACAGTGCTTTCAGCCTTCTCTCATCAAAGGGCATGAGTTTCTCAAATCTGCTCTGCTGCCAATCTGCCTCAGCTATTTGACACTCAGCCAGTACTCGTAATGACGAAACTTCAATTTCGATAGGTAGAACGGCCTCCATCCCTTAAACCAATGAATACGGAGTCGCTCCAGTAGAAGTTCTAATTGACGTCCGGTAACCCCACAGAGCAAATGGCAGCTTATCTGGCCAGTCTCGGTAGGTTTCCACCATCTTCTGTAAAATACGCTTGATGTTCTTGTTGGCGGCCTCAACTGCTCCGTTGGTCTGTGGCCGATACGTAGATGACTTATGAAAAGCCACATTGTATTTTTCCAACAAGTCGATCACTTCCTTCTTGAAGTGGGAACCATTATCTGAAATGATCTCGTTCGGGACCCCATAGCGACAGATGATGTTGTTCCTGATGAACTTCGCAACATGTGAAGCCTTCAACACCGCATACGATTGGGCCTCAACCCACTTTGTAAAATAGTCTATCGCGACTAGAATGAACTTATGCCCATTGGACCCCTTCGAAGTGACAGCCCCGATCACATCGATTCCCCAAACTGAAAATGGCCATGGCGAAGTCATATTGTACAGCGTCGACGGCGGGATGTTCATGCGGTTTGCATGGATCTGACATTTGTAGCATCGCCGAAGAAAGCTGATACAATCCTCCTCTATGGTGGACCAGTAGTAACCCTGCCTGAGGATTTTCCGGGCCAGCATCACCCCGTTCATGTGCACTCCGCACTCTCCCCCATGGATGGCCTCCATTAGGCACTTCGACTCATCAGCCTCAACACACAACTTATGCATTCCAAGATGACCTCTCTTATACAGTTTTCCTCCGCAGATGATAAACTGAGCAGCCATTCTTCGGATTGCCCTCTTGTCTTTGGCATTTTCCCCTGGTGGATATGCTTATTTCTCTAGGAAGTTCCATACATCGTGATACCAGGGATTCTCATCTTGAACCTCATCCATGGCAGCAATCATCTTGTAAGCCGGCATAAATTTCAGGTCAATGATGATCGGACGCATCCGGACTCCAAAAGGGATGTCTATCATAGAGGATAGAGTTGCTAGTGAATCTGCGAACCAGTTGTTCTCTCTTAGTAGATGAGCGAAGTTCAGCTTCTCAAACCGAGGAATCAGCAAGTCCAAGGTCTGGTGGTAGATTCTCATTTTTTCTTCTTTGACTTTCTAATCTCCTTTTGCTTGAGATACAACAAGGTTCGAGTCCCCGATGACGTCCAACCGTTTTGCCCCTAGTTCCAGAGTTGCTTCTAGTCCAGCAATACACACATCATACTCTGCCTCATTGTTCGAGACTTTGAACTGGAGTTTGAATGCTAGAGGAATATGAGAATTATCGGGTGCTATCAGCAACACCCCTATTCCATACCCGTATTGGTTTGACGGTCCGTCAAAGTACATCGTCCAAAATTCTTCTTCGACATGTAGAATGGCCTCGTCTGGGAATAGGTACTCAACTGCTTCATCTCCTTCCACTGGGTGATCGGCTAGGAACTCCGCTACCGCTATCCCCTTCACTGACTTGCGCGTCACATACTTCAGATTGAATTCGGAAAGCAGAAGCAACCAACGAGCTAGCCTACCCGTAAGTGTCGGTTTCTTGAAGAGATATTTGATGGGATCTAATCTTGAAACCAACATTACAGAGTGAGCTAATAGGTAGTGCCGCAGCTTCCTGGTAGCCCATACCAAGGCTAAGCAAGCCTTTACCAGTGGAGTGTAACGGGTCTCGTAATCCAGCATCTTCTTGGTCAGGTAGTAGATAGCTTTCTCCACTTTGTCCTCAAACTCCTGTGCAATCATGCAGCCCATTGTACTTTCAGTTACTGAAAGGTACAAAATCAACGGTTTCCCCGGCTTAGGCGGTGACAACACAGGTGGGTTCTGTAAGTATTGCTTGATCTGTTCAAAAGCAACTTGGCATCAGCTGTCCCATTGGAACTTCGTTCCTTTCTTCAGAAGACCAAAAAGTGGTTCACAAGTCAAGGTTAATTTAGCAATAAACCGTCTTATAAATTGCACTTTACCCAGAAAGCCTCGCACCTCCTTTTCAGTCCTCGGTGGTGGCATTTCTAAGATGGCCTTGATTTTGGAAGGGTCGATTTCGATACCTCTCTGTGTAATCAAGAACCCCAGCATTTTCCCTGCTGTAACACCGAACATACATTTCTGAGGATTCAACCGCAACCGATATTCCCTGATCCGTTGAAAGAATTTCTGCAAGGCGGTGTAGTGGCCCTCTCTTTCCTTAGACTTAATAATCATGTCGTCCACGTACACCTCAACCTCTTTGTGGATCATATCGTGCAAAATTGTGGTCGCAGCCCGTTGCTATGTAGCTCCAGCATTCTTCAACCCAAATGGCATCCCCCTGTAACAATATGTCCCCTACGGAGTGGTGAAGGTAGTCTTCTCCTGGTCTTCGGGTGCCATCAATAACTGATTGTAGCTTGAGAATCCATCCATGATCGAAAGCAGTGAATGCCCAGCAGTGAAGTCCACTAACTCATCGATATGTGGCAAAGGAAAGTTGTCACACCCAGAACTCGCCCCTAAAAGTTTGGGCATGACCACTTCAGAAAAACGGACATAAAACCTGATAAATATAATCTACGGGGCCTGAACGGAAGCATTTAATAGTATATAATAGCAAACAAGAATAATAATAATTATAACAATATATCCATTGAGCTACCACTACCATGCCAGGATAACAAACAGAACATAATGAAGTTAAATATACAATGACGTGCACCTGAAGATAGCTATGTACATATACATATACGCCGATCTTAACAGACATTTAGGATACAAATTAAAGCTAGCAAAACTCCATAACTTGAACAATCAACATCTAAGGGCTTAGATACTCAGGGTTTGACAACTGGGTAACAAAAGCCACAAGTGAAGGTTGATCTCCAGGTTAAGTGCCTACAGAAACAAACATAAAAATAGAGTGAGTCAAGCTCAGTGAATAATAATACATAACAATTCAATGCTTAACGTGAATTATAATCCATATCCGTGTGTTTATCAATAAAGAGAACATATGGTTTATTTGTTTCTGTATGCATAGCTAAGTATCTTTTTCAGAAAACTTGTCATATCTTGAACATTCAGGGTTCCATAGTGCATCTGGGCATTTTGGGGAAAATTATCCGGCAAGCATATCATATTATAAACATATCATAAGTTCATAGCATTTTTCTCATTTCAGAAATTACTTATCATATGAAACATTTCGTAACTCCAAATATAGATTTCATCAAAGTCATTTATATTTTAAGTATCTTTTACGGAACGGCCTTGAGCCTAATCTTAAACACAATGGCTTTAAGCCCTTAACAGAACAGCTTGAAATCCTTAACAAAATGGCATGAAGCTCTTATCAAAACGGCATAAAGCCCTTGAAACACATTGGCATAAAAGCCCTTGGAACATGAAACATATGGCATAAAAAGCCCTTGAAAGATGGCATATAGCCCTTGAAAAGTTGGCATGAAGCCCTTGGAATGGCATAAAGCCCTTGTAACTTGTGATGGCATAAAGCCCTTGTAATGGCATAAAGCCCTTGTAACTTGTGATGGCATAAAGCCCATGTAACTTGTAATGGCATAAAGCCCATGAAACTTGTAATGGCATAAGCCCATGTAACTTGTAATGGCATAAAGCCCATGTAACTTGTAATGGCATAAAGCCCATGAAACTTGTAATGGCATAAAGCCCATGAAACTTGTAATGGCATAAGCCTATGTAACTTGTAATGGCATAAAGCCCATGTAACTTGTAATGGCATAAGCCCATGTAACTTGTAATGAGGATGATTTTAGTCTTCTTAAAGTATCAGTATGCAATAATGCACATAAGTTTCCCATGGCCTGATTACAAATTAATACAGGTGTC
This sequence comes from Camellia sinensis, assembly GCF_055761805.1. Lineage (NCBI taxonomy): Eukaryota > Viridiplantae > Streptophyta > Magnoliopsida > Ericales > Theaceae > Camellia > Camellia sinensis. The sequence continues at coordinate 16,557,077 of NC_138966.1, forward strand.
TCGCGAACAACTGGATAATAATAATCATAACAATTATTAACTGAGGCCACATAATAATATTGAACATTGCATGCGTGTCATAGGTTCTTGATGACCTCGGGTCCATAAGTAACACAATAGAATAATCTCAGTTTCATACAGATACTTGGCTTAAAGATGAACATAATTCTATTTATTCATTAAGAAATGACGTAGTTTGCTTATAGATAATAGAGAATTATTATTCGCTATTGATAGAACGAAGTCATTCCAAAGTCATACCGATATATGCCAATCTTTCAACGTTCACATTGACTTTCACTCATCATAATTGTTCATGTAACATGTTCGTGTAACACTTACAAGAAACAGAGCGTTAGTGATAATAATCATCAATAATAAAGAAAATGTACATCTTCGTACTATTACTCACAGTGCATTGGTGGAGCATTTATTCCTCCCGAAGCGTGTCCTACACACATATGAAGTCACACATTAATTCTTTAAATCATTTCCCCTAATTTCCTTTCTCAATTTAACATGATTTATAATGCCCATAACAAGGTTCATTCCTAAATTTTTAACATTATTGCAAAACATCTCAGAAATCCAATTAAACTTGTACACGTATAACTCAACCCACCAATTCCATGATTCTATTTCCAATTCGAGCAAAATCATTCTTTATCATCACAAATTCATCTAGGGTTTCAAGAACATAAAGTTTTCCATAAAAAAAATTCATACTTCTCATACCATGACCTTACATCCCAATTCTCTCCCTGATTATACATCTAGGGATCATACTCCATCACTTTAACCCATCAATTGAACCTTCAATGTTTCAAACTCAAAATTCCCAAAATCTCATAATTTCCTCTATATGCTCACAATGAAAATTTATACATTTATACAATGAAAATACCTCAAATCTAACCATGGATGTAAGTATTGAAGAGAAATAGAACCCCTACCTCAATAATCAAGCAAAAGAGTGAGCTTGGAAAGAAGCCTTCGCAAATCCAAGTTCCAATTGGGTAAAAACATTAATCCTCCCTTGTTCTTCATCCTTGATGCCAAAAACCATGGTGGATCGTGATCAAAGTAAAGGAATTCAAGGGTTTGGGGGCTAGGGTTTCGGACATGGAAGAGAGGAAGGAAGAGGAAAGAAGAAAAACATCTAAAATGATCCAAAATCCCGTTTTTAAAGCTGCTGGTCCGAAAAACCCGCTCGAGCGCACATCTTTACGCTCGAGCGTACATGCATTCAGCACAGATGTCAAAACTTCAAATAGGCATAACTCTCCCATCCGGACTCCGTTTTAAGTCGTTCTTGTGCTCAAATTGAAGCCCCGAAAATAAGCTTTCCAATGGTTCCAACCTCACATCCAAATTGAAAGTGTGGAAAAAGAAAAGGGCAAAAGAGTGACGGCTGATCGTAGACAAAATATTCAAACTAAAGTTTTTGATCCAATCTTACTCTACCATCATATTACCACCACAATCAAGACCCCAAAATAAAATAACGAGGTTCCAAATACACTACTACAATGTCAAGGGAAATCTTACTTCACACGCTCGAGCGTCGCTTCAACCGCTCGAGCGCGCACAGACCAATAAAGCAGTCCGCTCGAGCGTCAACTTCTCCGCTTGAGCGGAGATTCACAACTCCCAGAATCTCAGGCCGTCTGCAAAATTGCTGAGAACTCCAAAAGTCCGCTCGAGCGTAAACTTCTCCGCTCGAGCGGAGGGAAAAATTCTGGGTCGTCCCAAAAGTCGTCCTTCGGACTGGCTTTGTTCAGATCCCTGAAATCCACACATACTCGAATTCTACCATCCTTCTTCGGTACTGGAATTATGTTGGCCAACCAAGTTGGGTATTCAGATACCAACAGGAACTTTGCGTCGATTTGCTTGGTGACCTCTTCTTTGATCTTGATGGCCCAGTCGGGGCGGATCCTTCTGAGCTTCTGTTTGACAGGTTGGGCCTCGGGGTCAAGAGGGATCCGGTGCTGTACAACCTTAGGATCGATTCCAGGTATGTCTTCGTAGGACCACGTGAAAACATCTTTGAAATCTTTTAATAAAGCGACTAAGCGCTCACGCTCCTCCGAAGACGACGTGGACCCGATCTGGACCAGCCGCGGGTTCTTCTCAGTACCAACATTAACTGTAGTGATTTCATCAACCAAGGGTTCAACAAATCTCTCTTTCTCTTGATCAATTAATCGTTGTAAAACCGGTGGAATTTCTTCCTTGTCATTTTCATCAAAATTTTGAAAGTCCTGATTAATACAATAAATCAAAGGCACAGAAAAATACTCAAAGCCATAGCCACTTCATTCTCATTAATCATTTCCAAGTCACCTGATTCCTCTGTTACAACAGACTCAAAGGAAAAAGAAAAAGACGACCTAGATAGGACTGTGGCATCCGGGTTGTCACCCCCAGGAATACCAGACTCAGACTCAGACGAGCTGGAACCCGATTCCAACCCTACAGACTCGGTGGAATCAGACTCCGGCTCACTACCGGACCCGGTGCTACTCGATAAGAATCCATCCTCGTACTGCCAGACGTGAGAGGGTGCGATGGACGTATCCAAAATGTTTGCAGATGGGCTCGCAGTCGCTTCATTTCCAATCATAGACACTGAGAGATCATCCCCCAAGCACTCATGTACGATCGGAGGATCTGATAGTAGACTAGCCAGTGCTACCCCCATTTTAATCTCGGTGCTCTCGGAATCCATTTCCTTACACTACTCAACCTCAGCTGGTGGGTCTGTCTGCTCTTCGGCAACATCATCCCCGGACAATTGTAAATCAAAGAATATCTCAAAACCCGGCAGGTGCCTCTTCTCAGCATTCAACCATGGCTCTGGGAAGTCGCAGAATGAAAAGTCTTCCCCCTCCCAGACAAAGCGTTCGTTCAGGGTACCCTAAATAGGTCGGTGCATCAACTCAAAATGCTTCCCTGCCTTCTTAGCTCTGGCACTCCCACCCATCTCCTTGCCTTTCCTCACTCAATCCTTTTTGGTGGGCAGATAACCCAGACCAAAGGTATGCGGGTTATGCAGCACTTCGGCCGACATTGCATTGCCTTTCCGGCCGCTTTTTCCTAGTCCCATCCCAGGGATATGCTGAAGTTTATTCATGAGGTACAGAGACTATGCACTGACATATAACCCCTCATCAACAGCTAAGATGTTCTGAACGACCCAGTCCTCGGCTAGGGTAAAACCTGATAGGAACACATCCTCCGTGCCATGCTTGATTTCCAAAACCGGTGTAGACACTTCTGGCGGCGGATGGATTGATGAATTCCTAAAAACTATAGCCACCCCCTTCCCGTGGGGGTATTTTGACATCTGATGCAGGGTGGAAGAAACTACCTTTACTTGGTGCAGCCACGGCCGCCCTAAGAGTAGATTAAAGGTCGCGAGAACGTCCAAGACATGAAAGTCAATCTCGTGATGTCCTGGACCAACCTGAGTGTGAATCTGCACAGTCCCCATCACTTCTTTGCTTGTATTGTCATATGCCTGTATCACCTGGGCAGTTGGCTCAAAGTCTGCGGGCTTCAACCCGATTGCATATGTCGTCCTCGATGGGCACACGTTATGGCGGATCCCGTGTCGACAAGAACTACTGGTACCCACTTGTCTCTACACACCACAGAGATGTATAGCGGTTTGTTATGATTTGCATCCTCAGGCGGCAGTTCCTTGTCAGAAAAGGTCAACATCGAGGAAGCTCCTCCTGGAAAAACCAATCCTACCAGCTGCTCAGGCGTGGTATCTATTGAAAGTTTGGCCTTGTCCATAGCAGAAATGACAGCTTGTCTATGGACTCGTGAAGCCATAAGCAGTCCGTAGATGGAGATGTCTGCCTGTATCTTCTTCAGTTGTTTTAGCACAGCCTCCTCTTCGAGCAATTTATCCTTCTGCTTGTCTGCCTCCCTATCCTTTCTGGATACTTCTGGTTAATCTAAGTGCAGGGGCTTGAAATACCGCCCGCTCCAAGTCATGTGATCAACTTTGCCAATGTACCAGGTATCATCCGGCTGGTTACTCCTCCAGTCCTCATCTATGTGGGCAAGACATAGATCGTCATCTTCTCACCACATGCCATCGACAACCGATAGACACCTGTTCGACTCTGTCATAACTATTCCGGTGCCCACAACACCTTCTGTTCTTGTGCCCGCAGCATGCTCTGCTCCTGTGCACATGGCATGTTCTGTCCCCGCAGGGGCTTTGGCCTTTCTGACCCTCTCAGAATCTTCGATCCTTTCCCGCTCAAACTACTTCAGCGCAGCTTGCTGTTCAGCATCTCCTATTTTCAAATTGCCCAGATCCCGAGCGAAATTCTTAACACCGGCGCTCTCTGGCTATACATCCAGATTCCCGGCCCTTCCGGCCACAGTTGATGTCCCCGTCCTCGACAGACCCTGTTCTAGCTGAGGTTGTTCGAAAACATCCGGCTGGTCGTCAAGCCACCCAGTGGACTCTACTGTCCTATCCGAATCAAACCAGTTGACTGTCATATCTCCCGAGTCTTGTTCGTCGAAGAATTGAAGGTTCGCGATGTCCTCCTCCAGATCTACTAAGTCATCTAGCCCCTGATTGAGTCCATCCTCCTGGACTACACAAATCCCTGCCCCTACTAGCAATTCCACATTCGGCCTAGCCTGGCCTGCTGATGTAATGTAACCGCTCGGGTTGTACATGAAGCTTGTAGACCTCTCAAGCTCTGTATTTGCATTTTCGTCTGCCTCCACAATCGACCCACTTTTATCTTCGACAGCTACCACCACCGTTTCAGGTTGGGTTTGGGAGATGTCCAACACACACAAGTCAGTGCTGTCAGGAATGAACACCTCCGGCTTGGATAGGTGAGAAGGGGTGATATATTTACTAGGGTCGTATGGCACAACCCCAGTTTGGATCATATTGATGCGTTAGGGAGGTGGAGCTTGGTTATGTGGTGGGAGAGAGTTGGTTGTGACATTCGGTTTCTTCGGAGGCACGATCACCATGTTGTCGACGAGATCCTGAATCTCGTGACGCAATCTATAGCACTGGTCGGTGTCATGACCATGCTGTTGGTGAAACGCACAGTACTTCACCGGGTTATGGGAGGGTGGATGTTTTTCTGGCAATGGCCACGACTCTAGGGGCTTCAAGTGCCCTTTTCTGATTAAAACCCCCAAAGCTTTGGACATGGGCCTATATAGTGGAGTGAAGGTTCTTTGGCCTTTGGGTGCGTATCTGGCTATTTGCGAGCTCCTACCGGACGCACCGGTGAATGGCGTAGCTGCAAGGGCTCTTGGGGTATTGGTGGTGGTAACCATACTCACATCTGAAGATCTAGCAGCTGCAGCATTGCTCATGCCTGCATTCGTACTGCGGTTGAATGTTCTCTTGGGTTGTTCTCTCTTATTATCAATAAGGCCCTGCTTCATAGCGTCTTTGATCTGCACCCCTATCTCATGTAAATCTGCAAAGATAGGGAGGGGAGAACGATCATCTTCTGCATAAGCTTGGGCTGGAGGTTGCGCACAACCATCCGAATCTGATCTTTGTCAACAGGCCTGATGGTCATCATCGAGGCCTTGGCCCTCCATCGGGTCACAAAATCAGAGAAGCTCTCCTTCGGTTCTTGCCTGGTGGTCTCGAGATCACGAGTTGTGACCTCGATCTGTGTATTGTAGGAATATTGAGCTATGAAGACCTCGGCCATCTCCTCCCAGTTTCTCTTGACGGAATCTTCCAATTTTGCATACCAGATGGCCGCTATACCTGACAAGGTCCAGCCAAACAAAGAAAGCTTCTGCAATCTAGATAGGCCCATCGGCCTCAGTATATCCGAAAACAACCGTAGATGCACCATAGGATCCCCAGACCCGTCAAAGCGGTCGATGTGTGGCATTTTAAACCGATCTGGCAGCGTCACGGCCGAGTCAGTATACCCATCCTCTATATCTGGAATGGACTTTACACCTTGGGATTTCTTGAACAGCTTTTCAAGCTTGCTCACGTTTAACGCTGTGGGGTCCACTTCAAACTCAAAGGGAGAATCTGGTAGGTTGGTAGGTGTTTTGGATAGCTGGGGTAGGATTGGGGGCAGAGCCAGCCCCGTCGGAATGTTCGTATCTCCCTGGACATTTGGTGTCTCCCCGGGTATTGGAACTCCTGGTGAGGGAGGAACTTGGTGTGAAGCAGATGCTCCGGTTTACTGCTGTAACCTAGCGATCAACTCTGCCTGTTGGGCCATGACCTCGACCTGTTGTTTGGCAAATTCTGTTTGGCAGGTAGCATCCTGCTGCATAGTTTTCATGCTTTCCTGGAGCTGACGCATCATCTCCTCCATTCCTGCCTTGTTATGCTGATCTAGCTGAATAATTGGTATATCTATCCCTACAGTAGAAACTAAGACCTCAGCCTGACTGTCCACTGATGGGATAAACCACTGATCTGGCGACCGCTGTACCGATACACTGCGTCCTCTTGACCTTCGTCTGGTAACTGGGGGTAAAGAAAGGAACACTGCTTGTCTGTCTATCAGATCCCTAGATCGATTAAGCCTACGACCTCAGACCCAGAGTGCTCAGGGGATATCTGCCTGGTCGGAATCAATGATGCTAAACTACCTTGCAAAAAGATAAATAAAGCGTAATAAGGAAATAACAAACAGAAAAACGGGCAGCACAATAGCTTAAACAAAGACAACACACAGTTGGCAAATATAAACTGAATGGACTGTTCTCAACCACTGATCATTGTTTCCAAACCACTGCCTCAAATCTGAATCTGATACCCGCAGATATAACTGATTCTTAAAGCACCGATGCCCGCAGGCCTGATACCCAGACTTGCAAACTGATACATGCGACCCTGTAGAGGCACACTCTAAAAAAAAAAAACACATAGCAGGCAAGTGAGAGCCAAAAAAAACACCCCTATGGAGGGGTAGGGTTTTCCTGTCCTAGTTTCGTCAAGAACTAGGGTTTCACTACGCATGCAGCGGTTTCAAACAACCTACAATCGGGTAAGCAACCTGTCCTAGTTTGGAATGGTCACTATGGATTCCGAATATGCACTAGGTCGAATGGTCAAAAAAAAGGGTGCCCTGGTAAAAACTGGGGTTTGTGTTCCCATCGTGGCAGAGCCTGGAACCGGTCAGCTTATGGCACGCTTCTTAAAGTGAGCCTCCGGCAAACCGTTTAGGAATAGCAGATGGCAAACACGGTGTCCTAGGCGCACCAATGTAAATGCAATGCAAAGAGACATATAAGTGTAATCAAAACAAGATATCATGAGTTCGATTCAAGTTCTCGAAATCTCCAGTAGAGTCGCCAGAAACTGTAGACGCGCCCTGAGGGCCTCAAGCTACAGTTCAGACTCACTTGTCACGGTTCTTAATCTGATCTCACAATGTGCGATGTGAGATTGATAAATCACCAAAGAGTCCAAATCTGGAAAATCATTTTGGAAAACTGATTTTTAAGAAAGAAGTGCCAAACATGGACTGCTTTGCCAGATACAGAGTCGCCACCTAAATATTTATTTTTTGGGAAAATTTAGGAAACCCTGACTCGTTGCCTAAGGCCACGTGTCCGTTATCACCGGAGTTGCCTCGGCTTGGGAACTTGGGTACGATTGGGGGAAGGTCATCTATGAGCACCCCCGCTCGCCGGATCAAAGATCGGTTATTACTAAACATGATATTTTATTTTTGAAAACACATGCGTTCTTATTCCGGTTATTAGTCTAGAATTTACTACGTGATGCACACAACATACAAGAATTGACTAGATCACCCAAATTGGAACAAAACATCTCATGTTTGTTTATTTGAAAATGGTTTGAAAGTGCTACTCGCAAGTAGGCTAAGACGTGAATTTGTCACCCTCAAGTAGGCTTTAGAAAAAAAGATTTTGCCACTCTCAAGTGGGCTTAAAACACACATTTTGATGAATTGTCCCAATTCAAGTAATCTAACCTTCACCCACAGGCATTCAGGCAGTTATATCACATAGGCAGTTAGCCTCATGGCAAGCTTGCTAGCATGGTAACACTCACACTCATGCAAGATGCTAAAGCATAAGTACTTACCTAGTACTCCAAGCCAAAACCAGAAACTAGTTAGAAATCATGCGTGATCCTAGTTCATGTTAAGATGGCTAATGCAACACATGCAAGATGCAACTAGAATAGGCTCGGCTAATCTAAAAATGACATGTGAAATGCGACAACTCGATACACGTATTCAAGTTGGAATTGAAATACTATGAAATTAGTATGATGCGCCAAGCCCGGTGTGTGCAATACGAATGAATGTATGCAAACATGCTAACATAAGTATGCTAATTGAAACATGTCCTAAAACTATCCATCAAAAGCAAGTAAGTAAAAAGGAGAAAGACGTGGGATTGGAAGACATTCACACATGCATGCACACTTATTACAAATTCGCCCTCTCGACGGAGGGTTCGAATAAATAATACAAACTGAATAATAAATCAACTATCCTAGCTAATTAATTATTACAAACTCTTAATTAATTAACAAATTAATTACAAAACAATCTAAGTATGAAACTAAGGAGGCCGCCGCAGCTCCACCTCGGAATGATTGAACGATGCATGCTTGATTGCCTCGCTCGGAAACCTGTTGCCATGCCGTATGTTGCCTCTGTTTGCACTGTTTTGCATCTCTGAAAATTGTGAAAATCCTTAGGATGCTTCTGAAACACTCCCTAAGCACTGTGGGAGGTCACCGACCAAGAGATGAAGTCATCGGCCATGGAAAAATGGTCATCGACCAAAAGTGGAGCTCTCTGCAAGATTAAGTTACCCGGCCGGCACTGAAGATGGCCGACCGACCATCCCTTCCTGCAGAATGCTGTTTTTGTTGCAGCAGAGGGCAGACAGTGCATGGCAAGGCGTTTACAAGACAATGTGTGCACGACCACCCTCCCTATCATACTATGAACACAAGGGAGTATGGCTCTCGACTCTCGGACCACCAATCACACATTTCAATACACGATGGCCAAAGGTGCCAAGTGTGCAAATCAATGTGGAGTGAATGCACAAAAACACATGAATGCCTCACACTCTATCATGTTGGATCAAGAGCGTTGGCAACTAAGGATTGAGGGACGTTTCGTCACTTCAAGTACGAACGTTCCTCGCTCCTCGTGTTTGGTTTGACACCCCAAACCAAACACAATGCAATGCATGTATGCCAAATACAATGCAACATGGAAAAAGCAATGCTATGCAACCTAAGCATGCCAAATGCAATAGGACTCAAGTATGCACACAAGACTAAGGTAGCAAGCATGCCAAATGCAATGCAACCTAAGCATGCAAGTTAAGCTAATGTAACATGGGCGCGCCAAGTATGCAACAATGTTATGTAATGCAATTAGCTAAATATCATGCGATATACCAAACATGCAAACATGATACAATAAAGGCATGCAAATATCATGAAAGCAAACATGCTCAATGGACTTAAATTGAAATGGGCAGACCTCAGCCATGCCAAAACAGTGGCCAAAGTGCCAAGGAATGATGGACGAAACGCACCCAAACATGCATATGTAAGGGTCTAACACTTAGGCATAAAAAAGGTCGACTCTTAAGAACATTTAAAAAAGACAAATATGGACAAATAACAAGCATGATGAGCTCTGAAAATGTGCAAGGGATGATGCCAAATCAACCAAGCCATGCAAGTAAGGCATACAAAGGAGCCCAAAACTTGAGACTAGCTAAGGGGCTCAAGCCATGGCCATATCAACCAAGCCCCGAAGGGCCAAGGGGACCTAAAACAGGCCCAAGGCAGGCTAAAACAAAGCTAGAACATGTATGGAACAAGACCAAAACATGCTAAAAGATAGGCACAAAACAAAGGGCATGCAAGGCTACAAAGGATGCATTACACTACACCTATCACAACCGAACATGGCATGAATTATGCAATGAAAAAAAACAGAGTTATAATATGTCAAAATAAGCCCCAAAACCCAATGAGATGGCATCCCAAAGACCTAATCTTAAGGCATAATGACCCAATCTTAAGGCACAAAACAACAACTCTTCAAAGCATTGAAAGGATGGCAAACATGAGTGTGCGGCTACACTACATGGACTGAAATATGATTTCAAAAGATGCCAAATCATGAGAATGGTATGAGCAATGCATGCTAATGGCTTAGATGCTCAAAGCTAACAAGCTAGGATGAACAAAGGCTATACAAAGCAATGCATGGATGGTCCAAGCAACACCAAGCAGAGTTTAAACATGGAGAAACATGACTAAAAGTTCCTTGGAGTTGAGCCGAAATATGCAAGCATGATGGTCCAAACACAAGATACATGTTAAGGCAATAAAAGGGATTACAAGGTAAGTACATGGTGCATGCAAGTGACCAACAAACCAACTTAAAACGGAGGTATATCATGTCAACAAAGCACCAAATACTTGCTGAAATATGACCAAAACATGCTAATAAAACATGCTATTATGGTGAGCCAGTAATGCAAGCAAATGGGACACAAAGAGGGGGTGTCCCTCCCCTACACAAGACCTCAAAACCACTTATCCACCACTGAAAATCCTCTGGATTTCAGTGGTGAGAAGGTCAAAACAAAAGGGATTCAAAGTTCAAGAAGAAGATCACAAAATAAGGCCAAATAAGGCCTAAGAGGGGGTAGACAACCCCCGACCCAAAAGTAACCTTAAACAAACATCTCAAGCATGAAAATACAGAACTTTTTTCAATTGGACACTAAGCTTAAAACAGTATGCAAGTATTGCTAAAAGCTTAAGCAAAAATGGAGAATAAAAGAGTAGTTTCTCACCCTTGAAGAACACTTCAAGAACACCAACTCCAGCACCTCCTTCTGATCAAAACCAACTCAAAAACTCTAAAATTAATTCCTTAGCACCTTAGTAACTAAAGGAAAGTGTAACATTAGGTGCCTTAGTGCAAAAATATGAACAAAAACACCCTTTAGAACATTATTACACATACAACTATAGAGAGAGAGGAGATATAGAGAGAGGGATATATATCTTCTATATCAGTTGGCTGAACCTCTGGAACGGGAGGGGAGGCCCTCCACTTATAGGAAATCCAATTCTAAGCTTCCAAGGGAAGCTAAGTGTAAGGATGAAATCCCTCCATACACGTGTATGGAGGGCAGAGTTCGTGCATGCCAGCTGGCACAGCTGGCATGCACAATGCCTGAAAAAGGCAAAGAAAATACCTCAGCCAGAAAAAGTGGCCGATCGACCAAGAAGATGGCCGGCCGACCAAATACAATGCCGATCGACCAATACATTTGGCCGGTGGAAATAAAACAAGGCCGGTGGCTTCAGGCCATGGCCGGTGGATTGAGGGGATGGCTAACAGGCCACTTCCTACCCTTAGAAGCCAAAAACACAAGTGTTTGGTCCAAAACCAAGCACTAAACAAACAAGTTGAGAGATCTTAAGGCAAGGCGTGCAACCGAGACTTCCGAGAACTCAAAACGAACACAAACATTGATGATCATCGAGTGTTCAAACGATGACATCCAAGTCTTGAGGACGGTAAAAAATGGGGTGTCAACAACGCCCTCTCGAAGGAGGGTCCGAATAAGCTAAGCTAGTCTAAGCTAAGCTAAGCTAACTAACAAATTAACTAACTTAGCTAATTAATTATTACAAACCAAATTGAATATGAATAACTAGCTAATCTAAGCTAATTAGAATATTACAAAGATGAATTAAATTAGCTAAACACAATAACCAATTAATTACAGAATTGGTAAATTAGCTAGCTAAGTAGAGCAGTAAAATGGCCTCGAGGGAAGGAAGACATGCATGCTCGGTTTGCTTCGCCCGAAAATGCATTGCCTTGCCCTAAGTTGCCTCTGTTTGCACTCGCGGTGATCTCAGAACATCATATAAACTTCCAGGTTGTATCTTCCCTAATACGGGAATACTTTGGACAATTTTCCCTGCAGGTGGCCGGCCGTCCACCTCAACTAGTCGGTAGGCTACCTCAACTGGCCAGCCGGCCAGTGTAAGTGGTCGGTAGGCTAGTGCAATTGGCCGGCCGGCCACTTTTCTTTCCAGAATTTTGCCTTTGCTGCAACAGAGAGCAACAGAGCCAAGACAATGTATTTTGCAAGAAATGTGTGTACTACCTCCCTCCTCATCATGTCTCAAGCTCAAAGGAGTGTGGTACTTGGCTCTCAAGCCACCAATCAAGCATCTCAATGCATGATGGCCGAAGAACCAAGCTCGTACAAGCTTAGTGAATGAGCACAAAAGACTAAAAGTGCCTCCGCCCTATCATGCATGATCAAGGGTGGATAGCGACCAAGAAATGCAACGCGTTTCATCACTTTAAGTATGAAACGTCTCACAATTCTTGTGTTTGGATTAACGTCCGATCCAAACACATGCAATGCAACACACATATCTTATCTTGGCATATTTTACTTTGCTCAATTCTTGTTTACACATTTTGGCTTACCAATTAGTCCATTAATCGGTTTAGTTCAATGTGAAAGGTCCTCTAATTTGAAAGATGACCTAAGCTTCGAGTACCTTGAGCATGAAGGAAGTATCATGCTATTGGTTAGTAGAAATCCTTGAGGGAGGATTAAAACCAATAGGCATGAATGCCTCAAGTTCATGCTCAAGCCAACAAAAGGCTTAAGGCCACTTTCAAAGTGAATGAAAGTTTAAAACAATGGAGTGCAAAGACACATATTTCAGCACTGAAATAGCATGCTAAGTGACTTAAAAACAATGCAAACCACTTGTGTAATGCATGTTTAAGGACTTAACTAATTAAGCTAATGAAAGGGGTTATACCACAACCTTGCAACAGAAGCCTCAAAGGGCCAAACCAACTCAAAATAGATTTAAAGCATGCCAAAACAAAGGCTAAATCATGCTGAGATTGAAGCCTAAAAGGCGAGAAAATCACATACACTAATTGGCTCTCAAGCAAGGCATAATACACAACCCTCAAAAGCAAAGAAGAAGTGAAGTATGTGAGAGTGTGACAGAGGTATATGCTCTGAAATCACATGCCAAATGATGCCATATCATGCAAACAGCTCAAGCAAAGCATGTTAAGGGCCTTGAAACACAAAACTAGTGAAGCTACCTACACCATGTCTATACAAAGCAAGGCTCAAGGGACCATGACCACTCAAAATAGAGCTTAAATATGTCAAAGCAATGCCAAAAACATGCTGGAATGGAGCCAACACATGCTAGAATAATAGGCTACAACATTAGGCATTCAAGGCTATAAAGTAAGATTACAATACAAGTGTAAGATATAAGCAACAAGTGGCCAAACCAGCCAAAAACAGAGTTAGAACAAGTACAAAAAGTCACAAAAACAAGCTTGAACTAGGCTTCAAAAAGGGAGTAACACATGCTCACTTGGTAGGCCATCAACACATGCAAACAAGACATGACGAGAGGGGACCCCCCCCACCCCCATTTTGGACCTCAAGACCACCTTTCCACCACTAAAATTCCTCTAGAATTCAGTGGTTAAAGGGCCAAAAAGAGATTGTTTCAAAAGCTTTGAAGGATGGGACAAAGCTTAGCAAATAAGCAATGAAAGAGGGTGGACCACCCCTAACTCTAACAAGGACTCAAACCAACATTTTTAACACTTAAAAATAGAGGCTTTTGTAGTTGACAACTAGGCCAAAACAACATGCAAAGGTGGCCTAAACTAGTGTACAAACACAAGCTTAAAAGGAGAAAAAGCTTACCCTTGAAGAACAGCAGCAAGACACCAACTTCTGAGCCAAAAACCAACCTTCAACAGCCCAAATAAGACCCTCAAGCACCTTAGCAACAACGTAGTGGTGTTTGACTAGGTGTTCTAGTGCAAATATGTGAAGAAAATACACTTTCAAGTACAATATAGTACAATATAGAGAGAGAGGGAGGATTTTAGAGAGAGAGAAATTTAGGTTCTCAAAATTCAGAACCCCTCAAAAGAGGGAGGGACCTCCCCTTATATAGACAATGCAAGCAAAAGATTGCTTGACAAGCCAAAAGCTTGTTTCCATCCCTCCATACACGTGTATGGAGGATGAACTTCAGTGAGCCACAGCTGGCTCAAAAGATCTGAAAATATCTAAAAAGTAGAAAAATTGGCCGTCGGCCAGTTAGGGTGGCCGGCCGGCCACTTCCCTTAGCCGGCCGACCACTTGAAGTGGCCTACAAGAGAAGAAAGTGGCCGGCAAGTGCCACAAGTGGCCGGCAAGGCCTTCCCCTCCCCTAGGCAAGAGGGATCAAGGTTTGGCCCAAAAACAAGGTCAAACACAAAGTGTTAAGAGGCTTAAAGACAAGACACTTAGCCGAGACCTTCGGGTGGTCAAAACAAGCACAAACATGTGCAATCATCGAGTGCACAATCGATGATGTCAAAGTCCTGGGTCGGTCAGAAATGGGGTGTCTACAGTTGCCCCTCTTTGACAGAACTCAGAAGTCATGAAATGACGAGAGTGAATGCCAAAGCCTAGAGACGACCCATTTTTGACAAGGCCAAAGACTTAGACAGACAGACAAGATAACAAAATAGATGCATCCGCAGGTAGGGGCAAAATGCAAATGGCATGCACGATGCAAGAGCATAACTTATTATTATGCAAAGAGGGCTGTAATGAAACATCTGAATACAAATGTTAGACAAAGAAATGCTACTGCAAACTCGTACATAAGCAAGTAAGCAAACACGCTACGCGTGGAAACTACAAACTGAACTGCATTTCATGTAGAAAGGATGTAAGAAAATTATGCAATCTTTACTGCGCCTTACGCAGGAAAGGCTAAAAGCGACTATCGAGAATACCCAAAGTCTCAGACAAAACACCTCTTAGCGTATCACACGCGAGAGAGGGAAAAGAAACACCTTTCATTATATCACAGGCGAAAGAGTGAAAAGAAACACCTCTTAGTGTATCACACCCGAGAGAGGGAAAGGAAACACCTCTTAGCGTATCACACGCGAGAGAGGGAAAGAAAACACCTCTCAGCGTATCACACGCGAGAGAGGGAAATGAAACACCTCTCAACGTATCACACCCGAGAGAGGGAAAAGAAACACCTCTTAGCGTATCACACGCGAGAGAGGGAAATGAAACAGCTCTCAGCGTATCACACGCGAGAGAGGGAAAAGAAATACCTCTCAGCATATCACACGCGAGAGAGGGAAAGGAAACGCCTCTTAGCATATCTGTAGACCACCTGAACTCCTTCTGCGCGCCCCCCTTTCAGAGAGGGCGCGGATTGGGGTTCAAGCTACTACAGTTCGGACTCCTGTCACGGTTCTGAATCTAATCTGACAAAGTGCAATGCAAAACTGATAAATCACCAAAGAGTTCAAATTTGGCAAATCGTTTTGGAAAATTGATTTTAATCAAAAAGTGCCAAACATGGACTGCTTTGCCAGATTTTAGAGTCGCCACCTAAATATTTTGTTTTTGGGAAATTTAGGAAATCCTGACTCGCGCCAAAGGCCACGTGTCCGTCATTACCAAAATGGCCTCGGCTCAGGAACTTGGGTACGAGAGGGGAAGGTCATGAAATGAGCACCCTCGCTCGCCCAATCAAAGATCGGCCTCAACTAACATGATATGTGTAGCAAGCCCGCGAGGGGGGGACCTTCGCTGCTACAGTTCGGACTCGCGATTTTTGTTTGTCGCGGTTCTTAATCTGAACCAAAGAGTCCAAATCTGGCAAATCGTTTTGAGAAACAGATTTTTGAAAAAGTAGTGCCAAACATGGACTGCTTTTCCAGATACAGAGTCGCCACCTAAATATTTTTAAAATGGGGAAATTTAGGAAACCCTGACTCGGTGCCGAAGGCCACATGTCCTTCATCACTGGAGTTGTCTCGGCTCGGGAGCTTGGGTACGATCGGGGAAGGTCAGCTATGAGCACCCCCTTTCGCCCGGTCCGAAGACCGGCCTCTACTAACCATGATATCCGATTTTGAAAACATTATGGTTCTTATTCCAATTATTAGCCTAGAATTACTATGTTATGCGCGCAGCAAACAAGTATAGACTAGATTGCCTAATTTGGAAAGAAACATTGCATATCCGTTTGCTTTGAAAACGCTTTGGAATTTGCTACTCGCAAGTAGGCTAAAATACGGATTTCAATGAGTTTTTCCAACTCAAACAATCCAACCTCCACCCACAGGCATTCAAACAGTTTAACACATAAGCATTTAGCCGCATGGCAAGCATACTGCCATGTTAACATTCACACACATGCGAGATGCTAAAGCATAAATACTTACATCGTACTCCGTGCCAAAACAGTAAACTAGTTAGCAAACATGCGTGTCCTAGTTCATGTTAAATTGCCTAATGCAACACATACAGGATGCAATTAGATAGGCTCGGCTAATCTAAGCATGGCATATGAAATGCAATCAACTATCACATATTCAATTTTGAATTGAGGTACAAATGTAGTTAGCGTGATGTACCGAGCCTAATGCATGCAATACAAATGCATGGATGCACACATGCATAGCATAAGGTATGCTAAATTAAACATGCCCTAATCTACCATCATAAGCAGGTAAATAAAAGGGAAGAAAGACGTGAGGTTGGAAGACATACACACACTCACACACACTTATTACAGGTTTGCCCTCACTCGGAGGGCCCAAATAAATATTACAGTCCCAAATAATAAACAAATAAAATTATTACAGAATTTCTAATTAATTAAAAGAAAGGATGCAAAAGAAAGAAGAGGGTGGCCGTAGCCTCTGCCTCGGGGTGCGCAGATGATGCATGCTCGGAACTCGGCTCTCCCGAAAAACCCGTACCGTACCCCTGCCACTTCTGTTTGTACTGCCTTATCTCTCTGAAAATTGCCAAAGTCCTGGAGCAGGTTCCTTACATACTGCAGAGCACCACCGGCCAGACAGAATTCCTACCGGCACTCCAGAATTTCCATCGGCTGTTGAATTGATAATCGGCACTTAAAATATTGCCGGCCGGCACTTAATTCTGCCGGTCGGCAGAAACTTCCTGCAGAGACAGTTTTGACAGCAAACAGAGAATAGACAGTGCATGGCATGGGGTTTTCAGGCACATGTAAGCATGATCATACTTCCTATCATGTTTTGAACTCAAGGAAGCATGTCCCTAGATCCTCGAACCATCAATGGTGCATGGTGGTTCAAAGAATCAAATTTGCCATTTTATATAAAGATGCATGCAACAAACAAAATGAAAACCGAAGCCTTATCAAGTTGGAGTCAAAGACCCCGGTGACCGGGAATCAAGGCACATTACATCACTTGAAGTATGAATGTTCCTTGATTCCCACACTTGGTTTGACACCCCAAACCAAGTAAATGCAATGCATGTTATGCAAACATGGCTCAAAATGCAACATGATACCAAGATGCAAGACACAACAAGCATTATGCAACCAACATGACAAATGTGTAATGCCAAGCATACAAGGTGCAAATATGATGCAAACATGGACCAATTTGAGAATGGGATTAACATGCTACGAGGCTTAATGAAGCAACCATGCGACAAACATGGAACAAGCATGCAATGGGGCCTTAAGCCATAAAGGGACAGACCTTGATCTGCCCCAAAACAGTGGCCAAAAGATGTCTAAAAGGTGGACCAATACTCATGCTAACAAGCAAACTAATGGTCCCAAGGTTAAGGCACAAAAAGGAGACATTTTTCCCCCACCAACATGACTACTCATGGCATGACTAAGACAAGTAAAGACAGACCTTTTACATGCAAAATGGGGCTCCAAAGCCTCCTAATATGGCAACTAAAATGACTCCAAAGGAGTGTATGCACCAAGGCTCAAATGTAGGCATAAAGGGGCACACCCTCAAGACACAAAAGGGATCATAAATGCGAGCATGCAAACATGATTTAGGGACTGAAATAGCATGGCAAACAACTTTGACTCATTAAAGTGGACCAACTAAGGCATGCTTGTGACTCATATACTTGAGGGCTCACAAGCCAAAATGCATAGCAATCATGTTAAACATGTCAAACATGACCAAATGGATAACCAACAGACTTTAAGCATGGAAAAATAGTGCTAATATCTTCATGGAACTAAGCCAACACATGCAAAAATCATGGTCTAAACACAAGGGACATTTCTAGGCCAAATGGAGCAATACAAAGCAAGTGCTACAAGCATACAAGGAGGCACAAATCTGGCCAAAAACAGAGATCCCACATGACCTAAAAACACCCAAAAAGTTCTGAAATGAAGCAAAATCTAAGCAAGCATGCATGCCACCCTTTTGGGCCACAACTCAACGAAACAAGACAATAAAGGGAGAGGGGTGTCCCTCCCCTATGCAAGACTTCAAACCGACCTCTTCAACACTAAAAATACACTGATTTTCAGTGGTGAAGAGATCAAAATACAAAGATGACCAAAGCTTAACCAAAGAGGCAACAAAAGTGGCCAAACAAGGCCTAATAGAGTGAGTTTGCACTCAAAACACCAAACAACCTTAATGAAAGTTCTAAAGCATGAAAATATAAGCCTTTTTCATGTTATACACAAGAGCTAAAACAGCAAGCAAGATAGGTAGAAAACTATTGCAAGTTTGGGGAATATAAAGCAAGATGCTCACCCTTGAAGAACCCTTGAAGAACAAATGGTCTAGCCCTCTTCTTTTGATCAAAACCAGTCCAAAAACTCAAGAATCAACCCCCCAAGTTCCTCAATCTCGGACTAAGGTGTAATAGTGTGTGTAATGGTGCAAAAGTAAGGTAAAAACCACCTTTAGGCCAAGGAAACACACACAAAGGAGGGGGGAGAGGGAGATATAGAGATAGAGTGTATCTATATCTCAAAGCTCTGGTTTTTGGTTCCAAAATTCTAACCTAGATCAAAGAGGAAGGCCCTTCCTCTTATAAGACTCCCTCTTGCAAAGCTTATACAACAAGCTTGCTTAGAGGGAGATCCCTCCATACACGTGTATGGAGGGAGGCAGGGTTGGTGCCAGCTATCACAGCTGGCACAAAAAATCTCCATAAAGTGGATGAACAGTGGTCGGCTGCCCAAAAAAGTTGTTTTGACAAAAAAAGGTGCCGACCGGCAACAAACTATGCCGACCGGCAATAAAATGTGCCAACCGGCAACAAATGGTGCCGATGGAAGCAAAAGACCAGCCGGTGGCCTTTAGCCACTGCCGGTGGTGTGTGGGGATGCCTCACAAGGCATTCCCTGCCCTTCCAAGGCAAAACACAAGTGTTTGGTATGAAACCAGACACTAAACGGTCAAGTTCGGAGATCCTGAGGTAGGGCGCGCGAGCCGAAACCTCCGGGAACTCTAAACAAACACATACATGAATAATCACCGAGTGTTCCAAGCGGTGACGTCCAAGTCTCGAGGACGGTCAAAAAAGGGGTGTCTACAATTTGTTGTTTTTGAAAACACATGCGTTCTTATTCCGATTTATTAGCTAACTTACTATGTGATGCGCACAACACACAAGTATAGACTTAATCACTTAAGTTGGAACAAAACATCTCATGTTTGTTTTTTGAAAAGTGGTTTGAAGTTGCTACGCTCAAGTAGGCTATAGTGCGGATTTGTCACCAAACAAGGTGGGCTTAAAACATGTTGATTTGCCACTTCAAGTGTGCTTAAAACTCACGTTTTGATGAATTGTTCCAATTCAAGTAATGAAGCCTTCATCCACAGGCATTCATGCAGTTATAGCAATTAAGCACATAGCCTCATGGCAGTCACTTACACACATGCAAGGATGCTAAAGCGAAAAACACTTGTAGTGTACTCCGAGCCAAAATAGAAAACTAGTTAGAAATCAATGCATGATCCTAGCTATGTTAACAATGCCTAATGCAACACATGCAAAAATGCAACTGAATAGGCTCGGTTATCTAAGATGGCATATGAATGCAGCGCTTGATAACATGTATTCAAATAGGTATTGAAATACGATGCAGTTTGAATGATGCGCCGAGCCTGGTGCATGCAATACAAATGGATGATGCATGCATGCAAGTATAAGGTATGCTAATCGAAATATGCCCTAAACTAACCATCAAAAGCTGATAAGTAAAAGAGAGAAAGAAGTGGGGTTGGAAGACATGCACACACGCACGTACCCTTATTACAACATTTGCCCTCTCGACGGAGGTCCGAATGAGTAAGCTAAGCTAATCTAAGCTAAGTTAAGCAACTAATCTAATAATCTAATTAGACTAATTACTGCACAACCAAATTGAATAATAAGCAATCTACTTACTAATTATTACATCACTTCAACTAATTAACAAATTAGCTAATTAAATTACAAATTGAGGCTAACTAACAAGTAAGCATTAAACCAAGTTGCTCCAGCTCTGCTTGAAGAAGTAGAAGATGCATGCTCGGTTTCTGCCCCGAAAATCTCTCTGGTTTGCTCTCTTGAGGCTCCGTTTGCAGGGTGTCTTGAAGCACTTGCTGTTGAACCTTACCAAATCAAGGCTGGGGAGTGCACCAGTGGCCTGCCGGCCATGAAAGGTGGTTGCCGGCCACCTACCGGCCAAGAGTGGGCCTTTGCCGGCTAACGATGGAAGGGTGCCGACCATCAATGTGGCACTACTGGCCACTGGTGTGCTGTGACACCATTTTGCAACAGAGCACAAAAACATAGGAAAGAGAGGGTCTTTAATTAAGGCCGTATTGTACATCATTGAGGCCGTTAATTAGGATCTCTTAACTTCACTTGACTGTCAAACTGTATACTTTATGTGTGTTGAATGTCAATCAGGTTATACATAGTCGAAGCATAAAATGGGCAAAACAACAGAATTTGGAGAGAGTTGACTTTCTTGCACGTGCGTTGACTTTTTTTGGAAAAACGTGCCAGATGTTTTAAACCTGTCTGGAAAGACACCAGAAGTATAAATAGGCAAGAAAAAGGTTGGATTAGGGTTCTGAAGTTGTTTTGTCAAGAAAAGGAGGCTAGGGTTTGAAAAGAAGAGGAACTTGAAGCTTCAAGCATGTCTCCCATGGTGGCTTCATCTCCACCTACCTCCTTCCACTCCTTCATGAGTGGCTAGTCTCATTTTCTAGGGTTTCAAACCCTAGCCATGTAATAAGTTTTTCTTTTTGGATTTTCAATTATGTAAAGGTTTGAACACTTGCATGGTGTTTTAGAAGTTTCATATATATATTTTCCATTATTTCTTCAAATATTCGGCTTTCTGTGATTGTTGAATGTTTTCCATACAAGAGTTTTCTATTCTTTAACATTCAAGGTATGAGACGAATCATACTGCGTGAGACGAGTCGTATCATTACCTTAGTTTATAGTGAATGATTCGTACCACTTGAGATGGTTCGTGCTCGTACATTGAACGTGATGATTTTCTTGTTAAATGCTTTGAACTTGTAGTTACGAAGCATTATTCCGTTCGAACCATAACATAATTGTTTTCAATTTGAAAACCCTATTTACGTGACTAGTGGTGGACTCTTCGCTCTTGGTTTTTCCCCAATTCAGTAAATCCATTTTCGGTTGTAATTGATAATTTAATTATTTAGTTTCATTTATTCGTTATTAAATTAGGTTATGATCAATCATTCTTTTCATCAAAATTAATTTAGGAATTTATCAATTAAATTAGTTTAATTTCACAATTGTCTCAGTGGATCGATACCCGGACTTGCCATTATTCTAAAAGAATTTGGTGTGTATCAACGACCCATCAGTCTCCCTAGGGCATGTATCTACCATGCCACTCCATATCACCTCAAAACATCAAGGGAGAGGCACAATTGGATCCAAGACCATCAATCAAGCATCTCAATGCTTGATGGCCAAAGATCCAATCTTGTACACATTCAATGAATGCAATGCAAACAAGACTCTAAGACCATGGCCTTATCATGAGAGGTCAAAGGCAATGGAGACAAAGGGGATTGGCTCACTTTCATCACTTTGAGTGTGAAGTGGACCAATCCACCTCGTGTTCAACATAACGTCCGGTTGAACAAGATGCAATGCACACAAACAACATGCTAATCTTGGCATGAAACACAAGACTCTAACACACAAACAACGCATACACAACATGTTAAGAGATTTATGCGTCAAACCTAGCAAAGGATATAAAACTAGGACCATGTAATACAATGCTCAATGGACTGAACCAGCCCCAAACAGTCCTCATGCATGCCAAAACAGTGGCTGAAATGTGATGAAACTTAAGCACAAGAAGCAAGAAAAGCATGCTCAAGTTATGGCTCGCAAGCAATGCACAAAGCTCAACTCTTAAATGCATTGAAAGAGTGATAAACATGAGAGTATGGCAAGGCTATATGCTCTGAAATAACGTGTTAAATGATGCCATATCATGTAAATAATACAAACAAGGCATGCTAGAGGGCCTAAAGCATAAGTTTAGTTAAGAGCATCACACAAAATGCACGCAATACATAGCACAAATGACCAAACGAACTATGGAAAAACCTCAACAATGCCAAAGCAAAGGCCAAAACATACTGAAATGGTAGCCCGCAAACTTAGACAAGCATGCATACATATTAGCTTATAAACAAGGCATATGTCACATCTCTCAAAAGCATTGAAAGAGTAGAACATGTGAGAGTATAACTACACTATACACACTGAAATGAAGTAAGAAATGAGGCTAAGGCATGCATTCATCACATTCAAGGTATGCTAGAGATCTCAAACACAAAGCTAGTGAAGCCCAACTACACTATAGCTATACAAAGCTAAGCATATATGACCAAGACCACTTAAAACATACTTCAAGAATGTTAAATCAGTGGCAAAAATGTGCTGGAGCAAAGCTAACACTTGCTAGAATGATGAACTATAAGCATGAAGCATGTTAGGCCAACAAGCATGATTGCTCTACAAGTACCAAAAGAATGAAAGATGTGACCAAACCATGCCAAAACAGAGTTATGGCAGGTTCAAAAGTCACAAAAACATGCTCAAACTAAGCCTCAAAAGGGTAGAAACACATGCTCATTTGATAGGTTAATCAACACAAGCTAGCAAGATACAAAAGGGGGGGACCACCCCCACCTATTTTGGGTACCAAAACCCACTTTCCACCACTAAAATTCCTCTGGAATTCAGTGGTTAAAAGGCCAAAACAAGATGGTTTGAAAGGCTTTAAAAGAGAGCACAAAGCAAAGGAAAACAAGCCACAAAGGAAGTAGACCACCCCCAACTCAAACAAGGCCTCAAACAACCATCTTAAACACTTAAAAACAAAAGTTTTTGTAGTTGAAAGCTTGGCCTAAAATAGCATACAAAGGTGGCCAAATGCTTAAGCAAAACAAAGCTTAAAAGGGTTAGTCTCTTACCGTTGAAGAACTAAGGCAAGACAACAACTTTAGCAACAAACTTGGACCAAAACCAATGTCAAGACCTCAAAACAAGCTCCAATGGACTTCATCTCCAAAATGAAGGTGTTTAAGTAGGTGTTTGTGTGCAAAAGTGTGAAGAAACAACACTTTAAGGCTCAATATATATATATATATATATATATATAGAGATAATTCTAGAGAGAGAGAGAGATTTTGTCTCTAAATTTTCTGAACCCTTGAGAAGGGGGAGGCACCTCCCCTTATATAGGCAATGCAAGCAAAAGCTTGCTTGACAAGCTTAAGCTTGCCTCCATCCATCCATACACGTGTATGGAAGAGGGCTCAGTGAGCCACAACTGGCTCAAAATATCTAAAATGCTATCTGTTGAAACATGGTGGCCGGCCAGCCATCAGTGGCGGTCGGCAATGCCTCATTGATGGCCGGCAGGCCTCATCAACGGCCGGCGGGGCTTAAACAATGGCCGGCAGCCCTTGATCATGGCCAATAGTGCACTAAAACAAGCAATAGGGAGGGACAAAAGCATGGTCCAAAGATGGGGCAGAAATGAAACAAGGTTTGGAAAGCTCAAACCTGTGACGTTCCGCTACAAAGTTCGAATGCTCAGTGAACAACCAAACTTGTTGTTGAATGTACCTACAAGCACAACCAATTCTTGAGGACGGTCAAAAATGGGGTGTCTACAGTTGCCCCTCTTTGACAGAACTTGAAAGTCACAAAGTGACGGGAGTGAATGTCAAAACCCAGACACGACCCATTTTTGACAAGGCCGAAGACTCAGGCAAACATGCAATATCACCATACAGAGATGCGCCTGTAGGCCGGGGCATCATGCAAATGACATGCATGAGGCAAGAGCATACCTTATGATTTTGCAAAGAAAGCTGTAATGAAGCATTTATGCAAAATAACTACAACAATTTAAGCAAACCGACAAGTTGCGGAAGTCTCACACATTTCAACAGAAAGGATGTAAGAAAATTATATGCAATCTTAAACACGGACCACGTAGGAAAGACCAGAAGCAATTATCGGGAACACCCAAAGTCCCAAACGAAACACCTCTTAGCGTATCAAACGCAAAAGGAGAGAGACTGCGCAAGAAAGCACATTCATCCAAACGCATGTCAAACGCGAGAGGAGAAGGGTACGTCCAAACGCATGTGAAACGCGAGAGGAGAAAGGTACGTCCAAACGCATGTCAAACGCGAGAGGAGAAGGGTACGTCCAAACGCATGTCAAATGCGAGAGGAGAAAGGTACGTCCAAACGCATGTCAAACGCGAGAGGAGAAAGGTACGTCCAAATGCATGTCAAATACGAGAGGAGAAAGGTACGTCCAAACGCATGTCAAACGCGTGAGGAGAAGGGTACACCCAAACGCATGTCAAACGCGAGAGGAGAAAGTTACATCCAAACGCATGTCAAATGCGAGAGGAGAAAGGTACGCCCAAATGCATGTCAAACGCGAGAGGAGAAAGGTACGTACAAACGCATGTCAAACGCGAGAGGAGAAGGGTATGGTAGAAACACCAGAAGATGCCAGAGTAAACATCAGGCGTACCCGAATATTTCTAACAACGAGAGAGTTCGAGGGAGTGGGAATAATCTTACCTGGAGTTCCTCTGACTAAAACACATACAACGTCGTCTGGTTGTGCCAGTTTCATATGAACCGTACATACAATATCATGCTTGAACAAAAGAGAAACTTTGACAAGTACAATATAATAAAAACACATGTTTCACGTTACATCAAGATATAATCTCAATGCGAGATAAACACGTGCATATACAATGTGAAAGTGGAACGGTGCATAACAATGCAAGTGGAACGTTGCATAACAATGCAACTGGAACGGTGCATAACAATGCAAGTGAAAAGTGCATAACAATGCAAGTGGAACGGAGCATAACAATGCCACTGGAACGGTACATAACAATGCAAGATAATCAATGATGCATACTCAATGCAAGATAATCAACGATGCATATCTAACGCAAAACGGTAATGCACGGTCAATGCAACTATTCAAAATGCATACCCCATGCATCAATAAAAGCGATGTTTTTTCTATGCCACAACAAAAGCATATATTAGAAACAATTCAAAGGCAACTCTCGATTTACCTCTCAAAGAGTTGCACGATGCTTAAAAAGGATACACCTCGTGTGGGTTGAAAGGCGATGACCTTCGCGTACTGCGAATGTGATTCTTGGGCTTCCGCGGATGCATCCTGAATCAAATTTTCAACATACCCTACATTTATTGGAACTCAAGGACACATACCCAGGTAAAAAATGCAAGGGAAGCTGGTGGAGGCTTGCCAGCCATCAGGGGAAGCCGCCGGCCCCTTGCCGGCCATTAGTGGCCATTGCCGGCCATCAGTTATACACTGCTGGCCATCGATGTGCCACTGCCAGCCATCAATGGCAGATTTGGGTAGAAATGTCTTTTGACCCGTGGCTCTTTAAGTATACCCGAAACCATTTCATTTGCTCACAAACCCTTACACAAAAAACATTTCCCTTGCCCTCTAGGTGTGTTTTCTCTCTAGATTCACGTGTTCTACTCGTTTCCCAACACCCTAAAAAACATTTTCTTCATGAAAACCCTCTTGCTCTCTTCAATTTAAACCGATCAAAATTGATTTAGACGCCTCTTTCGTCATTTCCACCATTTAAGGTCGACTCCCCCCGAGTTTCTTGCAAGGTTAGTTCAATTTTCTCGGGTTTCAACTTTATTTGAATTTTTCTCTCTCCTAGGGTTTGATTTGTCCAAAGCTTCACCCTTTTCCCCATTTTTGCTCACTTTTGCTCATTTTTGCTCATTTTGCATCCATTTTAGATGGCAGACGATGTCCCATATGACGGGGGCTTCCCCGCACTACCTCCGGCAGAGTTTGCAGTGGACTTCGAGGCTGAGCCTGCGGTTGAGCTCGAGCCATTACTGCCGAGCATTCGCCCATTCGATCCGGCGAGATACCACCCCGAGACGCACATTATACCAGTTGCGGGAGGCATCGAGGCCTTCACTGATTTCGCCGAGGTCGTGCCAGACGACCTCTTACTGAGAGAGCCTATGTCTCACTTGTCGGCCATAGCCGTAGAGGTACAAACTTCACTTTTCTGAAATACCATCTTTAACTATTGCATTTCTTGCACTACTTTGATCTGATCGCATCACATGCCTTGATTTGACTGTATTTCATACACTGCTGCTTCACATTCAATTGTCTTTCATACATCATTGCTCTGCATTCAACTGTACCTCATACATCACTGCTCTGTATTCAACTGTACTTCATATATCACTGCTTTGCATTCAACTGTACCTCAATTGCGCTTTGATCTAATTGCATCACATGCATTTACACAAGATGGATCCCGCTCCTTCCGAGGCTACGGTGCCATGACTGCTCGGGATTGGTATGAGGAACTTCCAGCCAGGGTCCGTGGCATAATCGACGGGACTGGCTTCGGTCTATTTTGCTCCACCTTGACGCGGATCACAGCTAGGCGCCCTCTCATTGGGGCTCTTGTGGAGAGGTGGTGGGATACCACCAACTCTTCCACTTCTCCTCTGCAGGGGAGATGATGATGACTCCTTACGACTTTGCCATGATCACTGGCTTAGGCGTAGGGGGTGATCCGATTCCCCTCGATCCTTACATGGGAGAGTGGGAGGCTACATGGGCGGGCGCAGCCACCGATACTTCAGGCAGGTATGGTTCGATACTGCTGGTTTGAGGAGCAGTTCAGAGAAGTTGAGCCTGAGACTGTTGAGCAGACCGAGCAGTATGCCAAGGGCTCTCTCATGTTTCTCTTTGGTACCACCTGGCTCTCAAACAGGTGGAATACTATTGGTTTGTATTTTCTGAGCGCATTAGTGGTGCTGCAGCGAGTCCCGTTCTACGACTGGGGTGGAGCTGGTCTTACCATTTTTTACGGATGTGTGGGACTTTGATTGGCGGCTACTGGCGAGCTTGGGAGCTACACAGCTTAGTT
This sequence comes from Camellia sinensis, assembly GCF_055761805.1. Classification (NCBI taxonomy): domain Eukaryota; kingdom Viridiplantae; phylum Streptophyta; class Magnoliopsida; order Ericales; family Theaceae; genus Camellia; species Camellia sinensis. The sequence goes on from NC_138966.1 coordinate 16,584,516, forward strand.
CCCCCCTCTTCACTTTACATTTTCGCTTAGCATTTCCTGCTTTCATTTGTGCAACACATGTACTTTCTGCATTTTTCTATACCTTGCTCACACATTGTATGCTTTCTACTTTGCATTTTCTGTACACTGTTCATACATTGTATTGATCAAGATTTCCTTGCAGCTATGGGTGTACGCATACTTTCTGACTCTTGCCCCAGAGCCCAGAGTGGAGACCCCTGCGATAGTTCCGTTCTCTCGGGTATTCGACGGCCAGCTCTGCCGTATGACCCGGGAGAGCTTCATGTTCTGCTGATAGTATTTCGACAGGTCACTGCGCGCGAGGTAACCCAAAACATAGTCACGTTGCTTTTCAATTAGTTTGATACACACAGTAATCAATTGATAACGACTAATCATCTGTCCATTTTCTTTTCTTCAGATCATATGGCAGCTATGGAACATGATACCGTCAGGAGCCAGATTTGCATATGAGACTGCTAGGGTCGTGACTCGCTACCACATCCTCCTGGAGGGACCGATTTGTCGCGCTTGGTTCTTGAGGGAGTGCTTTATGCACTAGACCTTGAGCTTGCCTGCCCTGTATATACCGATGGCATCTCCCGCGTCTATGAGAGAGACACACAGGCTTTCTGGGGATGAGGTGATCGAGTTCATGGTAGGACTAGATGCAAACCATTTCTGTATGGAGGGCGACTACGCGACCTTCATTCAGAAGCATCTGATGCCGCCTCTGACCGGCGAGAGCTCCAGCTGCGTGAGGGAGAGGTAGAGCGACCAGATCTCGTAAGATGAGCGATCCTGAGGCGCGGCAAGAGACTGGATGGCCAGAGCTGCCAACTACAGTGAGTTACCGGAGACGTTCTGGAGAGACTTGCCAGATCCCCATTAAGCCTGCACTAGCTGGTCATGTACTTGTCGGGATTCGAGGCGCGACTTCGGTATGCACCGAATTTTACATTTTGCATATTTACTTCCTTTCAACTATGCTTTATAGAATACTGATCCCTTCAATGCACTTGCAGGCACCCATTGAGTACACAGGGCAAGCCCTTGAGCTCATGGCTTCCTTAACAGACATGGTACAGATGAGCTTAGATCTGCTCAGCCTCTACCGGATCCCGGTAATTTTCCATTTGCATTTCATGCCACAAATTTTTTATACTAACACATTAGTATTGCAGCTGCTCCAAGCTTCACTGATCTGATACACTGCATTAAAACACTGCATCGATACACTATTTCCGTACACTATCTACGACATACATACACCGCAAATCCACTGTTCACAGCACATCATCTACAATCATTTACTGCTCACGGCACATTATCTTTTGCATCCCATGTACACAGACTAATGCATTCTCATAAATTGCCCTTTTCAGATTCCTTTCGAGATGCCAGCCCCATCATACGCCCCAGCAGGAACAGAGGCAGGACCTTCAGCGCCTCCCCCAGCAGTAGAGAGGAAAGGGAGATAGGCTCAGACACGCAGCCGAGGTAGAGCTAGAGGCACCCACAGCGAGAGTGGTCCTTCAGAGCCCGTTCTGGATGATGATGATGATGAGACGAGCGAGGAGGCTGAGGCAGCGAGTCGACAGTCTGAGTCATCTGATGAGAGAGACGACGATGCTGGCTCGGATCCTGCTGACAGTGAGGCTGGAGAGGCTGAGGAGGGTTCCGGTTCAGGCTCTGATCCAGCTTCAGACAGCGGTGTTGATGGTGGCGATGCTCCAGAGTCTGCGCCACCGAGGAAGAGGACGAAGAGGGCCTCTGAATCCCTAGGCTGAGTGGCACCGATTTAGATGCTTTTTGCTTTGTTTTCTTTTTGCTAGTAGTTTTTGCACATTGTACAGCCTTAGGTAGTTTTATTTTCTTTAAAACTTGTAATCTTTTGCAAACAGAAACCATAATGGGAATGAAAACAACGTTGCATTTTACATTCTAAGCATCTCATCGCATCACACAGCACAAAAATGAGATTGATCTTTGTTTGAAAACTGCATATGCAAAATGCATTGGTCTGAATCAGGTAGTGAACCAACTAACAACCGAAAGAAGAAAGAACGACTCGATAAACAACACAAGGCCACACAGGCCAAACAAAGTAAACATAACTCGATAAGAAAATTGCAAGGACTCGATAAACAACAAGCATACAACTTGGTAAACAAGGTGCAATAACTCGATAATAACATGCATACAACTTAAACGGACATGTTAAGCCCGAAAAAAATCAAAACAAGACCCCGAAGGGTACCGATAACAGAATTCAACTACTGAAAATAGCTGAATCTTCACACAGGAGGTCAGTGAACACCAAAGAGGGGCTGCCAGCCATGGGAAATGGCCTGTCGGCTATTGATGACCCCCTGCTGGCCATCGATGGCAGAACCTCCGAAACGTCGACATCTATCCTCCACTAACTGCCTTATCTTCTATAAAGGTTCCAACTTCGTGGTTTCCTCATTCTAACTCCATGTTTCCCCCAAATGGAAGCATTTCTTTTCCAAAAACTCTCTGATTGGCTGCCAGCTTTGGATAGCTCGGAGAAGTTGAATTTTTGGGGTTTCGAAGTAAATGCACTATTCACGTTGAGCCGCACCCCGCTTCCTCCACGCCGCGGCTAGGTGCTGGAATCTAGTAACTCATGTTTTTAGCTTTAGCGGGCAGGAGATGTGCCCCACTTTTGACGATTTCCAAGCTTTGCAGGAATCTCAGCGCGATGAAGAGATCTTACCTCAATTCCGTTTTGGCCACGTCTAAGCTCCAGGACGGATGTGTGGGCTTACTTTGCATGACGCTTGGCCTTTGATTCGCGACGGAGAATTGGACATCCCCAGCTTGATTCAACGGTTTTCTGACACCGGTGACCGCGGTGATTATCTTTGGCAGAGTTTTCGGCAACATGCCCTCTGCTTGTGCATGTTGTCTCATTTCTTGCTAGCCCCAGGCTTTGGAGGGCCTAGCATCCGTTTGATTGAGGTCGCCCAAGGCTTAAAAGAGTGCAAGAGTTGCATTGCCATGACACTAGCTGAGACACTGATGGGTTTAGATGCCTTCCATTGCCGGGAGACAACCAGATTTGCAGTGAGTCCACTACTCTTACAAGTAATGTTTCCCACTCTTCTCACATGTGTAGTTCTCACATCACTCGGCCCTCAGGCTCTGTTTTTCTCTCAAAACCCTTCCTCTCTTTTCTCTCCATGCACACCTCTCCATTCTTTAATCTCTCATTTTTCATCCCCCCCCAGATATGGTTGATGGATAAGTTGAAAGTGGTGGACTCATGCCCAGTATATTCAGCACGCGACTATTTCTTCCGGCAATGACTAGTTGACGCCCCAGATGAAGGATGGTGGTGCGAATGGATGTGCAGTCTATCTGCTCTCAACATTGCTTGGCGCTGCCCCTGGCTTAATCTACCGGCGATGAGCTACAATATGTTTAGGCAACCGGGCATTCAGCTGATCAGCCTGACACACTGCATCTTTTACTTCCCGTTCCGAATTCGGCGCCAATTTGGACATGATCAGACTTGCCCGGAAGATGAGGTAGAGTACCCTATTGTATTTCCAGTCCGAGGCTCAAATCTGGCTCGGTATGCCACAGCATGAAGGACGAGAGAGCTTTTGGCCCCGCTCCCACTTTTAGTTGCACCCTCTCTGATGAGTGCATAGCTTGGCTCGATGAAGAGGCGCAGGTTGGGCCTACTTTGGCATCAGAGGCTTCCACAAGCTCTAGGAGGGGAGGCAGGAACACCTGACTATGCCCTAAGTTTATTTACTTTAATGAGTACTTTCAAGTTTTCTTTATGAATGTAATAAAAAGCAACTTCAATTTGTATTCAAGAGTAGGAGAACTCTGTACTGAAATCAATGTAATTGAAGGTTGTGGGTACTGAAAATTCTCTGTTTGGTCCAAAAATGGTCTAAGTTGTAAAAAGATTAATTTGAACAAAATCAACTTTTATTAAAACTTTTGAAAACCATTTTCGATATGGATCACAACTGAACATGCCCGAGATCTATCATTGAGATGTACAACCCCGGATCTAGCAACTGGAAAGTTGCCCCTAGTCAGAATAGTACTGCACTGGAGATCACAACTGAGCTCTTGAATGTAGAAAAGACAAAGATGACCAACATGATCATATGGACAAAGTTGATTTGAAAGTGTTTATGGCTAGACTTCAGAATGAGGTTGCCTATGTATCCCAAAGATGGGATCAAGCCTTACGTAGTTCGGTTAAGATTTACTCGTGTATTAACACTCTACAGAGAGCCATTCAGGGATAGTATTTCTTCAACTTGTCCATGTTGATCGGCTAGAAGAACTCTAGGCCATCTTAGTCCATCAGAACTATAGCTCCACCTGACCAGATAGACTTGATGATGTAGGGACCAGTCCAATTAGGTTTGAACTTGCCCCTAGGGTCATGGATGAGAGCTCGGTTGTCTTTGAGCACTAGATCCCCCTCTTTCAAATTCCTGGACTTAACTATCTTGTTGAAAGCCTTGGAAATTCTTCGTTGATAACCCTGGACGTGAGACAGTGCTTTCAGCCTTCTCTCGTCAAACAGCATGAGTTTTTCGAACCTGCTCTGCTGCCAATCTGCCTTAGCCATAATTCGTAATGACGGAACCTCAACTTCGATATGCAGAACAACCTCCATCCTATAAACCAAGAAATACGAAATTGCCCCAGTAGAAGTTCGAATTGAAGTCCGGTAGCCCCAAAGAGCAAATGGCAGTTTATCTGTCCAGTCCTTGTAGGTTTCCACCATCTTCTGCAGAATATGCTTGATATTCTTGTTGGCGGCCTTAACTGCTTCATTGGTTTGCGGCCTATATGTAGATAACTTATGAAAAGCCACGTTGTATTTCTCCAACAAGTCGATCACCTCCTTCTTGAAGTGGGAACTATTATCCGAAATAATCTCATTCGGGACCCCGTAGCGACATATAATGTTGTTCCTGATGAACTTAGCAACGTGTAATGCCTTCAGCACAACGTAAGATTGGGCCTCAACCCACTTCGTAAAGTAGTCTATTGCTACCAGAATATACTCATGTCCGTTGGACCCCTTCGGAGTGACAGCCCCAATAACATCAATCCCCCAAACTGAAAACGACCATGGCGACGTCATGTTGTACAGCTTTGATGGCGGAATGTTCATGCGGTTTGCATGGATCTGACATTTGTGGCATCGCCGGACAAAGCCAATACAATCCTCCTCCATGGTTGACCAATAATAACCCTTGCTAAGGATCTTCCGGGCTAGCATCACCCCGCTCATGTGCGCTCCGCACTCTCCTCCGTGGGTGGCCTCCATTGGGCGCTTTGATTCTTCAGCATCAACACACAGTTTGTGCATCCCGAGATGACCCCGCTTGTACGTTTTACCCCCGCAGACGATGAACTGAGCAACCATTCTTCGAATTGCCCTATTATCTTTGGCATTTGCCCCTGGTGGATACGCCTCCTTTTCAAAGAAGTTCCAAATATCGAAATACCAGGGGTTCTTATCTTGTACCTCATCCATGGTAGCAATCAGCTCGTAGGCCGGCACGAATTTTTGTTCAACGATGATCGAACGCATCCGGACTCCAAAAGGGATGTCTATCATAAAAGATAGAGTTGCTAATGAATCGGCGAACCTGTTGTTCTCTCTTAACAGATGGGCGAAATTCAATTTCTCAAACCGAGGAATCAGAACGTCTAAGGTCTGGTGATAAATTCTCATCTTTTCTTCTTTAACTTTCCAATCTCCTTTAGCTTGAGATACAACAAGGTTCGAGTCCCCGATGACATCCAACTGTTTTGCCCCTAGTTCTAGGGCGGCTTCCAGTCCAGCAATACATGCCTTATATTCTGCCTCATTGTTCGACACTTTGAATCGGAGTTTGACTGCTAAAGGTATACGGGAATTGTCGGGTGCTATCAACAACACCCCTATCCCATACCCATACTGGTTTGATGCTCCGTCAAAATACATCGTCCAAGTCTCTTCTTCGACATGCAGAATGGCCTCATCTGGGAATATATATTCAACTGCTTCATCTCCCTCCACTGGGTGATCAGCTAGGAACTCCGCTACCGCTCTCCCTTTCACTAACTTACGCGTCATGTACTTCAGATCAAATTCGGAGAGAAGAAGCAACCAACGAGCTAGCCTACCCGTAAGTGCCAGTTTCTCGAAGAGATATTTAATGGGATCTAATCTCGAAACTAGTATTTCAGAGTGAGCTAACAGGTAGTGCCTCAACTTCCTGGTAGCCTATACCAAGGCCAGACAAGCCTTCTCCAGCGGAGTGTAGCGGGTCTCATAATCCAGCATTTTCTTGCTCAGGTAGTAGATAGCCTTCTCTACCTTGTCCTCAGATTCCTACGCAAGTATGTAGCTCATTGTAATTTCAGTTACTGATAGGTACAAAATCAACAGTTTCCCCAGCTCTGGTAGTGACAACATAGGTGGGTTCTGTAAATATTGGTTGATCTTCTCGAAAGTGACTTGGCATCGGTCATCCCATTAGAACTTCTTTCCTTTCTTCAAGAGATCAAATAGTGGTTCACAAGTCAGGATTAATTTTGCAATAAACCGTCTTATGAATTGCACTTTACCCAGAAAGCCTCGCACCTCCTTTTTAGTCCTCGGTGGTGGCATTTCTAAGATGGGTGTAGACACCCCATTTTTGACTGACCTTGAGACCCAGACGTCACCGATTGAGCGCTCGGTGATGTTGCATATTGTGCTTGTTCAGAAGTTTCAGAGTTTCGGCTGCAAGCCTTGCCTCCGGACTTCCGGACTCTTTTGTGCCTTGCCTCGGTTTGCGAACCTGGTTTGATTTTCTCTGTTTCTCTTCCTGAAGGGAGGGAGAGGTCTCATAGACCATCTCTCAGTGGCCGTAGGCTACGTTTCATGGTCGTAGGCCATTTTGCCCGTTTGGAGCCCGGTTTTCGGTTTTTCAGAGCCGTTGGCCGTGTGCCTCGGTTCGGAACTGCTTAACCACCTCCGTTTGCCTCAGTTTTTGGGATACATATTATTTTCTCCCTTTTGAGGGACACTGTGGTCCGAGAGACCAACTTCGTGGTTGGACACCACTTCCGGTGCCTAACAGCCCACTTTCGGGGCCCCGAACTGCGTGTTTTGGCTCCCGAACCTTCATTTTTCATTTTTGGGCTCCGACCCAAACTTGAGATAGTTATATTTTGAGGTCCTTTTCATTTTTTCTTAAGGACCTTTTACTGTTTGAGATATCCTCCTATCACTTGCTTCTTTAACGCTCTTTTAGGCCTATTTTTGCGCGGTATTTTAGGCTTACTTGTGAGCTGTTTCAGACTTGGTCATAAACGGCAAAGTGTCTTGTTTCGAGCCCCTCTCCAACTTTGTTGAAGGGCTCTCGGCCATTTGGATCCAGCAGCTACCACTTGCCTTTATATCCCACTTTTTGGCCTTTTTGGAGGGAAACTTGGATTGTTTTCCCTCCATTTTCCCCCCTCCCCCTTTTCCCCCCATTTTTGCCTATATATCAGCAGCTCCAGCTGCTGGTTTAGGATTAATAAAAAATCCCCTCAAGCCCTTTGCATCATCTCCCTCCATCTCTCTCTTTCAAGCTTAAGCATCCATGTTCCTTGCACCATTCCTTCATCACTACCTAGCATCACCACCACTACTCCATTTCCAGCAGCTTGGGGAGCTTTCCAGCATCTAGGAGGCATCACTTCTCAAGCGAAGAAGCAACCAAGGGTTGGTCTTCAAGGGTAAATGTCATTTCCCTCTTTTTGAGCTTAATTTTGCAACAATTTTCTAGTTAGTTTGCTTGCTGTTTTGAGCTCCGGCCAAAACTGAAAGTACCCTTTATTTGAGCTATATTTCATGTTTCATTAAGGGACTTTTATCATTTGAGGTCCCCACCTTGCACTTGCTTCATTATCCTTCTTGTATGCCATAATCTTGCAATGCATTTTTAGCCTATGCGTGATCTGTTTTGGAGCATGACGTAAACTGTAGATAGGCTTATTTTGAGCCCTTGTTCAACATTGAAGAAGGGCTCATCACTGTTTGGGACCCCCATGTGCCACTTGCCATTATACCCCTCTTTGGTCCCCATTTTTGCATGCTTTGGCAGCCCATTGTGCTTCAATTTTTGGTCTTTTTACAGAACTAAAAATAGTCTTATTTTGGCCCATTCTTCATGTTTCATTAAGGGCCTTTCATGGTTTGAGGCATCTCTTATACACTTCATGTTATATCTCTCTTTTGAGCCTCATTTTGCATAGCATTTTTTGACATATTTGCATACTGTTTTGGGTCCGGACATAAACTGTAAAATGCTTTATTTTTAACCTCTCTTCAACATTGTTGAAGGGCCCCTTTGTGGTTAAGGCCAGCAACCACTACTTGCTTCTTTGGCCACCTTTTGGCCCATTTCTTGCATGAGAGTTTAGTCATACCTGTGCTGGTTTTTGTGGTTTTCCATAAACTGTAAAAGATCATATTTTGGGCCCCTCTTCAACTTTGTTGAAGGGCCCTAATCTGTTTGGTGTCAGCAGCTGTGAGCTGTTTCATTATCTCATATTTAGGGCCGTTTTTGCATGCTAGTTTTGCCCTATTTGTGCTTGCTTTTTGGCCATGCTTTGAACTGTAAAAATGCTTGTCTAGGGGCTTCCTTGCTTCTCTATTTTCATCTCATGTTCAAATTATGTTTGCATTGCATAGCTATAGGCCATTTCATGCGCTAAAATCCATGTTTCGGGGCTCGTTCCATGCATCGGGTTTCATTTTACCGGGTTTCGGGGCTGTTTTGCATCTCATTTTACCTCTGATTTTTGCATTATCATATGCCATATTCCATGTCTTTGCCATGTCTCATTAGAGTGGCATTTCGGTGCCCAAGGGTCGGTCCTCGGTTTGCGTGCACGCGTGCACGCATTTCGAGTTGTCTTGTTTTCATCTGATGGCCTCCTATGTGAATGTGGCTGAGGCTCTCTCATGTTGGTGTAAGCCCATTATTGCATTGCGTATGCCATTTCATCCATAGCATTGTGTATGCTCGGTTGTGTATTACCTCGTACAGCGTGTATGCCATTCCATAACATTGTGTATGTTAGGATTGTAACTTAGTTGCATTTCATGCATGTCATGCATATTGCATCGTGTTCGGGATAGGAGTTAGTCCGGGCACGGGAAACGAGGTACGTTCCGTACTCCGAGTGACGGAACGTGTCTCAATTCCAAATCATCGACACTCCGGATTATCCATGATGGAGTTAGGTTCTTGTTGTGTTTATATATGCATTCATTCTATATTGAATTGCACAATTCGACTCCTCGGCCATCATGCATCGATATGCATGATTGGTGGCACGAGGATCGAGGCATGCATATATCTGTGAAAATACATTGCCATGCCCCTTTCCTGCTCTCTGTTGCAGCAAAATGAAGAATCAGCAACTTTTTAGAGCTTGGCGCGCATTTCAAGAAAAGGTGTAAACAGAGGCTACTTGGGGCATCGTCATGGATTTTCGCGCAAAGGCAACCCGGGCATGCATCATTCATCATCCGGAATGGAATCAAGGCAGTCCCTGGCTTGCATGCCAGTTTATTTATTTTCTTAGTTAATTTGTTAATTAATTAGGAATTTGTACATTATTTGGACTATAATATTCTTTTATTCGGGACTGTATATTTATTCGGACCCTCTGTGCGAGGGCATAATTGTAATAAGTGTGCGTGAGTGTGATGTATGTCTTCCAACCCCACGTCTTTCTTCCCTTTTATTTACCTGCTTATGATGGTTAGATTAGGGCATATTTCAATTTGCATACAGTATGACAGCATGTTTGCATTCATTCATCTGTTTTGCATGCACCGGGCTCGGCGCATCATGCTAACTGCATTTGTATTTCAATTCCAAGTTGAATACATGTTAGCTGTAGCATTTCATATGCCATGTTTAGAATAGCCGAGCCTGCTATAGTTGCATTTTTGCATGTGTTGCATTAGGCATTTCAGCATATTTAGGATCATGCATGGATTTCTAATAAGTTTCTTTTTTTTTTTTGGCTTGGAGTACTCGGTGAGTTTTATGCTTTAGCATCCTTGCATGCGTGTGAGTGACTGTCATGAATAGCATGCTTACCATGAGGCTAATTGCTTATGTGATATAACTGCCTGAATGCCTGTGGGTGAAGGTTGGGTTATTTGGATTGGAACAAATCATCAATTGTGAGTTTTAAGCCCACTAGATAGTGGCAAAATCATCTTTTCTAAGCCCACCTGCGGGTGGCAAAATCTGCATTTTAAGCCTACTTGCGAGTAGCAAACCATCTTTCAAATAAACAAGCATGAAATGTTTTGTTCCAATTCGGGCGACCCAGTCTATACTTATATGCTGTGTGCATCACATAGTAACCTAGGCTAATAATCGGAATAAGAACACACAAAGTTTTCAAAAATAGATATCATGGTTACTAGAGGCCGGTCTCTGACCGGGCGAGCGGGGGTGCTCACGAAGTGACCTTCCCCAATCGTACCCAAGTTCCCGAGCCAAGGCAACTTTGGTGATGACGGACACGTGGCCTTTGGCACCGAGTCAGGGTTTCCTAAATTTCCCCAAAAATAAAATATTTAGGTGGCGACCCTGTATCTGGCAAAGCAGTCCATGTTTGGCACTTCTTTCAAAAAATCTGTTTTCTCAAAACGATTTGCCAGATTTGGACTCTTTGGTTCAGATTTAGAACCGTGACAATTTAAGAGTCCTGAGCTGTAGTGACCCCAAATGAACAGAATGGGAGCTCGTTCCTCCCGGGGCGTTCGGGGACGTCTACAGTTTCTGGCGACTCTGTTGGGGATTTAGAGAACTTGACTCGAGCTCATGATATCTTGTTTTGACTACACTTGTGTGTTTCTTTGCATTGCATTTGCATTGGTGCGCCTAGGACACCGTGTTTGCCATCTGCTATTCCTGAACGGTTTGCCGGAGGCTTGTCTTGTCAAGGCATGACCATAAGGCTGACCGGTTGTGGGCTCTGCCAGTATGGGAACACAAACCTCGGTTTTATCGGGGCACCCTTTTGACCATTCGACCTAGTGCATATTCGGATCCATAGTGACCATTCCAAACTAGGACAGGTTACTTACCCAGTATAGGTTGTTTGAAGCCGCTGCGTGCGTAGTGAAACCCTAGCTCCTAACAAAATAGGACAGGGAAACCCTACCCCAACATAGGGGTGTTTTGGCTCTCACTTGTCTGCTATGTGCTTTTAGAGTGCGTCTCTATAGGAATGCATGTATCAGTCTACAAGTTTGGGCATCAGGCCTGCGGCACCAGTTTAGTAGTTTGGGCATCAGGCCTGCGGGCATCAGTATTTGGGAATCAGTTTTACCTGAGGGTATCAGTTTACAGACGGACTTTTGGGGGCAGAATTCAGTAGAGGGCATAGTCATCCTACTACACTCGTATCTGTTTTGGTGAAGTTGAGCTGAGGTGCTGTCTGTTTTCCCTTTTGCTAAGTAGTCTTGGAACCATAGCATCAGAAGGGTCTGATATCCCCCGGATACTCTGGACCTGTGTTGTTACGTGATCGGGGGATGAACCACTTGCTGGTGGTGCTCAGTTTACTCCAGATGTGATGGATGGTACGCACTATTTTGAGCATTTGTGAATGCTGTTTATTCCGCTTTCTGACTTGGGTATTGAGTCTGTCTTGTTGTATCGAGTCAGTCCTGTTGAGTCTGTCTTGTTGTATCGGGTCAGTCCTGTCGAGTCTGTCTCGTTGTATCGAGCTAGTCCTGCTGAATCTGTTTCGTTGTGTCGAGTTAGTCTTGTTGAGTCTGTCTTGTTGTATCGAGTCAGTCTTGTTGTGTAGGAGTCGGGTGATTCCGGGGGGTGTTACCTCGGGCGTCACCATTTTGTTTTGTGTTTGTCTTTTTGCTTTCTTTTGAGTCTGTTTCTGCCTTGGAGCCAGTTATGCCAACAGATTTGAATGGAACAGCAGTGATTTTCACACTCTTGTGTTTGCTTCTGCCGTGTGCCAGTTGTGCCAGAAGTTTGAATGAAATGACAGTGCTCTTCGCCTGCCTTTTCTGTGCCTTTGAAGTCATTGTAATGACTTAAGTTTTTCAAAACTTTTTTCGAAACATTGTGATAAAAACGAAGAGGAAGGAATTCCTCGGGTTTTGCAAAATTTGATCAATTAAGAGAAAGAGAGGCATGCTAAGCCCTTAATGAATGAAATCATGCTTGTTAGTGTGAGTACTGAGTAGGATCCTGGCTTGATCCAGACTGGTTTCACACTATCTTCAGCGCGAGCGATTTGTCGCTTTCTTAAAAAATTTCAAAAAACAAAATGTTTTGCGCGGTCCTGCGAAGACCTGTGTGGGATCGCTCTTGAGATTGTGCAGCCTAGGATCGCTCTCAGCCTCAAGATTCAATCCATTTGTTCTCGAACCTTGAACCCATTCAGAATGTTCAACGGTCAACTACAATATGAGGCCTGTGTGGCCAGATTTGAAACAGCCCTCGAACAAGAGGCACCAAAGTCAGTTCAAGAAGATCAGACCTCATCAGAACAAGTTTGCGAAGCTAGAACAGAAACACCCCTCGAACTAGGGGCGAAAACATCCGATGTGCTTGAAGAGCCGAAGATGGATCCTTCTGCAAATCAATACAACAGCCACTCTCTTGGATACGGATGGCTTCGAGATCCTAAAACCATTTGGCATGGACTTGTTACACTTGTAACCTTGAGAGGCTCGCTGGGCCGAAAACCAGGAAGGGCGACCCAGGCAAAAGTTAGAGCAAGAAAAAGAACAAAAAGAACAAAAAAAGAAAAAAGAAGAAAAAGAAAAGAAAAAAAAAGAAAGAAAAAATGAAAAAAAAAGAAAAGAAAAGAAAAGAAAAGAAAAGAAAAGAATATCAAAAAAAAAGAAGAAAAGAATATCAAAAAAAAAAGAAGAAAAGAATTGAAAAAAGAAAGAAAGAAGAACAAAGCTCGCAAGGTCGAAAACCCGCGACGGGCGCCTTGGCAAAAGTTAGAGCCTGAAAAGGAGAGGTTAATACCCGAGTGTACCTTAATCCCGAACTACGTAAGGCTTGATTCCCATCTTTGGGATACGTAGGCAACTTCGTTCTGAAGTCCAGCCGTAAAACACTTCAAATTCGATTGTGTCCATGCGATGGTTTTTGTCATCTTTGTCTTCTCTGTATCTAAGAGTCTGGTTGTGTTCGTCGCTCTGAGGACTGACTACAATGCGCTGCGGTGCTATCCAAACAAGGGGCAACTTTCCATTGCCATTCAAAACGCCACAGTGTCATTTCAAACAAGGGGCAACTTTCCGTTGCCATGCAGTGTCCTTCAGACAAGGGGCAATTTTCCATTGCTATGGGTCCAAGGTTGTGCATCTCAAGAGTAGGTTCTGTGCTCGTTGAGTAGTGGTCGTTTGCAAAAATAGTTTTTGAGAATTTTTACTGAGGCTGACTAATTTTCTCGAAAAGTACTCCATTTTTCAAAACTGGACCATTTCTTGGACCCAAAAAAGGAAAACTCTCAGTGCTCATAGCCTAACTTGCATGATTTTAAATTAGAAAATCGAACAAGCGCGTTAATCTAACTCTCATGTTGGTCAAAACTGTTTTAGTAGAAAGCAAAAAAACAAAAAATGGTCAAAATGATGAACTAGGGGCACAGTTGAGTCAGGTATTCTGTTTTTTCCCCTTTGTCAAAATACTTGCCAGAAAGGGCACTCTACTTGTCGGAAAGGGCACCGTATTCGCCAGAAAAGGGCACAACAAAGGGCAGAAAGCTCTCACATCCTCCAAGCAACGAGATATCAAGCAAAGTGCGAAGCACGAACTAGAATGGGGCAAGATATTCCACTCCATCATCTGGACAGATCTTATCACGTCCAAACTCCCCAGCAAAGCATCATCAACTGATGTTAGCTGCAGATTTGCTACACACCCAGTTGTAGCGCAACCTTTCCGTGGGAGGAATTCACTAGCTGTGAGCAGAAGAAAGAGAATCTAGCAGAATGCTAGGGACACGAGCCCACAATTTGCTGTTTATCCGTCAACCGCCCAGGGGAGGGATGAAAAATGAGAGATTGAAGAATAGAGAGATGTGCGATGAGAGGAAAAGTGAGAAGAGGGCTTTTTTAGAAAAACAGAGCTTGAGGGTCGAGTGATGTGAGAACCAAAAATGAGAAAGGGTGGGAAACACTACCCGGTGAAACAGGCTCCCTGTGCACGTCTGAGTATCGTGTCTTTTTGTTTTATCTCGATTCTTGTTTTGAGTCGTTTCGAGTGTTACTCGATGTGTCTAGGTTGTGTGCCTTTTATTTCCTTGTTGAGTCATTTTGCTATGTTCAGTCGTAGGCTCAATACCTGGTCGAAAACTCATCTCTCAATTTCAAAAATAAAATCGTTTTGTGCTCCGAGTGCCGTGCCGTTCTCCACATTTGTGCAAAACAGAATTGGTTCTTTCATAAAGTCGCGGGGTTCAACCTAGGTCACGTGAGAACAGTAAAACTAGGACCTATTTGAAGCTATATGGGTTCCAGACTACAAAGCAAAAGAAAAGAGGAAATGTCGGGTATCTAAGTTTGTTCCAACTTCAGTAAGTTCCGAGACTACATTCCGTGTGTACCTCTTCAGGTCTTGCCAAAGCTCCGAAGTATGAGTGTGCCTCTACCTCAAGCTCAAGATCAAGTCTGCTTCAAGCCAAAATGGCAATCAAAAGTGCTCTTCTCGAGTACCATTCCCTGCCAGAGGCATCTTGGCTGTGTTCGCAATGAGTTCCTAGGAGACCAACTGCGACGGTGGAAACTAGAGTTCGAATGGCTGATGCCTAGAACGTAAAGGTTCGGGATTTCCGGGACTAAAGTCTGGTTTAAATACCCAGAGGCGTGTCCTCGGCTTAAAATCTGTATGGAAGCCCCATAGGTTGAGATAGCGTGTATGCACCTCAATTCTGGATACTGAACCAACCTAGTCTGTCACCCCGTTGGAGAATAGGGAAAGTTGTGGACATGGCCAGGAAGGAAAGGTAGTAACTGCGGTTTGGAAGTACAATCAAGAAAGTGCAAGAAGAACCCACTCTTTTCAACTCAAAATGTTTCTGCGGAATTTTCAACTCATGTCTTCGATGTGTAGCTCATCGTCAGTCGGCATGCACGAGGTGTATCCTTTTTGGAATGTATCGTGACCCCTCCGAGAGGTAAATCGGAGGTTGCGTTTGGAACTTGGTCTACATAAGGCTTCTATTCCCTTATTCGGTATTTTTGTTTCAAACGGGTGTTGTCATGCGCGTTCCACTGGCATTGTTATGCTCATTCGTTGCATTGTTATGCACATTTATCTAGCATTGTTATGCTCATTACTTGCATTGTTATGCACACTTTACCTGCATCGTTATGCACCTTTTCACTTGCAATTGTCGTCTTTTCTCCTCTCGCATGCGGTGCGTTAGGACATCTTAAGTTTCGAACATTCGGACGATTTCCAGTGTTCATTCATACCTTTCCTCTCTTGCGTGTGATATGCTGAGAGGTTTTCTCTTGCGTGTGATACGTTGAGAAATTTCCCTTTCCTCCCTTGCATGTGATATGCTGAGAGGTTTTCTCTTGCGTGTGATACGCTGAGAAATTTACCTTTTCTCTCTTGCATGTGATATGCTGAGAGGTTTTCTCTTGCGTGTGATACGCTGAGAAATTTACCTTTTCTCTCTTGCATGTGATATGCTGAGAGGTTTTCTCTTGCGTGTGATACGCTGAGATATTTATCTTTCCTTCCTTGCATGTGATATGCTGAGAGGTTTTCTCTTGCGTGTGATACGCTGAGAAATTTATCTTTTCTCTCTTGCGTGTGATATGCTGAGAGGTTTTCTCTTGCGTGTGATATGCTGAGAAATTTACCTTTTCTCTCTTGCATGTGATATGCTGAGAGGTTTTCTCTGGCGTGTGATACGCTGAGAAATTTATCTTTCCTCCCTTGCATGTGATATGCTGAGAGGTTTTGTCTTGCGTGTGATACGCTGAGAAATTTGTCTTTTCTCTCTTGCATGTGATATGCTGAGAGGTTTTCTCTTGCGTGTGATACGCTGAGAAATTTCTCTTTTCTCTCTTGCATGTGATATGCTGAGAGGTTTTCTCTTGCGTGTGATACGTTGAGAAATTTATCTTTCCTCTCTTGCATGTGATATGCTGAGAGGTTTTCTCTTGTGTGTGATACGCTGAGAAATTTGTCTTTCCTCTCTTGCATGTGATATGCTGAGAGGTTTTCTCTTGCGTGTGATACGCTGAGAAATTTGCCTTTCCTCTCTTGCGTGTGATATGCTGAGAGGTTTTCTCTTGCGTGTGATACGCAGAGGAATTTGCCTTTCTTCTCTTGCGTGTGATACGCTGAGAAGTTTACCTTTCCTCTCTTGCGTGTGATACGCTGAGAGGTTTACCTTCTTCCTCTCCTATGTGTGATACGCAGAGAGATGTTGTGTGTAAGACTCCGGGTATTCTCAGTAGTCGCTTTTAGCCTTTTCCGTATGAGACGCAGTGAGAATTGCATAATTTTCTTACATTCTTAACTGTATGAAATGTAGTTGTTGCTTTGCATTTTTGCTTAAAACTGTTGCATCTATTGTGAATATGTGCTTCATTACAGCTTGCTGCATTTGCATGATCATTGAGTCTCCTTCGGCGTCTTGCATTACCAGTTGCATTTTGCCCCCCCTGCCTGCGGGCATGCCTGCGGGCGCATCTCTGTTTATCTTACCTGTTTGTCTAAGTCTTCGTCCTTGGGTTGTCTCTGGGCTTTGACATTCACTCCCGTCACGTGTGACTTTCTAGTTTTGTCAAAGAGGGACAACTGTAGACACCCCATTTTTGACAGACCTTGAGACCCAGACGTCACCGATTGAGTGCTCGGTGATGTTGCATATTGTGCTCGTTCAGAAGTTTCAGAGTCTCGGCTGCGAGCCTTGCCTCCGGACTTCCAGACTCTTTTGTGCCTTGCCTCGGTTTGCGAACTAGGTTCGATTTTCTCTATTTCTCTTCCTAAAGGGAGGGAGAGGTCTCGTAGACCATCTCTCAGTGGCCGTAGGCTACGTTTCGTGGTCGTAGGCCATTTTGCCCGTTTGGAGCCCGGTTTCCGGTTTTTTGGAGCCGTTGGCCGTGTGCCTCGGTTCGGGACTGCTTAACCACCTCCGTTTGCCTCAGTTTTTGGCATACATATTATTTGCTCCCTTTTGAGGGACACTGTGGTCTGAGAGACCAACGTCGTGGTCGGACACCACTTCCGGTGCCTAACAGCCCACTTTCGGGGCCCCAAACTGCGTGTTTTGGCTCCCGAACCTTCATTTTGCATTTTACGGCTCTGACCCAAACTTGAGATAATCATATTTTGAGGTCCTTTCCATGTTTGATTAAGGACCTTTTACTGTTTGAGATCTCCTCCTATCACTTGCTTCTTTAACGCTCTTTTAGGCCTATTTTTGCGCGGTATTTTAGGCTTACTTGTGAGCTGTTTCGGACTTGGTCATAAACTACAAAGTATCTTGTTTCGAGCCCCTCTTCAACTTTGTTGAAGGGCTCTTGGCCATTTGGGTCCAGCAGCTACCACTTGCCTTTATATCCCACTTTTTGGCCTTTTTGGAGGGAAACTTGGATTGTTTTCCCTCCATTTTTTCCCTCCATTTCCCCCCCCCCTTTTCCCCCCATTTTTGCCTATATATCAGCAGCTCCAGCTGCTGGTTTAGGATTAATAAAAAATCCCCTCAAGCCCTTTGCATCATCTCCCTCCATCTCTCTCTTTCAAGCTCAAGCATCCAAGTTCCTTGCACCATTCCTTCATCACTACCTAGCATCACCACCACTACTCCATTTCCAGCAGCTGGGGGAGCTTTCCAGCAGCTAGGAGGCATCACTTCTCAAGCCAAGAAGCAACCAAGGGTTGGTCTTCAAGGGTAAATGTCATTTCCCTCTTTTTGAGCTTAATTTTGCATCATTTTTCTAGTTAGTTTGCTTGCTGTTTTGATCTCCGGCCAAAACTGAAAGTGCCCTTTATTTGAGCTATATTTCATGTTTCATTAAGGGACTTTTGTCATTTGAGGTCCCCACCTTGCACTTGCTTCATTATCCTTCTTGTATGCCATAATCTTGCAATGTATTTTTAGCCTATGTGTGATCTGTTTTGGAGCATGATGTAAACTCTAGATAGGCTTATTTTGAGCCCTTCTTCAACATTGAAGAAGGGCTCATCACTGTTTGGGACCCCCATGTGTCACTTGCCATTATACCCCTCTTTGGTCCCCATTTTTGCATGCTTTGGCAGCCCATTGTGCTTCTGTTTTTGGTCCTTTTACAGAACTGAAAATAGTCTTATTTTGGCCCATTCTTCATGTTTCATTAAGGGCCTTTCATGGTTTGAGGCATCTCTTATACACTTCATGTTATATCTCTCTTTTGAGCCTCATTTTGCATAGCATTTTTTGACATATTTGCATACTGTTTTGGGTCCGGACATAAACTGTAAAATGCTTTATTTTTAGCCCCTCGTCAACATTGTTGAAGGGCCCCTTCGTGGTTAAGGCCAGCAACCACTACTTGCTTCTTTGCCACCTTTTGGCCCATTTCTTGCATGAGAGTTTAGTCATACCTGTGCTGGTTTTTGTGGTTTTCCATAAACTGTAAAAGATCATATTTGGGGCCCCTCTTCAACTTTGTTGAAGGGCCCTAATCTGTTTGGGGTCAGCAGCTGTGAGCTGTTTCATTATCTCACATTTAGGGCCGTTTTTGCATGCTAGTTTTGCCCTATTTGTGCTTGCTTTTTGGCCATGCTTTGAACTGTAAAAATGCTTGTCTAGGGGCTTCCTTGCTTCTCTATTTTCATCTCATGTTCAAATTATGTTTGCATTGCATAGCTATAGGCCATTTCATGCGCTAAAATCCATGTTTCGGGGCTCGTTCCATGCATCGGGTTTCATTTTACCGGGTTTCGGGGCTGTTTTGCATCTTATTTTACCTCTGATTTTTGCATTATCATATGCCATATTCCATGTCTTTGCCATGTCTCATCAGAGTGGCATTTCGGTGCCTAAGGGTCGGTCCTCGGTTTGCGTGCACGCGTGCACGCATTTCGAGTTGTCTTGTTTTCATCTGATGGCCTCCTATGTGAATGTGGCTGAGGCTCTCTCATGTTGGTGTAAGCCCATTATTGCATTGCGTATGCCATTTCATCCATAGCATTGTGTATGCTCGGTTGTGTATTACCTCGTACATTGTGTATGTTAGGATTGTATCTTAGTTGCATTTCATGCATGTCATGCATATTGCATCGTGTTCGGGATAGGAGTTAGTCCGGGCATGGGAAACGAGGTATGTTTCGTACTCCGAGTGACGGAACGTGTCTCAATTCCAAATCATCGACACTCCGGATTATCCATGATGGAGTTAGGTTCTTGTTGTGTTTATTTGTGCATTCATTCTATATTGAATTGCACAGTTCGACTCCTCGGCCATCATGCATCGATATGCATGATTGGTGGCACGAGGATCGAGGCATGCATATATCTGTGAAAATACATTGCCATGCCCCTTTCCTGCTCTCTGTTGCAGCAAAATGAAGAATCAGCAACTTTTTGGAGCTTGGCGCGCATTTCAAGAAAAGGTGTAAACAGAGGCTAATTGGGGCATCGTCATGGATTTCCGCGCAAAGGCAACCCGGGCATGCATCATTCATCATCCAGAATGGAATCAAGGCAGTCCCTGGCTTGCATGCCAGTTTATTTATTTTCTTAGTTAATTTGTTAATTAATTAGGAATTTGTACATTATTTGGACTATAATATTCTTTTATTCGGGACTGTATATTTATTCGGACCCTCTGTGCGAGGGCATAATTGTAATAAGTGTGCGTGAGTGTGATGTATGTCTTCGAACCCCACGTCTTTTTTCCCTTTTATTTACCTGCTTATGATGGTTAGATTAGGGCATATTTCAATTTGCATACAGTATGACAGCATGTTTGCATTCATTCATTTGTTTTGCATGCACCGGGCTCGGCGCATCATGCTAACTGCATTTGTATTTCAATTCCAAGTTGAATACATGTTAGCTGTAGCATTTCATATGCCATGTTTAGAATAGCCGAGCCTGCTATAGTTGCATTTTTGCATGTGTTGCATTAGGCATTTCAGCATATTTAGGATCATGCATGGATTTCTAATAAGTTTCTTTTTTTTTTTGGCTTGGAGTACTCGGTGAGTTTTATGCTTTAGCATCCTTGCATGCGTGTGAGTGACTGTCATGAATAGCATGCTTACCATGAGGCTAATTGCTTATGTGATATAACTGCCTGAATACCTGTGGGTGAAGGTTGGGTTATTTGGATTGGAACAAATCATCAATTGTGAGTTTTAAGCCCACTAGATAGTGGCAAAATCATCTTTTCTAAGCCCACCTGCGGGTGGCAAAATCTGCATTTTAAGCCTACTTGCGAGTAGCAAACCATCTTTCAAATAAACAAGCATGAAATGTTTTGTTCCAATTCGGGCGACCCAGTCTATACTTATATGCTGTGTGCATCACATAGTAACCTAGGCTAATAATCGGAATAAGAACACACAAAGTTTTCAAAAATAGATATCATGGTTACTAGAGGCCGGTCTCTGACCGGGCGAGCGGGGGTGCTCACGAAGTGACCTTCCCCAATCGTACCCAAGTTCCCGAGCCGAGGCAACTTTGGTGATGACGGACACGTGGCCTTTGGCACCGAGTCAGGGTTTCCTAAATTTCCCCAAAAATAAAATATTTAGGTGGCGACCCTGTATCTGGCAAAGCAGTCCATGTTTGGCACTTCTTTCAAAAAATATGTTTTCTCAAAACGATTTGCCAGATTTGGACTCTTTGGTTCAGATTTAGAACCGTGACAATTTAAGAGTCCTGAGCTGTAGTGACCCCAAATGAACAGAACGGGAGCTCGTTCCTCCCAGGGCGTTCGGGGACGTCTACAATGGGCTTGATTTTAGAAAGATCGCCTCGACACCCCTTTGTGTGATGAAGAACCCTAGCATTTTCCCTGTTGTAACACCAAAAGTACATTTCTGAGGATTCAGCCGCAACCGATACTCTCTGATCTGTTGAAAGAATTTTTGCAAGGCGGTATAGTGGCCCTCTCTTTCCTTGGACTTGACAATCAGGTCGCCCACGTACACCTCAACCTCTTTATGGATCATATCGTGAAAAATCATGGTCGCAGCCCGTTGATATGTAGCTCCAGCATTCTTCAAACCGAACGGCATCACCCTATAACAATAAGTTCCCCACGGGTTAGTAAAAGCAGTTTTCTCCCTGTCTTCGGGGGCAATCAAAATCTGATTGTAGCCTGAAAACCTATCCGTAAATGAGAGCAACGAATGCCCAGCAGTGAAATCCACTAATTCGTCAAGATGCGGCAGAGGAAAGTCGTCATTCGGACTGGCTTTGTCTAGATCTCTGAAGTCCACACATACCCGAATTCTGCCATCCTTCTTCGGCACCGGAACTATATTGGCCAACCAAGTTGGATACTCAGATACTAATAGGAACCCTGCGTTGATCTGCTTGGTGACCTCTTCTTTGATCTTGAAGGCCCAATCCGAGCAAATCCTTCGGAGCTTCTGCTTAACAGGTTGGGCCTCTCGGTCTAGAGGGATGCGGTGCTGTACAATCTCAAGATCGATTCTAGGCATGTCTTCGTAGGACCATGCGAAAATATCTTTGAAATCTTTTAATAAAGCGACTAAGCGCTCGCGCTCCTCCGAAGACAACGTGGACCCGATCTGGACTAGCCGTCGGTCCTTCTCAGTACCAACATTAATTGAGGTGATTTCATCAACCTAAGGTTTTACAAACCTCTCCTGCTCTTGATCAACAAATGTTTCAAAACCGGAGGAATTTCTTCCTCGTCGTTTTCATCAAAATTTGAAAGTCCTGATTAATGCAATAAACTAAAGGCATAGAAAAGTACTCAAAGGCCATAGCAGCACCATTCTCATTAGCAACCTCCAGATCGTCTGATTCTTCGGTTAAAACAGACTCAAAGGAAAAATGAAAAAGGCAACCTGGACAGGACAGTGGCATCCGGGTTATCACCCCCAGGAATACCTGACTTTGACTCAGATGAACTAGAATCTGATTCTGACTCCACAGACTCTGTGGAATCAAATTCTGGTTCACTACCTAATCTAGAATTGGTTGGTAAAAAGCCTTCCTCGTATTGCCAAACGTGGGAAAGTGCGATGGATGCATCCAGAATTCTAGAAAATGGGCCCACAGCCGCTTCATCCCCGATCATGGAAACTGAAAAGTTATCCCCCAAGCACTCCGGTATGATCTGAGGATCTGAGCGGAGACAAGCTAGCGCTACCCCCATCTTAATTTCTGTGCTCTCGGAATCCTCTTCCTTGCACTGCTCAGCTTCAGCTGGAGGGTCTGTCTGCTCTTCGGTAACTTCATCCCCTACCAACTGAAGGTCAAAAAAGATCTTGAAGCCGGGCAAGCGCCGCTTCTCTGAATTCAACCAGCACTCCAGAAAGCCGCAAAATGGGAAGGCTTCCCCCTCCCAGACAAAGCGTCCGTTCAGGGTCCCCTAGATAGGTCGGTACCCCAACTCATACTGCTTCCTGACTTGCTTTTCCCTGGCTCTTCTGGCCATTTCCCTTCCTTTCCTCGCCCAATCCTCTTTGGTAGGTAGATAACCTAGGCCAAAAGTATATGGGTTGTGTGGCACTTCGGCCAATGCTGCGACGCCCTTCTGGCCACTTCGCCCCAATCCCATCCCGAGCATGTGTTGAAGCTCGTTGATGAGGTAGACAGATTGTGCGCTGACGTATAGCTCCTCATTATGAGGTAGACAGAAACTACAGACTCGACTTTCTTTGCGCGCCCCCCTTTCGGAGAAGGCGCGAATTTGGTCTTACTACAGTTCGGATTGCTGTCACGGTTTTAAATCTAATCTCACAAAGTGTAATGTGAGACTGATAAACACCAAAGAGTCCAAATCCGGAAATTGGTTTTGGAAAATCCATTTTGAATTAAAAAGCGCCAAACATGGACAGCTTTGCCAGATTACAGAGTCGCCACCTAAATATTTTATTTTTGGAAAATTTAGGAAACCCTGACTCATGCCAAAGGCCACGTGTCCGTCATCACGAAAGTTGCCTCGGCTCGGGAACTTGGGTACGAGAGGAGAAGGTCCTGAAATGAGCACCCCCACTCACCCGATCAAAGGATCGTCCTCTACTAAGCATGATATGTTGTTTTATAAACACATGTGTTCTTATTCCGGTTTTTAGCTAACTTTACTATGTGATGCGCACAACATACAAGTATTAAGTCAATGACGAGAATTAGAACAAAACAACTCATGTCTGTTTGTGAAAATGGTTTGAAAGTGCTACTCACAAGTAGGCTAAAGTGCGGATTTGCCACCCTCAAGTGGGCTTAGAAACATGATTTTGCCACATCGCAAAGTGGGCTTAAAACTCACAATCATCGAGTTGTTCCAATTCAGGCAATCAAGCCTTCATCCACAGGCATTGAAGCAGTTAAGCACTTAAGCAAATAGCCACATGGCAAGCATGCTATCATGGCAACACTCACACTTATGCAAGTATGCTAAAACGTAAACACTCACTGTGTACTCTGAGCCAAAACAAAAGCTTGTTAGACAACAATGCATGAATCCTCACTATGCTTAGATGCCTAATGCAACACATGCAATAATGCAATTAAATAGGCTCAGCTATCTAAGATGATATATGAATACAACAATTTGATACACGTATTCAAAGAGGTATTGAAATACGATGTAGTTTGAATGATGCACCAAGCTCGGAGCATGCAATACAAATGAATGATGCAAACATGCAAGCATAAGGTATGCTAATCAAAATATGCCCTAAACTAACCATCAAAAGCTGATAAGTAAAAGGGAGAAAGAAATGGGGTTGGAAGACATGCGCACAAGCACGCACGCTTATTACAACATATACGCCCTCTCGAAGGAGGGTCCGAAGACGCTAAGCTAAGCTAATCTAATCTAAGCTAACTAACAAATTAACTGACTTAGCTAATTAATTATTACAAACCAAATTGAATTTGAATAACTAGCTAATCTAAGCTAATTAGAATGTTACAAAGATGAATTAAATTAGCTAAACACATTAACTAATTAATTACAAAACCAGTAAATTAACTAACTAAGTAAGGCAGTAAAATGGCCTCGAGGGGAGTGAGACATGCATGGTCGGTTTGCTTCGCTCGAAAATGCATTGCCTTGCCATGAGTTGCCTCTGTTTGCACTTGTGGTGATCTCAGAACATCATATGAACTTCTAGGTTGCATCTGCCCTAATACAGGAATACTTTGGACAATTTTCCCTGCAGGTGGCCGGCCGGCCACCTTAACTGGTCGGTAGGCTACCTCAACTAGCCGGCCAGTGCAAGTGGTCGGTAGGCTAGTGCAAGTCGCCGACCGGCCACTTCTCTTTCTAGAATTCTGCTTTTGCTGCAACAGAGAGCAACAGAGCCAAGATAATTTGGCAGGAAATGTGTGTACTACCACCCTCCTCATCATGTCTCAAGCTCAAAGGAGTGTGGCACTTAGCTCTTAAGCCACCAATCAAGCATCTCAATGCATGATGGCAGAAGAACCAAGCTTGTACAAGCTTAGTGATTGTGCACAGAAGACTCAAAGTGCCTCCGCCCTATCATGCATGATCAAGGGTGGATAGCGACCAAGAAATGCAACGCGTTTCATCACTCTGAGTATGAAACATCTCACATTTCTTGTGTTTGGATTAACGTCCGATCCAAACACATGCAATGCAACACACATATGTTATCTTGGCATATTTTACTTTGCTCAATTCTTGTTTACACATTTTGGCTTACCAATTAGTCCGTTAATCGGTTAAGTTCAATGTGAAAGGTCTTCTAATTTGGAAGATGACCTAAGCTTCGAGTACCTTGAGCATGAAGGAAGTATCATGCTATTAGTTAGTAGAAATCCTCGAGGGAGGATTAAAACCAATAGGGATGAATGCCACAAGTTCATGCTCAAGCCAACAAGGGGCTTAAGGCCACTTTCAAAGTGAATGAAAGTTTAAAACAATGGAGTGCAATGACACATATTTCAGCACTGAAATAGCATGCTAAGTGACCTAAAAACAATGCAAACAACTCATGTAATGCATGTTTAAGGACTTAACTCATTAAACTAATGAAAGGGGTTATACCACAACCTTGCAACAGAAGCCTCAAAGGGCCAAACCAACTCAAAACAGATTTAAAGCATGCCAAAACAAAGACTAAATCATGCTGAGATTGAAGCTTAAAAGGCGAGAAAATCACGCACACTAATTGGCTCTCAAGCAAGGTATAATACACAACCCTCAAAAGCAATGAAGAAGTGAAGTATGTGAGAGTGTGACAGAGGTATATGCTCTGAAATCACATGCCAAATGATTCCATATCATGCAAACAACTCAAGCAAAGCATGTTAAGGGCCTTGAAACACAAAACTAGTGAAGCTACCTTCACTATGGCTATACAAAGCAAGGCTCAAGGGACCAAGACCACTCAAAACATAGCATAAACATATCAAAGCAAGGCCAAAAACATGCTGGAATGGAGCCAACACATGCTAGAATAATAGGCTACAACATTAGACATTCAAGGCTATTAAGCAAGATTACACTACAAGTGTAAGATATAAGCAACAAGTGGCCAAACCAGCCAAAACAGAGTTAGAGCAAGTCCAAAAAGTCACAAAAACAAGCTTGAACTAGGCTTCAAAAAGGGAGTAACACATGCTCACTTGGTAAGCCATCAACACATGCAAACAAGACATGACGAGAGGGGACCACCCCCTCCCATTTTGGACCTTAAGACCACCTTTCCATCACTAAAATTCCTCTGGAATTCAGTGGTTAAAGGGCCAAAAAGAGATTGTTTCAAAAGCATTAAAGGATGGCACAAAGCTTAGCAAATAAGCAATGAAATACGGTGGACCACCCCTAACTCCAACAAGGACTCAAACCAACATTTTTAACACTTAAAAATAGATGTTTTTGTAGTTGACAACTAGGCCAAAACAGCATGCAAATGTGGCCTAAACTAGTGTACAAAAACAAGCTTAAAAGGGGAAAAAGCTTACCCTTAAAGAACAGCAGTAGGACAACAACTTTTGAGCCAAAAACCAACCTTCAACAGCCCAAATAAGACCCTCAAGCACCTTAGCAACAAGGTAGTGGTGTTTGACTAGGTGTTCTAGTGCAAATATGTGAAGAAAATACACTTTCAAGCATAATATAGTACAATATAGAGAGAGAGAGAGGGAGGATTCTAGAGAGAGAAATTTCGCTTCTCAAAATTCAAAACCCCTCAAAAGGGGAAGGGACCTCCCCTTATATAGACAATGCAAGCAAAAGCTTACTTGAGAAGCTAAAAGCTTGTTTCCATCCCTCCATACACGTGTATGGAGGATGAACTTCAGTGAGCCACAACTAGCTCAAAAGATATAAAAAAATCTAAAAAGGAGAAAAATTGGCCGTCGGCCAGTTAAGGTGGTTGGCTGGCCACTTCCCCTAGCCGATTGACCACTTGAAATGGCCTATAGGAGAGAAAAGTGGCTGGCAAGTGCCACAAGTGGCCGGCAAGGCCTTCCGCTCCCCCAGGCAAGAGGGATCAAGGTTTGGCCCAAAAATAAGGCCAAAACACAAAGTGTTAAGAGACTCAAAGACAAGGCACTCAGCCGAGACCATCGGGTGCTCAAAACAAGCACAAACATGCGCAATCATCAAGTGCACAACCGATGATGTCAAAGTCTTGAGGTCGATAAAAAATGAGGTGTCTACACACTGCTTTTTTTTTATAGAATTTGAGCTCAAAAGGTGATCTATATTTTAAAAAATGGACAGTCAGCAGCCTCCTGCCCATAACAGTGTTTTTTGCCACCAGGGGCTGGCCGACCATTCATACCCACGGCCGGCCATCACTGATGCTAGGCCGGGCTTTGATGCCCTCCCTTATTTTTTTTGGTTCAAACTCTGCTCATGGTGGTAAAAGGTCCAAAAATGAGACTCAAAGGTTTAAACAAGGCAAATGTTGAAAATTTGAGGTTATTTCGAGAGCCTGATTGAATCCGAATCGCTGTGAATTCAAAGCACACAATTCAACTTTCATCATCGAGTGTATCTGTAGACACCCCATTTTTTACCGTCCTCAAGACTTGGACGTCACCGTTTGAACACTCGGTGATTATCCATGTTTGTGTTCGTTTGGAGTTCCCGGAGGTCTCGGCTCGCGCGCCTTGCCTCAAGATCCCCGAACTTGACCGTTTAGTGTCTGGTTTTGCACCAAACACTTGCATCTTGCCTTTGAGAGGCAGGGTGGGGCTTGTAGACCATCCCCACCCATCACCGGCAGTGGCTAGATGCCACCGGCTGGTTTTTGCTGCCACCGGCAATATAGTTTGCCGGCCGGCACTCTTTGTTGCCGGTCAGCACTTTTTTGTGCCGGTCGGCACTCTTTTTGGCCAAGATGGCATTTTTGGCCGGCCAATTGCTGTTCATCTGCTTTTGCAGATATTTTTAGACAGCTGTATTGCTTTTGCTGCCCTCCATACACGTGTATGGAGGGATCTCCCTCTTGCAAAGCTTGTCTTGTAAGCTTTACAAGAGGCATATAGAGAGGGCTCTCTCTAAGGCAAAGAGGAGAGCTTTTAGACATTTTTGAGAGAGGAAAATACAGACAAAGCTCTGGTTTTTCTAGGGTTAGGGTTAGATATACACTCTCTATCTCTCTCTCCCTCTTATTTGTACACTAGGTGTTTTGTGTCTCACTATTGCACACAAACACCTAGTGTTTCACCTTCCTCTTGGAGCTGAGGTTCTAAAGAGTTTGTTTTGAGATTTTGGTGTTGGATTCAAACCAAAGGAGGCCATTGGAGCACCATTTGTGAAGGGGTCTTCAAGGGTGAGATTCTAGTCCTTTTTTTCCCCATTTTTGCATTGATTTTATACCTATCTTAGAGCTGTTTTTGTGATTATTGTATAACAGAAAAAGTTCTGTTTTTAGGCCCTCTTTATTGTTTATTAAGAGTGTTTTGTTGTTTGAGGGTTGTTGACCACCCTTAGGCCTCAAAAGGCCTCTTTTTGAGCCATTTTGTGCTAGCTCCGGGATTTTGGTGTTGAGGTCTCTTCACCACTGAAATCTTGAGGGATTTCAGTGGTGAAGATGATACTTTGAAGTCCCAAGAAGGAGGGGGTCACCCCCTCTCCTTGTTGTCCTTGAAAAGGGCATATTTTGGCCTCTTAAGGAAGCCTATGCTTGAGTGCGTGTTGAGCATATTTGGTTTGTTTTTCATGCTTATATATCCATAATATAACATGATTTTAAGTTGGTTTTGGAACTCCATGCATGTTTAGCATAGTTGCCATGTAATGCCTTGTTTATGCCTTAATGTGCCTTAGGTTGTTAGCCTTTGTTGGAGCATGTTTTAGGCTTAGTCTTGTGAAGATTATGTGCTTATTTTGCCATGTCCTAGGTCTGTCCATAAGTGTTTGGGTTGATTTTAGCATGCATTATATAGCTCCTTTGTATTTGGGCTTGTTGGCCTTGAGTATGTGCATGTGTAGCATGCCATCTTTGCATTGTTTTGGTGATTTGGGATCATTCTACATGCCATTTCAGTCCCATTTCCATGCTTGTTTGATTGCCTTGCATGCCTCTTTAATGCTTTGGAAGCTTGTGTAGCAATGCTCCAAGTTTTGTTGTTTATGCATGTCTTTGTTTTTTGAGTCACTTAGATGCCATCTAAGTAGTCCTTTAGCTTTGTTTTAACATGCTAAACCTCTGATTTTGGTCCTTCTTTTCATGCCATGTTTGGTCATGTTAAGTGTAGTTCAATGCCTCATTGATTTACTTTGAACACTTAGGCCATTTGGTGCATGCTTGGCTTGATTTGTTGCTTGGTTTGGCACCATGTATTAGCATGATTTCAAGGCTTATAATGCATGCTAATTGTTCATGTTTGTCCCTTTCAAGTGTGCTTGAATGTTGCTTGATTTGTGCTTAAGTGTTGGTCCTTATGTGCATATGTGTGTGCATGCCATTTAGCCCTCACTTTTTAGCACTATGGCTACTGTTTTAGGCCTATTTTAGAGTTGCCTAATTCATGTATAAGTCCACCTTGCCATCCATTTGCATTACCACATGTATGCTTGCATAATTGCACAAGTGCTTTGCCATGCCATGTTGCATCCTTAGCTTGTATGCTTAGGTTGCATTGCATCTTACATGCATTCCTTGTCCCTTGACTTGGGTGATAGGGATTGGGAGTTTTGTTTGATTGGTTTGCATACATTTGAAATCAAAGTTGCATACTTGGTTCTTTGGGCCATCATGCATGGAAATGCGTGATTGGTGGTCCGAGAACCGAGGCACATGTCCCTTTGAATCATTACAATGACAAGGGACATGGTTGGTGCATACATGCCTTGAATTGTGTTGCCATGCTTTGTTTTGCCCTCTGTTGCTGTGAGTTGCAGGTTCTGCAGGAATACTCTGCCGACCGGCAGTGTAATGTGCCGACCGGCACCTTTTTCTCTGCCGACAGGTTCAATTTTGTGCCGATGGCCATACCACACTGCCGGTGGCAATTCCAATCAGCCGGTGGTGATCCTCTCTGTCCAAGGGATCAGTCCTGAGGCTTTGACAGCCTCCAAAGGAGGAAAGGAAGGAAAACAGAGGCAGCCCATGCATGGTGGCGCGCTTCCCGAGGCATTTTCCTACTTTAATTAATTTATTTAATTTGTTAATTAAATTAGTTAATTTGTAATATTAATTAGCTTGCGTAGTTAATTAATTTGTAATATTTATTCGGTCCCTCCGAGTGAGGGTAAATCTGTAATAAGTGTGTGTGGGTGGTGTGTATGTCTTCCAACCCCACTTCTTTCTTCCCTTTTATTTACCTGCTTACGGTGGTAGATTAGGGCATGTTTAAATTCAGCATACCTTATGCTATGCATGCGTGCATTCATGCATTTTGTATTACATGCATTAGGCTCGGTACATCACGCTAATTGCATTCGTACTTCAAATCAAAAACTGAATATGTGATAATTGTGCATTTTCACATAACATGTTTAGGATAGCCGAGCCTATTCTAATAAACATTTTGTATGCGATGCATTAGGCACTTCACATGGACTTGGATCATGCATGTTTGCTAACAAGTTCTTTGTTTTGGCACGGAGTACTATGTAAGTATTTCCGCTTTAACATATCGCATGAGTGTGAATGTTACCATGACAGCATGCTTAACATGTGGCTAGATGCTTATGTGTTATAACTGCTTGAATGCCTGTGGGTGAAGGTTGGATTGTTTGAGTTGGAAAAACTCGTTGAAATCCGTATTTTAGCCTACTTGCGAGTAGCAAATTCCAAAGCATTTTCAAACCAAACGGATATGCAATGTTTATTTCCAAATTAGGCAATCTAGTCTATACTTGTTTGCTGTGCGCATAACATAGTAATTCTAGGCTAATAATTGGTTTTAGAACACATAAAGTTTTCAAAAACGGATATCACGGTTAGTAGAGGCCGGTCTTCGGACCGGGCGAAAGGGGGTGCTCATAGCTGACCTTCCCCGATCGTACCCAAGCTCCCGAGCCGAGACAACTCCGGTGATGACGGACATGTGGCCTTCGGCACCGAGTCAGGGTTTCCTAAATTCTCCCATAAAAAAATATTTAGGTGGCGACTCTGTATCTGGCAAAGCAGTCCATGTTTGGCACTACTTTTTCAAAAATCTGTTTCTCAAAACGATTTGCCAGATTTGGACTCTTTGGTTCAGATCAAGAATCATGACACAAATTGAGTCCGAACTGTAGCATGAGGCCCACGGGCGCGTCTACAGTATCGAACCAAGCGCCTAAGTCTTGCAACCAGTCAAAAATGGGTTGTCTACACTATCCCATAGCAGTACTGATTGGACGCTCCATCAAAGTACATCGTCCAAGTTTCCTCTTCGACTTGCAGAACGTCTTCATATGGGAACAAGTATTCCACCACCTTATCTCCTTCTGCTGGGTGGTCTTCCAGGAACTCCGCTACAGCTCTTTCTTTAACTGACTTGCGGGTGACATACTTGAGATCAAATTTAGATAGATGAAGTAACTAACGAGCTAGCCTACCCGTAAGTGCTGGTTTCTCAAAGAGATATTTGATGGGTTCTATTCTCAAAACCAGGATTATAGAGTGAGCTAACATGTAATTCCTCAACTTCCTAGTAGCCCATACCAAGGCTAAGCAAGCTTTCTCTAAAGGAGTGTACTAGGTCTCTTAGTCTAGCATTTTTTTGCTCAAGTAGTAGATGGCTTTCTCCACCCTATCTTCAGATTCCTGAGCGAGCATGCATCTCATGGTCATATTTGTTACTGACAAGTACAAAATAAGAGGTTTTCCCAGCTCCGGTGGCGACAACACAGGCAGATTCTGGAGGTACTGCTTAACCTGTTCAAAGGCAAACAAACATCGATCATCCCATTAGAATTTCTTCCTTTCTTTAGGAGACCAAATAGTGGTTTAGAAGTCAAGGTTAATTTGGAAATAAACCGTCTTATGAATTACACTTTACCCAGAAAGCCACGAACCTCTTTTTCGGTCTTTGGTGGTGGCATTTCTAAGATGGCCTTGATTTTGAAAGGATCTACTTCAATGCCTCTCTGTGTGGTTAGAAAACCCAGCATTTTTTTCTTGCCATTACACTGAAGGTGCATTTCAGTGAGTTTATCCTCAATCTGTATTCCCAAATCCGTTAAAAGAATTTCCCCAGTGCGGTCATTCTTTGGACTTGACAATCATGTCGTCCACGTACACCTCAACCTCTTTGTGGATCATGTCATGTAGAATGGTGATCGCAGCCCTCTAATAGGTAGCTCCAGCATTTTTTAGCCCAAACAGCATAACCGGTAGCAGTAGGTACCCCACGACGTAGTGAATGCGGTTTTCTCTTTGTCCTTGGGTGCCATCAGAATTTGGTTATACCTGGAGAACCCATCCAAAAATGATAGCAAGGCATGGCTGGCAGTGAAATCTACCAACTCATCAATATGCGGCATAGGAAAGTCATCCTTCGGACTAGCTCTGTTCGAGTCCAGAAGTCTACACACACCCGGATTCTACCATCCTCCTTCGGCACTGGGATGATGTTGGCCAACCAGGTTGAATACTTGGATACTAATAAGAATCCTCCATCAATCTGCTTGGTGACCTCTTCCTTGATTTTCAGCACCCAATCCGGATGAATTCTGCACAACTTTTGCTTGGCTGGTCGGGCATCGGGGTCAAGAGGGATCTGGTGTTGTACAATCTCAGGATTGATTCTAGGCATGTCTTCGGAGGGCCATGTCGAAACATCTTTGAAATCTTTTAATAAAGAGATTAAACGCTCGTGCTCCTCCCAAGACAATGTGGACCCGATCCGGACCACGCGCATATTCTTCTCAGTACCCACATTAATGACAATGATTTCATCAGCATAGGGTTTAGCAACCTCTCCTCCTCTCGATTAATCAAGCTTTTTAAAGCCAAAGGAATTTCTTCCCCTTCGTTTTTTTTTGAAATTTTGAAAGTCTTGATCAATACAATAAACCAACGGCACAGAAAAGTACACAGAATCTGTAGAGTTTTCCTTTAAGAGATCCAGATATTTGGTTATAGACTCAAAACAAAAGTTGAATGAAGACATAGACAGGACTTTGGTGTCTAGGTTACCACCCCTAGAAATACCAGACTTTGACTTAGAAGAACTTGAATCTGATCTCGACCCCACAAACTTAGTGGAATCAGATTCTAGCTTATCACCTGATTAAGAACTGGACAAATAGCCTTCCTCCAGTTGCATGGTTAGAGATGGTGCCCCTAATGCATCCAGAATGCCGCTGGTTGGGTTCACACTTGGTTCTCCCCCAATCATGGAGATAGTAAAGTTATCCTCCAAGTTCTCTAGGTCGGTCGCAGGATTTGTTAGGAGACTAGCCAGTGCTATCCCTGTTCCAGGTTCGTTGCCATCAGAGTCACCTTCCGTGCTCTATTCAACCTTGATGCTTAGTTCATCCCTTTCCTCATCATTATTTTCTTGTAGCTGATGGTCAAAGAAGATCTCAAACCCAGGGAGACGTTGCTTCGAGGAATTATCCCAAGGCTCAGGGATGCCACAAAAAGGGAAATCCTCTCCTTGCCGAACAAAATGGTCACTTAGTGTCCCTCAAATTGGTCTGTGGATGTGTTCAGAGTGTTTTCTGTCTTGTTTGGCTTTGGCTTTGGCTCGACTTCTCATTTCTTCTCCCTTTCTGATCTAGTCTTCTTTGGTGGGCACATAGCCCAGTACAAAGGCATGCGGGTTATGTGGCACATCTGTCAGTGCTGCTACACCTTTCCAACCACTCTTTTCAAGCAACATTCCTGGAACATGCTGTAGTTTGTTCATGAAATAGATGGACTGGGCGCTGATATACATACCTTCGTCTGCGACCAGAATGGTTTGCACCATCTGGGCTTCAGCCAGAGTGAATCCTGAGAGGAATACATCCTCCTCGCCATGGTTGATCTCTAGCACTGGCGTAGTCACCTCCAGAGGTGCATGGATGGGTGAGTTCTCAAAAAGAATTGCCACTCCTCCAGCATGAGGATACTTCAACATCTGACAGCCTTTACATGATGTAACCAGGGCCTCCCAAACAACAAATTGAAGGTAGTCGGCACATCCAAGACATGAAACTTGATCTCTTGCTCTAATGGGTGCACCTGGACTCTCACTTGCACTGTATCCATGACCTCTCTACTTGTGTTATCATACGCTTGTATTACTTGGGCTATGGGAACAAAGTCCGCCGGTTTAAGGCCAATTGCAGAGGTGGTACAAGAAAGACATACATTAATGGCAGAACCAGTATCTACCAATACCACTGATACCCATTTCTCCCTGCATTCCACAGATATGTACAACAGTTTGTTATGACCTGAGCCCTCCAGCGGCAGCTCTTCGTCAGAGAAAGTAAGTGTTGGCTTGGCATCACTTGGAAAAACCAAACCCAAAAGCTGCTCAGACGTGGTGTCAATGGACAATTTAGCCTTGTCCATTGCAGACAACACTACCTGCCAGTGTACTCTTTAGGCCATGAGAAGACCCCAGATTGAGATGTCAGCTTGGATTTTCTTGAGTTGTTTCAATACTGCCACTTCTTCCAGTTGTTTCTCCTTCTGTTTGTTGGCCTCTTTGTCCTTTCCAGACGCCTCTGCCTTATCCAGGTGTGGTAGCTTAAAATACCACCCACTTCTTGTCAGATGGTCTATTTCCTCGGCATACCACATATTGTTCTGAATGCAATCACCTCAGTCATCATCGGTATGGGCCAGATGTAAATCATTGTCATCACACCACTCACCATCTGCCATAGCTGGACCATTGTTGGGTTCTACTTGGAGCACGTTCACATCACGCTTCCTATCGTTAGCACTCTTCTTCCATAATAGCTCTTGGTTCTGCTTCCCAAAGTCGCCTGAGTTCCCTTGGAATACTTTTTCTATCATTGGGTTCTCATTCGGGTTCTCCTATTTGTTAAACATTATCTGCAGTTGGGTCAGCCTTTGTTTTTCCCTTATCATTTTTTCCTGCCCCAATGCTATCATTCTCCAGATTTCTTTTATCCTTTCATTTTGGAATTGGTCCAACTCCCATTCTTGCTTAGTCATGTCCTTACTCATAGTCACGACTTCAGTTCCGGGTGCAACTGTAGTTATCTCTGTTTCCTTTGTCTCTGGTTTTACCCCTATTTCTTCTTCTTTGTCTGGCTCATCACTCAGCCATCCAGTATTATCGGTCGATCCATTCAGGTCATACCATCTTATCTGTACATCTCCTTGGTCATGCTTATCGAAGAAATGCAAGTTATCCAAATCCTCTTCAAGGTCTACCAAATCATCTAACCTTTGGCTCGGGCCATCTTCCTTGACCAGATTGATGTCTACCAAGGTTCGCAGCACCAATTCAGGCTTCATTTAACCAGTTGACACAATATAGTAACTTGAATCATACACCCTATCAGATAAGTCACCAGGACACTCTAGAAATAGACTAGTACCTCCCTCAATGGTCGACTTCCCTTTCATTATAAGTCTCATGACCACTAGCTTGGGTTGAGGTTTGGACGTGTCCATCATGCTCAGGTCTGCGCCTTCTGGAATGAACAACGTCAGTTTTGGTAGGTGGAAGGGAGTAATATATATGTTGGGGATGTAAAGGGTGGCCAGTGTATGGATAAGGTTAAGGTTATGAGTTGAGGGGACTTGATTATGTGCTGGGAGTGGATTTGTGGTCACGTTTGGTTTTTGAGGTGGAGCGATCACCTTGTTGTCAATGAGATCTTGAATCTCATGACGTAAATGGTAGCACTGGTCGGTGTCATGACCATGCTGTTGGTGAAACGCACAGTATTTTGTAGGGTTTTGTTTAGGTGGAAGAGGGTTAGGAAGTGGGCAAGGTTGTAATGGTTTTAGGTGCCCTTTCTTGACCAGCACCTACATGGCTTTGGAAAGGGTCATGTATAGCTGGTTAAAAGTCCTCTAAGGTCGGGGTTGGGTTTGACGATGTTTGTGGGTTTGTGTTGGCAAGGGGGTTAGCAGTCTTGGTTGTGGTGATAACACTTACGTCTGACGGCCTTGCAGCTGTGCTACCACTGGCAGCATTGGAACTACGAACAAACAGCCTTTTTGCCGGCTCCTTCTCATCTATAATAAGCCACTGCTTCATGGCATCTTCGATTTGCACTCCCATTTCATGAAGTTCAGTAAATGTAAACAAAGTTAGAACAAAAAACTTTTG
Organism: Camellia sinensis; assembly: GCF_055761805.1. Lineage (NCBI taxonomy): Eukaryota > Viridiplantae > Streptophyta > Magnoliopsida > Ericales > Theaceae > Camellia > Camellia sinensis. Next base: position 16,620,441 of record NC_138966.1, read on the forward strand.
GAATAGCTTGCCATGCAGATTTCAGACAACCATTCTTATTTGATCCTTCTTGGATGGCCTCGTTGTCATCATCAACACTTTAGCTCTCCATCTTGTCACAAACTCAGAGAAACCTTCTTTCAGCTCTTGGTGGGTTGCCTTGAGATCACGAGTTGTGACCTCGATTTGAGTATTGTACGAGTATTGCGCAATGAAACCCTTAGCCATCTCCTATCAATTCTGTTTGACAGAATCTTCCAACTTAGCATACAATATGGCCTCTATGCTTGACATGGTAGGGCCAAAGAGAGACAGTTCCTGCAGTCTAGTCGACCCCATCGGCCGCAAGATATCCGAAAATACTCGTAGGTGAACCAACGGATCTCCAGAACCATCAAAACGGTCAATGTGCGACATTTTAAATCGATCCGGTAATGTAACTGCAGAATCAAAATTCCCGCCCTCTATGTTTGAGATGGAGTTAACCCCTTATGCTCTCTTGAATAACTTTTCCAGTTTATTGACCTTGAGTGTAGTTGGGCCAACCTTAAACTCGAATGGAGCATCGGTCTGATAAACAGGGGATTTGGTGGCTTATGCTGGGATTGGCTTTACTGGATTGCCTTGGTTGTATTGGACCTTGGCAGTATTAGTAGTGGCTTCAGGTGCTGGGATAGTCGCGGTAGTTGCATGGGATGCGAAGGCTACAGCCGGCTGTGGTTGTTGTTGTTGTAGCCAGGTTATAACCTCGACCTGACAGGCCGTGACCTCGGCTTGACAGACTGCATCCTGCTGTAGGGTCTCAACTGTCTGTTGTAGATGGTGTCTTAGTTCTTCCACACTAGCTGGGGGATACTGTGCCATTGGTATATGTGATTGATCTCGTGTTGGGCTAGAAGTAAATGATCGTTCCCGAACCAAATTGGACACAGGTGAGCTGAGTGGTCATTGTTGTAAAAACTGAATTGGTGAATTCTGTCTGATTCTCTTCTATCTTGTAGCCAGTGGAAGTGAGGTACACACGGGTTGTCCCCGAACAAGATCCCCGGCTTTACAAAGTTTTCTGACTCGGGTCCAGAGTACTTGGGGGATATCTAAACTTTCTGAAGCTATGGTTTTAAACTACATAGCAAAAGAAATAAAACAAAAGAATAGTAATCGGAAACCACACAGCACCTTAGCTAAGATGTTATCGTCACAGATATAATCAAAGCTGTATGACTGTACTCCATACTGAATTTTGCCCTAAAATAGATACCAACTTTGCAAATGCTATGCACAATCCTGTACAGTTTCACTGTAAAGCACATACCAGTTAAAAGAGAGCCAAAACACCCCTATGAGGGGGTAGGGTTACCCTGTCCTAGTTTTTCATGAACTAGGTTTCACTATTTCAATCAAGTTGTTTCAAGCAATCCTTCATTTTAGGTGAGCATCCTGCCCTAGTTTGGAACAGTCTCTACGGCTTTTCTATATGCAACTAGGCCAAATGGTCAAAAAGGGTGCCTCAGCAAGACTACCGAATATATCTGGCACACCTAACACCGAGAAGTAAAAGGAGGATCAAACAGTACCGCGGTAGTCCACATCCAAGGGTTGTGTTCCCAACATGGCAAAGCCCACGACTGGTCAGACTCTTGGCAAGCTTTCGGGCAAGCCTCCGGCAAACCATCCAGGAATAGCAGAAGGCAAACACAGTGACTTAAAGAACCAATGCAAGTGCAATGCAAAGAACATATAAATGTAGCTCAACTTTTTGCGATCCTTTGGGATATGACTAGCCCTACTGTTTGGACTCCTGTGGTTCTGAATCTGATCTTACAAGTGCAATGTGAAATAGATAAAGCCCAAAGAGTCCAAATCTGGAAAATCTTTTGAAAAATGAATTTTGAATCAAAATGCCAAAAGTGGACTGCTTTGCTAGATTACAGAGTCACCACCTAAATATTTTTGGGAAATTTAGGAAACCCATGACTCGTGCCAAAGGCCACGTATCTGTCATCACCAAAGTGTCTTGGCTCGGGAACTTAGGTACGAGAGAGGAAGGTCATAAATTGAGCACCCCACTCGTTTGATTAAAGTTCGGCCTCTACTAATCAAGATGTGATTCTTATCTGTATTATATGCTCTTATTTTGGTTATTAGGCTAACATTACTATGTGTTGCACACAAATATAGACTAATTTGCAAAACATGGGACAATTTGGTTTCATGTTTGTTTTTGAAAATTGTTTCGAATATGAACCACTTGAAAAGTGATCACGTATGCACATTTACTCAAATCATCCCAATTCAAGTAATTAGCCTTCATCCACAGGCATTCAAACAAATATATCAAGTAAGCACTTAGCCTCATGGTATTCATACTTATCACGGCAATAATCCCATGCATGCGGTATGTTAAAGCAATAAGTGCTCACCTAGTACTCCAAGGCAAGCCAAAAGAAATAAAAGAGTGAGAAAAAAAATGCATGATCTTAATTAATGCAACATGACTAATGCAACACATGCAATGATGCAATTTATAGACTCGGCTACTAATTGTGACATACAAATCAATTTGGAAGCATGCGGTTTAAACACATATTCAACAAAGTAATAAACGACAATGCTTGTTAGAATGATGAACCGAGCCTCGATGCATGCAAGACAAGTGGGTGCAAATCATGGGAAATGCTAAAAGAAACATGATGTTCTAAAACTACCCATCATAACCGAGTAAATAAAAGGGAGAAAGACGTGGGGTTGGAAGACATATACATTATTGCAAGTTTTTCCTTCACGTAGGAGGGTCCGAATGAATGTCCGAATGTCTTAATAAACTAACTATTACAAATTCGAATAAATGAATTAAAGAGACAAGCTAGCTATCTACTTTATTACAAATTCTAATGAACACCAAAGAAATGAACTAGCTATGTAAGTTAACTAGCTATAACAATTATAAATAAACATGGGCTACAACAGTATTAATTAAGTACAACAGTAATAATTAGTTACAACAATAATAATTTATGATTAATCATCAAACAAGGATGCACAATGCTCGCATGCTCAACGTCCTGAAACTGCTATGTTTGCCCAGACCATTCTGTTACACCTTCAGCCACAACACTCTGTTTTATGTAAAACCTGCTGCTGACTAAACATTGGAGCCCGACTAGCCCCAAAAGAGGCCCGACCAGGCCGAAATAAGGTCAGCAGTGCCCTATTTTTGTGAAAAGCACTGTTTTTGTGCTCTAAAGAGAAAACAGTGCAGACAGAGTTATTCTGAACTTTGTTTGTCCCTTCTACTCTTCTCTATCATGGAAAGCCTCAAGAGAAGAACAAAGTCATTTCCAAAGCGAACAATGAGCAAATTGATTGCTTGATGAGTTAGGGCATGATTTTGGACAAAAATTAATGAATACAATGAATTAATAACCACCCCTCCCTCCTATCATGGAGTAAACTCAAAGAGAGAGGTAGGAATGCTTCAAGGCTCATCAAAACATCATGAATTGATGTAAGACGACCCTTGACACAATAGACTCGGCATAAGGTCCGGTCGAATCCAACAAATATGACTCATTTTCTTTATGTGGGTTGGTTCATTTTAACAATTTTTTAGACCTTTCCATTCTTTAGTGCATTTGTCCAAGATAACGATTAAGTCCTCTAAAGATTACATCTACTAATTGAGAAGCATGTCAAGTGGGAAGTGATTCTCAACATGAAAGAGAGACCATACCGTTGGCGATGAACCTCCATAGAGATTAAGCCATTAAGCATAGATCTCTAGCTCATGTTTTGAATGACCATCAACCGGTTGAAACTACTCTCAAATGAAAGAAATGAACGGCAAGTTAATTAATAAAATGAGGCTCTTAACATGGAAATTAAACAAAGAAAGGCCAAGAACAACATACAACAACCTATATATGCGAACTTATAAGACAACAAGAAAACTAATCAAAGCATGAACTAATTAAATAACTTAGGACAACTCTAAAACAACCTCTAATAAGTGAAAAACAATGGCTCAAAGTGCATGAAAAGAGCAAGAACAAGGAGGGGTGTCCTACCCTTCCACCTTTGAAACCTCGAAGCATGATTTTTAGCCACTTTTAAACTCTGAAAATCAGTTTGAATGGTCAAAGAAAAAGGTGTAGAGACAAGGGTTGAGCTATGAAGTAAAGTGTGAGAGAGGGTATTAACCCTCTTTACCCTTTGGTAGCTATTCGAACCCAAGTTTCAACACTTGAACTAGGATCAAAACAATACAAAGACACAAGAAATGGGTAGAAAGTGATATTAAATGAAAGCAAAAGCAAGAGTTACAAGCATATACCACTCAAATGGAGTAAGCTTTGGTTGTTGATCAAACTCAATCCTAACACACTCTTAAGCTTGAATTATACTCCTCAAGGTTTAACCAAGGTTCCAAGGTTAAGGTTTGAGGGTGTGTATGGAGTATGGAGATGGCTTAAGGGTGGTAAGCTTTCTTAAATATGACTTGCACAAGAGGAAGGAGTTCTTAATAAGTGTATAGGCTCTTTTGAAATTGTCCAACCCTTAAAACAGAGGTATAACCTCGTTTTCATAGAATTTGAGCAAAACAAGTTGGAAAATAACTCCAAAGATGGACAGATGGTGAGCTCCTGCCCAGAACAGTGTCTATCGCCATCGAGGTACAGCTGGCCCCAAATGGCCACGGCTGGCCCTCAATGAGGAACGGCCGGGCCCAAAATTGTTCCCCTATTTCTCTGTTTTAAGCTTAGTGTAGGGCAACACAAGGTTCAAAAATAAAATTTAGTGGTTCAATTAGCTCAGACATGAAAGGTTTGAATTTGTTTTGAGGGCCCGACCTTGGTTCAGAAGGCGAATCATGCACAATACTATTTTTGTCATCGAGTGTACAGGACAGAGTGCATAAGTCTTGCGGGTGGTGAAAGATGGGGTGTCTACAGTTACCCCTCTTCGACAGAACTCGAAGTCATGAAATGACATGAGTAAATGTCAAAGCCTAGAGACGACCCATTTTGACGAGGCTATAAGACTTAGGCAAAGAAATCAAGACATAAAATGCAGTGGTTGAACTCGAAAGTTGCCTACATATCCCTTTGTAAGGAATCAAGCTAGCGTAGTTCAAGGGCAAGATGCAAATGATATCCACAACAAAATAACTTAGGATCATGCAATGAAGCAATTCAACGAAACATTTGAATGAAAGGCAACAAGCGATAAAACAACATCACAAGCAATAACAAAAGTATAAACGAAAGTGAAACAAATCAAGCCGTGTCTCACACGAAAGGAAACGAATAAACAAACACGTCTCTCGTAGAGTGGACAAAAGAAAATGTAAGCCTATCTATATCTCATACAGAAATGATGTGCAAGAAAATGCAAACTACCCACATCTCACGCAAAAAGGATGTTAGAAAATGCAAACCTACCTATGTCTCACGTAGAAAGGACGTAAGAAAATGAAAACGTACTTATATCTTACATAGAAATGATGTAAGAAACTGCAAACCTACCTACGTTTCACGTAGAAAGGATGTCTGAACAACAAGCGCACTTTGATGTTTTTAGCCATGGAAACGACAACCTAACGCATCTCATGCGAAAGGATGAAAGGTGGTGTGAACATCAGGTGCACCTGATGTTTTAAACAAAGTAAACAGCAACCTAACGCGTCTCACGCGAAAGGAGGAACGATGGTGTAATGACCCAACTCTCGTATGTGTTTCTGACATATGCTTAATGAAAAATTTCATGATTATATCTATTTGATAGGAAAAGCATCTGTGGCAATTAAAACGTTTGAATCAGAAATGAAGAGCCTTAGAGGCTTACTAATCTGAAATTGACTGTATATTTGAGATCAGTATAATTTTTAGGTAATAATATGCATTTTTGTAGAAATTTGATTTGGGATGATTAAACTATTTAAGTTTTGTCTTTACTCACCTATATATATATATATATACTTATGTCCCAACTTTGACTTAGAAGCTTCAAATTAAGAAAATATCCTGAGAGAGAGAGAAGAGAAGAAATTGAGAGAATAGTCCTTCAAGGGAGGAATTGGGGAAGTGAAAGGGTTGTAGAAATTGTAAGGTTCAAGGTATGGAGATTACTTTAATTGACTTCTTTCTTGCTTTTGGATGAGGGAATTCCTTGAATATTCATGCAAATCAAGGCTTGTGTTGGTGTGTGTATGTGTGTGTGCTTATGGCACCCAAAGAATTGAATAAATGTCTTTCTTCATCTATAGTTTGGATTAATTTGAACCATGTAAAGGAATTTCATTCATTTCTTCTTGTCATGCTTGAAACAAAATATATGGACATGACCATGTTTGCATAAATGTTTATATGGGTGAGAAATTGACAACCTCATGAATTGAATTGTGTTTCTAAGTTTCTAGATCAAGAATTCAGTTTATATCTAGGTTGATTTATGGTTGCAATTGTATTAACATACTTGTTGAACCCCTTTGGAACCCTATAAAAACTTACCAAAAGGTGGGATTTTGTGTGAAATTTCAGACAGTTTTTGAGCAAATCGCCGCACGTGCGGGGGTCATGGCCGCACGTGCGGGAGTCATGGCCGCACGTGCGGGAAATGAGGATTTTGAGGGTTTGGCTACTGTCTACAAGGCACATGCGGGGCATCACTGCCGCACATGCGCGACCCTTTGCCGCACGTGCGGGGCTCACAGCCGCACGTGCGGCCCATGCTGAAAAACTCAGGTTGCTCCATTTTACGTGCTTAACCCTCTAATGTTGTCAAAATATGTATTTGATGCCTTTTTGATAATTGTAAATTCGTTCGAAGTAAAACGAGTCCTGAAATGGTTTAATAAGGAAAAAAAACTAACTTGTGAATTATGTATGTGGACAGGGCACACTCCGGGAGGATCTAACGCTCCGCCACAACACTGTGAGTAATAGTGCAATCAACGTATATTTATTTACCGTTAATGCTTATTGCTATTAACTTTCTGTCTTCCGTAAGTCACTACATTAACATGTATATTAGTTGGGAATTGGTGTGAATGTAAACGTTGAAGGAATTTGTGTAGATCTGGATCACTTTGGAATTATTCCGTTCTATTATTTCTGGGCCGATGGCCGTTCTGTTATTTTTGGGCCGATGGCCGTTCAGTTATATCTGGGCCCAAGGCCGTTCTGAAAGTAATACGGCATCAGATTGACCATATGAATGCTGTAGTTACATGCGCGTTGTTACGTATTATAATTTGAGTTGTACATTGAACCGTTTAAATACTGTTATTCACTGAGCGTAGCTCATTCTGTATTTTGCCTGTTTTTGTAGGTAATCAACTGGGAGGTCAAACCTAACCCCGATGCCGTGTCCCTTTTGTCAACCTAAGGTTAACCAGGCACTTGGAGAAGCCGAGCATTTTAGTGAAGTTTGGTTGGGCTTTTGGGTTGTACTCTAATTGCCGACTACGGTTGAAATGTAAATAATACTTTTGTTATACGCCCAATCCTAAGGTTGGGCCTGTATATACGTATGTATATAACCGATGCTCTAATGCATATTTCTGTATATTATTTTCCTATTATGATGTTTGCGATCCTGGCGTGGTAGTGATAGCTCAATGGAGATTGTTTTCTGTTATTTTTTTTTATGTTTAATGCTTCCGTTCAGGCCCCGTATGTTATGTATAGCAGGTTAAATGTCCGTTTCTGAATAGGTCATGCCTAAACTTTTAGGGGCGAGTTGGGGGTGTGACAAGTGGTATCAGAGCACGAGTTGCTATGTCACACACGGATCCATTGAGCTTTGGGGTGTCTAGAAAAGATTTAAGTATCATGCATGACATCTTGGAAGTATATGAAAGATTGATGGCAACGTTAAGCGTACTCTGCTAATGCTAACAATTTTGAACTATATCTATGGTATATAATTGATTGTTGTGTAGATTATGGTGAGGACAAGAGCAGAAGATCCGGAAGATGCCACTTCTGCAAGGTTGGACATGATGGAAAGAATGATTATGGAAATGGCGGAAACCCTACGGCAACAACAACAGCAGCCACAACCGCAACCGCCACCACCATCGGTACCTCCACCTGTAGTACAAGATTTCCATGCTGAAGACCGAACCATTACGCTTACCAGGGAGTTTAAAAAGATGAAACCGCCGTCATTCAAAGGAGGGATAGAACCAACGAAAGCTGAGGCATGGGTGTTGGGAATAGAAAAGTTATTCAAAGTTTTTCCTTGCACAGAAGCCCAAAAGGGCAACTGGCTGCTTTCACTCTTGGGGACGAGGCACGGAGATGGTGGATGCTTACGAGAACTATACATCCAGGATTAGTATGGGACAGATTCTTGGAGTTATTTTATGCTAAGTACTTTCCCCAAAGTATACGAGACAAGAAGGTGACCGAATTTGAGACTCTTCGACAAGGGAACAAGACCGTTGCCGAGTATGAAGCTCAATTTGCAGAACTAGCACGGTTTGCACCTCATATGGTAGACACAGATTACAAGAAGGAGCGTAAATTTGAAGGGGGATTACGGAGCGCTATACTGGACAAGGTCAACATGTTGAAGTTACCCACTTATGTCGATGTGTTGGAGAGGGCTGTTATAGCAGAAGGGAAAATTCAGGGACCTCCAGCGCAACCACTTCTACTCAAGATTCAGCCCTTGTGTGTTCAGAATGTGGAAGGAGGCACCGTGGGGTTTGTCACCGATTGTCTGGAGCATGTTTCTAAATTGGCAAAACGGGTCATCTAATAAGGGATTGTCCTCAAGGAAATCGACAAGATAACAACAAAGCTGTTACAAGTTCAGTAGGGTCTGCACCAACTTCCAACACTAAGTCGGTTGGAAAACCTGCTAACAACAAGGACACTGTGAGGTAAGGAAGGGTATTTGCATTGGTTCTAGGGGATATGCAGAATACTGCGACAGTGGTGTCATGTACATTTATGGTTCACGGTTATTCTGCTCATGTATTGTTTGATTCTAGCTCTACCCATTCTTTTGTGTCAAAATTATTTGCGCAAAATTTAGATAAATCGGAGGAAAATTTGTCGTATATGTTATGTGTGTCTTCACCCTTGGAAGACTCTATGATCTGTGCTTTTGTATATTTTGCTTGTGAACTCCACCTTGGGGATATTCGGATATATGCCAATCTGTTACCTCTTGACTTGACCTATTTTGACATTATTTTGGGCATGGACTGGTTGAGTGAATATGGTGCAACTATAGACTGTCTGAACAAGCAAATCAGTTTCCACCTTCCGAGACAATCAAAATCTATTTTTCAAGGACATGGCGCAACCTCTCCACCTTATTTGATTTCCGCAACAAAGGCTTGTAAATTGATTCAGAAAGGGTGCCAGGGGTATTTATGCAGTATTTTGAAAGGACAGGTGATGAATAGGAGTATTGATCAGATTTCAGTTGTCTGTGAGTTTTCAGATGTCTTTCCGGAAGAATTACCGTGGGAGTTAATAGACCGTGAAATCGAGTTTACAATTGAAGTAGCTCCGGGAACTCATCCCATTTCTAAGACTCCGTATCGAATGTCACCAGTTGAGATGAAGGAATTGAAGACTCAGTTGCAAGATCTTCTGGATAAGGGGTTCATTCGCCCAAGTGTCTCCCCATGGTGTGCACCAGTTCTGTTTGTGAAGAAGAAAGATGGAACACTCCGGTTATGTATCGACTACAGGGAACTCGACAAGGTAACAATTAAGAATAAGTACCCACTGCAGCGGATCGATGATTTGTTTGACCAGCTACAAGGGGCACAAGTCTTCTCAAAAATTGATTTACGGTCTGGATACCACCAACTGAAGGTTAAAGCTAATGATGTTGAGAAGACAGCTTTTCGGACTCAATACGGCCATTATGAATTTCTGGTTATGCCCTTTGGAGTCACTAACGCACTAGCAGCATTTATGGATCTAATGAACCGTGTCTTTAAGCCTTATCTGGATGAGTTTGTGGTGGTCTTTATTGATGATATCCTCATTTACTCAGAGAATGCAGAAACTCACAAGAACCATCTTCGCTTAATTCTTCAAACCCTCCGAGAAAAGAAATTGTATGCAAAGTTGAAGAAATGTGAATTCTGGCTCCAAGAGGTGGCATTTTTGGGGCATGTTATAACAAAGGAAGGAGTCTCTGTTGATCCACAAAAATTAAGGCGATCGTGAATTGGCCAACTCCTACCAATGTGACTGAGGTACGTAGTTTTATGGGATTAGCCGGTTGTTACAGGAGGTTTGTTCAAGATTTTTCCAAAATCGCTGTGCCGCTTACACAATTGACTCGAAAGGGAGTTGCATTTGAATGGTCAGAAGAGCAAGAGTTTGCCTTTCAAGAGTTGAAAACGAAGTTGACTACAGCACCAGTTCTGGCCTTACCATCCGGTACCAAAGGGTTGGTAATCTGCAGTGATGCTTCGCATAAAGGACTTGGCTGTGTACTTCTGCAAAATGGAAGAGTTATCGCTTATGCCTCGTGACAGCTTAAACCCCATGAGAAGAATTATCCCGCACACGATCTTGAGTTAGCCGCAGTAGTTTTTGCTTTCAAAATATGGCGGCACTATCTGTATGGCACTACTTGTGACGTCTACACCGACCATAAGAGTCTCAAATACATTTTCACCCAAAAGGAATTAAATATGCGGTAGCGACGGTGGTTGAAACTTATTAAAGATTATGATTTGCAAATCCATTACCATCCTGGTAAAGCCAACACAGTTGCAGATGCACTTAGTCGGAAAAATATGGGAAATTTGGCAAACCTCTTTGCGGAGCGAAAAGAGTTGGTAATTGAATGGATAAAATGAATGTGGATCTTGTGATATAGGGACAAGGAGCCGTAATAGCAGCAGTAGTGGCCCAACCGACCTTACTTGAAGGGATTAAGCTAGATCAAATGGAAGATGAAACACTAAGGAAGATATGTAATGAGTTAGAGACAAAACCAAAAATCGGGGTTTAGCCTAGTGGATTCAGTGCTTAAATTTCAAAACAGAGTATGTGCCCCTAATGTGTTGGAACTTAAGCGGAAACTAATGGAAGAAGCACATGCCTCACGATTTTCAATGCATCCGGGAAGTACTAAAATGTACCGGGATTTGAAACAAAACTTTTGGTGGCCAAGTATGAAAAAGGAGATCGTGGAATTCGTTTCTAAGTGTTCGCAATGTCAGCAAGTAAAGGCGGAGCATCAGAGACCAGCAGGACTGTTGCAACCCCTTCCAATCCCGGAATGGAAGTGGGAACATTTGACCATAGATATTGTTGTGGGGTTACCACGAACTCCTTGGGGTATGAATTATATATGGGTCATTGTAGACCGATTAACTAAGTCCGCTGACTTCGTACCAGTGAAGACTCACCATAATGCAGATAAACTCGCAGTACTTTATATGAATGAAATTGTAAGGCATCATGGTGTTCCAGTTTCAATTGTGTCGGATAGGGATCCCAAGTTTGTTTCAAGATTCTGGCAAAGTCTGCAGGAAGCTATGGGTACAGAACTCAAGTTCAGCACAGATTTTCAACCTCAGACCGACGGTCAATCCGAGAGAACGATACAAACTCTCGAAGATATGCTCCGACTGTGTTCGCTGGATTTTCACGAAAGTTGGCAAACACATCTACCGTTGGTAGAGTTTGCATACAACAATAGTTACCATTCGAGTATTGAGATGGCACCTTATGAGGCCCTATATGGAAGACCATGTCGTTCCCCCGTGTGTTGGGCCGAAGTTCGGGATAGATCATTGCTAGGGCCTGAAATTGTTCAGTTAACAACCGAAAAGGTTAAGGTTATTTGGGAAAGACAGAAAACTGCCCAAAGTAGGCAAAAGAGTTATGCAGATAACCGACGAAGGGATTTGGCATTTGAAGTGGGTAGCCATGTGTTCGTGAAAGTCACCCCGATGAAAGGACATCCAAGGTTTGGAAGAAGGGGTAAGTTAACACCCCGATATGTTGGTCCCTTCCAAATTTTGGAAAGAGTGGGTCCGGTAGCTTACTGAGTTGCCCTTCCGCCAAGTATGAGTCAGGTGCATAACGTGTTTCATGTCTCTATGCTTCGAGGATATCTTTCGGATCCATCTCATATCATCGATTACCATCAAATCGTTCAGGATGATAAGTTAGCATATGAAGAAAAACCAATTTGAATTCTGGATCGGCAAGTGAAACAGTTACGCAATCGGGAAATTCTAATGGTAAAAGTGGAATGGCAAGAACATTACGGAACCGAAGCTACTTGGGAAAACGAAGAGGATATGCGACACCAATATCCGCATCTGTTTCCGTCTTGAGGTAAAACAAGTTTGAGGGACCAAACTTATTTAAGGGGGAGAAAGTGTAATGACTCGACCATCGTATGTGTTTCTGACATATGCTTAATGAAAAATTTCATGATAATATCTGTTTGATAAGAAAAGCATCTGTGGCAATTAAAACGTTTGAATCAGAAATGAAGAGCCTTAGAGGCTTACTAATCTGAAATTGACTGTATATTTGAGATCAGTATAATTTTTAGGTAATAATATGCATTTTTGTAGAAATTTGATTTGGGATGATTAAACTATTTAAGTTTTGTCTTTACTCACCTATATATATATATATACTTATGTCCCAACTTTGACTTAGAAGCTTCAAATTAAGAAAATATCCTGAGAGAGAGAGAAGAGAAGAAATTGAGAGAATAGTCCTTCAAGGGAGGAATTGGGGAAGTGAAAGGGTTGTAGAAATTGTAAGGTTCAAGGTATGGAGATTACTTTAATTGACTTCTTTCTTGCTTTTGGATGAGGGAATTCCTTGAATATTCATGCAAATCAAGGCTTGTGTTGGTGTGTGTATGTGTGTGTGCTTATGGCACCCAAAGAATTGAATAAATGTCTTTCTTCATCTATAGTTTGGATTAATTTGAACCATGTAAAGGAATTTCATTCATTTCTTCTTGTCATGCTTGAAACAAAATATATGGACATGACCATGTTTGCATAAATGTTTATATGGGTGAGAAATTGACAACCTCATGAATTGAATTGTGTTTCTAAGTTTCTAGATCAAGAATTCAGTTTATATCTAGATTGATTTATGGTTGCAATTGTATTAACATACTTGTTGAACCCCTTTGGAACCCTATAAAAACCTACCAAAAGGTGGGATTTTGTGTGAAATTTCAGAGAGTTTTTGAGCAAATCGCCGCACGTGCGAGGGTCATGGCCGCATGTGCGGGAACCTTAGCCGCACGTGCCGGAGTCATGGCCACACGTGCGGGAAATGAGGATTTTGAGGGTTTGGCTACTGTCTAAAAGGCATGTGCGGGGCATCACTGCCGCACGTGTGGGACTCTTTGCCGCACTTGCAGGGCTCACAGTGCGGCCCATGCTGAAAAACTCGGGTTGCTCTGTTTTATGTGCTTAACCCTCTGATGTTGTCGAAATATGTATTTGATGCCTTTTTGATAATTGTAAATTCATTCAAAGTAAAATGAGTCCAGAAATGGTTTAGTAAGGAAAAAGAACTAACTTGTGAATTATGTATATGGACAGGGCACACTCTGGAAGGAACTAACGCTCCGCCACAACACTGTGAGTAATAGTGCAATCAACATATATTTATTTACCGTTAATGCTTATTGCTATTAACGTTCTGTCTTCCGTAAGTCACTACATTAACATGTATATTGGTTGGGAATTGGTGTGAATGTAAACGTTGAAGGAATTTGTGTACATCTGGATCACTCTGGAACTATTTCATTTTGTTATTTCTGGGCCGATGGCCGTTCTATTATTTCTGGGCCGATGGCCGTTCTGTTATATCTGGGCCCAAGGCCGTTCTGAAAGTAATACGGCATCAGATTGACCATATGAACTTTGTAGTTACATACGCGTTGTTATGTATTATAATTTGAGTTGTGCATTGAACCGTTTAAATACTATTATTCACTGAGCGTAGCTCATTTTGTATTTTGTCTATTTCTGTAGGTAATCAACCAGGAGGTCAAACCTAACCTCGATACCGTGTCCCTTTTATCAACCTAAGGTTAACCAGGCACTTGGAGAAGCCGAGCATTTTAGGGAAGTTTGGTTGGGCTTTTCAGTTATACTCTAATTGCCGACTACAGTTGAAATGTAAATAATACTTTTGTTATACGCCCAATCCTAGGGCTGGGCCTGTATATACGTATGTATATAACCGATGCTCCGATGCATATTTCTGTATATTATTATCCTATTATGATGTTTGCGATCCTGGCATGGTAGTGATAGCTCAATGGAGATTGTTTTCTGTTATTTTTTTTTATGTTTAATGCTTTCGTTCAGGCCCCGTATGTTATGTGTAGTAGGTTAAATATCCGTTTCTGAATAGGTCATGCCCAAACTTTTAGGGGCGAGTTGGGGGTGTGACAGGTGGTGTGAACGTCAGGCACACTTGATGCTTTTAATCGAGCAAACAAGAACCTAACGCGTATCACGCAAAAGGAGTAAATGTGGTGTGAACATCAGGCACACCTGATGTTTTTAACCAAGCAGACAACAACCTAATGCGTCTCACGCGAAAGAAGCAAAGGTGGTGTGAACAATAGGCGCACCTGATGTTTTTAACTGAGCAAACAACAACCTAACGCGTCTCATGCAAAAGGAGGAAAGATGGTGTGAACATCAGGCACACCTGATGTTTTTAACCGAGTAATTGATAACCGAACGCGTCTCACGCGAAAGAGGAAAGGTGGTGTGAACATCAGGCACACCTGATGTTTTTAATCGAGTAAACAACAACCTAATGCATCTCACGCAAAAGAAGGAAAGGTTGTGTGAACATCAAGTGCACCTGATGTTTTTAACCGAGTAAACGACAACCTAATGCATCTCACGCGAAAGGAGGAAAGGTGGTGTGAACATTAGGTGCACTTGATATTTTTAACCGAGCAAACAACAACCTAACATGTATCATGCGAAAGGAGGAATTAAATCAACAAAAGAGCAAAAAAAACTCAAAACTTGATACAACGAGACTGGAAGACTTCGAAAATGAAGCTTACGAAGACGACTCAAAATCATGGTACAAATTGTACACGTGAATCATGCGAACAAATTGAACACGATGCATTGTAACAAACTAAACAAAGATACATAACATCAAAATAATCGAAGTGATGCTCGAAATGATCAATTTGGAACCAATTTTGCAAAAGTTTTGAAAATGAGCTTAATTGAATACAACACCATACAAAACAAATTACGAAGCAATAAAACAAGAACGAGAACAAAATTCTTTTCCTCTGCTCTTTATTTTTCTTTCTTTCCATTTTTCATTGTTTTCTTTTTATTTTTTCATTTCTTTTCTTTTCTTCTCTTT
Source organism: Camellia sinensis (assembly GCF_055761805.1). Classification (NCBI taxonomy): domain Eukaryota; kingdom Viridiplantae; phylum Streptophyta; class Magnoliopsida; order Ericales; family Theaceae; genus Camellia; species Camellia sinensis. Next base: position 16,635,800 of record NC_138966.1, read on the forward strand.
TTCTTCTTTTTTTCTTTTCTTTTTCGCGTTGTTTTTTTGTTTTTTTGTTTTTTTTTTGCTACTCTATTCTTTTTTTCTTTTACTCTATTTTTTTTTCTTGCCAAACCAAATACACAACAAAGCTGCCCAAACATAAAAATAGCAGAACAACTGAACTGTTCCTGCACTTAGGACCGGCTGGGTCTAAATAAGGCACGACTGGGTCCATTGAAGCATGGCCTGGCCTCGATGGCGACTAGGGGTAGATCGGTAAAACCACGGGTATGGTTGCTCTAAATCAAACCCAAACCTCATTTCCACCCACACCCACAGCCGAAACTCCCTCTCCTCCTCTCTCTAAGTTGGCCCTTTCTCTAGATTACCCTATTTTCATAAAAACCACAAACTCTTGTGAATTTTTTTCTTAAAACCCACTCCCTCTTGTACATTTTGAACCAAACAAAAATCGATTTCGTTGAGTTTCGTGATTTCTCTTGGTTTTGCTTGATTTCTTACATACTTACCCTCATTTTTTCCTTTCTCCCCCCTTGATTTTCACTTTCTCTTTTTTTCTCTCTCCTAGGGTTTGGAATTTTAGGATTTTTCACTCAATTTCACTCAACCACTCACTTTTTCACATTTTTCTCATTTTTTCCTTCATATTTCTTGATGGCCAGTGACGAGGTTCCCATCCCTGACCACGTCGTGGGTATCGGTGCTGTCCTTGGTGAGGACATCGAGGCCGAGGATATCCTTTCGCCTATACCTGTGCCAGAGTTGCTTCCATTGGCTGATAGGCATTTTGACGCGGGCACTTACCAGATCTGTAACGCCCCCAAAATAATATGACAAAACCAACTTATAAGAAGAAGAATCATAGAAATAAGATACTTTCATTTGTCAGAGTTCATTTACAAAAGTTAACACATGCAATATACATTCACAAATGTTCATCATGAATCTATGGCATGCGTTGCAATGTTAAGAGAATTAAAATTAAACATATAGTCAGATGCCCTATAGGCTTACATCTTTCCAAGACATTGCTTGGTTACACAAAAATAAGCCTAGCTCAATACAATTTAAGCCCTTGGCTATACAAAAGAATATAACAAAAATAGAGAAGCTCTTGCTCCCAAAAATTCCTCCAAGCTATTGCCTTAGCGGAGGCATGCCACCAGTACCCGAAAATGGTTTTTCCCAAATAGAGTGAGCCAAAGCCCAGTAGGAACAATCTAACACAATATATGAAATTTAACAAAGATATAAGTATAATGTGCATATACAATGCTGGTGATAAAATATCCACATTTTGTATAACCGTAAAGCACCAAAGTTCATATTTCAATTCATTTTCTTTCAATTCATTTCAAGTTCATTTATTCTTCTCAGTTTATGAGTCAATTTCATTATCTTTCAACAACCTAACTGAGAGTACAACTCAGTGGTTTTTCCAATTCAATACAATACCACACAAACACTTCAAATCTGTCATTTTACGAAAATTTTGTCTACGGGACCGGCACCCATATATACACACAATTTCGAAACTTTCACCCTGGACACTCTGGCCAACTTAATTGCAACAAAGTCGATCCCCTATCTCCTCCCAAACAATGGAGTACATCCCCTTTCTTTTCCCACACAATGGAGTACATCCCCTTTCTCGTCCTAAACATCATACATATACAATGTATTCAAAACATAGTCATATTCAATGACAACCAACATTAGATTAGTTTCAATTTACCAAATCCTAATGGATTTTCTACAACAAATCATAGCTATCTTCCACCGATAGTCCAATACATATATTTCTAAATGGATATACAGTATTCTCAATAGAAAAATTATTCAATTTTCCATAGGTAAGAGACAACACGTGTCCAACTCTACCATTTACATTAACAATCATCTAATTGCACATTATCATTATTAATTTTCGTTAATTGTACAAAATAACAATTTGACCCATTTAGGGCGAAATTCTCTTTTTCCATATATCAGCCCAAATGCCAAAATTAACTATTTTGCCACCGTAGACCCTCATTTTTGAACCCATAATCATTTATTTCACACATTTAGAAACCCCTCTTTTTATTTCACACCCAAACCCTAGGTTTGTTCAAAATACTTCAAAATCCCACCGTTGTTACACAACGACAAATAACTAAGCTAAAGACCATATGAAAGTGTAAAAAATCCCTCCCTCAAAGAGAGAGGACAAGCCAAGCAAGAGTGAAACTTCAAAGATGCCCAAATCTAACTTTATTCGGATTAGAATGGAGATCTTGAGATGGTCTACCTTTTTAACAAAGGGATTAGGGTAAAGAAATCACTAAAACTAGGTGAAAATGTAGAGAGAGAGAGGGAGAGCTTATTAGAGAGAGAGAGAGGGTCTCAACTTTAGGTTTTAGGGAAAAAAGATCTGAAAAAGTGATGCAAAAAGTCATTTTTGCGATCTGATATACGCGCAATCCGCTCGAGCGCAAGAGTTAATGCTCGAGCATCAAACATAATAAGTTGTTCCATTCGAGCACAAGAAAGGCTGCTCGAGCGCCAAGACACAATGAACAAGACGCTCACCGCTTAAGTGCAAGAAGTGACGCTCCAGCGTAGAAAACACACATCGAGTAGTTTTGCAGACAACAGGCCAACGATCGAGTGCAAGAAAGGCCGCTCGGGCGCAAGAAAGGTCGCTCGAGCGCCCAAGCGCTCAAGTGTAGGAAACGCCGCTCGATTGTAGAAATCACTCTCCTAATAGTTTTGCAGACCTGCAAAAGTACTGAGAGATTGCAGCGCATTCTCAAGTGCAGGAAGTGCTGTTCGAGCGGAGGACCAAAATTCTAGGCAACACAAGGTTTGAAAAACAAGAGACCAACCTGCCCAAACACAACCAGAACAACCCAAAAGCCAATTCCAAAGAGATACAAGGGAAGCAAGGGGTAAACAACAATATTAAACCCGAGTTCGAGATACCACAAGTGTCGGGTCAAAACCGAGATCGCTATAAGATCCGCACACATGCTTTGACCCCTAGAGAAATCCTGAGATTTGAGGGACTCATCCATCCCTGGGATCGACGAGGACATTCTATTGCGAGAGCCTACAGAGCACTTGTCCGCCGATGCACCCATGATAAGCAACTTATCATTGTTTAAGCATACTTGCAACTACATACTTGAAACTTGTAAACAAATCTTCCTTTCAATATACTGCCAATACTGACGTGATTTCCATGTGACAGGTGATAGCCAAGAGGATTGGCGGTTATGGATCCATATCCGGCCCCCGGCAGTATGAGAGACTTCCTACGGAGGTTTGCACACTGGTTGATGCTACCGGCTTTGGACTCTTTTGTTCATGACTTATACAGATGCGGGTTGAGCCACTGCTTTACGGGGCCCTGGTGGAGAGGTGGTGGGATACCACTGACTCGTTCCACCTTTCATCGATTGGGGAGGTGACTCTGACCCCATATGATTTCTTTATGCTCACTGGTCTAGGGATAGGGATCAGCGGCCTGATCTCGTTTGATCCTGATATGACGTAGTGAAGAGATACATAGCGTCAACTTCTCTGGGCAATCCCAGACACCACCAGCCACAGGATGGTGAGGTACAGTTGGTTCTTGGAGCATTTTTTAGATCTTCAGTCAGCTTCCCCGAAGGTCAACCAGTACACCCGTGGCTTTCTCATGTATCTCCTTTGTACTACCCTGCTCGCGAACAGGGAGAACACCGTGGGGTTATATTTCTTAGGAGCACTGGTGCATCTGCTGCAGGTAGCAGAGTATGATTAGGGTGGTGCTATCCTGGCCACTCTGTACTGCTACATGAGCTTTGTAACCCGCCGCAAGGAAGATTCACTTGACAGCTACTGGAGAGTTTGGGAGGTACACCTCACACTTACTTTTTTGTTTAGCTTTGCATTCCGTTCGATTTTGCACTTCCTACTCAGTTTTGCTTTGCATTTTTTGTTCATATCTGCTCATCTACTTCATTTATCTTTCTCTGCTTGCAGTTATGGATTTACACGTATTTCACCTCTCTGGCTCTGGTCCTAGTGAGGCCACTTAAGTTGTTAGTGCCCTGCTCCCAGTACTACAACTCACGATTCGAGCACCATCGCCGCGTAGACCAAGATTTCCCCTACTTTCACCACTTCTTTCACACCATTACCGTAGATCAGGTAACAAAATACTAGTCTTTGTCTTCACCTTATTATTTCCACTGATTCCATATTGTTAGGTCCATATTGTTGTTTCCTGTACTACACTGTTTCCATACTGCATTGTCGTGCTTATACCATGTTTCCATAACGCTTAGATCTTTGACATCTAACATTTGCTTCCATAGATTGACTGGCACCCCTGGACAGGTATCCCTCAAGCAGTGAGGGCGACCTATGTTGCCGCATGGCATGCCTCCACCATGCGAATTCGGTTTGAGGGCCCTTTCAGCAAGGCATATTACTTGGGAAAAAGGTTCATCCGGCAGAAGCGAGGCATCATTGACCCTGACATTCTGCATCCTCCTCCTTCTAGCATAAAGGTAGTCAATGATCTCCACGACGGAACCAAGGTTGACTTCCGTATGTTGGGAGAGGATGGTGACCGACGTCATGAGCCCAGCGACTTCACCACTTTCTTGCAGACCCGAGCGATGGCTCCTCTTACCCAGGGTGTGGCTCGCATCACTCCAGAGGTTGCTGCTGCCACTGCTAGGGGTGCTCCTGCCATTACTCCCGTCCCTAGACTTCCCGCGATTCGGACTGAGGTTGTATACATGCAACTAGATGGGATGTTGGTGCAGATCCCTTTAGAGCATATTCAGGAGAGGGACCGCAGATTGGTGATTGCTCCTGGCATCGAGCAGGTACACACTTCTTTATACTTCTGCTGATTGTATACTTTATTATTTCTTTCCACTATACCATTTCATTCCTGTTCACCGTGCTTGAGCACTATACTCGGTAATTTCTGTATACTTCACTAAATTCTCTTTCTTTTAAAGGTATCCGTGGCATATGCTGATGACCTTCTCCAGACGATCGACCGACTGCTCATGATGGTATGGAGGAGGCAGACTGCTCTAGCCACCCATGGGATTGAGGTATTGCAATCTTGTTCCTAATTATGTTGCAACCATTCTGATACTTGTACATAATTTGACTAAATCTCTTTGGATATCTGCACTCATAGCTGTACTCATTTAACGAGTCGGCGCCAGCTGCACCTGCAGGGCATCATCTGGCTAGGAGGATGTAGAGATGAGGTGCGGTGAGAGGCAGAGGACTGGCTGACCGGGGGAGTAACTAGGCAAGGTAGCACTCACCTAAATACACTAAACAACACATACTACAAACAAAACAAAACTCAAAATGCAACCACAGTATAGTAAAATAGAGACCAGCATCTGATGCAATTGTTCTGATCTGGGCCGTCATTTAGACCTGGCCAAGTCTAAATAGGCACGATTGGGCCCCAATGAGGCATGACTCAAAAGTGGTGTCGGAAAGTGGGATCCAGTTGTCATGCACAGCTCCTTCTCAAAGTCTATAAAAGGTGCTTCCAAGCTGTTTTCTTGGCAGAATTGCAAGCGTTTGATGTTTGGCACTTAAGATGAGGGTGTGCTCAACACTAGGCTCTGAGATTGGATTGCCAATTTAGACGGCTCAAAAAAACTGAAGTTTTATGGTTTTGGCTTAAACGTCCTTTTTCCTTTGAGCCGTACTTCGCTTTGCTTTCCATTTCTCCGTGTTGTTGTTCAGTGTTGGAACCCGATTACACACGTATTATGCTTTGGATCTCAAGAGTTGCGCCCGACACTTGAAGAGTTTCAAGCATTGATGGAATCTCGACGCGATGAGGAAATTATGCCACAACCCCATTTTGGCCATGCCTTGGCTTTGGGACGAATGTGCGGGCTTACTTTGCACGAAGCTCGATCTTTAGCTCATGACGGGGAGTTAGATATACCCTGTTTGATCTATCAATTCTCTGACATCGGAAACAGAGATGACCTTCTTTGGCGAAGCTGTCAACAACGTGCCCTCTGTTTATGTATGCTCATGCATTTTCTTCTCAACCCGAGTTACGGGGGAGCCAACATTAAGCTGATCGAAGAAGCCCACTATTTGAAAGAGGGTAAGAGTTTCATTGGTTTGACACTAGTCGAGACCCTGATGGGTTTAGATGCTTTTCATTGATAAGAGACTACTAGATTTGTGGGGTGTCGACTACTTCTTCAGGTACTGTTTCCCACCCTTTCTTATATATCTCTCACATCACTTGACACTCACTCTTTATTTTCTCTCAAAACACCATTCTTTCCTTTTCTCTCAACATACATCTCTCTATTCTTTAATCTCTCTTATTTTTCATCCCTTCCCAAGTATGGCTCAAGGATAAGCTGAAAATAGTGAACCCTTACCCTGAGTATTCAGCTCGATGTTATTTCTTCCCCCTACAATTAGTGGATTTTCCCAATGAGGGATGGTGGTTGTAGACGCGTCCCGCGAGGGGCCCCGCTACAGTTCGGACTCGATTTGTGTCGCGGTTCTTAATCTTGAACCAAAGAGTCCAAATCTGGCAAATCGTTTTGAGAAAACAGATTTTAGGAAAGAAGTGCCAAACATGGACTGCTTTGCCAGATACAGAGTCGCCACCTAAATATTTTTTATAGGGGAATTTAGGAAACCCTGACTCGGTGCTGAAGGCCACATGTCCGTCATCACCGGAGTTGCCTCGGTTCAGGAGCTTGGGTACGATTGGGGAAGGTTAGCTATGAGCACCCCCTCTCGCCCGATCTGAAGATCGGCCTCTACTAACCGTGATATCCGTTTTTGAAAACTTTATATATTCTTAATCCATTTATTAGCCTAGAATTACTATGTTATGCGCACAACAAACAAGTATAGACTAGATTGCCTAATTTTGAAATAAGCATTGCATATCCGTTTGTTTTGGAAAATGTTTTGGATTTTGCTACTCGCAAGTAGGCTAAAATACGGATTTCAACGAGTTTTCCCAACTCAAACAGTCCAACCTTCACCCACAGGCATTCAAACAGTTTATCTCATATAAGCACTTAGCCACATGGCAAATATACTGTCATGGCAACATTCACACGCATGCGAGATGCTAAAGCATAAATACTTACATCGTACTCCGTGCCAAAAACAGGAACATGTTAGCAATCAATGCATGATCCAAGTCCATGTTAAGTGCCTAATGCATCGCATACAAAATGTCATTAGAGTAGGCTCGGCTAGTCTCTGAATGACATGTGAAGATGCACAAATAACATGTATTCAATTCAAAATTTGAAGTACAAATGCAGTTAGCATGATGTACCGAGCTTGGTGCATACAGGACAAATGTATGAATGCACGCATGCATTGCATGAGGTATGCTAATTTAAACGTGCCCTAATACTAACCATTAAAGCAGGTAAATAAAAGGGAAGAAAGAAGTGGGGATTGGGAGACATACACACACTCACACACACTTATTACAGATTTTCCCTCACTCGGAGGGACCGAATAAATAATACAAATTAATTAACTACGCAAGCTAATTAAATATTACAAATTTCCTAATCAGCTAACAAACTAATTAAGCTAGGAAAACAGATAAACCGCCCCGGGGGAAGAACTCGATGCAATGCATGCTCGATCCTACTCGGAAATACACCGCCATGCATAGGCTGCCTCTGTTTTCCTTCCTTTACTCCTCTGGAGGCTGCCAAAACCTCAGGACTTCTTCCTTGGACATTGGGGAACACCACCGGCTGAATGGGATTGCCACCGGCAGTAGCATGTGGCCACCGGCACAAAATGAATCCATCGGCAGGGAAATGATTGCCAGTCGGCACTAGAAATTGCCGGTCGGCAGAGTGTTCCTGCAGAATCTGCAATTGACAGCAACAGAGGGCAAGGCAAAGCATGGTAGCACAATTCAAGGCATATATGCACCAATCATGTTCCTTATCATGGTAATGACTGAAAAGGGCATGTGTCTCGATTCTCGGACCACCAATCACGCATTTCCATGCATGATGACCCAAGTAGTCAAGTGTGCAACTTTCATGTCAAATGAAATACAAACCAAACAAACAAACTAAGGCTCAATTCCTATCACCAAGTCAAGGAACAAGGCATGCATGCGAGATGTTATGCAACCTAGGCATACAAGCTAAGGATGCAACATGGCATGGCAAGGCACTTGTGCAAGCATACAAGCAAATATGAGGCAATGCAAATGGATGAAAAGATGGACTTATACATGATTTGGGCAGCTCTAAATAGGCCCAAAACAGTGGCCAAAGTGACCAAAATAAAGGACCAAAACACATACACACATGCACGTGTTAAAGGGCCAATGCTTAGGTACAAATTGAACAACTCTTGAAAGAGGTATAACATGGACTAATGGCATGCAAGGTAAGCATTGAAAATCATGTTAAGATGGTGTCAAACCAAGCAACAAGATAGGCTAAACATTAGCATGCAAATGGTCCAAGTACTTGAAGCAAGTCAAAGGGGCTTAAACCATAGCTAAGCCAACCAAACCTCACAAGGTTAAGAGGACTTAAAATAGGTTCAAGACAGACCTAGACCATGCAAAATGGACTCTTAGATGGCATCTAAGCGACTCAAATTTAAAGGCATGCACAATGGCCAAAACATGGAACATGCTACACAAGCTTTCAAAGCATTAAGGAAACATCCAAGGCAAACATATAGGCATGCAAAAGGGACTGAAATGACAAGGTGGATGATTCCAAACCACTAAATCAATGCAAAAATGTCATGCTATACATTCATACACTTAAGGCCAACAAGCCGGAATGCAAAGGAGCTATACTAAGCATGTCCAATCCAACCCAAACAACCTAGGACAGACCTTTAGCATGGCAAAATAAGCACACAAGATTCACAAACCGAGGCCTAAAACATGCTCGAGCAAAGGCTAACAACTTAAGGCATATTAAGGCAATAACAAGGCATTACATGGTAGGTATGCTAAGCATGCATGGTGTACCAAAACCAACACACAACAAGGTTATATCATGGCATAATAAGCATTGAAAACAGCCAAGATGTGATCAATACACACTCTAACATGATGCTCTCTCAAGAGGCCAAAAGGGGTCCATTTCAAGGACAACAAGGAGAGGGGGTGACCCTCCCCTTTTGGAGACTTCAAGGCACCATCTCCACCACTGAAATCCCTCAAGATTTCAGTGGTGAAGAGGCTCAAACACCAAAGTCTCGAAACTTGCTCAAAATGGCTCAAAATGGGGCCTTTCAAGGCCTAAGAGGGGTCAAACACCCTCAAACCACAAAACACTCTTAATAAACAATCAAGAGGGCTAAAAAACAGAACTTTTTTGTATTATACACTAAGCACAAAAATAGTTCAAAGATAGGCAAAAACAAGATGCAAAAATGGGGAATAAAAGGGAAGTTTCTCACCCTTGTAGACCACCTTCACAAATGATGCTCCAATGGCCCTCCTTGGCTTGAATCCAACACCAAAACACCAAAATCAGCCCCTTAGAACCTCAGGAGCCAAAGGAAGGTGAAACACTAGGTGTTTGTGTGCAACAGTATGAACTAAAACACCTAGAGCACCAAGAGAGAAAAAGAGAGATAGGAGATATGATGAACCCTAACCCTAAAACCAGAGCTTCTCTCTGTCTTTTCTATCTCTAAAATGTCTCAAGTCTCTAACCCTAAAGGCAAGAGACAAGGCTTCTCTTTATAGAGGCTTTTGTCTTGTAAAGCTTACAAGACAAGCTTCTAAAGAGGGAGATCCCTCCATACACGTGTATGGAGGGGAGCCAAAAGCAAGACAGCTGTCTTAAAATATCTGCAAAAGCAGATGCACAATAGTCGGCCGGCCAAAGATGCCATTTTGGCAAAAAGAGTGCCGACCGGAAACAAAGAGTGCCGACCGGCAATATACATTGCCGATGGCAGCAAAAACCAGCCGGTGACCTCTAGCCACTGCCGGTGGTGTGTGGGGATGTCTCACAAGGCATTCCCTGCCCCTCCAAGGCAAAACACAAGTGTTTAGTGCAAAACTGGACACTAAACGGTCAAGTTCGGAGATTCTGAGGCAGGGCGCGTAGCCAAGACCCCCGGGAACTCCAAATGAACACAAACATGGATAATCACCGAGTGTTCAAACAGTGACGTCCAAGTCTTGAGGACGGTTAAAAATGGGGTGTCTACAGTTGCCCCTCTTTGACAGAACTCGAAAGTCATAACAATGACGGGAGTGAATGTCAAAGCCCAAAGACGACCCATTTTTGACAAGGCCGAAGACTCAGACAAACATGCAAGACAAATAAGATATGCGCCCGAAGGCAGGGGCAAAATGCAAGATAATGCGCAGAGCCGGACATAACTTATGATCATTCAAAGAAAGCTGTAATGAAGCAAACATGCGACAGTTTTAAGCTAGCGTACACCGAACTACACTACAATGCAGAAAGGATGTAAGAGAATTATGCAATTCTCAATACGCCTCACTCGGAGGATACAATACCTGTGCGGTTCGTCTGGTTGCACCAGCCTCAAATGAACCGTACATACAATATCGTGCCTAAAAAGAAAACAAACTTAACAGATACAATATTGTTAGCAACATGCATGATAATGCAAGAATGGATGCAAAATGATTATGCAATATATACAAAACAATGTATAAATAATGCAAACGAAGATGCAATGCAATTGAAACAATGCAAACTATATGCAAAGCAATTGAATCACGATCCAATCACGAGTGGTTCGAAACCACACCTATGTCAAATAGATTGATGGAGGTAACAAGTCTGTCTACCATAGAACGATCAACTGAACTATGAGCATCGTAGACAGACACAAGAACAAGTATTTGGGGGAGGGATTGACATAAGTGGGGAAACGACCCGCTGGAGAAAGGACAATGATCCTAATGCCGGATGCAAAAATTACACTACAATGCAATATATATATATATATATATATATGGATATGCTGGGGAGACGAAATGGATATGGCACGCGGGCCAAACCAAATCTTGCCTAGGTAGGGCATGTATGCATACAAGCCACGTCTAACATAGAACGGTCCACTGAACTATGCTTCGACACGAGAAGTATGGGCACATACCAGACCAAGCTCAACATGGAAAGGTGCAAGCCATAGGCGGAGGGCAATACAATGGATATGACACGCGGGCCAAACCAAATCTTGCCTAGGAAGGGCATGTACGCGTACAAGCCGCGTCTAACATAGAACGGTCCACTGAACTATGTTTCGACGTCAAAAGTATGGGCACATACCAGACCAAGCTCAACCATGGAAAGGCGCGAGCCGTAGATGGAAGGGAAACGATGAATGCATGCAAACTAAAATGCAATGGGTATGGCACGCGGGCCAAACCAAATTTCGCCTAGGAAAGGCATGTACGCGTACAAGCCGCGTCTAACATAGAACGGTCCACTGAACTATGTTTCGACGTGAAAAGTATGGGCACATACCAGACCAAGCTCAACCATGGAAAGGCGCGAGCCATAAATGGAAGGGAAATGATGCGATGATGCATGACAATGCAACTATTTACGGTAATTCATGACAATGCAACTATATTTTTGTTTTGTTTTTTTTTTTTTTGAAATGCGAATGATGTATAAAATGTATGTTGCATGGAATGCGCGATAACATGCGGCTTTAAAATACATGTATAATGCAACTTATAGAAAGTCGTTCGGGCACGACAAACACCGAAGGACTTGCACCTTCAGAGGATTTAGGGTCTCCTGGACCGTGGATACCTGCACGGCTTGTCTGGTCACACCAGCCTCAAGTGAACCGTACATACAATATCGTGCCTGCAAAGAAAACAAACTTAACAGGTACAACGCATATTTAATGTATTTGAGAATGCGTGACAACGCAAAGCAAGTGGGAAGCATAACAATGCTGTGAAGGCACAGTCATGTAAGTGGAGCACGCGGTCTACGCGGGCAACAAAACTGATCATTGGCATGCGGTCTACGCAGGCAACGAAATTGATTAATCATGCGGTCTACGCAAGCAGTGAAATTAACATGCGGTCTACGCAGGTAATGAAATTGATAATCATGCGGTCTACGCAAGTAAAGAAAGTGATTACAAACATGTGGTCTACGCAGGTAATGTAATTAACATGCGGTCTACGCAAGTAATGGAATTGATTAATCATGCGGTCTACGCAAGTAAAGAAAGTGATTACAAACATGCGGTCTACGCAAGTAAAGAAAGTGATTACAAACATGCGGTCTACGCAGGTAATGTAATTAACATGCGGTCTACGCAAGTAATGGAATTGATTAATCATGCGGTCTACGCAAGCAATACATGCGGTCTACGCAAGTAATGAAATTGATATGCGGTCTACGCAAGCAAAACATGCGGTCTACGCAAGTAATGAAATTGAACAATTATGCGGTCTACGCAAGCAAAACATGCGGTCTACGCAAGTAACGAAATTGATATGCGGTCTACGCAAGAAAAACATGCGGTCTACGCACGTAATGGAATTGATCAATTATGCGGTCTACGCAAGCAAAACATGCGGTCTACGCAAGTAATGAAATTGAACAAACATGCGGTCTACGCAAGCAAAACATGCGGTCTACGCACGTAATGGAATTGATCAATTATGCGGTCTACGCAAGCAAAACATGCGGTCTACGCAAGTAATGAAATTGAACAAACATGCGGTCTACGCAAGCAAAACATGCGGTCTACACACGTAATGGAATTGATCAATTATGCGGTCTACGCAAGCAAAACATGCGGTCTACACAAGTAGTGTAATTAACATGCGGTCTACGCATGCCAAACATGCGGTCTACGGAAGTAATGAAATTAATAAATATGCAAAATGCAATGAGATGGGCAAAACAGCGCGATGCGTTAGATAACGCGAGTGCACAAGACAGTGCCATGGTTTGAAATGCACAAGACAGTGCGATTGATTTTGAAATGCACTAAACAGTGCGATGCGCTAAACAGCGCGAATGTAAGCTGCACAAAACAGTGCGATGCGCTAAACAGCGTGATTGATTTTGAAATGCAATGCACAAAACAGTGCGATGCGCTAAACAGCGCGATTGATTTTGAAATGCACAAAACAGTGCGATTGAGGTGTGATGCACGTAGGGCAACTTTTGAATTTCGTAAAAGCTAAAAGGATACAAAAAGGATACACCTTGCACGAATTCGAGCACCACGCATGGAAGACATGATCCGAGGTCACAACGGAGGCCGGTTGAGCGTCGGGGATGCACTTTCTTGCACTTTCTTGAGCTATGAAGACCAAAAACTTCTCATATGGCCTAAACAAGGTTGTGGGAACACCACCGGCCGGAAGGGGAGGCCACCGGCTGTCCACCGGCCGCAGAATAACTCCATCGGCACAATATACTGCCGGCCGGCACAAAATATTGCCGACCGGCAAAAAGTTGCTGAGTCGGGGCAGATTCGACATTTCACCTCGTGTGTTTTAAAATAGGGTTCCTAAACCCTATTCCTTACTTCCTTCACCGCCGAAAACCCACTCTCTCTCTCTAGAGCGTTTTCCTTTCCTTTTTCCTCCGTTTCCTCGCGTTCTACGCCCGTTTCGTCGTCGGATTCGCGATTTCCTTTGCGTTTCGGACATTTTCAACCGAACAAAACTTTGTTTCAGTGCCTCGTTTTCCGTTCCCACCTTTTTGGGGTTTGTTCCCCTCACTTTCCTCTTGATTTCCGTGCCCTTTCACATCCCGGCCTTTCCGGCCATTGTAGACGTCCCCGAACGCCCCAGGAGGAACGAGCTCCCGTTCTGTTCATTTGGGGTCACTACAGCTCAGGACTCTCAAATTTGTCACGGTTCTAAGTCTGAACCAAAGAGTCCAAATCCGGTAAATCGTTTTGAGAAAACAGATTTTTGAAAGAAGTGCCAAACATGGACTGTTTTGTCAGATACATAGTCGCCACCTAAATGTTTTTTAATGGGAAATTTAGGAAACCCTGACTCGGTGCCAAAGGCCACGTATCCGTCATCACCAAAGTTGCCTCGGCTCGGGAACTTGGGTACGATTGGGGAAGGTCACTTCGTGAGCACCCCCGCTCGCTCGATCAAAGATCGGCCTCTACTAACCATGATATCTATTTTTGAAAACTTTGTGTGTCCTTATTCCGGTTATTAGCCTAGGTTACTATGTGATGCACACAGCATATAAGTATAGACTGGGTCGCCTGAATTGGAACAAAACATTTCATGCTTGTTTATTTGAAAGATGATTTGCAACTCGCGAGTAGGCTTAAAATGCAGATTTTGCCACCCGCAGGTAGGCTTAGAAAAGATGGTTTTTGCCACTATCCAGTGGGCTTAAAACAAACAGTTGATGATTTATTCCAATCTAAGTAACCCAACCTTCACCCACAGGCATTCAGGCAGTTATATCAAATAAGCATTTAGCCTCATGGTAAGCATGCTATTTATGGCAGTCACTCACACGCATGCAAGGATGCTAAAGCATAAAACTCATTGAGTACTCCAAGCCAAAACAAAAACTCATTAGAAATCATGCGTGAATCCTAAGTATACAGAAATGCCTAATGTAACACATGCAAAAATGCAACTATAGCAGGCTCGACTATTCTAAACATGGCATATGGAATGCTACAGCTAACATGTATTCAATTTGGAATTGAAAATACAATGCGGTTAGTATGGTGCGCCGAGCCCGGTGCATGCAAAACAGATGAATGAATGCCACCATGCTATCATACTGTATGCTAATTGAAATATGCCCTAATCTAACCATCATAAGCAGGTAAATAAAAGGGAAGAAAGACGTGGGGTTGGAAGACATACATCACACTCATGCACACTTATTACAATTATGCCCTCGCACAGAGGGTCCGAATAAATATACAGTCCCGAATAAAAGAATATTACAGTCCAAATAAATATTACAGTCCAAATAATATACAAATTCCTAATTAATTAATCAAATTAACTAAGAAAGCTGTAAAACTGGCGTGCAAGCCAGGGACTGCCTTGCTCCTGATGAATGATGCATGTCTGGGCTGCCTTGCGTGGAAATCCACTGGGATGCCCCAATTAGCCTTTGTTTACACCTTTTCTTGAAATGCGCGCCAAACTCCAAAAAGTTGCTGATTCTTCATTTTGCTGCAACAGAGAGTAGGAAAGGGGCGTGGCAGTGTATTTTCACAGATATATGCACGCCTCGATCCTCGTGCCACCAGTCACGCATATCGATGCATGATGGCAGAGGAGTCGAAATGTGCAGCTCAATATAGAATGAATGCACGTGTAAACACAACAAGAACCTAACTCCATCATGGGTAATCCGGAGTGTCGGTGACTGGGAATTGAGACACGCTTCGTCACTCGGAGTACGAAACGCACCTCGTTTCCCGTGCCTGGGCTAACTCCTATCCCGAACACGATGCAATATGCATGATATGCATGAAATGCAACTAAGATACAGTCCTAACATACACAATGTTATGGAATGGCATACACGCTACACGAGGTAATACACAACCGAGCATACACAATGCTATGGATGAAATGGCATACGCAATGCAATAATGGGCTTACACCAACATGAGAGAGCCTCAGCCACACTCACATAGGAGGCCATCAGATGAAAACAAGACAACTCGAAATGCGTGCACGCGTGCACGCAAACCGATGACCGATCCTCAGGCACCGAAACGCCACTCTAATGAGACATGGCAAAGACATGGAATATGATATGCTAGCATGCAATTTTCATTAGCAAAATGAGGGGCAAAACAGCCCTGAAACGAGGCAAAATGACACCCGATGCATGGAATCTCTCTCCGAGATACGAAATTAGGCACATAGAATGAACTACAGCTATGCCAAGCATGCATAATTGGTACATGGAATGAAAAGACAGAAGTAAGGCAGCCTCAAAATAAGCATTTTTACAGTTCAAAGCATGGCCAAACAGCAAACACAAATAGGGAAAAAATAGCATGCAAAAATGGCCCTAAATATGAGATAATGAAGCAACTTACAGCTTCTGACTCCAAACAGATTAGGGCCCTTCAACAAAGTTGAAGAGGGGCCCAAAACATGATCTTTTACAGTTTATGTAAAACCACAAAAATCAGCACAGGTATGACTAAATTCTCATGCAAGAAATGGGCCAAAAGATGGCCAAAGAAGCAAGTAGTGGTTGCTGGCCTTAAACACAAAGGGGCCCTTCAACAACATTGAAGAGGGGCCAAAAATAAAGTATTTTACAGTTGAGGGCCGGACCCAAAACATTATGCAAATATGTCAAAAAAACTATGCCAAAATGAGGTCCAAAAGAGAGATATAACATGAAGTGTATAAAATATGCCTCAAACCATGAAAGGCCCTTAATGAAAAATGAATAATGGGCCAAAATAAGACTATTTTCAGTTCTGTAAAATGACCAAAAACAGAAGTACAATGGGCTGCCAAATCATGCAAGAAAAGGGGACCAAAGAGGGATATAACATGAAGTGTATAAAATATGCCTCAAACCATGAAAGGCCCTTAATGAAACATGAAGAATGGGCCGAAATAAGACTATTTTAAGTTCTGTAAAAAGGCCAAAAACAGAAGCACAATGGGCTGCCAAAGCATGCAAAAATGGGGACCAAAAGAGAGATATAACATGAAGTGTATAAAATATACCTCAAACCATGAAAGGCCCTTAATGAAACATGAATAATGGGTCAAAATAAGACTATTTTTAGTTCTGTAAAATGACCAAAAATAGAAGCAAAATGGGCTGCCAAAGCATGCAAAAATGGGGACCAAAAGAGAGATATAACATGAAGTGTATAAAATATACCTCAAACCATGAAAGGCCCTTAATGAAACATGAAGAATGGGCCAAAATAAGACTATTTTTAGTTCTGTAAAATGACCAAAAATAGAAGAAAAAGGGGCTGCCAAGTCATGCAAAAATGGGGACCAAAGAGGGATATAACATGAAGTGGTAGATGGAGGTCCCAAATAGTGATAAGCCCTCTTCAATGTTGAATAGGGGCTCAAAATAAGCCTATTTACAGTTTCCATCATGCTCCAAAACAGATCACATATAGGCTAAAAATACTACGCAAGATAACGGTATTTAAGAAGGATATTGAAGCAAGTGCAATATGGGGGGCTCAAACAGTGTTTAGCCCTTAAGGAAAAGTGAAAAAGAGCTCAAAAGAAGGCCACCTTCAGTTAGGGCTGGAGCTCAAAACAGCAAGTATGTATGGCTTATAAATGGTGCAAGAAATGGACCAAAAAGAGGGAAATGCTACTCACCCTTGAAGACAAGTCTTTTGTTGCTTCTTGGCTTGAGAAGTGGTGCCTCCTAGCTGCTGGGAAGCTCCCCAAACTTCTGGAAATGGAGTAGTGGTGGTGGTGCTTGGTGGTGATGAAGAAATGAGGTGTAGGACTTGGATGTTTTGCTTGAAAGAGAGAGATAGAGGGAGATGTATATATGAAACTTGAAGGCAATTTTTTCTAACCCCTAAGACAAATGTTGGAGGCTCATTATATGGACCAAGGAGAGGGGGAGCATGGAAGGAAAGAGTGGGGGAAAAGGACCAAGTCTTTTCCCCAAAAGGTGTCCCCCGGATGAAGATATTTTTGGGGGACAACAACTATACAGCTGTAAAGTGCACATTGCAAGGATCATGACCAGCCACTTTTCAGAGTTGCAGGTGGTCGGCCGGCCACCCCCCATGGCCGGCCGGCCAAGGGTCAAAAGGTTCAAGAAGATTTTCTGGCCGGCCACCCCAAATAGGTGTCCTCCCAGGTGCCCTCAACACAACCCTGTGGTTCAAAATTGTAAACTGTGAAACAAGAGGGACAACAAGCCAATTTTAGAAAGGGGTCAAAAGGGTCAGGTGGAATTACTGGCCGGCCACCAACTTTTAATGTCCTCCCATGTGTGTACAACACAGATATGTGGTTAAAAGTTCAAGAAAATTGCCCAAGGTTGTTCAACATTAGCTCGGAAGTGAGAAAAATGGGCGTTGGAGGGCGCGTGAGGAATAAAAACTGGTTGTTGAAACAATTGCTGGCCTCCCACCCTTCTACGGCCTTCCTGGTGATAAAACAGAGGTACCTGCCAAAAATGAACGAAAACCGATGCAAAACGAATGTTCGGGGGCCAAAACGCGCAGTCCGGGGCCCTGAAAACTGCCTGTTAAACACCGAAAGTGGCATTCGGCCACGAAGTGGGTCTCTTAAACCTCAATGTCCCTCAAAAGGGGGTAAACAAGATGTATGCCAAAAACCAGAGCAAACGGAGATGGTTAAGCGGTCCCGAACCGAGGCACACGGCCAACGGTCCCGAAAAACCGGAAACCGGGCTCCGAAATGGGCAAAATGACCTACGGCCACCAAATGTAGCCCACGGCCACTGAGAGATGGTCTATGGGACCTCTCCCTCCCCTCAGGAAAAGAAACAGAGAAAACCGAGTCTGGTTCGCAAACCGAGGCAAGGCACAGAAGAGGGTTCGGAAGTCCGGAGACGGGGCTCACGGCCGCGACTCTGAGACTTCTGAACGAGCGCGATATGCAACATCACCAAGCTCTCAATCGGTGACGTCTGAGTCTTAAGGTCGGTCGAAAATGGGGTGTCTACAGCCATTTTTGACCTTCTCGGGAGTTGACTTTTTGGTTGACTCTTCGTATTCTAGCCCGATTTTCCTTGCTCCGGCTATTTTCTCATCATTCTCGACATGGCGGACGACATTCCACGTGGCGGGACTCCCCCGGACCACGAGATGGATCCCGGGGTCGAGCTCCTACCTTTGAGCGAGTGCCCGTTCGACCCGGCGACCTACTGGCCGGCGATCCATGTTCTGCCCCCCGACGGACTCCGCCAGTTTCAGAGCTTCGAGAGGCACGTGCCACCCGAGCTATTACTGCGCGAGCCTACCTCTCACCTTTCCTTCGGCACTTCCGAGGTAACTCTTTTTCCTCTACTTTACTTTCTGCAATGTAGAGCACAAAAACTGTCGTAGCTTATTTATGCTCTTTAACTGCTTTAGCTGATATGCCGTATACCGTAGTTGACTGTAAACATACATACAACTGATATCTGCTTGAAACTGACACATTCGCACACACTGCACTGGCCCTGAATCACCCAAACACACTGTATTTCACTGCATACATACTGGTACCCAGCATTTGGTTGAATCTGTCAAACTATGCACACATACTATACTGTACTGAACCACCCGAACACGCTGACGCATCACACGTATTTCACTGTAAGCACACTGGCACCCGGTATTATTTTGTTTTAGATCTGTTAAACTTGCACGCATGCTACATCTGTACTGAACCACCAAAACACGCTGACACATCACACGCCGTAGTTCACTGCAAGCACACCGGCACCCGGTATTTATTTAAATCTGTTAAACTTGCACGCATGCTACATCTATATGCTCCTTAGAACTGCATTTTGAAAATTGCCTCGCAATTGTTGTTTTCTGTTTACAGGGAGATTCCCATACCATCCGCGGGTATGGGAACATTGGCGCTCGGGAGTGGTACGACGAGCTTCCTGACGCGGTCCGTCGCATAGTGGACCAGGCGGGCTTCGGCGCCTTCTGCCGAGGACTCTCCAGGCTTACCACATGCAGGCGTCTCCTCGCCGCTCTGGCTGAGAGGTGGTGGGACACCACCGATTCATTTCACTTCTCCACAGCAGGGGACATGACGATGACCCCTTACGATTTCTCGATGCTCACAGGCATCGGGGTAGGGGTGATCCGATCCCCTTTGATATCGACATGGATGAGTGGACTGCCGCTCAGGTCCATCTGCTGGGTGAGGCGCCACCTCTTGCTCGTCCAGGCTTTGTCCGGTATTCCTGGTTTGAGGTGCAGTTTAGGGTCCAGCAAACTCTCGTTGATGCAGATCCGATGACCCCGGAGGCCGTGGAGAGGTACGCTCGCGGCTTCCTCATGTTCTTATTCGGGACGACCATCTTCGCCGACCGGGCGAACACCGTGCCTCTCTGCCTTCTCAGCGCACTGGTGGACGTCCGAGACATCCTGCATTATGATTGGGGTGGCACCGCTTTGGCCACCCTTTATGGATACATGAGCTCAGCTTCCCGCGGCAGCGGACAGTTACTCGGAGGCTACTGGCGGGCGTGGGAGGTACACTTCTTCTCCGCTTTTCATTTCTGCCTTTCTATCTTTTCTGTACTCTGTACAATGCACACACTGTAGTCTGCTTTATACTTGCTGTATACTGTACACACGGCACACACATACACTCTGCTTTACACTGACTGTACACTACTCACACTGCACACTCTGCACAACATACTGCACAACACATGGCTCTGCCATTTCTGCTTTATTCTGTATTTTGCTTTATCTGATAAATGCACTGGTATTTACCTTGCAGTTGTGGGTTTACGCCTACTTTCCCAGGCTCGCTCCCGTACCAGTCACAGAGACTCCTCTGGTCGTCCCCTTTTCACGCCGCTTTGACGGGAGATGCACCCGGAGGCCACGAGAGACATTCGGCTTTTTCCGCCGATACTTCGATACCATTACTCCTGCCGAGGTATGTTTTACTTGCAGTTTATTTAAGCTTTTCCTTTCCACTGCATATTTCAAAGACAGTAGATAACAAACTGCATGTCACTTTCAGATCACTTGGCAGCCGTGGGCTCCGTTGCCGACGGTGATACGGGACCGGTTTGCCGGTGCAGATGAGACCTTGCGTTTCTGGATCTTGCTGGAGGGCCCGGTCTGTCGGGCTTGGTACCTGGGTGAGCGTTTCCTACGCCAGACCCTAGGGTTATCTGAGCAGATAGTCCCGGTTCACCCTCCTGCGGACATGAGGGAGACCGAGAGGCTCACCACCGAGCAGATGGACGATTTCACTATCGGCTGGGAGGAGGCCCGCTTCAGAGGCATCAACAACTATCGAGAGTACGTGCAGACGTACCTGATGTGACCTCTATGCGGCGGCCGTCGAGCGGAGGGGGCCAGGCCCGTGGCGCCAGCGGCTGGGGCAGGAGCGGGAGCTTCGAGGGCCCGAGTCTGTGGCAGGGGCTGAGCTCAGGGAGGATGGGGGACTGGTTGGCCTGCCCTGCCTGCTGTACTGACTTTCCGGGGGCAGGGTGGGGCGACCTATCAGATCCCCTTCGCCCCTCCGCCAGCTGATCACGAGTTCGTCGGTGTCCCCGACTTACCTCCGGTATGTAATACTGCATTTTTGTACAGTCATTTCATTTTAGTTCATTTGATATTCCACAGAATATTGATGCATCTGATATTTTTGCAAGCTTCTTCTGGGTACACCCGGCAGTCATTGGAGATGAATGCCTCCATGATGGGGATGCTCCAGCGGACCTTTGATCTCCTGGCCTTCTACAGCATTCCGGTATGTTCTTCTGACACTGGCCTCAAACCATTCATACACTGCTTCACATAATCTGATGCATGACATCGCACCTGACACACTGATCTCACAGCACCTGACACACTGCACTCATTGCATTCTGCACTTTACTCTGCATTCTGGACTGATAAACTGCTCACGGCATCCACACACTGTACTCATACACTGCATTCTGCACTGTTAAACTGCCCATGGCATCCACACACTATACACATACACTGCATTCTGCACTGTTAAACTGCCCACGGCATCCACACACTGTACTCATACACTGCATTCTGCACTGTTAAACTGTTCACGGTATACTGATGCATTTGCCTTTTGTGTACTTTTTCAGCCTCCCTTCAGATTCCCGGGGTAGGAGGTGCTGCAGCTGGACCTTCCGTCCTTGCCCGAGGGAGAGATGAGGAGGGCCGAGTATTCCCCCGCACCAAGGCGGGGCGCACTCATGTCAGGAGTAGCTCGCGAGCTCCAGTCCCGGATGATGATGACGACGAGGAGTCAGAGGTGGAGGCAGAGGCGGAGTCCGAGTCATTGGAGGAGGAGACCGGAGGCGGTTCTAGCTCGGGCTCTGACGACGATGTTGATGATGCTCCTGGACCCTCGTCCAGGAAGAGGACCAGGACAGACTGATGGCCCTTGGAGTCGGTTGACATAGATTTTTGTTGTTTTTCTTCTTTCTTGTACTTTTCCTTTTTGTTGGTAATTAGATTACCTTGTACTACCGCATGCAGATTTTGTTTTCCTCAAAACTTTGTACTTAAAAAAAGGCGATTATGAAATGAACAAAATTTTTGCTTAAAAAGTGTTACATTTACATATCTCATGTATTGCATCGCATCCCAACATGTTACACCTCAATGTAAATGGAATTGATCGGTTGTCTGAAAATTGAACACTTGCACTGTAATAATCAGATAACTAAATAGCCAACAGCAAAATAAACCCAAGCAACCCACTGCCTGATTCTGGATACACAGCCCTTGCTCTATTGGGGATCAGTCTGCATACAGCCCGTGACAAAGCATTTGGTTCATTCCGCACTCAGCAAACTTTAAACGAAACAGCCCAATCTGACAAGACGACCTTCAAAGGTGAAACCAGCTAGGGTTGAAACATGCTCAGATGCCCCAAATTTTCCCTTCCTTCTTTCGGTTCGCCCAAATGTAGAGAATGGCACAGCATTCCGAGCATAAACGATTTTTGAACTTAAATAAGGGTTTTTAACCGGGGTATCGAGCCTACAACTGGACACAGCGGGAAGGACTCAACAAAGGTACACGACCTAAACACAACGAGACACGCTCGAAAAAGACCTAAAACAAAGGTTGAGATAAACAAAACAAAAGACAAGACATACAGACGCGTTAACGAAGACGGGGGACCTCGGATCACGAGGAGCCAGTTCAATCTGGGTATTGTTTCCCACCCCCTTCTCATTTGTGATTCTCACATCACTCTGGCACTCAAGCTCGGATTTTCTCTCAAAACCCTTTTCCTCACTTTTCTCTCAACTCACACCTCTCTATTCTTCATTCTCTCGTTTTTCGTCCCTCCCCGGGGTGATTGATAGATAAATAGAAAGGTGTGGGTTCATGTTCAACACCGTTAGCTCACGGCTATTTCTTCTGGCAGGTAGAGCGCTCTTCTGGCAAGTACATCGATGACGGGGGAAAGACAGAACGCCTGACTCAATTGTGCCCCTAGTTCATCATTTTAACCATTCTTTTCGTTTTGGTTTTCTACTAAAACAAGTTTGATCAAAATGAGTGTCAGATTAACGTACTTGTTCGATTTTTGATTTGAAAAGCATGCAAGTCAGGCTGTAAGCACTGAAAATTTTCCTCTTTTGGGGTCCAAGAAAATGGTCCAGTTTTGGAAAATGGAATAGTTTTCGAGAAAATTGTCCACCTCAGTAAAAATTTTCAAAAACTATTTTTGCAAACGGCTGATGCTCAACGAGCATGGAACTTACTCTTTGAGATGCGCAACCTCAGATCGGAGGCAATGGAAAATTGCCCCTAGTTTAAAGAACGCGTAGGCAACGGAAAGTTGCCCCTGGTTTGAATGGCGGCTCACGACAACTCGTGGCAACGAAAAGTTGCCCCTTGTTTGGACGGTGCCGCAGCAGTCCGCAAACAGTCTTCATTGGCGGTGGTCAAACTCTTGGATACAGAGATGACGAAGACGGTCACAACAAATATATGGACACAATCACCTTGGAAGGTGTTGGCGACTAGACTTTGGGATGAAGTCGAAACCATTGCATGGGCTGAGACGCTATGAAAGCGTTGGGGGCTGGACTTCATGATGAAGTTGCCTACGTATCCCAAACATGGGAATCAAGCCTTACGTAGTTCCGGTTAAGGTACACTCGGGTATTTTAACCTTCACTTTTCAGGCTCTAACTTTTCCCAAGGCGCCCGATGCGGGTTTTCGACCTTGCGAACTTCTTTTCATTTTCCTTTTTCTCTTTTGTTCTTTTGTTCATCTTTTTCTTTTCCGCATTTTTCTTTTTTTTTCTTTTCTTTTTTTTTCTGCTTCTTTTCTTTTTTTTTTTTTTGCTTCTTTTTTGTATCATTATTTTTTTCTTGCTCTAACTTTTGCCTGTGTCGCCCTTCTGGGTTTTCGGCCCAGCGAGCCTCTCAAAGGGTAAAAGTGTAACAAGTCCATGCCAAATGGTTTTTGGAGTTGAAGCCTCTCTGTGTCTGGGAGAACGACTGTTGCACTGATTTGCGGAAGAATCCATCATGGTTGCTCCACGAGCTTCTTTCTGGTGAGATCTGATCTTTTGATTCGGCCTTGGTGCCTCTTGTTCTAGGGCTGCTTTTGATCTGGCCATACAGACCTTACATGACGTTTGACCGTTGAGCTTTCTGAACGGGTTCGGGGTTTGAAAGTGAGGGGGGGTGAATCTTGAGGCTGAGAGCGATCCTAGGCTGCACAATCTCAAGAGCGATTCCACACAGG
This sequence comes from Camellia sinensis, assembly GCF_055761805.1. NCBI lineage: Eukaryota > Viridiplantae > Streptophyta > Magnoliopsida > Ericales > Theaceae > Camellia > Camellia sinensis. Next base: position 16,660,245 of record NC_138966.1, read on the forward strand.
TCTTCACAAGGCCGCGTAAAACATTTGTTTTTGAAAGTTTTTAAGAAAGCGACAAATCGCTCGCGCCGAAGATAGTGTGGAACCAATCTGGATCAAGCCAGGATCCTTCTCAGTACTCACGCCGACAAGCATGATTTCATTCATTAAAAGGCCTAGCACGCCTCTTTTTCTCTCAAAATGATCAAAATTTTGCAAAACCCGAGCAATTCCTTCCTCTTCGTTTTTATCACCGCAGTGTTCAAAAGGGGTTTTTGAAAAACTTAGGTTAATGCAATGAATTTGGCGTGCAGGAGAGCAGGCGAGATGTACTGTCAGCCCAATCAAATTCTCTGGCACTTATGCTGAAAGCAAGCATGAAAGTAAGGTAGCAACAGCTGTTTCATTCAGATTTGTTGGTGTAACTGGCCCCTTGACAAAAACAGACTCAAAAACAAAAACAGGTAATTACAAGACAAAACGGTGTTCGAGGTAACAACCCCAGAATCACCTGGTATTCTATACAAAGAGGACTGACTCGTTATAACAAGACAGACCCTTAAGCAGAAAAAAAAGACTGACTCAAGACAAAGAGACAGACTCAAAACAAAAGACTGACTCGATACCCAAGCCAGGATTTATAAAGCTAGCGTTCATAGCCACTCAAAAATGCGTGCCAGACGCCACATTCAAAATACATCCAAATGCCGCCCGCAGGTGGTTCACTTTCTGATTACATACTTGCAGTATCTGTGTCCTCAAAATCCAATAACTGGGTGGTAACGGACTTGGCTGCGGTGGGCAGGAGGATGGCCTCGTTGTCAATCAAATCTTGCACCTCATGACGGAGGCGGAAACAATTGTCGGTGGCATGGCCTGTCTGCTGGTGGTACGCGCAGTACTGTGCAGCATCATGCGTAGCGGGGAGATTCTTCGGGAGAGGCCGAGGCTCCAAGGGTTTAAGGTGTCCCCTCTCGGCAAGGATCTGAAGTGCCTTGGACAGAGGCATGTACAGAGCATGAAAGGTCCTGCGCCCCCGGGGCAGGTACTTCGGAGTCTGAGCGCTCTTACTAGCCGCACAAGCAAAAGGGTCGGCAGGCGCCACCTTGGCTTTCTGATTTTTCCCGGGTGCAGGGGCGGGAACAAGAGGAACTGTTCTGGCATGACAGGGCCTATCCCGATTTTCTGACTGGCTTGAACTACCCTCAGGTGGAGTGGGGAAAGCATCCTCCACAGTTTTTGCCACAACTGCGGATATCTGTTGCTTGTTCATCCCCCTGGCTTTCAAAGCCTTGACTGCCCACAACAGTTGTTCAATGGGATCGGCATCTGCCTTCATTTTGTCTTTTCCTCTGGCCTCAGCCTGATCGAGGGTTTGAGTTGATGTTGATATGTCATTTCCATAGCTGGAGGCCATCTTCGGTTGGCTAAGTTCAATCACAATTCGCCCCAACAGCGGGGGCTCCTGGGGTGCAAAACTCCCGACATATGGTGCGGCTGGCGGTGAAGCTGACATTCCGTAGGCGAGATCCGCCACAGACCTCTGGAGATCACCTATCATCCCCATCAGTTCGAATGTAGTAAGCTCGCGAGCCTGGTATAGCTGGGGGGCCCAGACCGAGTGCGCAACAGGCGACCTGGGTGGATGTGACACATCAGTGTTGGCCTCACTTTGCAGAGTGATCCCCTGCTCCAATGCAGCCGTCATAACTACGACCTCTTCTGAATTCTATGTCATCATAAGTCCTGCCTCGGCAAGGGGAACACTGGCTATTCTATATTAATTCTCTGGACACTCTGAACTGAAAGGAGAAACAAACAGCATTTCAGCCCAAACAGATCAAACACGGGTGTAGCTAAACAACTGTACTCTACTGCTGATCACTGTTCCCCAGAAATCACTGTTCTCAAAAACTGAACCGGATACCCGCAGATAACTGATTCTCATAACTGACACTGACACTGGTGCCCTCGGGCCCCGGGCCTGATACTCAAACTTGCAAACTGATATATACTTTCCCTGTAGAGCAACATTCTAAAAGCACATAGCAGGTAAAGAGAACCAAAACACCCTATGTTGGGGTAGGGTTTCCCTGTCCTATTTTGTCAGGAGCTAGGGTTTCACTATGCATGTAGCAGTTTTCAAACAACCTAACATCGGGTAAGCAACCTGTCCTAACTTGGGATGGTCACTATGGATCCGAATATGCACTAGGTCGAATGGTCGAAAAGGGTGCCCCGGTAAAACCGGGGTTTGTGTTCCCAAGCTGTCAGAGCCCATAACCGGTCAGCCTTATGGTCATGTCTTGACAAGACAAGCCTCCGGCAAACCGTTCAGGAATGGCAAATGGCAAACACTGTGTTCCAAGGCGCACCAATGCACATGCAATGCAAAGAGACATGTAAACAAAATCAAAGCAGGAGAGTCGCCAGAAACTGTAGACGTGTCCCGCGAGGGGCCCCGCTACAGTTCGGACTCGATTTGTGTCACGGTTCTTAATCTTGAACCAAAGAGTCCAAATCTGGCAAATCGTTTTGAGAAAACAGATTTTAGGAAAGAAGTGCCAAACATGGACTGCTTTGCCAGATACAGAGTCGCCACCTAAATATTTTTTATGGGGGAATTTAGGAAACCCTGACTCGGTGCCGAAGGCCACATGTCCGTCATCACCGGAGTTGTCTCGGCTCGGGAGCTTGGGTACGATCGGGGAAGGTCAGCTATGAGCACCCCCTCTCGCCCGATCCGAAGATCGGCCTCTACTAACCACGATATCCATTTTTGAAAACTTTATATGTTCTAAATCCATTTATTAGCCTAGAATTACTATGTTATGCGCACAGCAAACAAGTATAGACTAGATTGCCGAATTTGGAAATAAGCATTGCATATCCGTTTGTTTTGGAAAATGTTTTGGATTTTGCTACTCACAAGTAGGCTAAAATACCGATTTCAACGAGTTTTTCCAACTCAAATAGTCCAACCTTCACCCACAGGCATTCAAACAGTTTATCTCATATAAGCACTTAGCCACATGGCAAACATACTGCCATGGCAACATTGACACGCATGCGAGATGCTAAAGCATAAATACTTACATCGTACTTCGTGCCAAAAACAGGAACATGTTAGCAATCAATGCATGATCCAAGTCCATGTTAAGTGCCTAATGCATCGCATACAAAATGTCATTAGAGTAGGCTCGGCTAGTCTATGAATGACATGTGAAGATGCACAAATAACATGTATTCAATTCGAAATTTGAAGTACAAATGCAGTTAGCATGATGTACCGAGCCTGGTGCATGCAGGACAAATGTATGAATGCACGCATGCATTGCATGAGGTATGCTAATTTAAACGTGCCCTAATACTAACCATTAAAGCAGGTAAATAAAAGGGAAGAAAGAAGTGGGGATTGGGAGACATACACACACTCACCCACACTTATTACAGATTTTCCCTCGCTCGGAGGGACCGAATAAATAATACAAATTAATTAATTACGCAAGCTAATTAAATATTACAAATTTCCTAATCAGCTAACAAACTAATTAAGCTAGGAAAACAGATAAACCGCCCCGGGGGAAGAACTCGATGCAATGCATGCTCGATCCTGCTCGGAAATACACCGCCATGCATAGGCTGCCTCTATTTTCCTTCCTTTACTCCTCTGGAGGCTGCCAAAACCTCAGGACTTCTTCCTTGGACATTGGGGAACACCACAGGCTGAGTGGGATTGCCACCAGCAGTAGCATGTGGCCACCGGCACAAAATGAATCCATCGGCAGGGAAATGATTGCCGGTCGGCACTAGAAATTGCCGGTCGGCAGAGTGTTCCTGCAGAATCTGCAATTGACAGCAACAGAGGGCAAGGCAATGCATGGCAGCACAATTCAAGGCATATATGCACCAATCATGTCCCTTATCATGGTAATGACTCAAAAGGGCATGTGTCTCGATTCTCGGACCACCAATCACGCATTTCCATGCATGATGGCCCAAGGAGTCAAGTGTGCAACTTTCATGTCAAATGAAATGCAAACCAAACAAACAAACCAAGGCTCAATTCCTATCACCAAGTCAAGGAACAAGGCATGCATACGAGATGTTATGCAACCTAGGCATACAAGCTAAGGATGCAACATGGCATGGCAAGGCACTTATGCAAGCATACAAGCAAATATGAGGCAATGCAAATGGATGAGAATATGGACTTATACATGATTTGGGAAGCTCTAAATAGGCCCAAAACAGTGGCCAAAGTGACCAAAATAAAGGACCAAAACACATACACACATGCACGTGTTAAAGGGCCAATGCTTAGGCACAAATTGAACAACTCTCAAGCACACTTGAAAGAGGTATAACATGGACTAATGGCATGCAAGGTAAGCATTGAAAATCATGTTAAGATGGTGTCAAACCAAGCAACAAGATAGGCTAAACATTAGCATGCAAATGGTCCAAGTACTTGAAGCAAGTCAAAGGGGCTTAAACCATAGCTAAGCCAACCAAACCTCACAAGGCTAAGAGGACTTAAAATAGGTTCAAGACAGACCTAGACCATGCAAAATGGACTCTTAGATGGCATCTAAGTGACTCAAATTTAAAGGCATGCACAATGGCCAAAACATGGAACATGCTACACAAGCTTTCAAAGCATTAAGGAAACATCCAAGGAAAACATATAGGCATGCAAAAGGGACTGAAATGACAAGGTGGATGATTCCAAACCACTAAATCAATGCAAAAATGTCATGCTATACATTCATACACTTAAGGCCAACAAGCCGGAATGCAAAGGAGCTATACTAAGCATGTCAAATCCGACCCAAACAACCTAGGACAGACCTTTAGCATGGCAAAATAAGCACACAAGCTTCACAAAACGAGGCCTAAAACATGCTCGAGCAAAGGCTAACAACCTAAGGCATATTAAGGCAATAACAAGGCATTACATGGTAGGTATGCTAAGCATGCATGGTGTACCAAAACCAACACACAACAAGGTTATATCATGGCATAATAAGCATGGAAAACAGCCAAGATGTGATCAATACACACTCTAACATGATGCTCTTTCAAGAGGCCAAAAAGGGTCCATTTCAAGGACAACAAGGAGAGGGGTGACCCTCCCCTTTTGGAAACTTCAAGGCACCATCTCCACCACTGAAATCCCTCAAGATTTCAGTGGTGAAGAGGCCCAAACACCAAAGTCTCGAAACTTGCTCAAAATGGCTCAAAATGGGGCCTTTCAAGGCCTAAGAGGGGTCAAACACCCTCAAACCACAAAATACTCTTAATAAAAAATCAAGAGAGCTAAAAAACAAAACTTTTTTGTATTATACACTAAGCACAAAAATAGTTCAAAGATAGGCAAAAACAAGATGCAAAAATGGGGAATAAAAGGGAAGTTTCTCACCTTTGTAGACCACCTTCACAAATGATGCTCCAATGGCCCTCCTTGGCTTGAATCCAACACCAAAACACCAAAATCAGCCCCTTAGAACCTCAGGAGCCAAAGGAAGGTGAAACACTAGGTGTTTGTGTGCAATAGTATGAACTAAAACACCTAGAGCACCAAGAGAGAAAAATAGAGATAGGAAATATGTATGAACCCTAACCACAAAACTAGAGCTTCTCTCTGTCTTTTCTATCTCTAAAATGTCTCAAGTCTCTAACCCTAAAGGCAAGAGACAAGGCTTCTCTTTATAGAGGCTTTTGTCTTGTAAAGCTTACAAGACAAGCTTCTAAAGAGGGAGATCCCTCCATACACGTGTATGGAGGGGAGCCAAAAGCAAGACAACTGTCTTAAAATATCTGCAAAAGCAGATGCACAGTAGTCGGCCGGCCAAAGATGCCATTTTGGCAAAAATGAGTGCCGACCGGCAACAAAGAGTGCCGACCGGCAATATACATTGCCGATGGCAGCAAAAACCAGCCGGTGACCTCTAGCCACTGCCGGTGGTGTGTGGGGATGCCTCACAAGGCATTCCCTGCCCCTCCAAGGCAAAACACAAGTGTTTGGTGCAAAACCGGACACTAAACGGTCAAGTTCGGAGATTCTGAGGCAGGGCGCGTAGCCGAGACCCCCGGGAACTCCAAACGAACACAAACATGGATAATCACCGAGTGTTCAAACGGTGACGTCCAAGTCTTGAGGACGGTCAAAAATGGAGTGTCTACAGTGGTGCAATTCGATGTATAGCAGATCTACAGCTGACATAGCTTGGGGTTGCCTCTAGCTCAATTTGACTTGGATGACTTACAGCATGACCCGGCAGCCAGGCATACAGTTGATTGGCCTTACGCACTGCGTGTTCTACTTTTCTTTCCAGTTTAGATGCCAGTTTAGGCATGGTCAGACCTACCCCAAGGAGGGGGTAAAATACTCGGCTTCATTCTCGATTCGTGTTTCATACCTGGCGAGGACGAGAGAGTTTCTGGCCCCTACCCTTTGTTTCAGTTATGCCCTTTTTGGCAAGTGCTTGCCTTGGCTCGACAGTGAGGCACAAGTAGGGCCAACTTTGGCTGCAGAGGCTTCCACAAGCACGAGTAGGGGACACAGGACTACCTGACTCATCTATGCCCCTAGTTTATTGCTTTGACCTTTTTTTTCAAGTTTTATAATGTAAAAGCAACTTTGACTTGATCAGAGAGTTAGAAAATGTACTTGTGTTGAAATCAATGGAATTAAGGTTGTGAGCACTAAAATTTTTCCTTCTAGTCCAAAAATGGTCTAAGTTGTAAAAGGTAAATTTTGAGAAAAATCAACTTTTATTAAAACTTTTCAAAACCATTTTCGAAAATGATCACTACCTGACAGACACAGGAATCAAGCCCTCAAGATGTACAACCTCGAATTAAAAGATCATAATTGCCCCTGATTGCATACCACTACTACTCCGCATTGTAACCATCTTTTCTTCCCAAAATGAAGATCACAACCAAAGTAACAGATGATGAGCAAAGATGACCTGATCAAACAAATGGATAAGACAGTTGAGTTGGAGATAGTTACAACCGAACTTCAGGATAAAGTTGCCTACGTATCCCAAAGATGGGAATCATACCTTACATAGTTCGATTTAGGTTCACTCGAGTATTAACTCTCTCCATTTGCTCTCTAACTTTTGCAAAGTCGCCCTTTAGGGTTTTCAACCTTGCGAGATCAATTTTTCATTGTTTCTAATTTTTCTAGCTCTAACTTTTGCCTAGATCGCTCTTTCGAGTTTTCGGCCTAGCGAGCCTCTCAGGGGTAATATTTCTTCAACTTGTCCATATTGATCGGTTACAAAAATTGCAGGCCATCTAAGTGCATGAGAATAACTACCCCTCCTAACCAGATAGCTTTGATAATGTAAGGATCGGTCTAATTGGGTCAGAACTTGCCCCTAGGGTCATGGATAGGAGCTCTATTGTCTTTCAGCACCATGTTTTCCTCGTTGAGATTCCTGGACTTAACTTTCATGTTAAAAGCCCAGGCAATTCTACACTGGTAGCCCTAAACATGATACAATGCCTTTAGCCTTCACTCATCAAACAACATCAACTCCTCAATTCTGCTCTGTTGCCAGCCTGCCTCCACTATCTGACACATAGTCATAACTCGCAGCGATGGGACTTCAATTTCAATTGGCAAAACGGCTTTTATCCCATAGACGAGAGAATAAGGGGTTGCCCTTGTAGCTATCCGGATCGCGGTTCTATAGCCCCAAAGTGTGAATGGCAGTTTATTTGGCCAGTCCCTATAGGTCTCAACCATCTTCTGCAAGATGTTCTTGATATTCTTATTGGTGGCTTCAACAGCTTCATCGGTTTGTGACCTGTATGTGGATGACTTATGAAAAGCCACGTTCTATTTCTCAAGAAGATCTATCACCTCTTTCTTAAAGTGTGAGCCGTTATCTGATATGATCTCGTTCAGAACTCCGTATCTGCAGATGATATTGTTTCTGATAAATTTGGCCACATGTTATGCCTTCAACACGGCATAGGACTGAGCTTCCACCCACTTTGTAAAATAATCAATCACCACCAAGATATATTCATGTCCATTAGACCCTTTTGGCGAGACTGCCTTGATAGTGCTGATTTCCCAGACCGAGAAAGGCCATGGCGAAGTCATGTTGTAGAGCTTTGACGGTGGAATATTAATGTGATTGGCATGGATTTGACACTTGTGGCATCTCTACACAAAACTAATACAATCCTCTTCCATTGTGGACCTGTAATAGCCTTGCTTGAGGATTTTTCGGGCCAACATCACACCATTCATATGTGCCCCGCATTCTCCACCGTCGATAGCCTCCATAAGGCGCTTCGATTCCTCTTCCTCCACACACAGTTTATACATTTCCACATGTCCTCTTTTATACAACTTACCTCCATAGATGATAAATTGGATGGCCATACGTCGTATTCCCTGTTTGTCTTTGGCATTTGCCCGTAGTGGATACATCTCCTTTTCTAAGAAGTTCCAAATATCGTAGTACCAGGGTTTTTTGTCTTACACTTCATCTATTGTGGCAATGGTTTCATAAGCCGACGTGTTTTGGTTCGATGATAATCGGACGCATCCGGACCCCAAGTGGCATGTCTACCATAGAAGATAGGGTTGCTAAACCATCAGCGAACTTGTTGTTCTCTCTTAATAGATACGTGAATGTCAACTTTTCAAACCTCGAAATTAGAATATCCAGGGTCTGATGGTAAACCTCCATCTTCTATTTTTAACTTTCCAGTCTCCATTTGCTTGAGAAACAACGAAGTTCGAGTCCCCGATGACATCCAACCTTATTTCCCCTAGTTCTAGGGCTACTTCTAAACTAGCAATACACGCTTCATATTCTACTTCGTTGTTGGACAACTTGAACTGAAGTTTGAAGGCTAAAGGTATATGGGAGTCGTCGGGTGCTATCAGCAACACACCTAACCCATACTCGTACTGATTGGACGCTTCATCAAAGTACATCGTCCAAGTTTCCTCTTCGACTTGTAGAACGTCTTCATCTGGGAACATGTATTCCACAGCCTCATCTCCTTCTACCAGGTGGCCTGCCAGGAACTCCGCTATAGCTCTTTCTTTAACTGACTTGCAGTGAGATACTTGAGATCAAATTCGGAGACAAGAAGAACCTAACGAGCTAGCCTACCCGTAAGCACTGGTTTCTCAAAGAGATATTTGAGAGGATCTAATCTCGAAACTAGGATTACAGAATGAGCTAACAAGTAGTGCCTCAACTTCTTAGTAGCCTATACCAAGGCTAGGCAAGCTTTCTGTAAATGAGTGTACTGGGTCTCGTAGTCTAGTATTTTCTTGCCCAAGTAGTAGATGGCTTTCTCCACCCTATCTTTAGATTCCTAAGTGAGCATGTATCCCATGGTCATATCTGTCACTGACAAGTACAGAATTAGAGATTTTTCCCATCTCCGGTGAGGACAACACAAGTGGATTCTGGAGGTACTACTTAACCTGTTCAAACGCAAACTGACATCGATCATCCCATCGGAATTTCTTCTCTTTCTTCAGGGGACCAAATAGTGGTTCACAAGTCAAGGTTAATTTGGAATAAACCGTCTTATGAATTGCACTTTACCCAAAAAGCCACGCACCTCTTTTTCAGTCTTTGGTGGTGGCATTACACCTCAACCTCTTTGCGGATCATGTCATGCAGAATGGTGATCATAGCCCTCTGATAGGTAGCTCCAGCTTTTTTCAACCCAAACGGCATAACCCAATAGCAGTAGGTACCCCACGGCGTAGTGAATGCGGTCTTCTCTCTATCCTCGGGTGCCATCTGTATCTGGTTATACCCGGAGAACCCATCCATAAATGATAGCAATGCATGGTCGGTAGTGAAATCTACCAACTCATTAATATACGGCAGAGGAAAGTCGTCCTTTGGACTGGCTCTGTTCAAGTCCGGAAGTCTACACACACCCGGATTCTACCATCCTTCTTCGACACTGGGTGATTTTGGCCAACCAGGTCGGATACTCGGATAGTAACAACAATCCTGCATCAATTTGCTTAGTGACCTCTTCCTTGATTTTCAGTGCCCAATTCGGACAAGTTCTACACAACATTTGCTTGACTGGTCGAGTCGCGGGTCAAGAGGGATCCGGTGCTGTACAATCTCAGGATCGATTCGAAGCATGTCTTTCGTAAGACCATGCGAAAACATTTTTGAAATCTTTTAATAAAGTGATTAAACGCTCGCGCTCCTCCGAAGACAATGTGGACCCGATCTGGACCAGGCGCGGATCCTTCTCAGTACCCATATTAATGGTAATGATTTCATCAGCACAGGGTTTAGCAAACATCTCCTCCTCTCGATTAATCAAGTTTTTCAAAGCTAGAGGAATTTCTTCCCCTTTGTTTTGATTAAAATTTTGAAAGTCCTGATCAATATAATATACCAATAGCACAGAAAAGTACACAGAATCCGCAGAGTTTTCATTCAAGAGGTCTAGATCTTTGATTACAGACTAAAAAAAAAAACTGAATGAAGACCTAGACAGGACTTTGGTATCCTGGTTATCGCCCCCAGAAATACCAGACTCAGACTCAGAAGAACTTGAATCTGATCCCGACCCCACAGACTTAGTAGAATCAGAATCTAGCTCATTACCCAATTCAGAACTGGACAGACAGCCTTCCTCTAGCTGCCAAGTAAGAGATGGTGTCCTTGATGCATCCAGAATGCCGTTGGTTGGGTTCACACATGGTTCTTCCCCAATCATGGAGACAGTAAAGTTATCTTCCAAGTTCTCTAGGTCAGTCGCAGGATCTGTCAGGAGACTAGCCAGTGTTGCCCCTACTCCAGGTTCGTTACCATCCGAGTCACCTTCCGTGCTCTGTTCACCTTGATGCTTAGTTCAACCCTTTCCTCATCATCAGTGTCCTACAACTGATGGTCAAAGAAGATCTCGAACCCAGGGACACACTGCTTTGAGGAATTTACCCAAGGCTCGGGAAAACCACAAACAAGGAAATCCTCTCATTCCCGAACAAAACGGCCATTTACTATCTCCCGAATTGGTCTGTGGATGAGTTCATATTGTTTTCTGGCTTGTTTGGCCTTGGCTCGACCTCTCATTTGTTTTCCCTTTTTGATCTAGTCTTTTTTGGTGGGTACATAGCCCAGTCCAAAGGCATGTGGGTTGTGTGGCACATCTGTCAGTGTTACAACACCTTTTCGACCACTCTTTCCTTCGTCTGCGGCCATAATGGTCTGCACCATCCGGGCTTTAGCCAGAGTGAATCTTGAGAGAAATACATCCTCCTCGCCATGGTTGAGAGTGAGGGAGATAGCCTTTACATGATACAACCAGGGCCTCTCTAACAACAAATTGAAGGTAGCCGATACATCCAAGATATGAAACTCGATCTCTTACGCTGATGTGCCCACCTGGACTCTCACTTGCACTGTACCCATGACCTCCCTACTTGTGTTATCATACGGCCGTATTACTTGGGCTGTGGAGACAAAGTTCGTTGGTTTAAGGCCAATTACGTAGATGGTACGGGAAAGACAAACATTAATAACAGAACCAGTATCTGCCAATACTACCAGTACCCATTTCTCCCTGCATTCCACAGATATGTACAATGGTTTATTATGAGTCGAGCCCTCTAGCAGCATTGTCAGAGAAAGTAAGTGTTGGCCTGGCACCACTTGGAAAAACCAAACCCACAAGTTGCTTGGGCGTGGTGTCGATGGACAATTTAGCCTTGTCCATTGCTGACAACATTGCCTGTCGGTGTACTGATAAGGCTATGAGAAGACCCCAGATTGAGATGTCACCTTCAATTTTCTTGAGCTATTTCAATATTGCCAATTGTTCTAGTTGTTTCTCCTTTTGTTTCTCAACCTCTTTGTCCTTTCGAGACGCCTCTTCTTGTTAGATGGTCTATTTCCTTGGCATACCACGTATTGTCCAGAATGTAATCGCCCCAGTCTTCGTCGGTATGGGCCAGATGCAAATCATTGTCATCCCAGCACTCACCATCAACCATAGCTAGACCATTGTTAGGTTCTACTTGGAGCACGTTCACATCACGCCCTCATCATCATACCACTCTTCTTCCATAATAGCTCTCAGTTCTAAGTCCCAAAGCCGCCTAAGTTCCCTTGGAATACTTTTTCTGTCACTGGGTTCCCATTCGGGTTCTCCCATTCGTTGATCACTATCTGCAGTTGGGTCGGCCTTTGCTTTTCCGTTATGATTTTCCTGTCCTAGTATTTTCTTTCTCCGGATTTCTTTTATCCTTTCATTTGGAATTGTTCCAACTCCCATTCTTGCTTAGTCATGGCCTTACTCATAGTCACGGCTTCAAGAACGACTTTAGTTAGGGGTGCAACCGCAGTTATCTCTATTTCCTTCCCTTTGGTTTTACCCCAGTTTCTTCTTCTTTATCTAGCTCATCACTCAATCATTCGGGATTATAGGTCGATCCATTCAGGTCAAACCATTTGATCGGTGTATCTCCTTGGTCATGCTCATCAAAGAATTGTAAGTTATCCAAATCATCTTCAAGGTCTGCCAAATCATCCAACCCTTGGCTCGGGCCATCTTTTCTGATCACATTGATGTCTACCAAGGTTGGTAACACCAATTCAGGCTTGATTTGACCAGTTGACACAATATCGCAACTTGGATCATACACCCTATTAGATAAGTCCCCAGGACACTCTAGTAACAAACTAGTACCTTCTTCTAAGGTTGACTCCCCTTTCAGTGTAAGTCTCATCACCACAACTTCGGTTGAGGTTTGGACGTGTCCATCATGCACAAGCATGTGCCTTCCGGAATGAACAACGTCTGTTTTGGTAGGTGGGAGATAGTAATATATATGCTGGGGTCGTAAGGGGTGGCCAGTGTATAGAGAAGGTTAAGGTTTCGAGGTGGGGGGACTTGATTATGTGCTGGGAGTGGATTTGTGGTTACGTTCCATTTTTTAGGTGGAGCGATCACCTTGTTGTCAATGAGATCTTGAATCTCATGACGTAAACAGTATCACTGGTTGGTGTCACGACCATGTTGTTGGTAAAACACACACTATTTTGAGGGGTAGTGTTTAGGTGGAAGAGGGTTCGGAAGTGGGTGAGGTTCTAACGGTTTTAGGTGCCCTTTCTTAACCAGCACCTGCATGGCTTTGGAAAGGGTCATGTATGGCTAGTTAAAAGTCCTCTGAGGTCAAGTCGGGTCGGGTTGGACAATGTTTGTGGGTTTGTGTTGGCAAAGAGGCCAGTAGTCTTGGATGTGGTGACGACACTTACGTTTGACGGCCTTGCAACTGTGCTACCACTCCTAGCATTCGAACTACCAACAAATGACCTTTTTACCGGCTCCTTCTCATCTATCATAAGCCCCTGCTTCATGGCATCTTCGATTTGCACTCCCATATCATGAAGTTCTGTAAATATAAACAGAGGTAGGACAATCAACTTTTGTAACAGCTTGCCATGCAGGTTCCAGAAAACCATTCTTATTTGATCCTTCTCGGACGGCCTCATGGTCGTCATTGAGGCTTTAGCTCTCTATCTTGTCACAAACTCAGAGAAACCTTCTTTCTCCTCTTGGTGTGTTGCCTCGAGATCACGAGTTATGACCACGATTTGAGTATTGTACGAGTACTACGAAATGAAGGCCTCAGCCATTTCCTCCCAATTCCATTTGATGGAATCTTCCAACTTAGACTACCATATAGCCGCTATACCTGACATAATAAGGCCAAAGAGAGATAGTTTTTGCAGCCTAGTCAAACCCATTGGCCGCAAGATATCTGAAAATAGTCGTAGGTGAACCATCAGATCTTCAGAATCGTCAAAATGGTCAATGTGTGGCATTTTAAACTGATTCGGTAATGTAACTACAGAATCATTATACCCATTATAGCGAGCTCAATTTTGACCGGACTCTTGTAGTATCCCGGACTCGGGTTTGATACTTTTGTATTTTTGTTTACCGCTTACTTCCTTTGTATCTCTTTGATATTGGCTTTTGGGTTGTTGTGGTTGTGTTTGGGCAAGTTTGTCGCTTGTTTTTTAAAACTTGTGTTGCCCAGAATTTTGGTCCTCCGCTTGAGCGGCACATTATGCGATCGATTGGGCTTTGCAAACTGTCATTACTTTTGCAGGTCTATAAAACTTCTGGAAGAGTGATTTCTATGCTCGACCAGCGTTTCCTATGCTCGAGCGGGTGGTCACTCGAGTGGCCTTTCTTGTGCTCGGGCGTTGGCCTGTTATCTGCAAAACTACTGGATGTGAGTTTTCTACGCTCAAGCGTCACTTCTTGCGCTGGTTCGGTGAGCGTCTTGTTCATTGTTTCTTGGTGATCGAGCGACCTTTCTTGCGCTCGAGCGGAACAACTTATTGTGTCTGAAGCTCGAGCGTCAACTCTTGCGCTCGAGCAGACTGCGCATATATCAAACCGCGAAAATGACTTTTTACATCACTTTTTCAAATCTTTGCTCCCTAAAACCTAAAGCTGAGACCCTCTCTCTCTAAAACACCCTCTCTCTCTATTTTTTCACCTAGTTTTTGTGATTTCTTCACCCTAATCCCTTTGATAAAAAGGTAGACCATCTCAAGATCTCCATTTTGATCTGAATAGAGTTGGATTTGGGCATCTTTGAAATTCCACCCTTGTTTGGCTCATCTTCTCTCTTTAAGGTAGGGATTTTCTACACTTTTATATGGTTTTTAGCTTACTTATTTGTTGTTGTATAACAATGGTGGGATTTGGGAGTATTTGAAACAAATCTAGGGTTTGGGTGTGAAATAAAAAGAGGGGTTTCTAAGTGAGTGTGAGATAAATGGTCATGGGGTTCGAGTATAAGGTTCTATGGTGGCAAAATAGTTAATTTTGGCATTTGGGTTGATATATGGAAAAGGGGAGTTTTTCCCTAAATGGGTAAAATAGTTATTTTGTATAAATAACCAAAATTGTTGATGATAATGTGCAATTGGATGATCATTGATGTAAATGGTAGAGTTGGGCACATGTTGTCTCTTACATATGGAAATTTGAATAATTTATCTATTGAAAAGACTGTATATCCGTTTAGAAATATCTATTATGGGCTATCAGTGGAGCATAGCTATGATTGTTGTAAAAACTGCATGAGGATTAGGTAAATTAAAACTAATCTAATGTTGTTTGTCATTGAATATGACTATGTTTTAAATATATTGCATATGTATGATGTTTGGAAAGAAAATGGATATACTCGATTGTGGGAGAAGAAAGGGGATGTACTCCATTGTTTGGGAGGAGAAAAGGGATGGACTCCATTGAAATTAGGTTGGCCGGTGTGTCCAGGGTGAAAGTCCCGAAATTGTGTGTATACATGGGTGCCGATCCCGCGGATGAAATTTCTGTAAAATGGCAGATTTGAAGTGTTTGTGTGGTAGTGTATTGAATTAGAAAAATCACTGGGTTGTAGTCTCAGTTCGGTTGTTGAAAGATAATGAAATTTACTCATGAGTTGAGAAGAATAAATGAACTTGAAATGAATTGAAAGAAAATGAATTGAAATATGAACTTTGGTGCTTTACGGTTATACAAAATGTGGATATTTTATCACCAGCATTGTATATGAACATTGTACTTATATCTTTGTTAAATTTCATATATTTTGTTAGATTGTTCCTACTAGGCTTTCGATCACCCTATTTGGGAAAAACCATTTTCAGGTGCTGGTAACATGCCTCCGCCAAAGCAATAGCTTGGAGGGACTTTTGGGAGCAAGAGCTTCTTTATTTTGTTATATTCTTTTGTATAACGAAGGGCTTAAATTGTACTGAGCTATGCTCACTTTTGTGTAACCAAGCAATGACTTGGAAAGATCTAAGCTTATAAGGCATATGACTATATGTTTAATTTTAATTCTCTTAACATTGCAACACATGCTGTAGATTCAGGATGAACATTTGTGAATGTATACTGCATGTGTTAACTTTTGTAAACGAACTGTGATGAATGAAGGAATCTTATTTCTATTATTCTTCCTCTTATAAGTTGGTTTTATCGTATTATTTTGGGGGCATTACACCAGTCCTCTATGTCCATGATTGAGTTAACCCCTTGTGCTCTCTTGAATAACTTTTTCAATTTATTGACTTTGAGTGCAGTTGGGTCAACCTCGAACTCAAAAGGAGCCTCAGTCTGATAAATAGGGGTTTCAGAGGCTTGTGTTGGGATGGGCTCTACTAGACTACCCTGGTTTTATTGGACATTGGCAGTATTAGTAGTGGCTCTAGGTGCTGGGATAGCCGCAGTAGGTGCATGGATGCAGAGGCTGCAGCCGGATGCGGTTGCTATTGTTGTAGCTTGGTTATAACCTCGGCCCGACGGGCTGTGACCTCGTCCTGACGGACCGTATCTTGCTGTAGGGTCTCAACTGTCTATTGCAGATGGTGTATCAATTCTTCCGCACTGGCTGGGAGATACAGTGCCAATGGAATAGGTGATTGATCTCGTGCTAGGCTAAAGGTAGATGACCGTTCTCGAACCAGATTGGACACAGGTGAGCTGAGGGGTGACTGCTGTATAAATTGAACTGGTGAATTTTGCTAGATTCTCGTCCATCTTGTAACAGGTGGGAGTGAGGTAAACGCGGGTTGTCCCCGAACAAGATCCCTGGCTTTACAAAGTCTTCTGATTCGGGTCCAGAGTACTTAGGGGATATCCGAACTTTTTGAAGCTATGGTTTTAAACTACCTAGCAAAAGAATAGTAATTAGAAACCGCACAGCACCTCAGCTAAGATGTTATTATCAGAAATATGATTAAACCTGTAGGACTGTACTCCACACTGAATTATGCCCCAAAATATATACCAACTTCGCAAATGCTATGCTAGATCTTGTACAGTTTCACTGTAAAGCACAAACCAATTAAGAGAGAGCCAAAACACCCTTATGAGGGGGTAGGGTTACCCTGTCTTAGTTTGTCATGAACTAGGTTTCACTATTTCAATCAAGCGGTTTCATGCAATCCTGCATTTTGGGTGAGAATCCTGCCCTAGTTTGGAACAGTCTCTATGGCTTTTCTATATGTAACTAGGCTAAATGGTCAAAAAAGGTGCCTCGGCAAGACTACCTAATATATCTCTCACACCTAACACCGAGAAGTGGAAGGAGGATCAAACAATATAGCGGTAGTCCAGATCCAAGGGTCGTGTTCCCAACTTGGCAAAGCTCATGACCGGTCAGCTTTTTGGAAAGCTTTTGGGCAAGCCTCCGGCAAACCATCCAGGAATAGCAAATGGAAAACATAGTGACTTAAAGAACCATTGCAAATGCAATACAAAGAACATATGAGTGTAGATAAAATTTTCACATCATGAATTTCAAGTCAAGTTCTCTAAATTCCCCAGCAGAGTTCCAAAAATTGTAGCTTGAATTTTCGTGCTCCTTTCGGATACGACTAGCCCTACTGTTTGGACTCCTGTGGTTCTGAATCTGATTTCACAAGTGCAATGTGAAATAGAAAAACACCAAAGAGTCCAAATCTGGCAAATCTTTTGGAAAATCATTTTTGAATCAAAATGCTAAAAGTGGATTGCTTTGCCAGATTACAGAGTTGCTTCCTAAATATTTTTGGGAAATTTAGGAAACCCACGACTGGCGCCAAAGGCCATGTATCCATCATCACAAAAGTGTCTCGGCTCGGGAACTTAAGTACGAGAGATGAAGGTCTTGAATTGAGCACCCCACTAGCCCGATCAAAGATCGACCTCTACTAATCATGATGTGATTCTTATTTATATTATATGCTCTTGTTCTGCTTATTAGGCTAACATTACTGTGATAACCCTGCTCCGTACAATGCTAAATGGCCCTTATTATGAATATGATTATGTGTTTGATATGTTTATGTGTACCATTTATGTGAAAATATGTGGTTTTGAATTTCTATCTGTTCACCGTAGGAATATTTGTTTGATTATCTGCTTTGGAATTTAAATTGAAGGCCTTATCTGCCACGGAACCCAAAATTGGCTGCGCCATTGTAATTGGCGTAATTTTTAGAGCCTACGGTGAAATTTAATTGAAAATTGTTTCGGAACGAATTAAATAGATTAAATTGGTGTTATAGTGCTCAATTGTTTAATCTTATTTAATTGTGACTAATGGGACTTATAAAGAGGGACACTACACACTCAATTCCTCTTCTTGTTCATTTGAGCCGAAAATTACTCTAAGAAGAGAAGAGAGGGTCAGTTAGAGAGAGATAGTGTAAGAGATTGAAGGTTTCGTCAAGAAACTTGGGAATCTTGAAGCTACACTCAAGAATTAAGCATAAGCTTGGAAGATAAAGCTCCTAGGTGAGTAAATTCATGAGTTTGAACTGGTGATTTTGTGAATTAAAGATTAATTGGTGATCAAGAACAAGAGTTGTGCTATAATTGATGAATTTGAAGTTAATGTGCACCTGCATGTATAGGATCACCATGATTTTTGCATAATCAAGCATGTATTAAGTTGAATATAGAAATATGAGTGTTGAATCATACATGCAAGCATGTTTTTGTTGTGTTCAATGAGAATGCACACCATTTGCATTATTTGGAATAGAAATGAAGTCAAGATTAGCATGCATGTTTGAATAACTAAAGATGTGGAGCTTGTATGAGGTTTGAAGACATGAGTTTGAATTATACAAAAGGAACGTTAATTAATCTTAAAGATTGGCTCCATGTTGTTTGTGTACTCATGCTATATGTTATATTTCTCCATTTTGGTGCCTTAATTCGAGCTTTGGAGCCTTTGAATGTCAATTTGAGCTCAAGAACATGTTCTGGAAAACCCAGAAATTTTTATGTCCGCTCGAACGGTGAAACCGCCGCTCGAGCGGGAAATACGTTCTTCCAGAACTTTTTGCAAACATGGTGTCTGCTAGAGCGGGGAAGTTCACGCTCGAGCGGGGAGCTATGTAGACAGACCTTCAGCTCGAGCTCCAGACTTCACGCTCGAGTGTAAATTCGATGCATCCAGTACTTTTGCAGACCTCATGGGTCCGCTCGAGAGGGGACCCTATCTTCTGAAATTTTGAAAGTGCATTATGTGTTTCATTTTCCGTTACCTTTAGCTTCTAAGTACTCTTAGGCATACATTGAACATTGTAAATGAGTCAGAAGAATAAGAATTAAGCCTAAAGAGGAATATGCGAATTAAGAACGGATTGAATCGGTTGTGGCCCATATGTGTTATGTGATGTGTAGGGTCAAGCTGCAGGGTAAATCAATCAGCCGATCACTGTGAGTAATCTCTTAACAAGGATATCTGAAATGTGTTATTCTCTAACTGCTTACTTCTATGTAAGTCTTATAAGTTCGCTAATTCGATTGGTGGACAATGTTTGCTATGGATGAATGAATGGGCCAGAGGCCAGTCTGACATGAAAGTTTGAATGGGCTAAAGGCCAGTCTGACATGAATGAATGGGCCAAAGGCCAATCTGACATGAAAGTTTGAATGGGCCAGAGGTCAGTCTGACATGAATAAAAGGGCCAGAGGCCAGTTTGACATGAAAGAATGGGCCAAAGGCCAGTTTGACATGAAAGTTTGAATGGGCCAACAGCCGGTTTGACAAATGAAAGATGAATGGGCCAAAGGCCAGTATGTTGAAACCACAGTCACTTGACTTAAATTTTGTATATATATGTTAAATAGAAATGTGAATCGGGGCCCAAGGCCGTTTGAAGTATGTTGTTCTACATGTCGTTTGTATAATTGCTTTATTTGATATTATTCACTGGGCTATCGCTCATGCTCATTCATGTGTTTATAGGTGAGCCAAGAGAGGTCCAGACCTAGCCTCAGTGAAGTCCGTGTGGAACAACCAAGGTTTTGAAGAGTCAGCCCTTGCGTCTCACGCACGAGACTCGTCTTCGCCTTTTGTTATGTATTTACGTTTTGTCATGTTGGCGAAGACTTTGAATCTATTGTATATAGTTTTCATGGGTTGACTTAGACTTAATGATCCTGTATGTATAGAACATTATGCTACTATTTTCTGAAGTGAGTTATTAACGTGTATGCGTATGGTTTGTTATGACGTGCCATGTAAACACAGCTTTATGGACAAAGTCTTAAATTTTGCTTCCGTTTGGCCCCCTTTACTCTGATGAGTTATGTCTGGTTTGGTTTGAGGTCATAGGTAATCTCATGATTACTGGCCGGTTATGTCCTTAACCCTTGGGGGCAGGTTCAGGTCATGACCGAGTGGTATCTGAGCACGAGTTAATAACTCACACACTTGTCCAAAAGAGCAATAAGCGTCTGAAAGAGATCTAGGATGCATTCATGCAATAAGTTTGAATCTGAAAGCATCAAGAATACGCTTAAATGTTAATTGTGAACGATTATGTGTTATAAGTTTGTGATTCGCTTGCATTACAAATTATTTGAATACATATGCTCTTTAGTAAATGCATACCTGTGAATCTTTTGCATAAAGTATAATGCAAGCTTAATCAGATGGTGAGAACATGTGATTATATGAGATATGAATTGCTGCGCTAATGTGTACAACAAGTTTGTTTTGTTATAATGCACATACATGAACATATGAATCGTGAAAAGTCGCATATGTGCATTCGATTATGAAAATGGGTGTTTATGTGGAATATGATTTGAGTATATAATTACTGAGTAAACGTTCAACATGCGATATCTGATAATTATGCAATCATCTATCACGTATGTGATTAATTGTGCCTTGACGATACGTAAAATGAGAATATAACGACATGCCTATGTGCGAATGCACCTATGTGTATCTGTGTCTATTTCTATATTGGGCATTCCTTATTTGGCATGGCTTAATAAGAATTTGTGTAGATCATGGAGAAGGTAAGGGCGTACGAGTTAGCAGACTCTTCCACAGCCCGACTTGATAGACTGGAAAGAACAATACAAGAAATGACAAAGATTTTAAGACAATAGTATTAGTTGTCGCTACGGCAAGAACCTTTGCCACCACCAGTGCAAGAGCACCAAGTGAATGAGTTGGAAGTCACAAAATACATTGAGGTGCTAGACTGAACACTGATGATTGAAGCTAACGTGAACCGATCTTCTAAATGGAAAAGCAAGAGACAAGGCTTTTTCTCAAAGAAGAGGTTATTTAAAAAGCAAAATACAGGATTATCGCGCACTTCAAACTCTACAAGGAATACAGCACCGACATGTAGTAAATGTGGTAAGAAACACCGAGGAGTTTGTTATCGAATTTCTGGGGCTTGTTATGGGTGTGGTAAAATGGACCACATGGTAAGGAACTGTCCCCGGACTGAGCAAAACGTGAATATACCCGTGGTCTCAGCTAGATTCGTACCGGCGGCGGGAACTGCTAATCAGGATAGAGTAATTGCACTCGTCCCAGAAAACACTCAGAGTACTACAACCGTTATCCTAGGTAATTATACTGTTATAAACAAATGCCTATATGTTGACTGGTCCTGGACTAGTGCATGTGTACATCCTTGCTTGGAATATTATTTGATTCAGGTCGGCATATTCTTTCATATCTGCTGTATGTGTATCTAGATTGATTAAACCCACAAGATCGAGACCGTATTCATTGAATGTATATGTTCCATTTGGGAAATTTGTGAAATATGTGTTGGGATACCGATTAACTCTGCACATGCACATGCACATCTAAACCTATGCTCGGGGTGATTGTTATATTACTGCCTTCATTGACTAAACCACTGGAATTGTGACTCTGTGATTGTGTGACTGAGTTGAGCACCCCAAGTAGTGAACTCTATAATTGTGAGACCATGAATTTTGATTGGTAGAAAATTGACTGGGCTATGTGACTATATTGGGCTTAACTCGTAAACCTATGATTTGTGACTAATTTAGAACGTTTGCGTAACAGACCCTATCTGATGTGCAACCGAGGAACTTTGTTTAATGTGTTACTGTGCACCGTATGCTTGCATATAAGACTTATTTGGGAACTGCTATATTAATTATGATACATACCTCTTGATATGAATAACTGCATGCATATGTAACTATACCTGAACTTACGTGGACAATGCCATATTGTACATGATTTGAAATACTTTAACATGAACAGTTGTGATAAATGACTCCGATATGACTTTGAGAACTGATGAACTTAGAACAGTTATGAAACTATCAACTATGTACCTAAGCAACAAAGTGTGCCTTATAGAACCAAAAATACCCCATTCAGAAAACTTTTATCTAATTCAATCTGATAGAACCCTCATTGGACATAATTCGATGAGACCTTTGTTTGATCTAATCTGACAAGACCTTTGCTTGGATTGATCGATAAGACCCTCTATCTAATTTGATTTTGTAAAAAGGGGATAACGAATTGTTCGTGAATAAATAGCCAGATTAATCTTGGCAGGAAAACTAATAGACCCAAAACTTGAATCCGTTGGGAGTACCTGACTTATTTGAAAGACCTTTTGTGGGCTATCAACATATTGATCTAACCGTGAACACCATTGAGAACCAACCTCCAACTATCGAGGCCATATGTGTTAAAAATGAACTGAATTGTGCAAATCCAGTGAGTGGGTGTCTTAAGGAACAATGCTCATGTATTGTCTTATTCTTGCTTATTTGATGTTATGGAAGCCGATGACAATAGATTGATTTGATTGTAAACAGTACCGAATATTTATTCTCGACTAATCAGAATATGTTTCATATGTCTGCTTCAGTGTTATCGGATTTTGGGAAATCAGGTTATGTGAGTAGTATTGTGTTTGTTTTGATGACATTCTTGAGACGTCCTTTTGTGCTAGGGGACGTTAAGCCTATGTAGCACCTTTGTTGAGGTATCTCTTTTTCCACCGACGGTTTTGTACGGGTGGGTTTGTCTAATTGATCTCGGGTCGGCCACCGACGGTCGTGAACGGGTGTGCTTTGATTCTGAGACGATTATTCATTTGTTTTGTCCGGAATGTCATCCTTTGGTATTATCTTGATGTTATTGACATCCAAGAAGCTTTGAAAAACCCTGATTGTCCAAAAATGTGTGAATTCAGTACACCTTGTGTAAATAACTGGTTAGTGCCATTATATTTTGCAATTGGGGCTTTGAGGATGTGCAAATTGTGTTTAACATGTGATTGACTATTTTTAATATTACCTTAGCGCCATTGGGATTAGTATGTGAATTGCCTTATGCTTTTGACGAATATCAGATAATGTGGAAAGACTCGATGGAACAGGGGATTGAATATTGAACTGAATTGTAAATCGTAAACTGTGGAATGAATTGAGAACACGTGTATAGTGGTAGAAATCGACTGCTTTGATGTTATTGCACCTTACAATCAACATTATGGGGAGATAAGAACTGTGTGCATTGTATGGGTAATTGCTTCGATGCTACCTTTGTTGATTCGGGAACCAATATCTGGATCCACTTTATATTCCTGAAGACTTTTGGTTGACCTTGGATAACTATGACGAGTCACTGAACTAAATACCGAATTGGATTGTGAATTGTGGAATTGTTGGGAAATGAATTGATCTTCTGTGACAAGAAATCATTGAGTTTGTGTCCAAATATTTCGATGTCAACAAGTCGAAGTTGAACCTTAGATGTTGACGGGACTACTTCGACCTCTCTCCATTTCGGAACGGAATAGGAATGTGTGGCTACGAATTTCATTGTAGGGCTACTTTGAGCACCCAAAGCATAAGTTTCGTTTGGGTTAATGTATGAAGAATTACTAAGTTTGCCCATTTCCTCCCTGTAAAATTTTCGTATGATGTTTGCAGACTAGCCACTGTTTACATCAATAAGATTGCTCATTCGCATGGGGTCCCAGTATCTATTGTTTTAGACAGGAATCCTAAAATGCGTTTGAATTCTGACAAGCCTTCGAGAGGCAATGGGAACTAAATTGTGAGTCAGTGCTACTTTCCATCTGCAAATTGATGTATAATCATAAAGAACTTTTGGGAGAAATGCTCCAAATATATGCAGTAGATTGTTTTTTTTCAGGGAATTTGGAAGATCTATCCATTGTTGGAAGACCTTGCTTACAACCACAACTTACACTCTAGTTTTGGTGTGACACCATACAAGCCTTGCATGGAGGAAAAAGGTAAGTCTGTGACTGATTGAGAACAGAGCGTTGCTTGGTTTTGAAACTAAGTAAACGACTATTAAAAAGGATTGGAACCGTTGAATGAAAAGCGTTCCGAATTGTGTTCGACTAAAGGTGAAATAAGTTTGGAGGACCAAACTTCCTAAAAGGGGAAAGACTGTGATAACCCTGTGTAGACGTCCTCGAACGCCCCGGGAGGAACGAACTCCCGTTCTGTTCATTTTTGGGGTCACTACAGCTCAAGACTCTCAAATTTGTCACGGTTCTAAGTCTGAACCAAAGAGTCCAAATCCGGCAAATCGTTTTTGAGAAAACTGATTTTTGAAAGAAGTGCCAAACATGGACTGCTTTGCCAGATACAGAGTCGCCACCTAAATATTTTATTTTGGGGAAATTTAGGAAACCCTGACTCGGTGCCAAAGGCCACGTGTCCGTCGTCACCAAAGTTGCCTCGGCTCGGGAACTTAGGTACGATTGGGGAAGGTCACTTCGTGAGCACCCCCGCTCGCCCGATCCAAGATCGGCCTCTACTAACCGTGATATCAAGTTTTGAAAATATTGTGTGTCCTTATTCCGGTTATTAGCCTAGGTTACTATGTGATGCGCACAGCATACAAGTATAGACTGGATCGCCCGAATTGGAAGAAAACATTTCATGTTTGTTTTTTTGAAAGATGGTTTGCTACTCGAAAGTAGGCTTAAAATGAAGATTTTGCCACCCGCAGGTGGGCTTAGAAAAAGATGGTTTTGCCACTATCTAGTGGGCTTAAAACAAACATTTGATGATTTATTCCAATCCAAGTAACCCAACCTTCACCCACAGGCATTCAGGCAGTTATATCACATAAGTAAATAGCCTCATGGTAAGCATGCTATTCGTGGCAGTCACTCACACGTATGCAAGGATGCTAAAGCAAAAAAACTCAGCGAGTACTCCAAGCCAAAACAGAAACTACATTAGAAATCATGCATGATCCTAAGTATATAGAAATGCCTAATGCAACACATGCAAAAATGCAACTATAGCAGGCTCGGCTATTATAAACATGGCATATGAGATGCAACAGCTAACAAGTGTTCAACTTTGAAATTAAAATACAAATGCAGTTAGTATGATGCGCCGAGCCCGGTGCATGCAATACAGATGAATGAATGCAAACATGCTATCATACTGTATGCTAATTGAAATATGCCCTAATCTAACCATCATAAGCGGATAAATAAAAGGGAGAAAGACGTGGGGTTGGAAGACATACAACGCACACACGCACACTTATTACAGTTATGCCCTCGCGCAAAGGGTCCGAATAAATAGTACAGTCTCAAATAAAAGAATATTACATTCCAAATAAATATTACAGTCCAAATAATATACAAATTCCTAATTAATTAATCAAATTGACTAAGAAAGCTGTAAAACTAGCGTGCAAGCCAGGGACTGCCTTGCTCCTGATAAATGATGCATGTCTGGGCTGCCTTGCGCGGAAATCCACTGGGATGCCCCAATTAGCCTCTGTTTACACCTTTTCTTGAAATGCGCGCCAAACTCCAAAAAAGTTGCTGATTCTTCATTTTGCTGCAACAGAGAGCAGGAAAGGGGCATGGCAATGTATTTTCACAGATATATGCATGCCTCGATCCTCGTGCCACCAATCACGCATATCGATGCATGATGGCAGAGGAGTCGAAATGTGCAACTTAATATAGAATGAATGCACGTGTAAACACAACAAGAACCTAACTCCATCATGGGTAATCCGGAGTGTCGGTGACTGGGAATTGAGACACGTTCCGTCACTCGGAGTACGAAACGCACCTCGTTTCCCGTGCCCGGGCTAACTCCTATCCCGAACACAATGCAATATGCATGATATGCATGAATGCAACTAAGATACAGCCTAGTATGCACAATGCTATTACACGGGCACACAAACCGAGAAAATGACAGAATGCGATCTAAGATACAACCTAGTATGCACTATGCTGTAAAAAAGAGATGCCTCGAAATGCGTGCACACGGGCTCGCAAACTGAGAAAATGACATACGCAATGCAAATGACATGGAAATATGATATAGGCTTACACTAACATGAGAGAGCCTCAGCCACGATCACATAAGAGGCCGATGGATGAAAATGAAGTGCCTCGAAACGCGTGCACATGGGCACGCAAATCGAGGCAATGGCATATGCAATGCAATATGGCTAAAATAGCATATAGAATGCAACATGGACTTATCCTAACATGAGAGAGCCTCAGCTACACTCACATAAGAGGCCGATGGATGAAAATGAAGTGCCTCTAAACGCGTGCACATGGGCACGCAAATCGAGGCAATGGCATATGCAATGCAATAATGGGCTTACACCAACATGAGAGAGCCTCAGCCACACTCACATAGGAGGCCATCAGATGAAAACAAGATAACTCGAAATGCGTGCACGCGTGCACGCAAACCAAGGACCGACCCTCAGGCACCGAAATGCCACTCTAATGAGACATGGCAAAGACATGGAAAATGATATGCAAACATGCAATTTTCAATAGCAAAATGAGGGGCAAAACAGCCCCGAAACGAGGCGAAATGATACCCAATGCATGGAATTTCTCCTGAAATGCAAGATTAAGTACGTGAAATGGCTTACAGCTATACAAAGCATGCATAATTGGTACATGGAATGAAAATACAGAATCAAGGAAGCCTCAAAATAAGCATTTTTACAGTTCATAGCATGGCCAAATAGCAAACACAAATAGGGCAAAACTAGTATGCAAAAATGGCCCTAAATATGAGGTTATGAAGCAACTCACAGCTGCTAACCCCAAAAAGGTTAGGGCCCTTCAACAACATTGAAGAGGGGCCCAAAATAAGCCACTTTACAGAACTGTAAAAACCCCAAAAACAAACATAGGTATGGCTAAGCTCTTATGCAAGAATTGGACCGAAAAATGGACAAAGAAGCAAGTGGTAGATGAAAAGCCCAAACAGAAAAAGAGTATTCTATAACACTGAAGAGGGGCCAAAAATAGGCACATTTACAGTTTATGGCAGCCCCAAAATCAGTATACAAACATGCTAGAAATGCAATGCAAAATGAGGCTCAAAAGAGGCTATAACACAAAGTCTACAAAATAATCCACAAACGGCCAAAGACCCTTAATGAAATATGAAGAATGGGCCAAAATAAGACTATTTTCAGTAATGTAAAAAGGCCAAAAACAGAAGCACAATGGGCTGCCAAAGCATGCAAGAGAAGGGGACCAAAGAGGGATATAACATGAAGTGGCAGATGGAGGTCCCAAACAGTGATGAGCCCTTCTTCAATGTTGAAGAGGGGCTCAAAATAAGAATATTTACAGTTTACATCATGCTCCAAAACAGATCACATATAGGCTAAAAATATCATGCAAGAAAATGGCATTCAAGGAGGATATTGAAGCAAATGCAATATGGGGGCCTCAAACAGTGTTGAATCCTTAAGAAAAAGTGAAAAAGAGCTCAAAAGAAGGCCACTTTCAATTAGGGCCGGAGCTCAAAACAGTAGGCATATATGGCTAAGAAATGTTGCAAAAATAAGCTCAAAAAGAGGAGATTGATGTTCACCCTTGAAGACCAATGCTTTTGTTGCTTCTTGGACCAACTTTGATGACTCTAAGCTGCTGGAATTCCTCCTCTTGTTTCTGGAATGGAGTGGTGGTGGTAGAGCTTGATGATGATGAAGAAATGCAGCCAAGACTTGAAGGAAAAGGAGAGATATGTATCTATATCTTCAAACCAATTCTTCTCACCCTTTCTCTTGAGTTGGGAGGCCAACTATATAGGCAAGAGAGGGAGAGAAGAGTCTAGGCAAAAGTGGAGGGAAATGAGGCCTCTTTTCCCTCGAAAAGGGTCCCCCGGATATAGATATTTTTGGGGGAAAACCAAGGCACAGCTGGAAAGCACGCACAGTGAGGAACATGGCCGGCCTGACATTTTGGCTGCAGGTGGCCGGCCGGCCACCTTCCCTAGCCGGCCGGCTAGGGGTCAAAAAGGGCAAGTTGATTTAGTGGCCGGCAGCTTCACAATGGTGTCCTCCCAGGTGCCCTCAATACAACCCTGTGATTCAAAATTGGAAACAGTGAAACAGGAGAGAGAACAAGCCATTTTTAGGAGGGGTTCAAAAGGGTCAAGCAAAATTAGTGGCCGGCCACCAACTTTTAGGGTCCTCCCATGTGTGTACAACACAAATATGTGGTTAAAAGTTCAAGAAAATGGCCCAAGGGTGTTCAACATTGGCTCGGAAGCGAGAAAAACGGGCGTCGGAGGACGCCGGAGGATATATAACTGGTTGCTAAAACAATTGCTGGCCTCCCACCCTCCAGTGACCTTCCTGGTGATAAAACGGAGGTACCTGCCAAAAATGAACGAAAACCGATGCAAAACGAATGTTCGGAGGCCAAAACACGCAGTTCGGGGTCCCGAAAATGGGCTATTAAGCACCGAAAGTGGCATTCGACCACGAAGTGGGTCTCTCAGACCTCAGTGTCCCTCAAAAGGGAGAAAATAAGATGTATGCCAGAAATCAGAGCAAATGGAGATGGTTAAGCGGTCCCGAACCGAGGCACACGGCCTGACGGCTCCGAAAATCGGAAATCGGGCTCCGAAATGGGCAAAATGGCCTACGACCACGAAATGTAGCCTACGGCCACTGAGAGATGGTCTACGAGACCTCTCCCTCCCTTCAGGAAGAGAAATAGAGAAAATCGAACCTGGTTCGCAAACCGAGGCAAGGCACAAAAGAGTCCGGAAGTCCAGAGGCAAGGCTCGCAGCCGAGACTCTGAAACTTCTGAACGAGCACAATATGCAACATCACCGAGCGCTCAATCGGTGACGTCTGAGTCTTAAGGTCGGTCAAAAATGGGGTGTCTACACCCTGTTCCGTACTATGCTAATTGGTCCTTATTATGAATATGATTATGTGTTTGATATGTTTATGTGTACCATTTATGTGAAAATATGTGGTTTTGAATTTCTATCTGTTCACCGTAGGAATATCTGTTTGATTATCTGCTTTGGAATTTAAATTGAAGGCCTTATCGGCCACAGAACCCAAAATTGACTGCGCCATTGTGATTGGCGTAATTTTTAGAGCCTACGGTGAAATTTAATTGAAAACTGTTTCGGAACGAATTAAATAGATTAAATTGGTGTTATAGTGCTCAATTGTTTAATCTTATTTAATTGTGACTAATGGGACTTATAAAGAGGGACACTACACACTCAATTCCTCTGTTTGTTCATTTGAGCCGAAAATTACTCTAAGAAGAGAAGAGAGGGTCGGTTAGAGAGAGAGAGTGTAGGAGATTGAAGGTTTGGTCAAGAAACTTGGGAATCTTGAAGCTACACTCAAGAATTAAGCATAAGCTTAGAAGATAAAGCTCCTAGGTGAGTAAATTCATGAGTTTGAACTGGTGATTTTGTGAATTAAAGATTAATTGGTGATCTAAAACAAGAGTTGTGCTATAATTGATGAATTTGAAGTTAATGTGCATATGCATGTATAGGATCACCATGATTTTTGCATAATCAAGCATGTATTAAGTTGAATATGGAAATATGAGTGTTGAATCATACATGCAAGCATGTTTTTGTTGTGTTCCATGAGAATGAACACCAGTTGCATTATTTGGAATAGAAATGAAGTCAAGATTAGCATGCATGTTTGAATAACTAAAGATATGGAGCTTGTATGAGGTTTGAAGACATGAGTTTGAATTATACAAAAGGAACGTTAATCTTGAAGATTGGCTCCATGTTGTTTGTGTACTCATGCTATATGTTGTATTTCTCCATTTTGGTGCCTTAATTCGAGCTTTGGAGCCTTTGAATGTCAATTTGAGCTCAAGAACATGTTCTGGAAAACCCAGAAATTTTGATGTCCGCTCGAGCGGTGGAACCGCCGCTCGAGCGGGAAATACGTGCTTCTAGAACTTTTGGCAGACATGGTGTCCGCTTGAGCAAGGAAGTTCACGCTCGAGCGGGGAGCTATGTAGACAGACCTTCAGCTCGAGCGCCAGACTTCACGCTCGAGCGTAAATTCGATGCATCTAGTACTTTTGCAGACCTCATGGGTCCGCTCGAGTGGGGAAGTCCACGCTCGAGCGGGGACCCTGTCTTCTGAAATTTTGAAAGTGCATTCTGTGTTTCATTTTCCATTCCCTTTCACTTCTAAGTACTCTTAGGCATACATTGAACATTGTAAATGAGTTAGAAGAATAAGAATTAAGCCTAAAGAGGAAAATGCGAATTAAGAACGGATTGAATCGGTTGTGACCCACAGGTGTTAAGTGATGTGTAGGGTCAAGCTCTAGGGCAAATCAATCTGCCGATCACTGTGAGTAATATCTTAACAAGGATATCTGAAATGCGTTATTGTCCAACTACTTACTTCTATGTAAGTCTTATAAGTTTGCTAATTCGATTGGTGGACAATGTTTGCTATGGATGAATGAATGGGCCAGACGCCAGTCTGACATGAAAGTTTGAATAGGCCAAAGGCCAGTTTGACATGAATGAATGGGCCAGAGGCCAGTCTTACATGAAAGTTTGAATGGGCCCAACGCCAGTTTGACATGAATGAATGGGCCAGAGGCCAGTCTGACATGAAAGTTTGAATGGGCCAAAGGCCAGTCTGACATGAATGAATGGGCTAGAGGCCAGTTTGACATGAATGAATGGGCCAGAGGCCAGTTTGACATGAAAGCCTGAATGGGCCAAAAGTCAGTTTGACAAATGAAAGATAAATGGGCCAAAGGCCAGTATGTTGAAACCACAGTCACTTGACTTAAATTGTGTATATATATGTTAAATAGAAATATGAATCGGGGCCAAGGCTGTTTGAAGTTTGTTGTTCTACATATCGTTTGTATAACTGCTTTATTTGATATTATTCACTGGGCTATCGCTCATTCTCATTCATGTATTTGTAGGTGAGCCAAGAGAGGTCCAGACCCAGCCTCAGTGAAGTCCGTGTGGAACAACCAAGGTTTTGAAGAGTCAGCCCTTGCGTCTCACGCACGAGACTCGTCTTCGCCTTTTGTTATGTATTTACGTTTTGTCATGTTGGCGAAGACTTTGAATCTGTTGTATATAGTTTTTATGGGTTGACTTAGACTTAAATGATCCTGTCTGTATAGAACATTATGCTACTATTTTCTGAAGTGAGTTGTTAACGTGTATGCGTATGGTTTGTTATGACGTGCCATGTAAGCACAACTCTATGGACAAAGTTTTAAACTTTGCTTCCGTTTTGCCCCCTTTACTCTGACGAGTTATGTCCGATTTTGTTTGAGACCGTAGGTAATCTCATGATTACTGGCCGGTTATGTCCTTAACCCTTGGGGGCAGGTTCGGGTCATGACAATTACTATGTGTTGCACACAAATATAGACTAATTTGCAAAAATTGGAACAATTTGATTTCATGTTTGTTTTTGAAAAATGTTTCGAATATGTACCACTTGAAAAAGTGATCACTTATGCCCATTTACTCAAATCATCCCAATTCAAGCAATTAGCCTTCATCCATAGGCATTCAAGCAGATATATCAATTAAGCACTTAGCCTCATTGTATTCATGCTTATCATGGCAACAGTCACACGCATGCAGTATGCTAAAGCAATAAGTGTTCACCTAGTACTCTAAGGCAAGCCAAAAGAAATAAAAGAGTTAG
Source organism: Camellia sinensis (assembly GCF_055761805.1). NCBI lineage: Eukaryota > Viridiplantae > Streptophyta > Magnoliopsida > Ericales > Theaceae > Camellia > Camellia sinensis. The sequence goes on from NC_138966.1 coordinate 16,692,065, forward strand.
GAAAAAAAAATGCACAATCGTAATTAATGCAACATGATTAATGCAACACATGCAATGATGCAATTTATAGACTCGATTACTAATTATGACATGCGAATCAATTTGGAAGCATGCAGTTTAAACACGTATTCAACGAAGTAATAAATGGCAATGCTTGTTAGAATGATGAATCGAGCCTGGATGCATGTAAGACAAGTGGATGCAAATAATGGAAAATGCTAAAAGAAACATGATGTTCTGAACTACCCACCATAAGCAAGTAAGTAAAAGGAAGAATGATGTGGGGTTGGATGACATACATATTATTACAAGTTTTATCCTCACGTAGAAGGGTTCGAATGAATGTCTGAATGTCCAAATAAACTAACTATTACAAATTAGAATAAATGAATTAAAGAGACAAGCTAGCTATCTACTTTATTACAAACTCTAATGAATACCAAAGAAATGAACTAGCCATCTACGTTAACTAGCTATAACAATTATAAATAAACAACGGCTACAACATTATTAATAAAGTATGACAATAATAATTAGTAGCAACAATAATAATTTATGATTAATCATCAAATAAGGATGCACAATGCTTGCATGCGCAACGTCCAGAAACTGCTATGTTTGCCCAGACCATTCTGTTTCACCTTCAGCCACTACACACTATTTTCTACAAAACATGCTGCTGACTAAACATTGGAGCTTGGTCGGCCCCAAATGAGGCCCAGTCGAGCCCAAATAGGTCGGTCGTGCCTTATTTTTTTGAAAAGCGCTATTTTTGTGCTCTGAAGTGAAAACAGTGCAGACAGAGTTATTCTGAACTCTGTTTGTCCCTTTTTCTCTTCTCTATCATGGAAAGCCTCAAGAGAAGAACGAAGTCATTTCCGAAACCATCAATGAGCAAATTGATTGCTTGATGAGTTAGAGCATGATTTTGGACAAAAATTAATGAATACAATGAATCGATAACAACCCCTCTCTCCTATCATGGAGTAAGCTTAAAGAGAGAAGTAGGAACGTTTCAAGGCTCATCAAAACATCATGAATTGTTGTAAGATGACCCTTGACACAATAGACTCGGCATAACGTACGGCTGAATCCAAGCAATATGATTCATTTTCTTTATATGGGTTGGTTCATTTTAACAATTTTTTAGACCTTTACATTCTTTAGTCCGTTTGTCCAAGATAACGATTAAGTCCTCTAAAGATTACGTCTACTAAATGAGAAGCATGTCAAGCGGGAAGTGATTCTCAACATGAAAGAGAGACCATGCCGTTGGCGATGAACCTCCGCAAAGATTAAGCCATTAAGCATAGATCTCTAGCTCATGTTTTGAACAACCATCAACCGCTTGAAACAACTCTCAAATGACAGAAATGAATGGTAAGTTGATTATTAAAATGAGGCTTTTAACATGGAAATTAAACAAAGAAAGCCAAGAACAACATACAACAAGCTATATATGCGAACTTATGAGACAACAAGCAAACTAATCAAAGCGTGAACTAATTAAATAAATTAGGAAAGCTCTGAAACAACCTCTAATAAGTGAAAAAAAAAGTGACTCAAAGTGCATGCAAAGAGCCGAAAAAAAGCTAAACTACAAGCAAAGAAAGTAAGGCTAGTAAGCAAGAACAAGGAGGAGTGTCTAACCCCTCCACCTTTGAAACCTCAAAGCATGATTTTTAGCCACTTTTAAACTCCGAAAATCAGTTTGACAGGTCAAAGAAAAGAGTGTAGAGACAAGGGTGGAGCTATGAAGTAAGGTGTAAATGATGGTGTTAACCCTCTTTACCCTTTAGTAGCTATTCAAACCTAAGTTTCAACACTTGAACTAGGATCAAAACAATACAAAGACACAAGAAATGGGTAGAAAGTGATAGAAAATGAAAGCAAAAGCAAGAGTTACAAGCTTATACCTCTCAAATGGACTAAGCTTTGGTTGTTGATCAAACTCAATCCTAACACTCTCAAGCTTGAATTGTACTCCTCAAGGTTCAACCAAGGTTCCAAGGTTAAGGTTTGAGGGTGTGAATGGAGTATGGAGATGGCTTAAGGGTGGTAAGCTTGCTCAAATATGACTTGCACAAGAAGAAGGAGCTCTCAATTTGTGTATAGGCTCTTTGGAAATTGTTCAACCCTCGAAACAGAGGTGTAACCTTGTTTTTATAGAATTTGAGCAAAACAAGTCAGAAATATCTCCAAAAATGGACAGCTGGTGGGCTCCCACCGAGAACAGTGTCTATCGCCACCGAGGCACGGCCGGCCCCAAATGGCCATGGCCGGTCCTCAATGAGGCACGGCCGGGCCCAAAAGTGTTCCCCTGTTTCTCTGTTTTAAGCTCGGTGTAGGGCACACAAGGTTCAAAAATAAAATTTAGGGGTTTAATCAGTGTAGACATGAAAGGTTTGAATTTGTTTTGAGCGCCCGACCTTGGTTGAGAAGGCGAATCCTACACAATACTATTTTTGTCATCGAGTGTACAAGACAAAGCGCACAAGTCTTGTGGGTGGTGAAAAATGGGGTGCCTACAGTTGCCCTTCTGTGACAGAACTCGAAGTCATGAAATGACATGAGTAAATGTCAAAGCCTAGAGACAACCCATTTTGACCAGGCTATAAGACTTAGGCAAAGAAATCAAGACATAAAATGCAGTGGTTGAACTCGAAAGTTGCCTACGTATCCCTTTGCAAGGAATCAAACCAGCGTAGTTCAAGGGCAAGATGCAAATGATATGCACAACAAAATAACTGATGATCATGCAATGAAGCAATGCAATGAAACATTTGAATGAAAGCCAACAAGCAATGAAACAACATCACAAGCAATAACAAAAGTATAAATCAAAGAAAAACAAATCAAGTCGTGTCTCACATAGAAAGAAATGAATAAACAAACATGTCTCTTGTAGAGTGGACATAAGAAAATGCAAGCCTGTCTACATCTCATACAGAAATGATGTGCAAGAAATTGCAACCTACCCATGTCTCATGCAGAAAGGATGTCAGAAAATGCAAACCTACCTATGTCTCACGTAGAAAGGGCGTAAGAAAATGAAAACCTACTTATGTCTCATGTATAAAGGATGTAAGAAAATGTAAACCTACCTATGTCTCACGTAGAAAGGATGTATGAACAACAAGCGCCCTTGATGTTTTTAACCGAGGAAACAACAACCTAACGCGTCTCATGCGAAAGAATGAAAGGTGGTGTGAACATCAGGCACACCTGATGTTTTAAACCGAGGAAACAACAACCCAACACAACTCACGTGAAAGGAGGAAAGGTGGTGTGAACATCAGGTGCACTTGATGTTTTTAACCGAGCAAAAAACAACCTAACGGGTCTCACGTGAAAGGAGAAATTAAATCAACGAAAGAGCAAACAAAACTCAAGAGTTGACGCAGCGAGACTGGAAGGCTTTGCAAATAATGCTTTCCAAGATGACTCAAAATGAAGGTACAAAGTGTACACGCGAATCACGCGAACAAATTGAACACGATGCATTGTAACATACTAAACAAAGTTACATAACATCAAAATAATCGAAGTGATGCTCGAAATGATCAATTTGGAACCAATTTTGTAAAAGTTTTGAAAATGAGCTTAATTGAATACAACACCCTATGAAACAAATTACGAAGGCGCAATAAAACAAGAACGAGAACAAAATTCTTTTCCTGTCTTCTCTATTTTTCTTTCTTTCCATTTTTCTTTGTTTTCTTATTATTTTTTCATTTCTTTCCTTTTCTTCTCTTTTTCTTCTTTTTTTTTTCTTTTCTTTTTTTGCTTTGTTTTTTTTGTTTTTGCTACTCTGTTTTTTTTTTCTTTTACTTTAATTTTTTTTCTTGCAAACCAAATACAAAACGAGGTTGCCCAAACATAAAAATAGTAGAACAATTGAACTGTTCTTGCACTTAGGACTGGCCTGGTCTAAATGAGGCACGGCCAGGCCCTGATGGTGACCAGGGGTAGATCGGTAAAAGCGTGGCTATGGTTGTTTTAAATCAAGCCTTAACCTTATTTCCACCCACACCCACAGCTGAAACTCCCTCTCCTCCTCTCTCTAAGCCTGCTCTCTCTCTAGATTACCTTATTTTCATAAAACCCACAAATTCTCGTGAATTTTTTTTCTGAAAACCCACTCACTCCTCTACATTTTGAACCAAACAAAAATCAATTTCGTTGAGTTTTGTGATTTCTCTTGGTTTTGCTTGATTTCTCACATACTTACCCTCATTTTTTTCCTTTCTCCTCCCTTGATTTTCACTTTCTCTTATTTTCTCTCTCTTAGGGTTTGGAATTTTGGGAATTTTCCCTCAATTTCACTCACCCACTCACTTTTTCGATTTTCCTCCTTTTTTCGTTCATATTTCTTGATGGCTAGTGACAAGGTTCCCATCCTTGATCCCATGGTAGGTATCGGTGCTGTCCTTCGTGAGGACATCGAGGCTGAATATATCCTTCTGCCTGTACCTGAGCCGAAGTTGCTTCCATTGGTTGATAGGCATTTTGACGCAGCCACTTACTAGATCCGCACATATGCTTTGACCCCTGGCAGCATCTTGAGATTTGAGGGACTCATCCCTGGGATCGACGAGGACATTCTGCTGCGAGAGCCTGCGGAGCACTTCTCCGTCGATGCACCCATGGTAAGCAACTTCTCCTTACTGTTTAAGCATACTTGCAACTACATACTTGAAGCTTGTAAACAAATCTTCCTTTTAATACACTACGAATACTGACAAGATTTCCATCTGACAGGTGATAGCCAAGAGGATTGGCGGTTATGGATCAATATCCGGTCCCCAACACTGGTATGAGAGACTTCCTGTGGAGGTTCGCATGCTGGTTGATGTTGTTGGCTTTGGACTCTTCTATTCAGGACATATACAGATGTAGGCTGAGCCACTGCTTTACGGGGCCCTGGTAGAGAGGTGATGGGATACCATTGACTCGTTCCACTTTTCATCGATTGGGGAGATGACTCTGACTCAATATGATTTCTCTCTGTTCACTGGTCTGCGGACAGGGATTGGCGGCCCAATCCCGTTTGATTCTAATATGACGCACTGGAGAGATACATAGCGTCAACTTCCCCCGGCGATCCCAGACACCACCAACCATAGAATAGTGAGGTACAGTTGGTTCTTGAAGCATTTTTTGGATCTTCAGCCAGCTTCCCCGGAAGAGGTTGACCAGTACATCCGCGACTTTCTCAAGTATCTCCTTGGTACTACCCTGTTCGCGAACATGGAGAATACCATGGGGTTATATTTCTTAGGAGCACTGGTTATCTTCCACAGGTAGCAAAATATGATTAGGGTAGTGCCAACCTGGCCACTCTGTACTGCTACATGAGCTCTGTATCCCGCTACAAGGCCGATTCAGTTGACGGCAACTAGAGAATTTAGGAGGTACACCTCACACTTACTTTTTTGTTTAGCTTTGCATTCTGTTTGATTTTGCACTTTCTGCACATTTTTGCTTTGCATTTTCTGTTCATAGCTGCTCATCTACTTCATTTATCTTTCTCTACTTGCAGTTATGGGTTTACATGTATTTCACCTCTCTGGCTTCGGTCCCAGTGAGGCCGCTTGAGTTGTCAGTACCCCGATTCTGGTACTACAACTAACGATCCGAGCAGCGTCGCCACGTAGACCAAGATTTCCCCTACTTTTGCTACTTCTTTCACACAATTACCACAGATCAGGTAACAAAATACTAGTCTTTGTCTTCACCTTATTATTTCCACTGATTCCATACTGTTATGTCCATACTGCTGTTTCATGTACTACACTGTAGTGCTCATACCATGTTTCCATACTACCTATATCTTTGACATCTGACACTTGCTTCCACAGGTTGACTGGCACCCCTGGGTGGGTATCCCTCTGGTAGTGAGGGTGACCCATGTTGCCGCACGGCATGCCTCCACCATGCAGATTCTGTTTGATGGCCCTTTCGGCAGGGCATATTACTTGGGAGAGAGGTTTATCCGGCAGACGCGAGGCGTTGCTGACCTTGACATCCTGCATCCTTCTCCTTCCAGCTTGAGGGTAGTCGATGATCTCCACGATGTACCCCAGGTCAACTTCCTTATGTTGGAAGAGGATGGTGACTGACATCATGAGCCTAGCGACTTCACCACTCTCTTGCAAACCCAAGTGATAGCGCCTCTTACCCAGGGCGTGGCTCACGTGATTCTAGAGGTTGCGGTTACCACTACTAGGGGTGCTCCGGCCGCTGCTACAAGTGCTCCTGTCGTTGCTTCCATCCCCAGGCTTCCCACGATTCTGACAGAGGTTGTACACATGCGACTAGATGGGGTACTGGAGCATTTTGAGAAGAGGGACCCTAGATTGGTGATTGTTCCTGGCATCGAGTAGGTACACACTTCTTTATACTTCCGCTCACTGTATACTTTATTATTTCTTTCCACTGTACCATTTCATTCTTGTTCACTGGGCTTGATCACTGTATTCGATTATTTTTGTATGTTGCACCAAATTCTCTTCCTTTTGTAGGTATCCATGGCGTATGATGATGACCTTCTCCGGACGATTGACCAACTGCTCATGCTAGTATGGAGGAGGCAGACTGCTCTGGCCACCCATGGGATTGAGGTATTGCAATCTTGTTCGTAATTATGTTGCACCCATTCTAATACCTGTACGTAATTTAACTGAATCTCTTCGGATATCTGCACTCATATCTGTACTTATTTCAGCTCGAGCTGGCGCCAGCTGCAGGGCCTCCTCCGGCTGGGAGGTGGCAGAGACGAGGTGCAATGAGAGGCAGAGGACAGGCTGACCGGGAGAGAGATCGGGCGAGCCAGTGCTCACCTTCTGAGGAGTTTTTTTTGTTGATCATACGACCTTCGAAGAGGGGGGTGGGAGGAGGTTGACGTGCGGTCCAGTAGTTCTAGTGATGATAGTGATGCCCTTCCTTCATGATCGAGGAAGAAGAGAGCGAGGATGGAGTGCTTATTAGTTCTTTTGCCTTTTCTTTTGCTTTGTAGTTAGACTCTCTGTTTTTGTTTTTGAAGACTTTTTTTTTTTTGTTTTTGATTTGTAAAAACAATGATTGGGGTTGGACCCGCTAGTGTGTATGTATAAAAAATTTTTGGATGATTCCTCTTGCATAAAATTTGATAGATGGCATAACCGCTGCATAACAATTTTGTACAAGACTTTACAACTGTGGATGCGTGCTTTTTTTAATTCCTTATTGAATCAAATAACAACCTTCCATCAGGCAAAAAGTAAAACACAATATGATAATAGCAAAACGAAATGAGCATGACCTAAAAACACTAAACAACACTTAATACAAACAAAACAAAACTCAAAATGCAACCACAGTATAGCAAGATAAGAGACTAGCATCTGATGTAACTGTTCTGATCTGGGCCATCATTTAGACCCGGCTAGGTCCAAATAGGCACGGTTTGGCCCCATGCGGCATGGTCGGGCCCAAAAGTGGTGTCGGTCAGTGGGATCCAGTTGTCATGCACAGCTCCTTCTCAAAATCTATAAAAAGGTGCTTCTAAGCTATTTTCCTGACAGAATTGCAAGTCTTTGATGTTTGGCTCTTAAGATGGAGGGTGTGCTCAACACTAGGCTCTAAGATTTCATTACCAATTTGGATGGCTCGAAAAAAGTGAACTTTCATGGTTTCGGATTAAACGCTCTTTTTCCTTTAAGCCATACTTCGCGTTGCTTTCCATTTCTCCGTGCTGCTGTTCAGTGTTGGAAACTGGTTACGCACGTATTCCTCTTCGGATCTCAAGAGCTGTGACCGACACTTGAAGAGTTTCAAGCATTGATGGAATCCCGACGCGATGAGGAAATTATACCACAACCCTTTTTTCGCCACGCCCTAGCTTTGGGACGAATGTCCAGGCTTACTTTGCACGAACCTCGATCTTTAGCTCATGATGGGGAGCTAGATATACCCAGTTTGATCCATCGGCCCTCTAACATTGGAGACAAAGGCGACCTTCTCTGGCAAAGCTTTCGACAGCATGCCCTCTGTTTATGTATGCTCGTGCATTTTCTTCTTTCCCCTAGTTATGGCGGAGCTAGCATTCAGATGATTGAAGTAGCCCACCATCTAAAAGAGGGTAAGAGTTGCATTGGTTTGACGCTAGCCGAGACCCTGATGGGTTTAGATGCTTTTCATCGGCGAGAGACGACTAGATTTATGGGGAGTCTACTACTTTTTCAGCTATTATTTCCCACCCTTTCTTATATATGTCTCTCACATCACTCGACACTCACTCTCTATTTTCTCTCAAAATCCTTTTCTTTCCTTTTCTCTCAACATACATCTCTCTATTCTTTAATCTCTCTTATTTTTCATCCCTTCCCAGGTATGGATCATGGATAAGCTGAAAGTAGTGAACCCTTGCCCCGAGTAATCAGCTTGAGGTTATTTTTTCCGCCAGCGATTAGTGGATTTTCCCAATGAGGGATGGTGGTGCAATTGGATATTCAGTAGATCTACAGCTGACATAGCTTGGCATTGCCCCTGGCTCAAACTGACTGAGATGAGTTACAGCATGACCCGGTGTAGACACTCCATTTTTGACCGCCCTAATGAGCCAATGATGAATGTGTGTATGCTTGTCAAGTGCTCGGAGTCCTCAGTAGAATGCCACAGCTTTGAGCCTTCAAACCCTATACACCTCTTGCCTTGTTTTGAACCACAACCATAGTTCTTTAAGCCTGAAAAACCTTGGAACCTACCAGCCACCACTATTGGCTGCCGACAACTTGTGTGAGCTGCCGACCAGAATTAGTGGCCTACCGGCCACAAGTGTGTTTTGGCAAATATTTTTGCCAGTTGTGCCAGCTATTGTCACAGATGCATGCACTTGCTTACATGTGTATGTATTGATATTTTTGAGGGAGTTTGATGTTTGTCTATATACAGGAGACCTCCCCTTCCATCTTTAAGGTTAGAAAATTTTGGAGCAAAATATTTTCTCTCTCACTACGATTCTCTCTCTCTCTCTCTCTCTCTCTCTCTCTCGTAATTTTCTTGAGCCTTTGCCTATACACTCTAAACCAAACGTTGTGGTCTTTGAGCTGAGGTACATTCGGGACTACTTTGAGCTCTTAAGGGTGTGTATGTGTTGAATTGTTGCTTAGAAGTGTTCTCCTCTTCAAGAGGTATAAGGCTCGGCTTGTTTCCTTGCTTTGTTTGCTATTTTTCCTAATATTTTTGGACTGTTTAAACTCTGTAATTTTAGGCTGAAACTTGTGGTTTAAGGCCTTAAAGGGTGGAGGGGTGGTTTACCTTTTTTCCATCTTGTTTCTTTAGCCTTTACCCTTGTGTTTCCCACCTTTACACTATCTTTTTTTGAGCTTTTAAACACTGATTTTCAGTGGCTAAAATATTGTTTTGAAGTCCAAAAATGGAGGGGGTAGCCTCCCCTCCTTATGCTTTGTTTACTAGCTCACATAGCTCCATGTTTTATCTTATTGTTCTAGCTATTTTTATCTTAATTTCAACATGTTTCAGGACTGATTTAGCACTATTTTACGACTATTTTTAGCTATTCATTGTATTTGAGCTTTGTATTGCATGCATGTAATGTAATTGTTCTCATAGGCTTGGTGGTTCAGGCCTTAGCCACCAACCTATTTGAGTTGATAGCATTTTTTTATGGCTTTCCATACTTGTTTTCAACCCTAATCACTTTTGCAACCTCCCTCCTTTCTTGGCTTTTTCTTTACTTTAAAAGTTGGTTCAAACTAGTTGCTTGTTTAAAGCATGACATTGAGGTCTTGTGCTTAATGGTTAAATCCCCTTGGGGGTTCATTACCAACGGCATGACACTTCTCTCATGCCTAAAAAAACTCTTGGTTTGGTGCTCCTTTGCATTAGAGGACTTAAAGCTCACCTTTGGACTTAATTTACTATGGAATAGTTGGTAATTAAATTGGAGTAACAAAATGAAGACTAAAATGATGCAAGATATTGTCAACCACTTCCCTTGATCAATCCATGATATGGAGGGGATTTGAGAGTCTTTATTTGTTGCATTCATTGAACTTGCACACTTTGGTTCATAGGCCGTCGTGTAATGAAATTGCATCAATTGATGGTATGTTAATCAAATTTACCACTTCTTTGGGCTGCTTGATGAAAAGGAGGGGTAAGTTGTGCAAACAATCCATGAGAATACCCTGTTCTTGCACGGTATGCTTTCTGTTGCAGTAGGAGGAACCAAACTTTTGTGGCTGGTAGGCCACAAGTTTTGGACGATAGGCTACTAGTTGTGGTCGGCAGGCCACCAATTCTGGCTACCAACCACTTTTGTCAAATTAAGCAGTGATTTTCTGGAGTAGAACAGAGCAATGTCTGAGGTGAAAAGATGTTATACTGTGCAACAAAAGCATTCTGACAGCAGAACAGTGGGCTTTTTAAGTGGAAATCTGTGCATGCAGAAGCATTTCTGTTACTTATCGAGGCTCATTCACTTATGGACTTGTAATAGCTAACTAATTAGTTAATTTGCGTTGTAATTAACTAGTTAGAACTTGCTAGTTATTTTGTTGTTGTAATAATTTAACTAGAATAGTTAATTTATTCGTTTTGTAATAGTTAGCTAATTCGCAGTAATTAACTTAGCTCGTTAGTTTATTCAGACCCTCCTGCGTGAGGGCGCAAACTTGTAATAATGTATTTGTCTTCCAACCCCACGTCTTTCTCTCTTTTATTTAACTGCTTATGATGGTTAGTTTAGGGCATCATGTTTTGTTTAGCATCTCTCATGATTTGTATCCACTTGTTTTGCATGCACCGAGGCTCAGTACATCATTCTAACTTGCATTGTCATTTAAATACTTCTTTGAAAAAGGTGCTTAAATTGCATACTATCAAATTGATTCATATGCCATATTAGTAGCCGAAACTAGTAATTGCATATCACATGTATTGCATTAGTCATGTTGCATTAGTTAGAGCATGCATTTTTCTAACTCTTTTCTTTTGGTTTGCCTTAGAGTACTAGGTGAGCATTTTCTCTTTAGCATGTTGCATCTGTACGTTAGTGTTGCCATGTCAAAGCATCTTCACCATGAGGCTAACTGATTAGATGATAAACTGTTTGAATGCCTATGGATGAAAGCTAGTTACTTGAATTGGGATATTTTGATTCATGTACATTTGAGCCCACTTTTTCAAGTGGCACATTTACAAACTCTTTTCAAAACAAACATGAAATCAAGTGTTCCAATTTTTGCAATCTAGTCTATACTTGTGTGTGTGCGTATCACATAGTAATGTTAGCCTACTGAATCGAAACAAGAGCACATAATGTAAATAAGAGTCACATCATGATTAGTAGAGGCCGATCTTTGATCGGGCCAGCGGGGGTGCTCAATTCATAACCTTCCCCTCTCATACCTAAGTTTCCGAGATGAGACAATCTTGATGATGACGAACACGTGGCTTTTGGGACGAGTCATGGGTTTCCTAAATTTTCCAAAAATATTTTGGTGGCGACTCTGTATTTGGCAAAACAGTCCATTTTTGGCAATTTGATTGAATGTCGATTTTCTAAAAGATTTGTCAGATTTAGACTCTTTGGTGTTTATCTATTTTATATTACACTTGTAAGATTTGATTCAGAACCGTGGAAGTCCGATACTGTAGGGCTTATTCATCTTCCGAAAGGGGGCACGGAAAGTCGAGCTACTGTTTCTGGCAACTCTGCTGGGGATTTAGAGAACTTGACTTGAACTTCATGATATGAAAATTTTATCTACACTTATATGTTTTTTTGCATTGTATTTGCATTGGTGCGGTTAAGTCACTGTGTTTGCCATTTGCTATTCCTGGACAGTTTGTCGGAGGCTTGCCTAAAAGCTTGCCAAAAGGATGATCGGTCGTGGGCTCTGCCATGATGGGAACACAACCCTTGGATCTGGACTACCGTTGTACCGTTTGATCCTCCTTTCACTTCTCGGTGTTAGGTGTGAGAGGTATATTAGGTAGTCTTGTTGTGGTACCCTTTTTGACCATTTGGCCTAGTTACATATCGAAAAGCCATAGAGTTTGTTCCAAACTAGGGCAGGATGCTCCCCCAAAACGCAAGATCGCATGAAAACCACTTTGTTTGATTAGTGAACCCTAGTTCCTGACGAAACTAGGACAGGGTAACCCTACTCCCTCATAGGGGTGTTTTGGCTCTCACTTAATTGGCATGTGCTTTACATTGAAACTGTACAAGAATGTGCATACCAGTTACAAGTTTGCAAGTTTAGTATTTGTTTTGGGGTCGGAATTCAGTGTGGAGTGCGGTCCTATAGCTTTGATCATGTCTGTGTTGATAGTGTCTTAGCTGAGGTGCTGTGCAGTTTCTGATTATCATTTTCTTTTGCTTTATTTCTTTTTGCTAGATAGTTTAACACCATAGATTCAGAAAGTTTGAATATCCCCTAAATACTCTAGACCCGAGTCAGAAGGCTTTGCAAAGCCGGAGATCTTGTTGGGGGACAGCCCGTGTTTACCTCACTCCTACCGGTTACAAGACGAAGGAGAATCAGGCAAAATTCACCGGTTCAGTTTTTACAACAGTCACCCCTCAACTCACCTGTGTCCAGTATGGCTCAGGGACAGTCTTCTACTCACAAGATCACTCACCTATTCCAGTGGCATAGTATCCCCCAATCAGTATGGAAGAATTGATACATCATTTGTAGCAGATAGTTAAAACCCTACTGCAAGATGCGGCCCGTCTGACTGAGGTTATAAACAGGCTATAACAACAACAACTATAGCCGATTGCGGCCTCTACATCCTATACACCTCCCATGGGTATCCCAGCACCCGGAGTCACTGCTCATACTGCCAATGTCCAAGAAAATCAGGGCAATCCAGCAGAGCCAATCCCAGCACAAGCCTCAAAAACCCTAGTTTATCAGACTGAGGCTCCGTTTGAGTTTGAGGTTGACCCAACTGTACTCAAGGTCAATAAACTAGAAAAATTGTTCAAGAGAGCATAAGGGGTTAACTCTATCCCAGACATAGAGGATGGGTATACTGATTCTATAGTGACATTGCCATACCAGTTCAAAATGCCGCACATCGATCGATTTGACGGCTCCAGAGATCCAATGGTTCACCTTCGGCTATTTTTGAACATTTTGCGGCCAATGGGCTTGACTAGACTACAAAAGTTGTCTCTCTTTGGCAGGACCATGTCAAGTATAGCGGCCATATGGTATGCCAAGTTAGGAAACTCTGTTAAGCAGAATTGGGAGGAGATGGTTGAGGCCTTTATTGTGTAGTATTCATACAATACACAAATCGAGGTCACAACTCCTTATCTCGAAGCAACACGCCAAGAGTCGAAGGAGGGCTTCTTTGAATTTGTCATGAGGTGGAGAGCTAAGGCCTCGATGATGACCACAAGGCCTTCTGAGAAGGATCAGATTAGAATGGTTGTCTGGAATCTACATGGCAAGTTGCTGCAAAAGATGATCGTCCCACTTCTATTTACATTTACAGAACTCCATGAGATACGGGTGCAAATTGAAGACGCCATGAAGCAGGGGCTGATTACAGATGAGAAGGAGCTGGCAAAAAGGCCATTTGTATGCAGTTTCAATGCTACCACAGGCAGCACAACTGCGAGGCCATCAAATGTAAGCGTTGTCATAACAACCAAGACTGCCGACCCCTTTGCCAATACAAGCTCACAAACACCACTCAACCTTGTCCGATTCCAGAGGACTTTCAACCAGCTGTACATGACCCTATCTCAAGCCATGAAGGTGCTAGTAAAAAAAGGGCACCTCAAACCATTAGAACCCTGCCCATTTCTTGATCCTCTTTCACCCAAACACAACCCCACAAAATACTGTGCGCTTCACCAACAACATGGTCATGATACTGACCAGTGCTTTTGATTACGTCATGAGATTCAGGATCTCATTGACAACAAGGTGATCGCCTCACCTCAGAAGCCAAACGTGACCACAAATCCACTCCCAGCCCATAACCAAGTTCCCTCACCTCGAAATCTCAACTTGATCCATACACTGGCCACCCCTTATGATGGACACGTCCAACTCCCACCTACCAAAACCGATGTTATTCATTCCAGAAGGTGCAGATCTATGCATGATAGACACGTCCAACTCCCAACCTAAGCCTGTGGTGATGCTTACAGTGGAAGGGGAGTCTACCTTAGAAAAAGGTACGAGTCTGTTGCCAGAGTGCTCGGAGGACTTACCTAATGGGGAGCATGATCCAAGCTGCTACATTGTGCCAACTGGTCAAATCAAGCCTGAACTAGTGCTGCTGACCTTGGTAGACATCAATGTGGTTAAGGAAGATGGCCCTAGCCAAGAGTTGGATAATCTAGCAGAACTCGAGGAGGACTTGGACAATTTACAGTTCTTCGATGAGCAGGATCAGGGGGATATGTAGATTGGGTGGTTCGACCTGAACAGATCAACGGACAACTTTGGATAGCTGAGTGATGAGCTAGATAAGGAAGAAGAAACTAGAATGAAACCAAAGGGAAAAGAAGTAGATGTTGTTGTGGTAGCCGGAAAGGCTAACGAGAAAGAAAAGCTGACAAAGAACGTTGGTGTGGAAAGTCCAGCCCAGGAAGTGGGCGCTGTGAGCACTACTGCCACGACCCGAACCCACCCCTATGGCTTAAGGCCATAACCGGCCAGTAATCACAAGATTACCTATAGCCTCAAATCAAATAAGACAAAACTCATCAAAGTAAAGGGGCCAAACGGAAGCAAATTTAAAACTTTGTCCATAGAGTCGTGCTTATATGCACATCATAACATTTCACATTTTACATATGTTAATAACTCACAACATAAAGTATAGTAGCATAAGGTTCTGTACAGACAGGATCATTCAAATCTAGGTCAGCTGAACAAAACTATACACAGATGTATACCGAAGTCCTCGCTAACATGACAATACACAGAAAGGCAAAAGAGCGAAAACGTGTCTCGTGCATGAGACGCAAGGGCTGACTTTTCAAAACTTTGGTTGTTCCATACAGACTTCACTGAGGCTAGGTCTGGACCTCTCTTGGCTCACCTACAAACACATGAATGAGTGTGAGCGAAAGCCCAGTGAATAATATCAAATAAAGAATATGCATTGGAACAATATACATCAAACGGCCTTGGGCCCAATTTATATTTCTACTAATACATACATACATAGACATATTTAAGTTCAGTAACTGCCGTTCCAAACACATCATACAGCCTCGGGCCCAATTCATTAGTATCATTCAGGTCAAACTGGCCTTTGCCCCATTCGTACTTTCGTTCTCGTCGAACTGGCCTTTGGTCCATTCAAATGACAAACTATTATTTGTGTCAAACTATCATTCGTGTCAAATTATGATACGTGTCAAACTGTTATTCGTGTCAAACTGGCCTTTGGCCCATTCATTTATTCATGTCAAAACGGCCTCTGGCCCATTCATTCATGTCAAAACGGCCTCTGGCCCATCCATGCATTCTTGTCAAAATGGCCACAAGCCCATCCATTCATTCTTGTCAAAACGGCCTCTGGCCCATTCATTCACTCTTGTCAAAACGGCCTCTGGCCCATTCATTCATGTCAAAACGGCCTCCAGCCCATTCATTCATGTCAAAACGGCCTCCGGCCCATTCTTTTATGTCAAAACGGCCGCCGGCCCATTCTTTCATTTCAAAACGACCTCCGGCCCATTCCTTCATTGTCAAAACGGCCTCTGGCCCATTCATTCTATTATTCATAATAGACTGGCCTCTGGCCCACTCATTTGATATAACAAACATTGTCCACCAATTGAGTCAATGAACTTATAAAACTTACATGGAAGTAAGCAATTGAACAACAACATATTTCAAATATCTCTGCAAGATATTACTCACAGTGATCGGCTAATTGATTTGCTCTGGAGCTTGACCCTACACATTCCATGAACACAAAAGGGTACAAACAATTCAATCCATTCTTAAATCCACATATTCCTCTTTAGGCTTCATTCTTATCTCTTTAACTCATTTATAATGCTCAATGTATGCCTAAGAGTGTTTGCAAGCGAAAGAGAACGAAAAACGGAACACATAATGTATTTTCAAAATTTCAGAAAACAGGATCCCCGCTCAAGCGTGGGCTTCCCCGCTCGAGCAGACCCTTAAGGCCTGCAAAAGTGCTGGTTAAGTCGAATTTACGCTCGAGTGTTCTTTCTGGCGCTCGAGCGGAAGGCCTCTCTATATGGCTCCCCGCTCGAGCGTGAACTCCTCCGCTCGAGTGGGAGTCATGTCTGCAAAATATGCTGGGAGCGCGAATTTCATGCTCGAGCAGCGGTTTCCCCGCTCGAGCAGACATCAATTTTCTGGGTTTCCCAGCTGAGTTCTTGAGTTCAAATCCAGTATTCAAACCAATCCAACTTACATTTTATGGCTCAAACTTCAAATATTTTTATGCTATCATGATATAAACACCCATTTACATCAATATGGAGCTCAATTTCATAAATCAAACACATGCATGTCCCAATTGACACCAAACTCATTTCCAACGTGCAAATTCATGCATTCATAGCTCCTATTCTTATAATTTGTACATGCATGTGATGTATTACCCTTGTTCTCAACCTAGATGATGCAAATGGTGTTCATTCTCATGAAACTCAACAAAAACATGCTTGCATGTATGATTTAATACTCATAATTCCATATTCAACTTAATACATGCTTGATTATACAAAATCATGGTGATCCTACACATGCATGTGCATTTTAACTTCAAATTCATCATTTAAAGCACAACTCTTGTTCTTGATCACCAATCAAACTTGAATTCACAATTTACAACATTAAACTCATGAATTCACTTACCGAGAGGCTCAATTCTTCCAACCTATGGTCAAATCTAGAGAAATCTTCAAAATTTCCAAGCTTTTAAGATCAAACTCCAATTTTGAGCTCCCTCTCTCTCTATGGCCGACCCTCTCTCTCTCTCTAGAGTTATAATCAGCCAATTTAAATAACCAAAGGGGTATTGAACATATATGGTCCCTTATAAGCCCCCACTCAACCCATTATTTTATTATAAAACAATTGGGCACTAAGTCATTAATTTAATCCGATTAATCTGACCCGAATCAATTTCCAACCAAATTTCACTGTAGGCTCTAAAAATTACGCTAATCACTATGGCGTAATCAATTTCAGGTTCTGTGGCCGATAAGGCCTTCAATTTAATTTCCAAAGCAGATAATCAAACAGATATTCCTACGGTGAACAGATAGAAATTCAAAACCACATATTTTCACATAATGGCACACCAAATCATATTAAACACATAATCATACTCACATTAAGGACCAATTAACATAATACAGAACAGGGGTCTTACAACTGCAGATACAGAATAGGAAACTACATTGAGGCAGTTTGAACTAGAAAGGTTTGAAGACAAATAGGAAGTTATAATGACCCAACACTCTGTGGGGGATACTTATGATGTGAAAGTGATACGAACAGAGCCGGACAACTGTTTGTCGGCCGCTGAGAGTGTATGATGGGACGATGATGATTTGTATCTGGCCCACACCGACGAAGACTGGGGTGAGTCCGCTTCGGACAACATGTAGTATGTGCAAGAAATTGACCATCTAACAAGAAGTAGGTGGAATTTTAAGTCGCTGCTCCTGGATCAAGCAAAAGCGTTTGGAAAGGACAGAGAGGCCGAGAAACAGAAGGAGAAACAGCTACAAGAAGAGGCAGTGTTAAAATAGCTTAAGAAAATCCAAGCTGACATCTCCATCTAGGGTCATCTCATGGCCTCCCAGGTACATCGACAGGCAGTGTTGACGGCAATGGACAAGGCTAAATTGTCCATTAGCACCACGCCCGAGCAACTGGTAGGTTTGGTTTTTCCAAGTGGTGCTAGACCAACCCTTACCCTCTCTAACAAAGAACTGCCGCCGGAAGGCTCAGCCCACAACAAATCTTTGTACATATTTGTGTAGTGCAAGGAGAAATGGGTGCTGGTGGTGTTGGTAGATACCGGTTCGGCCATCAATGTCTGTCCTTCTCGCGCTACTTATCCAATAGGCCTTAAACCAGCTGACTTTGTTCCCACAACCTAAGTAATTTGGGCATATGATAATACGAGTAGAGAGGTCATGGGTATGGTGCAAGTCAAAGTCCAAGTGGGCCCAGTTGAGTAGGAGTTTCATGTTTTGGATGTGCCGGCTACCTTCAATTTGCTATTAAGAAGGCCTTGGTTTCATCATGTAAAGGTCGTCTCCTCCACTCTCAATCAAATATTGAAATACCCTTATAGGGGAGGAGTGACAATTATTTTTGAGAATTCATCTATCCATCTGCCACTAGAGGTAACTACGCCAGTACTGGAGATCACCCATGGCAAGGAGGATGTATTCCTCTCGGGATTCACTCTAGCTAAAGCCCGGGTAGTGCAGACCATCCTGGCCACAGATGAAGGCATGTATGTCAACTCCCAGTCTATCTATTTCATGAACAAACTGCAACATGTTCTAGGAATGGGACTCGGGAGAAATGGCTAGAAAGGTGTTGCGGCACCAACAGATGTGCCACACAACCCATATTCCTTTGGACTAGGCTATGTGCCCACCAAAGAGGACTAGATCTGGAAGGGAGAAGAGATAAATGGCAGAGCCAAGGCCAAGCAAGTCAGGAAACACTATGAGCTCATCCACAAGCCAATCCAGGGGACATTGAATGGCCGCTTTGTTCGGAAGGGAGAAGATTTCCCTTTTTGTGGCTTTCCTGAGCCTTGTGTGAATTCCACGAAGCAACGTGTCCCTGGGCTTGAAATCTTCTTTGATCTGCAGCTACAGTACAGTGATGATGAGGAAAGGGTTGAACCAAGCATCGAAGTTGAATAGAGCATGGAAGGTGACTCAAATGGCAGTGAAGTTGGAGTAGGGACAGCACTAGCTAGTCTCCTAATAGATCCTGCGGCTGACCTAGAGAACTTGGGGGATAACCTTACCATCTCCATGATCAGGGAACAATCGGGTGTGAACCCAACCAGCGGCATTTTGGATTTATCAGTGGCACCGTCTCTTATCTGGCAGTTGGAGGAGGGCTATCTGTCTAGTTCTTAATTGAATGCGGAGCTAGAATCTGATTCCACTGAGTTTATGGGGTCAAGATCAGATTCAACTTCTTCTGAGTCTAAGTTTGAGTCTAATATTCCTGGGGGTGGTAACCCGGAAACCAAAGCCCTATCTGGGTCTTTATTCAGCTTTTCTTTTGAGTCTATAACCGAAGATCTGGACCTTTTGAATGAGAACTCTACAGATCCTATGTACTTCTCTATGTCGTTGGTTTATTGTATTGGCCAAGATTTTTAGAATTTTAATGAAAATGAAAGGATAGAAATTCCCCTGGCTTTGAAAAACTTGATTAATCAAGAGAAGGAGAGGTTTGCTAAACCCTATGCTGATGAAATCATTGCCATTAATGTGGGTACTAAGAAGGATCCACGCCTGGTCCAGGTCAGGTCTACATTGTCTTCGGAGGAGCATAAGTGTTTAATCTCTTTGTTAAAAGATTTCAAAGATGTTTTCATGTGGTCCTACGAAGACATGCCTAGAATCGATCCTAAGTCTATATAGCATCGGATCCCTCTTGACCTTAAGGCCAGACCGGTCAAGTAGAAGTTGTGTAGAATCCATCCGGATTGGGTGCTGAAAATCAAGGAAAAGGTCATCAAGCAAATCGAGGCAGGTTTCTTGTTAGTATCTAAGTATCCGACTTGGTTGGCCAACATCGTCGCAGTGTCGAAAAAGGATGGTAGAATCCAGGTGTGTATGGACTTCCGGGACTTGAACAGAGCCAGTCCGAAGGATGACTTTACTTTGCTGCATATTAATGAGTTAGTGGATTTCACTGTTGGCGATGCATTGCTATCATTCATGGACGGGTTTTCCAGGTACAACCAAATTCTGATGGCTTCTGAGGACAAAGAGAAAACTACATTCACTACGCCGTGGGGTACCTACTGCTACTGGTTTGTGCTGTTTCGGTTAAAAAATGCTGAAACTACCTATCAGAGGGCTACGACCACCATTCTGCATGACATGATCCACAAGGAGGTCGAGGTGTACATGGACGACATGATTGTCAAGTCCAATGAACGAAAGGGCCACTACACCGCCTTGAAGAAATTCTTTCAACAGATCAGGGAATACAGATTGAGGTTAAACCTGCAGAAATGCACCTTCGGTGTAACGGTAGGAAAAATGCTAGACTTTTTGATCACATAGAGGGGCATTGAAGTAGATCTTTCCAAAATTAAGGCCATCCTAGAAATGCCACCACCAATGACTGAAAAGGAGGTGCGAGGCTTTCTGGGTAAAGTGCAATTCATAAGACAGTTTATTTCCAAATTAACCTTGACTTGTGAACCACTATTTGGTCTCCTAACGAAAGGGAAGAAATTCCAATGGGATGATTGATGTCAGTTTACCTTTGAGCAGGTTAAGTAGTACCTCTACAATCTGCTTGTGTTGTCATCGCTAGAGCCAGTCAAGCCTTTAATTCTGTACCTGTCAATAATAGACACTACCATGGAATGCATGCTTGCTCAGGAATCTGAAGATAAGGTGGAGAAAGCCATCTACTACTTGAGCAAGAAAATGCTAGATTACGAGACCCGCTATACTCCATTAGAGAAAGCTTACCTAGCCTTGGTATGGGTTGCCAGGAAGTTGAGGCACTACTTGTTAGCTCACTCTGTAATCCTGGTTTCGAGATTAGACCCCATCAAATATCTCTTTGAGAAATCGGCGCTTATGGGTAGGCTAGCCCGTTGGTTGTTTCTTCTCTCTGAATTTGATCTCAAATATGTCATGCAGAAGTTGGTCAAGGGAAGAGCTGTAGCGGAGTTCCTGGAAGACCACCCGGTAGAAGGAGATGAGGCAGTGGAATACTTATTCCTAGATGAAGCCATTCTGCAAGTTGAAGAAGAAACTTAGATGATGTACTTTGATAGAGCTTCCAATCAATACGGTTATGGGACAAGTGTGTTGCTGATAGCACTCGACGACTCCTATATACCTTTAGCCTTCAAACTCTGGTTCAAGGTGTCCAATAATGAAACAGAATATAAAGCGTGTGTTCCTAGTTTAGAAGTCACCCTGGAACTAGGGGCAATAAGATTGGATGTTATCGGGGACTCAAACTTAGTTATTTCTCAAGCAAATGGAGACTGAAAAGTCAAAGAAGAGACGATGAAGCTTTACCATCACACCCTAGATATTCTGATTCCTAGGTTTGAAAAACTGACTTTCACACATCTACTGAGGGATAATAACAAGTTCACTGATGCTTTAGCAACTCTATCTTCTATGGTAGACATCCTACTTGGAGTCCGGATCCGTCCAATTATCATCAAGCAGAAATACACACCGGCTTATGAAACTACTGCCGCGATAGATGAAGTGTAAGAAAAAAACCCCTGGTATTACGATATTTGGAACTTCTTGGAAAAGGAGATATATCCACCAGGGGCAAATGCCAAGGGCAAATAAGGAATACTGCGAATAGCCGTCCAATTTATCATTTGCGTGGGTAAGTTGTATAAAAGAGGTCATCTAGGAATGCATAAGTTGTGTGTGGAAGAAGAGGAATCGAAGCGCCTTATGGAGCCTATCCACGGCGGAGAATGTGGGGTGCATATGAATGGTGTGATGCTAGCCCAGAAGATTCTCAGGTAAGGTTACTACTGGTCCACCATGGAGGAGGATTGTAATGGTTTTGCGCAACGATACCACAAATGTAAAAGTCATGCCAATCGCATGAATATTACGCTGTCAAAACTATATAACATGACTTCGCTATGGCGTTTCTCAGTTTGAAGAATCGACGTTATCGGTGCAATCACGCCAAAAGGGTCAAATGGGCATGAATATATCTTGGTGGCAATTGATTATTTTAGAAAGCGGGTGGAAGCTCAATCCTATGCAATGTTGAAGGCATCACATGTGGCTAAGTTTATCAGAAACAAAATCATCTGCCGGTACGGAGTCCCGAATGAAATCATATCAAATAACGGCTCCCACTTCAAGAAAGAGGTGATAGACTTGCTGGACAAATACAATGTGGCTTTTCATAAGTCATCTATATACAGGCTGCAAACCAATGGAGCTGTTGAAGCTGCCAATAAGAACATCAAGAACATCTTGCAAAAGATGGTTGAGACCTATAGGGATTGGCCAGATTAATTTCCATTCGCACTCTAGGGCTACAGAACCTCTGTCCAGACATCTACATGAGCAACTCCTTATTCTCTTGTCTATGGGATAGAAGCCGTTCTGCCAATTGAAATTGAAGCTTCATCGTTGCGAGTTATGGCTAAGTGTCAGATAGTAGAGGTGGATTGGCAACAGAGTATATTTGAGGAGTTGATGCTGTTTGATGAGAGAAGGCTGAAGGCATCGTATCATGTTCAGGGCTACCAATGCAGAATTACTAGGGCTTTTAACAGGGAAGTTAAGTCCCGAAATCTCAAGGAGGGAGATATTTGTGCTAAAAGAGAACCGAGCTCCCATCCATGGCCATAGGGGGCAAGTTTAGACCCAATTGGACTGGTCCTTACATCATCAAAACTATCTAGTCAGGAGGAGCGGTTATTCTCATGGACCTAGATGGCCTAGAATTTGACAACCGATCAACATGGAGAAGTTGAAGAAATACTATCCCTGAGAGGCTCGCTAGGCCAAAAACCCGAAAGGGCGACCTAGGCAAAAGTTAGAGCATGAAAATTAAAAATAAAGAAAAACTGAGCTCACAAGGTTGAAAACGCAAAAGGGTGACTTTGGCAAAAGTTAGAGCGCAAAAAGAGAGAGTTAATACTCGAGTGAACCTGAACCGAACTACGTAAGGCCTGATTCTCATCTTTGGGATACGTAGGAAACTTCATCCTGAAGTTCGGCCGTAATCATCTCCAACTCAATTGTCCTATCCATGTGTCTGATCAGGTCATCTTTGTCCATTACCTGAGAGCTTGGTTGTGATCTTTATTCTAGGAAGAAGAGCTGGTTACAATACCGAGCAGTAGTGTTGTTCAATCCAGGGGCCATTTTGATATTTGGATTTAGGGTTGTACATCTTGAGGATTGATTCTGCATGTGTCATGTAGTGACCATTTGGGAAAATGGTTTTGAAAAGTTTTAATAAAAGTTGATTTTTGTTCAAACATTTTACCTTTTACAACTTAGACCATTTTTTGACCAAAAAGGAAAATTTTAGTGCTCACAACCTTAATTCCATTGATTTCAACATAAAGTTCTCCAACTCTCTGATACAAATCAAAGTTTCTTTCAAATCATAAAACTTGAAAAGATAGGTCAAAGTAACAGACTCGGGGCATAGGCGAGTCAGGTGCTTCTACGTCCTCTGCTCGTGCTTGCGGAAGCTTCTGAAGCCAAAGTGGGCTCGGTTTGTGCCTCATCCTCGAGCCAAACCAAGCACTTGTCAAAAAGGGCATAACTGAAACTAAGGGTAGGAGACAGAAGCTCTCTCCTCCTCCAAGCAGCAAAGTACCTAGCCATGTGTGAAACACGAATCGGGAATAAAGCCGGGTATTCTATCCCCTCCTCTGGGCAGGTCTAATCATGCCTAAACTAGCGTCTGAACCGGAAAGAAAAGTAGAACATGTAGTGCATGAACCCGATCAACTATATGGCAGGCTGCCGAGTCATGCTGTAACTCATGTCAGTCAGATGAAGCTAGGGGCAGCGCCATGCTATGTCAGCTGCAGAGCTGCTGCACATATAGTTATAGCACCATCCCTCGTTGGGAAAATCTACTAGTCGTTGGTGGAAGAAATAAGCTCGAGCTGAATACTCGGGGCAAGAGTCCACTACCTTCAGTTTATCCATGAGCCATACCTGGGAAGGGATGAAAAATAAGAGAGATTAAATAATAGAAAGATATGCATTGAGAGAAAAGAAAGGAAAGGGCTTTGAGAGAAAAATAGAGCATAAGTGCCGAGTGATATGTGAGACATATATCAGAAAGGGTGGGAAACAATACCGAAAGAAGTAGTGGACTCCCCGCAAACCTGGTATTCTCTCGTCAATGAAAAGCATCCAAGCATATCAGGGTCTCGGCCAGGGCCAAACCAATGCAGCTTTTACATTCTTTCAGACATTGGGCCACTTTGATCAACCGAATGCTGGTTCTGCCATAACTAGGTGCATGAAGGAAATGTGCAAGCATACATAAACAGAGGACATGTTGCCGAAAATCTTGCCAGAGGAGGTCGCCCATGTCATCGATGTCAGAAAATTGATGATTAAAGCTAGGTGCGTCTAGCTCTCTGTCATGGGCCAAACATCAAGCTTTCTGCAAAGTGAGCTCACGCGTGAGCCCACGCGTAAGCCCACACATTCGTCCCAAAGCTTAGGCGTGGCCAAAATGGGGTTAAGGTATGATTTCTTCATCGCGCCAGGGTTTCCATCAATGCCTGAAATTCTTCAAGAGTCGGGCACATTTCTTGTGTTTCGAAGCGAAATACAAGCGTAATTGGGTCCTGCATCGGGCCGCAACATGGAGGAACAGAAACCAAAGTGGAGTATGGCTCAATGGAAAAAGTGTATTTATGCCAGAAACCTAAAAAATTACCTTTTTCGTGCCGTCTAAAGTGGCTATCCAATTCGTGAGCTTCTTAGCAAGGAATATCTCCATTTCTAGAAGAAACAACAGCTAAAATTAGGTTTTGGAGAAGAAATCATGAAGGAGGGCCTTTTGTATAAGATAAGGTTGGGAGTGAAGGCCAGCTGTCAAGAATCTGGTGATCCTTACATTTGTGGACGGCAGGCCACCAGTGGTGGCCGGCAACCCCCCCCTTTTTCTGGCCTACCGTCCACTTGTGTGTTGGGCAGTGTTGGTAGCCTGGTTTTTGTCTTGATCATTGTGTTTTGAGGTCTTGTTTTGAGTCTTTAGGTTTTTAGCAGGTGTGCATATTCGTGTTTGAGTTGTTTTTGCTTTTTTTATCGAGTTGTATTTTGTATTTGGTCATTGGTTGTCTCATTACCCAATTAAGAACATTGTGCTAATTCAAGATTTCATCTTCAAATTCGATTCCATGTTCATTTCATGCAAAGATGGTGCTCATAATGCAAAAATAATAACACTTTTCATAAAAATTACGGGTTTTATTCCGATCATGGTGTTTACAAAAGAGGAGTACAAGTTTCAAGAGCAACAGTAAAACGTATCTGAAGCTATACATGTGCTAATGCTACCAAACAAAAAGAAACTAAGCAAAAAATACAAAAAATTGGCACCAGTCATCTCAAGCTCGAGAGGCCCTCTTCGTCCTCTTCCTCAGAGTGGACTTAGGGGCACTATCTCCATCAGCACCACTGTCAGAATTAGACTCTGAACTAGAGCCAGTATCATCTATGCTTCATGCCACAGAGCCAGCCTAGGTGTCATCTCCAATCTCGGACCCTAAGCCAACATCATTATCTCCGCTCTCAGATGACTTAGAATGTCGACTCACTGCCTCCTCGAAGTTGCTAGTCTTAGCATCATCATCGCTCAAAACGGGCTCAGAGGGACTGCTCTAACCTCGGGTACCCCTATCCCTGCCTCGACTGCACGAGCTAGGGCCTGCCTCTCTCTTCTCCCTACTGCTGGAGGAGGTGTTGCCTATGCTGGTGCGGATGCCGATGCAGCCATTGGTGCCCTCGATATAGATGGAACCTAGAAAAACAGTTGTCAACTTATCAGCTATAGTGTGTGTATTAGATACAGGCATAGTATGCAGAATGAGTGTCATGTAGAAACCAGATACAGGATGAGTACAGTGTGTGAGTACAATGTGCCGATGCAGTGTATCAGTGCAGCTTGGGAAAGACTACAATTGAGGTGCTAATGTATCAGTGAGAGTATGATAGTGTGGTGCACAATAGAGTTAGTAATGAAATGCGTGCTAAAATAGAGGAAACTACCTGAATATTGTGGAGACCAAGCAGCGTCTCTCTCCTCTACACCATGTCGATCAGAGAGGCAACTAGCTTGAGGAGGCTCTCTATATACTCCGTAGGTGCATGCAAGTGCATTTGACTGATCAATATCTATAATAAACATACCTGAAATGAAAATATTGGGTGCAAATTATAAAGTGTGGTCCATACTTGAGGCGCGCCTCGAGCTCTGATATATCTGTGTCCTGTCTCTGCCGGCTCGATTGGAATCTAGTAGGCTGTCCCGGTCGAGAACCAACATGTGAACGCAGTGGGAATCTCTAGCCAACCGGTCATCTACCGAACATGAAGGGCCCCTATAGTATCAACCCTGGTTGCCCGAGACGCCTCATCCACCACAGGAGCTCTTGGTCCTTCGCCTGCGCGAACACCCATCAGAGGGGACATAAGATGAGTTTGGATGAATGTCGTGTAGTCGTCCTCTGCTCTAAAGAAGTCATCGTCTAGGCCCACCATGAACTGGATGATTGCATCAACCGGCAGGCTATCTGTTGTCCTCATAAACGCGGGGGATGGCATGCAAATGATCGGATCAGGCGAGCCTATGGTCTAGCGTACTAATCGCTCGCTCAGAAAATAAGCCCAGCAAATTGGGCCCTTCAGCAAAATTTAAAAGAAGGACGTGCCCCAGTTCCCCGCATACTGGTCCCTCACACCACCTGGCATCGTCGCCCAAGGTTGCAATGTGATTTGCAAACAGAGAATGTATAGATTGTTAGTTGTTGTTAGTTGTCGAAGTATGAATCAGAGCAGTAGTAAAGAAAAATGACTGTGAGTTTTGGGTTACCTCATTAATCGCCACTGTGTCAAAGTATCGCTGGAAGAAGGCGAAAGTTGTGTTATCACGGCTCCGACGCCGACACCGGCCGTCATATCGTCGTGAATATGGTACTATGGGGGGAATCTCCTCCATAGGCTCCGGAGCCAAAGCTGGGAAGTAGGCATAAACCCACAACTATAAGGAGAGGGCAGTGGTGTCAATGCATGAACAAATATGGAATAGAAAGTGCAAAGCAAAAAGCACAATGCATGAACAGATATGAAACAAAAAGTACAAAGCTGAAGGAACAATGAATGAACAAATATGAAACAGAAAGTGCAAAGCAGAAAGCACAATGTATGAATAGATATGAAACAAAAAGTACAAAGAAAAAAGCACAAGTTTTGAATAGATATTGAACAGAAAGTACAAAATCAGAAAGGTGTGGTACATACTTCCCAACCTCTCTAGTCTAACTTGCTCTTCCCTCATCCGAGAAATGGAGCTCATGTAGCCGTAGAGGGTGGCGAGGCCAGCGTCTCTCCAATCATAAAATCGCACCCAGGACAGGATCACCAGGGCACTCAGCAGATATAAGCCTATGGGGTTCCACCTGTTTGAAAACAAGGTGGTAAAGAGGAGAAACATCAAGAAGCCCCGGGCGTACTGCTTCATCTCCTCTGGTGTCTCGGGCTTGCTCTCGCGGAACTGCTTAAAAAACCAACTGCGCCTTACCATGGCTGGTCGGTATAGAGATGGGCTCACTTCGAGCAAGTGAATCCATGTTGCCTCTCACTCGCTCATATCTGTGTCGAAGGGGATCGAATCACCCATTACTCCTAAGCCTTTGAGCACGGCGAAGTCGTAGGGAGCCATCGTCATCTCCTCGGCAAAAGAGATGTGGAAAGAGCTGATGGTGTCCCATCACCTCTCCACCAACACCCCGAGAAGAGTCTGGTTTGCTATGTGTCACGAGAGCCCAGAGCAGAATGGGCCGAAGCCAGCCTAGTCAATAATGTCACGGACCCTGGCGGGGAGCTCATAGTACCAGTCCCTCATTGTCATCGCTTCATATCCCTATAAGAGTGGGTGTCCCCCTATGGTAGAGAAAAGGTGAATTAGATGAAAGGCAGTGACAAAAGAGCATTCAGATAAAAGGATGTGCAAGAAATATAGTTAAAGGAAAGACAAAAATGCATTAAAATAGAGTTCATACCTAGGTAGCGCTGGAGGAAAGGTGGAAGCCCGGCTCCCTCAGTAGGAGGTCTTCTAGCACGCCACGAGTGAAGTCACTGAAACACCTGATGCCTGTAGGCTGTAGTATATGTTTGCGAGGATGATACGTCATCGAATCAAAGGGGTGCACCCTTAGTGGTAATGGCTCTAGCTCGAGCTCTGGAGCGAACTTTGCCTCAAGATTAGCTGTGATATCCTATGCTGCCTCATCCGCCTCAGCAATCATCGGCTCCTCAAACTCGATATGGGGTGATAATGGAGGTGGAACCTCAGGAGGAGCCTTGTCATGAGGAATATCATCCGCTATCTGGAAAGTGTGTGAAAATGTGTGAAAATGGGTGAAAAGTGAAGAAAAATATAGAAAATAGGGAAAACTTGGAAAAAGTCAAAACCCGGGCAAGTTCACAAAACCCTAGAGAAACTTGAGGAGAACAAGCCTAAAGTGGGGAAATGCAAGAAAATCGATGAAATCAAAATTTGATCGGTTCAGAGTGTAGAGAATCAGGAGGGTTTCACGAAAAATGTTTACGTGGGGCATTGGAAAATGCGTATAAAGCAAACATCTAGAGAGAGAATACACCTAGAAAGAGAGGGAGAGTATTTTTAGAGGTGTGGGTGTGTGCAAATGAAGTGTGGAGATGTATACTTAAAGACCTAAGGCTGAAATGACCATTATGCCCTGATCTGTGCACGGGTGGCCGGCAGGTGGTCGACGACCTTACCTTGTCGCCGGCAGGTGGCCAGTGGTCATCATCGGTGTCCTAGTGATGTTCTGTGCTTCTATTTTCTGAGCAGTGTATAGAAGGTTCTTTTGGCATTCAGATTGATTCTTAGGGAGCTCGAAACCGCATTCTAGTGCATGAATGTGCCCTACTTCCCAATATGAACAAGGTGTACCCTTTTTGGGCATTGTAGACACCCCATTTTTGACTGTCCTCAAGACTTGGACGTCACCGCTCGAACACTCGGTGATCATCCATGTTTGTGTTCGTCTTGAGTTCCCGGAGGTCTCGGCTACGCGCCTTGCCTCAGGACCTCTCGACTTGACTGTTTTGTGTCTGGTTTTGCACCAAACACTTGTGTTTTGCCTTGGAGGGGCAGGGAATGACTTGTGGGCCATCCCCGCACATCACCGGCCAGGGCTTGAGGCCACCGGCTGTGTTTTGCTTCCACCGGCCAAATGTTTGGCCGGCCGGCTATCTTTTTTAGGTCAATTGTATTTTTGGCCGGCCAATTACTGTGCATCTGCTTTTGCAGATATTTTTGTGCAGCTGGCATACACTTTGCCCCCCTCCATACACGTGTATAGAGGGATTGCCCTCCTGTTAGCTTCCTTTGGAAGCTTTACAAGACCATTTTTGTCTACAAAAGAGAGGGTCTTCTCTCATGTTGAAGGGTTAGACAAATTAGACAAGTTAGGCATTATTTTTCAGTGCTTTGAGTTCTAGGGTTAGGGTTTGTATATATCATATCTCTATATCTCTCTTTCTTGGTGTATTTGTGTGTGTTTTAGGCCTTAGTATTGCACACAAACACCTACTACTACACCTTTCTCTTGGAACTGAGGCTCTAGAGGGTTGTTTTTGAAGTTTTGAAGCTGGTTTGGACGAAAGGAGACTGCTGGTCCACCATTTGTGAAGAGGGTCTACAAGGGTAAGACTTTTGTCCCTTTTTATCCCATTTTTGCAAAGCTTTTTAGCCTATCTTCCATCTGTTTTTGAGCTTAGTGTATAACATATAAAAGTTGTGTTTTTACTTGCTCTAAGTAGTTGCTTAAGGGTGTTTCAAGCTTTGGGGTTGTTTGACCCCTCTTAAGCCTTGAAAGGCTCCATTTTGTGCCATTTTGGTTGAGCTCCGGGATCATTGTGTTTGGGCCTCCTCACCACTGAAATCTTGAGGGATTTCAAAGGTGAGGATGGTGCCTTCAGGTCCCAAGAAGGAGAGGGCCACCCCCTGTCCTTGTCCTTGAAAAGGGCCATTTTTAGCCTCTTGAGGGAGCATATAGTTTGAGTATGTATTGACCATGCCTTGACTGATTTTCAGGCTCATTATGTCATAATATAGCAATGTTGTATGTTGGTTTTGGTACACCATGCTTGTCTAGCATACATACCTTTTAATGCCATGATTTGCCTCAATACATGCATAGCATTTAGACTACCATGCTTTTGTGTTTTGGCCAAGCTTTGTGAAGCTTATATGCATATTTTGATGTGCTAAGGGACTGTTTTAAGTCGTTTGAGTCATCCATGCTTTGCTTTGTATAGCTACCATGTAACCACTCTTGTATGCCTTAAGCTTCGGCCCTTCTAGCATGCCATCCTTGCTTTGTTTCAGTGGTTTGGAACCACTTGACATGTCATTTCAGACCTCATGATGTGCCCATATGCTTTCATTTCATCCCCCTTCAATGTGTTTAAAGGTTGTTGCCTTATGCCCCTTGTTTACGCCTCGGAGTATGCTTGCATTTTTAGACCACTTAGATGCCATCTAAGTACATCCTTAGCTTTATTTAGGTCTGCATTAGACCTGTTTTAAGTCCCTTTGGCCTTGTGAGGCTTGGTTGACCTAGCCTTGGTTTACCTCCCCTTTGGCTTGCCTTAAGTCGTGGACCATTGTTACATGTTTGGCTTGCCTTGTTTACTTGGTTTGGCACCTTTATAACATGTTTTTCAGAGCTTTATGTGCATGCCATTAATCCATGTTTTGTCACTTTTAAGTGTGCTTAAAGGTCGCATGTTTGATGTTTGAGTGTTGGCCCATTAGCATGTGCATGTGTGTGTGTGTGTTGGTCCTCATTTCCATAGCATTGGCTACTGTTTTGGACCTAGTTTAGGGTTGTCCAATTAGTGTAAGTCCCTTCCTTGCATGCCATTCAAATGTCGTTACATTATTCCATGGTTGCATGCTTTGGTTGCATGTGTTGCATGCTTAAAAATCACTTGCATTGGGTATGCATCTTCTTGGTCAAGTTGTTAGCATATTTGTATGACTTGCATGTTTGCATGGTTGAGTTGCACATTGCATACCTGATTAGCTTGCATGGATTGCATGCCTAGTGAGCATTGTGCATTGCATCTCCATGTTACACACTTAGGCTCACATGCTTAGGTTGCATTGTACTAGCATGCATGCTTGGCCTCTCGAATTGCTTGTGATAGAGGTTGAGTTCAATTTATTTGTTTATGTGCATTGCATGACATTTGAAATGAAAATGCACAACTTGGTCTCTTGGGCCATCACGCATTGAAATGCGCGATTGGTGGTCCGAGAACCAAGGGCCATATCCCTTTGAGTCACAAACATGACAAGGGATGTGTCGGTGCACACATTCGCTTGAATTGCATTGCCATGCAAAGCTTTGCCCTATGCTGCTGTCAAACAGGTCCTGCAGGAATTTTCGGCCAATCGACTACACAGAATGCCGACCGGCCATCCATCGGTGGCCGATGGATTCATCTTTAGCCGATGACCACCAAATCACAGCCGGTGATGATCCCCTTTGGCCGGTGGCATTCCCCAGCATCCAGTGAGAATATCCTGAGACTTTGGCAGTTTTCAGAGGAGTATAACAGGGAAAACAGAGGCAGCTTGCGCATGGCAGTGGACTTCCGAGCAAGACCGAGCATGCATTGCATTGGGCTCTTTTCCCGAGGCCGTTTATCGCTTTCTTAGATTAGTTGATTTGCTTAACTAATTTAGTTGGTCTGTAATAATTAATTAGCTAGGATAGTTGTTTTGTTATTCAGATTGTATTATTCTTTCGGACCCTCCGAGCGAGGGCAATTATGTAATAAGTGTGGGTGCGTGTATGCATGTCTTCCAACCCCCGCGTCTTTCTCCCTTTTACTTACCTGCTTTGATGGCTAGTATTAGGACATGTTTACTTTAGCATAAATTATGCTATGCATGCGTGCATCATTCATCAGTATTGCATGCACCAGGGCTCGGCGCATCATGCTAACTGCATCGTATTTCAAATCTGACTTGAATACATGCTACTTGCCGCACTTTACATGCCATTTTAGGATTAGCCGAGCCTATCCTAATTGCATTCTGTATACGTTGCATTAGCCACTTTAACATGAACTAGGATCACGCATGTTTTGCTAACTAGTTTATTGTTTTGGCACGGAGTACATTGTAAGTATTTATGCTTTAGCATACTGCATGCGTGCGAGTGTTGCCACAATAGCATGATTACCATGAGGCTAGCTGCTTATGTGATATAACTGCTTGAATGCCTGTGGATGGAGGTTGAATTGCCTAAATTGGAATAATGCATTAAAACTGTGAGTTTTAAGCCCACTAGATAGTGGCAAAACCATCTTTTCTAAAAGCCCACTCGAGGGTGGCAAAGCCTGCATTTTAGCCTACTTGTGAGTAGCAAACCATCTTCAAAACGAACATGCAATGTTTGTTCCAATTTAGGCGATTTGGTCTATACTTGTTTGCTGTGCGCATAACACAGTAATTCTAGGCTAATAAATGGAATAAGAACACATAACGTTTTCAAAAACGGATATCACGGTTAGTAGAGGCCGATCTTCGGATCGGGCGAGAGGGGGTGCTCATAGCTGACCTACCCCAATCGTACCCTAGCTCCCGAGCCGAGACAACTTTGGTGATGACGGACACGTGGCCTTTGGCACCGAGTCAGGGTTTCCTAAATTCCCCCTTAAAAAATATTTAGGTGGCGACTCTGTATCTGGCAAAGCAGTCCATGTTTGGCACTTCTTTTCTAAAAAATTGTTTTCTCAAAACGATTTGCCGGATTTGGACTCTTTAGTTCAGATTAAGAACCGTGACACAAATTGAGTCTGAACTGTAGCACGAGGGCCTCACGTGGGCGCGTCTACAGGCATGTTGCTGTAGACACCCCATTTTTGACCGTTCTCAAGACTTGGACGTCACTGTTCAAACACTCGGTGATCATCCACGTTTGTGTTCGTCTTGAGTTCTCGGAGGTCTCGGCCACGCGCCTTGCCTTAGGATCTCTCGACTCGACTGTTTTGTGTTTGGTTTTGCACCAAACACTTGTGTTTTGCCTTTGAGGGGCAGGGAATGGCTTGTGGGCCATCCCCACACATCACCGGCCATGGCTTGAGGCCACCGGCCAGTGTTTTGTTTCCACCGGCCAGATGTTTGGCCGGTTGGCACTATAGATGGTTGGTCGGCCATTTATTTTGTCAAAATAGCATTTTTGGCTGGCCGATCACTGTGCATCTGCTTTTGCAGATATTTTTATGCCAGCTGTGCTAGCTGGCATACACCTTTTCCCCCTCCATACACGTGTATGGAGGGATTTCACTCTTGCCAAGCTTGTTTTGTAAGCTTTGCAAGAGTGATCTTCTATAAAGAGGAGGCCTCTCCTCCCTCCTCTAGGGTTACAAAAAAATTCCAGAGAGAGCTCTGAGATTAGGGTTTACATAGTGTGTGTATTCTATCTCTATTTCTCCCTCTCATGTGCTCTAAGTGTGTTTGTGTCTTACTTTTGTGCATAAACACCTAATGTTACACCTTAATTTGGCTACAGAGGTGCTGAGGAGTTGTTCTTGGTGTTCTTGAGTGGATTCGAGCTCAAAGAACCAACTGGACCATTGTTCTTGAAGGAGGTCTACAAGGATAACAACTTTGCCCCTTTATTTCCCATTTTTGCATAGTCTTTTTGTCTACCTTACAACTGTTTTTAGACTTTGTATATAACTAATAAAAGTCTTGTTTTTACTTGCTTAAAATAGTTGTTTAAGGTTTCTTTGAGCTTTGGGGTTGTTTGACCCCTCTTAGGGCTTGTTTCGCCCCATTTTTGTGCTATTTTGGTGAGCTCCGGGACCACCTTGTTTGGGCCGCCTCACCGCTGAAATCTTGAGCGATTTCAGTGGTGAGGATGGTGGTTTAAGGTCCTAAGAAGGAGAGGGCCACCCCCTCTCCTTGTTGTCCTTGAAAAGGGCCATTTTAAGCCTCATGTGTGAGCACCATTTTTGAACTCATGTTGGCCATGTTTCAGTAGGTATTTGGTAGCATTTTTCCATGATTTACCTCTGTTTTTACTTGGTTTAGACACACCATGCTTGCTTAGCATACATGTCTTGCAATGCCATGAATTGCCTTAACATGCCTTGTGCTTTGAGCCTTGTTTCTAGCATGTTTTTGGCTTAGCTTTGTGAAGCTTTTATGCTTGTTTTAGCATGCTAAAGGTTTGTTTTTGGTCATTTGGGTTGTCCATGCCTTGCTTTGTATAGCTACCATGTAACCTCTCTTGTATGCCTTAAGCATTAACCTCTCTAGCATGCCATCCTTGCATCATTTCAGTGGTTTGGAACTACTTTCCATGCCATTTCAGTCCGTGTATTGTGCTTGTATGCTTGCATTTGATGCCCTTTTAATGTGTTAGAAGTTTGGTGTTTCATGCTCCATGTTTATGCTATTGCGTATGCCTCTAGGATTAGATCATTTAGATGCCATCTAAGTGGTTTTGGGGGCCTACTTTTGCATGATTTGAGACTATTTTGATTCACTTTGATCATTTGTTTCATGTGTCACATGATCATGGTTTAAGTCATTAGGCTAATTCCAAGCTTTTATGCATGCTTTGCTTGTTTTGATTAGTTGGTTT
Organism: Camellia sinensis; assembly: GCF_055761805.1. Taxonomy (NCBI): domain Eukaryota; kingdom Viridiplantae; phylum Streptophyta; class Magnoliopsida; order Ericales; family Theaceae; genus Camellia; species Camellia sinensis. Next base: position 16,726,721 of record NC_138966.1, read on the forward strand.
GGCACCTCTTTTTCATGATTTTTAGAGCTTATAATGCTTGCCATATGCCCATGTGTAGCCTCTTTTAAGTGTGTTTAGAAGTTGCTTCTTTATGCCTGAGTGATGAACCATGTTTGCATGCATGATTGTATGTTTAGATACTTGGTTCAGGACATGTTGTTGCATGCTTGAATGGTGTTGCATTTGGCATGCACTTCTTGCTAAGTTGTCTAACATGTTATATGCCTTGCATGTGTGCATGTTGACATTAAACTTCGCATGCTTGTTAGTTGCATCCTTGCATCTTCATTTGCATGCTCATGTTGCATACTAGCTCAAATGCCTAAGTTGCATGGCATTGGCATGCATGCTTTGCCTCTTGAATTGAGTATGATAGGGGTTGGGCCATTTGTTTGTTTAAGTGCATTTCATACGACATTGAAATGGCACACTTGGTTTCTTGGGCCATCACGCATTGAAATGCGCAATTGATGGTCCGAGAATCGAGGACCCTCCTTCTTTGAGTCATAAACATGATAAGAAGTGTGGTTGGTGCAAACATTGCTTGAAATACATTGCCATGCCATGTTTTGCCCTCTGATGCTGTCAAAACAGGTTGCTGCAGGAAGCTTTGGTCGGCTGGCCATCTATACTGCCGACCGACCAATTATTGATGGCCGAGATCTCAACAAATGGTCGATGACCATCCGGACATGGTCAGTGGGGTTTCCACTTGGTCGGTGGTGATACACAGTGTCCATGGAGCACACCTTGGGATTTGTGCAATTTTCAGAGGAGCAGAGCAGGGGAAACAGAGGCAACTCTTGCATGGTAATGGAATTCCGAGCGAAACCAAGTGCGCATGCATTGGGCCCTCTTTCCGAGGCTTCTTTTCATGCTTAATTAGCTTAGTTAATTTGCTTAACTAGTTAATTGTCTGTAATATTTAATTAGCTTGATAGTTAGTTAAATTGTATTATTCTTTCGGTCCCTTCGAGCGAGGGCAAATTTGTAATAAGTGTGGGTGCGTGTGTGCATGTCTTCCAACCCCTACTTCTTTCTCCCTTTTACTTACCTACTTTGATGGTTAGTATTAGGACATATTTAATTTAGCATCCTTATGCCATGCATGCGTGCATCATTCGTCAGTATTGCATGCATTGGGCTCGGCGCATCATACTAACTGCATAGTATTTCAAATCTAAACTTGAATATGTGCATCAAATGGTTGCATTTCACATGCCATCCTAGGATTAGCCGAGCCTATCCTAATTGCATTCTGAATGCGCTGCATTAGGCACTTAACATGGACTTGGATTATATATTGATTGCTCACGAGTTCTTTGTTTTGGCTTGGAGTACACTGTAAGTATTTTGTGCTTTAGCATCTCGCACGAGTGTGAATGTTAACATAACAGCATGCTTACCATATGGCTAGATGCTTATGTGATATGAACTGCCTGAATGCCTGTGGGTGAAGGTTGGATTGCTTGAGTTGGAACAACTCATCAAAATCCGTGTTTTAGCCTACTCGCGAGTAGCAAATTTCAAAATATTTTCCAAACAAACGGGTATGCAATGCTTTGATCCTAATTAGACGATCTAGTCTATACTTGTTTTGTTGTGCGCATCACATAGTAATTCTAGCTAATTAACCGAAATAAGAACACATAACGTTTTCAAAGTTGGATATCATGGTTAGTAGAGGCCGATCTTCGGATCGGGCGAGAGGGGGTGCTCATAGCTGACCTTCCCCAATCGTACCCAAGTTCCCGAGCCGAGGCAACTTTGGTGACGACGGACACGTGGCCTTAGGCAACGAGTCAGGGTTTCCTGAATTCCCCCAAAATAAAATATTTAGGTGGCGACTCTGTATCTGGCAAAGCAGTCCATGTTTGGCACTTCTTTACCAAAAAATCTGTTTTCAAAAACGATTTGCCGGATTTGGACTCTTTGTTTCAAGATTTAGAACCGTGACAATTAGAGTCCGAACTGTAGCGAGCCCAAATGAACAGAACGGGATTCATCCTCCCGGGACGTTCGGAGACTTCTATAGTTGCGAAGCCTCTGAAGGGTAAATCGGAGGTTGTCATTGAATATCGTTTTTATTCATTTTGGCAAATTATATCTTTGTCTTCTTCTGTTGCATAGAATATGCATTTTCACAGAAATGTTCATTCCCATATACACTTACGCTGCACGCGTGCCTTGCAGCATTCATGATTCGTATATAGAACATACTTTCAATTTGCATAGAATATGCTTTTGTTTCTTGCATAGAACATGCTTTCAATTAACGTCATACGTCGGTTGTTTATCTTGCATGGAATATGCGTTGTCATTGTATTGATGTGTAAACTTGTTCACTTTGTGCATCTATCGCAGTTGTTCACTTTGTGCATCTATCGAACTCGCTCACTTTGTGCATCTATCACACAAGCTCATTCCTCTTTGCATTTTTTCCTTCTAGCTCAGGATACGTTCAGCGCGGCCCTAGGCGTGTTTTGTCTCGGGATGCGTGAAACGTGAGCCGAACGATTTTTCTTCTATCTTAGGATGCGTGAAGCACAGCACTGGGCGTGTTTTTTCTTCAGACACTTGAAATGCTAGCCCGAGCGATTTTTCTTCTATCTCAACACGCGTGAAACGTGACCCTGGGTGTGTTTTATCTCAGGACGCATAAAATGCGAGCCTGTACGGTTTTTCTTCTATCTCAGGAGGCGTGAAGTGCGGCCCTAGGCATGTTTTATCTAGGGACATGTGAAATGCGATCCCGAGCGGTGTTTCTTTTATCTCAGGACGTGTGAAGAGCGGCCCTGGGCGCGTTTTATCTCAGGACACGTGAAACGTGAGCCCGAGCGATTTTTCTTCTATCTCAGGACGTGTGAAGCGCGGTCCTGGGTGTGTTTTATCTCGAGACGCGTGAAACATGAGCTCAAGCAGTTTTTCTTCTATCTTTGGATGCGTGACGCACAACCTTGAGCGGTTTTCATGTTAGGATGAGTGAAACGTGACCCCAATTGTTTTCGTTTCTCAGTTTCTCAAGATGCGTGAAACGCGACCCTGAGCTATGTTTTCTTTCCTCGTCCCGCGTCTTGGCATGGTTAGAGTGTATTTTAGATCTTTTTGCGTGGAACCTATGTTGGTTTTAGGCTTGAAACTGCTCGTGTATATGTTGTTATCATGTTATTGCTTATTGTTGTTATCATGTTATTGCTTATTGCATATGTTATTGCTTATTGCATTTTCTTACATGATCATGAGTTTTCAAAATAGCTGGCTTCGCGAAGCGTGTGAGTCCAACTTTCAAAGTTTTCTTCATGCATCTCTTTTGCATCTTTCCCCAGAACTACGTTGGTTTGATTCCTTGCAAAGGCATATGTAGGCAGCCTACAGGTGCAACCATTTAATTCATGTCTTGATTGTTTCTCCAAGTCTTACGGCCTTGTCAAAATGGGTCATCTTCGGGCTTTGACATTTACTCACGCCATTTCACGACTTCGAGTTTTGTCAAAGAGAGGCAACTGTGACACCCCATTTTTGACAGCCCTTACGTCTTGGACATCACCACTTGCACACCCAATGACGAATATGTGTATGCTTGTTAAGTGCTCGGAATCCTCAGTAGAATGCCACAGCTTTGAGCCTTCAAACCCTATACACCTCTTGCATGGTTTTGAACCATAACCATAGTTCTTCGAGCCTGAAAAACCTTGGGACTTGCCGGCCACCACTATTTGCTACTAGCCACTAATCTTGGCTGCCGGCCACTTGCCGGCCACAAGTGTGTTTTGGAAGATATTTTTGCCAACTGTGCCAGCTGTTGTCACAGATGCATGCACTTGCTTACATGTGTATGTATTGATATTTCAGAGGGAGTTTGATGTTTGTCTATATATAGGAGGCCTCCCCTTCCATCTTTAAGGTTGGAAAATTTTGGAGCAAAATATTTCCTCTCTCTCTACAATTCTCTCTCCCTCTCTTGCAAATTTCTTGAGCCTTTGCCTAGACACTCTAAACCAAACGTTTTGGTCTTTGAGTTGAGATACATTTGAGACTACTTTGAGCTCTTGAGGGTGTGTATGTGTTGAATTGTTGCTTAGAAATGTTCTCCTCTTCAAGAGGTACAAGGCTTGGCTTGTTTCCTTGCTTTGTTTCCAATTTTTCCTACTGTTTTTCTACTATTTTTGCACTGTATAAACTCTGTAATTTTGGGCTGAAATTTGTAGTTTAAGGCCTTAAAGGGTGGAGGGGTGGTTCACCTTTCTTTCCACCTTGCTTCTCTAGCCTTTACCCTTGTGTTTCCCACATTTACACTATCTTCTTTTGAGCTTTTAAATACTGATTTTCAGAGCTTTTTTAGTGACTAAAATGTTGTTTTGAAGTCCAAAAATAGAGGGGGTAGCCTCCCCTCCTTACGTTTTGTTTACTAGCTTACATAGCTCCATGTTTTAGCTTATTGTTCTAGCTATGTTCTAGCTATTTTTATCTTAATTCCAACATGTTTTAGGACTGATTTAGCACCGTTTTAGGACTATTTTTAGCTATTCATTGTATTGCATGCTTCTAGTGTAATTGTATTTGAGATTTGTATTGCATACTTGTAGTGTAATTGTATTTGAGCTTTGTGTTGCATGCTTGTAGTGTAATTGTCCTCATAGGCTTGCTGATTTAGGCCTTAGCCACCAACCTATTTGAGTTGATAGCATTTGTTTATGTCTTTCCATAATTGTTTTCACCCCTAACCACTTTTGCAACCTCCCTCCTTTCTTGGCTTTTGCTTTGCTTTGAAAGTTGGTTCAAACTAGTTGCTTGTTTAAAGCATGACATTGAGGTCTCGCCCTTAATGGTTTAATTCCTTTTGGGGGTTCATTACTAACGGCATGACACTTCTCTCATGCCTAAAACAACTCTTGGTTTGGTGCTCCTTTCCATTAGAGGACTTAAAGCTCACCTTTGGACTTAATTTACTAAGGAATGGCTGGTAATTAAAATGGAGTAATAAAATGAGGACTAAAAATGATGCAAGATAATAACTTGGTTAGGGTTCAATCGGACGTTAATTGAACCCTTGAGTCTTGAATCGTTTCATACTTGTTCGTGATGAAAACAGTTCAAGAGTCATTGTCAACCACTTTCATTAATCAATCCATGATAGGGAGGGAGTTTGAGAGTCTTTATTTGTTGCATTTATTGAACTTGCACACTTTGGTTAATAGGCCATCATACAATAAAATTGCATTAATTGATGGTTTGTGATTCAAATTTACCACTCCTTTGAGCTGCTTGATGATAAGGAGGGGTAAGTTGTGCAAACAACCCTTGAGAATACCCTGTTCTTACTCTGTATGTTTTTTGTTGCAGCAGAAGGAAGCAAACTTTTGTGGCCAGCAAGCCACAAGTTCTGGATGACATGCTACTATTTGTGGCCGGTAGGCCACCAATTTTGGCTGCCGGCCACTTTTTTCAAATTGAGCAGTGACTTTCTTGAGCAGAATAGAGCAGTGTCTGAGGTGAAAAGATGTTCTATTATGCAACAGAAGCATTCTGACAACAGAACAGTGGTCTTTTCGAGTGGAAATCCGTGCATGCATAAACATTTCACTTACTTATCGAGGCTTATTCACTTATGGACTTGTCATAGCTAGCTAACTAGTTAATTTGTGTTGTAATTAATTAGTTAGAACTTGCTAGTTATTTTGTTATTGTAATAATTTAGCAAGAATAGTTAATTTATTCATTTTGTAATAGTTAGTTAATTCGTAGTAATTAGCTTAGCTAGTTAGTTTATTCGGGCCCTCCTGTGTAAGGGCGCAAACTTGTAATAATATGTATGTCTTCCAACCCCACGTTTTTTTCTCTTTTATTTAACTGCTAATGATGGTTAGTTTAGGGCATCATTTTTGTTTAGCATCTCCCATGATTTGCATCCACTTGTTTTGCATGCACCAAGGCTCGATACATCATTCTAACTTGCACTGTCTGTAGACATCCCATTTTTGACCGACCTCAAGACTTGGATGTCATCGTTTGAACACTCGGTGATCATCCTTGTTCGTGTTCGTCTTGAGTTCCCGGAGGTCTCGGCTACGCGCCCTGCCTCAGGATCTCTCGACTCGACTGTTTTGTGTCTGGTTTTGCACCAAACACTTATTGTTTTGCTTCTGAGGGTGGGAAATAGCTTGTAGGCCATCCCCACACCTCACCGGCCATGGCTTGAGGCCACCGGCCTTGTTTCCTTGCCACCGGCCATTGGTGATGGCCGGTCGGCACTATTGATGGTCGGTCGGCATTGTGTTTGGTCGGCCGGCCACTGTTTCTGATCAATCAGCCACTTTTCTTGAGGGAGCTTGACCATTTTGAACCCTTTTTTAGCTTCTTGAGGAAGCTTGAACCTTTTTAGCTTCTCCAAGAAGCTTGACCCTTTTTTAGCTTCTCCAAGAAGCTTGACCCTTTTTTTAGCTTCTCCAAGAAGCTTGAACGTTTTGATCCTTTTTAGCTTCTCCAAGAAGCTTGACCTTTCTTTTAGCTTCTCCAAGAAGCTTGATCCTTTTTTTAGCTTCTCCAAGAAGCTTGAACCTTTTGACCCTTTTTAGCTTCTCCAAGAAGCTTGACCCTTTTTAGCTTCTCCAAGAAGCTTGACCTTTTTTTAGCTTCTCCAAGAAGCTTGACCCCTTTTTTTAAAGCTTCTTGAAGAAGCTTGAACCTCTTGACCCCTTTGCCTAGCTTCTCCAAGAAGCTTGGCCTTTTTGCTCCAAGCTTCTAAGAGAAGCTTGGCCCTTTTGGTCAAAGCTTCTAAGAGAAGCTTTGCCCCCTTGGTTTCTCTATAAAAAGAGAGCCTCTCCTCCCCTTTAGAGGGTTAGAAAAATCTGATATATATCACATATATATCACTCCCTCTCTATATCTCCCTCTCTCTCTACATTTGGGTGGGTTAGAGGGTCCAAAAGGGCCTTGTTCTTGGCCTATTGCACACCACTTCATAGCCACACACTTCCATCATCACTTGGAGATTCTTGGAGCTTGTTTTCAGAGGTTGAGGACTGGTTTTTGAGACCTAAAGGCTGCTGGTTCTTGTTGGTCTTCAAAGGTAACTTCTTAACCTCTTTATTTCCCGTTTTTGCACACCCTTTTAGCCTGTCTTTATTTCGGATTTGGGCTTTGTGTATAACATAAAAAAGTTCTGTTTTTTTGTGTTTAAGATACTTCATTAAGACCACTTTTGTGTTTGGGGTCGTTTACCCCCTCTTAGGCCTTGTTTGGCCCCATTTTGTGCTATTTTTGGTGAGTTTCGGGACCACCTTGTTTGGGCCTCCTCACCATTGAAATCTTGAAGGATTTCAGTGGTGAGGATGGTGGTTTAAGGTCCTAAGAAGGAGAGGGCCATCCCCTCTCCTTGTTGTCTTTAAAAAATGTCATTTTAGCCTCATATGTGAGCACCATTTTTAAGTTCATGTTGGCCATGTCTTAAGTGTTATTTGTGCTTATTTTGCCATGATATAGCACTGTTTTTAATTGGTTTAGACACACCATGCTTGCTTTGCATACTTGTCTTGTAATGCCATGAATTGCCTTAACATGTGCCTAGCATTTAGACTACCATGCTCACTTGTTTTGGCTTAGCTTTGTGAAGCTTTTGTCCATGTTTTAGTGTGCTTAAGGTCTGTTTTTGGTCATTTGGGTCATCCATGCTTTGCTTTGTATAGCTACCATGCAATCTCCCTTGTAGGCCTTGAGTGTTGACCCCCCTAGCATGCTTTACTTGCTTTGTTTCAGTGGTTTGGAACCATTTATCATGCCATTTCAGACCTTATAGCATGCTTGTATGCTTGCATTTGATGCTCCTTTAATGCCTTAAAAGGTTGGTATCTTATGCTCCATGTTTGGCCCCTTTTGTATGCTTCCATGTATAGGCCATTTAGATGCCATCTAGGTGTGTCTTTGACCTTAATTTGGCATGATTTGGGACTGTTTTGATTCACTTTGATCATTTGCTTTGTGTGTCATATGATCATAGTTTAAGTCCTTGGGCTTGGATGCATGCTTTGCTTGCATTGGTAGGTTGATTTGGCATCATCTTCTACATGTTTTTCAAAGCTTATCATGTATGCTATGTGCCAATGTTTGCCCCCTTTTAAGTGTGCTTGAAAGTTGCTTCTATATGCTTAGGTATTCAACCGAGTTTGCATGCATGTTTGTACGCTTAGGTACTTGGCTCATGACATTGCGTTGCATGTTTAATTGGTGTTGCATTTGGAATACATTTCTTGCTAAGTTTCCTAACATGTTACATGCCTTGCATGTGTGCATGGTTAAGATTACACTTTGCATGTTTGCTAACTTGTATACTTGTCCTCATGTTCATGTTGCATACTTAGCCTCCATGCCTAGGTTGCATTGCATAGAGCATGCATGCTTTGCCTCTTGAATTGAGTATGATAGAGGTTGGGCTTTATGTATTTAATTGGTTTGTATGTCATTTGAAATCGAAATGCACAACTTGGTTTCTTGGGCCATCACGCATTGAAATGCGCGATTGGTGGTCCGAGGGTCAAGCACCATCCTCCTTTGAGTCATAAACATGATAAGGAGTGTGGTTGGTGCAAACATTGCTTGAAATGCATTGCCATGCCATGTTTTGTCCTCTGCTGCTGTCAAACCAGTTTCTGCAAGAAGATTTGGCCGGCTGGCCATCTTCAGTGCCGACCGGCAAATAGTGTTGGCCGATGGATCAATTTTGTGGCCGGTGATCATTTCCCTTGGCCGGTGGCCATTCCCCTCAGCCGGTGGTCTTCCACAGTGTGCAGAGAGCATATCCTGGGACTTGTACAATTTTCAGAGGAGCAGAGTAGGGAAAACAGAGGCAACTTGTGCATGGTGGTGGATTTCCGAGCAGAACCAAGCACGCATTGCATGGGACCCTCTTCCCGAGGCTGATTTTATTGCTTAATTAGCTTAGTTAATTTGCTTAGCTAGTGAATTGTCTGTAATAATTAATTAGCTTGATAGTTAGTTAATTGTATTATTCTTTTGGTCCCTCCGAGCGAGGGCTAATTTGTAATAAGTGTGGGTGCGTGTGTGCATGCCTTCTAACCCCACTTCTTTCTCCCTTTTACTTACCCGCTTTGATGGTTAGTATTAGGACACGTTTAATTTAGCATACCTTATGCTATGCATGCGTGCATCCATACATTTGTCTTGCATATATCGGGCTCGGCGCATCATACTAATTGCATTGTACTTCAATTCCAAGTTGAATACATGTTAGTTGTATCATCATCATATGCCATCTTAGAATAGCTGAGCCTGTCTAGATTGCATCTTTGCATGTGTTGCACTAGCCATTTTTAACATGAACTAGGATCATGCATGTGATTACTAACTAGTTTTTGTTTTGGCACGGAGTACGATGTAAGTATTTATGCTTTAGCATCCTTGCATGCGTGTGAGTGTTGCCATGATAGCATGATTACCATGAGGCTAGCTGTTTATGAGATATAACTGCTTGAATGCCTGTGGGTGAAGGTTGGATTGTCTGAGTTGGGATGACTCATTGAAATCCGTGTTTTAGCCTACTTGCGAGTAGCAAATTCCAAAACATTTTTCCAAAACAATCGGATATGCAATGCTTATTCCCAAATTAGGCAATCTAGTCTATACTTGTTTGTTGTGCGCATAACATAGTAATTCTAGGCTAATAACCAGAATAAGAACACATAATGTTTTCAAAAACGGATATCACGGTTAGTAGAGGCCGATCTTCGGATCGGGCGAGAGGGGGTGCTCATAGCTGATCTTCCCCAATCGTACCCAAGCTCCCGAGCCGAGGCAACTCTGGTGATGACGGACACGTGGCCTTTGGCACCGAGTCAGGGTTTCCTAAATTCCCCCGTTTTAAAATATTTAGGTGGCGACTCTGTATCTGGCAAAGCAGTCCATGTTTGGCACTTCTTTTCAAAAAATCTGTTTCTCAAAACGATTTGCCGGATTTGGACTCTTTGGTTCAGATTAAGAACCGTGACACAAATCGAGTCCGAACTGTAGCGCGGGCCCCACGCGGGCGCGTCTACACTGTCGTTTAAATACTTCTTTGAAAAAGGTGCTTAAACTGCATGCCATCAAATTAATTCATATTTCATATTAGTAGCTGAGCCTAGTAATTGCATGTCGCATGTGTTGCATTAGTTACAGCATGCATTTTTCTAACTCTTTTCTTTTGGCTTGCCTTGGAGTACTAGGTGAGCATTTTTGCTTTAACATATTGCATTTGTATGTTAGTGTTGCCATGTCAAAGCATCTTCACCATGAGGCTAAGTGCTTAGATGATAAATTGTTTAAATGCCTGTGGATGAAGACTAGTTGCTTGAATTGAGATAGTTTGATTCATGCACATTTGAGCCCACTTTTTCAAGTGGCACATTTACAAACTCTTTTCAAAACAAACATGAAATCAAGTGTTCCAATTTTTGCAAGCTAGTCTATACTTGTGTGTGTGCGCATCACATAGTAATGTTAGCATAATAGATCGGAACAATAGCATATAATGTAAATAAGATTCACATCATGATTAGTAGAGACCGATTTTCGATCGGGCGAGCGGGGGTGCTCAAGTCATGACCTTCACCTCTCGTACCTAAGTTCCCGAGCCAAGACAATCTTGGTGATGACAAACACATGGCCTTTGGCATGAGTGATGGTGTAGCTCGACTTTTCGCGCTCCTTTCGGAAGATGAGAAACCCTACAGTTCAAACTCTACTTATGGTTCTGAATCTGATTTCACTAGTGTAATGTGAAACCGTGGAAACACAAAAAGAGTCCAAATCGGGAAATTCTTTTTGAAAAATCGATGTTTTGAATAAAATGCCAAAGATGGACTACTTTGCTAGATTTCAGAGTCGTCACCTAAATATTTTTGGAAAATTTTGGAAACCTAAGCCTCGTGCCAAAGGCCATTAGTCCGTCATCACCAAAGTGTCTCAGCTCGGGAAGTTAGGTACGAGAGGGGAAGGTCATAAATTGAGCACCCCACTCGCCCGATCAAAGATCGGCCTCTACTAATCATGATGTGATTTTATCTACATTATATACTCTTATTCCAAATATTAACTATCTTACTATGTGACCCACACAAGTATAGACTAAGTTTGCAAGAATTGGAACATTTGAGTTCATTTTTTTTACGAAATTGTTTTTGTGAATTTGCCACTCAAGAAAGTGGGCTAAAATGGGCATTAATCAAACTATCCCAACTCAAGCAACTAGCCTTCACCCACAGGCATTCAAACAGTTTATCGTTTAAGCAATTAGTCTCATGGAAGCATGTTTTGACATGGTAACACAAACATTCGATACAAGATGCTAAAACATAAAAAAACTCACTTAGTACTTCAAGCCAAAACAAAGCAAATTTATTAGAAAAACATGCACGTTCCTAATTAAATAAAATATGACTAATGCAACACACACATTAAGTCATTTATAGGCTCGGCTATGAGCATGACATATGATTTCGTTTAAGGCATGCAATATAGCACGTATTCAAGTAATGAATTTTGAACATTTATATTGGGTTAGTATGATGAGTCGAGCCTTGAATACATGTAAGACAATGGAAGCAAGGCATAAGAATGCTAATTTGAAAAACAATGTTCTATTCTAACCATCGTAAGCAAGTAAGTAAAAGGGAGAAAGACGTGGGGTTGGAAGACATACAACTTATTACATAATTGCCCTCGTACAAGAGGGTGAGAATCAAAGTTCTAAATTCCAAATTAAACTAATTAGTACAAAACCGAATGAATAAATAAGCGAAGAATAACGAGCTAACTACTCTATTACAACAAGGATAATAATGATAAGTAGACTAACTATTTAAGCTAGCTAGCTATAACAATTACAAATAAACAATAATAATAAATTAATTAATTACAACACTAATAATTAACAAGACTAATTATAACAACAATAATTAATTAATTACAACAATAATAATAATGTAAGCAAGGATGCGCAAGGGTTGCATGATATGCACAATGTCCAAGAACAGCTCCGTCTGCCCAGGCTTGCTCTATTTCACCTTCAGCCACTACCCTCTATTTTCAGCAAAAATACACTGCTGACCAAACATTGATGACCGGATGGGCCTAAAGAAGGCCGGCCGTGCCTCAATTTTATGCAAAATTCTGTTTTGTGCTCTGAAGAGAAAACAGTGCAGACAGAGTGTTCTAGACTCTATTTGTCCCTCTCACACTTCTTTGTCATGGGAAAGGCTCAGCAGAAGGTTGGAGTCGTTTCCAAAACCATCAATGAGCAAGTTGGTAGCTTGATGATTTCGGGCACAATTTGGACAAAACTCAATAAATGAATTGAACAACAACCACCCCTCCTTTCTATCATAGGGTGAACTTAAAGAGGAAGGTAAGGTAGAGATGCTTCAAGATTCATCAAAACATCATGGATTGATGTAAGACGACCCTTGACACAACGGATTCAACATAACGTCCGGCCAAACCCCAGACAATATAACTCATTTTCTTTTTGTGGGTTGATTCATTTTAAGCCAAATTCATTAGCCTTTACCAGCCTTTAATACATTAAGTCCTAGATGATTGTTACGTCCACTAAGAGAGAAATATGTCAAATGGGATGTGATTCTCAATGTGAGAAAGAGACTACACCGTTGGCAATGAACCTCCATAGATATTAAGCCATTAAGCATAAATCGCTAGTTCACGTTTTGAATAACCGTCAACTGATTGAACCAACTCTCAAATTAAAGAGATGAATGGAAAATTGGTTATTAAAATGAGGTCCTTAAACATGAAAATGAGTTAAAGAAAAGCTAAGAACAATATATAACAAGCTGTGGATGTAAACTTATGAGACAATAACCAAGCTAATCAAAGCATGAATTATTTAAATAACCTAGAACAGCCCCAGAACAGCCCTCAAGAGATGAAAAAAAGTGGCTTAAAATGCATGAAAAGAGCCTAAAAAGCTAATCAACAAAGAGAGAAAACTAGATTAGTAAGCAAGAACAAGGAGGGACGGCTAACCCCTCCACTTTTGAAACCTCAAAACACGATTTTTAGCCCTTTTTAAACTCTGAAAATTAGTTTAGGGAACAAAGAAAAAGAGTGTAAAAGTAAGGGTTTGAGCTATAGGTAAAGGTGTAGAAAGAGTGTAAACTCTCTCTCTCTCTCTCTCTCTCTCTCTCTCTCTCTCTCTCTACCCTTTTGGTAGCTCTCCAAAACCAAACTTAACACTTAGAATGGAATCAAAGCAACATAAAACTACAAAAACTTGATAGCAAATGAAAGAACAAGAAGTAAAAGATAGGATGACAAGCTTATACCTCTCAAAGAAGTAAGCTTTTGCTTGTGATTCAAACTAAGTCTCAACACAATCTCAAGCTTGAATTATGGTGTTCAAGGCTCAACCCAAGTTCCTAGGCTAAGGTGTGAAGGTGTATATGGTGTATGGATATGGGTTCAAGGTGATAGGTTAGCTCAAAGTGTTGCTTGCACAAGAAGAAGTAGAAGAGGGAGCTCTCAAGGTGGTATAGAGGCTTTCTTGAAATTCTTCAACCCTCAAAACAAAGATATATGGTCGTTTTTATAGAATTTAAGCAAGAGGAGGCATAAATATCTTCAAAAATGGATAGCTGGTGGCCTCTCACCCAGAACAGTGTTTCTCGCTACTAGGGCACGGCTGGCCCTCACTGAGGCACGACCAGGCCTCAATGTGTTCCCCTGTTTTTTTGTTTTAGACTCAACATAGGGTGACACAATGTGTAAAAATAGATATCTTGGGTATAATTAGTAGGAATATGGAAGGTTTGGGATTGTTTCGAAGCTTCAAACATGGCCCCTTTGTTTAGACCTCGAACCATGCACAACACCACTTTCATCATCGAGTGCACCGAACAAAGCACTCAAGCCTTGCGGGCGGTCAAAAATGGGATGTCCACAGTTGCCCCTCTTTAATAGAGCTCGAAGTCATAACGTGACATGAGTGAATGTCAAAGCCCAAAGACGACCCATTTGACGAGGCTGTAAGGCTCGGGCAATAAATCAAGACATAAATGTAAAGATTGAACTCGAGGGTAAAATGAAAAATGAAATGTGGCAAATAACTTATGATCATGCAATGAAACATAATGTAAATGAAGCAATGAAGCAATGAAACAATGCTACAATCTAAACAAGAATGCAACATTTGAATGAAAACATAAATCAAAGCAAAATAAACCCCGCCATGTTTCACATGGAAAAAGTGAATAAACAAGCACGTCTCGCGTGAAAAGCACAAAAAAAGCACAAACCAACCTACGTCACACGTAGAATGGATGTAAGAAAATGCAGACCTAACTACGCCCCTCGTAGGAAAAGGGAAGGGCGACGTAACCGTCGAGCGCACCCCGGGTCTCAACTGAGATCCTAACGTGTCTCAGACGATAGGAGGAAGGATGGTGTGAACAAACAGGCACACCTGATGTTTTTAACTGAGGTAAATAATCCTAATGCATCACACGCGAGAGGAGGAAGATGGTGTGAACAACGAGTGCACCTGCTATTTTTAACCGAAGGTACAATCCTAACGCATTACATGCGAGAGGAGGAAAGATGGTGTAAACAACGGGTGCACCTGCTATTTTTAACCAAAGGTACAATCTTAATGCGTTGCACACGATTGGACGACAGGTGGTGTGAACAATAGGCACACCCGCTGTTTTTAACCAAAGGTACAATCCTAACGCGTCACACTCGAGAGGAGGAAAGGTGGTGTGAACACCGGGACACGCCCAATGTTTTTAACCGAAGATACAATCCTAACGCGTCACATGTGAGAGGAGGAAAGGTGGTGTGAATGAATAGTCATGCCTGTCATTTTTAACCGAAGGTACAATCCTAACGCATCACACGTGAGAGGAGGAAATGTGGTGTGAACACCGGGACACGCCCAATGTTTTTAACCGAAGATACAATCCTAACGTGTCACATGCTAGAGGAGGAAATGTGGTGTGAACACCGGGACATGCCCAATGTTTTTAACCGAAGGTACAATCCTAACGCTTTGCACGTGATAGGAGGAAAGGTGGTGTGAACACTGGGACAAACACAAATGTTTTTAACCGAAGGTACAATCCTAACGCGTTGCACGCGATATGAGGAAAGATGGTGTGAACATGAGGACACGCCCAAATGTTTTTAACCGAAGGTACAATCCTAACGCCTTGCACGTGATAGAAGGAAAGGTGATGTGAATACCGGGACACGCCTAAATGTTTTTAACTAAACATACAATCCTAACGCGTTACACCCGATAGAAGGAAAGGTTAGATGGATAAAAGAACAAACAAATCGCCTAATCGTCAATTAGAAACATGGATCTTACACGGAGATACGTAAAATCAAAATAATCAATATGATGTAGTAAAGAGAAAGCCAATTTGATGGTAAAAAGGATGATGATTTTACTGTGGCACAAATGATTTTATCTGGAACTCCTCTAAATGAACCGTACATACAATATCGTTTGTTTACGACATAACAGAACAAATTATGATTCAGGCAAAACAATTTACAACCTAACGGAATAGTTTAAAACCAATTAAAAGTTTTGAAACAAACAACTCAACTTATGAGTTTAAACTTTGAGTTTGACAAATGAGACCAAGAAAGTCGAATTATGCATCTTACACAATAAAACAAAATAAAATAAATTGAACAAAATTCCTCTCTTTATATTTTACCTGGTCATTTTTTTCCTCATCTTATCTTTCTTTGCCCCTTTGTTCTTTTTTTTTTCTTTCATTGTTTTTCTTTTTCTCTTTCTTTCCTCTCTTTTTTGCCTTTTTTGTTTTCTTTTTCCTCGATTTTCTCTCTTTTCTTTTTTTCTCTTTGTTTTCAACTCTTCTTCTTCACTGTTTTTTTTTTCTTTTTCTTCTCTTTTTTTTCCCTCCTTTTTAACTCCATAATACAAGAAATAAAATAAAGTCAAAAAAAAAAAAAACAAAAATTGACTGAGAGTCGGTCGGGCCTCAATGAAGCCCGATTAGGCATCGCGACAGCCGACTGGGCTTCGATAGTGGCAGTGGCAGTTTTGGGCATTCCGCGCAATTTATTTGTTTAAAACAACCTCAAACCCTTATTCCTCACATCCTCTTATCTGAAACTCCCTCCCCTCTCTCTCTAACCTCCCTCTCTCTCATTATTTCCCCTTTCCTTGAAGTACCCAACAACCCTCGCCATTTTTTCTTCAAAATCCTTCCCCTCCTCTATATTTCGAATCGAACAAAACTTGATTTGGTGGTGTTTGAGATTTTCCCTTGGTTTTTCTCCCATTTTCCCACACTTTCCTTCTATTCCCCTTTGATTTTCCACACTTTTCTTTACTTTCTCTCTCCTATGGTTTGAAGTTTGGGATTTGACCTATTTTCACTCATCCTCTCACTTTTTCTTCATTTCCTCGACTTTTGTCCATGGCTAGAGATGAAGTTCCCATCCTAGACCCCGCCATTGGTATTGGGGTTGCCTTAGGCACAGACATGGAGGCCGAGGACGCTTCCGCGTTGCCTCCCCTCGTTGATAGGCCATTTGATGGAGCCACCTACCAACCACGCACACATGTTCCGCCCCCAGGTGGCATTTTGAGATTCGAGGGCCTTATCCCCTGGATAAACGAGGACATCTTGCTGCGAGAGCCCACAGAGCACTTGTCAGCTGATGCCTCCACAGTAAGCAACTTTCCTTTGTTTGGATACATTGTTGAATCTTACAAGTAGATCACTAGTTAAGGCTTCATATTTCCCATTTACAAGTGATAACCAGGAGGATTGGCGGCTACGGATCCATATTCGGCCCCTGGTGCTGATATGAGAGATTGCCAGCAGAGGTTCGCACACTGGTTGATGCTACCAGCTTTGGGTCCTTCTGCTCAGGCCTCATACAAATGAGGGCCGAGTCACTATTGTACGAGGCTCTGGTAGAGAGATGGTGGGACACTACAGATTCATTCCACTTCTCATCGATGAGGAAACTGACTCTGACCCCATACGATTTTTCGATGCTCACTGACCTGCGAGTTGGAGTTGGTGGCCCGATCCCATGTGATTATGATATGATGTAGTGGAGAACCGCACAGCGTCAGCTTCTCGGGACAATCCTAGATATCACTAGTCGCAGGATGGTGAGGTATAGTTGGTTCTATGATCACTTCTCTGAGTCCCAGCCCGCTACTCCGGATGAGGTCACACAGTACACCCGCGGCTTCCTCATGTATCTCCTTGGTACTACCCTGTTTGTGAACAGGAAAAATACCGTAAGGTTATACCTTCTGCGGGCATTGGTGCACCTACCCCAGGTAGCAGAGTATACTTTAGGTGGCACTGGCCTGGCCATCTTATACTGTTATATGAGCTCCGTCTCCCGCCACAAGGCGGATTCACTCAACAGCTATTGGAGGGTTTGGGAGGTACAACTCATATTTACTTCTTCTATTCAGCTTTGCATTCCGTTCAATTTTGCAATTCATTTTCTGCTCATTTACTTTATCCATCTTTTTCTGTTTGTAGCTCTGGGTTTACACATACTTCACCTCTCTAGCTCCGTTCCGAGTGAGGCCAATCGAGTTGTCAGTACCCCGCTCCTGGTACTACAACTCTCGATTTGAGCACCGCCGCCGTGTAGACCGAGACTTCCCCTAATTTCGCCGCTTCTTTGACACAATCACTGCAAATTAGGTAACAAAATGTCAACCTTTAACTTTTACATACTGTAAGTATACTGTACTGTTTCCCATACTATGCGGTCATTCTCATACTGTTACTTCTGTACTGCACTGCCATTCTCATACTGCACTGATTTCCGACATCTGACGTCTGCTTCCACAAGTTGACTGGTATCCCTAGGCAAGCATTCCCCAGGCATCGAGGATGACCTATATCGCTGCATGGCATACCTCCACTATAAGGATTCTGTTTGAGGGCCCCTTTGGTCGGGCTTACTACCTAGGAGAGAGGTTCATTTGCCAAATGCGAAGCGTTACTGATCTCAACGTTCCACAACCTCCTCCTCCAGTCATGAGGGTAGTCAATGAGCTTCAGGATGGTCCTCAGATTGACCTCCTGATGTTGGGAGAGGACGACTATCATCATCATGAGCTTGACGACTTCAACACCTTCTTACACACTCGGGTGCTAGTGCCTTTTACCTTGGGCGTGGTTCACACTGTACCGGAGGTTGCTGCTGCTGTGTTGCCGTTGCGGCTGGTGATGCACCTGCTAGAGGTGCCCCTGTCATTGCTCTCATTCTTGATTTTCCCATGATTCCCACTGAGATCATATACATGCATCCAAATGGAGTGATTGAGCAGATCCTGCTTGAGCACATAAAGGAAAGGAACCGTAGGCTAGCATTTGCTCATAGCATTGAGCATGTACACATTTCTTTATGCTTCTACTTACCGCACTTTATCTTGTTTTGTTTTCTACCATTTCTACTCATTGTTCTTTATTACTTCTGTCCACCTTTCGAAAATTCTATTCCTTTTGCAGATACCCTAGGCATATGCTGATGACCTCCTCCAAACAATCGACTGACTACTCCTTATGGTACGGAGGGGGCAGACCGCCTTAGTCACTCATGGGATTGAGGTACATTCTATTTGTACTTCACTGTTGTTGACATACTGTTCGTACTCCTGTTAGTCCATACTGATACCTGTATTCTTTTCAACTTGAGTCGGTGCCAGCAGTGCCTCCAGGACCTCCTCCAGCTAGTAGACGGAGACGGGGTCCAGTGAGGGGCCGAGGGGGAGCCGATCGCGAGAGAGGCCGAGCAAGGCAGCGCTCACCTTCTGAGGAGTCTTTTGACGGGTCTACGACCCCCGAGGAAGAGGGAGAGGAGGTTGACTTGCTGTCCAGTAGCCCCAATGATAACAGTGATGCACTTCCTCCCTGTCGAGGAGGAAGAGGGTGAGGATGGGTTACTGATGAAGACGATGATTTTTTTTTTTTTGTTTTTGCTTTGTAGTTAAAGACTAGCTTCAGATAGACCCATTTGTTTTTTTGAAGGATTTTCTTTTATTTTGCTTTGTAAAACAATGATCGGGCTTGGACCCGCTAGTTTATAAAAACAAATTTTGAATGATCTCCTTGCACAATGTGATGAATGGTATTTGCATGTGATGATTGGCGCAACCTTTGCATGGTAACTTCACATAAGACTTAAAACAATGAATATCTGCTCTTGCATTCATTCTTGAATCGAATAACAACCCACGACCGAACGAAATGTAAAATACAACTCGATAATAGAAAAACAAAACGGAAAGAACTCAAAAATACTAAAAAACTACTTAGTACAAGCAAAACAAAACTCAAAACACAACTGTGGCACGTCAAAGACAAAGGCCAACTTTTCCTACAACAGCACCGATCTGAAACATCAGTTAGACCCGGTCGAGCCTAAATAGGCACGGTCGGGCTTCACTGAGGCATTGTCGGGCCTAAGTGTGAGGTCGGTTACTGCTGCCCAGCTGTTATGCACTGCTCCTTTTCATCCTCTATAAATGGTGCTCCCATGATATTTTTTTGTAGAATTTTAGGCACGGCCCGGCTTCAGTGAGGCACAACCGGGCCTAAGTGTAAGGTCGGTTAGTGCTTCCCAGCTGTCATGCACTGCTCCTTTTCATCCTCTATAAATTGTGCTCTCATGCTATTTTTTAGGTAGAATAGCAAGTCTTTGATATTTTGCTCTCAAAATGGAAACATTGTGCAACAATAGGCTCCGAGACTGGATAGCCACTTTGGATGGCTCGAAAAGGTGAATTTTCGCGGTTTTGGCCTAAATGCCCTTTTTTCTCTGAGTTGCACTTCTCTTTGTTTTCCATTCCTACACGCCGATGTTCAATGTTGGAACCCGATCACACATGTGTTTCAATTCGGATCCCAAGAAGTGTGTCCGACACTCGAGGAATTTCGAGCTTTGATGGAGTCCCGGTGCAACGAAGAAATCATACAGCAGCCTCGTTTTGGCCATGCCCAAGCATTGGGACGGATGTGTGGGTTAACATTACATGAGGTTCAGTCTTTAGCACATGATGGGGAACTAGATATCCCCGGTTTAGTTCATCGATTTTCTTCCATTGGAGACAAGAATGACCTTCTTTGGCGAGGCCGCCAACAACATGCTCTCTATTTATGCCAACTTGCACAATTCCTACTTGCCCCTAGTGTCGGCGAAGCTAGCATCCTGTTGATCGAAGTGGCCCAATGTTTGAAAGAGGGCAAGAGCTGCATGGGTTTGGCACTGACCGAAACCTTGATGGGTTTAGATGCTTTCCATTGAGAAGAGGCCACCTGGTTCTCAAGGAGCCCGCTACTTCTCCAGGAATTATTTTCGTCGCTTCTAATTTATGATTCTTACATTACTCAACACTCGTTCTATCGTACACCTCTCTATTCTTTAATCTCTCCTATTTTTCATCCCTCCCCAAGTATGGCTTATGGATAAACTACAAGTAGTGGGTCCTCACCTCGAGTACTCTGCCTGAGCTTACTTCTTTCGTCAATGGCTAGTGGATTTCCCCTTTGAGGGTTTACGGTGTGATTGGATGTACAGCTGGTCCGTAGTTGACATAACTTGGCGTTGCCCCTAGCTTAATTTGTCTAAGATGAGCTACAGCATGTCCCGACAATCGGGTGTAGAGTTAATTGGCCTCACACATTGCGTATTCTATTTTCCTCTCCAGTTTTGATGCCAGTTCGGGCATGATCATATACGTCCAGATGAGGGAGTGGAATACACAACTTCATTTCTGGTTCACACCTCGCACATGCCCCAGTATCTCGCGGAGTGTTTGGCTTGGCTTGAAGAAGAGGCAGAGATTGGGCCGTCTTTGGCATAGAGCCACCTACCTTAGTTGTGCCCCTAATTTTACTACTTTGATATTTTCTTTTCAAATTTTAAGATGTAAATGCAACTTTGATCTAAATCAAAGAGTTGAAGAATGTACTTGTGTTGAAATCAATAAAATTAAAGTTGCGAGTACTGAAAATTTTCCTTTCGGTCCCAAAAATGTTCCAAGTTGTAAAAGGGTAAAATTTTGAACAAAATCAACTTTTATTAAAACTTTTCAAAACGATTTTCGAAAACGATCACCACCTAGCACGCACAGAATTGATTCTCAAGATGTATAGTCCCAAATCAAAAGAGATTATAACTGCCCCTGATTGCATATCAGTGCCGCCTTATACTGTACTTAGCTTTTCTTCCCGAAATAAAGAGCATAACCGAACTAACGGATGATGAAATGACCTAATCAAGAAAATGGACAGGACAGTTGAATCAGAGATAATTACGGCTGAACTTCAGGGTGAAGTTGCCTACACATCCCAAAGATGGGAATTAGGCCTTACGTAGTTCGGTTCAAGTTCACTTGAGTATTAACTCCCTCCTTTTGCGCTCTAACTTTTTCCAAAGTCGCCCTTTAGGGTTTTCAAGCTTGCGAACTCAGTTTTTCTTTTATTTCTAATTTTTCATGCTGTAACTTTTGCTTAGGTCGTCCTTTTGGGTTTTCGGCCTAGCGAGCCTCTCAGGGCTAGTATTTCTTCAACTTGTCCATATTTATCGATTGTGAAAATTCTAGGCCATCTAGCTCCATGAGAATAACTACCCCTCTTGACTAGAGTGACTTGATGATGTAAGGACTAGTCCAATTAGGTTTGAACTTGCTCCTAGGGTCATGAATGGGAGCCCAGTTGTCTTTCAGCACCATGTCACCTTCTTGAAGATTTCTGAACTTAACTTTCTTGTTAAAAGCCCTGACAATTCTGCGCTGGTAGCCCTGGACATGATACAATGCCGTTAGTCTTCTCTCATCAAGCAACATTAACTTCTTAAACCTACTCTATTTCCAATCTATCTCTATTATCTGACACTCAGCCATAACCCGCAACGATGGCACTTCAATTTCAATTGGCAAAACAGCCTCCATCCCATAAATGAGAGAATAGGGGGTTGCCCCTGTAGATGTTTTGATTGAGGTTCTGTAGCCCTAGAGCGTGAATGGCAGTTTATCAGTCCAGTCCTTGAAAGTCTCTACCATTTTCTGCAGAATTCTTTTGATGTTTTTGTTCGCAACCTCAACAACTCTATTGGTTTGTGTCCTGTAGGTCGATGACTTATGGAAAGCCACGTTATATTTATCAAGTAAGTCTATCACCTCTTTCTTGAAATGAGACCCATTATCAGATATAATCTTATTCGGAACTCCAGACCGACAGATGATGTTGTTCTTGATAAACTTAGCCACATGCAATGCTTTCAATACAGAGTAGGACTGAGCCTCCACCCATTTCGTGAAGTAGTTGATTGCTACCAGAATAAACTCATGCCCATTTGACCCCTTTGGCATAACTGCGCTGATAACAACTATTCTCCAAACAGAAAATGGCCACGGTAAAGTCATGTTGTAGAGCTTTGACGGCGGAATGTTCATGCGATTTTCATGAATCCAGCACTTATGGCATCGCCGAACAAAGCTAATACAATCTTCTTCCATGGTTGACCAATAGTAACCTTGTCTAAGGATTTTCTAGGCAAGCATCACACCATTCATGTGGACTCCGCACTCTCCTCCGTGGATGGCCTCCATAAGGTGCTGTGATTCCTCATCCTCAACACATAGCTTGTGCATTCCCAAATGGCCTCTTATGTACAACTTGCCCCACAGGTGATAAATTGAACGGCTAGAGGCCGTATTACCCTTTTGTCCTTGGCATTTGCTCTTGGTGGATATGCCTCCTTTTCAGGGAAATTCCAGATATCGTAGTACCAGGGGTTCTTGTCTAAAGCCTCATCTATCCTAGTAATAGTTTCATAGGCCGGCGTGTACTTCTACTCGATAATAATCGGACGTATCCTGACTCCCAATGGAATGTCTACCATAAAAGATAGAGTTGCTAGTGCATCAGCGAATCGATTGTTCTCTCTTAGCACATGGGTAAACATTAACTTTTCAAACCTCGGAATTAGCATATCCAAGACCTGATGGTTAACCTTCATTTTGTCTTCTTTCACCCGCCAATCTCCGTTGGCTTGAGACACAACCAAGTTCGAATCCCCGATGATGTCCAACTTTTTTGCCCCTACTTCCAGGTGACTTTTAAACCAGCAATACACACCTCATGTTCTGCTTCGTTGTTGGATACTTTGAACCAAAGTTTGAAGGCTAACGGTATATGGGAGTCATCAGGTGTTATCAGCAACACACCGATCTCATAATCGTATGGATTGGCTGCTCCATCAAAGTACATCGTCCACATTTTCTCCTCTATTTGCAGAATATCGTCATCTGGGAACAAGTACTCCACTGCTTCATCCCCCCTCTACTGGGTGATCTACCAGGAATTCCGTTACAGCTCTCCTTGTAACCGACTTGTGTGTAACATATGTAAGACCAAATTCGGAGAGAAGAAGAAACCAATGGGCTAGCCTATTGTAGACACACCATTTTTGACCAACCTTAAGACTCAGACGTCATCAATTGAGCGCTCGATGATTGCGCATGTTGTGCTCGTTTCGAGGTTTTAGAGTTCTTGGCTGAGAGCCTCACCTCCGGACCTCGGGACCCTTTGTGCTTTGACTCGGTCTACGGACTTAGTCTTGTTTTCTCTTCCTGGAGGGAGGGAGAGGTCTTTTAGACCATCTCTCAGTGGTCGTAGACCACTGTTCCCGTTTGGAGACTAGTTTTCGATTTTTGGAGCCATCGGTCGTGCGCCTTAGTTCAGGACCGCTTAACATTCTCCGTTTGGCACGTTTTTTGGAACACACCTTGTTTCCTCTGTCTAGAGTGACACTGTGGCCCGGGAGACTACTTTTGTGGTCGCACGCCACTTTCGGTGCTTAACAGCCTGTTTTCGGGGCACCCGGTTGCGCGTTTTGACCCCCGAACCCTCATTTTGCATCCGTCTTGGTTCATTTTTGGCATGGACCTTGTTTTCATTGTTTGGAAGGTGGTACAAGGGTGGGAGACCACCTTTTCTCCTTGGAGACCACTTTTCTTCCGTCGGCCGATTTTCTTGTCAGGAAGCTGGTCTCCTTGGTTTTTGGGCCACAATTGCTAGTCTCCCACTACACCACTAGCTTGCATTCAGTTGGGAGGCCACCAAATGGGGTTGCCGACCACCTTTCTTTGAGTTAGACCTTTTGAACTGGTCGGCCGACCACCTAAAGTGGCTGGCCGACCACCTGAACTGGTCGGCCTACTCCCTCCAATTCTGTCTCTGTGAGTTGTTGCCAGCTGTGCCAGCTAGAAGGCACAAATTGGCCTTGGTTTTTAGCTTCTTTAAGAAGCTAAGGCCTTGTATCTCTATAACAGAGGCCCTCCTCTTCCTTAGCAAGGGTTCAGATTTTGGTTGAAGGCATACAATACCTCTCTCTCTATATCTCTACATTTAGGCTTAGAAAGTGCCTTATTCTTGCACCTTTGCACACCACCTCATAGCATAACCCTTCCACCTTTGTTTCTGAGTTCTTGGAGGGTCTTGAGAGGTCTCAAATGTTGAGTTTTTTTGGTCCAGAAGTTGCTGGTTTTGGCTGAGCTTCAAGGGTAATCATCTTTCCCTCTTTTAAGCTTTATTTTGATCCATCCCTTAGCCTTATTTGCATGCATATTTGAGCTTTGCTGTCAACTGAAAAAAGTCTTTTTTTGAGGTCCTTTTGATGTTTGTTTAAGGTCATTTTTTTGGGGGGGTCATCTATCCCCTTACATGCTTCATTTTGCCTTATTTTAAGCCATGCCCTAAGGCTTTTGTATTGAGCTTTGCTTGGCCCCCTAGCCAATGAAATCCAGTGGATTTTTAGTGGTTGGGATATGGTTTTGAGGGCCAAAATCAGAGAGGGGTGACCTTCTCTCTTATTGTCTTGTTTACTAGTATTTTTGGCCTATCAAAGGAGCCTTCATTTGCACACCTCCAAGCCTTGTTTCAGGCCCTTTTCAGTGACTTTTAGGGCCTGCCTAGGCTCTTTCCAGAGTTGGTTTTGTCACCTTGGGTGTGTCTCTTGCATGTGTAGAGTAACCCCTTGCATGGGCTATCAAAGTAGCACTTCATTCTTGCATGTATTGGTCAGGTTTTAGTGGATTTTTGGGCTTCATTTTCCATTCCATGATTCTTTTTTTGGCTGGTTTGGTGGCCTCTCATGCGCTTCATATGGTTGTACTGTAAATCATGGTTCACTAACTTGTATTGCATGATGTTTTGGTCCTCTTTCCTAGCATATTTTGGCCATGATTCAAACTAATTTTATTCATATTTTGGGCTGCCTTAGCTCTGTTTGAAGTGTTTTGGGTCATGCATGCATTGTTGTATATGGTCATAGTTTAATCAAGCTTACCAGCTTTGCATATTGGGTCCACTAGCATGCGCTGTTTGGGCCCTTGACATGTTTTGGCATCATTAAGCATGATATTTCAGAGCATATAAGGTTTCTACATTCTCATGTTTATCACTCATTCAATGTGTTTGAGAGTTGTGCTTGTATGCCTTATTTTTTAGCCTTTGCATGAGCTTCATTTTTGTGTCTTCCGAGCCATCATCCCATCTCATTTTGCCATTGTTTTGGGCCAGCTTAAGGTCTGTTTGGAGTCAGTTTTGTCATTTGAGCATGGCCTTGCATGCCTATAGTGTAATGTACTTCACTAGTTTCGGTGTTTAAGTCATCCAACATGCATTGTATGAGTCGTTTGCATGATTCGGAGCCTTTTTGCATGTCATTTCAGAGCTAAAATATGTGTCATTGTATACCATATTTCATCCTTTCAATGCTTTTTGTAGAGTCGCATTTTGTACCTTATGCTCGGAGCCCTCGCATTGTGCATGCTTGTGTGTCTCAGGCCCTTGTTTTCTTCATCTTTGGCCACTGATTTGGGTGTGGCTGAGGTCCATTCATTTTGGGTTTAAGTCTATTTTTGCATCGAGTATGCCATTGTATTCCATAACATTAAGTATGCCACATTATCGCATGATTGATCATTGCATTGTGCATGCCTTGTTCATCTCATTGTGTATGTTAGTTCTTAGGTGCATTGAGTATGCCATTGTTAGTTCGTAGCATTGTGTATACAAGTTTGGATGTTTGCACGTCATCCTTTGCATGTTTGCATGACTTGGTTGCATCGCCTTAGGATTGCATGCTTGAGGTCGCATTGTGCTTGCCATTCTACTTATTGCATTGTGTTTGGAATAGGAGTTAGTCCAAACACAGGAAGCGAGGGACGTTTTGTACTCCAAGTGATGAAACGTGCCTCGATTCTCGGTCACCGACACTCTTGACTAACACATGATGGAGTTTAGGCATTTATGTGTTTATATGTGCGTTCATTCCACATTGAGTCGTGCAATCCGACTCCTCGGCCATCATGCATCGAGATGCGTGATTGGTGGCCCGAGGATCAAGGACTACACTCCCTAGAGCTTATGCAATGATGGGGAGAGTGGTCATACACACATATGTTGAAAATACTTTGCCGTGCTCTTCTCTTTCCCTTTGTTGCAGAAAACAGAAACCAGGAGAAGGAACTGGTCGGCCGACCAAGTTTTCTGGCTGGCCGACCACCCTGTGAGCAAAAACTGGTCGGTGGCCCTCCTAGTTGGTCTCCCATGCCTATAAGCTGGTCGGCAGCC
This sequence comes from Camellia sinensis, assembly GCF_055761805.1. Lineage (NCBI taxonomy): Eukaryota > Viridiplantae > Streptophyta > Magnoliopsida > Ericales > Theaceae > Camellia > Camellia sinensis. The sequence continues at coordinate 16,753,390 of NC_138966.1, forward strand.
TTCCAACAGTTTCCCGAGGTGGAGTTCCATCTCTCTGAAACTTTGTGCAAGTTTCTGAGATCAATTGCAAACAAAGGTGAGTTGGGGCATCGCGATGGATTTCCCGACAAGGTGACTCAAGCGTGCATGCATCCTTTATCATTCAAGGCAAAGCAGAGGCAACCCATTCCACATAGTTTGCATGCTAGTTTAGTTAATTTGTTAATTAGCTTGTGTTATGTAATAATTAGTTAATTTGATTCTGTATTATTTATTCGGACCCTCCGCGAGAGGGCGAACTTTGTAATAAGTGTGCGTGTGTGTGATGCATGTCTTCCAACCCCACGTCTTTCTCCCTTTTATTTACCAACTTATGATGGTTAGTTTTAGGGCATGTTTCAATTAGCATCTATATGTTCGCATGTTTGCATTCATTCATCTGTATTGCATGCACCGGGCTCGGCGCATCATGCTAACTGCATTGTATTTTAATTCCAAGTTGAATACATGTATCGATTGTTGCATCTCATATGCCATCTTAGAATAGCCGAGCCTATCTTAGTTGCATTTTGCATGTGTTGCATTAGGCATTCTTAGCATAGTTAAGATTCATGCATGATTTCTAATTAGCTTCTTTCTGTTTTGGCTCGGAGTACTCAGTAAGTGTTTATGCTTTGGCATCCTTGCATGCGTGTGAGTGACTGCCATGACAGCATGCTTACCATGAGGCTATGTGCTTATGTGATATAACTGCCTGAATGCCTGTGGGTGAAGGTTGGGTTGCTTGAATTGGAATAATTCGTCGAAACCCGTGTTTTAGCCTACTTGCGAGTAGCAAACTTCAATCCATTTTCAAAACAAATGGATATGCGATGCTTTGTTCCAACTTAGGCAATCTAGTCTATACTTATTTTGCTGTGCGCATAACATAGTAATTCTAGGTTAATAACCGGAATAAGAGCACATGTGTTTTCAAAAACTAGATATCATGCTTAGTAGAGGCTGATCTTTGATCGGGCGAGCGGGGGTGCTCATGAAATGACCTTCCCCGATTGAACCCAAGTTTCCGAGCCGAGGCAACTTTGGTGATGACGGACACATGGCCTTAGGCACGAGTCAGGGTTTCCTAAATTTTCCCAAAATAAAATATTTAGGTGGCGACTCTGTATCTGGAAAAGCAGTCCATGTTTGGCACTTCTTTCTAAAAATCTGTTTTTCAAAACGATTTGCCGGATTTGGACTCTTTGGTGATTTATCGGTCTCGCATTGCACTTTGTGGGATTAGATTCAGTTCCATGACATTGAGTTTGAACTGTAGTGAGTCCAAATGAACAAAACGGGATTCTTTCCGGGACGTTCGGGGACGTCTACAGTTTCTGGCGACTTTGCTGGGGAATTAGAAAACTTGACTCGAACTCATGATATCTTGTTTTGACTACACTTATGTGTTTCTTTGCATTGCATTTGCATTGGTGCGCCTAAGACACCGTGTTTTGCCGTCTGCTATTCCTAAATGGTTTGCCGGAGGCTCGCTTTGAGAATCGTGCCGTAAGGCTGACCGGTTACGGGCTCTGCCACGATGGGAACACAAACCCCGATTTTTACCGGGGCACCCCTTTTGACCATTCGACCTAGTGCATATTCGAAATCCATAGTGGCCATTCCAAGCTAGGACAGGTTGCTTACCCGATTGTAGGTTGTTTGAAACCGCTGCGTGCGTAGCAAAACCCTAGCTCCTGACAAAATAGGACAGGGAAACTCTACCCCAACATAGGGGTGTTTTGGCTCTCACTTGCTTGCTATGTGCTTTTAGAGTGCGTCTCTACAAGAATGCATGTATCAGTTTATAAGTTTGGGTATCAGGCCTACGGGCACCAGTTCAGTATTTTGGGAATCAGTTATCTGCGGGTATCAGATTCAGTTTTGGGGCAATACTTTGGGAAATAGTGATCAGTGGTCGAATACAGCTATTTGGTTATGCTCATATCTATTTTGATGAAATCAGGCTGAGATGCCGTCTGTTTTCTTCTTTTGCAAGGTAGTCTCGGAACTATAGCTTCAGAAGGCTCCAACATCCCCCGGGTACATTGGACTTGTGTTGATAGACTTTGTCAGGTCAGAGATTCAGTTCAAGGGCGAATCAGTGTTCCTTCGCCAGAGGCAGGGTAAAAGGGCTAGTCAGGCACAGATCATCAGTTCAACAGTCTTCGGATCAGCGATCATTATCTATCTCACCTGTGCGCAGTTGGGTTGAGATATCCACTTTTACCTCAGGGAGATACACCTGTTATTCAGCTAGATTAGTGCCTTATGGCAGGAATGGAAGAAATGATGCGTCAGCTCCAGAAGAGCATGAAAGCCATGCAGCAGGATGTTGCTCGTCAAGTAGAAGTGGCTGCACGCCAGGCCGAGGTCATGGCTCAACAGGCAGAGTTAATTGCCAGGCTACAACAGCAAACCGGAGCATTTGCTTCGCACCAAGTTCCTCCCCCACCAGGAGTTCCAACACCCGGGGAGGCACCAAATGTCCAAGGAGATACGGACATTCCGACAGGGCTGGCTCCGCCCCTAATCCTGCCCCAGCTATCCAAGGCACAGATCAACCCACCGGATTCTCCCTCCGAGTTTGAATTGGACCCCAAGCATTAAAAGTGAGCAAGCTTGAAAAGCTATTCGAGAAATCTCAGGGTGTGAAGTCCATTCCAAATATTGAGGATGGGTACACCGATTCGGCAGTGACATTACCAGACCGGTTCAAGATGCCACATATCGATCGTTTTGATGGTTCTGGAGACCCAATGGTGCACCTCCACCTATTTTCTGATATCCTGAGGCCAATGGGCTTGACCACTGCCCAGAAGTTGTCACTATTTGGCCGAACATGTCTGGGATAGCCGCAATCTGGTATGCAAATTTGGAGAACTCTGTGAAGCAGAACTGGGAAGAAATGGATGAGGCCTTCATTCCTCAATACTCCTACAATACACAGATCGAGGCCACAACTCGTGATCTCGAGGTCACCCGCCAAGAGCCAAAGGAGAGTTTCTCAGAGTTCGTAGTGAGATGGAGAGCAAAGGCCTCAATGATGACTACAAGGCCTTCCGACAAAGATCAGATCAGGATGATTGTTCGAAATCTACATGGCAAGCTATTGCAAAAGATGGTCGTCCTGCCTCTGTTTACCTTTCCAGCCTTTCATGAAATGGGGGTTCAAATCGAGGATGCCATCAGACAAAGGATCTTTGTAGAAGATAAGGAGCCTTTGAAGATGAATGTTGCTCACAATTCCAATGCTACTACTGAAGGTGGCACGGCTGCGAAATGCTCAGAAGTAGACACTATCACCCCTTCCCTCAATGGCCAAAAACCAACCACTTCAAATCGGCCCCAAGCCCGAAAATTCTATCCTCTTTACATGAGTCTCTCTCAAGCTTTGAAAATGCTGTAAGAAGAAGGGCACCTAGAACTCCTAGAACCCTAACCCCTTCCAGATCCTCTTCCACCAAGATATGACCCAGCTAAATACTGTGCCTATCATCAACAGCACGGTCGTGATACGAACCGTTGCATCCGCCTCCGTCATATGATTCAGGATCTTATTAACGAAGAAACCCTAGCTCCACCAAAAGGACCTCAGGTTAGTACTGACCCATCACCTCTATACCTCAATCTAGTCTATACACTGCCATCCACCTATGACCCCAGTGTATACATCACCCCAGCCCATCTATCCAAGCCTGAGGTGTTCATTCCGGAAAGCATAGACTTATGCATGATGGGTGCACCTGAACTCCAATCATCTCAAACTCATGAATCTACTACTTCTGAGTTGATGAGAATGATTGAAAATCTTCAAAGAACTGTGACAGATCTGGCCTCCGGGGCATTTGCTCCATCATCATCCACATCACATGCTAGGAGTTTCACGACAAAAGTCTCCCCAATCTTGGGACAGGTTGTATTGGAAGAAGGCCAATCCCTTGGCAAAGTGGAGGCCAGTGGTAAGAACAAGGTAGGGGCAAGCATTGATCCCCATGAACACCTTCTGTGGGCTGTGGAGGCTTTGAAAGCGGAAGTGCTAAACAAACAGCAAGTGCTCGCAGTTATTGCAATGATGGCCGGTCGGCACCAAAGATGGCCGGTCGGCCAGAAGTGTCCAAAACTCAAATTTTTTGCAGATATTTCTCCTTCAGTTGTTTCCAGCTTGTGCCACCTGTCCCAAATCAGATATTTCGACGAAGCTTGATATTTTTCTATATATGAGAGCTTTAAATCTCATATTCAAGGGGTTAGAAGATTGAAGGATAGATTAGAATAATTTTCGCAAAAGATTTGGGAGCCTCTCTTTCTAGAAACTCTCTCTAGATTTCACTCTCTCTAAAGATTTTGTGCTTGAAGGCTTGCATACATCCATCTTCAACCTATCAACCCTTAAGAAGACTTGATCACCATTGGGTTGAGGTCCCTTGGAACTTGTTTTGGGCTGCTAAAGCTTGGTTTTAACTCAGAAATATTGTTGTTTTGCTGTTTGGCTTCAAGGGTAAGCACTTGTCCCTCTAAAGCTTTGTTTTGCATGCTTGTTTTACCACCTTTGCAAACTGTCTTTGGCTTGGTTTTGAACTAAATAAAACTCTATTTTTCAGTCCTAAAATGATGGTTTAGGCCTATTTTGTGTTAGGGGGTTGTCTCTCCCTTTTGTTCCTTAGCTTGTATACCTTTTGAGCCATCTTCCAAGGCCTTTGAAAACAACTTTTCGTGGCCTTTTAACCACTGAAATCCAAAGAATTTTTAGTGGTAAAAACCCTGTTTTGATGGCCCAAATAGGAGAGGGTGGTCCCCTCTCCTCTTGTCTTGCTTGCTAGTGTTGATGGCCAACCAAACAAGCATGTGTTTTTACTTCTTTGTGGCTTTGTTTAGGCTCATTTTTATGACTTTTCAGACCTGCCATAACTCTGTTTTTGGCTATCTTGGTCACCTCTTGCATGATTATTGCACTTGTAGTGTAAATCCTCTTTGCTAGTCTTACATGCTTGATGTTGTAGCCTATTATTTTAGCATGTATTGGCTCCATTCCAGCACATTTTTGATAATGTTTTGACATGCTTTAGGACTAATTTAAGCCTTCTTGGTCATATGAGCTTCGTTTTGTATAGCTATAGTGCAAGTGCCTTCACTAGTCTTGAGTTTTGAGACCACTAGCATGTTATATTTGTGATGTGTGCATGATATGACATCATTTGGTATGAAATCTCAAAGCTTATATCTTTTCCATGCTTCCACTTAAATCACTCTTTAAGTGCTTTTGGGAGTTACGCCTTATATCTTGCTTGTGAGTCAATTTGTGCGCACGTTTGTCTAGCCTTTTAAGCTTCAATTCCAGCATGTTTAGGCCATTATTTTGATGTGATTAAGCTCTATCCAGATCTGGTTTAGTCCATTGAGCATTGTATTGCATGGTTCTAGCGTTGTGTTCTTCACTAGTTTCAATGTTTAAGCCTACTAGCATGTTGTACTTGAAGTGTTTGCATGTTAGAGTCTTGTTTACCATGGCACTTTAGCACTAAAAAAACTGCCATCTCCCTCATTTCTTCATTTTTGATTTGTTTTGAGGATTGGTTAGTCTTGAGGTTATGTTTAATGCTTGGGATTGAGGCCTATGCTTAAATGGCTTCAACCCTCTTTTGAGGGTTACTCCTAATCAAAGGCATTGGTCTCTCACATGCCTTAAACCATTCTCTTTGATAGACCTCTCTCTCATTAGAGGACTCTCATGTTTGGACAAGTTGATTAATGAATGAATTGGTAATGTTAAAATGTGTAAACAAAATCAATCAAGTAAAATGTGCCAAGATAAGCATGTTGCATGTGTGCATTGCATTGTGTTCAACCGGACGTTATGTTGAACACAAAATGAATTGGTCCATTTCATACTTGAAGTGATGAAAATGGGCCAATCCCCTTTGTCTCCATTGCCTTTGATTATCAATGATAAGGTGATAGTCCAAGTGTCTTGTTTGTCATGCATTTATTAAGTTTGTGCAAGCTCGACTCTTTGGCATCATGCATTGAAATGTGTGATTGGTGGCTCGAGAGTCGAGCACTACACTCCTTTGAGCTTGAGACATGATAAGGACTGTAGTTGCACACACATTTCCTTGCAAATACACTGCCATGCCTCTGTTTGTGCTCTGTTGCAGCAAAAGGGGAAATTGCAGGAAGTAGTGGCCGACCGGCCATCAAAGCTGCCGACCGACCACCAAGGCTGCCGATTGGCTATCATAAGTGGCCGATGGCCATCAACTCTTTCCGATGGCCACCATCTCTGGCCGATGAGCTCTCAAAGTGTTCTTGAGATTAGATAAAAGCATTCTGGAAGTTGGCATAATGTTCAGAAGGCCAAAAGAGTGCAAACAAAGGCATTTAGAGGCAAAGTAGTGGATTTCCGGGGGGACGCGACCGAACATGCATATCTCCCTCGCCCGCGAGGCCATTTATCGCTTTACTAGCTAGTTGTAGTTAATTACATGTGTTATAATTAATTAGTTTAATTAATTAGCTTAGATTAGCTAGTTATTCAATTCAATTTGGTTTGTAATAATTAATTAGCTAGGTTAGTTAATTAGTTTGGTTGGTAATAATTAGTTTAATTAGCGTAGCTAGTTAGCTTATTATTCAGACCCTTCGTCGAGAGGGCGAATTTTGTAATAAGTGTGCGTGAGTGTGTGAATGTCTTCCAATCCCACGTCTTTCTCTCTTTTATTTACCCGTTTTCGATGGTTAGATTAGGGCATATTTCAATTAGCATTCCTTATGCTTTGCATGCGTGCATTCATTCATCTTCCTTGCATGCACCGGGCTCGGCGCGTCATACAAACTGTATTGTATTTCAATACCAATTTGAATACATGTTATCAAGTTGCATTCACATGACATCTTAGAATAGCCGAGCCTCTCTTAGTCGCATTTTGCATGTGTTGCATTAGGCATTTCTTAACATAATTACGATCATGCATTGATTTCTAATTGGTTTTTCTTTTGGCTCGGAGTACTAGGTAAACTTTTACGCTTTGGCATCCTTGCATGCGTGTGAGTGTTACCACGTCAGCATGCTTGCCATGAGGCTAACTGCTTAAGTGTTTTAACTGCATGAATGCCTGTGGATGAAGGCTTCATTACTTGAATTGGAACAATTCATCGAAATGCGAGTTTTAAGCCCACTTGAAGTGGCAAATCACCATATTTTCTAAGCCCACTTGAGGGTGGCAAAATCCGCGTCTTAGCTTGCTTGCGAGTAGCACCTTCAAACCATTTTCAAACAAGCAAACATGAGATGTTTTGTTCCAATTTAGGCGATTTAGTCTATACTTGTATGATGTGCACATCACGTAGTAAGATTAGCTAATTAACCGGAATAAGAACACATGTATTTTCAAAAACAACATATCATGTTAGTAAAGGCCGATCTTTGATCGGGGGAGCGGGGGTGCTCATTTCATGAACTTCCCCTCTCGTACCCAAGTTCCCAAGCCGAGGCAACTTTGGTGATGACGGACACGTGGCCTTAGGCACCAGTCAGGGTTTCCTAAATTTTCCCAAAATAAAATATTTAGGTGGCGACTCTGAAATCTAGCAAAGCAGTCCATGTTTGGCGCTTTTTGATTAAAATCGATTTTCCAAAACGATTTGTCGGATTTGGACTCTTTGGTGATTTATCAGTCTTACATTGCACTTTGTGAGATTAGATTCAGAACCGTGACATGAGTCCAAACTGTAGTAGCTAAGAACAACGATTCGCGCCCTCACGCGCGGAGCGGAGTTCCGGGGCGGTCTACATGATGTTACCAAAGAGTCCTTTAGGTCATAACCAATGAAGATACCAAGAAGTCAAAAGAGTCAATATAGCCTCTCTTCGAAGTCTGAGAACCTTAAATAGCAGAGTTACCTTTTTGACAGATCTCAAAAGGTTATAACACAAGGCCTCAAAAAGTAACGTAGAGATATGTATAGTATAACAAAAAAGTTTGTTTCTGCTCCCACCAGTATCTGGGCAACACAAAGACTTTAAATGCACCAATGCACCAATGCAATAAACATATAATTGAAAATAAAACTTATATCATGGAGTTCGAGTCAAGATTTCTTAATATCCCCAACAGAGTCGCCAAAAACTATAACATCGCCCAGGGGTATCCACGCGCGTTAAACAATTCAGATCATCGATTTCTTTGATCTAGTCTCACGAGTGCAACGTTAAACATAGATGAGAGTCCAAATCCAACAACTTTTATAGAAAATCCATTTTAATGAAAAACCATTGCCAAAAATGAACTACATCCCCAGATCTTAGAATCGCCACCTAATATTTTTAGAAAAATTAGAAAACCCAAGACTCGTACCAAGCATTGTAACCATGGATGCTTGGCACGAAACCTTAGGTATGAGAATGGAAGATCATTAATTGAGCACCTTTGTCCACCTGATCAAAAGATCGGACTCTATTAAACCATGATATGAGTTTTATTAACTTTATATGTTCATATTCTGATTATTAAATAAATACTAAAATTTGCTATGTGAAATACAAGTATAGACTATGTCAATTATTTTGGAACAATTCGATTTCATTTGTTTTGAAAGAGTTTTGAAGATGTACAACCCAAAGAAATTGAGTTTACAAACATGAAAATCAACATCATTCCAAATTAAGCGACACAACCTTCATCCACCGGCATTCATACAGTTATATCAAGTAAGCAAATAGCCTCATGGTAGGATGCTAAACATAGTAAGAAAAACACACACAAGCGGGATGCTAAAGTATAAAAACTTACATGTTTACCGACGTCTCGCGAACAGCTACAAAACAAAATTAGTGAAATATGCATGATCTATATACAAAATCCTAATGCAATTCACTCATGAGATACAGCTAAAGATTCAGTTTCTAAGATATGACATGTAAATCATCTCAAGAACATGAAGTAGCGCACATAATCACATAGGAATTAATTAAATCCACAAATACAAATTTAGCCGAATCAAGATGCATGGAACATGGACGCAAAGAATGAATAGGAGTTAAAACAAAATATGATGCATATTCACAAAGGAAAGCAAGTAAAAGAATAAGATAGAGAGAAGTGGGGCGAGAAATTATTATAACACTTTGAATAAATAATTACAAACCGAATGAGAGAGAAAGGAGGAAAATAAGACAACAAAATAAAAAAAAAAACTCACAAAACACTCAAATGAAAACAAAATAGAAGCTTGATGCGCCTTGGAGACCACCGGAAATTGGTATGCTCCACACCAAAAGACTACTTTGTTTCATCCAAAAGAAGCTAACCGGCCGGCCTAAGCCAGCCGACCAACTAGGCCTAGCAAAACCTGTCTTGTTGCAACACCGATAGAAGAAACAAACAAGGAATATGCAGGTGGCTCAACTAACTACTTCCGGTTAGCTTACAACAAAACTAATATAAAATTAAAGTAAGAAAACAAATACAAGATAGAAAAATGCAAGAAAATAAATGAGATTGAATATTCACCTTCCAAAGAAATAATGAACTTATTGATTTCCAAACTTCCTTTTGATTACCCTCAAGGTTGTGAATTGTGTTCTCAATCCTCAATTCAAGAGCTTGAAATTTGAGCTAGAATGATGGTTTTGGACAAGTATATGATCTCTCTTTAATCTTCTTCAACTTAGCAAGACTACTCTCTCCTTGATCAAAGCTTTAGGACTTGGTTCTTGAGTGGTGTTTGCAAGGAAAGATAAGATGTATAGGCTTAGTAACTTCACTATATTGGCAAGACAACTCTCTAGTTTTCAAGGTTTTTTTTTTCTCTCAAATTCTAACTCAAATTTAGTATTCTCTCTACACTTCTCCTCTAATTTATCTCTTAAAACTCAAGACAAGAATTCTCATTATATAGGCAATACAAGTGGGCAATGGTGGAAGACAAAGTGGAGGACAAAGTGGAAGATTTAGAGAAGATAATGGATACAATGGGGAACTAACGGAGCTAATGAGAGACAATTTATAATGGAGGTAGATGATGAGTGGTGATGGTGGTGTGTGATTAGGAAAGTAGATGGTGGTTGGGGATGGTGAGATATGATTAGGAAAATGGGTGATGACTAGGGATGGTGGGGTGTGATTATGAAAGTGAATTGTGAGTGGCGATTGATGTGGTGTGATTATGAAAGTAGATGGTGAGTGGGGATTGATGTGTAGAAAATTTGGTAATGGAAATTGAAGAGCCAATATTCTTTTGGTAGTGGAGATTGGTGAATTTTGGATGAAAAATAATTTGGCCAAAAATGTGTGAAGGTTAGGATTAAAGGTCAAATTTTATCTCTCTTATTGAGGATTCTGTGAGAAACACATTTTGATTGTCATCATCAGGTAATCAAAAGAAAGCGCCCAAGTCTTAAGACCGGTTAAAATGGGGTGTCTACACAATTTGTGTAGAAAGTAACACAAGAGTACCCATCACTACAAAATAAATATACTAATTGATATATATGTGAATGACTATGAAGGTGAGAGATATCTCATCTTCCCAATGTACCACGACTTCCACTGGACGATCGTTGTCTAAGACATCAAAGGCAATCTATGGAGGGATTAAAACTCGATACGACCATCACCCAGCATCAATGACCCTTATGTCGACCAAGCACAAAAATTTGTAAGTGGTTGCTATTTAGAACATATGATAATTGTCGTGAGATGTTATATTTCAACTAGCATATATGCACATATGTGTTGGTTGGTACCTAATGTCAAATTTCTTTCATTCCCCCATGACAGAGGGACTATGTCGAGGTAGTCGTGTGCAAGATTTGTCCCATCATCACCATTATGGACCAAGTTGGCAGCCCAAGAGTTATTGCAACCAATTATATCTGTAACAACCCCGACCTATGATTAACTGCTAAACCATGATTAAGGATGCCTAATAAGTAATTAAGATGAAATTATAAATTAATTGCATATGTGTAGACGCGCCCTTGGACTTCATGCTACAGTTCGGACTCAATGTCATGGTTCTTAATCTGATCTCACAATGTGCGATGTGAGATTGATAAATCACCAAAGAGTCCAAATCCGGCAAATCGTTTTGGAAAACTGATTTTTAAGAAAGAAGTGCCAAACATGGACTGCTTTGCCAGATACAGAGTCGCCACCTAAATATTTATTTTGGGGCAATTTAGGAAGCCCTGACTCATGCCTAAGGCCACGTGTTCGTCATCACCAAAGTTGCCTCGGCTCGGGAACTTGGGTACGAGAGGGGAAGGTCATCTATGAGCACCCCCGCTCGCCCGATCAAAGATCGGCCTGTACTAAGCATGATATCTTGTTTTTGAAAACATATGCGTTCTTATTCTGGTTATTAGCTAGAATTTACTATGTGATGCACACAACACACAAGTATAAACTAGATCGCCTAATTTGGAACAAAACATTGCATATTCATTTGAAAACGGTTTGAAGTTTGCTACTCGCAAGTAGGCTAAAATGCGGATTTCAATGAATTGTTCCAATTCAAGTAATCCAACCTTTACCCACAAGTATTCAGGCAGTTAATCAACTAAGCAGTTAGCCTCATGGCAAGCATGCTTTCATGGCAACATTAACACACATGCAGTATGCTAAAGCGTAAACACTCACAGTGTACTCCGAGTCAAAACAAAGAACTAGTTAGAAATCATGCATGATCCTAGTTCATGTTAAGATGGCTAATGCAACACATGCGAGAATGCAACTAAAATAGGCTCGGCTATTCTAGAATGTCATGTGAAATGCAACTTGGTACATGTATTCAAATTGGAATTGAAATACAATGCAATTAGTATGATGCGCCGAGCCCGGTGCATGCAATACAGATGAATGATGCAAACATGCACAGCATAAGGATGCTAAATGAAATGTGCCCTAGAACTAACCATCGTAAGCGGTTAAGTAAAAGGGAGAAAGAAATGGGGGTTGGAAGACATGCATCACACACACGCACGCTTATTACAACAATTGGCCCTCTCGACGGAGGGTCCGAAAGAATAATACGAATCATCTAATTAACTAACTAACAAGCTAATTAATTATTACACAACCCTTAACTAATTAAACAAATTAATTAAGCTATGAAAATAGTAAAACAGCCTCGGGAAGAGGGACGAATGCATGCTCGGTCGGCTTCGCTTGGAAATTTGTTGCCATACTTCATAGCCTCTGTTTACACTGCTATGTACCTCTGAAAACTGTGCCAACTTCTGCGACACTTCTTAACCAACTTGTGGGCATTCTGAGAGGTCATCAACCAAAAGATATGGCCATCGGCCGTGGGAAATTGGTCATCGACCAAATATAAGGATATCGGCCAAGTGTTTATTGCCGATCGACACTGAATGTGGTCAATCGACCATTTCTTCCTGTGAAAAGCCCCTGTTGCTGCAGCAGAGGACAAACAAAACATGGCAATATATTTACAAGATAATGTCTGCACAACTACACCCCTTATCATCTTTAAGACTCAAGGAGTGTAGTTCTCGACCCTCGGACCACCAATCACGCATTTCAATGCATGATGGCCAAAGGAGCCAAGTGTGCAATTCAATATCAAATGAAATGCACAAAACACATAAAGGGCCCCAACCTCTATCATGCTTGATCAAGAGCCAAGGGAATGTACACATAATGCAATGCAACCTAAGCATGCAAGCAAGCATGCAAGCAACTCAAGCATGCAACAGGTATGCAACAAGATTATGCAATGCAACCAACATGCAATAGGCATACAACCTAAATATGGAAACATGCATGCATACAATGTAATAGGTATGCAACAACAATACCAACAACAAGCATGCAATGACATGTAATCTAACAAGTACGCGACAAACATATAAGCATGATGTAAAGCAACATGAACATGCAAACATACAAGGCATGTAAAGGTGGACAAGTATGCAACAACATACAAAATGAGACAAGCATGCGACAACATGGTAAAATGGACTTAAACTAAAGATGGATAGACCTCAACCATGCCCAAAATCAGTGGCCAAAATGCTAAGAAATGATGGATAAAAACACATACAAACATGCACATGTGATGGTCTATCACCTAGGCATAAGAGGGAAACTTTCAAGAGCACTTAAAAGAGGACAAACATGGACATGTGACATACATTATAAGCTCTGAAATCATGTTAGGAAAGGGGCCAAACCAACCAAACAAAGCAAGCAAGTCATGCAAAAAAAGGCTTAAAGCTTGAAACTGGCCAAGGGACTCAAACCATGGCCATGCAAAACAAGCCCCAAAGGGCCAAGGGCACCCAAAACAGTCCTAAGACAGATCAAGATAGGGCCAAAAACATGCTCGAAACTAGCCAACACAAGCTAGAACACAACACCAAAAGCATGAGGCATGCAAGGCTACAAAAGGGGTGTTACACTACACCTATCAAAACCAAACATGGCATGACATAAACCAATAAAAACAGAGTTATGGCATGGTAAAACAAGACCAAAAACCCACTTAGATGACATCCCAAAGACCTAAACATGATGGCACACACAATGACCCATTCATAAGGCATAAAACATCAACTCTTTAAAGCATTAAACGAGTGACAAGTGCAAGTGTTTGAGCATACTATATGGACTAAAATAACATAACAAGTGATGCCAAATCACTAAAATGGCCCAAGTAAAGCATGCTAGTGACTTGGACACTCAAAGCTAACAAGCTAGATTGCATGGTAGCTATACAAAACATGGCATGTATGGTCAAAACAACTCAAATTAGAGCTTAAACATGTTACAACAAGGCTAAAAGCTTCATGGAGTCGAACCAAAATCATGCTAGAAACATCGCTTAAAGCACAAAGCATGTTAAGGCAATTTCATGGAAATGCACTACAAGTGCATGAGGCATGCAAAGGCTAACCAAACCAAACCTAAACATAGGTATGACATGGTAAAACAAGCCCAAGAACATGCTAAAATGGACACAACATAGGCTAGAAAGACATGCTCAAACATGAAGCATATAAAGCTAATGTGTGTGATTTACACTACAAGTGTATGGTACATGCAAAATGCCACTAAACCAACGTTAGACAGAGGTAAAGCATGGAAAAGTAACACAAAATATTTACTGAAATGAAGCTAAGACAAGCTTAACAAACATGCTACAAACATAAGCCATTTATGCAAGCATACAAGACAACAAGGGGAAGGGATGACCCTCTCCTATTTAAGACTCCAAAACCACCTTTCCACCACTGAAAATCCTCTAGATTTCAATGGTAGAAAGGTCATGCAAAGCTAAGAACAAGGGCTAAAAAGGATGGCCTAAAACAAGGCCTAACAAGGCCTTGGAGGGGGGAAACAACCACAAACCAAAAAGCGACCTTTACCAAAGATTTAAAGCATCAAAAATAAGAACTTATTTTAGTTTAGAGTTAAGCTTAAAACAATAAGAAAGAAGGTCTAAAAGCTTAAGCAAGAAAGGGGTATTAAAAGCAAGAATGCTCACCCTTGAAGAACACTTTCAAGAACAAGGCTCCAGCAATTTTTTCAAGCTTAAACCACTCCAAGAACTCTGAAATCAACCTCAAGGGACCTCAGCTCCGAGAGGATGGTGTTTTAGTGTGTGTTTGTGTACAATAGTAAGACAATACTACACTTTTGAGTACAAAACAAGGCTAAACAAAGGAATATAGATACAAAAGTATATGTATCACTCAACCCTAATTTTTTTGAACCCTTGAGGAGGGAGGAGATGGTTCTCTCTTATAGAGAACCAAAAGCAAAGCTTCTTGAGGAAGCTAAGCAAAGGGGCAAATCCTTCCATACACGTGTATGGAGAGGGTGAATTATGCATGCCAGCTGTGACTGCTGGCATAAAATATCTGCATAAAGCAGATGAATAGGGTTTGGCCAGAAAACATGGCCGATCGACCAACACAAGGGCCGATCGACTAAAAAGAGTGTCGATCGGCCAACACTTTTGGCCGATGGCAAGAAAACAAGGCCGATGGCTTCATGGCTTGGCCGATGGGTTGAGGGGATGGCCAACAAGCCACCCTCTTCCCTAAGAAGCAAAAACACAAGTCATTGGTCCACAACCAAGCACAAAACAGACAAGTTGAGAGATCTTGAGGCAAGGCGCGCAGTCGAGACCTCCAGGAACTCAAAACGAACACGAACATGGATGATCATCGAGTGTTCAAACGATGACGTCCAAGTCTTGAGGACGGTCAAAAATAGGGTGTCTACAATATGTGTTGCATTATTTGTGTTTCTATCTATTTATTGTAGAAAGATCTGTATGTGTTTCTGTTTTGTTCTGTGAATTAAAAGCCTTATCGGCATCCGATCACGAAATTGACTTGGTATATGTGTAATTTGGAATTTTTAGGAAATTATGGTAGGTTTAATTGGAAGCCGATTCGGAACCAAAATAATTAGAATAAATAATGTTAATTAATTAGTCACTGATGAAGTTTCCTAATTCAGCCTATATAAGGCAGCTTGATGAATTAAGGGCCATTACTTACACTCTTATTCTCATATTTTCAGCTAAAAAACGTGTGTGTATGTGTGTGTGAGTGAGTGAGAGAGAGAGAGAGAGAGAGAGAGAGAGAGAGAGAGACCAAGAGAGAATTAAGATCATCAAGGGAATTACTAGAATTTGGAAGAAAATAGCTTGAAACTTAAGGATTTGTGCTTGGAATCTTAGTGTATTTACCATCTAGATCATTGTTGAACATTTAAGGTAAGACTTCAACCCTTAGACTTGATTAATATGATATCTAAGATATGGATTCTAGAGAATTAAGTTGAGTAATGTAAGAATTGAGCTAGAATGAATGAATTTAAGCCATACCATGCATGCACGCATTCTTATCACATTTTGAGTTTGAATTTCAAAAAAACCCCACATGCATATGTCTATCTTAGCTTTGTTTTGAGAATTTATCAAGTTTCTCACCATTTTATCTAAATTGATTATGTTTTGGACAAGTTTGAGTTCATAGCATTGCATACATGTTATATACATATAAGTTTCAAAGTTGGTTTGAACAATTGACGTGCTTTTGGGCTTTGATTTTGCCAAATGATTTTGAATTCACAATGTTTTACAAGTTTACACAAGTTTCCGTAAATTTTTGGCACAAAAGAACATGAATTGCAGCTTTGAGTTGAGTTTTGAAGCTTTGAGACAAATCTGGAAATTTCAGAATTCTGCTTCTCCGCTCGAGCGACAAAACATGCACTCGAGCGACCACTCTTTATTTGGCACTTCCGCTTGAGCGACCAAGAGTTGGCTCGAGCATAAAAGGCATGCTTTCAGAAGTTTACATGTTTTGCAGATCGCTCGAGTGACAAGAGTTGCGCTCGAGCGAAGACTTCAGTCTCACGCTCGAGCGACCGTCGAGCGGAGAATCACACAACCAATACTTTTGCATAGGTTTACAAACTAATTGAGTGACCGAAGTTGCGCTTGAGCGACCACGCCTATTTTGCATATTCGCTCGAGCAAAGGAATCTACGCTCGCGTAAGGACCCTGTTTTCAACAAATTTATTTAAGTGTTGAACAACATGTTTTGGCATCCTCATTGCATCCTAGACATTCCTATGCCATGATTAAGACACAATAATGAGGATAAGACTTAGAAACACACTAAGAACGAAACGAAATAAGTTAAGTATGATCCAAGCGTGTGTTTCAGTATATGTATCTGTTATATTTGTGTAGGTCACGCGCCGTGAGCTATTGATCCATTGGTTGCTATCAAAACTATCTGTGCAGATATCTGTAAGTAATAACTTAATAAAGCTATGTTTGATATAAAATACTTTCTGACCATTATGATATGATATGAACTGTTTCTGAATGATATAAAAGGCTATTTTATGATTCCTTCAATGATGATCCACATCTTTGAAATGTATTTGTGGTATCCTTAGTAGAGGCCCTCGCCCAGGGGACATAATACTATGGCTTATGGTCATGAGGCCCTCGCCCGAGGGAGATAATACCATGGCACAGGCCTCACCCAAGGGAAACAATATCGTGGCCGACGTATAAGATATGTTACTTGGTACCAGAGGTTCCATTATGAAACTTGATATGCTTGACCAAAGTGATATGTCAAGGCTAATGAAAGTACCACACATAATTTGAATGCGAATATGAACATGACTCTGTTTTTTATATATGAAACTGGACATCATTCATTAAAATCTTTACTCTCTTATTATTCACTAAGCTTTCGCTCACTATATATATTATGTTTGTAGGTGACCAAGCGAGTGACCAAGCGAGTGAGTTGATGACCTGGAGTCTCTGCTTTGTCGGTCAACCATTGTGCCTCCCGAGGAGGTTCCGAAAAGAGTTCAGTGGTCGAGTTTGTAAACCAAGACATAAGCTTAAGACGTTGTTTTGTGACCAATTCTTTTGTTCTATTTTGTGTATAATGACAAGGTTGGATGGATGTATATGACGTCATATATGTATATATATACTAGGTATTAAGTTATCTGTCCCATGTATGTCTGCACAGCTCTATGGACTATGTATGTTTCTACTTTTACTTCCACAACCCCTTAATATGTGACAGTTTGTTCAAAGGCCTTTGGTAATCCCAGGATTACTAGCCGGTTACGACGCTAAACATATAGGAGCGGGTTTGGATTGTGACAATATCAGTCAGCGTCTGTCATTAGCACGCCCTTGAATCGTAAGCTTCACATCAATTTGTACATATCTTCCACAACCAATATCCACACCTAAATGTCAAATGTTAACCATAACCACTTTGTATTTTTAAAGTGGAATGTGGGCCCGCGGTGTGTTACATTATAAGAACGCACGCATACAGTGAAGAAATTGTTAGCAGCCTCAATTGCTTTGAATAGTGTGAAATACAATACTCATTAGTACACCATTTTTTGAATTACACAAAGACAGTGCAATATGAAAACCTATAGGTGGGGGGGGGGTATCCACCTACATAGACTAACCAAACCTCAATATGAAATTTAGTATAAATAGCTTTGACATTTTGACAAACAAGCTTGCTTGTAAATTAATGCTATAGCATTGGTTGTACTGCCATCTTTCATTCAATATATATATATATATATATATATGCGTTTTGAGGCCTATTTGGTGCTGATCTATTGGTTTATAGACCTGTGTGAACAGTCACATTGAGATTGTGTTCAATTTTGACATAAAAAATGATGTAAATGTCCACATTTTTTTGTAGCATTTATTTGATATCATTATGAAGGTTCACATCATGTCTTATATTCAAATCCCCACCACATGGATGTGGAAATTGTTTTAAGTATTGTTATAACACGATGTGAAAGTCTTAGCTTATGTTACATCCCAACGTTTATGAATGTGAAATTTCATATCACACCCTACAACCAATGGGAAGCCATAGTTTGGGCTTTTTTGGCTATTTTAGCCACAAAAAACAAAATAGGCTATTTTAGCCATAACAAACAAAACATCACATCTAACCCATAATCATTATATTCTTCTCTCACAAAAAAACTCAAAAAAGTCAAAAAGCCAAAAAATCTTCCCAAACCAAGCTTTTAAGCCCAGGCTAAAATAGCCAAAATAGCCAAAATGCCAACTCACTTCCCAAACGGAGGCTTAATTTACTTTTATGAAGCTGTGTTTTTGGATCTATTTTTAAGCATAAGAAAATATGTTGCCTATTGTGAGGTAAAAATATTCGAGTTTGAATTACAAAAAAATTAGGATTTTCTTCTTCCCTATTTGTCACCTATTTAAGGCTAAAAAAGCCCCAAAAGCTAGCCTTTATAGCCTAAAAAGCTAAGAAAACAGCCCTTTAAACCGAAACGAAATAAGAGTAAGTATGATCCAAGCGTGTGTTTCAGTATATGTATCTGTTATATTTGTGTAGGTCACGCGCCGTGAGCTATTGATCCATTGGTTGCTATCAAAACTATCTGTGCAGATATCTGTAAGTAATAACTTAATAAAGCTATGTTTGATATAAAATACTTTCTGACCATTATGATATGATATGAACTGTTTCTGAATGATATAAAAGGCTATTTTATGATTCCTTCAATGATGATCCACATCTTTGAAATGTATTTGTGGTATCCTTAGTAGAGGCCCTCGCCCAGGGGACATAATACTATGGCTTATGGTCATGAGGCCCTCGCCCGAGGGAGATAATACCATGGCACAGGCCTCACCCAAGGGAAACAATATCGTGGCCGACGTATAAGATATGTTACTTGGTACCAGAGGTTCCATTATGAAACTTGATATGCTTGACCAAAGTGATATGTCAAGGCTAATGAAAGTACCACACATAATTTGAATGCGAATATGAACATGACTCTGTTTTTTATATATGAAACTGGACATCATTCATTAAAATCTTTACTCTCTTATTATTCACTAAGCTTTCGCTCACTATATATATTATGTTTGTAGGTGACCAAGCGAGTGACCAAGCGAGTGAGTTGATGACCTGGAGTCTCTGCTTTGTCGGTCAACCATTGTGCCTCCCGAGGAGGTTCCGAAAAGAGTTCAGTGGTCGAGTTTGTAAACCAAGACATAAGCTTAAGACGTTGTTTTGTGACCAATTCTTTTGTTCTATTTTGTGTATAATGACAAGGTTGGATGGATGTATATGACGTCATATATGTATATATATACTAGGTATTAAGTTATCTGTCCCATGTATGTCTGCACAGCTCTATGGACTATGTATGTTTCTACTTTTACTTCCACAACCCCTTAATATGTGACAGTTTGTTCAAAGGCCTTTGGTAATCCCAGGATTACTAGCCGGTTACGACGCTAAACATATAGGAGCGGGTTTGGATTGTGACAATATCAGTCAGCGTCTGTCATTAGCACGCCCTTGAATCGTAAGCTTCACATCAATTTGTACATATCTTCCACAACCAATATCCACACCTAAATGTCAAATGTTAACCATAACCACTTTGTATTTTTAAAGTGGAATGTGGGCCCGCGGTGTGTTACATTATAAGAACGCACGCATACAGTGAAGAAATTGTTAGCAGCCTCAATTGCTTTGAATAGTGTGAAATACAATACTCATTAGTACACCATTTTTTGAATTACACAAAGACAGTGCAATATGAAAACCTATAGGTGGGGGGGGGGTATCCACCTACATAGACTAACCAAACCTCAATATGAAATTTAGTATAAATAGCTTTGACATTTTGACAAACAAGCTTGCTTGTAAATTAATGCTATAGCATTGGTTGTACTGCCATCTTTCATTCAATATATATATATATATATATATATATATATATGCGTTTTGAGGCCTATTTGGTGCTGATCTATTGGTTTATAGACCTGTGTGAACAGTCACATTGAGATTGTGTTCAATTTTGACATAAAAAATGATGTAAATGTCCACATTTTTTTGTAGCATTTATTTGATATCATTATGAAGGTTCACATCATGTCTTATATTCAAATCCCCACCACATGGATGTGGAAATTGTTTTAAGTATTGTTATAACACGATGTGAAAGTCTTAGCTTATGTTACATCCCAACGTTTATGAATGTGAAATTTCATATCACACCCTACAACCAATGGGAAGCCATAGTTTGGGCTTTTTTGGCTATTTTAGCCACAAAAAACAAAATAGGCTATTTTAGCCATAACAAACAAAACATCACATCTAACCCATAATCATTATATTCTTCTCTCACAAAAAAACTCAAAAAAGTCAAAAAGCCAAAAAATCTTCCCAAACCAAGCTTTTAAGCCCAGGCTAAAATAGCCAAAATAGCCAAAAAGCCAACTCACTTCCCAAACGGAGGCTTAATTTACTTTTATGAAGCTGTGTTTTTGGATCTATTTTTAAGCATAAGAAAATATGTTGCCTATTGTGAGGTAAAAATATTCGAGTTTGAATTACAAAAAAATTAGGATTTTCTTCTTCCCTATTTGTCACCTATTTAAGGCTAAAAAAGCCCCAAAAGCTAGCCTTTATAGCCTAAAAAGCTAAGAAAACAGCCCTTTAAACCGAAACGAAATAAGAGTAAGTATGATCCAAGCGTGTGTTTCAGTATATGTATCTGTTATATTTGTGTAGGTCACGCGCCGTGAGCTATTGATCCATTGGTTGCTATCAAAACTATCTGTGCAGATATCTGTAAGTAATAACTTAATAAAGCTATGTTTGATATAAAATACTTTCTGACCATTATGATATGATATGAACTGTTTCTGAATGATATAAAAGGCTATTTTATGATTCCTTCAATGATGATCCACATCTTTGAAATGTATTTGTGGTATCCTTAGTAGAGGCCCTCGCCCAGGGGACATAATACTATGGCTTATGGTCATGAGGCCCTCGCCCGAGGGAGATAATACCATGGCACAGGCCTCACCCAAGGGAAACAATATCGTGGCCGACGTATAAGATATGTTACTTGGTACCAGAGGTTCCATTATGAAACTTGATATGCTTGACCAAAGTGATATGTCAAGGCTAATGAAAGTACCACACATAATTTGAATGCGAATATGAACATGACTCTGTTTTTTATATATGAAACTGGACATCATTCATTAAAATCTTTACTCTCTTATTATTCACTAAGCTTTCGCTCACTATATATATTATGTTTGTAGGTGACCAAGCGAGTGACCAAGCTCAGAGCTGATGACCTGGAGTCTCTGCTTTGTCGGTCAACCATTGTGCCTCCCGAGGAGGTTCCGAAAAGAGTTCAGTGGTCGAGTTTGTAAACCAAGACATAAGCTTAAGACGTTGTTTTGTGACCAATTCTTTTGTTCTATTTTGTGTATAATGACAAGGTTGGATGGATGTATATGACGTCATATATGTATATATATACTAGGTATTAAGTTATCTGTCCCATGTATGTCTGCACAGCTCTATGGACTATGTATGTTTCTACTTTTACTTCCACAACCCCTTAATATGTGACAGTTTGTTCAGAGGCCTTTGGTAATCCCAGGATTACTAGCCGGTTACGACGCTAAACATATAGGAGCGGGTTTGGATTGTGACAATATCAGTCAGCGTCTGTCATTAGCACGCCCTTGAATCGTAAGCTTCACATCAATTTGTACATATCTTCCACAACCAATATCCACACCTAAATGTCAAATGTTAACCATAACCACTTTGTATTTTTAAAGTGGAATGTGGGCCCGCGGTGTGTTACATTATAAGAACGCACGCATACAGTGAAGAAATTGTTAGCAGCCTCAATTGCTTTGAATAGTGTGAAATACAATACTCATTAGTACACCATTTTTTGAATTACACAAAGACAGTGCAATATGAAAACCTATAGGTGGGGGGGCGGGTATCCACCTACATAGACTAACCAAACCTCAATATGAAATTTAGTATAAATAGCTTTGACATTTTGACAAACAAGCTTGCTTGTAAATTAATGCTATAGCATTGGTTGTACTGCCATCTTTCATTCAATATATATATATATATATATATATGCGTTTTGAGGCCTATTTGGTGCTGATCTATTGGTTTATAGACCTGTGTGAACAGTCACATTGAGATTGTGTTCAATTTTGACATAAAAAATGATGTAAATGTCCACATTTTTTTGTAGCATTTATTTGATATCATTATGAAGGTTCACATCATGTCTTATATTCAAATCCCCACCACATGGATGTGGAAATTGTTTTAAGTATTGTTATAACACGATGTGAAAGTCTTAGCTTATGTTACATCCCAACGTTTATGAATGTGAAATTTCATATCACACCCTACAACCAATGTATGGCAACTCATATGTGAATAACTTCAAAATGCGTTACTGGATAACATCCCCAAATGTGTTCATAAAATACTCAAAAACATGTCAGTTTAACAGATGTGAATATGTCAATTTGTTAACACAAATATGAATATCCACATCATGTATTTCAATAATGTGATGTTAGCACATATGTGAATATTCATATCATAATCATACGCATGTATGCATCATAAAATACTTAAAAACATGTCAATTTGCCAACAAAAAACACACAATGCCACTACTTTATGTGCTCTTTAAGACCTTTCTCTCTCTATAACATTCTTATTTTAATCTTTTTTTTTTTAATAATGTTTTTGGGTTTTCTGATTTGGGATTTATTTGTGAGAGTTGAAGATTTTTTTTTCCCTTATATATATATATATATATATTTTTAATTTTTTCTAGGTAATAGTTTTTCTTTTTCTTTTGGATTAGGTTTTTGGGTTTTCAGATTTGGATTTGTTTGCGAGTGATGAAGGATTTGTAGGTGAATAGACTCATATATAAATAAAGGATTTATTACGTATTTGTCATTTATAGATCAAACTTTATGTTTTGATGATGCACCTAGTATTATTGCACCAAAAAAAAAAAAAAAAAAACATGTTTAAGTGCATTACGTGGATGCTTGGAAGTATGTGAAATAACTTGCAGAAAAAACATGAAAATGGGCGATCTTGTGCCACACGCATGTGGTTGGACTGACCCAATATGCATTTCCCACAAACAGATTAGTGTTTATCGCAATCCAAAATATCCAGAAGTTTCTGAGGTATTTCTTCTCTATTGCTATGTTACAATCATATCAATGAACTACCGTGTTAGCTTCCCATTTATTACCTTAGAATATAAATAAGAGAAAATTTGAATGCCTTTACCAAACATTGCCTCATATTATGGGACATCTTGACTCAAATCCATACCTGAAATGCATGCCAAAGTCCAAATATAAAATTGGTGGCCAACCCCAAACAACCCAGTCTACTGCCCTATTTTGGAGCATTTAATCCACATAAGCTTAGTTTGAGAGCCCAAGACCAAGTGCACGATAGGCCCAAAAGAATGAGGGGATGGGGTGTTTCTATAGAAGGTAGATGAGTAAACACCTCTCTTGCACTCATCGCAAAATAGTCCTAAGGCCCAATGGCAAGAACACTAGATGTTTATGTTCACATGCTACAAGTGATATTCCACATCAACCAAGCACATACCTTTATATCTATATAATACTTCAGCAATCGTTAAATTATCAGAAATTCAGTCAATAGAGACAACATTTTCACTTAGGGGGAGCCGGTCAATTCTCGTCTTGGTTGGGGCTAGGGTAGGGATGCAGATCAAGCTTTGATGCATGTGAACAAATTCATTTAAGCCCATTAGGAGCCATTTTGAGTTTGATTCATATAAATTGGTCGAATCATTCCAAGATTGAGTAGGTGGAGATTAGCTCATAAAAGTTGAAAAATATTTTGTTACCGGTTTAAAGGGCTGTTTTCTTAGCTTTTTAGGCTATAAAGGCTAGCTTTTGGGGCTTTTTTAGCCTTAAATAGGTGACAAATAGGGAAGAAGAAAATCCTAATTTTTTTGTAATTCAAACTCGAATATTTTTATCTCACAATAGGCAACATATTTTCTTATGCTTAAAAATAGATCCAAAAACACAGCTTCATAAAAGTAAATTAAGCCTCCGTTTGGGAAGTGAGTTGGCATTTTGGCTATTTTGGCTATTTTAGCCTGGGCTTAAAAGCTTGGTTTGGGAAGATTTTTTGGCTTTTTGACTTTTTTGAGTTTTTTTGTGAGAGAAGAATATAATGATTATGGGTTAGATGTGATGTTTTGTTTGTTATGGCTAAAATAACCTATTTTGTTTTTTGTGGCTAAAATAGCCAAAAAAGCCCAAACTATGGCTTCCCAAACGAAGCCTTAGTTTAGCTTTTGAGTCCTATTTTGAAGGTGAAAAAGCAAATAAGCTAAAAACCTAAAAAGTTTTACTTTTACCAAACAACAAACCTTGCCAAAGTACAACAACTTAAGCATGTGAATTATGAATTTAAAAAAAAAAATCAAAAAACAAAAACCTCAATAATTTTTAACATATGGGGCCAAAAATCTACTAGAGCTACACCATCTTGAAATCATCATCGAAGTAAAATAATAAATTGCCATGGCCAACCATTGCCTTTGGCCATCATGACGATTATGTTAGAAGGAAATGAATGAGGAGCCATATGAGGTGAAAATCTCATGTACCATTCTATAAAGTGGTAGTAAGGGTGACTTATCTGTCAACTTTTTCATTATCACCGCCAAAAAATCAAGCTCTGCCTTACGTAAAGTTGCTAGAGTACAAGCATAAACTAAAACATTTTAGAGCTACAAAGATAGTTATTAAATCGTTAGAACCGCATAAAAAATTTCTCCTAGAGTATATGTTAATATGAACTAGAGAAACTTGAGCAGCTCATTGCAAAATTAATTCAAGCTCGAGCTAATCTTATAGTGTCCATCTTCATGTGAATCAAGTTTTAATTATTATGGTCAAAATTAATTCCCAAATAAACCCATATATAAATGAAGGATTTGTTATGTATTTGTAGATGAAATTATTTGTTAATGTATTTATAGATGAAACTTTATTTTTTGATGATACACGCAATATGACTACAAAAAAAATAAAAATAAAATATGTATATATGTTTCCATACAAGTTTTTTAATAGTTGGATATCAAATGATTGGCCAAACACGTGAAAACACTTTTATCTGTGCATGTCCATAACATTGATTCATTTTTAGGGCGGTGTATGAGGTTATCTCTTTAAGTTTCCATTGTTCTCAAAGTTTCAAATAAATTGTGTGCCTTCTTGGGAATTAATCTACTTTGTCAAGAACTTGCCTTCACATTGATTGTGTTTTGCAACATTTTTATATTTGTTTGTTGCTTTTGGTAAGTGATTGGAGTCTCAATGTTATATATTTAACTTGTTAAAATATATTTTATTAATCTATTTATTTTTACTATTTTACAATTTTATATATTTTTCTGTGTTTTTATATATTTTGAATGTTTGTATACATATTAGTGTAAATAATATATTTTAGATATTTTATATATTATATTATATTTATAAATTAAATATAAAAAACGAAAAAAGAAAAAAAAAACAATGTCAGCAAGCCGACACCCTCCCATTTACATATAATGTATATATATACATATATTATATAATTTTATTAAATTAAGTTGTTTGTTTGGTTTGATTCTGCAGGTTTGGCCTATAAAAGGAGCAGATGGGAGAGGGCGAGGGCGAGGGCTCAGCGAAGGCTTCGGCCAAGCAGAGGCAAAAAGAAAGAAATAAACAAAGAAAGGGAAAGAAGGGGGAGATTAATTTGTATATATTACAGTAGGGTAGTTTTATGAGTGTCAGAAATTAATTACTGTCTTTGGTTTGAGTTTTCTGGATTAAATTTTTTAAAAATTAAATTTTTTGATTTTCATATTTTTTTGTTTTTAGTGAATATTTTTAAAATTTTAAACATTTTTTTTACTTTTTTAGATGCACCTTAATTAGATGTGTCTAAAAAGTAAAAAAATTGTGAAAAAATATTTTAAAAAATTAAGAAATACATAAAAATACAAAAAATGTACTAAATTCTTATATTTTTGGTATTTAGTGAATTTTTAAAAGATTTTTTTTACAATTTTTTTACTTTTTAGGTGTATTTATGTTAGGTGTGTCTAAAAAGTAAAAAATTTGCATAAAATATTTAAAAAATTCAGTAAAAACAAAAAAAAACGCAAAATAAGATTATAGAATTTTTTGAAAACTATTTTTAAAAAATGGGAATCAAGCAAAGTGAATATTTTTTTTTTAGGGTAGAGATGACACTACCAAGTAATTATGATTTATTGTATTTAGTATTTTTAGTTTAGATTTGATTTGGATAAATTGTATAACTTTCAAATATTTAGATCTTTTTCTGCAATAAATATTTTATTCAAATCATATTATACAATTATTTTCACTGTTGTATATTAAAATTGTTAACGAGTCATACCTAATAAAATGGTTCGTGCATCAACTATAATTTAATTTAATTTAGTTTAGTGGTGAAGGTCCGTACTAAGTAAAGATGATTCGTGACTTTATGGGTTTTAATATACAAATCCTTTTGACGATATATTTCTGATCAACTTATATCATTTTATCCAAATTAATGATTTTCTAAAAACTAATATAATAACCACTAATTATAAGGTTAGTTGTGGACTCAAAATCCTAAGAAATTTCTTATTTTATTTTATTTATTTTATGTTTTATTAATTTTAGTTTTATTATTTTCAAAATCAAACTCTTTAAATTACTTTAATTATTATTTTTATATCAAAACAACTCGATTAGTCCTGAGAATCAATACTCAATCTCAACCACTATATTTCAAAAGGGTCCAGCTTGTCTCATGTTGATCGGATATCAATAGTTATCCGAATCGATCGTCTAGTCCGTCCCATAGGGCCTATTTTTAGGCTTTGTTTGGATAATTCGAACTGTTTAATGTGTAGAACTCGTCGAGTACTATATTCTTATAAAAAATTACGTTGATCGGATATTGATAACTATTTGATCAGATCAAATTTGTATAAAAAAATATATACAGTGAAAAAATAAACGGTTGACAGAAATCTGATCCGATCAAATAGCTATCGATATCTGATCTACGTGATTTTTTTATAAGAATATGATACTCGACGAGTTCTACATATTGCACGGTTCGAATTATCAAAACGATGCCAAAAAAGGGCCTCATAAGCCGGACTAGATGGTCTAGTCTTGATCTAAATATGAGACAAGTTTAACCCATTTCAAAATAGTAATTATTACTTGACTATAAATAGAATATTTTAATATACAAATGACAACATCAATAAGTCATCTTTGCAGATCAATCAAATCAAATCAAAGCCTTGGAAATAAATTTGGCAGCAGGAATATGCTAGAGGAGCAAAATAGAAACACATAATCTCAAACATCATACATAACCACAGATTTTCTTTTCTATAATTGACCAATGTATTTAGTCTGTACTTGAGTAATATTTAATCTAATTATCTAGAATTATATTATTTTAAGAAATTGTTAACTCATTTTGAGGTAGTGTTTATAGCGTTATATAATTTCCTTTGGAATATTTAACCTTTCGTATTGATTAATGACAATGCAAGTATGTAGGGTTTCACACTAAGACACTTTAACTAAAAAATTAAGCACAAAGTCGAGTCTACAAGAGGAAAAAGAAAAGACAAAAAAAATTCTATATTTTCTAATATCTAAACTAAAAGCTATTTTTGTCATTTTAATATTTGCAAATTTCATTTCAAGTTTTTGTCAATTAACAGACCCCTGTTTTTAAGGCTGTATTTGGTTGTGCTAAGACTAGTTTTTTTCATCATCTCTTCCCAACATTTTGTTCAAACCAACAGAGTGATCCCCATGCGCTTTGCACGGGAGTGTCCAACTAGTATATATATATATATATATATGCGCTATAGGCACTCTGCTAAGAAAAAATCACATGTCACTCTGCCAGGAAGCCTAAAAAGGAAACTGGCCCAACTACATAATAAGACTACATTTTATAAAAGAACATTGCTACTAGCCTAAAAAATTAGACGCACTTTTTAAATTTAATGATTTGATTTGTATTAAATATTTAACTCAATTTTTTTTTAATTATTAATTAATTATTTTGTCAACACATCACTTGATTTAAAAAGTGAGTTTATATATATCATTTTCTTTTATAAAAACTACGGCCTTGTTTGATTTGTCTCTTCAGAGACAATTTTTTAGAAAACATTTCAAAAATTTGTTTGATTAAAAAATTTTTAAAAACAAATTCAAAATTATTTTTCTCTCCACTATATATCAATCAATTATTTTTTTTTATTATCTATTCTCTCGTTCTCTCATATCTTACACATCAATTAATTATTTTTTCTTTCACTCCCATTTATTCAACTACAAAAAATAAAAAATATATTCTAAACTCTAAAATTACTTTCAAAATATACAACGAGTTATTTTTAGAAAGTTAGTTAAAAGTCATTTTT
This sequence comes from Camellia sinensis, assembly GCF_055761805.1. NCBI lineage: Eukaryota > Viridiplantae > Streptophyta > Magnoliopsida > Ericales > Theaceae > Camellia > Camellia sinensis. The sequence goes on from NC_138966.1 coordinate 16,782,358, forward strand.
TTGACTTTTTTAGGTCACATCACCTATACTTTTTTCCACGTTTATTCTTTTCAAAAAAAAGCCTAAAAAAGTCCACAAAAAAAAAAAAAGAAAAGGCTGTGAACATATTTTCCAAAACATGTCAACCAAACAAATTTTTTAATTTTGTAAACTCTTTTCAAAAAATTATTTTTCAAAATTATTTTACAAATACAAACTAAACATGGCCTCTATTTCTAACCTTTTGCAAGTTGATTTAGTATCAAATTGTGAGAACAATTCAAATTTTGTTAAAGGAATTTATGATACTGATATTTATATGATTTTGAACATATCATATTTGGTATGTTATTCTTTATGACAAGGATAGTGTTTGAAATTTGTGTTTAACTAACCCCAAGTCAAAGGGAATTTTTCCCCCGACAATGCTACGTAACTCAAATTTTGTAGTTTAAAAGTGGCTCAAATGGCCAAAACGACGTCATTTTGAGTACAGAACAACATAAAAATGGGGCCATTTGAGCCACTTTTGAGCCACAAAATTTGAGTTACGAGACATTTTCCTTTTTCCCCCCTCCTTTGGGTCCATCTTATCAACAAATACTTGAGCAACAAGTGACAAGTGAATATTTATATTATTAACAGACTTTTATACATATATTCACAAACAAACATATCATGGAAACTTTTAAGCATGAAAAAATGGGTCGCAAATCAACTTATGTTTATGAATAATAGTAAGGATCATGAAAAAAAATCATGAAATGTTTCATAAAGATTTTTTATCCTTCAATTAGTGTGTGGTGTTTTTTTATATGTGTAATCTAACAGTGAAAAATCTTTTATGGTTCTTTTTATGATATTTTTTTCATGATACCTAATATTACTTTTTATTTATCTTGAATGTGTCATGTGACATGGCACATAATCACTAAAATAATGGCAAAAGTCAAAACTTAGTCAAAGGTGATCATAAAGTTTTTATAGTGGAGGAACTAACTTTGATTGATAAGAAAATGTTAACTTATGTTGAACCTAATTGAATGACGAAAGTGTCAACCTAATCCAAGTAAGAAGGTGTCCAGGTTAAAGAATATTTGTTAGGCAAATGCATTTCTAGAGGAAAAAGGAAGACATTAGGGGAAATAGAGAACCCTATATAAAACATTACAACCACATGGGTTAAAGTATGTGTGAGCAATTTTACTACATTGGAGCATCCTTGTGTTCCTTTGAATAGTTATTGACTTATCATTAGAGAACTCTATATAAAATATTACACTCTCTTGGGTTAAAGTATGTGTAACCAATTTTACTACATTGGAGTGTAGCTTGTTTTTCGTGCTCGTTTCGGATACGATAGTCCTATAGTTTGGACTTCTGTGGTTCTGAATCTGATTTCACAAGTGCAATATAAAATAGATAAACATAAATGAGTTCAAGTCCGACCAATCTTTTTGAAAATCACTTTTGAATCAAAAATGCCAAAAATGAACTATTTTGCCAGATTTCAGAGTCATCACCTAAATGTTTTTGAAAATTTTAGGAAACCCACGACGTGTCCGTCATCACCAAAGTGTCTCGGCTCGAAAACTTAGGTACAAGAGGAAAAGGTCATGAATTGAGCACCTCACTCGCTTGATCAAAGTTCGACCTCTACTAATTATGATATGATTCTTATTTACATTATATGCTCTTATTATTAGGCTATTCTTACTATGTAATGTACACAAGTATATACTAATTTGCTCAATTTTGAACGCTTCGATTTCATGCATGTTTTGAAAAGAGTTTTGAATATTCGTCACTTGAAAAAAGTGAATTTGTATATGCATTAATCAAAACATCCCAATTTAAGTAATTAGCCTTCATCCACAAGCATTCAAACAGGTATATCACTTAAGCACTTAGCCTCATGGTAATCATGCTTGCTATGGAAACACTAACACTCATGCAATATGCTAAAGCGATAAGTGCTCACCTCGTAATCCAAGGCAAGCCAAAACGAAACAAAATAGTAAGAAAAAATGCATGATCCTAACGATACAAGATGGCTAATGTAGCACATGCAAAAATGAAACTAATAAATTCAGTTGTCTAATATGTCATGTAAATCACTTTGATAGCATGCGGTAGCGCACATATTCAAGGAAGTAATAAATGAGAATTCCATTAGAATGATGGACCAAACCTTATGTATGCAAGACTAATGGATGCAAATCATGAAAAATGCTAAAAGAAACATGATGTTCTATACTATCCATCATAAGCAGATAAATAAAAAAGAGAAAGAAATGGGGGGTTGGATGACATACGCATTATTACAATTTGCCCTCACACAGGAGGGTCCGAATGCATGTCCTAACAAATTACTACGAATTACCCAACTATTACAAACCAAATGAAATAAATTAAATACACTAGCTAATTATTTCAAATTAAGATTAACTAGCTACCACACCTAACTCATTAATTACAACACAATTTTGCTAGCTATTAGAATTAAGCTAATTAAGCATAATACGAAACTAAGTTAATTAACTATTATGGACCCCGAGAAACGAGGGATGACTCATGCATGTGCGCGGATTTCCACCTGAAAATGTTCTCCGTTCTGCTGCCAGTGTGCTTCTATTGCGCAGTCAGAAAATTGCACTGATATTCACCTCAGCCTCTGCTCTGCTCTACAGGAAAAATAACACTACCTAGCTGAAAAAAGATGGTCAGCTGGCCAGAAGAAGTGGTCGGCCGTACAGCAAAGGTGGCCATCCGGCCACTAATGTTTGGTACTGCCCTGCTGCAATAGACATGAAACAGAGCACAAATAGAGGATTTTCAAGGGATGTTTATCTACCCTGCCTCTCCTTATCATCGAACGGATCAAAGGAAAGGTAGGCATAATTCGCAAGTCATCAATCAATGTAAATTCTTTCCATGATGGTCTATGAATTAAGGGATACAATTTCAATGAAAGACAAGGAAAAACTTATGAACCTCATCTCTATCATGGAATTGATCAGGGGAAGCGGTTGACATTGATTCTTGAACCATTTTCATCACTAAGAGTATGAAATGCTTCAAGAATCAATGGGTTCAATTAACGTCTGATTGAACCCAAAACTTGATTTTGTTATCTTGTTACCTCTTAGTTCAATTTCATTACTGTAGACACCCCATTTTGACCGTCCTCGGGACTTGGTTGTGCTTGCAGGTACACCCAACAACTAGTTCGACTGCTCGCCGAGTACTCGACTGTCACGGCGGAACGTCACCGGTTCGAGCTTCCCGGACCTTGTATCCTTTCTGCCCCATTTTTGGACTTTGGATAGGTCCTGTCAGAGTGACCCTTTTGCTGCACTGCTGGCCATGGCATGGAACTGCCGGCCATTGCTTTGATCCTGCCGGCCACTAGTGAAGCCCTGCCGGCCATCAGTGAGCCCTGTCGGCCATTGCTTTGATCATGCATGGTTTAGTTGCATGTTTGCACATTTAAGTCATATTGCATGTTTGCCATGCTTATGTGTTACATTGTTTGGATTAAGTGTTAATCCGAGCACGAGGAACGAGGGGCGTTTCATACTTCAAATGATAGAACGTGTCTCAATTCTCGGTCGCCGAAGCTCTTGATGATTCATGATAGAGTTCTAGGCTTTACTTGTTTTATTTGTGCATTCATTTTCATATTGATTGGCATAAGTTGGATCTTTGGCCATCATGCATTGGGATGCGTGATTGATGGTCGTGGATCCGACTAGGCCTCTCCCTTGATGTCTTGAGGTGATTTGGAGTGCCACGATGCGTACATATCCTTGGGAAACCCTCCATTTTCTCTATTTTGTGCTTCGTTGCAGTTTGGTGTCACAGCACAACCAGTGGCCGGCAGCCTGCCACTGATGGCCGGCAGTGTGCCACTCTTGGCCGGCAATGGACTACCTTTGGTCGGCAGTGATCCTTCCATAGCCGGTAGGCCACTGGTGACTTCCCCTGCAGTGTTTTGGTAAGGTCCAGCAACAAGCGCTGGAAGACACCCTGCAAATAGAGCCTCTAAAGAGCAACCGGAAGGCATTTCGAGGCGAAGAACCGAAGCGAGCATGCATGCCTCCCTTCTTCAAACAGAGCTAGAATAGCACCATTTACTGTTTTCCCTACCTGCTTGTTGTCATTCATTAATTAGTTAATTAATTTGTTAATTAATTAAGTTGTGTAATAATTAGTTGTAGCTAGTTATTCAATTTGGTTCTGTAATAATTAATTAGCTTGTGAGTTGGTTAATTAGGTGGCTTGTATTATTTATTCGGTCCCTCCGAGTGAGGGCAAATTTGTAATAAGTGTGGGTGCGTGTGTGCATATCTTCCAACCCCATTTCTTTCTCCCTTTTATTTAACCGCTTATAATGGTTAGATTTAGGGCATATTTCAACTAGCATACCTTATGCTATACATGCGGGCATTCATTCATCTGTATTACATGCACCGGGCTCGGCGCACCATACTAACTGCATAGTATTTCAAATCAAACTTGAATACGTGTTATCTGTTGCATTTCACATGCCACCCTAGGATTAGCCGAGCCTATTCTAGACTACATTCTGTATGCGATACATTAGGAACTTAACATGGACTTGGATCTTGCATGATTGCTAACGAGTTCTCTGTTTTGGCTTGGAATACAATGTGAGTCTTTATGCTTTAGCATCTCGCATGAGTGTGAATGTTAACATGACAGCATGCTTACCATGTGGTTATATGCTTATGTGATATACCTGCCTGAATGCCTATGGGTGAAGGTTGGATTACTTGAATTGGGATAATTCATTGAAATCCGCATTTTAGCCTACTTGCGAGTAGCAAACTTCAAACATTTCCAAACAAACGGATATGCAATGTTTTGTTCCAAATTAGGCGATCTAGTCTATACTTGTTTTGCTGTGCGCATCACATAATAATTCTAGCTAATTAATCGGAATAAGAACGCATAATGTTTTCAAAACTAGATATCATGGTTAGTAGAGGCCGATCTTTGATCGGGTGAGCGGGGGTGCTCACGAAGTGACCTTCCCCAATCGTACCCAAGTTCCCGAGCCGAGGCAACTTTGGTGAAGACGGACACGTGGCCTTAGGCAACGAGTCAGGGTTTCCTAAATTTCCCAAAATAAAATATTTAGGTGGCGACTCTGTATCTAGCAAATCAGTCCATGTTTGGCACTTCTTTAAAAAAAAAATCTGTTTTCAAAAAAACGATTTGCCGGATTTGGACTCTTTGATGATTCATCGGTCTTGCATTGCACTCTGCAAGATTAGATACAGGGCCGTGACTTTTAAGTACGAGCTGTAGTGAGCCCATATGAACAAAACGGGGGGGGATTCATCCTCCTGGGGTGTTCGGGGACGTCTACAATTACCTCTTTTAATTACCTTCCCATTCATTAGTCATTTTAATCCAATAATGAAGATCAAGTCCACTAATGGAGAAAAGCACTACAAGAATTTTCACTTTTGATGACTAAATTTTAAGTCGCCAAAAGTCACTATTTAGTCGCCGAAGGCTTTTGGCAACAAAAATATTTGGTCGGAGAATTAGTCGGGGAAGAATTGTCGGGAAAGATCATTGGCGACTAAAATTATTTTAGTCGCCAAATGTACTACATTGCCGACTAAGTTTTCAGTCGCCAAAAGGTTTGAAATTAAATTAAATATCATATTTTCGACAACTAATTTTTTTGTCGCTAAAAGTTCAGTTATTTTTACGACTAATCATTTAGTTGCGGAAAAGAGTTTTAGCTACCAAATATATTAGTGGCCTAAAGTAAATAACAATGTTTTGGCTACTAAGATTTTAGTCGCCTAAAGTCAAAAAACATTTGCCTACTAAAGATTTAGTTGCCTAAAGTCTTATGTTTTTAGCTACTAAGATTTTAGTTGGCAAACATTTTGTGTTTTGGCTACTAAACATTTGGTTGCCTAAAGTCTCACATTTTTTTGCTATGAAAGTTTTAGTCGCCAAAAGTTTTTTTTATTTCTTTAGCTTATTTTTTTAGCTACGACATATTTTAGTCACCATATGTTTGATTTTTTTTGCTACAAAATATTTTAGTCGCCAAATGTTTGATTGTTTCTTTTGACTACTAAACTCTTAGTAGCCAAAACTATTTTTCGAATTTTTTTTTTTTGCTACTAACAATTTAGTCGTCAAAAACATGCTCTTATGTTCCATCGCAAAATTCTAATTTATTCACAACCTGTCTATATTTCAAGCAACCTGTAATACGTATAAAAACAAAACAATACATATACTATCCATCATTTCACAACGTAAAAGTATCAATCATGCCACAGTCCATATTACTTCTAACCATCCAAAAATGAATGACTTTAAATGTATATATTCCATACAAACCAACTATTGTCCAAACTAAAATTATATTTCCATACAAAAATCCAACCCGCCATATACAAAAAATATATTTACTACCATGCAATATGGCCACTTGGTGTGGTATAACTTACCATCGTAATCTGTACCACGACAAAAGGTGATCTATATGCCACGTCAACAACTATCAGTTGGATTACAAAAGTTATATGTATCAGTAATATTAATATTCATGAAAGCAGAGGAAGACATAGTTAGCAGGATTATACAAAAGTGTCAAGTGCCCTCCATAAACAAAAATGTAGACTATCCACAAGTCCACTCCAAAAGCCATCTACAAAAAATAAAAAAACAATTGCACCCATTACAAATATCAATTCATTCAGACATAGGAAAAAGGTTGTAATAACATACATTTAAGATAGAACAATCTATAAAAACCTTTTTACGAAATACAATCATATGTATGTATCATGAAAGATTTATTCCAAACTTGATTTCAATTTACAAATAATACAATTTTTAGGAGCATACCTCTTCATAAAATAAATTTTTATGAATAGAATGTTTTGGTGGTAAATTTATTTTAACTCTTCTTCATTCTCATTTTCCTAGTCAAAGTAAAATGATTGAGTAATCTACGGGGTCATTTCCATAACCGTATCATGCTTTCTTAATACGTTTACCACCCAAATGACCACCGTGTATGATGAAACAATGGCATCATTTATGAAGAAAATGTTGAACATTTATTAGATGTCAAACTATCTCTTTTTCAAATAAGTTTAAGTCGTTTACAACTCTAACTCCCAAACTACGTTTTCTAATGACATTCCGTCTGTTATCACAAGTCCTATATGTCACGGGGAAGCTGGCCATGACATCCCTACAGAGGTTCCGGGGCTGTTTCGCTTTTTTGCTCCCTTAACACCCTTTTCAGTTAAGCTTAAGGCGTTTTTTACTCTAACTCCCAACCTATACGTGCTAATTACATTCCTTCTATTGCCACATGTCCTATTTGTCACAGGGAAGGTGGCTGTGACATCCGTACGATGGTTCGGGGGCTGATTTGCATTTTTGCCCCCCTTAACGTCCATTTTTGGGGAAATTTTGTATGATAAGGATTAGAAACCCTACCATGACCTCTTTGGCCTTTGCTGGTCATTCGGAAATATTGTTTTGGCCCTGCAAATATTCACGAGTTAGAAAATTGGGAAGTGAATTATTCTCACCTTTGATATATTCAGTATCAAAATCAAATACTGATAAAGCATTTTGCCATGTTGCAAATATCTGTTTAGATGCTAAATTTAAAGCATCTTTTTTAAATATCTGTTTGGCTGCAAAACAATCAACTCTTATAATAAAATGTTAATTAAACAAATCATCCTGGAATTTTAAAACCCATTTAACAATAGCTAAACATTCATGTTTAATGGTTGGATAGTTTAAAGTTGGTCCTCGCCAACTACTGGAATGAAAACGTAATAGTTCTTCTGTAGAGGTATTAGGATTGAATTGTTTTAAAATCCCACCAAATCCCTGATTAGAGGCGTCTGTTTCAACAATCTTTTTCCATTAAGGATTAGGAAGTTGAAGACAAGGTAATTGTTTAACCCTAGCCTTAATCTTCTGAACAGCTGTTGTATGTTCTTCAGACCACGGAGGAGGATTCTCATGAAGACGGGTATAAAGAATGGAGGCATCCTTATCTAACCAGTGATAATAATCCCTGATATAATTGAGACTACCGAGAAATCTCTATAGTTGAGTTTTATCTTTTATTTCATCAGGAAATTTGGAAGAAAACTCAATACTTCTGTTTATTGGGATAATGTTTCCATTATGAATATTATGACCAAGAAAACGTACTATTGTTTGGAAAAGTTTCATCTTGGGTGCAGATATAACTAAACCATTTCTGATAATAACATTCTTAAATATATTAAGATGTTTAATATGCTGGTCAATAAATGATGAATAAATTAAAACATCATCAATATAACAAATTGTAAATTCTGTATAAGGATTAAAAATATCATTCATAATATGTTGGAATTCTGATGGAGCATTTTTTAAGCCAAATGGCATAACATTCCATTAATAATGCACAAAAGCTACTGTAAAAGCGGTTTTATCTTATTCGGCAATTTAAACTTGCCAATATCCTGATTTCAAGTCAAATTTGGAAAATATGACTGCATCCTATAATCGATCTAAAAGATCTTTTTTTGTTAGGAATAGGGTATCTGATCCATCTTAAAACATCATTAAGAGGTTTATAATTAATTACCAATCTTGGTACACCTCTCCCAATTTCTGCATTTTTATTAACAAAAAATGTTGTACAACTCCAAGGGGAGTGACTTGGTTAGATTAATTTCTTTTGCAGAAGATTTTGAATTTCTATTTTACACATTTCTAAATATTCTTTTTCATTTGACTAGGACGAGCTCTGGTTGGGATGAATTTTTCATCAAAATTTGGTTCATAAGGAAGGGTGACCATATGACGTTTTCTTTCCTAAAAAGCATTTGGAGTATCACCACATATTTCTATTTGAAATTCTTTTTCAATTAATTTAATTTTGTTCTGGAAAGCTGGCTGTTGTATCCTTTGCTCAGTGGTGAGAAAATGGATTTCTGTTTGAAAGAAATTGATTTGTTTTTCTTTAAAACTAACCATATCTCGGATCTGGTCTAATTCTTTAGTATATGGTTCGGTTATAAATTCAAAATGATGGGTTGATGACTGATGTTGGTATGAATACCTATGGAATCTATCTTAGTGATAGACATATGTAAGCATAAAAAAGGTGTCCCTAGAATAATATTCTGAGACATATTTCTGATAAGAACAAAAGCTGTTGATAAATATATTCCTTGATTGCAAATTAAAGCTTTTGGAATTTTGTATCTGATTTTCATAGAAGTTCCACTAGCACTAGTTAAAGATTGAGTGGGTTTATGAAAATACTATGTGGGAATTAATCCTTCATGTATACAATTCATATCAGCTCCACTATCAACCAATGCAATAGCATCTTTGATAATAAAGTCTAGTTTTATAATGAAAGTAATTCGAATGTACCATTTCTTAAAAGTTATTTGATTCATAAGCATCAAATATTGGTTTTCTATTTTCTTGTCATTAGATTTTGTAGTACATGAAGATGAGGTTGCTTTATCGTTCATCTGTCTGTCAATTCTTCTAATATCATTAAATATTGACTGATTAGCTGTTTGTAAATGTTTTACTTCAGATTTGAGAATATTAATTTCCATTTTTAAATCCTGAATAGTAACTGGTTTATCTAGAGTGGTTGATGTTTGGAGTCTATTTAAGACATCTTTCATACTATAAGATTCTACTGGTACGATTGGAGGTTCTACGTTTTGATAACATATTTCCAAAAATTTAATTTTCATATCTGGATTTTTGATTTGGTCAGCCAAATCAAGCATTGATTTCTGATCATCTATTAGAACATGAATACTAGGACCTCCAAGGTCTAAGCCAATCATTTCAACAATAGATTTCCAATAATTGCTTTCAGAAATCTGATTCAGGTTTGTAGAACATGAGCAATTTAATGCTAGCTCTTCAACTTCTTCATCAGAGGTTAATGGAGAACAAAGTTCTGCAATACCATCTGATTCAGAATCGGTTTCTAATTCTTTTTCTTCTTCAAGAGCTTGAAGTATCTGTTGAGTAGTTTGAGGATCTAATGCTAATTCATTAATTTTAGTTTTTAATTTAGATCTACATCTGTTTGCATAATGTCCTGTTGCTCCACACTTATAACATTTAACATCCTTTTTAGGACATCGTTTTGTGGACTTATCTTTTTGAGTTTGAGGAGAAAACTATTTCTAGTAAATTGATCTAGATTTCTTATTCTGTTGGGAATATTTTTTGGAAAATTTCTTTGGATAAGATTTTTTGGTTTTAGGGTATTGGATTTTTGTATCATTGGCAAATTGTTCACGAAATTCACCTAACTCTTTATTCCCTGTTTTTTAAGCTGATACTATAATTTTAGGTCATTACAAAGTGCAAGACCTTCTTCAATGACAATAGCAATAAGCTGGCCATAAGTGTACTCGTTATAAGGTATGGACATTTGATGATGGCGATCCCTAAGCTTTTTCCGTACTTTTTCAGCAAAAAGAGTAGGGAGGCCATCAATAAATTTGGCTTTCCAATGGTCACTGTTAGCATCAGGTTGTTGAACGACTTTTAAGAGGAAAACATCTTTATACCACCGAAAATGGGTTAAAGATGGACATCTTAAATTCTATAAAAGCTCTCGGCTACGATCATTAATACCAGAACTGGGTCCAATAAAATGGAGGATGATACTCTGAACAAGAGTATAAACAGCATCCTCTTTTTGGACATTTATATTGGTAGATGGATCAAATTCTGTTTTGGTGGCTGTAACAATTTCATTCTGTTTGGTGGTAGTGAGAATATTATCCCACCAACCTTTGAGAATTCCAGTAAACCCATTAATAATAAATTTAATTATCTGGTGGTCAGTATTACTGTATTGTTTACATACAGTGGCATATATAATCATTTGCTGAATAGTTTCCCAAATTCAATAATCGGATTCACCATCAATATTCCACTCATAAATGGTTTTACCATGGTAAGATTTCTGATCGTTCCAATAACCTTCTTCATAAAAAAGATCCTGGGGAGTAGGTCTAGGATAATAATATCGAGTAGAAACTGGCTGGTTATTTTTTGGTATGGCAATCTTGTTTACAGTTTTGATGTCCTGAAAATTATATTGTAATTCGTGAATTGAAGCAGGCGTGATTTCTTCACTATATTCTTCGGATAAATCATGTTGTCTGGAAGCAGATAACATGTGAATAGAACTGCTACCTGTAGACACCCCATTTTGACCGGCCCTAAGACTTGGGCGCTTTTTTTTTATTACCCAATGATGACAATTAGAATGTGTTTCCCACAGAATCCTCAGTAAGAGAGATAAAATTTGAACTTGAATCCCAACCTTTACCATTATAGCCAAACTGTTTTAAACTACTAAATATTTCTTTAGTTTAGTATTTTGAAATTTTGCATAATTTTATGCGTTTGTTCATATATTTTTTGGTGTTTTTATATAAATTGGTATAAATTTTATATTTTATATATATTATATTATATTATATATATTATAAAATAAAATAATAAAAAAATTGTTTGATGTCGGTCAGCCGTCGGCTGCCGACATCAAACCTCAGGATTATATATGTTATTATATATATATATATATATTATATAAGATATATTATTATATATTATAATAGTATTATATATTTAGCATATATTAATATATTCTATTATATATTATTATATTCTATATTTTTGGCTATATAAAGAGGGGAAGGTGGTAATCACGAGGGAGGGTTGTTTGATGATATGAGAGGTTTTATTTTTGGATGATAGGAGAGGATTCAAGTGAGTTAGAGAGAAAGGAGATTAATTTTGTTTACATTTCAATTTTGAGCCAAAATACTTCCAAACTTCCATAGCTACTAAGGATTTGAGAACACACTTCCTACACTTGAGGGTGATCAAGAGGGAGTTTGTAAACTAAGGAGTTCATCATTTCCTTCGAAGAAGCTTGAGGGTGTTGGAATCAAGTTTGTTAATTAAGAGCTTACCTCTCTTTCAAAGGTACAATTTTCTCTTACTCTTGTCCTCTCTTTTTCTTGTTTTATACACTGTTTTGGGACTGTTTTTGGACTATTTTCAGAGGCTAAAATATGGTTTAGAAGTTCCAAAAGTAGAGGGGTTAGCCATCCTTCCTTAAACTTGTTCACTAGCTTTAATCTATTCATAGTTGTTCACTTTTGTTAGCTTAATTTTAGCACTATTTTATGCTATTTAGGGGGGTTGTTTAATTTATTTCAATAATATTGTTTTAAATATTATGTTGTGTTATATTAACCAATTAATCAATTTTGCATAATTATGTCTACAACCTCCCTCCATTCTTTGATTATTTTGATTAAAGAGTTGTGAAAAATTAAGATTGTGGTTCAAGTACAAGAAAGAAATTTTTCTCATGCTTAATGGTTTAGTCTCATCGGAGGTTCACTATCAATGGCATAAAAACTTTCTTATACTAAAGCACAATCATTTATTTTTCAGTTCTCTTTATCATCAGTGTGTTTACTTTTAAGGGATTAATTAACCCTTGAAAATCACTAAGGAAAGCGTCATTATCACTTATTATCAAGTTTGGATTTCAAGTCATTATCACTCACTGTGGGTTTTTCTAAGTCATTATTACTCTTTTGAGTTTGACTAGTCCTTGTTGCGCATCGTGAGTTTGACTTGAAACCCCTTATCGCTTGTAAATGAGTTTGACTCTTCTTTTGTAATTTCCCCCGAAGAATTTATCATCAGTGTGTTTAGTTTTAAGGGATTAATTGACCCTTGAAAATCACCAAGGAAAGTGTCATTATCACTTATTATCAAGTTTGGATTTCAAGTCATTATCACTCACGGTGGGTTTTTCTAAGTCATTATCACTCTTTTGAGTTTGGCTAGTCCTTGTTGCGCATCTTGAGTTTGACTTGAAATCCCTTATCGCTTGTAAATGAGTTTGACTCTTCCTTTGTAATTTCCCTGAATAAAATAAGGTTTATTTCCTCGGGTTAAGTCGACACTTATTTTCCTTTATTGCATTTCGGACTTAGTAGATGTAAATATCACTGTGGACTTAATGGATTAAAGAAAAAGAAAGGTAATATAAAAGAGGCTAATAAAATTGAGCTTAAAATGAATCAACCAACATAAAGAACCAATATGATTGATTGAATTCGGTTGGACGTTATACCGAGTTTATTGTGTCAAGGCTTGTCTTACATTAGTCCATAATGTTTTGATGAATCTTTAAGCGTCTCTACTTCCGTTCTTGAATTTGCTTCATGATAGGAGGGAGGGGTGGTCATTATGCGTTACATTTATTGATCTTTGTCCTATCGTGTCCAAAATCATCTTGCAACCATAGATGGTTTGGGAACCGAGTTTGCTCCTCTCTTGAGTATTTTCCATGATAGAGAAGAGTAGAAGAGACAAATATGGCCAGGAATACCCTGTCTGCAAGTTTGCACTGTTTCACCTCAAGCACAAAAAAAAAAAAAAAAGATTTCTGCAAAGAAAACAAGGTATGCTTGGATTTATTTGGGGCTTGACTAAGTCTTGTTTTGAGTCGGCAAGGCTCTAATAAATATACACTTTTGGTCGAAAGCAATGATAAGGTGAAACAGAACAAATCTTAACAAGGCAGACACAGTAATTCCTAAGGAGCATCGTGCGATCATTACATATTATTTGTTGTAAGAAATTAGACATCCCCTTTTCATTATTATTCATTTGGATTTGTAATATTTATTTATTCGGACACTTGGACATTCAGACCCTCCTTCGCGAGGACAAATATGTAATAATGTGTATGTCTTCCAACCCCATGTCTTTCTCCATTTTATTTACCAGATTATGATGGTTAGTTGAAGGACATCATGTTTAATTTAGCATACTCATGTTTGCATCCATTTGTATTGCATGCATAAAAGTTCGGCTCATCATATTATTCAAATGTCAAATTCAAACTCTTTACTTGAATACGTGCGCTATCACATGCCTTGAATTGACTCGCATGCCATTCTAGTAGCCGAGCTTATTAATTGCATATTGTATGTGTTGCATTAGCCATATTACATAGTTGGATCATGCATTTTTCTAACTAGTTCCTTTTTTGGCTTGGAGTACGAGGCAAGTTTTTATGCTTTAGCATATTGCATAAGTATGATTGCTGTCGTATCAAACATATTACCATGAGGCTAAATACTTAATTGTTAAACTGCTTGAATGCCTGTGGATGAAGGCTATTCACTGAAATTGGGATACTTTGATTAAATGTATATATATGAGATCACTTTTTCAAGTGGTACATATTCATAACACTTTTTCAAAACAAACATGAAATCAAACGTTCCAACTTCTAGTGAAATTAGTCTATACTTGTATGTTAAAAATAAAATAAGAACGTATACTGTACATAAGAGTCACATCATAATTAGTAGAGGCCGATTTTTTATCGGGTGAGTGGGGTGCTCATTATTGACCTTCCCCTCTCATACCTAAGTTCCCAAACCAAGTCACTTTGGTGATGAAGGACTGATGGCCTTTGGCACGAGTCATGGGTTTCCTAAATTTCTCAAAATAAATATTTAGGTGGCGACTCTGATATCTGGCAAAGCAGTCCATTTTTGGCATTTGATTCAAAACATCGATTTTTCAAAAGCAATTGTCGGATTTGGACTCTTTTTTTGTTTCCACTGTTTCACATTGCACTTGTGAAATCAGATTCAAAATCAACACAAGTGGAATCCGAACTGTAGGGGCTATTTCATTCTTCCGAAAGGGAGCACGAAAAGCCAAGCTACAGTTTCTGGCGACTCTGCTGGGGATTTAGAGAACTTGACTTGAAATTTATGATGTGAATTTTTATCTACATTTATATGTTCTTTGCATTGCATTTGCATTGGTGCGCCTAAGTCCCTGTGTTAGCCATCTGTTATTCCTGGACGGTTTGCCGGAGGCTTGCCTACAAAGCTTGCCAAAAGGCTGACTGGTCATGGGCTCTATCAAGTTGGGAACACAACTCTTGGATCTGGACTACCGCTATACCGTTTGATCCTCTTTTCACTTCTCGGTGTTAGGTGTGAGAGGTATATTAGGTAGTCTTGCTGAGGTACCCTTTGTGACCATTCGACCTTGTTGCATATAGTGAAGCTATAGTGACTTTTCCAAACTAGGACAGGATGCTTACCCGAAATTCTGGATTGTATGAAACTACTTTGTTTGAAATAGTGAAACCTAGTTCCTGACGAAATTAGGACAGGGTAACCCTATCCCCTCATAGGGGTGTTTGGCTCTCACTTAACTGGCATGTGCTTTATAGTGAAACTGTACAAGAATGTGCGTATCAGTTGCAAGTTTGGTCTCTGTTTTGGGTGGCAGAATTCAATGTTGAGTACAGTCCTATAGCTTTGATTACATCTGTGTTGATAACATCTGAGCTGAGGTGCTGTGCGATTTCTGATTACTACTTTCCTTTTTTTTTTTTTTTTTTTGCTTTATTCCTTTTGCTAGGTAGTTTAACACCATAGCTTTAGAAAGTTCGGATATCCCTCAAGTATTCTGGACCCGTGTCAGAAGGCTTTACAAAGCCAAAGATCTTGTTAGGGGACAACCAGTGTTTGTTTCACTCCCACCGGTTACAAGACAAAAAAGAGTCAAGCAGAGTTCACCGGTTCGATTTGTTCAGCAGTCACCCCTTATCTCACCTGTATCCTGTTAGGGATAGTCTTCTACATCTAGGCCAGCAAGAAATCACCCGCCTATTCAGATGACTCAGTACTCTACAGTCAGTATGGAGGACATGATCCGTCATCTCCAACAAAGAATTGAAACCATGCAGCAAGATGCTGCCCACCAAGCTGAAGTTGCAACCCACCAAGCTGAAGTGATAAACCAGCTGCAACTACAACAAACACAGCCGGCAGCGGCTTCTGCATCTCATGCATCTCCTGTGGGCATCCCAATACCTCCAGCCCCAGTCCATACTGCTAATGTCCAGGCTGAGAATCAGGGCATTCCAGTAGACCCAATCCCACCACAAGCCTCCAAGGCACCTATGTACCAAACCAAGGCTCCGTTTGAATTTGAAGTTGACTCTACTATGCTTAAAATCAACAAGCTAGAGAAGCATTTTAAGAAAGCGCAGGGTGTTACCTCAATACCTGACATCAAAGATGGGTATACCGCCTCAGTAGTAACCTTGCCAGATCGGTTCAAGATGCCACATATTGATCGATTCAATGGCTCCAGAGATCCCATGGTTCATTTGTGTCTATTCTCAGACATCTTGAGGCCAATGGGCCTGACCAGGCTTCAAAAGTTATCTCTCTTCGGCCGGACATTGTCGGGAATAGCAGCCATCTGGTATGCAAAGTTGGAGGATTCTGTTAAACCGAATTGGGAGGAAATGGCCGAAACCTTCATCGTACAATACTCATACAACACACAAATCGAGATCACAACTCGTGACCTTGAGGCAACGCGCCAAGAGCCAAAAGAAGCCTTCTCAGACTTTGTGATGAAGTGGAGGGCTAAGGCTTCAATGATGACCACAAGGCCTTCAAACAAAGACCAGATAAGGATGGTAGTCCGTAATCTCCAAGGCAAGCTGTTACAAAAGATGATTGTCATCCTGATATCTACATTTTCAGAACTCCATGAAACAGGGGTTCAAATTAAAGATCCTACGAAAAAGGGGTTGCTTACAAATGAGAGAGAGCAGGTCAAGAGGCCTTTTGTTCGCAGGTCAAGAGTCGATCCCTTTGCTAATACAATTCCACAACCGTCAGCCAACCCTGTCCGATCCTACAGGACATTCACCCAACTTTACATGACCCTATCTTAAGCCATGAAGGTGCTGATCAAAAAGGGGCACCTCAAACCATTAGAGTCTCTCCCACTGCCTGATCCTCTTCCACCCAAACACAACCCAGCCAAATATTGTGCATTTCACCAACAATATGGTCATGATACTGACCAATGTTTTCAACTACGTCATGAGATTCAAGACCTGATTGACAACAAGGTGATCGCACCACCCAAGAAACTAAATACAATTACCAACCCACTGCCAACTCATAATCAAGTCCCTCCACCTCGAAATCTAAATCTAATCCATACACTAGCCGTCCCATATGACCCCAGCGTATATATTACCCCCTCCTATCTACCAAAGCCAACGTTGTTCATTCTAGAAAGCACAGATTTGTACATGATGGACACGTCCAACCATCCATCCAACCACCAACCTAAACTTGCGGTGACACTTACAGTAGACAGGAAGCCGACCTTGGAAGAAGGTACGAGTTTGCAATCGGAGAGTTCTGAGGACTTGTCCGAGGGGAATGTATGATCCAAGCTGCTATATCGTGCCGATTGTTCAAATCAAACCAGAATTAGTATTGCCAATGGTAGTGGAGGTAAATGTGGTTAGAGCGGATGGCCCAAATGAAGATTTGGATGATTTGGCAGAGTTAGAGAAGGATTTAGACAACCTGCAGTTCTTTGATGAACAAGATCAAAAAGATGTGCGGATTGCCTGGTTTGATTTGCATTGTAATAGCCCCGACCTCCGATTAATGCTAAACCATGATTAATTATGCCTAATAGTAATTTAGAGGGACTCTGGAATTAAATTGCATATGTATTGCAGTGTTTTTGTGTTTTTATCTGTTTGCCATAAAATGATCTGTACATGTTTTATGTTTTAAACTGCAAATTGAAGGCCTTATCGGCAACCGAATCCGAAACTGATTAGTGTTTTGTGTTAATTAGAATTAATGTGATTTTATGGTAAATTTAGTTGAAATTTGATTTGGTATGATTAAATTGGATTAAATAGGCTAAATTACATTAGTTCAAGTTAATTACCATTTTGCCACTTAGTGGACAATCCTAGGCCATTACTCTCCATGTTATGTGTTGATATCATTTTCATTCATCTTCCTAAGCCCAAAACCGACTAGAGAGAGGGAGAATTAGGAGAAAATAGAATTCATCAAGGATTGGCTTGGAGCTTAGGAGAATTGAAGAGTAGTTTGCGAATTTGAGCTTCTAGGCTTGGAATTCAAGACTTAAGGTAGGAGATTCTCCTTTCAATTGTGCATTTAAGTTTAATTCTTACATGGTTCATGGAAGATTAGAGTTTGAAGTTAAGAATTGGTTGAAAATGTTGAATTGAGGCTTAAATCATGCATGCATGTTCATATCTTAGCATTTTGAAGTGTTTTCATGGTAGTTCTTGCATGCAAGCCCATATTCTAGCCTTAGTTCATGAATTCATCATGATTTTGAGCTCAATCTTACATTTGGTCATGTGTTTAGAGCATTGGATTTAAATTGAACACTGGCATGTTAAGCTCTTGTTTTGTTCTTGAAGTTTTATTTGAAATTGTGTTCAATTGACTCACCCTTGGGCTTTGATTTTACAAATTGATCTTTGAAACATCTTATACTATGAGTTTACAAGTGTTTTCCAGAAAATGGGCCCAAGAGGTCGAGTTTTGAGGTGTTTAATGCTTAGTTTGAGTTTGGGAGGCAAATCTGGAAATTCCAGAATTTGGCTTCCTCGCTTGAACAAAGGATTCCACGCTTGAGCGACCATCGTTTGTTCAGAGCTCCGCTCGAGCGAAGGTATGGTGGCTCGAGCGTAAATTGCAAGCTCTCAGGTTTTTGGTGCATGCAGACGCACGCTCGAGCGATGAGACCTACGCTCAAGCGAAGGGCTGTGTCTCACGCTCGAGCGAGCATCGAGCGGGCATCGAACGTAAAATTTCAACAACCAGTACTTTTGCATTTTCACAGACTGCTCGAGCGAAGAAGTCTACGCTCGAGCGACCCCTCTGTTTTGACAAGCTCGCTCGAGCGAAGAAAGCTACGCTCGAGCGAGACCCCTGTTTTCAGCAAGTTTTGAAAAATGTTTTCCAAGACATCTTTGCATCCTCATTCCATCCTAGGCATTCCTAGGCCATGTTTAAGACTCTTTAGTGAGGATTTAAGGTTAGAAACACACTAAGAACCAACGACGTAAGTTTTGTGCAATTAGAACCGCGTGTCGTCTGATCAATCTACTCCGTCTATCTATTTCAAGGCCAACTGTGAGTAATAATTTAGTAAAGTTATGATCAAACTGTATCTACTTTCTGTGTGACAAAACAAGATCTGTTTTCTGAAATGATATGTTCTGTACAATGAATGATTGTTCAATTTTCGATATGTATTCGTGACATCCTTAGCATCATGTGATATCTGCTAGCTGTTACCCGGTATCGGAGGTTCCTCTATGAAACTTATTTCTGTCTGCACTCTGTTACCCGTACCAGAGGCCCTGTCACGGGGGCCCAACTTCTGTTCTGTTCTGTTACCTGGATCTAGAGGTTCCTTTATGGAACTGGTTATTCGTAACCTCACGTGTATACATTCTCTTTTGTTCTGTTCTATTAATGCTAATGGATGTATCACGTAAGCTTAGTCATGACTTATGATTTCTGTCTGTATATGATTTGGATAAACTATGATTTTGATATGAACTGAATTACGATTTCTGAATCTGTACGAACTCATTCATTGAAAACCCTTCACTCTATTATTATTCACCGGGCTTCGCTCACAGTTTATATTATATATGTAGGTGAGACGGCATGTGACCAGGGCCAGAGTTGACGGCCTTCTGTTATTGTTTTGTCAGCCAACTGTTGTGCCTCCCGAGGAGGTTCCGAACGAAGCCTAAAGCCATGGCTGTTTTTTCGTAATCATGCTAGTCTTTGTGTATACCCTGTAAAGTCAGGTCTTGGGAAGTACTTTCTGTATTTACCTTGTGAATATTGTGTATCTGGACTGGCATGTTTACGTATATATAAATACGTTTTGAAATGTTCTGTCCCATGTACGTTGTCACAGCTCATTGGACCTTGTCTATTTTGTATTATTGCTTTCGCAGCCCCTTATTATTTGCTAATCTGTTCAGAGGCCTTTGGCAATCCACGGATTATTGGCCGGTTACGGTGCTAAACCTACAGGGACGGGTTTGGGTCGTGACATGCATGGATTAATGGACAATTCTGGATGGCTTAGTGAGCCAGACAAGGAAGAGGAAACCAAAACAAAACCAAAGGAAAAGGAAGCAAGAACTACTGTGGTGGCCAGAATAGTCAATGAAAAGGGGAAATTACCGGCAAACACCAGTGTGGAAACTTCAGAACTGGGCATTGTAAGTATTGTGGACATAGAACAGGAAGCTACATCGAAGCAGTTTGCACAAGAAGGAAATGAAGACAACCTAAAAACCGTAATGACTCAAAACCCCAGGGGGGATGTTAGTGATGTAAGGGTAATCCAAACAGAGCCGAACAACTGTTTGTCGATTGCCGAAGGAGTCTGGTGGGATGACAACGACTTACATTTGGCTCACACCGATGAAGATTGGGGTAAGGACCTTCCCGACAATACCTGGTACGTGGAAGAGATCGACCACATGACAAGGAGCGGGCGGTATTTCAAGCTGCCGCACTTAGATCAGGCTGTGGCATCTGGGAAGGATAAAGAGATTGAGAAGCAAAAACATAAGCAATCGGAAGAAGAGGCTGTGCTAAAGCAGTTGAAGAAGATGCAAGCCGATATTTCTATTTGGGGTCTGCTTATGGCCTCCCGGGTGCATCGACAGGCAGTACTATCAGCAATGGACAAGGCCAAGTTGTCTATTGACACTACCCCTGAACAGCTTGTGGGATTGGTTTTCCCAGGTGGTGCTAGCCCAACCTTAACCTTCTCTGACAAGGAACTACCACCAGAAGGCTCAGCACACAACAAACCCTTGTACATATCTGTTGAGTGCAGAGGGAAATGGGTGCCAGTGGTGTTGATAGACACTGGTTCAGCGATCAATGTTTGTCCTTCCCGTACAGCTTATGCCATCGATCTTAAATAGGCCAACTTTACGCCTACTACCCAGGTAATTTGGGCATATGACAATACAAGCAGGGAAGTTATGGACACGGTATAGATCAGAGTTCAAGGGGGCCCAACTCAACAGGACGTCGAGTTCCATGTTCTGGACGTCCCGGCCACTTTCAATTTACTGCTAGGAAGACCCTAGTTGCACCTGGTAAAAGCAGTCTCTTCTACCCTCCATCAAATGCTGAAATACCCTCAGGGGAAAGGGGTGGCGATTGTCTTCGGGAATTCGTCTATCTATCCCCCTCCAGAAATAACTACACCAGTGTTGGAGATTGTTCATGGCGAGGAGGATCTATTCCTCTCGGGGTTCACTTTGGCTGAGGCCCGGGTTGTGCAGAATATCTTGGCCGCTGACGAGGGCATGTATGTCAATGCCCAATCAATCTATGTCATGAATAAACTCCAGTATGTGCCAGGAATAGGACTTGGAAGAAATGGCCAAAAGGGCGTTACAGCATTGGCCGATGTGCCGCATAATCCACATGCCTTTGGTTTGGGCTATGTGCCCACCAAAGAGGACTGGATCAGGAAAAGAGAAGAAGTCAGAGGTAGAGCCAGGGCCAAGCAGGCCGGGAAACACTATGAGCTTGTCCATAGGCCGATTCAGGGGACACTGAATGGCCGTTTTGTTCGGGGGGGAGAATATTTCTCTTTTTACGGCTTTCCCTAGCCCTGGGTGAATTCCACTAATCAGCGTGTTCCCAGTTTCGAAATCTTCTTTGACCTGCAATTGCAAGACAGTGGTGCAGAGGAAAAGACTGAACCAAGTACTGAAGCTAACAAAAGCATGGAAAATGACTCGAACAACAGCGAGCATGGAATAGGGGCAACACTGGCATGTCTCCTAACAGATCCTACGATCGACCTAGAAAACTTGAGGGATGACCTTACTGTCTCCGTGATCGGGGAAAATCCAGGTGTAAACCCAACCAGTGGCATATTGGATGCATCAAGGGCACGAACTCTTACCTGGCAACTGGAGAAAGGCTACTTTTCCATTTCTGAATCGGATAATGAGCTAGAATCTGATTCCACAGAGTCTGTGGGGTAGGGATCAGATTCCAATCAGTTTGAGAAGTCTAAGTCTGGCATTCCCGGGGGTGGTAACCCGAATGCCAAAGTCCTGTCTAGGTCTTCATTTTCTTTTGCTTTTGAGTCTGTTGTAACTGAAGAGCTGGACCTTATGAACAAGAACTCTGTCGTTTCTGCGTACTTCTCCGTGCCACTTGTTTATTGCATTGACCAAGACTTTCAAACTTTTAATGAAAACAAAGAGGAAGAAATTCCTCTAGATTTGAAAAACTTGATTAATCGAGAGGAGGAGAGGCATATTAAACCCTATATTGATGAAATCATTGCCATTAATGTGGGTACTGAGAAGGATGCACGCATGGTCCAGATTGGGTCCACGTTGTCTTCAGAGGAACGCGAGCGCTTAGTCGCTTTATTAAAAGATTTCAAAGATGTTTTCGCGTGGTCCTATGAAGACATGCCTGGAATCAACCTTGAGATTGTACAACATCGGATCCCTCTTGACCCCGAGGCCCGACCCATCAAGTAGAAGTTGCGTAGAATCTATTCGGATTGGGCTTTGAAGATTAAGGAAGAGGTCACCAAGCAGATTAATGCAGGGTTCTTGCTAGTATCTGAGTATCCGACTTGGTTGGCCAACATCGTCCCAGTGCCGAAAAAGGATGGTAGAATCCGGGTGTGTGTAGACTTCCGGGACTTAAACAAAGCCAGTCTAAAGGATGACTTTCCTCTACCGCATATTGATGAGTTGGCAGACTTCACCGCGGGCCATGCATTGCTTTCCTTCATGGATGGGTTTTCCGGGTATAACCAGATTCTGATGGCTCCCGAGGATAAAGAGAAAACTGCATTTGTTACACCGTGGGGAACTTACTGCTACAAGGTGATACCGTTTGGATTGAAAAATGCTAGGGCTACATATCAGAGGGCTGCAACCACCATTCTGCATGATATGATCCACAAAGAGGTCGAAGTGTATGCGGACGACATGATAGTCAAGTCCAAAGACCGAAAGGGTCACTACACCGCTCTGGAAAAATTCTTTCACTGGATCAGGGAATACAGATTGAGGTTAAACCTGCAGAAATCCACCTTCGACGTAACGACCGAAAAAATGTTGGGCTTTCTGATCACACAGAGGGGAATCGAAGTTGATCCATCCAAGATCAAGGCCATCTTGGAAATGCCACCACCGAGGACTGAAAAGGAGGTGCGAGGCTTTCTGGGTAAAGTGCAATTCATAAGACGGTTTATTTCTAAATTAACCTTGACTTGTGAACCACTATTTGGTCTCCTAAAGAAAGGAAAGAAATTTCGATGGGACGATAGATGTCAATTTGCCTTTGAGCAGGTCAAGCAGTACCTCCAGAATCCGCCTGTGCTATCGCCGCTAGAGCCAGGAAAGCCTTTGATTCTGTATCTGTCAGTAACAGACACAACTATTGGATGCATACTTGCTCAGGAATCTGAAGATAGGGTGGAGAAGGCCATCTACTACTTGAGCAAGAAGATGCTGGAGTATGAGACCCACTATACTCCGTTGGAGAAAGCTTGTCTAGCCTTGGTATGGGCTACCCGCAAGTTAAGACACTACTTGTTAGCTCACTCTGTAATCCTGGTTTCAAGATTAGAACCCATCAAATATCTCTTTGAGAAACTGGCGCTTACGAGTAAGCTAGCCCGTTGGTTGCTTCTTCTCTCTGAATTTGATCTCAAACATGTCACCCGCAAGTCGGTCAAGGGAAGAGCTGTAGCGGAATTCCTAGCTGACCAACTGGTAGAAGAAGATGATGCAGTAGAATACTTGTTCCCGGATGAGGCCATTCTGCATGTTGAAGAGGAGATTTGGACGATGTACTTTGACGGAGTGTCCAATTAATATGGCTATGGGATAGGTGTGTTGCTGATAGCACCTGACGGTGCCCATATACCTTTAGCCTTCAAACTCCGATTCAAGATGTCTAATAATGAAGCAGAATATGAAGCATGTATCGCTGGTTTAGAAGCTGCCCTAGAACTAGGGGCAAAAAGGTTGGATGTTATCGGGGACTCGAACCTAGTTGTGTCTCAAGCAAATGAAGACTAGAAAGTCAAAGAAGAAAAGATGAAGGTTTATCATCAGACCCTGGACGTTCTAATTCCTAGGTTTGAAAAACTGACTTTCACGGATCTTCTAAGAGAGAACAATAGGTTTGCTGATGCTTTAGCAACTCTATCTTCTATGGTAGATATTCCACTTGGAGTTCGGATCCGTCCGATTATCATTGAACAGAAGTATACGCCGGCCTATGAAACTATCGCCGCAATAGATGAAGTGCAAGACAAGAACACTTGGTACTACGATATCTGGAACTTCTTGGAAAATGAGGTTTATCCACTAGGGGCAAATGCCAAGGATAAAAGAGGAATATGGTGAATAGCCGTCCAATTTATCATCTACGGAGGTAAACTGTATAAAAGAGGTCATCTGGGAATACATAAGTTGTGTGTCGCAGAAGAGGAATCAAAGCGCCTGATGGACGCCATCCATGGAGGAGAGTGTGGAACGCACATGAACGGGGTGATGTTAGCCCGAAAGATTCTCAGGCAAGGTTACCACTGGTCTACTATGGAGGAGGATTGTATTGGTTTTGTTCGGCGATGCCACAAATGCCAAATTCACACTAATCGCTTGAATATCCCACCGTCAAAACTGTACAACATGACTTCTCCATGGCCTTTCTTGGTTTGGGGAATTGATGTTATCGGCGCAGTCACACCAAAAGGGTCGAATGGGCATGAATACATTCTGGTAGCGATCGACTACTTTACAAAGTGGGTGGAAGCCCAGTCCAATGCAGTATTGAAAGCATCGCATATGGCTAAGTTCATCAGAAACAATATCATTTGCCGGTACGGGGTTCTGAATGAGATCATATAACGGCTCACATTTCAAGAAAGAGGTGATAGATCTGCTCGAAAAGTATAACATAGCTTTTCACAAGTCATCAACTTATAGGCCGCAGACTAATAAAGCTATTGAGGCTACGAACAAGAACATCAAGAAAATTTTGCAGAAGATGGTAGGAACCTATAGGGACTGGCCAGATAAATTGCCATTCGCACTCTGGGGCCATAGAACTTCAATCCGGACGTCTACAGGGGCAACTCCTTATTCTCTTGTTTATGGCATGGAAGCTATTCTGCCAATTAAAATTGACGTACCATCACTGCGGGTTATGGCTGAGTGTCAGATAGTGGAGGCCGGCTGGCAACAGAGTAGATTTGAGGAGTTAATGTTGTTTGATGAGAGAAGGCTAAAGGCATTGTATCATGTCCAGGGCTACCAACGCAGAATTGCTAAGGCTTTTAACAAGAAGGTTAAGTCTAGGAATCTCAAGGAAGGAGATCTGGTGCTCAAAGACAACTGAGCTCCCATCCATGACCCTAAGGGCAAGTTCAGACCCAATTGGACTGGTCCTTACATCATCAAGTCTATCTGGTCAGGAGGAGCAGTCATTCTCATGGATCTAGATGACCTAGAATTTTCACAACCAATCAACATGGACAAGTTGAAGAAATATTACCCTTGAGAGGCTCGCTAGGCTGAAAACTCGAAAGGGCGACCTAGGCAAAAGTTAGAGCATGAAAAAAATTAGACATTATGAAAAATTGAGCTCGCAAGGTTAAAAACCCTAAAAGGTAACTTTGGCAAACGTTAGAGCATAAAAGGAGAGAATCAATACTCAAGTGAACCCGAACCGAACTACGTAAGGTCTGATTCCCATTTTTGGGATACATAGGCAACTTCATTCTGAAGTCCGGCCGTAAACACCTCCAACTCAACTGTCCTGTCCATATGTTGATCAGGTCATCTTCATCTATTCTTTATCTAAAAGTTCGGTTGTGATCCTTACTCTAAGAGAAGAACTGGTTATAGTGCTTAGCAGAGTTATTCAATCAAGGGGCAATTTTCCATCTTTGGATTCAGGGTTGTACATCTCGAAGATAGATTCCACATGTTTCAAGTTTTGATCCTTATCGAAAATAGTTTTGAAAAGTTTTGATAAAAGTTGATTACATTCAAATTAATCTTTTTACAACTTAGACCATTTTTGGACCAAAAGGAAAATTTTCAGTGTTCACAACTCTAATTTCAGTGATTTCAATACAAAGTTCTCCAACTCTCAATACAAATCAAAGTTGCTTTTATTACATGCAAAAGAAAACTTGAACAGTAAAGATCAAAGCAAATAAACTAGGGGCATAGATGAGTCAGGTGTTCCTGCGTCCCCTGCTTGTGCTTGTGGAAGCCTCTGATGCTAAAGTGGGCCCTATTTGTGCCTCATTTTCGAGCCAAGTCAGGCACTCGCCAGAAAAGGGCACAGATGAAACTAGGGGCAACAGCCAGAAGTTCTCACATCTTCCACACAGTGGGATATCTAGCCAATTGTGAACCTCGGATTGGAAATGAAACTAGGTACTCTACCCCTTCTTTTGGGCAAGTCTGGTCATGTCCAAACTAACACCTGAATCGGAACAAAAAGTAGAACACACAGTGTGTCAATCCAATCAGCCGAATGCCAGGTTGCCGAGTCATACTGTAGCTCACCTCGGGAAGATCAAACCAGGGGCAACGCCAAGCAATGTCAACAGTAGATCTGTGGCACATCCAATGGTACCACCATCCCTCGTTCGGGAAATCCACTAGCTATTGGCAAAAGGAGTAAGCTCGAGCCGAGTACTCAGGGCAATGGTCTACTACTTTCAGTTTGTCCATTAACCATACCTGAAACAGGATAAAAATTAAGAGAGATTAAAGAATAGAGAGATGTACATTGAGAGAAAAGTAAAGAGGGGGTTTTGAGAGAAAAACAGAGTTTAAGTGTTGAGTGATTTTAGAATCATAAATCAGAAGGGTGGGAAATCATACATGGAGAAATAGCGGACTCCCTGCAAACCTGGTGGTTTCCGCCGATGAATAGCATCCAGGCCCATCAAGGTTTTGGCCAATGCCAAACCAATACAACTCTTACCTTCTTTCAAGCATTGGGCCACTTCGATCAAATGAATACTGGCTCCGCCATAACTAGGGGCAGTTGGGAATTGCGCAAGTAGGCATAAGCAAAGAGCATGTGGTCAGTAGCTGAGCCAAAGAAGGTCACTCCTATCTCCAATAGCGGAAAACGATGAACTAAACCTGGGATGTCTAGCTCCCCATCACATGCCAAAGACCGAGCCTCCTGCACTGATAATCTACACTTTCATCCCAAATCTTGGGCATTGCCAAAATGGGGTTGAGGCATGATTGCTTTGCCACACAGGGATTCCATCAGTGCTTGAACTTCTTTGAGTGTTGGACACATCTCTTGTGATTCAAATTGAAATACATGCGTGACCGGGTTCCAATATCGAACTGTGGCATGGAGGAATGGAAAGGAAAAAGGGCGTTAAGGCCGAAACTGCAAAAATTCATCTTTTTTGAGCCATCCAAAGTAGCTATCCAGTCTCGGAGCCTATTGATGAGCGACATCTCCATCTTGAGAGCAAAATATAACCAGCATGGGAACACCATTTATTGAGTTTTAGAAGGAGCAGTGCATGACAGCTAGACAGCACTGACCGACCTCTTTTTGAGGCCCGTCTGGGTCTAGGTGGTGGCCCAGACCAGTGCAGATGCAGAAAAGGTTGGCCCTTTGTTCTAGCATATCGCGGTTATGTTTTAAGTACTGTTTCGTTTGTACCAAGTGTCGTTCAGTATTTTCGAGTTGTTTTCTTTTTCGTTTTCCTGTTATCGAGTTGTAATTTACATATTTGTTCGGTTGTGGGTCGTTATCCGATTCAAGAACGAATGCAAGAGCAGGTATTCACAGTTTGAAGTCGTGTACGATGCTATTATTCATCACATGCTATTCATCACACATTATAAAAGGACATCATCCAAAAAAAAAAAAAAATCTTTCATAAACTGATGGGTCCAACCCCGACCATGAATCTATTTGAAGCTAGTGTTTAAACTACGAAAAAAAAAAAAAAGAGAGGGAGAGACACAGGAATGTATGTGTACGCATATATGTATATTTATTGTATAGCTATGTAATATATATATTTGTTTGAACATTTGGGTCACAAGAGTGGCTTGGGTTCAGTGGTTTGGCTCAGTGGTTAAGGATTGAAAGGCTGTGCCCGAGGTCAGGGGTTCGAACCCCACATCGAGTGTTTCTTTGTTTTGTTTTTGTTTTGGTTTTATGTATATATGTCTTGTATATCTATATATATATATATTTTTTTTTGAATTGTTTTTTTCACGAGAGTGGCTTGGGTTCAGTGGTTTGGCCCAGTGGTTGAAGAGTGAGAGGCTGAGCCTAAGGCTAGGGGTTCGAACCCCACATCAAGTGTTTCTTTGTTTTGTTTCGATTTTGTGTATATATGTCTCGTATAAGTATATATATATTTGTTTGCATATCTTGTTACAAGAGTGGCGTGGCTCAGTGGTTGAGGACTCAGAGGCCAAGTTTGAGATCAAAGGGTCGAAACCCCTTTCTTTTTTTTGCGTGTTTTGCGTACGTGTACTGACGTCAACAAACAGAATATGCCTTCTCTGTAACGGCATCTTCCTGCTGACGGCCGCAAGCGGAATATTCTCCATCTGTCCGTATATGTTTTTGTATAGGTCTATATATGTCTGTGTCATATATACCTCTATATGTACTGTATATGTCTGTGTATATATCCGTATATATATGTCTGTATTTTGTCTATATATGCATATTTGTATACCATATGTACATATCTGTACGTATTTATATGTAAATATTTGTGTGTATTACCCTGGCTGTGTTCGTAATGAGTTCCTAGGAGACCAACTATGACGATGGAAACTAGAGTTCGAATGGCGATGCCTAGAACACAAAGGTTTGGAATTTTCGAGATTAAAGTCTGGTTTAAATACCCAGAGGTGTATCCTCGGCTTGAAATCTGTATGGCAGCCACATAGGTTGAGGTAGCTTGTATGCGCCTCAATTTTGGATACGGAACCAACCTAGTCTGTCACCCCATTGGCGAATAGGGAAAGTTATGAATATGATCTAGAAGAAAAGCAGCATCAGTGGCTTCTACATGTAGAGATTACCCCTTGTCAGCAAAAAAATCATTCTATCATACCTTCTTCCACTTGCGTGAGACGCGTTTGGACTTCGAATCCACCTCTGCTCCTTTCACGTGAAACGTGTTAGGATGTAACATTTACCCCGGTTACAACCCTCCCTTCCGCATGAGATACGGTTGGGCACGTCTGTTGGTTACACTACTATTTCTCCTCTCGCATGAGACGCGTTTGGATTTATTTACTATTCCTCCTCTTGCGTGAGACGCGTTTGGATTCGTTCACTATTCCTCCTCTCGTGTGAGACGCATTTGGACCTCCAGTTTACTATTCCTCCTCTCGCGTGAGACGCATTTGGATCTCAAGTCCACATTTTCTCCTATCGAATAAGACGTGTTAGGATTGTTTCCTCGGTTAAAAACAGTAGATGCGCCTGTTGTTCACATCACCCCATCTTTTCTCCTTTCGTGTGCGACATGTTCGGTTGTTGATTCACTCGGTTTAAAAAACATCAGGTGCGCCTGGTGTTACACCATCTTTCCTCATTCATTTTGTGCATCTGTCGCACTCATTCACTTTGTGCATCTAGTGCACACTTTCATTACAATTGTGGTACAGTTTCATACTTTTCTCTTGTATCTCAGGACGTATAAAGCACGGCCCTGGGTGGGTTGTATCTCGGGACGTGTGAAACACGAGCCCAAGCGATTTTTTGTATCTCAGGACGCGTGAACCGCGGCCCTGGGCGGGTTGTATCTTGGGACGTGTGAAACACGAACCCGAGTGGGTTTTCTTGTATCTGAGGACGCGTGAACCGCGACCCTGGGCGGGTTGTATCTTGGGACGTGTGAAACACGAGCCCGAGCAGTTTTTCTTGTATCTTAGGATGCGTGAAGCGCGGCCCTGGGCAGTTGTATCTCGGGACGTGTGAAACACGGGCCCGAGCATTTTTTCTTGTATCTCAGGACGTGTGAAGCGTGGCCCTGGGCGGGTTGTATCTCGAGACGTGTGAAACACGAGCCCAAGTAATTTTTCTTATATCTCGGGATGCGTGAAGCGCGACCCTAGGCGGGTTGTATCTCGGGACGTGTGAAACATGAGCCCGAGCAGTTTTTCTTGTATCTTAGGATGCGTGAAGCGCGACCTTGGGCGGGTTGTACCTCGGGACGTGTGAAACACGAGCTCGAGCGATTTTTCTTGTCTCTCAGGACGTGTGAATCGCGAGCCTGGGCGTCTTTCATCTCGGGACGCGTGAAGCACGAGCCCGAGCAGTTTTTCTTCTCTTCTAACGATTTTAGAGTGATTAGAGTATCTCAAGATGCGTGAATCGTGAGCCTGGGCGTATTTCATCTCGGGACGCATGAAGTGCGAGCCCAAGCAGTTTTTCTCCTCTTCTTACGATTTCAGTGTGATTAGAATATCTCAGGACGTGTGAACCGCGAGCCTGGGCCTGTTTTGCCTCTATCTCAGTATGCGTGAGCGCAACCTCGAGTGGTTTTCATTTCTTGATTTCTTTGGATGCATGAAACGCAATCCTATGCGGTGTTTTCTTTCCTTGTCCCGTGTTTTGGGGTGTTTAGAATATGTTCTAGATATATTGATTTTAAGCTTGAAGCTGCTCATTCATATGTTGCATCTGTTATTACTTTGCATCTTTATTACAGGATTATAAGTTTTCAAATAGCCGGCTTTGCGAAGCGTGTGTGTCTAACTTTCAAGTGCATGTCACTTGCATTCTGCCCCTGAACTACACAGGTTTGATTCCTTGTAAAAGCATACGTAGGCAACCCTCGGGTTTGCACATTTGTTTGTTTGCCCAAGTCTTACGACCTCGTCAAATGGGTCGTCTTCGGGCTTTGACATTCACTCACGTCATTTTATGACTCCGAGTTCTGTCAAAGAGGGGCAACTATAGACACTCCATTTTGACCGGCCCTAAGACTTGGGCGCTTTTTTTTTATTACCCAATGATGACAATTAGAATGTGTTTCTCACAGAATCCTCAGTAAGAGAGATAAAATTTGAACTTGAATCCTAACCTTTACTATTATGGCCAAATTGTTTTAATTACTAAATATTTCTTTAGTTTAGTATTTTGAAATTTTGCATAATTTTATGCGTTTGTTCATATATTGTTTGGTGTTGTTATATAAATTGGTATAAATTTTATATTTTATATATATTATATTATATTATATATATTATAAAATAAAATAATAAAAAAATTGTTTGATGTCGGTCAGCCCTCGACTGCCGACATCAAACCTCAGGATTATATATGTTATTATATATATATATATATATATATTATATAAGATATATTATTATATATTATAATAGTATTATATATTTAGCATATATTAATATATTTTATTATATATTATTATATTCTATATTTTTGGCTATATAAAGAGGGGAAGGTGGTAATCACGAGGGAGGGTTGTTTGATGATATGAGAGGTTTTATTTTTGGATGATAGGAGAGGATTCAAGTGAGTTAGAGAGAAAGGAGATTAATTTTGTTTACATTTCAATTTTGAGCCAAAATAATTCCAAACTTCCATAGCTACTAAGGATTTGAGAACACACTTCCTACATTTGAGGGTGATCAAGAGGGAGTTTGTAAACTAAGGAGTTCATCATTTCCTTCGAAGAAGCTTGAGGGTGTTGTAATCAAGTTTGTTAATTAAGTGCTTACCTCTCTTTCAAAGGTACAATTTTCTCTTACTCTTGTCCTCTCTTTTTCTTGTTTTATACACTGTTTTGGGACTGTTTTTGGACTATTTTCAAAAGCTAAAATATGGTTTAGAAGTCTCAAAAGTGAAGGGATTAGCCACCCTTCCTTAAACTTGTTCACTAGCTTTAATCTATTCATAGTTGTTCACTTTTGTTAGCTTAATTTTAGCACTATTTTATGCTATTTAGGGGGGTTGTTTAATTTATTTCAATAATTTTGTTTTAAATATTATGTTGTATTATATTAACCAATTAATCAATTTTGCATAATTATGTCTGCAACCTCCCTCCATTCTTTGATTATTTTGATTAAAGAGTTGTGAAAAATTAAAATTGTGGTTCAAGTACAAGAAAGAAATTTTTCTCATGCTTAATGGTTTAATCTCTTCGGAGGTTCACTATCAATGGCATAAAAACTTTCTTATACTAAAGCACAATCATTTATTTTTCAGTTCCCTTTATCATCAGTGTGTTTACTTTTAAGGGATTAATTGGCCCTTGGAAATCACTAAGGAAAGTGTCATTATCACTTATTATCAAGTTTGGATTTCAAGTCATTATCACTCACTGTGGGTTTTTCTAAGTCATTATTACTCTTTTGAGTTTGACTAGTCCTTATTGCGCATCGTGAGTTTGACTTGAAACCCCTTATCGCTTGTAAATGAGTTTGACTCTTCTTTTGTAATTTCCCCCGAAGAATTTATCATCAGTGTGTTTAGTTTTAAGGAATTAATTGACCCTGGAAAATCACCAAGGAAAGTGTCATTATCACTTATTATCAAGTTTGGATTTCAAGTCATTATCACTCACGGTGGATTTTTCTAAGTCATTATCACTCTTTTGAGTTTGGCTAGTCCTTGTTGCACATCTTGAGTTTGACTTGAAATCCCTTATCGCTTGTAAATGAGTTTGACTCTTCCTTTGTAATTTCCCCGAATAAAATAAGGTTTATTTCCTCGAGTTAAGTCGACACTTATTTTCCTTTATTGCATTTCGGACTTAGTGGATGTAAATATCACCGTGGACTTAATGGATTAAAAAAAAAAGGAAACGTAATATAAAAGAGGCTAATAAAATTGAGCTTAAAATGAATCAACCAACATAAAGAACCAATATGATTGATTGAAATCGGTTGGATGTTATACCGAGTTTATTGTGTCAAGGCTTGTCTTACATTAGTCCATAATGTTTTGATGAATCTTTAAGCGTCTCTACTTTCCGTCTTGAATTTGCTTCATGATAGGAGGGAGGGGTGGTCATTATGCATTACATTTATTGATCTTTGTCCTATCGTGTCCAAAATTATCGTGCAAACCAACTTGCAACCCTAGATGGTTTGGGAACCAAGTTCGCTCCTCTCTTGAGTATTTTCCATGATAGAAAAGAGTATAAGAGACAAATATGGCCAGGAATACCCTGTCTGCATGTTTGCACTGTTTCACCTCAGGCAAAAAAAAAAAATTTGATTTCTGCAAAGAAAACTAGGTATGCTTGGATTTATTTGGGGCTCGACTAAGTCTTGTTTTGAGTCAGCAAGGCTCCAATAAATATACACTTTTGGTCGAAAGCAATGATAAGGTGAAACAGAACAAATCTCAACAAGGCAGATAGAGTAATTCCTGAGGAGCATCGCGTGATCATTACATATTATTTGTTGTAATAAATTAGACAGCCCCTTTTCATTATTATTCACTCGGATTTGTAATATTTATTTATTCGGACACTTGAACATTCGGATCCTCCTTCGCGAGGACAAATATGTAATAATGTGTATGTCTTCCAACCCCACGTCTTTCTCCCTTTTATTTACCAACTTATGATGGTTAGTTTAAGGACATCATGTTTAATTTAGCATACTCATGTTTGCATCCATTTGTATTGCATGCATAAAAGTTCGGCTCGTCATATTATTCAAATGTCAAATTCAAACTCTTTACTTGAATACGTGTGCTATCACATGCCTTGAATTGACTCGCATGCCATTCTAGTAGGCGAGCTTATTAATTGCATATTGTATGTGTTGCATTAGCCATATTACATAGTTGGATCATGCATTTTTCTAACTAGTTCCTTTTTTGGCTTGGAGTACGAGGTAAGTTTTTATGCTTTAGCATATTGCATAAGTGTGATTACTGTCGTATCAAACATACTACCATGAAGCTAAATGCTTAATTGTTAAACTGCTTGAATGCTTGTGGATGAAGGCTATTCACTGAAATTGGGATACTTTGATTAAATGTATATATAGCATGATTAAATGTATACTTTCCTGTCGTCCCACTTAACCTAACACACAGTTCTACCCTTAATTAGCACAAACCCAGGAATATAAATGAACATAATACAAATATATAATAAACAAATTATAACATATATGGTCTCATGATTTACTATTGAGGTGGAGGCCTAACAGAGGCTGCCCACACAATAATATGTTCTTGTATTTGCTGTTGAATTCGATCAATTTGTTGATTACAGAATTCTAACTATTGTATGACCTAGGGGTTTGAAAATATAGATAAAAAATGTAAATACTAATTACGACTTGTGATATAAAAACCTAAAACATGTATAAGATCAACAAGTAGATTTACAGAGGGCATATATTAAAGAAATACTTACAATCATTAATATCTTCATAATAGCATAAATCTTCAACACACAATTTATATTTAGGAATTTTTATTACACAGAGAGAGCTTTGCAGGAGTTGAGAATAGAAAATATTACAGATAAAAAAAAATACTCTGCCTCAACAAGGGTGAGGTCCTTCCCTTTTATAGAAATGAGAAATGAAAAGAAAAGTTAAGGTAAGGATAGGTGGTGTGTCCTGGATGGTGTGAAGTCAATCATCCTTATCCTTTGGCTGAGTAGGAATCTGCTTTTGACTTAGTATCCTTATCTTCTTTGGACGGATATGAGATATTTTATTTCTCTTTTCTGGATAGGGTATCTGCTTTCACCGAAAATAGGGTATCTGCTTTCACCGAAAGGTGTTTGTCATTTTATACCAACATGCTGGTGAATTAATTCTGATGGAAGACAAGGCATCATTCTTTGCCTTTTCCTTTTTTGTCTTTTTCTTTATCGATCTTTTCTGCAAACATGCTGGTTAGAGAATCCCAAAAATCACCGAAATTTGGTTCATCTTCTTCTGGCTGTGATTCACCAGCTAATACAGAAAATTCATTGGCTTCTTCTTTTTCGGAATCTTCCTATTCATGGCTACTAGTGACAGATTTCATAGAAGAGTCATCTTTTGATACAGTTTGAAGGAATTGCTCTTTCATGAAATCCATGCTTTTAGTAATCAATTCTGTTTCTGACAGATTTGGAAATTTCTACCTTAATTCTGTTAGAATTTGAACAAAAGGATTGGGATTAACTGGTTGGCTGGGAAGAGCTTTAGGAATAGCATCCCAACAAGCTTGTGTGTGAGCTTTAATTTTCTGGACAGTTTATGTTAAAGTAGGGTTCATACCCTTATCCCACCATATTACAAAGAATACTCTTTTAAGACATGGGATCTTATTCTGGAAATCACATTCAAAGTTCCATTTCCATATCCATGGTATACCAAACCAAATAGTAAAATGGGTCAAAGATTTACTGATAGAAATGTTTTTGTTTGCTGGTAAATGAGAGTAAGCAGTATGCCAATCGTTATATGCTTCTCTCACTGATACTCGTAAAATTTCCATATGAAGCCCAAATTTATCCCACCAAACGAGGAACCAATTGGGTAAATCATTTTTAAGGACATCAGGGGCAATTCTGATAAAAAAAAAAAAGAATGGTTGTTAATAGGATTCTAGTAATAGAAGGCATAAGTAAATGCATCTATGTAATCCCAATAATTGTAGCGGGTTTCCCTGTTGCAAATGTCTAATTGACAAGTAGTATGTGGATGAATGTCCCATGTGGAAATGGGCATAATATTTCTGATAGTAATCTTGCTGTATTGGATAGGACTTGCTGTTTTGGAGGGATCATGTAAAGTATGCTTGATCTTCGCAGATCCTGTTTCAAATAAGATCTGTTCGTAAACATATCTATACTGGTCAAAATGGGGAGGAAATTATTGCGTAGTAAGGCACCGACGCTTAATTTCCCATGGATCTGACATCCATTTTTCATCTGCTGGTTCAATATAGAGGATTGTCTCCTCTGTAATACTGTTAGGAGTATACTGTTCTTCAGGCTTAAGGAGAGTATCCTTAGCTGATTGGCTGGATTTGCCTTTACTGGTATTGGCACTAAGCCTTGGAAATTTTCCTTTACCTAGTATTAATCGTGGCATCCGTACGGTGGTTCGGGGGTTGATTCGCACTTTCGCCCCCTTAACGCCCGTTTTCGGTTAAGTTTCATGCATTTTTGGCTCTAACTCCCAAACAACGTGTGCTAATTACATTCTGTTTGTTGTCACAAGTCCTCTTTGTGATGGGGAAAGTGCCCGTGACATCCGTACGGTGGTCCGGGGCCTGTTTTGCATTTTCACCCCCCTTAATGCCCTTTTTCAGCTAAGTTTAAGGAAATTTCGGCTCTAACTCCCAACCAACATATGCTAATTACATTTTGTTTGTTGTCATAAGTCCTATTCATCACAAGGAAGGTGGCTGTGGCATCTGTACTGTCACGACTCCATTCCGCCCCTAGTGGAATGATACTGTGATGGCCAGTAATTCGAGATTACCAAAGGCCAACTTACAAAGATTCACACACAATCAGAGTATATATATGGGGCTTACATGTGTGGAAGTAATAAATTTAAATCTAAATAGTCCACAAGAGCTGTGCATAGATCAAATGAAATGTCATACATAACGTGGTTTTACAACTTGAGTACAAGTAAAATAAATACATATTACATCTTGATCAAAAGGCTTCTCAAGCCGACTTGTACAAAAGAGATAACTACAAGCCAAGAAGCATAATCTTCAAGATGCTACAAAACATGAATCCAAAAACATCTTGCAAGCAATCATCTAGGCGTCACCGCCTTCCTGCTCGTCACCTACATATATATAGAGAAGGTGAGCTTGGATACTCAGTGAATGATACCAGTAATAAAGGTTTTGCATGAATGATATTCAAGATCTCTTTTCTAAACAATACATAGCATAACTTATACAAAATCAAGGGATGAACCAAGTCCATCAATCAAGTCTTTCAAATCTTCAAGGGATGCTTACTAGCATCAATACAATACAAGGGATGACATTCTGAACAAACAAACCCACGCAGAAAACCGTCAATGGCAAAACATGGGTGCAGTTGCATTATAGTCCCCTGGCACTAAGGACTTTCAAAACAAGGGTGCAGTTGTATTGTAGTCCCCTGGCACTAAGGACTTTCCCAGAATGTCATCAAAACGATTATAATACTAGATACAAAACTATGAACAATCATTCATACTTGATCAAATACTTTTCCAAAACAAAGTAAAGCAAAGCTTTCATCAAAACATTATAACATAGCTTTATTAAAAATACCACTCACATAGTTCTTCGGGTGTAGGAATTACAAGCAAGAATCCAAGGCCTACAAGTACATAATAAATCCCATTGAATGCGTTTCAATAAGACAAGGTGAGATGCTCAAAGATGAATATGAAATGCATCCTTAAAACAAGCTTTACATGACAGGAAAGGATCTCGGCATTTCTTTCAAAATCAAGACAAAACAAAGCAAAACATGCTGGGATTTACAACACTGCCTTTTCATCTCGGGAAAGCATGCTGGGTACTAACCAGGTCTAGGCCGAGGTCCCACACCTCTTGGCCAAGGTGTGTTCCCAACGACCACATTCAAGGAAATGAAGTCTGAGAAAATCTGGGTTTCCCACTTGAAGAACATGAAGAGCATGAATGCTAAATTCATAACTTCTTTATTCGAAATCTGAGTTTTCATGAGATGAGTTTGAAAACATGGACCTGGGTACCCATACTTGAAGATTTCATGGAACAAACACAAAAACATGGGACTTGTTACAAACTTTCGGATCAAAACATGGTTTTATCTCAAGAACATAAGAACATCATTTTCTCTTTCTAAAGCAAGCTTTAAATCAATGCATGGTTCATGAATCATGCTAGATCATGCAATGTAATCGGATCAACATAAAGAATAACAAGGGTAAATCAAGATTCTAACCTCAAAACACGGATTAAATGGGTCAAACTCTAAGGATCAAGCTTGGGATCTAGCTCTCTCACTCCAACTTCCTCTCCTCCTCCTAGAGCTTCTCTCTTTACCATGCAAGAGATATAACACAAAATGATATATTTCTAACTCTGCCGACTGACTCAACCCTCTGCTAGGACACGTGGCAATGGCTGGTTGGATCTCCTCAAAAAGGTGATAGGTTGATAAGACAAGAGCATGACAAAGTGTAGGCAACAAGTAAGGTGACAAGGGCACTTCGGTGGGTAAGGATCTCGACTAGGACAAAGCTTCGGCAAGTAGGGTCTTAATGATCTCGGCTAGGAAGGACAACACTTGGCCTAGCTGTGCCACACCTTGGCCTAGATGTGCCACACCTCGGTCTAGGTCGTACCAGTCCAAGGACAAGATCACTAGGTGCAGGGATCAAAGATTTAGGATGTCTAAATGATAACATCTCGTCCTAGATGATACACATCTCAGCCTAGGTGATGCACACCTCAGCCAAGATGACGACATCTCGGCCAATATGCCAGAACGAAGGTGGAGGTCAACCAAAGTGGTTCCAAGATGGTCCTGGTGTAAAAGGTTCAAAGGTGCGACCTAGGCTTAAGATGACCTCGGCCTAACACATGCAAGGAAGGAACAAAGTATGCAAACAACACTTAGATCAAACAAATCTAAGTCTGCAAATAGGCAAGCTTAATCAAGACAAGGATCATGCAAATCATGCAAGCATGACTAAGACAAGGTGAGGGTTGTTACATCCTACCCCCCTTAAAGAAGTTTGGTCCCAAACTTAAGTTACCTTGCCCCGAAAACAACTCCGGATAACGGATCTTCATTTCTTCTTTCATTTCCCATGTAACATCCTTGCCATAATGCTCTTTCCATTCAACTTTCACCATCGGTATTGACTTGTTCCTCAACTGCTTCACTTGCCTATCAAGAATCCGTACCGGCTTCTCTTCGTAACCCAAATCTTCATTAATCACAATCCCGAAATGATCAATCACATGCAATGGATCCCGAATATATTTCCTCAACATCGAAATATGGAACGCATTGGGAACTTGACTTAGTTCGGGTGGCAAAGCAAGTCTATAGGCAGCTGGGTTAACCCTCTCAAGAATTTCAAATGGCCCGATGTAACGAGTTGCTAACTTACCTTTCTTCCCAAATCTTGAAACTCCTTTCATCGGCGAAACCTTCAGGAATACAGGATCCCCAACTTCAAATTCCAACTCTC
This sequence comes from Camellia sinensis, assembly GCF_055761805.1. Classification (NCBI taxonomy): domain Eukaryota; kingdom Viridiplantae; phylum Streptophyta; class Magnoliopsida; order Ericales; family Theaceae; genus Camellia; species Camellia sinensis. The sequence continues at coordinate 16,821,596 of NC_138966.1, forward strand.
TTCTTCTCTGGTCGGCATAGCTCTTCTGTCGACTCTGAGCAGTTTTGATCCTTTGTCGAATGAGCTTAATCTTTTCGGTTGTAACTTGAATTAGCTCGGGACCAATCAAAGCTTTATCTCCTACTTCATTCCAACATATTGGCGATCTGCACTTCCTCTCATACAAAGCTTTGTACGACGCCATGCCAATGCTAGCTTGATAACTGTTGTTGTAAGCGAATTCTACTAATGGTAGATGCACTTCCTAACTTCCTTTGAAATCCAACACACATAGTCTGAGCATATCTTCGAGTGTCTGAATCGTTCTTTCTGTCTGTCCATCGGTCTGGGGGTGAAAAGCTATGCTAAACTTCAACTCGGTTCCCAAGGCCCTTTGTAAACTCTTCCAAAATCTAGAAAAGAACTTCGGATTTCGGTCTGATACAATGGACATCGGCACTCCATGAAGTCTAACAATCTCATTCATATACAGTACAGCAAGTCGGTCAGCATTCAAAGTAGTCTGAACAGGCAAGAAGTGTGCTAATTTAGTTAATCTGTCAATGATGACCCAAATCGAGTCCGTACCTTTCTGCGTCTTCGGCAAACTAACCACAAAATCCATGGAGACATGTTCCCATTTCCATTCAGGAACTAACAAAGGTTGAAGAAGTCCTGCTGGTCTCTGATGCTCTGCTTTCACTTGTTGACAATATAGACATTGAGATACAAACTCTGCTATTTCTCTCTTCATATTTGGCCACCAAAAAGTCTATTTCACATCTTGATACATCTTGGTGTTCCCTAGATGTACTGCAAATCTGGAACCATAGGATTCCTGCAAAATTCTCCTTTTTAACTCCGGGACGTCGGCCACACACAACCTTCCTTCAAACATAAGTACCTGATTCTCAATGGTGTACCCTGACCTCGGCTTGGTGACAAACTCGTCGATCACTTTCTTGAAGAATTCATCCTCCACCTGCCTGGTCTTCACTTCCTCAATAATAGTCGGCTCCACTGAAACCATCGCTAGACATGCGAAATTCCCATCTATCTTCCTGCTCAACGCGTCGGCTATCGAGTTCGCTTTACCTGGATGATACTAGATCTGTATGTCGTAATCTTTCAATAATTCGAGCCATCTTCTCTGCCTCATATTTAATTCCTTCTGGGTGAACAAGTACTTCAAACTCTTGTGGTCTGTAAAAACTTGGCAAGAGCCTCCATATAAGTAATGACGCCAAATCTTCAAAGCAAACACTACGGTTGCTAGTTCTAAATCATGGGTAGGATAATTCTTTTCATGAGGTTTCAATTGACGCAATGCATATGCTATAACTTTACCCCCTTGCATTAACACACATCCCAAACCCTTATAAGAAGCATCACTATAAATCTAGAATTCCTCATTACATGTCGGCAGTACAAGAACTGGTGCTGTGACTAACCTCGTCTTTAGCTCCTGGAAGGCTGATTCCCTATCCTCGGTCCATTCATATGCCACCCCTTTCTGGGTTAGGTGTGTCAATGGTATTGCAATCTTTGAAAAGTACTTCACAAACTTTCTGTAATAACCGGCCAAACCCAGAAAACTACGAACCTCGAACACATTTGTCGGTGTCGGCCAATTCACAACGGCTTCAATCTTACTAGGATCGACGGAAATACCTTCGTCATTAATCACATGTCCCAAAAATGAAATGCTGGAAAGCCAAAACTCACACTTGCTAAGCTTGGCATGCAACTTCCTGTCTCACAAAATCTGCAAGGCAAGTCTCAGATGCTTCTCATGCTCAACTTCACTCTTGGAATAAATTAATATATCGTCGATGAAAACAACCACAAACTCGTCTAGGTAAGGCTTAAAGACTCTGTTCATCAAGTCCATGAATGCTGCAGGAGCATTAGTTACTCCGAAGGGCATAACCAAAAATTCGTAGTGGCCATACCTTGTCCGAAAAGCAGTCTTCTCAACATCCTCGGCTTTAACCTTGAACGGGTGGTAGCCCGACCTGAGATCGATCTTAGAAAAGACTCGTGCTCCCTGTAGTTGATCAAGTATATCATCGATCCTCGGCAATGGGTACTTGTTCTTAATGGTTACCTTGTTCAATTCTCGGTAGTCAATACAAAGGCGAAGTGTACCATCCTTTTTCTTAACAAATAGAACTGGGGCTCCCCAGGGTGAAGTGCTCGGCCTAATAAAACCCTTGTCTAACAACTCTTGTAATTGCACCTTCAACTCCCTAAGTTCGGTCGGGGCCATTCTATAGGGTCTTTTAGAGATAAGCTGGGTTCCCGACATAACGTCAACAGTAAATTCTATTTCCCTATCGACCAAGTGACCAAGCAAATCATTTGGAAAGACATCGGGAAACTCTCTAACAATCGGAATGTCGGCTAACTCAACGCTTCCATTCGAATCACTTAGTATACTACACAGATAACCTTGACACCCTTTTTTGATCAACTTATAAGCTCTCATGGATGAGATCAAGTAAGGTGGAGATACTACCCCTTTTCCCTGAAATGTAACCTTGGTTTGGTTCGAGGGTTTCAACATGACACTTTTGGAAACAGAATTTATGGATGCATGATTCGCTACTAACCAATCCATCCCCAATATAACATCAAAATGAGTCAGGCTTAACCGCATCAAATCAACTAACAATTCTACGTCCTCTATCACAACATCACACGCCCTGTAAATGGATGCAACAATCATAGTTCTCCCAGATGGAGCAGATACAGATAACACATAACCAAGGGGTTCTAGTTTCCTATTCAACTTCTCGGCAAACTTAGTAGATAAAAATGAATGCGTAGAACCCGAATCAATCAATATGTATGCATCTTGAGAGCAAATGGGAAGTATACCTGACACTACTATCGCGGCATTCTGAGTGTCTCCTGGCACCAATGCAAAAACTCTTCCCGGCCTCATCTGTCCTTTCCCGACGTTGCCTTTCTGCGCTGGACCCGAGGTGTTCCCATTCTTCTTACCATCATCAGCCTTTGCCTTCGGACAGTCTTTCACTCGGTGACCCATCTCACCACATTCGAAGCAAACCCCTGACGCCCAACGACAGACCCCGAAATGTGGCTTCCCATAATCTAAACACATCGGCTTAGTATCACCCTCTCGATTCAAGTTACTGGAGCTGCCCACATTCGTCTTCTTCTTGGCGTTAAACAGAACTCGGTGATTATCATAATTCTGCCTCTTCCTCTGGCTCTCTCCGGAACTCTGATATCGGTTCAAGTTAGCTTCTGCCAGGATGGCCTTGTCTAACACTCCGGCGTGAGTCGACATGTTGAGCATATTCACTCGATCCTGTATCGGTCCACGCAACCCACTTTCGAACTTCCTAGCCTTTCGGTATTCGTCGTCAACCATGTGAGGTGCATATCTTGCCAACTCGGTAAAAACGCGGTCGTATTCCGCCACTGTCTTGTTGCCTTGTGTCAGAGTCTGGAACTCTGTGGCCTTGCGGTCTCGGACACTAAGGGAAAAATGCTTGTTGTAAAACAACTCCAAAAATCTAGCCCAAGTCAAACTTGGGTTACCTTCTCGAATCATCATCCACCATCTTCGAGCATCGTCGTCCAACGTGAATGCTTCTAATGACACCTTCTGAGCGTCAGTGCTGGGAAAAATCTCGAACAACTTCTCCATTTCCAAAACCCATGCTTAGGCTTTCATCGGCTCTATGCCCCCTTGGAACCTCGGCGGGTTCATCTTCTTGAACTCATTGATCAAGGTTATCGTACCGTCCCCATACAAAGCTTGCTGTGGAGGCACTTGTAGCACTGGAGGAGGTGGAGCTGCATGTCAGCCGTTTGTCTGTTCGGCCTGAGTAGAAGTAGTACCAGTGTCCTGTGGCCTAGGTTGTCTCAACTCACGGACCAAACCTTCGACCAACCTTTCCAATCTGTCCAATCTGTCCTCAGAATGATCTCGGCCAACGGGAGGTCTACCCCTTCTCATGATGCTAGGAGTATGCAAAATATGACTTTAAAACAATATGAGCAAATAAACATGTATGCAAGTAACAAATAGTTATGCCGAGATGATGCACACCTTGTCAAGTAGCAAGCAATATGATGCAATCCTAACATCATTCTAAGGGACATCCTATGCTCTTTAGGACTCAAAGTGTGTGAATAACGTACTATAAGCAACCGGTGCTCTGATACCAATTTGTCATGACCCCATTCCGCCCCTAGTGGAATGATGCCGTGATGGCTAGTAATCCGAGATTACCAAAGGCCAACTTACAAAGATTCACACACAATCAGAGTACACATATGGGGCTTACATGTGCGGAAGTAATAAATTTAAATCTAAATAGTCCACAAGAGCTGTGCATAGATCAAATGAAATGTCATACATAACATGGTCTTACAACTTGAGTGTGAGTAAAATGAATACATATTACATCTTGATCAAAAGGCTTCTCAAGTCGACATGTACAAAAGAGATAACTACAAGCCAAGAAGCATAATCTTCAAGATGCTACAAAACATGAATCCAAAAACATCTTGCAAGCAATCATCTAGGCGTCACCGCCTTCCTGCTCGTCACCTACATATATATAGAGAGGGTGAGCTTGGATACTCAGTGAATGATACCAGTAATAAAGGTTTTGCATGAGTGATATTCAAGATCTCTTTTCTAAACAATACATAGCATAACTTATACAAAATCAAGGGATGAACCAAGTCCATCAATCAAGTCTTTCAAATCTTCAAGGGATGCTTACTAGCATCAATATAATACAAGGGATGACATTCCGAACAAACAAACCCACGCAGAAAACCGTCAGTGGCAAAACATGGGTGCAGTTGCATTATAGTCCCCTGGCACTAAGGACTTTCAAAACAAGGGTGCAGTTGCATTATAATCCCCTGGCACTAAGGACTTTCCCAGAATGTCATCAAAACGATTATAATACTAGACACAAAACTAGGAACAATCATTCATGCTTGATCAAAGACTTTTCCAAAACAAAGTGAAGCAAAGCTTTCATCAAAACATTATAACATAGCTTTATTAAAAATACCGCTCACATAGTTCTTTGGGTGTAGGAATTACAAGCAAGGATCCAAGGCCTACAAGTACATAATAAATCCCATTGAATGCGTTTCAATTAGACAAGATGAGATGCTCAAAGATGAATATGAAATGCATCCTTAAAACAAGCTTTACATGATAGGAAAGGATCTCGGCATTTCTTTCAAAATCAAGTCAAAACAAAGCAAAACATGCTGGGAGTTACAACACTGCCTTTTCATCTCGAGAAAGCATGCTGGGTACTAACCAGGTCTAGGCCGAGGTCCCACACCCCTTGGCCGAGGTGTGTTCCCGATGACCACATTCAAGGAAATGAAGTCTGAGAAAATTTGGGTTTCCCTCTTGAAGAACATGAAGAGCATGAATGCTAAATTCATAACCTCTTTATTCGAAATCTGAGTTTTCATTAGATGAGTTTGAAAACATGGACCTGGGTACCCATACTTGAAGATTTCATGGAACAAACACAAAAACATGGGACTTGTTACAAACTTTCGGATCAAAACATGGTTTTATCTCAAGAACATAAGAACATCATTTTCTCTTTCTAAAGCAAGCTTTAAATCAATGCATGGTTCATGAATCATGCTAGATCATGCAATGCAATTGGATCAACATAAAGAATAACAAGGGTAAATAAAGATTCTAACCTCAAAACACGGATTAAATGGGTCAAACTCTAAGGATCAAGCTTGGGATCTAGCTCTCTCACTCCAACTTCCTCTCCTCCTCCTAGAGCTTCTCTCTCTACCATGCAAGAGATATAACACAAAATGATATATTTCTAACTCTGCCGGCTGACTTAACCCTCTGCTGGGACATGTGGCAACGGCTGGTTGGATCTCCTCAAAAAGGTGATAGGTTGATAAGACAAGAGCATGACAAAGTGTAAGCAACAAGTAAGATGACATTGGCTCTTCGGCAGGTAATGATCTCGACTAGGACAAAGCTTCAGCAAGTAGGGTCTCAATGATCTCAGCTAGGAAGGACAACAATTAGTCTAGCTGTGCCACACCTTGGCCTAGATGTGCCACACCTCGGTCTAGGTTGTACCAGTCTAGGGACAAGATCACTAGGTGCAGGGATCAAAGATTTAGGATGTCTAAATGATAACATCTCGGCCTAGATGATACACATCTCGGCCTAGGTGATGCACACCTCAGCCAAGATGACGGCATCTCGGCCAATATGCCAGAACGAAGGTGGAGGTCAACCAAAGTGGTTCCAAGATGGTCCTGGTGTAAAAGGCTCAAAGGTGCGACCTAGGCTTAAGATGACCTCGGCCTAACACACGCAAGCACAGAACAAAGTATGCAAACAACACTTAGATAAAACAAATCAAAGTCTGCAAATAAGCAAGCTTAATCAAGAAAAAGATCATGCAAATCATGCAAGCATGACTAAGACAAGGTGAGGGTTGTTACATCCTACCCCCCTTAAAGAAGTTTGGTCCCCAAACTTAAGTTACCTTGCCCCGAAAACAACTCCAGATAACGGATCTTCATTTATTTTTCCATTTCCCATGTAGCATCCTTGCCATAATGCTCTTTCCATTCAACTTTCACCATCGGTATTGACTTGTTCCTCAACTGCTTCACTTGCCTATCAAGAATCCGTACCGACTTCTCTTCGTAACCCTAATCTTCATTAATCACAATCCCGAAATGATCAATCACATGCATTGGATCCCGAATATATTTCCTCAACATCGAAATATGGAACACATTGTTAACTTGACTTAGTTCTGGTGGCAAAGCAAGTCTATAGGCAGCTGGGTTAAACTCTCAAGAATTTCAAATGGCCCGATGTAACGAGGTGCTAACTTACCTTTCTTCCCAAATCTTGAAACTCCTTTCATCGGCGAAACCTTCAAGAATACAGGATCCCCAACTTCAAATTCCAACTCTCTTCTTCTCTGGTCGGCATAGCTCTTCTATCGACTCTGAGCAGTTTTGATCCCTTGTCAAATGAGCTTAATCTTCTCGGTTGTAACTTGAATTAGCTCGGGACCAATCAAAGCTTTATCTCCTACTTCAGTCTAACATATTGGCGATCTGCACTTCCTCCCATACAAAGCTTCGTACGGCGCCATGCAAATGCTAGCTTGATAACTGTTGTTGTAAGCGAATTCTACTAATGGTAGATGCACTTCCCAACTTCCTTTGAAATCCAACACACATAGTCTGAGCATATCTTCGAGTGTCTGAATCGTTCTTTCTGTTTGTCCATCGGTCTGAGGGTGAAAAGTTGTGCTAAACTTCAACTCGGTTCCCAAGGCCCTTTGTAAACTCTGGCAAAATATAGAAACAAACTTCAGATCTCGGTCTGATACAATGGACATCGGTCTGATACAGTACAGGGGCAGTTTCGCATTTTCGCCCCCTTATCGCCCTTTTTCGGTTAGGTTTAAGGCATTTTCGGCTCTAACTCCCAACCAACACATGCTAATTACATTCTATCTATTGTCACAAATCCTATTCATCACAAGAAAGGTGGCTGTTACATCTGTACGGTGGTTCGGGGGCTGATTCGCATTTTCGCCCCTTTAACGCCCTTTTTCAGTTAAATTTAAGGTGCTTTCGACTCTAGCTCCCAACCAACACATGCTAATTGCATTCTACCTATTGTCATAGATCCTATTCATCACAAGAAAGGTGGCCGTGACATTCGTATGATGGTTTGGGGGTTGATTCGCATTTTCACCCCCTTAACGCCCTTTTTCGATTAAGTTTAATGCATTTTTGGCTCTAACTCCCAAACTACGTGTGCTAATTACATTCTGTCTATTCTCACAGGTCCTATTTGTGATGGTGAAGGTAGCTGTGACATCTGTAAGGTCGTTTGGGGGCTGTTTCGTGTTTTCGCCACCTTAATGCCTTTTTTCGGTTAAGTTTAAGTAATTGTCCGCTCTAACTCCCAACCAACACATGCTAATTACATTATGTCTGTTGTCACAGGTCCTATTCATCACAGGGAAGGTGGTCGTGACATCCGTACTGTGGATCGGGGGCTGATTTCCTTTTTCGCCCCCTTAATGCCCTTTTTCAGTTAAGTTTAATGCATTTTCGGCTCTAACTCCCAAACTATGTGCTAATTACATTTTGTCTGTTGTCACAGGTCCTATTTGTGATGGGGAAGGTGGCTGCGACATTTGTACGATGGTTTGGTTGCTGTTTCGCATTTTTGCCCCCATAACGCCCTTTTTTGGTTAAGCTTATGGCGTTTTCGGTTCTAACTCCCAAACTACATGTGCTAATGACATTCCCCTTGTTGTGACAGGTCCTATTTGTCACAAAGAAGGTGGTCGTGATATCCATACGGTGGTTTAGGGGCTGTTTCGCATTTTCGCCCCCTTATCTCCCTTTTTCGGTTAAGTTTAATGCGTTTTTGGCTCTAACTTCGAAACTACGTATGTTAATGACATTTTGGCTATTGTGACAGGTCCTATTTTTCATGGGGAAGGTGCCCGTGATGTCTGTACGGTGGTTCGGGGGTTGTTTTCCATTTTCGCCCCCTTATCGCCCTTTTCCAGGTAAGTTTAAGGCATACTAATTAAGGTGTTTTGCCACAGGTCCTATGTTTTTTTTTTTTTTTTTAGTTTAAGGCACGCCAACTGCCTATCTCTTCACCAACCTCATCATTGACCTAAGACTATCACACTCCCATAAATTTTCTTAATTCTACATCTACAATCTGACTTGAGACAGGTTTGATCACTACATCTATAACAATTGAAATGATCAATTAAGTAAACATACATGATGTGAGGATCATATGCATATTTTTCCTCTACGTGCAATGTTGAACCATTGATAAAAGCATAGAGTTTTATAAGCTAGAAAGTGTCATTTTATCAACTCTAAGCACTACAAATGCAAATAGACTCAAACCTTGATGGCCAAAGTAATTTGTCCACAATTTTTTTTAGTAATTTCCAAATAATGTTTGACAACCAAGAGTAGAGTCTCAAATTCATATAATTAATTTTATATAAACATTCAAGTATTGAGAAAAATGAAGAAAATGAGGACAGGTTTACCATGAGTACAAACTAAAGGCACTACAACTTGCCAAGGAAAAGATCAAGACAAATAGGAAAACAAGTCAAGGCTATGAGAAAGCTTACGAAAACAACTAAGACCAGAAGTCTTTGCAAGTACATTTCTAACTATGACAGGTTTGCCTCTTATCCAGTGCATTTGAAAATGCTCAAACTCACTATCTTCCATGTGATCAGCATTTAGGCAGTAAAGAAAATTATCATGACTGTTACACCTACCTTACTCCAAAATCATTCCCATCACCTCCTGCAGATCCGACGGGAAAGAACAACAAACATCCCTGAGAAAAATCAATATCTAGTGACTGATAACCTTTTCTGAGTTCTCGACAACAATTGAGACACAGATCATATGAACAATCAGGATTTTGGCAGGTTATGTGGAAATTGACAATGGATGTATTACAGTTGTCACTGTTGAATAAGAATTTGTATGTCGTTACAGGTTTTCATCATTATGAATAAAAATTTGAAAAAAGAAGATATGTTCTCTTGAGAAATTGACCCCAAAAAAAATGTTCTTTAGAGAATCTAAGAACTTTTTTATGAAAAATCAGCTATAGCAAGATGCATGAAAAAGATATTAATCTCTCCAAGTCTTAGATGGATAAAGGATAATATTTAAAGCCACCAAAACATAATGGTAGCAAATGCAATAGTAGGTTAAATATTTGATGATATGGGATCTTTCTCCCCACTACATGAACACTAGTGTGTGTCGATGTAATGAAACACTGTAAGACAGAATGAATAAAATTGTCTGTGTCAAATCTTCTCAACTACATTGCTAGATTGCTAGAGATCTAGGAATAATTTTTTGCTGAAAATTTTTCAATTAATCATCAACTTTAGAGATGAACATCTTATGTTTAAACTTCTAACTTAATGTAGATTTTGTTTCTATATGACAATGTATGAGTATTTAATGCATTAAAGAGCTACTAACAATATTTAAAGTGTTCAAAGCAGTAGTGATTAAAGAAACAAATTCTTCAAACAAGATATATCATTGGAAGATGTAAATAAATTCTTAATGGAGTTGTTACTTTATTCTATCAAACGATATTTAAAGTTGCTACTTTATTAATGGAGTTGCTACTTTGCAGTGATTAAAGAAATAAATTCTTCCAATGAAATCCAAGTTTAAGGTGTTTTTGGCTCTAACTCTCAAACTGCGTGTGCGAATTACATGTCGTCTGTGGCCACAGGTCCTATTTGTCATGAGAATGCTGCCCGTAACATCTATACATTGGTTTGGGGGCTATTTTGCATTTTCGCCCCCCAAAACCCCATTTTTGACTAAGTTTAAGGCATTTTCGGCTATAACTCTCAAACTACGCGTGCGAATTACATGTCATCTGTGGCCATAGGTGCTATTTGTCACAAGGATGCTGCCCGTAACATTCATACAGTGGTTTGAGGGCTGTTTTGCATTTTCACCACCCGAAAGCCTTTTTTCAACTAAGTTCAAGGCATTTTCTGCTCTAACTCTCAAACTCGATTCATATAAAGCTGAAGCAGAAGTCTAATAGTTTTTCAATACTACTGGAGTGACCTTTGAGAACCACTTGCTGGAATAGGAGTTGAAGTGCTTGTACCACCTAGAAAGACAAAGTGCCTCCAGTCCAACTTGAATCCAATCTAAACAATTTTCAGCCCATTAGCACCATTAGCACTAAATTTTTTTGACACTTGAATCAAATCTAACTTCAATCAGATAAAGAAGTGATAAAGGTAGGGGCAGCAGTCAACACTTTCCATGCACCACTTCTACCATTCTGAGCTTCACTGGTCATTATGAGAAATTATATATATATATATATGTGTGTGTGTGTGTGTGTGTGCAAGGAATAGTGCAAGTATCAAAAAATGAAGAATGAACACAAGTACAAAACCAAAATGATGCACCAGTTTAAGAAGAACATCATAATCATATTTGTTTATGATTCTAATAAAGAATTATCACCCAAAAATCCTTATTTTTAGCTAACTATAGATGGGGATATATTAAGAATGGCATCAAATATAGCAAAATATGTAAGCAAGAACTTTATGTGATACTTTTGAATCTCTTGGTCCAATACCAACTGTATTGTTAATAAAAAGATTTGACACCAATTAAAAAAAAGATCAGCACGTTTACGCTTCGTGTGATTGGGTGGAAAATATTTTCTGAAAAACATAAAAATGTTATGAACACACACCAAGAACTAAAAATTTCAATCAATCAAGAAGAAGATACAAACAAATTATTATGTCCATGAGCTGATTTTACGTAGAATGCATTGGCCACTTACCAGTGCATATGCCTGCTGTTGGGAAATAACAACATTTCCTAGAATGGCTGGATTGATTAGTTTAGCAATAGAACCACAAAATACAGCACCCATAATAGCACCAATCATCAAACTTGGTGCATACAGCCCACCAACAAGTGCAGACCCCTTGCACAGAGTTGTGCAACAACTTTAGCTGCTGCTAATTGAGCTACCGGCCAAATTCCATGTAACTTAATATCATAGCTACTTAAGGTAATGCAACTCCTTGGCCAAACCAGTTGGATACACTTTTTACATGTGCTTATTCTTTCCTTTGTTAATCCTTAAACCTTTTTAAAATTTATATACAGTGGTTATTCAATGCATTTGAGTTCACTATAAGGTTAGGTTCAAAGTAAAAAATCAAACAACACTACGTATAGAAGACAGAAGAGAAAAGATTGAGACAGTTGAGCCAGAGACAGTACAGGCAACCAATAATATTAAAATGTCTCAGTGGTTTAAGCATCCAATCAGAGATGTCAGACTGTGAAATCAAAACACAAAATCCCAAACAAAATATTCAGTTCCTCAACATCCTCACCAAGTTAATTCCTCTTTTACTTGAGTATATAGTATAGATGTTAGCCTACATTTTCAACTTTTAATAGAACATTCTTTGACATTAAACCAACTTTTTTATTTTTCATTTTCTTCTAGCCCTCCACTCTCAACTTTCTCGAGGAGGCTATCAAGCGGAAGAAGAGTAATGAATTTGGGGGTGGGAGACCTATTATTTTCATAAGCTCAACCCACTTTAATTTTGTACTTTCTGTCATATATAAATTTCATATTAAGATTCACCTAGTAGTGACACACTACTATAAAAAAAAAATCAAAAAAAGAAGCAATTAACCCATGAAGTCAAAATTGAGAACGTGAGAGTCATCCAACAAATTATTTAAATCTTAATTTCTTCAATTAACAATAATTCCTTATAGTAACAGAAACAGTTGTAATAATTAATTTAAACAAAACACAATTATCTTCAGCTTTCAAGAACCATTCAAATTAAACTGCAAAATTTCAACATATTGACTGTGAACTTCACATTTATCACCACTAACTAATACCTATTGTGGGAGCCGAGTATTTACGATTGCAGAGGGGGACCCGAATAGATACTTGGAAGCTTATTATACGAGCATCTTATTCGGTCCCATCTTGCCTCATCTGGAAGCCGAATATACCAACCGGCCATAGAACTAATTAACCAAGAAGCCAAATAAACATCCACAAGGTGGATATCTAAGTGGGCCAAACCCTGAGGCCTAGGCAGCAAGTATAAATAAACAAACAACAGCTAAAGAAGAGGTATGTAAGAAGTAGTATGCTTAACTCAAGGTACAAGCAATCAAGAGAGTATATACTGACTTATCCATCGGAGTGCTAATTCTGGCACCCCCGACCGGAGTGTTCATTCTTTTTTAGGTTACTAGCTGAGGATCTCGAGTGCCCCATTGGATCAAAAGAGTATTTCCAGAGCCACTCCCCCACAATTGGCATTGTCTGTGGGAATACTCAAGCACATCCTTGGCGGGCGTGACGGAAGATCCTCTGGCAGTCGCTGGCGACCCTACACCGCAAGATAAAACCATTCCAAGCAATATGCTTGGGCCAGAGAATATTACCGCAAAAAGGGCCTTGAACTTCAATTCACCCTCGACATCAGCACATGAGGCAATGCAAGCGATTATGGAGCAAGCAAAGAAAAATGAACAGAGGCTGGAAAACATGTTGGCTGAGAACGAGCGCCTTCGACAGGATTTGGCCTTGGAGGTGGCAAAATCCTGACAAGCTGTGCGCCAAGACTCGAGACGGCCTCTAAGAAAGGATGGTCGACGATCCTTAATTCGAAAACAAGCCAGTAGTAGTGATTCTGACTCGTTATCTCTAGATTCCAAAAGAAGGGACGAGTAGCAGTCTCCAGTTCTTCCAAAGGGAGTCCGCGTGCAAGGATTAAACGAAGACAAGATGACTCGGATGAAGAGGATCAACATGACCCCTTTGTGTGACGGATCACAAGGGCGGTACTGCCCAAAAAGTTCAAAGCTCCGTCGTTCACTCTCTACGATAGAAAATCAGACCCCACCGATCACATCCATCACTACAAGCAAGCCATGACATTGCATGCAGACGACGAGGCCCTCATGTGACGAATATTTCCTAGCAGTTTGGGACCATTAGATATCAGGTGGTATTATAAACTGGAGCCGCTTCGATCAAGAGCTTCCACCAACTCCAAAAATCCTTCAAAGCAAGGTTCATCACTAATGAGGTCCAGCCGAAGCAAGCCGATTCTTTGTGGGCAATGCAGATTCAACCGAGGGAAACCCTTCGTGCGTATTCGGTGCGGTATTGGGAATGTTTTAATCTGGTAGACGATGCCTGCAATGACTCCGTGGCCATTACCGCCTTCAAGATGGGGTTGCATCCAGAGAGTGCCCTCAGCAACTCTTTGACCAGACGACCCCCAAAAACAGTCAGGGCATTGATGAAAAAAGTTAAGGAATACTGCAAAGTAGAAGACGATGCCCTCCGGGTCAAAGACGGGCATAAAGCCGCTAAATCGACCCCGCCTGAAGTCATGCAGCCGATAAACGTTGTACCGCCACGAAGTCCTGAATTACAGAATCGGGCTAAGCGAGATAGAAGATGGGATTCACGCCGATCAAACGACCAGTGTCCACACCGAGCTAATGAGCAACTTTAAGTGGATAGCAGGCACGCGAGGCGCGCCGACAAGAAATACACGGAGCTATCGGAGCCAATCAGTGTGGTTATGGCTAAGGTTCAACATCTTCCGTTCTTCAAATGGCCATCAAAAATGGTGGGACATGCCGACACGAGGAGACGGGATAGGCGGTGCGACTATCACAAAGATCATGGTCATGATACCGACAGTTGCTATGCTTTGATAGACAACCTTAAGGAGTTGGTACAAGATGGTCGGCTCCAATAACATGTCTGAAAGAACTCAACCAAAACAGTTGCCCTACGGCAGGATTCACCTCCGCTCGACGTCGTCTATATGATATACAGCCTACCAACAGCCCTAACCGTGCATGCAATTCAGTCCCATCCAGGCCTCCAAAAGAAAATCACACCAGCAAAACGGCCCCATGAAGCTCCAAATATTACCTTCAACGATTCTGATTTGATCGGCATAACACTCCTCCACATTGATCCATTGGTCATTGAACTACGCGTAAACCGATTCACCATTGAATGCCTTCTCATAGATCAGGGGAGTACTTCAGAGGTTATGTATTACAAGACCTTCATAAAACTCGGGTTCGCTGAGTTAGACTTGTCTCCGGCTCCTTATCCATTATTTGGCTTCAACGCTAATTCAGAGTACCCGTTGGGCAAAATCACACTACCAGTTCGAGCGGGCTCCCGAACAGTGGGTGTGGAATTCTTGGTCGTCAAGCTGCCTTCGCTGTATAATCTCATCATGGGGCGAACTTGGTTGCATACCATGCAGGTCGTGCCAAGCACCTATCATCAACTGCTCCGCTTCCCGACAGAACGCAACATTGAGCAAATCTGTGGTTCCTAGAAATCAGCACAAGCATGTTATCTCCTTGCTGCAAAAACGCCAAAAAAGTTAGAAGTGAATTCTATTGAGGTGCCGGATCAGGAGAGCCTCGACGATATTGGGTGGCTCCCAAGTTAAAAGGCCACGGAAGCCCTGGATTGAGTTGAAATTGATGGGAATCCAGACAGGTTCTTCATGGTCGGCGCCTCCCTGAATGAAGTCGACAGGCAGCAGTTAATTTCCTTCTTGCTCGGCAACCTTGATGTATTTGCGTGGACACCATATGAGATGCTGGGTGTAGATCCATCTGTTTCGCAGCACCGATTAAACGTTGACCCTAAATGCAAGCCGGTTATTTAGAAAAGCCGACGGTCAGCCGCAGAACACACTGCTGCCGTTGTTGAGGAAGTTGATAGGTTGCTTGATGCCGAGGCAATCCAGGAAGTCACCTACCCTACATAGCTGTCGAACACTGTGGTTGTCAAGAAGAAAAATGGGACTTGGCATGTTTGCGTGGATTTCACAGACTTAAATAAAGCTTGCCCCAAGGATTGTTTTCCTCTCCCCAGAATAAACCAACTTGTAGATGCCACGGCGCGTCATCAACGTATGAGCTTCCTCGATGCCTACAGAGGCTACCATCAAATCGCCATGCATCCGGAGGACCAAGACAAAACTGCATTCCTCACCCCAAGAGGAACCTATTACTATATGGTTATGCCTTTTGGGCTGAAGAATACAGGGGCAACTTACCAAAGGCTAGTCACCGCCATGTTCAAGGAGCAACTCGGCCATACTATGGAAGTGTACATTGACGATATGGTGGTTAAGTCGAAAAAAGAGCAAACTCATCTAGCCGATCTAGAGGAGACATTTGGCATTTTACAAAAGTACAAAACGAAGCTGAACGCATCCAAGTGTGCATTTGGGATCGGATCCGGCAAATTCCTTGGCAATATTGTCAACCATCGAGGAATCGAAGCCAACCTGAGGCAAATCACAGCAATCTTGGAACTCGGCCCCCCTCAATCAGTAAAGGAGGTTCAAAAGTTGATGGGGATGGTCGCCGCACTCAACAGGTTCATTAGTCATTCCACAGATCGCTGCCGACAATTCTTTCATACCCTACGGCAGGGTAAGGCTTTTGAATGCACCTCCGAGTGCGAAGCCGCTTTCAACGGTCTGAAGACCTACCTCCGATCAGTTCCACTCTTGACGACACCTTCGGCAGGTGACCCGCTGATTTTATATCTGGCAGTCTCTGACTGGGTCGTCAGCGCCGTACTGATAAAGGAAGAGCTTGGGAAGCAACGGCCAATGTATTATGTGAGCAAGGCAATGGTTGACACCGAAACACGTTACCTTCCATTGGAAAAACTCATCCTAGCCCTCATCTTGGTAGTAAGAAAATTGATGCATTACTTTCAGAGGCATTCCATCGGGGTACTAACGGATTACCCCCTCCGGGCAGTACTCCGCAGTGCAGAAGTGTCAGGGCGCGTTTAAAAGTGGGCTCTTGAACTTGGCCAATATGATATTCAGTTCCTGCCTAGAACCTCAATCAAGGGACAAGTGCTTGCCGACTTTGTGGCCGAATTCACTGGGGGTCTTGCCGACTTAAAGTCTAATCAAATTCAACCTAAGCCGAACTGGAGAATTTATGTTGGGGACATTTGGCAGTTGTACTATGATGGATCGTCCAATCAACGAGGCAGCGGAGCTGGAGTAGTGAACATGACTCTCGACGGAGCAATAATTGAGCAGGCTGTCAAACTCCGCTTCGAAGCATCGAACAATGAGGCCAAATACGAAGCACTGCTAACCGGCTTGCAGAATGCACATTTTTTGGGTGCTCGACGTTTGCTTATATTTTGTGATTCAAACCTTGTGATCAATCAACTAAAAGGGGAGTACGCGGCCAAAAACGACCGTATGGCTGCTTACATGAAAATGAAAAATTCCTTGCTGGCAAAATTTGATCATCATGAATTAAACCAAATAACCCATGATCAGAACACACATGCAGGCGCCCTGGCGTGCCTAGCCTCCGCCATTAACTCAGAGATCAAACGGACAATTGAAGTGCGCTTCATCCCTAAGCCGAGCATTGGCCCTTCAGAGGAAGTCCAGATCAATGTCATAGACTCAGGTCCGAGTTGGATGGACTCCATTCTACATTCCTATCTTCCGAACAGCTCCTGTCGGATCAGAAAGAAGCACACAAACTGCGAAACAAAGCCCTGCGATACTACTGGGATCCGCAAGGAAAGCTTTACAAAAAATCCCTTTCTGGCCCATACCTAGAATGCGTTCATCCGGATAAAGTCAAGGAACTCCTTACCAAAATACATGAAGGTAGCTGTGATGCCCATTCTGGCGGGCACTCTTTGGCCCATCGAGCTGTAACATAGGGGTATTATTGGCCGACAATGAGAGCTGATGCCGAATGTTATGTGAAAAAATATGAACAGTGCCAAAAGTTTTCTCCCTTAACCCATCTACCTGCTGAAGAGTTAAGCTCTATAACCAGTCCCTAGTCGTTCGCCCAATGGGGACTTAACATCGTCGGACCATTGCCTCGCACCCCAGGCAACAAGCGATTTTTGATTGTCACAACAGATTATTTCCAAAATGGGTGGAAGCGAAGGCACTAACGCACATTCGGGATACTGATGTGAAGCGTTTTGTATGGAGAAATATCATAACACGATTCGGCATTCCGAGAGCACTTATTTCAGACAATGGCACCCAGTTTGATTGCAGTGTCTACCGAGAACTGTGCAGCAAGTATGGCATTCGGCCCTATTTTTCCACCCTGGCTTATCCTTAGAGTAATGGTCAAGCTGAAGCCTCAAATTAATCTATTTTGGACGGCATCAAGAAGAGGTTGTAGAAAGCTAAAGGCAGATGGGTCGACGAATTGCCGAGTGTGTTGTGGGCTTATCACACTACTCCGAGGCGATCCACTGAGGAGACGTCATTCGCTTTGTGCTTTGGAACGCAGGCAATCATCCCCTTGGAGATTGGCCTCCCAACTTTGAAATCAAAAGTTTTTGATATGGGCCGAAATGACATGATGCTGGCTTTGGATTTAATTCTGATTGAAGAACGAAGAGACCATGCCCTCGCATCCATGGCACGGTACCAGCAGCAGCTTGCTAAGTCGTATAATCAACGTGTCCAACTGTGCCGCTATACACCAGGAGAGTTGGTCCTCAAGAAAGTACTTTCAGCTGCCAGAAATCCGGTTGATGGAAAATTGGGTCCTAACTAGAACAGCCCCTATCAGATCGACTCAATCGCGGGAGTAGGGGCATATCGGCTCAAAGATATTACTGAAGGAGTCTGCCACGGCCTTGGAATTCAATGCACTTGCGTAAATTATATCATTAAACCCGACTTGTGGGGCATGATACTTGTTTTGAATGGTTCACCATACGCATATTTCACTCTTGCAATGCCAAGTTTCGTGTTTTCTCATTGCGAAATTCAGTTCAAAAGTATTCTGATTAAGCCTCCAGATTCGGAGCGCCCTTCGTGGATATCACAATTGGCCAAGATTTAAGTCTCCGAATTCGGAGCCCCATCAGTGCATGACACTTTTGTGCCGATTAAGCCTCCAGATTTGGAGCGCCCTTTGTGGATATCACCATTGGCCAAGACAAAAAAGCCTCCGAATTCGGAGCCTCATTAGTGCATGACACTTTTGGGCAGATTAAGCCTCCGGATTCAGAGCGCCCTTCGTGGATATCATGATTGGCCAAGATTTAAGTCTCCGAATTTGGAGTCCCATCAGTGCATGACACTTTTGAGCCGATTAAGCCTCCGGATTCGGAGCGCCGTTCATGGATATCACGATTGGCCAAGACAAAAAAAGCCTCCGAATTCGGAGCCCCATTCGTGTATGACACTTTTGGGCCGATTAAGCCTCCAGATTCGGAGCGCCCTTCGTGGATATCACGATTGGCTAAGATTTAAGTCTCCGAATTCAGAGCCCCACTAGTGAATGACGCTTTTGGGCCGATGTAGACGTCCACGAGCGCCCCGGGAGGGTTAAGTCCCGTTCTGTTCATTTGGGGTCATTACAGCTCGGACTCTTAAATGTCACGGTTCCTAATCTGAACCAAAGAGTCCAAATCCGGCAAATCGTTTTCAAAAACTGATTTTTTGAAAAAGTAGTGCCAAATATGGACTGCTTTGCCAGATACAGAGTCGCCACCTAAATATTTTATTTTGGGAAACTTAGGAAACCCTGACTCGGTGCCAAAAGGCCACGTGTCCGTCATCACCAAAGTTGCCTCGGCTCGGGAACTTGGGTACGATTAGGGAAGGTCACTTCGTGAGCACCCCCGCTCGCCCGGTCATAGACCGGCCTCTACTAACCATGATATCAATTTTTGAAAACATTGTATGTTCTTATTCCGGTTATTGGCCTAGTTTACTATGTGATGCTCACAGCATACAAGTATAGACCGGGTCGCCCAAATTGGAACAAAACATTTCATGCTTGTTTTTGAAAATGGTTTGCTACCCGCAGGTAGGTCTGAAACATTTGATGATTTTTTTCCAATTCAAACAACCCAACCTTCACCCACAGGCATTCAGGCAGTTATATCATATAAGCATATAGCCTCATGGTAAGCATGCTATCATGGTAGTCACTCACACGCATGTAAGGATGCTAAAGCATAAAACTCACCGAGTACTCCAAGCCAAAATATAAACTACATTAGAAATCATGCATGATCCTAAGTATACAGAAATGCCTAATGCAACACATGCAAAATGCAACTATAGTAGGCTCGGCTATTCTAAGATGGTATATGAAATGCTACAGCTATCATGTATTCAATTTGGAATTGAAAGTACAATGCAGTTAGTATGATGCGCCGAGCCCGGTGCATGCAATACAGATGAATGAATGCAAACATGCTGTCATACTGTATGCTAATTTAAATATGCCCTAATCTAACCATCATAAGCGGATAAATAAAAGGGAGAAAGACGTGGGGTTGGAAGACATACAACACACTCACGCACACTTATTACAGTTGTGCCCTCGCAGAGAGGGTCCGAATAAATAATACAGTCCAAATATTACAGTCCCGAATAAAAGAATATTACAGTCCCGAATATTACAGAATCCTAATTGATTAATGAATTAACTAAGAAAGCAAATAAAACTGGCGTGCAAGCCAGGGACTGCCTTGCTTCTGACGGATGATGCATGTCCGGATTGTCTTGCGCGGAAATCCACCGAAATGCCCCGATTAGCCTCTGTTTACATCTGTTCTTGAAATGTGTGCCAAGCCCCAAAAAGTTGCTGATTCCTGATTTTGCTGCAACAGAGAGCAGGAAAGGGGCATAGCAATGTATTTGCACAGATATATGCATGTCTCGATCCTCGTGCGACCAATCACGCATACCGAAGCATGATGGCCGAGGAGTCGAAATGCACAACTCAATATGGGATAAATGCACATGGAACTACAGCTAAAACCTAACTCCATCATGGATAATCCGGAGTGTCGGTGACTGGGGAATTGTGACACGTTCCGTCACTCGGAGTACGAAATGTACCTCGTTTCCCGTGCCCGGGCTAACTCCTATTCCGTACATGACGCAATATGCATGATATGCATGAAATGCTACTAAGATACAATCCTAACATATACAATGTTATGGAAAGTGAGATGCCTCGAAATGCGTGCACACGGGCACGCAAACCGAGAAAATGACAGAATGCAATGAAAATGAGACGCCTTGAAATGCGTGCACACGGGCACGCAAACCGAGGCGATGGCAAACGTAATGCAATGAAAATGAGATGGCAAACGTAATGCCCCGATTAGCCTCAGCCACACTCACATAGGATGCCGGCGGATAAAAAAAGGGGTGCCTCGAAATGCGTGCACACGGGGCACGCAAACCGAGGCAATGACAGAATGCGATGAAATGACATGAGAACATGATATGGGCTTATACCAACATGAGATATGGGCTTATACCAACATGAGTGAGCCTCAGCCACACTCACATAGGATGCCGGCGGATAAAAAAGGGGTGCCTCGAAATGCGTGCACACGGGCACGCAAACCGAGGCAATGACAGAATGCGATGAAATGACATGAGAACATGATATGGGCTTATACCAACATGAGTGAGCCTCAGCCACACTCACATAGGATGCCGGCGGATAAAAAAGGGGTGCCTCGAAATGCATGCACACGGGCACGTAAATCGAGGCAATGACAGAATGCGATGAAATGACATGAGAACATGATGGCAATCATTCTAATGGAATTTCAGCAGTAAAATATGGGGGAAAACAGTCCCGAAATGAGGCGAAATGACATGAAATGCATGGAATTATCCCGAAATGCGAATTTAGGCACCCGAAATGACCTATAGCTATGCCAAACATGCACAACATGGACATGCAATGCAAAGACAGAAGCTAGACAGTCCCAAAAAAGGCACTTTCACAGTTATAAACATGGCCAAACAGCAAGCATAGGTATGGCAAAAATGGCATGCAAGAATAGGGGCCAAAAGAGGGGTAATGAAGTAAGTGATATAAGAAAAACCCAAACTGAAAATTTTCCTTCTACAACACTGAAGAGGGACCAAAAATATGAATATTTACAGTTTATGGCAGCTTCAAAATCAGTATACAAACATGATAGAAATGTGATGCAAAATAAGGCTCAAAAATGGCTATAACATGAGGTATGCAAAATAATCACCAAACAGCCAAAGACCCTTAATAAAATATGTAGAATGGACCAAAATAAGAACTTTTCCAGAACTGTAAAATGGCCAAAAACAAAAGCATGGTAGGCTAACTAAACATGCAAGAATGGGGAATAAAAGAGGAGTATAAAGGTAGGTACAACCTGGAAGTCCCAAATGGTGTTGAGCCCTTCTTCAATGTTGAAGAGGGGCTCAAAATAAGCCTAATATCAGTTTACAACATGCTCGAAAACAGATTGCTCATGGGTCAAAAATAGCATGCAAAACTATGACATACAAGAGGATCAATGAAGCAAGTGTGTCATGGAGGGCTCAAACAGGGTTGAGCCCTTAATGAAAAGTGAAGATGAGCTCAAAAGAGGGCCCTTTTCAGTTTGGGCCGGAGCTTGAAACAAAAAGCAAGTGAGGCTTACAAATAGATCAAGAAAAAGGGTCAAAGTGAAGAAAAGGTTACTCACCCTTGAAGACTCAAACTTTTGTTGCTTCTTGGATCAATTTGCAGCTTCTTTGACCTTTGAGAAACCTTCCTTGTTGCTGGAAATGAGGTGGTGGTGGTAGAGCTTGGTGGTGTAGAAGGAATGGTGCTTAAGGACTTAAGGTTTTTCAAAGAATTGAGAAGGATGAAGATGGAGTTGTGTATGGAGGCTTGAAGGAGAATTTTTCTAACCCCAAAATACTACAAGGCTTGCTTGCTATATAGGCCAACAAGGGGGTGTAAAGGTGGGGGAAAAGGAGAGTAATATTCCCCCACGAAATATCCCCCAGATAAAGATCTTTTCTGGGGGATAAAGCCTCACAGCTGTAAAGGGAACAGTGCAAGGAATACGGCCGGCCTGGTACTTTTGTTGCAGGTGGCCGGCCGGCCACACCCCCTAGCCGGCCGGCTAGGGGTCAAAAGGTTCAATGAGATTTTCTGGCCGGCCACCAACTGATGGTGTTCTCCTATGTGTGTACAACACAACCATGTGGTTAAAATTCCAAGAAAGTGGGTCCAAGGGGTTCAACATTAGCTCGGAAAGAGGGGTTCAAAAGGGTCAGGTGGAATTACTGGCCGGTCATGAACTTTTAGGGTCCTCTCATGTGTGTACATCACAAATATGTGGTTCAAAGTTCGAGAAAAAAGGTCCAAGGGGTTCAACATTAGCCCGGAAGGAGGGGGTCAAAAGGGTCAAGTTGAATTAATGGCCGGCCATGAACTTTTAGGGTCCTCTCATGTGTGTACATCACAAATATGTGGTTCAAAGTTCGAGAAAATGGGCCCAAGATGTTCAACATTAGCCCGGAAGTGCGAAAAACGGGCGCCGGAGGGCGTCGGAGGATGTATAACTGGTTGCTGCAACAATTGTTGGCCTCCCACCCTTCAGTGACCTCTCCGGTGATAAAACAGAGGTACCTGCCAAAAATGAACGAAAACCGTTGCAAAACGAAAGCTCGGGGACCAAAACGCGCAGTTCGAGGTCCCGAAAATGGGCTGTTAAGCACCGAAAGTGGCATTCGGCCACGAAGTGGGTTTCTCAGCCCCCAGTGTCCCTCAAAAGGGAGCAAATAGGAAGTATGCCAAAAATTAGAGCAATAGGAGATGGTTAAGCGGTCCCGAACCGAGGCACACGGCCTGACGGCTCCGAAAACCGGGAACCGGACTCCGAAATGGGCAAAATGGCCTACGGCCACCAAATGTAGCCTACGGCCACTGAGAGATGGTCTACAGGACCTCTCCCTCCCCTCAGGAAAAGAAACAGAGAAAACCGAGCCTGGTTCGCAAACTGAGACAAGGCACAGAAGAGGGTTCGGAAATCCGGAGGCGGGGCTCGCAGCCAAGACTCTGAAACTTCCGAACGAGCACATTATGCAATATCACCAAGTGCTCAACTGGTGACGTCTGAGTCTCAAGGTCGGTCAAAAATGGGGTGTCTACAATTGCCTCTCTTTGACAGAACTCGGAAGTCACAAGTGACGGGAGTGAATGTCAAAGCCCAGAGACGACCCATTTTTGACAAGGCCGAAGACTTAGACAAACATACAAGATAAAAAGGGATGTGCTCGCAGGCATGCCCGCAGGCAGGGGGGGCAAGATGCAAAATGATAATGCAAGAAGATTTTGAAGATTGGACTTATACGCTACGCGAAGCCGGTGTTTGAAAGTTGGACTTATACGCTACGCGAAGCCGATTTGAAAGTTGGACTTATACGCTACGCGAAGCCGATTTGAAAGTCGAGGATTCATGCAATGCACTGTAACGTAGTGGCTAAAATGCAATGTAATAGCTAAGAGGTAAAGGTACCTTACAGGGGCAATTGGCAATGACTTACCTCATGCTACTGGGGATCTTCCGCTTCTTTTTGGTTGAACTGCAGGTACAACTTTTCTCCCTGACCATGGTCGCAGCTTCCCCTATTCTCCAACGGGGTGACAGACTAGGTTGGTTCAGTATCCAGAATTGAGGTGCATACACGCTACCTCAACCTATGGGGCTTCCATACAGATTTCAAGCCGAGGACGCGCCTCTGGGTATTTAAACCAGACTTTAGTCTCGGAAATTCCGAACCTTTGCGTTCTAGGCATAAGCCATTCGAACTCTAGTTTCCACCGTCTCAGTTGGTCTCCTAGGAACTCACCGCGAACACAGGCAGGTGGCTATACCAGACCACCGGAAGTCGTTCGGGCACGACAAACACCAAAGGAATTGCACCTTTAGAGGATTTAAGGTCTCCTAGACCGGGGAGTGCACAAGACAGTGCGAATAAAGATGCAGAGTGAATGCACAGAACAGTGCCAAACAGATGCACAAAATAGTGCGATGCTAAAGGTGTACAAAACAGTACGAGCAAGGTGAATGCACAAAACAGTGCGATACAGATAAGGTGCGCAAAATAGCGCGACACAATGCACTAACAAGTACAGGTGAGATGCGCAAGATAGCGCGATGGAATGCATGCAAAATGCAAGTAAGGTGCACAAAACAGTGCAATGCGCAAGAAAGCGCGAGTGATTTTGAAATGCACTAAACAGTGCGAGTGATGTGCGAAATGTAAACTGCACGAAACAGTGCAATGCGCAAAATAGCACGAATGATAAACTGCACAAAACAGTGCGATGCGCAAAATAGCGCGAGTGATTTTGAAATGCACTAAACAGTGCGATACGCTAAACAGCGCGATTGAAATGCACTAAACAGTGCGATGCCCAAAATGGCGCGATTGATTTTGAAATGCACTAGACAGTGCGATACGCTAAACAGCGCGATTGAAATGCACTAACAGTGCGATACGCTAAACAGCGCGATTGATTTTGAAATGCACTAGACAGTGCGATACGCTAAACAGTGCGATTGAAATGCACTAAACAGTGCGATACGCTAAACAGCGCGATTGATTTTGAAATGCACTAGACAGTGCGATACGCTACACAGCGCGATTGAAATGCACTAAACAGTGCAATACGCTAAACAGCGCGATTGATTTTGAAATGCACTAGACAGTGCGATACGCTAAACAGCGCGATTGAAATGCAATGCACAAAATAGTGCGAGTGAGATACAACCACAAGATGTACAAGACAGTGCTAGTGAGATACAAAGTGTAAGTGCACAAGATAGTGCGAGTGAATGCATGTTCTATGCAAATGAGGTGCATTTTCTATGCAAGTATGGAAGAGTGCATTTTCTATGCAAAAGATATGAGTATTTTCTATGCAAGAAACAGGAGCATATTCTATGCAATATTGAAAGCAAATTCTATGCAGAATCGAAAGCAAGCATATTCTATGCATGAATCATAACGATGTGCGGCAGGCATGTCACAGAAGTGTATAGGAAAGTGCACATTCTATGTAGTAGAGGAGCATCAAACATGTACCCTGGTGCCTCTGATTTATCTCTTAGAGGACTTTGCAACACACTCAGCTCAAAGGGGCACACCCTGTTCATATTGGCGAGAGGTAACATCTGCTGCTGCTGCTTTAATTGCCATTCTGACTTGAAGCATGCTTAAGCTTGGAGTAGAGGCACACTCATTTTTCAGGGCACTGGCAAGGCCTGAAGAGGTACATATGGAATGTAATCGCAGAATTTTCTGAAGGTGAAACACACTCAGATGCTCAAAATTTTCCCTATTTTCTTTTGCTTCGTAGTCCGGAACTTATATAGCTTCAAATAGGTCCTGGTTTTACCGTTCACACTGACTTGGGCTGAACCCTGCGGTTTTATGAAAGAATGAATCTTGTTTTGCACAGATGTGGAGAACGGCACGGCACTCGGAGCGCAAAACAATTTTATTTTGGAATTGGTAAATGGGCTCTTGACCGGGTATCGAGCCTACGACTGAACACAGCAAGACAACTCAACAAGGAAATAAAAGGCACACAACCTAAACATATCGAGTAACACTCAAAACGACTCAAAACAAGAATCGAGATAAAACAAAAAGACACGACACTCAGACGTGCTCAGGGAGCCTGTTTCACCGGGTAGTGTTTCCCACCCTTTTTTATTTGTGGTTCTCACATCACTTGGCCCTCAAGCTTTGTTTTTCTGAAAAAATCCTCTTCTCACTTTTCCTCTCATCGCACATCTCTCTATTCTTCAATCTCTCGTTTTTCAACCCTCCCCTGGGTGGTTGATGGATGAACAGGAAGTTGCGGGCTCACGCCCAACATAATTAGCTCGCGGCTATTTCCTTCGGTGACATCTGTCGATGCGCCGGATGAGGGAATGGAGCATCTTGATCCATTCCAATTCGTGCTTCGCACTCGGCTTGATACCTCGCTGCTTGGAGGATGAGAGAGCTTTCAGCCCTTTGTTGTTAACTTCGGTCATCCCCCTTTTTTGGCGGGTAGAGTGGCCTTTCTGGCAAGTATGTTGGCAATGGGGAAAAGACAGGAAGCCTGACTCAACTGTGCCCGTAGTTCATCATTTTGGCCATTTTTTAGTTTTAGTTTTCTCCTAAAAAAATTTTGACCAAAATGAGAGTTAGATTAACATGCTTGTTCAATTTTCTGATTTAAAATCAAGCAAGTTAGGCTATGAGCACTGAGAGTTTTCCTTTTTTGGGTCCAAGAAGTGGTCCAGTTTTGAAAATGGGATACTTTTCGAGAAGATTTAGTTAACCCTAATAAAAAATCTCAAAAACTATTTTTGCAAACGATCACTGCTCAACGAGCACGGAACCTACTCTCGAGATGCACAACCTCGGATCCAAAGGAAAATTGCCCCTTGCTTGAGGGGAACTGCATGGCAACGGCAAATTGCCCCTTGTTTGAAAGGCGCCGCGGCGCATTGAATGGCAACGGAAAGTTGCCCCTTGTTTGAACGGCATCGCGGCGCGTTGAACGGCAACTGAAAGTTGCCCCTTGTTTGAATGGCACCGCAACGCATTATAGTCAGTCCTCGAAGTGATGATTGCAACCGAACTCTCGGATACAGAGAAAGCAAAGATTATCGGAACCATTACATGGACATGATCGAATTTGAAGTGTTTCAGGGCTGGACTTCAGAATGAAGTTGCCTACGTATCCCAATGATGGGAATCAAGCCTTACGTAGTTCGGGGTTAAGGTACGCTCGGGTATTAACCTCTCCTTTTTATGCTCTAACTTTTGCCAAGGCGCCCGTTGCGGGTTTTCGACCTTGCGAGCTTTGTTCTTCTTTTCTTTTCAATTCTTTTCATTTCTTTTCCCCCCCTTTTTTTTTTTGATTTTCTTTTCTTTGCATATTTCTTTTTTTGTTCTCTTTTCTATATTTTTTGCTTCTTCTTTTTTTTTTGTATTTTTCTCTTGCTCTAACTTTTGCCTGGGTCGCCCTTCCGGGTTTTCGGCCCAGCGAGCCTCTCAAGGGTAAAAGTATAACAAGTCCATGCCAAATGGTTTTGAGATCCTGGAGTCATCTGAATCCAGGAGAATGGCTGCTGCTTTGCTTTGTAAGCTTCTTCTGATGAGATCTGATCTTCTTGACCTGACTTTGGTGCCTCTTGTTCGAGGGCTGCTTCAAATCTAGCCACACAGGCCTCACATCGTAGTTGACCGTCGAACATTCTGATTTCAAGTTCAAGGTTTGGAAGCGAAGGGGTTGAGTCTCGAGGCTGAGAGCGATCCTAGGCTGCACAATCTCAAGAGCGATTCCACACAAGTCTTCGCAAGACCGCGCAAAACATTTTGTTTTTGAAAGTTTTTAAGAAAGCGACAAATCGCTCGCGCTGAAGGTAGTGTGAAACCAGTCTGGATCAAGCCAGGGTCCTTCTCAGTACTCACGCTAACAAGCATGATTTCATTCATTAAGGGCTTAGCATGCCTCTCTTTCTCTCAAATGATCAAAGTTTTGCGAATCCCGAGGAATTCCTTCATCTTCGTTTTCACCGCAGTGTTCAAAAAGTTTTGAAAAACTTAGGTCAAATGCAATGATTTTGGGGTGCAGAAGAGAGCAGGTGGAATGTACTGCCATTTCATTCAGATTCCGTCACAACTAGCACACGGCAGAAGTGAACATAGAAGTGCAAAAATTACTGCTGTTTCATTCAAATCTGTTGGTACAACTGGCTCCCTGGCAGAAACAGACTCAAAACAAAACGAAAAGACAAACACAAAACAAAATGGTGACGCCCGAGGTAACACCCCCCGGAATCACCCGACTCCTGTACAACAGGACTGACTCGATACAACAAGACAGATCCAAAATAAAAAGAGACTGACTCAAAACAAAAAGACAGACTCAAAACAAAACAACAAGACTGACCCAATACCCGAGTCAGAAACCGGCATTCGCCAATGCTCAAGATAGTGCATGCCATACACCATATCTGGAGTAAACTGAGCGCTGCCCGCAGGTGGTTCATCCCTCCAATCACATCACATTATCCCCTACAACTTCACTGAATCAAGTGCCGATAGACTTTGCAGGACCTGGTGCGGGGATGACCCCATTGTCAAATAGATCCTGTACTTCATGGCGAAGACGGAAGCAGGCGTTGGTAGTATGGCCAGTTTGTTGATGGTACGCGCAGTACTGGGTAGTATCATGTGTAGCCGGAAGAGGGTTCGGGAGAGGCCGAGGCTCAAGGGGTTTGAGATGGCCTTGTCCAACAAGGATTTGGAGAGCTTTGGACAAAGGCATATAGAGGGCATGGAAGACCCTCCGACCTCGGGGTTGGTATTTCAAGGTTTGTGGATTTTTGCTGGACGCACCAGCAGGGGGATTAGCAGGTGCTGGCCTAGTTTGGTGATCTCTTCCGAGTGGAGGATTAGAGATAACAGGATCGTCTCTGGTATGATAGCCCTTCCCCCGATGTTCCTTCTGACTCGGACTGCCTCCAACCCGAGTAGCGAAAGTGTCATCCACAGCTTTTGCAACAACTGCGAGGACTTGCTCTTTGTTCAGCCCCTCGGCTTTCAAAGCCTCAACAGCCAACAGAAGATGTTCATTGGGATCCATGTCCACCCCTATCTTGTTCCTCCCACTCACCTCCATTCTGTCAAGGGATTGGCTTTCCTCAAATGCAGCCCGTCCCAACATCGGGGAGTCTCTTGGCATGAAGTTCCTGGTATGTGGTGTGGTCGATGATGGAGCCAATGTCCCGGAGGCCAGATCCGTCACGATTTTTTGAAGATCTTTAATCATTCCCATCAACTCAGAAGTAGTGGGTTCACGGGTTTGAAATGGTTGAGGTTCGGGTGTACCCATCATGCATAAGTCCATGCTTTCTGGGATAAACACCTCAGGCTTGGGTAGATGGGCCGGGGTGATGTATATGCTGGGGTCAAAGGCGGATGGCAGTATGTGGATGTAATTGAGGTAGGCAGGAGATGTTTGGTCATTGGGGTCCGAAGGTGGAGCTATCGTCCGGTTGTCGATGAGATTTTGGATCTCATGACGAAGGCGGTAGCAACGGTCGGTGCCATGACCGCGCTGCTGATGGTACACACAGTACTTGGCGGGGTTATGTCTGGCTGGGAGTCGGTTGGGAAGAGGTTGAGGATCGAGGGGTTTGAGATGCCCTTTTTCCATCAAGGCTTTCAGTGTGCTAGTCAGGCTCATATAGAGGGGGGTGAAAGTTCTACCCTGAGCTCGGGCTGGGCCAGCTGTTTGTAGGCTTGGTTTGGCAAAAGGGTCGGCTGTGGCGACTGTATTGATTTCGGTGGGTTTGGGAATAACACTACTACCAGCGTTGGTACTCCCTGAAATCACCTTCCTTGTCAGTACCCTTGTCCTAGGAATGATCCCGCTGTTGAACGCATTCTCGACTTGAACCCCCAGTTCATGCAAACTTTTGAAAGTGAATAGTGGAGCAACTATCAACTTTTGTAACCTATCATGCTCGAGGTTTCGGACCATCATCTGCACTTGATCCTTCTCAGAAGGGCGACGATCTGTCATTTGTGCTGCCTTTGCTCTCCACCTTGCAATGAATTCCACAAAAGGCTCTGTTGGGTTTTGGCGAGTTGCTTCAAGCTCTTGGATGGTCATTTCAACTTGGGTATTGTAGGAATACTGATCGACAAAGGCCTCAGCCAGTTCTTCCCAGTTTTGCTTCACTGTATCCTCCAATTTGGTATACCAAGTGGCTGCCACACCCGACAGGGTTCTTCCATACAAAGAGAGTTTCTGTGGCTTAGTCAGACCCATCGGCTTCAGGACATCTAAGAAAAGTCGGATATGTACCATTGGATCTCCAGACCCGTCGAAACGGTCGATATATGGCATTTTGAATCTGTCTGGGAGCCGGATGGAAGCCTCGGTGTGCCCATCCTCAATGCCAGGAATGGAATTAAGGCCCTGTGCCTTTTTGAATTGCTTCTCAAGGTTTGCAATTTTCACTGCAGTCAGATTGAACTCATCAACATGAAAGGGTTGAGTTTTCTCATTAGGCTGCACCAGGGGTCTGAGCACCTGAGCTTAAGTCGACCCTTCTCGAGGATTCAGACACTTCAAATCTTCAACTGGTGGAATTGGGTCAAAGTTCGGCTGGGGTCCCAAAGCTGGATGTGGGGTAGATGCCCCAGATAGGCGCTGCGTTTCAATACTGGTCTCAGCCTGCATGGCAGTTCCCTGACTTAGCGCTGCTGTCATGGTCGCAAACTCTTCCGAACCTTGTGCCATCACGGCCTGCTGAGTCTGAACAAAGGTGATGTGACTGGCGACTGACGGATTAGATGAACAGATGAGCCCTGACCGGCTTTTCTTTACCTTGCCTCAGCGAAAGAACACTGGTTGCCCTTGAATTGAATTTCTGACCTAACAAAGTCTATCAGCACAAGTTCGATGAACCTCGGGGGATATCGGAGCCTTCTGAAGCTATGGTTCCCAGACTACCTTGCAAAAGAGAAAACAGACAGCATCTCAGCCTGATTCCACCTGAATAGATATGAGCCTATTTGAATGAGTGTGCTCTCTACTGAATTCTGCCCCAAAATTCTGCCCTAAATTGAGTCTGATACCCACAGGTAAAGCTGACTCCCAAATACTGATAGTAATGCCCGCAGGCATGATGCCCAAAATTCGCAAACTGGTGCCCGCAGGCCTGATGCCCAAACTCATACACTGATACATGCATTCCTGTAGAGACGCACTCTAAAGCACATAACAGATAAGTGAGAGCCAAAAACACCCCTATGAAGGGGTAGGGTTTCCCTGTCCTATTTTGTAAGGAGCTAGGGTTTCACTACGCACGCAGCGGTTTCAAACAACCTATAAACGGGTAAGCAACCTGTCCTAGTTTGGAATGGTCACTATGGATCCGAATATGCACTAGGTCGAATGGTCAAAGAGGGTGCCCCGGTAAAACCGGGGTTCATGTTCCCATACTGGCAGAGCCCACAACCGGTCAGCCTTATGGTCATGCCTTGACAAGACAAGCCTCCGGCAAACCGTTCAGGAATAGCAGATGGCAAACACGGTGTCCTAGGCGCACCAATGCAAATGCAATGCAAAGAAACACACAAGTGTAGTCAAAAACAGATATCATGAGTTCGAGTCAAGTTCTCTAACTCCCCAGCAGAGTCGCCAGAAACTGTAGACGTCCCCGAGCGCCCCGGGAGGGTTAAGTCCCGTTCTGTTCATTTGGGGTCACTACAGCTCGGACTCTTAAATATCACGGTTCCTAATCTGAACCAAAGAGTCCAAATCCGGCAAATCGTTTTGAGAAACTGATTTTTTGAAAAAGTAGTGCCAAATATGGACTGCTTTGCCAGATACAGAGTCGCCACCTAAATATTTTATTTTGGGAA
This sequence comes from Camellia sinensis, assembly GCF_055761805.1. Lineage (NCBI taxonomy): Eukaryota > Viridiplantae > Streptophyta > Magnoliopsida > Ericales > Theaceae > Camellia > Camellia sinensis. The sequence continues at coordinate 16,853,536 of NC_138966.1, forward strand.
ATTTAGGAAACCCTGACTCGGTGCCAAAAGGCCACGTGTCCGTCATCACCAAAGTTGCCTCGGCTCGGGAACTTGGGTACGATTAGGGAAGGTCACTTCGTGAGCACCCCCGCTCGCCCGGTCATAGACCGGCCTCTACTAACCATGATATCAATTTTTGAAAACATTGTATGTTCTTATTCCGGTTATTGGCCTAGTTTACTATGTGATGATCACAGCATACAAGTATAGACCGGGTCGCCCAAATTGGAACAAAACATTTCATGCTTGTTTTTGAAAATGGTTTGCTACCCGCAGGTAGGTCTGAAACATTTGATGATTTTTTTCCAATTCAAACAACCCAACCTTCACCCACAGGCATTCAGGCAGTTATATCATATAAGCATATAGCCTCATGGTAAGCATGCTATCATGGTAGTCACTCACACGCATGTAAGGATGCTAAAGCATAAAACTCACCGAGTACTCCAAGCCAAAATAGAAACTACATTAGAAATCATGCATGATCCTAAGTATACAGAAATGCCTAATGCAACACATGCAAAATGCAACTATAGTAGGCTCGGCTATTCTAAGATGGTATATGAAATGCTACAGCTATCATGTATTCAATTTGGAATTGAAAGTACAATGCAGTTAGTATGATGCGCCAAGCCCGGTGCATGCAATACAGATGAATGAATGCAAACATGCTGTCATACTGTATGCTAATTTAAATATGCCCTAATCTAACCATCATAAGCGGATAAATAAAAGGGAGAAAGACGTGGGGTTGGAAGACATACAACACACTCACGCACACTTATTACAGTTGTGCCCTCGCAGAGAGGGTCCGAATAAATAATACAGTCCAAATATTACAGTCCCGAATAAAAGAATATTACAGTCCCGAATATTACAGAATCCTAATTGATTAATGAATTAACTAAGAAAGCAAATAAAACTGGCGTGCAAGCCAGGGACTGCCTTGCTTCTGACGGATGATGCATGTCCGGATTGTCTTGCGCGGAAATCCACTGGAATGCCCCGATTAGCCTCTGTTTACATCTGTTCTTGAAATGCGTGCCAAGCCCCAAAACGTTGCTGATTCCTGATTTTGCTGCAACAGAGAGCAGGAAAGGGGCATAGCAATGTATTTGCACAGATATATGCATGTCTCGATCCTCGTGCCACCAATCACGCATACCGAAGCATGATGGCCGAGGAGTCGAAATGTACAAATCAATATGGGATAAATGCACATGGAACTACAGCTAAAACCTAACTCCATCATGGATAATCCGGAGTGTCGGTGACTGGGGAATTGAGACATGTTCCGTCACTCGGAGTACGAAATGTACCTCGTTTCCCGTGCCCGGGCTAACTCCTATTCCGGACATGACGCAATATGCATGATATGCATGAAATGCTACTAAGATACAATCCTAACATATACAATGTTATGGAAAGTGAGATGCCTCGAAATGCGTGCACACGGGCACGCAAACCGAGAAAATGACAGAATGCAATGAAAATGAGACGCCTTGAAATGCGTGCACATGGGCACGCAAACCGAGGCGATGGCAAACGTAATGCAATGAAAATGAGATGCCTCGAAATGCGTGCACACGGGCACGCAAACCGAGGCAGTGGTAAAATGCTATGAAAATGAGGTGCCTCGAAATGCGTGCGCACGGGCACGCAAACCGAGGCAAGGGTAAACGCAATGCAATGACATGAAAACGTGATATGGGCTTATACCAACATGAGTGAGCCTCAGCCACACTCGCATAGGATGCCGGCGGATAAAAAAGGGGTGCCTCGAAATGCGTGCACACGGATACGCAAACCGAGGCAATGACAGAATGCGATGAAATGACATGAGAACATGATATGGGCTTATACCAACATGAGTGAGCCTCAGCCACACTCACATAGGATGCCGGCGGATAAAAAATGGGTGCCTCGAAATGCGTGCACACGGGCACGCAAACCGAGGCAATGACAGAATGCGATGAAATGACATGAGAACATGATATGGGCTTATACCAACATGGGTGAGCCTCAGCCACACTCACATAGGATGCCGGCGGATAAAAAAAGGGGTGCCTCGAAATGCGTCCACACGGGCACGCAAACCGAGGCAATGACAGAATGCGATGAAATGACATGAGAACATGATATGGGCTTATACCAACACAGGTGAGCCTCAGCCACACTCACATAGGATGCCGGCGGATAAAAAAAGAGGGTGCCTCGAAATGCGTGCACACGGGCACGCAAACCGAGGCAATGACAGAATGCGATGAAATGACATGAGAACATGATATGGGCTTATACCAACATGAGATATGGGCTTATACCAACATGAGTGAGCCTCAGCCACACTCACATAGGATGCCGGCGGATAAAAAAGGGGTGCCTCGAAATGCGTGCACACGGGCACGCAAACCGAGGCAATGACAGAATGCGATGAAATGACATGAGAACATGATATGGGCTTATACCAACATGAGTGAGCCTCAGCCACACTCACATAGGATGCCGGCGGATAAAAAAGGGGTGCCTCGAAATGCGTGCACACGGGCACGCAAACCGAGGCAATGACAGAATGCGATGAAATGACATGAGAACATGATGGCAATCATTCTAATGGAATTTTAGCAGTAAAATATGGGGGAAAACAGTCCCGAAATGAGGCGAAATGACATGAAATGCATGGAATTATCCCGAAATGCGAATTTAGGCACCCGAAATGACCTATAGCTATGCCAAACATGCACAACATGGACATGCAATGCAAAGACAGAAGCTAGACAGTCCCAAAAAAGGCACTTTCACAGTTATAAACATGGCCAAACAGCAAGCATAGGTATGGAAAAAATGGCATGCAAGAATAGGGGCCAAAAGAGGGGTAATGAAGTAAGTGATATAAGCAAAACCCAAAATGAAAATTTTCCTTCTACAACACTGAAGAGGGACCAAAAATATGAATATTTACAGTTTATGGCAGCTTCAAAATCAGTATACAAACATGATAGAAATGTGATGCAAAATAAGGCTCAAAAATAGCTATAACATGAGGTATGCAAAATAATCACCAAACAGCCAAAGACCCTTAATAAAATATGTAGAATGGACCAAAATAAGCACTTTTCCAGAACTGTAAAATGGCCAAAAACAAAAGCATGGTAGGCTAACTAAACATGCAAGAATGGGGAATAAAAGAGGAGTATAAAGGTAGGTACAACATGGAAGTCCCAAATGGTGTTGAGCCCTTCTTCAATGTTGAAGAGGGGCTCAAAATAAGCCTAATATCAGTTTACAACATGCTCGAAAACAGATTGCTCATGGGTCAAAAATAGCATGCAAAACTATGACATACAAGAGGATCAATGAAGCAAGTGTGTCATGGAGGGCTCAAACAGGGTTGAGCCCTTAATGAAAAGTGAAGATGCGCTCAAAAGAGGGCCCTTTTCAGTTTGGGCCGGAGCTTGAAACAAAAAGAAAGTGAGGCTTACAAATAGATCAAGAAAAAGGGTCAAAGTGAAGAAAAGGTTACTCACCCTTGAAGACTCAAACTTTTGTTGCTTCTTGGATCAATTTGCAGCTTCTTTGACCTTTGAGAAACCTTCCTTGTTGCTGGAAATGAGGTGGTGGTGGTAGAGCTTGGTGGTGTAGAAGGAATGATGCTTAAGGACTTAAGGTTTTTCAAAGAATTGAGAAGGATGAAGATGGAGTTGTGTATGGAGGCTTGAAGGAGAATTTTTCTAACCCCAAAATACTACAAGGCTTGCTTGCTATATAGGCCAACAAGGGGGTGTAAAGGTGGGGGAAAAGGAGAGTAATATTCCCCCACGAAATATCCCCCAGATAAAGATCTTTTCTGGGGGATAAAGCCTCACAGCTGTAAAGGGAACAGTGCAAGGAATACGGCCGGCCTGGTACTTTTGTTGCAGGTGGCCGGCCGGCCACACCCCCTAGCCGGTCGGCTAGGGGTCAAAAGGTTCAATGAGATTTTCTGGCCGGCCACCAACTGATGGTGTTCTCCTATGTGTGTACAACACAACCATGTGGTTAAAATTCCAAGAAAGTGGGTCCAAGGGGTTCAACATTAGCTCGGAAAGAGGGGTTCAAAAGGGTCAGGTGGAATTACTGGCCGGTCATGAACTTTTAGGGTCCTCTCATGTGTGTACATCACAAATATGTGGTTCAAAGTTCGAGAAAAAAGGTCCAAGGGGTTCAACATTAGCCCGGAAGGAGGGGGTCAAAAGGGTCAAGTTGAATTAATGGCCGGCCATGAACTTTTAGGGTCCTCTCATGTGTGTACATCACAAATATGTGGTTCAAAGTTCGAGAAAATGGGCCCAAGATGTTCAACATTAGCCCGGAAGTGCGAAAAACGGGCGCCGGAGGGCGTCGGAGGATGTATAACTGGTTGCTGCAACAATTGTTGGCCTCCCACCCTTCAGTGACCTCTCCGATGATAAAACAGAGGTACCTGCCAAAAATGAACGAAAACCGTTGCAAAACGAAAGCTCGGGGACCAAAACGCGCAGTTCGAGGTCCCGAAAATGGGCTGTTAAGCACCGAAAGTGGCATTCGGCCACGAAGTGGGTTTCTCAGCCCCCAGTGTCCCTCAAAAGGGAGCAAATAGGAAGTATGCCAAAAATTAGAGCAATAGGAGATGGTTAAGCGGTCCCGAACCGAGGCACACGGCCTGACGGCTCCGAAAACCGGGAACCGGACTCCGAAATGGGCAAAATGGCCTACGGCCACCAAATGTAGCCTACGGCCACTGAGAGATGGTCTACAGGACCTCTCCCTCCCCTCAGGAAAAGAAACAGAGAAAACCGAGCCTGGTTCGCAAACCGAGACAAGGCACAGAAGAGGGTTCGGAAATCCGAAGGCGGGGCTCGCAGCCAAGACTCTGAAACTTCCGAACGAGCACATTATGCAATATCACCAAGTGCTCAACTGGTGACGTCTGAGTCTCAAGGTCGGTCAAAATGGGGTGTCTACAGCCGATTAATCCTCCGGATTCAGAGCGCCCTCGTGGATATCACGATTAGCCAGGATTCAAGTCTCCGAACTCGAAGCCCTATCAGCGCAAGACTTTTGGGGGGATTAAGTCTCCGAATTCGGAGCGCCCATTCGCGCATGAAGCCCTTGGGCCGAATAGTAATCTGAATTCGGCGTACTTCTCATGAATATTACAATTAAAGAGCGCGCGTTGTTGACAAAAGATGAAACATGCAAGCATTAAAAATGAAGCTAAAATGAAATGTTTCATTACATTGACCGATTGGCTCAGAATGTATAAACATACAAACATTTAAAATAGGATGTTTTATTAAATTGACCAATAAGTACATAATTTGCATCTAATCTGTGTTTGAGCGTTTACAAAATGTTCAATTTTATTCGACATCACCCTCATCGTCACTTTTCTCGATTTCGAAAGCGCTAAAGGGAAAGTGCTGACGTTGGTATAACGGCGATGCTGATTCAACGCCTGTTTCACGGAGAGACTCTACGGCTTGTAGAGCCTTAATCCACCCGTGCCTGAATCCCCGGTTCTCGCATCAGCATACTTCCACGATGAGTTTCTCCTTGGTCTTATCTATCCCCACCTTCCGGCCGTCGTGGAAGCCTATCTCATAACCTCTAGACCTCGCGGTCTCTATTGCAAACATGCTTGCCATATCTCGATCGGCAATCGCATGACTTATCAGCCGTTGGGTCACCGTTTCCTTCACGACTGGGTTAGATTGGCTGGTAGCACGCGGCTAGGCAGTTTTGGCCTTCCTTACCTCACGCTCGGCTTTCTCTACGCGAGCCTCTAAGTTTCAAATTCGTTCGTTCTTCTGCTCTATCTCCCGCTGTGTGGCACATAGACGCATGCCAATTTCATAGGCGGTATACACCCTTTTCACTGCTTCGTGGATGCCGTCCCGAAACACTTCGAAGTCCTGCCGACCGACCATCGACTGCTAGACTTTTGGTGGAAAAATCTGTTGAGCGAAGTTGACTGCCACGTTTGGGTCGGGAACAATTGAATCTGCCTCAGTCATCGGTTTATTCCCCACAAACACCGCAAAACTCAATGGGCGCAGTGTCTCACCGGATTCACCTCTCAATCGTGGTCGAGGGGAGTTGCCTCGTTGCTATTTTTCTCTTCGGGGAGACCTACTGCGACGATGTGGAGACTGATATTTTTCCCACTCTTTCGAGGTCCTACTTCCCGTGCACATGGGCTCGCCACTTCGATTCATCTCAGTATCCAGCTCAGCCAATGTCCTTCATTCTCCTCTAATGTTAAAGAATAGTCTACTTGACATTCGCACTTGTCCAACCTTCCTCAACAAACTAGTTCGAGTTACTGAGTTTAAGCATACTGATGGAACCTAAGCGAACGAGACACTCACCCCATTTATTCCTTACGGGTGCAGCACCCTCGAGGCAACCTCATTACTGCTAGACTTCAAAAGCCTCAGAGATCCAATCGGCCGTTCAAGCATTGGCTGGGGCAAGGGCAAATTCGCTAATCTAATCGGCCCAATATCTAAGCCTGGAGCCGATCTACTTATGTGCCATAGCCACTCCATGAACTAATTGTATTCGGCCTCCCAGTTCAAGCATTGGTTGGGGCAAGGGCAGATTCGCTAATCTAATCAGCCCAATATCTAAGCCTAGAGCGATCTACTTATGTACCACAGCCACTCCATGAACTAATTGTATTCGGCCTCCTAGTTCAAGCATTGGCTGGGGCAAGGACAGATTCGCTAATCTAATCGGCCCAATATCTAAGCCTGATGCCGATCTACTTATGTGCCACAGCCACGCCATGAACTAATTGTGTTCGGCTTCCCAGTTCATGCATTGGCTGGGGCAAGGGCAGATTAATTAGCCTAGTCAGCCAGGCGACAAGGCCCTGAGCCGATTTACTTGTTTGGCTAAGTTACTAAATTGCCAAGTTGCGCTGCTATTTATTCGGCAGATATTCTTTGGGATGTCTAAGTTATTCATCTTATGTTCCTCCATCCTATCGGATAGATGGTTAGCATGCACAACAGACAGTAACCATTTTTATCCAAAGTAGTGAAAAGAAAAACCCTTCATTAACAACAATTGAGTACAGGCAATAACACAAAGCAAGGGAAATTTTCATTCATAAAGTGAATACAGATAGTCATCATTTTATACATGAAGATCACCCTAAGTGAATTGAAGTCTGCTAAAAAACAAAACATGTTTGCAAGAACATACATTCAAAATTCCTAACAAAACTAAAGTATCACCCAAATCAATCTTCGAGGTCAGACTCAAGCGGCTCAACGTCCACTAGCTCGTATGGAATCGGCATGGCCAATGTCACATCAACGGCAGCAAGGGCTTTGAGCCAGCCGTGCTTGAATCTCCGATTCTCGAATTTGGGGACTTCTTCTACATAGTTTTCAAGGGCGGCGGCCTTCCCCGCCTCGAACGCTTTGGAAGCCTCGGAGTCGGCTACTTCCTTCGCCTTCTTCGACTCTTCCAATTCGGCCTCCAGCCTGGAAATCACCTCCTTGGCCAACTTGAGCGATTTTTCGCTCGCGTTTGCTCTCTCCTTGGCGGCCAACCTAAGTTGGTCAGCACTCCACGCACTTTCTGCCTCGACTTCGACCCTTGCGCTTTCCATTGTCGCTCTCGCCTCCTCGAACTTGGCCCTGCACCTCTCACCCTCAACTTCCGATTTCAAACGGCCAATTCTTTTAAATGCATCATGCTGGCGACGGCCTATTTCGGCTATCCTTCCGACAGTCTGTAAAACAGGGAGTTAAAACCAAAACAAAACCAAAACAATATACGCAGAAAGCGGAAGTTAGGATCAAGTCACATACCAGAAAGACTGACTGAACAGCTAAAGCTATTGCCACCAAGTCCGTCTCCGCCCGATAGGTTGTCTTGTCAACCGGCAATGAGACCAAGGAAGCCAAGCTCAACGCCACGGCTAGATCTTTCAAGGCCGATGCTTTAGAGGAGATCGGCATGTTTTTTTATCTTTGGTTGGACAACAAAAGGAGCAACCACATCCGACTCCTCTAAGCGCGGCCGTTTATCAATAAAGTTTTCCTCAGAGCCAGCCTCGCTCTCGGTGAGATGTTTCTCCCTCCGTTCTGGGATCGGCCGTTCGACTACCAGTTCAGTCTCGGTCGTCTCAACCTGCGCCGTTTCTTCTATGACAACGGGCTCGGAGGATTGAGCCGTCGCAGGTTCGGAATTGATGGTCTCGACTCTGCATCGAGTGGCCATGCGTTCGGCATTTTTCCTTCATGCCAATTACGTAAGCGATTCCCCCGCTATGTTCTCAAGATAGGAGCCAGGGAGATCACCTAAATCAGTAAAGATATCTTCGAAGGGGATTTCCCTCCGACCTGAAGTGGTGGGAGGATCGAATTGATTCAAGCCGGCTGCTTCAAACGCCAAGTAAAGAGCCTCGTCGACTTCGGCTTCCAAATTAGATTGGCTTGGTTGTTCGATGATATCCTCGGCTACTGGCTCCGTGGCCTGCTCCGAATCAAAGGTTTCGAAAATGATTTACCTAAGGCTTTTGAAGCGAGGGAAGATGAGAGCCATAAGATGTTGTTCGCCACGTGGAATTAGAATGTTTTCCGCGGCCAAAAATGTTGTGTAAGTCAGCTCGTACCTCATAAGTATATGGGCGGCTCTCCCTTGCTTCTGGATATTTGGACGGCCAAAAAACTGGAGTGCGGTTTTGATGTCCGCAAGAACTGCGTCGTCGGCCGAAACCAGAACTTTTTTCAGACTATTGCCTGCACGAATATAACATTGTTAGTACTTCAAGAGAAGGCCGAGTAAATATAAAGTAGATAAGCGTAAGAAGCTACAAAGCAACCTGGCTTGCCTTTCCATCTAGGTATAGGGTCTAGGCGATCCTCGCCTTCGCCGAATTCCCAGTTACCTCGGACAACGACCATGACATCGTCGACTCGCTTGCCAGAGCTGGCAAGCATAGTTACCAACTGATGGTCAGTGTCCTTGGCCCTGAGAAAATAGCGCCCTAGCCGGCCAGATGATTTGGCCAAAACATAACAGTGTCGAATGGCAGGTATGCCAAGGTTGATCCTAAGACGCCGGTTCAACTCTATAATCCCCATTACGATGCGGAAAAAGTTTACGTTGGGTTGCGAAGGAATTAAACCCCAATGGCGGAGGACGGCCCTAAGAAATGGGTGAAGGGGAAAACGGACTCCGCCCTCAGCAATAGATAGGAGAGGAAAAATGATTGCACTTTCATCATCCTTCTCCATATCAAGAGTGATGTCTGTCACGAGTGATAGATGGACATCGTCGGGGATGGAAAAATGGCATCGGAACCCAGAAAGTAGGCCTTTCAAATGTTTGGCCATACTAGCAAGTTTAAGGAGAGTGCTAAGATAAAAATAAGTAAGGAAATGGGATTCCAAAAAAAGGAGAAGAGAACTTACAAGGAGCAAAGGAGATGGAGGACGTATATTGACTGGCAGTCCAGGAGCTTTGAGTACTCAAAAAGCATGCATTCGAAGAGACAATGAAGTTTCAAATCGCAATAAATGAGGGAAATGTACAAAGGGGCGGGAAGTTGTAATGATGACCGAAAGGCGTGTGAACTCTGACATCCGCGTTGGAATGAGGTTAACCGCCAAATTTCGACTCTGACTTTTCGAATTCGAAACCAAACACACCATCTAACCATTATTAGTGGAGTGTTTGGGGGGCAATTGTGGGAGCCGAGTATTTACGATTGCAGAGGGGGGCCGAATAGATACTTGGAAGCTTATTATACGAGCATCTTATTCGGCCCCATCTTGCCTCATCCGGAAGCCGAATATACCAACCGGATATAGAACTAATTAAGCAAGAAGCCGAATAAACATCCACAAGGTGGATATCTAAGTGGGCCAGACCCTGAGGCCTGGGGAGCAAGTATAAATAAAGAAACAACAGCCAAAGAGGTATGTGAGAACTAGTACGCTTAACTGAAGGTACAAGTAATCAAGAGAGTATATACTGACTTATCCGTCGGAGTGCTAATTCTGGCACCCCAGACCGGAGTGTTCATTCTTTTTCAGGTTACTAGCTGAGGATCTCGAGTGCCCCATTGGATCAAAAGAGTATTTCCAGAACCACTCCCCCACACCTATGAGTCAGCACTAATGACCAAAGCCCACATGAAAAATTTCATCAACATTAGTGAAACTCAATAAAGAATTTTAGGATACTTAGGAGCTATCAACCCAGGTCCTAAACCCCCCCTCCCAAAGCAGGACACACAACCGCAGGGACCACAAATTTTTCCTTGATAAACTCAAATGCCTCACTGAAGCCAAATTTTTCCCCCAACAAGAACAAAGACAACTGCAAAATTAGCTAGACAATCTACCAATCCAACTCCAAATTTACAGCAATTTGACGAAATTAAACCAAAAACAAGCTAAACGGGAAATTAAACAAAATAAATCATATAAACCCTAGAGCAAGAGTGAGAAATAGGGAAATAAAGGAAGGGAGGGAGGGAGGGAGAGAGAGAGAGAGAGCAAGAGCAAGAGCAAGCAAGAAAAAGCAAGCGAGAGAGAACATGTTTGTCTTGCGGCGATGGCGGTGTGATTTGCGGCAGTGGCGGTGGCAATGTGTGACTTACGGTGAGCAATGGTGGTGAGCGACTGCAGTGAGGTGAGGTTTGGTGGTGACTGGTTCTGTGTGTGTGTGTGTGTGTGTGTGTGTGTGTGTGTGTGAGAGAGAGAGAGAGAGAGGAGAAGAACCCTGTTTTTGAAAATACTAAGAACTGGGCGCCAATCTTTTTAATGTTTCCCACTAAAATTTATATACCTTTGGCGACTAAATTTCTTGTTTGTCACCAAAGGTTAATTTATAACCACTAATTTATTTAGTAACCAAACATTTAACTAACAGCAACTAATATTTTAGTCGCCAAAAGTAATCATTTTGGCGACTAAAGGTATTTTGGTCACCAAAAAGAAATATTCACCGATCAAATTTTTTGTCACCAAAGATAAAAGTAAAATTTATTCCTTTTATTTAGTAACTAAATTATTTTAGTAGGTAAAAATTAACCTACAGCAGCTAAAAATTTTTTAGTCACCGAAAATGAATATTTGCCGACCAAAACTTTGGTCGCCAAAGTTTAATAGCAAACATTACGCTATCTTTTTAACGACTAAATTTATTTTAGTAGCCAAGAGCTGGTATACCATGACTAACAAAAATTTAGTAGCCTAAAACATGATCTAATGCCAACTAAAACAATTATTAGTCGCCTATTGTGGCATATTTAGCAACTAATTTTTTTTTAGTCGCCAATAATTAAGATACAGCTACTAAAAAAATTAGTATCTAAAAACCATATTTAACAGCGACTAATGTAATTTTTAGTCGCCGATTCTATAACTTTTGGCAACTAAAAAAAGTTTAGTCGCGAAAAGTGTAAATGGTTGTAGTGAAATGTCAAACAAAAGGTTGTTTTAGGCATAAGAGAGATGTCATGCCTTTGGTAATGAACCTTCGAAGAGATTAAACCATTAAGCACAAGGATCTCTATCTTAAGCTTAAACAATGACCATTTGAAGCGACTCTCAAAGCAAAGAAAATGCCAAAAAAAGAGAGACGTTGCAGATGTAGACGTCCCCGAACATCCTGGGAGGATGAATCCCGTTTTGTTCATATGGGCTCACTACAGTTTGGACTCAAAAGTCACGGTCCTATATCTAATCTCGCAGAGTGCAATGCAAGACCGATGAATCATCAAAGAGTCCAGATCCGACAAATCGTTTTTTGAAAATAGATTTTTTTGAAAGAAGTGCCAAACATGGACTGCTTTGCCAGATACAAAGTCGCCACCTAAATATTTTATTTTGGGGAATTTAGGAAACCCTGACTCGTTTGCCTAAGGCCACGTGTCTGTCATCACCAAAGTTGCCTCGGCTCGAGAACTTGGGTACGATTGGGGAAGGTCACTTCGTGAGCACCCCCTCTCGCCCAATCAAAGATCGGCCTCTACTAACCATGATATCTAGTTTTGAAGACATTATGCGTTCTTATTCTGGTTATTAGCCTAGATTTACTATGTGATGCACACAGCATACAAATATAAACTGGATCACCTGAATTGGAACAAAACATTTCATGTTTGGTTTTTGAAAGCGGTTTGCTACTCGCAAGTAGGCTAAAAATGCAAATTTTGCCACCCTCGGGTGGGCATAGGAAACATGGTTTTGCCACTGGCTTGTGGGCTTATGTAACAACCCACATTTATGTCTTAGTCATGTTCATGAGCATTTGTATGATTATAACTCGTTAAGCTTGCATTTGCATGTTTATGACTTGTTTTGCCTAAGTAAGGTCCATGTCTTGTTTTGTGTTTATGTGATTTGCCTAAGTGTTGTGTGCATGCTTTGTTCCTTCCTTGGTGTCTCAAGCCTAAGTTATGTTACGCCTAGATCATTCCAAACTGAGGTCATCTTCAGTCTAGAATTGTCTTGGAACCACTTTGTTTGACCTCCACCTTCGCCCTGACATATTGGCTGAGATGTCATTATCTAGACCGAGGTGTTCATCACCAAGGCCGAGATGTGTATTATCTAGGCCAAGATGTTACCTTTGAACCTAAGTGATCTTGTCTTGGAGTGGTATGACCTAGACCGAGGTGTGGCACATCTAGGCCAAGGTGTGGCACAGCTTAGTCAAGCGTTGTCCTTCCTAGCCGAGGTCATTGTCACCTTAGTTGCCGAAGCTTTGTCCTTAGCCAATGTCATCACTTGCCGAAGTGCCTTACCGAGTAGCTTGTTAGATACACTTTGTCATAGTCTTATCTTGTCAATCTATCACCTTTTTTAGGAGAACCAAACAGCCGTTGCCACGTGTCCGAGCTGAGTGTTAAGTTAGCCGGCAGAGAGAGAAACCATCATTTGTTGTATCCTTGTTTTGAAGAAGAGAGAGAAGCTCTAGAAGAGGGAGAGGAGTTCTTGAGGGAGAGGAGATTTCCAAGCTTGATCCCTAGAGATCGAACCGTTAGATCCGTGTTCTAAGGTTAGATTCTTGATCTACCCATGTTGTTCTTTATGTTCATGTTATTACATTGCATGATTGAATATGACTTGTAAGCCATGCATTGCTTTGAAGTTCGGTTTTAGAAAGAGAAAATAGTATTCATATGTTTTTCAAGAAAAGCCATGTTTCGATCTGAAAGCTCATGCCTAGATTCATGTTTTTGTGTTTGTTTCCATATGATTTTCAAGTATGGGTACCCGGGTCCATGTTTTCGAACTCATAGCATGAAATCCCAGATTTTTGTAATAAAGAAGTTATGATTTTAGCATTCATATTCTTCATGATCTTCATGTTCATGTTCTTCCTGTTCTTCACGGGTGGAAACCCAGATCTCCAGACCTCACTTCCCTAAGTGTAGTCGCCGAGATCACTCTTACCTAGACCTCACAGTTAGGCCAAGCATCGTATCTCACCTTGGCCTACCTTGCATGATCACTTACACCTTTAGTTTGTCTTGTGCACACCTCGGCATGCCGCCGCACGCCGAAGCCTAGGTAGCCACACCTCGGCCAGGAGGTGTGGGACCTCGACAAAGACCTGGTTGGTACCCAGCATGTCTTCCTGACATGTAAAACAGTGTTTTGACTTCTACCATGTTTTCCCGAGATCATTTGCATGCATGTAAGACTTGTTTTGAGAAGTACATTCAGTAGACTTTGCCATGTGTTTGTAGGACTTAGACCTTTGCCTTGACCCCGACGTCCCAAGAACTATGTAAGTGGTATTTTTAATAAAGTTATGTTATAAGGTTTTGATAAAGCTTTGCCTTGTTTTGATAAAAGTATTTGTTAAGCATGAATGATATCCCTATTTTATGTATCAAGTATAAGCTTTGTTTTGGATGACATTCTTGGAAAAGAGTCCTTAGTGCCAGAGGACTATAATGCAACTGCACATCTTGTTTTAAGACTCCTTAGTGCCAGGGGACTATAATGCAACTGCACATCTTGTTTTGAAAGTCCCTCGTGCTGGAGGACTCTAAACTTTCGCAGTACTCTCGTGTTAGGGGGCTATGGGCCTATGTAACATAGGTCCTTTATGCTAGAGGACTCTAAACTTTTATAGCACCCTTGTTGAGATATCTCCCTTGCCACCGACTGCCTTGTGCGGGTGGGTTTGTCTAATCGATTCCGGGTCGATTATTCCCTTGTTTTGAAAGTCCTTAGTGTCAGGGGACTATAATGCAACTGCACATCTTGTTTTGAGAGTCCTTCCGTGCTAGGGGACTTTAAGCCTAGGTAGCACCGTCCTTTCGTGCTAGGGGACGTTAAGCCTAAGTAGCACCCTTGTTAAGATATCGGCCACCGACGAACTATGAACGGGTGTGCTCGATGCCGAGGTTATGCTTTTGTTTTGTCCGGAATGTCATCACCCCATGTTTTAAGTTGACGTATGTTAAGTAAGTAAGTAAGTTTTGAAAGACCAAGGTTCGGTTGATGTTTCATTTCAAGTCAAACTAAGCTATGTTATGTATGGTTTTGACAAGGATATACTATGTATTGTTTGAAAAGATCTCGGGTATCATTCATTTAACCCCTTTATTACTTGTACCATTCACTGAGTATCCAAGCTCACCCTCCCTATGTATATATGTAGGCAACAAGCAAGAAGTCAGCTATGCCGAGATGTGTGTTTTGTATGTATGTTATGTCGGCAGTGAGGATGTCGGCAATCTGGAAGATTATGTTTCATGATTTGTAGCTCAAGTGTTTTTGTTTATGTCGGCAATTTTGAAGCTTATGTATTTTGAACATGTCAGCTTGTGAAGCCCTTTTGTTAAGATGTAATATGTATTTTATTTTGGTTGTATTCAAGTTGTAAAGCTATGTAAAGTTGTATGCCATTTCATTTGACTTATGCACTGCTTTTATGGACCACTTGTATTGTAAATTATTGCTTCCGCACTTGTGAGCCCCATATATTTATACTCTGATTGTGTGTGAATTTTGTAAGTGGCCTTCGGTAATCTCGGATTACTGGCCATCACGGCACCATCCTACTAGGGGTGGTTTGGGGTCGTGACAGCTTAAAACCCACAGTCAACGCATTATTCCAATTCAGATAATCCAACCTTCACCCACAGGCATTCAGGCAGTTACATCACATAAGCAGTTAGCCTCATGGTAAGCATGCTATCATGGCAGTCACTCACACACATGCAAGGATGCTAAAGCATAAAACTTACCGAGTACTCCAAGCCAAAACAAAAGCTATGTTAGAGATCCATGCATGATCCTAACTATACAGAAATGCCTAATGCAACACATGCAAAGATGCGACCACAATAGGCTCGGCTATTCTAAGAATGGCATATGGGATGCTATAGCTAACACATATTCAACTTCGAATTGAAATACAATGCAGTTAGTATAATGCGCCGAGCCCAGTGCATGCAAGACAGATGAATGAATGCAAACATGCGAGCATAAGTATGCCAATTGAAACATGCCCTAACCTAACCACCATAAGCTGATAAATAAAAGGGAGAAAGACGTGGGGTTGGAAGACATACATCACACACACGCACACTTATTACAACTGTGTCCTCGCTCGGAGGGTCCGAATGAATATTACACAACCAAAATAAATAACGAATTATTACACAACACTAATTACCTAACAAATGAGCTAGGTGAGCAAAGTAAACTAGCATGCTATGCTACGTGCAATGGACTGCCTCAGCGCTGCTCGGAATGATGGAGGGTGTATGCATGCTCAATTTGCCTTGTCGGGAAATTCCATCGCGATGCCTCGTCTCGCCTTTGTTTGCAATTGATTTTCGAAAGTTGCACAAGGCTCTAGAAGGCTGAAACTCCACCCTGGGAGGACTGCCGACCAACTATTGGCTTGGGAAACACCTGCCGACCACCCTTTGTGGTGGATACCAAAAAAAGGTGGTCGGCCTGCCAGAAAACCTGGTCGGCCGACCACTTTCTACCCTTGGATCCTGGTTTTCTGCAACACAAAGCAAAAGAGAGACATGGCAAGGTATTTTCAACAAATGTGTGCACGACCACACTCCCGTCCTTCCATAAGCTCTAGGGAGCGTAGCCCTCGATCCTCGGGCCACCAACCACGTATCTCGATGCATGATGGCCAAGGGACCGAATTGCATGACTTGATATGGAATGAATGCACAAATGAACACGACAAGGCCTAGACTCCATCATGTATAATCCGGAGTGTCGGCAACTGGGAATTGAGACACATTTCGTCACTTTGAGTATGAAACGCGCCTCGTTTTCCGTGTTTGGGCTAACTCCTACCCCAAACACAATGCAACAAGTAGGATGGCATGCGCTAATGCAAATCTATCATTTGACCCTAATGCGATGCAACTAAGTGATGCAAATGCGACTAACATGCACAATGCTATGAACTATATGACATGCACAACGCTCATGAATTATGGCATACTCAATGCGACTAACAACCTAGCATACACAATGCGAGGAATGACATGGCATACACAATACTAACAACATAACATGCACAACACATCGTGTTAACATGCAACCTAGCATACGCAATACTATGGACTAAAATGGCATGCACGATGCATGATGGGCTTATACCAACATGAGTAGACCTCAGCCACACTCACATCAGTGGCCATGTGATGGAAATGAGACAACCGAAACACATGCAAACATGCACAATGCAAGGAACCGGTCCTAAGGCATCAAATGCCACTCTACCAAAGCATGGCCAGGGATGAAAGATGGCATACAAACATGCAATTTCCAGCTCTGAAATAATATGCTCAATGGTCTCGAATCATGGAAACATGTCACCCAATGCATGAAATAGGCCCCGAAACTCAAAACTAGGCAAATACATAGAACCACAAGTATGCAAAGCAAGCATTATTTGATCATGAGGCATGAAAACAGAGCCAAGGCAGTCCTAAACATGCACCAAATTAGTTTCAAGCATGGCCAAAAAGTGCTAACATGAAGGGCTAAAACAACATGCGACATAAGCTAGTAAGCATGGTTTACATGGCATGTATATGAAGCACAAGAGAGGTCACCAAACTAGCCACAAATAGGAACATGGTAAGCTAAAATATGCCCAAAAAACCACTGAAATGTATCCAATGCATGCAAAAATGATGGGCTCCTTTGGAGGGCCGTGAGGTGGATTACTCAACACATACAAGATAGATATGTAAAATGGCAAAACCAACTCTAGAAATCAGTTATGACAGCCCTAAAACTCACCAAAAAGGCTCTGAAATGGGTCAATGAAACATGCAATGAAAGGTCCCCTTGAAAGGCCTTGAGGAGGATTGCTCCACACATGCATGAGGGACACAAAATATGGCCAAAAGGGCTCCGGACAGAGCTAAGGCAGACCTCAAAACTCACATAATAGGGCCTGAAACAAGACTTCAAAGCATGTAAGATGGAGCCCCTTTGGAAGGCCAAAAGGGCCAACAAACAAGACAAGGAGAGAGGGGGTCACCCCCCTCTGATTTTGGCTCTCAAAACAGTATGTTATTTCAGTGGCTAGAAGGCCAAACAAAGCATGCAACAAAGGCCCTGATGCAAGGCTCAAAACAAGAGGCAAACAAGAATACAAGGAAGTAAATGACCTCAAACAGAAAAATTCCCTTAATCAAACATCAAGAGGGGCTCAAAATAAGACTCTTTTCAATTTATGAAAAATCTCAAAAATGCTCATAAGTAGTGCTAAGATATGAAGCAAAATAAGCCTACAAAGAGGGATAGAGCATACAAGGAGGTATATGACCTCAAATAGAAAAGTGTCATTAATAAAAATTCAAGAGGAGCTCAAAATAAGACACTTTTCAGTTTATAACAAAACCCATAAATGCTTGAAAATAAGGCTAAGTTATGAAGCAAAATAATGCAAAAAAATGGGAAATGAGGACTTACCCTTGTAGCACAGCAATGCAGCAAGTTCTGGACCAAGAAGGTGAGTCTTCAACCTCTGAAAAATAGCTCCAAGATGATTGAATGGATGGTGGAGGTGGTAGAATATGAGGTGTGGTGTAATGGCCAAGAACAATGGGGTATTTGAGCTTGGATGAGAGAGATATGGAGGGTGGAGTGTATATGCCTTGGCTGGTTTTTCTAACCCTTGCAAATGGAGGGGGAAGGTTTGTTTTATAGAAGAGAAGAGCCAAGATTTCTTGGAGAAGCCTTAAGAGAAGGTCAAAGCTTCTCAAAGAAGCTTAACCAAAAGGGTCAAGCTTCTTGAGGAAGCTAGACCAAAAGGGTCAAGCTTCCTTAAGAAGCTTGACAAAAGAGTCAAGCTTCTCTGAAAAGCTAAGCAAAAGGGTCAAAACCAACTTAAAAAGACCAACAAAAGGCTCAAAATCTTGGACAGTGGGTCAAATGCTACACAGCTGGCACAGCTGTATGCAACTCAGAAAGGCCAAAAAGCAGAAGGCTGACCGACCAGCCAAGGTGGTCGGCCGACCACTTCCCCTGGTCGGCCGACCAGGGGTCAAAAGGGTCAAGGTGAAATGCTGGTCGGCCATACCAGAAAGGTGGCCTCCCAGATGAGTAGAATACAACTGTATGGTGGGAGACCAAAAATTGTGGCCCAAATGAGAGAAAAACCAGCTTTCTAGCAAGGTTCAAAAGGGTCAGGAAGAAAAGCTAGTCGGCCTACCCATATTGGTGGCCTCCCAAATGAGTACAACACAATGGTGGTATGGGAGACCAGAAATTCTGGCCCCAAAGTGAGGAAAACCAGCTTTCTGTCAAGAAAATCAGCTGGAGGAGAGAGAAAATGATTTCCAAAAGAATTTCTGGTCTCCCACTATAGTACCACCTCCCAAACAATGAAAATAGGGTCCATACCAAAAATGAACCCTAACCGATGCAAAACGAGGGTTCGGGGGCCAAAACACGCGGCCTAGGGCCCCGAAAACAGGCTGTTTGGTACCGGAAGTGGCGTGCGACCACGAAGGTGGTCTCTCAAGCCACAGTGTCCCTCAAAAGAGAGGAAACAAGGTGTGTACCAAAAACCGGAGCAAACGGAGGTAGTTAAGCGGTCCCGACCCGAGGCGCACGGCCGGCGGCTCCGAAAATCGAAAACTGGTCTCCAAACGGGAAAAAATGGCCTACGACCACAAAACGTAGCCTACAGCCACTGAGAGATGGTCTACGAGACCTCTTCCTCCCTTCGGGGAGAGAAAACAGAGAAAACAGGACCTGGTTCGCAAACCGAGGCAAAGCACAAAAGAGCCCTGAAGTTCGGAGGCAAGGCTCTCCGTCGAAACTCCGCAACCTCAGAACGAGCACAATATGCATCATCACCGAGCGCTCAATCGGTGACGTCTGAGTCTTAAGGTCGGTCAAAAATGGGGTGTCTACAGCAGAGTTGATTAAAGGTGAACACAAGTATGGAAAGCACTAAATAAATGCTATCAACTCAAATAGGTTGCTGTCTAACGCCTAATACACCAAACCTATGAGGACCATTACACTACAAGCATGCCATACGAAACTAACACATAAAAATAGTCCTAAAATAGTCAAAAATAATGCTGGTATTCACATGGAAAGGTTTGAAAAAGTAAGCTACAATATTGAGGAAATTAAGCTAGTAAACAAGCACACAGAGAGGAGGCTAACCCCTCCATTTTGGGGACTTCAAAACAATATTTTTAGCCTCTAAAAACCTTTGAAATTCAGTGGTAAAAAACTCAAAACATGTTGATGAAAAGATGGGAAACACAAGGGCAAAAGCTTAGGAAGACAAGGTTCAAAGAAGGGTAGTCCACCCCTCTACCTTGGGTATCTTTTAACCACAAGTTTCAGCCCATAAAAACAGTTGAAAAATGATCTAAAAACAAGAAGTAAAGATGATAAATAAATAAGGGAAAGAAGCTAAGAATTATACTTCTTGAAGAGGAATGACCCTTTGAGTTACAAACTACCAATTTCACACCCTCAAGAGCTAAGATGCAAGCTCAAGTACCTCAACAAAGGGACCTCAAAAAACTTGTTTTAGAAGTCTAGGTAAAGGTGTGTACATGTTGCAAGGTAGAGAGAGAAATATTTTCTAAGAATTTTCCTTCTCCAAATTTTTGTAAGGTAATTTTATGAGAGGGGGTCAAGTATATATAGAAAAATATGTTAGGCTCTCGAAAATATCAGTATAGAAATAGTTGGTGTAGTGCATACACCTGTAGAGACAATTGGCATAGCTGGCAAAAATATCTGGCTTTATTGACACAATTGGCCGGCCGGCCACTAAGGGGACGGCTGTACACTCATTTGTGGGTGGCCGGCCACCAAGTGGCCTGCAGGCCTCTAGGTGGTCAAGCTTGATCAGGCTTGGAAAACTACTATTTTGGTCCAAAACAAATGGTGCAAGGTTCTTAGGTTTCTAAGGCTCAAAACCGAGGCTTCCTGCTAAGGAAATCGAGCTTTTGACAAGCGTAAAAATTCATCATTGGATGATCAATCAATGGCGTCGAAGTCTTAAGGGCGGTCAAAAATGGGATGTCTACAGTTGCCTCTTTTTGATAGAGCTCGAAGTCATGCAATGACATGAGTGAATGTCAAAGCCCAGAGACGACCCATTTTGACAAGGTCGTAAGACTTGGGCAAATAATCAAGACATAAATTAAATTGGTCGAACCCAAAGGTTGCCTATGTATCCCTTTGCAAGGAATCAAACCAGCGTAGTTCAGGAGCAAGATGCAAATGAAATGCACAAAGAAAACACTTGAAAGCTGGACTTACACGCTTCGCGAAGCCGGTTATTTTGAAAAACCATGATCATACAAGACAATGCAATGAGAAATAACAAGATGACAACATATGCAACAAGCTCAAATCAAAATAGGTCCAACCAAATAAGAAACAGTCAATTTCAAACACGTTTCATATGAAAGGAAAAGAAAAAGACCGCTCGGGGTCATGCTTCCGCACACCCTGAGATACTCTAATCACGTTGAAAATGTAAGAAGAGAAAATATGATGATGCGAGATGCAATGAGTACGATGATCATGCGATAGAGTCATGTGGTAGATGCACAATATAGTGAGATTGTGCGATAGATGCATAAAGCAATGAGATTGTAATCATACAATAGATGCACAGTGTAAAATCATTTGATAGATGCACGGAGTAGTATGATCATGTGATAGATGCACAGAGCAATGGGATTGTAATCGTGTGATAAATGCACAGAGTGGTAAAACGTGCGATAGATGCACTGTGTAGAATGATTGTGCGACAGATGCACAATGTGGTGAGAATGTAATCATGCGATAGACACATAGTGTAAAAACGTGCGATAGATGCACGGAATAGTACGATCATGAGATAGGTGCACGATGTAGTATGATTGTGTGATAGATGCACAGAGTAGTGAGATTGTAATCGCATAGATGCACAATGTGGTATGAATGTGAACACCGCTCATGAATAGGACACGAGGCAATGTAATTGAAAATCTGTACGATGACAACGCATGTTCTATGTAGCATAACAGATGTAATGCACGTTTTATGCAAACAGGGTGGGTAGATGAGTTATGATGCAATGCGCACATGCAACGTAAGAGATTTGTGAGAATACATATTCTATCAAAAGATATGTGAATCAAAAAGACGGACAAAAGCGATGCTCGACAATGACCTCCAACTTACTACTCGAAGGCTCTGCAAAATGCGCAAAAAGGATACAACTTGCTCACTTTTGAAATTAGGGCACATGCATGCACCGGAGACACAACGAGATTCGGAGCAATGCAACCGGAACACAAGTTCAAGATCCCCGAAAACTTTTTCCACTTCAAGTACCTCAATCCTCCATTCCAGACCCAGAAAGGACCTCCCATACATTGTTTGAGGAAGATGGTAGCAAAAACCAGCCCTAGACCACAAAAGAGGTCGATCAGCCACAAATGAGTGTGCGGTCGGCCACTTGTGGTAGTTGCAGGGCAATTTGGACATTTTGACTCAAGTTTTCTTTAAATCATCACCAAACCTCATTTTGCACATACCCACACCACCGAAATCCTTCCATCTCTCTCTCTAGGTGTTTTCTCTCTCTAGATTTGTGCTTTGTACACATTTTCCAACGCCCCACGCAAACTTTATTCTTAAAACCTCTTTAGTCCTCTACACTTTGAACTGATCAGATTTTGTTTTTGTTGATTTTTTTGAGTTTTCATCACTTTGGGCTCATTTCCCTTGGGTTTTTCTTGGGTTTTACAAACTTTCCTGGGTTTTGGCTTTTTCTTGCACTTTCTCTCTCCTAGGGTTGACTTTTTCTAATTTTTCTAACTTTTTTCTCATTTTCTCTATTTTCCACCACTTTTCACCCACTTTCCAAATAGTAGACGATGTCCCACATGAGGGTGCCCCTCTCGAGGTACCTCTGCTTCCAGCCATAGTCGAGGTAGAGGAGCCAGTGGTTGTCAAGGCCGATGGGGCAGCGGAGGATGTCGGCACTGATTTTGAGGCCGAGGCAAAGACAGTCTTTCCATTTGGGCCCGAGTTGTTACCACTGAGGCTAAGACCATTTGATCCGGCCACTTACCACCCATAGACGCACGCGATGGCCCCCAGCGGCATGATGTGGTTCGATGATTTTGTTGGTGGCATGCCGGAGGATGTTTTGCTAAGGGAGCGGACCTCCCACCTTTTTTACGGCACTTCTGAGGTACAAACTTTGCTTTCATGCACTTTCATCTGATTGTCTTTTATTCATTTCATCACTGCCCTTCATCTGACTGTCTTTTATTCATTTCATCACTGCCTTTCATCTGACTGTGTTTTATTCATTTCATCACAAGAGGACTCTCGCTCTTGGAGAGGTTATGGGACGATGACGGCCAAGGACTGGTCTCACAAGCTCCCCCCCTCCGGGTCTGCGACCTTGTCGACAAGGCGGGCTTTGGCTTATTCTGCACTGGGCTCTCACGCCACATTGCTAGTCGGGCCTTACTCAGAGCATTGGTGGAGAGGTGGTGGGACACCACCAACTCCTTCCACTTCTCTTCTACCGAGGAGATGACGATGACTCCCTTTGATATGTCTATGGGCCAGTGGGAGGCAGTCTGGATCTGCCTACTTGGAGCGAGCCCACCTCTATACAGGCCAGCTATAGCCAAATATGGCTAGTTCTACGAGCGCTTCCACAGGAGTCAACCCGAGACTCAGGATGAGATAGAGCAATACACTCGGGGCTTCTTGATATACCTTCTTGGTACCACCTTGTCTGCGAACAGGTGGAATACCAAGGGCTTGTATCTATTGAGCGCCCTTATGACCTTGCCCCGGGTCCAATTTATAACTAGGGTGGAATCGTCCTTGCCACCCTCTATGGCTACATGAGCTCCAGTTCCCACATGAAGGGGAACAAGGTTGGAGGTTATTAGAGAGCCTGGGAGGTACGCACTGCACTTTCATTGTCTGTTTTCTTCTTATGCTTTCTCCTTTGCACTTTATGCTTTCATATTTGTTCATGCATTGTGCTTTCTGCTTTGCACTTTCTACTTTTACACTGGTCACACATATTGGTTCATAACTGGTCTCTCCTTGCAGTTCTGGGCTTATGCTTATCTCCCGGCCCTCGCCTCGGTACAGGTACAGGAGGCAGCACCGGTCGTGCCCTACGCGTGGTGGTATGATGGCAATTGTCGGCGTCGGCCCCGCAATGACATGACATTCACTTACTTCCGTCAATACTTTGACACAGCGATAACGCGCGAGGTAATCCCAAAACTTACAGACATTTCGTCTTTATTTCCATTGCTACTTTTCTAATCCATACTATAACAACTGACAGTAACTAACAACTTGTAACTTCTACATTTATAGATCGCGTGGTAGCCATGGGCAATGATGCCAACCAAAGTCAAGGTACCGGATCTTGCAGGAGGACCCGCTCTGCTGGGCTTGGTTTTTGGTCGAGCGTTTCGTACACCAAACCATGGCCCTACATGCTCCAGTTATTCCTGCTCCGCCCCCGATGTCGATGAGGTTAGCCGATAACCTCCCAATTGAGGCTATTATTCAGTTCATGGCAGGATAGGATGTCGACTACATCCTGCGAGACGGAGACTACACAACCTTCATCAGGACTCACCTCATGCCACTCTTGACTAGAGTTCGCGTCGGCGATGCTAAAAGTGCCCCCTTTGCTAGAAAGGCTACCTAGGAGGCCGAGGCTGATGTTAGAGAGGCCCCTCCCACCGTACATGCAGTCGGTTAGCTAGTGATTTCTACTGCGATTCCTTGTGGGCGACTGAGCAGGATGGCCTATTAGATCCCGATAGAGCCACCGGAGGCGGGGCACGGGTATATCAGAGCCCTGGGCGTACCTCAGCTATGGATCACACTTGACAACATGCATCCCGTATTTTCCTTTTTAGATACTGATTAGCCAAATTCACTTGCAGACGCTCACAAAGTACACAGAGGGCATTCTTCAACTGGTTGCTTCTCTAGTTCACATGGTACAGAGGAGAGAGACGTTGCTCACTTTTCACGGTATTCAGGTATATTTTCCTTCCTCTGGTGCATTGCATTACATACTCAGATTGTTGTGCACCATCCTACCCAAAACACACACTGATATGCGAAACACACACTGATACACTGTGTACTGACATGCATTCTGATACTACTTAGCACTGCACTGATACAGTACACCTTGCACACTGCACTGACACACTACACTTTGCACACTGTACTGACACATTGCACTTATACTGAATTTGTTTTCTGTATCATGTTCATACCGCACCACACATCTTGCAACATACTGTATCTGATACTTTGATACTTGTTTTTTAGATCCCAACTGCACCGAGGGCACCAGTGGCAGTGGCAGTGGCAGCACCGGCGGCACCTCCTCCAGTAGCAGGGAGGAGAGGTAGACAGGCCCCAACACGCAACCAAGATGAGCGTCGAGGTCGAGGATGGGGCAGAGGTGCTGGGGGTCTGAGCAGCGAGGCCCAGACAGAGGAGACCTCCTCCTCTTCGAAGCCAGTTTTGTGTAGGGATGATACAAAGACCAGCGGCACTGAGAAGGTAGTGAGTCGATGCTCTAAGTTTGAGAGCAAGGATGATGATGCCGGCTCTGAGTCAGAGAGTGGAGATAGCAACGCCAGCCCTGGGTCGGAGTCTGATTCTGATAGTGGTGCCAACGGAGACAGTGCCCCTGAGTCTCCTCCGAGGAAGAGGACGAAGAGGGCCGCTCGAGCTTGATGTGACTGGCGCAGATTTTTGTACTCTTTTGCTTAGTTTCTTTTATTTTGGTTGCTTAGTACATGTATAGCTCCAGATAGGTCTTTACTTTTACTTTTGAAAAGACTTGTATTCTCTTTTTGTAAAAACTATGATCGGGGTAAAACCCTACAGTTTTATATGAAGAGCTTTATTTTTGCATCATGAGCACCACACTTGCAATGAATGAAAATGGAATTGAATTTGAAATCGAAAATGTTTGTATTAGAATAATGTTCTCAACCGGGTAATGAACCAACGACCAACTAAAATTCAAAATACAATTTGATAAATAGAAGACAAAGTGAAAAAAACCTAAACATAGCTATTTACACTTGCTAAAAAAACAGACTCAAAACATGACCTTAAAACACAAAGACTAGAACAAAACCAAACTACTAAATTGCCAGGCCCACAATAGTGGACGGCTGACCAGTAAATGTGGCTGGCCGGGCCAGTTGTAGTGGTTCATCAGCTGGCTGACAGTTGGCATCCACATACAGCCTTATCTTTTATAAAAGGTTTTCCTTCGCAATTTCTTCGATAGAACCCCATTTTGTTGTTGTTTCTTCCATAAATTGGGATATTCCTTGTCGAGAAGCTCAAAGATTGGATAGCCGCTTTGGACGACATGGAAAAGGTCAAATTCTGAGGTTTTGGCATAAACACACTTTTATCGTTGAGTCGTACTTCACTTTATTTTTTGTTCCTCCATGTTGCGGTCCGATGTTGGGACCCAGTTACGCACGTATTTCACTTCATCGCACGGGAAATATGTCCAACTCTTGAAGAGTTTCAAGCATTGATGGAGTCCCGACGCAGTGAGGAGATCATGCCTCAGTCCCGCTTTGGCCATGCCCTGGCTATGGGATGGATGTGTGGGTTCACTTTGCACAAAGCTCGATCTTTGGTTCATGACGAGGAGATAGATATACCGGCTTGATTCATCAATTTTCTGACATCGGCGATAGAGGTAACCTCCTCTAACGAGGTTATCGGCAACATGCCCTCTGTCTATGTATGCTCGCGCACTTCCTTCTTGCCCCTAGTTATGGCAGAGCCAACATTAAGCTGATCGATGTGGCCCAATGCTTGGAAGAGGGTAAGAGCTGCATTGGTTTGGTGTTGGCCGAGACCCTGATAGGTTTGGGCGCTTTTCATATGCGAGAGACCACTCGGTTCACAGGGAGTCCACAGCTATTTCAGGTATTGTTTCCCACCATTTCTTACTTATGATTCTACATCACTCAGCACTCGCACTCTATTTTTCTCTCTGAGCCCTTTTCTTTACTTTTCTTTCAACGTACATCCCTCCATTCTTTAATCTCTCTTATTTTTCATCCCTTCCCAGGTATGGCTAATGCATAAGCTGAAAGTGGTGGATCCTTGCCCCGTGTATTCAGCCAGAGTTTACTTTTTTCACTAGCAGCTGGTGGATTTTCCCACAGTGGAATGCTGGTGCAACTAGATGTGGAACAGATTTACAACTGACATCGCCTAGCGTTGCCCCTGGCTTAATTTGGCTGAGATGAGCTATAGCATGTCCCGACGACCAGGCATACAGTTGATTGGTCTCACGCACTGCGTGTTCTATTTCCCTTTCTAGTTCAGACGCCTGTTTGGACATGATCAGACCCGACTAGAAGATGGGGTGGAATACCCAACTTTATTTCCCATTTGTGCCTCGTACCTGACTCGGTACCTCACTGTTTGGAGGATAAGAGAACTTCTGGCCCCTGCCCCTAGCTTTAGTTGCGTCCTTTTTGGTGAGTGCTTGGCTTGGCTTGAAAACGAGGCACAGGTTGGGCTAACTTTGACTGTAGAGACTTCTGTGAGCACGAGCAGAGGATGCAGGAACACCAGACTCGCCTATGCCCCTAGTTTATTACTTTGACCTTTCTTTTCAAGTTTTATAATGTAAAAGCAACTTTGATTTAAATCAGAGAGTTGGAGAATGTACTTTGTGTTAAAATCAATGGAATTAAAGTTGTGAGCACTAAAATTTTCTTTTTGGTGTCAAAATGGTCTAAGTTGTAAAAGGTAAACTTTGAAGAAAATCAACTTTTATTAAAACTTTTTAAAACCATTTTTGAAAATGATCGCTACCTGACACGCACAGAATCAGCCCTTAAGATGTACAACCCCGAATCATCAGATCGCAACTGCCTATAATTGCATTCACCATACCATCCCTTCTGCCAAAATGAAGGTCACACAACCGAGCTAACAAATAATGGAGAAAGATGGCCTGATCAAAATGAACGAAAGGACAACTAAGTTGGAGATGGTTACGGCTGAACTTCGAGATGAAGTTGCCTATGTATCCCAAAGATGGGAATCAAGCCTTATGTAGTTCGGTTCAGGTTCACTCAAGTATTAACTCTCTCATTTTGCGCTCTAACTTTTGCCAAGGCCGCCATTTCGGGTTTTCAACCTTGCAAGCTCTATTTTTCTTTTTCTATTTTTTTCATGCTCTAACTTTTGCCTAGGTTTCCCTTCTTGGTTTTCGGCTTAGCAAGTCTTTCAGGGATAGTATTTCTTCAACTTGTCCATATTGATCGGCTGTGAAAACTCCAGGCCATCTAGGTCCATAAGAATAATTGCCCCTCCTGACCAGATAGATTTGATGATGTAAGGACCAATGTAATTGGGTCGAAACTTGCCCATAGGGTCCTAGATGGGAGCTCGGTTGTCTTTTAGTACCAGGTCTCCCTCATTGAGATTTCTGGACTTAACTTTCTTGTTAAAAGCCCTAGCAATTCTGCACCGGTAGCCCTAAATGTGATACAATGCCTTCAACCTCCTCTCGTCGAACAACATCAACTCCTCAAACATGTTCTATTGCCAACCCGCCTCTGCTATTTGACACTCAGCCATAATTCACAGGGATGGTACTTCAATTTCAATTGGCAGAACGGCTTCCATCCCGTACACCAGAGAATAAGGGGTTGCTCCTGTGGATGTCCGAATCGACGTTCTGTAGCCCCAGAGAGCAAACAGCAATTTATCCGGCTAGTCCCGGTAGGTCTCAACCATCTTCCGCGGGATATTCTTAACATTCTTATTGGCGGCCTCAATAGCTCCATTGGTCTGTGGTCTATATGTTGATGACTTGTGAAAAGCCACGTTATACTTCTCAAGCAGATCCACCACCTCTTTCTTGAAGTGTGAGCCGTTATCTGATATGATCTCGTTCGGAACTCCATACCGGCAGATGATGTTATTTCTAATGAACTTGGCTACATACGACGCTTTCAACACCGCATAGGACTGAGCTTCCACCCACTTCGTGAAGTAGTCAATTGCGTCCAGGATGAACTCATGTCCACTTGACCCCTTTGGCCAGACTGCACCGATAGCGTCGATTCCCCAAACTGAGAAAGGCCATGGAGAAGTCATGTTGTAAAGCTTAGACGGCAGTACGTTCATGCAATTGGCATGAATTTGGCATTTATGGCATCGCTGTACAAAACCATTACAATCCTCCTCCATGGTTGACCATTTATGGCATCACTAGCATCACACTATTCATGTGTGCCCCACATTCTCCTCCATGGATAGCCTCCATGAGACGGTTCGATTTCTCTTCCTCCACACATAGCTTGTGCATTCCCAAATGACCTCTTTTGTATAGCTTATTTCTGCAGATGATAAATTGGATGGCCAGACGTTGTATTCCCCGTTTGTCCTTGGCATTTGCCCCTGGTGGGTATGTCTCCTTTTCCAGAAAGTTCCAAATATCATAATACCAGGGGTTTTTGTCTTGAACTTCATCTATTATGGCAATGGTCTCATAGGTCGGCATGTATTTTTGTTCGATAATAATCGAACGCATCTTTACTCCCAACGGAATGTCTACCATAGAAGATAGAATTGCCAAAGCATCAGTGAACCTGTTGTTCTCTTTCAGTAGATATGTAAATGGCAGTTTTTCAAACCTCGAAATCAGAATATCCAAGGCCTGATGGTAAACCTTCATTTTCTCCTCTTTGACTTTCCAGTCTCCATTAGCTTGAGAAACAACCAAATTCGAGTCTCCGATAACATCCAACCTTATTGTCCTTAGTTCTAGGGTGGCTTCTAAACTAGCAATACACGCCTCATGTTCTGCTTTGTTATTAGACACTTTGAACCGGACTTTGAACGATAGGGGTATATGGGAATCATCAAGTGCCATCAGCAACACACCTATCCTGGAACCGTACTGATTAGATGCTCCGTCAAAGTACATCGTCCATGTTTCCTCTTCCACTTGAAGAATATCTTTATCTGGGAATAGGTACTCCACTGTCATATCTCCTTCTACTGGGTGATCTGCCAAGAATTCCACCATAGTTGTCCCTTCAACAGATTTGCGCGTGACATATTTGAGATCAAATTCGGAGAGAAGAAGCAACCAACAAGCTAGCCTACCCATAAGTGTTGGTTTCTCAAAGAGATATTTAATGAGATCTAATCTCGAAACCAGAATTACGGAGTGAGCTAATAGGTAGTGCTTCAACTTCTTAGTAGTCCATACCAATGCTAAGCAAGCTTTCTCCAGGGGAGTATAGCAGGTTTCAAAGTCTAGCATGTTCTTGCTCAAGTATTAGATAGCCTTCTCCACTTTATCCTCAAATTCTTGAGCTAACATGCACCCCATGGTCGAGTCAATCACTGACAAATACAGAATTAAAGGCTTCCCCGGCTCTGGTGGCGACAACACAGGCAGATTCTAGAGGTATTGCTTGACCTGCTCAAAGGCAAACTGACATCGATTGTCCTATCGGAACTTCTTCCCTTCCTTCAGGAGACCAAATAGTTGTTCACAAGTCAAGGTTAATTTGGAAATAAATCGTCTTATGAATTGCACTTTACCCAAAAAGACGCGCACCTCTTTTTCAGTCCTTGGTGGTGACATTTCTAAGATAGCCTTAATTTTGAAAGGGTCTACTTTAATTGCCCTTTACATGATTAGAAATCCCATTATTTTCCTTGCCATTATGCCGAAGGTGCATTTTTGCGGGTTTAACCTAAATTTGTATTCCCTAATCCGTTGAAAGAATTTTTCTAGTGCGATGTAGTGGCCTTCTCGCTCTTTGGACTTGACAATTATGTCGTCCACATACACCTCAACCTCTTTGTGGATCATGCCATGCAAAATGGTGGTCGCAACCCTCTGATAGATAGTCCCAGCATTCTTCAACTTAAAAGGCATGACTCGATAGCAGTACTGTAGCTTGCTTTTCGTGCTCCTTTTGAATACAACTAGCCCAACAGTTCGGACTCCCATAGTTCTAAATCTGATTTCACAACTGCAATGTGAAATAGTGAAAACACAAAAAGAGTCCAACTTCGGCAATTCTTTTGGAAAATCGATGTTTGAATCAATTGCCAAAAATGGACTGCTTTGCCAGATTTCAGAGTCGCCACCTAAATATTTTTGAAAAATTTAGGAAACCCAAGACTCGTGCCAAAGGCCACATATCCGTCATCACCAAAGTGTCTCAGCTTGGGAACTTAAGTATGAGAGGGAAAGGTCATGAATTGAGCACTCCACTCACCCGATCAAAGATCGGCCTCTACTAATCATGATTTGATTTTTTATTTACATTATATGCTCTTGTTCCGATTTATTAGGCTATCTTACTATGTGAGACAGACAAGTATAGACTAATTTACAAAAATTGGAACATTTGATTTTTTGTTTGTTTGAAAATTATTTTGAATATGTACCACTTGAAAAAGTGATCTCATATGTATATTCATCAAATATCCCAATTTAAGCAATTAGCCTTCATCCACAAGCATTCAAAACAGGTATATCACTTAAGCATTTAGCTTCATGGAAAATATGCTTGATATGGCAACAATCACATATATGTGGTATGCTAAAGCAATAATTGCTCACCTCGTACTCCAAGGCAAGCCAAAGAAACAAAAGAGTTAGAAAAAGTGCACAATCCTAACTAATGCAATATGACAAATGCAACACAAACAATTATGACTAATGGGCTCTGCTACTAACACGATATTTGAAGCGATTTGATAGCATGTGCTCCAAGCACGTATTTAAAGAGTCAAGAAATAACAATGCTTTGTTAGAACGATGAACCGAGCTTTGATGCGTTCAAGACATGTGTATGCAAAGCATGGAAAATGTTAAGAAAACACGATGCTCTATACTACCATCATAAGCGGAGAAATAAAAGGAAGAAAGAAATGGGGGTTGAAAGACACACACACTTATTATATATTTGCCCTCGTGCAAGGAGGTCCGAATAAGTGTCCGGATTAGTTACTAGCTATTACAACACCGAATGAATAATGAATAGCTAACTAACTATTTAATTTATTACAACAATTATATTATAACAATTATAACAATAAGAATTCACAATGACCGCAAGCGCGCTGATAAAGACAGTGTTCAGAAACTACTCTGTTTGCCCAGACTTGCTTTGTTTCACCCTTGGCCACTGTCTTCTATTTCTGCCAGAAGCTCATTACTTACCAAACATTAAGAGCTAGGTGGCCCCAAATGAGATCCGGCCGGGCCAAAACAGTGTTGGCCGACACCAAAATTTTATGCCAAAAAGTGTTTTGTGCTCTGAGGTGAGAACAGTGTAGACAGAGCCTTTCTAGGCCCTGCTTGCCCCTTCTGCCCCTCTCTATCATAGGAAACTCAAGAGAATGACGATTTCAAGTCCAAAACCACCAACAAGCACAATTTGATGGCTTGATGATTTCGAACACGTTTGGACAAAATTGAATAAATGTGATGGAAAACCATCCCTCCCTCTTATCATGAAGGCTCAAAGATGGAGATAGATATGCTTCAAGTTTCGTTAAAATATCATGGATCGATAAGTGACAATTCTCAATGCGATAGACTCAGCATAACATCCGGTCGAATCCAACCATTTCTAAACATTTGCTTTATGTCGGTTTCATTCATTTTAAACCAATTTTATTAGTCCTTGCCATTCTATAATCAATTTGTCCAAAGTGATGTTTAAGTCCACTAAACCAGAAGCAATATCAAACGAGAAGTGATTTGTAGCATGAAAGAGAGCCTATGCCTTGACGATGAACCTCCATAGAGATTAAGCCATTGAGCATAGGTCTCTTTCCCATGCCTTGAATAACCGTCAATCTTTTGAAATAGCTTTCGAACAAAAGAAAAGAAGAAAAGAGGGAGGTCGTAGAAATGATTGCAGGATCAAATATTAGAATGAGACTACTCAACATAGAAATTAAACAAATAATCTTTCAGCTCAAATGACCCGGTGTCTAAAGCCTAAACAACCGAACCCATTAGGACTTACAACACAACAAGTATGATATAAAGCCTAAACAACCGAAACTATTTAAACAGGCCCCAACAACCCTTAAAATGTAAAAAAATAATAATAATAATAATAATAATAGTAGCTAAAAGCAAGAGAAAGTAAGTAAAAAGAATAGAGAAAAAGCTATGGAACAAAGCCTAAGGAGGGGTGGCAAACCCCTTCACTTTTTGAAATTTTTAATCACATGTTTCAGCCCCAAAATAGTCCAAGAACAGTCCAAAAACAGTGGTTAAAAGTGTGTTTAAAGAGCACAAAAAGATAGACAAAAGCAAAAGATATATAGCTAGTAAGCAAAATCAAGGAGAGGTGGCTAATCTCTCCACTTTTGAGACTTTTAAACCATGTTTTTCAACCTTTCAAAACTCTAAAAATCAATGTAAAAACCAAAGAAAATAGTGCAAAAACAACGGGTATGAACGGTGGGATAAGGTGCAAGAAAGGGTGTTAAGCTTTTTTACCTTTGGTAGCTCTTCAACCCCAAGTTCCAACACTTGGAATCGATCCAAAACAATAGAAAAACACAAGAAAAAGATTGAAATGAAAGCAAGGAAAAATGGGAGAAGCTTATACCTCTTGAAAGAGAGGATGCTTCTTAGTTAACAAACTTGATTCCAACACCCTCAAGTCTATGAAATATGGTTTGAAACTCTAGCAAAAAGCTTCAAAAACAAGCTCTAATGGTGTATGTATAGCTAAAGAAGGTTTGAAGATCAAAGGAGGAAGGAAGATGGAAGGAGGTCCTTTTAGCTCTTCAAATCTTTTGGAAAATTTGCTAACCTTAAAATCTTAATGCAGGGGGTCTATTTATAGAATTTGAGCCAATTTGATCGAAAATATCTTCAAAAATGGACAACTGGCTGATTCCCGCTAGCTCTTTATTTGGCACTATTGAGACCCGGCCAAGCCCAAAAATGCATGACTGGGCCCAAAAAAACACAGTTGGGCCTAAAAAGCAACTTTAGAAAAGTTTTCATTAAGACCCGACCGGGTCTAAATGAGCCACAGCCAATTTTAAATGGACCTAGACGGGTCCAAAAATCTGTATTCTAGGCCTGACTTCAAATGGGCATATCTCCTTCATCCGGACTCGGTTTTAGCTGATTCTTTAGTCTAAATTGAAGCCCCGAAAGTATAATTTCCAATGATGGTGGCCTCATATCTAAATTCTAAGTGTGAAAAGAGATATGCCTAATTTAGTAAAGGCTTCTCATTTCTCTCTTAACGGATTGATGCCTAACCTTTCCCCAAATTAGTTTTCTTCTAACCCCTCATATTTCCTTCAACTCCAAACCTATAAATAAGATGTTTTTAAATATCTTTCAATGGGTTCAGCTTTCTTCCATTTATTTCCACTTTGTCCTTATGCGAGCCTCGGAACATCGTAGAAACATTTGGAAAAATATTTTGAAAGGAGGGTTTTAAGGTCTAAAATAGTTTGGACAAAATGGGATGCAAGGTTCGGGATTAGAGCTTGAATCTAAATTTCTTTGTTGAGAATTCAAAAGATTACACAGTGTAACTTTCATCATCGGGTGGTCAGAATAAAGCTTCCAAGTCTTAAGGGTGGTCAAAAATGGGATGTCTCCAGTTGTCCCTCTTTGACAAAGCTCGAAATCATGAAATTACGTGAGTGAATGTCAAAGCCCAAAGACGACCCATTTTGACAAGGCCGTAATATAGAGATTCCGATTTTGACCCGTTACTTGTTATATTCCGGACTCTAGTTTGTATGGTTTTGAATGGTGATTCATATCTTCTTTCCCTTGTCTCCCTTCTATTTTGGTTATTGGATTTTAGTTGTGCGTTTGGAACAGGTTGGTTACTTGTTTTTCCAAACCTTTATTGCCTAGATCTTTGCTCCTCTGCCCGAGTGGCCATTCTTGCGCTCGAGTGGGCTTTGCAATGTTTGCTCCTCCACTCGAGCGGCATTTCTCACACTCAAGCGGGATTTGTGAACTCTCAATACTTTACAGGTCTACAAAACTACTGGGAGAGTGTTTTCTATGCTCGAGCGGCATTTCTTAGGCTCGAGCGGATGAGTGCTCTAGCGGCCTTCCCTGTGCTCAAGCATTGGTTCGTTGTCTGCAAAACTTTTGGATGTGTGTTTTCTATGTTTAAGTGACGAATTCTCACACTCGAATAGTGAGCATTCATTGTGTCTTGGCGCTCGAGCGGCCTTTCTTGTGCTTGAGCGAAATAACTTATTGTGTCTGACGCTCAAGCGTCAAATCTCCCGCTTGAGCGGACTGTACATATATCAAATCGCGAAAGTGACATTTTATATCATTTTTCATTCTTCTTTCTCTCTAAAACTTTTCAAAAACCTAGATCTTAACTCTCTTTCTCTCTCTAAAATACTCTCTCTCTCTCTCTCTACTATTTCTCCTAGATCCATTGGTCTCTCCACCCTAGTGTCTTTGGGAAATGGGTAGAGCACCTTAAAAGCTTCATTTTGATCCGATTGGAGTTGGTTTCAGCATCGTTGAAGTTTCGTCCTTGCTCCATTGATTTTCTAAACTTGAGGTTGGGATTTTCTACACTTTAATATGCTTTTTAGTTAGCTATTTGTTGTTGTGTAACAATGGTGGTATTTGAGGATAATGTGAACAAGCCTAGGGTTTGAGTATAAAATGGGAAGAGGGGTTTTGATAAATGAGGGATAAATGATTGTGGGGTTTGAAAATGATGTTGTATGGTGTCAAATTGTTGGTTTTGGTACTTGGTTGATACTTGGGAGAAAATGGAGGTTTGCCCTAAAATGGTTATGATATTTATTTTGTAAAAATAAATGAAATTGGTGTTGTAAACATGAAATTGGACGAGTATGGAAATACATGGTGGAATTGAGTAGATGATACGTCTTATCTTTGGAAAATTTTAAATAAATTATATATATCTTGAGATTGTATATCTATTTAGAAATAACTGTATTGGGCTATTGGTGGAGGATAACTATAATTGTTGTAGAAATTGCATGAGGATTAGGTGAATTAAAACTAATCCATGGTTGATTATCATTGAATATGATCATGTTGTAAATACATTGCGTATGTATGATTGTTTGGGAGGAGAAAGGAGATGTATTCCATGTGTGATTATGTGTTTAAATACATTGCATATGTATGATTGTTTGGAAGGAGAAAGGGGGTGGACTCCATTGTTTAGGAGGAGAAAGGGAATGGACTCCATTATAACTAAGTTGGCCGGAGTGTCCTGGGTGAAAGTCCCAAAATTTATACATGGGTGTCGATCCCATGGACTAAATTTTCGTAAAATGACAAATTAAAGTGTTTGTGTGGTAATTGCGTGATTGTTGAGATGTTGAGTTGTAGTCTCAATTGTGTCACTAAAAGATAATGAAATTAACTCATGTGTTGGGATGAATTGAATGGGAATGGATTGGAGATTTGAATTTGGTATCTTTTGACTACATAAAATATGAATGTTTTGTCACAGGCATTGTTTATGCATATTGTACTTATACCTTTGTTAAATCTCATACATTGTGTTAGATTATTCCTACTGGGCTGTGGCTCACCTTATTTGGGAAAAACATTTTCAGGTATTGATGGCATGCCTCTACCAAGGCAATAGCATTGGAGGGACTTTTGAGAAGCAAGAGCTTCTTTGTTTTGTTTCACTTTTGTATAGCCTAGGGCTTAAATTGTATAGCCAAGGCTTGGAAAGGTGTAAGCCTATAGGGCATTTACTTATGTTAAACTCTCTTGTACTATTAACTCTATGAAATGAAAGAACGTTACACTCTAATTCATGTGGTTATTTATATATATTTTGATTGAATCTATGGTTATGTTTTGGGGGCATTACAACTTGGTATCAAAGCGTACCGGGTTTGAATACTTTGGATACGTGGGAAGTGGTTAATACCACACTGGGTTTGTCTCACTTAGTTAAGACGTTAGTATGCATTGTATGCTTATATGATAACATGCTTATATGATTATATGGGTATGGGATTCAGTTCCTAAGATACTGATTGGATCTACGGGTTTCTAGAAGTCCGATTAGAAGAGCACTTGATCACTACTATTTCTAATTGGAACTCCAGCAACGCCGCAGGAAGATCATTATCTAGGAAGGAAATTTGTATGTGTTTATGTGATTACGTGCTTATGTTGAGTGATTTACTATTGTCCATCGCATTAGGACGCAAATGAATTAGCCTCGGCACATTTGTGAATGTGCTAATCTATTTGTTACCTTTATTTAGGATGTCAGGACGTGGTAGGCGTGGTAGGCCTAGGAAGCACGAGATGCTTATACCAAATGAAATTTCGGCACAGGAAGAAGGGGTTGATCAAGCTAACGTGGCCGAGCCAGTAGGTCAACAGGCCATGGGCACCTTAGCCCGTGAAATAGCTGGAGCTTTGCGGGAATCTATGGACATTCTCAGAGCTAAGAATCAAGTCCAGGCTCAGGTTGCTGAGGCAGGGCCATCTTTCCTGAAGAGGGAGTTTTTTCGGTCGAACCCAGAGAAGTTTTGAGGCGATCCTAAGGAACCACTGAAAGCGGATGAGTGGTTAGAGCAAATGGTGAAGACTTTTGAAATGCTTAGCATCAAAGATGGGGGTTTGAGAGTGACCATGGCGTCCTTCCAGTTAAAGGGAGACACGGGTCAATGATGGAAGTATGCGCAGGGACGCATTGGAGGGACTTGGGAGGTTTTTGTCGACACCTTTCAGTATAAGTTTTTGCTTTCCACTGTTAGGGAGAAATTGAGGGACCAATTTTCCAAGCTGGTGCAGTTGAATACACCAGTGGCTGAGTTTGACGCCACATTCACTAGCCTCTCTAGGTTTACACCTAAGTTGGTAACGACTGAGAAGCGCCGTTGTTTAGAGTTTGAGAAGAGGCTGAGGACCGAGCTCATGTTTAGAGTGGCCGAATCCATGATTAGAGACTATAGGCACCTTGTGGAGGCGACGGCCCATCTTGAGACCATTATGCAAGTAAAGGAGGAAAGGATGAGGGGCTCTAGGAGGAGTCAGGATAGTCAGGGAGACGGTAAGAGGTAGAGGGGTTCTAACCCTCAGTTGTCCCATGGAGCTTAGTTGAGGTCCACCTTTCCAGTACTGAGTTCAAGTTCTGGGAGAGGTGGTCAGGAAGATGTGACTTGTTACAAATGTGGTCTGTTGGGCCACAAGTCTCCAGCTTGCCCGTAGAGAGAAGAAGGGCAATGGTCTGCACCATCTTCGGCTCGTTCTCAGGGCCAGAATCAGAGTAGAGGGCA
Organism: Camellia sinensis; assembly: GCF_055761805.1. Lineage (NCBI taxonomy): Eukaryota > Viridiplantae > Streptophyta > Magnoliopsida > Ericales > Theaceae > Camellia > Camellia sinensis. The sequence continues at coordinate 16,891,434 of NC_138966.1, forward strand.
ACCGCCCACTTGTTATCAGTGTGGGCAAGTAGGGCATATGAAGAGGTTTTGCCCACAGTTGGGTGGTACGTCTAGTGTGTCTAGTTCGAGGTAGACGTAGAGCCACTAGCCTACTCAGTCAGTACAGGCCTCGAGGGCCAATCAGGGAGCCTCTTTGGCTCAATCCACGCAGCAGGCTTATGCTCCGAGGGGTGAGCAGGTAGATTAGAGGCCAAAAGGACGTGTGTATGTTGTTACCGCACCAGATCTTGTGCAGGCTCCATTTGTAATGAGGGGTACTTTTTTGTTTTGCAATTCAGTTGCTAATGTATTGATTGATATGGGTGCATCCCATTCTTTTATCTCGTCTGTATTTGCATCGGTTTTGGGGTTGGCGTTGTCACAGTTAGCATCTTTTATTTGTGTGGAGTCACCTATTAGTGGTCAAGTTATTCTGAAATAGGGGTGTCGGGGTTGTGACATAGAGGTTGCCGATCATCGACTTTCATTTGCATTTGTGTTGATTGATATAACTAGTTTTGATGCTATTTTGGGTATGGATTAGTTATCGTCATACTAGAAAGTTATAGATTGTTACCGTCAGAGGGTTACTATATATACCTTAAGCGGTGATCGCTTTTATTTCTTGGGGGACCGGGTGGATAGAGTCTTATCACCGATATACAATCTACATAGGCGGAGTGAACTTAGTTGTCTCCTTGCTAGCTTTTTGAATAGTGAATGTGATAAAGGCCGGGTTGAGTTGCCAATGGTGGTTTGTGAATACCCGGATGTCTTTCCTAAGGATCTTACTAGTTTACCACCCCACCGAGAGATCGAGTTCTCTATTGATTTGGTGTTTGGCATAGCACCGATCTCTATGACACCGTATCGGTTTACACCTGCTGAGTTGAGTGAATTGAAGATTTAACACCCGGAATTGTTAGATAAGGGTTTTATCTGCCCTAGTACTTCGCCTTGGAGAGCACTGGCTCTCTTTGCTAAAAAGAAAGATGGAGCCTTACGACTCTGTATTGATTATCGGAAGTTGAACCGAGTAACTGTTAAGAACAAGTACCCAATGCCTTGTATAGATGATATGTTTGATCAGTTGAAGGGGTCTTGTTGCTTCTCTAAGATAGACCTAAGATTGGGTTATTATCAATTGAGGGTAAGAGAGGAGGATATCCCAAAGACAGCATTTCGTACGCGGTATGGCCATTATGAGCTCCTAGTGATGCCTTTTGGGCTGACTAATGCTCCAGCGGTGTTCATGGATTTGATGAATCGGATCTTCTGTGAGTTTCTAGACTGCTTTGTGGTCATCTTTGTGGACAACATCTTGATATATTCACCCTCTGAAGGAGAACACGAGGAACACTTACGAGTAGTGCTTGAGTTGCTTAGAACCCATAAGGTATATGCTAAGTTTGGGAAGTGTGAGTTATGGCTGAAGGAAGTTAAATTCTTAGGCCATGTGGTATCCGTGGAAGGAGTGACTGTAGATTCATCCAAGATAAAGGCAGTGCAGGATTGGGCACAACCTAAGAATGCTTTTGAGATCCGTAGTTTCCTGGGGTTGGTCGAGTATTATCGAAGATTTGTGAAGAACTTCTCTAGATTAGCTTCACCGTTAACTAGACTGATGAGGAAGGGAGTTAAGTTTGTGTGGAATGAAACCTGTGAGAAGTCATTCCAAGAGCTTAAGGTTAGACTTACCACTACTCTAGTCATGATTATTCTGGAGAGGGGTTTGGGCTATTCGGTATATTATGATGCCTCACGAGAAGGTTTGGGGTATGTATTGATGCAAGATGGGAAGGTAGTAGCCTATGGCTCAGGGCAATTGAAAACACATGAGAGAAATTACCATACCCATGATCTAGAGTTAGCAGCGGTGATATTCGCTTTGAAGATTTGGAGGCACTATCTGTATGCTGAGAAATTCGAGGTATTTTCTAATCACAAGAGTCTGAAATATCTGTTCACTTAGAAAGATTTGAATTTGAGGCATAGAATGTGGATGGAGTTCATAGAGAACTATGACTTTGAGTTGCATTATCATCTTGGGAAGGCTAATGTAGTGGTTGATGCCTTGAGTAGAAAATCTATTAGCAACGCGACTTGTATTGTCATCCAAGAGTGGGAAATGTTGGGTGCTCTTAGGGAGTTTGACTTGCATCCTAGTGAGTCCATTGAATCCGCGACTTTGTTTACAATAGTTGCCCAACCTATACTTGTGAACCGAGTGATGGAGACACACAAAGGTGACCTTGAAATAGAAACCCTCTGAGAGAAGATCTCCAATGGGAAGGTAGAACGGGGCTTGAGCGTGTATCCTAACTCGAGTACTAGATACCGTGACCGTCTTGTCGTGGAGTCTTGCCGAGAGGAAATACTTTGAGAGTTTCACGATTCGCGCCTTGCGGTGGATCTAGGAGGCACAAAGATGTATCACGACCTTAGTCGTCAGTTTTAGTGGAGAGGTATGAAGAAGGATGTAGTTGTGTTTGTATCTAAATACCTTACTTGTTAGCAAGTGAAGGCTGAGCATCAGCGGCCAGCGAGTTTGTTGCAATCCTTGCCTATAGCCGAATGGAAGTGGGAGCATGTCACGATGGATTTTGTTGTGGGCCTTCCAAGAACTCAATGGGGTAATGATGCCATTTGGGTGGTAGTTGACCGGTTGACCAAGTCAGCACACTTTATAGCCATGTGCGTGGGCGATTCAGTAGACTATCTTGCCGACTTTTACATTAGGGGCATAGTGAGGTTGCACGGGGTCCCTATAACGATTGTTTCAGATAGAGATCCATGTTTTACGACTCGATTGTGGCAGAGTTTGCAAAGTGCCTTGGGCACTAGACTGACTTTTAGCACAGCGTATCACCCTCAGACTAACGGGCAGTCCGAGCATACTATTCAGATTCTTGAGGATATGCTTCGAGGTTGTGTCCTTGACTTTAAAGGATCGTGGGAGAGGCACTTGCCCTTAGTGGAGTTTGCATATAATAACAGTTTCCAATCGAGTATTGGCATGGCACCATTTGAGACCTTGTATGGCCGACCGTGTAAATCTCCTGTGTGTTGGGCTGAGGTGGGTGATGCACTTTTGTTGGGCCCAGAGTTAGTTCGGGAAACGACGGAGAAGGTAGCACTTATTCGTAAGAGATTGGTTACGGATCAGAGTCGCCAGAAAAGTTATGCCGACCGTAGAAGGAGACCCTTGTCTTTTGAGGTGGAAGATCATGTCTTTTTGAAATTATCACCTAGGCAGGGTTTGATGAGATTTGGAAAGAATGGGAAGTTGTCCCCTCAGTTTATTCCCTTTTGAGATCCTTGAGCGGATTGGGGAGGCTGCTTATCGTTTGGCGTTACCACCACAACTTTCCAGAGTTCATGGCATGTTTCATATTAGTATGCTTCGAAAGTATGAGCCGGATCTATTGCATGTGTTGGATTGGACCGACTTGGAGGTAGATGAGGATGCCTCGTATGAGGAGAAACCAATGAGAGTCTTGGATACTCAGGATCAAGTTTTGCAAGGCAAGACAATTCCCTTGGTTAAAGTATTGTGGAAACATCTCGGAGTTGAGGAAGCAACTTGGGAACGCGAATTGGAAGTCCGAGAGAAATATCCGGACTTATTTGTTGATGTGTAATTTTATATTGAGATTTTCATTATGTAAAAGAAATGTAAAGACGTTGTATATGTTATGGGCATTTTGAAAACATGGATTCAATATAAGCATTGCATATGTTTTGACAATATGGACTATTGTGTGTGTTGTATCACTTTTGGAAGCATTGTATATATTGTGAAAATTTTGGAAAACTTGGATTTTGATTGAACATTGTCAATGTTTTGGGAAACTATAAATTTCATTTTAATATGGGACTTGTGTATCGAGTTAATGAGAATGGATGACCGAAGAATGGGTCATGGTATTGAATATGTTAGAATAACATTGTTATGAATGGTCTAATGTTGATTTTGAACTTGATTTGCAATTTCGAGGACGAAATTCTTTAAGGGGGGGAGGTTATAGCGATTCCGGTTTTCACCTGTTACTTGTTGTACTCCGAACTTGGGTTTGTATGATTTTGAATGGTGATTCATATCTTGTTTCCCTTGTCTCCCCTCTATTGTGGTTATTGGATTGCAGTTGTGCGTTTGGAACAGGTTGGTTGCTTGTTTTTCCAAACCTTTGTTGCCTAGATTTTTGCTCCTCCGCTCGAGTGGCCATTCTTGTGCTCGAGTGGGCTTTGCAATCTTCGCTCCTCCGCTCGAGCAACATTTCTTGCGCTCGAGTGGGATTTGCGAACTCTCAGTACTTTGCAGGTCTGCAAAACTACAAGGAGAGTGTTTTCAACGCTCCAGCGGCGTTTCCCACGCTCAAGCGGATGGGCCCTCAAGCGGCCTTTCCTACGCTTGGGTGTTGGTTTGTTGTCTGCAAAACTTCTGGATGTATGTTTTCTATGCTCGAGCTGCGAATTCTTGCGCTCGAGCGGTGAGCGTTCGTTGTGTCTTGGAGCTCGAGCGGTCTTTTTTACGCTAGAGAGGAACAACTTATTGTGCCTGACGCTCAAGCGTCAAATCTCCCACTCGAGCGAACTGTGCGTATATCAGATCGCGAAAGTGACATTTTATATCACTTTTTCATTCTTTTCTCTCTCTAAAACTTTCCAAAAACCTAGATCTTGACTCCCTCTCTCTAAAATACTCTCTCTCTCTCTACTTTTTCTCCTAGATCCATTGGTCTCTCCACCCTAGTGTCTTTGGGAAAAGGGTAGAGCACCTTGAAAGCTTCATTTTGATCTGATTGGAGCTTGGTTTTGGCATCGTTAAAGTTTCGTCCTTGCTCCATTGATCTTCTAAACTTGAGGTAAGGATTTTCTACACTTTAATATGATTTTTAACTTAGTTATTTGTCATTGTGTAACAATGGTGGGATTTGGGATAATATGAACAAGCCTAGGGTTTGAGTGTAAAATGGGAAGAGGTGTTTTGATAAATGAGGGATAAATGATTGTGGGGTTTGAAAATGATATTGTATGGTGTCAAATTGTTGGTTTTGGTACTTGGCTGATACTTGGGAGAAAATGGAGGTTTGCCCTAAAATGGTTATGATATTTATTTTGTAAAAATAAATGAAATTGGTGTTGTAAATATGAAATTGGATGAGTATTGAAATACGTGGTGGAATTGAATAGATGATACGTCTCATCTTTGGAAAATTTTAAATAAATTATATATATCTTGAGATTGTATATCTATTTAGAAATAACGGTATTGGGCTATCGATGGAGGATAGTTCTGATTGTTGTAGAAATTGCATGAGGATTAAGTGAATTAAAACTAATCCATGGTTGATTATCATTGAATATGATCATGTTGTAAATACATTGTATATGTATGATTGTTTGGGATGAGAAAGGGGATGTACTCCATGTGTGATTATGTGTTTAAATACATTGCATATGTATGATTGTTTGGGAGGAGAAACGGGATGGACTCCATTGTTTGGGAGGAGAAAGAGGATGGATTCCATTATAATTAAGTTGGCTGGAATGTCCTCGGTGAAAGTCCCAAAATTTATACATGGGTGCGGATCCCGCGGACGAAATTTCCGTAAAATGGCAGATTGAAGTATTTGTGTGGTAATTGTGTGATTGTAGAACCGTTGAGTTGTAGTCTCAATTGTGTCACTAAAAGATAATGAAATTGACTCATGTATTGGGATGAATTGAATGGGAATGGATTGGAGATTTGAATTTGGTATCTTTTGACTATATAAAATATGAATGTTTTGTCACAGGCATTGTTTATGCATATTGTACTTATACCTTTGTTAAATCTTATACATTGTGTTAGATTATTCCTACTGGGCTGTGGCTCACCCTATTTGAAAAAAATATTTTCAGGTATTGATGGCATGCCTCCACCAAGGCAATAGCATTGGAGGGACTTTTAGGAAGCAAGAGCTTCTTTGTTTTGTTTCACTTTTGTATAGCCTAGGGCTTAAATTGTATGAGCTAGTCTCACTTTTGTTGTAACCAAGCCAAGGCTTGGAAAGATATAAGCCTATAGGGCATTTACTTATGTTAAACTCTCTTGTACTATTAACTCTATGAAATGAAAGAATGTTACACTCTGATTCATGTGGTTATTTATATATATTTCGGTTAAATCTATGGTTATATTTTGGGGGCGTTACATATAAGACTTGGTCAAACAAACAAAATGTAGATGCAGTTGGTTAAACCCGAGGGTTGCCTACGTATCCCTTTGCATAGAATGAAACCAGCGTAGTTTAGGGACAGGATGCAAATGATACACAATGTAACGAAATAATCAAACCACAAGTAGTGCAAAACACACAAACATCATAAAGGAATGGGGATAACCAAACAACGCCTAACATAGGCCAAATGCTTACACCCTCAATACTGGCCTCAGCACAGCATGAGTGCTTACACATGACGGAAGTGGCCACAACCAAATGACACCTAACACAGGCTAAGTGCCTACACCCTCAATACTGGCCTCAGCGCAGCATGAGTGCTTACTCATAATAGAACCATGTTTTAACATAAAAGAGGTGCGAGCACATGCAAAACTATGTTTTTCTAGAAAGAGAAAGAGTACAAGTAATTGGGTGGTATGATATAAGTGAGGAATGATCTGCTGGGGAAAGATAATGATCCTAAATGCTGAATGCAACAAGACAAAGTACAATGCAATGAATGCAATGGATGCAGTGAATAAACGGCGTAGGCTGAACTACATCTTACCTAGAAAGGACATGACATAAAACCCACCACGTCTAACACAAAAAGGGTGCCGACACCCTCAATACTGGCCTCAGCGCAGCATGGGTACTTACACATAACAGAACCATGTTTTAATGAGGGAAAGGTATGAGCACATGCCAAACTAAGCTTAACATAGCAAGGATGCAGGTAATAAAATGGTACAATGGACAATATAGTAGATGCATGCGATAGATGCTATATGCAATGTAATAGATGATACTAGATGATGAATATAATGTCGCAACTAGGAAATGAAAGTACCTTACAGGAACAATTGTCTAGGACTCATCTTACACTGCTGGGGAGCTTCCTCTTCTTCTTGGTTTTAAGGCTTTTTCCTTTGTCTTGCGCTTTGAAACCACAAGTACTACTTTTCTCCCTGGCTACAGGTACTACTTTTCTCTCTGGCTATGTTTGCAACTTTCCCTATTCTCCAACAGGGTGACAGGCTAGGTTGGTTCAGTATCCAGAATTGAGGAGCACACAAGCAACCTCAACATATGGGGCTGCCATACAGATTTCAAGACGAGGATACACCCCTGGGTATTTAAACCAGACTTTAGTCTCAAAAATTCCAAACATTTGCATTCTAGGCCTAGCCATTTGAACTCTAGTTTCCACCGTTTCAGTTAGTCTCCTAGGAACTCACTACAAATATAGTCAGGTGGCTATAACAGACCGCCTAAAGCTGTTCAAGCACGACAAACACCGAAGGAATTACACCTCTAGAGGATTTAAGGTCTCCTAGACCCAATGAGTGCACAAGACAGTGCGGGGTAAATGAATGCACAAAACATTGCTATGAAAGTGCACAAAATAGTACGATACAAAGAGAATGCACAAAATAGTGCGACACAAAGTGCACAAAACAGTGCGAACTGAAGGTGTACAAAACAGTGCGATACAAAGTGAATGCACAAAATAGTGTGATGCAAAGTGCACAAAACAGTGCGATACATGGTGCACAAAATAGTACGAGACGAGGTGTAAGGTGCACAAAATAGTGCGAACTCAAGGTGCACAAAATAGTGTTGTGTAAGATAAATGCACAAGACAGTGCGATGCAAGGTAAATGCACAAAATAGTGCGACGCAAGGTGCACAAAACAGTGCGATACAGAGTAAAGATGTATGAATGCACAAAACAGTGCGATACAAGGTGCACAAAACAGTGCGATGCAAGGTGAATGCACAAAACAGTGTGATGCAAGGTGAATGCACAAAACAGTGCGAAACAAAGTGCACAAAATAGTACGGTGCAAGGTGCACAAAACAGTGCGATGCAAGGTGCACAAAACAGTGCTATACAAGGTGCACGAAACAATGCAATACAAGGTGGAATGCACAAAATAGTGCAATACAGGATGCACAAAACAGTTCGATACAAGTTGAAAGATGCATGGTATGTAGAGGGAAATGAGCAGTACTCAGAGTAATGCGTCATGTACCTTATGAAATGAGTGCAGGGCAGCTTGTCATAACTCATTGAAATGTAACACAAAGGGAGGCAACTTGACAAAACTCTATTAAGTACAGAACAGAGTGAAGAGTAAGAGCAACCAATCATGCAGTTCAAATCAACCAGAGTGTATGAGCATGCATGCATAAAGCACATGTATTAATCAGAGGGAAGATGGCAATCCCAAGAGCGTTTTGAAATGGTTAGAGACAACTTTCGAAAGTCGAACCATATCAGAATCATCTTGGGGGTGAGCTACCCTAATCCAGGGAAAAATGCCCAACAAGTGGCTTTGAGCGGACCGACAGAAAGGTTAGGTTCATGCCCCTTGTTCAATTGATGACCCGGTCAGACGCACTGAAAATTGCCCCTAATATCCAGTCATTGGCCACCGGTTGGGTTCATACCCCTAGTTCGATGGATGGCCTAATCAGTTGTAACGAAATTGCTCCTAATGTCTAGGCGTTGGCCACTTTTTAACATTTACGTAGGCACGTGTGATGGGGATCATCAGATCCTAGAACAGTTGCCAACCAATTAGACTCATGCTTCTCTTCTACGCCAGCATTACTCTAATCTCCTCCAATGTAGTGATGAATTCCTCGCATACACTTTGCAATGATCATGAATTCGATGCCCTTTGTATGGGAACTCTCAGTTTGTTTATGAATTTCACACATGGATTTTTTTTAGAGTTTGAAACGAACGCTCGTGTATGGAATTTTGACCATGCCACTCTATTTGACTTTGAGTGACAAACATGCTATGGTGACTCAATGAAGAGCGCTGACTGAAACAAACAATAGGGACGACACAACAGAACTTACAACTGACCCAAAAGCAAAAAAAAGACTCAAGGTGACTGATCATTCATAGTGCCCCTAATTTTACTTATGTTCCCTTTAAAACTCAATTTAGTAAAACCCGAGTTTTGATTCAGTTTTTGTTGCTTAAGTTAGAGATTCTACTGATAAGTTCAAGTATTGAAAAATTCTCCACTTGTTGATTCAAGCTAGTTCTTTCTTACCCAACACAAGTATGATATATGTAGCAGTTGGTGTAGCTCATGGATTGATGTGAAGCTGACGTCGTGAATCAGGCCAAATGATTGCATCGAGACGAACAAGATGGATATGGTTGAGACTGCACTTTAGGATAAAGTTGCCTATATATCCCAAGAATGGGAATCAGGTCAACGTAGTTCATGGCTAAGGTTCACTCGAGTTTTGACACTCTCCTTTTGCACTCTAACTTTTGCCAAAGTTGCCCCTTCAAGGTTTTCAACCTTGCGAGTTCTATTTGTTTGATTTCTCATTTTTCATGCTCTAACTTTTGCCTAGGTCGCCCTATCGAGTTTTCAGCCTAGGGAGCCTCTCAAAGATAGCATTATAGCATTTGTGATGAATATGATCAATAGTCATCCTTGCCCTGACACTGGAACTAGCATCACCTTGATTTTGAGTTTGGTTCTCCATTTTCTTATGCAGGTCTTCTTTTCTTTTACTCCATTTCAGAGTTGGTTCTTCTTGCAATGTGGTACTTCCTCGCATTAGTTTCCTCGCATTCTGTCAACAGTTCCCTTCCTCCTGGTTGATTGGATTTCATTCCAATGAATGCGCCTGGCTTGATGGTTGACTTTTTTTCCTTTTTCTTTTTTCTTTTTTCTTTTCTTTCTTCTTTTTTCTTTTTCTTTTTCTTCTTCTTCTTTTTCTTCTTTTTCAGCTTCGCTCATCCATTTCTTTCTAAAATAATGAAAACACCAGGGGGAGAAATTCTATGATTGTGAGGTTTGAAAGTTGTCTTGTGCTTGCCAACATGATTTCTTAAAGGTGAAGAGCATCCCAGGACAATGCAAAATACCACGCACAATTCTGAATCTATCTTCGCAAGTTTTGTAGAAGAAACAGCTGAAGAAGCAGCTTAAACTTTTGAGATCATGAAGGGCTTTGCGCCGATAAGGAAAAATTCACTCAAACCATTTCGGGGATCCTTCTCAACACTCACGCTTATTAACGAAATCTCATTCAAGAAAAAAAAAATTCAAAGCTTTTTCCATTTTGAAAAAGATTACACATGCATTACTGTAGGCACAACAAAGTGATCAAAAATTTGACTCCCGCTTTCTTATTGAAAACAACGAAGACCTGAGGGTACATGAGAGGGACTCAAGGGAAAAGACTTAACTGATGCAACAATGCAATAAAAGACAAAGAAAATAAAACTCACAACTGAACTATTTACCAGACACAACCCAAAACAAAATTAGCACCTTTGAGACACAAGGGGTTTTCACTCTCCAAGTCCATCTGCGGAATGCAAAACAACTTCAAGTAGCCCACGGGAAGGTTCAAACCAGCCTTCATTTCAACAATACTAACATCCACACCCAGTAGGACTTATTTCAAACTTTCGAACTGAGTCTCACAGATTAAGCCTCACAATCATCCTAGTTGTCCCCACACATCTCCTTGGCCGTGCTGGCTAGGGTCAATGTTGGTTATTGGAAAACCATGGATGGGATTTATGCTATGGGGTGGCAATATATTGCAGTTAGGGAGAGTTTTATTGATAGCTTTGGGTTTTGGTGGGGTGATAACCTTATTGTCAATCAAGTCTTTAATTTCATGGCAAAGGTGAAAGCAACGGTCAGTATGGTGACCGTACTACTGATAGAATGTGCAATATTAGGTAAGGTCATGTCTAGGTGGGAGAGGGTTAGGGAGAGGTTGAGAATTGAGAGGTTTGAGATGCCCTTTCTCCATCAGTACCTTCAATGCACGGGTTGGGCTCATATGGAGATGGGTGAAGGTTCATTTTTAGGAAGATGAAGCATCAGGTTTAGAAACATTGGCAAATGGGTTGGCAGGTGTTGGCTAGGTATTCATGGGCTTGGGACAGGAATCGAGATGAGTGTTTCTGATAAAGCATCCCTTTTCATTGTTTGCCCCTTGATTCAAAATGCTCTCAACCTGAGCGACAAAAGTGTCATCCACAATCTTTACAACAACTACGAGCACTTGCTGCTTATTCAACCCTTTGACCTTCAAAGTCTCAATAGCCCACCGAAGATGTGCATAGGGATCGATACCTATCCCAGTTTTATTCTTGCCACTTGCTTCAGCTTGGCCAAGGGATTGGGTGGCTATATCGAAGCGAGGCGCACTTGTTGTTGATATGTCATCACCCGGACTTGAGAAAGCTTCGAGTTGGCCATTTCCAATTGCAGCTCGCCCCAAGATTGGGGAGCTTTTCAATGGGATTGAAACCCCAAATACCGTTCCTTGAAGGTCTTCAATCATTCTCAACATCTCAGTAGCAGTGGGTTTAGCCATTTGGTGCTCTTGGCATACCCGAACCGGATTGGGTGTATCCATTATGCACAAATCGGTACTTTCAACAATGAACACCTTCGGCTTGGGGAGATGGGCTGGGATGATGTATATGCTGGGGTTGAAGGTAGGTGGTAGTGTATGTATGAGGTTAAGGTGAGGAGGAGGTACTTGGTCATGGATGGAAAGTGGGTTAGTGGTAACATTGGGTTCTCAATGTGAAGTTATCATCTGATTGTCGATGAGATTCTGAACCTCATGACGACGGTGGTAGCAACGATCAGTACCATGACCGCACTGTTGAAGGTACGAATAGTATTTGGTGGGGTTATGTCTAGTAGGGAGTGGGTCAGGAAGAGGTTAGGGATAAAGGGGTACCCTCTTTCCATCAAGATTTTTAGTGTGATAGTTAGGCTCACATAGAGGGGGGTGAAAGTTCTGCCTTAAGCTCGAGTTGGGCTGGCTGTTTGTGGGTTGGTATTAGCGAAAGGGTCGGCAGTTTTAGGAGTGACAACAGTCTTGATTTCAGTGGGTTTCGAAATAGTGCTACTGCTAGCATTGGTACTCTTGGAAAACACCCTTATTGTTGGCTCGCTTGTTCTAGGAATAATCCCCTTGTGAAATGCGCTATTAATCTAAACCCCTAACTAATGCAAATTTTTTAAAGTGAACAGTGGAGCGACTATTAACTTTTGTAACATATCTGGCTCAAGGTTCTGCACTACTATCTGCACTTGGTCCCTCTCAGAAGGTAGATCTATCATTTGTGCTACCTTTGTTCTCCATCTTGCAACAAATTCCACAAAAGGTTCTTTAGGATTCTGGTGGGTTGTTTCAAGCTCTTGGGTGGTCATTTCAATTTGGGTATTGTAAGAATACTGACTGACAAACACCTCAACCAAATCTTCCTAGTTCTGCTTCACTTTATCCTCCAACTTGGTGTACCAAATGGCTGCTATACCCGACAAGGTTCTTCCATACAGAAAGAATTTCTGAGGTTTAGTCAGACACATCACTTTCAGGACGTTCAAGAAAAGCCGGATATGTACCATAAGATCTCCAAACCCGTCAAAACGGTCAATGTGTGGCATTTTGAATCTGTTTGGGAGCCTTACGGTAGCCTCAGTGTACCCATCTTCAATGTCAAGAATGGAGTTAATTCCCTGTGCCTTTTTGAATTGCTTCTCGAGGTTAGCAATTTTTAACAAGGTCAGGTTGAGATCATTAATATCAAAGGGAAAAGGGCCCTCACTAAGCTGCACCAGGGGTCTAAAAACTCGAGCTTGAGCCAACCCTTCTCGAGGATCTGGACCTTGCAAATCTTCAGCTGGCGGAGGTGGGTCAAAGTTCGGCTGGGGGTCCGAGGCTGGATGTGTGGTAGATGCCCCAGATGGGCGTTGTATTTTAGTACTGGTTTTATCCTGCATGGCAATTCCCTGGTTTAGGGCCGTTATCATGGCCACAACTTCTTTTAGACTCTAAGCCGTCATGGGTCTGCTAATGTTGGCAATCAGGGAAACGGATGGGTTAACCTGGTAGTTGACTATCAAGGATTTTGTCCTAGTTATACTTGATATATATGAACTGGATTAGTTTAGATGGGTTTGACTAGATTGGGCTTTTTAGAATTGGTCTTTTGGCATTGGATGGATCTTTTCTGAGCTGGCCTTTGGGGATTAGATAGACTGGACCTTTGTTGAGTGGGTTTTTCTTGGATTGGATGGACTGGGATGGATTAAGGCTTTCCAAGTCGGATTGGGTTGGGCCTTTGCTGAGTTGGGTATTGCTCCTTCTTTGGCTCAAACAAACCTAGTATTAAAAACAAATGCCCCATCAGATCAGGATACTGGGCATGCTAGTCAAAACAAAGCAAGATACAATTTTTGGCCCTAGTTCTGGTCTTGCTGACAATTCCCCCGTATCAAACACAAACCCCTAAATTTTGACCCAAATTCTGATTTTGATATGACCCTCAAGTTTGAAAGGAATCGCCTCAAGATTAAGACTCAACCAGGATTGCATCACACATTAGCCTAGTAAATAGGAGGGCATCGTGTCTTATGTTTGAAAAGTCACTAAGGTTGACTATATGCAGTTAGGCCGATTGGTCAAAAGGGGTACCTCAGCAATACTACCTAACATACCTCTCACACCTAACACCGAGAAATGAAAGGAGGATCAAACAGTACAGCGATAATCTAGATCTGAGGGTTATGTTTCCAACATGGCAGAGCCCATGACCAGTCAACCTTTTGGCAAGCTTTTGGGCAAGCCTCTGGCAAACCGTCCAGGAATAGCAGATAGAAAACATAGTGACTTAAAGTAACAATGAAGATACAATGCAAAGAACACGTAAGTATAGATAATAATTTCACATCATGAAATTCGAGTCAAGTTCTCTAAATCCCCAGCAGAGTTGCCAGAAACTGTAGCTTGCTTTTCATGCTCCTTTCGGATACTAGCCCTACAGTTCGGATTTTTGTGGTTCTGAATCTGATTTCACAAGTACAATGTGAAACAATGAAAACACCAAAAGAGTCCAAATCTGGCAATTCTTTTGGAAAATCGATGTTTGAATCAAATGTCAAAAATGAATTGCTTTGTCAGAGTCGCCACCTAAATATTTTTGGAAAATTTAGGAAACTCAAGACTCGTGCCAAAGGCCACTTATCCGTCATCACCAAAGTGTCTTGGCTCGGGAACTTAGGTATGAGAGGGGAAGGTCATGAATTAAGCACCCCACTCACCCAATCAAAGATCGGCCTCTACTAATCATAATGTGATTTTTTATTTACATTATATGCTCTTGTTCCGATTTGTTAGGCTATCTTACTATGTGACGCACACAAGTATTGACTGATTTGAAAAATTACAACATTTGATTTTGTGTTTGTTTGAAAATTGTTTTGAATATGTACCACTTGAAAAAGTGATCTCATATGTATATTTATCAAATATCCCAATTTAAGCCATTAGACAGGCATTCAAAATAGGTATATTACTTAAGCACTTAGCCTCATGAAACATATGCTTGATATGGCAACAATCACATATATATGGTATGCTAAAGCAATAATTGCTCACCTCGTACTCCAAGGCAAGCCAAAAAAACAAAAGAGTTAAAAAAAAGTGCATAATCCTAAGTAATGCAATATGACTAATGCAACATAAACAATTATGACTAATAGGCTCGACTACTAACATGATATTTGAAGTGATTTGATAACATGTGGTCCAAGCACGTATTCAAAGAGTTAAGCAATAAAATGCTTTATTAGAATGATGAACCGAGCTTTGATGCGTGTAAAACATGTGTATGCAAAGCATGGAAAATCTTAAAAAAATGCGCTGCTCTATACTACCATCATAAGTGGAGAAATAAAAGGGAGAAAGAAATGAGGATTGGAACACACACACACTTATTACATATTTTCCCTCGTGCAAGGGGGTCCGAATAAGTGTCTGGATTAGTTACTAGCTATTACAATACCGAATGAATAACGAATAGCTAACTAACTATTTAATTTATTACAACAATTATATTAAAACAATTATAACAATAAGAACTCACAAAGACCGCATGTGCGCTGATGAAGACAGTGTTCAGAAACTACTCTGTTTGCCCCGACTTGCTCTATTTCACCCTCAGCCACTGCCTTCTGTTTCTGCCAGAAACTCACTGCTTACCAAACATTGGAGCCAGCCCCAAATGAGATTCGAGTGGACCAAAACAGTGTCGGCCGGCACCAAATTTTATGCCAAAAAGTGTTTTGTGCTCTAAGATGAGAACAGTGCAGACATAGCCTTTATAGGCCTTGTTTGTCCCTTCTACCCCTCTCTGTCATGGGAAACTCAAGAGAATGACGATTTCGAGTCCAAAACCACCAACAAGCACAATTGGATGGCTTGATGAATTCAAACACATTTGGACAAAATTGAATAAATGTAATGGAAAACCATCCCTCCCTCTTATCATGAAGGCTCAAAGAGGGAGATAGACATGCTTCAAGTTTCGTCAAAATATCATGGATTTATAAGTAACAATTCTCGAAACGATGGACTCGGCATAACGTCCGACCGAATCCAACCAATTCTAAACATTTTTTTTATGTCAGTTTCATTCTTTTTAAACCAATTTTATTAGTCCTTGTCATTCTTTAATCAATTTGTCTGAAGTGATGTTTAAGTCCACTAAACGAGAAGCAATATCAAACGAGAAGTGATTCGTAGCATGAAAGAGAGCCTATGCCTTAACGATGAACCTCCATAGAGATTAAGCCATTGAGCATAGGTCTCTTTCCCATGCCTTGAATAACCGTCAATCTTTTGAAATAGCTTTCGAACAAAAGAAAAGAAAAAAGAGAGAGGTTGCAGAAATGATTGTGAGATCAATTGTTAGAATGAGACTCTTCAACATAGAAATTAAACAAATAAAGCTATCAACTAAAATGACCCGAAGTCATGAGGACTTACAACACAACAAGTATGATATTCAAAGCATAAACTATTTAAATGAATTAAAAATCCCCTAATAGCCCCTAAAAAAAATTTAAAAAAATTTTAAAAAAAAAGTAGCTAAAAACAAGAGAAAGTAAGTAAAAAGAGTAGAGAAAAAGCTATGGAACAAAGCCTAAGGAAGGGTGGCTAACCCCTCCAGTTTTTGTAATTTTAAATCACATGTTTCAACCCCAAAGTAGTCCAAGAATAGTCCCAAAACAGTCCCAAAACGGTGAAAAACTGTGTTTAAAGAGCACAAAAAGATAGACAAAAGCAAGAGATATAAAGCTAGTAAGTAAAATCAAGGAGAGGTGGCTAATCCCTCCATTTTTGAGACTTTTAAACCATGTTTTTCAGCCTTTTAAAACTCTGAAAATCAGTGTAAAAACCAAAGAAAAGAGTACAAAAACAAAGGGTATGAACTATGGGATATGGTGCAAGAAATGGTGTTAAGCCTCTCTTCCTTTGGTAGCTCTTCAACCCCAAGTTCCAACACTTGGAATGGATCCAAAACAGTAGAAAAACACAAGAAAAAGATTGAAATGAAAGCAAGGAAAAATGGGAGAAGCTTATACCTCTTGAAAGAGAGGATGCTTCTTAGTTAACAAACTTGATTCCAACAGCCTCAAGTCTATGAAATATGGATTGAAACTCTAGCAAAAAGCTTCAAAAACAAGTTCTAATGGTGTATGTATTGTGTATGCATTGTGTATGCATAGCTAAAGAAGGCCTGAAGATCAAAGGAGGAAAGAAGATGGAAGAAGGTCCTTTTAGCTCTTCAAATCTTTTGGAAAATTTGCTTACCTTAAAATCTGAATGCATGGTGTCTATTTATAGAATTTGAGCCAATTTGGTTAAAAATATCTTCAAAAATGGACAGCTGGCTGATTCCCGCCAGCTCTCTATTTGGCACTATTGAGACCCGGCCGGGCCTAAAAAGCAACTCTGGAAAAGTTTTCATTGAGACCCGGCCTTGTCTAAATGAGCCATGACTGGTTCTAAATGGACTCGGCCAGATCCAAAAATCTGCATTCCAGGCCTGACATCAAATAGGCATATCTCCTTCATCCATACTTGGTTTTAGATGTTTCTTAAGTCTAAATTGAAGCCCCAGAAATTTATTTTCCAATGGTGGTGGCCTCACTTCTAAATTCTAAGTGTGAAAAGAGATATGCCTAATTTAATGAAGGCTGCTCATTTATCTCTTAACGGATTAATGCCTAACATTTCCCCAAACTAGTTTTCTTCCAACTCCTCGTATTTCCTTCAACTCCAAACCCATAAAGAAGATGTTTTTAAAGATTTTTCAAAGGGTTCACCTCTCTTCCATTTATTTTCACTTTGTCCTTACTCGGTTTACAGAAAAGTACAATATTTTAAACAAAATGTGAGCCTCAGAACATCGTAGAAACATTTGGAAAAATATTTTGAAATGAGGGTTTTAAGGTCTAAAATAGTTTGGCCAAAATGGGGTGCAAGGTTTGCAATTAGAGCTTGAATCCAAATTTCTTCACTGAGAATTCAAAAGATTGCACAGTGTAAGTTTCATCATCGGGTGTTCAGAATAAAGCGCCCAAGTCTTAAGGGTAGTCAAAAATAGGGTATCTACAAGTACGTACCCTATGGTGTGGTGAAAGCAGTCTTTTCCCTATCTTCTGGTGCCATCAGAATCTGATTGTACCCAGAAAATCCATCCATAAAGGAAAGCAAGGCGTGGCCCGCAGTAAAGTCCACCAATTCATCTATGTGCGGCAATGGAAAGTCATCCTTCGGACTTGCTTTATTTAAGTCCCGAAAGTCGACACAAACCCGGATTCAACCGTCTTTTTTCAGAACTGGGACGATATTAGCCAACCAGGTCGGATACTCGAATACTAATAAGAATCTTGTATCAATCTACTTGGTGACCTCTTCCCTGATTTTCACTGCCCAATCTGGATGAACTCTGCGCAGTTTTTGTTTGACTAGTCGGGCCTCAGGGTCCAAAGGGATCTGGTGTTGTACAATCTTAGGGTCGATTTCAGGCATGTCTTCATAAGACCACACAAAAACATCTTTAAAATCTTTTAACAAAGTAATTAAATGCTCGCGTTCCTCCGAAGACACTGTGGACCCGATCTGGACCAAGCGTAGATCCTTCTCAGTACTCACATTAATGGCAATGATTTCATCAATACAAGGCTTAGCATGCCTCTCCTTCTCTCGATTAATCAAGTTTTTCAAAGCCAGAGGAATTTCTTCCTCATCGTTTTCATTAAAGTTCTAAAAATCTTGGTCGATACAATAAATCAGCGGCACAGAGTAGTACACAGAATCTGTAGTGTTCTCATTCATAAGTTCCGGTTCTTGTTACGCCCCAAAATTTGGACAATTAATTATTAAAT
Source organism: Camellia sinensis (assembly GCF_055761805.1). Classification (NCBI taxonomy): domain Eukaryota; kingdom Viridiplantae; phylum Streptophyta; class Magnoliopsida; order Ericales; family Theaceae; genus Camellia; species Camellia sinensis. The sequence continues at coordinate 16,909,897 of NC_138966.1, forward strand.
TATGACTAAACCCCAATCAATATTCCATCATCCAAATCCTAGGGGTGAAACAAAATCTAAACATTCACGTCTCCAAAGGGTTTAAGTAAATTTCCATCCTCAAAAGATTACAAGGGATAAAAAAAAAACTAACAAAACGCCAACCAAACCATCCATCATAATTTCATAACTAACCAATACCTCCAACATTAAAGTAACAATAAATAGTCAAAACAACTTGAATAATGTAAAGTTACAAACCATGCCAAATTATCAAAATACTAAGGTCATAAAAAAAACAATAAATACATAAACTAATGTCAACCCTAAACTCAAGAAAACAAAAGAAGTCCAAATGACATGTCCAACAACTATAGTTATTTCTCTTCACCACCGTAGTCCCAACTAATCCTTCAAAAGAAGCTCGGCTGCGCTCAAACAGAACGCACCCGAGTTGCCAAGAGACAAAACGGGTCAGTATACAAGTATACCGGTATGAGTACAAATATTTGACACCCACGTGTACCAGACACAAACAAAAGTACATTTAATTCTTATTACGAGATAAGACAAGTAGTTCCACTCGAACTAAGATGAAGGGGTAGTTTCCTGAGATACAATGGCATTTAGTTTCTTACCCGTACACAATTAAAGATAAATTGAATATAAAATAAACCAAATAAAAATTAAAATATGGTGGGTCAACCCTGCATAAAAAGTTAGTAAAACCCACCATTCTGCAAAAAAAAATAAAATTAGTATAATTTAATCATAAGCAACTTACTGAAGAAGTATAAAAATGCATTGTTTCATACTTAAATAATTCAAATTGACCAAAACTCAAAGAACAAAAGTTGTACAAAATCAAATTTTCTAAAAGGAATCATGAACGAATTTAGTAGAAATTGAAAAGGTTAAGAGAAAAACTTGATAGAAGAATCTAAACGGAATTCATTCAAAAAATCTGAAGCTGAAAACGAAAAGAAACTGCCCTAAGATAATTTTTCAGAAAAGTTCAAAATAAGAAAAGTGTTCAGAATAATGTTTTACTTCAGTTTACGCAAAACCAATAAAAATGAGCTCATTTCGTGGATTAAAATAGCAACTAAAATCAGCATTGCTAAAATAAATAAAAACTACTATAACCAAGATCATCTGATTACAAGTTCTAATCGATCTTTTTAATACAAAATTAAAATACAAAAGTTATCTAGAATTACATGTACATGCCTCAACCCACGTTTCATAATTTATCAAGGTCGTTTACAATTTTTCAAGATGTACAAATCAATACAATTCACACTATACCAATAAACTCATAATTAAATTCTTTATACCTTAACTCCACCACTTCAGCCCTTCACTTCCGGCCTACACATATATCCCATGTGCCTCCCATATACCTAACACCGCTCCAAAGCCAAACTTGCATGGGGATATTGTCCCGAGTTTGACCCACACTCCCCGAATGGTTAGTATATATGTACATGCATAAATCAAAGCACTCGTCTACTCATGGGAACGAGAAAACAATATATATACACAATCTCTCATCTACTCATAAGAACAAACATAACAATGCCAAGCCTAAGGCGTTCAAATAAATCTCAAAATCCTCACATTTTTTTTTTTATAAACTCTTCCTCACCAACACTCAAATAAAATAACAATCCATGAAGTCATGGTGGAGTGTAAGGAATTTATCTATGGGTTCTAAGTTTATTTTAATTTCATATAACCAAGAGTGTGATTAAAACCATAAAATAAATAAATATAAAAACCCTAAACTTGACATACACAACTAATCAAAATAATTAAAATCAATCTATCGTCTTCATGTAAATACAAAGTCAAAGTAACATCAAATAAATAAAAATAAATAAATAAAAACAACGAATTAAACATAAATCAAGAGAAGTGGATTTTGTACTCACAATATTTTTTTGAAGATCAAAGAATCACTTAGAGAATTAATAGAGCCACCAAAATAAAACCCTAACCCTCTCTTTTCTCCCCTCTCCTACCGTCTCTCTTTTCTCTCGTAACTCACCTGCACACACACAGCCCCCTTTCTTTATGATTAATCTCTTTGATGAGAAACCACACACACACACTCTCTCTCTCTCTCTCTCGGCCGGCTGCTCTCTTTTTTTGTTTTCTTTTCTTGCTGATTACCTAATAACTATTCTAACCTAAGAACATTATATTATATAAATACCATATATATAAATATAAATATCCTATATAAGATTAATATATACAACACTTTATATGTATAAAATAAATATATAAATATTTGAATTAATTACATATAATTAATTATCACATTAAATTAATTAAATAATACATTAAATTCTTATGTAACCACACGATTAATAAAGCCAAAAATAAAATAAGATCATACTAATAATAATAATAATAATAATAATAAATAAAGACTTACGAAAAACCAAGGTCGCTATCTTCTGTTACAACAGACTCAAAAGCAACAGAAAACGAAGACTGCGATAGGACCTTGGCATCCGAGTTACCACCCCCAAGAATGCCAGACTCCAACCCCCCGGACTGACTTGAATCTGATTCCAACCTTACAGACTCAGTGGAATCAGACTCTGGCTTTTTACCCAATTCAGAACTGGAAAGAAAGCCTTTCTCCAGCTACCACGTAAGACATGGTGCCCTCGATGCATCCACAATACCAAGGGATTTCTATGTAAAAAAGAAGAAGAATTGGGTAAAATTATGAAGGAACTTTATCTTTTTTGTACCTCAAGGGATTTCTATGTAATTTATCCAAAAAGAAGAAGATAAAAAAAAAGTAAAAAAATAATAAATTACTAATAAGTCCTAATAGTTAGATTTAATTTTCATTAAGTCCTATTGAAAATAAGTCCTGATAAAATTGTTGTTAAAAATAATTTTTGTAACGATTTTTTACATATGTCGTTAAAAATTGATAGTTATTGATTTTTTTTGTCACGATTTTTATAAATTATTGCTAAAACTTATAATTAGTGACGTTTTAATGTGATACAATTTTTAAACTATCGCTGAAAGTTGTAAATTAGTGACTTTTTTATGACTATTTTTAAACTGTCGCTAAAACTTATAATTAGTGACATTTTTTGTAACAAAATTTTCAAACTGTCGCTGAAAATTAATAATTAGTGACTTTTTTTAATAGTGTTTAATAAAAAAATATCATTAATTATTATAGGACCTATTAGATAACAAAATCACTTATTAAGACTTACACGTAAGTTGTAAGTTCCAAAAAAAATTATAAGAGTGTGAAAAGTGGAGAATTTATTTATCAAAAGTTTAGAAGTGCAATTTTTCCGATGTATTTATAATTATTTTTAGTATTTTAGAATGATTTGTAATTTTTTCCAGAAAAAGTATGTGCATGCATATGCTTGTCACTTGGAAGCGTGCGAGTTCACGGTAACAATTATGAGACCCATACACGTAGAAATGGGACATATATATCTCATATGGAATGGGTTTTACATGAAGTAGGATTTACATGTAGAACACATCTTATGTGAGGCATATGTATCTTATTTTGTGTTTGGTGTTCATGTTCTTAGACTTAGGCTTGGTTTAAGAATATGTTATTTTAGTAATTTTTTAATTTTTTATAAAAGACGTGTAAAAAAATAAAAAGAGTGATATGATAATTTATAATAATTTTTTCAAATTGCCAAATGACACCTTATTGGTGGTATTGGAGAAGTTCATATGGTACTATAATTTAATTTTAGAGAAATCACAAAAAAAAAAGAAAAGAAAGAAAACAGAATTTGATTCTTAAAATAAAATAAAATTTTTATTTTTATTTTTATCAATTTAAATTTATTTTTAATTTAAATTATCTGCCTATTTTGTTAACTAAAATCAACAAAAAAATGTTATTTGATTATTAAACTCAATGTAGGTGTATATAAAATATTTAAAATATATATTTTTGTTAAGTTTAATAACATAAATACATTTTTTTTGCAATTTTACTTAATGAAAACACACAAATGATTTAAATTGAAAATAAATCAAATGTTTAAAATTTAAATTAAAAAAATTAAAAATCAAGATTTATTTTATTATGGAGTCAAATTCTGAAATTTTCTTTTGTAATTTTTCCTTAAAACAGTAGGTTTTAGTACTTTCCTATTAATTTTTGAAAAACAACGTGAAATATGTTATGTGATTAACAGTGTGAAATATTACTCTAAAGAGGTGTTTCGAAAGTGAGTGATATAGTTAAAAAGTTATAAAAATAAAAAAAATAAAAAATAAAAAATCATTATAAAAATTAATTAATTTTTTTCTACTTCCTTACATGTCTTTTATAAAAAAAATTAAAATATAAAATAAAAAATCAATTTTCAAACGAATTTTAAATAGGCTCTCAATTATGTGGTGGCTTTTGGACATTGTCATATGGTGCTCCAACTTAATATTTGGTTAAAATTGTGAAATTCAATATACTTTTTGTTAGAAGGGTAAATTATAAATATACCTCCTGAGATTTGCTTAAAATATAGATTGTTTATTGTGGTTTGAAAAATTACAAATATTCCATTATTACAATTTTTTATTGAACAGAATTAGCTTAAAAAAATGAAATTTATAATTACTCTCCTATACAATAATAAAATTACATAAATTATTAATTGAAACATGTTTATAATATTATTAAAAAGTGTTAATTGATGTGATGATTTGTTAATAAATGAGATGATTTTTTTATGAAATTAGAAATTTCAAAAGATGGAATATAATTTTTAAAACCATAAGAGAGGATTTATATTTTAATCAAATTTGAAGGATTGTATTTATAATTTATCCAATAAGAAAATACTAAAGATTTCCAAAGCTTTATACCAAACAATCACATATGAGTATAAGACCTGTGTGGGTGTGGGATCACACTCACGCCTCTCCTGCTAACTTAGAAAAATGTTAGTTTATTAGCCTATTAACTTATTTGTGTCATATTATTTTTATTTATTTTTTTGCACATTTTAAAAAAAAAAAAAATCAATAAGTTCAAAAAAAAAAATCACTCGCTTTGATAAAATTTTTGGTAAAAGTCGTAAGAGAGAATTACGTCCATTGGAAAGTAAAAAAAAAAATTGTAAATACATAAGGGGTGCAAGTAATCCATGGAGTGTAAGTGAAAATTTATGGAGAACAAGTTTTACTTGTATTTTTTTATATTTTTGTAATTTTTTTTTCTTCTATTTCATTTCACTGGATAATGGGGTTGTTTGTTTCAGCTTTTCAGAGCCAACTTATGATTTTTAGCTTTAAAAAAATTATTTTGGACTGTTTGGTTAAACTTATTTCAAACAGTTTCTGATTCTAACAGCTTATTTTAACTCAAAAAAACTGATTCTGAGAAGCTGCTCACCCCTTACTTCTGATTATCAGCTTCTGCTGTGGACATGTTAATTTATGGTCATACTCTTAAATTTTTTTATTTTTTATTTTTTTAAAAATAGAAAAAAACTCAAATGGATTATAGGTTATTATTATTATTTTTTATGAGAAATGTAGACAAACAAAAAATAAAAATTAATTGAAAAAGTTATTTCACAATTTATTTAACAAATACTACTCAGCAACTTAAATTTATAATCCAACAAATATACCAAACAAATTAATAACTTCTGATTAAAATCATAATTTATAATCTGTTAAGTTATAATTTATAAATTATTTTAACAGTTACATGAAACGGGCCGATAATTCCTCCAAAATATCGTTAGCATTGTTCTACGAAATAGCTCTCCACAAGAAGACACTTTTGAGAGGACGAGCTCACGTGGGAGGGCTGTCCTTTTTATTAGTCTGCCTGACGTCATTATTACGGTCTATTATTATTATTATATTCAAAATTAAAAAATGGAGGGTATAATCGTAATTACGACATCCGAAAAATCAACCTGCTTTACGACAAACGTGTAGTATGGTTTGCGTACGGAGAACAGATCAAAAGCAAAGGGCGTGAACCAATAGAAAAAGAAAAGCCATTTGTTCAAAGTAAAATTTACGCTCACGGCGACGCGTGTTCATCGTATTCAATAGTAAACGCATGTTTACATGAGAAGAGAAATCAAATCAAATCAAAATCCCGTTTGGAAATGAATTATTTTAATAATTTTTGAATTATTGATAAAAAATAAATAAAAAAAGAGTAATGTAAAAAATTTATAATAATTTTTTGATTAAAATGTATTGATATCAAACGAGGCTAATAGTCTATTTTGGATACACAAAAAAGTTTAGAGAAAATTAGTAATAAATTCGATTTGAGGAAGGTATAAGGTATGAGGTTCAGTAGATATTTTTTATTAATGAGAGATCCATCTTTTGTGAAATAGTTTGGTGAGAAATCATTTTATTAATTTTGGAAGACATTTTATTTTTAAATTTATCACTTAATTTATCTGTTAATATTTTTATCTGTTGACTTTTTTTAATTATTTGTTCAAATTTATATCTATCTATTCAAACTTTTTAACTATCTGTTCAATTTTTACACTTATCTATTGAATTTTTACACCTATCTGTTGAATTTTTTTTTTTTCAAATTTTTATATGTACAAATTTTCTATCTAATTTTTTTATCTATTTAATTTGTAACTATCTGTCAAAATTTCAACTTATTTTTTCTATCTGTTAGACTGATCTGTTCAAATTTCTCGATCTGTTTAAATTTTTGTGCACCTAATGGACTGATATGTTCAGATTTTTGATGGAAACCGTAAGGCTACACATTTCAAAATAGAATGAGAAAGAAGAGAGACACATTTCAAAACAGAGAGAAAAGTCTTAGTCTGGTTCAAAATTAGGAAAAAAATGCGAGAGAACACTCTTGCATCCATTTTCTTGTCTTTTCTTCCAAACGAGCCCCTACATCCGCCCGAGACGGCACGACAGTGTATGTCGGCTGCACCGTTGGCAGCGGTAGAATTGACGAGCCGTCGATGTCCGGCGGCGCAATCTGTCCGTTGTTCTACATGTTTTCTGAATCTAATCTACAACACAGTAAACCCTAAACTATGTCAATGAAGAAACAAAACGTAATGGTCGATTTGAGCTAAGATATTTATAATTGTATTATAATGATTATGGTTTAGACCCGACCCATTTTCTTGCTTTTGGATTTGAGAACTCATATACTTTAACCGTTGTTCATCTCATTTCCATTATGTTGCTTGTTGAGTTTGGCTATTGGGAGTTTTGGTTGCATTTGAAATAGGTTGGGAAGTTAGTTTTTCAATGAATTGTTGCCCAGATCTTTGCATGTTCGCTTGAGTGGTCTTTCTTGTGCTTGAGCGGCCTTTTACAAACTATAAAACTACTGGAGTGTAATATCTTTGCTCAAGCGATATTTCTTGTGCTCGAGCGGTCTTTTGTAGGTTTGAATTTATAGGGGGGGTCATTGTGCACTCGAGCAATCGTTTTGGTCGCTTGAGTGGTGTCACTTATTGTGTTTGTTCGCTCAAGCAGTGTTTTGGTCGCTCGAGCGGTCTGTGCATATATTAGTCTGAGAGAGGGCCATTTTGAGTCACTTTTTCATCTCCTTCTCTCTCTAAACATTTCAAAACCCTAAAATCCTTCACGCACTCTCTCTAGCTCTTACTTCTAGCTCCATATACTCTCAATCCATTGGTTTCCTCTCCCTATTCCTTTGGAGATTTACGTTGAACACGTCGAGGGCTTTGTTTTAATCGATGAAGTTACTGTTTTCAGCTCCGTCAAGTTCTACCCCTTGTTTCCTTTTTGTCTTCTATTTTGAGGTAGGGATTTCTTTGACCTTTAATATGATTTTTAGCTTAATTATTTGCTCCTTGAAAGGTTTAATGATTTGGGAATTTTTGAGAAAACCTAGGATTTGAGTTTGAAACCAAAATAGGGGTTTTCTAAATAGATTCTTAAGAATGGTTATGAGGATGTGTTCATGAGTAAAATGTGTTAAAATGATGGATATCTTTTCTTAAAGTTTATTTTTGTAAGGACAAGGGGGTTGTGTTCTAAATTTTGGATATTTGGATTGTGAAAAGAAATGGAAAATGATGTTGAGTTTTATAAGATTGGAACAATGATTATGTTGATAATGATAGTGAAGTTGGATATGTAATATCACTCCCATTGTAAAAGGATGGAATTATATCTTTTGACTGAAAACTATCTGTGTATAGAAATATCTGGTTTGGGCTATCGGTGGAGGATAGTCTTGATTGTTGTAGACATTGCATGAGGATTAGGTTAAATTGAAACTAATTTCTCATATATTGTGCATTGAGCATCATTTCATATTAAACATTATAAATGTATTGATTTTAAGAAAAATAGGTAATACCTTGGTGAATCTGGTTAGGGGTGTGGTTGTGGTTATGATGTTGGCCGGTGTGTCCTTGGTGAGAGTCCAAAAACCTGCACGATTAGGTGCCGATCTTTCCAGTTAGTACTGATAAAATGGCTTTGGTAATGCTTGTATAGCCTACTAGCTGACACGTACCTATAGATATAAAATGATTATTTTCATGAATTGACTTATTTGAGATGGAAAACGAGGAATGTTTGATAAATGGCATGTATGTGCATTCACTTTATAATTTTCCTAAGATTCATATACCGTGTTAGAGTATCTCTACTGAGTTGTGGCTCACCTTATGTGGAAAATAATTTTCAGGTGCTGATGATATGTATCCACCAAGGACGTAGCTTGAGAGGATTTGGAGCTAAATGCTTCATTTTTGTTTGTTGATGTAATTATTTTTGTTTAAGCCTCATGTTTTACCTGTATCGAGTTAAACTCGTTTTTTTAAACCCAAGCATCGACTTGGAAAGTTGTAGCCATTAGGGCATCTTATTATTTGGTTTACTTTTATTTTAAATTCATGTATCCATATCAGATGCTATAGATTCAGAATCTAAGATTTATGAATATATATTGCATATGTCATCTTTTGCATTGTTCCAAGAAATGAATGGAATAGAAGATACGATGTTGTTTGATCATTTATGAGTAATATTATGGGATGGATTATTGTAGACACCCCATTTTTGACCGCCCACAAGATCTACGCCCTTTATTTTGAGCACTCGATGATGAAAGTTACATTGTGTAAATAGTTTGAATTCGCAACAAAGGAATCCGGTTTTGAGCTCTAAACAATCCCAACCTTCCATGCCCACATTGTTTTTACCTCAGAAATCCATTTTTGAGCATTGTGCCAACTTACATTGATCTTGAAATTGAGAAACAGGGAAATCACATTGGAGCCCGGCTGTGCCTTTTGGGCAATAAACACTGTTCTGGGCGGAATCTGCTAGCTGTCTATTTTTGAAGATATTTATGATCTAGTTACCTCAAATTCTATAAATATGAGCTCATGCCTCTATTTTGAGGGTTAGAAAAATTTCAAAGAGCTTAAAACACCTTTGAGAGCTGTTTCTTTCTTTGCAAGTCATCTTTGTGTTATTATATCATCTTTGAGCTATATCTATACACTATACACACCCATAGAGCTTAAGCTTGGAGCTTGGTTGAGACTTTAAAACCATAATTCACACTTGAGAGTGCCTTAGGATCAAGTTTGGTTTACAACAAAAGCTTTCTCTCTTCAATAGGTATAAGCTTGCCACCTTCTTCCTTGCTTTCATTTCAATCTTTTTCTATCTGTTTCTTGTGTTTTCATACTATTTCAGATCAATTCCGAGTGTTGAAACTTGGGGTTAAAGAGCTACCAAAAGTGGAGGGGCTTATCACCCTTTCTTGAACCTTATCCCATAACTCATACCCTTTGTTTTCCTACTCTTTTCTTTGGTTTACATACTAATTTTCAGAGTTTTAAAGGGCTGAAAAATATGGTTTAGAAGTCCCAAAAGTAGAGATGTTAGCCACCTCTCCTTAGTTTTGCTTACTAGCTTTGTATTTCCTTGTTTTTGGCTATATTTTGTGCTCTCTTAAACATGACATGGTTTAAGGTACTGTTTTTTTACATTTTAGGGGTTGTTTAATTCATTTAAATAATTTATGCTTTAAATATTATACTTGTTGGGTTGTAAGTCCTCATGACTTCGGTTGTTTAGGCCTTAGACATTGAGTCATTTGAGTTGACGGCTTTCATTACCTAGTTTTCATGTAAAGAGTCTCACTTTTGTAATAATCAACTTTGCATAATCATCTCTACAACCTCCCTCCATTCTTTATTTTTTTTATCGAAGAGTTGTGTTTAATAAAAGGTTGTCGTTCAAGCATAAGAAAGAGACATTTCATATTTAATGGTTTAATCTCTTTAGAGGTTCATTATCAAGCATCACATCTCTCTTATGTTAAACACAACCTTTTGTTTGTCATTTCTCTTCATTAACCAACCTTCCATTTCATTAACTTACAAAGAGTCTTATACCAAGTTTGGTTAGAATGAAAGTACGGAAAAATGCAAGGATTCGAAAATTTGAGTATTTTTTTTATTACATAAAAATGGTAGAATATGCAATAAAATTGAATTCTTGAAACCACCTATATCAACATGCTCATGCAACTTCTAATTGCTTATAAAAAAAGTAATAAATAAAATAAAATAAAATAAAAATAAATAAATAAACATAAAGTAGCCAACTTTTATAACATTTTCACAAAATTTTAACTTAACCAAATACATACTAAAAATTATTTTTTTCTCTTTCACTTTACTTTTTATTACTTTTTTTTTTCCCTTCTTTCATCATGTTTTGTCTCCAATCAAACAAATCCATAATCCATAGAGAATTTTTCTCTTGGTTTTTACGTGACAAACATGTCATTATTCTCTACTTAAATTTTGTTGAATTCTTTTCCCTGTTGAATAAATGAATTTGATTTTGACACCCTTTGATTGAAAAATTGACTATCAAATTTATCAGTTAGTATATTACAAATCTTCAGGAATTTTTTATTAATATTTGGTAGGTAATAAAAATAGAAATACATTTTGTTCAAATATATTAAAAGGTCTTGTTAGTTTATTTTTTTATTAACAAAAGTCAATTATTAGTTGGTTATCAAAATGTAAAATAATTATATGTTTTTTATAATACACGCATATATATATATATATATATATATATATATATATATATATATATAATCATATTAAACTTGTCAACAAGTATTCTTAAAATATTCGTTTACAAAATTCTATAATAAAACAAACAAAAGGAACTTAACATTGTAAAAGTGAAGAATATGATTTTTTTTGTTTTAACATAATAAATTGTTCAACAATGATTCATCCCCCTTTTTCCCCCACCCCCTTTGACCCCCTCTCTCTCTCATTGGTTACATTTTCTTTTTCTTTTTCTTTTTTTTCCTGCTCCTCCAATCACCACCCGCCACGTGGCAAAGGGGGGTGAGGGGGTGACCCCCAAAAGGGGGTCCCAAGCATTATTCTAAATTGTTAATAGTAATATAACCATTTTTTTTGGAAAAAATTAGTGAAACATCTCTCTTAAAGTTTGGGTAGTAGGAGAGGTCCAATATGTATATATATATATATATATATATATATATATATTTATTAGTTAAGGTCTCTCAATTATATTATTGGAGAAATTTCTTTGTGAAGAACTGACAGAGAAATTTCTTTGTGAAACTGTTGAGTGACCTCAACTACTATGAAAATGTTGTATATTTTTTTTCTTATAAAATTCTAATATAAGGAACCATAAATCAAAAACCCTTTTTTTCTATTATTACTATAATGGCTTGGGTTAGACCTGACCCTTTCATGTTCTTGTATTCAGAATCTGATACTCTTTATCATTGTCTATACTCCTTCTTGTCTTGTTGTTGTTGAGTTTGGTTGTTTGGAGTTGTTGGTTGTGTTATGAACAGGTTGGTAGTTCTTTTTTCAAAGAAATTCATGTATGTTTTTCTTCAAGCCTGCTCGAGCGGTTTTTCCTGTGCTCAAGCGGTCTTTGAGTTCTCTTAGTATTTTTGCAAGTCTACAAAACTACTAGGAGTAGGGTAATCTTCGCTCAAGCGGTCATTTCTTCGCTTAAGTTGTCTTCTGTAGTCCGCAAAATTTCTAAGAGGGGGTCATTGTGTGCTCAAGCCGTGTTTTTGTTGCTCGAGCGATGTCATGTACTTGTGTTTGATGTTCAAGCGATCAGTATATCAGATCGGCGAAAGGTCTTTTTTGCTACTTTTTACTTTCTCTCTCTCTCTCTAAAACATCCCAAAACCTAATTTCTTCACTCTATTTGTCTCTAGTTTTTACCTAAATACTCAAATACACCCAAATTCATTGATCTTGTCGCCCTAATACTTTGGGAAAAAGTGTAGAGCGCGTAGATGTGGTCCTTTTGATCGAGAAAGTTTGAGTTTCAGTTTCAGTTTCATCAAATCTTGTGTCTTGTTTGTCAACTCTTCTAGTCTCGAGGTAAGTATTCTTTTGACTTTTTCGTATGATTCTTAGCTTCGTTATGTGTTCCTTGTAGATTATTGTGATTTGGAGTTGCCGTTTTGATTTAGGATTTGGTTTTTGAAATGTAAAAGAGGAGTTTTCAAATAGATTTTTGAGGAATATTGTAGGATTGAAATTATGGTTGAGTTGTGTTGAAATATTATAAATTTCTTCTTTAAATGTGATTTTTTGAAAAGAAAAATGAGATTTTTTTGGAAATCATTACTGATTGACCTGTGAAGAAAAGAGAAAGATGTTGAATTTTGAAAAGATAAAATGAATGTATCTGTTGATCATGAAAGTGGAGTTGGATATGTATTATCACTTCAATTTTGAGATTTTGAACTTATGTATTGTTGTTAGAAACTTATCTGTTATATAGAGATATCTGTTTAGGACATCGGTGGAAAATAGCTTTGATTGTTATAGAAATTGCACGAGGATAGGTTAATTGAAATCAATTACTCATATATCTTGCATCGAGCATTGTTTCATATTTAAACATTGAAAATGTATCATTTTGAGAAAAAGGGGTGTATACCTGGGTGAATCTGGTTAGGGGGTATAGTTGTGGTTTTATTATATTGGCCTGTGTGTCCTTAGTGAAAGTCCAAAAACCCGCGCAGTTAGGTGCCGATCCTTCCGGTTAGTACCGGTAAAATGGCTTTGGTAGTGCTTGTATAGCCTACTTGTGATGACCCAAATTCGCCCCTATGGATTAGAGTCATAACCGGCCAGTAATCATGAGATTACCTACGGCCTCAGTCAGAAATCAAACCATACTTAAAAATAGGGAGGCAAACTGTGGAAGCAATACTTGCAAAAATTGTCCAACGAACTGTGCATACATGATTTAATCAAAAACTTTCTCATATACATATAATAACTCACACCATGCAATATTTACATTATGAATGTACCACGTACATCCAGGATCATTCAAAACAGTATCAACACCAAAATCCAAGGTTACACACAAGGTTGGTCATATATGACCATAAGAGAACAAAAACAAAAGTAAGCCTCTTGCGTGAGGCGACCTTGGTTGACTCCTCAAAACATGGTTTCTCATGGCTCATTGGAGTTGAGGCTAGATATACCGCTGTTCACCTACATACATATAAATAAAGAGTGAGCTAATATCCAGTGAATAATACCAAAGTAAAGGAGTTCATGAATGAGATTCATTTAATTCATAGGTTATAACCCAAACTTGTCGGTCAATGCCGACACAAAACGACCTTAGGTCCAACATATCATATGTCTCATCCATATTCATATACTAAACGACCTCAGGTCCAACTCATACTTGCAAAATGACTCTTGGTCCATTACATGCAAAACGACCTTGGGTCCAATTCATAGGCAAAATGACCTTCGGTCTAATATATGCGAAACGACCTTAGGTCCATCATATGTAAAGCAACCTTGGATCCAATTTACACACAAAACGACCTTGGGTCCAATTAATCCATTTTCGCATTTATGCGTACTCATGATCCATGATCATGTTCACATTTATCTTCGCACGCAATTCAAAATGACATCAGGTCCAATCATTCCCTTATTTAGGACGGCCTCTAGCCCATTCAACAATTGTACAAAACGGCCTTGAGCCCATTTCATATACATACAGAACGACCTATGGTCCATATAATCAAATACACAGGACGGCCTTTAGGCCCACTTCATATTCATTCAAAACGACCTTTGGTCCATTCAGGCGATTTCATACTTATCAACTTCGTTATAGTCTTATACAATCAGACGAGAAGAATACTCATCCATAATTCGAATTCATAAGTCCAGAACACTTATGAGTGGTATTAAACAAAAATAACATATACGAACATGTCTTTACTAAAGTATTACTCACTGTGTTCCGGTGCTTAATTCGTCTTGACCCTACATAATTCATAACACATTGGGTCATAATACAATTCAATCTGTTCTTCAATTTGCTTAATGCTTTTAGGCTTATTTTGTGCCCTTTAATTCATTTAGAATGTCCAATGCATGCCTAAGAGTGCTTAGAAATAAAAGAGAACGGAAAACGAATAATAAAATGACTTTTCAAAATTTCTGAAACAAGGCTCTCCGCTCGAGCGCAGCTTTGGTCGCTCGAACAGACTTTAAAGCTCTGTAAAAGTACTGGTTACATGAATTTCACGCTCGAGCGAGACTTCTGACACTCGAACGGGGAGTCTTGCAAAACAAGGTTCGCCCGAGCGTAGAGTTTGTTGCTCGAGCCACAGTGCGAACCTCTGCAAAACTTCTGGGAGCTCGACTTTCACGCTTGAGCGACACTTTCCTCGCTCGAGCGGACAAGTCGAATTATGGGTTTTTCCAGAACTGTGCTTGAAGTTCATAACTTGATTCCAAAGGCTCAAAACTCACATTTTTGGTACAAAAACATGGAAAACCATCATATGACCTGGAAACACTTCTAATTTGGGACCAATTACTCAAAATTATCGATCAAATCCCAAAATCAAGCTTAAATCATAAGGTTGAAACCATGTATGATATGAATTGCACTCCTTTCTTTTCAAATCTTTTCAAAACTCTCATACATGAGATGAAAAGTGGTATGACTATAAAACATCTCTGAAAATGTCAAATGTAGCTTCATGCATGTGGATAATTCCATGAAATTCAAGCTTAACTTGGTGATTCATGCATGCATGTACACAATTCAACTTAATTCTTCCAATTCAAAGTAATTCATGCTTCCATTGGAAAATTACATGCAAATGAACTCAAGAATTAGATGAATTCAACCTCTACTTCTTAATTACAAGAATCAAAGTTAAAAATCATACCTAAGGCTTGAATTCAAGTGTATCCTAGTCCAGTTCTTCAAATCTCCTCAATTTCTTCACAATTCTTCTCTCTCTCTCTCTCTCTCTCTCTCTCTCTCTCTCTCTCTCTCTCTCTCTTTCTCTCTAAGTGTTGAGTTCTCTCCTTAAAGTATATGAACTCAGCCAAGAGGTGAAAATGAGCTTAAGGTTCTTGAGCCTAAGCACTAACTATACACATATATAGTTGTGATTAGTTTAACTAATGATACTTGCTTAGAGTTAATCAAATGCACTTAATTTAATCAATTTAATCTAATTATTTTGATCCGAATCAGTTTTTAATTAAATTTCATCATAGGCTCTAAAAATTATGCTAATCACAATAATACGGCCAATTTTGGTTTCTGTCACCTCTATGGCCTTCAATTTAATTTTTATAGCAGAAAATCAAACAGATTTTCCTACGATG
Source organism: Camellia sinensis (assembly GCF_055761805.1). Classification (NCBI taxonomy): domain Eukaryota; kingdom Viridiplantae; phylum Streptophyta; class Magnoliopsida; order Ericales; family Theaceae; genus Camellia; species Camellia sinensis. Next base: position 16,925,610 of record NC_138966.1, read on the forward strand.
AATAGATAGAAATTCAAACACACATATAATCATATAATTAGTACTCAAAATCATATCAAGGTCATAATTATAATCATAATTAAGATCAATTAGCATAACACAGAGTTGGGTTGTCGCATTCTTCCCCTCTTTAAGAAGTTTGGTCCCCCCAAACTTATGTTACCTTCTGTTGGAAACAAATATGGGTAGTGTTGTCGCATTTCTTCTTCTTTCTCCCACGTGGCATCCTTACCATAATGTTCTTTGCATTCCACTTTTACCATTGGAATGGATTTGTTCCTCAGCTGCTTTACTTGTCTGTCAATGATCCATTCTGGCCATTTTTCGTACTCCATATTTTCATCAAGTGCTATTCGGTAATAGTCAATCACGTGGAATGGATCTCGGAAATAGCCCCTCAACATCGACATGTGAAACACATTGTGCATTTGTTCCATTCCCAGCGGTAAAGCAGCTCTATAAGCAACTGGACCAAGTCTTTCTAAAATTTGAAACGGCCCAATGTAACGAGGTGATAGTTTACCCTTCTTGCCAAACCATAACTAGCCTTTCATCGGATTTACACAAATGAACACGTGATCACCGACCTCATATTCAAGAGGCCTTCTCCTAACATTTGCATAACTCTTTTGTCGACTCTGAGCCGTTTGAAGCCTTTGTTGAATAACTTTGATTTTATCAGTAGTTATCTGCACAAGCTCGGGGCCAAGCAAGACTCTATCCCTAACTTCAGTCCAACATATTAGAGATCTACATTTTCGGCCATACAAAGCTTCATATGGTGTCATGCCAATGCTGGAGTGGAAACTGTTATTATATGCAAATTCGGTCAATGGTAAGTAAGTTTCCCAACTCCCTTGAAAATCCAAAGCACACATTCGGAGCATATCTTCTGGAGTTTGTATAGTTCGTTTCAATTGTCCATTAGTTTGTGGATGGAATGTTGTACTAAGCCTCAACTCTGTTCCCATTGCCGCTTGAAGACTCTTCCAGAATCTAGATACAAATTTTGGATCTCTATCCGGCACAATAGATACCGGAACTCCATGCAGACAAACAATTTCATCAACATAAATAGTAGCTAAACGATATGCATCATACATAGATTTTACAGGCAGAAAATGTACAGATTTAGTCAGTCTATCAACTATAACCCAAATGGAATCCATACCTCTAGATGTATTTAGTGTCAGCAAGTTAAGGCTGAACATCAAAAGCCAGTAGGTCTACTTCAACCCCTCCCTATTCCGGAATGGTAATGGAAACACATAACTATCCTAATGTCGTTTTGCATGTAATGGACCAAGAGTTGTTTTGCAAGTATGAGTTGGACCTGAGGTCGTTTAGTACATGAATATGGATGAGACATATGATATGTTGGACCTAAGGTCGTTTTGTGTTGGTATTGACCGACAAGTTTGGGTTATAACCTATGAATTAATCGAATCTCATTCATGAACTCCTTTACTTTGGTATTATTCACGAGATGTTAGCTTACTCTTTATTTATATGTATGTAGGTGAGCAGCGGGATGTCCAGCCTCAACTCCAGTGAGTCATAAGAAACCATGTTTTGAGTAGTCAACCAAGGTCGCCTCACGCAAGAGGCTTACTTTTGTTTTTGTTCTCTTATGGTCATGTATGACCAACCTTGTGTATAACCTTGGATTTTGGTGTTGATATTGTTTTGAATGATCTTGGATGTACATGGTACATACATAATGTAAATATTGAATGGTGTGAGTTATTATATGTATATGAGAAAGTTTTTGATTAAATCATGTATGCACAGCTCGTTAGACAATTTTTGCAAGTATTGCTTCAACAGTTTGGCCCCCTATTTTTAAGTATGGTTTGATTTTTGACTGAGACCATAGGTAATCTCATGATTACTGGCCGGTTATGACTCTAATCCATAGGGGTAGATTTGGGTCATGACACTACTGGCAGATACGTACCTAGAGATTGGTAGTGTTTTGTATCCACTTCCCTGTTTTTTTATCTAAAAAGTATTGTTTTATGAATTGATATATAACTATGGCATTGCATTGTTTTGAAAGAGCAAGTGTAACATTTTGGTACATAGCATACATATACATTCACCATATGACTTTATTAAGCTTCATACGTTGTGCTCAAGTATCTCTATTAGGCTTTAGCTCACCCTATGTAGAAAACAATTTTCAGGTGCTGATGGTATGCCTCCACCAAGGACGTAGCTTGGAAGGACTTTGGATTCGAGGGCTTCTTTTTGTTTCTTTTATGTAAATATTTGTTGCATAAGCCTTAAGCTTTATATGTATGGAGTTCAACTCATTTTGTTGTTCCCAGGTATTGACTTGGAAAGATGTAGCCATTAAGGCATTAACTTATTTGTACTTTCTTTCATTTCAGTTCACTCATACATGTCATATGCTATAGATTCAAAATCTAGGATTTATGAATATATACATGCACATGTCATCTTTTGTACGGTAAAAGGCTATCAATGGAAGGTTAATAGTACGTAAGTTTCTGTTTTTCCTTTGAATATCATGAGGCGGATCATTGTTATTATTTTTTTAGGACGTTACAATTACCTTTTTTTATGTACAAATATATATATATATATATAAGTTGGATTTTCTTATACCTATGACTAAATTGATGTCATAATGCCATTTATAAAGAAATATATAAAGTTATTTTTTGGTTTTTCAAATAATAAGAGCTCAATGGCCTACATTATAATTAAGCATACAGAACTATACTATATGCATAGTTAAATTTATATAGGGAACTCGGTCTATAAATCCAAATATGAATTTTCTTTGTCCAAAGGTCCTCCACACTCTTAAATATTTTGTCCATAAGGATAAGCTCTCGCAAAATGACCAAACTACCTATGTATCTATTTATTGTTTCCAAACCAAACCCTAACTAGCTCATCTTTCTCTCTCATCGCTCATCTGTCTCTCTCATTCTCTCTTTCTCTATCTTCTCTCTTTTTATCTTCTCTTTAGATCCAATCAAACCCGTCGACGAGTTTTGCAAGCATTTTGATGGAGGTGGTTCTAGTTTTTTAAGATGGCTTCATCATGAAGGCTCGTCGACCGTCTGAGTTAAGAAAAGACGCGTGGCCATCTAAGTTGCAGATCTGTCACTGTCTCTACCGCGAAGGCTTGTCGGCAATGATGGGTTAGGGTTTTTGTTTCCGCTTCCCTCAAATTTGTTGCTCCCCACTTATTTTCCTCAAATCTGTCGCTTATTCTCAATTTTCTCTCTCTCTCTCTCTCTCTCTCTCTCTCTCTCTCTCATCAATCGTTTCATCCACTCTCAGATTTGTACTAGAAAAATGATTAAATGCTAGAATCGATCCATCGTCGAGATCGACTCTATTGTAGAAGAATACAAGCTTTCCTCCTCTCGGATCTCACTCGCTCTCTTATTTCTCTTTCTCTACCATGGTCATAGCTGATGGCTTCTCCGATAAGAACGTCATCTTCAGAAAGTTGAGAGCTATGTCTGACAACAAGGTCTATTCATTCATTTTTTCTCAAATTTTTTCGAAATTTGTGTTGTTTTTAGGTTAATTTTGATTGGTGATGTTTAGATATGATTTAGATTTGGAATTTCTTAACGAGATCTTGATTTTAATTTTATTTTTCATTTTGATTTGAGGTTGATTTGAAGATTTTGAAGAAGGATATATGTTCAGTTGTGATGATGATGAAGATGATGAGCCACTATTATATTGCTGCTCATGATGATGATCAAGATTAGTGACAAAGTTCTCTATGAATGATTTTTTTTTTGAACAGATCTATTGTGTTTGATCTAAAATTGAACAGATAATATTGTGTTTGATTTAAAACTGAATAGATAATTTTCATCTATAGTTCTGATATTTATTTGTTGTGGTTTGGATAGATAATGTTGTTTTTGATTTGTTGTGTTTGATCTAAAATTGAACAGATAATGTTGTGTTTGATCAAAATTTGAACATATAATTTTGATTTATAGCTCTAATATATATCTGTTGTATTTTGGACAGATAATGTTGTGTTTGATGTAAAATTGAACAGATAATAAAACTTGGACAAATAGATTTAAACAGATACGTGAAGAAATTGAACAGATAATAAAATTTGGACAGATAAGGAAAAAAATTAAATAGATAGTCAAAAAATTAAATAGATAAAAAATATTTGAACAGATATGCAATAAAATTAAATAGATAAAAAAAAAATTCAACAGATAGATTAAGAGATAAAATTAAAAATAAAATGTCCTCCAAAATAATAAAATGATTTCTCACCAAATTATTTTACAAATAGTGGACCTTTCAGCAAAAAATATATCTACAAGACCTAATGCCTTAAATGATTGCTAGATTGGATTTTTCAACAATTTTCTCATTTATTATATACACTATTATATAAGAGGGAGTTCATTGTGATATAGTGTTTGTGGCTCTCTTTTTTCCTTTTCCTTTATGCTCTTGTCTTTTACTGTGTTTGTGTCTTTCTTTTTTTTTTTCTTTTGCTTGGACAATTTTGTAATTTTAATATTTTGTTTATAATTTTTGTTTCTTTTTTATAACACTTATAAATCAATTATTTAATAAATAATAAAGAAATCACTAATTGTGTTTGATTGCAATTTTAGATTATAATTTATTGCATTTTTTCAAATGATTTGAAAAATTAAAAAAAAATGAGAAATATTTTTAAGTTGTAATGTAACGCCCCGAAAATTAACATTATTTTATTAGTTACCAATCTATTGTTATCATTCAATTCCAACCTTAATAAATTCCAGGTAAATAAAGATAACAAATTGTAAATCAAAAACCCATATATTTTTCTCGCAATCTCATACATTACAACAAATTACAATGCAAGAAACTATAATATATATATATATATATATATATATATATATATATATATATATATATATATCAAATTTCCCTAGAGGCTTACACATTTTAAGGTTAAGGCCCTTGATCACAAAGAAAATAAAATTCTATCTCGGCAGGTAAGCTCGTAGCTTAAACATAAAATATCAAAAGAGTTTTAGTGCTCCATCTAGAACTCCATATAATTCTCAACGAAAGAGTCACACCTTGATCACCTAGAATTTTGGAGTATCCAGCCCATAAAATGGGGCTGAGCAATGACATTCAGTAGGAAATAAACTTAACACATTATATATATATATACATAAAATGCTTATGTTGGTTATATTCATGCAACACCTCATAATGTACAAGTCTTGTAACTTTATTTGACATTCAATACTCAATGTAAATGTTAAACCCATGATTGACTCAACACTTGGACCTTAATTCTTCTTGAGTATAATGGTTTCAGTTTAGACCCGACCCATTTCTTACTTTTTAATCCGAGAGTCCATGTCCTTGACTATTGTCTATCTCATTTTCATCTTGTTACTAGTTGAGTTTGGTTATTTGGGAATTATGGTTGTGTTTGAAACAGGTTAGGAGTTAGTTTTACAAAAGAGTTGTTGTCCAGATTTTTGCCTATTCGCTCGAGCAGTCTTTTACAGTCTGTAAAACTACTAAAAGTGTAGTTCGCTCAAGGGGTCTTTCTTGCACTCAAGCGATCTTTTCCAGGTCTGAACTTCTAGGAGGGGGTCATTGTACGCTTGAGCAGTGTTTTTGGTCGTTCGAGCAGTGTCACTTATTGTGTCTGACGCTCGAGCGGTGTTTTGGTCGCTCGAGTAGTCTACGCGTATATCAGTCTGAGAGACGGTCATTTTGAGTCACTTTTTCACTTCTCTCCCTCTCTAAATATTTCAAAAACCCTGGTTCTTCACTCTCTCTCTAGTTCTTGCATTCAAGCTCCAAATACTCTTAATCCATTGATTTTCTTACCTTAGCCCTTTGGAGAAAATGATAGAGCACGCCAAGGGCTTCTTTTTGTTATTTTTGGCTCCGCCAAACTTCTACCTTTTGCTCTCTCTTGTCTTTTACTTGAGGTAGGGATTTCTTCAACCTTTAATATGGTTCTTAACTTAGTTATTTGCTCTTTGAAATGGGATAGTGATTTGAGAGCTTTTGGTTAAACCTAGGGTTTGGTTTTGGAAAGTAAAAGAAGGATTTTTCAAATAAATGCTTGAGAATGTTGTGGAAAGGTGTATATTGTTAGGTCATGTTGAAATTTTGGAAACTTACTCTTTAAATGAGATTTTAAAGAACCAAGGAGATTTTGTTGGAAAATCATTGATATTTGGTTCATGGAAAGGAAAAGATGTTGGGCTTTGAAAAGATATGGAGAATGTATTTGTTGATGATAAGAGTGGAGTTAAATATATATTATCGCTCCCATTTTGAAGTTTATGAGATTTTATTAATTGTTGAAAAATTATCTGTTGAGTAGAAATATCTATTTTAGACTATCGGTGGAGGATACTCTTGATTGTTGTACAAATTGCATGAGAATTAGGTTAAATTGAAACCAACTTCTCATATATTGTGCAACGAGCATCGTTTCACACTTGAACATTTAAAATATATTTGTTTTTAAGGGAAAAAAAAAAGGGTGCATACCTTGGTGAATCTGGTTAGGGGGTGTGGTTGTGGTTTGTATTGTTAACCTGTGTGTCCTTGGTGAAAGTCCAGAAACCCGCGCGGTTAGGTGCCAATCCTTCTGGTTAGTATCAGTAAAATGGTTTTGGTAGTGCTTGTATAGCTTACTAGCAGACACATACTTAGAGATTCCTAGTGTTTTGTATCCACTGCCCTGTTTTCTGTTATAAAAGGATCATTTTCATGAATTGATTCATAATCTAGCATTGCATAGCTTTGAGATAGAAATGAGAAATGTTTGACAAATGGCATACATGTGTATTCATCTTATGACTTTGTTAAGATGTATATATTGCGTTAAAGTATCTCTACTGGGCTTTGGCTCACCTTATGTGGAAAACAACTTTCAGGTGTTGATGATATGCCTCCACTAAGGACGTAGCTTGGAAGGACTTGGAGCCAAGGGTTTCATTTTGTTTATTTGATGTAATTATTTTTGTTTAAGCCTCGGGCTTTAATTGTATGGAGTTGAACTCATTTTGTTGTACCCAAACATTGACTTGGAAAGATGTAGCTATTAGGGCATATAATCATTTGGTTCTATTTTTATTTTAACTTCCTGTATCCATGTGATATGCTATGGATTCAGAATCTAGGATTTTTTAATGTATATCGCGTATGTCATCTTTTGTATTGCTCAAAGTTATAAATGAAATAGAAAATATGACGTTATTGATCATTTGTAAGAAATGTTATATGATGGGATAATGTTAATTGTTTCGAGGCGTTACAATTTGCTATCAGAGTTACTGAGTTTGAATACTTTGGGATTGTAGGATGTAGTTTTTACCACAATGGGTTATCTCAGTAGATGATATTAGAAGTAGACCTGATATGTTATGTGATAACATGCTTATGTGACTAAATGAGTATGTGATTTAATTTCTAAGAAATTAATTAGGTCTACGAGTATTTAGAAGTCCTGTTAGAAGAGCACTTGATCACTGTTATTTCTAATTAGAACTCTGGCAATGTCGCGGGACGGTCATTATCTAGAAAGGAAGTTCGTTTGTGTTTATGTGATTAGGTGCTTATGTGGAGTGAATTATTTGTTGTCTACCATATTAGGACGTGAGTGAATTAGCTTCGGCATATTTATAAATGTGCTAATCTATTGTGTTACCTTTATTAGGATGTCAAAACGTGGACGTGGTGGTGGTAAGTGTGGTAGGCCTAGGTAGCAGGAGGTGCCATTACCGGATGATATTCAGGTGCAAGAGGAGGGAGTTGGTCAGGCTAACATGGCCGAGCCAGCAAGTCAGCAAGCCATAGACTCTTTGGCCCGTGAAATGGCTAAAGCTTTGTGGGAATCTATGGACATTCTCAGGGCTGGGAATCAAACCTAAGTAGATGAGTGGTTTGAGTAGATGTTGAAGACATTCGAGATGCTTGGCATTGAGGACAACGGTTTAAGTGTGACCTTGGCATCCTTCCAGCTCAAGGGAGATGCAGGTCAATAATGGAAGTACACGCAAGGGAGGATTAGGCTAACTTGAGAGGCCTTTGTCAACCCCTTCCAGGACAAGTTTTTCCCTCCTACTGCTAGGGAGAAGTTGAGAGATCAGTTCTTGAAACATAAGCAGTTAACACATTTGTAGCTGAGTTCGAGGCAACTTTTACTAGCCTCTCTAGGTTCGTACCAGAACTTGTGGCGACGGAGGAATGCAGTTGTATTGAGTTTGAGAAGAGGTTAAGGACCAGACTCCTTTTTAAGGTGGCCGGGTCTATGACTAGGAATTTCGGTCGCCTTGTGGAGGCGACGGCTGTAACGCCCCAAGAAAATACATAATAAAAGTACCTCAACCACCACTCTTTATGATAACATAAGTAATTCTCCAACACTTGAATACATGATCATAAGGTGTTTACAAAATAGTCTCACATGTGGATATACATTCAATGACTTCGATACATGAATCTATAGCATATAAAACATCTAATCAAAATAAATAAGTGCCCTCAAGGGCTACAAAGTCCAAGGCTTAAGTCTGGTTACACAAAATAATTTCTCAAACCCATATAAGTATAGTTCTTGGCTTGCAAAAATTACAATCACAACAAAACAAGAGCCTTGTGCTCTCAACACATATATCCACGCACTTAGTTTGGCGAAATCACCACATCTTTTCCTACACCAAAATCTCATAGGGTGAGCATAAAGCCTAGTAGGAAATTCTTAACAAAGTATATACATTTTATACAAGTCTCATAAATTGAAATGCACATGCCATGCTATGCTTTCAAAAGAAAATCATGTTATCACCTTTTTTTTTTTTTTTTTTTTTTTGAGAACCATCATGCTCAATGAAAACTTGAAACTTTAACAATTCAATAATTTTACATCAAGTTCAAGGGGCAGTAAATACGACTCAGGTAATCCCTAGGTTGGTATCTGCCAGTAGGCATAACTAGCACTACCAAATCCCCCACTTTACCAGTAGCTAACTGGAAGGCACGTGGTACCTCCTCCGCACGTGTTTTTGGTTTTTAACCCTGGACACTCAGGCCAACTTAATCAATTTCATCTACACCCCTATCCGGACTTACCAACGTAGTTACCCCAAAACATTTCAATGAATCTTATTTCACAACATTCCTTTTTCAATGCAAAAGTTTTCAAATCTCAATTCAAAATTTTTAACAACCAAATAAATTGAAATACCAAAGCAACATATATCAAAGCAATTATAATAGTCTTCCACTTGCAATATTTCCACACAATTCCTCCATTTCGATCACAATTTCCATTTCCCTTTCCAATTCAATCTCACAACATAAACATATATTAATTTATATCTATCCAAGAGTAGTAACACTTCCACATTTCATGCATTCTCAACAAGTTAGTCATTTCATGACTATATTCACATTTTTTAATAACAACTTCAAAACCAACTATTTCTCATTTTCCATAAAATTCTTTTCATTCAACATTGTCATAATATTTGTCAAAAAACCAATTCCATAATATCACCACATTTTCAAAAAAAAAAATTCCCAAATTTCTAGGGATTCCATAAATTAGGTGCCTTCTCATTTTGAAAGAAATTATTCGAGATAACACTTCTCTACAACAATATAGCTCGAAATCTCAAGGGTTCTTATAAAACATTCTGGAAACCCACATTTAAAATCATCCCCAATTCATGAGTCAAAAACCAAGTTCAACCCAACAAGGTGGAGCTCCAACGACAACATAACTTGCAAAAATGTATATATGACTCAAAGAAAATCTCTACATCAAGTTCTTGAAGGAAAAAGAGATGAAAGTCCCAAATCCAACGGTATCGAAACCCGATCTCCACCGCACACAACAAAGCCCTCGTTTAGCTCTCCAAAATTAGTGAAGAATGTTGGGTCAAGACTCCAATGGATTGGAAGAAATCAAGAGTTTATGGTGTTTGGTGGAGGTTTTTAGAGAGAAGGGAGAGCAAAAGATAATTTTAGAGTGAGAGAGAGATGTGTAGAAGTGATATACACTCAGCCCAAGAAGAAAGAAAAAGTAGATTTTCAGACTCAGCTTTATCCTGCACGTGCGGCACCCCCATCCGCACGTGCGGCTCTCACTTCCGCACGTGTGGCACACTCTCCCGTATCTCCTTCCACTCGCGTATATAAAGTAGAATGCATCATTGTCAACCCCCTCCTCTCCGTACGTGCAGCCTTCGCTCCGCACGTACGGCCCAAGCCCCCGCACATGCGATTCTGCCTCCTAGCCAGAAAATTTCCCAACTCAAGTTGTGACAGCCCGGATCCAACCTCACACCTTTTGAAACAAGTGAAACTCGGAATTGAAATAAATAAGAACGAGAATTTTGAGAAAAAGTTTTCAAAAACAACGAATCCAACAGTTGACAAGACCTTACATTAAAACCTGACACTCTAACAAGAGTAAACCCAACATAACTCAAAGAGGACGAGGCGAATTACGTGCCCGGTCATCACAATCCATGGTAACATGCTCCCATTTTCACTCGGCTATCGGTAAGGGTTATAGCAAACCTGCTGGCCTTTGGTGTTCAGCCTTCACTTGTTGACAAGTAAGGAACTTCGATACAAATAAGGCAATATCCCGCTTCATACCCCTCCACCAAAACTAGTGACTAAGATCATGATACATTTTGGTGCCTTCCGGATGTACCGTAAGGCATGAGTGATGGAACTCTCGAAGCACTTCCTCTCTACAAGATTTTGGTACAAACAAACAATCTAGATAACGTACACTCAGATCCGAGTGGATGTTCAAACCCTTATCTTCTTTCATGTTGGAAATTCTATCACGGATTGACTCCACCTTACGAGCCCCCTGTTGTGTCTCTATGATGTTACTAATCAAGGTAGGTTGAGCAACCAAAATAAACAAGGTAGCACCCTCGCTGGACTCACCCAAATGTAAATCAAACTTATCTATATCGCCTAACATATCCCATTCTTGAATGGCCACACTTGCCAAACTACTCATAGGTTTTCAACTCAAGACATCGGCTACTACATTAGCCTTCCCCGGACAATAGTGTAATTCAAAATCATAATCCTCCATAAATTCCATCCACCTCCGTTGGCGTAAATTCAAGTCTTTTTGGAAAAACAAATACTTTAGGCTCTTATGATCGGAGAAAACCTCAAACTTCTCACCATACAAATAATGTCTCCAAATTTTTAAGGCAAAAATTACCGTTGCTAATTCTAAATCATGGGTGGGGTAGTTTTTCTCATTAGTTTTCAATTGCCATGAACCATAGGCCACAATATTTCCCTCTTGCATCAAGACACAACCAAGCCCATCCCAGGACACGTCACAATAGACGGTGTAACCCAAACCTCTTTCCGGAATTATCAAGACCAGTGCGGTGGTCAATCTAGTCTTAAGTTCTTGGAATGACCTTTCACAAGGTTCATTCCACACAAATTTAACACCCTTCATTGTCAACCTAATCAGAGGTGCGACTAGTCTAGAGAAGTCCCTTACAAAACGGCAATAATACCCGATTAATCCTAAGAAACTCCAGATCTCAAAAACATTTTTAGGTTGTTCTCAATTCTACACGGCATCTATCTTGGAAGAGTCTACAGTTACTCCTTCTCTTGACACCACGTGCCCTAAAAACTTCACATCGGTCAACCAAAACTCGTATTTCTCAAATTTGGCATACATTGGTGTTCCCTAAGCAAATCAAGTACTAACCGCAAGTGAGTCTTGTGTTCTTCCTCGGAGGCAGAATAAATCAAGATGTCGTCCACAAAGATGACCACAAAGCGGTCTAAGAATTCTCAAAAAATTCGGTTCATCAAATCGATAAAAGAAGCAGGTGCATTGGTCAAACCAAAAGGCATTACAAGAAACTCATAGTGGCCATAACATGTACGAAAGGCCGTTTTCTAGATGTCCTCCTCCTGAACCCTCAACTAATGGTATCCCGACCTCAAATCTATCTTTGAGAAGCAGTGAGACCGTCTAAGTTGGTCAAATAAATCATCTATTCTGGGTAGAGGATACTTGTTCTTAACAGTAACCCGATTCGTAATCAATACATAACTGTAATGATCCATCATTCTTCTTCGCAAAGAGAGTCGGCGCTCCCCAAGGTAATGTACTAGGGCGAATGAAGCCCTTATCTAAAAGTTCTTGGAGTTGAATCTTCAACCCATGCAATTCGGCGAATGTAAATCTATATGGCGCCATGGAAATCGGTGTCGTGCCAGGCACTAAATCAATAGAGAACTTAATCTCCTGGTGGGGTGGCAAACTACTAAGATCCTCGGGAAAAATATCTAGGTATTCACAAACTACCCTTGGGAATCCAACATGAGCCCCGTCATTCTCACTATCCAAGAGAGTCGCAAGAAGACCACTAAGCTTGCTCCTACTACGAGTGTCAAAGACTGGTGACAAAACCCTATCAACTCGGTCCCCCAGAAAATAAAAACAGTCACCATTTGAGGTGCACACTGTGACTCTTTGACGATAACAATTAATCACAGCACGATATGAAGATAACCAGTCCATGCCTGAAATAACATCAAAACTTGACATGTCTAGCAACACAAAAGCAAACTGAAGTTGGCTCCCGGCAACCTCTATCTCACAACTGCGACATCCTTGGTCTAAGTCAACTGTACCCCCTACTGGTGACTCTACCTGAGTGGAGACGCTAACTGTGCCACCTCTAATCCCAATGTAGAAGCAAATGCAATAGATATAAATGAATGAGACACACCCGTATCTATCAGCACATTACCAAGGAATTACACACAACAAAAATACCTCTCACAACTGAGGATCCTAGTAACTACTCTAGCGCGGTAACGGCATACACGCGTCCCTGTGGCCTCTAATTAACCTGCTCATCTCTCGAAGCATAGGCCTGTTGCACTAACTGAGTTGAAGTGACTCATTGATTAGCTCGTGAAATCTGAATTGAATGAGCCTGTTGGTGACTTTGAGTCTGCCTAGATCTTGATGCACCTCCCAACTACGAGCAAGCTCTCCTTATATGCCTCGACTGACCACACTAAAAACAAGTAAGTCCTTGTCCTCTATTCTAAGACTGACTCTGTGATCAGTTAGGTGGTGGTGGCGGTGGTGGAAACATTTGGTGCCCTCTTCCATTCTGTGGGCAGGAAAAAGGCCTTGTGACCCGGTTGGCCACACTTGAAACACGAGAAATTACCCGATGCATTCTTCCCCGGGCTCATACGAGGTAAGAGAAAAGTATATCTAAACTGTTGTAGTTGGGACTGGGATAAAAAGGTGCCCCTGTTCTTACTAGGTCTAAAATCTCCCTGTGACTCCTAGTCCCTAGACCTCGAACCCTAAAGTCTCTCATCTTCGACCTGCACCGTAATCTCTACATATGCCGCCGCCTTCACAAGATGGGTCATAGTTCCGGCAACTTTGAACAAAATTTTAGTCCTCAACCTCTTCTCAAATTCTATGCAACGGCGCTCTTCCGTTGCCACTAACTCCGGCGCAAACCAGAACAAACTAGTGAAGGCCGCCTCAAACTCGGCCACTGATAGGTTAAGTTGTTTGAGGTCTTGAAACTCTTGTCTCAATCTCTCCCTAGCAATGTGAGGTAGATACTTGTCTTGGAAAGCAACCACAAAGGCTTCCCATGTCGGCTCCACTCTACTCTTGGCGTACTTCCACCACTGGCCCGCATCCCCTTTGAGGTAGTAACTCGCTAGGGTCACTCTTAACTCACTATATTCAATATGAAGCATCTCAAATGTCTTCACTGTTTGTTCAAGCCACTCATCCGCTTTCTTGGGTTCGGGGCCACCATGGCACTCATCTAGATTGGCCTGCAAAAACTCCCTAGTGAGAAAACTCGCCCTTGTCTCCACAGCGTTCTCTCGGGCTTGGTTCTCTGCTCTCAACAAATTCATTGATTCTCTCAAAGCCCCTACCATTTCTCGGGCTAAGGCCCTCATTGCAGCTTGACCTGCTTGCTGCGGATTCCCTACTTGCCCCATTTGCTCGACCACATTAGCTTGGCCGAACCCTTCCTCTTGCACCGGAACCTCATGGACTGGTACTTCATGTACACCTTGGCAAGGTCTACTGCACCTCCTGTCTCTACCACCACGGGCTTGACCTCTTCCAGACATCCTAATTAAGGAATAAAGTAAACAATTTAGCACACGAACTCAAATATGCCCACAACTTGCCTCACACATTTGACCACAATAATTCTATATGTCTCTCTACCATATAAACAAGTTAGTTTCACTCCACATAAGCACTTAGTCACGTAAACACAGACGGATTATTCCTTTACGATGAAATTCGTCCCACGAAATACCAAGAATTCTTAGTAAAACGAGTATTGATCAAGTACCCTTCTAATAAGACCTCAATGAATTTAATAGGTGCGAACCACATCCCAAAAGTCCAATCACATACCCATCTAGTCATATAAACATGTTATCGCATAGCCACGAAATATATAACATCTCCTAATCATGCAAAATGAATCCGTTGTGGCAAAACAACCACTTCCCACACGCCTTAAGTATTCAAACCCGGTAGCTCTGATACCAAGCTGTCAACCACCGCTCTTTATGATAACATAAGTAATTCTCCAACACTTGAATACATGATCATAAGGTGTTTACAAAATAGTCCCACATGCTGATAAACATTCAATGACTTCGGTACATGAATCTATTGCATGTAAAACATCTAGTCAAAATAAATAAGTGCCCTCAAGGGCTACAAAGTCCAAGGTTTAAGTCCGGTTATACAAAATAATTGCTCAAACCCACACAAGTATAGCCCTTGGCTTGAAAAAATTCCAATCACAACAAAACAAGAGCCTTGTGCTCTTAACGCATATATCCACTCACTTAGTTTGGTGGAATCACCACATCTTTTCCTGCACCAAAATCCCATAGGGTGAGCATAAAACAGTAGGAAATTCTTAACAAAGTATATACATTTTATACAAGTTTCATAAATTGAAATGTACATGCCATGCTATGCTTTTAAAAGAAATTCACGTTATCACCCTTTTTTTTTTTTTTGAGAACCATCATGCTCAATGAAAACTTGAAACTTTAACAATTCAATAATTTTACATCATGTTCAAGGGACAATAAATACAACTCAGGTAATCCCTAGGTTGGTGTCTGCAAGTAGGCATAACTAGCACTACCAAATCCCCCACTTTACCAATAGCTAACCAGAAGGCACGTGGTACCTCCTTCACGCGTGTTTTTGGTCTTTCACCCTGAACACTCAAACTAACTTAATCAATTTCATCTACACCCCCTATCCGGACTTACCAACGTATTTACCCCAAAACATTTCATTGAATCTTATTTCACAACATTCCTTTCTCAATGCAAAAGTTTTCAAATCTCAATTCAAAATTTTTAACAGCCAAATAAATTGAAATACCAATGCAACATATATCAAGGCAATTATAATAGTCTTCCACTTGCAATATTTCCACACAATTCCTCCGTTTCGATCACAATTTCCATCTCCCTTTCCAATGCAATCTCACAACATAAACATATATTAATTTATATCTATCCAAGAGTAGCAACACTTCCACATTTCATGCATTCTCAGCAAGTTAGTCATTTCATGACTATATTCACATTTTTTAATAACAACTTCAAAACCAACTATTCCTCATTTTCCATAAAATTCTTTTCATTCAACATTGTCGTAATATTTTTCAAAAAACCAATTCCATAACATCACCACATGTTCAAAAAAAAAATCCCAAATTTCTAGGGTTTCTA
This sequence comes from Camellia sinensis, assembly GCF_055761805.1. Taxonomy (NCBI): domain Eukaryota; kingdom Viridiplantae; phylum Streptophyta; class Magnoliopsida; order Ericales; family Theaceae; genus Camellia; species Camellia sinensis. The sequence continues at coordinate 16,941,456 of NC_138966.1, forward strand.
TAAATTAGGTGTCTTCCTCATTTTGAAAGAAATTATTCAAGATAACACTTCTCTACAACAATATAGCTTAAAATCTCAAGGGTTCTTATAAAACATTTTGGAAATCCACATTTAAAATCATCCCCAATTCATGAGTCAAAAACCAAGTTCAACCTAACAAGGAGGAGTTCTAACAACAACATAACTTGCAAAAATGTATATATGACTCAAAGAAAATTTGTGAGACCCCTAACTTTTTTAAACCTTATTAGGTCCCTAAATTTTGAGTTATTATAATAAAGCCCTTAATTCGTTGATTGTTCGCAAATTAAACCCTAGAACCGAAAACGCATCACGGACGAACCCATACAAACCCCAATCGACCCTAGAAGCTTAGAAACCATTTCTAACACTCTAATATTAATTATTTAACTCTCAAATTTTAGATTAATCGCTCTAAACCTCAACTTCCGGTATTCACAGTCTTCGTTCGGTTATTTACCTTTAAATTCAAAGCAAGATAATACAAACCGAATTATTTTTCCTAACACTAATTTATTAACTCTACACTTGAAATAGATACTTTAATTGAGCCCAAGCCCTCGCATTTTTATCAAATCACAAATTGACCCCAAACAAGTACCATTATATATTTGTATATACACTTGTACCCTAAAATCCTTTTTTAACATTATATTTTACAATTTCCAAGATTTGTACACAAAAAAAATATAAAACAAGTCCATCAATTCACCATCACATGGCTAGCCATCATACCTCCTAGGCTATAATCATCGTACTTTAGTACAAACAAATCCCTTGAAATCGTGGAGCAATGATGACCTTGGTACCTATAAAGATTTGCTATATATATGAGTGTACTTCTAACTAGAAGGTATTTAAATTAGCCCTAAACTTACCTGGATCATAATTAAATACATAATTAAGGTTCTAATCCTCCCTCATTCCATTACATTTAAACTAAATCAAGGCACTATTCAATTGAATTGGAACCAATGGGCATTTGGGACTTTTCACACCAAATTCTCTATAAATACCACTCACCCCCATTTGTTGAGCACATAAACACACCCACACACACACCCACACTATATTCAAGTGAGAGAAGAGAGGGAGGAGGGTGAGCTTGGTGGAAGATAGAAGAAGAAGTTTGCTAGCAATTCCAACAACCCTCTAGTAAGCCACAACACAACTCTCTTTTTTATTTTTCTTTTTCAAATACATGCTCTTAGAAGTTTTAAACATTCATTTCAGATGTGTTTTGATGGTATTCTTGTGTTAGAAATGAAAGAAGTTGAGCCTTGATTCTACCCTTCTTGTATTTCTCTCAAATGGTATAAGACTACATTTTTCCATATCAAACTCTCAAAATTTCCAAGGGCACACCTTCACTTTAAATTTCTAAGTTTAATACATATTATTTAGCAAGTTTGCATCACATGTAAAGTTGAAAATTTGCCCTAGTTGACCTCTTTTCTCACCAAATTTCTATTTTCAAGAACTGTGCCAGAAAAATCTATTTTTCATCCAACTTTCGAAATTTCTAGAAAAATGTATAAAAATCTTCTGGACTTCCAATTTAATTTAAAATTTTTCCTTAAGGAGTTATCTTTCAACTAAAATTGGTTTCATTGAAAACGAGTGAGCGGTTTGTGAGAAAATCTGATTTTCGTAACGATCAATGAATCTGGATAACGCTGGAGAATTTCTTAAATAACGAATGAGTGGTTTGTGAGAAAAACTAGATTGAAATCTCTACGAACCATAGGAAGGCTAGGTTCAGGAAATATCTGAAATAGCCCTTTTGATTTTAATCTTTAAATGGTATTGAATCTGAAAATTTAGTTTTGCATGGGTGTTTTATGCTCTTATGTACATGAATATGCTTATTAGTTTATGATCATGTTTTGGTATGGTATTTCATGTGTTATGGTTATGTTCATTATCTTCTTCATTTTAATGATGCTCATGCTTATGTGGATATTACTATCTTGTTGAGTTTGTTCTAACTTGACTTAAAACATTAGTCCAAACGGAAAACTTAATTGGGGTGGTATTGAATAATGAAGAGATGATAATGTGTTAAGTATGGATTGATGGGACGTGCTCCCTAATTGAAGGTTAAGTCTTGCACAAGTGGTTGTCGCGTAAACCCTAGAATGGAACGGATGTATTCAGACTCTTTGCGATGGTTTGATTAGTGAGATAAAGTTGGGTCTAGATGGGACATTCAGGAGGATAAAACTTTTTTGGAAGGATAAGGTTGGATTCAGGAGATAAAACCTTTTTCTTTTCACTGTCCCTTTTGAGGCCCTGCGGTTGTATATAACCGTTGGTAGGCATCCGAGGTTAGTTCTACAACAAAGTAGCAAAATGGGGAGTTTCGAATAGCCCAGTGTCCAATTCTTGTGGTTGGGAGGATGAAATCTCTTTGGGGGATTTCTAGAATACTAACCACTAACATTATAACCTTTGTTATCTATTTGAATGACATGTTCCTTTCCTTTATTACTGAAATTGTTGTTATTGACTTGAATATCATGCTTCACTACTTGTTTGCTATAAATGTGATGGTGTATTGGATTGGAAAAAAGGGACGGGGTGTGTATGCGTTTACTAGGCATTCAAAGCTCATGGCATTTCATGCCAGGTATTGAGGACTATTAGACCGGTCGAAGGCAAAGCTGAAGTATTTGAGGACGTATGGCTACCCCTAGGAGGATTAGAAACTAATTTGTAAACGTGTTTGGGATTGTAAGTGATAGATCCCATGTTGTATTTAAGACATGATTTGTAATTTGTATATATATAACATTTGTAACCTATCATTATACCCCGTCAACTCATGTAGGCCTTGTGTTAATACCTTGTCAAGATTTGTCAAAAAGGTAGCTTTGCTATCTAAGGTGGTTGGACTTTGAAGGGAAGCTATTTTGACTCCTCCGATCTTCCTGGGATCTTACGTGGTTATTATCCAAATGATTCATTAGTGACATTTCCTACTCTTGTAACCTTAGATAAACCCTGTATTTAATGGTTAATATATTATCTGATGTTCCCGACTTTTGGGGCGTCACAAAATCCCTACCTTAAGTTCTTGAAGAAAAAAGATATGAAAGCCCCAAATCCAACGTTGTTGAAACCCGATCTCCACCGCACACAATGAAGCCCTCGTTTAGCTCTCCAAAATTAGTGAAGGATGTTGGGTCAAAACTCCAATGGATTGGAAGAAATCAAGAGTTTATGGTGTTTGGTGAAGGTTTTTAGAGAGAATGGGGAGCAAAAGATAATTTTAGAGTGAGAGAGAGATATGTAGAAGTGATATACACTCAGCCCAAGAAGAAAGAAAAAGTAGATTTTCGGACTCAGCTTTATCCTGCACGTGCAGCACCCATTCCCACATGTGCGACACCCCCATCCGCACGTGTGGCACTCTCTCCCGCACCTCCTTCCGCTCGTGCATATAAAGAAGAATGCACCATTGTCAACCCCCTCCTCTCTGCACGTGCGGCCCAAGCCCCCACATGTGTAGTTCTATCTCCCAGCCAGAAAATTTCTCAGCTCGATTCATGACACCCTGGATCTAACCTCACACCTTCCAAAACAAGTGAAACTCGGAATTGAAATAAATAAGAATGAGAATTTTGTGAAAAAGTTTTCAAAAACAACGAATCCAACAGTTGACAAGACCTTACATTAAAACCCGACACTCTAACAAGAATAAACCCAACATAACTCAAAGAGAACGAGGGAAATTACGTACCCAGCCATCACAGCGGCTCATTTAGATACCGTAATCTAGATAGAGGAAGAACGATTAAGTGGTTCCAAAAAGAAGAGTCAAGAAGTTTTGGGGTAGACTTGGGACAACAAACGGCAGAGGGGCCCAGTAGTCCTAGGCAGCACAGTTCAGATCCATTTTTCCTGTATCGAGTTCTTGTTCAGGGAGAGGTAGTTATGGTGGGATCACTTGTTTAAGTGTGTTCAGCTGGGCCACAAGTCTTCAATTTACCTGCATAAAGAAGGAGGGTAACAGTCTGCACCGACTTCGGCTCGTCCTTAGAGCCAAAGTTAGAGGAGATGGCAGCCGCCTACCTGTTATCAGTGTGGGCAGTTGGGGCACTTGAAGAGGTTTTGTCCTTAGGCAGGTGGCACATTTGGTGTGTTTGGTTCAAGGCAAACATAAAGCCATCAGCCTACCCATTCAACACAAGCCTCGAGAGTTACTCAAGAAGCCTCTTTGTCTCAATCAGTGTACTAGTCTTATGCTTCGAAGGGTGAACAAGTAGAGTAGGGGCCCACAAGGCGTGTGTATGTTGTTACCATGCCAGATGAGTTGCCAGTATCCTCTGTTATAAGAGGTAAGTTTCCATTGTTCAATTTTATTGTCAATATGTTGTTTGATATTGGTGCATCCCATTCTTTCATTTTGCCTACATTCACATCTTTTTTGGAGTTAGAGATGGCTCAGTTAGCGTCTTCGCTCAGGATAGAGTCACTAGTTGGGGGTAAGGTTATCTTGGATTGGGGATGTTGCAATTGTGAGATAGAGGTTACCGATCGCCGACTTCCTTTTACTTTTATATTGTTAGACATGTCGGGTTTCGACATCATTTTAGGCATGGACTAGTTGTCTTCGTACCGTGCTGTCATAAATTGTTACTGTCAGAGGGTTACGGTGTGCACCTCAAGTGATGGCTGTTTTTATTTTCTAGGGGATCGAGCTGATAAAGTTTTATCGCCAATTTATGACTCGCATGGTTGGGGCGAGTTTAGTTGTCTTCTTCCAGCTTTCTTGGTTAGTGAGAGTGATGTGGTCTAAGTTAAACTATCGAGGGTAGTTTGTGAATACCCAGATGTCTTTTCCTAAGATCTTACTAATTTGCCACTTCACCGAGAGATTGAGTTCTCTATTGACTTAGTACCCGACATGACACCAATTTTCACAGCACCGTATAGATTTGCACTTGCCGAGTTGTATGAGTTGAAGATTCAACTCCAAGAGCTATTAGATATGGGCTTCATTCACCCTAGTACATCACCTTAGAGAGCACCAACTATCTTTGCTAAGAAGAAAGATTGCACATTGCGACTGTGCATCAATTACTAAAAGTTGAACCAGGTAACTGTTAAAAACAAGTACCCATTACCTCGTATAGATGATCTATTTGACCAGTTGAAGGGGTTTTCTTGTTTTTCTAAGATTGATTTGAGATCGAGTTATCACCAGCTGAGGGTGAAGGAGGAGGATATTCAAAAGACGACATTCCATACGCGGTATGGTCACTATGAGTTCTTAGTGATGCCTTTTGGGCTAACCAATGCATCGGCTTCATTTATGGATTTGATGAATCGAATCTTCCGTGAGTTTTTAGATAGTTTCGTGGTTGTCTTTGTTGATGACATCTTAATCTACTCACCCTCTGAGGAGGAACACTTGCAGATTGTACTTGAGTTGCTTAGAGCATACTGTTTGTATTCTAAGTTCAGGAAGTGCGAGTTTTGGCTAAAGAAAATTAAGTTTCTAGGCCATGTGGTATCTAGGGAAGGAGTGACAGTAGATTTTTCTAAGATTGAGGCAGTGCAAGATTGGGAATAACCTAAGAATGCCTTTGAGATCTGGAGTTTCTTAGGCTTAGCCGAGTATTACCAACGTTTTGTAAAATACTTCTCTAGATTGGCCTCACCATTGACTAGATTGACAATGAAGGGGATTAAATTTGCGTGGAGTGAGACTTGTGAAAAGTCATTTCAAGAGCTTAAGGTTAGGCTCACCACTGCTCGAGTATTGATTATTTTGGAGAGGGGTTTGGGTTATTCAGTTTATTGTGATGCGTCTCGAGAAGGGTTGGGTTGGATTGGGTTGGATTGGGTTGTGTATTGATGCAAAAGGGGAAAATGGTAGCATACAGCTCGAGGCAGTTAAAAACTCATGAGAGAATTTATTCTACTCACGACTTAGAGCTAGAGGCGGTGATTTTTACGTTAAAGATCTGGAAGCATTACTTATATAGTGAGAGATTTTAGGTGTTTTCCGATCATAAGAGTTTGAAATATCTGTTTTCACAAAAAGATTTGAATTTGAGTTAGAGAAGATGGATGAAGTTTATAGAAGATTATGACTTTGAGTTGCACTATCATCTGGGAAAGGCCAATGTAGTGGCCGATGCTTTGAGTAGGAAGTCTGTAAGTAGTAAAGCTAGTATTGCCATCCGGGAATAGGAGATGTTGAGTGCTATTAGTATTAAATTATAACTTGATATTATAAATAATTGTTATAAAATTAAAAGTGATTCTAATTATTTAAGAAATTCAATATAATTTAAGAAATTCAATATAATTAATATTATAAAGAAGATAGACATAAAAATAAGAAATAATTTTAATATTTTATTTAAAAACTATTGAAAAAAACTATAATAAAATTAATTAGTAAAATATTTTTAGTATATATAATTTAATTAGGTTTTTTTTGTGGATAATTTAGATTAAGTTAAAGTATTTTAAATATTAAATTTTAGAAAAAGTTTCATTTTAATAAAAAAAGAATAAAGAAAAAGAGATGCAGTAAGAGAGAGAAAAATTAAGAGCAAATAAGGTTGTGTTTGGAGAAACTCTCTAAACACATTTTCACCCATTGATTTAGTGTGGTATTTGTTTTGAGTTTTCAAATTATAATTCTACACCCACTTTTGAAAACTCTTTTCTAAGCGGGAAAATTTGGCTAACTCAGACGTCTGGCCGATCGATTGGAACAATGTTAGATTTGTTTTTTTTTTTTTTTTGTACTTGTTATTTTTATATTTTAAATAAAAAAATTTTAAATTTTTTTATGAGCTTTGAATAGAACTTTGGGTTATGTATTTGGTTATGAGTTGTAAGTTTTTGAATTAAATATCATATGTCACATCATTTATTTCAAACTCAATTCAAAACTTTTTTCAAAATTCATAACCAAACAACTTTTCTACATTCAACTTATAATTCCAAAACTCACAAACTCAAAATACAATTCTATTCTCAAATCATATTTAGTAAATTCTATCAAACGCTACCTAATATTTTTAATAATATATATATATACACACTAGCGTATGCTCGTACCAGAAGGCACAGTGTAAATAATGTTAGGATTAGAATATAATTATAATCCCAACACTATTTAAATTTATTTTTTAACTTGATAAAATCACAAATTTTAGAGTTCTCACAAAACTCTTTACGAAAACTCGCTTTTGCTTATATAATATTTAGCTAGACAGATAGATGTGCTTGACATACATACAATTTCCACAGACACACATATAATATTGCTTCTACTTATATAATTATATAAAAATTGTATGTATGTCCATAATGTCCTAGTGTGTTACGGGCATACATACATTCTATAGAAATATGTGTAAAATTAAGTGAACAAAAAAGAGAAGGAAAAAAAACAAACAAACAAACAAATAGAGAGAAAAATAAAAATGAGAGAAAATAAAAAAAAATAAAAATAAAAGAGAGAGGGAGGTGGGATCATTGGATCATGAAAAGATAGTTTAGAAAATGAAAAAGTGAGAGAGAGAAGCGGGAAAATAGAGAATGTACATGTAGAATATTTTTTGAAAAATATATCTTAGCCGTTGTTTTATAATTTGAATAGATCTAACCCGTCCAAATGTCCTATTAGGACAAATGTGTGTAGGACAAATTCAAAAACCATCCTACTTTATTATATAGATGTTGAACATTCATATAAGGTTTAAATTTATGAAGTCTATCAGGTATTCAATATATTTAAAAATAACAATTAATTGTTAAGTTTCATTTAATTTGTGGACTATAAAATTCATTAATTTAATTTCTACTACACATAGTAAAATCTGACTCCTAATTCTAGGATCGTAGACTTTTCCATATAATATGAATAAAAATAAGTGAAGAAAAAGAAGAAAATAAAAAAAATAGAGAGAAAAACAAAAATGGGAGAAAATCAAAAAAAATAAAAAGAAGAGAGAGAGAGAGAGAGAGACGGATCATGGGATCATGAAAGAATGGGTGAGAAAAGAAAAAAGTAAGATAAAGAAGCGGGAAAATAGAAAATGTACATGTAGAATATTTTTTGAAAAATATATCTCAGCCGTTATTTTATAATTTGAATAGATTTAAACCGTCCAAATGTCCTAGTAGGACAAATGTGTGTAGGACAAATTCAAAAACCATCCTGTTTTATTATATAGATGTTGAACATTTATATAAGGTCTAAATTTATGAAATCTATCAAACATTCAATATATTTAAAAATAATAATTAATTGTTAAAATTCATTTAATTTGTGAATTATAAAATTCATTAATTTAATCTACACTACACACAGTAAATCTGGCTTCTAATTCTGGGATCGTAGACTTTTTCATATAATATGAATAAAAATAAGTGAACAAAAAGGAAAAAAAACAAATAGAGAGAAAAAATAAAAATGGGGGAAAATAAAAAAAAGAAAAAAAAAAAGAAAGAGGAAGGTGGGATCATGAGATCATGGAAGGATGGATGAGAAAAGAAAAAAGTAAGAGATAGAAACGGAAAAATAGAAAATGTACATATAGGATATTTTTTGAAAAATATATCTCAGTCGTTGTTTTATAATTTGAATAGGTTTAACCTGCCCAAATGTCTTAATAGGATACATGTATGTAGGACAAATTCAAAAATTATCATGTTTTATTATATATATATATATTATATATAAATATATGTTTTGTTAGTATTTATTAATGAAAAAAATGACACGGTCTGTGTAAAAGACAAAAGTACCCTTTGTCCTAAAATGAAAAGCATCAAAAAGGAAAAAAAAAAAAAAAACTGTAGATTAGAGAGAAGAGAGAGAGAGAGAGAGAGAGAGAGAGTTGTCAGCTGAGAAAGGCAATGGGGAAGAAGACACAGAGCGAGAGAGAACTCAACAAGAAGAAGGAAAGCCTAGCCCACTTTTCTTCTTCAATCTTCCATTAAAGCTCTCTCTTCTCCTGCAGATCTCTCTCTCTCCTCGAACCACACGAGCATATATACTTCCCTTTTTCTCTCTCTCTCTAGAATCCACCTTCTATGGTTATGGTTCGTCACTAACAGAGAACACTAATGGGCTGTTGCGAATCCTCTTTCTTCAAAGAAACTCTCTCCGGTAAGGATCACCGCCACGCCCAAAACCGCCCCTCCAACGGCACCGCCACCACTGTCTCCGCCGTGGGCGACGGCGCCGGTGGTGGCGTACCGACCTTCTCCGAGTTCTCCTTCTCCGACTTGAAATCCGCCACCAACAATTTCAGCTCCGAATTCATCGTCTCGGAGAGCGGAGAAAAAGCCCCCAATGTCGTCTACAAGGGTCGCCTCCAGAATCGCCGGTGGATCGCCGTCAAGAAATTTACCAAAATGGCCTGGCCCGATCCGAAACAATTCGCTGTACTAAATTGCGATTATATGATTGATTGTTTGTTTGTTTTTTGTGTTCGTTGATTGTTTTAGGGTTTGTTGAATTAGGGGCTAATTTTGTTTTCTTTTGGGATTGTTTTTCAAGGACGAAGCGTGGGGGGTTGGGAAGTTGAGGCATAAGAGGCTTGCCAACTTGATTGGGTATTGCTGCGATGGTGATGAGAGGTTGCTTGTGGCTGAGTACATGCCCAATGATACCTTGGCCAAACATCTATTCCACTGTATGTTTATTTAAATTGGTTCTATTTTCTGATTCAATCATGCAATTATTAATTCGATTCAAACTCAATTTTCTTTGATTCTGAGCTTAAAATTTAAATAATTTTGTTACCATATATTAGTTAATTGAATTCTTTTCAGGATCACCTAAATATTTTTCCCAAACTTTTAACTTCCTGGCTTTTTATGTTTCACGTAGGGTTCTACTATTTTTTAAATATGATGGAAGTAAAAGGAAAAAGTAAATGCTTTGATAAATTGCATTTCTCTTCATTGCATTGCATTCTTGTTTTGAGTGAAGTATTTAAGACTCTGGGTTTTATTTTCTTGTAGTGGAATATTGCTCTCACTTTGGTCACGTTGAGCTGTTGATGGATATGGTTTTGCTTGAATTGGGTTCACCGATATACCTTCGAGGTTTCTAGGGGTTTTTTTTTTTTGGTGCCTGAAAGTCACAGTTACATATATGTGGAATGTATGGTTAATATTGTGGAATAATCATGGTTGGGGATGGTTTCTCTTTTGTGCATGGCAGAATTTATAAATGGTCTATAAGCCTAAAGAATTATGGAGTCTAGGAAATAGTTTGTAACTACATATTTGAAGCTAACATTTTGGTATTTGGTAATAGAACCGTAGGATCAAAGTTGCATACATAACTTCAGAATGCTGTGTCATTTAGTTGGTGTAGTTTAAAATTGAGGTTAGAAGGACAAATAGATGGTTTAGAATCTAAAGTTTTAGAAGATGCATTTATTACTGGATATATGGGAGCTAGTTTGAGGGAATGGTGAGAATGAGGTGGATTGGGATGTTGTCACTGATTCTATTCAATTTAAGGAAATTTTTATATAATAACAATAGAGTGGGGAGGCTTCATGACATGAAAAAGTATTGACTGTGTAGATATTGAATTGTTGACCATCATCTCATCCAAAAGCTTAAGCTATTAGAGAGAGGGACAACTTTATTATTTATATTATATACTCAACACACCCCTTCACATGTGGCCGGGCAGGCTCTCCTCCATAAGCAAGCCAAACTCATGCATATATTTTTAATTATCGGGTAGGCGGTAGGGTTCGAACACGAGATTTGTTGCCTTCTTGGATGCAATTCTTTATTATGCTAAGATAGTGATTTGCATGTGCGTGTGTGTGCACAATTTCATATACATACTTGTTTGTTGGCAATATTTATCTTTCTTGAAAGTTAATCTTTTCAAAATTTTCTCTTTAGTTTAGGAATAATAGTATAAGATTGTACTTCTCTTAATCCATTTGAAGGATAATTTTCACATCATAGGGATGTTGTTCTTTCCAATTTGTTGACATAAGGATGGTCTTTTGTTTGTGAATATCTAAATTCAGCTTATACTTGCTTCACAGGGGAGAACCAAACCATTGAGTGGGCCATGCGCCTAAGAGTTGCTCTATATATTGCCGAAGCATTGGATTATTGTAGTACAGAAGGGCGTCCTCTGTACCATGACTTGAACGCATATAGGGTTCTCTTTGATGAGGTGTTGTGATGGATCTTTTTAAGTTTGAATAATTATCTGGTCATTCCTCATTGGGTGATAAATATTGTTCCATTCTTCTACATAAGTCTAGTTACAGTTAGACATCATTACATAGAGGATCTTTTTAAAAATAAGTATATATACACATAGGCCCTGTTTGTTTCACTGGATATAAAATGGAGGATATAATTTGACGTGGGATTTAGTCAATATATATAATGAAGAGGATATATGTTTTGGATAATATATTCGTCAATTCATGTTTGTTGACTTGATATATAAGACTGGATATGTATTATCCATGCTCGTTTTACAAAATATATTGTGGGATATAAACAAGTAATTTCTAAGATTGCCCTCATAATATATTTTAAATACCTATATTGGAACTAATGCAAATAAACAAATTAAAAATTCATATTATTTTTTATTGGAACAAATTAAAGATTCATATTAAGTTCAATAATTTTTCCAAGCAAAAAATAAATTATATTATATTAATGTCAACCTGATAATGATAAAAAAAAATTATATTATATGAAATTCAAAAATTATATTAAATTCAATTCAATAATATTATATTATATTAAATTCAAAATTTATATTAAATTATGTTAAATTAAATTCAATAATATTATATTAAATTCAAAATTTATATTAAATTATATTATATTATATTATATTAAACTCAATAATATTATATTATATTAAATTCAAAATTTATGTTAAATTATATTATATTATATTAAATTCAATAATATTAAATTAAATTCAATAATTATATTATATTAAATTCAAAAATTATATTATATTAATTAGATAGACAAGAGGGTAAATTGGATTTTTTAAATCATATCCCAACCTATGGGATATGATATAATGGTATTGTACATCCTCCAATTATGGGGGATATACAATCTCATAGTATATTATATCCTCTTTAAAAAAAATTGCAAACATGGGATATGTGAACCTCACGGTATATATCCAATCCCACCCTTTATATCATGGATTCAAACAGGGCCATAGGGTAGAGGATCTATTAGGTTTAATTGAAGCTAAGTCTCTTTGGTTGGTTTTGGCAGAATGGTGATCCACGGCTTTCATGTTTGGGCTTGATGAAAAACAGCAGGGATGGTAAAAGTTATAGCACGAATCTTGCATATACACCTCCTGAGTATCTCAGAAATGGTAAACACTTCTTTTAGTTTTTAATTTTATTAATTGTTGGCAGTCATGGTCCTTGCAAAGATAAAGCAGAACATCTATATTGTAATGCTGGACTTGGGAAGGCATAATTTTATAGTTTTGTTTTGAAAATAATTTGCTAATGATAACAAACATCGTGTTAAAGGAAGGGGCAAGTCCCATTTACATGCGATATACAAAATAAAGACTTCTAAAGAAGCATCAATGAAGGCTTAAAGAAGTCTATAGAAACTGCTGAAGAAAGAGTTCCCACTGAGTAAACTGGCATTGACACCCATAAAACAGATTTTAGATGACATCAATAAAATTTGAGGGAGGGGTGGAGGATGTAGGATTTTCAAGATATCTACTATTTGCTCCCTTCTGGATACTCCAAATGAGAGAAATGTTCAGATGAGAATGGTGCATATATCACCAGATACACCACAATTAATGGTCATCCATCCATGTCAACTTCAATCTTGATTATGGAACTTAATAATCACAAGAAACTGAAAATTGAAGCAAAAGACGATAGACTATTTAGGACATTGCATGCCCAAGATTTGTTGGAAATCACTTTCTTCGTGCTGATAAGTGATGATAAAGTAGCATGTCAAGTTGATTTAGCTGGAAAGATCTCATCATGAGGTGAGCAAAGATACTTCTCTACTAATTTCACTGAAAATAAGAGTGCCATTGGCCGCACAAACCAAAATGTGAATTTTGTAGGCATTCAACATATGTTGAGGCACTGTCATTGATCTTTGTGTGTGAAATGCATGCCTAACCCCTTTGGGTGGCCATTCTTGAAGTGTGAGATGTAACACATCTTTATTTTGACTCATCCTTTGATTTATTTTGGAGTCCTTATAAATAGATTTGTTCTATCCACTTTCCCTTTTCCATAAGACTTGTATAATTTAGTATGAACATGTCTCATAAGTTTTTTATGTGCCCTTATTGCCATGAGATGTGTAAATGTTTAATGGAAACCTATTTTATAATGTATTGAGGTATATTTTGACTAGTGCAATGAAGACCACCATGACTACATCATGCATTTGTGCTTCATTACTAATTGAGAGCTCTAAAGGTTGTGGTAAAGGCACACGGGGATGATTTAGTGTTTGAACTTTTGAAGTCTATAACATCACTGAAGATTCGACTTTACATGAATTGGAAAAGTTTTAATACCTTGTTGACAAGCTAATGGTGTTTCTCTTGGTAAGTTATTGCCTTGGTTCTGAAATTGTGAATGACCAAAGTATATATTTGTGTAAATAGTTGTGAGTGAGGTGGTTGGATATGACCTTCTAGGAAGATGGCGGATGCTGAGATAGCAATGAACCACCAAAGATGGTGAGGATGGTTAGAATGTTACAACATATGTATGGGGACCTCCTTATAAAAGTTGGCCAAAGCATGGAGGCCAGCTTGCAACTTCCTTGTGGTTTGACAATATGGTGCTGTCACAACTATCATCGTGTCCATTATCAGACCTTTTGTATCGTAACTTGGGAAAGAGTTTCAATGTCAAGTATGATACATTCTTCAGGTCAAGGCCTTTCTTTCTCTAAAATTGAGCAAGATGCAAACCATTGGCGGGTGGCTACGCACCCTGATGAACCCCCCAACCCACATACCTCTAGTAATCCAAGCTGGAGATCCCTTTTTCAAGTTTGGAGATGACATGGTGCCCATGATGCCTTTCTTGTGGCCGGCCATAGGTGTACAGATACCCACAATGTGTACGTATGTACTTGCCTGTAGTGGCAAGTCCCAAAATTTTAATTATATTTTGCATATAATTTTGGAGTTTGTTTTACCAAACCCAAGTGTTTTTGTGTCAGATTTGCCAAACCCATGTTGTTTTCAACATATTTACCAAACCTATGTTGTTTTCAACATATATGCCAAACCCAAGTTGTTTGTGAAATCGTGTACTCGGAACATGATTTTGAAGCCAAAATCGTGGTTTGATCACATGGCTTAAAGAAGAAATTTAAAAACATAGCTTTCCCTGCGCACAGAGAACCCTCCCATCAGCCCAGTCACTATTTGGAGAAGGCATCCCTCTACTTAGTTCCATTCACAAAAGACTTACCAGTGTTGTGAAAGGAGCGCCTAGGCGCAAGGAGCAGCAAGGTGCAGGTGCAGCACCTGAAGCAAGGCGAGGTGAAGAAGGCGCGCGCCAAGGTTTTAAAAAGCGGCCCTGTTACATAACGGTTGTGGTGGTTACCACCACCCGTTACGGCCGCTTTTGCGTTGTGGTTGAGATTCACAAGTGTGTCGACCGTAACGGCTGTTGTAGCAATCGCAACGTTGCCGTAACGGCCGTAATGACGTGTTTTGCATCGTTACGTAACGGTTCTGAATTGGTTCTTTTGAAAAAAAAAGAAAAAAAAAAGATGAAAATGGGGGAAGGGGATAGAGAGAGAAAGGGAAAGATGGAGGAGTGAGAGAAGAGGAAAGATGAAGAACATGTTATTGATTTGTTGAAGCTGTAAGACCTATGCTATTCTATTCAGTTGCTATCATTCAACCATTTTGTTTGTGTGTGTCTATCTATATATTGTTTGAAAATAATAATAATAATAAGTATGGTCATTAGCCATTTGGCTTGATTAAAATATATATATATATATATATATTTAGCTTTTTATTTATTCTCTTACTTTTGTCATTGTTTATTTTATATATAATAGTTAGTGATCGATTTTTTTGTAAAATATCTAGAAAACATAACACCTATAATTATATATTAATACATATTTTATACATGTCAATTTTTTTTTTTTGACTAGTTTATTTTATTTTTATTTACAGGTTATCCAAAAAGAGAATGAATATTCAAGTGATCCAAACCTTTTAAAAAAAAAATTTCTTTATAATTTATTTTTAAATTTTTATATGATTACATTAGCATGTATAATTTATTTTTTAAAACTATTCAAGTTACAATTTGCATATACTTCCACAAGTATAATAATTAAAAAAATAATTTCATACATCTAAGTCCAATAAAAAAAAATTGTCACAAGCATAATATGGATTTATGGCATATAAAGTCATTAATTATTAAAATAAAATGTAAACAACTCAGTTTATAGTGATTTAAAAATATGAAATATATTGGATCATATTTAAAAATTTACAAAAATTGATCAATATTTATTTTAAAAGCCCAATGAATATGATTA
Source organism: Camellia sinensis (assembly GCF_055761805.1). Lineage (NCBI taxonomy): Eukaryota > Viridiplantae > Streptophyta > Magnoliopsida > Ericales > Theaceae > Camellia > Camellia sinensis. The sequence continues at coordinate 16,957,059 of NC_138966.1, forward strand.
TGGAAAAAAATATGCATATCGATTAGTTTTTTTCAAATTGTGCAAAAAATAAAAAAATTCACAGCTCCGATTACCGCAACCATTACGCTACGGCCTTTACACCTCACAACTGCAACCGGGCCACCACCACCGTTACGGCGACCGCAACCACTTTTCAGAACCTTGGCGCGTGCCTTTTGCGCGACTCGGCTAGGCAAACAAAGCGCAAGTCACGTGAGCGTTTGCGACTTTTACTTTTTTGTTTTCTGATTGAATCTAGCGGTTGATATCGTGTTTTTAAAGGCCTCAATCACTGAGGATTAGAAATCTAAGCTATACTAGTCAATACCCAGCCCCAAATCGATTTGAAATGCCCTAATCAATTTGAAAGAAAGAATAAATCTTGCGGTGTCTCTTCTCTTCCCTTTGGGTCGTCTAGTCTCGTCTCTAGCCTAAATGAGTTCTTCTTTTGCTTCTTCTTCGTCTCCTTCTCTTTTCTTCTTTGTTGCCTGGGTTCTTCTTCTTCTACGTTTTTTTTGGGTACGTCTTCGACTTGCTCTCTGTTTTTTTTCTTCCTATTCATTGTTGGCTGCTGGATTCTTCTTCTTCTTTTTCTTCTTCACTGTTGTGTCTATTTTCTTTTCCTGTCTTCCTTTTTTTTTTTTTCTTCTTTGATGTTGTGTTGTGTTCTTCTTAAAATTTCTTGAATGTTAATACTAATATTCAGTGTGCTTGGTTTCAATTTTCTGAATTCAATTTTTTGAAAATTGAGTTTTTTTATTTTTTGTTTTTTTTTTTAAATTTTTAGTGAATATTTTTAAAATTTTAAGCAATTTTTTTACTTTTTTAGATGTATCTTACTTAGATTTATCTAAAAAGTAAAATATTTGTGAAATTTTTTTAAAAAAAAATTAATAAATACACAAAAATACGAAAAATGTATTGAATTTTTGTTTTTTAGGTATTTAATGAATATTTTCAAGATTTTTTTCACAAATATTATGGCTTTGTTTGGTTTGACTTTAGGAGATAAGTTTTCAAAAAATATTTTAGGAAGAGAGTTTAGAAATTTTTATAGTTTGTTTGGTTGTATATTTTGAAAATAGTTTTGGAGTTTGGGAGTTTGGAATGATTTGATATTTTGTTATAATTGAGTAGATGTATGTGAGAGAAAAAGTGATTGAAAAGGAGAGATGAGAGAAAAAGTGATTGATTGATGTGTCGGAGAGATAAAGTGATTTTTGGAAATTTTTTGAGAAAAATTATAAACCAAACAAAATTTTCAAAAATTTTCTTCAAAATCTTTTTCCCAAAGCCAAACCAAACAAGGCCTATACTTTTTAAGTATTTATGTTTGGTGTGTCTTAAAATTTAAAAAAAAAAATCTTAAAATATTAAGAAAATTCAATGAAAAAAAAAATACAAAAACAAAAAAGTAGAATTTTCTGAAAAGTGAATTTTGGAAATCAAAACCAAACAGGAGTGATTAGTATTTGTTGTATGTTTATGTTTTGGATGTTTGTTTGTTTGTTTTTTTTTTTTGGTTAAATGTGGATTATTTTACCTTTGAAAATTGAAATACTATTGTTATATGCACTTTTATGGCTGTGAGAGTTATTCTATAATTTGCCTCAATTATTTATTTATTTATTTTTAAATTGTCTTAGTACTAACATGCTATGAATTATTAGTCTATGTTAATTTATCTATTTTTTTACTAAGACTACGCGCCTTACTTCAGTAAAAGTCCGTGCTTCGCCTTGTGCCTAGGCCCCAAGAGACATTCGGCTCCTTTGTGCGCCTTGAGTCTTTAAAAACACTGAGACTTACAACGGAGGGTTTGTCGGTGACCATTGGCTGTAGTTGTGATGTTATTTATACTGCACACGTATACCCTTTCCAAGCATCCTCTCTCTCTCTCTCTCTCTCTCTCCGCAAACCCTGTTGCCATAAGTTTTCCCACATTGATCAACTCTTTCTGTATTTCCTTTGCTTTGTCCAAAGTTTTCCTCCTCGCCCTGCCGTCCCCTCCCCTGCCGGCAATGTGAACACATGGATTGCATACCATGCATCATGTGTTGTATGTATTGCCCTAGCTTTATTCAATTTTTTTCTAAATAACTTTGTGCTTGTAGGGAAGGAGGAAAAATTTCTTGTTTGTCAAATTTTCTTGCTTGTTAGATGGTGAATTTCTTGCTTGTTTTTATAGCAGGGAAAATTATATTTTTTGGTTAGGAAAAAAAAAATATTTTAAGCATGAAAATTAGTCCAACATAAAAATTAGTCTACTACTCTTTGTATGATTGTAGAAATTTTTAATATCAATGGAAGAACCTTGTTATTGAAGTTCACAATTAGGAGGTAAATACAATTTTGCAAGGTAAAATGGTTAAACCACTTGGCAGTTTTTGCTTGCATGTGATGCCCAAATTTTTTTTAAAGCCAATGTAATGAAAGAGCTATCTATTTATACACATAGAGGTGACGTAGCTTGAAAGGTACCTCTAGCTCTTATATTATGGAAGTTATTTTTTATTTTTTTTTCAACTCTTAAGAATCTGATTGATCAACTAGGGAACAACAGCTCCAGAAGAGTGTAACAATTCCACATTTTTGTTTAAAATTGTGTAATGATGACATCTTCCATGAAATCGTGTCTTCCATGAAATCGTGTTCCGAATATAAGACACTGATAAATGGGTACTTCCTCTTTGGTATATACCCACTATCGTAAAAAAAGATGAAGTCTTTTGCAGGGTTGAGGTCGCCTTGGACTACCTGGTAGTTCACTCCTCCCAGACTAAACGATCGCACACAATGACCAGGCTATAACCAAAATAGGTGTAAAAGAAAGCAGTGATTTGGCTTTTGAAAAGTACATTCGCTCTAAAAGAGCCTACTCGGCTTTTTTTGGAACTCATTTATAGGAGGTTTTTTTCCAAGTGGATTTTGGGATATTTTGGCCCTCTGTTCTAAGCTAAAGTGAAAGAGGAAGAAATGGGGCACGAGTTCTTGTTGCTTTGAAAAAGATCTAGCGAAGAGCACCAGTAAACACTTTAAAGAGCTCACGTTCCTACCTTGGCTACCGGTGAAGGGGGGGTATTGTTACTTAACCAAAGCCATACCTGAGTGACTTAGGAAGCGGCTTTGTCTTAGCCTTTCTACTTCTGCCCGAGCCTTTCATGGAGGAAGGGCTTCATACCATACTTGAGCTTTGGATCAATGTCCCAACCTCCACCCTTAGGCTTGTAACGAGACCCCCGTGCCTTCCTTTACTCAATGCTCCTGAAGTCGTTAACAAAAAGAAGAGCGTCAGCTCCTAACTCTAATGCCTCTAGGGAGAATCTGCACAAGGTCGAGGAGGAAAAGCTCCCCACATCAAGTCTACAGGCCAACGGACAACACCATCCCATCATCCTTTGATAATACATATAATCTTCCAAACAAAACTGCAGATTCATGTTTCTATTACATGAGTTTGATTCATATTTTTATTTTTTGAATTTGTGTGATTAAGACACGATTTTTGCTCGTGTTACCAAAACATGATTTCACTACCATTTTTGTGTCCAATGAAAGATGTTATACTCTCCTTTTGAATTGACCGGTTCTTTGTTTATAATTTAATATTTTACCATTATTTATTCAATAGTGCTAGGAACACTAACATAACAACAAACATACAATACATGCATGTGGGTTCCACCACTTGACATGAGACCCACCTAACATTGTGTTTAGTTGGTATATTTGTTAGTATTCCTAACATTATTGTTATTTATTTATTTTACAGAGTTTTTTTGTATTACTTTTTATTTTTTATATTTCCAAACTCCAATGATTATTTTGACTAATAATTAATAAGTGGGACCTTTTCTACTCACCAAAGCTGCCTACCCCTTGAGCCACAACTGAATATAGTTATTGCAACCAAGAAATCACAATTTCGCATTCATGCTAAGAAACGAGGAGGTTATCTGATGTGCACGTGAACAACAAATTCTAGCAACATGAAAGCGTGTGATTATTTCACGTTTTTCTTAAAATCGTGTTTTGGTTACACATTTTCATTGAAATTGTGTATTTCTTATGCAACTGTGCCGAAGCTGTGGGTCAGTTCCATGACAATAAAGCAATACTTGCTCTGCTTGAAGTCATGACTACCATACATACTTCATTGAAGTTGGGTTCCGAAAACACAATTTTAATGAATTCATGTTTCTATCACACAATTTTATTTTTATTTTTATTTTTATTTTTATTTTTTTAGAAAGTTTTTTTTTTTTTGTTTTTGAATTCGTGTGATAAAAACACAATTTTGCTTCTAAATTTGTTACACCAAAACATGACTTCAAAACAATATGGGTTTGGTAAATATGTTGAAAACATCATGGGTTTGGTAAGTTTGATACAAAATTTCTTGAGTTTGGTAAAAAAAAAACTCTATAATTTTGTGTTCATATAGCATAATGGCGAAAAAAGATTCATATAGACGCCACCTACGGGGTTTATTTTGGTTTGGTGTATACTTTTTATGTATTTGGACTTTCTTTTGGTTGAGGAACATTTTGCAAAAGATTGATTGAGCAAAAGTTGAGGCATTATATAAATTTATTTTGAATTTTGCATAGTTAGAACAACGTTATGAGTTTGCACAGGCACACCTCGTTAAAATACACTGCAATTTTGCCTATTTATTTGGGGGGTGAGGAATGGGGGGAAAGTGGTATGCAGCTGCTATGACAGAATGTTGCTCAATTGTGCTGTAGCACAGGTTATATTGCATCAGAGTCATAGTGTGCTTGCATGAATGACTTCTTATTGCGTAATACTTCATTCACCCATTAACTATATTACATCTCTACTTGCAGGAAGGGTCACCCCAGAAAGTGTTATCTTCAGCTTTGGGACTGTGCTTTTGGATCTTCTCAGTGGAAAACACATCCCACCAAGTCATGTAAGTCTTTTACTTTTAATGATCTTCAATATCTGGTCAGTTTGCTGTATACGCACTATCTCATCATGGTTAGTTCACCCAATTGAGAAGTTTGGCATAACACAAAAAAGTCAAAAAGTTAAAAAGTCACTATCCTATTTAAGTCACACCATCTTATTTAAATCACATCACCTCTCTACCACATTACTTCAAACCCAATCCATATTTCATAAAAAGTCAAAAAGTACACTTATTTAGATTATCTCAAACAACCCCTAAATTGAGCTAGTTAGAACTTGGAATTGTAGCCCAGCAGACTTGTAAAATAGTTATCAAGGAGGATATTTATTAGTCCACTTAGAATTGCTTCTTTCTCAGATGATGATGCAATTAAAAGCTGCTCACTTAAAAATTTGCTCATTCTGATTCACCAACTTGTTATAAACCTTTTATTTTCTATTTTCTGTTTGCTTTTCTGCTTTTTATTTTTTTGATGATTTTTAGTATCAGGAAATTTCTGACAATTTATTACCCCTCCCGCCCGAACCCCCCCCCAAACAAATCCTCCTTTTGTTTTTTTTTGGATTTCCTGCAATCTATCTCTTGTTTGATCTAACTGGTTAAATTAAAAATGCTAAATGAAATTAATTAAATGATATTAAATCTATTGCTGCATTATTTGTTGCAACAAAGTTTCCTGCCAAGAAGCTGAAAATGAGAAAGATATAATCTATGATGCCCTATAGCCATATTATCAGCAGGAGATGAAAGGATATTTCCTGCATTGGTGCTCATGTGTTTTACTCCAAAGGTTACACTCAGCTTGTGGCTCCGGCATCATATTGTCACCCCCAGGCCATTTGGGCCACATTTTCCATCCAGGTCTCCCTCTTGCCCCATCAAGGCAGCTAAAGGGGCTTGGGTGGATATGGAAGAATGTCCAGCTATGACAATCCATCAGCAGGAACCTGCTTCTCAGCAAAGATAATTCCACTAAGCTGCATAAATTCCTACCAGTTATCTCAAGTATCATATGACAGTAAAAATCAAATGTTCAGTAAAATTGAGGCGACAACGTAAATCTCCTCTGTAATAAATACACACTTTATAGAGGGGGCCTTTCTGTTTTTGTTGGACGGTTTACAGATTTAATTGCACGGATTATATTGTCAGATTCATCACTTCTGTCATTCCTTGCGCAAACCATCATATATTGGGGTATTTGTCATTATAATGGCTTACTAGGAGATATATGAGCTAATGAACTTAAGGTTATGTGATCTAGGAATTCTCAAGATTGAGTTGTTTTTTTACATTGGTGGCGATGAATTGCTGCATTGAAACCTTTTCTAACCTATGGGTGGACCATGGTATAGTCCTTGTGATTGTGGGGAGTTTGAGTTTTATATAACATTGGAGTACTTAAATTCTCCTGTGTGCAGGCTCTTGATATGATACGTGGAAAAAACATTCTTCTATTGATGGACTCACATTTGGAGGGAAACTTTTCAACTGAAGAGGCTACTGTAGTTTTTGACCTGGCCTCACGATGCCTGCAGTATGAACCTAGGGAGCGGCCAAATACCAAGGACCTTGTTGCAACACTTGCCCCACTGCAAAATAAACCTGACGTGAGTCGTTATTTTGCTTTCCAAGGTTCTAATGCTCAAAATATCTTTTTCTTAAATTGAGTAGTTTTGTAACTTTTGTCATGTAAAATCTGCTTTTGGTATACCAAGTTATCAAGCAGTAATAGTGCCTGATGCAATACTATAGAGGTCCCATGCAGATGTTTTTTGGTTACCAAAAAGTTTTTTGCCAGAAGGTCACTGCTGCTTTTGCTAGCCCTATTGGTATCTGATTTCTCTATACTTCCATGTACAACCATTTTGTTGCCCAAGTACTCATTTTACCTCTAGCCTAAGAAGCACGGACACTTCTAAGAAGGTGACGTATCTGTGTCGTGTCCGTGTCAGACACCGACACTATTTGGACACTTCTCCAACACGTGTCCGACACTCTTCAAAGTGTGTCCTATTTTTAATTTTTTTTGAAAGACCTGGACACTTGGAGGACACATGTGTTCATCTTTTAGACACATGTGTCTATCAATTAAACACAGGTAAAACTAATTATAAGTTTGAATAAAACAACTTAAAATACAACAATAAAACAAAAATCATATAAATTTATAGGAATTGGTGTCATATTACATTTTTTATTATCTTTGAATGAAATATTCATGTATATAACATATAATAAATATATAAAATTATATATTTCATACGTGTCCCCCATGTGTCGTGTCTTGTATTTTTTGAAAATTGACGTGTCGGCGTGTCCGTGTCCATGCTTCTTAGCCTCTAGCTGTATCTCATTTCCAGTTGCCAGTTTCTGGGTGACGACTCAGTTGCAGAAGTTGCAACTTGCATTTATAGACTGTTTTCTTCTAAGCAAAATTTTATGTATTTCTTTTATATTCTTCGTTCTATTTGGCTGGACTAAATTTAATTTAGAATATTCAGTTTACACAAAATATTTCCACATAAGGTTATTGATTCATGGTTGTGTTTTATTTTGAATTTGCTCACTCCTGTTTTTGAAATGGCTTTCCAGAATTCTGAAGTTACATTTGGAACTTTGTAGGCATGGTCTTGGTTGGATATACACTGATTAAAGCTGTGCTTAGTTGATTAAAGTTTGGGCCATAAAAAGATCAAATATGCTTTTAGTTAGTGTTGAAGGTCTCAATTCTTTGCATGCAGATTCCATCTTATGTGATGCTAGGAATTCCAAAGCACGAGGAAGCACCACCTACTCCGCAACACCCTCTTTCTCCAATGGGTGATGCTTGTTCAAGAATGGACCTCACAGCTATTCATCAGATTTTGGTGATGACACACTACAAAGATGACGAAGGAACCAATGAGGTAATGATTTGTAAGTAGATTTGTTGATGCCTCTTACCATTTCTGTGCTAGAATACTTATTTATCAGAATTTTGATTGGCATAGCTATCTTTCCAAGAGTGGACCCAACAAATGAGAGATATGTTGGAGGCGAGGAAGCGCGGAGACTTGGCATTCCGTGACAAGGAGTTTAAGACTGCCATAGACTGTTATTCTCAGGTATGTACTTTGATTTGTGATGAGTGTACTGTTTGAATACAGATAATGTCATTGTCATGCCATGCACACTGGTATTCAAGCTGGTATCATATTGGAATACTGAGATCCTGAATTAGGCAGCCTACTGTTTGTCATGCTTTGGCTGCTATAGTTCATTTATTTACTTGCACTCTATTTGTTTGGGCTCATGTGTCTGATGTTTGGTACAACAGAAAGCATTTTTCTCAGTCAACGAAAAAACGTCTATTCAGATGGAAAATGTTTTTCAATTTTTAAAAAGTGGATAAACGTTTTCCGGATTAAGGTCTTACCAATGCCACCACACTGCCACCATCACCGCTGCCGTCACTAACACCTCCGCTGACGCAGCCACCACTGCCATTTTCACCCCACCACCACCACCCACACCAGCTGCCATGCCACCCCCACTAGCTCCGCCGCCATCCCACCACCACTAATACAACCATTAATACATTAATTTCAATGACTGAAAAAAATCCGTAATATTTTTCTCCAAAACAAACTGACTGTTGATATAGGATTCCTTTTTTGACTATTAAATTGGGTAAGATTGTTTATCAGTATTTGCTAATGAGGTGCTGGGATAATACCTATTTGAAAATCAATGCCTCTAAATGAGTACCAAACATGTTCAAGCGAACCATAGATGCATAAACCCCGGAAAATGGTTGGAGAAGGATGAGGGGGAAAGAAGTTATTTTCTGTGCTTGCTTCATATGTTCATGTTGTTTTGTGCAGTTTGTGGATGTGGGAACCATGGTTTCACCAACTGTATATGCCCGACGGAGTCTTTGTTATCTCCTCTGTGACCAACCGGATGCTGCACTTCGAGATGCAATGCAAGCACAATGCGTCTACCCAGATTGGTCCACGGCATTTTACATGCAAGCAGTTGCCCTTGCGAAGCTGGACATGCACAAGGATGCAGCTGACATGTTAAATGAGGCTGCTGCACTTGAAGAGAAAAAGCAACGAGGCGGTAGAGGACCTTGAGAACCCCCCTTGTATTATTCTTTTTTTTATAAATTAGTTGGTGTTTTTTGTAAGAAAAATGCATTGGGTTTTATTGTACAATTTAAATGGGGGCTTGTGGTTGCCATTTTAAAGATGTATGTACCATAGGGGGAGATGGGCTTGTTTTTTGACATTCTACTGTTGTTAATGTTATTATTATTATTATTATGATTATTATTATTATTTTCCTTGTTTTTTTTTTTTTTTTTTTTTTTTGTAATAATCAATTGGTTTTACATGTGTATAACATATCATATAATATATATGTGAAATTCGAAGACCTGAAAATTTTGCGACTCCTCTTTGAAAATTTGCCGTGTCTTTCATTGAGCCAATAATGATGGGATCCTTATCGGGAATTAGGACTACAAATTAGATAATGATATCGTCACATGTTATTATTGTTACGTTTAATATTTATTTTATATGTTGGCTACCTAGTTTTGCAAACAAAACTAGGGGAAATAATTTTGTTCCTTCTATTGGCAAAAATCTAAAATTCTGTCAGTGTGTTGTGTTAAAAATTCGTCTCATGTTGTTCATAGGTTAATGCCAAGATATTGGCTTGGCAAAACATTCATTGTATTTGATTGAGAGATTTGGAGAGAAATTTGAAAAGGATAAAGGAAAAGGGAAAAAGGAATGTGAAATTAGGTAAAATATAGGTGTATTTTATTCACATTTTATTTATTTTTTTCATTTTTTTTTTTAAATCACTTCTTAAATCTCTCAACTAAGCACAACATTAATGTCTTTTGTTTTCTCACTCTTAAATTAGTCTCTTTGTTTATAGTTTGTAACTGCACATGTTCTTGTCTCTTAATTTTCTCCTTTATTTCCTATTCTCGTAGAGATTTGAGGATTGGGAAAGAAAACAAATACATGTTGAATGTATATATATATATATATATATATTTTTCTTTTCTTTTTTACTCACTATTCCAACTTATGTAAATAATTCTCCACTACCTGTTGTGTTCTCTCTCTCTTGACAATCTATCCTAGAAACTCTATTTAGATGCCACATGCAAGGAATTCTATTTAGTATCGAACATTTATCTCTCTAAAATTAAAAACCAGCGGCTAACATTCTCTCCATATCTCTCTCTGCTTTTGTAATTCACATAGAATATAGGTTACCAAGACCAACACACACAGCTATTTTACTGTATTTGTTCTTAGTTTATCTTTACTTTGAAATTTTGACATTTTTCTTTTCTTTTTTCTTTTAAATTATCAGCTAGTGTTGTTTGTTTTTACTTTTATGCATGGGTTCTTGATTTTAGTCCGCCATCCGCCATCCATACGGTTTTCAAAAATAGGAATCTCTCAACACCAAAACAGAGCATCAAGAAAATAAAATAAAATAAAAGCAAATGATTCACGATGTATTGGTTGTAGTTCATGATTGCCAATGTCAGTGGTGATCGATGTGAAGATCTTGCTGCATGAATAAGAGAGACTGAGAGTTGAGAAAAAGCATGAGAAAACACGTTGGTTGGTGTGGGATGTGATCGTTATGATGTTTGCGTCGGGAGGGTGGGCGATGGGCAATTGAACTTGATTTTCATGGCTGATTTTCAGATTTGGAGATGTCAAATCCCTCTTCTTTCTCAGACATTGTTGAATTCCATGGTTTACAACTCACGGTCGTGGGTGAATGTTGAGGGGTGGTGATCGATTGAGAGGCTAAGGGTTGAGGTTGGAGCTGCAACCATGTATTGGCGATGACTTCCAGCCCTAACAGCTCCCATCTTCAAAGCTTTTGAGAGGCAAACATTGGAGCTAGAAAAAGTGAGAGTAACGGTTACCTGGTTTTAAGGCCAGAAGGGTAAAATAGTGATATTGATGATGTTAAGATGAATTGTTAGGTCAATTAATGGAGATGAAAATTTGTTATACAAATATAAATTTTAAGAGGTGAAATGTAATTTCTAAAATTACAAGATAAATTGTATTTTCACTACAAACAATCAAAGGAAGAAATTATTTATTATTTCAGCTTGGTGTGATTGTTTATTTTTTATTAAATCTACCAAGCAACCTACTGCTGCTCATTCTTCTTCTCGCTCTCGCTCTGGCCCTTTTTTATTTTTTTCGGGGGGGCGGGCAGATTGTTAGAGAATACAAGAAACTTGTTAGATAGTTTGTTAATTACAAATATTGCACCAATTGGTTTTACATCTAAGATAAATAAATTGTGTAAAACTAGTTACACTTGTACAACACAAATTTTAGGTAGTATGCAATTAGGCAACAAACAGTTCAGCCTTGCCATCAATGAAGAGACTCATAAACTCTTCACCATCTACAGTTTCCTTCTCTATGAGCAGTTGAGCAAGCTTGTGGAGGATGTCAATGTGGTTTGTTATGATCTGTTTGGCCCTTGAATATGCCTTCTCTACCAGTTCCCTTACCTCTGCATCTACCACATCTGCAGTTGCCATTGAATAATCTTTTTGGGAGGACATCTACAATTAGAACATACAGAAATTAGATTTCATTTACAATTGTGTTTCTGTTCATGTTTTCATTTTTCAGAAAACACACAAAATTTGATGAACTGTTCGGAATAATTGTCTGAAAACTGCTTTCAAACAAAAAATGAAAACAGAATAATGGGTGTTTTCAAACTTTTGGTTGTTTTGTTTCTGAAAAGAATGAAAGTACAACCAAACAGACCCTAAAAAACATGGGTTTACATAGTACAGCTGAAAAGGCCTTAGCATCGGGAAGGACCAGAACTCCCTTACCTGTTGACCTAAGAAGGGATTTCCACCAGGTCCTCCAATGGCAATCTGTCCAATCTTCTTGCTGAAACCAAATCTCTCCACCATCTGCCTTGCCACCCTTGAAACTTGCATGAAGTCATTTGATGCTCCTGTTGTTACATTCTCATCGCCAAAAATAACCTCTTCTGCAACCCTGCATTAGTAATTGGATGAATTTATTTATTTATTTATTTATTCCTGATGCTATATATAGATCAGAGGGAGTTGGGCAACAATGGTAACTCCAATCAATCCCAAACTGTTTTTTTTATTAAAAACTACCCAATTGCCATTTGAATTTGCATTCAATTAGAGCCATTTATCATTCAAGAATGTCCCAAAGACCATGAATGTTCCTGGATTGCCCTAATACATCTTACTTTGCATTAATGAAAATGAGTTTGTTTGTATAACTAACCTTCCACCAAGTGCAACAGCCATCTGGTTCTCCAGGTAACTTCTACTGTATAGTCCAGACTCGAGCCTCTCTTCGCTAGGAGCAAAGAAGGTAAGACCTCCAGCTTGGCCACGAGGAATGATAGATATCTTGGCTACTGGATCATATTCCGGCATAAGTGCACCAACCAAAGCATGCCCGGCTTCTGCAACTCGAATTGCATACACATTGTCAACAAATCTAGAAACAAAATCAAAACATGAACACAAGATTTTGTGAAGACTTTATGTTTTATATACCGTGATAAGCAACAAGTCTCTTCTTCTCCTCTGAGACAACAGCATTTTTCTTCTCCGGTCCAGCAATTATTCTCTCGAGGGCATCGGATATCTCATCTTTGCTTATTTCCTTGAGGTCACGCCTGGCTGCCAGAATGGCTGCTTCATTCATCAGATTCTGCAAATCAGCTCCGGTGAAACCCGGAGTTCTCCTTGCAATCTTCTCAAAATCCACGTCTTTCGCAAGTGCTTTTCCCCTTGAGTGCACCTGTTGCACATCGTTGTTGATTAGTAATCTTATTTAGGTAATAAGAAAGCCATAAATAAACCCACGGTTTTATTTAACAGTAGCAAGATATGTATAGATATTTGCAATATGGTCACATATTGGACGATATCAACCGACATATCAATAAATAATTGTATCAGAAGCCCAAAATCCTGATGTGTAACGGGTGATACGATACATAACAGCTGATATTTAGAACCTTGATTAAACCCTAGAAAAAGGCATTAGTAGTGTCTAATAGTAATATCCTTAAGCTCAGACTACAGCAATATTTCAAAAGTAAGTCCTAGCTACCGAACAGGTTGAAGAACACCACCAATATTGACAATTCGACTGTTCCAAGTCGTATAACCACCAAGCATCAATGCCTCATCAAATGAAACCAAGGTTCTTTTTTGAAACTGGAAGACACTTGCTGAGGCTTCATAATTGTGTTGAGGCTTCATAATTGTGTTCTACTAATTTGAAGCAACCAAATTAAATCCCGTCTGCCACAATGCTACACTTACCTGCTAAACTAAACCAACACCAACATGTTTACTGTAAAACCTCTATTACTATGTTCTGTTAGTACATATTTTACAATCCAGATGAATGAAGCTAACTAATAGGTTGTTCAAACTAAGTTTGAAAACTTAAAAATGAGCTAAAAAAAAACATTCAAACTTGGCATGTTTAGACCAATCACAAATGAGCTTTAATCATGTCGATCATGAGCCGGGTTTGAGTAACTTATAAATTGTTCATACAAACTTATCGAAACTTATCGAGCCAAACTAAAAAATGTAACAAGCTTCAAACTATATTCAAGCTTGACTTTTTAACATAACAAACTGACACAAAGTAAACTTTCAACGAACAGAACATGCTTGACTGGGTTAAGTTTGCTTTACAGCCTAACATTATTGACTGGGATTGAAATTGTTACTTATCACAAAAACTTAATTGAGTCCACATTGAGCTTTGTTTGCATATGTTTCAAACCAATCATCATGTTGATCAAAAGCAGTGTTTGAATAACATTAATTTGTATACGGTCCTAGCTCAAAAAAGAGTGTTTGGTTTGAATTTTCTGGATTAAATTTTTGAAAATTGAATTTTTTTGTTTTTTCGTGTTTTTTTTTTTTTTTGTTTTTAGTGAATATTTTTAAAATTTTAAATATTTTTTTTAGTTTTTTTAGATGCACCTTAATTAGTTAGATATATCTAAAAAGTAAAAAATTTGTGAAAAAATATTTTAAAAAATTATTAAATATATAAAAATATAAAAAATGTATTGAATTCTCAATTTTTTTTTTTGTATTTTTGATATTTAGTGAATTTTTAAAAGATTTTTTTCATAAATTTTTTACTTTTTAGGTATATTTATGTTTGGTATATCTAAAAATTTTAAAAATTACTTAAAATATTAAAAAAATTCATTAAAAATAAAAAAAAATACGAAAAATAAGAAAAGAAAGTAGAATTTTCTGATAAATGTTTTCAGAAAAACCAAACCAAACAAGCTACTCTTTAAACTATGTTCAAACTTAGAATATTTAACATAAGAAACCTATCTCGAACGAGTTTTAAATAAGTTTAAAATCGTTTTATAGCCATAATTTACATTTTTAACTGAGATGGAAACTAATGCACTTATCACAAAAACTAAACTGAGTCGACATTGAGCTCTCACCTGGAGGATCTTGACTCTCCCAGCAACATCTGGCCTGTCCACTGTAACTTGCCTATCAAACCTCCCAGGCCTCAACAATGCTGAATCAAGAACATCTGGCCGATTCGTCGCAGCCAACACAATCACACCCGAATTCCCCGAAAACCCATCCATCTCCGTCAACAGCTGATTAATAGTCTGTTCTCTCTCATCATTCCCACCTCCAAGCCCAGCCCCTCTCTGCCTCCCCACTGCATCAATCTCATCAATAAACACAATGCAAGGCGCTTTCGATTTCGCCTTTTCGAACAAATCGCGAACTCTCGAAGCTCCAACGCCCACAAACAACTCAACAAATTCTGATGCCGCACACGAAAAGAATGGAACTCCAGCTTCTCCAGCCACTGCTCGAGCCAAAAGGGTCTTCCCTGTACCAGGAGGTCCAACAAGAAGACACCCTTTTGGAATCTTAGCTCCAAGAGCTGTATATTTATCTGGGTTTTTCAAGAAATCAACAACTTCTTGTAATTCCAATTTGGCTTGATCAGCACCAGCAACATCAGCAAATGTAACTCCAGTCTCTGGGACTTCTTGAAACTTGGATTTCGATCTTCCGAAATCCATCGGGCCACCGAGCCCGCCGGAACCACCAGGACCTCCCTGAGCTCGCCGGAAAAGGAAGAAAAGTCCGGCAAAAGCAAGGAATGGAAACAACAAATTCCCAATGAAATTGAACAACCCACCGCCAGATTCACCCTCAGAAACCGAAATATCAACACCATTCATTGCCAGAATGTCGATGAGATCTGGGTCGTTGGGGACAATCACGGAGGCTCTCCGGCCGTCCACGGCGGTAAGTTGGAGGGCACCTCCGTCTTTGCTGAATCGGACCCTCTCGACCTTACCCTTTTTAACTGCGTTCAAGAACTCGCTGTACCTCCATTGATTACCCTCTGGGAGGTCAGAAATTGTCTGGGTTTGGGGTTTGGGGGCAGCCAAGAGTAGGTTCTGAGAAAACGGGGACGAATTTGAAGAACTGGGTATTGTGTTTTCAGCTTGAATTGTAGGTGGAGGATTATTGGGTAAGTTGGGGGAGTCTAGGGCTAGGGCTAGGGCTTGTGGAGTGATTGAAGAGAAGAGCAGGGCAGCTAAAGCGGCTTGTGATGGTATGTTGTTTAGATTATTGGGTTTTCTTTTGTTGTTGAGAATTGATTGAAAGTTTCTTCTTCTGGAGAGAAAAGGGGTGAGTTTAGCTGTTTTGGGGGTTGGAGGAGAGACAAAGATTTGGGTACCATAACCAAGGAAGCTTGAGGAGAGAAGAGGATTATTGGTCATGGAAGCCATGGATGAGGATGAATTTCTTCAGTTCTGTATTTTCTCTCTCTTCGAACCCAATCCAGAAGAGTGTTGGGTGGGGGTGAGGACTGTGGAGATGGGAAAATAGTGTTTGGAAGAGTAGAAAGTGAAATTAGCGTAGAAATTTGGAAGATCTAAGTGGGCTTCTGGAGACTTCAATTGGAGCCATAAATTTGATATGTTATCCAGTCATTTCTTTGACAGTACGCCCCAAGAACATCGACTAAAATGACCATCAAAGAAAAAAAACAGATCGACTACATGATAAAAGAGACAAAAATAGAAATAAAAACTAACAAATCACAAATTACTGGAAAAATCAAAATTTTGATTTGGAAATTTTAAAATTAGTTTTTTTTTTTATTCTTATATTTTTATTATTAGTGAATATTTTTGATTCTGTAATCAAATTTTTTAAAGGTAAATTACAAATATATCTCATAAGTTTACTTAAAATACGGATTATCTCATGTAGTTTATAAGAAATTATAAATACCTTATTTTTAGAATTTTTTATTTAACATAATTAATTGAAAAAAAAAATTATAATTGCCCTCTTATATAATAATAAAATTATATGAATTATTAATTAGAGTAATTACAAACATACTCCTAAAGTTTGATCAAAATACGAATCGCTCATGTCATTGTGAAAATTACATTTCCTCTCTGAGATTTTCAATTTCATAGCATATCGCTCATTTTATTAATAAATTATCAAATTAATTAACAGATTTTAATGATGTTAGAAATATGTTTCAATTAATAATTTAAGTATTTTTATTACTGTATATGAGAGTAATTATGAATTTCATTTTTTTAGTTAATTCTGTTAAATAAAAAATTCTAACAAAAGGATATTTGTAATTTTTCAAATCACAGAGGACAATTTGTACTTTAAGTAAATCTCAGGAGATGTATTTGTAATTTACCCAATTATTTAAATATATTTCTGATATCTTTAAAAATTATTAATTGACTTAATAATTTATAGGTAAATTACACTGACACCCCTATGGTTTTTATTTAATACAGATCTCACCCTCATGTTTAAAAAAATTACACTTATCCGCATGTCAAATTCAAATGACATATTTGCCTCTTAGTTTTTATACATAGAAAATAATAAAATAATACTGATATTTTTTTTATGTCATTTCAAGAAAATAATAATCTGTATATTTGGTTTGAGTTTTTTGGATTAAGTTTTTTGAAAATTGAGTTTTTTATTTTTCATGTTTTGTTTTTTGTTTTTAGTGAATATTTTTAAAATTTTAAGCATTTTTTTTTTACTTTTTTAGATGCATCTTACTTAGATATATTTAAAAAGTAAAAAATTTGTGAAAAAAATATTTAAAAAATTAATAAATACATAAAAATAGAAAAATATACTGAATTCTCGTATTTTTTTATTTTTGTTTTTCGTATTTAGTGAATTTTTAAAAGATTTTTTCACAAAAAATATACTTTTTATGTGTATTTATGTTAGGTGTGTTTAAAAATTTTAAAAAAAATCTTAAAATATTAAAAAAATTAGTAAAAAAAATAACACGAAAAACAAGAAAATAGAATTTTCTAAAAAGTATTTTTGGAAAACAAAAAACAAACAAGTTGAATAATTTTCTTTGGTTTAACTCACAAAAAATTGATTTTTTTTCGTATTTTTTTTATTTAATTTTTTTAATATTTTAAGCAATTTTTTTATTTTTTAAATACACCCAATCTAGGTACACTTAAGAAATATAATATTTTGTATTTTTTTTTAAATTCACCAAATATAAAAAAAAATACAAAAATTCAGTAATCCTGTAATAAATGTAAATGACGGTGTTTGATAATACTGTAATAAATGTGAATGAATAGATGAGAACGAAAAATGATGGTAGAAATAAAAATGAAAAATGCTATTCATATATAAAAATTTATAAAAAAAAATATCATAAAAATGTTGTGATAACGATATTGTTGTAAATATAAATCATATTTATGGGTGTTTTATTTTAAAGTGAAATGACACCATTAAGATATATCATTGTGTTTAAAAATTTTATACAAAATTTATGTTTGTATATCATCACTCAATAAGAATATATTTAGGTAGAATTTAATAATGAAAAATTATAAATATGGTCATGATGATAGGAAGAAGAAATGGTAGGAAAAAGGGCAAAATGGTCATTTAAAAAAATTTAGGGCATAACATCAACAATCTATGGAGTAATTTGTAATGAGATTACAAATCTCAATGAGTGGAATATAATTTTTCAAATGTGAAGGGAAAATCTGTATTAAACAGAAATCTAAGGGGGTGTCAATGTAATTTACCCATAATTTATTAATAAAAAGGGTCAATTGTTATAGAATTAGAAATTTTATGGGATGCAATGTAATTTCAAAAATAATATGGACAATTTACATTTTAAACAAACTTCAGAATGTGTATTTGTAATTTATCTATTTTTTTATTTTATATATTCATTTCTAGATATATTTAAAAAGTTAAAAAATTATGAAAAATCTCTACGAAATATTCACTAAATACGAAAAATATTTAAAAAATTCAAAAATTCAAAACATTTTTATTTTTTATTTTTTTTAAAATTATTTTTTATAAATATTTGAGAAATTGGTAATAAATCTAATCTAGTAATTACATAAAACATTAAGTCCATTGGATATTTTTTATTGGTAAAAGATCCGCCATTTGTGAAATAGTTTTGTGAGAAATCAGTTTATTGTTTTAAAGGATATTTTGTTTCTAATTTTACCCCTTGATTTATCTATTAACTTTTTTTTATCTGTTGACTCTCATTGACTATCTGTTCATATTTTTTCTCTTATCTATTCAAATTGTTTCCATATTTGTTCAAATTTTTTTTCTTCTATCTATTGAAATCTTTTCTTCAATTTTTTTTTCTATCTATTCAAATTTTGACTATTATTCATTTTTCCCCATTTTCCATTCAATTTTTATATGTTTTCTCTATCAATTTCTCTTTTTCTTTCTCTATCTGTTGAAAAAGAGAAAAAAAAATCATTTTTTGCAATCATCATCAACAACAATAACATCTCTCTCATCCTTATATCTCTCTCTCTCTCTCTCTCCTTCTCACTTTATCTGTAGGAATGAACCAAAAAAAAAAGAAAGAAAAAAGACACAAAGAAGGAACACCAATCTATTTCATCATCATCATTATCATCATCAACATCAACAACAGATAATAAAGAGAAAAAAGAGAAAAAAAATATACCCAAATCTACATCTTCTCCATTTATCTGTCCAAAATCACAAAAAACAAATATATGAAGAGAGAGAGAGTGAGAGGAATGGAGTGCACAATACATATACAATACAAAACGAAGTACCAAGAATTGACTAGCTAAGTTTTCATTTTTTGTAATAGAACCAAAAAATGAAAAATTAACATATGTGAATCAAATCAAAATAATTTTATAATGTATGTACATATATGTGCGTGTGTGTGTGTGTGTGTGTGTGTGTGTGTGTGTGTGTGTGTGTGTGTGTGTGTGATATATGTACATATATGTGCGTGTGTGTGTGTGTGTGTGTGTGTGTGTGTGTGTGTGTGTGTGTGTGTGTGTGAGAGTTTCTGAATAAAGTGGTCACAGAAATCATTACATATGTACACAGATCATTATAAATCTATGGTCACAAAAATCGACAACGATGACAGTTACATGGAGGTAGTAGTAGTAACGATCGAGATCTGATCCAAAAAATAAGAAAAAGATAATTCTCACCTTCACTGACGTTGACACCTTAAGAGAAAGATCCAGATCATCAAGGATGATGAGGTGGTGGTTGACGGCGAAGATGGTGGAGTTGGAGCAGAGTAAATGAAGAAGATGAAGGTAAAAGTGAAGGTGAATAGAGAAAATCCGATCCAGATCTCCGTAGGAAGAGATACTAGGGTTCCAAGAGAGAAAATGAAGAAGAGAGAGAGAGAGAGCGAGTGAGAGACAAGAGGGAGATCGGCGGCATGAGAGAGATAGAGAGAAAAACACAGCGGCAATAAGTGGTGTCCGGTGACGATGGCAACTCGAGGCAGCGACAATAGATCGAGATCGAAGGAGAGAGTGAAATTTGAGTGAGTGAAAGGAAAAAAGAAAGAGAGATGAGATACGGGTTTGTCAGTGAGTGTTGTTTTAGGGTTTACTTTATGTACATAGAGTAGTTTGGTCACAAAGTGTTTGAGCACCTGGACCTTTAGATAAATAAAATTGAAATTTTGACTTTTATACTTAGGCCAAGTTTGGCAAGTTAAATATAATCCGGCAACGATGGCAACTCGAGGCAGCGACAATAGATCGAGATCGAAGGAGAGAGTGAAATTTGAGTGAGTGAAAGGAAAAAAGAAAGAGAGATGAGATACGGGTTTGTCAGTGAGTGTTGTTTTAGGGTTTAGTTTATATACATAGAGTAGTTTGGTCACAAAGTGTTTGAGCACCTGGACCTTTGGATAAATAAAATTGAAATTTTGACTTTTAAACTTAGGCCAAGTTTGGCAAGTCAAATATAATCCAAAAAGCCAAAAAGTTATACAAAAAGCAAAAAAGGTATTACTATTCACAAATAAAAAATATTAAAAAAATATTTTATATATTTTTATAATATAAATCCACTGACAACGTCACAGCCGTTAAGCAGGCCATCATACACTTCTCTTGGGGCAAAAAAAAAATTGCCTCCTTCAAGGCAAATAACTTTTGGATAGTGATGATCAGTTTGTAGGGGCCACCATGGGTCCCATTTTAATAATCTGAACCGTTCAATATGTAGAATGCATCGAGTAATATACGCCTGTAAAAAATTACGTTAATCGAATATCGTTAACGATATGATCAAATCAGTTTTGTATAAACAAAACGGATGGTGTGATAATTAACTGTTGAACAAACCTAATCTGATCATATAGCTATCGATATCTGATCAATATGTTTTTTTACAAGCATATAATGCTCGACGGGTTGCACATATTGAACGGTTCAGATTATTAAAATGGGACCCATAATGGCCCTCACGGGCCGACCATCACTGTCCAAAAGTTATTTGCCCCGAAGGAGGCAATTATTTCTGTGGAGACATGCTGCGCAGTCGCAGGAGAGCTGTACGATCAATTAATTTTCTTGCACTATACACTTTGTTTATACAATTTTTTTATTACACATTTTTTTATAAAAAGACAAAAAGTTAACTCAAACATCCATATTTTTTTCCTCAGCTTTTTAGTTCAAAAAGATAAAAAGTGCACTTATTTAGGACACCTCAAACAAGCATTTAGTACTTGTTTGATATACTTTATAAAAGACAAAAAGCTAAAAAATTACTAAAAAAGCAAAAAATTAACACTATTCACAAAAGCCAAGGGACGGAAAAAATAGGTTCATTAGGCATAAGCATAGGTTCACTAGACATCACGGAAACAAAAAAAAAAAATTATATGACTGCGGGAGACGTGCACCACTGCCAAAGAATAAGAAAACACACACACACACAAAAAAAAAAAACAAACAAACAAACAAAGTTTTCAAAACATTGTACCTAAGTGCAGACCACGGCTGGAAAACAACAACTATAACAACAAAAATTATTTTCCAACAAAACCAGTACACACAGCTCCGCTAAAACCGTATTGACATGCACAGATTGCATGTCAGTATGCATAGTGGTAAAAAAAATAATTTTACTATTTTATATAATATTTTATACAAATTTTTTCGTAAAAAGTCAAAAAATTATTCCAGACAATCATATTTTTTTCCTCCATTTTTTTAATCCAAAAAGTCAAAAAGTGCATTTATATAGTTCATCCCAAATAATCCCTTAGTGCCCTAAATATTTTACTTTTTAAGTGTATCTATAAATAGATCTAAACCAAAAAAAAAAATGAAAATATTAAAAAAAATATCAATTCAAAAAATTCATTTTAAAAATTTAAACCAAACAAAGTGGTTATAATAATAAATAAATAAAATGACCGGGTATTCAAGAGATTAATTCTTGTCAGATATGGTGATAAGTTATTTTTTTTGTTATTATAAGGCTGCTTTGTATTATTTTTTCTCATTGTGGGCCTTTCTATATTAGTTGTTCATTGTCAGATTTATACATATATATATATATAGTTACATATATATATAGTATAGATATATTAAACTGTAATTATTTTTATTTAATTTATATAAGGTATTACAATTATAATGATGAAAATTAAATGCAAAATATAAACCAATATAGAAAAAACTCCTAGGAGATGAAGTTCCAATAAATACACGGGACATGAGAGATGGGGAACAAGACCTAGACGCGGATAAGGATTTTCAAACCACTAACCTGTTAGTAAGGTACAACCAATTGGCCTAGCCGGTTTATTATTGGACTAGGGAAAGAATATGATGCACAAGGATACTATGTGCACTCTATAACTAAAAAAAAATAATAATATAAGTTTATTTTTTTCTAAGTCATAATACTAAAAAAAAATAAAATAAAAAAATAACTAAATGCTACATGAGATATAACTAAACATATCAAAATAATATTATAACTAAAGAAAAAAATTGGTCATAATTAAAGAAAAAAATGAGGTAATTAAATGCGTATATGATATGAGATGTGTATTGTAGAATTCTCCATTGAACTATGATTAATCAATTGTTTCTTGATGTTGATTGTTTGTGTTGGTTGTTCAACGCATCAAAATAGGAGCACTTTTTCATAATTTTTTTTTATTCACTTATATTCTATTTAGTTTATATTATTTTTTTATATTCTATCAAGTCTTATGGGTGACATAGTTATCAAAATACTCTTAATAATATTCACATTTTAGTGTGAATGTTCACATGTCAATGTCAATATTCACATTGTAAAATATGAATGTTCATATTACCAAATTTCTAGTCGTTAAAAAAATATGAATAATCCTTCGTAGCTCGAATCCTCCCTTCCCTGAATCCCCCGACTGTCCAAAACGACGTCGTTTTGTCGTTTTGGACAGTTTCTTTCTTCTTTTTTTTTTTCTCCTTATGTCTGAAATAGAAGGAGAGAAAGAGAAAGAGGGAGAGAAGAGAGAAGAAGGGGAAGAAGGAGAGAAAGAGAAAGAGAATGAGAATGAGAGAAAGAGAAGAGAGGGGAAGAGGGAATGGAGAGAGAGAGAGGGTCGATTGCCGATCGTCGCCGCCTCCGCCTCCGATTTTTTTTTTTTTTCAGATCGATTGTAGCCCGATTTTTTTTTTTCTCTGAAAATGTGTTGATGATGATGATGGTGATGGTGATGTTGATGAAGATGTTGTTGTTGATGATGAAGATGTTCTAAATCTGAAGATGAATGGTTGATTTTTTTTTTTTTTTCCCTGGATCTAAAGATGAATGGTTGTTGATGATGATGTAGATGAAGATCTGAAGATGATGATGATGATGATGATGATGTTGTTGTTGTAAGACAATCTTCACTGTATTTAAATTAATTAAATTCTGTTGTGTACTAAACAATAACCAGAATATAAAAAAATAAAGGAAATGAGAGAATTTGTTTGATTACAAAAATCAAACTCGAAATAAAAATAAAAATAAATAACTAAAAACAGATTTTATTTTGTTACAAAAACAAAATTAAAATCTGATTTAAACAAATAATAAAACACTGAAAATAAATTAAATAATTTACTTGATTTAATTTCTTCGAATTATAATTTGATCAAGTCCAGTGTTTGACACTGTGTCCTTAAGACAGATTCGTCCTCTCCACGGTGCTTTCAGAAATTGGACGTCTATCTCCCAGGATGAAATGATCTACTACAAACAATAACAGCACTACAAATTGTTTGTCTTACGAACACACTAAGTGTTTACACTCTTTCTTTCAGAAAATAAATGCAACAAAATGCAGAGATTTATATCAGAGGATGGAGTACGAAAATTGGAGTAAAATTCAAATGGGAGGCTAGTCTATTTATAGATGTAAAGGTGGCTATTGGTTTTGAATTGAACAGGTATGAAACCTGTTGGCTTTGAATTCAAACAGATTTGAATCTGTTGGGTTATATTTCAAACAGATAACAAAACGGGAAGGGCCCTGTTTGGGTGTGCAATAAAACCAGACTGGTTTATTTCGGGAAGGGCCCTGTTTGGATGTACAGTAAAACCAAACCAGTTTAATTTTGAATTATGGATTTTATTTTACCAAAAAATAAAATTAAATTCAAATGTTTTTGGCCCAAAAAGATTAGTATTGGGCCGAACAAGCCCAACCCAACCTCACACCATGTACCCGCGCCCAAGCCCAGGCCCAGCCCAGCCTGCCCGACTGGACGAACGGCGGCGGCGCACGCGCGCGTGTGTGGTGATTTTTGGGTCCAATGGGTCTAGCCCATTTTGCCCATAGCCTCTCCCTCTAAAACACTTGGGTACCCTTTACGGCATACCCCAAGTACCAAACCCAAGCCTTATAAACCCATTCAAAACCTCCCATCAAATCAATGTGGGACAAGCCATTTTACAACCTTAAGAAATTTCCACCAAAACTCCATTTCCATGGAGTACACTTTGGCTTCAATTTCCCATTCACTCGGTAATGGTTTTGAGCAACCAAATATACCACGTGAATCACAACGCGGCATAGAACGCGTTACCACTTTGACCCGTGAAAATCGACGCACGGGGCCCACCTAAAAAATAGACCGAACTTAGGAAAAAATTCTGATTTTACCCAGAATTTATAACAATTTCCAACAATCCCCCATATGAATGGAATTTGATGACAACGGAAATGCAACAATATGCAGATTTATCGAAAGAGTATAAGTCGAAAATATCTTGCATTAGGATTGGTAGTTTTGGGCCTTGAACCTTCCCTAGTGATAACCTATCGGACTTACTGGCTAACCAATGGACGCGATGCCTTGAATTGTTCAGCCGTTTGTGTAAGCCAAGACAATAGATTTCACACAAAATATCTTCTAACACATTGTGGTTCTCACTGTTGTGTTCATTTTGGCCTTGAACGCGCCTGGTTTTTATAAGTGTTTCTAGAGAATTTAGCCTCTTCATTCTCATAGAACCGGCTCCAGTTCAACACTCATATAGGTGATTCTTATTGTGAGTATCTCCTTATACTCGTCTTGATTTATGCCTCAATCAAGATATAAGTAATCATTAAAAGCAAAGCTTATCCTTATACCCCTGCATACAACATATGTTGCAGATATCACTCTCACCATTGGAATGGGTAGGGAATTTTTAATCCCTTGGTGATTTCTGGTGAGCCATACATAACTTAGTTATCCCTTTGAACTTAGTTCTTGGGATCTCCAGTCATATAAGTAGGGTTACCATTATGACGACTCTTATGTAATAGGTTTTAATCCCATCCCCTTCGATGAACTATACACTATCTCTTTTGTCAAACATTTTGTTAACGGATCCGCAATATTCTCTTTAGATTTTATATAATTTATTGAGATTATTCCGTTTGACAACAATTGCCTTACGGTATTATGTCGACGACGAATATGTCGTGACTTACCGTTATACATATGATTCTGTGCCCTGCCTATTGCAGATTGACTATCACAATGAATGCAAATAGCTGGCACAGGTTTTGGCCACATTGGAATGTCTTCTAAGAAGTGACGAAGCCATTCTGCTTCTTCTCCTGCTTTGTCCAAAGCAATGAACTCAGATTCCATTGTGGATCGTGCGATGCAAGTTTGTTTCGTGGATTTCCAAGAAACAGCAGCGCCTCCTAGAGTAAAGACATATCCACTTGTGGATTTTGAATCTTTAGTATCCGATATCCAATTTGCATCACAATAACCTTCAAGTACTGTTGGATATCGAGTAAAGTTCAAACCAAGATCACGGGTGAATCTTTGATATCTAAGAACCCGAATGATCGCTTTCCAAAGGTCTTCTCCGGGATTACTATTGTACCTACTCAATTTACTGATAGCATAAGCTATATCAGGACGAGTACAATTCATTAGGTACATTAGGCTTCAAATGATTTGGGAGTATTTTAACTGAGACACTGCATCACCTTTATTTTTCGATAAATAAAGATCGATGTCTACAGGTGTTCTAACTAAAGTCAAATCATCCTTGATAAATTTATCAAGAATTTTCTCAATATAATGAGATTGAGATAATGCATATCCATCAGATGTTTCAGTAATTTTCATTCCTAATATTACATTTGCGACCCCCATATCTTTCATATCAAATCTTTTGTTAAGCATTTGCTTAGTTGATTTGATCATGTTTTGACTGCTTCCAAATGATAAGAATGTCATCTACATAAAGACAAACTATGACATATCCTTGGTCAGTGTTTTTAACATAGACGCATTTATCACATTCGTTTATCTTAAACCCATTAGTAAGCATTGCATGATCAAATTTTTCATGCCATTGCTTAGGTGCTTGTTTTAATCCATAAAGGGATTTTACAAGTCGACAAACTTTCTTTTCTTGTCCTGATACTACAAACCCTTCGGGTTGCTCCATATAGATCTCTTCATTTAGATCACCATTTAAGAAAACTGTCTTAACATTCATTTGATGTATTTCTAAATTAAACAACGCTGCTATAGAAATAAGCATGCGAATGGATGTTATTCTTGTTACAGGGGAATATGTGTCAAAATAGTCCAGACTTTTCTTTTGTCTGTAACCTTTAACTACAAGTCTTGCTTTGTACTTGTCAATTGAACCATCTGCTTTCATTTTTCTCTTGAATATCCATTTATATCCAAGAGGTTTAGAACCTGGTGGAAGATCCACCAATTCCCAAGTATGATTTTGCATAATGGATTCAATTTCATTATTAACAGCCTCTTTCCACAAAGGTGCTTCAGGACCTATTATTGCTTCCTTAAAGCTTTGAGGTTCATTTTCTAACAGGTATGTCAGAAAATCTGGACCAAAGGATTTTGATGTTCTCACTCTCTTACTTCGTCTTGGTTCATCATCAGTTAAATCCTGTTGGTCGAGACTATTGCGTTATAGCGATCCCGGGTTTACCCTTGTTGTACAGTGATCCGGACATGTGTCCGTGGATGTTGGTAGTTGTTTATTATCTAGTTTGTATCTTCTTTACTTTGTATATTGAGTTATAAGATGTGTTGGGCAGGTTTGTTACAGGTTGGTTGTGCTTGGGAGCCTAGTGTTGCTGCCCAGATTTTTGGTCCTTCGCTCGAGCGAGGAGTTTGTCGCTCGAGCGAGTGTAGTGTTGCGTCTGGTTCTGGACCTGAGAGTTGTATTTCCTAGCTCGAGCGAGCTTTTCGTGGCTCGAGCGGTCTGGATTTTTCTTCGCTCAATCGAGAACTTCTTGGCTCGAGCGAGAGTTTTCTGTGTCTGGTCGCTCGAGCGACCAAGTCTTCGCTCGAGCGAGCGTGTTTTATATCAGCGGACAGCAGCGTCTTAAACATCACTTTTTCAGTCCCTTTCTTTGAGCAAAACCTAAATCCGAGCCTCTCTCTCTCTAAACTTGCACTCTCTCTAAGGTTTGATCTCCCTAGGGTGTGAGTCTAGCCTAGGGCCTTTATTAAAAAGATAGAGGGTGTTGAGAGTTTCGATTTAATCTGAAAAAAGTTTGGATTTGGAGCACGTTGATCTTCGAGTCTTCATCTCCTTTTTGGCTTAAACTTCAAGGTAGGGATATCCTACTCCTCTCTATGGGTTTTGTCTTTAAATTTTGGTATTTTGAGATGTTGGGCTTGGTTTGGTAATTTTGTGAAAGTTTGGGGCTTTTGTGTAATTTTACAAAAGTTGGGGTTTAATTCATAATAAACCTAGATGCATGTTTGGCATAGAGAAATGGAATAAATGTTGAATCATTGATGAAAATGGGACCTAAGGGTTGAAATGTTAATTATGGGAATTGACCTAATTACATTGTTTAATTAATTGGAATAATTAATTGAAAAGAATGAAGAAATGAAATGTTGATTGAATATCCATTGTGCATTTATTTTCTGTTTAGAAATAACTGCTTTGGGCTATCGGTGGAGGATAGTCGTGATTGTTGTAGACAATGCATGATGATTAGGCAAACTGAAACTAATCAATGAAATGTGTCATGGAACTTGACGGTTGATAGAATACATTAACTGTATGTATTGGGTGATTGTATATAGAACCAATGTGTTTATATACGTTATGTGTAGAGGAGGAGATAGGGGATGTACTCCGCGGTTTAGGGGAAGATAGGGGATGTACCTCTAAACCGGTTAGTGAAGGGAGAAGATAGGGGATGAACTCCGTAGATACAGCTCATATGCTTGTCTAAAGAAGTGAAGATAGAGCTTATATGCTTATCTTTGTGATATGTGGATATAGCTTATATGCTTATCTGTGAATGTGGGATATTGTTGTTGTACATATCTGTTGAGAATGTGGATATAGCTTTTATGCTTATCTGAATGTGAGATATAGTTTTTATACATATCTGTGGAAATGATGATAGAGCTAGCATGCTTATCTGTTGAAAAAGGGAAAATGAAAGGTAACTTGGACTCATTAGTTGTAAGACATAAATATGTAATTTATGTGATTGTATCAGTGTTGGCCATCTATCAATTGCTAATATTATAGTCATTGTCCATGGTTGGTTTAGTGTATTTCTACTGGGCTGTGGCTCACCCTATATGGGAATATCATTTTCAGGTGCAGGAAGCATGCCACCTCCAAGGACATAGCTGGGAGGCTAGTAGCGGGCATACTTTGTTGCTTAACTTTTGATGTATTACATGTAACTTCAAGCCAAGGGCTTAATGTGTAAACGAGTTAGTACTCTTTTGTTGTAACCAAGTGTTAACTTGGAAAGCTGTAAGCCCGTAGGGCATTTTGTTATGATGTTAACATGTAATACTTATGTAATGGAACTCTAATGAATAAAGGAATGTGGTTAGTTTATATGTAAATGCATGTCTTATTTGATGGGTTTAATGTTATTATTTTGAGGGCGTTACAACTTGGTATCAGAGCGTACCGGGTTCGAATACTTTGGGTACGTGGGAAGTGATTAGGATCACAATGGGTTTGTCTCGCTTGATAGAGACTTAAATGTAGTATCATATGCTATGTGCTTAAGTGATAACATGCTTATGTGACTATGTGGGTATGGGATTTAATTTCTGGGATGTTGATTGGATCCTTGAGTTTCTGGGAGTCTTGTTGGAAAAGCACTTGATCAATGCTATTTCTAACCGGAACTCTAGTAACGCCTCGGGACTATCATTATCCGGAAATGAAATTCGTAAGTGCTTATGTGTTTATGTGCTTATGTGGAATGAATTACAGTTGTCCATGCATTAGGACGTGAGTGTTTAGTTTCGGCACATTTATGAATGTGCTAATGTTCTGTGTTACCTTTATTAGGATGTCAGGACGAGGAAGAGGTGCTAGGCGTGTAGACCTGCGAGGCAGGAAGCACCGTTACCGGGTGAGATTCCAGCAGTGCAAGAGGGAGTTGGGCAGGCCAATGTGGCCGAGCCAGTAGGTCAGCAGGCTATGGGTGCCTTGGCCAGAGAGATAGTAGGAGCTTTGGGTATTCTTAGAGCTGGGACTCAGGCAGCTGAGACAGGGCCTTCTTTCTTGAAGAGGGAGTTCTTCCGGTCTAATCCGGATGAGTTTATCGGGGATCCGAAGGAGCCACTGAAGGCTGATGAGTGGTTAGAACAGATGAGTAAGACGTTCGAGATGCTTGGCATTGAGAACGGAGCACTGAAAGTGACCTTGGCATCCTTCCAGCTGAAGGGAGATGCGGGTCAATGGTGGAAGTACGAGAAGGCTCGTGTTGGTGGTACTTGGGAGGCGTTTATAAATGCTTTTCAGGAGAGGTTTTTGTCTGCAGCAGCTAGGGAGAAGCTGAGGGATCAGTTTAGCCGGCTTAAACAGCAGGGCTTGTCAGTGGCCGAGTTTGAGGCTACTTTTACCAGTCTGTCCAGGTTTGCACCGGAACTGGTGGCGTCTGAGGAACGTCGTTGCTATGAGTTTGAGCGGAAGTTGAGGCGGGGCCTCAAGTTGAGAGTTGGTGGATCTTACATTCGAGAGTATAGACACCTAGTTGATGCTGCTGCTCATATGGAGATTATGATGCAGGAGGAGGAGGAAGAACAGAGGGGCTCCAAGAGGAGTCAGGATAGTCAGAGTGATGGCAGGAGACAGAAGGGTTATAACCCTCAGCAGTCTCAGGGTGCAGTCTCTAGATCGACCTTTCCAGTGCCGAGTGTAGGTTCGGGGAGAGGCAGTCAGGGGGAATTCACTTGTTACAAGTGTGGCCAGTTGGGTCACAAGGTTTCAGTTTGCCCGCAGAAGGGTGGGGGTCAGAAAGCTGCTTCTTCTTCAGCTAGACCGCAGAGTCAGAGTTTGGGCAGGGGGCAGCCCTTGACTTGTTATCAGTGTGGACAGCCTGGGCACCTGAAGAGGTTTTGCCCACAGTTGAGTGTCACCTCGGGAGCGTCTGGTTCTAGGCAGACGCAGGGTTTTCAGCCAGCTCAGTCTGTGCAGGCCTCGAGGGCCAATCCGGGAGTTTCGTCATCCCAGTCTGTGCAGCAGTCTTTTGCTCCGAGAGGTGAGCAGGTAGACCAGGGGCCTACGGGGCGCGTGTATGCTGTTACCGCGCAGGATTTTGTACCAGCTCCATCAGTAGTGAGAGGTACTTTTCTGTTTTGCAACTCGGTTGCTAGTGTGTTGATAGACACGGGTGCATCTCATTCTTTTGTATCTGCTGCATTTGCATCTGTTTTGGAATTGGAGTTAGCACAGTTAGCATCTCCTATTTGTGTGGTATCGCCTTTGGGTGGTGAGTTGATCCTAAAACAGGGTGTTAGAGGATGTGATATAGAGGTCGCCGACTATAGGCTTCCTTTTCCGTTTGTTGTCATGCCTATGAAGGGTTTTGATGTTATTTTGGGTATGGACTGGTTATCGTCATACCGGGCTGTTATCGATTGCTACCGCCAGAGGGTCACGTTATGTACCTTGAGCGGGGAGTGGTTCCATTTCTTGGGAGACCGGGTTGGTAGTGTTTTGCCACCGGGGTATGATTCGCGAGGGCGAAGTGAACTTAGTAGTCTACTTGCTAGTTTTGAGAGTGGTGAGAGTGGTGAGACCCAGCATGTATTGCCGAGGGTGGTTTGTGAGTATTCGGATGTCTTTCCCGAAGATCTTGTTAGTTTGCCACCTCACCGAGAGATAGAGTTCTCTATTGATTTAGTGCCCGGCACGGCGCCGATTTCTATGGCACCTTACCGTTTTGCTCCAGCAGAGTTGGTCGAGTTGAAAGTTCAGCTCCAGGAATTGCTCGATAAGGGCTTTGTTCGCCCTAGTGTTTCATCGTGGGGAGCACCGGCACTCTTTGTTAAAAAGAAAGATGGTGCCTTGAGATTGTGTATAGACTACCGGAAGTTGAATCGGGCTACGGTTAAGAATAAATATCCTATGCCCCGTATAGATGATTTGTTTGACCAGTTGAAGGGTTCCCGTTGTTTCTCTAAGATAGACTTGAGATCGGGTTACCACCAGTTGAGGGTCAGGGAAGAGGATATTCCGAAGACGGCATTCCGTACGCGGTATGGCCATTACGAGTTTTTGGTGATGCCATTTGGGCTTACCAATGCACCGGCAGTCTTTATGGACTTGATGAACCGGATTTTCTGGGAGTTCTTAGATCGATTTGTGGTCGTCTTCGTGGACGACATCCTTATCTATTCGCCTTCAGATGAGGAGCACGAGGAACACTTGAGAGTGGTGCTTGAGTTGCTTAGAGCCCATAGGCTGTATGCCAAGTTTGGGAAGTGTGAGTTCTGGCTGAGGGAAGTCAAATTCTTAGGCCACGTGGTATCCGGGGAAGGGGTGTCTGTTGATACATCCAAGGTTGAGGCAGTGCAAGATTGGGCACAGCCTAAGAGTGTGTTTGAGATCCGCAGTTTTCTGGGATTAGCTGGGTATTACCGTCGGTTTGTGAAAGATTTCTCCAGGTTAGCGTCACCGTTGACTAGACTGACTCGGAAGGGAGTCAAGTTTGCGTGGAGTGAGACTTGTGAAAAGTCGTTTTAAGAGTTGAAAGTTAGATTGACCACCGCTCCGGTGTTGATTATTCCGGAGAGAGGGTTGAGTTATGCGGTTTATTGTGATGCCTCACGAGAGGGTTTGGGTTGTGTGTTAATGCAAGAGGGGAAAGTGGTAGCTTATGGCTCACGTCAGTTGAAAATACACGA
The DNA here is from genome assembly GCF_055761805.1 of Camellia sinensis. NCBI lineage: Eukaryota > Viridiplantae > Streptophyta > Magnoliopsida > Ericales > Theaceae > Camellia > Camellia sinensis. Next base: position 16,989,127 of record NC_138966.1, read on the forward strand.
GAAGAATTACCCCACACACGACCTAGAGTTAGCGGCTGTGATCTTTGCCTTGAAAGTGTGGAGGCACTACCTTTATGGTGAGAGGTTCGAGGTATTCTCGGATCATAAGAGTTTGAAGTATCTGTTTACCCAGAGAGACTTGAATTTGAGGCAGAGGAGATGGATGGAGTTCATCGAGGATTATGATTTTGAGTTGCACTATCATCCGGGAAAGGCCAATGTTGTGGCCGATGCCCTTAGTAGGAAGACCATTAGTGATGTAGCTTGTATAGCCATCCGGGAATGGGAGATGTTGGGAGCACTTGGCGAGTTTGATTTGCTACTGGGCGAATCTGTTGAGGCTGCGGCCTTGTTTTCTGTTGTTGCGCAACCTACACTTGTGATTAGAGTGTTAGAGGCACAGAGAGGTGACCTTGAGGTAAAATCCCTCCGTGAGAAGATCTCCAGTGGGAAAGTTGAGAAGGGTTTGACGGTGTATCCCGACCTGAGTGTGAGATACCGAGACCGTTTGTTTGTACCGGAGTCTTGCCGTGAGGAAGTACTCCGAGAGTTTCATCATTCGCGCCTTGCGGTGCATCCGGGAGGTACTAAGATGTATCAGGATTTGGGTCGCCAATTTTGGTGGCGGGGTATGAAGAGAGATGTGGCTGTTTTCGTATCGAAATGCCTTACTTGCCAGCAAGTGAAGGCTGAGCATCAGAGGCCAGCGGGTTTGTTGCAACCCTTGCCTATTGCCGAGTGGAAGTGGGAGCATGTCACTATGGACTTCGTTGTAGGCCTTCCGAGGACTCAGCGGGGTAGTGATGCTATTTGGGTGGTTGTAGACCGGTTGACTAAGTCCGCGCACTTTATTCCTATGCGCGTGAGAGATTCGGTAGATCATCTTGCCGATTTGTATATTCGGGACGTAGTGAGATTGCACGGGGTCCCAGTGACGATCGTCTCAGATAGAGATCCTCGTTTTACTGCTAGGTTGTGGCAGAGTTTGCAGAGTGCCTTGGGCACTAAGTTGACCTTTAGTACGGCTTATCATCCTCAGACTGACGGGCAGTCCGAGCGTACTATTCAGATCCTTGAGGATATGCTTCGGGGTTGTGTCCTTGATTTCAGTGGGACGTGGGAGAGGCACTTGCCCTTGGTAGGGTTTGCCTACAACAACAGTTTTCAGTCTAGCATCGGTACGGCACCGTTTGAGGCCTTGTATGGCCGACCGTGTAGATCTCCAGTGTGTTGGGCCGAGGTGGGTGATGCACCTTTGTTGGGTCCGGAGTTGGTAAGAGAGACGACGGAGAAAGTTGAGCTTATCCGTAGGAGGCTTGTTACAGCCCAGAGTCAACAAAAGAGTTATGCCGACCGTAGGAGGAAGCCTTTGGCGTTTGAGGTAGGTGATCATGTCTTTCTGAAAATATCACCTAGACGAGGCCTGATGAGGTTTGGGAAGAGTGGGAAGTTATTCCCTCGGTTTATTGGTCCTTTTGAGATCCTTGAGAGGATTGGTGAGGTTGCTTATCGATTAGCCTTACCACCGCAGTTGTCCGGAGTGCATGATGTGTTTCATGTGAGTATGCTTCGGAAGTATGAGCCAGATCCATCACATGTGCTGGATTGGACCGATTTAGAGGTAGATGAGGATGCCTCGTATGAGGAGAGACCGGTTCGGGTCTTGGATAGGCGGGATCAGGTCCTGCGTGGCAAGACCATTCCTTTGGTGAAAGTCTTGTGGAAACATCACAGAGTGGAGGAAGCCACTTGGGAACGTGAGTTGGAAGTCCGAGAGAAATATCCGGACTTGTTTGTTGATATGTAATCTTGTATTTAAATTTTACATTTTGTTGAACTTAAGAGCTTTTATATATGTCTTAAGTTGTGAAACATTGAAAATGTTTTGGTTATTGGAAGTATGTTTTGGAACTTGCCTCATATGGGAGTTGAATGTAACATTATATGTGTTAAGTATATTGTTGACATTGGAAAGTTAGTGCATAATGTTGATGCATGTTGAAAATACATATGTTGTTTACATACTGTGATATGTCTCTTGTTAAAGGGATGGGATGACCGGTAATGGGTCGAATTGTTAAATGTTCAAGTGTAACATTGTCTAAAATGGAGGAAAACTTGTTTTTGAAAACTTGTGCTTAATTTCGGGGGCGAAATTCTTTAAGGGGGGGAGGTTATAGCGATCCCGGGTTTACCCTTGTTGTACAGTGATCCGGACATGTGTCCGTGGATGTTGGTAGTTGTTTATTATCTAGTTTGCATCTTCTTTACTTTGTATATTGAGTTATAAGATGTGTTGGGCAGGTTTGTTACAGGTTGGTTGTGCTTGGGAGCCTAGTGTTGCTGCCCAGATTTTTGGTCCTTCGCTCGAGCGAGGAGTTTGTCGCTCGAGCGAGTGTAGTGTTGCGTCTGGTTCTGGACCTGAGAGTTGTATTTCTTGGCTCGAGAGAGCTTTTCGTGGCTCGAGCGGTCTGGATTTTTCTTCGCTCGATCGAGAACTTCTTGGCTCGAGCGAGAGTTTTCTGTGTCTGGTCGCTCGAGCGACCAAGTCTTCGCTCGAGCGAGCGTGTTTTATATCAGCGGACAGCAGCGTCTTAAACATCACTTTTTCAGTCCCTTTCTTTGAGCAAAACCTAAATCCGAGCCTCTCTCTCTCTAAACTTGCACTCTCTCTAAGGTTTGATCTCCCTAGGGTGTGAATCTAGCCTAGGGCCTTTATTAAAAAGATAGAGGGTGTTGAGAGCTTCGATTTAATCTGAAAAAAGTTTGGATTTGGAGCACGTTGATCTTCGAGTCTTCATCTCCTTTTTGGCTTAAACTTCAAGGTAGGGATATCCTACTCCTCTCTATGGGTTTTGTCTTTAAATTTTGGTATTTTGAGATGTTGGGCTTGGTTTGGTAATTTTGTGAAAGTTTGGGGCTTTTGTGTAATTTTACAAAAGTTGGGGTTTAATTCATAATAAACCTAGATGCATGTTTGGCATAGAGAAATGGAATAAATGTTGAATCATTGATGAAAATGGGACCTAATGGTTGAAATGTTAATTATGGGAATTGACCTAATTACATTGTTTAATTAATTGAAATAATTAATTGAAAAGAATGAAGAAATGAAATGTTGATTGAATATCCATTGTGCATTTATTTTCTGTTTAGAAATAACTGCTTTGGGCTATCGGTGGAGGATAGTCGTGATTGTTGTAGACAATGCATGATGATTAGGCAAACTGAAACTAATCAATGAAATGTGTCATGGAACTTGACGGTTGATAGAATACATTAACTGTATGTATTGGGTGATTGTATATAGAACCAATGTGTTTATATACGTTATGTGTAGAGGAGGAGATAGGGGATGTACTCCGCGGTTTAGGGGAAGATAGGGGATGTACCTCTAAACCGGTTAGTGAAGGGAGAAGATAGGGGATGAACTCCGTAGATACAGCTCATATGCTTGTCTAAAGAAGTGAAGATAGAGCTTATATGCTTATCTTTGTGATATGTGGATATAGCTTATATGCTTATCTGTGAATGTGGGATATTGTTGTTGTACATATCTGTTGAGAATGTGGATATAGCTTTTATGCTTATCTGAATGTGAGATATAGTTTTTATACATATCTGTGGAAATGATGATAGAGCTAGCATGCTTATCTGTTGAAAAAGGGAAAATGAAAGGTAACTTGGACTCATTAGTTGTAAGACATAAATATGTAATTTATGTGATTGTATCAGTGTTGGCCATCTATCAATTGCTAATATTATAGTCATTGTCCATGGTTGGTTTAGTGTATTTCTACTGGGCTGTGGCTCACCCTATATGGGAATATCATTTTCAGGTGCAGGAAGCATGCCACCTCCAAGGATATAGCTGGGAGGCTAGTAGCGGGCATACTTTGTTGCTTAACTTTTGATGTATTACATGTAACTTCAAGCCAAGGGCTTAATGTGTAATCGAGTTAGTACTCTTTTGTTGTAACCAAGTGTTAACTTGGAAAGCTGTAAGCCCGTAGGGCATTTTGTTATGATGTTAACATGTAATACTTATGTAATGGAACTCTAATGAATAAAGGAATGTGGTTAGTTTATATGTAAATGCATGTCTTATTTGATGGGTTTAATGTTATTATTTTGAGGGCGTTACAGCTAGTCTCTTGTGTTTGATTGTCATTAGTCTCTTGACTTTGTGTACAATCATAAATTCTTTTCTGTGAACTTAATTCCTGTCCTTTCTTGTAAGGAAAGACATGTTCAAAAAACACAGCATTCCTTGACTCTGTAATAGTGTTCACATTTATATCAGGTATTTCCGATTTACAAGTCAGAAACCGATATACACTACTATTCTGAGCATAACCAATAAACACACAGTTTACTATTTTTGGTCCAATCTTAGTCTTTTTAGGACCAGGAACTTCAACTTTTGCCAAATACCCCCACACTTTTAAGTATTTGTAGGAAGGCGGTCGACCTTTTCACAATTCATAAGAAGTGTTGTTGGTTTGCTTGTGGGGTATTTTATTAAGAACATAATTAGCAGACAATATTGCTTCCCCCCCACAAGTTCTGTGGTAAGCCTGAACTTAGTAACATGACATTCATCATTTCTTTGAGGGTTCTATTCTTCCCATAGTTCTAAATCGCGGTATCGGGTAACGTAACGGTATCGATCGCGGAGTATCGGTATCGGGAGTATCGACCGGTACGTATCGGGTATCGGGCGTCGAGGCTGTGAAATTTCAAAAATCATTAACAATCCCTCTAAAACTCAATTTTATGTATTTTTTCACTCTTTTAGCCTTAATTTATCACATTTTAATCAAAATTTTGATATGTAAAGGCACTTTTTGACTCATTTTCAACTAAATGATATGTATTTATTTTAGCCTTAATTACCTAATTTATTTTATTTATTTGTTTTTTTGATCTATTTTAATGCACTTTCAATCAATAATCAGGGTGACTCTAGTCTCATCCCCCATCAAGCAAACAAAAGCTGTTAGATTTTTTTATTTGTATTATTAATATTTTATTATATATAGTTTGGTTATTTTAAAAAAATCAAGAAAAAAACCATCCCATACCATAATATAAATAAAAAAATAACCAAACACAACTTACCAAGCAAACAAATTATAAACATTATAAACAACTAACTAGAAAAATAAATAAATTATAAACAAACCAAATGCAACTTACCAAGCAAAACCATCCCATACCATAATATAAATAAAAAAATAACCATAGAGAAAAGAAAAGAATAACATAATATAATATAAACAAACCATTTGAAGAAGAAAAAAAATAACATAATCTAACATAAACAAACCGAACAGAAGCAAACTGGACAGAAGCAAAACCATTTGAAGAAGCAAAACCATAAAATAATATAATATTACATAATATAATATAAACAAACCCAACAGAAGCAAAACCATTTGAAGAATTGTTCAGCCAAAGCAAAAAACAGAGCACGAAACAAATGTAAACAGAGCATGAGAAAAAAACCTTCAATGAAGAAGCTTGAAATCGGTGATGGTTTGGGTTCGATTCGATGTTTCTCCTTGCAACACTTTACAAGATCAATGCCCCTAGGAGATGGATTTGGGTTTGATTGGGGAGTTGAGTTTGGCCCGATTGAGGGAAAACTTTGGGAAGTTGAGTTGAGTTTGGTCCGAGTTGAGTTTGGTCCGATTGGGTTTGATTTGGGTTTGAGGTTTGGTCCGATTCGATGTTTCTCCAGGTGATTTGCTTTTCCATGTGACTTGCTTTCCTCAATTATTTTTCCATATGCTTTGCTCGTTTTTCAGCCGAATCGGACTATATCGGAACTGGAACGCTCACGTATCGGATACAAGCCGATACGTGTCAGGAATCGGCCGCTACGAACGTGAAATTCGTTCTCACCGGTATATCGGTGAGTATCCGACTCGGCACTCTCATTTTCCGTTATGAACCGGCCGGTACGGCACGTGCCGGCCGATATTTAGAACCTTGATTCTTCCTTTCAGCAATTCCATTTTGCTGTGGAGAATAAGGGGCTGTAGTTTGGTGAATAATGTCATGTTGTGCACAAAATTCATTTAATGGTGCATCATATTCACCACCCCTATCACTTCTGATATAAGGGGTTGTTTGGGATGAGCTAAATAAGTGTACTTTTTGCCTTTTTACGAAAAGATGTGCAAAAAAGTAGAGAGATGATGTGATGGAAAAAAATAAAAAGATAAAAAGATGGATTATTTTAAGGATGCCAAACTTGGCCTAAATCAATGAATTTCAAAACAAATTGAAGAAAAAATCAAAATAATAATGACTACTCAAGTCAGAATTAATGTTTTGACAAAATCATATTCTTATAAAAAACAATTCAAAAACCCATTTGATTATATACATTCTTGCAACTCAATAACAAATAAATGTCACTGTCATAAAAAAAATGTTTGTGACAGAAGAAAATTAAATTATCTCATCTAATGCAAGAGATACACCCCCATATTAATAAAATGGTTCATGGTTTAACAAATTCTACTACGCAAGTAAAATAATTATTAATGACATCTCATGTCACATAATTCAAAATAAACTAAAAATCAACATAAAAGATTTCTTAAATTTACTTTCTAATTAAATGGAACGATATAACTACATACATCTTCATGTTTAAATTTCTCTGGTGTTTTAAACACCCATTCAAAATTGATTGGAAAAACTCAAATTAATCAACATATCAATTTAACATTCCAAATCACATGAAATTTTTGTTAAGAAATAACTTGAGTTGATATCATACATGCATATCAAACGCATCAACTAAAAATAATGAATTAACAAAATAAATTAATCATGCATGATCTCAAAATTTGCATCATGAAATAAAAAGATTCTCAACTCATAAATAAAATTCAATGCGTTTTGAATTTTAAACTCCAAAATGACAAAACATACCTTTATTTAATAAGTTTGATTTGTACATAAATAAACTAATTAAATATGCATGCAAAAGTCCTGTGAATATATATATATATATATATATATATATTATTCCGACTCATATGCAGAAACTATTCACGACTACAAATCCACACACAGAAATGTAAAAATGATTCAAAAAATCAATAAAGAAACTAAACTTACCACAAAGGTTTCTTTGTAATAAAAAATGAAATTTGTTTGTAAATTAATATTTTACTCCAGAAACAAATTCTCCCATGTAGTACGATAAAGTCAAAAGAACTATGATAAATTAACAAAATTAATTTTCTAGTTACTAAAATCAGAAAATAAATTATAACATAAAATAATTTTATTTTCCTTGTTATTTAAACTAGTAAAATAAAATACCGAAATAATATCTGATTACAAAAAATCAGTAAAATAAAATACCGAAATAATATCTTATTACAAAAAATCAGAAAAACAAATCACAAATTAATTTTCTAGTTACTAAAACCAGAAAATAAATTATAATACAAAATCATTTTATTTTTCTTGTTACTAAAAGTAGAAAATACTGTAATTTTATTTTCCTTGTTACTGAAACTAGAAAATAAAATACCACAAAACTATCTGATTACAAAAATCAGAAAAAGACAAAATAATTTTATTTTCCTTGTTACTAAAACTAGAAAATAATATAATTTTATTTTCCTTGTTACTAAAACTAGAAAAATAAAATACCAAAATAATTTTCTGTAACACCAAATAATATTCTGCAATTGTTAATGACACCAGTATATTACTACTAGTTGTCAAAGAAAAGAGACAGTATATTACTACTATCTGTCAAATAGCATAAATCACTATTTATTTTTCCAACCAGAATATTACTTTGAAAATACAGAAAATTAAATACAATGAAGATACCAAAAACAAAATACGAGTCGTCTTAAGATTGTAAGACAATCTTCACTGTATTTAAATTAATTAAGTTCTGTTGTGTACTAAACAACAACCATAATATAAAGAAATAAAGGAAATGAGAGAATTTGTTTGATTACAAAAATCAAACTTGAAATAAAAAAAAAAAAACAGATTTTATTTTGTTACAAAAACAAAATTGAAAACTGATTTAAATAAACAATAAAACACTGAAAATAAATTAAATAACTTACTTGATTTAATTTCTTCGAATTATAATCTGATCAAATCTAGTGTTTGACACTGTGTTCTTAAGACAGATTCGTCCTCTCCACGGTGCTTTCAGAAATTAAACGTCTATCTCCCAAGATGAAATGATCTACTACAAACAATAGCAGCACTACAAATTGTTTGCCTTATGAACACACTAAGTGTTTACACTCTTTCTTTCAGAAAATAAATGCAGCAAAATGCAGAGATTTATATCAGAGGATGGAGTACGAAAATTGGAGTAAAATCCAAATGAGAGGCTATTCTATTTATAGATGTAAATGTGGCTATTGGTTTTGAATTGAACAGGTATGAAACCTGTTGGTTTTGAATTCAAACAGATTTGAATCTGTTGGGTTATATTTCAAACAGATAACAAAACGGGAAGGGCCCTATTTGGGTGTGCAATAATACCAGACTGGTCGGGAAGGGCCCTGTTTGGATGTACAGTAAAACCAAACCAGTTTAATTTTGAATTATGGATTTTATTTTACCAAAAAATAAAATTAAATTCAAATGTTTTTGGCCCAAAAAGATTAGTATTGGGCCGAACAAGCCAAACCCAACCTCACACCACGCACCCGCGCCCAAGCCCGCCCGACCGGACGAACGACGGCGTGCGCGTGTGTGGTGATTTTTGGGTCCAATGGGTCTAGCACATTTTGCCCATAGCCTCTCCCTCTAAAACACTTGGGTACCCATTGGGGCACACCCCAAGTACCAAACCCAAGCCTTATAAACCCATTCAAAACCTCCCACCAAATCAATGTGGGACAAGCCATTTTACAACCTTAAGGAATTTCCACCAAAACTCTATTTCCATGGAGCACACTTTGGCTTCAATTTTCCATTCACTCGGTAATGGTTTTGAGCAACCAAATATACCACGTGAATCACAACGCGGCATAGAACGCGTTACCACTTTGACCCGTGAAAATCGACGCACGGGGCCCACCTAAAAAATAGACCGAACTTAAGAAATTTTTTTGATTTTACCTAAAATTTATAACCATTTCCAACAGTTGTTGATAATGAATTTTTTTTTTGCTACTCTCTCTCTCTCTCTCTCTCTCCTTGCTACTCTCCTCTTCCTCCTCTTTCTTCTTCTTCTTTTTTTTGATTTTTCTTCTTCCGCGTTATTGAAAAAAAAATAAAAAATCAAAACGACGAAACAACGTCGTTTTGAATTTGGGAGATTCGGGATTCAAGCTATGTAGCATAACTAAAAAAATATTTATGAGGATATAAATGACCATAAAATATTTTAAATATGAAAATTGAGATTTGATAAATCAAATGTCTAGATAATAGGACTTATTAAAATACAAAAATATCTTATAGACTAATTAGGATACAAACCCTTGAAAAATAATTTTCTAATAAATCTCTCATAAATATATATTATTAAATTATGATGGTTCAATGCATTATTAGACTATAATTGTTTAATTTGATATAATTATTTTTATATTTATATTGAGAGATTTCTACATACCTAATTCAAAGAATGAAAGAGACAGATTAATGGTGCTTGTTTTAAGAGCTTAGAATCAGTCATCAAAATCAATCGAATCATTAGGACTTCTTGTTAAAGCTCTTTTCGTCGCCCTTTTATTTTATTTTATTTTATTTTTTTAATTACAAAAGAACCCTTCCACTTTCTCGTAGGTTTAGGGTAACATTTTTCATAAAAATTATTAAGATGTCCTGTTATCCATTTCAAATAGAGTAATATTAGAGACTCTAAATATTCTATCAAAAGTTTTATTAAATATCTCACATGGGTATAGGACCCACACAATGTGAATCCCATGTGAGTCCCACACCTATGTGAACCCATGTGAAACATTTGATAAAATTTTTAATAGAATTTTGACACCTCTAACATTTTTGTTTCAAATAAGGAGACTATAATATAAAAATTTATAACCAACTACGTTATACCCAAAAAAATTAATCCAAGAAATCTCAAACTTGAAATCTGTGAGCTTAATCTTTAAACTTCCACCAAATTACCAAACACCCTTGCCTTTTGTCACCCATTCATAATTGGGAAGGAGGAGGGTTGCACTAATTGCTAAGCAAGACGGCAGTGGTGTTGAGAGGGAGGTGGCTGCCAGTTCTATCCAATGGTGGCGAAAGGAGGATGAGGCGGCGGTTGATTGACTTAGGAAAGAGAAGACGAGACTCAAACTGATTTGACGGACTTGAGTGTTGCGTAGACACCAAAAATAAAAATAGATTCTTATACATATCAGTTGTATTGTATCCCATGGACATTTTTAAGCCGTCAAATCATGTGCTTGTAAATAGTCTCAACCGTACAAATGACAAATGTCTCTAACATATTTTCAAATTATGTCTTTGTTATATAGATAATTGTTCAACTCATATAGCCTCCGTTTGGGAAGTGGGTTGGCTTTTTGGCTTTTTAGCTATTTTAGCCTGGGTTATTTTAGCCTGGTTTGGGAAAGATTTTTTGATTTTTTGGTTTTTTTGATTTTTTTTGTGAGAGAGGATTGTAATGATTATGGGTTAGATTTGATGTTTTGTTTTTTGTGGCTAAAATAGCCTATTTTGTTTTTTGTGACTATTTTAGCCAAAAAAGCCTGATTTTTTGCTTGCCAAACGGAGGCATAATTATTTTTATATTTATAAATGATCTCTTTTTAACTAAAAAAATAAAAATAATTATAATTATAATTCTATGAGAACTTAAAAAAAAAAAATTACAATACAAGTAAAAAAATTTAAAAATTATAAATACATGAAATATTTATTTTAGAAGACAAAAATGCATTTCTCTCTCTCTCTCAGTCACCTTTGTAAATTAGCTTGCTAACTTTTCTTCTGCCATCGAAGCTCATCCACACCATCCTTAACAACACAGACACCTTCCATAACCGTTTTCCTCCACAACCCTTTTCCTCTACTACCTAGTTGCTCCCCCTAACCCCACTACCACCTTTAGCTCACTTTATCACTCTACCTCCCTTGTCTCCCTCCTAGGGCCGACTCTGGGCTAAATCTGATGAGACTTGTGCTTAGGATCCCAAAATTTTGACCTAAAATGAGCCTCCAAATTTATTAATTTTATATTAAATTAAAAATTTAAAACCCAATTTTGTTTTTATTGTTTGAGACTCAATCTAAAAAGTCCCTCAAAAAATTCTGTTGGGCCAACTTAAAAATATATATATAATCATTGTTAGGCTCAATTAAAATTTTATATAATTAGTCTAAACAAATATATATGATATAAGAGAAACTTACCAATAAGTCTCATATACAAAGTTCAAGACCTATCTAATCCTCAAACAAAATACTTACACAAATTAGTCCTATATATTTTTAATTGTGACCAAAAAATCCTATTTTTTTTTTAATTTACAGACACTGTTACGTCATACTACTGTCGGACTTCCGTCAAACGGTCACCGGAGATTCGTCGGAATGTTTAACATCACCGGAAAGTTGTCGGAGTATCACCGGGAAGTCGCCGGAGTATCGCCGGAAGTTCACCGGAGTGTTAAGAACATTAATGGAAGTCACCGGAATGTTCAGAATGTTCACTAGACGTTAAGAACATCATTGGAGACTCACCGGAATGCTTAGAATATTGCCAGAAAAAAAAAAGAATAAATGAAGAAATTAGATCGAAAAAACATAGCAAAATGTGTTAAATATTGATAAAGTAAAAGAAAAAATAAATAAAACGACAAAAACCAGCAACAATAGGAAAAACATACGCTATTTTTCAATTTTTGTAAGGTTTAAGCAAATAATTTCCAAAATTGATCAAATTGAAAAGTAAGTTTTGAAACTGTAAAATGTTACAGTTTCTAAGCAAAAATCTATTAAGCATTTATCCTTATTAATCAAACTGAAAAACATATTATGAAACTGTAAAATTTTACAGTTTTATACCATGATTCATTCCAGCATCAAAAAAATTTGAAACTGCAAAATTTTACAATTTTCACCGCTTGTAACTAAAACTCGAAAACAACTTGTTCAACTTGAAAATTTTCTCCATTAAAATAGAAAAAGAGAAGTGTATAGTAGAGAAAATGTAGAAAAAAATTAAGAGATCGAAGGAGGAAGGCGGCTATAGAGAGAGGATTGTACTCCGGCAATTATTTTTTGTTTAGATCGAGTCAAATCTAATGTAGGTCTACGTCAGATCTAAGTAGATCTACTCATCTTCTTCATTGGAAACAAATCTTCTTTACCATTGGTGAGAGTGAAGTAAGGAGTTGGTGGTTGGTGGTTGCTGATGAATCCCAATCGATGGTAGTCGTCGGTCTCTGATGACTATATATCGGAGAAAGAGAAAAAGCAAGATATGGTTACCCGTCAACGATCGCCGGAAATCACAAAGACCAAAAGAGGCAGAGAAGAAGAATAACATTATAGGACTTTTGGGTATAAACAAAAGGTTATGAGACTAATACACTACACATTTTTCAAAAAAGACTTCTTGATAATTTTTTCATGATATAATGAGTCCAAATAGAGTCTAATGTCAAGAATTTAATAGAATAAATAACTTTATCTTAATTTTTTCCCCATCTCTCTTTATCATATTTTAATTGAATAATTTTACCCTAATTTATTTTCCTTAGGCCCCGTTTGGGGACTTACTTTTTTAGCCAATTAGCCAAAAAGTTACTAAATTAGTCAAAAAGTCAACAACTCATACCAAAAAGTCAAAGATTCTCTTTTCTCTCTACTTTTTGCCCATCTTTTCGTAATTAGCCAAAAAGTCATCCCAAACATATAAGTTTTTTTTACCTACCTTTTTAGCCAAATAGTCAAAAAGTTACTAAATTAGCATGTTCCCAAACGAGGCCTTAATTTTGTTTGCCCTAATTTTTTGGCCCTCTCTCTTTATCATAATTTAATTGAATAATTTTGCCTTAGTTTTTTTCCCCTAATTTTTTTCCCAATAATTTGTGTTTTGTTATTAAATAATTAGTGGATTGTGATTTATGTAGATTATGATTGTGCTATCAAATATCATATTACAATAACATAATCATTTCGTTATCAGATATTAGTGAATTATGTTGTTTGTGTTGATTATTGCTAAACTATAAAACAACAAGACCGTATTTTATCTGTTTTGAGTCTTTGTAATGATATTTTTGTATCTTAATATATGAAAATAAATTTTAATAATTATACGTATAAGGAAACTTTTTGTATCTACTAAATAATAAAAAAATTATTAGCAACTTTTTATTTTATTTGTAATTCTTTTTATAAAAAAATATATGTAGAAGGGTCCCACTTTCAAAGTTCGCTTAAGGCCTCATAAATTTCAAGGCCGGCCCTGCTGGCTCCTACCCCAAACACATTCCTATCTCTCTCTCTATCTTTCATTTTTACCCCTTACATTCATTTGAGTGATTTTATCCTAAATCCAAACACATTCCTATCTCTTTCTCTCTCTCTCTCTCTCTCTCTCTCTCTCTCTGTGACGCCCCAAATTTTTGGAACATCAAGGGAAATTAAATAAACAAAATGACTTAATAAACCAAAAAATTGACATCTTAATAGGATAATCCAACGCTCGTACATAACCAAATGTCCAAATAACAATAGATAAAAACTTAAAATTATTCAAATACAACATCAAATGAAATTATGAAGTCCTTAATAGCTATTATATAAAATAATATAATTTATTCGGCTCTACTCGGGGTTTCTGGTCAGCCAAGGCTCTACGTTAGCGTCGACTCCATTTCAGCTTCAATTATTTTCTCGCCAAGACCTGGCATAAAACGCAGGGCAACAAAAATATATGCCACGAGTTTTGCAACACAGTAAGAAAACATAACCAACCTACCATTCTTTTTAAGAGAAAAATAATGAGATTATAAACACAAGATAATAATATAATTATAAACATGAATTACAACCATTAAAATAATTTCAATAATTTTAATAAATTAGGTGACACTCGAAATCTCACCAAAGAGATTGAACTTACCAACCACTAAGCATGGCAACGGTTAATTTGAAACCCTCCCTTGGTCAACTATTAAAGTGTTACCAACCGTAACTACCAGGGATGCCCACGTCCGGAGTTATATACCCAAGTAGTAGCATCCGTGGTCTGCCCCAAGGAAACGGTCTGCCAGGGGTACGTAACCTCCCTGTGTGCCACCGGCACATCCACCCTTATTCCAAAACCAAATACCGAAAAGGGTTCAAATAAGTCCCGTGCCATCTTAGAGTTTCGCAACACAATTTACGTGAGAATTCTCAAAACCAGGGCTCACCCTGAACAACCGGTATTAACCGTCAATCCCTTGATTTCATACACTCTTTAAAATCAGGACTCACCCTGAACAACCGGTATTAACCGTCAACCCTTAATTTCGTACACTCTTTAAAACCAAGACTCACTCTGAACAACTGGTATTAACCGTCAATTGTTAACTTTGTATATGCCGTTAATCATTTCAGTTAATTTCGATATTACTCACAAGTAATTCCAAATTTTAATCACAATTGATGTTATATCAACTCATTAAAATTCCCAACATAAAATATTACACATGTCACACAATAATAAATAAATGTACAGCATTTAAATAAACAATTTATTTAAACCATGGTATGAAATAATAATTTAGATACAGAGAAAATAAACCAAAGTCACACACGTGCATGGATCTTTAATTTACAAGATTAGACTACCACAATATTAAATAAACCACAATACACTCATACATGGATTACTAATTTACTATATTTGATGAATTGGACCAACACAATAACTGATTTTTATCCGAATAAATAATTGAAGTCATGATCTTAAACCTGTCTAGAAATTTTCAGGTTATACCTTAGGTAATAAAAATTATAAATAAATTATTTATACAGTTCTAAAATTTGTGAAAATGTACAGGATATTCAATAAATATGTTTGGGTCATTTTTCAGAAATAAATTCCCAAAAATAAGTTATAAATAATTCTGTAAAATTCCCAGAAATTTTATGACACAGATTTATCACATTTTCTTAAATTAATTCCATACTTAAATTTATAAATCAGATCTACAATCTAAAAATTTAGTATGAAATTAGACTTATCAAATTTCATATTTTAGTTAGAAATTACCAGATTTGGCTTAATATAGAATTTTTAATAAGCTTTTAAACATATACTAAAATCTGTCTTACAGTAGCAGATTTAATAATAAATTTGTATAAATTCGTACCAAGCTCAATAATTGTTAAGAAAATTCCTGGATGAACTAGACATCATTCTCAACAACTTTGTAGAGAAATCATTTCAAAATTTTGAGCATAAAATTGTCTAAAAATTCGTACAAGTTTCTGGTAGATTGAAGAGTTATATAATCAAACCAAATAAAATCTTTAATCGTCTCTTTAATGGCACAAACTACACATGCAAGTCTAAATCCAAGATTATATCATGATTTTAAGGCTACTAATAAAGAAATGACCTTCAAATATTTAACATACCAATCACAAATTTACATACAGCTATAAACAAAATTTTATCTAAAGTTTTAGCTATGTTAACATATGAACACAAATCTAAAAATTTAACAATTAAAAAGAATGAGACGGTGATGAGAGTTTTCTTACTATGTTAGGTTGTTAACGATTTATCGTCTGAATTTGATCTATGATTCTGATCGTAAGATATGATCGTCCTGGCTCCATGATCGTCTTGCTGAAATTTCACATCAATCGGACGCGATCTCACCGTTGATCTGCCATTGGATTCTCTTAGAACTTTTAGTTGTTGATCATCATCTTAGACTCATAATTTGCAAGATCTAACCCCAAACATGGATTCTACACGTCGAAAAACCTAAGGGTGGTCATCCCTAAAGTCATAGGACCACTCGATTAACCTAAAGGTACTAGGGTGCACCGTAGCACCATGGGCCGAGAAACACTAGATAAAATTTAAGCTCATCTTCTCCAACAGCCGTAGCATGCACGAACAGAAGACCTAGAATTTTAGTTTCAATGTCACCAGTTCAAATGCTTGTATCTTCTTCATCGTAACTCTGTTTTATCTTATTTTTCTGTCATTGGATTCAACTCACGACCTAGTTTTTGGTTCACTACTCACACGCCTCGTTCCGTCTCTTTTTGCATGCCGTCGGATCTCCAAAATTTGACGAAAAATAAGATTATTTTCCTACCGTCTCGAATATTTTTTTCGAACCATCTTTCGGACCCCATAACTTTCTTAATTCTTAATGGTTTTACTTCATTCTTTCGCTAATCTCTTCAACTTACTCGTACTTCATCTTACATGGCCTATTTGTCTCACTTCTTCCCAGAATGGATGGTTTTGGCATGCCGAAAGTAAGCTGAAAACCATCTTTTGAACTTCAAAATAAATTTCTCTAACTTTGTTTCTTTCTCCTCCATCTTCTTTCTTCTTCTCTTTCTTCACCTACAACACTTTGTGAATGGTGGTTCTAGATGATAATGGAAATAGGTGATGGTGGTGGTGGTGGCGGTCCGACGGTGCGCCAATGGTGGTGAAGTTCGGGGGTTGGTGGTTCGGATGGTGATAGTATGGGTTGAGGCCATGGCTATGGAGGTCGGGGGAGGAGGAAAAACATAGATAAAGAAGGAGAAAGAGAGTTTTGAGAATGAGAGGTGGAGGGAGAGGGAACCGAGAGAGATGAAACTGGAAGTAAAGAGAGGTGAGGAAGACTTGGGCTCAATTTATGGGTAAAATGAGGAAGATGAAAAGAAATAAAAAAATGAGAAATTGAACACCTGGTGGTATGGAAGAGCATGTCCACCACGTTTTCTTTTGATGTATAAAATGGTTGCACGTTGAAGGTGGAAAGTGAGAAAACCTGGGGAGCAAGCCCATGGTTTTTTTTTTTTTTTTTTGGATTGGGTTTTAGTATATAAAAGTATTAGGTTTCAATGTAATTTGATTACAAAAAAATATAGAGAAAAATATAATAAAAATATCATAAGGTTCAGAAATTAATATTGAGTAATAAAGTCAAAAAAAATATTTTATTTTATTTTATTTTGAATAAATGTTCAGTATAAAAATATACAGACTATTAAATTCAAATATTGTGAATAATTATTTAAGAAAATTAAAAATATATATTATTTTTATTATATAAAAATACGGGGTTTCACACACACTCTCTCTCTCTCTCTCCTATTTCTATCATTGGCATACCATTTCCTCCCCTCCATCCATCACCAACCATTATCTCTTTCTCCTTTGTTGCCATCATCGTTGCTCTTTCCCCATCATTCATCTGCTAGTTTCAACACCGTAATCCTCCATTATTGATCTACTATCTTCGACATCATCGTTGCCACTATCTTCCTCCAATACCAATCTACCATCTTTGACATCGTCGTTGCGACCATCTTCCTCCATCACCAGTTTGGGATGCAAAGTGTCCAATCAGTGCATTGAAAGGTATTATTGATCTTCAACAGATGTGTAACTGATCTGATAAATTTGTTGTGATGCCCCCCTCTCTCTCTCAAATCAAGTCAACTATTTGTAAATTTTTTAACAAATTCATCAGTGGTAAATTTATCACTAGTTTATCACTAGTTTAAACAAATTTATCACTGGTTTAAACAATGCAAAGCTCCGAGCTCGCTAATGTCGATACACCCATCTCCCTTCATGTTGATTTTTTTGATCTCTCTTAGATCTAACATCATCTTTCTTAAATCCAAGGGCCACAGATACAGTTCTCATGTTCACCAACACCAACGAATTCATCAACGGCTTTGGAACTCGTCAATGTCGACACACCCCATCTCCATTCATGTCGATTTTCTTGATCTCTCTTAGATCTAACACCACCTCTCTCAAATCCAAGGTTCATAGAGGCAGTTCTCATGTTCACCAACACCAACGAATTCATCAATGGCTCTGGCAGTTTTCATGTTCACCAACACCACTAATTCATCAATGGCTTTGGCAGTATAACAACAAGGGCAAAATCGGGATAAAAAAAATATAACAAGACTTCTTGGTGCATGAGATAAAAACTTAGGATCTAATGGGTAATAAATTCAATTATTGGGATCGACTAGTAAAAAACTCAAATTATTAAGTACGTTTAATTTTTTAGTACATTCTATTAAATTATTTAGGGTTATAATTTACTCTTAATATATTCTATTTTTTTTTTTCTAAAATTACCTTTCAAAATACACCCAAATAATAAACAAATCAAAAACTCCAAATTACACCACTTTAAAAACCGTTAAATAAATTTCTCATTAAAGTTATTTTTTTTTTGTTCACATAATCATAAACATCCAACAAATTTTTCATCTAAGCAGTACATTTCTTAAAACTTAAATTTTTTTATTTTTTATTTTTGGGGGAGGGGGGGATAAAGAATATATCATAATTCCTAATTTTCATAGCGTATTCTAACAAATAATCAACTTTCTTCACCTCACCTGGATGTTAAAAGTGACAGCCGACATACAGAAACTTGTTGATTGAAAACATGGTTTCCAACTGCAAGTTCTTCAAGATTGTGAATATACGTGATTAACTCCTCAATGCCTCGACTATACTATGATATTCGAAATCAATTGGATTAGATATACCTTGGAGAGCTTCCTTAATTCCTGAACTTGACCATAGAGTACAACACTCTTCGAAAATGGCTTATATGCTTGTAGAATCAGCAGAACTTGTTATTATCCATGGCTTGTAAAGTTTGATTGAGGTATCCTGTAAATTTCGCCTAGGCAAGAATAAATAGTTTAGGTGTATTATAAGAAAAAAATAATATTTTATTTTAGAGTTTAATATATATTATTTTTATTAATAAATTTATATTAGAGTATAATAAGAACTAAAATTTCAAAATTTGAGTTACGCATTCTAAATTATTATTTGGGTGCAAATAGAATCACCCGACCCGACTTCAGTTCAAATAAATAAATGAAAAATAGATAGGACCCTTCGAGAGTGAGGCCTATGAATCAGACCCAACCAGAATCTTTATGGGCTTCGAAGAAATTGGATCTCAATGCACAAATTAACCAAAACCAATGGGCCAACAATCTTTATGATGGGCTGGGTTTTAGGGCACAGATAAAACTTATGTGTTTGATACAATATATATATATATATATAGGACAATTACCAAAAAAAAAAAAAAAAAAATCGCAAGGTTTAAACATTTTAACAAAATAAATTTTAAATTTTATCAATTTAAACTCTAATATTTTGATTTATTTTGAATTCAAACTATTCGCCTATTTTCGTTAAGCAACCTATAATGTCTAAAATATCTCTTTTTATTAAGTTTAATAACTAAAATAATTATTTTTTTATTAGTTTTACTTAACGACAATAGGTAAATAGTTTAAATTACAAATAAATCAAAAGTTTAGGATTTAAATTAAAAAATTAAAAATTCGAAGCTTCTAAAAATAAAAACAAAGGGTGTGACAGCTCTATTTTTTTTTTTTTTTGAATTTTCAAAAATTAATAATTAATTATTAGATTACTACATTGGAGGAATTGAATTCTCACCATCTCCTTGCAAGTAATTAAGTCTTGTCTCCTATTCCACTCCTAAGAGTAGAATCTAAGGCTCTGTTTGGTTGTGAATTCAAAATGTAATTTCACAGGTGTATTTCAGTATGATGTTTGGTTGTGTGTTTGGAATCAACTTTCCAAACCTCTGCAGAGAGCTCTGTATTACAGCCGCGTTTTTTGTGAAAATTTTGGCCAGGGGAAGACCACCCGGACGTCCTTAGGGACTACCGCCCGGACGTCCTTGGGGACATCCACCCGGATGTCCTCTGCTGTACAGGATTTTTTTTTTTTTTTTTTTTTTTTTTTTTTTTTTTTTTTTTGTGTGTGTGTGTGCAATTGATTTATATAATTGGAAAAAAAAATTCTGAAATTTTTTTAATTTTTAATGTGCTTTAAAATAATTTTGAGTTGTATATTTAGTTATGAGTTGTAAATTTTTGTATCACATATCAAATATCACATCAACAATTCCCCACTCAAATCAAACCTCTTTTCCAAAACTATTTTCAAAACTCTTTACCAAACAAATTTTCTACACTCAAATCATAATTTTACAACACACAAACTCAAAATGTAATTCATACTCTCAAATCACATTTACAAAACACAACCAAACGCAACCTAAGATGTCCCATTAACAGAAACTTGGTGGCCAAAAGTAAATTACAAAAATTTCTTGAATCACGTGTCTTCATCAAAGAATTGTTATGAAAAAGACTTCTACAAATTCACTAATTTCGGGAGTTTGAATTTACTAAAATTGAAGATTTCAACTTCACACGTGAAGTTGGCACATTGTGGGATTAATTTATACCCATCTCAATAATCTAGATCGATTAGCTCAAATAAAAAAAATTGAGAATAACAGTAACAAAAAATTAGGTTGGCTAGATATCGAATTTAGTAAAAAATATTATATATTTTTTAATTTTTTTTTGTCGTCATCTTCTCTAATGGCAATGTTAACATTGTTGTTAAATGTGTTAATAGTTAAAATTAGGATAAATTATAAATATACATATTGAGATTTGATTAAAATATGATTTTGTCTCTTGTGATTTTGAAAATTATATCTCGATTCTTGAAATTTTTAATTTCATAATAAATGACTTATTTTATTAATAAATTATTAATTCAATTAATTTTTTTAATGATATTAAAAATTTATTTTAATTAATAATTTATGTAATTTTAATAATAGAAAGCATAATTACTCGTGTGGTGGGGAGAGAGGGAAGTTTTCTCCTCTTTTGTACCACTTAACACATACCATTGGAGTAATCAGTCATTTCTTAAATTAAAAACAATTGACATACAAAATTAATCATATTTTTACTACTTTTTATCAGTTAATAGTTTAACCCACAAATTTAATTGTATTATTAAGGGTTTCAAGTCATAAGTCTATTTTTAGATTTTTTGGGCCATTATATCCAAACTCTAATTTCTTTGGGACAAAATAATTATTTGTTGAAATCAATCTATTTATCTACATGTTGGAATCAACTTATTTGTTTATGGATTGAAATTCATCAAACTAATTATTTGTTAAAATGTGGTATATGTCACTCATTTAATAACTTATTTATTAAATATTATATACTTCTCTACCTCACTACCATCACTTATTGCCGCCAATTGCAGGCCACTGGCCGTCGGTGACTTTTCTGATAAATTTCACTTTGAATCCAATTTCTTATACCCTTTTGAAATGAACTTTTCACTAATTTTATCTATTATTAAAAATGTTTTAAATACAGTCAAGAAGACTTTTTTTTAAAAGTAAATTTCAATTGTTTTTTTGAAATACTGCCTTCAAATGATTAGTGACAAATCAATCAATTTTTTAAAAATAATATTTAAATTTGATCATTGTATTATTAGGGTTTGCATAACAATTCAAAAGATTGATATTAATAAGATTACAAATGAATCGAGTTGTTTATGAATAAGTTCGGCTCGATTCGGCTCGATTCATTTACTAAACGAGTCGAATTCGAGTTCGAATAAATTCGGCTCATTAAGTTTGATTTATTTATCTTTATTTAAATTATATAACAAATATATTATTTAAATAATATAAATAATATTAAAAGTTTTATGGATGCGGGTCTATTTGTTGATGTATTTTCAGATTCGGGCGGCTTGTGGGTGGGTTATGTACAAACTCGCAAAACTGATCCGCTCGCACTTTTATAAAAGGGCAAATTACAAACACCCTTGAGGTTTGGTAAAAACACAGATTTTTTTTTAAAATTTGAGAAATTACATCTCACCCCTAAGGTTTATATTTTCATAACAAATTGTCGCTTGAGATTTTTATTTTCATACAGATTCCTCTTAATTTGTTATGTAAATTTGATCTTCAAGGGATAATTTATAATTTCTCAATGTATTTTCACCAAATCTCGACGAAAGTGTTTGTAATTTGCCCTATATAAAAAAAGAAAAATAAATAAATAAATAAATAAATAAATTTAATCCCCATCCACAGTTGGATCTTGGCTTTGTAATTCCTCACCCTAGGATTTTTTATTTTTTTGAAAACCTAGCAAGAGCATTCTATCAAAAAAACCTAGCAAAGAGCAGCAGCCTCTCTTTCGCTCGTTCTCTCTCTATTTTGTGGCGACCGGCAACCGGCGATGATCTCACTCGTTCCTCATCCTCCTTCGATCTGTCAGAGCTCACTCTCATTCCTGCCGTCTGCTCTCTTTCGCACCAATCCACCTCTTTCTCTCTTAAAGGTTGTTCCTTGAGTTTTTCCCTTGTTTTCTTTCTCTGAATACTTGCTTGAGGGGACAAAAAGGAATTTTTCTTCTTCTTTTCTGTAAGTCCCTTTTTCTGTTAAATACGTGAGTTTTTTTTTAAAGTAGGTAACACTTGATCTACATTTGTGTGTAGATTATTGTTTTGGTGGCTGTTTTCTTTGTTTACAGAAGCAGTGAGTGCTTTATTATTGTTTTGGTGGCTGTTAAAAGTTGCGTGTTGTGAATGATAGTGAAAGAAGACAAAAAGCCAAGTTTGACATCCCTTATATAATCTATCTTTTTATCTTTTTTTCATAAAATTACTTCTCTATTTTTGTATACATCTTTTTGTAGAAAGATAAAAAATACACATCATTCCAAACAATTCCAAAGTGGATATTTGGAAGTCAATTTTTTTTAGGTTTTTTTTAGTTGTAGGATATTATTGGAGAATTTTTTTTTTATATTTAAAAAGATAGTTAAATTTTTTTGTGATTGAATGTGATATTTATGAGAAAAAAATAAAATAATTATAAGTTTGATGTGATATTTTATTTAAATTTATTTTTTTTTAATTTTATAATCAATTTATCTTTTAGTTAAAAAAAAAGAAATTTTAAATTTTTTTCCCAAACACCGCGAAACAAAAGCCCATAAAAACGTACCCCAAAAAACATGGAAAAAGCAGAAGCTCAACCCATGCAATCCACCAGATTGACCCGACCGCACAAACCGCACCTGTCCCACAGCACCGCCCGTGACAAGCCCTACTATAAAACAATCGATTACATTTGGCTTTTTATATTTTTATGAAGACTTCGTTTGCAAACAGATTCTTTTAATAATTTTTTAATTTTTTGATTAAAATTTAATATAAAAAAATTAATATGTTTAAAATATTTTTTAATTTTTTATAAAAAGATATATAAAAAATAGAGAGAAAAGTGAATTTTTGATTTTTTTGGTATAGGTGATTTGTCTTTTGATTTGTTTAGTAATTTTTTAGTTTTTTGACTAAAAATGCAACTTGCCATTTGGTAAAAAGCCAACAACTTATATTAAAAAGTCAAAGATTTCATTTTCTCTCTACTTTTTGTACATATTTTCGTAAAAAATCAAAAAATTATCCCAAACATACTAACAAAATCAAAAAGTTACTAAAAAATCTGTTTCCAAATGAGGCCTTAGTATGTGTAGAATTATTCATAAACTTTACACTGGTTTGGCGTAAGGGTTGGGATGGGTTGAGTTAAAATAGTTACAAAAAGATAAAATAAACTTTTTAATCACAGGCTAAAAAATATTATATCTAAATAATAATCATTTTATTTTTTTCTTATAAAAGTCAAAAAAATAAAAAAAAATTATCGCCAACAAAACTTTTTAATCTTAAATTAAAATAATCAAAAAAATCAATCCGCGTATCAAATTAAGCCCTTAGCAAATTCGGACTTGTCATGTGGATAGTGAGAAGGTTAGGGATTTAGTTAATAAAGTGATTGCAGTCCTTTCGTTGTAGCTTACTAATCCATTGATTTTTTATCATTTGTATTTAAAAAAAAAAAAAAAAATTTCACCAATTTAAAATTGAATTGGACCTACCTAAATGGGTCACACGGATTGAAGGCATATTCAGAGACTCCAAAATTTGTGGAGCCCTAAGAACCCACGAATTTTTGACCTTTCATTTTGATGAATCATTCATATTCACAAGTCATTTTATAATAATTGGGCCTATCTTCATTTAAATGCTCACTTCCAATCCGTGTTCCAATGTAGGGCCTTACAAACCATGGGTTCCACCACGGCCACTATCATTTGTGCATGGTTGGGATCCAACTAAGGAAATTATATATATATATTTTCAATTTTTTTTTTATTATTTGAAGTTATTTTTCAAGTTAATTAAATCAAGAACTTAATTAAGTATTAGTTAATATTATTTTATCTTCTTATTTATGAACCCATATTTATTGACTTATTAAATTATGAAAACTAACAAATACATCTCTTTTGAAAGTCATTGGAGACGGATCTAAGTGAGCGGAGGTTACAATGTACCGGTTGATATATATGGGAATAAAGTAATATTTGTTAATAAGTTAAATTTTTCCGTCTAGATCTGGAAAGTAAAAAAATATGAAAAATTTTTCAAAAAAAGTTTAGTAAAGAAACCAAAAAAAAAAAAAAGAAAGAAAAAAAGAAAAATTGATTTTGACAACAACTTATTAAGATTATAAAAAACTAAAGAAATATTAATTTTTTTTATAAAAATTTTTCATCGGCAAGTCCATTAAAGAAAAAAAAAAAAAGTATTGGAAGAGTATTTTACGCTCACCTGTATTATATAAAAATAAAAAAGCTAATAAAAAATAATAGTCATTTTGTCTAAAAAAATTTAAAAATCAAAAAACAAATCGCAATTGCAAAATCAAATAAATAATTTAAAAATTTGCCAAACGTATCTGTTACCAGAAGGCAACCAAAGAGGCGGGTGAATTGAGTTTCTAAATAAATTACAAAATGAATAATTTAACTTAAATAATAAATAAATAAAGATATGAAACAATAAAGATGAGAGCAATAAATTAAGATTTAATCCAAATGAGAAAAAAAAAATATGAAGCAATATAAATAAGACTAATAAAAATAAATTAAGCGAGAGAGAGAGAATAAACACAGATTTTATAGTCGTTCGGCTCAAAGCATACCTACGTCCACTCCTCAAGTTCTTCATTGAGTGCCGTTTTGGGAAGAGACAAAAACGCTCGCCTTTTTGTTGCTTCAGAAAAAAGCTGGCTCAGCTTTTTGGGCAATTGTTGCATTTGGCAAGTGATAAAAAAGCTAGGCTGGCTTGTTACATAAATACCCTCTAGGTCAACAAATTGTGTAGAATTCCAAAGTTTGGCAAGGGTATTTTCGTCATTTTATTTTGATTTGACATCATAAATAAATATTAAACTAAAAAGCAAAAAGCTAACTTTTTACCAACTTTCCAAATCACTTTCCAAAAAGCTAAAAAGCTTGGTAAAAAGTCAGCTTTTTATCAACTTCCCAAAACACCCCTGAGATTTCTCCACTATTCGTCAAATAGTAGTTATACTCCTAGTTTTATAGGTGCTGGCGAATCTTAACAATTGATCAATCCCGATCACTCCAACTAACTGGTTGTGAATCCGGTGCTAGTCATATCGAAACCAAGTAATTTTATCCCAAAAAATCACTCACAAAAATATCTCTCTTCTACAAAAAAAAAAAAAAAAAAAACCTTTTACAATAAAAGTTCAAATTTTCAATAAACTCTCTCAAAAGAAATTATGACTCAATAAAAATACACAACACAATAATTTAAAAACTCTTGAATATCACAAAAAATTTCTTCACTTGTCTCTTGCATCTCCTTTTTTTGAACAGAGATGCTTTTATAGTCAATTAAAAGTATGTCTGTTGCGGAGGGATTCTTGTCCAGGCTCTCTTTCCTTTATTTATTTGTTTATTTGAATTCATTCTTTTTCTATATTTTTAACGGTACACTCCCATAATCTGCATATATCAACAAGTAAGAACAAAGAAGGAAAAGGCAAAAGAAAAACAAAAATGCAGAGGATTTTTTCATGAGAATGCATAACAAATTTACTTTGTTTAAATTCCATGCAACATGTATTAACAAGATAGAATATATTTTCACATTTTGTGTCAAATTATTATAAAATATGTATATTAAAAAATCACATTTTATCCTCCAATTGATGTTTCATCCATAATATTTGAGCACAACAACTTCTAGCTATTATATATTTAGCTTCAACAGTGGATACAACAACTGAGTTTTGCTTCTTATTAAACGAAGATACTAAAGCAAGTTTTAGAAATTGACAAGTTCCATTCCATTAGTGCTCTTTTGGTCTACTAAACTATTGGCATAGTCGGCATCCGAAAAACCAATTAGTTCAAATGAGACACCTTTAGGATAAAATAATCTCAAGTTTTGATTACCAGCAAGATATCCAAAAATTTGTTTAACAACAAATAAGTGTGACTCTTTTGGATTATATTGAAATCCAGCACACATGCATACACTAAACATTATATCTGGCCTATTTGCCGTAAAATAGAGTAAGATCCAATCATACCTCAATATTTCTTCTCATCTACTGGCTTATCGTTTTCGTCTTTGTCAAGCTTTGTTTACGGACTCATTGGAGTTCCCATTGGCTTTGTATTTTCCAATCTATATTTCTTAAGCAATTCTTTTGTGTGCTTGGATTGGTTAATGAAAATCCCATCATTTGTTTGCTTAATTTGAAATATGAGAAAAATATTTTAGTTCACCTATCATACTTATTTCAAACTTGCCTTGCATGCACTTAACAAATTCTTCATATAAATTTTCATTTGTAGCTTCAAATATAATATCATCTACATATATTTGTACAATAAGAAAATCATTATTTTTGATTTTAACAAAAAGTGTTGTCTATTCACCCCCCTAAAAAAAAAAAGTGTTGTGTCAATCTTTCCTCTAGTAAAACCATTTTTAATCAAAAATTTGCATAAGCGTTCATACCATGCACGAGGTGTTTGTTTCAAACCATATAGAGTTTTTGAGAGTTTAAAAACATGATTTGGAAATTCATGATTTTCAAAGCCTACAGATTGTTTAACATAAACTTCTTCTGAAATATAACTATTAAGAAAATCACTTTTAACATCCATTTGATATAATTTAAAATCTTTAAAACATGCAAATGCTAAAAGCATATAAATGGCTTCTAACCTTCCTACAGGTGCAAAAGTTTCATCAAAATCAATACATTCTTCTTGATTATATCCTCGCACAACTAATCTAACTTTATTTCTAATAATAATACCAGATTCATCAAGTTTGTTTTGAAAAATTCATTTTGTACCAATGATGGAGTGGTTTTGAGGTCGACGGACTAAAATTCAAACTTGGTTTCTTTCAAATTGATTTAATTCTTCTTGCATTGCTAAAATCTAATTTTCATCATTTTTAGATTCAGAAAAAGTTTCAGGTTTAATTTGAGAAATGAAGGCTAAATTGCTACAAATATTTCTAAGAAAGTTTCGAGTTATTATAAATTCGGAAGGATCACCTATAATTCCGTATAAATTTCCATTCCCTTGGTAAATTCTGATTGTCTTCACATAGATCTTGATGAAGTTTTTTCGGTTCATCTTTTTGAGATTCGTCAATTGTCTTGGAAATATCTAAATTTTTCATTTCTTGCTCAATATCTGCATCATCATTGCTTGCAATATTCTTGAAAATAGAAAAGTTAGATTTATCAAATACAACATATATTGATTCTTCTATAATTAAAGTTTGTTTGTTAAACACACGATATGCATTACTTGTTGGAGAATAACCAAGGAAAATAGTTTCGTCGGATTTAGAATCAAACTTTCCCAAGTTATCTTTGCCATTGTCCAAAACAAAACATTTACACTCAAAGGCATGAAAATGACTTACATTTGGCTTTCTTCCTTTCCATAGCTCATATGGAGTGTTCTTTAAAATGGGTCTAATCATAGCCCGATCTACAATGTAGCAAGCAGTATGAATGGGGCCCAAAAATATTTTGGTAGAGAGCTTTCACAAAGTATGGTTCTAGCCATCTCTTCTAGAGTCTTATTCTTCCTCTTAACTACACTATTTTGTTGAGGAGTTCTAGGAACCGATAAATTATGGTCTATACCGTTTTCATTACAAAATTTTTCAAAAGAATCATTATCAAGTTCTCTACCATGGTCCGTCCATATACTTGAAATAATAAAACCTTTTTCATTTTGAAGCTTCCTACATAATTTTGAAAAATTTGGAAAAAGTTCATCTTTATGAGGTAGGAACTTAACTCATGTAAATCTAGAGAAATCATCAACTACAGCAAAAATATATTGTTTGCCACCAAGACTAAGTGTCCATAAAAGACCAATCAAATTCATGTGTAATAATTGCAGTGGTCTAGAAGTTGAAATAATATTTTTTAATTTAAAAGAAATTCTAGTATGTTTTCCTTGTTGGCATGCATCACATAATTTGTCTTTTTTAAAAGAAATTTTAGGAAGTCCAATGACTAAATCTTTTTTTAGAAAGTTTTGAAATTAAATTCATGTGAGCATGACCAAGTTTTCTATGCCACAACCAACTATTATCACTAAGTGCAGAGAGACATATAATGTTAAAAGATAAAAAATCAAAAAAATTAAAAATATAAACATTTTCATGCCGGTGGCCAACAAATAAAGTCTTGTTATCTTTGAGATTTTCTATTTTGCAAAAAGATTTTTCAAAGATAACTCTATTTCTCTTGTCACACAATTGACTAATACTAAGTAAGTTGTATTTCAATCTATCAACAAGTAAAACATTTTCAATAATAAGAGAGAGACTTTTACCAGTACTACCTACACTGATGATTTTTCCTTTATTGTTGTCTCCAAATGTTACACATCCACCATCTTTTAGAGATAAGATAGTGAACACTATTTTGTCTCTGGTCATGTGTCTTGAATATTCACTATCCAAGTACCATTTTTTTTTTTCGGATTTTGCCTTGTAACACACCTATAAAAAAAAATAAAAAATAAAGTATTTGATTTTGGTACTCATATCTTCTTGGGTTCGTGATTGTTAGTTTGTGAATTACTTGATTTTGGAATCCATCTCATGTTTGTTCCTAACGAATTTTTCTTGGAAGGACAAAATGAAAATAAGTGCCCTTTTCTAAAACAATAATGACTAGTAATATGTGGGCTACTAGATGAACAAGCTTTAACAAAGAAATTTTAATAAAAAGTTTATATTTTGCTAGTCTTGTATCCAATATCCGCTTTGTCGAAAACACACCTTTGGTTTCCAAGTAATTGATTTAAATTTTCTCCCTTCTGTGAATTTAAAAATTATTTTATTTAAATCTTCTATATTTTCTTTTAAAGAATTATTTTCAATTTTTGAATCATTTGAAGAATTTTTCAAAAAATCACTTTCCTTTTTCCAATTTTCATTTTCGTTGACAAGCAAACCATTTGATTTCATAAGAGCAAAATTTTTTAAAATTATCTTTTGAAAATCTTCATGAAATTCCTCAACAATGTCTAGCAATTCTTCAGAGGAAAGAGAGTTTTCGATTACCTCATCATCTTCAATCCCCATGAAGTAAAGATTTGTTACTTCCGAGTTACTTGATTCTCTAATTGAGTTACTGTAGTGACTTTCTTCCAATGCTGCCATAGCTCTTCATCCCTTCATCTTCTTTAGGTTGGGACAATCATATTTAATGTGACCCAGTTTCTTACACTCATAACAGATTATTTGGTCTTTATTTTCTTCTTCATCTTTATTGAATGATTTTTTGTGAAATTTTCTTTTAAATTGTTTATATCTTTTCAATAAAATTTTGAATTTTTTAGTGACCCTGACAATGTCACCATCCTCATCACTTGAGTTTGTCACGACCCCATTTTGTCCCTAGTTAAATGATGCCATGATGGCCAATAATCCGAGATTACTAAAAGCCAACTTATAAAGATTCACACAACAGAGTATACATATGGGGCATACATGTGCAGAAGTAATAAATTTAAATCAAATTAGTCCATAAAAACTATGCATAGATTAAATGAAATGACATACATATTAACATGGTTTTACAACTTGGATACAAAATAAAATAAGTACATGTTACTTCTTGATCACAAGACTTCTCAAGCCAAAACATACAAAATAAATGATCTACAAAGCTTAGAAGCATAATCTTCAAGATGCTACAAAAATGAAAAGCCAAAACATATCTTCCAACAAAGCCTAGGCGACACCGCCTTCCTGCTCATCACCTACATATATATAAGGGAGAGGGGTGAGCTGATAACTCAGGAAATGATATAAGTAATAAAGGTTTGAATGAATGATATCCGAGATTTGTTGTCAAAACAATACATATCATGGCTTGTAACTAAACAAAGGATGAACCGAGTTCATCAGTCAAAGGCTTTTAAAGCTTCTTGGGATGTTCAATAACATCTACATAATACAAAGGATGACATTCATAATTAACAAAACAAAGAAATAACCGACCCATAATCGATTGGAAAAGCCCACCCGTTTGTGGCAAATGAGATATCTTAAACAAAGGTACTAGTTGCATTAAAATCTCTTAGCACTAAGGATATTTCAAGAATGTCATCAAAACAAACATAATACGTGATATAAAAACTAAGGGATAATCATTTATGCTTGATCAAATACTTTTCCAATACAAAGCAAAGCTTTTATCAAAACATTATAACATAACTTTATTAAAAATACCACTCACAATAGCTCTTCGGATGTAGGGATTAAGGTAAAGATCCAAGACCTACAATCGCATAGCAAAGTCCACTGAATGCATTTTAAGAAGACAAGAAGAGATGCTCAAATATGGGTATGTAACGCACTCTTAAAACAAGTTTCAAAGAAGTAGAATAGATCCCGACATTTTTTTTTTTTGAAACCAAGTCAAAACAGAGCAAAACATGTGCTGGGAGTTAAATCAATGTTTTTTCTTCTTGGAAAAGCATGTTGGATACAAACCAGCTCTCGGAATAGATGCACAGAGATGAGCTAGGCCGAAATGGCCTAGCTGGGTGAACTCAAGAGGTCCTGGTTGAGGTTCCACACCTCTTGGCCGAGGTGTGATCTCCTTGGCCAGGATGTGGGCTGCCTGCTTGGGGTGTAACTGTCACGACCCAAACCCGCCCCTATAGGTTTAGCATCGTAACCGACCAGTAATCCTTGGACTACCAAAGGCCTCTGAACAGATTAACAAGATTAAGGGGCTAGCGAAAGCAAATATATAAATATAGTTGTCCAATGAGCTGTGCTGACTTATATGAAACAGAATATTTAAAACTTTATATACATAACCGGTAGTCATACATTATACCCACACACATTACAGTATTTTAAGTACAGCCAACGACATCAAAACAAGTCTTAATAAACAGAAACCACAGAACTTAAACTCAGGACGCTTCGGGAACCTCCACGTGAGGCACAATGGTTAGCTGACAACCGAACACAAATTCAGACAAAAGCCTTCAGGCTCGGGCTCTAGAATGCTCGCCTATACATATATATACACACAATGAGCTAAAGCCCAATGAATAACATTAAGGTAAAGGGGTTAGTGAACGAAATCCGAACATATCATAAGCGAAAAACAGATTATAGCATAAGCATTCTCATATCAGAACATAATAATGGTACATTCCATAGAACACATCACAGAACGTCTTCTGACTAGAGTAATCGGTTCCGGATACCGATTAAACACATATCACCACAATGAAGTGTCTAACGAGATCTCGTAAACACATGAATGTCATGGACCCGCATTTTCATGTCGTCCCCCATGACTTGGGACTATCTATGGATGCCATAATAGATTTCAAATATGGAATATTGGTTCACAAAAAACAGATATCATTTCAGAAAACATAGCTTATCACATTTCATTTGGAACATAATTCATATAAACGTATCTTTACGATAACGTTACTCACAGTGGTCTCAGTAAGCGGTCAATCAATCCTCGAGTCTTGACCTACAATCACAAAATACATAACACAAGCACATCTTATCATTACACATTCAAGTGGCCATTAAGGCTTAGCTTTCATTACATTAGTTCTTATTCTTTCTTATCACATTGCCAAAAACACACACACTTGCAGTCTCGGAACTTGGTACATTCTTTCTTAGTGTGTTTCTACTCCATAACCTCATTACTATAGCTTAATTAAGGCTTAGGAATGCCTAAGATGCAATGAGGATGCCAAAACATGCCTTGGAACACTTAGTCAAAATTTCTGAAAATAAGGTCCACGCTCGAGAGTAGCTTTCCTTACTCGAGCGGACATGCAAAATGTGATTGGTCGCTCGAGCGCACCTTCCTTCGCTCGAGCGATTTGTAAAAGACATGAAACTTCTGGGAGCTTGCAATTCACGCTCGAGCGGACTTTTGGTCGCTCGAACGGAGTGCACGTACTCAGAGTGGTCGCTCGAGCGTGAACTCCCACGCTCGAGCGTAGATGCAAATTCTGGAATTTCCAAATTGCACATTCAAGCTTAAAACTCGAATTCAACCTTTCAAACACATCTCTTGGGCCCCAAAACTTGAGGTAACATAGTAAACTTGTAAAACATGAAGCATTTAGGATCATTTCATAAAATCATGGCCCAAGGGTTTGTTAAAAACTCACAATTTCAACTTAAAACATGATGAATGTTTATGAACACAACATGCATGGATTTTTATTGTATCAAACTTCTCAAAACATGATCAAACACCACAAAATGACTTGAAACTTGATGATTTCCCTATATGAAGATGAATTTCAAACATGCAAGAGAGAATTCTTGGAGTTCATGCTCAATTTGTGAGAAAATGTACATGCATGTATGAATTGCCACTCAAATCTTCCTTCTAAGCTCAATACACATTCAAACTCATAATCTTGAAGAAATTTCATGTTAAATGACTTAGTTACACAATTTAGAGGTTGTAATCTTACCTAGAGTCTTGAATTAGCTAGGTACTTGCACAATCTTGGTGAATTCTTTCAATTCCTCTTCAATCTCTTCTTTTCTCTCTCTAGAATGCACTCTCTCTCTCTCTCTCTCTCTTAAGTAAATTCTCAAATTTTGGCACTCAAGGAATGAGGGAAAAAGAGCTAAATGTGTTGGATATAAAGTTATGATGCCAAAATACATTAGTTAGAATATTAGGCTAACCAAACATGACTTAATTAATCGTTCTGAATCAATTTTTAATAAAATTTTCCATATGGTTCTAAAAATTCCAAATAACATATCGGTGTAGTCAATTTCGGTTTCGGATGCCGATAAGGCTTTCAATTTACATATTAAAGTGAAATTCCAAACAGATATTTCTATAAGTAACAGATAGAAAGCCAAAATCATACAAGGTGCGGAATAAATACATAAGTTATTTTAATCCACTCATTAACATCATTAATCATTGATTAGTAGCTAATTACGGGTCGGGGTTATTACAGTCTCCCCACCTTTAAAAGTTTGGTCCTCCAAACTCAAGTTATCTTATATCAAAAGAAATGATGTTAATCGAAAATATAGCTGCAATTCTTTACCAAACAGAAGCATAACCATAATCATAAATATGCTCATAACCTAATCTCGACCTTAGCTTCGTACCGAAACAGAATCACAAATCATATACAGAGATTAGGGTTTGTATCAAAACAGAGTCTTATACGCATTCAGATTTTAATCAGAAACAGATTCATATACATGTTCATACTCGCATTCTTGTCCAACTCATACACAGATGTCACAATTCTTGCTTAAGCATATGTGATACATCCCTTAGCATTAACAGAGCAGATATAGAACAGATACAGACCTAGCAAATACAAAACAGGTGCAGACACGTGATGGTTATGAATAACCAGTTCCATAAAGGAACCTCCGAATTCGGGTAACAGAATAGATACAGAACAGAAGATGAGCCCCCATGACAGGGCCTCCGGCATCGGTAACAGAGTGCTGACAGATTAAGTTCCATAAAAGAACCTCCGATACCAGGTAACAGCTAACAGATATCACATAATACCAAGAGTCACACAAATACATATCGGAGATTGGACAATTATTCATTTCACAACACATAATATTTCAGAAAATAGATCCCCTTAGACACACAGAAAACAAATACAGTTGAACACAACTTTACTACGTTATTATTCACATTACTTATATCAAGTACTTATCGGGGTCATAGATTCACACTGTTTCCCGTTATTAAGTTACAGAGACTTGATTTACTCACTCCCGAGTCATCCATCCGGTCCTTGTTTGATTTGGTTTTCAATCCGGTAATCTTATTACAGTTAATCCAGGTCATCCAAAGTATAGCGGAAATACAAGGCAATTTCGTACATTAACCCCATAGCAATAAACAAAATTCTGAAATAATCATTCATATACTATTTATCAGCCTTAGTTTCAACGGATTCAATCATACTATGTGTCAATACAGAAGCAGTCATACTGATTGCGTATTCTCTCAGGTAGTCAGAGTTTATAATCGAACCAGTCTGCTGTTAATAAGTTCCATCAGTTTTGAAGTACAGTAACACAAAAGCAATCATTCTCTTAGTTAAACAAGTTCATGGTAGTACTACCGGAGTGATTAACCACGTGTCATATATACAGTATTCCCATTTCTCCAAGCATAAGTTACCAAATTCCATAATCCCATTCGCGTGTTTCCAATCGGTTATAGGCGTATGGTAAAAAGTCATCTATAACCACATAGTCTATTGTCAATGGTTCACATTCTTCCTAAGTGTTCGAGATTGATTCAAGTTTTCATTCGGTTAATTCCCTTAGTAACACAACCCTGTCATTCAATCATAAGCAATTCACAATCCCCCATAATGTAATCAATCGGATAATAGCTCTCAATAAGGGTCTCCCTAGATCAAATCAATGAAAGTTCAACCAGGTCATATTAGGTCATATTAACTGAAAGTTCTACCCAAATAAAAGTTCAAAATGTGAGTCATCAAACAGAAGTTCTCTCAGGTAAACAACGGTCTCATCAAACCATAGTTCTATCATATTAGATCAGGTAAAGGTTCTAGTTCATACTCTATTCGCTTAGGTGCATAGTCAGTAATTCCACAATTAGTCTAAGTTCATCAATTCTCAAAGTCACATCAGAGTCATGTATCATAGTAGTTCACGTCAAAGTGTTCCAGGTCATATACAATGTGTTTCCTCTCAATAATTCTACAGGTAAATGCAGTTATTCACATCGAGAGGTAAGCATTACAGTCAATATAGTAATTTCCCAAATGAGTTTTTCATGTAAGCATAAGGTACACAATAGCAGATCGTTATATAGAAGTTTCAACTCGGTCATACAGTCATTAAAGCATGGGCTCACTGGTCTAGTCAAACAGTCTTGTCAATGTTCAACAATCACAGTCCTCAGTTTAGAGTTTATCATTCAGAGTTTAGTCACACAATCCCAGAGTCATAGTCCCAACGGTCAAGCTATCAAACAAATAATCATATCAATCATTCTGAGCAAGGTATAGTCACATATGTGCATACTCAGAGTCTAGTAACCTTTCCAATACAGATTTACGAGGTCTATGTACAGATGAACACAAAGCAGGTTCTCCAAATACGATAGTTAAGGCAACAAGTCATAAGTCCACTCAGTCTAGATACAAAGAGCGTGTCAAGTTTGAATCAATCAACATCCCAAGCAAAGGTATAGATATATATAAGTCCCAACATTCTCCATAGCATAGGTAATTGTTACACAAAAGAGTCTAAAGCGTCACACATATAATTCACATCAGGCAGTAGGTCTCAAAGTGTACAAGCAAGGACATATGTGTACGGATACGAGTCTAGAATCAATGATCATTTAGACATTCATTCGCAATTTCATAAGTAAAAGTTCATTCTTCCAAACTAACATAGGTTCTCAATTTCAGAAGTTCCACACACAAACGGTTCACGTATATAATTCGAGTTCATGGGTCTAATTATTCAATGATGTCAGTCAATCTATAACGGTTCAGTTCAAGTCATGGTCATATAGATTTCTCAAATCACTTTTCATACATACATTTTACACATAATTAAGGTAATACCTGCGTCAGTCGTTTCAGTACTCCGAGCATCTGCTAGAACTAGGATGTAAACCCTTCCTTGCCCCTAGGTGTTGTTCGGATGAGCTCGTGAGCAAGATTTAGCTAAGTGTCCTTTTTGTCCACATCTAAAACAAGCTCCTGATAGGCGGCGACAAATGCCCCAATGTTGTTTCCCACATTCTCTACAAATAGGTATACCATTGTTCACATTGTTTCCTCGACTCTCCTTGTTCACAGCTATTGCCCTAGATTTTTCATTCGCAGAGGTCACTGAATTACTAGTCATTTCGACTTTCTATTTCTTCTGTTTCATTCTTTTTGATTCAGTTGATGATGTTGATTTTGATATTTTCAGGGCTGCTATGTTTGCCTCGGACATTAATGCTCTATCAAGGACATCTACATACTTTGGCAATTTTAAGACGCCAACTCGATCAAACACATCTAAGTCAAGCCCACCTTCAAAATTTCTAGCCTTTTTGTAGTCAGTGTCTATCATGTGGGGTGCATAACGGGCTAACTCAGTAAATTTTGTTTCATATTCAGCCACAGTCATTTTGCCTTGTTTTAGTTGTTCAAATTCGGATACCTTCCTATCCCGGATGCATTGGGAAAAATATTTTTTGAAGAAAATTTCTTTAAATCTATCCCATGTCACACCCTCATTATCATTTCGCACTAACATCCACCATCTCCTAGCCTCCTCTTTGAGCGTAAATGTTGCCAACAAAACTTTCTGTGCCTCAGTACACGGAAATACCTCAAATATTTTCTCAGTTTCTAAGACCCAAGCCTCAGCTTTCAACGGTTCAATACCCCCCTGAAATTCCGGTGGTTTCATCTTATTGTATTTCTGTGTTAGTGTTACCATATCATAATTAGCTGGTTTAGGTACATGTATTTGCCCTTGTTGCTGTTGTTTCAGATTTTCGGTTAAGGCTTCAACCATTCTTTCTAACCGGCTAATTCTAGCGTCAGAAGATTCAGATTCGTCTATATTCCTTGTCCTTTCCATTAGCTACACACAAATAGTTAATATAAGGAAAGTTCTCACTGTTCTCACATTTCATTTCATATCAGACGCGTTTTGTAGACACCCCATTTTTGACCGTCCTCAAGACTTGGACGTCACTGTTTGAACACATGGTGATCTTCCATGTTTGTGTTCGTTTGGAGTTCCCGGAGGTCTCGGCTCACGCGCCTTGCCTCAGGATCCCCGAACTCGACCGTTTAGTGTCTGGTTTTGCACCAAACACTTGTGTTTTGCCTTGGAAAGGCAGGGTGAGGCTTGTAGACCATCCCCACCCACCACCGGCATTGGCTAGATGCCACCGGCTGGTTTTTGCTGCCACCGGCAATATAGTTTGCCGGCCGGCACTCTTTGTTGCCGGTCAGCACTCTTTTGTGCCGGTCGGCACTTTGTTTGGCCAAGATGGCATTTTTTGCCGGCCGATTGCTGTTCATCTGCTTTTGCAGATATTTTTGGACAGCTGTATAGCTTTTGCTCCCCTCCATACAGTGTATGGAGGGATCTCCCTCTTGCAAAGCTTGTCTTGTAAGCTTTACAAGAGGCATATAGAGGGGAACTCTCTCTAAGGCAAGGGGAGAGCTTTTTTTAGACATTTTTGAGGAGAGAAGACAGAGGAGAGCTCTGGTTTTCTAGGGTTAGGGTTAGACATACACAACCTATCTCTCTTTTCCTCTCATTTTGCACACTAGGTGTTTTGTGTCTCATTATTGCACACAAACACCTAGTGTTTCACCTTCCTCTTGGAGCTGAGGTTCTAAAGAGTGTGTTTTGAAGTTTTTGTCTTGGATTCAAGCTCAAGGAGGCCATTGGAGCATCTTTGTTGAAGAAGGCATCAAGGGTGAGAAACTAGTCCTTTTTTCCCCCTTTTTTGCATTGATTTTTTACTAGTCTTAGAGCTGTTTTTGTGATTATTGTATAACATAAAAAAGTTCTATTTTTAAGCCCTCTTTATTGTTTATTAAGAGTGTTTTGTTGTTTGAGGGTTGTTGACCACCCTTAGGCCTCAAAAGGCCTCATTTTGAGCCATTTTGTGCTAGCTCCGGGATTTTTGGTGTTGAGGTCTCTTCACCACTGAAATCTTGAGGGATTTCAGTGGTGAAGATGATGCTTTGAAGTCCCAAGAAGGAGAGGGCCACCCCCTCTCCTTGTTGTCCTTGAAAAGGACCTATTTTGGCCTCTTAAGGGAGCCTATGCTTGAGTGTGTGTTGAGCATATTTGGTTTGTTTTTCATGCTTATATATCCATGATATAACATGATTTCAAGTTGGTTTTGGAACTCCATGCATGTTTAGCATAGTTGCCATGTAATGCCCTATTTGTGCCTTAACATGTTCTAGGTTGTTAGCCTTTGTTGGAGCATGTTTTAGGCTTGCACTTGTGAAGATTATGTGCTTATTTTGCCATGTTTTAGCTCTGTCCATAATCGTTTGGGTCGATCTTTGCATGCATTATATAGCTCCTTTGTATTTGGGCTTGTTGGCCTTGTGTATGTGCATGTGTAGCATGCCATCTTTGCATTGTTTTGGTGATTTGGAATCATCCCACATGCTATTTCAGTCCCATTTCCATGCTTGTTTGATTGCCTTGCATGCCTCTTTAATGCTTTGAAAGCATGTGTTGCAATGCTCCATGTTTTGGCCATGGTGCATGCCTTTGTATTTGGGCCATTTAGATGCCATCTAAGGAGTCCTTTGGCCTTGTTTTAACATGCTAAACCTCTGATTTTGGTCCCTCTTTGCATGCCATGTTTGGTCTTGTTAAGTGTAGTTCAATGCCTCATTGATTTGCTTTGAACATTTAGGCCATTTGGTGCATGCTTGGCTTGATTTGTTGCTTGGTTTGGCACCATGTATTAGCATGATTTTAGAGCTTATAATGCATACTAATTGCTCTTGTTTCCTTCTTTCAAGTGTGCTTGAATGTTGTTTGATTTGTGCTCAAGTGTTGGCCCTTATGTGCATATGTGTGTGCATGCCATTTAGCCTTCATTTTATAGCACTTTGGCCACTGTTTTAGGCCTATTTTAGAGTTGCCTAATTCATGTATAAGTCCATCTTGCCATCCATTTGCATTGCCATATGTATGCTTGCATGATTGCATAAGTGCCTTGCCATGTCATGTTGCATTCCTAGCTTGTATGCCTAGGTTGCATTGCATTTTGCATGCATGCCTTGTTCCTTGAATTGGTGATAGGAATTGGGCCTAATTTGTTTGATTGGTTTGCATGCATTTGAAACCAAAGTTGCATGCTTGGTTCCTTGGACCATCATGCATGGAAATGCGTGATTGGTGGTCCGAGAACCGAGGCACATGTCCCTTTGAGTCATTACAATGATAAGAGACATGGTTGGTGCATACATGCCTTGAATTGTGCTGCCATGCCTTGTTTTGCCCTCTGTTGCTGTGAGTTGCAGGTTCTGCAGGAATACTCTGCCGACCGGCAGTGTAATGTGCCGACCGGCACTATTTTCTCTGCCGACAGCTTCAACTTTGTGCCGATGGCCATACAACACTGCCGGTGGAAATTTCATCTAGCCGGTGATGATCCCCTCTGTCCAAGGATGTAGTCCTGAGGTTTTGACAACCTCCAGAGGAGGAAAGGGAGGAAAATAGAGGCAGCTTGCGTATGGCGGCGCGCTTCTCGAGACGTTTTACTGTTTTCCTAAATTAGTTAATTTGTTAATTAGTTAATTTGTAATATTAATTAGCTTGCGTAGTTAATTAGTTTGTAATATTTATTCGGTCCCTCCGAGCGAGGGCAAATCTGTAATAAGTGTGTGTGGGTGGTGTGTATGTCTTCCAACCTCCCTTCTTTCTTCCCTTTTACTTACCCGCTTTAATGGTTAGTATTAGGGCACGTTTAATTTAGCATACCTTATGCTATGCATGTGTGCATCCATGCATTTGTATTGCATGCATTAGGCTCGGTACACCACGCTAACTGCATCAGTACTTCAATTCCGAACTGAATATGTGTTAATTGTGCATTTTCACATGACATGTTTAGGATAGCCGAGCCTATTCTAGCAACATTTTGTATGCGATGCATTAGGCACTTAACATGGACTTGGATCATGCATGTTTGCTAACAAGTTCTTTGTCTTGGCACGGAGTACTATGTAAGTATTTCCGCTTTAGCATATCGCATGAGTGTGAATGTTACCATGACAGCATGCTTAACATGTGGCTAGATGCTTATGTGTTAAACTGTTTTGAATGCCTGTG
Organism: Camellia sinensis; assembly: GCF_055761805.1. Taxonomy (NCBI): domain Eukaryota; kingdom Viridiplantae; phylum Streptophyta; class Magnoliopsida; order Ericales; family Theaceae; genus Camellia; species Camellia sinensis. The sequence goes on from NC_138966.1 coordinate 17,029,535, forward strand.
GGTGAAGGCCGGATTGTTTGAGTTGGAAAAACTCATTGAAATCCGTATTTTAGCCTACTTGCGAGTAGCAAATTCCAAAGCATTTTCAAACCAAACGGATATGCAATGTTTATTTCCAAATTAGGCAATTTAGTCTATACTTGTTTGCTGTGCGCATAACATAGTAATTCTAGGCTAATAAATGGAATAAGAACACGTAAAGTTTTCAAAAACGGATATCACGGTTAGTAGAGGCCGGTCTTCGGACCGGGCGAAAGGGGGTGCTCATAGCTGACCTTCCCCGATCGTACCCAAGCTCCCGAGCCGAGACAACTCCGGTGATGACGGACATGTGGCCTTCGGCACCGAGTCAGGGTTTCCTAAATTCCCCCATTTAAAAATATTTAGGTGGCGACTCTGTATCTGGCAAAGCAGTCCATGTTTGGCACTACTTTTTTTCAAAAATCTGTTTTCTCAAACGATTTGCCAGATTTGGACTCTTTGGTTCAGATTAAGAACCGTGACACAAATCGAGTCCGAACTGTAGCACGAGGCCCCACGCGGGCGCTGTTACACGTTTATACTTTCATTTCAATTCAGATACAGTCACATGATCCCTTACTTTCACACGTTCACGTTCACATAGATTCCACATTTGGTATTGAAATTAATATTACATGTTATTCCACTTAACTTCTTTGATTATGCACAAAGGTTTCATTTCAATGTATTTTCAATAAGGACGTAATCATAATAGTTCATACACTTAAACAGTGTGAAATGAAATTAACATTACACGTTATTTGCAATGTCGCTATTTCATTTCTAACACATCCTATAGCTCATATGGACACGTGTGTGCGGTATAACTCGTGCTCTGATACCACTCTGTCACGACCCAAACCCGCCCCTATAGGTTTAGCATCCTAACTGGCCAGTAATCCTTGGACCACCAAAGGCCTCTAAACAGATTAACAAGATTAAGGGGCTAGTGGAAGCAAGTATATAAATAAAATTGTCCAATGAGCTGTGCTGACTTATATGAAACAGAATATTTAAAACTTTATATACATAACCAGTAGTCATACATTATACCTACACACATTACAGTATTTTAAGTACAGCCAACGACATCAAGACAAGTCTTAATAAACAGAAACCACAGAACTTAAACTTAGGACGCTTCGGGAACCTCCACGTGAGGCACAATGGTTGGCTGACAACAGAATACAGATCCAGACAAAAGCCTTCAGGCTCGGGCTCTAGAATGCTCACCTATACATATATATACACACAATGAGTTAAAGCCCAATGAATAACATTAAGGTAAAGGGGTTAGTGAACGAAATCCGAACATATCATAAGCGGAAAACAAATTATAGCATAAGCATTCACATATCAGAACATAATAATGGTACATCCCATAGAACACATCACAGAATGTCTTCCGACTAGAGTAATCGGTTTCGGATACTGATTAAACACATATCACCACAATGAAGTGGCTAACGAGACCTCGTAAACACATGAATGTCATGGACCCGCATTTTCATGCCGTCTCCCATGACTTGGGACTATCTATGGATGCCATAATAGATTTCAAATACGGAATATTCGTTCACAAAAAACAGATATCATTTCAGAAAACATAGCTTATCACATTTCATTTGGAACATAATTCATATAAACGTATCTTTACGATAACGTTACTCACAGTGGTCTCAGTAAGCGGTCAATCAATCCTCAAGTCTTGACCTACAATCACAAAATACATAACACAAGCACATCTTATCATTACACATTCAAGTGGCCATTAAGGCTTAGCTTTCATTACATTAGTTCTTATTCTTTCTTATCACATTGCCTAAAACACACACACTTGCAGTCTCGGAACTTGGTACATTCTTTCTTAGTGTGTTTCTACTCCATAACCTCATTACTATAGCTTAATTAAGGCTTAGGAATGCCTAAGATGCAATGAGGATGCCAAAACATGCCTTGGAACACTTAGTCAAAATTTCTGAAAATAAGGTCCATGCTCGAGCGTAGCTTTCCTCACTCGAGGGGACATGCAAAATGTGATTGGTCACTCGAGCGCACATTCCTTTGCTCGAGCGATCTGTGAAAGACATGAAACTTCTGGGAGCTTGCAATTCACGCTCGAGCGGACTTTTGGTCGCTCGAGCGGAGTGCACGTACTCAGAGTGGTCGCTCAAGCGTGAACTCCCACGCTCGAGCAAAGATGTAAATTCTGGAATTTCCAAATTGCACCTTCAAGCTCAAAACTCGAATTCAACCTTCCAAAACACATCTCTTGGGCCCCAGAACTTGAGATAACATAGTAAATTTGTAAAACATGAAGCATTTAGGATCATTTCATAAAATCATGGCCCAAGGGTTTGTTAAAAACTCACAATTTCAACTTAAAACATGATGAATGTTTATGAACACAACATGCATGGATTTTTCTTGTATCAAACTTCTCAAAATATGATCAAACACCACAAAATGACTTGAAACTTGATGATTTCCCTAAATGAAGATGAATTTCAAACATGCAAGAGAGAATTCTTGGAGTTCATGCCCAATTTGTGAAAAAATGTACATGCATGTATGAATTGCCACTCAAATCTTCCTTCCAAGCTCAATACACATTCAAACTCATAATCTTGAAGAAATTTCATGTTAAATGACTTAGTTACACAATCTAGAGGTTGTAATCTTACCTAGAGTCTTGAATTAGCTAGGTACTTGCACAATCTTGGTGAATTCTTTCAATTCCTCTTCAATCTCTTCTTCTCTCTCTCTAGAATGCACTCTCTCTCTCTCTCTCAAGTAAATTCTCAGATTTTGGCACTCAAGGAATGAGGGGAAAAGAGCTAAATGTGTTGGATATAAAATAATGATGCCAAAATACATTAGTTAGAATATTAGGCTAACCAAACATGACTTAATTAATCGTTCTGAATCAATTTTTAATAAAATTTGCCATATGGTTCTAAAAATTCCAAATAACATATCGGTGTAGTCAATTTCGGTTTCGGATGCCGATAAGGCTTTCAATTTACATATTAAAGTGGAATTCCAAACAGATATTTCTATAAGTAACAGATAGAAAGCCAAAATCATACAAGGTGCAGAATAAATACATAATTTATTTTAATCCACTCATTAACATCATTAATCATTGATTAGTAGCTAATTACGGGTCGGGGTTATTACAGTAACAAGGTGTCAGCAAAGGTGTACTGTGGTCTGCCTAGGTGTAAGTGATCATGCAAGGTAGGCCAAGGTGATATGCAATGCTTGGCCAAGGTGTGAGGTCTGGACAAGAGTGGGTCTCGATGACCACACTTAGGAAAATAGTGAAGTCTGGAAATCTAGGTTCCCTCTTGAAGAACATGAAGAATATGAACATGAAGAACATGAATGCCAAAAATCATAACTTCTTATTCATAATTTGAGATTTCATGATATGAGTTCAAAAACATGGACCTGGGTACCCATACTTTGAGATGTTATGAAAACAAACACAAAAACATGAAACTTGATATAAACTTTTGGATCAAAACAAGGCTTTTCCTCAAGAACACAAGAACATCACTTTTTCTCTCTAAAACAAAACTTTAAATCAATACATGGCTTATGAATCATTTGAGATCATGTAATGTGATCAGATTAACATAAAGAACAACAAGAGTAGATCAAGAATCTAACCTCAAAACACAAATCCAATGGTTCAAGGTACGAAAATCAAGCTTGGAAATCTAGTTCTCACTCTAAGAACTCCTTATTCTTCTTCCTAGAGCTTCTCTCTCTACAAGGCAAGAATACGGAAAATGATATGGGTTTCTCAACTTCTAATTGAGTTAAACCACTACTCGGAGACGTGGCATCATCTGGTCAAATCTCCTCAAAAGGTGCCAGAATGAAAAGACAAGAGTAGGTCAAAGTTTGTATAACAAGTAAGGTGGCATGGGCACTTTGACAAGGCAATGATCCTGGATTAAAACAAAGCTTCAAACAAGTAAGGTTTCCCTGATCTCGGTTAGGAAGGATAACGCTTGGCCTAGGTGTGCCATACGTCGGCCTAGATGTGCCATACCTTAGCCTAGGTTGTACAAGTCAGGGAACATGATTGCTAGGTGTTGGCTAAGGTGCACAACAAGGCTGCAAGGTTCAAGGATCAAAGATGTTGGATGCCTAAGATCTCGGCCTAGGTATGTATCTCGGCCAAGATGCCAGGGTGAAGGAGGAGGTCAACCAAGATGGTTCCAAGATGATCCTAGGTGTTGACGCTCAATGACCTAGGTGTAAGAGGTTCAAAGGTGTGACTTAGGCACGAGATAACAAAGATAGATAGGCTAGGTTCAATACACAAAGCAAGGAACAAAGCATGCATATAACACTTAGGCAAAGCATAATAGGACAAAACCAGATAGGAACCTTTACTTAGGGAAAACAAATCACAGACTGCAGATGCAAGCTTAACAATGAAAAATCATGTAAATTCATATAAGCATGACTAAGATAAGAATGAGGGTTGTTATAATCTACCCCCCCAAAGAAGTTTGGTCCCCAAACTTAAGTTACCTTGTCTCAAAAACAACTCCGGTTGTCGGATTTTCATCTCTTCTTCCATTTCCCATGTAGCATCCTTGCCATGATGCTCCTTCCATTCAATTTTCACCATCGGTATCGACTTATTCCTCAACTGTTTCACTTGCATATCAAGAATCGTATCGACTTCTCCTCGTAACCTAAATCTTCATTAACCGCAATCCTGGAATGATCAATCACATGCAATGGATCCTGAGTATACTTTCTCAGCATCAAAACATGAAACACATTGTGGACTTGACTTAATTCCGGTGGCAACGGTGGCAAAGCAAGTTGGTAGGCAACGGGGTTAACTCTCTCAAGAATTTCAAATGGCCCGATGTAACGAGGCGTTAACTTACTTTTTTTCCCAAATCTTGAAACTCTTTTCATTGGTGAAACTTTCAGGAATACATGATCCCCAACCTCAAACTTTATTTCTCGTCTTCTTTGGTTGGCATAACTCTTTTGTTGACTTTGAGTGGTTTTGATTCTTTGCTAAATAAGCTTAATCTTCTCAGTTGTCACTTGAACTATCTTAGGACCAATCAATGCTTTATCTCCTACTTCAGTCCAACATATTGATGATCTGCACTTTCTCCCATACAAAGCTTCATACGGTGCCATGCCAATGGTAGCTTGGAAGCTATTGTTGTAAGCGAATTCTACTAATGGCAAATGTAATTCCCAACTTCCCTTGAAGTCCAATACACATAATCTAAGCATATCTTAAAGTGTCTGAATTGTTCTCTCTATTTACCCATCGGTTTGGGGATGAAAAGTTGTGCTAAATCTCAACTCGGTTCCCAAGCTCTTTGTAAACTTTGACAAAATCTAGAAACAAATTTTGGATCTCGGTTTGACACAATAGACGTTGACACTCCATGAAGTCTAACACTCTCATTCATATACAACAAAGCAAGTTGGTCGGCATTAAATGTAGTCTTAATAGGAAAAAAGTGTGCTGACTTAGTTAATATATCAACAATAACACAAATCAAATCTATATCGTTGTGTGTCCTCAGCAAACCCACAACAAAATCCATGAAGATGTGTTCCCATTTCCACTTAGGAATTGACAAAGGTTGAAGAAGTCCTGCTGGCCTATGATGTTCTACTTTCACCTGTTGACAATACAGACACTGTGATATAAACTTTAGTACTTGATTATCAATGGTATATCTTAGTCTTGGCTTCGTGATAATCTCATCAACAACTTTGTTGAAAAATTCATCCTCCATCTATCTTGTCTTTACTTCCTCAATAATAGTTGGCTCTACTGAAATTATTGCTAAAATTCCATTATTTTGGCGAAGTACAACCTCCATATCCAAGTCTTGCAAATCTCGAAGTATGCTCTTTTGCTCAATGAGTAAACATGCCAAACTCCCAACAGATTTTCTGCTCAATGCGTTGGCTACTGAGTTAGCTTTACCTGGGTGATACTGAATCTGTATGTCGTAGTCTTTCAATATTTCAAGCCATCTTCTCTGCGTCATATTCACTTCTTTTTGGGTGAACAAATACTTCAAACTCTTGTGATCTGTGAAAACTTGACAAGAAGCTCCATACAAGTAATGACGCCAAATTTTCAAAGCAAATACCACGGCTACTAATTCTAAATCATGGGTAGGATAATTCTTTTCATGAGGTTTCAACTGACGAGATTCATATGCTATGACTTTACCCTCTTGTGTTAATACACAACCTAAACCCTTATGTGAAGCATCACTATAAATCTAAATTCCTCATTACCTGATGGTAGTATAAGAATTGGTGCTGCGACTAACTTTGTCTTTACCTCTTGGAAAGCTGATTCCCTATACTTGGTCCAATCATATGCCACTCTCTTCTGAGTCAATTGTGTCAATGGTACTGCCATCTTGAAGAAGTCTTTCACAAACTTTCTGTAATAACCTGCCAAACCCAGAAACTATGAACGTCAGACACATTAATCAGCCTCGGCTAGTTCACAATGGCTTCAATTTTGCTAGGATCAACATAAATACCTTCTTCATTAATCACATGACCCAAAAATAAAGTGCTTGAAAGCCAAAATTCACACTTGCTAAGCTTAGCATACAATTTCCTATCTCTCAAAATTTGTAAGGCAAGTCTCAAATGCTTCTCATGCTCAACTCTACTCTTGGAATAGATCAATATATCATCAATAAAAACAACTACAAACTCGTCTAAGTATGGCTTAAAGACTCTGTTCATCAAATTCATAAATGTTGCAGGAGCATTGGTCACTCCAAAAGGCATTACTAAAAATTTGTAGTGGCCATACCTTGTCCAAAAAATAGTCTTCTTAACATCCTCGACTTTAACCTTGAGCTGGTGGTAGCCCAACCTGAGATCAAATTTAGAAAAGACTTGTGCTCTTTGTAACTGATCAAACAAATCATCAATCCTCGGCAATGGATATTTATTCTTAATGGTTGCCTTATTCAGTTCTTGGTAATCAATACAAAGGTGAAGTGTGCCATCCTTTTTCTTAACAAATAGAACTGGCGCTCCCCAAGGTGAAGTGCTCGACCTAATAAAACCCTTATCTAATAACTCTTGTAACTGAAATTTCAAATCCTTAAGCTCGGTTGGGGCCATTCTATAGGGTGTTTTGGAAATAAGTTGTATTATCAGCATAACATTAACAGTAAATTCTATCTCACTATCCACTAAATGGCCAGGAAAATCATTCGGAAAGACATTGGGAAATTCATTAACAACTGGGATAATTCAATATTTCCATTCAGATTACTTAGTACACTACACAAATAACCTTGACATCCTTTTTGGATCAACTTATAAGGTGGGAATGCCACTTCTTTACCCTAAAATGTAACCTCAGCTTGGTTTAAGGGTTTAAAAGTGACACTTTTGGAAACACAATTAATGGATGCATGATTTGCTACTAACCAATCCATCCCCAATATAACATCGAAATGAGTTATGTTCAATGACATTAAATCAACTAATAATTCAACATTCTCAATCATAACACGCGCACTCTATAAATGGATGCAACAGTCATAGTTCTTCCAGATGGACTAGACACAGATAATAAATAACCAAGGGGTTCTAGTTCTCTATTTAATTTCTCAGCAAATTTAGTAGATATGAATGAACGTGTAGAACCCGAATCAATCAATATATATGCATCTTGAGCACAAATAGGAAGTATATTTGACACTACGGTCTCGACATTTTGAGCGTCTCCTGGCACTAATGCAAAGACTCTGCCTTGCCTCATCCGTCCCTTTCTGACATTGCCTTTCTGTGCAAAACCCGAGGTACTCCCATTTTCTTACCATCCTTCGCCTTTGCCTTGGGACAGTCCTTAACATGATGACCCATCTCACTGCATTCAAAACTTGCTCTCGATGCCTGATGACAAACTCCCCAATGTTGCTTTCCGCAACTGGTACATGTCGGCCTATTTCCACTTTCCTGATTTGAGTTGCTAGAACTGCCTACATTCACCTTCTTCTTGGCATCAAATGGTGCTCGGAGATTGTCATAATTCTGCCTCCTTCTCTGATTCTCTCATGAACTCTGATATCTGTTCAAGTTGGCTTCTGCTAGGATAGCTTTGTCCAATACTTCAGCGTAAGTCAACATATTGAGCATATTAACTCGGTCTTGTATCGGTCCACGAAGCCCACTCTCAAACTTTCTAGCTTTTTTATAGTTAGTATTGGCAGTGTGAGGTGCATTCCTAGCCAACTTGGTGAAAACATGATCATATTCAACTACTGTTCTATTACCTCGTGTCAAAGTCTAGAATTCTGTGGTCTTGCCATCTCCGACACTAAGGGGAAAGTGCTTGTCATAAAATAACTCCAAAAATCTAGCCCAAGTCAAACCTGGATTACCTTCTCGGATCATCATCCACCACCAATGAGCTTCGTTGTCCAGTGTGAATGCTGCCAATGACACCTTCTAGGTGTTAGTACTAGGAAAGATTTCAAACAACTTCTCCATTTCAAGAACCCATGCTTCTGCCTTCAACGGCTCTACACCTCCATGGAATCTTGGTAGATTCATTTTCTTAAATTCTTTGGTTAAAGTTAACGTGCCATTCCCATATAAAGCTAGCTGTGGAGGCACTTGCGGTATTGTAGAAGGTGGAGGTGAAACTGCATTTTGGCCGTTTGTCTGCTCGGCCTGAGTAGAGGCAGTACTAGTGTTATGTTGCTTTGCTTGCCTTAACTCACGGGTGAAACCCTCTACCAACCTTTCCAATCTATCTAACCTGTCCTCAGTATGATCTCGTCTAATTGGAGGTCTTCTCTTTCTCATGATGTTAGGAGTATGCAAAATGTGACTTTAAAACAAGATGGGCAAATAGACAAGTAGACATGCAGCAAATAAGCATGCCAAAATCATGCACACCTTGTCACATAGCAAGCAATAAGATGCAATCCTAACATCATTCTAAGGAAAATCCTATGCTCTTTAGGACTAACTATGTGTGAATAAACGTACTATAAGGAACTTGTCTTTAATACCAATCTGTCGTAACCCCATTTCGTCCCTAGTAGAATGATGTCGTGATGGCCAGTAATCCGAGATTACTGAAGGCCAACTTACAAGGATTCACACAACAGAGCATATATATGGGGCATACATGTGCGGAAGCAATAAATTTAAATCAAATTAGTTCATAAGAGCTATGCATAGATTAAATGAAATGACATACATATTAACATGGTTTTACAACTTGGATACAAAATAAAATAAAGTACATGTTACTTCTTGATCAAAAGACTTCTCAAGCCAAAACATACAAAAAAAAAATAATCTACAAAGCTAAGAAGCATAATCTTCAAGATGCTACAAAAATGAAAAGCCAAAACACATCTTCCAACAAAGCTTAGGTAGAGGGGTGAGATGATAACTCAGTGAATGATGTAAGTAATAAAGGTTTGAATGAATGATATCTGAGATTTGTTGTCAAAACAATATATATCATGGCTAGTAACTAAACAAAAGATGAACCGAGTTCATCAATCAAAGGCTTTCAAAGCTTTTTAGGATGTTTAATAACATCTAAATAATACAAAGGATGACATTCATTGACAAAACAAAGGAATATCGGACCCAAAATCTATTAGACAAGCCTGCTGTCGGTGACAAATGAGATATCTCAAACAAAGGTACTAGTTACATTAAAGTTCCCTAGCACTAAGGACCTTTTAAGAATGTCATCAAAACAAACATAATACTTGATGCAAAAGTAAGGGATAATCATTCATGCTTGATCAAATACTTTTCCAAAACAAAGCAAAGCTTTTATCAAAACATTATAAAATAACTTCATTAAAAATACCACTCACAATAGCTCTTCGTATGTAGGGATTACGGCAAAGATCCAAGACCTACAATCACATAGCAAAGTCCACTGAATGCATTTTAAGAAGACAAGAAGAGATGCTCAAAGATAGGTATGCAATGTACTCTCAAAACAAGTTTCAAAGAAGTAGAATAGATCCCAGCATTTCTTCTGAAACCAAGTCAAGACAGAGCAAAACATGTTCTGGGAGTTAAATCAATGTTTTTTCTTCTTGGAAAAGCATGCTGGATACAAACCAGGTCTCAAAATGGATGGATGTAGATGAGTTGGGCCGCAATGGCCTAGCTAGGTCAACTTAGGAGGTCTAGGCCGAGGTGTGGTCTCCTTGGCCGAGATGCGGACTGCCTCCCTGAGGTGTAACAAGGTGCCGACAAAGGTGTACTATGGTCGGCCTAGGTGTGTAGTGGTCAGCCTAGGTGCAAGTGATCATGTAAAGTAGGCCAAGGTGAGATGCAATGCTTGGCCTAGGTGTGAGGTCTGGACAAGAGTGGGTCTCGATGACCACAATTAGGGAAATAGTAAAGTCTGAAAATCTGGACTCCCTCTTGAAGAACATGAAGAATATGAACATAAAGAACATGAAGAACATGAATGCCAAAATCATAACTTCTTATTCCTAATATGAGATTTCATGATATGAGTTCAAAAACATGGACCTGGGTACTAATACTTGGAGATTTCATGAAAACAAAGACAAAAACATGGAACTTGATATAAACTTTTGGATCAAAACAAGGCTTTTCCTCAAGAACATATGAACATCACTTTCTCTCTCTAAAACAAAACTTTAAATCAATGCATGGCTCATGAATCATGTTAGATTATGCAATGTGATTAGATTAACATAAAGAACAACAAGAGTAGATCAAGAATCTAACCTCAAAACACAAATCCAATGGTTCAAGGTACGAATATCAATCTTGGAAATCTAGTTCTCACTCTAAGAACTCCTTCTTCTTCTTCCTAGAGCTTCTCTCTCTACAAGGCAAGAATATGGAAAATGATATGGGTTTCTCAATTGCTAACTGACTTAAACCACTACTGGGACACATGGCATCATCTGGTCAAATCTCCTCAAAAGGTGCCAGAATGAAAAGACAATAGTAGGTCAAAGTGTGTATAACAAGTAAGGTGGCATGGACACTTTGACAAGGCAATGATCCTGGATCAAAACAAAGCTTTGGACAAGTAAGGTTTCCTTGATCTCAGCTAAGAAAGATAACACTTGGCCTAGGTGTGCCACACCTCGGCCTAGATGTGCCACACATTAGCCTAGGTTGTACAAGATAAGGAACATGATTGCTAGGTGTTAGCGAAGGTGCACAACAAGGCTGCAGGGTTCAAGGGTCAAAGATGTTGGATGCCTAGATGATAAACATCTTGGCCTATATGATACACATCTCGGCCAAGGTGATACATGCCTCGGGCTAGATGATGCACATCTCGACCAAGATGCCAGGGTGAAGGTGGAGGTCAACCAAGATGGTTCCGAGATGATCCTAGGTGTTGATGCTCAACGGCCTAGGTGGAAGAGGTTCAAAGGTGTGACCTAGCCATGAGATAGCAAAGATAGATAGGCTAGGTTCAACACGTAAAGTAAGGAACAAAGCATGTAGTTAACACTGAGGCAAAACATAATAACACAAAACCAAACAGGAACCTTTACTTAGGCAACATAAATCAAAGTCTGTAGATGCAAACTTAACAAGGCAAAATCATGTAAATTCATATGAGCATGACTAAGACAAGAATGAGGGTTATTATAGAGTTATTGTTGTTTTCATCTTTTTTCTTGAGTTGATGTTTTGAATGTGATTTTTTTTTTCTTGTCATTGTCATTGTCATTGTCATCATCGTTGGTCTTCATCAAAATCTCATGGGTCATTAATGACCTAAGAAGTTCATCTAAACCGAGTGTCTTGAGGTCATTGGCTTCTTAGATTGTTGTCACTTTCAATTCCCAATTCTTTAGTAAGCACTTGAGAATTTTTCTTACCATTTCACTATTAGTATATACTTTACCAATTTTATTTTTTATTTTTTTTATTTATAAGAATTTGTAATATCAGTAAATTTGGTAAGCATTTCAGAAATAGATTCATCAAATTTTATTTTGAACATTTCATAATTAAGAACAAGTATACTAATACGTGACTTCTTAACTTAATTTGTGCCTTTGTGCTTGACTTCTAATTTATTCCAAATTTCTTTAGTAGTGTCATATACAGAAATTCTATTAAATTCATTAGGATCAAGTTCACAATATAATATATGTTTGGCTTTAGCATTTGCTTGAATACTCTTAAAATCATTTTCATCACATTCATTTTCTGTTTTAAGGACTTTCTTTGTATCTACAATTTTCAAAGGAATACTGTAGACGCGCCCGAACGTCCCGGGAGAATCCCGTTTTGTTCATTGGGCTTACTACAGTTCGGACTCAATGTCACGGTTCTTAACCTGATCTCGCAAAGTGCAATACGAGATTGATAAATCACCAAAGAGTCCAAATCTGGCAAATCGTTTTAAAAAATTGATTTTTAGAAAGAAGTACCAAACATGGACTGCTTTGCCAGATACAAAGTCGCCACCTAAATATTTTATTTTGGGGGAATTTAGGAAACCCTGACTCACGCCTAAGACCACGTGTCTGTCATCACCAAAGTTGCCTCAGCTCGGGAACTTGGGTACGATTGGAGAAGGTCATGCAATGAGCACCCCCCCTCGCCCGATCAAAGATCGGCCACTACTAAACATGATATCTTGTTTTTGAAAACATATGTGTTCTTATTCCGGTTTATTAGCCTAGAATTGCTACGTGATACGCGCAACATACAAGTATAGACTAGATTGTCTAAGTTGGAACAAAACTTCTCATGTTTGTTTTTGAAAGCGGTTTGCTACTCGCAAGTAGGCTAAAATGCGGATTTTGCCACCCTCAAGTGGGCTTAGAAAACATGGTGATTTGCCACTCTCAAGTGGGTTTAAAACTCGCAATCGATGAATCGTTCCAATTTAAATAATCCAACCTTCACCCATAGACATTCAGGCAGGTATATCACATAATCAGTTGGCCTCATGGCAAGCATGCTATCATGGCAGTCACTCACACACATGCAAGAATGCTAAAGTATAAACACTCACTGAGTACTCCGAGCCAAAGAAAGAATCTAATTAGAAATCATGCATGAATCCTAACTATGTTGAGATGCCTAATGCAACACATGCAGGATGCAACAAAGATAGGCTCGGCTATTCTAAAATGGCATATGAGATGTCACAGATAACATGTATTCAACTTGGAATTGAAATACAATGCAGTTAGTATGATGCGCCGAGCCCGGTGCATGCATGACAGATGAATGGATGCAATCATGCGAGCATAAGGATGCTAATTGAAACATGCCCTAAAACTAACCATCATAAGCTGGTAAATAAAAGGGAGAAAGACGTGGGGTTGGAAGACATGCATCACACAAACGCACACGCACACTTATTACAACAGTTGGCCCTCTCGATGGAGGGTTCGAATAAATAATACAACACCAACTAGCTAATCTAAGTCAATCTAATTAAGCTAGTTATTACACAACCAAAATGAATAATAAATTACAGCTAATTATTACACAACTCTAATCAATTAACAAACTAACTAAGCAAGCAATTAAACTAGCATGCAAACTACAATGCATGTGGACTGCCTCAGCTCTGCCTTGAATGATAAAGGATGCATGCATGCTTGAGTCGCCTCGTCGGGAAATCCATTGCGATACCCCGGCTTGCCTTTGTTTACAATTGATTTCAGAAATTTGCACAAAGCTCCAGAGAGATGAAACTCCACTCTAGGAAACTGTGGGAAGGCTGCCGACTAGCTTATGGGCATGGGAGACCACCTGCCGACCACCTTTTGTGGTGGAAACCAAAGAAGGTGGTCGGCCTGCTAGAAAACTTGGTCGGCCGACCGGTTTCTTCTCATGGATTCTGTTTTTTTGCAGCAAAGGGAAAGAGAGAGGCACGACAAGGTATTTGCAACACATGTGTGCATGACCACTCTCCCCATCATTGCATAAGCTCAAGGGAGTGTAGTCCTCGACCCTTGGGCCACCAATCATGCATTTTGATGCATGATGGCCGAGGAGCCGAATTGCACGACTCAATGTCAAATGAATGCACATATTAACACCTAAAGCCAACAACTCCATCATGGGTAGTCAAGAATGTTGGCAATCGGAAATTGAGGCACATTTCATCACTTCTAGTATGAAATGTCCCTTGCTTCCCGTGTTTGGGGCTAACTCCTATCCCAAACACAATACAACAAACATGGCATGCTCAATGCGACTCCAAGTACACAACCTAAATACGATGCAACTAAGTCATGCAAACATGCAAGGGATAACATGCAAACATGCAACTAGCATACACAATGCTATGAACTAACAATGGCATACTCAATGCACGTGGTGCTTAGCATACACAATGCACCTAAGAACTAACATACACAATGAGATGAACAAGGCATGCACAATGCAATGATCAATCATGCGACAATGTGGCATACTCAATGCTATGGAATACAATGGCATACTCAATGCAAAAATGGACTTAAACCAAAATGAATGGGCCCCAGCCACACCCAAATCAGTGGCCAAACATGATGAAAACAAGACTCCAAAACTCATGCTAGCATACACAATGCAAGGACCTAAGCCCAAGGCACAAAAACACAACTTTGCACATGCATTGAAAGGACTAAACATGGAGTACAATGGCATATATTCCATCTCTGAAATGGCATATAACATGACTCCAAAATGACTCTGAATCATGCAAACAACTCACACAGCGCATGTTGAATGGCTCAAGCATTGAAACTAGTGAAGTGCATTACATTATAGGCATGCAAAGCGATGCTCAAATGATGAAACTAACCCCAAATAGACCTTATGCAGGCCCAAAACAGTAGCAAAATGGGTTGGGATGATGGCTTGAAAGGCACAAAAGTGAAGGTCATGCAATGGCTCGCAAATAGGGCATAAATGCACAACTCTAAAGAGCACTTAAAGCATGGAAAATATGGAAGTGTAGCACCCTATAAGCTCTGAAATATCATGCCCAATGATGCCAAAACATGTAAAAAGCTCAAGTTAAGCATGCAAGGGACCTCCAAACTCAAAGCTAGTCAATGCTATTACACAACAAATATGCATGGCTAGCATTTTTTGACCCAGAGGCCTCAAGATAGAGCTAAGGCAGCCCAAAATATGAATAAAATCAGTTTGAAGTGTGGCCAAAATATGCTAGAATAGAGGGCCAAAACAACATGCATTGTGAGCTAGTGAACATGAGTTATACTACAAGCATATGAAGCATGTGAAGGACTACCAAACCAAGCAAAAACAGAGTCATGGCATGCCGAATGATGGCCAACAACGCACTGAAACAAGACCAATACATGCAAGAATGACATGCTCCTTTGGTAAGCCATGAAAGGGATTACTCTACACATGCAAGAAGCTAGCAAAAGGGGACCAAACCAGCCATGGTCAGAGCCTAGGCAAGTCCTAGAAGTCACCAAAAAATGCCTGAACTAGGCTTCCAAATGGTATAAACATATGCTCTTTTGGTAGGCCAAAAATGCTAGTAAACAAGACAACAAGAGAGAGGGTCACCCCTCTCTGATCTAGGCCCTCAAAGCCACATTCTCACCATTGAAAATCCACTGGATTTTAGTGGTAGGAAGTCCAAACAAAGACTAGCTCGAATGCCTTATGGCATGGCACAAAACAAGGCTAAATAGAGCATGCAAGAGGGTAGATGACCCTCAACACCAAAAGAGCCTTAAACAAACATGAAAAATACTTAAATATGAAGCTTTTTTCAGTTGACAACAAAGCTCAAATAAGCATGCAAATGAGGCTAAGAGAAGGATCAAAACAATGCTTAAAAAGAGAAAAAAAGGAGTTACCCTTGAAGCTCAGCAAAACCAGCAACTTTTCTGAACCAAAACCCAACTTTTGAGACCTCTCAAGACCCTCCAGCAAGTCAGTAACAATGGTGGAGGTGTATGGTTATGAGGTGGTGTGCAATAGGCCAAGAACAAAGCGCTTTCTAAGCCTAAAATATAGAGACAAAGAGGGAGATATAAGCTTTGCCTTAGAGCATTTTTTCAACCTGGTATAAGGAGAGGGAGGGCCTCTCTTATAGAGTTTCAAAGCCAAATCTTCTCCAAGAAGCTAAAAACTTGGTTGCAAATCCTCCATACACGCGTATGGAGGATCCAGTCTGTGCCTTCCAGCTGGCACAGCTGGCATGCACTCAGAAAGACAAAACAAGAGGAAGTTGGCCGACCAGAAAAGGTGGTCGGCCGACCAGGGCAAGTGGTCTCCCAGATAAAAACTGGTCAGCCAAGGCAAATGGTGGTCTCTACTTTGAAAGCAAGCTAGTGGTGGGGTGGGAAACCAGAAAATGTGGCCCAAAGATCAAGAAAACCAGTTTCTTAACAAGAAAGTCGATTGGCGGAGAAAAGTGGTCTCCAAGGAGAAAAGGTGGTCTCCCACCCTTGTACCACCTTCCAAACAAGGAAAACAAGGTTCATGCTAAAAATGAACCATGCAAAACGAGAGTTCAGGAGGCAAAGCGCGCAGCCCGGGCCCTCGAAAACTGGCTGTTGAGCACAAAAGGTGGTGTATGACCACAAAAGTGGTCTCTCAGACCACAGTGTCCCACTAGACAGAGGAAACAAGGTGTGTTCCAAAAACCATGGCAAATGGAGAATGTTAAGCGGTCCCGAGCCGAGGCGCACGACCGACGGCTCCGAAAATCAGAAACTAGTCTCCAAACGGGAACAGTGGCCTACGACCATGAAAAGTAGTCTACGACCACTGAGAGATGGTCTACAAGACCTCTCCCTCCCTCCGGGAAGAGAAAACAAGACTTAGTTCGCAGATTGAGTCAAAGCACAAAGGGTCCCGAGGTTCGGAGGTGAGGCTCTCGGCCAAGAACTCCGAAACCTCGAAATGAGCACAACATGCGCAATCATCAAGCGCTCAATCGATGACATCTGAGTCTTAAGGTCGGCCAAAAATGGGGTGTCTACAAATATTTACACCATTTTTAATAATTTTCCATACCATATAGTTTGTGCCTTGAATATATATCATCATTTTATTTTTCCAATAACTATAATTAATTCCTGAAAAATATGGAGGCTTGGAAGGTGAGTGACCATCAATAATCCATTATCTTATAATGGTTGCCACTGATTAGCACTATGATGGTTAAGTAAAAAATACAAGAGCCCTTACTCTGATACCAATTGTTACCCAAAAGGCAACCCAAGAGGGTGGTGAATTGAGTTTCTAAACAAATTACAAAATGAATAATTTAACTCAAATAATAATTAAATAGAGATACAATGCAATAAAGATGAGAGGAATAAATTAGGATTTAATCCAAATGAGAAATAGAAAATATGAAGTAATATAAATGAGACTAATAAAAATAAATTAAGCGAAGGGAAGAGAGAGCAAACACAGATTTTATAGTGGTTCGGGGTAATTCAAACCTACATTTACATCTCAAGATTCTCCTTGAGATTTCTTCAATTTTTGTCAAGTAGTAGTTACACTCCTTGTTGGGGAATTTTCAAAATTTATACTTTAGTATTTGGGTGTTTTCAAAACCTTCCTTGTTTTTCTTCGGAAAGCTTGAAACAAGCTTGGTGACTTTGTCCCACATTGGAAAGAGATGAAAACATGGAGCACTCAATAAAGTGCTACATGGAATATTCCTTTGAATATGAAATTGTGGAATGGATGCTAGTGTGCATGCACTCACACCAAAAGGATAGTGCTTCGCACTATTTACACACGCACACGCGTGTGTGGCGTGTGTAGTGGTATAATGATTCCAGTTTAGGCTTGACCCGTTAATTTTTTTAGATATGGAATTCCTTGTCTTGATGGTTGTTCAAGTCCTTGTTCATCTTATTCCTTGTTGAATTGGATTGTTTGAGTATTGCGATTGCATTTGAAACAGGTTGGGAATTCATTTTTCAAAAGAGTTATTGCCTAGGATTCTGCTTGTTTGCTCCAATGAACTTTCTTGCCCTCGATCAGTCTTCGCAAACTCCTAGTATTTTTGTAGGTCTGCAAAATTTCTAGGAGTGTAGTGTTTTTAGCTCGAGCGAACTTTCTTGCGTTTGAGTGTTTAGTCTCGGTCTGTAAAACTTCTGGGAGGGTGTCATTGTGCACTCAAGCGGTAACTTTGTTTGCTTGAGTGGTCTCACTTATTGTGTCTGGTTGCTCGAATGGTGTTTTGGTCACTCGAGCGGTCTGCGCGTATATTAGTCCTCAAAAGTCACTTTTTGGATCACTTTTTCATTTCTTTCCCTCTAAACATTTCAAAAACCTAGATCTACTCTCCAACTCTCTAAAACTCACCTTTAAACCTCAAATACAACCTCACCCTTTGATCTCTACACCTTTGTCCTTTGGAGAAAAGATAGAGTTCGTCGAGAGCTTCGTTATAATCTGAAAAGTTCGTGTTTTTGTTGACGATGAATTTTTGGGATTTTGGGCTTTCTCCTCTTTTGGAGCGGAGGTAGGGATTTTCTTAACGACATGTATGCTGTTTAGCTTCGTTATATGTTATTTTTGTTAGTTATGTGTTTTCAAAAAAAATAGCTATGGATATATATATTTATTAATGCACAAATTTGGAGAAAATACTTGTTTTTAGTTATGGTTTGGGATTGGTAACCTAGTGGCTGTTGTGTTATGTATTTTTGAAGAAAACATTTGGTTCTTTTTTTAATGGGTTTTCAAAGGTTAATAAAAAACTAGGGTTTTGGATGCTTTTATGGAAAAAGATGGAATTAGAATGGTTGTGAGATTTTGGTTGAAATAAGGTTTGGTTGAGAAATGCTTTGAATAATTGGAAAAAAATCGAGTACTCATTTGAAATGGTGGTTTTGTTGGAAACTATATGAGCGGTTTTTGGGCTAATTGTATATTTTTAGTTGAGGTTCACAAGACTTGTGAGAAATATGAATGTTGTTTTGGGAATCATGAGATTTTGTATAAATTATTGGGATTCCGATTTGGTTATGATTTTATAATATTATTATTGTTGTTGTCTTTTAATTAGAGATAATTATTTTTGGCAACCTGTGGAGGGTTGTATTGATTGTTTTAGAAACTTCATGTGGATTAGGGAAATGGAAATGTTTATAAATCATACACTGTGTTGTGCATATCATGGATTTGTAACTGGAGGTTTCACGTTTCGAAAAATGTATTGTTGTTTTGAGATGTATGTATTGTATTATTGGAATAGAAAATAAAATGGTGAAGTTATATGGGGGTGTTAAAGCAGAATTAAGTTGGCCTGTATGGCCATGGTGTGAGACCTAAAACCAGTGCGGTAGGTGCCGAGCCTTCCGGTGAGTACTAGTAAAAATGGCATAGTGACTTGTATAGTTACTATTATGAACAGTAGCCTTGGAGATTTATATATTATATTTACCACTTGATTGTTTTGAAAGAATATTGTTGATTTGGAAAGATGTTTTGGAAATCTCATCTTACATTGTTTCAAAGAAAGAAAATGCATGTTTTACCATGACATTTCACGTGCATTCATCTTATGACGTTGTTAAACTTCATACATGACATTAGGTTTATTTTTACTGGACTTTATGCTCACCCTACGATGGAAACCACTTTCAGGTGAACTGGTGTACCTCCGCTAAGGTGATGACTTGGGAGGATCTTGGAGCTTGAGGCTCATATTTATTGTTTTCCTTGGTTATCTGTTGCAATTTAAGCCACAGGCTTCTTTGTATTGAGTTGTGACTCATTTTCTATAACCGGGCAAGGCCTTGGAAATTTGTAGCTTTTAAGGCATTAACTTATAATAATTTAGTTTTATTCATTGTGTATAGAATTCTTGTTGTAGAACTAAAAGAATGTACTGAGGCATGTGTTGGAAATGATGTTGCATAATCATCTTGTTGTTGTGTTCCGCATGTTAGCAATATTATAATGGAGTAGAATGTCTATTTATTTTGGGGTGTTACAACTTGGTATCAGAGCGTACCGGGTTTGAATACTTTGGGTAAGTGGAAAGTGGTTTTTACCACAATGGATTTGTCTCACTTGATAGAGATGTTGTATGCTCAGTATGCTAAATGATAACATGTTTATGTGGCTAAGTGGGTATGGAATTGTGATTTGTGTATGTTAAACTCTTAGAGGTCTTATTAGAAGGACACTCGATCAATGTTCATTCTAATAGGAATTCTTGGGGTTTCGTGGAACAAATTTTATCTTAAGAATATAATTTGTGTGTGACTATGTGACTAAGTGCTTATGTGGAATGCATTTGGTGTTTTAATGCTGTAGAGTGTATGGGATTTTGTTGGGGGCACCATTAGATGTGTGCTAAATCTGTTATGCTTGTTTTTTATTAGGATGTCTAGGTCAGGAAGTAACGATTTTCGTCCTTCCACACGGGAAGAATTAAGGAAGCAATTTCTGGAGTTGTGCCAAGGTACTACAACTTTGGCATAATTTGAGGTGTGGTTTACCAACCTGTCGAGGTTCGCTCCGGAGTTGGTGGAAATTGAGGAGCTCCATTGTGCGGAGTTCGAGAGTAAATTATGTAATGATGTTTGGAGAAGGATTACTAGGTCTTGGCATATGAATTATCGTGTGCTTGTGGAACCGGTGGCTCACGTGGAGACCGCAGTCCTAGTCATGGGGCAGAGTGGAGAGAAAGCCATTTCAGCAACTCCTACAACTTGAGGTCGTGGTAGACCTAATAAGAACCAAAGGAGAAGGGCAAGGTTGGTTTCTCAACCAATAGTTACACCAACGGGATCTTCTAGCCAACTGGGACTTGGGGCGATGGAGTGCTCACAAGGGGAGTATTCATTAGGATCCTTACCAATTCAGACTTCGAACCAGTCATGTATTTGGGGACCGCCTATTTGCTATGTGTGTAATCAACCAGGTCATACAAGGCATTTTTGTACATAACTGTGGACTCCCTTGGGTGTTTTACAATCTTGTCGAGTTCAGCCTTATCCGTCCAGGCAAGGCCGATACCAATACCAGAATCGAGTAGGCCAATTTTCGGGGGGCCTTTGGAGGATCAAACTTTTATCCTTAGAGTGGGGAGAAGCATGTTTGTTTCAAGTGTCGCTAGCTGCATCACGTTTGTAGCTTTTGTCCTTGGCGTCAGAATTCTAGAAGTGTTCCGGGGGTTAAGATTGATAAGTGTCGACAGTCTGGTTAGAAATTTGATACTGGTGTTGGCAAAGAGATGGCTATTTTGGGTAGTTAGTTTTGGTTACCTTGTTTTGTGACTGGAGGATAGACGGTTGTAATTATTATATGATTGTTTTATTTTGTAACTGGTACGGTATGGAATGTTGTAATATTATGACTTTTGTTTATGTATGTATGTATGGTGGGTTGTTTATTTTTTTTGAGTGGGTATTTTGTAATTTTGAGTTTTCCTTAATGTGATGAGTTGTTGTGGAATTTGAAAATCTTGATATTGTTGGGTATGAACTATTGCGTTTTGACTTGGGAATGTGATGGCTGGAGAGCTTTATTTTGACTAGGGATTGTTTGTGCTTGGTTGAAATTGATTTAGAATGGGTGGACAATGGAGTTAGTGGAAGATGGGTATTTTGAGGGTCATTATGATTAATTAGAATATTGCGAGGGTGAAGTTATACTAGTCAATATGTTCGGTTTGGTTGATATTGGCTTATGTTAGAGGTATGAGTCTTAATTTGTTGCAGCGAAGGCTTCTTGGGAGAATAAGAGGGTTGTGTCTAGTTGTGACAGGAGCAGTGTTGTGATTGTTGTCAAATTCATGTGGATTGATGTGGGCAGTGAACTTATCATGGACCTTATCGGTCTTCGGTGTGGTGTGGTTCTATGTGATTTGCGTTGGGGGTGTATATTGTTCTGCAAAGGAAATTATGGGTTTTGGCCTCGAGAAGTCTACTTCAGACTTAAGAGGGTGTGAGAGGTGGTATGACCCCTTATAGGGGTGCTTGGTGTTGGAATATTATTGTTTTGGTGCTAAGTGAGGAGAGTGGTCGAATGGATGAAGTGTTTGAGTCTAATGGGTCGGTGTAGGGTAAGGCGTTGTTGTTCTCATACCAAGAAGTGAGTTAGATGAATTGGTGTCCTTAGTACATCTTTAAGAATTCCTTATCAGGTCATTAGGGGTTGGTAGTGTTGTTGTCTGGGGTAGTTAAGAGTGGTTGACGTGAAGGAGACTTGAGTTTCATTTATGGAAATTTCTTCCTAGTCTATAGAGGGTAGTTAGTTTCGTTTTGTAGTGGTTATCATAATAATAGATTCACATTTCATTTTAGATTGGCGGTATACGAGAATGTGTTGATTTGGTTTGTTGTGTGTTTCCTATACTGAAGGTAGGGTTCATTTTGTAACTTTTGTCTTTGGAATAGGAGTACTTTGTGTTTATGAGGTGCGGGTTATGAACTTGGGATGTTGATTCCTTGTCTGATTAGAAATGGGATATATGATAGTTCATTGTAGCTTAATTCATTTCATAGGTATATTTTGAGTTGGGTGGTAGTGAGACACTAAGAGAATTAAGAGAAGTGTTGAAAGTAATTATAAGAGACAAGTATGTGTTAAGGTGACCCTTTGTTCTGGGTTAACGGGGTCCATTGTAAGTTCTAGATTTGGTGCAGATTACTTCTTTTAGCTTAATCATGTGAATGATTTATTAGTATTTGCGTTGTTTAGACCTTTTCTTGATTAATTAAGTTTGGGAAGTGTGATTTTAGACTCACGATGTAAAGTTTCTGGGAGATATTGTATTTGAGGGAAGGTGGGAAATGGAGTTAGTAGTGGTTAGAGTTTTAAGTGTGTAATTAACCGGGGACGTTAATGTAGTGACTGCTATCTGGGTGAGAATTCAATAAGTGACGTTGCGAACTTTGTCTTCCTTGGTATTCTCGTGAAGCAGGGCGAGTTAATCTTTAGGTGTTTTAATCTTGCTTACATCTTAAGATCATTTGTTCAAAGTGTTATCTGGGTATGTGTTTTGATCTATGTTATTATTCCCTAGATAGGGGCGATTGTGATAGTTTGTTTTATTTAATAGAGTAGCAACGGGTGGTTGGCGGGTATCATAGTTGTGGTAATGGAATGTAATTTTCGGGTGTTTTTCAACTGTTGTTTAGAATTCTTGTTGTCATGTTTGGTGTGTTCTGTTTATATGTCGTAACTAGATTACCATTCTATTTTTGAAATGATAGTATCGTTGGTCGGGTGACAGTTTGGAGCATTATCAATTAAAGTATTTTGGAAAGGAAATTGAGAATTAACACTTTTGTTTCAAAATGGTAGTGGGTATTTAATAATAGCCAAGGTTAATTTTGGGAGTTGTCTTATAGATGTTATGGTTTGGGTCATGGCGTAACAGTGATGCCGTTTTTATGGTAAACAAAACAAAACAAGAACAGGGATGATGGGTCTTAGGTGTTTTCAATTCTAGAAATTTGGTGTGTCTGTTGTGGTACATCTTGTTTATATAGTAAAAGTTGTAACTTAGAATTCATGATGGGTGCTAGGCAAGGTTTTGTTCCCTTTTGTGGGTTGGGGTTTTCTTCGGCGTAGTTGGGTTAATGTGGGTTAGAATCTCGCCTTTTGAGGGGTCTGGCTTTAGAAATATCTATGTTGTCATGAGAAGGGAAGGATGAAGAGTTTGGGTGAATAGAGCACTTGGGATGGTTTTATGAGTAGAGGTGCTTTTGAGTTCAAAATAACCGAGTGTGATATGAGTTTGGATTTCCTTAAAGTGTTATTTGTACCTTATTATATTGTTATTTATGTTTTGGAAAAAGTGAATTGTAATATTTAGTATTGAAAGCATTGTTTATCATTGTTATGAGAATGGATGACCGGTGAATGGGTCATAGTTATGAGTTGAATTAGTTCACATTGTAATAGTTGATTTAAATACTGTATTGTCGAATTGCTTTTTAAATTTCAGGGATGAAATTTCTTAAGGGGGGAGGTTATAACGATGTTGGTTTAGACCCGACCCGTTTATATTTTTGGATTGGGATTCGTTGTCTTAATGGTTGTTCATTTCCTTATTCATCTTATTCCTTGTTGAATTGGATTGTTTGAGTATTGCGGTTGCATTTGAAACAGGTTGGGAATTCATTTTTCAAATGAGTTATTACCCAGAATTTTGCTTGTTCACTCAAGCGAACTTTCTTGTGCTTGAGCGGTCTTTGCAAACTCCTAGTACTTTTGCAAGTCTGCAAAACTTCTGGGAGTATAGTGTTTTTAGCTCGAGCAAACTTTCTTGCGCTCGAGCGGTTAGCCTCTGTTTGCAAAACTTCTGAAAGGGTGTCATTGTGTGATCGAGCAGTAACTTTGTTCGCTTGAGCGGTCTCACTTATTGTGTCTAGTCGCTCGAGTGGTCTGCACCTATATCAGTCCGTAAAAGTCACTTTTTGGATCACTTTTTCATTTCTCTCTCTCTCTCTCTCTCTCTTTCTCTCTAAACATTTCAAAAACCTAGATTTACTCACACTCTCTCTAAAACTCACCTTTAAACATCAAATACACTCTCACCCTTTGATCTTTACACCTTTGTCATTTGGAGAAAAGATGGAGTCTGTCGAGGGTTTCGTTCTAATTTGAAAAATTTGTGTTTTTGTCGACGATGAATTTTGGGGATTTTGGGTTTTCTCTTCTTTTGGAGTGGAGGTAGGGATTTTCTTAACGGTGTGCATGTTGTTGAGCTTCGTTATGTGTTATTTTTATTAGTTATGAGTTTTCAAAAAAAAAAAAAAAAAAACAAAAGATTTGGATATATATACATATTTACTAATGCACAAATTTGGGGAAAAATACTTGTTTTCAATTATGGTTTGGGATTGGTAACCTAGTGGTTGTTGTGTTATGTATTTTTGAAGAAACCATTTGGTTCTTTTTTTAATGTGTTTTTAAAGGTTAATAAAAAAACTAGGGTTTTGGGTGCTTTTATGGGAAAAGATATATAATTAGAATGGTTGTGGGATTTTGGTTGAAATGAGATTTGGTTGAGAAATGCTTTGAATAATTGAAAAAATACCAAGTATTATTTACTCATTTGAAATGGTGGTTTTGTTGGAAACTATATGAGCGGTTTTTGGGCAAATTGTATCTTTTCAATTGAGGTTCACAAGACTCGTGAGGAGTGTGAATGTTGTTTTAGGAATCATGGGATTTTGTATAAATCATTGAGATTTTGATTTGGTTATGATTTTGGAATATTATTATTGTTGTTGTCTTTTAATCAGAGATAATTGTTTTTGGCAACCGGTGAATGGTTATATTGATTGTTGTAGAAACTTCATGTGGATTAGAGAAATGAAAATATTAACAAATACACCGTGTTGTGGATATCTTGGATTTGTAACTAGAGATTTCATGTTTCGGAAATTGTATTGTTGTTTTGAGATGCATGTATTGTATCATTGAAATGGTAAATAAAATGGTGAATGATGGGTCATTTCACACACAAAAAATAAACACTAAACTATATCAAATTTCTTAGAATAATGGTAAGTCCATGTATCGATCCACAGGGACAAACAAGAAATTAAACTAATTTAATTGTTAAATTCCTAAATTAATTTTGATTAAAAAGATGGTTATTCATAACCTAATGATAATTAAATTAAACAAAGTGAATAAACTAGCAATTATAAACAAAGATGGAAATATTAATTTTGAGAAAAACCTAGGGTAATGAATTCACCAGTAGTTACATAAATAAGGTTTCAATTTGAAACTCAATTATGTTACGGTTCGAACTAAATAATACTTCGCAGCTACAAGTTCAAAGTATTGATCAAGAAAATTAACACATTCAATGTATAGGCACAAACCATCTCAAGTAGTACAAGTCGTTTGCTCTAAACTAGGGTAGCAACATGACTCGTTCCTTGTAATATGGCTCGTCTTATACCTTAAACATAAAACAATAGAAAACCATTGTATGGAAAACATTCAACAATCATAGAAAGCAAAATATTTGAAGAAAAAATGAAAAATTATATTTGAAAGCTTCTTGAGAACCATACAACTGTTCAAACCATTACATAAAAGAAAATAAAAAAGAAAACCTATTTACTTGGCTAGGGTTTCATCAAAACCCTAGAAATAGGAGCCTAGCCACTCATGGAGGAGTGGGAAGAAGCAGAAAAAGAAGAACCCTCCATGAAAATTGCCCTTGAAGCTTGAGAATTTCCTTTTTCCAAACCCTAGCCTCTTCTCACTCTTGGAATTTTTAGAATCCTAATCCAGGCTTTCTTCTGTCTTTTTA
This sequence comes from Camellia sinensis, assembly GCF_055761805.1. Taxonomy (NCBI): domain Eukaryota; kingdom Viridiplantae; phylum Streptophyta; class Magnoliopsida; order Ericales; family Theaceae; genus Camellia; species Camellia sinensis. The sequence goes on from NC_138966.1 coordinate 17,055,849, forward strand.
TACCTCTGTTATTTTTCCCAAATTCAAAACATTAGGCATGTTTCCCGAGGTAGGTCTGCACGTGCGAGAAATTCCACTGCACGTGCAGAGAGGGTTCTGCATGTGCGGGAATGGGCCTTCGCACATGCAATTTTTTCAAGCTTTGTTTAGCTGCAATGAATGGGCCTCTCGTGCGGGAATAGTCCTCTGCACATGCGGGAAGCATTTTTCTCTCTAATTTCAGCATTTTTGCTCATTTTATGCTCCCATTGTGTCCAACCTGATTGGCATTAAACATTCATAAAATATATAATTTGACAGGCAAGTAGGGTTAAGAGATCATAATTATCGGCCTCAGTGTTGCACAATTCGGCCTCAATCACATCCCCCAACTTTAAAATTGTTAGTCCTCAAGCAAGGAATAAAGAAAGATAAACAAAATTAAACAAAATCTAACTACCTCCTTTTTCGTGGGAAACACGATTGCATTTAGCATATGCAACAAGCCTTTAAACCACAAAGTTACCCCAAGTGGACGAGTATAGTCTCGTGAGGGTTTCCAGTGTTGATAGCCACAAACATTAACATATTCATCTCTGGTCAACAACAACTAATCACACTACACCACTCAAAATTAACTTATGTGCTACTACAATGCAATATTAAGACATGATGAGTCATTGAAGGCATAGTGGACAAGCATAAATGAATCTATGGAGCAAAGATCGCAATTCAGTATTACAAAAATTAAGTTTCATATACTTGTGAATGCTAGTAAACACATAATCAGTACCCATGGTGTAAAGTACAATCCCTATAACTAGTTAACTGTCCATTATAATAGCCAGTGTAACTCACAATAACACCCAACTATATAGAAAAACTAAACTTTTACAACGAAGATTCTTAAATATTTATTTATTTATTATTTTTTTTGAAAGACTGTGCAATGTCCTGACCCATGTAACCAGCATTGGGCCAATGACTCCCAAACCAGACGATTTTAGGGCACTAGGAGTGAAGACACCCCTACAGGCTTAATAACTTGAGTTGAAAAGACTATGAACCCGAACAAGTCATTTTCCTTATTTTTCCTTAATTGTGCAATGTCTAGGTCCCTTAAACTTTCTAATTAACCCATGTAGCAAGTAATGGGCCCATGACTTCCAAACCAGATGGTTTTAGGGCACTAGGTGTAGAGACATCCCCACGGGCTTAATAAAGAGGCTACGAACCCAAACAAGTCAAGTTTTTTTGTTTTTGTTTTTGTTTTTTGTTTTTGTTTTTTGTTTTTTTGTTTTTTGAGAATGAAGGCTACTCATTTATTCTTTTCTGCAACCCTAGCAATTATCAATGATGTACACTAGGGATTATAATAGAGAGGTCATCGCTATGATAGTGTGTTCATGTGAATCAATGCATACTCATGAAAAGTGTACTAATACCACAACCACAAGCAGCTATCCTAGTGTAAACATCACATGCGAGTCTTACCTAATAAACCCTTTTCATACAAGTCTACTATATTCCCCAATTAACATATGCTTATATTACCACCTTACTAGCAACAAGTCAACATCAAGTAAAGTAGTGCAATTAAGTGAAACAGGTATAAATATGAATTATGAATTAGGAACCAAGTAGAAGTACAAAAAAGAAAATTTCCCTCATCCCCTAACTTGAATATGACATTGTCCTCAATGGAAACAAAGGCGAAAAAAAATAGGAAATAGAGAGAATATTACAAGATATTGTAGGTGCACCTCCAGCTAGGCAAATATAGACACAAATATATATATATATATATATATATTTATATATATGTATATTTTTTTTTGTTTTTTTTGAAGAAATAAAAATAAAAATAAATAAATAAAGGAAGAAAACAAAACAAAAGATAATAGGTGACTACTGAGAATCCGGTGGTGGCGGTGGTGGGAAATGCTGTGCAAACAAGATGTGCATCAATGACTGCGTCTTAAACGCTTCGTCATGAACTCAAGCGCCGAGTTGGTCAAAACACTGCTGGCTCAACTCCTTATATATATAAAAGTCAGTTTGCAAGGACGCAATTGATTGTTGATATTCAAGCTGGCAGGCGTTGAGGTAGTCGAATGCCGCCTAAGAATAATCCCTAAGCGCCTAAAAATCCATGCGCAACCCCATGAGAAGCTGGTGGTGCTCTTGAAGAATACTGTAGACCTGATCCATAGAGTGCTGAAGCTGCAAGTACTCCTTTCGAGGCATGTACATCGGCTTCCCTTGGGGGGCCACAAGAGAGGCAGGAGGAGGTGGTGGGTCATGCATGGGGTCATCGGCCTTAGCAACTGGGACATTGGCCTGTAGTGGTATCCAGGATAAGCTATGTTGCCATTCCCGTTGGCTGAAAGTAGGGTAGGCAGTGTCGATCTCTTCAGCCGGATTAATCGGAAGGCCATTCAGTTGCAAGAGTAGCGTGAGTAGGTTCGCAAAGGGCAGGGGCCAAGTTGTGTTTTGCATAGATTGAAGCTGAACAACCTCTCACATAAATTTCCGCATGTGCACCCAGATCAAGTGCTGAAGGTGTACCCGGTACCCATGCTGGTAACAATATAGGACCCGCACAAACTCTTTTCGGTGATAATCTTTGTGCCCAAGTAAAAGGGCATTCTTATACAACACCGAGTCAAGGAATAATATGCGGCCAGGCAGCTTGCTCTGGCACAGGCACGTGAAGTTAGGATCACAATGGGCCCCCGGGAAGAATCTTAGATGATGTGGGGTATGGGTTGCTGACCCTCAACTTTAGGGAATGACTGACCGTCACGCTCGTCATAGAAACCTAACACTCGGGCAATCATGGGTTGCGTGATGGTAATGCTATGGCCATCAATGGTGGATAGAAGGTTGAGAGAGGACACCATGGGCTCCTCGTATAGGTTATGGCAGAAGAGCTGGACCAGAATAGGATAAGTTGGCACCGTAAATGCCCAACTATTGCTGGAGTTGAAGCTGCTCAACGGCCCAAGAAGTGACCAAGTCATGCTGAAAATATGAGATGTTAAACTGAGTGAGCTTGTGAAGCAGGCGAGAAGTCCACTCCGATAGTGGCAACTCAACCGGTGGTAGTGGTGACAGCAGCGGCGGTGGTGTTGAGGAGGATGAACCTCTAGCCTTTTTGGAGGCCTAGGTGGATAGCCATTTACTCATGTCCTGCACACACCAAAATCAAATACACACATACCCGTGGAACTAACATGAGAATAAGAATATCAAACCACAAGGTCGCTCACATGTTTCACCACATGTGATTCTCATAACTTTTTTTTTTTAATTTATTTTTTTTAAGAAAGAGCAATAATAAAAGAAATAAAATAAAGAACATACATGGAAGAAATTGCAATAACGATTTTTTTTGAATAGATAAATAAATAAAAAAAATAAAAATAAAAATAAAAATAAAAGAAATGCTCTAACAAGTATGAAACTAACTTAGTATATCACAACTAGTCATAATCATCTACATTAAACCAACTACTTAACAATGGTGTTGTTAAACATAGTACTATTTTATTTAAGTAACTAATGACCAAATAATTAAAACTAACTGAACTAAACAAGTAATGAACTAAACTATTTTAAGCAAGCAAAATAATAAATAAAAATAAAATAAAAGGCACAATCTATTAAATAATAAAATAAAGAATCAAATAGGCTAAACAAATGTTTTTTAATCGCCGCACGTGCACCAACGCGGGCCACATGTGCTGAAGTGCACGCCCAGAATTGTTTTCCACTTTTTTTTTTTTTTTTGTTTGGTTTTAGATGAATCTTTACAAGTTGAGATTGAAAGAAGAAAAACACAAATCTACACACAAAAAAAAAAAAAAGAAAGAAAAAAAAAGAAGAAGGATTTACCTTGAAAGAGTGAAGAAAGAGAGAAAGAATGGAGATTTGCTGGAAAAAATGGTGGTCGCCAGAGATCGCCGGACGGAGAGAAGGTAGGGCGTCAGTGGTAAGGCTCCGGTGGTAGAGTGGTGGTGAGAAGAGGTTGGGTGAAGGTTGGTGATGGTAGAAAGAAGAATGAAGAAAGTTGGTGGTGGTGGGGTTTGAGTGCAAAAGAAAAGGAGGAAGAAGATGATAAGGTAGAGAGAGAGAGAGAAAGAGAGAGAGAGAGAGAGAGAGAGAGAGAGAGAGAGAGAGAGAGAGAGAGAGGGGTAGAGAAAGTGTATCTGTGAGAGTGATGGGAGTGGACTAGGGTTTTAACGAAAGTAACTTTCTTTCTTTCTTTTTATTTTTTAATTTTTTTTATTTATAGGAAAAATGAAAATAAAATAAAATAAAATAGATAAAATAAAAGAAAAAAATTTAATAAAGAAATTCGTTGTTTTTATTTATTTTATTATTCCGACGTGCTACACGTGTGGGAGTGCACGCCGCATGTACGGAAACACACCCGCACCAAGTCGCCGCTCGTGCATATAAAGTAGGAGAAAACTTTGTTCCAGGGATTATCCCATACCTACTGGAACCAGGCCACAAGTGCAGCAGCTATGCTACACCACATCGCATACCTACCTTTAAAGCAGTAGCGAAATTGTGGCTGGAATTTTTCCGTATGTGTGGTGGGTTTTTTCACACGTGCGGGGAAATTTTTTATTTTTTTAATTTTTTTTTCTAACTCAATTACAACCCAAAAACTTCAAACCATTTATTTTATTTTATTTTATTTTATTTTTTTAACTTCGTTGCACATCTAAAATAAAAATAGCACTTCAAAAACATTTAAATGCTCAAGAAAGGTATAATCTTCATGCGAGAACCATGGGTACTACTTTTCTCTCTAACAATGTTTGTAACTTTCCTTATTCTCCAACATGGTGATGGACTAGGTTGATTCGGTATCCAGAATCGAGGCTCATAAGGCTAACTCGACCTATGGGGTTGTCATACAGAGTTCAAGCCGGGGTGGTTTTGAAGCAATCTCCACACCCCTAGGTATTTAAACCAGACTTTAGTTTCGGAAATTCCAAACCTTTACGTTCTAGGCTTCGCGATTTGAACTCTAGTTTCTACCATTTCAGTTGATCTCCTAGGAACTCACTACAAACACAGTTAGGTGGCTATACTAGACCGTCAGATTCCGTTCGGGCACGGCTAACACCAAAAGAATTACACCTTTAGAGGATTTAAAGTCTCCTAGACATCACGTACAAAATAGCAAGCATAAAAATCAAAATAGCAAAGAAAGAAAAGAGAATAAGAACTCCATGTCTCAATCAGAATAAAATGGGTCCATCAAAGCAATAGACTCAATCATGTCACCATTTCCAATCCCCTCGATATACGATTTCAATCTTTGGCCATTTACTTTAAAGGTGTGGCCATTCCGTGGATTTTGCACCTCAACGATGCCATGAATGAATGCCTCGATAACCACAAAGGGGCCATCCTATCTTGATCTAAGCTTGGAAAGAGTCTCAATTTTGAATTAAATAACCATACTTTCTGTCCAAGTTCAAATGATTTCTAATCTCCTCCATCTCACTGAGTTGCAATTTTCGGTTAAGTCCAGCTGCGGCCATATCGAAGTTAAACTTCTTTATGGCCCACAACGCTTGGTGCTCAAGTTCAACCGGGAGGTGGCAAGCTTTGCCAAACACCACCCTATATGGTGACATCCCAATGGGTGTCTTATAAGCAGTACGGTAGGCCTGCAATGCATCAATCAAACACTTTGACCACTCTTTTCTATTTGGCCTAACCATTTTCTCTATAATGTGCTCGACTTCCCTATTTGATGCCTCTACTTGGCCACTAGTTTAAGGGTGGTATGGAATGCCAACTTTATGTGTAATAGAGAATTTCTTGGCTATTGTCTCAAAGAACCGATTACAAAAATGTGTACCATGATCACTTATTATGGCCCTAGGAAACCCAAAATAACTAAAGATGTTTTCATGCAGAAACTTTATCATTACTTTGTGGTCGTTTGTTCAGGTAGTTATCGCCTCTACCCATTTAGAGACATAATCTACTGCCAAGAGATCATACTCAAACCCGAACGATGACGGGAAAAGGGCTCATAAAATCAATATCCCAAGCATCAAAAATTTCTAACACGATAATAGGGGACATTGGCATGATATCACTCCGAGACATCGAACCCATTTGATTATAGTGCAAACAAGTTCTACAAAATTGATGGGCATCTTTAAAAATGGTAGGCCAATAAAACCCGCTTTGTAAAACCTTGGTGGTTGTTTTATGCCCTCTAAAATGTTCGCCACATGTAGAAGAATGACAAAATATAAGAATGCTATGAGTGTGTTTGGTAACGTTTACGTTTTCAGTTTATATTTACAAAAAATTTATAAAGTGGTTTTTGTTTATTTTTTGTTTATTTTTAGAAAAACATAAACTACAAACGCGTTTGGTAATTGACAAAATGTTTAAAAAATTTTAAAAATATAAAAAAGAGTGAAAAATGACAAGTGGTGGCAAGTGGCGGCGAAAGACGGTGGGTGGTGGGTAGTTGGTGGTGGGTGACGGTGGCGGGTGGTGGGTGGTAGCGAGTGGGTAGTGGTGGTGGTGGTGGCGGTGGCGGGTGGTGGCGAGTGGGTGGTGGTGGCGGCGGGTGGTGGTAGCGGGTGGTGGTAGCAGGTGGGTGGCGGATGGCAGGTGGTGGTGGTGGTTGGGTGGGTGACGGTGGCAGGTGGTGGGTGGTAACGAGTGGGTAGTGGTGGCGGCGGCGGTGGGTGGTGGTGGCAAGTGGTGGTGGCGGGTAGGTGGCAGGTGGTGGTGGTGGTGGTGGTGGTGGTAGGTGGGTGGGTGGGTGACGGTGACGGGTGGTAGGTGGTAACGAGTGGATGGTGGTGAGTAGTGGTGGTAGGTAGGTGGCGGGTGGGTGATGGTGGTGGTGGTGGTGGGTGGCGGGTGGTGGTGGTGGTGGTGGTGGTGGTAGCGGGTGGGTGGGTGATAGGTGGCTGGTGGTGGTGGGTGGCTGGTGGTGGATGGTGGTGGCGGGTGGGTGTGAGTGGTAATGGCAAGTAGGTGGCCGGTGGTCGCGGCGGGCGGTGGATGGTAGTGGCGGGTGGTGGGTGGTGGATGACAGATGGGTAGTGAGTAGTGGTGGTGGTAGTAGTAGTGGCAAGGGGTGGGTGGTGGTGCGCGGGTGGTGGGTGGTGGTGGTAGGTGGGTGGTGAGTGGTAGTGGCAGGTGGTGGTGGGGGATGGGTGGTGGTGGAAAATGGTGGTGGGTGGTGGGTGGTGGTGGCAGAAGACAGTGGTGGAAAATGGTGGCGGGTGGTGGCTAGTGTTGGGTGGTAAAAAAAAAAAAAAACTGAAAACTCAAAATGGAAACACATTTTTTGTGTTTTCATTTTTTGGCCAAATTTATAAACTGAAACCACTGATTTATAAATCAAAAATTTTACCAAACAAGTTTTTATTTGAGTTTTTTAAATTTTTGTAAATATAAACAGAAAACTGAAAACGTAATAAGTGTTACCAAACAGCACCTATGCACCTCACTCACCGGCACACACTGTCGGATCACTTATCAGAGTAATATTTAAACAACTCCGGATCCTCCCAAAAATAATACTTGACTTGTTAAAAGCATCAGTCTTTGTCTTGCTTAGACCAATCTTTAGGAATTCGCCCAATGGCCAAGTAATTCACAATATGAGCAAACCAAGGGGGGTTCACTCATGAGATCACAAGAAGTTGTTCATCCGAGATAGATCATGCACAGTTAAAGGACCACTGGTGTAGTCAACAAGGACTTGGGAGAGGTGATTCGCCACCACATTCTCAGATCCCTTCTTATCTCGGATCTCTAGGTCAAATTCTCGAAGCAATAAAATCCATCTAATCAACCTAGGTTTGGTCTTTTCTTTGATAGTAAATACCACAAAGTGACATGATCAGTGAAGACTATGACCTTGGAACCTAGGAGATAGGACTGAAATTTATCTAAAGCAAACACCACGGCTAGCAACTCTTTCTCGGTGGTAGTGTAATTCAATTGTGCATTCGAGAGAGTGGGACTAGCATAATAAATAGCATAGGGTGCTCTATTCACCCTTTGGCCTAACACAACCCTGACAGCATAGTCTGAGGCATCACATACGATTTCAAAGGTGCTTCCTTAGCAAGTCCATTACACAAAGGACGGGATATTTTGCTAAAATCTTTGATGAATTGACCATAAAAACCTGCATGCCCTAAGAAAGACCGAACTTGGTGCATAGAAGTGGGTGGAGAAAGGCCTGCAATGAGGTCAACCTTAGCTTTGTTTACCTCTATACCTCGAGGGGACACAATGTGTCCCAACACTATACCCTCACGAACCATAAAATGGCTCTTCTCCCAACTCAAAATTAGGTTTGCCTTGGTACATCGTTCCAACACTCTAGTTAAGTTTCTAAGGCATTCCTCAAAAGACGGTCCAAACACCAAGAAATCATCCATGAAAACCTCTAAAAATTTCTCCACTGTTAGGTCCCTACTTGTTGCCAATTTTGCAAACAAACTTGGTTTAGTCGAGTTGTAATTTCTCTTTGTTTTTGGTCTTTCCGCTCAAGCTGGAAAAGTTGTGCTCGAGCAGAAAACTAACTCTCTCAGTAGCTGGCTTGTCTACAAAAGTATTGGGAGTTGTGTTTTTACACTCGAGCGTACTTTCTAGTGGTCGAGCATAGACCCTTGTTGGAACACGCATTTTAGTGACACCGCTTGAGCGTCCATTCCTATGCTCAAGCGGGGTTCGCGTATCTGACAACTATAAAGCCGCGTTTCAGTCAGAATTTAGGGTACGGCTTCCAGGTTCTCTTTTTGGGTTTTAGGGTTTTCTTTTGGAGGTTATTTGCTAGTTTTCGTTTGATTTCTTTGTGAGTTTGTTCATGGATTAGGAGAGTTAAATCAAAGGGTTGTTGGTTTGTTTTTATCAGTACAAGAGTGTTGTTCTTCGGTGGATTTTGGAGATTCAAGCATGAGGTATTCGAAGGAGTTTGAAGCTGCGCATGGTCGTTATTCGACATAGATATTGTGGATTCAACATCAAGCTGATCAATTCTGAGACGAAGGCAGTGCGAAAAAGATACAGATTGTTGAAGACAAATTGACAGAGTTTGGGTAATTTGTTTAGTAAATTTGTATTCTTTTTTTCTTTCATCGTGGATTGATTAGTGGCGTTTCGCCCATGGTTTTTTAATCACTATTTGAGGTAGTCCAATTGTGTTTTTTCCATGTAAAAATCGGGTGTGTTGATTTAATGATTTTGAAACCACAATCTAAATCACTAAATCACTTTCGTACATGCAAGATGATTTAGATTGTTAGTTTTAATTGTTTGGGAATTGTTACAATTAATTCTGGTCTGAATCACGAATCACTTCGGTTTTTCAATTGGTATCAGAGCGAGTCACTCTTTGTTTTTATCAAAACTATATGATTGTGATTTTGTGTGATTTATGATATGGATTCAATGTGCGAAGGTAACTTGACCCATAGACCTCCGTTACTTGATGGTACAAACTATTCTTATTGGAAAGCTCGTATAAGGGCATTTTTAAAATCTATTGATGAGGAAGTTTGACATTGTGTGATCTATGGGTGGAGTGAACCTGTTGTCACCATTGATTGTGTTGATATTCCCAAAGCACTCGATAGATGGGACACAATCGATTATCAAAACTCGAGTTGGAAAAGTGAAGCTCTCAATTCCCTCTTTTTCTTTGTCACACCAGAAGAGTTTTGTCGTATTTTCACATGTGAGGTAGCAAAAAAGGCTTGGGACATTCTTGAAACTATTCATGAGGGTACTACAGCTGTTAGAAGATCAAAACTTCAATGTCTCACCTCCTCTTTTAAAACTCTTTTTATATGTGATGATGAGACATTTGATGATTTTTATGCTAAACTTAGTGACATCGCGAATTCCTGTTTTACACTTGGTGAAAAAATCCCTAATTCTAAGGTTATTGGAAAAATTTTGAGGTCATTATCTGAAAGATTCCAATAAAAAATGGCAGCTAATAAGGAGGCTCAGGATGTTGAGAACCTCAAGCTTGATCAATTGGTTGGAAACTTGTAGACTTATGAAGCCCGCCAAATTTCTAAGAAAAAACAAAAAGATAGTGTGTCTTTTACCAGTGCTCATGAGACTACTAAGAACCCTGAGGTTGAGTTTGATCTAGAGTCTGAAATGACGGCTATGTTTACCAAATAGTTCAAAAAAATTTTAAAGAAAAAGAAGCCTAATTTCAAGGATTTTAGTTCAAAAGATAAGGGTAATAAAAAATCCAAAACTTTTTCGCCAAAAGTTGCTCCAAAAACTGAAAAGAAGATTGTGAAGGGGTAAGGTGTCAAGTGCTATGAATGTCAAGGGTTTGGACATATTGCATTTGAATGTCCATCGAAAAAGAATCGAAAGAAAGTCTATATAGTGACTTGGGATGATGAAAGCAGGTCAGAGCAAGAACCTGAATAAACGGAATCCAGTGAAGATGGAGATAGTACCTATATGGCTTTCTACTCTACCACCACTCAACCACCTTCAAAGCCAGTTGAGTTTGCTCATGGTTAGAGTCTGCACTGTGCCCTACCTTTGATGGGAGTAATTACTTATACTGGAAGATCAGAATGAGGGTGTATGTTAGAGCTCATGATCTTGAAGGTTGGTAAGCAATTGAAGATGATGTTGAAAGTGTTGACAATCCGAGCAATCAAAGTGTTTTGAATACCATCCGTGAAGCAATTTCTGAAGAAGAACAACACTGAATTGCTCACTGCACAAAGGCCAAAGATGCATGGGATATTCTTAGTCAAGTCCATGAAAAAAGAGAGTCATCTTCACAACCATCCATCAATTTTCATGCTTTTGTTGCTTGACTGGATAGGATCGAGGAGAAAGAGAAACAAAAAGAAGATGATAAAACCTCGGAAGACAATGATGAGATTGATAATGATGACCTACAACAAGCTTATGAAAAGCTTTACAATGAGTCTCTGAACTTGTCCAAGATCAATGACAAACTCACTTTCAAGCTCAAAGCATGTGAAAGTGAGAATGTCAAGCTAAAAGAAGAGATTACGACAGCAAAAAAGGATGTCATCAAGATCTCCAATGACATACAAGACCTCTGTGGAAAACTTCTATCTTGTGAGACCGAAAGGAATGAACTTCTAAAAATCTATGCCACATATGAAGAGAAGATTGAAATCCTTGAGATGTTACAAGTTGCATTGGAAGAGCTGGTTGGTCAGAAAGAGGAAGAACCCAAAGATGCTAGAGCCACGATTGATATGTGGAACAAAGGTTCAAAGACACTGGAAGACATCATTGGGTCTCAACATATGAGTTGTGACAAAAGTGGAATAGGCTATGGTGCTGCAACATTTCAAAAGGGACAGGTGTGGCTCGCCTTTATCGCGCCCCACCTTTCGAAAATGTTTGAAAAGAAGGCCTCACAGTTCGGACTCCCACGGTTCTAAATCTAGTCTCACAAGTGCATTGTGAAACTGATAAACACCAAAGAGTCCAAATCCGAAAAATCTTTTGGAAAATCAATTTTAAATCAAATAATGCCAAAATTGGACTGCTTTGCCAGATACAGAGTCGCCACCTAAATATTTTATTTTTGGAAAAATTTAGGAATCCCTGACTCGTGCCAAAGGCCACGTGTCCGTTATCACCAAAGTTGCCTCGGCTTGGGAACTTAGGTATGAGAGGGAAAGGTCATGAATTGAGCACCCTCGCTCGCCCAATCAAAAGATCAGCCTCTACTAATCATGATATGATTTTTATGTACATTATGTGTTCTTGTTCTGGTTTTTAAACTAGCTTTACTATGTGATGCACGCAAGCAAGTATAAACTAGTTTGCTTAATTTGGAACAATTCAACTCATGTTTGTTTTTGCGAAAATGGTTTGAATTTACCACCTCAAGTGGGCTTAAAACGTTTGCGGATTTGCCACCAAACACAGTGCGCTTAAAACATGATTTGCCACTCAACAAAGTGGGCATTAAACATACATTCGTTGAATCGTTCCAATTCAAGCAACAAGCCTTCATCCATAGGCATTCAAGCAGTTTAGCATTTAAGCATATAGCCTCATGGAAAGCATGCTAATCATGGCAACATTCACACTTACGCAAGTATGCTGAAGCGTAAAAACTTACCTAGGACTCCAAGCCAAAACAGAAACTAGTTAGAAAGATGCATGATCCTAACTATGTTAAGATGCCTAATGCAACACATGCAATAATGCAATTAATAGGCTCAGCTACTAATATGGCATATGAAGCAATTTGAATGACATGCGATTTAAACACGTATTCAACGAAGTATTGAAATGATAATGCAGTTTGAATGATGCGTCGAGCCTCGGTGCATGCAATACGAATAAATGGATACAAGCATGCGATATGCTAATTGAAATATGATCTCTAATCTAACCATCAAAAGCGATTAAATAAAAAGGAGAAAGATGTGGGGTTTACGCCCTCCCGAAGGAGGGTCCGAATGAATAAGGGCTAACTAGCTACACTAATTAAGCTAACTAATTATTACAAAACTTGAATAAATAGCTAAACTAATTAACTAATTTATTACAACACTTGAAATGAATACTAACTATCTAAGCTAATTAAAGTAAATTAACTAGGCTAAGCTAATTAAATATTACAACACCAAATAATTAGCTACAACTAATTAGACTAATTAAATATTACAACACAATTCTCTATGCTAATGAAACAATTAAATGATCAAACGCATTTGATATGAGCACCAAGGAAGATGGATGGAGGTTGCGTGTGCATTGCCTGAAACGACTCTGTCTGTCCCAGACTGCCTTTGTTTCACCTTCAGCCACTGCCTCTGTTTCTGCAAAATTGCACTGCTAGCCACACACCAAGGGTCAGCCGTGCATTAGTGATGGCCGGCTGGGCCTACAGAGGGCCGGCCAAGTATTGATTTGGTGCAAACTCTGTTTTTGTGCTCTGAGGTGAAATCAGTGCAGATAGAGCATTTTCAAGCTTTGTTTGTCCTTCCTTTCTTCTCTGTCATAGAAGAGCCTCAAGAGAAGGTTGGGATTGACTCTAAAACCATTAATGAGCGATACGATCACTTGATGATCTCGAATGTCATTTTGGACCAAAAATCAATGAATATAATGCAAAAGACCACCCTTCCCCTTTTGTCATGGAATGAACTCAAAAGGAAGTTAAGACGCTTCAAGGACATCAAGAACACCTTGGATTGGTGTTTGATGACCCTTGACACAAGGAACTTGGCATGACGTCCGGCCAAGTTCAAGCTATTTAAACCATTTTCTTTAGGTGCATTGATCCAATTTTAAACCAATTTGTTTAGTCATTGCCATTCATTAGTCCATTTGTCCAAATGTAATGTTAAAGTCCTCTAACCAAGAAGTGATGTCAAACAAGAGGTCCTTTTAAAACATGAGAAGGGGACTACACCGTTGACGATGAATCTCCGAAGAGATTAAGCCATTAAGTGTAGGTCTCCTTTACATGCCTTGGGTTACCTCAATTGGTTGAAACCAATCTCATGAATGAAAGATATGGATTAATTGATTGATTAGCAAATTTTAGCCTCAAAGCATGTGAAATGAACCAAGAAAGCATGTGAAGCAACAAGTATGCCAACTATGTAACCTCAAGTGTATCTAACAAGGTATGAACGAAATGGAAAAGCTTAGACAACCTCAAAATAGTCCCAAATACATGCAAACTAGAGGTGAAACATGCATGAAAAGACGGTGAAAAACTAGGCAATAAAGATAAGAATTGAAGCTAACAAACAAGAATAAGGTGGGGTGGCTAATCCCTCCATTTTTGGAACTTCAAAGCATGGTTTTCAGCCCTTTTAAACCTATGAAATTAGTATGAATACCAAAGAAAAAGAGTAAAAAAAAGAAGAGTTTGAGTTATGAAATAAAGGTGTAGAAAGAGCAACCCTTTTGGTAACCCTTCAAACTCAACTCCAACACTTCAAACAAGCTCAAAAACAACCAAAACAACAAGAATGAAGGAGTAAAGAATTGAAATAAAAGCAAGGAAAGAGAAAGCAAGCTTTTACCTTTCAAGAATCTAGCTTGTTCCTAGAGTTTCCAACTCAATTTTAATGCACTCTCAAACTTGAAATACACTTCCTCAAGATCAACCAAGGCTTTAGGATGATCAAGAAGGTTGTATATGATGTGTATAGGTGGTGTAAGCAAACTAGGTTAGCTCAAAGGATGCCTTGCAATGGAAGAAGGAGGAGTCAAGGCTCTCAAGGTGTATCTCTCTTCTAGATTTTTTGTTCAACCCTCAAAACAATCCTAGAGCTTTGGTTTTATAGAATTCAAGCTGAAAAGGTGACAAATAGCTTCAAAAATGGACAACTAGCAGTCTCCCGCCCAGAACAGTGTTTATCGCCATCGAAGGCCGGTCGACCATTCATAGCCACGGCCGGCCATCACTGATGCATGGTTGGGCCTTGATGGCTCCCCTATTTTTTTTGGTTCAAACTCAGCTCAGGGTGAGAAATGGTCCAGAAATGAAACCCAAGGGTTCAAACAAGGTAAATGTGGAAGATGTGAGATTATTTCAGAAGCCTGACTGATCCCGAATCGCTGCGAATTCACAATCCGACTTTCATCATTAAGTGCATTGTACCAAGTGTCCGAGTTTTGCTGGTAGTCAAAAGTGGGGTGTCTACAACAGACCTCTACATCACATGACATCAAGACTTAAGCAAAGGGAAAGTTAAAGGTTTAATAGGGTGATCACTCTCTTCATCAACCTGAAGGGGGTAAGATCAACAAAAGGGAGGTAAAACCTATTTTTGTTTGTCATCATTGTGGTAGGTATGACCACATTCGCCTTTATTGTTATGAGTTGTTTGGTAAGGTGTCTCAAAAAATTAGAAATTCTAATACTTCATGGGTTAAGAGACAACCTTATATGTCGAGGCGGAATACTAAGACTCATGATGGTGTTCACAATGCTAAGATGTTTACCAAGACTAGCAATCCTACTTCTCTTAAGACCAAAAAGATATGGGTGAGAAAGAGTGACTTAGCTTGTTTTGTTGTTTACACTGCATTGAAAGCATGTGACTCACACGTGGTATCTTGATAGTCGGTGCACTTGTCACATGTCTGGTGACAAATCCTACTTCACATCTTTTGAAAAATATGGAGGAGGAATTGTTACCTTTAGAGATGGTGGCACTTCTATAGTCATTGGTAAGGGCTCTATAAGTGTGGCCGATCTTCCCAAGCTTGAAAATGCCTTACTTGTTAATGGCCTTAAAGAAAATCTTTTGAGCATTACTCAAATGTGTGATTCCCATCATAAAGTATTATTTTCAAAAAATAAATGTGAAAATTTGAATAAGAAAGGAAATACTATCATGCATGGGGTTCGCACATTTGATAATTGCTATGGGATTGTTACCACAAATGATCTCACTTGCCACTCAGCTATCATAAGTAATCTTGATCTGTGGCATCAAAAAATAGGTCACATGAATTTCAAAACCTAACTAAGATAGCCAACAAAGAGCTTGTGAGAGGAGTACCCAAAACGGGTAATAATGTGAACCATGTGTGTGGACTATGTCAACTTGGGAAGCAAAACTCATGTCCCTCATAAAAAGGTGAACAACTTAACAACTAAACATCCTCTTGAGCTTGTTCATATGGATCTTATGTGACCCACTCTCACTGAAAGCATTGGTGGTAAAAGATACATTTTTTTAACTTTTGATGATTACACTCGCTTTTCATGGGTTAATTTTTTAAGAGAAAAATCTGATACGTTTGATGTTTTTCAGTCCTTAGTCCTTAAAATCCAAAATGAACAGGGTGTTTTTATTGGATGTATCATAAGAATCTGAACTGATCATGGTTGTGAATTTGAAAATAGCTCGTTTTTGGGTTTTTGTGATATACATGGAATTAGGCATGAGTTTTCTGCACCCATTACTCTACTACAAAATGGAGTTGTTGAGAGGAAAAACAGGGTAGTTCAAGAGATGGCTAGGGTCATGCTCCTTAGCAAAAAAGGTCCTCCAAAGTTCTGGGCTCTCATGTTTGCCTTTAAGTTATGTATTCCTATGTAGCTTATGCTCTTTGATCCTTGTTTACCTAATTTGCTCATGATACTGTGCTTTATATTATCAAAATTGTGAGATTGCGGGCTTCATGGTATGTGGATTGTCTCATCTTAGCGTCGCCTTCTTGCTATTGTGCTAATCCCCTCTTGTTTCATGTCCCATTTGACAGTGTGAGTTGATTTTCAATGCTCAGCAGGGTGTTTTTTGAACTTGTTGTTTTTTCTCTCTAACTTGAGTGCCAACACTTGTGCTCGAACAGTGATTTCACTCATCCAGTATTTTTACAGAATGTTTGATATACTAGGAGCATGCGTTTAGCGCTCGAGCACAAAATTCTTGGCTCGAACGGTGAAACATGCTTAAGTGAGTCCGCTCGAGCATTGTTTATCACGATCGAATGGTGAGCCCTGGTATAAAAACTTCAACCCGTCCTTTCAGTCCAATATTTTCCCCCAATTTCTTTTTCTCTCTCCTAGGGCTCCACTTGCGTTCGTACCCCGTCCGATTGTGACTTAGTTTGGCTTGTGCTTGAGTGTGTTCTTCCCTTCCCTCTTCGTCTCTGGTAAGTCTCTACTCTCTTTCTTCATTTTGTTTTTTTCCTCTTCATTTTCTTTTGCTTGTCTCGGTTCCAGTTTTTTTTCTTTCTATTTTTTTTTATCTGTTTTGTTTTCGTGTCTTGGTCTGTGTCTTGTCCCCCCTTTACAGGCTTGCATCTGGTTTAGTTGGTCTAGTGTTGCTCCTTTTTGTGCTTGTTTTCTCATGCTTTGTGATTTATTCTTAAGTTGGTGCTGTGTCTAAATGTTGCTTCTTATTGTGTTTTTGGTTTCTGAGTCTTTGCATTGCATATTCTACTATTCTTGATATTGTTGTTGGATTTGGCTTTTTGTTACTAATGGCGTTGTTTTGTTTACTAATGATTTTGCGCTGTTTGGTTTTGGTTCCTAATGTTTTTGGTTTTTGGGGGAAGGGTGATTATGTCCGGGTGGTTTTTGGTTTTGTCCTTGGGTTTAGCCATGTCAACCTCTAAACGCCGCAAGTTTACGGTGAACCATTCCCGTTTTGGTTTCATGTTGTGATTATGTAATTAATTTGAATTTTGGTGTTAATTGCATGATTATATGTGGATTTAGCCTTATATTTGTTCACCATAGGAAAATCTGTTCAACTTACTGTTATGAACTGAAAATTGAAGGCCTTATCGGCCATAGAAACCGAAATTGATTACGCTATTGTGATTAGCGTAGTTTTTAGAGCCTACGATGAAATTTAATTGAAAATTTAGTCAAATCAAAATAAATAGATTAAATTGATTAACTTAATCTTAGTTAATTGGCCTTAATTAAGTTGATTAGCCAAGTGTGTATATAAAGGCCAAATTACACTCATACTCATTCCATAAGAGCTCAAAAATCTGAAATAGCACTCTAGAGAGAGAGAGAGGGCCGGTTCTAGAGAGAGAGGAAGAGGAAAAAAATGTAGAATTGTCTCAAACCTTGAAGATTTGGAAGGCTAGGCTTAAGAGCTAGCTAGAATTTGGAAGATTTGGACTCCTAGGTGAGTAATCGAGCTCAACTCATAAGTTTTAGTTTGCAATTGAGTGAATTCAAACAAGATATGTATTGGAGAACAAGAATTGAGTTGATGATAATGAATTTGAAGATATTTAGTACATGCATGTGAGAGTTAGCCATAAATTTGCATATTTGAATGTGAAGCATGTTGATCATGATGAAATTGAGATCAATATGTGCATGCATGTAACAATTTGCTATGAGTCTTCATGTTTGTATATAAGACATGTTAAATGAGTTGAATTGGAAGTCATTCAAGACATGCATCCATGAATAATAAGGTTATGAGACTCAACTACATGATTTGAAGATGATGAACCCATGTAAAATCATACGTGCATGAGTCTCAAAGTTATGAACATGGAATTGAATGATTTGACCTTGATTTTGGACATTGGCCCACAATTTTGAGTAATTGGTTCCAAGCTAAAAGTGTTTCCATGTCATGTAATGATTTTCCATGTTTTTTGTATAAAAAATTTAAGCTTTGGGCCTTTGAATACTGAGTTTGAGCTTCAAATGCAGTTCTGGAAATTCTAGAATTCGGCATGTTCGCTCGAGTGGGGAAAGCGCCGCTTGAGCGTGAAATATTAGCTCTTAGAAGTTTTGCAGACATTGATGTCCGCTCGAGTGGGAGGAGTTATGCTCGAGCGTCCAGTCACATGTTTGACTCTCACCTTGAGCGTCTGAAGTCATGCTCGAGTGTAAAAATGAGGTAACCAGTACTTTTACAGACCAAAGGGGTCCGCTCAAGGGGCCAAAGCTGCGCTCCAGCAGAGAGCCCTGTTTCAGAAATTTTAAAAATGTGTTTTATGATTTGTTTTCCGTTCCCTTTCATTTCTAAGCACTCTTAG
Organism: Camellia sinensis; assembly: GCF_055761805.1. Lineage (NCBI taxonomy): Eukaryota > Viridiplantae > Streptophyta > Magnoliopsida > Ericales > Theaceae > Camellia > Camellia sinensis. The sequence continues at coordinate 17,074,365 of NC_138966.1, forward strand.
GCATGCATTGAACATTATAAATGAGTTAAAAAGATAAGGAAGAAGCCTAAGAAGGATTTATGAATTAAGAATGGATCGAATCGCTCGTGACCCATTATGTTTATGTAATGTGTAGGGTCAAGCACAAGAGCAAATCATCCGGCAGATCACTGTGAGTATTGTCTTAATAAAGATATGTTCAAGCACGTTATTTTCCACAACGTTACTTCTATGTGAGCCTTATGGGTTTGTAATTTGAATTATGGATGAATAGTCCGAATGACAGTCTTTTATACAAGACTAATTGAATACAAATGTGATTACGATCATGAGTATGACACACACATGGATACGAATATGGAAAATAATGATTGGGCCAGAGGCCATTTGATATGAATGATTGGGCCAGAGGCCATTTGATATGAATGGATGGTCCAAAGGCCGTTTGATAAGAATGATTGGGCCAAAGGCTGTTAGATATGAATGATTGGGCTAAAGGCCGTTTGATATGAATAAATAGGCCAAAGGCCGTTTGATAAGAACGAAATGGGACTGAGGCCGTTTGATATGTTTGGGCCTGAGGCCGTTTGATACATTAGATCGAATTATGAATGGGCCTAAGGCTGTATGATATGACTTCTACAATTTAATTCGTGTACTCCTTTATTTTGATATTATTCACTGGGTTCTCGTTCACTCTCATTTATGTGTGTGTAGGTGAGCAAAGAGATGTCCAAACCCAGCCCCAGTGAAAGACATGAGAGGAGTCAAGTTTTGTGGAGTCTGCCCGACCGTCTCACGCATGGGAGTTTGTTTTGTTTCTTTATTTTTGATTCCCTTTTGTTACATTAATGAACACATAGGATCACTGTGTATATAAGCCTTTTTGTTGGACTGGCTACATGTTTGAAAGTTCCTGGACATTTAAGATGTTATTTTTGTCTACATGTGTGGGTTATTATGGATTGTTAATGAAGTGTTTTGCTTTACCATGTAAGCATAGCTCATTGGACAAAATTTTTAAGTCTGCTTCTGTTTTGGCCCCTATTCTATTGAAAATATGTTTGATTAGGTTTGAGGTCGTAGGTAATCCCTTGATTACTAGCCGGTTATGACCTTAATCCATAGGGACGGGTTTGGGTCATGACAATCTCGAACCCGGGGACATGTTGCTTCAAGGAATTCACCCAAGGTTCGGAAAAGCCACAAAAAGGGAAGTCTTCTTCCTCTCGAACAAAGCGGCCATTCAGTGTCCCCTGGATTGGCCATGGGATGAGTTCATAACATTTTTTGGCTTGCTTAGCCTTGGCTCTGTGTCGACACCCCATTTTTGACAGCCCTTAGGACTTGGGCGCCTCAAGTTGATCACTCGATAATGAAAGTTCTGTTGTACAAACGTTCGATTTCTTTAGCAAGAAGAGCTTCTAAATCCTAACCTTACACCTCATTTTGGACCAAAACTATTTTGACCAAAACTATTTTATATCTTAAAACCCTCTTTTTCAAAATATATTTTTTTAAAAATATGTTTATGATGTCTTGAGGCTCGCATTTCGTTTAAAATATTGCGCTTTTTGGTAAACCAAGTAAGGACAAAGTGGAAATAAATGAAAGGGAGGTGAGCTCTTTGAAAAATCTTTTAAAACATCTCATTTACAGGTTTGGAGTTGAATAAAATTAGAGGAGAGGGAAGAAAACTAGTTGGGGAAGAAGTTGGGCATGAAACTGTTAAGAGATAACTGAGCAGCCTTCACTAAAATAGGCATATCTTTTTGTACACTTAGACATTAGTTATGAGGCCACCATCATTGGAAATTGGACTTTTGGGGCTTCAATTTAGACTCAAGAATCTCCTAAAGCTGAGTCCAGATAAGGGAGATATGGCCATTTGAAGTTAGGCATCAATCTGGTTAAGATAAAAATAAGCAACCTTCACTAAAATAGAAATATCTCTTTCCACACTTATAATTTAGATGTGGGGCCACAACCATTGGAAACCATACTTCTGGGGATTCAATTTAGACTCAAGAATGACCTAAAACTGAATCCAAAGGAGGGAGATATGCCTATTTGAAGTCGGACTTGAAAGTAGATTTTTGTGGCCGGCAACCCACTATTTGTGGACGGCCGTCCACTATTAGTGGCTAGCTGGCCACTACTTCTGGCTTGCCGGCCACTTGAGTAAAACCAAGATATTTTTGGCTAGCTGTCCGCCAAAAGCTCTAGCTTTCTATATACATATATTTTCGAACTTAGAGGCTGTTTTTCTATATATACTTGACCTCTCCTCTTGTTTTTAGGTTAGAAAAAAATTCCAAGAGCTCCAAAACTTGAAATTCTCTCTCTATTTCTATCTTGAAACACACACACCTTACCCAAACACTTCCTAAACCAATATTGGAGCTCTCCTTGCTGAGATTATTGAGTCCAAGTTTCAGTCCTTGAGAGTGTAAGCTTTGTTGTTTGTGAACAAAAGTGTTGCCTTGCTTCAAGAGGTATAATTTTGAGTATCTTTGCACTACTTCTTTTCTATATTTTCTTGCTAATTGTGAACTATTTTTCAACTATTTTTATGGCCTGAAGCTTGTGGTTTAAGGCTATTAAAGGTAGAGGGGTTAATCACCTTTCTTTAAACCTTGTTCTCTAGGCCTTTGCCCTTGTGTTTCTCACCTTCTCATCAACCTTTTTTTGAGCTTTTTACTACTGAATTTCAAAGTTTTTCAGAGGCTAAAAATGTTGTTTTGAGGTCCCAAAAATGAAGGGGTTAGCCTCCCCTCCTTGCGTTTGCTTACTAGCTTAACTTGCTCCATTTTTTAGCTTATTGTTTTAGCTATTGTTAGCTTAATTCTTGCACTTTTTTGGACTGTTTTAGCACTATTTTAGGAGAGTTTTTAGTTGTTCATTGCATTTGAGCTTTGTATAGCATGCTTGTAGTGTAATGGTCCTCATAGGTTTGGTGGTTAGGCCTTAGACACCAACTTATTTGAGTTGATAGCAATTATTTTAAGCTTTCCATACTTGTTATCACCTCTACTCATCTTTGCAACCTCTCTCTTTTCTTGGCATTTTTTTTTGAAAGTTGTTTCAAACCAATTGCTTGTTTAAGTTTGAGATGGAGGTCTTGTGCTTAATGGTTTAATCTTTTCGGAGGTTCATTACCAACGACATGGCATTTCTCTCATGCCCAAAACAACACTTGGTTTGGTACTCCTTTCCATTAGAGGGCTTAAAACCCACTTTTGGACTCAATTGAACTAAGGAATGATTGGTAATTAAAATGACGTAATAAAATGGGGACTAAAAGTGATGCAAGATAATAAAATCAACTTGGGTTTAATCGGACGTTAATTGAACCCATTGAGTCTTGAATCGTTTTATACTTGCTAGTGATGTAAATGGTTCAAGAGTCAATGTCAATCACTTCCCTTGATCAATCCATGATAGGGAGGGGGTTTTGAGAGTCTTTAAATTGTTCATTTATTGAATTGTGTCCTTGGATTCATAAGTCATCATGCAATGAAATTGCATCGATTGATGACTTGTGAATCAAGCCTATCCCTCTTTTGAGCTGTTTGATGATAAGGAGAGGCAGGGTGGACAAACATACCTTGAGAATACCCTGTTTGTGCTTTGTATGCTTTTTGTTGCAGTAGGGGGAACCAAGCATCAGTGGCCGGCAAGGCACTATTTCTAGACAGTAGGCTACCATTTGTGGCTGGCCGGCCACCACTTCTGGCCTGCCGGCCACTTTTGTAAAATTTAGCAGCAGTGTTTTTGGAACAGAATAGAGCAGTGGCTGAGGTGAAAGATGTTCTACTGTGCAACAGAAGCATTCTGGCAACATAACAGTGTGCTTTTCGGGTGGAAATCCGCGTATGCATGAGCATCCCTCTCTTCCCGGGGCTAGTTAGTTAATTTAGTTACTTTATTTCATATTGTATTTATGTTGTAATTAATTAGTTAGCTAATTAGAATTTTGTAATTAATTAATCAGTGTAATTAATTAGTTAGTTCCAATTTGTAATAATTAACTAGAATAGTTAATTAGTTGTGATGTTGTAATACCTAGCTAGCATAGTTAGTTAATTCGTTCTATAATAGCTAGTTAATTATTTTAGCTAGTTAGTTTATTCGGACACTCCTGCATGAGGGCACAATTGTAATAATGTGTACGCCTTCCAACCCCACGTTTTTTTTCTGTTTTATTTACTTGCTTATGATGTTTAGTTTTAGAACATCATGTTTCTTTTAGCATACTCCATGATTTGCATCCACTTGTTTTGCATTCATCGAGACTCGGTTCATCATTATAACAATGCATTGTCGTTTAAATACTTCGTTGTATACGTGTTTAAACCGCATGTTATCAAATTCACTCACATGACATAATTAGTAGCCGAGCCTATTAATTGCATTATTGCATGTGTTGCATTAGTCATGTTGTATTAGTTAGGGGCATGCATGTTTTCTAACTCTTTTGTTTCTTTTGGCTTGCCTTGGAGTACGAGGTGAGTATTTTTGTGCTTTAGCATATCGCATGCGTGTGATTGTTTCCATGTCTAGCATACTTGCCAAAAGTCTAATTGCTTAAGTGATAAATTGATTGAATGTCTGTGGATGAAGGCTAATTGCTTGAATTGAAATAATTTGAGTAATGTACATATGTGATCCCTTTTTCAAGTGGTACATATTCGAAACAATTTTCAAAACAAACATGAATCAAGTGTTCTAATTTTTGCAAATTAGTCTATACTTGTGTGCGCATCACCTAGTAAGTTAACTTAATAAATTGAACAAGAGCATATAATGTATATAAGAATCACATCATGATTAGTAGAGGCCGATCTTTGATTGGGTGAGCGGGGGTGCTCAATTCATGACCTTTCCCTCTCGTACCCAAGTTCTTGAGCCTAGATAATCTTGGTGACGACGGACATGTGACCTTTGGCACGAGTCATGGGTTTTCTAAATTTCTCAAAAATATTTAGGTGTGGACTTTGTATCTAGCAAAGCAGTCCATTTCTGGCATTTTGATTCAAAACCAATTTTTCAAAAGATTTGCCAAATTTGGACTCTTTGGTGTTTATCTATTTCACATTGCATTTGTGAGATTAGACTCAGAACCGCGGGAGTCCGATACTGTAGAGCTAGCCGTCTTTCGAAAGGAGCACGAAAAGTTGAGCTATACTCCACCTCTCATTTCTTCTCCCTTCCTTATCTAGTCCTCTTTGGTGGGCACATAGCCTAGTCCAAAGGCATGTGGGTTGTGTGGCACATCTGTCAGTGTTACAACACCTTTTCGATCACTCTTTCCGAGCCCCATTCTTGGAATGTGTTGTAGTTTGTTCATGAAATAGATGGACTGGTGTAGATGTCCCCGAACATCCCGGGAGGATGAGTCCCGTTCTGTTCATCTGTAGGTCACTACAGTTCGGACTCTCAAATTGTCACGGTTCTAAATCTGAACCAAAGAGTCCAAATCCGGCAAATCGTTTTGAGAAAATAGATTTTTTTTAGAAAGAAGTGCCAAACATGGACTGCTTTACCAAATACAGAGTCGCCACCTAAATATTTATTTTGGGAAAATTTAGGAAACCCTGACTCGTTGCCTAAGGCCACGTGTCCGTCATCACTAAAGTTGCCTCGGTTAGGGAGCTTAGGTACGGTTGGGGAAGGTCAGCCATGAGCACCCCCGCTCGCCGATCTTCGATCCGAAGATCGGCCTCTACTAACCATGATATCTAGTTTTGAAAACGTTATGTGTTCTTATTCCGGTTATTAGCCTAGATTTACTATGCTATGCGCACATCAAACAAGTATAGACTGGGTCGCCTGAACTGGAACGAAACATTTCATGTTTGTTTGTTTGAAAATGGTTTGATGATGCTACCCGTAAGTAGGCTAAGACATGGATTTTGCCACCCTCAAGTGGGTTTAGAAAATATGGTTTTGCCACTTCCAAGTGGGCTTAAAACTCATAGTCAATGCATTATTCCAATTCAGATAACCCACCCTTCACCCACAGGCACTCAGGCAGTTATATCACATAAGCATATAGCCTCATGGTAACCATGCTAATATGGCAACACTCATATGCATGCAAGATGCTAAAGCATAAGAGCTTACCTAGTACTCCAAGCCAAAATAGAAACTAGTTAGTAATCAAATGTATGGTCCTAGTTCATGTTAAGATGGCTAATGCAACACATACAGAATGTAACTAGAATAGGCTTGGCTATTTTAAGATGGCATATGATGATGCTACAACTAACACGTATTCAACTTGGAATTGAAATACAATGCAGTTAGTATGATGCGCCGAGCCCGGTGCATGCAATATAGATGGATGGATGCACGTATGCGAAGCATAAGGTATGCTAATTTAAATATGCCCTAATACTCACCATTGAAAGCTAGTAAATAAAAAGGGAAGAAAGACATGGGGTTGGAAGACATACATACACTCACGCACACTTATTACACAATTGCCCTCACTCGGAGGGTCCGAATAAATATTACACAACCAAATGAACACTACTAAATTAAATATTACAAAACTTCTAATTAATTAACGAATTAAATGCAGCAGGAAGGTGGCCGCAGCCCTGCCTCGGAATGCGTGTGTAGACGCGCCCGCGTGGGCCTCGCTACAGTTCGGACTCGCGATTTTTGTTGTCGCGGTTCTAAATCTGAACCAAAGAGTCCAAATCTGGCAAATCGTTTTGAGAAATAGATTTTTGAAAAAGTAGTGCCAAACATGGACTGCTTTGCCAGATACAGAGTCGCCACCTAAATATTTTAAAATGGGAGAATTTAGGAAACCCTGACTCGGTGCCGAAGGCCACATGTCCGTCATCACCGGAGTTGTCTCGGCTCGGGAGCTTGGGTACGATCGGGGAAGGTCAGCTATGAGCACCCCCTTTCGCCCGGTCCGAAGACCGGCCTCTACTAACCGTGATATCTTGTTTTGAAAACGTTATGTGTTCTTATCCCGATTATTAGCCTAAAATTACTATGTTATGCGCGCAGCAAACAAGTATAGACCAAATTGCTCAAATTGGAATAAAAAGCATTTCATGTTTGTTTTGAAAATGGTTTGCTACTCGCAAGTAGGCTAAAATGCAGATTTTGCCACCATCAAGTGGGCTTTTGGAAAAGACGGTCTTGCCACTATCCGGTGGGCTTAAAACAAATATAGCTTTAACGCACTATCCCAATTTAAGCAATTTGACCTCCACCCACAGGCATTCAAGCAATTTATCTCATGTAAACACTTAGCCGCATGGCAAGCATACTATTATGGCAACATTCACACGCATGTTGGATGCTAAAGCATAACCACTTACATTGTACTCCGTGCCAAAACAATAAACTAGTTAGCAAATGTGCGTGTCCTAGTTCATGTTATTTTGCCTAATGCAACACATACAAGATGCAATTTTAGTTAGGCTCGGTTAACCTAAATATTGGCATATGATATGCAACCAATTGATTCATGTATTCAATTTTGGAATTTGAAAATACGAATGCGGTTAGTATGATGTACCGAGCCCGGTGCATGTCAACAGATGCATGAATGCACGCATGCATATCATAAGGTATGCTAATTTCAAAAATGCCCTAATCTACCATCATAAGCAGGTAAATAAAAGGAAAGAAAGAAATGGGGATTGGAAGACATACACACACTCACCCACACTTATTACATGTTTACCCTCACTCAGAGGGTTCGAATTAATATTACAGTCCCAAAATAATGAACAAATGAAAATATTACAAAATTTCCTAATTAATTAAAAGAAAAGAAGCAAAAGAAAGAAGAGGGTGGCCACAGCCTCTGCCTCGGGGTGCACAGATGATGCATGCGCGGAACTTGGCTCGCCCGAAAAACCCGTACCGTACCCCTGCCTCCTCTGTTTGTACTGCCTCGTCTTTCTGAAAATTGCCAAAGCACTGGAGCAAGTTCCCTGCATCCAGCAGAGCACCACCGGCCAGACAGAATTACCACCGGCACTTCTCAATTACCATCGGCACTTTGTTGGATTCATCGGCACTCCAGATAGTGCCGGTCGGCACTAAATTCTGCCGGTCGGCAGAAACTTCCTGCAGAAGACAATTTGACAGCAAACAGAGAACAGACAGTGCATGGTATGGAGTTCTTGGACGCATGTAAGCATGGTCCTACTTCTTATCATATTTTGAACTCAAAGAAGCATGACCTTCGACCTTTGAGCCATCAATGGTGCATGATGACTCAAGGGATCAAATTTGCCACTTAATGTAAGGATGTATGCAACAAACAACATGAAAACCGAGGCGTTATCAAGTTGGAGTCAAAGGTCCCGATGACCGGGAATCGAGGCACATTGCATCACTTGAAGTATGAATGGTCCTTGATTCCCAAACTTAGTTTGACACCCCAAACCAAGTAAATGCAATGCATGTAATGCTCAACAAGGCTCAAATGTATCATGCCACCAAGATATAAAGCACAACAAGCATTATGCAACCAACATGACAAATGTACAATGCTAAGCATACAAGGTACAAAAATGGTGCAAACATGGACCAATTTGACCATGGGATTGATAAGCTACAAGGCTTAATGGAACAACTATGCAACAAACATGGAGCAAGCATGCAAGAGGGCTTAAAATGGCAAAGGGGCAGGCCCTCACCCTTCTCAAAACAGTGGCCAAAAATGCTCAAAATGATGAACAATCAACTCATGTTAACAAGTAAGCTCATGGTCCCAAAGTTAAGGCACAAAAGGAGACAACTCCCCCCCACTAACATGACCTCTCATGGCATGATCAAAACAAGTAAAAACAGAGTTTTTGCATGCAAAATAGGACCCCAAAAACTCCTAATATGGCAGCTAAAGTATCCCCCATGAAACGAATGCGCTAAGGCTCACTCCTAGGCATAAGAGGACACACCCTCAAGGTATGAAAGAGGCCATGCATGCACACATACAAGCATGATTCTTGGACTAAAATGTGGTCCTTAGATGATGTTAAATCATGAGGATAATCACAAACATACATGTTAGAGGTCAACATGCTCAAAGCTTTTAAGCTAAAATACAAAGCAACCCTAACAAACATGTCAAGCATGACTAAATGGATAACCAATAAGCCTTAAGCATGGAAAAACATCACTAAGAACTTCATGGAACTAAACCAACTCTCACAAGAATCATGGCCTAATCATGAGATGTATTTCTAAGCAAGATGGAGCAATACAAAGCAAGTATTACAAGCATACAAGGAGGCCCAAATCCGACCAAAAACAGAGGTTATATATGACCTAAGATGCCTAAAAAAATACTGAAATGAAGCCAAGAAACAACAAGCACACATGCTATCCTTTTGAGCCCAAAAAGCAAGGAAACAAAACCATAAAGGGAGAGGGGTGTCCCTCCCCTATGCAAGACTTCAAACCAACTTTTTTGACACTAAAATACACTGATTTTTAGTGATGAAAAGATCAAAATGCTGAAGTGAACAAAACCTTATCAAAGAGGCACCAAAATAGACCAAACAAGGCCTATGAGGGTGAGTTTGCACTCAAACCACAAAATGACCTTAATGAAAGTGCTAGAGCAGGAAAATTTAAGCCTTTTTCATGTTATACACAAGAGCTAAAACAGTAAACAAAATAGGTAGAAAACCAATGCAAGTTTGGGGAATAAAAAGGAAGATGCTCACCCTTGAAGAACCCTTGAAGAACAAATGGTCTAGCCTCCTTCTTTGGATCAAAACCAGTCCAAAACTCAAGAAACAACTCCTCCAAGTCCCTCAATCTCGGAGTAAGGTGTAATGGTGTGTGTAATGGTGCAAAAGTAAGGTAAAACACACCTTTTGAGCTAAAAAACACACACCAAGGAGGAGAGAGGGGGAGGTATAGAGATAATATGTATCTATATTGCTAAGGGCTGGTTTTTGCTTCTGTTTTTCTAACCTAGAACCAAGAGGAAAGCCCCTCTCTTATAGGACTCCCTCTTGCAAAGCTTATACAACAAGCTTGGCTAGAGGGAAATCCCTCCATACACGTGTATGGAGGGGAGAAGAGTTGGTGCCAGCTATCACAGCTGGCACAAAATATCTCCATAAAGTGGATGAACAGTGGTTGGCTGCCCAAAAATGCTATTTCGGCAAAAAACAGTGCCGACCGGCAACATATTATGCCGACCGGCAATAAAGTGTGCCGACCGGCAAACAAAAGTGCCGATGGCAGAAAAAGACCAGCCGGTGGCCTCCAGCCACTGCCGGTGGTGTGTGGGGATGCCTTACATGGCATTCCCTGCCTCTCAAAGGCAAGATGCAAGTGTTTGGTGCAAAACCGGACACTAAACGGTTGAGTTCGGAGATTCTGAGGCAGGGCACGCGAGCTGAGACCTCCGGGAACTCCAAACGAACACGATCATGGATGATCACCGAGTGTTCAAACGGTGACGTCCAAGTCTTGAGGACGGTCAAAAATGGGGTGTCTACAGTTGCCCCTCTTTGACAGAACTCGAAAGTCATAACAATGACGGGAGTGAATGTCAAAGCCCAAAGACGACCCATTTTTGACAAGGCCGAAGACTCAGACAAACATACAGGACCAAAAAGATATGCGCCCGAAGGCAGGGGCAAAATGCAAGACAATGCACGGAGCCGAGCATAACTTACGATCATGCAAAGGAAACTGTAACGAAGCAAACATGCGACAGTTTTAAGCTAGCATACCAAACTACACTACAATGCAGAAAGGATGTAAGAGAATTATGGAATTAGTATGCCAAGTATGCAACAAGGTTATCCATTTAGTCAAGCTCTCTAATCTAATGTCACATTAGTATGCCAAGTATGCAACAAGGTCATGTGATGCCATTAGCTAAGCAATATGCAAAAAATGCAAACAAGATATAATGTAAGCATGCAACTAATGTAATGCAACATACATCATGCCAAGTATGCAATTATATACAAGGGTGGTCTTAAACTGAAATGGGAGGCCTCAGCCATGCCCCAAAACAGTGGCCAAAGGTGGTGCAAAAGAGCACCAATTATGCATGCAAACATGCACACAACAAGGTTCATCATCTAAGCATGGAAGGGGACAACTCTAGGCATACTTGAAGGCGATATACACGGTCGTTAAACACTCATGTTAAACTCTGAAAAGCATACGAAGAATGATGCCAAAACATGCTAGGGAATGGGTGCGAAATAGAAGGCATTCAAGGCCACAAAAGAGAGCATTGCCCAACACCTATCCCAAGCAAACATGGTATGGACTATGCAACCAAAAACAGAGTTACAATGCACCAAAACAAGTCCCAAAACCCACTGTTATGGTAGCCCGAATGACTCAAACAGATCGGCATGCACAAAAGCCCAAACATGGAGCATGAGACCACACCTCTTCAAGGCATTGAAAGGAGAACAAATGTAAGCATGTAAGTACAAAACAGGGACTGAAATGACATAATAAGTGATTCCAAATCACTGAAATAGCCAAGGTAATGCATGCTAATGACTCATACACTCGATGACAACATGCTAGAATGCAAAGGGACTATACAAAGCATGAAAGGTATGACCAAATCAATACCTAACAGACCTCAAGCATGATGAAACATGACCAAAAGCTTCACAAAGCTAGGCAAAAACATGAGAGCATGGTAGGCTAAATGCATGATGCACTTCTAGGCAAAATAAGGGAATACAAAGCAAGTATATTAAGCATGCAAGGGGACATTAATCCGACCAAAAACGGAGATATAATATGACCAAATAACACCCAAAAACCTTTGAAATGAAGCCAAAAGCAATTAAGCATACATGCTACCCTTATGAGCCAAAAATGCAAACAAAAAGAGAGACAAAGGGAGAGAGGTGTCCCTCCCTTATGCAAGACTTCAAGACCCCTTCTTCACCACTGAAAATCCTCTAGATTTCAGTGGTGGGAAGGCCAATACACAAAAGGATTCAAAGCTCAACAAAGAAGGTACAAAAGGGCCAAACAAGGCCAAGATGGGGAGGTCGACCCCCAACACCAAAGTGACCTTAATGAAGTATCATAAGCATGCAAATACAAGACTTTTTTCAGTTATACACAAAGCTTAAATCAATATGCAAGATAGGTTAAAGACTAGTGCAAGTTTGGGGAAAATAAAGCAAAAGTGTTACCCTTGAAGAACACTTCAAGAACAGCAAGTGCAGCCACCTTCTTCTGATCAAAACCAGCTCAAAACTTGAAGAACAAACCCTCAACACCTCCAAAGTCGAAGTATGGTGTAATACTATGCGTTCTAGTGCAAAACTAAGAACAAACTACACTTTTAGGCCCACAAACACACACAAATCAAGAGAGAGAGGGAGATATAGAGAGGGAGGGTGATATATATCAGAGATATATGTAAGTAGGTCTGGTTTTGCTGAACCCCTTCAAAGGAGGAGGAAGGTCTCCTTAAATAGACAAGGCAAAGTGTTAAGCTTCCAAGAGAAGCTAACAAAAGGGGTCAAGGCTTCCTAAAGAAGCTAAGGCAAAGGGGCCAAGGCTTCCTTAGGAAGCTAAGATAGGTGTCCAAGCTTCTTGAGGAAGCTAAGACAAAGGTCCAATCTTTCCCCAGAAGCTAGACCAAAAGGGTGCAAAGGGTGCAAATTCCTCCATACACGTGTATGGAGGACAGGTTCGTGCACTCCAGTTGGCACAGTTGGCATGCATAATGCCTGAAAAAGGCAAAAAGGTGGTGCCGGCTAGAAAAGGAGACCACCGGCCAAATGCATGGTTGGCCGACCACACAAAATGTCGATAAACCTTAGATAAGTGCCGACCGACCAAACATTTGGTCGGTAGGAAAAAGGAATGGCCGGTGGCTTCATGCCACGGCTGGTGGGTTTCAGGGATGGCTAACAAGCCTCTTCCCACCCTCAGAAGCACTAAACACAAGTCCCTGGTGCAAAACCAAGCACAGAACAGGCAAGTTAAGAGATCTTGAGGCAAGGTGCGTGGCCGAGGCCTCCGGGAACTCAAAACGAACACGAACATGGATGATCACCGAGCGTTCAAACAGTGACGTCCAAGTCTTGAGGACGGTCAAAAATGGGGTGTCTACCGTTGCCCCTCTTTGACAGAACTCGAAAGTCATAACAATGATGAGAGTGAGTGTCAAAGCCCAAAGATGACCCATTTTTGACAAGGCCGAAGACTTAGACAAAGCATACAAGCTACAGATAAAGATATGCGCCCGAAGGCAGGGGCATAATGCAAGAACAATGCATAAAGCCGAGCATAACTTATGATTATGCAAAGATAGCTGTAACGAAGCATAACATGCAATAGTTTTAAGCAATCAAACACAAATCCAACTACATTACAATGCAGAAAGGATGTAAGAGAATTATTCAATTCTCGATACGTCTCACACGGAGAATACAATACCCGTGCGGCTCGTCTGGTTGCACCAGCTTCAAATGAACCGTACATACAATATCGTGCCTGAAAGAGAAAGAAAACTTAACAGGTACGATATCGTTAACAACATGCATGACAATGCAATTGAAAGTGCGTAACAATGCAACTTGGGGCAAGCATAACAATGTTATGAAGGCGCAAACACATGTAAGTAAAGAACACGTGACAATGTGCACAGTGTGTGAAGATGGAACTTGAACACATGTAAGTAAAGCATAACGCGACAACGCATGCAATATGTATAAAAGGAACTTGAACACATGTAAGTAAAGCATAACGCAACAACGCATGCAATGTGTATAAAAGGAACTTGAACACATGTAAGTAAAGCATAACGCGACAATGCATGCAATGTGTATAAAAGGAACTTGAACACATGTAAGTAAAGCATATCGCGACAATGCATGCAATGTGTATAAAAGGAACTTGAACACATGTAAGTAAAGCATAACGCGACAACACATGCAATGTGTATAAAAGGAACTTGAACACATGTAAGTAAAGCATAACGCGACAATGCATGCAATGTGTGAAAAGGAACTTGAACACATGTAAGTAAAGCATAACGCGACAACGCATGCAATGTGTGAAAAGGAACTTGAACACATGTAAGTAAAGCATAACGTGACAACGCATGCATTGTATATAAAAGGAACTTGAACACATGCAAGTATAGCATAACGCGACAATGCATGCAATGTGTGAAAAGGAAATTGAAACGAGCGTGGTTTATGAAAGCCAAAACAAAGCAACGTAATACAATATAATTGAGGCAATTTGTGGAATTCACGAGATAGAAAAAGGATACGGGAAGGGATACTCCTCACACGCACCGAGCATCGCTCATAGAAGACACGACTTGAGGTCAACTCGAGGGTCTACTAATGTTTCAAAAGTGCACTTTCTTGCACTGTCTTGAGTAATGAAGGTATCAAACCACATAATTGACCCGATCAAGGGCCTGGGATGTGCATTGACCACAAGGGGAGGTTACTGGTATCAATCCTGATACTCTGTTGCCCTGCTCTCCTTTTGCTTTACTTTCCTTTTTACTGGTAGTTTAAGCACATTGCACTGCCTTAGGCAGGTTTTCAAAATTGCATATATATACTTTTTGCAAAAGACATGATGGAAATGAAACAGCCATTTTGGTCCAAAAAGGTGTTACATTTGTGCTTTCTATGCATCGCATCGCATGGCATCACATAAAAATGTGAATGAAATTGAACTTCGTTTGAAAATTAAGCACTTGCATCGTAATAATCAGGTAGTGAACCAACTTACAACTCGATAAGTAAAACAAAGAAACTCGATAAGCTAACCCAGTTCAAGTACAACTCGATAAGCAAAGCAAAGACTTAAAGAGAGTGAAATACATCTCGATAAGCAAATATACAACAACTCGATAAGCCAATAGGCGTGACTCCGCAAAATCAATCACTAAAGACACTAGAAGTGGAACCAGTCACAAGTTTTCAGCATTTTCAACAGATGGACAAGCTCCGAGGATAGGGGGGAAGGCCATCGGCCAAAAAAAGAGGTCACCGGCCAGAATAAATGGCCACCGGCCATTATAACTAGCCGATCGGCCAAACATGGTGGTCGGTCGGCACTATTTATGGCCGGTCGGTCAAAAATGGCAAAAACCACCAGAATGTTGACACCTGTCCTCCACTTACCTTATCCTCTACAAAAGGCCTCGGCTTCGTAGTTTTTCTCAATTTAACACTGATTTGCTCCAAATGGAAGAGTTTCTTGCCCAGAATCTCATGGCTTGGATTGCCAACTTGGAAGGCTCGGAAAAGCTGAATTTCCTGGGCTTCGGCATAAATGCACTATTCACTCTGAGTCGTACCCCACTGCACTTTTCATTCTTTCATGCTGTGGTGAGGTTTTGGAACTCGGTAACACATGTCTTTAGCTTTGGCGGGCAAGAGGTGTGCCCTACATTCGAAGACTTCCAAGTTTTGATGGAATCTGAGCGCAACGAAGAAGTTTTGCCTCACCTTCGCTTTGGCCATGCCCATGCCTTAGGGCGAATGTGTGGACTTACTATGCACGACGCTCGATCTTTGATTTGTGATGGAATGCTGGATATTCCGAATTTGATTTGTCGGTTTTCTGATGCTGGTGACCGCGGTGACCATCATTGGCAAGGCTTTCGGCGACATGCCCTTTGTTTGTGCATGCTATCTCATTTCTTGTTTGTCTCGGGCTCCGGAGGGTCTAGTATTCGGTTGATTGAGGTTGCCCATGGTTTGAAGGAGGGCAAGAGCTGCATTTCCATGACTCTGGCTGAGACGTTGATGGGCTTGGACGCTTTCCATCGTCGAGAAACGACCAGATTTGCGGGGAGTCCACTACTGCTGCAGGTAATGCTTCCCACCCAATCTCACATATGTATTGCTCACATCACTCGGCCCTCAAGCTCGGTTTTTCTCACAAAATCCTTTTCTCACTTTTCTCTCATCGTACATCTCTATATTCTTTATTCTCTCATTTTTCATCCCTTCCCAGGTGTGGTTGATGGACAAGTTGCAGGTTGTGGACTCTTGCCCAGCATACTCAGCTCGCGGCTGCTTCCTCCGGCAACGCCTAGTTGATGCCCTTGATGAGGGATGGTGGTTTGACTGGATGTGCAGTTTGTCCGCAGACTGCATTGCTTGGCGGTGTCCTTGGCTCAACCTACCGGCAATGAGTTACAGCATGTCCCGACAGATCGGGATTCAGTTGGTTGGCTTGGCGCACTGCGTGTTCTACTTTCCTTTTCGGTTCCAGCGCCAGTTTGGCCATGATCAGACTTGTCTGCCAGAGGGAATAGAGTACCCAGCTGCATTCCTGTAGACATCCCCGAACACCCCAGGAGGATGAATCCCGTTCTGTTCATTTGGGCTCGCTACAGCTCGGACTCAAATTGTCATGGTTCTAAATCTTGAACCAAAGAGTCCAAATTCGGCAAATCGTTTTTGAAAACAGATTTTTTGTAAAGAAGTGCCAAACACGGACTGCTTTTCCAGATATAGAGTTGCCACCTAAATATTTTATTTTGGGGAATTTAGGAAACCCTGACTCGTTGCCTAAGGCCACGTGTCCGTCATCACCAAAGTTGCCTCGGCTCGAGAACTTGGGTACGATTAGGGAAGGTCAGCTATGAGCACCTCCGCTCGCCCGATCAAAGATCTGCCTCTACTAAACATGATATCTTGTTTTTGAAAACACATGCGTTCTTATTCCGATTATTAGCCTAGAATTACTATGTTATGCGCACAGTAAACAAGTATAGACTAGACCGTCTAATTTGGAACAAAGCATTGCATATCCGTTTATTTGGAAAATGATTTGAGATTTGCTACTCGCAAGTAGGCTAAAACACGGATTTCAACGAATTGTTTCAATTCAAGGAATCCAACCTTCACCCACAGGCATTCAAGCAGTTATATCATATAAGCAAGTAGCCTCATTGTAAGCATGCTATCATATTAACATTCACACTCATGCGAGATGCTAAAGAATAAACACTTACAATGTACTCCGAGCCAAAACAAGAAACTAGTTAGTAATCATGCATGATCCTAGTTGATGTTAAAATAGCTAATGCAACACATACAGAATGCAACTAGAATAGGCTCGGCTAATCTAAGAATGGCATGTGAAATGTGACAACTCGATACACGTATTCAAGTTGGAATGGAAATACTATGCAGTTAGTATGATGCACTGAGCCCGGTACATGCAATACAGATGAATGGATGCAAAACATGCGAGCATAAGGATGCTAATTTAAACATGCCCTAATCTAACCACTGAAAATGGATAAATAAAAAGGAGAAATACGTGGGGTTGGAAGACATACACACACCCACACACACTTATTACACAATTGCCCTCGCTCGGAGGGTCCGAATAAATATTACACAACCAAATGAATACTACAAAATTAATTATTACAGAACATCTAATTGATTAACGAATTAAATACAGAAGGAAGGTGGCCGCAGCCCTGCCTCGGAGTGCGTGGATGATGCATGCTTGACTCTCCTTGCTCGGAAACCCGTACCATGCCACTGTTGCCTCTGTTTACACTGCCTTGCTCCTCTGAAAATTATGACAGTTTCCAGAACTGCTTTGAGCTTCCTTTTGAGTGCTGTGGAGTGCCACCGACCAGAACAAAAGGCCACCGGCCGTGGGAATGGGAATATCGGCCAAAGCTTGTGTCATCGGCTGGACACTGATGGCCGGTCGGCCATTTATTCCTGTAGAACCCTGTAGTTGACAGCAGCAGAGGGCAAGTAGTGTATGGCATGGAATTTTCAAGCAAATGTGTGCATGGCCACTCTCCCAATCATGTTATGGACTTAAGGGAGTGTGGCCCTCGACCCTCCGGCCATCAATTGTGCATTTCGATGCATGATGGCCTAAGAGGCCAAGTTTGCCATTCAATGTAAAATGAATGCATAAAAGAGATGAATGCCTCGTGCCATATCATGTTGAGGTCAAGGGCATTGGCGGCCGAGGAGTGAGGCGCGTTACGTCACTTCAAGTACGAACGCATCCCATTCTTTAGATTTGGTTTGACACCCCAAACCAAACCTAATGCAATGCATGTATGTCATATATAATGCAAAATGATGCAACTTAATGCAATGCAATATGAGCATGCTAGCCTAATACAATGCAATACTACCAAGACATGCAAGCTAATCTAATGTCACATTAGTATGCCAAGTATGCAACAAGGTCATGTGATGCCACTAGCTAAACAATATGCAAAAATGCAAACAAGATATAATGCAAGAATGCAACTAATGTAATGCAACATACATCAGGCCAAGTATGCAATTTATGTAGAAGAGTGGTCTTAAACTAATATGGGAGGCCTTAGCCATGCCCCAAAACAGTGGCCAAAGATGGTGCAAAAGAGCACCAATTATGCATGCAAGCATGCACACAACAAGGTTCATCATCTAAGCATGGAAGGGGACAACTCTAGGCATACTTGAAGGCGATATACATGGACGTTAAACACTCATGTTAAACTCTGAAAAGCATGCGAAAAATGATGCCAAAACATGCTAGGGAATGGGTGCGAAATAGAAGGCATTCAAGGCCACAAAAGAGAGCATCGCTCAACACCTATCCCAAGCAAACACGGTATGGACTATGCAACCAAAAACAGAGTTACAATGCACCAAAAAAAGTCCCAAAACCCACTATTATGGCAGCTCAAATGACTCAAACACATAGGCATGTACAAAAGCCCAAACATTGAGCATGAGACCACACCTCTTCAAGGCATAAAAGGGGAACAAATGCAAGTTTGTAAACACAAAACATGGACTGAAATGACATAAGAAGTGATTCCAAATCACCGAAATAGCCAAGGTAATGCATGCTAATGACTCACACACCCGATTACAACATGCTAGAATGCGAAGGAACTATACAAAGAATGAAAGGTATGACCAAATCAATACCCAACAGACCTTAAGCATGATGAGACATGACCAAAAGCTTCACAAAGCTAGGCAAAAACATGAGAGCATGGTAGGCTAAATGCATGATGCACTTCTAGGCAAAAATAGGGGAATACAAAGCAAGTATGTTAAGCATGCGAGGGGCCATTAATCATACCAAAAATAGAGGTATAATATGCCCAAATAACACCTAAAAACCTCTGAAATGGAGCCAAGAACAACTAATCATGCATGCTACCCTTATGAGCCAAAAATGCAAACAAAAGAGAGACCAAGGGAGAGGGGTGTCCCTCCCCTATGCAAGACTTCAAGACCCCTTTTTCACCACTGAAAATCCACTGGATTTCAGTGGTGAGAAGGTCAATACACAAAAGTCCCCAAAGCTTAACAAAGAGAGCACCAAAAGGGCCAAACAAGGCCTAAGAGGGGGAGGTCGACCCCCAACACCAAAATGACCTTAATGAAAGATCTTAAGCATGTAAATACAAGACTTTTTTCAGTTATACATGAAGCTTAAATCATTGTGCAAGATAGGTTAAAAACTAGTGCAAGATTGGAAAAAATAAAGCAAAAGTGTTACCCTTGAAGAACACTTCAAGAACAGCAAGTGCAGCTACCTTCTTCTGAACAAAACCAGCCCAAAACTCCAAGAACAACCTCTCAACACCTCCAAAGTCGAAGTATGGTGTAATAGTATGTGTTCTAGTGCAAAACTAAGAACAAACTACACTTTTAGGCCCTCAAACACACACAAATCAAGAGAGAGAGGGAGATATAGAGAGAGAGGGTGATATATATCAGACATATATGTAATTAGGTCTGGTTTTGCTGAACCCCTCAAATGGAGAAAAGAGGTCTCCTTATATAGACCATGGAAAAGGCTAAGCTTCCAAGAGAAGCTATCCTAAAGGGGTCAAGTCGTCCAAGGGAAGCTAAGCTAAGGGTGCAAGCTTCTTGAGGAAGCTAAGACAAAGGGTCAAGCTTCTTCAAGAAGCTTGAGCAAAGGGTGCAATCTTCTAGAAGAAGTTTGGATCAAAAAGGGTGCAAAGGGGCCAAAACAGCCACACACGTGTGTGGGGGTAGGGTCTGTGCATCCCAGCTGGCACAGCTGGTCATGCACCATGCCTGCAAGATGCAAAATGTGGTACCGGCCAGAAAAGGAGGCCATCGGCCAACTAAATTGTCGGTCGACCACACAAAGTGCCGACCGGCCATCACTAATGGTTGGTGGCAAGAAGACACGGCCGGTGGCCTCAAGCCATGGCCGGTGAGGAGTGGGGATGGCCAACAAGCCATTCCTTGCCCTCCAAACAAAAACACAAGTGTTTGGTGCAAAACCAAACACAACACAGTCGAGTCGAGAGGTCCTAAGGCAAGGCACGTAGCTGAGACCTCCGAGAACTCAAGACGAATACAAATGTGAATGATCACTGAGTGTTCAAACGGTGACGTCCAAGTCTTGAGGACGGTAAAAAATGGGGTGTCTACAATTCCCAATCCGAGGTGCGCAGCTTACTCGGTACGCCACAGCGTGGAGGACTAGAGAACTCCTTGCCCCCGCTCCCACTTTCAGTTGCACTTTGTCTGATGAGTGCATAGATTGGCTCAACGAAGAGGTACAGATTGGGCCCAGCTTGGCGTCAGAGGTTTCGACCAGCTCTGGGAGGGGACGCAGGAACACCTGACTCACCTATGCCCCGGATTTATTTGCTTTAATCAGAACTTTCAAGTTTTCTTTATGAATGTAATGAAAAGTAACTTCAATTTGTATGCAAGAGCATGAGAACTCTGTATTGAAATCAATAAAATTGAAGGTTGTGGGTATTGAAAATTTTCTACTTTGGTCCAAAAATGGTCTAAGTTGTAAAAAGATTAATTTTGAACAAAGTCAACTTTTATTAAAACTTTTCAAAACCATTTTCGATATGGATCAGAACTGGACACGCTTGAAATCTGTCACTGAGATGTAAAACCCTGGATCCCAGCAACTAGAAAGTTGCCGCTAGTCTGAATAGCACCACGGCACATGCACAGCAACTGAAAGTTGCCCCTAGTCTGAAAAATACTACACCGGAGATCATAACCGGACTCTTGAACACTGACTAGACAAAGATGGCCAAAATGATCAAATGGGCAAAGTTGATCGGGGAAGTGTTTATGGCTGAACTTCAAGACGAAGTTGGCTACGTATCCCAAAGATGGGAATCAAGCTTTACGTAGTTCAGGCTCGGGTTCACTTGAGTATTTTCACTCTCCTTTTGCGCTCTAACTTTTGCCAAGGCCGCCCTTTGCGGGTTTTTAACCTTGCGAGCTCAGTTTTTATGATTTCAAATTTTCTATGCTCTAACTTTTGCCTAGGTCGCCGTTTCGGGTTTTTGGCCTAGTGAGCCTCTCAGGGATAATATTTCTTCAACTTGTCCATGTTGATCGGTTGTGAGAACTCTAGGCCATCTAGGTCCATCAGAACGATAGCTCCACCCGACCAGATAGACTTGATGATGTAGGGACCAGTCCAATTGGGTCTGAACTTGCCCCTAGGGTCGTGGATGGGAGCTCGGTTGTCCTTGAGCACCAAATCTCCTTCCTTGAAATTCTGGGACTTAACTTTCTTATTGAAAGCCTGGGCAATTCTGCGCTGATAACCTTGAACATGGTATAGTGCTTTCAGTCTGCGCTCGTCAAAGAGCATGAGTTCCTCAAACCTGCTCTGTTGCCAATCTGCCTCGGCTATCTGACACTCAGCCAGCACTCTCAAAGATGGAACCTCAGTTTCAATAGGTAGAACGGCCTCCATCCCATAAACTAATGAGTACGGGGTCGCCCCAGTAGAAGTTCTAATCAAAGTCCGGTAGCCCCACAGAGCAAACGGCAGCTTATTTGGCCAATCTCGGTAGGTTTCCACCATTTTCTGTAAAATGCGCTTGACATTCTTGTTGGCGGCCTCAACCGCTCCATTGGTCTGAGGCCGGTATGTGGATGACTTGTGAAATACCACATTGTATTTCTCCAACAAGTCGATCACTTCCTTTTTGAAGTGGGAACCATTATCTGAAATAATCTCGTTTGGGACTCCGTAGCGACATATGATATTGTTTCTGATGAACTTTGCAACGTGCAAAGCCTTCAACACCACATAAGACTGGGCCTCGACCCACTTTGTGAAATAATCTATCGCGACCAAGATGAACTCATACCCATTCGACCCTTTTGGAGTGACATTCCCGATCACATCGATTCCCCAAACTGAAAATGGCCATGGCAAAGTCATGTTGTACAGCTTTGACGGCGGGATGTTCATGCGGTTTGCATGGATCTGACATTTGTGGCATCGCCGAACAAAGCCGATACAATCCTCCTCCATGGTAGACCAGTAGTAACCTTGTCTGAGGATCTTCCGCGGTAGCATTACCCCATTCATATGCACATTGCGTTCCCCTCCATGGATGGCCTCCATCAGGCGTTTTGATTCTTCAGCTTCAACGCATAGCTTATGCATTCCCAGATGACCTCTCTTATACAATTTACCTCCGCAGATGATGAACTGAATAGCCATTCTTCTGATTGCCCTTTTATCCTTGGCATTTACCCCTGGTGGATATGCTTCATTCTCCAAGAAATTCTAAATATCGTAATACCAGGGGTTCTTATCTTGAACCTCATCTATAGTAGCAATTGACTTGTAAGCCGGCACAAATTTCTGGTCGATAATGACTGGACGCATCCGGACTCCAAACGGGATGTCTATCATGGAAGATAGAGTTGCTAGTGAATCTGCGAACCTGTTGTTTTCTCTTAGTAGATGAGTGAAGTTTAGCTTTTCAAACCGAGGAATCAGCAAGTCCAAGGTCTGGTGATACATTATCATCTTTTCCTCTTTGACTTTCCAATCCCCCTTAGCTTAGGATACAACAAGGTTCGAGTCCCTAATGACGTCCAACTGTTTTGCCCCTAGTTCCAGGGCTGCTTCTAGACCGGCAATGCATGCCTCATATTCTACTTCGTTGTTTGAGACTTTGAATCGGAGTTTGAATGCTAGAGGGATACGGGAATTGTCAGGTGCTATCAGCAACACTCCTATCCCATGCCCGTACTGGTTTGACGCTTCGTCAAAGTACATCGTCCAAGTTTCATCGTCGATATGCAAAATGGCCTCATCTGGGAATAAGTACTCAACTGCTTCACCCCTTTCTATCGGATGATCGGCTAAGAATTCTGTTACTGCTCTTCCTTTAACTGACTTGTGCGTCACATATTTCAGATCGAATTCGAAAAGCAAAAGCAACCAACGAGCCAGCCTACCCGTAAGTGCTGGTTTCTCGAAAAGGTATTTGATGGGATCCAGTCGTGAAACCAACATTACGGAGTGAGCTAACAGGTAGTGCCTCAGCTTCCTGGTAGCCCATACCAAGGCTAAGCAAGCCTTTTCCAACGGTGTGTAGCGAGTCTCATACTCTAGCATCTTCTTGCTCAGATAGTATATGGCTCTCTCCACCTTGTCCTCTGATTCTTGCGCGAGCATACAGCCCATTGTAGTCTCAGTTACTGAAAGATGCAAAATCAACGGCCTCCCCGGCTCTGGCGGTGACAATACGGGCGGGTTCTGTAAGTATTTCTTGATTTGTTCAAAAGTGGCTTGGCATCGGCTGTCCCATTGGAACTTCCTTCCTTTCTTCAGGAGACTAAAAAGTGGTTCACAAGTCAAGGTTAATTTTGAGATAAACCGTCTTATGAATTGCACTTTACCTAGAAAGCCTCACACCTCCTTTTCAGTCCTTAGTGGTGGCATTTCTAAGATGGCCTTGATTTTGGAAGGGTCGACTTCGATACCTCTCTGTATAATCAGAAACCCCAACATTTTCCCTGTCGTAACACCGAACGTACACTTCTGAGGATTCAGCCGCAACTGAAATTCTCTGATCCTTTGGAAGAACTTTCGCAAGGCGGTGTAGTGGCTCTCTCTTTCTTTGGACTTGACAATCATGTCATCCACGTACACCTCTACCTCTTTGTGGATCATGTCGTGCAATATTGTGGTCGCGGCCCGTTGATATGTAGCTCCAGCATTCTTCAATCCAAACGGCATTACTCTGTAGCAGTATGTCCCCAACGGGGTAGTGAAAGCAGTCTTCTCTCAATCTTCAGATGCCATCACTATCTGATTGTAGCCTGAGAAGCCATCCATGAACGAGAGCAAAGCATGCCCCGCTGTGAAGTCCACCAACTCATCGATATGCGGTAAGGGAAAGTCGTCCTTCGGACTAGCTCTGTTCAAATCCCTGAAATCCACGCATACCCTGATCCTGCCATCTTTCTTCGGCACCAGAACGATGTTGGCCAACCAAGTCGGGTATTCGGATACCAGCAAGAACCCTGCGTCAATTTGCTTGGTGACCTCTTCCTTAATCTTGAGGGCCAGTCCGGGCAGATCCTTTTGAGTTTCTGCTTGATGGGTCGGGCCTCGAGGTCAAGAGGGATCCGGTGCTGTACAATCTTAGGATCGATTCCAGGCATGTCTTCGTAGGACCACGCGAAAACATCTTTGAAATCTTTTAATAAAGCGACTAAGCGCTCGCGTTCCTCCGAAGACAACGTGGACCCGATCTAGACCAGCTGTGGGTCCTTCTCAGTACCAATATTCACAGTAGTGATTTCATCCGCTAAGGTTTTAACAAATCTCTCCTGCTCTTGATCAATTAAGCTTTGCAAAACCGGAGGAATTTCTTCCTCGTCATTTTTATCAAAATTTTGAAAGTCTGAGTTAATGCAATAAATCAAGGGCACAGAAAAGTACTCAGAAACTACAGCCACATCATTCTCATTAAGTACATCCAAACCGTCCAATTCTTCGGTTACAATAAACACGAAAGAGAAAGAAAAAGATGACCTGGACAGGACTGTGGCATTCGGGTTGTCACCCCTAGGAATACCGAACTCAGACTCAATCGAGCTGGAACCTAATTCCGACTCACAAGACTTGGTGGAATCAGATTCCGACTCACTACCTGACCCGGTGCTGCTTGAAAAAAATTCGTCCTCGTACTGCCAAATGAGAGAGGGTGCAATGGATGCATCCAAAATGTTTGCTGGTAGGCCCGCAGCCGTTTCATTCCCGATCATGGACACCGAGAAGTTATCTCCCAAGCACTTCTGTTCGATTGGAGGATCTGAAAGTAAACAAGCCAGTGCTACCCCCATTTCAATTTCAACGTCCTCAGACTCCACTTTCTTGCTCTGCTCAGCCTCAGTCAATGGGTCCGTCTGCTCTTCGGCAATGTCATCCCCGGATAATTGCAGGTCGAAGAAGATCTCAAACCCCGGCGCACGTTTCCTCTCTGCATTCAACCATGGCTCTGGGAAGCCACAAAATGGAAAGTCCTTCCCCTCCCGGACGAAGCGTCCGTTTAGGGTACCCTGGATGGGTCGGTGCATTAACTCAAAAGGCTTCCCTGCCCTCTTTGCTTTGGCTCTCCCAGCCATCTCCTTACCCTTCCTTATCCAATCCTCTTTGAGGTATGCGGGTTGTGTGGCACTTCGGCCAACGCTGCAACGCCCTTCCGGCCACTCTTTCCCAATCCTATCCTGGGGATGTGTTGAAGCTTGTTCATGAGGTATACTGATTGAGCACTAACATGCACCCCCTCATTAACAGCCAAAATGTTCTGTACGACCCGGGCCTCAGCCAGAGTGAAATTGGATAAGAACACATCCTCCACACCGTGCTTGATTTCTAGGACTGGTGTAGACACCTTCGGCGGTGGATGGATTGATGAATTCCCCAAAATAATGGCTACTCCCTTCCCATGGGGGTATTTTACCATCTGATGCAAAGTGGACGAAACTGCCTTTACTTGGTGCAACCACGGCCGCCCCAAAAGTAGATTGAAGGTTGCAGGAATTTCTAAGACGTGAAAGTCTACCTCATGCTGTCCTGGCCTAACCTTGGTCTGAATTTGCACGGTCCCCTTCACCTCTCTACTTGTATTATCATATGCCCTTATCACCTGAGTGGTTGGCGCAAAGTGTGCGGGTTTTAACCCGATTGCATAGGCTGTCCTTGCCGGGCACACATTGATGGCGGATCCGGTATCAACAAGAACCACCGGTATCCATTTGTTCTTACACTCCATAGAGATGTAGAGTGGCTTGTTATGGTTCGCACCCTCAGGTGGCAATTCCTTGTCAGAAAAAGTCAACATTGGGGTAGCTCCTCCCGGAAAAACTAAGCCCACCAGCTGTTCAGGTGTGGTGTCTATTGAGAGCTTAGCCTTATCCATTGCTGATAGGACAGCCTGTCGATGAACACGTGATGCCATAAGCAGTCCCCATATGAAGATGTCTGCTTGTATCTTTTTCAACTGCTTCAGTACAGCCTCTTCTTCGAGTTGCTTTTCTTTCTATTTCTCTGTCTCCTTATCTTTCCCAGACGCCTCTGGTTGATCTAGATGTGGGGGCTTAAAATACCGCCCGCTTCTAGTCATATGATCGACTTCGTCGATGTACCAGGTATCGTCTGGTTGATTGCTCCCCCAATCCTCATCCATGTGGGCAAGACATAAGTCATCGTCCTCCCACCACATTCCATCGGCAACCGACAGACACCTATCCAGCTTCGTTTCTACTGTCCTTGTACTCACAGTATTTTCAGTCCCCTCATAGGCTTTAACTTTTCTAATTCTCTCAGAATCCTCGAACCTTTCCTGCTCCAACTGCATCAGTACAGCTGTCTGTTCCATAATTCCCATATTCAAAGTGCTCAGATCTCGAGCGAAATTCTTAGCACCGGCGCTCTCCGGCAATATACTCTGATCTTCGGCCCTTCCAGCCACAACTGATATCCTTGCCCCTACCGGGCCCTGTTCCAACTGAGATTCTTCAACAACGTCTGGTAGGTCATCAAGCCACCCGGCAACCTCTGCTGACTCTTCAAAGTCAGACTAGTTAACCGCCACGCCCTCTGGGTCTTGTTCATTGAAAAACTGGAGGTCAGCAAAGTCCCTTTCCACAGCCGCTAAGTCCTCTGATCTCTGATCAAATCTATCCCCCTGTATCACACAAAGCTCTGCCTCTGTCGGCAATTCCACATTTGGTCCAACCTGGCCTACTGACAGAATGTAGTCACTCGGACTGTATACCTTCTCAGCAAAATCCCCAGATTCCTCAGATTTTAACTCAGCAATACCATTCTCCACTTAAGTCTCCCCTGTTCTGTTTTCGACAGTCACCACCGTTGGCTCAGGTTGGGTTCTGGAGATGTCCAACATGCACAAGTCAGTGCAGTCAGGAAGGAGCACCTCCAGCTTGGATAGGTGAGATGGGGTGATATATATGCTAGGATCATAAGACACGACCCCAGTTTGGATAAAGTTGATTCTTTTGGGAGGTGGAGCTTGATGGTGCGGTGGGAGAGGGTTTGTTGTGACATTGGGTTTTTCGGGAGGCATAATCACCCCATTATCAATGAGATCTTGAACCTCATGATGTAATCGGAAACATTGGTCGGTGTCATGACCGTGTTGCTGGTGAAGTGCGCAATATTTGGTTGGGTTGTGGGTAGGGGGAAGTTTTTCTGGCAATGGCCGCGGCTCTAGGGGCTTCAAGTGCCCTTTTCTGATTAAAACCCCTAGAGCTTTGGAAAGGGGCATATATAGTGGAGCGAAGGTTCTTTGATTTTTGGGTTGGTATTTGGCTGTTTGTGTATTACTTCCGGACGCACCGAAGAATGGCATAGCTGCCATGGTTCTTGAAGGGGTGTTGGTGGTGACCATGCTCACTTCTGAGGCTCTTGTGGTCGCAGCGCCACTCGGGCCTGCATTGGTGTTACGATTGAAAGTTCTCCTGGGTTACTCTCTATCACTATCAATTAAGCCCTGCTTCAAGGCATCCTCAATCTATACTCCCGTCTCATGCAGATCCGAAAAGGTAGGGAAGGGGAGCACAATCATTTTCTGCATTAGCTTAGGCTGGAGATTGCGTACAATCATTTAAATTTTATCTTTATCGGTGGGCCTTAGGGTCATCATTGAGGCCTTGGCCCTCCATCTGGTTACGAACTCCGAAAAGCTCTCCTTAGGCTCCTGCCTTGTCGTCTCGAGATCACGGGTCGTAATCTCGATTTGCGTGTTATAAGAGTACTGTGTAATGAATGCCTCGGCCATCTCATCCCAGTTCCTCTTAACATCATCTTCTAATTTGGCGTACCAAATGGCCGCCACACTCGACAGGGTCCGGTCGAACAAAGATAGCTTCTGTAGTCTGGTGAGGCCCATCGACCTTAAGATATCTGAAAACAACCTCAGGTGCACCATGGGGTCTCTGGACCCATCAAATCGATCAATATGCAGCATTTTGAATTGGTCCGGCAGCGTCACAGCTGCGTCGGTATACCCGTCCTCAATATCTAGGATGGACTTTACCCCTTGGGACTTCTTGAACAACTTCTCAAGCTTGCTCAACTTCAATGCTGTAGGGTTTACCTCGAACTCGAAGGGGGAGTCCGGTTGATTGATAGGCGTGGGTGCCTTGGATAGTTGCAGTAAAATCGGAGGCGGAGTCGGCCCCGTTGGGATATCCGTATCTTCTTGGGCATTCTGGACGTTTGCTGTCTCCTCAGGTATCGGGACTCTTGTTGGGGAAGGAACCTGGTGTGAAGCGGATGCTCCGGTTTGCTGCTGTAACCGGGTAATTAGCTCTGCCTGTTGGGCCATAACAACGGCTTGCTGTTTGGCGAATTCTGCTTGACGAACAGCATCCTCTTGCATGGCTTTCATGCTTTCCTGGAGCTGGCGCACCATGTCTTCCATCGCTGACATACTACCTTGATTTATCTGAACTGTTGGTGTATTTTCCTCTGTAGTGGGTTCGAAAATCTCAACCCAACTATTCAAAGACCACTGATCTGGCAGTCTCGATACCGATACACTGCGTCTTCTCGACCTCCGTCTGATAACCGGGGGTAAGGAATAAAACACTGGTTGTCCATCGACCAGATCCTCAGATCGATTGAGCCGGCGACCTCTAATCCAGA
The DNA here is from genome assembly GCF_055761805.1 of Camellia sinensis. NCBI lineage: Eukaryota > Viridiplantae > Streptophyta > Magnoliopsida > Ericales > Theaceae > Camellia > Camellia sinensis. The sequence continues at coordinate 17,103,309 of NC_138966.1, forward strand.
GTGCTTGGGGAATATCTGCTAGGTCAGAAGCAATCGTGCTAAACTACCTAGTAAGAAGATAAATAAAGCAATAATAAATAACCAGACAGACGGATAGCATAACAGCGTAAAATAAACACATAACACACAGTCGGGCATCACAACACACGGTTGATAAGCTGAATACACTGTTCCTCAATACTGATTATTGTCCCCGAATCACTGTTCCCGAAAACTAAATCTGATACCCGTAGATAACTGATTCCCAAAATACTGATACTGATGCCCTCAGGCCTGGTACTAAACTTGCAAACTGACATGTGCATTCTTATAGAGATACACTCTAAAAGCACATAGCAAGTAAATGAGAACGAAAACACCTCTATGTTGGAGTAGGGTTTTCTTGTCCTATTTTGTCAGGAGCTAGGGTTTCACTACGCACGCAGCGGTTTCAAACAACCTATAATCGGGTAAGTAACCTGTTTTAGCTTGGAATGGTCACTACGGATTTCGAATATGCATTAGGTCGAATGGTCAAAAAGGGTGCCCTGGTAAAACTGGGGTTTGTGTTCCCAAACTGGCAGAGCCCGTAACCGGTCAACCTTATGGCACACGGCCTCAGGCTAACCGCTCAGGAATAGCAGACGGCAAACACGGTGTCCTAGGCGCACCAATGCACATGCAATGCAAAGAAACACATAAGTGAAATCAAAACAAGATATCACAAGTTCGAGTCAAGCTCTCTAATCTCCCCAGCAGAGTCGCCAGAAACTGTAGACGTCCCCGAACGTCCTGGGAGGATGAGTCCCGTTCTGTTTGTCTGTGGGTCACTACAGTTCAGACTCTCAAATTGTCACGGTTCTAAATCTGAACCAAAGACTCCAAATCCGGAAAATCGTTTTGAGAAAATAGATTTTTTTAGAAGGAAGTGCCAAACATGGACTGCTTTGCCAGATACAGAGTCGCCACCTAAATATTAATTTTGGGGAAATTTAGGAAACCCTGACTCGTTGCCTAAGGCCATGTGTCCGTCATCACCAAAGTTGCCTCAGCTCGGGAGCTTGGGTACGATTGGAGAAGGTCAGCTATGAGCACCCCCGTTCGCCCGATCCGAAGATCGGCCTCTGCTAACCATGATATCCAGTTTTGAAAACGTTATGTGTTCTTATTCCGGTTATTAGCCTAGATTTACTATGTTATGCGCACATCAAACAAGTATAGACTGGGTCGCCTGAATTGGAATGAAACATTTCATGTTTGTTTGTTTGAAAATGGTTTGATGATGCTATCCGTAAGTAGGCTAAGACATGGATTTTGCCACCCTCAAGTGGGCTTAAAACTCATAGTCAATGCATTATTCCAATTCAGATAACCCAACCTTCACCCGGAGGCACTCAGGTAGTTATATCACATAAGCATATAGCCTCATGGTAAGCATGCTAATATGGCAACACTCACACGCATGCAAGATGCTAAAGCATAAAAGCTTACCTAGTACTCCAAGCCAAAACAGAAACTAGTTAGTAATCAAATGCATGATCCTAGTTCATGTTAAGATGGCTAATGCACCACATACAGAATGCAACTAGAATAGGCTCGGCTAATCTAAGAATGGCATATGATGATGCTACAACTAACACGTATTCAACTTGGAATTGAAATACAATGCAGTTAGTATGATGCGCCGAGCCCGGTGCATGCAATACAGATGGATGGATGCACACATGCAAAGCATGAGGTATGCTAATTTAAATATGCCCTAATACTAACCATTGAAAGCTAGTACATAAAAAGGGAAGAAAGACGTGGGGTTGGAAGACATACACACACTCACACACACTTATTACACAATTGCCCTCACTCGGAGGGTCCGAATAAATATTACACAACCAAATGAATACTACTAAATTAAATATTACAAAACTTCTAATTAATTAATGAATTAAATACAGCAGGAAGGTGGCTGCAGCCCTCCTCAGAATGCGTGGATGATGTATGCTTGACCTGCCTTGCTCGGAAACCCTTACCATGCCACTATTGCCTCTGTTTACAATGCCTTGCTAATCTGAAAATTGTGAAAGTTTCCACAACTGCTTTGAGCTTCCTTCTGAGTGTTGTGGAGTGCCACCGGCCAAAACAAAAGGCTACCGGCCATGGGAATGGGATTATCGGCCAAAGCTTGTGTCATCGGCTAGACACTGATGGTCGGTCGGCACTAGAGATGGACGGTCGGCTATTTTTTCCTACAGAATCCTGCAGTTGACAGCAGCAGAGGGCAAGCAGTGTATGGCATGGAATTTTCAAGCAAATGTGAGCATGGCCACACTCCCTATCATGCAATGGACTCAAGGGAGCGCGGCTCTCGACCCTCGGGCCATCAATTATGCATTTTGATGCATGATGGCCTAAGAGGCCAAGTTTTTTCCATTCAATGTAAATGCATGCACAAAAGAAATGAATGCCAACAACCTATCATGTTGAGATCAAGGGCGTCGGCGACCGAGGAGTGAGGCGCGTTACATCACTTCAAGTACGAACGCATCCTATTCCTCAGATTTGGTTTGGACCAAACCTAATGCAATGCATGTATGTCATATACAATGCAAAATGATGCAACTTAATGCAATGCAATATGAGCATGCTAGCCTAATACAATGCAATACTACAAAGACATGCAAGCTAATCTAACGTCACATTAGTATGCCAAGTATGCAACAAGGTCATGTGATGCCATTAGCTAAGCAATATGCAAAAAATGCAAACAAGATATAATGTAAGCATGCAACTAATGTAATGCAACATACATCATGCCAAGTATGCAATTATGTACAAGGGTGGTCTTAAACTGAAATGGGAGGCCTCAGCCATGCCCCAAAATAGTGGACAAAGCTGGTGCAAAAGAGCACCAATTATGCATGCAAACATGCACACAACAAGGTTCATCATCTAAGCATGGAAGGGGACAACTCTAGGCATACTTGAAGGCGATATACATGGACGTTAAACACTCATGTTAAACTCTGAAAAGCATGCGAAGAATGATGCCAAAACATGCTAGGGAATGGGTGCGAAATAGAAGGCATTTAAGGCCACAAAAGAGAGCATTGCCCAACACCTATCCCAAGCAAACATGGTATGGACTATGCAACCAAAAACAGAGTTACAACGCACCAAAACAAGTCCCAAAACCCACTGTTATGGCAGCCCAAATGACTCAAACACATAGGCATGCACAAAAGCCCAAACATGGAGCATGAGACCACACCTTTTCAAGGCATTGAAAGGAGAACAAATGTAAGCATGTAAGCACAAAAAAAGGACTGAAATGACATAATAAGTGATTCCAAATCACTGAAATAGCCAAGGTAATGCATGCTAATGACTCACACACCCAATGCCAACATGCTAGAATGCAAAGGGACTATACAAAGCATGAAAGGTATGACCAAATCAATACCTAACAGACCTCAAGCATGATGAAACATGACCAAAAGCTTCACAAAGCTAGGCAAAAACATGAGAGCATGGTAGGCTAAATGCATGATGCACTTCTAGGCAAAATAAGGGAATACAAAGAAAGTATATTAAGCATGCAAGGGGCCATTAATCCGACCAAAAATAGAGATATAATATGACCAAATAACACCCAAAAACCTCTGAAATGAAGCCAAAAGCAATTAAGCATACATGCTACCCTTATGAGCCAAAAATGCAAACAAAAAGAGGACAAAGAGAGAGGGGTGTCCCTTCCCTATGCAAGACTTCAAGACCCCTTCTTCACCACTGAAAATCCTCTGGATTTCAGTGGTGGGAAAGCCAATACACAAAAGGATTCAAAGCTCAACAAAGAAGGTACAAAAGGGCCAAACAAGGCCTAAGAGGGGGAGGTCGACCCCCAACATCAAAGTGACCTTAATGAAGTATCTTAAGCATGCAAATATAAGAATTTTTTCAGTTATACACAAAGCTTAAATCAGTATGCAAGATAGGTTAAAGACTAGTGCAAGTTTGGGGAAAATAAAGCAAAAGTGTTACCCTTGAAGAACACTTCAAGAACAGCAAGTGTAGCCACCTTCTTCTGATCAAAACCAGCTCGAAACTTGAAGAACAAACCCTCAACACCTCCAAAGTTGAAGTATGGTGTAATACTATGTGTTCTAGTGCAAAACTAAGAACAAACTACACTTTTAGGCCCTCAAACACACACAAATCAAGAGAGAGAGGGAGATATAGAGAGAGTGGGTGATATATATATCAGAGATATATGTAAGTAGGTCTGGTTTTGCTGAACCCCTTCAAAGGAGGAGGAAGGTCTCCATAAATAGACAAGGCAAAGTGTTAAGCTTCCAAGAGAAGCTAACAAAAGGGGTCAAGGCTTCCTAAAGAAGCTAAGGCAAAGGGGCCAAGGCTTCCTTAGGAAGCTGAGACAGGTGTCCAAGCTTCTTGAGGAAGCTAAGACAAAGGTTCATTCTTTTCCCAGAAGCTAGACCAAAAGGGTGCAAAGGGTGCAAATTCCTCCATACATGTGTATGGAAGACAGGTCCGTGCACTCCAGCTGGCACAACTGGCATGTATAATGCCTGAAAAAGGAAAAAAGGTGGTACCAGCCAGAAAAGGAGACCACCAGCCAAATGCAAGGTTGGACGACGACACAAAATGCCGATAAACCTCAGATAAGTGCCAACCGACCAAACATTTGGTCGGTAGGAAAAAGGAATGGCTGGTGGCTTCATGCCACGGCCGGTGGGTTTCAGGGATGGCTAACAAGCCTCTTCCCACCCTCAGAAGCACAAAACACAAGTCCCTGGTGCAAAACCAAGCACAGAACAGGCAAGTTAAGAGATCTTGAGGCAAGGGGCGCGGCCGAGGCCTCTGGGAACTCAAAACGAACACGAACATGGATGATCACCGAGCGTTCAAACGGTGACGTCCAAGTCTTGAGGACGGTCAAAAATGGGGTGTCTACAACTGGGCACTGACATACATGCCTTCGTCTTTGGCCAGAATGGTCTGCACTACCTTTAGCCAGGGTGAATCCCGAGAGGAATACATCCTCTTCACCTTGGTTGATCTCTAACACTAGCGTAATTACCTCTGGCGGCGGATGGATGGATGAATTCCCAAAAACAATTGCCACTCCTCTCCCACGAGGGTACCTCAACATCTGATGGAGAGTGGAAGAAACAGCCTTCATATGGTGCAACCAAGGCCTCTCTAGCAGCAAATTCAAGTTAGACGATACATCCAAGACATGAAACTCGACCTCTTGCTTAGCTGGGCCCACCTGGACTCTAACTTGCACTGTGCCCATGACCTCTCTACTTGTGTTATTATATGCCCGAATTACTTGGGCTCTAGGATCAAAGTCTACTGGTTTCAGGCCAAGCCAATTGCATAGGTGGTGTGAGAAGGACAGAGATTGATGGCCGAACCGATATCTACCAACACCACTAGCACCCATTTCTCCCTGCATTCCACAAATATGTACAACAGTTTATTGTGAGCCAAGCCCTCCGGCTGCAGCTCTTTGTCAGAGAAGGTAAGGATTGGCCTGGCACCACTTGGAAAAACCAAACCCACAAGCTACTCGAGCATGGTGTCAATGGACAATTTTGCCTTGTCCATTGTCAACAATACTGCTTGTCAGTGTACACGGGAGGCCATGAGAGGACCCCAGATGGAGATGTTAGCTTGGATTTTCGTGAGTTTTTTCAACACTGCTTCTTCTTCTAGTTGTTTCTCTTTCTGTTTCTCGGCCTCTCTGTCTTTTCTAGACGCCTCTGCTTGATCTAGGTGCGGCAACTTAAAATACTGCCCACTTCTTGTCAGATGGTCTATTTCCTCGACATACCACGTATTGTCCGGAAGGCACTCGCACAAGTCTTCGTCGGCGTGGGCCAGATGCAGATCATTAGCGTCTCACCATTAGACCTCAGCGGCCAACAAACAATTGTCTGGCTCTTCTCGTATCACCTTTACGTCATAGGTATCCCCTACAAGGTGTTAGGCCATTACGGCTTCTCGGCTATCTTCAATCCTTTCTCGTTCAAACTGCCTCAGTACAGCTTCCTGTTTAGTATCCACAGTGTTCACAGCACCTACTTCTGGGGTTGGGTTTTCCACATCAGTGCTCTCCGACAGCTTTCCTTTCTCATCAGCCTTTCCGGCCACTACAACTATCTCTGCTTCCTTTCTTTCTGGTTTTATTCTAGTTTCTTCTTCCTTGTCTGGCTCATCACTCGACCATCCAGTGTTGTCAGTTGATCCATTCAGGTCGAACCACCCAATTTGCACATCTCCCTGATCCTGCTCATCAAAGAACTGCAAGTTATCCAAATCCTCTTCAAGATCTGTCAAATCATCCAACTCCTGGCTCAGGCCATCTTCCCTGACCACATTGATGTCTATCAAGGTTGGCAACACGAATTCAGGCTTGATTTGACTAGTTGACACAATGTAGCAACTTGGATCATACACCCTATCAGATAAGTCCTCAAGACACTTTGGCAACGGACTAGTACCTTCCTCCAAGGTCGACTCCCTTTCCACTGTAAGTTTCATCACCACAGGCTTGAATTGAGGGTTAGACGTGTCCATCATGCATAGATCTGTGCCTTCTGGAATGAACGTCGGCTTTGGTAGGTGAGAGGGAGTAATATATACGATGGAGTCATAAGAGGTGGCCAGTGTATGAATTGAGTTAAGATTTCGAGGTAGGGGGACTTGATTATGGGCTGGGAGTGGATTTGTGGTTACGTTCAGTTTCTAAGGTGGAGCGACCCCCTTGTTGTCAATGAGATCCTGAATCTCATGTCATAATCGAAAGCACTAGTCTGTATCATGACGATGCTATTGGTGAAACGCACAGTATTTTGTGGGGTTATGTTTGGGTGGGAGAGGTTCAGGATGTGGATGGGGTTTTAAAGGTTTGAGGTGCCCTTTTTTGACTAGCACCTTCATGGCTTGAGAGAGACTCATGTAAAGTTGGTTAAAAGTCCTCTGGGATCGGGTAAGGTTGGGCAGTGTTTGTGAGCTTGTGTTGGCAAAGGCGTCAGTAATCTTGGTTGCAGTGACAACACTTATGTTTGACGGCCTCGTAACTGTGCTAGCACTGGCAGCATTAGAACTGCGAACAAATGGCCTTTTTGCCGGCTCCTTCTCATCTGTAATAAGCCCCTATTTCATGGAGTTTTTGATTTGCACTCCTATTTCATGAAGCTTTGTAAATGTAAATAATGGGAGCACAATCATCTTCTATAATAACTTGCTATGCAGATTCCGAACAACTATCCTGATGTGATCCTTCTTGGAAGGCCTCATAGTTATCATTGAGGCTTTAGCTCTCCACATTGTCATAAATTTAGAGAAGCCCTCCTTCGGATCTTAGCGTGTTGCTTCAAGATCACGAGTTGTGACCTCGATTTGAGTATTGTATGAATACTGCGCAATGAAGGCCTTGACCATCTCCTCCCAATTCTGTTTGACAGAATCTTCCAACTCAGCATACCATATGGCCACTATACCTGACATGGTATGGCCAAAGAGAGACAGCTTCTGTAGTCTAGTTAAGCCCATCGGCCACAAGATGTCCAAAAATAGCCGTAGGTGAACCATCGGATCTCCGAAACTGTCAAAATGGTCAATGTGCGGCATTTTAAACCGATCCGATAATGTAACTGCAGAATCAATATACCTGTCCTCTTTGTCTTGGATGGAGTTAACACCTTCTGCTCTCTTGAATAACTTTTCCAGTTTATTGACCTTGAGTACAGTTAGGTCAACTTCGAACTTGAACAGTGCCTCAATTTGATAAATAGGGATTTTGAAGGCTTGTGTTGGAATTGGCTCTGCTGAATTGCACTGGTTTTCTTGGACATTGGCAGTATGAGCGGTGGCTTCGGGTGTTGGGATACCCGTGGTGGGTGTATGGGATGCAGAGGCCACAGCTGGCTGAGGTTGTTGTTATTGTAGCCTGGTTATAACCTCGGCCTAATAGACCGCATCCTACTGTAGGGTCTCAACTGTCTGTTGTAGATGGTGTATTAGTTCTTCCACACTGGTTGGGGGATACTGTGCCATTGGAATAGGTGAGTGATCTCGTGTTGGGCTAGAAGTAGATGACCATTCCAAACTTGACTGGACACAGGTCAGTTAAGGGGTGACTGATGTAAACATCAAACTGGTGAATTCTGTTCGATTCTCTTCCGTCTTGTAACTGGTGGGAGTGAGGTAAACACGGGTTGTCCCCGAACAAGATCCCCGACTTTACAAAGTCTTCTGACTCGGGTCCGGAGTACTTGGGGGATATCCAAACTTTCTGAAGCTATGGTTTTAAACTACCTACCAAAAAGAAATAAAGCAAAAGAGTAACAATCAGAAACTACACAGCACCCCAACTAAGATATTATTAACACAGACATGATAAAAGTTGTAGGACTGTACTCCACACTGAATTCTGCCCCCAAAACAGATACCAAATTTGCAACTGCTCTGCACATTTCTATACAATTTCACTATAAAGCACATACCAGTTAAGAGAGAGCCAAAACACCCCTATGAGGGGGTAGGGTTACCTTGTCCTAGTCTTGTCATGAACTAGGGTTTCACTATTTCAATCAAAGTGATTTCACGCAATCCTGCATTTCGGGTGAGCATCCTGTCCTAGTTTGGATCACTCACTAAGGATTTTCTATATACAGCTAGGCCACATGGTCAAAAAGGGTACCACAGCAAGACTACCTAATATACCTCTCACATCTAACACCAAGAAGTGAAAGGAGGATCAAATAGTACATCAGTAGTCCAAATCCATGGGTTGTGTTCCCATCATGGTAGAGCCCGCAATCGGTCAGCCTTTGGGCAAGCCTCTGGCAAACCGTCCAGGAATAGCAGATGGCAAACACAGTGACTTAAGCGCACCAACGCAAATGTAATGCAAAGAACAAACAAGTGTAGATAAAATTTTACATCATGAAGTTCGAGTCAAGTTCTCTAAAGTCCCCAGTAGAGTCGCCAGAAATTGTAGCTCGACTTTTCGTGCTCCTTTCGAATACGACTAGCCCTACAGTTTGGACTCCCGTGGTTCTGAATCTAATTTCACAAGTGCAATGTGAAATAGATAAACACAAAAGAGTCCAAATCCGACAAATCTTTTGGAAAGTCGATTTGAATCAAAATGCCAAAAATGGACTGCTTTATCAGATACAGAGTCGCCACCTAAATATTTTTGGAAAATTTAGGAAACCCATGACTCGTGCCAAAGGCCACGTGTCCGTCCTCACCAAAATTGTCTCGGCTCGGGAAATTAGGTACGAGAGGGGAAGGTCATGAATTGAGCACCCCACTTGCCCGATCAAAGATTGGCCTCTACTAATCATGATGTGAATCTTATTTTCATTATATGCTCTTGTTTCAGTTATTTAGGCTAACATTACTATGGCACTGTTTGGGAAGATCAATTTGAGGCTATTATAGCCTCAAATTGAAAATAAGCCAAAAAGCCCATTGTTCACCTATTTTTATTAAAAAAAAAAAAAAAAAAAAAAAAGCTAAAGGACAAGGCTATGGACAGCTATCCACAGTGCAGGTACTGTGCCTACGGACAGCTATCCCACAGCTGTTAAATTACAATTTTGCACCTTTAGTTAATTTTGAAAAAGAAAAAGTTAGGGACAAATTTGTCATTTTAACTTTAAACATCATTTCAATACATTTTCCAATACAACAACTCAAATAAAAATTCATCTCATCTTCCCAAACACAAAAAATAAAATAGCCTACTAAAATAGCCAAATAGCCAAAAAGCCTAAAAAATAGCCACTTCCCAAACGAGGCCTATGTGTTGCACACAAGTATAGACTAATTTGCAAAAATTGTAACACTTCGATTTCATGTTTATTTTGAAAAGTGTTTTGAATATGTACCACTTGAAAAAATGATCGCATATGAACATTACTCAAATTATTCCAATTCAAGCAATTAGCCTTCATCCACAAGCATTCAAGCAATTTATCAATTAAGCACTGAGCCTCATGGCAAGCATGCTAAACATGGCAATAATCACATGCATGCCATATGCTAAAGCAAAAAAAAAAAAAATGCTCAACTCGTACTCCAAGGCAAGCCAAAAGAAACAAAAGAGTTAGAAAACATGCATGCTCCTAACTAATGCAACATGACTAATGCAACACATGCGATATGCAACTAATAGGCTCGGCTACTAATTATGATATGTGAATCAATTTGATAGCATGTGCTTTAAGCACCTTTTCAAAGAAGTATTTAAACGACAATGCTTTGTTAGAATGATGAACTGAGCCTCGATGCATGCAAGACAAGTGGATACAAATATGGGAAATGCTAAAAGAAACATGATGTTCTAAACTACCCATCATAAGCAAGTACGTAAAAAGAAGAAAGACATGGGGACATTATTACATTGTTGCCCTCACGTAGGAGGGTCCGAATGAATAACCTAACTAATTAATTACCTAATTAACTAGCTAATACAAACCCAAATGAATAAATTAGCTACGCTACTTAACTAATTATTACAACAACAAATTAACTAATTCTTCTAGCTAATTAAATAAGTACAACACATAGCTATTCTAACTAACTAGCTACAAGCCCTTTACTCCAAGCATAATTACAACATCATCTTGACGGATCCCGAGAATCGAGGAACAACTCATGCATGGATAGAGATTTTTACCCGATAATGCTCTCCGTTTTGCTACCGGAATGCCTCTGTTTCCCAGTTGGAAAAATGCACTATTTTTCACCTCAACTTCTGCCCTGCTTTGCTGGAAAAGAAGCACTGTCTGCCTTGAAAAAGTGGCTAACAACCCAAAAGTAGTGGTCAGGAGGCCACAAATAGTGGGTTGCCGTCCAGAAGAAGTGGCTGCCGGCCACTGATGTTGATTCTTTCTTGCAGCAACAGCGGACAAATAGAGCACAAACTAGAGTATTCTTAGGGGATGTTTGTCCACCCTGCCTCGCCTTATCAGTAAACAGGTCAAACGAGGGGTAGGTTTGGTTCGCAAGCCATTAATCGACGTAATTTCATTGCGTGATGTCTTATGAACCAAGGGACACAATTCAATAAATGCATAACAAAAGACCAACAAAAACCTCCTCCCTATCATGGATTGATCAAGGGAAGTGGTTGACATTGACTTTTGAACCGTTTACATCACTAACAAGTATGAAATGACTCAAGATTCAATGGGTTCAATTAATGTCCCATTGAACCCAAGTTGATTTTATTATCTTGTATCACTTTTAGTCCTAATTTTGTTACTTCATTTTAATTACCATCCATTCCTTAATTCATTGTGTCCAAAAATGAACTTTAAGTCCACTAATGGAGAGAAGTACCAAACCAAATGTTGTTTTAGGCATGAGAAAAGTGTCATGCTGTTGGTAATGAACCCCCAAATGGATTAAACCATTAAGCACAATACCTCTATCTCAAGCTTAAACAAGCAAGTAGTTTGAAACCACTTTCAAAGCAAAGAAAAAGCCAAGAAATGAGGAAGGTTGCAGAGGTGATTAGAGATGAATACAAGTATGGAAAAAAAGAAATAAACACTTTGAACTCAAATAGGTTGGTGGCTAAGGTCTAAATCACCACACCTATGAGGACCATTACACTGCAAGCATGCTATACAAAGCTCAAATGTAATGAACAACTAAAAATGGTCCTAAAATAGTCAAAAATAGTCTTGGACTTAAGACAAAAATAGCTAAAACAATAAGCTATAACATGGAACAAGTTAAGCTAGCAAGTAAGCACAAAGAGGGGAGGCTACCCCCTCCATTTTTGGGAATTCAAAACATGATTTTAGCCTCTGAAATTTTTTTGAGATTCAGTAGTTAAAATCTCAAAAAAGGTGATGAGAAGGTGGGAAACACAAGGGCAAAGACCTTAGAAGCAAGGTTCAAAGAAGGGCTATCAACCCCTCTACCTTAAATGGCCTTAAACCATAAGTTTCAGCCCAAAAATTTAGTGTAAAAACAGTTTAAAAAATAGTCCAAAAACAGTAGGAAAGATGTCAAATAAAGAAGGGAAACAAGCTAAGAATTATACCTCTTGAAGAGGGATACCCTTTTTGAGTTGCAAACCAACAAATACACACCCTCAAGAGCTAAATGCAAGCTAAAAAACACCCCAGCGCATATACCACAAGGTTTGGTTTAGAGTGTATAGGCAAAGAGTGAAGAACACGCAAGAGAGAGAGAGAGAGAGAATTGTAGAGAAAGAGAGAAAAAATTTTGCTCCAAATTTTCCTAACCTTTAAAACAAGAGGGGAGGTCATCAATATATAGAAAAACATGAGACCTCCTAAGAAATATCCATACATACACGTATGGACTGGTGCATGCATATGTGAAAACAGTTGGCATAGCTGGCAAAAATATCTGAAAAAACACACAAGTAGCCAGCAGGCCACTAATAGTGGACAGCAGGTCACATTACTGGCCGGCAGTCCACAATAGTGGTCGGTAGTCCACACTAGTGGGTCTATAGGTCCCAGGATGTTTAGGTTTGAAAAACTGTTGTTTTGGTCTAAAAACAAGGCAAGAGGTTCACAAGGTTTTGAGGCTCAAAGCTGAGGCATTCTTTTGAGGACTTCGAGCATTTGACAAGCATATAGAAATTCATCATTGAGTGCGCAATCAGTGCCGCCCAAGTCGTAAGGGTAGTCAAAAATGGGGTGTCTACATTTCCTTGCTACATGGAAATTCACACGGTGCAAATGGTTCATCAAAACCATTTATGAGTGAACGGGAAGTTGACATCATTTTCGGGTTCTTGGAATGAACAGTTAAAGAGTAAAATGTGGGTTTCCTTGAAATGATTGTCCTACATTGAAACTTTAAGAGAGCTTGTGTGTGTATATAAGCTCTAGGTAGACAAACTTAGGTTAGGCCCCAAGGGGCACCCCAAGTTTGTAGAAGGGAGAAGTTATGGACAAAGTAGGCTTTGGCTCAAACCACTACACATGCGCATGTGCCGATGCCGCCACCACCGTCGCCGTCTGTCTGATCGGCTAGTCGTACCGGGTGCGGGTATGGGTTGTGGGTCAGGTTGGTTTGTAGATGCGCCCCGAGGGCCTCATGCTACAGTTCGGACTCAAATGTCACGATTCTAAATCTAATCCCGCAAAGTGCAATGCGAGACCGATAAATCACCAAAGAGTCCAAATCCGACAAATCGTTTTGGAAAACTGATTTTTAAGAAAGAAGTACCAAACATGGACTGCTTTGCCAGATACAGAGTCGCCACCTAAATATTTTATTTTGGGGGAATTTAGGAAACCCTGACTCGTGCCTAAGGCCATGTGTCCGTCATCACCAAAGTTGCCTCGGCTCAGGAACTTGGGTACGATTGGGGAAGGTCATCTATGAGCACCCCCGCTCGCCCGATCAAAGATCGGCCTGTACTAAACATGACATCGAGTTTTTGAAAACACATGCGTTCTTATTCCGGTTAATTAGCTAATATTTACTACGTGATGTGCACAACAAAACAAGTATAGACTAGATCGCCTAATTTGGAACAAAGCATCACATATTCGTTTATTTGGAAAATGGTTTGAAGTTTGCTACTTTCAAGTAGGCTAAAACACAAATTTCAATGAATTATCCCAATTCAAGCAATCCAACCTTCACCCACGAGCATTCAGGCAGTTATATCATATAAGCAATTAGCCTTATGGCAAGCATGCTGTCATGTTAACACTCACATACATGCAAGATGCTAAAGCATAAACACTCACAGTGTACTCTGAGCCAAAAAAAGAAATTAGTTAGTAATCATGCATGATCCTAGTTCATGTCAACAATGGCTAACGCAACACATGCAAAATGAAATTAAGATAGGCCCGGCTATCCTAAGAATGACATATGAGATGCGACAATTTGATACGCGTATTCAACTTGGAATTGAGATACAATGCAGTTAGTATGATGCGCCGAGCCCCGTACATGCAATACTAATGAATGGATGCAAACATGCATAGCATAAGGTATGCTAATTGAAACATGTCCTAGAACTAACCATCATAAGTGGTTTAAAAAAAAGGGAGAAAGAAATGGAGGTTGGAAGACATGCATCACACACACGCACGCTTATTACAACAAATAACTCTCTCGAGGGAGAGACCAAAAGAATAATACAAATTAACTAATTAACTAACTAATGAGCTAATTAATTATTACACAACACTTAATTAATTAAACAAACTAATTAAGCTACTAAAGCAGTAAAGCAGCCTCGGGAAGAGGGACAAATGCATGATTGCTCGGCTCCGCTCAGAAATCCATCGCCATGTCATATGTTGCTTCTGTTTGCACTGCTCTGCACCTATGAAAACTGCACAAGTCTCAAGGATGCTTCTCAACCACTCCCTAAGCACTATAGGAGGTCATCGACCAAGAGGCAAGGCCACCGACCAATGGGAACTGGTCATCGACCATGTATGGGGCCCTCGGCTAACAATGTATAGCCGGTCGGCACTGAAGATGGCCGACCGACCATCTATTCCTGCAGAATCCTATTTTTGCTGCAACAGAGGACAGATAGAGCATGGCAATGCATTATCAAGGAAATATTTGCACAACCACCCTCCTTATCTTGTTTAAAGCTCAAAGGAGTATGGTCTTCAGCTCTCGGGCCATCAATCACGCATTTCAATGCATGATGGCCCAAAGAGGCCAAGTGTGCAATTGATATCAAATGAAGTGCACAAAAACCTACAAGGGCCCTCAACCTCTATCATGGTTGATCAAGAGGCAAGGGATGCACATACAATGCTATGCAACCTAAACATGCAAGCAAGCATACGAGCAAATCAAGCATGATGCGAACCCATTGTAACATAAGCATGTTAATGGCAATGCCATACAGGGCTAATGGTGACAAGCATGCCAAATAAAATGCAACTTAGACAAGCATGCAAAATGCAACATGGACATTCAAGCATGCAAGGCAAACATGTGACAACATGTAAAGGGACAAGATATGCAAACATGCAAAGCTACTTAACAAAAGCATGCCAAATGCAATACCACCTGAACATGCAACAACATGTTATGGACTAAGTACGCAACAAGGCACAGTTGAACTAACATGTTATAACATGCAATTTATCAAAGATGCAACGAGCATGCGACAATATGCAAGGCAAGCATGCAACAACATGCGGGGATGGACTTAAACTAAGATGGACAGCCCTCAAATAGGTCCAAATCAGTGGCCGATATGCTAAGGGATAAGGTACAAAATCACATACAAACATGAATAGTAATTGGCCTAACACTTAAGCATCAAAGGGCAACTTTTGAGAATACTTAAAAGGAATGAAAAGCGTGCAAATGAAAAAACATTGCATGTTCTGAAATGAGGCTAGGAGTGATGCCAAATCACATAAACAAATCATAATCATAGCATGCACAAGGCTTAAAACCTAAGACTAGTGAAGGGACTTGAACCAAAGCTACACAAAACAAAGAGCATATGGCAAGCATAACCCAAAACAGTCCCGAAGCATGGCAAAGTAAGCCTAAAACATGTAATGACCAAAGCCAAAACAAAGCTAAAACAAAGGGGCAAAAACATGAGACATGCAAGACTACTGAAGAGGAGTTACATTACGCCTAAGACAACCAAACATGGCATGCTTTAAGTCAATGGAAACAGAGATATGGCATGCCAAAATGAGCCCAAAAACCCACTTAGATGACATCCCAAATGCCTAAGCGTGGTGGCATACATGATGACAGATTCATGAGGCATAACATACCAACTCTTTAAAGCATTAAAGAAGTCACAAGTGCAAGCATATGAGCATACTATATGGACTGAAATAGCATAACAAGTGATGCCAAACCATTGAAATGGTCGAAATAGAGCATACTAATGACTTGAGCACCCGAAGCTAACAAGCTAGATTACATGGTAGCTATACAAAACAATGCAAGCATGACCAAGAAGACCAAAATTAGAGCTTAAGCATGTCACAACATGGCTAAAAGCTTCATGGAGGTGGGCCAAAACATGCAAGCATAGTAGTCTAAATGCTAAGTATGTGTTAAGGCAAATCGTGGGATTACAAGACAAGTATACAAAGCATGTATGGTATGTCTAAACCAACTTTGGAGAAAGGTAAATCATGGCAAAATAACACCAAATACTTGCTGAAATGAAGCTAAAACAAGCTAAGCACACTTGCTACAACACAAGCCATTTATGCTAACATTCAAGACACTAAGGAGAGGGGATGACCCTCTCCTATTTAGGATCTCAAAACTACCTCTCCACCACTGAAAATCCTCTGGATTTCAGTGGTAGAAAGGTCATACAAAGAGAAGAACAATGGCCAAAAGGGATGGCCTAAAACAAGGCCTAACAAGGCCTAAAGGGGGGGAGGGGAAACAACCCCAAACTTCAAAATGACCTTAAACAAAGTTTTAAAGAAAGAAAAATCAGAACTTTTATCAGTTATAAGTTAAGCTTAAAACAATAAGCAAGAAGGGCTAAAAGCTTAAGCAAGAAAGTGGTATCTAAAACAAGGAACTCACCCTTGTAGAACCTCTTCAAAAAGGAAGCTCCAGCAGGTTTTCTGAGTTCAAACTAACCCAAGAACACTGAAATCAACCTCCTAGCACCTCAGTAACCAAGGATGGCGTTCTAGTGTGTGTTTGTGTACAATAGTAAGACAATACTACACTTTTGGGCACAAAACAAGGCTAAACAAAGAAGAATAGAGACAATACTATATCTATTCTCTCAAGAACTATTTTTTTTGAACCTTTGAGGAGGGAGGAGGAGATCCCTCTTTATAGAAGTTCAATAACAAAGCTTCCAAAGCAAGCTAAACCAAGAGGCAAATCTCTCCATACACATGTATGGAGGGGAGCAAATGTGCATGCCAGCTAATCCAGCTAGCATAAAATATCTGCATAAAGCAGATGAACAGGGTTCGGCCAGCAAAAATGGTCGATCGACCAACACAATGGCTGACCGACCAAAAACAGTGCCGATCGGCCAACACACTTGGCCGATGGAAATAACACAGGGCCGGTGGCCTCAAGCCTTGGCCGGTGGGTTGAGGGCATGGCAAACAAGCCTCCCTCTTCCATCAAAAGCAAAAACACAAGTGTTTGGTTCACAACCAAGCACAAAACAAACAAGTTGAGAGATCTTGAGGCAAGGTGCGTAGTTGAGACCTCCGATAACTCAAAACGAACACGAGCATGGATGATTATCGAGTGTTCAAACGATGACGTCCAAGTCTTGAGGACGGTCAAAAATGGGATGTCTACAGTTGCCCCTCTTTGACAGAACTCGAAAGTCATAACAATGACAGGAGTGAATGTCAAAGCCCAGAGACGACCCATTTTTGACAAGGCCGAAGACTTAGACAAAGCATACAAAATACAGATAAAGATATACGCCCGAAGGCAGGGGCAAGATGCAAGAACAATGCACAAAGCCAAGCATAACTTATGATCATGTAAAGAAAGCTGTAACGAGGCAAAACATGCAACAGTTTTAAGCAGGCATATACAAATCTAACTACATTACATGCAGAAAGGATGTAAGAGAATTATACAATTCTCGCTACGTCTCACGTGAAGAAGACTAAAAGCGACTACTGAGGACCCCCGGAGTCCCAAACACAACATCTCTCAGCATAGCACATACAAGAGAGGAAAGGAAGCATCTCTCGGCGTGGCACACGCATGAGAGGAAAAGGAGCATCCCTCATCGTGGCATACGCATGAGAGGAAAGGACTGTGCAAGAAAGCACGATGCACATAATGGTGCAGGTATGTCCAAACATGGCACGCGAGTGGAGAAAAGGGTTACGTCCAAACGCGGCACGCGAGTGGAGAAAAGGGTTACGTCCAAACGCGGCACGCGAGTGGAGAAAGGGGTTACATCCAAACGCGGCACGCAAGTGGAGAAGGGATATGTCCAAACGCGGTATGCGAGTGGAGAAAGAGGTTACGTCCAAACTCGACACGCGAGTGGAGAAGGGAGTTATGTCCAAACGCGGCACGCGAGTGGAGAAAGGGGTTACGTCCAAACATGGTACGCGAGTGGAGAAAAGGGTACGTCCAAACGCGGCATGCGAGTGGAGAAAGGGGTTACGTCCAAATGCAGTACGCGAGTGGAGAAAGGGGTACGTCCAAATGCGGCACGCGAGTGGAGAAAGGATAACAGTTGAACTGAACCGGGACTACCTTTGAATGAATTGTACATACAATATTGTCTGGTTTCATCGTCTTCAAATGAATCATACATACAATATCGTGCCTGCAAAAGAAAGAAATTCAACAGGTACAATATAGTAGAAACACATGTTCCACGTTAAATCAAGATATCATTGCAATAGGAGATAAACACATGCATATATGATGTGGATAGAAACACGCATAGCGATGCAAGTGAAAGGTGCGTGACAACGCAACTAAATGTGGGTGCATAACAATGCAAGAGAGAGCATGCGCGACAACGCAAACAAGGGATGCAAAACAATGTAACCTAAGTGTACGCATGACAATGCGAAATGGATGCAAGACAATGCAACCTAAGTGTGACGCATAACAATGCGGGGGGGAGTATGTCAATGCGAGGAGGGCATGCGCAATAACGCAAGTTGAGTAGGATGCATAACAATGCAAAAAGGGCACAAACACATGTAAGTAAAGCACGCATGACAATGCGTACAATGCGTGAAGCAAGAGAAACAATGTACACATGTAAGTAGAGCATACGCGACAACGTATACAATGTGTATAGCAAGGAATGAAATGTACACATGTAAGTAGAGCACACGTGACAACGTGTACAGTGTGTAACATCGTAGGAATAAGCATAAACACATGTAAGTAAAGCACACGCGACAACGCGAGCAATGTGTAAAGCAATGAATGAAATGTACACATGTAAGTAAAGCACACGCGACAACGTGTACAATGTGTAACATCGTGGGAATAAGCATAAACACATGTAAGTAAAGCACACGCAACAACGCGAGCAATGTGTAAAGCAAGGAATGAAATGTACACATGTAAGTAAAGCACACGTGACAACATATACAATGTGTAACATCGTCGAAGTAGGCATAAACACATGTAAGTAAAGCACACGCGACAACACGAGCAATGTGTAACAAATGTGCGATAAAACGCATGGGGGAATGCATGACAATGCATGTAATGGGCGTGACAATGCTTGGACTGAAAATGCATGGCTATGCTCGAACCGAAATGCACGACAATGTATGAACTGGAATGTATGACAATGCATGAACTGAAATGCATGACAATGCACGAATTGAAATGCACGACAATGCTTGTAAGATATTCATGACAATGCCTGTGGGATATGTGTGGCAATGCCTGAATTGAAATGTATGTCAATGCGTGAACTGAAATGCACGACAATGCATGAATTGAAATGCATGACAATGCACGAACTGAAATGCATGACAATGCATGTGGGATATGCATGGCGATGCATGAACTGAAATGCATGACAACGCATGGATTGAAATGCATGACAATGCTTGTAAGATATGCATGACAATGCATGTGGGATATGCATGACAACGCATGGATTGAAATGCATGACAACGCATGGATTGAAATGCATGACAATGCTTGTAAGATATGCATGACAATGCATGTGGGATATGCATGGTAATGCATGAACTGAAATGCATGGCAATGCATGAATTGAAATGCATGACAATGCACTAATTGAAATGCATGACAATGCTTGAACTGAAATGCATAACAATGCGTGAACTGAAATGCATGACAACGCATGAACGGAAATGCAGGACAATGCATGAATTGAAATGCATGACAATGCTTGAGAGACATGCATGTCAATGCATATAATATGATAAAGTGTATGTTGATGCAAATGGGACATGCAAAACAACGCGGATGAAGGGGTGCAAGACAATGTGACCCACAGGATGTGCATGACAATGCGAGCATGACGTGTGTGGCAACGCATAAGGGATGTTCATAACAATGCAAGTGCGGTGTGCGCTACAATGCATAGAGTTGTGCATAACAATGCAAGCGGTGGTGATTATCACAAGCAAGACAAAACATTGTAATGCAAGGTATTTAAAGCAATTTCCAAATCTCGCAAGATACAAAAGGATACAAAAAAAGGATACACCTCGCGGGTATTCGAGCATTGCACACAGAAGGCATGGTCCGAGGTAAAAACGGAGGCCGGTTAAACTTCAAAAATGCATTTTCTTGCACTGTCTTGAGGAATGGAGGTCCCAAACATCATATTTGACCCGAACAAGGGTGTAGGAAGTGCACCGGCCACAAGGAGAGGCCATCGGCCATCCATCGGCCATAAAATAAGACAATCGGCCAAATATTTAGCCGACCGGCCAACAATTTGGCCGACCAGCCAAAAATGGCTGTGTCGGGGCAGTTTTGACATTTGGCCATGGGTCTTTAAATATAAGGTTCCAAACCTTATATTTCCACTTTACCCTAGCTCGAAAATCACTCCTCTCTCCCCCTAGGTGATTTTTCTTCCTTCGATCCTTATTTTTCCTTGGTTTTCGGGCCCTTTTCGTCGTTTGATTCGCGAAACCCTTCCCGTTTCGCACACTTTGAACCAAACAAAACTCGGTTTCGATGACTTTTCCTTGATTTCCACCACTTGGGGCTTGTTTTGCCCAAGTTTTCCTCAGTCTTCGTGCCTTTTCCCACACTCCGACCTTTTCTCCCATTTTTCACCCTCTCGGAGTTGACTTTTCAGTTGAATTTTCGCATTGTCGCCCATTTTACACATTTTCGGCCATTTTCGCACTCTTTCTGAGATGGCTAACGACATTACATAGGGTGGGACTCCCCCGGAGATGGACGTGGACCCCGAGGTCGAGCTCCTACCTCTTCGCATCCGACCATTTGATTCGCCGACCTACAGGCCGGCGATACATGTGCTCCCTCCTAACAGCCTTCGCCACTTCCGGAGCTATGCACGAGGCGCGCCATTAGAGCTTCTACTACGCGAGCCATAGTCACATCTACCTTACGGCGCCACTGAGGTATATTCTTCCTCTGTTTTATTTTCTACAATGTAGAACACATAACTGCGATAGTCTATTATGTTCTTTAACTGCTTAGTTCAGACACACTAATACATCACATGCTGTAGTTCACTATGAGCACACCCACACCTAATATCTGTTTAAATCTGAACTCATGCACACACACTACATTCTCAACTGAACAATTCAAACGTACTGATACATCATATGCTGTAGTTCACTGTGAGCACACCCACACCTAATATTTGTGTAGACTAGGACACATGCACACACACTGCATTTTCATCAATTCTGAGCGCATTCAACATTGCATTTCTAACATTGCTTAGCAACTGTTTGTTTTGAACATAGGGAGATTCCCATGCCTTCTGGGGTATGGGAACACTGTCGCCCACTATTGGTACATGGAGCTACCCAATGTGGTCCGTCATATCGTCGACCAGGCCGGCTTTGGGACCTTCTGCATGGGACTCTCGCGCCTCACTGCGAGTAGGCCTTTTCTTGCTGCTCTAGTGGAGAGGTGGTGAGATACCACCGACTTCTTCCACCTTTCTGCCATCGGGGAGATGACGATTACTCCCTTTGACTTCTCCATGCTCACAGGCATCGGAGTGGGGGGTGATCCGATCCCCTTTGATACAGACATGGACGAGTGGGACACTACTCAGCTATACTTACTTAGCACTCAGCCACCTCTTGCCCGGGCAGGATTCGTGAGGTGCTCATGGTTTGAGGATCACTTCCGGATCCAGGCGCCTACTACATAGGAGGAGGAGGAGCAGTATGCCTGTGGCTTCATTATGTTCCTACTGGGGACCACACTCTTCGCCGACCGGGCAAACATCGTCGCCCTCTACCTGCTAAGTGCATTAGTGGACGTGACACGGATCTGCCGCTACGACTGGAGTGGTGCGGGCTTGGCCACTCTTTATGGATATATGAGCTCATCCTCCCACCTCAGCGGCCAGTTGCTTGGAGGCTACTGGCGAGCCTGGGAGGTACATGTTCCCTTTTCTGTCTTTTCAATTATGTCTTTTCATTGTTCGTACATCACACACACTGCGCACACGCAATCTGCTTTGCACTGGTTATACACTGCACACACTGCACAATACACTGCACATACTATACTCTACTTTATCTGATAAGCATACTCATATCTGTTCTGTCACACCATATAGGTTTGGGTGTACGCCTACTTCCCTAGGCTCGCCCCAGTGCCAGATGAGGAGATGCGTCTTGGTGTTCCATTTTCTCACCACTTCGACGTGAGATTCGAGCGGAGGCCACAGGAGTCCTTCATGTTCTTTCGCCGTTACTTCGACACCATCACCGCAGCCGAGGTATGTCAAACATTTCAGTTTATTTAAGCTTCGCTTTATTTTGTACTTTCAATATCAGTAGATAACAAACTGTGTTTTGTTTGCAGATCATCTCGTAGCCTTGGGCCCCATTGCCTGACGCGGTTTGGGAGCGATACGTCGGTGCTCTGGAGACTGCCCATTTCATTGTTCTGCTAGAGGTCCTAGTCTACTGTGCTTGGTACTTGGGTAAGCGCTTCTTGCGGCAGACCCTCAGCTTACCGGAGCAGGTAGTCCCAAGGCCGTCTCTCACCCATATGAGGCACACCGAGAGGCATACCTTTGAGGAGATGATGAATTACACCATCGGCTGGAACTCTGAGGGCTTTAGGGATGAGGGTGACTACGCCGAGTACATCCAGGCTTATATCATGCGGCCTTTGACTGGCGCTCATCGAGCAGAGCGAGAGAGGCCAGCGGCGCCAGCAGCGGGAGCAGGGGCACCGAGGGCACCTCCGGCCCGAGGCAGGAGTGGGTCCCGGAGAGGGCAGGGAGCCAGATAGCCAGAGCTGCCCACGATGATCACATGCCGAGGACAGGATGGGGAGACTTATCAGATTCCCTTCGCTCCTCATCCGGCCGATTATGAGCTTGTCGGAGTCTATGGCTCGACCTCGGTATGTACTGCTAGACTTTGCATTCTATACAGTCATTTTAATTCATTTGATATCCTGCAGAATACTAATGCTTTAACACTTTTGCAGGCTTCCATTGAGTACACTCGCCAGTCCCTAGAGTTGACAGCCTCAGCGGTAGGGATGCTGCAGCGGTGCATGGACTTGTTGACCATTTACAATATCCCGGTAAGTTCTTTCAACTGCAGTCTCAAACTCTGCACGATCAACTTCATACATAATTTGATAAATCACACTGTCGGCACGGCACTTGACACACAGCACTCACGGCACTGATACACTGTAACCCACATATTGCTCACGACATTCATACACTGTACTCATATACTGTATTTTGTATCGATATACTGCTCACAGCATTCATAGACTGCACTCATACATTGTATTCGGCACTCATACCCTGCTTTGCGTAGCATAACTGATGCATTTTCCCTTTGTCCTTTTCAGGCCCCATTTCAGATTCCGGCCGCAGGAGGTGCTCTAGCTGGACCATCTGTTCCTGCTCGAGGAGGAGGGGGAGCCAGGCGGGGGATGACTATCCACAATCGAGGTAGACATAGGCGCACCCACGCTGAGAGCAGTTCACGAGAGCCCTCGCCCGACGATTCTGATGAGGAGACGGCGTCGTCCCAAGGTGCGGCCGGAGACGGCTCAAATTCAGACTATGGAGCTGGCAGCAGTGATCCTGGACCCTCATCCAGGAAGAGGACCAGGACAGACTCCCGTGCTCGAGATGACTGATACTGATCCAGACATTTGCTGCTTTTCTTCTTTTCACTTTGTTCAAACATTTTGTTGCTTTTCTCCTCTTTTTATTTTGCTTTATTTTTTTTTACTGGTAGTTTGAGCAAATTGTACTGCCTCAGGCAGGTTTTACTTTCTCAAAACTATGTACCTTTTGCAAAAGACATGATGAAATCAAACAGCTGTTTTGTTCAAAAAGTGTTACGTTTGTACATTTCATGCCTTGTATTGTATCGCATCACATCGCATTACATAACAATGTAAATGAGATTTGAACTCTTGAAAATTAAGCGTTTTCACCGTAATAATCAGGTAGTGAATCGAGTAACGACAAAAATAACTCGATAATCAAAATAAAGACTTGAAGAATATGGAATACAACTCGATAAGCAAATGTACAACAACTCGACAAACAAATCGCGACAACTTGATAAACAAATGAGCAATAACTCAATAAACAAATGAGCAACAACTCGATAGACAAATGAGCAACAACTCAATAAGCGAATGAGCAACAACTCGATAGACAAATGAGCAACAACTCGATAAACGAATGAGCAACAACTTGATAGATAAATGAGCAATAACTCGATAAACGAATAAGCAACAACTCGATAGACAAATGAGCAACAACTCGATAAACGAATGAGCAACAACTCGATAGATAAATGAGCAACAACTCGATAAGCAAACTCGCATAATCTTGCATGAGACAAGCAAAGCATATTCTATGCTAAATTAAAAGCAAGCACATTTTACGCAATAGATAGGCATATTCTATGCGTAAATCATAACGATGCGCGGCACGCATGCAACAAAAGTGTAGATGAAAGTACATATTCTATGCAGTAGGGGGCATCAAACCTGTACTCTGGTGCCTCCAATTTATCCCTCGGAGGGCTTTGCAACACACTCAGCTCAAAAGGGTACACCCTTTTTATATTGGCAAGAGATAACATCTGCACGTGAAAACCATAGGTGCTGCTTTAGACTGCCATTCTGACTTGAAGCAGGCTTACACTTGGGGTCGAGATATACTCATATTCCAGAGAAAGGCGAAACCTGACAAGATGTACCTGGAACACAGTCTTGGAATTTGCTGGAGTTGAAACACACTGAGATGTTCCAGATTTTCCCTCTTCGCTCTTGCTTCGCAGTCTAGAACCCATATAGCTTCAGATAGGTCCTTGTTCGGCTGCTCTCATATGACCTGGGTTGAACCCTGCGGTTTATGAAGGAAAGAATTTTGTCTTGCACAAACATGGAGAATGACACAGCACTCTGAACACAAAATGATTTATTTTTGAAATTGAACTGAGAAAGGGGTCCTTAACTGGGTATTGAGCCTACGACTGAACACAGCTGAAACGACTCAACAACAGAAAACAAAAGGTAAACAACCTAAACACATCGAGTAACACTCGAAACGAGTCAAAACAAGAATCGGGACAAAACAAAAGACACGACACTCAGACATGCACAGGGAACCTATTTCTCTGGGTATCGTTTCCTACCCTTTATTATTTGTGATTCTCACATCACTCTAGCACTCAATCTCTGTTTTTCTGAAAAAGCCCTTTTCCTTACTTTTTCTTTCAACGCACATCTCTCTATTCTTCAATCTCTCATTTTTAATCCCTTCCCTGAGTGGTTGATGAATATACAAGAAGTTGTGGGCTCTGGCCCCTAGCATTCTGCTAGATTCTTCTTCTGCTCAGAACACTGAGCTTCTCCCGCAGAGGGGTTGTGCTACAACTAGGTGTGTAGCCAATCTGCAGTTGACATCGGTTGATGATATTCTGCTGGGGAGTTCAGACGTGATTAGATCCATCCAGATGAGGGAGTGGGATATCTAGATCCATTCCAGTTCGTGCTTCGTACTTGGCTTGATACCTCGCTGCTTGGAGGATAAGAGAGCTTTTCGGCCCTTTTCTGACAGCTTCAGCTGTGCCCTTAGTTCATCATTTTGACCATTTTTTTGTTTTGATTTTCTACTAAAATAATTTTGACCAAAATAAGAGTTTGATTAACATACTTGCTCGCCCTTCCGGGTTTTCGGCCCAGCGAGCCTCTCAAGGGTAAAAGTGTAGTTTTGTCCATACCAAATGGTTTTAGAATCTCGAGGCCATCCGAAACCAGGAGAGTGGCTGTTGTTCACTGATGATGTTAGAGTCCATCCAATGGGGGCTGAATTTGCCCCTAGTGTTACGGATAAGAACTTGGTTGTTCTCCAGCAATACTTTCTTCTTTCCTCCTTTCTGGGATTTGGCATTCTTGCCGATCTTTGTTAGTTTGAGAAATGTCCCAATTCTTGACTCTTCGAGCATATCTGCATATTTTGTGCCCCTAGTTCGAGGGGTGCTTCTGATATAGTTTTGCAAGCTTCCTTTGACGACGTTTGACCTTTTTCATCTGACTTTGTTGCCGCTAATTCATGGGCTGCTTCCAGTATGGCCACACAGGTCTCACATTGTGGTTGACCTTTGAACATTCTAAATCCAAGTTCAAGGTTTGAAAGCAAAGGGATTTAGTCCCGAGGCTGAGAGCGATCCTAGGCTGCACAATCTCAAGAGCGATTCCACATAGGTCTTCGCAGGACGTGCAAAACATTTTTTAAAATCTTTTAAGAAAGCGACTAGTCACTCGCACTGGAGACAATGTAGAACCAATCTAGATCAAGCCAGGATCCTTCTTAGTATTGACACTACTAAGCATGATTTCATTCATTAAGGGCTTAGTATGCCTCTCTTTCTCTCAATTGATCAAATTTGCAAATCCAGAGGAATTCCTTCCTCTTCGTTTTCATTTTAAAAAGTATTTTTTTTTGAAAAACATAGGTCAATGCAATGATTTTGAGGCATAGAAGAAGTAGGTGAAAAGCACTGCCGTTTCATTCAAACTTGCTAGCACAACAGGTTCAAGATAAGAACAAACACAAAAGCGTAAAAACCACCGCTGTTTCATTCAGATCTTCTGGTGTAACTGGCTCCATGGTAGAAACGGGCTCAAAAGAAAGCAAAAGGACAAACACAAAACAAAATAGTGATATCCGAGGTAACATCCCCGGAATCACCCAACTCCTATACAACAGGACTGACTTGACTCAACAAGACAGACCCAACCGACATAGTAAGAAAAGACTGACTAAATACAAGACAACAAACTGACTGAATACCCAAGTCAGAAAGTACAAAAACTAGCATTCGCAAATGCTCAAAATCGTGCGTGCCATAGGCCACATCCAGAGTAAGTTAAGTGACGCCCGCAGGTGGTTCAACCCTTGATCACATACTTGTATTATCCTTGAAGTCCACCAACCCGGTGATGATAGACTTTGCTGAGCTCGGTGGGAGGATGACCCCGTCGTCGAACAGATCCTGTACTTCATGGCGAAGTAGGAAGTAGTTGTTGGTGGTGTGACCAGTTTGTTGATGGTACGCACAGTACTGGGTAGCATTATGTGAGAGAGAGTGATTACTCGGGAGAGGCCGAGGCTCAAGAGGTTTGAGGTGACCTTTTTCAGTGAGGATTAGAAGAGCCTTGGACAAAGGCATGTAGAGGGCATGAAAGACCCTGTGACCTCAGGGCAGATACTTCGAAGTCTGTGGACCTTTGCTGGAAGCACTACAAAAAGGATCGGCAGGTGTTGCCTTGGCTCTCTGATCTTTTCCAGGTGCGGGGTTACGATTGGAAGGAACTGTTCTGGCGCGACGGTCCCTATCCCAATTTTCCCTTTGGCTTGAACTGCTCTCGGTCTGAGCAGGGAAAATGTCATCCACACTCTTAGCCACAATTGTGAGTACTTGTTGCTTATTCAACCCCCCAGCTTTCAGGGCCTCAACGGCTAGCTAGAGTTGTTCATAGGGATCAGTGTCCACCTTCGCCTTGTCCTTATCGCCTGCCTCAGCTTGGTGGAAGGTTTAGGTTGCTATTTCAGTGCGAAGCCACGTTGTCGTTGACATGTCATTGCCGGAGCTTGAGACAACTTCAGGTTGGCTGAGCTCAATTACAATTCGCCCCAGTAGCGGGGGCTCCTGCGGCATGAAGCTCCCGGCATACGATATGGTTGGTGGTGGAGCCGACATTCCATAGGCCAGTTCAGCCACAGATCTATGGAGGTCACCAATCATTCCCATTAACTCAAATGTGGTTGGCTCGCGAGCTTGAAACAACTGGGGTTCCCAGATCGGGTGCGCGGCAGGTGACCTAGGTGGATGCGGCACTTCAACATCGGTCTCGCCCTGTATTGTGATTCCTTGGTTTAGTGCCGCTGCTATGACCACAATTTCCTCTGAATTCTGGGTCGTCATAAGTTTACTGAATTGGACAGAGGTGATGTAACTGGTGACCGACGGATCTGATGAATCGGTGAGTCTTTTCCTGCTTTGCCTCAGCAGAGGAGAACATTGGTTGCTCTGAACCGAATCTCTGAACTGAAAGAGAAAACAGGCAGCATCTTAGCCCAATTTTTACCAGAACAGATAAGCATAGCTGAATAACTGTATTCGACCACTGATCACTATTCCCCAAACTACTGCCCCAAAACTGAATCTGATACCCGTAGATATAACTAATTCTCAAAACACTGATGCCCGCAGGCCCGACACTTAGATTTGCAAACTGATACGTACGTTCCTATAGAGGTACATTCTAAAAGCACACAGCAAGCAAATGAGGGCCAAAACACCTCTATGTTGGGGTAGGGTTTCCCTGTCCTATTTTGTCAGGAGCTAGGGTTTCACTATGCACATAGCTGTTTCAAACAACCTATAATCGGGTAAGCAACCTGTCCTAGTTTGGAATGGTCACTACAGATTCCGATATGCACTAGGTCGAATGGTCAAAATGGGTGCCCCAGTAAAAACCGGGGTTTGTGTTCCCATCGTGGCAGAGCCCGTAACCGGTCAGCCATATGGCACGCTTCTTGAAGTGAGCCTCTAGCAAACCGTTCAGGAATAGCAGATAGCAAACACGGTGTCCTGGGCGCACCAATGCAAATGCAGTGCAAAGAGACACATAAGTGTAATCAAAACAAGATATCATGAGTTCGAGTTAAGTTCTCTAAGTCCCCAGCGGAGTCGCCAAAAACTGTAAACGCGCCTCGAGGGCCTCATGCTACATTTCGGACTCAAATGTCCCGGTTCTAAATCTAATCCCGCAAAGTACAATGCGAGACCGATAAATCACCAAAGAGTCCAAATCCCGCAAATCGTTTTGGAAAACTAATTTTTAAGAAAGAAGTGCCAAACATGGATTGCTTTGCTAGATACAGAGTCACCACCTAAATATTTTATTTTGGGGGAATTTAGAAAACCTTGACTCGTGCCTAAGGCCACGTGTCCGCCATTACCAAAGCTGCCTCGGCTCGGGAACTTGGGTACGATTGGGGAAGGTCATCTATGAGCACCCCCGCTCGCCCGATCAAAGATCGTCCTGTACTAAACATGATATCGAGTTTTTGAAAACACATGCGTTCTTATTCTGGTTAATTAGCTAATCTTTACTACGTGATGCGCACAGTAAAACAAGTATAGACTAGATTGCCTAATTTGGGACAAAGCATCGCATATCCGTTTATTTGGAAAATGGTTTGAAGTTTGCTACTCTCAAGTAGGCTAAAACACAAATTTCAATAAATTATCCCAATTCAAGCAATCCAACCTTCACCCACGAGCATTCAGGCAGTTATATCATATAAGCAATTAGCCTTATGGCAAGCATGCTGTCATGTTAACACTCACATACATATAAGATGCTAAAGCATAAACACTCACAGTGTACTTCGAGCCAAAACAAGAAATTAGTTAGTAATCATGCATGATCCTAGTTTATGTCAACAATGGCTAATGCAACACATGCAAAATGCAATTAAGATAGGCTCGGCTATCCTAAGAATGGCATATGAGATGCGACAATTTGATACACGTATTCAACTTGGAATTGAGATACAATGTAGTTAGTATGATGCGCGGAGCCCGGTGCATGCAATACTGATGAATGGATGCAAACATGCATAGCATAAGGTATGCTAATTGAAACTTTCCCTAGAACTAACCATCATAAGCGGTTTAAATAAAAGGGAGAAAGAATTGGAGGTTGGAAGACATGCATCGCACACACGCACGCTTATTACAACAAATGGCTCTCTCGAGGGAGAGACCAAAAGAATAATACAAATTAACCAATTAACTAACTAACGAGCTAATTAATTATTACACAACACTTAATTAATTAAAAAAACTAATTAAGCTACTAAAGTAGTAAAGCAGCCTCGGGAAGAGGGACAAATGCATGATTGCTTGGCTCCGCTAAGAAATCTATCGCCATGTCATATGTTGCCTCTGTTTGCACTACTCTGCACCTCTGAAAACTGCACAAGTCTCAAGGATGCTTCTCAACCACTCCCTGAGCAGTATGGGAGGTCATCGACCAAGAGGCAAGGCCACCGACCAATGGGAACTGGTCATCGACCATGTGTGGCGCCCTCGGCCAACAATGTATTGCTGGCCGGCACTGAAGATGGCCGACCGACCATCTATTCCTGCAGAATCATGTTTTTGCTGCAACAAAGGACAGACAGAGCATGGCAATGCATTTTCAAGGAAATGTTTGCACAACCACCCTCCTTATCATGTTTAAAGCTCAAAGGAGTATGGTCTTTGGCTCTCGGGCCATCAATCACGCATTTCAAGGCATGATGGCCCAAAAAGGCCAAATGTGCAATTAATATCAAATGAAATGCACAAAAACCTACAAGGGCCCTCAACCCCTATCATAGTTGATCAAGAGGCAAGCGATGCACATACAATGCTATGCAACCTAAACACGCAAGCAAGCATACGAGCAAATCAAGCATGATGCGAACACAATGCAACATAAGCATGTCAATGGCAATGCCATACAGGGCTAATGGTGACAAGCATGCCAAATGAAATGCAACTTAGACAAGCATGCAAAATGCAACATGGACATTCAAGCATGCAAGGCAAACATGTGACAACATGTAAAGGGACAAGATATGCAAACATGCAAAGCTACTTAACAAAAGCATGCCAAATGCAATACCACCTGAACATGCAACAACATGTTATGGACTAAGTACGCAACAAGGCACAGTTGAACTAAAATGTTATAACATGCAATTTATCAAAGATGCAATGAGCATGCAACAATATGCAAGGCAAGCATGCAACAACATGCGGGGATGGACTTAAACCAAGATGGACAGCCCTCAAATAGGTCCAAATCAGTGGCCGATATGCTAAGGGATAAGGGACAAAATCACATACAAACATGCATAGTAATTGGCCTAACACTTTAGCATCAAAGGGCAACTTTTGAGAATACTTAAAAGGAATGAAAAGCGTGCAAATGAAACAACATTGCATGTTCTGAAATGAGGCTAGGAGTGATGTCAAATCACATAAACAAATCATAATCATAGCTTGCACAAGGCTTAAAGCCTAAGACTAGTGAAGGGACTTGAACCAAAGCTAGACAAAACAAAGAGCATATGGCAAGCATAACCCAAAACAGTCCTGAAGCATGGCAAAGTAAGCCTAAAACATGCAATGACCAAAGCCAAAACAAGCTAAAACAAAGGGGCAAAAACATGAGACATGCAAGACTACTGAAGAGGTGTTACATTACACCTAAGACAACCAAACATGGCATGTTTTAAGTCAACGGAAATAGAGATATGTCATGCCAAAATGAGCCCAAAAACCCACTTAGATGGCATCCCAAGCGCCAAAGCAACGTGGCATACATGATGACAGATTCATGAGGCATAACATACCAACTCTTTAAAGCATTAAAGAAGTTACAAGTGCAAGCATATGAGCATACTATATGGACTGAAATAACATAACAAGTGATGCCAAACCACTGAAATGGTCGAAATAGAGCATACTAATGACTTAAGCACCCGAAGCTAACAAGCTAGATTACATGGTAGCTATACAAAACAATGCAAGCATGACCAAGAAGACCAAAATCAGAGCTTAAGCATGTCATAACATGGCTAAAAGCTTCATGGAGGTGGGCCAAAACATGCAAGCATAGTAGTCTAAATGCTAAGTACGTGTTAAGGCAAATCGTGGGATTACAAGACAAGTATACAAAGCATGCATGGTATATCTAAACCAACTTTGGATAGAGGTAAATCATGGAAAAATAACACCAAATACTTGCTGAAATGAAGCTGAAACAAGCTAAGCACACTTGCTACAACACAAGCCATTTATGCTAACATTCAAGACACTAAGGAGAGGGAATGACCCTCTCCTATTTAGGACCTCAAAACTACCTCTCCACCACTGAAAATCCTCTGGATTTCAGTGGTAGAGAGGTCATACAAAGAGAATAACAATGGCCAAAAGGGATGGCCTAAAACAAGGCCTAAAGGGGGGGAGGGGAAACAATCCCAAACTTCAAAATGACCTTAAACAAAGTTCTAAATAAAGAAAAATCAGAACTTTTATCAGTTATAAGTTAAGCTTAAAACAATAAGCAAGAAGGGCTAAAAGCTTAAGAAAGAAAGGGGTATCTAAAACAAGGAACTCATCCTTGTAGAACCTCTTCAAAAAGGAAGCTCCAGCAGGTTTTCTGAGTTCAAACTAACCCAAGAACACTGAAATCAACCTCCTAGCACCTCAGTAACCAAGGATGGTGTTCTAGTGTGTGTTTGTGTACAATAGTAAGACAATACTACACTTTTGGGCACAAAACAAGGCTAAACAAAAGAAGAATAGATACAATACTATATCTATCCTCTCAAGAACCATTTTTTCTGAACCTTTGAGGAGGGAGGAGGAGCTCCCTCTTTATAGAAGTTCAATAACAAAGCTTCGAAAGCAAGCCAAACCAAGAGGCAAATCTCTCCATACACGTGTATGGAGGGGAGCAAATGTGCATGCTAGTTAATCCAGCTGGCATAAAATATCCGCATAAAGCAGATGAACAGGGTTCGGCCAGCAAAAATGGCCAATCGACCAACACAATGGCCGGCCGACCAAAAACAGTGTCGATCGGCCAACACGCTTGGCCGATGGAAATAACACAGGGCCGGTGGCCTCAAGCCTTGGCCGGTGGGTTGAGGGCATGGCAAACAAGCCTCCCTTTTCCATCAAAAGCAAAAACACAAGTGTTTGGTTCACAACCAAGCACAAAATAGACAAGTTGAGAGATTTTGAGGCAAGGCGCGTAGTCAAGACCTCCGAGAACTCAAAACGAATACGAGCATGGATGATCATCGAGTGTTCAAACGATGATGTCCAAGTCTTGAGGACGGTCAAAAATGGGGTGTCTACACGATTCTAATATTAATTTTTTAGACAAAAATTATTTGAATTTATTCTAAAAATTCTTGCAGGATTTTTTTTTCTGAATGAAATTAATTCAAAATTTGCACCAAATTGAATTCAAATTTCCTGTCCAAACAGTGCCTCATCTGGGTCCAATTTCTAGCAGGTTCAAACAGATTAATAGTTTGCATCAAACAGGTTTAATTTCTTTCCCAGACCTATTCAGTTTAAAAACCATACCTGTTCAGTTTGTAACCTACCTGTTCGGCTCTTCCAAAGTGTCACTAGTTTTCCTATAAATACAGAATCATTCCAGCAGATTTTTAGATCCGGAGAAATAAATTATCTTCCCATTTTTGCTCTCTGTTTGCATTGTTCTTCATACTAGTTTTTAGAGAAATTTCTGAGAGTATAGAACATAGGTTCTAGTTCGTTGTATAGATTATTTGGAGTGCTACTATAATTTGTGTAGATCATTGTATCCTGGGATCTAAAGGACAAAGTGTCACACACGCGACTTGTTATTTTTTGTACTTATTTATTTCGGTAAATAAATTTTGTAAGGAATTTATTTTTATTTGTTTGATTTGTTTGACATTATTTTCTGTTACATAGAAGATTGTTCCAACGATCTTAAGACATATTTGAATTATTCTATTTATACAGAATTTTTCGTTTGTTTCATTTTCTTCCTTTCTTCTTCTTATAGAAATTATTTTCTGTGGTTTTACAAAGTAATATTATGGTTGGAAAATACTAATCACTTTGCTTGGTTCCTATTTTTTAAAAACAGTTTTCAGAAAATTCTACACTCTTATTTTTCGTGTTTTTTTGTTTTCACTGAATTTTTTTAATATTTTATACAAATTTTTTACTTTTTAGACACACCTAACATAAATACACCTAAAAAGTAAAAAAATTGTAAAAAAAATATTTTAAAATTCACTAAATACCAAAAATATATATATAAAAAAAGAAGAATTTAGTACATTTTTTGTATTTTTATGTATTTCTTAATTTTTTAAAATATTTTTTCATATTTTTTTTTTACTTTTTAGACACATCTAAGTAAAGTGCATCTAAAAAAGTAAAAAAAAATGTTTAAAATTTTAAAAATGTTTACTAAAAACAAAAAAATATGAAAATCAAAAAACTCAGTTTTCAAAAAACTTAATCCAGAAAACTAAAACCAAACACAATGAATAGTAGTAATATACTGTTTGGCAAATAGTAGTAATATACTAATTATTTTCTTTGACAACTAGTAGTAATATATTGGTTATCATTAACAATTTCAAAATATTCATTTGTAAAGTTAGTCAGAAATTAATTTTGGTTTTCAGAAATAATTTCTAAGTTTTCATTAATTAAAATTCTATTTTTAGTATTTTAATTTTTGAAGTGTTACAGAAATATTTTTATGTGTGGAATTAATTTGTTTAAATAAAATTTTGTTTTCACATTAATTGGAAATAAAAGTTACAATTCTTATTTCTTTTATTTTTACATAATTAAATTCTGTGTTTATGGTATAAATTTTTTGTGTAGTATAAAATTCTAATTATAATTTTGATTTATAATTTAGAATTCATAGCTACTGAAACTAGTCAAACTAATGTTCAAACCAGTACTGATATGGTGACTATAATTGGTCCTACCCTTCTTCCTACCCTTCCTCCTGCTGTGACTATGCCAGTCAATCACGGTGAAAAACCAGAGAAGTTTTTAGGAACTGATTTTAAAATATGGCAGCAGAAAATGCTGTTCTATCTTACTACTCTCAACCTGACATGTTTTCTTTCTGAGAATGCTCCTACTCTGAAAGAGAATGAAACTAACCGACAAGTGGTTGCTGCGGTCGATACCTGGAAACATGCTGATTTCCTTTGTTGGAACTATATCTTAAACGGACTTGATAACACATTGTACAATGTTTATAGTCCTATCAAGATGGCAAAGGAACTTTGGGAGGCCTTGGAGAAAATAATACAAAACAAAAGATGCTAGCTCGAAAAAATTTGTAGTAGGCAAATTTCTGAACTTTGTGATGGTTGATTCTAAGACTGTGGTTAGCGAAGTTCAAGATCTCCAACTTATTCTGCATGACATTTATGTAGAAGGCATGTCTCTCGGTGAATCCTTCCAAGTTGTTGCCTTAATTGAAAAATTACTACAAGGCTGGAAGTAATTCAAGAACTACCTCAAGCATAATCGCAAAGAAATGACTTTAGAGGAATTGATTGTGCGTTTGAGGATTGAGGAGGACAATCAAAATTCTGAGAAGGGGACTGGTAAGCATCCAATGGAGTCTAAAGCAAATGTGGTGGAACATGCACCAAAAGCAAAAAAACAAAAGTATTCTGGAGAAAGTTCCTCACAAGGCTCCAAAGGAGGGGAAACTAAGAAGTACAACTTCAATGACAAATGTTACATCTGTGACAAAGAGGGACATTAGGCCAAAACTTGTCGTAGCAAGCGTAAAGGCAAAGGAAATCAAGCAAGAAGCTTGCTTAAGCCAATATGACCGAAGTGGACAACATTTCCAATGGTGTAGATGACATAAATATTTTTGCAATTGTTTTCGAGATAAATCTTGTTGGAAATCCTAAAGAATGGTGGGCAGACGCTGGTGCTACGTGTCACACCTGTGTCATTAAAAAGATGTTCACATCTTATTCTATGGTGGACAACAACGAACAACCTTTCATGGGCAACTCTTCGACTTCTAAAGTTGAAGGACAAGGAAAGATAATTCTGAAGATGATATCTGGAAAGGAACTCACTCTCAACAATGTGCTGCACGTACTAGACATTCGCAAGAATCTTGTTTTCGGATCTTTGTTGAGTAAGAATGGGTTTAGGCTAGTGTTTGAGAGTGATAAATTTTTACTTACTAAAAATGAGATGTATGTAGGGAAAGGCTACATGTTTGATGGTCTTTTCAAAATGAATGTAATGACTATTGTATTCTCTATTGTTAATAAAAATACATCTTCTTCTTACTTGCTTGAGTCTTCAAATTTGTGGCATGGTAGATTAGGACATGTTAATTATGAATCTTTGCGTAGATTAATTAATATGGAATCTTTACCTAAATTTGACATTGATCCAAATCATAAATGTGAAATTTGGGTTGAGGCAAAATTAACCAAAACTCCTTTCCATACAATTGAAAGAAGTATGGAACCACTTGAATTAATTCATAGTGACATTTGTGATTTTAAATCAATTCAAACTAGAGGTGGGAAATTTTTTTTTATCACTTTCATAGATGACTATACTAGATATAGTTATGTTTATTTAATTCGAACCAATGATGAAGCTTTGGAAACTATCATTCAATATAAGAATAAAGTTGAAAATCAACTTGGTAAGAAAATTAAAAAACTAAGAAGTGATAGAGGTGGTGAATATTAATCACCTTTTGGTGAGTTTTGTAAAGAACATGGAATAATTCATCAAACCACTACATTTTACTCACCTCAACAAAATGGAATTGCTAAAAGGAAAAATACGACTTTAACAGAAATTATGAATGCCATGTTAATAAGTTCTGGATTACCTCAGAACTTGTGAAGGGGAGCAATACTTTCTGCTAATTATATTCTTAATAAAGTATCTTGAAAGAAAGTGAATCAAACACCTTATGAAATGTGACATGGGAGAGTACCATCCTACAAATAATTAAAAGTGTGGGAATGTTTGGCTAAAGTGACTATTCCTAATCCTAAAAAGACCAAGATAGTTCCTAAAATGGTTGATTGAATATTCATTGGTTATGCCATGAATAGTAGTGCATATCAGTTTTTGATTCATAAATCATAACATTCCAAAATGCATGTAAATATTATTATAGAATCTTGGAATGCATCATTCTTTGAACATGTGTTTCCTAGTAAACCTGAACAAAAGACTAGTACTAATAAAACATCTTATGATGCTATTACTAGTCATGATCAAGAACAAAAGCAAGAGATAGATTAAAATGAGAAAGAGAACCTAGGCATAGTAATCGTGCTAGAACCTCAAAATCTTTTGGTCCAGATTTTATAACTTTTTTGTTAGAAAATGATCCATTAACTTTCAAAGAAGCTATGTCCAGACCATAGGCTCCTTTATGGAAAAAGGCTGTAAATAGCAAAGTTCAATCCATCTTGCAAAATCACACTTGGGAATTGGTGGATTTGCCACCAGGTTATAAACCTCTTGGGTACAAGTGGATTTTCAAGAGAAAATGAAAGCAGATGGATCAATTGACAAACACAAGGCAAGACTTGTGGTTAAAGAATATAGATAAAAAGAAGGTCTTGATTAGTTTGACACATACTCATCAGTTACTAGAATAACATCCATTAGAATGCTAATTGCCATTGCATCTTTGCATAATCTAGCAATTCATCAAATGGATATGAAAATAGCTTTCTTAAATGGTGAGTTAAATGAAGAAATTTACATGGAACAATCAGAAAGGTTTTCTATTCCAGGGAAAGAAAAGAAAGTGTGTAAATTGATTAAATCATTATATGGTTTAAAACAAGCACCAAAACAATGGCATGAGAAATTTGACAAGGCAATGATGTCAAATGGATTGAAAATTAATGAATGTAACAAATGTGTTTATATTAAAAACACAAACAAATGCTATGTTATAGTATGTTTTTTTGTGGATGATATGCGCATCATAGGTAGTAATAATGCCATGATTAAAACTACCAAGAAAATATTGAATAAACATTTTGACATGAAAGACATGGGGATTGCTGATGTAATTCTTGATATGAAAATTACCAAAATATCCGAAGGATATGTTTGTTACAATCACATTACATTGAGAAAATACTTGACAAATTCAGCAAAGATGATGATCATCTTGCTGGAACACCTGTTGATGTTAATTTGTTTCTTTCTAAGAATATACAGGAAATTATTTCTCAATTAGAGTGTGTCCAAATTATTTGAAGCTTAATGTACTTGATGAATTGCACTCGGCCAGATATAGCCTATATAGTAAGTAGATTAAGTAGATATACGAGTAATCCAGGAGTAGAACACTGGAAAGCTATTATAAAGGTTCTAAGATACCTTAGATTTACTCGTAACATTGGGCTAAATTATACTAGATATCCAACAGTATTTGAAGGACATTGTGATGCAAACTGGATATCGGATACTAGAGACTCAAAATCCACCAGTGGGTATGTCTTTACTTTTGGCGGTGCGGCTATATCTTGGAAATCTTCAAAACTGACTTGCATTGCTAGGTCTACTATGGAATCAGAATTTATAACTTTAGATAAAGTTGGGGAAGAAGCAGAATGGCTTCGCCACTTCCTTGAAGATATTCCAATGTGGCCAAAACCAGTGCCTGCTATATGCATACATTGTGATAGTCAATCAACAATTGGTAGAGCACAGAGTCATATGTATAACAGTAAGTCGCAATACATTCGTCGTCAACATAACACCGTGAGATAACTACTCTCTAATGGAGCTATTTCCATTGAATATGTGAAGTCTAAAGACAACATAGCGGATCCACTTACCAAAGGGTTAGCAAGATAGTGAGTTGAGAATTCATCGAACAGAATAGGACTTAAGCCTATTAAATAAGAGTTATCACAACAGCAACCCAACCCAGTTGACTAGAGATCCCAAGATCTAGGTTCAAAGGAACAACCGAGCTGTATATGACTTATAAGAATCACTGGGAAGTCAAACTCCTACCCATTTCGATAATGAAATAATGATGTCTACAGTGTTTTAAGTTAAGTAATACTTTTAATAATTCTTATATATAGGAATACCTAGTGGAGTATGGCAGGATACTCTTCATAAGAATCACCTATATGAGTGTGAACTGGGCCGGTTCTATGAGATTTGTGAAGGGCTACAATTCTCTAAAGCACTTATGAAAGACCAGGTTGTTTAGGGCCAAAATGAACACAACAATGAGAACTAAGCTGTGTTTGGTAATATACTTTGTGAGTTCTATTGTCTTGGTTTACACAAAATGGCTGAATAGTTCAAGACATCATGTTCACTGGTTAGTTAGTAAATTCAATAGTGTCTCACAAGGGAAGGTTCAAAGCCAAAGTCTGCCTATCCTTAGCAGAATATTCCTGATTTATGTACTCTCTCTAATTAGATCATGTTATTGCATTTTCTCTCCATCAAATTCCATTCATGTGGGGGATTGTTGGATTATGTTTTTTTTATAGGCTTATTTTGAGCTAACTTTGAGCCCAAATTTGAAAAGGGCCCACACGTCTTTTGGGGTGGGTCCAAAGAGGTGACGTGTTTCTTGTCGTATGGCAAGTCACATGGTGCAAATGGTTTGTCAAAACCATTTATGAGTGAATGAGAAGTTGACGTCGTTTTCGGGTCGTGGAATGGTCAATTAAAGAGTAAAATGTGGGTTTTCTTGAAATGATTGCTCCACATTGAAACTTTAAGAGAGCTTGTGTGCGTATAGAAGCTCTAGATGGACAAACTTGAATTAGGCCTCAAGGAGCACACCAAGTTTGTGGAAGGGAGAAGTTATGGACAGAGTAGGCTTTGGCTCAAACCACCACACAAGCGTGCGCGGTCGTCGCTGTCCATCCGACCGGACGGCCGAGCCGAGCTGTGCTGGGCGCAGGTGCGGGTTGTGGGTCGAGTTAGTCCAAATATTAATTTTGGGGACAAAATTTATTTGATTTTTTTTCCAAAAATTCTTGCGGGAAATTTTTTTTTCCCTGAACGAACTTTATTCAAATTTT
Source organism: Camellia sinensis (assembly GCF_055761805.1). Taxonomy (NCBI): domain Eukaryota; kingdom Viridiplantae; phylum Streptophyta; class Magnoliopsida; order Ericales; family Theaceae; genus Camellia; species Camellia sinensis. The sequence goes on from NC_138966.1 coordinate 17,143,198, forward strand.
GCACCAAATTTGAATTTAAATTTCCTATCCAAAGAGTGCCTCCTCCAGGTCTAATTTTTAGCAGGTTCAAATAGATTAATAGTTTGCACCGAACAGGCTTAATTTCTTTCCCAAACCTATTCAGTTTAAAAACCATACCTATTCAGTTTGAAACCATACTTGTTTAGTTTGAAACCTACCTGTTTGGCTCTTCCAAAGGGTCACCAATTTGCCTATAAATATAGAATTATTCCAGCAGATTTTCAGATCCAGAAAATAAATTCTTTTCCCATTTTTTCTCTCTATTTGCATTGTTCTTCATAGTAGTTTTAAGAGAAATTTCTGAGGGTATAGAACACAGGTTCTAGTTCGCCATACAAATTGTTGGAGTACTACTACAATCTGTGTAGATCATTGTATCCTGGGAGATAGACGCCATTTATCCGTAAGCACCGGAGCAGGGCGAATTTGTCTTAAGGACAGAGTGTTACACACTCGACTTGATCATTTTTGTACTTATTCATTTCGGTAAATAAATTCTATAAGTAATTTATTTTTATTTGTTTGATTTGTTTCACATTATTTTCTCTTACACAGAAGATTGTTCCAACACCAACAACACCATGTTGGTTGGGAAAGCTCACTCATATCTTGACCTAGTCATCATGATCAGTTAGTAGGAGAACTCACCCTCTTAACATAGAAGAGAGCACATGGAAGTGTGTACAAAAAAGGATATGTGGCATGATTCATGGTGGTCTCCTCCAACTATAGCTGTCACTTGCTAATAAAGGACATAACTGATCGGTCCCTAAATGTACCTAATATACATTTTATTAGTTTATTAATTTGTATTAATTTATAATTTTGTGTTATTTTTGCGTATTTGTATATATTTTAGATGTCCATACCTATATTAATGCAAATAATACATTTTAGATATTTTACATATTATTATATTATAAAGTACACATTAAATTACTGTGCACTTTACGAAAAAAAAGTAACAAAACAAAAGAAAAGAAAGGAAAAAGAAAGAAAAGAGAAAGAAAAGAAATAAAAAAGAAAAAACTAAAAACAAGCAAACAAACGGGGTGGTGGTGGCTAATCACCCCACCTTTTATAATATCATATTACTAGCGTATGCCTGTGCCTGAAGACATGATACAATTAATGATGAGATTAAAATATAAATCAAAATTAGAGAGGGATGTATTCAATTTTTTTTTGTTTTTTGTTTTTTTTTTCTTTTCAAAAGTCGGTAATGAATTCACAGGAAGGATAAAAATTCCTAAATAAAGACGTGAAACTTAAATGAAACACCAATTTATAAGTAACCCAAATAAATTTCAGGAACCCCCAAAATTAGGAACCTTCATGACTCCCAAAATGATGTGGACCAATCATATATTTTTATATTTTTTTCTTTCCTTCCTGGACCAATCACAGGTGAGTGAGAGTTATAAAGTTGTATTTTTTTAAGAATATGTAGCATTTCTGATATTTTTAATAAAAAAATCTTTCCAAGATAAATTGCACTTCTCCCCTTTCTTTTCTTTGGTTCTCATCTAAAAATTTTACCACCAAACAATCACCAATATTTCTCATTAAAATATTAATACCTCAAAAATACGGGGTTTCACAAAAGACTATAAAGCATTAATCTTCTCAACTCTCTCTCTCTCTCTCTCTCTCTCTCTCTCTCTCTCTCTCTCTCTCTCTCTCTCTCACCAACTGATATCCTCCGTTCCTCTTTCTTCTCAAATGAAGACTCTCTGTTTCCTTAAGTCATAGATGATAATATTAAATTAAAAAAAAAATCGTAAACTAAAAATAGATTGAACAATTTAATTCCCAATAGAACCCAAGCATCATGTTAAAGAATATTAATGAGTTAACGTTGTGCACTAAAATGCTATGAACAACAACTGATAAAAAATTAATAAAAATCAAATAACTCTAACTATCCATTTGGTTTGCTCAGATGAACACACACCATGAAATTGGATTAAGGGACTGGAACAATAAAGCAAGGGCCACAACAACATCCATCCAGCAATCTAACTGAAGAGAGTGAATATCCTTTGTCCAAAAAAAAAAAAAAAACAAACAAACAAACAAACAATACGACTATGTAAAAATAAAAAAATTTAAAAAGCTGAGAGTACCTTAACAGAATCCACCCCTCCTTTAGTCCCACAGGTCTACGAGCTATGGATCTGATGAATAAATGGAGAAGATGACCAAGGAACTTTTTGGGTATTCTCTATGCTGTTTCCACCATTGTTATGGGTCAAGAAATTTATTAAAAAAGGGAAAAATAGAACTTGAAAGATAAAATACATATTCTCGCACACATAAATAAACACAAACCTAGAGATTACAAACTTTCTGCCAAGTTATTGAATTAATTTTTATGAACACAAACACAAACGCAACGGAAATGACAAAGTTGGAGTTGATATGCACAAACAAAACCGACAATTTTATCACATTTCAAACAACTCAAACCTAGATTAATAAAGCTTAACACATAAATTGCAAGATAAATTCTACCAACACAAATGATGATTAAGACCTCAATTCCACCAACAAACTGGAAGCATATATATATACACACATCACATTCAAACGAACGGGTTAAGTTTTGAAATGCAATAGAATCAAGATGAAATCAAACCCATTTCAGATTTCTAAAAATTAAACCAATTTCAAAAATCAAAACCTATTTAAAATGAAACCCATTTCACATTTCTGAAATCAAACATGTTTAATTTTTCCAACACAAACACAAATACAGTTTCAATTTGGTCTGATTTTGATAAGAAAAATACAACAATAATTTCATGGCTTTTCATAGATATCCATAGAAACCAAAATAAGAGAGAGACAGACAGAGCATGCCATTGCTACTCACAAAGTCATATGTTTATATATTCATATATCTATAAACATTTCTAGGAGAGATAGAGAGAGTAAACTCACGGGAATGTGCTGGAAAACTTGTTACTGGGGATGATGTTTCAAGTGAACGACTTCGAATTTCTGCAGACTTCTACAAATAAAACCCATCAAATCCATTTCAAATTTCAGAAATCAAAACCCATAAAACCCCAACAAATTAAAATAATTTACACCAAAATCATTAACTTTAAAGCAAAACTTGGACGATGAGACGATCGGTGGTTGATGGCAAGAGGAGAGCAGAATCAACCAACAATTTATCCAACAAAAATTAAAAATAAAAAACTTAAAGCATAATCAACCAACAATTTATCCAACAATTTAACAGAAGTAGGCATAATAAAGCTGGTAGTGCAAACTAAAGTAGAAACACCATCAAACCCATATGTGTAGACACAAAAAATATGCCGAAAAACACTTCTATTGTACCCCAAATAACTGCAATGTCAGTTGCTCTCAACAATGCCTTTAATCGAGAAGGAGGAAATGAACCAAGAAAGGGAAAAAAAGGGAAACAAACACATATTACTAAACCAAATACCTAAAAATAATATCCAAAAAATACCTAATTAACAAATCAATTTAAGTTTTAGAAAAACAAAAATCAAAATCAAAATGAGTAAATGTGTACTCTGTTACTCTTTAGTTTGGTAACTACACAATATATGATCAAAGCCCCAACTCTTCTGGATATATGATCAAAGCCACCAAACAATATTGAAATCGACAAAGGTTATAAGGGAATCTTACACCCCATTTTAAGCTTGTAATCCCAACCTTACACCCCATTTTGACAAAAACTATTTTGACCAAAACTACTTTAGACCTTAAAACCCTCTTTTTCAAAATATTTTTCCAAATGTTTCTATGATATTTCGAGGCTCTCATTTTGTTTAAAATATTGCACTTTTCGGTAGACCGAGTAAGAACAAAGTGGAAATAAATGGAAGGGATGTGAAATCTTTGAAAAATATTTGAAAACATCTTATTTATAGGTTTGGAGTTGGAGGAAAGAGGAGGGGAGAGAAGAAAACTAGTTGGGAAAAAGGTTGAGTATCAAGCCGTTAAGAAAGAAACGAGCAGCCTTCACTAAATCAAGAATATCTATTTTTACACTTATATTTTAGATGTGAGGCCACCATCATTGGAAAATAAACTTCTCCGGCTTTAATTTGGGGTCAAGAATCCCTTAAATCCGAGCCTAGATGAGGGAGATATGCCCGCTTGAATTTAGGCATCAATCCATTAAGAAATAAATGAGCAGCCTTCACTAAATTAGGCATATCTCTCTGTACACTTAGAATTTAGATATGAGGCCACCACCATTGGAAATTAGACTTTTGGGGCTTCAATTCAGACTCAAGAATCACTTGAAACCAAGTCTAGATGAGGGAGATATACCCATTTAAATTCGGACTTGAGAGCAGATTTTTGTGGCCGGCCGTCCCCTACCTGGCCTGCTGGCCAAGTGTCCCGACAGGTAGATATTTGCTACCAGCTATCCCCCCCCCTCCCCTCCCATGTACATGCCTTGCACTAGCTGTCTCTATACAAATATTTCCGACTGGAGAAGCTGTTTTTCTATAAATACAAGCTCACCCATTTTGATTTTAGGTTAGAAAAATTTGTGAAGACTCCAAAACTAGCTAAGCACCCATCCTCTCTATCTTGTATTATACATACACTATACATACACTTCCTAAACTAAAAATTTAAGTCTCCTTACTGAGGTTCTTGAGCTAAAATTTCAATTCTTGAGGGTGATCACTTCTTAGTTTGTGAATCAAAGAGTAACCTCTCTTCAAGAGGTATAACTTTGGCCAACCTTACACTATTTTTTCCTTCTCTTTTCTTGATATTTTTGTACTTTATTTACAATATTTTTATGGGCCGAAACTTGTGGCTTAAAGCTATCAAAGGTAGAGAGGTTAATCACCCTTCTTTAAACCTTGTTTTCTAAGCTTTTGCCTTGGTGTTTCCCACGTATTTCTCAATTGTTTCCCAACTTTTTACCACTATTTTTCAGATTTTTTCAAAGGCTAAAAATGTGGTTTTAAAGTTCAAAAGGTGGAGGGGTTAGCCACCCCTCCTTAGGCTTGCTTACTAACTTCATTTCTCCATTATTTTAGCTCACTTTTTCTAGTTATTTCATAATAATTTTAGCACTATTTTTGTGAGTTTTAGGAATTTTTTCGTGTGTTTACTTCATTCATTTTTTGTATAGTATGCTTGTAGTGTTGTACTTCTCATAGGTTTAGTGGTTTAAGCCTTAAACACCAACCTATTTAAGTTGATAGCTTTTATTTTATGCTTTTCATACATGTGTTTACAATTGCAATAATCATCTCTGCACCCTCCCTCCTTTCTTGGTTTTATTTGTTTGAGAGTCGTTTCAAACGAGTGTTGTTTAAGACATGCGAAAGAGACCCTTTCATGCTTAGTGGTTTAATCTCTTTAGAGGTTCATTTCCAAGGCATTACATCTCTCTCATGTCAAGAACAACTTCTTGTTTGACACTTCCCTCCATTAGTAGACTCAATTCTCATTTTTGGGCTAAATGATTAAAGAATGGAAAGGTAATTAAAATAAGCTAATAAAATTGGACTAAAATGATAACAAGAGTAATAAAATCATGTTGGGTTTAATCAGACGTTAATTGAACCCATTAAGTCTTGAGCCGTTTCATACTCTCTAGTGATGATAATGGCTCAAGGATCAATGTCTACCACCTCCCTTGAGGTAACTCCATGATAGGGAGGAGGTTTTGTTGGTCTTTACTTTCCATTTATTGAGACTTTGTCTTATCGATTCGTCAATCATCACGCAATGAGTTTGCGTCAATTGATGGTTTGCGAATCAAGTCTACCCCTCCCATGATATGTTTCATGACAGGGAGAGGCAGAAAGGACAAACATCCCCTGGAAACACTTTGTTTGTACTCTGTGTCCTTTCTGTTACAGTAGGGTAGACCTCTAAAATAATGGCGGGCCAGCCACCTAACCATTCAGCTGACCATTTTTTCTGGCTGGTCGGCCACCTTTTGTTGAGCAGGTAGTGCCATTTTCATGGAAGAACGGAGCAGAGGCTGGGGAGAAAATAGTTTAATTTTCTAACTACAGAACAAAACAGTTCTGGCAGCAAAAAGAAGAGGTTTTTCGAGCGGAAATTCATGTTCATGCATGTGCATATCTTTACTTTCGGTGGCTCGTGAAATTAGTGCTTTAATAGTAGTGTGTTGTAATTAATTACTTAGATTCATTTGACCTTGTAATAATTAGTTAATCTAGCTTATTCATTCATTCAGATTTGTAATAAGTAGTTAATTTGAACACTTGAACATCCGGACCCTCCTGCGCAACGGCAAATTGTAGTATGTGTGTATGTCTTCCAACCCCCATTTCTTTCTCTCTTTTATTCACCTGCTTATAATGGTAGCATCATATTTTACATTTTCATGTCATTACCATGACTTATATCCATGTTTGCACACATAAGGGTTTGGCTTATCATACTAATCAATGCCAATTTCAACTTTCTTAAATCGAATACTTGCTTTTATTGCATGCCTTGAATTGACTCACACGACATAATAATAGCCGAGCCTATTAATTGCACATTATATGCATTGCATTAGTCATATTGCATTGTTTAGGAGCATGCATTTCTTTTAATTATTTCATCTTCTTTGGCTTGCCTCGGAGTACTAAGTGAGCCTTTTGTGCTTTAGCATATTGCATCAATGTTAGTGTTTCCATATCAGGCATGTTTACCATGAGGCTAAGTGTTTAGTTGATATACCTGTTTGAATGCTCGTGGAGGCTTTTTGCTTAAGTTGGGATGATTTGATTAATGTATATATGAGATCACTTTTTTATTTATTTATTTATTTTTTAAGTGCTACATATTCAAAACATTTTTCTAAAACAAACATAAAATCAAAATGTTCCAAAGTGGGTAGATTAGTCTATACTTGTTTGCCTCCACATAGTGAAGATGGCATAACAATCGGAACAAGAGCATATAATGTACATAAAGTCACATCATGATTAGTAGAGGCCGATCTTTGATCGGGTGAGTGGGATGCTCAATTCATGATCTTTCCCTCTCATACCTAAGTTCCCGAGCTGAGACACTTTGGTGATGATGGACAAGTGGCCTTTGGCACGAGTCACGGGTTTCCTAAATTTTCTAAAAATATTTAGGTGGCGACTCTGAAATATGAAAATGCAGTCCATTTTTGGCATTCTTGATTGAAAATCGATTTTCAAAAATATTTTCCAAATTTAGACTCATTTGTGTTTATCTATGTCACATTGCACTTGTGAAATAAGATTCAGAATCATGGGAGTCTGAACTATAGGGCTATTGCATTCGAGGAGACTAAACCCCTCCAAGGAACACGAAAAGCAAGTTACAGTTAGTTTTGGTGTCTTCGCTAGGGATTTAGAGAACTTGACTTAAACTTCATGATGTGAAATTTTGTTTACATATATATGTTCTTTGCGTTGCATTTGCATTGGTGCTTATAAGTCACTGTATTTTCCATTTGCTATTCCTGGACGGTTTGCCGAAGGCTTGCCCAAAAATCTTGCCAAAAGGTTGGTCGGTCGTGGGCTCTGCCATATTGGAAACATAACCCTCGGACCTGGATTATCACCATACCGCTTGATCCTCCTTTCACTTCTCAGTGTTAGGTGTGAGATGTATATTAGGTAATCTTGCCGAGGTACCCATTTCGACCAATCGACCTAGTTGCATATAGTAAAGCCATAGTGACTGTTCCAACATAGGACAGGATGCTCACCCATATATAGGATTTTGTGAAACTGCTTGCTTGAAGTAGTAAAGCTGTAAATCACTCCAAAGCTAGGACATGGAAACCCTAACCTTTCATAAGGGTGCTTTGAATGCTTTTGTGCAAAATGTGAAATCTTTGGAAATATGTGATGTAATCCTGGGAGAGTCTTAATCTTGAGGCGATTTCTTTCAAATCTTGAGGGTCATATCAGAATCAGAATTTGGGTCGTAATCCAAGGGTTTGGGTTTGATAAACCAGAGCCAGGGCCAAACATTGTATCTTGCATTATTGTGACCAGCATACCTAGTATCTTGATCTGATGGGGTATTTGTTTTTAATGATAGGTTTGTCTAAGCCAAATAAGGAGCTATACCTAACTCAGCAAAGGCTCAGTCTATCTAATCCTAGGAAAAACCCACTTGTAGACACCCCATTTTTGACCGTCCTCAAGACTTGGACGTCACCGCTTGAACACTTGGTGATCATCTATGTTTGTGTTCGTCTTGAGTTCCCGGAGGTCTCGGCTACGCGCCTTGCCTCAGGATCTCTCGACTCGACTATTTTGTGTCTGGTTTTGCACCAAACACTTGTGCTTTTCCTTGGAGGGGCAGGGAATGGCTTGTGGGCCATCCCCACACTCCACTGGCCATGGCTTGAGGCCACCGGCTGTGTTTTGTTGCCACCGGCCAAATGCTTCACCGGCCGGCACTATAGATGGTCGGCCGGCTATCTTTTTTTGGTCAATTGCATTTTTGGCCGGCCGACTACTGTGCATCTGCTTTTGCAGATATTTTTGTGCAGTTGGCATACACTGTCACCCCCTCCATACACGTGTATGGAGGGATTGCCCTCTTGTTAGCTTCCTTTGGAAGCTTTACAAGACTAATTGTCTATAAAAAGAGAACCTCTTCTCTCTTGTTCAGGGGTTAGACAACTTAGACAACATTTTCAGAGCTTGAGCTTTAGGGTTAGGGTTTACATATATCCTCTATCTCTATATCTCTCTCTCTCTTGTGTTTAGTGTGTGTTTAGTCTCATTGTTGTGCACAAACACCCACCATCACACCTTTTCTTAGTTGCTGAGGTACCAGAGGTCTTTCCTTGAAGCTTTTGGACTAGTTTGGAACCAAAAAAGCTGCTGGAACATTGTTTGTGAAGAGGGTCTACAAGGGTAAGACTTTTGTCCCTTTTTACCCCATTTTTGCAAAGCTTTTTAGCCTATCTTGCATCTATTTTTGAGCTTAGAATATAACATATAAAAGTCTTGTTTTTGTCTGCTCTAAATAGTTTGTTAAAGGTGTTTTAAGCTTTAGGGTTGTTTGACCCCTGTTAAGGCTTGTTTGGCCTTTGTTTTGTGCCATTTTGGTTGAGTGTAGACGCGCCCGCGAGGCCTCGCTACAGTTCGGACTCGATTTTGTTTGCGGTTCTAAATCTGAACCAAAGAGTCCAAATCTGGCAAATCGTTTTGAGAAACAAATTTTTTGAAAAGAAGTGCCAAACATGGACTGCTTTACCAGATACAGAGTCGCCACCTAAATATTTTTTATGGGGGAATTTAGGAAACCCTAACTCGGTGCCAAAGGCCACGTGTCCGTCATCACCAAAGTTGCCTCGGCTCGGGAACTTAGTTACGATCGGGGAAGGTCAGCTATGAGCACCCCCTCTCGCCCGGTCCGAAGACCGGCCTCTACTAACCGTGATATTCTGTTTTGAAAACGTTATGTGCTCTTAAACCGGTTATTAGCCTAGAATTACTATGTTATGCGCACAGCAAACAAGTATAGACTAGATTGCCTAATTTGGGAATAAGCATTGCATATCCGTTTGTTTTTGGAAAATGTTTTAGAATTTGCTACTCGCAAGTAGGCTAAAATACAGATTTCAACGAGTTTTTCCAACTCAGACAATCCAACCTTCACCCACAGGCATTCAAGCAGTTATATCACATAAGCAGCTAGCCTCATGGTAATCATGCTATCATGGCAACACCCACACGTATGCAAGGATGCTAAAGCATAAATACTTACATTGTACTCCGTGACAAAATAAAGAACTCGTTAGCAATCAATGCATGATCCAAGTCCATGTTTAAATGTCTAATGCAACGCATACGGAATGTCACTAGAGTAGGCTCGGCTATTCTATGAATGACATGTGAAAATGCACAAGTAGCATGTATTCAAGTTAGATTTGAAATACCAATGCAGTTAGCATGATGCGCCGAGCCCGGTGCATGCAAGACAAATGTATGAACGCACGCATGCAAAGCATAAGGTATGCTAATTTAAACATGCCCTAATCTACCTTCATAAGCAGGTAAATAAAAGGGAAGAAAGAAGTGGGGATTGGAAGACATGCACACACACGCACCCACACTTATTACAAATTCGCCCTCGCTCGGAGGGACCGAATAAATATTACAAATAATTAACCTACAAGCTAATTAAATATTACAGGCCATCTAATTAGCTAAGCAAATTAACTAATCTAGGGAAAGCAGATAAACTGCCTCGGGAAGAGAGCCCAATGCAATGCATGCTCGGTCCTGCTCGGAAGTACACTGCCATGCGCAAGCTGCCTCTGTTTTCCCTGCTATACTCCGCTGAAGACTACCAAAGTCTCAGGATGTGCTTACTGGATGTCAAGGAGTGCCACCGGCTGGAGGGAATCATCACCGGCTGTGGTTTGGTGTCCATCGGCACATAATGAGTCCTGCGGCCACAGATTTATTGCCGGTCGGCACTCTATGAAGTCGATCGGCAAGAAGTTCCTGCGAAACCTGTTTGACAGTAGCAGAGGACAGAACTTTGCATGGCAATGCAATTCAAGCCATATATGCACCAATCATGTCCCTTATCATGTGAGTGACTCAAAGGGACATGGTCCATGGTTCTTGGACCATCAATCGCGCATTTCCATGCGTGATGGCCCAAGGGACCAAGTGTGCACACTTTGATGTCAAATGCAATGCAAACCAACAAACTAAAGTCCAATTCCTATCATTAGATCAAGTAACAAGACATGCATGCTAGATGCAATGCAACCTAGGCATGTAAGCTAAGGATACAACATGGGAATGCAAGATGTGCATGCAAGCATGCAAACAAACATGCAAGGTAAGCATGCAAGCAAGCAAGCAAGCAAAGGATGGACTTAAGCATGATTTAGGCAGCTCTAATTAGGCCCAAAACAGTGGCCATAAGTGCTATGGGATGAGGACTAATGGCATGCAAACATGCATGCAAATGATCTCCAACGCTTCAAGCATTAAAGAGCAATTCTCAAGCACACTTGAAGGGAGGATAACATGGACTAATGGCATGCAAAATAAGCATTGAAAATCATGCAAGAACATGGTGCCAAACCAAGCAATCAAGATAGGCTAAACATGCAACAAGTGGCCCAAGCATTCAAGGCAAGCTAATGAAGTATTGAACTACACTTGATATGACTACACATGGCAAGACTTAAATGACCAAAAACAGAGTTTTAACACATAAAACAAAGCCCAAAAGACCACTTAGATGGCATCTAAATGGCTTGAATTCAAAAGCATGCACAAATGCATTTTCAAGGAGCATACCACACAAGCTCATGAGGCATCAAAGAGGCATCCAAGGCAAGCATAGAAGCATGCCAGGGGGACTGAAATGATGCTACAAATGGTGCCAAACCACTTAAATAAAGCGAGTAATGCATGCTATACACTCACATACTTAAGGCCAACAAGCCAAAATGCAAAGGGGCTATACTAAACATGTCATGGCTGACCAAAATGACTAAGGACAGACCTCAAACATGGCAAAATAAGCACAAAAGCTTCACAAAGCTAAGCCTAAAACATGCTTAAACAATGGTTTACAACCTAAGGCATGTTAAGGCCTAAACATGGCATTACAAGGTAGGTATGCTAAGCATGCATGGTGTACCAAAACCAACATACAACAATGCTATTTCATGGCAAAATAAGCATAAATAACAACCAAGACATGGTCAACATGAGGCTTAGCTAGGTGCTCATTAAAGAGGCAAAAATGGCCCTTTTCAAGGACAACAAGGAGAGGGGGTGACCCTCTCCTTCTTGGGACCTCAAGGCACCATCCTCACCTCTGAAATCCTCAAGATTTCAGTGGTGAGGAGGCCCAAACACCAAGGTCTCAAAGCTTACACAAAATAGCACAAAATGGAGCCTCTCAAGGCTTAGGAGGGGTCAAACACCTCCAAACCACAAAACACTCTAAACAAACTATTTAGAGGGCCTAAAAACAGAACTTTTTTATATTATACACTAAGCTCAAAAACAATTCTAAGATAAGCAAAAATACAATGCAAAAATGGGGTAAAAAGGGGTAAGATTGTTACCTTTGTTGACCTTCTTCACAAATGGTGGACCAGCCCCTTCCTTGAGCTCAAAACATCTCCAAAGCTTCAAGAAAAAACCTCTGGCCCCTCAAGAACCAAGAAAATGTGTAATACTATGTGTTTGTGTGCAATAGTAAGACACAAATACACTTAAACACACACAAGAGAGAGATATAGAGATAGGATATGTATGAAACCCTAACCCTAGAACTCAAACCCTAAAATGGCTGTCTAAAATGTCTAACCTTTTTTCTTCTAACCCTAAGACCAAGAGAGGAGGGCTCCTCTTATAGAGAAGCCAATCTTGTAAAGCTTACTCAAGAAGCTTACAAGGAAGCCATCCCTCCATACACGTGTATGGAGGGGAACAAAATGCAAGCCAGCTGTATTAAAATATCTGCAAAAGTAGATGAACAGTAGTCGGCTTCTCAAAATTGCCATTTTGACAAAATGTACTGCCGACTGGCAATATACATTGCCGATAGCAACAAAACACCAGTCGGTGGCCTCTGGCCATGGCCGGTGATGTGTGGGGATGCCACACAAGGTATTCCCTGCCCCTCCAAGGAAAAACACAAGTGTTTGGTGCAAAACCAGACACTAAACAGTCGAGTTCGGAGATCCTGAGGCAAGGCGCGTAGCTGTAGACACCCCATTTTTGACCGTCCTCAAGACTTTGACGTCACCGTTTGAACACTCGGTGATCATCCATGTTTGTGTTCGTTTGGAGTTCCCGGAGGTCTCGGCTACGCGCCCTGCCTCAGGATCTCCGAACTTGACCGTTTTGTGTCTGGTTTTGCACCAAACACTTGTGTTTTTCCTTGGAGGGGGCAGGGAATGCCTTGTAAGGCATCCCCACACACCACCAGCAGTGGCTAGAGGTCACCGACTGGTTTTTGTTTCCATCGGCACCTTTTGTTGCCGATCGGCACTGTTTGTTGCCGGTCGGCACTCTTTTTTGTCAAAATGGCATTTTTGGGCAGCCGACCACTGTTCATTTACTTTATGTAGATATTTTGTGCCAGCTGTGATAGCTGGCACCAACTTTGCTTCCCTCCATACACGTGTATGGAGGGATTGCCCTCTAACCAAGCTTGTTGTATAAGCTTTGCAAGAGGGAGTTCTATAAGAGGACAAGCCTCCTCTTTGCTCTAGGTTAGAGATTTTGAAGGCAAAACCAGAGCTTCTACATATAGATACACCCTATCTCTATATCTCCCTCTCTCTCCTCCTTTGTGTGTGTTTCTTGGCCTAAAAGTGTGATTTTACCTTACTTTTGCACTAATACAAACACTACTACACCTTGCTCCGAGATTGAGGACTTTGAGGGTTGATTCTTGAGTTTTTGGGCTATTTTTGATCAAAAGAAGGAGGCTACCTTGGCTGTTCTTGAAGTGTGCTTCAAGGGTGAGCATTTTACTTTAGTTTCCCCAAACTTGCACTAGCTTTTTACCTATCATACTTGCTGATTTAGTTTTTGTGCATAACATAAAAAAGGCTTATATTTTCATGCTTAAGAACTTTCATTAAGAGTCTTTCATGGTTTGAGTTCAAACTCACCCTCTTAGGCCTTATTTGGCCTTTTTGTTGCCTCTTTGGTAAGGCTTTGTTTGCTTAAGTGTTTTGGTCTTCTCACCACCAAAAACCAGTGGATTTTCAGTGGTGAGGAAGGTGGTTTGAAGTCTTGCATAGGGGAGGGACACCCCTCTCCCTTCATTGTCTTGTTTCCTTGTATTTTGGCTTAAAAGGGTAACATGCATACTTGATCATTTTTGGCCTCATTTTAGAAGTTTTTTGGGTGTTTTAGGTCATATGTGATCTCTGTTTTTGGCCGGATTTGTACCCATTTGCATGCTTAATATACTTGCTTTACATTCCCCCATTTGGCCTAGGATTGTATCTTGTGTTTAGGCCATGATTCTTGCATGTGTTGGCTTGATTCCATGAAGATGTTGGCATTATTTCACCATGTTTAAGGTCTGTTGGCCATTCGTTTCAGTCATACTTGCCTTGTTTGGTGTCATCTCTTTATGTTTTGGCTGGTAAGCTTTGAGCATATTGACCTCTAGCATGCATAACCATGATCATCCTCATGATTTGGCATCATTTAGGACCACATTTCAGTCCATAAATCATGTTTATATGTGTGCATGTGTGACCTCTTTTATGCCTTGAGGGTGTGCCCTTTTATGCCTAGATATGAGCCTTGATGCACACACCTCTTTGGATTCATTTTAGCTGCCGTATTAATGGTTTTTGGAGTCCATTCTTGCATGTTAAAATTCTGTTTTGGCTTGTCCAAGCCATGCCATAAGTGGCCATGTTAGTGAGAGTGAAATGCTTCCCTTTTTGTGCCTCAACCTTAGGGCCATTGGCTTGCTTGTTGGCATGAGTTTTGGTCCACCTTTCGGGCATTTTTGGCCACTGTTTTGGGGTGGATTAAGGTCTACCCCTTTACGATTTAAGGCCCTCTTGCATGCTTGTCTCATGTCCGTTGCATGATTGCTTTATTAAGTGTTGTAATATGTTGATCCCATTCCTTAAATGGTCCATGTTTGCATTGCATTTGCATCTTCATGCCTAGCATTACATTCTTGCCATATTAGTTGCATGACATTTAGTATGCCTTACATAATTAGTACCATGTTGCATTTTGAGCCATATGAGCATAACATGCATTGCATTACTTGATTTGGGGTGTCAAACCAAGTGTGAGAGTCAAGGAACATTCATACTATGAGTGATGTAATGTGCCTTGATTCTCGGTCATCGGGACCCTTGACTTCGGCATGATAGGGTCTTGGTCCTCATTTGTGTGGTTGCATGCATCTTTACATCAAGTGGCAAACTTGATCCCTTGGGCTATCATGCACCATTGATGGCTCGAGGATCGAAGGCCATGCTTCCCTGAGTTCAAAGCATGATGGGAAGCATGACCATGCTCACATGTGCCTGAAAATCCCATGCCATATACTGTCTATTCTCTGTTGCTGTCAAAACTGTCTCCTACAGGAAATTTATGCCGACCGGCAGAATTCAGTGCCGACCGGCCATTGGTGAATGGCCGATAAACTAGGAAACAGCCGATGGAAATTCTGCACTGCCGGTGGGAATTTCCCCTAGCCGGTGGTACTCTGTAGCATGCAAGGAACCTGTCCTAGGACTTTGGCAATTTTCAGAGAGATAGGGCAGTATAAACAGAGGTGGCAGGGGTATGGTACGGGTTTTCCGGGCAAGGCGGATCAAGCATGCATCACTCACTCATCCCAAGGCACGGCTGCGGCCACTTTCTTGCTGCATTTATTTTGTAAATTAGAAGTTCTGTAATAATTTATTTGTTTATTATTCAGACTGTAATATTCATTTGGCCCCTCCGAGTGAGGGCAATTATGTAATAAGTGTGCGTGAGTGTGTGTATGTCTTCCAACCTCACGTCTTTCTTCCCTTTTATTTACCTGCTTATGATGGTAGATTAGGGCATTTTTGAAATTAGCATACCTTGTGCTATGCATGCGTGCATTCATGCATTTGTATTGCATGCATTAGGCTCGGTACGTCATGCTAACTGCATTTGTACCCCAATTCCAAATTGAATACGTACATCAAATTGATCGCATTTTCGCATGCCATGATTAGGTTAGCCGAGCCTACTCTAATTGCATCTTGCATGTGTTGCATTAGTCAACTTGACATGAACTAGGATCACGCATGTTTGCTAACTAGTTTATTGTTTTTGGCACGGAGTACGATGTAAGTATTTATGCTTTAGCATACCGCGTGCGTGTGAGTGTTGCCATGACAATATGATTGCCATGCGGCTAGATGCTTATGTGATAAATTGTTTGAATGCCTGTGGGTGAAGGTTGGGTTGCCTGAGTTGGAATAACTCGTTGAAATCCGTATTTTAGCCTACTTGCGAGTAGCAAAATTCCAAAACATTTTTTTAAGACAAACGGATATGCAATACTTTTTCCCAAATTAGGCAATCTAGTCTATATTTGTTTGTTGCGCGCATAACATAGTAAATCTAGGTTAATAAAATGGAATAAGAGCACATAAAGTTTTCAAAAATGGATATCACGGTTAGTAGAGGCCGATCTTCGGATCGGGCGAGAGGGGGTGCTCATAGCTGACCTTCCCCAATCGTACCCTAGCTCCCGAGCCGAGACAACTCTGGTGATGACGGACGTGTGGCCTTCGGCACCGAGTCAGGGTTTCCTAAATTCCCCCATAAAAAAATATTTAGGTGGCGACTCTGTATCTGGCCAATCAGTCCATGTTTGGCACTTCTTTTTCTAAAAATCTGTTTTCTCAAAATGATTTGCCGGATTTGGACTCTTTGGTTCAAGATTAAGAACCGCGACACGAATCGAGTCCGAACTGTAGTGGGGTCCCCCACGCGGGCGTGTCTACAGTAGCCGAGACCTCCAGGAACTCCAAACGAACACAAACATGGATGATCACCTGGTGTTCAAACGGTGACGTCCAAGTCTTGAGGATGGTCAAACATGGGGTGTCTACAGTTGCCCCTCTTTGACAGAACTCGAAAGTCATAACAATGACGGGAGTGAATGTCAAAGCCCAGAGACGACCCATTTTTGACAAGGCCGAAGACTTAGAAAAACATGCAAGACAAACAAGGTATGCGCCCGAAGGCAGGGGTAAAATGCAGGACAGTGCACGAAGCCGAGCATAACTTATGATCATGCAAAGAAAGTTGTAATGAAGCACACATGCGACAGTTTTAAGCTAGAAACACCGAACTACACTACAATGCAGAAAGGATGTAAGAGAATTATGCAATTCTCAATACGTCTCACTCGGATGATACAATACCTGTGCGGCTCGTCTAGTTGCACCAGCCTCAAATGAACCGTACATACAATATCGTGCCTGCAAAGAAAACAACTCAACAGGTACGATGTTGTTAGCAACATGCATGACAATGCAAAAATGGATGCAAGATGATGTACAATATATACAAAACTATGTATAAACAATGCAAATGAAAATGAAATGCAATTGAAACAATGCGAACCACATGCAAAGCAATTGAATCGCGATCCAATCATAAGCGGTTCGAAACCACACCTATGTCAAATAGATTGATGGAGGTAACAAGTCCGTCTACCATAGAACGGTCTACTGAACTATGAGTAATGTAGATGGACACAAGAACAAGTATTGGGGGGGAATGACATAAGTGGGGAAACGACCCGCTGGGGAAAGGACTACGATCCTAATGCTAGATGCAACAATTATACTACAATGTAATATATAATGAAAATGCTGGGGAAATGGCAATGGATATGGCACGCGGGCCAAACCAAATCTTGCCTAGGAAAGGCATGTACACATACAAGCCACGTCTAACATAGAACGATCCACTGAACTATGCTTCGACATGAGAAGTATGGGCACATACCGGACCAAGCTCAACATGGAAAGGCGTAAGCCACAGACGGAGAGTGATGCAATGAATGCATGCAAGCTACAATGCAATGTGCACTGGGATGGAAAAGATACAATGGATATGGCCTGCGGGCCAAACCAAATCTTGCCTAGGAAGGGCATGTACACGTTCAAGCCGCGTCTAACATAGAACGGTCCACTAAACTATGCTTCGACACGAGAAGTATGGGGGCATACCGGACCAAGCTCAACCATGGAAAGGCGCAAGCCATAAAGCTACAATGCAATATACACTATATACAATGGAATGGAAATGTGATATAATGGATATGGCCTGCGGGCCAAACCAAATCTTGCCTAGGAAAGCATGTACGCGTACAAGCCACGTCTAACATAGAACGGTCCACTGAACTATGTTTCGACGTGAAAAGTATGGGCACATACTAGACCAAGCTCAATCATGGAAAGGCGCGAGCCATAAAGCTACAATGCAATATACACTATATGCAATGACGCATGACACTGCAACCATTTATGATGATGCATGACAATGCAATTATATATTTTGTTTTGTTTTTGTTTTTGGAATGCAAAATGATGCATGAAATGCATGGAATGCGCGACAACACGCTGCTTTTGAGATGCACGACAATGCAAATGAACTATGCACACCAATGCACCAAAGGTCTTGCACCTTCCAAGGATTTAAGGTCTCCTAGACCGTGCAAAATTCTCGATATGGTTTACTCGGAGTATATCATACCTGTCCGGTTCGTCTGGTTGCACCAACTTTAAATGAACCGTACATACAATATCGTTCCTGCAAAGAAAACAACTCAATAGGTACGATGTGATTAACAACATGCACATTAATGTGCTTAGAAATACGTGACAACGCAAAGCAAGTGGGAAGCATAACAATGCTGTGAAGGCACAGACATGTAAGTGAAGCACGCGGTCTACGCAGGCAACGAAATTGATCACAAGCATGCAGTCTACGCAAGTAATAAAATTGAACATAAACATGCGGTCTACGCAAGCAGAACATGCGGTCTATGCAAGCAGAACATGCGGTCTACGCAAGTAATGGAATTGATAACAAACATGCGGTCTACGCAAGCAAAACATGCGGTCTACGCAAGTAATGAATTTGAACAAACATGTGGTCTATGCAAAGAAAACATGCGGTCTACGCAAGTAATGAATTTGAACAAACATGCGGTCTACGCAAAGAAAACATGCGGTCTACGCAAGTAATGAATTTGAACAAACATGTGGTCTATGCAAAGAAAACATGCGGTCTACGCAAGTAATGAATTTGAACAAACATGCGGTCTACGCAAAGAAAACATGCGGTCTACGCAAGTAATGAATTTGAACAAACATGCGGTCTACGCAAGCAAAACATGCGGTCTACACAAGTAATGAATTTGAACAAACATGCAGTCTACACAAGCAAAACATGCGGTCTACGCAAGTATTGAAATTGAACAAATATGCGGTCTATGCAAGCAAAACATGCAGTCTACGCAAGTAATGAATTTGAACAAACATGCAGTCTACGCAAGCAAAACATGCGATCTACGCAAGTAATGAAATTCAACAAACATGCGGTCTACGCAAGCAAAACATGCGGTCTACGCAAGTAATGAAATTGATCAATCATGCGGTCTACGCAAGCAAAACATGCGGTCTACGCAAATAATGAAATTGAACAAACATGCGGTCTACGCAAGCAAAACATGCGGTCTACGTAAGTAATGAAATTCAACAAAAATGCGGTCTACGCAAGCAAAACATGCGGTCTACGCAAGTAATGAAATTGATCAATCATGCGGTCTACGCAAGTAACGAATTTTGATCAAACATGCAGTCTACGCAAGCAAAACATGCGGTCTACGCAAGTAATGAAATTCAACAAACATGCGGTCTACGCAAGCAAAACATGCGGTCTACGCAAGTAATGAAATTGATCAATCATGCGGTCTACGTAAGCAAAACATGCGGTCTACGCAAGTAATGAAATTGAACAAACATGCGGTCTACCCAAGCAAAACATACGGTCTACGCAAGTAATGAAATTCAACAAAAATGCGGTCTACGCAAGCAAAACATGCGGTCTACGCAAGAAATGAAATTCAACAAACATGCGGTCTACGCAAGCAAAACATGCGGCCTACGCAAGTAATGAAATTGATCAATCATGCGGTCTACGCAAGCAAAACATGCGGTCTACGCAGGTAATGAAATTGAACAAACATGCGGTCTACGCAAGCAAAACATGCGGTCTACGCAAGTAATGAAATTCAACAAACATGCGAAATGCAGTGAGATGCGCAAAACCGTGCGATGCGTTTTAGACAACGTGAGTGCACAAGACAGTGCGAATGATATGCGATACGCATGGGGCAACTCTTGAGTTTTGTAAAAGCCAAAAGGATACGAAAAGGATACACCTTTCAAGAATTCGAGTGCCACGCACAGAAGACACGATCCGAGATCAAAACGAAAGCCGATTGAGCGTCGGAAATGCACTGTTTTGCACTGTTTTGATCACTGAAGGCCCTGAACCACACATATAACCCAAACAAGGATGTAGAAGGCTCAAAAACCATTGCAGGAGACCACCGGATGCCCACCGACCATCAGAATGCATCACCGGCCGCCCATCGGCCTTCATAAAATTATATCGGCACAAACTACTGCCGATCGGCAAAGAGTGTGGCCGATCGGCAAAATATTCCTGTTCGGGGCAGTTTTGACATTTCGGCCGTGGGTCTTTAAATATAGGGCCTCTAGCCCTATATTTTTCACATCCTCTTGCTCTAAAATTCCCTCTCTCTCTCTCTAGAGTGTTTTCGTCCTTTGATCTCCTCGTTTTCTTGTGTTCTAGCCTCAATTTCATTGTTCGATTCGCGAATACCTTCGCGTTTCGAACGTTTTGAACCGAACGAAACTTCGTTTCGGTGTTTGTTTCATGATTTCCGCCACTCGGGGCTTGTTTCCCTCGAGTTTTTCTCGATATCTGTGCCTTTTCCGCACTCCGGCTTTTCCGACCTTTTCCGACCCTCTCGGGGTTGACTTTCTGTTGACTTTTCACATTCTCGCCCGGTTTTTCGTCTCCCGGCCATTTTCACACCCCCTTCGAGATGGCGGACGATCTTCCACAGGGCGGGACCCCTCCAGAGCTCGAGATGGATCCCGAGGCTGACCCCTTGCCACTCCATATCCGACCGTTCGATCTGGAGACCTACAGGCCTGCCGTTCATGTGATGCTCCTCGATGGACTACGCCAGTTCCGGAGCTTCGAAAGAGGCGTGGCACCCGAGCTTCTCCTGCGTGAGTCTACTTCCCATCTGTCCTTCGGCGCTTCCGACGTAACATTCTTTCTTCTGTTTTATTATTTTCCGCAATGTAGAACATAACAGCCATTAGTTGATTCTGTTCTCTAACTGTTTAGTCCGGATGCACCGATATACTGTACACTGTAGTTGATTGCACACAAACTTATAACCGTTATCTGTTTGAAACTTACACGTGCACACACACTGCACTGACCCTGAATCACCCAAACACACGGCGCACACTGCATTCACTGCATACACACTGGTACCTGGTATCTGCTTGAGTTTGAAAACATGCACACATGCTGTATTTGCCCTGAACCACTCAAACACGCTGACACATCACACGTTGTAGTTCACTGTAAGCACACCGGCACCTGATGTCTGTTCGAATTTGAAAACATGCACGCATGTTGTATACTTGTATGCTTCTTAAAACTGCATTTTGAATATTGCCTTGCAATTGCTTCTTTTTTTTATTACAGGGGGATTCCCATACCATCCGCAGGTATGGGAATATCGTCGCTCGGGATTGGTACCTAGAGCTTCTAGACGCTGTTCGTCGCATCGTCGACGAGGCCGACTTTGGCATCTTCTGCAGGGGGCTCTCCTGGCTCACGACCTGTAGGCCCTTGCTCGCCGCTCTAGTGGAGAGGTGGTGGGATACCACCAACTCCTTCCACTTCTCCGTTGTGGGGGACATGACGATGACCCCTTACGATTTCTCGATGCTCACCGACATCGGGGTAGGGGGTGATCCGATCCCCTTTGACACTGATATGGGTGAGTGGGACGCCGCCCAGCTGTACCTACTCGGCACTCAACCTCCCCTCGCTCGAGCAGGGTTCGTCAGGTACTCCTGGTTTGAGAGCCACTTCCGGATCCAGCCAGCTTTGGTCGAGAAGGCGCAGATGACCCCAGAGGAGGTGGACCAGTATGCGCGGGGCTTCCTCATGTTCCTTTTCGGGACGACTCTCTTCGCTGACTGGGCGAACATCGTGCCTCTATGCCTGTTGAGCGCACTAGTGGATGTCAGGCGGATCCGCCATTATGACTGGGGTGGCGCAGGCTTGGCCACTTTGTATGGTTATATGAGCTCTTCTTCCCGCCTCAATGGATAGCTTCTCGGCGGCTACTGGCGAGCTTGGGAGGTACATCTTCTTCCCCTTTTACATTTCTGCTTCACGTTTTCTGTATTCTGTACACTGCACACACCACGGTCTGCCTTCTCACTGACTATATACTGCACATGCGGCACACATATACTCTGCTTTACTTTGACTGTATACTGCACACATTGTATACTCTGTACAATACACTGCACAACACACGGCTCTACCATTTCTGCTTTATTCTGTATTTTGCTTCATCTGATGGCCATACTTATATTTGTCCGGCAGTTGTGGGTGTATGCCTACTTTCCCAGGCTTGCCCCAGTACCTGATATGGAGACCCCGCTCGGTGTCCCCTTTTCTCATCGCTTTGACGTGCGATGCGTGCGGAGACCACGACAGTCTTTCATTTTCTTCCGTCGCTACTTCGACACCATCACCGCCGCGGAGGTATGTTCATGTCTAGAATTTGCTTTAGGCTTTGCTTAGCACTGTATGTTTTCAACGACAGTAGATAACCAACTGCATTTCATTTTCAGATCACCTGGCAGCCCTGGGCTCCGTTGCCGGCCGTGGTGAGGGATCATTATGTGGGCGCAGGGGAGACTACCCGTTGTCGGATTCTGTTGGAGGGCCCGGTTTGTCGGGCTTGGTACCTGGGCGAGCATTTCTTGCGTCAGACCCTGGGTTTACCGGAGCAGATAGTTCCGGGTCCGCCTCCTACACATATGAGGCATATAGAGGGGTTCTCTCTTGAGCAGATGAGGGACTACACCGTTGGCTGGGGTGCAGAGCATCATAGAGGTGAGGGCGACTACGCGGAGTACGTCCGGACCTACATTATGCGACCCTTGAGCGGTGGTCGCCGAGCCGAGAGAGGGGGACCTGCAGAGCCAGTAGCTGGAGCAGAAGCGGGGGCTGGAACAGGAGCGTCGAGGAGAGCTCGAGTCCACGGCAGGGGTGGAGTTCAGAGAGGGCGGGGGACCAGCTGGCCTGCTCTGACCACTTTACTGACATACAGAGGGCAGGACGGGGCGACCTACCAGATCCCCTTCGCTCCTCCCCCGGCTGGTCATGAGTTAGCCGATATCCCCGACTTGCCTCCGGTATGTATTACTTCATTTTGCATCTTGCATTGGTATTTTATTACAGTTTATTTGATATTCCTCGGAATACTGATACATCTTGTACTCTCGCAGGCATCCTCCGAGTACACCCGGCAGTCCGTGGAGTTGAATGCCTCCATGATGGGAATGCTACAGCGGACCTTCGACCTCCTGGCCCTCTATAGTATTCCGGTATGTTCTTCTGATCACGGCCTCAAATCACTCACAAGCTGATTCACGTAATCTGATGCATGACACAACACCTGACACACTGATCTCACAGCGTCTGATACACTGCATACACTACATTCTGCACTGTACTCTGCACTGATAAACTGTCCACGGCATTCACACACTGTACTCATACACCGCATTCTGCACTGATAAACTGCTCACGGCATTCACACACTGTATACTGCATTCTGCACTGATAAACTGCTCGCGGCATCCACACACTGTACTCATACACTGCATTCTGCACTGATAAACTGTCCATAGTATACTGATGCATTTGCCTTTTATGTACTTTTTCAGCCTTCCTTCCAAATTCCCGTTGTAAGAGGTGCTCCAGCTGGACCTTCCGTCCCCGCCCGAGGGAGAAATGAGGAGGGCAGAGTATTCCCCCGCACCAAGGCGGGGCGCACTCATGTCGGGAGTAGTTCGCGGGCTCCAGTCCCTAATGATGATGATGAGGAGTCGGAGGCGGAGGTGGAGGCAGAGTCGGAGGCCGAGTCATCGGAGGAGGAGACCAGAGGCGGCACTGGCTCGGGTTCTGATGACGATGCTGATGATACTCCTGGACCTTCATCCAGGAAGAGGACTAGGACAGACCAATAGCCCTCGGAGCCGCTTGACATGGATACAGATTTTTGTTGTTTTTCTTCTTTCTTGTACTTTTCCCTTTTGTTGGTAGTTAGGATACTTTGTACTGCCGCAGGCAAATTTTTGTTTCCAAAACTTGTGTCTGAAAAGATGATGAAATAAAACAGGCCTTTTATCTGAAAAAGTGTTTACATCCGTATATCTTTACATTTCATGCTTTGCATTGCATCACACCATATTACACCTCAATGTAAATGAAATTGATTGGTTGTCTGAAAATTGAACACTTGCACTGTAATAATCAGATAACTAAACAGCCAACAGCAAAAATAACCCAAGCAACCCACTGCCTGATTCTGGACACACAACCCTTACTCTACTAGGGATTAATCTGTATACAGCCCGTAACACAGCATTTGGTTCATTTTGCACACAACAAATCCTGAACAAACAGCCTAATCTGACAAGGTAGACTACAAAGACGGGACCAGTTGAAGTTGAAGCACACTCAGATGCCCCAGTTTTTTTGTGCTTTTACTCCGCACAGATGTAGAGAATGGCACAGCACTCTGGGCATAAACGATTTTCGAAATAAAACGGATTTTCAAACCGGGGTATCAAGCCTACAACTGAACACAACGGGAAGGACTCAAACAAAAGGGTACACAATCTAAACACATCGAGTAACACTTGGAAAAGACTCAAAACAAAGGTTGATGTAAACAAAACAAAAGACACGACATACAGACGCGTTAACGGGGACGGGGGACCTCAGATCACGAGGAGCTAGTTTCTCTGGGTATTGTTTCCCACCCTTTTCTCACTTGTGATTCTCACATTACTCTGGCACTCAAGCTCGATTTTTCTCTCAAAATCCTTCGGCTCGCTTTTTCTCTCAACTTACACCTATCTATTCTTTATTCTCTCATTTTTCGTCCCTCCCCGAGGTGATCAATGAATGAATAGGAAGTTGCGGGTTAATGCCCAATGCCGTTAGCTCACAGCTATTTCTTCTGGTGGGTAGAGTGCCCTCCTGGCAAGTATGTTGGCGACGGGGGAAAGACAGAACGCCTGACTCAACTGTGCCCCTAGTTCATCATTTTGACCATTTTTTGTTTTGATTTTCTACTAAAACAGTTTTGATCAAGATGAGAGTCGGATTAACGTACTTGTTCGATTTTTTATTTGAAAACCATGCAAGTCAGACTATAAGCACTGAAAATTTTCCTTTTTGGGTCCAAGAAAATGGTCCAGTTTTGGAAAATGGAATAGTTTTCGAGAAAATAGTCAACCTCAGTAAAAATTTTCAAAAACTATTTTGCAAACAGTCAATGCTTAACGAGCATGGAACTTACTCTTTGAGATGTGCAACCTCGGATTGGAGGCAATTGAAGATTGCCCCTGGCTTGAAAGGGGTGGATGGCAAGGGAAAGTTGCCCCTGGTTTGAACGGCGACTCATGGCAACGGAAAGTTGCCCCTTGTCTGGATGGTGTCGTAGCATTTGGTAAACAGTCTTCGTCAGTGATGATCGTGAACGAACCCTCGGATGCTGAGAAGACAGAGATGGTCAAAACCAATATGTGGACACAGTCACCTTGAAGGTGTTGAGGGCTGGACCTCAGGACGAAGTTGCCTAGATACTCCAAACATGGGAATCAAGGATGATTAAAAACCATTGCATGGACTTAGTTGCTATGAAAGCGTTGGGGGCTGGACTTCAGGATAAAGTTGCCTACGTATCCCAAACATGGGAATCAAGCCTTACGTAGTTCCGGTTAAGGTACACTCGGGTATTTTAACCTTCACTTTTCAGGCTCTAACTTTTGCCAAGGTGCCCGATGCGAGTTTTCGACCTTACGAGCTTCTTTTCATTTTCTTTTCTTTTTTTTTTGATTTCTTTTTCTCTTTCTTTTTTCTTTTCTTTTGCATTATTATTTTTTGTTCTCTTTTTTTTTTTTTTGCATTTTTTGTATTTTTCTCTTGCTCTAACTTTTGCCTGGGCCGCCCTTCCGGGTTTTCGGCCCAGCGAGCCTCTCAAAGGGTAAAAGTGTAACAAGTCCATGCCAAATAGTTTTTGAAGTTGAAGCCTCTGTGTATCTAGGGGAACGGCTGTTGCAATGATTCGCAGAAGAATCCATCATGGTTGCTCCGCGGGCTTCTTCTGGTGAGATCTAATCTTTTTTATTCGACTTTGGTGCCTCTTGTTCGAGGGTTGCTTCAAAACTGGCCACACGGGCCTCCTCTAACAGTTGACCGTTGAATGTTCCAAATAAGTTCGAGGCTCAACACAAACAGGTCGAATCTTGAGGCCGAGAGCGATCCTAGGCTGCACAATCTCAAGAGCAATTCCAAACAAGTCTTCACAGGACCGCGCAAAACATTTTGTTTTTGAAGGTTTTTAAGAAAGCGACAAATCGCTCGCACTGAAGATAGTGTGGAACTAATCTGGATCAAGTCAGGATCCTTCCCAGTACTCACATTGACAAGCATGGTTTCATTTATTAAGGGCTTAGCATGCCTCTCCTTTTCTCAATTTGATCAAAGTTTTGCAAAACTCGAGGAATTCCTTCCTCTTCGTTTTTATCACCGCAGTGTTCAAAAGGGGTTTTTTGAAAAACTTAGGTTAATGTAATGAGTTTGGCGCGCAGGAGAGCAGGCGAGATGTACTGTCAGCCCAATCAAATCCTTTGGCACAACTAACTTACACTGAAAGCAAGCATGAAAATGAGATAGCCACAGCTGTTTCATTCAGATCTGTTGGTGTAACTAGCCCCTTGGCAGAAACAGATTCAAAAACAAAAACGGGTAATTACAAAACAAAACGATGTTCGAGGCAACAACCCCGGAATCACCTGGTATTCTATACAAAGGGGACTGACTCGCTACAACAAGATAGACCCTTAAGCAAAAAGACTAACTCAAGTCAAAGAGACAGACTCAAAACAAAAGACTGACTCGATACCCAAGCCAGAATTTACAGAGCTAGTGTTCATAGATGCTCAAAAATGCGTGCCAGACGCCACATCCAAAATATACCAAATGCCGCCCGCAGGTGGTTCACTTTCTGATCACATACTTGCAGTATCTGTGTCCTCAAAATCCAATAACTGGGTTGTAACGGACTTGGCTGAGGTGGGCGGGAGGATAACCTCGTTGTCAATCAAATCTTGCACCTCATGACGGAGGTGGAAACAATTGTCGGTATCATGGCCTGTCTGCTGTGGTACGCGCAGTACTGAGCAGCATCATGCGTAGCAGGGAGATTCTTTGGGAGAGGCTGAGGCTCCAAGGGTTTAAGGTGTCCCTTCTCGGCAAGGATCTGAAGTGCCTTAGACAGAGGCATGTAGAGAGCATGAAAGACCCTGCGCCCTCGGGGCAGGTATTTTGAAGTCTGAGCGTTCTTACTAGCCGCACAAGCAAAAGGGTCGGCAGGCCCTGCCTTGGCTTTCTGATCTTTCCCAGGTGCATGGGCGGGAATAGGAGAAACTGTTCTGGCATGACGGGGCCTATCCCGATTTTCCGACTGACTTGAACTACCCTCAGGTGGAGTGGGGAAAGCATCCTCCACAACTCTTGTCACAACTGCAGATATCTGTTGCTTGTTCATCCCCCCGGCTTTCAAAGCCTCGACTACCCACAGCAGTTGTTCACTAGGATCGGCATCTGCCTTCACTTTGTCTTTTCCTCTGGCCTCAGTCTGATCGAGGGTTTGGTTTGATGTGGATATGTCATTACCATAGCTGGAGGCCATCTCCGGTTGGCTAAGTTCAATCACAATTCGCCCCAACAACGGGGGCTCCTGGGGTACAAAACTCCCGGTATATGGTGCGACTGGAGGTGAAGCTGACATTCCGTAGGCCGGCTATCTTTTTTTGGTCAATTGCATTTTTGGCCGGCCGACTACTGTGCATCTGCTTTTGCAGATATTTTTGTGCAGCTGGCATACACTGTCACCCCCTCCATACACGGATTGCCCTCTTTTTAGCTTTCTTTGGAAGCTTTACAAGACTAATTGTCTATAAAAAGAGAACCTCTTCTCTCTTGTTCAGGGGTTAGACAACTTAGACAACATTTTCAGAGCTTGAGCTTTAGGGTTAGGGTTTACATATATCCTCTATCTCTATATCTCTCTCTCTCTTGTGTTTAGTGTGTGTTTAGTCTCATTTTTGTGCACAAACACCCACCATCACACCTTTTCTTAGTTGCTGAGGTACCAGAGGTCTTTCCTTGAAGCTTTTGGACTGGTTTGGAACCAAAAAAGCTGCTGGAACATTGTTTGTGAAGAGGGTCTACAAGGGTAAGACTTTTGTCCCTTTTTACCCCATTTTTGCAAAGCTTTTTAGCCTATCTTGCATCTATTTTTGAGCTTAGAATATAACATATAAAAGTCTTGTTTTTGTCTGCTCTAAATAGTTTGTTAAGGGTGTTTTAAGCTTTGGGGTTGTTTGACCCCTCTTAAGGCTTGTTTGGCCTTTGTTTTGTGCCATTTTGGTTGAGTGTAGACGCGCCCGTGAGGCCTCGCTACAGTTCGGACTCGATTTTGTTTGCGGTTCTAAATATGAACCAAAGAGTCCAAATCCGGCAAATCGTTTTGAGAAACAGATTTTTTGAAAAGAAGTGTCAAACATGGACTGCTTTGCCAGATACAGAGTCGCCACCTAAATATTTTTTTATTGGAGAATTTAGGAAACCCTGACTCGGTGCCAAAGGCCACGTGTCCGTCATCACCAAAGTTGCCTCGGCACGGGAACTTAGGTACAATCGGGGAAGGTCAGCTATGAGCACCCCCTCTCGCCCGGTCCGAAGACCGGCCTCTACTAACCGTGATATTCTGTTTTGAAAACATTATGTGCTCTTAAACCGGTTATTAGCCTAGAATTACTATGTTATGCGCACAGCAAACAAGTATAGACTAGATTGCCTAATTTGGGAATAAGCATTGCATATCCGTTTGTTTTTGGAAAATGTTTTCGAATTTGCTACTCGCAAGTAGGCTAAAATACAGATTTCAACGAGTTTTTCCAACTCAGACAATCCAACCTTCACCCACAGGCATTCAAGCAGTTATATCACATAAGCAGCTAGCCTCATGGTAATCATGCTATCATGGCAACACCCACACGCATGCAAGGATGCTAAAGCATAAATACTTACATCGTACTCCGTGCCAAAATAAAGAACTCGTTAGCAATCAATGCATGATCCAAGTCCATGTTTAAATGTCTAATGCAATGCATACGGAATGTCACTAGAGTAGGCTCGGCTATTCTATGAATGACATGTGAAAATGCACAAGTAGCATGTATTCAAGTTAGATTTGAAATACCAATGCAGTTAGCATGATGCGCCGAGCCCGATGCATGCAAGGCAAATGTATGAATGCACACATGCATAGCATAGGGTATGCTAATTTAAACATGCCCTAATCTACCTTCATAAGCAGGTAAATAAAAGGGAAGAAAGAAGTGGGGATTGGAAGACATGCACACACACGCACCCACACTTATTACAAATTCGCCCTCGCTCGGAGGGACCGAATAAATATTACAGATAATTAACCTACAAGCTAATTAAATATTACAGGCCATCTAATTAGCTAAGCAAATTAACTAATCTAGGGAAAGCAGATAAACTGCCTCGGGAAGAGAGCCCAATGCAATGCAGCTCGGTCCTGCTCGGAAGTACACTGCCATGCGCAAGCTGCCTCTGTTTTCCCTGCTATACTCCTCTTAAGACTGCCAAAGTCTCAGGATGTGCTTACTGGATATCCAGGAGTGCCACCGGCTGGAGAGAATCATCACCGGCTGTGGTTTGGTGTCTATCGGCACATAATGAGTCCTTCGGCCACAGATTTATTGCCGGTCGGCACTCTATGAGGTCGATCGGCAAGAAGTTCCTGCAAAACCTGTTTGACAGCAGCAGAGGACAGAACTTTGCATGGCAATACATTTCAAGCCATATATGCACCAATCATGTCCCTTATCATGTGAGTGACTCAAAGGGACATGGTCCTTGGTTCTTGGACCATCAATCGCGCATTTCCATGCGTGATGGCCCAAGGGACCAAGTGTGCACACTTTGATGTCAAATGCAATGCAAACCAACAAACTAAAGTCCAATTCCTATCATTAGATCAAGGAACAAGACATGCATGCTAGATGCAATGCAACCTAGGCATGTAAGCTAAGGATGCAACATGGGAATGCAAGATGTACATGCAAGCATGCAAACAAACATGCAAGGTAAGCATGCAAGCAAGCAAGCAAGCAAAGGATGGACTTAAGCATGATTTAGGCAGCTCTAATTAGGCCCAAAACAGTGGCCATAAGTGCTATGGGATGAGGACTAATGGCATGCAAACATGCATGCAAATGATCTCCAACGCTTCAAGCATTGAAGAGCAATTCTCAAGCACACTTGAAGGGAGGATAACATGGACTAATGGCATGCAAAATAAGCATTGAAAATCATGCAAGAACATGGTGCCAATCCAAGCAAACAAGATAGGCTAAACATGCAACAAGTGGCCCAAGCATTCAAGGCAAGCTAATGAAGTATTGAACTACACTTGATATGACTACACATGGAAAGACTTAAATGACCAAAAACAGAGTTTTAGCACATAAAACAAAGCCCAAAAGACCACTTAGATGGCATCTAAATGGCTTGAATTCAAAAGCATGCACAAATGCATTTTCAAGGAGCATACCACACAAGCTCATGAGGCATCAAAGAGGTATCCAAGGCAAGCATAGAAGCATGCCAAGGGGACTGAAATGATGCTACAAATGGTGCCAAACCACTGAAATAAAGTGAGTAATGCATGCTATACACTCACATACTTAAGGCCAACAAGCCAAAATGCAAAGGGGCTATACTAAACATGTCATGGCCGACCAAAATGACTAAGGACAGACCTCAAACATGGCAAAATAAGCACAAAAGCTTCACAAAGCTAAGCCTAAAACATGCTTGAACAATGGTTTACAACCTAAGGCATGTTAAGGCCTAAACATGGCATTACAAGGTAGGTATGCTAAGCATGCATGGTGTACCAAAACCAACATACAACAATGCTATTTCATGGAAAAATAAGCATAAATAACAGCCAAGACATGGTCAACATGAGGCTTAGCTAGGTGCTCATTAAAGAGGCAAAAATGGCCCTTTTCGAGGACAACAAGGAGAGGGGGTGACCCTCTCCTTCTTGGGACCTCAAGGCACCATCCTCACCTCTGAAATCCTCAATATTTCAGTGGTGAGGAGGCCCAAACACCAAGGTCTCGAAGCTTACACAAAATAGCACAAAATGGAGCCTCTTAAGGCTTAGGAGGGGTCAAACACCTCCAAACCACAAAACACTCTAAACAAACTATTTAAAGGGCCTAAAAATAGAAATTTTTATATTATACACTAAGCTCAAAAATAGTTCTAAGATAGGCAAAAATACAATGCAAAAATGGGGTAAAAAGGGGTAAGATTGTTACCTTTGTTGACCTTCTTCACAAATGGTGGACCAGCCTCTTCCTTGAGCTCAAAACAGCTCCAAAGCTTCAAGAACAAACCTCTGGCCCCTCAAGAACCAAGAAAAGGTGTAATACTATGTGTTTGTGTGCAATAGTAAGACACAAATACACTTAAACACACACAAGAGAGAGATATAGAGATAGGATATGTATGAAACCCTAACCCTAGAACTCAAACCCTAAAATGGCTGTCTAAAATGTCTAACCTTTTTTCTTCTAACCCTAAAGCCAAGAGAGGAGGGATCCTCTTATAGAGAAGCCAATCTTGTAAAGCTTACTCAAGAAGCTAACAAGGAAGCCATCCCTCCATACACGTGTATGGAGGGGAACAAAATGCAAGCCAGCTGTATTAAAATATTTACAAAAGCAGATGAACAGTAGTCGGCTGCTCAAAATTGCCATTTTGACAAAATGTACTACCGACCGGCAACAAAGAATGCCGACCGGCAATATACATTGCCGATAGCAACAAAACACCAGCCGGTGGCCTCTGGCCATGGCCGGTGATGTGTGGGGATGCCTCACAAGGTATTCGCTGCCCCTCCAAGGCAAAACACAAGTGTTTGGTGCAAAACCAGACACTAAACAGTCGAGTTCGGAGATCCTGAGGCAAGGCGCGTAGCCGAGACCTCCGGGAACTCCAAACGAACACAAACATGGATGATCACCGGGTGTTCAAACGGTGACGTCCAAGT
This sequence comes from Camellia sinensis, assembly GCF_055761805.1. Classification (NCBI taxonomy): domain Eukaryota; kingdom Viridiplantae; phylum Streptophyta; class Magnoliopsida; order Ericales; family Theaceae; genus Camellia; species Camellia sinensis. The sequence continues at coordinate 17,175,319 of NC_138966.1, forward strand.
CTTGAGGACGGTTGAAAATGTGGCGTCTACATTGAGCTCCAGGACCATTGTGAGGGATTTCAAAGGTGAGGATGGTGCCTTGAGGTCCTAGGAAGGAGAAGGTCACCCCCTCTCCTTGTTGTCCTTGAAAAGGGCTATTTTTGCCTCTTGAGGGAGTATCTAGTTTAAGTGTGTGTTGACCATGCCTTGACTGATATTTATGCTTATTTTTCCATGAAATAGCATTGTGTTGAGTTGGTTTGGACACACCTTGCATGCTTTGCATACATGTCTTGTAATGCCATCATTTAGCCTTAACATGCATCTAGGCTTTGACCCTTGTTCAAGCATGTTTTAGGCCCTACTTTGTGAAGCATTTGTACTTGTTTTTCCATGCTTAAGGTCTGCCTTTAGTTGTTTTGGTCGACCATGGCATGCATTGCATAGCCCCTTTACATTGTTTAGCTTGTAGGCTTTAAATGTGCGAAGTGTTGAGCATGCATTGTTTGATTTATTTCAGTGGTTTGACACCACTTATAGCATCATTTCAATCCTCATGACATGCTTGCATGCTTGCCTTTGATGCCACTTTGATGCCTTATGAGGTTGTGTCTTATGCTCCCTGTTTGGTCATTGTGCATGCCCTTGAATTTAAGTCATTTAGATGCCATCTAAGTGGTCTTTAGGCTTTGTTTTAATATGCTAAAACTCTGTTTTTGGTCATTTAATTCATGCCATGTTTGGTTTTGCTAAGGGTAGTTCAATACCTCCTTAGCTTGCCTTGAGTTTTGGACCTCTAATTGCATGCTTATGCTTGTCTTGTTGGCTTGGTTTGGCACCATTTTAACATGATTTTCAGAGCTTATGTTGCATGTCATTAGTCCATGTTTTTGTGCTTACAAGTTGTCTTCATATGCTTAAGTGTTGGACCATATTTGCATGCATGCGTGTGTGTGTGTTGGACCTCACTTCCATAGTATTGGCCACTGATTTTGGCAAGCTTGCAAACTACTCATGTTAGTTTAAGCCCACCCCTTTGCATGTTGTTGTATGCCCACCTTGTATGTTGTTGCATATTTGTGTGTTGTTGCATGATTGGAGTTGCATGATGAATGAAGTCACATGCTTGCTTGCATGCTCGAACACCCACATTGTGCCTTGCATACTTGTTAATTGCATTGTCTCATGCCCTGTGTCTTGCATGACCATTGTTTGCCTTGTATGCTTCTTAGCATTGTCCATGTTGCATACTGTAGACGCGCCTGCGGAGGGACCCCGCTGCTACAGTTCGGACTCGCGATTTTTGTTGTCGCGGTTCTTAATCTGAACCAAAGAGTCCAAATCTGGCAAATCGTTTTGAGAAACAGATTTTTGAAAAAGTAGTGCCAAACATGGACTGCTTTGCCAGATACAGAGTCGCCACCTAAATATTTTTTAAAATGGGGGAATTTAGGAAACCCTGACTCGATGCCGAAGGCCACATGTCCGTCATCACCGGAGTTGTCTCGGCTCGGGAGCTTGGGTACGATCGGGGAAGGTCAGCTATGAGCACCCCCTTTCGCCCGGTCCGAAGACCGGCCTCTACTAACCATGATATCCAATTTTAAAAACGTTTATGTGTTCTTAAACCGGTTATTAGCCTAGAATTACTATGTTATGCGTGCAGCAAACAAGTATAGACCAAATCGCCCAAATTGGAACAAAACATTTCATGTTTGTTTTGAAAAAAATGGTTTGCTACTCGTAAGTAGGCTAAAATGCGGATTTTGCCACCCTCAAGTGGGCTTTTAGAAAAGATGATTTTGCCACTATCTAGTGGGCTTAAAACTCACAGTTTTAATGCATTATTCCAATTTAGGTAATTCAACCTCCATCCACAGGCATTCAAGCAGTTATATCACATAAGCAGTTAGCCTCATGGTAATCATGCTATCATGGCAACATTCACACGCATGCGGTATGCTAAAGCATAAAAGCTTACCTAGTACTCCGTGCCAAAACAGTAAACTAGTTAGCAAAATGTGCGTGTCCTAGTTCATGCTAAATTTCCTAATGCAACACATACAAGATGCAATTTAGATAGGCTTGGTTAACCTAAGCATGGCATATGTAATGCGATCAATTATCACATATTTGATTTGTAAATTGAAATACAAATGCAGTTAGGGTGACGCACCGAGCCCAATACATGCAGTACAAATGCATGAATGCACGCATGCATAGCATAAGGTATGCTGAATCTAAACATGCCCTAATCTAACATCGTAAGCAGGTAAATAAAAGGGAAGAAAGAAGTGGGGTTGGAAGACATACACACCACCCACACACACTTATTACAGATTTGCCCTCACTCGGAGGGCCCAAATAAATATTACAGTCCCAAATAATAAACAAATAAAATTATTACAGAATTTTCTAATTAATTAAAAGAAAGGATGCGAAAGAAAAAAAGGAGGGTGGCCACAGCCTCTGCCTCGGGGTGCGCAGATGATGCATGCTCGGAACTTGGCTCGCCCGAAAAACCCGTACCGTACCCCTGCCACTTCTGTTTGTACTGCCTTATCTCTCTGAAAATTGTCCAAGTCCTGGAGCAGGTTCCTTACACACTGCAGAGAACCACCGGCCAGACAGAATTCCTACCGGCACTCCAGAATCTCCATCGGCTGTTGAGTTTATAATCGGCACTTAAAATATTGCCGGCCGGCACTGAATTCTGCCGGTCGGCAGAAACTTCCTGCAGAGACAGTTTTGACAGCAAACAGAGAATAGACAGTGCATGGCATGGGGTTTTCAGGCACATGTAAGCATGGTCATACTTCCTATCATGTTTTGGACTCAAGGAGGCATGTCCTTCGATCCTCGAACCATCAATGGCGCATGGTGGCTCAAAGGATCAAATTTGCCATTTGATATAAAGACGCATGCAACAAACAAAATGAAAACCGAAGCCTTATCAAGTTGGAGTCAAAGGCCCCGGTGACCGGGAATCGAGTCACATTACATCACTTGAAGTATGAATGTTCCTTGATTCCCACACTTGGTTTGACACCCCAAACCAAGTAAATGCAATGCATGTTATGCAAACATGGCTCAAAATGCAACATGATACCAAGATGCAAGGCACAACAAGCATTATGCAACCAACATGACAAATGTGTAATGCCAAGCATACAAGGTGCAAAATGTGATGGCAAATATGGACCAATTGGACAATGGGATTAATATACTACAAGGCTTAATGAAGTAACCATGCAACAAATATGAAACAAGCATGCAATGGGGCCTAGAACCATAAAGGGGCAGACCTTAAACCATCCCAAAACAGCGGCCAAAAGATGTCTAAAAGGTGGACCAATACTCATGCTAACAAGCAAACTAATGGTCCCAAGGTTAAGGCATAAAAAAAAGACATTTTCCCCCCACCAACATGACTACTCATGGCATGACTAAGACAAGTAAAGACAGACCTTTTACATGCAAAATGGGGCTCCAAAGCCTCCTAATATGGCAACTAAAATGACTCCAAAGGAGTGTATGCACCAAGGCTCAAATGTAGGCATAAAGGGGCACACCCTCAAGACACAAAAGGGGTCATGCATGCACACATACAAACATGGTTCTTGGACTAAAATATGGTCCTAAATGATGTTAAATCATGAGGGTGATCACAACCATGCATGCTAGAGGTCAACATGCTCAAAGCTTTCAAGCCAAAATACATAGCACCTATAACAAACATGTCAAGCATGACCAAATGGATAACCAACAGACTTTAAGCATGGAAAAACAATGCTAAAAGCTTCATGGAACTAAGCCAACACACACAAGAATCATGGTCTAAACACATGGGACATTTCTAGGCCAAATGGAGCAATACAAAGCAAGTGCTACAAGCATACAAGGAGGCACAAATCCGGCCAAAAACAGAGATCCCACATGACCTAAAAACACCCAAAAAGTTCTGAAATAAAGCAAAAACCAAGCAAGCATGCATGCCACCCTTTTGGGCCACAACTCAAGGAAACAAGACAATAAAGGGAGAGGGGTGTCCCCCCCCCCCCCCTATGCAAGACTTCAAACCGACCTCTTCAACACTAAAAATACACTGATTTTTAGTGGTGAAGAGATCAAAATACAAACATGACCAAAGCTTAACCAAAGAGGCAACAAAAGTGGCCAAACAAGGCCTAATAGAGTGAGTTTGCACTCAAAACACCAAACAACCTTAATGAAAGTTCTAAAGCATGAAAATATAGGCCTTTTTCATGTTATACACAAAAGCTAAAACAGCAAGCAAGATAGGTAAAAAACTATTGCAAGTTTGGGGAATATAAAGCAAGATGCTCACCCTTGAAGAACCCTTGAAGAACAAATGGTCTAGCCCTCTTCTTTTGATCAAAACCAGTCCAAAAACTCAAGAATCAACCCCCCCAAGTTCCTCAATCTCGGAGTAAGGTGTAATAGTATGTGTAATGGTGCAAAAGTAAGGTAAAAAACCACCTTTAGGCCAAGGAAACACACACAAAGGAGAGGGGAGAGGGAGATATAGAGATAGAGTGTATCTATACCTCAAAGCTCTGGTTTTTGGTTCCAAAATTCTAACCTAGAATAAAGAGGAAGACCCTCCCTCTTATAAGACTCCCTCTTGCAAAGCTTATACAACAAGCTTGCTTAGAGGGAGATCCCTCCAAACACGTGGAGGGAGGCAGAGTTGGTGCCAGCTATCACAGCTGGCACAAAATATCTCCATAAAGTGGATGAACAGTGGTCGGCTGCCCAAAAAAGTTGTTTCGACAAAAAAAAGTGCAGACCGGCAACAAACTATGCCGACCGGCAATAAAATGTGCCGACCGGCAACAAAATGTGCCGATGGAAGCAAAAGACCAGCCGGTGGCCTCTAGACACTGCCGGTGGTGTGTGGGGATGCCTTACAAGGCCTTCCTTGCCCTTCCAAGGCAAAACATAAGTGTTCGGTGTGAAACCAGACACTAAACGGTCAAGTTCGGAGATCCTGAGGCAGGGCGCGCGAACCGAAACCTCCGGGAACTCTAAACGAACACATACATGAATAATCACCGAGTGTTCCAAGCGGTGATGTCCAAGTCTCAAGGACGGTCAAAAATGGGGTGTCTACACATACTAGTCGACATGCTTAGGATTGCATTGCATCGGCATGCATGCTTCGCCTCTTGAATTCCTTGTGATAGAGGTTGAGTTCAATTTCCTTGATTATGTGCATTGCATTCCATATCAACATGCACACTTGATTCTTTGGGCCATCATGCATGGAAATGCATGATTGGTGGCCCGAGAATCGAGGCCCATCCTCCTTTGAGTCATGAATATGATAAAGAGTGTGGTTGGTGCATACATTGCTTGAAATGCATTGCCATGCCAAGTTCTATCCTCTGCTGCTGTCAAACCAGTTTTTGCAGGAAGATTTGGCCGGCCGGCCATCTTAAGTGCCGACCAGCCATCCATAAGTGGCCGATGGATTGATTAATGGTCGATGACCATTCCCCATGGCCGGTGACTATTCCTCACGGCCGGTGGTGCTCCACAGCACTCAGAGAAGCAACCCTGGGACTTGTGCAGTCTTCAGAGAAGCAGAACAGTCAAAGCAGAGGCAACTTGTGCATGGCAGTGACTTCCGAGCGGAATCGAGCAAACATCGCATTGGACCCTCTTCCCGAGGCTGTTTATTGCTTAAATTAGATTAATTAATTTGCTTAATTAATTAGGTGGTCTGTAATATTTAATTAGCTTGTTAGTTAGTTAAATTGTATTATTCTTTCGGTCCCTCCAAGTGAGGGCTAACTTGTAATAAGTGTGGGTGCGTGTGTGCATGTCTTCCAATCCCCCACTTCTTTCTCCCTTTTACATACCTGCTTTTGATGGTTAGTATTAGGGCATATTTAAATTAGCTTACCTTATGCTATGCATGCATGCATCCATACATTTGTCGTACATGCACCGGGCTCGGTACATCATACTAACTGCACTTGTATTTCAATTCCAAGTTGAATACCTGTTAGTTGCAGCATTTCACATGCCATCATTAGGATAGCTGAGGCTATTGTAGTTGCATCTTGTATGTGTTGCATTAGTCATCTCGACATGAACTAGGATCATGCACATGATTACTAACTAGCTTCTGTTCTGGCTTGGAGTACTCGGTAAGCATTTATGCTTTAGCATACTGCATGCGTGTGAGTGTTGCCATGACAGCATGCTTACCATGAGGCTACTTGCTTATGTGATATAACTGCTTGAATGCCTGTGGGTGGAGGTTGAATTACCTAAATTGGAATAATGTATTAAAACTGTGAATTTTAAGCCCACTAGATAGTGGCAAAAACATCTTTTCTAAAGCCCACTTGAGGGTGGCAAAACTTGCATTTTAGCCTACTTGCAAGTAGCAAACCATTTTCAAAACAAACATGCAATGTTTTGTTCCAATTTAGGCAATTTGGTCTATACTTGTTTGTTGTGCGCATAACATAGTAATTCTAAGCTAATAATCAGAATAGGAACTCATAATGCTTTCAAAACAAGATATCACGGTTAGTAGAGGCCGATCTTTGATCGGGCGAGAGGGGGTGCTCATAGCTGACCTTCCCCAATCGTACCCAAGTTCCTGAGCCGAGGCAACTTTGGTGATGACGGACACATGGCCTTTGGCACCGAGTCAGGGTTTCCTAAATTTCCCAAAATAAAATATTTAGGTGGCGACTCTGTATCTGACAAAGCAGTCCATGTTTGGCACTTCTTTTCTACAAATCTGTTTTCCAAAACGATTCGCCGGATTTGGACTCTTTGGTTCAGATTAAGAACCGTGACAATTTGAGAGTCCTGAACTGTAGCAAGCCCAAAACGAACAGAACGGGACTCGTCCTCCCGGGGCGCTCGGGAACGTCTACACCACTCAGCAAAGGTCCAGTCCATCTAATCCTTAAAGGCCATCTCCGAAAAGATCCATCTAAATGCCAAAAGACCCACTCTAAAAAAGCCCAATCTGGTCAAACCCGTCTAGACTAATCCAATTCAAATACATCAAGTATAACTGGGTCGAAATCCTTGTTAGTTAGTTCTCAGCTTACACCCATCCATTTCTCCGATTGCCAACTCAACAGACCCGTGATGGCTCAGAGTTGAGAAGAAGTTGTGGCCATGATAACGACCCTAAACTAGGGAATTTCCATGGAGAATGAAACCATTGCTGAAATACAACACCCATCTGGGGCATCTACCACACATCCAGTCCCAAGCCCCCAGTCGAACTTTGACCCACTTTCGCAAGCTGAAGATTTACAGGGTCAAGATCCTCGAGAAGGGCTGGCTCAAGCTTAAGTTTTCAGACCCTTGATGCACCCTAATGAGGGGCATTTCCCTTTTGATATTAATGATCTCAACCCGAACTTGTGAAAAAATTGTTAACCATAAGAAGCAATTCAAAAAGGCATAGGGAATTAACTCCATTCCTGACATTGAGGATGGGTACACTGGGGCTACGTAAAGCTCCTAGATAGATTCAAAATGTCACACATTGACCGTTTTAATGAGTCTAGAGATCCTATGGTACATATTCGGCTTTTCTTGGACGTCCTGAAACCAATGGGTCTGACTAAGCCTCAAAAACTCTCCCTGTATGGAAGAATCTTGTCACATATAGCGGCCACTTGGTATGCCAAGTTGGAGGATAAAGTGAAAAAAAACTGGGAAGATTTGGCTGAGGCGTTTGTCAATCAGTATTCTTACAATACCCAAATTGAAATGACCACCCAAAAGCTTGAAGCAACCCACCAGAATCCTAAAGAACCTTTTGTGGAATTTGTTTCAAGGTATAGAGCAAAGGCTGCACAAATGACAGATTGACCTTCCGAGAGAGACCAAGTACGAATGGTGGTGCAAAACCTTGAGCTTGATATGCTGCAAAAGTTAATAATCACTCCATTGTTCACTTTCAAAAATTTGCATGAATTAGGGATTCAGATTGAGAGCGCATTTAACAAAGGGATTATTCATAGAACAAGCGAACCAACAAGGACGGTGTTTTTCAGGAGTACCAATGCTAGCAGTAGAACTATTCTCAAATCCACTGAAATCAATAGCATTGTCAGTGATCCCAAAACTACCAACCATCTTGCCAATACTAACCCAAAAACAGTCGGCCCAACCCGAGCTCAAGGCAGAACTTTCACCCCCCTCCATATGTGCCTAACCAGCGCACTAAAAGTCCTGATGAGAAGAGGGTATCTCAAACCCTTTATCCCCAACCTCTTCTGGACCTACTTCTTATTAGACATAACCCCACAAAATACTGTGCGTACCATCAGCAGCGCGGTCATGGCACCGATTGTTGTTACTACCTTCGTCATGGGGTTCAGAATCTTATCAACAACAAGGCGATAGCTCCACCTCAAGAACCCAATGTTACCACCAACCCACTTTCCATCCGTGACCAAGTACCTCATTCTCACCTTAATCTCATCCATACACGACCTCCTACCTTTGACCTTAGTATATATATCACCCCGGCCCATTTACCCAAGCCTGAGGTGTTCATTCCAGAATGCACAGACTTGTGCATGATGGATGCACTTGAATCCCAATCATTTCAAACCCCAAAAATTAACAATAGCCCAATTCCAGTCCAACCTACGCCAAAAAGTCCAACCCAACCTATTCATCAAGACTAAGTTGAGTCAAATGCACTGCATACACCAATGGTCGAACCTGCTACTGCTGAGTTGTTGAGCATGATTGAAGATCTTCAGAGAATTATGGCAGATTTAGCCTTTTCGGTCTTGGCTCTATCATCGACCACATTATATACCAAAAGGTTCACATCAAAAAGCTCCCTAATCTTGGGGCAAGCTGTAGTTAAAAAGGGCCAACCTGAAGCTATCTCAAGTCTGGGTAATGACATATCAACAAAAAATGGGCCTCGTTTCGATATAGCCATCCAATCCCTTGGCCAGGCTGAAGCAAGTGGCAAGAACAAGGCCGAGACAAGTATTGATCCCTATGCACATCTTCGGTGGGCTATTGAGACTTTGAAGGTCAAAGGGTTGAACAAGCAATAAGTTCTCACAGTTGTTGCAAAGACTGTGGATGGCACTTTTACCGCTCAGGTTGAGAGCATTTTGACTCGAAGGGTAAACAATGAAAGGGGTTGCTTTAGCAGAAACACCCATCCTGATTCCAGTCCTAAGGCCATGAATACCCAGCCAACACCTGCCAATCCATTTGCCAATGTTTCTAAAACTGATGCTTCCTCCTCCCAAAAACGAAACTTCGCCCATCTCCACATGAGCCCAACCCTTGCCTTGAAGCTACTCATAGAGAAAAGGTATCTCAAACCGCTCAATCCTTGACCTCTCCTTAACCCTCTCCCACCTAAACATGACCCTACCCAATATTGCACATTCCATCAATAGTATAGTCACCATACTGACCGTTACTTTCGCCTTCGCTATGAAATTCAAGATTTGATTGACAATAAGGTCATCACCCAAAAAAATCCCAAAGGTGTCAATAAACCTCTCCCTGACTGCAATAGATTTCTATCACATAACATAAATCCCATCCATGGCTTGCCAACAACCAACCTTGACCCCAACCAGCATGGTCAATGAGATGTGTGGGGACTACTAGGGGAATTATGAGGCTCATTCTGTGAGACCCAATTTGAAAGTTTGAAACCAATCTTACTGGGTGTGGATATTAGTAATGTTGAATTAAAGGCAAGTTTGGACCCTCCTGTGAGCTACTTGAAGGTTTTTTTTGAAATCTGCAATTGGACTTGGAGAGTGAAAACCCCTTTCTGTCTCAAGAATGTTGATTTTTTTTTTTTTAAGTCATGTCTTGTAAATAGTTGAGTTGTGAGTTTTATTTTTGTTGTCTTTTCTTGTGTTGTTGAGCAATTGAGTCTTTTCCTTTGAGTTGCTCTCATGTACCCTCGGGTCTTCGTTTTACTATTTTAATAATAAGAAAGCGAGGAGTCAAGTTTTTGATCATTTTATTGTGCCTATAGTCATTCATGTGTGACCTTTTAAGAAATAGAAAAAGCTTTGAATTTGTTTTTTTGAATGAGATTCCGTTAATAAGCTCGGGTGCTAAGAAGGATCCCCCAAATGGTTTGAGATGATTCTGACTTATCGGCGCAAAGTCCTTCATATGTTTCTTCTACAAATCTTGTGAAGAAAGATTTAGAATTGTGTGTTGTATTCTACATTGTCCTGGAGATTTTCTTCACCTTTAGGCAATCATTTTGGTAAGCACAAGATGACTTTCAGACCTCACAAACATAGAATTGCCCCCTTGGTGTTTTCATTACTTCAAAGAAAAGCATACAGCAAAAAAAAAAAAAAAGAAAGGAAAACGAAGGAGGAAAGAAAAAGAAAAGAAAAGAAAGGAAAAAAAAGAAGGGAAAAAGAAATTAACCATCAAGCTAGGGGTATCCATTGGAATGAAATCCAATCAACCATGAGGACGGTTACTTTTGTCTGAATTCGAGGAAGCCAATGCGAGGAAGTACCTCGAGAAGAACCAATTTTGAAAATAGACTAAAAGAAAGGAAGAAGGCATGAATAAGAGAATGGAGAACCAAGCTCAAATCAAGGTGAAGCTAGTTCCAGTGTTAGGGCGAGAATGACTATTGATCAAATTCACCGCAAGTATTGTAACGTTATCCTTGAGAGGCTCGCTAGGCCCTGAAAGGGAGATCTAGGCAAAAGTTAGAGCATGAAAAATGAGAAATCAAACAAATAGAGCTCGCAAGGTTGAAAACCCGAGAGAGCGACTTTGGCAAAAGTTAGAGTGCAAAAGGAGAGTGTCAAAACCCGAGTGAACCTCAACCATGAACTACGTTGACTTGATTCCCATTCTTGGGATGCGTAGACAACTTTATCTTGAAGTTCGGTCTCAACTATATCCATCTTATTCATCTCAACCCAATCACCTTGCCCAATTCACGTTGTCAGCTTCACATCAATCCACGAGCTACACCAACTTCTGCGCATATCATACTTGCATTGGGTGAGAAAGAACTAGCTTGAATCAACAAGTAGAGAAATTTTCAATACTTGAACTTATCAGTAGAATCTCTATCTTGAGAAAAAAAAAAGAAATCAAAATTGATTTCTAAAGGGAACATAAGTAATACTAGGGGAACTATGAATGATCAGTTACCTTGAGTATTTTTTTTGGTTTTGGGTTAATTGTGAGTTCTGTTATGTCGTGCCAAATGTTTGTCTCGGTCTGTGCTCTTCATTGAGTCACCATAATGTGTTTGTCGCTCAAAAGCGCTCTTTATCGAATCACCCTAGCGAGTTTGTCGCGTTGCTCAAAAGTTCAACAAAGTGGCATTGCCAAAATTCCATACAAGAATGTTTGCTCTGAACTCAAAAACAAGTCCATGTGTGGAATTCATAAACAAACTGAGAGTGCCCATACAAGGGGCATCGCATTCATGATCATTGCAAAGTGTATATGAGGAATCCGTCACTGCTGTGAAGGGGACTGGAGTAAGTTCTCAACATACTGGAATAGAATAGAATCATGAGTCTGATTGGTTGGCAACTGTTCCAGGATCTGATGATCCCCATCACACATGCCTATATAATGTTGAAAAAGGTGGCCAGTGGCTAGACACTAGCGGCAATTTTCAGTACATTTGATCATGCCATCCATCGAACAAGGCGCATGAACCTAGCTGGTGGCCAATGACTAGACACTAGGGGCAATAAATAGTGCATTTGATCGGGTCATCAATTGAACAAGGGGCATGAACCCAACCTTTCCCTCTGGCCGCTCAAAGCCACTTGTTGGGCACTTTTCCCTGTATTAGGGTAGCTCACCCTCATGATGATTCTGATATGATTCAGCTTTCGAAAATTGTCTCTGACCATTTCAAAACTCTCTTGGGATTGCCATATTCCCTTTGATTAATACATGTGTTTTGGATTATGCATGCATGCTCATACACTCTGGTTGATTTGAAGTGCCTAGTGGTTTGCTCTTACTCTTGACTTTGTTCTGTACTTAAACAGAGTTTTGTTGAGTTACCTTCCTCAGTGTTTTTCAATTGCATTTCAATAAGTTGTGGCAAGTTTCCCTACACTCATTCCATAAGGTGCATCGTATTGTTTTATGCACCCATATAACACTGTTTTGTGCATTCATCTTATATCGCACTATTTTTTGCACCCACATCACACTGTTTTGTGCATTCACCCTGCATCGCACTGTTTTGTGCACCCATACAACATTGTTTTTTGCATTCACCTCATATCGCACTGTTTTGTGCACTTTGCATCGCACTATTTTGTGCATCCACCTTGTATTGCACTGTTTTGTGCACTTGCATCGCATTGTTTTGTGTATCCACCTTGTATCATCCTGTTTTGTGCACCTTGCATTGCACTATTTTGTGCATTCACCTTGTATCACACTGTTTTGTGCATTCACCTTAGATCACACTATTTTGTGCATTCACCTTGCATCGTACTGTTTTGTGCGTTCATCTTGTATCGTACTGTTTTGTGCACCTTACATTGCACTGTTTTGTGCATTCACCTTGCATCGTACTGTTTTGTGCATTCACCTTACATTGCATTGCCTTGTGCACCTACATAGCACTATTTTGTGCATTCACCTGCATAGCACTGTTTTGTGCATTCATTTACCCTACACTGTCTTGTCTACTTACAGGATCTAGGAGACCTTAAATCCTCTAAAGGTGCAATTCCTTTGGTGTTTGTCATGCCTGAACGACTTCAGGCAGTCTGGTATAGCCGCTTGACTGTGTTTGCCGATGAGTTCCTACGAGATCAACTGAGACGGTGGAAACTAGAGTTCAAATTGCAATGCCTAGTTTAAAACCCAGGGTTGTATCCTCGGCTTGAAATCTGTATGGCAGCCCCATATGTTGAGGTAGCTTGTATGCACCTTAATTCCGGATACTAAACCAACCTAATCTATCACCTTGTTGGAGAATAGGGAAAGTTGCAAACATAACCAGGGAGAAAAGTAGTACTCGTGGTTTGGAAGCCCAAGATAAATGAAGAAGTTACCCCTGTAAGGTGCTTTCTAAGGCACCATTTCCTAAATGCTACATCATATCTTATTTGTTACCTCTATAGCATTGCATCTGGCATCTATCACACGCATTTACTCCATTATCCACTACATCTATTACATCATACCATTTTATTGCATGCATCTTTTCCATGTTAAGCTTAGTTTGGCATGTGCTCGTACTTTTCCCTGCGTTAAAGCATAGCTCTGCATGTGTATGCGCCTATTCCACCAAGAATTGTGGTCTAAGGGTTTCAGCACATTTTCTATGTTAGACGTGGTTTGTTTTGTGTCCATGCCTTTTCTAGGTAAGATGTGGTTCGGCTTGCGTCCCTTATTCACTTCATCCATTGCATTCATTGCATTGTACTTTGTCTTGTTGCATTCAGTATTTAGGATCATTATCTTTCCCCAACAGATCATTCCTCACTTATATGATACCACCAAATTACTTGTACTCTTTCTGCGAAAGACATAGTTCTGCATGTGCCTGCACCCCTTTCACATTGAAACATGATTCTATTATGTGTAAGCATCCATGCTGCGCTGAGGCCAGTATTGAGGATGTAGGAACTTAGCTTGTGTTAGGCATCGTTTGGCTCATGCCCACTTCTTTTCTATATAGAACGTAGTTTGATTTGCATCTCCATTCCTTTATGGTATTTGTGTGTTTTGCACTGTGTGTGGTTTGATTATTTCGTCACATTGTGTATCATTTTGCATTCTGCCCTTGAACTACACTGGTTTGATTCCTTGCAACGAGATACGTAGGCAACTCTCAGCAAAAGACTTCGGTTTTTGAGCTTCTAATCCCAACCTTACACCCCATTTTGATGAAAACTATTTTGACCAAAACTACTTTAGACCTTAAAATCCTTTTTTTCAAAAAAAAAAAAAAATCCAAATGTTTTTTTGATGTTCCGAGGCATGCATTTCGTTTAAAATATTACACTTTTCGGTAAACCGAGTACGGACAAAATGGAAATAAATGGAAGGGAGGTGAACTCTTTGAAAAATATTTAAAAACATCTTATTTATAGGTTTGGAGTTGGAGGAAATAGGAGGGGAGGAAAGAAAACTAGTTGGGAAAAGGTTGAGCATCAAACCGTTAAGAAATAAATAAGCAGCCTTCACTAAATCAGGAATAGCTCTTTGTACACTTAGAATTTAGATGTGAGGCCACACCATTGGAAAGTAGATGTCAGGGGCTTTAGTTTGGACTCAAAAATCACCTAAACCCGAGTCTGGATTAGGGAGAAATGCCCGTTTGAATTTTGCATCAATCCGTTAAGAAAGAAATGAGCATCCATCACTAAATTAGGTATATCTCTTTGGACACTTAGAATTTAGGTATGAAGCCACCATGTAATACCCCTGTCCCGTAATATGTTAATTGGTCCTTAATAAGATGTGATTATGTGTTTGTTATGGTTTTGTATGCCATTATGTGAAAATATGTGGTTTTGAATTTCTATCTGTTCACCGTAGGAATATCTGTTTGATTTTACCACTTCGGAAATTAAATTGGAGGCCTTATCGGCCACAGAACCCGAAATTGATTACGCCATTGTGGTCGGCATAATTTTTAGAGCCTACGGTGAAATTTAATTAGAAATTGATTCGGGTCAGATTAAGTTGATTAAATTGATGAATTAGAGCCCAATTACCTTATTAATATTATATTGGCCTTAGTGGGTTTTGTTGTTAAGTCACTACACTCTCCATCCTCTCTTCTTCATTTCATTTGGCTGAATTTGGGACTCAAAATAAAGAGAGAGAGAGCCGGCTATAGAGAGAGAGAAGGAGAGAATTGTGTAATTTTTGGCTCAAGCTTGGGAAATTGGGGATTTAGCTCAAGATTTGGCTAGAGCTTGGGTGTTTAAGGCTCCTAGGTGAGTAAATTCATGAGATTGAACTTGTGATTTTGTGAATTAAAGATTTATTGGTGATCAAGAACAAGAGCTGTGCTATAATTGATGAATTTGAAGCTAATGTGCACATGTATGTGTAAGATCACCATGATTTTGCATAATCATGCATGTATTAAGTTGAATATGGAAATAAAGGTGTTAAATCTTACATGCAAGCATGTTTTTGTTGAGCTCCATGAGAATGAGCACCATTTGCATTATTTGGAATGAAAATGAAGTCAAGATTAGCATGCATGTTGAATAATTAAAGATAGGAGCTTTGGAATGCATGAATGTGTATGATAGAATTGAGCTTGAATTAAATTGAGCCATGCATGTATTTGATTTATGAAATTGGGCTCCATGAAGATGTATTTTGGTGTTTATACCATGTTAGTACAAGTATATGTGAAATTGGAGCCACCAAAAGCATGGAATGACGGTTTGAATGTTGAAGGGAGCTCAAGAACACAATCTGGAAAACCCAGAATTTTGATGTCCGCTCGAGCGGGGAACCTGACGCTCGAGCAGAGAAATCGAGCTCCCAGCATTTTCTGCAGACATGGTTCCCGCTCGAGCGGGGAAGTTGACGCTCGAGCGGGGAGCTATGTAGACAGGCAGTCCGCTCGAGCGGCCGAGTTCACGCTCGAGCTGGAATTGAAGGCAACCAGTACTTTTGCAGACCTAAGGGTCCGCTCGAGCGGGGAAGTCCACGCTCGAGCGGGGAAGTCCACGCTCGAGCGGGGACCCTATTTTCTGAAATCCCGTTTTTGCATTTTGTGTTCTGTTTTCCGTTCTCTTTCACTTGCAAGCATTCTTAGGCTTATGTTAAGCATTGTAAATGAGCTAATGAGATAAGAATAAAGCCTAAAAGAGGAATATATGAATTAAGGAACGGATTGAATTGTTAATGACCCCTTTTGTGTTCATGGAATGTGTAGGGTCAAGCTCCAGGGCGAATCCACAAGCCAATCACTGTGAGTAATATCAATATTTGAATGCTTGCGAATGTCCAATTGTTTACTCCCTTTTAAGCTTTATGAATTGCTAATTGGGTTTGTGGACGTAAGTCTGATATGGATGAATGAATGGACCAAAGGTCGTTTTGAAATGAATGATTGGACCAAAGGTCGTTTTGATGTGAATGAATGGACCAAAGGTCGTTTTGAAATGAATGATTGGACCAAAGGTCGTTTTGATGTGAATGAATGGACCAAAGGTCGTTTTGATGTGAATGAATGGACCAAAGGTCGTTTTGAAATGAATGAATGGACCAAAGGTCGTTTTGATGTGAATGAATGGACCAAAGGTCGTTTTGATGTGAATGAATGGACCAAAGGTCGTTTTGATGTAAATGAATGGACCAAAGGTCGTCCTGATGTAAATGAATGGACCAAAGGTCGTCCTGATATAAATGAATGGACCAAAGGTCGTTTTGATGTAAATGAATGGACCAAAGGTCGTCTTGATGTAAATGAATGGACCAAAGGTCGTCCTGATATAAATGAATGGACCAAAGGTCGTCCTGATGTAAATGAATGGACCAAAGGTCGTTTTGACACATGTAAGTGGGCCAAAGGCCGTTTGACATGAATGAGTAGGCCGAAAGCCGTTTTGACATGAATGAATGGGCCGAAGGCCGTTTTGACAGAAATGAATGGGCCGAAGGCCGTTTTGACAGAAATAAATGGGCCGAAGGCCGTTTTGACATAAATGAATGGGCCGAAGGCCGTTTTGACATGAATGGAA
This sequence comes from Camellia sinensis, assembly GCF_055761805.1. Classification (NCBI taxonomy): domain Eukaryota; kingdom Viridiplantae; phylum Streptophyta; class Magnoliopsida; order Ericales; family Theaceae; genus Camellia; species Camellia sinensis. Next base: position 17,192,037 of record NC_138966.1, read on the forward strand.
ATCTGAGTGGGCCAAAGGCCAGAATGGTTGGAACTACAGTCACTTGATTTGAATTTCGTATACTTATATATCTGTTAAGTAGAAATAGGAATTGGGCCTAAGGCCGTTTGGAACCTGTTGTTCTACATTGTTTACGTAATTTCTGTATTTGATATTATTCACTGGGCTATCGCTCACGCTCATTCATGTGTTTGTAGGTGAGCCCGGAGAAGTCCAAACCCAGCCCCAGTGAAGTCTGTGAGGAACAACAGAGGTTTTTGGAGAGTCAGCCCTTGCGTCTCACGCACGAGACCCGTCTTCGCCCTTCCGTTATGTATTTATATCTTGTCATGGTGGCGAAGTTTTTGATTATGTCTGTATATAGTTTCATGGGTTGACTTAGTTGGACGATCCTGTCTGTATAGAATTTTATGCTACTACATTTCTGACGTGAGTTATTAACATGAGTTGGTATGGAATGTTATGATGTGCATATAAGCACGGCTCTATGGACAAAGTTTTAAATTTTGCTTCCCTTTTGGCCCCTTTACTCTGATGTGTTAAGTCTGTTTTGGTCTGAGGCCGTAGGTAATCTTAGGATTACTTGCCGGTTACGTCCTTAACCCATGGGGGCGGGTTCGGGTCGTGACACACCACCATTGGAAAGTACACTTCCAGGGATTCAATTTAGACTCAAGAATCACTTGAAACTGAGTCCCGATAAAGGAGATATGCCCATTTGAAGTTGGGCTTGAGAGCAATTTTTTATGGCAAGCTGGCAAATTTTGGCGGCCACCAGCTGTCTCTATACAGATATTTCTGTCTAGAGAAGTTGTTTTTCTATAAATACAAGCCCACCCCTCTTGATTTTAGGTAAGAAAAATTTGTGAAGACTCCAAAACTTGTTAAGCACCCTTCCTCTCTATCTTGCAATATACATACACTATACATACACCTCCTAAACCAAAAATTTAAGTCTCCTTACTTAGATTCTTGAGCTAAAATTTCAGCTCTTGAGGGTGATTACTTGTTGGTTTGTGAATCAAAGACTAACCTCTCTTCAAGAGGTATAACTTTGGCCATCCTAACACTACTTCTTCCTTCTATTTTCTTGCTGTTTTTGTACTATCTTTACACTATTTTTATGGACTGAAACTTGTGGTTTAAAGCTATCAAAGGTAGAGGGGTTAACTACCCTTCTATGAACCTTATTTTCTAAGCTTTTGCCCTTGTGTTTCCCCCTTCTTTCTCAAATTTTTTTCCAACTTTTCACCACTGTTTTAAAGAGTTTTTCAGAGGCTAAAAATGTGGTTTTGAGGTTCAAAAAGTGAAGGGGTTAGCCACCCCTCCTTAGGCTTGTTTACTAGCTTCATTTCTCCATTATTTTAGCTCACTTTTTTTTTTCTAGTTTTTTCATTTTAATCCCAGCACTATTTTTGTGAGTTTTAGGACTATTTTCGTGTGTTTACTTTATTCATGCTTTGTATAGTATGCTTATAGTGTTGTAATCCTCATATGTTTAGTGGTTTAGGCCTTAGATACCAACTTATTTGAGTTGATAGCTTTTATTTTATGCTTTTCATTCATGTGTTTACAATTGTAATAATCATCTCTGCACCCTCCCTCCTTTCTTGGTTTTATTTGTTTGAGAGTCATTTCAAATGAGTGTTGTTTAAGGCATGTGATAGAGAGCCTTTCATGCTTAATGGTTTAATCTCTTCAGAGGTTCATTACCAAGGCATTACATCTCTCCCGTGTCAAGAACAACTTCTTGTTTGACACTTCCCTCCATTTAGTGGACTTAATTCTCATTTTTGGACTAAATGATTAAAGAATGGAAAGGTAATTAAAAGAAACTAATAAAATTGGAATAAAATGATAACAAGAGTAATTAAATCAAGTCGAGTTCAATCAGATGTTAATTGAACCCATTGAGTCTTGAGTCATTTCATACTCTTTTGTGATGATAATGGCTCAAGAATCAATGTCTACCACCTCCCTTGAGGTAACTCCATGATATGGAGGAGGTTTTGTTGATTTTTACTTTCCATTTATTGAGACTTTGTCCTATCGATTTGTCAATCATCACGCAACGAGTTTGTTTCAATTGATGGTTTGCGAATCGAGTCTACCCATTCCTTGATTTGTTTCATGACAGGGAGAGGCAGAAAGGACAAACATCTCCTAGAAATACTCTGTTTGTGCTCTGTTCCCTTTCTGTTGCAGCAGGGCAGACCCCTAAAATAATGGCCAGCTGACCACCTAACCATTTGGCTGATCCCTTTTTCTGGCCGGTTGGCCACATTTTGTTGAGCAGGCAGTGCCATTTTCATAGCAAAACAGAGTAGAGGCTGGGGAGAAAACAGTTTAATTTTCTGACTGTAGAACAGAACAGAATAGTTCTGGCAGCAAAAATAGGAGGTTTTCGGGCGAAAATTCATGCTCATGCATGTGCATTTCTTTACTTCTGGTGGCTCATGAAATTAGTGCTTTTATAGTAGTGTGTTGTAATTAATTACTTAGATTCATTTGACCTTGTAATAATTAGTTAATCTAGCTTAATCAAGCATGTTTACCTTGAGGCTAAGTGCTTAATTGATATACCTATTTGAATGGTTGTGGATGAAGGCTTTCACTTAAGTTGGGATGATTTGATTAATGTATATATGAGATCACTTTTTTTTTTCAAGTGGTACATATTCAAAACATTTTAAAAAAATAAACATAAAATCAAAACGTTCCAAAGTGGGTCGATTAGTCTATACTTGTTTTCCCCACATAGTAAAGAAAGTATAATAATTGGAACAAGAGCATATAATGTACATAAAAATCACATCATGATTAGTAGAGGCCGATCTTTGATCGGGTGAGTGGGGTGCTCAGTTCATGACCTTCCCTTCTCATACCTAACTTCCCGAGCTGAGACACTTTGGTGATGACGGAAAAGTAGCCTTTGGCACGAGTCACGATTTTCCTAAATTTTTCCAAAATATTTAGGTGGCGAGTCTGAAATCTGGCAATATAATCCATTTTCGACATTTTTGATTCAAAATCGATTTTCCAAAAGATTTGGCAAAATTGGACTCATTTTTGTTTATTTGTTTCACATTGCACTTGTGATATTAGATTCAGAACCACGGAAGTCCGAACTATAAGGATATCGTATCCGGGGAGACTAAACCCCTTCGAGGAGCATAAAAGCAAGCTACAATCATTAGTCTCAGTGGATCGACACCTGGTTTTAACTGCTATTATACGGAATAGTTGTTTTTACTTGGTTTTAAATAAAATATTTTGGTGTGCAAACGACCATATCAATTTTTGGTGCTATTGCCGGGGATTAAAAATAGAATTATGTAATTTAGAGATTTATTTATAAAAAATAAAAAAAATTGACTTTAGTTTCTTTCTGGAAGAAAAATATAAACTTGAAAAAAAAAATATAAAACAATAAAAAATTTACAAATATAAAATATAAAAAAAATAAAAATAAAAATAAAAATTGATACCATGGCAGATAAAGGAAATATTCATACTGGACATATGACTTGTGGACTATTTACCTTTGCTGGGCACTTGAGAATTAATTATCTTTACTGGACATATAATTTGGAGGATAAATAAAGACTACTGACTACTAATTTTTTACTATTAATTTTTGACTGCTAATTTCTTACTAAAATATAAAAATAACACTTTTAATAATTAAGATATTTCATTCTTACAAAATAATTTTATTTCTAAAGTTTTAATTTATTATAATATATATGTCAAATCAAATAATTTCAAGAGATTTGTCTTCATTAGTCAACTTTTTTGACTGATTGTTGAAACTAGACGAACAAAAGTTATGGAAAAGGCTTCTCTCTAGTTGGGAAAACTAATTAGAGGATACTGTTAGGTCTGTGTGAGTTTACTATGAAATTCACATCGATGATTTAAACATGTATAGGACTTGTTAAGTATTTTATTCTTATAAAAAATTACAATGATCGGATATCAATAATCATTTAATTATATCACATTTGTTTTAATAATTTATTTTTAAAATCATACTTATTATTGACACAAATATAATATAATCAAGTAAATATCAATATTAAATTAACGTAATTTTTTATAGTGATGAAATACTTAAGGCCATGTTTGATTCACAATACTAATAGTGAGGTATTAATAATCCTATCAATTAGTGTGGTATTAATTATCCCACCCATACCCCATTACTAATAATCCTACAAATTTGTTGGATTAATTATCCATTGGATTAATAATCCTAAACCAAAATGTCAAAACAAACATAGGATGATTGGGCCCACGGATTAATAATCCTAATCCCATGCTTTAATCCTTCCAATCAAACATGCCCCAAAGAGTACTACACGTTGTACTATTTGAATCACCAATATAAACTTTGTGGCGAGTTCACAAAGAGGGTGTTTGGCAAGAAAAAAAAATAGCCTAATTTAAGTTAAAATTCACAAAAAGACAAAATAGGTTAAAATAGCTAATAAGACAAAATATCACATCATACCCATAATCATTTCACTTTTTCTCTCACAAACATCACATCCAACTATAAAAAAATCCAATCATCTTCCTAAATATAAAAATTTTAACCTAATAAAATAGCTAAAAATTAAAATAACCTAACAAAATAGTAACTTTTCAAACGAAGCCAAAGACCCAAAAACACCTTCTAGGCTAGCGTAAAGTAGAGACAAGCCTCTTCCAAAAGTTATTTGGTTGTTTGGGAGGGATGTTTCATACAATATATTACTTGATATTTGTCAAATTATTAATAAAAAATTAAACAAAAATTATTAAATTTTATTATTTTAATTTATAAATATCAAATTTGAACCCCACGTGGACTTGCCAAGACCACCATTTTTTTTTTTCTTTTTTTCTTTTTTTCTATTTTTGTTTTTTGTTTTTTATTCATGTTTCGGTGAGATGTGAAAGGCAGAGGTACTTGAAGGACCCATATCCCTTGTATGTGTAATTTTATTCATTCACATCTATTTTTATTTTTATTTTATTTTTTTGTAATGGATTTTAAAGAAGATTTGTCAAATTTTGTTACTAGCTTTTTCTGCTTATATTTTTTTAGGATAAATAATTGTTAAAAAAGTTGAAGCGTTTGGAAAAATATACTTTTTAAAAATAATTTATTTATTATTATTTTGTGTATGTATAATCTTATCAATATATATAGATAAATTGATGAATAATATTTCTAAAAAATAGATCCACGAACTAACTTTATAAAATATGATTTATTCATGTATATTTTGTTTATTATTCTATGATGGATGTTTTGCATAAAAGTCTAAGAACACATGAAGATTACAGAATCAAACAAAACTTTCTTATTTGAGGAGAATTTCATATCCTTTTTAAAATATATATATATATATATATATATATATATTCTCATATTAAAAGATTACGTCCAATTTTACCATTGATTTCTATACAAATGGAAAAACTAATTTCTGTATTGATGGTAGAACTGCATCAACTATTTTCATTGCACTAGATATGGAGAAGTTATTTGGTGGTCCTGGAGCATTGCTCCTCGCCACTAATATCAGGACAAGGTTTTATAATCTCTTAAAAATAGACACAAAAATAATATATTCCACTATTTTGACCAATACAATTTTAACTTGGGACATCATTGAGGGTTATTTTGGGAATATATTATTTTAATAACTTTTATTTTTTAATTAAAATATGAGGTGAAAAAATTAGTATGTTTGGGATAATTGTTTGACTTTTTACAAAAAAAAAATATGTAAAAAAATATAAAGGAAATGGAATCTTTGATTTTTATTTTTTTATTTTTTCGTATAATTCTTTAATTTTTTAATTTTTATTTTTTTGTCTTTTTTAGTGACCTTTTCACTTTGAGTAATTCTATTTACACACTATTAATCCTTTTAGTATATATCATTAACGCAATAAGTTTATATTGCAATAATATTCTCAAATAAAAAGACCATTAAAGACAATATGAGTATGAATTCTACTTATTCAAAGAATTAGCATATGAACACATAAAACACTCTTTACGCTCAATGACATATACACATACAAACATTGTATTTCTTCATCTTCACTATTATAATCTAACACAGTAAACACATGATATCATTCATTGTCAATTAGCTCACTCCATTCTCATCTCCATCATACTTATTTCCCAAATTCAAAACATAATTTGACTTTGAAAATTTATGGCCATGTTTGATTCACAAGACTAATAGTGAAGTATTAATAATCCTATTAAATTAGTGTGGTATTCATTATCCAATTGGATTAATATCCATTGGATTAATAATCCCACCCCTACTCCATTACTAATAATCCTATAAATTTGTTGGATTAATTATCCATTGGATTAATAATCCTAAACCAAAATGTTAAAACAAACATAGGATAATTGGGCCCACAGATTAATAATCTCAATCCCACGCTCTAATCCACCCAATCAAACATGCCATAATATTGAAATTAATTGGTTTTGGTGGTGTTTGGCAAGTGGGTTGGGGCTAAAATAGCCACAAAAGACAAAACAGGCTATTTTAGCCACAACAAACAAAACATCACATCCAACCCATAATCATTACACTCTTCTCTCACAAAAAAAAAGTCAAAAAGTCAAAAAGCCAAAAAGCCCTTCCCAAACCAAGCTTTTTAGCCCAGACTAAAATAGTCAAAAAAACCAAAAAGCCAAAAAGCCAACCCACTTCCCAAACGGAGGCTTTGAAGATTTGCATGGCATAGGTGACCGTCAGATTGTAGGTTTGGAACAATGTAGCAATGAAAATATCACTTTACTACTTTTAATGACTTTTTAATTTTTTATTTATCTCATATGTATAGTCACTCAAAAGATGATTTTGTTTGTCATGCATTCGGATAACCAGAGTTGAACGTTTACACAATGTTCAATTGTTTATATGCGACCAAACCATTTCGCTCAAATTATTAAGATTGATAAAATATTAAATGTTCATAAACAAATAAATAAATAATTGAACATTTAGGATTCATTCGATTAAAATTAAAAAAAAAAAAAAAAACCTTTTATTCTTTGTTCGTATAGAAATTTTTGAACATATTAAGTTTGTTAAACTCTATGTTTACGAATAAGATTAAATTTGTTTTTTGGTTAAATGTATTACAGAATTTTGTATCCCCCTAAATAAGCTATTCATTCAAATTTTCAAAAAACTTTTATTTTATTTTATGTTATGTTTGAATTTTAATTTTACAAAAAAAAATGAAAATAATTTAATTTAATTATATATATATTTTCTTTTTATCATTTTTTAATATGAAATTTAAATTATTTATATTTTTAATTAAATTTCTCAAGAATTTCATTTCTCAAAATTAGTTTAATTCAATAACTTTTATTTTTGGTATATTTTCTTTCTTTCTTTCTTTCTTTCTTTCTTTGTTTTTTTTTTTTTTTTTTATATACAAAAAGTAGATGTGTTCAACATTTTACAAAAATCAAATAACATATAAAATTTAATAATATGTTTGACAGAATAAAAATAAACATATAAGAATGTTCAACATAAAGTATGAACTTGCTAATTTTGTTCAACATAAATATTTGGAGCATATTCAAATTGTTCCAAAAATTTTTTTATACAATAATAATATGTTCAAATAACCACTGTTGAGTCAAATTTAAAATAGAAATTATTATAAAAGTTGAATCGCCAACTAAAGGAAAAGAAGATGAAAAACACATAACTAGGTGAGAATCAAAGGCATAAATCATAGATATTCGAATATCGTCAACGAGGACAATATACTGGCGAGACAACGATGAGATGACAGATGGAAGTTACCGGTTGAATGAGATCTCTAGTGTGTTCGTGAGATGTGTGGGTGTGAGTAGGGATGTAATCAGTTCGGTACAATTGGTATTTAAGTAAAAAATTTTATTGAATTAATAATGTCGATTTTATTATTTTTAACACTGATATAGATCATTTCGCACCGAACCGAACAAATTGAAACGGTTCGATTCGATGCGATTTAATCAGTTTAGGACTTTTCAAACTTAAGTTAGTTTTAAACATAATCATTAACTATATAAAAACATTAAATTAATTATTTGTCAACCATTTCAAACATATCTAATCTATTTATTTAATAAATACTTTTCAATTTCTAGATTAACAAAAATAAAAACAAAAAAAGTTAAAAAATATTTAGATTTCAAGAATAATGAGTTAAAATTAAGATTATATATAATAAAAGCTTAGAAACTTAGGTTATAAAGATGATGAGGTTAATTAATTAAGGTTAATGATTTATTATATTTATTATATTTATTAATATCATTATATTATTAGATTATATATATATATATATATATATTATAAATATAATATATATTGAAGCGATCAGTTTTGGTTTAGTTCGATGCACAAAGTATTTGAACCGATATCGCATTGAAAATCGAAAAAATCAAATTTAAAAATTATATAGACCAATTTTTATTAAAAATATATCAAATATAATTGATTTGTGAGAGGGTAATTTGTAAACAAATTAGGCCGAGTTAAAAAGAGTCTTCTTTGGGAGTTGGACCGCGTAATGGGTCGAGATAAGGGCTGGTGTAGCTCGGTCTTAGGCCAAGAAGACATCTCATATTTCGGGTTTGGGCTGAACTATGGACCGAAGTATTGGTAGTGTTAGAAATGGGCGCCCATGTGGCATGGCCATTTTAATGCTTTGAATTTATAACTGTAACTCCTACATTAATGGGGTTTGTAACTCTTGCATTAATGGGGTTTGTAACTCCTGCCTTTATTGCAGAGGTTAATGGTGCATTAATGACCAGCCATAAAGGCTGGAGGTTTTTCCTCTCTCCCCTATACATGTATAAATTAAGACCTTCCTGTCAAGTCTAAAACACACAGAAATTTTCCATATTTTGACTCTCTCCCAAAAACAACGATCAAAGCCGTTTGCACTGTGATTTGTGTGGGTGATATTCACTGTTGTAATATCGCCCCACTGCTGGGTTGACTGATCAGATTCAAGAAGCACGTGATTTACTCACGAGATCTTTTCTATTCAGACTCTGCAGGAAAGGTATGACCATAATTTTTATTCCGCTCTGTTATACTGCTGATTTACATTGGTGTCAGAGCCTAGTTGGGTATTTTCGTGTTTTCTTAATCATGTATATATATGTACACATTATATAGCATGGAATGTTTGTAAATTTACATGAAGATGCTATTGTATGGAATTTATCATGCTTTGTATATGCCTTAAGTAGTGGGAGATTGATTGATTGTTTTTTGCGCATGGAATTAAATTAAATTTTGATAATTATCACTAGAGGCGCAAAAGATGATTACGAGCATAGCAAATTTTCGATCTTGAGACATGTGTAAAATTATCATTATTTAATTTAGATTCTTTTTTGCTGCAAAATAATTTTTTTTGTGTTGCTATCATTAATATTCCCTGCGCATTTGTTTACTCTATATGCAGAAATGGCTGCTAAGACAGTGGTGGCAGACTTAACTAAGGGAGAGAAATTGGATGGCGACAATTATGACATATGGCGCCGTAAGATCCAATACCTCCTCAATGAGCAAGAAGTGTTGACCACACTTGAACAAGTGATGGTTGAGCCAAAGTAGGGCAATACAGCTCAACATCGTCGTGATCTTAAAGCCTTTCAGACTTGGCGTAACAAAGATCGGTGTGCGCGCTTTACTATGTTGAGCAACATGCACAACGACTTGATTAGTGAGTTTGAGCATTGCCCGACTGCATTTGAGATGTGGGAAGCTCTCAAGCAAAAGTTTGGTATTACCTCTTTGGCAAAGCTACGTGGGCTGACTATGAAGTTTGACTCATATCAGAAAAAGGCGCATCACTCGATGAAGCAGCATTTGAGGGTCATGGCAGCCATGATACGTGAGCTTGCGGCTGCTAGGCACAATTTGACTCAAGAGTAGCAAGTACAAGCTGCAATTCGCTCTCTGCCAAATTCTTGGGAGCAGATGAAGCAGAACATGATGCATAATGAGAGTGTGAAAACATTCGAAGACATATCGCGTCATTTGGAGCTAGAGGCTGAGCGCCTTGAGGCGGCTAAGTCTGATGGTTCTGCTATGGTGGTTGAGTCAAGCTCACATAGGACTTCTCAGTTCAAACGTGGAAAAGTAAAAGGTGCCCCTAAGGAGCAAGCAGCAGCTGTGCTTAAGCCCAATGGCGCTAAAAATTTCAAGCGTAGGGGCACGAGAGGTGGTAAGAAGGCAAAGGCTAAATTGACATGCTTTAACTATAACAAAGAAGGACACTTCGCTCGGGATTGCCCTGAGCAGAAGAAGGTACTCCCTTACTTAATTTCTCGCATTCAATGCTTTGTGTCTAGTCAAGCATTAATTGCTCATTCTCCTCATTTTTTGGTTGTAGACTCAGGAGCAACAGACCACATCGCGACGGACAGAGTAGGGTTCGTTGAGTATCGCCGAGTACCTGCTGGGAGCAGAAAAGTTTACATGGCGAACGAGTCCAGTGTGGAGGTGCTTGGCATTGGCACATTCAAGCTGGAAATGCGACGAGGGCGCACCTTGTATCTTCATGATGTTCTTTATGCTCTGGATATTCGGCGAAACTTAGTTTCAGTTATTAGCATGATGAGCCTTGGTTTTAGTTTTTGTTTTGAGAATAATGGTGTTAGCATTTATTTGGGAACAATTTTTTATGGTTTTGGTTATCTTTCAGATGGTTTTTTAGTTTTGGATGTCGATGATTCTAGTCTTAATAAAAATGCCAATGGCTCTGTTTCTAATATTGCATTTTTTTGTGATAATGATTCTATGAGATGGCATGCCAGATTAGGCCACATAGGGCAAGACAGGATGACTAGATTGGCTAGAGAAGGTCTTTTAGGCCCACTCGCTAGAGTCACTTTGCCCACTTGTGAGCACTGTCTTGCTGGTAAGGCAACAAGGAAACCATTTGGGAAAGCCATAAGGGCATCAGTCCCATTGCAACTTATTCATTATGATATATGTGGACCAATGAATGTGAGGGCAAGACATGGAGCCCCTTATTTCATCACATTTATAGATGACTGCACGCGTTTTGATCATGTTTATTTGATTTTTCACAAGTTAGAAGCATTGGATTGCTTTAGACGGTATGTTCATGAGGTTGAGAATCAATTAGACAGGAGCATTAAGGCTCTAAGGACTGACCGAGGACGTGAGTATCTATCTGAGCAATTTAAAGTGCTCTATGAGGAAAAAGGAGTCATCAGGCAATTGACAATTCCTAAGACTCACAGCAAAATGTTGTAGCGGAGAGAAGGAATCGCACATTGCTTGACATGGTTAGATCAATGATGGCGCAAGCTAATCTTCCCATTTCTTATTGGGGAGATGCTTTGTTGACTGCTGCCTACGTCCTTAACCGTGTGCCCTCCAAATCAGTTCCTTCCACCCCATATGAGATGTGGACTAGCAAAAAGCCTGATTTGGGCAATTTGCAGCCTTGGGGTTCGGCAGCTTACATACACAACGCTTCTCATAAGTTTGGGAAGTTGGGCCCTAGAGGAAAGAAGTGTATATTCATTCGCTATAGTGAGCATTCCAAGGGCTATGTGTTTGTTGGGAGCATCCGGATGGAAGTGTGACTGAAATTGAGTCACGAGATGTGGATTTCCTAGAGGAGGATTTCCCTAGCAGAGGTGAGGTAACTAGAGAAGTAGAACTCTATGAGATGAAGGATCTACTTGAAGGCACACCTAGTAGCCTAGTAGAGAATGAGGAGATAATTCCTCAAGCTCTTAGGGACAGTGGGAGCGATCTACCTGCCCATGGATTAGATCTAAGGGATGAGGATTCTCAGGATTCTCAACTACGTAGAAGCAAACGTGGAGCTATACCCCGTCGTGGTTTTGAGATTGAAGGGGAAGCATTCATGATTGCTCTGAGTGATGAGATGGAGCCTAAGAATCTCAAAGAGGCTCTCTCATCCCCTGCTAGTAAAGAATGGAATACTGCAATGAATGAAGAAATGGAGTCTATGAAGAAAAATCATGTCTGGGACTTGGTTGATTTGCCGCCAAGGCGCAAGACTATTGGGAACAAATGGGTTCTCAAAATCAAGCGCAAGGCGGATGGTTCCATAGAAAGGTATAAGGCTCGCCTAGTGGCGAAAGGTTACACCCAGCGAGAGGGTGTGGACTATGAGGAAACTTTTTCACCAGTTATAAGGTTTGCCTCTATTCGTCTAATCCTGGCCATAGTAGCTCAGTTGGACTTAGAGCTATATCAAATGGACGTAAAGACTGCATTTCTCAATGGAAAATTGGATGAAGAGATCTATATGGATCAACCAGAAGGCTTTGTGGCAGTAGGTCAGGAGAGCAAAGTTTGCAAGCTTCAACGATCTATTTATGGCTTAAAGCAATCATCCAGACAATGGAATCTGAGATTTCATCGAGCCATTGTTTCTAATGGGTTTACGATGATTGATGAAGATCACTATGTATACGTTAAGCGGTCCAAGGACATTTTTGTGATATTGTCATTATATGTAGATGACATATTAATGGCTGGAAATGACAAGGAGATGATTTTCGCCACTAAAAGGTGGTTGTTCTCTACATTTGAGATGAAGCACATGGGTGAGGCAAACTATGTGCTCGGTGTTAAGATCCTTAGGGATCGCACTAGGAGACTTCTTGGTTTGTCTCAAAAGACTTACATTAAGACTATCCTAGAGCGATTCCAGATGCAGAGCTGCAAACCCATTGACACTCATGTTGCAAAAGGCGAGAGCCAAAGCCTTGATATGGGTCCTAAGACTCAAGAAGAGAGTGAAAAGATGACCCGTGTTCCTTATGCAAATGCTGTTGGAAGCTTGATGTATGCTATGATGTGTACGTGTCCTGACATTTGTTATGCGGTCGGATTGGTGAGTCGTTACCAATCCAACCCAGGACCTGCTCATTGGAAAGCAGTTAAGAGGATATTACGATATCTTAGAGGGACTGCAGATTACACACTTTGCTACCAGAGTTCAGATCTACATCTAGTTGGCTATTGTGATGTTGACTGGGGAGGAGACTTAGATGAGCGTAAGTCTACTTCAGGATATGCTTTCATGCTTAGCGATGGTGCTATTTCTTGGAGCAGTAAGAAGCAATCCTGTATCGCTTTATCGACAATGGAGGCTGAGTTTGTGGCTTATTCATCTGCCGTTTAGGAAACTGTGTGGTTGAGGAGATTCCTTCAGCATTTGGATGTTGTCACATACACTTCAGACCCTGTGACTATCCACTGTGACAGCATGGCTGCACTCGCTTACGCTGAGGATCCTAAATACCACGGCAGAACCAAACACATTGATGTGAGGTTCAACTTTATCAGAGACATTTTGGCACAGAAAGAAGTGCTCCCGGAGCACATCCCTACGATTCGTATGGTTGCGGACCCTCTGACTAAGCCTATTGCTAGAGATGTTTATCTTACTCATGTTAGGGCTTTAGGACTATGTAGGTGGTCATATGTTTTTTTTTATGTGTATCCAGTTGAACTCATATTTTTTGGAGATATTTATGCCATTAGTATTCATATTTGTTTCTATTACACATTTATGTTTACTACCTTTTGCAATGGCTTGTAAAATAGCATACACAAAATAATTAAATTGATGTTAGCAGGCAAGATTGGCTCACTCACACGAGCAATCGCCCTTAGCGCTAGGTAGCGAGTAAGGATGAGACTAGTGGCTTATTGTATTTGGAGCAATTAGAAAAGCCAAAATTATCCACTAGCTATGTCGCCTTGGTTGGAGCCAAGATGAGGGCTTGTTAGAGACCGACCATGGATATAAGAGTACCCACTTTTTCATGATGTGCCTGTTATGGATAGCCAAATGCGAGATCTCATTTGATGCCTGAAAGGCGAGCAAATAGAGAATTCGAGTTAGACGCTAGGAAGCAACTTGTGCGCTTAAAAGCGACTAGACTAAGATCTGTATAGTGTGTGAGTTTAACATCACTCTTTGGAAGAGTAACTCCACTATAACATGCATTCATACTGCATGTGCTTATCGACCCGTTAGCGAGGTGAAAGAATGGATCCCTGCTTCTTCACCGTGTGAGTCCTAAAAGTCATTTTCCCTTAAATGACTTCACTTTGTGCCTTTTGTGACCTTTGACTATGTCATATGATGAGGAGTTGATGTTCAGCTACTTTGGTATGTTGCCTGCGGTCATGTATGATTCGGCTTTGAGGGACATTACTGGGAATGCGGTCAATTGCAAATTTAATGATATAAGGGTGAAGGGAAAATCATCTAGTTCTACATCTCTGCTCTATATTCACTGTCGACAACTCACATCGCTCTTTATAGGATGCTGATTGGGTGTGAATATAATGCGGGACCTAGGAGAATCAAATATGCTCTTTGAGGGATTAGAGATGTTTTTGGATTGATGTAGCTAGATGGGTCTGGGTACATGAGACACTATTTCTGTTTTTTTTTGGGTTGATGTCTCTATGCTGACTCATATTGAGTTTCTAGTATAGAACTCCCACATGCAGGTGTTCTCAGCGGTCGCACGGTGCATTGGCTAGTATGAGACTGTTCATTTTTTTGGGAGATTGGGATAGAGATGTGGCGGTGTCATGCCAACTCATGTGCGAGTGGGAGATGTTAGAAATGGGCGCCCATGTGGCATGACCATTTCAATGTTTTGAATTTATAACTGTAACTCCTGCATTAATGGGGTTTGTAACTCCTGCATTAATGGGGTTTGTAACTCCTGCTTTTATTGCAGAGGTTAATGGTGCATTAATGACCAGCCATAAAGGCTGGAGGCTTTTCCTCTCTCCCCTATACATGTATAAATTAAGACCCTCCTGTCAAGTCTAAAACACACAGAAATTTCCCATATTCTGACTCTCTCCCAAAAACAACGATCAAAGCCGTTTGTACTGTGATCTGTGTGGGTGATATTCACTGTTGTAATATCACCTCACTGCTGGGTTGACTGATCAGATTCAGGAAGCACGTGATTTACCCACGAGATCTTTTCTATTCAGACTTTGCAGGAAAGGTATGACCATAATTTTTATTCCGCTGCGTTATACTGCTGATTTACAAGTAGAAGGAGGACCGAGCTAAAGGATAGCTCTGCAGGGCGTTATCTCAAAGTCAAGACTGATAGTAGTGCTTAAAGTATCACAGAGCCGAAGTAACTTGGTTGACCGCAATGTTAGCCGAGGTAAAAGTGTCAGCCGAGGTAAAGGTGTCAGCCGAAATAAGTGGGCCTGGTGGTTAGCCAATGTATTGGTGAGAAAGGATGTCGGGCTTGATATAGCTCGGTTGGGCGCCATATACATCATTACCTAAGTGTGTGACTGAGGTAACTTAGCTCGGTGTGGTTGCAGTAGCTTGTATAATCGAGATAAAGGGTTCAGCTATCTCACTTGGCTTGCAGTGATGAGACTCCTAGTAGGACTCTGCTAAGGAGAGTTAGAGTCATACTGGGATTATGTAAAAACCATCTCACTTGGTTGGTAGTGAGTATGAGTGTGACTCCTAGGAAGACTCTGCTAAGGAGAGTAAAGTCCTACTAGGATTGTGCAAACCATCTCACTTGGTTGGTAGTGAGTAGGGTGTATGATTCTTAGTAGGACTCTCATAAGGAGAGTTGGAAATCCTACTAGGAATGGGCCAAGCCAAGTTTATAAAAGCTCATAGCAGGATCTATGGACATGTATTACAATCCCAATTCTTACTCTAGAATACACAGAGCTTATTGTTTATTGTCTAGTTGTTGACTTAGGCATCGGAGGAGTTTCCGACACACACCCGCCGGTTAGCTCACGTTTATATTTTCAGGTGGCAAAACAACATTGTTTGGAGGAGTGCAAATTTGATCAAGAGAATCATACGAGAAGAATTATTTTGTGTTCGTATAATTTAATTCTATTCAATTGATTTTATTAATTTTTTTGATTTTTATTACATTTGTAAGTGTGAGTATAGCGTGCACTCAAGCCAAGTAGTGTGCTGGCCTCAAGGTTAAAAATTGGAAGTTATGACATGGTTATAGGATGGGACCAATGGTGATAGTATATAATTAGAGAAGGACGGTAGTGGTCCGATTGTTAGACAATTTAGTCCCCCCATGTGGTCATTCTAATGGGGTAACCTTTTGTGTTCAATTTCTGGCCATTCATCGTTCTCTGTCCGTACACATTTGGCACTATCACTCTTGCTCTTTTGCTCCTGCTCCACTGACCAAACAGCAAGCATCAATCAGTTCCAATATTGTTGTTTTACTGGGACATTACTATAAATTAATATATATATATATATATATATATATATATCAATATACAGTTTATATTTATTATATATATGAACTCTACAGTAAATATTTTTAATTTTTACCACATATTTGCTCAGTTTAGGGACATAGTTATTTCAGTAGACTATTTTAATATTTTGCTATTTTAGTAGATTAAAATAGTTATATTTAGAAAGAAGGTTAGATTTTTTTGTAGTTGCATATAATGTTTGTGAGGAAAAAAAATAAAATAATTATATGTTTGATTTGATATTTTATTTTACTGACTATTTTAACTTATTTTGTCTTTTAATGATATTTTAAGACAAAAAAAAAAAATAAAATCAAAAAAACCAAAAAAACTTTTCCCAAACACTCCATTATAATTTTTTGACATAAATCTAAAACCTGAAATTTGAGTCGTGAAATTTTAATAGAAATCTAGACCCAAATAACTAGAATCAAATCAATAGAAGAAAAAAATAACAGTTGCATACCTAATGCCAATGATGTAGATGATTCAAGCGGTGGATGTCTTGTTTGGTAACTTTTAGTTTTAGTCAAAAAATCAATATAAATTATTATATCACTTTTTTTACTTTTTTGAATATCTTTTTATAAAAAATCAAAAAAATCACGAGGCCTAGATTTTCCCAATTTAAAGTTCTTAATGACATATTTAAAAGTCACAATTTCATATTAACCCATCATAAATAAAAAAAATTATACTTAGGCCTAAATTGCTCTCTATACTTTATGTACTATTAGCGACATGTCAATGACCCAGTCATATTTCTATATAGATCACAATTGATAGAACTAACCAACACTAAGCATACTTTATTGAAAGTATACGGAGCTGGAAGGGTGTTGTGCATTAGAGACACATCACTGTGTTGTGACCTTACGGGGGCGTTTTCAGTACCTGTTCTGATGATCTAAACCGTTCATCTTATAAAATTTGATAAGTAGATTATCTATGAAAAAAATCAAATTAATTAGACATCTGCAGCCTAGAACAAGACCACATTTACGTTTAAAAAATAAATAAACAGTTAGCATAATTTTGATATATTTTTTACAATAATTATGATCGATCATGGGCCTACACATGTCCGATTAACCTTTTTTTTTTTATATGAATAATATACTCGACATACCATGTAAATCAAAACACAAAATATGCAGCGGAATAAAGAAATCATATCATACCTTTCGATGATAGAACCTCGTGGATAAATCACGTGCTTCCAGAGTCTGATAAATCAATCCCAGCAGTGGGGTGATATTACAATGGTGAATATCACCCACACAAACCACAGTGCAATTGACTTGATCGTTGTTTCTTGGGAGAGAGTCAGTTTATGGGTAGAAAACAAAACCTACGTTGTTTTCTCTCTTAGTTACCCATAACCATATATCAGATATATATTATATTTATCTCATTTATCCATTGGTTAAATGAGATAATATCTGATATCTATATCATCTATCCATATCATGATATGATAGATATATATCCTGAGTGGCTCATCCAAATAGGTTTGAATTTAAATTCAAAACCCATTTGGATGAGGTTCAAAAGGTTCTAAGGGTCATGCCACATGGGCGCCCAATTTCTAACATCTCCCACTCGGACATGAGTTGGCATGACACTGCCACGTCTCAATCTCAATCTCCCCAAAAATAAACAATCTCATACTAGCCACTGCACCGTGCGACTGCTGAGAACACCTGCATGTGGGAGCTCTATACTAGAAACTCAAAATGAGCCAGCATAGAGACATCAACCCAAAAAGAATAGAAATAGTGTCTCATATACCCCAGACCCATCTAATTACACCGGTCCAAAAAACATCTCTAATCCCTCAAAAAGAGCATGTTTGACCCTCTCAATTCTTGCAATATATTCACACTCAATTCGCCTCTCATACAGAGCGATGTGAGTTGCCGGCAGTGAATATACAACAGTGGTGTAATACTAGATGATCTTCCCTTTGCCCTCATGCCATTTAGTTTAGGATTGACCGCTTTCCCAGTGATGTCCCTTAAGGCCGAATCATACATGACCGCAGGCAACATACCAAAGTAGCAGAACATCAACCCCTTACCTTATGACATAGTCAAAAGTCACAAAAGGGTATATAAATGAAAGTCATATCAATAATGACTCGTAAGACTCACACGGTGAGGAAGCAGGGATCCATTCTCTCACCTCATTACTCGGTCGCTAAGCACATATAGTATGAATACATGTTACGGTGGAGTAACTCTTCCATAAAGAGTGACGTCATACTCGATACACCGTACAGATATTAGTCTAGTCGCTTTCTAGCGCCTAACCCGAATTCTCTATTTGCTCGCCTTCTAGGCGCCAAATGAGATCTCGCATCTGGCTAATCATAACAGGCACAACATGGAAAGTGGGTACTAACATCCATGTTTGGTCCTTAACACGACCTCATCTTGGTTATAACCAAGACGACATACATAGTGGATGATTTAAGCCTCTCTTGGCTCCGAATAAAATAAACCACCAGTCTCATCCTTGCTCGCTCCCAAGCGCCAAGGGCGATTGCTCGTGTGAGTGAGCCAATCTTGCCTGCTGACATCATCATCTGCTAATCATTATGACACAAACCATAATAGTGTCAACATCCCATCATCTCAAAATAAGTGATCGATTTAAAAAAAAATGACCACAGCTTGCGCAATTATAGATTCCAAACATAAGCCTTATCAGCACCTCTTGCGATAAGTATATACAACGGAATCCACCATGTGCGCCTTACATGGAATGATTTAAGATCACTACCTCTTGCGCAATAACCTCTCTAAAGATATTTTTGGTGACCAATTTGCGTTCATTCTTAATGCGCCCAACTAGCGCAGATGCGCCCAACTAGCGCATTGAATTTTACAAGGAGCAAATTAATATGCTTCTAATAAAGCATTTTATCCATAGTCTAATGAGCAAGGTTAATGTCTAAACAACTCAGTTGACCATTTACCAAAGATAACACTTATCATGCCGAATACGCCCACATAGCGTACTTTAGGCTCCCACTACAAAGAAAATCAAGGAATATAGGTCCTCCCAAAGACAATTCGAGGATTCACTCAATAGCTAAGGCTCTGGCTTTTACCGATAGGTAAGTCAATGGATTTGCAATTTTGCATCTAGAATCATTCTAGGATATTCTCTATGTAAGTCATCGAAGACAAACCGAGAACTTTCCTAAAACAATCCCTAAGGATCGTACATCCGAGCATATAAATTACATCACCCATGTCCATCATATCTAAAATAGAGGACTGCCCACCCTAGGTGGCGACAACCTTATAAATTCCTGGCTCATAATGACTAAGTAAGGAAAAACTTCTTTTGGACCATTGATCATGCCTCAGTGGTCTTCATCGATCATCGTTGCCCTATCATGGCTTGACGAAATCTAAGAACCACTGTTTGGATAACTGCTTTAGGCTGTAAAAGATTTATTGGAACCAGCAACCTTTTTGCGCTCCTAACTTTTCACCATAAAAGCAGAAGGTAAATCCTTACGGATCTACTTATCCAATTCTCTAATGAAAAAACGGGTCACAATGTCCACAAATCAATGTTCCGAACTTATGTCAATCATAGCCTAAGTCAAAATAACCTCACTCCCCAGGAGGAAGTCTTCTCATGGTCAACACTTTCCTCAATGGTGCGACCATTCGGTATCTAGCGAGCCTTATGCCTCAACAATGACTATCCAAATTACGCATAACCTTATAACAGTTTTGCGTCATAATGGAAAGTCAACCAAATTATAAAAATGGTTAATCCTCAAAGACTTTGTCTTAAACTGCGCAACATTGATCCACTTTCTAAAAACAGGGGACTAGAGCCTTTGGCATTATCCTAGGCTCTTTATCATCTTGCGGAGCAATCATGAATGTTTCCCTCTCAATCACCCAGTGATGACGTGGAAAATTTTCACATTTGCTACCACGCAACTAAGAATGTAGAGTATTCTGCTCTAATGGAGTAATCCATTAGTAGACACATCGCTCCCACTGTCCCTAGGATATTGGAAATTTCTTTTCATTCTCAACTAGGCTACATAGAGCGCTATGCTTGGAATTCTCCATCTTATAGAGTTCCGAAAACTCTATTCACGTCACCTTTACTAATAAAACTTTATGTGACTTAGTTACACTACTACAAAGCTGCTTACCTATATGCACATGACCCGGAGGGTTTGCATGACCGCATACAATAATTCGCCACACGACCCTTTGTGTTTACAAGACAGCATACAATAATGCGCTATAGAACCCTAGGTCTTAACTTCGCAATCTTATGAGAAGTAGAATAAAGATAAGCTGCTTAATGGTTACAGATCGCCCATAGATGGCTCTCTGCTAACCCATTACTCAAAAATGGAGTGTAAAATCTGATATGGAGGGCACTTAGTTAGGGATATAGGCAACAAACTAGTGCAATTCCCAATTGGGAAACATTTTGAGCCATTATCTACCTAACATTAACAATATTTAATTCCTTATCTCTACTACACCAGTGTGTTGTTGAGTACTAGGAATAATCAATGTTCTAAGCATCCATCTCTCTTCACAGAGTTTTTCTGGAAAAATAACTCAAATAGATACTCGCCACCTTGGTCAAAACTAAAAGCACAAAAAACTCTTATCTAATTGATCTCGACCTCATATGTGCAATGTCAAAAATCATCTCAAAACTTTTGACTTATGGGAGATCAAATAGTCTTGACTCAGATGCGTATCGTAACCTATAAATGTGTCGAGATTGAGGCTTAGCTATTGTACCCTCACACATATCTAGTCACAAAATATCATAGTGGACTAAATGCGCCAAAACAAATGACCTTCTGCGGCTTTCCTACTTACTTGTGCGCACCCATTGCGAACAAAGTTACACATTCACATGAGAGCAGGATGTCATAAGCGAGTGGGCCCGAGAAGGCCTACTCAAACCATCGTGTCATCATCTCATTAATGTGATTAAGTATAATAAGCCACTGGTTCATGACCAATGTCATAAACTAATTCCAATCATCTTAATGTGTGAGTTCTCGAAGACAAGTTTTAAAGGTTTAGGCCCAACTAGGTAATGACTCACGACTATGTCATATTCACTAGATCATAAAAAGGATGTCATGGAGATATCAACTGCGCCTAAGTCGCAAATTTAACTAGTAAGTGCTAATCCCCTGCACCTTCAAGTCAATTTTATTCTCCATACACTTTAATACATCTAGTTGAAAGATGACGATACTCCTGTTGCCATCTCTATTTCTCGCTTCATAGTTACTTGCAATTAATTCTACTATCCACAAGAAGGAGAGAATAAGCTATCAACTATGATAGCTCCTGAAGTAACTTAAGCGCGAATTAGGCTAGAGAGTCTAATTCAACACAATGCTCTTACAAGCGATGCGTTAAATTCTTAGAGTCATTACAACCTTGTCGGCCTTGACCTTTTCATTACTATGCTGCAACGTTTGCGCTTAGTGGTAAATGTTATTCAAAACGTTAGCCTAGCTAAGGAATTATACAAAGAAGCCCTTCCTCATGTCTCACACTCAAGTGTGGAAACAGTAAGTGTCCAGACTTAGACAAGTTGGCAATGCTAATAGATTTTGCAGCCACTAAGCGCTAATCTTTTCACTTAGTGTTAATAGATTTTGCAGCTTCTAAGCGCTAATCTTTTAATTTCACATGATATTTCAACGCACACTATTATAGTGCATGAAATTTTGCTCCATCTAACTCCCAATAATTGGGTAGAGAGCAAAACACTGCCCATACTGGTTACTCGTCTTACACTTAATGACTAATTTATTTAAACTCGCATTTCTTGGATGACGTGACTCTTGAATGTTACTTCATCCAATGATGTAACATTATTTACAAGTCAAATTACAAAGTCAATCCGCGCAGCTCATTAGTCAAGATCATATACAGATCTATTGAGGGCTTACTAATTTCATAACTCTAAAACTCGCCAACCAAAACTATGTAGCGTGCTGCTAACTATAGCGCACACGTTAGTTTTTATTGTGCCAAATAAGGCAACAAAACTACGGCGACTTTGAGTCATGTTTCCTTACTTTGGCTCAATTAAGGTTTGACCTAAAGTCTCCAAGACTTTTGCTCATCTAAAGAATGGGATTAGTTTGTTCACATTTGAACATCTCTATTAAGTCTAGGTCAACCAAATTAACTTCCATAAGCTAAATCAATTTAGAGAGAAATTCGCATTGGGATTAATTTGATTAGCATAATATAATTTTGCCGCAAAAATCTAAATTAAATAGTGACAATATTACACAAGTCGCAAGATCGAAAATCCGCTATGCTCGTAATCATCTCTTGCGCCACAAGTGACAATTATCCAAAATTTAGTTTAATTTATGCGCAAAATATTGGTTTTCGGGAGTTAATCTACAAAGATTTCTCTCAACCGAATAACCTCCCACTGACTATGGCATATACAAAGCATGATAAATTCCATACAATAGCATTTTAATGTAAATCTACAAATAACTCATGCTATATTCATTTAATAATGGAATTCTAATAAATAAATAAATAAATAATCATGCTCCTCTAATTACAACATATTACAAATTCTAAAAAAAATATGCTGTATTAAATATTTAAATTATGCCATAACAAAAAGTACATCATCCTGAAATTTTCTGGAATTTTCTGGTATTTTCTGGAATTTTAAATAACTAATTAAACACACATAAAATTAGAAATAAAAAATCCAGAAACTAGTAAACAGAAACAATATTCAGATTATGCCATAATTAAAATGTACATTGTTCTGAAATATTCTGAAATTTTTCTGAAATATTCTGGAATTTTAAATAACTAATAAACACACATAAAATTAGAAATAAAAAATTCAGAAACTGATAAACTGAGACAATATTACCAGTAGCTAGTAAAACATTTCAGAAGTCCACAATAAAAATTTCAACCCCAGAAAATTAATCATGCAACTCCAGATGCATTTTAAAGCAAAAAAAATGCATTATTAACACAGGAAAAATATTTTATATTTTCATAAAATTTTCAAAATTTTACAGAATGTAGAAAAATTAATTCTGAGTCTAACGGTACCAACTATGCTTAAAACAAAGCTATAACGAATAAATTATGGCCAAATAACGCAATTCAGAATTAAAAAATAAACAAACAGAGCCTTAGAGCCAAGCCAGGCGGGAAAAACGGCTCGGCTCGGCTCGGCGCGTGGCTCGGCTCGCGGCTCGGCTCGCGGCTCAGCGCGCGGCTCGGCTTGCGGCTCGGCTCGCGGCTCAAACGCGGCTCGGCGCTCGGCTCCACACGCGGCGCGCGTGCGAGGGGCGGTCGGCGTGCGCGTGGACAGCGCCGCTGACGGGCGCGTGAGGGCGCGTGGACAGCTCGTGACGGCGCGTGGAGGCGCGTGTGGGCGCGTGGAAGCGCGTGTAGGCACGTGGCAGCGCGTGAGAGCGCGTGGCTGGGGCTCACGGCGTCAGGTGGCGCGTGCATATCACGCGCCGCCTTCCAGGGTGTTTTCTGGTCCCATTTTTGTACTACCAGACTCCATTTTCCAAAATAAAATCATTTATGCTCTTAAAAAAGACATTAATTATAAAAAAATGAAATATTTTGGATCTCTTAATCTAATCAAAGTAGATTTTTTTTTTTTTTTTTTCTCTACAAACATTCATGTATATAATACACATGATTAATGGAAACACGAAAATATCCAACAATGGCTCTGATGCCAATGTAAATCAAAACACAAAATATGCAGCGGAATAAAGAAATCATATCATACCTTTCGATGATAGAACCTCGTGGATAAATCACGTGCTTCCAGAGTCTGATAAATCAATCCCAGCAGTGGGGTGATATTACAATGGTGAATATCACCCACACAAACCACAGTGCAATTGACTTGATCGTTGTTTCTTGGGAGAGAGTCAGTTTATGGGTAGAAAACAAAACCTACGTTGTTTTCTCTCTTAGTTACCCATAACCATATATCAGATATATATTATATTTATCTCATTTATCCATTGGTTAAATGAGATAATATCTGATATCTATATCATCTATCCATATCATGATATGATAGATATATATCCTGAGTGGCTCATCCAAATAGGTTTGAATTTAAATTCAAAACCCATTTGGATGAGGTTCAAAAGGTTCTAAGGGTCATGCCACATGGGCGCCCAATTTCTAACATACCATATAATAAAACGGTCCGAATCATCAACATAAAAACGATACAAACCTCAATTGAGCTGTCATAATATCCCAAAATATATAATATATAATCATTGGATCTATCTAAGCCCATATACCCAAATATATATATATATATATAATCTTACATGAGTCGCTAGACTTTCTGTTTTTCTGGTCACAATTTCATCTCCGAATGAGATAGGATTTTTCCAAACACAAATGTTAAAAATGAACAAATCAATCATGGAAAAATATCCTAAAGAACAACGAACGGTTGAAATTTATTTCATATATGTGGTGTTATACATAAAAAAAAAATACACCTATTTTAATTAGTTTAAATTACACATATATTTTCTAGTTTATTTTTTAAGTTATTTATGATAGAAAACTTTGTGGAACATAAACTAAAAACCGTTAAGCATTCAATTCTATACATGAAAACTAAATGAATTTCTACTATACAAAATAAGTGTATACGTATCTTAATCCATGATAGTGTGAAAACCTTTTTTGAGAAAGAAACCTTGATCTTCAAGTTCTTTATTTGTCTAAGATCTTCAAACTACTTTTCTCTCTCTGTAGGCGATAAGAGTCTTCTTGTGGTGACAACTTATTTTGTGATAGAGAGGGTTTGGGACCTTATACTATTTATACTAGTAATCTTCCCATCAAAGAATCCCTTCATTCAATGAACCTCATTAGATAGATAAGTATATCTTCTACATTCATAATAAATATATAATGCATCTCTAAGATTCATTCATAATGAATCTATCACATTCAATATATTGACACTATCTTTATTAGTCTTCTATACATTATGTATATATAGGTGCATTCATCAATGATTATTCACCATCTAATTGATGTACGTGTATCTTGCTTAATGAGATGAATCTAGCATAATCATGTAAATGCTGAATCTAGCATAATCATGTAAAAGCCACATTAAGTCATATTTAGGAAAAATTCTTACAATCTCCCACTTGGCTTGTGTGATTATATTATGTCATTAGATTATCATAATATGGCCAATGTTCTCCTACTAGAAGATTGCACCATCACTATTAGATTCTGTTCAATGAAATTATTAGCACCAAATCATTGTAATCAGTGATTTACACATTGATCAAGACTATAAAATGGTTATAGTGTTAATATTTTCCATTAACATCAATAAGGGAATCTTAAATCACAGAGATGACATTAGCAACATAATGATGATTAATGCTAATTCATCTATAACGGTCCCGTTGTTTATATTTTCTTCTAAATTTTGCACAAGTATGAAGAATGAAAACAACAAACATAATCATTACTAACATAAGATGATTATAACATAACATTTGTCGCGAACATAATACACTCATTTCAAGCCTAAACATGATAAACTTTGTACTAAGCCCATGCATGCAACATGTTCTTAAAAGAGCTTAGGTATGAGACATTTTGTTAAAGGAAACAACAAACATAATCATTACTAATATAAGATAATTATAACATAACATTTATCATAAACATAATACACTCATTTCAAGTCTAAGCATGATGGACTTTCTACTAAGCTCATGCACGCAACATGTTCTTGAAAGAGTTTAGGTGTGAGACCTTTAGTTAAAAAATCTGCCAACATGAGTGTAGTGCCAATATGAGATATGGAAACAGTCTTATTTAGAACCCTTTCTTTAACAACTAGATACTTGATATCAATATGTTTTGATCCTCCTGAAGTTTTGTTAATATTAGAGAACTGAACAACAGCATTATTATCACAGTAAATCTGTAAGGGCCTCAAAATTGAATCGATAATTTGTAATCTAGATATGAAATTCTTTAGCCATACTACATGACATGTAGCTTCATAACATGCTATGAACTTTGCCTCCATAGTAGAAGAGGTTGCCAGAGACTGCTTATGACTCTTCCATGAAATAGGTCCATTAGCAAGCATAAAAATGTACCTGGAAGTGGACTTTCAAGTGTACTTACATTCAGGGGCAACACTACTTGAACAGTTCTACATGTTGAACATTTTAAGAACCTTTTCAATATAGGCTCTTTGGGACAATCCTAAAATACCATGAGACCTATCCTGGTGAATTTCTATCCCAATGACAAAAGAGGCTTCACCAAGATCTTTCATTTCAAAATTCCTCATAAGGAATTGCTTTGTCTCATATATCATTCCCAAATCATTGCTAGCAAGCAATATATCATCAATATACAAAATTATAATGCAGATATTGCTCCCATTTATTTTAAGGTAGACACATTGATCAACAACATTATCCTTAAAATCAAATTTGGTGTGAACTTCATGAAATTTAAGATACCATTGTCGAGATGCTAGCTTTAGACTATATATGGACTTCTTAAGCCTACAAACCCTATTTTCCTTGCTTTTATCCTGAAAACCTTCAGGTTGGTCCATGTAGACCACTTTATGCAAGTCACCATTTAAAAAGGTTGTTTTAACGTCTATTTGATGTAACTCTAAATCATAATGACATACTAAGTAGGGATGGCAATGGATAACCTACCCTGTGGGTATCCATGGAGATCCAACCCAAATATATGGGTTTTCCCCTCTTTTTCTTATCCATTGGGTAGGGTAGGTGATATTCTTTAAATATCCACAGGGGATGGGTTGGGGATGATACCCACTAATTTCCCCATATGTTTTATGTTTTTTTTTTTTTTTTTTTTTTTTTTTTTTTTTTTTTTTTTTTTTTAAGATCCACAATCAAAGCTAAATATACCTCCAATCTTTTTATTTTTATTTTTAAGGTTCACAACCATTTTTTTTTTAATTTTTAAGATTCACAACCAAAGCTAAATATACATTTAATCTTTTTTTTTTTTTAATTTTTTTTTAAGGTTCACAACCAATTTTTTTTTTTTTTTTTTTTTTTTTTTTTTTTTTTTTAAGATTCACAACCAAAGCTAAATATACATTTAATTTTTTTTTTAAGGTTCACAACCATTTTTTTTTTTTTTTTTTTTTTTTTTAAGATTCACAACCAAAGCTATACATTCAATCTTATTTTATTTTATTTGGCTCAACAATAAAATCAAATACACATTAATTAACATTGTCACATTATTCTTGTCAAATTTTATGCATATCTAGAATTTTTTAAATTTATTTAAAAAAAATTAAGGACACTGTCTAGTGTAGGTTTCGGTTTGCTTTTCTATGTTATTTTATTTTGTTGTGTATTGTAATTTTCAGAATGGTTTGCTTGTTCTGAAATTTCAATTAACGAGTATGAATCTATTTGTTTTATGTTATCACACAATTTATACAACATATATATATATATATATATATATATATATATATGAATGTATTTGAAAATAAGGAAATTGTAGAGAATCAAAACAAGCATGAGTTGTGATTGGTTAGAAATGATGGGTACAAAGATTTATTTGCTAGAAAAACAACAAGAGGATACAAAGTCATACTAAATAATTTTTTTTAAATTAAAAGAATTTTTCTTAGTTATGAACAGATTTAACTGAAATCAGCTTGTTTTCCAATGTTATGCTTCATTTATTTAGATAGAAAATATTTTTTAATGAAAAATATTTTTTATAAAAAAAATTCAAAATATATTTTTTTATATTTGGTGGTGGTGGTGATGGAACGAAGGTGAAAGTAGAAATTGTTACATAGTGGTGGAGTGATGGCGGCAGTGATGATGGTAATGGCTATGGTGATGGTAGTGTGACAGTGAAAGTGAGAATAGTGGTGATGGTGTTGTGAAATTAGTAAAAATTTAATTGAAAAAACATTTTTTATTTTTTAAAAGTAACAAACAACAAAATTCGTGGGGGACTAAAGGAAGAAGATGGAGGATGGATTGAGTGTGGTAATGCATAGATATCTTAAAACACTACAAGAAATTGCATTTTTCGCAACGCAACGAAATATGTTGCTAAAAGGGAAAATTCGTTGGCAAAATGTTTTGCCGACACACAAAGCTATGTTGGCAACCCGTAGGTAAAAGTGAGTCGGCAAAAGTTTTTGCCAACGAACTTATCATTGCGTTGGTAAAAGTAATGCCTTTAGCGACGAACATAGTCGTCGTTAAAAGCCTTCATCCATCGTCGGCAATTTATCTTGCGTCGGGAAAAGTCATTCAAATATGATGATTGTGTGACACTTTTCGCGACACAAATTTGTATGGGCAAAAAATATACTTTTAGCAACAAAATATGCGTCGGCAAAAGTAAACTTTTGGCGACACATTTACGTCGGTAAATGTTGCCATTTGCCTACGATTTGCTTGTCGATAAAGCTTCACTTTTGGCAACGACAAATTAGCATTGGCAAAAAATACACTTTTAGTAATACAATATGAGTGGGCAAAAGTAAACTTTTGGCAACACATTTACGTTGGTAAATATTGTCATTTGCCGATGATTTGTTGTCGATAAAGGTTTACTTTTTGCAACGACAAATTGGCATTGACTAAAAATACACTTCTAGCAACACAATATGAGTGGGCAAAAATAAACTTTTGGCGACACATTTACCAACAAAAACAATTGAAAATAATTTATACAGTTTTATAAGATTTACAGATTTACAAGAGGCATCCCTCAGGCACCACTATTACAAACTAATAACATTGATATGAAATCACCTAAAGTTGATGTGCAAGCAAAAAAAACACTGCTGACACTGCTTTTAGAAGTAGTGTATAAAACCTAAAAGGGTAAACTCACTAAAATACCCAAATGCATCCAAATTGTGGAACCCACATTACAAACAACAGATAACAAAATGAAAACATGAAACTAACAAAGACAGGCAAAACGACACAAAAAGTATCCACAAACTTATCCAACAGACCAACATCTAGTAGCAGTCGTCTCACAGCAACATTGCAGCAGCAGCAGTAGCCCAGCAAGCATCAACCACAAGGGCGACAGCAGTAACAAACCAGACAAATCTGATTCATGCATCTCAGATGAGCTTGGTGCATCTGCAACCTCCAGGCCAGCTGCATTATTTGACATTCCTGGGGGCATTTCAGAGGAGATGACCAACATGTAAAGGCATTTTAATAGGAGCTACTCGAGCCAAGTTCTTTGCTAATCCTTGCATGATAATTAGAAGAAAAAAAAAAAGAATAGGCATCAAGGAATGGCAAGTTAATGCTGAATTTAAGCATGGAGAAATTATTCTAGATGTTTCATCTGATTAGGAAGTGAAAACAAAATTCTTATGGCTGAAAATAGCTTTAATTTATTCACAGGATTAATGACTTCAGACAGTGTAGTTTGGAGGTCCTATAACCAAAAGATTTGATCAGCATCCCACCTCAATTAAACTTGGAAGGCAACATTCCCAAGCCCTTCACAAACTGCTCCTAGTTCCAATTATAGAGTAGGGTAACAAATAAAGTTTCAGCAACTTGTTGACTCTCTCTCTCTCTAACCATTTCCAACTGCAATTTCCCATCTCAAAGTTACTTCTCTATATCAACTACCAATATTTTTCTATGGATTGACTACAAGATGCAGACAAGACAGGAAGTGTTTCCAGGTAGAGAAACACTGAAAGGAGTGGGAGGGAATTATATTGAGTAGAGCTCAAACTTGCAAACAAATCACAAGAGACACTAGAAACAAACACAAAAGAAATAAATTGTTTCTTTTACACTGAAAACAAGTAACATTAAATTAGACAATTCTAAGAAATAGACATGTCATCTTAAAAACTGACTAACCTGCATCCAACCTTTCCACTCTTCAGTTTGATGCCTGTTCAGATACAGTATGGATTTTCTTGAGATTGGTGACTTATCATGATGAATCTTGAAAGAAGTAATTGCTGAAACTATGATGAGAAGGAAGTAGAGAAATAAGAAAAGATCCCGATTGTAACTCTGCAAAAACAAATGATGGTTAAAAGACAAGCTCATTGGACACAACTTTGATGCAGATGGACCAAATTATAATTGAAATAGATATAGAAAACAATAACCGTATATCCTGGCCATTGTGAATTTTATGTGGAGAGGTGAAGTCCTCCCTAATTGTTTGGTTACACATCCAAGGAAGCAGAAGAGAGACTGAAGCATATGTATAGCAGAAACAACCAACATTCTCTATTCAACATACATATGGCAGTTGCAAGTCAAATTATGTCTGTCCACAAAAGGCTCAGGTTGTGCAAAATAAACTATAAAAGTAGATTATACCTCCAGTGTTGACCCACAACCCCCTCTTTTTGTTGATGGTAAAATCAACTGCAGTGACAAAACCAAGAAACAAGCACATCTGAGTTTCGAACTAAGGAAAAATAATTGTAACAAAGACTACATAAATACAATCATGCATAAAGTATTTGAATTCTAGTTGAGTAAGCTGAATAGCATTAATAGTTGACACCTATGAAACATGAACACTTTTAAGGTGTCATGTCATGTCGTGTCAAACACCAACACAACACTCATCGGGCACTTCTGAAAACCTGTTGGACACACATCAACCATATCCTGTTATTTAAAAAAAAAAAAATCTAAATTCAAATACACTTCAGAGACTTGGGAAATACAGGTGCCTATCGCTCAAACACATGAAACACATTACAAGTTTGAATAAAATAATTAGAATCCCATGACAAGAAAAACAATTTAAATCTATAAAGCACATCTGAGTTTCAGCCATTAAGAGGAAATACACTTGAAAATTGAAACATCCATCCTAGCCTGGTATAGTACACATTTCTAGTGGCAAAAGTGCTCCATTACAGCTTGCTCTTTGGCACAATATTTTGAGGAGAAAGTTCCAGCCCATACTTGAATGCAGTAAATATTAGGGGAGATATGGATAGCATTTGTGGATTGACCATGTAGAAACAAATAAATTTCAGAGTTTTACACGAAATAATAGTTCACCAGGAAAGAGGCAGTGAGGATGCTATATACCTCTAGAATGGAATTTGGGTGACACAAGGCTATTCATTAAAAGCTGCACAACCTTCTCCCCTATTTGTAAGCTAATTTGTCTCTGCAATGCCTTCTGCAAATGTTGTTTAATCATGATGTTTAAAAAAAATCATATTTCAATTGAATACTATAACAAAATTAGAGACAAAGGATGCTGGCAGTATGTATAGCCAATTGATTGTAAATCAATTGCTATCACACCACATTGTCAGCCCAATTTAAAAGTTTTTGACTTTTAAATAAGGAGATCATATATAGAATGTATATGTATGTATGCATATACAAATGGAACTTACAGTTAACGGACCCTCAATCTTCAATTTTTCCACATCTTTATCATTGGTTTTAGGTGTCTCTGAATTTCCCTTCTCAATGTCCATATCCACAAGGCATGGGGGATAAGCATTCGCATTTTCTATGTCTAGATTGACCTAGTTTTGGCCATTCAATTCAGCATCCAAGCACACCTGGCCATCAGTTGAGTTGGGGACTTTTGAGTGGCCTAAGAAAAGTAATTGTGATTCACATTGCAAATTACTGGTGTCGTCATCAGGTAACACTAAAATGCTATAGGCATCTTGGTTGTGCACAAATGAAAAAGTAAAATCCTCATTTTCAGTGTAATTTAATATTTCAAAGGATATCAAATGGGATGGGACAAGTAAACTAAAATAGCAACAATAAAGCAAGTTCAAGAAACTATTCAACGAGAAAATAACAGAAGGATTTTCTTAAAATGATCCAAGCTTGTATTTAAGAGAATGTTTCACAACTTTTTACTCGGGCATAATGCATAGCAAACATCTTTGCAGTCAAGGTTCGTTATGCGATTTTTTTTTTTATATTATTTATTATTGTCATTATTATCTTGAGAGAGGGAGCAACTAGAGTATCTCAAAATCCTAAATATCAAAATGTATAGAATGACCACACCTTCCATATAAATCACTTCAATAGCTAGATCAGAGACCTTTAATATGAAACATTTTAACACCCGTGTATATTACATTTGCCAGATATAATGGCACGAACATGAGCTTAATTTTCATCACGACAATCAGTTAATGATCACTTGATAAATGGAGTTTCACATCTGAATTAATATAAAAATTCATTCAAAGTTTTCATAACCAACAAACTCAATATTTGACGGACAAGCTTCCACTACAATGCACCTATAAACAAAAGTCAAGTGTGTCTATATGCCTTCAGGTTCCAATACTCTTGATGCCTCTATTCCCTGAGTGGAAACCCATACATTACAAGCCACAAAGGAATACAAAGAATTACTAACATTCATGTGTCATGCAGTTCTTAACATATAAAATATACACACATTTCTCAGATACTCACTTGCAAAGTTGAAGGAATTTTAAACAACAATCGTTCTAGAGGGATGTCAATTCCATGATACAGTTTCAGCAGGTCAGGGAGAAAACCCCTTATTGAGAAAATATAAAATTAAAAAAAATAAAAAAATTGAGTCACAACCTTTGTTGAACAGTTCATGTTCAATGGAGGTTGAATATACTGAGCAACAACTCAAAGTAGTTTGAGATAAGACAAAAGCATGCTGCTCAGAACGTTAAATCAATATAGAAAGAACTACCAAAAAAGTAATTGAAAGCATGATATTTACTGCCATTAACTTATGGCAGTATCTTCATTATAGACATGAGTGAATGAACCAAACGTAATTATGTCGGTCCCACTACCTTATGTCAGGTAATAAAATTTGTTAGAAAAAACTGGATTGCATAGCATCACTGAAATTTAATCAACCTTTTAAGTTCCAACATCCTACATTCAACTTAAAAAACCTGGAAGAAATCAATACCTTCCTAACAATGCTGTGTGTGTCATATGTAAGACAAGCATCCACTTCTGTTGAAACTCGACCAGGGACAACCTTTGCAAGTTCACCACCAACATTTACTAAAGCCTACAGATTCCATGCTCAGTTGTCAGACCACCAAACTAACCACATATATGTGGATGCACACATCTATATTTATATATTTGATGGGTGACTAACTACATGTTCAATCACATTAAGGAAAGGTATTAACTTGTTAACGAAACAGGACATTCGAACATCTGAGCCGGCCAAGCCATAACATTCAGAATCTGCCAACGCAGTATCCACCGCACTCTACACCGAGGAAACAAATGTACACAAAACGCAATCATATTCATAAGCTCATGCGCACATCACACCATGCAAATACATTAGCAACCATGTGAATTATGTAACCATACTGAATTTTTATATGTAAATCTCATCCATAATAAGCGGGAACAACATTTTTAAAATTATGAGCTAAGTGATGTACCTTTGTTTTAAAATGAGAGGAATCACACTGAGTCCAATTTTTTGACACTCTTTCACTAGAATTTCAACAAGTCTCACCTATACAAGTATATAGGAATATTAATAAAAATTTCCTAGTGTATATGTAAAGCAAACTCACGAAAGTAGAAAAAAGGGGCGAAAAGGTTGCAAAATTACCAAAAGGTGAGAAATTTACGGGAGGGCAACTCTTGCTCTATTTTTTTACACAAAAGGTGAGAAACTTGTAAATATTTTTAATTAAATAGGCTGAATTGCAATTTCTCCCTGTTTTTCTCAAGATTGCTAATTATATATCACCAATTATATGTCAAAATATTTCTTCTCATTTACTAATTTACTAATTATTATGTTCAAATAAAGAACTAATTATGAGCATTCAAGTGAGTGGAGATGCCCAAAATATATATCGATGACTAAAAACTGGTTTTATTTATTTATTTCAAGTTAAGCAATGTTCTCATCATACTCCTCTTGAGTACCCATGAGAAAGAAGGTCCAACATGAAAGAGGAAGGAAAACTGCAAACAGAGCATTACCAAACAGATTAATTAATTGCAAACACCCAAATACTCTCATACATTGTCACTTTGAGGTCATGAGACCATCTATAGTATGAGCTATCTAATCCATGACAAAATTACTAAAAACATATCAGTTTCCCAAACTGTCTTGCAAATCAATTACCACCTCTTCTCAAAAGTAATGAAAAACAAACAAATCTACAAAATCTTAAACCACGCCATTTATTTATATAATTCATGCTTAGGTTCAATAATCTGAAACAAAATTGACTACCAAAGAATTAATTGATTTAAAAAATGTACCTGAGATGAAGAGCCTAATATCATAGATCAAGAGCACATAAGTTCTATTTTTCATAGTCATCAATCTAACAAGCATGAGCACCACACATTGAAATGACACCAAGCATAAGTGAGAAAGACATATGTTCCAGATAAACAAGGAAAAGAAAACTGACTATAATAGTTGTCATCTAACTTTAAGAAAAAAAATACTTAACACCTAAATTTTCAAAATCATGTTATACAATAAAGATTCTTCTCCACAAAACAACAATGGAAAATTATCCTTCACATTGATGACAAATGAACATGTTCAGCATATTCAAAAAATATCTAACGATATGGATATTGATGGTATAGGTAACTGATAAAACCAGACTAGGGTTCTACTCACCTTTTCTTGCTGGAGACCGTTCGTCGGAATTTGCTGGGGCGAGAAAGTGAGAGAAAATGAGAGAGGAACTGTGGGAAAATTAAAGAAAACAAGAGAGCCAACAAATTAACTGAATGGAATCAAGAAAAGCCTAAAGCTCATCTTACTCTTAGACCAATAAATAGAGCTGATGAGGTTGTTAAAGTTAAAGCTGCTAGAATACCATACTGGAATTGGAATTGGAAAGTAATTTCACAGCTTAATAGAAGTTAACAACTATCATAAAACCATAAATGTAATTACACAGCTTCGTATTCACAAAATAAACTACTTTCATTCTCCAAATAACTTCAATAATACAATTTAGGTGAATCTGTGAGATCGGTGAATCTTGCTACCTCGCCGGTGCAGATGGTGGTGGCGGTGGAACTTCGAAATCGGTGAATCTGTGAGATTTGAAGGTGAGATTCAAAATAAGGGTTTAGAGAGGGTTGAGAGAGGCGACGTGAGGATCCATTGTTGGTTTATGTCTGAAAGCCTAAGGGCTTACAAAGGCTTTATTCTCAGATTCAAAATAGGCACGTGTGGCCTACCGCATTTGGAGGCGTTTTTAAACGCCTTCAATCACAAAACTGTGTCGTTTTAATTTAAAAAATATGCGATGTTTTTAAACGTCGTTAAATATTAATAAAAATGACGTTTTAAAAAACGTCGTTAAAAAAACGCTGCAAAAACCCTTATTTCTTGTAGTGCACACATCAGACCTAAAGACAGATCTTTCTTCTGCCACTACCCATCCCCTATTGCATTACATACTTAGGTAGAATATTGAATAATGGACATAAACAAAATGTCTTTGTAGATGTACTTACAATATGTATATATTTATTGCTTTACATTTGTCACTTTGTTCAAATTATGCTAAAGACTAAACTGTTTTTCTATTTTTAATATGGATCAATTGATAGTTTTATGAAGAACTTAAGTTTAGGTGAAGTAGTTGAGATCCTTGGGTTTTATTTATTTATTTTTTTCCAAACATTCAAGTGGTTATACTCCTTGATTTCTAAGAAATAAATTGGGAGAGATTCTGAGTTTGAATTTATGGTGAAGCATCGAATATTTATAAGTAGTAATTTAACTTACTACTAACTAATTAACCAACCCACTAATTTTGACACCCGAAAAAAAAATGTAATTTGATATTTTTAGAATTTTATAATTAGAACATTGATATGCATTAAGGTATATTTGTTTTCTCACGTGGCTTCACTTTTATGCTTGGATGCAACCACCCTATGTACAAGGACCAGAAACATCCACCTTACAAG
Source organism: Camellia sinensis (assembly GCF_055761805.1). Lineage (NCBI taxonomy): Eukaryota > Viridiplantae > Streptophyta > Magnoliopsida > Ericales > Theaceae > Camellia > Camellia sinensis. The sequence continues at coordinate 17,228,481 of NC_138966.1, forward strand.
TTACATTGTGTCATCATTTTGAACTATATTGATGTTTTTTCTCAAGAATTTATGGCAGACTAATGTAAGAGCAATTATTGCATACAAGGATGACAGTAGCTTTTTAATTTTATTTCTTTCTTCTCCTTTTCTTTTTATGTTCTTTGCTGATTCAAGTGCAGCTTTAATATGTCAGGTTTTGATTCTTTTTGTGGTTGTCAATCAATCTTAGGATATGGAAACGATTAGCAATAGACTTCAAAAACTTTAGGCAATGTTTGGTTCCAAGCCCATTGTTATTTATCACAACATTATGCAGTAAAAGTTATCCTAATTGTAGTTCATTATTCAACACTTTCAAAAATATCTCTCTCACTAATGATATAGCGATACAGGACAATCTATATAAGTCAGTCAATATCATTGTGGAACCATAGCAATATGTATTGCAATAGACTTGAACCGGAAACACTGATATTCTTTTCAACTTTATGCCATGGAACATGGTTAAGGATGATTTTCCTGGATTGATAAGCCAATCCAAAAGCAATCAGAATATTACACACATTTCTCTCTTATTCTGAATTTTATAGACCAGAAACTGGACATCAACTGCATTTTGCTAAAACTTATCTCTTTTCTGCTTTACTTCATACTATATTCCAACACCATATAAACCTTCCTAACTGAATAGTCATATCTAATCTGTTCTAATTCAAGATTTCTAATAAATATACCGTGAAATTATACAATCCCTGTCCTGCACAAGCACATTCATGATCTTCGGTTGCAAAGTAACACATCTCTGAAAGTTATTCATGAATCAACAGCAGACATTACGATTTAGTATAAATGGTTACAATTAATGCTTTTCAGACATCCATGACTAGTATCAACATAATCAAGGTATATGAAACCCAATGTTTAATTTCCCACGTGATCTAATCATATGCTTATTTGACTCTAAAATCCCACAGATGTTCCTATACAAGATGAGCTCATATTGTGTTGTGTCCATAACATGATTAGGGTCCACTTACACAAGGCATATGAAATCTATTGAATTCCCAAGTGTATCTAGTCATATTCTTATGTCATTCAAAAATTTCAGAAATTGTCCTATACAACATGAGATCGTATGAAATATCGCAATCGTCAATTGCTGATTCTCCACCGTAAGAGACTACAACCCCAAATGTTTACATAGTGCTTTACATGAATGTGAGAGAGAGAGGGGGGGGGAATCCGAACATACCTGAGATTTTTTACAGATCGAAGAGAAGAACCAATCTCGCCGCCGAACCGTCGAGCCGTCGAACCAGTCTGAAATTGTCAAGCGTTGCTGCCACCGAACCGGTCTCGCCGAACCGTCGATCGCTGCCGCCGTCGGTCGTTCCCCTTCGAAATCTGGCGCCGCTGAACCACTCTCCCCTTCGAACCTTCTCTCTTATCCCTCTCTTCTAGGTTATCTAATTTACAGCTTTCCAACTTCCTTTTAGTATTCACCCAAAAAAAAACTTCCTTTTAGAACCCAATTAGAAGCCACAGTTCGTAATACATTTGTGGTCATTGGCGCTTTTATTTATTTATTTATTTTTTAATACCATTCACGATATAAATTGTGCATTGTGAAAATTAGAAGAGGAAAGTTTGAGAGTAACGAGGGTTTACCTCCTAAAAAGAGGAAATTTTGGGAGAGAACTTTTCACCGCCTCAATTTTTAAAGGCAAATCATCAATAAATAAATAAATAAATAAAAATAAAACAATTTTTAATTCTTTTAAAAAAATTAAAATTAATTTAAGAACTATAAAAATTAGAAATATATTTTTAAATTATTAATGACCTCCTAAAAGATAAAATTATACAAAAATAATAAATATTTTTTTATTTTTTCACCAATTTTTTTTTTAAAGTTTTTCAAGAAAAAAAAAATCTGAAATAAGTTTCTGAAAATAAAACCAAATATATTAAAATTGATAATCTGACATTCTTTGGAAAGTTTAGATTATCTCAAATTAGCCATCTCAACTTAAGAGTGTGTTTGGGCTTGATGAGTTCATTTTGTGATCTAATTTGATGATCACTTTAATTTTACAATTCAATAACTAGAATATTTAAAACTCTTTGAAAAGTCATAATAAAAACACAAATCACTAAATCACCAGATTTCACTAGCAAAGTTTTTACCAACGAATAGTGTTATCGTCGCTAAATGTTTAACTCTTTGCCCACGCCAACTAGTCGTTGCCAAAAGTAAGCATACTAATAGCGACGCTTATTGTGTTGCTAAAAAATAAGCCTCGTAGCTAAAATTTTGGAAATTTTGGTGCCAACCAATAATTTTGGCGCCTAGTGAATGTTATACTCTTTTAGCGACGGTTGTAAATTGCGTCGGTAAAGGTCTACTTTTACCAACGAAATTGATCACTGTGTCGCCAAAAATATAGTTTTGCCTATGAAAAATTGACGTCGTCGCCAAAAGTAGTCGCCAAAAGTGCAATTTCTTGTAGTGAAATGAGTGGTTCAGATTTGTTAAAGGTATAATTAGATTTTGGATAAATTAAAATGAATGGTTCAAATTTGCTAAGAGAAATATGGTTTAATGTCTAAATTGTCCGTGGCTAACAATTCCTTGTTTATGCCCTGATGCAATTTAATATGAGTCTTATAACACTTTCTTCAAACACACTTTTTGATTGTCTCAAAATTATATATTTGATTATTATAAAACAAACTTTTTAATTAATTAATTAATGTGTATTTGATTTTGTTGTTGAATCAAATAAAATAAAATAAGATTGAATGTATATTTAGCTTTTGTTGTGAACCTTAAAAAAATAAATAAAAAAATAAGTTGTTAACATTAAATATATTAAAAAAGAAAGAAAAAAGATTGAAGGTATATTTAGCTAAAACCTTTATAAAAAAAAGACAAAAGAAAAACAAGAAAGTTGTTAACATTAAATATATTAAAAAAGAAAGAAAAAAGATTGAAGGTATATTTAACTTTTGTTGTGAACCTTTAAAAAAAAAAAAAAAATTGTTAACATTAAATATATTAAAAAAGAAAGAAAAAAGATTGAAGGTATATTTAACTTTTGTTGTGAACCTTAAAAAAAAAATAAAAAATAAAAAAAAAATAAAAAAATAAATAAAATTGTTAACATTAAATATATTAAAAAAGAAAGAAAAAAGATTGAAGGTATATTTAACTTTTGTTGTGAACCTTAAAAAAATAAAAAAATAAATAAAAAAAAAATTGTTAACATTAAATATATTAAAAAAGAAAGAAAAATGATTGAAGGTATATTTAGTTTTTGTTGTGAATCTTACAAAAAAAAAAGGAAAGTGGTTGTTAACATTAAATATAAAAAATAAAAATGGGGATTAAAGTGGGTTGGGGAAAATCCATACCCATTAAAAAATGGGGAGGGTGGTACCCATGGGGAATGGGGAATGGGGAATGGGGAAAATTTATTATAGGGGAATGGGGATGGGGAATTAATATCCACCCCATTACCCCCCATTGCCATTCCTAATACTAAGGTCATGACTATTCTCAAGGAATCCTTATTAGAAATTGGAGAATAAGTTTCCTTATAGTCCATCCATTCTCTTTGAGTGTGTCCTTTAGTAACTAATCTAGCCTTGTATATTTCAATATTGCCTTTAGGATCACGTTTGGTTTTAAAAATCCATTTGCACCCAACAGTTTTGGCTCCCTTAGGCAATTCTACAAGATCCCACACATTGTTGTCTTTCATGGATTTTTACTCATCTTTCATGGCATTTAACCATTGAGTTGCATTTCCATTATTCATGGCTTGGGTATAAGAAACAAGATCGTTCTCCAAGCCTATGTCACACTCATTTAGGTAAACCTCACAGTTATCTAACATGGCTGGTTTCTTTTCTCTTTGTGATCTGCGTAAATGTTGTTTTATAACTCGGACAACTTCTTTTTCAATATGAGAAATCTCTTGAATACCAACATTATCCACAATAGGTTCAGGTACTTCATTTTTTTAGATAATCGTGGAAGGCATAAAAGCATGATTTTCCTTCAAAGAAATATTTTTGAGATTCATACTCCCACTAATATCTTCATCCTCAAAGAATATAGCATTTATAGTTTCAACAATTCTTGTGCTATCAGTGGGACAATAGAATTTAAAACCCTTTGATCTCTCAGAACATCCAATGAAATAATAACTTATAGTTCCAGGGGCTAATTTCTTTATTTGTGGGTTTAAATTTTTTGCTTCAGCAGGACAACCCCATACATGTAAATAATTCAAATTAGGTTTCCATTAACCCATAACTCATAAGGAGTTACAGGCACAACCTTACTAGAAATCCTATTAAGAACATGTACATCAGTTTTAAAAGCTTCACTCCACAAGAAATCTGGCATAGAAGTGTTACTCATCATGCTTCTCATCATGTCCAAAAGAGTACCGTTTCGTAGCGCTCAGCTACACCATTTTGCTCAGGTGTACCGAGCATTGTGTAGTTTGTAACAATTCAATTCTTAACTAAAAATAAAGTAAAAGCACTTGGATTTTGACCCGACTCAGTGAATCTACCATAATATTTACCGCCTCTATCAGATCTTACACTTGTAATCCCTCTGGCAAGTTGATTTTCAACTTCACCTTTATAGAGTTTGAACATATCCAATGCTTCTGATTTTTCACGAATAAGATACATATATGTATACCTAGAAAATTCATTAATAAAAGTAAGAAAATATAGATGTCCAAAAATAGTTAGAACAGTAAAGGGACTACATATATCAGTATGAATTGTGTTTAATAATTCAGTAGTCCTAGTAGCACCATATTTCTTTGTCTTTGTGTATTTTCCTTTAATGCAATTCACACAAGTACTAAAATCAGAAAAATCAAATGAACTTAAAATTCCGTCTTTAATAAGACGTTCCATCATTTCTCTTGATATGTGGCCCAAGCGCTTATGCCACAACATGGATGAATTTGCATTCACTCGCTTTCTGTTTTTATTTACCAAGTCATTTACATGAAAGGATAAAAGAGATTGTGCATAAGTGGAATCTAAATTCAATGAATAAAGATTATCACATAAAGTACTATAACCAATCATATGAGAATTATGGAATAAAGACACTCCATTATTTCCAAACTTAAATTCATAACCACAAGAATCAAGTTGTGAAACAAAAATTAGGTTTCTAGTAAAAACAGGAACATAAACTGTGTTTACTAAATTTAAAATGAAACCAAAGTCTAAAATTAGACGGAGGGTACCAATAGCCTCAGCGTCCACTTCTATTCCATTCCTGACCGTAATGGTTTGTTCTCCTTTATTTAGTTTCCGATTTGTAAGGTATCCCTACATGGAATTTGTTATGCAAATACTTGCACCAGTGTTAATCCACCAAGAATTTTGTGGAACATCTCCCAAAAAGGATTTGTAAGACACAAAGCATTGAGTGTTACTTTTTTTGTCCAACCAACATTTAAAACCTAGACAGTCTTTTCTTATGTGATCTTTCTTTCGACAGAAATTGCATCGAATCTTATTTTCTTCATTAACCTTGTGAGTTTCATCATTTGCATTCTTCTTCGTCTTACTTTTGCCTTTCTTGAAAATCTTTTTGGTTGGACCCAAGGTGGTAAGGCGAGCCATATTAGGTTTTTCAGCTTTAAGCCTCTCTTTTTCTTGAACACACATGGCAATTAACTCGCTCATCTTCCACTTATCTTTCTGTGTAGTATAATTGATCTTGAAAGGACCAAATTGTGCAGAAAGAGAAGTCATAATGAAATGAATAAGAAAACCTTCAGAAATTTCCATGTCCATTCCCTTTAATTGAGAGGCCATGTCATTCATCTTTAAGATATGTTCACGAACACCACTCAAACCATCATATTTCATTGTCATCATTTTAATCATGAGAGTACTAGCAAGGGATTTGGAAGTTCCAATAAGTTGTTCTTCAATAGATTTCTTATAGCACACTGTACTTTCAAAAGCAGAGATTGCTCCTTGAATTGCTGGCCCAATTGAGCCTTTCATAATCATTAGACTTAAGCGATTAGAGCGTTCCCATTTTTCATATAAAGCCATGTGTTCCTTAGAACTTGTATCATTAGGCTTTGTAGGTGTTGGCTCTCTTAATGCATAGTCTAAATCCATAATTCCCAAAACAATTCCAATTTGTTCCTTCCATTTCTTAAAATTAGTTTCACTCAAACCTTCAATACCAGACAAGTAACTATTAGGATTCAATGTTGCAAACACTTAATATCCATTACATAACTTAGTATAATCAAGAAAACTAAACATAATTAGTTAGATACGAAATCATGTTATCCTTCCGTTAGGCCGAATAACAATATATTTTTAGCAATGCCATAAAAGTAAATAAGATGACTAATAAAAATAAACAACATAAAATAAAATAAAATAATCATTAAGACCGTAACGAGTTTATCACCGTTGGCCAGAAAAACTCAATGTCTTATATTATTTTATTAACTAAAACACGTGAGAAGTTTATCACCGTTGGAAAGAAAAACTCATTGCTATATTTATTATACTAATCATCTCGATTGTTCAAACGTACATAGTGTTGAAGCTCCGTTGGGCTGATCAACAATGTTTCAACTCATAAAGTGTGTAACAAAACATTATAAGTGCATAAAGTATTATCTTAATTACCACTCGTTCAATAATTTATAATTTTTTATTATAATATCAATAGAATAAAAGATTGACCAAAAACAAAGATAAAATTGGACAAGTGTAAATCAAGGCTATGCACTAGTTACACAAAACATCATCATAAAATGAAATTCATACTTATACGTTTCATGCATCAGAATTGAGAACCATGCTCTGATACTGTGGAAACCCCATTTTTGACTGCCCGCAAGGCTCGAGCGCTTTACTTGGAACACTCAATGATGAAAGTGGTATTGTGCGTGGTTTGTGGTCTTAACCAAGGAGCCTTGTTTAAGCTTCAAAACAACCCCAAACCTTCCATATTCCCATTGATCATACCCAAGAAATCCATTTTTACACCTTGTGCCACCCTGTGTTGAGACTGAAATAGAAAACAGGGAATGCATTGATGGCCGGCCGGGTTTCAATAGCGAGAAACACTGTTCTGGGCGGGAGACTGCCACCTGTCCATTTTTGAAGATATTTATCACCTTTTGTGCTCAAATTCTATAAATACGACCATATGCCTTTGTTTTGGGGGTTGAACAATTGAAAGAAAGCCTATACACATGGAGAGAGCTCCTCCTTCCTCATTCTTCCATTGCAAGCTACTTTTGAGTTAACCTACCAACCTTGTATCATCTTAGAAACTTGGTTGACCCTTGAGAAGCATAATTCAAGCTTGAGAGTGCGTCAAGAGTGAGTTTGATCATCAACCAAAGCTTACTCCATTTTGAGAGGTATAAGCTTGTAACTTTCGTTCTTGCTTTTGCTTACTTTATTTCTATCTATTTCTTCTATTCTTGGGTATTTTACATCTATTTTAAGTGTTGGAACATCAGTTTGGACAAGCTACCAAAGGTGGTAAGGTTAACACCCTAATTTGCACCTATTTTCATAGCTCAACCCTTGATTCCTTTACACTCTTTTTCTTTGATTTTTGAACTGATTTTCAGAGTTTAACTAAGGCCCCAAAACATGGTTTTCTTGAAATTGGAGGGGTTGGCCATCCCTCCTTGTTTTTGCTTAGATAACTTTATTATCTTTACCTTTTGTTTAGCTTTTGAGCTCTTTTTTTTTTTATTTTTTTTAATTTTTTTTGGCCACTATTTTTGGCTCATTATAGACTATTTTAGGGTTGTCCTACTCTATTTAATTGGTTCAAGTTTTGATTAATTCGTTTGTTATAGCATTGATCTTTGTACATAGCTTGCATTATGTTGTTCTTAGCCTTTCTTTGTCTAACCTTTATAATAATAACCTCATTTTAAGAATCAACTTGCTACTCCTTTCTTTCATTTGAGAGTTATTTCAGATGGTTGATGGTTATTCAACACATGAACTAGAGATTTACGCTTAATGGCTTAATCTCTATTGAGATTCATTGTCAACGGCGTAATCTCTCTTTCTTGTTGATAATTACTTCCCCTTTGATGCTTCTCTCTTTTTGGAGGACTTAGTCATCACTTTGGACGAATGGACTAAAGAATGGAAATGACTAAGAAAATTGGTTTAAAAGCAACCGACACATATAAAGAAAATGAGTCATCTTGCTTAGGCTTGGTCGGATGTTATGCCAATTTTATCGAGTCAAGAGTGATCATGCACTGATTCATGGCATTTTAATGATTCTTGAAGCATCTCAACCTCTCTCTTTAAGTTCACTCTATGACAAAAGGGAGGAGTGGTCATGTTCATTGCATTCATTGATTTTTGTCCAAAATTGTATCCGGAATCATCAAGAAATCAATTTGCTAATTGATGGTTTTCAAAACAATTCTAACTTTCTCTCGTGGCTTTTCCATGACAGAGAAAGAAAGAAAGGACAAACAGAGCTTGAACAACTCTGTCTGCACTGATCTCACTTCAGAACACAAAATAGAGTTTTGTACAAAATTGAGGCACAATCGGCCTTTTCTATACCTGGTCGGGCTTCATTGAGGGCCAGCCGGCCCTCAATGCTTGGTCAGCAGTGTATTTTTGTAGAAAACAGAGGGCAGTGGCTGAGGTGAAACAGAGCAAGCCAGGGACAAATAGAGCTGTTCTTGAACGCCATGCATGTGCATGCATGCAATTCTTGCGCATCCTTTCTTACGTTATGATCATTGTACTTAATTAATTTAATTTTGTTTATTATAATTAGTTTAGTTAATTGTGTTGTAATAATTGGTATTGTTTATTTGTATTTGCTTGGTTTAGATAGTTAGTTTGTTTATCTTGGTTATCCTTGTTGTAATAACATAGTTAGATAGTTAATTAGCCTCGTTTATTTATTCATTCGGTTTTGTAATAATTAGTTAAATTTGGACCTTTCGGACTTTGATTCGCACCCTCTTGCACGAGGTCAATGTTGTAATAAGTTGTATGTTTTACAACCCCACGTATTTCTCCCTTTTACTTACTTGCTTAAGATAGTTAGTATAGGGCAACACGTTTCACTAGCATTCTCATGTTTTCAATTCATTCGAATTGCATGCATATAAGGTTCGGCTCATCATGCTAACCCAATATCAAATGTTCAAATTCATTTACTTGAATACGTGCTCTCTTGCATGTCTTGAATGAAATCATAGTCCATGCTCATAGCCGAGCCTATAAAATATACAATGCATGTGTTGCATTAGTCATATTGCACAAGTTAGGAACATGCATATTTTTCTCATTATTTTGCTTTGTTTTGGCTTGGAGTACTAGGTAAGCTTTTTATGTCTTAGCATCTTGCATCGGATGTTTGTGTTATCATATCCAAAGCATGAATACCATGAGGCTAATTGCTTAAATGATATAATTGTTTGAATGCCTGTGGATGAAGGCTAGGTGTTTGAACTGAGATGGTTTGATTAAATGTCCATTTTAAGCCCACTTTTTCAAGTGGCAAATTCACAAAACAATTTCAAAACAAAACATGAGATCAAGTGTTCCAATTCTTGCAAACTAGTCTATACCTTGTGTGCGCAACACATAGTAAAATAGATATAAATCCGAACAAGAGCCTATAAATATAAATAAGAAGCACATCATGATTAGTAGAGGTCGATCTTTGATCAGGCGGTGCTCGATTCATGACCTTCCCCTCTCGTACCTAAGTTCTCGAGTCGAGACAACTTTGGTGATGACAGGCTAATGGCCTTTGGCACGAGTCTTGAGTTTTCTAAATTTTTCAAAAATATTTAGGTGGCGCCTTTGTAATCTGGCAAAGTAGTCCATTTTTGGTATTTGATTCAAACATTGATTTTCTAAAAAGATTTGCCGAATTTGGACTCTTTTTGTGTTTTCAATATTTCACATTGCACTTGTAAAATCAGATTCAGAACCACAAGTGGAGTCCGAACTGTAGGGCTTTTTTGCCTTCCGAAAGGAGTGCAGAAAGTCAGGTTACAATTTCTGGCGATTCTGCTGGGGACTTAGAGAACTTGACTTAAAACTCATGATGTGAATTTTCATTTACACTTATATGTTCTTTACATTGGTGCGCTTAAAGTCACTGTGTTTGCCGACTACTATTCCTGGACGATTTGCCGGAGGCTTGCCTAAAAAGCTTGCCAAAAGGCTAATCGATCATGGGCTCTACCATGTTGGGAACACAACCCTTGGATTTGGACAACTGCCGCACCACTTGATCCACTTTTCACTTTTCGGTGTTAGGTGTGAGAGGTATATTAAGTATTCTTGCTGAGGTACCCTTTTGACCATTCGACCTAGTTGCATATAGTAAAGGCATAGTGACTATTCCAAATTAGGATAGGATGCCACCCATTTGTAGGATGTCGTGCAACTCGTTGCTTGAAATAGTGCAGCCTAGATCATTCCAAAAATCTAGGACATGGTAACCCTATCCCCTCATAGGGGTGTTTTGGTTCTTTTACTTGATATGTGCTTTTACAGTGAAGTTGTACGCAAGATGGTTCATATCAGTACGAGTTTAAGAAAAGAGTTCAATGGAGATTACAGTTCAGCTATGTGTCTTGACTATTGTGAATTGGGGCCAAAGTGCTTGTCACGACCCAAACTCGCCCCTAAAAGTTTGGTCCATGACCGGCCTATACATAGGCCTCAAAACAAAATTTACGAATATTTATTCACATACGGGGCCTTAAGAGGAAGCAAAACCAATATAAAGACAACGCCCATTGAGCTTGTGCATACGTGATGACTTAATAAATTTAAACATTTAAATACACTTCCATATTTACATATACAATCACAAAACGTATATAGATCTCACACACACACTTATATAAGACTCCAGACATTACATAATTCCTAGTAATAAAAATTAAGGACTCAACACGGAGGCATACCCCAGGCAGCTTGGCAAACAGGTAGATCTCAATGCAATTCTAGTGTCAATCCCCAATGGCTCACCTACATAAATATACATAAAAACGGAGTGAGCCAGACTCAGTGAATAATAGTAATGTAAGGAGGTTAGTTAAGCGAGCATAGTCTTAGAGAATGTAAATATGCATTTCAAACCATACACAAATCTTAATTATAATCATATTTTAGAACGGCCTTCGGCCCACATGTAATACAGAACGGTCTCGGACCCACATATGTACAAAACGGCCTCAGACCCAACATATTATATAGAACGGCCTTAGGTCCACATCTCGACAGCTGTCCACACATTGAAGCGTAGGTAGAACATCGACATGTACACTACCTCCCTTGGCCTCTGGCCATGAATCATAATCGATTCGAATCATATTAGGGTCGGTGAGACATCGACATGTCCTCACCTCCTTCAATCCTAGAATTGGCCACAATCCGTGGCTTATAACTGGATGGCCTCGAGCCCATCACTAGCACAACAGAACGACCCCCGGTCCTTAAGCATATCATTGCCCAATAACGCACATAAATTTTCCAGTTATTCACCATAAGGAAACATAGCTTACTTATGCATAACATAATGCCATCGATAACTATTAATAGTAAATGTAATAGAACATTACACTACTATTACTCACAAAGATGGGCTTCCGGTAGCGATTGGACGATGTCCTCCTCTTGGCTTGCAAACACAATTCACATAGCATAATATGAGGATATAATCAATCTCTCTCTTGTTCTCTTTAATCAATAAGCCATGGTGGTTTTAAACTCCTTAGGCTTGAATAGGTCATAATCTGTGTCTCAGAAAATAGGAAGAATCGAAAGGAAAATGGTTTAGAAGAAGAAATGGCATTGAACCGGTAGACAAAAAGTGAACAATCTTCCCTAATTTGGGAATATCTATTTGTGTACTTAGAATTTGATAGTGAGGCTACCACCATTGGAAACTAGGCTTTCGGGGCTTGAATTTAGGCTCAAGAATCACTCAAAACGGAGTCCGGATGCAAGAGATACACTTATTTGAAGTTGGCTGAAACAGGCTGTCCCGCACGTGCGGGATATGGGCCGCACGTGCGGGACCACATGCCTTTTTAGCAGAATCTGAAAATGGATTGCTGCACGTGCAGGAAGACCCGCCGTACGTGCGGCTCTGGGTAAGTTTTTCTGTCCGAAAATGTTGCTTGCTCTATTTCTTGCTCTTTCCATTTCTAGGCTTGGTTTCCAACTCGAATCACCAAAAAACATGTAAAATTGTTTCACAACATGATAAACTAACATCAATCAAGTGTAATTCCATTTAAAACAAATCAATCCTTGCCTCAAAATAGAAATTCAAGTCTCATCTTTCCATAGAATCAAACTTCCATAATATATACCCCAAAATCATACAAATACATCTTACACATGGTTGATCTTCACACCAAAACTTGTTATTCCATGAATCATTCTTAAGATTGAACCTAATTCAAGCAGATTTAAGGAAATCAAGGTTCAATTCCTTGAGTTTAACTCATTTCATTCATGACCCAACACACTTGTTCATTTACATATTAATTTTCCAAGTCAACCCTTGATTTCATGTAGCAGATGAATTATTTACAAAGATAATAGTTGAAGCCACATACCTTAACTCAATTCCTTGTTTTTCCCTTTAATCTCTTCAATTTTCCAAGATTCCATGGATGATCTTCTTCCTCTCTCTTCAATTCTCTTCAATCATCTTCAAAGCCACCATGAATGTTGAGCTTCACTTAGAGAATTTTGTCTCTCTTTCACGGTTCTCTCTCTTTCACGGTTCTCTCTCTCTCTCCCTTAGATATTTTTGGCCCAAATATCTTGAGTACAACTCATGTATCTCATATGGCCTGTCTATATATATCTATATACCACACACATAAACTTATCACAATTAGGGCTAGCCAAACGCACCCTTACGAATTGCACAAAATCAAATTTCAATTAAACTTCTCAGATGACTCTAAAAATTATGCTAATTATAAATATGTCCTCTGTTCTGATTTCTGAAGCCTCTAAGGCCTTCAATTTGCAGTGTAAAGTTAATCACCCAAACACATCTTAACGAATCAGACAAAATAATTTTCCAATCAACTTTCCCAAATATCTCTAAAAATTCCCATTAACATATCTATGCAATCGATTTTGATTTCTGAACCCATAAAGGTCGACAATTTCAATCTTAAGGTCGTAACTCAATAGATAATTTCTCAATTCAAATAGATATAATTAAATTAAAACACATTAATTCTATAGTTGAAATAAGATGATTTCTTATACGCATTTTGGGATCGTTACATTCTCCCCACCTTATAAAGTTTGGTCCTCCAAAATTGATTTACCTTGTCACAAGTCTAGTTTCGTCTTGGGTATGCAACATTCCTCAATCATTTAACAGTTCACAATCCTGTGCAGTCAATTTCAATGAAATTTGTTCCAAGAATCCCAAGTAATTCGTCATTACTGTCTAATTGGTAACCCAATTGCTAATAATGTTTAATGACCTCAAAATATGATCTTATTGTTCACACCCCTCACATATTTCAATTTACTAATCCACAAGTCATATACTCCAAATAATAAAACAACCTTAGGGGTGTTCAGGAATTAACTCTCCTCAAGTTTCCGATTGCATGCAACTCATAAGTTATCAATCATAATTTAAATTCTTTAGTTTCACAACCAATCCCAAATATTATAATCCTTCAAAGAGTAAGGAGATATTCACTACTTAATCGTGTTTCAAATGGCGCAAACATTCTACAACAATTAAACCTAGAATAAACAAATGAGTTCTACATTAACAACTTTATGGCTCTTGGTAATTCGAAGTATCCCCAATCGATTTATTTTCATAACGGATGAGATAAAGGAAGTCTAAATTTTGAATAACCAGATTCAGGTTCAAATCCTCAACTTTAATGAATGCCCAAATAATCAGGATTAAACTTATCAGTTCGAATTAGATTTCTAACGGACTCCAAATAACAACCCAAATTCCGTAACAAGAAATTACTTGTTCAGATCAGACACCATGATTTCTCTTTTTAAAATAAATTATTAGTAAAATCATATATGGACCAAACCCCATTTATCATAACCCCTAACTTATTTTAAAATAATAACCACTTAAATCAATGCCTGTTTAGAGGGTCTTAAAGTCAACTTCATGACTTCGAACATAAGACACATTAACCATAAAACTACTATATTCTTGTTCCAATAACTTCAAAGTAGGCTGAGCATCGCATCTAATCTAATTCAAATATTGGTTCCATTCATTGTAAGCCACAACTAACTTGTTGAGGCATGTTAACAGTATAACTTATCATACATTCTCATACTCTATACAAAAAAAACATTAAATCAGGCCCATTGAATTTCTTAATACACAATATTGGCCTAAGAAAAATCAATTCCTTATAGACCTAAACGATTCAAACAAATAGATAGGGCCCAAACAATCATATCAACCACAAGGTACTACTTTCATCTATCACATTCCTTAGATATTTTATTAAATTAATCACATATCGCCTAGTACTTCATGCATACTATAAACAATATTCATGATTTTTTTTTATTCACCTTTCATATGAAATCTTTCACATCAATGAGTGTTGATACAACCTCAATAACAAAGTCAATTGTGGTCTACCAATTTCCTTGTAGTAGTTATCCAAACATTCATGTATAAGTCATAAATCATCAATAACAGACTCTAAAGTGGATATCTACCACTTTAGTTCCATACAAAGGGCACAGAATTCTAGAAGTCATAAACAATTCGCTTAGGTCTATGGTCGATATTTACCCATCACACGCAAAATCAGATATTATTCATCTATGTCGGAAATACCGAATTTAATGGATGGTATGACATCTCTGAATAACATAGACCATGTAAGTTTTATTCCAATGATTACTCATTTTAGCTCACAATAAAGGAACAATCCTTAAATTAATAACAGTAAGTTTATGATAGTAATATGTCAGGTTCAGAACAAAACATATCAAAGCAAAATTATGCCTTTAGACAAATGTAATCTACAAAAATGAGTACAACTCCTTTTTATTCACATCCATTCACAAGAGTGTATGTCCTAACTGAAAGGAGGAACAAAATTTCACTTATCGTCCCATTTCTAATCATCGCGTAAGTCACTGTTTACTCCTTACCTTTTTTTTTTTTCTTCAGGCGGTTGGGTTAAAACAAACATTCATATCAAACATTCACTATCACAAGTCTATCATCTCATGAAACATCCCTCAATTCCTTAGCCAATCCTCCATAGGAAAATTCAAAACATGACTTCCTTTTCACCAACGATCCATTTCAATGACCCATGTAATTTGATTAACAAGCATATCATATCACTATGATAAAAATATCCATTCATATCCTTACACATAGTAGGACAATACAAGTAATATCTCATTCTTACTTTCACTGTTCTTACCTCTTTTTTTTCTTCTAAGACACCAAATGCAACTTAGCTTAGTACATAATATCATACAAAATCATTTAAGCTCTATGATTCAAAATTTCATAAACTATTTTCTTCCGTCAGCATACATACTTTAATTTCATCGACATACACTATATCTCTATAAATCAATATACTCAAAACCACTAACGTTCTAGTCAAAATTCTAATTTCCCTGTACCACTAAACTTCCATAAAATTCCACCTAATTCCAGGAAGCGGTCCTAACGTCCTAACTCTTAATTACTATGGTTCCATACTTGTTATCAATCACCAACTATCTCAATCATAATAGTTCCAATTCACATAATTCCCAATAATCACAGATCAACCTCAAATCTCTTTTGTTTTCCATAACTTCAGAGAAGATTAAACATCTAACATAACCTTAAGATCAAATACAAACCTTCGTCCATAAATTTCTTAACTGCGCTCATCTAAATAGTAGTTCCCACACAACTTATATATCTCATTGATAATTAATTAGGTGGGTCTGAAAGTCGAAGATCACAAATAACTTCGGTAGGCTTGCTAGTAATGTTTTCACATTAAGGCATTAAATCGAACCCATATGTCATTCCAATAAAATAGATCTTCCCAGTAATAAGAAAATTCCCAACACATACTCTTAGCCCACTGATCCATTCATTCTATAGCTAGATGATTAAGATACACGAAACGGTTCCAACTAACATTTTACTCACAATCAATTTAAACACATAAAACACCAGTCAAAGTGTCTCTACTTATCGTAACATTTAGTTCAAGTTCCATTTATCCACTTGAAAAGGTTCTACACTCTCTAATAGTCATTCAAACATACATAAAACTTCCTACCATATTCTTTGATTCTTTGCCGAGTTCATACTTAATTTCTTCCTTTGATCTTATTTCTCATGACATGTTCACACAATTCTCATCATTTTTAGAAATGTTCTTTCCACCTTATCCAGTTGCCTCAACAAAAACTTAACTTCCATTTCATCCCTACTTCCCATTATCTACTTCTAGAGTCATAAGATGCAGACTGTTAACACATTGAGTATCATTCATTAACTACACCATAATACATAGTGCCACATACAAGCATACAAAGGTGTGAGTGGGGCAATTCCTTCACATCTACTTCTTATTTCAAACCATTTCCTAACTCTCAAGTCCCATACCTATGATTAATCATCACATTTCTCAATTGCCATAATTCCACACACTTTATTAATCAACTCTAACCTCAGTTTCCCCAAAATCCCTCATGGTTATTTCACATGTAATCCATATAGAAACTACGTTTAATCTTTGTTCACATCGCATTTCCACAAACATGCTTATATTCACCAATATTATTCAGAGAACACCAAATCCCACATCTTTCTTAACCTTAGCCCCAATATCATTCTCAATATGTAACCCATTCTTATTTCATAGCAATTATCAAATCTTCTTTAGCCACAAAACTCAGTCGGTGAGACAATACATATGGATCTCCTTTTATTACTCCAAAGTCCATAGAACTTCTTATTCTTAATCTCTATACTTAGCTTATTGTACGAGCTCAAATACTTCTTTCAAAATGCACATTATACCATTTCGTTACCAGATACATGCAACTTAAATGCATTCTAGACACTCGTGCTCAATCGACATGTGTGTGAGATCATAACTCGTGCTTTGATACCACTTGTCACGACCCAAACTCGCACCTAAAAGTTCGGTCCATGACCGGCTTGTACATAGGCCTCAAAACAAAATTTATGAATATTTATTCACATACAGGGCCTTAAGCGAAAGCAAAACAAATATAAAGACAACGCCCATTGAGCTTGTGCATATATGATGACTTAATAAATTTAAGCATTTAAATACACTTCCATATTTACATATACAATCACAAAACGTATATAGATCTCACACACACACTTATATAAGACTCCATACATTACATAATTCCTAGTAATAAAAATTAAGGACTCAACACGGAGGCATACCCCAGGCAGCTTGGCAGACAGGTAGATCTCAATACAATTCTAGTGTCAAGCCCCAATGGCTCACCTACATAAATATACATAAAAACGGAGTGAGCCAGACTCAGTGAATAATAGTAATGTAAGGAGGTTAGTTAAGCGAGCATAGTCTTAGAGAATGTAAATATGCATTTCAAACCATACACAACTCTTAAGTATAAGCATATTTTAGAATGGCTTCAGGCCCACATGTAATACAGAACGGCCTCGGACCCACATATGTACAAAACGGCCTCAGACCCAACATATTATACAGAACGGCCTCAGGTCCACATCTAGACAACTGTCTATACATTGGAGTGTAGGTAGAACATCGACATGTACACTACCTCCCTTGGCCTCTGGCCATGAATCATAATCGATTCGAATCATATTAGGGTCGGTGAGACATCGACATGTCCTCACCTCCTTCAATCCTAGAATTGGCCACACTCCGTGGCTTATAACTGGATGGCCTCGAGCCCATCACTAGCACAACAGAACGACCCCCGGTCCTTAAGCATATCATTGCCCAATAACGCACATAAATTTTCCAGTTATTCACCATAAGGAAACATAGCTTACTTATGCATAACAGAATGCCATCGATAACTATTAATAGTAAATGTAACAGAACATTACACTACTATTACTCACAAAGATGGGCTTCCGGTAGCGATTGGACGATGTCCTCGTCTTGGCTTGCAAACACAATACATAATACACATAGCATAATATGAGGATATAATCAATCTCTCTCTTGTTCTCTTTAATCAATAAGCCATGGTGGTTTTAAACTCCTTAGACTTGAATAGGTCATAATCTGTGTCTCAGAAAATAGGAAGAATCGAAAGGAAAATGGTTTAGAAGAAGAAATGGTATTGAACCGGTAGACAGAAAGTGAACAATCTTCCCTAATTTGGGAATATCTATTTGTGTACTTTGAATTTGAGAGTGAGGCTACCACCATTGGAAACTAGGCTTTCAGGGCTTGAATTTAGGCTCAAGAATCACTCAAAACGGAGTCTGGATGCAAGAGATACACTTATTTGAAGTTGGCTGAAACAGGCTGTCCCGCACGTGCGGGATATGGGCCGCACATGCGGGACCACGTGCCTTTTTAGAAGAATCTGAAAATGGATTGCTGCACGTGCAGAAAGACCCGCCGCACGTGTGGCTCTGGGTAAGTTTTGCTGTCTGAAAATGTTGTTTGCTCTATTTGTTGCTCTTTCCATTTCTAGGCTTGGTTTCCAACTCAAATC
The DNA here is from genome assembly GCF_055761805.1 of Camellia sinensis. Lineage (NCBI taxonomy): Eukaryota > Viridiplantae > Streptophyta > Magnoliopsida > Ericales > Theaceae > Camellia > Camellia sinensis. Next base: position 17,247,270 of record NC_138966.1, read on the forward strand.
ACCAAAAAACATGTAAAATTGTCTCACAACATGATAAACTAACATCAATCAAGTGTAATTCCATTTAAAACAAATCAATCCTTGCCTCAAAATAGAAATTCAAGTCTCATCTTTCCATAGAATCAAACTTCCATAATATATACCCCAAAAATCATACAAATACATCTTACACATGGTTGATCTTCACACCAAAACTCGTTATTCCATGAATCATTCTTAAGATTGAACCCAATTCAAGCAAATTTAAGGAAATCAAGGTTCAATTCCTTGAGTTTAACTCATTTCATTCATGACCCAACACACTTGTTCATTTACATATTAATTTTCCAAGTCAACCCTTGATTTCATGTAGTAGATGAATTATTTACAAAGATAATAGTTGAAGCCACATACCATAACTCAATTCCTAGTTTTTCCCTTTAATCTTTTCAGTTTTCCAAGCTTCCATGGATGATCTTCTTCCTCTCTCTTCAATTCTCTTCAATCATCTTCAAAGTCACCATGAATGTTGAGCTTCACTTAGAGAATTTTGTCTCTCCTTTCCACTCTCTCTCTTTCACGGTTCTCTCTCTCTCTCCCTTAGATATTTTTGGCCCAAATATCTTGAGTACAACTCATGTATCTCATATGGCCTATCTATATATATCTATATACCACACACATAAACTTATCACAATAAGGGCTAGCCAAACGCACCCTTATGAATCGCACAAAATCAAATTTCAATTAAACTTCCCAGATGAATTTAAAAATTATGCTGATCATAAATATGTCCTCTGTTCCAGTTTCTGAAGCATCTAAGGCCTTCAATTTGCAGTGTAAAGTTAATCACCCAAACACATCTTAACGAATCAGACAAAATAATTTTCCAATCAACTTTCCCAAATGTCTCTAAAAATTCCCATTATCATATCTATGCAATCGATTTTGATTTCTGAACCCATAAAGGTCATCAATTTCAATCTTAAGCTCGTAACTCAACATATAATTCCTCAATTCAAATAGGTATAATTAAATTAAAACACATTAATTCTATAGTTGAAATAAGATGATTTCTTATACGCATTTTGGGATCGTTACGGTGTTGTCCGATTTTGATTTTGTTCTTCTTTCTTTCCTTTTGCTAGGTAGTTTACGATCGTAGCTTCAGAAAGACTCGATATTCCCCAAGTTGTGTGGACTTGTTTCAGCAGGCTGTGCAAAGCTTGAGACCATGTTGGTGGTCAGCCCGTGCTAGTCTCATTTCCTCCAGTCACTCGACAGTGAAGAAACAGACGGTCTGTAGCATCAGTACAAAGCACCCCACAAACACCTACCCGTTCTCAGTCAATCAATTTACCAGCATCTTGTTCACCTAGATTAGCAATGGCACATAACACAGCACCAAACGCAGAGGAATTCCCTACCATGATGATTGCTATCCAAAGGACTGTGGACATTATGAACTAGAGGATGGCTACACAAGATAAAGTCATTGCCAATCTACGATGTACATCTGGGGCATCAGTATCAATCGTGCATCCGATCCCTACTGCTCAGCCAAACTGGATCTACCGCTACCAGGAATGGCAACGGGCCGAGGCAGGGCCGGGGACCACACTCTCTGTCCTCGATGGTAAAAATTTCCCCATCCCCAGCCCCAATCCCCAACGGGAAACCTATCACAGTCCCCATCCCTATCCCCTAACGGGGATCGGATTTTCCTGATACCGAAAATTTCCAGGCACAAAAAAAAAAAAAAAACATTAACACAGATTTGAGACTTAGATCTTATCATCAACAATCAACAAAATTATCAACAGATCTCAGATCTGAGATCAACAAAATCATCAACAATAACATATCTCAGATCTGTGTATCTGAGTGTGTCACACAGAGAGAGAGAGAGAGAGAGAGGACGATGGAGGCGATGGAACTGCAACGAACGACGGAGAAGATCGGCGCGATGGATGACGGAGGAGGTGGAGTGGCGGTGCAAGGTAGACAGAGGTGGAGGAGAGGTACGAGAGTGACAAGGTGGACGGAGGTGGAGAGTCGACGACGGAGGTGAAGCGGCAGTGCGAGCTGGATGGTGGTGGTGGTGGATCAGATAGAGAGATGAGAGATGCGGCTGTGAGAGAGAGAGAGAGAGAGAGAAGTGAAAGTGAGATGAGGGTTTGGTTTATATATATATATATATATATGTATATATGGGTAAAATAGTAATTTCACATCGGGAATAAACCAGGCCGGGGAACAGGGACGGGGCCGGGTACGGGGTTGGGACACTTATCCCCGTCCATCGCCCGACACTGTTCAGGGATTGATTTTTGAATACCATCCCCGTCCCGTCAGGAGTATTTTGCTCAATTCGGGATCGGGGGATCGGGTCCCCATCTAGCCGGGTTTAAATTGCCATCCCTAACCTCCACTGGTAGAAAATCTACCAGTCCCAGATTCTCAGGACATGTTTCCCCTAGTTCTAGCTTATCATCCTTTGGTTCAACCTCCTCCAAGGATTTTTCTTTTCGATATCAATGAAATTGATCCAGCCTTGGTCAAGATTGTTAGATTAGAGAAAGCATTGAAGAAATCCTAGGGCTTCAACTCTATTCCAGATATCGAAGATGGGTACACTAAGGCTTCTGTCAAATTACCGAAGAAATTTAAGATGCCCCACATCAACAGATTCGACGGGAGTGGGGATCTGATTATGCATGTCCGATTGTTTTCGGATTTGTTAAGGCCCATGGGTTGTCTCGAGTGCAGAAGCTCTAATTGTTTGGGAGAACCCTGTCTGATGTGATGGCCATCTGGTATGCTAAGTTGGAGGACTCCACAAAGTGCAATTGGGAGGACTTATCTGGGGCATTTGTCAATTAGTACTCATATAACACCCAGATAGAGGTAACCATTAGTGAGCTGGAGGCTACTACCGAGAACCCCAAAGAATCATTCATTGATTTTGTCGCTCTGTGGAGAGCCAAGGCAGCCCGAATGACAAAGAGGCCTGCCGAGAGAGAACAAGTCTGACTAGTGGTCCAGAACCATGAGCCAGACATGTTGCAGAGAATGATAATAGCACCGTTGTCCACATTTGCCTTGTTACATGAGCTGGGGGTCTAGATTGAGAGTGCATTAAAAAAGGGTATCATCCACAAAACAAGTGAACCCGCAAGAAGGTCGTTCTCTCGGAATACCAATGCTGACAGTAGCATTATTCTGCGGCCTGGAGATGTTAGTGTAGACACCCCATTTTTGATCGTCCTCAGGACTTGGACGTCATCGTTTGAACACTCGATGATTATCCATGTTCGTGTTCGTCATGAGTTCTCGGAGGTTTCGGCCGCGCGCCTTGCCTCAAGACCTCTCGACCTGTTCATTTTGTGCTTGGTTGTGGACCAAACACTTGTGTTTTTTTGCTTCTAAGGGCAGGGAATGGCTTGTTGGCCATCCCCACACCTCACTGGCCATGGCTTGAGGCCACCGGCCCTGTTTTCTTGCTACCGGCCAAAGGTGTTGGCCGGTCGGCGTTGTTTTTGGTCGGCCGACCATTGTTTTGATCAATTGGCCACTTTTTCTGGCCGAGTCCTTTTCTTGGGGAGGCTAGACCCTTCTGAACCTTTGGTTTAGCTTCTTATGGGAGTCTTGACCCTTTTGAACCTTCGTTTTAGCCTCTTGAGGAAGCTTGAACCTTTTGAACTTTTTTTTAGCTTCTTGAGGAAGCTTGAACCTTTTTACCCTTTTTAGCTTCTCCAAGAAGCTTGACCCTTTTTAGCTTCTCCAAGAAGCTTGACCTCTTTTTTCGCTTCTTAAAGAAGCTTGACCCTTTGCTCCAAGCTTCTAAGAGAAGCTTGACCCCTTTGTTCTAGCTTCCTTAAGAAGCTTGACCCTTTTTGCTTTAGCTTCTAAGAGAAGATTGGCCCTTTTGCTCAAGCTTCTAAGAGAAGCTTGGATCTTTGTTCCTCTATAAGAGGGAACCTCTCCCTCATTAGAAAGGTTCCAAAAAATTTTTTGCTAAGGCATACACATATATCTCTTTTTGTCTCTACACTTAGGCTTAGAAAGAGTGAAGCTCTTGGCCCCTTTGCACACCAACTCTTAGCCTAACACCTCCATCATCAACCTAAGGATCTTGGAGGCCATTTTCAGAGGTTGAAGGTCTGGTTTTTTGGTCTCAAAGCTACTGATTTTGCTGAAGCTACAAGGGTAACACACTTTAGCCACTTTTGGTCTTTATTTTGCTTCATCTTTTAGCCATACTTGTAAGCATTTTCGAGCTTTGTCATAAACTAAAAAAAGTCTTACTTTGAGCTCCTTTTGAAGTTTGTTTCAGACCACTTTTGTGTTTGGGGTTGTCTACCCCCTCTTAGGCCTTGTTTGGCCTCATTTTTGTGCCTTTTTGTGAGCTTCGGGACCACCTTGTATTGGCCTTCTCACCATTGAAATCCAGAGGGATTTCAGTGGTGGAGATGATTTTTTGAGGTCCTAAGAAGGAGAGGGCCATCCCCTCTCCTTATTGTCTTGTTTACTTGCATTTTTGGCCTTACAAAGGAGCCCATATTTGCATGCATCCCAAGCTTGGTTCAGGCCCTTTTTGGTGAGTTTTAGGACCTGCATAAGCTCTGTCCAGAGCTGGTTTTATCACATTTGATGTCCTTCTTGCATGTGTAGAACAACTCCTTTCATGGCCTTTCAAAGGAGCACCTCATTCTTGCATGTATTAGACACATTTCAGTGGGTATTTGGTCATATTTTGGCAAGCCATGAATCTTTTTTTTGGCTGATTTAGTGGTCCCTCATATGCTCCATATGCTTGTAGTGTAAACCATGCTTACTAGCTTATATTGCATGTTATTTTGGCCCTCCATTCTAGCATATTTTGGCCATGCCTTAAACTGATTTTGTGCATGTTTTGGACTGCCTTAGCTTTGTTTTTATGTCCCATGGTCGAATGGTACTTGCCATGTATGCTTGTAGTGTAATAGCCATGCCTAGTCTTGGGTTTTGAAGCCTATTGCATGCTTATATTGAGGTGTTTGCATGTTTTGGCATCATTGGGTATGATATTTTAGAGGTTATACTTGTGCCATACTCCCACATTTTCCATGCTTTAAGTGCTATTGAGAGTTGTGCTTGTATGCCATGTTATAATGTGTTGTGCATGTTATGTTGTTAGCATTGTGTATGCCATGTCACTCTTTGCATTGTGTATGCTAGGTGGTTAGTTGCATTGAGCATGCCATAGTTCATAGAGCATTGTGTGTGCCATATAGTCCATAGCATTGTGTATGCTGGGTTTCATGTTTGCATATTTAGGTTGTATGCCTATTGCATATTGCTTGCTAGCATACTCATTTTGCATTAGTTTGTTTGCATGCTTAGGTTGCATAGCATTGAGCATGCATCCCTTGCCTCTTGATCAATCATGATAGAGGTTGGGGCCCTTTATGTGTTTTGTGCATTTCATTCCATATTGAATTGCACACTTGACTTTTTGGCCATCATGCATGGAAATACGTGATTGGTGGCCCGAGAGTCGAGTACCATACTCCCTTGAGTCTTAAACATGATAAGAAGGGTGGTTGTGCATACATTGCTTTGAAAATGCATTGCCATGCTCTGTTTGCCCTCTGCTGCTGTCAAACAGAATTCTGCAAGAAGAGCCATCTCCAGTACCGGCCGGCTATCTATTGTTGGCCGAGAGCCTCACAACTAGTCGATGACCACTTTTCCATGGCCGGTGACCATTCCTCTTGGTCGGTAACCTCCCATAGTGTTCAGGGAGTGTTCTAGAACCGACCTTGGGACTCATGCAATTTTCAGAGGCATAAAGTAGTACAAACAGAGGCAACTGTGGTATGGCGATGGATTTCCGAGCGGAGCCGAGCATGCATACATTCCCGAGGCTATTTTACTGCTTTTAGTAGCTTGATTAATTTTTCAATTAGTTAGGTAGTCTTATAATTAATTAATTAGCTTGTTAGTTGATTAATTTGTATTATTCATTCGGTCCCTCCGAGAGAGGGCAAATTGTGTAATAAGCGTGCGTGTGTGCGATGCATGTCTTCCAACCCCCACTTCTTTCTCCCTTTTATTTACTAGCTTATGGTGGTTAGTTTAGGGCATGTTTCAATTAGCATACTTATGCTCGCATGTTTGCATTCATTCATCTGTCTTGCATGCACCGGGCTCGGTGCATCATGCTAACTGCATTGTATTTCAATTCCAAATTGAATACATGATATCTGTTGCATCTCATATGCCATCTTAGAGTAGCCGGGCCTATCTTAAGTTGCATTTTTGCATGTGTTGCATTAGGCATCTTAGCATATTTAGGATTCATGCATGATTTCTAATTAGCTTCTCTTTTGGCTTGGAGTACTCGGTAAGCTTTTATGCTTTAGCATCCTTGCATGTGTGTGAGTGACTGCCATGATAGCATGCTTACCATGAGGCTATGTGCTTATGTGATATAACTGCCTGAATGCCTGTGGGTGAAGGTTGGGTTGCTTGAGTTGGAATAATTCGTCGAAACCCGTATTTTTGCCTATTCGCAAGTTGCAAACTTCAATCTATTTTTCAAAACAAACGGATATACGATGCTTTGTTCCAACTTAGACAATCCAGTCTATACTTGTTTTGCTGTGCGCATCACATAGTAATTCAAGGCTAATAAACAGGAATAAGAGCACATGTGTTTTCAAAAACTTGATATCATGGTTAGTAGAGTCCGATCTTTGATCGGGCTAGCCAGGGTGCTCACGAAGTAACCTTCCACAATCGTACCCAAGTTCTGGAGCCGAGACAACTTTGGTGATGATGGACACGTGGCCTTAGGCATGAGTCATGATTTCTTAAATTCTCCAAAAATAAAATATTTAGGTAGCGACTCTGTATCTGGCAAAGCAGTCCATGTTTGGCACTTCTTTCTAAAAATCAGTTTTTCAAAATGATTTGCCGGATTTGGACTCTTTGATGATTCATCGGTCTTGCATTGCACTCTGCGAGATTAGATACAGGACCATGACAATTGAATCCGAACTGTAGTAAGCCCAAATGAACAAAAAGGGATTCCCTCCCGGGGCATTCGCGGACGTCTACAGTTTGTGGCGACTCTGCTGGGGAGTTAGAGAACTTGACTCGAACTCATGACATCTTGTTTTGACTACACTCATGTGTTTCTTTGCATTGCATGTGCATTGGTACGCCTAGGACATCGTGTTTTCCATCTGCTATTCCTAAACGGTTTGTCGGAGGCTCGCTTTGAAAAGCGTGCCAAAAGGCTGACCGGTTACGGGCTCTGCCACAATGGGAACACAAACCCCGATTTTTACTGGGGCACCCTTTGACCATTCGACCTAGTGCATATTCGGAATCCATAGTGACCATTCCAAAGCTAGGACAGGTTGCTTACCCGATTTTAGGTTGTTTGAAACCGCTGTGTGCATAATGAAACCCTAGTTCTTGACGAAACTAGGATAGGGAAACCCTACCCCAACATAGGGGTGTTTTGACTCTTACTTGCTTGCTATGTGCTTTTAGAGTGTGTCTCTACAGGGAATGCATGTATCAGTTTACGAGTCTGGGCATCAAGCCTGTGGGTATCAGTATTTGGGAAATTAGTTTTACCTGAGGGTATCTGTTTACAGGCAGAATTTTGGGCAGAATTCAGTAGAGAGCACAGTTGTTCAGCTATGTGTATGCCTGTTTTGGTGAAATTAAGCTGAGATACTGTCTGTTTTCTCTTTTGCAAGGTAGTCGTAGAACTATAGCTTCAGAGGGCTCCAATATCCCCCGGGTATATTGGATCTGTGTTGATAGACTTTGTCAGGTCGGAGATTCATTTCAAGGGCAAATCAGTGTTCCTTCGCCAGAGGCAGGGTAAAAGGGCCAGTCAGGCACAGATCACCAATTCAGCAGTTACCAGATCAGTGGTCCTTATCCACCCCACTAGTGAACAGTCAGGCTGAGGTCTCAGTTTTTACCGTGGAGATAGAAATACCGGTCAGTCAGCCGGAACAGCAGAACATGGCAGGGATGGAGGAAATGATGCGTCAACTCCAAGAAAGTATGAAACTTATGCAGCAGGACACTGTTCGCCAAGTGGAGTTTTCCAAACAGCAGGTTGCGATCATAGCCCAACAGGCTGCAGCATCTACTTCGCATCAAGCTCCTCCACCCCCAGGGGTTCCGACACCCGGGGAAACACCAAATGCCCAGGAAGGTACGGATATTCTGATAGGGCCGGCTTCGCCCCCAATCCTACACCAACTATCCAAAACACCTACCAATCTACCAGACTCCCCCTTCAAATTCGAGGTGGACCCCACGGCATCAAAACTGAACAAGCTTGAAAAGTTGTTCAAGAAATCCCAAGGAGTGAAGTCCATCCCGGACATCGAGGATGGGTATACCGACACAGCCGTGACGTTGCCGGACAGATTTAAGATGCCGCATATTGACCGATTTGATGGATCCGGGGATCCCATGGTGCACCTGCGGCTGTTTTCAGACATACTAAGGCCAATGGGCCTCACCAGACTACAGAAGCTTTCTTTATTCGGCCGGACCTTGTCAGGTGTAACGACCATCTGGTATGCAAAATTGGAAAACGATGTCAAGAGGAATCGGGATGAGATGGCCGAGGCTTTCGTCGTTCAATACTCCTATAATACACAGATCGAGATTACAACCCGTGATCTTGAGACAACTAGGCAGGAGCCTAAGGAGAGCTTTTCTGACTTTGTGACCCGGTGGAGGGCCAAGGCCTTAATGATGACCATTAGGCCAACTGACAAAGATCAGATTCAGATGGTTGTGCGCAACCTCTAACCCAAGCTCATGCAGAAGATGATCGTTCTCCCCTTCCCCACCTTTTCAGATTTGCATGAGATGGGAGTACAGATCGAGGATGCTTTGAAACAGGGCCTGATTGACAATGATAGAGAACAACCCAGGAGGGTGTTTTCCCGTAGTTCGAATGTGACCACCAGTGGTGATGTAGCTGCGAGATCTTCTGAAGTTGGAATGATCTCCACCAAAACAGCCACCCCCTTTGTTGGTACATCCAATCCAAATCCCTGAACCTTAGACTATCTACCCCGAGGCAAGAGGATTTTCACCGTGCTTTATATGCCTTTGTTTAAAGCTTTGGGGGTCCTACTCAGGAAAGGACATCTGAAACCGTTAGAACAACGGCCTCTACCCGATCCTCTCCCTCCAAAGCATGACCCGACTAAGTACTGTGCTTTTCATCAACAAACCAGTCATGACACCGACAGTTGCGTCCGTCTCCGCCACGAGATACAAAATTTGATTGACAACAGGGTCATCCCTGCACCAAGTCCTGCAAAGTCTATCGACACTTGATCAGTGAACTTGTGGGGGATAATGTGATGTGATCGAGGGATGAACCACCTGCGGGCGGCGCTCAGTTTACTCCAGATGTGGCGTATGGCACGCATTATTTTGAGCATTTTGTGAATGCTAGTTTTTGTGCTTTCTGACTTGGGTATTGGGTCAGTCTTGTCGTTTTGTATTAAGTTAGTCTTTTCATATTAAGTCAGTAGGGTGTGTCTGGTTGTATCAAGTCAGTCCTGTTGTACAGAGGTCGGGTGATTCCGGTGGTGTTACCTCGGGCATCACCATTTTTTTTTGCATTTGTCTTTTCGTTTTCTTTTGAGTCTGTTTCTGCCTTGAAGCCAGTAATGCCAACAGATTTGAATGAACAACAGTGATTTTCACACTCTTGTGTTTGCTTCTACCTTGCGCTAGTTGTGCCAGAGGATTTGATTGAAATGGCAATGCTTTTCACTTGCTTTTCTGTTCCTTAAAGTCATTGCATTTGACCTAAGTTTTTCAAAACTTTTTGAGTAACGTATTGAAAACGAAGAGGAAGGAATTCCTCGGGATTTGTAAAATTTGGCCAATTGAGAGAAAGAGAGGCGTGTTAAGCCCTTAATGATTGTGATCATGTTTGTTAACGTGAGTACTGAGAAGAATCCTAGCTTGATCCAGATTGGTTCAACATTGTCTTCAGCGCGAGCGATTAGTCGCTTTCTTAAAAAAAAAAAAAAATTCAAAAAAAAATGTTTTGCGCGATCCTCCGAAGACCTGTGTGGAATCGCTCTTGAAATTATGCAGCCTAGGATCGCTCTCAGCCTCGAGACTCGACCCCTAGCTTTCAGACCTTGAACTTAGATTCAGAACATTCAACGGTCAACTACAACGTGAGGCCTATGTGGCCAGATTTGAAGCAGCCCTCGAACAAGAGGCAAGAAAGTCAGATCAAAGAAGATCGGATATGATCAAAAGAAGCTTGCAAAGCTAAATCAGAGGCACCCCTCGACACTAGGGGCAAAAAATGTCAGATGTACTCGAAGAGTCAAGAAAATTGGGATGTTTCTCAAGTTAACGAAGATCGACAAGAATACCAAATCCCAGAAGGGAGGAAAAGAAGAAAGTATTGCTGAAGGACAACCGAGTTCCAATCCACAACACTGGGGGCAATCCAACCCCCAATGGATGGACTCCAACATCATTAGTGAAGAACAGCCATTCTCCTAGATTCAGATGACTTCAGGATCTCAAAACCATTTGACACGGGTCAGCTACACTTTTACCCTTTGAGAGGCTCGCTGGGCCGAAAACCCGAAGGGGCGACCCAGGCAAAAGTTAGAGCAAAGGACATAAAAAAAAATGCAAAGAAAAGATACAAAAAAAAAAAAGAGAAAAGAAGAAAAAATAAAGAAAATGAAAAGAAAAGAATGAAAAACAAAAGATAAGAAAAAGAAAAAGAAATGAAATGAAAAGAAAAGAAAAACAGAGCTCGCAAGGTTGAAAACCCAGAAAGGGCAGCCTTGGCAAAAGTTAGAGCGCAAAAGGTGAGGGTTAATACACGAGTGTACCTAAACCCGAACTACGTAAGGCTTGATTCCCATGTTTGGGATACGTAGGCAACTTCATTCTAAAGTCCAGCCGAAAAACACTTCAAATTCGACTATGTCCATGTGATGGTTTTGGTCATCTTTGCCTTCTCTGTATCCGAGAATTTGGTTGTAATTGTCACTGTGAAGACTGGTTGCCACGTGCTACGGCGCTATTCAGACTAGGGGCAACTTTCCGTTGCCGTGCAGTGCTGCGGTGCTATTCAGACTAGGGGCAACTTTCAGTGGCCATGCAGTGCCGTTCAGACAAGGGGCAATTTTCCATTGTTATGAATCTGAGGTTGTACATCCCGAGAGTAGGTTCCGTGCTCGTCGAGCAGTGGCCGTTTGCGAAAATAGTTTTTGAGAATTTTTACTGAGGTTGACTAATTTCTCGAAAATTATTTCATTTTCCAAAACTGGACCATTTTCTTGGACCCAAAAAAGGAAAATTTTCAGTGCTTTGCATGATTTTAAATTAGAAAATCGAACAAGCGTGTTAATCTTACTCTCATTTTGGTCAAATTGTTTTAGTAGAAAACAAAACAAAAAAAATCGTCAAAATGATGAACTAGGGGCACAGTTAAGTTAGGTGTTCTGTCTTTTCCCCATTGACAATGCATTTGCCAGAATGGGCACCATACTTGCCAAGAAGGGCACCTTGTTCGCCAGAAAAGGCACCACTGAGGCTAACCGTAAAAGGGCAGAAAGCTCTCACATCCTCCAAACAACGAGGTATCAAGCCAAGTGTGAAGCACGAGCTGGAATGGATCAAGATATTCCACTCCCTCATATGGACAGATCTGATTACGTCTAAACTCCCCGACAGAGCATCATCAGCCGATGTCAGCAACAGATTTGCTACACACCCAGTTGCAGCACAGCCTCTCTGTGGGAGAAACTCACTGTTGTGAACAAGAATGAGAGTCTGGTAGAATACCAGGGGTAAGAACCTGCAACTTCCTGTTTATTCATCAACTACCCAGGGGAGGGATTAAAAATGAGAGATTGAATAATAGAGAGATGTGCGATGAGAGGAAAAGTGAGAAAAGGGCCTTTTTTTCAGAAAAAACAGAGCTTGAGGGCCGAGTGATATGAGAATCACAAATGAGAAAGGGTAGGAAACAATACCCGAAGAAACAGGCTCCCTGTGCACGTCTGAATGTCGTGTCTTTTGTTTTGTTTGTCTCAAATCTTGTTTTGAGTCGTTCCAAGCGTGTCTCATTGTGTTTAGGTTATTTTACCTTTGTTTTCCATTTTTGAGTCGTTTTGGCTGTGGTCAGTTGTAGGGTCAATACCTGGTTGAGAACTCATTCTCAATTTCAAAAATGAATCGTTTTGTGCTCAGAGTGCTGTGCCATTCTCCACATTTGTGCGAAACAAGATTTGTTCTTTCATAAAAACCGCAAGGTTCAACCCAGGTCATGTGAGAATAGCAAAACCAGGACCTATCTGAAGCTATATAGGTTCCAGACTGCAAAGCGAAAGAAAAGAGGGAAAATTGGAGCATCTGAGTTTGTTTCAAATTCCATGATTGTATTCCGGATGCACCTCCTCTGGCCTTGTTAATGCTACCGAAGTATGAGTGCGCCTCTACCTCAAGTGTAAGTCTGCTTCAAGTCAGAATGGCAGTCCAAGTAGCACATGTGGTCTTCACATGCAGATGTCATCTCTTGCCAACATGAACAGGGTGTGCCCTTTTCAAGCTGAGTGTGTTGCAAAGTCCTCTGAGAGGTAAATCGGAGGCACCGGAGTACATGTTTGATGCCCCTCTATTGCATAGGATGTGCACTTTCATATACACTTTTGTTACATACGTGCCGCGCATCGTTATGATTCATGCATAAAATATGCTTACTTTCGATTCCACATTGAATATGTTTGCTTTCGATTCCACATAGAATATGCTTTGCTTTCAATGTTGCATAGAATATGCTTGTCTCATGCACATAATATGTCTTCAATATTGCATAGAATATGCTTTCCATGTTGCATAGAAAATGCTCCCATACTTGCATAGAAAATGCATTTTATCGCACTTCTTTTGTACACCTCACTCGCACTGTCTTGCGCACCTTACCTGCGCATTGCATTGTTCGCGCTTTCTTGTGCATCTTATATACACTTGTTAGTGCATTCCATTGTGTTATCTTGCGCACCTTACCTGTAGTTGTTAGTGCATTGCATCGCACTGTTTTGTGCATTTAATCTACATCGCACTGTCTTGTGTACCTGTATTGCATTGTCTTGCACACCCCTTTAACCTGCGTTGTCACGTACGTTACTTGCATTGTCATGCGCCTCTTTACTTGCGTTGTCACGCACACTTGACTTGCATTGTTATGCACCCATTCCTCCTGCATTGTCATGCACTGATTCGCTTGCATTGTTATGCATCGTTCAACCTGCATTGTTATGCACGTTTCACTCGCATTGTTATGCACCCTTTCAATTGCATCGTTTTTCACGATCTTTTCCTTTCTGAAACACCGGGATATGTCCCTATGTTTCTCCTTCCTTCTGAAACACCGGGATACGTCCCTATGTTTCTCCTTCCTTTTGAAACACCGGGATACGTCCCTATGTTTCTCCTTCCTTCCGAAACACCAGGATACGTCCCTATGTTCCTCCTACCTTTCTGAAACACCGGGATATGTCCCTGTGTTTTCTTTTCTCATTCCGAAACACCGGGATATGTCCTTATGTTTCTCCCCTTTCGGTTAAAAGCATTTGGAATACGTTCCAATGCTCACACCATTCCGAAACACCGGGATCCCTATGTTTCTCCCTCTTCGGTTAAAAGCTTTTGGAATACGTTCCAATGCTCACACCATTTCAAAACACCGAGATACGTCCCTATGTTTCTCCCTCTTCGGTTAAAAGCATTTGGAATGCGTTCCAATGCTCACACCATTTCGAAACGCCGGGATACGTCCCTATGTTTCTCCCTCTTCGGTTAAAAGCATTTGGAATATGTTCCAATGCTCACACCATTCCGAAACACCGGGATACGTCCCTATGTTTCTCCGTCTTCGGTTAAAAGCGTTTGGAATACGTTCCAATGCTCACACCATTTCGAAACGCCGGGATACGTCCCTATGTTTCACCCTCTTCGGTTAAAAGCATTTGGAATACATTCCAATGCTCACACCATTTCGAAACGCCGGCATACGTCCCTATGTTTCTCCCTCTTCGGTTAAAACGTTTCGAATACGTTCCAATGCCCACACCATTTCGAAATGCCGGGATACGTCCCTATGTTTCTCCCTCTTTGGTTAAAAGCATTTGGAATACGTTCCAATGCTCACACCATTTCGAAACGCCGGGATACGTCCCTATGTTTCTCCCTCTTCGGTTAAAAGCATTTGGAATACGTTCCAATGCTCACACCATTCCAAAACACCGGGATATGTCCCTATGTTTCTCCCTCTTGGGTTAAAAGCGTTTGGAATACGTTCCAATGCTCACACCATTTCGAAACATCAGGATGCGTCCCCACGTGTCTCCCTCTTTGGATCAGAGCATTCGGAATACGTTCCGATGCTTATGCCATTCCGAACACCGGGATACGTCTTTGTTCTTCTCCTTCTTTGGTTTAGAGCATTTGGAACACATTCCAATGTTTATACTTTCCCCTTTCCTCTCTCGCGTGTGCTACGTTGAGAGGTTCTCCCTTTGCTTACACATTTTCAGCATGTTTGGAATTTTTCTTAAGTTGCATTGTTTTGCATCCATCCCGCATTGTTATGCATCGCCCTTAGGTTGCATTGTCTTGCATCCTTCCACTTGCATTGTCACGCAGCTTTTCGCTTGCATTGTCATGCATATTGCTAACAATATTGTACCTGTTAAGTTTCTTTCATTTGCAGGCACGATATTGTATGTACGGTTCATTTGAAGCTGGCGCGACCAGACGAACTGGATAGGTATTGTATATTCTCCGTGTGAGACGTAGCGAGAATTGAATAATTCTCTTATATCCTTTCTGCATTGTAATGTAGTTCGGTTTGTTTTATGCTTGCTTTAAACTGTTGCATGATATGCTTCATTACAGCTTGCTACTTTGCATGATTATAAGTTATGCTCGGCTTTGTGCATTGTCTTGCATTTTGCCCCTGCATTCGGGCGCATATCTTTAACTGTAGCTTGTATGCTTTGTCTAAGTCTTCGGGTTTGACATTCACTCCCGTCATTATTATGAATTTCGAGTTCTGTCAAAGAGGGGAAACTGTAAACACTCCATTTTTGACCGTCCTCAAGACTTGGACGCCATCGTTTGAACACTCGATGATTATCCATGTTCGTGTTCGTGTTCGTCTTGAGTTCTCGGTGGTTTCGGTCGCGCGCCTTGCCTCAAGACCTCTCTCGACCTGTTTATTTTGGGCTTGGTTGTGGACCAAACACTTGTGTTTTTTTGCTTCTAAGGGCAGGGAATGGCTTGTTGGCCATCCCCACACCTCACTGGCCATGGCCTGAGGCCACCGGCCCTATTTTCTTGTTACCAGCCAAAGGTGTTGGCCGATCGGCATTGTTTTTGGCTGGCCGGCCATTGTTTTGATCAATCGGCCACTTTTTTTGGCCAAGTCCTTTTATCGGGGAGGCTTGACCCTTCTGAACCTTTGGTTTAGCTTCTGATGGGAGGCTTGACCCTTTTGAACCTTTGTTTTAACTTCTTGAGGAAGCTTGAACCTTTTGAACCTTTTTTTAGCTTCTTGAGGAAACTTGAACCTTTTGACCCTTTTTAGCTTCTCCAAGAAGCTTGCCCCTTTTTAGCTTCTGCAAGAAGCTAGACCTCTTTTTTGTCTTCTTAAAGAAGCTTGACCCTTTGCTCCAAGTTTCTAAGAGAAGCTTGACCCCTTTGCTCTAGCTTCCTCAAGAAGCTTGACCCTTTTTGCTTTAGCTTCTAAGAGAAGCTTGGCCCTTTTGCTCAAGCTTCTAAGAGAAGCTTGGACCTTTGCTCCTCTATAAGAGGGAGCCTCTCCCTCATTAGAAAAGGTTCCAAAAAATTTTTTGCTAAGGCATACCCATATATCTCTCTTTGACTCTACACTTTGGCTTAGAAAGAGTGAAGATCTTGGCCCCTTTGCACACCAACTCTTAGCCTAACACCTCCATCATCAACCTAAGGATGTTGGAGGCCATTTTTAGAGGTTGAAGGTCTGGTTTTTTGGTCTCAAAGCTGCTGATTTTGCTGAAGCTACAAGGGTAACACACTTTACCCGCTTTTGGTCTTTATTTTGCTTCATCTTTTAGCCATACTTGTAAGCATTTTTGAGCTTTGTCATAAACTGAAAAAAGTCTTACTTTGAGCTCCTTTTGAAGTTTGTTTCAGACCACTTTTGTGTTTGGGGTTGTCTAACCCCTCTTAGGCCTTGTTTGGCCTCATTTTTGTGCCTTTTTGTGAGCTTCGGGACCACCTTGTATTAGCCTTCTCACCACTGAAATCCAGAGGGATTTCAGTGGTGGGGATGATGTTTTGAGATCCTAAGAAGGAGAGGGCCATCCCTCCTCCTTATTGTCTTGTTTACTTACATTTTTTACCTTACAAAGGAGCCCATATTTGCATGCATCCCAAGCTCGGTTCAGGCCCTTTTTGGTGAGTTTTAGGACCTGCATAAGCTCTGTCCAGAGCTGGTTTTTCCGTCATCACCGGAGTTGTCTCAGCTCGGGAGCTTGGGTACGATCGGGGAAGGTTAGCTATGAGCACCCCCTTTCGCCCGGTCCAAAGACCGGCCTCTACTAACCATGATATCCGATTTTGAAAATGTTATGTGTTCTTATTCCATTTATTAGCCTAGAATTACTATGTTATGCGCACGGCAAACAAGTATAGACTAGATTGCCTAATTTGGAAAGAAACATTGCATATCTGTTTATCTCGGAAAAATGTTTTGGAATTTGCTACTCGTGAGTAGGCTAAAACTCGGATTTCAACGAGTGTTTCCAACTCAAACAACCCAACCTTCACCCACAGGCATTCAAACAGTTTATCTCATATAAGCATCTAGCCGCATGGCAAACATACTGTCATAGCAACACTCACATGCATGCGGTATGCTAAAGCATAAATACTTACATCGTACTCCGTGCCAAAACAATAAACTAGTTAGCAAACATGCGTGTCCTAGTTCATATTAAGTTGACTAATGCAACACATGCAAGATGCAATTAGAGTAGGCCCGGCTAATCCTAAACATGGCAAGTGAAATGCAACCAATTGATGCACGTATTCAATTTGGAATTTGAAATACAAATGCAGTTAGCATGATGTACCGAGCCCGGTGCATGCAGGACAAATGTACGAATGCACGCATGTATTGCATAAGGTATGCTAATTTTAGACATGTCCTAGTCTACCATCATAAGCAGGTAAATAAAAGGAAAGAAAGAAGTGGGGATTGGAAGACATACACACACTCACCCACACTTATTACAGATTTGCCCTCGCTCGGAGGGTACAAATAAATATTACAGTCCGAATAACAAATAAATTAATTATTACCGGATTTCTACTTATTTAATAGAAAGAATGCAAAATGAAGGAGAGGGATGGCCACAGCCTCCGCCTCGAGATGCGCGAATGATGTATGCTCGAACCCGCCTTGCCCGAAAAGTCCGTACCATACCAAGGCTGTCTCTGTTTACACTGCCCTGTCCCTCTGAAAAATTCCAAAGTGCTGGGACAGGTTTATTGCATACTGCAGAGGACCACCGGCTGGGGAAAAACCCCACCGGCAGTGCATAATTTCCATCGGCTGCTTCTGGATTTATCGGCCATTCTCCAATGGCCGGTCGGCACTGAATTATTCCGGTCGGCAAAAACTTCCTGCAGGAGACAGATTTGACAGCAACAGAGAACATATAGTATATGGCATGGGATTTTCAGGCACATGTGAGCATGGTCATGTTTCCCATCATGTGTTGAACTCAGGGAATATGGCCCTCGATACTCGAGCCATCAATGGTGCATGATAGCCCAAGAGATCGAGCTTGCCATTTGATGAAAAGATGCATGCAACACACAAATGAGGACCAAGGCCTTATCATGTTGAAGTCAAAGGCCCCGGTGACCGAGAGTTAAGGCACGTTGCATCACTTATGGTATGAACGCCCCTTAACCCTCACACTTGGTTTGACACCCCAAACCAAGTAATGCAATGCATGTTATGCAAACATGGCTCAAAATGCAACATGATATCAAGATACAAGGCATACCAAGTGTCATGCAACTAATATGGCAAGCATGAAATGTTTAGGCATCAAATATGGACAATTTAAGCAATGGAATCATCATGCTACAAAACCTAATGAAGCAACCATACAACAAACATGAAACAAGCATGCAATGGTGGCTTAAAATGGTAAAGGGGCAGACCTTCACCCACCTCAAAACAGTGGCCAAAAGTGTCCAAAAGGTGGACCAATACTCATGCCAACAAGCAAACCAATGGTCCTAAGGTTAAGGCACAAAAAAAAGAGGCACTTCACTCCCACCAACATGACCACTCATGGCATGACTTGGACAAACCAAAACAGAATTTTAACATGCAAAAAGGGACTCCAAAACCTCCTAATATGACAGCTTAGGTGGCTCCCATGAAATGCACCCACCAAGACTCACTTTTAGGCATAAAAGGGTACACCCTAAGAGCATGGAAGAGGTCACAAATGCAAGCACACAAGCATGATTTATAGGCTGAAATATGACCCTAAATGATGGTAAATCATGAGGATGGCCTAAGTTATGCATGTTGGAGGTCAATATGCTCAAGGCTTACAAACCAAAACACAAAGAGGTGACACCAAACAAGGCAAGCATGACTGAAATAAAGGCCAATAGACCTTAAACATGGTAAAATAATGCCACCACCTTGATGGAACCAAGCCAACACATGCAAGAATCATGGCCTAAACACAAGATACAATTCTAGGCCAAATGGGGAAATGTAAAGCAAGTATATTAAGCATGCAAATGGGTACAAATCCGGCCAAAAAAAGAGATCACATATGACCCAAAACACCCAAAAAACTTCTGAAATGAGGCCAAAAATGATCAAGCATGCATGCTACCCTTTTAAGCCAAAAAGCAAGGAAACAAGACAATGAAGGGAGAGGGGTGTCCCTCCCCTATGCAAGACTTCAAACCACCTTCCTCACCACTGAAAATCCACTGGTTTTCAGTGGTGAGAAGATCAAAACACTTAAGCAAATAAAGCCTTACCAAAGAAGCAACAAAAAGGCCAAATAAGGCCTAAGAGGGTGAGTTTGAACTCAAACCATGAAAGACTCTTAATGAAAGTTCTTAAGCATGAAAATACAAGCCTTTTTTATGTTATGCACAAAAACTAAATCAGTAAGTAAGATAGGTAAAAGACTAGTGCAAGTTTGGGGAAACTAAAGTAAAATGCTCACCCTTGAAGCACACTTCAAGAACAGCCAAGGAAGCCTCCTTCTTTTGATCAAAAACAGCCCAAAAACTCAAAAATCAACCCTCAAAGTCCTCAATCTCGGAGCAAGGTGTAATAGTGTGTGTACTGGTGCAAAAGTAAGGTAAAATCACACTTTTAGGCCAAGAAACACACACAAAGGAGGAGGGAGAGGGAAATATAGAGATAGGGTGTATCTATATATGGAAGCTCTGGTTTTTGCCTTCAAAGTTTCTAACCTAGAGCAAGGAGAAGGCCTCTCCTCTTATAGAACTCCCTCTTGCAAAGCTTATAAAACAAGCTTGCTTAGAGGGAAATCCCTCCATACACGTGTATGGAGGGAAGCAGAGTTGGTGCCAGCTATCACAGCTGGCAAAAAATATCTACATAAAGTAGATGAACAGTGGTCGGCTGCCTAAAAATGTCATTTTGACAAAATTTAGTGCCGACCGGCAACAAACAGTGCCGACCGGCAACAAAAAGTGCCGATGGCATCAAAAACCAGCCGGTGACCTCTAGACACTGCCGGTGGTGTGTGGGGATGCCTCACAAGGCATTCCTTGCCCCTCCAAGGGAAAACACAAGTGTTTGGTGCGAAACTAGACACAAAACGGTCAAGTTCGGAGATCCTGAGGCAGGGCGCGTAGCCGAGACCTCCGGGAACTCCAAACGAACACAAACATGGATGATCACCGAGTGTTCAAGCGGTGACGTCCAAGTCTTGAGGACGGTCAAAAATGGGGTGTCTACACTATTGCATGCTTATATTGAGGTGTTTGAATGTTTTAGCATCGTTGGGTATGATATTTCAGAGCTTATATTTATGCCATACTCCCATGTTTTCCATGCTTTAAGTGCTATTGAGAGTTGTGCTTGTATGCCATGTTACAATGTGTTGTGCATGTTATGTTGTTAGCATTGTGTATGCCATGTCACTCCTTGCATTGTGTATGCTAGGCGGTTAGTTGCACTGAGCATGCCATAGTCCATAGAGCATTGTGTGCCATATAGTTAATAGCATTGTGTATGCTAGGTTGCATGTTTGCATATTTAGGTTGTATGCCTATTGCATATTGCTTGCTAGCATACTCATTTTGCATTAGTTTGTTTGCATGCTTAGGTTGCATAGCATTGAGCATGCATCCCTTGCCTCTTGATCAATCATGATAGAGGTTGGGGCCCTTTATGTGTTTTGTGCATTTCATTCCATATTGAATTGCACACTTGACTCTTTGGCCATCATGCATGGAAATACGTGATTGGTGGCCCGAGAGTCGAGTACCATACTCCCTTGAGTCTTAAACATGATAAGAAGGGTGGTTGTTCATACATTGCTTTGAAAATGCATTGCCATGCTCTGTTTGCCCTCTGCTGCTGTCAAACAGAATTCTGCAGGAAGTGCCATCTCCAGTACCGGCCGGCTATCTATTGTTGGCCGAGAGCCTCACAACTGGTCGATGACCACTTTTCCATGGCCGGTGACCATTCCTCTTGGCCGGTGACCTCCCATAGTGTTCAGGGAGTGTTCCAGAACCGACCTTGGGACTCATGCAATTTTCAGAGGCATAAAGTAGTACAAACAGAGGCAACTGTGGCATGGCGATGTATTTCCGAGCGAAGCCGAGCATGCATACATTCCCGAGGCTATTTTACTGCTTTCAGTAGCTTAATTAATTTGTCAATTAGTTAGGTGGTTTTATAATTAATTAATTAGCTTGTTAGTTGATTAATTTGTATTATTCATTCGGTCCCTCTGAGAGAGGGCAAATTGTGTAATAAGCGTGCGTGTGTGCGATGCATGTCTTCCAACCCCCACTTCTTTCTCCCTTTTATTTACTAGCTTATGGTGGTTAGTTTAGGGCATGTTTCAATTAGCATACTTATGCTCGCATGTTTGCATTCATTCATCTGTCTTGCATGCACTGGGCTCGGCGCAGCATGCTAACTGCATTGTATTTCAATTCCAAATTAAAAACATGATATCTATTGCATCTCATATGCCATCTTAGAGTAGCCGGGCCTATCTTAAGTTTCATTTTTGCATGTGTTGCATTAGGCATCTCAGCATATTTAGGATTCATGCATGATTTCTAATTAGCTTCTCTTTTGGCTTGGAGTACTCGGTAAGCTTTTATGCTTTAGCATCCTTGCATGTGTGTGAGTGACTGCCATGATAGCATGCTTACCATGAGGCTATGTGCTTATGTGATATAACTGCCTGAATGCCTGTGGGTGAAGGTTGGGTTGCTTGAGTTGTAATAATTCGTCGAAACCCGTATTTTTGCCTACTTGCGAGTAGCAAACTTCAATCCATTTTTCAAAACAAACGGATATACGATGCTCTGTTCCAACTTAGGCAATCTAGTCTATACTTGTTTTGCTATGCGCATCACATAGTAATTCTAGGCTAATAAACCGGAATAAGAGCACATGTGTTTTCAAAAACTTGATATCATGGTTAGTAGAGGCTGATCTTTGATCGGGCTAGCTGGGGTGCTCACGAAGTGACCTTCCCCAATCGTACCCAAGTTTCCGAGCCGAGGCAACTTTGGTGATGACGGACACGTGGCCTTAGGCACGAGTCAGGGTTTCCTAAATTCTCCCAAAATAAAATATTTACGTGGCGACTCTATATCTAGCAAAGCAGTCCATGTTTGACACTTCTGTCTAAAAATCAGTTTTTCAAAATGATTTGTCGGATTTGGACTCTTTGATGATTCATCGGTCTTGCATTGCACTCTGCGAGATTAGATACAATACCATGACAATTGAGTCCGAACTGTAGTAAGCCCAAATGAACAAAACTGGATTCCCTCCCGGGACGTTCGGGGGCGTCTATACTTTCTGGCGACTGCTGGGGAGTTAGAGAACTTGACTCGAACTCATGACATCTTATTTTTACTACACTCATGTGTTTCTTTGCATTGCATGTGCATTGGTGTGCCTAAGACATCGTGTTTTCCATCTGCTATTCCTAAACAGTTTGTCGGAGGCTCGCTTTGAAAAGCGTGCCATAAGGCTGACCGGTTACGGGCTTTGCCACAATGGGAACACAAACCCCGATTTTTACTAGGGCACCCTTTTGACCATTCGACCTAGTGCATATTCGGAATCCATAGTGACCATTCCAAAGCTAGGACAAGTTGCATACCCGATTTTAGGTTGTTTGAAACCGCTGTGTGCGTAGTGAATCCCTAGTTCTTGACGAAACTAGGACAGGGAAACCCTACCCCAACATAGAGGTGTTTTGGCTCTTACTTGCTTGCTATATGATTTTAGAGTGTATCTCTACAGGGAATGCATGTATCAGTTTGCGAGTCTGGGCATCAAGCCTGTGGGCATCAGTATTTGGGTAATCAGTTTTACCTAAGGATATCGGTTTACAGGCAGAATTTTGGGCAAAATTCAGTAGAGAGCACAGTCGTTCAGCTATGTGTATACCTGTTTTGGTGAAATCAAACTGAGATACTGTTTGTTTTCTCTTTTGCAAGGTAGTCGTGGAACTATAGCTTCAGAGGGCTCTAATATCCCCCGGGTATATTGGATCCGTGTTGATAGACTTTGTCAGGTCGGAGATTCAATTCATGGGCAAATCAGTGTTCCTTCGCCAGAGGCAGGGTAAAAGGGCCAGTTAGGCACAGATCACCAATTCAGCAGTTACCAGATCAGTGGTCCTTATCTACCCCACTAATGAACAGTTAGGCTGAGGTCTCAGTTTTTACCATGGAGATAGAAATACTGGTCAGTCAGCCGGAACAGCAGAACATGGCAGGGATGGAGGAAATGATGCGTCAACTCCAAGAAAGTATGAAACTTATGCAGCAGGACGCTGTCCGCCAAGTGCAGTTTTCCAAACAGCAAGCTGCGATCATGGGCCAGCAGGCTGCAGTATCAGCTTCGCATCAAGCTCCTCCGCCACCTGGGGTTCCGACACCCGGGGAAACACCCAATGTCCAGGAAGGTACGGACATTCCGACAGGGCCGGATTCGCCCCCAATCCTACCCCAGTTATCCAAAACACCTACCAATCTACTAGACTTCCCCTTCAAATTTGAGGTGGACCCCACGGCATTAAAACTGAACAAGCTTGAAAAGTTGTTCAAGAAATTCCAAGGAGTGAAGTCCATCCCGGACATCGAGGATGGGTATACCGACGTAGCCATGACGCTGCCGGACAGATTTAAGATGCTGCATATTGACCGATTTGATGGATCCGGGGATCCCATGGTGCACCTGCAGCTGTTTTCAGACATACTAAGGCCGATGGGCCTCACTAAACTACAGAAACTTTCTTTATTTGGCCGGACCTTGTCAGGTGTAGCGGCCATCTGGTATGCAAAATTGGTAAACGATGTCAAGAGGAATCAGGATGAGATAGCCGAGGCTTTCATCGTTCAATACTCCTATAATACACAGATCGAGATTACAACCCGTAATCTTGAGACGACTAGGCAGGAGCCTAAGGAGAGCTTTTCTGACTTTGTGAACCAGTGGAGGGCCAAGGCCTCAATGACGACCATTAGGCCAACTGACAAAATCATATTCGGATGGTTGTGCGCAACCTCCAACCTAAGCTCATGCAGAAGATGATCGTTCTCCCCTTTTCCACCTTTTCAGATTTGCATGAGATGGGAGTACAGATCGCGGATGCTTTGAAAAAGGGCCTGATTGACAATGATAGAGAACAGCCTAGGAGGGCGTTTTCTCGCAGTTCGAATGCGACCACCAGTGGTGATGCAGCTGCGAGATCTTTTGAAGTTGAAATGATCACCACCAAAACATCCACCCCCTTTGTTGGTACATCCAATCCAAACCCCCGAACCTCAGACTACCTACCTCGAGGCAAGAGGATTTTCACCCCGCTTTCTCTGCCTTTGTCTAAAGCTCTGGGGGTCCTACTGAGGAAAGGACATCTGAAACCGTTAGAATAACGGCCTCTACCTGATCCTCTCCCTCCAAAGCATGACCCGACTAAGTACTGTGCTTTTCATCAACAAACCGGTCATGACACCGATAGTTGCATCCGTCTCTGCCACGAGATACAAAATTTGATTGACAGCAGGGTCATCCCCGCACCAGGTCCTGCAAAGTCTATCGACACTTGATCAGTGAACTTATGGGGGATAATGTGATGTGATCGAGGGATGCACCACCTGCGGGCGGTGCTCAGTTTACTCCGGATGTGGTGTATGGCACGCACTATTTTGAGCATTTTGCGAATGCTGGTTTTTGTGCTTTCTGACGTGTGTATTGGGTCAGTCTTGTCGTTTTGTATTAAGTCAGTCTTTTCATATTAAGTCAGTAGGGTCTATCTAGTTGTATTGAGTCAGTCCTGTTGGACAAAGGTCGGGTGATTCCGGTGGTGTTACCTCGGGCATCACCATTTTGTTTTGCGTTTGTCTTTTCGTTTTCTTTTGAGTCTGTTTCTGCCTTGGAGCCAGTAATGCCAACAGGTTTGAATGAACAACAGTGATTTTCACACTCTTGTGTTTGCTTCTGCCTTGCGCCAGTTGTGCCAGAGGATTTGAATGAAATGGCAATGCTTTTCACTTGCTTTTCTGTTCCTTAAAGTCATTGCATTTGACCTAAGTTTTTCAAAACTTTTTGAATAACGTATTGAAAATGAAGAGGAAGGAATTCCTCGAGATTTGTAAAATTTGACCGATTGAGAGAAAGAGAGGCGTGTTAAGCCAGTAATGATTGAGATCATGTTTGTTAACGTGAGTACTGAGAAGAAACCTGGCTTGATCCAGATTGGTTCAACATTGTCTTCAGCGCGAGCGATTAGTCGCTTTCTTAAAAAAAAAAATTCATAAAAAATGTTTTACGTGATCCTGCGAAGACCTGTGTGGAATCGCTCTTGAGATTGTGCAGCCTAGGATCGCTCTCAGCCTCGAGACTCGACCCCTGGTTTTCAGACCTTGAACTTAGATTCAGAACGTTCAACGGTCAACAATAACGTGTGGCCTATGTGGCTAGATTTGATGCAGCCCTCGAACAAGAGGCATGAAAGTCAGATCAAAGAAGATCAGATATGATCAAAAGAAGCTTGCAAAGCTAAATTAGAGGCACCCCTCGACACTAGGTGCAAAAAATGTCAGATGTACTCAAAGTGTCAAGAAAATTGGGATGTTTCTCAAGCTGACGTAGATCGGCAAGAATGCCAAATCCCAGAAAGGAGGAAAAGAAGAAAGTATTGCTGAAGGACAACCAAGTTCCTATCCACAACACTAGGGGCAATTTAACCCCCATTGGATGGACTCCTACATCGTTAGTGAACAACAACCATTCTCCTGGATTCAGATGACTTCTGGATCTCAAAACCATTTGACACGGGTCAGCTACACTTTTACCCTTTGAGAGGCTCGCTGGGCCGAAAACCCGAAGGGGCGACCCAGGCAAAAGTTAGAGCAAAGGACATAAAAAAAATGCAAAGAAAAGATACAAAAAAAAAGAGAAAAGAAGAAAAAATAAAGAAAATGAAAAGAAAAGAATGAAAAAGAAAAGATAAAAAAAAAGAAAAAGAAAAGAAATGAAAAGAAAAACAAAACAGAGCTCGCAAGGTTGAAAACCCAGAAAGGGCAGCCTTGGCAAAAGTTAGAGCGCAAAAGGTGAGGGTTAATACACGAGTGTACCTAAACCCGAACTACGTAAGGCTTGATTCCCATGTTTGGGATACGTAGGCAACTTCATTCTGAAGTCCAGCCGAAAAACACTTCAAATTCGACTATGTCCATGTGATAGTTTTGGTCATCTTTGTCTTCTCTGTATCCGAGAATTTGGTTGTAATTGTCACTGTGAAGACTGGTTGCCACGTGCTGCGGCGCTATTCAGACTAGGGGCAACTTTCCGTTGCCGTGTAGTGCTGCGGTGCTATTCAGACTAGGGGCAACTTTCAGTGGCCATGCAGTGCCATTCAGACAAGGGGCAATTTTCCATTGTTATGAATCTGAGGTTGTACATCTCGAGAGTTGGTTCCGGGCTCGTTGAGCAGTGGCCGTTTGCGAAAATAGTTTTTGAGAATTTTTACTGAGGTTGACTAATTTCTCAAAAATTATTTCATTTTCCAAAACTGGACCATTTTCTTGGACCCAAAAAAGGAAAATGTTCAGTGCTCATAGCCTGACTTGCGTGATTTTAAATCAAAAAATCGAACAAGCGTGTTAATCTAACTCTCATTTTGGTCAAATTGTTTTAGTAGAAAACAAAATAAAAAAAAAGCGTCAAAATGATGAACTACGGGCAAAGTTGAGTTAGGTGTTCTGTCTTTTCCCCGTTGACAATGCATTTGCCAGAATGGGCACCATACTTGCCAAGAAGGGCACCTTGTTCGCCAGAAAAGGCACCACTGAGGCTAACCGTAAAAAGGCAGAAAGCTCTCACATCCTCCAAACAACGAGGTATCAAGCCAAGTGCGAAGCACGAGCTGGAATGGATCAAGATATTCCACTCCCTCATATGGACAGATCTGATTACGTCTAAACTCCCCGACAGAGCATCAGCTGATGTCAGCAACAGATTTGCTACACACCCAGTTGCAGCACAGCCTCTCTGTGGGAGAAACTCACTGTTGTGAACAAGAATGAGAGCCTGGTAGAATACCAGGGGTAAGAACCTGCGACTTCCTGTTTATTCATCAACTACCCAAGGGAGGGATTAAAAATGAGAGATTGAATAATAGAGAGATGTGCGATGAGAGGAAAAGTGAGAAAAGGGCTTTTTTTCCAGAAAAAACAGAGCTTGAGGGCCGAGTGATGTGAGAATCACAAATGAGAAAGGGTAGGAAACAATACCCGAAGAAATAGGCTCCCTGTGCACGTCTGTATGTCGTGTCTTTTGTTTTGTTTGTCTCAAATCTTGTTTTGAGTCGTTCCAAGCGTGTCTCGTTGTGTTTAGGTTATTTTACCTTTGTTTTCCATTTTTGGGTCGTTTTGGCTGTGGTCAGTTGTAGGCTCAATACCTGGTCGAGAACTCATTCTCAATTTCAAAAATGAATCGTTTTGTGCTCATAGTGCTGTGCCATTCTCCACATTTGTGCAAAACAAGATTTGTTCTTTCATAAAAACCGCAGGGTTCAACCCAGGTCATGTGAGAACAGTAAAACCAGGACCTATCTGAAGCTATATAGGTTCCAGACTGCAAAGCAAAAGAAAAGAGGGAAAATTGGAGCATCTGAGTTTGTTTCAAATTCCATGATTGTATTCCGGATGCACCTCCTCAGGCCTTGTTAATGCTACCAAAGTATGAGTGCGCCTCTACCTCAAGTGTATGCCTGCTTCAAGTCAGAATGGCAGTCCAAGCAGCACATGTGGTCTTCACATGCAGATGTCATCTCTTGCCAACATGAACAGGGTGTGCCCTTTTCAAGCTGAGTGTGTTGCAAAGTCCTCTGAGAGGTAAATCGGAGGCACCGGAGTACATGTTTGATGCCCCTCTATTGCATAGGATGTGCACTTTCATATACACTTTTGTTACATACGTGCCGCGCATCGTTATGATTCATGCATAAAATATGTTTACTTTCGATTCCACATTGAATATGTTTGCTTTCGATTCCACATAGAATATGCTTTGCTTTCAATGTTGCATAGAATATGATTGTCTCATGCACATAATATGTCTTCAATATTGCATAGAACATGCTTTCCATGTTGCATAGAAAATGCTCCCATACTTGCATACAAAATGCATTTTATCGCACTTCTTTTGTGCACCTCATTCGCACTGTCTTGCGCACCTTACCTGGGCATTGCATTGTTCGCGCTTTCTTGTGCATCTTACATACACTTGTTAGTGCATTCCATTTTGTTATCTTGCGCACCTTACCTGTAGTTGTTAGTGCATTGCATCGCACTGTTTTGTGCATTTAATCTACATCGCACTGTCTTCTGTACCTGTATTGCATTGTCTTGCACACCTCTTTAACCTGCGTTGTCACGTACGTTACTTGCATTGTCATGCACCTCTTTACTTGCGTTGTCACGCATACTTCACTTGCATTGTTATGCACCCATTCCTCCTGCATTGTCATGCACTGATTCGCTTGCATTGTTATGCATCGTTCAACCTACATTGTTATGCATGTTTCACTCGCATTGTTATGCACCCTTTCAATTGCATCGTTTTTCACGATCTTTTCCTTTCTGAAACACCGGGATACGTCCCTATGTTTCTCCTTCCTTCTGAAACACCGGGATACGTCCCTATGTTTCTCCTTCCTTTTGAAACACCGGGATACGTCCCTATGTTTCTCCTTCCTTCCGAAACACCAGGATACGTCCCTATGTTCCTCCTACCATTCTGAAACACTGGGATATGTCCCTGTGTTTTCTTTTCTCATTCCGAAACATCGGGATATGCCCTTATGTTTCTCCCCTTTCGGTTAAAAGCATTTGGAATACGTTCCAATGCTCACACCATTCCGAAACACCGGGATCCCTATGTTTCTCCCTCTTCGGTTAAAAGCTTTTGGAATACGTTCCAATGCTCACACCATTTCAAAACACCGAGATACGTCCCTATGTTTCTCCCTCTTCGGTTAAAAGCGTTTGGAATGCGTTCCAATGCTCACACCATTTCGAAACGCCGGGATACGTCCCTATGTTTCTCCCTCTTCGGTTAAAAGCATTTGGAATATGTCCCAATGCTCACACCATTCCGAAACACCGGGATACGTCCCTATGTTTCTCCGTCTTCGGTTAAAAGCGTTTGGAATACATTCCAATGCTCACACCATTTCGAAACGCCGGGATACGTCCCTATGTTTCACCCTCTTCGGTTAAAAGCATTTGGAATACATTTCAATGCCCACACCATTCCGAAATGCCGGGATACGTCCCTATGTTTCTCCCTCTTCGGTTAAAACGTTTGGAATACGTTCCAATGCTCACACCATTTCGAAACGCCGGGATACGTCCCTATGTTTCTCCCTCTTCAGTTAAAAGCATTTGGAATACGTTCCAATGCTTACACCATTTCGAAATGCCGGGATACGTCCCTATGTTTCTCCTTCTTTGGTTAAAAGCATTTAGAATACGTTCCAATGCTCACACCATTTCGAAACGCCGGGATACGTCCCTATGTTTCTCCCTCTTCGGTTAAAAGCATTTGGAATAGATTCCAATGCTCACACCATTCCGAAACATCGGGATACGTCCCTATGTTTCTCCCTCTTTGGTTAAAAGTGTTTGGAATACGTTCCAATGCTCACACCATTTCGAAACATCGGGATACGTCCCCACGTGTCTCCCTCTTTGGATCAGAGCGTTCGGAATACGTTCTAATGCTTATGCCATTCCGAACACCGGGATACGTCTTTGTTCTTCTCCTTCTTTGGTTTAGAGCATTTGGAACACATTCCAATGTTTGTACCATCCCCTTTCCTCTCTCGCGTGTGCTACGCTGAGAGGTTCTCCCTTTGCTTACACATTTTCAGCGTGTTTGGAATTTTTCTTAGGTTGCATTGTTTTGCATCCATCCCGCATTGTTATGCATCGCCCTTAGGTTGCATTGTCTTGCATCCTTCCACTTGCATTGTCACGCATCTTTTCGCTTGCATTGTCATGCATATTGCTAACAATATTGTACCTGTTAAGTTTCTTTCATTTGTAGGCACGATATTGTATGTACGGTTCATTTGAAGCTGGCGCGACCAGACGAACTGGATAGGTATTGTATATTGTCCGTGTGAGACGTAGCGAGAATTGAATAATTCTCTTATATCCTTTCTGCATCGTAATGTAGTTCGGTTTGTTTTATGCTTGCTTTAAACTATTGCATGATATGCTTCATTACAGCTTGCTACTTTGCATGATTATAAGTTATGCTCGGCTTTGTGCATTGTCTTGCATTTTGCCCCTGCCTTCGGGCGCATATCTTTATCTGTAGCTTGTATGCTTTGTCTAAGTCTTCGGGTTTGACATTCACTCCCGTCATTATTATGACTTTCGAGTTCTGTCAAAGAGGGGAAACTGTAGACACTCCATTTTTGACCGTCCCCAAGACTTGGACGTCATCGTTTGAACATTCGATGATTATCCATGTTCGTGTTCGTGTTCGTCTTGAGTTCTCGGTGGTTTCGGTCGCGCGCCTTGCCTCAAGACCTCTCTCGACCTGTTTATTTTGTGCTTGGTTGTGGACCAAACACTTGTGTTTTTTTGCTTCTAAGGGCAGGGAATGGCTTGTTGGCCATCCCCACACCTCGCTGGCCATGGCCTGAGGCCACCGGCCCTATTTTCTTGCTACCGGCCAAAGGTGTTGGCTGGTCGGCATTGTTTTTGGTAGGCCGGCCATTGTTTTGATCAATCGGCCACTTTTTTTGGCCAAGTCCTTTTATTGGGGAGGCTTGACCCTTCTGAACCTTTGGTTTAGCTTCTGATGGGAGGCTTGACCCTTTTGAACCTTTGTTTTAGCTTCTTGAGGAAGCTTGAACCTTTTGAACCTTTTTTTAGCTTCTTGAGGAAACTTGAACCTTTTGACCCTTTTTAGCTTCTCCAAGAAGCTTGACCTTTTTTAGCTTCTCCAAGAAGCTTGACCTCTTTTTTGTCTTCTTAAAGAAGCTTGACCCCTTTGCTCTAGCTTCCTCAAGAAGCTTGACCCTTTTTGCTTTAGCTTCTAAGAGAAGCTTGGCCCTTTCGCTCGAGCTTCTAAGAGAAGCTTGGACCTTTGTTCCTCTATAAGAGGGAGCCTCTCCCTCATTAGAAAAGGTTCCAAAAAAATTTTTGCTAAGGCATACACATATATCTCTCTTTGACTCTACACTTAGGCTTAGAAAGAGTGAAGATCTTGGCCCCTTTGCACACCAACTCTTAGCCTAACACCTCCATCATCAACCTAAGGATGTTGGAGTCCATTTTTAGAGGTTGAAGGTCTGGTTTTTTGGTCTCAAAGCTGCTGATTTTGCTGAAGCTACAAGGGTAACACACTTTACCCGCTTTTGGTCTTTATTTTGCTTCATCTTTTAGCCATACTTGTAAGCATTTTTGAGCTTTGTCATAAACTGAAAAAAGTCTTACTTTGAGCTCCTTTTGAAGATTGTTTCAGACCACTTTTGTGTTTGGGGTTGTCTACCCCATCTTAGGCCTTGTTTGGCCTCATTTTTGTGCCTTTTTGTGAGCTTCGGGACCACCTTGTATTGGCCTTCTCACCACTGAAATCCAGAGGGATTTCAGTGGTGGGGATGATGTTTTGAGATCCTAAGAAGGAGAGGGCCATCCCCCCTCCTTATTGTCTTGTTTACTTGCATATTTTACCTTACAAAGGAGCCCATATTTGCATGCATCCCAAGCTCGGTTCAGGCCCTTTTTGGTGAGTTTTAGGACCTGCATAAGCTCTGTCCAGAGATGGTTTTTCCATATTAGATGTCCTTCTTGCATGTGTAGAACAACTCCTTTCATGGCCTTTCAAAGGAGCACTTCATTCTTGCATGTATTAGACACATTTCAGTGGGTATTTGGTCATATTTTGGCATGCCATGAATTTTTTTTTAGCTGATTTGGTGGTCCCTCATATGCTCCATATGCTTGTAGTGTAAACCATGCTTACTAGCTTATATTGCATGTTATTTTGGCCCTCCATTCTAGCATATTTTGGCCATGCCTTAAACTGATTTTGTGCATGTTTTGGACTGCCTTAGCTCTGTTTTTATGTCCCATGGTCGAATGGTACTTGCCATGTATGCTTGTAGTGTAATAGCCATGCCTAGTCTTGAGTTTTGAAGCCTATTTGTAACACGTCCGCGAGGGACCCCGCTACAGTTCAGACTCGATTTGTGTCACGGTTCTTAATCTTGAACCAAAGAGTCCAAATCTGGCAAATCGTTTTGAGAAAACAGATTTTAAGAAAGAAGTGTCAAACATGGACTGCTTTGCCAGATACAGAGTCGCCACCTAAATATTTTTTAAGGGGGAATTTAGGAAACCCTGACTCGGTGCCGAAGGCCACGTGTCCGTCATCACCGGAGTTGTCCGGGCTCGGGAGCTTGGGTACGATCGGGGAAGGTCAGCTATGAGCACCCCCTTTCGCCCGGTCCAAAGACCGGCCACCACTAACCATGATATCCGATTTTGAAAATGTTATGTGTTCTTATTCCATTTATTAGCCTAGAATTACTATGTTATGCGCACGGCAAACAAGTATAGACTAGATTGCCTAATTTGGAAAGAAACATTGCATATCCGTTTGCCTCGGAAAAATGTTTTGGAATTTGCTACTCGTGAGTAGGCTAAAACTCGGATTTCAACGAGTGTTTCCAACTCAAACAACCCAACCTTCACCCACAGGCATTCAAACAGTTTATCTCATATAAGCATCTAGCCGCATGGTAAACATACTGTCATAGCAACACTCACATAAATACTTACATCGTACTCCGTGCCAAAACAATAAACTAGTTAGCAAACATGCGTGTCCTAGTTCATATTAAGTTGACTAATGCAACACATGCAAGATGCAATTAGAGTAGGCCCGGCTAATCCTAAACATGGCATGTGAAATGCAACCAATTGATGCACGTATTCAATTTGGAATTTGAAATACAAATGCAGTTAGCATGATGTACCGAGCCTAGTGCATGCAGGACAAATTTATGAATGCACGCATGTATTGCATAAGGTATGCTAATTTTAGACATGTCCTAGTCTACCATCATAAGCAGGTAAATAAAAGGAAAGAAAGAAGTGGGGATTGGAAGACATACACACACTCACCCACACTTATTACAGATTTGCCCTCGCTCGGAGGGTACAAATAAATATTACAGTCCGAATAACAAATAAATTAATTATTACCGGATTTCTACTTATTTAATAGAAAGAATGCAAAATGAAGGAGAGAGATGGCCACAGCCTCCGCCTCGAGATGTGCGAATGATGTATGCTCGAACCCGCCTTGCCCGGAAAGTCCGTACCATACCAAGGCTGTCTCTGTTTACACTGCTCTGTCCCTCTGAAAAATTCCAAAGTGCTGGGACAGGTTTATTGCATACTGCAGAGGACCACCAGCTGGGGAAAAACCCCACCGGCAGTGCATAATTTCCATCGGCTGCTTCTGGATTTATCGGCCATTCTCCAATGGCCGGTCGGCACTGAATTATGCCGGTCGGCAGAAACTTCCTGCAGGAGACATATTTGACAGCAACAGAGAACAGATAGTATATGGCATGGGATTTTCAGGCACATGTGAGCATGGTCATGTTTCCCATCATGTGTTGAACTCAGGGAATATGGCCCTCGATACTCGAGCCATCAATGGTGCATGATAGCCCAAGAGATCGAGCTTGCCATTTGATGAAAAGATGCATGCAACACACAAATGAGGACCAAGGCCTTATCATGTTGAAGTCAAAGGCCCCGGTGACCGAGAGTTAAGGCACGTTGCATCACTTATGGTATGAACGCCCCTTAACCCTCACACTTGGTTTGACACCCCAAACCAAGTAATGCAATGCATGTTATGCAAACATGGCTCAAAATGCAACATGATATCAAGATACAAGGCATACCAAGTGTCATGCAACTAATATGGCAAGCATGAAATGTTTAGGCATCAAATATGGACAATTTAAGCAATGGAATCATCATGCTACAAAACCTAATGAAGCAACCATACAACAAACATGAAACAAGCATGCAATGGTGGCTTAAAATGGTAAAGGGGCAGACCTTCACCCACCTCAAAACAGTGGCCAAAAGTGTCCAAAAGGTGGACCAATACTCATGCCAACAAGCAAACCAATGGTCCTAAGGTTAAGGCACAAAAAAAAGAGGCACTTCACTCCCACCAACATGACCACTCATGGCATGACTTGGACAAACCAAAACAGAATTTTAACATGCAAAAAGGGACTCCAAAACCTCCTAATATGACAGCTTAGGTGGCTCCCATGAAATGCACCCACCAAGACTCACTTTTAGGCATAAAAGGGTACACCCTAAGAGCATGGAAGAGGTCACAAATGCAAGCACACAAGCATGATTTATAGGCTGAAATATGACCCTAAATGATGGTAAATCATGAGGATGGCCTAAGTTATGCATGTTGGAGGTCAATATGCTCAAGGCTTACAAGCCAAAACACAAAGAGGTGACACCAAACAAGGCAAGCATGACTGAAATAAAGGCCAACAGACCTTAAACATGGTAAAATAATG
This sequence comes from Camellia sinensis, assembly GCF_055761805.1. Classification (NCBI taxonomy): domain Eukaryota; kingdom Viridiplantae; phylum Streptophyta; class Magnoliopsida; order Ericales; family Theaceae; genus Camellia; species Camellia sinensis. The sequence continues at coordinate 17,281,751 of NC_138966.1, forward strand.
CCACCACCTTGATGGAACCAAGCCAACACATGCAAGAATCATGGCCTAAACACAAGATACAATTCTAGGCCAAATGGGGAAATGTAAAGCAAGTATATTAAGCATGCAAATGGGTACAAATCCGGCCAAAAAAAGAGATCACATATGACCCAAAACACCCAAAAAACTTCTGAAATGAGGCCAAAAATGATCAAGCATGCATGTTACCCTTTTAAGCCAAAAAGCAAGGAAACAAGACAATGAAGGGAGAGGGGTGTCCCTCCCCTATGCAAGACTTCAAACCACCTTCCTCACCACTGAAAATCCACTGGTTTTCAGTGGTGAGAAGATCAAAACACTTAAGCAAATAAAGCCTTACCAAAGAAGCAACAAAAAGGCCAAATAAGGCCTAAGAGGGTGAGTTTAAACTCAAACCATGAAAGACTCTTAATGAAAGTTCTTAAGCATGAAAATACAAGCCTTTTTTATGTTATGCACAAAAACTAAATCAGCAAGTAAGATAGGTAAAAGACTAGTGCAAGTTTGGGGAAACTAAAGTAAAATGCTCACCCTTGAAGCACACTTCAAGAACAGCCAAGGCAGCCTCCTTCTTTTGATAAAAAACAGCCCAAAAACTCAAAAATCAACCCTCAAAGTCCTCAATCTCGGAGCAAGGTGTAATAGTGTGTGTACTGGTGCAAAAGTAAGGTAAAATCACACTTTTAGGCCAAGAAACACACACAATGGAGGAGGGAGAGGGAAATATAGAGATAGGGTGTATCTATATATGGAAGCTCTAGTTTTTGCCTTCAAAGTTTCTAACCTAGAGCAAGGAGAAGGCCTCTCCTCTTATAGAACTCCCTCTTGCAAAGCTTATATAGCAAGCTTGCTTAGAGGGAAATCCCTCCATACACGTGTATGGAGGGAAGCAGAGTTGGTGCCAGTTATCACAGCTGGCAAAAAATATCTACATAAAATAGATGAACGGTGGTCGGCTGCCCAAAAATGTCATTTTGACAAAATTTAGTGCCGATCGGCAACAAACAGTGCCGACCGGCAACAAAAAGTGCCGATGGCATCAAAAACCAGCCGGTGACCTCTAGACACTGCCGGTGGTGTGTGGCGATGCCTCACAAGGCATTCCCTGCCCCTCCAAGGCAAAACACAAGTGTTTGGTGCGAAACCAGACACAAAACGGTCAAGTTCGGAGATCCTAAGGCAGGGCGCGTAGCCGAGACCTCCGGGAACTCCAAACGAACACAAACATGGATGATCACCGAGTGTTCAAGCGGTGACGTCCAAGTCTTGAGGACGGTCAAAAATGGGGTGTCTACACTATTGCATGCTTATATTGAGGTGTTTGCATGTTTTAGCATCATTGGGTACGATATTTCAGAGCTTATATTTATGCCATACTCCCATGTTTTCCATGCTTTAAGTGCTATTGAGAGTTGTGCTTGTATGCCATGTTACGATGTGTTGTGCATGTTATGTTGTTAGCATTGTGTATGCCATGTCATTCCTTGCATTGTGTATGCTAGGCGGTTAGTTGCATTGAGCATGCCATAGTTCATAGAGCATTGTGTGCCATATAGTCCATAGCGTTGTGTATGCTAGGTTGCATGTTTGCATATTTAGGTTGTATGCCTATTGCATATTGCTTGCTAGCATACTCATTTTGCATTAGTTTGTTTGCATGCTTAGGTTGCATAGCATTGAGCATGCATCCCTTGCCTCTTGATCAATCATGATAGAGGTTGGCGCCCTTTATGTGTTTTGTGCATTTCATTCCATATTGAATTGCACACTTGACTCTTTGGCCATCATGCATGGAAATACGTGATTGGTGGCCCGAGAGTCGAGTACCATACTCCCTTGAGTCTTAAACATGATAAGAAGGGTGGTTGTGCATACATTGCTTTGAAAATGCATTGCCATGCTCTGTTTGCCCTCTGCTGCTGTCAAACAGAATTCTGCAGGAAGTGCCATCTCCAGTACCGGCCGGCTATCTATTGTTGGCCGAGAGCCTCACAACTGGTCGATGACCACTTTTCCATGGCCGGTGACCATTCCTCTGGGCCGGTGACCTCCCATAGTGTTCAGGGAGTGTTCCAGAACCGACCTTGGGACTCATGCAATTTTCAGAGGCATAAAGTAGTACAAACAGAGGCAACTGTGGCATGGCGATGTATTTCCGAGCGAAGCCGAGCATGCATACATTCCCGAGGCTATTTTACTGCTTTCAGTAGCTTAATTAATTTGTCAATTAGTTAGGTGGTTTTATAATTAATTAATTAGCTTGTTAGTTGATTAATTTGTATTATTCATTCGGTCCCTCCGAGAGAGGGCAAATTGTGTAATAAGCGTGCGTGTGTGCGATGCATGTCTTCCAACCCCCACTTCTTTCTCCCTTTTATTTACTAGCTTATGGTGGTTAGTTTAGGGCATGTTTCAATTAGCATACTTATGCTCGCATGTTTGCATTCATTCATCTGTCTTGCATGCACCGGGCTCGGCGCAGCATGCTAACTGCATTGTATTTCAATTCCAAATTGAAAACATGATATCTGTTGCATCTCATATGCCATCTTAGAGTAGCCGGGCCTATCTTAAGTTTCATTTTTGCATGTGTTGCATTAGGCATCTCAGCATATTTAGGATTCATGCATGATTTCTAATTAGCTTCTCTTTTGGCTTGGAGTACTCGGTAAGCTTTTATGCTTTAGCATCCTTGCATGTGTGTGAGTGACTGCCATGATAGCATGCTTACCATGAGGCTATGTGCTTATGTGATATAACTGCCTGAATGCCTGTGGGTGAAGGTTGGGTTGCTTGAGTTGTAATAATTCGTCGAAACCCGTATTTTTGTCTACTTGCGAGTAGCAAACTTCAATCCATTTTTCAAAACAAACGGATATACGATGCTTTGTTCCAACTTAGGCAATCTAGTCTATACTTGTTTTGCTATGCGCATCACATAGTAATTCTAGGCTAATAAACCGGAATAAGAGCACACGTGTTTTCAAAAACTTGATATCATGGTTAATAGAGGCCAATCTTTGATCGGGCTAGCTGGGGTGCTCACGAAGTGACCTTCCCCAATCGTACCCAAGTTCCCGAGCCGAGGCAACTTTGGTGATGACGGACACGTGGCCTTAGGCACGAGTCAGGGTTTCCTAAATTCTCCCAAAATAAAATATTTACGTGGCGACTCTATATCTAGCAAAGCAGTCCATGTTTGACACTTCTGTCTAAAAATCAGTTTTTCAAAATGATTTTTCGGATTTGGACTCTTTGATGATTCATCGGTCTTGCATTGCACTCTGCGAGATTAGATACAGGACCATGACAATTGAGTCCAAACTGTAGTAAGCCCAAATGATCAAAATAGGAATCCCTCCCGGGGCGTTCGGGGACGTCTATACTTTCTGGCGACTGCTGGGGAGTTAGAGAACTTGACTCGAACTCATGACATCTTATTTTTACTACACTCATGTGTTTCTTTGCATTGCATGTGCATTGGTGTGCCTAGGACATCGTGTTTTCCATCTGCTATTCTTAAACAGTTTGCCGGAGGCTCGCTTTGAAAAGCGTGCCATAAGGCTGACCAGTTACGGGCTTTGCCACAATGGGAACACAAACCCCGATTTTTACTTGGGCACCCTTTTGACCATTCGACCTAGTGCATATTCGGAATCCATAGTGACCATTCCAAAGCTAGGATAAGCTGCATACCCGATTTTAGGTTGTTTGAAACCGCTGTGTGCGTAGTGAAACCCTAGTTCTTGACGAAACTAGGACAGGGAAACCCTACCCCAACATAGAGGTGTTTTGGCTCTTACTTGCTTGCTATATGCTTTTAGAGTGTATCTCTACAGGGAATGCATGTACCAGTTTGCGAGTCTGGGCATCAAGCCTGTGGGCATCAGTATTTGGGTAATCAGTTTTACTTGAGGATATCGGTTTACAGGCAGAATTTTGGGCAAAATTCAGTAGAGAGTACAATCGTTCAGCTATGTGTATACCTGTTTTGGTGAAATCAAGCTGAGATACTGTCTGTTTTCTCTTTTGCAAGGTAGTCGTGGAACTATAGCTTCAGAGGGCTCTAATATCCCCCGGGTATATTGGATCCGTGTTGATAGACTTTGTCAGGTTGGAGATTCAGTTCAAGGGCAAATCAGTGTTCCTTCGCCAGAGGCAGGGTAAAAGGGCCAGTTAGGCACAGATCACCAATTCAGCAGTTACCAGATCAGTGGTCCTTATCCACCCCACTAGTGAACAGTCAGGCTGAGGTCTCAGTTTTTACCATGGAGATAGAAATACCGGTCAGTCAGCCGGAACAGCAGAACATGGCAGGGATGGAGGAAATGATGCGTCAACTCCAAGAAAGTATGAAACTTATGCAGCAGGACGCTGCCCGCCAAGCGCAGTTTTCCAAACAGCAAGCTGCGATCATGGCCTAGCAGGCTGCAGTATCTGCTTCGCATCAAGCTCGTCCGCCACCAGGGGTTCCGACACCCGGGGAAACACCCAATGTCCAGGAAGGTACGGATATTCCGACAGGGCCGGATTCGCCCCCAATCCTACCCCAGCTATCCAAAACACCTACCAATCTACCGGACTCCCCCTTCAAATTCGAGGTGGACCCCACGACATTAAAACTGAACAAGCTTGAAAAGCTGTTCAAGAAATTCCAAGGAGTGAAGTCCATCCCGGACATCGAGGATGGGTATACCGACGTAGCCGTGACGCTGCCGGACAGATTTAAGATGCTGCATATTGACCGATTTGATGTATCCGAGGATCCCATGGTGCACCTGCGGCTGTTTTCAGACATACTAAGGCCGATGGGCCTCACCAAACTACTGAAGCTTTCTTTATTCGGCCGGACCTTGTCAGGTGTTGCGGTCATCTGGTATGCAAAATTGGAAAACGATGTCAAGAGGAATCGGGATGAGATAGCCGAGGCTTTCATCGTTCAATACTCTTATAATACACAGATCGAGATTACAACCCGTAATCTTGAGACGACTAGGCAGGAGCCTAAGGAGAGCTTTTCTGACTTTGTGACCCAGTGGAGGGCCAAGGCCTCAATGATGACCATTAGGCCAACTGACAAAATCAGATTCGGATGGTTGTGCGCAACCTCCAACCCAAGCTCATGCAGAAGATGATCGTTCTCCCCTTTTCCACCTTTTCAGATTTGCATGAGATGGGAGTACAGATCGAGGATGCTTTGAAACAGGGCCTGATTGACAATGATAGAGAACAGCCTTGGAGGGCGTTTTCCCGCAGTTCGAATGCGACCACCAGTGGTGATGCAGCTGCGAGATCTTTTGAAGTTGAAATGATCACCACCAAAACAGCCACCCCCTTTGTTGGTACATCCAATCCAAACCCCCGAACCTCAGACTACCTACCTCGAGGCAAGAGGATTTTCACCCCGCTTTATATGCCTTTGTCTAAAGCTCTGGGGGTCCTACTGAGGAAAGGACACATCTGAAACCGTTAGAATAATGGCCTCTACCTGATCCTCTCCCTCCAAAGCATGACCCGACTAAGTACTGTGCTTTTCATCAACAAACCGGTCATGACACCGATAGTTGCGTCCATCTCTGCCACGAGATACAAAATTTGATTGACAGCAGGGTCATCCCCACACCAGGTCCTGCAAAGTCTATCGACACTTGATCAGTGAACTTATGGGGGATAATGTGATGTGATCGAGGGATGAACCACCTGCGGGCGGCGCTCAGTTTACTCCGGATGTGGCGTATGGCACGTACTATTTTGAGCATTTTGCGAATGCTAGTTTTTGTGCTTTCTAACTTGTGTATTGGGTCAGTCTTGTCGTTTTGTATTAAGTCAGTCTTTTCATATTAAGTCAGTAGGGTCTGTCTAGTTGTATCGAGTCAGTCCTGTTGTACAAAGGTCGGGTGATTCCGGTGGTGTTACCTCGGGCATCACCATTTTGTTTTGCGTTTGTCTTTTCGTTTTCTTTTGAGTCTGTTTCTGCCTTGGAGCCAGTAATGCCAATAGATTTGAATGAACAACAGTGATTTTCACACTCTTGTGTTTGCTTCTGCCTTGCGCCAGTTGTGCTAGAGGATTTGAATGAAATGGCAATGCTTTTCACTTTCTTTTCTGTTCCTTAAAGTCATTTCATTTGACCTAAGTTTTTCAAAACTTTTTGAATAACGTATTGAAAACGAAGAGGAAGGAATTCCTCGAGATTTGTAAAATTTGACCGATTGAGAGAAAGAGAGACGTGTTAAGCTAGTAATGATTGAGATCATGTTTGTTAACGTGAGTACTGAGAAGAATCCTGGCTTGATCCAGATTGGTTCAACATTGTCTTCAGCACGAGCGATTAGTCGCTTTCTTAAAAAAAAAAAAATTCAAAAAAAATGTTTTACGTGATCCTGCGAAGACCTGTCTGGAATCGCTCTTGAGATTGTGCAGCCTAGGATCGCTCTCAGCCTCGAGACTCGACCCCTAGTTTTCAGACCTTGAACTTAGATTCAGAACGTTCAACGGTCAACCATAACGTGAGGCCTATGTGGCTAGATTTGATGCAGCCCTCGAACAAGAGGCAAGAAAGTCAGATCAAAGAAGATCAGATATGATCAAAACAAGCTTGCAAAGCTAAATTAGAGGCACCCCTCGACACTAGGTGCAAAAAATGTCAGATGTCCTCAAAGTGTCAAGAAAATTGGGATGTTTCTCAAGCTGACGTAGATCAGCAAGAATGCGAAATCCCAGAAGGGAGGAAAAGAAGAAAGTATTGCTGAAGGACAACCGAGTTCCTATCCACAACACTGGGGGCAATTTAACCCCCATTGGATGGACTCCTACATCGTCAGCGAACAACAACCATTCTCCTAGATTCAGATGACTTCTGGATCTCAAAACCATTTGACACGGGTCAGCTACACTTTTACCCTTTGAGAGGCTCGCTAGGCCGAAAACCCGAAGGGGCGACCCAGGCAAAAGTTAGAGCAAAGGACATAAAAAAAAATGCAAAGAAAAGATACAAAAAAAAAGAGAAAAGAAGAAAAAATAAAGAAAATGAAAAGAAAATAATGAAAAAGAAAAGACAAAAAAAAAGAAAAAGAAAAGAAATGAAAAGAAAAGAAAAACAGAGCTTGCAAGGTTGAAAACCCAGAAAGGGCAGCCTTGGCAAAAGTTAGAGCGCAAAAGGTGAGGGTTAATACACGAGTGTACCTAAACCCGAACTACGTAAGGCTTGATTCCCATGTTTGGGATACGTAGGCAACTTCATTCTGAAGTCCAGCCGAAAAACACTTCAAATTCGACTATGTCCATGTGATGGTTTTGGTCATCTTTGTCTTCTCTGTATCCAAGAATTTGGTTGTAATTGTCACTGTGAAGACTGGTTGCCACGTGCTGCGGCGCTATTCAGACTAGGGGCAACTTTCCGTTGCCGTGTAGTGCTGCGGTGCTATTCAGACTAGGGGCAACTTTCAGTGGCCATGCAGTGCCGTTCAGACAAGGGGCAATTTTCCATTGTTATGAATCTGAGGTTGTACATCTTGAGAGTTGGTTCCGGGCTCATTGAGCAGTGGCCGTTTGCGAAAATAGTTTTTGAGAATTTTTACTGAGGTTGACTAATTTCTCAAAAATTATTTCATTTTCCAAAATTGGACCATTTTCTTGGACCCAAAAAAGGAAAATGTTCAGTGCTCATAGCCTGACTTGCATGATTTTAAATCAAAAAATCGAACAAGCGTGTTAATCTAACTCTCATTTTGGTCAAATTGTTTTAGTAGAAAACAAAATAAAAAAAATCGTCAAAATGATGAACTAGGGGCACAGTTGAGTTAGGTGTTCTGTCTTTTCCCCGTTGACAATGCATTTGCCAGAATGGGCACCATACTTGCCAAGAAGGGCACCTTGTTCGCCAGAAAAGGCACCACTGAGGCTAACCGTAAAAGGGTAGAAAGCTCTCACATCCTCCAAACAACGAGGTATCAAGCCAAGTGCGAAGCACGAGCTGGAATGGATCAAGATATTCCACTCCCTCATATGGACAGATCTGATTATGTCCAAACTCCCCGGCATAGCATCATCAGCCGATGTCAGCTACAGATTTGCTACACACCCAGTTGTAGCACTGCCTCTATGTGGGAGAAACTCACTGTTGTGAACAAGAATGAGAGTCTGGTAGAATACCAGGGGTAAGAACCCGTGACTTCCTGTTTATTCATCAACTACCCAGGGGAGGGATTAAAAATGAGAGATTGAATAATAGAGAGATGTGCGATGAGAGGAAAAGTGAGAAAAGGGCTTTTTTTCAGAAAAACAGAGCTTGAGGGCCGAGCGATGTGAGAATCACAAATGAGAAAGGGTAGGAAACAATACCCGAAGAAACAGGCTCCCTGTGCACGTCTGTATGTCGTGTCTTTTGTTTTGTTTGTCTCAAATCTTGTTTTGAGTCATTCCAAGCGTGTCTCTTTGTGTTTAGGTTATTTTACCTTTGTTTTCCATTTTTGAGTCGTTTTGGCTGTGGTCAGTTGTAGGCTCAATACCTGGTCAAGAACTCATTCTCAATTTCAAAAATGAATCGTTTTGTGCTCAAAGTACTGTGCTATTCTCCACATTTGTGCAGAACAAGATTTGTTCTTTCATAAAAACCGCAGGGTTCAACCCAGGTCATGTGAGAACAGTAAAACCAGGACCTATCTGAAGCTATATAGGTTCCAGACTGCAAAGCAAAAGAAAAGAGGGAAAATCGGTGCATCTGAGTTTGTTTCAAATTCCATGATTGTATTCCGGATGCACCTGAGTTTGTTTCAAATTCCATGATTGTATTCCGGATGCACCTCCTCAGGCCTTGTTAATGCTACCGAAGTATGAGTGCGCCTCTACCTCAAGTGTAAGCCTGCTTCAAGTCAGAATGGCAGTCCAAGCAGCACATGTGGTCTTCACATGCAGATGTCATCTCTTGCCAATATGAACAGGGTGTGCCCTTTTCAAGCTAAGTGTGTTGCAAAGTCCTCTGAGAGGTAAATCGGAGGCACCGGAGTACATGTTTGATGCCCCTCTATTGCATAGGATGTGCACTTTCATATACACTTTTGTTACATGCGTGCCGCGCATCGTTATGATTCATGCATAAAATATGCTTGGTTTCGATTCCGCATAGAATATGTTTACTTTCGATTCCGCATAAAATATGCTTTGCTTTCAATGTTGCATAGAATATGCTTGTCTCATGCACAAAATATGTCTTCAATATTGCATAGAATATGCCTTCCACGTGGCATAGAAAATGCTCCCATACTTGCATGGAAAATGCATTTTATCGCACTTCTTTTGTGCACCTCACTCGCACTGTCTTGCGCACCTTACCTGCGCATTGTATTGTTCATGCTTTCTTGTGCATCTTACCTACACTTGTTAGTGCGTTGCATCGCGCTATCTTGCGCACCTTACCTGTACTTGTTAGTGCATTGCATCGCACTGTTTTGTGCGTTTAATCTACATCGCACTGTCTTGTGTACCTGCATTGGATTGTCTTGCACACCTCTTTAACCTGCGTTGTCACGCACGTTACTTGCATTGTCATGCACCTCTTTACTTGCGTTGTCATGCACACTTCACTTGCTTTGTTATGCACCCATTCCTCTGCATTGTCATGCACTGATTCGCTTGCATTGTTATGCATCGTTCCACCTGCATTGTTATGCACGTTTCACTCGCATTGTTATGCACCCTTTCAATTGCATCATTTTTCACGATCTTTTCCTTTCTGAAACACCGGGATATGTCCCTATGTTTCTCCTTCCTTCAGAAACACCGGGATACATCTCTATGTTTCTCATTCCTTTTGAAACACCGGGATACGTCCCTATGTTTCTCCTTTCTTCCGAAACACCGGGATACGTCCCTGTGTTCCTCCTACCTTTCTGAAACACCAGGATACGTCCCTGGGTTTTCTCTTTTCGTTCCGAAACACCAGGATACGTCCCTATGTTTCTCCCTTTTCGGTTAAAAGCATTTGGAATACGTTCCAATGCTCACACCATTCCGAAACACCGGGATACGTCCCTATGTTTCTCCCTCTTCGGTTAAAAGCATTTGGAATACGTTCCAATGCTCACAGCATTTCGAAACACCGGGATACGTCCCTATGTTTCTCCCTTTTTGGTTAAAAACGTTTGGAATACGTTCCAATGCTCACACCATTTCGAAACGCCGGGATACGTCCCTATGTTTCTCCCTCTTCGGTTAAAAGCATTTGGAATACGTTCCAATGCTCACACCATTTCGAAACGCCGGGATACGTCCCCATGTTTCTCTCTCTTCGGTTAAAAGCGTTTGGAATACGTTCCAATGCTCACACCATTTCGAAACGCCGGGATACGTCCCTATGTTTCTCCCTTTTCGGTTAAAAGCATTTGGAATACGTTCCAATGCTCACACCATTCTGAAACACCGGGATATATCCCTATGTTTCTCCCTTTTCGGTTAAAAGCGTTTGGAATACGTTCCAATGCTCACACCATTTCGAAACGCCGGGATACGTCCCTATGTTTCTCCCTCTTCGGTTAAAAGCCTTTGAATACGTTCCAATGCTCACACCATTCCGAAACATCGGGATACGTCCCTATGTTTCTCCCTCTTCGGTTGAAAGCGTTTGGAATACGTTCCAATGCTCACACCATTTCGAAACGCCGGGATACGTCCCTTTGTTTCTCTCTCTTCGGTTAAAAGCATTTGGAATACGTTCCAATGCTCACACCATTCTGAAACACCGGGATACGTCCCTATGTTTCTCCCTCTTTGGTTAAAAGCGTTTGGAATGCGTTCCAACTCTCACACCATTTCGAAACGCCGAGATACGTCCCTATGTTTCTCCCTCTTCGGTTAGAAGCGTTTGGAATACGTTCCAATGCTCACACCATTTCGAAACGCTGGGATACGTCCCTATGTTTCTCCCTCTTATTCCGAAACACCGGGACACGTCCTTCTGTTTCTCCCTTTTTGGTTAAGAGCATTTGGAATACGTTCCAATGCTTATACCTTTCCGAAACACCGGGATACGTCCCTATGTTTCTCCCTCTTTGTTTAAGAGCATTTGGAATACATTCCAATGCTTATACCTTTCTGAAACACCGGGATACGTCCCCATGTTTCTCCCTCTTTGGATCAGAGCATTCGGAATACGTTCCAATGCTTATGCCATTTCGAACACCGGGATACGTCCCTGGTCTTCTCCTTCTTTGGTTTAGAGCATTTGGAATACGTTCCAATGTCTGTACCATCCCCTTTCCTCTCTCGCGTGTGCTACGCTGAGAGGTTCTCCCTTTCCTTACACATTTTCAGCGTGTTTGGAATTTGTCTTAGGTTGCATTGTTTTGCATCTATTCCGCATTGTTATGCGTCGCCCTTAGGTTGCATTGTCTTACATCCTTCCACTTGCATTGTTACACAACTTTTCGCTTGCATTGTCATGCATATTGCTAACAATATTGTACCTGTTAAGTTTCTTTCCTTTGCAGGCACAATATTGTATATACGGTTCATTTGAAGCTGGTGCGACCAGACGAACTGGATAGGTATTATATATTCTTCGTGTGAGACGTAGCGAGAATTGAATAATTCTCTTATATCCTTTCTGCATTGTAATGTAGTTCGGTTTGTTTTATGCTTGCTTTAAACTGTTGCATGATATGCTTCATTACAGCTTGCTGCTTTGCATTATTATAAGTTATGCTCGGCTCTGTGCATTGTCTTGCATTTTGCCCCTGCCTTCGGGTGCATATCTTTATCTGTAGCTTGTGTGCTTTGTCTAAGTCTTCGGGTTTGACATTCACTCCCGTAATTATTATGACTTTCGAGTTCTGTCAAAGATGGGCAACTGTAGACACCCCATTTTTGACCGTCCTCAAGACTTGGACGTCATCGTTTGAACACTCGATGATTATCCATGTTCGTGTTCGTCTTGAGTTCTCGGAGGTTTCGGCCGCACGCCTTGCCTCAAGACCTCTCGACCTGTTTATTTTGTGCCTGGTTGTGGACCAAACACTTGTGTTTTTTTGTTTCTAAGGACAGGGAATGGCTTGTTGGCCATCCCCACACCTCATCGGCCATGGCCTGAGGCCACCGGCCTTGTTTTCTTGCTACTGGCCAAAGGTGTTGGCCGGTTGGCATTGTTTTTGGTCGGCCGACCATTGTTTTGATCAATCGGCTACTTTTTCTGGCCGAGACCTTTTCTTGGAGAGGCTTGACCCTTCTGAACCTTTGGTTTAGCTTCTTATGGGAGGTTTGACCCTTTTGAACCTTTGTTTTAGCTTCTTGAGGAAGCTTGAACCTTTTGAACCTTTTTTTAGCTTCTTGAGGAAGCTTGAACCTTTTGACCATTTTTAGCTTTTCCAAGAAGCTTGACCCTTTTTAGCTTCTCCAAGAAGCTTGACCTTTTTTTTGGCTTCTTAAAGAAGCTTGACCCCTTGCTCCAAGCTTCTAAGAGAAGTTTGAACCTTTCTTAGCTTCTTGAGGAAGCTTGACCCCTTTGCTCTAGCTTCCTCAAGAAGCTGGACCCTTTTTGCTTTAGCTTCTAAGAGAAGCTTGGCCCTTTTGCTCAAGCTTCTAAGAGAAGCTTGGACCTTTGTTCCTCTATAAGAGGGAGCCTCTCCCTCATTAGAAAAGGTTCCAAAATTTTTTTTGCTAAGGCATACACATATATCTCTCTTTGTCTCTACACTTAGGCTTAGAAAGAGTGAAGCTCTTGGCCCCTTTGCACACCAACTCTTGGCCTAACACCTCCATCATCAACCTAAGGATCTTGGAGGCCATTTTCAGAGGTTGAAGGTCTGGTTTTTTGGTCTCAAAGCTGCTGGTTTTGCTGAAGCTACAAGGGTAACACACTTTACCCTCTTTTGGTCTTTATTTTGCTTCATCTTTTAGACATACTTTCAAGCATTTTTGAGCTTTGTCATAAGCTGAAAAAAATCTTATTTTGAGCTCCTTTTGAAGTTTGTTTCAGACCACTTTTGTGTTTGGGGTGGTCTACCCCCTCTTAGGACTTGCTTGGCCTCATTTTTGTGCCTTTTTGTGAGCTTCGGGACCACCTTGTATTGGCCTTGTCACCAATGAAATCCAGAGGGATTTTAGTGGTGGGGATGATGTTTTGAGATCCTAAGAAGGAGAGGGCCATCCCCACTCCTTATTGTCTTGTTTACTTGCATTTTTTGCCTTACAAAGGAGCCCATATTTGCATGCATCCCAAGCTTCGTTCAGGCCCTTTTTGGTGAGTTTTAGGACCTGCATAAGCTCTGTCCAGAGCTGGTTTTTCCATATTAGATGTCCTTCTTGCATGTGTAGAACAACTCCTTTCATGGCCTTTCAAAGGAGCACCTCATTCTTGCATGTATTAGACACATTTCAATGGGTATTTGGTCATATTTTGGCATGCCATGAATTTTGTTTTTGCTGATTTGGTGGTCCCTCATATGCTCCATATGCTTGTAGTGTAAACCATGTTTACTAGCTTATATTGCATGATATTTTGGCCCTCCATTCTAGCATATTTTGGCCGTGCCTTAAACTGATTTTGTGCATGTTTTGGACTGCCTTAGCTCTGTTTTTATGTCCCATGGTCGAATGGTACTTGCCATGTATGCTTGTAGTGTAATAGCCATGCCTAGTCTTGAGTTTTGAAGCCTATTGCATGCTTATATTGAGGTGTTTGCATGTTTTGGCATCATTGGGTATGATATTTCAGAGCTTATACTTGTGGCATACTGCCACGTTTTCCATGCTTTAAGTGCTATTGAGAGTTGTGCTTGTATGCCATGTTACAATGTGTTGTGCATGTTATGTTGTTAGCATTGTGTATGCCATGTCACTCCTTGCATTGTGTATGCTAGGTGGTTAGTTGCATTGAGCATACCATAGTTCATAGAGCATTGTGTGTGCCATATAGTCCATACCATTGTGTATGCTAGGTTGCATGTTTGCATATTTAGGTTGTATGCCTATTGCATATTGCTTGCTAGCATACTCATTTTGCATTAGTTTGTTTGCATGCTTAGGTTGCATAGCATTGAGCATGCATCCCTTGCCTCTTGATCAATCATGATAGAGGTTGGGGCCCTTTATGTGTTTTGTGCATTTCATTCCATATTGAATTGCACACTTGACTCTTTGGCCATCATGCATGGAAATACGTGATTGGTGGCCCGAGAGTCGAGTACCATACTCCCTTGAGTCTTAAACATGATAGGAAGGGTGGTTGTGCGTACATTGCTTTGAAAATGCATTGCCATTCTCTGTTTGCCCTCTGCTGCTGTCAAACAGAATTCTGCAGGAAGAGATGGCCGGTCGGCCATCTTCAGTACCAGCCGGCTATCCATTGTTGGCCAAGAGCCTCACAACTAGTCGATGACCATTTTTCCATGGCCGGTGACCTCCTATAGTGTTCAGGGAGTGTTCCAGAACCAACCTTGGGACTCATACAATTTTCAGAGGCATAAAGCAGTACAAACAGAGGCAACTGTGGCATGGCGATGGATTTTCGAGCGGAGCCGAGCATGCATACATTCATCCCTCTTCCCGAGGTTATTTTACTGCTTTCAGTAGCTTAATTAATTTGTCAATTAGTTAGGTGGTTTTATAATTAATTAATTAGCTTGTTAGTCGATTAATTTGTATTATTCATTCGGTCCCTCCGAGAGAGGGCAAATTGTGTAATAAGCGTGCGTGTGTGCGATGTATGTCTTCCAACCCCCACTTCTTTCTCTTTTTTATCTACTAGCTTATGATGGTTAGTTTAGGGCATGTTTCAATTAGCATATTTGTGCTCGCATGTTTACATTCATTCATCTATGTTGCATGCACCGGGCTCGGCGCATCTTGCTAACAGCATTGTATTTCAATTCCAAATTGAATGCGTGTTATCTATTGCATCTCATATGTTATCTTAGAGTAGCCGAGCCTATCTTAAGTTGCATTTTTGCATGTGTTGCATTAGGCATCTCAGCATATTTAGGATTCATGCATGATTTCTAATTAGCTTTTCTTTTGGCTTGGAGTACTCAATAAGCTTTTATGCTTTAGCATCCTTGCATGTGTGTGAGTGACTGCCATGATAGCATGCTTACCATGAGGCTATGTGCTTATGTGATATAACTGCCTGAATGCCTGTGGGTGAAGGTTGGGTTGCTTGAGTTGGAATAATTTGTCGAAACCCGTATTTCAGCCTATTTGCGAGTAGCAAACTTTAATCCATTTTTCAAAACAAACGGATATACGATGCTTTGTTCCAACTTAGGCAATCCAGTCTATACTTGTTTTGCTGTGCGCATCACATAGTAATTCTAGGCTAATAAACCAGAATAAAAGCACATGTGTTTTCAAAAACTTGATATCATGGTTAGTAGAGGCCGATCTTTGATCGGGCGAGCCGGGGTGCTCACGAAGTGACCTTCCTCAATCGTACCCAAGTTCCCGAATTGAGGTAACTTTGGTGATGACGGACACGTGGCCTTAGGCACGAGTCAGGGTTTCCTAAATTCTCCCAAAATAAAAATTTAGGTGGCGACTCTGTATCTGGCAAAGCAGTCCATGTTTGGCACTTCTTTCTAAAAATTAGTTTTTCGAAACGATGTGCTGGATTTGGACTCTTTGATGATTCATCGGTCTTGCATTGCACTCTACGAGATTAGATACAGGACCGTGACAATTGAGTCCGAACTGTAGTAAGCCCAAATGAACAAAACGGGATTCCCTCCCGGGACGTTCGGGGACGTCTACAGTTAGCAATGTTGTCACAACGGCTAAGATGGCTAATCCCTTTGCTACTGCCACAACCTCATAACCTTCACAAAGTACCGGTCCACCCCGGAACCGTAGAGTCTTTACCCCTTCCATATGAGCCCAACCCACGCCCTCAAGCTATTAATGCGAAAGGGGCTTCTCAAGCCTCTTGATCCCCGTCCACTTCCAGACCCATTGCCATCTAAACATGACCCTACCCAGTATTGTATCTTCCACCAACAACATGGCCATCTCACAGACATGTGCTACTGTCTACCTCGTGAGATCCAGGATCTTATTGACAACATAGTTATTACCCCACCTTCCAAGCCCAACGTAACAACCAACCCACTGTAGACGTCCCCGAACGCCCCGGGAGGAACGAGCTCCCGTTCCGTTCATATTGGGGTCACTACAGCTCAGGACTCTCAAATTTGTCACGGTTCCAAGTCTGAACCAAAGAGTCCAAATCCGGCAAATCGTTTTGAGAAAACAGATTTTGAAAGAAGTGCCAAACATGGACTGCTTTGCCAGATACAGAGTCGTCACCTAAATGTTTTTTAATGGGAAATTTAGGAAACCCTGACTCGGTGCCAAAGGCCACGTATCCGTCATCACCAAAGTTGCCTCGGCTCGGGAACTTGGGTACGATTGGGGAAGGTCACTTTGTGAGCACCCCCGCTCGCTCGATCAAAGATCGGCCTCTACTAACCATGATATCTATTTTTGAAAACATTGTATGCTCTTATTCCGGTTATTAGCCTAGGTTACTATGTGATGCACATAGCATATAAGTATAGACTGGGTCGCCCGAATTGGAACAAAACATTTCATGCTTGTTTATTTGAAAGATGGTTTGCTACTCGCAAGTAGGCTTAAAATGCAGATTTTGCCACCCACAGGTGGGCTTAGAAAACAATGGTTTTGCCACTATCTAGTGGACTTAAAACTAACAGTTGATGATTTATTCGAATCCAAGTAACCTAACCATCACCCACAGGCAATCAGGCAGTTATATCACATAAGCATTTAGCCTCATGGCAAGCATGCTAGCATGGCAGTCACTCACACGCATGCAAGGATGCTAAAGCATAAAAGCTCACCGAGTACTCCAAGCCAAAAAATAGAGACTACATTAGAAATCATGTATGATCCTAAGTATACAGAAATGCCTAATGCAACACATGCAAAAATGCAAACTATAGCAGGCTCGGCTATTCTAAACATGGCATATGGGATGCTACAGCTAACATGTATTCATTTTGGAATTGAAATACAAATGCAGTTAGTATGATGCGCCGAGCCCGGTGCATGCAAGATAGATGAATGAATGCAAACATGCTATCATACTGTATGCTAATTAAAACATGCCCTAATCTAGCCATCATAAGCGGGTAAATAAAAGGGAAGAAAGACGTGGGGTTGGAAGACATACAACACACACACGCACACTTATTACAGTTATGCCCTCGCGCAGAGGGTCCGAATAAATATACAGTCCCGAATAAAAGAATATTACAGTCCGAATAATATACAAATTCCTAATTAATTATCAAATTAAATAAGAAAACTGTAAAATTGGTGTGCAAGCCAGGGACTGCCTTGCTTCTGATGAATGATATACATTTAGGCTGCCTTGCGTGGAAATCCATCGGGATGCCCCAATTAGCCTCTGTTTACACCTTTTCTTGAAATGCGCGCCAAACTCCAAAAAGTTGCTGATTCTTCATTTTGCTGCAACAGAGAGCAGGAAAGGGGCATAGCAATGTATTTTCACAAATATATGCATGCCTCGATCCTCGTGCCACAAATCACGCATATCGATGCATGATGGCCGAGGAGTCGAATTGCACAACTCAATATGAAATGAATGCACGCGTAAACACAACGAGACCTAACTCAATCATGGATCATCCGGAGTGTCGGTGACTGGGGAATTGAGATACATTCTGTCACTCGGAGTACGAAATGCACCTCGTTTCCGGTGCCCGGGCTAACTCCTATCCCGAACACGATGCAATATGCATGATATGCATGAATGCAACTAAGATACAGCCAAGCATGCACAATGCTATGAAAATGAGATGTCTCGAAATGCGTGCACACAGGCACGCAAACTGAGAAAATGCATAAATGCGATCTAAGATACAACCTAGTATGCACTATGCTGTGAAAATGAGATGCCTCGAAATGCGTGCACACAGGCACGCAAATCGAGAAAATGACATACACAATGCAAATGACATGGAAATATGATATGGGCTTTCACTAACATGAGAGAGCCTCAGCCACGCTCACATAAGAGGCCGATAGATGAAAATGAAGTGCCTCGAAATGCGTGCACACGGGCACGCAAACCGAGGTAATGGCATACGCGATGCAATATGTCTAAAATGGCATATAGAATGCAACATAGACTTATACTAACATGAGAGAGCCTCAGCTACACTCACATAAGAGGCCGATGGATGAAAATGAAGTGCCTCGAAACGCGTGCACACGGGCACGCAAACTGAGGCAATGGCATATGCAATGCAATATGGCTAAAATGGCATATAGAATGCAACATGGACTTATACTAACATGAGAGAGCCTCAGCCACACTCACATAAGATGCCGATAGATGAAAATGAAGTGCCTCGAAATGCGTGCACACGGGCACGCAAACCGAGGCAATGGCATACGCAATGCAATGGCATGGAAAATGATATGCAAACATGCTAATGGATTTTCAGCAATGGAATGTGGGGGAAAACAGCCCCGAAATGAGGCGAAAACACACCCGATGCATGGAATCTCTCCCGAAATGCAAATTAGGCGCATAGAATGAACTACAGCTATACAAAGCATGCATAATTGGTACACGAGATGAAAATAAAGAAGCAAGGCAGCCTCAAAATAAGCATTTTTACAGTACAAATCATGGCCAAACAGCAAGCGAAGATAGGGCAACAATGGCATGCAAAAATGGCCCTAAACATGAGATTATGAAGCAACTCACAGCTGCTAACTCCAAATAGGTTAGGGCCCTTCAACAACATTGAAGAGGGGAAAAAAATAAGCCACTTTACAGAACTGTAAAAACCCTAAAAACAAACATAGATATGGCTAAGCTCTTATGCAAGAAAAAGGGCCAAAAGGTGGCCAAAGAGGCAAGTGGTATATTCAAAGCCCAAAATGAAAAATTCCCTTCTACAACATTGAAGAGGGACCAAAAATATGCATATTTACAGAACTGTAAAAACCCCAAAACAGTATACAAACATGCTAGAAATGCAATGCAAAATGAGGCTCAAAAGTGGCTATAACACAAAGTATACAAAATATTCATCAAACAGCCAAAGACCCTTAATGAAACATGAAGAATGGGCCAAAATAAGACTATTTTTAGTTCTGTAAAATGACCAAAAACCGAAGCATAATAGGCTGCCAAAGCATGCAAGAAAATAGCATTCAAGGAAGATATTGAAGCAAGTGCAAGATGGGGGGCTCAAACAGGGTTGAGCCCTTAAGAAAACGTGAAAAAGAGCTCAAAATAAGGCCACTTTCAGTTAGGGCCGGAGCTCAAAACAATAAGCATGTATGGCTAAGAAATGTTGCAAAATTAAGCTCAAAAGAGGGGAAATAGGACTTACCTTTGAAGACAAGTCTTGGATGCTTCTTGGCTTGAGTTTGCAGCACCCTTAGGCCTTGGAGAACACCTTCAAACTTCTGGAATGGAGGATGGAAGGGTGGGGGTTGGTGGTGTAGAAGAAATGGTGGTGTTGGACTTGGAGGTTTTCAAGGAAATGAGAGAGATGGAGGAGGATTTTGTATACCAAGCTTGAAGGTGATTTTTTCTAACCCCTAATGCCAATGCTGGCCCTTGGTTATGTGGAACAAAAAGAGGGAGTAAAGGTGGGGAAAAGGTGGGGGAAAAGGAGGCAATTTTTCCCCCAAAAAATATCCCCCGGATTGAGATATTTTCTGGGGGATACAGCTATACAGCTGTAAAGTGTGTATTGCAAGGAACATGGCCGGCCACCTTTTGGAGCTGCAGGTGGCCGGCCGGCCACCCCCCCTAGCCGGCCGGCTAGGGGTCAAAAAGGTCAAGTTCAATTAGTGGCCGACCACCACAAAAAGGTGGCCTCCCGGGTCCCCTCATTACAACCCTGTGGTTCGAATTTGGAAACTCTAAAACAGGAGAGAGAACAAGCCACTTCTAGGGGGGGTCAAAAGGGTCAGGTGACATTAGTGGCTGGCCACCAACTTTTAGGATCCTCCCAAGTGTGTACATCACAAATATGTGGTTTGGGGTTGAAGAAAATGGCTCCAAGGTGTTCAACATTGGCTCGGAAGTGAGAAAAACGGGTGTCGGAGGGCGAAAATGGAATATAAGTGGTTGCCAAGATAATTGCTGGCCTCCCACCCTCCAGTGACCTTCCTGGTGACGAAACAGAGGCACCTGCCAAAAATGAACGAAAATCGATGCAAAACGAATGGTCGGGGGCCAAAACACACAGTTCGGGGTCCCGAAAATGGGCTGCCAAGCACCGAAAGTGGCGTTCGGCTACGAAGTGGGTTTCTCAGACCCCAGTGTCCCTCAAAAGGGAGCAAATAAGATGTATGCCAAAATTTAGAGCAAACGGAGATGGTTAAGCGGTCCTGAACCGAGGCACACGGCCAACGGTCCCGAAAAAATCGGAAACCGGGCTCCGAAATGGGCAAAATGGCCTGCGGCCACAAAATGTAGCCCACGGCCACTGAGAGATGGTCTAGTGGACCTCTCCCTCCCCTCAGGAAAAGAAACAGAGAAAACCGAGTCTGGTTCGCAAACCGAGGCAAGGCACAGAAGAGGGTTCGGAAGTCTGGAGGCAGGGCTCGCAGCCAAGACTCTGAAACTTCTGAACGAGCACATTATGCAATATCACCAAGTGCTCAACTGGTGACGTCTGAGTCTCAAGGTCGGTCAAAAATGGGGTGTCTACACCCACTTCCTGCACAAAACCAAGTCCCCTTGCCTGGAACTATTAACCACATCCATACACTATCGCCCACCTTCAACCCTAGCACATACATTATCTCATCCCATCTACCAAAATCAGAGGTGGTCATTCTGAAAGGCACAGACATGTGCATGATGGATTTAACACCACAAACCCAACCCAGTCTCGTGGAAGTAGAAACGGAGGAAGAGAAGAATGCACTAAAGACAGGGTCATCTGATACCTGTGTCATAGAGAAGGGGGTCTCACTCGAAGAGGAGTACGATCCCAGCTTATACATTATGGCCATCGATCAGCCGAAGGCAATGGTCATGTTGCTGGACTTTCTTAGCATTAATACTATAGGGGAAGACCGAATGGTGCAGAATCATAATGAGTGGCTCGAGTAAGGTCTGAATGACTTAACAAACCTAGAGGAGGATCTGGCAGAATTAGAAGAGGATCTGGAGGATCTTTACTTCTTTGAGGAAGAAGATACAAGTTGTGTACAGATGGGATGGTGGGACCCAAGCTAGCCAGAAACTAGCAATGAATGGTTAAGTGAGGAAGAGTCCGATGTGAAGGAATAGATAGGAGAGACATGGGGAAAATAGGAAGTTACTGTTAAGGGTAAGGCTGAGGCTGCACATCTTACTGAGAAGGAATAGGCACTGGAACAGTTTTAAAGGATAGGGTAGAGGAGATTCAAGCGAAGATAGCTCTGGAACAAGGTAAAGGAAAAAGGAAAGAAGAATCTGAAACACCGGTGGTGATGCTCAGACAACCTGAAAAGTAGAATGGGATCCCAATGACCGAAAGAGGATGTTGAGGAAACTCAGAAAGTACCAGGATGTTAAAACCCAAACTGTGGTCGAAGAAGAATGGTACGATGATGGGGCACGTAACATCAATATGCTCCGGATAGAACTCGATGCCAGTCTGGTCATGACTTTGGGAGAGTGGTGGGAAGATAGTGACCTAAGTCATGCTTACATTGACGAAGGCTAGAAAACTGATACCCCGGATGACACTTGGTATACCGATGAGATCAATCACACGACCCAGAGCGGTCGGTACTTCAAACCTGCAGCAATAAACCAGCCAGAAACCTCTGGAAAAGAGGCTGAGAGAGAAAAAGAGAAGGATATTGAGGAAAACATGGTCTTAAAACACCTCAAGAAGATTTAGGCCGACATATCTATCTGGGGATTAATAATGGCATCTCGAGAGCATAGACAAGCCCTGATCGAAATAATGAACCGAACCAAACTGCCCATTGACACCATCGCTGACCAATTGGTGTCGTTGGTCACCTCTAGGGACGTTATGCCAGTCATATCCTTTACGGATGAAGAATTGCCTCTCAAGGGCACCAACCATAACAAGCCTTTGTATGTAACCTTGGAAAGTCGGAAGAAATGGATTCTGGTGGTGTTAGTAGATACAGGATCGGCGATCAATGTGTGCCCAGTGAGAACTGCCTATGCCATCGGTTTGAGGCCAGTTGACTTTACACCCACAACCGAAGCTGTCCAGGCTTACGATAATACAAGCCGAGACGCCATGGGAATGTTCAAAAGCAATATCCTGTTTGGCCTGTCTAAATATGAAGTGGAATTCCATGTCACGGATGTTCCGGCCACATTCAACCTACTACTGGGAAGGCCTTGGCTACATCAAATGAAGGCAGTATCATCAACAGTACATCAGTTAGTAAAGTACCCCTTCAAAGGCGGGATCACCACCGTGTATGGTAATTCTGCGATCCACCCTCCTCAAGGAACCACTACACCATTATTGGAAATCATACATAGGGAAGAGGACGTGTTCCTTTAAGGCTTCTCTCTAGCAGAAGCTCGGTTGGTCCAAACCATCATGGCAGAGGGCAATGGAGATTCTGCGAGTGCGTAATCTATATACATGATAAACAAGCAGGGGCATATGCCCAGGTCGGGACTAGGCCAAAGTGGTAGATAGGGAGGTACTGTTGCTAAGAAGCTGAGTCATAACCATCATGCTTTCGGGCTGGGATACAAACCTACTGCTGTAGATTGGCAAAGGAAAGTGCAAGAGTTTAGAGAAAGTCTGAAGGCAAAGAGGACTAGAAAGTATTATGAGTTAGTCCACACACCTATACAGGGGACCTTGAATGGACGCTTTGTCCACCAAGGGGAAGACTTCCACTTTTGTGGATTCCCAGAGCCCTGGTATAACTGGGAGACAAAGACTAGATATCCTGGGTTCTAAATCTTCTTCAAGCACTAGTTACCAGAAGAGGAGGATAAACAGGCAAACCTAAGCTCTGATACGGATCAAGGAAGGACTGTAAACCTGGACATTGAAGAGGAGGAGCTGTTGGGAAAGGCACTGGCTGACTTACTGATGAGTTCCACTGTGGGAGTTAAGACCACCAACTTGGGAGATAGTTTTACTATCTCAATGATCGGGGATACCCTAGTAGCGGATTTCTCCAATCTTATTGTGGATGCATCTGAGGCTCTACGCTTGGTCTGGAAGTTTGAGCAAGGTGTCATCAATAGTTTTGAATCGGATAGTGAGTCCGGATCTGATTTCACTGAGTCTGTGGAGTCGGAGTCAGATTTGAGTTCCTCTGAGTCTGGTAGTTCTGGGAGTGGTAACCCGGATACCAAAGTCCTGTCCAGGTCATTTTTAAGCTTTTCTTTTGAGTGCACTATAACTGAGGACCCAGACCTTTTGAATGGGAATGCTGTGAATGTTGCCTACTTCTCTCTGCCTTTGGTTTGTTGTATTAATCTTAATTTTCAAAATTTTGACATAAACGAAGAGGAAGAAATTCCTCAGGTTTTGAAAATTTTGGTGGATCATAAGAAGGAGAGGCGTGTTAAGCCCTATACAGATGAAATCATATCAATTAACGTGGGTAATGAGAAGATCCTCACTTGGTCTAGATCAGGTCCACGCTGTCTTCGAAGGAACGCGAGCGTTTAATCACTTATTAAAGAATTTCAAAGATGTTTTCGCATGGTCCTACGAGGACATGCTTGGAATCGATCCTGAGATGGTATAGCACCGGATCCTTCTAGATTGAGGTAGGGTTCTTGAGGTAGGGTTAGGCTTTGAAGATCAAGAACCCTGCCTCAATCTGTGGACACCCCATTTTTGACCGCTCGCAAGGCTCGAGCGCTTTACTCGGAACACTCGATGATGAAAATGGTATTGTGCGTGGTTCGAGGCCTCAACCAAGGAGCCTTGTTTAAAGCTTCAAAACAACCTCGAACCTTCTATATTTCCATTGATCATACCCAAGAAATCCATTTTTACACCTTGTGCCACCCTGTGTTGAGGTTGAAACAGAAAACAGGGGAATGCATTGAGAGCTGGCCGTGCCTCATTTAGGGCCGGCCGTGGCTATGAAGGGCCGGCCGTGCTTTAGGCCCCGTTTGGGGACTTACCTTTTTAGCCAAAAAGTCAAAAAGTTACCCTTTTAGCCAAAAAGCCAACAACTCATACAAAAAAGTCAAAGATTCTTTTTTCTCTTTACTTTTTGCACATCTTTTCGTAATTAGCCAAAAAGTTATCCCAAACATATAAGTTTTTTTTACCTACTTTTTTAGCCAAATAGCAAAAAAGTTTCTAAATTAGCCTGTTTCCAAACGAGGCCTTAATAGCGAGAAACATTGTTCTCGGTGGAAGGCTGCCAACTGTCCATTTTTGAACATATTTATCACCTTTTGTGCTTAAATTCTATAAATACGACCATATGCCTCTGTTTTGGGGGTTAAACAATTGAAAGAAATCCTACACACATAGAGAGAGCTCCTCCTTCCTCATTCTTCCATTGCAAGCTACCTTTAAGTTAACCTACCAACCTTGTATCATCTACGTACACCATACACAACCTTGACTCATCATCTTAGAACCTTGGTTGACCCTTGAGAAGGATAATTCAAGCCTGAGAGTGTGTCAACAGTGAGTTTGATCATCAACCAAAGCTTACTCCATTTTGAGAGGTATAAGCTTGTAACTTTTGTTTTTGATTTTGCTTACTTCATTTCTATCTATTTCTTCTATTCTTGGGCTGTTTTACATCTATTTTAAGTGTTGGAACCGGTTTGGACAAGCTAGCAAAGGTGGTAAGGTTAAAACCCTTACTTGCACCTATTTTCATAGCTCAACCCTTGATTCCTTTACACGCTTTTTCTTTGATTTTTGAACTGATTTTTAGAGTTTAACTAAGGCCCAAAAACATGGTTTGAAGTCTTAAAATTGGAGGGGTTGGCCATCCCTCCTTGATTTTGCTTATATAGCTTTATTATCTTTATCTTTTGTTTAGCTTTTGAGCTCTTTTTTTACCTTTCTAGCCATTGTTTTCGGCTCATTATAGACTATTTTAGGGCTGTCCTACTCTATTTAATTGGTTCAAGTGTTGATTAATTCATTTGTTGTAGCATTGGTCTTTGTACATAGTTTGCATTGTGTTGTTCTTCACCTTTCTTTGTCTAACCTTCATAATAATAACCTCATTTTAAGAATCAACTTGCTACCTCCTTTTTTCATTTGACAGTTGTTTCAAATGGTTGATGGTTATTCAACACATGAATTAGAGATTTACGCTTAATGGCTTAATCTCTACGGAGATTCATTGTCAACGGTGTAATCTCTCTTTCTTGTTGATAATTACTTCCCCTTTGATGCTTCACTCCTTTTAGAGGATTTAGTCATCACTTTGGACAAATGGACTAAAGAATGGAAATGACTAAGAAAATTGGTTTAAAAGCAACCAACACATATAAAGAAAATGAGTGATCTTACTTAGGCTTGGCCGGGCGTTATGCCAAGTTTATCGAGTCAAGAGTGATCGTGTGCTAATTCATGGCATTTTGATGATTCTTGAAGCGTCTCTACCTCCCTCGAGACAAGAGGGAGGAGTGGTCATATTTATTGCATTCATTGATTTTTGTCCAAAATTGTATCCGGAATCATCGAGCAATCAATTTGCTAATTGATGGTTTTGGGAACAATTCTAACCTTCTCTCGAGGCTTTTCTATGACAGAAGGAAAGAGGGGACAAACAGAGCTTGAACAACTCTATCTGCACTGATTTCACTTCAGAACACAAAACAGAGTTTTGCACAGGCATTCAAATAGTTATATCATTTAAGCAATTAACCTCATGGTATTCATGTTTTGGATATGACAACACAAACATCGATGCAAGATGCTAATACATAAAAAGCTTACCTAGTACTCCGAGCCAAAACAAAGCAAAATAATTAGAAAAATATGCATGTTCCTAACTTATGCAATATGACTAATGCAACACATGCATTGTGTATTTTATAGGCTCGGCTATGAGCATGGAATATGATTTCATTCAAGACATACGAGAGAGCACGTATTCAAGTAAATAAATTTGAACATTTGATATTGGGTTAGCATGATGAGTCGAACCTTATATGCATGCAATTCGAATGAATGCAAAACATGAGAATGCTAGTGAAACGTGTTGCCCTATACTAACCATCTTAAGCAAGTAAGTAAAAGGAATAAAGACGTGGGGTTAGAAGACATACAACTTATTACAACATTGCCCTTGTGCAAGAGGGTGCGAATCAAAGTTCGAAAGGTCCGAATTTAACTAATTATTACAAAACCGAATGAATAATAAACGAGGCTAACTAACTATCTAACTATGTTATTACAACAAGGATGACCAAGATAAACAAACTAATTACTTAAGCCAAGCAAATACAAATAAATAATACTAATTATTACACAACAATTAACTAAACTAATTACAATAAACAAAATTAAATTAATTAAGTACAATGATCATAATGTAAAAAAAGATGCGCAAGAATTGCATGCATGCATATGCACGGTGTTCAAGAACAGCTCTGTCTGCCCCTGGCTTGCTCTATGTCACCTCAGCCACTGCCCTCTATTTTCTGCAAAAATACACTATTGACCAAACATTGAGGGCCGACAGGCCCTTAAGGAAGCCCGACCGGGTATAGAAAAGGCTGGTCGTGCCTCAGTTTTGTGGATGAAGGCTAGTTGTTTGAACTGTGATGGTTTGATTAAATGTCCATTTTAAGCCCACTTTTTCAAGTGACAAATTCACAAAACAATTTCAAAACAAAACATTAGATCAAGTGTTCCAATTCTTGCAAACTAGTCCGTGCCTTGTGTGCGCAACACATAGTAAAATAGATATAAATCCGAACAAGAGCCTATAAGTGTAAATAAAAAACACATCATGATTAGTAGAGGCCAATCTTTGATCGGGCGAGGGGGGTGCTCAATTCATGACCTTCCCTTTTCGTACCTAAGTTCCCAAGCTGTGACAACTATGGTGATGACGGACTAATGGCCTTTGGCACAAGTCTTGGGTTTCCTAAATTTTCCAAAAATATTTAGGTGGTAACTCTATAATCTGACAAAGCAGTCTATTTTTGGCATTTGATTCAAACATTGATTTTTCAAAAAGATTTGTCGGATTCAGACTCTTTTTGTGTTTTCATTATTTCACATTGCACTTGTGAAATCAGATTCAGAACCACAAGTGGAGTCCAAATTATAGGGCTTTTTCACCTTCCGAAAGGAGTGAAGAAAGGTGGGCTACAAATACCAATTGATAGAAAACTTTGTGGAACATAAACTAAAAATCGTTAAGGATTCAATTCTATACATGAAAATTATATGAATTTCTACTATACAAAATAAGTGTATACGTACCTTGATTTATGATAGTATGAAAACCTCGTTTGAGAAAGATAAACCTTGAATAGAAGACCTTGATCTTCAAATTCTTTATTTGTCTAAGATCTTCAAACCACTTCTCTCTCTTTAGGCAATGGGAGCCTTCTTGTGGTGACAACTTGAGTTTTGTGATACAGAGTGTGGTAGGAGACTTTATACTATTTATACTAATAATCTTCCTATCAAAGAATCTATTCATTCAATGAACCTCATTTGATAGATTAGTGTATCTTTTTACATTCATAATAGATACATAATGCATCTCTTAGATTCATTCATAATCTAGTATAATCTTGCATAAGCCACATTAAGCCATATTCAGGAAAAATTCTTATCGTATATGGTGTCATAGGCTTTTTGTTTTTCCAACTAGAAATCTTAGAGATTATGAAATCAATCATAAAAAATATAATAGATGGCCTAGATTTAACACATATTGTATTATAAATTGCACACTGAAATGAATATGGAACCCAAATAATATATATATATATATATATATGGACTGCACGGTCTTTTTATATATATGGAACCCCAAGTATTGTTCAGTGTGTTTAATTTCAGTTTTCTGAATTCAGTTTATTGGAAATTGAGGTTTTTATTTTTTGGTTATTTATTTATTTTTTGTTTTTAGTGAATATTTTTAAAATTTTAAGGGTTTTCTTTTCTTTTCTTTTTTTTTTTTAAAATTTTTTTAGATGCACCTTACTTAGATGTATCTAAAAATTAAATTATTTGTGAAAAAATATTTCAAAAAATTAATAAATACACAAAAATATACTAAATTTTTATTTTATTTTTTTGTTTTTGTATTTTTGAAATTTTGTGAATTTTTTAAATAATTTTTTCATGAAAATTATACTTTTGAAGTGTATTTATGTTAGGTGTATCTAAAAATTAAAAACATTGTTTAAAATATTAAAAAAATTCAGTGAAAACAAAAAAATACGGAAAACAAGAAAGTAGAATTTTCTGAAAAATATTTTTAGAAAACCCAAACCAAACAAAGTGGTTGTTTTTTCAAATTTTTATTTTATTTTCATAGTATTATTGCGTGTTTAGGATTACATTGGCCTCATTTGGTAGAGCTGTGAAAAAGTGATTATAGATTATGACTTAACAGATTATAGATTATAGCATTAAGCATAAGCTGTTAACATGTTTGATACAACTGTGGGATTACGGATTTAATTAGCAGAGTAGCGTTTGGTTGAATAAGCTGTAAAATAGCTTTTTGCTGTGTAATGTCCATTTTGCCCTTTTTTTTTTCTTTCATTTTCTTTTCTTTTCTTTTCTTTTTCTCCTTGTTTTCTTTTCTCTTTTTTTTTCTTCTCTTAATTGTTTTTTATTCTCTTCTTTATTGTTCTTCTCTTCTTATATATTAATTATATTCATGTATTTATATTAATTGTGATTTCATTAATTAGTATCAATTAATATAATTAGTTTTTTTTCATTAAACAATCAATTTTTTTTTTTCATTACAAAACCCTAGCCGTTGGCCCCTTTCTTCTCATCCATCCGTAATCCGCCGACCCCCATTTTTTGTCCTCTTTCGTTTCAGGCCGGCAACTAGCTGGTTCTGCAAAACCCTAGCTGTCGGTCTGCAAAACCATTATGTTCCTTCTCCATTTCATCCCAATCACGAAGCTATCAATTGAGAAACCCTAGTTGCTGGTCTGAAAAAGCGTTGATGTGACAACGTTGATACGCGAGTCATCGATATAGGTGTGGGAGGCAGCAGAGAGAGAATGAACGTCAGAGATGATTTCGGTTTCAAATCACGATAGAAAGAGAGAGTGAGGGAGAGAGAGAGAGAGAGATGGAGTGAAAGAGAGCTCTGGTTTTTGTGTGTGTGTGTGTGTGTCTGTGTGTGTGAGAGAGAGAGAGAGAGTTGAGAACAGTGTTGAGGAGCCAGAAATTGCCCTCACTAGAAATCGCCCCTCACTTGAAATTGCCTCTGTCTATTTGTCTCTCTCAAGTGAACAGTTCTGAGAACAAGGCTTATATAGTGGGTTTTTGGTAATAGTTGAAATATCTGAGGGGCATTTAAGTCATTGCACGTCTCAACAAACAGTTGCATGCATAATCAGTTTGCAAAAGTACCTAGGAACCAACTTAACAGATTATTGCTGAAATGGATTTAGTTAAGCTATAATCCATCCCTCATAATTTTTACCAAACACTCCAACATGACTTGTTTTAAGTTATAAGTTGATTTAAGCTACAAATACGTTTTACCAAACATCCCCAATGAGAGAGTGGCTTATAGCCTTATTTGGGGGGCGCAAGTTTTATTACAAGTAAAGCAACAGTATTCAACAAAAAAAGGTTCAACGAGTTTGTCCAGTCCTTTAGCTTTGTCATCCTATAATAATAATAAAAAAGAAGAAGAGAGGGCTACTATATTAATTTCCTTGTTTTTTAAGAATAACTAATCACCCTTAAAATTTGAATATATATATATATATATATATATAGAGAGAGAGAGAGAGTCTCATATTTTTTAATATAATTATATTGATTTTTTCTTTTATGGTAAATTACACTGACACCCCTTCAGGTTTGATCCAATTACATTACATCTCCCGACGTTCTGAAAATTACATTCTCACCCCTGTGGTTAATAGTCTCATGTCACAAATCTCTCTGATTATATAAAAGGCAACAACTCCTAATAGAAAAACAGAGAAAATTACATGAAAAAAAGAAAGTAAAGCAAAGGAAAAAAAATAAAAAAAATACACGTAAGTAAAGTAAAGCAAGAAAAGAGAGAGTGCATGAGTTCAATGTCTTCATTCTGTTTAAATAATTACAATGACACGGGGGTTAGTGTAATTTTCTAAATATTAGGGGTGATATGTATTAAACTCAAATTTCAGGGGGTGTAAGTGTAATTTATTCTTTCTTTTAATAAGATCAAAGTAACTGAACTTAATGCAAATGGTAGATAAATATTGAAAATACATTTTAGTCAAAAAAAAAATATAACATTATATTTTTATTCATACGACTAACAAATTATTGATAAAAATGTCTAACTATTTTGTGAATTAAAAATTCAAAGGAGATCAGTGTAATGATATCAAAAGTGTAGGTCTTACTATATTTTTTCTCAGACCCTAAGAGAAGTGAAAGTAATTTATTCTATTTTTAATGTATGGTTAATTAGTAAGAAAAGAGAGACGCTAGATATTCATAATTTTACACTCATAAATTTACAAGAGAGTTAAGTCTAAACATTTGACAAATTAAAAGTTAACACGTATCATACTATATCAATGTGAGTCAAATTATGTCAAATTAAAAGATTTTTTACAAGTTTAAAACACTTTTAGTTTATAAAAATAAAAAAAAAATTAAAAAAAACGCTAAAAGAAAATTATCAATTTCCTATAAAAATAAAAACTAATCCATGCACCCATTTGGATGGTAAGATATACGTAGATTTTATAGAAAAAAATTAAGGCAAATTACACTGGTTTTTTTTTTTTTTAGATTTTAAAAAAATACAGTACTAGCACAATTTGGATTTATAGGATTCAAATCTAAGAGAATATTTTTAAAAAATATACCAAAAGGGCAATACTAAATAGGACTTTTGGCCAAAACTCCTCTTTGGGCTCATTTTAAGTGAAAAGGATCATTTGAATTTTGGTAAATTATGCAAATGGTCCCTATAGTTTCTACGGTGTGTCAATTTGGTCCCTATTGTTTTAATTTGCTCGATTTTGCCCCTTAATTTAATGGATTGTGTTATTTTAGAACAATAAATAATGGTTGTTAAGTTTGGTAGAGAAAAAGTCTACACAATGTGTCAATTTGGTCCCTATAGTTTACACAATGTGTTAATTTGGTCTTTCTTATTTTAATTTGCTCGATTTTGACAGGAACAAAATTGACACATTGTGTAAACTACATGGACCGAATTGACACATAGTTTGACTTTCCGTCCACCAAACTTAACAACCGTTATTTATTGGACTAAAATGACACAATTCGTTCGATTAAGGGACAAAATCGAGCAAATTGAAATAACAGGGATCAAATTGACACATTATATAGTCATCCCGGTTTTCCCGGTCATTTATTTTGTTCCGAACTTGGGTTCCGTCATGGTTGTTGTTATCTATATCTTGTTTCCGTCCTTTAAATCCTTTGTATTTGAGTTTTGGGACGTGTTGGGTGAGTTTGGTACAGGTTGGTTGTGAGTTGAAACAAATGGTTGTTGTCTAGAATTTGGCATCTTCGCTCGAGCGAGGCTTTTTCCGCTCAAGCGAGTCCTGGGTTTCTACTTCTTCGCTCCAGCGAAGGTTCTTGCGCTCGAGCGAGCTTTCTTCGATGTGTCTCTTGGCTCGAGCAAGCACTCTTGCGCTCGATCGTGCATCTGCGTCTAGATTGGACCTGAAGGTCGGTATTCTTCGCTCGAGCGAGGCATTTGTCGCTCGAGCGAGCGAGCTCCATGTTTTGTGTTTCTTCGCTCGAGTGAGAACTCTTGCGCTCGAGCGTGCTTCTGGGTTGCAGACCTGAAGCTTGACATTGTTCGTTCGAGCGAAGCTTCTTACGCTTGAGCGAGGTATTTGTTCTGCTTGGTCGCTCGAGCGACCACTTCTTCGCTCGAGCGAGCCTCGCATATATCAGTTCGTAGCAGCGGGTTATACGTCACTTTTTCTTCATCTTTTCACTCCAAACCCTAGATCCGACTCTCTCTTTCTCTACACACTCCTTCTCTCTACAAATACATCTTGTTTTAGGGGTTCTCTACCCTAGTCCCTTTGTATAAAAGGTAGAGTTTGGCTTCGGCTATCTTTGGATCCGAAAAAGTGTTGATTTGGAGCACCTTCGAGTTTCATCATCTTCTCCTTTGAGGTAGGGATAATCTACTCCTTTCTATGAGTTTTAACATAAATGTTGGGCATTTGTATAAATGTAGGGATTTTGGAAATTTTGGAAAGTTAGGTTTGATTTTGAAATGTTTGAAAGAGGGGTTTCTGTGTTGGGGTTCCATTGTGTGTGTGAGGCTTTGAAATGGGGTTTACTTCTGTATAATTGATGAAAATGAGCCTTAGGGTTGAAGTTGAGAAAAGGGAGATAATGCCCTAATTGAATTTAAATAATTAGTTTGTATAATTAATTTGATAATTTGTGGCAATATGAAATTGAGTTGGAAATGATGGAATTGAGGGAAAATGTAATTAATTGGTAGAGTTGGAATGAAAATCGCTTACCTATGGAAAATGTATTAATTTATCTATTTGATAAATAATTACCTTTTCAGATATAACTATTTTGAGCTATCGATGGAGGATAGCCATGATTGTTGTAAAAAAGCATGACGATTAGGTGAATTGAAACTAATCAATTGAAATATGTCATTGAATATGACTGTGGGATTAACACATTGAATGCGTGCTTGAATTGATCATTGTATGTGATAATGTGTTTAAATACATTGCATATGTATATTATTTGGAAGGAGATAGGGGATGTACTCTATTGTTTGGGTGGAGATAGAGGATGTACTCCAGTGTTTGGGAGGAGAAAGGGGATGAACTCCATTGATAATTAAGTTGGCCGGAGTGTCCAGGGTGAAAGTCCCGAAACCTTAAACGCATCTGAATGATGTTGATGAATTGAAGTGTTGATAATATGAGTTGTAGTCTCATTTTAAATTATTGATGAACTGAAGTGTTGTCTTTATGAGTTGTAGTCTCATTTGAATTACTTGGATAAACGAACCATGTCAATAATTAGAATTGGAAATAGAAATGAAACCGGGTTGAAAGATAAATATCAATGTTGATGGGTTATAGAAATGGTGTAAATCGATGTGCATGTGTTGAACATTTATCAAAAGCTAATGTTTTAGTTATTCCTCATACTTGGCTTAGCATATCTCTATGGGGCTTTGGCTCACCTTGTATGGGACACCATTTTCAGGTACATGTGACATGCTGCCTCCAAGGTGATAGCTTGGGAGGTCTCGAGGATTGAAGTCTCTATTTTTGGTGGTTTTGTATTTGTGTTACATGTTTTTATTCCCAAGCTGAGGGCTTTATTTGTAAAGGGCTTCTTACCCTCTTTTGTTGTAACCAAGTGTTGACTTGGAAAGTTGTAAGCCCGTAGGGCATTTACTTTTGTTGTCAACATGTAACACTTTTTGAAAAGAACACTCTGATGAATGAATACTGTACACGCGCCTGCGAGGGACCCTCGCTACAGTTCGGACTCGATTTGTGTCACGGTTCTTAATCTGAACCAAAGAGTCCAAATCTGGCAAATTGTTTTGAGAAACAGATTTTTGAAAAGAAGTGCCAAACATGGACTGCTTTGCCAGATATAGAGTCGCCACCTAAATATTTTTTAAAAGGGGGAATTTAGGAAACCCTGACTCGGTGCCAAAGGCCACGTGTCCGTCATCACCAAAGTTACCTCGGCTCGGGAACTTGGGTACGATTGGGGAAGGTCAGCTATGAGCACCCCCTCTCGCCCGATCAAAGATCGGCCTTTACTAACCATGATATCCGTTTTTGAAAACGTTATGTGTTCTTATCCCGATTATTAGCCTAGAATTACTATGTTATGGCGGCGGCACAAAAGTATAGACTAGATTGTCTAATTTGGGAATGAGCATTACATATCCGTTTGTTTTTGGAAGAATGTTTTGGAATTTGCTACTCGCAAGTAGGCTAAAACGCGGATTTTAATGAGCTATTCCAACTCAGACAATCCAACCTTCACCTACAGGCATTCAGGAAATTTATAACACATAAGCATCTAGCCACATGGTAAGCATGCTATCATGGCAACACTCACACGCATGCAAGGATGCTAAAGCATAAATACTTGCATCGTACTCCGTGCCAAAACAAAGAACTCGTTAGCAATCAATGCATGATCCAAGTCCATGTTTAGGTGTCTAATGCAACGCATACGGAATGTCACTAGAGTAGGCTCGAGTAGTCTATGAATGATATGTGAAAATGCACAAGTAGCATGTATTCAAGTTAGATTTGAAATGCTAATGCAGTTAGCATGATGCGCCGAGCCCGGTGCATGCAATACTGATGAATGATGCACGCATGCATAGCATAAGGTATGCTAATTAAACATGTCCTAGTACTAACCATCAAAGCAGGTAAGTAAAGGGGAGAAAGAAGTGGGGGTTGGAAGACATGCACACACTCACCCACACTTATTACAAATTCGCCCTCGCTCGGAGGGACCAAAAGAATAATACAACTCAAATAATGAATTAACTAACCTAGCTAATTAATTATTACAGACCAACTAAATCAATTAAACAAATTAATCAATTTAAGAAAGCAAGAAAAAGGGCCTCAGGAAGACAGCTCAATGCACACATGCTCGGGTCTTGCTCGAAAGTCCACTGCCATGCGCAAGCTGCCTCTATTTTCCCTGCTCTACTTCTCTAAAGACTGCCAAATTCTCAGAATTGCTTCCCTGGACATTGGGGGACACCACCGGCTGGAGGGAATCATCATCGGCTGTGATTTGGTGGCGATCGGCCAAAAATGAATCCATCGGCCACCGATGGATTGCCGGTCGGCACTCCATGCAGTCGATCGGCAAAAGGCTCCTGCAGAATCTGTTTGATAGCAGCAGAGGACAGAGCTTTGCATGGCAATGTAATCCAAGCAATGTATGCACCAATCACACCCCTTATCATGTTTATGACTCAAAGGGCCATGATCCTTGGTTCTTGGACCATTAATCACGCATTTCCATGCGTGATGGCCCAAAGAATCAAGTTTGCATTTTTGATATGGAATGCATTGCACATAAACAAACCAATGGGACTCAACCTCTGTCACAAGCATTTCAAGATGCCAAGCATGCATGCAAATGGAATGCAATCCTAAGTATGTGAGCTAAGGATGCGGCATGGAAATGCATGGATGCTACCAAGATGCATGCAATGTGTAGTGCCAATGTGCACACATGTAAGGCATACAACAAGTTAGACAACTTGGCAAGGAATGCATGCTAAATGTACTACCACCTAAGAATGTAACAACATACCAAAGGGGCCAAATGTATTACGACATACAAGGTAAGCATGCTACAACATGCAAGAGTGGTCTTAGACTAAGTTAGGCAGCCCTCAAACCAACCTAAAACAGTGACCAAGATGCTAAGGAATGAGGACTAATTGGCATACAAACATGCATGAAAACATGGACCAACATTCAAGCATTAAAGGGCAATTCCCAAGCGCACTCAAGAGGATGCAAACATGGACAAATAGCATGTAACAAAAGCTCTGAAATTATGTTAAAAAATGGTGACATACCAATTAAACAAAGACAAGCCATGCATGCAACATGGTCCAAAACCTAAGGCTAACAAGCCAAAATGCAAAAGGGCTATACAATGCATGCTAAAATCGATCCAAACAACTAAGGATAGACCTTAATCATGGCAAAATAAACATGAAAGCTTCACAAAGCCAAGCCTAAAACATGCTAGAACAATGGTTTACAACCTAAGGCATGTTAAGGCAACAAAATGGCATTACAAGGCATGTATGCTAAGCAAGCATGGTGTACCAAAATCAACTAAAAACAGAGGCATATTATGACATAATAAGCACAAAAATCAGCTAAGGCATGGTTAACATGAACCTAAACATGGTGCTCCCTCAAGAGGCCAAAAAAGGGTCCTTTTCAAGGACAACAAGGAGAGGGGGTGGCCCTCTCCTTCCTAGGACCTCAAGGCACCATCCCCACCTTTGAAATCCCTCAAGATTTCAGTGGTGAAGAGGCCCAAACTCAATGGTCCCGGAGCTCACAC
Organism: Camellia sinensis; assembly: GCF_055761805.1. NCBI lineage: Eukaryota > Viridiplantae > Streptophyta > Magnoliopsida > Ericales > Theaceae > Camellia > Camellia sinensis. The sequence continues at coordinate 17,318,032 of NC_138966.1, forward strand.
AAAATGGCACAAACAGGAGCCTTACAAGCCTCAAAAGGGGTTAAACAACCTCAAATCACAAAACACTCTAAACAAACTATTTAGAGGGCCTAAAAATAGAAATTTTTTATGTTATATACTAAACAAAAAAATAATTGTAAGGTAGGCAAAAATACAATGCAAGAAAGGGGTAAAAATGAGCAAGCTTCTTACCCTTGAAGATCCTCTTCAACAATGGAGCTCGAGCAGCTTCTTTAGGTTGAAACCAGCTTCAAAACCTCCAAAACAACCCTCAAGAGGCCTCAGCTCCAAGGGATGGTGTGATGGTGGGTGCTTGTGAGCAAAAGTAAGACAAAACACACACACTAAGCTCAAGAGAGAGAGAGAGAGAGATATAGGATAGATATATAAATCCTAACCTAAAACCAGAGCTCTCTAACTATGTTTTCTAACCTTAAATCCAAGAGAGGAGACTCTCTCTTATAGAGCTCTCTCTTGTAAAGCTTGTCAAATAAGCTTGTCAACAGAGAGATCCCTCCATACACGTGTATGGAGGGGAGAAAAGGTGGCTGGCACAAAATATCTACCAAAAGTAGATGAACAGTGATCGGCCATTCAAAATTGCCATTTTGGCAAAATAAATGGCCGACCGGCAACAAATAGTGCTGACCGACAATATACATTGCCGATGGCACAAAATCACTGGCCGGTGGCCTCAAGCCATGGCCGGTGATGTGTGGGGATGCCTCACAAGGCATTCCCTACCCCTCCAAGGCAAAACACAAGTGTTTGGTGTAAAACCAGACACAACACGGTCGAGTCGAGAGATCCTGAGGCAAGACGCGCAACCGAGACCTCCGGGAACTCAAGATGAACACAAACAAGGGTAATCACCAAGTGTTCCAATGGTGATGTCCAAGTCTTGAGGACGGTCAAAAATGGGGTGCCTACAAATATATTTTATTCTCCTATGTCTATGGATATTATGAATGATTGATTTATGCATTTGTTTTGAGGGCATTACCACTTGGTATCAGAGCGTACTGGGTTTGAATACTTTGGGTACATGGGATGTGGTTAGTACCACAATGGGGTTATCTCGCTTGTTAGAGACTTAATTGTAATGTTATGTGCTTATATGATAGCATGTTTATGTGACTATGTGAGTATGGGATTTAGTCTCTAGGATGTTGATCGGGTCTATGGGTTTCTGGGAGTCCTGTTGGAAAGGCACTTGATCACTGCCGTTTCTAATTGGAACTCTAGTAACGCCACGGGATGGTCATTATCCGGAAATGAAATTCGTAATTGTTTATGTGATTATGTGCTTACGTGGAGTGAATTATTATTGTCCATTATATTAGGACACGAGTGAAATAGCTTCGGCACATTTGTGAATGTGCTAATGTCTTTGTTACCTTTATTAGAATGTCAGGACGAGGACGTGGTGGTAGGCGTGGTAGGCCTAGGAGGCAGGAGGTGCCTATACCGGATGAAATTCCAACGTAGGAGGAGGGAATTGGTCAGGCCAAAATGGCCGAGCTAGTAGTACAGCAGGCGATGGGCGCCTTAGCCTACGAGATGATAGGAGCTTTGAGGGAATCTATGGACATTCTCAGGGCTGAGAATCAAGTCCAGGCCCATGTAGCTGAGGCAGGTCCATCTTTTCTGAAGAGGGAGTTTTTCTTGTCAAATCCGGATGAGTTTTTGGGTGACCCTAAGGAGCCACTGAAGGCTGATGAGTGGCTTGAGCAGATAACGAAGACGTTTGAGATGCTTGGCATCGAAGACAGAGGTTTGCGGGTGACCTTGGCATCTTTCTAGTTGAAAGGAGACGCGGGTCAATGATGGAAGTATGCGCGGGGGCGTATTGGAGGGACTTGGGAGGCCTTTGTGGAAGCTTTCCAGGACAAGTACCTGCCGGCTATAGTGAGGGAGAAGTTAAGAGATCAATTCTCCAAGTTGGTGCAGTTGAACACCCCAATGGCAGAGTTCGAGGCCACTTTTACTAGCTTGTCTAGGTTTGCACCTGAGTTAGTGGCGACTGAGGAACGCCTTGTTTGGAGTTCAAGAAAAGGTTGAGGACCGGACTCATGTTTTGAGTTACCGAGTCCATGATTAGGGACCATGGGCGTCTTGTGGAGGCTGCTGCCCATCTTGAGATCATTATGCATGCGGAGGAGGAGAGGATGAGGGGCTCCAGGAGGAGGCTAGATAGTCAGGGGAACGGTATGAGGCAGAGGGGTTCTAACCCTCAGCAGTCCCAGGGAGTGCAGTCGAGGTCTACCTTTTTAGTACCGAGTTCGGGTTCTGGGAGAGGTGGTCAGGGAGACATCACTTGTTACAAATGTGGTCAGTTGGGCCATAAGTCTCCATCTTGCCCACAGAGAGGAGGAGGGTAGCGTGTAGTATCATCTTCGGCTCGTCCTCAAGGCCAGAGTTAGGGCAGAGGCCAACCATTCACTTGTTATCAGTGTGGGCAGGCGGGACACCTGAAGAGGTTTTGCCTGTAGTTGAGTGGCACATCTGGTGCATCTAGTTCTAGGCAGACGCAGAGTTATCAGCCAGCTCAGTTAGTTCTGGCTTCGAGGGCCAATCAGGGAGCCTCTTCGGCTCAGTCTGTGCAGCAGTCATATGCTCAAAGAGGTGAGCAGGTAGATCAGAGACCTATAGGGCACGTGTATGCTGTTACAGCGCCGGACCTTATACTGGCTCCATCTGTTGTGAGAGGTACCTTTTTGTTTTGCAACTCGGTTGCTAATTTGTTAATTGATATGGGTGCATCCCACTCTTTTATATCTTCTGCATTTGCATCTGTTTTGGGATTGGAGTTGGCATAGTTGGCATCTCCTATTTGTGTTGTATCACTCATTGAGGGCAAGATGGTTCTGAAACAGGGGTGTCGGGGTTGTGATATAGAGGTCGTTAGTCGTCGGCTTCCCTTTTCTTTTGTGATGATGGATATTTCTGGGTTTGATATGATTTTGGGTATGGACTGGTTATCGTCATACCAGGCTGTTATAGATTGCTACCGTCAGAGGGTTACTGTATGTACCTTGAGCAAGGATTGTTTTCATTTCTTGGGGGATCGGGTTGGTGGGGTTTTACCACCGATGTATGATTCGCGAGGGTAGAGTGAGCTTAGTTGTCTTCTCACTAGCCTTATGAGTAATGAGTGTGATGAGACCTGGATTGTGTTGCCAAGAGTGGTTTGTGAGTACTCGAATGTCTTTCCCGAGGATCTTGTTATTTTAGCACCCTATCGAGAGATCGATTTCTCTATTGACTTAGTGCCTGGCACGGCATGGATTTCTATGGCACCGTATCATTTTTCCCCAGCTGAGTTAAGTGAGTTGAAGATTCAACTCCAGGAGTTGCTAGATAAGGGCTTTATCTGCCCTAGTACTTCGCTGTGGGGAGCACCGGCCCTCTTTGCTAAAAAGAAACATAGAGCCTTAAGACTTTGCATCGATTACCGAAAGTTGAACCGGGCTACGGTTAAGAACAAGTACCCTATGCCTCATATAGATGACCTGTTTGATCAGTTGAAAGGTTCCCGTTGTTTCTCTAAGATAGACTTGAGATTGGGTTACCATCAGTTGAGAGTCAAGGAGGAGGATATCCCGAAGATGGAATTCTGTATGCGGTATGGCCATTACAAGTTTCTGGTGATGCCTTTTGGGCTCACCAATGCACCGGCTGTGTTTATGTACTTAATGAACCGGATCTTCCGAGAGTTCTTAGATCGCTTTGTGGTCGTCTTTGTGGACGACATTCTGATTTACTCACCTTCTGAGGGGGAGCATGAGGAACACTTACGAGTGGTGCTCGAGTTACTTAAGGCCCATAAGTTGTATGCTAAGTTTGGGAAGTGTGAGTTTTGGCTAAAAAGAGGTTAAATTCTTGGGCCACGTGGTATCCGGGGAAGGGGTGACTATAGATTCATCCAAGATAGAGGCGGTGCAGGATTGGGCACAGCCTAAGAGTGTTTTTAAGATCCGTAGTTTTCTGGGGTTGGCTTGGTATTACCATCGGTTGTAAAGGACTTCTTCAGGCTAGCGTCGCCTTTGACTAGATTGACGCGGAAAGGGGTCAAATTTATATGGAGTGAGACTTGCAAAAAGTCGTTCCAAGAGCTTAAGGTTAGACTTACTACCGCTCAAGTCTTGATTATTTCGGAGAGAGGTTTGGGTTATGCCGTGTATTGTGATGCCTCACGAGAGGGTTTAGGTTGTGTGTTGATGCAAGAGGGGAAAGTAGTAGCCTATGGCTCGCGGCAGTTGAAAACACATGAGAGGAATTACCCCACTCATGACCTGGAGTTAGCAGCTGTAATATTTGCCTTAAAGATTTGGAGGCACTATCTTTATGGTGAGAGATTCGAGGTGTTCTCAGATCATAGGAGTCTGAAGTATCTGTTTACACAGAAAGACTTGAACTTGAGACAGAGGAGGTGGATAGAGTTTATAGAGGATTACAACTTCGAGTTGCATTATCATCTCGGGGAGGCCAATGTTGTGGCCGATGCCCTAAGTAGGATGCAGCTTGTATAGCCATCCGAGAATGGGAGATGTTGGGTACTCTTGGTGAGTTTGACTTGCATCTGGGCGAGTCTGTTTAGTTTGCAGCCTTGTTTTTTGTAGTTGCACAACCTACACTTGTGAATCGAGTGTTAGAAGCATAGGAGGATGACCTTGAGGTAGAATCTCTCCGAGAAAAGATATCTAGTGGGAAGGTAGAGAAGGGTTTGACTATGTATCCCGACCTGAGTGTGAGATACCGAGACCGTTTGTTTGTGCCGAAGTCTTGTTGAGAGGAACTACTCCGAGAGTTTCACCATTCACGCCTTGCGGTGCATCCAGGAGGCACAAAGATGTATCATGATCTGAGTCACCAGTTTTGGTGGAGGGGTATGAAGAAGGATGTGGCGGTGTTTTTGTTGAAGTGCCTTACTTGTCAGCAAGTGAAGGCTGAACATCAGAGGCCAGCGGGTTTGTTGCAACCCTTGCCTATAGCCGAGTGGAAATGGGAGCATGTCATGATGGACTTCTTTGTAGGTCTTCCGAGGACTCAACGGGGTAGTGATGCCATTTGGGTGGTAGTGGACCGGTTGACCAAGTCGGCGTACTTTATTCCTATGCACGTGAGAGATTCGGCAGATCACCTTGCCGGCTTGTATATTCAGGACATAGTGAGGTTGCACGGGGTCCCAGTGTTGATCGTCTCAAATAGAGATCCGCATTTTACTGCTAGGTTGTGGCATAGTTTGCAGAGTGCCTTGGGCACTAGATTGACTTTTAGTACGGCTTACCATCCTCAGACTGACGAGCAGCCAGAGCGCACTATTCAGATACTTGAAGATATGCTTCGAGGCTGTGTCCTTGACTTTAAAGGGTCATGGGAGAGACACTTACCCTTAGTGAAATTTGCCTACAACAACAGTTTCCAATCGAGTATTGGCATGGCACCGTTTGAGGCCTTGTATGGCTGACCGTGTAGATCTCCTTTATGTTGGGCCAAGGTGGGTCATGCACCTTTGTTGGGCCCGGAGTTGGTGCAAGAAACGACGGAGAAAGTGGCACTTATTCGTAAGAGGCTTGTTACAGCCCAGATTCGCCAAAAGAGTTATGTAGACTGTAGGAGGAGACCCTTGTCATTTGAGGTGGGTGATCACGTCTTTTTGAAAATATCACCTAGGCGGGGTTTGATGAGGTTTGGAAAGAGTGGGAAGTTGTCCTCTCGGTTTATTGGCCCTTTTGAGATCCTTGAGCAGATTGGGGATGTTGTATACTATTTAGAATTATCGCCGCAGTTGTCCAGAGTGCATGACGTGTTTCATGTTAGTATGCTTCGAAAATGTGAATCGGATCCATCTCATGTATTGGATTGGACCGACTTAGAGATAGATGTGGACGCTTCGTATGAGGAGAGGCCGGTGAGGGTCTTGGATAAACAGGACCAAGTCTTGTGAGGCAAGACAATCTCCTTGGTCAAAGTGTTGTGCAAACATCATGGAGTTGAGGAAGCAACTTGGGAATGAGAATTGGGGGTCTAAGAGAAATATCCGGACCTATTTGTTGATATTTAAGCTTATGTTGAGAATTTTGTTTGGTTGGTAAATTATTGATAAAAATGTCTAACTATTTTGTGAATTAAAACTTCAAAGGAGATCAGTGTAATGATATAAAAAGTGTAGGTCTAACTATATTTTTTGTCAGACCCTAAGAGAAGTGAAAGTAATTTATTCTATTTTTAATGTATGGTTAATTAGTAAGAAAAGAGAGACGCTAGATATTCATAATTTTACACTCATAAATTTACAAGAGAGTTGAGTCTAAACATTTGACAAATTAAAAGTTAACACGTATCATATTATATCAATGTAAGTCAAATTATGCCAAATTGAAAGATTTTTTAAAAGTTCCAAACACTTTTAGTTTATAAAAATAAAATAAAAAAATAAAAAAAAATGCTAAAAGAAAAATATCGATTTCCTATAAAAATAAAAACTAATCCATGCACCCACTTGAATGGTAAGATATACGTAGATTTTAAAGAAAAAAATTAAGGTAAATTACACTGCCTTTTTTTTTTTAAAGATTTTAAAAATATATAGTACTGGCACAATTTGGATTTATAAGATTCAAATCTAAGAGAATATTTTTAAAAAATATACCAAAAGGGCAATAATAAATAGGACTTTTTGGCCAAAACTCCTATTTGGGCTCATTTTAAGTGAAAAGGATCATTTGAATTTTGGTAAATTATGCAAATGGTCTCTATAGTTTATACAGTGTGTCAATTTGGTCCGTTTTGCTTTAATTTGTTCGATTTTGCCCATTAATTTAACGGATTGTGTCATTTTAGAACAATAAATAACGGTTGTTAAGTTTGGTGGAGAAAAAGTCTACACAATGTGTCAATTTGGTCCCTGTAGTTTACACAATGTGTTAATTTGGTCTTTCTTATTTTAATTTGCTCGATTTTGATAGGAACGAAATTGACACATTGTGTAAACTACATGGACCAAATTGACACATAGTTTGACTTTCCGTCCACCAAACTTAACAACCGTTATTTATTGAACTAAAATGACACAATTCGTTAGATTAAGGGACAAAATTGAGTAAATTGAAATAATAGGGACCAAATTAACACATTAAATAGCGATCCCGGTTTTCCCTGTCATTTATTTTGTTCCGGACTTGGGTTCCGTCATGGTTGTTGTTGTCTATATCTTGTTTCTGTCCTTTAAATCCTTTGTATTTGAGTTTTGGGACGTGTTGGGTGAATTTGGTACAGGTTGGTTGTGAGTTGGAACAAATGGTTGCTGTCCAGAATTTGGCATCTTCGCTCAAGCAAGGCTTTTTGCACTCGAGCGAGCTTTGGGTTTTTTCTTCTTGACTCGAGCGAAGGTTCTTGCGCTCGAGCGAGCTTTCTTCGATGTGTCTCTTGGCTCGAGCGAGCACTCTTGCGCTCGAGCGTGCGTCTGCATCTAGACTGGACCTGAAGGTTGGTATTCTTCGCTCGAGTGAGGCCTTTGTCGCTCGAGAGAGCGAGCTCTATGTTTTGTGCTTCTTCGCTCGAGTGAGAACTCTTGCGCTCGAGCGTGCTTCTGGGTTGCAGACTTGAAGCTTCGTATTGTTCGCTCGAGCGACGCTTCTTGCGCTCGAGCGAGGTATTTGTTCTGTCTGGTCGCTCGAGCGAGCCTCGAATATATCAGTTCGCAACAGTGGGTTGTACATCACTTTTTCATCATCTTTTAACTCCAAACCCTAGATCCGACTCTCTCTCTCTCTCTACACACTCCTTGTCTCTACAAATACATCTTGTTTTAGGGGTTCTCTACCCTAGTCCCATTGTATAAAAGGTAGAGTTTGGCTTCGGCTATCTTTGGATCTGAAAAAGTGTTGATTTGGAGCACCTTCGAGTTTCATCATCTTCTCCTTTGAGGTAGGGATAATCTACTCCTTTCTATGAGTTTTAACATAAATGTTGGGCATTTGTATAAATGTAGGGATTTTGGAAATTTTGGAAAGTTAGGGTTTGATTTTGAAATGTTTGAAAGAGGGGTTTCTATGTTGGGGTTCCATTGTGTATGTGAGGCTTTGAAATGGGGTTTACGTGTGTGTAATTGATGAAATTGAGCCGTATGGTTGAAGCTGAGAAAATGGAGATAATGCCCTAATTGAATTTAAATAATTAATTTGATAATTTGTGGGAATATGAAATTGAGTTGGAAATGATGGAATTGAGGGAAAATGTAATTAATTGGTATAGTTGGATTGAAAATCGCTTACCTATGGAAAATGTATTAATTTATCTGTTTGATAAATTTAATTACCTATTTAGATATAACTATTTTGGGCTATCGGTGGAGGATAACCATGATTGTTGTAGAAAAGCATGATGATTGGGTGAATTGAAACTACTCAATTGAAATATGTCATTGAATATGACGGTGGGATTAACACATTGAATGCGTGCTTGAATTGATCATTGTATGTGATAATGTGTTTAAATACATTATATATGTATATTATTTGGGAGGAGATAGGGGATGTACTCCATTGTTTGGGAGGAGATAGGGAATGTACTCCAGTGTTTGGGAGGAGAAAGGGGATGGACTCCATTGATAATTAAGTTGGCTGGAGTGCCCATGGTGAAAGCCCATAAACTTTAAACGCATCTGACTGATGTTGATGAATTGAAGTGTTGATAATATGAGTTGTAGTCTCATTTTAAATTATTGATAAACTGAAGTGTTGTCTTTATGAGTTGTAGTCTCATTTGAATTACTTGGATAAACGAACCATGTCAATAATGTGAATTGGAAACAGAAATGAAATCAAGTTGAAAGATGAATATCAATGTTGATGGGTTATAGAAATGGTGTAAATCGATGTGCATGTGTTGAACATTTATCAGAAGCTAACGTTTTAGTTATTCCTTATTCTTGGTTTAGCATATCTCTACCGGGCTTTGGCTCACCCTGTATGGGACACTATTTTCAGGTACATGTGACATGCCGCCTCCAAGGTCATAGCTTGGGAGGTCTCGGGATTGAAGTCTCTGTTTTTGGTGGTTTGTGTTACATGTTTTTATTCCCAAGCCGAGAACTTTATTTGTAAAGGGCTTCTGACCCTCTTTTGTTGTAACCAAGTGTTGATTTGGAAAGTTGTAAGTCCGTAGGGCATTTACTTTTGTTGTCAACATGTAACACTTTTTGTAAAGAACACTCTGATGAATGAATATATTTTATTCTCCTATGTCTATGGATATTATGAATGATTGATTTATGCATTTGTTTTGAGGGCGTTACACATTATATAAACTACAGAGACTACTTGTATAATTTACCCTTTAAACTGTTTTTAAGTTGTAAATTCCCTGGAGTAAAAAGGCCTCCTTCATGAAAGATAAACAAATTTGTTTCCATTTATTTATGGACAATCTTGCCCTTAGTAACTAATTTTATACTTCAAACTTTAAAATGATATTAATCTTTATAAAAAAAAATTAAAATGATATAACTTTTGATGTATATATTGTTTTTAGTAAAATTAGTATTTTTCAAATTCTCTTGTCAATATCTTTCAACAAGATCTATGTTGGCTATGAAATTCTTAAAATAAATAGTATTTTTTTTTTGTCAAAACTAATATCAACAATAAAAATTTACTTTGATTCACAATAAAAATTTTATTTTGATTTGAGTTTCATTTGGTGACAATCTATTTATAAATGGCAGTAGAAGTTTACTTTGGCCAAAATTCCTTTGTTTATTAACCATTATAGGGACTATGATATTTAGTGATAATGATGGTATTTTACTGTTTAAAAATTAAAATTTTATTGTGAGATAAAGTAGAATTTTACTCTTGACGTTAATTTTGACAGTAAATTTTATTTTATTTTATAGAGAATTTCATGGTCAACATAGATCTTATTTGATCGATATAGGCGAGAGAAATCTAAAAATACTAATTTTAGTAAAAAGTGACATTTAAATGAAAAAGTTATATCATTTTAAAGTTTAAAATATCAAATTACCCACTAAGGATATTTTGGTAATAGTGATGTGTGTTGAACTTTTAAGATTATTATTTTTATTTTATTTTATTTTTATTTTTTTGTGTTCTTGTTCTTGTTCTTAATGCATAAAAGTTTTAGAGTGTTGCTATTAACACCTTATTTATTATTTTGGACCCCCATTTTTTGATCCTTTTTTTATTACAATAATAACCTTAAATGAAATTACTAAAGAGGACATCAATCATTTTGAGACATCCCATCTCATAATTAAGCTCACACATCCACTAAATCATGAGATAGGATTTATGAGGAGTAAGATCCTCTCCATTCCATAGTTGTAATGGAGGATGTCCATTATATCATCTAAGGATTGTAAAACAATAATAAGAATTTATCAATATTTTAAATTTAGAAAGAATCATTACAAACCCTTGGATAATGCAATGGACATCCTCCATTACAACATTGGAATGGAGAGTATCATAATCCGGTTTATAAGAGCATCTACCTCCATCACCACCCATCCATCTTCACCAAATTCCACCATCAAAACCTACTCACCCTCAAAATCTTGACAATCATTCGGCAGCGATATTCCAACTGCAACGGTGGCAATTATTCAATTACACACACTTCTCCAGTAAGGACAATGAGTGATAGTTTTTTTTGAAAACTACAACTTCATGAGCCAAGAGGAGTACAACAATATAAGTTTAGAGAAGATTCATAACTTTGATGGTGTTCTCAGCTTGGAGGAGGTTGGCCTTGCAAGGAAAGTTTCTTGAAAAGCACAACAAAATGGTAAAAACTATTCATATTTTTTCAGTACTGAACTCCCGAACAAATGACCAAAATTTGGAACACTGGCCCAAACATTGCTTATTTTTTTCGAGAACACAGGCTCGAACATTGATTATTTGTTCGAAAACATAAGTCCGAACATGAAAATTTGATACACTTTGTAGGGTTAAAATTGTTCGCATTTGCAGGAGTTCGTTTTATCAAGTTCTAGAACACATGCCTGAACATTAGTTATTTGTTAGGCAAAACATGCCTACACATAGCTTATTTGTTTGGAAACACATGTTTGAACATTCTTAGTGAAAGAGAAAGGAGTGAGACTTTGGGGGATGGGGGAGGAGCGAGATTAAGACTGAGCAAAATGCAAATTTGGTTTCTTCAAACTATACATACATATAAATATATATTCATCTCCGTTGTTTTCAGGGCTTAGGGTTGATCAAAGAAATTGATGGAATTGAAGGAAAACATACGCAACTAATGCGAAGAAAAAAGTGAAGATCATAGAGAATACGTTCCTTACACCGATCGATTCACTTTAGAAATATTTTTCTTCCACCGTCGTGAGAGAGACAATTGGTAGTTTTGTTTTGTTAGGGTTTTGGGAGATAATGATTTTTAGGGGTGTGGAGGTGTGCATTTGAGTGAGGGTGAAGTTTTCATAAGGAGAATTTGGTATTATTTATGTTAGGTTTTTGTTATTGGCAATCCCGTTTGACAAAACTCCTTTCACCTATAATTTTATTCATTCTTTTATTTCAGTGAGGCTGTGAGTATTTTGATGCGAATTCAACCCGAATTGTGCCTTGCAGAGGAGTTTGTGATGTTAATTCTTTCATGTTTGCCACTTCGTTGATGCAATCCACTCAGAAGTTTCACTCGCTTGCAAAAGTACTGCGAGTTGAGATTTTACGCTCGAGCGACATTTCCAACACTCGAACGAAGGCACTTGTTCAGAAACACGCGTTTAAGTTACACAGCTCGAGCGGCCATTCCTGCGCTCGAGCGGAGATCGCGATTCTGTTTACTATAAATCTATAATTAATTTAGTTTCTAGGGCACAGCTTCCAGATCTTCTTTTTGGGATTTAGGCTTTTCATCTGGAGCATCTTTGCTTGTTTCCTTTGATATCTGTCAGAATTTATATCATGAATTGAGTGGATTATATCAAAGGGTTTGTTTATTTTGTTTTATTCACAAAAGAGAGTTGTTCTTTTGTAGATTCCGTGAAATTCGGGCCTGTAGTATTGGTGGATTCCAGAGTGGCTCATCGTCGTGGATTCGACATCAATGTTGTGGATTCAACGTTGGGCAAGACAATTCCGAGGTGAAGATTGTGGTGGAAGAGACACATAAGGGTATGTTCAATTTGAGCATGGATTCGCTAGGTACTTGAGTGTATACTTGTGTAATTCCTTTTTGTTTTCTTAGTGGATTGTTTTGTGGCTTTTGCTTGTGATTTTGTATCACAATTGGAGGTGCTCCAATTGTGGTTTTTCCACGTTAAATAGTTGTGTTGCTTCATCTTTGATTGTTTGATTGGGACTGCTATATGATCACAAATAAACATCTCAGGGATTTTTAGATTTTTCAATTTGGGGGAAGAAGAAATAAATTTTAAGGGTTTTAAAATTTATAAGTGGGGGTTCAAAGAAATGAGAGGTTCAAAATGATAAACTAGGTGTTAATAGCAGCACTCAAGTTTTATTATGAGGAGGTGTTGACCAAACTCCTCTAATAAATAATAATCAAAAGTCATGGTCTGTGTATATGTCATTCAGTAATCCTTGCATATATCCTATATTCATTAACTACATGAAATTGGAATCAACATTCTTTACAAAACAAATTCCCACCGACTTACTACAATTTAAAAAGGGTATGACCCTTTACAAAAGAAATGGTACTTAGCCTACAAAATAAAGGTCTTTGGCTAACAATTAACAGAGTTCCTTTAACTCACGCTCACATTCCATGCTTACTCATGGTTGTGGCACATTATCAACACTTGAAAAGTTTTCAACAATTTGGAATGAACATATAATCCAGTAATTTTTTTTTATTACATTTATTAATATCAATCTATGCATGTATATGATCATGATGCTGTAACATACGTCTACAAGGTTCAAATCCCATTTTTCATCAATGAACATGTTTATTTTCATGGTTCATTACAATATTTGATAAATATATAAAAACAATAATTTATTCAATTATAGCCAAGTGAATCATTCCAAGGTTAATGTATCTACCAAAGGCTACCACCAAATATCACCTAAACACCTAAACTTTATAGGTTGCTAATTGAAAGGACAAATGGGTACTTATTCTGCATGAATTTTCGGACTTTCATCATGGACTCTTTCGCCAACTTAATATCATATCTATATATTACCCAGATTCACCATTAACATTCAATTTAAAACTGTTATTCCCATAGTGAATGTGTGTATGTGTAAATAACTGTATAAATAAAATAAACAACAAAATAGAAATAATTAATTCAGAAAATAATTATATAAATTAAGTTCTAAATTAAATGCTTACAAAAATTATAAGTTGAGGCGTGTGTTCGATACAATCTCCTTAAAGTAGATTTCGGCCTCGCCTCCGGTGCTTTGAGATTTAACAGACGTCTACTTCCCAGAATGCAATGACTAATACTTGCTTTGTAGCACTACAAAACCAAGTGTTGCGAACCAAACAATGCTGTAACTCTTTCTTTCTTGTTCTTAGAAACTAAATGGTGGACAAATGTAGGAGTACAGAGACAAACAGAAGAACAAAGATGAAATGCTAAGGAAAAAATTCGATGCCAAGAATTACTAGAATGGCAGGCTATTTATAGGAAAATTGGTGGCTTTTTAGAACAGGTTTCAACATATAGAAACCTGTGTGGACAGATTCAACAGGTAGAAAACCTGTTCGGGTGGATTCAATCGGTAAAAAACCTGTTTTGATAGAAACAAATCTATTCAGTTTGAGTTTCAACAGGTATGAACCTGTTTGGGTGGAGTTTCAAACCTGTTTGGGTGGAGGAAAAAAAACTTGACCAATTTATTTTGAATTTTGAAACCAAAAATAAATAAATAAAATACAAATGTTTTTGGGCCAAAAAGATAAGTATTGGGTCAGTGTAGACAGCGCCCGCGTGGGCCTCGTGCTACTACAGTTCGGACTCGCGATTTTTGTTGTCGCGGTTCTTAATCTGAACCAAAGAGTCCAAATCTGGCAAATCGTTTTGAGAAACAGATTTTTCAAAAAGTAGTGCCAAACATGGACTGCTTTGCCAGATACAGAGTCGCCACCTAAATATTTTTAAAAATGGGGAAATTTAGGAAACCCTGACTCGGTGCCGAAGGCCACATGTCCGTCATCACCGGAGTTGTCTCGGCTCGGGAGCTTAGGTACGATCGGGGAAGGTCAGCTATGAGCACCCCCTTTCGTCCGGTCCGAAGACCGGCCTCTACTAACCGTGATATTCTGTTTTGAAAACGTTTATATGTTCTTAAACCAATTATTAGCCTAGAATTACTATGTTATACGCGCAGCAAACAAGTATAGACAAGATTGCCTAATTTGGAAAGAAACATTGCATATCCGTTCGTTTTGAAAATACTTTGGGAATTTGTTACTCGCAAGTAGGCTAAAATACGGATTTCAACGAGTTTTTCCAACTCAAACAATCCAACCTTCACCCACAGGCATCCAAAACAGTTTAACACATAAGCATCTAGCTACATGTTAAGCATGCTGTCATGGCAATATTCACACTCATGTAATATGCTAAAGCGGAAATACTTACATAGTACTCCGTGCCAAAACAGAGAACTTGTTAGCAAACATGCATGATCCAAGTCCATGTTAAGTGCCTAATGCATCGCATACAAAGTGTTGCTAAGATAGGCTCGGCTAACCTAGACATGTCATGTGAAAATGCACAATTAACACATATTCAGTTTGGAATTTGAAAATACATATGCAGTTAGCATGATGTACCGAGCTCAATGCATGTAATACAAATGCATGGATGCACGCATGCATAGCATGAGGTATGCTAATTTAAACGTGTCCTAATACTAACCATTAAAGCGGGTAAGTAAAAGGGAAGAAAGAAGTGAGGTTGGAAGACATACACACCACCCACGCACACTTATTACAGATTTGCCCTCACTCGGAGGGACCGAATAAATATTACAAATTAATTAACTACACCGGCTAATTAATATTACAAATTGCCTAATTTAATTAACAAATTAAATAGACTAATTAAAACAGGAAAATGCCTCGGGAAGCGCGCCGCCATGCGCAAGCTGCCTCTGTTTTCTCTCCTATGCTCCTCTGGAGGCTGTCAAAACCTCACGGTTGCATCCCTAGGCACTGGGGAGTACCACCGGCTGAGTGGAATCATCACCGGCATTGGCATGTGTCCATCGGCACAAAATTGAGTCTGTCGGCAGAGAAAAGGTTGTCGGCCGGCACCTTACACTGCCGGTCGGCAAAGAAAGTCTGCTGGACCTGCAACTCACAGCAACAGAGGGCAAAACAAGGCATGGCAGCACAATTCAAGGCATGTATGCACCAACCATGTCTCTTATCATTGTGATGACTCAAAGGGACATGTCCCTTGGTTCTCGGACCACCCATCACGCATTTCCATGCATGATGGCCCAAGGAACCAAGTATGCAACTTTGATTTCAAATGCATGCAAACCAATCAAACAAATTAGGCCTAATTCCTATCACCATTTCAAGGAACAAGGCATGCATGCAAGATGCAATGCAACCTAGGCATACAAGCTAAGGATGCAACATGGCATGGCAATTAACTTATGCAAGCATACAAGCATGCATATGGCAATACAAATGGGTGCAAAGATGGACTTAAACATGAATTAGGCGACTCTAAAATAGGCCTAAAACAGTAGCCATAGTGCTAAAAAGTGAGGGCTAAATGGCATGCACACACATATGCGCATAAGGACCGACACTTAAGCACAAAACGAGCAATATTCAAGCACACTTGAAAGGAGGAATCATGGACTAATTAGCATGCAACATAAGTATTGAAATCATGTTAGGATGGCGCCAAACCAAGCAACAAAATCAAGCCAAAACATGCAACGAATAGTCCAAGTGTTCAAAGCAAATCAATAAGGCATTGAACTACACTTAACATGACCAAACATGGCATGCATTAAACAACTAAAAACAGATTTTTAGCATGTTAAAACAAAGCTAAAGGACTACTTAGATGGCATCTAAATGGCCCAAATACAAAGGCATACACCATGGCCAAAACATGGAGCATTGCAACACATGCTTCCAAAGCATTAAAGAGACATGCAAGGCAATCAAACAAGCATGGAAATGGGACTGAAATAGCATGTAGGATGATTCCAAATCATCAAAACAATGCAAAGATGGCATGCTACGCATGCACATACTCAAGGCCAACAAGCCCAAATACAAAGGAGCTATATCAAGCATGCCAAAATCGACCCAAATACTTATGGACAGATCTAAAACATGGCAAAATAAGCACATAATCTTCACAAGACTAAGCCAAAAACATGCTCCAACAAAGGCTAACAACCTAGAACATGTTAAGGCACAAATAAGGCATTACATGGCAACTATGCTAAGCATGCATGAAGTTCCAAAACCAACTTGAAATCATGTTATATTATGGATATATAAGCATGAAAAACAAACCAAACATGCTCAATACACACTCAAGCATAGGCTTCCTTAAGAGGCCAAAATATGCCCTTTTCAAGGACAACAAGGAGAGGGGGTGGCCCTCTCCTTCTTGGGACTTCAAAGCATCATCTTCACCACTGAAATCCCTCAAGATTTCAGTGGTGAAGAGACCTCAACACCAAAATCCCGGAGCTAACACAAAATGGCTCAAAATGAGGCCTTTTGAGGCCTAAGGGTGGTCAACAACCCTCAAACAACAAAACACTCTTAATAAACAATAAAGAGGGCCTAAAACAGAACTTTTTTATGTTATACGATAATCACAAAAACAGCTCTAAGACTAGTAGAAAATCAATGCAAAAATGGGGGATAAAGGTGTAAGTTTCTTACCCTTGTAGTCCTCTTCAACAATGGTGCTCCAATGGCCTCCTTTGGCTTGAATCCAACACCAAAATCTCAAAACAAACCCTTTAGAACCTCAGCTCCAAGAGGAAGGTGAAACACTAGGTGTTTGTGTGCAATAGTGAGACACAAAACACCTAGTGTGCAAATAAGAGGGAAAGAGAGATAGAGAGTGTATATCTAACCCTAACCCTAGAAAAACCAGAGCTTGGTCTGTATTTTCCTCTCTCAAAAATGTCTAAAAGCTCTCCTCTTTTCTTAGAGAGAGTTTCTCTCTATATGCCTCTTGTAAAGCTTACAAGACAAGCTTTGCAAGAGGGAGATCCCTCCATACACGTGTATGGAGGGGAGCAAAAGCAATACAGCTGTCTAAAAATATCTAGAAAAGCAGATGAACAGCAATCGGCCGGCCAAAAATGTCATCTTGGCCAAAAAGAGTGCCGGTCGGCAACAAAAAGTGCCGACCGGCAACAAAGAGTGCTGGCCGGCAAACTATATTGCCGGTGGCAGCAAAAACCAGCCGGTGGCATCTAGCCACTGCCGGTGATGGGTGGGGATGGTCTACAAGCCCCACCTTGCCTCTCAAGGGCAAGATGCAAGTGTTTGGTGCAAAACCAGACACTAAACGGTCGAGTTCGGGGATCCTGAGGCATGGCGCGCGAGCCGAGACCTCCGGGAACTCCAAACGAACACAAACATGGATAATCACCGAGTGTTCAAACGGTGACGTCCAAGTCTTGAGGACGGTCAAAAATGGGGTGTCTACAGTCAGACAAGCCCAACACAATCTCACATCTCCCACCCAAGCCCAGCCTAGCCCGCCCGATTGGGCGGATGACAGCGGCGACGACGCAGGTGTGTTCTTTGTTTGGGTCCAATGGGTCTAGCCTACTTTACTCATAACCTCACCCTTCCACAAATTTGGGTACCCTGTGGGGCCCATCACAAGTATCCCAAGCTAGAGTTTATATATCCATACAAATCCTTAAGCCTTTCTAATGTGGGACAAGCACATTTCACAAATGTGTAGGAAACCCACCTACAGCAATTTCCACAAACCTGAAAATGTGCGTTGATTTCTCATTAATCCGGAAATGGTTTTGAGAAACCAAATACACGGTGTTATTCACTATGCGGCATTAAATATGAACCTAATTTGTAACGTTAAAAATAACGCTTGGATCCTACCTTAATTAATGCTCAAAGTTAGCAAAAAATAAGATTTATACAAAGCCATACAAAACCATTTTCCAACAATCCCCCACATGAATGGAATTCATGATAACGGACATGCAACAAAATGTAGATAAAGAAAGAGTACATTAAGAAGATACACCACACGAGATAGATAGCTTTTGGCTTTGAACCTCCTCTAGTAAAAGCATATCGAACTTACTAGCTAACTAGTGGATGTGATTTCTTGAACTGTTCAGCTATTTGTGTAAGCCAAGACAATAGACTACACAGTGTATCCGCAGACATAGTTTGATTCTTACGGTTGCATTCATTTTGGCCCTGAACAACACTTGGTAATTCATGAGTGCTCTAGAGAATTTAGCCTTCTCAATTCTTATAGAACCGATCCAGTTCACACTCACATAGGTGACTTCTTATTAAGAGTATCATGTCATACCCCACTTGGATGTCTAAGCTATAAGAATCATTGAAAGCAAAGTTTATCCTACTAACAATGCAGGTATCAATCTTCTTATCATAGAAATGGGTAGGAGAAACCCTCCTTAGTGATACGTGAAGTCATCCATAATTCGGTTGTCCCTTTGAACTTAGATCTTGGGATCTCCAGTCAACTAGGTTGGATTGTAATTATAGCAACTTTTAAGTAATAGGCTTTAATCTCATTCCCCTCGATAAATGGTACATTTGCTCTCTAGCTAGCCCTTTAGTTAATGGATCCGCAATATTCTCTCTTGACTTCACATTTTCTATGGATATTATTCCATGTGAGAGAAAATGCCTAACGGTATTATGTCTTTGACGAATATATCGAGACTTACTGTTATATGTATGATTCTGTGCCCATCCTATTGCTGCTTCACTATCATAGTGAATGCATATACCTGGCATAGGTTTAGGCTAAATTAGAATGTCTTCTAAGAAATTATGAAGCCATTCGGCTTCCTCTCTTGTTTTATCTAATGCGATAAACTCAGATTCCATTGTCGACCTTGCTACGCATGTCTGCTTGGAGGATTTCCAAGAGACTGCAGCACCTCCCAAGGTAAAGACGTATCAATTAGTGGATTTTGAGTCTTTTGTATCCGATATTCAATTTGCATCGCTATACCTCTCGAGTACTGTTGGATATTTGGTATAATGTAAGCCATAATTATGGGTATGTCTTAGATACCTAAGTACCCTAATTATCATTTTCCAATAATTAGACCCTGGATTACTTGTGTAACTACTCAATTTGCTTACAACATAGGCTATATTTGGCCTAGTGTAATTCATTAAGTACATCAAGTTTCCGATTATCCTAGAGTACTCTAATTGTGATATGTTTGCACCCGTATTTTTTAACAAATGAAGACTAATGTCAACACGCATTTTAGTAGGATGGTCGTCATGCTTTCCAAATTTCTCCAGAATCTTCTCAACATAATGAGACCGAGATAAAGCATATCCTTCAAATGTTTTAGCAATTTTTATTCCTAGAATTACATCTGCTACTGCCAGATCTTTCATATCAAACTTCTTGTTCAACATTTTCTTTGTAGATTTAATCATGTTGCTTGCAATAATGAGCATGTCATCCACATAAAGACAAACTAAGACATAGCCTTTGTCTGTGCTTTTGACATAGACGCAGTTGTCACATTCGTTTATCTTAAAACCATCCGAAAGCATAGCATGATCAAACTTTTCATGCCATTATTTCGTAGCTGGTTTTAATCCATAAAAGGATTTGACAAGTTTATAAACCTTTTTCTCTTGGCTGGGAACTTGAAACCCTTCTGG
Organism: Camellia sinensis; assembly: GCF_055761805.1. Lineage (NCBI taxonomy): Eukaryota > Viridiplantae > Streptophyta > Magnoliopsida > Ericales > Theaceae > Camellia > Camellia sinensis. Next base: position 17,337,934 of record NC_138966.1, read on the forward strand.
TTATTCCATATAGATTTCCTCATCTAGCTCGCCATTCAAAAAAGGTTGTTTTAATATCCATTTGATGTATCTCCAGATTATACAAAGTTGCAATCGTAATTAGCATGCGAATAGATGCTATTTTTGTCACTAGTGAATAGATGCCAAAATAATCAAGGCCTTCATTCTACCTTTATCCCTTAACAACAAGCCTAGCCTTGTATTTATCTGTTGAGCCATCTTCTTTCATTTTTCTCTTGAATATCCACTTATATCCAAGAGGTTTACAACTTGTTGGAAGATCCACCAGTTCACAAGTATGATTTTGCAGAATTGATTCAATTTCACTATTCACAGCCTCTTTCCACAATGGAGCTTCAGGACTTAACATTACTTTCTTGAAGTTTTGAGGCTCATTTTCTAACAAGTATGTTAGAAAATCTAGACCAAATGATTTAGAGATCCTAGCCCTCTCGCTACGTCTAAGTTCATCTGCTTCATTATCATTTTGTTTTTCACTACCACCCATAGCAGTATCAAAAATTATTTTATTTGAACTTCTGAGAGTTTTAAACTCTTTAGTTTTCTTGCAAGGAAAAATGTGTTCAAAAAATGACGCATTCCTAGACTCAATAATAGTATTTACATGCATATCAGGATTTTCAAATTTATGAACTAAGAATCTGTATGTACTACTATTATTTGCATAACCAATGAACACATAATCAACGGTTTTTGGTCTTATCTTAGTCGTTTTGGGACTAGGGACGGTCTCCTTGGCCAAACACCCCCACACTTTGAGGTAATTGTACGTAGGTTGTCGACCTTTTCATACTTCATATGGTGTTTGACTGATTTTCTTATGGGGTACCCTATTAAGGATAAAGTTTGCAGACAAAATCGCCTCCCCCACAAGTTCTGAGGTAACCCTGAACTAATCAACATGGCATTCATCATCTCTTTAAGAGTTTGATTCTTTCTCTCAGCAACTCCATTTGACTGAGGAGAATAGGGTGTAGTGGTTTGGTGAATAATACCATATTCAGAACAAAATTCCTCAAATGGTGCATCACACTCACCACCTCTGTCACTCCTCACTACCTTAATAGTTTTGCCAGGTTGATTTTCAACGTCAAGTTTATATTGCTTAAAAGCTTCTAAGGCGGCTTTATCTTTACTTCTCAATAAGTAAACATAGCAATATCAAGTGCAATCATCAATAAAAGTAATAAAATACTTTTTACCTCCTCTATTTTGAACAAATTTTAGATCGCAAATATCTGTGTGAATTAAACTTAGAGGTTCAGTACTTCTTTCTACTTTATTAAATGATGCCTTCGTGAGTTTTGCCTCAACACAAATCTCACATTTATGATTAGGATCAAACTCTAAGTTTGGCAAACATTCTAAAGAAACAGGTCTATGAAAAGAATTAAAATTAACATGTCTTAATATACCATGTTATAAGAATAAAAAAAAAAAAAAGACTCAACAATATAAACAGAAGATGTGTTCTTATTATTAATAGCCAAATTCGGTACAACAGTTAATACATTAAGCTTAAAAAGCCCATTACTCATATAACCTTGCCCCGCAAACATTCCACTCTTACAGAGTACAACCTTGTTAGATTCAAAGACAAATTTAAACACATTCTTGATAAAAAAAAAAAATGACCCAGAAATCAAATTCTTGTGAATCTCTGGCGCATGGAGTACATTGTTCAGAGTGAGTTCTTTCCCCGAGGTCATTTTTAGCACAATCTTTCCTTGTCCTTCAACAGTTGATGTGAATGAGTTTCCCATAAAAAGTTGTTCCCCATTTTCTACCACTTTATAGGTTATGAACATCTTTTTATCTGCATAGGTATGGCGGGTTGCTCCACTACTCTTTGGATTGCCCACCAAATTTGCTTTAGAGACTATTACAACAAGATTGATGTCTACCACTCCATTGAAAAGATAAAAGTCCTTGACTATGTTGGTTTGTGCTAGTTTTTTGCTTAAACTCCTTCCATCCTTGTGAACGTCACAATCTTTAGCACGATGTCCATCTTTGTCGCATACAAAACACTTGCCTTTGAACCTCTTGTTGAACCCGTTGTTGATCCCTTTGTTGATCTTACTAGTGGATCCTTGTTTGGGACCATTGCCATCATGCTTCCGCTTCTTGTTGTTGAATCTTGACCCTTGCCCATGTTCCACAACATTTGCTTTAGCTTGCATGATATGGTTTCCTGACTTCTTGTCGGTACCACGATTGTCCTCCTCAATTCTGAGTCGCACGATCAGTTCCTCTAATTTTATCTCCTTGCACTTATGCTTTAGATAATTCTTGAATTCTTTCCAGGATAGTGGCAAGTTTTCAATGATTGCTGCTACTTGGAAACATTCACTGAGAACCATCCCTTCCGCATGTATGTCATGGAGAATTAATTGGAGATCTTGAACCTGGCTAATAACCGTCTTAGAATCTATCATTTTAAAATCTAGAAAATGGCCGACAATAAATTTCTTTGTACCGGCATCCTCTATCTTATATTTATGATCTAGAGATTCCCACAATTCTTTTGCAGTGTTTTTGACACTAGACACATTGTATAGTGTATTGTCCAACCCATTGCGGATATAATTCAGACACAAAAAATCACCATGTTTCCATGCATCGACTGCGGCAACCACTTGCTGGTTAGTTTATCCTGCGCTCAGTCCTAGAGCTTTTTCATGAGTGAAGCAAGCCAAATTCAATATCGTAAGATAAAACATCATCTTAAGTTACCATCTTGTAAAATCATTTTCATTGAATTTTTCTAACTTCTCCCCATGATTTACCAGTACTGTCGGAGCCATCACTAGCACAACAGGTGTAGGGGTTGGGGTACAAACAATCTCAGTACTGTTTGTTTCAGTATTCATATTTTTGACGAAATAATAATGTACCTATCACAAATTTATACATAATAGAATTTACAAACAAACAATACAAAATAGTATTTTGTAATAAAATTTCAATAATAAACAGTATATGACTACTGTTTTATCAAAGAAATTATTAAACAGTATATTACTACTATTTAAGAAATTAAACGTTATATGACTACTATTTAATTTCCCAAAACAAAATATTCGTCTGTCTAACACACAAATAAAAAAAATAAAAAATCTACTTTAAGATTGTTATTCCCACAGTAGATGTGAGTATGTGTAAATAAATGTATAAATAAAATAAACAACAAAATAAAAATAATTAATTCAGAAAATAATTATATAAATTAAGTTCTGAATTAAATGCTTACATAAATTATAAATCGAGGCCTGTGTTAGACACAATCTCCTTAAAGTAGATTTCGCCCTCGCTCCAGTACTTCGGGCATCTACTTCCCAGGATGCAACGACTAATACTTGATTTGCAACATTACAAAACCAAGTCTGGCGAACCAAACAATACTATAACTCTTTATTTAATTTTCTTAGAAATTAAATGGTAGATAGATGCAGGAGCACAGAGACAAACAGAAGAAGAAAGACGAAATGCTAAGGAAAAATTTTGATGCCAAGAATTGCTGGAATGACAGGCTATGTATAGGAAAATTGGTGGCTTTTCAGAACAGGTTTCAATCTATAGAAACATGTTCGAACAGATTCAAAGGGTAGAAAACCTGTTCAGGTGGATTCAATAGGTACAAAACCTGTTGGGACAGAAACATATATGTTCGGTTTGAATTTCAACAGGTTTGAACCTGTTCGGGTGGAGTTTTAAACCTGTTTGGGTGGAGGAAAAAACAGCTACACCAATTTATTTTGAATTTTGAAACCAAAATTCCAAAAATATATATAAATAAAATACAAATGTTTTTTGGCCCAAATACATAACTATTGGGTCGAACAAGCCTAACCCAATCTTATACTCATGCCCAGCCGCCCGACCGGACGGACGGACGGCAGGAGTGGCACGTGCGTGTTTTTTGTTTTGGGTCCCATGGGTCTAGCTTATTTTACCCATAATCTCACCTTTCCACAAACTTGGGTAACTCTTGGAGCCCATCCCAAGTTTCCCAAGCTAGAGTTTATATACCCATACAAATTCTTAAGCCTTTCTAATGTGGGACAAGCACATTTCACAAATGTGTAGGAAACCCACCTAAAGTCATTTCCACGAACCTAAAAATGCGCATTGAATTCTCATTCATCCGGAAATGATTTTGAGAAACCAAATACACGATGTTATTCACTAGACATCATTAAATATGAACCTAATTAGTAATGCTAAAAATAATGCTTGGGTCCTACCTTAATTAATGCTCAAAGTTAGAAAAAAAAAAAAAGATTTATACAAAGCCATACAAAACTATTTTCCAACAAAAACTAGGAATTTTCAAATAGTAATGCTTCTCATGCAAAACTCAACTATTCAAAATGTATTCAACAATACCACCATTCATCAACGATGTTTGTCATTTTAAAAATTCAACAATTCAGTTTATGAAAATAAATTTCAATTCATCATAAGTAAATAATTTGTACAATAATGCAATTCTCTATCAATTGCCAACAATTATAATCTCTAGAATATGCAATACTTCATAAATTAAGATATCTCATTTCAATTTCTAGAGTAGAAATAAGATCCTTAACAATAAAAATAATTTTTTAAATTAGGATTTCCAAGAATTTTGATAAATATGCATTGGAGAGACTTAGAGTTTTTGTGGATATTGGTTATTTCTCTTTATTTTTCCTATCAAATGTATTTTTTTAGTGTTTTGCAGCATGAGAATACTTTAATTTGGATAAAGAAATCCCTACCTCAATGGATGAAGAGGAGAAATCCAAAATTTTGAAAATAGGTGAAATGTAAATCGGCGTCGATAGATAAGAAGCTCCCGTCAAGTTCTACAATATTGAAACTTGGGTTGAAGACTAACTCTCACTCTAGATAGGGTAGATCTAAGCTTGAATGGAGTATTAATAGAGAAGAGAATGTAGAATAAAGATGAAAAAGAGAGTGCTCTTAACGATAGAGAGAGAATAGTGAAAGGGTGGTGTGAAAACATCTTGAATTCTTACATATAGTATAAACATAAAATTTTCTTTGGATCCACAAATCTGACAAAAAATGCAAGTTTGTATGCACTAAAGTCCAATAGATCTCTTCAGCGTAACTTTTTCTGCTCAAACGGTGAATGCATGCCTGCAGGATCTCTGTTTATTAAAATCAGAGATGTTTAGGTCTTTAAGTCGCTCAAGCGATAAACGTTGCGCTCGAATGAACGATACTAACTTCTTTGGTGTCTAAAATTTAAACATGCATAACTTTCTCATCTGAACTCCGTTTTGAACACTTCTTTTATTTAAATTGAAGCCCCAGAAGTAACCTATCCAATGATTCTAGTATCATATCAAGATTCAAAGTGTAAAGAGAGAAAAGAGAAAAAGAGTGATAACCACTCAAAAATAAATATCCATATTTAGAATTTTTGGTCCAATCTTACCCAATCATCATGCTAATGCATCAATCAAAGTTCTAAACATCTAAAAGGATCTCTCCATTATAATAATTATTAAATCAAATACAAATTTATCGTTACCAAGAGTTTGGAAACAATACAAGTATACGGTAGCGAGTATCAGTTAATATAAATAGGTTGGGTTTAAGATACGAAATAAATACTCTCATTGAATAGAATGTTATTTATGCTGGAAGTATCCAATAATTTTCCACTAAGTGAGACAATTGTAATAGGGTCCAGCACCTCTCTAGTCTGGAAATAGATTAGACGATTTCAAACCCATCTTGATAATCCAAACTGTCCAATGTGTAGAGCTCATCAAGTACATCATCCCTGCAAAAAATCATGTTAATTGGACATCGATAGCCACTTGATCATCTTGCATTTGTGTTTGTGATTTATTTTTAAAATCATAATTGCTATTGAAACACATTGATCAAATAGCTATTGATATTCGATCAACGCAATTTTTTTGTTTTTCAGGAATGATGACTTGATGAGCTCTACTTATTGAATGGTTTGGATTATCAAGACGGGCCCGAAATCAGGCCCAACATGGCCCAACATCATCGTCCAATCTGATTTTCGAACGGAGAAAATCTGTGGCCATTGTAATAAGAGGAAGAAGATAAATATAATGATGTCACTACAACAATATGTACATTTGGTGACTAAAATTGGCGACTAAAAAAATTTAGTCACCAAAAGTTGTAGAATTGGCGACTAATAATTTTTTTTAGTCGGCAAAAGTAAAATATTTAGTGACTAATTTTTTTAGTCGGCGTATATTGATTATTGGCGACAAAAAAAAAATTTAGTCGTTAAAAATGTCAGAATTGGCGACAAAAAAAAATTTAGTCGCCGTATATTGAGTTTTGGCTACTAAAAGCATTTAGTTGCCGAGAGGAAAATAAAAAATTATTTTTTTTATCTTTGGCGACCAAAAGTTTGGTTGCCAAAAACTTACTTTCAGTGACAAAAAAAACTTTTAGTTGCCGTATATTGAATTTTGGCTACTAAAATTATTTTGTCGCCGAATTGAAAATAAAAAATTATTATTTATCTTTGGCGACCAAAAACTAAAAATTTTTGGAGCCAAACATTTCAAATTTTGGAGGGATTTTTATAAAATGAATTGGCGACGAAAAATATTTAGTCGGCAATGGTGTAGTATATATATATATATAAATTTGGTTCCCCAATCACAGACCAGCACCTATGTCTCTCTCTCTTCAGCGTTTCTCTCTACCTCTGCCTTTGCCTCTCCCTCTCCGCTGCTCATCTCCACTCCCTCTCTCACCGCCGCTCCACCAGTCGTGCCTCTGCCACTCCTCCTTACTGTCGCCGGCAACTGGAGCACCGATTGCGAGCGCTCTCTCTCTCTCTCTCTTTGTGTAGTTCGCATCTTAATTTAGAAGATGAGTGTAGATCTGGTCGCCTTAAATACCCATAGGAATCTCGATGAGCAGATTGCATAGCTCATGCAGTGCAAACCCTTGTCCGAGCCTGAGGTACCTCTCTCTCTCTCTCTCTCTCTCTCTCTATCTATCTTTTATCTTTTGCCTCTGTTCTTGGTTTCATTTGAGATTTTTTTGAATTCTCCATTTTTGTTCGGTAAGGGTACTTGCATTTGAGGCTCTTCAATTGGGTTGTTTTTGTTTTTTAACTTTTTTGGTCAGATATGATATGCATGAAAGGAACAATGCCGATATCGGCCTCGATTCCTGATGTAGGACAAGATTTTAAGAATTTTTATATTTTTAGTTTTAATATTTTTGATATATTATTAGGATTCTTGTAATTTAGTATAAATATTTTAGAATTATTAGATTTATTAATTTTATTATTTTAGGATTTGATTTTGACTAGGATTTTATATAGTTTAGAATTTGAGTTTGGGAGATGAGTTTGAGTTTGGGAGATGAGTTTTAGAGATAAAAAGTACGAAAAGTTGTTTGGTTTGGTTTTTTTCAAGAGATGTTTTGGAAAATTATTTTGAGAGAGAGTTTTGGAAAAAGTGATTGATTTGATGTGTATGAGAGAGAGATTTGTTTAGAAAACTTGTAAACCAAACAAGTTTTGGGAAGTTTTTTGGAAAAATTTGTTTGGTTTGATTACTTTTGAAAACTTATTTGTAGAGAATTTTTCCCAAAAATTTTTGGGAAACACAAACCAAACAAGGCCTTAGTTTCCTATTCTCTTAGGTTTCCTAATTTGTGTTGATTTAAGTTTCCTAGTTTATTTTAGAATTACTTTTCCTACAACTATTAGGTTTAGTTTATTATGAATAGCTATGTAAGCCTCATGGTAAAGAGAATTTTTATTCATTCAATCAATAATATTATGATATTTTCTCTTCCTTGTGGATTCAAGGTTCTATTTTTCTCGTGGATTCAAGAGTCCCTTTTGTCTACTAGAACAATATCTAGTCCTCGTGTATTCCACTGCGTCAAGTTGTATCAGAGCATGGATTCGCCTAGCTCGATGACACAGGACAATGGAGAACACACAATCCTTATTGACGTTGATCGTAGGGTGGGAGCCATATGGGATGCGATTGAGGAACATTGGCTAGAGGTGCACGAACTTCGCAATGAGATTTGTAATCTACTTGCCGATTTGGGACTAATCGTCAACCAGAGGCAACCAACAATTGATAGCAATTGTGCCGGAGGATTCACTCGAGGCAAACTTGTTAGCTTACGTTATTTTGGACAACCATATTTTAATGGTTTAAGTAAGTTTCCAAAAGAAGATTTTCTTGATTAGTTGCTTGATCTTGTAAATTTCTTTGAATTCATGAAGATTCCTCATGAAAAGAAGGTTATATTTGCATCCTACAAACTTGATAAAATTGCATAGAATTGGTGTAATGGAGTAGAAGATTATCGAGTTTGTAAAGGTAAAGACAAAATTCATTCATGGTTAACAATGAAAAAGTTTTTAGCAACAAAATTTTACTTTCATGATCATGAAGATAAATTGTCATATGCAAATCAAGATACTTCTATGGAGTTAGTAAAAATTTGCAATGAAATTGTAGTTGCGAAAGAAAAGAATTTGCATCCAAATATTATTTGTGGTGAGATTCGTTGTAAAACTAATGAAGAAGATACAAAGTCTTGTTCGAGTGTTGATAATGCGTCAACACATGGTAATTTGAATATTGGGGAGAAAGCTTTACAAACAAATCATAAAAATATTGAAGAAGAAGGAGATCTGATTGAGCCCAACAACAAAGAGAAAACAGAAGAAGAGATAATACAACCGTTGTGTGCAACCAAGAAATTGGTTGATGCTACACTTGATATTCCAAGGTTGATAATTGAAGGATCAATTGAATCTGGGATGGTGCAACATCAAGAGAGCATGCAAGTTCTACATATAGTAAATTTGGTTGATTTTCTTGGTGTGGAGCAATTTAATTTGATTTTCAATGCTTGTCTAATTAATCTTGTCAACCAGTTGAAGCATATAGAGAATAACTTTTAGAAAGTAAACTTCTCTGCATATAATGCTCAGAAGAGGGACAAACAACAGAAGTATTCCAAGTATCTTTTTATTTGGGATGAATGATAGAAGATCTCTAATATGAACTCGAGGACGAGTTCTTTCAAAGAAGAGGAGCCTAATGTCGGACAAGATTTTAAGAATTTTTATATTTTTAGTTTTAATATTTTTGATATATTATTAGGATTCTTGTAATTTAGTATAAATATTTTAGAATTATTAGATTTATTAATTTTATTATTTTAGAATTAGATTTTGACTAGGATTTTAAATAGTTTAGAATTTTAGTTTCCTATTCTCTTAGGTTTCCTAATTTGTGTTGATTTAAGTTTCCTAGTTTATTTTAGAATTTCTTTTCCTATAAGTATTAGGTTTAGTTTATTATAAATAGCTATGTAAGCCTCATGGTAAAGAGAATTTTTATTCATTCAATCAATAATATTAAGATATTTTCTCTTCCTTGTGGATTCAAGGTTCTATTTTTCTCGTTGATTCGAGAGTCCCTTTCGTCTACTAGAAGATATTCAGTCCCCGTGTATTCCACTGCATCAATTCTGCTGACCGGAGACTTCTCTATTTGGAAACAGGGAAGAGGAAGGCCTATTGACTCATTCAAGAAGAAACATAAGTTGGAGTTTGAGACTCTGGGTAATGGATTATTATTATTTTCTCTTTTAGTTTTTAGCTTTCTGAATTTTTGTGTATCTGTTAATGCATCTATTGATTTATTAGTGTTACATTTGATATAATGATTTGTTGCTATAATTAGGGTAGACTCTATCATAGTTGTGTAAGATTCCATGCCAATTATTGTTAGTTGAAATTTAAAAATATTGTTTTGCATGAAATTGATGTGGTTTTGATGTATCTATTGGTCTTGGGGTTCAAGACAAGTTTTAGGATAGTAACTGCTGCTGCCATAGTAGCTGGTGGTAACCATTCCTAACTGAAACAAAGGCAGTTTAGTGTGTATTAATTGTATAGGTGTGTATGTACTAAGTGTGTGTGAGTTGGTTACATTGTCACAATATATTTTAGCTAGTTAGAGCTATATGGTTAGGCTGTTAGGAGAGGTTAGAAAAGTCAGTTAGGAATCAAGATTGTATTGTACTGTTGTAGATACCCCATTTTTGACTGTTCTCAAGACTTGGATGTTCTTGTAGGTACATCTAGCAACAAGTTTGATTGCTTGTTGAGTACTCGACTTTCGCAACGGAATGCTCTAGGTTTGATCCTTCCTGACCCTATTTCCATTTTGTCTCATATTTGGACCATGTGTTGGTCTTTCTATGGTGATGTTCTTGATGGCATGCCAGCCACCTTTGATGGTTGCCGGCCATGGGCTTTTCCCTACCGGCCATAAATAGGCCCTACTGGTCATCGATGAGACCCTGCCGGCCACCACTGATGGCTGGCTGGCCACCACTGTTTCAGTAGATATTTTTACAGATATTTTGATAGCTGTTTGCATAGATTAGCTCATCTGCTTGCACGTGGAGGGCTGGATCTCTTTAAGGGGCTTTTGTATCTTCTACATGTAGAGCTCATCTATATGCGTGCAAAGGGTTACAAAATTTGAGCTGAGATATTTTTCTCCCTCTATCTCTCTCTAGAATCCTCTTTCTCTATATTTTAGGCATGAAAGTGTATTTTCTCTACATATTTGCACTAGCATCATTAGCCAAACGCCTCTACCTTAGAGTTGAGGATCTTGGGGGCCTTGTTTGAGCTTCTTGGAGTGGTTTTGGCTCAGAAGTTTGGTTGTTTGCTTGCTGTTTTAGTGTTGTGCTTCAAGGGTGAGATTTTCCCTCTCTTAAGCTTTATTCTACTTCAATGCTTTGCCGCCTTTGTGTGCTACTTTAAAGCTGGTTTTAGCCTCTAAAAAGTTCTGTTTTTAAGGTCTTAAAATGGTGGTGTAAGCCTTGTATGGTTAAGGGGTGGTTCCCTCTCTTGGCTCTTTGGCTTGTAAAGCCTTTTGAGCCAACTTCCTTAGCTTTTGAAACCCCTTTTGTTTGGCCTTTCAACCATTGAAACTCAGAGGAATTTCAATGGTAGAAAGTTGGTTTTGAGGACCAAAATAGGAGGGCGTGGCCCCCCTCCTCATGTCTTGTTTGTATGTGTTGATGGCTTAGTAGGTGAGCATGTTTTCTACCATCTCATGGCTTGATCTCGACATGTTTTTGGCTTTATTTTAACATGTTATAGCTCTGATTCTGGTTGGTTGAGTCATTTGATGCTTGCTTCTTACACTTGTAGTGTAATCTTGCTCACTAGCCTTGTATACTTGATGAGTTAGCTTACTATTCTAGCATGTGTTGGCTCCATTCTAGCAGGTTTTTGGCCTTGTTTTGACATGCTTAAACTCTGTTTTGAGTGGTCTTGGTCCTTTGACTCATGCTTTATATGGTTGTAGTGTAGTTGCCTTTACTAGCTTTGCGTTTTGAGGTCTCTACCAAGCTTTGCTTGTGATGTTTGCATGATATAGCATCATTTAGCATGTGATTTCAGTGCATGTAGCATTATCACACTCTCACATATTCCACTTCTTCATTGCTTTTGAAGGTTGTATGTTATGCCTTGTTTGAAAACCAATACATGAAGCTTGTTTCTCTTGCTTTGCATGCAACCATTTTAGCACATTTTGGTCACTGTTTTGGCATGTTTGAGGTCTGTCCATAGCTGGTTTGATCATTTGAGCATTGTATTGCATGGTTCTAGTGTAAAGCTCTTCACTAGCTTTAATGCTTTGGTCCCTAACATGTTGTACATGAGTTGTTTGCATGTTAAAGTCTTGTTTTTCATGCCATATCAGCATTGAAATATCTGCCATCTCCCTCATTTCTCCACTTTTGATTTGTTTTGAGGATTGGTTAGTCTTGAGGTTGTGTTTAATGCTTGGGATTGAGGCTTATGCTTAAATGGCTTTAACCCTCTTTTAAGGGTTCCTCCTAGTCAAAGGCATGGTCTCTCCCATGCTTTAAACCATTCTTTGATTGACCTTCCCCTCATTAGAGGACTTTCACATTGGACAAATCAACTAATGAATGACTTGGTAATGCTAAAATGAGTAATTAAAATGAACCAAGTAAAACATGCCAAGATAAGCATTGTTGTTTGGATTGCATTGTGTTCAATCGGACATTATACTGAACACAAGGTTGATTGGCCCATTTCATACTCAAGGTGATGAAAATGAGCCAATTCCCTTTGTCTCCATTACCTTTGACTATCCATGATAAGGTAATGGTCCTAGAGTCTTGTTTGTCTTGCATTTGTTGAATGTGTACAAGTTGGATCTTTGGCCATCATGCATTCAAAATGCTTGATTGATGATTTTGGATCCAATGGTGCAACTCTATTGATGTTTGAAGATGCTAAGGAGGGGCATGATACAAACATACCCTTGGGAGACCCTCCCTTTTCCTCTATTCTGTTCTTTGTTGCAGTTTAGTGTTGCAGTTTAGTGTTGCAGCCCACCAGTGGCCAATAATGCCACATCAGTGGTCGGCAGTGCACATCCTTGGCCAGCAGCAACTTCTCATGGCCGGCAGGCCACTGGTGCATTCTCCAGCAGTGTTTTGGTAAGGTTCAGCAGAAATGTTTTGAAGACACCCTGCAAACAGAGCCTTTAAAGAGCAAACTGGAAGGCGTTTCGGGGCGGCAACCGAGAGCATGCATTCTCCATTACTCAAGGAAGAGCTGAGGTAGCCTAGCTTACATATTTTACATGCTTAGTTGGTTTTGTAATTTAATTAATTGATTCATTAATTAGTTAAAGTGTTGTAATAATTAGTCTAATTAGTTTAATTAGATTAATTAGTTAGCTTAGCTTATTTATTCGGACCCTCCTTCGAGAGGACGCAAATGTTGTAATAAGTGTGTGTGTGTGTGTGCATGTCTTCCAACCCCACTTCTTTATCCCTTTTACTTAACCGCTTTCGATGGTTAGTTTTAGGGCATTTTTTGATTAGCATACCTTATGCTTGCATGTTTTGCATCATCCATTTGTATTGCATGCACCGGGCTCGGCGCATCATTCAAATTGCATTGTATCTCAATACCTACTTGAATATGTGTTTTAAAGCATGTTATCAAGTGTTGCGTTCATATGCCATCTTAGATAGAAGAGCCTATTTAGTTGCATTTTTGCATGCATTGCATTAGGCATCTTAACATAGTTAGGATCATGCATGATTTCTAATTAGTTTTCTGTTTTGGCTTGGAGTACATTGTGAGTGTTTACGCTTTAGCATCCTTGCATGAGTGTGAGTGTTTCCATGTTAGAATGTTTGCCATGAGACTATTTTCTTAGGTGATTAACTGCATGAATGCCCGTGGGTGAAGGCTTGATTGCCTGAATTGGGACAATTCATCAAATGTGAGTTTTAAGCCCACTTTGCGAAGTGGCAAAATCATCATGTTTTAAGCCCACTTGAGGGTGGCAAATCCGTGCTTTAGCCTACTTGCGAGTAGCACTTTCAAACCATTTTCAAAAACAAACATGAGTTGTCTTGTTCCAATTCTCATGATTGAGTCTATACTTGTATGTTGTGCGCATCACATAGTAAGTTAGCTAATAATCGGAATAAAAACACATGTGTTTATCAAATAACATATCATGTTAGTAGAGGCCGATCTTTGATCGGGCGAGCGGGGGTGCTCAAGTTATGACCTTCCCCTCTCGTACCCAAATCCCCGAGCCGAGGCAACTTTGGTGATGACAGACATGTGGCCTTTGGCACGAGTCAAGGTTTCCTAAATTTTTCAAAAATAAAATATTTAGGTGGCAACTCTGTAATCTGTTAAAGTAGTCCATGTTTGGCCTTTTTTTTATTCAAAATCGATTTTCCAAAACGATTTGCCAGATTTGGACTCTTTGGTGTTTATCAGTTTCATATTGCACTTTATGAGATTAGATTCAGAACCGTGATAGGAGTCCAAACTGTAGAAAGACCAATTCGCGCCTTCTCTGAAAGGGGGGGCGCGCGAAGAAAGTCGGGTCTACAACTGTTCAAAAAAAAAAATAAATAAATAAATAAAGATTGTATTGTGTATATAAAGTCAAAGTGTAATAGCTTTTGTTATTGAAGAAATAAAAGATGAAAGAATTAGTTCTGAAAATTCTTCAATTACCCATTAGAGGTTTAATAACAAGCAATAATATTACATACCAAAAGAATCATAAATTGTGGATGAACATCTTCTAGTACTAGAAATTGTTGGAACTAAGGCTACTAGAAGTAGGTTAGAGTGGATGAAGTGGATAGTTTTCCTACTTAAGTAATTATGGACCAGTATTCAACAAAATGAAGGGTCTCCCATAGAATATAATTATGAGATTCCAATATGTTGATTACGAACTACTAAGTGGGTGTAATTGACAAAAACATGATTATGAGGGAAAAAAATGAAAGGCAAGAAAATGATATAGACTGAGATAGGTGAAGAAACATGTGATGGCCATGTATAGTGCAATGGTAAAAATAGATTCTTATCTTCAATACTAAGTAATTGGCTAGAGGCTTTCTGCATATAATTGCCTATGTTTCTGTAGTACCATGTTTAATTTTTCTTTCCTTTTAAGTTTTATTATATATAATCTAGCGTCCATGCATCCATGTGGAAGCCCTCGACATGTTAGTATGATGTTGAAGATGTTACATAACAAATTATAGTTCAATTTGGCTGCGTTTTATTTATTTTTATTTAGATAAGTACGCTTTCAATTTTTCCTTCCTCCTAAACGAATGCTCTTGAAAGCTGAAGTGCATGTAGTGCACTGCTTAATAGTCAATATTAGTAGTACTCTGTTAAGTTTGCATGATGGAATAAGAACTGAAGCGGAATAGAAATATAGAATTGATATGTATGGATAAGGGCATGAATTTTGGTTGGGTTTTGAATTTTTTGTATCCTTGGTTACATTTTTGAAAATTGGAGCATTTGATAGTCACAGGCTTTTCACATGTTTCTGGTTTCTATGGATTTGTCATGATGGATGGATAGTTTAAGTACTTATCAATTAATCATCAACTTAATTGTATTACAGTCGCTAAATTGATGTAGTTGTTTTACTTTTGGGTATCCTAATTAAACTTGCATAAATTGGAATATTGATTACTTGAATTGTTTGATCAATTGAATTTGCATCAATTGACGCCCAGACAGTCTATTCTGCTAGATGGTGAAATAAAATCTCATCGAAGTTGTTATTGTTGTTTGATAATACACATTCTGGAGGATAGAAGAATATATTCGAAGCATTTATTCTATAATCTGATTGCTATCGTACTAGAAATAACTTAGAAATCATTATTGTGTTTTTCCTTCCAAGTTAAAATTCGGCATATATCCAATTTTCAAATGGAAAGTAATCAGTAGCTTAATTGAAAGAACCTTTCTTGGCAAACAAACAGGGATTGGCAGATCACAAAGATGCGTGGGGTGCACCCCTTTGCCCTTGTAGGTAAACATTTAGTCTTCTATCATCTTCTTCAGAAGTGTTTCTTGTGCTAATATAGTTGTTCTGCTGTATACTCAATATTATTGAATAAGTGCTAATAGTTAATTTTTTTTTTCTTTTTTTATAGATTGCTTTTGCGTGGGTTATTGTGGATGTGTACAAAGAGCATTTGTTCTGTATATGGAAGACATTTATTGTGGAACAATCATCTATTTTGGAAATCTACTGTTTTTGTATGTAATATTTAATTTACATAGATTATACTTGGTTTGTATGGATTTATATAATATTTGGAATATGATGTTACAAGTTAATGAAATGTGTATTATTAATAATGGATTTAGATTATAATTGATAGATGTATTATTCTGTATACGTACAGGTTGCATTGATAATGAAATGCATATAATTTAGAAATTAATGAAAAGTATTCAATTTGTGCATTTTACAAAAACTAATAAATAACTTTTGGCGACTAAACATTTAGTAGCCAAAACATAAAAAAAGAAACTTATTGGCGACTAAACAGTTAGTAGCCAAAAAACAAATGAAAGTTTTTGGCGACTAAAAAAATGGTAGCCAAAAAGAAGTGTCACGTTTTTAGCGACTAAAAAATTGGTAGCTAAAAAACTGAGGATAAAAAATATTTTCTTTTTGGTGACTAAATATTTTTTTTTGGGCGACTAAATTTTTAGTCGGTAAATGGTGACTTTCGGCGACCAAAAAAGAAAAAATTAGTCGCCAATACCTTTCCCGACAATCATCTAGCGACAAAGCTGGCGACCACAAAATTTAGTCGGCAAAAATTTTCGGCGACTCAAAAGATGACTTTTGGCGACTAAAAATTTAGTCGCCAAAAGTGTAATTTGTTATAGTGTGTGTGAGAGATTATTCCTTGCCAAAGAAAACAACAGGGCGACCTTAGAACCTTAGAAAAATAAATCAAAAAAGTTTTTAGAATTTATAATCAAAGACTGAGATTTACGTGACTCCAGAATAACAATTCAAATATATACTCAAAATCTATATAAGGTTAAAAATTGAGTTGCATCAGCTAATTAAGGTTTGTGTAATTAGTAGATGATTTTGGCCATTTTTTCATCCAACCATTATTTAGCACTTATTCTAAAAGTCATAAAATATGATAATGACTAATTGTTGAATTGCGCCCGTTGGATCAAGTGTTGAATAATGGCTAGACGAAAAAAGTGTTTAAGATAATCTAAATTCTTGTTTAATTTGATCAACTTAATTATGGTCAAATAGTAAATATTAATTATTTCTTTTTGTTAAGTCTTTCATTAATTTGTTCTTATTGTGAATTTTTGTGATTGTGATTATTAAATTATTGTTACATTTTCTTATATAATTAATCTTTGTAAACTCTACCTGATGTAAACTATGTCTTGGTATGTCTGTTGTAAGCTCTGTTTTGGAGGTTTGCCTATTGGTTGAACCCTCTTTAGCCACTTGCTTGTTGTAATGGTTTGTACTGCAATGATTGGGTTTCATGATTTGTGCCAATCTAATTGGGATAGGTGTGTAGTTTTGATGTTTTGTGCCAATCTAGTTGGGATAAATTTTTTCTTCATTTTTTTTGATCGGCAAAAAAGGAACTTTATTTATGAAATAAACAAGTACAAAGTACAAAGCGAATTACATCAATAAAGAAAAGGGAAGTGCAAAAGCATCACAATGGGCTAAATCATCCCAATGAGGTTGGAACCAAAAAGCCCATCCTATCATTTGCTAGCACCCCAGAGTTGGTGAGAGACCAATGAGAAAATAGACAATCAGCCAACGATCCAAGACAGACTAGCAAGTGAAACAAAGCCAAAAACAGCCAATCAGCCACCCAATTCAGACAAACAGCCATTCATCCAAGACAAACCAACCAACACAATACCCCAACTCAGCCATTCAATTAACCTACCATTTGCTAACACCTAAGCATAGCAGTCCATTTACAGTAGCAAACTCCCCCAAAACAACAACCAGAGGCAGCAAGCAGAGCATAGCAGTCCAGCAACCAGAGACAGCAACTAGCAGTGCAGATTCATCCCACAAAATAGACTCAACACCCATTGCATCAATTCAGATACCATAATCAAATTCATCCCCCAAACCAGTGCAAATTCCTCTCCCAAACCTGAATCAGATTCATCAGATACAAAACATTATTACAGTAGTGCAAAATTCATCCCCCAAACCAAAATCAGATCATCCATGAATTCATATATTCACTACAGCACATCAATTTCCATCTTCCTAAAACTTGTCCAAAACATCAGACCAAAATGCCACCATTCCAAAAAAGCAGATCGGCACTAACAGCAGAGCAACACTAAAACTAGATCAGCACTAAACTAGATCAATCCTCCATGCCAGATCACTATAACACACAACATCGATAATAACAGATCACTATCAGCAATAACAAACTCTAGTGAAAACATGAGCACACCCAGGACATTGCATAGTATG
This sequence comes from Camellia sinensis, assembly GCF_055761805.1. Classification (NCBI taxonomy): domain Eukaryota; kingdom Viridiplantae; phylum Streptophyta; class Magnoliopsida; order Ericales; family Theaceae; genus Camellia; species Camellia sinensis. Next base: position 17,355,879 of record NC_138966.1, read on the forward strand.
TATCAAACTACTGAGGGCTGCTCCTGTTATCCATGGACAGAGTGTCTCGTTCAACCCACTATAATTTTCATCTTCCTAAACCAATAGAATTTCTCACCTGCTGCAGATTATCTACAAAGTCATGAACAGAATAAAACTTGCCCCGAGAGTGATACTTCATCCATATTGCTACCCTTGTCTTGATAAATCAACCAAAGCCATATACACTAGTTGGGCTCCGTTGAAAATTATGGCATTTCTATGCTGCCAGACTAACCACAATACTGTACATGGCAAAACTGTCCAAATTTGCAGTTCACCCTTCTTGAATTTCCATCCATTCCACCAATTTAGCAACCTTACAATGGATTCAGGAGTGACCCATTGACACCCCCCACCAATTAAGTATCTCAATCCATATCTTCCAAACAAAATGATAGTTAAGCATTATATGATCTACTGTTTCTGGTCCAGACTTACAGAAAGGACATGTTGCATCTACACCATCATGTAGGACACCAAGTCTCTAAAGCCACACTGAGGTTTTTACTCTGCCCTTCCAAACTAGCCAAGTGAAGAACTGTGCCTTTGAAGGGGCATGATTATTCCAGATAAGGGGAGGTAAGGCTAAATTTGGACCCCAAAGTGATTCACACCAATTGAACACTGATTTAACTTTAAAAATCCCAAAGTTATCAGCTTTCCATCTAAGAGAGTCCTCTATTCCAAGAAGCAACATTGGGCCTGTTCCCAGCAAACTATGTAGTCTTACAACTTCCTCCTCCTCCCATGCCAAAAGTTGTCTCCTAAACCTTAGGTTCCAATTGCACGAACTTATTTTATTATTGGAAAAAAACTTCAGTGATTCATTATTGTCTAAAGATAGACTAAAAAGTCTAGGGAAATGCTCTAGCAATGTTATTTACCCGCACCAAGTGTCTCTCCAAAATGAAATTCGATTGTCATCCCCTATTATAATTTTGATATTCTCCATGAAGTAGCTTAAGAGGCCATTTATAGAGGGTATCACACCAATGATATCACTCCAAACATTTGACAGGGATGCATTTACAACCTGGTTAGGGAACCATTTGCCCCCTTTAGTCGGGTATTTACTGCAGATAATATTCTTCCACAACACATTCTTCTCAAAACCAAATCTCCACCACTATTTCATTAATAAGCAGGAGTTGACAGTTTTGATATCACGGATACCCAGTCCACCTTTAGGTTTATTTATTGCTAACTCTTTCCACTTGACAAGGTGAACTTTTTTTCTCACTTCTGTGTCTCCCCACAAAAAAGCAGCTTGAACCTTCTCTATTTCTTTAGCAACCCCCATAGGTATTCTAAAAAATGGACATATAATAAATAGGCAAATTGGACATCACAGCTTTAATCATTGTTTTCCTCCCAGCAAAAGATAAAACCTTTCTTTTCCAACCAGCAAGCTTCACCTTATACTTATCCAAAATTGGTTTCCAAAAAGCTTTCCTTCTTGGGTTGGCACCTGTAGACCGCCCGAACTTTCTCCGTGCGCCCCCCTTTTAGAGAGGGCGCAGATTTGGGTTCTAGCTACTACAGTTCGGACTCCTGTCACGGTTCTGAATCTAATCTCACAAAGTACAATGTAAGACTGATAAATCACTAAAGAGTCCAAATCCGGCAATTGGTTTTGAAAAATCAATTTTGAATCAAAAGCGCCAAACATGGACTACTTTGCCAGATTTTAGAGTCGCCACCTAAATATTTTGTTTGGGAAAATTTAGGAAACCCTGACTCGTGCCTAAGGCCAAGTGTCCGTCATCACCAAAGTTGCCTCGGCTCAGGAACTTGGGTACGAGAGGGGAAGGTCATAACATGAGCACCCTCGCCCTCCTGATCAAAGGATCGGCCTCTACTAACATGATATGTTGTTTTTGAAAACACATTCGTTCTTATTCCGTTTTATTAGCTAACCTTACTATGTGATGAGCACAGCATACAAGTATAGACTAGATTGCCTAAATTGGAACAAAACATCTCATGTTTGTTTTTTAAAATGGTTTGGAATTGCTACACTCAAGTAGGCTAAAGCACGGATTTGCCACCCTCAAGTGGGCTTAAAACAAGATGAATGATGAATTGTTCCAATTCAAGTAATAAAGCCTTCATCCACAGGCATTCACACCATTTATCAACTAAGCAAATAGCCTCATGGCAAGCATGCTAAACATGGCAATCACTTACACTCATGCAAGGATGCTAAAGCGTAAACACTTATAGTGTACTCCGAGCCAAAACAGAAGCTAATTAGAAATCAATGCATGATCCTAACTATGCTAGATGCCTAATGCAACACATGCAAAAATGCAACTAAATATGCTCTGCTATCTAATATGGTATATGAATGCAACAATTGATACATGTATTCAAATAGGAATTGAAATACAATGCAGTTTGAATGATGCGCCAAGCCCGGTGCATACAAAACGAATGAATGATGCACGCATGCAAGTCATAAGGTATGCTAAATAAAATATGCCCTAAACTAATCATCGAAAGTAGTTAAGTATAAGGGAGAAAGAAATGGGGGTTGGAAGACATGCACACACACACGCACCCTTATTACAACATTTGCCCTCTCGACGGGGGGCCCGAATAATGAGCTAAGCTAACTTAGCTAAGCAAAACAGTTAGAAGGCCTCGGGACAAGGGATGCATGCATGCTCGATTGCCTCGCTCGAAAATCCATTGCTATGCCACCAATTGCCTCTGTTTGCACTTGATTTGATCTCTGAATATTACACTAACTTCCAGATTGCTTCTGCTCCAATGTGGAGACCTCCTGGTGGGTTGCCGACCAGAAAATGGGGCTGTAGATCAGAAAAACTGGTTGTAGACCAGAAAAAGTTGCCGGTTGACCACCCCTACTGGTTGGTCGACCAGAAAATTTGCCAAGCTCCAGTTTTGCTGCAACAGAGAACAATAAGGGGTATAGCAGTGTATTTGCAAGATATGTGTGCACAACCACCCTCCCTATCATTTCTCAAGCTCAAGGGAGTGTGGTACTTGACTCTCGGGCCACCAACCGAGCATCGCAATGCACAATGGCCGAGAAGCCAAGTTTGCACAAGTCAATGTCAATGAATGCACAAATAACACATAAGGGCCTCTACCTCTATCATGCTTGATCAAGACGGTCGGCGACCAAGAAATGCTACACGTTTCATCACTTTAAGTATGAAACATGCGACATTCCTCATGTTTGGATTAACGTCCAATCCAAACACATGTAACGCAAACAAGATGATCAACCTTCAATGCTAAAGTGACATGCGCAAGACAGTATCATGTAAGCAATGCATGCATGGCATGTTTAAAAGCTAAGGCATCAAAGCTAATGAAACATATTACACATGAGGCATGCACTATCAATCTCAAATGGTCAAACCAACCCCAGAAAGAGGTCGAACATGCCAAAACAGTTGCTGAAATATGTTAAGATCAAGGCATACAACACAAGAAGAACATGCTCATTTGATGTCTCATTAACAATGCACAAAGACACAACTCTCAAAAGCTCTCAAGGAATGAAAGAAGTGAGAACATGACACACGTACATGCTCTGAAATAACATGTTAAACGATGCCCAAACATGCAACCATCACAAATATAGCATAGTAGGGTGCTCAAAACTCAAGACTAACTAAGGTACTTGCACCATAGCCATATCAAGCAAGCCCCAAAGAGCCAAGATGACTCAAAACAGTCCCAAGGTAGGTCAAAACAATGCCAAAACATGCATGGAGTAGAGCCAACACATGTTAGAACGAGAGGCATAAAGCATGACGCATGGAAGGCCAATGAGTGAGATTACACTACACATACCAAAACCAAGCATGAGGTAACTTCACCAACAAAAATTAGAGCTGTAACATGGTAAAATAACACCAAAAAAATGCTAAGATGGTAGCCCAAAAGCTTAGGCAAGCGTGCATACAAATTGGCTCATAAGTGAAGCATAAGGCATAACTCTCCAAAAGCATTGAAAGAGTGAAACATGTGAGAGTATGTCTACACTACATGCACTGAAATCATCTGAGAGATGAGGCCAAAGCATGCAAACAACTCAAGTGAAGCATGCTAGAGACTTTGAAACTCAAAGCTAGTGAGCAAGATTGCACTATGGCTATACAAAGCAAGGCATGTATGACCAAAACCACTTAAAACAGAGCTTAAGAATAGAAAAACATGAGTAAAAGCTTGCTGGAGCAGAGCCGAAACATGCTAAAGTGATAGGCCAAAACACCAAGTGAGCTAGGCTAGCTTGTAAGATTACACTACAATTGTGTGAAGCATGCAAGAGGCAACCAAACCAACCCAAGGCAGAGTTATGACATGGAAAATAAACACCAAAAATGGGCTGAGACTAAGTCAAAACATGCTTGAATAACAAGCTAACTCATTAGGCATGCAAGGCTAGCAAAGAGGATTTACACTACAAGTGTAAGGAGCATGCAACAAGTGATCAAACCAACTAAAAACAGAGTTATAACATGTTAAAAAAGTCATAAAAACATGCTCAAACTAAACCTCAAGAAGGGAGAAATACATGCTCATTTGATAGGCCAACAACACATGCTAACAAGAGAAGAGGAGGGGGGACAACCCCCACCTATTTGAGACCTCAAAACCACCTTTCTGCCACTAAAATTCCTCTAAGTTTCAGTGGTAAGAAAGCCAAAAAGAGGTGGTCCCAATAGCTTTAAAAGATAGCAAGAAGTTAAGCAAATAAGACACAAGAGAGTGAGAGACACCCCTAACTCAAACAAGGCCTCAAACAACCTTTTAAAACACCTTAAAAAAAAGGTTTTTGCAGTTGAAGGTTAAGCCAAAAGAAGCATGCAAAGGTGGCTAAGTATGCAATCAAAACAAAGCTTTAAAAGGGGGAAAAGGACTCACCCTTGAAAAACAACAAGAACAACCACTTCTAAGGCAAAACCAAGCCAAAATCACTCAAATGCAACCTCCAAGAACCTCTCAAAAGTGAAGGTGTTTCACTAGGTGTTTAGTGCCAAAGTGTGAACAAAACTCACTTTAAGGCACAAAATAGCACAAATATACTGAGAGAGAGAGAAATCAAGAGAGAGAGAGAGAGATATGTTTAACCCTAATCCAAATTTTCTGAACCTTGAACAAGAGGGAGGAAGCACCCTTATATAGAATTCATGCCTCAAGCTTTTTCGACAAGCTAAAGGCTTGGTGCAATCCCTCTATACGCGTGTATGGAAGATGCCTTTTGTGCCTAACAGCTGGCACAGCTGGCAAGGAAAATATCTGCAGAAAGTGCAGAAAAGCCGCCGACCAGTTAAAGTGGTTGACCGACCGCCTCCCCTAGTCGACCGACCACCAAAAGTGGTCTACAGGGAATAAAACTGGTCTGCAAGGGAGGAAGAGGGTCTACAGAGAGAGTTGAAGGTGGTAGCAGGCTGCCGACCACTTTAGGTGGTCCATAGACCACCCACCCTAGCTGACCGACCACCAAAAGTGGCTGGCAGGGAAGAAAAGTGGTCTAAAGGGAGAGAAACTGGTCTACACCCCTATTCCACCCTCCAGGCAAAGGGTAATAAGGTTTGGTTCAAAAACAAACCAAAAAGGAAGAAAGACAGGAGTCCACAGGACAAGGCACTCAGCCGGAAGCCTTGAAAACTAGTGTACGGGCCACTACAAGAGGGAAAGGTAGCAAGGCATGGTCCAAAAACCAGGCCAAAAAGAGAAAGTTAAGAGGTCCCGGGACAAGGCACTCAGCCAAATGCTCCGGAAACTCGAAACGAGCACAAACATGCACAATCACCTAGTGCATAGACGATGACGTTTGAGTCTTAAGGCCAGTAAAAAAATGGGATGTCTACAGCACCCAATGTCAATCCTAGGTACTTCAATGGTAAAAGTTGGCTCGCACAAAGTAGCTTTGTGGAAAATTCTTTAACTAGCTCAATTGAAACTCCAACACTGTTGATTACACTCTTATGAAAATTTATCTTCAAGCCAGACATTACCTCAAAACATCTAAGGATTCGCTTTATGTTTACAATCTCCTCTCATTCAGCTTCACAAAAGATAATAGTGTTATCAGCAAACAGAAGGTGTGATACATTAAAGTCATTCTCACCAATTGTTGTGCCTTTCATTAGGCCCAAATCTTTAGCTCTTGTTAAGAGAATGTTCAAACCTTCTGCCACAATATTAAATAAAAAAGGAGAGAGGGGATCACCTTGCCTTAAACCTTTTTGTGGAGAAAATTCTTCAGTTGGAGACCCATTTACTAGAACTGAAATTCTGGCTGTAGATATACATGTCTTTATCCAATCCACCCATTTTGCCCAAAATCCAAAATTATGCAGCATATCAAATAAAAAATTCCAATTCACGGTATCATATGCTTTTTCAAAATCCAATTTCAAAACTAAACCTTTTTTGTTATTCTTCTTCCACCAATCCACTACCTCATTAGCAATCAGAATGCCATCCATTACATTTCTGCCCTCCAGAAAAGCTGTTTGGGTTTCACCAATGATCTTTGGGAGTACCTTCTTCAGTCTATTAGCTAGGAGTTTTGAAAGAATTTTATAAATAAAACTAATGAGATTGATTGGTCTGTACTCATTAAGGCTGGTTGGTTTGTCTTGCTTACGGATCAATGCTACAAAAGAACAATTTAAGACACTTACCAGTTTGCCATTCTCATAGAACTCCTTCAAGAAACATAACAACTCAGAGTTCATTACTTTCCAGCCCTTTTGAATACAAGTTAGATTGAAACCATTCGGGTCTGGGGCTTTGTTCCATCACATTCTTTTATCACTTTCCAAACTTCTCCTTATGTAAATTCTTTTTCTAATAACTCTGAGCTGTAACAGTGTGGGATGACATTGAAGGTTCCAGTTATTTTGGGTCTGTCTCTCCAATATTCTTTATAGACTTCCTTGAAATGGTTGTACACCATTTGTCTTATCTCCTTTGGATCATCAACTGCTATCCCATTCACATTTATAGTATCCAACATGGTTACTATTATGTCTCGTAGTAGCTACAATGTGAAAAAACCTTGTATTCCTATCACCTTTTAGGGCCCAATGCATCTTTGCTTTTTGAAACCATAAACTTTCCTCCATTTTTGTGAGTTTCCAAACCTCACCTTTCAGTTATCTTCTCCTCTTAATTTTGGATTTGAGCAACACTCTAGATTCTGCAGCCAAATCCCATGAATGAAGTTCCTCTGTGGCAGCTTTCAATTTAGACCCTATATTCTCGAAGACCTCCACATTCCACCTTGTAGACGTCCCCGAACGCCCCGGGAGGATGAGTCCCGTTCTGTTCATTTGGGGTTACTACAGTTCGGACTCGACTTGTGTCACGGTTCTTAATCTGAACCAAAGAGTCCAAATCTGGCAAATCGTTTTGAGAAACAGATTTTTGAAAAAGTAGTGCCAAACATGGACTGCTTTGCCAGATACAGAGTCGCCACCTAAATATTTTTTGTGGGAGAATTTAGGAAACCCTGACTCGGTGCCGAAGGCCACATGTCCGTCATCACCGGAGTTGTCTCGGCTCGGGAGCTTGGGTACGATCGGGGAAGGTTAGCTATGAGCACCCCCTTTCGCCCGGTCCGAAGACCGGCCTCTACTAACCGTGATATCCGTTTTTGAAGACTTTACGTGTTCTAAAATCAATTATTAGCCTAGAATTACTATGTTATGCGCACAGCAAACAAGTATAGACCAGATTGCCTAATTTGGAAATAAACATTGCATATCCGTTCGGTTTGAAAATGCTTTGGAATTTGCTACTCGCAAGTAGGCTAAAACACGGATTTCAATGAGTTCTTCCAACTCAAACAATCCAACCTTCACCCACAGGCATTCAAAACAGTTTAACACATAAGCATCTAGCCGCATGGCAAGCATATTGTCATGTTAACATTCACACACATGCGAGATGCTAAAGCGGAAATACTTACATCGTAGTACTCCGTGCCAAAACAAAGAACTTGTTAGCAAACATGCATGATCCAAGTCCATGTTAAGTGCCTAATGCATCGCATAAAAAGTGTTGCTAAGATAGGCTCGGCTAATCCTAGACATGTCATGTGAAAATGCACAATTATCACATATTCAGTTCAGGAATTGAAGTACGAATGCAATTAGCATGATGTACCGAGCCTAATGCATGTAATACAAAATGCATGAATGCACGCATACATAGCATAAGGTATGCTGAATTTAAACATGCCCTAATACTAACCATTAAAGCGGGTAAGTAAAAGGGAAGAAAGAAGTGAGGTTGGAAGACATACACACCACCCACACACACTTATTACAGACTTGCCCTCGCTCGGAGGGACCGAATGAATATTACAAATTAACTAACTACACCAGCTAATTAATATTACAAATCGCCTAATTTAATTAACAAATTAAATAGACTAATTAAAATAGGAAAACGCCTCGGGAAGCGCGCCACCATGCGCAAGCTGCCTCTGTTTTCTCTCCTATGCTCCTCTGGAGGCTGTCAAAACCTCAGGGTTGCATCCCTAGGCACTGGGGAGTACCACCGGCTGAGCGGAATCATCACCGGCACTGGCATGTGTCCGTCGGCACAAAATTGAGTCTGTCGGCAGAGAAAAGGTTGTCGGCCGGCACCTTACACTGCCGGTCGGCAAAGAAAGTCTACTGGACCTGCAACTCACAGCAACAGAGGGCAAAACAAGGCATGGCAGCACAATTCAAGGCATGTATGCACCAACCATGTCCCTTATCATTGTGATGACTCAAAGGGGCATGTGCCTCGATTCTCGGGCCACCAATCACGCATTTCCATGCATGATGGCCCAAAGAACCAAGTATGCAACTTCGATTTCAAATGCATGCAAACCAATCAAACAAATTAGGCCTAATTCCTATCACCATTTCAAGGAACAAGGCATGCATGCAAGATGCAATGCAACCTAGGCATACAAGCTAAGGATGCAACATGGCATGGCAATTAACTTCTGCAAGCATACAAGCATGCATATGGCAATACAAATGGGTGCAAAGATGGACTTAAACATGAATTAGGCGACTCTAAAATAGGCCTAAAACAGTAGCCAAAGTGCTAAAAAGTGAGGGCTAAATGGCATACACACACATATGCACATAAGGACCAACACTTAAGCACAAATCAAACAACATTCAAGCACACTTGAAAGGGACAAACATGAACAATTAGCATGCGTTATAAGCTTTGAAATCATGCTAATACATGGTGCCAAACCAAGCAACAAATCAAGCCAAAACATGCAACGAATAGTCCAAGTGTTCAAAGCAAATCAATAAGGCATTGAACTACACTTAACATGACCAAACATGGCATGCATTAAACAACTAAAAACAGATTTTTAGCATGTTAAAACAAGGCCAAAGGACTCCTTAGATGGCATCTAAGCGGCCCAAATTCAAAGGCATGCAAAGGCATCAAAACATGGAGCACGCAACACATGCTTTCAAAGAATTAAAGAGACATGCAAGGCAATCCAACGAGCATGGAAATGGGACTGAAATAGCATGTAGGATGATTCCAAATCATCAAAACAATGCAAAGATGGCATGCTACACATGCACATACTCAAGGCCAACAAGCCCAAATACAAAGGAGCTATATAATGCATGCAAAGATCAACCCAAACGACTATGGACAGAGCTAAAACATGGCAAAATAAGCACATAAACTTCACAAATGTGAGCCTAAAACATGCTCCAACAAAGGCTAACAACCTAGAACATGTTAAGGAATAAATAAGGCATTACATGGCAACTATGCTAAACATTCATGGAGTTCCAAAACCAACTTGAAATCATGTTATATTATGGATATATAAGCATGAAAAACAAATCAAACATGCTCAACACACACTCAAGCATAGGCTTCCTTGAGAGGCCAAAATATGCCCTTTTCAAGGACAACAAGGAGAGGGGGTGGCCCTCTCCTTCTTAGGACTTCAAAGCATCATCTTCACCACTGAAATCCCTCAAGATTTCAGTGGTGAAGAGACCTCAACACCAAAATCCCGGAGCTAGCACAAAATGGCTCAAAATGAGGCCTTTTGAGGCCTAAGGGTGGTCAACAACCCTCAAACCACAAAACACTCTTAATAAACAATAAAGAGGGCCTAAAAACAGAACTTTTTTATGTTATACAACAAGCACAAAAACAGCTCTAAGATAGGTATAAAATCAATGCAAAAATGGGGGAAAAAGGGACTAGTTTCTTACCCTTGTAGTCCTCTTCAACAATGGTGCTCCAATGGCCTCCTTGAGCTTGAATCCAACACCAAAACTTCAAAACACACCCTTTAGAACCTCAGCTCCAAGAGGAAGGTGAAACACTAGGTGTTTGTGTGCAATAGTGAGGCACAAAACACCTAGTGAACAAAATGAGAGGGAAAGAGAGATAGAATGTGTATCTCTAACCCTAACCCTAGAAAAACCAGAGCTCTCCTCTGTCTTTTTCTCTCTCAAAAATGTCTAAAAGCCTTTTTCTTTTGCCTTAGAGAGAGACCCTCTCTATATGCCTCTTGTAAAGCTTACAAGACAAGCTTTGCAAGAGGGAGATCCCACGTGTATGGAGGGGAGCAAAAGCAATACAGCTGTCTAAAAATATCTGCAAAATCAGATGAACAGCAATCGGCCGGCCAAAAATGCCATCTTGGCCAAAAAGAGTGCCGACCGGCACAAAAAAGTGCTGACCGGCAACAAAGAGTGCCGGCCGGCAAACTATATTGCCGGTGGCAACAAAAACCAGCCGGTGACATCTAGCCACTGCCGGTGGTGGGTAGGGATGGTCTACAAGCCCTACCCTGCCTCTCAAGGGCAAGATGCAAGTGTTTGGTGCAAAACCAGACACTAAACGGTCGAGTTCGGAGATCCTGAGGCAAGGCGCGCGAGCCGAGGCCTCCGGGAACTCCAAACGAACACAAACATGGAAGATCATCGTGTGTTCAAACAGTGACGTCCAAGTCTTGAGGATGGTCAAAAATGGGGTGTCTACAGTTGCCCCTCTTTGACAGAACTCGAAAGTCATAACAATGACGGGAGTGAATGTCAAAGCCCAGAGACGACCCATTTTTGACAAGGCCGAAGACTCAGACAAACATACAAGACAAATAAGATATGCGCCCGGAGGCAGGGGCAAAATGCAAGACAATGCACGAAGCCGAGCATAACTTATGATCATGCAAAGAAAGCAGTAATGAAGCAAACATGCGACAGTTTTAAGCTAGCATACCAAACTGCACTACAATGCAGAAAGGATGTAAGAGAATTATGGAATTCTCGATACGCCTCACTCGGGAGATACAATACCTGTGCGGCTCGTCTGGTTGCACCAGCTTCAAATGAACCGTACATACAATATCGTGCCTGCAAAGAAAACAAACTTAACAGGTGCAATATGGTTAGCAACAAGCATGACAATGCAAGGATAGTGGTGTACTCGAAATGCGTGACAGCGCAAAGCAAGTGGGGAGCATGACAATGCTGTGAAGATACAAATAGGTACGTGGAGCAAGCGGTCTACGCAGGCGACGAAACTGATCATGAACATGCGGTCTACGCAGTCAAAACAAACAAGCGGTATACGCAATTAAAACATGCGGTCTACGCAGGTAATGAAACTAAACATGCGGTCTACGCAAGTAATGAAATTAAACATGCGGTCTACGCGATCAAAACATGCGGTCTACGCAAGTATTGAAATTAAGCATGCGGTCTACGCAATCAAAACATGCGGTCTACGCAGGTAATGGAATTAGCACGCGGTCTACGCAATCAAAACATGCGGTCTACGCAGGTAATGAAATTTAACATGCGGTCTACGCAATCAAAACATGCGGTCTACGCAGGTAATGGAATTTAACATGCGGTCTACGCAATCCAAACATGCGGTCTACGCAGGTAATGACATTAAGCATGCAGTCTACGCAATCAAAACATGCGGTCTACGCAGGTAAAACATGCGGTCTACGCAAGTATTGTAATGAACATGCGGTCTACGCAATCAAAACATGCGGTCTAGGCAGGTAATGAAATTAAGATGATGCGGTCTACGCAATCAAAACATGCGGTCTACGCAGGTAATGAAACTAAACATGCGGTCTACGCAATCAAAACATGCGGTCTACGCAGGTAATGAAATTTAACAAACATGCGGTCTACGCAATCAAAAACATGCGGTCTACGCAGGTATTGAAATCAAACATGCGGTCTACACAAGTATTGTAATGAACATGCGGTCTATGCAATCAAAACATGCGGTCTACGCAGGTAATGAAATTTAAACATGCGGTCTACGCAGTCAAAACATGCGGTCTACGCAGGTAATGGAATTAGCATGCGGTCTACGCAATCAAAACATGCGGTCTACGCAGGTAATGAAATTTAAACATGCGGTCTATGCAATCAAAACATGCGGTCTACGCAGGTAATGGAATTTAACATGCGGTCTACGCAATCCAAACATGCGGTCTACGCAGGTAATGACATTAAGCATGCAGTCTACGCAATCAAAACATGCGGTCTACGCAGGTAAAACATGCGGTCTACGCAAGTATTGTAATGAACATGCGGTCTACGCAATCAAAACATGCGGTCTACGCAGGTAATGAAATTAAGATGATGCGGTCTACGCAATCAAAACATGCGGTCTACGCAGGTAATGAAACTAAACATGCGGTCTACGCAATCAAAACATGCGGTCTATGCAGGTAATGAAATTTAACAAACATGCAGTCTACGCAATCAAAAACATGCGGTCTACGCAGGTATTGAAATCAAACATGCGGTCTACACAAGTATTGTAATGAACATGCGGTCTACGCAATCAAAACATGCGGTCTACGCAGGTAATGAAATTTAAACATGCGGTCTACGCAGTCAAAACATGCGGTCTACGCAGGTAATGGAATTAGCATGCGGTCTACGCAATCAAAACATGCGGTCTACGCAGGTAATGAAATTTAAACATGCGGTCTACGCAATCAAAACATGCGGTCTACGCAGGTAATGGAATTTAACATGCGGTCTACGCAATCCAAACATGCGGTCTACGCAGGTAATGACATTAAGCATGCGGTCTACGCAATCAAAACATGCGGTCTACGCAGGTAAAACATGCGGTCTACGCAAGTATTGTAATGAACATGCGGTCTACGCAATCAAAACATGCGGTCTACGCAGGTAATGAAATTAAGATGATGCGGTCTACGCAATCAAAACATGCGGTCTACGCAGGTAATGAAACTAAACATGCGGTCTACGCAATCAAAACATGCGGTCTACGCAGGTAATGAAATTTAACAAACATGCGGTCTACGCAATCAAAAACATGCGGTCTACGCAGGTATTGAAATCAAACATGCGGTCTACGCAAGTATTGTAATGAACATGCGGTCTACGCAATCAAAACATGCGGTCTACGCAAGTATTGAAATTAAGCATGCGGTCTACGCAAGTAATGAGATGATTACAAACATGCGGTCTACGCAGGTAATGTAATTAACATGCGGTCTACGCGATTAATGAATTGACATGCGGTCTACGCAAATAAAGAATTAACATGCGGTCTACGCAGGTAATGTAATTAATATGCATGACAATGCAAAATGCAATAAGATGCGCAAAACAGCGCGACGGAATGCAATGCACAAAACAGTGCGACGATTTGAAATGCACAAAACAGTGCGACGCGCAGAACAGCGCGAGGTTTGAAATGCACAAAACAGTGCGACGGTTTGAAATGCACAAAACAGTGCGATGCGCAAAACAGTGCGATGACCAGTGTGACACGCACGCCACACGGAATGTAAACGGGCTTAAATGCGCAACAACGCACGGATTCCGGAATGCATGACAATGCACGGAATGGAAATGCAATGATGATGCATAAGAAATGTGCACGACAATGCAAAGGGGGTGCGTGTTGCAACGCATGTAACACGTGCATAACAATGCGAATGTGTGGCGCATGACAGCGCGATGCAATGCACAGAAGTAGTGTGATGAACTCGTGCAACACACATGGGGCAACTTTGAATTTAAAAGGATACAAAAAGGATACACCTTGTACGAATTCGAGCGCCACGCACTGAAGACACGGCCTGCGGTCAGAACGGAGGTCGGTTGAGCGTCGGAGATGCATTTTCTTGCACTTTCTTGAGCTATGAAGACCCAAAACAACTCAAATGGCCTAAACAAGGCTGTGGGAACCCCACCGGCCGAAAGATGAGGCCACTGGCTGGCCATCGGCACAAAAACAATTCTATCGGCACAAAAAAGTGCCGGCCGGCACAAAACATTGCCGACCGGCAAACAGTTGCTGGTGCGGGGCAGTTTTGTCTTTTCACCTTGGGTGTTATAAAATAGGGTTTCAAACCCTATTTTCTCATTTCTCTCACGCCGAAATCCTCCATACTCTCTCTCTAGAGCTTTTCCCTCTCATTTTTCGTCCATTTCTTCGCGTTCTACGCCCGTTTCGTCGTCGGATTCGCATTTCTCTTCGCGTTTCGGACGTTTTCCACCGATCACATTTTCGTTTCGGTGCCTCGTTTGGCGTTCTCACCTTTTCGGGGTTCGTTCCCCTCACTTTCCTCTTCCTTTCCGTGCTCTTTCACATTCCGGCCTTCCCGGCCATTTCCGACCCTCTCGGGAGTTGACTTTTCAGTTGACTCTTCATATTTTGACCCGGTTTTCCTTTTCCGGGCCATTTTCACACCATTCTCTACATGGCGGACGACATTCCACGTGGCGGGACTCCCCCGGAACACGAGATGGATCCCGGGGTCGAGCTATTACCACTGAGCGAGCGCCCGTTCGACCCGGCGACCTACCGGCCGGCGATCCACGTTCTGCCCCCAGACGGCCTGCGTCAGTTCCGGAGCTTTGAGAGATACGCGGCGCCTGAGCTACTGCTGCGTGAGCCTACCTCCCACCTTTCATTCGGCACTTCCGAGGTAACTTTCTTCTTTCTGCTTTACTTTCCGCAATGTAGGATACAAAACTGCCATAGCTAGTTGTATTCTTTAACTGCTGAAAACTGATATGCTGTAGACTGTAGTTGACTGTAAACATACATACAGCTGATATCTGTTTGAGACTGACACATGCACACACACTGCACTAGCCCTGAATTACCCAAACACACGGCGCACACTGTGTTTCACTGCATACACACTGGCACCCAGTATTTGTCTGAATCTGTCAAACTTGCACACATGCCACATCTGTTCTGAAACACCCAAACACGCTGACACAGCACACGTATTTCACTGTAAGCACACCGGTACCCGGTATTTGCCTGAATCTGACAAACTTGCATACATGCCATACCTGTCTTTTCAAAATTGTATTTTGAATGTTGTCTTGCAATTGTCATTGTCTGTTTGCAGGAGGGTTCCCATACCATTCGCGGGTATGGGAATACTGGTGCGCGGGAGTGGTATGATGAGCTCCCTGATGCGGTCCAGCGCATCGTGGACCGAGCGGGCTTCGGCACCTTCTGCCGAGGGCTCTCTAGGCTCTCCACATGCAGACCTCTCCTTGCTGCTTTGGCGGAGAGGTGGTGGGACACCACCGATTCTTTCCATTTTTCTGCTGCAGGGGACATGACGATGACCCCTTATGACTTCTCGATGCTCACAGGCATCGGGGTAGGGGGTGATCCGATCCCCTTCGACACCGACATGGATGAGTGGACCGCCGCTCAGGTTTATCTGCTGGGGGAGGCGCCACCACTAGCTCGTCCAGGTTTCGTTCGATACTCCTGGTTCGAGACACAGTTTCGGGTCCAGCCCGCATTGGGGGAGGAGGTGCAGATGACCCCGGAGGACGAGGAGAGGTATGCTCGTGGCTTCCTCATGTTCCTATTCGGGACTACCATCTTCGCCGACCGGGCGAACACCGTGCCTCTCTGCCTTCTCAGCGCACTGGTGGACGTCCGGGACATCTTGCACTATGATTGGGGCGGCGCTGCTCTGGCCACCCTTTACGGCTATATGAGCTCGGCTTCTCGTGGCAGCGGCCAGCTGCTCGGAGGTTACTGGCAGGCTTGGGAGGTACATTTCTTCTCCGCTTTTTTCACTTCTGTCTCGTACTTTCTGTACCCTGTACACTGTACACACTGCGGTCTGCATTACACTTACTGTATACTGTACACACGGCACACACATACATTCTGCTTTACACTGACTGTACACTGCTCACACTGTACACTCTGTACACAATACACTGCACAACACACGGCTCTGCCATTTCTGCTTTATTCTGTATATCCTGCTTTATCTGATGGTCATACTGACGTCTGTTTTGCAGTTGTGGGTTTACGCCTACTTTCCTAGGCTTGCACCCGTACCAGTTGCGGAGCCTCCTCCGGCTGTCTCGTTCTCGAGTCGCTTTGCCGGGAGATGCACCCGGCGACCACGGGAGACATTCGGCTTTTTCCGCCGGTATTTCGACACCATCACCCCGGCGGAGGTATGCTTTACTTTCAGTTCATTTAGCTTCGCTTTCCCACTGCATATTTCAATAACAGTAGATAACAAACTGTCTGTCACTTTCAGATCACTTGGCGGCCATGGGCCTCCTTGCCGTCGGCGATGCGGGGTCGGTTCCCTGGTGCTGAGGAGACCTCGCGTTTCCGGATCTTGCTAGAGGGCCCGGTCTGTCGGGCTTGGTACCTGGGGGAGCGTTTTCTACACCAGACCCTGGGGTTACGTGAGCAGATAGTCCCGGCTCACCCTCCTGCAGAGATGAGGGAGACCGAGGGGCTGACCACTGAGCAGCTGGATGATTACTCCATCGGCTGGGAGGAGGCCGGCTTCCGAGGCACCGGCGACTATCAGGAGTACGTGCGGACGTACCTGATGCGTCCCTTGAGCGGCCGTCGAGCAGAGGGGGCCAGGCCTGTGGCATCGGCGGCTGGGGCCGGAGCGGGAGCAGGGGCTGGATCTTCGAGGAGGGCCCGGGTCCGTGGTAGGGGTGGAGTGCGGGGAGGACGAGGGGCTGGCTGGCCTGCCCTGCCCGCTGTATTGACTTTCCAGGGGCAGGGTGGGTCGACCTATCAGATCCCCTTCGCCCCTCCACCGGCTGGTCATGAGTTCATTGACATCCCCGACTTACCGCCGGTACGTATCACTGCACTTCGTACAGTTATTCAATTCAGTTTACTTGATATTCCACAGAATACTAATGCATTTGATACTTTTGCAGGCTTCTTCTGAGTACACCCGTCAGTCGTTGGCGCTAAATGCCTCGATGATGGGGATGCTCCAGCGGACATTTGACCTCCTAACTGTCTACAGCATATCGGTATGTCCTTCTGACACTGGCCTCAAACCATTCATACACTGATTCGCATAATCTGATGCACGGCACAACACGTGATACACTGATCTCACAGCATCTGACACACTGCATACACTGCATTCTGTACTGTACTCTATACTGATAAATTGCTCACGGCATTCATACACTGTATTCTGCATTGCATTCTGCACTGATAAACTGCTCACGGCATTCATACACTGTACTCGACATTGCATTCTGCACTGATAAACTGCTCACGGCATTCATACACTGTACTCGACATTGCATTCTGCACTGATAAACTGTCTACAGCATACTGATGCATTTCACTTTTGTGTACTTTTTCAGCCTCCTTTCCAGATTCCCATGGCGGGAGGTGCTCCAGCGAGACCTTCTGTCCCTGCTCGGGGGAGAGATGAGGAGGGCAGGATATTTCCCCGTACCAGGGGAGGGCGTACTCATGTCGGGAGTAGCTCGCGAGCTCCAGTCCCGGACGATGACGATGACGAGGAGTCAGAGGCGGAGGCAGGGTCATCGGAGGAGGAGACCGGAGACGGTTCTAGCTCGGGCTCTGATGACGACGCTGATGATGCTCCTGGACCCTCGTCCAGGAAGAGGACTAGGATGGACTGACGGCCCTTGGAGTGCTCGACACAGATGCAGATTTTTGCTATCTTTTCTTTCTTTTTTGTACTTTTCTTTTTGGTTGGTAGATAGATTACCTTGTACTGCCGTAGGCAGATTTTGTTTCCAAAACTTGTACGTTTGAAAAGATAATGAAATGAAACGGACTTTTTATCTGAAAAGGTGTTTACATTTGTACATCTCATGCATTGCATCGCATCTCATCATGTTACACCTCAATGTAAATGAAATTGATTGGTTATCTGAAAATTGAACACTCGTACTGTAATAACCAGATAACTAAACAGCCAACAGCAAAATAACCCAAGTAACCCACTGCCTGATTCTGGACACACAGCCCTTGCTCTACTGGGGATTAATCTGTATACAGCCCTTAGCACAGCATTCGATTCATTCTGCACACGGCAATTCTCAAACAAAACAACCCAATCTGACAAGATGGCCTCAAAGGTGGAACCGGTTGGAGTCGAAACACGCTCAAATGTAAAGAATGGCACAGCATTCTTGAGCATAAATGATTTTTGAAATCGAATGAGGGTTTTTCAAACCGGGATATCAAGCCTACAACTGAATACAGCGGGGAGGACTCAAACAAAGAGGTACACGACCTAAACACAACGAGACACACTCGGGAGAGACTCAAAACAAAAGACGAGACCGTCAAATGAAAGAGACACGACACACAGACGCGTAAACGAAGATGGGAGACCTCGGACCACGAGGAGCCAGTTCAATCTGGGTATTGTTTCCCACCCTTTTCTGATTTGTGCTTTTCTGATTTGTGATTCTCACACCACTCAACTCTCAAGCTCGGATTTTCTCTCGAAACCCTTTTCCTCACTTTTCTCTCAACTTACACCTCTCTATTCTTCAATCTCTCATTTTTCATCCCTCCCCGGGGTGATTGATGGATAAACAGGAAGTTGCGGGTTCACGCCCGATGCCGTTAGCTCACAGCTATTTCTTTTGGCGGGTAGAGCGCTTTTCTGGCAAGTACGTCGATGACGGGGGAAAGACAGAACGCCTGGCTCAACTGTGCCCCTAGTTCATCATTTTAACCATTCTTTCGTTTTTGTCTTCTACTAAAACGGTTTTGATCAAAACGAGAGTCGGATTAACGTACTTGTTCAATTTTTGATTTGAAAAACATGCAAGTCAGGCTGCAAGCACTGAAAATTTTCCTTTTGGGTCCAAGACAATGGTCCGGTTTTGGAAAATGAAATAGTTTTCGAGAAAATAGTCAACCTCAGTAAAAATTTTCAAAAACTATTTTTCAAACAGCTGATGCTCAACAAGCATGGAACTTACTCTTCGAGATACGCGACCTCGGATCGGAGGCAATGGAAAATTGCCCCTGGTTTGAAGGGGGGTGAGGCAACGGAAAGTTGCCCCTAGTTTGAATGGCGTCTCACGACGGCTTGTAGCAACGGAAAGTTGCCCCTTGTTTGGGATGGTGCCGCAGCAATCTGTAAACAGTCTTCATTGGCGATGGTCGAGCTCTTGGACACAGCGACGACGAAGATGGTCACAACACATATATGGACACAATCACCTTGAAGGGTGTTGGCCACTGGACTTTGAGGTGAAATTGAAACCATTGCATGGACTGAGACGCTTATAGAAGCGTTGGGGGCTGGACTTCATGATGAAGTTGCCTACATATCCCAAACATGGGAATCAAGCCTTACGTAGTTCCGGTTAAGGTCCACTCGGGTATTTTAACCTTCACTTTTTTTTTTTTAGGCTCTCACTTTTGCCAAGGCGCCCAATGCGGGTTTTCGACCTTGCGAGCTTCTTTTCATTTTCTTTTGTTCGTTTCTTTTTCTTTTCTTTTCTTCTTCTTTTTTTTTACTTCTTTTTTTTTTCTTTCTTTTTGTATTTTTCTCTTGCTCTAACTTTTGCCTGGGCCGCCCTTCCGGGTTTTCGGCCCAGCGAGCCTCTCAAAGGGTAAAAGTGTAGCAAGTCCATGCCAAATGGTTTTTTTTCTTGGAATTGAAGCCTCTCTGTGTCCAGGAGAACGGCTGTTGCACTGATTTGCAGAAGAACCCTTCACGGTTGCTCAACGAGCTTCTTTCGGTGAGATCCATTCCTTCTGACTTGGCTTTTGGTGCCTCTTGCTCGAGGGCTACTTCAAAACTGGCCACACGGGCCTTTCATGGCGTTTGTCCGTTGAACTTTCTGAATGTTCTGAACGGGTTCAAAGTCGGAGAACAAGTAGATTGAATCTTGAGGCTGAGAGCGATCCTAGGCTGTGCAATCTCAAGAGCGATTCCACACATGTCTTCGCAGGGCCGCGTAAAACATTTGTTTTTGAAAGTTTTTAAGAAAGCGACAAATCGCTCGCGCCGAAGATAGTGTGGGACCAATCTGGATCAGGCCAGGATCCTTCTCAGTACTCACGCCGACAAGCACGATTTCATTCATAAAAAGGCTTAGCACGCCTCTCTTTCTCTCAAAATGATCAAAATTTTACAAAACCCGAGGAATTCCTTCCTCTTCGTTTTTATCACCGCAGTGTTCAAAAGTTTGTTGTTTGAAAATTTTAGGTTATTGCAATGAGTTTGGCACACAGGAGAGCAGGCGAGATGTACTGTCAGCCCAATCAAATTCTCCGGCACTTATGCTGAAAGCAAGCATGAAGTTGAGATAGCAACAGCTGTTTCAATCGGCTCCGTTGGTGCAACTGGCCCCTCGGCAGAAACAGACTCAAGACAAAAGCAGATAATAATTACAAAACAAAATGGTGTTCGAGGCAACAACCCCAGAATCACCTGGTATTATATACAACGGGGACTGACTCGATACAATCAGACAGACCCTTAAGCAAAAAAGACTGACTCAAGACAAAGAGACAGACTCAAAACAAAAGACTGACTCGACATCCAAGCCAAGATTTACAAAACTCGGTTTCACCGATGTTCAAAAATGCGTGTCAGACGCTTCATCCAAAATGTACCAAATGTTGCCCGCAGGCGGTTCACTTTACATACTCGCAGTATCTGAGCCCTCGAAATCCAACAACTGAGTGGTGACGGGCTTGCCCGAGGTGGGTGGTAGGATAACCTTGTTATCAATCAAATCCTGCACTTCATGACGAAGGCGGGAACATCCATCGGTACTGTGACCGGACTGTTGATGGTACGCGCAGTACAAGGTAGCATCATAAGTGGGAGGGAGATTCTTCGGGAGTGGCCGGGGCTCCAAAGGCTTAAGATGCCCATTCTTTGCCAATATTAATAATGCCCTAGACAAAGGCATGTGGAGATCGTGAAAGACCCTGCGCCCTCGGGGCAGGTACTTTGTAGTTTGAGGATTCTTGCCAGATGCGCTGGCGAAAGGATCAGCTGGCGCTGCCTTGGCCTTTTGAACTTTTCCCGGTGCAGGGTTGGGAACTACAGGAACTGTCTGGGCATGACGGGGCCCATCCCGGTTTCTGCCTGGCTTGAATTGCCTTTGATCGGAGCGGGGAACGCGTCATCTACAGCTTTGGTTACTATTGCAGATGTTTGTTGCTTGCTCATCCCTCTGGCCTTCAGAGCCTCGACTGCCCACAGCAGTTGCTCAATGGGGTCGGCATCTATCTTCGCCTTGTCTTTTCCTCTGGCCTCAACCTGGTCAAGGGTCGGGGTTGGTGCTGGCATGTCGCGGCTGTAGCCGGAAGCCACCTCTGGCTGGCTGAGCTCTATCACAATCCGCCCCAGTAGCGGGGGCTCCTGTGGTACAAAATTCCCGGCATACGGCGCCGCTAGCGGTGAAGCCGACATTCCATAGGCGAGGTCTGCCACAGACCTTTGGAGATCGCCTATCATCCCCATCAATTCAAAGGTGGTCGGCTCACGAGCCTGGTATAACTGGGGAGCCCAGACCGGGTGCACAACGGGCGACCTGGGCGGGTATGACATACTGATGTTGGCCTCACTCTGCGGAGCGGTTCCCTGCTCCAGTGCAGCCGTCATAACCACAATTTCTTCTGAATTTTGTGCCGCCATAAATCCTGCCTCAGCAAGGGGGAGACACTGGCTATTCTGTATCAACTCTGCAACTCTCTGAACTGAAAGAAAAACAGACAACATTTCAACCCAAACTGATCAAACACGGGTGTAGCCAAACAATTGTACCCTACTGCTGATCACTGTTCCCAGATTTCTGTTCCCAAAATACTGAATCCGATACCCGCGGATAACTGATTCTCGATAACTGATTCTCAACAATACTGATTCTGGCGCCTTCGGGCCCGATACTCAAACTCGCAAACTGGTATATGCGTTCCTGTAGAGATACACTCTAAAAGCACATAGCAAGTAAAAGAGAGCTCAATCACCTCTATATTGGGGTAGGGTTTCCTGGTCCTATTTTGTCAGGAGCTAGGGTTTCACTATGCACACAGCAGTTCTTCAAACAACCTAACGTCGGGTAAGCCACCTGTCCTATCTTGGAATGGTCACTATGGATTCCGAATATACACTAGGTCGAATGGTCAAAAAGGGTGCCCCGGTAAACCGGGGTTTGTGTTCCCATGCTGTCAGAGCCCATAGCCGATCAGCCTTATGGACATGCCTTGACAAGGCAAGCCTCCGGCAAACCGTTCAGGAATGGCAGATGGCAAACACTGTGTTCCTAGGCGCACCAATGCACATGCAATGCAAAGAAACACATAAATGAGATCAAAACAGGATATCACGAGTTCGAGTCAAACTCTCTAACTCCCCAGCAGAGTCGCCAGAAACTGTAGACGTCCCCGAACGCCCCGGGAGGATGAGTCCCGTTCTGTTCATTTGGGGTTACTACAGTTCGGACTCGACTTGTGTCACGGTTCTTAATCTGAACCAAAGAGTCCAAATCTGGCAAATCGTTTTGAGAAACAGATTTTTGAAAAAGTAGTGCCAAACATGGACTGCTTTGCCAGATACAGAGTCACCACCTAAATATTTTTTGTGGGAGAATTTAGGAAATCCTGACTCGGTGCCGAAGGCCACATGTCCGTCATCACCGGAGTTGTCTCGGTTCGGGAGCTTGGGTACGATCGGGGAAGGTCAGCTATGAGCACCCCCTTTCGCCCGGTCCGAAGACCGGCCTCTGCTAACCGTGATATCCGTTTTTGAAGACTTTACGTGTTCTAAAACCAATTATTAGCCTAGAATTACTATGTTATGCGCACAGCAAACAAGTATAGACCAGATTGCCTAATTTGGAAATAAACATTGCATATCCGTTCGGTTTGAAAATGCTTTGGAATTTGCTACTCGCAAGTAGGCTAAAACACGGATTTCAATGAGTTCTTCCAACTCAAACAATCCAACCTTCACCCACAGGCATTCAAAACAGTTTAACACATAAGCATCTAGCCGCATGGCAAGCATATTGTCATGTTAACATTCACACACATGCGAGATGCTAAAGCGGAAATACTTACATCGTACTCCGTGTCAAAACAAAGAACTTGTTAGCAAACATGCATGATCCAAGTCCATGTTAAGTGCCTAATGCATCGCATACAAAGTGTTGCTAAGATAGGCTCGGCTAATCCTAGACATGTCATGTGAAAATGCACAATTATCACATATTCAGTTCGGGAATTGAAGTACGAATGCAATTAGCATGATGTACCGAGCCTAATGCATGTAATACAAAATGCATGAATGCACGCATACATAGCATAAGGTATGCTGAATTTAAACATGCCCTAATACTAACCATTAAAGCGGGTAAGTAAAAGAGAAGAAAGAAGTGAGGTTGGAAGACATACACACCACCCACACACACTTATTACAGACTTGCCCTCGCTCGGAGGGGCCGAATGAATATTACAAATTAACTAACTACACCAGCTAATTAATATTACAAATCGCCTAATTTAATTAACAAATTAAATAGACTAATTAAAACAGGAAAACGCCTCGGGAAGCGCGCCGCCATGCGCAAGCTGCCTCTGTTTTCTCTCCTATGCTCCTCTGGAGGCTGTCAAAACCTCAGGGTTGCATCCCTAGGCACTGGGGAGCACCACCGGCTGAGCGGAATCATCACCGGCACTGGCATGTGTCCGTCGGCACAAAATTGAGTCTGTCGGCAGAGAATTGCCGGCCGGCACCTTACACTGCCGGTCGGCAAAGAAAGTCTGCTGGACCTGCAACTCACAGCAACAGAGGGCAAAACAAGGCATGGCAGCACAATTCAAGGCATGTATGCACCAACCATGTCCCTTATCATTGTGATGACTCAAAGGGGCATGTGCCTCGATTCTCGGGCCACCAATCACGCATTTCCATGCATGATGGCCCAAAGAACCAAGTATGCAACTTCGATTTCAAATGCATGCAAACCAATCAAACAAATTAGGCCTAATTCCTATCACCATTTCAAGGAACAAGGCATGCATGCAAGATGCAATGCAACCTAGGCATACAAGCTAAGGATGCAACATGGCATGGCAATTAACTTATGCAAGCATACAAGCATGCATATGGCAATACAAATGGGTGCAAAGATGGACTTAAACATGAATTAGGCGACTCTAAAATAGGCCTAAAACAGTAGCCAAAGTGCTAAAAAGTGAGGGCTAAATGGCATACACACACATATGCACATAAGGACCAACACTTAAGCACAAATCAAACAACATTCAAGCACACTTGAAAGGGACAAACATGAACAATTAGCATGCATTATAAGCTTTGAAATCATGCTAATACATGGTGCCAAACCAAGCAACAAATCAAGCCAAAACATGCAACGAATAGTCCAAGTGTTCAAAGCAAATCAATAAGGCATTGAACTACACTTAACATGACCAAACATGGCATGCATTAAACAACTAAAAACAGATTTTTAGCATGTTAAAACAAGGCCAAAGGACTCCTTAGATGGCATCTAAGCGGCCCAAATTCAAAGGCATGCAAAGGCATCAAAACATGGAGCACGCAACACATGCTTTCAAAGAATTAAAGAGACATGCAAGGCAATCCAACGAGCATGGAAATGGGACTGAAATAGCATGTAGGATGATTCCAAATCATCAAAACAATGCAAAGATGGCATGCTACACATGCACATACTCAAGGCCAACAAGCCCAAATACAAAGGAGCTATATAATGCATGCAAAGATCAACCCAAACGACTATGGACAGAGCTAAAACATGGCAAAATAAGCACATAAACTTCACAAATGTGAGCCTAAAACATGCTCCAACAAAGGCTAACAACCTAGAACATGTTAAGGCATAAATAAGGCATTACATGGCAACTATGCTAAACATGCATGGAGTTCCAAAACCAACTTGAAATCATGTTATATTATGGATATATAAGCATGAAAAACAAATCAAACATGCTCAACACACACTCAAGCATAGGCTTCCTTGAGAGGCCAAAATATGCCCTTTTCAAGGACAACAAGGAGAGGGGGTGGCCCTCTCCTTCTTAGGACTTCAAAGCATCATCTTCACCACTGAAATCCCTCAAGATTTCAGTGGTGAAGAGACCTCAACACCAAAATCCCGGAGCTAGCACAAAATGGCTCAAAATGAGGCCTTTTGAGGCCTAAGGGTGGTCAACAACCCTCAAACCACAAAACACTCTTAATAAACAATAAAGAGGGCCTAAAAACAGAACTTTTTTATGTTATACAACAAGCACAAAAACAGCTCTAAGATAGGTATAAAATCAATGCAAAAATGGGGGAAAAAGGGACTAGTTTCTTACCCTTGTAGTCCTCTTCAACAATGGTGCTCCAATGGCCTCCTTGAGCTTGAATCCAACACCAAAACTTCAAAACACACCCTTTAGAACCTCAGCTCCAAGAGGAAGGTGAAACACTAGGTGTTTGTGTGCAATAGTGAGGCACAAAACACCTAGTGAACAAAATGAGAGGGAAAGAGAGATAGAATGTGTATCTCTAACCCTAACCCTAGAAAAACCAGAGCTCTCCTCTGTCTTTTTCTCTCTCAAAAATGTCTAAAAGCCTTTTTCTTTTGCCTTAGAGAGAGACCCTCTCTATATGCCTCTTGTAAAGCTTACAAGACAAGCTTTGCAAGAGGGAGATCCCACGTGTATGGAGGGGAGCAAAAGCAATACAGCTGTCTAAAAATATCTGCAAAAGCAGATGAACAGCAATCGGCCGGCCAAAAATGCCATCTTGGCCAAAAAGAGTGCCGACCGGCACAAAAAAGTGCTGACCGGCAACAAAGAGTGCCGGCCGGCAAACTATATTGCCGGTGGCAACAAAAACCAGCCGGTGACATCTAGCCACTGCCGGTGGTGGGTAGGGATGGTCTACAAGCCCTACCCTGCCTCTCAAGGGCAAGATGCAAGTGTTTGGTGCAAAACCAGACACTAAACGGTCGAGTTCGGGGATCCTGAGGCAAGGCGCGCGAGCCGAGGCCTCCGGGAACTCCAAACGAACACAAACATGGAAGATCACCGTGTGTTCAAACAGTGACGTCCAAGTCTTGAGGACGGTCAAAAATGGGGTGTCTACACACCTCTTTAGTTCAATCTTAAGTGATTGTAGCTTCTTGAAGACTTTATACCCTACACTCGCAGACACCTGTGCTTCTTCCCAAGCATGTTTAACAACCACCAAAAAACAAGGTGAGTACACCAGGCATTGATGAATCTAAATGGTTTTGGACCTTAATTCCTCTCATCTCCCATCAACAGTATTAGACAATGATCTGATGCAAATCCAGGCAATCCCCACAACTAAACTTGAGGTTAAACCATTCCATCCATTCAACATTTATTAGAAATCTGTCTAACCTACTCCATTTGTCCCCATCTTATGCATTACACCAAGTGTACCTCCTCCCTAACATTGGCAGGTCTACCATTTCCATTTTATCTATAAAATCTAAAAAATCTTTCATGCCTCTATCTCTCCTTTAAGCAACCGGTTCTTTCAGATAACATAGTAATCTCGTTAAAATCACCCCCGATACACCAAGGTTTTGGAAAACCTTTTTTGAGACTAATTAAACCTTCCCACAAGCTTCTCCTATTGAAAATATCATTTGGTGCGTAAATATTTCCAATAACACATTCTAAACTACGGTGAATCATACCTGAAAGAAGGATAAAGTTTCGATTGCTGCAACAATCAACAACTTGAAATATCTCTGGATTCCAAATTCAAAGTAAGCCCCCAACACTACCATCCGAATCAACTTCCAAATAGTCTATGGAATCACTATACCATAAGGACTGTACAAATTGAACTGATAAACTCGATTTCTTCGTTTCTTGAAATAACACCATATCTACCCTTTTCTCTTTAAGTATAGCGTTCACACTTCTTCTTTTTTCAAGTCTATTCAACCCTCTGACATTCCAAGATATAATCTTCATGATAACCAATCCAAACACCTCTGCCATCCCTAAGTGCTGACTTATTGCTTAGCATTTGCCCTCCGTAATTCCCATCTTTCCGCATCTTTCTTCTCCATTTCCATGATTTTGGTAGCCACATGTGACTCTTTCCCTGCATAATCGATCCCTAATGATTTCCCCATATGTATCGTGGCCATAGCTTCACTAACTAGGTTTCTTTTACGAAGTGAATTACTGGAGTGTGAAAGTGTAGAAGAAGAGAGTGTAATTGTGGCTGCCCTAAAGATCGCACCTCTTTGAAAACCTATTTTCGTCCAGATTTCTTGCTTTCCCCTTCTTCCATTCTTTGGCCTTCCTCTGCTTTCTGAACCACAAAGGGACTTAGTGACCCTTCTAAGCTGACCCTGGGAAGTACAAATTTTGCTGGATGATGAGCCCAGCACACCATGCCTAAAACTTTGCGATTGGTCGGCTGAGATAGAGGACACAGTTGTATTGATCCAATTGTGTTTATATGTTTGAACTTCACACACCTTACCTAGCCTATCATTAACCAACATGGGCTTGCTAAAATTTACATTACTGTCCAACACAACTTCAAGATTGATCTTGGGCCTATCTATGGCTGGTTCATTAGGCTTTGTATGAATCCAGGTGGACTAAAGCATTCACCTACTCTATCTTTGTCTACATCTGACCCACATACTGAGTCCTCTACCACGCATGCACTGTTGTTTGCTATATTGTTCCAATTTCCCATGTTCAGATACGTCTCATTGACCTTGGAAACCGAGTGTGAGGTATGGGATTTGATAGCTTCTAGATTTTCCAATCTACCTTGGATCACCTTAGACTTCACCTTTTCGCCGGCAGCCACAGTCTGGTCTTCTCCTTTACCGTGAAACTGGTTCTCCACTTCTTTGTTGATAGAGATATCCTCCCTGAATCGACTACCTTCACATGAACATCCACCATTGCAAGCTACAGTTACAATTTTCTATTCTTCGCATACTCGGATCGGAAATAAACTCCCATTTCACTCCAAATTTATAACTTTATTAATCAGATCCATATGTGATGTTGCAATACGAATCTTTCCATATATTAAAGATGTCATGGCTGATGTGCTCTCATCAATGGTTGTCACTGCACCCCAGATTTCACCACTTCTGATAAATGTGATGTTGTTCCACAGATTTCAGAGCTTAGCCATATATGCCTCTCCTGTTCCATTTGTAAGCCTTTCCTCCATTCTGTTATAGAATCACACCAGTCATTCATCCAATCCCCCAAGATGTGGCTTTTATTTTTCATGTCATCAATTGAATTAAAAGTTACAATGGCCTCTCTGCCTCCTCCTTCGCGAAGCTGAATATTCTTTAGATTTCTACCCCAAAACTCCTTCCTGAATGTCTTTAATTACAACATCTGTTTTATTATTTCCTTCCTCTTTTACCACCTCTGCATATGATCTAGTTTCCATATGTTTTGAACCATTTGCCATCATCAGTGCCCGTGGTCTGTGTGGCATCTGCTCCTTTATAGCCTTCTCATGAGTTTTGTCAAACTCTGCTTTCTTAACAATTAGTGATCGGTCGTCACACCAAATCCCATTTGCTTTTTGGATAGGTATTTGAGCTGCCACCACGCAGTCATACCTTACAAACCCAAACCTTGGCTGTGTTGTTTTCCATCTTTGATTCGGTATGAAAGCATCTTTAACGATTCCAAAATTGTTAAAGAGATTGAAGAGCCCTTTTGAATCCATTGATTTCGGAATGTTATCTACGAACAAGGTGTGCATACCTGACCTAGCATTACTCCTTCGCTACTGTCGTCATTGAAAAACCGATAACCACCCTCCCTCTCTTCTCCGCTCTTCCATTTTTCAAACCTTTCCACCACCGTTAGGATGTACAATGTAAGATTTTTACTTTCCATTCTTTATTGATGTACAATGTAAGATTTTTACTTTAATTCTTAATCAATAAAATTTATTTTGCTAATTAAAAAAATTATTATGGATTAGAAAAAATAAATAAAAATGATCATGCATGCACAAAAGAGAATGAAAAAGCTGCTATATTTTTGCTTTATTATTATTTTTTGCCCTTTTGCTCTTCTATATAATATATATGAGAAAGAAAATTAGAAATCTATCTTCTTTCCATACAAACAATATATTGAAGGGAAAATTATGTAAATAGTCTCTATAGTTTACACGATGTGTCAATTTGGTCCTCGTAATTTTAATTTGCTCGATTTTATCCCTTAATTTAACGGATTGTGTCATTTTAATCCAACAAAACGGTTGTTAAGTTAATTTAACGGAATGTCAAATAATGTGTTAATTTGGTTCCTGCATTTTTCACGATGTGTCAATTTAGTCTCTGTCAAAATCGAGAAAATTGAAACTATAGGGACCAAATTGACAGATTGTTTGATCTTCCGTTAAATTAACTTAACAACCATTATTTATTGGACTAAAATGACACAATCCGTTAAATTAAGAGGCAAAATTGAACAAATTGAAACTACAAAAATCAAATTGACACATCGTGTAAACTATAGTGACTATTTGTATAATTTATCCTATATTGAATTATGACAAGACCTAACTAGACAGTCAATTCACAAATATAAACCGAAGACAAACACTGCTCGTTATTTATTCTTTTTAATACTAAAATTAGTGTTTGTAAGCAATTTTCTATCACTTACAAAAATAAATAAAAAAAATATCACGCATGCATCAGAAAGAAAGAAGATGGTGAAATGCTGCTGTATTTTTCATTTTTATTTTTTTTCTCCAATTCTAAATAATATATACAAGAAAGAAAATTACAGATTTCATTTTCTTTCCACACAAATTAGCTACCACTTCCTTCCCTTTTTTTTTTTTTTTTTTAATGGCCTACCCTGTGCTTTACGACAAAAGAATAAACAGGGACAAAGTAGAAACTCTAATTACAATTTGCAACAAAATACTCTCTCTCTCTCTCTCTCTCTCTCTCTCTCTCTCTCTGACTTTCTTTCTCTCTCTAACGAGCTATTTCTGACTGTAAGGATGCGTTAAGTTCCACTTGCTCAACCTCCCACCGTACCTTCGCCACCACTCCATCGTGCACAGGCACGTAGTCCTTCCCAAACAAAAGACAAAAACATTAGAAACCCAATAAATAAACAAATAAATAAATAAAGATTGAAGTTATGGTACAGAAAAGAAGAGAGCAAATTAAACCTCAAGTTTTTGAACAAGTTCTCTAGCGTTTGGTGCAGAGACGATAATGTGACGCTGAGAGGGTTTTATGAATCCATCATCCACTGCTTGGTCGATGAAGGTGAGAAGGTAGTTGTAGTAACCATCCACATTTAGCAAACCCACCTACGCATTATTTCAATCATAGAGATACCCAAATCACTGTTTTTGAAAAATAGGTACAGAAAATTGCTTCTAAAATTAGCTAAACACACAAAAAGGATTATGAAAAAAGTGGCTTTAAACACTTACTGGCTTGTCGTGAATACCCAGCTGGGCCCATGTAATGACTTCTAACAACTCTTCCAGTGTTCCATACCCGCCTGTTTGGATCAATACTGGCTCAAAAATACTATCAACAATAAAAAAAATGTATTCCGAATCTTATCCCGAAAGTGAGTATAGTATAATTTTAAAATTAATATGAATTAACGTAGACCAGTGATTTCTTTTTTGGGTAATTTTTCTAAGTATACAATATTACTGATAAAACAATCACTTCATTAAGGGAAATTAGTATATATATATAGTGAGAGAGAGGTGACCTGGTAGGGCAATGAAACAGTCAGAATGGCGGGCCATCTCAGCTTTCCTTTGATGCATGTTGGCTACAGCTCTTACCTCTCCCACTGTTTCACCAGTAATCTAAGCCATGAAAAGCAAATCAAAGCAAAACTCTGTTAAATCTGACTCGAACATGCAGTTCTTTGGATTCAAGAAAGAAAACCCAGATCAAAGTGTCAAGTGTGAACCTCTTTGGACATGAGAGTTTTGGGGATGATTCTGTGAGGACAAACAACAAACACAAAAATCAAAAAACGAAAAAGAAAAAAAAAAGATACAGAAATGTAAGATTAAGACCCAGATGAGATATTCAGTGTGAAGTGTGTGTAGTACCCAAGAACATGTCTTCCATGGCGATGAACTTCCTGAGAGATCAAACCCATTAACCCAGCACTTCCACCTCCATAAACCAGATCCAACTTTCTGGAGACCTTCAAACAGCCAAAAAAAAAAAAAACCGAAGAACAATGAAGAACTAGGATTTGAAAGATGCAATAGGATTGAAATTTGAAACCCATGTACAATTAATGAAACTTGTAGGTATATAAGGGGAATTGAATGGTTTATTGTACCAGTTCTTGGCCCAATTCAAGAGCAGCGTCTCTGTAGCTGTTTCTCTTCCCAATACTACTTCCACAAAACACACAAACGCTTTTGAACCTTGACTTCACTCCTTCCTCTTCCATCTCTCTCTGTATGTATGAGAAAGAAAGATTTGAGTTTTATTTCTATGCTCTGTTTGGTTCAACTAAAACAAATGAGAATTCAAGAGGGTATTTTATTTCCTTCTTTGTTTTTTTGTTTTTTTGTTTTTCTTTTCCTTCCAAGTCTCCAAATACCAAAAAGGAAATGGCTATATATAGATAAAAAGCAAGCATGGTAGAATAGTGAACAACGGCCATATATAGATAAAAAGCAAGCATGATAGGATAGATGGAGGAATCCCATCGTGCCACGTAATGAGAAAATACCCAATAGTATTGGATTTTTTTTTTCTTCTGTTTTTCTTTTTCTTAAGAAGAATATACTTAGATTATGTTTGGTTGGAGAATTTAAGAAGATTATACTTAGATTATGTTTGGTGGGAGAATTTAGAAAGAAATTTAAAAAGAAAAAAATAAAAATATGTGAGATTATATAAAATATAAGTATATTTTATTTTTATCTTTTTTGTTTTTTAAATTCTTTCCCAATTCTCTGGTCCAAACACAGCTTAGGATTACTGTGACTAAGCTTCGCCTCTTTTTTTTTTGTTGTTTTGATAATGACCTCCCGAAATATATGACTTGGTTGGGGTTGAATTAAAAAAAGTCAATTTATTAGTTTATTTGGATGGGTAAATTATATTTTGTCCCTTTTACATTTGGTTAAATTTTTACTTCGCCTTTAAAATTTGTTTTTTCTCACTTTGATACTTCATATTTTATGTTTTTCGAAATTTACTCTTAAAATTAAAAATTAAATAAAAAATGGCTCATTGACATTCACATGATGTTAAAATATTTCATCATGTAACTCACATCTTTCATATAAATTTAAATCCCAATATAATAGTATAACTTTTATATTATATGACAATTATTATGACATTTTCTGTATAATTTTAAATGGAAGCTAGCTTTAGGAGAAAATTGAGAAAAACTTTAAATATAAAAAGTCAAAGTAAGAAAAAAATAAACTTTAAATATAAAAATGGGAAAGTGACAAAACATAAATGGGGCAAAGTATAATTTACCTTATTTAAATTACAGCACATCTCTACTTTTTGTATATTTTTTCATAATAAGCAAAATATTTAAAGAAAATAACTCATACTCAAAAAAAACCTCTATACCCTACTCATAGGGCTGCAAACGAGCCGAGCCAAGCCGAGCTTTGGTATGTTTAGGCTTGTTTATTGAGATTTTAACGAGCTCGGGCTCCGAGCTCGAGTTGAATAAAAATTTAACGAACCGAGATCGAGCCGAGCTAGCTTAGGCTCGACTCGAACTCGAGCCTGTTCACGAGCTTTAACTAGCCAAAAAATTTATAAATTCATATTTGCATGTAAAACTAAAGTTACAATTAAAATTTTGATTATACAATTATATACACAATATATATAACCATACTAAAAAAAAGTTCATATTTTACTAAAATAATAATATCTACTGCCACTATTATATAAATATACTATCTATAGTTAACTATTATTTATATTTATATTTTTTAAATATATAAATAGCATATTTCTCTTATCTTTTTTTATATATTTTTATATTATTTAATATATAAGTAATAAATATTAAACGAGCCAGCTAACGAGCCGAGCTTACGAGCCAGGCTTTAGAATGTTTGGGTTTATTTATTAAGAATTTAACGAGCTCAAGTTCTAGCACGAACGCAAAAAAAAATAACGAACCGAGTTCAAACGAACTCTTACCGAACTGAGTTCGATCTTATTCACAAACGGCTCTGTTCATTTGCAACACTACCTACTCACAGCTTAAAGGAATTTTTCTTTCCCCAAAAAAAAGGAAAATTTTATTGATAAGCATAGCTTAAAGTTGGGGTGCTACCGTTCCTATAACAATAAGTCAAAAGAATATTTAATCAATTACTAAAAACAATGGAAAATTTATTGAAAAGTCTTATTTTGGAAATTTCTATCATTTGGTTCTATATTTTAAATAGTTGATTAAAACGTCCTTATTAAATGTTGGTTAGACAGATATACCCTCACTAGTTAATTAGGATTTTTTTTTTTTTTTTGGATAATGTGTGACAGGTATATGATGTAATACTCTAATGTGGTAGGTATTAATGTGACACTCCAACGATGGGACAACGTGGCAGTAATGATGTGACATTCTAAAATTTTTACTCATCCTTAGTGTACTTTTTCCAAATGTGACAATGCGATAGGTATGATGTGACATTCCAAGAAAAAATAAAAATTCCTTAATATATTTTTTTTCAAATGTGACAACGTGATGGGTATGTTGTGACACTCTAAAAAAATTAAAAATTCTTTAATATACTTTTCCTAAACGTATGTAACATTCCAACGTGACGGATCCAATTTGATTGAATAACTGCATATTTTCATGTCACGTGCCAAAAAATAATTAGTAAGGAATTCTCGTTTCACACTGCGTATGTTAAAAACAACCAAACTTTAAAAAGCTATTAGTGCGCTATTCGAACAACGTGACACACAAACACCCCACCACATTCCCTATGCATAAAAACTCCTTATTATACTTTTCATAAACGTGACATGTGACACTCCAACGTGGCGGACCCAATTTAATTGAATTACTGTGTGTCTTCACGTCATGTGCCAAAAAACAATTAGTAAAAAATTTACGTCCCACACTGTGCGTGTTAAAAATAACCAAACTTTAAAAAGCTGCTAGTGTGTTTTTCAAACAACGTGACACACAAACACTTCAGCACCTTCTCCATACATAACCACGCCACTTGTCCTCCAACTGTACTAACTATGGCAAAACAGTTAATAAATAATTTAATAGACTACTCAATCATCAAAAAAAAAAAAAAACATTTAAGACCCCATCGATTACAAATCTACAAAACAGGATTTACTGGTCAATTCCCCAAAATAATTGAGTAAATTACATTGAACTATTTGAAATTTATAAATATATATATACACACAATAAGTTTTATAATTTTAATATAATTATACTAATATATCTTTTAATAAGTTTAAAAGAATTAAAATTAATATAGATAATATGAAAACATAAAAAATATAATAGAATACATATATATAAACATACATGACACTATCACTCTTTCATTTATATGACTAACGAATTTTTGATAAAATGAAAACTAGGTGTTATGTGAATTAAACCGTAAGAGATATTAATGTAATTACGCCAAACTTGAATGGCTTATTGTATTTTTTCCGAATTTCAAGGGAGGTCAGTGTAATTTACCCAAAATAATTCAGATAAATTACACTTTTAATTTTTATAATTTGACTCTAGTTTCACTTTATTCTTTATTGTTTCAAATTGAATAATTTAATCCCAACACTTTTAGTTCAGTTTCAATCTGGTCATGCCATTCAAATTGGAGGTTAAACTTAATAATTTTTAGACACTCGTCAGCTCATTGACATGTATATAGAGAAAAATTTACATGTTTATTTTATAGTATGGGACAAAGTATGGGATTTGTACTATTTTGACCCATAATATTTAAATTATGTTAATTTAATTGGTCGCCAATGTATAAAAGTATTTTGATTTGGTCTACCAATCAAACTCTATTTGTAAATACCGTCAAAGTTTGGGGCAAATGTATTTGGTTAATATCAGTTTAACTTTTTTGTATTATGGTTTTTTATTTTCTTATTTATATTTAAAAGATCTTGTGAGGTTACAGAGTTAGTTGTGTAGATGTAAGCAGTAGTAATAGGAGTATTTGTACTTTTTAAATCTCTCTTGGTGCATTCCATTTCCTTATACCTGTAATTTCGGGTATTTAATATAATTTTTACTCTGCCGATAAAAAATAAAAAGAAAAGAAAGGAAAAGAAAAAGTTAGGGGCAAATGTAGAAATTCAATTAAAGTTAATCTTTAATTTGTTTCATTCTAGTCCTATAATTAAATGTTATTTTTGAGTACCAAACGTTTAAATTTATTATGTCAATTTAATATATTGGATTACAAGAAAATGTAATTTTTAGAATGCAAAATATATATATCACCCAAAGCTTATTTTTCATGATGATGAGATGCTTGTTGTCAATATTTTTTTTTTCGACAATAAAATTTTTTCATCACGAAAAATGTTTCTTCTTACAGTATGTCATCTAATATCTTTTGATGGAGCTAGAGAGAATGAAAGGCGAGAGCCACTCTAAAGAGATTTTCGGTTGTGCGTCAGCGATAGTCCAGCTATAGTCTAGCGACGATCTCCTTCGTACTGTTAAAGGCCACCTTTATTTGGCGAATTATGTTAGATGTGATTATTAGTGAATGGATGGTTAGTGAAGAGATTGTTAATATGTAGATTGTTAGTGAAAAATTAAGTAAAAGTATATTTATTTTATGATAGTGTGAGATGGTTAGTGATGTAATTGTTAAATTATTTTTATATAAAATAAATAAAAAATTATTTCTATATTAAAAAAAAAAAACTAAAACAAATATTAAAACATACCGGTGCACTTGGCTGGAAAAAAAAATGCACTGCTCCAGACGTCTAGGTGGACGATCGAATAGACTCAGTCTGCTCACTATTTTCCTAATCTCACCCTCTATCCAGCCAAGCTAATCCCCATGTTGGGAGGGATTACTGAGTCCTTTGAACAATCAATCCACCCTACAATTTCACTACCAAACATGTTGTGGGTTGGACCCACTGCCATGGTAGTCCAATATGGCTACTCAAGCCGCAAAATGAACATGACCAAAGTGTAGATTTACACTCTTAAGCCATGTTTGTTTGGCGGATTATGTTAGATGAGATTGTAAGTGAAAGGATAGTTAGTGAAAAGATTATTAATGTGAGAATTGTTAGTGAGAGGATTAAGTAAAAGTGTGTTTGTTTTGATGATAATATAAGAGATGGTTAGTAATGAGATTGTTAAATTATTTTTATATGAAATAAATATAAAGATTATTTATATTAAAAAAAATTAAATCAAATATTAAAATAAACAGGTGCACTAGGTAATTTTTTTTTTAATATATAAAATAGACTCAATCTCCTCACTATTTTTCCAAAACTCAACCGAGCTAATTCTCCTATCAATTAGCCCTTCCATTTCACTATCAAACATGTTATGGGTGGGACCTACCGTCATGATTGTCCAATCTAGCCACTCAAATATATTTTATTTTAATATATTGCTTGATTTTTGGTTCTCAAAAAAATCCAATATGTTTTGATATATAAATAAGGGTCACGCTACTATCCATATACACTTTTTGGAGTGTGTACCATATGTAATTTATGAAACTAAATCCTTTTCAAATATAACTAAAATGAATATTAATGAGTTCTAATTAAACACCACATAAAGTATACCTAACGATAAATTATAACTAAATAATTTATAACTAATTATAACCAAAATAATAATCCCAATAGGTCATAACTACTATGACAATAAATTATAACTAAATTATAGCTAATAGTACAATAGGTCATAACCAAATATCATAAATATTATAACTGCGGGATATGGTACATACCCCAAAATGAGGTGTATATTATATAATTTCCCAATAATTAAACATAGGGGCCGGCTTCTCTCCCATTGGGTTTTCCAACCAAAAGGTACTGTTAGGCTTCCGTGGGCCCACCACAGAACTAGCATCAATGATCCAAACCATTCACTACATAAGGTTTATTGAGTATTTTATCCTTACAAAAAATGACGTTGATCGAATATTGATAAACACTTGATCGAATCACATTTGTGTCAACAATTTATTTTAAAAATCAACTGTTGACACAAATGTGATCTGATCAAGTGGATATCAATATTCGATTAACGTGATGTTTTTACAAGAATGAAATACTCAATGAGCCCTACATATTGAATGGTTTGGACTATCGATATGGGTTCTGTGGTGGGCCCACGGAGGCCCAATAGCACCCTCCAATCTATTTTGGACGGGAGAGGGGCATGTTCCTTATATATATATATATTGGATGACCGAAATATTTTGCAAGAGGTAATTTTTTGTTATTTAACATCTACAAATGGATTAGGTTAGAAACTAAATCAATATACTTTTAATAAATTGAGGATTAAATAAACACAATTTAAATATTAAAAATGAAAATGATACAAATACTATACGAGTGATTTTACTTATACCACCATTTTATCTCTTTACACTCTCCATCTCATTATACCACTAAAAAAAATATGATTCTCATTACACCCCATTATATTACCAAAACTAACCATAAATTAACCCTTTCATCTCCTTACACCACTAATTTTTGGAGGGAAAAGAAAGGAAAAGAGAGAAGCAACAAGGAAAAAGAGAAAGCAGGGAAGACAAGGGGTTCGGATGCAAAGAAGACGAGGGGTTCGGACGACAAAAAGGGGTTCGAACGGAGTGGAGGGGTTCGAACGACGTTGTGGTCTGTGTAACCGGTATGGACAATTGAACTCATTCTTCTCATTCGCTAAAGGTAATTGAAAAACTCTTATTTCTCTCTCTATATTGATAGACATACATATCTATATATGTGTCTCTATCATCTATATCGTAATTTTTTCTGAATAAACAAAGAATAACACATTCCCAACACAATTTTGGTGGGGTTTTTTTCTTGGATATTTGGTTATTTTGCGTCCTTGTGCATATTGGCTAATCCATTCATGAGTGAATAGTGTTTTGCCACTTTCAGTGAAGCATGGCACCTGTAAACTGCTGACTTTGGTTGAACTTTTCTAGAATACTTGCTTATCAATTTATTGTGAAATAGCTAATCTTCAGGGTTTTATGTGATTCACTGCAAGAAAAGTGGGCTTAAAAGACGGAAGCATTTGAGACGGCATAGGTGAGTTTTTACGATGACACTATTTATTGTCACAGAAAAATAGAGTATTTGCAACGGCAGAAAATGCTGTTGCGAAAAAAGAGAGTATTTGCGACGGCAGAAATTATTGTCGGAAAAAAGGAGAGTATTTGCGACAGCAGAGATTACTGTCGCAAAAAAATAGAGTTTTTGCGAAGGCACCAACTGCCGTCGAAAAAAAAAAAGTGAGTTTTTTGTGACTGTAATAGGTACCGTTACAAAAAAAAAAAAGTAAAAAAAAAAATATTGTGGCTTTGAGACAGCTTGATAAATATACAGTTACAAAAATGGTTTGAATAAATGCAACGGTATTTTTCTGTCACAAAAAATTAAAAAAAAAAGCGACGTCATCATACTCTTTTGATATAACATTTCTCTCTTCACCCATTTTTTCATCTTCCTGTCTCTCTGTCTCTATCTCTTCTCTTTCTTTCTTTCACTTATCACTCTTCTTTTTCTGTCTGTCTGTATCTCTCTCTCTCTCTCTCTCTCTCTCTCTGTGTCTTTCGCTCATCTCTCTTATCTCTATCTCTCTCATCTCTCTTCTCTCTCGGTCTTTCTCGCTCATCTCTCTATCTCTCTCATCTCTTTTCTCTCTCTTCTCTCTTGCTCATCTCTCTATCTCTCTCGCTTATCTATCTATATATCTCTCTCTTTCTCTGTCTCTTCTCCCTCATCTCTCTTTTCTCTCTACCTCTCTCTTTTTCTACGTCTCTCTCTCATTCATCTCTTTTCACTCTCTTTTTCTCTCTCTGTTTTTGTCTATCTCTCGCTCATCTCTTGTTTCTCTCTCTTTTTCTGTCTGTCTGTCTATCTCTGTCTCTGTCTCTCTCTCTCTCTACCTCTCATTCTCTCTCACTCATCACTTTTCTTTCTCTCTCTCTCTCTCTGTCTGTCTCTCTCCTTCTTTATGTTCGCCTTGCTCACTCTCCTCCTCCCCTCTTCTCTATTTACCGAGCTCCGTTTTGATTTATCGAGACATTACAAGAAAATGCACTTTTAGCGAC
Source organism: Camellia sinensis (assembly GCF_055761805.1). NCBI lineage: Eukaryota > Viridiplantae > Streptophyta > Magnoliopsida > Ericales > Theaceae > Camellia > Camellia sinensis. The sequence continues at coordinate 17,395,594 of NC_138966.1, forward strand.
CACTTTGTGTCTTTCTCTCTCTCTCGCTATCTCTATCTCTCTTCTCTAACTGTCTCTTACTTATCTCTCTCTCACCACCCATCTCCTCTACCACATTCACTACTACTGCAAATGCCATTCCACTACTAGTACTACTACCGCTGTTGCCACTTCACCTCTACAACTATCATTACTACCACCATCACCACCACTCCACTACCACCACTACTACTACCATTACCTCTCCTCTACTACCGCTGCTCTATCTTCTCTACCACTACCACAACTTCACTGCTAATCTCATTTGCCATCACTACTACCACCACTATCACCTTTTCTCCACCACCTTCACCACTACTGCCGGTTCCTATCCTCTACCACAAAAAATTAGTTCCTGATTTTTAGTAAAAAAAAAAAAAAATGGGTTGCAGAAAAATATTTTTCGTTGACCACAAAAAATTAATTTTATTTTAATGGAAAATATTTTTCATTAAAATATTACCCCTACTTCTACCAAATAAAATAATAATAATAGTAATTTTTTATTTATTAAAATAAAAATGAAACAAATAAATTTTCAACCTTAGTAACTAAAAGAAAATGAAAAAAAAAATTCATTAACTATAAAAAGAAAATTTATTTTAACAAAAAATAAATTTTTTTCGTGACGGCAACCTCCGTCGCGAAAAAAAGAGAGTTGTTTTATTGTTCAAATATTCATCTGTGACGAAAACCCAAAAAAAAAAAAGATTTTATTCTTGCTTGGTTTCCCCCCCTTTTTTTCTTTTTTTTTTTTTCCATTCCCACTCGGGTCCCCCCCAAAAACCAAAAATCCCTAATCTCTTGAACCAAAATCCCCAATCACAAAAACCAAAAATCCCCTTCAACCAAAAATCCCTAATCTTTTCTGACAGTTCTCTCTCTCTCTCTCTCTCTCTCTCTCTCTCCCACAAGTGGTGGCAGACGACGGTGAGCGGCAGACCCTTTGAAGTTCCTCATTTCGAATCTCTCATTCTAGACCCTTCAAAGCCTCCTCGCCTTCCAAGTTCGTAGAAAACGTCGTGGTTTCATCCGAGTACGAGCAAGAAGGGGACCTATTGAGCGATGCAGAGGAATCCGGTCTCTCTCCTGCTCTCAAACTCTTCGTTGGAAACTTACCTTTCAATGTCGACAGTGCTACTCTTGTTGGGTTGTTCGAACGAGCTGGAATGTGGAGATGGTTGAGGTATGAATTTACATTTTCGTCTATCTATGAATATATATATATATATATATATATTTCATAGATATATATATATATATATATATCGGTTTAGGGTTTAGTGAGATTTTAATTTTCTAGATAATGTTTTGTTTGATGTAAAATTTATGTTATTTGGTGTGAAGGGTTATTTTCATTTTCATATTTATATATTTATTCTTATGAACTTCTGTTAATTTTCAAGTTTTGCTTGGAAATTTTTTTTGACTGAAATATGAATTTTTGTGGGGTTTAGAATCGAGTTCAAATTTTACTCTTTGGGTTTGGTCTGTTACAAATCTATGAAATAGATATGGGTTTTTATTTTTTATATAATTGTAACAAGGTTTACAGGGATTTTAGTTTTGTAGATAATGTTTTGTTTGATGCGAAATTCAAATTATTTGGTGTGAAGGTTTTTTTTTTTTGGCCCCTTGTGAACTTCGGTTCTTTTTCCAATTTTGCTAGTCAAAATTCTGAAGATGAAATAAGAATTTCTGTGGGGTTCAGAGAATTGAGTTAAAATATTTTGTTCTTTAGGTTTTAATGTTGCAATGATTTTTGTGGGAGGAAAAAAAAAGATGATAACGAGAGATTCTTATGCTCAAATTTGAGCTGCTTTGGCAGGTTATATATGACAAGATAAGTGGAAGAAGCCATGGGTTTGGCTTCGTGACAATGTCTACAGCTGATGAGGTTTAGGCGGCAGCTCAGCAATTTAATGGCTATGTAAGCTTTGTTGTTTTCCACATTGCATTTGATTGTGTGTGTTGTTGGAACATATAAATCGAAACCATGGACGTCCAAATATCTTCACTCTTTTAATTGGACTTGCTATCTCTGATGGGTTGTTATTTTTGTAGTGCTAGTTGTTATGTTATTATTTGGCTTTATATATTTGGTAGTTTAGCATTATTAGTCCTATTTTGTTCTTAGTTAGTTAATTTTAAATTTTAAGTTGTTATGGGATAGTTTTTAAATTTTTCATTATGTGTACATACTCAGTTAATTTTTCATTATGTGTACATACTTATAATTGTTCTCTGCAAATTCTTCTTTTTCAATTCAGATGTTAAATTAAAAAAACTACTGCTACTTTTTGCTTGTCCTTATAGAACATATCTTTCAAAATTCATTCAATGATGACAGGTTGTGTGTTTGAAAAGTAGTTCCCGAATTTAGGAGCTCACATTTTAGAACTAGACCCGTAGTCATGTGTTCTGCAAAGCCATTTTCTCCTAGGATTTGCAGAGTAGGTGGTCGAGAAAAATCTCCTCCCATAGACTCTATGATCAAGCCCAAGGTGAATTGCCACACACTAGTCATCTGTTTTGGCCTAGCAATAAATAAATAATTAAAACTTCAATTTACACCTATCAAATGAATTTCAGTTTATTTATTAGTTGAGTTTTATAGGCATGGCAGCATGGGCTAGATTCATGCTAATTGGTAGGCTCCATTTCTTTATCTAATAAAAAAAAAGGAAACAAAGCCACTAGGAATTAAAATAATAATAATAATAATAATAATAATAATAATAATAATAATAATAATAATAATAGAATGGTGAGGCACGGTTTGGTCTATTGGAATATTAGCACGATCGCTTGCTTCCCAAGCTCTTCAATTCGAGAGTTCCCCAATTTTGAGAGGATGAACCAGATCCTTTTTTATTCAATGAAAGTGAAACTTACATAAAAATATAGAGGTTTTTTTTTAATTAAAAGTTATAATTCAAATATTTGTCGAAAGGTTGATTATTTATCTCTCATTGACTTATGTGCGATTGATTCCAATATATATATATATATATATATGAGTAATTTTACCATTCTTTCTCTATTTGCCTCCCTCATAATCCTATATCATTATGACCCTTACATTTGTTAGAGCTGGATTTCACTTTCTTAAGAAACTTACTTGCTCCTTAAGAAACTTAGAATTTGATGTGTTAATAGCCCAAAATCACTAAACGGCATCGGAGTAACATGAAACTTAGCACACATGACCGCCTAGGCACGAGAGACTTGTGTGAGAAGACGGGACTCGAATCGGATTCTTGGTTTGAGAGTTAGAGCCAAATTTCACTCTTAATAAACAAACTAGTTTCTTAAAAAACTTAGAATTTGAGGTGCTAATGCCCCAAAATCACCAAACGGTGTTGGAGTAGCACGGAACTTGGCACACACGACCGCCTAGGCATGAGAGAGTTGTGGGAGAAGACGGGACTCAAATCGGGTTCCCGGTTTGGGAGTTAGGGCCGGATTTCACTCTAAGCAAACTACTTTTATGAGAAACTTAGAATTCAAGGTGTTAATGCCCCAAAATCACCAAATGACGTCGGAGTAGCACGAAGCATGGCACACACGACCTCCTAGGCACGAGAGACTTGTGGGAGAAGACGGGACTCAAATCAGGTTCCCAGTTTGGGAGTTAGAGCCAGATTTCACTCTTTTTTTAAGAAACAAATTAGTTTCTTAAGAAACTTAGAATTTGAGGTGTTAATGGCGCAAAATCACCAAACGGCGTCGGAGTAGCACAAAACTTGGCACACACAACCGCCTAGGCACGAGAGACTTGTGGAGAAGACAACTAGAATCGGGTTCCCAGTTTGGAAGTTAGAGCCGGATTTCACTCTTAAGAAACAAACTAATTTCTTAAGAAACTTAGAATTTGAGGTGTTAATGCCCCAAAATCACCAAACGGCATCGGAGTAACACGAAACTTGGTAGACACAACTGCCTAGGCATGAGAAACTTGTAGGAGAGGACGGGACTCGAATCGGGTTCTCGATTCGGGAGTTAGGGCCGGATTTCACTCTAGGCAAACTAGTTTCGTAAGAAACTTAGAATTCGAGGTTTTAACGCCCCAAAATCACCAAACGGTGTCGGAGTAGCATGAAACTTGGCACACATGACTGCCTAGGCACGACAGACTTGTGGAGAGAAGACGGGACTTGAATTAGATTCCCGGTTTGGGAGTTAGAGCCGGATTTCACTCTTAAGAAACAAACTAGTTTCTTAAGAAACTTAGAATTTGAGGTGTTAATGCCCCAAAATCAGCAAACGGCGTCGGAGTAGCATGGAACTTGGTACACACGACCGCCTAGGCACGAGAGACTATTGAGAGAAGATGGAACTCAAATCAGGTTCCCGATTTGGGAGTTAGAGCCGAATTTCACTCTTAAGAAGCAAAGTAGTTTCTTAAGAAATTTAGAATTTGAGGTGTTAATACCCCAAAATCACCAAATGGCATCGAAGTAGCACGAAACTTGGCACACACGACCGCCTAGGCATGGGAGACTTGTGGGAGAAGACGGGACTCGAATCGGGTTCCCGGTTTGGGAGTTAGGGCCGGATTTCACTCTAGGCAAACTAGTTTTTTAAGAAACTTAGAATTCGAGGTGTTAATGCCCCCAAATTACCAAACGGCGTTGGAGTAGCACGAAACTTGTCACACACAATCGCCTAGAAATGAGAGACTTGTGGGAGAAGATGGGACCCGAATAGGATTCCCAGTTTGGGAGTTAAGGTCGGACTTCACTCTAGACAAACTAGTTTCTTAAGAAACTTAGAATTCGAGGTGTTAACGACCCAAAATCACCAAATGACGTTGAAGTAGCACAAAACTTGGCACACACGACCGCCTAGGAACGAGAGACTTGTGGGAGAAGACGAGACTCAAATTGGGTTTCCAGTTTGGGAGTTAGAGCCGGATTTCGGTCTGGGCAAAATTATTTACTTAATTATCTTTGTAATTGTATAGTAGTTAAATTTTTATGTTTTTTTGTAATTAACATATTAACACATAATTATATTGTCATTATTTATATTTATTTTTTGTTTTTAAATATTTCCCGAGTAGGAGTTTCCTTCTTGTAGAATGCATGCCTGTGAAGAATGCATCTAATTTTTATTTTTGTTACCCACGGAGAATGATGAACAAAACTTGTAATTTTGGTTTATGTTATTTTGAATTATGAACAACATTATGTATTTAAATATTATATATGTATTATGGAACATTATGTAGTGGGTAATTTTGTTGATGTGTAGTTATGAATGCAAGAATATTTTTATTATGGAGAAATTGTTTTTTCTATACAGGAATTTTTATATTATTATGCAATTATTGGTTTCTTTTTCAATTGTTTTTCATTTAATACAGGTAATTTTAATACTTTTAATTTTTTTTTGCGACGGCACCACACTGTCGCAAAAAACAGGTAATTTTAATATTTTTAATAATTATATAACAGTTTATTTATTTATTTATTTATTTATTGTGACGACACTACATTGTTGCAAAAACACAGGTAATTTTAATATTTTTAATAATTATAATGCAATACATTTTTTTTTTGGCGACTTCACCATACCGTCACAAAAAAATATTAGAAGCATTGGTGACAGTGGGCATGCTGTTGCAAAAAAACAAAACCATTTGTGACAACATTTTTTGCCATCTCAAATAAAACTTTTAGCGATGGTAAAATGATGTCGTCGCAAAAGGCCTGACTTTTTTACATATTATATGCGACAGTAAATTGTCGTCGCAAAAGGTAACAATTGCCATTGCTAAAAAAAGGTGACGACATGATGCCGTCGCTAAAAGATTTTTAAAATGCCCTCTGTTGTGACCCCCCATTTGCCGCCGCTAAAGCTTTTTGAGACGACATTAAGAGCATTAGCGACGGCACCGTGCCGTCGCAAAAAATCAAAATTTTTGTAGTGATTCCAAAATTTCTGCTGACTTTGCATCCACCTAGTATCTGCTCATTGAAGTTTGTTTTTTCTATATATACATATTGGAATCCCATTTGTATTTTTTGGGATTAGGAGTCATCTTCGTTCTATGGGATGCTAAATATGAAGGAATTTTTCTAATTATTCCCAAATCAAGGATTTTGATTTGGGAATTTTTTACCTGAGACTATAAGTAGCTTTTAGAAGGTGTAAAGATTTAATATTAAATAGTACAACTTGGCATTGAGGATGACCTTTGCATCCAACTTTGAAATACTAGTGGAATTGCTGGATATTTATGTTGTTGATAGTTTTTTGTTTATATATATATATATATAATTTTCACATCTTACCAAATGTAGATGTTTGTGGTGGTGGTAGTTCTTAATTGGGTAAATTATGCTTACCTCTTATAAAGTTTAGAGAAAATATAATAAGCCTCTCAAGTTTCGCATATTTACATCGGATTTGTTTAATGTTTTAATTCACAAAACACTTGATCTCTTTTCTTTTTATATTTATTTATCAGTAATTCATTAGTCAATATGTATTGAAAACTAATGTCATGTCTTTTTCATTAAATTTAGTTCCTTTAGCTTTTATTATACAGTTTTGTGTGAACACCCTCCTTCCTCATAACCACAATGCAATTGTCCTACTGATTGAACCTCATCTTTGTATCTTTCTATTGTGGCTTTAGAAACTGACTTCAGAAGCCATTTCAGGCGAATTCCAATTAAAATGAAATCTTCAGGATAAATCAATGCAATTTAAGAGAAATCAATGAAAGGACATCAATTCAAATCCTGGATTTTCGAATCACACACTCTTCTTTATGAATTTTAAGGATTGTTGTTGCAAAACAAGACAAGAATATTGTAATTGATTATTCTGTAATTCATCATATAGGCAAATGTCATCTCTATCACAAGATGTAGCGGTGAGTTCAAAAAACCAACATATGAACATAAGATTAACAGGAAATTGTCTCTGACCCAATCAAAAGAAAATGAGGAATACTAATGAAGTATTTAACATGAATGACAAAACTATGTGGCCGGATGATTAAGCAATGAGTAACAAAAAAATCTTGGACAGAAGGAAGATGACTCATCTTTGTTATTTGATTCTTAACTCTAAATATGAAAATAGGCAATCTAGATTGATAATAAGAACTTAAAAAAAGGTAGCTCAAACTAACCATGCTTCTAATCTATTAGAACTTTTGATGTACACCAAGATTTGTGACTTGCCAAGTTGGTTTGTGGACATATATGCAACTTGGAGTTGGTTAATTTGTTTTTGCTGGTTTTTCAATCCTTCCATACATAATCTTGTTGACAAGATAAGAGTAGTTACACTAATTTTTATAGAATGAATAATGCTGTCCTTTGCAAAATATTGTACAGTTGCTCTTTAACCACAAATCTCATCTAGCTATGCGGACACGTTATATGTATTAGAATCTAATATGGTTATTGTCTTGTTTTTGTGTACTTCTAATGATCTAATGAATGGTGACAACATTTTGGCCAGGGAAACAGAGTGCATACCTATAATTAGAAAATTCTCCCTTTTCTATACATTTGCACATTCAATTTTTATTTTTTTTAAATTGCATGTTATCTATGAAATTCTAGTTTATTTGCTGATATTGTTCACATAAATCATTTAAGATGTTCGAGTTTTTGTTGATATTGGATTTAATTTATTTTTTTTAACACAGAAATGGTTAGTGGTGTCTTACGTAAGAGACCAACGACATCCAATAGAAGACGTGCTAGGCAAATAGAACTTGAAGCATTGGTAGTAAATGTCCTAGTGGAGGAGGATGGCCATGTTGATGTAAATATGATTATATTGATGATGATGTTGGTGTGGATGATGACGATGTCGATAATGATATTGGTATAGTGGTTGACCTCATAGAGGACGATGTTGGTGTGGATGATGACAACATAGAACCAATTTCGGGTGCTCTAGGGGATCCTTCATTGCTAATTAACTTTCATAACCATGTTGTTGCTACTGTTTGGAAGAAAAAGGTACTTTTTGAATTTATCAACAATAAACTAATCATATGTACTATATGATTCAAATTATTTATATGTTTTATGTAAAATGCAGGAATGAGGACGTCTTAAATGTTTTGAATCTTTCTTGAAAGCTTGCCAAGTGGCCATGGATGTCACCAACAGTCGAAAATGCTAGGTGGAGACATTTGGTTGAGCAGTTTGGTCTTAGTGTCCTTGTTGATCACACATATCGAAATGGCAATAGAGTGGCAATATCTGCCTTCGTGGAAAGGTGGCATCTAGAGACAAATACATTTCACATGCTAGATGGTGAGATTATTATCATGTTGGATGATATGAAAACCATACTTAGCATTCCAGTCACTGGCAAAGCTTTGTCATGTTCTAAGTTAACAAGATACGAGGCTGCTGAACTAGTGAGTTCTACTTCGGAAGTGCCAGTGAATGATGCATTCGTAGAATTAGTTCAATCTTGTGGTCAATTCGTGAAGCTGGAGTGGTTGAGAATCAGATTTCATGAAGTTAAAGATACAGATGATGCAAATTTCATAAAGTACGCAGCCAGAGCTTACTTGTTATATTTATTAGGTTGTACCTTCTTCACTAACGAGAGTAGGACTCAAGTACCCGTTGCTGACCTGCACATGTTGACTGACATTGATGTTATTGGCTTATATGCATGGGGTGTTGTAGCTTTGGCATTCCTGCATACACAATTAGGACTTGCTAGTAGGGCTGGCGTTAAACAGATTGTTGGTTACATGAAGCTATTAGAATCTTGGATTTATAAGCATTTTCGTTTAGGAAGGCCTCATCCAAATTTGTCGTATTCTGATGAACAACCTCGTGCCTATCATTGGAGTCCGTGAAGAGATGGGGGTTTTACAGAAAACCACTTGCAAACATTACAAGAGAAGCTTGACATGTTACATGCTAATGAGATTAGGCATTTTGTAATAGTGTCATATTGTAAAAAAAAATAAGATTTTATAACTAATATTATGCATTGCTTATTTGTAAATTGAGTGGGATCCATACCGTTTATGTAGGACACATCATCCATTTCATGATGTTGCATATTATACTGGATGCTTGAAATGCTTTGATATTGTTGAACCCTATCACCCCAATAGGGTTTTGCAATAGTTTGGTAGGGTCTAAACTATTCCACCAGCTCCATTATCTCCTGTCTACCTCGCGTGTCAATCTTGAGTTCAGGTTTCACCAAAAATGTATTGTTTGGACTAGTTAACTCTCAACTTCTTCAAAAGGATCACATGTTGCGTCTCGTCAATCGCTTGGAATTTCTCAACAAAAAAACTTGTCTCTGTTTCGCAATCCAACTCCACAAAAGCACTTTTTGAAACTAGAAGCATATCTAACTTCCTCCAATGAGGATTTACACACTAGAGGGGAATCGGTTGACCTTGTTGAAAATATTCAGCTATCTCATGTGCACATGGCAACCCATGAGTACATCGCAAAATGCAGCCACATGCAGCAACATTTATTCCCACATTATTCGATCTTTTTGACTCTACCAATATATTGCCCAAACTAAAAATTGAAATAAAACCACGTAACTCAATGAACTCAATAGGTGTGTAGTTGTGTTGGACTAAAATCAAACTCCGCTAAAATGAGGCTTTAATGTCTGCATGCTGCAACTCTAACAAGTTGTGTATTTTGGTCAAAGATGTTTCAAAACTGCCCTAACTTGATCAATGTTGCCTCTTCAATTTAGCATGAGAACTCTTTGCCCTACAAGTATGTATAATTTGGTATTTAATATAAAAATCAAAAGATTATAGCAATTCATAAATGTAATGAGCATAATTTACCTGCTCATAGTGCTATTTCTGAAGTGCATAGTATTGTCTATTCAAGCTGCAACAAATTTTTCGTTGTATAGCTCTAGCCAATTGGTAGTATCATACTTAATAGCTTCAGGATACGTACTAAATTCGGTCTTGAGATTGGAAAATTGTTGATTGAATCCTCTTTCATCTCAAAAACCTTTTATCAGAACATTTTTACTAATATGCCATCTACATAAAAGATTAGTCGCCATAGGTAGAACTTTTGAGATGGCTTTCGTCAAAGCCAACTCTCTATCTACAAGAGTGACTTTTGGTAAAGCAGTCTTCTCCATAACAGTACGCAATACGCCTAAAGCCCATGTATAGTTGTCCTCCTGTTCATGACCAAGATAAGCAAAAGCAACTGAAAATGTCAAGTTCATTGATGTTACCCCAACAATCTCTAAGAGAGGGAGTTGATACGTATTAGTCTTGTATGCGCAATCTGTAATCAACACATGAAAAATGCACGTAACAACTCCAAACTAACCGGGTGTGCCCAAAACAAGTCAGTCACCATCTCTCTATCATCACATTGATGCCACTCAACATAATTATGAATCGACAATTGCCCCAATAGTTGTTGCATCTGTGATCTTCTAGCCCTCTATACTACTTGATGTCGGTGACGTGCGTTGTAGATTGTCTTCATTGTTGTCGCATTAAAGGCATCCCTTCGTTTCAATGTAGCCAATATCTCTTTTGGCTGCACCATACTCTTTGACATGTCAACTAACAAGGATGTTTCCTCCGTAGATAATCCGCTAGCAAATGAGTGCCTTTCAGGATGTTCAATAGGTGGATGGTTGTGCACTCCACATAAGACATGCAACATCTGCTCATCATTTGTAGGTAATTTTCCCCCCTTTAACAGAAATAGACATCCACACTTTTTAGAACTTGTCAACCTCAATCGTTCCCCCTTGATCTTCTTGTTGTCTCTATAGTAGCCACTTTTTTCACTAGCAAGTGTAAGTCTTGGTTTTCTGTCATTACCTCCCGTATCTGATGTCTTTATAACAACGACAAATTTAGTCTCCTTTCTAATGTCAAAAGCCCATTTAATTAGTGCTTGATGACTACTAAAAATCTAAACATAATAAATACATTTATATGTCAAATTATTAATAAAACTCAATACAAATTAAAAATAAGAAAAAATCATATTCATAAAAAAACTAAACAAACCTCATTTGTAATGAATTCATGACTGGAGTCCACTAATAATGTAGTACTAAATATATATAAAAAAAAAAAGAAAGTGAAAATACATGATAATGAGTAGCCAAACATATTTTTAAAAAAATTTGGCCTTGGGTTACTGAAAATGTATCTTTTATTCGGCAGTTAGTTACTAGACATATATTTTTTGTTCGAGAATATAATATCGGACTATTTTATTTTGTTCGATTTTGAAATACCGAATAAAAGTCGAAGAACAGTTCAGAAAAACGAAACAAAAACCTGCCAAACAAATAAAAAAAAAACAACTAATTTACTTTTTTTTATGGTTCTTCGCCACCGTTTCTTCATCCATTACTTTCTTTAATGATCAAAACACTATAATTCTAACTTTTTGAAAAAAGATGTGTAAGAGAAGAAAATTTGAGAAATGAAAAAGAGAAGTAGGGATTAATGACCAAGGGATATAAGGAAATAATAAAATATATTTAATTTGTGTTTTGTCCTTAGAGGTAATTTCACACACGGATAAAATAGGAAGAAAAAAAAAATCTCATATGGAAGGTGTAAAGAGGTAAAGTAGTGGTGTAAGTAGAATCACTCATACTATACTTTTGGGACTACAAAGGTAATCACCATTTTTGCCTTTGAATATAGGAGGGCAGATAAAGATGAGGAAGTATTATTTGTATCAAGGGAGTTGTGACCCAAACATAAATCTGTGTACTAGCCAAAAAGAAAAAAAATGTGAACCTCACCTTCCTAATTCAACATCTCTTTAATCTTAAAACCAACATGGCCGCAATGGTAAATGTTTATTTGGTGGTTTTGAAATATTGCTCTATATTATTTATCATTTGACACATGTAAAGTTGTCTCTTCAAAACCAAACAAAAAATTTTAAGCCCCACTGTTTTAAAAATAAATATTAAATTAGAGAATCACATGAATTTGCTCTAGGTCTATCAAAAATTTTCCTCAATGGTAATCCAATAGAGTGGTTTGAGTAATATTTCTTTGGGGTTGCCTTCTTTTAAGTTTGATTAAATGTCCGATTCAAATTTTGACAAAGAAGGTGCGGCTTCATAGCAATGGATACTTTGACAATTTAGTTTTTTATTTTTATTTTTATTTTTAGGAAAATTTACTTATAAATCCTATTTGGGGAAAAGTTGTACCATTTGGTCCTATAAGTTTTCTTTCAATCCATTCAGTCCTGTTTATTTTTGGTATGTTGATTTGGGGGTTTGGAGTTTACTTAATTGACCTTATTGCTAATTGTGTTTGATTTTTTTCGTGATGTTGGCTTTGTTTGGATAAGGTAGGTTATTTTACATTGATAATTTTTGGGGATTTGAATCCAGTGATTAATGGGGTTGGTGATCTTATTCTGTTCGTGTGTGTTAATTGATTTTGGGGGCACTGTATTTTGGCATAAGGGAGTTCTCAGTTTGTCATTTTCCTTGTCGCTGCCACTGTGTGTTGGGTGGTTCAAGTGTCGTGTTTTGTAGCATGGGGTAAGTTTTTTGTGATGAATAATTTTTTTATTTGATTGTGTATTGGTTGATGATTTATTTCTGGGGTAAGGGGATGTGTGTGTCAGTTTTTTGCGAGGTGTGTTATTAACATTATGATGTTTGACTTTGTGTTTGGGTGAGGTTTCATTGTTCTGGGCATGTGGTTGGGTTTACGGAATAGGGTAGTAACATTACGAGGCTTATGTTGTGATGTTAGTATTATCTGTTGTGTGTTTTGGTGGTTGCATTGCAGAATGTTGTTTGAATTTGTGGTGTATACGAGCGGTAGGGTGTTTCATTATGTGTGTGTATTTTGCAGTTATGGAGGTTGTGTTGTTGCTGTTGTGGACGTACGGACTGACTAGCACGATTGTTCGTATTAATGAAGGTTTCACATTTGCACAGTTGCTTGATGTTGTTTGTGGAAAGTTTGATATTTTAGCACTGGGGTTGGTGTTTTTCTTGTTTGCTCTCCCTGGATACAATAAATTCAAGGTTGATTGTAAGGATGATGTTCAAAACATGTTATGCCTTGCGAAGTCGTTCAGTCTCGATCACGTTGATGTGCTCATCCAGACGCGAAGTAGTGTGTCCAATATTGAATAGGGGGTTGCGGATTGTCGTGATGTTGATATGTGTGACGTTGACGATGTGTTGACATATGACATGGAAGACCAGGCTGATTTGTTGCCGTTATATTGTCCATACAAATCCAAGATGTTTCTTTCTACTAGTTGGGCATATGGTATTACTCATGTTGATCAAATTTTTGGGGGTAGGGAGAACGAATTTCAGATGGTATTATGCAAGTTTTTCGTTGAATGTGGGTTTCAGTTTAAGTATTTCAAGAATGACTTAGTGCGGATCACGACTGTCTGCAAGTTCGCAATGTCAACTGGGTGTGCGTGGTTGGTGCACGAAAGGGTGTCAGCTTCTAATGGGGTGATGTGTTTGAAGAGGTTTAATAATGTACATTCATGTGGTGCTGCGTTACGAACATACAGGAACCCGCGTATAGGATCGTACTTGGTGTCAGATGTAATTGCGGATCACATGCATGAATAGCTACTCACCCACCCTATGGACGTTGTTTTCGGTATGAAAAATGACTTTGGCCAGACATTAGTTATCAGTCATGGTTGGGTGTTGAGAAAGCTAGGAGTGAAGTGTATGGAGACCATGCCATGCCATTTGATCAACTCAGGTAGTATAGTAACGCTGTCATGGAGAACAACCCACATAGTTATATTAATTTAGATTTTGATCAACATTCTAGTAGGTTTGTACACTATTCTATTTCATTTCGTGCCTGCATCGATGGGTTTAAGCATTGTTGCCCACTTTTGTTTCTCGATGGTACGTTTTTGAAGGGGAGGTTCATAGGTAATATGCTTGCAGCTACCGCTAAGGATGGCAACCAAGGTATGGTTTTAACATCTTCGAAGTGTTGTTACGTTTTTCCCGATTTGTGAGATTTTTGCACGGTTTATTAACAACACATAACATGAATTTCATGGGACTCATATCATGCTTCGATGGCCCTCTTTTTACATTCATTGTTTGCAGGTTTGTTTCCGATTGCTTTTGCCATTGTTGATTCCAAAAATTCATGTAACTGGGAGTGGTTCTTGCGACATTTATCAGAAGTCATAGATGGGGACAAGACGTTGACCTTTGTATCTGATTGTAATGATGGTTTGCTTCAATCCATGCCTATTATTTTCCCATCAGCACATCACTCATTTTGTTTGTTACATCTTCAAATGAATCTGCGGGATCGGATGAAATATGTTAGCATGGAGCACAAATGTGGGCTGATGCGGAAGTTATGAGAATGCACATATGCACCTATAGTTTCGTGTTTCAATCACAAGATCGAGATATGAAATCATTGTAGCCCAGTCGTCGTTGGAAATTTCTTGAAAGATTTGGATCCGAAACATTGGGCAAATGCATATTTCAGGTAACATATGGCCAATGCATTTGTACACATTCAAAAATAAATGTCTGTTTGCTTCAAACTTTCATGGTCCTTCCCTTGTGCAGTGGTCCCATGTATGGGAAGATGTGGTCCAACGCTGCAGAGTCGTTCAATAATTGGATACCTGCACCTCGCCATCTCCCCATCACGCAGTTGGTGGATGCCAGTCAGGGTCAAATCATGGAGCAAATGGCAAAGTGTAAAGCTAAATGCAGCGTATGGGGTGGGGAGTTGTGCTCGAAGATGGAAACAATTTTGGAATCGGGGTTCAAAACTAGTAGATCGTGGATTGTTTGTCAAGTCGATGCAAATGTTTTCGAGGGTTGTTCACACCCATTGGTGTTGGTCGACATCGGCGCACGTACATGTTCTTGTTTTCAATGGCAACTTAATGATTTCCCATGTTCCTATGTGGTCGTGGATTTTTAGAAGAGTGGAAGAAACATTTACGACTATGTCGATCCTTTTTATCATGTCACGGAATTCCTAGTAGCTTATTCCGGGTCTATCTGCCCAATTCCAACAGTGAGAATACCCAATTTCTCATCGTCGGACTACTTAATTGCTCCACCTATGATGAAACAACCACCAGGGAGGCCTAAACGTGAGAGGATTCCTTTGAAGGGTGAGGTCGTGACACGTATTCGATGCGGCTGGTGTGGCAAAATGGGCAACCATAACCACAAAACATGCAATGAACCAATGTAGTTCATGTAGATTTTTTTTAAATGTTAGACATTCACACAATAGGTTCTAGAGATGATGTCGTATTTATTTATTTTCAGTATTAGCTTGTGATGTTCTCGTATTTTATCTGGATTATTATCAATGGTGTTTTTGTTTCGAAACATGTCCGTGCTGTTTACTTCATTGCCAATACAAAAACTAAATTGGGTGTTTACCATGTTCGGATAGGTAGATACATGGTATGGGAACTGCATATAAATGTTTCACCAACAGACTTATGGGTTACACTACATACGCATCCTGTCCATGTTTCTGTGTAACCAACACAAGACATTTGCTGCATTGTTGGGTTGTGTCACAAAATTTACGTCCCAACCATCTGGCTCATTGTTCACAGCGAATTCTATATTTTCCTCGTACCACCTTGGGTTCAACACAAATCTAATGGGTTTCAAATAATGTTTTACTATATTCTTAGCATTTTTGTGTACGACGTAATGTCAACCACAACACGCGGAATCGAACAACTAGTATAATATTCACACTCAATCATTGACGACACGTATACGAATGGACACTTGTGTAACCATATGTGTCATTATGTTTTGACACTCCATCATAAAGCATTCGAAAAATAAAATGTTTGACAACTTCCTATTCCAGCTTCATCTTTCATTCTTGAAGAAAAAACACTTACAGTGTGTACTATGGTTGTCAATATCAACGTCCCTGTCGGTTGTTGTCGGTTGTATTACACACACCATGCATACATATTAGTTGTCACAACATATAAATCTCTCAACGACCAACATCAGGACACTATCGGCCACTTAATACATCACCATACCATACTCATCAGTCGGTGTGTAAACATAACACAAACTTACTCCAGCATTCATAATCCGAACCTAATTTATATTTGTTACGATGAATCTAACGTAACCATTCTATGCGACGCACATACTAATGCAAACTAAAAAAACACTAATAACCAATTCAATCCACCATAGTGACAACCGTTCAACGCTTCCACCAAAAAATATTTAAAACAAACCCAACAAACAATAAAAACCTTCATCTACCAACAAAATACCACAAAATAAATGATGTCAAAAACCGATGCCAAAAATTGTGTAGTACTACCTTTGTCTAATTCACCGTGCGTTACAGGTGCCTCGCTTGCAATCCTCTTCCCGGGTCGTTCAAAAACATCTTCACAATTGTTGCACAGAAAACAGATGGCGTAAGGTCGTCCAATGTCCCATCAACATCAAACCCATGAGCGTACTACCATATGATGAAACATACATAGACGTCACAGTTTGACTTGCAAACCACACACATTCAAAAACAAATCATTCTCATTGCACAAATAACATAATCAACACCACTTACGAGTCGGGCGCCTGCTGTGGGCTTTTCATAACCAGCACAAGTGGACCATCAACATCTAATTTCCTACAAATCCGACCGCAACTCTTGGCTTCATGAACCAGTTTTGGTGGTCACCCACTCTTTCTGAAAAGTCACCATTCACGGGGGGGTCATATATACAATCATCACTGCAATACACTCACAATCCAATGATATTCCACTATGTACATGTTAATTACTCATTTAAACAATCGATGACAAATACAAATAAACATATAACAACATGTCCTGCTAAAAGTTTGAAACTTTACACGTGTACCATACCCAAACTCACATTATCCCCATAATACCAACTCAACTCACATTATCCCCCGAACATCAACATAATGCACATCACATACACTCATTATGTACCCTGCATGACAGCTAACCCATTTCCTGAAAATAAACAGTTTAACAACCCTCATTATGTACGTCACATAACCATTCCCAGTAAACACAACATCTAACATTAACAAATTCCCAATAAATGTCCTAATAATTATTGAATAACAACTGAACCTCAATTAGGTTACACCCCTACTATATTTCAACTTCTGCCAATTTTGTCACAACATCATCACCATTAACATGGAACTAACAAAATTACCATCAAATGGAAACACTATGTTACTGTGCTAGCCCAACATTATGCAGATTGTCATGGGAAAAAAAAAAAAAAAACCCAACTAAACTCATATACCATTAACGCGTTCACTTACCATCTTCAACGCTTCGTTGTAGTGCTCATCTCGCACCCCTCTCTGTTGCCTCATTGAATTGTAGTGTTTCCATGTTCCACACTGCGAATCATGTACCATGACTGCCCAATGTTTAGCATGGTATATGGGGTAATGAGTGTATCTGTGTCCTCGTGCAGCATTCGTGTGTACATTTAGATACTTCGTCCATGACAATGCACTATTGTTCCTCATCATGTCCTGCACAGACAAATTTCCATAACAGTTCGTGATGTACATTGACCATCATGATGTATTGGATTGGTCAGAAACAATTCCACATAAAATTATACATACAGAACAAACGCTACTATACACGTACAATGTGTCCGTATTATGGTCCTTTCAGAGGCCCGTTTTTGCAAGTCCATAAGCATATCAGCATTTCGTCGATCACCTTCAAATGCATGACATCGTCAAAACAATATCCATAACAAAACCAACACCCAACATTACACAAATTGCGTACATTATGAACAACTCAAACTGCTCAAATTACAGTGTGGTATACATATACATTCCCATGAATTGAGCTCTGATGGACCAGATTCTGAACATCTGTAAAGTGTACTTCAATCCCATTGTCACCACCATCCCATATTATGGTCCTGCAACCCATTATTCAGTGTCAATGCCAGTAAACTACATTACATGAACCACACTAACAGATAATATATGCAAACTAATAAATAAATTAAAAAAAAAACAAGTTTTACACATCACCCTCGAAGCTGTGCATATCCTCCAGCAACTTCATCTTGTCCTCCTCCATCAAATTCCACACAACATGTTTTCTGTTCATTCCAAAATCGCTCCATGTTTTTCGATCCACGTCAACGTCCTCAACGCTGTAAATCACATTGGGCTCTACTCCAATTTTCACTGACATTTTTCCCCTTGATTTATAACGTCCCATAGCCCCAGTGTATTCATAGTCTGCTAGTCTGAATTCGCGTCTTGGTTTGCTTTTCACACACCTAACCAGCGATGTCATCTTAGGCACAGGAGATGCCATGACTACCTTTTCCACATCCATAATTTCTACACCGTCCACAGCAATAGCCCCGTCCCTTACTTGCTACTCAAGGGGACCAACGTCATTGCTTCCCAACACTATCCTAGACATACATACATCACGACCAATATGCCCAGCATATTCATCTCCCACAATATCCATGCGAGCCATAACATCAGCAACATCATCCGCAACAATCTGTCCACTTGGCTTACATGTCGGCCTAAGCTGAACACTGTCCCCGCCACGTCCATTCCCTGACCCATTACTTTTACCGCACTTACTGTCCGAGGGTGTTTGCTGTTTAGGGCTACTAGCTATAACTAACTGCATGACCACGTGCGCCTCGTGATCGTTGACTTCATCCTCCAAATTTGTTATTGTGTCCCTCAACTGACCTATGACATTATTAGGTCGAGTAATTTCAGCTTCTTTGGCTATAATAACACTGTCAAATCCAACGAACAAGTTCGTGGCTTGTGCACCAAGGATTCCTTCCATCTTTTCCACACGGTCCTCCAATTCATGTATACGTTCGACCATCGCTTGTACCTCATCATTTAACTCATTAACTTGGATTAAAGCTTTACTCACTGCTCCTTCGTACCCACTAGCACATCACCAACGTTCTCACAGTTTGGTGTGCATGACAAGTCCAACAAGTCAAGGAACAGAACCGGCCACTTCTCCGCCACTAACATCTCATCATCACTTTTGTTTGTAATGCATGATGGTCCGCTGTCCTTTTTACTAGTTTCTTCTACTTCTTTAAATTCAACTTCACCACCATTAGGTGAATCTGGTTGCCAACACTCCAAACTAGTTTCCACATTACAAAATTTATTCACATCCACATCACAAACCTTATTCACATCCACATCAACCTCACACCCATTCCAAGCATTCACCGGCTGAACTTCCAATACCATCCCCTCTGCTTTTTTCGAAAACTCACTAACCTGAGCCGCATTGACAAAATGCCGTTCAATTATCGTCACATTAAGTTTGTCACAGTTCACCTCCATAATTAAATTAATGTCATTAACAACAACATGATAAAAATAAAAATAAAAAACATAACAACCATGTTCGCTGTTTTGTTGTACCTCCATACAACCCTTCACTAACAAGTCCATGGTTTTTAGCTTCCTGACTAATACACCAACGTTCTACCGACAAAACATTGGCGGCATATTCGCACGTTTCGGTTCCACAATTGTTGTGTGCTCGCAAAGTAGGAACTACAACTACCACAAAAAACATAATCAGTTCAGCAAAATCACATAATTATTTCACATTGTTTTCATGCAGTAGTAACATCTACTAGTTTGGTGTGACGTATCAATAATGCAACAACACACCCTATAACCCTTTCTAGCTTGCCATGTACGTCATTCAATGAACCAATCAAAGCATTACAAAATGCAACAACCCAGTCGTGCAACCATAACGTTTCGAGTCTATCAATCACGCACACAAACACCTACTCGATCGACTCACTAGTAGTAGCAAAAAATAACTTCACACATATGTACAAACAAAGTAACTTTGCAACATCTTCCTCGTCCTGGACATCTGCCCCATGAAGAGCCTCTACCATGACGTCTTTGATTACTTTCGAGGAGATTCTACTGACATTTGGGCAGCATCGTTGTATGAAATTTGATGGTGCTTTTCCACTTTGGGTCAAATATAGTTTGTCTTTACCACATTGGACACCAAACAGCAGTTGTATGTCACTATTCCTCCGTGGTAGCCCCTACCCCCAATGTAAAATTTCTCATCTTCGAATTGCACATTTGCACAATTCGACACACAGTTGCGTCGCATTTCTTGTACGCTCTAGGATCTAACTTATCCACACAAATGGCCTCAATCATAAGCTAGAACAGAGTCTTCTTAAGTTGCATAATATGTCCATTGTGCAACTCTAACTCCAACACAGTCTTGATCACGCCCGCGACGTTTGATCGATACATCAGTCTTGAAGTGTCGACTAGTTGTTTTCTACCATTTCCTCCAATCTATTTTGTTTTTCTTGAATGGCAACTTTTTTTTTTTTTTTTTTTTTTTTTCTGATGACAATCATGTCGGCGTTTGGACTACCAACTTCGAATATGGTGTTTTCCTCGCAGAACTACACTTTGCCAAGTTCCGTCCACCGTTATCTTTCACATAAGTCACATACAAATCAGTACACACATACACACGCCAACTCCAGTACAATGTCCGACATGCCCATTAACATTTACAATAACACACGTGGCATTATTTTTAAAACCACACCAAAACCACCACGTCACATGACAACGCTATTCGAACACAACGAACTTCAGCATAACTCTGTGCATACTACCATACAAACATTAACACCCAAACACTTGACGCCAACTTGACCTTCCTGAGTCACACTGCAGGTAGTAACACTGACCACATTTTCTGTACAACATACTACTCAATCAATCAAAATAACAACAACAAAAACCAGGTAAAATTAACGCGCACTCTAACAAACTCACATTACGGCCAACAACAACATCTTACGAATCCATGACATCGGGCCACAATACATGCCACATTGTCTGACTCACATAACACTAAAGCAGTTGTAAATAAATAAATAAATAAATAAAAACATCTAAAACCCTGGCATTAACAGGGGACATCACTAATTTGATTAACATCCCAAAATTTTACAAAGACACTTGCACACCACAAGCTAACGTCCAAAAACCAACCGACATATGCATACATAAAATACAATAATCATGGCGGTGGTCATACAAACAAACCCCCAACAATTTCACCACCCACAACACCATTGCCATGGAACTGGCAATATGTTATGCACACACTACTTACCATCAATTAAAATGAAACACACATTGTTTTACATGTTACCAACACAAACATTATCTGTAATCAAATAAACTAAAACTAACATCAAACGCTACTACATACCTTATGCCATCTCCCACCAATACGAATGCTGCCGCCGCCGATGTAACGAGGGAACACACACGTCAAAAATTTGCCGATAATGACAGCCACATCCAATTAGTGCATCAGCCCATGCTTCTAAACACCAAAATGGCTGTACTTACACAGGCCTATTCATATTTCTAGGGTTTGGGAGGAGATCCAATGTTCAAATTGGAAACAACAATAAGGGGCTAAACATTACCAACCTCAAACACACCATCAACACTCGAATCCTCACCCGATTTACATTGCCATGGTGAAAGTTTCCATGTTCATATTTTCCGTGATGATCGCAAGGGAGGGAAAACCAAAAAAGCCTACAGTATGCTTTTGGGATATATCTGTAATTTCAACACTGTTCAATTCCAAAATTACCCACAACAAATGAGACACCCAACGCTACCATCATGTCCAAATGTGTCCTTACATACCAAACAAGGCTTATCAACAAGTTACTGTTTTAGGATTTATTGGTGCATTACCCTTATTTAGGCCTTGGCAAATTAGTTTGTAAGCTAAGTTTTTAACTTTTTTTTGGACAAATTATTCTTAATTTTTATATTTTGTGCCTTATGTCATTTTAGCTCAATTTTGACCATTAATTTTAGAATTTCTATGAACTTGGTCCAATTAATAAGATCGATTAAGATGTTTGAAGAAAATGGTCACTGAGTTAGTGGAGTTAACTCACCAAGTTGAATGAATTTATAATTTATCTATAAAAGTATGACACGTGTCGCTCATATGACATTTTTCATCCAAAAAAAAAAAAAAAAAAAAACTAACAATTGTAATCAATTATATCAAAGTGAGACAAAAATCATAAATTTAAAATTAAAATCAAGTCAATTAAAATTATAAGAATGAAAATGACATAAAATTCAAAGTATATAGACAATCAATGTAATTTGTCGGACTTTTTTTTTTTTTTTTACTTGTATGTGTATGGTTACTCAAAAGTAAGCTTGATTTTGCACCAATTCCTAAATTTAAGTTAGTTAAAAAAACAAAAATTCAACTATTTATGAAGCGTGATTTTGCACTTTGAATTAATTTACTAAAGGTTGAAAATGATGGTAACAATAAAAGAATCTTAGAGTAAGGCCCCTTCCTAGTGTGATCTTATCCAAGTACTGCTTTTGAAAATTATTTTAGCCAATACGTAGGAGTTGGGTGCTCTTTCTTTGGACCACATGTCATTGTCTTTCGTAGTTTTATTCTCATACTTCAGCATCCACCCCAACTACCAACATCATCAACTTGACAATAATAATATTTTCAATAATAATGATTTATCTTTCATTTTCTTCTCCAATCATAGCCGACTTTACGGTTGAGAAAAAAGTTTGAAAAATCGCAAAAAGCTAATTCGATTAAGATCAAATTTCATGGTTTGATTTGATTTTCTCAATGTATAATTCTGTCTTGGTTCTAGAAATAATTTAATTGTACTTGATGGCATATTATTTGATATTTAAACAAATTGTGAATAATATTTTGTTATCATGTTGTAAATGATGACAAGGTTTCTAAAAGTTATGGTTCCAAATTGAATGGAATTACATTTTACAGATTTATTCTGATTTGTTTTCAAATTTTATGAAATTATTGGTAATAATTTGATCATTGATTTCCTACTAAACCGAACTATACTCAACCTTAGCCGACTCCTAGGAAAGGACAATGACAAATAGAAATAGCAATACCACTCATCTTCTTTGAAATCCATATAAAAAATTGATACACTTAATCAAAATTGATGAGACATGAAACACGAAATAAAAATATGTATAATTCACCTCAAAATAATATTACGTTTGCTGCGGTTTCACCATAATATGACAATGTTACAAAAAAAATTACAGAGAGATTTGATGACACTTTAACTATAATAATGATAATTATTATTAATAATTAATAATAATAATAATAATAAGAGGGTAACAGTGTAGAATTGCGAACAATAAAAAAGATCTTTATTTTAAAATTTGAAATCTACAATTGAATGATTAGTGTATAACATTTGTCCAAATCCAAGAACATATTTGGTTTGTCTCTCAAAATATGTTTTTAGAGAAAAAAATTCTATGAACATGTTTGGTTGAAATTTTTTTAAAAAACATTTTAAAATCAATTTTTTCTCTACTACACATCAATCAATCATTTTTTCTCTCTTCTCTCTCTTTCTCAATCATTTTTGCTCTTACACCCACCTATTCAACTACCAAAAAAAAAAAAAAATCAAATCATCCCAAACTCAAACTATTTTCAAAATGGCATTGGCTTCCCTTCCGTCCCAGATCGGACTGAAGGGTACAGTTGGGCCCGTAGGGGCCCATCATGGGTTCTATTTTGATAATTCGAACCATGCAATATGTAGAACTCGTCGAGTACTAATGCCTGTAAAAAAATCCGTTGATCGGATGTCGATAACTATCTCATCGAATCAGTTTTCTGTCAATCGTTTATTTTTTCATCATCAAATTTTTTTATACAAAACTGATTTGATCATATAATTGTTGATATTTGATTAATATGATTTTTTACAGGCATATAGTACTCGACGAGTTCTGCATATTATACGGTTCAAATTATCCAAATAGGACCCATGATTGGCCCCTACGGGCCCAACTGTACCTTCCAGTACCATTTGAGACTAGAGGAAAGCCAGACCCTTTCAAAATATACCACCAAACACATTTTCAAATTTTCTAAACTCTCTCAATAAAATTATTTTTGAAATAATATCTCAAAATACAAACCTGTTGGAAATCGAGTCGGGTTTCGGACCCGAATTTTGGACGCCCAAGGTGGCATGACACATGACCCATTTAGTGACCTTATTAGTTTGAATTTCAAACCACCTTATCCTAAGAGTAATGGTGAATAACCCACAATCTTATCTCTTGAGAAGATAGAGTTGTAGGTGGTTAAATCTCTTGTATCTATACATATTACACATAACATAATATGGGTTTTAACCAAATAGTTTTTCTGCAAAAAAGACTCTCTCTCTCTAGCTCTCTGTCATTGAAGAACAACCATGCCTTTGTACTGTGAATAGTGTGGGTAGTTCTCTAGTAGTTCTATCCCATTTTTTGGAATTGTTCGAAAATATCAATGAAGAGACATGATTCACCCACATAATTATTAGATTTAATTTAAGCGTAAAATATATGTCTGAATCCACTTACTTTCTCTGTGTATTTCTTATTTTTTCCAACCACATTACTCATCAAGCTACCAATTTTAAAGAAGCCACCACCACTGGACCACTGGAGGGTGAGGGAAGAATACTTAATCCATTAACTGTGAACATTAATAATAATAATTTATCTCAGAATTTCTTCTCCAACCCATTGCCGACTACTTTCATTGAAAAGGACAATGAAAAATAGATTCTTTGAAACGTGCAAAGTTGTAAAGAAGCCACCCCCCATGGAGAGTGATTGGAGAATACTATTAAGTAAAAAGCACAAAGATGTGATTTTAATGGTGGGAAAATGAGCTTATATGACTCCTCATTTCAAACAGACAGCCAACTTTGTGACTCTTTATCATAAATATTCACTTGAGTTTCACTCTCAAGCTTACAACTAAAAGAGTAATTTAATATTAAAAAATGTTAATCACAGCTCAAAGAATTGTCGCAAGTCTTGATGTGGATAAAAAATGGCGTAAAATTTAGGGTCATTTTAAGTTCCCTAATATTACAATTTTAAGAGATAAAGGACATTTCAAACTTTCATACTATCTCAGGTCCCTCAAATAAATGCGCATCTTCCCTCCAAAATTATTGGATCAAAATATCCTTACAATTTACATTCAAAATTCTTTCACTTATTGAAAATTTTCGGAACTTAAAAACTCAATAACTTTTGATTTAAATGTCCATTTTCAACAAAAAAAAATTATATTTTTGGAATACCCTCGTCAAGATCTATCAAATAAGATCCGTGATGAACATGAAATTCAGGAAAAAATATTGATAAAATTTCATTGAGTTAGAAATCAACATGAAAGTAAATTTCTCTGAATACATTTACATAGAAATTTCAGAGAAAATCAAATGTGTTAGAGAAAATCAATAAATAAGTAAATTTCTTTGACTACATTTGCAAAGAAATTTCAAAGAAAATCAGCATGTAAGTCAATTTCTCTTATTACATTTGTAGAGAAATTTTAAAGAAAAATCCAATGTGTTAGAAAAAAAATCAGCATGGAAGAAATTTCTCTGACTACATTTGCAGAGAAAATTCAAAGAAAATCAATGTAACAGAGAAATTTCAGATATAGGTCCAGTGAAATTTTAGATTGCAAGTGTGTAATGGCAAAAAAAAAATCAATGTGATAGAAATTCCAGATATAGGTTCAAGTGAAATTTCTCTGGTATAAGTCTTGTGAAATTTCAAAAAGATTTCTCTTCATGAAAAAATTCCGTTGGTATAAGTCTAGAGAAATTTCAGTAGGTCTTCCAAATTCTCTAGTATAGGTCCAGAGGAATTTCTACTATACATCCAATAAAATTTGTCTCGTATAGGTCCAAAGAAATTTCAGCAGATCCTTCGAATTCTCTAGTATAGGTCTAGAGAAATTTCAAGTATAAGTCTAGAGAAATTTCTTTGGTATAGATCTAGAGAAATTTCAGTAGGGCCTCCAAATCCTTTGGTATAGGTCCAGCGAAAATTACCTAGTATAGGTTCACTGAAATTTCTATGGTATAGATCTAGAGAAATTTCAGCAAGTCCTCCAAATTCTCTAGTATAGGTCCAGAGAAATTTCAGCAGGTTCTTCAAATTCCTCAAGATTCGTGAGTTTATTATTGTTCATGATCACCTACTCTTTATTCTCTAGCAAATAGAACAAAGACCCATCCTCTTGGTAGTTGTCACGACCCAAACTCGCCCCTATGAGTTTAGCACCGTAACCGGCCAGTAATCCGAGATTACCGAAGGCCTACTTAACAGTAAAACAGTAATACAGAGTACAGGGACTGGCGGAATCCAAAACAGTAATTAAAAGATATCCAATGAGTTGTGACAGTCTGTATGCAAAAAGTCTTTTCATAACATATTCACATTCAGAACAAAAACAGTATATACATACATCATTTACAGGCATTCAGGTTAGGGACCAAATCCCCACCATAACAGTACAGTACAAATATCATTTAGTCTATACATAACAGAGACAGTTAGGGTGAATTTGAGACACCCCAAAAGCAGCCTTAGCTTGAACAGATCTGAAACCTCGAAGTGAGGCACAAAGGTTGGCTTGACAAAACAAGGGCTTAGCCTGACGTTTCTAGCAACGGTCCGGTACCTGAACACCTACATATATGTATGAGCAATGAGCTAAAGCCCAGTGAATAACATATGCGTGAAGATGTTAAGAATGAATGCCCTTTCAGTATTGAAAACAGTCATTTATCAGTATATCAGTCATTCAGCTTGTGGCTCATATTTCATGCCATAACAGTCATTTAAAAACTATAATAGTCATATGTGGTACATCCAATAGCAAAACAGTACAGTAGGTCTTAACAGACCGAACAGTCAATTGATGGCCATCATATCAGTAAATAGTAGTGGTTCCAAACATGGGAACCGACAGAGATCTCTGTGACAGTAACAGTACAGTACAGTAACAGTAAATTGCTATGGATGCCACAAATACAGTTCACAAATAGCACAAACATTCATTCAGTAAGAAATATCATTTCAGAAAGCAGTACAGTTGTTCATTCAAAAAATATTCATGATTGAACATATCTTTACAACATTGTTACTCACAGAGCACTGGGCTATAAGCAGCTAGAGCGTCCTCGGATGCCAACCTTACACAGTTACAGAACGAACACACACTAAGCTACACAGTTGGGAAATAATAACTTAATCTCTAATTTGCCTCGGTGTGGTTCTACATCAATATCCTCATTAAGATGGCTTAAACTAGGCCTAAGAATACCTATGATAGAATGAGGATGCAAAGATGCATGTAAAAACACTTTTCAAAATTTTCAGAAAACAAGGGTCTCGCTTGAGCGTGGCTTTCTATGCTCGAGCGGACATGTAGACAAAAGAGCTCCGCTCGAGCGTGACTTTCCTCGCTCGAGCGAACTGCAAAAGTACTGGATGGGTGAAATTCACGCTCGATGGGTGCTCGACCTCCGCTCGAGCGTGAGACACAAGTCCTTGCTCGAGCGTGCATTCCCCCGCTCGAGCGAACTGTAAACACATGCAAAGTACTGGATACACGCATTTCGCGCTCGAGCATCACTTTCCCCGCTCGAGCGGACTGCACGAACTCAGTGTGTACGCTCGAGCGTGGAGTTCCCCGCTCGAGCGTGAGTCCAAAATCTGAAATTTCCCGATTTGAACCTCAAGCTCAAAACTCAACTTTAAAGCATCAAATTCGATCCTTTTGGGCTAATTTTCTGGAAAACACTTGTAAACTCATAATATGACATGTTTCAAAGATCAATTTGAGAAATCAAAGCTCAAAGGTAGTTCAATTAAACACAATTTCAAAGAAGTTTTCATGAACATGAGGAACATATGACATGCATGAATTCTAGTGAATTCTAATGCCTCAAAACATGATCCAAAGCAAGATTAAACTCAAAACATGATGAACTCATGGTCTAGAACAAGAATGTAAACTTGCATGCAAAATTTCATGAAAATCAACTTCAAAATGCAAGAATGTGTACATGCATGCATAATTGAAGCTTCAATTCAACAATTTAAGCCATAACTTGGCTGTAAACTCCAACAATCCTCTAAACCATGCAAGAACCAACTCAAAATATGAACCAGAAGGTAAATTCTCTACCTTAAGTCTCCAATTTCAAATGTAGAAGCTCAATATGCAAGGAATCCTTCAATCTCCTAAGCCTCCAAGCCAATTTGGTTGAAATCAATCTATCTCCTATCTCTCTCTCTAGTCGGTATGATATAAGGAAAGAGGCTGAGAATAAAGTGTCAAAAGCTCCTAATCAAGTCACAAATATTGGTGTAGACAAAGGCCACTCAATGGCAACTAGGTAAATAAAGCCAACTTATGTAATTTAACATTATTAATTCTAATTTAATCATACCAAATCACATTTCAATTAAATATACCATAAAATCACATAAATTCTAACTAACATAAAAACATTACTCGATTTCAAATTCGGCCGCCGATAAGGCCTTCAATATACAGTTTAAAGCGCAAAACATGAACAGATCATTCAACAGTCAATAGACAAAAATGTACTTAAGCTATACACTCAATCAATCAGTTCTGGATTTCAGTCAATCAGTCGTTTAACATGCTTAATCATAGATTAGCACTTATCAGTGGTGAGGGTTGTCACAGTAGTGGACAAGGTCAACGGGGCGGATATGGCCGCAAAGGCGGCGAAGGGGGTTCGAAACTTGGTGTCGAAGACTTGACAAGGCTGATGGCGATGAAATGGTCGTCAGAAGGGAAGGAAGCGGAGGTAACGATGTCAAAGAAAGAGAAGATGGCGGATTTTGGTTCTAGGGTTTGGGAAAAGAAGATTGTGAGGTGGTGAAGAGATCCAAATCTGTAGAGAGAGAGAAGAGAGAAGATAAATAGAAAAATTGATGCTGGAGTATAGGAGCCGACGACGGTAATGAAGTAGCCGTTGGAGTAGAAGGATGCGAAGGGAACGGTGTGAAAGAGTGAGAAGATGATGGACTAGAGTTTTAATGTTTAGAAAGAGAGAGATCAGAGAGATAGATGAGAGGCAGAAGAGAGACCCAATTATGTAGAGAGAGAAGAGAGAAGAGTGAGGGTAAAGTTGGTATTTTTTTTAAATAAAATAGAAGTAAAGGATGTGAGGGACCTTTTCTAACATTAAAAAAAATAAAAAATAATAAAATAATAAAAATTATGGACCTCTTCTACTACCCAAAATTAGAGAGGGATGTTAGACTAATTTTCTCTAAAATTTATTTTATCTCTTTATGATTTGAGGCCAGAATACTTTAGATGTGAAATGACTGCAATATCTTCAAACTCTATTCTTTTTTGTATTTATTTTCTTTGTCTCTCCTCTTTCATAAACATAATTTATAGTGTTTAACATTAATTCAATTAAATCACAATTAATTATAAATTCGTAATTATTTATTGTCATTGTTAAATTTTTATTCTAATTTTAATTATATTTTAGATCAGAATTAATTCTAAACATTTAATTATTTATTATAATTTTTGACTTTTTACTCTAATTTTAATTTAATTATATTTTAGATCAATTCTTAATTGTTATTTATTTTATATTTTTATTTAATTATATTTTAAATCAA
This sequence comes from Camellia sinensis, assembly GCF_055761805.1. Taxonomy (NCBI): domain Eukaryota; kingdom Viridiplantae; phylum Streptophyta; class Magnoliopsida; order Ericales; family Theaceae; genus Camellia; species Camellia sinensis. The sequence continues at coordinate 17,425,291 of NC_138966.1, forward strand.
TCATTAATTATATTTTATATTTTAGATCAATCCTTAATTATATTTTAATTTATTTTATTTTATTTAACATGTTAAACTAATTTTAGATTTGGAGAAAATGTGAATAAAATTGTCTTTTGTTATATTAATTTGACTTAATTTTCTTAGAAAACTAAACCCACTCTCACAGTGGGTGTATGCGATACACTTACTATTAGTTTAGATAAAAAAAAAAAAAAAAAAAAAAACTAATGATGACACATTAGTCCAAAACACATGGGGATTTTCTAACTATATTTAAATCATAGGAGGTAAAGTCCTCAAACCTTAAATCATTGGGGGGGGGGGGGGGGGGGGGAAATGGATTTAACCCTACAAAATGTATCAAAATATGTAAAAAAAAACTTAAAGATGTGTGAAAAAAGTAGCTTAAGCTTCTTACATTTTGACATTTTATTCATATATTTGACATATAATAATTTTTCTGTATTGCATTTGCATATATGATTTTAAATATCGATATCGGTATATATATTAACATTAGGGATACAATCATATATTGATCGATGTTAGAGAGTCACGGACAATATAAATAGATATCTTAATAAATAACGATAAAAAAAAGTTAAAATCTCATTTTGTAATGATCAATATTTAAAATTCTGATTGCATGACAATTTCTCATCCTTCTTAGTTTGTTTTTAATAGGGTAAATTAAAAATACATCTTCTGAAATTTACCTAAAACACAGATTGTCCCTATAAGTCTAGAAATTACATATTTCCCCTTCAAGTTTCTAGTCATACAACAAATGATTATTTTTATTAAAAAATCATCAAATCAATGAACAGTTTTTAATAATATCATAAATATATTTCAATTAACAATTCAAGTAATTTTATTTATGTATAGGATAGACTAGATAGTAGTTAGGATTTTTTTTTGTTAATTTTATTTAACAAAAAATTCTAATAACAAAATATTTATAATTTTTAAAATTATTGAGATATTTCATATTTAAATAAATCTTATCAGTATATTTGTAATTTATCGTTTTTAATAAATACATAGCAGCGACACAAAATAGCCAAATACAAATGATGAAGAATGGTACTTTTGCAAAAGAAAGTGGTAATTCCATTGCTCAAAGCTGCAGATTTGGCATTATGCTAAGGAAATTCTGTGTTATATTACAATATTTTAAAGCAAGAAAAGCATGGATATGGAAAATCTTGTGTTTAGCTCTATTTTTGTTTTCTTTATTCTGATTTTTCCTGTTTTCCAAGGAACACTAATAAAAATTCAAAAAACATTCGTCATTAAAAAAAAAGAAAAGGTTGTTTTCAACGAATTTTTATTTTTTTTTTTAAAACCTATTTCAAAAACAGTTCATCAAAATATAATTTTTGAAAGAAAAAAAACAAATAAACACCCACCCACTTAAGCTTTAATTATAAGCAGTGGGATGAATGAACAGTGGAGTGGAATTCCACAACAGGTACTAACCCTCTGTCCCAGTCGGCTCCTGAGTTGTGGTGTGAATGTTTTCAATAATGTCTGCTCACGTGTTCTTCTACTTTCCATATATATAAAACTTTTTTTTTTTTTATTTACCTAACAAATAAATAAATAAGTAAATAAAATTGTACTAATGAGAGTGAGAGAGAGAGAGAGAGAGAGAGAGAGTAAAATGGGCAGGTCCCCAAGAGGGTGCTTTGTTTACGTATACAAATTTTCCAAGCTACTTCAGTGATCTAACTTTAAGAGACAACGACCTCCTCCATTCTCATCAACTAACCCCTTTTAATCTTCCAAGTACTAGTTTGCAATCTAATAAACTACACAATTCTAGTCGGCTCGGATTTGATGGGACCATCTCTCTCTTCTTTTTTTTTTTTTTTTTTTTTTTTTCTGTTTTTGAGAAATTTTTACGTGCCGTAAGAATATCACGTAATATTATGACGTAGTACTTTCCACTAATCACAAATGCATATGTCTCTTACTGTCTCCCAAACACTCAACGTAAATCTGATGAACCATACTCTCAAATCCAATCACAATAAAGAAAGGTGCCATATATCATCTACCTACTAGATCCCAAAAATTCATCAATTTTCTCTCTTTCGTATGTTGTGTGTAATTATAATTTTATTTTCAAATATAATATTTGAATGATCATGTTTATGACAAAAATAGAGAAGTAAAATATCACTCCAACTATTTTTCATTTTGTTGTTTGGGTGCGTTTAAGAATCAAAATGTAATTCTCAATTTCATTTCGTAGGAAAATTGAGATCTTTTTTAAGTGTAAAATATAGATATGTAGATAGGCTACTTTATGTATCTGTTAGGAAACATTGCACCTCAGCAATGCAGTAATTTGTAGCGCATCTACACCAGGGTGAAGCTAAAGTCTCATCACGTGCTCTAACCATTGAAGAGAAGGTTTAACTGCACCAAACAACTATAAAGATTTGAACCCAAGCGTAAAGTGCAGAAATCTAAATATTTACCCCCTAAACCAACCACTATGTGGTTAGGCAAAATGAGATTACCACAACCATAAGAATCGTATTTCTACGTTCTCTTCGAGAATCTCACCATTCCTGAAAATATAACTTATTTAAGAGTAAAGTAAGTAGATGGACTCATGAAATTTAAAATTAAATTGTGTTTCTATAATTTTCCGTTTCTATGGAGAATTATTAATCAAATCAAATGTTTGAATTGGCATGTGAATATTATAACTAGTAATGAAATTCTTTGTATGTGAATATTGTGAAATTCATATTTAAAATAAATTTAGATCATAAAATAAAATTTTGAACAAAATTTCTACATATATAATAGTGCTTGTGGTGGTTGCTTCATGATGAAGGAGGCTTTAGTGATGATTTTTTCAACTTTTATAATGACAATTCAAAGACCATATTTGAATGAATAAATTAAGGAATTGTTGACAATGTTTAGGTAGGCACTGGGCACCACCCAAAGGGAGGATTAAGTCCAAACTTCTTGACGGTGGCATGGGACTTTTGACTTTTGGGCATATGTGTCCTTTCTGGATAGGTCAAGTTACACCTTTTAACACCATAGAATTGTTTTTTCTTCTCATCAAGTAGGCAGACATTCCCATCACCACCATCCCCAAACACCCAAAATTCATTGAAGCAAAGTCAATTTTCTCTTACTACGTAAAAACAAAAACAAAAACAAAAACAGCTACAAAAAAGAAAGAAAGAAAAATAACTTGATTGCAAGTGCTTAAAAGATAGAGGATGTACACGGATCAAATTCCACTACTAAAAATCGAATTTGTTTGCGACAGTCTCAAACGTTGAAAAAAGTGCACATGTTGTTGTAAAAGACTTTTTGTGACGGAGTAGCGATGGGAAATGGGGGTTGGAGGAAGGGGGGTGTGACAAAAGGTTTTTGTGATGGCAAATCAATGGTTTTTGCGACGGTTTAACTTGACACAAAAAGCGAGAAAAATATCACTTTTAGCGACGATTTTTGATGTTGTCATTAAAAAACCTTTTTAGAGGCGGTAGTTGATGTCGCTGAAAGTATTATTTGCAACGGTCGAAAATGTCGCAAAAAAAATAATTAATAATGTATTAGCGACAGTTTAAATTGTCGTTAAAGAATTGAACTAATATGTATATGCCGTAAGACTAAATTAATTATTTAGTCATTATGTTGACTCACATAAGATGGTAATATGAATAAGAGATTTAGCAGGATTATGATTTCATATTTTTTGCTACAGTTGATTGATAAATAAAGAAGAGTGTTTTCCAAGTATCCTACTTTGATGGGTGTAGACATCTCATTTTTTACCACTCTTACGATTTGGGCTCCTCATGGTGAACACTCAATGATGAATTGTTACGCTGTCCAAATTGTTCTATTTCCTCAGCAAAAGGCTTTAGTTTTCAAACTTCAGAGCCCAAACCTTGCACCCTCTTTGAACTAAAACCTAATTTTTTTTCTAGCCTGACCACTCAGACGCTTGTTGGCCAAAAAGTGCCCGGTAGACCATTTTTTATTGGCTAGCCGTCCCTTTTCATGGTCGGCCGGCCATGTCTAGCGGCCAGCAGATATTTTGCTACCAGTTGTCTCCCCCATGTGCATGCTTTGCACCAGCTGGCTCAATATAGATATTTCCGACAGGAGAACTTATTTTTCTATGAATAGATGACCATCCCTTATGGTTTTAGATTAGCAAAATTTGCCAAGTGCCTAAAACTTGCCAAACACTCTCTCTCTCTATCTTGCAATATGCATACATTCTACATACACTTCATAAACCAAAATTTTGAGGCTTCATACTAAGATTATTGAGCCTAAATTTCAACTCTTGAGGGTGATCACCTTATGGTTTGTGAACCAAAGAACATCATCTTTTCAAGAGGTATAACTTTTGCTATCTTTACACTACTCTTTCCTACACTTTTCTTGTTGTTTTTCCCACTATTTTGGATTGGTTTTATGGGTTGAAACTTGTGATATAAAAGCTATCAAAAGTGGATGGGTTAAACACCCTTTCTTGAACCTTATTCTATAGCTCATATCCTTATGTTTCCCATTTGTTTCTTTACTTTTAGTTACTGATTTTCAGAGTTTTCAAAAGTTAAAACATATGATTTTAAGGTCTAAAAGGTAGAGGGGCTGGCCACCATTCCTTAGGCTTGCTTACTAGCTTTATTCCCTTCTTTTTTTGGTTTACTTTTCTTAGCTTTTTAACAGGATTCCAACACTGTTTTTGCTATTTTAGGGTTGTTTTAATTATTTATTTAATTTATGCTTTGAATACTATACTTGTGTTGTTGTAAGTACTCATGGATTTGGGGGTTTAGGCCATAGACACCAATTCATTTGAGTTGATAGCTTTTCATTTTCTTTTTCCTTTCATGTGAAGAGTCTCACTCTTGTAATCATCTTTGCCTAATAATCTTTGCAACCTCCCCCTTTTCTTTTTTTCTTTGCTTAAGAGTTGTCTTAAACACTAGTTTGTTGCTCAAGGCATGAGAAAGAGACTTTCCATGATTAATGGTTTGATCTCTTCGGATGTTCATTACCAAGGCATTACATATCTTTCATGCTAAGTACAACTTTTGTTTGACACTTCTCTTTATTGCTTTTTTTGCACTTAGTGGACGTAGTGATCACTTTTGGACAAAAATAAATAAGGAATGGAAGGTAATGTAAAAGAGGCTAATAAAATTGGACTAAAAGAGGCAAATGATAATAAAATTGAGTTGGGGTTCAATCGGACGTTATAGTGAACCTATTGCGTCTCGAATCATCACATACTCTTTAGTGATGTCAATGATTCAAGACGTAATGTTTACCACTTCCCTTGAGGTAACTCCATGATAGGGGAATGGTTTTGTCGGTTTTTTTATCTCCATTTATTGATCTTTTGTCCTATCGGTTCATAGATCATCATGCAACAACTTTGCAACAATTGATCATTTGCAAACTGAATCTACTCCTTCCTTGATCAATTTCATGATAGGGAGAGGTAGAAAGGATAAACATCTTCCATAAACACTCTTTTTTTTCTCTATTTTGATTCTGTAACAGCATGGTAGTATCCAAAAATAGTGGTCGGCCGGCCACCTTTTTGTTCGGCCGGCCACCTTTCTATCTGGCCGACAACTTCTCAAGGCCGGCCGACCACCTCTTGTTGTACAGGCAGTGGCATTTTCATAGTAGAACAGAGCAGAAGCTAGAGCAAAAACAGATTAGTTTTCTGACTTCAAAACAGAACAGGATCTGGTAGCAAACAGAATAGAATCTGGCAGCAAACAGAGAAGTTTTCGAAAGGATGTTCTCATTTGTGTATGCACATTTCCTTGTTTCCCGTTTCATTCATTTAGTGCTTTAATATTAGTATGTTGTAATTAATTAGTTGCTTAATTCAAATTTGTAATAACTAGTTAATTGGTTAATTCATTCGGTGATGTAATAAGTAGTTTAAGTAGGACAATCATTCGAACCCTCTTGTACGATGGTGCATTTGTAATATTGTATATGTCTTCTAACCCCCACTTCTTTCTGCCTTTTATTTACTTGCTTATGATGGTTGAATATAGCATCATATTTTGGTTTATATCATTATCATGTGTAAATAGCCATCTTTGCATACATCGGGTTCGGTTCATCACTCTAACTTTATTGTCATTTCTTACTTACTTGAATACGTTCGCTAAACGCATGTTTTGAGTTGAGCTATATGTCATGTTAATAAATTGAACCTAGTAGTTGCCTTTTTCATGTGTTGCATTAGTTATTTGCATATTAGAGCATGCATTTTTCTAACTATTTTTTTTTTTTTTTTTTTTCTATTTTGGCTTGCCTCAGCTGAGTACTAGGTGAGTATTTCCTACTTTAGCATATTACATGTATGTTTGTATTGCCATGACAAACATATTACCATGAGACTAAGTGCTTATTTGATATATCTCTTTGAATGCTTGTGGATGAAGGCTATGTCAGTTAAATTGTGATGATTTGATTAATGTACCTATGAGTTTACCTTTTCAAGTAGCACATATCCAAAACTCTTTTCAAACAAATATAAAATCAAAGCATTTCAAAGTGGGTGTCATAGTCTATACATGTATGCCTCACATAGTAATGCTAGCCTAATAATCGAAACAAGAGCATATGCTGTACATAAAAATCATATCATGATTAGTAGAGACCGATCTTTGATCAGGTGAGGGAGGTGCTCAATTCATGACCTTTCCCTCTCATACCTAAGTTCTCGAGCCAAGACACTTTGGTGATGACGGACAAGTAGCCTTCGGCACGAGTCATGGGTTTCCTAAATTTTCAAAAATATTTAAGTGGTAACTCTGAAATCTAGCAATGTAGTCCATTTTTGACATTTCTGATTGTAAATCAAAATTTCAAAGATTTGCCTGATTTTGACTCTCATTTGTGTTTTTCTGTTTCATATTGCACTTGTGAAACCAGATTCAGAACCATGGGAGTCTGAACTGTAGGGCTATAGTATCTAAGGAGACTAAACCCCTCCAAGGAGCACGAAAAGCCAGCTACAGTTTCTGGCGACTTTGTTGGGGAATTAGAGAACTTGACTTAGACTTCATGATGTGACATTTTATTTATAGATATATGTTCTTTGCATTGCATTTGCATTGGTGCTTTAAGTCACTGTGTTTTCTATCTACTATTCCTGGACGGCTTGCCAGAGGCATGCCCAAAAAGCTTGCCAAAGGGCTGACCGATCATGGGCTCCGCCATGTTGGAAACACAATCCTTGGATCTGGATTACCGTTGTACCGCTTGATCCTCCTTTCACTTATCGGTGTTAGGTGTGAGAGGTATATAAGGTAGTCTTGTCGAGGTACCCTTTTGACCAATCAGCCCAGCTACATATAGTAAAGCCATAGTGACTGTTCCAACTTAGGACTGGATGCTTGCCCGTATGCAGGATTTTGTGAAACTACTTACTTGAAGTAGTAAAAACCTTAGATCGTGTCAAAATCTAGGACAGGGTAACCTTACCCTCTCATAGACTTTGGCTCTCTTTAACTGGTATGTGCTTTACAGTGACACTGTACGAGAATGTTTATAGCAGTGGCACAGTTAGTATCTGTTTTGGGGTAGAATTCAGTGGGGAGTACAGTCCTACAGCTTTGATCATATCTGTTCTGATGAAATCTTAGCTGAGGTGCTATCCGATTTCTGATTTTGTTGCTTTTTCTTTATTTCTTTTGCAAGGTAGTCTAAAACCATAGCTTCAAAAAGTTCTGTTATCCCCCATGTACTCTAGACTCGTATTGGAAGACTTTGTAAGATTAGAGATCTTGTTTGAGGACAGTCAGTGTTTTCCTCAATGTCACCAGTTACACGGCGAAGAAGGGTCAGGGCTAGTTCAGTAATTTCAACAATCACCCCTCAGCTCATCTACATTCAGTTCACCTCAGGCATAGCCGCCTACTCCTAGAATGGCTCAGTATCCACCATCTGATTTGGTAGGCTTGTTAATCCGTCTGCAGTAGTTAGTTAACTCATTCCAATACGATGTGGCCTGTCAAACTGAGGTCATGACTAGGTTGTAACAACAACAACAACAGCCGGCTGTGGCTTTTACATCGCACACACCTAATGTGACCATCCCCATATCTGGTACCGTCGCCAATAATACTGCTATAGCTCAGGATCCACAAACCGAGAGTGTTTCAATTTTTCTCGTCCAAGAAGATCTCATTCCGGTCCATACATCTAGAGCCCTAATTTACCAAACTGAGGCACCGATTGAATTCGAGGTTGACCCGACTGCGCTCAAAATCAACAAGTTGGAAAAAATGTTCAAGAAAGCACAAAAGGTTAACTCTATTCTAGATATAGAGGATGTGTACACCGAATCTGCAGTTTCTTTGCCCGAGTGGTTCAAAATGCCACATATTGATCACTTTGATGGCACCAAAGGCCCAATAGTACATCTACGTTTGTTTACAGATATCTTACGACCAACGGGTTTAACTAGACTACAGAAGTTATTGCTCTTCGACCGGACTATGACATGTATAGCTTCCATCTGGCATGCTAAGTTAGAAGATTCTGTGAAGTAGAACTGGAAGGAATTGGCTGAGTCTTTCATTGCTCAATACTTCTACAACACGCAAATCGAGGTCATAACTCGTGATTTTGAAGCAATGCGTCAGGAGCCAAAGAAAGGTTTCTCTGAGTTTGTAACTAGATAGAGTGCCAAAGCATCAATGATGACCATTCGACTTTCAAAAAAAGACCAGATCAGAATGGTTGTCTGGAACCTTCATGGCAAGCTGTTGCAGAAAATGATCGTTCTTCCCTTATTCACATTAAGGAACTTCATGAAACGGAAGTTCAGATCGAAGAAACAATGAAGCAGGGGATCATCACTGATAACAAAGAGCTGACCAAGAGACCTTTTGTTCGTAGTTCCAATACTACCAGTGGTAGCACAGCTACGAGGCTGTCAGAGCAAGTGTTGTCACCGCAACCAAAACTGCCAACCCCTTTGCCAACATGGGCCCACAAGCTTCCAACCCTACTTGACCTCTGGGTAGAACTTTCAACCAGCTCTACATGACTCTATCTCGAGCCATGCAGGTGCTAATAAAAAAGAGGCATCTGAAACCCCTAAAACCTCACCCACTCCCTGACCCTCTTCTACCAAAGCACGATCCTACCAAATAGCGTGCTTTCCATCAATAGCACAGTCATGAAACTGACCGGTGCTTCCACTTATGTCATGAGATTCAAGATCTCATCGAAAGCAAAGTCATAACTTCAACCCAAATATAACCCCCAACCCACTCCCTGTCCATAACTAAGTCCCTTCACCTAGACATATCTACCTCATCCATACACTACCACCCATCATCGACCCGTATGTCTCTATCACCCTCTCCTACCTGCCAAAGTCGGTAGTGTTCATTCCTGATAGCATAGACATGTGCGTGATAAACATATCCAACTCACAACCTAAAGCCTCACAAGTCTGTGGTGACAATATCTGAGGAAGATGAGGTTTTGACCTTGGAGGAAAGTGCTAGTCTATTACTAGGAATTCTTGGGGAATCATATTACCCAAGCCGCTACATTGTACCCGTTACACAAACCAGGCCTGAGGTAGTGCTGCCGACCTCAGTGGACATTAACGTGGTTAGGGAAGATGATCCAAGCCAAGGGTTGGATGATCTTGCGGATCTTGAAGAGGATTTGGACAACCTACAATTCTTCAAAGAATAAGACCAAGGCAATGTACAGATCGATTGGTTTGATCTAAGTCTATCAATTGACAACATGGGGTGGTTCAGTGATGAATCAGATAAAGAAAAAGAAACCAGAGTTAAACCAAAGAAAAAGCAAATCAGAGTAGCTGTGGTAGCTGAGAAAGTTGAAGAAAAAGAGAAAGTGCCAGAGAGCAGTAGTACGGGAAAACAAACCCAAGAGTTGGGCATTGTTGAAATTGAAGATGCCAAGCTGGAAGTAGTGATGGGTCAAATTGAGTCGAACAACTGTTTGTCAGCGGCTGATGGTGAGTGTTGAGAAGATAGCGACTTGTATCTTGCTCATAAAGATGAAGATTGGGGAGATCATATCCCATACAGTACTTGGTATACGGAGGAAATAGACCACCTCACCCGGAGTGGACAATATTTCAGACCTCCATATTTGGATCAGACTGAACCCTTAGGAACAGATCAGGAGGTTGAAAGGGAAAATAAGAAGAAGCTGGAGGAGGAGCTGGTCCTGAAGTAACTTAAAAAGATCCAAGTTAGTATATCTATTTGGGGCCTCCTCATGGCTTCACGAGTACACCGGCAACCAGTATTGTCGACAATGGATAAAGTTAAATTGTCCATTGATACTACGCCAGAGTAGCTTATTGACCTAATTTTCCCAAGTGGCACCAAGCCTATGCACATTTTCTCTAATAAAGAGTTGTCATAAGAAAGATTGGCTCACAACAAGCCATAGTACATATCTGTCAAGTGCAAAGGAAAATGGGTGCCAGTGGTTTTAGTGGACACCAATTTTGCAATCAATGTCTGTCCTTCTCGTACTATCTATGTGATAGGCCTAAAACCGGCATATTTCGTCCCTACAGCCCAGGTGATTCGGGCATATGACAATACGAGCAGAGAAGTTATGGAGGCGGTAAAAGTCCAAGTCCAAGTGGGCCTTTCTAAGCATGAGGTTGAGTTCCATGTACTTGATGTGCCAGCTACCTTCAACCTACTTCTAGGGAGGCCCTGGTTGCATTACACGAAGGTTGTGTCCTCCACCCTCTATCAAATGCTGAAATACCCTCATAAGGGAGGAATGGCCACCATTTTTGAGAATTCATCTATTCATCCATTGCTAGAGGTAACTACGCCTTTGCTAGAAATCAATCACGGTGATAAGGATGTGTTTCTTTTAGGATTTTCGCTGGTAGAGCCCAGGTGGTACAGACAATCTTAGCTGCAGATGAAGGCATGTATGTTAATGCTCAGTCCATTTACTTCATGAACAAGTTGTGGCATATTCTAGGAATGGGGCTCGGAAGGAACGAGATGAAAGGTGTTGCAGCACTAGCTGCGGTGCCCCATAATCCACATGCCTTTAGGTTGGGCTATGTACCCACCAAAGAGGACTGGAGAAGGAAGGGAGAAGAAATGAGAGAAAGGGCCAAGGCCAAAAGAGTCGTGAAGCATTATGAGCTGGTTCATAGGTCAATCTGGGAAACGTTAAATAGGCCCTTTGTCAGAGAATGAGAGGGTTTCTCCTTCTGCGGCTTTCCAGATCCTTGGTGGATTCCTCAACAAAAAAGTGTTTCCCCAGATTCGAAATCGTCTTTGACCGCCAGCTCCAAGACAATGACGAAGAGGAGGCTGATCAAAGCATCAATGCCAACCAGAGCAAAGAGGATGATTCAGACAACAGTGAGGCTGTAGTAGGGACAACACTGGCCAATCTCTTGACATATCCTAAGACTATAGAGAACTTGGGGGATACCTTTACTCTGTCTATGATCGGAGAGGAACTAGCTATGGATTCCACCAGTTGCATTCTGGATGCGTTAAGGGTGCCACGCTTCACTTGGCAATTGGAGAAAGGCTTTATTTCTAGTTTTGAATCGGATGATGAGTCGAAATTTGATTTCATCGAGTTTGTTAAGTCGGAAATCGGATTCGAGTCAGTCCGGGGAGTGGTAACCCGGATACCAAGGTCCTTTCTAGGTCATTTTTTGCATTTTCTTTTGAGTCTGTTGTAACCAAAGAGGCAAAACTTCTGAATGAGAATGATACAGATTTCGTTTACTTCTTTGTGCCGTTAATTTATTGCATTGACCAAGATTTTCAAAATGAAATGGAAGAGGAAAAAATTCCTTAGGGTTTGAAAAACATGATTGACCGAGAGGAGGAGAGGCGTGCCAAGCCCTGCATAGATGAAATCATTGCAATTAATGTGGGTATTGAGAAGGATCCCTGCTTAGTCTAGATCGGGTCCACGTTGTCTTCGGAGGAACACAAACGTTTAATCGCTTTATTAAAAGATTTCAAACATGCCTAGAATCGATTCTGAGATTGTACAACACTGGATCTCTGTTGACCTCGAGGCCCGACCTGTCAAGCAGAAACTCCGCAGGATACGTCCAGATTGGGCACTAAAGATTAAAGAAGAGGTCACTAAGCAGGTTAATGCAGGATTTTTACTGGTATCTGAATATCCAAATTGGTTGGCCAATATTGTTCCAGTTCCGAAGAAAGATGGAAAAATCAGAGCCTGCGTCGATTTCCGAGACCTAAACAGAGCTAGTCCAAAAAATGACTTTCCACTACTGTACATCGACGAATTATTAGACTTCACTGACGGCCATGTGTTGCTATCGTTCATGGACGGGTTTTCCGGGTATAATCAAATTTTGATGGCACTTGAGGACAGAGAGAAGACTGCATTCACCATGCCATGGGGTACCTACTGCTACTGAGTTATGCCATTTGGGTTGAAGAACGTCGAGGCTACATATCAGAGAGCTGTAACCACCATTTTCCACGACATGATCCATATGGAAGTCAAGGTGTACGTGGACAACATGATTGTAAAATCCAAAGAGTGAGAAAGCCACTATACCGCGCTAGAAATTCTTTGAACGGATCAGGGAGTACAGATTGAAGTTGAACTCATAGAAGTGTACTTTTGGGGTGACTATAGGGAAAATGCTGGGATTTCTGATCATGCAGAGGGGAATTGAAATAGATCCGTCTAAAATCAAGGCCATCTTAGTAATGCCACCACCAAGGACTGAAAACGAGGTGTGTGACTTTCTAGATAAACTGCAACTCATAAAATGGTTTATGTCAAAATTAACCTTGACTTGTGAATCACTGTTTGGTCTCCTGAAAAAGGGAAAGAAGTTTCGATAGGATGATCAATGTCAGTTCTCTTTTGAATAGGTCAAGCAGTACCTTTGGAATCCACTCATATTGTCGTTGCCAGAATCAAGGAAGCCGCTGATCATGTATTTGTCGGTAACAGATTCAGCCACGAGGTGCATGCTAGCTCAAGAATTAGAAGCTAAAGTGGAGAAGGCCATCTACTATCTAAGCCAGAAGATGCTAGATTACGAGACTCGCTACACTCCTCTGGAGAATGCTTGCTTAGCTTTGGTTTGGACAACTAGAAAGTTGAGACACTACTTGTTAGCTCACTTCGTAATTCTGGTTTTAAGATTAAATTCCATCAAATATCTCTTTGAGAAACCGACATATTTGGGTAGGCTAGCTCGTTGGTTACTCATTCTTTTCAAGTTTGACCTCAAGTACGTCACTCGTAAGTCCGTCAAAGGGAGAGCAGTAGCGAAATTTTTGGCAGACCACCCCGTGGAAGGAGATAAAGCAGTAGAGTACCTATTCCTGGATGAGGAGATTCTGCAGGTAGAAGAGCAGACATGGCCGATGTACTTTGATGAAGCAACTAATCAGTACGGTTATGGGATAGGCGTGTTGCTGATAGTACCCGATGATTCTCATAAACTCCTAGCCTTCAAACTCCAGGTCAAAGTATCTAACAATTAAGCAGAATATGAGGCGGGTATCGTCGGATTGGAAGCTGCCCTAGAACTAGGAGCAATAAGGTTTGATGTCATTAGAGACTCGAATCTGGTTGTTTCTTAAGCCAACGGAGATTGGAAGGTCAAGGAAGAGAAAATGAAAGTTTATCATCAAACCCTGGACATTCTGATTTCGAGGTTTGAAAAGCTGACATTCACACATCTGCTGAAAGAGAACAACCGGTTTGCTGATGTGTTGGCAACTCTATTCTCCATGGTAGACATACCGCTCGGGGTTAAGATGCGTCTGATTATCATTGAACAGAAGTATATGCCTACTTATGGGATGATCGCCACAATAGATGAAGTTTAAGACAAACCCCTGGTATTACGACATTTGAAATTTTCTAGAAAAGGATATGTATCCACCAAGGGCAAATGCCAAAGATAAACAAGGAATACGACGTCTGGCTGTCCAGTTCATCATTTGCGGAAGTAAGTTATACAAGAGAGGACATTTGGGAATACATAAGCTCTGTGTCGAAGAAGAGGAGTGAAAGCGTCTCATAGAGGCCATTCATGGGGAAGAGTGTGGAGCACACATGAATAGTGTGATGCTGTAGCATGCTTTTCGTGCACCTCTCGGATATGATTAGCCCTACAGTTCAGACTCCTGTGGTTCTAAATCTGATTCCACAAGTGTAATGTGAAATAGATACGCACAAATGAGTCCAAATCTGGAAAATCTTTTGAAAAATCAATTTTGAATCAAAAATGCCAAAAATGGACTGCATTGCCAGACTACAGAGCCGTCACCTAAATATTTTTCAAAAATTTAGGAAACCCATGACTCGTGCTAAAGGCCACGTGTTTGTCATAACCAAAGTGTCTTGGCTCGAAAACTTAGGTATGAGAGGGAAAGGTCATGAATTGAGCACCTCACTCATCCGATCAAAGATCGGCCTCTACTAATAATGATTTGATTCTTATGTATGTTATATGCTCTTGTTCTGATTTATTATGCTATCTTTACTATGTGATGCACAAAAGTATAGACCAATTTGCGAAAGTTGGAACACTTTGTTTTTATGTGTGTTTTGAAAGGTGTTTGAATATACACTAAGTGAAAAAGTGATCTCTTATGTACACTTGCAAATCATCCCAACTTAAGCGAAAAAGCCTTCATCCACAGGCATTCAAGCAGGTATATCACTTAAGCACTTAGCCTCATGGTATTTATGCTTGATATGGCAGCACTAACACTCATGCAATATGCTAAAGCAATGAATGCTCACCTAGTACTTAACTAAGGCAAGCCAAAATAAATAAAATAGTTGGAAAAGATCCATGATCCAAAACCATGCAACATGACTAATGTAACGCATACAACATGCAGTTACTGGGCTCGGCGACTAGCATGGCATGTGAGTCAATTTGATAGCATGCAATTAAGCACGTATTCAAGCAAGAATTTGATTTTTGTATGATGAGCCGAACCCTCATTTATGTAAGATGAATGGATGCAAGTCATGGAAAATGCTAAAGAAAACATGATGCTCTATGCTATCCATTATAAGCGAGTAAATAAAAGAGAGAAAGGAATGGGGGTTAGAACACATACATAATATTATAAATTTTCCCTCATGTAGGAGGGTCCGAATGAATGTCTGAATTAACTAACTATTACAACGCCAAAATAACTGCCAAAATAACTTGCTACACTAACTTAGTTATTTACAAATTGAATGAATCTAATTAATTAATTAGAACATGAAATTAATTAACTAAGCTGTTACAAGTTTAAAGGATTAATCTAGGCACAATTAACAGGGCACGGGGAATGAAGGATTGTTCATGCATGAATCCAAATTTCCATTAGAAAATGCCATCTATTTGGCTACTAGAATGGTTTTGTTTTGCAGTTAGAAAATTGAACTATTTTCACCCCAGCCTCTACTTTGTTTTGCCATGAAAATGGTACTGCTGATCTAAAACGAGGTAGCCGACCGGTCTTGAAAAGTGGTCAGCCGTACCGTGAGGTGGCCGGCCGGCCACTAGTTTTTGCCACTGCCCTGCTGCAACAAACATGAAACAGAGCACAAGCAGAGTATTTTCAAGAGATGTCTGTCCACTCTACCTCTCTTTATCATCAAACAGATCAAAGGAGGGGTAGACTTGATTCGCAAATCATCAATCAACGCAAACTTATTGCATGATGATCTATGAATAGAGGGACAAAGTCTCAATAAATGCTAATAAAAGACCAACATAACCTCTTCCCTATGATGGAATTATCTCAAGGGAAGTGATAGACATTGATTCTTGAGCCATTATCATCACTTAAGAGTATGAAATGTCTCAAGACTTTACAGGTTCAATTAACGTCTTATTGAACCTAACTTGATTTTATTATCTTGTTACATCTTTTCATCTAGTTTTATTTCCTCTTTTAATTACCATTTCATTATTTAGTCAATTTAGTCCAAGAATGAGAATTAAGTCCACTAAATGGAGAGAAGTGTCAAACAAGAAGTTGTTTTTGATATGAGAGAGATGTAATGCCTTGGTAATGAACCTGCGAAGAGATTAAACCAATAAGCATGGAATGGTCTCATGCTCATACCTTAAACAACACTCGTTTGAAATGACTCTCAAAGAAATAAAAATCAAGAAATGAGGAAGGGTGCAGAGATAATTATGCAAATGTGAACATAGGTATGAAAAGCATAAAATAAATGCTATCAAGTCAAATAGGTTGGTGTCTAATACCTAAACCACCAAACCTATGAGGACCACTACATTACAAGCATACTATACAAAGCATAAATTAAATACATACACAAAAATAGTCCTAAAGACAACTAAAACAGTGCTGAAATTATCATGGAAAGGCTAGTAAAAGTGAACTACAATAATGGAGAAATGAAGCTAGTAAGCAAGCTTAAGGAGGGGTGGCTAACCCCTCCACTTTTTGACCACAAAACCACTTTTTTAGCCTCTGAAAAACTCTGAAAAACAGTGGCAAAAGGTTGGAAAATAGATAGGAAACATAAGGGCAAAAGCTTGGAAAATAAGGTTCAAAGAAGGGTGGTTAACCCCTCTACCTTGGATAACTTTAAGCCACAAGTTTCAGCCCATAAAAATAGTGGAGAAATAGTAAAAATAGTAAGTAAATATAGGGAAGAAGTAGTGTAAAGAAGCTAGAAGTTATACCTTATAGGGGTGTTTTGGCTTTCTCTTAACTGGTATGTACTTTACAGTGAAACTGTACAGGAATGTTCATATCAGTGGCATAGTTGGTATCTTTTTTGGGGCATAATTTAGTGTGGAGTATAGTGCTCCAGTTTTGATCATGTCTGTGTTGATAATATCTTAGCTGAGGTGCTGTCCAGTTTCTGATTACTGTTCTCTTTCTTTATTTCTTTTGCTAGGTAGTTTAAAACCATAGCATCAACCGGTTTTGATATCCCCCAAGTACTTTAGACCAGCATCGGAAGACTTGCAAGATCGGAGATCTTGTTCGAGGACAGACCGTGTTTGCCTCACTGTCACCAGTTACAAGGCGGAGGAGGATCAGACAAAGTTCACTAGTGCCGTTCTTACAACAATCACCCCGCAGCTTACCTGTATTCAGTCCAGTTCAAGAACAGTCACCTAGTCTAATGATGTAGTATCCCCCGACAAATATGGAAGAATTAATACTTCATCTGCAACAAACAGTCGACATACTACAACATGACGCGGCCAATCAGGCCGAGGTCATAACTAGGCTATAGCAACAACAATAGCAGCTAGTTGTGACCTCTGCATCACATGTACCCGCCGTGGCTATTCCTGTGCCTGGTGCCATTGCTAATACTGGCACTGCTCAGGATCCACAAACTGAGGGTGTTCTGATTTTCCCAGTCTAAGAAAAACCCATCCCGGCACAAGTTTCTAGAGCCTTGGTCTATTAGACTGAAGCACCATTCGAATTTGAGGTTAACCCGACCTCACTCAAAATCAACAAGCCAGAAAAGCTGTTCAAACAGGCACAAAGGGGTCAACTTCATTCCCGACATAGAGGATGGATACATCGAATCTATGGTTACTTTACCAGAGCGTTTCAATGTGCTGCACATTGACCGCTTTGATGGTTCTGGGGACCCAGCGGTACATTTACGACTGTTTTTGAATGTTTTGCGGCCAATGGGTTTGACTAGATTGCAAAAGCTATTTCTCTTTGCTCGCATTATGCCGGGTATAGCGGCCATCTGGTACGCTAAGTTAGAAGATTCTATAAAGTAGAACTAGGAGGAATTAGTCAAGTCCTAAAGATAGCTAAAACAATGCTGAAATTATCATGGAAAAACTAGAAAAAAGTGAGCTACAATAATGGAGAAATAAAGCTAATAAGCAAGCCTAAGGAGGGGTGGCTAACCCCTCCACTTTTTGAACCTCAAAACCACTTTTTTTAGCCTCTGAAAAACTGTGAAAAACAGTGGTAAAAAGTTGGAAATAGATGGGAAACGCAAGGACAAAAGCTTGGAAAATAAGGTTCAAAGTAGGGCGGTTAACCCCTCTACCTTTGATAACTTTAAGCCACAAGTTGCAGCCCATAAAAACAGCGGAAAAACAGTAAGTAAAGATAGGGAAGAAATAGTGTAAAGATGCTAGAAGTTATACCTCCCGAAGAGGAGTAACACTTTGATTCACAAACCAACAAATTCTCACACTCAAGTGCTTAAATTTAAGCTCAAGAAGCCCTAAAAATTTGGTTTAGGGAGTATAGGTAGGGTGCATATAGGTTGCAAGATAGAGAGAAAGAGACATTTTCAAGAATTTGAACTCTTGGAATTTTTTATAGCCTAAAAACATAAGATATGGCTCTCTATATATAGAACAACCGGTTGATATCTCGGAAATATCTGTATTGAGCCAACTGGTACAATGCATGCACATGGGGTGACAGTTGGCAACAAATTTCTGTTTTACCGGAACACCTGGTCGACCGGCCACTAATTTCTGGCCAGCCGGCTACCTTTTAGCCTGCAGGACTCTAGGTGGTCAGGCTTGAAGAAATCTGTTTTGGTCCAAAAGTGGTGAAAGGTTTGTAGGCTTTTGAGACTCAAAACCAAGGCTTCTCGCTAAGGAAATTGAACGTTGTATAGCATAATTTTCATCATCAGGTGATAAACCTGAGGTGCCCGAGTCTTACGAGCAGTCAAAAATGGGGTGTCTGCAAATACTGGCTAGGAAGATCCTTAGGCAAGGCTATTATTGGTCAACTATGGAGGAGAATTGTATCAAATTTTTTCGGCGATGCCATAAATGTCAAATTTGTGCTAATCGCATGAACATTTTGCTGTTGAAGCGTTACAACATGACTTCATGATGGCCTTTCTTAGTCAGGGGAATTGACGTCATTGGGGTAGTTTCACCAAAGGGCTCAAATGGACATGAGTTCATCTTGGTGGCGATCGACTATTTTACCAAGTGGGTGGAAGCATAGTCTTACTCAGTGTTGAAAGCGTCACATGTGGCAAAGTTCATCAGGAACAATATCATCTGCAGGTATAGGGTACCAAATGAGATCAACTCGGACAATGGCTCGCACTTCAAGAAAGAGTGGTGGATCTGCTTGAGAAATACAATGTGGATTTTCACAAGTTACCAACGTACATACCATAGACTAACGAAGCTATTGAGGTTGCCAACAAGAATGTCAAGAACATCCTACGGAAGATAGTTGAAACCTATAAAGACTGGTCAGATAAACTGCCTTTTGCACTCTAGGGATATAGAACGTTAATTCGAACATCTATAGGAACAACCCCCTATTCTCAAGTATATGGGATGGAAGCTGTTTTGCCGATTGAGATCGAAGTACCGTCCCTGAGAATCATGGCTGAGTATTAGATAACAGAGGTAGACTGGCAGCAAAACAGATTTGAAGAATTGATGTTATTTGATAAGAGGAGGTTGAAGGCGTTGTACCATGTCTAAGGATATCAGCGCAGAATTGCTAGGGCCTTCAACAAGAAAGTTAAATTCAAAAACCTAAAAGAAGGAGATATGGTGCTCAAAGACAACCGAGCCCCCATCCATGACCCTAGGGGCAAGTTCAGACCCAATTGGACTGGTCCTTACATCATCAAGTCTATCTGGTCAAGATGAGCGATTATCCTTATGGATTTGGATGGCTTGGAGTTTTCACAACCGATCAACATGGACAAGTCGAAGAAATATTATCTATGAGAGGCTTGCTAGGCTAAAAACTTGAAAGGGAGACCTAGGCAAAAAGTAAAGCACAAAAAATTAGAAATAAAGAAAAATAGAACTCGCAAGGTTGAACACCAGAAAGGGCGACTTTGGCAAAAGTTAGAGCACAAAAGGAGAGAGTTAATACATGAGTTAACCCGAACTAAACTACGTAAGGCCTGATTCCTATCTTTGGGATATGTAGGTAACTTCATCTTGAAGTTCGGCCATAACCATCTCCAACTTAACTATCCTGTCAATTTGTTTGATCGGTCCATCTTTTTTCGTCGTTTGTTAGCTTGGTTGTGTTACCTCCATTTGGCAGAAGGGCTAGTTGCAAGACAGAGCAGTGATGGTGAATGCAGTTGTTGGTGTGTAGCTTGCTTTTCGTGTTCCACTCGGATACAATTTGCCCTACAGTTCGGACTCCCGTGGTTCTGAATCTGAATCTACAAGTGCAATGTGAAATATATAAACACAAATGAGTCCAAATCCAGCAAATCTTTTGAAAAATCAATTTTGAATAAAAAATGCCATAAATGGACTGTATTGCCAGATTTCAGAGTCGCCACCTAAATATTTTTTGAAAAATTTAGGAAACCTAAGACTTGTGCCAAAGGCCACTTATCCGTCATCACCAAAGTGTCTTGGCTCGGGAACTTAGGTATGAGAGGGGAAGGTCATGAATTGAGCACCCCACTCACTTGATCAAAGATCGGCCTCTACTAGTCATGATGTTAATCTGATGTATATTACATGCTCTTGTTTCGATTATTAGGCTAATTTACTATGTAATGCACACAAGTATAGACTAATTTGAAAAAGTTGGAACACTTTGATCTTATATTTGTTTCGAAAGAGTTTTTGAATATGTACCACTTGAAAAAGGATGAACTTGTATGTACATTAGTCAAAACATCCCAATTTCAGCAATTGCCTTCATCCACTAGCATTCAAACATATATATCACTTAAGCACTTAGCCTCATGGAAAACATGCTCGATATGGAAAGACTAACACTCATGCAATATGCTAAAGCAATGAATGCTCACCTAGTACTCAACCGATGCAAGCCAAAAGAAATAAAATAGTTAGTTTAATGCATGCTCTAATATGCAAGTGACTAATACAACACATACAAAAATGCAACTATCGGATTCGGCTACTAGCATGGCATGTGAGCCAATTCAAGGTATGCATAAAGCACGTATTCGAATAAGAATTTGAAATTGACATTGATTAGTATGACGAGTTGAACCCTTATGCATGCAAGACAAATGGATGCAAGTCATGGAAAATGCTAATTAAAACATGATGCTCTATGCTAGCCATCATAAACGAGTAAATAAAAGGGAGAAAGAAATGAGGGTTGGAAGACATACACATTATTATAATTTTGCCTTCATACAAGAGGGTCCGAATAAATGTCCTAGCTAATTACCAAATTAACTAACTATTACATTGCCAAAGAATGGAATTAACTACACTAGCTAATTATTACAAATTAGAATGAATCTAATTAATTAATTACAACATGAAATTAATTAACTAAGTTATTACAAGTTCAAAGGATTAATCTAGGTACAATTAATGGGCCACGAGAAGCGAGGAATGGCTCATACATGAATGCATATATTCCACCCAAAAATGCCCCTACTCTAGTGCCAGAATGGTTCTGTTGTGCAGTCAGAAAATTGAACTATTTTTTTCCCAGCCTCTGCTCTGTTCTGCCATGAAAATGGCACTGCTTGCCTAAAATGAGGTAGCGGGTTGGCTAGTAAAAGTGGTTGGCCATACAGAGAGGTGGCTGGACAACCACTAGTTTTTGTCACTGCCTTACTGTAACAAACATAAAACAGAGCACAAACAGAGTATTTTCAGGAGATGTTTGTCCACCATGCCTCTCTTTATCATCAAATAGATCAAAGGAGGGGCATGCTCGATTCGCAAATCATCAATCAATGCAAACTCATTGGGTGATGATCTGTGAGTCGAGGGACAAAATCTCAATAAATGATAAATAAAGACCCACTAAATCAACTTGAATAGGTTGGTGGCTAAGGCTTAAACCCCCAAACCTATGAGGACCACTACACTACAAGCCTCCTATACAAAGCATAAACCAAAAGAATAGCCTAAAAAAGTCCTAAAATAGCAAAAAACGGTGCTGGAATAACATGGAAAAGCTTGAAAAAGTTAGCTTAAACAAAGGAGAAATTGAGCTAGTAAACAAGCATAAGGAGTGGTGGCTAACCCCTTCATTTTTGGGACCTCAAAACAAGATTTTCAGCCTCTGAAAACCTCTAAAAATCAGTGGTAAAAAGTTGAGAAAAATATGGGAAACACAAGGGCAAAAGCTTGGCAAATGAGGTTCATAGAAGGGTGATTAACCCCTCTACCTTAAATAGCTTTAAGCCATAGGTTTCAACCCATTAAAAAACAGTTGAAAAACAGTCCAAAAATAGAAAGTAATGATAAGGAAAAAATAGTGTAATGAAGGCTAGAAGTTATACCTCTTGAAGAGAAGTAACCGATGGCGGAGCCACATAAGGCCTAGGGGGGTCATGTGGCCCCCCTGGATTTTTGATTTTTAAATTTTTTTTTACATATGTATATAAATAAAATTTTAAACAAAAATAATATTTAGAATAAAATGTCAAGGGAATTTTTAAATTTATGAAAACAATAGTGATTGTTTTATTGAAAATGAAGTGAATATAACAAATTATATTTTTATATATGAAAATTTTATGAAAAAATCTCAATATAAAGGTAATTTTATCATTATTAATATGAAAATATAATTAATCTCACTATATAGATGTAAAAATTACTATAGTGTTAGTTATATTTGCATGCGGAGTTCACCCTTCGTAAGTTGCTTTACTATTGGTTGGTGATATCATATGTCAATAATGACGTAACATCACTATTATATGAAATTTTTACTCAAATTTTGTAGAAATTTGCTTTATCTTACCATTATATAATTTATTTTAAAACTTAAGTATATGACAATTTTTATATTGTCCATGATACACTAGTTACACGAAATACTTTTTTTTTCTATTTTACTCGAAGTTAATTGTAAAATTTTATGTGAAATACTTTTGAAATAATTTATTTAATTTTTTGTACTTAATATTAATTCAAAAATTATTATTATCTTCTTATTGTTGGTTATGGAAAAAAAAAAATTAAAGTTGTAATCAAGAAGTGCCCCTTCTGATTTAGTTTCCTGGCTCCGCCAAGAATTTTGCTTCACAAAATTTTTCTAAGCTAATTTGTAGAGGGCTAGTCAAGTATATATAGAAAAATATGTTACTATCTTGGGAATATCAATATAGAGACAATTGATGCAGTGCATGCACCTGTGGGGCCAGCTGGCATAGCTGGTAGCAAAATATCTGTTCTATCGGGACAACTGGTCTGCCGGCCACTAGGGGGACGGCCGGGTACTAATTTTTGGCTAGCCACTAGTTGGCTTACAAGTCTTTTAGTGGTCAGGCTTGGAAAAATACTGTTTTGGTCCAAAAGTGGTACAAGGTTTGTAAGCTTCTGAGACTCAAAATTGGGGTTTCCCGCTAAGGAAATCAAACGTTTGTCCAACGTATAAATTCATCACTGGATGAGCAATCTGAGGTGCCCAAGTCTTAAGGGCGGTCAAAAATTAGGTGTCTACAGTTGTCCCTCTTTGAGAGAGCTCGTAGTCATAAAATGGCGTAAGTAATGTCAAAGCCCAGAGACAACCCATTTTGACTAGGCCATAAGACTTGGGCAAACAATCAAGACATAAAAGTAAATTGCTTGAACTCGAAAGTTGCCTACTGTAGACACCCTATTTTTGACCGTCCTCAAGACTTGGATGTCATCGTTTGAACACTTGATGATCATCCTTGTTCGTGTTCGTTTTGAGTTCTCAGAGGTTTCAGTCGCGCGCCTTGCCTCAAGACCTCTTGACTTGTTTGTTTTGTGCTTGGTTGTATACCAAACACTTGTGTTTTTGCTTCTGAGGGCAGGGAATGGCTTTTTGGCCATCCCCACACCTCACCGGCCTTGGCTTGAGGCCACCGGCCTAGTTTTCTTGCTACCGGCCAAATATTTTGGTCGGTCGGCATTGTTTTTGGTCGGCCGGCCATTTTTGTTGGTCAATCGGCCATATTTTCCAGCCGACCCCTCTTCATCTGCTTTATACAGATATTTAGTGCCAACTGGCACAACTGGCACGCACAATTCACTCCCTCCATACACGTGTATGAAGGGATTTGTCTCTTGCATAGCTTGTTTTGGAAGCTTTGCAAGATTGGGATTCTATAAAGAGGGAGCTTCTCCTCCCTCCTCAAGGGTTCCAGAGGTCTGAAATTAGGGTTAGGAGAGAGTTGTATCTATCTATCTCTATATCTCCCTCTCTTTACATATTTGTGTGTGTATAAGGTTGTTTTGTTCATATTTTTGCACTAGAACACCTAGTAATACACAATCCTTGGTAGCTGAGGTCATTGGAGGTCGATTTTGGTGTTCTTGGGTTGCTTTGGACTTAAAAAACCTACTGGACCATTGTTCTTGAAGAAGGTCTACAAGGGTGAGTGTTCTTGCTTTAGTTTCCCCATTTTTGCACAAGCTTTTAACCTATCTTGCATCTGTTTTTAAGCTTCGACTATAACTGATAAAAGTTCTGCTTTTAAGTGCTTAAAATAGTTATTTCAGATCACTTTGGTGTTTGGGGTTGTTTACCCCCTCTTAGGCCTTGTTTGGCCTCATTTTTGTGCATTTTTTTGTGAGCTTCGGGACCACCTTGTATTGGCCTTCTCACCACTGAAATCTAGAGGGATCTCAGTGGTGGGGATGGTGTTTTGAGGTCCTAAGAAGGAGAGGGTCATCCCCTCTCCTTGTTGTCTTCAATACTTGTCATATTTGCCTTATGTGTGAGCACCTTGTTTAAGTTCATGTTGGCCATGTCTTAGTTGATATTTGGTGTTATTTTGCCTTGATTTACCTCTGTCCAAAGTTGGTTTAGACATGCCATGTGTGCTCCATACACTTGTCATGTAATCCCATTTTTTGGCCTAACATGCCTCATGTTGTAACATGTCTTTCTAGCATGATTTTGGCTTGGCTTCTAGAAGTTTTTATCCATGTTTTGGTATGCTTGAGGTCTATTTTTGGTCGTTTGAGTCATTTATGATTTGCTTTGAGTAGCTACCATGCAATCTAGCTTGAAGGCTTTGAGTTTTGAACCCCCTAGCATGCATTACTTGGCTTGTTTCAGTGATTTGGAGTCACTTACCATGTCATTTCAGTCCATATGGCATGCTTGTTTACTTACATTTGATGCTCCTTTAGTGCCTTAAAGAATTATTATTTTATGCTCCATGTTTGGAGCTTTGTATATGCCATCATGTGTAGGCCATTTAGATGTCATCTAAGTGGGTTTTTGGTCTTGATTAGACCTGCCTTGGGACTATTTTAGGTCCCCATGGCCCTTTGGGGTTTGCTTCATATAGTCTTGGTTCGAGTCCCATGGTTAGTTTCCAAATCTTGGGCATGGTTGCATGCTTTGCTTGATTTGTTTAGTTGGTTTGGCACCATTTCTAACTTAATTTTAGAGCTTACAATGCTTGTCATTTGTCTATATTAGTCTCTTTTAAATGTGTTTAAAAGTTGCCTCTTTTATGCCTTAGATGATAGGCCTTTGTGCATGCATGCTTGCATGTCTATTCCATGTTTTTGTTGCATCATTTTGGCCGCTGATTTGGGCTTATTTGAGAGCTGCCCAAGTTGGTTTAAGATCAATCCCGCATGTTGTTGCATGCTTGCCTTGTATGTTGTTGCATACTTGGCCCATTGACATGTTGTTGCATGTTTAAGTGGTGTTGCATTTGGCATGCATCTTGTGTTAAATTGCTTTGCATATTTGCATGAGTTTGCCCCTCACATGTTGTTACATGCTTGCCTAACCATGAATATCATCACATGCCTTGCATGTTTGCATATTAGTTTAGGTTGCATTACATTTGGCATGTTTATTATACATTGCTTGTTGGCATGCCCATGTTGCACTAGTGTGATTGCATGTTTAGGATTGCATAGCATTGAGCATGCATCCCTTGCCTCTTGATCAACCATGATTGAGGTTGGGGGTCCCTTGGTATGGTTTGTGTTTTGTGCATTTAATATTGAAGTTGCATACTTGACTCATTTGGCCATCACGCATTGAAATGCGCGATTGGTGGCCCGAGGGTCGGGAACCATACTCCTTTGAGTCGTAAACATGATGAGGAGTGTGGTGGTGCAAACATTGATTTGAAAATGCTTTGTCATACTCTGTCTGTCCTCTGTTGCAGCAAACCAGTATTCTGCAGGAAGAAATGGCCGGCTGGCAATTTTCAGTGCCGGTTGACTATCAAAACCTTGCCGGTGGTATAATTTTTGGCCGATGACCAGTTCTCCATAGCCGGTGGTGTTTTCCCTTGGTCGGTGACCTCCCATAGTGCTCAAGGAGTAGTCCAGACGTAACCTTGAGACTTGTGCAGTCCTCAGAGGTGCAGAACAGTGCAAACAGAGGCAGCATGAGTATGACGTCGGATTTTCGAGTGAAGCTGGGCGTGCATGCATTCATCCCTTTTCCCGAGGCCTCTTTACTGCTTTCTTAGCTTAATTAATTCTTTTAATTAGTTAAGTGTAGACACCCCATTTTTGACCGTCCTCAAGACTTGGACGTCACCGTTTGAACACTCGGTGATCATCCATGTTTGTGTTTATTTGGAGTTCCGGGAGGTCTCGGCTATGCGCCTTGTCTCAGGATCTCCGAATTCGACCGTTTAGTGTCTGGTTTTGCACCAAGCACTTGTGTTTTGCCTTGGAAGGGCAGGGTAGGGCTTGTGGACCATCCCCACCCACCACCGGCAGTGGCTAGAGGCCACCGGCTGGTTTTTGCTGCCACCGGCAATGTATATTGCCGGCCGGCACATTTTGTTGCCGGTCAGCACTTTTTAGTGCCGGTCGGCACTCTTTTTGGCCAAGATGGCATTTTTGGCCGGCCGACTACTGTGCATCTGCTTTTGTAGATATTTTAAGACAGCTGTCTTGCTTTTGCTCCCCTCCATACACGTGTATGGAGGGATCTCCCTCTTATGAAGCTTGTCTTGTAAGCTTTACAAGACAAAAGCTTCTATATAGAGAGGGGCTCTCTCTTGGTTGAAAAGGTTAGAGAGACTTGAGATATTTTGAGAGCTTAGACATCCATTGTTAAGCTCTGGTTTTAGGGTTAGGGTTAGATACACATCCTATCTCTCTTTCCCTCTCTTTTGTGCTCTAGGTGTTTTGTGTCTTACTATTGCACACAAACACCTAGTGTTTCACCTTCCTTTGATTTCTGAGGTTCTAAGGGACTGATTTTAGTGTTTTGGTGTTGAATTCAAGCCAAGGAAGGCCATTGGAGCACCATTGTTGAAGAGGACTTCAAGGGTAAGAATCTAGCCTTTTTATTCCCCAATCTTGCATTGTATTTTTACCTATCTTGAAATCATTTTTGAGCTTAGTGTATAATACAAAAAAGTTCTGTTTTTAGGCCCTCTTGACTGTTTATTAAGAGTGTTTTTTGGTTTGGGGGTTTTTGACCCCTCTTAGGCCTTGAAAGGCCTCATTTTGTGCTATTTTGTGCTAGCTTCGGGACTTTGGTGTTTGGGCCTCTTCACCACTGAAATCTTGAGGGATTTCAGTGGGGAAGATGGTGCCTTGAAGTTTCTAGAAGGAGAGGGCCACCCCCTCTCCTTGTTGTCCTTGAAAAGGGCATGTTTTGGCCTCTAAAGGGAGCCTATGTTTGATTGTGTGTTGAGCATGTATAGGCTGTTTTTCATGCTTATATATCCATAATATAACATGATTTTAAATTGGTTTTGGTACCCCATGCATGCTTAGCATACCTACCATGTAATGCCATGTTTATGCCTTAATGTGCTTTAGGTTGTTAGCCCTTGTTAGAGCATGTTTTAGGCTTAGATTTGTGAAGGTTTTGTGCATATTTTGCCATGTTTTAGGTCTGTCCATAAGTGTTTGGGTCGGATTTGGCATGCTTAGTATAGCTCCTTTGCATTCCGGCTTGTTGGCCTTGAGTATGTGCATGTATAGCATGGTATCTTTGCATCAATTTGGTGATTTGAGGTCACCCTACATGTTATTTCAGCCCCATTTCCATGCTTGTTTGATTGCCTTGCATGCCTCTCTAAT
The DNA here is from genome assembly GCF_055761805.1 of Camellia sinensis. Classification (NCBI taxonomy): domain Eukaryota; kingdom Viridiplantae; phylum Streptophyta; class Magnoliopsida; order Ericales; family Theaceae; genus Camellia; species Camellia sinensis. Next base: position 17,453,300 of record NC_138966.1, read on the forward strand.
GCTTTGGAAGCATGTGTTGCATGCTTCGTGTTTTGACCATAGTGCATGCTTTGAAATTGAGCCCCTTAGATGTCATCTAGGGGATCCCCTTTGCATGTTCTAGGTCTGCCTTGAACCTATTTTAAGTCCCCTTAGCCTTGTGAGGCTTGGTTGGCTTAGCCATGGTTCAAGTCACCTTGACTTGCTTCAAGTGTTTGGACCATGCTTGCATGCATTTGCTTATCTTGTTTAACATGGTTTGGGCATCATTTTATAGCATGATTCTAGAGCTCATGTTGCATGCTAATTGTCCATGAAATCTCTTTTCGAGTGTGCTTGAATGTTGCTTGCTTAATGCTTGAGGTTTGGACCATAACATGTGTATGTGTGCATGCGTGTTTAGCCTCCATTTCTGGGCATTTTGGCCACTGTTTTAGGCTTATTTAGAGCTTCCTAATTCATGTTTAAGTCCATCCCCTATTTGGTTTGCATGCTTACCTTACATGTTGGCTTGTATGCTTTGCATAAGTACATTGCATTGCTCATGTTGCATGAAAGATAACATGCTTAGGTTCCATTGCATCCAACATGCATTCCTTGTCCCTTGATTTGGTGATAGGGATTGGGACCTTAATTTGTTTGATTGGTTTGCATTTCATTTGACATGAAAGTTGCATACTTGGTTCTTTGGGCCATCATGCATGGAAATGCGTGATTGGTGGTCCGAGAATCGAGGCACATGCCCCTTTGAGTCATTACCATGATAAGGGACATGATTGTTGCATACATGCCTTGGTTTGTGCTGCCATGCTTTGCCTTGCCCTCTGTTGCTGTCATTTGCAGATTCTGCAGGAACACTCTGCCGACTGGCAGTGTAAAGTGCCGGCCGACAATCATTTCTCTGCCGACAGCTTAATTTTGTGCCGGTGGCCAAACCATACTGCCGGTGGCAATTCCATGCAGCCGGTGATGTCTCCCAGCATCCAAGGAAGCACCCCTGAAGTTTTGGCAGCCTCCAGAGGAGTGAAGGAAGGAAAACAGAGGCAGCCTACGCATGGCGGCGCATTTCCCGAGGCGATTTTCCTGTTTTTCTGAGCTTAAGTTATTTTGCTTAGTTGATTAGGCATTTTGTAATATTTAATTAGCTTGCGTAGTTAATTATTTGTAATATTCATTTGGCCCCTCCGAGTGAGGGCAATTGTGTAATAAGTGTGCGTGAGTGGGTGTATGTCTTCAAACCTCACGTCTTTCTTCCCCTTTTATTTACCTGCTTATAATGGTAGATTAGGGCACGTTTAATTTAGCATACGTTATGCTATGCATGCGTGCATTCATGCATTTGTATTGCATGCATTAGGCTCGGTACATCACGCTAACTGCATTTGTATTTCAAAAATTGAATACGTGATAGTTGATCGCATTTCATATGCCATGCTTAGGTTAGCCGAGCCTACTTCGATTGCATCCTGTATGCGTTGCATTAGGCAATTTAACATGAACTAGGACATGCATGTTTGCTAACTAGTTTATTGTTTTGGCACGGAGTACGATGTAAGTATTTCCGCTTTAGCATATCGCATGAGTGTGAATGTTGCCATGATAGCATGCTTAACATGTGGCTAGATGCTTATGTGTTATAAACTGCTTGGATGCCTGTGGGTGAAGGTTGGATTGTTTGAGTTGGAAAAACTCATTGGAATCCATGTTTTAGCCTACATGCGAGTAGGAAATTCTAAAGTACTTTTCAAGAAACAAACGGATATGCAATGCTTGTTTCCAAATTAGGCAATCTAGTCTATACTTGTTTGCTGCGCGCATAACATAGTAAGTCTAGGCTAACAATTGGTATAAGAACACACAACGTTTTGAAAATCGGATATCACGGTTAGTAGAGGCCGGTCTTCGGACTGGGCGAAAGGGGGTGCTCATAGCTGACCTTCCCCAATCGTACCCAAGCTCCTGAGCCGAGACAACTCCGGTGATGACGGACACGTGGCCTTCGGCACCGAGTCAGGGTTTCCTAAATTCTCCCATTTTAAAATATTTAGGTGGCGACTCTGTATCTGGCAAAGCAGTCCATGTTTGGCACTTCTTTTCAAAAAATCTGTTTCTCAAAACGATTTGCCGGATTTGGACTCTTTGGTTCAGATTAAGAACCGTGACACAAATCGAGTCCGAACTGTAGCACGAGGTCCCACGCGGGCGCCGTCTACAGTTTCTGGCGACTCTGCTAGGGATTTTAGAGAGCTTGACTCGAACTCGTGATATCCCATCTTGATTTTGTTTATGTGTTTCTTTGCATTGCATGTGCATTGGTGCGCCTAGGAACACAGTGTTTGCCATCTGCCATTCCTGAACGGTTTGCCGGAGGCTTGTCTTGTCAAGGCATGACCATAAGGCTGACCGGCTATGGGCTCTGACAGTATGGGAATACAAACCCCGGTTTTACCGGGGCACCCGTTTTGACCATTCGACCTAGTACATATTCGGATCCATAGTGACCATTCCAAGTTAGGACAGGCTGCTTACCCGATATTAGGTTGTTTGAAAACTGCGGCGTGCATAGTGAAACCCTAGCTCCTGACAAAATAGGACAGGGAAACCCTACCCCAGCATAGGGGTGTTTTTGGCTCTCTCTACTTGCTATGTGCTTTTGGAGTGTACCTCTACAGGAACGTACATGCCAGTTTGCAAGTTTGAGTATCAAGCCCGAGGGCACCAGTATCAGTGTTGCCAAGAAACCAGTTATATCTGCGGGTATCAGTCCAGTTTTGGGAACAGTGATTCTGGGGAACAGTGATCAGTAGTGGAGTGCAGTTATTTGGCTACACCTGTGTTTGATCCATTTGGGGCTGAAATGCTGTCTGTTTTTCCTTTCAAGGTTTCAGAGAATCAGAGAGCTGATACAGAATAGCCAGTGTTCCCCCTTTGCTGAGGCAGGATTTATGACGGCACAAAATTCAGAAGAAATTGTGGTTATGACGGCAGCATTGGAGCAGGGGATCGCTCCGCAGAGTGAGGCCAGCATCAATATGCCACACCCACCCAGGCAGCCCGTTGTGCACCCAGTCTGGGCTCCCCAGTTATACCAGGCTCGTGAGCCGACCACCTTTGAATTGATGGGGATGATAGGTGACCTCTAGAGGTCCGTGGCCGATCTGGCCTATGGAATGTCGGCTTCACCGTCAGCGGCGCCGTATGCCGGGAATTTCATACCACAGGAGCCCCCGCTACTGGGGCGGATTCTGATAGAGCTCAGCCAGCCAGAGGTGGCTTCCGGCTACAGCCACGACATGCCGGCACCAACCCAGACCCTTGATCAGATTGACGCCAGAGGAAAGGACAAGGCAAAGGTAGATGCCGATCCTATTGAACAACTGCTGTGGGCAGTCGAGGCTCTGAAAGTCAGAGGGATGAATAAGTAACAAACGTCCGCGATCGTGACCAAAGCTGTGGATGATGCTTTCCCCACTCCAATCAAAGGCAGTTCAAGCCAGGCAGAAAATCGGGATGGGCCCTGTCATGCCCAGACAATTCCTGTCGTTCCCAACCCTGCACCGGGAAGAGGCCAAAAAGCCAAGGCAGTGCCAGCCGACCCTTTTGCTAGCGCATCTAGCAAGAATCCTCAAACTTCAAAGTATCTGCCTCAGGGACACAGAGCCTTTCACACCCTCTACATGCCTTTGTCTAGGGCATTTATGATATTGGCTAAGAAGGGGCATCTTAAACCCTTGGAGCCTTGGCCACTCCCAAAGAATCTCCCCGCCACACATGATGCTACTCAGTACTGCGCGTACCATCAACAGACGGGCCATCCGACTGACAATTGTTCCCGCCTTCGTCATGAAGTGCAAGATTTGATCGACAATAAGGTCATCCTCCCACCTACCTCGGCAAATTTTGTCACTACTGAGCTGTTGGACTTCAAGGATACTGCAAATTTGTGATCAGAAAGTGAACCGCCCGCGGGCGACATTCAGTTTATTTTGGGGTGTAGCGTCTGGCACGCGTTTTTGAGCATCGGTGAAATCAAGTTTTGTAAATTCTGGCTCGGGTATCGGGTCAGTCTTTTGTTTTGAGTCTACCTCTTTACTTTGAGTCAGTCTTTTTGTTTTTGGGTCTGTCCTGTGGTACTGAGACAGTCCCGTTGTATAGGATGTCGAGTGATTCCGGGGTTGTTGCCTCGAACACCGTCTTGTATTTAACCTTTTTGCTTTCTTTTTGAGTCTGTCTCTGCTGTGGAGCCAGTTACATCCGAGAAGCCTGAATGAAACAGCTGCGGCCATCATGTTTCTGTGCTTATTATTTGTTTTGGGCTAGTTGTGCCAGGGGTTTTGAATGGAACGACCCTGCATTCTACCTGCTCTTCTGTGCCTTGAGAATTATTTCATTGACCTAATTTCTTCAAAACTTTTTTGAAACATTGTGATAAAAAACAAAGGGGAAAGAATTCCTCGGGTTTTGCAAAACTTTGATCATTTTGAGAGGAAGAGAAGCATGCTAAACCTTTTACTGAATGGAATCATGTTTGTCAGCGTGAGTACTGGGAAGGATCCTGGCTTGATCCAGATTGGCTCCACACTATCTTCGGCGCGAGCGATTCGTCGCTTTCTTAAAAACTTTCAAAAATGAATGTTTTACATGGCCCTATGAAGACTTGTGTGGAACCGCTCTTGAGACTGTGCAGCCTAGGATCGCTCTCGGCCTCAAGACTCGACCCGTCCTTTTCAAGCCTTGAACCCGTTCAGATAGTTCAACGGACAAACGCCATGAAAGGTTTGTATGGCCAGATTTGAAACAGCCCTCGAGCAAGAGGCACCAAAGCCGAACCGGAAGGAATAGATCTCGCCAGAAGAAGCTCGTGAAGCTACCGGGACGAACTCTTCTGCAAATCATTGCAACAGCCGATCTCCTAGACACAGAGAGGCTTCAACTCCAAAAACCATTTGGCATGGACTTGCTACACTTTTACCCTTTGAGAGGCTCGCTGGGCCGAAAACCCGGAAGGGCGACCCAGGCAAAAGTTAGAGCAAGAGAAAAATACAAAAAATACAAAAATATACAAAAAAAAGAAAAGAAAAGAAACAAAATATACAAAAAAGAGAAGAGAAAAGAAAAGAAAAAAAAAAAGCGAAAAAGCAAAAAAGAAATGAACAAAAGAAAATGAAAAGAAGCTCGCAAAGTCGAAAACCCGCATTGGGCGCCTTGGCAAAAGTGAGAGCCTAAAAAAAGTGAAGGTTAAAATACCCGAGTGTACCTTAACCGGAACTACGTAAGGCTTGATTCCCATGATTGGGATACGTAGGCAACTTCATCCTGAAGCCCAGCCCCCAACGCTTTCATAGCGTCTCGATCCATGCAATGGTTTTGATTTTATCCCAAAGTCCAGTCGCCAACCCCTTCCAAGGTGATTGTGTCCATATATTTGTTGTGACCGTCTTTGTCCTCTCTGTGTCGAAGAGTTCGGCCACCGCCAATGAAGACTGTCTGCGGACTGCTGCGGCACCATCCAAACAAGGGGCAACTTTCCGTTGCCACCAGTCGCCGTGAGCCGCCATTCAAACTAGGGGCAACTTTCCGTTGCCGTGCGGCGTTCTTCAAACTAGGGGAAATTTTCCATTGCCTCCGATCTGAGGTTGCGCATCTCAAAAGGGTAAGTTCCATGCTCGTTGAGCATCAGCCTTTTGCAAAAATAGTTTTTGAAATTTTTTACTGAGGTTGACTATTTTCTCGAAAACTATTTTGTTTTCCAAAATCGAACCATTTTCTTGGACCCAAAAAGGAAAATTTTCAGTGCTTACAGCCTGACTTGCATGGCTTTCAAATAAAAAATCGAACAAGTACGTTAATCCGACTCTCATCTTGATCGAAACTGTTTTAGTACAAAACAAAAAAAAAATAGTCAAAATGATGAACTAGGGGCACAGTTGAGTCAGGTGTTCTGTCTTTCCCCCCCCGCCATCGACGTACTCGCCAGGAGGGCACTCCACCCACCAGAAGAAATAGCTGCGAGCTAACCGTATCGGGCATGAACCTACAACTTCCTATTCGTTCATTAAACACCTCGGGGAGGGACGAAAAATGAGAGAGTAAAGAATAGAGAGGTGTAAGTTGAGAGAAAAGTAAGAAAAAGGGTTTTAAGTGAAAAACCTAGCCTGAGGGCCGAGTGATGTGAGAATCACAAATTAGAAAGGGTGGGAAACAGTACCCAGATAAATTGGCTCCTCGTGATCTGAGGTTCCCCGTCGTCGTTGACGCGTCTGTATGTCGTGTCTTTTGTTTTGTTCACTTGAACCTTTGTTTTAGGTCTCTTCCGAGCGTGTCTCGTTGTGTTTTAGGTCGCGTACCTCTTTGTTTGAGTCCTACTCGCTGTGTTCAGTTGTAGGCTCGATACCCTGGTTAAGAAAACCCCTTTTCCGAAGGTTAATCGTTTATGCTCAGAATGTTGTGCCATTCTCTATATCCGATTGTGTTTCAACTCCAGCTGGTTTCACCTCTGTAGGCCGTCTTGTTAGATTGGGCTATTTTGTTCGGAATTTGCTGTGTGCAGAATGAACCGAATGCTGTGTTACGGGCTGTATTCAGATTAATCCCCAACAGAGTAAGGGCTGTGGATCCAGAATCAGGTAGTGGGTTGCTTGGGTTATTTTGTAGTTGGCTGTTTAGTTATCTGATTATTACAGTGCAAGTGTTCAATTTTCAGGTAACCAATCAATTTCGTTTACATTGAGGTGTAATATGGTGTGATGCGATGCAAAGTTGGAAATGTAAAGACATATGGATGTAAACACTTTTTCAGATAAAAAGTCTGTTTCATTTCATAATCTTTTCAAATGTACAAGTTTTGGAAACAAAAATCTGCATGCCGCAGTACAAGGTAATCTAACTACCAACAAAAAGAAAGAAGGAAGGAAAATAACAAAAAAAATGTATCCATCTCATCTCAAGCACTCCGGGAGGGGGGCCATCAGTCTGTCCTAGTCCTCTTCCTGGACGAGGGTCCAGGAGCATCATCAGCACCGTCGTCAGAGCCCGAGCTAGTGCCGTCTCCGGTCTCCTCCTCTGATGACTCTAACTCCGCCTCTGCCTCCACCTCTGAATCCTCGTCATCATCATCGTCCGGGACTGGAGCTCGCGAGCTGCTCCCAACATGAACGCGCCCCGCCTTGGAGCGGGGGAATACTCGGCCCTCCTCATCTCTCCCGCGAGCCGGGACAGAAGGTCCAGCTGGAGCGCCGCCCGCCATGGGGATCTGGAAAGGAGGCTGAAAAAGTACATAAAAGGGAAATGCATCAGTATACTGTGGACAGTTTATCAGTGCAGAAAGCAGTGTATGAGTACAGTGTGTATGCCGTGAGCAGTTTATCAGTGCAGAATGCAGTGTCTGAGTACAGTATATGAATGCCGTGAGCAGTTTACTAGTGCAAGGTACAGTGCAGAATGCAGTGTATGCAGTGTATCAGATACTGTGAGATCAGTGTACCAGGTGTCGTGCCGTGCATCAGATTATGTGAAGCAGTGTATGAACGGTTTGAGGCCAGTGTCAGAAGAACATACCGGGATGCTGTAGAGGGCTAGGAGGTCAAATGTCCGCTGAAGCATCCCCATCATCGAGGCATTCATCGCCAACGACTGACGGGTATACTCAGAAGAAGCCTGCAAAAGTATAAGATGCATCAATATTCTGTGGAATATCAGGTAAACTGAAATGAATTGACTGTACAAAATGCAGTAATACATACTGGTGGTAAGTCGGGGACGTCGATGAACTCGTGACCAGCTGGTGGAGGGGCGAAGGGGATCTGGTAGGTTGACCCACTCTGCCCACGGAAAGTCAATGCAGCGGGCAGGGCGGGCCAGCCAGCTCCCCGTCCTCCCTGCACTCCGCCCCTGCCACGGACCCGGGCCCTCCTCGCAGCCCCTGCTCCAACTCCCGCTCCTACTCCAGCCGCCGGCGCCACCGGCCTGGATCCCTCTGCTCGACGGCCGCTGCTCAGAGGTCGCATCACGTATGTCTGCACATACTCCCGATAGTCGCCGATGCCTCTGAAGCCGGCCTCCTCCCAGCCAACGGTGTAATCATCCATATGCTCGATGGTGAGCCTCTCGGTCTCCCTCATATCCGCCGGAGGGTGAGCCGGGACTATCTGCTCAGGTAACCCTAGGGTCTGGCGTAGGAAACGCTCGCCCAGGTACCAAGCCCGACAGACCGGGCCCTCCAGCAAGATCCGAAAACGCGAGGTCTCCTCCGCACCGGCAAACCGATCCTACATCGCCGCTGGCAAAGGAGCCCACGGCTGCCATGTGATCTGAAAGTAACAGACAGTTTGTTATCTACTATTTTGGAAATATACAGTGGAAAAGCGAAGCTTAAATAAACTGCAAGTAAAACATACCTCAGCAGGGGTAACGGTGTAGAAGTATCGGCGGAAAAAGCCGAATGTCTCTCGCGGCCGCCGGGTGCATCTCCCGTCAAATCGCCGTGAGAAGGGGACGACCAGAGAGGTCTCCGCGACAGGTACGGGGGCGAGCCGAGGAAAGTAGGCGTAAACCCACAACTGCAAGATAAATACCAGTGCATTTTTCAGAAAAAGCAGAATATAGAACAAAATAGAAATGGCAGAGCCGTGTGTTGTGCAGTGTATTGTGTACAGTGTACTGTGTGAGCAGTGTACAGTCAGGGTAAAGAAAAATGTATGTGTGTGCCGTGTATACAGTATACAGCGAGTATGAAGCAGATTACAGTGCGTGCAGTGTACAGAATACAGAAAATATAGAGCAGAAATGCAAAAAGCGGAGAAGAAGTGTACCTCCCAAGCCTGCCAGTAGCCTCCGAGTAGCTGGCCGCTGCCACGAGAAGCCGAGCTCATGTATCCATAAAGGGTGGCCAGAGCGGCGCCACCCCAGTCATAGTGCAAAATGTCCCGGACGTCCACCAGTGCGCTGAGAAGACAGAGAGGCACGGTGTTCGCCCGGTGTAGACACCTCATTTTTGACCGCCCTTAAGACTTGGGCACTACTGATGGTTTGCTCGGTGTTGAGAGATGTGCAGGGCAAAGAATCAGTTTTTTCGGCTAGAAGAGAGGCAAATCTTTCAAAACACTTTGTTTAGGGTTTTGGAGTTGAAGAAAAGAGGAAAGGAGAGGAGAAAACTAGTTTGGGAGAAGTTCGGCATGAATCCGGGTAGAAGCGAGTCGAGCAGCCCTCGCTGAATCGGGCTTATCTATCTGTACACTTGGAGTTTAGCTATGGGGCCACCACCGTCGGAAAGCTTACTTCCGGGGCTTCACTTTGCACTCACGAATCTCCTAGAGCCAAGTCCGGGTGGGGGAGATATGATCAGTTGAAGTCGGGCATCATCCCGGTTGGATCGAATCTGCGCGGCTTCACGGAAAAGGGCATAACTTTTTGCACAGGAGGGATTTTGATGCAAGGTTTGCGCCATTGGAAAGCTAACTTCCGGGGCTTCAATTTGGACACCAACTCACCATTTTTTGACCATACAGGCCATCCACCAGCACTATATTTATCCGGCCGGCAATTTATTGTGCCCACCGGCACTTTATTTTGCTGACCGGCAATTTTTGCTAGCCGACGACCTTCCGGAGCATTCTGCAGACTGAGTGGATTCCAGCTGTGCCAGCTGGAATGCACAGAATCGATCCCCCACGTACATGTGTGTTTGTTTTGCACCTTGTGAGCCTTTAAACCCCTTAACCTTCTAGAAGCTTGAACCCTTTGGCCAAGCTAAGAAGCTTGGCCAGCTGTTTTAGCTTCCTCTAGAAGCCTTGCACCCCCTTGAACCCCTTTGACCCTTTCCCTTTACTTAGCTTGTAAGTTAAAGGCTTCCCTTGCCTTATATAAGCACCTCTCCTCCTCCTTTGTTTAGGTTGGATTTTTAGGACAAAAAACCAGAGATATATAGATATATCTGATATATACACACATATATCCCTTCATCTCTCACTATATCTCTCCCATTCAACCATCAAACACCCTTGTTCTTGGGCCATTTCTTCATCAACTCATAGCACAAGGCATCCAACACCCATTCCAGCAGCTTGAGGCTGTCCTCCAGAGGTTAAAAGCTCCCAAACCCGGTCCAAAGGTTGCTAAAGATTGGTTCTACAAGGGTGAGTCCCACTTTCCCTATTTTGTGCATTTTCTTGGCCTATATCTTAGCCCCTTGTGGTTACATCTTTGGGCTCCGACCCAAACTTCAAATCATCATATTTTGAGGTCCTCTTCATTTTTGATTGAGGACCTCTTGCTGTTTGAGGACAGTAGCTAGCACTTCCTTCATTAGCCCTCTTTTTGCCATAATTTTACATAATATTTTTGGCTTGTTTTTGATCTGTTTTGAGGCATGTTATAAGCTGTGAAGTTGCTTCTTTTGAGCCCTTCTTCAACATTGAAGAAGGGCTCAACACTGTTTGGATACTCTATGTGCTACTTGCTTTGAAATCCATGTGGTAGCCCCGTTTTTGTATGCTATTTTAGCCCCGTCTTTGCTTACTGTTTGGCCATGCCATAAACTGTAAAAATGCTTATCTCAGGGCTGTCTTGCTTCTATCTTCATGCTCCATGTCCATATTATGCATGCTTTGTATAGCTGTAAGCCATTTCATGTGCCTAACTTTGCATTTCGGGATTCATTCCATGCGGTGAGTGTTGTTTCGTTATGTTTCGGGGCTGTTTTGCATCACCTATCGCCTCTGAAATTTGCATGCGAATTGTCCATGTTTGTTCCTTTCAAATGCGTCGAAAAGTCGCTTCATTATGCTTAAGTCTTGGACCATGTATCTATGCATGTTTGCATGTCATTTGCCTCCATGCACTTAGCATTTTGGCCACTGTTTTGGGCCTAACTAGAGCTGCCTAATTCATGTTTAAGACCATCCTTTGCTTATTTGCATGCTCACCTTGCATGATTGCTTGTATCGGCATGTTGCATCCTTAGCTCGTATGCCTAAGTTGCATTGCATCTTGCATGCATCACCTTGCCTCTTGAGATGAGTATGATAGAGGTTAGGCCTCCTTGTGTGTTTATTTGGTTTGCATGCATTTTGAAATTGAAGTTGCACACTTGGTTCTTTGGGCCATCATGCATGGAAATACGTGATTGGTGGTCCGAGAGTCGGGGCACATCCTCCTTTGAGTCATTAACATGATAAGGAATGTGATAGATGCATAAATTGCTTGAATTGCATTGCCATGCAAGATTTTGCCCTCTGCTGCTGTGAGTTGCAGGTTCTGCAGGAATTTATTGCCGGCTGGCAGTATTCAGTGCCGACCGGCAGTCAATCGATGGCCGGTGGATCTATTTTGTGCCGGTGACTAAATGCTACTGCCGGTGGAAATTCTGCTCAGCCGATGATATCCCCCAGTGTCCTGAGAGGCATCCCTGAGGCTTTGGCAGTTTTCAGAAGAGCAGAGCAGGGAAAACAGAGGCAAACTACGCATGGTAGTACGATTTCGAGCCAGTCCCGAGCATGTGTTGCATCTGGCCCTCGCCCCGAGGCAGTTTACTGTTTTTCTTTAGTTTAGTTAATTTGTTAATTAATTAAGCAATTTGTAATATTTAATTAGCTTGCGTAGTTAATTAATTTGTATTATTATTTTGGTCCCTCCGAGTGAGGGCGTGTCTGTAATAAGTGTGTGTGCGTGGTGTGCATGTCTTCCAACCTCCACTTCTTTCTTCCCTTTTATTTACCTGCTTATGATGGTAGATTAGGGCACATTTATTTTAGCATATCTTATGCTATGCATGCGTGCATTCATGCATTTGTTGACATGCATCAGGCTCGGCACATCATGCTAACTGCATTTGTACTTTAATTTCAAAATTGAATACGTGCATCAATTGATTGCATCTCACATGCCATGCTTAGGTTAGCCGAGCCTACTTCAATTGCATCCCGTATGTGTTGCATTAGTCAATCTAACATGAACTAGGACATGCATGTTTGCTAACTAGTTTATTATTTTGGCACGGAGTACGATGTAAGTGTTTATGCTTTAGCATCCCGCATGCGTGTGAGTGTTGCCATGACAGTATGCTTAACATGTGGCTAGATGCTTATGTGTTATAAATTGTTTGAATGCCTGTGGATGGAGGTTGAATTACCTAAATTGGAATAATGCATTAAAACTGTGAGTTTTAAGCCCACTAGATAGTGGCAAAATCATCTTTTCTAAAAGCCCACTTGAGGGTGGCAAAATCTGCATTTTAGCCTACTTGCGAGTAGCAAACCATTTTCAAAACAAACATGAAATGTTTTGTTCCAATTTGGGCGATTTGGTTTATACTTGTTTGCTGCGCGCATAACATAGTAATTCTAGGCTAACAATTGGTTTAAGAACACATAAAGTTTTCAAAAACGGATATCACGGTTAGTAGAGGCCGGTCTTCGGACCGGGCGAAAGGGGGTGCTCATAGCTGACCTTCCCCGATCGTACCCAAGCTCCCGAGCCGAGACAACTCCGGTGATGACGGACATGTGGCCTTCGGCACCGAGTCAGGGTTTCCTAAATTCTCCCATAAAAAATATTTAGGTGGCGACTCTGTATCTGGCAAAGCAGTCCATGTTTGGCACTACTTTTTCAAAAATCTATTTCTCAAAACGATTTGCCAGATTTGGACTCTTTGGTTTAGATTAAGAACCGTGACACAAATCGAGTCCGAACTGTAGCATGAGGCCCACGGGCGCGTCTACAGTTTCTGGCGACTCTACTGGGGAAATTTAGAGAGCTTAACTCGAACTCGTGATATCTTGTTTTGATTTCACTTATGTGTTTCTTTGCATTGCATGTGCATTGGTGCGCCTAGGAACACAGTGTTTGCCATCTGCCATTCCTGAACGGTTTTCCAGAGGCTTGTCTTGTCAAGACATGACCATAAGGCTGACCGGTTATGGGCTCTGACAGCATGGGAACACAAACCCCGATTTTTCCGGGGCACCCTTTTGACCATTCGACCTAGTGCATATTCGGAATCCATAGTGACCATTCCAAGTTAGGACAGGTTGCTTACCCACTTATAGGTTGTTTGAAACCGCTGTGTGCGTAGTGAAACCCTAGTTCCTGACGAAATAGGACAGGGAAACCCTACCCCAACATAGGGGTGTTTTGGCTCTCTCTTATTTGCTATGTGCTTTTAGAGTGTACCTCTATAGGAACGCATATACCAGTTTGCGATTTTGAGTATCGGGCCCGAGGGCACTAGAATCAGTATTGTTGAGAATCAGTTATCAGGAATCAGTTGTCCGCGGGTATCAGATTCAGTATTTTGGGAACAGAAATCTGGGAACAGTGATCAACAGTAGGGTATAGTTGTTTGGCTACGCCCGTGTTTGATCAGTTTGGGCTGAAATGCTGTCTGTTTTTCCTTTGAAGGTTCAGAGAGTCGGAGAGGTGATACAGAATAGCCAGTGTTCCCCCTTTGCTGAGGCAGGACTTATGATGGCGCAGAATTCAGAAGAGACTGTGGTTATGACAGCCACATTAGGTCAAGGAATCAGTTTGCAGGGCGAGATCGATGGTGGTGCACCACATTCGCCCAGGTTGCCTGTTGCGCACCTGGTCTGGGCCCCCCAGCTATACCAGGCTCGCGAGCCTACTACATTTGAACTGATGAGGATGATCGAAGATCTTCAGAGAACTGTGGCAGATCTGGCCTTTGGGGTTTTGGCCCCATCATCAACCACATCACGTACCAGGGAGTTCATGTCTAAAGGCTCCCCAACTTTGGGACAGGTTGCATTGGAAGAAGGCCAATCTTTTGACAAAGTGGAAGCGACTGGTAAGAACAAGGCAGGAGCAGGCATTGGTCCCCATGAACACCTTCAGTGGGACATTGAGGCTTTGAAAGCTGAGGGACTGAACAAAGAGCAAGTCCTCGCGGTTGTCACAAAAACTGTGGATGACACTTTCGCCACTCAGGATGAGAGCACTCTGAATCAAGGGGCAAGCCGGGAGAAGGGCCTTTGTACCAGGAATGTTCCTTTCAGCCCTAATCCCGTGCTCGGAAACGATCAGCAAACCCAGTCAACGTCTTCCAATCCCTTTGCTGGTGCATCCAGCAAAACGCCACAAACCTCAAAACACCCACCTCGAGGCCAGAGGGTGTTTGCACCACTATACATGTCTCTATCAGCGGCCATGAAGGTCCTGATTAAAGAGGGGGATCTGAAACCCCTGGAGCCCCGATCACTGCCAGATAGACTTCCTTCCTCCCATGATCCGGCCAAGTACTGTGCCTTTCATCAGCAAGTTGGCCATGTCACTGATAGGTGTTTCCGTCTTCGCCACGAAATACAAGATCTGATTGATAATGAGGTCATCGTCGCACCAACTCAGAAAAGTCTATCGTCACTGGATCAGTGAACTCGGGGGATAGTACGAATATGTGATCAGGGGATGAACCACCTGTGGGCGGCATTCAGTTTACTCCAGATGTGGCGTGTGGCACGCACTATTTTGAGCATTTGCGAATGCTGGTTTTTGTAGCTTCTGACTTAGGTGTTGAGTCGGTTTTGTGGTTTTTGTTTTGAGTCTGCCTCTTTGTTTTGAGTCAGTCTTTTTGATTAAGGGTCTGTCTTGTTGTATCGAGTCAGTCCTATTGTACAGAAGTCGGGGTGATTCCGGGGGTGTTACTTCGGATATCACTATTTTGCTTTGTGTTTGTCCTTTTGAGTCTGTTTCTGCCAGGGAGCCAGTTGTGCCAACAGATTTGAATGAACAACAGTGATTTTCACACTCTTGTGTTTGCTTCCGCCGTGTGCCAGTTGTGCCAGAAGTATTGAATGGAATGACAGTGCTCTTCGCCTGCCTTTTCTGTGCCTTGAAATCATTGTATCGACCTAAGTTTTTTTCAAAACTTTTTTTGAACACTGCGGTGAAAACGAAGAGGAAGGAATTCCTCGGGATTTGCAAAATTTTGATCATTTGAGAGAAAGAGAGGCATGCTAAGCCCTTAATGAATGAGATCATGTTTGTTAATGTGAGTACTGAGAAGGATCCTGGCTTGATCCAGATTGGTCCCACACTGTCTTCAGCGCGAGCGATTTGTCGCTTTCTTAAAAACTTTCGAAAAATGTTTTGCGCAGTCCTGTGAAGACTTGTGTAGAATCGCTCTTGAGATTGTGCAGCCTAGGATCGTTCTCAGCCTCAAGATTCTGTCCATTTGTTTTCAAACCTCGGACTTAAATTCAGAATGTTCAATGGTCAACCACCATATGAGGCCTGTGTGGCTAGATTCGAAGCAGCCCTCGGACAAGAGGCAAGAAAGTCAGATCAAGAAGATTAGACCTCATCAGAAGAAGCTTGTAAAGCTAGAACAGAAGTACCCTTCAAACTAGGGGCAAAGATGTCAGACGTGCTCGAAGAGCCGAAGATGAGTCCTCTTGCAAATCAACAGCCACTCTCCTGGATACGGATGGCTTCAAAACCCTAAAACCATTTGGCATGGATTTGCGACACTTTTACCCTTTGAGAGGCTCGCTGGGCCGAAAACCCGGAAGGGCGACCCAGGCAAAAGTTAGAGCAAGAGAAAAATACAAAAAAGGAAAAAATGCAAAGAAAAGAACAAAAAAAAAAAAAAGGAAATGAAACGAAAAGAAATGAAAAGAAAAGAAATGAAAAGAATTGAAAAGAAAAGAAAAACAAAGCTCGCAAGGTCGAAAACCCGCATCGGGCGCCTTGGCAAAAGTTAGAGCCTAAAAATGAGAGGTTAAATACCCGAGTGTACCTTAACCCCGAACTACGTAAGGCTTGATTCCCATGTTTGGGATACGTAGGCAACTTCATTCTGAAGTCCAGCCGTAAAATACTTCAAATTCAACTGTGTCCATGTGATGGTTCTAGTCGTCTTTGTCTTTTCTGTATCCGGGAGTTCGGTTGCAATCATCGCTCTGAGGACTGATTACAATACACTACGGGGCCATTCAGACAAGGGGCAACTTTCCGTTGCCATTCAATGCGCTGCGGTGCCGTGCAAACAAGGGGCAACTTTCCGTTGCCATGTAGCTCTCTTCGAGCAAGGGGCAATTTTCCTCCAAATCTGAGGCTGTGCGTCTCAAGAGTGGGTTCCGTGCTTGTTAAGCATTGGCCGTTTGCAAAAATAGTTTTTGAGAATTTTTACTGAAGCTGACTACTTTTCTCAAAAATTGTTCCATCTTTTCCAAAAACTGGACCATTTCTTGGACCCAAAATAGGAAAATTTCAGTGCTCATAGCCTGACTTGCATGATTTCAAATAAAAAATCGAACAAGTGTGTTAATCTAACTCTCATATTGGTCAAAAATTGTTTTCGTAGAAAACAAAATAAAAAATGGTCAAAATGATGAACTAGGGGCACAATTGAGTCAGGCTTCCTATCTTTTCCCCATTTTCAACATACTTGCTAAGAAGGGCACTTTACTTGCCAGAAAGGGCACAACTGAAGTCAACAACAAAGGGCTGAAAGCTCTCTCATCCTCCAAGCAACGAGGTATCAAGATAAGTGCGAAGCACGAACTGGGATGGGGCGAGATATTCCACTCCCTCATCTGGACAGATCTAACCACGTCCAAACTCCCCAGCAGGGCATCATCAACCGATGTTAGCTGCAGATTTGCTACACACCCAGTTATAGCACAACCCCTCTGTGGGAGAAACTTACTGTTGTGAACAAGAGTCTGGTAAAATACCAGGGGCAAGAGCCCACAATTTCCAGCTTATCCATCAACCACCCAGGGGAGGGATGAAAAACGAGAGATTAAAGAATAGAGAGATGTACGCTGAGAGAAAAAGCGAGAAAAGGGTTTTGAGAGAAAAACCGAGCTTGAGAGCCGAGTGATGTGAGAATCACAAAGAGGAAAGGGTGGGAATAATACCCGGTGAAACAGGCTCCCTGTGCACGTCTGTGTGTCGTGTCTTTTGTTTTGTTTGTCTCGATTCCTGCTTTGAGTCATTCCGAGCGTGTCTCGATGTGTTTAGGTTGTTTGCCTTTTGTTTTCCGTTGTTGAGTCTTTCTCGCTGTGTTCAGTCGTAGGCTCAATACCTGTTCGAAAACTCATCTCTCAATTCCAAAATGAATCGTTTTGTGCTCAGAGTGCTGTGCCATCCTTCACGTTTGTGCAAAACAAGATTCTTTTTTCCATAAAAGTGCAGGGTCCACCCCCGATAAGTGTGAACGGTGAAACCAGGACCTATCTGAAGCTATGATAGTTCCAGACTGCAAAGCAAAAGCAAAAGAGCGAAAATCGAAGTATCTGAGTTTGTGTCAACTTCAGAAAATTCCGTGATTGTACTCCGGATGTACCTCTTCAGGGCCTTGTCAATGCTCCGAAATATGAGTGTACCTCTACCTCAGGCGCAAGATCAATCCTGCTTCAAGGTTATGCACTCTTCCACTTACATTGTTATGCATCCACTTCACTTGCATTGTAATGCATTATACCTATCAAGTTTCTTCCTCAGTCAAGCACGATATTGTATGCACGGTTCATTCAAAGAAGTTCCGTTTTAAGGTCATTCACTTTTGTGTATCAATCACACACACTCACTTTAGTGTATCAATCACACTTCATTCACTTAGTGTATCAATCACACTCTAATTTCAATTACACTCTAATCTACTTAGTGTATCAATCACACTTCATTTGCCTTAGTGTATCAATCACACTTCATTTGCCTTAGTGTATCAATCACACTTCATTTGCCTTAGTGTATCAATCACACTTCACTTGCTTTGTGTATCTATCACACACATTCTCATTTTGTGTATCTATCACGCACATATTCGCTTTTGTGTCTATTGCACTCTCACTTAGTGTATCAATCACTTTTCTTTCATTTTGTGTATCTATCACACACATTCTCGTTTTCTATATCACACTTTCAGTGTATCAATCACACTTCATTGATTTAGTACATCAATCATACTTTGTTCACATAGTGCATCTATCACACTTTGTGTTCACTTTTAGTGTATCAATCACACTCTGTTCACATAGTGCATCTATCACACTTTGTGTTCATTTTCAGTATATCAATCATACTTTGTTCACACTGTGCATCTATCACACTTTGTGTTCACTTTTAGTGTATCAATCACACTCTGTTCACATAGTGCATCCATCACACTTTGTGTCCATTTTCAGTATATCAATCATACTTTGTTCACTAAGTGAATCTGTCACACTTCGTGTTCACTTTTAGTGTATCAATCACACTTTGTTCACACTGTGCATCTATCACACTTTGTGTTCATTTTCAGTATATCAATCATACCTTGCTCACTAAGTGCATCTATCACACTTCGTGTTCGCTTTCAGTATATCTATCATACTTGTTCACTTAGTGCATCTATCACACTTTGTGTTCACCCTTTCTGTTTCTATCACACTATGCTCACCACACTCGCTTAGTGTATCTATCACACGCTCCCACTTTGCTTCATATAGTGTATCTATCACATGCTCGCTTTGTGTATCAATCACACCCGTTCGCTTTGCGTATCAACCACACACTCTCACATTGTGTATCTATCACACTATGCTCACTTTGTGTATCTATCACATGCTCGCTTTGTGTATCAATCACACCCGTTCGCTTTGCGTATCAACCACACACTCTCACATTGTGTATCTATCACACTATGCTCACTTTGTGTATCTATCACATGCTCGCTTTGTGTATCAATCACACCCGTTCGCTTTGCGTATCAACCACGCATGTTTGTCCACTTAGTGTATCTATCACACTTTGTTCACTTTTTGTGTATCTATCGCACATGTTCGTGAGAATTGCATAATTCTCTTACATCCTTTCTGCATGAGATGTAGTTTGGTTCATGTCTACTTGCTGGCATAGCATTCGCTTAAAATGTTGCATTTATTTTGCATAATTGCTTCATCACAGCTACATTCACGCTATTTTGCGCACCTCACTTGTACTTGTTAGTACATTGCATTGTTTTGAGTGCAAACTGGCTTCGCGTGGCGTATAAGTCCAATTGTCAAAGTCTTCCTGCATATCATTTGCATCCTGCCCCTGAACTACACTGGTTTGATTCCTTGCAAAGGGATACGTAGGCAGCCTGTGGGCACAACCATTTATTCATCAGTATTTTGTTTGTTTGTCCAAGTCTTCGGCCTTGTCAAAAATGGGTCGTCTCTAGGCTTTGACATTCACTCCCGTCATTGTTATGACTTTCGAGTTCTGTCAAAGAGGGGCAACTGTAGACACCCCATTTTTGACCGCCCTTAAGACTTGGGCACTACTGATGGTTTGCTCGGTGTTGAGAGATGTGCAGGGCAAAGAATCAGTTTCTTCGGCTAGAAGAGAGGAAAATCTTTCAAAACACTTTGTTTAGGGTTTTGGAGTTGAAGAAAAGAGGAAAGGAGAGGAGAAAACTAGTTTGGGAGAAGTTCGGCATGAATCCGGGTAGAAGCGAGTCGAGCAGCCCTCGCTGAATCGGGCTTATCTATCTGTACAATTGGAGTTTAGCTATGGGGCCACCACCGTCGGAAAGCTTACTTCCGGGGCTTCACTTTGCACTCACGAATCTCCTAGTGCCAAGTCCGGGTGGGGGAGATATGATCAGTTGAAGTCGGGCATCATCCCGGTTGGATCGAATCTGCGCGGCTTCACGGAAAAGGGCATAACTTTTGGCACAGGAGGAATTTTGATGCAAGGTTTGCGCCATTGGAAAGCTAACTTCCGGGGCTTCAATTTGGACACCAACCGGCCATTTTTTGACCTTACCGGCCATCCACCGGCACTATATTTATCCGGCCGGCAATTTATTGTGCCGACCGGCACTTTATTTTGCTGACCGGCAATTTTTGCTAGCCGACGACCTTCCGGAGCATTCTGCAGACTGAGTGGATTCCAGCTGTGCCAGCCGGAATGCACAGAATCGATCCCCCACGCACATGTGTGTTTGTTTTGCACCTTGTGAGCCTTTGAACCCCTTAACCTTCTAGAAGCTTGAACCCTTTGGCAACCCCTTGAACCCCTTTGACCCTTTCCCTTTACTTAGCTTGTAAGTTAAAGGCTTCCCTTGCCTTATATAAGCACCTCTCCTCCTCCTTTGTTTAGGTTGGATTTTTAGGACAAAAAACCAGAGATATATAGATATATCTGATATATACACACATATATCCCTTCATCTCTCACTATATCTCTCCCATTCAACCATCAAACACCCTTGTTCTTAGGCCATTTCTTCATCAACTCATAGCACAAGGCATCCAACGCCCATTCCAGCAGCTTGAGGCTGTCCTCTAGAGGTTAAAAGCTCCCAAACCCGGTCCAAAGGTTGCTAAAGATTGGTTCTACAAGGGTGAGTCCCACTTTCCCTCTTTTGTGCATTTTCTTGGCCTATATCTTAGCCCCTTGTGGTTACATCTTTGGGCTCCGACCCAAACTTCAAATCATCATATTTTGAGGTCCTCTTCATGTTTGATTGAGGACCTCTTGCTGTTTGAGGACAGTAGCTAGCACTTCCTTCATTAGCCCTCTTTTTGCCATAATTTTACATAATATTTTTGGCTTGTTTTTGATCTGTTTTGAGGCATGTTATAAGCTGTGAAGTTGCTTCTTTTGAGCCCTTCTTCAACATTGAAGAAGGGCTCAACACTGTTTGGATACTCTATGTGCTACTTGCTTTGAAATCCATGTGGTAGCCCCGTTTTTGTATGCTATTTTAGCCCCGTCTTTGCTTACTGTTTGGCCATGCCATAAACTGTAAAAATGCTTATCTCAGGGCTGTCTTGCTTCTATCTTCATGCTCCATGTCCATATTATGCATGCTTTGTATAGCTGTAAGCCATTTCATGTGCCTAACTTTGCATTTCGGGATTCATTCCATGCGGTGAGTGTTGTTTCGTTATGTTTCGGGGCTGTTTTGCATCACCTATCGCCTCTGAAATTTGCATGCGAATTGTCCATGTTTGTTCCTTTCAAATGCGTCGAAAAGTCGCTTCATTATGCTTAAGTCTTGGACCATGTATCTATGCATGTTTGCATGTCATTTGCCTCCATGCACTTAGCATTTTGGCCACTGTTTTGGGCCTAACTAGAGCTGCCTAATTCATGTTTAAGACCATCCTTTGCTTATTTGCATGCTCACCTTGCATGATTGCTTGTATCGGCATGTTGCATCCTTAGCTCGTATGCCTAAGTTGCATTGCATCTTGCATGCATCACCTTGCCTTTTGAACCCATTGGCAACACTACACTAATAACGTCAATTCCACAAATTGAGAAAAGAAATGGCAAAGTCATGTTGTACAGCTTCGACTTTGGGAGATTCATGCGATTGGCATAGATTTAGCATTTGTGGCATCGCTGTACAAAACCAATACAATCCTTCTCCATAGTTGACCAATAATAATTTTGTCTGAGGATCTTTCGGGCTAGCATCACACCATTAATGTGTGCTCTACACTCCCCCCCATGGATGGCTTCCATGAGACGCTTCGATTCTTCTTCTTCAATACAGAGCTTGTGCATTCCTAGATGACCTGTTTTACATAGCTTGTTTCCGCATATGATAAATTGGACGGCCAGATACTGTATTCCCCATTTATCCTTTGCATTTGACCTTGGTGGATACGTATCATTTTCTAGAAATTTCCAAATGTCTTAATACCAGGGGTGCTTGTCTTGAACCTCGTCTATTACGGCAATGGTTTCGTAGGCAGGCATGTACTTTTGCTCAATGATGATTGAATGCATCTTCACTCCTAGCAGGATGTCTACCATGGAATATAGAGGTGCCAGTGCATCTGCGAACCGATTGTTTTCCCTCAGCAGATGTGTGAACGCCAATTTTTCAAACCTCAAAATCAGAATATCCAAGGTCTAATGATAAACCTTCATTTTCTCCTCTTTGACTTTTCGTTCTTTATTCACTTGAGAAACAACCAAGTTCGAGTCTTCGATGACATCCAACCTTATTGCCCCTAGTTCTAGTGCAGCTTCCAAACCAGCAATACGCGCTTCATATTCTGCTTCGTTGTTGGACACTTTGAACTGGAGTTTGAAGGATAAGGGTGTATGGTAATCATCGGGTGCTATCAGCAACACACCTATCCCATAACTGTACTGATTGGATGCTCTGTCATTGTACATCGTTGATGTTTCCTCTTTAACCTACATAATGTCTTCATTTGGGAATAGATACTCCACTGCCTCATCCCCTTTCGTCGGGTGGTCTGCCTGGAATACTACTATAGCTCTCCCTTTAACGGATTTGCGCATGACATACTTGAGATCAAATTTGGAGAAAAGAAGCAACCAACGAGTTAGCCTACTTGTCAGTGCTGGTTTCTCGAAGAGATATTTGATGGGATCTAATTTCGAAACTAGAATTACAGAGTGAGCTAACAAGTAGTACCTCAATTTCCTGGTAGCCCATACCAAGGCCAATCAAGCTTTCTCGAGGGGAGTGCAACAGGTCTAATAGTCCAACATCTTCTTGCTCGAATAGTAGATGGCCTTTTTTACCTTATCTTTAGAGTCTTGAGCTAGCATGTACCCCATGGTCAAATCCGTCACCAACAAATACAGAATGAAAGGCTTTCCTGGCTCTGGCAGCAACAACACAGGCAGATTCTGGAGGTACTGCTTGACCTATTTGATGGCAAACTGGCATCGATTGTCCCATTAGAACTTCTTCGCTTTCTTCAGGAGACAAAACAGTGGTTCACAAGCCAAGGTTAATTTTTAAATAAACCGTCTTATGAATTACACTTTACCCAGAAAGTCATGCACCACCTTTTTAATCCTCGGTGGTGGCATTTCTAAGATGGCCTTATTTTGGAAGGATCTACTTCCATTCCCCTCTGTGTGATCAGAAATCATACAATTTTTCCTACCGTCACTCCAAAGGTGCATTTCTATGGGTTCAACCTCAGTTGGTACTCCTTAATCCGTTGGAAGAATTTTTCTAGTGTGGTATAATGGCCTTCTTGCTCTTTGGACATGACAATCATGTCGTCCACATACACCTTAACCTCTTTGTGAATTATGTCATACAAAATGCTAGTTGCAGCCCTCTGATATGTAGTCCGAGAATTTTTTAACTCAAAAGGCATGACTTGGTAGCCGTAAGTACCCCACGACATGGTGGATGAAGTCTTCTCTCTGTCCTCCGGTGCCATTAGAATATGATTGTATCTGGAAAACCCATCCATGAATGATAGCAATGCAAGGCCCGCGGTGAAGTCTACCAACTCATCAATGTGCAGCAATTGAAAGTCATCTTTCGGACTAGCTCTGTTTAGGTACCAAAAGTTGAAACAAACCCAGATCCTACCGTCCTTCTTCAGAACTGGGACGATATTGGCCAACCAGGTCTGATACTCGGACACTAACAAGAATCATGCATCAATCTGCTTGGTGACCTCTTCCTTGATTTTCAATGCCCAATCCTGACAGATTCTACACAGTTTCAGTTTGGCAGGTCAGGCCTTAGGGTCAAGAGAGATCCGGTGCTGTACAATCTCAGGGTCGATTCCAGGCATATTTTCATAGGACTATGCAAAAACATCTTTGAAATCTTTTAATAAAGCGATTAAATGCTCGCGTTCCTCCGAAGACAGTGTGGACTCGATCTGGACCAAGTGTAGATCCTTCTTAGTACCCACATTAATGGCAATGGTTTTATCAATATGGGGCTTAGCATGCCTCTCCTTTTCTTGATTATTCAAGGTTTTCAAAGCCAGAGGAATTTCTTCCTTTTCGTTTTCATTAAAATTTTGAAAATCTTGGTCAATGCAATAAATCAATGGCACGAAGAAGTATGCAGAATCTGCAGTCTTTTCATTCATAAGCTCTGGCTCTTTGGTTACAATAGACTCAAAAGAGAAGAAAAAAGAGGACCTCGACAGGACCTTGGCATCCGGGTTACCACCGCCGGAAATGCCAGACTCAGACTTCCCGGACTGACTTGAATCTGATTCCGACTCCACAGGCTCAATAGAATCAGATTCTGGCTCATTACCTGATTCAAAACTAGAAAGAAAGCCTTTCTCCAGCTGCCAAGTAAGACATGGTGCCCTCGATGCATCCAGAATACCACCGGCCAAGTCTACACCTGGGTCCTCCACGATCATGGAGACAGTAATGTTATCCCCCAAGTTCTCTGTGTCGGTTGTGGGATCTGGCAGTAGACTATCCAGTGCTGCCCCTAGTTCAGCCTCGCTGTTGTTTGAATCATCTTCTTTGCTCCAGCTAGCTTGGTTCAGCCCTTTCTTCATCACTGTCTTGCAGCTAATGATCAGAGAAGATCTCAAATCCGGGGATGCACTTTTTTGAGGAATTTATCTAAGGCTCAAGAAAGCCACAAAAAGGGAAATCATCCTCCTCTCTAACAAAACAGCCATTCAGCATCCCCCAGATTGGTCTGTGGATGAGTTCATAATGTTTCCAAGTTTTCTTGGCCTTAGCTCTGCCCCTCATTTCATCCTCCTTTCTTAGCTAGTCCTCTTTGGTGGGCACGTAGCCTAACCCAAAGGCATGCGGGTTGTGTGGCACCTCTGCTAGCGTTGCCACACCTTTCTGCCCGCTCCTTTCGAGCCCCATTCCCAGAATATGTTGCAGCTTATTCATGAAGCGAATGGACTGGGCACTAACGTACATGCCTTCGTCCATGGCTATTATTGTCTGCACTACCTGACCTTCTACCAGAGTGAATCCCAAGAGAAATACATCCTCATCACCATGATTGATCTCTAGCAACGGTGTAGTTAGCTATGGAAGTGGTGTATGGATGAATTTCCAAAAACAGTTGCTACTCCTCCCTCACGAGGATACTTTAGCATTTGATGAAGGGTGGAAGACACAGCCTTCACGTGATGTAACCAAGGCCTCCCTAATAGCAGGTTAAAGGTAGCCGGCACATCTAGTACGTGGAACTTGTCCTCCTGCTCGGATGGGCCCACCTAGACTTGTACTTTTACTGTCCCCATGACCTTTCTGCTTGTGTTGTCATACGCCCGTATCACCTGGGCCGTGGGGATGAAGTCTGCTGGTTTGAGGCCCATCGTATAGGCAGTGCAAGATGGACAAACATTAATGGAAAAACTAGTGTCCACCAACACTACTGGCACCCACTTCTCTCTGTACTCCACAGATAAGTATAATGGCTTGTTGTGAGCCAACCCTTCTAGCGCCAGCTCTTTGCCATATAAAGTAAGCAATGGCTTGGCACCACTTGGAAAGAGCAGGCCCACAAGTTTCTCGGGCATTGTATCAATGGATAATTTAGCTTTATCCATAGCCGACAATACTGCCTGTCGGTGCACCCGTGAAGCCATGAGGAGTCCCAGATAGAGATATCCGGCTTAGATTTTCTTGAGATGCTTCAGAACTAGCTCCTTTTCTAACTATTTCTCCTTATCTTTTTCGACCTCCTGGTCCTTTCCCAATGGCCCTGCTTGATCTAGGTGTGGAGGTTTAAAATACCATCCACTTCTTATGAGATGGTCTATCTCCTCAGAATACCATGTATTATCCGGGATGTAGTCCCCCTAGTCTTCGTTAGTATAGGCTAGATGCAAATCATTATCATCCCACCACTTACCATCAGCTACCATCAAACAGTTGTCCAGCTCTACTCGAATCATCTTTACAGTACAAGTGTCCCCTTTAGGGTGACATGCTGTTATGGTTTTTTGGCTGTCTTCAATTCTTTCTTTCTCAAACTGCCTTAGCATAGCTTCCTGTTCAGTACATGTAGTCTTCATAACACCTACCTCTTGGGTTGGTTTTCCCACACATGCGCCCTCTGGCAGTTTTCCTTTTCATTAGCCTTTCCAGCTACTACCGCTATCCCAACTTTCTTTCCCTCTGGTTTAATTCTAGTTTCTTCTTCCTTGTTTGACTCATCACTCAGCCAGCCGACATTATCAGTTGACCCGTTCAAATTGAACCACCTAATGTACACATCACCTTAGTCTTGTTCATCAAAGAACTGCAGGTTGTTCAGATCTTCTTCTAGGTCCGCCAAATCGTCCAACCCCCAGTACGGGCCATCCTTCCTGACCACATTAATGTCCCCTAAAGTCGGCAACACAACCTGAGGCCTAAGTTGCATAGTATGGACAATGTAAGGGCGCAGATCATACTCCTTTTTAGATGAGTCCCCGGGACGTTCCGATAACAGACCAGTACCTCCCTTTGAGGTCAACATCTCGTCTATTGCAGGTGTTGTCACCATTGATCTGTGAAGTTCATGTTGTAGGTTAGATGTGTCCATTATGCACAAGTCTGTGCCCTCAGGAATGAACAACGTCGGTTTTGGTAGGTGGGATGGGGTAATATAGATGCTGGGATCATAAGAGGTGGAAAGTGTATAGATAAGGTGTAGATTTCGAGGTGGAGGGACTTGGCTATGAGCGGGGAGTGGGTTGGTAGTCACATTTCATTTCTGGGGTGGAGTGATGACTTTTTGTCAATGAGATCATGACGCAAGCGAAAGCATCGTTCGGTTTCATGACCGTGCTACTAGTGGAATGCGTACTATTTTGTGGGGTCATGCTTGGGCAGAAGAGGGTCGGGGAGTGGGCGAGGTTCTAAGGGTCTTAGGTTCCATTTCTTGATCAGCACCTGCATGGCTTTGGATAGGGTCATGTATAGCGGGTGGAAAGTCTACCCGGAGGTCAGGTAAGGTTAGATGGTGTTTGTGGTCCCATGCTGGCAAAGGGGTTGGCAGTTTTAGTTGTGGTGACAACACATACATCAGACAGCCTCGCAGTTATGCTACCGCTGGCAGCATTGGAACAACGAACAAACGGCCTCTTAGTCGGCTCTTTATCGTCAGTAATACATCTTCAATTTGCACCCCTATTTCATGAAGCTCTTTAAAGGTAATTAAGGGGAGAACAATCATTTTCTATAGCAGCTTGCCATGCAGGTTCCGGATAACCATTCTGATCTAGTCCTTTTCTGAAGGTCAAGTGGTTATCATAGACGCTTTAACCCTCCATCTTGTCTCAAACTTAGAGAAACCTTCCTTTGGCTCATAACGCGTCGCCTCAAGATAACGAGTTGTGACCTCGATTTGCGTATTGTAAGAGTACTAAGAAATGAAGGACTAGGCTAATTCCTCCCAATTCTACTTTGTAGAATCTTTCAACTTGGCATACGAGATGACCGTTATACCAGACATAGTGCGAGGAAAGAGAGCTAGCTTTTGCAATCTAGTCAAACCCATCGGCCACAAGATATATTTGAAAACAGCTGTAAGTGAACCATCAAGTCGCCAGAACCATCAAAGCACATCTTAAACCAATCTGGTAAGGTAACCGTAGATTCGTTGTACCCATCCTCTATGTTAGGAACAGAGTTAATGTCACGACCCCAAACCGCCCCTAGTAGTTTAGTGCCGTGATGGCCAGTAATCCCTGATTACCGAAGGCCAACTTACAAAATTCACACACAATCAGAGTATAAATATATATATGGGGCTCACAAGTGCGGAAGCAATAATCTTAAAATACAAGTGGTCCATAAGAGCAGTGCGTAAGTTACATGGAATGGCATACAACTTTACATAATATTACAACTTGGAGACAAATACAATAAAGTACAAAATACATTTTACATCTTGATCAAAAGGCTTCTCCAGCCGACATGTATACATTGCAAGCATTATAAGCCGAGAAGCATGATTTTCAAGACTGCCGACATGTAAACAAGTTAAGCCGACATAAACAAAAACCCCAAACAAGCTTGCGAGTCACACCTAGGCGTCACCGTCCTCCTGCTCATCACCTACATATATATAGAGAGGGTGAGCTTGGATACTCAGTGAATGGTATAAGAAATAAAGGGGTTTGCACGATTGGCATTCAAGATCTTTGTTAAACAATACATAACATAATTAGTGCAAGTCAAAGGATGAACCAAGTCCATCTGGCAAATCTGCCAAGTTTCAAAGGATGCTTACTAACATCATTATAATACAAGTGATGACATCTCGGCAAACAAAACCCACGCGGTAAACCGTCAGTGGCAAACAAGACAAGGCAAGACAAGACAAGACAAGGGAGATATCTCAATTCAATGGTGTCGTTGCATTATAGTCCCCGGACACTAAGGACTTGTGCTACTAACGCTTAGAGTCCCCTAGCACGTACGGACTTCCAAACTTTGTGCTACAAATGCTTATAGTCCCTTAGCACGTACGGACTTCCAAACTTTGTGCTACAAGTGCTTATAGTCCCTTAGCACGTACGGACTTCTAAACTTTGTGCTACAAGTGCTTATAGTCCCTTAGCATGTACGGACTTCCAAACTTTGTGCTACAAGTGCTTATAGTCCCTTAGCACGTACGGACTTCCAAGAATGTCATCAAAACAAGATATATAGATTTCCAATTAGGAATAACCATTCATGCTTACAAGTACTTTCCAAAACGAAGCAAAACAAGACTTCATCAAAGCATTATAACATAGCTTTATTAAAAATACCACTCACTTAGTTCTGCAAACGTCGGGGTCAAGGCAAGTCCAAACCCTACAAACACATGGCAAAGTCTATTGGATGCACTTTCAAGCAAGTTTCACATGCATGCAGATGATCTCAGCATTCCCCAAGACTAAGTCAAATCAAAACAAACACAATTCTTTACCTCGGAAAACCATGCTGGGCGACTACCAGGTCTAGGCCGCGGTTCTACATCTCCTGGCCGAGGTGTGGCCTCGATGGCCACATTCAAAGGAATGAAGTCGGGGAAAAATCTGGGTTTCCCCTTTCTTGAAGAACATGATGAACATGAAAGACATGCACATGAGGAAGATGAATGCGAGGATCGTGATTTGCTATTACAAAATCTGAGATTTCATGCTATGAGTTCAAAGACATGGACCTGTGTACCCATATTCGAGGATCTAATGAGAACAAACACAAAAACACGAAGCTTAATGCAAAGTTTCAAATCAAACAAGACTTTTCTTCCAAGAACACATGAACACCATTTTCTCTTTCTGAAACCAACTTTAAATCGATGCATGGCATGCAAAACGGGTCTGATCATGCAATGCAGCTAGATGGTCAATAAGAATGACAAGAGTAGATCAAGAATCTAACCTCAATACGCGAATCTAATGGTTTGATCTCTAGGAATCAAGCTCGAAACTCACTCTCACGCTCTAAACTTCTTCTAGAGCTTCTCTCTCCTCACCAACAAAGATGTATAGCAAATGATACATTCTAAGTCTGCTAGCTGACTTAACCCTCTACAGAGGCACGTGGCAGCAACTGGTTGGTGCTACACAGAAAGGTGGCTGGGTGACAAGACAGAACTATGACAAAGTGTGTTCAACAAGCAAGACGACATGGGCACTCTGACGAGTAATGATCTCGGCCATTAACAGGACATCGGCAAGTAGGGAATAATGACCTCGGCTAGGGAGGACAACACTTAACTAAGCTGTGCCACACCTTGGCCTAGATGTGCCACACCTCGGTCTTATGTCATACCACTTCGAGACAAGATCACTTGGGTTCAAAGGTAACATATCGGCTTAGATAATTCACATCTCGGCCTTGGTGATGAACACCTCGGCCTAGATAATGACATCTCGGCCAGTATGTCAAGGCGAAGTTAGAGGTTAAACAAAGTGGTTCCGAGGAAGTTCTAGACTAAAGACGACCTCGGCTAAACTCTCACCAAGCAAGGTACAAAACATGCTATAATGCTTAAACGAACAAGACAAGACTCGAAGTGCAAGTTTACAAGACAGAATTCCATGAATGCATATAAGTATGGTCAGGATAGCGTGAGGGTTATCACAGTTAACCCCTTGCTCTTTTTTGAACAACTTCTCTAGTTTGTTGATTTTGAATGTGGTCGGGTCAACCTTAAATTTGAATGGTGCCTCCGTCAGATAGACAGGGGCTTTGGAAGCTTGTGTTGGGATGGCTTCTGCTTGGACTAGGAAAATCAGATTTTCTTGGGTTTGTGGACCTTGAGCAGTGGTAGTGGCACTAGGCACAGGGATAGCCATGGTGGGTATATGTGATGCAGAGGTTACAACTGGTTGCGGTTGATGTTGCTATAGCCTAGTTATGACCCCAACCTAACAGGCCGCATCATGCTGTAGTGTCTCAAGTGTTTGTTACAGATGAAGTATTAATTCCTCCATATTTGCTGGGGGATACTGCGCCATTGGAATATGTGACTGTTCTTGAGCTGGACTAAAATTAGGTGTCTGTTCTTGAACCGGACTAAATACAGGTGAACTGAGAGGTGATTGCTGTAAGAACTGGACTGGTGAATTTTTTCTGATCCTCTTTCACCTTGCAACTGGTGACAGTGAGGCAAACACAGGCTGTCCCCAAAGAAGATCTCTGACCTTGCAAAGTCTTTCGACGTAGGTCTAGAGTACTTAGGGGATATCAGAACCTTCTGAAGCTATGGTTAAAATACCTAGCAAAAAGAAACAAAGAAAGAGAACAGTAATCAGAAACCATACAACACCTCAGCTAAGATGTTATCAACACAGACATGATCAAAGCTATAGGATTGTACTCAAAACTGAATTTTGTCCCAAAATAGATTCTAACTCTGCCACTGATATTAACATTCCTGTACAGTTTCACCGTAAAGCACATACCAGTTAAAAGAGAACCAAAAGACCCCTATGAGGGTAGGGTTACCCTGTCCTAGTTTTGTCATGAACTAGGATTCACTACTTCAATCAAGCGGTTTCACAAAATCCTGGACACAAGTGAGCATCCTGTCCTAGTTTGGAACAGTTGCTATGACTTTACTTTATGTAGCTAGGCTGTAGACACCCCATTTTTGACCACCCTTAAGACTTGGGCCCCTCAGGTTGGTTACTCGAGGATGAAGGCTATGTTGTGCAATCGCTCAATTTCTTCAGCAAGAAGAGCTCCAAATCCCAACCTTACACCCCATTTTTGGACCAAAAATTTTTTGACCAAAATTATTTTAGATGTTAAAACCCTCTCTTTCAAAATATTTTTTAAAAATGTTTCTACGATGTTCTGAGGCTTGTATTTCGTTAAAAATTGCACTTTTCGATAAACCGAGCAAGGACAAAGTGGAAATAAATGAAAGAGAGGTGAAATCTTTGAAAAATATTTCAAAACATCTTATTTATAGGGTTGGAGTTGGAGAAAATAATAGGGGAGGGAACAAAACTAGTTTGGGGGAAGTTAGGTATTAATGCAGTTAGGATAAAAACTAAGCAGCCTTCACCAAAATAGGCATATCTCTTTGCACACTTAGAATTTAGATGTAAGGACACCTCCATTGGAAACTAGACTTTCGAGGCTTCAGTTTAGACTCAAGAATGACCTGAAAAGGATTCCGGATGAAGGAGATATGACTGTTTGAAATCGGGCTAAAAAACAGATTTTTGTGGCGAGCCAAAAATAGTGGCCTGCCGGCCAGTAGTGAAATTTTGACCTTTTTTTGACTAGATTTACCCACTTTTTGGGGGGTTCTATCCACTAATGTGTTTTTCCATCCACCATTGATGGTCTGCCGGCCATTGATGTCAAAAAACAGATATTTTGCAAATATTTGTGCCAGCTGTTTCCAGATTGCTCCACCTATCCCTAAATAGATATTTTGACCTGAAGCCCATATTTTTCTATATATACATGACCTATCCCTCATATTTCAAGGTTAGAAAAATTTTGGGAGTCTTTCTCTAAATCTCTCTCTCTCTCTCTCTCTCTCTCTCTCTACATTTTTCTCTCTCTCTTGCAAAATTGTGCACATTAGCTTAGATATACTACACTTTTGCCTATACCTCCTTAAAAAAGTTGTTCACCTTTGAGATGAGGTCCTTTGAAGCCTTCTTGGAGCTTTAGAAGGTATTTTTGACTTGAATTTGTGCCTAAAATTGTTACCTGCTTCAAGAGGTATAACACTCCCTTTTTACACTTGTTTTGCATACTTATTTTTCCATGTCTTTCAACTATTTTTGCGCTGTTTTTGAGTCATAAAAAACTCTATTTTTGTGGGCTAAAATTGGTGTTTTAGGCCACTCAAGGTTAGAGGGGTGTCTCACCCTTCTTTATTCCTTGCCTCCAAGGCTTTTTCACCTTTGTTTCCCATTTTCAAATCATCTTTTTTTGGGCCTTTGAGCACGAAATTTCAGAGGTTTTTCAATGGAAAAAAACTCATTTTAATGTTCAAATTTGGAGGGGTTAGCATCCCCTCATTGTGTCTTGTTTGCATGCTTAGTTAACTCCATATGTTAGCATGTTTTTCTATCTTAACTTAGCTCAAGTCCAGCATGTTTTTCTAGCTTAACTTAACTCAAGTCCAAAAGATATGTCGGATTTGGACTCTTTAGTGTTTATCAATTTCACATTGCACTTGTGAGATTAGATTCAGAACCGTGGGAGTCCGAACTATAGGGCTAATTGTATCCTAGAGGAGCATGAAAAGCAAACTACCATTTTTGGCGACTCAGCTAGGGATTTAGAGAACTTGACTTGAACTTCACGAGGTGAGATTTTGTCTACGTATATATGTTCTTTGCATTGCATTTGGATTGGTGCTTTAAGTCACAGTGTTTTCCATCTGCTATTCCTACACGGTTTGCCAGAGGCTTGCCTAAAAAGCTTGCCAGAAGGCTAACCGGTCGTGGGCTCTGCCATGTTGGAAACACAACCCTCAGATTATCATTGTACCGTTTGTTACTCCTTTCACTTCTTAGTGTTAGGTGTGAGAGGTATATTAGGTAATCTTACTAAGGTACCCCTTTAACTATTTGGTCTATGTAGCTCAGCTTTTTTGCGCCTCCTTTCGGAAGTTCGAAAAGAAAGCCCTACAGTTCGGACTCCAGCGGTTCTGAATCTAATCTCACAAGTGCAATGTGAAATTGATAAACAGCAAAGAGTCCAAATTCGACATATCTTTTGGAAAATAGATTTTAGAATAAAAAATGCTAAAATTGGACTGCTTTGCTAGATACAGAGTCGCCACCAAAATATTTTATTTTTTTTGGTGAAATTTAGGAAACCCATGACTCGTGCCAAAGGCCACGTGTCCGTCATCACCAAAGTTGCCTCGGCTCGGGAACTTAGGTACGGGAGGGGAAGGTCATGAATTGAGCACCCCCGCTTGCCTGATCAAAGATTGGCCTCTACTAATCATGACATGAATCTTATGCACATTAGATGTTCTTGTTTCGATTATTAGGCTAATTTACTATGTGATACACACAAGTATAGACTAATTTGCAAAAGTTGGAACACTTTGATCTTATGTTTGTTTCAAAAGAGTTTTTGAATATGTTTCACTTGAAAAAGGGTGAACTTGTATGTACATTAATCAAAACATCCCAATTTAAGCAATTTTTCTTCATCCACTGGTATTCAAACAGATATACCACTTAAGCACTTAGCCTCATGGAAAACGTGCTCAATATGGCAACACTAACACTCATGCAATATGCTAAAAACAATGAATGCTCATCTAGTACTCAATCGAGGCAAGCCAAAAGAAATAAAATAGTTAGTTAAATGCATGCTCTAATATACAAGTGACTAATGTAACACATACAAAAAGGTAACTATCGGATTTGATTACTAGCATGGCATGTGAGTCAATTCAAGGCATGCGTAAAGCACGTATTCGAATAAAAATTTGAAATTGACATTGATTAGTATGATGAGCCGAACCCTTATGCCTGTAAGACAAATGGATGCAAGTCATGAAAAATGCTAATTAAAACATGATGCTCTATGCTATCCATGATAAACGAGTAAATAAAAGGGAGAAATAAATGGGGGTTGGAAGACATACACATTATTACAATTTTGCCCTCATACAAGAGGTCCGAATAAATGTCCTAGCTAATTTCCAAATTAACTAACTATTGCATTACCAAAGAAAGGAATTAACTACACTAGCTAATTATTACAAATTAGAATGAATCTAATTAATTAATTACAACATGAAATTAATTAACTAAGTTATTACAAGTCCAAAGGATTAATCTATGTACAATTAATGGGCCACAAGAAGTGAGGAATGACTCATGCACAAATGCGGATTTCCATTTGAAAATGCCCTTGTTCTAGTGCCAGAATGGTTCTGTTGTGCAGTTAGAAAATTGAACTATATTTTCCCAGCCTCTGCTCTATTCTGCCATGAAAATGGCATTGTTGGTCTAAAATGAGGTGGCTAGCCAGCTAGTAAAAGTGGTCGGCCGAACAGAGGTGTGGCCTGTCGGCCCCTAGTTTTTGTCACTGCCCCACTGTAACAAATATAAAACAGAGCACAAATAGAGTATTTTCAGGCGATGTTTCTCCACCCTGCCTCTCCTTATCATCAAACAGATCAAAGGAGAGGCAGACTTGATTCGCAAATCATCAATCGACACAAACTCATTGCGTGATGATCTATGACTCGAGGGACAAAATCTCAATAAATGATAATTATAAACCCGCTAAAACCTCTTCTATATCATGGAATCAATCGAGGGAAGTGGTACACCTTGAATCTTGAACCATTTTCATCACTAAAAGTATCAAATGACTCTAGACTCAATGGGTTCGACTAAAGTCCGATTGAACCCAAACCATTTTATTATCTTATTCCAATTTAATCTAATTTTATTGCCTCTTTTAATTACCTTTCCATTCCTTAGTCATTTTAGTCCAAAAATGAGAATTAAGTCCACTAAATGGAGAGAAGTGTCAAACAAGAAGTTGTTTTGAGCATGAGAGAGATGTCATGCCTTGGTAATGAACTTCTGAAGAGATTAAACCATTAAGCATGGAAGGGTCACTTTTTCAAACTTAAACAACACTCAGTTGAAACAACTCTCCAAGAAATAAAAAGCCAAGAAAAGAGGGAAGGTGCAGAGATGATTATGTATGAACATAAGTTTGAAAAGCATGAAATAGTTGTTATCAACTCGAATAGGTTGGTGGCAAAGGCCTAAACCACCAAACCTACGAGGATCACTACACTACAAGCCTACTATACAAAGAATAAACTAAATGAACAACCTAAAACAGTTCTAAAATCGCTAAAAATTGTGCTGGAATTAACATGGAAAAGCTTGAAAAAGTTAACCAAAACAATGGAGAAATTGAGCTAGTAAACAAGCATGAGAAGGGGTGGCCAACCCCTCCGTTTTTGGGACCTCAAAACAACATTTTCAGCCTCTGAAAACCATTGGAAATCAGTGGTAAAAAGTGGAGAAAATGATGGGAAACACAAGGGCAAAAGCTTGGCAAATGAGATTCAAAGAAGGGTGATTAACCCCTCTACCTGCAATAGTTTTAAGCCATAGGTTTCAGCCCATAACAAATCGTTGAAAAACTGTCCAAAATAGCAAGTAATGATAAGGAAAAAGTAGTGTAAAGAAGGCTAGAAGTTGTATCTCGTAAAGAGAAGTAACACTTTGAGTTTTAAACCAACAAATTCCCATCCTCAAGAGCTGAAATTCAAGCTCAATAACCTCAGGAAAGAGCCCTAAAAATTTGGTTTAAGGAGTCTAAGTAAGGTGTATATTGGTTGCAAGATAGAGAGAAATATTTTTCAAGAATTTTACATCACAAAATTTTTCATACCTAATTTCTTGAGGAGTGGTCATTTATATATAGAAAAATATGTTACTATCTCGGAAATATCAGTATAGTGACAACTGGTGTAGTGTATGCACCTATGGGGACAACTGGCACAACCGGCAGCAAAATATCTGTTCTACTAGAACAACTGGTCGGCCGGCCACTAAGGGGATGACCGACCACTAATTTCTAGCCAGTCGGCCACTCGTTGGCCTGCAGGCCTTTGAGTGGTCAGGCTTGAAAAAATACTGTTTTGGTTTGAAAATGGGGCAAGGTTTGTAACCTTCTGAGACTCAAAATCGGGGCTTCCCGTTGAGGAAATCGAGCGTTTGTCCAACGTATAAATTTATCATTGGGTGAGCAATTTGAGGCACCCAAGTCTTAAGGGCGATTAACAATGGGGTGTCTACGGTTACCCCTCTTTGACAGTGCTCGTAGTCATGACATGACGCAGGTGAATGTCAAAGCCCAGAGACGACCCATTTTGACTGGGTCGTAAGACTTGGGCAAACAATCAAGAAATAAAAGTAAATTGGTTGAACTCGAATGTTGCCTACGTATCCCTTTGAAAGGAATCAAACCAGCGTAATTCAGGGGCAAAAATGTGACATGATAAATAATGCGATGCAAAAGTTGAGAATACAAACGAGCATACCAATTGAAGATGAGATTCAATGTAATGCAACAATTGAAATCAATAAATGAGAACACTGCGCTTCCGCGTATCAAAAACAATCCAAACCACACTTTCACGCGGAAAGGTTAACAAGAAACAAACCAAACTACACTTCCACATAGAAAGGAGAAAAGAATAACCAAACTGCACTACCGCGTAGAGAGGTAATCCGAACTTTACTTCCGCATAGAGAGGATAGCAGGAAACAACCAAACTACACTACCTCATAGAGAGGTGGTCCTAACTACACTTCTGTGTAGAAAGGATACAAGAAAACAACCAAACTACACTACCGCATATAGAGGTGATCCTAACTACACTTGCGTGTATAAAGGATACAAGAAACAAACCTAACTACACTACCGCGTAGAAAGGAACAAAACAACCCAAACTACACTACCGCGTAGAGGGGTACAAGAACGAACCAAGCTACACTACCATGTAGAGAGGAACCAAAATAACCCAAACAACACTTCTGCGTAGAGAGGAACAAGAACAACCCAAACTACACATTCGCGTAGAGAGGAACAAAAACAACCCAAACTACACTTCCACGTAATGAGGTTAAAGGGAGAAAACCCAAATCACACTCATGTGACAAAGGTGGATACAAAAATTGAAAAGCATGATGCTCACAGATGTGATGCACTTACTGTAATTGATGTGTGTACAATGATGACGCATGCTCCATGCAGCATAATTAATAACAAAAATAAGATGTAATGCGCGTTCTATGCAAGATAATAGACGTGTGAATAAAAATGATAGATATATAGTGGTGTTTAAAGACACCTGGTAATGGTCTCCGACTTACCACTCGGAGAAGGATACACCTTGCTCACATTTGAACATGCACAAAAGAACCAGCGGGAATTGGAACGGTGCAACCGGAACACAATTCTGAGGTCTTCAGAATTCGAACCAAACTCAAATACCTCAATTCCTCTTCCTGAGACCAAAACAGGACCTCCTATACAGACATTAGGAAAAAGAATAGCAAAAACCAACTCTGGACCACAAAAGGGGGTAGCCAGCAACAAAAAAGGGGACGGCCGGCCATAAAGGTGGACGGTTGGCCACCCATGAAAAAATCAGGGCCAGTTTGGGGTTTTGGCTTAGGTCTCTTTAAATACACCACCAAACTTTATTTTGTGCACACACACACATAACCAAAATCACTCCCTCTCTCTCTCTAGGAGTTTCCTCTCTCTAGATTCATGCTTTATACACATTTCTCAACGCCCTACGCAAACTTTATTTGTAAAACACTTATAGTCCTCTACACTTTGAACCGATCAAATTTTGTTTTTGTTATTTTTTTGGGTTTTCATCACTTTGGTCTCATCTTCCTTGAGTTTTTCTTGGGTTTCAGGTTTTTTCTCGAGTTTTGACTTTTTCTCTTTTTTCTCTCCCTAGGGTTGAATTTTTTGGATTTTCCCTATTTTTTTCCTCATTTTCTCTATTTCTCACCCACTTTCGACATGATGGATGATATCCCACTTGACGATGCCCCTCCTGAGGTACCCGTACTTCCACCTATCGCAGAGGTGGAAGAGCCGGTAGCTGATGAGGTCAATGGGGCAGCGAAGGACATTGCTGCAAAACTTGAGGTAGAGGAGGTTTTTCCTCTAGGGCCCGAGCTAGAGTTGCTACCACTGTGGTTGAGGCCAATTGACTCGGCCACTTACCATCCACATGCACATGCTATTGCCCCTGGAGGGATGCTACGATTCAAGGACTTTGTGGTGAGCCTGCCTAAGGATGTTTTGTTAAGGGAGCAGACCTCCCACCTTTCTCATGGAGCTACTGAGGTAGAAACTTCACTTTCATGCACTTTAGCTTGCCATTTCATTACTGCCTTTCATTACTGTCTTGCTATCTGACTCATTCTTTCCTTGTCACAGGGTGACTCTCGCTCCTAGAGAGGATACGGGGCAGTGACTGCCAGAGACTAGTACCAAGAGCTCACTACTTAGGTTCGCTAGCTGGTTGACGAGGCGGGCTTTGGCCTATTCTGCTCTGGACTCTCACAACATTTTGCCAGCTAGGCCTTACTTGGATCCTTAGTGTAGAGGTGGTGGGATACCACTAACTCCTTCTACTTTTCTTCTACCGGGGAGATGGAGATGACTCCCTATAATTTCTCCATGATCACCAGCTTGAGAGTAGAGAGTGATCCTATCCCTTTTGACATGTATATGGGCCGATGAGAGGCTGTATGGATTTACTTGTTCTGGGCACGCCTTTCTCTAGACAGGCCGGCTATGGTGCGTTATGGCTGGTTTTACGACCGCTTCCACAGAAGCCAGCCGGAGATACAAAAGGAGGTGGAGTAATATAAACAGGGATTCTTGATCTATCTCCTTAGTACCACTTTGTTTGCGAACAGGTGGAATAGCGTAGGGCTGTATCTACCGAGCGCCCTTGTGACATAGCCCCGGGTGCGATTCTATGACTGGGGTGGTGCTGGCCTCGCCACCATGTACCACTATATGAGCTCTGGTTCCTGCATGAAGAGGAACAAGGTCGGAGGTTATTGGAGAGCCTAGGAGGTACGTGCTGTACTTTCAATTTCTATTTGCTTCTTATGCTTTCTGGCTTTTCATTTTCTGCCTTTATATCTGGCCATCCATTGTGCTTTCTACTTTTCATGTTCTGTCTTTATCACTGGTCACACACTATGCCTTCTGCTTTGCACTTTTTGTTTAATATATGTTCACACTTATTAATTCACAACTTATTTCTTCTTATAGCTATGGGTTTACGCTTGTTTCCCTATCCTTGCCTCAAAGCCAGTAGACGAGATACCACTGGTTGTACCCTACTCCTGATGGTACGATGAAAGAGTCGTAGCAAGCACCGCGATGACATGACCTTCGCCTACTACCATCGATACTTCGACACGGTGGTGGTTCACGAGGTAATCCGAAACTCATATTCACTTCTGTTTTATTTCCCACACTACTCTAAACCATATACTTTGACAACTGAGAACAACTAATAATTGTGAATTACATATTTGCAGATCACATGATAGCCTTAGGCAATAATACCGGCAGGGGTCTGGGATCAGTATGTTGGATCTTTGGCTACCTCTCAGTATCAGATCCTGTTAGAGGGCCCATTCTGTAGGGTTTTGTTTTTGGGTGAGAATTTTGTATGCCAGACCATGGGCCTACTTGTACTGGTTGTTCCTATTCCGTCCCTAGCATCCATGAGGATAGAGGATAGCCTCCAAGTTGAGACTATCGTTCAATATATGGCGGGGCTGGACGTCGATTTCTTCAGAGGGGACGGAGATTACGCGACCTTTATCCAGATTCATCTCATGCTGACCCTGACCGGAGTTCGCGTGGGTGATGCTAC
This sequence comes from Camellia sinensis, assembly GCF_055761805.1. NCBI lineage: Eukaryota > Viridiplantae > Streptophyta > Magnoliopsida > Ericales > Theaceae > Camellia > Camellia sinensis. The sequence goes on from NC_138966.1 coordinate 17,492,883, forward strand.
AGGTGCTCCTTTAGCTAGAGAGGCTGCTCATGAGGCCGAGGCTGACATTAGAGGGGCTCCTCCTACTGTGCATGCAGTCGGTTGGCCGGCGATTTCTACAGCGATTCCCTGTTGGCGGCCGAGCCAGATGGCTTATCAGATCCTGATAGAGCCATCGACGACGGAGCATGAGTATGTTAGGGCTCCAAGTGCACCACAGGTATGGACCGTGCTTTACAACTTATATACTGTATTTCCCTTTTTGGATACTAATTGTTCAACTTCACTTGTAGGCGCCCGCGGAGTACATAGAGGGTCTCTTCCAGCTGGTTGCCTTTCTGGTTCACATGGTGCAGAGGAGAGAGACGGTGCTTGCTTTTCACGGTATCTAGGTATTCTCTATTCTTCTTGTGCATTTCATTACTTACCCATAATATTTTGCACCATACTACACCAACATGCTATACTCACATTGATATGCGATACCCATACTATATACTGACATGCATTCTAATATTGCTTTACACTGCACTGACACATTCCACTTTATGCTGAATCTATCTTTTGTATCATACTCATACTGCATACTGCACATTACGACACACTCAAACTGATACTCTGATGCCTGTTTTCAGATTCCACCTGTACTGACGACACCAGCGGCACCAGTAACATCGGCGGCATTTATGGCACCTCCTCCAGTGGTGGGGAGGAGAGGCAGACAGGCCCTAGTACGCAGTTGGGTTGAGCGTCGAGGTCAAGGCAGAGGTAGGGGTGCTCAGAGTTGGAGCAGTGAGTTCTAGATAGAGGAGATCTTCTCTTCCTCGGAGCCAACTTTGAGTGGAGATGACACTGAGACCAACGACATTGAGGAGGCTGTGAGCAAGCACTCTGAGTTTGAGAGCGAGGACCATGATGTTGGTTCGGTGTCAGGGAGCGAGGAGGATGCCGAGACCGACTCTGAGTTAGGGAGTGGAGATGGCGATATTGGCTCTGGCTTAGAGTCCCACTCTTCCGATGATAGTGGCGCTAACAGAGATAGTGCCCCCGAGTTCCCTCTGAGGATGAGGACGAAGAGGGCCTCTCGAGCTTGATACGACTGGCACAAATTTCCTTACTCTTTTGCTTATTTTCTTTTGTTTTTGTAGCTTAGTACTTGTATAGTTTCAGATAGGTCATTACTTTTGTTTTTGAAAAACTTGCATTCCCTTTTTTATTAAAATTATGATCAGGGTAAAACCCTACAGTTTTATAAAAAGAGTTTGTTTTGCATTATGATCACAACACTTGCATAGAATGAAAATGGAATGGTATTTGAAACCGAAAATGCTTGTATTAGAATAATATTCTTAATTGGATAATGGGCCGACCAACGACCAAAATACAAAATACAACTCGATAAGGAAAAAAAAGAAAGTAAAAACAACCTAAACACAAGTATTTACAGTTGTTAAAAAAAAAGACTCAAAACAAGACATTAAAGCACAAAGACCGAAACAGAACCATACCGCCCAACTGTCAGGCCAACAAAGGGGGGCGGTCAGCTAAGAGAGGTGGCTGGCCGCCCAACTGTGGTGGCTCATCAGCTGGCTAACAGTTGGCATCCACTTTTATAACCTTATCCTCTGCAAAGGTCTTCCTTCACTATCTCATTGACTGAACCTCATTTTTGCTGCTGTTTCCTCTGACAATAGAAATATTTCTTGCCGAGAACCTCAAAGATTGGATAGCCACTTTGGACGGCATGGAAAAGGTAAATTTCTGAGGTTTCGGCATAAATGCACATTTTTTCGTTGAGCCGTACTTCACTTTGTTTTTTGTTCCTCCATGCCACAGTCTGATGTTGGGACCCAATTACACATGTATTTCGCTTCAAAGCACAGGAAATGTGTCTGACTCTTGAAGAGTTTCAAGCATTGATGGAATCCTGGGCCGATGAGGAGATCTTGCCTCAGCCCCGTTTTTTCCATGCCCAGGCTTTGGGACAGATGTATCGGCTCACTTTGCACGAAACCCAATCTTTAGCTCATAATGGGGAGCTAGATATACCCGACTTGATTGATCAATTTTCTGACATCGGCAACTAATATGACCTTCTTTGGCGAGGTTATCGGCAACATGGCCTCTGTTTACATATGCTCGCGCAATTCCTTCTTGCCCTTAGTTGTAGTGAAGCCAACATTAGGCTGATCGAAGTGGCCTAATGTTTGAAAGAGGGCAAGAGCTACATTGGTTTGGCATTGGCCGAGACCCTGATGGGTTTTGACACTTTTCATTTGCGAGAGAGCACTCAGTTCGTGGGAAGCCCACTACTTCTTCAGGTATTGTTTCCCACCATTTCTTATTTATGATTCTTGCATCACTTGGCATTCACGCTCTATTTTCTCTTAAAGCCCCTTTCTTTACTTTTCTCTCAACATATATCTCTTTATTCTTTAATCTCTCTTATTTTTCATCCCTTCCCAGGTATGGCTAATGGATAAGCTGAACGTGGTGGACCCTTTTCCCAAGTATTTATCCCCAGTTTACTTCTTCCGCCAGGGGCTGGTGGAATTTCCCTTAGAGGGATGGTAGTGCAACTAGATATGCAGCAGATCTGCAGCTGACACTCTCAACCTCGACCCCCTCCTACTCCAATCACTGTGCTACCCCAACACTCTCAAACCCTCTCAACAACTCTTTAATCAGAACGCTTCCTTCAAAAGCTACACAATTCCAACTCCGACCTTTGCTTCTCCCTCGACGATTACTGTCACTTCGGCCCCAATTTCTTCTATCTAATGGTGCAAAACTTCAAGTTCTAGCCCCTTAATCTTCTAAGTGATGCTTTTGTTTTCTAGGGTTTATGAACTTGATTTTCAAATTTTCTATTTTACAGGCCAAATCAACTGAAGAACAACTCGAACCTCTCTTTGATTACCACCGTGTTCAACCCTTCAATGTTGTCTGCTCGATGGTCCATCCTTTCTCTCTCTCTCTCTCTCTCTATATATATATATATATATATGTCTCAAACATTTGTATTTTTGGAATTTGCAGATGATGGTTCAGATTCATCTCCAACTTTCTCTCCCAAATGAAGGAAGCTATCGTATACCGCTGCAAAGGTCTATACTTTTTGAAGATTTTATTGAATTTGAATGATTTAGTGCAGACACCCCATTTTTGACCGCCCTTCAGACTTGGATGCCATTGATTGATTACTTGAGGATGAAAGTTATGCTATGTAAAGGTTCGATTTCTTCGGCAAGGAGTGCGTCAAATCCCAACCTTACACCCCATTTTAGACCAAAACTATTTTGACCAAAATGATTTTAGACCTTCAAACCCTCTCTTTCAAAATATTTTTGAAAAAGTTTCTACGATGTTCTGAGGCTCGCATTTCGTTAAATGTTGCGCTTTTCAGTAAACCGAGCAAGAATAAAGTGGAAATAAATGAAAGAGAGGTGAAATCTTTCAAAAAATCTTTCAAAACATCTTATTTACAGGTTTGGAGTTGAAGAAAATTAGAGGAGAGAGAAGAAAAACTAGTTTGGGAGGAGTTAAGCATCAATCCGGCTAGCACCAAAACTGAGCAGTCTTCACTAAAATAGGCATATATTTTTGCACACTAGGAATTTTGATTTGAGGTTACCACCATTGGAAATCTTACGTCCAAGGTTTCAATTTAGACTCAAGAATGACCTGAAACGGAGTCCGGACGAAGGCGATATGCATGTTTGAATTTGGAGCCAGAAACCAGTTTTTTGCTTGTCGGCCACTAAAGAGGTTTGACAGCCACGTGTTAGTCACTAGTGAGGTTTGACGGCCATGTGTCGGCTAGGGGTGAAGTGTGTCGGCCATGGATAAGGTTTGTCGGCCACCAGTGATGGCCGGTCGGCCATTGGTGCAAAAAAAGGCAGTTTTCTGTAGATATTTTCCCTCCAGTTGTTCCACACTACTCTGGCTGTCCTATATTGATATTTTCGACCGGAAGCCACATATTTCTATGTATAGAGGACATTATCTATTGTTTTCAAGGTTGGAAAAATTTTGGGAATCTCTCTCTCAACAATTCTCTCTCTCCAGACTTCTCTCTCTCGCTTGAACTTTTGTGCGTACTAGTGTAGATACACTTCAAGTTTGCCTATCAACTCTTAACCAAAGTTGCTTATCTTTGGGATGAGGCTGCTTGAGAACCTATTTGAGCTCTAGAAGGTGGTCTTGGCTTGGTTTATTGCCTCATTTGTGTGTTCCCTTCAAGATGTATAACACTCTTCTTTTATACTTGCTTTGCACACTTGCTTTGCCATCTTCTTCTATTGTTTTTGAACTGTTTTAGTGCTGGTTTTGAACTGTCGAAAGCTCTGTTTTTATGGCTTGAAAGTTTTGGTTTGAGGCCATTTTCAATTAAGGGGTGGTTCACCCTTCTTCCTTCTTAGCTTGTAAAGTTTTTGTGCCTTTGTTCATCACTTTCAAACCAACTTTTTTGGCCCTTTTAACCACTGAATTTTAGAGGTTTTTCAGTGGCAAAAAACTTATTTTGGGGTCCAAATTTTGAGGGGTTAGCCTCCCATCCTTGTGTCTTGTTTCCATGCCTAGTTAGCTTCACATGTTAGCATGTTTTTCTAGCTTAACTTAGCTCAAGTCCAGCATGTGTTAGCCTCTAAAAAAACTTGTTTTAGCCATGTTTGGGGCTGGTTAGTTTGTTTGAGTCTTGTTTTGCATGGTTGTAGTGTTACCCCATGTATTAGCTTAATGTTTTGGCTTTCCGTGTCTTAACTCCAGCGTGTTTTAGACCATATTTAGGGCTGTTTTGCCTCTATGTTTGGTTATTTGTTTCATTTGAGCCTTTTGACTGCCCTTCAGACTTGGGTGCCATCGATTGATTACTCGAGGATGAAAGTTATGCTATGCAAAGGTTCGATTTCTTCGGTAAGGAGAGCGTCAAATCCCAACCTTACACCTGATTTTAGACAAAAACTATTTTGACCAAAATGATTTTAGACCTTAAAACCCTTTCTTTCCAAATATTATTGAAAAAGTTTCTACGATGTTCCGAGGCTCGCATTTCGTTAAATGTTACGCTTTTTGGTAAATCGAGCAAGGACACAGTGGAAATAAATGAAAGAGAGGTGAACTCTTTGAAAAATCTTTCAAAACATCTTATTTAGAGGTTCAGAGTTGATGAAAATTAGAGAGAGGAAGAAAAACAAGTTTGGGAGGAGTTAGGCATCAATTTGATTAGGACCAAAACTATGCAGTCTTCCCTAAAATAGGCATATCTTTTTGTACACTTGGAGTTTTGATGTGAGGCTGCCACCATTGGAAATATTATTTCTGGGGCTTCAATTACACTTAAGAATGACCCAAAACGGAGTCCGGACGAAGGAGATATGCCTGTTTGAAGTTGGGCCCAGAAACTAATTTTTTGCGTGTCGGCCACTAGTGAGGTTTAACGGCCATGTGTCTGCCAGGGGTGGAGTGTGTCAGCCATGGATGAGGTTTTTCAGCCACCAGTGATGGCCGGTTGGCCATTGGTGCAAAAAAAGGCAGTTTTCTACAGATATTTTCCCTCCAGCTGTTCCACACTGCTCCAGCTATCCTATATTGATATTTTCGACCTGAAGCCATATATTTCTATATATAGAAAACTTATCTTTTGGCTGTTAACCAAAGTTGCTTATCTTTGGGTTAAGGTTGCTTGAGACCCTCTTTGAGCTCTAGAAGGTGGTCTTGGCTTGGTTTATTGCCTCATTTGTGTCTTCCCTTCAAGAGGTATAACACTCTCCTTTTATACTTGTTTTGCACACTTGCTTTGCCATCTTCTTTTATTATTTTTGAACTATTTTAGGGCTGGTTTTGAACTATCAAAAGCTCTATTTTTATGGCTTAAAAGTGTTGGTTTGAGGCTATTTTCAATTAAGGGGTGGTTCACCCTTCTTGCTTCTTAGCTTGTAAAGTTTTTGTACCTTTGTTCATCACTTTGAAATCAACTTTTTTGGCCCTTTTAACCACTGAATTTCAGAGGTTTTTCAGTGGCAAAAAACTTATTTTGGGGTCCAAATTTTGAGAGGTTAGCCTCCCCTGCTTGTGTATTGTTTGCATGCATAGTTAGCTTCACATGTTAACATGTTTTTCTAGCTTAACTTAGCTCAAGTGTTGCATGTCTTAGCCTCTAAAATAACCTATTTTAGCTCTGTTTTGGGCTGGTTAGTTTGTTTGAGTCTTGTTTTCCATGGTTGCAGTGTAACCCCATGTATTAGCTTAATGTTTTGGCTTTTCGTGTCTTAAGTTTAGCATGTTTTAGACCATATTTGGGGTTGTTTTGCCTCTATTTTTGGTTATTTGTTTAATTTGATCCGCGTATGGCATGGTTGTAGTGTTAATTCCTTTACTAGCTTAGTGTTTTATGGCTTTAACTATCATTAGCTTGAGTTGGTTGCATGTTTTAGTGCTTTTTATCATTCATTTTCTGCACTTATAATCTCTGCAATCTCCCTCATTTCTTCACCTTTTGATTTGCTTTGAAAGTGGTTTCAAACCACTTGTTTGCCTAAGTGTGAAATGGAGGTGCTACACCTAATGGTTTAATCCCTTAAGAGCTTCATCACCAACAGTGTAATGCCTCTTTCATGCCCAAAGCACCTTGGGGTTTGTTCCCTCTTTCCATTAGAAGACACTCACCAATGGACTTAATGGATTAATGAATGATTTGGTAATTAAAATGACTAAACAAAATTGGCAAGTAAAAGAGACAAGATATGCATTCTTTGTGTTGCATTGCATGTGTTCAAATCGGATGTTAATTTGAACACAAGGTAAATGGGACATTTCATACTCAAAAGTGATGAAATGTTCCATTTTCCTTGGCCTCCATTGCCCTTGATCATCCATGATAGGGTGATGGACATTTTAGTCTTGTTGTGCATTTATTGAACTTGCACAATTGGTTTCACAAGCCATCATGCAATAAAATTTTCTTGATCAATGGTTTGTGAACCAAATTTTGTCCCTCCTTCGATTTCTCCATGAAAAGGAGAGGCAAAGTGTGCGGACAACCCTTGAGAAATACACTGTTTTGCTCTGTTTTGCTCTCTGTTGCAGCAAGGAAGTTCAAACCAGTAGTGGCCGACCGGCCACCAATGGTAGCCGATCGGCCACCATAGGTAGCCAACCGGCCCCATGTCGGCCATCCATGAAATTTGCACAGTGTATTGGTAAGGTGGATGAGAGGTGTTCTGGAAGTGGACAGCTTTGTTAGTGTTCATATGTGCAAACAGAGGCCTTCAGCAGCAAGGCAGTGGCTTTTCGGGTGAAGAATCGAGCACACATGCATCCCTCGCTTCCCGGGACTAGCTAATTAGTTTAATTAGCATTAGATCAAATATGTGTTGTAATTAATTAGTTGTAGCTAATTAAGAGTTGTAAATAATTTGTTAGTTTAACTAGTTATTTGATTTCGTTTTGTAATTAGTTAACTAAAATAGTTAATTAATTCAAGTTTTGTAATAATTAGTTAGCTTAATTAGCATAGTTAGTTGGTTAGCTTATTCATTCGGACCCTCCTTCGTGAGGGCGTAATGTTGTAATAAGTGTGCGTGCGTGTGTGTATGTTTTCCAACCCATGTCTTTCTCCCTTTTACTTAATCGATTTTGATGTTTAGATTAGGGACATGTTTTAATTAGCATATCACATGCTTGTATCCATTCATCTTTTCTTGCATGCACCAAGGCTCGGCGCATCATTCAAACTGCATTGTCATTTCAATACATATTTGAATACGCGTTTAATCACATGTTATCAAATCGATTCATATGCCATATTAGTAGCCGAGCCTATTAATTGCATATTGCATGTGTTGCATTAGGCATCTTGTATTGCTAGGAATCATGCATTATTTTCTAACTCATATCTTCCTGGCTTGGAGTACTCGGTGAGTTTTTACGCTTTAGCATACTTGCATAAGTGTGAATGTTGCCATGAGTAGCATGCTTGCATGAGGCTATGTGCTTAAATGCTAAACTGCTTGAATGTTTGTGGATGAAGGCTTGTTGTTTGAATTGGAACGATTCAACAAATGTGCGTTTTAAGCCTTTGTTGAGTGGCAAATCATATTTCAAGCCCACTATGTTTGGTGGCAAATTTGCATATTTAAGCCCACTTGATGTGGCAAATTCAAACCATTTTCACAAACAAACATGAGTTGAATTGTTCCAAATTGAGCAAACTAGTCTATACTTGCTTGTGCACATCACATATTAAAGCTAGTTTAATAATCGGAATAAGAACACATAATGTTTATGAAAAATCATATCATGATTAGTTGAGGCCGATCTTTGATTGGGCGAGCGGGGGTGCTCAATTCAGGACCTTCCCCTCTTGTACCTAAGTTCCCGAGTCGAGGCAACGTTGGTGATGATAGACACGTGGCCTTTGGCACGAGTTAGGGTTTTCTAAATTTCCCCAAAATGAAATATTTAGGTGGTAACTCAGTATCTAGCAAAGAAGTCTAATTTTGGCATTATTTGATTTAAAATTGATTTTCCAAAATGATTTGCCGGATTTGGACTCTTTGGTGTTTATCAGCTTCACATTGCACTTACAAGACTAGATTCAGAACCGCGGGAGTCCGAACTGTAGGGCTTTCATTCAAGCCTTCCGAAAGGGGGCACGAAAAAGGCGAGCCACATTTAGCAACTTAGAATGTGAGTCTTTGTTTAGTGTTGGTATTAATTTGATTTGAGTGTTAGAATGTTTCAACTCTTGCAAGACAATTATTGCTCTGTAAAGAGACCATACTGTGTTTACATAGATTCAGTGTGAATAGATTGTTAAATATGTTTCCATTTTCTAAACCGTATTTTGCATCTTTCCTTTGAATGTTAGAAAATGCTGGTGGAGTTGGTAAAAGATAATTAGTATAGTAATGTTGCAAAATATTGTCATTTATCAGCTTTATGGATTTTCCTTTCTTATTATTTATCCAAAAAAAAAAAAAAAAACAACTTTCTTATTGTTAATATTATGAACAAGATCTTCATTAAGAAGAGAAGTAAATAGAAAAACCTATTCTCTAGGAAATACATATGTTAAAATATTGAGGCGAGGAAACTTAACCAAAAATCCTTTCAGCGTAAGTAGAAAATGTCTTCTTGTTACTCATTACTTAGAATTTTGACTTTGTTTTTGTTTGTTGGTTTGGTTTTTTTTCTTTCCTTTCTTTCTCTCTACTTGATTGTTTTTTTTTTTCTTAATTTTATTGCATACGTTAAACCGTGGTTGTATTGTTTAGTTACATTTTCTAGTGTAAAGTAGCCTAATCACATGATTGCTAGACAACAAAGTGAGTTCAGGCACGGTTTTCTCTTTTCCTCCATGTTTATTTATTTATTTATTATGACGTTAGTGACAATAGGTATTATTTGATTTCTTTATGGTTGGATCCTACAGATTTCTAGGAGTAACAACTAACCCTCACTTTGTTTCTATGCCATTTTCTCTAATAAAACTCTTATGGAGTGAAACCAGTGCCAAATGTTAGATATATGAGATACCTTTTTAGGTACACAAGAATCACTGAAAAATATTAATTATTGAGAGAGTTATAATCATTTTTCCAAAACGTGACAAGAACATACTAGTACTGCCTGAACTTGTATTTTCACCCCCTTGATGTTATTTTTAGTAGTTTCATCCCCTGATAAAATGTCCCTAACTCAAATACCTTTCCAATGGTTTTGGTCTCACTTAGTTTTGACATTGTTTGATGCCTCTGTTCATTTTTCTAACTCAGCCTACATGTGCTGGAGTCTACTGAACTCACTATTTGAATATACCAGTTTTCTTCCAAAAACGAGTTCTCCATCATAAAGTGGTTTTTAGCTCTAGAGTTCTTCTTGAAATATCTTCCTAACTTATTGAACTATATCCAAAAAAATATCGTGATCATTTGACTTTATTTGGTATGAGCTCGTATTTTTCTTTAGAACCGTTCACCGTTGAGAATATGGACTGAACATAGTAAATGGCCTATAGATAAATCTCTAGTTATGTTATGCAACTTATAAAAGAAATTTGAAAAAAAAGTGGACTTCCGTTGTATGCATCATTTCAGCTGTAATAGCACTACTGCGCACCACAACCATAAAGTGCACAAGGAGTGCTTTATAAGCATTTCTTCTATCCGCATACTAATGTCTTTTTCCTGTAGTATAACCAGAACTATCACTGAAATTGTCTCCTCTCTTGGGATTTTTTGCAGACTATCCAATAACTAAAAGCAAAAAATCCACATCCACTTGCACAAATGACAAACAATGATTCCTTGGAATTTTTGATTGCCATGGACATCTTCTAGATCCTGATTACAGACTTTGATTCTGAAGTGCGTTATCTCTTCCTCAATGTAATCGCGAATCAGATACGCTACCCAAACAACTATACACATTTCTTTTCCTATGTTCTTCTTCACTTGTTTGTGAATGCTAACCAGGTTAGTTTCTCTCTCTCTCTCTCTCTCTCTCTCTCTCTTTCTCTCTCTCTCTCTCTCTTTATTGAACATAAATTACAATTTAGATTCATAGGATTTGTTTGCCTGCAAGTATAACCAGAAAATTTAAATTCTCCTAAAATATTGTTGAAATTGAGAGGATGAATAGTAATAACTTGTTGATCTTTGAGAATTACACTTGTTAGGTCTACGGTTTTTACACTAATTATGAGAAATGCGATCTGTTCATAGCTTCGCATTCCTTGTTGGACAGGACAGGAAATTATACAGGAGCAAATAACAAGAGTTTTGTTGGAACGAATGATTTTGAATAGACCACATCCTTGGGGGCTTTTGATCACCTTCATTGAGCTCATCAAGGTAACTTCAAGCAACAACCAAAGTGTTGTTGGGCTAGTCATATGTTCTCTTAAAATCTGATCTTTTTTTTTTTGGGTCATGCAGAATCCACAATACAACATCTGGTGTAGGTCTTTCGTTAGAGATTGAGAAACTTTTTGAATCAGTTTTGAGATCGTGTGGTGGGCCTAAACTTGTAGATGAATCAATGGTATTTGGTGGAATTCCTGATAGTATGCACTGATTCTAGAAGATTGGATCTTTGTATTTGATATGGGTGTAATGTAGGTTTTAGCGATTTTCTTGTCGTAACAAACAACAACTTTGTTAGATGACTGCCAGAGTAACACCGATTCTCACTGTTTGAATAGAATATTTGATTGTGGTTATTATGCAAAGCTGCCTAACTATTGCAAATCTTTTTACGTAATAAAAATAATCAAATACTTTCTAAAACCAAATTTTAAGCTATCTATCCTTCCCATTACCTATAAAAATAATCAAATACTTTTAGAAATGATGCATACAACATAAGTCCACTTTCATCGAATTGCTTACAGACTGGCAATACAATTCTTTTGGTGCCTCAAGTAATTAAGCTAGAATTGAGAACCCCAATGTGAATTTTTTGACTCAATTTTAGCCTCATTTCCTTTAGCCAATTGGTGTGTTAATAATTTCCAGTGTTCCCTGGAGGATTCCTAAAATGAGAAACTCACATTTATGGGACCGTGTATGAGGTGCTATGTATGGTGAATTTGTATAAGGGTATGCAGGGCATTTCATTATCTATATGTCAACTTCTAACTTTCTCTTCACAACGCATCCTTGTTTCATAATTTACAGTATTTTTGATGCACCACTGATACTAAATGTTTATTATGTAGGTAGTTATAGGGCTTCAAGATCTTTTGGATGGAATAGTAACCAAATATCTTTGTTTTCTTTTCTGGTTCTGTGTTTTCTATCTCAGGTTTGTAACTTGGTGCTCTCGAGGACCTTTGCTTGGATTTAAATACCTTGAGCCTTTGTTCTGCATACAGAGGTAATAGCCATTTTTTGAGTATTTTCTTATGGCTACTGGTAATGCTTCTGAAGAGGCTCTTGACCGATTACCATCATCAGCCACTTGTATGAATCTTCTAAAGCTTCCCCCACACAAAAGGTTTGTCCTATTCTATTGAAGACGAAATTGAAGCTACTAGGAATTTCCTAATAGAAAGATATGGAAGACACAAACCTGAGTGTTGATGCAATTAAATCAGCTCATGATGGTGCACTCACATGAAGATATTTGGGTAAATTTTGTATGGTTTATAACTTAATGATATATATATATATGTATATATATATATTTGTGTGTGCATAATTTAGAACATTTTGGACGGTTTCGAACTTAGAGATAGTTTTTTATGTCTAGAAACATAGTTTTTTGATGGTTTGGAATGCATAGATAGTTTTTGGATATTTAGAACTTATGGATAGTTTTTTAAGGATGTTTGAAACAATATTTTGGTGCTTGATTAATGCTTATATATATATATATATATTTGTGAAACTTGTTTCTAATATTTTCTAAGATTATATAGAACAGGTGAAATAAAACCTGCTGAATTTTTTAGTTTTTCTTTTTAAAATATACATATTCTACGGCATGCAAAAAATGTTGTAAAATTGGGTTATCTATGGCAGGCAAAATAGGTCATTGTATTAAATATTCAACGACTTGTAATGAATGTCATGGTTTGTCCCTTGAATTAATGACGAGCAAAACTAGTTGTAGAAAAGTCAAACACGACGCACAAGATTTGCTATTAAAGGGTTTTTAACGGCGTACTACGACATGTCGTTGAAGTGAATGACTTTCCATGACTGGTCATAACATGACTTTACCTTACGTGTCATAGACTCATTTCCACGACATGCATTTGGTGTTGTAAAGACCCTTTTTCTGTTGTAGTGTGGGTTCATGGGAGGTGGACAGTGCATAGATAAGGTGAAGATTTCAAGGTGGGGGGGACTTGGTCATGGGCGGGGAGCGGGTTGGTAGTTAGTGTCTGGGGTGGAATGATGACTTTTTTGTCAATGAGATCTTAAATTTCATGACACAAGCGGAAGCATCGGTCGGTTTCATGATTGTGCTACTGGTGGAATGCACAATATTTTGTGGGGTCGTGCTTGGGCGGAAGAGGGTCGGGAAGTGGGCAAGGTTCTAAGGGTTTTAGGTGCCCTTTCTTGATTAGCACCTGCATGGCTTTGGATAGGGTCATTTATAGCAGGTGAAAAGTTATTCCCGGAGGTTAGGTGGGGTTGAATGGTGTTTGTGGTCCCATGTTGGTGAAGGGGTTGGCAGTACTAGTTGTCGTGACAGCACTTACGTCGGATGGCCTCACAATTGTGCTACTGCTGGCAGCATTGGAACTACAAACAAACGGCCTCTTAGCTAGCTCCTTATCATCAGTAATAATCCCCTGTTTCATGGCATCTTCAATTTGCACCTCTATTTCATAAAGCTCTTTGAAGGTAAATAGAGGGGGAACAATCATTTTCTGCAGTAGCTTGCCATGCAGGTTCTAGACAACCATTCTGATCTGGTCCTTTTCTGAAGGTCGAGTGGTCATCATGGACGCTTTAGCCCTCCATCTTGTCACAAACTTCGAGAAACCTTCCTTCGACTCTTGACGCGTTGCCTCAAGATCACGAGTTGTGACCTCGATTTGCGTATTGTAAGAGTACTGAGCAATGAAGGACTCAGCTAATTCCTTCCAGTTCTTCCAACTTGGCATACCAGATGGCCGCTATACCTGACATAGTGCGACCAAAGAGAGATAGCTTTTGCAATCTAGTCAAACCCATCAGTCGCAAGATATTTGAGACATGTCGTAAGTGAATCATCAGGTCCCTAGAACCATTAAAGCAGTCAATGTGCGGCATCATAAACCACTCTGGTAAGGTAACTGCATATTCGGTGTACCTATCCTCTATGTTAGGAATAAAGTTAACCCTTTGCGCTTTTTTGAACAACTTCTCCAGTTTGTTGATTTTGAATGCGGTCAGGTCAATCACAAATTCGAATGGTTCCTTGGTCTGATAGACTGTGGCTCTGGAAGCTTGTGCTGGGACGAGTTCTTCTTGGACTGGGAAAACCAGATTGCCCTTGATTTGTGGATCTTGAGCAGTGGTAGTGGCATTGTGCACAGGGATAGCCGCGGTGGGTATATGTGATATAGAGGCCGCAGTCAGTTGCAGCTGCTATTGCAGTAGCCTAGTTATGACCTCGGCCTGACGGGCCATATCATGCTATAATGTGTCAAATGTTTCTTGCAGATGGATTATTAATTCCTTTATATTTGTCAGAGAATACTGCGCCATTAGAATAGGTGACTGTTCTTAAGCCGGATTAGAAGTAGATAACTATTCTTGAACTGAACTAAATACAGGCAAACTGAGAGGTGATTACTGTAAGAACTGGACTGGTGAATTTTGTTTGATCCTCCTTTGCCTTGCAACTGGTGATAGCGAGGCAAACACAGGCTGTCCCCAAACAAGATCTCCGACCTTGCAAAGTCTTCCGATGTGGGTCTAGAGTACTTGGGGGATATCAAAACCTTCTGAAGCTATGGTTTTAAACTACCTAGCAAAAAGAAATGAATAAAGAGAACAGTAATAAAAAACTGTACAGCACCTCAGCCAAGATGTTATCAACACAGACATGATCAAAGTTGTAAGACTAAAATCAATTATCGGATTCAGCTACTAGCATAGCATGTGAGTCAATTCAAGGCATGCGTTAAGCACGTATTCAAATAAGAATCTGAAATTGACATTTGTTAGTGTGATGAGCCGAACCCTTATGCCTGCAAGACAAATTGATGCAAGTCATGGAAAATGCTAATTAAAACATGATGCTTTATGCTATCCACGATAAGTGAGTAAATAAAAGGGAGACATAAATGGCAGTTGGAAGACATACACATTATTATAATTTTGCCCTCATACAAGAGGGTTAGAATAAATGTCCTAGCTAATTACCAAATTAACTAACTACTACATTACCAAAGAAAGAAATTACCTACACTTGCTAATTATTACAAATTAGAATGAATCTAATTAATTAATTACAACACGAAATTAATTAATTAAGCTATTACAAGTTTAAAGAATTAATCTTGGTACAATTAACGGGCCACGCGAAGTGCGGAATGGCTTATGCATGAATGCGGATTTCTAATCGAAAATGCCCATGTTTTGCTGCCAGAATGGTTTTGTTATGCAGTCAGAAAATTGAACTATTTTTTTCCAACCTCTGCTCTATTTGGCCATGAAAATGGCACTATTGGCCTAAAATGAGGTGGCCGGCCGACCAGTGAAAGTGGTTGGCCGTACAGAGAGGTGGTCGGCCAGCCACTGCTTTTGTCACTGTCCTGCTGCAACAGACATGAAACAGAGCGCAAACAGAGTATTTTCAGGGGATGTTTGTCCACCTTGCCTCTCCTTATCACCAAACAGATCAAAGGAGTGGTAGGCTCGATTCGCAAATCATCAATCGACGCAAACTCATTGCATGATGATCTATGACTCAAGGGACAAAATCTCAATAAATGATAATTAAAGACCTACTAAAATCCCTTCCATATCGTGGAATCGATCGAGGGAAGTGGTAGACCTTGAATTGTGAACCAATTTCATCACTAAAAGTATGAAATGACTCAAGACTCAATGGGTTCAACTAACTGTAGACACCCCATTTTTGACCGCCCTTAAGACTTGGGCGCCACATATTGCTCACCCAACGATGAATTTATACGTTGGGTAAATGCTTGATTTCCTCAGTGGGAAGCCTCAGTTTTGAGCCTCAGAAGCCTACAAACCTTGCATCACTTTTGGACCAAAATAGTATTTTTCCAAGCCTGACCACTCAGAGGCCTGCAAGCCAACTAGTGGCCGGCAGGCTAGAAATGAGTGTACAGTCGTCCCCTTTAGTGGCCGGCTGGTTAGTAGTGCCGACAGAATAGATATTTTCTTGCCAGGTATGCCAGTTGCTTCCACAAGTGCATGCACTGAACCAACTGTCTCTATATTGTTATTTCTGAGATGGTAACATCTTTTTCTATATATACTTGACCCCTCCCTCTTGAAATTAGGTTAGAAAAATTTTGGTAAAGCAAATTCCTAGAAAATATTTCTCTCTACCTTACAACCTATACGCACCTTACCTAGACTTCCTAAACCAAATTTTTTGGGAAATTTATTGAGGTTCTTGAGCTTGAATTTCAGCTCTTGAGGGGGGGAATTTGTTGGTTTATAACTCAAAGTGTTACTTCTCTTCAAGAGTAGGGGAGAACCCAAAACTAGTGGCCAGTTGGCCACCTCTTTGTACGGACGACCAATTCTTCTAGCTGACTGGCCACTTCTTTAAGACTAGCAGATGCCATTTTCATGGAAGAACAGAGTAGAGATTGGGGCTAAAAATAGTTCAATTTTTTGACAATTCAATAGAAGTATTCTGGAAGTAGAACAGAGAGCATTTTCGGGTGGAAATCCACATCCATGCATTAACCATCTCTCGTTTCTCGGGGTCCGTTAAAGATGCTTAATAGTAATATGTTGTACTTAAAGTAGTGGACTTGTAATAATTAATTACTTAGTTAATTAATTCTGTATTGTAACTAATTAGTTAATTTAATTCTAATTTGTGTTAATTAGTTAGAATTGCTTGTTAATTTTTGTGTTGTAATTAATTAATTAGCTAGAATAGTTAGTTAATTTGTGGCGTTGTAATAATTAGCTAGCATAGTTGATTCATTTATTTTAATAGTTAGTTAATCCGGTAAGTAACGAGGACATTCATTCGGACCCTCCTGCGTGAGGGCAAATTGTATTATTGCATATGTCTTCCAACCCCAATTTCTTTCCCCCCTTTTATTTACCCGCTTATGATGGATAACATAGAGTATCATGTTTCTTTTAGCATTTTCCATAATTTGCATTCATTTGCCTTGCATGAATAAGGTTCAATTCATCATTCTAACGGCATGGTCATTTATTACTTTCTTGAATATGTGCACCACCGCAAGCTATCAAAGTGATTCACATGACATATTAGATAACCGAACCTATCAGTTGCATTTTTTTGTATGCATTGCATTAGTCATCTTACATTGATTAGGAGCACGCATTTTTTCTAATTGTTTTATTTCTTTTGGCTTGCCTTGGAATACTAGGTGAGCATTTATTGTTTTAGTATATTGCATGCATGTGATTGTTACCATATCATCATATCTAGCATTTATACCATGAGGCTAAGTACTTAAGTGATATACTTGTTTAAATGCCTGTGGATAAAGGCTGATTGCTCAAATTGGGATGACTTGATAAATGTGCATATGAGATCACCTTTTTAAGTGGTACATATTCAAAATAATTTTTAAACAAACATAAGATCAAAGTGTTCCAACTTTTTCAAATTAGTCTATACTTATGTGCAACACATAGTAAATTAGCCTAATAATCAGAACAAGAGCATATAATGTAAATAAGAATCACATCACGATTAGTAGAGGCCGATCTTTGATCGGGTGAGTGGGTGCTCAATTCATGGCCTTCCTTTCCCATACTAAGTTCCCAAGCCAAGACACTTTGGTGATGACAGACACGGGGCCTTTGGCACAAGTCACGGGTTTCCTAAATTTTCCAAAAACATTTAGTTGGCGACTTTGTAATCTGGCAAAGCAATCCATTTTTGACATTTTTGATTCAAAATCGATTTTTCAAAAGATGTGCCTGATTTGGACTCATTTGTGTTTATCTATTTCACATTGCACTTGTGAAATCAGATTCAGAACCACAGGAGTCTGAACTGTAGGGCTATCGCATCTGAAAGAAGCACAAAAAGCAAGCTACACTAACGTCCGATTGAACCCAAGACATTTTATTATCTTATTCCATTTTAATCCAATTTTATTGCCTATTTTAATCACTTTTCCATTCCTTAGTCATTTTAGTCCAAAAATGAGAATTAAGTCCACTAAATGGAGAGAAGTGTCAAACAAGAAGTTGTTTTGTGCATGAGAGAGATGTCATGCCTTGGTTATGAATCTCCGAAGAGATTAAACCATTAAGCATTGAAGGGTCTCTTTCTCAAACTTAAACAACACTCGGTTAAAACAACTCTCAAAAAAATAAAAAGCCAAGAAAAGAGGGAGAGTGCATAGATGATTATGTATGAACATAAGTATGAAAAGCATGAAATAGATGCTATCAACTCGAATAGGTTGGTGGCTATGGCCCAAACCACCAACCTATGAGGAGCACTACACTACAAGCCTACTATACAAAGCATAAACCAAATGAACAACCTAAAATAGACCTAAGATAGCTAAAAATAGTGCTGGAAATAACATGAAAAAGCTTGAAAAAGTTAGCTAAAATAATGGAGAAATTGAGCTACTAAACAAGCATAAGGAGGGGTGGCTAACCCCTTCATTTTTGGGACCTCAAAACAACATTTTCAGCCTCTGAAGACCTCTGAGAATCAGTGGTAAGAAGTTGAGAAAATGATGGGAAACACAAGGGCAAAAGCTTGGAAAGTGAGGCTCAAAGAAGGGTGATTAACCCCTCTACCTTTAATAGCTTTAAGCCATAGGTTTTAGCCCATAAAAAATAGTTGAAAAATAGTCCAAAAATAGCAAGTAATGATAAGGAAAAAGTAGTGTAAAGAAGGCTAGAAGTTACACCTCTTAAAGAGGAGTAACACTTTAAGTTTCAAACCAACAAATTCCCACCCTGAAGAGCTGAAATTCAAGCTCAATAACCTTAGCAAAGAGCCCTAAAAATTTGATTTGGGAAGTCTAGGAAAGGTGTATATAGGTTGCAAGATAGAGAGAGAGAAATATTTTTCAAGAATTTTGCTTCACAAAATTTTCTAGCCTAATTTCTAGAGGGCTTCTCTACTCTATATGGAAAAATATGTTACTATCTCAAAAATATCAGTATAGAGATAGCTGGTGCGGTGCATGCACCTGTGGGGACAACTGGCACAGCTGGCAGCAAAATATCTATTCTTCGGAACAATTGGTCAGCCGGCCACTAGGGGGATGGCCAGTCACTAATTTCTGGCCAACCGGCCATTAGTTGGCCTGCAAGCCTTTGAGTGGTCAGGCTTGGAAATATACTTTTTTAGTCCAAAAGTGGTGCAAGGTTTGTAAGCTTTTGAGACTCAAAACTAGGGCTTTCCACCGAGGAAAATGAGCGTTTGTCCAACTTATAAATTCATCATTGTGTGAGCAATCTGAGCCACCCAAGTCTTAAGGGTGGTCAAAAATGAGGTGTCTACAGGGTGGTTATGAGTTTTTGATTCAGGGTTCTATGTGTTAAAGATCGATTCCATGTGTGTCAAGCAGTGACCGTTTTTGAAAATTGTTTTGAAAAGTTTTAATGATTTGATTTTCTCAAAATTTTACCTTTTTCAACACAGACCATTATTTGGACCAAAAAGGAAAATTTTCGGTGCTCACAGCTTTATTTACATGATTTTAATACAAGTACATTCTCCAACTCTCAGGTTAAATCAAAGTTATTTTTACATCATAAAAACCTGAAAAGAAAAGCCAAAGCAATAAACTAGGGGCACAGATGAGTCAGGTGATAGTCCTCTGCCTCCTGCCCCCACTCTTGGAAGTCTCCACAGCCAAGGATGGCCCAACATATGCCTCGTCCTCAAGCCGAGCCAAACACTCACCAGAAAGGGTGTAACTGAAGCTAGCAGGACGGGCCAGAATCTCTCTTGTCCTCCAAGCAGCGAGGTATCGAGTCAAGTGTGAAACACAAACTAGAAATGCAGTAGGGTATTCCACCCGCTCATCGAGGCGGGTCTGATTACATCCAAACTGTTGTCTGAACTGGAATGGAAAATAGAATACATAATGCCTTAGGCCAATCAACTGTATACCCAGCTGTCGGGACATGTTCTAGCTCATCTCAGTTAAATTAAGCCAGGGGCAACGCCCAGGGATGTCAGCCACAGATATGCTGCACATCCAGTCACACCACAATCCCTTTGTGGGAAAGTCCACTAGTTGCGGACAAAAGAAGTAGGATCTGGCCGAATACACCGGGTAAGGTTCCACCACTTTCAGCTTATCCATCAACGACACCTGGAAGGGGATGAAAAATAAGAGAGATTAAAGAATATAGAGATGTATGTTGAGAGAAAAGAAAGTAAGGAAAGGGTTTTGAGAGATAATACAGAGTGAGTACCGAGTGATGTGAGAATCATAAATAAGAGAGGGTAGGAAACAATACCTGAAGAAGCAGTGGACTCCCTACAAACCTAGTAGTCTCTTATTGATGGAAGGCATCCAAACCCATCCAAGTCTCGGCCAATGCCAAACCTATGCAGCTCTTACTCTCATTTGAGGCATTGGGCCACTTCAATCAACTTAATGCTAGCTCCGCTACAACTTAATACTGACTTGGATCCCACCATTGCATTTGAACACTGCTTGTATTCTCTTCTTCAAAGAAGTAGAGGTTGTCTAAGTCCTCTTCCAACTTGGCCAGGTCCTCTTCTAATTCGGCCAAGTCATTCAGGCCTTGTTCAGGCCAATCGTTCTGATGTTTCCCTAACTGGTCCTCCCAAATAGCATTAATGCTGATGAAGTCTGGTAAAATGACTATCGGCTTCGGCTGATCAACAACCACAATGTATAGGCTGGGCTCATATTACTGTGCAAGCGAGGCCCCCTTTTCTATGACACGGGTATTAAACAACCCTATCTTCATTGTATTCTCCTCTTTCTCCATTTCTACTGCCACGGGTTCAGGTTGGGTTTACGGTGTTAAGTCCATCATGCACATGTTTATGCTTTCTGAAATAACCACCTCTGGTTTGGGTAGGTGGGATGAGGTAATATATGAGCTAGGGTTGAAGGTAGGCAATAGTGTATGGATGTAGTTAATGTTTCTACGTAGGGGGACATGACTATATGTAGGGAGTGGGTTGGTAGTTACATTTGGTTTAGGTGAGGCAATCACTTTGCTGTCAATGAGATCCTGGATCTCATGACATAGGCGGTAACACAGATCTATAGGATGGTCGTGTTGCTGGTGGAAGATGCAATACTGGGTAGGGTCATATTTGGGTAGTAAAAGGTCAGGAAGGGGTCAAGGATCGAGGGGTTTGAGGTGCCCCTTTTCCATTAATAATTTGAGGGCGTGAGTTGGGCTCATATGGAGGGAGGTAAAGGTTCTTCGGCTGTGGGGTGGGCCGATAGTTTGTGAAGGTTGCAAGATTGTGGCCGTAGCAAAGGGATCAGCCATCTTGACCATTAAAACAATAGTACTGACATTTGCAGGCCGTAGAATAGTGTAACAAGCCCGCGGAGGGGGGCCTCGCCACAGTTCGGACTCTCGATTTGTGTCACGGTTCTTAATCTGAACCAAAGAGTCCAAATCTGGCAAATCGTTTTGAGAAACAGATTTTTGAAAAAGTAGTGCCAAACATGGATTGCTTTGCCAGATACAGAGTCGCCACCTAAATATTTTTAAAATGGGGAAATTTAGGAAACCCTGACTCGGTGCCGAAGGCCACATGTCCGTCATCAAACAAGTATGTGTTCTTAAAGCAATTATTAGCCTAGAATTACTATGTTATGCGTGCAGCAAACAAGTAGAGACTAGATTGCCTAATTTGGAAATAAACATTGCATATCCGTTCGGTTTGAAAATGCTTTGGAATTTGCTACTCGCAAGTAGGCTAAAATACGGATTTCAACGAGTTTTTCCAACTCAAACAATCCAACCTTCACCCACAGGCATTCAAAACAGTTTAACACATAAGCATCTAGCCACATGTTAAGCATGCTGTCATGGCAATATTCACACTCATGCGATATGCTAAAGCGGAAATACTTACATCGTACTTCGTGCCAAAACAAAGAACTTGTTAGCAAACATGCATGATCCAAGTCCATGTTAAGTGCCTAATGCATCGCATACAAAGTGTTGTTAAAATAGGCTCGGCTATCCTAAACATGTCATGTGAAAATGCACAATTATCACGTATTCAGTTTGGGAATTGAAGTATTGATGCAGTTAGCGTGATGTACCGAGCCTAATGCATGCAATACAAATGCATGGATGCACACATGCATAGCATGAGGTATGCTAAATTAAACGTGCCCTAATACTAACCATTAAAGCGGGTAAGTAAAAGGGAAGAAAGAAGTGAGGTTGGAAGACATACACACCACCCACACACACTTATTACAGACTTGCCCTCGCTCGGAGGGACCGAATAAATATTACAAATTAATTAACTACGCAAGCTAATTAATATTACAAATTAACTAATTTAATTAACAAATTAAATTAATTAAAATAGGAAAACGCCTCGGGAAGCGCGCCGCCATGCGCAAGCTGCCTCTGTTTTCCTTCTTTCACTCCTCTGGAGGCTGTCAAAACCTCAGGGTTGCATCCCTAGGCACTGGGGAGTGCCACCGGCTGAGTGGAATCACCACCGGCACTGGTATATGTCCATCGGCACAAAATTGAATCTGTCGGCAGAGAAAAGGTTGCCGGCCGGCACCTTACACTGCCAGTCGGCAAAGAAAGTCTGCTGGACCTGCAACTCACAGCAACAGAGGGCAAAACAAGGCATGGCAGCACAATTCAAGGCATGTATGCATCAACCATATCCCTTATCATTGTAATGACTCAAAGGGACATGTGTCTCGGTTCCTGGACCACCAATCACGCATTTCCATGCATGATGGCCCAAAGAACCAAGTATGCAACTTTGATTTCAAATGTATGCAAACCAATCAAACAAAACTCCCGATCCCTATCACCCAAGTCAAGGGACAAGGAATGCATGCAAGATGCAATGCAACCTAGGCATACAAGCTAAGGATGCAACATGGCATGGCAAGGCACTCATGCAAGCATACAAGCATACATATGGCAATGCAAATAGATGGAAAGGTGGTCTTATACATGAATTAGGCAGCTCTAAAATAGGCCTAAAACAGTAGCCATAGTGCTAAAAAGTGAGGGCTAAATGGCATGCACACACACATACACATAAGGATCAACACTTAAGCACAAATCAAGCAACATTCAAGCACACTTGAAAGAGGCATTCATGGACTAAAAGCATGCAACACAAGCTCTGAAAATCATGCTATAAAATGATGCCAAATTATATTAAACAAGACAAGTAAATGCATGCAAGCATGGTCCAAATACTTGAGGCAAGTCATGAAGCTTTGAAGCATGTTTATCACAACAAACATGGCATGCATTAAGCAACCTAAAACAGGTTTTTAGCACATAATATAAGGCCCGAAAGACCACTTAGATGGCATCTAGATGGCTCAAAAACAAAGGCATGCAAAGGCACCAAAACATGGAGCAATGCTACACAAGCTTCCAAAGCATTAAAGAGGCATACAAGGCAATCAAACAAGCATAGAAATGGGACTGAAATGGCATATAGAATGATCCCAAATCACCAAAACAATGCAAAGATGCTATGCTACACATGCACATACTCAAGGCTAACAAGCCCAAATACAAAGGAGGTATATCAAGCATGCAAAGATCAACCCAAACGACTATGGACAGAGCTAAAACATGGCAAGATATGCACAAAATCTTCACAAGGCTAAGCCTAAAACATGCTCCAACAAAGGCTAACAACCTAAGGCACATTAAGGCAAGAATAAGGCATTACATGGCAACTATGCTAAGCATGCATGGAGTTCCAAAACCAACCTAAGATCATGTTATATTATGGATATATAAGCATGAAAAACAAACCAAACATGCTCAACACACACTTAAGCATAGGCTTCCTTAAGAGCCAAAACATGCCCTTTTCAAGGACAACAAGGAGAGGGGGTGACCCTCTCCTTCTTGGGACTTCAAAGCATCATCTTCACCACTGAAATCCCTCAAGATTTCAGTGGTGAAGAGACCTCAATACCAAAATCCCGGAGCTAGCACAAAATGGCTCAAAATGAGGCCTTTTGAGGCCTAAGGGTGGTCAACAACCCTCAAACAACAAAACACTCTTAATAAACAATAAAGAGGGCCTAAAAACAGAACTTTTTTATGTTATACAATAATCACAAAAACAGCTCTAAGATAGGTAGAAAATCAATGCAAAAATGGGGAATAAAGGTGTAAGTTTCTTACCCTCGTAGTCCTCTTCAACAATGGTGCTCCAATGGCCTCCTTGAGATTGAATCCAACACCAAAACTTCAAAACAAACTCTTTAGAACCTCAACTCCAAGAGGAAGGTGAAACACTAGGTGTTTGTGTGCAATAGTAAGACACAAAGCACCTAGTGAACAAAAGAGAGAGAAAGAGAGATAGAGTGTGTATCTAACTCTAACCCTAGAACTCAAACCCTAACAATGGCTGTTCTTGCTCTCAAAATATCCTAAGTCTCTAACCAAGCCTCTCCCTTTTTGCCTTAGAGAGAGCCTCTCTCTACATTGTCTTGTAAAGCTTACAAGACAAGCTTTTGCAAGAGGGAGATCCCTCCATACACGTGTATGGAGGGGAGAAAAAGCAAGACAGCTGTCTAAAAATATCTGCAAAAGTAGATGAACAGCAATCGGCCGGCCAAAAATGCCATCTTGGCCAAAAAGAGTGCCGACCGGCACAAAATAGTGCTGACCGGCAACAAAGAGTGCCGGCCGGCAAACTATATTGCCGGTGGAGACAAAAACCAGCCGGTGGCATCTAGCCACTGCCGGTGGTGGGTGGGGATGGTCTACAAGCCCTACCCTGCCTCTCAAAGGCAAGATGCAAGTGTTTGGTGCAAAACCAGACACTAAACGGTCGAGTTCGGGGATCCTGAGGCAAGGCGCGCGAGCCAAGACCTCCGGGAACTCTAAACGAACACAAACATGGAAGATCACCGTGTGTTCAAACAGTGACGTCCAAGTCTTGAGGACGGTCAAAAATGGGGTGTCTACAGTTGCCCCTCTTTGACAGAACTCGAAAGTCATAACAATGACGGGAGTGAATGTCAAAGCCCAAAGACGACCCATTTTTGACAAGGCCGAAGACTCAGACAAACATACAAGACAAATAAGATATGCGCCCGAAGGCAGGGGCAAAATGCAAGACAATGCACGGAGCCGAGCATAACTTATGATCATGCAAAGAAAGCTATAATGAAGCAAACATGCGACAATTTTAAGCTAGCATACCAAACTACACTACAATGCAGAAAGGATGTAAGAGAATTATGGAATTCTCAATACGTCTCACTCGGGAGATACAATACCTGTGCGGCTCGTCTGGTTGCACCAGCTTCAAATGAACCGGACATACAATATCGTGCCTGCAAAGAAAACAAACTTAACAGGTACAATATGGTTAGCAACATGCATGACAATGCAAAATGGATGCAAAACGAAATGCAATATATACAAAACAATGCAAATAAACATGCAATGTAATTAAAACAATGCAAGCTAGATGCAAAGCATTTGAATCGTGATCCAATCACGAGCGGTTCGAAACCACACCTATGTCAAATAGATTGATGGAGGTAACAAGTCTGTCTACCATAGAACGGTCAACTGAACTATGAGTATTGTAGACAGACGCAAGAACAAGTATTCGGTGGAATTGACATAAGTGGGGAAACGACCCGCTGGAGAAAGGACAATGATCCTAATGCCGGATGCAAAAATTACACTACAATGTAATGGGTGGATATGGCACGCAGGCCAAACCAAATCTTGCCTAGGAAAGGCATGTACACATACAAGCCATGTGTAACACAGAAAAGGTGCCGCAACCCTCAACCAGCATACCAGCGTGGAATCGGTGCGATACACAGCAGAATTGTGTTTTAACATGAAAAGTAAAGACACATACCAAACCAAGCTCAACCTGGAAAGGCGCAAGCCAAAGGCGGAAGGTGATGCAATGAATGCATGCAATCTACAATGCAATATCTACAAATATGCAATGGAATGGATATGGATACAATGGATATGGCACGCAAGCCAAACCAAATCTTGCCTAGGAAAGGCATGTATACGTACAAGCCATGTGTAACACAGAAAAGGTGCCGCAACCCTCAACCAACATATCAGCGTGGAATCGGCGCGATACACATGCAGAACTGTGTTTTAACATGAAAAGTAAGGGCACATACCAGACCAAGCTCAACCTGGAAAGGCGCAAGCCATAAGCGGAAGGTGATGCAATGAATGCATGCAATCTACAATGCAATATCTACAAATATGCAATGGAATGGATATTTACAACATGCATGACAATGCAGTGCAATGCGACCTACTGGGGAAAATGCAATGGATGCAAGCTACAATGGAAATGCATGACAATGCACTATGATGCAATGACTATGATTGCAACTTTCCCTATCTTACCAACAGGGTGATATACTAGGTTGGTTCAGTATCCAGAATTGAGGCGTAGATATGCTGCCTCAACCTATGGGGCTTCCATACAGATTTCAAGCCGAGGGTAAACCTCTGGGTATTTAAACCAGACTTTAGTCTCGGAACTCCCGAACCTTTGCGTTGTAGGCATAAGCCGTTCGAACTCTAGTTTCCACCGTCCCAGTTGATCTTCTAGGAACTCATCGCAAACATAGGCAGGTGGCTTTACCAGACCACCGAAAGTCGTTCGGGCACGACAAACACGAAAGGAATTGCACCTTTAGAGGATTTAAGGTCTCCTAGACCGGGATGCAAAATGTATGCATGACAATGCATGTTTGTTTTTGTTTTTGTTTTTGAAATGCAAATGATGTATGAAATGCATGTTGCATGGAATGCGCGACAACACGCGGCTCTCGAAGTGTACGACAATGCGAACACTAAAGGTCTTACACCTTCCAAGGATTTAAGGTCTCCTAGACCGTACGTGTTTAAGGTCTCGCCAGACCATGCGTGTTTAAGGTCTCGCCAGACCCTGCGTGTTTAAGGTCTCGCCAGACCGGCATATTGCACAACGGTATGATGCGCAAAAAGGCGCAATGCGTTAGGCAACGCGAGTGCACAGGACAGTGCGATGGAATGCATGCAAAATGCAATGAGATGCGCAAAATAGCGCGAAATGGATACATGCAAGATGCAAGTGAGGTGCACAAAACAGTGCGATGCGCAAAACAGCGCGATAATTTTGAAATGCACAAAACAGTGCGATGCGCAGAACAGCGCGAAGTTTGAAATGCACAAAACAGTGTGATGCGCAGAACAGCGCAAGGTTTGAAATGCACAAAACAGTGCGATGCGCAGAACAGCGCGAGGTTTGAAATGCACAAAACAGTGCGATGCGCAAAACAGCGCGAAGTTTGAAATGCACAAAACAGTGCGATGTGCAGAACAGCGCCAGGTTTGAAATGCACAAAACAGTGCGATGCGCAGAACAGCGCGAGGTTTGAAATGCACAAAACAGTGCGATGCGCACAACAGCGCGAGGTTTGAAATGCACAAAACAGTGCGATGCACAGAATAGTGCGAGGTTTGAAATGCACAAAACAGTGCGATAATTTTGAAATGCACAAAACAGTGCGATGCGCAGAACAGTGCGAGGTTTGAAATGCACAAAACAGTGCGATGCACAAAACAGCGCGAGGTTTGAAATGCAGAAAACAGTGCGATGCGTAAAACAGCGCGAGGTTTGAAATGCACAAAACAGTGCGATGCACAAAACAGCGCGAGGTTTGAAATGCACAAAACAGTGCGATGCGTAAAACAGCGCGAGGTTTGAAATGCACAAAACAGTGCGATGCGTAAAACAGCGCGAGGTTTGAAATGCACAAAACAGTGCGACGACAAGTGTGGCACGCATGCCACACGGAATGTAAACGGGCTTAAATGCGCAACAACGCACGTATTCCAGAATGCATGACAATGCGTGGAATGGAAATGCAACGATGATGCATGAGAAATGTGCACGACAATGCAAAGGGGTGCGTGTTGTAACGCATGTAACACGTGCATAACAATGCAAATGTGTGGCGCATGACAGCGCGATGCAATGCACAGAAGTAGTGTGATGAACTCGTGTAACACACATGGGGCAACTTTGAATTTAAAAGGATACAAAAAGGATACACCTTGCACGAATTCGAGCGCCACGCACTGAAGACACGGCCTGCGGTCAGAACGGAGGCCGGTTGAGCGTCGGAGATGCACTTTCTTGCACTTTCTTGAGCTATGAAGACCACAAACTTCTCAAATGGCCTAAACAAGGCTGTGGGAACCCCACCGGCCGAAAGATGAGGCCACCGGCTGGCCATCGGCACAAAAACAATTCCATCGGCACAAAAAAGTGCCGGCCGGCACAAAACATTGCCGACCGGCAAACAGTTGCTGGTGCGGGGCAGTTTTGACTTTTCACCTTGGGTGTTATAAAATAGGGTTTCAAACCCTATTTTCTCATTCCTTGGCCGCCGAAAACTCTCACACTCTCTGTCTAGAGCGTTTTTCCTTCCCCGTTTCTCCGTTTCTTCGCGTTCTACGCCCGTTTCGTCGTCGGATTCGCGTTTCTCTTCGCGTTTCGGACGTTTTCAACCGATCACACTTTCGTTTCGGTGCCTCGTTTGGCGTTCTCGCCTTTTCAAGGTTTGTTCCCCTCACTTTCCTCTTCATTCCTGTGCCTTTTCACATTCCGGCCTTCCCGACCATTTCCGACCCTCTCGGGAGTTGACTTTTCAGTTGACTCTTCGTATTCCGACCCAGTTTTCCTTTTCCGGGCCATTTTCACACCATTCTCTACATGGCGGACGACATTCCACGTGGCGGGACTCCCCCGGACCACGAGATGGATCCCGGGGTCGAGCTCTTACCACTGAGCGAGCGCCCGTTCGACCCGGCGACCTACCGGCCGGCGATCCATGTTCTGCCCCCAGACGGCCTGCGTCAGTTCCGGAGCTTTGAGAGGCATGTGGCGCCTGAGCTACTGCTGCGTGAGCCTACCTCCCACCTTTCATTCGGCACTTCCGAGGTAACTCCCTTCTTTCTGCTTTACTTTCCGCAATGTAGGATACAAAACTGCCATAGTTAGTTGTATTCTTTAACTGCTGAAATCTGATACACCATAGACCGTAGTTGACTGTAAACATACATACAACTGATATCTGTTTGAGACTGACACATGCACACACACTGCACTAGCCCTGAATCACCTAAACACACGGCGCACACTGTATTTCACTGCACACACACTGGTACCCAGTATTCGTCTGAATCTGTTAGATTTGCACACATGCCACATCTGTTCTGAAACACCCAAACACGCTGACACAGCACACGTATTTCACTGCAAGCACACCGGCACCCGGTATTTGCCTGAATCTGACAAACTTGCATACATGCCATATCTGTCCTTTCAAAACTGCATGTTGAATGTTGTCTTGCAATTGTTATTTTCTGTTTGCAGGAGGGTTCCCATACCATTCGCGGGTATGGGAATACTGGTGCACGGGAGTGGTATGATGAGCTCCCTGATGCGGTCCAACGCATCGTGGACCGGGCGGGCTTCGGCACCTTCTGCCGAGGGCTCTCTAGGTTGTCCACATGCAGACCTCTTCTTGCTGTTTTGGCGGAGAGGTGGTGGGACACCACCGATTCTTTCCACTTTTCTGCTGCAGGGGACATGACGATGACCCCTTATGACTTCTCGATGCTCACAGGCATCGGGGTGGGGGGTGATCCGATCCCATTCGACACCGACATGGATGAGTGGACCGCCGCTCAGGTCCATTTGCTGGGGGAGGCGCCGCCACTAGCTCGTCCAGGTTTTGTGCGGTATTCCTGGTTCGAGGTACAGTTTCGGGTCCAGCCCGCATTGGAGGAGGAGGCGCAGATGACCCCGGAGGACGAGGAGAGGTATGCTCGCGGCTTCCTCATGTTCCTGTTCGGGACTACTATCTTCGCCGACCGGGCGAACACCGTGCCTCTCTGTCTTCTCAGCGCACTGGTGGACGTCCGGGACATCTTGCACTATGACTGGGGCGGCGCTGCTCTGGCCACCCTTTACGGGTACATGAGCTCGGCTTCTCGCGGCAGCGGCCAGCTACTTGGAGGTTACTGGCGGGCTTGGGAGGAACATTTCTTCTCCACTTTTCATTTATGTCCGATATTCTCTGTACTCTGTACACTACACACACTGTGGTCTGCTTTACACTTGCTGTATACTGTACACACGGCACACACACACATTCTGTTTCACACTGACTGTACACTGCTCACACTGTACACTGTACACAACACACTGCACAACACACGGCTCTGCCACTTCTGCTTTATTCTGTGTATCCTGCTTTATCTGATGGTCATACTGACATCTGTTTTGCAGCTGTGGGTTTACGCCTACTTCCCTAGGCTTGCACCCGTACCAGTCGCGGAGCCTCCTCCGGCTGTCCCGTTCTCGAGTCGCTTCGACGGGAGATGCACCCGGCGACCACGGGAGACATTCGGCTTTTTCCGCCGATATTTTGACACCATCACCCCGGCCGAGGTATGTTTTATTTTCAATTTATTTAGCTTCGCTTTCCCATTGCATATTTCAATAACAGTAGACAACAAACTGTCTGTCACTTTCAGATCACTTGGCGGCCATGGGCTTCCTTGCCGTCGGCGATGCGGGGTCGGTTCCCTGGTGCTGAGGAGACCTCGCGTTTCCGGATTCTGCTTGAGGGCCCGGTCTGTCGGGCTTGGTACCTGGGGGAGCGTTTTCTACGCCAGACCCGCGGGTTACCTGAGCAGATAGTCCCGGCTCACCCTCCTGCAGAGATGAGGGAGACCGAGGGGATGACCACTGAGCAGCTGGATGATTACTCTATCGGCTGGGAGGAGGCCGAGTTCCGAGGCACCGGCGACTATCAAGAGTACGTGCGGACGTACCTGATGCGCCCCCTGAGCGGTCGTCGAGCAGAGGGGGCCAGGCCTGTAGCATCGGCGGCTGAGGCCGGAGCGGGAGCAGGGGCTGGATCTTCGAGGAGGGCCCGGGTCCGTGGTAGGGGCAGAGTGCAGGGAGGACGGGGAGCTGGCTGGCCTGCCCTGCCCGCTGTACTGACTTTCCAGGGGCAGGGTGGGTCGACCTATCAGATCCCCTTCGCCCCTCCACCGGCTGGTCACGAGTTCATTGACGTCCCCGACTTACCGCCGGTATGTTCTACTGCATTTTGTACAGTCATTCATCTCAGTTTACTTGATATTCCACAGAATATTGATGCGTCTGATATTTTGCAGGCCTCTTCTGAGTACACCCGTCAGTCGTTGGCGATGAATGCCTCGATGATGGGGATGCTTCAGCGGACATTTGACCTCCTAGCCGTCTACAGCATACCGGTATGTTCTTCTGACATTGGCCTCAAACCATTCATACACTGATTCACATAATCTGATTCACGGCACAACACCCGATATACTGATCTCACAGTATCTGACACACTGCATACACTGCATTCTGCACCGTACTCTGTACTGATAAACTGCTCACGGCATTCATACACTGTACTCACACACTGCATTCTGCACTGTTAAACTGCTCACGGCATTCATACACTGTTAAACTGCCTACAGTATACTGATGCATTTCCCTTTCGTGTACTTTTCAGCCTCCTTTCTAGATTCCCATGGCGGGAGGTGCTCCAGCTAGACCTTCTGTCCCTGCCCGGGGGAGAGATGAGGAGGGCCGGATATTTCCCCGTACCAGGGGAGGGCGTACTCACGTCGGGAGCAGCTCGCGAGCTCCAGTCCCGGATGATGACGACGATGACGAGGAGTCAGATGCGGAGGCCGAGGCGGAGTCCGAGTCGTCGTCGGAGGAGACCGGACGCGGTTCTAGCTCGGGCTCTGACGACGATGCTGATGATGCTCCTGGACCCTCGTCCAGGAAGAGGACCAGGACGGACTGACAGCCCTTGGAGTGCTCGGCAGAGATGCGGATTTTTGCTATCTTCTTCTTTTTTGTACTTTTCTTTTTGTTGGTAGTTAGATTACCTTGTACTGCCGCAGACAGATTTTTGTTTCCAAAACTTGTACATTTGAAAAGATAATGAAATGAAACGGACTTTTTATCTGAAAAAGTGTTTATTTACACATTTCATGCATTGCATCGCATCTCATCATGTTACACCTCAATGTAAATGAAATTGATTGGTTGTCTGAAAGTTAAACACTTGCACTGTAATAATTAGATAACTTAAACAGCCAACAGCAAAATACACCCAAGCAACCCACTGCCTGATTCTGGACACACAGCCCTAGCTCTACTGGGGATTAATCTGCATACAGCCCATAACACAACATTCGATTCATTCTGCACACGGTAATTCTCAAACAAACAGCCCAATTTGACAGGACGGACCTCAAAGATGGAACCGGTTGGAGTCGAAACACGTTCAAATGTAGAGAATGGCACAGCATTCTGAGCATAAATGATTTTTGAAATCGAATGAGGGTTTTTCAAACCGGGATGTGGAGCCTGCAACTGAACACAGCGGGGAGGACTCAGAAATAAAGGTACACGACCTAAACACAACGAGACATGCTCGAAAAAGACCTAAAACAAAGGTGGAGATATACGAAACAAAAGACACGACATACAGACGCGTTAGCGAAGATGGGGGACCTCGGACCACGAGGAGCCAGTTTCTCTAGGCAGTGTTTCCTGCCCTGTCTGATTTGTGATTCTCACATCACTCGACTCTCAAGCTCGGATTTTCTCTCAAAACCCTTTTCCTCACTTTTCTCTCAACTTACACCTCTCTATTCTTCATTCTCTCATTTTCATCCCTCCCCGGGGTGATTGATGGATAAATAGAACGGTGTGGGTTCAAGCCCAATGCCGTTAGCTCACGGCTATTTCTTCCGGCGGGTAGAGCGCCCTTCTGGCAAGTACGTCGATGACGGGGGAAAGACAGAACGCCTGGCTCAACTGTGCCCCTAGTTCATCATTTTAACCGTTTTTTGTTTTTGCTTTCTACTAAAACAGTTTTGATCAAAATGAGAGTTGGATTAACGTACTTGTTCGATTTTTGACTTGAAAACCGTGCAAGTCAGGCAGCAAGCACTGAAAAGTTTCCCTTTTGGGTCCAAGACAATGGTCCGATTTTGGAAAATGGAATAGTTTTCGAGAGGATAGTCAACCACAGTAAAAATTTTCCAAAACTATTTTTTTCAAACAGCTGATGCTTAACAAGCATAGAACTTACTCTTCGAGATGCGCAACCTCGGATCGGAGGCAATGGAAAATTGCCCCTGGTTTGAAGGGGGGTGGGAGGCAACGGAAAGTTGCCCCTAGTTTGAATGGCGGCTCACGGCGGCTCGTTGCAACGGAAAGTTGCCCCTTGTTTGGGATGGTGCCGCAGCAATCTGTAAACAGTCTTCATTGGCGATGGTCGAACTCTCAGACACAGAGATGACGAAAACGGTCACAACACATATATGGACACAATCACCTTGAAGGGTGTTTGCCACTGGACTTTGGGGATGAAATCGAAACCATTGCATGGACTGAGACGCTATGAAAGCGTTGGGGGCTGGACTTCATGATGAAGTTGCCTACGTATCCCAAACATGGGAATCAAGCCTTACGTAGTTCCAGTTAAGGTATACTCGGGTATTTTAACCTTCACTTTGTTTGGCTCTCACTTTTGCCAAGGCGCCCAATGCGGGTTTTCGACCTTGCGAGCTTCTTTTCATTTTCTATTTCTTTTCCATTCTTTTTTCAATTTTTTTCTTTTTTCTTTCTCTTTTTTTTCTTTCTTTTTCTTCTTTTCATTTCTTTTCTTTCTTTTTTGTATTTTTCTCTTGCTTTAACTTTTGCCTGGGTCGCCCTTCCGGGTTTTCGGCCCAGCGAGCCTCTCAAAGGGTAAAAGTGTAGCAAGTCCATGCCAAATGGTTTTTTGGAATTGAAGCCTCTCTGTGTCCAGGAGAACGGCTGTTGCACTGATTTGCAGAAGAACCCATCACGGTTGCTCCACGAGCTTCTTCCGGCGAGATCCACTCCTTCTGATTTGGCTTTTGGTGCCTCTTACTCGAGGGCTGCTTCGAAACTGGCCATACAGACCTTTCACGGCGTTTGTCCGTTTGAACTTTCTGAACGTTCTGAACGGGTTCAAACTCGGAAAACAAATAGGTTGAATCTTGAGGCTGAGAGCGATCCTAGGCTGCGCAATCTCAAGAGCGATTCCACACAGGTCTTCACAGGGCCGCGTAAAACATTTGTTTTTGAAAGTTTTTAAGAAAGCGACAAATCGCTCGCGCCGAAGATAGTGTGGAACCAATCTGGATCAGGCCAGGATCCTTCTCAGTACTCACGCCGACAAGCATGGTTTCATTCATAAAAAGGCTTAGCACGCCTTTCTTTCTCTCAAAATGATCAAAATTTTGCAAAACCCGAGGAATTCCTTCCTCTTCGTTTTCAACACCGCAGTGTTCAAAAGGTTTGTTTTTTTTTTTTAAAAAAAAAAAACTTAGGTTAATGCAATGAGTTTGGCGCGCAGGAGAGCAGGCAAGATGTACTGTCAGCCCGATCAAATTCTCTGGCACTTATGCTGAAAGCAAGCATGAAGTTTGAGATAGCAACAGCTGTTTCATCCGGATCTGTTGGTGCAACTGGCTCCTCGGCAGAAACAAACTCAAAACAAAAACAAAATAAATACAAAACAGAATGGTGTTCGGGACAACAATCCCAGAATCACCTGGTATTATATACAACGGGGACTGACTCGATACAACAAGACAGACCCTTAAGCGAAAAAAGACTGACTCAAGACAAAGAGACAGACTCAAAACAAAAGACTGACTCGATATCCAAGCCAGGATTTACAAAAACTCGGTTTCACCGGTGCTCAAAAATGCGTGCCAGACGCTTCACCCAAAAATGTATCAAATGTTGCCTGCAGGCGGTCCACTTTACATACTCGCAGTATCTGAGCCCTCGAAATCCAACAACTGAGTGGTGACGGGCTTGCCTGAGGTAGGTGGTAGGATAACCTTGTTATCAATCAAATCCTGCACTTCATGGCGAAGGCGGGAACATCCATCGGTACTGTGACCGGACTGTTGATGGTACGCGCAATACAAGGTAGCATCATGAGTGGTGGGGAGATTCTTCGGGAGTGGCCGGGGCTCCAAAGGCTTAAGATGCCCATTCTTTGCCAATATTAACAATGCCCTAGACAAAGGCATGTGGAGGTCATGAAAGACCCTGTGCCCTCGGGGCAGGTACTTTGTAGTTTGAGAATTCTTGCCAGATGCGCTCGCGAAAGGATCAGCTGGCGCTGCCTTGGCTTTTTGAACCTTTCCCGATGCAGGGTTGGGAACTACAGGAATTGTCTGGGCATGACGGGGCCCATCCCGGTTTTCTGCCTGGCTTGAACTGCCTTTGATTGGAGCGGGGAAAGCGTCATCTACAGCTTTGGTCACTATTGCAGATGTTTGTTGCTTGCTCATTCCTCTGACTTTCAGAGCCTCGACTGCCGACAGCAGTTGTTCAATAGGATCGGCGTCTACCTTTGCCTTGTCTTTTCCTCTGGCCTCAGCCTGATCAAGGGTCTGGGTCGGTGCTGGCATGTCGCGGCTGTAACTGGAAGCCACCTCTGGCTGGCTAAGCTCTATCACAATCCGCCCCAGTAGCGGGGGCTCCTGTGGTACGAAATTCCCGGCATACGGCGTCGCTGGCGGTGAAGCCGACATTCCATAGGCGAGGTCTGCCACAGACCTTTGGAGATCGCCTATCATCCCCATCAATTCAAAGGTGGTGGGCTCACGAGCCTGGTATAACTGGGGAGCCCAGACTGGGTGCACAACGGGCATCCTGGGCGGGTGTGACATACTGATGTTGGCCTCACTCTGCGGAGCGGTTCCCTGCTCCAATGCAGCCGTCATAACCACAACTTCTTCTGTATTTTGTGCCGCCATAAATCCTGCCTCAGCAAAGGGGAGACACTAGCTGTTCTGTATCAACTCTGCAACTCTCTGAACTGAAAGAAAAACAGACATCGTTTCAGCCCAAACTGATCAAACACGGGTGTAGCCAAACAACTATACCCTACTGCTGATCACTGTTCCCAGATTTCTGTTCCCAAAATACTGAATCTGATACCCGCGGATAACTGATTCCCGATAACTGATTCTCAACAATACTGATTCTGGCGCCTTCGGGCCCGATACTCAAATTCGCAAACTGGTATATGCGTTCCTGTAGAGATACACTCTAAAAGCACATAGCAAGTAAAAGAGAGCTCAATCACCCCTATGTTGGGGTAGGGTTTCCCTGTCCTATTTTGTCAGGAGCTAGGGTTTCGCTACGCACACAGCGGTTCTCAAACAACCTAATATCGGGTAAGCAGTCTGTCCTAATTTGGAATGGTCACTAGGGATCCGAATATGCACTAGGTCGAATGGTCAAAAGGGTGCCCCGGTAAAACCGGGGTTTGTGTTCCCATACTGTCAGAGCCCATAGCCGGTCAGCCTTACGGACATGCCTTGACAAGACAAGCCTCCGGCAAACCGTTCAGGAATGGCAGATGGCAAACACTGTGTTCCTAGGCGCACCAATGCACATGCAATGCAAAAAAAACACATAAGCGAAATCAAAACAGGATATCACGAGTTCGAGTCAAGCTCTCTAAACTCCCCAGCAGAGTCGCCAGAAACTGTAACAAGCCCGCGGAGGGGGGCCTCGCCACAGTTCGGACTCTCGATTTGTGTCACGGTTCTTAATCTGAACCAAAGAGTCCAAATCTGGCAAATCGTTTTGAGAAACAGATTTTTGAAAAAGTAGTGCCAAACATGGACTGCTTTGCCAGATATAGAGTCGCCACCTAAATATTTTTAAAATGGGGAAATTTAGGAAACCCTGACTCGGTGCCGAAGGCCACATGTCCGTCATCACCGGAGTTGTCTCGGCTCGGGAGCTTGGGTACGATCGGGGAAGGTCAGCTATGAGCACCCCCTTTTCGCCCGGTCCGAAGACCGGCCTCTACTAACCGTGATATTTGATTTTGAAAACTTTATGTGTTCTTAAACCAATTATTAGCCTAGAATTACTATGTTATACGTGCAGCAAACAAGTAGAGACTAGATTGCCTAATTTGGAAATAAACATTGCATATCCGTTTGGTTTGAAAATGCTTTGGAATTTGCTACTCGCAAGTAGGCTAAAATACGGATTTCAACAAGTTTTTCCAACTCAAACAATCCAACCTTCACCCACAGGCATTCAAAACAGTTTAACACATAAGCATCTAGCCACATGTTAAGCATGCTGTCATGGCAATATTCACACTCATGCGATATGCTAAAGCGGAAATACTTACATCGTACTCCGTGCCAAAACAAAGAACTTGTTAGCAAACATGCATGATCCAAGTCCATGTTAAGTGCCCAATGCATCGCATACAAAGTGTTGTTAAAATAGGCTCGGCTATCCTAAACATGTCATGTGAAAATGCACAATTATCACGTATTCAGTTTGGGAATTGAAGTATTGATGCAGTTAGCGTGATGTACCGAGCCTAATGCATGCAATACAAATGCATGGATGCACACATGCATAGCATGAGGTATGCTAAATTAAACGTGCCCTAATACTAACCATTAAAGCGGGTAAGTAAAAGGGAAGAAAGAAGTGAGGTTGGAAGACATACACACCACCCACACACACTTATTACAGACTTGCCCTCGCTCGGAGGGACCGAATAAATATTACAAATTAATTAACTACGCAAGCTAATTAATATTACAAATTAACTAATTTAATTAACAAATTAAATTAATTAAAATAGGAAAACGCCTCGGGAAGCGCGCCGCCATGCGCAAGCTGCCTCTGTTTTCCTTCTTTCACTCCTCTGGAGGCTGTCAAAACCTCAGGGTTGCATCCCTAGGCACTGGGGAGTGCCACCGGCTGAGTGGAATCACCACCGGCACTGGTATATGTCCATCGGCACAAAATTGAATCTGTCGGCAGAGAAAAGGTTGCCGGCCGGCACCTTACACTGCCGGTCGGCAAAGAAAGTCTGCTGGACCTGCAACTCACAGCAACAGAGGGCAAAACAAGGCATGGCAGCACAATTCAAGGCATGTATGCATCAACCATATCCCTTATCATTGTAATGACTCAAAGGGACATGTGTCTCGGTTCCTAGACCACCAATCACGCATTTCCATGCATGATGGCCCAAAGAACCAAGTATGCAACTTTGATTTCAAATGTATGCAAACCAATCAAACAAAACTCCCGATCCCTATCACCCAAGTCAAGGGACAAGGAATGCATGCAAGATGCAATGCAACCTAGGCATACAAGCTAAGGATGCAACATGGCATGGCAAGGCACTCATGCAAGCATACAAGCATACATATGGCAATGCAAATAGATGGAAAGGTGGTCTTATACATGAATTAGGCAGCTCTAAAATAGGCCTAAAACAGTAGCCATAGTGCTAAAAAGTGAGGGCTAAATGGCATGCACACACACATACACATAAGGATCAACACTTAAGCACAAATCAAGCAACATTCAAGCACACTTGAAAGAGGCATTCATGGACTAAAAGCATGCAACACAAGCTCTGAAAATCATGCTATAAAATGATGCCAAATCATATTAAACAAGACAAGTAAATGCATGCAAGCATGGTCCAAATACTTGAGGCAAGTCATGAAGCTTTGAAGCATGTTTATCACAACAAACATGGCATGCATTAAGCAACCTAAAACAGGTTTTTAGGACATAATATAAGGCCCGAAAGACCACTTAGATGGCATCTAGATGGCTCAAAAACAAAGGCATGCAAAGGCACCAAAACATGGAGCAATGCTACACAAGCTTCCAAAGCATTAAAGAGGCATACAAGGCAATCAAACAAGCATGGAAATGGGACTGAAATGGCATATAGAATGATCCCAAATCACCAACACAATGCAAAGATGCTATGCTACACATGCACATACTCAAGGCTAACAAGCCCAAATACAAATGAGCTATATCAAGCATCCAAAGATCAACCCAAACGACTATGGACAGAGATAAAACATGGCAAGATATGCACAAAATCTTCACAAGGCTAAGCCTAAAACATGCTCCAACAAAGGCTAACAACCTAAGGCACATTAAGGCAAGAATAAGGCATTACGTGGCAACTATGCTAAGCATGCATGGAGTTCCAAAACCAACCTAAGATCATGTTATATTATGGATATATAAGCATGAAAAACAAACCAAACATGCTCAACACACACTTAAGCATAGGCTTCCTTAAGAGGCCAAAACATGCCTTTTTCAAGGACAACAAGGAGAGGGGGTGACCCTCTCCTTCTTGGGACTTCAAAGCATCATCTTCACCACTGAAATCCCTCAAGATTTCAGTGGTGAAGAGACCTCAATACCAAAATCCCGGAGCTAGCACAAAATGGCTCAAAATGAGGCCTTTTGAGGCCTAAGGGTGGTCAACAACCCTCAAACAACAAAACACTCTTAATAAACAATAAAGAGGGCATAAAAACAGAACTTTTTTATGTTATACAATAATCACAAAAACAGCTCTAAGATAGGTAGAAAATCAATGCAAAAATGGGGAATAAAGGTGTAAGTTTCTTACCCTCGTAGTCCTCTTCAACAATGGTGCTCCAATGGCCTCCTTGAGCTTGAATCCAACACCAAAACTTCAAAACAAACTCTTTAGAACCTCAACTCCAAGAGGAAGGTGAAACACTAGGTGTTTGTGTGCAATAGTAAGACACAAAGCACCTAGTGAACAAAAGAGAGAGAAAGAGAGATAGAGTGTGTATCTAACTCTAACCCTAGAACTCAAACCCTAACAATGGCTGTTCTTGCTCTCAAAATATCCTAACTCTCTAACCAAGCCTCTCCATTTTTGCCTTAGAGAGAGCCTCTCTCTATATTGTCTTGTAAAGCTTACACGACAAGCTTTTGCAAGAGGGAGATCCCTCCATACACATGTATGGAGGGGAGAAAAAGCAAGACAGCTGTCTAAAAATATCTGCAAAAGCAGATGAACAGCAATCGGCCGGCCAAAAATGCCATCTTGGCCAAAAAGAGGGCCGACCGGCACAAAATAGTGCTGACCGGCAACAAAGAGTGCCGGCCGGCAAACTATATTGCCGGTGGAGACAAAAACCAGCCGGTGGCATCTAGCCACTGCCGGTGGTGGGTGGGGATGGTCTACAAGCCCTACCCTGCCTCTCAAAGGCAAGATGCAAGTGTTTGGTGCAAAACCAGACACTAAACGGTCGAGTTCGGGGATCCTGAGGCAAGGCGCGCGAGCCAAGACCTCCGGGAACTCCAAACGAACACAAACATGGAAGATCACCGTGTGTTCAAACAGTGACGTCCAAGTCTTGAGGACGGTCAAAAATGGGGTGTCTACAAATAGTGCTATTACTAACATTGGTACTCTGAGAGAATGGCCTTCTTGCATGTTCACCTGTTCTATGGATGATACCCTTTTTTAATGCACTCTCAATCTGGACACCCAAGTCGTGTAAGGAAGCAAATATGGACAACAACACCACTATCATTCACTGCAGCATATTTGGCTCCAGATTCTGGACCACCAGTAGGACTTGTTCCCTTTTGGAAGGTCTATTTGTCATCTGGGCTGCCTTGGCCCTCCACCTGGCAACAAAGTCGAGAAAAGATTCTTTAGGGTTCTGGGTAGTGGCCTCCGGTTCACTGATTGTTACCTCTATCTGAGTGTTATACGAGTACTGGTTAACAAACGCCTTAGATAGCTCCTCACAATTCCACTTTGTGGAGTCTTCCAAGTTGGCGTACCAAATGGCTACCACATCATACAAGGTTCTCCCAAACAACGAGAGCTTCTGAGCCCGCGACAAACCCATCGACCTCAATACGTTTGAAAATAGGTGGACATGCACAATCGGGTCCCTACTCCCATCGAATCTGTCGATGTGGGGCATTTTAAATTTTTCTAGTAATCTGAACAAAGCCTCGGCATACCCATCCTCAATTTTGGGAATGGAATTGAAGCCCTGGGACTTTTTCAATGCTTTCTCAAGTCAGGCAATCTTGATCAAGGCCGGATTAATTTCATTCATTTCAAAGGAAAGGATTCCTGCAGGGGGTTGTGCCAGAGGCCTATAAGCCGGTGCTAGTGGGAATATTTTTTGAGGATCTAGAGCTTGAAGATTTTCCACTGGTAGAGGTGGGTCAGTATTTGGTTGGGTAGCCGGGATTGGATGCACGGTTGATACTGAAGCCTGAGATATACGTCGTAGATCGACCATAATTTCATCTTGTGTAGCCATCCTTTGGTTTACAGTATCCATGGTTCGTTGAAATGCTGTCATCATGACAGCAAAATCCTATGTTCTGTGCTGCATTCTATGCGATTACTGGTCTGGGTGAACCAAATGCTGGCGAACTAATTATGTGAGATCGAACAGGTGTTTACGGAGTGCTTTGTATTGGTGCTGCTGACTA
Organism: Camellia sinensis; assembly: GCF_055761805.1. Taxonomy (NCBI): domain Eukaryota; kingdom Viridiplantae; phylum Streptophyta; class Magnoliopsida; order Ericales; family Theaceae; genus Camellia; species Camellia sinensis. Next base: position 17,534,175 of record NC_138966.1, read on the forward strand.
TCTGTTCCTTCTTCATTGACTAACTGGCAGAAGTGAAACTAACACAGGCTGGCCACCAACAAGGTCTTAAGCTTTGCAAAGCCTGCCAGGGTGAGTCCACACAACTTGCGGAATATTGGGTCTTTCTAAAGCTATGATGATAAACTACCTAACAAAAGACAGAAAAGGAAAAACCAACGATCAAAAATCGGATGGCACTTCGGCCCAATTCACAGTAGATAAAACACAGCTGGAGAACCACATTTGTTTGTTGGTTTGTCTAAATTTCAGGGACGAAATTCCCTAAGGGGGGAGGGGTATAGCGATCCGTGATTGGGTGTTGTGGGTTATGTCTTATGTTTCTACCTTTTGTTTCCTTATATTTGAGTTGGGTTGTGTTGAGCGAATTTAGAATAGGTGAGTTGTGATTGGAAGCAAATGGTTGCTGTCTAGATTTGGGTTCCTTCGCTTGAGTGAGGCTTTTGTCGCACGAGCGAGCTTTATGTTTTAGTTCCTTTGCTCGAGCCAAGGTTCCTTCGCTCGAGCGATCTTTCAGTGGTGTGTCTCTTGGCTCGAGCGAGCACTTTTGCACTCGAGCATGCATCTACGTCTCTTTTGGACCTGAAGGTTGTCATTCTTGGCTCGAGCGCGCTTTCCTTCGTTCGAGTGAATGAGGTCTATGTTTTGAGTTCCTTCACTCGAGCGAGTAGTCCTACGCTCATGCATGCTTCTGGGTTGCAGACCTGAAGCTTCGCATTGTTCGCTCGAGCGACGCTTATTCCGCTCGAGCGAGGATCTTCTCTGTCTGGTCGCTCGAGCGACCACTCATTCGCTCGAGCGGGCCTTGAGTATATCAGTTCACAGCAATGGGTAAAACATCACTTTTTCATCCCCATTTCTCTCCAAACCCTAGATTCAGCACACACTCTCTCTAGAACACCCCTTCTCTCTTCAAGAGAACATAATCTAGAGGGTTTCTACCGTACTCTCTTTGTAAAAAGTATGGAGCTTTGCGTGGGCTTCGTTTTGATCCAAAAATTTTGGGATTTGGAGCATCTTAACTTTCCTCCTTCATCTCCCTTGAGTCTCTCCATTTGAGGTAGGGATATTCTTGAGTTATATATACTAGTTTTGCCGTTTTGTCGATGATTTAAGAGTCCCTTCTAGTTTTTGATGATATTAACTTTGGGATTTCAAAATGTAGAAGTCTTCCTCAAAAGAGGGTTTCTCTTTAAACTTTAAATTTTTTATAAATCCTTGAGGGTTCATCTTGTTGACCTAAGAAAAGAAATGTTTTGAATGAGATTTTCACCATGACGTGGGAAGTGATTGTTTTGAGAAAAACCCTAGAAATTGGGGATTTTGGTAATATGGCAAATGTCTTTGAAATGTTTTATTTTCTTGTTTTAAAAGGATGAAGAGACCGAATTGCTTCAATGTTTGGCAAAGATGGAAATTTAATTGTCATATGAAAAATGAGGTGTTAATGCTAAATTGTTGGCAATACATGAATGAGCAAGGTTGTGGCGAGACTAATTTGTTATGTCTTGTGACATAAAAATTGTGTCTATGTGTTGATGAAACATGTTAATTTTGTGGATGACCAATGAAAGGAGAATATGAGAATGTGAATGTTGACATTGTAGTAGAGATAGCCAAAAGTGGAGAAATGTCATAAGATATGGAAAGGATCATTTGCATTGCATGTTATTTCATTTATTATGGTGCATTGTGAGTTTAAATCATGGAGATTTCCATCATGAGGAAAAGAAATAGTTAATTTATTGAGAACTATGAAAATGTGTAAGGGGTAAATACGTTGGTAAGTCCAGATAGGAGGTGTAGATGAATTTGTTAAGTTGGCCTGAGTGTCCTTGGTGAAAGACCAGAATACCGCGCAGATAGCTGTCGAGCGTTCCGGTTAATACCGGTAAAAATGACAGTTTGGTAGTACTCGTAGAGTCTACTTACAGACATCAGCCTAGGGATTACTAGTGTCGTATTTACCGCTCCTATTGAATTAATTATGAGAGTTTGAAATTGATGAGATCACACGATGACATTGAGAACATGGTGATTTTGAAACAATGCATTGAAATGAATATTTTTTCCTCATTGATTAACCTTGGCATAGCATTGCACTTCATTTACCTTTGTGTTGAGGAGGTGGCATAACTGTATATACTTTGTGAGAATTCCTCTACTAGGCTTCGTGCTCACCCCTATGGGTTTTGGTGTAGGCAAAGATGTGGTGATTCCGTCGAACTGAGGGTGTGGATATTTTTTGTAAAGAGTAAATGACTCTCCTTTTTGTTGTAATTTTTGGTAAAACCAAGGGCTAACATGTATGGGTCCGAGAGACCATTTTGGTGTAACCAGGCTATTGGCTTGGAAGATGTAAGCCCTTAAGGGAATTTTGTTTCTTTGAGAATAGATGCTTCACATGCTATAGATTCATGTGTTTTTTTTATCATTGAATGTATATCTGCATGTGGAACTTTTGTAAAGACTCTTTTATTAATTATGCAAAGATGGAAGGATTGTTGTAATTAATGTGGGATTACTAATTAGTGTGGGTAGTTCATGTTGAATTATTTCGGGGCGTTACACATAATCCCCACTGAACTCTATTTTCTAATACTGATTTGAACCATCCTACACAGTCTCACTGTAAATGCACATACCAAGTAAAAGAATGAAAACACCCCTATGAGAGGTAAGGTTACCCTGTCCTAGATTTTTGATGTGATCTAGGTTGTACTACTTCAATTAAGTGGTTTCATAACATCCTGTATACAGGGTGGCATCCTATCCTATTTTTGGAATAGTCACTATAGGTTTACTATATGCAACTAAGCTGAATGGTCAAGAGGGTACCTGTAGACACCCCATTTTTGACCGTCCTTAAGACTTGCGTAGCATTATGCATGCATCCCTTGCCTATTGATCACACATGATAGAGGTTGGAGGCCCATACGTGTTTTTGTGCATTTCATTTGATATTGAATTGCACATTTGGCTCCTTTGGCCATCATGCATTGAAATGCGTGATTGGTGGTCCGAGGGTCGAGGGCTATACTCCCTTGAGTTCACGACATGATAGGGAGGGTAGTCGTGCAAACATTGTCTTGGAAATGTATTGCCATGCTTTGTTTGTCCTCTGCTGCAGCAAAATACGATTCTGCAGGAAGAGATGGTCGGTCGGCCATCTCAATGCCGGCCGGCTATGCATTGTTGGCTGAGGTCCCAATAAAGGGCCGACGATCAGTTCCTCTTGGCCAGTGGCCTTGACTTTCGGCCGGTGACATCCCACAGTGCTCAGAAGGCGATTCAGAAGCATCCTTGAGACTTGCACAGTTTTCAGAGGTGCAGAGCAGTGTAAACAGAGGCAGCATGAGCATGGCGATAGATTTCCGAGCGAAGCCGAGCATGCATGCATTCGTCCCTCTTCCCGAGACTGCTTTACTACTTTCATAGCTTAATTAATTTGTTTAATTAGTTAAGTGTTGTGTAATAATTAATTAGTTAGGATAGTTAGTTAATTAGTTGGTTTGTATTATTCATTCTGTCCCTCCGTCGAGAGGGCGCAATTGTTGTAATAAGCGTGCATGTGTGCGATGCGTGTTTTCCAAACCTCTATTTCTTTCTCCCTTTTGCTTAACCGCTTACGATGGTTAGTTCTAGGTCATTTTCAATTAGCATCCTTATGCTATGCATGTTTGCATGATTCATCTGTATTGCATGCACCGGGCTCGACGCATCATACTAACTGTATCGTATTTCAATTCCAAGTTGAATACATGTATAGAATCGTCGCATCTCATATGCCATCTTAGAATAGCTGAGCCTATTTCTAGTTGCATTTCATATGTGTTGCATTAGCCATCTCAACATGAATTAGGATCATGCATTGATTACTAACTAGTTCTTTATTTTGGCTCGGAGTACACTGTGAGTGTTTATGCTTTAGCATCTTGCATGTATGTGAGTGTTAACATGAAAGCATGCTTGCCATGAGGCTATTTGCTTATGTGATATAACTGCCTGAATACTTGTGGGTGAATAATTCATTGAAATCGGCATTTTAGCCTACTTGCGAGTAGCAAACTTCAAACCATTTCCAAACAAACGGATATGCAATCCTTTGTTCCAAATTAGGCGATCTAGTCTATACTTGTGTGTTGTGCGCATCACTTAGTAAATTCTTAGCTAATTAACCGGAATAAGAATACATGTGTTTTCAAAAACTAGATATCATGTTTAGTAGTGGCCGATCTTTAATCGGGCGAGCGGGGCTGCTCATTGCATGACTTGCGCCAATCTTACCCAAGTTCCCGAGCTGAGAAAACTTTGGTAATGACGGACACGTGGCCTTAGGCACGAGTGAGGGTTTCCTAAATTCCCCAAAAATAAAATATTTAGGTGGCGACTCTGTATCTGCCAAAGCAGTCTATGTTTGCCACTTCTTTCTAAAAATCAGTTTTTCAAAGCGATTTGTCGGATTTGGACTCTTTGGTGATTTATCAATCTCGTATTGCACTTTGTGAGATCAGATTAACAACCGTGACATTGAGTCCGAACTATAGTAAGCCGTATGGACAAAACAGGATTTTCTCGGGACGTTCAGGGACGTCTGCAGTTTCTAGCGACTCTGCTGGGGATTTAGAGAGTTTGACTCGAACTCATGATATCTTGTTTTGATTACACTTATGTGTTTCTTTGCATTGCATTCGCGTTGGTGCGCCTAGGACACCATGTTTGCCATCTGCTATTCCTGAATGGTTTGTCGGAGGCCCGCTTTGAGAAGCATGCCATAAGGTTGACCGGTTACAGGCTCTGCCACGATGGGAACACAAACCCCAGTTTTTACCGGGGGCACCCTTTTTGACCATTCGACCTAGTGCATATCGGAATTCGTAGTGACCATTCCAAACTAGGACAGGTTGCTTACCCGATTATAGGTTGTTTGAAATCGCTGCGTGCGTAGTGAAACCCTAGCACCTGACAAAATAAGACAGGGAAACCCTACCCCGACATAGGGGTGCTTTGGCTCTCATTTGCTTGCTATGTGCATTTAGAGTGTACCTCTACTGGAATGCACGTATCAGTTTGCAAGTCTAGGTTTCAGGCCTGCGGGCATCAGTATTTTGAGAATCAGTTATATCTGTAGGTATCAGATTTGGTTTCGGAACAGTAATTTGGGGAACAGTGATCAGTGGTCGAATATAGTTATTCAGCTATGCTTATGTCTGTTCCGGTGAAATTAGGCTGTGATGCTGCCTATTTTCTCTTTCAGGGAGGGGGAGGTTCAGAGATTCGGTTAAGGGTAATCAGTGTTCTCCTTCACTAAGGCAAGGAAAAAATGGGGCAGTTGAGGCTCACCGGTTCATCAGATCCATCAGCCACCAGTCACGTCCCCTCTGTTCAGTTAAGCAGACCCACGATGACACAGAATTCGGAGGAAATTATGGTCATGACCGCGACACTAAACCAAGGAATCACAATACAGGGCGAGACCGACGTTGAAGTGCCGCACCTACCCAGGTCACCTGGCGCACACCCGATCTGGGAACCCTAGTTGTTTCAAGCTCGTGAGCCAACCATATCTGAGTTAATAGGAATGATTGGCGACCTCCAGAGATCTGTGGCTAATCTGGCCTGTCGAATGTCGGCTCCATCATCAACCATATTATATGCCAGGAACTTGATGCTGCAGGAGCCCCCGCTACCAGGGCGAATTGTAATTGAGCACAGCCAACTTGAAGTTGTCTCAAGCTCCGGCAATGACATGTCAACGACAATGGGGCTTCGCACTGAAATAACAACCTAAACCTTCCACCAAGCTGAGGTGAGTGATAAGGACAAGGCGAAAGTAGACACTGATACCTATGAACAACTTCAGCAAGCTGTTGAGGCCCTGAAAGTCGGGGTGTTGAATAAGCAACAAGTACTCGCAGTTGTGGCTAAGACAGTGGATGGTATTTTCCCTGCTCAGACCGAGAACAGTTCAAGCCAAAGGAAAAATCAGGATAGGGACCGTCGTGCCAGAACAATTCCTTCCAATCCTAACCCTGCACCTGGAAAAGATCAGAGAGCCAAGGCAACACCAGCTGATCCTTTTGCTAGTGCGTCCAGCAAAGGTCCACAGACTTCGAAGTACCTGCCCTGAGGTCGCAGGGTCTTTCATGCCCTCTACATTCCTTTGTCCAAGGCTCTTCAAATCCTCACTGAAAAAGGTCATCTCAAACCTCTTGAGCCTCGGCCTCTCATGAGTAATTTCCCTCTCTCACATGATGCTACCCAGTACTGTGCGTACTATCAACAGACTGGTCACACCATCAACAACTACTTCCGACTTCGCCATGAAGTACAGGATCTGTTTGACGACGGAGTCATCCTCCCACCGAGCTCAGCAAAGTCTGTCATTATTGGGTTGGTGGACTTCAAGGATAATACAAGTATGTGATCAGAGGTTGTTCCACCTGTGGGCGGTGCCCAGTTTACTTCAGATGCGGCGTGTGGCATGCACTATTTTGAGCATTTGCGAATGCTGGCTTTTGTAGTTTCTGACTTAGGTGTTAAGCTAGTCCTATGGTCTTGTTTGAGTCTGTCTCTTTGATTTAAGTCAGTCTTTTTGATTAAGGGTCTATCTTGTTGTATCGAGTCAGTCCTGTTGTATAGGAGTCGAGTGATTCCGGGTTGTTATCTTGGATATCACTGTTTTGTTTTGTATTTGTCTTTTTGTTTTTTTTTTTTTTTTTGAGTCTGTTTCTGCCTTGGAGCCAGTTGTGCCGACAGATCTGAATGAAACAGTAGTGTTTTTTCATGTTTTGTGCTTATTGCTACTTTGAGCTTGTTGTGCCAACAAGTTGGAATGAAATGGCAGTGCTTTTCACCTACTTCTTCTGTGCCTCGAAATCATTGCATTAACCTAAGTTTTTCAAAAACTTTTTTTAACGAAAACGAAGAGGGAGGAATTCCTCAGGTTTTGCAAAATTTGACCAAACTGAGAGAAAGAGAGGCATGCTAAGCCCTTAATGAATGAGATCATGTTTGCTAACATGAGTACTAGGAAGGATCCTAACTTGATCTAGGTTGGTTCTACATTGTCTTCAGCGCGAGCGATTAGTCGCTTTCATAAAAGATTTCAAAAAATATTTTTGCGCCGTCCTGTGAAGACCTGTGTGGAATTGCTCTTCGGATTGTGCAACTTAGGATCGCTCCCAGCCTCGAGACTCGACCCCCTTACTTCCGAACCTTGAACTTGGATTCAAAATGTTCAACGGTTAACCATGATGTGAGGCCTGTGTGGCCAAATTAGAAGCAGCCCATGAACCAGGGGCAAGAAAAGTCAGATCAAGAAGGTCAGATACGATCAAAAGAAGCTTGTAAAGCTAGGTCAGAAGCACCTCTCGAACTAGGGGCAAAAAAATTTCAAATGTGTTCGAAGAGCAAAAAATTGGGACTTTTCTCTAGCTAATGAAGATCGGCAAGAATGCCAAATCCTAGAAGGGAGGAAAGAAGAAAGTATTGCTGAAGGACAACTGAGTTCCTATGCACCACATTAGGGGCAAATTCAACCCCCATTGGATGGACTCCAACATCATCAGCAAACAACAGCCACTCTCCTGGATTTAGATGGCTTCGAGATCTCAAAACCATTTGACATGGACAAAGCTACACTTTTACCCTTGAGTGGCTCGCTAGGCCGAAAACCCGGAAGGGCGACCAATGCAAAAGTTAGGGCAAATAAAAAAAAAAAGAAGAAAAAGAAAAAAAGAGAAAAAATGCAAAGAATGAAAAAAGAAAATAAAAAAAATAGAAAAGAAGAAATGAAAAGAATAGAAAAGAAAAACATAGCTTGCAAGGTTGAAAACCTGGAAGGGCGGCCTTGGCAAAAATTAGAGTGTAAAAGGAGAGGTTAATACCCGAGTGTACCTTAACCGGAACTACGTGAGGCTTGATTCCCATGTTTGGGATACGTAGGCAACTTCATTCTGAAGTCCAGCCACAAACACTTCTAAATCGATTGTGTCCATGTAATGGTTTTGATAATCTTTGTCTTCGCTGTATCTGAGAATTCGGTTGTGATCGTCACTTTGAGGATTGATTATCGTACGCTGCGGCGCTATTGAAACAAGGGGTAACTTTCAGTTGCCATGCAATGTGCTGCGGTTAAACAAGGGGCAATTTTCCATTGCCATACAGTGCCTGGATCTGAGGTTGTGCATCTCAAGAGTAAGTTCCGTGCTCGTTGAGTAGTGGCCGTTTGTAAAAATAGTTTTTGAGAATTTTTATTGAGGTTGACTAATTTTCTCGAAAATTATTCCATTTTTCCAAAACTGGACCATATCTTGGACCCAAAAAGGAAAATTTTCAGTGCTCACAAACTAACTTGCATGATTTCAAATGAAAAGTTGAACAAGTATGTTAATCTAACTCTCATGTTGGTCAAAATTGTTTTAGTAGAAAGCCAAAACAGAAAATGGTCAAAATGATGAACTAGGGGCACAATTGAGTCAGGTTTTCTGTCTTTTTCCCATTATCAACATACTTGCCAAGAAAGGCACTCTACTTGCCAAAAAGGGCACCGTATTCGCTAGAAAGGGCACAGTTGAAGCTGTCAGTAAAGGGCTGAAAGCTCTCTCATCCTCCAAGCAGTGAGGTATCAAGCTGAGTGCGAAGCATGAATTGAAAGTAGAGCAGGGTATTCCACTCCCTCACCTGGACAGATCTAATCACATCCAAACTCCCCAGTAAAGCATCATCAGCCGATGTCAGCTGCGGATTTGCTACACACCCAGTTGTAGCGCAACCCCTCTGTGGGCGGAACTCACTAGCTGTGCGCAGAAGCATGAGAATCTGGCGAAATGCTAGGGGCAAGAGCCTGTAACTTTCTGTTTACTCATCAACCACCCAGGGGAGGGATAAAAAAAATGAGAGATTGAAGAATAGAGCGATGTGTGTTGAGAGAAAAAGCGAGAAAAAAGTTTTGAGAGAAGAACCGAGCCTGAGGGCAGAGTGATGTGAGAATCACAAATGAGAAATGGTGGGAAACAATACCCAGAGAAACAGGCTCCCTGTGCACGTCTGAGTGTCGTGTCTTTTGTTTTGTCTCGTTTCTTGTTTTGAGTCGTTTCGAGTGTTTCTCGAATGCGTTTAGGTTAATTTACCTTTGTTTTTCCGTTGTTGAGTCGTTTTGCTGCGGTCAGTTGTAGGCTCAATACCCGATTGAGGACCCCTTTCTCAGTTTAATTTCAAAAATAAATTGTTTTGTGCTCAAACTGCTGTGTCATTCTCCATGTTTGTGCAAACACAAGATTCTTTCCCTCATAAACCACAGGGTTCAACCCAAGTCATGTGAGAACAGCCGAACAAGGACCTATCTGAAGCTGTATGGTTTCCAGACTGCAAAGCAAAAGAAAAGAGGGAAAATGTGGAGCATCTTAGTGTGTTTTAACTCCACTGAATTCCGAGACTGCGTTCCAGGTGCACCTTCTCAGGCCTCGTCGTTTCTCTGGAGTATGAGTGTATCTCGACCCCAAGTGTAAGCTTGCTTCAAGCCAGAATGGTAGTCCAAGCGGCGCCTATGGTTTTCACATGCAGATGTTTTCTCTTTCCAATATAAACAGGGTGTACCCTTTTGAGCTGAGTGTGTTGCAAAGCCCTCCGAGAGATGAATCGGAGGCACCAAAGCACATGTTTGATGCCCCCCATACTGCATAGAATATGCACTTTCATCTACACTTCTGTTGCATGCGTGCCGCGAATCATTATGATTTACGCATAGAATACGCTTTCAATATTGCATATAATATGCCTGTCTATTGCGTAAAATGTGCTTGCTTTCAATTTAGCATAGAATATGCTTTGCTTGTCTCATGCAAGAATATGCGTGTTTGCTTATCGAGTTGCTGCTCATTTATCTATCGAGTTGTTGGTCATTCGTTTATCGAGTTGTTGCTCATTTGTCTATCGAGTTGTTGCTCATTCACTTATCGAGTTGTTGCTCATTTGTCTATCGAGTTGTTGCTCATTCGTTTATTGAGTTGTTGTTCATTTGTTTATCAAGTTGTCACGATTTGTTAATCGAGTTGTTTTTGTCATTACTCGGTTCACTACCTGATTATTGCGATGTAGGTGCTTATTTTTTTAAAAAAGGGGGTTCAAATCTCATTTACATTATTATGTAATGCGATGCGATGCGATGCATGGAATGTACAAATGTAACACTTTTTGAACAAAGTAGCTATTTCATTTCATCATGTTTTTTGCAAAAAGTACATAGTTTTGAGAAAGTAAAACCTGCCTAAGGCAGTACAATGTGCTCAAACTACCAGTAAAAACAAAAATAAAGCAAAACACATAGAGGAGAAAAGTAACAAAATGTCTGAACAAAGCAAAAAGAAGAAAAGCAGCAAGTGTCTGGCTCAGTATCAGTCATCTCGAGCACGGAAATCTGTCCTGGTCCTCTTCCTGGACGAAGGTCCAGGATCGTCGCCGCCAGCTCCGCCGTTAGAATCTGAGTCTTGCTATCCCCACCCTCGCCCTGAGACTACTCTACCACCCCATCTAACTCATCATCGTCTAGAGTGGGCTCTCGTGAACTGCTCTCAGCACGGGCGAGCCTGTGCCTACCTCGGTTGTGGATAGTCATCCTCCGCCTGGCTCCCCCTCCTCCTCGAGCAGGAACGGATGGTCCAGCTGGAGGACCTCCCGCAGCCAGATTCTGGAATGGGGACAGGAAAGGACAAATAGCAAATGCATCAGTCATGCTACGCAAAACAGTAAATAAATGCCGTGAGCAGTGTATTAGTACAAAATGCAGTGTATGGGTCCAGTGTATGAATGTTGTGAGCAACGCTGTGAATAGTATGTGGGTTACAGTGTATCAGTGCCGTGAGTGCTGTGAATCAAGTGTCGTGTTGATAGTGTGGTGCGTCAGATTATGTAGGCAGAGTTCGAGACTGCGGTTGAAAGAACTTACCGGGATATTATAGATGGTCAACAAGCTGATGCACCACTGCAGCATCCCCACCGCTGAAGCTGTCAACTCCAAGGACTAGCGAGTGTACTCGACAGAAGCCTGCAAAAGTGTTAAAGTCATTAGTATTCTGCGGGATATCAAATGAATTGAAATGACTGTACAGAATGCAAAGTCTAGCAGTACATACTGGGGTCGAACCATAGACTCCGACAAGCTCATAATTAACCAGAGGAGGAGCGAAGGGAATCTGATAAGTCTCCCCACCCTGTCCTCGACATGTGATCATCGTGGGCAGCTCTGGCCATCTGGCTCCCTACCCTCTCCGGACCCACTCCTGCCTCAGGCCGAAGGTGCCCTCGGTGCCCCCGTTCCCGTTGCTGGCACCGCTGGCCTCTCTCGCTCTGCTCGACGAGCACCGGTCAAAGGCCGCATGATATAAGCCTGGATGTACTCGGCGTAGTCACTCTCATCCCTAAAGCCCTCAGAGTCCTAGCCGATGGTGTAATCCATCATCTCCTCAAAGGTATACCTCTCGGTATGCCTCATATGGGTGGGAGGCGGCCTCGGGACTGCCTACTCCGGTAAGCTGAGGATCTGCCACAAGAAACGCTCACCCAAGTACCAAGCGCGGCAGACTGGGCCCTCTAGCAGAACTCTGAAACGGGTAGTTTCTCGAGCACCGGCGTACCGCTCCCGAACTACGTCAGGCAATAGGGCCCAAGGTTGCCAGGTGATCTGCAAACAAAACACAGTTTGTTATCTACTGATATTGAGAGTACAAAATAAAGCAAAGCTTAAAATAAACTGAAATGTTTGACATACCTCGACTGCGGTGATGGTGTCAAAAAAGCGGTGGAAGAACATGAAAGACTCTCGTGGCCTCCACTCGCATCTCACATCGAAGCGGTGAGAAAATGGAACACCGAGGGGCATCTCCTCATCCGGCACCGGAGCAAGCCTTGAAAAGTAGGAATACACCCACAACTACAGAATGCAACGGAGCAGATGTGAGTATGCTTATCAGATAAAGCAGTATACAGATAAAGCAGAGTGCGGTACGCGTAGTGTATTGTGCTGTGTGTGCAGTGTACAACCAGTGTAAAGCAGATTGCGTGCGCGCAGTGTGTGTGATGTATAGATAATGAAAAACATAACTGAAAAGACAGAAAAGGGAACATGTACCTCCCAGGCTCGCCAGTAGCCTCCAAGCAACTGCCCGCTGAGGCGGGAGGATGAGCTCATATATCCATAAAGAGTGGCCAAGCCCACGACACCCCAGTTGTAACAGCGGATCCGTGTCACGTCCACTAATGCGCTCAGAAGGTAGGGGGCGACGGTGTTCGCTCGGTCAGCGAAGAGTGTGGTCCCCAGCAAGAACATAATAAAGCCACGGGCATACTGGTCCTCCTCCTCCCGAGTAGTAGGCGCTTGGATCCGGAAGTGATCCTCAAACCATGAGTACCTCACGAACCCCTGCCCGGGCAAGAGGTGGCTGAGTGCCGAGCAAATATAGCTGAGCGGCGTCCCACTCGTCCATGTCTGCATCAAAGGGGATCAGATCACCCCCTACTCCGATGCCTGTGAGCATGGAGAAGTCAAAAGGAGTCATCGTCATCTCCTCGGCGGTAGAAAGGTGGAGGGAGTCGGTGGTGTCCCACTACCTCTCCACCAGAGCAGCAAGAAGGGGCCTACTCGCAGAGAGGCGCGAGAGTCCCATGTAGAAGGTCCCAAAGTCAGCCTGGTCGACAATATAACGGACCACATCGGGTAGCTCCATGTACCAACCTTGGGCAACAGTGTTCCCATACCCCCAGAAGGCATGGGAATCTCCTTGTGTTCAAAACAAACAGTTGCGAAGCAGTGTTAAAGATACAGTGTTGAATGCGCTCAGAATTGTTGAAAATGCGGTGTGTGTGCATGAGTTCAGATTTAAACAGCTATTGGGTGTGGGTGTGCTCATAGTGAACTACAGCATATGATGTATCAGTATGTTTGAATTTTTCGGTTGAAAACGCAGTGTACGTGCATGTGTCTGAGTCTACACAGATATTGGGTGTAGGTGTGCTCACAGTGGACTACAGCATATGATGTATCTGTACGTTTGAATTGTTTAGTTGAGAATGCAGTGTGTGTGCATGTGTTCAGATTTAAATAGACATTGGGTGTGGGTGTGCTCACAGTGAACTACGGCATGTAATGTATCAGCGTGTCTGAGTTAAGCAGTTAAAGAGCAAAATTGACTATCGCAGTTATGTGTTCTACATTGCAAAAAATGAAACAGAGAAAGAATATACCTCAGCAGCGCTGTAAGACAGATGTGACTCTGGCTCGCGCAGTAGAAGCTCTAGCGGCGCGCCTCGTGCATAGCTCCGGAAGTGGCGAAGGCTGTCAAGAGGGAGCATATATATCGCCGGCTAGTAGATCGCCGGATCAAATGGTTGGATGCGAAGAGGTAGGAGCTCGACCTTGGGGTCCACGTCCATCTCTGGAGGACTCCCACCCTGTGGAAAGTAGTCAACCATCTCAGAAAGAGTGCGAAAATGGCCGAAAATGTGTAAAATGAGCAAAAATGCCAAAAGTCAACCCAAGAGGGTGAAAAATGGAAGAAAAGGTCGGAGTGTGGGAAAAGGCACGAAGACCGAGGAAAACTTGGGGGAAACAAGCCCCAAGTGGTGGAAACCAAGGAAAAGTCACTGAAACAAAGTTTTGTTTGGTTCAAAGTGTGCGAAACGAGAAGGGTTTTGCGAATCAACTAATGAAAAGGGACCGAAAACCAAGGAAAAATGAGGATCGAAGGTTGGGAAATCACCTAGAGAGAGAGGAGGGATTTTCGAACTAAGAGGAAGTGAAAATATAGGGTTTGAGGCCCTATATTTAAAGACCGGAAGCAAAATGTCAAAACTGCCCCGACACAGCCATTTTTGGCCGATCGGCCAAATTGTTGGCCGGTAGGCTAAATATTTGGTCGATTGTCTTATTTTATGGCCGATGGATGGCCGGTGGGCTCTTCTTGTGGCCGGTGCACCTCCTACACTCTTGTTTGGGTTAAATATGATGTTTGGGACCTCCATTCCTCAAGACAGTGCAAGAAAATGCGTTTTTTGAAGCTTAACTGGCCTCCATTTTGATCTTGGACCATGCCTTCTGTGTGCGATGCTTGAATACGCGCGTGGTGTATCCTCTTTTTCGTATCCTTTTTGGTATGTTGTGAGAATCGAAAATTTCTTTAACTGCGTTGCATTAAAATGTTTTGGTCTTGCATTGTAGCGCACACCACGTTTGCATTGTTATGCACCTCCCTATAAGTGTTGTAGCGCGCACCCCTTGCATTGTTATGCATGTCTCTATAAGCGTTGTAGCGTGCACCCCTTGTATTGTTATGCACGTCCCTATAAGCGTTGTAGCGCACACCCTTTGCATTGTTATGCACGTCTCTATAAGCATTGCAGCGCGCAACCCTTGCATTGTTATGCATGTCTCTATAAGCGTTGTAGCGCGCACCCCTTGCATCATTATGCACGTCTCTATAAGAACTGTAACGCGCGCCTGTTCGCATTGTTATGCACATATTATATGCATTGTCGCGCACGCCATGCGTGCATTGTCATGCACCTCCCTTAGGTCGCATTGTCTTGCCCCCCCTCCATCCGCTTTGGTTTCACATGTTTCATTTGCATTGTCATGCATTTCAATCTTTCACATTGTCATGCATCTTTCATTTGCATTGTCATGCATTTCAACATCACGCATTGTCCTACATCTTTCATTTTCATTTTTATGCAGCTCATTCTTTCCCTTTGTCATGCATCTTTCATTCGCATTGTCATGCATTTCAATCTTTCGCATTGTCATGCATCTTTCATTTGCATTGTCATGCATTTCAACATCACATATTGTCATGCATCTTTCATTTGCATTGTCATGCATTTCAACATCATGCGTTGTCATGCATCTTTCATTTGCATTGTTATGCAGCTCAATCTTTTGCATTGTCATGCATCTTTCATTTGCATTGTCATGCATTTCAATCTTTCTCATTGTCATGCATCTTTCATTTTACATTGTCATGCATTTCAATCTTTCGCATTGTCATGCATCTTTCATTTGCATTGTCATGCATTTCAACATCACACATTGTTATGCATCTTTCATTTGGATTGTCATGCATTTCAATCTTTCGCATTATCATGCATCTTTCATTTGTATTGTCATGCATCTCAGTCTTTCGAATTGTCATGTATCTTTCATTTGCATAGTCAAGCATCTTTCATTTGCATAGTCATGCATTTCAATCTCCCGCATTATCATGAATCTTTCATTTGCATTGACATGCATTTCGACCTTCTGCATTGCTATGCACCCCTTACTTATGTTGTCAAGCACACTTGTTGCATTATTATGCACCTTTTTGGTTGCGTTGTCACGCACGACCTGCTCGCATTGTTAGGCATGCACTTAAGTTGCATTGTTGTGTATCCCTTTCTTGCGTTGTCAAGCATGCTCTCTCTTGCATTGTTATGCACCCACATTTAGTTGTGTTGTCACGCACTTTTCACTTGCATTGCTATGCATGTTTCTATCCACGGCATACGTGCATGTGTTCATCTCCTATTGAAATGATATCTTGATTTAACGTTGAACATGTGTTTCTACTATATTGTACCTGTTGCATTTCTTTCTTTTGCAGGCACGATATTGTATGTACGGTTCATTTGAAGATGATGAAACCAGACGATATTGTATGTACGATTCATTCAAAGGTAGTCTCGGTTCAATTCAACTGTTAACCCTTTCTCCACTCACGTGTCGTGTTTAGACGTAACCTTTCTCCACTCGCGTGCCGCGTTCGGACATATCTTTTCTCCACTCGCATGCCACGTTTGGACGTATCTCTTTCTCCACTCGCGTGCCGCGTTTGGACATAACCTTTCTCCACTCGCGTGCTGCGTTTGGATGTATCCCTTTCTCCACTCGCGTGCCGTGTTAGGACGTAACCTTTCTCCACTCGCGTGCCGCATTTGGACGTAACCCTTTCTCCACTCGCGTGCCGTATTTGGACGTAACCTTTCTCCACTCGCGTGCCGCGTTTGGACGTATCCTTTCTCCACTCGCATGCCGCATTTGGACGTAACCTTTCTCCACTCGCATGCCGCGTTTGGACGTATCCCTTTCTCCACTCGCGTGCCGCGTTTGGACGTAACCTTTCTCCGCTCGCGTGCCGCATTTGGACGTAACCCTTTCTCCACTCGCGTGTCGCGATTGGACGTATCCCTTTCTCCACTCGCGTGCCACGTTTGGACGTAACCTTTCTCCACTCGCGTGCCTCGGTTGGACGTAACCCTTTCTCCACTCGCGTGCGTGTTTGGACGTAACCTTTCTTCATTCGCATGCCGCGTCTGGACGTATCCTTTGTCCACTCGCGTTCCGCGTGTGGACATAACCCTTTCTCCACTTGCGTGCCACGTCTGGACGTATCCCTTTCTCCACTCGCGTGCCGCGTCTGGACGTATCCCTTTCTCCACTCACATGTCGCGTTTGGACGTATCCCTTTCTCCACTCGCGTACCGCGTTCGGATGTAACCTTTCTCCACTCGCGTGCCGCGTTTGGACGTAACCCTTTCTCCACTCGTGTGCCGCATTTGGACATAACCTTTCTCCACTAGCGTGCCGCGTTCGGACTTAACCTTTCTCCAGTCGCATGCCGCGTTTGGACGTATCCCATTCTCCACTCGCGTGTCGCGTTTGGACGTAACCTTTTCTCCACTCGCGTGCCGCGTCTGGACATATCCTTTCTCCAATCGCGTGCCACGTTTGGACGTATCCTTTCTCCATTCGCATGTCGCGTATGGACGTATCCCTTCTGCACTCGCATGCTGCGTTTGGACGTAACCCTTTCTCCACTCGCGTGCCGCGTTTGGACATACCAGCACTGTTATGTGCATCGCGCTTTCTTGCACAGTTCTTTCCTCTCATGCGTGTGCCACACTGAGAGATGCTCCCTTTCATCTCATGCGTGTGCCACGCTGAGTGATACTTCCTTTCCTCTCTTGGGTGTGCCACGCTGAGAGATATTGTGTTTGGGACTCTGGGTGTCCTCGGTAGTCGCTTTTAGTCTTCTCCGCGTGAAACACAACGAGAATTGCTTAATTTTCTTACATTCTTTCTGTTGGAATGTGTAGGACCGTTATCTCTTATTCGCTTGCTTAAATTGTTGTATTTATTTTGCATAAATGCTTCATTACAGCTCTTTTTGCATGATTTTAAGTTATGCTCGGCATCTTGCATGTCATTTGCATCTTGCCTCTGTCTACGGGCGTATATCTTTGTTATCTTGAATGCTTGTCTAAGTCTTTGGTCTTGTCAAAAATGGGTTGTCTCTGGGCTTTGACATTCACTCCCGTCACTTTGTGAATTTCGAGTTCTGTCAAAGAAGGGCAACTGTAGACACCCCATTTTTGACCATCCTCAAGACTTAGACGTCATCGTTTGAACACTCGATGATCATCCATGCTCGTGTTCGTTTTGAGTTCTCGGAGGTCTCGGCTACGCGCCTTGCCTCAAGTTCTCTCAACTTGTTTGTTTTGTGCTTGATTGTGAACCAAACACTTGTGTTTTGTTTCAAGGGAAGAGAGTGGCCTGTTAGCCATCCCCTCAACCTACCGGCCATGTCCTGAGGCCACCGGCCCTGTTTTCTTTCCATCGGCCAAGTGTATTGGCCAATCGACGCTGTTTTTGGTCGGCCGGCCATTGTGTTGGTCGATCGGCCATTTTTTCTGGCCGAACCCTGTTCATCTGCTTTATGCAAATATTTTATGCTAGCTGGATTAGCTGGCATGCACATTTGCTTCCCTCCATACACGTGTATGGAGGGATTTGCCTCTTGGTTTAGCTTGTTTTGGAAGCTTTGTTATTGAACTTCTATAAAGAGGGAGCTCCTCCTCCCTCCTCAAGGGTTCAGAAAATTGACCTAGAGAGGATAGATATAGTTTTGTATCTATTTTTCTTTGTTTAGTCTTGTTTTGTGACCTAAAGTGAGTTTTTGTCTTACTTTTGCACTTGAACACCTAGCATTACACCATCCTTGGGTTACTGAGGTACTAGAGGGTTGTTATTAGGGTTCTTAAGTTGTTTTTGACCAGAGAAACTTGCTGGAGCTTTGTTCTTGAAGAGGTTCTACAAGGGTGAGTTCCTTGCTTTAGATACCCCTTTCTCGCTTAAGCTTTTAGCCTATCTTGCTTATTGTTTTAAGGTTAGTTTATAACTAATAATAGCTCTGATTTTTAGTGCTTAAGACCTTTGTTTAAGGTCATTTTTGTGTTTGGGGTTGTTCCCCCCTTCTTAGGCCTTGCTTGGCCTTGTTCTTGTGCTTTGTTTGTAAGCTTTGAGATCACCTTGTTTAGGCCTTCTCACCACTGAAATCCCTTTGGATTTCAGTGGTGGGGATGGTGTTTTAAGGTCTCAAATAGGAGAGGGCCATCCCCTCTCCTTGTTGTCTTGAATGCTTGCATAAATGGCTTGTGTTGGTGGCTTGTATGCTTAGCTTGTTTTAGCTTTATTTCAGTGTGTATTAGGCTTTATTTTTCCCTAATACATCTTTGTTTCAAGTTGGTTTAAACATACCATGCATGCTTTGTATACTTGTCTTGTAACCCCATGATTTGCCTTAACATGCACCATGTTGTAACATGTCTTTTTAGCATGATTTTGGCCCAACTTCATGAAGCTTCCAGCTTTGTTTTAACATGCTAAAGCTCTGATTTTGGTTGTTTTGGTCGTCCATGACTTGCTTTGTATAGCCACAATGTAATCTAGCTTATAGACTTTGAGTGTTGAATCCTTTGACATGCTTTACTTGGGCCATTTCAGTGGTTTGGCATCGCTTGTTATGTTATTTCAGTCCATATAGTATGCTCAAATACTTGCATTTATCACCTATTCCATGTTTTGGATAGTTTGTGTGTTATGCCTCATGAGCGTGTCATTGTGTATGCTACCACGCCTAGGCATTTGGGATGCCATCTAAATGGGTTTTTGGGCCCGTTTTAGGATGCCATATCTTTGATTTTGGTCGCTTGAATCATGCCATGTTTGGTTGTCTTAGGTGTAGTGTAACAACTCTTTGGTAGCCTTGCATGTCTCATGTTGTTGCCCCTTGTTTTAGCTTGTTTTGGCTTTGGTCATTACATGTTTTAGGCTCACTTCGGTATGCCTTAGGACTGTTTTAGGTTATGCTTGCCATACGCTCTTTGTCTTGTGTAGCTTTGGTTCTAGTCCCTTCACTAATCTTAGGCTTCAAACCTTGTGCATGCTATGATCATGATTTGTCTATGTGATTTGGCATCACTCCTAGCATTATTTCAGAGCATGTAATGTTGTCACATTTGCATGCTTTTCATTCCTTTTAAGTGTTCTTGAAAGTTCCCTTCTTGCTTTGCATGTTGTTACATGCTTGCCTTGCATGTTGTCACATGCTTGTTGCATACTTAGTATATTACATGTTGCATGATAGTATGTTGCATGTTGTTGCATGCAAACCCTATTGCATGTTGTTGCATGCGTGAGTTATTTTGCATTTGGCATGCTTTTTTTTTTTTGTTAAGTTGCTTCGCATGTTTGCATGCTAGTCCCATTGCATGTTCTTGCATGCTTATCATTGGTATTGTTGTTGCATGCCTATTACATTGTAATGCTTGCATGTTTATGCTACTTTGTTAAAGTTCATCATGCATGTATTGCATTGGTCTAAATATACTTGTCCTTTTACATGTTGCCACATGTTTGCCTCACATGTTGTTGCATGTTTGTCATTGGCATCGTTGTTACATGCCTTGC
The DNA here is from genome assembly GCF_055761805.1 of Camellia sinensis. Lineage (NCBI taxonomy): Eukaryota > Viridiplantae > Streptophyta > Magnoliopsida > Ericales > Theaceae > Camellia > Camellia sinensis. Next base: position 17,553,973 of record NC_138966.1, read on the forward strand.
ATGTTTACTTGTTTAAGTTGTATGCCTATTGCACATTGCTTGTTTACTTGCACATGTTGCATTAGCTTGCTTGCATGCCTAGGTTGCGTAGCATTATGCATGCATCCCTTGCCTCTTGATCACACATAATAGAGGTTGGAGGCCCTTATGTGTTTTTGTGCATTTCATTTGATATTGAATTGCACATTTGGCTCCTTTGGCCATCATGCATTGAAATGCGTGATTGGTGGTCCGAGGGTCGAGGGCTATACTCCCTTGAGTTCATGACATGATAGGGAGGGTAGTCGTACAAACATTGTCTTGGAAATGTATTGCCATGCTCTGTTTGTCCTCTGCTGCAGCAAAATAGGATTCTGCAGGAAGAGATAGTCAGTCGGCCATCTTTAATGCCAGCCGGTATGCATTGTTGGCCGAGATCCCTATAAATGGTCGATGACTAGCTCCTCTTGGGTAGTGGCCTCGACTTTCGGCTGGTGACATCCCACAGTGCTCAGAAGGTGATTCAGAAGCATCCTTGAGACTTGCACAATTTTCAGAGGTGCAGAGCAGTGTAAACAGAGGCAGCATGAGCATGGCGATAGATTTCTGAGTGAAGCCGAGCATGCATGCGTTTGTCCCTCTTCCCGAGACTGCTTTACTGCTTTAATAGCTTAATTAATTTGTTTAATTAGTTAAGTGTTGTGTAATAATTAATTAGCTATGATAGTTAGTTAATTAGTTGGCTTGTATTATTCTTTCGGTCCCTCCACCGAGAGGGCGCAATTGTTGTAATAAGCGTGCGTGTATGCGATGCGTGTCTTCCAAACATCCATTTCTTTCTCCCTTTTGCTTAACCGCTTACCATGGTTAGTTCTAGGTCATTTTCAATTAGCATCCTTATGCTATGCATGTTTGCATGATTCATCTGTATTGCATGCACCGGCCTCAGCGCATCATACTAACTGCATCTTATTTCAATTCCAAGTTGAATACATGTATCGAATCATCGCATCTCATATGCCATCTTATAATAGCCGAGCCTATTTCTAGTTGCATTTTGTATGTGTTGCATTAGCCATCTTAACATGAATTACGATCATGCATTGATTACTAACTTGTTCTTTCTTTTGGCTCAAAGTACACTATGAGTGTTTATGCTTTAGCATCTTGCATGTATGTGAGTGTTAACATGAAAGCATGCTTGCCATGAGGCTATTTGCTTATGTGATATAACTGCCTGAATGCCTGTGGGTGAATGTTGGATTGTTTGAATTGAGACAATTCATTGAAATCCGCATTTTAGCCTACTTGCGAGTAGCAAACTTCAAACCATTTCCAAACAAACGGATATGCAATGCTTTGTTCCAAATTAGGCGATCTAGTCTATACTTGTGTGTTGTGCGCATCACTTAGTAAATTCTAGCTAATTAACCGGAATAAGAACACATGTGTTTTCAAAAACTAGATATCATGTTTAGTAGTGGCCGATCTTTGATCGGGCGAGTGGGGGTGCTCATTGCATGACCTTCCCCAATCGTACCCAAGTTCTAGAGCCGAGGCAACTTTGGTGATGACGGACACGTGACCTTAGGCATGAGTCAAGGTTTCCTAAATTCCCCATAAATAAAATATTTAGGTGGCGACTCTGTATCTGGCAAAGTAGTCCATGTTTGACACTTATTTCTAAAAATCAGTTTTTTAAAGCGATTTACCGGATTTGGACTCTTTGGTAATTTATCAATCTCGTATTGCACTTTGCGAGATCAGATTAAGAACCGTGACATTGAGTTCGAATTGTAGTAAGCCCAATGGACAAAACGGGATTTTCTCGGGACGTTCGGGGACGTCTACTGTACCTCGGCAAGATCACCTAATATACCTCTCCTACCTAACACTAAGAAGTGAAGGGACGGTCAAACGGTACGGCGGTACTCCAGATCCAAGGGTTACGTTTCCAACATGGCAAAGCCCGCGACCGGTCAACCTTTTGGCAAGCTTTTGGCCAAGCCTCCGGCAAACCGTCCAGGAATAGCAAATGGAAAACACAGTGAATTAAGAGCCCCAATGCACATGCTATGCAAAGAACATACGTATAAAATGTCACATCCTGAGTTTGAAGTCAAGTTCTCTAAATCCCCAGCAGAGTCACCAGAAATTGTAGCTTGCTTTTCATGCTCCTTTCGAATACGACTAGCCCCACAATTTGGACACCCATAGATTTGAATCTGATTTCACAAGTACAATGTGAAACAGTGATAACACAAAAAGAATCCAAATCTGGCAATTCTTTTGGAAAATCGATGTTTGAATCAAATGCCAAAAATGGACTGCTTTGACAGATTTCAAAGTCGCCACCTATATATTTATGGAAAATTTAGGAAACTCGAGACTCGTGCCAAAGGCCACTTATCCATCATCACCAAAGTGTCTCGGCTCGGGAACTTAAATATGAGAGGGGAAGGTTATGAATTGAGCACCCCACTCACCCGATCAAAGATCGGTCTCTACTAATCGTGATGTGATTTTTAATTACATTATACGCTCTTGTTCCGATTTATTAGGCTATCTTAATATGTGACGCATACAATTATAAACTAATTTGCAAAAAAAGGAACATTTGATTTTGTATTTGTTGGAAAATTGTTTTGAATATGTACCACTTGAAAAAGTGATCTCACAGGTATATTCATCAAATATCCCATTTTAACCAATTAGCCTTCATCCACAGGCATTCAAAACATATATATCACTTAAGCACTTAGCCTCATGAAAAATATGCTTGTTATGGCAACAATCACACACATGTGGTATGCTAAACCAATAATTGCTCACCTCGTACTCCAAGGGAAGCCAAAGAAACAAAAGAGTTAGAAAAAGTGCATGATCCTAACTAATGCAATATAACTAATGCGACACAAACAATTATGACTAATGGGCTTGGCTACTAACATGATATTTGAAAAAATTTGATAGCATGCGGTCCAAGCATGTATTTAAAGAGTTAAGTAATAACAATGCTTTGTTAGAACGATGAACTGAGCTTTGATGCGTGCAAGACATTTGTATGCAAAGCATGGAAAATGTTAAGAAAACATGATGCTCTATACTACCATCATAAGCAGACAAATAAAAAGGAGAAAGAAATGGGGTTCGAAGACACACACACTTATTACATATTTGCCCTCATGCAAGAAGATCTGAATCGATGTCTGAAATAAACTAACTACTACAAATTTGATTGAATCAATTACATAACTAACTAACTAAGTTGTTACAACAAGGATCTCTAGGATGAGCAACAATTTACTAGCTAGTAATCTAAGTTTACTACCTATGCAACTACAACAATAATTACAATAATGAGAGCATTAATTTACCATTTACAAAGGAAGCACAAGGACGGCATGCACGTGACGGTTTTAGAAGTAGCTCTGTCTGTCTTCCTTGGAATCTGCCCTACTTCACCTTCAGCCACTGCCCTCAGTTTCTGCAAAAGCACAGTGTGTACCAAACATTGAAGGCTGGCTGAGCCCAAATAAAATCGGCCGTGCCCTAATTTTGTGCAAAACCCTATTTTTCTACTCTGAGGAAAAAATAGTGCAGGTAGAGCTTTTTTTAGAGCTCTATTTATCCCTCTTACACTTCTCTGTTGTAGAAAGCCTCAAGAGAAGGACGAACTCGTTTCCAAAACCATCAATGAGCAAGTTGCTTGCTTGATGATTTCGGTCACGAATTGGACAAAAATCAATGAATGCAATGAATAACACTCACCCTTTCCTCTCATCATGGTTTGAACTCAAAAAGGTAACTAGAGACACTTCAAGGGACATCAAAACACCATGAATTGTTATGTGATGACTCTTGACACAATAGACTCGGCATAACGTCTGGTAGAACCCTAGTGACCTTATTCATTTTCTTTATGTTGGTTGGTCCAATTTTCAGACAATTTTAATAGTCCTTCCCATTCCTTAATCTCTTCGTCCTAAAATTATAATTAAGTCTACTAAATAAGAAGAACGTCAAGCGAGAGGTACTTCTAAACAAGAAAGAGGGGCCATGCCGTTGACGGTGAACCTCCGTAGAGATTAAGCGATTGAGCATAGGTCTCTAGCTCATGCTTTAAATAACCAACAACCGGTTGAAATGACTCAAACAAAAGAAGAAAAGTAGAAAAGAGGGAGGTTGCAGAAATGAATGCTAAATTGATTATTAAAACGAGACCCTTGAAATGAAGAAAGCTATGAACTCAAACAACTCGGTGTCTAAGGCCTAAACAATCGAAGCTATGAGGACTTACAATACCACAAGCAAATATTCAAAGCATAAACTAACTTACAAAATTAGGACAGCCCTAAACAGCCTCCGCCCCCCCCTCCCCCCGCGGAAAAAAAAAACAGTGGCTAAAAGTGTGTTAAAAGTACACAAAAAGATAGAGAAAAACAAGGAAAAACAAACTAGTAAACAAAGACAAGGAGAGCTAGTCAACCCCTCTATTTTTTGAGACCTTAAACGATGTTTTCCAGCCCTTTTTAACCTCTGAAAATCAGTTTGAGAACTAAAGAAAAGAGTGTAACAATAAGGGCTTGAGTTATGAAATAAGGTACAAGAGAAGGTGTTAACCCTCTCTACCTTTTGGTAGCTATCCAAACCCAAGTTTAAACACTTGAAAAGGACTCAAGACAACACAAAAACGCAAGAAGTAGCTAACAAGAGATAGAAAAAGAAGTAAGAGATAAGGTGGTAAGCTTATACCTCTAAAGAAAAAAAAGCAAGCTCTTGTTTGTAACACAAACTTGGTTCAAGCACACTCTCAAGCTTGAATTATGATGCACAAGCCTCAACCAATGCTCTAAGGCTATGATCTAAGGTGGTATATGGTGTATGGATAGTAGTCAAGAGTGATAGGTTTGCTCAAAGGTGACTTGTATAGGAAGAAGGAGCTCTCTCTTGGGTGTATAGGTTCTTTAGAAATTGTTCAACACTCAAATCAGAGATATAACCTTGTTTTTATAGAATTTGAGAAAAATAGGTCGAAAATATCTTCAAGAAAAGAACAACTGGCGGGCTCTCGCCCAAAACAGTGTATATTGCTAGCAAGGCACGGGCAGGCCCAAATGGCCATGGCCGGCTCTTAATAGGGCACGACCGGGCCCTAATGTACTGCTCTATTCCCCTGTTTCAAACTTAGTGTAAGGTGGCACAATGTTCAAAAATGAACCTCTGAGGTAAGAATAAGGCTAGTAGGAAGGCTTTGGGATTATTTCGGCGCTCGACCTTGGATTTCTTCGCCGAGAACTCGAATCACACAATGCAGTTTTCATCATTGAGTGCGCTGGACCAAGCCCCTAAGTCTTACGAGTGGTCAAAAATGGGGTGTCTATAATGTGGTGCCATGCTCGAGATATAAAAACAAAATCCTCATTTTATAAAACTGCAGGGTTTTACCCCGATCATAGTTTTTACAAAAGAGAAAATAAAAGTCTTTCAAAAAGTAAAGTCCTATCTGAAGCTATACAATGTTTTAAACCACAAAGCTAAAGAAAGAGATAAAAGGAATACCAAATCAGAGTCAAGCTCGAGAGGCCCTCTCCGTCCTTTTCCGTAGAAGGGACTCAGGGGCACTGTCACTATCAATGTCGCTATCATCAGAAGGATGAGACACTGAGCCATCATCGTCCTCTCCACTCCCTGACCCCAAGCTAGTCTCGACATTCTCTCTACTCCCTGATCCAAAGCCAGCCTCATCATTCTTGCTCCCGGACTCAGAGTGGCTGCTTACTGTCTCATCGGTGCCGCTAGTCTCAGCATCATCCCCACTCAAAATCAACTTCGAGGAAGAGGAAGTCTCCTCTAACTAAGACTCTCTTCTTTGACCCCGGGCACCCCTGCCTCTACCCCAACCTCGACTCTCACTGCTGCCGTGTCCAGGAGCCTGTCTACCTCTCCTCCCAGCAGCTGGAGGAGGTGTCGCGTGGTGCCATTGGTGCCGCAGGTACAGGTGGAGGCTAAAAATAAGAAATAAGAACTCAAAATAGTGTGCAGTGCATAATTAGTATGATTATGGAAAATCAGTGTAAAAGTAGTTTAGACGCAGCATGAATATAGACAAATCAGTACCGTGTGGTGCAGAACAGTATGAATATGGCAAAAGAGAATTAGAGCAGTTAGATGAATGAGAAAGGTAGAATACCTAGTAACTGTGGAGAGTAAGCAATGTCTCCCTCCACTGCACCATCTTCACCAAAAATGCGACCAACCCAAGGAGGTCGTCTACATAATCCACATGCACCTGCAAATGAATTTGGGGCATCAGTATACAGAAAATGAAGTATGAAATATAAACTATGAGGCAAAGTGCATACCTGCTATATGTCAGGGCTCCTGATGTACCCATGCTCCTCCTCCGGCGCCTCGATCGAAATCTAGTAGGTCGTCCCACTCGGTTGCCAACATGGGATCGAAGTTGGGATCACCTATAGACCTGCTACATGAATAGCAGGGAAAACCCCTCCAGTACCAGGCTCAGAAAAATGAGCAGCACCTCCAGGAGCGGGTGAACCTGCCACATCTCCAGCCCGAGCTTCAGGCAGAGATGGCATCAGATGAGTCTGGATGAAAGCATTATAATTCCCAACCCTGTAGAAAAAGGTCAGCATCCTGCCCCGCTATGAACTATACGACGGCCTCAACAGGTGGACCATCGACTGTCCTCATTGATGGCGGAGGCAGAGCAGGAATAACGGGGGCAGGTGAACCTAGCGTCTGGCGCATGAACCTCTCCCCTAGGTACCATGTCCGGTAGAAGGGGCCCTCCAGTAAGATCCAAAATTGAGGGGTGGCCGAATACTCGGCGTATGCGTCCCATGCCCCGATTAACATCATCGCCCACATGCAAATAGAGAATTCATAGTTGTTAGTTACCATTCGTTGTTAGAGTGTAGATTAAAGTAGTAGCAATGGAAATGAAGTAAAAGTGAGTATGGGTTTCAGATTACCTCACGAGCCGCCAACGTGTCAAAATATCGGTAATAGTAAGTGACGACGGTATCGCCACAACGCCGGGGGTGAGACCTACCATCACATTGCCGTGATTAGGGCATAAGGGCTTCTGCTTCCTCTCGTGGAACCGAGGTGAGAGCGGGGGGAAGTATACGTACTCCCAAAGCTACAAGTGAGGATTAGTTGGTGAGTCAATAGGTAGAAACTGAGAAAAAGATAGAAAGTGCAAAGCATAATGCATAATGTGCAAACAGAGATAAAGACAGAAAGTGCAAAGCAAAAAAGCATAAATAGGCAAACAAAACTTGAAAGTGAAAGTGTAGTGTGTACCTCCTAGGCTCTCCAGTAGCCCCCGACCAAGTTCCCCTTTTTGTGGGAACCAGAGCTCATGTAGCCGTATAGGGTGGCGAGGCCAGCACCACCCTAATCATAGAACAGGACCTAGAGCAAGATCACTAGAGCGCTCAACACGTACAAGCCTACGGTATTCCACCTGTTCACAAACAAGATGGTACCAAGAAGATTTATCAAGAAGCCCTAGGTATACTGCTTGAGCTCTTCTTGAGTCTCAGGTTGGCTCCTGTACAAGTGGTCATAGAACTAGCTATACCTTACCATGGCTGGTCTGTCTAAAGGAAGGGGTGCGCCAAGCAGATGAATCCAAGCAGCCTCTCACTGGCCCATATCTATGTCAAAGGGGATCGGATCTCCCCCTACCCGTAGCCCATTGATCATGGAAAAATCGAAGGGCGTCATCGTCATCTCCTTGGTAGATGAGAAGTGGAAGGAGTTGGTGGTGTCCCACCACCTCTCTACCAAAGCGCCAAGCAAAGCCAGGCAGGCCTGGAGTCGTGCAAGCCTAGAGCAAAATCGGCAGAAGCTCGCCTCATCAACCAACTCTCGGACCTGAGCATGGAGCTCCTAATACCAGCCCCTCGCCTTCACCGCTTAGTAACCTCTCCATACGAGAGCATTGCCCAGTGATGAAATAATAGGAGAATATGTAAGATGCATAACAGAGTGAAAGACTGTAATGAAATATCAAAGCAAGCAAAATGCACAAAAGAAGGAAAATTCATACCTCAGTGGCATCGTAGGAGAGTTGAGAAACACGCTCCCTCAAAAGGAGATCCTCGGGCACGCCCATAGTGAAGTCCTTAAACCACAACATGCCTCCGGAGGCTATCACTTGTGTTCGTGGATGGTAAGTGGTTGGGTCGAATGGCCTCAGCCTCAATGGTGGCAGCTCCGGTTCGTGCTTGGGGGGGTAGATCTCCTCCGCTACAATGTCGGCGGCAATGCCCTCCGCCTCTCTGATAGCCTTATCTAGCACTGGCACCTCGGGAGTGGCTCTGTCATGTGGGATGTCATCTGCCATTAGAACTATAGTAGAGGGGAGAGAAAATGAGGAAAAATTAGGAAAATAGTCAAAAATCCCAAAAGTCAAACCCTAGGGGAGAGGAAAAGAGAGAAAAAGTTAGAACCTAGGAAAAAGTGCAAAAACCAAGAAAAACCCATGAAAAATAAGCCCAAAACAATGAAAAGCCCAAAAACTCACCCGAAACAAATTCCAATCGGTTCAAAATGTAGAAGAGTAAGAGGGTTTTACAAAAAAAGTTTGCATGAGGTGTTGGGTAACACGAATAAAGCGCAAATTTAGAGAGAGAAAGACCCTAAAGAGAGAGGGAGGATGATTTCGGATGGTTAGTTGTGAGAAAATGAAGCAAAAATGTGTATTAAGTAAGCCTCAGGTTGAAAACCCAAAACTTCCCCCGTGTGTCCATCGGGTGGCCGCCCGTCCAATTAAGTGGTCGGCCGACCCTTTCTTTTGGCCGGCCGTGCATTAAAGTGGTCTCAAGGTGTTTTTTGCTACGGTCTTGCCCAATCTGTGTATGGGTGGTCCTGTGTTCATCTAAGAGAGGAAAATTAAAGATTTTAAGGTTGTTCCAACTTTCGAAGACTCCGAAATGTGATTCCAGACGCACCATGTCGAAACCCATCATTTCTCCAAAGCGGGAAAGGGATCCAATCTCAAGTTTGAGCAAGTTGTATCCTTTTTAAGTATTTAAGGACCTCCGAACTATAAGTTTGAGATCTTTATTAGGTGTTTTCAAACATCGCTTTTTGTTTATCTTTTCAAATCGGTTGCCTCTTATGTTGCATGGAACTTGCATCGTATTGCATTTCGCATCAGTTACAACAATTATATCGCATTATGTTGCATCCATGCACATCGCGCTTTCCATTTGTGGACGCGCCCGTGGGCCTCACTACAGTTCAAACTCGATTTGTGTCACGGTTCTTAATCTAAACCAAAGAGTCCAAATCCGGCAAATCGTTTTGAGAAACAGATTTTTTTAAAGAAGTGCCAAACATGGACTGCTTTGCCAGATACAGAGTCGCCACCTAAATATTTTTTATGGGAGAATTTAGGAAACCCTGACTCGGTGCCAAAGGCCACGTGTCCGCCATCACCAAAGTTGCCTCGGCTCGGGAGCTTGGGTACGATTGGGAAAGGTTAGCTATGAGCACCCCCTCTCGCCCGATCCGAAGATCGGCCTTTACTAACCGTGATATCCGTTTTTGAAAACGATATGTGTTCTTATCCCCGATTATTAGCCTACAATTACTATGTTATGCGCACAGCACAAAAGTATAGACTAGATTGCCTAATTTGGGAATAAGCATTGCATATCCGTTTGTTTTGGAAAAATGTTTTGGAATTTGCTACTCGCAAGTAGGCTAAAACACGGATTTCAACGAGCTATTCCAACTCAGACAATCCAACCTTCACCCACAGGCATTCAAGCAGTTATATCACATAAGCAGCTAGCCTCATGGTAATCATGCTATCATGGCAACACTCACACGCATGCAAGGATGCTAAAGCATAAGTACTTACATCGTACTCCGTGCCAAAACAAAGAACTCGTTAGCAATCAATGCATGATCCAAGTCCATGTTTGAATGTCTAATGCAACACATACGGAATGTCACTAGAGTAGGCTCGGCTAGTCTATGAATGACATGTGAAAATGCACAAGTAGCATGTATTCAAGTTAGATTTGAAATACTAATGCAGTTAGCATGATGCGCCGAGCCCGGTGCATGCAATACTGATGAATGATGCACGCATGCATAGCATAAGGTATGCTAAATTAAACATGTCCTGTTACTAACCATCAAAGCAGGTAAGTAAAAGGGAGAAAGAAGTGGGGGTTAGAAGACAAGCACACACTCACCCACACTTATTACAAATTCTCCCTCGCTCGGAGGGACCAAAAGAATAATACAATTCGAAAAAGGAATTAACTATCCTAGCTAATTAATTATTACAGACCAACTAAATTAATTAAACAAATTAATCAACTTAAGAAAGCAAGAAAAAGGGCCTTGGGAAGAGGGCTCAATGCACGCGTGCTCGGGTCTTGCTCGGAAGTCCACTGCCATGCGCAAGCTGCCTCTGTTTTCCCTATTCTGCCCCTCTAAAAACTTCCAAAGTCTCAGAATTGCTTCCCTGGACATTGGGAGACACCACCGGCTGAGGATAATGACCACCGGCAGTAAGATGTGATCATCGGCTGTTGATGAAGCTATCAGCCACGGATGGATTGCCGGTCGGCACTATGTGCAGTCGATCGGCAAAACGTTCCTGTAGAATCTGTTTGACAGTAGCAGAGGACAGAGCTTTGCATGGTAATGCAATTCAAGCAATATATGCACCAACCATATCCCTTATCATGTTTATGACTCAAAGGGACATGGTCCTTGGTTCTCGGACCATGAATCGCGCATTTCAATGCGTGATGACCCAAGGGACCAAGTTATGCATGTTGATTTCAAATGTAATGCAATGCACATAGTCAAACCAAAGGGCTTCTACCTCTATCATGACTCACTTCAAGAGGTGAGACAATGCATGCACAATGCAATGCAACCTAGGCATGCGAGCTAAGGATGCAACATGGCAATGCAATGCATTTATGCAAGTATGCAAACAAATATGCAAGGCAAGCATGCAAACAAGCAAAGGATGGACTTAAGCATGGTTTAGGCAGCCCTCATTAGGCCTAAAACAGTGGCCAAGGTGCTAAAAAATGAAGGACTAATAGGCACACAAACATGCATGCAAATGATCTTCAACACTTCAAGCATTAAAGAGCAGTTCTCAAGCACACTCAAGAGGATGCAAACATGGACATATAGCATGCAAATTAAGCCTTGAAAATCATGCAAGAACATGGTGCCAAACCAACCCAAACAATGCAATCAAGGTATGCAAGCAAAGTCCAAGATTCAAAGGAAGCTAAAGGGGTATTGAACCACACTTAACAAGACCAAACATGGCATGAATCCAATGACCCAAAACAGAGTTTTAGCACCTAAAACAAAGCCCAAAAGATTACTTAGATGGCATCTAAATGACTTGAATTCAAAAGCATGCGCAATGACCAAAACATGGAGCATGCAACACAAGCCTTTGACACATCGAAGGGGCCATGAAATGCAAGCATACAAGCATACTAAGTGGACTGAAATGACATGGAAAATGGTCCCAACGCACTAAATCAAAGCAAGTAATGCATTCTATACACTCACACCCTTAAGGCCAACAAGCCAAAATGCAAAGGGGCTATACAATGCATGCCAAAGTCGACCCAAACAACTAAGGACAGACCTTAATCATGGCAAAATAAACATGAAAGCTTCACAAAGCCAAGCCTAAAACATGCTAGAGCAATGGTTTACAACCTAAGGCATGTTAGGGTAACAAAATGGCATTACAAGGCATGTATGCTAAGCAAGCATGGTGTACCAAAACCAACTTAAAACAATGCTATTTCATGGAAAAATCAGCATAAATAACAGCTAAGGCATGGTCAACAAGAGCCTAAGCTAGGTGCTCCCTCAAGAGGCAAAAATGGTCCTTTTCAAGGACAACAAGGAGAGGGGGTGGCCCTCTCCTTCTTGGGACCTCAAGGCACCATCCTCACCTCTGAAATCCCTGACGATTTCAGTGGTGAGGAGGCCCAAACACCAAGGTCTCGGAGCTCACCCAAAATGGCACAAAATGGAGCCTTACAAGGCTTAAGAGGGGTCAAACAACCCCAAAGCTTGAAGCAACCTTAAACAACTATTTAGAGGGCCTAAAAACAGAATTTTTTTATGTTATACACAAAGCTCAAAAACAGTTTCAAGATAGGCTAAAAAGCTATGCAAGAATGGGGTAAAGAGGGACAAAAGTCTTACCCTTGTAGACCCTCTTCACAAATGGTGGACCAGTTGTCTCCTTAGGTCCAAACCAGCTTCAAAACTCTGAAAACAATCCCCTAGAACCTCAATAGCCAAGGGAAGGTGTAATAGTAGGTGTTTGTGTACAAAACTAAGGCTTAAACGCACACAATACAAGAGAAGGAGAGATATAGATATAGGATAGATACAAAACCCTAAACCTAGAACCAGGGCTTCTCTAACAATTTTTTCTAACCCTAATGCCAAGAGAGGAGCCCTCTTCTTATAGGCAACTCCCTCTTGTAAGGCTTCCAAAACAAGCAATCCAAGAGGAAAATCCCTCCATACACGTGTATGGATGGGAACAGAGTGGGTGCCAGCTATCACAGCTGGCACAAAATATTTACTAAAAGTAGATGAACAGTGATCGGCCATTCAAAATTGCCATTTTGGCAAAATAAATGGCTGACCGGCAACAAAGAGTGCCGACCGGCAATATACATTGCGGATGGCATAAAATCACTGGCCGGTGGCCTCAAGCCATGGCCGGTGATGTGTGGGGATGCCTCACAAGGCATTCCCTGCCCCTCCAAGGCAAAACACAAGTGTTTGGTGCAAAACCAGACACAACACAGTCGAGTCGAGAGATCCTGAGGCAAGGCGCGCAACCGAGACCTCCGGGAACTCAAGACGAACACAAACATGGATGATCACCGAGTGTTCAAGCGGTGACGTCCAAGTCTTGAGGACGGTGAAAAATGGGATGTCTACACCATTTTATCACCTTTGTTATACGAGTGTGATTTGGCTTGTACCCCTTTCCCTTTCTACACGAGGCGTAGTTTGGCTTGTATCTTTTGTCTCACCTCCTCTTTGCGTGAAACATAGATTGGCTTGCATCATTTTCCCCAGTTAAAACCTTCCCTCTCTCTGTATGAAATACAAAAAGATGCACCTGTTGGATACACCATTTTTGCCGTCCTCTTCGGTTACAACCTTTCTTCTCTCTGTATGAAATACAAAGAGATACGCCTATTGGTTACACCACCATTCCTGTTACCCTTCGGTTAAAACCTTCCCTCTCTCCGTATGAAATACGGTGAGATACACCTGTTGGTTAACCACCTTGTAGACGTCCCCGAACGTCCCGGGAGGGAATCCCGTTTTGTTCATTTGGGCTCACTACAGTTCAGACTCTCAAATTGTCACGATTCTGAATCTAATCTCACAATGTGCAATGCAAGATTGATACATTACCAAAGAGTCCAAATCCAACAAATCGTTTTGAAAACAGATTTTTAGAAAGAAGTGCCAAACATGGACTGTTTTGCCAGATACAGAGTCGCCACCTCAATATTTTATTTTGTGGGGAATTTAGGAAACCTTCACCCGTGCCTAAGGCCACGTGTCCGTCATCACCAAAGTTTCCTCGGCTTGGGAACTTGGGTATGATTGGGGAAGGTCAGCTATGAGCACCCCCGCTCGCCCAATCCGAAGATCGGCCTGTACTAAGCATGATATTTTCTTTTGAAAACATGTGTTCTTATTCCAGTTAATTAGCTAGAATTTACTATGTAATGCGCACGACACACAAGTATAGACTAGATTGCCTAATTTGGAACAAAGCATCGCATATCCGTTTTGTTTGGAAAATGGTTTGAGGTTTGCTACTCGCAAGTAGGCTAAAACACGGGTTTCGACAAATTATTCCAATTCAAACAACCCAACCTTCACCCATAGGCATTCAGGCAGTAAATCAACTAAGCAATTAGCCTCATGGCAAGCATGCTTTCATGTTAACACTTACACACATGCAAGATGCTAAAGCATAAATACTCACAGTGTACTCCGAGCCAAAACAAGGAACATGTTAGCAATCAATGTATGATCAAAGTCCATGTTAAAATGGCTAATGCATCGCATACAAAATGTCACTAGAATAGGCTCGGCTAATCTAAGGATGGCATGTGAAATGCAACAACTCGATACACGTATTCAACTTGGAATTTGAAATACAATGTAGTTAGTATGATGCGCCGAGCATGGTGCATGCAATACAGATGAATGATGCAAACATGCATAGCATAACGATGCTAATTGAAACATGCCCTAAAACTAACCATCATAAGCGGTTAAGTAAAAGGGAGAAAGAAATGGTGGTTGGAAGACATGCATCACACACACGCACGCTTATTACAAAATTGCCCTCTCTCGGAGGGTCCGAATGGATAATATAAATTAATTAACTAACAAGCTAATGAAATATTATAGACCCTTAATTAATTAAACAAATTAAGTAAATTACTGAAAGCAGTAAAACAGCCTCGGGAAGAGGGACGAATGTATGCACGCTCGGCTCCGCTCGGAAATCCACCGCCATGTCACATATTGCCTCTGTTTACACTGCTCTGCACCTCTGAGGACTGCACAAGTCTCAAGGTTACTTCTGGACTACTCCCTGAGCACTGTGGGAGGTCACCAGCCAAGGGGAAATACCACCGGCCATGGAGAACTGGTCATTGACCAAAAATTATACCACCGGCTGGGTTTTGATAGTCGGCTGGCACTGAAAATTGCCGGCCGGCCATTTCTTCCTGCAGAAGATTGGTTTGCTGCAACAGAGGACAGACAAGACATGGCAATGCATTTTCAAAGCAATTTATGCACCACCACCCTCCTCAGCATGTTTCAGACTTAGAGGAGCATGGTTCTCGACCCTCGGGCCATCAATCACACATTTCAATGCATGATGGCCCAAGAAGTCAAGTGTGCAACTTCACTATCAAATGAAATGTACACAAAACAAATAAGAGGCCTCCAACCCCTATCATAATTGATTAAAGAGGAAAGAGATGCATGCAATGATATGCAACCTAAACATGCAAACTAAGCATGCAACATGAACATGTGAACAAGCATGCAACTAATTCAAACATGTAACAAGCATGCGATAATATGTGACAACATATCAAGCAAATGACAAGATGCAAGCTAACAAGCATGCCAAATGCAACTCAAGCATGCAAGCATCTAAGATGCAACACGGACAACATGTTAAGCAACCAAAACAAAAGGAAGAATGCATGCCAAATGCATCACAACTTAAACATGCAACAACATGCCACGGGCCAAGTATACAACAAGGTACATTTGAACTAACATGCTACAACATGTCAATAAGCTTATGACCGAAACAATGCAACCATACATGGCATGCAACAAAAGGCAAAATGGAGCAAGCATGCGACAACATGCAAGACATGCATGCAACAACATGCGATGATGGTCTTAAACCAATATGGACAGCTCTCAAATAGGTCCAAATCAGCGGCCAAAATGCTAAGGGATAAGGGACAAAGTCATATACAAACATGCATGTATAATTGGCCTAACACTTAAGCATTAAGGGGCAACTTTTAAGCGCATTTAAACGGAAAGAAAAGCATGCAAATGTGACAACAATTCACGCTCTGAAATGGTGCTAAGAGTGATGCCAAATCACATGAATAAGCCAAGCATGCAAGATTAAGGCTTAAAGCTTAAAACTAGGCAAGGGACTTGAACCAAAGCTACACAAAACAAAGAGCATATGGCAAGTATGACCCAAAACAGTCCTAAATCATGGCAAAGTAAGCCTAAAACATGCGATGACCAAAGCCAAAACAAGCTAGAACAAAGGGGCAAGGCATGAGGCATACAAGGCCATAAAAGAGGCATTATACTACACCTAATACAGCCAAACATGACACGATTTAGGCAACCAAAAATAGAGATATGACACATCAAAATGAGCCCAAAAACCCGCTCAGATGTCATCCCAACAACCTAAGCATGATGGCATACACAATGACGCATTCATAAGGCATACAACACTAACTCTTTAAAGCATTAAAGGAGTTATAAATGCAAGTATTCAAGCATGCTATATGGACTGAAATGACACTATGAGTGATGCCAAACCACTGAAATGATACAAATAGAGCATGGTAGTGGAGCCAACACTGAAAGCATACAAGCTAGATTGCATGGTAGCTATACAAAGCCAATCATGGATGACCCAAACAACCAAAATCAGACCTAAATCACGCCAAAACATGCTTAAAATCTTCATGGAGTCAAGCCGAAATCATGCTAGAAACAAAGCTCAAAGCACACAGCATATTAGGGCATTTTCATGGAATTACAAGACAAGTATACAAAGCATGCATGGCATGTCTAAACCAACTTCAAACAGAGGTATAACATGGCAAAACAAAACCTAATACCTACTGAAATGAAGTGAAAGCAAGCTAGGCATACAAGCTACAACACAAGCCATTTGTGCAAGCATCAAAGACAACAAGGAGAGGGGAGAACCCTCTCCCATTTAGGACCTCAAAACCACCTCTCCACCACTGAAAATCCTCTAGATTTCAGTGGTAGAGAGGTCATGTAACGACCAAAGCAAGGGCCAAAATGGATGGCCTAAAACAAGGCCTAATAAGGCCTTGGAGGGGAGAGACATCCCCAAACCTCAAAGTGACCTTAAACAAAGTTCAAAAGCAAGTAAAAATAGAATTTTTATCAGTTATGGTCGAAGCTTAAAACAATAAGCAAGATAGGCTAAGAGCTTGTGCAAAAATGGGAAATATAAAGTAAAAGTGCTCACCCTTGAAGAACACTTCCCAGAACACAAAACCAGTACCTCTCTCTGATCAAAACCACCCCAAAAACTTCAAAAATAACCTCTTGAGACCTCTGTACCTCAAGGATGGTGTACCACTAGGTGCGTTAGTGCAAAAATATGAACAAAACACACTTTTGGTCACCAAAACACACACAAATATAGAGAGAGATATAGAGAGATAGAGATATATCAACTCTAACCCTATTTTGCAGAACCTCTAAGATGGGTGGAGGGCCTCCCGTCTTATAGAAATCCAATTTCTAAGGCTTCTAAGAGAAGCTAAACAAGAGGCAAATCCCTCCATACACGTGTATGGAGGGGGGTGTAAAGTGGATGCCAGCTGTCACAACTGCTTTAAAATATCTGCAAAAGCAGATGAACAGGGGTCGGTTGGAGAATATGGCCGATTGACCAACAAAAATGGTCGGCCAACCAAGAATAATGTCGACCGACCAAAATATTTGGCCGGTAGCAAGAAAACTAGGCCGGTGGCCTCAAGCCAAGGCCGGTGAGGTGTGGGGATGGCCAAAACGCCATTCCCTGCCCTCAGAAGCAAAAACACAAGTGTTTGGTATACAACCAAGCACAAAACAAACAAGTCGAGAGGTCTTGAGGCAAGGCGCATGACCGAAACCTCCGAGAACTCAAGACGAACACGAACAAGGATGATCATCGAGTGTTCAAACGATGACGTCCAAGTCTTGAGGACGGTCAAAAATGGGGTGTCTACAGTTGCCCCTCTTTGACAGAACTCGAAAGTCATAACAATGATGGGAGTGAATGTCAAAGCCCAGAGATGACCGATTTTTAACAAGGCCGAAGACTTAGACAAGCATGCAAGATAGCAAGATATGTACCAGAAGGCAGGCGTAAAATACAAGAACAATGCATGGTGCCGAACATAACTTATGATCATGTAAAGAAAGCTGTAATGAAGCAAATATATACAATAAATGCAACAGTTTTAAGCAAGCCAAAAACCAAACTACATTACAATGCAGAAAGGATGTAAGAGAATTATGTAATTCTCGCTACGTTTGACGCGGAGAATACAATACCTGTGCGGTTCGTTTGGTCGTGCCAGCTTCACATGAACCGTACATAGAATATCGTGCCTGCAAGAGAAAGAAAACTTACAGGTACAACATTGTTAGAAACATGCATAACAATGCGATTGAAAGGTGCGTGACAACGCAAGCGAAGGGGTGCATGACAATGCGGGTGAGAGGGGTGCATAACAACGCAACCCAAGTGTGTGCATAACAATACAATTTGAAATAAGCATAACAATGTTATGAAGGCACAAACACATATAAGTAAAGTACGTGTGACAATGTGTACAATGTGTGGAGGTGAGGAAGCGTATACACATGTAAATAAAGCACATGCGACAACATGTACAATGTGTAAAAGCGAAGAATAAAATGTACACATGTAAGTAAAGCACATGCGACAACATGCACAACGTGTGAAAATAAATAAGCTTGAACACATATAAGTAAAGCACACGCGACAACGTGAGCAATGTGTATAATGAGGGACTTGAAATGTACACATGTAAGTAAAGCATACGTGGCAACGTACGCAATGTGTATGATAAGGAACTTGAAATGTACACAAGTAAGTAAAGCATACGTGGAAACGTACGCAATGCGTATGGCAGGAATGAAATGTACACATGTAAGTAAAGCACATGTGACAACAAGTACAATGTGTGAAAATAAAGGAACTTGAACACATAAGTAAAGCATAATGCGACAACGCATGCATTGTGTATAGGAACTTGAACAAATATAAGTAAAGCATAAAGCGACAACGCATGCAATGTGTATAGGAACTTGAACACATATAAGTAAAGCAGAACGCGACAACGCATGCAATGTGCAAGGAACTTCAACACATATAAGTAAAGCACAACGCGACAACGCATGCAATGTGTATAGGAACTTGAACACATATAAGTAAAGCATAACGCGACAACGCATGCAATGTGTATAGGAACTTGAACACATATAAGTAAAGCATAACGCGACAACGCATGCAATGTGTATGGCAGGAGTGAACATATGTAAGTAAAGCATGCGTGCTAATGCAAGCAATGCTTAACCTCATGAAAATATGCATGAACACATGTAAGTAAAGCACACGCGGAAACGCATGCAATGTGTAAAGCAAACAAGGTATGAACACATAGAAGTAAAGTACACACGAAAACGCATACAATGTGTAACCACCTAAGGGGGATGCATAAACACATATAAGTAAAGTACGCGCGGAAATGCATGCAATGTGTAAAGAAAGCTAAATATACACATGTAAGTAAAGCACGCGCGGAAACACATGCAATGTGTATAACAGGAACAATGCAAATGAAACGTGTATGACAATGCGAGGTAGGAAAATGCATGACAATGCATATACTGAAATACATGACATTGCATGATAAGGGAATGCATGACAATGCATGTACCAAAATTCATGACAATGCATGATAAGGGGATGCATGACAATGCATGTACCGAAATGCATAACAATGCAAAGTAAGGAGATGCATGACAATACATGATTAGGAAATGCATGACAATGCAAGTGCGGTGTGCATAACAATGCATGATGAGAGAAATGCATGACAATGTATGTACTGAAATGCATGACAATGCAAAATAAGGAAATGCATGACAATGAAAAGGGAGACACGCATGACAATGCATGAACGAGAACGCATGACAATGCATGGAATTGAAATGCATGACAATGCAAAATGAGACACGCATGACAACGCAGGTAATTTAAATGCATGACAATGCGTGTAATTGAAATGCATAAAAATGCAAATGAGGTGCACATGACAATGCGTGATAGGAAACGTGCATGACAATGCAAAATGAGACACGCATGACAATGCGAAATGAGACACGCATGACAATGCATGTAATTGAAATGCATGACAATGCATGTAATTGAAATGCATGACAATGCATGAGAGGAAATGCATGACAATGCATGTACTGAAACACATGACAATGCGCGATAAGGGAATGCATGACAATGCATGTACCGAAATGCATAACAATGCAAAGTAAGGAGATGCATGACAATGCATGATAAGGAAATGCATGACAATGCAAGTGCGGTGTGCATAACAATGCACGATGAGAGAAATGCATGACAGTGCAAAGTAAGGAAATGCATGACAATGCAAAGTGAGATACGCATGACAATGCATGAACGAGAACGCATGATAATGCATGGAATTGAAATGCATGACAATGCAAAATGAGACACGCATGACAATGCATGAACCAGAATGCATGACAATGCATGAACCGAAATGTAGATGAAAGATGCATGACAATGCGTGTAATTGAAATGCATGAAAATGCATGACTTATTGAAATGCATGACAATGCATACTATTGGGATGCACGACAATGCAAATGAATACAAAATGCGTGACAACGCACATGTCTTGAAATGCATGACAATGCAAATGACCTTAAATGCGTGACAATGCACGTTTTTTTTTTTTTTTTTGAAATGCATGACAATGCAAATGAACTCAAATGCGTGACAATGCACGTTTTGTTTGAAATGCATGACAATGCAAATGAATTCAAATGCGTGACAACGCACGTTTTGTTGGAATGCATGACAATGCAAATGAACAGTGCATAACAATGCAAACTGTGCGTGTTACAACGCATGTAGTTGTACATAACGATACAACCTATGCATGTTTATCATAAACGAGGCAACATATGTAATGCAACGCATTTAAAGCAGTTATTGAATCTCGCAAGATACCAAAGGATACGGAAAGGATACACCTTGCGCGTATTGAGCATCGCATATGGGAAACACGGCTCGAGGTCAACACGAAGGGCGATCAAGGTTCGAAAGTGCATTTCCTTGTACTACCTTGATAAATTAAGGTTCCAAACCACATCAATTAACCAAACAAGGGTGTAGGGGGTTCACCGGCCACCGGGAGAGTCCACCGGCCATCCACCAGCCACAAAATAAGGCCATCGGCCAACTTTTTGGCCGACCGGCCAAAAATGCCTGTATCGAGGCAGTTTTGTCCTTTGGCTACGGGTCTTTAAATATAGGGCTTCAAGCCCTATATTTCTCACTTGCCCAAGCTCGAAAACTTCTTCCCTCTCTCTCTAGGTTATTTTCCAACCCTCGATCCTTGTTTTTGCCTTGGTTTTAGAGCCCTTTGCCTCGTTCGATTCGCGAAAACCTCCCCGTTTCGCACATTTTGAACCGAACAAATCTCTGTTTCGGTGACTTTTTCTTGGTTTCCACCACTTGGGGCTTGTTTTCCCTAAGTTTTCCTCAATCTTTGTGTCTTTTCCACATTCTGACCTTTTCGCCCATTTTTCACCCTCTCAGGGTTGACCTTAGAGTTGACTTTTCACATTTTTGCCCGATTTTCACACTTTCAGCCAGTTTCACACTATCCTTGAGATGGCGGATGACATTCCAGGCGGTGGGGCTCCCCCAGAGTTAGACGTGGACCCTGAGGCTGAGCTCCTGCCTCTTCACATCCGGCCGTTCGATCCGGCGATCTATAGGCCGGCGATACACGTGCTTCCTCCTGACAGCCTTCGCCACTTCCAGAGCCACACACGAGGTGCGCCACCGGAGCTTCTGCTGCGCAAGCTAGAGTCGCATCTGTCCTATGGCGCTTCTGAGGTACACTCTTCCCGATTTCATTTTCTGCAAAGTAGAATACACAACTGCAATAGTTGATTCTGTTCTTTAAATGTTTGGCCCGAATATACCGATACATCGCATACTATAGTTCACTGCGAGCACACCCGCACCTTATATCTGTTTGAATCTGAACACGTGCACACACACTGTATTTTCACTGAACCACTCAAAACACACTGATACATCACATGCTGCAGTTCACTGCGAGCACAACTGCACTTGATATCTGTTTGAATCTGAACACGCACACACACGCTGTATTTTCCACTGAAACACTCAAAAACACTGATACATCACATGCTGTAGTTCACTGCGAGCACACCTACACCCGATATCTGTTTGAATCTGAACACGCGCACAAATGCTGTATTTTCATCAATTCTGAGTGCTTTCAACGCTGTATTTGTAACACTGATTCGTAAATGTTTGTTTTGACCACAGGGGGATTCCCATGCCTTCCGGGGGTATGGGAATGTTGCCGCCAGGGCATGGCACATGGAGTTGCCCGATGCGGTTCGTCGCATTGTTGACCGAGCTGGCTTTGGGACTTTTTGCATGGGACTCTCGCGCCTCACTGCAAGTAGGCCTCTCCTTGCTGCTCTGGTGGAGAGGTGGTGGGACACCACCGACTCTTTCCACCTTTCTGCCACCGGGGAGATGACGATGACGATGACTCCCTTCGACTTCTCCATGCTCACAGGCATCGGAGTGGGAGGTGATCCAATCCCCTTCGATACTGACATGGACGAGTTGGACGCCGCTTAGATGTACCTGCTCGGCGCTCAGCCACCTCTCGCTCGGGCAAGGTTCGTGCGATACTCATGGTTCGAGGACCATTTTCAGATCCAGGCACCTACTACCCAAGAGGAGGAGGAGCAGTACGCTCGCAGTTTTATCATGTTCCTGCTAGGGACGACACTTTTCGCCGATCGGGCGAACACCATGGCCCTCTACTTGCTGAGCGCACTGGTGGATGTGACACAGATCCGTCGCTATGACTGGGGTGGTGCAGGCTTAGCCACTCTCTATGGCTACATGAGTTCGTCCTCCCGCCTCAGCAGATAGTTGCTCAGAGGCTACTGGCGAGCTTGGGAGGTACATATTTCCTTTTCTGTTTTCTTAGTTCTATTTCACATTATCTGTACACTGCACACACTGTACACTCTGCACAATACACTGCACATACCACTTTCTACTTTATCTGCATACTGCTTTATCTATATACTACTTTATCTGATAAGCATGCTCATATCTGTTTTGTCACACTGTACAGTTGTGGGTGTCTGCCTACTTCCCGAGACTTGCCCCAACGCTAGACGAGGAGATTCCGCTTGGTGTCCCGTTCTCTCATCGCTTCGACATGAGGTGCGAGCGGAGACCATGGGAGTCCCTCATTTTCTTCCGCCGCTACTTCGATACCATCACCACAGTCGAGGTATGCCGAACATCACAATTCATTTAAGCTTTGCTTTACATTGCACTCTCAATATCAATAGGTAACAAACTGCGTTTTATTTGTAGATTACCTGGCAGCCTTGGGCTCCATTACCTGATGCAATTTGGGACCGGTATGCTGGTGCCCGAGATACGGCCCGATTCAGAGTTCTATTGGAGGGCCCCGTCGACCTCGCCTGGTACTTGGGCAAGCGCTTCTTGCTACAGACCTTAGGCGTGCCAGAGCAGACAGTTTCGGAGCTGCCTCCTACGACCATGAGGCAGACAGAGATGTATACTCTGGAGGAGATGATAGACTACACGATCGGCTGGGACTCCACGGGATTCAGAGGCGAGGGCGACTACACCGAGTATATCCAGGCCTATCTGATGCCACCTCTGACCGGTCCTCGCCGAGCTGAGAAGGAGAGGCCTGCGGCACCAGCGGTCGGAGTGGGAGTATGGAGGGCGGCTTGGGCTCGCGACAGGAGCGGATCTCAGAGAGAGCAGATAGGTGAGTGGCCAACTTTACCTACGATTATGACCTGCCAAGGGCAGGGTGGAGAGACTTACCAGATCCCCATTGCTCCCCCTTCGCCTGATCACGAGCTAGTTGGATTCTACGGCTTGCCTCCGGTATGTATTACTGCATTTTGCATCCTGCACAGTCATTTGACTTCATTTCTCTTGATGTTCCGCAGAATACTTATGTTTCTAACACTCTTGCAGACCTCTGCCGGGTACACTCGCCAGTCTTTGGAGTTGACCGCCTCCGTGATGGGGATGTTACAGCGGAGCCTCGACCTGCTAGCTATTTATAGTATCCCGGTAAGTTCTTTCGACTACAATCTCAAACCCTACATAATCTGACGCATCACATTATCAACACAGAACTTGATACACAACCTTCACGGTGTTGATACATTGCAACCCGCATACTGTTCATAGCATTGCTCACGGCATTCATACACTGCGCTCAGTCACTGTACTCTATACTGACGCACTGCTCATAGCATTCATACACGACATTCTGCACTGATACACTGCTCATAGCATTCAAACACAGCATTCTACACTGATATACTATTGACAGCATTCATACACCGCACTTGTACACTGCATTCTATATTCATACTCTACTTTGCTGATGCATTTACCATTTGTCCATTTCAGCCCCTATTCCAGATGTCGGCTGCAGGGGGTGCTCTAGCAGGACCATCTATATCTACCCGAGGAGGAGGGAGTGCAGGGCGAGGGACCGTAGTACACCCCCGCACCAAAGCGGGGCGCAATCATGTTGGGAGCAGCTCACGGGCACCAATTCCGAACGATGATGAGTCCGAGACGGAGACAGAGGCAGAGTCATCAGAGGATGAGACTGAAGATGATTCGGGCTCGAGCTTAGATGGTGGAGTCGGCGATGATGCTCCTGGACCTTCGTCCAGGAAGAGAACGAGGACAGACTCTCATGCCTGAGACCAGTTGATCTAGACTTTTGCTGCTTTTCTTTTTTTGCTTTTCTTTTTGCTGGTAGATTGAGCACATTGTACTATCGCAGACAAGTTTTGTTTTTTCAAAACTATGTACTTGAAAAGATGATGGAATGAAACAAACTTTTTCCTAAAAAGAAAGTGTTGCATCGCATATTTCACACATCGCACTGGATCATATTACAAAACAATGTAGTTGAATTTGGAAATTGAACATGCATGTATCACCAGGTCAGGTAGACCAACGTAGCAACTTAACTCAATAAGAAACCATAAAACCTTGACAATTTTACAACTCGATAAACAAAGAGCAACAACTCGATAAATAAAATTGTGACAACTTGGTAATCAAGTGAGCAACAACTCGATAGACAAATGAGCGACAAAATAAGCAACAACTCGATAAGCAAATGAGCAACAACTCAATAAGCAAAATGAGTAACAACTCGATAAGCAAATGAGCGACAACTCGATAAGCAAATGAGCAACAACTCGATAAGCAAATTGAAGTAGTACGGGTGTGACTCTGCAAAATCAACACCGGAAGGCACTAGAAATGGAACTAATCATGAGTTCTCAATATGTTCAACATATAGAGTGTTCGTTTTGAACACACCGCTCGCAACACAGTACTCTATTCATTTTGGTCATATGGTCCATGCAGGACACTGCTGATTCTGAATACACAGCCCATTCTAAATATTGCTCATTCTGAACTCACAGCCCATAACACAGCATTCGGTTTATTCGGCATACAGCTAATTCTGAACAAACAGTTCGACCCGAACAGACGGGATGCAAAGATGGGATTGGCAGAAGTTGAAACATACTCAGATGCTCCAAATGTGGAAGAACAAATGTGAAGAATGACACAGCGCTCTGACCACA
Organism: Camellia sinensis; assembly: GCF_055761805.1. NCBI lineage: Eukaryota > Viridiplantae > Streptophyta > Magnoliopsida > Ericales > Theaceae > Camellia > Camellia sinensis. The sequence goes on from NC_138966.1 coordinate 17,579,383, forward strand.
AAATAATTCATTTTAAAAATCGAGAAATGAATTCTCAATCGGGGTATTGAGCCTACTACTGAACACAGCGAAAAAGGACTCAACAACAGAAAACAAAACGTATACAACCTAAAAACATAGACACTTGAAACGACTCATGACATGAACCGAGACAAACAAAAGACACGACATTCGGACGTTTAACAAAAGCGAGAGGCCAGTTTCTCCGGGTATTGTTTCCCACCCTTTCTCATTAGTGATTCTCACATCACTCGGCCCACAGGCTCTTTTTTCTCTGAAAAAGCCCTTTTCCTCACTTTTTCTCTCAGCGCACATCTCTCTATTCTTCAATCTCTCATTTTTTTATCCCTCCCCTGGGTGGTTTGATAGATAAACAAATGGTTGTGGGTTCATGCCCAACACTATTAGCTCGCGGCTATCCCCCCCGGTGTCATTTAGTCAAAGCACCGGAAGAGGGAATGGAGTAACTTGATCCACTCGAGTTCGTGCTTCGCACTTGGCTTAATACCTCGTTGCTCGGAGGATACTGAGAGCTTTCGGCCCTTTGTTATTAGCTTCAGCTGTGTGCCTTTCTGGCAAACGCATGGATAACAGGGAAAATACAGGAAGCCAGATTCAATTGTGCCCCTAGTTCATCATTTTGACCCTTTTTTGTTTTTGCTTAAAATAATTTTGACCAATATAAAAGTTTGATTAACATGCTCGTTCAACTTTCTGGCTTAAAATCATGCAAGTTAGGTTGTGAGCACTGAAAATTTTCCTTTTTTGGGTCCAAGAAAATGGTCCGGTTTTGGAAAAATGGAATAATTTTTGAGACAATTAGTCAACCTCAGTAAAAATTCTCAAAAACTATTTTTTCAAATGGCCATTGCTCTACGAGCACGGAACCTACTTTTGAGATGTACAACCTCGAATCGAAAGCAATGGAAAATTGCCCCTTCTCTGAACAGCATCGCGGCACACTGAATGGCAACGGAAAGTTGCCCCTTGTTTGAATGACACCGCAGCGCATTGAATGGCAACGAAAAGTTGCCCCTTGTCTGAATGGCATCGCGGCGCATTGTATGGCGACGGAAAGTTGCCCCTTGTTTGAATGACACCGCAGCACATTGAATGGCAACGGAAAGTTGCCCCTTGTCTGAATGGCATCGCGGCGCACTGTAGTCAGTCCTCAGAGTAACGAACACAACCAAACTCTTGGATACAGATAAGGCAAAGGTGATCAAAACCATTACATGGACATAATCAATTTGGAAGTGTTTGTGGCTGGACTTCAGGATGAAGTTGCCTACGTATCCCAAAGATGGGAATCAAGCCTTACGTAGTTCGGGGTAAGGGACACTCGGGTATTAACCTCTCCTTTTGCGCTCTAACTTTTGCCAAGGCCGCCCTTTCTGGGTTTTCAACCTTGCGAGCTTTGTTCTTCTTTTCTTTTCAATTCTTTTTATTTCTTTTTCTTCATTTCTTTTCTTTTTCTTCTTCTCCTTTTTTTGCATTTTTTTTTCTTTTTCTCCTTTTTCTTGCTCTAACTTTTGCCTGGGTCGCCCTTCCGGGTTTTCGGCCCAGCGGGCCTCTCAAGGGTAAAAGTGTAGCTTTGTCCATGTCAAATGGTTTTGAGATCTCGAGGCCATCTGAATCCAAAAGAATGGCTGCTGTTTACTGATAATGTCGGAGTCCATCCAATGGGGGCTGAATTTGCCCCTAGTGCTGTTGATAGGAACTCAGTTGTTCTCCGGTAGTACTTTCTTCTTTCCTCCCTTCTGGGATTTGGCATTCTTGCCGATCTTCGTCTTGGAATCTTCGAGTGCAATATCTGACGTCTTTTGCCTTTTGTTTGATAGGTGCTTCTGATCTGGCCATACGAGCCTCACATCGTGATTGACCATTTGAACATTCTGGATGCAAGTTCAAGGTTTTGAAAGCAAAAGGGTCGAGTCTCGAGGCTGAGAGCGATCCAAGGTTGCACAATCTCAAGAGCGATTCCACACAAGTCTTTGCGAGACTGCACAAAACATTTTTTGAAAACTTTTAAGAAAGCGACGAATCACTCACACTGAAGACAATACAGAACCAATCTGGATCAAGCCAGGGTCCTTCTCAGTACTCATACCAACAAACATGATTCCATTCATTAAGGGCTTAGCATGCCTCTCTTTCTCTCAATTTGATCAAATTTTACAAATCCCGAGGAATTCCTTCCTCTTCGTTTTCACCGCAGCGTTCGAAAAACGTTTTGAAAAACCTAGGTCAATGCAACAATTTCAAGGCACAGAAGAGCAGGTGACGAGCACTGCCGTTCCATTCAAATCTTTTAGCATAATTGGCTCAAAGCAGAAATAGGCACAAAACACGAAAAGCACTGCTGTTTCATTTAGATCGTCTGATGTAACTGGCTTCATGGCAAAAACAGACTAAAAAATAAAGCAAAAAGATAAACGCAAAACAAAATAGTGATGCCCGGGGTAACATTCCCGGAATCACCTGACTTCTGTACAACAGGATTGACTCGATACAACAAGACAGACCATTAATCAAAATGACTGACTCAAAACAATGAGACAGACTCAAAATAAAACCCCGAAACTAACTCAACATCTGAGTCAGAAACTACAAAAGTTAGCATTCGCAAATGTCCAAAACAGTGCGCGCCACACGCCACATCTGAAGTGAACCGAGCACCGCCCGCAGGTGGGCCAACCCCTGATCACATACTTGCATTATCTTCGAAGTCCAGAAACTCAGTGGTGACAGACTTTGCTGAGCTGGGTGGGAGGATGACCTCATTATCGATCAAGTTTTGCACTTCGTGGCAAAGACGAAAGCAATTATCGGTGGTGTGACCAGCCTGTTGATGGTACGCACAGTACTGGGTAGCATCATGACCCAGTGGAAGATGAGCAGGGAGAGGCCGAGGCTTAAGGCGTTTAAGATGTCCCTTTTCAGCAAGGATTTGAAGCGCCTTGGACAAAGGCATGTAAAGGGCATGAAAAGCCCTGCGCCCTCGGGGCAGATACTTCGATGTTAGTGGACCTTTGCTGGACGCACTAGCAAAAGGATCGGCAGGTGCTGCCTTGGCTCTCTGATCTTTTCCAAGTGCAGGGTTAGGGTTGAAAGGAATGGTTCTGGTACGACGGTCCCTATCTCGATTTTCCCTTTGGCGTGAACTGCTCTCGGCCTGAGTGGGGAAGATGTCATCCACAGTCTTAGCCACAACTGCGAGTACTTGTTGCTTGTTCAACCCCACGGCTTTCAAAGCCTCAACAGCTTGCTGGAGTTGCGCATAGGGATCTACATCTGCCTTTGTCATGTTTTTTCCACTAGCCTCAGCTTGGTGGGAGGTTTGGGTTGTTGCTTCAGTGTGAAGCCCCGTTGTCGTTGATACGTCATTGCCGGAGTTTGAGACAGCTTTAGGCTGGCTGAGCTCAATTACAATTTGCCCCAGTAGCGGGGGCTGCTGCGGCATGAAATTCCCAAGATACGATGCAGTTGGCGGCAGGGCAGACATTCCATAAGCTAAATTTGCCACGGATCTCTGGAGGTCGCCAATCATTCCCATTAATTCAAACGTGGTGGGGTCACGAGCTTGAAACAACTGGGGTTCCCTGATCGGGCGCGCAGTAGGTGACCTGGGCGGGTGTGATATCTCAACATCGGTCTCACCCTATAAGATGATCCCTTAGTTTAGTGCGGCTGCCATAACCACGACTTCCACTGAATTATGTGACATCATAAATCCGCTGAACTGAACGGAGGTCATTTGACTGGTGACGTGATTGATCAGATATCTGCCTTGCTTCGGTGAAGGAGAACACTGGCTATTCTGAACTCAGATCTCTGAAACTCCCCCCCTCCTGAAAGAGAAAACAGGCAGCGTCTCAGCCCAATTTTACCCAAACAATCGCAAGCACAACTGAATAACGGTAGTCGATTACTGATCACTGTTCTTCAAAACTACTGCCCCAAAACTGAATCTAATACCCGTAGATACTACTGATTCTCAAAACATTGACACTGATGCCCGCAGGCCTGATGCCCCGACTTGCAAACAGATATGTGCATTCCTGTAGAGGTCAACTCAAAAACCACATAACAAGCAAGTAAGAGCCAAAACACCCCTATGTTGGGGTAGGGTTTCCCTGTCCTAGTTTCGTCAACAACCAGGGTTTCACTACGCATACAGCGGTTTCAAACAACCTATCATCGGGTAAGCAACCTGTCCTAGTTTGGAATAGTCACTATGGTTCCGAATATGCACTCGATCGAACGGTCAAAAAGGGTGCCCCAGTTAAAACTGGGGCTTGTGTTCCCATCGTGACAGAGCCCGTAACGGGTCAGCCTTATGGCACGCTTCTCAGAGCGAGCCTCCGGCAAAACCGTTCAGGAATAGCAGACGGAAAATACGGTGTCCTAGGCGCACCAATGCAAATGCAATGCAAAGAAACACATAAGTGTAGTAAAAACAAGATATCATGAGTTCGAGTAAAGTTCTCTAACTCTCCAGCAGAGTCGCCAGAAACTGTTGACGTCCCCGAACGTCCCGGGAGGGAATTACGTTCTGTTCATTTGGGCTCACTACAGTTCGGACTCCCAAATTATCATAGTTCTGAATCTGATCTCACAATGTACAATGCAAGACTGATAAATCACCAAAGAGTCCAAATCCGGCAAATCGTTTTGAAAATAGATTTTTAGAAAGAAGTGCCAAACATGGACTACTTTGCCAGATACAGAGTCGCCACCTAAATATTTTATTTTGTGGGGAATTTAGGAAACCCTGACTCGTGCCTAAGGCCACGTGCCCGTCATCACCAAAGTTTCTTCAGCTTGGGAACTTGGGTACGATTGGGGAAGGTCAGCTATGAGCACCCCCGTTCGCCCGATCCGAAGATCGGTCTGTACTAAGAATAATATTTTGTTTTGAAGACATATGTGTTCTTATTCCAGTTAATTAGATAGAATTTACTATATAATGCGCACGACATACAAGTATAGACTGGATCGCCTAATTTGGAAAAAAGCATCGCATATCCGTTTTGTTTGGAAAATGGTTTGAGGTTTGCTACTCGCAAGTAGGCTAAAACACGGGTTTCGACGAATTATTCCAATTCAAACAACCCAACCTTCACCCACAGGCATTCAGGCAGTAAATCAACTAAGCAATTAGCCTCATGGCAAGCATGCTTTCGTGTTAACACTTACACACATGCAAGATGCTAAAGCATAAATACTCACAGTGTACTTCGAGCCAAAACAAGGAACATGTTAGCAATCAATGTATGATCCAAGTCCATGTTAAAATGGCTAATGCATCGCATACGAAATGTCACTAGAATAGGCTCGGCTAATCTAAGGATGGCATGTGAAATGCAACAACTCGATACACGTATTCAACTTAGAATTTGAAATACTATGTAGTTAGTATGATGCGCTGAGCCTGGTGCATGCAATACAGATGAATGATGCAAACATGCATAGCATAACGATGCTAATCGAAACATGCTCTAAAACTAACCAGCATAAGCGGTTAAGTAAACGGGAGAAAGAAATGGTGGTTGGTAGACATGCATCACACACACGTACGCTTATTACAAAATTACCCTCTCTCGGAGGGTCCGAAGGGATAATACAAATTAATTAACTAACAGGCTAATTAAATATTACAGACCCTTAATTAATTAAACAAATTAAGTAAATTATTGAAAGTCGTAAACCAGCCTCGGGAAGAGGGACGAATGCATGCACACTCGGCTCCGCTCGAAAATCCATCGCCATGTCACATGTCGCCTCTGTTTACACTGCTCTGCACCTCTGAGGACTGCACAAGTCTCAACGTTACTTCTGGACTAGTCCCTGAGCACTGTGGGAGGTCACCAACCAAGGGGAAATACCACCGACCATGGAGAATTGGTCATCGACCAAAAATTATACCACCGGCTGGGTTTTGATAGTCGGCCGGCACTGAAAATTACTGGCCGGCCATTTCTTCCTGCAGAAGACTGGTTTGCTGCAACAGAGGACAGACAAGACATGTCAATGCATTTTCTAAGAAATTTATGCACCACCACCCTCCTCAACATGTTTGAGTCCTAGAGGAGCATGGTTCTCGACCCTCGGGCCATCAATCACGCATTTCAATGCATGATGGCCCAAGAAGTCAAGTGTGCAACCAACTTCAATATCAAATGTAATGCACACAAAACAAATAAGAGGCCTCCAGCCCCTATCATAATTGATTCAAGAGGCAAGAGATGCATGCAAGGATATGCAACCTAAACATGCAAACTAAGCATGCAACATGAACATGTGAACAAGCATGCAACTAATTCAAACATCTAACAAGCATGTGATAATATGTGACAACATATCAAGCATATGACAAGATGCAAGCTAACAAGCATGCAAAATGCAACTCAAGCATGCAAGCATGTAAGATGCAACACGGACAACATGCTAAGCAACCAAAACAAAAGGAAGAATGCATGCCAAATCCATCACAACTTAAACATGCAACAACATGCCATGGGCCAAGTATACAACAAGGTACATTTGAACTAACAAGCTACCACATGTTAATAAGCTTATGACCTAAACAATGCAACCATACATGGCATGCAACAAAAGGCAAAATGGAGCAAACATGCGACAACATGCAAGACATGCATGTGACAACATGCGACAACCAATATGGACAGCTCTCAAATAGGTCCAAATCAGCGGCCAAAATGCTAAGGGATAAGGGACAAATTCACATACAAACATGCATGTATAATTGGCCTAGCACTTAAGCATTAAGGGGAAACTTTTAAGCACATTTAAAAGGAAAGAAAAGCATGCAAATGTGACGACAATTCATGTTCTGAAATGGTGCTAAGAGTGATGCCAAATCACATGAATAAGCCAAGCATGCAAGATTAAGGCTTAATGCTTAAAACTAGGCAAGGGACTTGAACCAAAGCTACACAAAACAAAGAGCATATGGCAAGTATGACCCAAAAAAGTCCTAAATCATGGCAAAGTAAGCCTAAAACATGCGATGACCAAAGCCAAAACAAGCTAGAACAAAGGGGCAAGGCATGAGGCATACAAGGCCATAAAAGAGGCATTACACTACACCTAATACAACCAAACATGGAAGGATTTAGGCAACCAAAAACAGAGATATGACACATCAAAATGAGCCCAAAAACGCACTTAGATGTCATCCCAACAACCTAAGCATGATGGCATACACAATGACGCATTCATGAGGCATACAACACTAACTCTTTAAAGCATTAAAGGAGTTATAAATGCAATTATTCAAGCATGCTATATGGACTGAAATGACACTATGAGTGATGTCAAACCACTAAAATGATACAAATAGAGCATGGTAGATGAGCCAACACTCAAAGCATACAAGCTAGATTGCATGGCAGCTATACAAAGCCAATCATGGATGACCCAAACAACCAAAATCAGACCTAAAGCATGCCAAAACATGCATAAAATCTTCATGGAGTCAAGCCAAAATCATGCTAGAAACAAAGCTCAAAGCACACAGCATATTAGGGCAATTTCATGGAATTACAAGACAAGTATACAAAGCATGCATGGCATGTCTAAACCAAATTGAAATAGAGGTATAACATGGCAAAAAAAAACCTAATACCTACTGAAATGAAGCTAAAGCAAGCTAGGCATACAAGCTACAACACAAGCCATTTGTGCAAGCATTAAAGACGACAAGGAGAGGGGACAACCCTCTCCCATTTAGGACCTCAAAACCAACTCTCCACCACTGAAAATCCTCTAGATTTCAGTGGTAGACAGGTCATCTAAAGACCAAAGCAAGGGCCAAAATGGATTGCCTAAAACAAGCCCTAACAGGGCCTTGGAAAGGGGAGACAACCCCAAACCTCAAAGTGACCTTAAACAAAGTTCAAAAGCAAGTAAAAAAAGAACTTTTATCAGTTATGGTCAAAGATGAAAACAATAAGCAAGATAGGCTAAGAGCTTGTGCAAAAATAGGGAATAAAAAGTAAAAGTACTCACCCTTGAAGAACACTTCCAAGAACACAAAACCAGCACCTCTCTCTGACCAAAACCACCCTGAAAACTTCAAAAACAACCTCTTGAGACCTCTGTACCTCAAGGATGGTGTACCCATAGGTGCCTTAGTGCAAAAATATGAACAAAACACACTTTTGGTCACCAAAACACACACAAATATATATATATATAGAGAGAGAGAGATAGAGATATATCAACTCTAACCCTAAATTCCAGAACCTCTGAGAAGGGAGGAAGACCTCCCCTCTTATAGAAATCCAATTTCTAAGTCTTCCAAGAGAAGCTAAACAAGAGGCAACTCTCCCCATACACGCGTATGGAGGGGGTGTAAAGTGGATGCCAGCTGTGACAGCTGGCATAAAAATATCTGCAAAAGCAGATGAGCAGGGGTCGGCTGAAAAATATGGCCGATTGACCAACAAAAATGGCCGGCCGACCAAAAATAATGCCGGCCGACCAAAATATTTGGCCGGTAGCAAGAAAACTAGGCTGGTGGCCTCAAGCCAAGGCCGGTGAGGTGTGGGGATGGCCAAAAGGCCATTCCCTGCCCTCAGAAGCAAAAACACAAGTGTTTGGTATATAACCAAGCACAAAACAAACAAGTCGAGAGGTCTTGAGGCAAGGCGCGCGACCGAAACCTCCGAGAACTCAAGACGAACGCGAACAAGGATGATCATCGAGTGTTTAAACGATGACGTCCAAGTCTTGAGGACAGTCAAAAATGGGGTGTCTACACACCTTTGTTAACCGGTTAAAACATTCCCTCTCTCTGTATGAAATATGGTGAGATATGTCTGTTGGTAACACCACCCTTGTTTCCTAGTTAAAACATTTCCTGTTTCCGTATGAAATATGTTGAGATATGCCTGTTGGTTACACCACCCTCTCGTCCTTTTCCATGAAATGCGTTGGGACGTTGCTTTCCCTGGTTACAACCTTCCATCTCTCTATATGAAATACAGAGAAATATGCTTATTAGTTGCACCACATTTCCTGCTTTCACGTGAAACGTGTTTGAAAGTGTTGTCTATCCTCCTTTCCATATGGAGCACGATAGAATTTCTTTTGATTTAAGCTTGAGGCTTGTTTCATTCATATGTTGTTGTCTTCATTTATTGCTCGTTGCATTGTCTTGCATGATCATGGATTTTCAAAGTCACCAGCTTCGTGAAGCATATAAGTCCAATTTCCAAGTATATTCTTTGCGCATATCATTTGTATCTTGCCCATGAACTAGGCTAGTTTGATTCCCTGCAAAGGGATACATAGGCAACTATCACGACCCAAACCTGCCGCTAGGGTTTGGTCATTACCGACTTCCAAAAGTCTCAAAACCAAGCAAAAATAGTCATAATTACCTATATAATAGTGGGGCCTAAAACGGAAGCAAACAGAACACTAAAGATGAAACTTCTATTGAGTGGTGTCTAGATGTCAGGATCTGAGTACACATATCTTATACATTTAGTTAATTTACGTATATAATTTATTAAGCGACAAACCCACAACAAGTCATTCTAACAAAGGTACATCGTTCCAATATTTGCATATACATTCATAGTGAAATGGTATATATATACAGAACCCCCGAAAAAACCATAAAGCAAAAGGGGTTTAACTTGGGAGGTTTGACGGAGTAGTACAACAAAAGACTCCTGGAGTTGACCAAGGCTAGCCTCTAGGTTGACCACCTACAAAACATGCACGAATACGAAATGAGACAAACTCAGTGAATAATAATAACGAACTAGACATGTAACAGGCATGTAACTCACAAAATGTAAATCATGTGCATGTTTCATGTATGCTCCCTTTAATTGACCAAACGGTTGATTAACAAAACGGCCTCGGGCCTAATAATAACAGAACGGCCTCAGGCCCAATAATAACAGACAATTCTTCCACTTATTTTATCAAACCTAACTTATATAACATATGTCATTCACTAGCCAAGTAGAATAGGTACCGCATAAAATAGATGAGTACTATATATGAATAAAACATATCATTTCATTACTATTACTCACTATGATGAGGATGAACAATGGTCCCCTTCTGCATGTGCCCTGCACATAGCAAATAACCCGTAAGTACATCACTTTCCTTAATTTTTCCTTGTTTTTCAATGAATCGATTCGTTAATCTCCATGTAATTAAATGCATCACAGGAATATCAAAAGGACATAATAACGCATTCAGAAGATTGAAAAGAGTGAAAGAAAATTATAGAATTTTCAAGCTTGGACCGCACGTGCAGGAGTCCCCACCGCACGTGCGGACAGGTGCGCCGCACGTGCTTTTATTGCACTGTAGTCTAATCCTTCATCCCTGTTTTCTGCACATGCGACTGGGTCTCCCGTACGTGTGGCCATGGGCCTCGTACGTGCGATCATATACCCTGTTTTGGCAATCCGAAATTTAAACAAAAACTCAACTATCCAAACCCATTCCAAGGTACAAGATAGGGAAAAATTAGCATAATATCTTGGTATAACATCACAATGAACATGAATCACATGCATAATGAGTCCATTTTCCCTTTAACTTTATATTTACATCCCAATTTCTTTATATTTCTACCATGCTTAGTTGATCACAACATTTCTCCATAAAGAAAAAGATGTATAGGTAAGCTCAAATATGTAAAGCTAAAGATACATGACTTAAAACTATCTTAAGCACAAAGATTAACCATCAAAACAACCAATTACCATAAGCGAGCTCTTGTTGTAGCCCTACTTACATGAATGGGAAGCTTCCCTTCTCAAATCAAATAGAGGGAGAGATTAGGATGTTCTAGTTAAATGATACAGACCTTGAACTCTAATCTTTAAAACTCATCTCAATTTCTTTAATCTCTACTCTTGTTGAAGCCTTCTCATCTTTCTCTTCTTCTCTAGCACTCTCTCTCTCCCTCTCTCTCTCTCTCAGGAGATATTATTTTGTTTGATATCAAGTCATCTAAGGCTCTTATAAGACCCTTATATCTATCAAGGTACAAGTCTTAAGAGTATTAAGGCTAAATCTTTTCAATTAATTTATTACGAATCAAATTTTTACAAAACTTGATATTATGTCCTAAAAATCATGTTGATCATAATTATAACGTCAATTTCGGGTTACCGCACCTCTAAGGCTTTCGATTCCCAATCCAAATGTCTCAATTCCAACAGATTTTTCCAATAACCAACAGATATAACATCATAATTAAATAATTCACGCATGTAAGCACAATTCTACATGGAATTCCACATTAAACTTGTAATTATTCATGTAACTAAAAATGGAAAGCATATAAGAGGGTCGGGTTGTTACAACAACTTTTGAGTTCAACCAAATTGCATTTACATTTTGATTGCTTGCCCAAGTCTTACGGCTTTGTCAAAATGGGTCGTCTTTAGACTTTGACATTCACTCACGTCATTTTATGACTTTGAGCTCTATCAAAGAGGGGCAACTGTAGACACCCAATTTTTGACAACCTTTAAGACTTGGGTGCCTCATGGTGAACACTCAATGATGAATGGTTACATTGTCCAAATCATTCAATTTCCTCAGCAAAAGGCTTTGGTTTTCAAACTTCAGAGCCCAAACCTTGTACCCCCTTTGAACTAAAACCTAATTTTCTTTTCTAGCTTGACCACTTTGAGGCCTACTGGCCAAAAAGTGGCCGGCAGGCTACTTTTTATTGGCTGACCATCCCTCTTCATCGTCGGCAATGTCCAGTGGCCAGCAGACATTTTGCTGCCACCTATCCCCCTCATGTGCATGCCTTGCACCAACTGGCTCAATACAGATATTTCCAATAGGGGAAACTATTTTTCTATAAATAGATGACGATCCCTCATGGTTTTAGGTTAGAAAAATTTGCCAAGTGCCTAAAACGTGCGAAACACTCTCCCTCTCTATCTTGCAATATACATACACTCTACATACACTTCCTAAAACAAAATTTTGAGGTGTCTTGCTGAGATTATTGAGCCTAAATTACAGCTCTTGAGGGTGATCACCTTGTGGTTTGTGAACCAAATAACATCCTCTCTTCAAAAGGTATAACTTTTGCCATCTTTGCACTACTCTTTCCTACAGTTTTCTTGCTTTTTTTCACACTGTTTTGGACTGGTTTTGTGGGTTGAAACTTGTGATATAAAAGTTATCAAAAGTGGAGGGGTTAAACACCCTTTCTTGAACCTTATTCCGTACCTCATATCCTTGTGTTTTCTATTTGTTTCTTTACTTTTCGCTATTGATTTTCAGAGTTTTCAAAAGTTGAAACATGTGATTTTAAGGTCCAAAAAGCAGAGGGGTTAGCCACCCTTCCTAAGACTTGCTTACTAGCTTTATTCCCTTCTTCTTTTGGTTTACTTTTTCTAACTTTTCAACATGATTCCAGCACTGTTTTTGTTATTTTACGGTTGTTTTAATTGTTTATTTAATTAATGCTTTAAATATTATGCGTGTGTTGTTGTAAGTACTCATGGATTTGGGGGTTTAGGCCATAGACACCAATTCATTTGAGTTGATAGCTTTTTATTCTTTTTTTTTTTTTCATGTGAAGAGTCTCACACTTGTAATCATCTTTGCCTAATAATATCTGCAACCTCCGTCCTTTCCAAGTTTAATGGTATAATCTCTTCGGAGGTTCATTACCAAGGATTTACATCTCTCTCATGCTAAGTACAACTTTTGTTTGACACTTCTCTTTATTATTTCTTTTTTGCACGTAGTGGACATAGTGATCACTTTTGGACAAAAATGAATAAGGAATGGAAGGTAATGTAAAAGAGGCTAATAAAATTGGACTAAAAGAGGCAAAAGATAATAAAATTGAGTTGGGGTTCAATCAGACGTTATATTGAACCTATTGCATCTCGAATCATTACATACTTTTTAGTGATGTTAATGATTCAAGAAGCAATGTCTACCACTTCCCTTGAGGTAACTCCATGATAAGGGAATGGTTCTGTTGGTCTTTTATCTTTATTTATTGATCTTTTGTCCTATCGGTTCATAGATCATCATGCAACAACTTTGTAACAATTGATGATTTGCGAACCGAATCTACTCTTCCCTTGATCAGTTTCATGATAGATGTAGAAACCCCCTTTTTTACGACCCTCAAGACTTGGGTGGCACTGATTGATCACACAATGATGAATGTGTAAGCTTGTCAAATGCTTGACTTCCTCAGCAGGAAATGTCACGCCCCAAACCCGCCCAAAAAAGTTTGGGCATGACCCGTTTGAAAACGAACACTTAACCTGTAGTAAATAACATATGGGGCCTCATCGGAAGCATAAAGTAGGAAAATAACTATACATATAAATTCCATTGAGCTACATCTACATGCCAGGACCTCTTATACATCACATTCATCATGGAAAATAGATAAAGCTCCAAACCATATGTTGTAGCATCGGTGATAAACAACCATATGTACAGACCCAGCCCCATCATTGGGCTTATATAAAAATCATTGAAGTTCTACCTCTTTAACTTTAAATGGGTAATCAAAATTAAGCCAACATTTCAATAGACTTTACAAAAATAAATGGCTTCGTGCAGTGCCTGAACCCACGAAGGTTGACAAAAGAAAATAGGTGTCATGACTAGGACTGACCACTTGGTTGGTTACCTACAGAAACAGACATTAGACAGAGTGAGCCAAGCTCAGTGAATAGTAATACATAAATTAAACGATGCTTAAAATGAAACATAACACATAGCAATGCATATAAAGATGTAGAGTTCACATAGTTAGTCTGATTCTGTGCTACGTACATAACGGCCTTAAGTTCAATCTTGCAACATAAACATGGTGGCTATAAGTCCTTGAAACATGGTGGCACAAGGCCCTTGAAACATGGTGGCTATAAGCCCTTGAAACCTGTGGCACTAAGGCCCTTGAAACATATGGCATAAAGCCCTTGTAACATATGGCACTAAGGCCCTTGAAACATATGGCATAAAGCCCTTGTAAAGTTGGCATGAAGCCCTTGAAAAGTTGGCATGAAGCCCTTGGACATGCATATATGAACCCAAGAGGTGTCTCACACGGACTCTAGAGGTAACTCACAATGTAGCACTTAGTTCCGTGTAGCACTTTGTTTCATTGCATAACAACTTATACGGATGGCTATAAGCCTCATAACTTTCACATATGTATGGACTCAAGAGGTGTCTCACATGGACTCTAACGGTGGCTCACAATGTAGCACTTAGTTCCAAGTAGCACTTTGTTCCATACCAATAATCATTAGGTCTTACTGACCAAACCACACATGTAATGTCATACCTTAAACGAAAATAAATTCATACATATTCATTATGCTTGAATCATTAACAGAAATCAGAATTCATACTTACTTATACTTAGCCTTTTAATAGCGCTGGCAAATCAATAAAAAGCATTCTTGTTAGTTCCATAAAGAAATTCCTCAATATTGTGAACTTATAGTACACTTGAACTTGTACATAGGTAAGCTTGTAACGTATCTTGTAGCATACTTAAGCTTGTGTCGTACTTAAACTTGTAAAATACTTAAGCTTGTAACGCACTTAAACTTGTAACATACTTAAGCTTGTAACGTACTTAAACTTGTAACATACTTGAGCTTATAACATGCGTACACTGGTAACATACTTGAATTTATAACATACATGAACTTGTAACATGCGTCTACTTGTAATATACTTGAACTTATAACATGCGTCTACTTGTAACATACTTGAACTTATAACATACTTAAACTTGAAAACTTGTAACATATTTAAACTTGTATATACTTGTACTTGTAACCTTACTTAAACTTGTACATACTTGAACTTGTCACATATATAAACTTGTAACATTCTTGAGTTTGTAACATTCTTGACTTATAGCACACGTAAACTTATAACAGGCTTAAACTTAGAACATACATAAACTTGTAACTTAATTATTTGAACCACAGTATTATTACCCATGGGTAGGGGCCTTGTGCTAAAGATGATGTGAATACTTCTACATATATGAATAATCATTAAGTTAATAGAAACCAGAACATTTCTTGTTATATCATGTCATTATCATGCACTTAACAAAATAGAATAATTCATATTCTTATGTGGGTTGCATACTGATGGTAAACCTATACTTTCATATCATAGATTCTAAACGTTCTTGGGTCCCTTCGTAACATAATCTTAGATTCACATAAATATCATTCTTCAAGGATGAGCATAAGTTCCACTTATTCTTTAAGAAATAACATAGTATGCTAATAAATAACAAAGGGCTGTTATTCGTCATTAACAGAACATAAGGATTCCGAAATCATACCGACGTACGCGAATCTTTCAGCGTTCATATAAGTTCACATTGCTTTCCAATTGTCATAAATGTTCGTATAATACTTACAAAGAACAGAGCATTAGTGACAATAATTGTCAATGGTAGAAAAAAAATGTACATTTTTGTACTACTACTCACAGTGATCGGTTCCCGGTGGTAATGGTACAATGTCCTCGTCTCGACCTACAATTACAGTGTACAACACATAATATGAGGTTATACTCGATCCTTTACTTATTCTCTTTGATCGTTCAATCAATTAGTCATGGTGGTACCAAGCTCATTATTCTTTAATATGTTGTAATCCATGTCTTATAAAACAGGAGAAATCGATAGGAATTGGTTTAGGTGAAGAAATGGTACATAACTAATTGACATAACGTGAACAGTCGTCACTAATTTGGGTATAACTTTTTCTGTATTTATAATTTGGGAGTGAGACTAGCTCCATTGGAAACTAGACTTCCGGGGCTTGATTTTAGGCTCAAGAATCACTCAAAACGGAGTCCGGATGCAAAAGATATACCTATTCAAAGTTGGCTGGGTAGAGCTGTCTCCGCACGTGCGGGTGAACAGTGCCGCACGTGCGGCCCTGGACAGCAGCAGTCCGAAAATGGCTGAAATTGTGGGACTTCTCATTTCCAAAAATCAAACCTTAATTACAGGTAAATCAAAGCCCAAA
Organism: Camellia sinensis; assembly: GCF_055761805.1. NCBI lineage: Eukaryota > Viridiplantae > Streptophyta > Magnoliopsida > Ericales > Theaceae > Camellia > Camellia sinensis. Next base: position 17,595,450 of record NC_138966.1, read on the forward strand.
ACCCTTTAATACATGACCAATTTCACATTATTATTCTTCATCAAACACCATAATCTCACAATAAACAAATTCAATGATTTTACTTCAATCAAGGAATTCTTAGAAAATCAAGGTTCATGGGTTCAAAGCTCACATCTTCTATATCAATCCATGATTTCAAGTAGTAGATGGATTCTATACAAGGTTAGTAATTAGAGCCGCATACCTTACCCAAACCTTTGTTCATCCCTTAGTCTCTTCAATTTTTCCCAAGCTTTTGGTTGATCTTTCCTCTCTCTTCTATCTTCTTCAACCATCTTCAATCTTCCATGGATGTTGAATTTCTTAGGGAGAAGCTTTGCCTCTTCTCTCTCTCCCTCTCTCTCTCTCACGGTTCTCCTTCCCCTTTCTCTAGATATTTTTATTTTTTTGTTTGGTTCAAAATAGATGAGTTTAACAACTCATAAGGCATATATGCATATATAAAAGCTTCCCACAAATAGGAAGGGCCAAACACGCCCTTACGAATCGCACAAAATCACATTTCAATTAAACTTCCCAGATAACTCTAAAAATTATGCTGATCATAAATATGTCCCCTGTTCCGGTATCTGAAGTCTTTAAGGCCTTTAATTTGCAGTATAAAGTTAATCACCCAAACGTCCATTAACGAATCAGACAAATTAAATTTCAAATTAATTTTCCCAAATAATTCCAAAAATTCCCATTAACATATCCAAGTACTCAATTTTGATTTTTTGAACCCATAAAGGTCGGTAATTCCCATTTTAAGTCCGTAACTCAACTGATAATGCTTCAATTCTAATAGATATAATTAAATTAAACCACATCATTTCATAGGGAAATAAAGATGATTTCTTATACGCATTTTGGGGTCATTACAGGAAACCTCAGTGTTGAACCTACAAACTTTGTGCCTTGTTTTGTATCAAAATAGTGTTTTTTTTAGGCCTGTGCATCTAGGGAATTGTAGACCCACTAGTGTGTCATGCCGCCTACTAATGTGGCCTAATAGTGGCTGGTCGTCCATTATTAGTGGCCTACCGGCCACTAGTGCAAAAAAATAGATATTTTCTACCAATTGTCCCCCTATGTGCATGCACCATTCCAGCTTTATGTATACAGATATTTTCGAGATAGCCACATGGTTTTCTATATATAGATGACCTCCCCTCTTGGTTTGAAGGCTGGAAAAATTTAAAAGTGAGAAAATATTTTTGGAAGAGCAAAATTTAGGAAAATTCTCTCTCTACAATTCTCTCTCTCTCTCTCTCTCTCTCTCTCTCTCTCTCTCTCTTGCAACTTACATAGCCTTTGCTCAAACACTCTAAACCAAACCTAGAGATACCTTGCTAAGGTGATTTGGGCTTGAATTTTAGCTCTTGAGGCACTTGAGAGTGTGAAATTAGTGGTTTGTAACTCAAGGGATCATTTCTCGTCAAGAGGTATACCTTCTAGTGCTTTTGTACCATCTTTACAGTGCTTGTTTTCTATCTTTTCTTTCTATTTTTGGATTATTTATACCCTGTGTTTTTGGGCTGAAACTTGTGGTTTAAGGCCATTAAAGGTGGAGGGGTTGACAACCCTTCTTTGAACCTTGCTTCTAAGGCCTTTTCCCTTGTGTTTCCCACCTTTTCATCAACTTTTTTTGAGCTTTTCACCGCTGGTTTTCAGAGGTTAAAATCATGTTTTGAAATCCCAAAAGTGGAAGGGTTAGCCTCCCCTCCTTGTGCTTATATGTTAGTTTCAATTCCTCAATATTTAAGCTAGTTGTTGTAGTTGTTTTTGTCTTAATTCCAGCATTTTTTGGACTATTTTAGGATTGTTTTTATGAGTTAGCTTCATTCATGCTTTGTATAGTATGCTTGTAGTGTAGTGGTCCTCATAGGCTTGGTGGTACAGGCCTTAGCCACCAACCTATTTGAGTTAATAGCCTTTATTTCTTGCTTTCAATACTTGTGTTCACCTCTAAGTATCTCTACAACCTCCCTCATTTCTTAGTTTTTCCTTTGCTTTGAGGGTGGTTTTAAACCGATTGTTTGTTTAAGCTTGAGATTGAGGTTGTTGTGCCTAATGATTTAATCCCTTTGGGGGTTCATTACCAATGGTATGACATCTCTCTCATGCCTAAAACAACATTTGATTTGGTACTTGTCTCCATTAGTGGACTTAAAGCTCATTATTGGACACAATTGACTAAGGAATGGAAGGTAATTAAAATGAAGGAAAAAAACTTGAACTAAAACGGAACAAGATAATAAGGTAATTTGGTGTTCAATCGGACGATAATTGAACACATGGTGACTTGAGTCATTTCATACTCGTTAGTGATGAAATGGTTCAAGTTTCCAAGGTCAACCACTTCCCTTGATCAATCCATGATATGAAGGAGGCTTTGTTGGTCTTTTGTTATGCATTGATTTAAATTGTGCCCCTTGATTCATAAGTCATCATGCAATGAAATTGCGTCAATTGATGACTTGCAAATCAAGCCTACCCCTCATTTGACATGTTTGCTGATAAGGAGAGGCATGGTGGACAAACATCCCATGAGAATACTCTGGTTTGTGCTCTGTTTGTCCTTTGTTGCTGTAGGAAATAAACAACATTAGTGGTCGGCAGACCACTTTTACTAGACAACAACCCACTATTTGTGACCAGCCGGCCATTACTTCTGGGTTGCGGCCACTTTTTCTAGGCAGGCAGTGTCCCTTTTCCAACAGAGCAAAGCAGAGGCTGAGATGGAAAACATGTGCAATTTTTTTAACTGTGCAATAGAGGTATTCCAGTAGTAAAACATAGAGCATTATCGGATGGAAATCTACATCCATGTATGAGCCGGGATCCATGAAATGATGTAAATAGTGGACTTGTAACTAATTAGTTAGTTAGTTGTAATTATTTAATTAGCTAAAATATATAGTTAGTTAATTCGTTGTTGTAATAATTAGTCAAGTAGATTAGCTAATTTATTCTTTTGGTTTGTAATAATTAGTAAGTAGCTTAGATAGGGCATTCATTTGGACCTTCTTGTGCGAGGGCCAAACTTGTAATAATGTGTATGTCTTCCAACCCCACGCCTTTCTCCCGTTTATTTATCCCCTTACGATGGATAGTTTACAACATCATGTTTCATTTAGCATTTCCCATGTTTGCATCCACTTCTCTTGGATGTATCAAGGCTTGGTTCATCATTCTAACAAGTATTGTCGTTTATTACTTCGTTGAATACGTGTTTAAATGCATGCCATCAAATTGATTCACATGTTATAATTAGTAGCTGAGCCTATTAGTTGCATCATTGCATGTGTTGCATTAGTTAGGAGCATGCATGTTTTCTAACTCTTTTGTTTCTTTGGGCTCGCCTCAGATTACTAGGTGAGCATTTTTTGCTTTAGCATATCGCATGTGTGTGATTATTGCTATGAGTAGTATGCTTACCATGAGGCTAAGTGCTTTATTGATATACTTGCTTAAATGCCTATGGATGAAGGCTAATTGCTTGAATTGGAATAATTTGAGTAATGTTCATATGCAATCACTTTTTCAAGTGGTACATATTCAAAACAAATTTCAAAACAAACACGAATCAAAGCGTTGCAATTTTTGCAAATTAGTTTATGCTTGTGTGCGCGTCACATAGTAATCCTAGTCTTTTAATCGGTACAAGAGCATATATTGTAAATAAGATCCACATCATGATTAGTAGAGGCTAATATTTGATCGGGCTAGTGGGGTGCTCAATTCATGACATTCCCCTCTCGTACCAAAGTTCTCGAGCCGAGGCAATCTCGGTGATAACGGACACGTGGCCTTTGACACGAGTCATGTGTTTCCTAAATCTCTTAAAAAATATTTAGGTGGCGATTCTGTATCTGGCAAAGGCCAAGCAAGCCAAAAAAACATTATGAATTCATCCACAGGCCAATCCAGGGGACACTGAATGGCCGTTTTCTTCAAGAATGAGAGGATTTCCCTTTTTGTGGCTTTCCCGAGCCTTGGGTAAATTCCTCAGAGTAGCTTGTCCTCGGGTTCGAGATCTTCTTTGGCCATCCGCTGCAGGACAATGATGATGAGGAAAGGGCTGAACTAAACATCAAAGCTGAACAGAGCACAGAAGGTGACTTAGATGACAGCATACCTGAAGTAGAGACAACGCTGGCTAGTCTCCTAACAGATCCTGTCGCCAACCTAGAGAACTTAGGAGATAAATTTATTGTCTCCATGATCGGGGAAGAACTGGATGTGAACCCAACCAGTGGCATAATGGATGTATCAGGGGCAGTATCTCTTACCTGGCAGCTGGAGGAAGGCTATCTATACAGTTCTAAATAAAGTGATGAGCTAGAATCTGATTCCACTAAGTCCGTGGGGTTGGGATCAGATTCAAGTTCTTCTGAGTCTGGGTTTTGTATTTCTGGGGGTGGTAACCCAGATACCAAAGTCCTGTCTAGGTCTTCATTCTGCTTTTCTTTTGATTTTGTAACCAAAGATCTGGACCTTTTCAATGAAAATTTTACAAATTCCATGTACTTTTTTGTGCCGTTGGTTTATTGTATTGATCAAAATTTTCAAAATTTCAATGAAAACGAAGGAGAAGAAAAGGATCCGCGCCAGGTCTAGATCGGGTCCACGTTGTCTTCGACCTTTTTATCACTTTATTTAAAAATTTCAAAGATGTTTTTGTGTGGTCCTACAAAGACATGCCTGGAATCGATCCTGAGATTATACAACATCGGAACCCTTTTGACCCCGAGGCTCGACCAGTCAAGCAGAAGCTACATTGAATTCGTCAGGATTGGGCACTAAAAATCAAGAAAGAGGTCACCAAGCAGATCAAGGAAGGTTTCTTGTTAGTATATGAGTACCCGACTTGGTTGGCCAACATCGTCCCAGTGCTGAAGAAGGATGGAAGAATTCTGGTGTGTGTAGACTTCCGAGACTTGAACAGAGCCAGTTTGAAAGATGACTTTCCTCTGCCAGATATTGATGAGTTAGTGGATTTCACTGCGAGCCATGCATTACTATCATTTATGGATGCGTTCTCCGGGTCCAACCAGATTTTGGTGGCACCCGAAGACAGATAGAAGACCACATTCACCATTCTGTGGGGTACCTACTACTACTGGGTTATATTGTTTGGGTTGAAAAATGTTGGAGTTGCCTATCAAAGGGTTGCGACCACCATTCTGCGTGACATGATCCATAGAGAGGTTGAGGTGTATGTGGACGACATGATTGTCAAGCTCAAAGAATGACAAGGTGCAGACACCCCATTTTTCACTACCCCTCAGACTTGGGCACCGTTGATTGATTACTCGAGGATGAAAGTTATGCTATGCAAAGGTCTGATTTCTTTGGCAAGGAGAGTGTCAAATCCCAACCTTACACCCCATTTTGGATCAAAACCTTTTTGACCAAAATGATTTCATACCTTAAAACCATCTCTTTCAAAATATTTTTGAAAAAAGTTTCAATGATGTTCCGAGGCTCGTATTTTGTTAAATATTGTGCTTTTCGGTAAACTGAGAAAGGACAAAGTGGAAATAAATGAAAGAGAGATGAACTCTTTGAAAAACACTTTGAAACATCTTTTCTAGAGGTTTGGAGTTGAGGAAAAATGGAGGATAGGAAAGAAAACTAGCTGAGGAGAAGTTAGGCATGAATCCGGTTAGGAATGAAACTGAGCAGTCTTCACTAAAACAAGCATATCTTTTTGCACAGTTGGAATTTTGATGTGAGACTGCCACCATCGGAAATAAGACTTCCAGGGCTTCAATTTAGACTCAAGAATTACCTGCAAAGGAGTCCGAACGAAGGAGATATGCCCATTTGAAATTGGACCTGGAGAGTAGATTTTTCTGGCCGGCCACTGGTGAAGTTTTCCGGCCATGGATGGGCTTTGTCGACCATGTGTCGGCATGATTGAGCTCTTTCATCCATGTGTCATCTAGGGGAGCATATTTTCAGCCATCAATGGTGGCCGTCGGCCACCAGTGATGGCTGGTCGGCCACTGGTGCAAAAAAGTCAGTTTTTGTGCAGATATTTTCCTCTAGCTGTTTGCACAAAGTTCCTGCTGTCCATTTTGAGATATTTTCGACCAAGGCTCATATATTTCTATATATAAATGACCTATCTCTCATATTTCATGGTTGAAAAAATTTTGAGAGCCACTCTCTACAATTCTCTCTCTCAAGATTTCTCTCTCCCTTGAAATTTTGTGCATTCAAGTAGAGATATACATCTAGTTTGCCTATCAACCCTTAACCAAAGCTGCTCATCTTTGGGCTGAGGTTACTTGGGACCCTCTTTGAGCTCTAGAAGGTGGTCTCGGCTTGATTTAGTGCCTCATTTGTGCCAAGAATTGTCCTTTGCTTCAAGAGATATAACACTTGTCCTTTAAGCTTATTTTGTACACTTGTTTTGCCATATTTTCAAACTGTTTTTGGACTGATTTTGAGCTGTCAAAAGCTCTATTTTGATGGTTTAAAAGTGTTGGTTTGAGGTCATATTGAGTTAGGGGGTGGTCCACCCTTCTTGCTCCTTTGTTTGTTGAGCTTTTGTACCATTTTTCATCAATTTCAAATCACATTTTTTGGCCTTTTAGCCACTGAATTTTAGAGGTTTTTCAATGATAAAAACCTTGTTTTGAATTCCAAAATTGAAGGGTTAGCCTCCCCACCTTGTGTCTTGTTTGCATGCCAAGTTAGCCTCACACGTTAGCTTATTATTTTAGCTTTTTGTGGCTTAAGTCCAGCATGTTTTAAGCTCTGTTTTGACCTGTTGTGGCTCTGTTTTGGGCTGGTTAATTCATTTGAGCCTTGTATTGCGTAGTTGTAGTGTAATCTCCTTCACTAGCTTGATGTTTTAATGCGTTAATCATCATTGTTTTGAGTTAATAGCATGTTTTAGTATTGTTTTACACTTCATTTTAGCACTATAATCTCTGCGATCTCCCTCCAGTTTTCACTCTTTTAATTGCTTTGAAAGTGGCTTTAAACCTCTTGTTTGCCTAAGTGTGAAATAGAGGTGTTGCACCTAATGGTTAAATCCCTTAGAGGGTTCATTACCAACAGTGTACTGCCTTTTTCTTGCCCAAAGTAACTTGTTGGTTGAGTCATCTTTCCATTAGAGGACACTCACTAATGGACCTAATGGATTAAAGAATGGCTTTGGTAATTAAAATGAGTAAATAAAATTGGACAAGTAAAAGAGGCAAGACAAGTATTCTTTGTGTTTGCATTTCATGTGTTCAAATCGGACGTTAATTTGAACACAAGGAATATGGGACATTTCATACTCAAAGTGATGAAATGTGTCATTTTCCTAGGTCACCATTGCCCTTGATCATGCATGATAGGGTGGGGGTTATTTTGGTCTTGTTTGTGCATTTATTGAACTTATACAAACTTGGTCCCTTAGCCATCATGCATGGAAATTGCTTGATTGGTAGTTTGAGGGCCAAGAGTTTCTCTCATTTGAGCTTGTGTGATGATAAGGAGGGTAAACAGTACAAACAACCTGTGAGAATACACTGTTTTGTTCTGTTTTGCTCAATGTTGCAACATGCAAGTGTGAACCATCAATGGCCGATAGCCACCACCAGTGGCCGATCGGCCACCAATGGTAGCCGACCGGCCACCATTGGTAGCTGACCGGCCACCATTGGTAGCTGACCGGCCCCTTGTCAGCCATCAGTGATTTTTGTACAGTGTGTTCTTGAGGTGGAGCAGAGGTATTCTGAAAGTTAGCAGAATTTTTGGTGTTCAAATGTGCAAATAGAGGCTCACAGCAGCAAAATAGTGGCTTTTTGGGTAGAGAAATCGAGCATGCATGCATTCCTTGTTTCCCGAGGCCGTTTAATTAACTTGTCTAATTAATTTGTTGATTAATTCGTGTTGTAGTTAATTAGTTTTGAGTTTTGTAATAATTAGTTAGCTTAAGTAGCATAGCTAGTAGGTTAGCTTTTATTCATTCGGACCCTCCTTCGCGAGGGCGTATTGTTGTAATAAGTGTGCGTGCATGTGTGTATGTCTTCCAACCTGACGTCTTTCTCCCTTTTATTTAATCGCTTTTGATGGTTAGATTAGGGATCATATTTCGATTAGCATATCGCATGCTTGCATCCATTCATCTTGTATTGAACGCACTGAGGCTCGCCGCATCACTCAAACTGCATTGTCATTTTAATATCTTATTTGAATACGTGTTTAATTGCATGTTATCAAATCGATCCATATGCCATATTAGGTGTCGAGCCTATTAATTGCATATTGCATGTATTGCATTTGGCATCGTGTATAGTTAGGATCATGCATTTTTCTAACTAGCTTTTGTTTTGGCTTGGAGTACTCAGTAAGTTGTTATGCTTTTGTTTACTTGCATGAGTGTGATTGCCATGTTTCCATGTTTCGCATGCTTGCCATGAGGTTATTTGCTTAAATGCTAACCTGCATGATTGCCTGTGGATGAAGGTTTGTTGTTTGAATTGGAACAATTCAAAAAATGTGTGTTTTAAGCCCACTTTGTTGAGTGGCAAATCATGTTTTAAGTCCACTTTGTTTGGTGGAAAATCCGCATCTTTAAGCCCACTTTAGGTGGCAAATTCAAACCATTTTCACAAACAAACATGAGTTGAATTGTTCCAAATTTAGCAAACTAGTCTATACTTGCTTGTGTGCGTCACATAGTAAAGTTAACTTAACTACTGAAATAACAACACATAATGTTTATAAAATATCATATCATGATTAGTAAAGGCCGATCTTTGATTGGGCGAGCGGGGGTGCTCATTTCAGGACCTGCCCCGATTGGGCGAGCGGCATCCATCACTTTTACGTGCAGATGCTACCTCGTGTCAGCATTTCAGGACCTTTGAACTGAGAGTTGAAGGTAAGAGTTCGAAAAACACAAGGGGGGGATCCCTGTTAGAGTAGAGCGGTTCATTGCCACTTACCCCATAAGGTGCTTGCTAAAGCACCACTTTGTTTGTTTACTGCATTTCCCTAAACATCATGCACTACATTGCTTGTAACAAGTATCATATCATCGCACTTATTGCATTTATTTGCATCTTGTTATCCTGTATCATTTGTCCTTTTACGCTGAGCAGCGTTTAGGATCATTGTCCCCTGGGACTTATCTCAAGATGCGTGGAATGCGCTCCTAACAGCTTTTCTTTGGACCTCTTCTCACGATTTCGATGTGGTTAGAGTGTCCCTTTCCTCACACGATTTCAGAGTGTTTGGAATTTATCTCAGGATGTGTGGAATGCGCTCTTGATAGCTTTTCTTTGGACCTCTTTTCACGATTTCAGCGTGGTTAGAGTGTCCCTTTTCTCACACGATTTCAGCGTGTTTGGAATTTATCTCAGTATGCGTGGAACGTGCTCCTGATGGCTTTTCTTTGGACCTCTTCTCACGATTTCAGCATGGTTAGAGTGTTCTTTTCCTCACACGATTTCAGCATGTTTGGAATTTATCTCAAGTTGCGTGGAACGCGCCCCTGAGTAGTTATTTTCAAACCTCTTCTTACGATTTCTGCGTGGTTAGAGTGTTCTTTTGCTCACACGATTTCAGCGTGTTTGGAATTTATCTCAAGTTGCGTGGAACGCACCACTGAGTGGTTGTTTTTGGATCTTTTTTCACGATTTCAGCGTGTTTGGAATTTATCTCAAGTTGCGTGCAGCGCGCCCATGAGTAGTTGTTTTTGGACCTCTTCTCATGATTTCAATATGGTTAGGGTGTTCTTTTCCTCACACGATTTCGGCGTGTTTGGAATTTATTCTTCCTCCTCTCATAATTCCAGCATGGTTGCAGTATGTCACCCTTTGCATCTGCTACACTATCTGTTACATCCATTACATCATACCATTTTATCGCATGCATCCTTTCCATGTTAAGCTTAATCTGGCATGTGCCTATACTTTTCCTGTTAAAACATAGCTCTGCATGTGTGCGCGCCTATTCCACTACGAGAATTGTGGTCTGAGGGTTTCGGCACCTTTCCTGTGTTAGACGTGGTTTGTTTTGTGTCATACCTTTTCTAAGTAAAATGTAGTTTGGCTTGCGTCTCTTTATTCACTGTATCCATTGCATCCATCGCATTGTACTTTGTCTTGTTGCATTTAGCATTTGGGATCACGATGTTTCCTCAGCAGATCATTTCTCACTTATATCATACCACCTAATTACTTGTATTCTTTCCGCGAAACACATAGTTCTGCATGTGCACATGGCTATTCCACTAAGAGAATTGTGGTTTGAGGGTTCCGGCACCATTTCTTTGTTAAACATAGTTTGATGTTGCATCTTCATCCTTTTATGGTATTTGTGTGGTTTTGCATTGCTTGTGGTTTGATGATTCAATTACATTGTATATCATTTGCATCATTGTATTAAACTGCATATCCTTCACATTTTTTTGTTAAATTGTGTTTCATTTTGCATCCCGCCCCTGAACTACGTTGGTTTGATTCCTTAGAAAGGGATACGCAGGCAACTTTTGGGTTCAATCAATTGCATTTGCATTTTGTTTGTTTGCCCAAGTCTTACGGCCTTGTCAAGATTGGTCATCTTCGGGCTTTGACCTTCACTCACGTTATTTCATGACTTTGAGCTCTGTCAAAGAGGGGCAACTGTAGTCACCCCATTTTTTACCGCCTTTCAGACTTGGGCGCTATTGATTGATTACTCGAGGATGAAAGTTATGCTATGCAAAGGTTTTATTTCTTTGGCAAGGAAAGCATCAAATCTCAACCTTACACCCCATTTTGGGCCAAAACTATTTTGAGCAAAATGATTTTAGACCTTAAAACCCTCTCTTTCAAAATATTTTTGAAAACAATTTCTACGATGTTCTGAGGCTCGCATTTCATTAAATATTGCGCTTTTCGGTAAACCGAGCAAGGAAAAAGTGGAAATAAATGAAAGAGAGGTGAACACTTTGAGAAAATATATAAAAAATCTTGTTTAGAGATTTGGAGTTGAAGAAAAGTGGAGGAGAGGAAAGAAAACTAGTTGAGGAGAAGTTAGGCATGAATCCGGTTAGGATCGAAATTGAGCAGTCTTCACCAAAATCAGCATATCTTTTTGTACACTTGGAATTTTGATGTGAGGCTGCCACCATTGGAAGTAAGACTTCTAGGGATTCAATCTAGACTCGAGAATTACTTGCAAAGGAGTCCAGACGAAGGAGATATGCCCATTTGAAGTTGGACCTGGAGAGCAGATTTTTCTGGCCGGCCACCGGTGGAGTTTTCCGACCATGGATGGGCTTTGTCTACCACGTGTTAGCCATGATTGAGCTTTGTTGGCCATGTGTCGTCTATGGGTGCATTTTTTCAGTCATAAATTGTGGTCGTCGGCCACTGGTGCAAAAAAGTCAGTTTTTGTGCAGATATTTTCCTCCAACTATTTGCACAAAGTTCTAGCTATCCATTTTAAGATATTTTTGACCAAGGCTCATATATTTCTATATATAGATGACCTATCTCTCATATTCCAAGGTTGAAAAAAATTTGGGAGCCCCTCTCTCTACAATCCTCTCTCTCTCTAGATTTCTCTCTCTCTTAAACTTTTATGCATATAAGTGAAGATATACTTCTAGTTTGCCTATCAACCCTTAACGAAAGTTGCTCATCTTTGGGATGAGGTTACTTGGGACCCTCTTTGAGCTCTAGAAGGTGGTCTTCGCTTGATGTAGTGCCTCATTTGTGCCTAGAACTGTCGTTTTCTGCAAGAGGTATAACACTTGTCCTTTAAGCTTATTTTGTACACTTGTTTTGCCATCTTTTCAAACTATTTTTGGACTGATTTTGAACTGTCAAAAACTTTGTTTTTATGGTTTAAAAGTGTTGGTGTGAGGTCATTTTGAGTTAGGGGGCAGTCCAACTTTCTTGCTCCTCTGTTTGTTGAGCTTTTGTACCATTTTTCATCACTTTCAAATCAATTTTTTTGGGCCTTTTATCCACAAAATTTCAGAGGTTTTTCAGTGGTAAAAACCTTGTTTTGAAGTCCAAAATTTGAGGGGTTAGCCTCCCCTCCTTATGTTTTGTTTGCATGCCTACTTAGCCTCACATGTTAGCTTATTATGTTAGCTTTTGGTGGCTTAAGTCCAGTATGTTTTAAGCTCTATTTTGACCTATTTTGTCTCTATTTTGGGCTGGTTAATTCATTTGAGCCTCGTATTACGTAGTTGCAGTGTAATCTCCTTCACTAGCTTGATATTTTAATGCATTAATCATCATTGTTTTGAGTTATGAGCATGTTTTAGTGTTGTTTTACACTTTATTTCAACACTATAATCTCTGCCATCTCCCTCGATTCTTTACTCTTTTATTTTCTTTGAAAGTGGCTTTAAACCTCTTGTTTGCCTAAGTGTGAAATGGAGGTGTTGCACCTAATGGTTTAATCCCTTAGGGGGTTCATTACCAATAGTGTAATGCCTCTTTCATGCCCAAAGCAACTTGCTGTTTGAGTCATCTTTGCATTAGAGGGAACTCACTAATGGACTTAATGGATTGGAGAATGCTTTGGTAATTAAAATGAGTACACAAAATTGGACAAGTAAAATAGGCAAGATAGGCATTCTTTGTGTTTGCATTGCATGTGTTCAAACTGGACGTTAGTTTGAACACAAGGAATATGGGACATTTCATACTCAAAGTGATGAAATGTGTCATTTTCCTAGGTCACCATTGCCCTTGATCATGCATGATAGGGTGGTGGTCATTTTGGTCTTGTTTGTGCATTTATTGAACTTATAGAAACTTGGTTCCTTAGCCATCACGCATGGAAATTTCTTGATTGACGGTTTGAGTGCCAAGAGTTTCTCCCCTTTGGGCCTGTGTGGTGAGGAGGAGGGTAAATAGTACAAACAACCTGTGAGAATTCACTATTTCGCTCTGTTTTGCTCTCTATTGCAGCATGCCAGTGTGAACCAGCAGTGGCCAACCACCACCACCAGTGGCCTACCGGCCACTAATGGTAGCCGATCGGCCCCTTGTCCCCCTTGTTGGCCATCAGTGATTTTTGTACAGTGTGTTCCAGAGGTGGAGCAGATGTATTCTGAAAGTTAACAAAATTTTGGTGTTCAAATGTGCAAATGGAGGCTCACAGCAACAAAACAGTGGTTTTTCAAGTAGAAAAATCGAGCATGCATGCATCCTACATTTCCCGAGGCTGTTTCATTAACTTTTCTAGTTAATTTGTTGATTAATTCGTGTTGCAGTTAATTAGTTTCGAGTTTTGTAAAAATTAGTTAGCCTAATTAGCGTAGCTAGTAGGTTAGCTTTTATTCATTTGGACCCTCCTTCGTGAGGGCGTAATGTTGTAATAAGTGTGCGTGCGTGTCTGTATGTCTTCCAACCCCATGTCTTTCTCCTTTTTTTAGTCGCTTTTGATGGTTAGATTAGGGACCATATTTCGATTAGCATATCGCATGCTTGCATCCAGTCATCTTGTATTGAACGCACCGAGAGTCGGCGCATCATTCAAACTGTATTATCATTTCAATATCTTATTTGAATACGTGTTTAATCGCATGTTATCAAATCGATCCATATGCCATATTAGGTGTCGTGCCTATTAATTACATATATCATGTGTTGCATTTGGCATCATGTATAGTTAGGATCATGCATCTTTCTAACTAGTTTTTGTTTTGGCTTGGAGTACTCGGTAAGTTTTTATGCTTTTGCATACTTGCATGAGTGTGATTGCCATGTTTCCATGTTTCGTATGCTTGCCATGAGGCTATTTGCATAAATGCTAAACTGCATGAATGCCTATGGATGAAGGTTTGTTGTTTGAATTGGAACAATTCAACAAATGTGTGTTTCAAGCCCATTTTGTTGAGTGGCAAATCATGTTTTAAGCCCACTTTGTTTGGTGGAAAATCCGCATCTTTAAGCCCACCAGAGGTGGCAAATTCAAACCATTTTCGCAAACAACATGAGTTGAATTGTTCCAAATTTAGCAAACTAGTCTATAGTTGCTTGTGTGCATCACATAGTAAAGTTAGCTTAATAATCGGACTAAGAACACATAATGTTTATAAAACATCATATCATGACTAGTAAAGGCCGATCTTTGATCGGGCGAGCGGGGGTGCACATTTCAAGACCTTCCCCGCTCATACCTAAGTTCCAGACACGTAGACTTTGGCACAAGTCAGGGTTACCTAAATTTTCCCAAAAATAAAATATTTAGGTGGCGACTTTGTATATGGAAAAACAATCCAATTTTGACATTATTTGATTTAAAATCGATTTTCCAAAACAATTTGCCAAATTTAGACTCTTTGGTGTTTATCAGTTTCCCATTGCACTTGTGAGATTGGATTCAGAACCACGGGAGTCCGAATTGTGAGGCCTTCTTTTCAAACCCTTTTTGAAAGGCGGGGGGCGCGAAAAAAGGCGACTCCACAGAAGGCCACTACACCACGCTAGAGAAATTCTTTCAACGAATCAGAGAATACAAATTGAGGTTGAACTCGAAAAATGCACCTTTGGCATAATGGCAGGAAAAATGCTGTGTTTTCTGGTCACACAAAGGAGAATTGAAGTAGATCCTTCCAAAATCAAGGCCATCTTAGAAATGCCACCACCAAGAACCAAAAAGGAGGCGCGTGGCTTTCTGGGTAAAGTGCAATTCATAAGACGATTTATTTCCAAATTAACCTTGACTTAAGAACCACTATTTGGTGTCCTGAGGAAAGGAAAGAAATTCTGATGGGATGATTGATGTCAGTTTGTGTTTGTACAAGTTAAGTAGTACCTCCAGAATCCGCATGTGTTGTCGCCACCGGAGCCGGGAAAACCTTTGATTCGATACTTGTCAGTGACATATATGACCATGGGATGCATGCTCGCTTAGAAATCTAAAGATAGGGTGGAGAAAGCCATCTATTTCTTGAGTAAGAAAATTATGGATTACGAGACCTGGTACATTCCCTTAGAGAAAGCTTGCCTAGCCTTGGTGTGGGCTGCCAGGAAGTTGAGGCACTACTTGTTAGCTCACTCTATAATCCTGATTTCGAGATTAGATCATGTAATAACCTGACCCACTTATATGCTTTCTGGTATGTTTTCAGTCTCTAATTATGTGTGTAATTATATGCTTAATATGAAAGTCCATGTAAAATTAAGTTTAATTGGGTGAATTTTATGGCTATGGAGTTATATCTGTCAATTGTGTGAAAAATCTGTTACAATTGTGACACTTGGATTAGTAATTGGGAACCTTAGAAGCTCGATAACCCGAAATTGACCTTATAATTGTGAAGGGCATCATTTTTAGATCATAATATCAATTTTTATAAAAATTTGATTCGTAATGATTAAATTAATTAATTTGTGGTCAACTCTTAAATAGCTCTCTTCAATACTTAATTTGGTCACTTTTTGTATCACAAAAGAGATATCTCCTGAGAAGGAGAGAGTGCTAGAGAGAAAGAGAAGAGACTTCAACAAGGAGAAGATTGAAGAAATTGAGAAGAGTTGTAGAGATTTGGACTAAGGGTAGGAATAACCTACTAGAAATAACCTCTCTACATGATTTGGGTTGGAATTTCTTTTACATTTATGAAAACTAGGGTTTATAATTAAAGTCAAGTGTATGGTAAATGGTTAATTGGATAATTGCATCTTATTCTCTAGTTTTGCATGTTGAAACTTACCTATGTAACTAGATGGCTAAATATATGTTTGCTTAGACAAATAAAGCTAGAAACATAAGAGAATTGAATTGTGTATGTGAATCTAGAAAGGGTTATGATCTAATTAAGCTTGTAATTCATGTTTATTGTGGTATTATAACTTGTGATTCATGTTATGGGGATGTTATGTTAAATTATTGAGTTGATTTCCCTATTTTTCTCCTTGTGATATGGTTTCCTTGTTGGATTTTTGCTTTAGTTCGAATTGCTCAAAATAGAGGTTGCGACCGCACATGCGGGGCTCATGGCTGCACGTGCCGGAAGCACCACCGCATGTGCGGGGCTCACAGCTGCACGTGTGGGAAGTAGGGGAGGGTGAAGTTGAGATTCTGAATTAAATGCACGTGCGGGGCGCACGTGCGGCCCACCTTTCCGTACATGACGCGAAGGACTTTCCCACGTGCGGCCCAAGGGTAAAAATTATGTGTTCTTCTTTTCTTCGGTGTAACCCTCTGGGATTGCTAAAATATGTGTTTGAAGCTTTTAAAATGCTTGTAATTAAATGAAGGTTGAATGATCAGATAATGACTAAAAAGGGAAAGACTAAAGAAAAGAGACTAATTTATGAGTTGCATGTTTTGTGTGGGTCACGTAAAGGAAAGGAATATTGCTCTCCCACAGCACTGTGAGTAATAGTAATGTAGTGATATGTTTCATTCACTTCCGATAGTTATAGTTATCGTTAGCATACTGTTACTCGGGAATGGGTTATATCTCCATATGATGAATAATTAGAAAACTTGAGTATGATATTGAGCAATGGTATTCTTATGAACCCAAGGTCGTTCTGTTGGTATGTTGGGCCTGAGGCCGTTCTATTAATAAGTTGGGCCTGAGGCCATTTTGTATGGTATTAGGCCTGAGGCCGTTTTGTATATTATTGGGCCCGAGGCCGTTTTGGAAATAAATGCAGAACAAGGACAAACATGTGAAATATATGCTTACATACAGTGTGATTCTTGTTTATTCATACGAATTGCTGTAGACCGCCCGAGCGTCCCAGCTCCGCGCACGAAGGCGCGAAATCGTTTTGGCCCTGTTTGTTTTCAGAGATAGAATGGAGGGGATTGATAGTGAGGGGATGAATAGTGAGGGAATTGTTAGTAAGGGGATTAATAGTGAGAAATTGTTAAATTATTTTTATATAAAATAATAAAAATAATAAAAAAATATAAAAATTAAACATTAATATTTTTAAAAAAAATTCTCAATATATAAAAAATAAAAAAATTTCTAATCCCCTCACTATTTTTCTAATACCATCTCTACCTCCTCACTATGAATCCCCCTTCCAAGGGTATTAGTAAGACCAAGGTATTACTAGTCCCAAGGCCATCTCTCAAAACAAAGAAGGTATTAGTAGTCCCAATCCTCTTCCTATAACCCCAAACAAACGGTGCCTTTGTTCTTTAGCTACTACAGTTCGGACTCAATGTCACGGTTCTGAATCTAATCTTGCAAAGTGCAATACAAGATTGATAAATCACCAAAGAGTCCAAATCCGACAAATCGTTTTGGAAAACTAATTTAATAAAGAAGTGTCAAACATGGACTGCTTTGCCAGATACAGAGTCACCACATAAATATTTTATTTTGGGGAAATTTAGGAAACCCTGACTTGTGCCTAAGGTCACGTGTCCATCATCACCAAAGTTGCCTCGGCTCGGGAACTTGGGTACGAGAGGGGAAGGTCATGCAATGAGCACCCCCTCTCGCCTGATCAAAGATCAGCCTTCACTAACATGATATTTTATTTTTGAAAACACATGTATTCTTATTCCAGTTATTAACCTGGAATTACTATGTGATGCGCACATCATACAAGTATAGACTAGATCGCCTAAGTTGGAACAAAACACTTCATGTTTGTTTGTTTGAAAATGGTTTGAGGGTGCTACTCGCAAGTAGGCTAAGATGTGGATTTTGCCACCCTCAAGTGGGCTTAGAAAACAAGATTTTGCCACTTCGCAAAGTGGGCTTAAAACTCGCATTTCGATGAATTGTTCCAATTCAAGCAATCCAACTTTCATCCATCGACATTCATGCAGTTAATCACTTAAGCAGTTAGCCTCATGGCAAGCATGCTAAACATGGCAACACTTACACGCATGCAAGATGCTAAAACATAAACACTTAGAGTGTACTCCGAGCCAAAACAACAACTAGTTAGAAATCATGCATGATCCTAGTTTTTGTTAAAAAAAATGGCTAATGCAACACATGCAAAATGTAACTAAAAATAGGCTCGGCTATTCTAAGATGGCATATGAAATGCAACTTGATAACATGCTGTTGAACACGTATTCAAGTAAATGTATTGAAATAAAATGTGGTTTGTGTGATGCGCCGAGCCCGGTGCATGGAAGACAGATGGATGAATGCAAACATGCAAGCATAAGGATGCTAATCAAAATATGACCTAGAACTAACCATCGTAAGTGGTTAAGGAAAAGGGAGAAAGACGTCGGGTTGGAAGACATTCACACACTCACGCACACTTATTACAAAATTCGTCCTCTCAACAGATGGTCAGAAAAAAAATAAAGCTAGTCTAACTAATCTAATAACCTAATTAGACTAATTATTACAACACGTTAACTAATTAACAAATTAGCTAGTTTAATTACAAATTCAAAAGCTAATTAATCAAGTAAAGCTAATTACAAATTACAAAGCCTCGGCTCAGTTCTAAGAGTTTGAAGATGCATGCTCGATCGCCTCGCTCGGAAATCTATTACCATGCCTCATGTTGCCTCTATTTGCGCTGTTTTAGACTTCTGAAAATTGTGCCAATCTCCAAAACACTTTTGGTTCACTTCATGGACATGTGTAGACACCCCATTTTTGACCGTCCTCAAGACTTGGGCATCATCGTTTGAACACTCGATGATCATCCATGTTAGTGTTCGTCTTGAGTTCTCGGAGGTTTCGGTTGCTCGCCTTGCCTCAAGACCTCTTGACTTGCCTGTTTTGTGCTTGGTTGTACACCAAACACTTGTGTTTTGCTTCTGGGGGAATAGGGTGGCTTGTCAACCATCCCTACACCCCACCGGCCGAGGCTTGAAGCCATCGGCCCCCTTTTATTCCCATCGGTCAAGAGTGTTGGCCGATCGGCACTATATTTAGTCGACCGGCCATTGCTTTGGTCGATCGGCCATTATTGCTGGCCGAACCCTGTTCATCTGCTTTATCCAGATATTTTGTGGCAGCTAGCACAGCTGGCACCTACAATTAACCCCCTCTATACACGTGTATGGAGGGATTTGCCTCTTGTTTAGCTTCTCTTAGAAGCTTTAGAAATTGAGCCTCTATAAAGAGAGAGCCCCTCCTCCCTCCTCCAAGGTTCAAAAAATTGGTTCTTGACAGGATAAATATAGTGTTGTATCTATTTTACTTAGTTTGGCCTTGTTTTGTGACCTAAAGTGAGTTTTTTCTTACTTTTGCACTAGAACACCTAGAATTCCACCATCCTTGGGTTGTTAAGGCCTTAGAAGGTTGTTCTTAGGGTTCTTAGACTAGTTTTGACCAAAGAAAGGTGCTGGAGCTTTGTTTCTAAAGAAGGTTTACAAGGGTGAGTATCCTTACTTTAGTTACCCCTTTCTTGCTTAGGCTTTTATCCATTCTTGCATGTTGTTTTAAGCTTCGACTATAACTGATAAAAGTTCTGATTTTGTGTGCTTTAGAACTTTGTTTAAGGTCACTTTGAGGTTTGGGGTTGTTCCCCCCCTCCAAGGCCTTGTTAGGCCATGTTTTAGGCCATACCTTTTGGCCATTGTTTTGCTCTTTGCATGACCTCTCTACCAGTAAAATCAAGAGGATTTTCAGTGGTGGAGAGGTGGTTTTGAGGTCCTAAAAAGGAGAGGGTCATCCCCTCTCCTTGTCGTCATTAATGCTTGCATAAGTGTCTTATGTGGTAGCATGTGTGTTTAGTTTGTTTTAGATCCATTTCAGTTTGTATTAGGCTTTGTTTTTCCATGATACACCTCTGCTTTTAGTTGGTTTAGACATGCCATGTATGCTTCCTACACTTGTCTTGTAATCCCATGATTTGGCCTTAACATGCATCATGTTGTAACATGTGTTTTTAGCATGATTTGGCTCAACTCCATGAAGCTTTTAGCCTTTTTGTAGCATGCTTAGGCTCTATTTTTCATTGTTTTGGTTATGCTTGCATTGTTTTGTATAGCCACCATGCAATCTAGCTTGTTACCTTTGAGTGTCCAAGTTGCTAGCATGCAGTATTTGGATCATTTAAGTGGTTTGGCATCACTTAGAATGTTACTTCAGTCCATATTTCATGCTTGAATACTTGCACTTATCACTCCTTTATTGTCTTAAAGGGTTTGTGTTTTATGCCTCATGAATGTCTCATTGTGTATGCTATTATGCTTAGGTCATTGGGATGCCATCTAAGTGGGTTTTTGGGCTCATTTTGACATGTCCTAACTCTATTTTGGGTCGCTTAAATCGTGCCATGTTTGGTTGTATTAGGTGTAGTGTATGACCTCTTTGATGGCCTTGCATGCCTCGTGATTTTGCCCCTTTGTTTTAGCTTGTTTTGGCTTTGGTCATTGCATGTTTTAGACTCACTTTAGCTTGATTTAGGACTGTTTTGGGTCATACTTGCCATGTGCTCTTTGTTTTGTGTAGCTTTGGTTCAAGTCCTTTGACTAGTCTTAGGCTCCAGTCTTAAGCATGCCATGCTTGACTCGTTTATGTGACTTGACATCACTCCTAGCCTCATTTCAGGGCATATAATGTTGTCATATTTGTACGCTTTCCATTCCTTTTAAGTGTTCTTAAAAGTTGCCCTTTCATGCTTGAGTATTCGACCATTTCGCATGCATGTGTGTATGTGCATTTGCCCTCATGTCCTTAGCATTTTGGCCACTGATTTGGGCCTATTCGAGAGCTGCCCATTTTGGTTTAAGACCATCCCCGCATGTTGTTGCATGCTTGCCTTGTATGTTGTCACATACTTGTTGCATATTTGGTAAATTGCATGTTGTAGCATGCTAGTTTAATTGTGCCTCGTTGTGTACTTAATCCATAACATGTTATTGCATACTTGGCCTATTAACATGTTGTATGTTTAAGTGGTATTGCATTTGGTATGCATCTCTTGTTAAGTTGCCTAACATGTTGCTACATGCTTGCCTATCCTCACATGTTGTCACATGTTCGCCTTGCATGCTTGAACATCCATGTTGCATCTTGCATGCTTGTCTAGGTTGCATTGCATTTGGCATGCTTGTTACCTTCGCCATGATCATGTTGCATTAGTTTTGCTTGCATATTTGCATCCCTTGCCTCTTGATCAACCATGATCGAGGTTAGGGCCCCCTTTTGTGTTTATGTGCATTTCATTTGATATCAAATTGCCCACTCGACACCTTTGGCCATCATGCATTGAAATGCGTGATCGATGGCCCGAGGGTCGAGAACCATGCTCCTCTAAGTCTCAAAAATGCTGAGGAGGGTGGTGGTGCATAAATTGCTTTGAAAATGCATTACCATGCTCTGTTTGTCCTCTGCTGCAGCAAAACAGCATTCTGCCGGAATAGATGGTCGACCGACCATATTCAATGCCGATCGGCTATGTATGTTTGGCCGAGAGCCTTACAAATGGTCGATGATCAGTTCCTCATGGCTGGTGGCCTCACCTCTTGGTCGGTGACCTCTCACAACCCCCAGGGAGTAGTTTAGAAGCAACTTTGAGACTTGTGTAGTGTTCAGTGGTGCAGAGCTATGTAAACAGAGGCAGCATGAGTATGGCGATGGATTTCCGAGCGGAGCCGAGCGTGCACGCATTCGTCCCTCTTCCCGAGGCCTCTTTAGTGCTTTCGTGGCTTAATTAATTTGTTTAATTTGTTAAGTGTTGTGTAATAATTGGTTAGCTTGCTAGTTAGTTAATTATTTGATTTGTATTATTCTTTCTGTCACACCCCAAACTCGTCCCTAAAAGTTCGGGCATGACCCATACAAAAACGAACACTTAACTTGATACACATATCATATGTGGTCTGAACGGAAGCATTTAATATAATAAAATAACACAGAAAAGCATCCATTGAGCTAAACCTAACATGCCAGGATCACATTCGTGACAGTCATTTATTTTTAGACATACTCATACACATACATGACCGCATAAACAAACATTGGTATAGAAAGGGGTCATATACATACATTTTAACCTTAGGTAAATAATTAAAGTGCAAGCCAAAATCTTAACAAAACTTGACATAAATGCATAGACTTGGTCTGGGAGCCTAGGCATACTGAGGTTGACAACTGAAGGGTGAGCTTCAAGGGTTAAGACGGACTCCCAAAGTGATTACCTACAGAACGGACATAATATAAAGTGAGCGAAGCTCAGTGAATAATAGCACATAAACGATTCGATGCTCAAGTTGAATTATAATACATATCAATGCATACATAAATAATGAGGCATAAGGTTAATTGATTCTGTATTAATTCTTGAACGGCCTAAGGCCCAGTCTTGAAACATATTGACTTGAAACATAATATCTTGGAACATAATGGCTTTAAGCCCTTGAACAAAGTGGCGATAGCCCTTGAACATATTAGCATTAACGTTTTAAACATGTTGGCATATAACCCTTGTACATATGGCATGAAGCCTTTGAACATATGGCATGAAGCCCTTGATCATATGGCATAAAGCCCTTGAAGATATGTATATGAATTCAAGAGGTGTCTCACACGGACTCTAGAGGTGACTCACATCGTATCACTTAGTTTCGTGTAGCACTTTGTTTCATATTATAATAACTTTTCCGAAATGGCCATAGGCCTCATAACTTGCACATATGTATGGACTCAAGAGGTGGCTCGTACGGATTCTAGAGGTGATTCGCATTGCAGCACTTAGTTCCGTACAACACTTTGTTCCATACCGAAAATATAGAATGGCCTCTGGCCTCATAGATCATATAGAATGGCCATAGGGCCAGATTGGCTATAAGCCTCATTCATATATGTATGGACTTAAGAGGTGGCTCACATGAACTCTAGAGGTGACTCACAAGGTAGCACTTAGTTCCAAGTAGCACTTTGTTCCATACCAGTAATTAACAGGTTTTACAGACTAACCATACATATCATGTCATATCATAAACGGAAACAAATTCATACATATGCATTATGCTTAATTCATAAACAAAAATCAGAATTCAAACTTAATTATACCTGGCACTTCAATAGTGCTAACAAGTCAATATAAATCATTCTTGTTCCTCGGTACTAAGAACTTGTAATATCCTTGAACTTATAACATACGTGAACTTGTAACAGACTTAAACTTGTAACAGACTTAAACTTATAACATACGTAAACTTGTAACAAACTTAAACTTATAACATACGTAAACTTGTATGTACTTGAACTTGTAAGATGCGTATACTTGTAACATACTTGAACTTGTAACATACTTGAAAACACGGTATTATTACCCCCGGGTAAGGGTCGTGTGCTACGGATGTCATGAATACTTTACATATACGGCCAACTGTTCTTTACTTCCAAAACGTAACATATTAGAACATAGAACATTTCTTGTTATATCATGTCATTACAGTACACTTAGCAAAGACAGAACAGGTTACATCATAATGTGGGCTACCTGACAAGGTCATCGATATTGAATTCTGTCTTTGGGTTGAGCCATCCGTAAATCAATCTGTTGTTTATCATAATACTTAGCAGGTATTAACGTATAAAACAATCTGTGGTCTTAGCTAATTATTCGTTAAGAAATAGCGTAGTTCACTTGATCTATTAATAGCATATAGAAGCATACACCTTTGTTTGCTCGTTCATATATGTTACCATATTTGACTTGTACTTAGCAGAGTACTACTGGTAGCCGTTACATCATTCACATGAGTTAACATAATTAACTTAAGTTTAACAAGACGTTCCTGATAATTACTAATGAGAGATAAGCACATTTACAAATTGAATGATTTCGGAGATACGTGAATACCATGATTCCATAGTGCTTATACATTCCCTTGGTTCGTCATGAATCACTATAGATATCTTGCACATAATGTTAGTATTCTTTGTCAACAATAATAAAATGTATTGCGCAATAATGCCTTTAGATTTTCCAATCAACATACTTGCAAGAAATAGAATGTTAACAATAAGAGTCATTAACGATCATTGAATGTACGACTAGCGTACTACTACTCACAGTGTTCAGATGCTTGGTCCGCCCCTGTAGCTGACCCTACACAATTCATAATACACATAGAAATCGGGTCACATATAATTATTCCGTTCTTAACTTGTTTAATTCTCTTTATACCAATTACACATCAATTTGCAATTCAACATAATTCAAACTAAATCCCTGAATCCCATTTCAACATTCCACAACCGAGTTCATGTCATCCATATCCTTAATAAATTATTTCTCCAAGTTTTCCTTTACATTAAAGCATGAATTACAACGTTTATAACAAAGTTCATTCGCAAATTTTAAACATAATTTTCAAACATTTCCAAATTCCAATTAAACTTGTACATATCTAATTTAATATCTCAATTTCATTATTCTACTTTCAATTTGGGCCAAATCATTAGTTATCATCATTAATCAACCTAGGGTTTCAAGAAAATATTGAAATTTCAAGACAAATTCAAACTTATTAACCCATTACTTTTTATTCCAATTTTCCCAATGATTATACATCTAGGAGTCACAATCCATCATTTTAACCCACCAACTTAACTTCCAACATCTCCAACTCTAAACCCTCAATTCTTAAGTTGGACATAATATGCTCAAAACTATAGAGTTTGTTTGTATATACACAAAATTCCATAATTCCATCCATGAATGCAAATATTGAAAGGGAATAAGGCCCCTACCTCAAGAATCAAAAAAAGGAGCAAAGATTGAGAAGAATCCTCCAAAAAATTCGAATTTCAATCGGTTGGAAATGTTGACCCTTTCTTGTTCTCCATCCTTGATGCACGATCCATGGTGGATTTGTTGATAAAAGTGGAGGAAATCAAGGTTTTGGGAGCTAGGGTTTCAGACATGGAAGAGGGGAGAAGAAGAGAGGAAAAGAAAATGTAAGAAATGGGCCAAAAATCTCGTTTTTGAGCTGCTGTCCCGCACAGCCCGCACGTGCGGCTCTGCTTCCAGCACAGATGTAAAAACTTCAAACGGGTATAACTCTCTCATCCGGACTCCGTTTTAGGTCATTCTTGTGGTCAAATTGAAGCCCCGGAGATAAGCTTTCCAATGGTTCTAACCACACATCCAAATTCAAAGTATGGAAAAAGAAAAAGGCAAAAGAGTGCCGGCTGATCGTAGACGAACTATTCGAATTAAAGTTTTTTGTCCAATCTTACTTTACCATCATATTACCACCTCAAGCAACACCCCAAAATAAAATGAGGAGGTTCCAAACATACCAATAAAAATGTCAAAAACGAACCCACGTGTCTCCTTATTCAACATATATGAATCCATAGTCATAAGGTTCACTTACTTAAACTTAATTCCACGTGACATTTCATAATAAGCATATAAATACGCATAATGAGGGACTGAAAATATATCGGAAACACATGAGAGGGTTGGGTTATTACACTCTTCCCCCCTTAAATAAGTTTGGTCCCTCAAACTTGCTTTATCATGTAATACTTCACATATAGTAACACAAGGAGAATCATATTCCAAATCAAAGCTTCTCAAGATGTTTACTAACATCTACCGGATACAAAGATGACATTCTCGACAAAACAAAAGAATAACCGCCCCGGATTCGAAGCACACTATAGACGCGCCCGCGTGAGGCCCTCGCAGTTCGGACTCAATTTGTGTCACAGTTCTTAATCTGAACCAAAGAGTTCAAATCTGGCAAATCATTTTGAGAAAACAGGTTTTTGAAAGAAGTGCCAAACATGGACTGCTTTGCCAGATACAGAGTCGCCACCTAAATATTTTATTTTGGGAGAATTTAGGAAACCCTGACTCGGTGCCAAAGGCCACGTGTCCGTCATCACCAAAGTTGCCTCGGCTCGGGAACTTGGGTACGATTGGAGAAGGTCAGCTATGAGCACCCCCTCTCGCCCGATCCAAAGATCGGCATCTACTAACCATGATATCCAATTTTTGAAAACGTTATGCGTTCTTATTCCGGTTATTAGCCTAAATTTACTATGTTATGAGCACAGCAGACAAGTATAGACCAAATCGCCTAAATTGGAACAAAACATTTCATGTTTGTTTCGGAAATGGTTTGCTACTCACAAGTAGGCTAAAATGCAGATTTTGCCACCCTCAAGTGGGCTCTTAGAAAAGATGGTTTTGCCACTATCTGGTGGGCTTAAAACTCACAGTTTTAATGCATTTTTCCAATTTAGGTAATTCAACCTCCATCCACAGGCATTCAAGCAGTTATATCACATAAGCAGCTAGCCTCATGGTAATCATGCTGTTATGGCAACACTTACACGCATGCGGTATGCTAAAGCATAAATGCTTACCGAGTACTCCGAGCCAAAACAAAAACTAGTTAGTAATCATATGCATGATCCTAGTTCATGTTAAGATGGCTAATGTAACACATGCAAGAAGCAACTAAGATAGGCTCGGCTAATCTACAATGACATGTGAAATGCTACAACTAACACGTATTCAATTTGGAATTGAAATACAAATGCAGTTAGAATGATGCGCCGAGCCCGGTGCATGCAAGACAAATGTATGAATGCACGCATGCATAGCATAAGGTATGCTAATTTAAATATGCCCTAGTCTACCATCATAAGCGGGTAAATAAAAGGGAAGAAAGACGTGTGGTTGGAAGACATACACACACTCACGCAGACTTATTACACAATTGCCCTCACTCGGAGGGTCCAAATAAATATTACAGTCCGAATAAATAATACTAAATTAATTATTACAAAATTTCTAATCTAATTAAAAAATTAAATGCAAAGAGAAGATGGCCGCAGCCCCCGCCTCGGGATGCGTGAATGATGCATGCTCGGATTTATCTTGCCCCGAAAGCCTGTACCATACCACTGCTGCCTCTGTTTACACTGCCATGCTTCTCTGAAAACTGCCAAAATCCTGGGACAGGTTCCCTGAACCCTGTAGGACACCATCGGCTGAAGTGAATACCCACCAGCCATGGGACTTATCCATCGGCTGGGGTTTCATATTATCGGCCACCAATCCATGGCCGGTCGGCACTCTACAGTGCTGGTCGGCAAAAACTCCCTGCAGAAACTGGTTTTTGACAGCAACAAGGACAGATAGTGTATGGCATGGAATTTCAAACAAATGTATGCACGGGCACACTCCCTATCATGCAAGGGACTCAAAGGAGCATGACCCTCGACCCTCGGGCCATCAATCATGCGTTTTGATGCATGATGGCCTAAGGAGCCAAGGTTGCGATTCAATGAAAATGCATGCAACACACGAATGAAGACCAAGACCCTATCATGTCAAGGTCAAGAGTCTCGGTGACTGAGAGTTAAGGCGTGTTACATCACTCGGAGTATGAACACTTCTTAACCCTCACACTTGGTTTGACACCCCAAACCAAGCAATGCAATGCATGTTATGCAAACATGGCTCGAAAAATGCTACATATCACAAAAAAAGCAAGGCATGCCAAATGTAATGCAACATATCATGGCAAGCATACAATGTTCCTAATATGCAATGCTACAATGCAACTCATCACGTAATGCTAATATGGTACAATGCA
Organism: Camellia sinensis; assembly: GCF_055761805.1. NCBI lineage: Eukaryota > Viridiplantae > Streptophyta > Magnoliopsida > Ericales > Theaceae > Camellia > Camellia sinensis. The sequence continues at coordinate 17,622,939 of NC_138966.1, forward strand.
CACATGCAATTTGAGGCAACAAGTCAAACATACAACCATGTCCAAGAAGGGACTTAGACTAAAATGGGAGGCCTCAAACACCCCCAAAAACAGTGGCTAAAAGTACCTCAAGTGATGGACAAAATGCACTACAAACATGCAAGCCAAAAGGGGGGCCAAAGCTAAGGCATAACAAGGGGCATTCTACCACCACTAACCCAAACAAACATGGCATGAACTATACAACCAAAAAACAGAATTTTAGCATGCAAAAAGAGCTCCAAAACCCACACATATGGCATCCCAAATGAAACAAACACCTAGGCATACACAATGCACGTTTCAAGGCATAAGAGGGTACAACTTCAAAGCATGAGAGGAGCGATGAATGCAAGTATACAAGCATGGTTTAGGGACTGAAATGATATGCTAAGTGATTCCAAATCACCGAAATAGCCTAATCAATGCATGTTCATGACCCATACCCTTAAGGCTCTCAAGCCAAAATGCAAAGAGGTGACACCAAACAAGGCAAGCATGACTGAAACAGTGGCCAACAGACCTTGAACATGGCAAAATGATGCTAATACCTTCATAATATTAGGCTAGATCATGCGAGAATCATGGCCTTAATGTATGGCATACCTCTAGGCAACCTTGAGGAGATGTAAAGCAAGTATAATATGCATGAAAGAGACCAACAAACCCACATGAGACAGAGGTAAAACATGTTGTATAAACACCAAATAAGCTCTGAAGTGAAGCTAAACAAGATTAGACATGCATGCTACCACATTGAGCCAAATATGCAAACAAGAGAGAGACCAAGGGAGAGGGGTGTCCCTCCCCTATGCAAGACCTTAAACCCTCTTCTTTACCACTGAAAATCTACTGGATTTCAGTGGTGAAAAGAACCAAACACTCAAGCAAACAAAGCCTAACAATGGAAGCACCAAAAGGGCCAAACAAGGCCTAAGAGGGTGAGTTCGACCCCAAACCCCAAAACACCCTTAATCAAAGTTCTTAAGAAAGAAAATGTAAGACTTTTTTATGATATACTCAAAGCTTGAATCAGCATGCAAGATAGGTCAAGAACCAATGCAAGATGGGGGATAATAAAGTGAAAGTCTTACCCTTGAAGAACACTTCAAGAACAGTTGGTCCAGCCACACTCTACTGAGCAAAATCAGTCCAAAATCTCAAAAAACAACCCTCAATACCTCTCAATCTCGGAGCAAGGTGTAATGGTGTGTGTATTAGTGCAAAAGTAAGGTCAAAATGCACTTTTAGGCCAAGAAAACGCACACAAGGGAGGAGAGAGAGGGAAATATATAGAGAGAGAGAGAGTGTGTGTATATCAGATGTATATGTATATAAGCTCTGGTTTTTATGTTCAAAACTCCAACGTTTGACAATGGGAGAAGAGGGGTCCTTATATAGGCAAAGGGAAATGGTTTAAGCTTCTCAAAGAAGCTAAGTGAAAGGGGCAAAGGGGGCAAAGGAGTCAAGGCTTCTTGAGGAAGCTAGGACAGCTGGCCAAGCTTCCTCAAGAAGCTTGGCCAAAGGGTTCAACCTTCTAGAAGGAAAAGGGGTGCAAAGGCTCAAAATAGCCACTTCATGCACGAGGAGGAGTGTTGGTGCTTTCCAGCTGGCACAGCTGGCATGCACCAAGTCTGAAGGGTGCAAAAGGGTCACACCGGCCAGCAAAAAAAAGGTCACCGGCCAAAACAAAGTGCCGGTCGGCAAAATATAGTGCCGACCGGCCATTGGTTTTAAGAAACCACTGCCGATGGCACCAATAAACGGGCGGTGATGTGAGGGGACAGCCTGTGGGGTGTGGGAATGGCCAACAAGCCATTCCCTGCCTTTCAAGGCAAAAACACAAGTGTTTGGTGCAAAACCAGACACCGAAAAGTCGAGTCGCGAGATCTTGAGGCGAGGCGCGCAGCCGAGACCTCCGTGAACTCGAGATGAACGCAAGCACGGATGATCACCGAGTGTTCCAACGGTGACGTCCAAGTCTTGAGGACGGTCAAAAATGGAGTGTCTACAGTTGCCCCTCTTTGACAGAACTCGAAAGTCATAACAATGATGAGAGTGAATGTCAAAGCCCAGAGACGACCCATTTTTGACAAGGCCGAAGACTTAGACAGACATGCAAGACAAGCAGGATATGTGCTTGAAGGCAGGGGCAAAATGCATGACAATGCACAAAGCCGAACATAACTTATGGTCATGCAAAGAAAGCTGTAACGAAGCATAACATGCGACAGTTTTAAACTAGTATACACCAAACTACACTACGATGCAGAAAGGATGTAAGAGAATTATGTAATTCTCTATACGTCTCACGCAGAGGATACAATACCTACGCGGTTCGTCTGGTCGCACCAGCTTCGAATGAACCATACGTACAATATCGTGCCTGAAAAGAAAGCAAACTTAACAGATATAATGTGATTAACAACATGCACATTAATGTACTTGAAAATGAGTGACAACGCAAAGCAAGTGGGAAGCATAACAATGATGTGAAGGCACGGACATGTAAGTGGAGCACGCGGTCTACGCAGGCAATGAAATTGATCATAAGCATGTGGTCTACGCAAGCAATGAAATTGGTTTCAAACGTGCGGTCTACGCATGCGGTCTACGCAAGTAATGAATTTGAACATAAGGATGCGGTCCATGCAAGCAGAACATGCGGTCTACGCAAGTAATAAGTATGATTACAAACATGCGGTTTACACAAGCAAAACAAACGGTCTACGCAAGTAATGAAATTGATTACAAACATGCGGTCTGGGCAAGTAGCGTAATTAATTATAAACATGCGGTCTACGCAAGTAATGAATTTGATTACAAACATGCGGTCTACGCAAGCAAAACATGCGGTCTACGCAAGCAAAACATGCGGTCTACGCAAGTAATGAAATTGATTACAAACATGCAGTCTACGCAAGTAGCGTAATTAATTATAAACATGCGGTCTACGCAAACAAAACATGCGGTCTACGCAAGTAATGAAATTGATTACAAACATGCGGTCTACGCAAGTAGTGTGTATGAGAAGAGTTGAATGTACACATGTAAGTAAAAACATGTTATTCATGATGCTGGAATGTAAAGTACTGTAACACAGCATAATTGAAACGATTTGTGGAATCCACAAGACATGAAAAGGATACGGGAAGGGACGTTCTTCGTACGTATCGAGCATCGCTCGTAGAAGTTGTGGCCTGAGGTCAACTCGAAGGTTCACGTTTCAAAAGTGTGCTTTCCCGCATTGTCTCGAGTGATGAAGGTGCCAAACCATGTAGTTGACCCGAACAAAGGTGCGGAAGGTGCGTCGACCATAATGGGAGTTTTACTGGTATCAATTCCGACACTTTGCTACCCTGCCATTCTGTGCTTTACTTTCCTTTTTGCTGGTAGTTTAAGCACATTGCACTGCCTCGGGCAGGTTTTATTCATTCTCAAAATTACATATTTTGCAAAACACGTGATGGGAATGAAACGACCATTTTGTTCAAAAGATGTTGCATTTGTAAATTTTCTATGCATCGCATCGCAAGGTATCACACCACAATGTGAACGAAATTGAACCTGTTTTGAACATTGAGTACTTGCATCGTAATAATCAGGTAGTGAACCGACTCACAACTCGATAAGCAAAACAAAGGCATGATATAACCAATCAAGTGTGAGTACAACTCGATAAACAAACCAAAGACTTAAAGAGAGTGAAATACAACTCGATAAGCAGACAGGTGTGACTCCGCAAGAATCGATCACCGGGGGGGATTGGAGGTGGTGGAGTTCCCCAATCCCTAGCATAAACAGCTCAGGGAACAAGGAAGAAGACCATTGGCCAGGGGTAGAGGCCATCGGCCACAAGAAATGGCCATCGGCCAGGAATTTGTTCGGTTGGCAAAAAGTGATGGCCGGGCGGCACAATATTTGGTCGGCCGACCATGAATGAAGGAATCACCAGAATGTTGACACCTGTCCTCCACCCAACCTTATCTCCTACAAAAGACCTCAGCTTCGTAGTTTTTCTTAACTCCACACTGATTTGTTCTAATGGAAGAGTTTCTTGCTCAAAATCTCACAGCTTGGATTGCTAGCTTGGATGGCTCAGAAAAGTTGAATTTTCGAGGTTTCGACATAAATGCACTATTCACTCTGGGTCGTACCCCGTTGCACCTTCCGTTTCTCCATGCCGCAGTGAGGTTTTGGAATCCGGTGACGCATCTCTTTAGCTTTGCTGGGCAAGAGATATGTCCTACCTTTGAAGATTTCCGAGCCTTAATGGAGTCCGAGCGCGACGAGGAGCTCCTGCCCCAACTTAATTTTGGCCATGCCCAATCCTTGGGGCAAATGTGTGGACTCATTATGCATGACGCTCGGTCTCTGATTTGTGACGGGATGCTGGATATTCCGAGTTTGATCGATTGGTTTTCTAATGCGGTGATCGCAACAACCATCATTGGCAAGGCTTCCGGCGACACGCCCTCTGTTTGTGCATGCTATCTCATTTTCTACTTGTCTCAGGCTCCAGAGGGTCTAGTGTCCGGCTGACCGAGGTTGCCCAAGGCTTGAAGGAGGGCAAGAGCTGTATTGCCATGACTCTGGCTGAGACGTTGATGGGCTTAGACGCCTTTTATCGTCATGAGACGACCAGATTAGCAGGGAGTCCACTACTACTACTGTAATGTTTCCCACCCAATCTCACATATGTATCGCTCACATCACTCGGCCCTCAAGCTCAGTTTTTCTCACAAAAACCCTATTCTCACTTTTCTCTCATCGTACATTTCTCTATTCTTTATTCTCTCATTTTTCATCCCTTCCCAGGTATGGTTGATGGACAAACTGCAGGTTGTGGACTCTTGCCCAGCATATTCAACTCGCGGCTACTTCTTCCGGCACCGTCTAGTCAATGCCCTTGATGAGGGATGGTGGTTCGCTTGGATGTGCCGCTTGTCCGCAGACCGTATTGCTTGGCGGTGCCCTTGGCTCAGCCTTCCGGCAATGAGTTACAACATGTCCCAGCAGACTGGGATTCAATTGATTTGTCTCACTCACTGTGTATTCTACTTCGCATTCCGGATTCGACGCCAATTTAGCCATGATCAGACCTGCCCGCCAGAGGGGATAGAGTATCCTGCTACATTCCCAGCCCGAGGCGCACAGCTTGCTCGGCAGGCCAGAGCGTAGAGGGCAAGAGAACTCCTGGCCCCTACTCCTACTTTCAGTTGCACTTTGTCTGATGAGGGCTTGGATTGGCTCAATGAAGAGGCACAGGAAGGGCCCAGCTTGGCATCAAAGGCTTCGACCAGCTCTGGGAGGGGGAGCAGGAACACCTAACTTGACTATGCCCCGGATTTATTGCTTTATTAGTACTTTCAAGTTTTCTTTATGAATGTAAAAAAAAGCAACTTCGATTGTATGCAAGAGCAGGAGAACTCTGTTTTCAAATCAATGAAATTGAAGGTTGTGGCACTGAAAATTTTCTGCTTTGGTCCAAAAAAAAAGGTCTTAGTTGTAAAAAGATTAACTTGAACAAAGTCAACTTTTATTAAAACTTTTCAGAATCATTTTCGATATGGATCAGAACTGGACACGCCTAAGATCTGTCACTGAGATGCACAACCCCAGATCCCTGCAACTGAAAAGTTGCCCTTAGTCTGAAGAGTACTGCGGCACTGCATGGCAATGGAAAGTTGCCCCTAGTCTGAATAGCACTGCACTGGAGATTCCAATGGATGCTGATAGACAAAGATGACTGAGATGATCAAATGGACAAAGTTGATCGGGGAAAAGTTTATGGCTGAACTTCAGGATGAAGTTGCCTACGTATCCCAAAGATGGGAATCAAGCCTTTCGTAGTTCAGGCTTAGGTTCACCCGGGTATTTTCACTCTCCTTTTACGCTCTAACTTTTGCCAAGGTCGCCCTTTGCGGGTTTTCAACCTTGCGAGCTCAGTTTTTATATTTTCTAATTTTTTTGTGCTCTAACTTTTGCCTAGGTCGCCCTTTCGGGTTTTCGGCCTAGCGAGCCTCTCAGGGGTAATATTTCTTCAACTTGTCCATGTTGATCGGTTGGGAAAATTCCAGGCCATCTAGGTCCATCAGAACCACAGCTCCACCTGACCAGATAGCTCTGATGATGTAGGGACCAGTCCAATTAGGTCTGAACTTGCCCCTTGGGTCGTGGATGGGAGCTCGGTTGTCCTGGAGCACCAAATCTCCTTCCTTTAGATTCCTAGACTTAACTTTCTTGTTGAAAGCCCGGGCAATTCTGCACTGATAGCCTTGAACACGGCATAGTGCTTTCAGTCTTCTCTCATCAAAGAGCATGAGTTCCTCAAATCTGCTCTGCTGCCAATCTGCTTCGGCTATTTGACACTCAACCAATACTCGCAATGACGGAACCTCAATCTCGATAGGTAGAACGGCCTCCATCCCATAAACCAATGAATATGGAGTCGCTCCGGTAGAAGTTCTAATTGAAGTCCTGTAGCCCCACAGAGCAAATGGCAGCTTATCTGGCCAATCCCAGTAGGTTTCCACCATCTTCTGCAGTATGTGTTTGATATTCTTGTTGGCGGCCTCGACCGCTCCGTTGGTTTGCGGCCGGTATGTGGATGACTTATGAAAAGCCACGTTGTATTTCTCCAACAAGTCAATCACTTCCTTCTTGAAGTGGGAACCGTTATCCGAAATAATCTCGTTTGGGACCTCGTAGCGGCAGATGATGTTGTTTCTGATAAACTTTGCAACGTGCGACGCCTTCAACACGCATATGATTGGGCCTCGGCCCACTTTGTAAAGTAATCTATCGCGACTAGGATGAACTCATGCCCATTCGACCCCTTCGGAGTGACAGCCCCAATCACATCAATTCCCCAAACTGAAAATGGCCATGGCGAAGTCATGTTGTACAGCTTCGACGGTGGGATGTTCATGCGGTTTCCATGGGTCTGACACTTGTGGCATCGCCGAACAAAACCGATACAATCCTCCTCCATGGTGGACCAGTAGTAACCCTGTCTGAGGATCTTCCGTGCTAGCATTACTCCGTTCATATGCGCACCGCATTCTCCTCCATGGATGGCCTCCATCAGGCGCTTTGATTCCTCGGTTTCAACGCATAGCTTATGCGTTCCCAAATGACCTCTCTTATACAGCTTACCCCCACAGATGATGAACTGAACGGCCATTCTTCTGATTGCCCTTTTATCCTTGGCATTTACCCCTGGCGGGTATGCTTCCTTCTCCAAGAAATTCCAAATGTCGTAATACCAGGGGTTTACGTCTTCTATAGTAGCGATTGACTCATAGGCTGGCGCAAATTTCTGGTCAATGACAACTGGACGCATCCGGATTCCAAACAGGATGTCTATCATGGAAGATAGAGTTGCTAAAGAATCTGCGAATCTGTTGTTCTCTCTTGGAAGATAAGCAAAGTTTAGCTTCTCAAACCTAGGAATTAACAAGTCCAAGGTCTGGTGATACATCATCATCTTTTCTTCTTTGACCTTCTAGTCTCCTTTTGCTTGAGACACAACAAGGTTTGAATCCCCGATGACGTCCAACCGTCTTGCTCCTAGTTCCAGGCCTGCTTCTAGACCGGCAGTGCATGCCTCATATTCTGCTTCGTTGCTCGAGACTTTGAACCGGAGTTTGAAGGCTAGAGGGATACGGGAATTGTCGGGTGTTATTAGCAACACTCCTATCCCATACCCGTACTGATTTGATGCCCCGTCAAAGTACATCGTCCAATACTCGTCGTCGATGTGCAAAATGGCTTCATCTGGAAATAAGTATTCAACTGCTTCACCTTCTTCCACTGGATGATCGGCTAAGAATTCTGCTACTGCTCTTCCCTTGACTGACTTGCGTGTCACATATTTCAAGTCGAATTCGGAGAGCAACAACAACCAACGAGCTAGCCTACCCGTGAGTGCTGGTTTCTCGAAAAGATATTTGATGGGATCGAGTCGTGAAACCAACATTACGGAGTGAGCTAACAGGTAGTGCCGTAGCTTCCTGGTAGCCCATACCAAAGCTAAGCAAGCCTTTTCCAACGGCGTATAGCGAGTCTCATACTCTAGCATCTTCTTGCTCAGATAGGAGATGGCTCTCTCCACCTTGTCCTCTGACTCTTGCGCGAGCATACAGCCCATTGTGGTCTCGGTCACTGAAAGGTATAATATCAACGGTTTCTCCGGCTCTGGTGGTGACAACACAGGCGGGTTCTGTAAGTATTCCTTGATCTGTTCAAAAGCAGCTTGGCATCGGCCGTCCCATTGGAATTTCCTTCCTTTCTTCAGGAGACCAAAAAGTGGTTCACAAGTCAAGGTTAATTTTGAGATAAACCGTCTTATGAATTGCACTTTACCCAGAAAGCCTCGCACCTCCTTTTCAGTCGTTCGTGGTGGCATTTCTAGGATGGCCTTGATTTTGGAAGGGTCGACTTCGATGCCCCTTTATGTAATCAGAAACCCTAGCATTTTTCCTGCCGTAACACCGAACGTACACTTCTGAGGATTCAGCCGCAACCGGAATTCTTTGATCCTTTGAAAGAACTTTTGCAAGGCGGTGTAGTGGCCCTCCCTTTCTTTGGACATGACAATCATATCGTCCACGTACGCCTCCACCTCTTTGTGGATCATGTCATGCAATATCGTGGTCGCGGCCCGTTGATATGTAGCTCCAGCATTCTTCAACCCAAACGGCATCACTCTGTAACAGTATATCCCCCACGGGGTGGTGAAAGTAGTCTTCTCCCGGTCTTCGGGTGCCATTACTATCTGATTGTAACCTGAGAAGCCATCCATAAACGAAAGCAAAGCATGCCCCGCTGTAAAATCCACCAACTCATCAATATGCGGCAAGGGGAAGTCGTCCTTTGGACTAGCTCTGTTCAAATCCCTGAAATCCACACATACTCGGATCCTGCCATCTTTCTTCGGTATCGAAACAATGTTGGCCAACCAAGTCGGGTATTCGGATACCAGCAGGAAGCCTGCATCGATTTGCTTGGTGACCTCTTCCTTAATTTTGAAGGCCCAGTCCGGACGAATCCTTCTGAGTTTCTGTTTGACAGGTCGGGCCTCGGGGTCAAGAGGGATCCGGTGCTGTACAATCTCAGGATCGATTCCAGGCATGTCTTCGTAGGACCACGCGAAAATGTCTTTGAAATCTTTTAATAAAGCGACTAAGCGCTCGCGTTCCTCCGAAGACAACGTGGACCCGATCTGGACCAGCTGCGGGTCCTTCTCAGTACCAACATTCACAGTAGTGATTTCATCCATTAAGGGTTTAACAAATCTTTCCTGCTCTTGATCAATTAATCGTTGCAAAACCGGAGGAATTTCTTCCTCGTTGTTTTTGTCAAAATTTTGAAAGTCCTGATTTAAGCAATATATGAAAGGCACAGAAAAGCACTCGGAAACCACATCTACATTATTCTCATTAAATACTTCCAAACTGTCCGATTCTTTTGTTACAACAGACTCAAAGGAGAAAGAAAAAGACGACTTGGACAGGACTGTGGCATCCGGGTTATCACCCCCAGGAATACCGGACTCAGACTCAGTCGAGCTGGAACCTGATTCCGACTCACAAGACTCGGTGGAATCAGATTCCGGCTCACTACCTGACCCGGTGCTGCTGGACAAAAATCCCTCTTCATATTGCCAAATGAGAGAGGGTGCAATGGATGCATCCAAAATAGTTGACGGTAGGCCCGCAGCCGTTTCATTCCCGATCATGCATACCGAGAAGTTATCCCCCAAGCACTTCTGTTCGATCGGAGGATCTGAAAGTAGACATGCCAGCGCTACCCCCATTTCATTTTCAGCGTCCTCAGACTGCACTTCCTTACTCTGCTCAGCCTCAGCTAATGGGTCTGTCTGCTCTTTGGCAATGTTATCCCCAGGTAACTGCAGGTCAAAGAAAATCTCAAACCTCGGCACGCGCTTCCTCCCTGCATTCAGCCACGGCTCTGGGAAGCCACAGAACGGAAAGTCCTCCCCCTCCCGGATGAAGCGTCCGTTTAGGGTACCCTGAATGGGCCGGTGCATTAAGTCAAAAGGCTTCCCCATCTGTTTCGCTCTGGCTCTTCTGGCCATTTCCTTTCCTTTCCTCACCCAATCCACTTTAGTGGGCAGATAACCCAAGCCAAAGGTATGTGGGTTATGTGGCACTTCGGCCAATGCTGCGACGCCCTTCTGGCCGCTCTTTCCTAATCCCATCCCGGGGATGTGTTGGAGCTTGTTCATGAGATAGAGTGCTTGAGCACTGACATATATCCCTTCATTAGCTGCCATGATGTCCTGTACAACCCGAGCCTCAGCAAGGGTGAAACCTGACATAAACACGTCCTCCATGCCATGCTCAATTTCCAAAACTGGCATAGATACTTCCGGTGGTGGATGGATCGATGAATTCCCAAAAACAATGGCTACTCCCTTTCCATAGGGGTATTTCACCATTTGATGCAAGGTAGAAGAGACTGCCTTGACTTGATGCAGCCACGGCTGCCCCAAGAGTAGATTGAAAGTGGCAGGAACCTCTAAGACATGGAAATCTATCTCATGCTGTCCCGGCCCAACCTTTGTTTGAATCTTAACTGTTCCCATTACTTCCCGGCTTGTGTTGTCATACGCCCGAATCACCTGGGCTGTTGGCACAAAGTCCGTGATTTTCAAACCGATCGCGTAGGCTGTCCTTGCCGGGCAGACGTTGATGGCGGACCCTGTGTCAACAAGGACCACCGGTATCCATTTATTCCTACACTCCATAGAGATGTAGAGTGGCTTGTTATGGTTTTCCCCCTCGGGTGGTAATTCCTTGTCGGAAAATGTCAGCATCGGGGTAGCTCCGCCCGGAAAAACCAATCCAACCAACTGCTCCAGCATAGTCTCTATCGAGAGTTTGGCCTTGTCCATGGCTGAAAGGGCAGCCTGTCTATGTACTCGAGAAGCCATAAGCAGCCCCCAGATGGAGATGTCTGCATGTATCTATTTCAATTGTCTCAATACGGCCTCATCCTCGAGTTGCTTTTCTTTTTGCTTTTCTACGTCCCTATCTTTTCTAGACGCCTCTAGTTGATCTAGGTGTGAAGGCTTGAAATACTGTCCACTCCTAGTCATGTGATCGATTTCACCGATATACCAGGTATTATCTGGTTGGTTACTCCCCCAATCTTCGTCTGTGTGGGCAAGACATAGATCATCGTCCTCCTACCACATTCCATTTGCAGCCGACAGGCACCTATCCGGCTCTGGCATGACTGTTCTCATACTCGCAGTACCTTCTATCCCTATGCTCGCGGCATTCTCCATTTCTGTGCTCACAGCAGTCTCAGTCCCCACATGGGCTTTTGCCTTCCTGATTCTCTCGGAGTCTTCGAATCTTTCCTGTTCCGATTGTGTCAATGCAGCCAACTGTTCAATAATCCCCGTACTTGAAATGCTCCAATCCCGAGTGAAATTCTTGACACCGGCGCTCTCCGGCGATGCACTCTATTCTTCAACCCTTCCGGCTGTCACTGACATTCTTGCCCCTGCTAGGCCTTGTTGTGGCTGAAACTCTTCTACCACATCTGGTTGATCATCCAACCGTCTCGTAGCCTCTGTTGATTCCTCAAAATCGAACCAGTTGACGGCTGAGTCTCCTGGATCTTGGTTACTGTAAATCTGGAGCTTGGCAAGGTCCTCTTCCACAGCCGTTAAATCATCTGTTCCCTATCCTAGACTGTCCCCTTGGATCACACACAGCTCCCCCTCTGTTGGTAGTTCCATATCTGGCCTATCCTGGCCTATTGACAAAATGTAGTCACCTGGACTATAAGCTTTCTCAACACCACTCCCAGATTCCACAGACTCTGGCTCAACAACCCCCTTCTCCTTTGGAACCTTCTCTCTCCTGTCCTCGACAGTCATCACCGCTGGCTTAGGTTGGGTTATGGAGATGTCCATCATGCACAAATCAGTGCAATCGGGAAGGAACACTTCCGGCTTAGGCAGGTGGGAAGGAGTGATATAGATGTTAGGATCGTAAGGCATGACCCCAGTTTGGATGAAGTTGACTCTTTTGGGGGGGGAGGGGAGCTTAGTTATGTGTGGGGAGAGGGTTTGTAGTAACGTTGGGTTTCTCGGGAGGCAAAATCACCCCGTTATCGATGAGATCTTGAATCTCATGACGTAATCGGAAGCACAGATCGGTGTCATGACCGTGCTGTTGGTGAAATGCACAATATTTGGCTGGATTGTGGGTAGCGGGGAGTCTTTCTGGTAAGGACCGCGGCTCTAGGGGCTTCAGATGCCCTTTTCTGATTAAAACCCCCAAAGCTTTGGACAAGGGCATATAAAGCGGAGTGAAGGTTCTTGTGTTTTTGGGTGGGTATTTGGCTGTTTATGGGTTGCTTCCGGAAGCACCGGAGAATGGTGCGGCCGCCATAGTTCTTGGGGGAGGGTTGGTGGTGACCATACTCACTTCGGAGGTCCTGGTAGTTGTAGCGCCACTCGGACCTGCATTAGTGTTACGATTGAAAGTTCTGCGAGGTTGCTCCTGGTCATTATCAATTAAGCCTTGCTTCAGTGCATCCTCAATCTATACCCCCATTTCATGTAAATCGGAAAAGGCAGGAAAGGGGAGTACGGTCATCTTCTGCATTAACTTGGGCTGAAGATTGCGCACAATCATTTGAATCTGATCTTTGTCCGTGGCCCTTAAGGTCATCATCGAAGCCTTAGCCCGCCATCTGGTCACGAATTCTGAGAAGCTCTCTTTAGGTTCTTGCCTCGTTGTCTCGAGATCCCGGGTCGTAATCTCGATTTGTGTATTGTATGAGTACTGCAAGATGAAGGCCTCAGCCATTTCGTCCCAGCTTCTCTTGACGTCATCCTCCAATTTGGCATACCATATGGCCGCTACACCCGACAGGGTCCGGCCAAATAGAGACAGCTTTTGCAGTCTAGTGAGGCCCATTGGCCTTAGGATATTTGAAAACAACCTCAGGTGCACCATGGGGTCCCCGGACCCATCAAATCGATCAATGTGCGGCATTTTGAATCTGTTAGGCAGCGTCACAGCTGTGTCAGTGTATCCATCTTCGATGTCAGGGATAGTCTTGACTCCCTGGGACTTCTTAAACATCTTTTCCACTTGCTTAATTTTAAGGCTGTGGGGTCCACTTCGAACTCAAAAGGAGACTCCGGTATATTGACAGGCGTGGGCTCCTTGGATAGTTGTGGTGGAATCGGGGGCGGAGCTGGCCCCGCTAGAAGGTCTGTATCCGCTTGGACATTCCGGACATTCGGTGTTTCTTCGGGTATCGGAACCCTTAGTGGGGGAGGGACTTGCTGTGAAACAGATGCTCTGGTTTGCTGTTGTAACCTCACGATTAACTCTGCTTGTTCATTCATAACCGTGGCCTGCTGTTTGGCGAACTCTGCCTGTCGGACAGCATCCTGCTGCATCACTTTCATGCTTTCTTGGAGTTGGCGCACCATCTCCTCTAAACTAGCCATACTGTTCTGTTCTGACTGAATTATCGGTATATGTTCCCTCTCTGTGGATGAAACAGAACCCTGATCCCTACTGTACTCTGGTGGGGTAGATAAGGCCCTCTAAACTGACTGCTAAACTGATGCCCTTGGCCTAACTGCCCTCCGTTTAGTAACCGGGGGTAAAGAATGGTACACTGGTTGTCCGCCTAACAGATCCTCAGATCGATGGAGTCGACGACCTCTAGTCCAGAGTGCTTGGGGAATATCTACTGGGTTGGAAGCAATTGTGCTAAACTACCTAGCAAAAAGATAAATAAAGCAATAAATAACCAGATAATCGGACAGCATAACGGCATAAAATAAACACACGCAACGCACAATTGGGTATTTATAACACACAGTTGGTAAGCCGAACACACTGTTCCTCGATACCGATCATTGTTCTCAAATCACCGTTCCCAAAACTGAACTTTATACCCGCAGATAACTGATTTCTCAACAACACTGATACTGGTGCCCTCAGGCCTAATACTTAATCTTGCAAACTGATATGTACGTTCCTATAGAGATACACTCTGAAGCACATAGCAGATAAGTGAGAGCCAAAACACCCCTATGTTGGGGTAGGGTTTCCCTGTCCTATTTTGTCAGGAGCTACGTTTTCACTATGCACGCAGCAGTTTTCGAACAACCTAACATCGGGTAAGCAACCTGCCCTAATTTGGAATGGTCACTATGGATTTCGATATGCACTAGGTCGAATGGTCGAAAAGGGTGCCCCGGTAAAACCAGGGTTTGTGTTCCCATACTGTCATAGCCCACAACCGGTCAGTCTTATGGCATGCTTTGACAAAGTCAAGCCTCGGGCAAACCGTTCAGGAATGGCAGATGGTAAACACGGTGTCCTAGGCGCACCAATGCACATGTAATGCAAAAAGACACATAAATGAAATCAAAACAGGATATCATGAGTTCAAGTTAAGCTCTCTAAACTCCCCAGCAGAGTCGCTAGAAACTGTAGACGCGCCCGCGTGAGGCCCTCGTGCGGCAGTTCGGACTCAATTTGTGTCACGGTTCTTAATCTGAACCAAAGAGTCCAAATCTGGCAAATCATTTTGAGAAAACAGGTTTTTGAAAGAAGTGCCAAACATGGACTGCTTTGCCAGATACAAAGTCGCCACCTAAATATTTTATTTTGGGAGAATTTAGGAAACCCTGATTCGGTGCCAAAGGCCACGTGTCCGTCATCACCAAAGTTGCCTCGGCTCGAGAACTTGGGTACGATTGGGGAAGGTCAACTATGAGCACCCCCTGTCGTCCGATCCGAAGATCGGCCTCTACTAACCATGATATCCATTTTTTGAAAATGTTATGCGTTCTTATTCTGGTTATTAGCCTAAATTTACTATGTTATGCGCACAGCAGACAAGAATAGACCAAATCGCCTAAATTGGAACAAAATATTTCATGTTTGTTTCGGAAATGGTTTGCTACTCACAAGTAGGCTAAAATACAGATTTTGCCACCCTCAAGTGGGCTCTTAGAAAAGATGGTTTTGCCACTATCTGGTGGGCTTAAAACTCACAGTTTTAATGCATTTTTCCAATTTAGGTAATTTAACCTCCATCCACAGGCATTCAAGCAGTTATATCAGATAAGCAGCTAGCCTCATGGTAATCATGCTGTTATGGCAACACTCACACTCATGCGGTATGCTAAAGCATAAATGCTTACCGAGTACTCCGAGCCAAAACAAAAACTAGTTAGTAATCATATGCATGATCCTAGTTCATGTTAAGATGGCTAATGTAACACATGCAAGATTCAACTAAGATAGGCTCGGCTAATCTACAATGACATGTGAAATGCTACAATTAACACGTATTCAATTTGGAATTGAAATACAAATGCAGTTAGAATGATGCGCCGAGCCCGGTGCATGCAAGACAAATGTATGAATGCACGCATGCATAGCATAAGGTATGCTAATTTAAATATGCCCTAGTCTACCATCATAAGCGGGTAAATAAAAAGGAAGAAAGATGTGGGGTTGGAAGACATACACACACTCACGCACACTTATTACACAATTGCCCTCACTCGGAGGGTCCAAATAAATATTACAGTCCGAATAAATAATACTAAATTAATTATTACAAAATTTCGAATCTAATTAACAAATTAAATGCAAAGAGAAGATGGCCGCAGCTCCCGCCTCGGGATGCGTGAATGATGCATGCTCGGATTTATCTTGCCCCGAAAGCCCATACCATACCACTGCTGCCTCTGTTTACACTGCCCTGCTTCTCTGAAAGCTGCCAAAATCCTGGGACAGGTTCCCTGAACCCTGTAGGATACCATCGGCTGAAGGGAATACCCACTGGCCATGGGACTTATCCATCGGCTGGGGTTTCATATTATCGGCCACCAATCCATGGCCGGTCGGCACTCTACAGTGCCGGTCGGCAAAAACTCCCTGCAGAAACTGGTTTTTGATAGCAACAAGGACATACAGTGTATGTCATGGAATTTCAAGCAAATGTATGCGTGGGCACACTCCCTATCATGCAAGGGACTCAAGGGAGCATGACCCTCGACCCTCGGGCCATCAATCATTCTTTTTGATGCGTGATGGCCTAAGGAGCCAAGGTTGCGATTCAATGAAAATGCATGCAACACACGAATGATGACCAAGACCCTATCATGTCAAGGTCAAGAGTCTCTGTGACTGAGAGTTAAGGCGTGTTACATCACTCGTAGTATGAACACTTCTTAACCCTCACACTTAGTTTGACACCCCAAACCAAGCAATGCAATGCATGTTATGCAAACATGGCTCGAAAATGCGACATATCTGTAGACACCCCATTTTTGACCGTCCTCAAGACTTGGACGTCACCATTTGAACACCCGGTGATCATCCATGTTTGTGTTCGTTTGGAGTTCCCAGAGGTCTCGGCTACGCGCCTTGCCTCAGGATCTTCGAACTCGACTGTTTAGTGTCTGGTTTTGCACCAAACACTTGTGTTTTGCCTTGGAGGGGCAGGGAATGCCTTGTGAGGCATCCCCACACATCACCGGCCATGGCAAGAGGCCACCGGCTGGTGTTTTGTTGCCATCGGCAATATATATTGCCGGTCGGCATTCTTTGTTGCCGGTCGGTAGTCAATTTTGTCAAAATGGCATTTTTGAGCAGCCAACTACTGTTCATCTGCTTTTGCAGATATTTTAATACAGCTGTATTGCATTGTGTTCCCCTCCATACACGTGTATGGAGGGATGGCCTTCTTGTTAGCTTACCTTGTAAGCTTTACAAGATTGGCTCCTCTATAAGAGGAGCCCTCCCTTCTTGGCTTTAGGGTTAGACATTTTAGAGACAAAAAATACAGAGGAGAGCTTTGGTTCTAGGGTTAGTATAGTTGTAGCTATTCTATCTCTCTTTTTCTCTCTTGAGTGTTCTAGGTGCATTTGTTCTTAGGATTGTACACAAACACATAGTGTTACACCTTCCCTTGGCTATTGAGGTTCTAAAGGAATGTTTTCAGAGTTTTGGAGCTAGTTTGGAGCTAAAGAAGCTACTGGTCCACCATTTTTGAAGAGGGTCCACAAGGGTAACAACCTTACTCCTTTATTCCCCATTTTTGCATACTATTTTTTCCTATCTTAGAATTGTTTTTGTGTTTAGTATATAACATAAAAAATTTCTATTTTTGGGCCCTATAAGTAGTTTGTTTAGAGTGTTTTGTGATTTGACGTTGTTTGACCCCTCTTAGGCCTTGAGAGGCCCCATTTTGTGCTATTTTGAGTGAGCTCCGAGACCTTGGTGTTTGGGCCTCCTCACCACTGAAATCTTGAGGGATTTCAGAGGTGAGGATGGTGCCTTGAGGTCCCAAGAAGGAGAGGGCCACCCCCTCTCCTTGTTGTCCTTGAAAAGGGCCATTTTTGGCCTCTTGAGGGAGCACCTAGCTAAGCTTCATGTTGACCATGTCTTAGTTGTTTTTTGTGCTTATTATGTCATAATATGCCTCTGTTTTTAATTGGTTTTTGTACACCATGCATGCTTAGCATACCTACCTTGTAATGCCATGTTTAGGCCTTAACATGCCTTAGGTTGTAAACCATTGTTCAAGCATGTTTTAGGTCTAGCTTTGTGAAGCTTTTGTGCTTATTTTGCCATGTTTAAGGTCTGTCCATAGTTTTTTGGGTCGACTTTGCCATGCATTATATGCCCCCTTTGCATTTTGGCTCGTTGGCCTTAAGTGTGTGAGGGTGTAGCATGCACTACTTGCTTTGTTTTATTGGTTTGGCACCATTTAGAGCATCATTTCAGTCCCCTTTGCGTGCTTGTATGCTTGCCTTGGATGCCTCTTTGAAGCTTTGAAAGCTTGTCTTGCATGCTCCATGTTTCGGCCATTGTGCATACCCATTGAATTTGAGCCACTTAGATGTCATCTAGGTGTCCCTTGGGTGTGGTCTAGGTCTGCCTTGGACCTGTTTTAAGCCCTCTTGGCCTTGTGAGGCATGGTTGGCTTAACCATGGTTTAAACCCCCCTTGACTTGCTTCAAGTACTTGGGCTATTTGCATGCTAATGTTTAGCCTATCTTGTTTGCTCGGTTTGGCACCATGTTCTCGCATGATTTTCTGAGCTTAATGTGTGTCATTCATCCATGTTTGCACCCTCTTGAGTGTGCTCGAGAATTGCTCTTTAATGCTTAAGTGTTGGTCCTTGTGTGCATGCATGTTTGCGTGTCATTTAGCCCTCATTTCATAGCACTTTGGCCACTGTTTTAGGCCTAGTTAGGACTGCCCAAATCATGTTTAAGTCCATCTCTTTGTTTGTTGCATGTACTCCTTGTATGTTGTAGCATATTGGTGAGTTGTTGCATAATTGAACTTGCATGATTGAATGAAGTCACATGTTTATTTACATGCTTAAACACCCACATTGTGCCTTGCATACTTGTTGGTTGCATTATCTCATGCCTTGCATGTCTTGTATGCTTGCTTGCATTATCCATGTTACATACTACTCAACATGTTTAAGATTGCATTGCATTGACATGCATGCTACACCGCTTGAATTGAGCATGATAGAGGTTGAGCTCCTTTGTGTGTTTACTTGGTTTGCATTCATCTGAAATTGAAGTTGCATGCTTGGTTCTTCGGGCCATCATGCATGGAAATGCGCGATTGATGGTCCGAGAACCAAGGAGCATGGCCCTTTGAGTCACTGACATGATAAGGGACATGATTGGTGCATACATTGCTTGAATTGTATTGCCATGCTCTGCCTTGCCCTCTGTTGCTGTCAATTGCAGGTTCTGCAGGAACTCTCTGCCGACCGGCAGTGCTAAGTGCCGACCGGCAATCCTCCCTCGGCCGATAGCTTCACCAATGGCCGGTGACCACATACTACTGCCAGTGGCAATCCTACTCAGCCGGTGATGTCTCCCAATGTCCAGGGAAGCAATCCTTAGACTTTGGAAGTCTCCAGAGGGCCAAAGCAGGGAAAACAGAGGCAAATTGCGCATGGCAGTGCACTTCCGAGCAGGACCGAGCACGCATTGCATTGAGCTCTCTTCCCGAGGCAGTCTATCTGTTTTCCCTAGATTAGTTAATTTACTTAGCTAATTAGATGACCTGTAATATTTAATTAGCTTGTAGGTTAATTATTTGTAATATTCTTTTGGTCCCTCCTAACGAGGGTGAATCTGTAATAAGTGTGGGTGAGTGTGTGCATGTCTTCCAACCCCCACTTCTTTCTCCCTTTTACTTACCTGCTTTGATGGTTAGTAATAGGTCATGTTTAAATTAGCATACCTTATGCTATGCATGCGTGCATCCATACATTTGTCTTGCATTCACCGGGCTCGGTACATCATGCTAATTGCATTTGTACTTCAATTCCAAAATTAAATACGTGCATCAATTGATTGCATTTCACATGCCATGTTTAGGTTAGCCGAGCCTACTCTAATTGCATCCTTTATGCATTGCATTAGTCAATTTGACATGAACTAGGATCATACATGTTGGCTAACTAGTTTATTATTTTGGCATGGAGTACGATGTAAGTATTTTCATGCTTTAGCATCCTCGCATGCGTGTGAATGCTATCATGACGGCATGCTTACTATGTGGCTAGATGCTTATGTGATAAACTGTTCGATTGCCTGTGGGTGAAGGTTAGATTGTCTGAGTTGGAAAAACTCGTTGAAATCCGTATTTTAGCCTACTTGCGAGTAGCAAATTCCAAAGTGTTTTTCAAGACAAACGGATATGAAATGCTTATTTCCAAATTAGGCAATCTAGTCTATATTTGTTTGTTGTGCGCATAACATAGTAATTCTAGACTAATAACTGGAATAAGAACACATAACGTTTTCAAAAACGGATATCATGGTTAGTAGAGGCCGATCTTCGGATCGGGCGAGAGGGGGTGCTCATAGCTGACCTTCCCCGATCGTACCCAAGTTCCCGAGCCGAGGTAACTTTGGTGATGACAGACACGTGGCCTTTGGCACCGAGTCAGGGTTTCCTAAATTTCCCCATTTTAAAATATTTAGGTGGCGACTCTGTATCTGGAAAAGCAATCCATGTTTGGCACTTCTTTTCAAAAAAATCTGTTTCTTAAAACGATTTGCCGGATTTGGACTCTTTGGTTCAGATTAAGAACCGTGACACAAATCGAGTCCGAACTGTAGCGAGGGCCCCACATGGGCGCGTCTACAATATCACAAAAAAAGCAAGGCATGCCAAATGTAATGCAACATATCATGGCAAGCATACAATGTTCCTAATATGCAATGCTACAATGCAACTCATCACGTAATGCTAATATGGTACAATGCACGCATGTAATTAGAGACAACAAGTCAAACATACAACCATGTCCAAGAAGGGACTTAGACTGAAATGGGAGGCCTCAAACACCCCCAAAAACAGTGGCTAAAAGTATCTCAAGTGATGGACAAAACGCACTACAAACATGCAAGCCAAAAGGGGGGCCAAAGCTAAGGCATAACAAAGGGCATTCTACCACCACTAACCCAAACAAACATGGCATGAACTATACAACCAAAAAACAGAATTTTAGCATGCAAAAAGAGCTCCAAAACCCACACATATGGCATCCCAAATGAAACAAACACCTAGGCATACACAATGCACGTTTCAAGGCATAAGAGGGTACAACTTCAAAGCATGAGAGGAGCGATGAATGTAAGTATACAAGCATGGTTTAGGGACTGAAATGATATGCTAAGTGATTCCAAATCACCGAAATAGCCTAACCAATGCATGTTCATGACCCATACCCTTAAGGCTCTCAAGCCAAAATGCAAAGAGGTGACACCAAACATGGCAAGCATGACTGAAACAGTGGCCAACAGACCTTGAACATGGCAAAATGATGCTATTACCTTCATAATATTAGGCTAGATCATGCGAGAATCATGGCCTTAATGTATGGCATACCTCTAGGCAACCTTGAGGAGATATAAAGCAAGTATAATATGCATGAAAGAGACCAACAAACCCACATGAGACAGAGGTAAAACATGTTGTATAAACACCAAATAAGCTCTGAAGTGAAGCTAAACAAGATTAGACATGCATGCTACCACATTGAGCCAAATATGCAAACAAGAGAGAGACCAAGGGAGAGGGGTGTCCCTCCCCTATGCAAGACCTCAAACCCTCTTCTTTACCACTGAAAATCCACTGGATTTCAGTGGTGAAAAGAACCAAACACTCAAGCAAAAAAGCCTAACAATGGAAGCACCAATAGGGCCAAACAAGGCCTAAAAGGGTGAGTTCGACCCCAAACCCCAAAAAACCCTGAATGAAAGTTCTTAAGCAAGAACATGTAAGACTTTTTTATGTTATACTCAAAGCTTGAATCAGCATGCAAGACAGGTCAAGAACCAATGCAAGATTGAGGATAATAAAGTGAAAGTCTTACCCTTGAAGAACACTTCAAGAACAGTTGGTCCAACCACACTCTACTGAGCAAAATCAGTCCAAAATCTCAAAAAACAACCCTCAATGCCTCTCAATCTCGGAGCAAGGTGTAATGGTGTGTGTATTAGTGCAAAAGTAAGGTCAAAATGCACTTTTAGGCCAAGAAAACGCACACAAGGGAGGAGAGAGAGGGAAATATAGAGAGAGAGTGTGTGTATATCAAATGTATATGTATATAAGCTCTGGTTTTTATGTTCAAAACTCCAACCTTTGACAATGGGAGAAGAGGGGTCCTTATATAGGCAAAGGGAAATGGTTTAAGCTTCTCAAAGAAGCTAAGTGAAAGGGGCAAAGGGGGCAAAGGAGTCAAGGCTTCTTGAGGAAGCTAGGACAACTGGCCAAGCTTCCTCAAGAAGCTTGGCCAAAGGGTTCAACCTTCTAGAAGGAAAAGGGGTGCAAAGGCTCAAAACAGCCACTTCATGCACGGGGAGGAGTGTTGGTGCATTCCAGCTGGCACAGCTGGCATGCACCAAATCTGAAGAGTGCAAAAGGGACACACCGGCCAGCAAAAAAAAGGTCACCGGCCAAAACAAAGTGCCGGTTGGCAAAATATAGTGCCGACCGGCCATTGGTTTTAAGAAACCACTGCCGGTGGCACCAATAAACTGCCGGTGATGTGAGGGGATAGCCGGTGGGGTGTGGGAATGGCCAACAAGCCATTCCCTTCCTTTCAGGGCAAAAACACAAGTGTTTGGTGCAAAACCAGACACCAAAAAGTCGAATCGAGAGATCTTGAGGCGAGGCGCGCAGCCGAGACCTCCAGGAACTCGAGACGAACGCATGCACAGATGATCATCGAGTGTTCCAACGGTGACGTCCAAGTCTTGAGGACGGTCAAAAATGGGGTGTCTACACACTCCCGTTTATGACCGTCGGTGGCCGATCCGAAATCGGTTAACATAACCCACCCGTACAAGACCGTCGGTGGCACCATCCGTACTAGACCATCGATGGCAAAACATAATCCACCCGTACAAAACCGTCGGTGGTAAAAGAATTCTCAGCAAGGGTGCTACATAAGTTTAACGTCCCCTAGCATGAAAGAACCTTCCAAGAATGTCATCAAAAGAAAGCTAATACTTACTGCAGAAACTCATGGATATCATTCATTCTTTTGAGCAATGGAAGCCACTTATAATCGTAAGGTGGAACATCTTCCCCTAAGAAGCATTTCTTCTAGTTACAGCATCAATTCATTTGGCTGGTTTTTTTTTTTTTTAATCGTTTCAGTATTCACAACTTATAATTATAGACCAGTCGTCTGGCTCAATCAATTAACACAATAGAGTATCTAGTTACTTCATATGCATAGGTCCTACTAGGTTCGTTCATAGGATCAGTAAATTCATTACATATACAGTAATCACATCCATTCAGATTGCATAATATCTAGGAATTCTATAAAAGAGTAACAAAATAATTTGACCATCAATATCAGAGTTAGGATTCTTAGCAAGGTCAGTTCAACATGAGAGTAAGTCAATTCGTAATCATATCATGAGTGGGGTACATATCGGTACCATCAACATAAAATAGCTCCATGTCCTCTCTTTTTAACAAAGTTTACCACATCATACAGAACAGTTTATATTAGAACTTCCAATACAAAATAGAGGACCAGAATGGCAATGTATAATATTGAACATTTGCATATTTACATAGAAATATTTCACAAATGGTTTCCCAGATTTTAATTCTTATGGTAGTCAATAACCGCCTCTCTTTTTACAAGTCTCATGTAGGCAGACACATAATGTGGATAAAGTCCTTCATGTCGTTCAATTATTCTTTCGACAAAATCCTGAGTACGGTACATACCCTTTTTACACATAACTGTCTCGTACAGTCGGTTACTCTTAATATATTTCTACCATCATATAAAACACAACTTATCCAATATCTAACACAATAGTTTTTCAAAAGCATAGCTCCAAACATTACTACGGCACGGAAGACATAACTATATCATAAAAGTTAGAGTACCACATATATCATTTTCTTTGGTCTTAGGCATATTCCATACTTAGTGTTTAAACAATTCATCTAAACAGATGGGAGATAACTATCAATCCAGAAATAACCACCGATAACATATAGCTTGCTTAATCATTTGCATAAAAATTGCCTTACCAATCATTTTCCCTTTTCATTCTGTCTAACCAGACGGAGGTATCCTCTATCCATATTCTTGCCATGATCTGATCAACAATCAATTACAATATATACAAGGGATGTTCAAGAGACATGGATCATAATCGTTAGTGTTAACAAATTACATGTAACGTTGCTATCAGTTTCTTCACATACTCTAAGGATGTCATGCATGAGGCCTAACTCTTTTCTAGACATCCTAAAGCTCAATGGATTCGTGTGTGAGATAGCAACTTGTGCTCTGATACCACTTGTCACACCCCAAACTCGCCCCTAAAAGTTCGGGCATGACCCATACAGAAACGAACACTTAACCTGATACACATATCATATGGGGCCTGAACGGAAGCATTTAATATAATAAAATAACACAGAAAAGCATCCATTGAGCTAAACCTAACATGCCAGGATCACATTCGTGACAGTCATTTATTTTTAGACATACCCATACACATACATGACTGCATAAACAAACATTGGTATAGAAAGGGGTCATATACATACATTTTAACCTTAGGTAAATAATTAAAGTGCAAGCCAAAATCTTAACAAAACTTGACATAAATGCATAGACTTGGTCTGGGAGCCTGGGCATACTGAGGTTGACAACTGAAGGGTGAGCCTCAAGGGTTAAGACAGACTCCCAAAGAGATTACCTACAAAACAGACATAATATAAAGTGAGCGAAGCTCAATGAATAATAGCACATAAACGATTCAATGCTCAACTTGAATTATAATACATATCAATGCATACATAAATAATGAGGCATAAGGTTAATTGATTCTGTATTAATTCTTGAATGGCCTAAGGCCCAGTCTTGAAACATATTGAATTGAAACATAATATCTTGGAACATAATGGCTTTAAGCCCTTGAACAAAGTGGCGATAGCCCTTGAACATATTAGCATTAAACTTTTAAACATGTTGGCATATAGCCCTTGTACATATGGCATGAAGCCCTTGAACATATGGCATGAAGCCCTTGATCACATGGCATAAAGCCCTTGAACATATGTGTATGAATTCAAGAGGTGTCTCACACGGACTCTAGAGGTGACTCACATCGTATCACTTAGTTCTGTGTAGCACTTTGTTTCATATTATAATAACTTATCCGAAATGGCCATAGGCCTCATAACTTGCACATATGTATGGACTCAAGAGGTGGCTCGTACGGATTCTAGAGGTGACTCGCATTGCAGTACTTAGTTCCGTACAACACTTTGTTCCATACCGAAAATACAGAATGGCCTCTGGCCTCATAGATCATATAGAATAGCCATAGGCCTAGATTGGCTATAAGCCTCATTCATATATGTATGGACTCAAGAGGTGGCTCACATGGACTCTAGAGGTGACTCACAAGGTAGCACTTAGTTCCAAGTAGCACTTTGTTCCATACCAGTAATTAACAGGTTTTACAGACCAACCATACATATCATGTCATATCATAAACGGAAACAAATTCATACATATGCATTATGCTTAATTCATAAACAAAAATCAGAATTCAAACTTAATTATACTTGGCACTTCAATAGTGCTAACAAGTCAATATAAAGCATTCTTGTCCCTCGGTACTAAGAACTTGTAATATCCTTGAACTTATAACATACGTGAACTTATAACAGACTTAAACTTGTAACAGACTTAAACTTATAACATACGTAAACTTGTAGCAAATGTAAACTTATAGCATACGTAAACTTGTATGTACTTGAACTTGTAACATGCGTATACTTGTAACATACTTGAACTTGTAACATACTTGAAAACACGGTATTATTACCCCCAGGTAAGGGTCGTGTGCTACGGATGTCATGAATACTTTACATATATGGCCAACTGTTCTTTACTTCCAAAACGTAACATATTAGAACATAGAACATTTCTTGTCATATCATGTCATTACAGTACACTTAGCAAAGACAGAACATGTTACATCATAATGTGGGCTACATGACCGGGTCATCGATATTGAATTCTGTCTTTGGGTTGAGCCATCCGTAAATCAATCCGTTGTTTATCATAATACTTAGTAGGTATTAACGTATAAAACAATCTGTGGTCTTAGCTAATTATTCGTTAAGAAATAGCGTAGTTCACTTGATCTATTAATAGCATATAGAAGCATACACCTTTGTTTTCTCGTTCATATATGTTACCATATTTGACTTGTACTTAGCAGAGTACTACTGGTAGCCGTTACATCATTCACATGAGTTAACATAATTAACTTAAGTTTAACAGGACGTTCCTGATAATTACTAATGAGAGATAAGCACATTTACAAATTGAATGATTTCAGAGATACGTGAATACCATGATTCCATAGTGCTTATACGTTCCC
This sequence comes from Camellia sinensis, assembly GCF_055761805.1. Taxonomy (NCBI): domain Eukaryota; kingdom Viridiplantae; phylum Streptophyta; class Magnoliopsida; order Ericales; family Theaceae; genus Camellia; species Camellia sinensis. The sequence continues at coordinate 17,648,971 of NC_138966.1, forward strand.
TTGGTTCGTCCTGAATCACTATAGATATCTTGCACATAATGTTAGTATTCTTTGTCAACAATAATAAAATGTATTGCGCAATAATGCCTTTAAATTTTCCAATCAACATACTTGCAAGAAATAGAATGTTAACAATAAGAATCATTAACGATCATTGAATGTACGACTACCGTACTACTACTCACAGTGTTCCGATGCTTGGTCCGCCCCTGTAGCTGACCCTACACAATTCATAATACACATAGAAATCGGGTCACATATAATTATTCCATTCTTAACTTGTTTAATTCTCTTTATACCAATTACACATCAATTTGCAATTCAACATAATTCAAACTAAATCCTTGAATCCCATTTCAACATTCCACAACCGAGTTCATGTCATCCATATCCTTAATAAATTATTTCCCCAAGTTTTCCTTTACATTAAAGCATGAATTACAACGTTCATAACAAAGTTCATTCGCAAATTTTAAATATAATTTTCAAACATTTCTAAATTTCAATTAAACTTGTACATATCTAATTCAATATCTCAATTTCATTATTCTACTTTCAATTTGGGCCAAATCGTTGGTTATCATCATTAATCAACCTAGGGTTTCAAGAAAATATTGAAATTTCAGGACAAATTCAAACTTATTAACCCATTACTTTTTATTCCAATTTTCCCAATGATTATACATCTAGGAGTCACAATCCATCATTTTAACCCACCAACTTAACTTTCAACATCTCCAACTCTAAACCCTCAATTCTCAAGTTGGACATAATATGCTCAAAACTATAGATTTTGTTTGTACATACACCAAATTCCATAATTCCATCCATGAATGCAAATATTGAAAGGGAATAAGGACCCCTACCTCAAGAATCAAGAAAAGGCGCAAAGATTGAGAAGAATCCTCCAAAAAATTCAAATTTCAATCTGTTGGAAATGTTGACCCTTTCTTGTTCTCCATCCTTGATGCAAGATCCATGGTGGATTTGTTGATAAAAGTGGAGGAAATCAAGGTTTTGGGAGCTAGGGTTTCGGAAATGGAAGAGGGGAGAAGAAGAGAGGAAAAGAAAATGTAAGAAATGGGCCAAAAATCTCGTTTTTGAGCTGCTGTCCCGCACAGCCCGCACCTGCGGCCCTATTCCCCGCACGTGCGGCTCTGCTTCCAGCACAGATGTAAAAACTTCAAGCAGGTATAACTCTCTCATCCATACTCCGTTTTAGGTCATTCTTGTGGTCAAATTGAAGCCCCGGAGATATGCTTTTCGATGGTTCTAACCTCACATCCAAATTCAAAGTGTGGAAAAAGAGAAAGGCAAAAGAGTGCCGGCTGATCGTAGACAAACTATTCGAATTAAAGTTTTTTGTCCAATCTTACTTTGCCATCATATTACCACCTCAAGCAACACACCAAAATAAAATGAGGTTCCAATCATACCAATAAAAATGTCAAAAACGAACCCACGTGTCTCCTTATTCAACAGATATGAATCTATAGTCATAAGGTTCACTTACTTAAACTTAATTCCACGTGACATTTCATAATAAGCATATAAATACGCATAATGAGGGACTGAAAATATATCGGGAACACATGCGAGGGTTGGGTTATTACACTTTCGGTCCCTCTCTCGAGAGGGCACAATTATGTAATTAGCGTGCGTGTGTGTGATGCATGTCTTCTAACCTCCACTTCTTTCTCCCTTTTACTTAAGCACTTACGATGGTTAGTTCTTGGGCACGTTTCAATTAGCATCCTTATTCTTTGCATGTTTGCATCATTCATCTGTATTGCATGCACCGGGCTCGGCGCATCATACTAACTGCATTGTATTGAAAGTTCCAAGTTGAGTACATGTGTTGAATTGTCGCATCTCATATGCCATTTTAGATTAGCCGAGCCTATTTTAGTTGCATTTTGCCTACGATGCATTAGCCATCTTAACATAGATTTGGATCATACATTTGATTACTAACACGCACTTTGTTTTGGCTCGGAGTACACTGTGAGTGTTTATGGTTTAGCATCTTGCATGTATGTGAGTGTTAGCATGAAAGCATGCTTACCATGAGGCTAATTGCTTATGTGATATAACTGCCTGAATGCCTGTGGGAGAAGGTTGGATTGCTTGGATTGGAATAATTCATCAAAATCCGTGATTTAGCCTACTTACGAGTAGCAAACTTCAAACCGTTTTTCAAACAACAAATACGCGATGTTTTGTTCCAAATTAGGTGACCTAGTCTATACTTTTGTGTTGTGCACATCACATAGTAAGATTAGCTAATTAACTGCAATAAGAACACATATGTTTTCAAAACTCGATATCATGCTTAGTACAGGCCTATCTTCAGATCGGGCGAGCAGGGGTGCTCATAGCTGACCTTCCCCAATCGTACCTAAGTTCTTGAACCGAGGCAACTTTGATGATGACAGACACGTGGCCTTAGGCACGAGTCAGGGTTTCCTAAATTCTCCCAAAACAAAATATCTAGGTGGCGACTTTGTATCTGGCAGAGCAGTCCATGTTTGGCAATTCTTTCTTAAAAATCAATTTTTCAAAACGATTTGCCGGATTTGGACTCTTTGGTGATTTATCAATCTCACATCGCACATTGTGAGATTAGATTCAGGACGGTGACATATTGAGTTCGAACTATGGAAAAGCATAACCCCACAGGGCGCGTCCACAGTTTCTGGCAACTCTGCTAGGGAGTTTGAGAACTTGACTCGAACTCGTGATATCTTGTTTTGACTACACTTATGTGTTTCTTTGCATTGCATGTGCATTGGTGCGCCTAGGACACAGTGTTTGCCGTCTGCTATTCCTGAACGGTTTGCCAGAGGCTCACTTTGAGAAGCGTGCCATAAGGCTGACCGGTTATGGGCTCTGCCATGATGGGAACACAAACCCCGATTTTCACCGGGGCACCCTTTTTGACCATTCGACCTAGTGCATATTTGGAATCCATAGTGACCATTCCAAACTGGGGCAGGTTGCTACCCGATTATAGGTTGTTTGACACCGCTGTGTTCATAGTGAAACCCTAGCCCTTGACCATAGGACAGGGAAATCCTACCCCAACATAGGGGTGTTTTGGCTCTTACTTGCTTGTTATGTGCTTTTGAGTTGACCTATACAGGAATGCACATATCAGTTTGCAAGTTTGGGTATCAGGCCTGCGGGCGTCAGTGTTTTGAAAATCAGCTACATCTGCTAGTATCAGATTTAGTTTTCGGATAAGTAATTTGGGAACAATGATCAGTGATCGAATACAGTTATTCAGTTGTGCTCACGATTGTTTGGGTAAAATTGGGCTGAGATGCTGTCTGTTTTCGCTTTCAGGGGGGAGTTTAGAGATTTAGTTCAGAATAGTCAGTGTTCTGCTTCGTCGAAGCAAGGCAGACATCTGATCCGTCATTCACCGGTCACATCACCTCCGTTCAGTTCAGCGGATTTATGATGGCACTAAATTCAGAAGAAATTGTGATTATGGCAGCCGCATTAAACCAAGGGATCATCTTGTAGGGTGAGACCGATGTTGAGGTACCAAACCCGCCCAGGTCGCCCGCGCCGCGCCCAATCTGGGAACCCCAGTTGTTTCAAGCTTGTGAACCCACCACGTTTGAGTTAATGAGAATGATTGGCGACCTCTAGAGATCTGTGGCTGATCTAGCCTATGGAATGTCAGCCCCGCCACCAACTTCATCGTATGCTAGGAACTTCATTCTGCAAGAGCCCCCGCTACCCGGGTGAATTATAATTGAGCTCAGCCAACCTAAAGCTGTCTTAAACTCCGGCAATGACACATCGACGACGACAGGGCTTCGCACTAAAGTAGCAACCCAGACCATCCACCAAGCTGAGGCTAGTGGAAAGGACAAGATAACGGAAGACACCTATCCATATGAACAACTTCTGATGGCTGTTGAGGCGTTGAAAGCCACGAGGCTGAATAAACAGCAGGTACTCGTTGTTGCTGTAAAAACTGTGGATAATACTTTTCCCACTCAGACCGAGAGCAGTTCAAGCCAAAGGAAAAATCCGGATAGGAACAGTCGTACCAGAACCGTTCCTCCCAACCCTAATCCTGCACCTGGAAAAGATCTAAGAGCCAAGACAGCACCTGCTGATCCTTTTGCTAGTGCGTCCAGCAAAGGTCCACAGACTTCGAAGTATCTGCCCCAAGGGCACAGGGTTTTTCATGCCCTCTACATGCCTTTGTCCAAGGCTCTTCGAATCCTCGCTGAAAATGGTCATCTCAAACCTCTTGAGCCTCGGCCTCTCCCGAGTAATCTCCCTCTCTCACATGATGCTACCCAGTACTGTGCGTACCATCAATTGGCTGGTCACACCACCGACAATTGCTTTCGTCTTTGCCACGAAGTGCAAGACTTGATCAATGATAAGGTCATCCTCCCATCTAGCTCAACAAAGTCTGTCACTACTGAGTTTGTGGACTTCGAAGATAATACAAGTATGTGATCAGGGGTTGGCCCACCTGCCGGCGGCGCTCGGTTTACTTCAGATGTGGCGTATGGCACACACTGTTTTGAGAGTTTGCGAATGCTATCTTTTGTAGTTTGACTCGGGTGTTGAGTCAGTTCTGTGGTTTGATTTCGAGTCTGTGTAGACGCGCCCGCGTGGGGCCTCACTATAGTTCAGACTCAATTTGTGTCACGGTTCTTAATCTGAACCAAAGAGTCCAAATCCGGCAAATCGTTTTGAGAAACAGATTTTTGAAAAGAAGTGCCAAACATGGACTGCTTTGCCAGATATAGAGTCGCCACCTAAATATTTTAAAATGGGGGAATTTAGGAAATCCTGACTCGGTGCCAAAGGCCACGTGTCCGTCATCACCCAAGTTGCCTCGGCTCGGGAACTTGGGTACGATTGGGGAAGGTCAGCTATGAGCACCCCCTCTCGCCCGATCTGAAGATCGGCCTCTACTAACCGTGATATCTTGTTTTGAAAGCATTATGTGTTCTTATTCCAGTTATTAGCCTAGAATTACTATGTTATGCGCACAGCAAACAAGCATAGACCAAATCGCCTAAATTGGTACAAAACATTTCATGTTTGTTTTGAAAATGGTTTGCTACTCGCAAGTAGGCTAAAATGCAGGTTTTGCCACCCTCAAGTGGGTTTTTAGAAAAGATGGTTTTGCCACTATCTAGTGGGCTTAAAACTCACAGTTTTAATGCATTATTCCAATTTAGGTAATTCAACCTCCATCCATAGGCATTCAAGCAGTTATATTACATAAGCAGCTAGCCTCATAGTAATCATACTGTCATGGCAACACTCACACGCATGTAAGGATGCTAAAGCATAAAAGCTCACCTAGTACTCCAAGCCAAAACAGAAACCAGTTAATAATCACATGCATGATCCTAGTTCATGTTAAGATGGCTAATGCAACGCATGCAAGATGCAACTAAGATAGGATCGGCTAATCTACGATGACATGTGAAATGCTACAACTAACACGTATTCAATTTGGAATTGAAATACAAATGCAATTAAAATGATGCGCCGAGCCCGGTGCATGCAAGACAAATGTATGAATGCACGCATGCATAGCATAAGGTATGCTAATTTAAATATGCCCTAGTCTACCATCATAAGCGGTTAAATAAAAGGGAAGAAAGACGTGGGGTTGGAAGACATACACACACTCACGCATACTTATTACACAATTGCCCTCACTCGGAGGGTCCAAATGAATATTACAGTTCGAATAATGAACACATTAATTATTACAGAATTTCTAATTAATTAACAGAATGAATGCAAAAAGAAAGGTGGCCACAGCCCCCGCCTCGGGATGCGCGAATGATGCATGCTCGAACCCGTCTCGCCCGGAAAGTCCGTACCATACCACTGTCGCCTCTGTTTACACTGCCCTGCTTCTCTGAAAATTGCCAAAGTTCTGGGACAGGTCCCCTGAACACTGTGGAACACCATCGGCTGGAGGAAATGTCCACCGGCCATTGAAAATATCCATCGGCTTCTGATGAAGTCATCGGCCATTCACCAATGGCCGGTTGGCACTCTATACTGCCGGTCGGCCAAAAGTCCCTGTAGAATCTGGTTTTTGACAGCAACAAGGACAGACAGTGTATGGCATGGAATTTCAAGCAAGTGTATGCATGGCTACTCTCCCAATCATGTAACGGACTCAAGGGAGTATGTCCCTTGACCCTCGGGCTATCAATCGTGCATTTGATGCATGATAGCCTAAGGAGCCAAGGTTGCAATTCAATGTAAAAATGCATGCAACACACAAATGAGGACCAAGATCCTATCATGCCAAAGCCAAGGGCCTCGGTGACTGAGGGTTGAGGTATGTTTTGTCACTCGAAGTACAAACACCCCTCATCCTTCAAGTTTGGTTTGACACCCCAAACCAAACAATGTAATGCATGTATGCACTTGTGATTCAAGTTATGCAACATGAGGCTAAGATGCAAAACATGCCAAATGTGATGCAACCTATCATGTTAAGTATGCAAAGTACTAATCATATGAGATGAAAATGTAATGCAAACATGGACAAACATGCCAAGGAATGAGTCCAAAACAAGGGTATTCAAGGCCACCAAAAGGGAGCATCACTCAATACCTATCCCAAGCAATCATGGCATGAATTTTCAATGCAAAACGGAGTTCTAGCATGCAAAAGGGCCCTCAAAACCCACTGATATGGCAGCCTAAATGCTTAAGCATGGTAGCATACACAATGACCACCCTTTAAGGCGCAAAACTACAACACTTCAAGGCAATGAATGAGACACAAATGATAATGTAAGATCACATTATATGGACTGAAACATGGTATTAAATGATGCTGAATGATGATAACAAGCATATGCTAAGCATGTTGGTGACCCATACAACCAAGGCTTACAAGCCAAAATGCAAAGCAACTATATTAAGCATGCCAAACATGACAAAATCAGTGGCCAACAGACTTTAAGCATGAAAAAACATGGCCAAATACTTCACAAGGTTAAGTCAAAACAAGAGGATATGCTAGGCTAAACACATAGCACACTTCTAGGCAAGATGGAGAATTACAAAGCAAGTATAAAATGCATGCTAAGGGCCAACAAACCACCATTGGACAGAGATATAATATGACCCAAAACACCCAAAAAACTTCTAAAATGGGACCAAAAATAATCAAGCATGCATGTTCCCCTTTTAAGCCAAAACAAGGGTAAAAGAAGGACAAAGGGAGAGGGGTGTCCCTCCCCTACACAAGACTTCATAATCACTCCATCACCACTGAAAATCCACTGGATTTCAGTGGTGAGAAGACCAACACAACAAGGTAAACAAAGCTTAAAGAAAAGGGTACCAAAATAGGCCAAAAGAGGCCTAAGGGGAGGAGTTCGACCCCCAATGCCAAAACACCCTTAATGAAAGATGTTAAGCACAAAAATACAAGACTTTTTCATGTTAAACACAAAGCCTAAATCAGCATGCAAGACAGGTAGAAAACTAGTGCAAGATTGGGGAAACTAAAGCAAGTGTCTCACCCTTGAAGAACAGATGATCCGGCCACTCTCTATTGATCAAAATCACTCAATGCCTCTCAATCTCGGAGCAAGGTGTAATGGTGTGTGTTTTAGTGAAAAAGTAAGGTCAAAATGCACTTTTAGGCTTCCAAACACACCCTAAGGATGAGAGAGAGGATAATATATCAGATGTATAGATATAGAAACTCTGGTTTTTTTGGTTCAAAAGCTCTAACCTCCAACAAAGGGAGAGGATCATTGCTTATATAGGCAAAGGGCCAAGACTTAAGCTTCTCAAGGAAGCTAAATGAAAGGGGCAAAGGGGGCAAAGGGTGCAAAGGAGTCTTGGCTTCTTGGAGAAGCTAAAACAGCTGGCCAAGGGTGCAAAGGGTGCAAAGGGTTCAAAGGCTCACACCAGCCAAAAACTGCACGGGGAGGAGTGATGGTGCATTCTAGCTGGCACAGCTGGCATGCACCATGCCTCAAGGGTGCAAAGGAGTCACACCGGCCAGCAAACGAAGTCGCCGGCAGACTAAAGTACCGGCCAGCCAAATATAGGGCTGGCCGGCCATTGATTTCAAGAAACCATGGCCGGTGGCACCCATAAACAGCAGGTGATGCTAGGGGAAGGCCGGTGGAATGTGGGGATGGCCAACAAGCCATTCCCCTCCCTTCAAGGCAAAAACACAAGTGTTTGGTGCCAAAACCAAACACGGAGCAGTCGAGTCGAGAGATCCTGTGGCAAGGCGCGCAACCAAGACTTTCGGGAACTCAAGACGAAACACCAACAAGGAGGATCACCGAGTGTTCCAACGGTGACGTCCAAGTCTTGAGGACGGTCAAAAATGGGGTGTCTACAGTCTGTCTCGTTGTTTTGAGTCAGTCTTTTTGATTAAGGTCTATCTTGTTGTATCGAGTCAGTCCTATTTTGTTAGAGTCGGGTGATTTCGGGGGTGTTACCTCGGACATCACTTGCTTGTTTTGGTATTTGTCTTTTACACTCTTTTGAGTCTGTTTCTGCCAGGGAGCCAGTTACACCAGAAGATCTGAATGAAACAACAATGTTTTTCGTGTTTTGTGTTTATTTCTGCCTTGAATCAGTTGAATTAGTTGTGCCAGAAGATTTGAATGAAACGACAGTGTTTTTCACCTACTCCTCCTGTGCCTTTAAGTCACTGCATTGACCTAAGTTTTTCAAAACTTTTTGAACAATGTATTGAAAATGAAGAGGAAGGAATTCCTCGGGATTTGTAAAAATTTGATCAACCAAGAGAAAGAAAGGCGTGCTAAGCCCTTAATGAATGAGATCATGTTTGTTAATATGAGTACTGAGAAGGATCCTGACTTGATCCAGATTGGCTCTACACTGTCTTCAGCACGAGCGATTAGTCACTTTCTTAAAAAAATTTCAAAAAATGTTTTGCATGGTCCGGCGAAGACTTGTGTAGAATTGCTCTTGAGATCATGCAGCTTAGGATCGCTCTCAGCCTCGAAACTCGATCCCCTTTTGCTTTCAAACAGTTGAACTTGCATTCAGAATGTTCAACGGTCAACCGCAATGTGAGGCTTGTATAGCCAGATCAAAAGCACCACTCGAACAAGGGGTAAAAGACGTCAGATAATGCACTCGAAGAGTCCAAGATGAAGATCGGCAAGAATGCCAAATCCCAGAAAGGAGGAAAGAACAAAGTACTACCGGAGAACAACTGAGTTCCTATCCACAACACTAGGGGCAAATTCAGCCCCCATTGGATGGACTCCGACATCATCAGTAGACAGCAGCCATTCTTCTGGATTCAGATGGCTTCGAGATCTCAAAACCATTTAACATGGACATAGCTACACTTTTACCCTTAAGAGGCTCACTAGGCCGAAAACCCGGAAGGGCGACCTAGGCAAAAGTTAGAGTAAGAAAAAAAGAAAAGAACAAAAAAAAGAAAAAAGAGATAAGTGAAGAAAAATTCTGAAAAAGAAAAAGGAAATGAAAACAATTGAAAAGAAAAGAAGAACAGATCTCGCGAGGTCGAAAACCCACAAAGGGCGGCTTTGGCAAAAGTTAGAGCGTAAAAGGTGAGGGTTAATACACGAGTGAACCTGAACCCGAACTACGTAAGGCTTGATTCCCATGTTTGGGATACGTAGGCAACTTTGTTCTGAAGTCCATCCATAAACACTTCCAAATGGATTATGTCCATGCAATGGTTTTGATCATCTTTGTTTTCTCTGTATCCGAGAGTTCGGTTGTGATCGTCACTCTGAAGGCTGATTACAATGCGCTGCAGTGCTATCCAAACAAGGGTCAACTTTCCGTTGCCATACAGTGCACTGTGGTGCTATTCAAACAAGGGGCAACTTGTTGTTGTCGTGTAGTGTCCTTTAGACAAGGGGCAATCTTCCATTGCTTCCGATTCAAGGTTACGCATCTCAAGAGTAGGTTCTGTGTTCGCTGAGCGGTGGCCGTTTGCAAAAATAGTTTTTGAGAATTTTTAACTGAGGTTGACTAATTCTCTCAAAAATTATTCCATTTTTCCAAAACTGGACCATTTTCTTGGACCCAAAAAGTAAAATTTTCAATGCTCACAATCTAACTTGCATGATTTTGAATCAAAAAGGTTGAACAGGCATGTTAGTCAAACTTTTATATTGATTAAAATTGTTTTAGTAGAAAAGCCAAAACAAAAATGGTCAAAATGATGAACTAGGGGCACAGTTGAGTCAGGTGTTCACCCTTTTCCCCATTGCCAACATGCTTACCAGGAAGGGCACCCTACTCGCCACAAAGGGCACAACTGAAGCTAACCAACAAAGGGCTGAAAGCTCTTATACCCTCCAAGTAGTGAGGTATCAAGCGAAGTGCGAAGCACGAATTGGGATGGATCGAGACATTTCACTCCGTCATCCGGGGCATCGACTAAACATCACCGGAAGAAAAAGCTGCGAGCTGATAGTGTTGGGAAATGAACCCACAACTTCTTGTTTATCCATCAACCACCCAGGGGAGGGATGAAAAATGAGAGACTGAAGAATAGAGAGATGTGCGATGAGAGAAAAAGTGAGAAAAGGACTTTTTCAAAACAAAAAAAAAAAAACGGAGCCTGAGGGCCGAGTAAGGTAAGAATCACAAATAAGAAAGGGTGGGAAACAATACCTAGAGAAACAAGCTCCTTGTGCACGTCTGAGTGTCGTGTCTTTTTGTTCTTTCTCGATTCTTGTTTTGAGTCGTTTTGAGTGTTACTCGATGTGTTTAGGTTGTTACCCTTTGTTTTTCGGTTGAGTCATTTTTGCTGTGTTTAGTCGTAGGCTCAATACCCAGTCAAAAACTCATTTCTTATTTCAAAATAAGTTGTTTTGTGCTCAAAGTGTTGTGCCGTTCTTCACATTTGTGCAAAACAGAATTCGTTCTTTTATAAAACCGTAGGGTTTAACCCAGGTCATGTGAGAACAGTAGAACCAGGACCTATTTGAAGCTATAGTTTCCAGACTGCGATGTAGAAGAAAAGAGGAAGGATTCGGAGCATCTGAGGTTGTTTCGACTTCTGTGAATGCTGTCTTTGCATCTTGTGTGTTCAAAATGAATAGAATGCTGTGTTATGGGCTGTGAGTTCAGAATGAGCAATGTTCAGAATGGGCTGTGTATTTAGAATCAGCAGTGTCCTGCATGAGCCTTATGTTCAAAATAAACAGAGTATTGTGTTGCGAGCTGTGTGTTCAAAATGAGTAGTCTATGTGTTGAACATGTTGGGAACTTGTGGTTAGCTCCACTTCCAGTGCCTTCCGGTGTTGATTTTGTAAGGTCACACCTGTGTTATTTCAATTTGCTTATCGAGTTGTTGCTCATTTGCTTATCAAGTTGTTACTCATTTGATTACCAAGTTGTCGCAATTTTGCTTATCGAGTTGTCGCTCATTTGCTTATCGAGTTGTTACTCATTTGCTTATCGAGTTGTTACTCATTTGATTACCAAGTTGTCGCAATTTTGTTTATCGAGTTGTTGCTCTTTGCTTATCGAGTTGTAAACTTGTTAAGGTCTTATTGTTCTTATTGAGTTAATTTGTTTTATTTGTTACATTGGTCTACCTGACCTGCTAATACATGCATGTTCAATTTCCATTCAATTACATTGTTATGTAACATGATGCGATGCGATGCGGTGCGATGTACAAGTGCAACACTTTTTCATTAAAAAGCTTGTTTCATTCCATCATCTTTTCAAATACATAGTTTTGGGAAGGTAAAACTTGCCTCAGGCAGTACAATGTGCTCAATCAAAGCAAAAAAAGAAGAAGAAGAGACAAGCAACGAAATATCTGAACAGTGCAAAGAAGAAAAAGGCAACAGAAAGTCTGGATCAAAATCAGTCATCTCAAGTACAGGGGTCGGTCCTGGTCCTCTTCCTAGACGAGGGTCCAGGATCACCACCGCCATCTCCAAAATCAGGATCTGAGCTATCTCCGGCCTCACCCCGCGACGACGCTGTGTCCTCATTTGACTCATCGTCATTTGAAGTGAGCTCTCGGGAACTGCTCTCAGCATGAGTGCGTCTATGTCTGCCTCGGCTATGGACTCCGCCTGACTCCCCCTCCTCCCCAAGCAGGAACAGATGGTCCAGCTGGCGCACGTCCTCTGGCCGGAATCTGGAACAGGGCCTGAAAAGGATAGATGGAAAATGCATCAGTTGCAGATAAAACAGAATGCAGTGTTTGAATACAGTGTATGAACGCCATGAGCAACATTATGAGCAGTATATAGGTTGCAGTGCATCAGTGCCATGAGTGTTGTGTTTCAAGTGTCGTGTCAATAGTGTGATACATCAGATTATGTGTGAAACAAATTAGGCAGAGTTTGAAACTGCAGTTGAAAGAACTTACTGGGATATTGTAGATGGTCAATAAGTCAAAGCACCGTTGCAGCATCCCTACCGCTGAGGCAGTCAACTCCAGGGACTCGCGAGTATACTTGACGGAAGCCTGGAAAAGTATTGAAGTCATTAGTATTCTGTGGGATATCAAAGGAATTGAAATGACTGTACAGAACGTAAAGTTTAGTAGTGCATACTGGGGTCAAGCCACAGACTCGAAAGAGCTCGGAATCAACCGGAGGAGGGGCGAAGGGAATCTGATAGGTCTCCCCACCCTGCCCTCGGCATGTGATCATTGTAGGTAGTGCTGGCCGGGACCCACTGTAGACACCCCATTTTTGACCGTTCTCAAGACTTGGACGTCACCATTTGAACACTCGGTGATTATCCATGTTTGTGTTTGTCTTGAGTTCCCGGAAGCCTTGGCAGCGCGCCCCATCGCAGGACCTCTCGACTCAACTGTTTTGTGCATGGTTTGACACCAAACACTTGTGTTTTGCCTTTGAGATGCAGGGTAGGGCTTGTAGACCATCCCCACCCATCACCGGCCGTGGCTTGAGGCCATCGGCTGTGTTTTGTGGCCACCGGCCAAATATTTGGCCGGCCGGCACTATAGATGGCCGGTCGGCTATCTTTTTTTGGTCAATTGCATCTTTGGCCGGCCGACTACTGTGCATCTTCTTTTGCAGATATTTTGACACAGCTGTCTTGCATTTGGCTCCCGTCCGTACACGTGTATGGAGGGATCTCTCTCTTTAGAAGCTTGTCTTGTAAGCTTTACAAGACAAAAAGCTCTATAAAGAGAGGTCTTCTCTCTTGTTGAAAGAGGTTAGACATTTGAGACAGCCATTTTAGGGTTTGAGTTCTAGGGTCAGGGTTTGTCTATATCCTAGCTCTATATCTCTGTTCCTCCTGTGTTTAGTGTGTGTTTAGGCTCACTATTGCACACAGACACATAGTGTTACACCTTTTCTTGATTCTGCAGGACCAGAGGTCAGTTCTTGGAGTTTTGGGGCTGGTTTAAGCTCAAGGAAGGGGCTGGTCCACCATTTCTGAAGAAGGTCAACAAGGGTAACAATCTTACCCCTTTTTACCCCATTCTTGCATACTATTTTTGCCTATCTTAGAACTATTTTTGAGCTTAGTGTATAATATAAAAAAGTTCTTTTTTTGGGCTCTCTAAACATTTTGTTTAGAGTGTTTTGTGGTTTGGAGGTGTTTGACCCCTCTTAAGCCTTGAGGGGCTCCATTTTGTGCTATTTTGAGTGAGCTCTGGGACTTTGGTGTTTGGGCCTCCAAACCACTGAAATCTTGAGGGATTTCAGCTGTAAGGATGGTGCCTTGAAGTCCCAAGAAGGGGAGGGCCACCCCCTCTCCCTATTGTCCTTGAAAAGGGCCATTTTTGCCTCTTTAATGAGCACCTAGCTAAGCCTCATGTTGACCATGCCTTGGCTATTATTTATGCTTATTTTGCCATGAAATAGCATTGTTGTATGTTGGTTTTGGTACACCATGCTTGCTTAGCATACATGCCTTGTAATGCCACTTTGTTGCCTTAACATGCCTTAGGTTGTAAACCATTGTTCTAGCATGTTTTAGGCTTAGCTTTGTGAAGCTTTTGCGCTTATTTTGCTATGTTTGAGGTATGTCCTTAGTTGTTTGGGTCGACTTTGGCATGCTTAATATAGCCCCTTTGCATTTTTGGTTTGTTGGCCTTAAGTGTGTGAATGTATAGCATGCATCCTTGCCTTAATTTAGTGGGTTGGGACCATTTGCCATGTTATTTCAGTCCCTTTAACATGCTTGTATGCTTGCCTTGGATGCCTCTTTGAAGCTTTGAAAGCTTGTCTTGCATGCTCCATGTTTTGGTCGTTGTGCATGCTTTTGAATTTGAGCCACTTAGATGCCATCTAGGTGTCCCTTGGGTGTTGTTTAGGTTCGCATTAGACCTATTTTAAGTCCTCTTAGCCTTGTGAGGCTTGGTTGACTTAGTCTTGGTTTAAGCCTCTTGGCTTGTCTTGGGTTTTTGGCTTTGTTTGCATGCCTTGTTTATCTTGTTTAGTTGGCTTAGCACCTTTTGTAACGTGATTTTCAATGCTTACCTTGCATGCCATTAGTCCATGTTATGCCTCTTTCAAACGTGCTTGAGAGTTGCCCTTTTGTGCTTGAGTGTTAGCCCTTTAACATGTGCATGTGTGTATGTGTGTTTAGTCCTCATTTCATAGCACTTATGGCCGCTGTTTTGGGCCTAATTAGAGCTGCCTAAATCATGCTTAAGTCCATCCTTTGCTTGCTTGCATGCTTACCTTGCATGTTTGTTTGCATGCTTGCATGTACATCTTGCATTCCCATGTTGCATCCTTAGCTTGCATGCCTAGGTTGCATTGCATCTAGCATACATGTCTGGTTCCTTGATCTAGTGATAGGAATTGGGCTTTGGTTTGTTGGTTTGCATTGCATTTGACATCAAAATGTGCACACTTGGTCCTTTGGGCCATTACGCATCAAAATACGCGATTGATGGTCTGAGAACCGAGGACCATGTCCCTTTGAGTCATACACATGATAAGGGATAGGATTGGTGCATATATGGCTTGAATTGCATTGCCATGCAAAGTTCTGTCCTCTGCTGCTGTCAAACAGGTTCTGCAGGAACTTCTTGCCGATCGACTA
Source organism: Camellia sinensis (assembly GCF_055761805.1). NCBI lineage: Eukaryota > Viridiplantae > Streptophyta > Magnoliopsida > Ericales > Theaceae > Camellia > Camellia sinensis. The sequence goes on from NC_138966.1 coordinate 17,664,025, forward strand.
CATAGAGTGCCGACCGGCAATAAATCGGTGGCCGATGGATTCATTGTGTGCCGATGGACACCAAATCACAGCCGGTGATGATTCCCTTCAGCCGGTGGCACTCCTCAACATCCAGTAAGCACATCCTGAGATTTTGGCAGTCTTTAGAGAAGTATAGCAGGGAAAACAGAGGCAGCTTGCGCATGACAGTGTACTTCCGAGCAGGACCGAGCATGCATTGCATTGGGCTCTCTTCCCGAGGCAGTTTATCTGTTTTCCCTAGATTAGTTAATTTGCTTAGCTAATTAGATGGCCTGTAATATTTAATTAGCTTGTAGGTTAATTATCTGTAATATTTATTTGGTCCCTCCGGGCGAGGGCGAATCTGTAATAAGTGTGGGTGCGTGTGTGTGCATGTCTTCCAATCCCCACTTCTTTCTTTCCTTTTATTTGCCTGCTTATGAAGGTAGATTAGGGCATGTTTAAATTAGCATACCTTATGCTATGCATGCGTGCATCCATACATTTGTCTTGCACACACCAGGCTCGGTACATCATCCTAACTGCATTTGTACTTCAATTCCAAATTGAATACGTGCATCAATTGATTGCATTTCACATGCCATATTTAGGTTAGCCGAGCCTACTCTAATTGCATCCTGTATGTGTTGCATTAGTCAATTTGACATGAACTAGGACCATGCATGTTGGCTAACTAGTTTATTATTTTGGCACGGAGTACGATGTAAGTATTTTCATGCTTTAGCATATCGCATGCGTGTGAATGCTATCATGACAGCATGCTTACTATGTGGCTAGATGCTTATGTGATAAACTGTTTGAATACTTGTGGGTGAAGGTTGGATTGTCTGAGTTGGAAAAACTCGTTGAAATCCGTATTTTAGCCTACTTGCGAGTAGCAAATTCCAAAGTGCTTTTCAAGACAAACAGATATGCAATGCTTATTTCCAAATTAGGCAATCTAGTCTATACTTGTTTGCTGTGCACATAACATAGTAATTCTAGGCTAATAACTGGAATAAGAGCACATAACGTTTTCAAAAACGGATATCACGGTTAGTAGAGGCCGGTCTTCGGATCGGGCGAGAGGGGGTGCTCATAGCTGACCTTCCCCGATCGTACCCAAGTTCCCGAGCCGAGGCAACTTTGGTGATGACGGGCACGTGGCCTTTGGCACCGAGTAAGGGTTTCCTAAATTCCCCCAAAATAAAATATTTAGGTGGCGACTCTGTATCTGGCAAAGCAGTCCATGTTTGGCACTTCTTTTCAAAAATCTGTTTCTCAAAACGATTTGCCGGATTTGGACTCTTTGGTTCAGATTAAGAATCGTGACACAAATCGAGTCCGAACTGTAGCGAGGGCCCCAGGCGGGCGCGTCTACACCTACTCATGCCTCGAGCTGGAAGTACCCTCTGTGCCCTTGGTGCTCCTGCTCCAGCCGCTAGCGCTGCTGGTGCCGCAAGCCTCTCCCTCTCAACTCGATGAGCACTACTCAGAGGCCGCATGATATAGGTCTGGATGTACTCAGTGTAATCGCCCTCATCTCTGAAGCCCTTGGAGTCCCAGCCGATGCTTTAATCCATCATCTCCTCAAAAGTATACCACTCGGTATGCCTCATATGGGTGGGAGGCGGCCTCAGGACTACCTGCTCCGGTAAGCCGAGGGTCTGCCGCAAGAAGCGCTCACCCAAGTACCAAGCGCGGAAGACTGGGCCCTCTAGCAAAACTCTAAATCGAGCAATCTCCCGAGCACCGGCATACCAATCCCGGACTGCGTCAGGCAACGAAGCCCAAGGCTGCCAGGTGATCTGCAAATGAAACACAGTTTGTTACCTACTGATATTGAAAGAACAATGTAAAGCGAAGCTTAAATAAACTGTAATGTTTGACATACCTCAGCTGCGGTGATGGTGTCGAAATAGCGGCAGAAGAAGACGAGGGACTCCTGTGGCCTCCGCTCGCATCTCACATCGAAGCAGTGAGAAAATGGGACTCCGAGGGGCATCTTCTCATCTGGTACCGGGGCAAGCCTAGGGAAGTAGGCATATACCCACAACTGCAAAGTGTAATAGAGCAAACACCAGTATGCTTATCAGATAAACCAGTATACAGAAAACACAAAGTGCGGTACGTGCAGTGCACAAACAGTGTAAAGCAGATTGCGTGCATGTAATGTATAGAGTGCGGATAATGTAAAACAGAACTGAAAAGACAGAAAAGGGAACATGTACCTCCCAGGCTCGCCAGTAGCCTCCAAGTAACTGCCCGCTGAGGCCGGAAGATGACCTCATGTACCCATAAAGAGTGGCCAAGCCCGTGCCACCCCAGTCGTAGCGGGGAATCTGTGTCACATCCACAAGCGCGGTCAGCAGGTAGAGGGCGATGGTGTTCGCCCGGTCGGCGAAGAACGTGGTCCCCAAATAGAATATAATAAAGCCACGAGCGTACTACTCCTCCTCCTCTCGGGTAGTAGGCACCTAGATTCAGAAATGATCCTCGAACCATGAGTATCGCACGAACCCTGCCCGAGCGAGAGGTGGTTGAGTGCCAAGCAAGTATAGCTGAGCGGCGTCCCACTCGTCCATGTCTGTATCAAAGGGGATCGGATCACCCCCACTCCGATGCCTGTGAGCATGGAGAAGTCGAAGGGAGTCATCGTCATCTCCTCAGTGGCAGAAAGGTGGAAGGAGTCGGTGGTGTCCCACCACCTCTCCACCAGAGCAGCAAGGAGGGGCCTACTCTCGGTGAGGCGAGAGAGTCCCATGCAAAATGTCCCAAAGCTGGCCCGGTCGACAATAGGACGAACTGCATCGGGCAACTCCATGTACGAACCTCTGGCGGCAGCATTCCCATACCCCCGGAAGGCATGGGAATCTCCTTGTGGTCAAAACAAATAGTTGCGAAGTAGTATTACAAATGCAGTGTTGAATGCACTCAGAATTGATGAAAATGCAGCGTGTGTGCACGTGTTCAGATTCAAACAGGTACCGGGTACGGGTGTGCTCGCAGTGAACTACAGCATGTGATGTATTAGTGTTTTTGAGTGGTTCAGTTGAGGATGCAACGTGTGTGCGCGTGTTCAGATTCAAACAGATATCGGGTGCGGGTGTGCTCGCAGTGAACTACAGCATGTGATGTATTAGTGTGTTTGAGTAGTTCAGTGGAAAATACAGCGTGTGTACACGTGTTCAGGTTCAAACAGGTATCGGGTGCGGGTGTGCTCACAGTGAACTACAACATACGATGTATTAGTGTGTTTGAGTTAAGCAATTAAAGAAGAGAATCGCTATTGCAGTTATGTGTTCCACATTGCAGAAAATGAAACAGGGGAAGAGTGTACCTCAGAAGCACCGTAGGACAGATGAGACTTTGGCTCGCACAACAAAAGCTCCAGTGGTCCGCCCCGTGCATAGCTCCGGAACTGGCAGATGCCGTCGGGAGGCAACACATGTATCACTGGCCTGTAAGCCGCCGGATCGAACGGCTGGATATGAAGAGGTAGGAGCTCGACCTCGGGATCCACGTCCATCTCCGGAGGAGCCCCACCTTATGGTATGTCGTCTGCCATCTCAGAAAGAGTGCAAAAATGGCCGAGAATGTGGAAAATAGGCAAGAATGCCAAAAGTCAACCCAAAAGTCAACCCTGAGAAGGTGAAAAATGGGAGGAAAGGTTGGGGTGTGGAAAAGGCACGAAGATCAAGTTATGACTCGGGGAAAACAAACCCCAAATGGTGGAAACCAAGAAAAATGCACCGAAACCAAGATTTGTTCGGTTTAAAATGTGCGAAACGGTGAAGATTTCGCGAATCGAACGACGAAAAAGTGTCGAAAACACGAGAAAAACGAGGATCGAAGGTTAGAAAATCACCTAGAGAGAGAGGGGAGGGTTTTTCGAGCTTGGAGGAAGTGAAAATATAGGGTTTGAGGCCCTATATGTAAAGACTCGTGGCTAAATGTCCAAACTGCCCTAACTCTGCCATTTTTGGCCGGTCGGCCAAATTGTTTGCCGATCGGCTAAATAGTTGGCCGATGAATTCATTTTGTGGCCGATGAATGGCCGGTGGCCTCCCCTTGCAGCCGATAAACCTCCCCTTGCAGTCGGTGAACCTCCCACACCCTTGGTTGGGTCAGTTATGTGGTTTGGAAGCTTCATCACTCAAAAGAGTGCAACGAAGTGGACTTTTGAAGTTTAACCGGCTTCGTGTTGACCTCGAACCATGTTTCCTATATGCAATGCTCAGTACGCGCAAGGTGTATCCTTTTTGTGTCTCTTGGTATCTTGCAAAATTCAATAACTGGTTTAAATGCATTGCACTACAATGTTTTGCGTTGTTTACGATAAACATACATAGGTTGCCTCGTTATGCACGTCTACACGCGATGTAACACGCACAACTTGCATTGTTACGTACTGTTCATTTGCATTGTCATGCATTTCAAAAAAGACGTGCATTGTCACGCATTTGAGGTCATTTGCATTGTCATGCATTTCAAGAGACGTGCGTTGTCACGCATTTGAGTTCATTTGTATTGTCATGCATTTCAAAAAAGAAACGTGCGTTGTCACGCATTTGAGTTCATTTGCATTGTCATGCATTTCAATAAATTATGCAGTATCATGCATTCCAATAGTTCATGCATTGTCATGCATTTCGGTTCATGCATTATCATGCGTGTCTCATTTGCATTGTAGTACATCCCAATAGTTTGCATTGTCATGCATTTCAATAAATCATGTATTGTCATGCATTTTAATTACACGCATTGTCATGCATTCCAATAGTTCATGCATTGTCATGCATTTCGGTTCATGCATTATCATGCGTTTCTCATTTGCATTGTACTGCATCCCAATAGTTTGCATTGTCATGCGTTTCAATAAATCATGCATTGTCGTGCATTTCAATTACACGCATTGTCATGCATCTTTCATCTACATTTCAGTTCATGCATTGTCATGCATTCTCGTTCATGCATTGTCATGCGTGTCTCATTTGCATTGTTGTGCATCCCAATAGTATGCATTGTCATGCATTTCAATAAATCATGTAGTATCATGCATTCCAATTACACGCATTGTCATGCATCTTTTATCTACATTCCAGTTCATGCATTGTCATGCATTTCAATTCATGCATTGTCATGCGTGTCTCATTTGCGTTGTCATGCATTCCAAAAGTTTGCATTGTCATGCATTTCAGTTCATGCATTATCATGCGTGTCTCATTCGCATTGTTATGCGTCTCAATAATTCGCATTGTCATGCATCTCTTGTTTGCATTATCATGCATTTCGAACAACTCGCATTGCCATGCATCTTCCATTTGCATTATCATGCATGTCAATATCTCGCATTGTTGTATATTTCATGTGCATTGTCTCGCACCACTCTAACTTTTCTCCACTCGCGTGCCGCGTATGGACATATCTAACTTTTCTCCACTCGCGTGCCGCATATGGACGTATCTAACTTTTCTCTACTTGCGTGCCGCTTGTGGACGTAACTAACTTTACTCCACTCGCGTGCCGCGTGTGGACGTAACTAACCCTTACTAACCCCTCTCTCCCTTTCCCGCATTGTTACACACATTGCATGCGTTTTCGCGTATGCTTTACTTATATGTGTTTATGCACCCCTTATCCCCTCTCGCATTGTTACACACATTGCATGCGTTTTCGTGTATGTTTTACTTACATGTGTTTATGCACCCTTCTCGCATTGTTATACACATTGCATGCATTTCCTCGTATGCTTTACTTACATGTGTTTATGCACCCCTTCTCCCCTCTCGCATTGTTACACACATTGCATGCGTTTTCGCATATGCTTTACTTACATGTGTTTATGCACCCTTCTCGCATTGTTACACACATTGCATGCGTTTTCACATATGCTTTACTTACATGTGTTTATACACCCCTTCTCCCCTTTCGCATTGTTACACACATTGCATGCGTTTTCGCGTATGCTTTACTTACATGTGTTTATGCACCCTTCTCGCATTGTTACACACATTGCATGCGTTTTCGCGTATGCTTTACTTACATGTGTTTATGCCTCTCTTGTTATACACATCGCACACGTTTTCGTGTATGCTTTACTTACATGTGTTTATCCACTACTCGGTTTGCATTGTTTTGCACCACTCGGTTCGCGTTGTTGCGCGTGCCCTCCTTGCATTATTATGATTGTTTCAAATCGCATTGTTATGCGTCACACTTAGGATGCATTGCCGTGCACCCCCTCATTGGCGTTGTCACACACTTTTCACTTGCGTTGCTATGCATGTTTCTAACAATGTTCTACCTGTTAAGTTTCTTTCTTTTGCAGGCATGATATTGTATGTACGGTTCATTTGAGGCTGGCGCGACCAGATAAACCGGACGGTATTGTATTCTCCGTGTCAAACGTAGCGAGAATTACATAATTCTTTTACATCCTTTTCTGCATTGTAATGCAGTTTGGTTTTTGGCTTGCTTAAAACTGTTGCATGTTATGCTTCGTTACAGCTTTCTTTGCATGATCACAAGTTATGCTCGGCTTTGTGCATTTTTCTTGCATCTTGCCCCTGCCTTCGGGCACATATCTTGCTATCTTGCATGCTTGTCTAAGTCTTCCGCCTTGCCAAAAATGGGTCGTCTCTGGGCTTTGACATTCACTCCCGTCATTGTTATGACTTTCGAGTTCTGCCAAAGAGGGGCAACTGTAGACACCCCAATTTTGACCGTCCTCAAGACTTGGGCGTCATCGTTTGAACATTCGATGATCATCCATGTTTGTGTTCCTCTTGAGTTCTCGGAGGTTTCAGTTGCGCGCCTTGCCACAAGACCTCTCAACTTGCATGTTTTGTGCTTGGTTGTACACCAAACACTTGTGGTTTGCTTCTGGAGGAATAGGGTGGCTTGTCAACCATCCCTATACCACACCGGCCGAGGCTTGAAGCCATCGACCCCCTTTTATTCCCATCGGCCAAGAGTGTTGGCCGATCGGCACTATATTTAGTCGACCGGCCATTGTTTTGGTCGATTGGCCATTATTGCTGGCTGAACCCTGTTCATCTGCTTTATGCAGATATTTTGTGCCAGCTGGCACCCACAATTAACCCCCTCCATACACGTGTATGGAGGGATTTGCCTCTTTTTTAGCTTCTCTTAGAAGCTTTAGAATTTGAGCCTCTATAAAAAGGGAGCCCCTTCTCCCTCCTCCAAGGTTCAGAAAATTGGTTCTTGAGAGGATAGATATAGTGTTGTATCTATTTTACTTAGTTTGGTCTTGTTTTGTGACCTAGAGTGAGTTTTGTCTTACTTTTGCACTACAACACCTAGCATTCCACCATCCTTGGGTTGTTGAGGCCTTAGAAGGTTGTTGTTAGGGTTCTTAGACTGGTTTTGACCAAAGAAAGGTGCTGGAGCATTGTTTCTAAAGAAGGTCTATAAGGGTGAGCATCCTTACTTTAGTTACCCCTTTCTTGCTTAGGCTTTTAGCTATTCTTGCATGTTGTTTTAAGCTTCGACTATAACTGATAAAAGTTCTAATTTTGTGTGCTTTAGAACTTTGTTTAGGTCACTTTGAGGTTTGGGGTTGTTTCCCCCCTCCAAGGCCTTGTTAGGCCTTGTTTTTGGCCATGCCTTTTGGCCATTTTTTGGTCTTTGCATCACCTCTTTACCACTGAAATCCAGAGGATTTTCAATGGTGGAGAGGTGGTTTTGAGGTCCTAAAAAGGAGAGGGTCATCCCCTCTACTTGTTATCTTTAATGCTTGCATAAATGGCTTATGTGGTAACATGTGTGTTTAGTTTGTTTTAGCTCCATTTCAGTATGTATTAGGCTTTGTTTTGCCATGATACACCTCTGCTTTGAGTTGGTTTAGACATGCCATGTATGCTTCATACACTTGTCTTGTAATTCCATGATTTGGCCTTAACATGCATCATGTTGTAACATGTGTTTTTAGCATGATTTTGGCTCAACTTCATGAAGCTTTTAGCCTTGTTCTAGCATGCTTAAGCTTTGTTTTTCGTTGTTTTGGTTATGCTTACATTGTTTTTTATAGCCACCATGCAATCTAGCTTATTAGCTTTGAGTGTCCAAGTTCCTAGCATGCACTATTTGGATCATTTTAGTGGTTTGGCATCACTTAGAATGTTATTTCAATCCATATTTCATACTTGCATACTTGCACTTATCACTCCTTTATTGTCTTAAAGGGTTTGTGTTTTATGCCTCATGAATGTGTCATTGTGTATGCCATCATGCTTAGGTCATTAGGATGCCATCCAAGTGGGTTTTTGGGCTCATTTTGACATGTACTAACTCTGTTTTGGGTTGCTTAAATCGTGCCATGTTTGGTTGTATTAGGTGTAGTGTAACACCTCTTTGATGGCCTTGCAAGCCTCATGATTTTGCCCCTTCCTTTTAGCTTGTTTTGGCTTTGGTCATTGCATGTTTTAGGCTCACTTTAGCTTGATTTAGGACTGTTTTGGGTCATACTTGCCATGTGCTCATTGTTTTGTGTAGCTTTGGTTCAAGTCCTTCGACTAGTCTTAGGCTCCAGTCTTGAGCATGCCATGCTTGACTCGTTTATGTGATTTGACATCACTCCTAGCTTCATTTCAGGGCATGTAATGTTGTCACATTTGCACGCTTTCCATTCCTTTTAAGTGTTCTTAAGAGTTGCCCTTTCATGCTTGAGTATTAGACCATTTAGCATGCATGTTTGTATGCGCATTTTCCCTCTTGTCCTTAGCATTTTGGCCACTGATTTGGGCCTATTCGAGAGCTTCCCATTTTGGTTTAATACCATCCCCGCATGTTGTTACATGCTTGCCTTGTATGTTGTCACACACTTGTTGCATATTTGGTAAATTACATGTTGTAGCATGCTAGTTTAATCGTGCCTCGTTGTGTACTTAATCCATGACATGTTGCATACTTGGCCTATTAACATTTTGTTGCATGTTTAAGTGGTATTGCATTTGGTATGCATCTCTCGTTAAGTTGCCTAACATGTTGTTACATGCTTGCCTATCCTCACATGTTGTCACATGTTCGCCTTGTATGCTTGTTACCCTCGCCATGATCATGTTGCATTAGTTTTGCTTGCATATTTGCATCACTTGCCTCTTGATCAACCATGATGGAGGTTAGGGCCCCCTTTTGTGTTTGTCTGCATTTCATTTGATATCAAATTGCACACTCGACACCTTTGGCCATCATGCATTGAAATGCGTGATTGATGGCCCGAGGGTCGAGAACCATGCTCCTCTAAGTCTCAAACATGCTGAGGAGGGTGGTGGTGCGTAAATTTCTTTAAAAATGCATTGCCATGCTCTGTTTGTCCTCTGCTACAGCAAAACAGCATTCTGCAGGAACAGATGGTCGATCGACCATATTCAATGCCGATCGGCTAAGTATGTTTGGCCGAGAGCCTTACAAATGGTCTATGATCAGTTCCCCGTGGCCGGTGGCCTCACCTCTTGGTCGGTGACCTCTGACAACCCTCAGGGAGTAGTTCAGAAGCAACTTTGTGACTTTTGCAGTGTTCAGAGGCGCAGAGCAGTGTAAACAGAGGCAACTTGAGTATGGCGATGGATTTCCGAGCGGAGCCGAGCGTGCACGCATTCGTCTCTCTTTCCAAGGCCTCTTTACTGCTTTCTTAGCATAATTAATTTGTTTAATTAGTTAAATGTTGTGTAATAATTAGTTAGCTCGCTAGTTAGTTAATTATTTGATTTGTATTATTCTTTCGGTCCCTCCCTTGAGAGGGAGCAATTATGTAATAAGCGTGCGTGTGTGTGATGCATGTCTTCCAACCTCCACTTCTTTCTCCCTTTTACTTAACCGCTTAAGATGGTTAGTTCTAGGGCACGTTTCAATTAGCATCCTTATGCTATGCATGTTTGCATCATTCATCTGTATTGCATGCACCGGGCTCAGCGCATCATACTAACTGCATTGTATTTAAAATTCCAAGTTGACTACATGTGTCGAATTGTCGCATCTCATATGTCATTTTAGATTAGCCGAGCCTATTCTAGTTGCATTTTGCCTGCGATGCATTAACCATCTTAACATAGACTTGGATCATACATTTGATTACTAACACGTTCTTTGTTTTGGCTTAGAGTACACTGTGAGTGTTTATGCTTTAGCATCTTGCATGTATGTGAGTGTTAACATGAAAGTATGCTTACCATGAGGCTAATTGCTTATGTGATATAACTGTCTGAATGCCTGTGGGTGAAGGTCAGATTGTTTGGATTGGAATAATTCATCGAAATCCGTGATTTAGCCTACTTACGAGCAGCAAACTTCAAACCGTTTTTCAAATAACAAATATGCGATGTTTTGTTCCAAATTAGGCGACCTAGTTTATACTTGTGTGTTGTGCGCATCACATAGTAAGATTATCTAATTAACCGAAAAAAGAACACATATGTTTTCAAAACTCGATATCATGCTTAGTATAGGCCGATCTTCAGATCGGGCGAATGGGCGTGTTCATAGCTGACCTTCCCCAATCGTACCCAAGTTCCCGAACTGAGGTAACTTTGGTGATGATGGACACATGGCCTTAGGCACGAGTCAGGGTTTCCTAAATTCCCCAAAACAAAATATTTAGGTGGCAACTCTGTATTTGGCAAAGCAGTCCATGTTTGGCACTTCTTTCTTAAAAATCAATTTTCCTAAACGATTTGCCGGATTTGGACTCTTTGATGATTTATCAATCTCACATCGCATATTGTGAGATTAGATTCAGAACCGTGACATATTAAGTCCGAACTGTGGAAAAGCATAAGCCCACGAGGCATGTCCACAACATGCTGAGAGGTCATCGGCCAAGAGGTATGGCCATCGGCCAAAGGATAAAGGTCATCGACCAATTTTGAGGCTATCAGCCAATTATTGATAGCCGATCGGCCATCTCTTCCTGTAAACTCTCCTTTTTGCTGCAACAAAGCGCAAACAGAGGCATGGTAATGTATTTGCAAGAAAATGTGTGTGTAACTACACCCCTTATCATGTCTAAGGTTCAAAGGGGTGTAGTGCTCGGCTCTCGAGCCATCAATCATGCATTTCGATGAATGACAGCCAAAGAGGCCGAGTTGCACAAATCAATGCCAAATGAATGCACAAAAACACATAAATGCCTTAACCTCTATCATGCATGATCAAGAGGGTCGGCGACCGAGAATTGAGGCACGTTTCATCACTTCAAGTATGAAACGTCCCTCGTTTCTCGTGTTTGGCTTAACATCCAAACCAAACACAATGCAATGCATGCACAACTTAACAAAGCTAATGGCATGCAAACAATGTAATGCAACATGAGCATGCAAGCACCATGCAATGCAACTCAAGCATGCAACAACAATACAATGGAACAAGCATGCAACAACATCCTATATATCAAGCATGCAACAACATGCTATCTAATCAACATGCTAAACATCATAAACATGCAACAACATGCGAATAATAATGTCTTGCAACAATATGCAAACAACAATGCAATGGCAAGGACCGTGTAATGCAACACTTAGTGGACTTAAACCGCATATGGACAGACCTAAGAGGGTCCAAAACAGTGGCGAAAATGCTATGAAAATGAAGTACGAAAGCATATACAAACATGCATGCCAATTAGCTCCAGAATTAAGGCATAAGAAGACGACTCTCAAGCATGAGCAAGAGTGACAAACATGGAAGTGTGACAACACTAAGTGCTCGGAAATCAGGTATGAAATGATGCCAAATCATTCAAACGACAAAAGCATGGCATGCTAGAAGGCTCAAAGCTCGAAATTAGCATAGGCACTTGCACTATAGCTATACAATACATGAAGCATATGGCCAATGCAACCCGAAATAGTCCTAGAGCATGCCAAACTGAGACTAAAACATGCATGAACCAAGGCTAAAACATGTTAGCATGAAGGACATGAGGCATGAACTCGCAAGGCTAATAAGGAGTATTACACTACACCTGTCAAAACCAAGCATGAGGTGACTTCAACAACAAAAATCAGAGTCATATCATGGCAAAATGAGACCAAATACACATTGATATGGAAGCTTACAAGCTTAGACAAAATGGCATACGCAACGGCTCATTCTTAAGGCATAAAGAACCAAGTCTTTAAAGCATTGAAAGAGTGACAAATGCAAGTGCATGATCACACTACATGTGCTGAAATCACATTTCAAATGATGCCAAATCATGAAAATAGTCCAAGTAACGCATGCTAATGGACTCAACACACAAAACTAGTGAGCTAGATTGAACCATGGCTATACAAAGCAATGCATGTATGACCAAAACAACACAAATCAGAGCTTAAGCATGGTAAAACAAGGATAAAAGCTTCTTAGAGTTCAGCCAAAATCATGCTAGAATGATGATCAAAGGCATGATACATGTTAAGGCAATAGAGAGGATTACTTTACAAGTGCATGGTGCATGCAAGAGGCTATCAAACCAACCTTAGACAGAGGTATATCATGCTGAAATAAGGTCTAATACATACTAAGATGGAGCCAAAACAAGCTTGACAAACATGTTACTTTTATGAGCCTTCAATACAAGCATATAAGACACAAGGAGAGGGGATGACCCTCTCCTATTTCAGGCCTCAAAACACTCTTTCGACCACTGAAATTCCTCTGGAATTCAGTGGTAGGAAAGGTCATGCACAGACGAAAAAAAAAAGCCTAAAGGGGTGGCCCAAAACAAGGCAAAACAAGGCACTCAATGGGGTAGATCACCCCCAACACCAACAAGACCTTAAACAATCATTTCAAACACATGAAAATGAAGCTTTTCACAGTCAAGAGTTAATCCAAAATAAGCATGCACATAAGGCTAAGTAAGCAATGATCACAAAGCTTAAAAGGAGGTTAGTGACTCACCCTTGTAGAACCACTTCAAAGAGGTAACTCCAGCAACTTTCTGGGCTAAAAACCAAACTTAGAGTTCAAACAAAACCCTCAAGTACCTCAGCAACAAGAGTATGGTGTTCTAGTAGGTGCTTTAGTGCAAAAGTGTGAAGAAATTACACTTCTGAGCACAAACAAGGGTAAACATATAGACAGAGAAAAAATATAGAGAGAGTGATATATAACTTCTATCTCAATTTTTTAGAACCTCTGGAAAGGGAGAGGGGTCTCCCTTCTTATAGAAATTCAATTCCTAAGCTTGTTGAACAAGCTAAGGACTTGAATCAATCCCTCCATAGACGTGTATAGAGGATGAAATCTGTGCTCACCAGCTGTCATAGCTTGCATAAAAATATCTGCAAAAGCAAGTGGAAAGGTCTCGGCCAAAAGATATGGTTGATCAACCAAAAAGAGTGCCGATCGGCCAAAAAGAGTGCCGATTGGCCATCACTTATAGCCGACAACAAGAAAACATGGCCGATGGCACAAGGCCTTAGCCGATGGGTTGTAGGGATGGCCAACAAGCCACCCTCTTCCCTCAGAAGCAAAACCACAAGTCCTTGGTCCACAACCAAGCACAAAATAGACAAGTTGAGAGATCTTAAGGCAAGGCGCACAGCCGAGACCTTCGGGAACTCAAAATGAACACGAGCATGGATGATCATCGAGTGTTCAAACGATGACGTCCAAGTCTTGAGAACAGTCAAAAATGGGGTGTCTATAGTTGCCCCTCTTTGACAGAAATCGAAAGTCATAAGATGACGGAAGTGAATGTCAAAGCCCGGAGACGACCCATTTTTTACAAGGCGGAAGACTTTAGACAAGCATACAAGATAATAAAGAGATGCGCCCGCAGGCAAGGGCAAGATGCAAATGACATGCACAATGCCGAGAATAACTTATGATCATGCAAAGTGAACTATAATGAAGCATTTATGTGAAACAAATACAACATTTTGAGCAACCGAATAAGAAAGAATAGTCCCACACATTCCAACAGAATGGATGTAAGAAAATGATGTAATTCTCACTGCGTCTCACTCAGAGAAGTCTAAAAGCGATTACCGAGAATACCCGGAGTCTCAAACACAACATCTCTTAGCGTATCACACACAGGAGAGGAAAGGACTGTGCAAGAAAGCGCAGTCACCTAGACGCGTGCCAAACGCGAGAGGAGAGAGATACGTCCAAACGCATGTCAAACGCAAGTGGAAAAGGGTAGCAGTCAAACTGAACTAGGACTTCTCTTGAATGAACCGTACATACAATATCGTCTGGTTTCACCAACTTCAAATGAACCGTACATGCAATATTGTGCCTGCAAAAGAAAGAAATTCAACAAGTACAATATAGTAGAAATACACATTCAACGTTAGATCAAGAAATCATTTCAATATGAGATAAACACATGCTTATACAATGCAAGTGAGAAGGTGCATAGCAATGCAAGTGAAAAGATGCATGACAATGCAACTAGAACGAGCATAACAATGCAAGTAGGGCATGCACGGCAACGCAAATGAAGAGTACATAACAATGCAAGGAAAAGCATACACGACAACGCAAGTAAAGTGCATAACAATGCAAGGAAAAGCATGCGCAACAACACAAGCAATGTGCATAACAATGCAAGGAAAAGCATGCGCGACAATGCAAGCAATGTGCATAACAATGCAAGTGAGATGCGCATGACAATGCAAACAAAACGTGTGCGACAACGCATATAGTGTGTGCATAACAATGCGAGTGAGATGTGCATATTCAACGTAAGCATGGTAAAGGCATGTTATCCACAATGTTGAGATGCAACTTTAAAATGAGATGAGGCATGCTCAATGCAAGAGCAAAAAGACGTATAACAAATGCGCGCCTTACAAACATGACGAAACACTCGTAAGGCAAGACATTCAAAAGCAATTCTCGAGCAATTCTTTCAACATACAAAAGGATATGAAAAAAAGATACACCTCGTGCGTATCAAGTGCCGCACACAGAAAACACGGTTTGGGGCCACCACGAAGGCCGCTTAAGCTTCATAAGTGTATTTTCCTGCACTTTCTTGAAAGATGAGGGTACCAATCAATAGAACTATCCCAAGAAAGGGCATTAAAGGTCCATCGGCCATCAAATGAGCTTATCGGCCAAATATTTAGCTGATCTGCCAACAATTTGGCCGATTGGCCAAAAGTGGCAGATTCGGGGCAATTTTGTCCATTTGCTTCGGGTCTTTAGGTATAGGGCCTCAAACCCTATTTCCTCACTTCTCCTTAGCTGAAATTCCCTCTCCTCCTTCTCTAGGTCATTTTCCTCCCTTCGATCCGTGTTTTTCTCCCGTTTTTAAACGTCCCTCAACGTTCGATTCGCAAAACCCTCTTCATTCTCAATGTTTTAAACAGATTGAAACATGAGTTAGGTGTTCTTTTCTTGATTTCCATCACTTGGGGTTTGTTTCCCCCGAGTTAGCCTTGGTTTCGGTGCCTTCTTCCGTACTTCGACCTTTTCTCCCATTTTTTACTCATCGGGGTTGACTTTCGGTTGACTTTTGGCATTTTTGCCCATTTTTCATACCCTCGACCATTTTTGCACTGTACTTGAGATGGCAGACGATATTCCACGATGTGGGACTCCCCCAGAGATGGATACGGATCCCGAGGTCGAGCTCTTACCTCTTAGTGTTCGACCTTTCGATCTGGCGACATACCGGCCCGCGATACATGTATTGCGTCCCGACAGTATTCGCCAGTTTAGGAGCTACGCGCGAGGTGCGCCATTGGAGCTCCTGCTACACGAGCCAGTGTCGCACCTTTCTTATGGCGCCGCTGAGGTATACTCTTCCTCTTTACTTTCTGCAATGTAGGTCATATACCTTGAATAGCTGATACTGCCCCTTATCTGATGATCACAAACACACTTGTAGATCACATGCTTAGTTCACCGTGAGCACACTCATACACGATATCTGTGTAAACTCGAACACATGCACACACACTGCATTTTCATCAATTCTGAACATATTCAAGCACTGTATTTCTAACACTACTTCGTATCTGTTTGTCTTGAACATAGGGAGATTCTCATGCCGTCCGGGGGTATGGGAATACCATTGTCCAGGGTTGGTACATGGAGCTACTCGACGAGGTTCACCGTATCGTTGACGAGGCCAGCGTTGGCATTTTCTGCATGGGAGTCTCGCGCCTCACTGCAAGTAGGCCCCTTCTAGGCGCGCTGGTGGTGAGGTGGCGGGACACCACCGATTCCTTCCACCTTTCCACGGCGGAGGAGGTGACGATGACTCCCTTCGACTTCTCCATGCTCACTGGCATGCGAGTAGGCCCAGATCTTCTTGCTTGGCACTCGCCCACCTCTCTCCCGGCCAGGGTTCATGAGGTATTCTTGGTTCGACGACCAGTTCAGAGTGCAGATGCCAACGACCCGCGAGGAGGTCGAGCAGTATGCCCGAGGGTTCATTATGTTCTTGCTGGGCACCACTCTTTTCGCCGATCGGGAAAACACAGTTGGCCTCTATCTGTTGACTACACTGGTGGACGTGACCCAGATCCGGCGCTACGGCTAGGGTAGAGCAGGCTTGGCCACACTTTACGGGTACATGAGCTCTTCATACTGCCGCAGCGGACATTTGCTAGGAGGCTACTGGCGAGCTTGGGAGGTATACCTTCCCTTTCTGTTTTACAGTTTTACCTTACATTATCTGTACACCACACACACTACATACACGCAATTTATTTTACACTGGCTGTACACTGCACACACTACACAATACACTGCACATCATTCTCTAGTTTCTGCTTTATCTGCATACTACCTTACTGATAATCATACTCATTCTTACCATGTTACACTCTGTAGCTGTGGGTGTATGCCTACTTTTCGAGGCTTGCTCCAGAGCCGGAGGTGGAGATGCCCCTCGTTGTCCCATATTCACATCGATACGATGTGAGGTACGAGCGGAGACCGCGAGAGTCTTTCTTGTTCTTCCGCAGATACTTCGACACCATTACCGCAACAGAGGTATTTCAAACATTACAGCTTATTTAAGCTTTGCTTTACATTGTACTTTCAACAGTAGATAACAAACTGTATATCTTGTCATTTGCAGATCACCTGGCAGCCTTGGGCCAGGTTGCCGGATGCATTGAGAGACCAGTACGTGGGTGCTCAGGAGACTGCCCAATTTTGAGTCTTGCTGAAGGGTCCGGTCTGCCGGGCTTAGTACTTGGGATAGCGCTTCTTGCGGCAGATTCTTGGTTTACCAGGGCAGATAGTTCCGAGGCCACCTCTCACCCATTTGAGGCATACAGAGAGGTACACCCTGTAGTCGATGACCGATTTCACGATCGGTTAGGACAGTGACTTTTTCGGAGATGAGGGCGACTACACTTTCTTCATCGAGACTCATCTTATGCGACCTCTGGCTAGTGCTCGTCGAGTCGAGAGGGAGAGGCCTGCAGCCTCTGTGGGAGGAGCAGGAACACCGAGGGTGACTCAGGCCCGCGACATGAGTGGGTTCTAGAGGGGACGGAGGGCGAAGTGGCCAGAGCTGTCCACCACCATGACATTCCGAGGACAAGGTGGGAAGACTTATCAGATACCCATCGGTCCTCCTCCGGCTGATCATGAGCTCGTCGGAGTTTGTGGCTCGACCTCGGTATGTGCTATACTCTTCACTCTGTACAGTCATTTCATTTCATTTGATATCCCGTAGAATACTAATTACTTCAATACTTTCGCAGGCTTCCATCGAGTATACTAGACAAGCTTTGGAGTTGTCCGCCTCGGTGATGGGGATGCTACAAAGGAGCATAGACCTGTTGAGCATTTACGGTATCCCGGTAAATTCTTTCAACCTCTGTCCCAAAACTTTGCATAATCTGTTTCATAAATGATCTGATACATCACATTATCCATACGGCACTTGATACACTGCACTCGCATACCACTCACGGCACTGATACACTGTAACTTATATACTGCTCACAGCATTCATACACTGTACTCATACACTGCTCACAGCATTTATACACTGTATTCGATACCACACTCGACTTTGCATAGCATAACTGATGCATTTTCCTGTTGTTCTTTCCAGGCCCCATTCCGGATACCGGTTGCAGGGGGTGCTTTAGCAGGACCTTCAGTACCTGCTCGAGGAGTAGGGAGAGTAGGACGAGGGATCTTAGTACGCAACCGCAACAGAGCCAGGCGTACTCACTCCGGGAATAGGTCACGGGCGCCTACCCCAGATGATGACAAGTCTGATGCAGAGGCAGAGTCGTCTCAGGATAAGGCTGGGGATGGTTCCAGTTCAGGCTCAGACAGCGGAGCTAACGGTGGCGATCCTGGACCTTCTTCCAGGAAGAGGACAAGGACGGACTCCCGCACTTGAGGCGACTGGCGCCGATCTAGATGTTGCTCTTCTTTTTTTTGCTTTATTTTTTTTTTTACTAGTAGTTTTTGCACATTGTACTGCCTCATGCAGGTTTTTATGTTCTTCAAAACTATGTACTTTTGCAAAAGAAAACATGATGGAATGAAACAGCTCTATTTGTTAAAAAAGTGTTACATGTGTACATCGCATCGCATCGCATCGCATCATATTACGTAACAATGTAAATGAGATTGAACTTTGTTTTGAAAACTAAATGCTCGAATTGCATTAATCAGGTAGTGAACCAACTGACAATAAAATGACTCGATAAGCAAAACAAAGAATTTGACATGCTAACCAAATGTAAATACAACTCGATAAGCAAGACAATTACTGAAGAACACAAAATACAACTCGATAAACAAAAGTACAACAACTTGATAAACAAATTGAAGTAACACAGGCGTGACTTCGCAAAATCATCACCGAAAAGCATTTGAAGTGGAACCAGTCACAAGTTCTCAACATCTCCAACACATAGACAGCTCAAAGAACAAAAGGAAGCACCATCGGCCAAGGTGAGAGGCCATCGGCCACAAGAAATGACCATCGGCCATCATTACTAGCCGATCGGCTAAAAAGATGGTCGGTCAGCACTCTTTTTGGCCAATCGGCCAAAAATAGCAAGAACCTCCAGAATGCTGCCACCTGTCTTCCACTCAACACCTTATCTTCTTCAAAAGCCCCAGTTTCGTAGTTTCTCCATTTCAGCTCAATTTTTGTACCAAATGGAAGCATTTCTTGTCCAAAATCTCACAAATTGGATTGCCAACTTGGATGGCTCGGAAAACCTGAATTTCCGGGGCTTTGGCTTAATGCACTATTCACGTTGAGTCGCACCCCGCTGCATTTTCCGTTCCTTCATGCCGCGGCAAGGTTTTGGAATCCGGTAACACACGTCTTTAGCTTTGGCAGACAAAAGATGTGTCCCACTTTCAAGGACTTCCAAGCTTTAATGGAATCCGAGTGCGATGAAGAAATCTTGCATCAATTCCGCTTCGGCTACGTCCAACCCTTAGGACGGATGTGCGGCCTTACTTTGTATGACGCTCGGTCATTAATTCACGACAGAGAGCCGGACGTGTCGAGCTTGATTCGTCAGTTTTCTGACGCCGGTGACCGCGACGATCATCATTGGCAGGGTTATCGGTGACATGCACTTTGCTTGTGCATGTTGTCTTATTTCTTGCTTGCCCCGAACTCTGGAGGGTTTAGCACTCATTTGATTGAAGTCGTCGAGGGCTTAAAAGAGGGCAAGAGCTGCATCGCCATGACGCTAGCTAAGACATTGATGGGTTTCGACGTTTTTCATCGCCGGGAGACAACTGGATTCACGAGGAGTCCATTACTATTAAAGGTAATGTTTCCCACCCCATCTCACATATATTTCTCATATCACTCGGCCCTCAAGCTCGGTTTTTCTCTCAAAACCCTTTTCTCACTTTTTCTCTCAACGTACACCTCTCTGTTCTTTAATCTCTCATTTTCCATCCCTCCCCAGATATGGTTGATGGATAAGTTGAAGATTATGGTCTCATGCCCAGCATATTCAGCTCGCATCTATTTCTTCTGACGACGTCTAGTCGATGCCCCTGATGAGGTATGATGGGGTGACTGGATGTGCAGTTTGTCTGCTTTAGACATTGCTTGGCGCTGCCCCTGGCTTAATTTACCAGCGATGAGCTACAGCATGATCCGCCAACCCGGGATTCAGTTGATTGGCTTGACACACTGTGTCTTTTACTTCCCTTTCTGATTCTGGCGCCAGTTCGGACATGATCAGACTTGCTCGGAAGAGGGGATAGAGCACCCTGCTGTACTTCCGGTCCAAGGCGCACAGCTAGCTCGGTATGCCATAGCATAGAGGACGAGAGAGCTTCCAGCCCCTGCTTCCACTTTCAGTTGCACCCTCTCTGATGAGTGCATAGCTTGGCTCGATAAAGAGGCACAGGTTAGGCCTACTTTGGCGTCAAAGGCTTCGACGAGCTCTGGGAGGGGACGTAGGAACACCTGACTATGCCCCGAAATTATTTGTTTTAATCAGTACTTTCAAGTTTTCTTTATGAATGTAATAAAAAAAAAAAAGCAACTTCAATTTGTATTCAAGAGTAAGAGAACTCTGTATTGAAATCAATGTAATTGAAGGTTATGGGCACTGAAAATTTTCCGTTTGGTACAAAAAATGGTCTAAGTTGTAAAAAGATTAATTTGAGAAAAAATCAACTTTTATTAAAACTTTTCAAAACCATTTTTGATATGGATCGGAACTGGACACGCTTGAAAGCTATCACTGAGATGCACAACCCGGATCCCAGCAACTGGAAAGTTGCCCCTTGTCTGAATAGCAATGCACTGGAGATCACAACCGAGCTCTTGAATGCAGAATACACAAAGATGACCAACATGATCACATAGACAAAGTTGCTTTGGAAGTGTTTATGGCTAGACTTCAGGATGAAGTTGCCCACGTATCCCAAAGATGGGAATCAAGCCTTACGTAGTTCGGCTCGGGTTCACTCGTGTATTAACACTCTCCTTTTGCGCTCTAACTTTTGTCAAGGCCGCCCTTTCTAGGTTTTCAACCTTTCGAGCTCAGTTTTTATAATTTCAAATTTTATGTGCTCTAACTTTTGCCTAGGTCGCCCTTTCGGGTTTTCGGCCTAGCGAGCCATTTAGGGAAAGTATTTCTTCAACTTATCCATGTTGATCGGTTGGGAGAACTCTAGGCCATCTAGGTCCATCAAAATGACAGCTCCACCCGACTAGATAGACTTAATGATGTAAGGACCAGTCCATTTGGGTCTAAACTTGCCCCTAGGGTCACGGATGGGAGCTCGATTGTCTTTGAGCACCAAATCTCCTTCTTTCAAATTTCTGGACTTAACCTTCTTGTTGAAAGCCCTGGAAATTCTTCGTTGATAACCCTGAACATGATACAGTGCTTTCCACCTTCTTTCGTCAAACAGCATGTGTTCTTCGAACCTGCTTTGTTGCCAATCTGCCTCAGTTATCTGACACTCAGCCAATACCCATAATGACGGAACCTCAACTTCGATAGGCAGAATAGCCTCCATCCCATAAACCAAGGAATACGGGGTTGCTCTAGTGGAAGTTTGAATTGAAGTCTGGTAGCCCCACAGAGCAAACGGCAGCTTATCTGGCCAGTCTCGGTAGGTTTCCACCATCTTCTGCAGAATGTGCTTGATGTTCTTGTTGGCGGCCTCAATTGCTCCGTTGGTTTGCGGCCGACATGTAGATGACTTATGGAAAACCACGTTGTTCTTCTCCAACAAGTCGATCACCTCCTTCTTGAAGTGGGAGCAATTATCGAAAATAATCTCATTCGGGACCCCGTAACGACAGATGATGTTGTTTCTGATGAACTTAGCAATGTGCGACGCCTTCAACACCGCATAAGATTGGGCCTCGACCCATTTCGTAAAGTAGTCTATCGCTACCAGAATGTATTCATGCCCATTGGACCCCTTCCGAGCGACAGCCCCAATTACATCTATCACGACCCAAACCCGCCCCCGTGGGTCAAGGACGTAACCGGCCAGTAATCATGAGATTACCTACGGCCTCAAACTGTTGTAAACGTATTTTAACAGAGTTAATGGGGGCCAAACGGAAGCAAAATTAAAAACTTTGTCCATAGAGCCATGCTTATATGCACATCAAACAAACCATACTCAGATACGTTAATAACTCACATCAAAAGTGCGGTTTCACAAAATTCATTACAGACAGGATCGTCCAAAACGAGTCAACCTATAACAGACTATGTACAGACATGCACTAGGTCCTTGCCAACAAGACAAAACATAGGTACATAGTGAAAGGGCAAGGGTGGTCTCATGCGCGAGGCACAAGGCTGACTCTCCCAAAACTCCTGTTGTTTCTTGCAGACTTCACTGGGGCTGGGTTTGGACTTCCCTTGGCTCACCTACAAATACATGAATGAGCGTGAGTGATAGCCCAGTGAATAATATCAAATATAACAGTTACATAACAATATGTAGAACAACATGCTCCAAACGGCCTTGGGCCCAATTCATACTTCTGTTTAACAACAAAATATATATATAACTATACGAAATGCAAGTCAAGTAACTGTAGTTCCAAACATTCTGGCCTTTGGCCCGTCCGGGTTTCCATTCATGGCAAAACGGCCTTCGGCCCATTCCTTCATGTCAAAACGGCCTTTGGCCCATTCATTCATGTCAAACGGCCTTTGGCCCACTCTTTCATGTCAAAACGGCCTTTGGCCCACTCATTCATGTCAAAACGGCCTTCGGCCCACTCTTTCATGTCAAAACGGCCTTTGGCCCACTCATTCATGTCAAACGGCCTTCGGCCCACTCTTTCATGTCAAAACGGCCCTTGGCCCACTCATTCATGTCAAAACGGCCTTTGGCCCACTCATTCATGTCAAAACGGCCTTTGGCCCACTCATTCATGTCAAAACGGCCTTTGGCCCACTCATTCATTTATTCTTGTCAGACTTTTGTCCACAATCCCAATTAACAACTCATAATATTTATAGGGGAATAACAATTGGACATTGACAAGTTTTCAAATATTGATATTACTCACAGTGATCGGCTTGTGGATGCGCCCTGGAGCTTGACCCTACACATTTCATGAATACAAAAGGGTCACTAACAGTTCAATCCGTTCTTTAATTCACATATTCCTCTTTAGGCTTTGTTCTTATCTCATTAACTCATTTACAATGCTTAACATATGCCTAAGAGTGCTTACAAGTGAAAGAGAACGGAAAACGAATCACAGAATGCATGAAAAAAATTCTAGGAAACAGGGTCCCCGCTCGAGCGTAAACTTCTCCGCTCGAGCGGACCCTTAAGGCCTGCAGAAGTACTGGTTGCACGAAAGATGCGCTCGAGCGTGGAATAGAGCGCTCGAGCTGAAGGCCTGTCTACAAAAATCCACGCTCGAGCGTGGAGTGTCCCGCTCGAGCGGACATCCAACTCTGTAAAAATGCTGGGAGCACGATTTTCCCGCTCGAGCGGCCATTACCCCGCTCGAGCGGACCACAAAAATCTGGGTTTCCCAGATCGTGTTCTTGAGCTCCAAATCGGTTTTCCATCTACATTTCTTGCATGCAATGGTTCAAATTACACATTTACACATGCTAACATGCTACTAATGCAAGACTACAACATTAGGAAGCTCAATTACATGAATTATCTACATGCATGTCCCAAAATATCTCAAACCCATCATCAACATGCTCAAATTCAAACATTCAAGACTTATACTCCCATGATTTGTACATGCATGTGGGAGATGCTCATCATTCTCAACTTAGATGGTACAAGTGGTGATTACAACATGAGCTTTAACCAAAACTCTACATGAATCATGTGTTTCAAGCTCAAACATGCAAATTCAAAGTAATTTCTTACATGCATGAGTTCTAAGACTTCAAACTCAACAAAAATCAACTCATTACATGCTCTTGATCACAAACAACCCTTGAACTTACAAATTACAAGTAAGAGTCCATGAATTCACTAACCTAAGAGCTTCAACACTCAAGCTCTAGCCAAATCTTGAGCTAGATCTTCAAATTCCCAAGTCTTGAGCCCAAATTACACAAATCTCTCCCTTTTTCTCTCCCTGGCCGGCCTCTCTCTCACTCTCAATTGTCTAACTCAAATTTTGAGTTTTAAGAGAGCTAAAGGAGAGTGCAATACAAATATACAACAAGCACCACTAACAAATATTTTAATATAAAATAATGAGGTACTTAATTTATCAATTTAATCATTTTAAATTGACCAGAATCAAATTTCAATTAAATTTCACCGTAGGCTCTAAAAATTATGCCAACCACAATGGCGTAATCAATTTCGGGTTCCGTGGCCGATAAGGCCCTCAATTAAATTTCCAAAGCAGACTACTCAAACAGATATTCCTACGATGAACAGATAAAATGTCAAACCACATATTTTCACATGGTGGAACACAAAATCATATCAAAATACATAATCACATCATGTTAAGGACCAATTAGCATATTACGGAACAGGGGTATTACAATCTTCCCCCCTTTAGGAAGTTTGGTCCTCCAAACTTAATTTACCTTCGTCGGGAAACAAATGTGGATAGCGTAGACGCATTTCCTCCTCTTTTTCCCATGTAGCATCTGTCCCATAGTGTTCCTTCCATTCCACTTTCACCATTGGAATGGATCTGTTTCTCAATTCTTTCACTTGTCGGTCAACAATTCTTTCCAGCCATTCAGCATATTCCATATTTTAATCAATAGCAATCCGGTGATAATCAATCACATGCAACGGGTCTCGGAGGTAACCCCTCAACATTGACACATGAAACACATTGTGGATTTGCTCGAATCCCGGTGGCAAAGCAACTCTATAAGCAACTGGACCAAGTTTCTCCAAAATTTGAAACGGCCCAATATAACGGGGCGTCAACTTGCCCTTTTTCCCAAACCTGACTTGGCCTTTCATTGGAGAAACACGGATGAACACATGGTCGCCGACCTCATACTCAAGAGGTCTTCTCCGGACATCTGCATAACTCTTCTGTCGGTCTTGAGCTGTTTTGAGCCTTTGCCGAATAGTTTTGATCTTTTCAGAGGTGTCTTGTACAATTTCAGGCCCGAGCAAAGCTCTGTCCCCGACCTCTGTCCAACAAATAGGTGATCTACACCTCCTACCATACAAAGCCTCGTATGGTGCCATACCGATGCTGGAGTGGAAGCTATTATTATAGGCAAATTCTACAAGTGGCAAGTAGTCTTCCCAACTCCCCTGAAAATCCAAAGCACACATGCGAAGCATATCTTCCAAAGTCTGTATTGTTCGTTCTGACTGCCCATCTGTCTGTGGGTGGAATGCAGTGCTGAACCTTAGTTTTGTTCCCATAGCTTCCTGCAAACTCTTCCACAATCTAGATACAAATTTCGGATCTCTATCCGACACAATGGATACCGGAACTCCATGTAAACGGACAATTTCATCAACATAAATAGTAGCCAATCTATAAGCAGTAAATGTAGTTTTGACAGGCAGAAAGTGTGCAGATTTAGTCAGTCTATCAACTACAACCCAAACAGAATCCATACCTCAAGAGGTCCGAGGTAGGCCAACAACGAAATCCATAGTCACATGTTCCCACTTCCACTCAGGAATAGGGAGGGGTTGAAGTAGACCGCCTGGTTTCTGATGTTCAGCCTTAACTTGCTGACACTGGAGGCACTTGGACACATACTCTGCAATCTCTTTCTTCATTTTAGGCCACCAGTAGGTTTGTTTCAAATCCCGATACATTTTATTATTACTCGGATGCATAGCAAATACAGATCTGTGGGCTTCATCTAAAACCCTCTTCCTTAACTCTGGAATATCTGGGACACATATTCGGTTTCGAAATTTCAACATTCCATTCCCAACACTGAACTCTGTTTTTGGGCTTACTTCAAATTCATCAATTACCTTTCTAAGGAACTCATCTTCTTTCTGTCTCTGCTTGATCTCGTCAACAATGGTCGGCTTGGCTGTAATAGCGGCTATCAATCCGCCCTGTTCACATACCACCACTTCAATCTCAGACTTTTCAAAGTCTCGCAAAATCTCCCTTTGTTCAGTAAGCAAACAAGCCACACTCCCTGTTGATTTTCTGCTCAAGGCATCAGCCACTGTATTAGCTTTCCCGGGGTGATACTGAATTTCTAGGTCGTAATCTTTTATCAATTCCAGCCATCTTCTCTGACGCATATTCAACTCTTTCTGCGTGAAGAAGTATTTTAGGCTTTTATGATCTGTGTAGACTTCACACTTTGCCCCATACAAATAATGCCGCCAGATTTTCAAAGCAAAAACAACTACGGCCAATTCTAGGTCATGTGTTGGATAATTCTTCTCATGTGGCCTCAACTGTCGGGAGGCGTAAGCAATAACCTTTCCGTTCTGCATTAACACACAACCCAAACCCTTATAAGATGCGTCACTGAAAATCACAAAATTTTTCATACCTGAAGGTAGTGTCAAAATTGGTGCAGTGGTCAATCTTGTCTTCAATTCATGAAAGGCTGATTCTCTTTCACTATTCCACTCAAATGGTTGTCCTTTACGTGTCAATTGGGTAAGAGGCACAGCCAATTTCGAAAAGTCCTTTACAAACCTTCTGTAGTACCCAGCTAAGCCCATGAAACTGCGAACTTCTGTCACATTAGTTGGTGTAGGCCAATTCACAATTGCTTCTATTTTCTGCGGGTCCACTGAAATTCCTTCCTTGTTGACCACGTGCCCTAAGAAAATAACCTCATCCAACCAAAACTCACATTTCTTTAACTTAGCAAATAGTTTTCTTTCCCGAAGTATTTGTAAAACAATCCTCAAATGATGTTCATGTTCAAGTTTATCTTTAGAGTAAATCAAAATATCATCGATGAAGACTACAACAAACTCGTCAAGGTAGGTTTTAAAAATTCTATTCATTAGGTCCATAAACGCTGCCGGAGCATTAGTCACTCCAAATGGCATAACAAGAAATTCAAAATGACCATACCTCGTTCTGAATGCGGTTTTCTCAACATCCTCTGCTTTAACCTTCAGCTGATGATACCCAGATCTCAAATCAATCTTAGAAAACACCCGTGATCCCTGCAACTGATCAAATAAGTCATCAATACGGGGTAAGGGATATTTGTTCTTTGTCGTTACCTTGTTTAATTCCCGGTAATCAATGCACAGGCGTAAGGTACCATCCTTTTTCTTTACAAATAACACTGGTGCGCCCCAAGGCGAAGTACTGGGCCGGATAAACCCTTTATCAAGAAGGTCTTGCAACTGTTCTTTTAATTCTTTCATTTCGGCTGTAGCCATCCTGTAGGGAGTTTTAGAAATAGGCTGGGTGCCTGGCACAGTTTCAATAGTAAACTCTATCTCCCTGTCTACCAATTCCCCTGGTAATTCATTTGGAAACACATCTGGGAATTCTCTAACAATGGGAATATCATTCAATTCAACATTCACGGATTGTTCAGTCAATACATAACACAAATAACCCTGGCATCCCTTCCTGATCAATTTACATGCTTTCATTGCAGATATCAAATATGGTGGAGGTACTACCCCATTTCCCACAAACACAATTTCTTCCTGTTCTGGTGGTTTAAACACAACCCTCTTTGTCACACAATCTATAGTAGCACAATATTTGGTCAACCAATCCATGCCCAAAATTACATCGAAGTGTCTAAAGTTTAAGGGCAACAAATCTACATATAGGGTAGCATCCTCAATATGCATGTCACAAAACCGATATATATAGTCACATAAGACAGATTCCCCCGATGGAGCAGACACACATAACAAATATGGCAACAATTCTAGGGGTCTTTTCAGTCTAGATGCAAATGCATATGTCACAAAGGAATGCGTTGATCCAGAATCAATTAACACAAAAGCATCCTGATTACATATCGAGATAGTACCTGAGACAACGGCATTGGCATTCCGTGTATCACTCGGAATGAGTGCAAAGACTCTCCCTTGTCTCACTGTATCCCCAGTAGTAGCAGATCTCAAAGTGTTTCCCGGCTTCGGGATTGATGCAGTGGAGCTAGCAGCTATCTTCCCACTATTCTGATTACAATCTCGGGCTATATGCCCTTGTTTCCCACACTTAAAACAGGCTCCTGATGTACGGAAACAGACTCCACGGTGCTTTTTGCCACAAGTGTTGCACATGGGAGCTGTGTCTCGGGAAGAACCGGAAGTAGTTGAGGAGCCCGTGTTTTGCTTTTTCAAAAATTTCTTCTTCAAAAAGAAGCCTTGTCTTTTGTTGTCTTTCTATTCGGTTGTTGGCTTAGCTTGTCTAGCTATGTTAGCCTCTGATATGATGGCCCGGTCAAGCACCCCGATGTAGGTCTCCAACTTCAGGACATTCACTCGCTCTAGGATGTCACTTCGGAGCCCACCTTCAAAATGCCTTGCCTTTTTATAATCAGTGTCAATCACATGTGGTGCAAACCTGGCCAACTCAGTAAATTTGGCCTCATACTCAGCTACAGTCATGCTGTCTTGTTTAAGTTCCATGAACTCTGCCACTTTCCTGTCCCGGACACACTGCGGGAAGTACTTGTCATAGAAGATTTCCAAAAATTTCACCCAGTCAACATCCCTGTGGTTTTCTCGCATCAACATCCACCATCTTCTCGCTTCATCTTCTAGCATAAAAGTGGCTAGAAGTACTTTCTGTGTATCCGAGCACGGAAATACTTCAAACAGTTTTTCGATCCCAAGAACCCAAGCTTCCGCTTTCAAAGGATCCAGTCCACCATGAAACTGTGGTGGTTTCATTTTCTTGAACTCCTTGGTGAGAGCGATTATCCGATCATCATTTTGATTATCTGGCACGGGTGGTGCCGGAGGTGGAGGTGGCGGGTGTAGTTGCTGCCACTGTTGTTGCCACTCCTGTTGCTGTCTCAAAGCTTCTGTCATTTCCTGAATCAGTCTTTCCATTCTGTCCAGTCTGGCAGTAGAGGATTCCTCTAACTCATCACCTCTGGTTCTCACCATCTGATTAAACTTGCATTATATTCCATACCAAAGGTACACAAGTACACATACACTAAGGAGCACATATTTCCAGATAATTCGTAATGCAAGTAGTTCACAACTTACACATATAATTATTCATAACAGAACATTTAAGCATATAATCAATGCTTCCAAACTCGTACTTATCACATGAATGCATCCTAGATCTTATCTAGACGCTTATTGCTCTTTTTGGACAAGTGTGTGAGTTATTAACTCGTGCTCTGATACCACTCTGTCACGACCCGAACCCGCCCCCGTGGGTTAAGGACGTAACCGGCCAGTAATCATGAGATTACCTACGGCCTCAAACTTTTGTAAACGTATTTTAACAGAGTTAATGGGGGCCAAACGGAAGCAAAATTAAAAACTTTGTCCATAGAGCCGTGCTTATATGCACATCAAACAAACCATACTCAGATACGTTAATAACTCACATCAAAAGTGCGGTTTCACAAAATTCATTACAGACAGGATCGTCCAAAACGAGTCAACCTATAACAGACTATGTACAGACATGCACTAGGTCCTTGCCAACAAGACAAAACATAGGTACATAGTGAAAGGGCAAGGGTGGTCTCATGCGCGAGGCACAAGGCTGACTCTCCTAAAACTCCTGTTGTTTCTAGCAGACTTCACTGGGGCTGGGTTTGGACTTCCCTTGGCTCACCTACAAATACATGAATGAGCGTGAGCGATAGCCCAGTGAATAATATCAAATATAACAGTTACATAACAATATGTAGAACAACATGCTCCAAACGGCCTTGGGCCCAATTCATACTTCTGCTTAACAACAAAATATATATATAACTATACGAAATGCAAGTCAAGTAACTGTAGTTCCAAACATTCTGGCCTTTGGCCCGTCCGGGTTTCCATTCATGGCAAAACGGCCTTCGGCCCATTCCTTCATGTCAAAACGGCCTTTGGCCCATTCATTCATGTCAAACGGCCTTTGGCCCACTCTTTCATGTCAAAACGGCCTTTGGCCCACTCATTCATGTCAAAACGGCCTTCGGCCCACTCTTTCATGTCAAAACGGCCTTTGGCCCACTCATTCATGTCAAACGGCCTTCGGCCCACTCTTTCATGTCAAAACGGCCCTTGACCCACTCATTCATGTCAAAACGGCCTTTGGCCCACTCATTCATGTCAAAACGGCCTTTGGCCCACTCATTCATGTCAAAACGGCCTTTGGCCCGCTCATTCATTTATTCTTGTCAGACTTTTGTCCACAATCCCAATTAACAACTCATAATATTTATAGGGGAATAACAATTGGACATTGACAAATTTTCAAATATTGATATTACTCACAGTGATCGGCTTGTGGATGCGCCCTGGAGCTTGACCCTACACATTTCATGAATACAAAAGGGTCACTAACAGTTCAATCCGTTCTTTAATTCACATATTCCTCTTTAGGCTTTGTTCTTATCTCATTAACTCATTTACAATGCTTAACATATGCCTAAGAGTGCTTACAAGTGAAAGAGAACGGAAAACGAATCACAGAATGCATGAACAAAATTCCAGGAAACAGGGTCCCCGCTCGAGCGTAAACTTCTCCGCTCGAGCGGACCCTTAAGGCCTGCAGAAGTACTGGTTGCACGAAAGATGCGCTCGAGCGTGGAATAGAGCGCTCAAGCTGAAGGCCTGTCTACAAAAATCCACGCTCGAGCGTGGAGTGTCCCGCTTGAGCGGACATCCAACTCTGCAAAAATGCTGGGAGCACGATTTTCCCGCTCGAGCGGCCATTACCCTGCTCGAGCGGACCTCAAAAATCTGGGTTTCCCAGATCGTGTTCTTGAGCTCCAAATCGGTTTTCCATCTACATTTCTTGCATGCAATGGTTCAAATTACACATTTACACATGCTAACATGCTACTAATGCAAGACTACAACATTAGGAAGCTCAATTACATGAATTATCTACATGCATGTCCCAAAATATCTCAAACCCATCATCAACATGCTCAAATTCAAACATTCAAGACTTATACTCCCATGATTTGTACATGCATGTGGGAGATGCTCATCATTCTCAACTTAGATGGTACAAGTGGTGATTACAACATGAGCTTTAACCAAAACTCTACATGAATCATGTGTTTCAAGCTCAAACATGCAAATTCAAAGTAATTTCTTACATGCATGAGTTCTAAGACTTCAAACTCAACAAAAATCAACTCATTACATGCTCTTGATCACAAACAACCCTTGAACTTACAAATTACAAGTAAGAGTCCATGAATTCACTTACCTAAGAGCTTCAACACTCAAGCTCTAGCCAAATCTTGAGCTAGATCTTCAAATTCCCAAGTCTTGAGCCCAAATTACACAAATCTCTCCCTTTTTCTCTCCCTGGCCGGCCTCTCTCTCACTCTCAATTGTCTAACTCAGATTTTGAGTTTTAAGAGAGCTAAAGGAGAGTGCAATACAAATATACAACAAGCACCACTAACAAATATTTTAATATAAAATAATGGGGTACTTAATTTATCAATTTAATCATTTTAAATTGACCAGAATCAAATTTCAATTAAATTTCACCGTAGGCTCTAAAAATTATGCCAACCACAATGGCGTAATCAATTTCGGGTTCCGTGGCCGATAAGGCCCTCAATTCAATTTCCAAAGCAGACTACTCAAAAAGATATTCCTACGATGAACAGATAAAATTTCAAACCACATATTTTCACATGGTGGAACACAAAATCATATCAAAATACATAATCACATCATGTTAAGGACCAATTAGCATATTACGGAACAGGGGTATTACAACATCAATCCCCCAGACTGAAAACGGCCATGGCGAAGTCATGTTGTACAGCTTTGACGGTAGAATGTTCATGCGGTTTGCATGGATCTGACATTTGTGGCATCGCCGGACAAAGCCAATACAATCCTCCTTCATGGTGGACCAGTAATAACCCTGTCAAAGGATCTGCCGGGCTAGCATCACCCCGTTTATGTGCGCTCCGCACTCTCCTCCACGGATGGCCTCCATTAGGCGCTTGGATTCTTCAGCATCAACACACAGCTTATGCATCCTGAGATGACCTCTCTTGTACAGTTTACCCCCGCAGACGATGAACTGAGCAGCCATTCTTCGAATTGTCCTCTTATCTTTGGCATTTGCCCCTGGTGGATACGCTTCTTTTTCCAAGAAGTTCCAGACATCATAATACCAGAGATTCTCATCTTGTGCCTCATCTATGGCAGCAATCAGCTCGTAGGCTGGCACGAATTTCTGTTCAATGATGATCTAACGCATCCGGACTCCGAAAGGAATGTCTATCATAGAAGATAGAGTTACTAATGAATCCACGAACCTGTTGTTCTCTCTTAACAGATGAGCGAAGTTCAATTTCTCAAACCGTGGAATCAGGATGTCCAAGGTCTGGTGATAGATTCTCATCTTTTCTTCTTTGACTTTCCAATCTTCTTTAGCTTGAGATACAACAAGGTTCGAGTCCCCGATGACGTCCAACCGTTTTGCCCCTAGTTCTAGGGTGGCTTCTAGTCCAGTAATTTCTGCCTCATTGTTTGAGACTTTGAACCGGAGTTTGAATGCTAAAGGTATACGGGAATTGTCGGGTGCTATCAGCAACACCCCTATCCCATACCCGTATTGGTTTGACGCTCCGTCAAAGTACATCATCCAAGTTTCTTCTTCGACATACAGAATGGCCTTATCTTGGAACAGATACTCAACTACTTCATCCCCTTCCACTAGGTTATCGGTTAGGAACTCGGCTACCGCTCTCCCTTTCATTGACTCGCGCGTCATGTACTTCAGATCAAATTCAGAAAGCAGAAGCAACCAACGGCTAGCCTACCCGTAAGTGCCGATTTCTTGAAGAGATATTTGATGGGATCTAATCTTGAAACCAGTATTACAGAGTGAGCTAACAGGTAGTGCCGCAGCTTCCTGGTTGCCCATACCAAGGACAGAC
Source organism: Camellia sinensis (assembly GCF_055761805.1). Lineage (NCBI taxonomy): Eukaryota > Viridiplantae > Streptophyta > Magnoliopsida > Ericales > Theaceae > Camellia > Camellia sinensis. The sequence goes on from NC_138966.1 coordinate 17,696,970, forward strand.
AAGCCTTCTCCAGTGGAGTGTAGCGGGTCTCGTTATCCAGCATTTTCTTGCTAAGGTAGTAGATAGCTTTCTTCACTTTGTCCTCAGACTCCTATGCAAGCATGCGGCCCATTGTAGTTTCAGTCACTGAAAGGTACAGAATCAACGGTTTCCCTGGCTCAGGCGGTGACAACACAGGTGCGTTCTGTAAATATTACTTGATCTGTTCGAAGGCAGCTTAGCATCGGTCGCCCCAATGGAACTTCTTTCCTTTCTTCAGGAGACCAAAGAGTGGTTCACAAGTCAAGGTTAATTTTTCAATAAATCGTCTTATGAATTTCACTTTACCCAGAAAGCCTCGCACCTCATTTTCAGTCCTCGGTGGTGGCATTTCTAAGATGGCCTTGATTTTAGAAGGATCGACCTCGATACCTCTCTGTGTAATCAAGAACCCTAGCATTTTCCCTGCTGTAACACCAAACGTACACTTTTGAGGATTCAACCGCAACCGAAACTCTCTAATCCGTTAAAAAAAATTTTGCAAGGCGATGTAGTGGCCCTCTCTTTCCTTGGACTTGACAATCATGTCGTCCACGTACACCTCAACCTCTTTATGGATCATATCGTGCAATATCGTGGTCGCAGCCCGTTGATATGTAGCTCCGGCATTCTTCAGCCCAAACGGCATAACCCAATGACAATAGGTCCCCCACGGGGCGGTGAAAGCAGTCTTCTCCCGGTCTTCGGGTGCCATCAAAATCTGATTGTAGCCAGAAAACCCATCCATGAATGAGAGCAACGCATGCCCAGTAGTGAAGTCCACTAATTCATCGATATGCGGCAGAGGAAAGTCGTCCTTCGGACTGGCTTTGTTCAAATCCCTGAAGTCCACACATACCCGAATTCTGTCGTCCTTCTTCGGCACCGGAACTATATTGGCTAACCAAGTTGGGTATTCAGATACCAGCAGGAAGCCTGCGTCAATTTGCTTGGTGACCACTTTTTTGATCTTGAGAGCCTAGTCCGAACGGATCCTTCGGAGCTTCTGCTAACAGGTCGGGCCTCTGGGTCAAAAGGGATCCGATACTGTACAATCTCAGGATCGATTCCAGGCATGTCTTCGTAGGACCACGCGAAAACATCTTGGAAATCTTTTAATAAAGTGACTAAGCGCTCGCATTCCTCTGAAGTCAACATGGACCCGATCTAGACCACCCGCGGGTCCTTCTCAATACCCACATTAATTGTGGTCATTTCATCAACCAGCGATTTTACAAACCTCTCCTGCTCTTGATAAAGCAAATATTTCAAAACCGAAGGAATTTCTTCCTTGTCATTTTCATCGAAATTTTGAAATTCTTGATTAATGCAATAAATCAAAGGCACAGAAAAGTAGTCGAAGGCCACAGCCGCACAATTCTCATTAATCACTTCCAAATCGCCTGATTCCTCTGTTACAACAGACTCAAAGGAAAAAGAAAAATACGACCTAGACAGGACTGTGGCATCCAGGTTGTCACCCCCAAGAATACCGGACACAGACTCAGACGAGCTGGTACCTGATTCCGACTCCACAAACTCAGTGGAATTAGATTCCGACTCACTACCTGACCCAGTGCCGCTCAATAAAAATCCCTCCTTGTACTGCCAGATGAGGGAGGGTGCGATGGACGCATCCAGAATGTTCGAAGATGGGCTCACAGCCGCTTCATTCCCAATCATGGAAACTGAGTTATTCCCCAAGCACTCTCGTACGATCGGAGGATCTGAGAGTAGACAAGCCAGTGCTACCCCCATTTCAATCTCGGTGCTCTCGGAATCCTCTTCCTTACACTGCTCAGCCTCAGCTAGTGGGTCTGTCTGCTCTTTGGCAACATCATCCCCGAACAACTGCAAGTCGAAGAAAATCTCAAATCCCGGCAAACGCCGCCTCTCGGCATTTAGCCATGGCTTTGGGAAGCCGCAGAACGGGAAGTTTTCCCCCTCCCGGACAAAGGGTCCGTTTAGGGTGCCTTGAATAGGCTGGTGCATCAACTCAGAAGGCTTGCCGACATGCTTGGCTCTGGATCTTCTGGCCATCTCTTTGCCTTTCCTTACCCAGTCCTCTTTGGTAGGCAGATAACCTAAGCCAAAAGTATGCGGGTTGTGCAGCACTTCGACTGATACTGTAATGCCCTCCCGGCTAGTTTTCCCTAGTCCCATCCCAGGGATGTGTTGGAGCTTGTTCGTGAGGTACACAGACTGCGCACTGACATATAACCCCTCATCAACAGCTAAGATATTTTGAACAACCCGAGCCTCGGCTAGGGTGAATCCTGACAGGAACACATCCTCCGCGCCGTGCTCAATATCCAGAATTGGTGTAGAAACCTCTAGCGGTGAATGGATTGAAGAATTCCCAAAGACAATTGCCACCCCCTTCCCGTGGGGGTACATCAGTATTTGATGCCGGGTGGAAGAGACCGCCTTCACCTAGTGCAGCCACGGCCGCCCTAGGAGTAGATTGAAGGTCGCGGGAACGTCCAAGACATGAAAGTCAATATCGTGTTGTCCTGGGCCAACCTGAGTCCGAATCTTCACGATCCCCATCACCTCTCTGCTGGTATTATCATAGGCCCTTATCACCTGGGTAGTTGGCATAAAATCCGCGGTCTTCAACCCGATTGCATATGTCATCCTTCACGGGCACACGTTAGTGGCAGATCCCGTGTTGACAAGAACCACCGGTATCCATTTGTCTTTACACTCCATAGAGATGTAGAGTGGTTTGTTGTGATTCGAGCCCTCAGGTGGCAGCTCCTTGTCGGCGAAGGTCAATGTCAGGGAAGCTCCTCCCGGAAAAACTAACCCTACTGTAACAGCGCCCGCGTGGGCCTCATGCTACAGTTCGGACTCGATTTGTGTCACGGTTCTAAATTTGAACCAAAGAGTCCAAATCTGGCAAATCGTTTTGAGAAACAGATTTTTGAAAAAAGTAGTGCCAAACATGGACTGCTTTGCCAGATACAGAGTCGCCACCTAAATATTTTTTAAATGGGGAAATTTAGGAAACCCTGACTCAGTGCCGAAGGCCACATGTCCGTCATCACCGGAGTTGTCTCGGTTCGGGAGCTTGGGTACGATCGGGGAAGGTCAGCTATGAGCACCCCCTTTCGCCCGGTCCGAAGACCGGCCTCTACTAACCGTGATATCCAATTTTGAAAACGCTATGTGTTCTTAAACCAATTATTAGCCTAGAATTACTATGTTATGCGCGCAGCAAACAAGTATAGACTAGATTGCCTAATTTGGAAAGAAACATTGCATATCCGTTCATTTTGAAAATGCTTTGGAATTTGCTACTCGCAAGTAGGCTAAAACACGGATTTCAATGAGTTCTTCCAACTCAAATAATCCAACCTTCACCCACAGGCATTCAAGCAGTTTATAACACATAAGCATCTAGCCACATGTTAAGCGTGCTGACATGGCAACATTCACACTCATGTGATATGCTAAAGCGGAAACACTTACATCGTACGCCGTGCCAAAACAAAAAACTTGTTAGCAAACATGCATGATCCAAGTCCATGTTAAGTGCCTAATGCATCGCATACAAAGTGTTGCTAGAATAGGCTCGGCTATCCTAAACATGGTATGTGAGAAATGCACAACTTTCACATATTCAGTTTGGAATTTGACATACATATGCAGTTAGCATGATGTACCGAGCTCAATGCATGTAATACAAATGCATGGATGCACGCATGCATAGCATAAGATATGCTAATTTAAACGTGTCCTAATACTAACCATCAAAGCGGGTAAGTAAAAGGGAAGAAAGAAGTGAGGTTGGAAGACATACTCACCACCCACGCACACTTATTACAGATTTGCCCTCGCTCGGAGGGACCGAATAAATATTACAAATTAATTAACTACGCAAGCTAATTAATATTACAAATTGCCTAATTTAATTAACAAATTAAATAGACTAAGAAAAACAGTAAAACGCCTCGAGAAGCCCGCCGCCATGCACAAGCTGCCTCTGTTTTCCTTCCTTCACTTTTCTGGAGGCTGTCAAAACCTCAGGGTTACATCCCTGGGCACTGGGGAGTACCACCGGCTGAGTGGGATCATCACCGGCACTGGTATGTGTCCATCGGCACAAAATTGAAGCTGTCGGCAGAGAAAAGGTTGCCGGCCGGCACCTTACACTGCCGGTCGGCAAAGAAAGTCTGCAGGACCTGCAACTCACAGCAACAGAGGGCAAAACAAGGCATGGCAGCACAATTCAAGGCATGTATGCACCAACCATGTCTCTTATCATTGTAATGACTCAACGGGACATGTGCCTCGGTTCTCGGACCACCAATCACGCATTTCCATGCATGATGGCCCAAAGAAACAAGTATGCAACTTTGATTTCAAATGCATGCAAACCAATCAAACAAATTAGGCCCAATTCCTATCACCATTTCAAGGAACAAGGCATGCATGCAAGATGCAATGCAACCTAGGCATACAAGCTAAGAATGCAACATGGCATGGCAAGGCACTTATGCAAGCATACAAACATACATATGGCAATGCAAATGGATGGCAAGATGGGCTTATACATGAATTAGGCAGCTCTAATAAGGCCTAAAACAGTGGCCATTAATGCCTAAAATGGATGCTAAGCACACATGCACACACACACATGTTAAGACCCAACACTTAGGCACAAAGCAAGCAACATTCAAGCACACTTGAAAGAGACATTCATGGACTAAAAGCATGCAACATAAGCTCTGAAAATCATGCTAAAACAAACCTCAAGAATCATTTAAATGGCATTCAAATGACTCAAAACAAAAGCATGAATAAGCACCAAAACATGGAGCATTGCTACACAAGCTTATGAGGCATTAAAGAGACATGCAAGGCAATCCAACAAGCATGGAAATGGGACTGAAATGGCATGTAGGGTGATCCCAAATCACCAAAACAATGCAAGGATGGCATGCTACACATGCACATACTCAAGGCCAATAAGCCCAAATACAAAGGAGCTATATCAAGCATGCCAAAATCGACCCAAACACTTATGGACAGACCTAAAACATGGCAAAATAAGCACATAATCTTCACAAGACTAAGCCTAAAACATGCTCCAACAAAGGCTAACAACCTAAAACATGTTAAGGCATAAATAAGGCATTACATGGCAACTATGCTAAGCATGCATGGAGTTCCAAAACCAACTTAAAATCATGTTATATCATGGATATATAAGCATGAAAAACAAACCAAACATGCTCAACACACACTCAAGCATAGGCTTCCTTAAGAGGCCAAAACATGCCATTTTCAAGGACAACAAGGAGAGGGGGTGGCCCTCTCCTTCTTGGGACTTCAAGGCATCATCTTCACCACTGAAATCCCTCAAGATTTCAGTGGTGAAGAGACCTCAACACCAAAATCCCGGAGCTAGCACAAAATGGCTCAAAATGAGGCCTTTTAAGGCCTAAGGGTGGTCAACAACCCTTAAACAACAAAACACTCTTAATAAACAACAAAGAGGGTCTAAAAACAGAACTTTTTTATGTTATACAATAAGCACAAAAACAGCTCTATGATGGGTATAAAATCAATGCAAAAAAGGGGGAAAATGGGACTAGATTCTCACCCTTGATGACCCCTTTACAAATGGTGCTCCAATGGCCTCCTTTAGCTTGAATCTAACACCAAAAACTTCAAAACAAACCCTTTAGAACCTCAGCTCCAAGAGGAAGGTGAAACACTAGGTGTTTGTGTGCAATAGTAAGACACAAAACACCTAGTGCACAAAATGAGAGGGAAAGAGAGATAGAGAATGTATCTAACTCAAACCCTAGAACCAGAGCTTCTCTCTGTGTTTTTTCTCTCTAAAATGTCTCAAAGTCTCTCTCTTTAGCCCCCAAGAGATAGCCTCTATCTATCCCTCTTGTAAAGCTTACAAGACAAGCTTTGCAAGAGGGAGATCCCTCCAAACACGTGTATGGAGGGGAGCAAAAGCAAGACAGCTGTCTAAAAATATCTGCAAAAGCAGATGAACAGCAATCGGCCGGCCAAAAATGCCATCTTGGCCAAAAAGAGTGCCGGTCGGCAACAAAGAGTGCTGACCGGCAACAAAGAGTGCTGGTCGGCAAACTATATTGCCGGTGGCAGCAAAAACCAGCCGGTGGCCTCTAGCCAATGCCGGTGGTGGGTGGGGATGGTCTACAAGCCCCACCCTGCCTCTCAAGGGCAAGATGCAAGTGTTTGGTGCAAAACCAAACACTAAACGGTCGAGTTCGGAGATCCTGAGGCAAGGCACGCGAGCCGAGGCCTCCGGGAACTCCAAACGAACACAAACATGGAAGATCACCGTGTGTTCAAACGGTGACGTCCAAGTCTTGAGGACGGTCAAAAATGGGGTGTCTACACCTACCAACTGGTCAGGTGTGGTCTCAATTGAATGTTTGGCCTTGTCTATAGTAGAAAGGACAGCCTGCCTATGAACTCTTGAGGCCATGAGCAGTCCCTAGATGGAGATGTCTGCTTGGATTTTCTTTAGTTGTTTCAACACAGCCTTCTTTTCGAGCAACTGATCTTTCTGCCTCTTTACCTGTTTGTCCTTTCTGGACGCCTCTGGTTGATCCAAGTGCGGGGGCTTGAAATACCGCCCACTCCTACTCATGTGGTCAACCTCGTCAACATACCAGGTATCATCTGACTGATTGTTTCCCCAATCTTCATCTGTGTGGGCAAGACATAAGTCGTCGTCTTCGCACCACATGTCATCGGCAGCCGACATACACCTGTCCGGCTCTGTTACAACTATTCTTGTGCCCACAGCACCTCCTGTTCCTGTGCTCACAGCATGTTCCGTTCTTGTGCACACAGCACGTTATGTTCTTGTGCACACAGCACGTTCTGTCCCTGCAGGGGCTTTTGGCCTTTCTGGCCCTTTCAGAATCTTTAATCATTTCTCGCTCAAACTGCTTCAATGCAGCCTGCTGTTCAGTATCTTCCGTACTCAAACTGCTCGTATTCTGAGCAAAATTCTTAACACCGGTGCTCTCCGGCGGTGCATCCTGATTCCCGACCTTCCAGCCACTGTTGACATCCCAGCTCCTAGTTGTCCCTGCTCTGGCTGAGGTGCCTCAACAACATCCGGCTCGTCGTTGAGCCACCAAGTAGCTTCTGCTGACCCTTCCAGACCAAACCAGTTGACAGTCACGTCCCCTGGATCCTGTTCATTGTAGAATTGCAGACTTGCGATATCCTCCTCCAATTCTGCAAGGTCATCCAGCCCCTGATTAGGTCCATCCTCTCGAACCACACAAATCTCTGCCCATACTGGCAATTCCACATTTGACCTAGCCTGGCCTGCTGATGTGATGTAACCCCTCGGGTTGTACATGAAGCGCGCAGACCCCTCAGGCTTTGTATCATCATTCCCATCTGCCTCTACAATCGACCCAATTCTATCTTCGATAGTCACCCCCATCATTTTGGGTTTGGTTTGGGAGATGTCCAACATACACAAGTCAATGCTGTCAGGAATGAACACCTCCAGCTTGGGTAGATGGGAAGGGGTGATATATATGCTAGGGTTGTATGACACAACCCCAGTTTGGATCAGGTTGATGCGTTTGTGAGGTGGAGCTTGGTTATGTGGTGGGAGAGGGTTGGTTGTAACATTTGGTTTTTCTGGGGGTGCAATCACCCTATTGTCAATGAGATCCTGGATTTTGCGACGCAATCTGAAGCACTGGTCAGTGTCGTGACCATGCTGTTGGTGATAGGTGCAGTACTTCGCCGGGTTATGGGAGGGAAGAAATTTTTCTAGCAATGGCCATGGCTCCAGGGGCTTCAAGTGCCCTTTCCTGATCAGAACCCCCAGAGCTTTGGACAGAGACATATACAGCAGGGTAAAGGTTCTCTGGCCTCGGGGTGGAAACTTGGTTATTTGTGAGCTACTTCCGGATGCACCGGTGAATAGTGTAGCTGTAAGGGTTCTTGGGGTGGTGGTGGTGACCATGCCCACGTCTGAAGTCCTGGCAGCTGCAGCACTGCTTGTGCCTACATTCGTACTGCGGTTGAATGCCCTCTTGGGTTACTCTCTCTCATGATCAATATGGCCCTGTTTCATGGCGTCGTCGATCTGCACCCCGATCTCATGTAGATCTACAAAGGTGGGAAGGGAGAGGATGATCATCTTCTGCATGAGCTTGGGCTGGAGGTTGCGCACAACCATCCATATTTGGTCCTTGTCGGTCGGCCTGATGGTCATCATTGAGGCCTTAGCCCTCCAGCGGGTCACAAAATCGGAGAAGCTCTCCTTTGGCTCTTGCCTAGTTGTCTCAAGATCATGAGTTGTGACCTTGATCTGCGTATTGTAGGAGTATTGAGCTACAATGGCCTCAGCCATCTCCTCCCAGCTCCTTTTAACAGAGTCCTCCAGTTTTGCATACCAAATAGTCGCTGCACCCGACAGGGTCCGGCTAAACAGGGAAAGCTTCTGCAATCTAGAGAGGCCCATCGGCCTTAGTATATCCGAGAACAGTCACAAATGCACCATAGGATCCCCAAACCTGTCGAAACGGTCTATGTGCGGCATTTTAAACCGGTCCGGCAGAGTCACGGCCAAGTCAATGTACCCATCCACTATATCCGGAATGGATTTCACGCCTTGAGACTTCTTGAACATCTTTTCTAGCTTGCTCACTTTTAGCGCTGTGGGATCCACCTCGAACTCAAACAGTGTGTCCACTATATTGGTCGGCGCTTTGGATAGCTAGGGTAGGATTGGGGGCGGAGCTGGCCCTGTTAGAACGTCTCTATTTTCCTGGATGTGTGCGGTCTCCCCGAGTATTGGAACTCTTGGTGGGGGAGGAGCTGGGTGTGAAGCAGATGCTCCGGCTTGCTGTGGTTATTGCTGTTGCTGAAGTCTAGCAATCAGCTCTGCTTGTTGAGCCATAACCTCGGCCTGGCGTGCGGCAAACTTTGCCTGGAGGGCAGCATCCTGCTGCATGGCTTGCATAGTCTCCTGGGTTTGACGCATCATATCCTCCATGCCTGCCATTAGGTGTTGATCTATCTGAACAACCGGTATATCTGTTCCTGCAGTAGAAACTGAAGTCTCAGCCCGACTACTCATGGAGCACTGATCTGGCAACCGCTGTATCGATACACTGCGCCTAGCTGACCTCCGTCTAGCAACCGGGGGTAAAGAAAGGAACACCGCTTATTCGTCTATCAGATCCATGGATCGATTAAGTCTTTGACCTCTAACCCAGAGTGCTCAGGGAATATCTGCCTGGTCGGATGCAATGGTGCTAAACTACCTTGCAAAAAGATAAATAAAGCATAATAAGGAAACAAATAACCAGAAAAACGGACAATATAATGGCTTAAATAAAGAAAACACACAGTTGACATTTGTAAGCTGAAATAACTGTTCTCAACCACTGATCACTGTTTCCAAATCACTGCGCCAGATCTGATACCCTCAAGCAAAACTGATTCCCCAAATACTGATGCCCGCAGGCCTGATACCTAGACTTGCAAACTGATACATGCATTCCTGTAGAGGCACACTCTAAAAGTACATAATCAAGCAAGTAAGAGCCAAAACACCCCTACGGAGGGGATAGGGTTTCCCTATCCTATCTTGTCAGGGGCTAGGGTTTCACAACGCACACAGCGGTTTCAAACAACCTACAATTGGGTGAGCAACCTGTCCGAGCTTGGAATGGTCACTATAGATTCTGATATGCACTAGGTCGAATGTCAAAAAGGGTGCCCCGGTAAAAACTGAGGTTTGTGTTCCCGTCGTCGCAGAGCCCATAACCAGTCAGCCTTATGCCACGCTTCTCAAAGGGGGCCTCCGGTAAACCGTTCAGGAACAGCATACCACAAACACGGTGTCCTTGGCGCACCAATGCAAATGCAATGCAAAGAGACACATAACTGTAGTCAAAACAAGATATCATGAGTTCGAGTCAAGTTCTCTAAGTCCCCAGCAGAGTCGCCAGAAACTGTAGACCGCCCTAACACAACGGCTCCGCGCGCGAAGGCGCGAAATCGTTTTATTCATTAGCTACTACAGTTCGGACTCAATGTCACGGTTCTGAATTTAATCTTGTAATGTGTAATGCAAGATTGATAAATCACCAAAGAGTCCAAATTCGACAAATCATTTTGAAAAACTGATTTTAATAAAGAAGTGCCAAACATGGACTGCTTTTCCAGATACAGAGTCGCCACCTAAATATTTTATTTTGGAAAAATTTAGGAAACCCTGGCTCGTGCCTAAGGCCGCATGTCTGTCATCACCAAAGTTGTCTCGGCTCGGGAACTTGGGTACGAGAGGGGAAGGTCATGCAATGAGCACCCCCGCTCGCCCGACCAAAGATCGGCCTTTACTAACATGATATTTTGTTTTTGAAAACACATGTGTTCTTATTCCGGTTATTAACCTAGAATTACTATGTGATGTGCACAGCGTACAAGTATAGACTAGATCACCTAAATTAGAACAAAACACTTCATGTTTGTTTGTTTGAAAATGGTTTGAAGGTGCTACTCGCAAGTAGGCTAAGATGTGGATTTTCCCACCCTCAAGTGGGCTTAGAAAACAAGATTTTGCCACTTCGTAAAGTGGCCTTAAAACTCGCATTTCGATGAATTGTTCCAATTCAAGCAATCCAACCTTCATCCACTGGCATTCATGTAGTTAATCACTTAAGCAGTTAGCCTCATGGCAAGCATGCTAAACATGGCAACACTTACACAAATGCAAGATGCTAAAACATAAACACTTACAGTGTACTCTGAGCCAAAACAACAACTAGTTAGAAATCATGCATGATCCTAGTTTATGTTTAAAAAAAATGGCTAATACAACACATGCAAAATGTAACTAAAAATAGGCTCGGCTATTCTAAGATGGCATATGAAATGCAATGTTGAAGACGTATTCAAGTAAATGTATTGAAATACAATGCAATTTGTATGATGCGCCGAGCCCGGTGCATGCAAGACAAATGGATGAATGCAAACATGCAAGCATAAGGATGCTAATCAAAATATGACCTAGAACTAACCATCGTAAGCGATTAAGTAAAAGGGAGAAAGACATGGGGTTGGAAGACATTCACACACTCACGCACACTTATTACAAAATTCGCCCTCTCGACGGAGGGTCCGAAAAAAAATAAAGCTAGTCTAACTAATCTAATAACCTAATTAGACTAATTATTACATAATCAAATTGAATAACTAGCTAACACTAAGCTAATTATTACAACACGTTACCTAATTAACAAATTAGCTAGTTTAATTACAAATTCAAAAGCTAATTAATCAAGTAAAGCTAATTACAAATTACAAAGCCTCGGCTCAGTTCTAAGAGTTTGAAGATGTATGCTCGATCGCCTCGCTCAGAAATCCATTACCATGCCTTATGTTGCCTCTGTTTGCATTGTTTTAGACTTCTGAAAATTGTGCCAATCTCCAAAACACTTTTGATTCACCTCATGGACATGCTGAGAGGTCATCGGCCAAGAGGTATGGCCATCGACCAAAGGATAAAGGTCATCGACCAATTTTGAGGCTATCGGCCAATTATTGATAGCCGATCGGCACACTAGATAGCCAATCGGCCATCTGTTCCTACAAACTCTCCTTTTTGCTGCAACAGAGCACAAATAGAGGCATGGCAATGTATTTGCAAGAAAATGTGTGTGCAACTACACCCCTTATCATGTCTAAGGTTCAAAGGTGTATAGTGCTCGGCTCTCGAGCCATCAATCACGCATTTCGATGCATGATGGCCAAAGAGGCCGAGTTGCACAAATTAATGCCAAATGAATGCACAAAAACACATAAATGCCTTAACCTCTATCATGCATGATCAAGAGGGTCGGCGACCGAGAATTGAGGCACGTTTCATCACTTCAAGTATGAAACGTCCCTCATTTCTCGTGTTTGGCTTAACACCGAAACCAAACACAAAGCAATGCATGCATAACTTAACAAAGCTACTGGCATGAAAACAATGTAATGCAACATGAGCATGCAAGCACCATGCAATGTAACTCAAGCATGCAACAACATGCTATCTAATCAACATGCTAAACATCATAACATGCAACAACATGCGAATAATAATGTCATGCAACAATATGCAAACAACAATGCAATGGCAAGGACCATGTAATGCAACACTTAGTGGACTTAAACCGCATATGAACAGACCTAAGAGGGTCCAAAACAGTGGCGAAAATGCTATGAAAATGAAGTACGAAAGCATATACAAACATGCATGCCAATTAGCTCCAGAATTAAGGCATAAGAAGACGACTCTCAAGCATGAGCAAGGAGTGACAAACATGGAAGTGTGACAACACTAAGTGCTCTGAAATCAGGTATGAAATGATGCCAAATCATTCAAACGACAAAAGCATGGCATGCTAGAAGGCTCAAAGCTCGAAATTAGCATAGGCACTTGCACTATAGCTATACAATACATGAAGCATATGGCCAATGCAACCCGAAATAGTCCTAGAGCATGCCAAACTGAGACTAAAACATGCATGAACCAAGGCTTAAACATGTTAGCATGAAGGACATGAGGCATGAACTCTCAAGGCTAATAAGGAGTATTACACTACACCTGTCAAAACCAAGCATGAGGTGACTTCAACAACAAAAATCAGAGTCATATCATGGCAAAATGAGACCAAATACACATTGATATGGAAGCTTACAAGCTTAGACAAAATGGCATACGCAACGGCTCATTCTTAAGGCATAAAGAACCAAGTCTTTAAAGCATTGAAAGAGTGACAAATGCAAGTGCATGATCACACTACATGTGCTGAAATCACATTTCAAATGATGCCAAATCATGAAAATAGTCCAAGCAACGCATGCTAATGGACTCAACACACAAAACTAGTGAGCTAGATTGAACCATGGCTATACAAAGCAATGCATGTATGACCAAAACAACACAAATCAGAGCTTAAGCATGGTAAAACAAGGCTAAAAGCTTCTTAGAGTTCAGCCAAAATCATGCTAGAATGATGATCCAAGGCATGATACATGTTAAGGCAATAGAGAGGATTACTCTACAAGTGCATGGTGCATGCAAGAGGCTATCAAACCAACCTTAGACAGAGGTATATCATGCTGAAATAAGGTCTAATACATGCTAAGATAGAGCCAAAACAAGCTTGACAAACATGTTACTTTTATGAGCCTTCAATACAACCATATAAGACACAAGGAGAGGGGATGACCGTCTCCTATTTAAGGCCTCAAAACACTCTTTCCACCACTAAATTCCTCTAGAATTTAGTGGTAGAAAAGGTCATGCAAAGACAGAAACAAAAGCCTAAAGGGGGGGCCCAAAACAAGGCAAAACAAGGCACTCAAGGGGGTAGAACACCCCCAACACCAACAAGACGTTAAACAATCATTTCAAACACATGAAAATGAAGTTTTTCATAGTTAAGAGTTAAGCCAAAATAAGCATGCAAATAAGGCTAAGTAAGAAATGATCACAAAGCTTAAAAGGAGGTTAGTGACTCACCCTTGTAGAAACACTTCAAAGAGGTAACTCCAGCAACTTTCTGGGCTAAAAACCAAACTTAGAGTTCAAACAAAACCCTCAAGTACCTCAGCAACAATAGTATGGTGTTCTAGTAGGTGCTTTAGTGCAAAAAGTGTGAAGAAATTACACTTTTGAGCACAAACAAGGGTAAATAGAGAAAGAGAGAGAGAGAGAGAGAGAGAGAGAGAAAATATATATAGAGAAAGTGATATATAACTTCTATCTCAATTTTTTAGAACCTCTAGAAAGGGAGAGGGGTCTCCCTTCTTATAGAAATTCAATTTCTAAGCTTGTTGAACAAGCTAAGGACATGAATCAATCCCTCTATACACGTGTATGGAGGATGAAATCTGTGCTCACCAGCTATTACAGCTGGCACAAAAATATCTACAAAAGCAGGTGGAAAGGTCTCGGCCAAAAGATATGGCCGATCGACCAAAAAGAGTGTCGATCGGCCAAAAAGAGTGCCGATCGGCCATCACTTGTGGCCGACAACAAGAAAACATAACCGATGGCACAAGGCCTTAGCCGATGGGTTGTAGGGATGCCCAACAAGACACCCTCTTCCCTCAGAAGCAAAACCACAAGTCCTTGGTCCATAACCAAGCACAAAACAGACAAGTTGAGAGATCTTAAGGTAAGGCGCGCAGCCGAGACCTTCGGGAATTTAAAACGAACACGAGCATGGATGATCATTGAGTGTTCAAATGATGACGTCTAAGTCTTGAGGACGGTCAAAAATGGGGTGTCTACAATTGCCTACATGCTATTATTCATTGAGCCCCGCTCACTACGTGTTATGTATATCTATGTAGGTAATTAGCTCGAAGATTAGTCCTAGTCCAGCTCTAGCAGCTTTTTTGTCAACCCCGCTGGGTCCAATCAAATAAACGAAGCTTATTTATTTTTGTAGAGTTCCTTTCTTGGCTCATAACGTTGGGGTCATTAACACTATTGTCAAATGTCGATAAACTTGTATAACTTCCACCCTTGAATGTTTTGATTATACCCCCAGATATGGGGTTGGAATTATCTATGTATGTATATAATTGTCACTTGCGTATAGGCTATGTTATTGTGTTGGATTATATGACGAATGTTTGTGATCTGGTATGCAAGCACTGCTCAATGGGTGTCATATTAAATTAACAATTGCTTCCTTTTTTTAAAAAAGCAATTGTTTCAACAACAACAGCAGCACCATCCTCATCGAACCGTCACTCCTACGAAAGAAGTTAAGAAGATGAAGCCACCTTTTTTTAAAGGGGGAATTGATCCGATGAAAGCAGAGGCGTGAGTGTTGGGTGTAGAAAAGTTATTTGAGGTGTTTCCATGCACTGAAGCTCAGAAGGTACAATTGTCCGCTTACACTCTCGATGATGAAGCACGTAGGTGGTGGATGCTTACAAGAATTGAATATCAAGGGTTAACTTGGGCCCAATTTTTGGAACTCTTTTATGACAAATATTTTCCGCAGTGTATGCGAGATAAGAAGGTGACTGAGTTTGAGACTCTAAGACAAGGGAACAAGACGGTTGTGGAGTATGAAGCCCAATTCGCAGAACTAGCCATGTTTGCTCCTCATATGGTGGACACGGATTACAAGAACGCAAGGAAATTTGAAGGAGGATTACGACATGCTATTCTTGATCGAATCAATGTGTTGAAGTTACCTACATATGTTGATGTATTAGAGAGAGCGGTCATGGCAAAGGAGAATATTGCTGCTTAGGGTCAGATTTTCTAAGTGGAAGGGGAAGAGATAGAATACTCAAGTACCAAAGGGACCAACGACTCCACCAAATAAGAAGCTGAATTTGGGAACCTCTAGTGCTTCCACCCCTACTCGAGACTCGGCACCTACTTGTCCGGATTGTGGAAAGAGACATCGTGGGACTTGTTATCAGGTGACTGGGGCGTGTTTTAATTGTGGCAAAATGGGAATAAAACTACTACGAGTTCAGCAGGCTCAACACCAACTCCAAGCATAAAGCCAGCTGCAAAATCCACCAATGTTAAAGCCACCGCTAGGCAAGGAAGAGTGTTTGCGTTGGTTCCGGGCGACATGCAAAATGCTGAAGCGGTGGTGTCAGGTACATTTACTATTCACGGTCACTCTGCTCATGTGTTGTTTGATTCAGGTTTTACCCACTCCTTTGTGTCAAAAACATTTGTCAAAAATTTAAATAGTCCTGTGGAACTACTACCTTATGTGTTGTGTGTATCTTCACCGTTGGGGGGTTCTATGGTCTGTACATCTATTTATTTTGCCTATGAACTCTTAATTGGGGATCTCCGGGTATATGCCAACTTATTATCTCTTGACATGACTTACTTTGATATCGTTTTGGGAATGGACTGGTTAAGCGAGTACCATGCGACTATTGTTTGTATGACAAAGCAAATCATTTTTCACCCTCCGGGACAGCCAGAGTTTACCTTCAAGGGGCATGGAGTGGTTTCTCCACCTTACTTAATTTCCGCAATGAAAGGATGCAAATTATTACAAAAAGGGTGTAAGGGATATTTATGCAGTGTCTTGAAGGGGAAATCAGTGAATGAGTGTATTGACATGATTCCAATTGTCTGCGAATTTTCGAATGTTTTCCCAGAAGAGTTACCAAGAGAGTTAGTGGATCGTGAAATTGAATTTACAATTGAAGTGGTGCCAGGAACTTAACCATTTCTAAAACCCCTTATAGGATGTCACTAGTTGAGATGAAAGAGTTGAAGGTCCAGTTGCGGGATTTACTTCATAAGGGGTTCATACGCCCGAGCACTTCTCCTTGGGGTGCACCGGTCCTTTTCGTGAAAAAGAAAGATGGAACCTTTCGATTGTGTGTGGATTACAGGGAGCTTAATAGAGTCACCATCAAGAATAAGTACCCGTTGCCTAGGATTGATGATTTGTTTGACCAGTTACAAGGGGCACAAGTCTTTTCGAAAATTGATTTACAGTCTGGGTATCACCAACTGAAAGCTAAAGCTGAAGATGTTGAAAAGACTACTTTTCGAACCCGATACGGTCATTATGAGTTCTTGGTTATGCTCTTTGGAGTCACCAATGCACCGTCAGCATTTATGGATTTAATGAATCGTGTCTTTAAACCTTATTTGGATGAATTTGTTGTAGTGTTTATCAACGATATCCTCATCTATTCGAAAGATGCAGGAGTTCATGAAAATCATCTCCGATTAATTCTTCAGACACTTCAAGACAAGAAATTGTATTCTAACTTGAAGAAATGTGAGTTTTGGCTACATGAGGTGGGATTCTTGGGACATGTGATAACGAAGGAGGGTGTTTCTGTTGATCCACACAAGATTGATGCAATCATGAATTGGCCAACTCCTACTAATGTGACCGAGGTGCACAGTTTCTTGGGATTAGCCGAGTACTACCAAAGGTTTGTTAGAGACTTTTCCAAAATTGCCATACCACTTACCCAATTGACCCAGAAGGGTGTTTTATTTGAATGGTCAGAACAGCGGGAATCTGCCTTCCAGGAGTTGAAAACAAAGTTAACTACAGCACTGGTTCTTGCCTTACCATCTGGCACTGAAGGATTTGTGATCTATAGTGATGCTTCTTATAAAGGGCTAGGCTGTGTACTTATGCAAAATGGGAGAGTCATTGCCTATGCCTCTCGTCAACTTAAACCCCGTGAAAAGAACTACCCCACACATGATCTTGAGCTAGCAACGGTGGTCTTTGCTTTAAAAATATGGCGACACTATTTGTATGACACTACATGTGAAGTCTTCACCAATCATAAAAGCCTCAAGTACTTCTTTACTCAAAAGGAGTTGAATATTAGACAACGACGATGGTTGGAACTTGTTAAGGACTATGATTTGCAGATTCATTACCATCCCGGTAAAGCCAATACGGTTGCCGACGCTCTTAGTAGAAAAGGTGTGGAAAACTTGGCAAGTTTACTTATGATATGGAAGAAATTATCACTTGAATTAGAAAGAATGAATGTAAACATTGTGACGCATGAACGGGGTGCTATGGTAGCAACAACATCAGCCCAACCAACATTAATCGAAGAAATCAAACAACGACAGATGGAAGATGAACTTTTAAGGAAGATCAATGATGAGATGGAGACAAAACCAAGACCCGTATTCAATCCTGCAAATTCGGTGCTCAAATTTCAAGGAAGATTATGTGTTCCCAATGTACCAGGAATTAAAAAGAACTTGATGGAAGAAGCACCTGTCTCGAGATTTTCAATACATCCTGGGAGTACCAAGATGTATCGAGATTTAAAGGAAAATTTTTGGTGGCCGAGTATGAAGAGAGAAATTACGGAGTTTGTTTCGAGATGTCTGCAATGTCATCAAGTAAAGGCAGAGCATCAGAGACCGGCAGGTTTGCTTCAACCTCTTCCAATCCTGGAGTGGAAGTGGGAACATTTGACTATGGATTTCATTGTAGGTTTAACACGAACTCCTCGAGGCATGAATTCTATATGGGTCATTGTAGACCGGTTAACTAAATCCGCCCATTTTCTACCCGTGAAAACTCAGTACAATGCGGATAAACTTGATGTGATTTATGTGAATGAGGTTGTGAGGCTCCATGGTGTTCCAGTTTCAATTGTGTCAGATAGGGATCCAGAATTTGTGTACATATTTTGGCAAAGTTTGCAGACGGCTATGGGGACAGAAGTTTAGCACAACTTTTCACCCCCAGACCGATGGTCAATCGGAGAGGACAATACAAACCTTAGAAGATATGCTATGAATGTGTGTTTCGGACTTTCAGGGAAGTTGGGAAACTCATTTACCATTGGCGAAGTTTGCATACAATAATAGTTACCATTTGAGCATTGGAATGGCACCCTATGAAGCCTTATATAGAAGACCATGTCGTTTCCCCGTGTGTTGGGCCGAAGTTGAAGATAGATTGTTGTTAGGGCCTGAAATTGTACAATTGACAACATAAAAGATTAAAACCATTCGAGAAAGATTGAGAACCGCTCAAAGTAGACAAAAGAGTTATGCGGATCACCGATGAAGAGATTTGGAATTTGATGTGGGTAATCAAGTTTTTGTGAAAGTCACTCCAATGAAGGGATACCCAAGATTCGGTAAAAAGGGTAAGTTAACACCCTGATATGTTGGTCCATTCCAAATTCTAGAAAAAGTGGGTTCAGTAGCTCATTGAGTTGCTCTTCCACCAAGTATGGGCCAAGTGCATAATGTATTTCATGTATCTATGTTGCGAGGTTAGTTCCCAAATCCGTCTCGTGTCATAGATTACCACCAAATCACTTTGGATGATAAATTAACCTATGAAGAAAAACTAATTTGTATTTTGGATCGGCAAGTGAACAACTACGGAATCGGGTAATCCCCAAGGTAAAAGTCGAATGGCAGGAACATTATGGGACATAAGCTACTTAGGAAAAAGAAGAGGAGATGCAACACCAATATCCGGAATTATTCCTATTGTAAGGTAACACAAGTTTGAGGTACCGAACTTATTTAAGGGAGGGAGAGTGTAATAATGCCACCGTCTTAAATGCTTTCTAGTATGTTTTTAGTCTCTAATTATGTGTGTAATTATATGCTTAATATGAAAGTCCATGTAAAATTAAGTTTAATTGTGTGAATTATATGGCTATGGAGTTATATCTGTCAATTGTGTGAAAAATCTATTACAATTGTGACACTTGGATTAGTAATTGGGAACCTTAGAAGCTCGATAACCCGAAATTGACCTTATAATTGTGAAGGGCATCATTTTTAGATCATAATATGAATTTTTATAAAAATTTGATTCGTAACGATTAAATTAATTAATTTGTGGTCAACTCTTAAATAACCCTCTTCAATACTTAATTTGGTCACTTTTTGTATCACAAAAGAGATATCTCTTGAGAATGAGAGAGTGCTAGAGAGAAAGAGAAGAGACTTCAACAAGGAGAAGATTGAAGAAATTGAGAAGAGTTGTAGAGATTTGGACTCAAGGTAGGAATAACCTACTAGAAATAACCTTTCTTCATGATTTGGGTTGGAATTTCTTTTACGTTTATGAAAACTAGGGTTTATAATTAAAGTCAAGTGTATGGTAAATGGTTAATTGGAAAAATACTTCTTGTTTTAGGTTGTTTTGGAATTATTTTGAGCTATATGGAGGAGAATTGCATCTTATTCTCGAGTTTTGCACGTTGAAACTTACCTATGTAACTAGATGGTTAAATATATGTTTGCTTAGACAAATAAAGCAAGAAACATAAGAGAATTGAATTGTGTATGTGAATCTAGAAAGGGTTATGATCTAATTAAGCTTGTAATTCATGTTTATTGTGGTATTATAACTTGTGATTCATGTTATGGGGATGTTATGTTAAACTATTGAATTGATTTCCCTATTTTTCTACTTGTGATATGGTTGCCTTGTTGGATTTTTGCTTTAGTTCAAATTGCTCAAAACAGAGGCTGCGACCGCACATGCGAGGCTCATGGTTGCACGTGCGGGAAGCACCACCGCAAGTGCATGGCTCACAGCCGCATGTGCGGGAAACAAGGGAGGGTGAAGTTGAGATTCTGAAATAAATGCACGTGTGGGGCGCACGTGCAGCCGACCTTTCTGCACGTGCAGTGAAGAACTTCCGCACGTGCGGCCCAAGGGGAAAAATTCTGTGTTCTTCTTTTCTTTTGTGTGACCCTTTGGGATTGCTAAAATATGTGTTTGAAGCTTTTAAAATGCTTGTAATTAAATGAAGGTTGAACGAATCAGATAATGATTAAAAAGAGAAAGACTAAAGAAAGTAGACTAATTTATGAGTTGCATGTTTTGTGTAGGTCACGTACAGGAAACGAATATTGCTCTCCCACAGCACTACGAGTAATAGTAATGTAGTGATATGTTTCATTTACTTCCGATAGTTATAGTTATCGTTAGCATACTGTTACTCCGGAATGGGTTATATCTTCATATGATGAATAATTAGAAAACTTGAGTATGATATTGAGCAATGGTATTCTTATGGACCCGAGGTCGTTCTGTTGATATGTTGGGCCTGAGGCCGTTCTGTTTGATATTGGGCATAAGGCGGTTCTGTATGGTATTGGGCCTGAGGCCGTTTTGTATAATATTGGGCCCAAGGCCATTTTGGAAATAAATGCAGAACAAGGACAAACATGTGAAATATATGCTTACATACGGTGTGATTCTTGTTTATTCATATGAATTGCCTACATGCTATTATTCATTGAGCCCCGCTCACTCTGTGTTATGTATATCTAGGTAGGTAATAAGCCCAAAGATCAGTCCTAGTCCAGCCCTTGCAGCTCTTTTGTCGACCCCGCTGGGTCCAATCAAATAAACGAAGCTTATTTATTTTTCTGGAGTTCCTTTCATGGCTCATAACGTTGGGGTCATTAACACTTTTGTCAAATGTCAATAAACTTGTATTACTTCCACCCTTGAATGTTTTGATTATACCCCCAGATATGGGGTTGGAATTATCTATGTATGTATATAATTGTCATTTGTGTATATGCTACGTTATGTGTTGGATTATATGACGACTGTTTGTGATCCTGGTATATAAGCACTGCTCCTGGTACATAAGGTACTCATGCTATTAGATTATGTGGTTTGAGACCCATCATCAGGTTGGTCATGCCCAAACTTTTAGGGGCGAGTTTGGGGTGTGACAGATCCCATCAAATATCTCTTTGAGAAACCAACGCTTATGGGCAGGCTGGCTCATTGGTTGCTTTTTCTCTCCGAATTTGATCTCAAGTATGTCACCCGCAAGTCTGTTAAAGAAAGAGTTGTAGTGGAGTTCTTGGCAAACCACCAGGTAAAAGGAGATGAGGTAGTGGAATACTTGTTCCAAGATGAAGACATTCTGCAAGTTGAAGAGGAAACTAAGACGATGTACTTTGACGGAGCATCTAATCAGTACGATTATGGGATAGGTGTGTTGCTGATAGCACCTGACGACTCCCATATACCTTTAGCCTTCAAACTTTAGTTCAAGGTGCCCAACAATGAAGCAGAATGTGAACCGTGTATTGCTGGTTTAGAAGCTACCCTAGAACTAGGGGCAATAAGATTGGATGTCATTGAGGACTCAAACTTGGTTATTTCTCAAGCAAATGGAGACTGGAAAGTCAAAGAAGAGAAGATGAAGGTTTACCATCAATCCTTGGATATTTTGATTCCTAGGTTTGAAAAACTAACATTTACACATCTACTGAGAGAGAACAAGAGGTTCGTTGATATTTTAGCAACTCTATCTTCTATGGTAGACATTCCACTTGGAGTCCAGATGCGTCCAATTATCCTCAAACAAAAATACACACCGGCTTATGAAACCATTGCCACAATAGATGAAGTGCAAGACAAAAACCCCTAGTATTACAATATTCGGAACTTCTTGAAAAAGGAGGCGTATCCACCAGGGGCAAATGCCAAGGACAAATGGGGAATACGACGTATAGCTGTCCAATTTATCATCTACGGAGGTAAGCTATATAAAAGAGGTCATCTGCGAATGCATAAACTATGTGTGGAAGAAGAGTAATCAAAGCGCCTTATGAAGGCTATCCATAGTGGTGAATGCAGGGCACATATGAATGGTGTGATGCTAGCCTGGAAGATCCTTAGATATGGCTTTTCACTACAACAAAACTGACTTTTTATGGCACCACACCAACAACATACAATAAATGCACGCCATAGTTTCTCACTTTTACGACTTGCTTTTTTTACACGTCGTAAATACTTTTCCAACAACGGCATGTCTATTGTGTAGGTTGTGAATGCTAATAACAGTGATTTTTTTACGGCTTCCAATGCGCGCCGTAAATAATAAAAGTTTTTACGACGTGCATATGGCATGCCGTTAATATATCAATTACACACAACGCACATATGCTAGCCGTAAAAAGTATTACACTTTTCACGGCGCACAAAAAACTAGCTTTTAAAAATACTAAACTTTTCACGGCTCACAAAAAGTCAGCCTTTAAAAATATTAAACTTTTTACGACGCATAATCTAAGTCGTTAATAAGATAAAAAAAAAATAAGCGTGAAAATATAAATTATCTCCCAAAAAAAAAGCGGCAAAATGAATTGTCTTATACGCTTTTTCCCTCGAGCATAACTCTTTGGCTTCTAATTGGTTCTAATTTAGAAAGGGAACGTAGAGGGGGAAGGGTTTAAATCTCTGTAAGACCGAATCGATCTCTCTTGTGTTTCTGAAATCAGAGTTATCCATCTCTTGTTCATGGTGTTCTTCCTTTATGGAGTCCTTGAAAGCAACGATTGAGAGTGTATTTCACTGACTGGTAAGTTGGTCATCTTCATCTTCATCTTCATCTTTGGTTTTGGTTTTTTTTCCCCCTCATATTTGTGTAGACTCACAGATTTCTTCTTCCTCTCCCTAACTTGTTTTATATGAAAATTATTTAATTTTGATTTTTTCAGATATTCCCCAAATTTGTAATAAGGGATTTCAAATATGAGTTCCATTGTTTCGAATCTAATTCAAAACCATGAAGCAGATAAAAAAAAAAATCGACTTGAAGGTTCTGTCTCCCTCTCTCTCTCTCTCTCTCCACAATTTCACAAAGAAACAGAGTAAGTAGTATTTTCTTCGTATTCTTTGCGAAGCTCTGAATCGCAAGACCACAAAATTGAACGAAGACAGGTC
Source organism: Camellia sinensis (assembly GCF_055761805.1). Classification (NCBI taxonomy): domain Eukaryota; kingdom Viridiplantae; phylum Streptophyta; class Magnoliopsida; order Ericales; family Theaceae; genus Camellia; species Camellia sinensis. The sequence continues at coordinate 17,720,243 of NC_138966.1, forward strand.
TCCATTGGCTGTCGAATCTGCAAGGAAAAACCCTAGATCTGAGTTGATCTGTTTTCGATCGGCCTCAGCATTCTGAATATTGGATCCATTGGATTGGAGACCATGCTAGTGGCTGCTTCCGCCATATACTTCTTGAATCTCCATGGCGATGTCCTCATCAATCGTCTCTACTACGACGACGTTGGGTTAGCTCCTCTCTCTCTCCATACATACATATATATATATATATATATATGTATATTTATTCAATTTTAAGTTTATATGCTTGAAATGTATGAATTACATATGAAGAATAACTTGCATTGAGTATATATTTGACTTCCTTGATGTGGATTGACATACATATTTATTAATAGAGATCTTTAGCATCGCTATCATTTAAGAAAAAAGTGTGGGTTTATAATGGGTTGCAGCTTCTGTTCTATCGTCTATGTATGTTTAGCTGTGACTATTAGATTGTTGTGTTGTTGTTCAAAAGAAACTTAATTAGAGACATTTACTATTTGTGGAAGGCATGCTTTTAGTTGGTTTACAATTGTCAGGTTACTACTTTAAAGAAACTTATTCCCCCTCCCCCCTCCAGCGCCCGCGGAAGGTGTGCTTCCATTTTGTTTTCAAGCATCAAGTTATTCTTTATGTTTATAAAACAATAGGTTAGAATTGTATCTTGTGTTTCATTGTGTCCATAAATGTCAATGGTCATTTTCCTTATGATATTCTGAACTTAATTTCATTAATTCTATTGTCTTGATACTATAATAGATGCGTGTTATATGACAAAGAATTTCACTTTATGGCTTAATTTTGTGTAATTTTTATTTTTATTTTTTGTTTGTTGACTCCAATAATTTATCTAGGGGAAATATGGTGGATGCCTATAGTTGAGCTGCTCATATTGTGATATTTTACATCACTATGGTGGTGGTTGGTGAGAAGTCAAACGCATCAAGTGATGTTTGGCTTTTTGGTTTTTATGTCTACGTTAAATTTTTGGCCTTCTTATTGCTTGCCAAGAGTGTGTCTCTTTTCATTGAATACAAAATTTTAACAGGTTCCACATTGGTGTGCTTTCAACTAATAATATCTCCTTTAACAGTGCCATTTGTATGACCCCATGATGTTCTTCCCATTGAAGATTAGGTTGTTTGTAGAAGGGGACAAATCTGTAATTAATTCATTGCCTGAAGTGGAAAAAAACTGAAGGACATTTTTTTTTTTTTTTTGGTGAAGGATGGTATTTGCTTTGATGTCTCATATTTCATTTGTTAGTGGAATTTGTTTACTTTCTCTAGTGCATCCACGCATTAATAGATATTTGATCAATAGCAATTAGAGAGTCTTTGATTGTAAGTTTGAGTTGATTAAATTGTATGCTGCTAGTATATTCTATAAGTCATAATGGTCCATTCCGTTTATTTCTTGTTGTATCCCCTGCAAGTTAGTGGGTTAGATGGTGTGGTTAATAATATATTCCCCACCCACCCCCAAAAAAGGAAAAAAAATATGTTTAGACTGGGCAGTAAAATTTGTTAATCTTATTATTGTATTCACTTTCTCATCTTATCAATGTCCATTTCCCTTCTTAGAACCATCTAGATGCTAATGCAGCTTCCTTGCAATTATGTTGAATTTTTTCATGCAATGTTAGTCCCTATGGCAATAGCACTCTCTGGCCAGCCTCTTCTTGGTCAGCCAGTAATGGTTAAACTATCAGAAGCTGAAAAAAATCTGGTTCAGTCTACTATAGCCACAACTGGGGCTGTAGGTGGGCTCATAGGCCCCTATTTGGGGGGAGCTAGAAAAGTATGTTCCTTTCAATTGTGGTAAGAAACATATTCTATTCCTTTCTTATGCTTTTTCTTATATATGGCTGGATGCTGCAACATTGTGTTCTTGCTGCCCAGGTGAAGAAACCACATTGGTTGTCTTACCCATGTGTTGCCACTGTCCATGTGACATGACCATAAAGAAAGGACTGGTTTTCCCTCAGTAGATGATTTTTCTTTAGTTTTTCATGTATGAATGTCTAAGTTGATTGGTTTACTTTTTGGGTTGAAAATTTAGCCCTAAATCTGGATGCTTTTAACATAATGCATCTGACCTTACTAAATGATAAAGTGTCTTTTTTTTTCTTCTTTTTTTTTTTCCTTAATCCCAGATTCGGAACAAAAAGCGGACCTTGGAAATTGGTTTGGTCAGAGATAGAGCAGGAAAATGCCTGAACTCGTGCATAAGTTCGGAGTTCCATATTTTCCCCCTCTCTGCATAATGATGAATTCAAACATAATTTCATGATGGGGTAACTGTTTATGCTATGGAGATTCGCAGGTACATAAAAGAAAATTATCTTATTTTGAATGTTATATTTTGAAGTAAAATATGGCTTGATTCCACTAGTTCTAAAATTTCATGTTTATGTGCACTGGCAGAGCATATTTTGCAAGGCTCTTGGAAATTTGATGTTGTTAGTTAGATTATATATTCTAATAATGTGGTCATACATTACAACACACGTCCATCATAAAACTTTGGCAACATCACTCTCCTCGAAACAATTTTTGCATCCCAGGGACTGAGTGTTAAAGACCTTGTTGTTCTTTTAGGTAGAATTAAATTTTCAAAATTGACATTGAAAATATTTGTGAAAAACTCTGTTCTTACATACTATTTATACACAAATGAAGACCAAAATAATACAATAGCATATTTTTGGAAAATTTTAAACCACGTTGATGCAATTTTTGTTTTGAAGTGATACGATCAAAAGATCTATCATATCATTGTGTATTAATTTTCTATATGAAAATTTTACCAAGTAATGCTAGAATGATCAATTTTGTATATAAATTTACTTGACATTTGATGAATAAAAAGTATCGTTATACAAATAAAAACTATATAGAAAATCAATACACATGTAATAAGGTGGCAACTATTCAGCTTATCATTACAACAAAAGACTATTGAACCTTTAAGATTTCCAGAGAAACATCATTGAGGTTGCAAATTCTGTATAAAATTTATGTCAAAACATCAAGATTTAGCTTGAAGTGTTTCTTTTTGTTGACAGGGGCACACACCATAGGGATTTCCTTTGTCATGCAGACAAGAAATGCAACAGGGTTAGTTTCTCCGGCTATTGCCGTGGGTTTAGGTGCCTTAACACATACATTGGGCAGCCTTGTCCCTATGATAGGAGCAAGTGGATTTGCTACAGTTGCAGCTGCAACTGCAACTGCTATAGGAACTGTTGTCGGTAGTTTTAGATAAGTTCTTAATAGTTATCAATATGTTTAGAAAGTTATATATGCATAGTTTTGGATGGTTTAAACTTTTGTACAGTTTAGAACTTAAGGATATAGTTTTCGAATGTTTGGAACGTATATACAATTGTTGAATGTTTATAATTTATGGATATAGTTTTTTTTTTTGATGTTACAAACAATATTTTGTTGGTTGATTGATGTTTTGTGATGCTTGTTTGTAATATTTGTTAGATTGTACAAAATTGGTCAAATAGAACCTACTGAATTAAAAAAAAAAAAAAAAGAACTGCATATTCTACGGCAGACATAATCAACGTTGTTATTTGTCTCATCAATTAACGATGTGCAAAAGTAGTCATAGAAAAAGTAACAATGACGCATAAAATCTGTGGTTAAATAGTTTTTAACGGCGTACTATAGCATGTCGTAGAAAAAGTAATAACGACGCACAAAATCTGCCGTTAAATAGTTTTTAACAGCGTACGAAGCATGTCATTGAAAGTGAATCACTTTCCATGACTGGTCATAATGTGATGCGCGTTGCACGTCGTAGAAGGGTTTTTACGGCGAGCATTGTGCGCCATAAAAACTCTTTCTTGTTGTAGTGATTATTGGTCCACCATAGAGGACAATCGTATTGGTTTTGTGCGGCGATGCCACAAATGTCGAATTCATGCCAATTGCATGAATATTCCACCATTAAAGTTATACAACATGACTTTGCCATGGCCTTTCTTAGTCTGGGGAATCGATGTTATCGGTGTTGTCTCGCCAAAAGGGTCGAATGGGCATGAATATATTTCGGTGGCAATTGATTATTTTACAAAGTGGCTGGAAGCTCAGTCCTATGCAGTGTTGATGGCATCGCATGTGGCCAAATTTATTAGAAACAACATCAACTGCCAGTATGGAGTTCCGGACGAGATCATATTAGATAACGGTTCTCACTTCAAAAGGTCAGCAGTGTTATCCACAATTATGAATAGATATAAAACAGAAAGTGTAAAGTAGAAAGCACAACTTGTGAAACAATATCAAACAAAAAGTGCAAATCAAAAGTATAATGTGTCAACAGAAAGTGAAAAAGCAGAAAGGTGTGATGCATACTGCCCAGGCTCTCCAGTAGCTTTCGACTCGCTCTCTACTTATGCGAGAAGTGGAACTCATATAGATGTAGAGTGTGGTGAGGCCAGCCCCACCCCAGTCGTAGAACCGGACTTGAGGTAAGGTCATGAGGGCGCTCAGTAAGTACAAACCCACAGTGTTCCACCTGTTCGCAAACAAGGTGGTACCGAGTAGGAACATGAAGAAGCCCTGGACATACTGCTCTACCTCCTCTGGTGTCTCGGGCTCACTCTCACAGAAGTGCACAGGGAACCAACTATATCTCACCATCGCTGGCCTGTATATAGGCGGGCGCTCTCAAGCAAGTAGATCAAAGTTGCCTCCTAGTCGCCCATACCCATATCAAAGGGGATTAGATCACCCCCACTCCTAAGCCTGTGATCATGGAGAAGTCATAGCTTGTCATCATCATCTCCCCAGCGAAAGAGAAGTGAGAAGAGTTGGTGGTGTCCTACCACCTATCCACCAACGCTCCGAGTAGAGCCCGGCTCACCATGTGTCGTGAGAATCTAGTGCAGAATAGGCCAAAGCCGACCCCATCAACCAAGTCGCAGACCTCGGGCTGGAGCTCATATTTCTAGTCTCTCGCTGTCACTGCCCCATACCCCCTGTACGAACGGAAGTCCCCCTGTAGCAAAGAAAGAGTGAATCAGCTGAAAGACAGTGATAAAAGAGCATTCAGGTGAAAGGAAGTGTAAGAAATATAGTCAAATGCAAGGCAAGAAAGTGTGAAAATAAAACTTGTACCTCAGAAGCACCATAGGACAGGTAGGAGTACGACTCTCTTGGCAGAACATCCTCTGGCAAGCGCCACTAGCAAAATCGTCAAAACGCATCATGCCGCCAAGCGCCAACATATGCGTGCGAGGGTGATAAGTGACCAGATCAAAGGGCTGTATCCTCAGTGGTAGTGGCTCAGGCTCGAATCTTGGAGCGAACTTTGACTCAAAGTCGGCCGCAATGCCCATCGCCACCTCGCCGGCCTCGGTAACCACTGGCTCCTCAACCTCAACAAGGGGAGGTGGAACCTCAGGAGAAGCACCATCATGTGGAACATCATCCACCATCTGAAAATTGGGTGAAAAATGAAGAAAAATGGAGAAGAGAAAACTTGGAAAAAGTCAACCCTAGGAGAGAGAAAATGGAAGAAAAAGTCAAAACCCAGGAAAATTCTCAAACCCGAGAGAAACTCAAGGGAAACAAGCCCGTAGTGGTGGAAATGCCAAAAAATCAACGAAAACAAAATCTAATCGATTCAAAGTATAGATGATCAAAGAGGGTTTACGAAAAAAGTTTGCATAGGATGTTGGAAAATGCGTGTAAAGTACAGATCTAGAGAGAAGAAGCACCTAGAGAGAGAGAGGGAACGATTTCGGACTTGGGTGTGTAAGGAAATGAGGTGTTGTGGTGTGTATATAAAGACCCATGTCGAAAATATGATTCTGCCCCGTTTTTTACATTAGTGGCCAATAACCCACTATTAGTGGCCAGCAGCCTTCCCTTGTGGTCGGCAGGCCTCACTGGTTTGGTTTTGTGGCCTGGTGTTGGTTTGGTTCCTCCTTTGCCCTGCCATTGTATGGGAGGTTCTCTTTTGGGTCCAGATTGATTCTTGAGGAGCTCGAAACTGTGTTCCAATTGTGCCGTTCCCAATACCCACTATGTTCCGGCGCATGAACGTTCTCCACTTGCCAATATGAATGAGGTGTATCCTTTTTGAGCATGTTGCAAAGTCTCTGAGAGGTAAGTCGAAGGTTATCGCTGAACGTCACTTTTGCTCGTTTTGTCAAATTATATATTTGTTCTCTTTTGTTGCATAGAATATGCGTTTTCACATACACTTATGTTGCACGTGTGGCCTGTATCGTTCATAATTCATGTATATGCTTTCAATTTTGCATGAAATGTGCTCTTGTTTCTTGCATAGAACATGCTTTCAATTAACATCATATGTTGGTTGTCTATCTTGCATGGAACATGCATTGTCACTATATTGATTTGTAATCTTGTTCACTTTGTGAATCTATCACACCTGTTCACTTTGTGCATCTATCACACCTGTTCACTTTGTTCATCTATCGCACTTGTTCACTTTGTGCATCAATCACACTTGTTCAACACGCTTTCACTACATTGCGCATTTATTGTATAGTCTCGTAACTTTTGCCATTATCTCAAGACGTGTGAAACGTGACCCTGAGCGATCTTTATCTCAAGACGCGTGAAACATGACCCTGAGTAGTTTTTCTCTCCTCTCTTCACTGCTTTGGTGTGATTAGGGTGTGTGTTTTTAGTTCTTCCCGTATGAAACGTGTTTGGACTTCTTGCTTATTGCAACTGTTATTGCATGCATCAGTTATTGCTTGTTGCGTCATCTTGCCTGATCAAAGTATTTGGACTTTGCAAAGCATGTAAGTCCAGGGTTCAAAGTGTTTTTCATGTATAACATTTGCATCCTATCCTAGAACTACGCTGGTTTGATTCTCTGCAAAGGGATACATTGGCAGTTTGTGAGCTTAACCAATTTTATTTATGTCTTGATTGTTTGCCCAAGTCTTACGACCTTGTCAAAATGGGTTGTCTTCGGGCTTTGAAATTCACTCACGTCATGTCATGACTTTGATCTCTGTCAAAGAGGGGCAACTATAGACACCCTATTTTTTGACGGCCCTTAAGACTTGGGCGCTACTGATTGATCACTCAACGATGAATGTGTATGCTTGTCAAATGCTTGACTTCCTCAGCAAGAAACCTCAGTGTTGAACCTACAAACCTTGTGCCTTGTTTTGGACGAAAATAATGTTTTTTTTAGGCTTGTGTATCTAGGGGCCTGTAGACCCACTAGTGTGGCATGGCACCCACTAATGTGGCCCGCTGGCCACTAGTGCAAAAAAACAGATATTTTCTGCCAGCTATCCCTTCATGTGCATGCAGCATTCCAGCTCTATGTATATAGATATTTTCGAGATAGGCACATGGTTTTCTATATATAGATGACCTGTAGAGACCCTAATTTTTGTAATTACCGTTAAATCCTTAACCTTGAGTTTATTTCAATAAAACCCTTGAATTTTCGCTTAATTGTGTTTTAAACCCTTGAATCGGAAAACAACACAGATTAATTCGAGTAAACCCTAATCGATCCCGGTAGATTAATAATCACCTTTAAAACCATATTATTAATTATTAGAGCCTATAATTATAGATTCATCACTTTAAAATCTTAATTCCCGGTAACGCCGTTTTTGCTCGGTTTCTCGCCTTTGTTTGCGCTTTAATTTAACAGGATCCAAATTTATTATTTTAACAATTTTCTAAGGCTAGTATATTGTATGCTAAATATCAAGGTTTCATAAATTTAGACTTGGTCTCTATATACTTTTATTTTATTTCATTCCAACATTTAATTGTAATATTTTATTAATTAATGTACTTGTGCCAATTATATTATGTTTATAAACACAAATATCTTATACAAATATCTTTTATATATATATATATATATATGTCTTGGAGCCCAAGTTGTTGATCATGTGATGGATGAAAGGGTTATAATGGCAACTTTGACAATTTGTACTTAGGGAACTTAGTCCCTAAGAAACCTTCCCAATCTTTTCTTTATAAATATATGCACATTTCTTCCCTTCATTATATACATTTTCAGCCATTCACTAGAGGAGTGAGAGAGAGTGATCTTGGAAAAAAAGAGAGAGGGAGAGAGTGAGAGAGAATAGAAAAAGGAAAGGAAGAATTGTGTTGAGTCTTGTACAACAAAGGTAAACATACAACACCTCTTCTCTCATGTTCTCTTACCACTTGTTTTTCCCCTCCTAATCCATGCTATTTGTATATATTTATTGTAGTCTAGGCCTACACTCTTGTATAAATGTGTATTAATCAAGAAATTGTTTGCTTCTCTTTCTTTCTTAAATTTCCAGCAGCAAATCTTTTCCCTCTCTTGAATTTATTTTCCCATAAAAAATCCATAAACTCAAAATCTGTTTTTATGGTTTAAGTTTTGGTATGTCTAGAGTATGTGGTAATTTTGGTAGGTCCTAAGGATGTATTTTTATAACCTAAACAATTTTTCTAAGTTTGTTACTCACAGAACCAGAAAAACAGTTAACTTTCTCTATTTTTATAAAATTCCAGAAAAATAATCTTGAGCCCAATTTAATGTCAAAATATTAATCTTGGTGTTATATTTTAACTAAAATTTGTTTGAACTCAAGAGAGTGAGGGGTTTGAGAGAAAAATCGATTTGCGTAACGATCAACGAATCTGGACAGATCTTGGTAATTCTAAATTATCTTAAAATGTAAAATACCTATCCTACTTTCGTAAATTGAGTTTGAAACTAGACTTATTTATATACAAACTCAAATGAGGCCAGGCACTTAGGGCCAATAAAAGTATTTTTTCATAATTATTTTCAAACTGGTTCAAAATCTGGAAATCTGGAAATTTGTGTTAATATGTTCTTATTTGGTTTGCAACTCTTATATTCTATGTTTCTTGAATGTCTTAGTCTTGATATGCAATCTGTGAGAAATTGTAAATTTGCTTTACCATAAATAAATTACTTGTTGTTTAGTTTGGATTCATAATTATACTGACCATGCTTTGCTATAACTGAGAATATAATGCACTTAATAAAGGGGAAATCAAATGGGATGGTAATGGGCTACGATCATTGTATTAAATTTTATGAGAACGATGGATTCAAGAGTATGATATAGTGAAATGTATTCCATTTTTGTGAAATCTTGCGCAAGTGTGTTTTCGAACCCTAACATGGCACGGGCAGTATTCTGGCTGCTTAACGGAAATGGGAGGCATAAGGGTGGCAGTGAGAGTCTCACACAGGGAAAGTATCCCTGGAAGCCCATTCCCTTGGGGCAGACCGTGATGTCACCACTCGGGTATGTAACCTAGGTGCGTGGGCATCATCGGTAACTGTGCGGTAAGCGACGCACTGGTGGTTATGTGGTAAGCGACGCATTGGTATTGTATTAACCAATAGGGAGTCAGAATTGCCTGTGGCCAGTGTTAGTGGTTGGGTAGGAACGGCATTTCGCGGGGAGTTGCCTAGAACTAACTAAAATTGACTATTATTCATGACAATTGAAATTTAATTATAAGCTCTGCTTAATTATTGCTTTCATTGTATGTTATGATCATGTCGTTTATGTTTTTGTGTATTTGGAATGGGAAAAGGGTCGGGATGTGTGTTTACTGGGCATTCCAAGGTCATGGCGTTTTATGCCAGGTGAAGGCAAGTTTTACACCAAGAACAGAATCCCTAAAAGCTTTGTAGAACCATGGCTGCCTTAGAGATTAGATTTTATATTTCCTGTATTTGAGAAAATCATTTTGTATCGACGAACTAATCTGTATTTAAAGACTTGAAGAATTTTATCTGTAACTATTATTAATATTTTATTTTAGTGTAATTATTTGTACTTTGTGCTTAAAAATGACGTGTATCCTCTAGTTAAACCCTGGTGCATCGTTGTATTATGTTATCAAAATTTGAGGCGTCACATGACCTCTCCTCTTGGTTTGAAGGTTGGAAAAAATTAGGAGTGAGAAAATATTTTTGGAAGAGCAAAATTTTGGAGAATTCTCTCCCTCTATAATTCTCTCTCTCTCTCTCTCTCTCTCTCTCTCTCTCTCCCTCGTAACTTACATAGCCTTTGCTCAAACACTCTAAACGAAACCTAGAGAGTTCCTTTCTGAGGTGATTTGGGCTTGAATTTTAGCTCTTGAGGCACTTGAGAGTGTGAAATTAGTGGTTTGTAACTCAAGGGATCATTCCTCTTCAAGAGGTATACCTTCCAATGCTTTTGTACCATCTTTACACTACTTGTTTTCTATCTTTTCTTGTTGTTTTTGGGTTGTTTGTAACCTGTGTTTTTGGGCTAAAACTTGTGGTTTAAGGCCATAAAAGGTAGAGGGGTTGACAACCCTTCTTTGAACCTTGCTTCTAAGGCCTTTGCCATTATGTTTCCCACATTTTCATCAACTTTTTTTGGCCTTTTTACCATTGATTTTCAGAGGTTTTTCAGAGGCTAAAATCATGTTTTGAATTCCCAAAAGTGGAGGGGTTAGCCTCCCCTTCTTGTGCTTGTATGCTAGTTTTAATTTCTCAATATTTTAGCTAGTTGTTGTAGTTGTTTTTGTCTTAATTCTAGCACTTTTTTGGACTGTTTTAGGACTATTTTTATGAGTTAGTTTCATTCATGCTTTGTATAGTATGCTTGTAGTATAATGGTCCTCATAGGCTTGGTCGTTTAGGCCTTAGCCACCAACCTATTTGAGTTAATAGCCTTTATTTCTTGCTTTCCATACTTGTGTTCACCTCTAAGCATCTATGCAACCTCTCCCATTTTTTGGTTTTTCCTTTTATTTGAGGGTGGTTTTAAACCGATTGTTTGTTTAAGCTTGAGATTGAGGTTTTTGTGCCTAATAGTGTAATCCCTTTCGGGGTTCATTACCAATGGTATGTCATCCCTCTCATGCCTAAAACAACATTTGGTTTGGTACTTCTCTTTATTAGTGGACTTAAAGCTCATTATTGGACTCAATTGACTAAGGAATGGAAGGTAATTAAAATGAAGTAATAAAACTTGAACTAAAATAGAACAAGTTAATAAGGTAATTTGGTGTTCAATCAGACGTTAGTTGAACACATGGAGACTTGAGTCATTTCAGACTCGTTAGTGATGAAATGGTTCAAGTTGTCAAGGTCAACCACTTCCCTTGATCAATCCATGATAGGGAGGAGGTTTTGTTGGTCTTTTGTTATACATTTATTGAAATTGTGTCCCTTGATTCAGAAGTCATCATGCAATGAAATTGCATTGATTGATAACTTACAAATCAAACCTATCCCTCCTTTGACCCGTTTGCTGATAAGGAGAGGCAGGGTGGACAAACATCCCCTAAGAGTACTCTGGTTTGTGCTCTATTTGTCCTCTGTTGCTGCAGGAAAGAAACAACATTAGTGGCCGGCAGACCACTTTTACTGGACAACAACCCACTATTTGTGGCAGGCTGACCACTACTTCTGGGTTGCCAGCCACTTTTTGCAGGCAGGCAGTGTCCCTTTTCCAGCAGAGCAGAGCAGAGGCTGAGGTCGAAAACATGTGCAATTTTTTTAACTGTGCAACAGAGGTATTCCAGTAGCAAAATGGAGAGCATTATCTGGTGGAAATCTACATCCATGCATAAGCCATTCCTCGGTTCTCAGGATCCGTGAAATGATGTTGTAAATAGCGGACTTGTAACTAATTAGTTAGAATAGCTAGTTAGTTTTGTGTTGTAATTATTTAATTAGCTAAAATAGTTAGTTAATTCATTGTTGTAATAATTAGTTAAGTAGCTTAGCTAATTTATTCATTTGGTTTGTAATAATTAGTAAGTAGCTTAGCTAGGGCATTCGTTCTGACCCACTTGTGCGAGGGCCAAACTTGTAATAATGTGTATGTCTTCCAACCACCCTTCATTCTCCCTTTTATTTATGCACCAACGATGGATAGTTTAAAACGTCATGTTTTATTTAGCATTTCTGATGTTTGCATCCACTTGTCTTGCATGCATTAAGGCTCGGTTCATTATTCTAACAAGCATTGTCGTTTATTACTTCGTTGAATACGTGTTTAAACGCATGCTATCAAATTGATTCCTATGTTATAATTAGTAGCCGAGCCTACTAGGTGCATCATTGCATGTGTTGCATTAGTCATGTTGCATTAGTTAGGAGCATGCATGTTTTCTAACTCTTTTGTTTCTTTTGGCTTGCCTCGGAGTACTAGGTGAGCATTTTTTGCTTTAGCATATCGCTTCCTTGTGATTGTTGCTATGACTAGCATGCTTACCATGAGGGTAAGTGCTTAATTGATATACTTGCTTCAATGCCTATGAATGAAGGCTAATTGCTTGAATTTGAATAATTTGAGTAATATTCATATGCAATCACCTTTTCAAGTGGCACATATTCAAAACAAATTTCAACACCAACATGATTCAAAGCGTTCCAATTTTTGTAAATTAGTCTAAACTTGTGTGCATATCACATAGTAATACTAGTCTAATAATCAGAACAAGAGCATATAATGTAAATAAGATTCACATCATGATTAGTATAGGCCGATCTTTGAGCGGGCGAGTGGGGTGCTCAATTCATTGCATTCCCCCTCTCGTACCTAAGTTCTCGAGCTGAAACAATCTTGGTGATGACGGACATGTGGCCTTTGGCACGAGTCATGGGTTTCCTAATTTTCCCAAAAGATATTTAGGTGGCGAGTCTGTATCTGGAAAAGCAATCCATTTTTGACATTTTTTATTCAACATTAATTTTCCAAAAGATTTGTCAGATTTGGACTCTTTTGTGTTCATCTATTTCACATTGCACTTGTGAGATCAGATTCATAACCACGGGAGTTCAAACTGTAGGGCTAGTCGTATCCGAAAGGAGCATGAAAAGTCGAGCTACAATAGGAAGAGGCAGAAAGGATAAACATCGCCCAGAAATACTCAGTTTTTGCTCTATTTTGATTCTATAGCAGCAAGGTAGTACCCAAAAATAGTGGCCGACCGACCACTTCTCAAGGTCGGCCGGCCACCTTTTGCTGTACAGGCAATGGCATTTTCATGCAAAATAGAGCAAAAGTTGGGGCAAAAATAGAGTAATTTTCTGATTGCAAAACAGAATATAATCTGGCAGCAAATAGAGAAGTTTCCGGAATAATGTTCTCATTTGTGTGCGAACGGCTCCTCGTTTCCCACTTCATTCATTTAGTGCTTTAATATTAGTACGTTGTAATTAATTAGTTACTTAATGAAAATTTCTAATAGCTAGTAGTAGACGCACCCTTAGGCTTCATGTCACAGTTCGGACTCAATTGTGACGGTTCTTAATCTGATCTCACAATGTGCGATGTGAGATTGCTAAATCAACAAAGAGTCCAAATCCGGCAAATCGTTTTGGAAAACTGATTTTTAAGAAAGAAGTGCCAAACATGGACTGCTTTGCCAGATACAGAGTCGCCACCTAAATATTTTATTTTGGAGAATTTAGGAAGCCCTAACTCGTGCCTAAGGCCACGTGTCCATCATCACCAAAGTTGCCTCGGCTCAGGAACTTGGGTATGAGAGGGGAAGGTCATGCAATGAACACCCTCGCTCGCCCGATCAAAGATCGGCCTTTACTAACATGATATCTTGTTTTTGAAAACACATGCATTCTTATTCCGGTTATTAGCCTAGAATTACTATGTGATGCGCACAACACACAAGTATAGACTAGATCGCCTAAGTTGGAACAAATCATCTCATGTTTGTTTGTTTGAAAGTGGTTTAAAGGTGCTACTCGCAAGTAGGCTAAGACGTGAATTTTGCCACCCTCGAGTGGGCTTAGAAAACATGATTTTGCCACAATCAAGTGGGCTTAAAACTCGCATTTCAATGAATTGTTCCAATTCAAGTAATCTAACCTTCACCCACAGGCATTCAGGCAGTTGAACACTTAAGCAGTTAGCCTCATGGCAAGCATGTTGTCATGTTAACACTCACACCCATGCATGATGCTAAAGCATAAAAGCTTACCTAGTACTCTGAGCCAAAACAATAGCTAGTTAGTAATCAATGCATGATCCTAGCTATGTTAAGATGCCTAATGCAACACATGCAAATTGCAACTAGAAATAGGCTCGGCTATCTAAGATGGCATGTGAAATGCAACACTTGATACACGTATTCAACTCGAAATTGAAATACAATGCAGTTAGTATGATGCGCCGAGCCCAGTGCATGCAATACAGATGAATGGATGCAAACATGCAGGCATAAGTATGCTAATCAAAATATGACCTAGAACTAACCATCGTAAGTGGATAAGTAAAAGGGAGAAAGACGTGGGGTTGGAAGACATTCACACACTCACACACACTTATTACAGAATTCGCCCTATCGACGGAGGGTCCGAATAAATAATACAAATCAACTAATTAATTAACTACCCTAACTAATTAATTATTGCATAACTCTTAACTAATTAATCAAATTAATTAAGCTATGAAGAATAGGAAAGCAGCCTCGGGAAGAGGGACAGATGCATGCTCAGTCGGCTTCTCTCGGAAATCCGTTGCCATGCCTCATGTTGCCTCTGTTTGCACTGTTCTGCACCTCTGGGAACTATGAAAATATCTGTGATGCTCCTAAACCACTTCATGGATATGCTGAGAATCCATCGGCCAAAGTATGAGGCCATCGGCCAAGGGAAAATGATCATCGACCAATTGTGAGTCCATCGGCCAGAAATTTTTAGCCGATCGGCATTGAAGATAGCCGATCGGCCATCTCTTCTTGCAGGATACTCCTTTTACTGCAGCAGAGGACAAACATAGGCATGGCAATACATTTGCAAGACAATGTCTGCACCAACACCCTCCCTATCATGTCATGAGCTTAAGGGAGTGTAGTGCTCGACGCTCGGGCCATCAATCACGCATGTCGATGCATGATGGCCAAAGGAGCCAAGTGTGCGATTCAATATGGAATGAATGCACAAAAACACATGAATGCCTAGACCTCTATCATGTTGGATCAAGAGTGTCGGCGACCGAGGATTGAGGCACGTTTCATCACTTCAAGTACAAATGTCCCTCGGTTCTCGTGTTTAGTTCGACACCCCAAACCGAACACAATGCAATGCAAGTATGCCAAGTACAATGCAACATGGGGACATTTATACAATGCAACAAGACTAATGGCATGCAAACAAACTCAATGCAATATGAGTATGCAGCAAACATGCAAACAACCCAAGCATGCAACAAGTATGCATTAATGTCATGCAATGCAACTAATATGCAATAAACATGCGCCCTAAACATGCAAACATGTAATATGCTAAGCATGCACGATGCAATGCAATCTAAGCATGCAAAGATACAATGCAATAAGCACGCAACAACATGCAAACCACATACCCAATGGACTT
Organism: Camellia sinensis; assembly: GCF_055761805.1. Taxonomy (NCBI): domain Eukaryota; kingdom Viridiplantae; phylum Streptophyta; class Magnoliopsida; order Ericales; family Theaceae; genus Camellia; species Camellia sinensis. Next base: position 17,735,636 of record NC_138966.1, read on the forward strand.
ATACCAAAGATGGACAGACCTCAGCCATACCCAAAATCAGTGGCCATAAGTGCTAAGATGATGGTAAGAAGAGCATGAAAATGCAAGACAATGGCCCTGTTTGGTACAGCTTTTTTTTCAGCTTATTTCAGCTTTCAGCTTAATTTAAGCTATTTTGATGTATTTGTTTTAGCTTAACAATGCAGCTTATAGCTTTTTGTAAGTCAGAAATCAACTTATTCTTTGAGTGGGGCAGGAGAAGAGTGGGGCAGGAGAAGCTTAATTTATAAGTCAGAAATCAGCTTATGTTCATAGTTATAAGCTATAAGCTGTTAAGGCATAAGCTATAAACACTTTCCCACAGCTCTACCAAACAGGGCCAATCATGCATACCAATTGGCCCAAGCGTTAAGGCATAAAGAGGACAACTCTTAAGCACACTTAAAGAGAAGCAAACATGGATATATGACAGCACCATAAGCTCTGTAATGATGTTAGGAATGATGCCAAATCACACATATAACACAAACAAAGCATGCAAGAAGGCTCAAAGCTTGAAGCTAGCCAAGAGACTCAAACCATGACCATGTAAGGCAAGCCCCAAAGGGCCAAGGGGACCCAAAACAGTCCCAAGGCAGGTCAAGATGAGACCAAAACCAAGCTTAAACCTAGCCAACACAAGCTAGAATACAACTCCAAAAGGCATGAGGCAAACAAGGCTACAATGGGGTGTTACACTACACCTAACAATACCAAATAGGGCATGATTTAAACAATGGAAAATAGAGTTATGGCATATCAAAATAAGCCCAAAAACCCACTTAGATGGCATCCCATAGACCTAAGCATGGAGACATACACAATGGTCCATTCATGAGGCATAAAACACCAACTCTTAAAAGCTTTGAAAGAATGGCAAATGCAAGTATATGAGCATGAAACATGGACTGAAATAACATATTAGATGATGCCAAATCATGAAAAAAAAAGTCCAAGTAGTGCATGCTAATGACTTGGACATTCAAAGCTAGTAGGTGAGGATGTATGGTAGCTATACAAAGCAATGAATATATGATCAAAACAAAACCAAACAGAGCTTTAACATACTGAAATATGACCTAAAGTTCCTTTGAGTTGAGCCAAAATATGCATGTATGACAGTCTAGATGTTAGATGCATGTTAAGACAATATAGGGGATTACAAGGCAAGTACATGGTGCATGCAAGAAGCCATTAAACCAACCTAGAATAGAGGTATATCATGACCAAATGACACCAAATACTTGCTGAAATGAAGCCAAAACATGCTAGAAAACATGCTACCATTATGAGCCAATAACACAAGATATGAGACACAAGGAGAGAGGGGTGTCCCTCTCATATACAAGACTCTAAAACTACCTTTCCACCACTGAAAATCCTCTGGATTTCAGTGGTAGAAAGGTCATGCAAAGGCAAGAACAAAGGCCAAAAGAAGTGGCTCAAAACAAGGCCAAACAAGGCCTAAGAGGGGGTAGACAACCCCCAAACAAAAAGTGACCTTAAACAATCATCTTAAGCACACAAAAACAGAACTTTTTTCAGTTTATAGTTAAGCTTAAAGCAATATGCAAATAGGTCTAAAGACTTAAGCCAAAATGGGGAAACAAAAGGTAGTTTGCTCACCCTTGAAGAACACTTTCAAAAACACAACTCCAGCAACTTCCTTGGATCAAAACCAGTCCAAGAACTCTGAAACCAACTTCCAAATGCCTCAGCAACCAAACGATGGTGTTCTACTAGGTGCTCTAGTGTAAAAGTATGAACAAAATACACTTTTAAGGCACCAACACACCACAAATATGTATAGAAAGAGATATATAGAGAGAGAGAGGGATATATGAACTCTATACCTAATTTTTAGAACCTCTGGAAAGGGAAGGGAGGCTCCCTTCTTCTAGAAATCCAATTCTCAAGCTTGTTAAAAAAGCTTGAGTCTTGGGGCAAATCCCTCCATACTCGTGTATGGAGGATCAGAATTGTGCATCCCAGCTATCACAACTGGCACAAAATATCTGCAAAAAGCAGATTGGAAGGGCTCGGCCAGAAAATATGGCCGATCGACTAACATAAGTGCCGATCGACCAAAAAAGGTACCGATCGGCCAAAACTTTTGGCCGATGGCGAGAAAACAAGGCCGATGGCTTCAAGCCTTGGCCGATGGGTTTAGGGGATGGCAAACAAGCCACCCTCTTCTCTCAGAAGCAAAACCACAAGTTCTTGGTCCATAATCAAGCACAAAACAGACAAGTTGAGAGATCCTAAGGCAAGACACGCAGCCGAGACCTTCGGGAACTCAAAACGAACACGAACATGGATGATCATCGAGTGTTCAAACGATGACGTCCAAGTCTTGAGGACAGTCAAAAATGGGGTGTCTACACTTGTTAATTGGTTAATTCATTTGGTGATGTAATAAGTAGTTTAAGTAGGACATTCATTCGTACCCTCTTGTACGAGGGCGCACTTGTAATATTGTGTATGTCTTCCAACCCCCACTTCTTTCTCCCTTTTACTTACTTGCTTATGATGGTTGCATATAGCATCATATCTTGGTTTCATATCAATACCATGTGTAAATAGCTATCTTTGCATGCATCAGGTTCGGTTCATTACTCTAACTTTATTGTCATTTCTTACTTGAATACGTGCGCTAAATGCATGTTTTGAGTTAATCCATATGTCATGTTAATATACCGAACCTAATAGTTGCATTTTGTACGTGTTGCATTAGTCATTTGCATATTAAAGCATGCATTTTTCTAACTATTTTCTTCTATTTGGCTTGCCTCGGTTGAGTACTAGGTGAGCATTTCCTACTTTAGCATATTACATGTATGTTTGTGTTGCCATGACAAGTATATTACCATGACGCTAAGTGCTTATTTAATATATCTCTTTGAATGCTTGTGGATGAAGGCTATATTGCCTAAGTAGGGATGATTTGATTAATGTACATATGATTTTACTTTTTCAAGTAGCACATATCCAAAACTCTTTTCAAACAAATATAAAATCAAAGCATTCAAAAGTGGGTGAGATAGTCTATACCTGTGTGCCTCACATAGTAATGTTAGCATAATAATCAGAACAAGAGCATATGTTGTACATAAAAATCACATCATGATTAGTAGAGGCCGGTCTTTGGTCGGGTGAGGGGGGTGCTCAATTTATGACATTCCCCTCTCATATCTAAGTTCCCGAGTCAAGACACTTTGGTGATGACGGACAAGTGGCCTTTGGCACGAGTCACGGGTTTCCTAAATTTTTCCAAAATATTTAGGTGGTGATTATGAAATCTGACAATGCAGTTAATTTTTGGCATTTCTGATCGTAAATCGATTTTTAAAAAATTTGCCAGATTTGGATTCTCATTTGTGTTTTTTTATTTCACATTGCACTTGTGAAACTAGATTCAGAATCACGGGAGTCTGAACAGTAGGACTATCGTATCCTTGGAGACTAAACCCTTCCAAGGAGCACGAAATGCCGGCTACAATGGGAAAGTGGAATAATTGTTGAATAAAGAAATTGGCCCTCTCTACCAATAAAAGGACTTTCAGACTACTCATCAAATCATTCTGAATTTACATTATTCTAAAGAGGGTTAAGAGAGAGAAACTATTTTCCCAAAAACCTAAAGGCTAGGGTTTGTTCTCGTTCATCTAATGAATCTCTGACATTTTATTTTTCCGCAATAATGGATTCAGGTATGTAAAGTTATTTACATGAAAATCATGATAGTTCTAGATTTTGGGTTATGATGGTTATTAAGCATAACATTATAAAATTAATTTACATTGGGTATCAGAGTTAGGTTAAGAATTATTATGATTTTTTCTATTGACCATAATTGATTTAGTTAGTGTTCGGACCACGGGTTAATTTTATTACTGTTAATTAGTTCTCTTGGTGGAGCCTGATTTAGGAGGCTTTTCCCAATATAAGCCTTTTTTCCATTGTATTTCCAAAACTAGGCCAACTTCTGACGGAATTCCAAAACTAAGCTAAAACGCCATTACTATTCGCGCTTTTACTGTTAGGAGGCAAAAAGTTGATGAATAGTGAAATCGCTATTTGAAATCGCGATTTTAATTAAGAAAACGCTGTTCCAAATCGTGCTTTTAACATAAAAAAAATTTCTGAAGAAAACGCTATTTAAAATAGCGCTTTTACTGTGCATATAATATTTTTTTTTTTTTTAAACGCCATTTGAAATGGCGTTTCTACTACCAACCAAAGCCAACCCACACAATGACACACACACACACCAATGGGCACACCCACAACACTCAAGCATTGAAATAATATAATTTTTATATATAATAATAATTTATAATAATTAATTATATAATTTTTATAATTTTCGTACATATAAATCATTTTTAGGTTATGAATTGTTTGATTTATAATATGTATGTAAGGATAAAAATTTTTATAATCAAAAATAATTTATAAATTATCAAAAATAATTTATAATACGTATGAATTATTTAAATCTTTACATTTTTTATTTAAAATTTTTTACAGTAAACCGATCTTCACATTTTATAATACGTATGTATTATTCAAAAATAATTTATAAAAATTTATAATTAATACGTATGTAAATAATTTAATACGTATCTTCACATTTACATTTACAGTAAACCCATCTTCACATTTACATACGTATGGTTTAAGGGTAAATTTTTTTATAAATGACTTAAATGATAAATCAAACCATTCATAACCTAAAATTTTTTACCCTTACATACGTATGGTTTAAATAATTTATAAAAATTATTGCCATACGAATGTAAAAATCGATTATAAAAATTGCAAAAATTGATTATAAATTTTTTTATATATAATAATAATTTATAATAATCAATTAAATAATTTTTATAATTTTTAAAATTTTTTTAATTTTTACAATTTTTACAATTTTTTTACCCTTTATTTTATAAATAAAGGGTAAAAAATTGATTTATATTTACGAAAATTATATTTTGCAATTTTTAAAATTATAAATAATCTAAATGTGAAGATGGATCTACTGTAATAATTTTTGAATAATTTTTGCAATTTTTATAATCGATTTTTACATACGTATGACAATAATTTTTATAAATTATTTAAACCATACGTATGTAAGGGTAAAAAAAATTAGGTTATGGATGGTTTGATTTATCATTTAAGTCAATTATCAAAAAATTTACCCCTAAACCATACATATGTAAATGTGAAGATGGGTTTACTGTAAATGTAAATGTGAAGATACGTATTAAATTATTTACATACGTATTAATTATAAATTTTTATAAATTATTTTTGAATAATACATACGTATTATAAAATGTGAAGCTGGGTTTACTGTGAAAAATTTTAAATAAAAAATGTAAAGATTCAAATAATACATACGTATTATAAATTGTTAAAAAAATTTTTATAATACATACGTATTATAAATTGTTTTTGATTATAAAAATTATAAAAATTATTTTTGATTATAAAAATTTTTATCCTTACATACATACGTATTATAAATCAAACCATTCATAACCTAAAAATGATTTATATTTACGAAAATTATAAAAATTATATAATTAATTATTATAAATTATTATTATATATAAAAATTATATTATTTCAATGTTTGAGTGTTGTGGGTGTGCCCATTGGTGTGTGTGTCATTGTGTGGGTTGGCTTTGGTTGGTAGTAGAAACGCCATTTCAAATGGCGTTTTTTAAAAAAAAAAAATTATTATATGCACAGTAAAAGCGTTATTTTAAATAGCGTTTTCTTCAGAAATTTTTTTTATGTTAAAAGTGCGATTTGGAACAGCGTTTTCTTAATTAAAATCGCGATTTCAAATAGCGATTTCACTATTCATCAACTTTTGGCCTCCTAACAGTAAAAGCGCGAATAGTAATGGCGTTTTAGCTTAGTTTTAAAATTCCGTCAGAAGTTGGTCTAATTTTAAAAATACAATGAAAAAAAAGGCTTATATTGAAAAAAGCCTCCTGATTTAGTTATTATATAATCAATTGATTCAGATTTATAATAATAAATAAAGTCAGCAAATCAGGCCATAGATGTTGAACTTTATTTGGCCATTATTGACATGATGTTGTATTACATTATTTTAATGTGCAAAAAGCATCTGATGCAATTTTATTATTATATTAATCAATTCGTCTGATGTAAGTAGACAATATCAGAATCAATTATGTTGCTATCCGAGAATTAAGTTTTATTTATTTATTTATTTATTTATTTTGAATTTGTCGTATTTTAACCGGAAAGACGCCTGAATATTAAATCAAATAATTGAGTTTTAATACTCTAACCCAAGTATTAAACTTTTGCTTGATTCATGTTTTCAAAAAACACTTTTCAGAAAATTTTACTTTCTTATTTTTCGTATTTTTTTATTTTTCCTAAATTTTTTTAATATTTTATGCAATTTTTTTTACTTTTTAGACATACCTAACATAAATATACTTAAAAAGTAAAAAATTTGTGAAAAAAACCTTTTAAAAATTCACTAAATACCAAAAATACAAAAAAATACGAGAATTCAGTACATTTTTTGTATTTTTATGTATTTATTAATTTTTTAAAATATTTTTTCACAAATTTTTTACTTTTTAGATACATCTAAATAAGGTGAATCTAAAAAAGTAAAAAAAAATGTTTAAAATTTTTAAAATATTCACTAAAAACAAAAAAACACGAAAATAAAAAAACTCAATTTTTAAAAAACTTAATCCAAAAGACTCAAACCAAACACACTGAATAATTTTGTAAATCGCAATTCTTTAAGTACGAGGATATTAGGTGGCCCAAAGGTGCACCACTTCTAAATAATTATTGAATTGGAATAGGATAGATGATTGGTATTCGCAGTTGAGATTTGGAAGAGATATGTAACGCCCCGAAATAATTACTATAAACCATCCACTCTATGAATTACATAACAGCACATGATTAAATAGTTATATGTCATTTATCCCATTTACTTATATGAGAGAGTGATATATGCAGGTATAAATTCACAAGTCTAACCTTGAATCAATAGCATATGTTACAACAAGAGTTAAGATACCAAAGAAAAATAGATAAATGAATTCCCTAAAGGCTTACAACATTTCAAGACAGTGCTTGGTTACAACAAAAGGGGACTTAAGTCCAATACAATTAAAGCCCTTGGCTTGTACAAAAATAAATACAGTAAATACACAAAAGATGCTCTCACTCCAAATCTTCCTAAGCTATTGTCTTGGAGGAGGCATATCATCAGCACTTGAAATCTTTTTTCCACGTAGGGTGAGGCAAAGCCCAGTAGAAATAATCCAACATAGTATATAAATCTTAACAAAGCTATAAGGTGAATGCATATGCAATGCTCGTGCCAAAACATTTTTTTTATATCTCTTACCAAAACTATGCAATGCCATAATCATATCATAAATCACTTCCTTTGGAATAAGAAGATAGGGCAGTGAATCGTGCTCTGGAAATTTCAAAACAATAAAACCTTTCCCAGAAATTTTGTCCGGAGGAAATTGTAATCTGGGACCCACGTAAACATAGGCTATACAAGCACTACTATTGCCATTTCACGAAAATTTCCTCCTCGGGATCGGCACCCATGTATACGCACGGTTTTTCGAACTTTTACCACTGATACTCGGGCCAACTTATTTCAACATTACAATACATGTTTCTCAGATTCACTCCTTTTTTTTCTCAAAACGATAAACATTTCTAATGTATAAGCCTGAGATAATGCTCAATGAAAATGAATGAGAAAATAGTTTCAATTCTCTTAATTCACATGCAATTTCTATAACACTCATAGCTATCCTCCACCGATAATCCAAAATAGATATTTCTAAATATATAAACAAGTATCAATAAAGATAAATTCTCCAAACTTTCATGCAGTGAGTGATAATACATATCTAACTCCACCATACTCATCAACATAAATCCAATTTCACAATTTCAATATCAATCTCATAATTTATATAAAATCAACATTTGAGGCATTTAGGGCAAAATCACTTTTCTTTCCAAAGTCAATCCTAAATATCAAAATCAACCATCCATTCCCAACTCAACATTATTTTCCACATCAAAATCATTTTCAAGGATTTATTTGAAAAACCCCTCTTTTGATTTTTACCCAAAACCCTAGATTTTTACCCTAGATTTGTTCCAAATCTTCAAAAATCTCAATATTGTTTAGAAATAACAAATAACTAAGTTAAAACTCATAAAAAGTGTGTAGATATCCCTACCTCAAGTTTTAGAAGAAGAAGAGAGAGAGAGTATGTTGAAAACTCGAAGACACCAAAAACGAACTTTGCTCCAATTAGAACAAAACCCTCGTCGAGCTCTACTTTTTTTAAAAAGGGACACGAGTGAACGACAGATCTAGGTAGATTTGCAGAGGGAATGTGAGTTTTATAGAGAAGGAGTCTCAATTTAGGGTTTTGAAATGTTTAGAGAGAGAGATGAAAAAGGGATGTAAAAAGTTACTTTCACGGACTGATATATACACCGACCGCTCGAGCACAAGAAGTGTCGCTCGAGCGTCCAAACATAAAAGATGTGACCGCTCGAGGACAGAAGTTTCGCTTGAGCATAAAATACAAACTCTCAGCAGTTTTATAGACAGAGAACCACCGCTCGAGTATAAGAAGTCTCGCTCGAGCGCAGGAAACACTGCTTGAGCGAAGAATGCACACTCCCAGTACTTTTGCAGGCCTACAAAAGTATTAAGAGTTCACAAAGACTGCTCGAGCGTAAGATTAGAAATCTGGGCAACAACAGTTTTGAAAAACTAACTCCTGACCAGTTCTGAACACAATCCTGACATTCCAATGACCAAAGTCAATGAGGAAAAGGAGAAACAAGACTTGAATCACGTATGAGACGATGAAACCCAGATCCAGAACATCAAATGGGTTAGGTCTAAACCAAAATCTCTATGACCTTCCCCCTTTAAGAAATTTCGTCCCCAAAATTTAAAATCGAATATCAAATCCATGTTTTAAACCAATTACAACAAGGGTAGTAAATCAAATTCATCACCATGAGCCATCCACCGGTCATCCATTCTTATAACAATGATACACAAGTTATCGACATCAAATATACAATTCATATTTTCAAAACATGTACAATCTTTATATTAAATCAATACAACAAAGTTTTCAATACATGCTCAAACATCAATAAATAGGTCCGAATACTTCTCACCCTATAACACCTTTACTAAAGGAATCGTCTTGCCTCGCAAGACTTGGTCTTGAGTATCTAAAAATCAAAAAAATCTCTCATCATATAAGGTGTCCTCATCTACCTCTAACTCTATCCAATACAACACGTGTGATGGATCCGGCTCATACTTCTAGAGCATACATATATGAAACACATCATGAACCCTAGGAAGTTGTGACAGCAATACCAAACGGTAAGCTACCTCTCCAATTACTCTAGGATCTCAAAAGGCCCAATAAATCTAGGAGGCAACTTCTGCTCTTCCCAAATCTCATCAAACCCCGTCTAGGTGATATTTTCAAGAAAACATGATCTTCTACCTGAAAGGACAACGGTCTCCTCCTACGGTCAGCATAGCTTTCCTAGTGACTCTGAGCCGTAACCAACCTCTTACGGATAAGTGCAACTTTCTCTGTCGTTTCTAGAACTAACTCTGGGCCTATCATAGATGCATCACCCACATCGGCCCAACACGTAGGGGATCTACACGGTTGGCCATACAGGGCCTCAAACGGTGTCATACTGATACTCGACTAGAGGCTATCGTTATAGACAAACTCCATTAAGGGGAAGTGCCTCTCCCATGACCTGTTAAAGTCAAGGACACAACCTCGAAGCATATCCTTAAGGATCTAAATAGTAGGCTCGGATTACCCATTAGTCTGAGGATGATAGGCGGTACTAAAAGTCAGCCTAGTGCCCGAGGCAATCTGCAAGCTCTGCCACAACTAAGCCGCATAACGCGGATCTCTATCTGAAACAATAGTCACAGGGACCCTATGAAGTTGAACTATCTCTCTAATGTAGAGGTCGGCTAGATAATCCACCGAGTCATTCGTGCATAGATGTACAAAGTGAGCTGACTTGATCAATCGGTCAACTACCACCCAAATGGCATCATTACCCCGTTGAGTCCTCGGAAGACCCATAACAAAATACACCGTGATATGCTCCCATTTCCATTAGGCTATAGACAAGGGTTGCAAGAAACCTGCTAGCCTTTGATGCTCGGCCTTTACTTGTTAACAAGTAAAGCACCTCGACACAAACACGGCTACATCCTTCTTCATTCCCTTCCATCAAAATTGGCGGCTAAGGTCATGATAAACTCTCGGAGTACTTTCTCTCAGAAAGACTCTAGCACGAAAAGACAGTCAAAGTATCTAACACTCGAGTCAGAATATACGTTCAAGCTCTTCTATACCTTTCCACTAGAGATTTCCGTCAGGGTTTCTACCTCAAGATCACTCTTCTGTGCTTTTATAACTCGGCTCACAAGTGTAGGTTGTGCAACTACCAAAAACAAAGTTGCTAACTCAACAGACTCGCTAAGATGCAAGTCAAACTCGCCAATAGCACCCAACATGTCCCATTCATAGATGGCAATACAAGCTACACTGCTAATGGATTTTCTACTCAAGGCATCGGCCACTACATTGGCCTTTCCTGGGTGATAGTGCAACTCAAAATCATAGTCTTCCATAAACTCCATCCACCTCATTTGCCACAAATTTAGATCTTTTTGTGAGAATAGATACTTCAAACTCTTATGATTAGAAAACACCTTAACCTTCTCACCATAAAGGTAATGCCTCCAAATCTTCAAGGAAAAGATCACAGCTACTAGTTCTAAATAATGGGTAAGATAATTCCTCTCACGTGTTTTCAACTGACGTGAGCCATAGGCTACTACCTTCCCTTATTACATCAGGACAAAACCCAAACCTTCCTGCGAAGCATCACAATACACTGAATAGCCCAAACCCCTCTCAGAAATAATTAACACTAGAGCAGTGGTAAGTCTAACCTTAAGCTCTTGCAATGACTGCTCACAGGTCTCACTCCACACAAATTTGATTATCTTCCTCGTCAATCTAGGCAATAGTGAGGCTAACCTAGAGAAATCTTGTACAAACCGACGATAATACCCGGCCAACCCCAAGAAGCTACGGATCTAAAAGGCATTCTTAGGTTGTTCCCAATCTTGTACTATTTTTATCTTGAATAAATCTACAGTCACTTCTCCCCCGGATACCACATGGCCTAAGAACTTTACTTTTCTCAACCAGAATTTATAGTTCCTGAACTTAGCCTACAGTTTGTGGGCTTTAAGCAATTCAAGTACAATTGTAGGTGTTCCTCATGTTCCTCCTCAGAGGGTGAGTAAATCAAGATGTCATCAACGAAGACAACTACAAAACAGTCTAGGAACTTACAAAAGATTCAATTCATCAAATCCATAAACACGACTGGTGCATTGGTTAGCCCAAAAGGCATCACTAGGAACTCATAATGGCCATACCGCGTACAGAATGTCGTCTTCTAGATATATTTCTCCCTTACCTTTAACCAGTGATAACCCAATCTCAGGTCTGTCTTAGAAAAGCAACAAGACCCTTTCAAGTGGTCAAACAAATCATTTATACAAGGCATTGGATACTTGTTCTTAATAGTTACTCGGTTTAACTTCCGGTAATCAATACAAAGTTCTAATGCACCATGTTTTTTCTTAGTAAAGCGAGTCGGTGTTCCCTAAGGCGAAGTACTAGGCTGGATAAAATCCTTATCTAACAATTCTTGGAGTTGAATCTTCAACTCATTCAACTCAGTAGGTGCCATCCTATACGGTGCCATAGAAATCGGTGTCGTGCCAGGCACTAAATCAATAGAAAATCCAATCTCACGGTGAGGTGGCAAACTAGTGAGATCCTCAGGAAAAACGTCCGAATATTCACAAACTACCATTGGCAATTCAAGTCGAACTTCATCACACTCACTACTTAAGAAGTTTGCAAGAAGACAACTAAGCTCACTCCAACCTCACAATTTACATACAGGCAATGAAGCTCTATCAGTTATGCCCCCCACGAAATAAAATAAAAAATTGCCACTCAAGGTACATATAATAATCCTCTGATGGTAACAACCAATGACAGCTCGATACGATGACAACCAGTCCATACCCAATATAGCATCAAAACTCGACATGTCAATCAACACAAATAAAAAAGGAAGCTAGCGACTGACAATCTCTATCTCACAACCCCGATACCCGTGCTCCAATACAATCTCACCACCGGCAGGTGATTCTACATTGAGTGGAAAAACTAGTCGAGCCAATTCTAACCCCAATGCTGATGCAAATATAGAAGAGATAAAAAAATTGGATGCACTTGTATCAATTAACACATTAGCAATAGAATTGCATAACAGGAAAGTACCTCTCACAACTGAAGGTGCTATCACTATGTGTAGCATGGTAACAACATACATAGGCCTTATAGGTTTCTACTCCACCTGCTCACCTTTCGGAGCATAAGTCTGATACAATGACTAGGCCGAAGAGGCCTCTTGATTGGCCCTCAAGGCCTGTGCTAACTGGGCAGGCTGGTGGCTCTGTGTCTACCTCGACCCAAACGCACCAGCCATGCCACCCAACTAAGGGCAAAATCTCTTTATATGCCCTGAATGCCCATACTGATAACAAGTAGGTGGCTGCCTTCTCCCTTGACTTTGACTGTGAGAACAAGCTATAGACGGTGCAGATTGTTGCCCTCCTCCTCTCTGCGGGCAAGTTGGAGACTTGTGACCCAACTGGCCACACTTGTAACAGGAGAAAACTCTCAGATTACCTCTCCCTGAACCCAAACTTGACACAGGAAACGTAGACCTAGATTGTACTACTTAGGGCTACTGTAGGGTGGAACTCCTCTGCCTCCTACTGTCGTAGTTCTCCACCTGAACCTCCTGTCTCCTCCTGGAGCCCCTTATCCATTCCTCTTCTGCCCGAAGTACAGTCTCAAGATGAGTCGCCACCTTCACAAGGCGTCCATAGTCCCTAATCATCGACCCAACTACTTTAAAAAAGAGGCCAGTCCTCAACCTCTTCTCGAACTCAGTACAACGACATTCTTTAATCACCATGAGTTCTAGTGCAAATATAAAGTGGCTAGTGAAAGTTGCCTCAAACTCGTCTACTGGCAGGCTAAGTTGCTTGAGCTTCAGAAACTAATCTCTCAACTTCTTCCTAGCAGTGGAAGGCAAGAACTTGTCATGGAAGGTGTTGACGAAGGCCTCCCAAGTCACCCCAATGCGCCCACACACATACTTCCACTACTAACTCGCATCTCCCTTTAATTGGATGAATGCCAAGGTCACCATCAGCCCATCGTCCTCAATGCGAGCATGTCGAACATTTTCACCATATGTTCTAGACACTCATCTGCCTTTAGTGGCTCCTTCAGGTCACCAAAAAACTCGTCTGGATTTGACTAGAAGAACTCCCCTTTTAAGAAAGACGGCCTTACTTCAGCAACTTGGGCCTGGACTTGATTATTAGCCTTGAGAATGTCCATAGATTCCTGCAATGCTTTGGCCATTTCATGGGCCAAAGCACCCACGGCCTGCTGACCAACTAGTTCAGCCACATTGGCCCGACCAACCCCTTATTCTTGCGCTGAAATCTCTTCTGCTAAAGGTACCTCATGCCTTCTAGGCCTACCACGCCTACCACCACCACGTCCACGCCCTAACATCCTAATGAAGGTAACAAAAGAGATTAACACATTTACAAATGTGCCGAAGCTAACTCACTTGCGTCCTAATGCGATGGAAAATAGTAATTCACTCCATATAAGCACATAATCACATAAACAGATATGAATTTCCTTCCTAGAATATGATCATCCCGTAACATTGCCAATTAGAAACAGCAGTGATCAAGTGCTCTTCTAGTAGGATTTTTAGAAACCCATAGACCCAATCAATATCTTAGGAGTTAAATTCCATGCCCATATAATCACATAAGCATGTTATCACATATCATTACAAGCATACAAACATGCTATCAAGCAAGATAAACCCATTGTAGTAAGCACCACTTCCCACGTACCCAAAGTACTCAAACCCGGTACATTTTGATATCAAGTTGTAACGTGCCGAAATAATTACTATAAACCATCCACACTATGAATTACATAACAACACATGATGAAATATTATTTTTCATTTATCCCGGTTACTTATACAAGAGAGTGACATACGCAGGTATAAATTCACAAGTCTAACCCTGAATCTATATCATATGCTATAACAAGAGTTAAGAAACGAAAGTAAAACAAATAAATGAATGCCCAAAAGGCGTAAAACTTTCCAAGTCTAGTACAGTTAAAGCCCTTGGCTTGTACAAAAATAAATACAGCAAATACACAAAAGAAGCTCTTGCTCCAAGTCCTCCAAAGCTATTGCCTTAGCGGAGGCATTTCATCAGCACCTGAAATGTTTTTCCCATGTAGGGTAAACCAAAGCCCAGTAGAAATAATCCAACACAGCCTATGAATCTTAACAAAGCTATAAGGTGAATGCATATGCAATGCTCGTGCCAAAACAATTTTTTTTACATCAATTTCCAAAACTATTCAATGCCATAATAATATCATAAAACACTTCCTTTGGAATAAAAAAGATAGGGCAGTGAATCACGAACAGTAGAAATTCTATGAGAATCAGGAGAATTGAAACTATTGTCTCATTCATTTGCATTGAGCATTATTTCATTTTTATACATTGGAAATGTTTATCTTTTTAGAAAATGGTGAATCTGGGAAGTATATGTTGTCTCATTGAAATAAGTTGGCCTAAGTGTTCATGGTGAAAGTTCTAAAAACTGCACGTATACATGGGTGTCGATCCCATGGATAAATTTTTTGTGAAATGGCAGTAATAGTGCTTGTATAGTCTATATTTACATGGGTGCCGATTGACAGTTTCCCACGGATGAAATTTTCATGAAAGGTTGTACTTGTTTGAGATTCCCAAAGTGTGATTCACCACCTTGTTTTGTATTGGAAGGGAAATGATTAATGAATTATGAAATTAACCTGGCGTTGGGTGATTTTTGAAAGAGATATAAAATGTTTTAACGTGAGCATTGCATATGCATTCACCTTATAGCTTTGTTAAGATTCATATACTATGTTGGATTATTTCTACTGGGCTTTTGCTCACCCTATGAGGGAAAATCATTTTAAGTGTTGATGATATGCCTCCGCCAAGGCAATAGCTTGGAAGGACTTGGAACATGGGCTTCATTTTGTTAATTTTTGTATATGTTTTGTATAGGCCAAGGCCTTTAACTGTATTGGACTCAAATCCACTTTTGTTATAACCAAGCACCGTCTTGGAAAGTTGTAAGCCTTTAGGGCATTTCTTATTTGTCTAACTTTCTTTTTACTTCCTTATTATGTAACATATGCTATAGATTCAGGGTTAAGCTTGTGAATGTATATTAGCATATGTATATCAGAGATTAATCCTAACTAATGAAATTCAAACATGACTAATTAGTTGATTGAAGAGCTGATTAGTGTTTGGTAAGCTTTATCACTTCATGAATAAACCTTATAAAGACAAGTGTCCAACTACCTCGTAATAAAATAAAATAAAATGACAATAAGAGAGAGCTTATAGTGTATTTTGCTGGAGGAGTTGTGAGAACTGCTTCAAACCCTTTGAGACCCAACAAAAGTGAGAGAAAAATCGAGAGAGAGGGAGAGAGAGAGAGAGAGAGTTCAATCTACTTGGTTGTTGGAGAAGAAAAAGGGTTTCTAGAAATTCTATTTCAAGAAAAGAAAAAGAATGGAGCTCAAGGAAGTAAGGGTTTAAAGAAATGTAACGCCCTGGTAAATCACACCATAAAATACGAGGATAACATGATCATGAAATCCTGAAATGGTTCATCTTTCTCATTGAACTAAGGGTTGAGTGATTACAATTCAATTAATACATTCCCACAATGTCTGAACTACAAGGCTTAGTTCAATAAACTAGATGACTTAAGAAGACATAAGCCCAGTGGGCGTAAAACATTACAAAATACATATGAAGGTTCAATTACAAAATCCCAAAATAAATACAAAACAACCAAAAGCTCTTGACTTCAATTAATTCCCCAAAAGAAAATGAAGCTATTGCTTGATCCAAACCTTCAATGAGGTTGACCTTCATCGACTCCTGAAAAGTAAATTAGGGTTAAGCTATATGCCCAGTAGGAATACATTTATCCAGGTATCTAATCCTTTGAACAAGATTATGGCATCTATGTAATAAAACATTGTAATAAAGTTTGTTTTCACAAGAAACCGTCAACAATTCATAATGAAACACTATACTATAATGTGGCAAGTGCAACTCATATCATCATGTACAACAATTAAGTATCTACAATCATGGAAATCAAACCACACTTTTCTCTACATGAGTCCAATTGAGAACAACCTTTACTTTTTAAAGACAACCCCCACATTCGCCGGCTACTATATGGAGGGAAGTGGGCACCCTAAGAAAATCATCCATTTTTCCACTTTCGCCGGCTACTATACGGCAAGGCTATGTGGACACCCAAAAACGTTTTCCCACTTTGTCCAATGATAAGCCTAGACAGGACATTTGGGCACCTTTTTAAACTCCCCGTGCTGGTACTAACACAACACCACCTTTACTCATCATCGACACGCACATTGACTCATGCATACTCAACAATTAAATCACATTTCAATCCCACAATTGAACTTCTAGCATCATCATAGATAAACAACACAAAAAACTCAAGGAACAATAACATTCAAGTCACCATTTCTTTGACCACATCAATATCCACATTTTATCTCTCCATTATTCACCAATTTCCATGAATCAAAAGAAAATTTCATTATATTAAGTAATATCTATCCAAATAGAAACTTAGGGTTTTATCAACTTTGGGGGTTTCTCTCTTTTATCACCAATCTAAGTTTTAACAACATTTACATTCATATTTAGAGAAGGAATTGAGAAATTTCAAACAAATTATAAAACAAGAGATTAGACATATGTAATAATGGTTTAATCCAATAAAATCCCCAAATTAGTTCACACATCACACACATTGCCATGGAATCCCTTCAACAATGAAGAAATACAAAGATAAAAGTATCCTTACCTTAACTATCAAGCCAAATATCCAAGCTTCTTGACGGATCTATCGTAAACCCTCAATCTAATCGGTTGAAAATGATACTCTTCAAGTATTCTTTGCCCCTACCGAACGATTTCGGGTTGATTTCAAGTGTATGAGAGGTGTTTGATGGTAGAAATTTGGGGTTTCAAAGACAGTAGGAGAGGAGATGAAAAATAGAAAAAATGGTGTGTGAGAATGATCTAGAATCGTTGTGTTTAAAAAGCTAATATCGCGATCCTTGCTCGAGTGACCAGACACAATCACGTGGCCTCGCTCGAGCGACAACTTCTTCGCTTGAGTGGAAAAAGAGAAGCCTTAGAAGTTTTGTAGCGCTAGCATTCTACGCTCGGGCGAGGCTTTCCTCACTCGAGCGAGCACACCTGCAATTTAGCAAGATTCTGGGAGCAACAATTCTATGCTCGAGCGACGGTTCCCTCGCTCGAGCGACTCTAAAAACAAAATGTCACAAGAAAAAAAAGGGAAATTCATCAAGAAACTCATCAATCAAGAACTCTAGGTAAGAAATTAAAGCTCAAATCTTGTAGATAAATCACCTAAAAACTAAAATTAAAAAGGATTTGGATTCAATTTCATGTAATCAAAAAGAAATGAGCGAGAAGAAGAAGAAAATTGTGTTAGGTTGAAAAACATGATTTATGATTCTTTAAATTTGTTAAATTGAGTTTAATTTAGAGAATTATTCTTGAATTGAGTTTTATAAATTACATGCAACAGTGATTTATTGAAGATTTGGTCCATGTAAAGGAGTTAGGTTCAAATTTATGGAAATTAATTTAGAAATTAATCACTTTGGGTTTGAATATAGTTGTCTTAACATGAAATTGAGTTTCAATTATGCATGCATCATGAATTTTCAAGAGTTTTTGAAGTTCAATTCATGATTTAGAATTTGTGGGTTTGAAATTGGATTTGATATGAAGAAAATGAATTAATTTTAAATTTGGACAAATTTAGAGATAAATTATAATTCATGTTGAGAATCAAACAATTAGTTTCATTTTAATTTAAACTTCATCTATGCAAATATTTTTGAAAGTGGGTTTTCAGCTTCAATTTTATGTTTCATAAAACAAAGAAAGAATTGGAAGATGATTTTTAAAACATGAAATCCAAGGCTTAAATTTCAATTAAAGTCATGGAATTTTGAAGTATAAGTGGAACTAACTTCAAATATATGTAATTGGGAATGTTTTTGCATATTTGAGTGAGTCATGCATGAACACTATAACAAAAAAGGCCTTTGGTGACAGGCTGATTTTGTCTCTAAATATCAAATTTTTGTCACCAAAGTGATCTGTGATGAAAAAAATTCGTCACCACGTTCGTCATCTATCTGTCGTCACAAAAAGTACCTGGTGACGAAAAATCGTTTCGTCGCCTATTCTTCATTTTTGGCGACAAAAATTTTCATCTCTAAATGTTGGATTTTTCGTCCTCTATAACATCCATTTCGTCACTATAGTTAAATAATATTTTATTTTTAATTCTTTTGGTGACGAAATATTTTGTCGCAAAATATTAAGATAGAGGTTTTAGTGACGAAATTTATCTTCACCAATGATATAGATTAAGGTGACAAAATAATTTGCCACTAAAATGAGCACAAAACAAAATTCTTCAATGACAAACAATTTTGTCGCCAAATATTTCAAGTTAGTGACGAAATATTTAGTAAATGTGACAAAATTGTTCGTCAAGAAAAGTTGTTTGAAAACTAATAGTGACAATTTTTATTTCGTCGCTAATAATAATTAACATTTTAAAAAATGGAGGTAATATTTTAAATTATCAATTTTTTTCACTAAAAATTCCCTGCACATTTTAATAACATGTTTAATAAAATATCTATTACAAATCAATACATAAACTTGTTCATTTTCATAAACACCACAGTCGAAATATGTCTCATAATATCCACAAAAATACAATATCAACTGCGGATTACAAAACCCGTCTCCTGATATCCACAAAAATATAATACCAAGTGCAGATTACCAAACATGTCTCCTAATATATACAAAAATAAAAACTTTACAATGCAACCAAAATACAGGTAAGGTAATATTACCAAAAACACAAAATGAGCAAGCTTTTGCTCTCCAGATTACCAAACATGTCCATCTCTAATCTCCAATCTGCAACAAAACAAAACCCCTCAAAAAAAAAAAAAAAAAAAATGAGGAAGGCAATTACTATCTTATTAATAAAATATACAATTTAACATTTTTTGACAAGTACATTTTTCGACTTAGTTTTCAAACTGGGAGTTTCGTGCGAGTTCAATAAGTTTCCACAACTTACATTGGTCCCTCCCAAGGTGTTCAAGGTGTTTCTCGGGCCTTCTTGTAGCTGTTTCACGATTTTGGCCCCAATGGTCTATTTTCAAGCCTAAGTGTTGGAAAAAGTGCATTGTTCGACTTAGTTTTCAAACTAGGACTCCCGTGCTAGTTCCATAAATTTTCACAACTTACATTGGACCCTCCCTAGGTGTTTGGGGTGTTATCCGGGCCTTCTCATGGCTGTTTCACTATTTTGGCCTTTGATGGCCTATTCTCCAGCGTAAGTGTTGGAAAAATGCATTTTTCTACTTAGTTTTCAAACAGTGAGTCCTGTGCCAGTTCCGTAATTTTCTACAACTTACAACGGTCCCTCCTGTGGTGTTCGGGTGTCCCCTAGGGTCTTCTCGTGGCTGTTTCACGATTTTGGACCCCGATGGCATATTTTCAAGCCTAAGTGTTGGAAAAGTGCATTTTTCTACTTAGTTTGCAAACTAGGGGTCCTGCGCTAGTTCCGTAAGTTTCTACAACTTACATTGGTCCCTCCCAAGGTGTTTGAGGTGTTTCTCTGGAATTCTCGTGGCTGTTTTATGATTTTGGCCCCCCGGTGGCCTATTTTCAAGCCTACGTGTTAGAAAAGTTTCTACTTAGTTTTCAAACTGAGAATCCAATGCTAATTCCATAAGTTTTCACAAGTTACATTGGTCCATCTCGAGGTGTTCAGGGTGTTCCCGTGGCCTTCTTGTGGGTGTTTCACGATTTTGGCCCCCGATGGCCCATTTTCAAGCCTTAGTGTTGGAAAAGTGCTTTTTTTCTACTTAGTTTTTAAACCAGGAGTCCCCGTGCTAGTTTCATATGTTTCCACAAGTTACATTGGACTCATCTGAGGTGTTTGGGGTGTTCCTGTGACCTTCTCGTGGGTGTTTCACAATTTTGGCTCTCGATGGCCTATTTTCAAGCCTAAGTGCTAGAAAAGTGCAATTTTCTACGTAGTTTTCAAACTGCAATACTTTATGGGGAATCTTCTTACCCCTACCATGATTGATCTTATTTTGCATCTCTCCAAATAATTTCTGACCTGAAAAATGAAAATTCAAATAAATTCAGAGGCAGAATTTGCCTTTTCCTTAGAAATCACAAATGCTTTTAAACCAATATAAAAAAAATGAAACATAACAAAGAAAATCCCTGTGCATCAAATCATCCATCTTGTTGTGCCCTTGGGTCAATATCCACTTATTCACATGTAGGGGAAAAAAAATCCCCCACATGCAAGAACAAATTTAATAGTCCATGCCTAAACTGATGGGCATGACAAATATGGTAAAAAAATTTCTTATTTTTTGATGACATGACAAATCTCGTAGCCCATGGCGAAACTCATATTACACGTAATCCTACATTCCTAAACATGTATCAGTGTCCACATTAAGAAAAGCACAACAATAGAAAGGATAACTGTCACGACCAAAACTTGCCCCAAAAAGTTGAGGCCATGACCGACTTGTACTTAGGCCTTAAAGATAAAATTTCAAAATATTTATGTGACTTCAGGGCCTAAAGCGGAAGCAAATCAATTGATAATGTCCATTGAGCTTGTGCATACATGATAATTGAGATAAGTAAAATAATGTAAACACACTATTATACATATATATATATATATATATAGAAAACTTAAGTAAGAAATACAAGGCTAAAGCCCTAACACATGGGCGCATCATGGATGGCTTGACCTACCAGGTCCACAAAAGGACTCCTGAGGCTGACCTAGGGATGGTCTCCGGATTGATCACCTACATATAGACAAAATACAGAGTGAGCGAAGCTCAATGAGTAATAATAAAGTGAAGCGAATTAAGTAAATAAGCTAGATTCAAAAGAAGCATAATACCATACACTTCCACTTTTACATCGTTTACAACATTAATCGTAATCATGTTCACAAAATGGCCTCTGGGCCAACATAATACATAACGGCTTTGGGCCCAACATAATATAGAATGACCTTAGGCCCAACATAATGCAGAACGGCCTTGGGCCTAACATAATACAGAATGACCTCAGGCCCAACACAATACAGAACGGCCTCAGGCCCGACACATCAACAGCTATTCGGAACATTGGAGGGTAGATGGAACATCGACATGTCCCCATCTTCCTTGGCCTTAGGCCATGAGTTATAAACAATTCATACCATTATAGAGTAGATGGAACATCGGCATGTCTACATCTCCCTCGGATTTGAAGCCACGAGTCACAAGTAATCTATATCATAACGGCCTCAGGCCCACCATTACTAATTAAACAAAACGACCTTAGGTCCATGCCACTGCCATTGTTTAATCATTTCCGTCAAAACTTAATTCACATAACATACTCCATTACAATAAACATAATTTTATTCAACAAACATACGTGAGTCCAAGTACGACTCATCACGATATACCATTCACAATAAAAATATGTAAATCATAACACAACGATTCCAATGTGCCAAGTATAATCAAGGTATAATGATTCGTAAGTAGGAATATAGGAACAAATATATATCGTTACACTCTTATTACTACAATGCTTTGGTCGCGGGCGAGTCTCCTGTGGCAAGTGACCTACACAAGACACATACACACACACACAACTTATAAATTATTCACTTATTCCTTAGTCTTTCCTCTCCACTTATTGTTCGATTCGTTAAGTTCCATTCAATTATAAACATTGTAGAAGAATCAAATGGACATTCTAACACATTCAGAGGGTCGAGAAGGGTAAAAGAAACCAACATAATTCCTTCCTCAGCCGCACGTCCGGGAGTCCCTCACTGCACGTGCAGGAAGGTGTGCCGCACATTGTAGGCCACTCAAACTTCTTCCGCGTGCCCTCCTTTTCGGAGAGGGCACAGATTGGGTTCTAGCTACTACAGTTCAGACTCCTATCACGGTTCTGAATATAATCTCACAAAGTGCAATGTAAGACTGATAAATCACCAAAGAGTCCAAATCTGGCAAATCATTTTTAGAAAATCGATTTTAATCAAAAAACGCCAAAGCTGGACTGCTTTGCCAGATTTCAAAGTCGCCACCTAAATATTTTGTTTTGTGAAATTTAGGAAACCCTAACTCGTGCCTAAGGCCATGTGTCCATTATCACCAAAGCTACCTCGGCTCGGGAACTTGGGTACGAGAGGGGAAGGTCCTGAAATGAGCACCCCCGCTCGCTCGATCAAGCATCGGCCTCTAACTTACTACGTGATGCGCACAGCATACAAGTATAGACATGTGTTCTTGTTCCGGTTATTTATCTAACTTACTACGTGATGCGCACAGCATACAAGTATAGACTCAATCACGCAGAATGGAACAAAACATCTCATGTTCGTTTTTTGAAAATGGTTTGAAGGTGCTACTCGCAAGTAGGCTAACACGCGGATTTGCCACCAAACAAGGTGGGCTTAAAACATGATGATTTGCCACTCCAAGTGGGCTTAAAATTCACATTTTGATGAATTGTTCTAATTCAAGCAATGAAGCCTTCATCTATAGGCATTCATGCAGTTAATCATTTAAGCACATAGTCTCATGGTAAGCATGTCATCATGGCAACACTCACACTCATGCAAGGATGCTAAAGCATAAACACTCACAGTGTACTCCCAGCCAAAACAGAAGCTAATTAGAAATCATGCATGATCCTAACTATGTTAGTATGCCTAATGCAATACATGCAAAGATGCAACTAAGTAGGCTCAGCTGTCTGAAAAAATGGCATATGAATGCGACATTTGATACATGTATTCAAATAGGTATTGAAATACAATGCAGTTTGTATGATGCGCTGAGCCCGGTGCGTGCAAGACAAATGAATGAATGCGAACATACAAAGCATAAGGTATGCTAATCAAAACGTGCCCTAAAACTAACCATCGAAAGTGATAAGTAAAAGGGAGAAAGAAATGGGGTTGGAAGACATGCACACACACACGCACCCTTATTACAACATTTGCCCTCTCAACGGAGGGTCCGAATGAATACACTAAGCTTATCTAAGCTAAGCTAAGCTACTAATCTATTTAAGCTAATTAGACTAATTATTACAAAACCAATTGAATAACTAGCAAACTACTTACTAATAATTACAACACTTTAACTAATTAACACACTAATTAAATTACAAAACCAAATGTACATCAAATAAACAAAAAAAAAATGCTAACTCCACTACCTCAGCACTGCTTTAAGAAGTTGAACATGCATGCATTCGGTTGCCGCCTCGAAATGCCTTCCGATTTGCTCTCTTGAGGCTCTGTTTGCAGGGTGTCTTCAAGAACTTGCTGCTGGAACTTACCAAACCCATGCTGGGGAGTGCAGCAGTGGCCTGCTGGACATGAAAGGTGGCTACCGGCCACCTGTTGGCCAAGAGTGGACTCTGCCGACCAACAATGGAAGGATGCCGGCCATCAATGTGGCACTGCCGGCCACTGGTGTGTTGTGACACCATTCTGTAACAGAGCACAAACTAGAGGAAAATGGAGGGTCTTCCAAGGGTATGTACGTACTATGCCACTCCATATCACCTCAAAACATTAAGGGAGAGGCATCATTGGATCCAAGACCATCAATCAAGCATACAATGCTTGATGGCCAAAGATCCATTCTTGTACACATTCAATAAGTGCAATGCAAACAAGACTCTAAATCCATTACCTCATCATGGATGATCAAAGGCAATGGAGACAAAGGAAGATTGGCTTACTTTCATCACTTTGAGTATGAAGTGAACCAATCAACCTTATGTTCAACATAACGTTCGGTTGAACATGATGCAAAGCAAACAACATGCTATGCAAACAAAATGCTATGCAAACAACATGCTATCTTTCAAAGCTAAGGTGGCATGCACAAGACTCTATCATGTAAGCAATGCATGCAAGACATGTTAAGGGGCCAAAACACTAAGGCTAGTGAAGAGCATCAAACAAGATTCATGCAATACATAGCCTAAACAACCACACTAGCTTTGGACAGAGCTCAAACCTGCCAAATCAAAGGCTACAACATGTTGAAATTGAAGATCAAAGGACTAGACAAACATGTACACATGTTAGGCCACAAACAAGGCATAATTCACAACCCTCAAAAGCTACGAAGAAGTTAAGCATGTGAGAGTGTGACTACACTATATGCATTGAAATTACATGCCAAATGGTGCCATACCATGCAAACATCACATGCACAACATGTTAAAGGCCCCAAAACTCAAAGCTAGTCAAGGCCCTTTACACTACAACCATACTGAGCAATTCTCAAATGACTTTAACCACTCAAAATAGACCTAAGGCGGGTCGAAATAGTGGCCAAGATGATCTGAAATGACAGCATGAAAGGAAAAAAATGCATGCTCATGGATTGGCTCACAAACAAAGCATAAGGCCACAACTCTTAAACACAATGAAAGAGTGATAGAAGTTTATGCTCTTAAATCAGGTGTGGAATGATGCTAAGACATGCAAATAACTCAAGTAAAGCATGTCAAGGGCCTTAAAACCCAAAGCTAGTAAGGGCCAACAACACTATAGCTATACAAAGCAAGTCATGCATGACCAAAACTATTCAAAATAGAGCTAGAGCATGTTAAATAAAGGCCAAAAACCTGCTGGAGTCAAGCTAACACATGCTAGAATAATGAGCCAAAACATCAAGTACACTAGGCTAGTGGGCAAGATTACACTACAAGTGTAAGAAGTATGCAAGAGGTGATCCAACCAACTAAAATCGGAGTTGAAACATGCTAAATAATGGCCAAAAACATGCTGGAGTAGAGCCAATACATGCTAGAATTATAGGCTAAGACATGAAGCATGTTAGGCTAGCGAGCAGGATTACACTACAAGTGTATGAAGCATGCATAAGGTGACTCAACCAAGCTAAAACAGAGCTACAACATACTGAAATAAGACCAAAAATAGGCTGAGATCAAGCCAACACATGCTAGAAAAATATGCTCAAGTATGAGGCCAACAAGGCATAGAACCAAGAAGTAAGGAGGGGAGGCCACCCCCTCCTACTTTAGACCTTAAAACATGGTTTCTACCACTAAAATTCCTCTGAGTTTCAGTGGTAGAATGGCCAAACAAAGGGTGCCTCTAAAGCTTTAAAAGATGGCAACAAGCTTAAGCAAATAAGGCACAAAGGGGGCAGAAACACCGCTAACTCCCACAGGGCCTCAAACAACCATTTTTAACACTTAAAAATAAAGCTTTTTGTAGTTGAAAGCTAGGCCTAAAACAACATGCAAAGGTGGCCAAATACTTAAGCAAAACAAAGCTTAAAGAGGGTAACTACTCGCCCCTTGAAGAACCACAGCAAAACAGGCACTTCTCTGAGCTCAAACTAGCTTTTTGAGTCCAAACAAAACCCTCAAGTGCCTCAGCAACAAGGTTGTGGTGTTTGACTAGGTGTTGTAGTGCAAATATATGAAGAAAAACACACACTTAAGGCTCAAAATGACACAAATGTAGAGAGAGAGTGAGAATTCTAGAGAGAGAGAGATATTTTAGCTCTGAGATTTTCTGAACCCTTGGAGAGGGAGAGGGGCCTCTCCTTATATAGAACAAGCAAGCCAAAGCTTCCTTGACAAGCTAGAAGCTTGTTTGAATCCATCCATACACGTGTATGAAGGATACACCCAGTGTGCAACAGCTGGCTCAGAAATATCTAAAATATATTTGTTGAAACAAGGTGGCATACCGGCCATTAGTGGTGGCCGACAATGCCTCATTGATGGCCAGCAAGGCTAAAATGATGGCCGGCAAGGCCAAAAAAAAAGCCGGCAGGTGTAGACCACCCGAGAACTACCGGCTCCGCGCCCGAGGGCGCAAATTATTTGTTCTTAGCTACTATAGTTCGGACTCGTGTCACGGTTCTGAATCTAATCTCACAAAGTGCAATGTGAGACTGATAAATCACCAAAGAGTCCAAATCCAGCAAATCGTTTTGGAAAATTGATTTTAATAAAGAAGTGTCAAACATGGGCTGCTTTGCCAGATACAGAGTCGCCACCAAAATGTTTTATTTTGGGAGAATTTAGAAAACCCTGACTCGTACCTAAGGCCACGTGTCCGTCATCACCAAAGGTGCCTTGGCTCGGGAACTTGGGTATGAGAGGGGAAGGTCATGCAATGAGTACCCCCGCTCGCCCGATCAAAGGATCGACCTTTACTAACATGATATGTTGTTTTTAAAAATACATGCGTTCTTATTCTAGTTATTAACCTAGAATTACTGTGTGATGTGCACAACATACGAGTATAGACTAGATCGCCTAAGTTGGAACAAAACATTTCATGTTCGTTTGTTTGAAAACGGTTTAGAGGTGCTACTCGTAAGCAGGCTAAGATGCGATTTTGCCACCCTCAAGTAGGCTTAGAAAACATGATTTTGCCACTCTCAAGTGGGCTTAAAACACACATTTTGATGAATTGTTCCAATTTAAGCAATCCAACCTTCACCCACAGGCATTCAAGCAGTTAATCACTTAAGTCGTTAGCCTCATGGCAAGCATGCTAACATGGCAACATACACATCTCATGCAGTATGCTAAAGCGTAAACACTCACAGTGTACTCCGAGCCAAAATAGAGAACTAGTTAGAAATCATGCATGATCCTAGTTCATGTTAAGATGGCTAGTGCAACACATGAAAAAATGCAACTAAAATAGGCTCGGCTATTCTAAGATGGCATATGAAATGTTACTTGATAACATGCTATTGAACACGTATTCAAGTAAATGTATTGAAATAAAATGCAGTTAGTATGATGAGTCGAGCCCGGTGCATGCAATACAGATGAATGGATGCACACATGCAAAGCATAAGGATGCTAATAAAAACATGCCCTAGAACTAACCAATGAAAGCAGGTAAGTAAAAGGGAGAAAGAAATGGGGGTTGGAAGACATGCATCACACACACGCACGCTTATTACAAAATTCACCCTCTCGACGGAGGGTCCGAATAAGAAGCTAACTTGCTAATCTAAGCTAATTAAACTAATTATTACATTACAAAACTAATTAACTAATCCTAGTTAACTAATTAGGTTATTACAACCCAAATCAAATAGCTAAACGCATTAATTATTTAAGTACAAAACAAAGCATAACTAGCTAAGTAAAGAAGCTAAGTAAAGCAGTAAAATAGGAGCCTCAAGGCGAGAAGTATATGCATGCTCGGTCGCCTCGTTCGGAAATCCATCGCGATGCCCCAACTTGCCTCTGTTCGCAATTGTTCTCAAAACTTTGCACAAAGCTCCAGATAGCTTCTAACTCACCTTGGAGACCCTCAGGAGCATTGCCAACTAGTTGTTGATATTGCCAACCACCTGCTGACCACCTAACATTGCTGTAGACCAAAAAAAAGTGGTCAGCCAGCTAGTTTTTCTGGTCGGCCGGCCAGTTTTTGCTGTACTTTTCCAGTTTGCTGCAACAGAGAACAAGAAGGGGCATGGCAATGTATTTGCAACATATGTGTGCACAACCATCCTCCCTATCATTTCATGATCTCAAGGGAGTGTGGTTCTTGACCCTCGGGCCACCAATCACGTATCTCGATGCATGATGACCGAGAAGCCAAGATTGAACGAATCAATGTGAAATGAATGCACACATAACACATAAATGCCTTAAACTCTATCACGTGTGATCAAGAGTGTCGGCGACCGAGAAATGAGGCACGTGTCATCACTTCAAGTATGAAGCGTCCCTCGTTTCCCATGTTTGGATTGACGCTCAATCTGAACACAATGCAATGCATGCAACATGTTCACCCTAATGCAATGCAACCTAAGCATGCAAACAAAAAGTCCTTAAGCAACATGAGCATGCAAACAACATGCAATGTAGTAAGATTAACTTATCTAGGCTAATGGCATGCATACACAATGCAAGGCAATACGATCAACCTATTAATGCTAATGGCATGCATGCACAATTCAAGGCAATATAAGCATGAAAACAACATGAAAACAAACATGCTCAATGGACTTTAACCAAAAATGGACAGACCTCAGTCATGCCCAAATCAGTGGCCATAATGCTAAAATGAAGGCACCAAAAGCATATACAGGCATGCATGCCAATTGGCTCACCAATTAAGCATAAGAGCACAACTCTCAAGAGTGCTCAAGGAGTGACGAATGTGGAAGTGTAACAACACTATAGGCACAGAAATTAGGTATGAAATGATGCCAAATTATTCACTCAACACAAGCAAGGCATGCAAGAGTCCTTAAAGCATAAAGCTACCAAAGAGGACTACTCTAGAGACATGCAATACATGGAACAAATGCAAGAACCAACCATGGATAGAGCTTAAATAGGTCTAAACAAGGACCAAAACATGTTGAGATGAGGGCTCAAAGGCCTAGGCATGCATGCATACAAGCTAAGCCATAAACAAGGCAACAAATGCACAACCCTTAGAGGCACTCAAAGGGTGAAAGAAATGGGAACATGGAAATGCTACATGCTCTGAAATAACATATTAAGTGATGCCAAATTGTCCAAACAACACAAATGAAGCATGCTATGGTGCTCAAAACTCAAAGCTAGCAAGGCCAATTGCACTATAGCTATGCAAAACATGAAGCATATGGTCAAGGCAACCCAAAATAGTCCTAGAACATGCCAAAATAAGTCTAAAACATGCATGGAAGGAAGCCAAAACAAGCTAGCATGAAGGGCATAAAGCATGGAATATGCGAGGCCAAAAGGAAGGGTTACACTACAGCTACCAAGACCAAGCATGGGATGGCTTTGCCAACAAAAATCAGAGTTATATCATGGCAAAATAATCCCAAAAACACACTGAAATGATAGCTCGCAAGCTTTGGCATGAAGGCATACACAATGACCCATGTTTAAGGCATAAAACAACAACCCTTCAAAGCATGGAATAAGTGAAAGATGTGAGTGTATGACCACACTACATGCACTGAAATCACATTTCAAATGATGTTAAATTATTCAAATAGGCCAAGCTATGCATGCTACTAGACTCAATACACAAAGCTAACAAAGCTAGAATGCACTATAGCTATACAAAGCATGGCATGCATGACCAAAACAACATAAATTAGAGCTAGAGCATGCTAAAACATGGACAAAATCTTGCTGGAGTTAAGCCAAAATCATGCTAGAATGATAGTCTAAAGCATGGTACACATTAGGCTAGTTCATGGAATTACACTACAAGTGTATGGAGCATGGAAGGGGCCATCAAACCAAACCTTAGCAGAGGTATATCATGGAAAAACAACACCAAGAACATGCTGAAATGGACTCAAAACATGCTAGAAAGACATGCTACTTCATGAAGCATACAAGACTAGTTTGCAAAATTTACACTACAAGTGTATAAGGCATGCATGAGGTGACAAAACCAAATCAAAATAGTGGTATGCCATATCAAAATAACCCCAAATACATGCTAAGATGGAGTCAACATAAGCTTAACAAACATGCTCAAACATGAGGCAAATGAAGCAAGCAACCAAGCAACAAGGAGAGGGGATGATCCTCTCCTATTTGGGACCTCAAAACCACCTTTCCACCATTGACAATCCTCTGGATTTCAGTGGTAAGAAGGCCAAAAAGAAGTGGTCCCAATAGCTTAAAAGGAAGGTTCAAAACAAGGCCTAAGTGGGGGTAGACCACCCCCAACACAAAAGAGACCTTAAACAAACATTACAAACATGCAAAATTAGAACTTTTTGTAGTTCAAAGTTAAGCCTAAAACAACATCCAAGTAGGGCCAAAAGCTTAAGCAAAAATAAGGGTTTTAAGGATTAGTAACTCACCCTTGTAGAACCACTTCAAGGCTGCAACTCCAGCAACCTCCTTGAGCTCAAACCAATCCAAAAACTCCAAAATCAACCTCGAAGTGCCTCAGCAACAATAGGATGGTGTTTGAGTGTGTGTTTGTATGCAAAAGTGTGATGAAAATGCACTTTCAAGCACAAAAATGAAGAAGAAGAGCAATATAGAGACAAAGGTGTATATCTATCTCTCAAGCACCAAAATTTGAACCTAAGGCATAAGGGGAGAGGTTCTCTTTTATAGAGAACCAAAGGTTAAGCTTGTTGAGCAAGCTTAGGCCTAAAGCCATCCCTCCATACACGTGTATGGAGGATGGTTTCTGTGCCCTCTAGCTGTTACAACTGGCTCCAAACTATCTCCAAAAAGGTGATGGAAAGCTGCCGACCACTCCACTTGAAGTGGTCGGCCAGGGAAGAAAGTGGTCGACCATGGGGGGGAGATGGTCTGCAGCATGAAAGCAAGGCAATGGTGTGGTGGCCGACCAGAAAAGGTGGCCCAAAGACCAAGAAAACCGGTTAGTCGACCAGAAAAATGGTTAGCAGGAAGGAAAGTGGTCTCCAAGCGGAAGAACTAGTCTCCCACCCTTATACCACCCTCCAAGCAAGGAAAAAAAGGTTTGTACCAAAAATAAACCAAAAAGGATGCAAGACGAAAGTCCGGGAGGTAAGGCGCGCAGTCGGAAGCCTCGAAAACTAGTCTACCGGCACCAAAAGTGGTCTACGACCACAAAAAGTGGTCTCCCAGACCACAGTGTCCCTCTAGGCAGAGGCAACAAGGCATGGTTCAAAAACCAAGCCAAGCGGATAATGTTAAGCGGTCCCGAGACAAGGCGCGCGGCCGGAGACTCCGAAAATCAGAAACTTGTCTCCAAGATCGAAAAGTGGTCTACGACCAGAAAAAGGTGGTCTACAGACCTCTCCCTCACCTCCAGGCAAGGAAAACAAGGCTTGGTCCACAAACCAAGCCAAAAAACAAAGAGTTCAAAGGCCCGGAGGCAAGGCACTCAGCCAAAAACTCTGAAAACTCAAAACGAGCACAACATGCACTATCACCGAGCGCTCAATCGATGACGTTTGAGTCTTAAGGTTGGTCAAAAATGGGGTGTCTACAGTAGGGCACCACAGAAACATGCTGAAAAGACTAACACATGGTCCAAAAATGGAGCAGAAAGGATACTGGGTTTGGAAAGCTCAAACCTGTGACGTTCCGTCGCAAAATTCGAGTACTCAATGAGCAGTCAAACTTGTCATCGGATGTACCTGCAAGCATATCCAAGTCTTGAGGACGGTCAAAAATGGGGTGTCTACACACATGCGGCCTGCACGTGCCTTTATTTCAGTATGCAATCTTTGGCCTCCCTTGTTTTCCGCAAGTGCAACTGTGAGCCCCGCACGTGTGGCTGGGCCCCGCATGTGCGACTATAGGCCCTGCACGTGTGGTCGTAGGCTCTGTTTGAGCTGTCCGAAATTTCAACAATTTCAAGCTTTCAAAGGTATTCATATGGCCCAAATCAAGCAAAATTCATTTCATAACATAATGTATAAACATGACAAACATGAAACCTATACTCAAATGGGTCATAACTCATTTTCCTTTGACATTTACAATTATAATTTCCATAATTTCTTCATCTTCTTCATCTTAATATATACAAACACATACCTATATATATGTATGAGTTCAAAACATGTTAAAAACAAAGATGAAAAGGTAGTGACTCATACCCCAACTCAAAACAACCCAAACACAATAATCAACCCTTAAATTAGCCAAATCCAATGACTACCTCATCAATTTCATGAAATTGGTTAAGTTGAGATCATAACCCAAAACCCTAACTCCCATACATATAGAAAACTTCATTTTAAGGTTTGATTCTAACCAATTAAAGAAAGATTTAGGGTATTTAAGACTTACTTGAGCTATCTTCTTGATTTCCCCTTCCAATTTCTCAAATCCACAAGCTGTAAGGTGAGCTCTCTCCTTCTCTCGCTTTTCTCTTCTTCTCTTTCTTTTCCAGGAGATGTTTTGGTGTTTGGTTGAGTCTATTCAACATACAATGCTCAAAATATATATAAACAAGTCTATGGATCAATATGGCCAACCAAACTTAACTTAGCGAATCAGAAGAAATTAATTTTCAATTAAACTTCACAGATGACTCTAAAAATTATACTGATCATAATTATGTATTCCGTTCTGGCTTCTGAAGCCTCCAAGACTTTCAATTTGCAGTGCAAAGGTAATTACCCAAACCGACCTTAACAAATCAGACAAATCGAGTTTTCAATTAACTTTTCCAAATGGCTCTAAAAATTTCCATTAGCATATCCATGTATTCAATTTTGGTTTCTGAACCCACGAAGGTCAACAATTTCAGTTTTAAAATCCTAACTCAGCAGTTAATTCCTCAATTCAAACGGATATCACTAAATTAAAGCATATTAACCCATACTTAGATAATGGTAATTTCTGATACGCATTTTGGGGTCGTTACAATAACAAACTAAGTGAATATTAAATTAAATTCCTATGGAAGCATGGTTGATAGTATGTATATTCTTTTGTGTCCTATACATGGCATGTTATGTTGTGTGATAGGATAACAAATTGAGTGAATATTTTATACAAATTAAACAACATAGAAATTAAAGCTCTATCTCTTTATTTCTTTCTCTAAAAAAAGGCCATCTCGCCAAATGGTTCAACAATTTTCATCAATTTTCACCAAATGGTTTATCAATTAGAAACTAACCTCCCTATATCTCATAATGGTTCACCAATTTTCACCTCTTTCTAACCCATTTTCATCTATAAATTATGACCCACTTTAATTTAAAATATCAAATTCAATGACTAATAATTTGAATCTGAATACATAGAGATATCCAGTTAAACTAAAGTAGAACAATGAAACTCTCAACAGCCAATAAAAGAATTCTAAGAAAATACGAAGACTTCAGTGAATGAGATTAATTAAAACTTGAACAATATGATACTACAAATTCAAACCAATTAAGTCATGAATTTCATAATCAATTAACTTAAAAAATGAACTCATAAATTCTATAATTTTGTTAAGAGCCTATTCATTGAAATAGAAAAATGAAATGTGGTTTAGATTTAACTGAGACATAATGAAAAAATAAATAAATAAATAAATAAAATAAAATAAAACAAACAAAGCATTTAATATAGTCGATATTTTAAATCATTCATTCTTTCTTGCTCCCCCTACCCCACCCACCGCAATGTGATTTTAATAAACCCAAATAATGTAATTGTAAGAAAAAAAAAAAAAACTGTAACTATAAATTCATTTGAGTTTTCAACTCAATTGGAAGCATGATGGATGATAATTTCCTAAATTTGTGTAGTCAAGTTAGATAACCAACCAAAGAAATAATCACAGAATAACAATGATCAATCATTGCTTCAGTAAGAATACAAATCAAATACTTACTACAATGTTTGGATATGAAAGGTCCTAAGGAAGTCATCAAGCTACTTAATGTGAGCCTATTATGCAAACACAATGCTTCAAACACAATGTTTCAAGCACAAACTGTAAGAATTAATAATATAAACATCACTAAAGCAATTAAATTGGACAAACATGCTATTAATATTATTGAGTAACAAACCTGCTAGATATTAAAGATTATTGAAACATTATTGAAACAGCAGATATCCAAAAAAATTAGAGCAACAAACCTGCTAGAAATATAGCTGTTGGACCCAAGTGAAGACACCTTCATCCATGATGGGTTAAAGATTGAAATACAAATACTCAAGAAAAATCAAAGCCTAGGTTTCAATTTTCCCCTTTGTTTAGCTACTCTTATAAGATAACAAATAAGATGGGTTTGCTCCCCTGAACAGTCTTTCTACCAAATTCTTCCTTTGTTGAGCTACAAACACATGACAAACCACTCCAAACACTTCAATTCCTCTGGATTAAGCTTCTACACTGCCTCATTTACATTTTTCTGTAGAATAATCAAAACCTAGATAAATTTGAGAAAAAATCAATAAACCCAGATAAATTGAGATTTTAATATCCTAAAAAAGAACACTAAAAAGATTGGGACAGAAACAAAGACGAACTTGTTTGTGAAGCCAAGAAGCTCGACAATGCTAGAGTTGATTCCCTAAGTACCCAATAGCTTTTTGAATCATCAACAACCGGAAAACCTGTAATCGACTGTTGCCCGCTTCCATATCCATATGGAACCTCATGTGAATGCAGCCGAACCTTTGCCTTCTCATTTATCAACTTAAGTACTGTACCATATGTAATCTACAAAAAGAATGTAGAATCTACAGTAAGCTTTTTAAAATTTCTAGATCTCTTAAATCTATTTAACCTCATTTAGCTTCCAATAGAACTGATGGAAAAAAGAAGATCAAAGAAAAACTACACCTTAACTTCATGCATAAAAACCACATTCAGAAGTTCAGTGATCTCATGTTTTCAACAAAATCTTCAATCGAAGGGAACTTAAAAGAATCTAGAAACATAAACACGTCTGAATGTTGAAGACACAACTAACAACTATTGATTGTCATTTTAGAACCAAAAAAATTTCCATGTAGCGTGCATGTGCACAGAGAGAGAGAGAGAGAGAGAGAGAGAGAGAGAGAGAGTGAAAGTGAGAGAACTATCCTCTAATCTATTTCATGCGTGTGCTTCTTTGCAAGAGTTCAATCATATGCAAGAGTTCAATCATATGCATTAACAAAGATCCAACAGAGGTAGACAACTATCCTCTCTTACTTTTCTATCTATCATATGAAAATTCTGAATCATTCTCCTTCACTTTAAAGGGCTGCGGATGTTGGCCAAAGCAATACAGATTCCACATCTTGAAATATGCTCTCTCAATATTCTTCACCTGGATACAACACAATGTTATAACTATTCACAAATCTGAATACATTTTGGATATAGTAGGAACAATGCGAGCAAATGATGAGCAAACCGTAGGTAAGATGACATTTGGGATGCTGCTAATGCATGAGCTAACGATGAGCGTAATAAGTAAATAGTTGCAAGATGCCACTACACGAATTTGTATCCTTCATTGCCTAACACCCAAAAAAAGTATCAAATGCTTAAAACTCACAAACCAATTACAAAATATTTGTTAACTCACCCAATGTGTCGTATCAAATAGAGGGCAAGTCAAATGGAGCGTTTTGAGTCTATCGGTATGATCCTGAAGCTTTGAGCAATTAGTGCCAAAGATACTTCCTTCTCTTCATACTCTCTCATACTTTATTATATACCAAAAACAAGAAGTTAACAATCAACAGCAAACCAATGCAAGTCAGTAAATGCAATTTGTTTAAAAGGTAGACCCATTACCACCAGAGATAGAGGGAGATGACCCAAACTCTAATGATAGGGCAGGAAGGGCTCACACTATCGTGCAACTCATTGTCTAACTATAAGTGATCATAACAACTTTACATTTATATTCTAAGCCAGTTGAGCAACAATTCGTATTTTTCAATGCTCTCAAAATACCTACATGTTGATAATCATCTGCTCCCCAACTCTAGTGGCCAGACAAAGTGAACCAGCAACTCTAGTTACCATTTTCTCGAGGGAAAGAGTCGCCATAGGCAGACCAACCCAAACTATACTTGTGCCTGTTGTGTGGCATTGCCTAATGGCCAACAAAACAAAAGAAATTATGAAAAACTTGAAGTGATATGTATAATCACTAAACTAAAGCCAGTAGATAGCTTTTCCCATTGTAGACAATCAATAAACTGCAGGTTTAACAATCTAGAAATTGGCAAACAGGTACTGTTTATATACGTGTCAAGGATCTTTCTCGCATTTTAACATTATTTGGGCAAAAGAAAAATTGCAAATATAAGCATCAAAATCAAGTAAAGGTTGAATTGGACCTTGCCAAGAAAGATAATCATTTCAATATTCCCACTGCTCATTCAAACACATACAAAAAAGATCCCTATGCAGAAGAAAAGTGGATTCGCACGTATTTAGATTGCACTTATGGTGGATCTATCATGAACAAAAGGAACTAAAGAAGCAAAAGAAACTTTCAAATTCTCGATATTTACAACACAATAAGCCACTCTCCCCAATATACTTTCTAAATAGCTAAGAGTAACATTTCAATTCTAAACAATCCATAGATTGAAAAGTTGTGAGCCCACATGTTTGCTCGAACTCCGATAGAGACAATAGGAAGATTCATGGTTTTTGACAATCCTATGTAGAGGGTTTCTAGTCAGACAATCCTATGTAACAGAAACAAATCCTCATGCCAAAAAGCAAAACGTTAATGTAACAAAAACAAACCCACCAAGTCTATGCACTCACCAACCCATCAATGTAAAACTTTTATCACTTTGGATGGTTTGAATCTATAAGTGTAAACCCTAAACCACATCACTAGAAAAAAAAAAAAAAAAAACCTTTAAATAGACTGTCATGACCCGAACTCGCCCCTATAGATTAAGGTCCTAACCAGCCAGTAATCATGAGATTATCTATGGCCTCAAACAAGATTAAACGTATCTTAGGTATAAATAAAGGGCCAAAGCAAAAGCACACTTTAAAATTTTTTTGTCCAGTGAGTTGTGCTTACATGGCATATCAAAATGTTTCCCATATATTTTATAATAACTCACACCGTAAACCAAAATGAACATCATGTACATCCAGGATCATTCAAACATGCAACCAGCCAAACAAAAAGTTTATATACATAGGTGATTCAACAGAATCACCAAGGTAGCAAAAGGGTAAAACAAAAGAATGAAAACAAAGTCTTGTGCATGAGGCATCTGTGCTGACTCCACAAAACTTGGGTTTCTCTCACATTCTTAACTGGGGTTGAGGTTGGACATCTCTTTGCTCACCTACATACATATAAAGAAGAGCGAGCGAAAGCCCAATGAATAATACCAAAGTAAAGAGGTTAAATGAATGAGACTGATATTAAGTACATCAAACTTGTAAGTTTCATATACAAACAGCCTTAGGCCCATTCTTTGTTTTTATTGTACATGACAAACGGCCTCAGGCCCATTGCATAATTTTGTCAAATTCATCAAATGGCCTCGGGGCACAATTCAAACATTTCAGACGTATCAAACGGCCTCGGGTCCATTATTTTCCATATTCATATTTATGCGCATTTCATATTCATGATCATGATCAACTTTTTATTCAAATGGCCTTTGGCCCATTACATTCATATTCAAACGTATCAAACGGCCTTGGGCCCAAATCATGTTCTTTGTAGAGCCTTATACAAAAATTAGGCATATCGAATACTCATTCATAATTCAAGTCAACAAATCCATGAAGCTTGTACAAAAAATAGCATTTGGAAGATAACATACTTGAAAATATCTTTACTAAGATATAACTCACAGTGTTTCGTCGATGGATTTGCCCTCGTGCTTGACCCTACACATTTCATAACACATTGGGTCACAAGAAATTCAATCTGTTCTTACTTGTTTATTTTTTTTAGGCCTCTTTCTTATTCCTTTAGTTCATTTACAATGCTCAATGCATGCCTAAAAGTGCTTAGAAATGAAAGAGAACGAAAATTGGAACATGAAAAACAACTTTTCAAAATTTCTGAAATAGGGCACTCCACTCGAGCGCAGCTTTTGTCGCTTAAGTAGTCTGTAAAACTTTGTTAAAGTATTGGTTGCATGATTTTTACGCTTGAGCAAGATTTTTGTCGCTCGAGCAATGAGTTTTGCAAAACAGGGTTCACTCAAGTGCAAGGTTTGCCGATCGAGCTACCGTGCAATTCTCTGTAAAACTTTTGGGAGCTTGATTTTTACGCTCGAACGAGACTTTCTTCACTCGAGTGGACACGTTGAATTTTGGAATTTCCATAATTGTGTTTGAAGCTCAAAACAAATTCCAAAGGTTCAATTTCATGCATAACTTACTCAAATATTGCAAGAACACTCCCAAACAGATATATTTGAACACAACTTTGGCCCTTAGTTCAAAATTCCATGAATGCAACAAATTTCAAATCGTAAACTTTATATACACATCATTTATGTTTTATATTTTGCATGGACAAGCTTCAAGGCTTGAAATTAAGCTTCAATACATGAAAATTCTTACCTGCATGTGTCGAATAGCCCTCTATACAACATGATAAACATGCTATACATTCAGATATGCAAAATTATGGCCAATTCATAAATGCATGCACATATTAACTTCAAATTCATCATAAACAACTCAATTCTTGTTCTTGATTACCAATTCTCTTTGAACTCATATAATTACAAACTCAAGAATTAAGGGTAGGTTATTCACCTAAAAGCTCCAATCTTTCCAAATGTGGCTAATTCTTGAGCCTAGCCTTTCAAATCTTCAAGTTTTGAGACAAATCTACAATTTTCTCTTTGTCTCTCTCCAGAACCATCCCCCCCTCTCTCTCTCTAGAGTGTGATTTTAATCAAATTATGAAAATTGAGCTCAAAAGAACGAGAAAAAGTGTAACTAGATCCTTATATATGCTTGCCTAATCAAACTTGATTAAGGCTAATTAATTATGCTCAATTTAATCAAATTATGTTGATACAAATTAGTTTTTGATTAAATTTCACCATAGGCTCTAAAAATTACACTAATCACAATGGTACCGTCAATTTCAATTTTTCCTGCCTCTACAACCTTAAATTTTCAAATTATAGCGGTAAATTGGACAGATTTTCCTATGGTGAACAGATATGACTTCAAAAATACAAACTCTCACATAATTCGCGCCCAAATTAAATTAAGCACATAATCACAAACACAATCATGATTAATTAACATAATACAGAACAGGGTTATCATATGGACAGCCTCACAACAGTAAAACCAAGCAACACCAGTAACAATAGAGATAACCACCAAGCCTCACAGTAGCTAATCAATCAAACCACAACCTTAAATCAGAGCAGACCAACATACCACAACCTCAAAACTGAGTAGGAACAAATCGCAGTCAACAATTTACCTAATTGGAAAATGCAAAAAAATTGAGAGAAATCTCATACAAATCTTTATTCACAAAGAGTGTATATAGATATATATGTATATATAGAAAAGAAGATACCTGGTGCGAAATGGACGGAGAAGAGGGCTTCCAGTGGTGCCGCATCAGTGAAGCAAAACAAATGGAGAAGACGGCTTCCGGTGGTGCAATTCAAACGGAGAGAGAGCATTTCTAGCAGTGCTCGTGTGCATATGAGAGGGTAAGGAAGAGACCGATAAGAGGGTTTCACGAGCTCAAACCACGGAGAGAGGCGAGACTTAGAGTGAGAGAAAGAGTGCGAGGGAGAAGAGTGATTTGGAAAGACAAAACAGTGTCGTTTTGTCCCCTTAAATTATAGGTGACGAAATTATATTTGTCTCTGAAAATTTTTACAATGGTTACGAAACTTTTCGTCTCTAATATGGCTTCCAAATTTTCCACCAAAATTTTCAAGGGCGGGAATTTGTTTTGTGACAAAAAATAAAATTTACAGACCAAAAAAATTTTCGTCACGTATTATTTTATTTATTTTAAGCATTTGGTGACGAAATTTTGTTTTCGTCTCTAAAAACAGTATAATTAGAGACGAAATCTTATTTTCATCACTAAAACATGCATATTTGGAGAAGAAATATTTTTTAGTCATGCGTTTTCATCACCATAAATCTTTTTTGTTGTAGTGGAATTTGGAGCCTTGATAATATGTTTGAAGTTTAAACAACATTCTAAAAAACCTAGAATTCATCATCGCTCGAGCGAAGAAGTTGTCACTCGATCGTAGAATGCAAGCAACCAGTGTTTTTGCAGACCAAGGGGTTCGCTCGAGCGACCAATGTTGCGCTCGAGTGAAGAGCCCTGTTTTAGAAAATTTTGAAAAGCTGTTTCATATTTTGATTTCCATTCTCCTTCACTTCTGAGCACTCTTAGGCATGTACTAGGCGTTACAAATGAATTTTAGAGTTAGAAAGAGCCTAAGAGAATTAAACGAATTAAAGAATAGAATGAATTGTATTGTGACCCGATTTCTATGTGTATTATGAATTGTGTAGGGTCAACTACAAGGGTGAACTAGGCATCTGAACACTGTGAGTAATATCTTAGTAAAGATATCTTCAAGTATGCCATTTCTATATAAGCTTCATGGATTTGTTGATTTGAATTATGAATGAGTATTCTATATGTCTAATTTTTGTATAAGGCTCTGTGAAGAACATGATTTGGGCCTAAGGCTGTTTGAATATCGTAATGGGCCAAAGGCCGTTTGAATATGAATGTGATGGACCAAAGGTCGTCTGAATACGAATGTAATGGGCCAGAGGCCGCTTGAATATTATGATGGACCAAAGGCTATTTGAATATTATGATGGGCCAAAGGTCGTTTGAATATCGTAATGGGCTAGAGGCCATTTGAATATGAATGTGATGGACGAAAGGCCGTTTGAATGAAAAGGTGATCATGATCACAAATATGAATATGTGTATAGATATGTGTAGACACCCCATTTTTGACCGACCTTAAGACTCAGGCGTCACCGATTGAGCGCTTGGTGATGTTGCATAATGTACTCGTTCAGAAGTTTCAGAGTCACGGCCGTGAGCCCTGCCTCCGGACTTCCGAACCCTCTTCTGTGCCTTGTCTCGGTTTGCGAACCAGACTCGGTTTTCTCTGTTTCTTTTCCTGAGGGGAGGGAGAGGTCCTGTAGACCATCTCTCAGTGGCCGTGGGCTACATTTGGTGGTCGTAGGCCATTTTGCCCATTTCGGAGCCCGGTTCCCGGTTTTCGGAGCCGTCAGGCCGTGTGCCTCGGTTCGGGACCGCTTAACCATCTCCGTTTGCTCTAAATTTTGGCATGCATCTTATTTCATCCCTTTCGAAGGACACTGGGGCCTGAGAAACCCACTTCGTGGTCGAACGCCACTTTCGGTGCTTAACAGCCCATTTTCGGGATCCCGAACTACGCGTTTTGGCCCCCGAACATTCGTTTTGCAACGGTTTTCGTTCATTTTTGGCAGGTACCTCTGTTTTATCACAGGGAAGGTCACTGAAGGGTGGGAGGCCAGCAATTGTTGCAGCAGCCAGTTATCTCTCCTCCGGAGCCTCCGGGCGCCCGTTTTTTCCAACTTCCGGGCTAATGTTGAACACCCTAGGGTTAGTGTTGCCAACTTTCAACCACATATCTGTGATCTACACACATGGGAGGCCCCTAAAAGTTAGTGGCCGGCCATTAAGGTTACCTGACCCTTTTGACCCCTTTCTTCCGGGCTAATGTTGAACCCCTTGGACATTTTTTCTTGAACTTTGAACCACATATCTGTGATGTACACACATGAGAGGCCACTAAAAGTTCATGGCCGGCCAGTAATTCAAATTGACCCTTTTGAACCCCTCTTTCCGAGCTAATGTTGAACCCCTTAGACCCACTTTTTTGGAATTTTAACCACATGGTTGTGTTGTACACACATAGGACTACCTCCCCAGTAGCTGGCCGGCCAGAAAATCTCATTGAACCTTTTGACCCCTAGCCGGCCGGCTAGGTGGTGTGGCCGGTCGGCCACCTCCAACAAAAGTGAGAGGCCGGCCGTGTTCCTCGCACTGTGCACTTTACAGCTGTGGGGCAATATCCCCCAGACAAGATATTTATCCGGGGGATATTTTGTGGGGGAGTTTTGCTCTCCTTCTCCCCCACCTTTACACCCCCTTTTGAACCCTTTTAACCAGCTGATGGCCTCACTTACAAGGGTTAGAAAAACTTTCCTTCAAGCTTCCATAGCCAACTCCATCTTCTTCCTTCTCAACTCTTGAAAAAAACCCTAAGTCCCTAACCATTATTCCTTCTACACCACCAAGCTCTACCACCACCATCTCATTTCCAGCAACAAGGAAGGATTCTTGAAGCCTAAAGAAGCTGCAAATCCATCCAAAAAGCAACAAAAGTTTGAATCTTCAAGGGTAAGTAACACTTTTACCCTTTTGACCCTTTCTCTTGATCTATTTCTAAGCCTCACTTCTTTTTGGTTTCAAGCTCCGGCCCTAACTGAAAATGGCCATCTTTTGAGCTCATATTCACTTCTCATTAAGGGCTCAACCCTGTTTGAGCCCTCCATAATACACTTGCTTCAATGATCCTCTTGTATGTCATGATTTTGCATGCTATTTTTGGCCCATGAGAAATTTACTTTCGAGCATGTTGTAAACTGATATGAGGCTTATTTTGAGCCCCTCTTCAACATTGAAGAAGGGTTAAACACCATTTGGGATTTCCATGTTGCACCTCCCTTTATATCCCTCTTTTA
Source organism: Camellia sinensis (assembly GCF_055761805.1). Lineage (NCBI taxonomy): Eukaryota > Viridiplantae > Streptophyta > Magnoliopsida > Ericales > Theaceae > Camellia > Camellia sinensis. The sequence continues at coordinate 17,778,429 of NC_138966.1, forward strand.
TTCCCCATTCTTGTATGTTTAGTTAGCCTACCATGCTTTTGTTTTTGGCCATTTTACAGTTCTAGAAAAGTTCTTATTTTGATCTATTCTACATGTTTTGTTAAGGGTCTTTGGCTGTTTGGTGATTATTTTGCACACTTCATGTTATAGGACCTTTTGAGCCTTGTTTTGCATCACATTTTTAGCATGTTTGTATACTGATTTGAGGTCTGCCATATACTGTAAATGTTCATATTTTTGGTCCATCTTCAGTGTTGTAGAAGGAAATTTTTCAGTTTGAGTTTTGCTTATACCACTTGCTTCATTACCCCTCTTTTGGCCCCTATTCTTGCATGCTATTTTTCCCCTACCTATACTTGCTGTTTGGCCATGTTTATAACTGTGAAAGTGCATCTTTTGGGACTGTCTAGCTTCTGTCTTTGCATTGCATGTCCATATTGTGCATGTTTGGCATAGCTATAGGCCATTTCGGGTGCCTAATGTTGCATTTCGGGACATTTCCTTGCATTTCATGTCATTTCGCTTCATTTCGGGACTGTTTTCCCCCATATTTTAGTGCTGAAATTCCATTAGTATTCTTGCATATCATTTTTGCCATATTTCATCACATTTTGGCATCGCCTCGGTTTGCGTGCCAGTGTGCACGCATTTCGAGGCACTTCATTTTCTGCCATCGCATCTTATGTGAGTGTGGCTGAGGCTCACTCATGTTGGTATAAGCCCATTTGTCATTTCCATGTCATTTCATCATGTTTTGTCATCGCCTCGGTTTGCGTGCCCGTGTGCGCGCATTTCAAGGCACTCTATTTTTATCCATTGGCATCCTATGTGAGTGTGGCTGAGGCTCACTCATGTTGGTATAAGCCCATTTGTCATTTCCATGTCATTTCATCATGTTTTTTCATCGCCTCGGTTTGCGTGCCCGTGTGCGCGCATTTCGAGGCACTCCATTTTTACCTGCCGGCATCCTATGTGAGTGTGGCTGAGGCTCACTCATGTTGGTATAAGCCCATTTGTCATTTCCATGTCATTTCATCATATTTTGTCATCGCCTCGGTTTGCGTGCCCGCGTGCACGCATTTTGAGACACATATCATCGCCTGGGTTTGCATGCCCGCGTGCACGCATTTCGAGACACATATCATCGCCTCGGTTTGTGTGCCCGTGTGCACGCATTTCGAGACACATATCATCGCCTCGGTTTGCGTGCCCGCGTGCACGTATTTCGAGACACATATCATCGCCTCGATTTGCGTGCCCGCGTGCACGTATTTCGAGACATGTCATTTTCTCGGTTTGCGTGCCCGTGTGCACGCACTTCGAGGCATCTCATTTTTCATAGCATAGTGCATACTAGGTTGTATCTTAGATTGCATTCTATCATTTTCTCGGTTTGCATGCCCGTGTGCACGCACTTCGAGGCATCTCATTTTTCATAGCATAGTGCATACTAGGTTGTATCTTAGATTGCATTCTGTGATTTTCTCGGTTTGCGTGCCCGTGTGCACGCACTTCGAGGCATCTCATTTTTCATAGCATAGTGCATACTAGGTTGTATCTTAGATTGCATTCTGTCATTTTCTCGGTTTGCATGCCCGTGTGCACGCACTTCGAGGCATCTCATTTTTCATAGCATAGTGCATACTAGGTTGTATCTTAGATCGCATTCTGTATTTTCTCAGTTTGCGTGCCCGTGTGCACGCATTTCGAGGCGTTTCATTTCCATAGCATTGTGTATGTTAGGATTATATCTTAGTCGCATATCATGCATATTGCATCGTGTCCGGAATAGGAGTTAGACTGGGCACGGGAAACGAGGTACATTTCGTTCTCCGAGTGACGGAATGTGTCTCAATTCTCCAGTCGCCGACACTCCGGATTATCCATGATGGAGTTAGGTTTTAACTGTAGTTTCATGTGCATTCATCCTATATTGAGTTGTGCATTTCGACTCCTCGGCCATCATGCCTCGGTATGCGTGATTGGTGGCACGAGGATCGAGACATGCATATATCTGTGCAAATACATTGCTATGCCCCTTTCCTGCTCTCTGTTGCAGCAAAATTAGGAATCAACAACTTTTTGGGGCTTGGCACGCATTTCAAGAACAGATGTAAACAGAGGCTAATTGGGGCATTCCGGTGGATTTCCGCGCAAGACAATCCGGACATGCATCATCTATCAGAAGCAAGGCAGTCCCTGGCTTGCACGCCAGTTTTACTCGCTTTCTTAGTTAATTCATTAATTAATTAGAATTCTGTAATATTTTAGACTGTAATATTCTTTTATTTGGGGACTGTAATATTTGGACTGTATATTTATTCGGACCCTCTGCGCGAGGGCACAACTGTAATAAGTGTGCGTGAGTGTGTTGTATGTCTTCCAACCCCACGTCTTTCTCCCTTTTATTTATCCGCTTTTGATGGTTAGATTAGGGCATGTTTAAATTAGCATATAGTATGACAGCATGTTTGCATCATTCATCTGTTTTGCATGCACCGGGCTCGGCGCATCGTGCTAACTGCATTTGTATTTCAATTCCAAATTGAATACATGATAGTTGTAACATCTCATATGCCATCCTAGAATAGCCGAGCCTGTTATAATCGCATTTTGCATGTGTTGCATTAGGCATTTCTGTATAGTTAGGATCATGCATGATTTCTAATGAAGTTTCTATTTTGGCTTGGAGTACTCGGTAAGCTTTATGCTTTAGCATCCTTGCATGCGTGTGAGTGACTGCCATGAATAGCATGCTTACCATGAGGCTATGTGCTTACATGATATATCTGCCTGAATGCCTGTGGGTGAAGGTTGGGTTACATAAATTGGAATAAATCATCAAATGTTTTAAAGCCTACCTGCGGGTAGCAAACCATTTTCAAAAACAAGCATGAAATGTTTTGTTCCAATTCAGGCGACCCGGTCTATATTTATATGCTGTGCGCATCACATAGTAACCTAGGCTAATAACCGGAATAAGAACTCACAATGTTTTCAAAAATAGATATCATGGTTAGTAGAGGCCGGTCTATGACTGGGCGAGCGGGGGTGCTCACGAAGTGACCTTCCCCAATCGTACCCAAGTTCCCGAGCCGAGGCAACTTTGGTGATGACGGACACGTGGCCTTTTGGCACCGAGTCAGGGTTTCCTAAATTTCCCAAAATAAAATATTTAGGTGGCGACTCTGTATCTGGCAAAGCAGTCCATGTTTGGCACTACTTTTTCAAAAATCTATTTCTCAAAACGATTTGCCGGATTTGGACTCTTTGGTTCAGATTAGGAACCGTGACATTTTAAGAGTCCGAGCAGTAGTGACCCCAAAATGAACAGAACGGGAGCTAACCCTCCCGGGGCGTTCGGGGGACATCTACAATATGAATATGGAAATAATGGACTCGAGGTCGTTTTGCCCCTTTCTGATATGCCTTGAGCATGATGGCTTGTACCTGAGATCGTTCTGATTTTGATTTACATGTAATCTGTATTAATGTGATTTACTTAATTAAGAATTTCATTCATACAGCCTCTTTACTTTGGCATTATTCACTGGGCGTTAGCTCACTCTTTATATATATATATATGTAGGTGAGCAATTGGAGGATCAACATTAGAGTTTGCCCCGGAGTCTACCTCTTTGTCAAGCCACCCAAAAAGCACCTCTACATAGAGGCTTTATTTTATTTTGTCAAGCTTGAGTAAATCTTTGTATTTTGTTAAAAGTCCTTCATGTAGTGTGTGAGATATGTTATAAAATATGTCTTTGTACATGAATATATAAGTGTGTCTAAAATGTTTTAATTACTAAGTTGATCATGTACGCACAGCTCAATGAACATTATTATTTTTGTTTTGCTTCCGCTTCAGGGCCCAATTATATTTAAATATTTTGAATTTTGTCTTTGAGTCCGTAGGCAATCTTTGGATTACAGGCCGGTTATGACGCTAAACCTATAGAGGCGGGTTTGGGTCATGACAGTTACAATTGTAAATGGGTCTTTAAGACCAAACTTGACTCCAAGGGCAATATAGAACGATATAAGGCTAGACTGGTGGCCAAAGGTTTCACTCAAAAAAATTGGCATTGATTATAAAGAGACATTCTCTCATGTATCCAAGAAGGACTCGTTGAGAATTATCATGGCATTAGTAGCTCATTTTGATTTAGAGTTGCATCAAATGGATGTAAAAACTACTTTTCTAAATGGGAGTTTAGAGAAAGAAGTCTATATGGATCAACCTGAAGGTTTCTTCATTAAAGAGAAAGAACACTTGGCTTGCAAACTTAAGAAGTCAATATATGGACATAAACAAGCTTCTAGACAGTGGTATCTTAAGTTTAATGATACTATTACTTCCTTTTAGATTTCAGGAAAACACTGTTGATCAGTGCATATATCTAAAGATTAGTGGGAGTAAGTTTATATTTTTTATTTTATATGTTGACGATATTTTGCTTGCCAACAGTGATCTTGGTTTATTGCTCATTACCAAGAAACTTCTCTCTAAGAAATTCAAAATGAAGGATATGGGTGAGGCAACCTATGTGATAGGAATTGAAATATTCCGAGATAGATCATGTGGATTGTTAGGATTGTCTCAAAAAGCATACATTGAAAGAGTTTTAGAGAGATTTGATATGCAAAAGTGTTTACCTGATGATACCCCTATTCAAAAAGGGATAAGTTCAGTCTTATGCAATGCCTATAGAATGAATTGGAACGTAAACAAATGGAAAAGATTCCTTATGCATTTGTAGTAGGAACCTTAATGTATGCACAAACTTGTACTAGACTAGATATCGGTTTTACAATTGGTATGCTGGGAAGATACCAAAGTAATCCCGATATGGATCATTGGAAGTCTGCAAAGAAGGTGATGAGGTATTTACAGGGAACAAAAGATTACATGCTCACATTTAGGAGGTCTAACAATCTGGAGGTGGTTGTCTACTCTGATTCAGATTTTGCTAGATGTGTTGATAGTAGAAAATCCACTTTTGGATATTTGTTCATGTTAGCTAGAGGAGCAATATCATGAAAAAGTGAAAAATAGACTATCATAGCTTCATCCACTATAGAAGTTGAATTTTTGGCATGCTTTGAGGCCACTGTTCATGGATTGTGGTTGCGGAACTTTATCTCGGGACTTAGGATTCTCAACTCTATTGCTAATCCGCTGAGAATTCATTGTGATAACTCCACAACTGTGCTTTTTTCTAAAAACGACAAGTATTCTAAAGGTGTAGAAATTACCTTGTTGTTAAGGAAGAAGTTCAGAAACAAAGTGTGTCAATAAAACACATAAGCACACAGCTTATGGTTGCTGATCCATTGACAAAGGGGTTGCCACCAAAGACATTTAAGGAGGATGCCAATAAAATGGGTCTTGAACATAACCCATAATAGAATTTATTTTATGTAATGGATTGGTTTGGCCTTGTTTGGTAACCATTTTGTTTTCAGTTTTCAGTTTATATTTACAAAAATTTTAAAAATTATTATAAAAGCTTATTTGGTAAATTTTTTGGTTTATAAATAATATTTCTCAATTTGTAAATTTGACCAAAAAAAAAATTGTAAACTTAAAAGATGAGTTTACGTTGGTTTTTAAACACAAAAATGAAAGCCAAAAATGCGGAGATACAATAAATTCAAAGTGCGCATAACAGAGACCACGTTTCGAATCTACGGAGTGGCACATTTCAATTTCCCAACCAACGGTAATATAAACATTGTATCTAACCTTACATCATCTTCTTCCTCTACTTTCTATTCAAAGAATCTTGAAGATCCTGGTCACACTCTCTCTCTCTCTCTCCCCCCCTTCTCTTCTCTGTGTTTCACCAAGAGCTTCCATGTTTTGTTTTTTCTAAACAACAAATTTGTTGCAAATTTCCCAACTGAATCGATCTCAGGTCACTCTCTCTCTCTCTCTCTCTCTCTCTCTCTCTCTCTCTCTTCCATCTCTTCTCTCTCTCTCTATTTCACAAAGAACTTTTTTTTTTTTAATAACATATCTACTTTTTTTAAATATAAATATTGTTGGTGGATCTTTGTAGATCTATTCTAGATCCATTGTAAATTTTTTTTTTTTAAAGAACATATCTTTTGGCTTTTGGTTTTTGGTGTACTACTGGTGGTAGCTGCTGGTCATTTTTTTCTTTTTTTGTTTGTTGTTGGTAATTTGTATGAAGATAGCCGTTTGGGTTATTTGCCGCTTGGGTTGTATGAAGATAGCCTTTTTTTTTTTTTTTTGCTGCTTGGATTGTTCTTTTCTTTTTTCTTTTTTGAGAAATTTTATTTCAGATAGCCCTCTATATTACATGACCTTCCTTGCTGTAATTTCCTTGAAGCCATAGGCATCTATATGAATTCAATATTCCAATCTTTTTGTTAAGATTGGTTAATGTTAGAAATGTGAAGTTATTGAGAAAAAACCGACACAAAAAAAAAATTTTTAAAAAAATAAGAAGAAGAAGAAGTAAGAAGAAGAAGAAGAAGAAGAATAAAGGAAAAAGGATGAGTAACTTTGGGCTTTGCAAAAGCTTCTTCTTCTTCTTCTTCTCCTTTTTTTTATTATTTTAGTATTTTTTATTTTTTTTTTATAAAGAATTGTAGAGGGCATGTTACTTATAAGTTCTTCTTCTTATTATTCTTATTCTTCCTCCTCTTTAAAGGAACTCACAGATCTTAGTGACCTACATATAATATATATTACTTGCTCTTGTTTTAGTGAATGAATAAAAATACTCAAGCTAATTTGAATTTTTGTAAAATCAAACATGAATCATAAACACATAGCACCCACACACACAAAGAATACACAATGGTATTTAGGCCATTAGTTCCTTTATTAAGAACTGTTATGCATGTCTAGTCTTAGAATTTATTCTTGAAGACTCATTAAAATTTATGGATTATTTTCACACCATCCTTTATTTTTGATTTGTTAATCATCAAGTAACAGGGGAAATGTGTAAAATAATCACCTTTATTTTTTGAATTTGTTGAGGGCCTGCATTTGCATAGCTAAACAAAATAGGATGCCAACCTCGTCTTACCATATTCGTTGTAGAATGGTTCCACAAGGTGTAGGTCACTGTTCTTCGTTAAAGTTCACCGTCAAGATCACTCATCTATCAAAAAGTACAAAGAAAATAAGATCGATCATAAATTAACCTAGTAAAAAAGACTAGGGTTGCAAATAAATGGGTTGTTCATGATTTATCAAAATAAATAAATAACTAAGTTATTCAAACACAATTGGAGCTTGACATGGTTAAGGGTTAACTGAGCCCAAATATCATACCCAAAGAAGGGAAGATGGACTAACAAACCGCGCTCAAGCCACATATTCAAAGCTTGTTTGACAAACAGAGTGGAGACTAAATATACGCCGGATCAGCTAATCTTGTGAACAAGGGGTTTTCTCCATTTAGTGGGTTTTGTTCATATGCCAAGCAGTAATTCTGTTTCTTTTAAACTCTCTATCTCTCTCTTCTTCTATGTTTCTCTCTTCTCTTTCTTTCATCTCCTTTATCTTTATATCTTCTCTTTATTTCAACCATCACATGTTTGAAGGAATTCCTACGAAGTTTGAGCTACTTCACAAGTACTTGAGTGAACCAACCTCTAGCCCAATGTCGACTCTAGTTTCTCTAACATCAAGTGAATGCAATCTTGAACATGCAAGCTTGAGAGCTCTAAATTTTACCAAGTCTGAAAAAGTTAACCACTTGGCCTAGCTCAATAATTTTCTATCCTTGAGAAGAACAATCATAGGATCCCAAAATCAAAGAATATTAATGGAAAAGACAACAAACATGAATTGCTTACTACAAATAATGTCTGAACATAGTGTTCATCTGGGATACAGTTGTGCTACTTCTGAAGTTTTTACATTATATAAAACTATATTCAGAATATCATCGACACCGTGAAAGGGGTATGTTAAGTGCAACTCAAAGCAACTTGATATTAACAAACATCAATAAAAAGTGGAGAGTGATTCTTCCAAATTATAGATATCGCAAGAGGAGAAGACAGTAAAAATATGAATTTTCCAGGATAACCATTAGATATTTTTCCATGGGAGGAAATAGTCACCTCTTGTTCCCCAATTTCTAAATGAATGTCACTAAAATTAAAGGTTGTAAATTCCAATATTGTCACAATAACAATGAGTACTTTTGGTAGTACTGGCTTTGATACATTTCCGTAATACATTAATATCAAAATAAATTAGGCAGCTAAAACATACATTACATATTAATCACATTTATTAATCGTAAATTTCTACATTGAGACGTGGTGTACTACAACAGGAGGAGCAGAGCATTGGCTATCAGCATTGTTGTTGTTCTCACATTACTAAAATATATTCCAATTTTGGGAACAAATAAGCTAAAGATGGCCACAAAAAATTGAGGGAAGAAACATGAATTATTCTCTATTTTTTTATTAAAAAAAAAAATCGTGTGTGTAGGGGAATGAGGGAAAGTAAATGTGTAACAAACTAAAAAATTTAGGGGAAGAAACATGAACTATTCACTTACAATATTATGCTTTCCCTTCCTGGGTGGGTGTCTCTACAAAGCCATAAAAAAATAAGCAAATTAACATATAATGGATGCAAACTAACAGAACCTGGATCACTCGTCAAAATCAATGCAATGACTAAAATTTACAGGCAGGGGGCATCATTTGTTATCACTGGTAAGTTCAAAATTACAATCAAGGGATTATCCTAGAGAATTTACATGGCGGTTGAATTTATGTTATTCAAATTTTCAATTTACATCTCAAAAAAGCTTTAAAAGGGATGTTAGAAGGTCCCCCTTAATATACAGTAGTGTAGGAAAATACTTAGGCCTTGTTTGGCATGCAACAGTTTTAGCCTAAAAGCCAAAAAGTTACTAAAAAAATGAAAGGTCTATAACTTATACCAAAAAGTTAAAAATTCCATTTTCTCTCTACTTTTTGCACATCTTTTCGTAAAAAATTAAAAATTTATTCCAAACATACTAGTTTTCTTACCTTATATTTTAGCCAAAAAGTCAAAAATTTACTAAAATATCCAGTTCTCAAATGAGGCCTTAGTTTAGGATTTTGGAAGATGTGCTTGTAGTAGTTTATGATTTTATTTAAAAGTTTCGTATTTTGAATGATTTGCTTGTATTAGGAATTGATTTTGTTGTGTTTTAATTTTATAAGTTTTAATTCATTAATTATTATTGTTGAGCATTTTAGAAAATGAGGGGAAAAGAGCCCAAAATAAATATTTACAAAACGGAAAAAAAGACCCAAAAATAAATTTTCAAAGAAGAAAGTCCAATCCACAAACCGCCCACACATCCGTAAACCCTATCCGCACAAATTGCAACCTGCACTGCGGGCGGTTGAGGGTTCAATTTTCTCCAAACCGCACATATGCTGGCAGGTCCAAACCGCAAACCGAACCATCCAAAACCGAACCATGAACACCTCCTAGCACTAACGTCATCACTGATGCAAGCCGATGACATCATCTGCTAAGATAAGTGTTGATGCATGCGAGATGTTTAGGCTTTGTTTGTTTGTTTTAATTTTAAAACTAAGTTAATTGTTTCTAAATTATTCGTTCTAATTCGGATTGGAGTATGGATTATACTGCTGGACTTGTAATTCATTTTTCTATAATATGGTAAGGTTTTAGAATTTTATGGAAAATAAAATATTTTTCATTAATGAATAATTCAATATTTTTATGTTAAATTGCTCTTGTGGAGCATGACTTGGATTTTGGACTTGAAATTTTTATAGTACACTGTTATAATGATGTTTAATTTACTGGTAGTATTGTTGTATATTTTTTCAAATTTTGTAATACTTATTTCAGATTTTCTGTGTAGTTATTAATTATTTGTAATTCTGGAACATTGTAGAAAATTGCAAAAATTATAGAAATTTGATATGGAATTATTTAAATACTGTACATAGTTAATTAAGTTGTTTTAAATGTTTTGAACCTGTAGTATATTGTTATTTTAAATAGTGTGATTTATTTATATTAGTGAATTTTAATTCCATGACTAAATTAATCTAGGATGTTTTCTTTTATGAATTTGCATTGAGATGCTATAGTATGGAATTAATATTTTATTAGGTTTTATACATGCCATAGTTAGTGAGAGGTTGCTTGGTTGAGAGAAATCTTTGTAGATTTACTCCCGAAACTAGTATTTTGCGCAGGAATTAAATTAAATTTTGAATAATTGTCACGTGATGATTGCGAGCATAGTGGATTTTTGATCTTGCAACTTGTGTAATATTGTCAATATTTAATTTATATTTTTGTAGCAAAATTATATTATGATATGCTAATCAAATTAATCTCAACGCGCACGGTTTTTTTTTCCCTCTAATTGACTCAGCTTATGGAAGTTAATTTGGTTGACCTGGACTAAGTAGAGATATTCAATTGTGAACAAAGTAATCCTATTCTTTAGAAAAATAGAAAGTCATATAGACTTTAGGTCAGATCTTAGTTGAGCAAAAGTAAGGAAACAACATCGCCATGGTTTTGTTGCCGTGATTGGTGCAACAAAAACTAATGTGTGTGCTATGATTAGCGGCATGCTAAGTAGTTTTGATTGGCGAGTTTGGAGTTGTGAAATTAGTGAGCCCTCAATAGATCTAGATGTGATCCTAACTATTGAGCTACGCATATTGACTTTATAATTTGAGTTGTAATAATGTTACATCATTGGATGAAGCAACATCTAAGAGTTACATCATCCACGAAATGTGAGCTTAAATGAGTTAGTCATTAAGTATAAAATGAGTAGCCAGTATGAGTAATGTTTTGCTCTCTACCCAACCGATGAGAGTTGATTGAGTGAAATTTGACGCACTATGATCATGTGCATTGAAGTATTATTTGGAGTTAAAAGATTAGTACTTAGAAGCTACAAAATCTATTAACACTAAGTGAGAAAATTAGCTCACAGTGGCTGCAAAATCTATTAGCAATGCCAACTTGTCACTGTAAAATCATATCATTTAGTAGCTTTTTATGATCTAGTGAACACACGTTAGTCAAGAGTCATTACCTAGTTGGCCCTAACCTTTACACTTGTCTTTGAGAAACACACATTAGGATGATTGGAATTAGTTTATGACATTGGTCATGAGTAGGTGGCTTGTTGTACTTAATCACGTTGACAAGAGGATGACATGGATGTTTTGAGTAGGCCCTCTTGGGCCCACTCTCTTGCGACATCTTACTCTTAAGTGAATGTGTAACTATGTTTACAATGGCTACGCACAAGTAAGTTGGAAAGCTGAAGGAGGGCATCTGTATGGCGCATTTACTCCACTATGAGATTTGTGACTCGATATGTGTGAGAGGATGATAGCTAGCTCTAATCGCGTTACATTTATAGATTACAATACATATCTTAGTTAAGACTGTTTGATCTCCCATAAGTTAGAAGTTTTGAGATGATTTTTGACATTGCACATATGAGATTGAGATTAATTAGATAAGAGCTTTTGTGATTTTAGTTTTGACTGAGATGGTGAGTATCTGTTTGAGTTATTTTTTTAGAAAACTCTGTGAAGAGAAAGGGATGCTTAGAAAATTAATTATTCTTGATACTCAGCACCACAATGGTGTAGTAGAGATAAGGATTTAAGTATTGTTTATGTTAGGTGGATGATAGTGCAATATGTTTCCCAATTGGAATTACACTTTAGTCTGTTGCCTACATTCCTAACCAAGTGCTCTCTATATCAGTATTTTACACTTCATCTGGGTAATGGATTTGTGGAGATCCATTTGGGGCGATCTATAACCATCAAACAACTTATCTTTATTTTACTTATCATAAGGTTGGGAAGTTGAGACCTAGAGTTATAAGGCGCATTATTGTACGATGTCTTGTAAACACTTAGGGTTAAGTGGCACATTATTGTATGTTGTCATGTAAACCCTCAGGTTCATGTGCTTATAGGTGAGCGGCTTTGTAGGAGTGTAACTAAATCATATAAGGTTTTCTTGGCAAATGTGACGTGACTACAGTTTTGGAACTCTATGAAATAGAGAATTCTAAGTATGGCGCTTTATGTTTCCAAGTTGAGAATGGAAAGAAATTTCTAACATCCTAGGAACAGTGGGAGCGACTTGCCTACTAGTGGATTACTCATTAGAGAAGAATACTCTACATTCTTAGTTGTGTGGTAGAGAATGCAAAAAAATTTCACATCATCACTGGGTGATTGAAAGGGAAACATTCATGATTACTTCGCAAGATGATAACGAGTCTAGGATAGTGTCAAAGGCTCTCTAGTCCTCTATTTTTAGAAAGTGGATCAATGGTGCGCATTTTAAGATGAAGTCTTTGAGGATTAACCATTTTTACGATTTGGCTGAGTTTCCGATATGAAGCAAACCTGTTCTAAAGTTATGTGCAATTTGGATAGTCATTTTTGGAGGCATAAGGTTTGCTAGATACCGAAAAGTTACATTATTGAATAAGGTGTAAACTATGAGAAGACTTCCTCTTGGAGAGTGAGGTTTACTTTGACTTAGGCAATGATTGACATGAGTTTAGAACTTTACTTTATGGACATTGTGACCCAACCTCTCATTGGAGAACTGGATAAATAGATCTGTCGGGATTTGCCTTCTACTTTTATGGTGAAAAGTTAGGAGTGCAAAAGATTGCTAGTTTCAATAAAACTATTATTCAATTTGTGGTTCTTAGATTTCATCAAGCCATGATGGGCCAATGATGATCGATGAAGACCACTGATCAATGGCCCAAAAAGAAGTCTTGTTTTCCTAACGTAGTCATTATGAGCTAGGAATTTATAGAGTTGTTGCCACCTAGGATTGGTAGTCCTCTGTTTAGACATGATGGATATGTGTGACAACCCTCACTACTGTTTACTGATAATACCATTGATTACTGTTAAACTGAGACTGATCATGATAAGTAATTGAATTGATTGAAATTCTGAGTTAATTGATTGAGTGTATTAGTTTAAATGCATGTCTATCTGTTTGACTGTGAAATGATCTGTTCATATGCTATGTTTTAAACTGCAAATTGAAGGCCTTATCGGCGACCGAATCTGAAACTGATTAGTGATTTATGTTAATTAGTATTTATGTGAATTTATGGTAAATTTAGTTAAAATGTGATTTGGTATGATTAAATTGGATTAAATAAGCTAAATTATCAAAGTTGGACTTATTTACAAGAATGCCACTTAGTGGACAATTCTAGGACTTGTTTAATCACACTTCATACACTTTTGATACAACACTTCTTCAGCCATTTTGAGAGCTTGAACCAACTAAGAGAGAGAGAGAGAGAGAGACAAATTGAGTTCAACTTGAAGGTTTTGCTTGGAAATTAAAAGAATTGAAGGTTAATTGCATATTTGAGCCTCTAGACTTAAAATTGAGGAACCTAGGTAAGGATTTCATCCTTTTAATTGTGAAATCAAGTTAGTTCTTGCATGGTTCTTGGAAGATTAGAGTTCTAAAGCCAAGAATTTGTTTGAATGTTGAATTGAGTTGCAATTCATGCATGCATGTGCATATCTAGAAGTTTAGAGTAGTTTTCATGGAAATTATGGCATGCATGTCTATATTGTTGTTATAGTCCATAAACTCACCATGTTTTGAAGTTAAATCTTGCATTTGATCTTGTTTTAGAACATTGGAGTTTCAAGGAACCCATGCATGTGTTGAATTTGCATTGTTCTTCATGTTCTTGAAGTTTATTTGAAAATGGTGTTTAATTGACTCACCCTTTGGCTTTGATTTTACAAATTGATCTTCAAAACAGGTTATATTATGGGTTTAAAGTGTTTTTCCAGAAAATGAGTCCAAGAGGTCGAGTTTTGATGCATTAAAGTTGAGTTTTGAGCTTGAGGTTCAAATCTTGAAATTCCAGATTTTGGACTCATGCTCGAGCGAGGAACTTCACGCTTGAGCATACGCCTTGTGTTCATATAGTCCGTTCGAGTGAGGAAAGTGGCGCTCGAGCGTGAAATGCGTGTATCCAGTACTTTGCATGTGTTTACAGTCTGCTCGAGCGAGAGAGTTCATGCTCGAGCGAGGACTTGTGTCTCACACTCGAGCGTGGATCGAGCACCCGTCAAGCGTGATTTTTGTGCATCCAGTACTTTTACTGTAGCTTACAGTCCGCTCGAGGGACGGAAGTCACGCTCGAGCGAAGCTCATTTGTCTGCATGTCCGCTCGAGCGTAGAAAGCCACGCTCGAGCGAGATCCCTATTTTCTGAAAATTTTGAAAAGTGTTTTAAAGTGCATCTTTGCATCCTCATTCCATCCTAGGCACTCCTAGGCCTAGTTTAAGGCATCTTAATAAGGATATTGATGTAGAACAACACCGAGGCAAATTAGGGATTAAGTTATTATTTCCCAACTCTGTAGCTTAGTGTGTGTTCGTTCTGTAACTGTGTAGGGTTGGCATCCGAGGACGCTCTAGCTGCTTATAGCCCAGTGCTCTGTGAGTAACAATGTTATAAAGGTGTATTCAATTGAGATCATTTTCTGAACAAATGACTGTACTGCTTTATGAAATAACACTGTTTGTTGAATGAATGTTTGTCCTATTTGTGAACTGTATTCATGGCATCCATAGCAATTTACTGTTACTGTACTATACTGCTACTGTTACAGAGATCTCTATCGGTTCCCATATTGGAACCACTACTGTTTACTAATATGATGGCCATCATTGACTGCTCGGTCTGTTAAGACCTACTGTACTATTTTGCTATTGGATGTACCACATATGACTATTATAGTTTCTGAATGACTGTTATGGCATGAATTATGAGCCACAAACTGAATGACTGATATGCTGGTAAATGAATGTTTTGAATACTGAAAGGACATTCATTCTTAACCTCTTTACGCATATGTTATTCATTGGGCATTAGCTTACTATTTATATATATATATATATATGTGTGTGTGTGTGTAGGTGTTCAGGCACCGTACCGGAGTTAGGAACGTCGGATTAGCTCTTGTTTTGTCAAGCCAACCGTCATGCCTCACCTTAAGGTTCCAAGTCTTTCAAGCTAGGGCTTTTTGGGGTGTTTTAGTTTTCCCCCTTTGTATCTGGTTTTGTAACACTGTATAGACTGAATGATATGTGTACCTGTATTGTACTGTTATGGTTGGGATTTGGTCCCTAACTTGAATATCTGTATATGATGTATGTACATACTGTTTTGTTTCGAATGTGCATATGTTATGAAAAGTCCTTTTGTATACGGACTGTCACAACTCTCATTGAACATCTTTTATTACTGTTTTGGCTTCCGCCAGCCCCTGTACTCTGTTTTATTATTATTACTGCTAAGCAGGCCTTTGGTAATCACGGATTACTGGCCGGTTACAGTGCTAAACCTATAGGGACGGGTTTGGATCATGACAGAGTGGTATCAAAGCGATATTAAACCACGAGTTATACCACACACACGTGTTCGAATGAGCTATAGGATGTCCTAGAGAAGTGAATAGGGCATTGCATGAGCATTGATAAGTGTGTGTGGCCATGACATGAATATACGTGTTAATGTGTTTAAGTATGCAACTGCCTATGTTTATGATTGTCATAATTGCCTATAGTGAAATGGATAATGCAAGAACTACTGATGAAACTGGATCATCTGAGGCCAGAATGGCAGGGCTAGAGAGAACAGTTGAAATGTTGACTGAGGCCTTGTGGCTGCAACAACAGAACCAACAGCCCCCACATCCTCTGGTACAGCCGGAACAAAATGTGAATGATGACATCATTGCTCTAACACAAAAGTTCAGCATGATGAAACCGTCGTCCTTTCAGGGAGGCCTCGAACCCTTAAAGGCCGAAGCGTGGGTGCTAGAAACTGAAAAACTATTTGAAGTGTTTCCGTGTTCTGAAGCACACAAAGTCCTATTGGCTACCTTTACTTTGCAAGAGGAAGCTAGACGGTGGCAGATGCTTGTCCGTGACACCGACACTGTTATGACTTGGGCTCAGTTTAAGGGAGCCTTCTTTGAGAAATACTTTCCATAGTGTGTCAGGTATCGAAAGGTGACTGAATTTGAACAACTAAAACAAGGCACCATGTCAGTAGTAGAGTATGAATCAAAGTTTACCGAACTTACCCGTTATGCACCGCACATGGTTGATACCGATTACAAAAAGGCCAGGAAGTTTGAAGGCGGCCTTAATGTGGAAATTCTTGACAGAATTAATGTTTTGAAACTGCTTAAGTATGTGGATGTTCTTGACCAAGCAATAATGGCTGAGTCGAACATCGAGGCATTGAAATAGACTAAAACACCAGCGCCTGAATGGCGTGGTAAGAGACGAGGTTTTAAGTTCAAGAAGGGCCGGAACAGTCCATTGATTAAAAAACATAATACAGGGTCAACAAACAGTTCCAGTCAAGGAAACCGTTCTATACCGCCCTTCTCCGAATGTGGTAAGAATCATATGGGGGTTTGTTATAAACTTTCAGGTGCTTGTTATAGGTGTGGCAAGGTAGGCCACATGGTCAAAGATTGCCCTTCCACTCCTCAGGGCAATAGTAAAGTTGCACCAAGCACCACAGCATCAACTGCTCCACTAAAACCCAACCCCAAAGCTACTGGAAAAGAGCCTATGAGGCAAGACCGAGTATTCGCACTCGTACCGAGAGATGTACAGAATACCAAGACCGTTGTGTCAGGTATACTCTCAATTTATGCTCAAAATGCATATGTTTTGATTGATTCGGGGTCTACACATTCATATGTATCGCATGCTTTTTCGCGAAAATTGAATAGACCATTGGAACCCATGAACTATTAGTTAGCTGTATCTTCACCTATTGGGAGATCTATGGCTTGGGCTTATATGTACCCTGCATGTGAAATTATTGTTGGGGATGTTCATCTGTATATTGATTTATTGCCTCTGAATATTGATCACTTTGATGTGATATTGGGAATGGACTGGTTAACAAAATATCATGCTACCATAGACTGTGTAACAAAACAAGTTGTTTTCCATCCACCCGGACTGCCTGAATTTGTGTTTAACGGAGTTGGAGTAGTACCTCCCCCGTATCTGATTTCATCCATGAAAGCTTTCAAACTGATTAGGAAGGGATGTAAAGGGTATCTATGTTCAATATTGACTGTACCTACTGATGATAAAACTAATGCGGACAGTATTCTTATAGTCAGAGAACTCCCAGATGTTTTTCCAGATGATCTGCCAAGGGATTTGATTCATAGGGAGATTGAGTTCACCATTGATGTGATTCCGGGTACACAACCTGTATCTAAAGCTCCTTACAGAATGGCACCGACTGAATTGAAAGAGTTAAAAGTTTAGCTACAAGAACTGCTAGATAAGAAGTTCATCAGGCCCAGTACTTCACCGTGGGGTGCACCAGTCTTATTTGTGAAAAAGAAAGACGGCTCACTGAGACTCTGCATTGACTACCGTGAATTGAACAAGGTAACAGTGAAAAATAAATATCCATTGCCTCGTATTGATGATTTATTTGACCAGTTATAGGGTGCCCAAGTGTTCTCCAAAATTAACCTTAGATCTGGATACCACCAGTTCAAAGTCAAGACAGGGGACATTGAAAAGACTGCATTTCGAACGAGGTATGGACATTATGAATTCTTAGTTATGCCTTTCAGAGTTACCAATGCACCTGCTGCATTTATGGACCTTATGAATCGAATTTTTAAACCATTCCTCGATGACTTTATTGTTGTATTCATAGATGGCATTTTAATTTATTCCAAAAGCACGGAAGAACATGAACATCATTTGAGAATTTCCCTATAGACCCTAAGAGAACAGAAACTTTATGAAAAACTAACTAAATGTGAATTTTGGCTAGATAGTGTGATATTTTTGGGACATGTGATCAGTAAGGATGGTATTTCAGTTGATCCGCAGAAAATTGAATCAGTAGTGAGTTGGCCTAGACCGACAAATGTTACCGAAGTCTGAAGTTTTCTAGGCTTAGCCAGGTATTACAGAAGGTTTGTCAAAGATTTCTCCAAAATTGCCCTACCACTGACACAGCTGACTCAGAAGGTGATATCATTTGACTGGACCGATCGGAGGGAATCAGCTTTTCAAGAGTTGAAAACTCGACTTATGACTGCACCGATTCTCACCCTACCCTCAAGTAGAGATGGTTATACCATATTTAGTGATGCTTCTCATAAGGGTTTGGGATGTGTTTTAATGCAGAATGGGAAAGTTATTGCGTATGCTTCCCGACAACTGAGACCGCATGAAAAGAACTACCCGACCCATGATTTGGAACTTACTGCAGTGGTGTTTGCACTGAAAATTTGGCGTCACTACCTTTATGGGGCTACCTGTGAGGTATACACAGACCACAAGAGTTTAAAGTATTTCTTCACACAGAAAGAACTGAACATGAGGCAGCAGAGATGGTTGGAACTGATAAAGGACTACGATTTGAAAATTCTGTACCATCCGGGGAAAGCTAACACCGTTGCTGATGCACTGAGTCGAAAATCGATTGAAAACTTAGCCTGTTTACTCACTGGCCAGAAAGAATTGCTATGTGACCTTGAAAAACTTGAAATTGAGATTGTTTTGCATGAACAAGGTGGAACAATAGCCACTATTTCTGTTCAACTGGCACTAATTGAAGACATTAAAGAGAAACAACAACATGATGACTTCTCGAGGAAGATCATCGAAGAACGGGAATCCAAACCGAGGCCGGATTTCAAATTTGAGAATAATGTGTTGAAATTTCAGGGAAGATTGTGTGTACCGAATGATTCTGAACTGAAAAGAAGAATTCTGCAAGAGGGCCACAATTCGAAATTGTCTATTCATCCAGGAAATACGAAAATGTACCAAGACTTGAAACTAAACTTCTGGTGGCCGGGAATGAAGAAAGAAATTGCTGATTTTGCGTCGAGATGTCTTCATTGCCAACAAGTTAAAGCCGAACATCAACGATCCGCAGGTTTACTGCAACCCTTACCGATACTAGAGTGGAAATGGGAACATATCACTATGGATTTCATTGTTGGTTTACCTCGCTCCAGTAAAGGTATGGATTCAATTTGGGTTATTGTTGACAGACTGACTAAATCAACTCATTTCTTACCTATTAAAACAATTTATAATGCGGACAAATTGGCTGTAATCTATATTGATGCGATTGTCAGATTGCATGGAGTGTCTGTGTCCATTGTTTCTGATAGGGACTCGAAGTTTACCTCGAGATTTTGGCAAAGTCTGCAAACTGCATTGGGTACTGAACTGAGACTGAGTAGTGCCTACCACCCTCAGACAGATGGCCAGTCAGAAAGAACCATCCAGACTTTGGAGGATTTACTGCGGATGTGTGTTCTTGATTTCTAGGGGAATTGGGAAAGTCATCTACCTTTAGCTGAATTTGCCTACAACAACAGCTTCCATTCAATTATTGATATGGCGCCTTTTAAGGCTTTATATGGTAGGAAATGTCGATCTCCTATCTGTTAGGTAGAAGTTGGAGATGGGCCTTTGCTTGGGTCCGAGATTGTACAAGAAACTACCGACAAAGTGAAACTGATTCAACAGAGATTGAAAATCGCACAAAACCAATAGAAAAGTTATGCGGATGTCCGAAGGCGAGACAGAGAGTATGAAGTAAGTAATCATGTTTTTGTGAAAGTGACACCGATGAAGGGCCAGGCTCGTTTTGGAGTCAAGGGTAAGCTAGCGCCGAGATATGTTGGACCGTATGAGATTATTGAAAAGATTAATCCGGTGGCATATCAAGTAGCGCTTTCTCCTGAAATGGAGCATATGCATAACGTGTTCCATATTTCAATGTTGAGGGATTACCTCAGGGATCCCTTCCATGTGATTGAGCCTACTCGTGTAGTGCTAAGTGATGTCTACACTTACGAGGAATGGCCTATTCAGATTATAAACAGACGGATCAAGAAGTTGAGGAATAAAGAGATACTGTTAGTGAAAGTTGATTGGAAAAACCACGGTTGCGTGTATGCCACTTGGGAGAGGGAAGATGATATGATGAAGAGATATCCTGAATTGTTACCACTGAATACTGTGTTCTTCCAAAATGAAGGTAATTCGAGTTTGGAAGACCAAACTCTTTATAAGGAGGGGAGACTATGACAACCATCACTACTGTTTACTGATAATACCACTGATTACTGTTAAACTGAGACTGATCATGATAAGTAATTGAATTGATTGGAATTCTGAGTTAATTGATTGCGTGTATTAGTTTAAATGCATGTCTATCTGTTTGACTGTTGAATGATCTGTTCATATGTTATGTTTTAAATGGCAAATTGAAAGCCTTATCGGCGGCCGAATCTGAAACTGATTAGTGATTTATGTTAATTAGCATTTATGTGAATTTATGGTAAATTTAGTTAAAATGTGATTTGGTATGATTAAATTGGATTAAATAAGCTAAATTATCAAAGTTGGACTTATTTACAAGAATGCCACTTAGTGGACAATTCTAGGACTTGTTTAATCACACTTCATACACTTTTGATACAACACTTCTTCAGCCATTTTGAGAGCTTGAACCGACTAAGAGAGAGAGAGAGAGAGAAATTGAGTTCAACTTGAACGTTTTGCTTGGAAATTAAAGGAATTGAAGGTTAATTGCATATTTGAGCCTCTAGACTTAAAATTGAGGAACCTAGGTAAGGATTTCATCCTTTTAATTGTGAAATCAAGTTAGTTCTTGCGTGGTTCTTGAAAGATTAGAGTTTTAAAGCCAAGAATTTGTTTGAATGTTGAATTGAGTTGCAATTCATGCATGCATGTGCATATCTAGCAGTTTAGAGTTGTTTTCATGGAAGTTATTGCATGCATGTCTATATTTTTGTTATAGTCCATGAACTCACCCTGTTTTGAAGTTAAATCTTGCATTTGATCTTGTTTTAGAACATTGGAGTTTCAAGGAACCCATGCATGTGTTGAATTTCCATTGTTCTTCATGTTCTTGAAGTTTATTTGAAAATAGTGTTTAATTGACTCACCCTTGGGCTTTGATTTTACAAATTGATCTTCAAAACAGGTTATATTATGGGTTTCAAGTGTTTTTCCAGAAAATGGGCCCAAGAGGTTGAGTTTTGATGCATTGAAGTTGAGTTTTGAGCTTGAGGTTCAAATCTAAAAATTTCAGATTTTGGGCTCACGCTCGAGCGAGGAACTCCACGCTCGAGCGTACGCATTGTGTTCATGCAGTCCGCTCGAGCAAGGAAAGTGGAACTCGAGCGTTAAATGCGTGTATCTAGTACTTTGCATGTGTTTACAGTCCGCTCGAGCGAGAGAGTTCACGCTCGAGGGAGGACTTGTGTCTTACGCTCGAGCGTGAATCGAGCGCCCGTCAAGCGTGATTTTTGTGCATCCAGTACTTTTACTGTAGCTTACAGTCCACTCGAGCGACGGAAGTCATGCTCGAGCGAAGCTCATTTGTCTGCATGTCCACTCGAGCGTAGAAAATCACGCTCGAGCGAGCCCCTGTTTTCTGAAAATTCTGAAAAGTGTTTTAAAGTGCATCTTTGCATCCTCATTCCATCCTAGGCACTCCTAGGCCTAGTTTAAGGCATCTTAATGAGGATATTGATGTAGAACCACACCGAGGCAAATTAGGGATTAAGTTATTGTTTCCCAACTCTGTAGCTTAGTGTGTGTTCGTTCTGTAACTGTGTAGGGTTGGCATCCAAGGACGCTCTAGCTGCTTATAGCCCAGTGCTCTGTGAGTAACAATGTTGTAAAGATATGTTCAACTGAGATTATTTTCTGAACAAATGATTGTACTGCTTTATGAAATAACACTGTTGTCTGAATGAATGTTTGTCCTATTTGTGAACTGTATTCGTGGCATCCATAGCAATTTACTGTTACTGTACTGTATTGTACTGCTACTGTCACAGAGATCTCTGTCGGTTCCCATATTGGAACCACTACTGTTTACTGATATGATGGCCATCATTGACTGCTCGGTCTGTTAAGACCTACTGTACTGTTTTGCTATTGGATGTACCACATATGACTATTATAGTTTCTGAATAACTGTTATGGCATGAATTATGAGCCACAAACTGAATGACTGATATACTGGTAAATGACTGTTTTGAATACTAAAAGGACATTCATTCTTAACCTCTTTACGCATATGTTACTCAATGGGCTTTAGCTTACTATTTATATATATATATATATATATATATATATGTAGGTGTTCAGGCACCAGACCGGAGTTAGGAGCGTCGGATTAGCTCTTGTTTTGTCAAGCCAACCATCGTGCCTCACCTTGTGGTTCCAAGCCTTTCAAGCTAGGGCTTTTTGGGGTGTTTTAGTTTTTCCCCTTTGTATCTGGTTTTGTAACACTATATAGACTGAATGATATGTGTACCTGTATTGTACTGTTATGGTAGGGATTTGGTCCCTAACCTGAATATCTGTATATGATGTATGTACATACTGTTTTGTTTCAAATGTGCATATGTTATGAAAAGTCTTTTTGCATACGGACTGTCACAGCTAATTGGACATCTTTTATTACTATTTTGGCTTCCGCCAGCCCCTGTACTCTGTTTTATTGTTATTACTGTTAAACAGGCCTTTGGTTATCACAGATTGCTGGCCGGTTATGGTGCTAAACCCATAGGGCGGGTTTGGATCGTGACAATATGGGTGATGCAATTTATATACTCGATTATGCGATCCTTAGGGATTTTTATAGGATAATTCTCAGTTTGTCTTTGATGACTTACATAAGGAATATCCTAAAATGATTCTAGATGCGAAATTGCAAACCCGTTGACTTACCTATTGGTAAAAGTTAGAACCTCAGCTATCGAGTGAATCCTCAGATTATTTAAAAGAGAAACAGATGACTTATATTCCTTCATCTTTTGTTGTGGGAGCTTGAAGTATGCTATGTGGGCATATTTGGCATGATAAGTGATATCTTTTGCAAATGGTAAATTGAGTATTGTCGACCTTGACCTTGCACATTAGACTGTGGATAGGGTGCTCTATTGGTAGTGTATAAATTTGTCCCTTGAAAGATTCAATGCGCTAGTTGGGTGCATATTGAATGAATGAAAATTGGTCACAAGAATGTCTTTAGAGAGGTAGTTGTGCAAGAGATAATGATCTTGAACCACTTCATGTAAGGCGCATATGGTGGATTCCATTGTATATGCTTATCGCAAAAGGTGCTAATAGGGTCTTTGTTTGGAATTTAGAATTGTGCAAACTGTGGTTGTGTTTTTTTGTCGATCGCTTACTTTTGTGAGATTATGAGATATTCATGCTATTATGGTTTGTAGCATAATGATTAGTAGATGATGATGTCAACACGCAAGATTGGCTCACTCACATGAGCAATCACTCTTGGCGATTGGGAGCGAGTAAGGATAAGACTAGTGGTTTATTTTATTTGTAGCCAAGAGAGGCTTAAATTACCCACTATGTATGTTTCCTTGGTGGAGCCGAGATGATGTCATATTGAAGACTAAACATGGATGTTGGTGCCCATTTCCTATGTATTGCCTGTTGTGATTAGCCAAATACAGGATCTTATTTGGCGCTTAGAAGGCGAGCAAATAGAGAATCCGTGTTAGGCACTAGAAAGTGACTCAATAGCTTAAGAGTGACCAGACTAAGATCTGTATGGTGTATTGAGTATGACATCACTCTTTGGAAGAGTTACTCCATCGTAGCATGTATTCATACTGCATGTGCTTGGCGACCAAGTAATGAGGTATGAGAATGGGTCTCTGCTTCCTCACCATGTGAGCCTTACATGTTATCATTGATATGACTTTCATTTTTGCACCCTTTTGTGACATTTGACTATGTCGTAAGGGGTTAATGTTCTGCTACTTTAATATATTGAATGCGGTCATGCATGATTGGGCCTTAAGGAATATCACTGGGAAAGTGGTTAATCCTAAACTAAATGGCATGATGACGAAGGAAAGATCATCTAGTGTTACATCTATGTTGTATATTCACCACCGGCAACTCACGTCGCTTTGTATGAGAGGCAAGTTGAGTGTGAATATATTGCAATGTTTGAGAGGGTCAAACATGCCCTTTTGAGTGATTAGAGATGTTTTTGAACAGGTGTAATTAGATGAGTTTGGGGTATATGAGACACTATTTTTATTTCCGGGTTGATGTCTCTATACTAGCTCTTTTGAGTTTCTAGTGTAGAGCTCTCATATGTAGGTGTTCTCAGTGATTGCACGATCATTGGCAAGTATGAGTTTGTTCAAGGTTTGTGCATATTGAGATTGAGATAAAGATATGACACTATCATGCCAACCCATGTGTGAGTGGGACATGTTGGAAATTGGTTCAGGTTTTGGACTCAAATTTGGGCGCCTATGGTGGCATGACCCATGACCCATTAAGTGACGCTGTCAATTTGAATTTCGAAGCACCATATCTTGGGGATAAGGGTGAATAAGCCACTATCTCATTTCATGGGGAGATAGAGTTGTGGGTGGTTACATCTCTCTCTTTATAATCATGAATATGTATTACATATTAGATTATGAGTTTTAACCGAATAGCTTTTTTTTTCCTCTTGAAAAAAGACTTTCTCTCACTAGCTTTCTGCCATGGGAGAACAACCATACATTTGTAATGTGAAGGGTGTAGGTAGTTCTCTAATAGTTCTACCCCACTGTTGGGAATTATTCAAAAATATCAATAGAGGCACATGATTCACCCATATGATTCATAAATTCAATTTCAATGCAAGAAGTATGTCCGAATCCATTTATTTCTATCGTATATTATTTCTTTTTTTTTTCCCCTACATGTATGATATGATTTGCAACATGGCAAATGTGAAATGTTGGAATATGTAGCAGGTTTTCACGTTTTATGCCATGGATAGTTGTTGTTGCCTCCATACGTGTTGGCCAACAAAACATCATGTTCACTTTTTATATGAAGAGGTTATGTGAAGTTTACAGTTTAGGGTTATGGAATTTTGGATGATATTGTGTGTGGATTTTTTAAATTAACAGTTGTTCGTATGGTTTGTCTTCAGTTTATGTGAACACAGGGGCGACTCCAAATGAGAGGTGATGGGTTCCATAACCACATCGAGCTATCAAAAACTCTTGAAAAAATACTGTTTAGAATGTTAATATTTTGTTTAATATAGTTTAATTTTATTAAAAACTAAGAGACTCTATTAAATAAGGACCAAAAGTATTAGAGACTTACTATTTAGAATTTTAATTCACTCTGTTTGGTTAAAAGTTTTTAAAAATAAATATCTTTTATTTTTTGTGTTTAGAGAACTTCTTAAATATTTTAAGCAAATTATTTTACTTTTTAGTTCCACTTAATTTGGATACATTCAAAAAATATATATATTTGTGAAAAATTATTTAAAAATTCATTAAATACAAAAAAATATAAATTTTCTTAGATTTTTTTATATAAATATTTTACTTTTTAGGTATAAACAAGCTGAGCCAAACTTTACTTTTCTTGAGCTTAGGTCATTTGCTTATCAAACTCATTTATTTAGCTTGAGCTCGACTCAATAACTAACTGGGTTTGAATTCGTATTATCATTGGCCCAGGCCAAATGCGTGCCAATTTGGGTATGTAGAAATTCATGTACAACAAAAGAGTAAACTACAAAATGACATTGTTCTAGGATTAAAAACATATATGAACTTACAGAGTACTCAAAATTAGTTTGGAACAAAACCACAAACAAATTGTAACATAAATATTGAAGATTGGCTCTGATTCACTTTGTCAACAATAGCTGCTGATTGAAGACAAATGAAAAAGCTGAAGATTTGGGCTAAATATTTACCCGAGCTACTCCATGGTAGGGTGGTTGATCTTCAGATCCTGTTAGTGGTTGCCATAAATGTTGTCGATGGCTTTTTGTAGACTTTTGCTCTCCCATTGCATCTATAAATTGTTAGTGAATGAGAGGGGTTCGGTGTGGCAATCAGAAGAGAGTGTAAGCAATTGAGTGAGTGTGAGTGTGAGTAGAGTGAGAGTACTGTCTCCTCCTCCTCTATTGTTGTAATCTTTGTATTTCTCTCTATATAGTGAAATCCACTGCCCGTAGATGTAGGTGCATTGCCCAACCATGTAAACCTTTGTGTTCCTCTTTTTTGCGTATGTGTTTGGTATTTGTTTTGGTCTCTCTGGCACAACAATTGGTATCAGAGCATTGTTGTGCAAAAAACAGAGCAATTTTCTATAAATTGAAATTTCGAAGTTATTGAAATCGAGTTTTCAGCCTACCAGGACGACCACCTCGACAAGAGGAGTTTAGACCCAGAAAGACCAACCCACAAAAACACTTCACATGACTTCACAAGCTTGCCAGAGTTTCGCCGGAGACTCGTCGGAAAGTTCAGTCCGATAAAGAAACAGAGGTTAACAAAGTCAACCTATCCTAAAGGCATTAAGTATTCACTTGTGCACCAATACAACGGAAGTTCATACTTGGCAGAGTGGTTAGAGCCTTGTTCCAAGCCTTGAGGACAAAGGGTTTAAAACCTTCACAAACAAATTTTGAAATTATTTTTTTGAAGCTGCCGAGTCATTGCCACGCCATCGCCACATCACTGCTACATTCGCGCCACATACTGCCACGTGCGAAGCCATACCAGCAATAGCTTCACTGCCACGCCATCGCCACATCAGCACACGTGTTCATCACTTTAGCACATCTACCACGCCATCATCTTAGTCAGTCAAAATTTTTGAAATTGCACGGAGGCCTCTGAAAGTTTAGGAAATTACATTTCAGTCCCTAATCTTGCTGAAATTATAATTTAGCCCCTAAAAACTTCAACAAATTATAATAAGGTCTCTGGAGTTTTGGGAAATTATAATTTGGCCCCTGGATTTGGAGAAATTTCATTGAGGTCCTTGGAGAGTTCGCGAAAGTGCTTTCTTAGCTAAATCAACCATTCAGGACATAACTGCTAATTCCATTTTTTGAGATTCAGAACTGAATTTTCAATGAAGTTTTCAGGAGCTTAGAATTTGTTGTGTTTCGGGCATTTCAAGCGTCTATTATTGTTTATGGTGGACATTATTGAGTAGTCTCAGTGGTGGAATCTATAGAGATGAGGATCAACCAAGTCTACAAGCAACCCAGGGACTACAAGCAACTCTGGCATTGGACCCTTTGTCCCATGCTAAGTTCGGGGTAGAAAAGTTTGATGGAAACAACAACTTCAGCATGTGGAAATGCAAAGTTAAAGACATGCTTGTCCAGATGAACCTGCATTTCACTATGGGAGACAAACTAGAGAACTTGGACGAGTTTGACTGGGAGAAACTTAATCTCCTGGCTTGCAGTTCCATTCGACTTTGTCTTGCAAAGGACGAGAAATATGCCTTTATAGAATGTGATACTGCGAAGGAGCTTTTGAAGGCACTGAAAGACAAGTTCATGACAAAGAGCATTGAGAACCAACTTTACTTGAAGAAGAGGTTGTTTCATTTTGACTACAAGAAAGGCATTTCAATGAATGAACACCTGAACAATTTCAACAAAATTCTTGCCGATTTGAAAAACCTGGATGTTTAAATCGATGATGAAGATAAAAAACTGTTATTGTCT
This sequence comes from Camellia sinensis, assembly GCF_055761805.1. Classification (NCBI taxonomy): domain Eukaryota; kingdom Viridiplantae; phylum Streptophyta; class Magnoliopsida; order Ericales; family Theaceae; genus Camellia; species Camellia sinensis. The sequence goes on from NC_138966.1 coordinate 17,806,114, forward strand.
AATGCCTTGCCTGACACATATGATCATCTCACCACCACTTTACTGTATGGTAAAGAAAAGATCAAGTATGTTGATGTTTCAAACGCCTTGGTAAATAATGAGTTCAGAAGGAAAAATAAGTCTGCAAATAGGGACTCAACATTAGAGGCATTAACAGTCAGAGGTAGGACGAATAAAAGGAGTTATAAAGGGTGAAGAAAGTCTCGCTCAAAATCCAGAGAGAGATCATCAGATAGAAGACGTCTTGCAAAAGACGAGTGTGCTGCCTGTCACCAGAAGGGGCATTGGGTAAAAGAATGTCCCAATAAAGACAAGAAAGAGAAAAAGGTGAACGTTGAACGAGCTGGAGATAATGGTGAAGGATCAGCCTTCACAGTTTCATCACTTGGCTATTCTAATGAATGGATTCTAGATTCTAGATGTTCCTACCACATAAGTCCTAACAAGCAGTGGTTCTCGAGTGTACGACAGTTCGATAGAGGAGTGGTGATGATAGGCAACGATCAAGCTTGCTAAACAAAAGGGATTGGAACAATTCGACTGAAGATGCATGATGGAACAATCAGAATTCTCGAAGATGTTCGCTATGTACTGGTTTGATGAAGAATCATATCTTAGTGGGAGTTTTAGACTCTAAATGCTACAAAGTAACTGTTGAAGGTGGTGTTCTCAAAGTGGTATGAGGAGCATTGTTGCAATGAAGGGTATTCGAGAAGGAAATTTATATTTCCTAGACGGCTCTACAATCACAGGGAGAGTGGCTGTCTCCACTGGCTCAGAGGATGACGTATCAGACGCTTCTAGACTTTGGCATATGCGCCTAGTGTAATGCCCCAAATTTTGATAATATAATACAATGATACACCGGGGTTTAACTAGCGGATACACATTATTTTTAAGCACAAAATACAGATAATTATACTAAAAGAAAATATTAGTTACAGATAAAATTCTTTAAGTCTTTAAATACAAATAAGTTCCTCGATACAAAAAGATTATCCAAAATACAGGAAATATAAAATCTAATCTCTAAGGCAGCCATGGTTCCTCAAAGCTTTTAGGGATTTCGTTCTTGGTGTAAAACTTGCCTTCACCTGGCATAAAACGCCATGAGCTTGGAATGCCCAGTAAACACACACACCCCGACCCTTTTCCCATTCCAAATACACAAGTAACATAACGGCACGATCATAACATACATCGAAAGTAATAATTAAGCAGAGCTCATAATTAAATTTCAGCTCTCATGAATAATAGTCAATTTAGTTAGTTCTAGGCAACTCCCCGCGGAATGCCGTTCTTACCCAACCACAAACTCCGGCCACGGGCAATTCTGACACCCCCTTGGTTAATACAATACCAATGCGTCGCTTACCGCATAACCACCAGTGCGTTGCTTACCGCACAATTACCAATGATGCCCACGCACTGAGGTTACATACCCGAGTGGTGACGTCACGGTCTGCCCCAAGAAAACGGGCTTCCAGGGATACTCTCCCTGTGTGAGACCCTCACTGCCACCCTTATGCCTCCCATTTCTGTTAAGCAGCCAAAATACCTCCCGTGCCATGTTAGGGTTCGAAAACACACTTGCGCAAGACTTCACAAAAATGGAACACATTCCACTATATCATAATCTTGAATCCATCATTAATTATCTCATAAAATTTAATACAATGATCGCAACCCATTACTATCTCATTTTATTTCCCCTTTATTAAGTGCATTATGTTCTCAGTTATAGCAAAGTATGGTCAGTATAATTACGAATCCAAACTAAACAACAAGTAATTTATTCATGGCAAAGTAAATTCACAATTTATCATAGATTACATATCGAGACTAAAACATTCAAGAAACATAGAATATAAGAGTTGCAAACCAAATAAGAGCATATTAACACAAATTTCCAGATTTCCAGATTCGAACCAGTTTGAAAATAATTACAAAAAAAATACTTTTATTGGCCCTAAGTACCTGGCCTCATGTGAGTTTGTAGATAAATAAGTCTAGTTTCAAACTCAATTTACGAAAGTAGGATAGGTATTTTATATTTTAAGATAATTCAGAATTACCAAGATCTGTTTAGATTTGTTGACAGTTACGCAAATAAGTTTTTCTCTTGAACCCCTCACTCTCTTGAGTTCAAACAAATTTTAGTTAAAATATAACACCAAGACTAAGATTTTGACATAAAATTGGACTCAAGATTATTTTTCTGGAATTTTATACAAATAGAGAAAGTTGATTGTTTTTCTGGTTCTGTGAATAGAAAACTTAGAAAAATTGTTTAGGTTATAAGAATACATCCTTAGGTCCTACCCAAATTATCACATACTTTAGACATACCAAATATTACCCCATAAAAACAGATTTTGAGTTGATGGAGTTTTGATAGGAAATAAATTCAATAGAAGGAAAAGATTTGCTGCTGGAAATTTAAGAAAGAAATAGAAACACACTATTTCTTAATTAATACACATTTATACAAGAGTGTAGGCCTAGACTAGAACATATATATACAAAAAACATGTATTAGGAGGGAAAAAACAAGTGGTAAGAGAACTTAAGAGAAGAGGTGATATATGTTTACCTTTGTTGTACAAGACTCAACAAAATTCTTCTTTTTCTTCTTCTCTTCTCTCTCTCTCTCTCTCTCTCTCCATTTGTTATATAAATTTAGAGTTTATATTAAGAGTGTTTAAAGTGAGAGTAAGCATTTTCATATTTGAGGAGAGTTGTAGATTTTGTGAAATCTTATATCCCTTATGGCTTAGAATTTGGAGATCCGTGGAGAAATATCGAGATTTGAGTGTTGGCGATGAAGGAGATTGATTTGAGGTAATTTGGGGTGGTATACAATATGATTACTTTAAATCTCTTGCAAAGAGTGTTTATTTTAATTACTTCCAATTTGTAATTCTCTTGATTATTGTGATCATTTGATAAATCCTGTGAAATCATTATGTTGACACGTTCGAGTGCTTTGGTCATTTGATAAATTTTGTAAAGTTGTTCTATGTGGTCAGCGTTGATTTGTCTGGCTAAATGACGTGAAAATGCTCCGTACATGGATCAAGTAGACCTTGCCAATAGCTTGGACCAATAGCCCGGATAAGTGGTTGTGCTTGGGTGAGGTGGGTGAGGCCAGCCATTGGTCATGTACCGAGTAGGACCGGGTATTTGGTTATGGATAAATTATCATTTGTCGAGTTGACTTGTTTGTGCAATTTAGTAAATTGCTTGATTATCAAATCTAATCAGTTGTGTAATTGTTGGATCTCTGTTGATTTATTTTCTGTCTGAGCCTTGTTATTCTTGTTGTATTGTATACTTCCCGAATTAATTTATTTTTCAAGTGTGGGGCAAATTTCGTGGCAATTGAAGTTGAAGCTTCTAAAGAGATTATTTGAGTTGGAGATTTTTAGTCCACAACTATATATTAATTTTTGAAGACTTGTATAATTTATATTTTGGAGACATTTGAGTTAATTATTTATGCAGACGATTCATATATTTGAGATTACGAGTTATCTGCAATTATAAATTTGAGGTTATTTTGATTTATTAATGGCCCAGAAGTTGGGGCGTTACACCTAGGGCATGTCAGTGAAAAGGCTTTACAAGGGTTAGTAAAGAAATTCCTATTGAAAGGTGCCAAAATAGGGAAGCTTGAGTTCTACGAGCATTGTGTATCGGGCAAGCAAACAAGAATCAAGTTTGGTACTGCCATTCATCGTACCAAAGGGATTCTGGACTACGTTCACACAAATGTTAGGGACCTTCCAAAAATGCTAGTAAACACTACTTTGTGTTGTTCATTGATGATTTCTCAAGAAGAGTATAGGTTTACACAATGAAGCATAAAGATGAAGTATTACACATCTTTCTTACGTGGAAGAAAATGATTGAGACCTAGGTAGGCAGGAAGATCAAGAAGCTCAGATCTGACAATTGTGGCGAATACACATTAAATCGCTTCTTTGAGGTTTGCTAGAATGAAGGGATAATGAGACATTTTATAGTTACTAGAACGCTGCAGCAAAATGGAGTTGCAGAACTCATGAATCGCACTTTGGTGGAGAAAGTCTGGTGTATGCTATTACATTTAGGATTGAGCAAGGCATTTTAGGGCGAGGCATTGAACTATGATCGTCATCTTGTCAACAGACTACCTGCTGCAGCACTAGATGGCAAGACTCCTATAGAGGTATGGTTAGGAGCGCCAGCTACTGATTATGATCAGCTACATATCTTCGGATGTCCAGCTTATTTTCATGTTACAGAATCTAAGTTGGATCCTAGAGCCAAGAAAGATGTCTTCTTGGGCTTTAGTGACGGTGTCAAGGGATATAGACTTTGATGCCCTGAATCAAAGAAAGTTGTCATTAGAAGAGACGTTACCTTTGATGAGTCTACAATGCTGAAGCAGCCAATCCTCAAAAGAATGAGGAAGTATTGAAGAAGTCAGTGCAAGTGGAGTTTGAGACTCCAACAAAGACTATTCAAATAGTCAACAATCCTGAAGAAGTTTCAGTTGATAGTTGTAGACGCGCCCTCGAGGGCCTATGCTTCTACAGTTTCGATTCAAAATGTCACGGTTCTTAATCTGATCTCACAATGTGCGATGTGAGATTGATAAATCACCAAAGAGTCCAAATCCGGCAAATCGTTTTGGAAAATTGATTTTTAAGAAAGAAGTGCCAAACATGGATTGCTTTGCCAGATACAGAGTCGCCACCTAAATATTTTATTTTGAGAGGAATTTAGGAAATCCTGACTCGTGCCTAAGGCCACGTGTCCGTCATCACCAAAGTTGCCTCGGCTCAGGAACTTGGGTACAATTGGGGAAGGTCATCTATGAGCACCCTCGCTCGCCCGATCAAAGATCGGCCTGTACTAAGCATGATATCTAGTTTTTGAAAACACATGTGTTCTTATTCCAGTTAATTAGCTAGAATTTACTAAGTGATGCGCACAACACACAAGTATAGACTAGATCGCCTAATTTGGAACAAAGCATTGCATATCCATTTGTTTGGAAACGGTTTGAAGTTTGCAACTCGCAAGTAGGCTAAAATGTGGATTTCAATGAATTGTCCCAATTGAAACAATCCAACCATCTGTAGACGCGCCCGCGTGGGGCCTCAACGCTACAGTTCGGACTCGATTTATGTCACGGTTCTTAATCTGAACCAAAGAGTCCAAATCTGGCAAATCGTTTTGAGAAACAGATTTTTGAAAAAGTAGTGCCAAACATGGACTGCTTTGCCAGATACAGAGTCGCCACCTAAATATTTTTTTAAAATGGGGAAATTTAGGAAACCCTGACTCAGTGCCGAAGGCCACATGTCCGTCATCACCGGAGTTGTCTCGGCTCGGGAGCTTGGGTACGATCGGGGAAGGTCAGCTATGAGCACCCCCTTTCGCCCGGTCCGAAGACCGGCCTCTACTAACCGTGATATCTGATTTTGAAAACGTTATGTGTTCTTATTCCATTTATTAGCCTAGAATTACTATGTTATGCGCACAGCAAACAAGTATAGACTAGATTGCCTAATTCGGAAATAAACATTGCATATCCGTTTGTTTTGAAAAGCGCTTTGGAATTTGCTACTCGTAAGTAGGCTAAAACACGGATTTCAACGAGTTTCCCAACTCAAACAATCCAACCATCACCCACAGGCATTCAAACAGTTTAACACATAAGCATCTAGCCACATGGTAAACATGTTGTCATGGCAACACTCACACGCATGCAAGATGCTAAAGCAAGAAAATACTTACATAGTACTCCGTGCCAAGACAATAAACTAGTTAGCAAACATGCATGTCCTAGCTCATGTTAAATTGCCTAATGCAACACATACAGGATGTAATCGAAGTGGGCTCGACTAACCTAAGCATGGCATATGAAATGCGATCAATTGATGCACGTATTCAATTTGGAATTGAAATACAAATGCAGTTAGCATGATGTACCGAGCCCGGTGCATGCAAGACAAATGCATGAATGCACGCATGCATAGCATAAGGTATGCTAAATTAAACGTGCCCTAATACTAACCACCAAAGCAGGTAAGTAAAAGGGAAGAAAGAAGTGGGGATTGGAAGACATACACACCACTCACACACACTTATTACAGATTTGCCCTCGCTCGGAGGGACCAAATAAATATTACAAATTAATTAACTACGCAAGATAATTAAATATTACACATTGCCTAATCAACTAAGCAAATTAACTAAAGCTAGAAAAACAGTAAACCGCCTCGGGAGGAGAGCCAGATGCAATGCACGCTCGGTCCTGCTCGGAAATGCACCGCCATGCATAGGCTGCCTCTGTTTTCCTTCCTTTACTCCTCTGGAGGCCGCCAAAACCTCAGGGCTGCTTCCTTGGACATTGGGGGACACCACCGGCTGGATGGTATTGCCACCGGCAGTGGCATGTGGCCACCGGCCATTGATGAAGCTATCGGCAGAGAAGGGATTGCCGGTCGGCACTGAGCACTGCCGGTCGGCAAAGTGTTCCTGCAGAATCTGCAATTGACAGCAACAGAGGGCAAGGCAAAGCATGGCAGCACAATTCAAGGCATGTATGCACCAATCATGTCCCCTATCATGCTTGTGACTCAAAAGGACATGTGTCTCGATTCTCGGACCACCAATCACACATTTCCATGCATGATGGCCCAAAGAACCAAGTATGCAACTTTCATGTCAAATGAAATGCAAACCATACAAACAAACCAAGGCCCAATTCCCATCACCAATTCAAGGAACAAGGCATGCATGCAAGATGCAATGCAACCTAGGCATGCAAACTAAGGATGCAACATCAAAGGGCTATTTCTAAGCACATTTGAATGAGGCAATCATGGACAAATAGCATGCAAGGTAAGCATTGAAAATCATGTTAGGATGATGTCAAACCAAGCAACAAGATAGGCTAAACATTAGCATGCAAATGGTCCAAGTTCTTGAAGCAAGTCAAAGGGACTTGAACCATGGCTAAGCCAACCAAGCCTCACAAGGCTAAGAGGACTTAAAATAGGTTCAAGGTAGACCTAGACCATGCAAAGGGGACTCCCTAGATGGCATCTAAGTGGCTCAAATTCAAAGCATGCACAATGGCCAAAACATGGAGCATACTACACAAGCTTTCAAAGCATTAAAGAGGCATCCAAGGTAAACATATAGGCATGCAAATGGGACTGAAATGACATGGTGGATGGTTCCAAATCATCAAATCAATGCAAAAATGCCATGCTATACATTCACACACTCAAGGCCAACAAGCCGGAATGCAAAGGGGCTATACTAAGCATGCCAAATCCGACCCAAACAACTATGGACAGACCTAAAACATGGCAAAATATGCACAAAACCTTCACAAGGCTAAGCCTAAAACATGCTTGAACAAAGGCTAACAACCTAAGGCATATTAAGGCAATAACATGGCATTACATGGTAGGTATGCTAAGCATGCATGGTGTACCAAAACCAACACAAAACAGAGGCATATTATGATATAATAGGCACAAAAAACAACCAAGGCATGGTCAACATGAAGCTTAGCTAGATGCTCCCTCAAGAGGCCAAAAATGATCCATTTCAAGGACAATAAGGAGAGGGGGTGGCCCTCTCCTTCTTGGGACCTCAAGGCACCATCCTCACCTCTGAAATCCCTCAAGATTTCAGTGGTGAGGAGGCCCAAACACCAAAGTCCCGGAGCTCACTCAAAATAGCACAAAATGAGGCCTTACAAGGCTTAGGACGGGTCAAACACCTCCAAACCACAAAACACTCTAAACAAACAATTTAGAGGGCCTAAAAAAAGAACTTTTTGTATTATACACTAAGCTCAAAAACGATTTTAAGATAGGTAAAAACAAGATGCAAAAATGGGGTAAAAAGGGGTAAGATTCTTACCCTTGAAGACCTCTTCACAAGTGATGCTCCAATGGCTCTCCTTGGCTTGAATCCAACACCAAAACACCAAAATCAGTCCCTTAGAACCTCAGGAGCCAAAGAAAGGTGAAACACTAGGTGTTTGTGCGCAATAGTATGGACTAAACACACTTTAACACACACAAGAGGGAAAAAGAGAGAGATAATGTGTATCAAACCCTAACTCTAAAACTCAAAACCATAAAAATGGCTGTCTAACCTCTCTCAAGTGCCTCAAGTGTCTAACCCTTGCAACAAGAGAGAAGACCCTCTCTTTATAGAACTTCTTGTCTTGTAAAGCTTACAAGACAAACTTCATAAGAGGGAGATCCCTCCATACACGTGTATGGAGGGGAGCAAAAAGCAAGACAGCTGTCTTAAAATATCTGCAAAAGCAGATGCACAGTAGTCGGCCGGCCAAAGATGCCATTTTGGCAAAATTGAGTGCCGACCGGCACTAAATAGTGCCGACCGGAAATATACATTGTCGGTGGCAGCAAAAACCAGCCGGTGGCCTCTAGCCACTGCCGGTGGTGTGTAGGGATGCCTCACAAGGCATTCCCTGCCCTTCCAAGGAAAAATGCAAATGTTTGGTGCAAAACCAGACACTAAACGGTCGAATTCGGAGATCCTAAGGCAAGGCGTGTAGCCGAGACCTCCGGGAACTCCAAACGAACACAAACATGGATGATCACCGAGTGTTCAAACGGTGACGTCCAAGTCTTGAGGACGGTCAAAAATGGGGTGTCTACACCTTCACCCACAGGCATTCAGGTAGTTATATCACATAAGCAAATAGCCTCATGGCAAGCATGCTTTCATGTTAACACTCACATACATGCAAGGTGCTAAAACATAAACACTCACAGTGTACTCCGAGCCAAAACAAGAAAGTAGTTAGAAATCATGCATGATCCTAGTTCATGTTAAGATAGCTAATGCAACACATGCAAAATGCAATTAGAATAGGCTCGGCTAATCTAAGAATGGCATATGAAATGCGACAACTCGATACACGTATTCAAGTTGAAATTGAAATACTATGCAATTAGTATAATGCGCTGAGCTCGGTGCGTGCAATACAAATGAATGTATGCAAACATGCTAACATAAGTATGCTAATTGAAACATGACCTAAAACTAACCATCAAAAGCAGGTAAGTAAAAGGGAGAAAGACGTGGGGTTGGAAGACATTCACACACGCACGCACACTTATTACAAATTCGCCCTCTCGACGGGGGGTCCGAATAAATAATACAAACCAAATGATAAATCAACTATTCTAGCTAATTAATTATTACAAAACCTTAATTAATTAACAAATTAATTACAAAAGGAGGCCGCGGCAGCACCACCTCGGAATGATTGAATGATGCATGCTCGACCGCCACGCTTGGAAACCTGTTTCCATGCCATATGTTGCCTCTGTTTGCACTGTTTTGCATCTCTGAAAATTGTGAAAATCCTTAGGATGCTTCTGAAACACTCCCTGAGCACTGTGGGAGGTCATCGGCCAATAGATGAAGTCACCGGCCATGGGAAAATGGTCATCGACCAAAAGTGGAGCTCTCGGCCAGATTAAGTTAGCCGGCCGACACTGAAGACGGCGGACCGGCCATCCCTTCCTGCAGAATGCTATTTTTGCAGCAGCAGAGGACAGACAGTGTATGGCAAGACGTTTACAAGACAATGTGTGCACGACCACCCTTCCTATCATGTTATGAACTCAAGGGAGTGTAGCGCTCAACACTCGGGCCACCAATCACGCATTTCAATGCATGATGGCCAAAGGTGCCAAGTGTGCAAATCAATGTGGAGTGAATGCACAGAAACACGTGAATGCCTCACACTCTATCATGTTGGATCAAGAGCGTTGGCGACTAAGGATTGAGGGACGTTTCATCACCTCAAGTACGAACGTTCCTCGCTCTTCGTGTTTGGTTTGACACCCCAAACCAAACACAATGCAATGCATGTATGCCAAATACAATGCAACATGGAAAAGCAATGTTATGCAACCTAAGCATGCCAAATGCAATGCAACCTAAGCATGCAAGTTAAGCTAATGTAACATGGGCATGCCAAGTATGCAACAATGTTATGTAATGCAATTAGCTAAATATCATGCGATATACCAAACATGCAAACATGATACAATACAAGCATGCAAATATCGTGAAAAGCAAACATGCTCAATGGACGTAAATTGAAATGGGCAGACCTCAGCCATGCCAAAACAGTGGCCAAAGTCATGAATTGGGAGCATGGAAATGCAAAACGAACATGCACATGCAAATGGTCCAACACTTAGGCAACAATGCACAATATTCAAGCATGAGCAAGATGTGATAAACATGAGAATATGGCAATGGATTAAGCTTTGAAATCATGTGAGGAGTGATGCCAAACCAACCAAACAAAACAAATGTAGCATGCAAGGAGGCCTAAAGCTTAAGGCTAGTGAAGAGACTTGAACCAAAGCTACACAAAAAAAAAGGGCATATGGCAAGCATGACCCAAAACAGTCCTAAAGCATGGCAAAGTAAGCCTAAAACATGCAATGACCGAAGCCAAAACAAGCTAAGACAAAGGGGCAAGAACATGAGGCATGTAAAGCTACCAAAGAGGTATTACACTACACCTAAGACAACCAAACATAACATGTTTTAAGCCAATAAAAATATAGCAATGGCATGTCAAAATGAGCCCAAAAACCTGCTTAGATGGCATCTCAAAGGCTTAGACATGATGGCATACACAATGACACATTCATGAGGCACAACATACCAACTCTTTAAAACATTAAAGGAGTCACAAGTGCAAGCATAGGAGCATACTATATGGACTGAAATAACATGACAAGTGATGCCAAATCACTGAAATGGTTGAAATAAGGCATGCTAATGACTTGAACACTCAAAGCTAACAAGCTAGATTTCATGGTGGCTATACAAAGCGTGGCATATGTGACCCAGGCAACCAAAATCAGACCTCAAGCATGGTAAAACAAAGCTAAAAGCTTCTCAAAGTTAAGCCAAAACATGTAAGCATGGTGGTCTAAACACAAGGTGCATGTTAAGGCAAATGAGGGGATTGCAAAGCAAGTATATGAAGTATGTAAGAGCCAACTAAACCCACCCAAAACAGAGTCATGGCATGCTAAAACAACACCAAAAACCCACTGAAATTAGGTCAACAAAGGCTAAGCAAACATGCTAGTATGGTGAGCCAACAATGCAAGCAAATGAGACACAAAGGGAGGGGGGTGCCCCTCCCCTATTCAAGACATCAAAACCACTTCTCCACCACTAAAATTCCTCTGGGTTTCAGTGGTGAGAAGGTCAAAACAAATGGGTTTCAAAGCTCAAGAAGAAGGTCACAAAATAAGGCGAAACATGGCCTAAGAGGGGGTAGACAACCCCCGACCCAAAAGTAACCTTAAACAAACATCTCAAGCATGAAAATACAGAAATTTTTTTAGTTGGACACTAAGCTTAAAACAATATGCAAGTATTGCTAAAAGCTTAAACAAAAATGGGGAATAAAAAGGTAGTTTCTCACCCTTGAAGACACTTCAAGAACACCAACTCCAGCACCTTCTTCTAATCAAAACAAACTCAAAAACTCTGAAATCAACTCCTTAGCACCTCAGTAACTAAAGGAAAGTGTAACACTAGGTGCCTTAGTGCAAAAATATGAACAAAAACACCCTTTAGAACACTATTACACACAAATATAGAGAGAGAAGGAGATATAGAGAGAGAGTGATATATCTTTCATATATCAGATTGTTCAACCTCTGGAAAGGGAGGGGAGGCCATCCTCTTATAGGAAATCCAATTCCAAGCTTCCAAGGGAAGCTAAGTGTAAGGATGAAATCCCTCCATACAGGAGGGCAGAGTCTGTGCTCACCAGCTGGCATGCACAATGCCTGAAAAAGGCAAAGAAAATGCCTCAGCGAGAAAAAGTGGCTGATCGACCAAGAAAATGGTCGGCCGACCAAATACAGTGTCGATCGACCAATACATTTGGCCAGTGGCAAGAAAACAAGGTCGATGGCTTCAGGCCATGGTGTAGGCACCCCATTTTTGACCATCCACAAGACTTGGGCGTCACCATTTGAACACTCGGTGAATATCCTTGTTTGTGTTCATCTTGAGTTCCCGGAGGTCTCGGCTACGCGTCTTGCCTCAGGATCTCTCGACTCGACTGTTTTGTGTTTGGTTTTGCACCAAACACTTGTGTTTTGCCTTGAAAGTGCAGGGAATGGCTTATTGGCTATCCCCACACTCCACCGGCCATGGCTTGAGGCCACCGACTGTGTTTTGTTGCCACCGGCCAAATGTTTGGCCGGCCGGCACTATAGATGGTCGACCGGCCATCCATTTTGGTCAAATTGCATTTTTGGCCGGCCGACTACTATGTATCTACTTTTGCAGATATTTTTATGCCAGCTATGCTAGCTGGCATACACTTTGCTCCCCTCCATACACGTGTATGGAGGGATCTCCCTCTTGTTAGCTTGCCTTGGAAGCTTTACAAGATTGAATTGTCTATAAGAGGAGGCCTCTTCTCCCTCTTTTAGGTGAGACAACATTTTTCAGAGGGCTCTAGTTTTAGGGTTTGAGTTGTGTATCTATCCTATATCTATATCTCTCTCTCTCTTGTGTTTTGTGTGTGTTTGGTCTTACTTTTGTGCACAAACACCCACCATTACACCTTCCTTTAGCTACTGAGGTACTAAGAGGCTGTTCTTGAAGTTTTGGAGCTGGTTTAAGCCAAAGAAGCTACTGGTCCATCATTCTTGAAGAGGGTTAACAAGGGTAAGAACTTATCCCTTTTATTCCCCATTGTTGCATAGCTCTTTAGGCTGCCTTGCAACTGTTTTTAGACTTGGTGTATAACATATAAAAGTTTTTTTTTTTTTGCCTACTCTAAATAGTTGGTTAAGGGTGTTTTGAGCCTTGAGGTTGTTTGACCCCTCTTAGGGCTTATTTGACCCCTTTTTTGTGCTATTTTGGGTGAGCTCCGGGACCAATGTGTTTGGGCTTCCTCATCACTGAAATCTTGAGATATTTCAGTGGTGTGGATGGTGCCTTGAGGTCCCAAGAAGGAGAGGGCCACCCTCTCTCTTTGTTGTCCTTGAAAAGGGCCATTTTAGCCTCTTGAGGCAGCATCTAGTTTAGGTCCATGTTGGTCATGCCTTAACTGATTTTTATGCTTATTATGTCATAATATATCTCTTTTTTTACTTGGTTTAGACACACCATGCTTGCTTCGCATACTTGTCTTGTAATGCCATGAAATTGCCTTAACATGTATCTAGCGTTTAGACCACTATGCTTACTTGTTTTGGCTTAGCTTCGTGAAGCTTTTACGCATGTTTTAGTGTGTTTGAGGACAATTTTTGGTTGTTTGGGTCATCCATGCTTTGCTTTGTATAGCTACCATGCAAACTCTCTTGTATGCCTTGAGCATTGACCCCTCTAGCATGCCATCCTTGCATCATTTCAGTGGTTTGGAACCACTTTTCATGTTATTTCAGTCCTTGTGGCATGCCTATATGCTTGCATTTGATATCCCTTTAATGTGTTAAAAGGTTGTTGTCTTATGGTCCTTGTTTGGGCCCTTTTGCATGTTTCCATACTTAAGCCATTTAGATGCCATTTAGGTGGGTTTTGAGGCTCATTTTAGCATGTCACATCTCTGTTTTCAGTCACTTAATTCATGCCATGTGTGGTTGCACTAAGTGTAGTTCAATGCTTCTTTGGTGAGCCTTAGGCTTTAGATCATTTGTTGTATGCTATGCTTGTCTTGTTTGCTTGTTTTGGCACCATCATTAACATGATTTTCAGAGCTTACATTGCATGCCATATGCCTATGTTGTTCCTCTTTTAAGTGTGCTTGAAAGTTGTCTCTATGTGCCCAAGTGTTGGACCTTGCATGCATGCCTATTTGTATGTGTTTTGGCTTCCATTCTTGAGCATGTTGGCCACTGTTTTGGACCTAGTAGAGGGCTGTCCAAATTAGTTTAAGACCATCCCTTTGGCATGTTGTTGCATGCTATACATGTTTGTATTTTTAGGTACTTCGCCTATTAACATGTTGCATGTTTAAGTGTCATTGCATTTGGCATGCTTCTTGTGTTAAGTCGCTTTGTATATTTACATGTGTTATGCCTTTCATGTTGTTGCATGTGTGTCATTAACATTGATGTTATATGCCTTGCATGCTCACTTGTTTAGTTCATGTGCCTATTGCACATGGTTTTGTTGTTTGCATGATCATGTTGCACACTTAGCTCACATGCCTAGGTTGCATTACATTGGCATGCATGCTTTGTCTCTTGAATTGAGTATGATAGAGGTTGAGTTCATTGTGTGTTTGTGTGCATTATATTTGACATTAAAATGCACAACTTGGTTTCTTGGGCCATCACGCATTGAAATGCGCGATTGGTGGTCCGAGAATCGAGTACCATACCCCTTTGAGTCATAAACATGATAAGGGGTGTGTTGGTGCACACATTTGCTTGAAATGCATTACCATGCCTTGTTTTGCCCTCTGCTGCTGTCAAAACAAGTTCTACAGGAAGAATTGGCCGGTCGACTACATACAGTGCCGACCGACCATGTATTGTTGGCCGAGAGCCACACCCAGTGGTCGATGACCACATCCCCTTAGCCGGTTATCATTTACCTTGGCCGGTGGCACTCCACAGTGTGCAGAGAGCATACCTTGGGACTTTTGCAATCTCCAGAGGAGCAGAGCATGGTAAGCAGAAGCATGGTAAACAGAGGCAGCTTGTGCATGGCAATGGATTTTCGGGCGAAGCCAATCCAAGCTTGCATGCATCCCTCTTCCCGAGGCTATTTTACTGCTTTAAATAGCTTAATTAATTTGTTAATTAGTTAAGGGTTTGTAATATTTAATTAGCTTGTAGGTTAGTAAATTTGTATATTCTTTCGGACCCTCCGAGCGAGGGCAATTGTGTAATAAGTGTGCGTGAGTGTGTGCATGTCTTCCAACTCCACGTCTTTCTTCCCTTTTATTTACTAGCTTTTGATGGTTAGTCTAGGGCATGTTTCAATTAGCATATAGTATGATAGCATGTTTGCATCCATTCATTCGTTTTGCATGCACCGGGCTCGGCACATCATTCTCACTGCATTTGTACTTCAATTCCAAATTAAATACGTATTAGTTGTAGCATCTCAGATGTCATTATAGATTAGCTAGGCCTATTTTAGTTACATTTTACATGTGTTGCATTAGCCATCTTAACATGAACTAGGATCATGCATATGATTACTAACTAGTTTCTGTTTTGGCTCGGAGTACTCAGTAAGTTCTTATGCTTTAGCATCCTTGCATGCGTGTGAGTGTTGCCATGACAGCATGCTTACCATGAGGCTATTTGCTTATGTGATATAACTGTTTGAATGCCTGTGGATGGAGGTTGAATTAGCTAAATTGGAATAATGCATTAAAACTGTGAGTTTTAAGCCCACTAGATAGTGGCAAAATCATCTTTTCTAAAGCCCACTTGAGGGTGGCAAAACCTGCATTTTAGCTTACTTGCGAGTAGCAAACCATTTTCAAAACAAACATGTAATGTTTTGTTCCAATTTAGGCGATTTGGTCTATACTTGTTTGCTGTGCGCATAACATAGTAATTCTAGGCTAATAACCGGAATAAGAACACATAATGCTTTCAAAACAAGATATCATGGTTAGTAGAGGCCGATCTTTGATCGGGCGAGAGGGGGTGCTCATAGCTGACCTTCCCCAATCGTACCGAAGTTCCCGAGCCGAGGCAACTTTGTGATGACGGACACGTGGCCTTTGGCAACGAGTCAGGGTTTCCTAAATTTCCCCAAAAATAAAATATTTAGGTGGCGACTCTGTATCTGGCAAAGCAGTCCATGTTTGGCACTTCTTTACAAAAAATCTGTTTTCCAAAAAATGATTTGCCGGATTTGGACTCTTTGGTTCAAGATTTAGAACTGTGACAATTTGAGTCCGAACTGTAGTGAGCCCCAAATGAACAGAATGGGATTCCCTCCCGGGATGTTCGGGGATGTCTACACATGGCCGGTGGGTTGAGGGGATGGCTAACAGGCGACCCTCTACCCTTAGAAGCCAAAAACATAAGTGTTTGGTCCACAACCAAGCACAAAACAAACAAGTTGAGAGATCTTCAGGCAAGGCGCGCAACCGAGACTTCTGAGAACTCAAAACGAACACAAACATGGATGATCATCGAGTGTTCAAATGATGACGTCCAAGTCTTGAGGACGGTGAAAAATGGGGTGTGACCTCTTCGCGTCCGACCATTTGATCCGGTGACCCACAAGCCGGCGATACATGTGCTCCCTCCTGACAGCCTCTGCCACTTCCGGAGCTATGCACGAGGTGCGCCACTAGAGCTTCTACTGCGCGAGCCAGAGTCACATCTGTCTTATGGCGCCGCTGACGTATATTCTTCCTCTATTTCATTTTCTGCAATGTAGAACACATAACTGCGATAGTCGATTATGTTCTTTAACTCCTTAATTCAGACACACTGATACACCACATGCCGTAGTTCACTGTGAGCACACCCACACCCGATATCTGTTTAAATCTGAACACATGCACACACACTGCATTCTCAACTGAACAATTTAAACGTACTGATACAACACATATTGTAGTTCACTGTGAGCACACCCACACCCAATATCTGTGTAGACTCGGACACATGCACGCACACTACATTTTCATCAATTCTGAGCGCATTCAACACTGTATTTCTAACACTACTTCGCAACTGTTTGTTTTGAACACAGGGAGATTCCCATGCCTTCTGAGGGTATGGGAACACTGCCGCCCGAGGCTTTTATATGGAGCTACCTGATGCGGTCCGTCATATTGTTGACCGAGCCGGCTTTGGGACTTTCGGCATGGGACTCTCGCGCCTCACTGCAAGTAGGCCCCTTCTTGCTGCTCTGGTGGAGAGGTGGTGGGACACCACCGACTCCCTCCACCTTTCTGCCACCGGGGAGATGACAATGACTCCTTTTGACTTCTCCATGCTCACAGGCATCGGAGTAGGGGGTGATCCGATCCCCTTTAATATAGATATGGATGAGTGGGACGCCGCTCAGCTATACTTGTTCAGCACTCAGCCACCTCTTGCCCGGGCAGGGTTTGTGAGGTACTCATGGTTCGAGGATCACTTCCGGATCTCGGCGCCTACTACTCGAGAGGAAGAGGAGCAATATGCCCGTGGCTTCATTATGTTCTTGCTGGAGACCACACTCTTCACCGACCGGGCGAACACCGTCACCCTCTACCTGCTGAGCGCATAAGTGGACGTGACACGGATCTGCCACTACGACTGGGGTGGCGCGGGCTTTGCCACTCTTTACGGATATATGAGCTCATCCTCCCGCCTCAGCGGGCAGTTGCTTGGAGGCTATTGGCGAGCCTGGGAGGTACATGCTCCATTTTCTGTCATTTCAAATCTGTTTTTCATTGTCTGCACATCACACACACTGCGCGCACGTAATCTGCTTTGCACTAGTTGTACACTGCACACACTGCACAATACACTGCACATACTGCACTCAGCTTTATCTGTGTACTGCTTTATCTGATAAGCATACTCATATCCGTTTTGTCACACCATACAGTTGTGGGTGTACCCCTACTTCCCTAGGCTCGCCCCAGTGCCAGACGAGGAGATTCCTCTAAGTGTTCCATTTTCTCACCGCTTCGATATGAGACGCGAGCGGAGGCCATGGGAGTCCTTCGTATTCTTTCGCCGCTACTTTGACACCATCATCGCAGCCGAGGTATGTCAAACATTTCAGTTTATTTAAGCTTCGCTTTATTTTGTACTCTCAATATCAGTAGATAACAAACTGTGTTTTATTTGCAGATCACTTGGCAACCTTGGGCCCCGTTGCCTGATGCAGTTCGGGAGCGGTATGCCAGTGCTCGAGAGACTGCCCGTTTCAGAGTTCTGCTAGAGGGCCCAGTCTGCCACGCTTGGTACTTGGGTGAGCGCTTCTTGCGGCAGACCCTCGGCTTACCGGAGCAGGTAGTCTCGAGGCTGCCTCCCACCTGTGTGAGGCATAATGAGAGGTATACCTTTGAGGAGATGATGGATTATACGATTGGCTGGGACTCGGAGGGCTTTAGAGACGAGGGTGATTACGCTGAGTACATCCAGGCTTATATCATGCGGCCTTTGACCGGTGCTCGCCGAGTTGAGAGAGAGAGGCCAGCGGTGCTAGCAACGGGAACAGGGGCACCGAGGGCACCTCCAGCCCGAGGCAGGAGTGGGTCTCAGAGAGGGCATGGAGCTGGATGGCCAGAGCTGCCTATGACGATCACATGTCGAGGGCAGGGTGGGGAGACAGATTCCCTTCGCTCCTCCTCCGACAGATTATGAGCTTGTCGGAGTCTATGGCTCGACCCCAGTATGTACTACCACACTTTGCATTCTGTGCAGTCATTTTAATTCATTTGATATCTCGCAGAATACTAATGACTTCAACCCTTTTGCAGGCTTCCGTCGAGTACACTCGCCAGTCCCTGAAGTTGACAGCCTCAGCGGTAGGGATGCTGCAACAGTGCATCAACTTGTTGACCATCTACAATATCCAGGTAAGTTCTTTCAATCGCAGTCTCGAACTCTGCCTGATCTGTTTCATACATGATCTGATGTATCACACTATCAACACGGCACTTGATACACAGCACTCACGGCACTGATACACTGTAACCCGTATACTGCTCACAGCGTTGCTCACGGCATTCATACACTGTACTCATACACCGCATTCTGTATTGATATACTGCTCAAAGCATCCATATACTGTTTTGCGTAGCACGACTGATGCATTTGCTATTTTCCCTTTCCAGGCCCCATTCCAAATTTCGGCTGCGGGAGGTGCTCCAGCTGGACCATCTGTTCCTGCTCGAGGAGGAGGGGGAGTCAGGCGGAGAATGACTATCCACAGCCGAGGTATGCACAGGCGCACCCGTGCTGAGAGCAGTTCACGAGAGCCTTCCCCCGATGATTCTGACGAGGAGGCGGTGTCATCCCAGGGTGAGGCCGGGGATTGCTTAGATTCCGACTATGGAGATGGCGGTGGTGACCATGGACCTTTGTCCAAGAAGAAGACCAGGACCGACTCTCGCACTCGAGATAACTGATATTGATCCAGACTTTTGCTGTTTTTCCTCTTCTTTGCTCTGTTCAGACACTTTGCTGCTTTTCTCCTCATTTGTTTTGCTTTATTTTTCTTTTTACTAGTAGTTTGAGTACATTGCCCTGCCTCAGGCAGGTTTTACTTTCTCAAAACTATGTACTTTTTGCAACAGACATGATGAAATGATATAGCTGTTTTGTTCAAAAGGTGTTACATTTGTACATTTTAAGCATCGCATTGCATCGCATTACACAACAATGTAAATGAGATTTGAACTTTTGAAAATTAAGCATTTGCATCGTAATAATCAGGTAGTGAACCGAGTAACAACAAAAACAACTCGATAATGAAAACAAAGAACTAGATAAGCTGACCAAGTGTAAATACAACTTGATAAGCAAAGCAAAGACTTAAAGAATGTGAAATACAACTCGATAAGCAAATGTACAACAACTCGATAAAAAAATTGCAGTAACAGGGGCGACTTCGCAAAATCATCACCGAAAGACATTGGAAGTGGAATCAGTTACAAGTTCTCAGCATGTTCCATACATAATCAGCTCAGGGAACAAGAAGGAAGGTCGTCGGCCAAAGGGAAAGCCCACCGGCCATGAGAAATGGCCATCGGCCATAATTTTTAGCCAATTGGCCAAAAGGGATGGTCGGTCGGCACTAATTTTGGCCGATCGGCCAAAAATGGCAAGCACCTCCAGAATGTTGACACCTGTCTTCCACTCACCACCTTATCCTCTACAAAAGCCTCAGCTTTGTAGTTTTCCTCATTTCAACACTGTTTTTCATCAAAATAGAGGCATTTCTCATCCAAAATCTCACAACTTGGATTGCCACCTTAGATGGCTCAGAAAAGTTGAACTTTCGAGGCTTCGGCATTAATGCACTATTCACACTGACTCGCACTCCGTTGCACCTTCCATTTCTCCATGCCGTAGCAAGATTTTGGAACTCGGTAATGCACGTCTTTAGTTTTGGCGGGCAAGAGATGTGTCCTACCTTTGAAGAATTCCTAGCTTTGATGGAATCAGAGCACAACGAAGAAATCTTGCCCCAACTTTGCTTCGGCCACACCCAAGCCTTAGGACGAATGTGTGGGCTCGCTATGGACGTTGCTTGGTCATTGATTTGTGACGGAATGCTGGACATTCCAAGTTTGATTCGTCGGTTTTCCGATGCGAGTGACCGTGGTGACCATCATTGGCAGGGCTTTCGGCGACATGCGCTTTGCTTGTGCATGCTGTCCTATTTCTTGCTTGCCCCAGGCTCAAGAGGGTTTAGCACTCGTTTGATCGAAGTTACCCAAGGCTTAAAAGAGGGCAAGAGCTGCATTACCATGACACTGGCTGAGACATTGATGGGCTTGGACGCTTTCCATCGCCGGGAGACGACCAGATTCGCAGGGAGTCCACTACTGCTACAGGTAATGTTTCCCACCTTGTCTCACATATATATTGCTCACATCACTTGGCCCTCGGGCTCGATTTTTCTTTCAATACCCTTTTCTCACTTTTCTCTCATCGTACATCTCTCTCTTCTTTAATCTCTCATTTTCCATCCCTCCCCAGGTGTGATTGATAGATAAGTTGCAGGTTGTGGACTCATGCCCAGCGTATTCAGCTCGTGGCTATTACTTTTGACGACGTCTGATCGATGCCCTTGATGAGGGATGGTGGTTCAACTGGATGTGCAGTTTGTCCGCAGACCGTATTGCTTGGCATTGTCCTTGGCTCAATCTACCGGTAATGAGCTATAGCATGTCCCGGCAGACCGAGATTCAATTGATTGGCTTGACACACTGCATGTTCTACCTTCCTTTTCGGTTCGAGCGCTAGTTCGGCCATGATCAGATTTGCCCGGCAGAGGGGATAGAGTACCCAGCTGCATTTATGGTTCAAGGCGCACAACTAGCTCAGCATGCCGCAACATGGAGGATGAGAGAGCTTCTGGCCCCCGCTCCCACTTTCAGTTACATCCTTTCTGATAAGTACATTGATTGGCTTAATAAAGAGGCACAGATAGGGCCCACTTTAGCATCAGAGGCTTCAACCAGCTCTGGAAGGGGATGTGGGAACACCTAACTATGCCCCAGATTTATTTGCCTTAATCAGAACTTTCAAGTTTTCTTAATGAATGTAATGAAAAACAACTTCAATTTGTATGCAAGAGCAGGAGAACTCTGTATTGAAATCAATAAAATTGAAAGTTGTGGGTACTGAAAATTTCCCGTTTGGTCCAAAAATGGTCTAAGTTGTAAAAGATTAATTTGAGCAAAATCAACTTTTATTAAAACTTTTCAAAACAATTTTCAATATGGATCAGAACTGGACACGCCTGAGATTTGTCACTGAGATGTACAACCCCGAATCCCAACAACTGGAAAGTTGCCCCTAGTCTGAGTAGCACTGCACCGGAGATTATAACCGAGGTCTTGAATGCAGAATAAATAGAGATGACCAAACATGATCACATGGACAAAGTTGATCGGGGAAGTGTTTATGGCTGGACTTCAGGATGAAGTTGCCTACGTATCCCAAAGATGGGAATCAAGCCTTACGTAGTTCGGCTCGGCTTTACTTGTGTATTGACACTCTCCTTTTGCGCTCTAACTTTTGCCAAGGCCGCCCTTTGTGGGTTTTCAACCTTGCGAGCTCAATTTTTATAAAAAAAAAAAAAATTTGTGCTCTAACTTTTGCCTAGGTCGCCCTTTCGGGTTTTCGGCCTAGTGAGCCTCTCAGGGAAAATAATTCTTCAACTTGTCCATGTTAATCGATTGGGAGAATTCTAGGCCATCTAGGTCCATCAGAACGACAACTCCACCCGACCAGATAGACTTGATGATGTAAGGACCACTCCAATTAGGTCTGAACTTGCCCCTAGGGTCATGGATGGGAGCTCGGTTGTCTTTGAGCACCAAATCTCCTTCCTTCAAATTCCTGGACTTGACTTTCTTGTTGAAAGCCCTGGAAATTCGTCGTTGATAACCTTGAACATGGTACAGTGCTTTCAGCCTTCTCTCATCAAAGGGCATGAGTTCCTCGAATCTGCTCTGCTGCCAATCTACCTCAGCTATCTGACACTCAGTCAGTACTCGTAATGACGGAACTTCAATTTCGATAGGTAGAACGGCCTCCATCCCATAAACCAATGAATACGGAGTCGCTCCAGTAGAAGTTCTAATTGACGTTCGGTAACCCCACAGAGCAAATGGCAGCTTACCTGGCCAGTCCCGGTAGGTTTCCTCCATCTTCTGTAAAATACGCTTGATGTTCTTGTTGGCGGCCTCAACTTCCCCGTTGGTCTGCGGCCGATACGTAGATGACTTGTGAAAAGCCACATTGTATTTTTCCAACAAGTCGATCACTTCCTTCTTGAAGTGGAAACCGTAATCTGAAATAATCTCGTTCAGGACCCCGTAGCGACAGATGATGTTATTCCTGATGAACTTCGCAACATGTGAAGCCTTCAACACCGCATAAGATTGGGCCTCAACCCACTTTGTGAAATAGTCTATCGCGACCAGAATGAACTCATGCCCATTGGACCCCTTCGGAGTGATAGCCCCGATCACATCAATTCCCCAAACTGAAAATGGCCATGGCGAAGTCATAT
The DNA here is from genome assembly GCF_055761805.1 of Camellia sinensis. Taxonomy (NCBI): domain Eukaryota; kingdom Viridiplantae; phylum Streptophyta; class Magnoliopsida; order Ericales; family Theaceae; genus Camellia; species Camellia sinensis. Next base: position 17,828,893 of record NC_138966.1, read on the forward strand.
TGTACAGCTTCGACGGCAGGATGTTCATGCAATTCGCATGGATCTGACATTTGTAGCATCGCCGAACAAAGCTGATACAATCCTCCTCCATGGTGGACCAGTAGTAACCCTGCTTGAGGATTTTTCGGGCCAGCATCACCCCGTTCATGTGCGCTCCGCACTCTCCTCCATGGATGGCCTCCGTTAGGCGCTTTGACTCTTCAGCCTCAACACACAGCATATGCATTCCCAGATAACCTCTTTTATATAGTTTACCTCCGCAGATGATGAACTGAGCAGCCATTCTTCTTATTGCCCTTTTATCCTTGGCATTTGCCCCTGGTGGATATACTTCTTTCTCCAGGAAGTTCCATACATCATGATACCAGGGATTCTCATCTTAAACCTCCTCCATGGCAGCAATCAGCTCGTAAGCCGGCACAAATTTTTGGCCAATGATGATCGGACACATCCGGACTCCAAAAAGGGATGTCTATCATAGAAGATAGAGTTGCTAATGAATCTGCGAACCTGTTGTTTTCTCTTAACAGATGAGCGAAGTTCAGTTTCTCAAATCGAGGAATCAGCAAGTCCAAGGTCTGGTGGTAAATTCTCATCTTTTCTTTTTTGACTTTCCAATCTCCTTTAGCTTGAGATACAACAAGGTTCGAGTCCCCAATGACGTCCAACTGTTTTGCCCCTAGTTCTTGGGTGGCTTCTAAACCAGCAATGCATGCTTCATACTCTGCTTCGTTGTTCGAGACTTTGAATCGGAGTTTAAATGCTAGAGGAATACGAGAATTATCGGGTGCTATCAGCAACACCCCTATCCCATATTCGTATTGGTTTGACGCTCCGTCAAAGTACATCATCCAAAATTCTTCTTTGACATACAAAATAGACTCGTCTGGGAATAGGTACTCAACTGCTTCATCTCCTTCCACTGGGTGATCGGCTAGGAACTCCACTACCACTCTTTCCTTCACTGACTTGCGCACCACATACTTCAGAGCGAATTTGGAAAGTAGAAGCAACCAACGAGCTAGCATACCCGTAAGTGCCGGCTTCTCGAAGAGATATTTGATGGGATCTAACCTTGAAACCAACATTACAGAGTGAGCTAACAGGTAGTGCCGCAGCTTCCTAGTAGCCCATACCAAGGCCAGACAAGCCTTTTCCAGCAGAGTGTAGCGGGTCTCGTATTCTAGTATCTTCTTGCTCAGGTAGTAGATGGCTCTCTCCACCTTGTCCTCAGACTCCTGTGCAAGTATGCAGCCCATTGTAGTTTCAGTTACTGAAAGGTACAAAATCAGCGATTTTCCCGGCTCAGGCGGTGACAACACGGGTGGGTTCTGTAAGTATTGCTTGATCTGTTCAAAAGCAGCTTGGCATCGGCCGTCCCATTGGAATTTCTTTCCTTTCTTCAGGAGGCCAATGAGTGGTTCACAAGTCAAGGTTAATTTAGAAATAAACCGTCTTATGAATTGCACTTTACCCAAAAAGCCTCGCACCTCCTTTTCAGTCCTTGGTGGTGGCATTTCTAAGATGGCCTTGATTTTGGAAGGGTCGACTTCGATACCTCTCTGTGTATTTAAGAACCCCAGCATTTTTCCTGCTGTAACACCGAACGTACATTTTTGAGGGTTCAGCCGTAACCGAAATTCCCTGATCCTTTGGAAAAACTTTTGCAAGGCGGTGTAGTGGCCCTCTCTTTCTTTGGACATGACAATCATGTCGTCCACGTACACCTCAACCTCCTTGTGGATCATGTCATGCAATATTGTGGTCGCAGCCCATTGATATGTAGCTCCAGCATTCTTCAGCCCAAACGGCATCACTCTATAACAGTAGGTCCCCCACGGGGTGGTGAAGGCAGTTTTTTCCCGGTCTTCGGGTGCCATCACAATCTGGTTGTAGCTTGAAAAGCCATCCATAAATGAGAGCAGTGCATGCCCAGCAGTGAAGTCTACTAACTCATCGATATGCGACAAAGGAAAGTCGCCCTTCGGACAGGCTTTGTTCAGATCCCTGAAATCCACACATACCCGAATCTTGCCATTATACTTCGGCACTAGAACGACGTTGGCCAACCAAGTCGGGTATTTAGATACCAGCAGGAACCCTATGTCAATTTGCTTGGTGACCTCTTCTTTGATCTTGATAGCCCACTCCGGGCGAATCCTCCTGAGCTTCTGCTTAACAGGTCTGGCCTCTGGGTCAAGAGGGATCTGGTGCTGTACAATCTCAGGATCGATTCCAGGCATGTCTTCGTAGGACCACGCGAAAACATCTTTCAAATCTTTTAATAAAGCGACTAAGCGCACTCTCCTCCGAAGACAACGTGGACCCGATCTGGACCAACCGCGGGTCCTTCTCAGTACCAATATTAATTTGGATGATTTCATTAACCAGCGGTTTTACAAACCTCTCCTGCTCTTGTTCTAGCAAATATTTCAAAATCAGAGCAATTTCTTCCTCGTCGTTTTCATCAAAGTTTTGAAAGTCTGAATTAATGCAATAAATCAAAGGCATAGAAAAATACTCAAAAGCCACAGCCACTTCCTTCTCATTAATCACTTCCAAGTCGCCTGATTCCTCTGTTACAACAGACAAAGGAAAAAGAAAAAGACGACCTAGATAGGACTGTGGCATCTGGGTTGTCACCCCCAAGAATACCAGACTCAAACTCAGACGAGCTGGGACCTGATTCCGACCCCACAGACTCGGTGGAATCAGATTCCGGCTCACTACCTGACCCGGTGCTGTTCGATAAGAATCCCTCATCGTATTGCCAGACGAGGGAGGGTGTGATGTTTGCATCCAAAATGTTTGCAGATGGGCTCGCAGCCACTTCATTTCCAATCATAGACACTGAGAGATCATCCCCCAAGCACTCATGTACGATCGGAGGATCTGATAGCAGACTAGCCAGTGCTACCCCCATTTCAATCTCGGTGCTCTTGGAATCCATTCCCTTACACTGTTCAACCTTAGTTGGTGGGTCTGTCTGCTTTTCGGCAACATCATCCCCAGACAATTGTAAATCGAATAATATCTCAAAACCCAGCAGGCGTCTCTTCTCGGCGTTCAGCCATGGCTCTGGGAAGCCACAGAATGGAAAGTCTTCCCCCTCCCGGACAAAGCGTCCGTTCAGGGTACCCTGAATAGGCCGATGCATTAACTCAAAATGCCTCCCGGTCTGCTTGGCACTGACTCTCTCAGCCATTTCTTTACCCTTCCTCACCCAGTCCTCCTTGGTAGGTAGGTAACTTAGACCAAAGGTATGTGGGTTATGCGGCACTTCGGCCGACGTCGCAGCGCCTTTCCGGCCACTCTTTCCTAATCTCATCCCAGGGATATGCTGGAGCTTGTTCATCAGGTACACAGACTGTGCACTGACATACAACCCCTCATCGACAGCCAAAATGTTCTGTACGACCCGGGCATCGGCTAGCGTAAATCCTGATAGGAACATATCCTCCGTGCCATGCTCGATTTCCAGAACCAGTGTAGACACTTCTGGCGGTGGATGGATTGATGAATTCCCAAAAACTATAGCCACACCCTTCCCGTGGGGGTATTTCAACATCTGATGTAGGGTAGAAGAGACTGCCTTTACCTGGTGCAGCCACGACCGTCCTAAGAGTAGATTAAAGGTCGCGGGAACGTCTAAGACATGAAAATCAATCTCGTGTTGTCTCGGACCAACCTTAGTGTGAATCCTCACGGTCCCCATCACCTCTCTGCTTGTATTGTCATATGCCTGTATCACCTGGGCAGTTGGCTCAAAGTCCACGGACTTCAACCCGATTGCATATGCTGTCCTTGACGGGCATACGTTAATAGCAGATCCTGTATCGACAAGAACCACCGATACCCATTTGTCTTTGCACTCCACAGAGATGTAGAGCAGTTTGTTATGATTTGCGCCCTCAAGCGGCAGTTCCTTGTCAAAAAAGGTCAACATCGGGGAAGCTCCTCCCGAAAAAACCAATCCTACCAACTGCTCAGGCGTGGTGTCTATCGAGAGTTTGGCTTTGTCCATTGCAGATAGGACAGCTTGTCTATGTACTCTTGAAGCCATAAGCAGTCCTCAGATGGAGATGTCTACTTGTATTTTCTTCAGCTACTTTAGCACAGCCTCTTCTTCGAGTAGCTTTTCTTTCTGCTTGTCTACCTCTATGTCCTTCCCAGACGCCTCTGGTTGATCTAGGTGTGGGGGTTTGAAATACCGCCCACTCCTAGTCATGTGATCAACTTCGCCAATGTACCAAGTATCATCCGGCTGGTTACTCCCCCAGTCTTCATCTGTGTGGGCAAGCCATAGATCATCATCTTCCCACCACATGCCATCGGCAGCCGATAAGCATCTGTCCAGCTCCGTTACAACTATTCCTGTGCCCACAGAACCTTCCGTTCCTGTGCTCGCAGCACGGTCTGTTCCTGTGCACACAGCACGTTCTATTCCCGTAAGGGCCTTGGCCTTTCTGGCCCTTTTAGAATGTTCAAACCTTTCTCGCTCAAGTTGCTTCAGCGCAGCTTGCTGTTCAACATCTCCTATATTCAAATTGCCCGGATTCCGAGCGAAATTCTTGACACCGGCGCTTTCCGGCGATGTAGACTGATTCCCGACCCTTCCGGCCACAGTTGATGTCCCCGTCCCTAACGGACCCTATTCTAGCTGAGGTTGTTCAACCACATCCGACTGGTCGTCAAGCCACCCAATAGATTCTGCTGACTCATCAAACCAATTGATTGCCACGTCCCCTGAGTCTTGCTTGTTGAAAAACTGAAGGTTAGCAATGTCTTCTTATAGTTCTGCCAGGTCATCCAGCCCCTGATTAAGTCCATATTCCCATATTACGCAAATCTCTGCCCCCACTGGCAATTCCACATTCGGCCTAGTTGACCTGCTGATGTAACGTAACCGCTTGGGTTGTACATGAAGCTCGCAGACCTCTTTGGCTCTGTATTTGCATTCCCATCTGCCTCCGCAGTCGACCCACTTCTATCTTCGATAGCTACCACCACCGTTTCAGGTTGGGTTTGGGAGATGTCCAATACGCACAAGTCAGTGCTGTCAAGAATGAACACCTCCGGCTTGGGTAGTTGAGAATGGGTGATATATATACTAGGGTCATATGGCACAACCCCAATTTGAATCATATTGATGTGTTTGGGAGGTGGAGCTTAGTTATGTGGTCGGAGAGGGTTGGTTGTGACATTCGATTTCTCCAGAGGCACGATCACCCTGTTGTCAACGAGATCCTGAATCTCGTGACGCAATCTATAGCACTGGTCGGTGTCATGACCATGCTGTTGGTGAAACGCACAGTACTTCGGCGGGTTATGGGAGGGGGGAAGTTTTTCTGGCAATGGTCGCGGCTCTAGGGGCTTCAAGTGCCCTTTTCTGATTAAAACCCCCAAAGCTTTGGACATGGGCATATATAGTGGAGTGAAGGTTCTTTAGCCTTTGGGTGCGTATCTGGCTGTTTGCGAGCTACTACCGGACGCACCGGTGAATGGTGTAGCTGCAAGGGCTCTTGGGGGTGGTGGTAACCATACTCACATCTGAAGATCTAGCAGCTGCAGCATTGCTCGTGCCGGCATTCGTACTGCGGTTAAATGTTCTTTTGGGCTGTTCTCTCTCATTATCAATGAGGCCCTACTTCATAGCGTCTTCAATCTGCACCATTATCTCATGTAAATCTGCAAAGGTGGGGAGGGGGAGAACGATCATCTTCTGCATAAGCTTGGGCTGGAGGTTGCATACAACCATCCGAATCTGATCTTTGTCAACAAGCTTGATGGTCATCATCGAGGCCTTGGCCCTCCATCGGGTCACAAAATCGGAGAAGCTCTCCTTTGGTTCTTGCCTGGTGGTCTCGCGATCACGAGTTGTGACCTCGATCTGTGTATTGTAGGAGTATTGAGCTATGAAGGCCTCGGCCATCTCCTCCCAGTTTCTTTTGACAAAATCTTCCAGTTTTGCATACCAGATGGCCGCTACACCTGACAAGGTCTAGCCAAACAAGGAAAGCTTCTGCAATCTGGGTAGGCCCATCGGCCTCCGTATATCCAAAAACAACCGTAGATGCACCATAGGATCCCTAGACCCGTCAAAGCGGTCGATGTGTGGCATTTTAAACAGATCTGGCAGCGTCACGACCGAGTCGGTATACCCATCCTCTATATCTGGAATGGACTTCACACCCTGGGATTTCTTGAACAGCTTTTCAAGCTTGCTCACTTTTAACGCTGTGGGGTCCACCTCAAACTCAAAAGAAGAATCTGGTAGGTTGGTAGGTGTTTTGGATAGCTGGGGTAGGATTGGGGGCAGAGCCAGCCCCGTCAGAATGTTCGTATCTCCCTGGACATTTGGTTTCTCCTCAGGCATTAGAACTCCTGGTGGGGGAGGAACTTGGTGTGAAGCAGATGCTCCGGTTTGCTGTTGTAACATGGCGATCAACTCTGCTTGTTGGGCCATGACCTCGGCCTGTTGTTTGACAAATTTCGCTTGGCGGGTAGCATCCTAATGCATAGTTTTCATGCTTTCCTGGAGCTGACGTATCATCTCCTCCATTCCTACCATGTTATGTTGATCTAGCTGAATAACTGGTATAACTATCCCTGCAGTAGAAACTAAGACCTCAGCCTAACTGTACACTGATGGGGTAAACCACTGATCTGGTGATCGCTGCACCGATACACTGCGTCCTCTTAACCTTCGCCTGGTAACCAGGGGTAAAGAAAGGAACACTGCTTGTCCGTCAATCAGATTCCTAGATCGATTAAGTCTACGACCTCTAACCCAGAGTGCTCGGGGGATATCTGTCTGGTCGGAATCAATGGTGCTAAACTACCTTGCAAAAAGATAAATAAAGCATAATAAGGAAATAATGAACAGAAAAACGGGCATCATAACAGCTTAAATAAGGACAACACACAGTTGGCAAATATAAACTGAATGGACTGTTCTCAACCACTGATCACTGTTCCCAAATCACTGTCCCAAATCTAAATCTGATACCCGCGGATATAACTGATTCTTAAAACACTGATGCCCGCAGGCCTAATACCCAGTCTTGCAAACTGATACATGCGACCCTGTGGAGACACACTCTAAAAAGCACATAGCAAGCAAGTGAGAGCCAAAACACCCTTATGGGGGGGTACGGTTTTCCTGTCCTAGTTTTGTCAAGAACTAGGGTTTCACTACCTACACAGCGGTTTCAAACAACGTACAATCGGGTAAGCAACCTGTCCTAGTTTGGAATGGTCACTACGGATTCCGAATATGCACTAGGTCGAATCGTCAAAAAATGGGTGCCTCGGTAAAAAACTGGGATTTGTGTTCCCATTGTGGCAGAGCCCGTAACTGGTCAGCCTTATGGCACACTTCTCAAAGCGAGCCTCCGGAAAACCGTTCAGGAATAGCAGATGGCAAACATGGTGTCCTAGGCGCACCAATGCAAATGCAATGCAAAGAAACACATAAGTGTAGTAAAAACAAGATATCATGAGTTCAAGTCAAGTTCTCTAAATCCCCAGCAGAGTCGCTAGAAACTGTAGACACGCCCTCGAGGGCCTATGCTTCTACAGTTCGGACTCAAAGTGTCACGGTTCTTAATTTGATCTCACAATGTGCGATGTGAAATTGATAAATCACTAAAGAGTCCAAATCCGGCAAATCATTTTGAAAAACTGATTTTTAAGAAAGAAGTGCCAAACATGGACTGCTTTGTCAGATACAGAGTCACCACCTAAATATTTTATTTTGGGAGAATTTAGGAAACCCTGACTCGTGCCTAAGGCCACGTGTCCATCATCACCAAAGTTGCCTCGGCTCGAGAACTTGGGTACGATTGGGAAAGGTCATCTATGAGCACCCCCGCTCGCCCGATCAAAGATCGGCCTGTACTAAGCATGATATCTAGTTGTTGAAAACACATGTGTTCTTATTCCAGTTAATTAGCTAGAATTTACTAAGTGATGCGCACAACACACAGGTATAGACTAGATTGCCTAATTTGGAACAAAGCATTCCATATCCGTTTGTTTGGAAACGGTTTGAAGTTTGCTACTCGCAAGTAGGCTAAAATGCGGATTTCAATGAATTGTCCCAATTCAAACAATCCAACCTTCACCCACAGGCATTCAGGCAGTTATATCACATAAGAAAATAGCCTCATGGCAAGCATGCTTTCATGTTAACACTCACATACATGCAAGGTGCTGAAGCATAAACACTCACAGTGTACTCAAAACCAAAACAAGAAACTAGTTAGAAATCATGCATGATCCTAGTTCATGTTAAGATGGCTAATGCAAAATGCAATTAGAATAGGCTCGGCTAATCTAAGAATGGCATGTGAAATGTGACAACTCGATACATGTATTCAAGTTGGAATTGAAATACTATGCAATTAGTATGATACGCCGAGCCCGGTGCATGCAATACAAATGAATGTATGGAAACATGCTAACATAAGTAAAAGGGAGAAAGACGTGGGGTTGGAAGACATTCACACACGCACGCACACTTATTACAAATTCACCCTCTCGACGGAGGATCCGAATAAATAATACAAACCAAATGATAAATCAACTATTCTAGCTAATTAATTATTACAAACCCTTACTTAATTAACAAATTAATTACAAAAGGAGGCTGCCGCAGCTCTACCTCGGAATGATTGAATGATGCATGCTCGACCGCCTCGCTCGGAAACCCGTTGCCATGCCACGTGTTGCCTCTGTTTGCACTGTTTTGCATCTCTGAAAATTGTGAAAATCCTTAGGATGCTTCTAAAACACTCCCTGAGCACTGTGGGAGGTCACCGGCCAATAGATGAAGTCACCGGCCATGGGAAAATGGTCATCGACCAAAAGTGGAGCTCTCGGCCAGATTAAGTTAGCCGGCCGACACTGAAGATGGCCGACCGGCCATCCCTTCCTGCAGAATGCTGTTTTTGCTACAGCAGAGGACAGACAGTGCATGGCAAGACATTTACAAGACAATGTGTGCACGACCACCCTCTCTATCATGTTATGAACTCAAGGGAGCGTAGAGCTCAACCCTCGGGCCACCAATCACGCATTTCAATGCATGATGGCCAAAGGTGCCAAGTGTGCAAATCAATGTGGAGTGAATGCACAAAAACACATGAATGCCTCACACTCTATCATGTTGGATCAAGAGCGTTGGCGACTAAGGATTGAGGGACGTTTCATCACTTCAAGTACGAACGTTCCTCGCTCCTCGTGTTTGGTTTGACACTCCAAACCAAACACAATGCAATGCATGTATGCCAAATACAATGCAACATGGAAAAGCAATGTTATGCAACCTAAGCATGCCAAATGCAATAGGACTCAAGTATGCACACAAGACTAAGGTAGCAAGCATGCCAAATGCAATGCAACTTAAGCATGCAAGTTAAGCTGATGTAACATGGGCACACCAAGAATGCAACAATGTTATGTAATGCAATTAGCTAAATATCATGCGATATACCAAACATGCAAACATGATACAATATAAGCATGCAAATATCATGAAAAGCAAACATGCTCAATGGACTTAAACTGAAATGGGTAGACCTCAGCCATACCAAAACAGTGGCCAAAGTCATGAATTGGGAGCATGGAAATGCAAAATGAACTTGCACATGCAAATGGTCCAACACTTAGGCAATAATGCACAATCTTCAAGCATGAGCAAGATGTGATAAACATGAGAATATGACAATGCATTAAGCTCTGAAATCATGTGAGGAGTGATGCCAAACCAACCAAACAAAACAAATGTAGCATGCAAGGAGGCCTAAAGCTTAAGGCTAGTGAAGGGGCTTGAACCAAAGCTACACAAAACAAAGGGCATATGGTAAGCATGACCTAAAATAGTCCTAAAGCATGGCCAAGTAAGCCTAAAACATGCAATGACCGAAGCCAAAATAGGCTAAGACAAAAGGGGCAAGAACATGAGGCATGTAAGGCTACCAAAGAAGTATTACACTACACCTAAGACAACCAAACATAACATGTTTTAAGCCAATAAAAACAGAGTTATGGCATGTCAAAATGAGCCCAAAAACCCGCTTAGATGGCATCCCAAAGGCTTAAACATGATGGCATACACAATGACACATTCATGCGGCACAACATACCAATTCTTTAAAACATTAAAGGAGTCACAAGTGCAAGCATAGGAGCATACTATATGGACTGAAATAACATAACAAGTGATGCCAAATCACTGAAATGGTCGAAATAAGGCATGCTAATGACTTGAACACTCAAAGCTAACAAGCTAGATTGCATGGTGGCTATACAAAGCGTGAAATATGCGACCCAAGCAACCAAAATCAGACCTCAAGCATGGTAAAACAAAGCTAAAAGCTTCTCAAAGTTAAGCCAAACATGTAAGCATGGTGGTCTAAACACAAGGTGCATGTTGAGGCAAATGAGGGGATTGCAAAGCAAGTATATGAAGTATGTAAGAGCCAACTAAACCCACCCAAAACAAAGTCATGGCATGCTAAAATAACACCAAAAACCCACTGAAATGAGGTCAACAAAGGCTAAGCAAACATGCTATTATGGTGAGCCAATAATGCAAGCAAATGAGACACAAAGGGAGGGGGGTGTCCCTCCCATATTCATGACATCAAAACCACTTCTCCACCACTAAAAATCCTCTGGATTTCAGTGGTGAGAAGGTCAAAACAAAAGGGTTTCAAAGCTCAAGAAGAAGGTCACAGAATAAGGCCAAACAAGGCCTAAGAGGGGGTAGACAACCCCCGACCCAAAAGTAACCTTAAACAAACATCTCAAGCATGAAAATACAAAAAAAAAATTCAGTTGGACACTAAGCTTAAAACAGTATGCAAGTATTGCTAAAAGCTTAAACAAAAATGGGGAATAAAAGTGTAGTTTCTCACCCTTGAAGAACACTTCAAGAACACCAGCTCCAACACCTCCTTCTGATCAAAACCAACTCAAAAACTCTGAAACCAACTCCTTAGCACCTCAGTAGCTAAAGGAAAGTGTAACACTAGGTGCCTTAGTGCAAAAATATAAACAAAAACACCCTTTAGAACACTATTACACACAAATATAGAGAGAGTGATATATCTCTCATATATCAGATTGTTTAACCTCTGGAAAGGGAGGGGAGGCCCTCCTCTTATAGGAAATCCAATTCCAAGCTTCCAAGGGAAGCTAAGTGTAAGGATGAAATCCCTCCATATACGTGTATGGAGGGCAGAGTCTGTGCTCACCACCTGGCACAGCTGGCATGCACAATGCCTGAAAAAGGCAAAGAAAATGCCTCGGCAAGAAAAAGTGGCCGATCGACCAAGAAAATGGCCGGCCGACCAAATACATTGCCGATCGACCAATACATTTGGCCGGTGGCAAGAAAACAAGGTCGGTGGCTTCATGCCATGGCCGGTGGGCTGAGGGGATGGCTAACAGGCCACCCTCTACCCTTAGAAGCCAAAAACACAAGTGTTTGGTCCACAACCACGCACAAAACAAACAAGTTGAGAGATCCTGAGGCAAGGCGCGCAACCGAGACTTCCAAGAACTCAAAACGAACACAAACATGGATGATCATCGAGTGTTCAAACGATGACGTCCAAGTCTTGAGAATGGTCAAAAATGAGGTGTCTACAATAGCTCTAAAAAAGATCCTGAAGAGAGTTCAGATGAGAATGAATATCTAGTTTAAGAAGCCCCACAACAATCAAAACCTATTGCAATTAGGAAAGGAAAAAGGGTTACTAAGCAACCCGGTTGGATGGCCGATGTGGTAGCCTAAACACTTTCAATCATTGATGACAATGTTCCATGCACTTTCAGAGAAGCCATGCAGAATGCAGAAAGTGTCAAGTGGAAGGAGGCCATACATGATGAGATCAGGTCATTCCATAAGAATCAGACTTAGGAGTTGGTGCAAGTTCTGAAGGGCAATAAAGCAATTGGGTGTAACTGGGTTTACACCAAGAAAGAAGGCATCTCAGGCAGAGAAAACATTAGATTCAAAGCTAGATTGGTAGCTAAAGGCTATGCCCAAAAGGAAGGAATAAACTACAATGAGGTATTCTCACCTGTTGTGAAGCACACATCCATTCATATCTTGCTAGCTTTGGTTGCACAGTTTGATCTTGAGCTTGCCCAACTTGATGTTAAAACTGCCTTTTTATATGGAGATCTTGAAGAGGAGATATACATGTCCCAACCAGATGGTTTCAAAGTTACTGGAAAAAAAAATTGGGCCTGTAAGTTCAACAAATCATTGTACGGGTTGAAGCAATTCCCAAGACAGTGGTACAAGCGATTTGATCAGTTCATGATAGAGAAAGAATACACAAGAAGTCAATTTGATCATTGTGTATATTTCCGTAAGCTTTCCGATGGTTCCTTCATTTATTTTCTCTTATATGTAGATCATATGCTGATTGTATCTAAGAGCAAGTTAAAGATTGACAAACTCAAGGCACAGTTGGCAGGAGAGTTCGAAATAAAGGATCTTGGCGAAGCAAAGAAAATTCTTGGCATGGAGATCAAAAGAGATAGGAAGAATGACACAGTTTGTCTGACGCAAACCCAGTATTTGAAAAAGGTGTTAGATAAATTTGGCATAAATGGAAAAACAAAAGCTGTGAGTATACCATTGGCCCTTTATTTCAAGCTTAGTGCTTCGATGTCTCCACGCACAAAAGAAGAACGAAAGCATATGGCACAGGTTCCATATGCAAATGTGGTTGGTGCATTAATGTATTCTATGGTTTTTACAAGGCCTGATATCTCACATGTTGTGAGTATGGTAAGTAGGCATATACATGATCTAGGAAAAGGTCACTGGTAGGTAGTAAAATGGATCCTATGGTACAAACATGGCATAATTAATCTAGGATTCAAGTTCGAGTGAGATAGCCGACTTGAATAGAATTTGGTTGGATATGTGGACTTAGATTATGATGGTGACTTGGATAAATGCTGGTTAATAACAGGGTATTTATTTACGCTTGCTAAAGGCCCAGTGAATTGGAGGTCAACGCTTTAGTCAATGGTGGCTTTGTCTATTATAGAGGCAGAGTACATGGCAATGACAGAAGCCTTTAAGGAGGCTATTTGGGCACATGGGTTGATTAAGGACTTGGGTGTTGTTCAGAAGCGCGTTGACGTGTATTGCGATAGTCAAAGTGCCATTTGTTTGGCAAAGAACCAGGTTCATCATTCCCGCACCAAGCACATTGATGTCTGTTTCCATTTCGTTCGAGAAACTGTGAATGGAAGGGATATTCTGCTTCAAAAGATTAGTACTGTAGATAATTCGGCTGATATTCTCATAAAAATGGTTTCTGGGATCAAGTTCCAACACTGTTTGGACGTGGTCAACATCTTTCGAAACTGAGCACCTTCAGGTGCATGGCAGTGTTGATCGGTCAATATGTTGGATAGAGAATCCTCACCAAGGTGGAGATTTGTTGAATATTGGCTCTTATTCACTTTGTCAACAATAGCTACTCATTGAAGACAAATAAAGAAGCTGAAGATTTGGGCTAAAGATTCAGCCGAGCTACTCCATGGTATGGTGGCTGATCTTCAGATCCTATTGGTGGCTGCCATATATGTTGTTGGTGGGTTGTTGAAGACTTTGGCTCGGTGTGGTAATCAGAAGAGAGTGTAAGCAGAGTGTAAGCAACTGAGTGAGTGTGAGTATGAGTAGAGTGAGAGTATTATCTTCTCCTCCTCCTATATTGTTGTAATCTTTGTATTTCTCTCCATATAGTGAAATCCATTACCCGTGGATGTAGGCGCATTGTTGAACCACATAAACCTTTGTGTTCCTCTTTTCTATGTGTCTTTGGCGTTTGTTTTGGTCTCTTTCTAGCACAACAATAAAAACATTATAAACATAATCCGAGACAACATCCTGTTATAGAGTACAAAAATAACGAGTGACACAAAATGACAGTGAATATGATATGGATGTGAACATTCATATTAATTTCACAAAAAAGATGGATGCAGATTTTGGTACTAAAACTACAAATTGACATGGTTTTTTTATTTTTTATTTTGTTTATTTATTTATTATTATTATTATTATTATCATTTTATCAGAAGAAATTTCCATAGAGGAATAGCCAAACGACACTTGTAGAGTCCATCCACCAAAAAGCATACACTAAACAAAGTAAAAATATTACAATAAGCATAAAGGTGAAAACTATGAAAATTATCCAGACGCACAACAGTGCCCGTGCTCATATTGCGATGCAGAGCCGATCAAACGAATTCAGCGTTAGAGCATGTCTGAGATAAATCATAGATAACAACCATAGAGTGTGTAGGCTACAATCAAGCACCAAAGGACTTCAAAGAAACAATCAAAACCAAAAAAAGCAAAGCAAAACAAGAAACGAGCTTGACCTTAGACCCAAAGAAGGCCAGATCCATGGAGGTGGTCCAGATTCAAGCAGATTTGGTGGCGCTATGCTAAAGGTGGCTTCAGTGTGAGTTGGTAGATGGGGAACAAGGTAGATCGAGCTTTTGGTGGGAGGGGGAGAAGGGAGCCCAACAAAAACTTTCTCCAAAAGAGGAAGAAATCTCTCATAGAAGGAGAGAAATGGGAAGACATAGTTCCCATAGCTTATTGCAGTAAGCAAAAAAAAAAAAAAAAAAGAAACCAGGGGGAGGAGGAAGGAGGAGAGGTGGCTGGACGCCGAAGGCCCCCTCTCGCTCTCCCTCCTCAAACGGCGCTCTCCAAAGAAACCATAGAAGAGAGTAAAGAGAGAGGCTCTCAGTAGAGAGAGAGAGAGAGAGAGAGAGAGAGAGAGAGAGAGAGGCTTTGCAAAAAACAAATTGACATCGTTCTCTGGTAGAAAACTTGTGTGAACTGACTCTGTAATTGAATTAATTTGGAACAAACCCACAAACAAATTGCAACATAAAAAAATAATAAAACTCAGCCAAATCAGCATCCTGCAATTGAATATCACGACCGGTGATATGTCAAATAATCCCAACAACAATGACACATCATAGCCTATTAATCAAAATAACACACGAGACGTATAATAGATACCTTTCACCCTTCAATCGAGCTCTACATTTGAGGCCTCAGAGATTCAAAAAATTTGAATCTCGCAAGTTAATGAGGCAAATCGTAATAGCAAATCCCATAAAATTAATTGGGTGATTGAACTTTTCCAAATAAAAACTCACACAATGAAAAGATTAACATCATGGAAAAGAAGATACCTTTTCTTGGAGGTAGAATTACTTTGATCAAATCTTTACTATCTTATCTTCCAATTTACAACATGTCCCTATTCAAAATCCCTACCAAAGTGGCAAACTTAATTAATAAATATCAGAGATTATTTTTATGGGGGGATAGTGATGACAAAAGGAAATTACATTTTCTCAACTGGGAGGCATGTTCTGTTAGCAAACATTTTGGAGGTTTGGGTTTCAGAAAGACTAAGGAAGGCAATGCCACTCTACTATGCAAATGGTGGTGGAGATTTGCCACTGAGAAAAGTTCCCTGTGGAGGAAAGTTTTATGTGCCAAAAATAATGTGAATGAAGATTGTTGGTTACCAAATGGCTCAAGTTTCAGATATTCATCTGCAATGTGGAAAAGTATCTCATCGATGGAAAGGTATGGATCTAGAGCAATTTTTTGGAAAATATTCAATTCAAGCTAGGTGATGGTAAAAGAATCAAATTTTGGTTTGATGCATGGGCCTCATGTACTTCTTTGTCGAACCTCTATCCTAGACTCTTCTCTTTAGCAACAAATAAAGATTCATTCGTTCATCAATACTTACACCAGGCTACGAATAATCAAACTCATTGGAATATCACATATAGAAAAAGCCTGAGAGTATGGGAAGATGAATTGCACCTTGAGCTGATCAGCAGATTGCTGCAACCTCTCAACATTAGTAATAATTGAGAGGATTATTTGTTATGGGCTCCTATTCCATCCAGTTCCTTTACAGTAAAGTCTCTTTATGAGATATTTGAAAATTCCCTTCGATTAACCCCTTTTCCAATTATGAAGATGTGGAAGTCATTAGCACCTCCCAAAATCAAAGCCTTTGATGGGCTTGTTTGGTGGAATCGGATTGCCTCTTCAGATCTCCTTGCCCGAAGGCACATTATTCCCGCAACCAATCATTGTACATTTTGTGGTATTGATAATGTAATAACCCGACCCTCATATCTGTTTCTAGTATATTTTCGGTTCTTTATTCTGTGCATTTACTTGCCATCTCTGAAATTTCATGTGAAATGAGGTTAAATTAAATAAAACTTATGAAAAGTGATTCATATCTGTTCACTAAGGAATTATCTGTCCCAATTAAGAAGTTGAAAACAAAAATTGGAAGCCTTAGAGACTTAGTTTTCTGAAATTAATTTGGCATTTGGAATCTGCATGATTTTTAAGCTATAATGGGATTTTCTGTGGAATTTCAATTTGGGATGCTTAAACGATTAAATTTTGTCTTATTCACTATGATATAAACACATCTATATATCAATACTCTTGGAATATTTTGATTTAGAAGCTTCAACGAAAATATCTCCTGTGTGCAACCTACAAGAGGAAAGTTAGAGAGAGTTGGAAAGAAGCTTTTCAAGTGAAAGAATGGGAAACTTTGGTGAAGATTGTCTAATTTAAACTTAAGGTATGAAAAAATTGACTTTATCTAAACTCTCTCTTGATCATGGGTGAGAATTTCTTTTTGTTTGGAAAAGAAGGTAGATGTGGAAGGGTTCTATGTGATGATTATATGTTGTAGGAACCAAATTGAGCTATAGAAAGGAAATCTACATCTTGTTTCCTTGCTATTTGATGAGAATACTCAACTATGTGTTTGGGATTATAAGCCTAGATGACTATATATGTATATGTGTATTTGTCAACCCAAAATAATGAGAACTTTGGAAAGGTTTATGGGTGGTTATGAGTATGAATTCAAGTAATTGAAGGTTTAAGAAATGTTATGATTAATTTGTATGAGATTTAGACCCTTATTTGTATGTTAAATCTATCTACCTTAGGTCCTTGCTTTGTGTTTTCAAAGATGGGTTGTTGTGAATTTTCAGACTGCCAAACAGGGGCCAGGCTGCACGTGCGGAGGCCATGGCCGCACGTGCGGAGCAGAGGAAAAAAACTGGGGAGCCTACTGCTGTTGGGCCGCTCGAGCGGAGGAGGGGCACCGCACATGCGGTCCATGGCCGCTCGAGCGGAGGGGGTGGCCGCACGTATGACCCAAGCCCGAAAAAAATGTTCGCTCCGTTTTACGTGTTTAACCCTCAGATATTTTTAGATTTCACGTTTGATGCCTTTTTGATGGTTGTAAATTCAATTGAAGTGTGAAGACTCAATAAATGGTTTAAGAGGGAAAAAGGGACTAATGTGTGTTATATGTGTGTAGGACACACCACAGGAGAAACCAACGCTCCGCAACAACACTGTGAGTAATAGTACTCCACATGTGTATTATTATCTGTCAATAATCATTGTTATTAATATTCCGTTCTCCGTGGCAAATGTTAACACGTATGTGGATTGAGAGTTAGTGTAACCCTATGTGAACGTTGAAAGAGTTGACTTAATTCTGTGTTCCGATTACGGTTCCAGATTATCGGTAATGTGCTATGGCCTATAAGTTACCTATGATGTCGCATAATAAATGTATATGGACTATTAAGATGGTGGAATCAGTTAATAGAAAGAGTTCGTGGAAATGATATTCTGAATGAGAACATGATATCCCGAGTACCCTATTAGGAATTCCTATAGTCTTACAACATAGGTGTTTGCCTATCATAGATGAATATAATTGGGATTGCTTACTGTGAACGGCATTATTAATGTTCTGTTATCTGTATAGTAACTGCATTGGTTTATAGTGAACAAGAGAAGCAATGATGCTCATGTATTCCGAATCATTCTGTTTTGTCAATGTTGAATCTTGACTGGTATGAGGTAAATTATTCCGTCCTTATCAACGAATGTTATTAATGTTCTGACATATATACGACGATTATGTCTATTTGTAATAAACCATGAGATGATTTGTGTATACCATGGTGTGACGAGATTCATATGAATTTGGGATTGTGTTGTTCTGTTTACTTATTCTATTTATGTATTCTGTCCTATTAATCCATTCTGTTTGCGATTTGGCATGATATGAATTGTTGGTTTTAAAAACTTATTGATTTCTGGTATGGAACAAAGTGTTGTACGGAACTAAGTGCTACACTTTGGTGGGAGCCACCTCTAGAATCCGTGCGAGCCACCTCTTGAGTCCATACATGGGTATTTCTGGGCTTAAAGTCGTTCTGTTATTTCTGGGCCGATGGCCGTTCTGGTATTTCTGGGCTTAAAGCCGTTCTGTTATTTCTGGGCCGATGACCGTTCTGGTATTTCTGGGCTTAAAGCCGTTTTGTTATTTCTGGGCCAATGGTCGTTCTGTATCCGCTAGGCCTATGGCCGTTCTGTACATTACTGGGTTAAAAGCCCCTCTGGTAAGAAAGCTAGACCCATAGCTGTTCTGGAATTAATTACAAAATGTAGTTAATCATATATCTCTACAGTTGTATGCCCTATCATTCAAGTTAACCATTATATTATTTATGTACTATTATTCACTGAGTTTTACTCATTTTGTATTTTGCCTGTGTCTGTAGGTGGTCAACCGGAGGGCCGCTCCTGACCCTTAAGGCTCGTCTCTCTTGTCAACCCCAGCGTGTCTAGGCACTTAGATGAGGCCCGTGCATTTTGTAAAGCTTCACTAAGTTTTAATTTATACTTTAGCTGTCAGTTTATGGGTGACTGTATATGATCCCTTCTTCAGTATTGTTTTATTACGCCCAATTGTGGGTTGAGTCGAAGTAGGTGTGTGTATGCTTTCTGTATATTATTTACTTCTTATAGTGTTGTGATCCTGGCATAATAGTGGTAGCTCAATGGAGTAGATTTTTTTCTTTTTTGATTATCAGGTGCTTCCATTCAGGCTCCATACGTTTCGTATGTTGGTTCTGTGTCTGTTTCTGAAGTGGTCATGCCCAAAACTTTTAGGGGCAGTTTTGGGGGCGTGACAGGTGGTATCAGAGCTCGAGTTGCTACCTCACACATGAATCCATTGAGCGTTAGGATGTCTAGAAAAGATTTAGGCATCATGCATGACATCCTTAGTGCATATGAAAGAAATTGGTGACAACGTTAAATGTTCTACCTGCTAACTCTGATGACTACGATCTATGTCTGTTGTATGTCCTTCTATTGCCTCTATTTATCTTATATAGGTGGGTGAATAATGCAAGGCATGCAAATGTGGATATTGCACTGCGGAAGCGTGGTAAGGATTTGAGCTGATCGGTAAGAATTAAATGAAATTTGTATTATCAGTTCATGGTTATCTATGAAAATAATGATAATACGATCGGACTTTTAGCGTTTGTTTCATTTCAAATTATTCTAACTTATCTGATATAGTTATGCCTTCCTTGCCATAACAATGTTTAAATCTGTGATTTTGAGCAATTACTGTGTTTGAACATTTTGATAAGATATGTTTTGCGTAATGAGGGAAATTTGTTAAGTAAGACTGGTTGTAAGAAGAAGTTATGCAAATAGTGAACCCTCTCCAAATTGTGAAAGGAATTAATTAACTGTGAATTTACTTCTTGCTGACGGTTTATGCTGGAGAAATTGGTTATTAACCTTGAAACAGTATGTACTTCATACGATTTCGTGAACCGAGAAATTATCAATGAATTCTGATGGGTAAATATTGAAGTATGTAACATGACTGTGTCTGTTTATAGTTACAGAATCTGTCATCTGTATTCTGCATTCTGCATTCTGCATTCTGTACTTTGTACTCTGTACTCTGACCTCTATAATTTGTACTTTGTAACTTGAAATCTGAAATCTGTGATCTGTTATCTGTTTTGTTTATGTATACCCTGTGATCTGTCATTGGGACTTCTTATAGGGAAGAGTCGAATAACATAAGGAACCCCGCCTATGATATGTGTCTGTCCAGGTGACACTTGCAAAAACAATAGTTAATCATTAACTAATTTGACATCAAACTTAAGTGATTGGTGATCTGATAAGTTACTGCAAGGATTGGAATCCTGCATCTGCTGATGGATCATTTCTGTGATATACTTCTGTGTAGATATTGTAAATTGTCAAATGAATCTCTATTTCGTATGTAAAGGCTATAATGTAAGCTGTTTTGCATGATATTGTGAATTTTGTCAAAAACAAATGGTTATGGGGATATTTCAGGTTAATGATGGGTTAACGGGTATCTACCTCCTCTTGCATGTTTACGTAAATTTGTATAATCTGTACGATGTGATTCTGCATTGATTTCCTGTTATGTTGAACTGATCTTACCAAGAATTCTAACTCTAATATCAGAAGGGTAAATCACTTTATTGTTAAACTGTGGAATTCCTCGACAATATGGATCTGATAACATCTACGTACGAGGACTACCTAGATACTTTGCTTATGTTACAGGGCTAAACCGTATAATGAGTTTGTGATTTTTAGTATACCTGTTTGTTGACCACTGTGATCACTTTACCATTATACTGTTGGAATTCTAGTTATTTTGGAACCCAAATGAATGTGATTATTGTAGACTTAACGAAAATATGACTCTACGAATGGACCTAGCAGAACCCATGTAGGTAAAATGGTTAGATACTCTACTCGAGTTAATTGACTGGTGTGTAAGGTTCGTTAAAACAAATATCTGAACAGTGAAATACCGAATGATTTAAAAAAAAAAAAAAGGGGGGGGGGGGGGCAAATTAATGTGTGCTATGATTCTCCTTGCGTTACGGTATTTGGAAGTACTACCATGAAGAATTCATGATATTGATTGGGATTCTTCTTCCCATCGTTCTGATTTTGCTTAAATTAATGCCTATGGTTTTGAGTCCATATAACAATATGATTTTGATATGTTTACGGAAATGAGGAATACTAAGAACAAATGTGAAGCTAGTGACTATATGCTTACGCAACTTACGTAATTTACTAAGTCTGTTGGAATGATGTATACCTTGTTAAATAGACGGAATCTTGTGGGTAACCTTGATATCTAACTTTTTTATGCATTATATGATATGAATGTATTACATAATTGATTTCTGTGGCGATGTTATACAGTTTGGGTTACCAGCTTATCTTTAATTGACTTATAATATGGGATTTATCAAGTAACGAGATTCGCATATGAACTATTAATATCGAGTTAATCTGGATATGAACCTAGTAAAGAACATATTGTGGTTTGTGGTTGGAATTAATGTATATTGTGGAATGTATGAATACTGTGCCTAGGGAGCGAAACCTACTATATTTCTGTATTTAAGAACTGTACGTTCTGTATTTGGGAATTGATACTGTGGTACTCATTGATGGGTAAATAGTCTAATGATAGACCCTGCTTACTGAGGATTATATATCTTAGCTATTCTGCAATGGACTCTTGTAGTCTTATCTTACTTATCGCGCGATCCTATAAAAAAAAAAAAGAAGAGTGTATAAACGACTAGTTGGATTAACTCATAAAATGCTTATTATGTTAAAAAGTTTGAGATAATTGTAATAAGTTTTGGATTATCCTGTGAATTGTGCGAACCATGAACGTGACTATCTATGACAGCATTGAACAATACTGTAAGACTGAGATCTCTATTTGTCACATGGTAAAACAAGTTTGGAGGACCAAACTTATTTAAGTGGGGGGAGAGTGTAATAACCCGACCCTCATATATGTTTCTAGTATATTTTCGGTTCTTTATTCTGTGCATTTACTTGCCATCTGTGAAATTTCATGTGAAATGAGGTTGAATTAAATAAAACTTATGAAAAGTGATTCATATATGTTCACTAAGGAATTATCTGTCCCAATTAAGAAGTTGAAAACAGAAATTGGAAGCCTTAGAGACTTAATTTTCTGAAATTAATTTGACATTTGGAATCTGCATGATTTTTAAGCTATAATGGGATTTTCTGTGGAATTTCAATTTGGGATGCTTAAACGATTAAATTTTGTCTTATTCACTATGATATAAACACATCTATATATCAATACTCTTGGAATATTTTGATTTAGAAGCTTCAACGAAAATATCTCCTGTGTGCAACCTAGAAGAGGAAAGTTAGAGAGAGTTGGAAATAAGCTTTTCAAGTGAAAGAATGGGAAACTTTGGTGAAGATTGTCTAATTTAAACTTAAGGTATGAAAAAATTGACTTTATCTAAACTCTCTCTTGATCATGGGTGAAAATTCTCTTTTTGTTTGGAAAAGAAGGTAGATGTGGAAGGGTTCTATGTGATGATTATATGTTGTAGGAACCAAATTGAGCTATAGAAAGGAAATCTACATCTTGTTTCCTTGCTATTTGATGAGAATACTCAACTATGTGTTTGGGATTATAAGCCTAGATGACTATATATGTATATGTGTATTTGTCAACCCAAAATAATGAGAACTTTGGAAAGGTTTATGGGTGGTTATGAGTATGAATTCAAGTAATTGAAGGTTTAAGAAATGTTATGATTAATTTGTATGAGATTTAGACCCTTATTTGTATGTTAAATCTATCTACCTTGGGTCCTTGCTTTGTGTTTTCAAAGATGGGTTGTTGTGAATTTTCAGACTGCCAAACAAGGGCCAGGCCGCACGTGCGGAGCAGAGGAAAAAAACTGGGGAGCCTACTGCTGTTGGACCGCTCGAGCAGAGGAGGGGCACCGCACGTGCGGTCCATGGCCGGTCGAGCGGAGGGGGTGGCCGCACATGCGGCCCAAGCCCGAAAAAAATGTTCGCTCCGTTTTACGTGTTTAACCCTCAGATATTTTTAGAATTCACGTTTGATGCCTTTTTGATGGTTGTAAATTCAATTGAAGTGTGAAGACTCAAGAAATGGTTTAAGAGGGAAAAAGGGACTAATGTGTGTAATGTGTGTGTAGGACACACCACAGGAGAAACCAACGCTCCGCAACAACACTGTGAGTAATAGTACTCCACATGTGTATTATTATCCGTTAATAATCATTGTTATTAATATTTCGTTCTCTGTGGCAAATGTTAACACGTATGTGGATTAAGAGTTAGTGTAACCCTACGTGAACGTTGAAAGAGTTGACTTAATTCTGTGTTCCAATTACGGTTCCGGATTATCGGTAATGTGCTATGGCCTATAAGTTACCTATGATATCGCATAATAAATGTATATGGACTATTAAGATGGTGGAATCAGTTAATAGAAAGAGTTCGTGGAAATGATATTCTGAATGAGAACATGATATCCCGAGTACCCTATTAGGAATTCCTATAGTCTTACAACATAGGTGTTTGCCTATCATAGATGAATATAATTGGGATTGATTACTGTTAACGGCATTATTAATGTTCTGTTATCTGTATAGTAACTGCATTGGTTTATAGTGAACAAGAGAAGCAATGATGCTCGTGTATTCCGAATCATTCTGTTTTGTCAATGATGAATCTTGACTGGTATGAGGTAAATTATTCCGTCCTTATCAAGGAATGTTATTAATGGTCTGACATATATACGACGATTATGTCTATTTGTAATAAACCATGAGATGATTTGTGTATACCATGGTGTGACGAGATTCATATGAATTTGGGATTGTGTTGTTCTGTTTACTTATTCTATTTATGTATTCTGTCCTATTAATCCATTCTGTTTGCGATTTGGCATGATATGAATTGTTGGTTTTAAAAACTTATTGATTTCTGGTATGGAACAAAGTGTTGTACGGAACTAAGCGCTACACTTTGGTGGGAGTCACCTCTAGAATCCGTGCGAGCCACCTCTTGAGTCCATACATGGGTATTTCTGGGCTTAAAGCCGTTCTGTTATTTCTGGGCCGATGGCCGTTCTGGTATTTCTGGGCTTAAAGCCGTTCTGTTATTTCTGGGCCGATGGCCGTTCTGGTATTTCTGAGCTTAAAGCCGTTTTGTTATTTCTGGGCCAGTGGCCGTTCTGTATCCGCTAGGCCTATGGCCGTTCTGTACATTACTGGGTTAAAAGCCCCTCTGGTAAGAAAGCTAGACCCATAGCTGTTCTGGAATTAATTACAAAATGTAGTTAATCATATATCTCTACAGTTGTATGCCCTATCATTCAAGTTAACCATTATATTATTTATGTACTATTATTCACTGAGTTTTACTCATTCTGTATTTTGCCTGTGTCTGTAGGTGGTCAACCGGAGGGCCGCTCCTGACCCTTAAGGCTCGTCTCTCTTGTCAACCCCAGCGTGTCTAGGCACTTAGATGAGGCCCGTGCATTTTGTAAAGCTTTACTAAGTTTTAATTTATACTTTAGCTGTCAGTTTATGGGTGACTGTATATGATCCCTTCTTCAGTATTGTTTTATTACGCCCAATTGTGGGTTGAGTCGAAGTAGGTGTGTGTATGCTTTCTGTATATTATTTACTTCTTATAGTGTTGTGATCCTGGCATAATAGTGGTAGCTCAATGGAGTAGATTTTTTTTTTTTGATTATCAGGTGCTTCCATTCAGGCTCCATACGTTTCGTATATTGGTTCTGTGTCTGTTTCTGAAGTGGTCATGCCCAAAACTTTTAGGGGCGGTTTTGGGGGCGTGACAGATAATGAATATGCCTCATACCTGCTCTTGCATTGTAACCATGCTTGGAAGGTTTGGGCTAAAATTATTGTTGGTGGGGCTCTAAGTGGGTCTTCCCTAGCTCTTTACAAGACCTGGTATGGCCAAAAATTCAAAAATCTGGGTAGAATCATCTGGGAAGCAATGCCATTGGCGGTGCTTTGGAGCTTATGGATTGCAAGAAATGACAAGATATTTAGCTCTAAAGTTCCTATCTGGGGAAATATTGTGGAATGCATGAAGATCAAAGTGGCCACATGGGTGAAGTTTTCTACTCATTTGCCTAATTACACAATCCATGATTTCAGGCACTGTTTGGAAGGATTAAGGGGCCATAAATTGAAGGCTTCGGCTGGATATGATGATTTTTGTAGTTTTTATTTTTCTTTATTTCAGATTTGATTGAGGTCTCGTCAACTTCTTGTATTGGTCTTGGCTTGCATATGATTGGGCTCAATTATAGGTGCCAACATAGTTGAGATGTATTCTTGAGCAATGATGCAATTCAGTCAAGTCCTTCATTTCTTTCTCATTATCAATAAAATATTTTCTTTGCTGATCACACACACACACACACACACACACACACAAAAAAAAAAAAAAAAAAAAAAAAAACTCACGCAATGAAAATAAACTTAAATCTAAATAAGTGTAATTTTTAATTTTTTACAAAAAAATATGTCGAAAAGTTGAGAGGTGATGTGACCTAAAAAAATAAAAAGTATGCTTATATAGCGTACCCAAACAAGCTCCAAATCCCTGATTTGTCAAATTGTGAATAAGTAATGAGGGTATAACAGTCCAAAATCTATTGACAAATATTCTAAAAGGATCTCATGGAATAAGGGTATACATGTTTTTGAAACATGACTTTCGAGTAAATTTTCCATTATGAACACCAATTTTTTCTTGAGGGTGAGAGAGAGGAATTATAAATTTTACTAAGGTTAGATTGACAAATGCATTTGGTTAGTTATAAGAGGATTTGAATTTTTTCCTTTTTTGAGATTATTAGGGGATTTAAATTAAATCTATATACAAGTAATAGATGATTGCGATCAATTCTTATGGATCTGTAATTAACAGATTTTAAATATTGTAATTCCATCTTTTGATTGCAGTTAGCTTTACACACGTCAGACATTGAAAATAAAATGAGATCCACAAAGAACACAAATTAATTAAGAAGATATAAACAAAATAAGAAAAGGCAAAAAGAAAAAAATATTTTAATCGAAATCAGAAAAATTAAAAAAAAAAAAAAAGAAGAAAAAGAAGAAGAAGTCAGAATAATACATACATCTGAAATAGACTCAAGTTCTGGATATAATTTTTTGTTTCAATGACTTTTAACTGATTTTGTTTGCTCCCTCCAAATTCTTTATAGGTTGTAATAAGAACTTCTTCCTCAAGCATTTTTAAAAATCTCAAAATTTTAACCCAATTTTACAGAAGAAAATGAAATACCAGGTTTTCGTGCTTCAACCCAATGTATATTTTTCATCCACACAAGTGCAAGCTCCAAACAAGTTAACAAATGGGTCTAAAAGAAGTAACAGACGGGACCTCTCGGATTTTATTAATGATTAAAATTAATTAGAGAATATGATATAAAAATAAGAAGGATTCTCTCCCGTCACTGTTTTGGATTGGACGGGACTGTTCCAACCGTGAGGCCTATTATAGATCTCGTTTTGATAATTTAAACCGTTCATTTTGTCAGGTATTTCATGTATTTCATCCATAAAAAACATTAAGTCGATCTGATAATTGTAAGTAATTCAACTTATCGCAATTTTTACCAAAAAAAAAAAAAAAATAGATGACAAAAAAAAAATAAAAAATACATTTTTTTATGACAAATATGATAAATTGAACTAATTGCAGTTATCAGATCGACTTATTTTTTCTTAAGGATGAAATACACGAAATACTTGACAAAATGAACAGTTTGAATTATCAAAACGAAACGCATGATACGTCTCATGGGCCAAAACAATCTCGTCCAATCCGACATAGAGACCGGAGAGGATCCTCCTCTCAAAAATAAAGCGATCAAATTTTGTGACTAGTGAACAAAAATCAGTTGGCTCATTATTACACAGACACACACACACAAACACGCGCGCGCACACACATATATATATATATATGAGTATTGCCATTTTTAGACCAAAAATTAGAATTAATTTTCAAGTTTAGTAATGTAACAAATAATTAAAATATTAAAAGTAACACTCTCTCATATATTTTCTAATTATCAAACCAATCATATTACTAATACATCATTAAATTTGCGAATCAAAAAAACAAAAAAAATACATCATTAAATCTAAAAAATAGATCTAAAAAGTATACTTATATATCATTTATGTATATACATAGCTTGTAGTGAGCTGGACTTGACCCTTAGGCATGGCAAAACCATGAAAACAGTCCGGATTATTACGTGATTTATTATTACAAATTGGTTTGCCAACCTTGAAGTAGTTGTATTGTTTGGGCAAATTATACAATAGTCCGGATTATTACGTGGCCATATTTTCTAATAAATCACTATTTATTATGTTTTTATATTTTTCAATCACTCAATACAAATAATTTATACTCCGTATTTTTCACCAATTATATTATCATAGAACACCATGTGACCGTACCTGAAGTAACGAATAATCACTCATTTATAAGTATGTTTAACAATGAAACTCTTGTTTGGATTAACCTTCTAAACATACACTCTAACTCAACTTCAAGTTCTTCAATGGCAATCTCAGCAGCCTGCAATCTCTTATTTTCCGTTTGGATCATTGTCGGATCACATTTCTCCCACAACCTTAGGCTGTTCATACGCTTCAACTTTGCTGCCAAAGACACTTTACCAGTTTTTCTATTTGGACTAGGCATCGACAAGAGCGACATTAAAGACTCCACAATCGACATTGTAGTCACTTTTGTTGGAAAAATTGATTTTTGGGGACTTTAATTTAATATTAAAGTGTAGTGACTTTAATTAAATGTTAAAGTGGGTCCTAACCATTTTTTGTGTTGGGTCCAAGTGGGCCAAAAACCATTGCGTTTTGAATAAGAAATTGCCAAAAAATTACTTCATGATGTCAGATTCATGAATAGGATTTTAAAGAGTATTTAAATCTTTTTTCTTGGCTAAAGGGTGTGAATCCTTTGGGCATCGATACTTTTCATTTTGTGGAAAGGGGCTATGGATGCTTGGTGTTTTAATTACTAGCCTTAAAGGCTGGAGGTTTTTCCTCTCTCCCCTATACATGTATAAATTGAGACGCTCCTGTCAAGTTTCAATATAGAAATTTTTCCTTCCATTTTACAAGTCAGTTTACTTGATAGTTCATATTGTAAGAGAGTGCTGCCATTGTTTTGTTCGCTAAGCTAGACAGATAGTGCTTCTGCCGTAGCTAGTTTTGACCGTCGTATCCGGGGAGACAGACGCCGGGTTTCCTCAAGCACTCGACCCGTGAGGCGGCGAAATCTGTTTTAAGGAAACTGCTTCCGTGCAGGCTTCGGTTTTGTCTCTTTACCCTTTATTGTTTTTTGTGTATTTCTGTTGAAATTTAGTTGTAATTATCAGCATATGTTCTTGGTATATAATTTGTTTTCTTCATAAATCTATTTATTTAATTTCACAATTTTGAACAAAAAGCTTAAAACAGATGTTATATATTTTTTCTATGAAATTGATCGAATAGATTTATATAAACTATTAGGTTAACTTTGTATAATGTTACTAGGAATTGTTGCGGAATTGCTCACTATTTCAATAATTGTAAATTATGCAATGGTACTCTCTAATTGTCTAGTTTAATTAGAATGCTCTGTTATAATTTGCATACTTAATTATATTAGTATGATCTTGTTTTATGTGTATGGTTCATCATTTCCCTACCATGATTTGCATGAATTTTAAGGTTATAAAATATAATTTATGGATGTTGCAATTTTGACATGCTAATTCTATTCTAGTCTTAATTTGTTACATGCTTATTATTTTGTAGGCTAGATTACATAATTTAATATATTTGGAGTTATAGAGTTTTATGAATTGTGTACATGATTAATCTAAATTATCTAATTGTGTACATTAATATGAATTATTTAATTGGGTGCATTAATCTAAATTATCTAATTGGGTGCATTAATTTGAGTTATTTAATTAGGTGCATTAATCTAAATTATTTATTTGGGTGCATTAATCTGAATTACTTAATTAGGTGCATTAATCTGAATTATTTAATTGGGTGCATTAACTTTGAATTTGACTTATCTATTTGGAGTTATTAGTTTAAATGTTTATTACGAATTAATTTCATTCATGACTCATGAGTATTGAACTTTATTTTAAAGTTGTAATTTAATTTTGAAGTTACAAATTGTATTTTGTTTTGGTACCTTATATTAGTTAGTTACTTATATAATTAATAGTTGGCTAGATGGTTTCAATTATTTGTTATAATTAAATTTTTTAGATTATTTGTTTGTATTTTGTTGTGGTTTGCTACTAACTTTCTTTGTAGGGATACCAATGCGAAAAACAAATATAAAACCAAATTAATAGAATTTGGGATGTAAAAACAAAAATATTTGGACTACTAACGTTTGTGTTAAATAGGAATACCTAAGCGTGGAAAAGCTTTTGGACTACATAGAATCCTTATGGATTGGCTATTTTATCAAAATGTTTGAAACATGTTTGCTTGAGATGTAATTGATTTGTTTACCAATTTGTAGTAGCAAGTTTTATTTGCTTATATTGTTGTAGCAATGGTTTTACATTGCTTGTAAAAGTTTTGGACCCTGGTTTGCTTGAACCTAGTTCATCCCTAAGAAAATTTAATTCTTAATTTGTTTATCACGGACTAGGAGTCAACATACTCTTAAAAGTTTTGTCAAAAGGTTAACTGGGTTTTAAGTGGGACCGAAGTGACCCCTCCAGTCTTCCTGGGAACTTTCTTGACCATGTTCGATTCTAGGTTTTGTGGTGAGACTAATTTTTGAATTAATTTTTCTTCTAAGGGATTTTTTAAGGGTTAAGTTTAATTTCTGAAAACATAGAAGTGATATTCTGGTGTAATTTTCGAAATGGAAACTATCACTGATGCTGCTGCTACTGCTAATGTTAGTGGGGATTTGAACCCCGGGGCAACTGGATTGCCAACCCCTACTGTTGTGACCTCTGTGGTCAACCCTGGTGTTACTCCGGCTATTCCGAGAGGACCGCTTAGTCACCATGAGCGCCCAGAAAAATTTGCTAGGAAAAACTTTAAGAGATGGCAGCAAAAGATGCTGTTTTACTTGACCACGCTAAACCTTGCCAAGATTCAACCTTTACAATGCTTTCATAATTGAAAACATATTCAATGTTTTTATAGCCCATAAACAAAGCCAAAATTCCGACATACATTCAAACATCAATAAATAAGATCGGATATTTCTCTCAGACTTCAAATTCACGCTCCCACGTTGCCTCCTCAACACCGTGATGTTTCCACAATACTTTGACCAATTGGGTGCATTAATCTAAATTATCTAATTGGGTGCATTAATTTGAGTTATTTAATTAGGTGCATTAATCTGAATTATTTATTTGGGTGCATTAATCTGAATTACTTAATTAGGTGCATTAATCTGAATTATTTAATTGGGTGCATTAACTTTGAATTTGACTTATCTATTTGGAGTTATTAGTTTAAATGTTTATTACGAATTAATTTCATTCATGACTCATGAGTATTGAACTTTATTTTAAAGTTGTAATTTAATTTTGAAGTTACAAATTGTATTTTGTTTTGGTACCTTATATTAGTTAGTTACTTATATAATTAATAGTTGGCTAGATGGTTTCAATTATTTATTATAATTAAATTTTTTAGATTATTTGTTTGTATTTTGTTGTGGTTTGCTACTAACTTTCTTTGTAGGGATACCAATGCGAAAAACAAATATAAAACCAAATTAATAGAATTTGGGATGTAAAAACAAAAATATTTGGACTACTAACGTTTGTGTTAAATAGGAATACCTAAGCGTGGAAAAGCTTTTGGACTACATAGAATCCTTATGGATTGGCTATTTTATCAAAATGTTTGAAACATGTTTGCTTGAGATGTAATTGATTTGTTTACCAATTTGTAGTAGCAAGTTTTATTTGCTTATATTGTTGTAGCAATGGTTTTACATTGCTTGTAAAAGTTTTGGACCCTGGTTTGCTTGAACCTAGTTCATCCCTAAGAAAATTTAATTCTTAATTTGTTTATCACGGACTAGGAGTCAACATACTCTTAAAAGTTTTGTCAAAAGGTTAACTGGGTTTTAAGTGGGACCGATGTGACCCCTCCAGTCTTCCTGGGAACTTTCTTGACCATGTTCGATTCTAGGTTTTGTGGTGAGACTAATTTTTGAATTAATTTTTCTTCTAAGGGATTTTTTAAGGGTTAAGTTTAATTTCTGAAAACATAGAAGTGATATTCTGGTGTAATTTTCGAAATGGAAACTATCACTGATGCTGCTGTTACTGCTAATGTTAGTGGGGATTTGAACCCCGGGGCAACTGGATTGCCAACCCCTACTGTTATGACCTCTGTGGTCAACCCTGGTGTTACTCCGGCTATTCCGAGAGGACCGCTTAGTCACCATGAGCGCCCAGAAAAATTTGCTAGGAAAAACTTTAAGAGATGGCAGCAAAAGATGCTGTTTTACTTGACCACGCTAAACCTTGCCAAGATTCTGAGTGAGGATCCTCCAGCCGTGGCAGAGAATGAGCCTGACAGACAGAAAGTCATGGCGCTTGACACATGGAAGCAGACAGACTATCTTTGCCGGAACTATGTGTTCAACAGCTTGGCAGACTCACTCTATAGTGTGTTTTGTTCCAAGAGCTCAGCAAAAGAATTATAGGAATCTCTGGACAAAAAGTACAGGACTGAGGATGCCGGGGCAAAGAAATTTGTGGTTGGCCGTTTCCTTGATTTTAAAATGGTAGATTCTAAAACTGTGATAAGCCAAGTCCAGGAGTTCCAAGTGATCTTGCATGAAATTCATGCTGAGGGGATGCCTTTGAACGAGTCATTCCAAGTTGCAGTGATCATTGAGAAACTTCCTAATGGTTGGAAGAATTTCAAGAATTACTTGAAGCACAAGCGCAAGGAAATGTCTGTTGAAGAGCTGGTTGTCCGACTCCGGATTGAAGAGGATAATAGAAAGAAAGGAGGGAGTACCTCCTCAGTAAAGGCCAATGTCGTTGAGCATGGCAAATCTTCTGGGATAAGGAAGAAGCCCCCTGTGAACAAGAGCTCTAAGCTGGGGCCAAGGGGTGGTGTTGCAAAGAAGTCGGCTTACAAGCCGCAGGAACCTGGTTATCGGTTTTTTGGGAAGTGTTATAACTGTGGTAACGATGGGCATCGGGCTAGTGACTGCCGCAAGCAGAAGAAGCCATACAAGACCAAACCTCGTGCTCATATGGCAGACTTACAAGAGCACTCCCATGAGGAGGATGATATGCACTTGTCTGCCGTTGTCTCTGAGGTGAATCTGGTGGGTTCAAACCCAAGAGAATGGTGGATTGATACTGGGGCTATACGCCACATCTGCTCCGAGCAGAAACTGTTTATAACTTTCGAACCGGTTACAAATGGTGAGAAGTTGTTTATGGGAAACTCTGCTACCTCGATTGTTGAGGGGAAAGGAAAGTTGGTCCTGAAGTTGACGTCAGGAAAGGAGCTGACCTTGAACGAAGTCCTGTATGTTCCGGACATTCGTAAAAATCTTGTCTCAGAGTCTCTTCTTAGTAAACATGATTTTCGCATGGTTTTTGAGTCCGACAAGGTCATCCTTACCAAAAGCGGAATGTATGTAGGTAAGGGTTATATGTTGGGCGATATGTTTAAACTCAATGTTATGACTGTCATCCCAAAGATGAATAAAGGTGCATCTTCTTCTGTTTACATGCTTGAGTCTTCCAATTTGTGGCATGGTAGACTAGGACATGTGAACTTTGAATCTTTACGTAGATTAATCAAGTTAGATCACATACCATCTTTTAAGATTAATCCGAAACACAAGTGTGAAACTTGTGTTGAAGCGAAGTTGACAAGATCTTCGTTTCATTCTATTGAAAGAAGTTCAAAACCGTTAGATTTAGTGCATAGTGATGTGTGTGACTTAAAATTTATACAATCACCTGGTGGCAATAAGTACTTCATCACTTTTGTTGATGATTGCACTAAGTATTGTTATGTCTATTTGCTCAAAAGCAAAGATGAGGTGATTGACAAGTTTGTTCTTTATAAGAATGAAGTTGAGAATCAAGTAGGCCGCAAGATTAAGGCTCTAAGAAGTGATCGTGGTGGTGAGTATAAATCTCCGTTTATTGAGACTTGTGCTCAATCTGGGATTATCCACCAAACCACGGCGCCTTTTTCTCCTCAGTCTAATGGGATTGCTGAGCGGAAGAATATGACGCTAAAGGAAATGATGAATGCAATGTTGATAAGTTCTGGATTGCCACAGAACTTGTGGGGGGAAGCAATTCTCTCTGCAAATTACATTCTGAATAAAGTACCCTAGAAGAAGGTGGACAAGACGCCGTATGAGTTATGGAAAGGCGTTAAGCCTTCGTATAAATTCTTACGAATGTGGGGGTGTCTTGCAAAAGTGGCGATTCTTACACCCAAACGGGTTAGGATAGGCCCGAAATCTGTGGATTGTATATTCATTGGTTATGCACATAATAGTAGTGCATATCGGTTTCTTGTTCATAAGTCTGAAATTCCAGATATACACAGGAATACCATCATGGAGTCAAGGAATGCATGTTTCTTTGAAGATATTTTTCCTTGCCGAACCCATGCAGGGTTCCAAGGTCTTTGGAGCAATTTGATGAGCTTGCTAGTGAGGATGATCATGTTGATGATCCAGGTGATGATCAAATTGAGATTTTAGATGAGCCCAGACGGAGTAAAAGGGCTAGGACATCCAAATCTTTTGGTCCAGACTTATTGACTTATATGGTTGAGAACGAACCTCAAACTTTCCACGAAGCTGTGACTTTTCCTGAGAGTCCTTTATGGAAAGAAGCGATCAAAAGTGAGATTGACTCCATCTTACAGAACCACACCTGGGAGTTGGTTGATTTACCTCCAGGTTGTAAGCCTTTAGGCTGCAAATGGATTTTAAACGAAAGATGAAGACTGATGGGTCTATTGACAAGTATAAGGCGAGGCTCGTTATCAAAGGGTACAGGCAACGAGAAGGCCTGGATTACTTTGATACGTACTCACCTGTAACTAGGATAACATCCATTCACATAGTGATTGCGATAGCATCTTTGCGCAATCTTGAGATACACCAGATGGATGTAAAGATAGCTTTCTTAAATGGGGATTTGAATGAAGAAATCTACATGGAGCAACCTGAAGGGTTTTCAGCTCCAGGACAAAGCAAGAAAGTCTGTAAACTTGTCAAGTCTTTATATGGTTTGAAGCAAGCACTTAAACAATGGCATGAGAAGTTTGACAATGTAATGTTGTCAAATGGGTTTCGAATCAACGAATGTGACAAGTGTATTTATGTCAAAGACACTGACAGAGGTTATGTCATTTTGTGTCTATATGTTGATGATATGCTCATTATAGGTAGTAACGATGAAATGATCAAAACTACCAAGAAGTTGTTAAACTCTAAATTTGATATGAAGGATATGGGCATTGCAGATGTTATTCTGAGAATTAAGATTACCAGAATCTCTGGCGGAATTGTACTTTCTCAGTCTCATTATGTTGATAAGATACTTGAGAAGTTTAGTGGATCAGATACGAGTGTGTCATCGACACCTGTAGACTTAAGTCTACACTTTACCAAGAATAATAAAGAGAGTGTCTCTCAGTTAGAATATTCTCGGGTAATTGGAAGTTTAATGTATCTGATGAGTTGTACTAGGCCAGATATAGCTTACTCGGTTAGCAGGCTTAGTAGATACACAAGTAATCCTGATGCTTCTCATTGGAAGGGCATTGTGCGGGTGTTAAGATATTTACGCTACACTCGGGATTATGAGCTGCATTATACTCGATATCCAGCGGTGCTTGAAGGATATAGTGACGCGAATTGGATATCAGATATAAAGGACTCAAAGTCCACTAGTGGATATGTGTTCACTCTTGGTGGGGCAGTTGTGTCTTGGAAATCTTTCAAGCAAACGTGTATATCTAGATCAACGATGGAATCAGAGTTTATTACTTTGGATAAAGCAACGGAAGAAGCAGAATGGCTTCGCCATTTCATTGAAGATATTCCACATTGGTCTAAACCTGTGCCAGCTATTTGTATTCATTGTGATTGTCAATCTGCAATTGGTAGGGCACAGAGTAATATGTATAATGGAAAGTCTAGACATATCCGTCGTAGACATAATTCCATACGACAACTACTCTCGAATGGAGTTGTCTCTTTAGACTATGTAAAGTCTAAGGACAACATTGCGGATCCGCTAACCAAAGGGTTAAGTCGAGTGTTAGTCGAAACGTCGTCAAAAGGAATGGGGTTAAGGCCTTTTTAAGTTACCGGAATGGAAACCCAACCTAGTTGACTGGAGATCCCAAGATCTAGGTTCAATGGGACAACCTAATTGCGTGTAACGGTGGTATGTCACTGAGGAGGTTAAACCTCCAGCCATTCCTTCTATTAGTGATACCTGCAAGTGTAGAGGATAAGCTGAGCTTTTAATGACTCTTATGTGTTAAGCTGTTGAGCTAAGTATTGCAGGATACTTTAGTAGAGTCACCTATGTGAGTTTGAAGTGGGGCCGCTTCTAGAAGAATTAGGCAGGCCAAGATTCTTTGAAACCACTCGCTGAACCAGGCTAGTGTCCAGGGCCACACAGGGCACACCAGTGAGAACATAATGGTGGTAGCAGTAATTCCCGTGTGAGATCTATTGTCTCAGTTTACATAAACAGTAGAGCAGTTCAAGATGTCTTATTCACTGATCTGCCAGTAAACTCGATAGGTTTTCACTGGGAGAGGTTCAAAACCAAAAGCTACCTTCTCTGATGTCGGGGTTAGTCCATTGTACTCTCTCTCAGAGTCTTTATTGTTGAACGATGTCCGTTTGTTGAGTCATTCGGTCAATTTTTATTCATGTGGGGGATTGTTGGAAAAAATGATTTTTGGGGACTTTAATTTAATATTAAAGTGTGGTGACTTTAATTAAATATTAAAGAGGGTCCTAACCATTTTTTGTGTTGGGTCCAAGTGAGCCAAAAACTATTGGGTTTTGAATAAGAAATTGTCAAGAAATTGCTTCATGATGTTATATTCATGAATAGGATTTTAAAGAATATTTAAATCTTTTTTCTTGGCTAAAGGGTGTGAATCCTTTGGGCATCCATACTTTTCATTTTGTGGAAATGGGCTATGGATGCTTGGTGTTTTAATGACTAGCCTTAAAGGCTGGAGGCTTTTCCTCTCTCCCCTATACATGTATAAATTGAGACCCTCCTGTCAAGTTTCAATATAAAAATTTTTCCTTCCATTTTACAAGCCAGTTTGCTTGATAGTTCCTATTGTGAGAGAGTGCTGCCATTGTTTTGTTCGCTAAGCTAGACAGATAGTGCTTCTGCCGTAGCTGGTTTTGACCGTCGTATCCTGGGAGACAGACGCCGGGTTTCCTCAAGCACTCGACCCGTGAGGCGGCGAAATCTGTTTTAACGAAACTGCTTCCGTGCAGGCTTCGGTTTTATTTCTTTACCCTTTATTTTTTTTGTGTATTTCTGTTGAAATTTAGTTGTAATTATCAGTATATGTTCTTAGTATATAATTTGTTTTCTTCATAAATCTATTTATTTAAATTCACAATTTTGAACAACAACTTTTACTTCTCTCAACACATCGACAACAGCAATAAGGTTTCGATCTACAGATGAGAGGTTTGCATTCATCATACACTTGTTGTTTTTCATGCCTTTCAGCAAGCACATTCGCTTTAACATTTCTTTCTTCAATTTCTTTCTATGGGGATTGTAATCCGCAAACTTGTTTTCGATTTCTGTTTTGCCAATGGGTATTCTGCGAAACGTTGATTGAAAGTCTTGGAGATGATCTTTGACCAGTGAAAGAACGTCTTTAGTGGTTCCACACACGTCTAACATTCTTAGAGATGCTTCTGAGACTTCATGAACAAATTTCTCTTGTTTATCGTGAACGAGACCGTGTTGGATGATTGGTGAGTGAAGGAGATTGTTAGCCGAGTCGTGTAAGTCTCTGTGAGCGTCGAAATTTGGGGGTGACATGGCTGAAAAAGATGCAGAGGTTGTGCGATGATGAACTGTGAAGAGGGTTGTAGGGCTAGGGTTAATGACAGAGTTTATTAGTATGTTTTAGATATGAGATCTTGAGGGAAAGGACCATGAAGTATCGTTCCTTGTACGGACTTGCTGTAATTGGCAACAGTCAAGGGGACCAAACAACAATGATTCATCCCACTAAAAACATCACCGCTAATAGCACTAATGCATTAAAAAAATAAAAAAAAATAAAAAAAAACACAACTCCAAGACCAAAACATCACATCATTAATGACGGGACCCACTGCCACCTAATTAGTGGGAGCACTAATTAGTGCTCCCAAGCATTTCACTTTAAATAATGGTGTATCAAGAGATGAATCAATATTGGTTGAGTTGTAGCGATATGAGAAAATATCAAGCAATATAGGTTGAGAGTTTGTTCGGGTGTTGAGGTTGTAATTTTTTTTAAAATATTGTTAGTCCTTAAAAAGAGTTTTATAACAGTCGAACATATTACAGTGATTAGGATAATAATTTTGAAAGGTTTTAAATAAGGTAAGGAATCAATATTGATCAAGGTGTAGTGGTATCAAAAATATCAAGGGGTATGGATTGGGAGTTTGATTGGGTGATGTACTGGTGAATTTTTTTCAAAATATGAGTCCTGAAAAATACTTTTACAGCAATCAAATGCATTACAATAATTAAGAAAATATTGTTGGCAATGTTTTAAACAACAATATTATTAGGAGATAAAAAGGGGTAGTAATATTTAAATTATCAAACGATACGAATGGGGAGTTGATAGGATGATGCGATCATGAATTTTTCAAAACTATGAAATCCAAACAAGAATTCTATAGCAATAGAATTGGCTAATACACAAACAAATTTCATTCTTATCAATATATCGAAATATATCAATATAAAGAGACTAGCTAAAAAGTTAAGGGCCTCAAGCCTAGTTGGTTAGTCTTTTGGCCACCAAGTCTTTCTTAAGAGAGAGATCTTGGGTTCCACTCTTAGAAATAGAATCGAAGAACAAAATTTGTTTACAAGATATATATAGGTGTGATTTTTAACTCTCTAAATGTTAATTTAATAATTAATTACGGACTTTCGGGGATAAATAAAAAAAAAAATACTAACTAAAAAACTGATATATATTGTATCAGCTGATAGTCAAGACCATTGTTAGTCATATAGACTTGTAGACTATCATATACACGTACGACGGGACAGGATGCCAGCTTGTGTTAGCCATTACAATGGAGACAAGATGTTGCCTAATATGATATGAAGACTTAAAAAAATGGCTACATATATTTTTAGACAAATGTTACATATCCTTACTGAAGAAACGACCGACTAATACCACCTAAACAGCTGGGTCCCACTTGTAAGTGCTCTCACCTTACAAATCTGTAAAAGTAAGGACAATGCGGCCACATAGGGTGTTTACTTCTTACTCTTTTTTTTTTTTTTTTTGCCTACAACGTTTAGTTAATTAATTTATTTGTTTATTTATTTTGCATTAAAATGAATTTTTTTTAAACACTACATGTATGAATTTCTAATCTACTCATTTAGGTTTATTTTGGTAACATGGAATTTTTATTTTTATTTATTTTTAGTATTCATTTAAATATCTAATATACTTTCATTTAGGTTTATTTTGATAATATATATGAAATTTTAGTTTAAAAGTTAAAAAATTATTTTTAAAAAATAATTTTTCTTTTTATTTTTTGCACTTTTTTTTTTATAAAAGAACTAAAAGACACTAAAAAGTTAATTCTTAAAACAACCCTTGATTTGA
Source organism: Camellia sinensis (assembly GCF_055761805.1). Lineage (NCBI taxonomy): Eukaryota > Viridiplantae > Streptophyta > Magnoliopsida > Ericales > Theaceae > Camellia > Camellia sinensis. The sequence goes on from NC_138966.1 coordinate 17,867,731, forward strand.
AAATAGGCTATTTTAGTAAATTTTTGACTTTTTAATTAAAATAGGCCGTGAAAAAAATTAATATATTTAAAATATTTCTTGCTTACAAAAAAATGTGCAAAAAACAAAAAAAAAATTATAGACTTTTTTATATATAATTATTTGATTTTTTAGATATTTAAATAATTTTTTTTGACTTTTTAGCTATTATTATAACTTTCCAAACTTGCCAAACTAAAAAATATGACTAATGTATCTGTATCATCCTTCCCTTATTGATAGAGGTGCACATTTACTCTAATAAATAAATAATAATAATTTATTTATAAAAAATTGGGAAATACGATTTAGTTGGAATTAAAGATTTTTATGACTAATTTGATTCAATAAATATTAATTCATGAAATCTAACTTATAAAAGAAAATTAGTAAAATTATATCCATGTTGTGTGTAATTTGTTTGTTGGATCAATATGATCTTTGTAACTCTAATTGCTAATTTAATCCAATTAATGATATCTTTTTTAAAATTAGACAGATATCAAAAGGTGAAGTAAATTATTTATTAATAGCGATTTATGTATGTATAATTTAAATAAGTAGAATAAAATAAAATATTTATTACATATTGTGTGTCACTCAAATAGTAAAAGTTCTCTTTAATAGGTCTAACGTTTAATCTTACTCTCAATTTGTTGTTTTAATAATCAACTTTTATTGATTTTTTAGTTTTTGCAAAAACACATGTAAAAAAATAAAGAGAAAAATTAATTTTTTTGTAGTGATTTTTTTAATTTTTCTGCCATTTATAAATGTATACTGTTTAATACTTTTAAAAAAAAAAAAGTGCTTCATTTTTAATGCGAAAAAAAAATGTTTCAGGAAAATGATTATTTATTAAAAGAGTAAACATCAGCATTTACTTCCTTTGCTTTTACCAGTTTGCCAGGTGAGAGAGAACAATCCCCATACAACTGGGACCCATTTGCTTAGGTGGCATCATTCGGTTGTTTCTTGTCATTCATTAGGGATTTGTAGTATTTCTCATATTTTGATAGACAATCAGTGCTACTTCCAACTGTGCCATGGATAGCCTTGTTTACTCACTTAGTATAGCGATTTCTGTTTTGACCCGTTACTTATTGTATTCCGGACTTAGGTTGGTATGATTTTGAATAGTTATTTATATCTCTTTTCCTTGTCTTCCCCTTTATTTTGGTTTTCGGGTTGTAGTTGTGCGTTTGAGACTAGTTGGTTGCTTGTTTTTCCAAACCTTTGTTGCCCAGATTTTGACTTTTCCGCTCGAGCGGCCTTCACGCATTTTGCTCATTCGCTTAAGCGGGCATTCTTGCGCTCGAGTGAGATTTATCAATTCTCAGCACTTTTGCAGTTCTGAAATACTGGGAAAGCGCATTGGACGCTCGAGTGTCCAATCTCATGCTCGAGCGGGGTCTTTCGTCTGCAAAACTTCTAGAAATATGTATTTGTAACGCCCTTAAAATATGACATGAATCAATCCTCCATAAGGTCAACGAATATAAGAGAAATGTTATGTTTTCATTCATCAGAGTCTACATTACAAAAGTTATTACATGCATTACACTTTCATAAATATTTACTTTGAAACTATAGCATGTAACTCTAATTAGAATCAACAAAATAAATGCCTTACGGGCATATCTTTCCAAGTGATAACTTGGTTACAACAAAAGAGAGTCATAAGCTCTTTACAGTTAAAAGCCCTCGGCTTGAAAGAAAGACACATAAACAAAAAATAAAAAAAAAGTAGAGCCTCCAGTCCTGTCCTCCCAAGCTATATCCTTGGAGGCGGCATATCACTTGTACCTGAAAATGGTTTCCCAAGTAGGGTGAGCCAAAACCCAGTAGAAATATGATAACACAATCTATGAAGTTTAACTAAGATATATGCATCAACTAAATGTTCAACCTTTACGAATAATTCACATTCTTTCCATGATCATACGACATTGTTATTGACATTTCAATCTGTTTCCATTCATTCACTTCCAATCAATTCATGAGTATAGATCATTTTTATCAAATCAATCCAAATTGAGACTACAACTCAATGATTCACCATTTAATATACATTCATCACATCAACACTTCTATCCTTGCTATTTTACGGAATTCTCATTTGAGGGAACCGGCACTCATATACACAAGATTTCGGGACTTTCACCCTAGGCACTCCGGCCAACTTAATTTCCAATGGAGTCCATTCCCTATGTCCTCCTAAACAATGGAGTACATACCATATCTCCTCCCAAACAAAGATACATATGCAATGTATTTAAATGCGATGTCATGTACAATGACCAACGAAACCACATATTCAACAATTTAGCCAAATCGTCATATTCAATGACCCAATTCGTGGGATTAGTTTCAATTTACCTAATCCTCATGCAGTTTCTACAACAATCATGGATATCCTCCCCCGATAGCCTAAAAAAGATATTTCTAAACTGTCACACCCCAAACCCACCCCTAAAGTTTGGGCATGACCACTTCTGAAACGAACATTTAACTTGATATATATATGAGATATGGGGCCTGAACGGAAGCATGAATATTTTAAAATAACAGAAAACCATCTCCATTGAGCTATAACTACAATGCCAGGATCATTAACGGAACATAAGGCAAATAAACATACAGTGACGTGAATATGAGAATTTAGCTATATGCTTATACACATATATATCCAGACCTAGCCCTTAAGATTGGGCGTATAACAAAAGCATTGAAAGGTAAAAGGATTATACACACTTCCTCTTTAGACAGACAATCAGGGTACAAAATCAAAAGTTTAGCAAAACTCCATAAAATGAGTTGCCTTCATCTAAGTGCCTAGACACCCTGAGGTTGACATAAGAGGAACGGTTTTCAGAATGGCCTTAGGCCTATGGTTTTCAGCCCTTTAACAGAACGACATTAAGCCCTTAAACAGATGGCATTAAGCCCTTTTCATGCATGTATGAACTCAAGAGATGGCTCGCACGGATTCTAGAGGAGACTCGCATGGCAGCACTTAGTTCCGTGCAGCACTTTGTTTCATACTAACAGATCATACAGAATGGCCATAGGCCCAGATGTCACAAATTGGCCATAGGCCTCACAGATGTTACAAAACGGCTATAAGCCTCATAACTTTCACAGAACGGCCATAGGCCTCATAACTTTCACATTGGCTTTAAGCCCAGTTCACATATGTATGGACTCAAGAGGTGGCTCGTACGGATTCTAGAGGTGGCTCGCATTGTAGCACTTAGTTCCGTACAGCACTTTGTTCCGTACAGCACTTTGTTCCATACCAGAAATCATTAGGTCTTAAAGACCGAACCATCCATATCATGTCATTACAGTACGCTTAACAAAGGCAAAACAATTTACATTCTAACGTGGGTTACATAATGATGTTAAACCCTTGCATTCATGTCGTAGATTCTAAACGACCTCGGGTCCATACGTAACTGTCAAGCCCCAAACTCGCCCCTAAAAGTTCGGGCATGACCTATGCAGATACGGACACATGACCTGATATACATAATATACGGGGCCTGAACGGAAGCATTTAATATTACAAGGTAACATAGAATAACATCCATTGAGCTAAAACTAACATGCCAGGATCACATACGTGAGAGCCATTTATCTATATACATACCCATACATATAAATGACTGTATATCCGAACATTGGTAAAGAAAGGGGGTATATACATACATTTTAACCTTAAGTAAATAATTAAAGTGCAAGCCAAAATCTTAACAAAACTTCACATAAATGCATGGGCTTGGTCCGGGAGTCTGGGCATACTGAGGTTGACAATTGAAGGGTGAGCATCAAGGGTTAAGACGGACTCCCATAGTAATTACCTACAGAATAGACATAACACAAAGTGAGCGAAGCTCAGTGAATAATAGTACATAAATGATTCAATATTCAACTTAATCATAATACATATCAATGCGTATGTAAATGCGGAAATCATATAATTAATCTGATTCTGTACTAATTTCAGAACGGCCTTAGGCCCAATCTTGAAACATAATGGCTTTAAGCCTTTGAATGGATTGGCGATAGCCCTTGAACATATTAACATTAAGCTTTTACACATGTTGGCATATAGCCCTTGAACATATGGCATGAAACCCTTAAACATATGGCATGAAGCCCTTAAACATATGGCATAAAGCCCTTGTACATATGTATGGACTCAAGAGGTGGCTCGTACGGATTCTAGAGGTGACTCGCATTGCAGCACTTAGTTACGTACAGCACTTTGTTCCATACCAGAAATCATTAGGTCTTAAAGACCGATCAATTCATATCATGTTATAACATAGCATAAACAGAACGGATAAATAGAAACATATTCATACATATTCTTACTTATGCTTGAATCAGAAACAGAAATCAGAGTTCATGCTTGATCATAACCCACCCGTACAAGACCGTCGGTGGTACCATCCGTACAAGACCGTCAATGGTAAAACATAATCCACCCGTACATGACCGTCGGTGGTACCATCCGTACAAGACTATCGATGGCAAAACATAATCCACCCATACAAGTATCTTGTAACATACTTGAACCACGGTATTATTACCCCCGGGTAAGGGCCATAAGACCACGGTATTATTACCCCCGGGTAAGGGCCTTGTGCGAAGGATGCCATGAATACTTTTACATATATGGATAATCATTCATTAATTCATAACGTAACATATCATAAAATAGAGCATTTCTTGGTATATCATGTCATTACCGTGCGCTTAACAAAATAGAATAATTCACATTCTTATGTGGGTCACATAATGATGTTAAACTTTTGCGTTCATGTCGTAGATTCTGAATAACTTCGAGTTCATATGTAACACAACAAAATAACTTCAGATTCATATGGATTCACATAACTTTCCAATTATTCTGATTCTTCGAAGATGAACACAAATTCTCTTTATTCATTAAGAAATGACATGGTTCACTTGAGCTATTAATCAGTAACATACACCTTTGTTTAATCGTTCATATATGTTAACATGGTTGACCTGCAATTAACAGAGTACTAATAGTAACCATTGCGTCATTCACATGAGTTAATGCAGTTAACTTAAGTTTAACAGAACGTTCTTGATAATTATTAACGAAAGGTAAACACATTTTACCGATTGAATGATTCCAGAGATACCGGAATACCATAGTTCCATAATGCTCATACGTTATATTTGTTCATCATGAATCACTATAGCTATCTTGCAAATAACAGAAAGTTAGTATTCATTGTCAACAGTAAACAGAATGGACTGCTCAATAATGCCTCTAGATTTTCCAATCAACATATTGTTAACTTAATTACTTGCAAGGGACAGAATGTTAACAATGAGAATCATTAACAATACTTGAACGTGCGACTATAGTACTACTACTCACAGCGGTAGGTCTCTGACAGCGATGGAACGATGTCCACGTCTTGACCTACAAACACAATGCATATAATAGATTATGAGAATAAAACCAATCTCTTTTTATTCTTCACTCAATAGCTATGGTGGTTCTAGACTCATTAGTCCTTCATAGGTTATAATCGATGCCTCATAAGATAGGAGGAATCGATAGGAGAAAGGTTCAGACGAAGAAACGGTACAAACCGGTAAACAGAAAGTGAACATTCGTCACTAATTTGGGCATAACTATTTTTGTATTTAGAATTTGGGAGTGAGACCACCACCATTGGAAACTAGACTTCTGGGGCTTGATTTTAGGCTCAAGAATCACTCAAAAAGGAGTCCGGATGCAAACGATATGCTTGCTCAAAGTTGGCGGGACAGAGTTGTCTCCGCACGTGCGGGGAAACAGTGCCGCACGTGCAGCCCTGGACAGTTTGTAGTCCAAAAATGGCTGAAAATTTGGGACTTCTCATTTTCAAAATCAAAACTTAATTACATGTAAATCAAAGCCCAAAACCCTTTAATACATGACCAATTTCACATTATTATTCTTCATCAAACATCATAACCTCAAAATAAACAAATATAATGACTTTAATTCTTCAATTAACCAACTCTTAAGGAATCAAGGTTCAATTCATGAAAAGAGTTCATCTAAACTTATATCTATCAACCCCAACTCAATTAGGTGGTTTCTCTTCATTTGAGATCATGAATTTAAACTAGTAATAGATCAATCTTAAGGGGTTAAGTTGATTTCACATACCTAGAGCCAATCTCTTGAAGTAATTCCATCAATTTCCCCATCTTTCCTCTTCATTCTCAAGCTCTTCCTTCCTTCTTCTCCTTGAGTTCTCTATCTCTCCCTCTCTCACGTGGCTCCCCCTTTCCTCTAGATATATTTTTTTTTGATTCTAAGAAATGAGTCCATCCACTCATAAGGCACCCATAATATAAGTATAAACATACACACCAACATAACACAACAGAGAGAGCCAAACGTGGCCTTACGATTCGTACGAAATCAAATTTCAATTAAACTTCCCAGATAACTCTAAAAATTATGAGGATCATAAATATGTCCCCTGTTCTGGTTTCTGAAGCCTCTAATGCCTTCAATTTGCAGTATAAAGTTAACTACCCAAACGTGCATTAACGAATCAAACAAATTAGATTTCCAATTAATTGTCCCAAATAGTTCAAAAAATTCCCATTAACATATCCAAGTACTCAATTTTGATTTCTGAACCCATATAGGTCGGTAATTTCAATTTTAAATCCGTAACTCAATAGATAATGCTTCAATTCCAAAAGATATAATTAAATTAAAACACCTCATCTCATAATTAAATACCAATGATTTCTTATACGCATTTTGGGGTCTTTACAGTAACACAACAGAATAATCTTGGATTCATACAGATACCATTGGCCAAGGATGAACATAAGTTCCATTTATTCTTTAAGAAGTAACGTAGTATGCTGATAAATAATAGAGGGTTAATATTTGTTATTGACAGAACAAAAGGATTCCAAAGTCATACCGATGTGCGCAAATCTTTCAATGTTCATATAAGTTCACACTGATTTCCAATCGTCATAAATGTTTGTGTACCACTTACGAAGAACAGAGTGTTAGTGACAATAACTATCAACAGTAAATAAAATATACATTTTTGTACTGCTAGTCACAGTGATCGGCTCCCGGTAGCAATGGGACGGTGTCGTCATTTCGACCTACAGCACAGTGCACAACACATAATATGAGATTATACTCGATCCTTTACTTATTCTCTTTGATCATTCGATCAATTAGCCATGGTGGTACCAAGCTCATTATTCATTAATAAGTTATAATCCATGTCTCAGAAAACAGGAGAAGTTGATGGGAAATGGTTTAGGTGAAGAAATGGTACACAACTGGTTGACAAAAAGTGAACAGTTGTCATTAATTTGGGCATAAATATTTCTGAATTTAAAATTTGGGAGTGAGATTACCTCCATTGGAAACTAGACTTCCGGGGCTTGATTTTAGGTTCAAGAATCACTCAAAACGGAGTCCCGAGGAAAAAGATATGCTTATTCAAAGTTGGCTGGACAAAGCTGTCTCCCGCACGTGCGGCTCTGGGCAGTTTGCTGTCTGAAAATGGCTCTTTTTTCTCCAACACTTGGTTTTTCCATTTTTAAAATTGGTTCTTAACATAAATCACTCAAAAACATGTAAAATTATCTCATAACATGATAAACTAACATCAATCAAGTGCAATTCCATTTTAAACAAATCAATCTTTGCCTCAAAAATAGAAATTCAAGTCTCATGTTCTATATAATCAAGCTTCTATAATATATACTCCAAAATCATACAAATACATCTTACACATGGTTGATTTTCACACCACAACTTGGTATTCCATGAATCATTCTTAAGATTGAACCCAATTCAAGCAAATTTAAAGAAATCAAGGTTTAATTCCTTGAGTTTAACTCATTTCATTCATAACCCAACACACTTGTTCATTTGCATATTAATTTCCCCAAATCCATCATTGATTTCATGTAGTAGATGCATTATTTACAAAGATAATAGTTGAAGCCACATACCTTAACTTAATTCCTTGTTTTCCCCCTTTAATCTCTTCAATTTTCCAAGCTTCCATGGATGATCCTCTTTCCCTCTTTATCTCTCTTTCACGGTTCTCTCTCTCCCTCTCCCTTAGATATTTTATTTGACTTCAAAATGATAAAACCCCCAACTCACATGGCCTACCCATATATGTATATATCACATACTTAAGCTTAACACAAGGGAGAGCCAAGCAGGGCCTTACGAATCGCGCAAAATTAAATTTCAATTAAACTTTCCAAATGACTCTAAAAATTATGGTGATCATAAATATGCCCCATGTTCTGGTTTCTGAAGCCTCTAAGGCCTTCAATTTGCAGCACCAAATTAACCACCCAAACGTACATTAACGAATCAGACAAATTAGATTTCCAATTAAGTTTCCCAAATAGTTCTAAAAATTTCAATTAACACATCCAAGTCCTCAATTGTGATTTCTGAACCCGTAAAGGTCGATAATTTCAATTTTAAAGCAGTGGCTTAACAGATAATTCCTCAATTTAAATACATATCATTAAATTAAAATGCATTAACCCATAAGGCCGTAAAGGTAATATTTAATACGGATTTTGGGGTCGTTACACTAAAAGTGAGTAAAGACAAAATTTAATCAGTTTAATCATCCCTAATCAAATTTCTACAAAAATGCTTATTATTACTTAAAAATTATGCTGATCTCAAATGTGAAATTAATTTCAGGTAATTAAGCCTCTAAGGCTTCCAATTTCTGATTCAATCATTATAATTGTGACAGATGCTTTTCTTACCAAACAGTTAGAGGTTTCAATTTATAAGAGCCATGTGCTTAAACTAAATTTCCCGAGAGATTTCACATTAAACATTTAAATGCACAGAACAAGGGACTAAATTATGCCAGAAACACATACAAGGGTCAGGTTATTACATAAACAGATAAATAAATCTATCAAACAGATAATTTATCAACTTTCCATGGGTGAGAAATTTAACAATCTAATTACACCATCCATTCATAAAAACCCCCAATTGCACATTTCCCACATCAATTCCATTATTTATTCAAAATAATAATTCAACCCAAGCTAGAGCAAATTTTCCCCATTTTTCCAAAATACCAACCCATATGTCTAAATTTCACCATTTCAACATTAGAGAACATCATACACAAACCCCATGGTTGTTTTGTGAATCAATATGAAAACCCCTCTTTTTAGTTTAGAACCCCAAACCTTAACTTTGCCCAAATCACTCTCAAATCCTTCCATATATTCAAAATGACTAATACCTAGGTTAAACAACATAACAAGGTGTAGAATATCCCTACCTCAAAGTTAGGAGAGCAAAGAAGAAGATGAAGAAACCCAAAGATGCACCAAATTCCACCTTTTTTGGATCAAATGGAAGCCCACGCAATACTCTAACTTTTTAACAAAGGGAATAGGGTAGAAAAGACCTTAGATCATGGTGTATTTATATATATATATAGAGAGAGAATTTTAGAGAGAGATGGAGATGTGCTAGGGTTTTGAGTGAAAAACGGGCCAAAGAGTGATACAAAATATCATTGCTGCGAACTGATATATGCGAGGCTCGCTCGAGCGAAGGAGTTGTCGCTCGAGCGACCAGACATAACAAAGGACCTCGATCAAGCGCAAGAAGCATCGCTTGAGCACACAATGCAAAGCTTCAGGTCTGCCACCGTTGCAGACGCACGCTCGAGTGCAAAAGGTCTCGCTTGAGCAAAAAAACAATTTCACAAGGCTAGCTCGAGCGCAAGAAGTCTCGCTCGAGTGAAGAACTTACATCTTCCTAGAAAAGCTGTGTCTAGGAAAGAAACCTGAAGACCATCAGTTCTCGCTCGAGCGCAAGAAACCTCGCTTGAGCGAAGAGGCAAGTTACACATTGTTCGCTCGAGCGTAAGAAACTTCACTCGAGCAAAGAGGCCAAAATCTAGACAACAACCTTTTATACCAATTAACAACTAACCTGTTCTAAACTCACCCAACAAGTCCCAAAACTCAATTTCAAAGAATTAAAGGAAGGAAACAAGGTATAGACAACAACAAACAACCACGGAACCCGAGTCTGGAACAATATAAAGGTCGGGGTAAAACCTGGATCGCTATAACCTCCCGTCCTTAAAGAATTTTGTCCCCGAAATTTTGTACAAGAAAACTATTATTTTCCAATTTTGAAAACGATTACAATTCAATTCCCGTTATCATGATCCGCCCACCGGTCATTCCATCCCTTCTCAAGTGATCGATTTCACCAAAACATAGCTCAACATATATCACCAATATGCATCTTCCGAAATTTAGCTAATTTCAACACGTACATCTCGTGCTTTCCAAAACACATTCAATGTTTATGACAAGTTTACAATTCTCCAAAACTTAAGCAACATATACAATATTCTCATTAATTTAAAACATACACGATGTTCACATTAAACTTGCATTTCTGAAACACATTCAACCTTTACAATGCTTTCATAATTGAAAACATATTCAATGTTTTTATAGCCCATAAACAAAGCCAAAATTCCGACATACATTCAAACATCAATAAATAAGATCGGATATTTCTCTCGGATTTCAAATTCGCGCTCCCACGTTGCCTCCTCAACACCGTGATGTTTCCACAATACTTTGACCAAGGGAATTGTCTTGCCTCGCAAGACTTGGTCCCGTCTATCTAAAACTCTCACCGGTCTCTCTTCATACGAGGCATCCTCATCTATCTCTAAGTCAGTTCAATCCAACACATGTGATGGATCCGGCTTATATTTTCGAAGCATACTAATATGAAACACGTCATGCATTCCAGAAAGTTATGGAGGCAACGCTAAACGATATGCAACCTCCCAAATCCTCTCAAGGATCTCAAAAGGACCAATAAACTGAGGGGATAACTTCCCACTCTTCCCAAATCTCATCAAACCCAGTCTAGGTGATATTTTCAAAAAGACATGATCACCCACCTAGAATGACAAAGGTCTCCTCCTACGGTCGGCATAGCTCTTTTGGCAACTCTAGGCTGTAACCAACCTCTTACGGATAAGTTCCACCTTCTCTGTCATTTCGCAAACCAACTCTGGACCTAACAAAGGTGCATCATCCACCTCGGCCCAACACACTGGAGATCTACACGGTCGACCATACAAGGCCTCAAACGGTGCCATGCCAATACTCGATTGCAAACTGTTATTGTAGGCAAACTCCACTAAGGATAGGTGTCTGTCCCACGATCCCTTAAAATCAAGAACACAACCTCTAAGCATATCCTCAAGGATCTGAATGGTACGCTCGGACTGCCCGTCAGTCTGAGCGGTCGATATGTGGCATCTTGAACCGGTCCAGCAATGTCACCGCTGACTCAGTGTATCTATCCTCTATGCCCAGAATGGAATTAACGCCTTGAGATTTTTTGAACAGCTTTTCTAACTTGCACACTTTCAGCGCTGTTGGATACACCTCAAATTCGAACGGTGTATCCACTGGATTAGCCGGTGCTTTGGACAGCTAGGGTAGAATTGGGGGTGGAACTAGCCCCATTGGGACGTCCGTAATTTCCTGGACATTTACAGTCTCCTCGGGTGTCAAAACCCTAGGTAGGGGCGGGGACAGATGCGAAGCAGATGCTTCGGCTTGTTGTGGTGGATGCTGCTGCTGAAGTCTGGCAATCAGCTGTGTCTGTTGAGCCACGACCTCTGCCTGGCGCGCGGCAATCTCTGCTTGGCGGGTAGCATCCCGCTGCATGGCTTGCATAGTCTCTTGGAGCTGACGCATCATGTCCTCCATATTAACTGAAAACTGCGGATCTGACAGAACAGGTGTGTATCTCCTTTCTGAGGTGGAAACAGATATCTCAGCCCAACTGTGCACAGTTGAGGTGAGTAATGACCGCTGATCTGGAGACTGTTGAACTAGTGATCTGTGCTTGACTGGCCTTTCTTTGCCTTACCGCTGGTGAAGGAAACATTGGTTGCCCTTGAACTGAATCCCTGACTTGACAAAGTCTATCAACACAAATCCAATGTACCCGGGGGATATTGGAGCCTTCCAGACATATGGTTCTAGGACTACCCCTACAAAAGAAGAAAACACACAGCATCTCAGCCTGATTTCATCAAAACAGATATGAGCATTGCTGAATGACTGTGCTCTCTACTGAATTCTGCCCCAAATTCTGCATGTGAACTGATACCCTTAGGTAAAACTGATTCCCCCAAAATACTGATGCCCTTAGGCCTGATACCCAGACTTGCAAACTGATACAAACAACCTGCAGAGACACACTCTGACAGCACGTATCAAGCAAGTAAGAGCCAAAACACCCCCATGGACGGGTAGGGTTTTCCTATCCTATGTTGTCAGGAGCTAGGGTTTCACTACGCACGCAGCGGTTTCAAACAACCTACAATCGGGTAAGCAACCTGTCCTAGCTTGGAATGGTCACTATGGATTCCGATATGCACTAGGTCGAATGGTCAAAAAGGATGCCTTGGTAAAAACCAAGGTTTGTGTTCCTATCGTGGCAGAGCCCGCAACCGGTCAGCCTTATGACGCTTTTCCAAGCAAGCCTCCGGCAAACCGTTCAGGAATGTCAGACAACAAACACGGTGTCCTAGGCACACCAATGCAAATGCAAATGCAAAGAAACACATAAGTGTAGACAAAACAAGATATCATGAGTTCGAGTCAAGTTCTATAAAACCCCAGCAGAGTCGCCAGAAACTGTAGACCGCCCAGAACTCCGCTCCTCACGTGAGGGCGCGAATTGTAAGTTCTACCTACTACAGTTTGGACTCCTGTCACGGTTTTGAATCTAATCTCACGAAGTGCAATGTAAGACTGATAAATCACCAAAGAGTCCAAATCTGACAAATCGTTTTGGAAAATCAATTTTAATCAAAAAGCGCCAAACAGGGACTACTTTGCCAGATTTCAGAGTCGCCACTTAAATGTTTTATTTTGGAAAATTTAGGAAACCCTAACTCATGCCTAAGGCCACGTGTCCGTCATCACCAATGTTCCCTCAGCTCGGGAACTTGGGTACTAGAGGGGAAGGTCCTAAAATGAGCACCCCCGCTCGCCCGATCAAAGATCGGCCTCTACTAACATGATATGTTATTTTGAAAACACATGTGTTCTTGTTCCGGTTATTAGCTAGCTTACTATGTGATGCGCACAGCATATAAGTATAGGCTAAATCGCTCGATTTGGAACAAAATATCTCATGTTTGTTTTTGAAAATGGTTTGAAATTGCTACTTGCAAGTAGGCTAAGTCGCGGATTTGCCACCCTCAAGTAGGCTTAAAAAACATGATGATTTGCCACTTCAAGTGGGCTTAAAACTCGCATTTTGATGAATTGTTCCAATTCAAGTAATGAAGCCTTCATGCACAAGCATTCATGCAGTTAATCAATTAAGCAGTTAGCCTCATGAAAAGCATGCTATCATGGCAGTCACTTACACACATGCAAGGATGCTAAAGCATAAACACGTACAGTGTACTCCGAGCCAAAAAAGAAACTAATTAGAAATCATGCATGATCCTAACTATACAAGAATGCCTAATGCAACACATGCAAAATGCAACTAAGATAGGCTCGACTATTCTAAAATGTCATGTGAATGCAACTAGATAACATGTATTCAAATTGGTATTGAAATACAATGCAGTTTGTATGATGCGCCGAGCCCGGTGCATGCAAAATAAATGAATGAATGCAAACATGCGAAGCATAAGCATGCTAATTGAAAATGACCCTAAACTAACCATCGAAAGCGGTTAAATAAAAGGGAGAAAGAAATGGGGGTTGGAAGACATGCATCACATACACGCACACTTATTACAAAATTTTCCCTCTCGACGGAGGGTCCGAATAATAAGCTAACTAGCTAATCTAAACTAATTAAACTAATTATTACAAAACAAAACTAATTAACTAATCCTAGCTAACTAATTAGTTATTACAACACAAATCGATTAGCTAAGTGCATTAACTACTTAAGTACAAAACCAAAGCATTAACTAGCTAAGCAAAAAAGCTAAGTAAAGCAGTAAGAAGAAGTCCTCAGGGCGAGAAGTGCATGCATGCTCGGTCGCCTCGTTCGGAAATCCATTACGATGCCCCAACTTGCCTCTGTTTGCATTTGATCTTAGAACACTGTACAAAGCTCCAAATAGCTTCTACTCCATCATGTGAACCTCCAGGAAGGCTGCCGACCACTTATTGGTGTTGTAGACCACCTGTAGACCACTTACATTTGCTGCAGACCAGAAAAAGTGGTCGGCCAGCCACTTTTACTGGTCTGCCGACCAGAAAATTCTGTACAACTCCATTTTGCTGCAACAGAGAACAAGAAGGGGCACAACAATGTATTTGCAAGGTATGTGTGCACAACCACCCTTGCTATCATTTCTTAAGCTCAAGGAAGTGCGGTTCTCGACTCTCGGGCCACCAACCGAGCATCGCAATGCACGATGGCCGAGAAGCGAAGTTTGCACGAACCAATGTGAATGAATGCACACATAACACGTAAGGGCCTTAACCTCTATCATGCATGATCAAGAGGGTCGGCGACCGAGAAATGAGGCACATTTCATCACTTCAAGTATGAAACGTCCCTCGTTTCTCGTGTTTGGATCAATGCCCGATCCAAACACAATGCAATGCATGCAACATGCTTAACCTATCAATGCAAATGGCATGCAAACACAATGCAATGCATGCACATGCAAACAACATGCAAATACAATGTTATGCAACAACATGCAAACAAAATGCAATGCTTAATGGACTTAAACCGAATATGGACAGACCTAAGTCATGCCAAAACAGTGGCCAAAATACTATGAAATGATGACATGAAAGGCAAGATGGTGATGTTCATGCAATGGCCTATGAACTAAGCATAAGGGCACAACTCTCAAACATGATTAAGAAGTGATAAACATGGAAGTGTGACAACACTATATGCACTGAAATATCATATGAAATGATGTCAAATCATTCAAATAGCACAAGTATAGCATGCAAGAGGGCCTAAGGCACAAGGCCACTAAGAGGGACTACACAAGAGGCATGCAATGCATGGCATAAATGAATGAACCAGCCATAGATAGAGCTCGAATAGGTCAAAACAAAGGCCAAAACATGCTGAGATGGGAGCTCACAAGTTTAGACAAGCATGCATACACATTAGGCCATAAGCAAGGCACAAAGGCATAACCCTTAAAGACACTCAAAGGGTGAAAGAAGTGAGAACATGGCAATGCTATATGCTCTGAAATATCATGATAAATAATGCCAAATCATGCACATGTCACGAATGAAGCATGCTAGGAGGCTCAAAGCTGGAAACTAGCATAGGCACTTGCACTATAGCTATGCCATACATGAACCAAAAGGCTAAGAAAACTGAAAACAATCCTAGAGCATGCCAAAACAATGCTAAAACAAGTACGGAGCAAAGTCAAAACAAGCTAGCATGAAGGGTCAAAACATCAAGTAATCTAGGCCAATGAGCATGATTACACTACACCTACTAAAACCAAGCATGAGATGGCTTCACCAACAAAAATCAAAGTTGTATTATGGCAAAATAACACCAAAAACATATTGATATGGCAGCTCAAAAGCTTAGGTAAGATGGCATGCATAATGGCTCATTTTTAAAGCATAAAGAACCAACCCTCCAAAACATTGAATGAGTGAAAGATGTGAGGGCATGACCACACTACAGGCACTGGAATCATATATCAAATGATGCTAAATCACACAAATAGCCCAAGCAATGCATGCTAGTGACTTGGAAACTCAAAGCTAGTGAGCTAGAATGCACTATGGCTATACAAAGCAAGGCATGCATGACCAAAATAACATAAAATAGAGCTTAAACATGGTAAAACATGAGTAAAAGCTTGTTGGAGTTGAGCCAAAAGCATGCTAGAATGATGGTCCAAAGCATGATGCATGTTAGGCTAGTGAATAGAAATGCACTACAAGTGCAAGGAGCATGCAAGAGGCTATCAAACCAGCCCAAAACAGAGTTATACCATACTAAAATAAGGCCAAAAACATGCTAAGATGGAGCCAAAATATGCTAGATAAACATGCTACTTTGCTGAGCCAACAAGGCAAGCACACAAGACACAAGGAGAGGGGTTGACCCCCTCCTATTTGGGACCTCAAAACACAATTTCCACCACTGAAATTCGTCTGGAATTCAGTGGTGAAGAGGCCAAACAAAGGCTAAAACAAAGGCCTAAAGTGATGGCTCAAAAGCCTAGCAAACAAGGCATGCAAGGGAGTAGACCACCCCGAACACCAAAGAAGCCTTAAACAAACATGTTAAGCACTAAAAATTAGAACTTTTTGTAGTTTAAAGTTAGGCCTAAAACATCATGCAAATGGGGCCAAAAGCTTAATCAAAACAAAGCTTTAAAGGGGTTAGAGACTTACCCTTGTAGAACAACTTCAAGGAAGCAACTCCAGCAACCTTTTTGGATCAAAAGTAGTCCAAAAAACACAAAACCAGTTTTAAGATGTCTCAGCAACAAGAGTGTGGTGTTTCGCTAGGTGTTTGTGTGCAAAAGTGTGAAGAATAGGCACTTTCAAGCACAAATATTAAGAAGAGGAGCAATATAGAGGTAGATGATATATGTATAGCTCCAATACAAAATTCTGAACCTGAGACAAGAGGGAGGAGGTTCCCTTTTGTAGAAAATCAAGGTTCAAGCTTGTTGAGCAAGCTAGGAGCTCCAAGAAATCCCTCTATACACGTGTATGGAGGATGCTTTCTGTGCCCAACAGCTGGCACAGCTGGTAAGAAAATATCTGCAGAAAACTGTAGGAAAGCTGCTGACCAGTTGAAGTGGTCAGCCAACTACTTGCACTGGTCGGCCGACCATAGAAAGTGGTCTACAGGGAGACCAAATGGTCGGTAAAGCGGGATGAGTGGTCTGCACAAAGAAAGCAAAGTGGTGGCATGGCTGCCGACCACTTTTGGTGGTCCAAGGACCACCAAGACCAGTTGGGCGACCAGAAAACTGGCTGGTGTAGACACCCCATTTTTGACCGACCTTAAGACTCAGACGTCACCAGTTAAGCGCTTGGTGATGTTTCATATCGCGCTCGTTCAGAAGTTTCAGAGTCGCGGCCGTGAGCCCTGCCTCCGGATTTCCGAACCCTCTTCTGTGCTTTGCCTCGGTTTGCGAACCAGGCTCGGTTTTCTTTGTTTCTTTTCCTGAGGGGAGGGAGAGGTCCCGTAGACCATCTCTCAATGGCCGTGGGCTACATTTCGTGGCCGTAGGCCATTTTGCCCATTTCGGAGTCCGGTTCCTGGTTTTCGGAGCTGTCAGGCCGTGTGCCTAGGTTCGGGACCGCTCAACCGTCTCTGTTTGCTCTGAATTTTGGCATGCATCTTATTTACTCCCTTTTGAGGGACACTGGGGTCTGAGAAACCCACTTCGTGGCCGAACGCCACTTTCGGTGTTTAACGGGCAGTTTCTAGGACCCCGAACTGCGTGTTTTGGCCCCCGAACATTCGTTTTGCGTTGGTTTTCATTCATTTTTGGCAGGTACCTCTGTTTTATCACTAGGAAGGCCGTAGAAGGGTGGGGGGCCAGCAATTGTTGCAGCAACCAGTTTTTTACTCCTCGGGCGCCCTCCGACGCCCATTTTTCGCACTTCCGGGCCAATGTTGTACACCTTGGAGCCATTTTCTTCAAACCCAAACCACATATTTGTGATGTACACACATGGGAGGACCCTAAAAGTTCATGGCCGGCCACTAATGCTCCTTGACCCTTTTGAACCCCTCCTTCCGAGCCAATGTTGAACACCCTTGGGCCACTTTCTTGAACTTTGAACCACATATTTGTGTTGTACACACATGGGAGGACCCTAAAAGTTTATGGCCGGCCATTAATTCCTTTTGACCCTTTTGAACCCCTCCTAAAATTGGCTTGTTCTCTCTCCTGTTTTAGAATTTCCAAATTCGAACCACAGGGTTGTGAAGAGGAGACCTGGGAGGCCACCAATATGTGGTGGCCGACCACTATTTCAAGTTGACCCTTTTGACCCCTAGCTGGCCGGCTAGGGGGGGTGGCCGGCCGGCCATTTTCAAGCCCAAAAACCAGCCGGCCATTTTCCTTGTGCCAGGAACTTTACAGCTGTGTAGCCCTTTCCCCCAGAAAATATCCCAATCCGGGGGATATTTTGTGGGGGAAAACTTGCCTATTTTCCCCCACCTTTTGCCCCTCCTTTACTCTCCTTTTCTTGTCCATATAACCAGCTGGTGGCATCACATTTAGGGGTTAGAAAATTTGCTCTTCAAGGCTAGATACATAATTCTCCCTCCATCCCTCTCATTTTGCTTGAAAACTCCAAGTCCTACACCTTGTTTTCTTCATCACCACCAAGCTCTACCACCACCACTCCATCTCAGCAGCAAGGAGAGGAATTCCAGCAGCTTAGAGGCAACAAATTTGGTCCAAGAAGTTGCTAGAGTTTGGTCTACAAGGGTGAGTTGCCATTTCTCTCTTTTTAGCTCATTTCTTGCAACATTTCTTAGCCATCTATGATTTTTGCTTTGAGCTCCGGCCATAACTGAAAGTGGCCTTCTTTTGAGCTCATCTTCATGTCTCATTAAGGGCTCAACCCTGTTTGAGCCCTCCATCTTGCACTTGCTTCATTATCCCTCTAAAATGTCATTTTCTTGCATGATATTTTTAGCTTGTGTGTGATTTGTTTTGGAGCATGTTGTAAACTGATAATAGGCTTATTTTGAGCCTCTCGTCAACATTGAAGAAGGGCTCAACACTGTTTGGGACTTCCATATTATACTTGCCTTTATACTCCCTTTTTGGTCCCATTTTTGCATGCTATGGCAGCCTATTGTGCTTTGGTTTTTGGCCATTTTAAAGTTCTGGAAATAGTCCTATTTTAGCCTATTCTACATGTTTTATTAAGGGTCTTTGGCCGTTTGTGGAATATTTTGCATACCTCATGTTATAGCCCCTTTTGAGCCCTATTTTGCATTGCATTTCTAGCATATTTGTCTACTGTTTTTGGGTTTTTACAGTTCTGTGAATATGCTTATTTTTGGTCCCTATTTCATGTTGTAGAAGGGAGTTTTTCAGTTTGGGCTTTGAATATACTACTTCCTTCTTTGGCCATCTTTTGGTCCATTTTCTTGCATAAAAATTTAGCCTTATCTATGCTTATTTTTGAGGTTTTTACAGTTCTGGGAAAGTGCTTATTTTTGGTCCCTCTTCAATGTTGTTGAAGGGTCCTAACCTGTTTGAGGACAGCAGCTATGAGTTGCTTCTTAATCCCACGTTTAGGGCCATTTTCGCATGCTAATTTTGCCCTATCTTTGCTTGCTGTTTGGCCATGTTTTGTACTAGTAAAATGCTTATTTTGGGGCTGTCTTGCTTTTGTCTTTTCATTCCATGTACCAATTATGCATGCTTTGTATAGCTGTAGTTCATTCTATGCGCCTAATTTGCATTTCGGGAGAGATTCCATGCATCGGGTGTGTTTTCGCCTCATTTCGGGGCTGTTTTCCCCCACTTTTCAGTGTTGAAATCCCATTAGCATGTTTGCATATGCCATTTCCATGCCATTGCATTGCGTATGCCATTGCCTCGGTTTGCGTGCCCGTGTGCACGCATTTCGAGGCGCCTCATTTTCATCCATCGGCATCTTATGTGAGTGCGGCTGAGGCTCTCTCATGTTGGTATAAGCCCATATCATGTTCCCATGTCATTTGCATTGTATATGCCATTGCCTCGGTTTGCGTGCCCGTGTGCACGCACTTCGAGGCACTTCATTTTCATTCACCGGCATCTTATGTGAGTGCGGCTGAGGCTCTCTCATGTTGGTATAAGCCCATATCATGTTCCCATGTCATTTGCATTGTATATGCCATTGTCTCGGTTTGCGTGCCCGTGTGCACGCACTTCGAGGCACTTCATTTTCATTCACCGGCATCTTATGTGAGTGCGGCTGAGGCTCTCTCATGTTGGTATAAGCCCACACCATGTTTTCATGTCATTTTCATTGCGTATGCCATTGTCTCGGTTTGCGTGCCCGTGTGCACGCATTTCGAGGCACTTCATTTTTATCTACCGACTTCTTATGTGAGTGTGGCTGAGGCTCTCTCATGTTAGTATAAGTCCATGTTACATTTTCCATGCCATTTTAGCCATATCGCATTGCGTATGTCATTTTCTCGGTTTGCGTGCCCGTGTGCACACAATTCGAGGCATCTCATTTTTTACAGCATAGTGCATGCTAGGTTGTACCTTAGATCGCATTCTGTCATTTTCTCGGTTTGTGTGCCCGTGTGCACGCATTTCGAGGCATCTCTTTTTTATAGCATTGTGCATACTAGGCTGTATCTTAGTTGCATTCATGCATATCATGCATATTGCATCGTGTTCGAGATAGGAGTTAGCCCGGGCACGGGAAACGAGATACATTCCGTACTCCGAGTGACGGGATGTGTCTCAATTTCCCAGTCACTGACACTCCAGATCACCCATGATGGAGTTAGGTTTTAGCTGTGTTTTCATGTGCATTCATCCTACATTGAACTGTGCAATTCGACTCCTCGGCCATCATGCCTCGGTATGCGTGATTGGTGGCACGAGGATCGAGGCATGCATATATTTGTGAAATACATTGCTATGCCCCTTTCCTGCTCTCTGTTGCAGCAAAATGAAGAATCAGCAACTTTTCAGAGCTTGGCGCGTTTTTCAAGGATAACTGCTAAACAGAGGCTAATTGGGGCATCCCGGTGGATTTCCGCGCAAGACAACCCGGACATGCATCACCCATCAGAAGCAAGGCAGTCCCTGGCTTGCATGCCAGTTTTATTTATTTTCTTAGTTAATTTGTAAATTAATTAGGAATTTGTATATATTTGGACTGTAATATTTGGACTGTAATATTCTTTTATTCGGGACTGTATATTTATTCGGACCCTCTGCGCGAGGGCATAACTGTAATAAGTGTGGGTGAGTGTGATGTATGTCTTCCAACCCCACGTCTTTCTTCCCTTTTATTTATCCGCTTATGATGGTTAGATTAGGGCATATTTCAATTAGCATACAGTATGACAGCATGTTTGCATCATTCATCTGTTTTGCATGCACCGGGCTCGGCGCATCATACTGACTGCATTTGTATTTCAAATCCAAGTTGAATATATGTAGTTGTAGCATCTCATATGCCATGTTTAGAATAGCCGAGCCTGCTATAGTTTGCATTTTTGCATGTGTTGCATTAGGCATTTCTGTATACTTAGGATCATGCATGATTTCTAATGTAGTTTTTTTTTTTGGCTTGGTGTACCCGGTGAGTTTTATGCTTTAGCATCCTTGCATGCGTGTGAATGAATGCCATGAACAGCATGCTTACTATGAGGCTAATTGCTTATGTGATATAACTGCCTGAATGCCTGTGGGTGAAGGTTGAGTTATCTGGATTGGAATGAATCATCAAATGTTTGTTTTAAACCCGCTAGGTAGTGGCAACACCATCTTTTTATAAACCCACCCGAGGGTGGCAAAATCTGCATTTTAAGCCTACCTGCGAGTAGCAAACCATCTTTCAAACAAACAAACATGAAATGTTTTGTTCCAATTCAGGCGACTCAGTCTATACTTGTATGCTGTGCGCATCACATAGTAACCTAGGCTAATAACCGGATTAAGAACATACAATGTTTTCAAAAATAGATATCATGGTTAGTAGAGGCCGGTCTATGACCGGGCGAGCGGGGGTGCTCACGAAGTGACCTTCCCCAATCGTACCTAAGTTCCCGAGCCGAGGCAACTTTGGTGATGACGGACACGTGGCCTTTGGCAACGAGTCAGGGTTTCCTAAATTTCCCAAAATAAAATATTTAGGTGGCGACTCTGTATCTGGCAAAGCAGTCCATGTTTGGCACTTCTTTCAAAAATCAGTTTTCTCAAAACGATTTGCCGGATTTGGACTCTTTGGTTCAGATTTAGAACCGTGACTACAAAGTCGAGTCCGAGCTGTAGCGAGGTCCCCTGCGGGCTTGTTACAGCTGGCAGGCAGGAAAAGTGGTTTTCAGGGAGAGAAACTGGTCTACAACCCCTATTCCACCCTCCAAGCAAGGAAAACAAGGTTTGTGCCAAAAACAAACCAAAAAGGATGTAAAGACAAGAATCTGCGGGTCAAGGCACGTAGCCGAAAACCTCGAAAACTAGTCTACGGATGCAAAAAGTGGTCTACGAAAGGGAAAGGTGGTCTTTGGCCATAAAAAGTGGTCTACAGACCTTTACTTCCTTCTAGACCAAGGGAACAAGGCATGGTCCAAAAACCAGGCCAAAAGGAGAACGCTAAGCGGTCTCGAGACAAGGCGCGCGACCGAAGACTTTGGAAACCGAAAACTAGCCTACAGAAGAGAAAAGTGGTCTACAACCACAAAAAGTGGTCTACAGACCCCTCTCTCCCTCCAGGCAAGGTCAACAAGGTTTGGTCCACAAACCGAGCCAAAGCACAAAGAGTTCAGAGGCCCGGAGGCAAGGCACTCAGCCGAAAACTCCGGAAACTTGAAACAAGCACAAACATGCGCGATCATCGAGTGCTCAATCGATGACGTCTGAGTCTTAAGGTCGGTCAAAAATAGGGTGTCTACACTCACACTTCCCGAACTTAGCATACAACTTATGGGCTCTAAGCAACTCAAGCACTAATCCAAGGTGTTCATCGTGCTCCTCCTCAGAGGGTGAGTAAATCAAAATGTCATCCACAAAGACGACTACAAAATGGTCTAAGAATTCTTGGAAGATTCAGTTCATCAAGTCCATAAACACAGCTGGTGCATTGTTTAGCCCAAAAGGCATCACTAGAAACTCATAATGGCCATACCACGTACGGAATGCCGTATTCGAGATATCCTTCTCCCTTACTTTCAACTGATGGTAGCTCAATCTCAAATCTATCTTAGAGAAACAACGGGATCCTTTCAACTGATCAAACAGATCATCCATACGAGACATAGGGTACTTGTTGTTAACCATAACCCGGTTCAATTTTCGGTAGTCAATACAAAGTCTCAAGGCCCCATCTTTCTTCTTAGCAAAGACGGCCGGTGCTCCCCAAGGCGAAGTACTAGGGCGAATAAAACCCTTATCTAGTAATTCCTGGAGTTAAATCTTCAACTCGCTCAACTCAGCTGGTGCAAAACGATATGGTGCCATGGATATCGGTGCCATGCCAGACACTAGATCAATAGAGAACTCAATCTCTCGGTGAGGTGGTAAACTAGTAAGGTCCTCGGGAAGGACATCCGAATACTCACAAACCACTCTTGGCAACTCAACCCGAACTTCATCACTCTCACTACTCAAAAAGCTAGCAAGGAGACAACTAAGTTCACTCTGCCCACGCGGATCATACACTGGTGGTAAGACTCTACTAATTCGATCCCTCAAGAAATGAAAACAATCGTTGTTCAAGATACATACAGTAACCCGCTGACGGTAGCAATCTATAGTAGCCCGACATGACGATAACCAGTCCATACCCAAGATAACATCAAACCCAGTTATATCATCAAACCCAGTTATATCCATCAACACAAAAGAAAAGGGAAGTCGACGATCGGCGACCTCTATATCACAGCCTCGACACCCCTATTTCAAAACCATCTCGCTCCCAATAGGCGACACTGCACAAATAGGAGATGCTAACTATGCCAACTCCAACCCCAAAATTGATGCAAATGTAGAAGATATAAAAGAGTGGGATGCACCCATATCAATTTGCACATTAGCAACCGAGTTGCAAAACAAAAAGGTACCTCTCACAACAGACGGAGCTGGTACAAGATCTGGCATTGTAAAAGCATACACGCGACCTGTAGGTCTCTGATCTACCTACTCACCTCTCAGAGCATAGGACTGCTGCACTGACTGAGCTGAAGAGGCTCCCTGATTGGCTCTCGAGGCCTATACTGACTGCACTAGCTGGTGACTCTATGTTTGCCTCGAACTAGACGCACCAGATGTGCCACCCAACTACGAGCAAAACCTCTTCAAGTGCCCTGCCTGCCCACACTGATAACAAGTGAGTGGCTAGCTTTTGCCCTGACTCTGGCCCTGAGAACAGGCCGAAGATGATGCTGCTCGCTGCCCTCCTCTCCTCTGTGGGCAAGCTGGAGACTTGTGGTCTAACTGACCACATTTGTAACAGGTGATGTCTCCCTAATCTCCTTTCCTAGAACCCGAACTTGGCACTGGAAAGGTAGATCTCGAATGCACTCCTTGGGACTGCTGAGGGTTAGAGCCCCTCTGCCTCTTACTGTCCCCCTGTCCAACCTGACTCCTTCTGGAGCCCCTCATCCTCTCCTCCTTTGCATGCATAATAGTCTCAAGATGGGCTGTAGCCTCCACAAAGCGCCCATAAGTCTGGTCTGTAATCTCTTCTCAAACTCTAGACAACAGCGTTCCTCAGTCGCCACTAACTTTGGTGCAAACCTCGATAGCTAGTGAAAGTGGCTTCAAATTCAGCCACCAGTGCGTTCGACTGTACTAACTTGGAGAATTGATCCCTCAACTTCTCCCTCACCTTAGCAGGTAAGTATTTGACCTGGAAAGCTTTAACAAAGGCTTCCCAAGTCCCTCCGATGCGCCCCCGTGCGTACTTCCACCACTGACCCATGTCTCCCTTTAGCTGGAAGGACGCCAAGGTCACTCGCAAGCCCCCGTCTTAAATGCCAAGCATCTCAAATGTCTTCGTCATCTGCTCTAGCCACTCATCAGCCTTCAGTGGCTCCTTAGAGTCACCCAAAAACTCATTCGGATTTGATTGGAAGAACTCCCTCTTCAGGAAAGACGGCCTTGCCTTAGCTGCTTGGGCCTGGACTTGATTCTCAGCCCTGAGAATGTCCATAGATTCCCTCAATGCTCCGGCTATCTCACGGGCTAAGTCGCCCATGGCCTGCTGACCAACCGGTTCGGCCACATTGGCCTGACCAACCCCTTCCTCTTGCGTCCGAATCTCATCTGGTGTAGCCACCTCATGCCTTCTAGGCCTACCACGCCTACCACCACGATCTCATCCTGACATCCTAATAGAGGTAACAAAAGAGGTTAGCACATTTACAAATGTGCCAAAGCTATCTCACTTATGTCCTAATACAATGGACAACAATAATTCACTCCACTTAAGCACATAACCACATGACCACATACAAATTTCATTTCCGGATAATGACCGTCCCGTGGCGTCGCTAGAGTTCCAGTTAGAAACGGCAGTGATCAAGTGCCTTTCCAACGGGACTCCTAGAAATCCATAGACCCGATCAACATCATAGAAACTAAATTCCATACCCATATAGCCACATAAACATGTTATCATATACACACATAACGTCATACTTAAGTCTCTAACAAGCAAGATAAAACCATTGTGGTACTAACCACTCCCCACGTACCCAAAGTATTCAAGCCTGGTACACTCTGATACCAAGTTGTAACACCCTCAAAATATGGCATGAATCGATCCTCCATAAGGTCAACGAATATAATAGAAATGTTATGTTTTCATTCATCAGAGTCTACATTAAAAAAGATATTACATGCATTACACTTTCATAAATATTTATCTTGAAACTATAGCATATAACTCTAATTGAAATTAACAAAATAAATGCCCTACGGGCTACATCTTTCCAAGTGATAACTTGGTTACAACAAAAGAAAGTCATAAGCTCTTTATAGTTAAAAGCCCTCGGCTTGAAAGAAAGACACATAAACATAAAATAAACAAAAGTAGAGCCTTCAGCCCTATCCTCCCAAGCTTTGTCCTTGGAGGCAGTATATCACTTGTACCTAAAAATGGTTTCCCAAGTAGGGTGAGTCAAAGCCCAGTAGAAATATGCTAACACAATATATGAAGTTTAACTAAGATATATGCATCAGCTAAATGTTCAACCTTTACGAATAATTCATATTCTTTCCATGATCATATGACATTGTTATTGACATTTCAATATGTTTCCATTCATTCTTTTCCAATCAATTCATGATTATAGATCAGGTTCATCAAATCAATCCAAATTGAGACTATAACTCAATGATTCACCATTTAATATACATTCATCACTTCAACACTTCTATCCTTGCCATTTTACGGAATTCTCATTCGAGGGAACCGGCACTCATATACATAAGATTTCACGACTTTCACCCTGGACACTCTGGCCAACTTAATTTCCAATAGAGTCAATCCCCTATGTCCTCCCAAACAATGGAGTACACCCTCTATCTCCTCCCAAACAAAGATACATATGAAATGTATTTAAATGCGATGTCATGTACAATGACCAACCAAACCACATATTCAACAATTCAGCCAAACTGTCATATTCAATGACCCAATTCGTGTGATTAGTTTTAATTTACCTAATCCTTATGCAGTTTCTACAACAATCATGGCTATCCTCCCCCGATAGCCCAAAACAAATATTTCTAAATAGATAATTAAATCTATCAAACATATAATTTATCAAATTTCCATGGGTGAGAAATTTAACAATACAATTACACCATCCATTCATATAACCTCCCAATTGCACATTTCCCACATCAATTCCATTATTTATTCAAAATAATAATTCAACCCAAGCTAGGGAAATTTTTTCCCCTTTTCCAAAATACCGACCCATATGTCTAAATTTCACCATTAGCGAACGTCATACACAAACCGCATGGTTGTTTTGTGAATCAACATGAAAACCCCTCTTTTTAGTTTAGAACCCCAAACCTTAACTTTGCCCAGGTCACTCTCAAATCCTTCCATATATTCAAAATGACAAATACATAGGTTAAACAACATAACAAGGTGTAAAATATCGCTACCTCAAAGTTAGGAGAGCAACGGAGAAGAAGAACAAAGCCAGAGATACTCTAAATTCCACCTTTTTAGGAATACTCTAACTTTTTAACAAAGGGAATAGGGTAGAAAGAGCTTAGGCCATGGGGTATTTATAGATAGAGAGAGAGAGAGAGAGAGAGAGAGAGAGAGAGAGAGAGAGAGAGAATTTTAGAGAGAGATGGAGTTGTGCTAGGGTTTTGAGTGAAAAAGGGGCCAAAGAGTGATACAAAATATCATTACTGCGAACTAATATATGCGAGGCTCGCTCGAGTGACCAAACACAACAAGGGACCTCGCTCGAGAGCAAAAAGCACCGCTCGAGTGCACAATGCAAAGTTTTAGGTCTGCTACCGACGCAGATGCACGCTCGAGTGAAGAAACAATTTCATAAGGCTCGCTCGAGCAAATAACTTATATCTTCCCAGAAAAGCTGAGTGTGGGAAAGAAACCTGAAGACCCTCAGTTCTCGCTTGAGTGCAAGAAACCTCGGTCGAGCAAAGAGGAAAGTTACACAAGGCACGCTCGAGCGAAGAGGCCAAAATCTGGACAACAACCTTTTATACCAACTAACAACCAACCTGTTCTAAACTCACCCAACAAGTCCCAAAACTCAATTTCAAAGAATTAAAGCAAGGAAACAAGGCATAGACAACAACAAACAACCATGGAACCCGAGTCCGAAACAATATAAAGATCGGGGTAAAACCTAGATCACTATAGTATTCTACGCTCAAGCTTTGCTTCTTGCGCTTGAGCAGACCTTTGTGTCTGACACTCGAGCGTCACTTTTCACGCTCAAGCGGACTGATTGTATATCAGTCTGTGAAGATGTCATTTTGAATCACTTTTTCTTCTCTCTCTCCCTCTCTCTCCCTCTCTCTCTCTCTCTAAAACTTCCCAAAAACCTAGATCTACACATTTTCTCTCTAAAACTCACCTTCTCTCTAAGATTTCATCTAGATCCGTTGAGATTTCCACCCTGGTGCCTTTGAGAAAAAGGTAGAGTGCTTCAAGATCTTCATTTTGATCCAAATAGTAGTGGGTTTCGGTGCTCTTGGTGCTTCACTCTTGCTTGGCTTATCTTTTCTCTTTGAGGTAGGGTTTTTTTTTACACTCTGATATGGTTTTTAGCTTAGTTATTTGTTATTGTGTAACAATGGTGGGATTTGTGAGTAGTTTGATCAAGCCTAGGTCTTGGGAGTGAAGTGAAAACGAGGGGGGTTTTGGTGAATATGGAATAAATGAGTTTGGAGGCTGAAAACATGTTCATGTTGTGTCAAAATGGTGGATTTTGGTACTTGGGTTGGTATTTGGGAAAAATGAGGTTTTTGCCCTTATTAAACCAATTTGCTATTTGGTATAAATAATTGGAATTGAAATTGAAAATGTGAAATTGGATGATCTTTGATATAAATGGTGGAATGGAACATGTATTATTTCACACCTTTGAAAGTTTTGAATTAACTATCTGTTTGAGATTGAATATTTGTTCAGAGATAACTGTATTAGGCTATCGGTGGAGGATAGCTTTTATTGTTGTAGAAATGGCATGTGGATTAGGTGAATTGAAACTAATCCTTTGACGGTTGTCATTGAATATGGCCATGTCTATATACGTTGTACATGTATGATTATTTGGGAGTGGAAAGAGGATGCGCTCCATTGTTTGATTTTGTGTTTACATACATTGCATATGTATGAATGATTGTTTAGCAGAAGAAAGGGATGGACTCCATTATAATTAAGTTAGCCAGAGTGTCCTGGGTGAAAGTCCCAAAATTATACATGGGTGCCTAGCCCGCAAACGAAATATCCGTAAAATGGCAATTGTAGTGCTTGTATAGCTTACGTTTACATGGGTCCTGTTTGACTACTGCCCGTGGACGAAATATCCGTGAAATGAAAGTCTGAAGTGTTTATGTACATGTGTTGCATGATTTGAAAACCATTGAGTGTTAACCCCAGTTTGGTTGTTGAGAAATAATGAAATTGACTCATGAATTGAGAAAGATAAGTGAACGACATATGAATTAAAAGAAGATGGATGAGGACTTGAATTTGATATCTTATGAATATATGTACATTCCTGAAAGTTTTACCCCAAGCATTGTATATGCACTTTGTACTTACATCTTTGCTAAAGCTCATGTATTGTGTTAGATGATTCTTACTGGGCTGTGGCTCACCCTATTTGGGAAAAATATTTTTAGGTAATGATGGGATGCCTCCACCAAGGCAATATCATCGGAGAGATTTTCGGGAGCTAGAGCTTCTAATTTTGACTGTATATTTTTGTAAAGCCAAGGGCTTAAGATGTAATGAGCGAAGCTCACTTTTGTTGTAACCAAGTCAAGGCTTGGAAAGATGTAGCTAATACGACATTTATTTATGTTGAACTCTCCCGTATCTTTAACTTCATGTAATGAAAGGGCTATTTACTTTGATTTATGTGATTATTAAAATATGTTTTGGGTTGCATCTATTGTGTATTTTGGGGGCGTTACACTTAGCCTTCGTTTTGGAAGTGGGTTGGCTTTTCGACTTTTTAGCTATTTTAGTTTGGGCTAAAAAGTTTTGTTTGGGATGAACTTTTTGACTTTTGTGAGAAATGTTTTTTTTGAAATGATTATAATTTGAATATGATATTTTATCTTTTTAACTTTTTAACCTATTTTATCTTTTTATAACTAAAATAGCTCCAACCTCAAATAGCAAATATTACACATGCCACATTAAAATCTGATTTTTAAGATTTATAGGTTGGGTGAGGGGAGTTTCCAAGAAATTCTTATGAGAACACAACAAAAATACAAATAGGAAAGGGAAATCTATTTGGCAATTATCTTTTTAAGAATTGGCTTTGTCAACTCCTAAATTGTTAGTTTGACAATTTTGCCCTCGTTTGGTGTATTGATTGGGTTGCCTTTTTTACTAAAATAGTCACAAAAAGATAAAATAAGCTAAAAAGGCAATAAGACAAAATGTCACAACCAAATTATAATCATTTTATTTTTTCTCACAAAAAATCAAAAAAGTCAAAAAACCCAACCTAAATGAGGCTTTTTAACCTCAGGCTAAAATAGCCAAAAAGCCAAAAAGTCAACTCCCCAAATGAAGTCTTTGTTAGTGTACTTTAATGCTTCGTTTGTTTGGGCACGCATTTTCTACACTTGGTATAATGAAGATAAAAATTAATAAAAAAATGTTTTTCATGACTAATGAAAAATAATTTTGTTTTTATAGAAAATATTTTTCACAATAAGTCACATCTATTTTGGATTGTTGACTCATATGACCATTGTTTTATTCTTTCAATACCAGGAAGTAAATTCTCTTAGGTTGAGTAACCGTCAGATAAGCCTCTTGCTTTATTCAGTTTGGGCACAATCCATCTCTCCTGCAAATATGCTTGGCAACTATGAAGTAATTGCTCATACATACAGCCTAGTATTCTGAATTTGTTTGGCCTCCCCTCAGCCCTTGTAGAGACTTGGTTCCTTTAACTAGAGCATAAAACTTGCGCCATAAAGCTCATCTAGTCATTAGAACTAATTAATGTTATCATGTAAATCTGGCTTCGATCAGTTTTGTTAACAGCATATATGCGTATTTACATGTTGTCTCGGTTCCCCTCCTTTTCCCTATTTCCCTCTTTTTTCCTTCTTTACTCTTTCCCTTATTCACTTAGCAACACGTGTCTTGATATTGCTATGATTTACATTCACATTGTGATTTCATTCATTAGTGATTCATTACATCTTTAAGTTTCATATTATTCAACATTGCAATAATTTGCCTTTGTTATAAGAGAAACCATACAACAGCTTCTTCTTCTTCCTCTTTTGTAGTATTTTAACAATTATTTATATTTATTTGATAAAAAATTATTACAAACCATCTCGACCAACAACTGTCTGCTAGGTGGAAGTTGTTCCACTGCTAGCTTTCTGCACCCCCTAGTTGCCAGAAAATAATTTTTTCCATGACATGTGGTAATCTAGTAGTCCACGGTAGATTTTGTTAAAATTTGCAGAACTTCAGTCAAGAGTCTCTAGCCTGAAGTTTTCAGCTAGTTTTTTCCTTGAAAAGAATTTCTCTCATTGAAGGAGGTTAGCATCCAAACCAACTATTATGCTTATATTTTTTGTAGATTGGATGGAATTACATTTAATTTGCCTATATGTGGTGCTTCTTCTTCTTCTTCTTCTTCTTTTAATTTTTACTTTTTATATTTTTATATATGCTTTGTTCTTTATTTCTATTTTTGTTGTTTAATGAAATGCCAAAATAGCGATGTAATGAATGAGTAAGATTGACTTAGTGGGACATCAACTGTGCCAACTCAAGACATGTCCTGTTGTTTTCACAAGGCCATTGCCACTGTCACGACGTAGATCCCTTTTTACTTTGGCAACTTTGATGATTATTCTTTCATCGAAAGCCTACAATATACTTCCCTTTCTTCCATGGGTCAAGGCTACTCTTACAGATAAAACGGTATGTGGTTCATTGCAGATCAGGGTTTTATTTCCATATCCTTGTCAATTATTTCCTAAAGCAATCAATGCTGCTGAATGCCAATTCTTTCTAGGTTTTTTTTTTATTATTATTATTTTGCATCGTCATTCTCGTTTACATCATAAAGACTACCTCGTATTGTGAGAATAATATTAGTATAGTATATGCTATACTAATATTATTTTCACAGGTATATGCTATACTATGTTTATATATGCTCTGGTGGATCCGTTCCTGCATTTGGTGGAAGATTGCAAGTTACAGGCAGTTGACACAGGTTCTCCCCTTCTCAAAACTGTTTATGGATCTAAGGAAGATGATAGTTCTGCTTCAAAATCTCTCACAAAAATAAATATCATGGAGGACCTGTCTAGGGAATCCTTGGCATTTGTGATTGTGAAGAATTTGGATAAGTCATCATCAGATGTAAAATTTGGTCGGCTTTGGGAATATCTTTTTTTGGCTTTTTAGTTCGACTTATTTATGTGTTTAGTGATTTTTTTTAAAAAAAAATTATGTGAAATTTTTAAATTAAAAAAAGAAAGAATAGAAAAAACAAAGTTAAGCCAATTTTCATAATATATATATATATATATATATAATTTGGCATATTTTTGTTTTTAGTTAAACTTGTTTTACTTCAAAATTGACTCAAATTTTGTAAATTTTAGAATGGTCTAGTCACGACAGACTTAAAAATTAAAAAGATTGACTCAAAATTAAAAAAAAAAAATCAAAAAATTCACAAAATCTTTATAAGCCATAAATCAGTGACAAAAATCTTTATAAGCCATAAATCTTTGTATAATTATAAAAAGATCAGAATTATAAGTAAATTAGTGATTTATGGCTTATAAATCTCAAAATCTTTATAAGCCATAAATCTTTATAAAGATTTATTTATAGATAATTATATGAATACTCATAATTAGTTCGTTTATTTATAGATAATTAAAAAATAATTATAAAGATTTATGGGTATAAATAAAGATTTATGGCAGCCATAAATAGCCCTAAAGATTTATAAGCCATAAATATTTAATTTAAAGATTTATGAGTGACATAAATCTTTGTATAATTACAAGCCATAAAAATTGTTATAGATAATTAAAAAATAATTATAAAGATTTATGGATATAAATAATTATAAAGATTTCTTTCAACCTTTTGAAGAAAATTTCCTATAAAGATAATTATAAGCCAAAAATTTCTTTCATTATCCTTCTACCCCTGCACCATGAACAAATAGCAAGTTATAATAGGTGGAGAAGGTGAGACTTATGATTTTGGTGCATGATGATAACTGAAGGAATATAGACACGTGATACTTCGAGAGTTTTTTGCATTGGGAGTGAGGCATTTAGCATTCCAGGGGTGAGCTCCTGGTATACCTCTTTTTCTTTTCTTTGTTCAAGCACAGACAACAAAATAATGGAAATCATTTTTTATTTATTTATTTAGTTTATTTTTTTAGATTGGTGAAGAACCCTTAAACGTTTTTTAAAATTAAAATTAAAATTGACTCTTCTTGAGTTTTTTGGGTCAATATTATCATATATGTGAATGAGGGAGTGAGATTTGGAAATATACAAAGGGATACTTTACCATTTTCTATAGCGATCTCGGTTTCCCTTCCTTTGATTGTTGTATTCCGGACTTAGGTTCCGTGGAGTTGGTGGTTGTATATCTTGTTGTTATCCTTTAATTCCGTGTGTTTGAGTTTTAGGATGTATTGGGTGTGTTTCTAACTGGTTGGTTGAGCTTTAGTCCCATTCCTCGTTGCCCAGAATTTTGGTGGTACGCTCGAGCGGGTCCATTTGCGCTCGAGCGGAGTTTGATTTTTGGTTGTCCGCTCGAGCGGGTCTTCTTGCACTCGAGTAGGGTTTACACACTCTGAGCACTTCGTGCCTCTGCAAAACTTCTGCAGGTGTATTTTTCATACTTGAACGGATTTTCTTACGCTCGAGCGGGTTGCGCTGGAGCGGGTATCTTGGCGCTTGAGCAAGTAGTTCATTGTCTGTAAAAGTACTGGAATGGGGAAATCTACGCTTGAGCAGCTTTCCCTTTGCGCTCGAGCGGGGGTGCTTTGCAGTTGTGTCTTAGCACTCAAGCGGGTACCCTTCATGCTCGAGCGGGTCCAGTTTTTGTGCTTTATGCTCGAGCATCCTATTCTCTGCTCGAGCGGGTCATACGTATATTAGAACATAGCTAGGTCATTTTGAATCACTTTTTCAACATCCTTTCTCTCTCTTACTTTTCGAAAAACTCCATTGGAGAGCTCCTCTCACTAGAAACCCAACTTCTCTCTAGGTATTGATCTAGTTAGAGTGATCTCCCACCTTAGTCCCTTTGTAAAAAGTGTTGATCTCGTTGTGGGCTACATTTTGATCTGAAAATCTTGGGATTAGGAGCATCTCAAAATTCTTCATCTTCTCCTTTTGAGCTCCGAGTTTGAGGTAGGGATAACTACTCATCTTTATGGTCTTTGACATAAACTATTGGTCATTTTGATTTAACATTGATATTGGGTAATTTTGGGTGTTAGGGTTTTCAAAATGCATTTAAGAGGGGTTTTGTATTTTGAGCCTATACTGGTGTATTTGGGTCTAGAGATAAGATTATTGGTGTTGTTGATAATATTTGGACCTTTGGTCAATATTGAGCTTAAAGGGAAAATTGCCATGTTTGGGTATATTTGGGTCATTAGTGTAATTAATGACATTTGTTATGGAATAATGAAATTGAGTTGGGAATAATGAAATTGGCTCATTACGAGATAGAATGGTGGAGTTGAATTTATTAATCGCTCACTTTTGAAAATGTCAATAATTTGTCTGTCGGTGCATCTATTATCTGTTTTGAATTAACTGTTTTGGGCTATCGGTGGAGGGTAGTCTTGATTGTTGGAGACACTGCATGATGATTAGGTGAATTAAAACTAATCAATTGGTGTATTGGTGGTCATTGTAAATGATGAGTATTTGAATGCATGGGTACCGAGTCCTGCGGACGAAATTTTCGTAAAATGGCAATATAAAAACATTTGTACATGGGTGCCGAGTCCTGCGGACGAAATTTTCGTAAAATGGCAATCCGAAAGCATCTATACATGGGTGCTGAGTCCCGCGGATGAAATTTCCGTAAAATGGCAATTCAAACATAATTATACATGGGTGCCGATCCCGCGGACGAAATTTCTATGAAATGGTAGTTTGAAGTATTGTTGGCATGCGATGTAGTCTCACTTAAGTTGTTCGGTCGGGTTCTGAGCCATGTTTATAAGTTGAGTTTTGTTAAGTGAAGGATTATGGAACTAGATTGTACTGTAGGTTGGTTTATAAGAGTTAAACGTTTGTCAGGTGCTAATGTTTTAGTCATTGTTTATATTATGTTTAGCATATCTCTACTGGGCGTTGACTCACCCTATATGGGACATCTTTTTCAGGTACAGGTGTTATGCCACCTCTATGGACGTAGCTTGGGAGGCTTGAGGCTGTCAGACTCTGTGTTGTTTTTGTTGTATTTACATGTATATCCAACCAAGGGCTTATTTGTATAGAGTTAGTACTCTCTTTTTGTAACCAAGTGTTGACTTGGAAAGATGTAAGCCTGCAGGGCATTCTATTAATTTTGTGAAAATTTGTAATTAATATGAAATACACTTTTATAATATTAACTCTGATGTTTGTATGACAATGTAAACTATCTATCATGTTTATGGAAAGATCGGATGTGAGAATTATGTATTATTTTGAGGGCGTTACATTTTCTCTCTCTTTTCATATTTGCTTTGCCTTTCACTCAACCACCTATGTTTACCATCTCTTCTCTTTGATTTGGTTTAACCATTGATCAATCTCTAGCCTTTCCTTGCCATCTCCAACAAAATTCATCATTTTCAACAAAAGTCACCTTCTCCTCTAAATTTTTGGCGAGATTCACCATTTCCCGGTGACCTTGAAAAACCCATTTCATACCGATATTAATCAACCATGGAGGGAGAGATGAAAGAGATTTTTCTTAAGATTTACGAGAAGATAAGAAAAACCAAGTTTGATAAGTATTGTTTCGCCGCTAATGTAATTTTTGAAATTTTAAGTGCATCCTTTGAACAATTTGGGGAGGGAAGAAAGCTTTTTTCTTTTCTTGGTATTGGTATTGCTCTAGTGGTTATGGACTTTGCCATTGGAGAAATCGTTTGGATGAAGAAGAAACACATTCCGGTTAGATTTTTAGATTTATTTGGTTTGATAAGTGCTCTCATGCAATTTTTCCTTTCAGTGCTTCAACTGAAAGTATCACTCAAGTTCTCAGTTTTCTCATTCTTACTCCCGGTAGCCATCATGGGTCACAAGATTTTCTGGGGGCCACACCATCGTCATCGTTATGCCATGCTATGTGACAACCATGAGTTCGGTTTACTACCATTGACTGAGGTGAGACAACAATACAAGAAGATTGCACTTAAGTTCCCCTTCTGCACTATGCCCGGCCAGCCGGATCACAAGTGGTAGTATTTGAAAGATGTCGTTGATGATCTTATTCATGATTTTATGGCTCATTCGGTTCCTCTTCTGTAGTCTGATACGTATACGGTCTAGCTAGGGTAGGGTTTTGTTATATACTGAGTTGCTTGGTACAGTCATATATGTATGGTATATATTGCTCATTATAGGATTTCTCATGACGTAAATACTATATTGTACATAGTTATGCACATATACACCTAACTTCCCTATTGGATGAATATCATTATATTATATATCCAGCTTTTTTTATATATATCTATTGCAAACATGTTTCATACTATTCTCAATTTATTATTTTTCTCAAATCTCTTTTTTACTTGTCTAAACTAAAATTTTAACCCTTTGATCCTTACAAATTTATTATTTTTGTACTAGCTAGTCATTTTGTTTTCCAAAATTTTTAACTTATTTTGGGAATAGAAATATAGTTTTATTAATACAATCTTAATCGATAATCAGTGGCATTTATTTCAGTGCTGAATTTTGTTAATTTTTCATTTTCCTTTTTCCTTGAAAAAAAATTTGTGTACCGTCTTAAGTTCTTTAACACGTACGAGGTTAATCTAGTTTTGCCCAAAAAAAAAAAAAACATCATATATAAAGAATTTCTCTCATTGAAGGAGTTTAGCATCCAAACCAACTATTATGCTTATATTTTTGTAAGTTGGATGGAATTGCATTTAATTTGCCTATATATGGTGCTTCTTCTTCTTATTTTTTATTTTTAATTTTTACTTTATATATTTTTATATATGCTTTGTTCTTTATTTCCATTTTTGTTGTTTAATGAAATGTCATAATAGCGATGTAATGAATGAGGAAGATTGACTTAGTGGGACATCAACTGTTCCAACTCAAGACATGTCCTGTTGTTTCCACAGGGCCATTGTCGTCACGAAGCAGATCCCTCTTTACTTTGGCAACTTCGATGATTATTCTTTGATCGAAAGCCTACAATATACTTCCCCCTCCTCCATGTGTCAAGGCTGCTCTTACAGATAAAATGGTACGTGGTTCATTGCAGATTACAGTTTTATTTCCATATCCTTGACAATTATTTCCTAAAGCAATCAATGTTGTTGAATGCCAATTCTTTCTGGGTTTTTTTTTTCTTTTTTTTTTTTTGCATCGTCATTCTCATTTACATCATGAAGACTACCTCGTATTGTGAGAATAATATTGGAATAGTATATGCTTTATTCCAATATTATTCTCACACGTATATGCTTTAGTAAATTTATATTTTCTTAGATGGATCCTGTAAGGCCCTCAAAATATTACATGAAACAACCATTCATGAGATTCATAAGCATAATAGAAATGCTACATTTTCATTCATCAGAGTCTGTATTACAAAAGATATTACATGTGGTTCCTAAATGTTAACAACAGAATAAGTGCCCTACGGGCGTACATCTTTCCAAGTTGTTACTTGGTTACAACAAAAGAAGAGTCCTAACTCTTTTACATAGAAAGCCCTTGGCTAGAATTTACACTTAACACAAAACAAAATAGCAAAAAAAAAAAAAAAATGGAGCCTTTAGCCCCTTGACCTTCCAAGCTATGCCCTTGGAGACGGCATGCCGCCTGTACCTGAAAATGGTGTCCTAAGTATGGTGAGGCAAAGCCTAGTAGAGATATGATACACAATATAAGAGAAATAACTAAGGCATAAGCATCAGATAAATGTGGGATAATTCTTAACCGACACATATTATTTCCGTGGCCATTCGATGTACATAACCATAACTCAATTTATGTCCAACCATCCATTTCGGGTAAATTTATTTACCAAATTCATAATTATCAAAACAACTAAAATGAGATTTCAACTCAATGGTTCACAATTCAATACATCCATCAATCCAACACTTCTATTTCTTGCCATTTTACAGAATCACATCTGAGGGAACCGGCATCCATAAATAAATAAGGTTTTGGGACTTTCACCCTGGACACTCCAGCCAACTTAATTATCAGTGGAGTCCATCCCCTATCTCCTCCCAAACAATGAAGTACATCCCCTATCTCCTCCCAAACAATGATACATATACAATGTATTTAAACACTTTGTTATATACAATGACTCACCAATTCACATATTCAATGGTTTACTCAAACCGTCATATTCAATGACATAATTCAATTAATTAGTTTCCATTTTCCTAATCCTCATGCATTTGCTACAACAATCATAGTTATCCTCCACTGATAGCCCAAAAAAAATATTTTGAAATAGATAAATAAATCTATCAACAGATAATTTATCAAATTTTTCATTGGTGAGTGATTTATCAATGCAACTACACCATTTAATCACACATTCCCCCAATTTCATAATTCCCAAACCAATTTCATATTTCCACATTGATTTCATTGTTTATACAAAATAGCTTATTTAATTCAAACTAGGGTATTTTCCTCATTTTCCCCAAATATTACACCCACGGCTAAATCCCCCCCGGTCATTATACACAAATAGCCCCATTTTCAACACCTCACAAACACATATGGAGTTCAAAAGAGAAAACCCCTCTTTCACAAATTCAAACTCAACCCTAACTTCACCCAAGCTTCCCAACTCCACCATTTATGCAAAAATGACAAATGTCTAGGTCAAAACTCATATCAAAGAGGAAAAAGGAGAAACTTGAAGATGCTCCAAACTTGAACTTTTTCGGATCAAAAGGAAGCCCACACAATACTCCACCCCTTTTAAAAAGGAAGTAGGGTAGAAGGACTCTAGATCAAGGAGTATTTGTAGAGAGAGAGGGTGTTTTAGAGAGAGAGGCAGCCGATCTAGGGTTTTGAGTGAAGAAGGGACCAAAAAGTGATATAAAATTACGCTGCTGCGAATTGATATATGCGAGGCTCGCTCGAGCAAAGGAGTTGTCGCTCGAGCAACCAGACACAACAAGTGGCCTCGCTCGAGCGCAAGAAGCGTCACTCAAGGGCACAATGCGAAGCTTCAGGTCTGCCACCAATGCAGACGCATGCTCGAGCACAAGAGTTCTCGCTCGAGCGAAGGAACAAATAACACACGTCTCGCTTGAGCGGAAAAGTTCTCGCTCGAGCAAAATCCGCATCTAAGAAAGAAACCTGAGGACTGTCAATCCTCACTCGAGTGCAAGAAACTTCGCTCGAGCGAAGAAGAAAATACCCAAAGCTCGCTCAAGCGCAAAAAGCTTCGCTCAAGCGAAGAAGCTAAAACCTGGGCAGCTACCATTTGCACTAATAGACAACCAAACTGTTCCAAACTAGCCCAACAAGTCCTGAAACTCAAATTTAAAGAATTAAAGGAAGGAAGTAAGACAAAGACAACAATAGACAACCATGAAACCCGAGTCCGGAACACAATAAAGGTCGGGGTAAAACCTAGATCGCTATAACCTTCCTCCTTAAAGAATTTTGTCCCCGAAAATTTCTACAAGTTTCAAAAGTATGGTTATTCAATTCCCAATGTGATTACATTTCAACACTCACCATCATGACCCATCCACCCATCATTTCATCTTTTCATAAGAGAACAAGTTTACAATGTATATATAGCTCAACCTATATTACCAACATGCATATTCCGAAATTCAACAAGTTTCAACACATACATCTCATGTTTTCAAAACATATTCAATGTTTATAACAAGTTTACATTTCCAAAACTTAAATAACATATGCAATGTTCAAATTTAACTTGTGTTTCCAAAACATACTCAACATTCACAATGTGTTACAATCTCAAAACATATACAATGCTTTTATAGTTCTTAAACAAAGCTAAAATCTTAATTTATACTTAAGCCTCAACAAATAGGTCCGGATATTTCTCTTGGACCTCCATTTCACGTTCCCAAGTTGCTTCCTCGACCCCGTAATGTTTCCACAATACTTTGACCAAGGGAATCGTCTTGCCTGGCAAGACTTGGTCCCGCCTATCCAAGACTCTCACCGGTCTCTCCTCATACGAGGCATCCTCTTCTATCTCTAAGTCGGTCCAATCCAACACATGCAATGGATCCAGCACATACTTCCGAAGCATACTAATATGAAACACGTCATGCACTTCGGAAAGTTGTGGCGGTAATGCCAAACGATATGCAACCTCCCCAATCTGCTCAAGAATCTCAAAAGGGCCAATAAACTGAGGGAACAACTTTTCACTCTTCCCAAACCTCATCAGACCCCATCTGGGTAATATTTTCAAAAAGACGTGATCACCCACCTCGAACGACAAAGGTCTCCTCCTATGGCATAACTCTTTTGGCGACTCTGGGCTGTAACCAACCTCTTAAGGATAAGTGCCACCTTCTCCGTCATTTCCCGAACCAACTCTGGACCTAACAGAGGTGCATCACCCACCTCAGCCCAACACACTGGAGATCTACACGGTTAGCCATACAAGGCCTCAAATCATGCCATGCCAATACTCGATTGGAAACTGTTATTGTAAGCAAACTCCACTAAGGATAGGTGTCTCACCCACGATCCCTTAAAGTCAAGGACATAGCCTCGAAGCATATCCTCAAGTATCTGAATAAAGTCAAGGACATAGTCTGAGGATGGTAAGCTATGCTAAAAGTCAATCTAGTGTCCAAGGCACTCTGCAAACTTTGCCACAACCGGGCAGTGAAACGCAGATCCCTATGTGAGACAATCATCACTGGGACCCCGTGCAACCTCATTATGTCCCGAATGTACAAGTCAGCAAGGTAATCTACCAAATCTTTTACACGCATAGGGATAAAATGCGTTGACTTGGTCAACCAGTCAACTATCACCCAAATAGCATCACTACCCCGTTGAGTCCTCGGAAGACCCACAACAAAGTCGATCGTGACATGCTCCCACTTTCACTCAGCTATAGGCAAGGGTTGCAACAAACCAGCTAGCCTCTGGTGTTCGACCTTCACCTGCTGACAAGTAAGGCACCTCGATACAAATACTGCCACATCCTTCTTCATACCCCTCCACCAAAACTGGCGGCTTAGATCATGATACATCTTTGTGCCTCCTGGATGCACCGCAATTCGTGGATGGTGAAACTCTCGGAATACTTCCTCTCGGCACAACTCCGGCACAAACAAGCAGTCACAGTATCCCACACTCAGGTCGGGATACACAGACAAACCCTTCTCTACCTTCCCACTGGAGATCTTCTCTCGGTGGGATTCTACCTCGAAGTCACCCTTCTGCGCTTTTGACACTCGGTTCACAAGTGTAGGTTGTGCAAC
This sequence comes from Camellia sinensis, assembly GCF_055761805.1. Taxonomy (NCBI): domain Eukaryota; kingdom Viridiplantae; phylum Streptophyta; class Magnoliopsida; order Ericales; family Theaceae; genus Camellia; species Camellia sinensis. The sequence goes on from NC_138966.1 coordinate 17,908,997, forward strand.
TACAGAGAACAAGGCTGCAGACTCACCCAGATACAAGTCAAACTCGCCAAATGCACCCAATATCTCCCATTCCCGGATAGCAATACAAGCTACACTACTGATGGATTTCCTACTTAGGGCATCGACCACAACATTAGCCTTCACTGGATGATAACCCAAACTCCTCTCTAGAATAATCAAGACTGGAGCGGTGGTAAGTCTAACTTTAAGTTCTTGGAACGACTTTTCACAAGTCTCACTCCACACAAATTTGACCCCTTTTCGCGTCAATCTAGTCAACGGTGAAGCTGATTTGGAGAAGTCCTTCACAAACTGATGGTAATACCCGGCCAATCCCAGGAAACTATGGATCTCAAAAACATTTTTTGGTTGTGCCCAATCCTGCACTGCCTCTATCTTGGATGAATCTATAGTCACCCCTTCCCCGAATACTACATGGCCTAAGAACTTAACCTCTTTTACCCAGAACCCACATTTCCCGAACTTAGCATACAGCTTATGGGCTCCAAGCAACTCAAGCACCACTCGCAAGTGTTCTTCGTGCTCCTCTTCAGAGGGTGAAGAGAATATCGTCCACAAAGACGACTACGAAGCAATCTAAGAACTCCCGAAAAATCTGATTCATCAAGTCCATAAACACAGTTGGGGCATTGGTTAGCCCAAAAGCAATCACCAGAAACTCATAATGGCCATACCGCGTACAGAATGCCGTTTTCGGAATATCCTCCTCCCTGACTCTCAACTGATGGTAACCTGATATCAAATCTATCTTAGAGAAACAATGGGATCCTTTCAACTGATCAAACAGGTTATTTATACAAGGCATAGGGTACGTGTTCTTAACTGTAACCCGGTTCAACTTTCGGTAATCAATGCAAAGTCTCAAGGCCCCATCTTTCTTTTTAGCAAAGAGGGCCGGTGCTCCCCAAGGCGAAGTACTAGGGCGAATAAAAACCTTATTGAACAATTCCTGGAGCTGAACCTTCAGCTCACTCAACTCAACTGGTGCAAAACGATAGGGTGACATGGAAACCGGTGTCGTTCCAGGCACTAAATTAATAGAGAACTCAATCTCCCGGTGAGGTGGTAAACTAACAAGGTCCTTGGGAAAAACTTCTGAGTACTCACAAAGCACTCTTGGCAACTCAACCTGGGTCTCATCACACTCACTACTCAGAAAGCTAGCAAGAAGACAACTAAGTTCACTCCGCCCTCGCGGATCATACATCGGTGGTAAGACTCTGCCAACCCGATTCCCCAAGAAATGAAAACAATCACCGCTCAAGGTACATACAGTAACCCTCCGGCAGTAACAATCTATAACAGCCCAGTATGACGATAACCAGTCCATACCCAAAATGCCATCAAAACCAGACATATCCATCAACACAAACGAAAAGGGAAGCCGACGATCGACAACCTCTATATCACAACCCTGACACCCCTGCTTCAGAACCATCTCTCCCCCAATAGGTGACACAACACAAATAGGAGATGCTAACTGCGCCAATTCCAACCCCAAAACAGATGCAAATGCAGACAAAATAAATGAATGAGATGCACCCGTATCAATCAACACATTAGCAACTGAGTTGCAAAACAAAAAGGTACCTCTCACAACAGATGGAGCCGGTAAAAGATCCGGCTCTGTAACAGGATACACGCGTCTTGTAGGTCTCTGATCTACCTGCTCACCTCTTGCAGCATAAGACTGCTACACAGATTGAGCCGAAGAGGCTCCCTGATTGGCCCTCGAGGCCTGAACTGACTGTGCTGGCTGATGACTCTGTGTCTGCCTTGAACCAAACACACCAGATGTGCCACCCAACTGTGGGAAAAACCTCTTCAGGTGCCCCGCCTGCCCACACTGATAACAAGTGAGAAGCTGGCCTTTACCCTGACTCTGGCCCTGAGAACGGGCCGAAGATGCTGCTGCTCGCTGCCCTCCTCCCCTCTGTGGGCAAGCTGGAGACTTGTGGCCCAACTAACCACATTTGTAACAGGTGATGTCTCCCTGATCGCCTCTCCCAGAACTCAAACTCGGTACTGGAAAGGTAGACCTCAAATGTGCTCCCTGGGACTGCTGAGGATTAGAACCCCTTTGCCTCTCACTGTCCCCATGACCATCATGACTCCTCCTGGATCCCCTCAACCTCTTCTCCTCCGCATGCATAATAGTCTCAAGATGGGCTACATTGTCCACAAGGTGCCCATACTCTCTGATCATGGACCCAGCAACTCTAAACATGAGTCCAGTCCTTAATCTCTTCTCGAACTCCAAACATCGGCGCTCCTCGGTCGCCACTAACTCTGGTGCAAACCTAGACAAGCTGGTAAAAGTGGCCTTAAACTCCGCCACTAGTGTATTCAACTGCACCAACTTGGGGAATTGATCCCGCAACTTCTCCCTCATTGTAGCAGGCAGGTACTTATCTTGGAAAGCTTCAACAATGGCCTCCCAAGTCCCTCCAATACGTCCTCATGCATACTTCCACCACTGACCCGCATCTCCCTTAAGTTGGAAGGACGCCAAGGTCACCCTCAAACCTCCATCTTTGATGCCAGGCATCTCAAATGTCTTTTTCACCTGTTCAAGCCACTCAGCAGCCTTCAGTGGCTCCCTAGGATCACCCAAAAATTCATCCGAATTCGACCGGAAGAACTACTTCTGCAGAAAAGACGGCCCTGCCTCAGCTACTTGGGCCTTGACTTGATTCTTAGCCCTGAGAATGTCCATAGATTCTCTCAATGCTACGACCATTTCACGGGCTAAGGCGTCCACGGCCTGCTGACCAACCGGTTCGGCCACATTGGCTTGACCCACTCCTTCCTCCTATACCAGAATTTCATTCGGTACAGGCATCTCCTGCCTCCTAGGGCTACCACGCCTACCACCACGACCTCGTCCTGACATCGTAATAAAGGTGACAAAGAGATTAGCACATTTTCAAATGTGCCGAAGCTATCTCACTCGTGTCCTAACACAATGGACAACTGTAATTCACTCGACATAAGCACATAATCACATATGAATTTCGTTTCCAGATAATGACCGTCCTGTGGCGTTGCTAGAGTTCCAGTTAGAAATGGCAGTGATTAAGTGCCTTTCCAACTGGACTCCCAGAAAACCAAGGACCCGATCAACATCCTAGAAACTAAATCTCATACCCATACAGTCATGTAAGCATCTTATCATATAAGCACATTACATCATACATAAGTTTCTAACAAGCAAAACGAACCCATTGTGGTAGTAACTACTTCCTACGTACCCAAAGTACTCTTACCCGGCACGCTCTGATACCAGGTTGTAACGCCCTCAAAATATTATATGAAACAACCATTCATAAATTCATAAGCATAATAGAAATGCTACATTTTCATTCATCAGAGTCTGTATTACAAAAGATATTACATGTAGTTCCTAAATGCTAACAACAGAATAAGTGCCCGACAGGTGTACATCTTTCCATGTTGTCACTTGGTTACAACAAAAGAAGAGTCCTAACTCTTTTACATTTAAAGCCCTTGGCTAGAATTTACACTTAACACAAAACAAAATAGGAAAAAAAAATGGAGCCTTCAGCCCCTTGACCTTCCAAGCTAATGCCCTTGGAGGAGGCATGTCACATGTACCTGAAAATGGTGTCCCAAGTAGGGAGAGCCAAAGCCCAGTAGAGATATGCTACACAATATATGAGAAATAACTAAGGCATAAGCATCAGATAAATGTGGGATATTTCTTAACCGACACATATTATTTCTGTTGCCATTCAATGTACATAACCATAACTCAATTTATTTCCAACCATCCATTTCGGGTAAATCTATTTACCAAATTCATAATTATCAAAACAACCGAAATGAGATTTTAACTCAATGGTTCACAATTCAATACATTCATCAATCCAACACTTCTATTTCTTGCCATTTTACGGAATCACATCCGAGGGAACTGGCATCCATAAATAAATAAGGTTTCAGGACTTTCACCCTGGACACTCAGGCCAACTTAATTATCAGTGGAGTCCATCCCCTATCTCCTCCCAAATAATGGAGTATATCCCCTATCTCTTCCCAAACAATGATACATATACAATGTATTTAAACACTTTGTCATATACAATGACTCACCAATTCACATATTCAATGGTTTACTCAAACCGTCATATTCAATGACATAATTCAATTAATTAATTTCCATTTTCGTAGTCCTCATGCATTTTCTACAACAATCATAGCTATCCTCCACCGATAGACCAAAACAAATATTTTTAAACAGATAAATAAATCTATCAACAGATAAAGTAATCACACATTCCTCCAATTTCATAATTCCCTAACCAATTTCATATTTCCACATTGGTTTCACTATTTATACAAAATAGCTTATTTAATTCAAACTAGGGTATTTCCCCAATTTTTCCCAAATATTACACCCACGACTAAATACCCCCCCCCAATTATACACAAATAGCCCCATTTTCAAGACCTCACAAACACATATGGAGTTCAAAATAGAAAACCCCTATTTCACAAATTCAAACTCAACCCTAACTTCACCCAAGCTTCCCAACTCCACCATTTATGCAAAAATTACAAATGTCTAGGTCAAAACTCATATCAAAGAGTAGATTATCCCTACCTTAAATGGAGAAGCTCAAAGAGGAAGAAGGTGAAACTTGAAGATGCTTCAAACTTGAACTTTTTCGGATCAAAAGGAAGCCCACGCGATACTCCACCCTTTTTACAAAGGAAATAGGGTAGAAGAACTCTAGATCAAGGACTATTTGTAGAGAGATAGGGTGTTTTAGAGAGAGAGGCAGCCGATTTAGGGTTTTGAGTGAAGAAGGGATCGAAAAGTGATATAAAATCACGCTGCTGCGAACTGATATAGGCGAGGCTCGCTCGAGCGACTAGATACAACAAGTGGCCTCGCTCGAGCGCACAATACGAAGCTTCAGGTCTTCCACGAACGCAGACGCATGCTCGAGCGCAAGAGTTCCCGCTCTAGCAAAGGAACAAATAACACACGTCTCGCTCGAGCGCAAAGTTCTCGCTCGAGTGAAAGCTGTATCTAAGAAAGAAACCTGAGGACTCTCAATCCTCGCTCGAGCGCAAGAAACCTGGCTTGACCGAAAAAGCAAATACCCAAGGCTCGCTCGAGTGCAAAAAGCTTTGCTCGAGCGAAGAAGCCAAAACCTGGGCAGCAACCATTTACACCAATAGACAACCAAACTGTTCCAAACGCACCCAACAAGTCCCAAAACTCAAATTTAAAGAATTAAAGGGAGGAAACAAGACAAAGACAACAACATACAACCACGGATCCCAAGTCCAGAACACAATAAAGGTCGGGGTAAAACCCGGATCGCTATAGATCCGTTCCTGCAATTGGTGGAAGATTGCAAGTTACAGGCAGTTGACACTAGTTCTCTCCTTTCCAAAATTGTTTATGGATCTAAGGAAGATGATATTTCTGCTTCAAAATCTCTCTCAGAAATAAAAATCATGGAGGACCAGTCTATGGATTCCTTAGCATTTGTGATTGTGAAGAATTTGGATAGGTCCTCGTTAGATGTAAAACATTGGCTTATTTTGGGAGTATCATTTTTTGGCTTTCTAGTTCGACTTATTTTTGTGTTTAGTGATTTTTTTTTAAAAAAATATTTCAAATTTTTTAAATTAAAAAAAAAACGAATATACAATGGTCAGTCAATTTTCGTAATTATATATATATATATATATGTGTGTGTGTGTGTGTGTGTGTGTGTGTGCGCGTGTGTAATTTGGCTAATTTTTTTTTTATTTTAGTTGAACTTTTTTTCTTTCAAAATTGACTCAAATTTTCTAAATTTTAGAATAGTCTAGTCACGACGGACTTAAAAAATAAAAAAAAATTGACTCAAAATTATAATAAAAAAAAATCATAAAATTTACAAAATCTTTACAGGCCATAAATCAGTGAGAGAAATCTTTATAAGCCAAAAATCTTTGTATAATTATAAAAAGATCTGAATTATAAATAAATCAGTGATTTATGGCTTATAAATCTCAAAATCTTTCTAAGCCATAAATTTTTATAAGTAATTAATCTTTGTAAAGAATTATTTATAGATAATTATATGAATACTCATAATTAGTTCATTAATTGGAAGATAATTAAAAAATAATTATAAAGATTTATGGGTATAAATAAAGATTTATGGCAGCCATAAATAGCCATAAAGATTTATAAGCCATAAATATTTAATTTAAATATTTATGAGTGACAGAAATCTTTGTTTGACTATATGCCATCAAAATTGACTCAAAATTTAAAATAAAACAAAAAATCCGAAAATACAAAGATTTATTTATAGATTATTTAAAAAATAATTATAAAGATTTATGGGTATAAATAATTATAAAGATTTCCTTCAGCCTTTTGTTGAAAATTTCTTATAAATATAAGCCAAAAATTTCCTATAAAGATAATTATAAGCCAAAAAATTTCTTGCATTATCCCTCTGCCCCTGCACCACAACACAAATAGCAAGTTATAATTGGTAGAGAAGGTGAGAGTTATGATTTTGGTCAATGATGATAAGTGAAGGAGTATAAACACGTGATACTTCGAGAGTTTGCTGCATTGGGAGTGAGGCATTCAGCATTCTAAGGGTGAGCTCCAAGTATACCTCTTTTTCTTTTCTTTGTTCAAGCACAGATAACAAAATAATGGAAATCATTTTTATTTATTTTTGTAAATTGGTGAACAACCCTCAAATGTTTTTTTTTTCAATTAAAATTAAAATAGACTCTTGAATATTTTGGGTCAATATTATCATATGTGTGAATGAAAGAGTGGGATTTGGAAATATACTTTTCATGATTGCTTTGCCTTTCACTCAACCACCTCTCTCTACCATCTCTTCTCTTTGATTTGGCTCAACCAATGAAAAATCTCTGGCCTTTCCTTTCCATCTCCAACAAAATTCATCATTTTCATCGAAAGTCACCTTCTCCTCTAAATTTTAGGTGAGATTCACCATTTCTTGGTGACCTTGAAAAATCCATTTCGTACCGATATTAATCAACCATGGAGGGAGAGATGTAAGAGATTTATCTTAAGATTCACCAAAAGAAAAGAAAAATCAAGTTTGATAAGTATTGTGCGGCCGCAAATGTAATTTTTGAAATTTTAAGTGCATTCTTCGAACAATTTGGGGAGGGAAGAATGTTTTTTTCTTTTGTTGGTATTAGTATTGCTCTAGTGGTTGTGGTCTTTGCCATTGGAGAAATTGTTTGAATGAAGAAGAAACACATTCCGGACAGATTTCTCGATTTATTTGGCTTGATAAGTGCTCTTGTGCAATTTTTCCTTCCAATGCTTCAACTAAAAGCATCACTCAAGTTCTCAGTTTTCTCACTCTTGCTCACGGCAGCCATCATGGGTCACAAGATTTTTTGGGAGCCACGCTATTGTCACCGTTATGCCATGCTATGTGATTACCATGAGTTCAATTTACTACCATTGATTGTGGTGAGACAACAACATAAGAAGATTGTACTCGAGTGCCCCTTCTCCACTATGCTTGCCCAGCTCGATCACAGGTGGTTGTATTTCCAAGATGTCACTGATGATCTTATTCATGATTCAATGGCTCATTCGGTTCCTCTTCTGTAGTCTGATATATATATATATAGTCTAGCAATGGTAGGGTTATGTTTTATGTTGAGTTTCTTAGTACAGTCATATATATATGATACATATTACTGATTATAAGATTTCTCATGATGTAAATACTATATTGTACATAGTTATGCACATATACACCTGACTTCCATATTGAATGAATATTATTATGTTATATATCTAGCATCTTTTATATATATATATATATATATATCTATTACATACATGTTTCATACTGTTCTCAATGTATTATTTTTCTCAAATCTCTCTTTTACTTGTCTAAACTAAAATTCTAACCTTTTGAACCTTATAAATTTATTATTCTTGCACTAGCCAGTCATTCTGTTTTTCAAAATTTTTAACTTATTTTGGGAATAGAAATATAGATGTATTAATACAATCTTAATCGATAATCAGTGACATTTATTTCAGTGCTGAACTTTTGTTAATTTTCCATTTTCCTTTTTCCTTGAATGCAAATTTGATTACCATCTTAAGTTCTTTAACACATACAAGGTTAATCTAGTTTCGCCAAAAATAAAATAAAAAATGATCATATATAAAGAATTACTCTCATTGAAGGAGGTTAGCATCCAAATCAACTATTATGCTTATATTTTTGTAGGTTGGATGGAATTGCATTTATTTCTACTTTTTTATTTTTTATTTTTTTTTTAATTTTTACTTTTTATATCTTTATATGTGCTTTGTTCTTTATTTCTATTTTTGTTGTTTAATGAAATGCCATAATAGCGATGTTGTCATGACCCGAACCCGCCCCCATGGGTTAAGGACATAACTAGCCAGTAATCAAGAGATTACCTACGGCCTCAAACCATACAATTGATAACTCATCAGTGTAAGGGGGCCAAAACGGAAGAAAATTTAGAACTTTGTCCGTAGAGCTGTGCTTACATGGCACACCATAACAATCCATATATATATACACCTGTTAATAACTTACGTCAAATAAGTAATAACATAAAGTTCTGTACATACACAGGATCATTCAAGTCTTAGTCAGCCTAACCAAAACTTATATACAAAAGTAATCCAACATTCTCGCCAACATAACAAAATGTAACAAAATAGCAAAAGGGCGAAAACAAGTCTCATGCGTGAGACATATGGGCTGACTCTTCAAAACCTTGACTGTTTCTCACATATTTCACCGGGGCTGGGTTTGGACGTCCCTTGGCTGACCTACATAGACATGAATGAGCGTAAGCGAAAGCCCAGTGAATAATATCAAATAAGGAAGATACATGAACAATTTTTGAAACAATTACATCAGACGGCCTTGGGCCCAATTCATGTTTCTATTTAATGTATCAATCTGTGGGGAATAAGGTTTGGAAATACTTTTCAGATCCTGGGAGACGCTAGTGATCCTCAACAAGTCACCTGAAAAGATACAAATACTCCGGTCGGGGGTGCCAGAATTAGCACTCCGACAGACAAGTCAGTTCAGATCCTCAGGATAACTTGTTTACTAAGTTAAGTGAAGTCATTCTTATATCCCTTTCTCAATCCATTGTTCCTGTATTTATACCTGTTCCTTTTGATCCTCGGGGCCAGGGCCTACTTTTTAATCATTGTCCTTTCTCTTATTCGGCTCTAAGGATCTACACTTATTCGGCACATGTATTGTATTCAGTTTCCCATTCTCATAGGATACAGCCGATTAATATCAGTCTTCTAAGATACGCACCTTCTGATTTTGCCATTATTCGGCTCCCACAATTGCCCCCCGAACTCCCCATTGACGGTAGTTAATCGGCGTGCTTGGTATTGAATTGGAAAAGTCAAAATAGGTCAGGCGGCTTCGCGTGCCCCAATACAGATGTCAGAACACGCACACCTTTTTGGTCATCATTACACTTTCCTGCCTCATTCGTGCGTCTCGTATTTATTGCGATTTGAAATTTCAGTCCTTTCGAGTGCACATTTTGTCGAGTATTCGAGACTCTTGGACCGCCAGCGGGCAACCCTTCTCTGACTCACGTTTTCTGCAATTCTTCTCCGTCTATCCTTGCCCCGTCCACTCGTAAGTGTTCTTCTCTCTTCTTTGCAACCCTATTTTCTGTTTGTCATTTTGATTTCAGCAGAACCTTGAATCGCCGCGAAAATGGCTAAACACTTGAAAGACCTCCTTTCTGAGGGTCGTATTTTCAGATTCCGGTGACACTTTTCCATTCCCGACGATGTCCACTTATCTCTTGTAACGGACAGTACTCTTGATATGAAGAGGGAGGATCAAAATACGATCGTCTTCCCTCACTTATCCATAGCGGAGGGCGGAGCCCGTTATCCCCTGCATCCATTGCTTAGGGCCGTCCTTCGCTATTGGAGTCTGATTCCTTCTCAACCCAACGTAAATTTCTTTCGAATCATCATGGGGGTGATAACCGACGCCTTAGGATCAACCTTGGCATTCCGGCGATTCAGCACTACTACGCTTTGGCCAAATCTTCCGGTCGGCTGGGGCGATACTTTCTCAGGGTCGAGGACACTGACCATCACTTGATAACCATGCTTGCCAGTTATGGTAAGAGAGTTGATGACGTAATGGTCAATGTCCGAGGTAATTGGGAGTTCGGTGAAGGCGAAGACTGCCTAGACCCTATTCCCAGACGGAAGGGTGATCCAGGTTGCCATGTAACGCCTCGTGTTTGTTAATCTGCCTTTTATTCGGCTTTTTTCCTTTAATCACCCCTTGTTCTGTGCAGGTAACAGATTGAAGAAGATTCTTCCCTCAACCGACGACGCAGTCCTTGAGGAAATTAAGTCTGTACTCAGATACTTCGGTCGTCCAAACGTACAAAAGCAAGGGAGAGCTGCTCACATACTCCTCCGATAGAAACCTACTTTTACTACATTCTCGGCCGCGGACGGCATTCCAATTCCATCCGGCGATCAACACCTTTCGGCTATTCTCTTTCCCAGCTTCAAGAGCCTTAGGCAAATTCGCGTCGAAGATTCGGATTCAGGGGAAGACGCGGAGCCGATGGTAGAGGTAGTTGTCGAACCAACCAGAGAGGTCGCTGAGGAGGCCGAAGAGGTCGACGAGGCGATACGCTCGGCGTTCGAAGCTGTCGGACTTAACCAGCCTTCACCGTCCACTTCGGGTCGGGCAGAGTTTTCTTCTGGAGATATTTTTGCGAATTTAGGAGACCTACCCGGCGATTTTTCCGAAGGTATGGCTAGGGAAAGCCTTACACAGATGGCACGAAAGAAAAATGCCGAGCGAATGGCTACTCGAAAGAAGGCCGAGGCTGCCCATTCTGAGCCCACCTTGATTAGAACTTTCGTACCCGTTATTGAAGAGACGACTCAGGTTGCTGGGGCCGAAGTGAGGAAAGAGGTTGAACAGGTCATTGACGAACGGTTGATTCCGGAGGAGCGGGGGAAAAAGCGTAGTGGCGAGGGAAAGGCTGGGTCAGAGATTAGCCCTACTTCCAAACGACCTCGTTTAGAAGAGTCGGACGTGGTTGCTCCTTTTATTGTTCGGCCAAAGATCAAAGATACACCGATCTCTTCTGACGCTTCAGCTATTGAGGATCTAGCCGTGCCGTTGAGCTTGGCGGCTTCAATTTCCTTGCCGGCTGACACCGCAGCCTTTCGCGCCGTACCGGATGTTATGGCCGTAGCCCTATCTGCGTAGTCGGCGCTCCTGGTAAGTGACCATCTCAAATTCTCTTGAATTTGCTTTCATTAAGGTATCTGACAATCCCAACTTGTTTTGCAGACGGTTGGCAGGATCGCGGACCTAGGCCACCGCCTGCATGATGCCCTTAGCAGGATTGATCGTTTGCAAACGGAGGCGGACGATCAAAAGAGTAGGGCCGAGTTCGAAGTGATGAGAGCCGCAATGGAGAGTGCGCGAGCTGAAGCAGAGGAGGAGAGGGCTCGCTCAGCTGAATAGCTCCGCTCTAACGCTGAGAGTAGGGCAAATGCGAGCGAACAATCGCTCAAGTTAGCCAAGGAGGCGCTTGCCGAGGTGAAGGTTCAGTTAAAGGAGCTCAAGGAGGCCAAGGAAAAAGTCGATTCTAAGGCTTCTGCGGCATTTGAGGCAGGAAAAAACGCCACCTACACGGAATATGTAGATGAAGTCCCAAATTCGAGAATCGGGGGTTCAAACATGGGTGGCTCCAAGCCCTTGCTGCCGCTGGAGTTACATTGGCCATGCCAATTCCCTACGAGGAAGTGGACGTTGAGCCACTCGAATCTGACCCCGAGGATTGATCTGGGAGACATTTCAATTTTATTAAGTATTTTTAATTCCGATGTAAGTTTTTGTTCGGTAGACTTAAACTTTTGTTGGTTCAAGGTAGTTTTCATGTATAAATTGGTTACTATTTGCACTCAATTTATTGATGAAAATTTCCTTGTTATTTCACCACCACTTGTACACAGTTTGTGAAGTTATGTTAATGAAGAATGTTTTGCCTTTAACTTCTTTCGATAAAATCATTGCTGGGTTTGAGCTTTTGTAGATTGAATATCTTATGACAATATTGATTTATCACTCATATGCCGAGTATTGTGGGCATTCAAGCCGAATAGATTGATGAATCTTAAGTATTTTGAATAATCGATTCGTGAGCCGTCTGGGGCATTTAAGCCGAATAGATTGATGAATCTGCCCTTGCCCCAGGCGGTGCATGATCATTCGGGAGCCGGATGAGACGACCATGAGAATTTTGAAGAGTTGATTCATGAGCAGTCTGGGGCATTTAAGCCGAATAGATTGGTGAATCTGCCCTTGCCCCAGGAGGTGCATGATCATTCGGGAGCCGGATGAAACGACCTTAAGAATTTTGAAGTCGATTCATGAGCCGTCTAGGGCACTTGAGCCGAATAGATTGATGAATCTGCCCTTGCCCCAGGCGGTGCATGATCATTCGGGAGCCGGATGAGACGACCTTGAGAATTTTGAAGAGTCGATTCATGAGCCGTCTGGGACATTTAAGCCGAATAGATTGATGAATCTACCCTTGCCCCAGGGGGTGCATGATCATTCGGGAGTCGGATGAAATGACCTTAGGAATTTTGAAGTCGATTCATAAGCCGTCTAGGGCACTTGAGTCGAATAGATTAATGAATCTGTCCTTGCCCCAGGGGGTGCATGATCATTCGGGAGCCGGATGAGACGACCTTGAGAATTTTGAAGAGTCGATTCATGAGCCGTCTGGGGCATTTAAGCCAAATAGATTGATGAATCTGCCCTTGCCCCAGGGGGTGCATGATCATTCGGGAGCCGGATGAAACGACATTAAGAATTTTGAAGAGTCGATTCATGAGCCGTTTGGGGCACTTGAGCCGAATAGATTGATGAATCTGCCCTTGCGCCAGGGGGTGCATGATCATTCGGGAGCAGGATAAAACGACCTTAAGAATTTTGAAGAGTCGATTCATGAGCCGTCTGGGGCACTTGAGCTGAATAGATTGATGAATCTGCCCTTGCCCCAGGTGGTGCATGATCATTCGGGAGTCGGATGAGGCGACCTTGAGAATTTTGAATAGTTGATTCATGAGCTGTCTGGGGCACTTGAGCTGAATAGATTGATGAATCTGCCCTTGCCCCAGGGGGTGCATGATCATTCAGGAGCCGAATGAAACGACCTTAAGAATTTTGAAGAGTCGATTCATGAGCCGTCTGGGGCACTTGAGCCGAATAGATTGATGAATCTGCCCTTGCCCCAGGCGGTGCATGATCATTCGAGAGCCAGATGAGATGACCTTGAGAATTTTGAAGAGTTGATTCATGAGCCAGCTGGGGTACTTGAGCCGAATAGATTGATGAATCTGCCCTTGCCACAGGCGGTGCATGATCATTCAAGCGCCGGATGATTGAGGTTTTTTCAATTAATGAGATTGCCACGAGGGCGCTGCCTCTGTAAAGGATAAATGAACAAGGGAACAACCTTTATGAGCTTAGTAAACAGCTGACTCCAGCTCTTGAAGGAAGACTTATCGTGTGAATGTCCAACAGACTCTTTTTTAACAGTAGAGGGGAAGCGAGGACACTAGCTGAGCTGGGCGGAGACATGAATCAAGGTGGTGAACCTTCACGCACAGGAAGTAGGAGTTCTAGGGATCGAGAGAGGCGTTAGTCTACTCGACGTCGAAGCAGGTGACCTAGGCGGGACAAGCAGTCGCAGGGCAGATCTCCGCAACTCCAAGTCGAGAGGGGATCTGACACGAATCCGTGCCCATTAAGCTTTGCGGTATTTGTGGGGAATAGACCCATGACAGAGGCGGACTCGATCGTTCGAGACCCAAATGTCGCGGTCGAGTTTGCTCGACAAATTATTCCTCACGAGGTGCAGCAGTCAATGGTAGGTCGCCAGGACTATGACGTATTTCGCGAAGGCATTCGCGGGGCGGTGAAGGGGCTTTACACTGCCTATGAAATTGGCATGCGGCTGCGCACTGCCCGTCGAGATTGGAGAAGAAGGAGAAACGTATTCAAAGTTTGGAGGATCGTGCGGAGGCGGCTGAGCGTGAGTTAAGGAAGACCAGGGCAGCTCAGGCACAACCCGCTGGGTAGGGAAACCCAATTGTGGAGGAAAGGGTTACTAGTCGGCTCATCAGTGCCGCGCTCGCCGATCATGGGACGGTGAGTATGTTTGCAATGGAGTCTGCGAAGGGGAGCGCCTATGAAAAAGGTTTTCATGAAGGCCGAAAAGCTAGAATCGAAAAGACCTAGGAGAAGCTTGCCGAAGAGGTTTGCCGATGTGAGAATCGTGGATTTAGGCACGGTTGGATCAAGGCATCTCAAGCCGTGGAAGCTTTTCGAGTGTCAGGCATTGATTCAGCATCGCCACTCTACCACAGTAAACATTTTCCGTTTTCCGCTTTTGAAATCGAGAAAAGTGAGGATGAGGGTGACGCCGTATAAGAATACGCATTGTAAGGTTGAATCATAATAAAAACTATGTAATTTATTATTGGATTGAATAGAAACGTTCTATTATAAATATTGCGTCGTAGTTCGTATTCGGTATATACGTGTTTCGTTTTATTACATGGATGTTTGAATGAATGTACAAACATTGATCATATAGTGATACACCGGCTTATAGGCGGGGTCGGCCCAATCGTGATGGTTGTTTATTCTTGAATGTGGCCACTGTAATTTCAAGAGGCCAAAAGCTAGTTCGTGGAGTGGCTGTGGCAAATTCCAGTCGGCGCGGGGTCTAAATGCTTGGCCGGTTGGATTGATAGTGCTGCCCCTGTCCTAGTCAGTGCATGTGTTCGAAAAAGCCGTTCGGGTACCTAGGCCGTGGTGAATGTCAACCGACGTTCGTCTCTTGGGGTTTTGGCATTAATGAAATTGCCTCGGGGTCACTGCTAGCATTTAAAAATAAATGGAATGGACTCTTCGTGCCAGTGACCTTATTAATATAACTCCATTTGTTGCGTGGGGTTATATAATATTGTGGATGTAAAACAGAGTTTCTTTAATCAGCCAAACTCGAACTTTGACCGAGCTTGATTCCGCAATGGATCGCAGCAGAGAATTCTCCGGTATGGGAGGTAGGTCGTTAAAAAAGAAACGGGAGGCGTGTCAGCCTCCAA
Organism: Camellia sinensis; assembly: GCF_055761805.1. Classification (NCBI taxonomy): domain Eukaryota; kingdom Viridiplantae; phylum Streptophyta; class Magnoliopsida; order Ericales; family Theaceae; genus Camellia; species Camellia sinensis. The sequence goes on from NC_138966.1 coordinate 17,924,256, forward strand.
GTCGTCGAAGCAGATCGCCCCGAAAGGAGACACAACGACCGTTGCCCTTAACCTTCCTTGTCTTGGATCTTGGCGTTGACATTGTCGATGGTGTCAGAGGGAGCTCCAGAGATACGCTAATTCGGGCACGGTTGGATCAAGGCATTTTGAGCTGTGGAGGCCTTCCAAATGACGTGCATTGATTCGGGGCCTCCGTTGTATCAACGTGATTAATTCCCCTTTTCGCCTTAGAAGTTAAAGATAGATATTATAATGTTCAAACGCGGATTGCGTCTATGTACCAACTGTTTGATCAACTAAAAAGTTTTATTTCAAACATTTGCGTCTTACTCTGGATATTTTTTTTTTATTTATCTATTTATTTTTTATTTTTTATGCTTAGCTAAGCACCTTATTTCGAATGTTGGCATGTTTTGTTTCGTTTTGTTTGTGCCGAAGGGTGCTCCGAATTCGGAGCTACGATCTACCCTAGGGTGTTACGCGTCAGAGGCACTGTGAATTCGGAGTCTTAATCGGCCCAAAGACATCTTGCGCCGATGGGGCTCCGTAACCGGCGTTTCGATGCGGAGACTTTAATCAGCCCAAAGGTGTAATGCACCAAAAGGGGGGTCCGAATCTGGAGACTTAGTTTGGCCAATCGTGATATCCACGAAGGGCGCTCCGAATCCGGAGTCTTAGTCGGCCCTAAGGTGTCAGGCACCAAAGGGGGCTCCGAATCCGGAGACTTAGTTTGGCAAATCGAGATATCCACGAAGGGCGCTCCGAATTCGGAGTCTTAGTCGGCCCTAAGGTGTCATGCACCAAAGGGGGCTCCGAATCCGAAGACTTAATTTGGCCAATCGTGATATCCACGAAGGGCGTTCCGAATCCGGAGGCTTAATCGGCCCTAAGGTGTCATGCATAAAAGGGGGCTCCGAATCCGGAGACTTAGTTTGGCCAATCGTGATATCCACGAAGGGCGCTCTGAATCCGGAGTCTTAGTCGCCCTAAGGTGTCATACACCAAAGGGGGCTCCAAATCGGGAGACTTAATTTGGCCAATCGTGATATCCACGAAGGGCGCTCTGAATCCGGAGGCTTAATCGGCCCTAAGGTGTCATGCACCAAAGGGGGCTCCGAATCCGGAGACTTAGTTTGGCTAATCGTGATATCCACGAAGGGTGCTCAGAATCCGGAGGCTTAATCGGCCCTAAGGTGTCATGCACCAAAGGGGACTCCGAATCCGGAGACTTAGTTTTGCCAATCGTGATATCCACGAAGGGCGTTCCGAATCTGGAGTCTTAGTCGGCCCTAAGGTGTCATGCACCGAAGGGGGCTCCGAATCTGGAGACTTAATTTGGCCAATCGGGATATCCACGAAGGCCGCTCCGAATCCAGAGGCTTAATCGGCCCTAAGGCGTTATGCACCAAAGGGGGCTCCGAATTCGGAGACTTACTTTGGCCAATCGTGATATCCACGAAGGGCGCTCCGAATCCAGAGTCTTAATCGGCCCTAAGGTGTCATGCACCAAAGGGGGCTCCGAATCCGGAGACTTGATTTGGCCAATCGTGATATCCATGACGGGCGCTCTGAATCCGGAGGCTTAATCGGCCCTAAGGTGTCATGCACCAAAGGGGGCTCCGAATCCGGAGACTTAGCTTGGCCAATCGCGATATCCATGAAGGGCGCTCCGAATCCGGAGTCTTAATCAGCCCTAAGGTGTCATGCACCAAAGGGGGCTCCAAATCCGGAGACTTAGTTTGGCCAATCGTGATATCCATGAAGGGCGCTCCGAATCCGGAGTCTTAGTCGGTCCTAAGGTGTCATGCACCAAAGGGGGCTCCGAATCCGAAGACTTAATTTGGCCAATCGTGATATCCACGAAGGGCGCTCTGAATCCGGAGGATTAATCGGCCCTAAGGTGTCATGCACCGAAGGGGGCTCAGAATCCGGAGACTTAGTTTGGCCAATCGTGATATCCATGAATGGGGCTCCAAATTCGGAGTCTTAGTCGGCCCTAAAGTGTCATGCACCAAAGGGGGCTCCGAATCCAGAGACTTAGTTTGGCCAATCGTGATATCCACGAAGGGCGCTCCGAATCCGTAGGCTTAAACGGCCCTAAGGTGTCATGCACCAAAGGGGGCTCCGAGAAATGAATTGAGCGACGAAGAAAAATGGTTTGCATTGCAGAAGTGATATATATACAAGTATCAAAGCCCACAGGTCGGATCAGTGATAGGGTTTTCATAAAATCTCTGCTTGTGCCGATTGCGGGGAGCCACAGATTTCTTCAATGCCATGGGCTGTCGGGAAGCGCACAAGTTGATGATAAGTGCTTGGAACGACCTTCATAATATGTAACCAGGTTCGCCCCATGATGACATTATACGGCGAAGGGAGCTTGACGACCAGGAATTCTACTTCGACCGTTCTGGAGCCCGCTCGAATAGGTAGTATGATCTTCCCTAACGGGTACTCAGGATTCGTATTAAAGCCGAACAAAGGATGAGGCGCCGGAGACAGATCTGACTCGTTGAAACCGAGTTTGATGAAAGTTTTGTAATACATAACCTCTGAAGTACTCCCTGGGTCTATGAGAATACGTTCAATGGTGAACCGTTTTACGCGTAATTTGATGACCAACGGATCGATGTGGAAGGCTGTTGTGCCGCTAAGATCGGAGTCATTGGAAGTAATTGTCGGAGCTTTTCTGGGCCATTCGGTCAGAATACGTTACTTTTGGGGGATTGGATGCGATTGAATTGTGTGCATGGTTGGGGACACAGGCAGGCTGTAGATTATATGAATCACGCTAAGTGGAGGTGAGTCCTGCCTTAAGGCTAACGCCTGGATTGGCTTTCCCTTTCTCACGTACTGTTGCAGTCGGCCATCTTGCACCAGTTCTTCCAGGTGATCCTTTAATGCGTAACAACTCTCGGTTTCGTGGCCGTGATCTTTGTGATTCTCGCACCGCCTATCCCTTCTTCGCGTGTCGGGTGGCTCCACCATCTTTGACGGCCATTTGAAGAATGAAAGGTGTTGGACTTTGGTCATTATTGCAGTGATTGGTTCTGACAACTCTGTGTACTTCTTGTCGGCATGCCTCGAGCGCCTGCTGTCGACTTGCAGTTGTTCATTCATCCGGTGGGAGCATTGATCGTGTGATCGGCGAGAATCCCGCCTTTTGTCTCGTTTAGCGTTTTATGGCTCAGGGCTCAAAGGTGGCACGGAACTTATTGGTTGAGCAATTTCAAGGGGGGGCGTTTTGTTGGACATTTGTCCGGCTTTTATTCTCAAGGCATCATCTTCCACTTTGAAATACTCTTCAACTTTCTTCATCAACGCCCAGATTGTTTTGGGGGGTCTTCTGGTCAAGGAACTGCGAAGAGCACTGTCGGGATGTAGTCCCATTTTGAAGGCGGTGATGGCCATGGAGTCGTTGCAAGCGTCGTCGACGAGGTTGAAGCACTCCCAATAGCGCGCCGAATACGCTCTGAGCGTTTCTCCTGACTGGATCTGCATAGCCCAGAGAGAGTCGGCCTATTTCGACTGTACCTCATTGGTGATGAACTTGGCCTTGAAGGATTTCTGTAATTGATGGAAGCTTTTGTTCGAAGCTGGCTCCAGCTTGTAATACCACCTGACAGCTAATGGCCCCAGGCTGCTGGGGAATATTCGGCACATGAGGGCTTCGTTGTCTGCATGCAATGTCATGGCCTGCTTGTAGTGACAGATATGATCAGTGGGGACTGATTTTCCGTTGTAAAAGTGAATGACGAAGCTTTGAACTTCTGGGGCAGGGCCGCCCTTGCGATCCGTCGGACAAAAGGATCGTGCTGGTCTTCTTCGTCTGAATTGCTTCTTTTGCGCTTGTTCCTTGTATGTAGACTCTTTTCAGAGGAGCTGGAAGTTTCGGATCGTCCCTTCTTGTTGAGCTCCGTGGGTGATGAGTTGGAGTCGCTATCGGTCTCCTTTGGTTGGGCTCGAGGTCGTTGTCCACCTGCCCTCGGAGGTCGTTCGGGATCTTGGCGCACGGCTTCTCTGGATTTTGCTACTTCCAGGGCCAAATCTTGATGGAGATGTTCATTTTCAGCGATCATGTTCTCCAGCCTTTGTTCATTCTGCTTTGCTTGTTCCATGATCGCTCGTATTGTCTCTTGTGCTGAAGTCGTTGGTGAGTCGAAGTTCAAGGCGCGTCTTGCAGCGATGGTTTCCTTTTCGAGCATATTTGCTGGAGTGAGGTCATCTCCTTGTGCGGTCTCGTCAGTGGGTATTGGAGGATCTTCAGTCACGCCTACCATGGATGTATTTGAGTATTCCCACAGACGGCGCCAGTTGTAGGGAATAAGGTTTGGAAATACTCTTCAGATCCTGGGAGACGCTAGTGATCCTCAGCTGGTCACCTGAAAAGATACAAATACTTCGGTCGGGGGTGCCGGAATTAGCACTCCGACGGGCAAGTCAGTTCAGATCCTCAGGATAGCTTGTTTACTAAGTTAAATGAAGTCATTCTTACATCCCTTTCTTAATCCATTGTTCCTGTATTTGTACCTGTTCCTTTTGATCCTCGGCGCCAGGGCCTACTTTTTAATCATTGTCCTTTCTCTTATTCAGCACTAAGGATATACACTTATTCGACACATGTATTGTACTCGGCTTCCCATTCTCGTAGGATATAGCCGATTAATATCAGTCTTCTAAGGTACGCACCTTCTAATTTTGCCATTATTCGGCTCCCACACAATCGACTAAAGTTTTAGACGTATTAAATGGCCTCGAGCCCAATTAACTCATACCCGACGGTCTTTGGCCCATCCATTCATGGCTAATGGCCTTTTGGCCCAATCATTCGTATCCGACGGCCTTTGGCCCAATCGTTCAGATCCGACGGCCTTCGGCCCAGTTGTTCATACCAAACTATCATTCATGTCAGACGGTCTTTGGCCCAATCATTCATATGTCAGACTATCATTCATGTCAAACTATCATTCATGTCAGACGGCTGTAGACACCCCATTTTTTACTGACCTTAAGACTCAGACATCATTGATTGAGCACTCGGTGATAGTGCATGTTGTGCTTGTTTCGAGCTTCGGAGTTTTGGCTGAGAGCCTTGCCTCCGGGTCTCCGAACTCTTTGTGCTTTGGCATGGACCGAACCTTGTTTTCTCTTCCTGGAGGGAGGGAGAGGTCTTGTAGACCATCTCTTTGTGGTCGTAGACCACTTTTTCCCGTTTGGAGACTAGTTTCCAGTTTTTGGAGCCTTCGGCCGTGTGCCTTGTCTCGTGGCCGCTTAACGTTCTCTGTTTGGCTTGGTTTTTAACCACACCTTGCTTCCTCTCCCTAGAGGGACACTGTGGTCTGAGAGACCACTTTTTGTGGTCGTGTACCACTTTTGGTGCTCAACGGCTGGGTTTCGAGGCTCCCGGCTGCACGCTTTGCCTCCCGAACTCTTGTTTTGCATCCGTGTTGGTTTGTTTGGGTACAAACCTTGTTTTCCTTGCTTGGAAGGTGGTACGAGGATGGGAGACCAGTTTTTCCCCTTGGAGACCACTTTCCTTCTCGCCAGCCAGTTTTCTGGTCGGGAAACTGGTTTTCTTGGTCTTTAGGCCACCTTTTCTGGTCTCCCCCTCACCATTGGCTTGCTTTTAGTGTGGAGACCACCAATTTCCCCTGCCGAGCACTTTTTTTTTTTCTGGGAGACCACTTGAAGTGGTCGGCCGACCACTGCAAGTAGCAGGCCGACCACTTTAAGTGGTCGGCACCTCTCCCCCTGTTTTGGCAGACTGTGTGGATGCCAGCTGTGCCAGCTGGAGGGCACAGACTGTATCCTCCATACAGGTGTATGAAGGGATGGCTTCCAAGTTTTAGCTTCTCTAAGAAGCTTGAACCTTGGTTTTTCTATAAGAGAGGCTCTCCCTCTCCTTGGCAGAGGTTCTGAAATTTTCCTTAGGCATAAGCATATATCTCTCTCTATATCTCTATATTTGGTGTCTAAAGAGTGTGTTGTTCTTTACTTTTGCACCACAACCCTTAACCATACACCCCCATCATTGAACTGAGGTTCTTGGAGGACATTTTTGGAGGTTAAAAAGTTGATTCTTGGCTGAGAAATCTGCTGGTTTTGCAGTGCTTCAAGGGTAACCTCTTTTCTCCCTTTTAAGCTTTTATTGTGGTTGCTCTCTTGGTCTCATTTGCATGCTTATTTAGGCCTTGCTTTCAAATGGAAAAAGTTTTGCATTTAAGCATTTTTTTATGTTTGTTTAAGGCCTCTTGGGTGTTGAGGGTCTTCTACCCTCTTGCATGCCTTGTTTGGCCTTGTTTTGTGCCATGGTTTAAGGCCTTTTAGCTAGTCCTTGCTTGGCCTTCTAGCCACTGAAATCTAGTGGATTTTTAGTGGTAGGCATGTCGTTTTGAGGCCTCAAATCAAAGGGAGGTGATCCCCTCTCTTCTTGTTTTGTTTGCTTGCATTTTTGGCCTATCAAAGGAGAATGCATCTTCATACTTTGAAGGCTTGGTCCAGGCACTTTTTCATGACTTTTAGGGCCTGCCTTAGCTCTGTCTATGGCTGGTTTGGCCACTTTGTGTTTGCTTCTTGTATGTGTAGTGTATTCCCATTTGTGGCTCATCAAAGTAGCATGTCTTTCTAGCATGTATTGGCTCCATTTCAGTAGATTTTTGGCCATCATTTGACATGTCATGACTCTGTTTTTGGCCGGTTTGGTAGCCTCTTGCATGCTCCATATGCTTGTAGTGTAAATCTTGTTGACTAGCTTTGTATGCATGATGTTCTGGCTCATTATCCAAGCATATTTTGGCTATGTTTTAGCATGATTTTGTTCTTATTTTGGGTTGTCTTAGCTCTGTTTTGAGGCTTCTTGGTCGATTGAGGCTTGTCATGCATGCTTGTAGTGTAATAGCCTTGACTAGCTTTGAGTTTTGAGGTCTCTTGCATGCTTAACTTGAGGTATTTACATGTTTTGGCATCATTGAGAATGATATTTCAGAGCATGTAGGGCTATTACACTTCCATATTTTCCACTCTTTAAGTGCACTTGAGGGTTGTGCTTTTGTGCCCTGTTTGCGAGCCATTGCATGAGCCTCATTTTCGTGCCTTTCAAGCCATCATCCCAACTCATTTTTGCTATTGTTTTGGCCTAAATAGGGTCTGTTTGGGGTTGGTTTGGTCATTTGAGCATTATCTTGCATGCCTCTAGTGTAATACACTTCACTAGCTTCGATGCTTGAGCTTTTCAACATGCATTACATGGGTTGTTCGCATGATTCTAAGTCATTTTGCATGCCATTTCAGTGCTGGAGCATATGCCATCGTACTCCATGTTTCATCATTTTAATGTCTTTAGAGAGTTGTATTTTGTGCTTTGAGCTTGGGCCAACATGCATGCATGTTTGTATAGCATTTTGAGTTTCTATCTTAGCATGTATGGCCACTGATTTGGACATGGCTGAGGCCTATCCATTTTGGTTTAAGTCCATTTTGCATTGAGTATGCCATGTGGTTCATAGCATTGAGAATGCCACGTTGTTGCATGATTCGTTATTGCATTTGTGCATGCCATGCCCATTGCCTAGCGTATGCTAGTTACCATGTGCATTGTGTACACTAGTTGTCATGAGCATTGTGTATGCCATGTAGTTCATAGCATTGTGTATACTAGTATGTTAGTTGCATGTTTTCATGCTTGTCCCTTGCATCGTGCTCATATGCTTGTTTCATTGCATTGAATGTGTGCATGCTTGAGTCGCATTGTGTATGCCATGCCATGTTATTTGTTGCATTGTGTTTGGAATAGGAGTTAGTCCAAACACAGGAAACGGGGGACGTTTCATACTCGAAGTGATGAAACGTGTCTCAATTCTCATTGCTGACACTCTTGACTATATATGATGGAGTTTTAGGCTTTATGTGTTCGTGTGTACATTCATTTCATATTGAGTTGTGCAATTTGGCTCCTCGGCCATCATGCATCGAGATGCGTGATTGGTGGCCCGAGGGTCGAGAACCCCCCCTTGAGCTTATGTAATGAAATGGAGGGTGGTTGTGCATACATGTGTTGCAAATAGTTTGCCATGCCCCTTTCTTGCTCTCTGTTGCAGCAAACTGAAGTCTGGCAGCAGAAACTGGTCGGCCGACCAAATAAAGTGGCTGGCCGACCACTTTTTCTTGTTTTCAGCACAAAAAATGGTCGGCAGGTGGTCTCCAATGCCAACAACTGGTCAGCATCCCTCCTATAGATTCCCATGATGGAGTTTCAGCCTTCTGGAGCTTTTTGTAGTATTCTGAGACCAGTTGCAAACAGAGGCAAATCGGGCATCGCGATGGATTTTCACACGAGGTGACCGGGCACGCATCCTTCGTCATCCAAGGCAGATTGAAGGCAGCCTATTTCATATAGTTACATGCTTATTCAATTGCTAACTTAGTTAATTTGTTAATTAGTTAGAGTTGTGTAATAATTAGCTGTAGCATGTTATTCATTCTGTTGTGTAATAACTAGTTTAATTAGATTAGCTTAGATTAGCTAGTTGGTTCGGCATTATTCATTCGCACCCTCCCGTCGAGAGGGCACAACTGTTGTAAATAAGTGTGCGTGTGTGTGATGCATGTCTTCCAACCCCCATTTCTTTCTCCTTTTTATTTACCAGCTTACAATGGTTAGTTTTAGGGCATGTTTCAATTAGCATCCTTATGCTCGCATGTTTGCATCCATTCATCTGTCTTGCATGCACCGGGCTCGGCGCATCATACTAATTGCATTGTATTTCAATTCCCGTTTGAATACATGTATCAAATTGCATTTCACATGACACTTTAGAATAGCCGAGCCTATCTTAGTTGCATTTTGTATGTGTTGCATTAGGCATTCTTGACATAGCTAGGATCATGAATTGATTTCTAACATAGCTTTTGTTTTGGCTCGGACTACTCGGTGAGTGTTTATGCTTTAGCATCCTTGCATGTGTGTGAGTGACAGCCATGATAGCATGCTTGCCATAAGGCTAACTGCTTATGTGATATAACTGCCTGAATGCCTGTGGGTGAATGTTGGATTACTTGAATTGAAACAATTCATTGATTGCGAGTTTTAAGCCCATTTGAGAGTGGCAAATCACCATGTTTTCTAAGCCCACTTGAGGGTGGCAAAATCCGCATTTTAGCCTACTTGCGAGTAGAAAACCACTTTCAAAAACAAACATGAGATGTTTTGTTCCAAATAGGGCGATCTGGTCTATACTTGTATGCTGTGCGCATCACATAGTAATTCTAGGTTAATAACCGGAATAAGAGCACATGTGTTTTAAAAAACAAGATATCATGTTAGTAAAGGCCGATCTTTGATCGGGCGAGCGGGGGTGCTCATTGCATGACCTTCCCCTCTCGTACCCAAGTTCCCGAACCGAGGCAACTTTGGTGATGACGGACACGTGACCTTAGGCATGAGTCAGGGTTTCCTAAATTTCCCAAAAATAAAATATTTAGGTGGCGACTCTGTATCGGGTGAAGCAGTCCATGTTTGGCACTTCTTTCTAAAAATCAGTTTTTCAAAATGATTTGCCGGATTTGGACTCTTTGGTGATTTATCAATCTCGCATTGCACTTTGCAAGATCAGATTAAGAACCGTAACATTGAGTCCGAACTGTAGTGAGCCCAATGAACAAAACAGGATTTTCCCAGGACATTCGGGCGCGTCTACAACGGCCTTTGGCCCATTCATTCATGTCATATGGCCTCTGGCCCATTCATTCGAGTCATACGGCCTCTGGCCCATTCATTCATGTCATACGGCCTCTGGCCCATTCATTCGTGTCATACGGGCCTCTGGCCCATTCATTCGAGTCATACGGCCTCTGGCCTATTCATTCATGTCATACGGCCTCTAGCCTATTCATTCGTGTCACACGGCCTCTGGCCCATTCATTCATGTCATACGAATATTTTTCCCCATTTCAATGTAACAAACTTATAAGACTTATATAGAAGTGAGCTATTCGACAAGCAACATACTTCACATATCTTTATTAAGATATTGCTCACAGTGATCTGCCGGTGGATTCACTCTGGAGCTCGACCCTACACATTACATAACACATATGGGTCACAATCAATTCATCTATTCGTAATTCATATATTCCTCTTAGGCTTCGTTCTTATCCTTTTAACTCATTTACAATGCTTAATTCATGCCTAAGAGTGCTCAGAAATGAAAGAGAACGGAAAATGAAACACAGAACACCTTTACAAAATTTTTGAAACAGGGGTCCCCGCTCGAGCGTGGGTTCCGCCGCTCGAGCAGACCCTCATGGTCTGCAAAAGTACTGGTTGCCTCATTTTTACGCTCGAGCGTGAATTCGGACACTCGAGCGGACACCCATGTCTGTAAAACTTCTGGGAGCTCGTATTTCCCGCTCGAGCAGCGCTTTTTCTGCTCGAGTGGACATGCCAAATTCTGGGTTTTCCAGCAAACATTTTGAGCTCCACACTTGCATTCAAATCAACATATCTTGCATATTATGACTCAACTTCACATATACAATTACTAACATGATATAACAACAAATTCATCACATTATGAAGCACAATTTCATGAATTAACCACATGCATGTCCCAAATTACACCAAACTTATTTCCAACATAACAATTTCATGTATTCAAAGCTCATACTCTCATGAATTGTACATGCATGTGAGATATAGCTCTCATTCCCAATTTAAATGATGGAGAGATGATCAAAAGCATGAACTTCAATCAAAGATTCAACATGGATCATGTCTTTCAAGCACAAACATACAAATCCATGGCAATTTCCTACATGCATGTGTATATTGACTTCCAATTTATCAAAACCAACTCATTTTCATCATAATCAATTCAATTCATGTTCTTGATCACCATTTAATCTTGAATTCACAAAATCACAAGCTCAAACTCATGAATTTACTCACCTAGGAGCTTTAATCTTTACAAATTCTAGTTAAATCTTGAGTGTATCTTCAAGATTCTCAAGCCTCTTGATCAAACCTTCAATTTGAGCTCCCTCTCTCTCTCTCTAAGTCGGCCTCACTCTCTCCCTAAGGTATAAAATCTGATTTGAGCCTCAAATAAATGAATATAAGTGTATAATGGCCCCTTTTGTACAAACTCCTTTAATTACACTTATTAATACTAATTAATTGAGCACTATATCAATTTAATCTATTTAATTTGATCCGAATCATTTTTCAATTAAATTTCACCGTAAGATCTAAAAATTATGCCAATCACAATGGCGTAGTCAATTTTGGTTTCTGTGGCCGATATGGCTTTCAAATTAAATTCCAAAGCAGAAAGTCAAACAGATTTTCCTACGGTGAACAGATAGAAATTCAAAACCACATATATTCATATAAATGGCACTCAAAATCATATCAAACACATAATCATATTCATAATATAGATCAATTAGCATAATATGGAACAAGGTTATCACAGTCTTCCCCTCTTTAGGAAGTTTGGTCCTCCAAACTTATTTTACCTTTGTCGGGGAACAAATGTGGCTAGCATAGTCGCATTTCATCTTCTTTTTCCCATGTGGCATCCATCCCATAGTCTCAAATTCATCAATCACTTTCTTGAGGAATTCATCCTCTTTTTGTTTCTGTTTAATCTCATCAATGATTGCCGGTTCGGCTGAAATAGTGGCTATCAATCCGCCCTATTCACACAATATCACTTCAATTTCAGGCTTCTCAAAATCTTGCAAGATTTCTTTCTGTTCAGTAAGCAAACAAGCCATACTCCCTACCGACTTTCTGCTTAGGGCATCAGCAACTGTATTAGCTTTCCCAAGGTGATATTGGATTTCAAGATCATAATCCTTTATCAGTTCAAGCCATCACCTCTGCCGCATATTTAGCTCTTTCTGTGTAAAGAAGTATTTCAGGCTCTTGTGATCTGTGTAGACTTCACATTTCGCCCCATAAAATAGTGCCGCCAGATTTTCAAAGCAAAAACAACTGCGGCCAATTCTAAATCATGTGTTGGGAAGTTCTTCTCAAGTGGCCTCAACTGCCGAGAGGCATAGGCAATTACCCTTCCGTTCTGTATTAGTACACAACCCAAACCTTTATAAGATGCATCACTGAAAAGTACAAAGTTTTTCATACCTGTGGGCAATGTCAATACTGGTGCAATGGTAAGTCTCATTTTCAGTTCATGAAAGGTGTAGACACCCCATTTTTGACCGTTCTCAAGACTTGGACGTCACCGTTTGAACACCCGGTGATCATCCATGTTTGTGTTCGTTTGGAGTTCCCGAAGGTCTTAGCTACGCGCCTTGCCTTAGGATCTCCGTACTCGACTGTTTAGTGTCTGGTTTTGCACCAAACACTTGTGCTTTGCCTTGGAGGGGCAGGGAATGCCTTGTGAGGCATCCCCACACATCACCGGCCATGGCCAGAGGCCACCGGCTGGTGTTTTGTTGCCATCGGCAATGTATATTGCCGGTCGGCATTCTTGGTTGCCGGTCGGCAGTACATTTTGTCAAAATGGCAATTTTGAGCAGCCGACTACTGTTCATCTGCTTTTGCAGATATTTTAATACAGTTGGCTTGCATTTTGTTCCCCTCCATACACGTGTATGGAGGGATGGCTTCCTTGTTAGCTTCTTGAGTAAGCTTTACAAGATTGGCTTCCCTATAAGAGGAGCCCTCCTCTCTTGGCTTTAAGGTTAGACATTTTAGACAGCCATTTCAGGGTTTGAGTTCTAGGGTTAGGGTTTGTCTATATCCTAGCTCTATATCTCTCTTCCTCTTGTGTTTAGTGTGTGTTTAGGCTCACTATTGCACACAAACACATAGTGTTACACCTTTTCTTGGTTCTGAAGGACCAGAGGTCTGTTCTTGGAGTTTTGGGGTAGGTTTAAGATCAAGGAAGCAACTGGTCCACCATTTGTGAAGAAGGCTTCAAGGGTAAGAAGTTTGTCCCTTTATTCCCCATTTTTGCATTGTATTTTTGCCTACCTTGCAATTGTTTTTGTGTTTAGTATATAACATAAAAAGTTCTATTTTTAGGCCCTCTAAATAGTTTGTTTAGAGTGTTTTGTGGTTTGAGGTTGTTTGATCCCTCTTAAGCCTTGTAAGGCTCCATTTTGTGCTATTTTGAGTGAGCTCCGGGGCTTTGGTGTTTGGGCCTCCTCACTACTGAAATCTTGAGGGATTTCAGTGGTAAGGATGGTGCCTTGAAGTCTCAAAAAGGGGAGGGCCACCCCCTCTCCTTGTTGTCCTTGAAAAGGGCCATTTTTTCCTCTTTAATGAGCACCTAGCTTAGGCTCTTGTTGACCATGCCTTAGCTGATTTTTGTGCTTATTATGTCATAATATGCCTCTGTTGTTAGTTGGTTTTGGTACACCATGCATGCTTAGCATACCTACCATGTAATGCCATGTTTAGGCCTTAACATGCCTTAGGTTGTAAACCATTGTTCTAGCATGTTTTGGGCCTAGCTTTGTGAAGCTTTTGTGCTTATTTTGCCATGTTTAAGGTGTGTCCTTAGTCATTTTGGTCGGCCATGACATGCATTATATCGCCCCCCTTTGCATTTTTGGTTTGTTGGCCTTAAGTGTGTGAGTGTGTAGCATGCATCCTTGCCTTAATTCAGTGGTTTGGCACCATTTGTAGCATCATTTCAGTCCCTTTGACATGCTTGTATGCTTGCCTTGGACACCTCTTTAATGCTTTGAAAGCTTGTGTTGTATGCTTCATGTTTTGGTCATTGCGCATGCTTTTGAATTCAAGCCATTTAGATGCCATCTAAGCGGTCTTTTGGGCTTTGTTTTAGGTGCTAAAACTCTGTTTTTGGTCATTTAAGTCTTGCCATGTGTGGTCATATCAAGTGTAGTTCAATACTTCATTAGCTTGCCTTGAATGCTTGGGCCATTTGTTGCATGTTTAGCCTATCTTGTTTGCTTGGTTTGGCACCTCCTATAGCATGATTTTCAAGGCTTAATTTGCATGCTATATGTCCATGTTTGCATCCTCTTAAGTGTGCTTGAGAATTGCTCTTTAATGTTTTGCATGCGAATTAGTCCTTCATTTTGGGCACGTTGGCCACTGTTTTTGGGCTTAGTGAGGGCTGCCTAAACCATGTTTAAGTCCACCCTTTGCTTGTTTGCATGTTTGCCTCGCATATTTGCTTGCATAATTGCATGAATGCATTGCATTGCCATGTCGCATCCTTAGCTCACATGCCTAGGATTGCATTCCATCTGCATGCATGCTTGGCCTCTTGAAATGCTTGTGATAGAGGTTGAGTCCCATTGGTTTGTTCATGTGCATTGCATTCCATATCAAAAATGCACACTTGATTCTTTGGGCCATCACGCATTGAAATGCGCGCTTGACGGTCCGAGAACCAAGGACCATGTCCCTTTGAGTCGTACACATGATGAGGGATAGGATTGGTGCATACATTGCTTGAATTGCATTGCCATGCTATGCCTTGCTCTCTGCTGCTGTCAATTGCAGGTTCTGCATGCATTATTTGCCGACCGGTAGTTTTTAGTGCCGACCGGCAATCCATTGGTGACTGATAGCTTCACCAACAGCTGATGATCACATACCATTGCCGGTGGCTATTCTACTCAGCCGGTGGTGTCTCCCAATGTCCAGGGAAGCAATTCTGAGACTTTGGCAGTCTTCAAAGAGGCAGAGCAGGGAAAACAGAGGCGGCCTATGCATGGCAGTGAACTTCCGAGCAGGACCGAGCATGCATTGCATTGGGCCCTCTTCCCGAGGCGGTTTATCTGTTTTCCCTAGATTAGTTAATTTGCTTAGCTAATTAGATGGCCTGTAATATTTAATTAGCTTGTAGGTTAATTATCTGTAATATATATTTGGTCCCTCCGGGCGAGGGCGAATCTGTAATAATTGTGGGTGCGTGTGTGTGCATGTCTTCTAATCCCCACTTCTTTCTTCCCTTTTATTTACCTGCTTATGAAGGTAGATTAGGGCATGTTTAAATTAGCATACCTTATGCCATGCATGCGTGCATCCATACATTTGTCTTGCATGCACCGGGCTCGGCGCATCACGCTAACTGCATTGTACTTCAATTCCAAATTGAATACGTGTTATCAATTGCATTTCACATGCCATTTTAGGATTAACCGAGCCTAT
The DNA here is from genome assembly GCF_055761805.1 of Camellia sinensis. Lineage (NCBI taxonomy): Eukaryota > Viridiplantae > Streptophyta > Magnoliopsida > Ericales > Theaceae > Camellia > Camellia sinensis. The sequence goes on from NC_138966.1 coordinate 17,939,410, forward strand.
CCTAAGTACATCTTGTATGCGATGCATTAGCCATTTTTTTACATGAACTAGGATCACGCATGTTTGCTAACTAGTTTACTGTTTTGGCACGGAGTACGATGTAAGTGTTTATGCTTTATCATATTGCATGAGTGCGAATATTAACATGATAGCATGCTTACCATGTGGCTAGATGCTTATGTGATAAACTGTTTGAATGCCTGTGGATGAAGGTCGGATTGCCTGAGTTGGAATGGCTCATTGAAATCCGTGTTTTAGCCTACTTGTGAGTAGCAAATTCCAAAACATTTTCCAAAACAAACGGATATGCAATGCTTATTTCCAAATTAGGCAATCTAGTCTATACTTGTTTGCTGTGCGCATAACATAGTAATTCTAGGCTAATAACCGGAATAAGAACACATAATGTTTTCAAAAATGGATATCATGGTTAGTAGAGGCCGATCTTCGGATTGGGCGAGAGGGGGTGCTCATAGCTGACCTTCCCCAATCGTACCCAAGTTCCCGAGCCGAGGCAACTTTGGTGATGACGGACACGTGGCCTTTGGCACCGAGTCAGGGTTTCCTAAATTCCCCCATTTTAAAATATTTAGGTGGCGACTCTGTATCTGGAAAAGCAGTCCATGTTTGGCACTTCTTTTCAAAAATCTGTTTCTCAAAACGATTTGCCAGATTTGGACTCTTTGGTTCAGATTTAGAACCGTGACACAAATCGAGTCCAAACAGTAGCGGTGGTCCCTCGCGGGCGCGTGCTACAGTTTCTGGCGACTCCGCTGGGGAGTTTAGAGAGCTTGACTCGAACTCGTGATATCCTATTTTGATTTCATTTATGTGTCTCTTTGCATTGCATGTGCATCGGTGCGCCTAGGGCACCGTGTTTGCCATCTGGCATTCCTGAATGGTTTGCCGGAGGCTTGTCTTGTCAAGACATGACCATAAGGCTGACCGGTTATGGGCTCTGACAGTATGGGAACACAAACCCCGGTTTTACCGGGGCACCCTTTTCGACTATTTGACCTAGTGCATATTCGGATCCATAGTGACCATTCCAAGCTAGGACAGGTTGCTTACCCGATTATAGGTTGTTTGAAAACTGCTGCGTGCATAGCGGAACCCTAGCTCCTGACAAAATAGGACAGGGAAACCCTATCCCAACATAGGGTGTTTTGGCTCTCACTTGTCTGCTATGTGCTTTTAGAGTGTTTTCTCTACAGGAACATACATACCAGTTTGCAAGATTGAGTATTAGACCTGAGGGCATCAGTATCAGTTTATGAGAATCAGTTATTTGCGGGTATCAGGTTCAGTTTTGGGGACAGTGATTCTGGGGAACAGTGATCAGTAGTAGAGTGCAGTTGTTCGGCTACACCTATGATTGATCTGTTTGGGCTGAAATGCTGTTTGTTTTTCCTTTCAGTTCAGAGTGTCCAGAGAATTGATACAGAATAGCTAGTGTTCCACCTTGCTGAGGCAGGACTTATGATGACGTAGAATTCAGAAGAGATTTTTGGTTATGACAGCTACGCTGGATCAAGGGATCACCCTACAGGATGAAACCAATGTTGATATATCGCATCCGCCCAGGTCGCCTGTCGCGCACCCGATCTGGACTCCCCAGTTGTATCAGGCTCTCGAGCCCACTACATTCGAGCTGATGGGAATGATGGGTGACCTCCAGAGATCCGTGGCCGATCTGGCCTATGGAATGTCAACTTCACCACCAGCGGCACCGTATGCCGGGAATTTCATACCACAGGAGCCAACGCTACTGGGGCGGATTGTGATAGAGCTCAGCCAGCCAGAGGTTGTCTCCAGCTACAGCAATGACGTGTTAGCAACAACTGGGCTTTGCTCTGATGCAGTAACCCAAACCCCCGATCGGGCTGAGGCCAGAGGCAAGAACAAAATGAAGGCAGATGCCGATCCCGTTGAACAACTGCTGCGGGCAGTCGAGGCTTTGAAAGCCGGGGGGATGAACAAGCAACAGATATCCGCAGTTATGGCAAACACTGTGGAGGATGTTTTCCCCACTCCACCTGAGGGTAGTTCAAGTCAGTCAGAAAATCGGGATAGGCCCCGTCATGCCAGAACAGTTCCTCCTATTCCCGCCCCTGCACCTGGGAAGGATCAGAAAACCAAGGCAGTGCCTGCCGCCCCTTTTGCTAGCGCGTCTAGTAAGAATACTCAGACTTCAAAGTACCTGCCCCGAGGGTGCAGGATCTTCCATGCCCTCTACATGCCTCTGTCTAAGGCACTTCAGATCCTTCCCGAGAGAGGACACCATAAACCCTTGGAGCCTCGGCCTCTCCCGAAGAATCTCCCTGCTACGCATGATGCTGCTCAGTACTGCGCGTACCACCAGCAGACAGGCCATGCTACTGACAATTGTTTCCGCCTCTGTCATGAGGTGCAAGATTTGATTGACAACGAGGTTATCCTCCCGCTCACCTCAGCCAAGTCCGTTACCACCCAGTTATTGGATTTTGAAGACACAGATACTGCAAGTATGTAATCAGAAAGTGAACCACCTGCGTGCGGCATTTGGTATATTTTGGATGTGGCGTCTGGCACGCATTTTTGAGCATCTGTGAACGCTAGCTTTGTAAATTCTGGCTTGGGTATCGAGTCAGTCTTTTGTTTTGAGTCTGTCTCTTTGTCTTGAGTCAGTCTTTTTGCTTAAAGGTTTGTCTTGTTGTAGCGAGTCAGTCCCCTTTGTATAGAATACCAGGTGATTCCGGGGTTGTTTCCTCGAACACCGTTTTGTCTTGTAATTACCCGTTTTTGAGTCTGTTTCTGCCGAGGGGCCAGTTATACCAACAAATCTGAATGAAACAGTTGTGGCTATCTCATTTTCATGCTTGCTTTCAGTGTAAGTTAGTTGTGCCAGAGGATTTGAATGGGCTGACAGTACATCTCGCCTGCTCTCCTGCGCGCCAAACTCATTGCATTAGCCTAAGTTTTTCAAAAACCCCTTTTGAACAATGCGGTGATAAAAATGAAGAGGAAGGAATTCATCGGGTTTTGCAAAATTTTGATCATTTTGAGAGAAAGAGAGGCATGCTAAGCCTTTAATGAATGAAACCATGCTTGTCAGCGTGAGTACTAGGAAGGACCCTGGCTTGATCCAGATTGGTTCCACACTATCTTCGGCGCGAACGATTTGTCGCTTTCTTAAAAACTTTCAAAAACGAATGTTTTGCGCAGCCCTGTGAAGACTTGTGTGGAATCGCTCTTGAGATTGTGTAGCCTAGGATCGCTCTCAGCCTCAAGATTCAACCCATCCGTTCCGAACCTTGAACCCGTTCAGAAAGTTCAACGGTCAAACGCCACGTAAGGTCTGTATGGCCAGATTAGAAGCAGCCCTCGAACAAGAGGCACCGAAGTTGAATCAAAAAGAGTAGATCTCACCAGAAGAAGTTTGTGGTGCAGCCATGATGGATTCTCCTACAAATCATTGCAACAGCCGTTCTCCTAGATACAGAGAGGCTTCAACTTCAAAAACCATTTGGCATGGACTTGTCACACTTTTACCCTTTGAGAGGCTCGCTGGGCCGAAAACCTGGAAGGGCGACCCAGGAAAAAGTTAGAGCAAGAGAAAAATACAAAAAAGTAAAAAAAATACAAAAGAAAAGAACAAAAAAAAGGAAGAAAAAAGAAATTAAAAAAATTAAAAAAAAAGAAAATGAAAAAAAAAGAAGCTCGCAAGGTCGAAAACCCGCATCGGGCGCCTTGGCAAAAATTAGAGCCTAAAAAGTGAAGGTTAAAATACCCGAGTGTACCTTAACCGGAACTATGTAAGGCTTGATTCCCATGTTTGGGATACGTAGGCAGCTTCATTTTGAAGTCCAGCCCCCAACGCTTTCATAGTGTCTCGGTCCATATAATGGTTTCAACTTCGTCCTGAAGTCTAGTCGCTCAACACTTCCAAAGTGACTGTGTCCATATATTGGTTTTGACCATCTTCGTCTTCTCTGTATCCAAGAAAGTTCGGTCATGATCATCACTAGTGAGGACTGTTTACAACATGCTGCGGCACCATCCAGACAAGGGGCAACTGTCCGTTGTCATAAGTCGCCGTTCAAACCAGGGGCAACTTTCCGTTGCCGTGCAGCGTCCTTCAAGCCAGGGGCAATTTTCCATTGCCTCCGATCCGAGGTTGCGCATCTCAGGAGTAAGTTCCATGCTCGTTGAGCATTGACTGTTCGCAAAATAGTTTTTGAAAATTTTTACTAAGGTTGACTATTTTCTCGAAAACTATTCCATTTTCCAAAACTGGACCATTTTCTTGGACTCAAAAAGGAAAATTTCCAGTGCTTATAGTCTGACTCGCATGGTTTTCAAATCAAAAATTGAACAAGTACGTTAATCCGACTCTCATCTTGATCAAAACTGTTTTAGTAGAAAACCAAAACAAAAAAAATGGTCAAAATGATGAACTAGGGGCACAGTTGAGTCAGGCGTTCTATCTTTCCCCCATCGCCAGCATACTTGCCAAGAAGGGCACAACTTAAGCTATCATTAAAGGGCTGAAAGCTCTCTCAACCTCCGAGCAACGAAGTATTGAACCAAGTGTGAAGCACGAATCCGAATGGATCAAGGTACTCCGTTCCTTTACCTGGGGCATCGACCAAGCGCCATCGGACGAAACAGCCGTGAACTAACCATGTCGGGCGTGAACCCACAACTTCCTATTCATTCATCAATCACCTTGGGGAGGGACGAAAAATGAGAGAATAAAGAATAGAGAGGTGTAAGTTGAGAGAAGAGTAAGAAAAAGGGTTTTTGAGAGGAAAAAACCAAGCCTGAGGGCCGAGTGATATGAGAATCACAAATTAGAAGGGGTGGGGAAATATACCCAGAGGAACTGGCTCCTCGAGATTTGAGGTCTTTTGTTGAACATGTCCGCGTGTCGTGTCTTTCGTATTGTTTACCTTAACTCTTGCTTTGAGTCGGTTCCGAGCGTGTCTCGTTGTGTTTAGGTTGTTTACCTTTTGTTTTTCGTTATTGAGTCTTTTTCACTGTGTTCATTCGTAGGCTCAATACCCGGTTGAAAACCCTTTTTCTCAAATCGTTTTGTGCTCAGAGTGCTGTGCCATTCTCCACATTTCTGTAAAATAGGTTTGGTCCTTTTGTAAAACCGCAGGGGTTCAACCCGGGTCACTTGGAAACAGTGAACATGTGGGTTCCAGATTGCATCTGAGTGTGCTTCAACTTCAGCCGATCCCACCTTTGTATTCCATCTTTTCAGATTTGAACTGTTTTCGCCGCGTGCAGAATGAACTAAGAATACTGTGGTATGGGCCATGAAGTTCAGAATGAGCAGTGTTCAGAATCAGTTGTGAGCTGTGTGGGCTGTATGCAGATTAAACGAAGCACTGTGTTACGAGCTGAGTGTTCAAAATGGGCAGTGGTTTGTTTGAGTTGTTTTGCTGTTGGCCAGTCGGCCAAATATTTGGCCAGTGGACTATTTTTATGGCCGGTGGACATCCGGTGGTCTCCTACAGTGGTTTTGGAGCCTCCTACACCCTTGTTTGAGTTATGTGTGGGGTCCAGGGCCTTTAGTGCTCAAAACAGTGCAAAACAGTGCATTTCCGATGCTCAACCGGCCTCCGTTTTGACCTCGGATCGTGTCTTCTGTGCGTGGCACTCGAATTCGTGCAAGGTGTATCCTTTCCGTATCCTTTTGGCTTTTACAAAACTCAAAAGTTGCCTCGTGTGCATCACATATCAATCGCACTGTCTTGTGCGCTCGCGTTGTCTAAAACGCATCGCGCGGTTCTGCGCATCTCATTGCATTTTGCATGCATTCAATCAATTACGTTGCTTGCGTAGACCGCATGTTTGTTCAAATTCATTACTTGCATAGACCGCATGTTTTGCTTGCGTAGACCGCATTCTTATGTTCAAATTCATTACTTGCGTAGACCGCATGTTTTGCTTGCGTAGACCGCATGTTTGTTCAAATTCATTACTTGCGTAGACCGCATGTTTTGCTTGCGTAGACCGCATGTTTGTTCAAATTCATTACTTGCGTAGACCGCATGTTTTGCTGGCGTAGACCGCATGTTTGTTCAATTTCATTACTTGCGTAGACCGCATGTTTGTTTCATTACTTGCGTAGACCGCATGTTTTGCTTGCGTAGACCGCATGCTTGTTCAAATTCATTACTTGTGTAGACCGCATGTTTTGCTTGCGTAGACCGCATGTTTGTTCAAATTCATTACTTGCGTAGACCGCATGTTTTGCTTGCGTAGACTGCATCTTTTACTTGCGTAGACCGCATGTTTGCAATCAATTTCATTACTTGCGTAGACCGCATCTTTTACTTGCGTAGACCGCATGTTTGCAATCAATTTCATTACTTGTGTAGACCGCATGTTTTACTTGCGTAGACCGCATCTTTTACTTATGTAGACCGCATGTTTGTAATCAATTTCATCACTTGCGTAGACTGCATATTTTACTTGCATAGACCGCATCTTTTACTTGCGTAGACCGTATGTTTGTAATCAATTTCATCACTTGCATAGACCGCATGTTTTGCTTGCGTAGACCGCATGTTTGTTCAAATTCATTACTTGCGTAGACCGCATGTTTTGCTTGCGTAGACCGCATGTTTGCAATCAAATTCATTGCTTGCGTAGACCGCATGTTTTGCTTGCGTAGACCGCATGTTTGTAATCAATTTCATTACTTGCGTAGACCGCATGTTTTGCTTGCGTAGACCGTATGTTTATAATTAATTACACTATTTGCGTACACCGCAATACTTTCCTTGCGTAGACCGCATGTTTTCCTTGCGTAGACCGCAGTGCTTTCCTTGCGTAGACCGCATGTTTGCATTCAATTTCATTACTTGCGTAGACCGCATGTTTTCCTTCCGTAGACCGCATGTTTGTAATCAATTCCATTACTTGCGTAGACCGCATGTTCTGCTTGCATAGACCGCATGCTTATGTTCGATCTCATTGCTTGTGTAGACCGCATGCTTATGATCAATTTCGTTGCCTGCGTAGACCGCGTGCTCCACTCACATGTCTGTGCCTTCACAGCATTGTTATGCTTCCCACTTGCTTTGCGTTGTCACGCATTTTCAAGTACATTAATACGCATATTGTTAATAACATCGTACCTGTTAGGTTGTTTTCTTTGTAGGCACGATATTATATGTACGGTTCATTTGAGGCTGGTGCAACCAGACGAGTCGCACAGGTATTATATACACGGTCTAGGAGACCCTAAATCCTCTGAAGGTGCAAGTCCTTTGGTGTTTGTCGTGCCCGAACGACTTTTGATAAGTTGCATTATACATGTATTTCAAGCGACTCGCGTCGTCGCATATTCAAGTTCACTTGCATTGTTATGCATTTATCGAGAATATACACGGTCTAGGAGACCTTAAATCCTTGGAAGGAGCAAAACCTTTGGCGCATTGATGTGCGCAGTTCGTTTGCATTGCCGTGCATGTCTTAAGCTGCACGTTGTTGCGCATTACAAGTTCACTTGCATTGTTATGCATTTCTTGTGCAATATACACGGTCTAGGAGACCTTAAATCCTCGGAAGGTGCAAGACCTTTAGTGCATTGATGTGCACAGTCCATTTACATTGTCATGTATCTTAAAGGCCGCACGTTGTTGCGCATTACAAGTTCACTTGCATTGTTATGCATTTCTTGTGCAATATACACATTCTAGGAGACCTTAAATCCTCGGAAGGTGCAAGACCTTTAGTGCATTGATGTGCACAGTCCATTTACATTGTCATGTATCTTAAAAGCCACGTGTTGTCGCGCATTCCATGCAACATGCATTTCATGCATCATTTGCATTTCAAAAACAAAAACAAAAACAAAAAAATATAATTGCATTGTCATGCATCATCGTAAATAGTTGCATTGTCATGCATCATTAGAATATAGTGCATATTGCATTATAATTTGCATGCATTCACTGCATCACTTCCATCTATGGCTCGCGCCTTTCCATGATTGAGCTTGGTCCGGTATGTGCCCATACTTCTCGTCTCGAAGCATAGTTCAGTGGACCGTTCTATGTTAGACGCGGCTTGTATGCGTACATGCCTTTTCTAGGCAAGATTTGGTTTGGCCCGCAGGCCATATCCATTATATTGCATTTCCATTTCCATTGCATATTTGTAGATATTGCATTGTAATTTGCATGCATTCACTGCATCACTTCCGCCTATGGCTTGCGCCTTTCCATGTTGAGCTTGGTCTGGTATGTGCCCATACTTTTCACGTCGAAGCATAGTTCAGTGGACCGTTCTATGTTAGACGCGACTTGTATGCGTACATGCCTTTCCTAGGCAAGATTTGGTTTGGCCCGCAGGCCATATCCATTATGTTGCATTTCCATTTCCATTGCATATTTGTAGATATTGCATTGTAACTTGCATGCATTCACTGCATCACCTCCGCCCATGGCTCGCGCCTTTCCATGTTGAGCTTGGTCTGGTATGTGCCCATACTTCTCGTCTCGAAGCATAGTTCAGTGGACCGTTCTATGTTAGACGTGGCTTGTATGCGTACATGCTTTGCCTAGGCAAGATTTGGTTTGGCCCGCGTGCCATATCCATTGCCATTTCCCTAGCATTTTCATTGTATATATTACATTGTACTGTAATTGTCGCATCCAGCATTAGGATCATTGTCCTTTCCCCAGCGGGTCATTTCCCTACCTTTGTCATCCCCCCCCCAATACTTGTTCTTGTGTCTGTCTACATTACTCATAGTTCAGTTGACCGTTCTATGGTAGACAGACTTGTTACCTCCATCAATCTATTTGACATAGGTGTGGTTTCGAACCGCTCATGATTGGATCATGATTCAATTGCTTTGCATATAGTTTGCATTGTTTCAATTACATTGCATTTTCATTTGCATTGTTTATACATTGTTTTGTATATATTGCATATCATTTTGCATCCATTTTTGCATTGTCATGCATGTTGCTAATAACATCGTACCTGTTGAGTTGTTTTCTTTGCAGGCATGATATTATATGTACGGTTCATTTGAGGCTGGTGCAACCAGACGAGCCGCACTGGTATTGTATCCTCTGAGTGAGACGTATCGAGAATTGCATAATTCTCTTACATCCCTTCTGCATTGTAGTGTAGTTTGGTGTATGCTAGCTTAAAATTGTTGCATATATGCTTCATTACAGCTTTCTTTGCACGATCATAAGTTATGTTTGACTCTGTGCATTGTCTTGCATTTTGCCCCTGCCTTCGGGCGCATATCTTGATTGTCTTGTATGTTTGTCTGAGTCTTCGGCCTTGTCAAAAATGGGTCATCTCTGGGCTTTGACATTCACTCCTGTCATTGTTATGACTTTCGAGTTCTGTCAAAGAGGGGCAACTGTAGACACCCCATTTTTGACCGTCCTCAAGACTTGGACGTCACCGTTTGAACACCCGGTGATCATCTATGTTTGTGTTCGTTTGGTGTTCCCGGAGGTCTCGGCTACGCGCCTTGCCTCAGGATCTCTGTACTCAACTGTTTAGTGTCTGGTTTTGCACCAAACACTTGTGTTTTGCCTTGGAGGGGCAGGGAATGCCTTGTGAGGCATCCCCACACATCACCGGCCATGGCCAGAGGCCACCGGCTGGTGTTTTGTTGCCATCGGCAATGTATATTGCCGGTCGGCATTCTTTGTTGCCGGTCGGCAGTACATTTTGTCAAAATGGAAATTTTGAGCAGCCGACTACTGTTCATCTGCTTTTGCAGATATTTTAATACAGCTGGCTTGCATTTTGTTCCCCTCCATACACGTGTATGGAGGGATGGCTTCCTTGTTAGCTTCATGAGTAAACTTTACAAGATTGGCTTCCCTATAAGAGGAGCCCTCCTCTCTTGGCTTTAAGGTTAGACATTTTAGACAGCCATTTTAGGGTTTGAGTTCTAGGGTTAGGGTTTGAGTTCTAGGGTTAGGGTTTGTCTATATCCTAGCTCTATATCTCTCTTCCTCTTGTGTTTAGTGTGTGTTTAGGCTCACTATTGCACACAAACACATAGTGTTACACCTTTTCTTGGTTCTGAAGGACCAGAGGTCTGTTCTTGGAGTTTTTGGGCTGGTTTAAGCTCAAGGAAGCAGCTGGTCCACCATTTGTGAAGAAGGTCTTCAAGGGTAAGAAGTTTGTCCCTTTATTCCCCATTTTTGCATTGTATTTTTGCCTACCTTCCAATTGTTTTTTTGTTTAGTATATAACATAAAAAAGTTCTATTTTTAGGCCCTCTAAATAGTTTGTTTAGAGTGTTTTATGGTTTGAGGTTGTTTGATCCCTCTTAAGCCTTGTAAGGCTCCATTTTGTGCTATTTTGAGTGAGCTCCGGGACTTTGGTGTTTGGGCCTCCTCACCACTAAAATCTTGAGGGATTTCAGTGGTAAGGATGGTGCCTTGAAGTCCCAAAAAGGGGAGGGCCACCCCTCTCCTTGTTGTCCTTGAAAAGGGCCATTTTTGCCTCTTTAATAGGCACCTAGCTTAGGCTCTTGTTGACCATGCCTTAGCTGATTTTTGTGCTTATTATGTCATAATATGCCTCTGTTTTTAGTTGGTTTTGGTACACCATGAATGCTTAGCATACCTACCTTGTAATGCCATGTTTAGGCCTTAACATGACTTAGGTTGTAAACCATTGTTCTAGCATGTTTTAGGCCTAGCTTTGTGAAGCTTTTGTGCTTATTTTGCCATGTTTGAGATCTGTCCTTAGTCATTTTGGTCGGCCATGACATGCATTATATCCCCCCTTTGCATTTTTGGTTTGTTGGCCTTAAGTGTGTGAGTGTGTAGCATGCATCCTTGCCTTAATTCAGTGGTTTGGCACCATTTGTAGCATCATTTCAGTCCCTTTGACATGCTTGTATGCTTGCCTTGGACACCTCTTTAATGCTTTGAAAGCTTGTGTTGTATGCTCCATGTTTTGGTCATTGCGCATGCTTTTGAATTCAAGCCATTTAGATGCCATCTAAGCGGTCTTTTGGGCTTTGTTTTAGGTGCTAAAAATCTGTTTTTGGTCATTTAAGTCTTGCCATGTGTGGTCATATCAAGTGTAGTTCAATACTTCATTAGCTTGCCTTGAATGCTTGGGCCATTTGTTGCATGTTTAGCCTATCTTGTTTGCTTGGTTTGGCACCTCCTATAGCATGATTTTCAAGGCTTAATTTTCATGCTATATGTCCATGTTTGCATCCTCTTAAGTGTGCTTGAGAATTGCTCTTTAATGTTTGAAGTGTTGGAGATCATTCGCATGCATGTTTGCATGCCATTAGTCCTTCATTTTTGGCACGTTGGCCACTGTTTTTGGGCTTAGTGAGGGCTGCCTAAACCATGTTTAAGTCCACCCTTTGCTTGTTTGCATGTTTGCCTCGCATATTTGCTTGCATAATTGCATGAATGCATTGCATTGCCATGTCGCATCCTTAGCTCACATGCCTAGGATTGCATTCCATCTGCATGCATGCTTGGCCTCTTGAAATGCTTGTGATAGAGGTTGAGTCCCATTGGTTTGTTCATGTGCATTGCATTCCATATAAAAAATGCACACTTGATTCTTTGGGCCATAACGCATTGAAATGCGCGCTTGATGGTCCGAGAACCAAGGACCATGTCCCTTTGAGTCGTACACATGATGAGGGATAGGATTGGTGCTTACATTGCTTGAATTGCATTGCCATGCTATGCCTTGCCCTCTGCTGCTGTCAATTGCAGGTTCTGCAGACATTATTTTCCGACCGGCAGTTTTTAGTGTCGACTGGCAATCCATTGGTGACCGATAGCTTCACCAACAGCCGATGATCACATACCACTGCTGGTGGCTATTCTACTCAGCCGGTGGTGTCTCCCAATGTCCAGGGAAGCAATTCTGAGACTTTGGCAGTCTTCAAAGAGGCAAAGCAGGGAAAACAGAGGCGGCCTATGCATGGCAGTGAACTTCCGAGCAGGACCGAGCATGCATTGCATTGGGCCCTCTTCCCAAGGCGGTTTATCTGTTTTCCCTAGATTAGTTAATTTGCTTAGCTAATTAGATGGCCTGTAATATTTAATTAGCTTATAGGTTAATTATCTGTAATATTTATTTGGTCCCTCCGGGCGAGGGCGAATCTGTAATAAGTGTGGGTGCGTGTGTGTGCATGTCTTCCAATCCCCACTTCTTTCTTCCCTTTTATTTACCTGCTTATGAAGGTAGATTAGGGCATGTTTAAATTAGCATACCTTATGCCATGCATGCGTGCATCCATACATTTGTCTTGCATGCACCGGGCTCGGCGCATCACGCTAACTGCATTGTACTTCAATTCCAAATCGAATACGTGTTATCAATTGCATTTCACATGCCATTTTAGGATTAGCCGAGCCTATCCTAAGTACATCTTGTATGCGATGCATTAGCCATTTTTTTACATGAACTAGGATCACGCATGTTTGCTAACTAGTTTACTGTTTTGGCACGGAGTACGATGTAAGTGTTTATGCTTTAGCATCTTGCATGAGTGCGAATATTAACATAACAGCATGCTTACCATGTGGCTAGATGCTTATGTGATAAACTGTTTGAATGCCTGTGGATGAAGGTCGGATTGCCTGAGTTAGAATTGCTCATTAAAATCCGTGTTTTAGCCTACTTGTGAGTAGCAAATTCCAAAACATTTTCCAAAACAAACGGATATGCAATGCTTATTCCCAAATTAGGCAATCTAGTCTATACTTGTTTGCTGTGCGCATAACATAGTAATTCTAGGCTAATAACCGGAATAAGAACACATAATGTTTTCAAAAACGGATATCATGGTTAGTAGAGGCCGATCTTCGGATCGGGCGAGAGGGGGTGCTCATAGCTGACCTTCCCCAATCGTACCCAAGTTCTCGAGCCGAGGCAACTTTGGTGATGACGGACACGTGGCCTTTGGCACCGAGTCAGGGTTTCCTAAATTCTCCAATTTTAAAATATTTAGATGGCGACTCTATATCTGGCAAAGCAGTCCATGTTTGGCACTTCTTTTCAAAAATCTGTTTCTCAAAATGATTTGCCAGATTTGGACTCTTTGGTTCAGATTTAGAACCGTGACCCAAATCGAGTCTGAACAGTAGCGGGGGTCCCTCTCGGGCGCGTGCTACAAAAGGAAGATTCTCTTTCATCGTTCCATTGAAATAGTTGTCCCTTGCGTGTCAGTTGGGTAAGAGGCACAGCTATTTTTGAAAATTCTTTCACAAACCTCCTGTAGTACCCAGCTAAGCCCATGAAACTGCGGACCTCTGTTACATTTGTTGGCATAGGCCAATTCACAATCGCCTCTATTTTCTGCGGGTCCACTGATATTCCTTCCTTGTTGATCACATGCCCTAAGAAAATAACTTCATCCAACCAAAACTCACACTTCTTTAGTTTAGCAAATAATTTCTTCTCTCTAAGTGTTTGTAGGACAATTCTCAAATGATGTTCATGTTCAAGTGTATTCATAGAGTATATCAAAATGTCATCAATAAAAACCACAACAAATTCGTCAAGGTAGGTTTTAAAAATTCGGTTCATTAAGTCCATAAACGCTGCCGGAGCATTAGTCACTCCAAATGGCATAACAAGAAATTCAAAATGACCATACCTCGTTCTGAATGCGATTTTCTCAACATCTTCTGCCTTTACTTTCAACTGGTGGTACCCGGATCTCAAATCAATTTTGGAAAACACTTGTGATCCCTGCAACTGGTCAAATAGGTCATCAATACGGGGTAAGGGATATTTATTCTTTATTGTTACCTTGTTCAATTCTCGATAGTCGATACACAAGCGTAAGGTTTCGTCTTTCTTTTTCACAAATAGCACCGGTGCACCCCACGGTGAAGTACTAGGTCAGATAAACCCTTTGTCAAGCTGGTTTTGAACTGTTCTTTCAGTTCTTTCATTTTAGTAGTAGCCATTTTGTAGGGAGTTTTATAAATAGACTGGGTGCCTGGCATAATTTCAATCGTAAACTCTATCTCCCTGTCCACCAATTCCCCTGGTAATTCATTTGGAAATACATTTAGAAATTCTCTAACAATAGGGATACTGTTCAATTCAACATTCACAGATTGTTCAGACAACACATAACAAATAACCCTGGCACCATTTCTTGATCAGTTTACATGCCTTCATTGCAGATATTAAATAAGGTGGAGGTACTACCCCATTACCCACAAACACAATTTCTTCCTATTCTGGTGGTTTAAACACAACCTGTTTTGACACACAATCAATAGTGGCACAATATTTAGTTAACCAATCCATGCCCAGAATTATATCAAAGTGCCTAAAGTTTAAGGGCAACAAATCCACATACAGAATAGCATTCCCAATTCGCATGTCACAAAAACGATATATAGATTCACACAATATAGATTCCCCGGATGGAGCAGATACACATAGCAGATATGGCAATAATTCTAGAGGTCTACTCAGTCTAGATGCAAATGCACATGTTACGAAAGAGTGTGTTGATCTGGAGTCAATTAATACAAAAGCATCCTGATTACATATAGATATAGTACCTGAGACAACTGCGTTAGCATTCCGTGTATCGCCCGAAATAAGCACGAAAACTCTCCCTTGCCTCACGGTATCCCCGGTGGTAGTAGATCTCATAGTATTTCCCGGTTTTGGAATTGATGCCATTGAGCTAGCAGCTAATTTTTCACTGCTCTGATTACAATCTCAGGCCATATGCCCTTGTTTACCACATTTAAAACAGGCTCTCGACACACGGCAACAAACCCCACGATGCCTTTTACTACAAATATTACACATTGGGGATGTATCTCGGGAAGAATTAAAAGTACTCGAGGAGCCCGTATTCTGCTTCTTCAAAAATTTCTTCTTTGAAAAGAAGCCTTGTCTCTTACTACCTTTCCAGTCTGTTGTTGGTTTAGTCTATCTAGCTATGTTAGCTTCTGACATTATGGCCCGGTCTAGCACCCCAATATAGGTTTCCAGCTTCAGGACATTTACCCTTTCTAGAATGTCACTTCGAAGCCCACCTTCAAAATGTCTCGCTTTCTTATAGTCAGTATCGATCACATGTGGTGCAAACCTAGCCAACTCAGTGAATTTGGCCTCATACTCAGCTACTGTCATGCTGTCTTGTTTAAGTTCCATGAACTCTCTGATACTTTTCTATCACGGACACACAGAGGGAAGTACTTATCATAGAAGCCTTCTAGAAATTTCGCCCAGTTAACATCTTTATGATTTTCACGCATTAACATCCACCATCTTCTTGCTCCGTCTTCTAGCAGAAAGGTGCCTAGAAGCACTTTCTGTGTCTTTGAACAAGGGAACACTTCAAATGGTTTTTCGACGCTGAGGACCCATGCTTCGGCTTTCAACGGATCTAATCCACCATGGAACTATGGCGGTTTCGCCTTCTTAAACTCTTTGGTGAGAGCTTTTATTCGGTCATCATTCTGTAAGTCTGGCACGGGTGGTGCCAGAGGTGGAGGTTGTGGTTGCTGTCACTGTTGTTGTTGCCTTAATGTTTCTGCCATTTCCTGAATCAATCTTTCCATCCTATCCATTCTGGCAGTAGAGGACTCTTCTATCTCATCACCTCTTGTTCTCACCATCTGATTAGACTTGCATTATACTTTATACAAAAGATTCACAGGTATACATATACTAAAGAGCATACATATTCAAATAATTTGCAATGCAAGCAAATCACAACTTATAACACATAATCGTTCACATTAAAACATTTAAGCGTATTCTCGATGCTTTCAGATTCATACTTATCACATGAATGCATCTTAGATCTTTTCTAGACTCTTATTGCACATTTGGACAAGTGTGTGAGTTATTAACTCGTGCTCTGATACCACTCTGTCATGACCTGAACCAACCCCTATGGGTTAAAGACATAACCGGCCAGTAATCAAGAGATTACCTATGGCCTCAAACCATACAATTCATAACTCATCAGAGTAAAGGGGCCAAACGGAAGCAAATTTAAAACTTTGTCCATAGAGCTGTGCTTACATGGCACACCATAACAGTCCATATCTATATACCTGTTAATAACTCACATCAAATAAGTAATAACATAAAGTTCTGTACATACACAAGATCATTTAAGTCTTAGTCAGCCTAACCAAAACTTATATACGAAAGTAATCCAACATTCTCGCCAACATAACAAAATGTAACAAAATAGCAAAAGGGCGAAAACAAGTCTCATGCGTGAGACGTATGGGCTAACTCTTCAAAACCTTGACTGTTTCTCACATATTTCACTGGGGCTGGGTTTGGACGTCCCTTGGCACCTACATAGACATGAATGAGTGTGAGCGAAAGCCTAGTGAATAATATCAAATAAGGAAGATACATGACCAATTTTTGAGACAGTTACATCAAACGGCCTTGGGCCCAATTCATGTTTCTATTTAATGTATCAATCGACTAAAGTTTTAGACGTATCAAATGGCCTCGGGCCCAATTAACTCATACCCGACAGCCTTTGGCCCATCCATTCATGTCTAACGGCCGTTTGGCCCAATCGTTCATATCCGACGGCCTTTGGCCAAATCGTTCAGATCCGACGGCCTTCGGCCCAGTCATTCATACCAAACTATCATTCATGTCAGACGATCTTTGGTCCAATCATTCATATGCCAGACTATCATTCATGTTAGACAGCCTTTGGCCCATTCAGTCATGTCATACAGCCTCTGGCCTATTCATTCAAGTCATACGGCGTCTAGCCCATTCATTCATGTCATACGGCCTCTGGCCCATTCATTCGAGTCATACGGCCTCTGGCCTATTCATTCGTGTCATACGGCCTTTGGCCCATTCATTCGTGTCATATGGCCTCTGGCCCATTTATTCATGTCATACAGATATTTGTCCCCATTTAAATGTAACAAACTTATAAGACTTATATAGAAGTAAGCTATTAGACAAGCAACATACTTCAGATATCTTTATTAAGATATTACTCACAGTGATCTGCCGGTGGATTGACCCTGGAGCTCGACCCTACACATTACATAACACATATGGGTCACAATCAATTCATTCCGTTCTTAATTCATATATTCCTCTTAGGCTTCGTTCTTATCCTTTTAACTCATTTACAATGCTTAATTCATGCCTAAGAGTGCTCAGAAATGAAAGAGAACGGAAAATGAAACACAAAACACCTTTACAAAATTTTTGCAACAACTCGAGTGTGGTTCCACTCCTCGAGCGGACGCTCATGGTCTGCAAAAGTACAGGTTGCCTCATTTTTATACTCGAGCGTGAATTCAAACGCTCGAGCAGAAAGTCCCACTACATGGCTCCCCGCTCGAGCGGACACCGATGTCTGCAAAACTTCTGGGAGCTCGTATTTCACGCTCAACCGGCGCTTTCCTCGCTCGAGCGAACATGCCAAATTCTGGGTTTTTTAGCAACCATTTTGAGCTCCACACTTGCATTCAAATCAACATATCTTGCATATTATGACTCAACTTCACATATACAATTACTAGCATGATATAACATCAAATTCATCACATTATGAAGCTCAATTTCATGAATTGACCACATGCATGTCCTAAATTACACCAAACTTATTTCCAACATAACAATTTCATGTATTCAAAACTGATACTCTTATGAATTGTACATGCATGTGACATATAGCTCTCATTCCCAATTTAAATGATGGAGAGATGATCAAAAGCATGAACTTCAATCAAAGATTCAACATGGATCATGTCTTTCAAGCACAAACATACAAATTCATGGCAATTTCCTACATGCATGTGTATATTGACTTCCAATTTATCAAAACCAACTCATTTTCATCATAATCAATTCAATTCATGTTCTTGATCACCATTTAATCTTGAATTCACAAAATCACAAGCTTAAACTCATGAATTTACTTACCTAGGAGCTTTAATCTTCACAAATTCTAGTTAAATCTTGAGTGTATCTTCAAGATTCTCAAGCCTCGCGTTCAAACCTTCAATTTGAGCTCCCTCTCTCTCTCTAAGCCGACCTCACTCTCTCCCTAAGGTATAAAATCTGATTTGAGCCTCAAATAAATGAATATAAGTGTATAATGGCCCCTTTTATACAAACTCCCTTAATTACACTTATTAATACTAATTAATTAAGCACTATATCAATTTAATCTATTTAATTTGATCCGAATCATTTTTTAATTAAATTTCACCGTAGGATCTAAAAATTACTCCAATCACAATGGTGTAGTCAATTTCGGTTTCTGTGGCCGATATGGCCTTCAATTTAAATTCCAAAGCAAAAAGTCAAACAAATTTTCCTACGGTGAACAGATAGAAATTCAAAACCATATATATTTATATAAATGGCACTCAAAATCATATCAACCACATAATCATATTCATAATAAAGATCAATTAGTATAATACGGAGCAGGGTTATCACAGATGTAATGAATGAGTAAGATTGTGTTAGTGGGACACTAATTGTGCCAACCCAAGACATGTCCTGTTGTTTCCACAGGGCCATTGCCACTGTCACGACGTAGATCCCTCTTTACTTTGGCAACTTCTATGATTATTCTTTCATCGAAAGCCTACAATAGACTTCCCCTTCTTCCATGTGTCAAGGCTGCTCTTACAGATAAAATGGTACGTGGCTTATTGCAAATCAGGGTTTTATTTCCATATCCTTGTCAATTATTTCCTTAAGCAATCAATGCTGCTAAATGCCAATTCTATCTTGGTTATTTTTTTATTTTTATTTTTTATTTTTTCCATCGTTATTCTCATTTACATCATGAAGACTGCCTCGTATTGGGAAAATAATATTAGTATAGTATATGCTATAATAATATTATTCTTACGTGTTTATGCTTTACTGTGTTTATATTTTCTTAGGTGGATCCATTCCTACATTTGGTGGAAGATCGCAAGTTACAGGCAGTTGACACTGGTTTTCCCCTTCCCAAAACTGTTTATGGAACCGAGGAAGATGATAGTTCAACTTCAAAATCTCTCTCGGAAACAAAAGTCACGGAAGACCAGTCTAGGGAATCCTTGGCATCTGTGATTGTGAAGAATTTGGATAAGTCATCATCAGATGTAAGACTTTGGCTTATTTTGGGAGTATCCATTTTTGGCATTTTAGTTCGACTTATTTTTGTGTTTTGTGATTTTTTTTTTTAAAATTATGTGAAATTTTTTAAATTAAAAATCAAAATAGAAAATTCAAAGTTAAGCCAATTTTCGTAATTATATAGAAAATACAAAGTTAAGCCAATTTTTGTAATTATATACATATATATATATATATATATATATATAATTTGGCTTATTTTTGTTTTTAGTTAAACTTTTTTTCTTTCAAAACTGACTTGAATTTTGTAAATTTTAGAATGATCTAGTCACGACGGACTTAAAAAATAAAAAATTGACTCAAAATAAAAAATAAAAAAATCATACAATTCACAAAAATCTTTAGAAGCCATAAATCATTGTATGATTATAAAAAGATCAGAATTATAAGTAAATCAGTGATTTATGGCTTATAAATCTCAAAATCTTTATAAGCCATGAATCTTTATAAAGATTTATTCATAGATAATTATATGAATATTCCTAATTAGTTCATTTATTTGTAGATAATTAAAAAATAATTATAAAGATTTATTGGTATAAATAAGTATTTATGGCAGCCATAAATAGCCATAAAGATTTATAAGCCATAAATATTTAATTTAAAGATTTATGAGTGTTAGAAATCTTTGTATAATTATAACCCATAAAAATTGACTCAAAATTTAAAAGAAAAAAAAAAGAAAATACACAGATTTATTTATAGATAGTTAAAAAATAATTATAAAGATTTGCTTCAACCCTTTTGTTGAAAATTTCCTATAAATATAAGTCAAAAATTTCCTATAACGATAATTATAAGCCAAAAATTTCTTTCATTATCCCTCTATCGTTGCACCATAAACAAATAGGAAGTTATAGTTGCTGGAGAAGGTAAGACTTATGATTTTGGTGAATGATACTTCGAGAGTTTGCTGCATTGGGAGCGAGGCATTCAGCATTCTAAGGGTGAGTTCCAGGTATACCTCTTTTTCTTTTCTTTGTTTAAGCACAGACAACAAAATTGTGGAAATCATTTTTATTTATTTATTTATTTATTTTTTGTTTTTTAAGATTGGTGAAGAACCCCCAAAAAAAATTTTTAATTAAAATTAAAATAGACTCTTTTTGATTTTTTTGGGTCAATATTATTATATGTGTGAATGAAGGAGTGGGATATGGAAATATACCAAGGGATGCTCTACCATTTTCTCTCTCTATTCATGCTTGCTTTGCCTTTCACCCAACTACCTCTCTCTACCATCTCTTCTCTTTAATTTCGTTCAATCACTGATAAATCTCTAGCCTTCCCTTTCCATCTCCAACAAAATTCATCATTTTCAACGAAAGTCACCTTCTCCTCTAAATTTTAGGTGAGATTCACCATTTCCTGGTGACCTTGAAAAACCCATTTCATACCGATATTAATCAACCATAGAGGGAGAGATGAAAGAGATTTTTCTTCAGATTTACCAAATGATAAGAAAAACCAAGTTTGATAAGTATTGTGCAGCCTCAAATGTAATTTTTGAAATTTTAAGTGCATCTTTCGAACAATTTGGGGGGGAAGAAAGCTTTTTTCTTTTCTTGGTATTGGTACTACTCTAGTGGCTATGGTCCTTGTCATTGGAGAAATCATTTGGATAAAGAAGAAAAACATTCCGGTTAGATTTCATGATTTATTTGGCTTGATAAGTGCTCTCATGCAATTTTTCCTTTCAATGCTTTAACTGAAAGTATCACTCAAGTTCTCAGTTTTCTCACTCTTGCTCGTGGCAGCCATCATGGGTCACAAGATTTTCTGGGAGCCATGTCATCGTCACCATTATGCTACGCTACGTGATTAACATGAGTTCGGTTTACTACCATTGACTGAGGTAAGACAACAGCAGAAGAAGATTGTACTCGAGTGCCCCTTCTACACTACGCCCGGCCAACCGGATCACAAGTGGTTGTATTTCCAAAATGTCGCTGATGATCTTATTCCTGATTTTATGGCTCATTCGGTTCCTCTTCTGTAGTCTGATACATATACAGTCTAACTAGGGTAGAGTTATGTTATATAATGCGTTGCTTAGTACAGTTATATATATATATATATGGTATATATTACTGATGATAGGATTTCTTATGATGTAAATACTATATTGTACATAGTTATGCACATATACACCTGACTTCCATATTGAATGAATGTCATTATATTAAATATCCTGTGATGACCGGGTACGTTACTCGTTCCACTTCCTTCATTTAAACTTTGGGTTGCGTTGTGGAGTGTCGGGTTGACTTGAATCCTTGTTATTCGTTTTGTGTTTGTGGTGTTCGGAGATTTTCCTCAAATAAATCCACGTTCTTGTTTTT
Organism: Camellia sinensis; assembly: GCF_055761805.1. NCBI lineage: Eukaryota > Viridiplantae > Streptophyta > Magnoliopsida > Ericales > Theaceae > Camellia > Camellia sinensis. The sequence goes on from NC_138966.1 coordinate 17,960,895, forward strand.
CTTTATCGGTGTTGATTTACACTTGTTTCGGAGAGTGTACGGCCGAGCTCGGAGCATCTAGAAGTGAACCAAAAAAATTTTGGACTGTAGGACCAGGGCCGCACATGCGGGGCATGAAGCCGCACGTGCGGAGAGTGGGGGATTTTTCAGCCCTGCACATTGCATTATATGCAGGTGCGGAGTGAAGTGCGGATTGGAGGGCCGCATGTGCAGGGATCAGTGCCACACGTGCGAGAAGAAGGCTCTGCACGTGCGGGATGGATTGTGTCCGAAATCTCTGTTTTTCTCTTCATTTGGGTTGTTTGTATATCATTTTCATTACATCTCTCCCTCTCTATAAAAATACATTTCTCTCCATTCTCTTTACATTTCCACCTCAAAACAAGATGAAAATCCTTGATCATCTTCCATCCATTTGAAATTTAACCATAGCTTCTACATCAAAGTTATAGAACTCCTCAAGAGCTATATTGTGTGCAATGGAGATTTGGTTCTTGGCACCATCAATTCTAGGGTTTCATTTCTTTTCTCCCCCAAGACATGAGATAGGGAATCACTTAGAGTTATATATATTTTTGCAAGTCTTGATTGATTTTGTGAGCTCATCTTTGTCTATTTCGAAATATGGTTTTATGGCTCAAGAAATTATTGGTTTTGTTGAAGAAACTTATTGTAGGCACCCCATTTTTGACCGTCCTCAAGACTTGGACGTCACCGTTTGTGTTCGTTTGGAGTTCCCGGAGGTCTCGGCTACGCGCCTTGCCTCAGGATCTCCGAACTCGACTGTTTAGTGTCTGGTTTTGCACCAAACACTTGTATTTTGCCTTGGAGGGGCAGGGAATGCCTTGTGAGGCATCCCCACACACCACCGGCAGTGGCTAAAGGTCACCGGCTGTTTTTTTTTATGCCATCGGCACTTTTCGTTGCCGGTCGGCACTGTTTGTTGCCGGTCGGCACTAAATTTTGTCAAAATGACATTTTTGGGCAGCCGACCACTGTTTATCTACTTTATGGAGATATTTTGTGCCAGCTATGATAGCTGGCACCAACTCTGCCTCCCTCTATACACGTGTATGGAGGGATGTCCCTCTAAGCAAGCTTGTTGAATAAGCTTTGCAAGAGGGACTCCTATAAGAGGAAGGCTCTCCTCTTTGATCTAGGTTAGAAGTTTTGGAGGCAAAAACTAGAGCTTACACTTATAGATACACCCTATCTCTATATTTCTCTCTCTCTCCTCCCTTGTGTGTGTTTCTTGGCCTAAAAGTGTGATTTTACCTTACTTTTGCACCATTACACACACTATTACACCTTGCTCCGAGATTGAGGACTTTGAGGGTTGATTCTTGAGTTTTTGGGCTGTTTTTGATCAAAAGAAGGAGGCTGCCTTGGCTGTTCCTGAAGAGTGCTTCAAGGGTGAGCATTTTACTTTAGTTTCCCCAAACTTGCACTAGTCTTTTACCTATCTTTCTTGCTGATTTAGTTTTTGTGCATAACATAAAAAAGGCTTGTATTTTCATGCTTAAGAACTCTCATTAAGAGTCTTTCATGGTTTGAGTTCAAACTCACCCCCTTAGGCCTTATTTGGCCTTTTTGTTGCCTCTTTGGTAAGGCTTTATTTGCTTAAGTATTTTGGTCTTCTCACCACTGAAAACCAGTGGATTTTCAGTGGTGAGGAAGGTGGTTTGAAGTCTTGCATAGGGGAGGGACGCCCCTCTCCCTTCATTGTTTTGTTTCCTTGCATTTTGACTTAAAAGGGTAACATGCATGCTTGATCATTTTTAGCCCTTTTTCAAAAGTTTTTGGGTGTTTTTGGGTCATATGGGATCTCTGTTTTTGGCCGGATCTATGGCCCTTTGCATGCTTAGTATACTTGCTTTACATCCCCCTATTTGGCCTAGGAATGTATCTCATGTTTAGGCCATGATTCTTGCATGTGTTGGCTTGGTTCTATGAAGATGTTGGCATTATTTCACCATGTTTAAAGTCTATTGGCCCTTCATTTCAGTCATGCTTGCATGGTTTGATGTCATCCCTTTGTGTTTTGGCTTGTAAGCTTTGAGCATATTGACCTCCAACATGCATAGCTTAGGCCCTCGTCATGATTTGGCATCATTTAGGATCCTATTTCAGCCCATGAATCATGTTTATATGTGTGCATGTGTGACCTCTTTCATGCCTTGAGGGTGTGTCCTTTCATGCCTAGATATGGACTTTGGTGCATGCCTCTTTGGAGCCATTAAAGCTGTCATATTAGGAGGTTTTTGGAGTCCATTTTTGCATGTAAAAATTCTGTTTTTTACTCGTCTTAATCATGCCATGAGTGGTCATGTTGGTGGGAGTGAAGTGCCTCCTTTTTGTGCCTTAACCTTAGGACCTTTGGTTTGCTTGTTGGCATGAGCATTGGTCCACCTTTTGGACACTTTTAGCCACTGTTTTGAGGTGGGTGAAGGTCTGCCCCTTTACCATTTTGAGCCACCATTGCATGCTTGTTTCATGTTTGTTGCATGGTTGCTTCATTAGGTGTTGTAGCATAATGATTCCATTGCTTAAATTGTCCATGTTTGATGCCTAAACATTGCATGCTTGCCATATTAGTTGCATGACACTTGGTGCCTTGTATCTTGTTATCATGTTGCATTTTGAGCAATGTTTGCATAACATGCATTGCATTACTTGGTTTGGGGTGTCAAACCAAGTGTGAGTGTAAAGGGGCGTTCATACCATAAGTGATGAAACGTGCCTTATCTCTCGGTCACCGGGGCCTTTGACTTCGACATGATAAGGCCTTGGCCCTCATTTGTGTGTCGCATGCATCTTTATATCAAATGGCAAACTTGATCCTTTGGGCTATCATGCACCATTGATGGCTCGAGGATCGAGGGTCATGCTTCCCTGAGTTCAAAGCATGATGGGAAGCATGACCATGCTCACATATGCTTGAAATCCCATGCCATGCACTGTCTGTTCTCTGTTGCTGTCAAAATTGTCTTCTGCAGGAAGTTTCTGCCGACCGGCAGAATTCAGTGCCGGCCGACAATCTTTGAACGGCCGATGAATCCAAAAACAGTCGATGGAAATTCTGCACTGCCGGTGGGAATTTCCCCCAGCCGGTGGTACTCTGCAGCATGCAAGGAACCTGTCTTGGGGATTTGGCAATTTTCAGAGAGACAGGGCAGTATAAACAGAGGTGGCAGAGGTGCGGTACGGGTTTTCCAGGCGAGCCAGGTTTCGAGCACGCATCATTCGCGCATCCCGAGGCAGAGGCTGCGGCCATCCTCTTCTTTCTTTTGCATTCTTGCTATTAATTAATTAGAAATTCTGTAATAATTTATTTGCTTATTATTATTTGGACTGTATTATTTATTCGGTCCCTCCGAGTGAGGGCAAATCTGTAATAAGTGTGTGTGAGTGGTGTGTATGTCCTCCAATCCCCACTTCTTTCTTCCCTTTTACTTACCTGCTTTGATGGTTAGTATTAGGGCATGTTTAATTTAGCATACCTTATGCTATGCATGCGTGCATTCATGCCTTTGTATTGCATTCATTAGGCTCGGTGCATCACACTAACTGCATTTGTACTTCAATTCCAAATTGAATATGTGATAGTTGTTCGCATTTCATATGCCATGCTTAGGTTAGCCGAGCCTATCTAATTGCATCCTGTATGTGTTGCATTAGGCAAAATAACATGAACTAGGACACGCATGTTTGCTAACTAGTTTATTGTTTTGGCACGGAGTACGATGTAAGTATTTATGCTTTAGCATATCGCATGCGTGTGAATGTTATCGTGACAGTATATTTACCATGTGGCTAGATGCTTATGTGATAAACTGTTTGAATGCCTGTGGGTGAAGGTTGGATTGTTTGAGTTGGAAAAACTCGTTGAAATCCGTGTTTTAGCCTACTTGCGAGTAGCAAATTCTAAAGCACTTTTCAAAATAAATGGATATGCAATGCTTATTTCCAAATTAGGCAATCTAGTCTATACTTGTTTGTTGTGCGCATAACATAGTAATTCTAGGTTAATAAATGGAATAAGAACACATAACGTTTTCAAAATCAGATATCACGGTTAGTAGAGGCCGGTCTTCGAACCGGGCGAAAGGGGGTGCTCATAGCTGACCTTCCCCGATCGTACCCAAGCTCCCGAGCCGAGACAACTCCGGTGATGACGGACATGTGGCCTTCGGCACCAAGTCAGGGTTTCCTAAATTTCCCCATAAAAAAATATTTAGGTGGCGACTCTGTATCTGGCAAAGCAGTCCATGTTTGGCACTACTTTTCAAAAAATCAGTTTCTCAAAACGATTTGCCAGATTTGGACTCTTTGGTTCAGATTAAGAACCGTGACACAAATCGAGTCCGAACTGTAGTAGCGAGGCCCATGTGGACTTGTTACACTTATCCTTGCCCTTTTCAAAGATTTTTGTGAAATGTTGAGCTACATGGGCTGAGATTGAGGTATATAGTGAGGTTTTAAAAAGGGTATGAGGAAATGTTAGGATTTTGTGAAAATCTAGAAATTGGGGGTTTCTTAAATGAAAAAGGATGAGGGCTCATGTTGATATTATATATATATATATGTGTGTGTGTGTGTGTGTGTGTGTGTCTATATATGTATTGTTGTGTGCCATGGTAGGTAAAGAGAATGGGAAATGTTTTGTTTTATACAAATATTTATGGATATATTGATGGAGAAATTCTTAACATATGAAAAATTTTGAGATTGGAAGTTGATATCTACATATTGCTATGGCTTGAAATGATTAAAATGTTGAAAGTGTATGAATTGTGGTTATATTGTTACATATGGACAAATGATGGTAAACTTTTGGCTAATTGTTGGAATGGCATGGAAAGGAGAAAATGGAAATTTTGAATCTTTATGGATCATTTGTTATAGCTATGATCATGGTAGAGAAACATGAAGTAGTATGGATAATTGTTGCATTGGTATTTCTAAAACCTTGCATATCATGAAAATTGTTTTGAGAATTGAAACTTTCATTGAGAATGAAATATTGTGATTGAAATCATGGAAAGCTTATGGGGTAAATACGTTGGTAAGTTCGGTTAGGAAGTGTAGATGAAACTGATAAGTTGGCCTAAGTGTCCGGGGTGAAAGACCGAAAACACGCGCGGAGGAGGTACCACTTCCCTTCCGGTTAGCAATCGGTAAAGTGGGGTTATTGGTAGTGCTTGTTGAGCCTGCTTACAGACACTAACCTAGGGGTTACCTGAGTCATATTTGCCGACCCTATTGAATAAAATTGGAAGTTTCAGAATTGTTGAGGTTTTTGAATTATTGTTGAAACCTAGTGATTTCAAGGGAGCATGTAAATGAAATTTCCTTTAAAATGGCATTGCATGGAATTTGCCTCTAACATTGGAGATCTTGCATAAATGTATATACTTTGTTAATGATTCTCTACTGGGCTTTATGCTCACCCCTATGGGATTTTGGTGCAGGTAAAGATGTGGTGGTCCCGCCAAGTTAAGGGCGTGGATATATTTTGTGAAGAGTAAATGACTCTATTTTTTTTGTTGTGAATTTAATTGCTAGCCAAGGGCTTAAATGTATGGGTTCGTGAAACCATTTTTGTGTAACCGGGCTCAAGCCCTGGAAGATGTAAGCCCTTAGGGGCATTTTATTTATTTTGGAATTGATGCTCTACATGCTATAGATTCATGTGTTTTCATACGGTTGAATGCATAATTCGCATGTGGAACTCTTGTATGAACCTTATCGATTAACGATGTAAAAGTTGCAGAATCGCTATTTTTATTTAGTGGATGTTGGTTGACGTATTTAAATTATGTTGGATTATTTCAGGGCATTACATATCCAGCATCTTTTATATATATTTATATATATATATATATCTGTTGCATACATGTTTCATACTGTTCTCAGTGTATTATTTTTCTCAAATCTCTCTTTTACTTGTCTACATTAAAATTCTAACCTTTTAATCCTTACAAATTTATTATTCTTGTACTAGCCAGTCATTCTGATTTTCAAAATTTTTAACTTATTTTGGGAATAGAAATATAGATGTATTAATACAATCTTAATCAATAATCAGTGGCATTTATTTCAGTGATGAACTTTTGTTAATTTTCCATTTTCCTTTTTCCTTGAAAACAAATTTGTCTACCATCTTAAGTTCTTTAACACGTACGAGGCTAATCTAGTTTTACCACAAAAAAAATAAAATAAAATGATCATACAGAAAGAATTACTCTCATTGAAGGAGGTTAGCATCCAAATCAACTATTATGCTTATATTTTTGTCGGTTGGATGGAATTGCATTTAATTTGCCTATATATGGTGCTTCTTCTTCTACTTTTTATTTATTAATTTTTTTAATTTGTACTTTTTATATTTTTATATATGCTTTGTTCTTTATTTCTATTTTTGTTGTTTAATGAAATGCCATAATAGCGATGTAATGAATGAGTAAGATTGACTGAATGGGACATTAACTGTGCCAACTCAAGACATGTCCTGTTGTTTCCACAGGGCCATTGCCACTGTCACGACGCAGATCCCTCTTTACTTTGGCAACTTCAATGATTATTCTTTTGTTGAAAGCCTACAATATATTTTTCCTTCTTCCATGTGTCAAGGCTACTCTTACAGATAAAACAGTACGTGGTTTAATGCAGATCAGGGTTTTATTTCCATATCCTTGTCAATTATTTCCTAAAGCAATCAATGCTATTGAATGCCAATTCTTTTTTCTTTTTTTTTTTCACATCATCATTCTCATTTATATCATGAACACTACCTCGTATTGTGAAAGTAATATTAGTATAGTATATACTATAATAATATTATTCTCACACGTTTATGTTTTACTATGTTTATATTTTCTCAGGTGGATCCATTCCTACATTTGGTGGAAGATTGCAAGTTACAGACAGTTGACACTGGTTCTCTCATTCCCAAAACTATTTATTGATCTAAGGAAGATGATAGTTTTGCTTCAAAATCTCTCTCAGAAATAAAATTCACAGAGGACCAGTCTAGGGAATCCTTGGCATCTGTGATTGTGAAGAATTTGGATAAGTCATCATCAGATGTAAAACTTTGGCTTATTTTGGGAGTATCATTTTTTGGCATTTTAGTTCGACTTATTTTTGGGTTTAGTGATTTTGTAAAAAATATTATGTGAAAATTTTTAAATTAAAAAAAAATAGAAAATACAAAGGTAAGCCAATTTTGGTAATTATATATATATATATATAATTTGGCTTATTTTTGTTTTTAGTTAATTTTTTTTTCTTTCGAAATTGATTCAAATTTTGTAAATGTTAGAATGTTCTAGTTGCGACGGACTAAAAAAATAAAAAAATTGACCCAAATTTTTTTTAAAAAAAAAATTAGAAAGTTCACAAAATCTTTATAAGCCATAAATTAGTGACAAAAAACTTTATAACCCATAAATCTTCGTATAATTACAAAAAGATCATAATTATAAGCAAATTAGTGATTTCTGGCTTATAAATCTCAAAATCTTTATAAGCCATAAATCTTTATAAAAATTTATTTATAGATAATTATATGAATGCTCATAATTAGCTCATTTATTTATAGATAATTAAAAAATAATTATAAAGATTTATTGGTATAAATAAGGATTTATGGCAGCCATAAATAACCATAAAGATTTATAAGCAATAAATATTTAATTTAAAGTTTTATGAGTGACAGAAATCTTTGTGTAATTGTAAGCCATAAAAATTGACCCAAAATTTAAAAGAAAAAAAAAATCAAAAAATACAAAGATTTATTTATAGATAATCAAAAAATAGTTATAAAGATTTCCTTCAACCATTTTGTTGAAACTTTCCTATAAATTTAAGTGAAAAATTTCCTATAAAGATAATTATATGCCAAAAATTTCTATAACGCCCCAATTTTCAAACCCAAATGATAATACAATAATCATGGGATAATGCATTAATCCGATGATTATTGTATTAAGGAAAACCAATCATACAATCCCACACTTGCATTTCATAATGTAAATAGTTCCTCATGCGATAATGCATTAATCCGACAACAAGTAAATGAACAAATAAATATCCCAAAGGGTTTACAAGTTTCCAAGGCTTAAGCCTAGTTACACATAATGGTTATTCAAACCCACACAAAATATAGCCCTTGGCTTACAAAACAGAGTCATGCAAAATGAGAGCATTATACTCGCAACACATACACATTTCCACGCCTTCAGTTAGGCGGAATCACCACATCTTTTCCTGCACAAAAATCCCGTAGGGTGAGCATAAAACCCAGTAGGAAATCCTTAACAAAGTATATACATTTTATACAAGTCTCAACAGATGAATGCACATGCCATGCCCTTTTGAAAATAAGCCCGTCTTCATCTTTTGGAAACCATCATCCTCAATGATGTCATGCAATTTCAACTGTTCAACACTTATCAAATTTTATTCAAGGGGCAGTAAATACAACTCTAGTAATCCCTAGGTCGGTATCTGCAAGTAGACCATACGAGTACTACCAATTTGTTATTTTTACCAGCATCAACTGGAAGGCTCGACACCTCTAATTTGTCATTTTCACCAGTATTAATTGGAAGGCTTGACACCTCTAATATACACCACCTTTCAAGACTTACCACAGTATTTACCCAAAACCATTTCATGAAAACTTGTTTCTCAATATTCTTTTCTAAATACAAAGTTTTCAAATCAAATTTCAAAGCTCATCATTATCAAATGAATTGATGTGCTAATGCAATGATTAATAATGCAATGCAATATTTCTTCCACTTTCAATACTCCCACACAATATTCCCATTGTGATCAAAATTCTCATTTCTCATTTCAATGCAATTTCACAAGATGAATAAATACTTTTACTTCAATTCATCCAAGGGATAACGTAATCCCACATTTCAAACAATCTTAACAATTTAGTCATCTCAAGACTATATTAATACTTCTAAACAACAATTCCGAAAATTTCAACAATTCCCATATTCCATGAAAACATCATTTATATGTAAATAAATAAACAATTTTCTAACATCGTTTATTTTGGCACACAAAATAAATATAACAACATCTTCCCGAGATTTTTAACATATTTCTAAAAACCCCTAATTTCTAGGCTTTCTCACCAAAACTAACAATTTTCAAATATTTGAGAAGATCTCACCAAAAACATCTTTGTTTTACCAACATAGTCCAAAACCCTCAATTTCTATTTAAAAAGAAACAGGAAAGTAAACACACTTTCAAAATCACTCATCTTCTTGAATCAACAATCCATTTTTCAAAAAAAAAAAATAAAAAAATCAAAGGATGGTTTGGAAAGTCATCTAGATCTTGCAAAAACATATATATAACTCAAAGAAAATCCCTATCTCAAGCTTAGAAGAGAAGATGAGAAAAACAAGATTGAAACTCCAAAGTTGTCAAAATCAACTTTTACTTGGATCAAAACGAAGCTCTAGACAAGATTTACACTTAATCTCAAAGGACCATGGTGAAAAGATCACTCTAGGTGAGTAGATCTAGAGATCTAGGTGCGTAAAGTCAAGTTTTAGAGAGAGAAGAGAGAAATCACGGTTTGAGAGGAAAAGAGAAGGAGAAGTAATGAGACGAAAGTGGTTTGGGTCTATTTATAGCAGTAAAAAATTTCCCTAAAGTCAAATAAAAAGGACAAGTCAAAAACCCCCAAGAAATAGGGCCCAAACCAACCCAAAAAGCTGAAAATTATAACTGCAATAGGCAAGGTGTTGACCCTTCCCAGACATGGGTCGACACCAAAAAACAACAAGCAAATTCTGGACAAGGGTCAACCCTTCCCAGACTGGTGTTGAGCCTTGTGGCCAACAACAAAAGGAAGGTGTCGACACCTCCAAGACCAGTGTCGACCCCAGAACAGGATTTTTAATTTCCCAAACAACTTTTCAACGTAAACAAGCGTGAACGAGCAATCCGAAATAGTTTAAATTGATTTGTAATCCTCCAAAACTAACATACAACAGCACTAAAAATTCCCAAAATAAAATAAAGGATTCAAATGCACTTCCCAAAAGCTATGAAGGGCACAAGTGCTACAACCTCCCCACTTTAGGAAATTCGGTCCCCGAAATTAAATCAAACTACCCGAATAAAGATTTTTCAAGTGATCAAAACCACGCTCTTCCATTTCCAATTCACAACATTAGCTCACAACTAAATCTCACCATTACATCACGGTTACCTCATTATCAACAACCTCACAATTACTCATCAACATGAAGTTCTTCCAAAAGTAATGATAACCCATAACAACTTCATGCTTAAAATAAAAAAATACATAACAACATGTATTTAACAATCTCTATACACTTCCCTCAAACACTAGGGAATATTATAACGAAAAGTAACTCAAACGTTTTGAAACAAATTCGGATATTTGGAGCGGACTTCCGCCTCCCGTTCCCACGTTGCTTCCTCAACCCCATGGTGTCTCCACAACAACTTTACCAACGGTACAGTTTTACCTCGTAGCACTTGCTCCCAGGTATCTAAAATTTGAACTGGTCGCTCTTTATAAGAGGCATCCTCGTCTACCGCCAAATTAACCCAATCAAGCACATGTGAAGGGTCGGGTTCATACTTCCTAAGCATAGATACATAGAATACATTGTGAACTCCTGAAAGTTGTGGCGGTAAGGCTAACCTGTATGCCACTTCCCCAATTCGTTCTAGGATCTCAAAAGGTCCAATGAACCTTGGAGACAATTTTCCACTCTTACCAAATCTCATCAAACCCCGCCTTGGTGAGATTTTAAGAAACACATGGTCACCAACTTCAAAAGATAAAGGTCGTCTCCTCTTATCGTCATAACTCTTTTGTTGGCTTTGGGCCGTAGCTAACCTCTTTCGGATAAGAACAACTTTCTCGGTTGTCTCTCTAACAATTTCTGGACCCAACAACGGTGCATCACCCACTTCAGCCTAACAAACCGGTGATCTGCAAGGTCGGTCATACAAGGCCTCGAATGGTGCCATCTTAATACTAGCTTGGTAAATATTATTATAGGCGAACTTAACCAATGGTAGGTGCCTCTCCCACAATCCCTTGAAATCAAGGACACAAGCTCTAAGCATGTCCTCTAGAATCTGAATGGTATGCTCCGACTGTCCATCGGTTTGAGGATGGTAAGTTGTGCTAAAGGTCAACTTTGTTCCCAATGCCTCTTGAAGGCTTTGCCACAATCGGGCAGTAAAACGAGGATCTCTATCCGACACAATAGTCACAGGGACTCCATGAAGCCGGACTATCTCTCTAATGTACAACTCTGCCAAATGTTCAACTGAGTCGCCGGTGCTCATAGGAATGAAATGAGTAGACTTAGTCAATCTATCCATGATTACCCAAATGGCGTCATTGCCCCGCTGTGTTCTAGGAAGCCCCAATACAAAATCCATGGTAACCCGCTCCCATTTCCACTCAGCTATCGGTAAGGGTTGCAACAAACCTGCTGGTCTTTGGTGTTCGGCCTTCACTTGTTAACAAGTAAGGCACTTTCATACAAATAAGGCGACATCTCGCTTCATACCCCTCCACCGAAACTGACGGCTAAGATCATAATACATTTTTGTGCCTCTCGGATATACCGCAAGGCGCGAGTGATGGAACTCCCGAAGCACTTCCTCTCTACAAGATTTTGGTACAAACAAACGGTCTAGGTAACGCACACTCAGATTCGAGTGAACGTTCAAACCTTTCTCTTCCTTCCCGTTGGAAATCTTAACACGGATTGATTCCACATCACAGTCTCCTCGTTGTGCCTTTATGACCTTACTAATCAAGGTAGGTTGAGCATTCAAAGTAAACAAGGTAGCACTCTCCCCGGACTCACCCAAGTGCAAATCAAACTTGCAAATAACACCTATCATATCTCATTCCCGAATGGCCATACTTGCCAAACTACTCACAGATTTTCGACTCAAAGCATTGGCCACAACATTGGCCTTCCCCGTATGATAGTGCAACTCATAGTCATAATCCTCCATAAATTCCGTCCACCTCTGTTGACGTAAGTTCAAGTCTTTTTGAGAAAACAAATACTTTATACTCTTATGATCGGAGAAGACCTCAAACTTCTCACCATACAAGTAGTGCCTCCAAATTTTCAAGGCAAAAATTATCACCGCTAATTCTAAATCATGGGTGGGGTAATTCTTCTCGTGAGTTTTCAATTGTCGTGATCCATAGGCTACAACTTTACCCTCTTACATCAAGACACAACCAAGTCCATCCCTGGACGCATCACAATAAACGGTGTAATCAAAACCCCTTTCTGGAATTATCAAGACCGGTGCTGTAGTTAATCTAGTCTTAAGCTCTTGGAAAGACTTTTCACAAGCCTCATTCCACACAAACTTGATACCCTTCCTAGTCAACCTAGTGAAAGGTGCAGCTAATCTAGAGAAGTCCCTTACAAAGCGTCGATAATACCCCGCTATCCCCAAGAAACTCTGGATCTCAAAAACATTCTTGGGTTGTTCCCAATCTTGTACCGCGTCTGTCTTTGAGGAGTCCATAGTTACTCCCTCACTCGACACTACATGGCCCAAAAAATTTACCTCGGTTAACCAAAACTCGCATTTATCAAATTTGGCATACAAACGGTGTTCCTTAAGCAATTCAAGCATTACCCGCAAAATGAGCCTCGTGCTCTTCCTCGGAGGTTGAATAAATTAGGATGTCGTCCACAAAGACGACCACAAAAAGGTCTAAGTATTCCCGAAAAATTCTGTTCATCAAATCCATAAAAGATGCTGGTGCATTTAGTCAACCCAAACGGCATTACCAGGAATTGGTAGTGGTCATAACGCGTACGAAAGGCCATTTTCTAGATGTCCTCTTCCCGGACTCTCAACTGATGGTACCCTGACCTCAAATCTATCTTGGAGAAGCAGCGAGACCCTTTAAGTTGTTCAAACAAATCATCGATTCTAGGTAGAGGATACTTGTTCTTAATGGTAACCCGATTCAACTTACTATAATTAATACACAACCGCAATGACCCATCATTCTTCTTCGCAAAGAGAGTCGGTGCTCCCCAAGGTGATGTACTAGGGCGAATGATGCTCTTATCTAAAAGCTTTTGGAGTTGAATCTTCAACTCATGCAATTCGGCGGGTGCAAATCTATACGGTGACATGGAAATTGGTGTCGTGCCAGGCACTAATTCAATGGAGAACTCCATCTCCCGGTGGGGTGGCAAACTAGTAAGATCCTCGGGAAAGACATCCGAGTATTCACAAACTACCCATGGTAACTCAACACGGATCTTGTCACTCTCACTATCCAAGAGTGTTGCAAGAAGGCCACTAAGCTTGTTCCTATTACGAGGGTCAAAAATTGGCGACCAGGTCCTATCAACTCGGTTCCCCAGAAAATAGAAGCAATCACCACCCGAGGTACATAGAGTAACTCTCTGACGGTAACAATCAATCACTGCTCGGTATGAAAATAACCAATCCATGCCTAAAATGACATCAAAACTCGACATGTCTCGCAATGCAAAAGAAAATGGGAGTCAACGCCCGGCGACTTCTATCTCACAATCCTGACACCCCTGGTCTAATTCAATCATACCCCCAACAGGTGACTCTACTCTGAGCGGGGTTGCTAGCTGTGCCACCTCTAACCCCAATGCAAAAACAAATGCAGTAGATATAAATGAATGAGAAGCACCCGTGTCTATCAACATGCTAGCCAAAGTACTACACATAACAAAAATACCTCTCACAACTGAGGATCCCGGTGACTGCTCTGGCGTGGTGATAGCATACACACGCTCCTGTGGCCCTTGATAAAATTGCTTCTCCCTCGGAGCATAGGCCTGGTACACCGACTGAGCCGAAATGGCTCCCTGGTTAGCTCGAGAGGTCTGTGCAGAATGAGCCTGCTGGTGGCTCTGTGTCTGTCCCAACCCTGATGTGCCAGATGCGCCTCCCAACTGTGAACAAGCCCTCTTTATGTGCCCTGGCTGACCACATTGAAAACAATCAAACCCCCGACTTTTATTCTAAGGCTGGTCTTGAAACAAAACAAAGACTTTGTGACCCGGTTGGCCACACTTGAAGCAAGAAAAGCCACTCTGAGCACTCTTTTCCTAGCTTGAACTAGGCAAGGGAAAAGTGGATCTAGACTGCTGGGGCTGGGATGAGAAATTGCCCCTACTCCTCTTATTCTGCCTATAGTCCCCCTGGGATTCCTGGCCCCTAGACCTCGAACCCTGATGTCTCTCCTCCTCAGCTTGCACAGTAACCTCTACATGTGACGCCGCCTCCACGAGACGAGCATAGTTCCGAACCATATTTCCGGCAACTTTGTACAAGATCTTGGTTCTTAAGTTCTTCTCAAACTCAATACAACAACGCTCTTTTGTTGCCACCAACTCCGGTGCAAACCGGGACAAACTAGAAAAGGCCGCCTCAAACTCGGCCACAGACATGTTATTTTGTTTGAGGTCCAAAAACTCTTGCCTCAATCTCTCCGTAGCAGTGGGAGGTAAGTACTTATCTTGGAAAACAATCACAAAAGCTTCCCATGTCGGCTCCACTGAACCCTTGGCGTACTTCCACCATTGAACCGTATTTTCTTTAAGATAGTAACTCGCTAGAGTCACCCTTAGTTTACTATCCTCGATATGAAGCATCTCAAATGTTTTCACTATTTGTTCGAGCCACTCATCTGCTTTCTTGGGCTCGTGGCCACCAAGGAACTCATCCGATTTGGCCCGCAAAAACTCCTGAGTACGGAAACCCGCGGCGTTTTCTCCGCCTTGGTTTTCAGCCCTTAACAAATTCATAGCTCTTGCTATCTCTCGGGCAAGGGTCCTCATTGCGGTTTGACCTGCTTGTTCTGCTTGTTTGGCCACATTAGCTTGGCCTGAGTCTTTCTCTTGCACCGGAACCTCTTGGGCCGGTACATCATGCACACCCCGACGAGGCCTACCATGTCTTCTGCCTCTACCACCACAGGCTTGACCTCTTCCTAACATCCTATAAAGGACAATAGAAAACATTTAGCACACTAACCCATATATGCCTGCAATTTACCTTACACATCTAATCACCGCAATTCCATATATTTCACTACTATATAGACATTTCAATTTCATTCCACATAAGCACTTAGTCATGTAAACACATACGGATTATCCTTTCATGATGAAATTCGTCCCATGAAAAACCAAGAATTCTTAGTACAACAAGTATTGATCAAGTACCCTTCTAAGAAGAGCTCAAGGAATTTAATAGGCGCAAACAACATGCCAAAAGTCCAATCCCATACCCACATAGCCACATAAGCATGTTATCACATAGTCACAAAAATGTATAACATCTTCCTATCATGCAACCTATCATGCAGCATGAACCCATTGTGGAAAACAACCACTTCCCACGAGCTCCAGGTAATCAAACATGGTAGCTCTGATACCAAGTTGTAACGCCCCAATTTTCATACCCAAATGATAGTACAATAATCATGGCCCTTTTTAAGGAAAACCAATCATATAATCCCACACTTGCATTTCAAAATGTAAATAGTTCCTCATGCGATAATACATTAATCCGACAATACCCCAAAGGGTTTACAAGTTTCCAAGGCTTAAGCCTGGTTACACATAACGGTTATTCAAACCCACACAAATATAGCCCTTGGCTTACAAAACAGAGTCACACAAAATGAGAGCAATGTACTCCCAACACACACACACACTTCCACGCCTTCAGTTAGGCGGAATCACCATATCTTTTCCTGCACAAAAATCTCATAGGGTGAGCATAAAGCCCAGTAGGAAATTCTTAACAAAGTATATACATTTTATACAAGTCTCAAGAGATGAATACACATGCCATGCCCTTTTGAAAATAAACACGTCTTCGTCTTTTGGAAACCATCATGCTCAATGATGTCATGCAATTTCAACTGTTCAACACTTATCAAATTTTATGCAAGGGGTAGTAAATACAACTCTGGTAATCCCTAGGTCGGTATCTGCAAGTAGACCATACAAGTACTACCAATTTGTCATTTTTACCAGTATCAACTGGAAGGCTCGACACCTCTGATCTGTCATTTTCACCAGTATTAACTAGAAGGCTCGACACCTCTAATCTACACCACCTTTCAAGACTTACCACCGTATTTACCCCAAAACTATTTCATGAAAACATGTTTCTCAACATTCTTTTCTAAATGCAAAGTTTTCAAATCAAATTTCAAAGCTCCTTGTTATCAAATGAATTGATATATCAATGCAATGATTAATAATACAATGCAATATTTCTTTCACTTTCAATACTCCCACACAATATTCCCATTGTGATCAAAATTCTCATTTCTCATTTCAATGCAATTTCACAAGATGAATAAATACTTTTATTTCAATTCATCCAAGGGATAACATAATTTCCACATTTCAAACAATCTTAACAATTTGGTTGTCTTAAGACTATATTAATACTTCTAAACAACAATTCCCAAAACTTCAACAATTCCTATATTCCATGAACACATCATTTGTATGTAAATAAATAAACAATTTTCTAACATCATTTATTTTGGCACACAAAATAAATATAACAACATCTTTCAAAGATTTTCAACATCTTTCTAAAAACCCCTAATTTCTAGGTTTTCTCACCAAAACTAACCATTTTCAAATATTTGAGAAGATCTCACCAAAAAAATCCTTCTTTTACCAACATAGTCCAACCCTCAATTTCTATTTTAAAAGAAACAAGAAAGTTAACCCACTTTCAAAATCATTCATCTTCTTGAATCAACAATCCATTTTCCAAAAAAAACAAATCCAAGGATGATTTGAAAACTCATCTAGATCTTGCGAAAACATATATATAGCTCAATGAAAATTCCTACCTCAAGCTTAGAAGAGAAGATGAGCAAAACATGGTTGAAACTCCAAAGTTGTCAAAATCAACTTCTACTTGGATCAAAACAAAGCTCTAGACAAGATTTACACTTAATCTCAAAGGACAATGGTGAAAAGATCACTCCAGGTTAGTAGATCTGGAGACCTAGGTGGGAAAAGTCAAATTTTAGAGAGAGAAGAGAGAAATCACGGTTTGAGAGGAAAATAGAAGGAAAAGTAATGAGAGGAAAGTGGTTTGGGTCTATTTATAGTAGTAGAGAATTGCCCTAAAGTCAAATAAAAAGGACAAGTCCAAAACCCCCAAGAAATAGGGCCCAAACCAACCCAAAAAGCTAAAAATTATATGCAGGTGTCGACCCTTCAGGCATAGGGGTCCACCCTTCAGACAGAAAAGAAAAGACTGTAATAGGTAAGGTGTCGACCCTTCCTAGACTGGTGTCGACACCAAAAAACAACAAGCAAATTCTAGACAAGGGTCGACCCTTCCCAGACTGGTGTCGACCCTTGTGGCCAACAACAAAAGGAAGGTGTCGACACCTCCGAGACCAGTGTCGACCCCAGAACAAGATTTTTAAGTTCCCAAACAACTTTTCAACGTAAACAAGTGTGAACGAGCAATCCCAACATATTTAAATTGGTTTGTACTCCTCCAAAACTAAGATAGAACAACACTAAAAATTCCCAAAATAAAATAAAGGATTCAAATGCACTTCCCAAAAGCTATGAAGGGCACAAGTGCTACAATTTCTTTCATTATCCCTCTGCCCTGCACCACAAACAAATAGCAAGTCATAATTGGTGGAGAAGGTGAGACTTATGATTTTGGTGAATGATGATAAGTGAAGGAGTATAGACACGTTATACTTCGTGAGTTTGTGGCATTGGGAGTGAGGCATTCAACATTCTAGCAGTGAGATCCAGGTATACCTCTTTTTCTTTTCTTTGTTTACGCACAAACAACAAAATTGTGGAAATCATTTTTATTTATTTGTTTTTGTTTTTTTAGAATGGTGAAGAACCCTCAAATGTTTTTTTTTTTTAATTAAAATTAAAATAGACTCTTCTTGATTTTTTTGGATCAATATTATCATATGTGTGAATGAGGGAGTGGGATTTGGAAATATACAATGGGATGCTCTACCATTTTCTCTCTCTTTTCATGCTTGTTTTGCCTTTCACTCAACCACCTCTCTCTACTATCTCTTCTCTTTGATGTTGTTCGACCATTGATAAATCTCTAGCCTTTCCTTCCCATCTCCAACAAAATTCATCATTTAAACAAAAGTCACCTTCTCCTCTATATTTTAGGTGAGATTCACTGTAGACTTGCCTTTCTTCGCGCGCCCCCCTTTCGGAGAGGCGCGAATTGGTCCTCTACAGTTCAGACTCCTATCACAGTTCTGAATCTAATCTCACAAAGTGGAATGTGAGACTAAAAAACAACAAAGAATCCAATCTGGCAAATCATTTTGAAAAATTAATTTTGAAGCAAATAATGCCAAAACTGGACTACTTTGCCAGATTACAGAGTCGCCACATAAATGTTTTATTTTTGGAAAATTTAGGAAATCCTGACTCGTGCCAAAGGCCACGTGTCCGTCATCACCAAAGTTGCATCAGCTCGGGAACTTGGGTACGAGAGGGAAAGGTCCTGAAATGACCACCCCTGTCATCACCAAAGTTGCATCAGCTCGGGAACTTCGGCCTCTACTAACATGATATGTTGTTTTATAACAACATGTGTTCTTATTCCGGTTATTAGCTAACTTTACTATGTGACGCACATACAAGTAAATATAGACTAAATCGCAAGAATTGGAACAAATCAACTCATGTTTGTTTTCGAAAATGGTTTGAAAGTGCCACCCTCAAGTGGGCTAAAGCGCGGATTTTCCACCCTCAAGTGGGCATAAAACATGATGATTTGCCACTTTGCAAAGTGGACTTAAAACTCGCATTTATCGAATTGTTCCAATTCAAGCAACAAAGCCTTCATCCACAGGCATTCATGCAGTTTAGTACTTAAGCAAGTAGTTTCATGGCAAGAATGCGATGATGGAAACACTCACACTCGTGCAAGTATGCTAAAGTGTAAAACTTACAGTGTACTCCAAGCCAAAACAAAAGCTAGCTAGAAATCATGCATGATCCCAACTATGCAAGAAATGCGTAATGCAACACATGCAATAATGCAAATAAATAGGCTCGGCTATCTAAGATGGCATATGAATGCAACAATTTGATACACGTATTCAAGGAAATATTGAAATATGATGCAGTTTGAATGATGCGCCGAGCCCGGTGCATGCAAGACAAATGAATGATGCAAACATGCAAGCATAAGGTAGGCTAATCAAAACGTACCCTAATCTAACCATCGAAAATGATTAAATAAAAGGGAGAAAAACGTAGGGTTGGAAGACATGCACACACGCACGCACACTGATTACAACATTGTACCCTCGCGAAGGACATTCAAAATAAATAAGCTAAGCTAATCTAAGCTAAGCTAATTATTACAACACAACTAATTAACTATTCTAGCTAATTAATTACAACACAATTAAATAGCTAGCTATGCTAAGCTAATTAAAATATTACAAAACAGATTAAACTAATTAATTACAACACATATATTAATTAGCTACAACTAGCTAATAAAACGATAAAGTGGCCTCGCAGGCGAGGGAGACATGCATGCTCAGTTGCGTCCTCCCGAAAATCCATCACCTTCCCACCAATTGCCTCTGTTTGCACTTGCCTTGATCGCTGAACATTGAACCAATATTCCAGACTGCCTCCGCTCCAACACATGAACACATTGGACAACCTTTGCCATGGTGGCTGGTCGACTACTACAAGTGGCCGGTCAGCTACCTCACCTGGCTGGTCAGCTACTGCAAGTGGCCGGTTGGCCACCTGCTTTTCCAAAATGTTGTTCTTGCTGCAACAGAGAACAGCAGAGGCAAAGCAAGGAATTTTGTAGGAAATCTATGTACTGCCACTCTCCTCATCATTTCTCAAGCTCAAAGAAGTGTGGTGCTTGGCTCTCAAGCCATCAATCAAGCATCTCAATGCATGATGGCCAAAGGACCAAACTTGTACAAGCTTCATGAATGCACACATAAGACTCAAATGGCCACCACCCTATCATGCATGATCAAGGGTGACGCCGACCAAGAAATGTGACACGTTTCATCACTTGAAACATCCCACATTTCTTGTGTTCGGATTAACATCCGATCCAAATACATGCAATGCAGCACGAATGCTTATCTTGCATAAGTTTTACTTCGCTCAATTCTTGTTTACACATTTTAGATTACCGATTAGTCCTTTAATAAATTAAGTCCAAAGTGAAAGTCCTCTAATTGGAAAGATGGCCTAAGCCACAAGCGTCTTGAGCATGAAAGGGGTCTCATACTGTTGGTTAGTAGAAACCCTCAAGAGAGGATTAAAACCATTAGGCATGAGTGCCTCAATTTCATACTCAAGCTAACAAGGGGCTCAAGACCATTTTCAAAACAAATTGAAAAGTGAAGAATAGAGGGAGGATGCAAACATTTTAGTGCTTAAATGGCATGCCAAAGAATACTACAACATGCAAGCAACTCATGCACAACATGTTAAGAGCCAAAAGCATTAAACTAGTGAAGAGCATTACACTAGAGGCATGCAATATCAAACTCAAATGACAAAACTAGCTTTGGACAGAGCTAAAATAAGCCAAAACAGTGGCTAAGTCATGCTGGAATTGAAGCATAGAAAGCAAGTAAAGCATGCTCACATATTGGCTCGCAAGCAAGACTCAAAGCACAACTCTCAAAAGCAATCAAAGCGTGGAATATGTGAGAGTGTGACAGAGATATATGCACTAAACTCATGTATAAAATGATGCTATGGCATGCAATCATCTCAAGCAAAGCATGCTTAAAGCCTTAAAACAATGAGCTAGTGAAGGCCATTACATTATAGCTATACAATACAAGGCCCCAAAGGCACAAACACTTTAAAATAATCCTAAAATAGTTCAAAAGAAGTTCTAAAACATGCTTGAAGCAAGCTAAAAAAGGCTAGAATGAAAGGCTAACACATAGCACAAACTAGATCGTTAAGCACAATTGCACTACAAGCATACAAAGCAAGACTCAAAGGACCAAACCAGCCAAAAATAGTCCTAAAACATACCAAATCAGAGGCAAAAATATGCTGTAAATAAGCTAACACAAGCCACAAAAGCATGCTACTATGCAATGCTAACTAGGCATGGAAGAGAGACACAAGGAGAGGAGGCCAACCCCTCCATTTTTGGTCTTCAAAATAAAGTTTTTACCACTGAAATAACTCTGAATTTCGGTGGTTTAAAGGCCCAAATAGTTTGATTTAAAGGCCTTGAAAGATGGCACAAAAAGCTTAACAATTAGGCAACAAGAAGGGTAGACTACCCCTTAGCACAAAAAGGCCTTAAACCACCATTTTAAGGACCGAAAAATAGAGTTTTTTTCAGTTGAAAACCAGCTCAAAACAGTGGAAGAAGATGGTAAAACAAGTGTTCAAAGCAAGCTTAAATAAGGTAAGTGTTATACCTTTGAAGCAAAGCACCACTTAGGCACAAAAGAGGCACCAAACCAAGCTCAATCCTCCTTCTAGAACTCAAAAAAGGTCCCAAAGAATCTTAGCCCAATGGTGGTCAAGTTTGATCAAGGATGTCTAGGCAAAGGAGAGGTGTATCTCTGCTTCCATGCACACTCTCTTCTTGTATGCACAAAAGGGCAAGAAAGAGAGAATTCTAGAGAGAAAAGAACGTAGAGGGAGAGGATTTTTAGAGAGAGAGGCTCCCAAAATTTGCTCCAAACCTAAAATGATAGATATGGCCTCCATATATAGCAATATATGAGCTCAAGGTCGAAATATCTGAATTAGGACAGCTGGAACTTGTGTAGAACAGCTGGAGGGAAAAGATCTGCAAAATATCTGAGTTTGGGACATTGGTGGCCGACCAACCACTTGCAGTAGCTGACCGGCCACTTTTTTGGCTGACAAGAATCCCTTTTGGATGACATATGGCCGACAAAGGCCATTTGTGGCCCACACATGGCCAACAAGCTTCACTGGTGGGCAAAAACTAGTTTATGGCCCCAACTTCAATTAGGCGTATATCCTTCGTCTGGACTCCTTTGCAGGTCATTCTTGTGCCCAAATTGAAGCGCCAGAAGTAAGCTTTCCAATGGTGGCAGTATCACATCAAAATTCCATGTGTACTAAGAGATATTCCTCTTTTAGTGAAGACTGCTTAGTTTCTGTCCAACCGGATTGATGCCTAACTTCAACCTGCCGTATCTCCCTCATCTAGTCCCCGCTTTAGGAGATTCTTGAGTGAAAAATGAAGCCCCCGAAGTCCTCCTTCCAATGGTGGTGGTTTTATAGCTGAAATCCAAGTGTACAAAAAGGTAGGCCTGATTTAGCGAGGGCCGCTCGACTCTCTTTTAATGATTTATGCCCATCTTCTTCCCCAACTTGGTTTCTTCCCTCTCCTCCAATTTCTTCACCTCCAAACCTTTAAACAAGATGTTTTGAAGATTTTTTCCAAAGAGTTCACCACTCTTTCATTCATTTCCACTTTGACCGTGCTCGGTTTATCGAAAAGCGCAATATTTAACTAAATGCGAGCCTCGAAACATCGTAGAATCATTTTTTAAAAATATTTTGAAAGAGAGGGTTTTAAGGTCGAAAATCATTTTGGTCAAAATGGTTTTTGGTCCAAAAATGGGGTGTAAGGTTTGGGATTTGATGCTCTCCTTGCCAAAGAAATCGAACCTTTACACTGCACACCTTCACCATCAAGTAAACAATCAGTGGCGCCTAAGTCTTAAGGGCGGTCAAAAATGGAGTGTCTATAGTTGCCCCTCTTTGACAGAGCTCAGAGGCATGAAATGACGTGAGTGAATGTGAAATCCCAGAGACGACCCATTTTTGACAAGGCCGAAGACTTGGACAAACAAACAAACAAAATATAGATAAATAAGTGGTTGTGCCTACAGGCTACCTACGTATCCCTTTGCAGGGAATGAAACCAGCGTAGTTCAGGGGGCAGAATGCAAAATGATACACGATATAACAAAATAGTGTAAATGGTATACAATGCAATGAAATAATCAAACCAAAAGTAGTGCAAAACCACACAAATATCATAAAGAGATGGAGATACAAAATCAAACTACGTTTACCACAGAAAAGAAGTGGGCACGAGCCGAACGACGCCTAACACAGGCTAAGGGCCTACATCCTCAGTATTGGCCTCAGCCTAGCATGGATGCTTATACATAACAAAATCGTGTTTCAACGTGAAAGAGGTGCGAGCACAAGCAAAACTATGTGTTTCGTAGAAAGAATACAAGTCATTGGGTGGCATGATATAAGTGAGGCATGATCTGCTGAGGAAAGACCGTGATCCTAAATGTTGAATGCAACAAAACAAACTACAATGCAATGGATACAGTGGATGAAGTGAATAAGGCGCAGCGCCAAGCCATATCTTGCCTAGAAAAGGTATGGACACAAAACAGACCACGTCTAACACAGAAAAAGTTGCCGACACTTTTAGACCACAATTCTCTTAGTGGAATAGGCGCGTACACATTATCACAAAACCATGCCTCAATGAAGGACATGTATGAGCACATGCCAAACTAAGCTTAACATGGAAAGGATGTAGGTGATAAGATGGTATGATGTAATTGATGCAATAGATGCTGCAGTGGATGCAAAGGGGTGACATAGTCCAACCACGCTGAATCGTGAGAGGAGGAAGAACAAATCCCAAACACGCTGAAATCGTGTGAGGAAGAGGACACTAAAACCACGCTGAAATTGTGAGATGAGGTCCTGAGAAAACCATCTAGGGGGGCACTCCACGCATCCTGAGATAAATTCCAAACATGTTGAAATCGTATGAAAAAAAGAACACTCTAACGACGCTGAAATCGTGAGAAGGGAAAGAATAACCACTCAGGTGCATTCCACGCAACCTGAGATAAATTCCAAACATGTTGAAATCGTGTGAGGAAATGAACACTCTAACGACGCTGAAATCGTGAGAAGAGGAAGAACAACCACTCAGGTGCATTCCACGTAACCTGAGATAAATTCCAAACACACGGAAATCGTGTGAGGAAAGGAACACTCTAACCACGCTGAAATCGTGGGAAGAGGACTGAAAAACAACTAATCAGGAATGCGTTCCACGCATTCCTGAGTAAAATTCCAAACACACTGAAATTGTGTGAGGAAATGAGCACTCTAACCACGCTGAAATCATGAGAAGAGGTTTGAAAACAACCAATCAGGAATGCGTTCCACGCATCCTGAGATGAATTCTAAACAAGCTGAAATCATGTGAGGAAAAGAAAACTCTAACCACGCTGAAATTGTGAGAAGAGGTCTGAAAACAACCAATCGGGAATGCATTCCACACATCTTGAGATAAATTCCAAACACGCTGAAATCGTGCGAGGAAAAGAACACTCTAACCACGCTGAAATCATGAGAAGAGGTCGGAAAACAAACCAATCAGGAGCGTGCATCGCGCGTCCTGAGATAAATTCCAAAGACGCTGAAATCGTGTGAGGAAAAGAACATTCTAACCACGCTGAAATCACGAGAAGAGGTCGGAAAACAAACCAATCAAGAGCGTGCTTGACGCAACTTGAGAAAGTCTAGGAGGACAACGATCCTAAATGTTGCTCAGCGTAAAAGGATAAATGGTACAAGATAACATAAGATGAAAATAAATGCAATAAGTGCGATGATATAATATATATTACAAGCAATGCAGTACATGATGTTTAGGGAATGCAATAAAAAAACAAAGCGGCGCTTTAGAAAACACCTCATGGGGAGTGGCAATGAACCGCTCTACTCTGACAGGGATCTCCCCTTGTGTTCTTCGAACTCTTACCTTCAACTCACAATTCAAAGGTTCTGAAATGCTGACAAGGGGTAAACTCTGCATGTAAAAGCCACAGATGTCGCTTTTCTTTTTGATCATATTCACAACTTTCCCTATTCTCCAATGGGGTGACAGACTAGGTTGGTTCAGTACCTAGAATTGAGGCACACACATGCTATCTCAATCTATGGGGCTACCATACAAATTTCAAGCCGGGGATACACCCCTGGGTATTTAAACTAGACTTTAGTCTCAAAAATTCCAAACCTTTGTGTTCTAGGCATCGTCATTCGAACTCTAGTTTCCACCGTCGCAATTGGTCTCCTAGGAACTCATTGCAAACACAGCCAAGATGCCTCTAGCAGGGAAATGGTGCTCAGGGAGAGCACTTCAGATTGCCATTCTGGCTTGAAGCAGGCTTGAGCTTGAGTTTGAGGTAGAGGTACACTCATACTTCATAGCATTGACAAGGCTTGAGGAGGTACATCCGAAGTGCAATCTCGGAACTTACTGAAGGTGAAACAAACTCAGATGCTCCAAATTTTCCCTCTTTTCTTTTGCGTTACAATCTGGCGCCTATATAGCTTTAGTTAGGTCCTTGTTCTATTGTTCTCATATGGCCTGGGTTGAACCCTGCAGTTTTATGAAAGAACAAATCCTGTTTTGCACATTTGTGGAGAATGGCACAGCACTCTAAGTACAAAATGATTTATTTTTGAAATTGAAATTAAGAAACGGGTTCTTAACCGGGTATTAAGCCTACGACTGACCACAGCACACCACGACTCAACAAAGGAAAACAAAGGTAGACAACCTAAACACATCTATTGACACTTGAAACGACTCAAAACAAGAATTGAGACAAATAAAAACACACACACAACACTCAGATGTGTTACGAGGGCGAAAGACCTTTGGGTTCACGAAGAGCCTATTTCTCCTGGTATTGTTTCCCACATTTCCTCATTTGTGATTCTAATATCACTCTGGCACTCAATCTCTTTTTCTCTGAAAAAGTCCTTTGCTCACTTTTTCTCTCAGCGCACATCTCTCTATTCTTCAATCTCTCTTATTTTTAATCCCTCCTATGGGTGGTTGATGGATAAACAGGAAGTTGTGGGCTCTTGCCCCTAGCATTCTACTAGATCCTCATTTTTTACTCACAACTTGTGAGTTTCTCCCACAGAGGGGTTGCGGTGCAACTAGATGCGCAGCAGATCTGCAATTGACATCGGTTGACGATGCCCTTGGCTTAGCTTGACTAAGGTGAATTATAATACTTCTGATCGGCCATGTATACAATTGATTGGCCTCACACATTGCGTTTTCTACGTCCCCATTCCGGGTCAGATGCCAATTTGGGTGTGATCGTCCCAGATGAGGGAACCGAATATCCAGTTCCATTTCCAGTTCGTGCTTCGCACTTGGCTTGGTACCTCGCTGCTTGGAGGATGTGA
The DNA here is from genome assembly GCF_055761805.1 of Camellia sinensis. Taxonomy (NCBI): domain Eukaryota; kingdom Viridiplantae; phylum Streptophyta; class Magnoliopsida; order Ericales; family Theaceae; genus Camellia; species Camellia sinensis. Next base: position 17,987,252 of record NC_138966.1, read on the forward strand.
GAGCTTTCAGCCCTTCGCCATTAGCTTCAGTTGTGCCCTTTCTGGCGAATAAGGTGCCCTTTCCGGCAAGTATGGTGCCTTTTCTGGCAAGTATGTCGACAACAAGAATAAAACAGAAAACCTAACTGAACTGTGCCCCTAGTTCATCATTTTGACCATTTTTTGTTTTTTGGATTTCTGCTAAAACAATTTTGACCAACATGAGAGTTAGATTAACATACTTGTTCGATTTTCTGATTTGAAATCATGCAAGTTAGGTTGTGCGCATTGAAAATTTTCTTTTTTTTGGGTCCAAGAAATGGTCCAGTTTTGGAAAAATAGAATAATTTTTGAGAGAATTAGTCAACCTCATTAAAAGAACCTCAAAAACTATTTTTGCAAATGGCCATTGCTCAACCAACACGGAATCTACTCTCGAGATGCACAACCTCATATCTGAACTTGAATTGTCTAGCAGCCGAATCTTGTAACGAAATAGGACAACGCAAATTTGAATGAAGCTGAGCCAATTTGCACATGGATAAGATAGCCGAGTTGAACAACGATAAACCAATCAACATGGGTGAGCCAAGCTCGTTGAAAATGATTGGGGCCGAACTTCAGGATGAAGTAGCCTACGCATCCCAAAGATGGGAATCAGGCCTGACGTAGTTTCGGGTTGAGGTTCACTCGGGTGTTGACACTCTCCTTTTGTGCTCTTACTTTTGCCAAGGCCACCCTTCCGGGTTTTCAACCTTGCGAGCTCTGTTTTTCATTTCTTTTCTTCATTTTTGTTTCCATTCTTCATTTTTGTTCTTTTTCTTTTTCTTTATTCTCGCTCTAACTTTTGCGTGGGTCGCCCTTCTGGGTTTTCGGCCTAGCGAGAGCTACAACTAGCTAATAAAGCGATAAAGTGGACTCGCAGGCGAGGGAGACATGCATACTCGGTTGCGTCCCCCTAAAAATCCATCGCCTTGCCACCTGTTGCCTCTGTTTACACTTGCCTTGATCGCTGAACATTGAACCAATATTCCAGACTGCCTCTGCTCCAACACATGAACACATTGGACAACCTTTGCACTGGTGGCCGGTCGGCTACTACAAGTGGCCAGTTGGCTAGTGCAAGTGGCCGGTCGGCCACCTGCTTTTCTAAAATGTTGTTCTTGCTGCAACAGAGAACAACAGAGGCAAAGCAAGGAATTTTGTAGGAAATGTATGTGTTTCCACTCTCGTAATCATTTCTCAAGCTCAAAGGAGTGTGGCGCTTAGCTCTCAAGCCATCAATCAAGCATCTCAATGCATGATGGCCAAAGGACCAAACTTGTACAAGGTTCATGAATGCGCACATAAGACTCAAATGGCTACCACCCTATCATGCATGATCAAGGGTGACACCGACCAAGAAATATGACACGTTTCATCACTTTGAGTATGAAACGTCCCACATTTCTTGTGTTTGGATTAACGTTCGATCCAAACACATGCAATGCAACACAAATGCTTATCTTTCATAAGTGTTACTTCGCTCAATTCTTGTTTACACATTTTAGATTACCGATTAGTCCTTTAACCGATTATGTCCAAAGTGAAAGTCCGCTAATTGGAAAGATGGCCTAAGCCACAAGTGCCTTGAGCATGAAAGGGGTCTCATGCTGTTGGTTAGTAGAAACCCTCAAGAGAGGATTAAAACCATTCGACATGAGTGCCTCAATTTCATGCTCAAGCCAACAAGGGGCTCAAGACCATTTTCAAAACAAATTGAAAGTGAAGAACAAAGGGAGGTTACAAACTTTTTAGTGCTAAAATGGCATGCAAAAGAATACTACAACATGCAAGCAACTCATGCACAACATATTAAGAGCCAAAAACTTTAAACTAGTAAAGAGCATTACACTGGAGGAATGCAATATCAAGCTCGAATGACCAAACCAGCTTTGGACAGAGCTAAAACAAGCCCAAATAGTGGCTAAGTCATGCTGGAATTGAAGCATAGAAAGCAAGTAAAGCATGCTCACATATTGGCTCGCAAGCAAGACTCAAAGCACAACTCTCAAAAGCAATCAAAGCGTGGAATATGTGAGAGTGTGACAGAGATATATGCACTGAAATCATGTATAAAATGATGCTATGGCATGCAATCATCGCAAGCAAAGCATGCTTAAAGCCTTAAAACAATGAGCTAGTGAAGGCCATTACATTATAGCTATACAATACAAGGCCCCAAAGGCACAAACACTTTAAAACAATCCTAAAATAGTTTAAAAGAAGTTCTAAAACATGCTTGAAGTAAGCTAAAAAAGGCTAGAATGAAAGGTTGACACATAGCATAAACTAGACCCTTAAGCACAATTGCACTACAAGCATACAAAGCAAGACTCAAAGGACCAAACTAGCCCAAAAAAGTCCAAAAAGATGCCAAATCAGAGGCAAAAATATGCTGTAAATAAGCTAACACAAGCCACAAAAACATGCCACTGGGCAATGCTAACTAGGCATGGAAGAGGGACACAAGGAGGGGAGGCCGACCCCTCCCTTTTTGGTCTTCAAAACAAAGTTTTTACCACAGAAATCACTCTAAATTTCAGTGGTTTAAAGGCCCAAAAATTTTGATTTAAAGGCCTTGAAAGATGGCACAAAAAGCTTAACAATTAGGCAACAAGAAGGGTAGACTACCCCTTAGCACAAAAAGGCCTTAAACCAGCATTTTCAGGACTGAAAAACAAAGTTTTTTTCAGCTGAAAACCAGCTCAAAACAGTGGAAGAAGATGGCAAAACAAGTGTTCAAAGCAAGCTTAAATAAGGTAAGTGTTATACCTTTGAAGCAAAGCACCACTTAGGCTGAAAAGAGGCACCAAACCAAGCTCAATCCTCCTTCTAGAGCTCAAACAAGGTCCCAAGGAATCTTAGCCCAATGGTGGTCAAGTGTGATCAAGGATGTCTCGGCAAAGGAGAGGTGTATCTCTACTTCCATGCACACTCTTTTCTTGTATGCACAAAAGGGCAAGAGAGAGAGAATTCTAGAGAGAGAGGAATGTAGAGAGAGAGGATTTTTAGAGAGAGAGGCTCCCAAAATTTTCTCCAATCCTAAAATGAGAGATATGGCCTCCATATACAGCAATACAAGAGCTCAAGGTCGAAATATCTGAATTAGGACAGCTGGAGCTTGTGTGGAATAGCTGGAGGGAAAAGATCTGCAAAATATCTGAGTTTGAGACATTGGTGGCCGAACGGCCACTTGCAGTAGCTAACCGGACACTTTTCTGGCTGACAAGAATCCCTTTTGCATAGGCCATTTGTGGCCGACACATGGCCGACAAGCTTCACTAGTGGGCAAAAACTAGTTTCTGGCCCCAATTTCAATTAGGCATATCTCCTTCGTCTGGACTCCTTTGTAGGTTATTCTTGTGCCTAAATTGAATCCCCGGAAGTAAGCTTTCCAATGGTGGAAGTATCACATCAAAATTCCATTTGTGCTAAGAGATATCCCTCTTTTAGTGAAGACTGGTCAGTTTCGGTCCAACCAGATTGAGCCCTAACTTCAACCAGCCATATCTCCCTCATCTAGACTCGGCTTTAGGAGATTCTTGAGTGAAAAATGAAGCCCCCGAAGTCCTCCTTCCATTGGTGGTGGCTTCATAGTTGAAATCCAAGTTTACAAAAAGGTAGGCCCGATTTAGCGAGGGCTGCTCGACTCTCTCTTAACGATTTATGCCCATCTTCTTCCCTAACTTGGTTTCTTCCCTCTCCTCCAATTTCTTCAACGCCAAACCACTAAACAAGATGTTTTAAAGATTTTTTCCCAATAGTTCACCTCTCTTTCATTCATTTCCACTTTGTCCTTGCTCGGTTTATCGAAAAGCGCAACATTTAACGAAATACGAGCCTCGGAACATCGTAGAATCAATTTTCAAAAATATTTTGAAAAGAGGGTTTTAAGGTCGAAAATCATTTTGATCAAAATGGTTTTTGGTCCAAAAATGGGGTGTAAGGTTTGGGATTTGACGCTCTCCTTGCCAAAGAAATCGAACCTTTGTACTACACACCTTTACCATCAAGTAAACAAATAGTGGCACCCAAGTCTTAAGGGCGATCAAAAATGGGGTGTCTACATTCACCATTTCCCAGTGTTCTTGAAAAACCCATTTCATATCGATATTAATCTACCATGGACGGAGAGATGAAAGAGATTTTTCTTAAGATTTACCAACAGATAAGAAAAACCAAGTTTGATAAGTATTATACGGCAGCTAATGTAATTTTTGAAATTTTAAGTGCATCCTTCGAACAATTTGGGAGGGAAGAAAGCTTTTTTCTTTTCTTGGTATTGGCACTGCTCTAGTGGATGTGGTCTTTGCCATTGGAGAGATCGTTTGGATGAAGAAGAACCACATTCAGGTTAGATTTTTCGATTTATTTGGCTTGATAAGTGCTGTCATGCAATTTTTCTTTTTAATGCTTGAACTGAAAGTATCACTCAAGTTCTCAGTTTTCTCGCTCTTGCTCGTGGTAGCCATTATAGGTCACAAGATTTTCTGGGAGCCACACCATCGTCACTGTTATGCCATGCTATGTGATTGCCATGAGTTTGGTTTACGACCATTGACTGCAGTAAGACAACAATACAAGAAGATTGTACTTGAGTGCCCCTTCTGCACTTTGCTCGGCTAACTGGATCACAAGTGGTTGTATTTTCAAGATGTCGCTGATGATCTATTCATGATTCAATGGCTCATTTGGTTCCTCTTCTATAGTTTGATACGTATACGGTCTAACTAGGGTAGGGTTATGTTATATACTGTGTTGCTTAGTATAGTCATATATATGGTCGATATTACTGATTATAGGATTTCTCATGATGTAAATACTATATTGTACATAGTTATGCACATATACACCTGACTTCCATATTGAATGAATCTCATTATATTATATATCAAGCATCTTTTATATATATCTATTGCATACATGTTTCATATTGTTCTCAGTGTACTATTTTTCTCAAATCTCTCTTTTACTTGTCTAAACTAAAATTCTAACCTTTTGATGCTTATAAATTTATTATTCTTGTACTAACCAGTCATTCTGTTTTTCAAAATTTTAAACTTATTTTGGGAATAGAAATATAGATGTATTATTACAATCTTAATCAATAATTAGTGGCATTTATTTCAGTGACGAACTTTTGTTAATTTTCCATTTTCCTTTTTCCTGGAAAACAAATTTGTGTACCGTCTTAAGTTTTTTAACACATATGAGGTTAATCGAGTTTTGCCAAAAAAAAAAAATGATCATATATAAAGAATTACTCTCATTGAAGGAGGTTAGCATCCAAATCAACTATTATGCATATATTTTTGCAGGTTGGATGGAATTGCATTTAATTTGCCTATATATGGTGCTTCTTTTTCTTCTTCCTTTTTTTTTACTTTTTTTAATTTTTTTAATTTTTACCTTTTATATTTTTATATATGCTTTGTTCTTTATTTTCATTTGTGTTGTTTAATGAAATGCCATAATAGCAATGTAATAAATGGGTGAGATTGACTTAGTGGGACATCAACTGTGCCAACTCAAGACATGTCATGTTGTTTCCACAAAGCCATTTCTAGTATCACGACGTAGATCCCTCTTTACTTTGGCAATTTCGATGATTATTCTTTCATCGAAAGCCTACAATATACTTCCGCTTCTTCCATGTCTCAAGGCTGCTCTTACAGATAAAGCGGTACGTGGTTCATTGCAGATTAGGGTTTTATTTCCATATCTTTGTTAATTATTTCCTAAAGCAATCAATGCTGCTGAATGCCAATTCTTTCTGTGTTTTTTTTTTTTTCATCGTCATTTTCATTTACATCATGAAGACTACCTCGTATTGTGAAAATAATATTAGTATACTATATACTATACTAATATTATTCTCATATGTATATGCTTTGCCATGTTTATATTTTCTCAGGTAGATCCGTTCCTACATTTGGTGGAAGATTGCAAGCTACTAGCAGTTGACATTGGTTCTCCTCTTCCCAAAACTGTTTATGGTTCTAAGGAAGATGATAGTTCTCTTCAAAATCTCTCTTAGAAATAAAAATCACGGAGGACCAGTCTAGGGAATCGTTGGCATTTGTGATTGTGAAGAATTTGGATAAGTCATCATGAGATGTAAGACTTTGGCTTATTTTGGGAGTATCCTTTTTTGGCTTTTTAGTTCGACTTATTTTTGTGTTTAGTATTTTTTTAAAAAAAATTATGTCAAATTTTTTAAATAAATAAAAAAAACAAAAAATACAAACGTAAGCCAATTTCGTAATTATATATATATATATATATAATTTGGCTTATTTTTGTTTTTAGTTAAAATTTTTTTCTTTCAAAATTGACTCAAATTTTGTAAATTTTAGAATGGTTTTCACGACAAACTTAAAAAATAGAAACATTGACTCAAATTTTTTTTTAAAAAAATAATCAGAAAATTCACAAAATCTTTATAAGCCATAAATCAGTGACATAAATCTTTATATGCCATAAATCTTTGTATAATTATAAAAAGATCAGAATTATAAATAATCAGTGATTTATGGCTTATAAATCTCAAAATCTTTATAAGCCATAAATCTTTATAAAGATTTACTTATATATAATTATATGAATACTCATAATTAGTTCATTTATTTATAGATAATTAAAAAATTATTATAAAGATTTATGGGTATAAATAATGATTTATGGCAACCATAAATAGCCATAAAGATTTATAAGCCATAAATATTTAATTTAAAGATTTATGAGTGACAGAAATTTTTGTATAATTATAAGCCATAAAAATTGACTCAAAATTTAAAAGAAAAAAAAACATAATCAAAAAATAAAAAGATTTATTTATGGATAATTAAAAAATTATTATAAAGATTTATGGGTATAAATAATTATAAAGATTTCTTTCAACTCTTTTGTTGAAAATTTCCAATAAATATAAGCCCAAAATTTCATTTAATATCCTCTGCCCCTCTATCATAAACAAATAACAAGTTATAATTTGTGGAGAAGGTAAGAGTTATGATTTTGGTGAATGATGATATGCGAAGGAGTATAGACACGTGACTTCGAGAGTTTGCTGTGGAGTGAGACATTTAGCATGCTAAGGGTGAGCTCTAGGTATACATCTTTTTCTTTTCTTTGTTCAAGCGCAGACAACAAAATAATGGAAATCATTTTTATTTATTTATTTAATTTTGCTTTTTTAGATTGGTGAAGAACCGTCAAATGTTTTTTTTTCAATTAAAATTAAAATAGTCTCTTCTTGATTTTTTTGGGTCAATATTATCATATTTATGAATGAGGGACTGGGATTTGGAAATATTCAAAGGGATGCTCTACCATTTTCTCACTCTTTTCATGCTTGCTTCACTTTTCACTCAACCACCTCTCTCTACCATCTCTTTTCTTTGATTTGGTTCAACTATTGATAAATCTCTAGCCTTTCCTTTCCATCTCCAACAAAATTCATCATTTTCAACGAAAGTCATCTTCTCCTCTAAATTTTAGGTGAGATTCACCATTTCCCGGTGGCCTTGAAAAACCTATTTCATATCGATATTAATCAACCATAGAGGGAGAGATGAAAGAGATTTTTCTTAAGATTTACCAAAAGATAAGAAAAACCAAGTTTGATAAGTATTGTGCGGCCGCAAACGTAATTTTTGAAATTTTAAGTGCATCCTTCGAACAATTTGGGAAGGGAAAAAAGCTTTTTTCTTTTCTTGGTATTGGTACTGCTCTAGTGGTTGTGGCCTTTGCCAATAGAGAAAATGTTAGGATGAAGAAGAAGCACATTCTGGTTAGATTTCTCGATTTATTTGGCTTGATAAGTGCTCTCATGCAATTTTTCCTTTCAATGCTTCAACTGAAAGTATCACTCAAGTTCTCAGTTTTTCTCACTCTTGCTCGCGGCAGCTATCATGGGTCACAAGATTTTTTGGGAGCCACGCCATTATTGCCACATGCTATGTGATTACCATGAGTTCGGTTTACTACCATTGTTTGAGGTGAGACAACAATACAAGAATATTGTAATCGAGTGCCCCTTCTACACTATGCCCGGCCAGTCGGATCACAAGTGGTTGTATTCCAAGATGTCGCTGATGATCTTATTCATGATTCTATGGCTCATTTGGTTCCTCTTTTGTAGTCTGGTATGTATACCGTCTAGCTAGGGTAGGGTTATGTTATATATTGAGTTGCTTGGTATAGTCATATATATGGTATATATTACTGATTATAGGATTTCTCATGATGTAAATACTATATTGTACATAGTTATGCACATATACACCTGACTTCCATATTGAATGAATATCATTATATTATATATCCTTCATCTTATATATATATATATATATATGTTGCATACATGTTTCATACTATTCTTAGTGTATTATTTTTATCAAATCTCTCTTTTATTTGTCTAAACTAAAATTTTAACCTTTTGATCCTTGTAAATTTATCATTCTTGTACTATCTAGTCATTCGGTTTTTCAAAATTTTTAACTTATTTTGGGATAGAAATATAGATGTATTAATACAATCTTAATCAATAATCAGTGGGATTAATTTCAGTGCTGAGCTTTTGTTAATTTTTCATTTTCCTCTTTCCTTGAAAACAAATTTGTCTATCATCTTAAGTTCTTTAACACGTACAAGGTTAATCTAGTTTTGCCAAAAAAAATGATCATATATAAAGAATTTCTCTCATTGAAGGAGGTTAGCATCCAAAACCAACTATTATGCTAATATTTTTGTAGGTTGGATGGAATTGCATTTAATTTGCCTATATATGGTGCTTCTTCTTCTTCTTTTTTTAGTTTTTAGTTTTTATATTTTTATATATGCTTTCTTTTTTATTTCCATTTTTGTTGTTTAATGAAATGCCATAATAGCGATGTAATGAATGATTGAGATTGACTTAGTGGGACATCAACTGTGCCAACTCAAGACATGTCCTGTTGTTTCCACAAGGCCATTGCCACTGTCACGACACAGATCCCTCTTTACTTTGTCAACTTCGATGATTATTCTTTCATCGAAATCCTACAATATACTTCCCCTTCTTCCATGTGTCAAGGCTGCTCTTACAGATAAAACGGTACGTGGTTCATTGCGGATCAGGGTTTCATTTCCATATCCTTGTCAATTATTTCCTAAAGCAATCAATGCTATTGAATGCCAATTCTTTCTGGGTTTTTTTTTTTTTTTTTTTTTTTTTTTTTGCATTGTCATTCTCATTTACATCATGAAGACTACCTCATATTGTGAGAATATTATTAGTATAGTATATGTATTTCCAGTTATTTCCAGTAAACAATTTTGTATTTTCTAGTTATTTCCAGTAAACAATTGTAAGTTTATTTTGTATTATTATTTCTGCTTGTCTGTTTTATTTATGACTATCCTATTTTAATTTTGTTATTTTAACTTGTTTTATTTAATTTAGTTATTTTATTTATGTGCTGCTTCCCCTTCTTTGGTATCAGAGCCAAGTTGTTTATTGTTATTTCTGATTTAGTCTTCTCTAATCTATCTTCGTAATTGATTCCAGTCATCTTTATTCTATTTAACCTTATCATCTCTTTTCCACTTTGTCAGTAGCCAGCCACCTTTCGTCCCGCATCCTGTGTAAGTCCTTAGGTTTAGGTAGTTAACGAAAATAGGGGATCTCGGAAAGGGTATGAGTTAACACATTGTATGTGAAAATATGATAAGTTAACCCAGAATTCAATTTTTTGACAATCTTTTATAAATTTAGAAATATTAGTTGATTATTCAAAAACAACTCTTCAGTTAGCTCTAGATCTACAACATTAGCTCCTATACCTAATAAGGATTTACTTATTACTGAAGAAGAATATGAATTTCAAGATGTTAAACCTGATTTAAGTTAGAATATCCCTAAAGTAAGGATTAAGGAAATCTACAAAACCAGTTTTTTACAATCAACCTTTAATGTAGATTTACAGGTCAAAATTGTTGAACAAGTTTATGCTTTAACTAAAATTAGAGAAACTTGTCAGTTATTATCCAAAGAGTCAATTAAAAAACATATCAAAGATGGTCATAACTTTATTCATCTTGGATTAATTCAAGTTGTAATCAAACCATTAACTTAACAAGGTAAAAATAATTATGTTCTTTTATGCTTAAGAGATGCACGATTTATTAATTATCATGATAGCCTAATGGGTATGATGGAATCTGGCTTTCATAAAGGACCTGTTCACTTTAATTTTTTTTTCCAATTTTATTTTAAGTCTTAGAGATCCTCATATATTAAAAGCATTAACATTAAATATTCAATTGTTTGGCGCATTCACTAATATGTTAGCTAATGTTCACAATATTGCTTTGATTTATCACATTTATTATAAATGTATTAAAACTAATCTCAATGTTCAAGTTTTAAATAAAAGTCCAAAACATAAAACGTTACTTATTCAAGGTAGTACACATGAAACTAATATTTTAGTCCCGAAAATGATTTGTTGGAATGATATTACTCTTCTTGAAGACTGGGTTACAGTTAATGAAAATTATTCCCAAAATCAACAATCTTCTACTAGTCAAGATATTCAAACTATTGAACAATTTAATGATGGTTCAGTTCATATATGCTTTAATCGCCTTCCTAGTCACTCATCCCGTTATAGTACTTCTAGTATCCCCACCGACTTAGAAGATGATGAAATATTTAATACATCTATTTACTCGCAAAGATAGAAAACTTCATCTTTGTGAACATTCAGATAGTAAATTAAAAGGAATAAATAATACCTCTACTTCCGAAATTAGTAAACTAGTTTATTCAACCCACACATATCTCCATGAAGATGAAATCACATCTTAGGATTCACATACTCAGACTGATTTTGAAGTCGTCCTTTCTATTAACCCACAATTATTAACTCTTAGTAAACCTTTTACTCCAGATCTTAATAAACTCCATACTGAATTTAAATCTAAAGCCAATAAGTCTAAACGACAAACCTATAGAAATAATTACAATGAACGCCAACAATCCAAGATTACCAAGAAATGGTGTAAACTTATGAACGAAGTAAATACTGAAATTCACTTCTTTGATTATCTTGAAAATTATTATCAAACGATAAATACTTTTACAAAAACTAAATGGAAAACTTTCCTTATTACTTTTGTTTCTTCCAGTCATCCCCCTCTAGAAACTATTCTCATTGAACATAAAGGTGCTATTGTACACACTTCTCCCTTTAAACTTCCTAGTGATGAATCTGAAATCAGAAAAGTAATTGAACAAAATAATTATACCAATCAACATTTAAAAACTACTGGTAAACAATTAGATAAAATAGAAACTTCTTTTGAGGATTACTCCACTAGTCATACGTCCACTAGTAAACCTTTAGACAAACCTCTTGTTAATCTTCCTAGCACTAGAAAACGGTTAAGCCTAGTTACCCAAGACACTAATACTGTTGAAGCTATTGAACAATTATTTACTAACATATCTACTACATCTAACGAAAAAGGAATTATTGTATTAACACAATAACCACCTGGTGAATTTAGTAGTGACTTTGACACATCCACAAAAGAAATTGAATAATTAACCTAAAAATTCCAGACTACTAATCTTAACTATAGCGATCCTAGTTTTGACCAGACTTTTGTGGTATTCTGGACTCGGGTTTAATGCTTTGATCTTGTTGTTTACCTTTTCCTTCCCTTGTGTCTTTTTGAAATTGGCCTTTGGGTTGTTGTGGTTGCATTTGGAATAGGTTGGTTGTTTGTTTTTCCGAAACCTTGTTGTCCTGATTTTTGCTCCTCTGCTCAAGGGACCATTCTCGCACTCGAGTGGGCTGTGTATGTTTTGGTCCTCCGCCCAAGCGGCCTTTCTTGCGCTCGAACGGGATTTGCAAACTCTTAGTACTTTGTACGTCTGCAAAAGTGCTGGAGGGGTGTCTTTCATGCTCGAGCGGCGTTTCTAACACTTGAGCGAGTGAGTGCTCGAGTGTCCTTTCTTGAGCTTGAGCGATCGTTCTGTTGTCTGCAAAAGTTCTGGGAGTGTGTGTTCGGCGCTTGAGCGGGCCACTTCTTGCACTCGAGTGGAACAATTTATTGTGTCTGACGCTTGAGCGTCAACTCTTCCGCTCGAGAGAACTGCGTGTATATCAGATCGTGAAAATCACTTTTTGCATCATTTTTTCATATCTTTTCATCATAAACCCTAAAGTTCAGAGCCTCTCTCTCTAAAACTAACTTTCTCTTTACATTTTCACCTAGATTTAGTGATTTCTCCGCCCAACTCCCTTTGACAAAAAGGTAGAGCTTCTCAAGATCTTCACTTTGATCCGACCCAAGATCTTCACTTTGATCCGACTAGAGTTGGATTTCGGCATCTTTGGGGTTTCTCCCTTGCTTGGCTCATCTTCTCCCTTTAAGGTAGGGATTTTCTACATTTTGTTATGATTTTTAACTTAGTTATTTGTGGTTGTGTAACAATGGTGTGATTTGGTAGTATTTTGAGCCAAACCTAGAGTTTGGGTGAAATGTGAAAGAGGGATTTTTGATGGAAATGAAATAAATGAACATGGGGCACGAAAATGAAGTCATGTTATGTAAAAATGGGTGATTTTGGTATTTGCATTGGTATTTTGAAAAGAGGGATTTTTTCCCTAAATTGACTATCTTATATATTTTGTTTAAATAGTTGAAATGGAATTGAGTGAGTATTGAAATAGATGATGGAATTGAGTGAGTATTGAAATAGATGATAGAATTGAGTATATAATGCTATACACCCTTGGAAATTTTGGATAAATTATCTGTCTTGAGATTGTATATCTGTTTAGAAATATTTGTATTGGGCTATCGACGGAGGATAACTTTGTTTGTTATAGAAATTGCATGTGGATTAGCTGAATTAAAACTAGTCCATGGTTAATTATCATTGAATATGATCATGTTGTGAATACGTTGTATATGTATGATTATTTAGGAGGAGAAAGATGATGTACTCCATAAGTGTGATTATGTGTTTAAATATGTTGCATATGGATGATTGTTTGAGAGAAGAAAGGGGATAGACTCCATCGTATGAGAGTAGAAAGGGGATGGACTCCATTATAATTAAGTTCGCCGGAGTGTCCTACGTGAAAGTCCCGAAATTTATGCATCGGTACCGATCCCGCGGGAGAAATGTCCGTAAAATGGTAGTTTGAACTATTTGTATGTCGATTATGTGCTTGTTGAACCATTGGGTTGTAGTCTCATTTAGGTTATTGAAATAAATTGAAGGAAAATGAAATGAAATCTGAACTTCGTATTCTCTGACTATATAAAAACGTGAAGGTTTTATCCCAAGCATTGTTGTAGACGTCCCCGAACGTCCCGGGAGAAATCTCGTTTTGTTCATTGGGATTACTACAGTTCAGACTCAATGTTACGGTTCTTAATCTGATCTCGCAAAGTGCCATACGAGATTGATAAATCACCAAAGAGTCCAAATCCAGCAAATCGTTTTGAAAAACTAATTTTTAGAAAGAAGTGCCAAACATGGACTACTTTGCCAGATACAGAGTCGCCACCTAAATATTTTATTTTGGGGGAATTTAGGAAACCCTGACTCGTGCCTAAGGCCACGTGTCCATCATCACCAAAGTTGCCTCGGCTCGGGAACATGGGTACGATTGGGGAAGGTCATTTCATGAGCACCCCCTCTCACCCGATCGAAGATCGGCCACTACTAAGCATGATATCGGGTTTTTTAAAAACACATGTGCTCTTATTTCGGTTTATTAGCCTAGAATTACTTTGTGATGCACACAGCATAAAAGTATAGACTGGATTGCCTAACTTGGAACAAAGCATCGCATATCCGTTTGTTTTGAAAATGGATTGAAGTTCGCTACTCACAAGTAGGCTAAAACACGGGTTTCGACGAATTATTCCAACTCAAGTAACCCAACCTTCACCCACAGGCATTCAGGCAGTTATATCACATAAGCACATAGCCTCATGGTAAGCATGCTATCATGGCAGTCACTCACACACATGCAAGGATGCTAAAGCATAAACACTTACCGAGTACTCCGAGCCAAAGAAAGAAGCTAATTAGAAATCATGCATGAATCCTAACTATGCTAAGAATGCCTAATGCAACACATGCAAAAATGCAACTACAATAGGCTCGGCTATTCTAAGATGGCATATGAGATGCAATAATCGATACATGTATTCAACTTGGAATTGAAATACAATGCAGTTAGCATTATGCGCCGAGCCTGGTGCATGCAAAACAGATGAATGAATGCAAACAGATGAATGGATGCAAACATACGAGCATAAGGATGATAATTGAAACGTGCCCTAAAACTAACTGTCATAAGCGGGTAAATAAAAGGGAGAAAGACGTGGGGTTGGAAGACATACATCACACACACGCACACTTATTACAACAGTGCCCTCTCTCGGAGGGTCCGAATAAATAATACAACACCAACTAGCTAATCTAAGCTAATCTAGTTAAGCTAGTTATTACACAACCAAAATGAACAACGAATTACAGTTAAATATTACACAACATTAATTAATTAACAAATTAAACTAAGGAAGCAAATAAATTAGCATGCAAGCTACATGAAATGGACTGCCTCAGCTCTGTTCCGAATGATAAAGGATGCATGCATGCTCGAGTGGCCTTGTCGGGAAATCCATCGCGATGCCCCGGCTCGCCTTTGTTTGCAATTGAATTCAAAAACTTGCACAAAGCTCCAAGGAGATGAAACTCCACCCAAGGAAGTTGTGGGAAGGGTGCCGACCAAGCTATGGACAGGGAGACCACCTGCCGACCACCCTTGGTGGTGAAGACCAGAAAAGGTGGTCGGCCTGCCAAAAAACTCAGTCGGTAGACCAATTCATTCTCCTGGTTTCTTCTTTTTCTGCAACAAAGGCAAGAGAGAGAGAAAACAAAGTATTTTCAACATATGTGTGCTCGACCAGTCTCCCTGTCATTGCATAAGCTCTAGGGGGTGAAGTTCTCGATCCTCGTGCCATCAATCACGCATCCCGATGCATGATAGCCGAGGAGTCGAATTTGCACAACTCAATGGGACATGAATGCACATATAAGCAACTAAAACCAACAACTCCATCATGGATGGTCAAGAGTGTTGGTGACCAAGAATCGAGGCACGTTTCGTCGCTTTGAGTATGAAACGTCCCTCGTTTCCCGTGTTTGGACTAAACCCTGCTCCAAACACAATGCAACAAATAATGTATGGACAAATACAACTCTAGCATGCGATCGAAATGCAATGCGACTAAGTGATGCAAACATGCAAAGGATGACATGCAAGCATGCAAATGGCATACTCAATGCACATGAATTATGTGGCATGCATACGCAATGTTATGAATGAGGCATACGCAATGCAATGGTCAAACATGCGATAACATGGACTATAGGGCATACGCAATGCAAGATGGACTTAAACCAAGATGGATAGGCCTCGGCCGCACCCAAATCAGTGGCCATACATGATGAAAACAAGGCAATGACACACACACAAGCATGCACAATGCAAAGGCTCCAAGCCAAGGGCACAAGATGCAACTTTTCAAGAACATGGAAAGGATGAAACATGGAACACAATGGCATATATTTCAGCTCTGGAATGGCATACAAAATGGTCCCGAATCATGCAAACAACTCACCCGATGCATGTTGGATGGCACAAATACCGAAACTAGTGAGGGGCATTACACTGGAGGTATGCAAAGCGATGCCCAAATGACCAAACCAACCCCAAACCGCCCCTATGTAGACCCAAAACAGTGGCAAAATAGACTAAAATGATGGCTCGCAATGCACAAAAATGAAGCTCATGCAATAGCCCAAAAATGAGGCATACAAGCACAACTCTCAAAGGCATTTAAAGAGTGGAAAACATGGGAATATGGCACAAGTATAAGCTCTAAAATAACATGTTCAATGATGCCAAGACATGAAAACAACTCATGTTAAGCACGCAAGAGGCTTCAAAACTCGAAGCTAGGCAGGGGTATTACACTACGAGCATGCATGACAAGCATCATTCGACCATGGGACCTCAAAACAGAGCTAAGGCAGCCCAAATCATGAATAAAATCAGTTTGGAACATGGCCAAAATATGCTAGAATCAAGGGCCAAAACAACATGCAATGCAAGCTAGTGAACATAGATTACACTACAAGCATATGAAGCATTCAAGAGGCCACTAAACCAGAAAAAGTTGAATGCATGAAATGCCAAATAAAGCCCAAAAACCCACTGAAACATGATCAGTGCATGCAAGAATCACATGCTCCTTTGATAAGCTATAAGAGGGGTTATTCTACACATGAAAGAGACACAACCAAGGTGACAAAACCAACTCCGGAAAGAGCCTAGGAAGGCCCTAAAAGTCACTGAAAAGGGCCTGAAACAAGGCTTGGACGTGTGCAAATATGGGCTCCTTTGAAAGGCCAAAAATGCCAACAAACAAGGCCAAAAGAGAGAGGGTCACCCCTCTCTGATTTTGGCCCTCAAAATTGCATGCCAACCACTAAAAATCCACTGGATTTCAGTGTCTAAAAGGCCAAGTAAAGGTCAACACAAAGGCCTTAAGGCATGGCTCAAAACAAGGCAAAATGAAGCATGCAAGGGGGTAGATGACCCCCAACAACAAAATGACCTTAAACAAACATCAAAAGGACCTCAAAAAAAGACTTTTTTCAGTTGACAATGAAGCTCAAATATGCATGAAAATAAGGCTAAGAGATGGATCAAAATGAAGCTAAAAAAAGTGAAAAAGTGTTACCCTTGTAGCTCAGCAAAAACCAGCCACTTCTGGACCCAAAAACCAAACCTTTAACCTTTGAAAATGACCTCCAAGGACCTCAAAGCAATGGTGGAAGTGTATGGCTATGAGGTGTAGTGTAAAAGGTTCAAGAACTATGCACTTTTGGAGCCAAAATGGTGAGATATGGAGAGGGATATATGTTTTGCCTTAGACCAATTTCAGAACCCTCACAAAGGAGGGGGAGGCCCTCCTTCATAGAGATACAAGGCCTTAGCTTCTCAAAGAAGCTAAAAACCAAGGCTAAAGATCCTCCATACACGTGTATGGAGGATGCAATCTGTGCCTTCCAACTGGCACAGCTGGCACACACTCACAGAGACAAGACTGAGGGAGGTAGGCCAACCAGTTCAAGTGGTCAGCCTACCATTTCCCCTGGTCGGCCGACCAGTTCAACAGGTTCAACCCCAAAAGTGTTGGTCAGCTAGCTCACTTGGTGGTCTCCCAACTGAGTGCAAGCTAGTGGTATGGTGGGAGACCAGCAAATGTGGCTCAAAAACCAAGGAGACCAGTTTTCTAAGAAGAAAACCGGCTGGCGGGAGAAAAGTGGTCTCCAAGTAGAAAAGGTGGTGTCCCACCCTTGTATCACCTCCCTAACAATGAAAACAAGGTCCATGCCAAAAATGAACCAAGATGGACGCAAAACGAGGGTTCAGGGGGTCAAAACGCGCAGTCGGGTGCCTCGAAAACAGGCTGTTAAGCATCGAAAGTGGCGTGCGGCCACAAAGGTGGTCTCCCGGGCCACAGTGTCCCTCTAGAGAGAGGAAACAAGGTGTGCGCCAAAAACCGTGCCAAACGGAGAAAGGTAAGCGGTCCTGAACCGACGCGCACGGCCGACGGCTTTGAAAATCAGAAACTGGTCTCTAAACGGGAAAAGTGGCCAACGGCCACTGAGAGATGGTCTACAAGACCTCTCCCTCCATTCGAGAAGAGAAAACAAGACCTGGTTCACAAGCCGAAGCAAAGCACAAAAGGGTCCCGAGGTCTGGGGGTAAGGCTCTCAGCCGAAACTTCGAAACCTCAGGACGAGCACAACATGCGCAATCACCAAGCGCTCAATCGATGACATCTGAGTCTTAAGGTCGGTCAAAAATGGGGTGTCTACAGTTGCCCCTCTTTGACAGAACTCGAAAGTCATAAGTGACGGGAGTGAATGTCAAAGCCCAGAGACAACCCATTTTTGACAAGGCCGAAGACTTAGACAAACAGGTGAGATAAACAAAGAGATGTGCCCGCAGGCAGGGGCAAAATGCAAAAGGGTATGCACAAAGCCGAACAGAACATATGATCATGCAAAGCACGCTGTAATCAAGCAAATATACACAATAAATGCAACAATTTTAAGCAAGAATGCAAATCAAACTACATTTCATGCAGTAAGAATGTAAGAGAATTATACAATTCTCGCTACGTCTCACACAGAGAATACAATACCATCTGGTTCGTCTGGTTGCACCAGCTTCAAATGAACCATGCATACAATATCATCTGGTTACACCAGCCTCGAATGAACTGTACATACAATATCGTGCCTGTAAAAGAGAGAAACTTAACAGGTACAATATAGTTAGCAACACATGTTCAACGCTATATCGAACGTGGACATGTACGACGCTGATGGAAAAGTGCATAGCAATGCTAGCGAAACATGCGTGATGACGCAAGTTAAGTATGGAGGCATGATAATACTAATGAAACGTGCACAATAATGCGAGTGGCGTGCATAACAACGCAAGATAAGTACAACTTCAAAAGCATGCGTGAAAGAAAATGCTGAGTAAAGAAGTGTAAGCTTCGAAGAGAGCAACTCAAACGCGACCTCCGATTTACCTCTCAGAGGGGTCGCAACGTACTCAAAAAGGATACACCTTGCTCTTGGCGAGGAACGACGAGCCATACGTCGAAGACTTGAATTGAAGTTCCGGCGGAGGCATTTCACGCCGAAAAGTGCACTTTTCTTGTACTTTCTCAAGAGCCGGGGACTCCGATCATCACCAAAATTCACAGGGAGAACAGAGGGACCTTGGAGACCACCCAGGAAGCATGGCCGACCACCTACCAGTGCCACCGACCAGCTTTTTCCCAGGGGGTGGTCGGCTTGCCAGAAATTCTTGTCGGCTGACCACTTTGCTCAATCCGGGGCAGTTTTGTCTTTTCATGCTTTGATCTTTAAGTACACAAATCCTAAACACTGTCGCTCACAACTCCAAGTCTGAAATCAGTCCCTCTTCCTTCGTAGACCATTTTCTCCCTCAGATCTATGCTTTATACGTGTTTTCCAATGCCCCACGCAAAGTTGTTTCGCGAAAACTTTCAGTTCTCTTCACTTTGGACCGATTAAAATTTGATTTCGGAGCTTCTTTCTCCATTTTCACCGCTTGAGGTAAGTTTTTCTCGAGATTTGGAACATTTTCTCGGGAGTTGACTTTTGTTGACTTTTTTATTTCTCGAGAGTTGACTTTTGTTGACTTTTTCCAATTTTGGCTCATTTCGCTCATTTTTGCAGATTTCTTCAGATGGCAAATCATTTTCATCACGGTGGAGGTCCTCCGCATGCCGGGGGCGAGCCGGACATCATGTCACTGCCTCCGAGAGTTCGGCTTTTTGACCCCGAGAGGTATCATCCTCAGGAGCACGTCCTGCCGCCGACTACTTTCTATCATTTTACTGATTTTGATCGATGAGTACCCGCGGATCTACTGCTACGGGAGCTGGAGTCTCATCTCTCTCATCAAGCACGAGAGGTACGTACTTCACTTTTACATTTTCTGCAATGTATTCTGCATTTCTTGGGCATTTCATATTTTCACTATATATGTTCATCTGCTCGTTCTGAACACATTCACACACCAAACTTCTGTTTATTCGGCACGCAGCTCACGACACAGTATTTTGTTAAGTTGGCACACAGCTCGTTTTGAACACACGGTTCATTCTTATCACACAGTTTGTCTCGGGCACACAGCTTGTTTTTAGGCACACAGCTCGTTTTTAGGCACACGGCACATTCTCGGGCACATAGCTCGTTTTTAGGCACACAGTACATTCTCGGGCGCACAGCTCGTTTTCAGGCACACGGCACATTCTCAGGCACACAGCTCATTTTCAGGCATACGGCACATTCTCGGGCGCATAGTTCGTTTTCAGGCACACGGCACATTCTCGGGCACACAGCTCGTTTTCAGACACACCGCAGATTCTCAGGCACACAGCTCGTTTTTCTGTTTGAACACACAGCTCGCACATTTCATTTGCACGCAGCTCATTTCCGGGCACACAGCTCACTTTTCTAGCACACAGTTTACTTATCTGTTTGAACACACAGCTCGTTCTTTTCGGGCACACAGCTCGTTCTTTTCGGGCACACAGCTCATTCTTCTAGCACACAGCTTATTCTTCTGTTTGAACACACAGCTCGTTCTTTTTGGGCACACAGCTCGTTCTTTTCGGGCACACAACTCGTTCTTTTCGGGCACACAACTCGTTCTTCTAGCACACAACTTATTTTTCTGTTTGAACAAACAGCTCGTTCTTTTCGGGCACACAGCTCATTCTTTTCGGGCACACAGCTCATTCTTTTCGGGCACACAGCTCATGCTTCTAGCACACAGCTTATTCTTCTAGCACACTGCTCGTTCTTTTCAGGCACACAGTTCGTTCTTTTCGGGCACACAACTCGTTCTTCTAGCACACAGCTTATTCTTCTAACACACAGCTCGTTCTTTTCGGGCACACAGCTCGTTCTTCTAGCACACAGCTTCTACTGAGCACGTAGCCCACAACACACTACTTCATTTGGTTTGCACATAGCTCGTACGGAACAGGCAGTCCACAACACAGTATCTGATTTGATTTGCATACAGCTCATACTGAACGCGCAGTCCATATGTTAACTTTATTTCTGAACACACAGTTCATCTATTTTCATTTGCACGCAGCTCATTCATCTCTTTCTGAAAATTGAATACATCTGTTAATTCTAAATGCAGGTATCTTCTCGTTCTACGCGAGGTTATGGCTCGATCGTCACTAGGGAGTGGTATGCGGAGCTCCCAGATACCGTTCGTCATATGGTTGACGAGGCAGGGTTCGGACCTTTCTGCGCGGGGCTATCACGTTACCCGGCGAGCAGGGCCTTGATGGGGGCACTTGTGGAGAGATGGTGGGACACCACCAACTCGTTCCACTTTTCGGCTACCGGGGATATGACGATGACCCCGTTTGACTTTACCATGCTGACTGGCCTTGATGTGGCCGGCCGATCGGTTCCCTACGACGCAGACATGGGCGAGTGGGAGGCGGCTTGGATTTATCTGCTGGGAGCTCGCCTGCCGATTGACAGATCTTTGGGTAGAGTCAGGTACACCTAGTTTCCTGTGCAGTACAGGGGGACTATGCCGAGACTCTCGAGGAGATAGAGCAGTATGCTCGAGGGTTTTTGATGTTCCTCCTTGGGACCACTTTGTTCTCCGACAGGGGAAACACAGTTGGACTGTATCTGCTCAGTGCTTTAGTGGACCTATCACAGGTTAGCCAGTATGACTGGGGTGGCACCGACCTCGCTACCCTTTACTATTACATGAGTGCGACCTCCTGCGGGAGGGGGAACAAAGTAGGCGGCTATTGGAGAGCCTGGGAGGTACTTTTTGTCCTCTTAATTTACACTCCTGCTTTTCATTATCTGTACACTGCACACGGCATACCTTACATTCTGTATTCTTCATTCTGCACTCAGCATTCTGCATTCTCTGTATACATTTTGTATTCTGACGGCCACTGTCTTGTTTTTCACAGCTATAGGTTTACGCATACTTTCCGACGCTAGCCCCGGAGCTCGAGGTGGAGGTGCCTCTTGTGATTCTTTATTCTCACGTATTTGAGGGTCGGTGCCTGCCAAGGGCTTGGGAGACTCTGCCCTACCTGCGGCAGTTCTTTGATACGGTGGGAGCGACCGAGGTAATTCAGAACTCTCAGTTCTTCATGTTTTCAGCTTTGATTCATCTTGCATATTTACGATATCTAATCAGTTCATGCATTGGCTATCCGCAAATCACTTGGCAGCCCTGGGCACCCTTAGGAGGAGATATCCGTTTCCGATTCCCTGGGGGGTGGGCCTCTTCTCTATATAGGACTTTGTTTGAGGGGCCGGTTGGCAGGGCCTGGTTCCTAGGGGATTGCTTCATGCGTCAGACGAAGGGCATCCCTGATCAGCATATCCCCTCAGCACCTCCACATGACATGTGATCCACTGAGGGACTCACTCTTGAGGAGGTCGACGTCGCTATGTTGGGTATTGATGCGATTCTGCACACAGAGGAGAGGGAGTACACGACTTACCGCTATACGTATCTGATGCCCCCACTGATAGGTATCCGTACTCCTACGAGGAGGGCTGCTGGTGCATCATCGTCAGCTCGAGCCCGGGCTGCAGATGCTCCTTCGACTAGCAGGGCCGGCATATTGAGGAGTGGGGCAAGACAGATTCCCCCGATTCCTCCGACTCATCAGCACGTTGGGTGGCCAGATATTCTGACCGAGTTGACAGGATGGCGATACGGGACATCTTACCCGATCCCATTGGAGTCTCCATTGCCTGATCACCGATACGTCAGAGACCATGACTCGCCACCGGTATGCTTTACAGTTTTGATTTATCACTCAGATATTTGGACATTCATTCATTCACTGATGACTTGCACTTACATCTGCAGCCTCCCAAAGAGTACATGGATAGGATGCTTGGGTTGGTGGCCTCACTCGAGGGCATGGTCCTGCGGAGAGAGACGCAACTGTTCATTGCCGGTGTTTCGGTACTTTTCAATTTCCTTGTATTTATCATACTTTTGATGACATATTGAAACTGAACTTTCCACTGCATTGGTTAACTGTATGTGTACAGCACATCTGACACACACCATATTCGTACACTGTATCTGTATACACCCACTCTATGTAGCTTTCTTGTCTCTGCATCTGGTATACATATTGGCTAATGTATTCAAATTGTCTTCATTTTCAGATGCCACCGCTACAGGCTGGGCCATCCCAGCCTTCTCGAGGAGCTGGGAGAGAGGATTCAACTCGCAGTTGAGGCAGGCGTAGAGCACCCATCAGAGATGATCCGGAGTCCAGAGGAGTCTGCACATCCTCAGTCAGAGATATCTGCGGGCAGAGAGGATGACTCTGGATCTGGTTCTGAGGGCGGAGGTGATGTCGAGGAGGATTCTGACAGCGGCGACTCCATTCGGATGGTGATGGTGCAGAGGTTGCTCAGCCGAAGAGAACGAAGAGGGCCTCTTAGTCTTGCGCTTGATAGTGCTGATGCAGATGTTCCTGCTTTATTTTCCTTTTTTACTAGTAGTTGTAGCACATTATCTTTTAGGCAGTTTTATTTTCTTTAAAACTTGGTACCCTGTTGTAAAATGTTGTAACAAAAGGATTATGATGGAATGAAACAGCTTTTTGTTCAAAAGGTGTTGTATTTTACATTCTTAGCATCGCATTGCATCATTTTGCACAAAAAATGAGATTGAATGGAAATTGAGCACCGTGTATTGCCAGGTCAGGTAATGAACCGACGTAACAAACTAAACAACTTAACTCGCTAAGAAACAACAAAACCTCAGCAAGTTTACAACTCGATAAGCAAAACACGACAATGTTGATTAAACAAAGAGTAACAACTCGATGCACAAAACTCGACAACTCGATAAGCAAACTTAACAACTCGATAAACAAAACTTATCAACTCGATAAGCGAAACTTAATAACTCGTTAAGCAAAACTCAACAACAACTCGATAAGTAAACACATTTCTGACAAACCGGGTGACGAAACGCATCCGAAACAGAGGTAAACTCGGACCTTCAACACTTCCAATGCATGAAAATGCTAGGAGCTCCCTTCTAGAGGCTATGAAGAGACCAAAGACCAACTCTCCTCCATGGCCGACCACCAGAGAAGGCTGGCCGACCAGTTTTCAGCCTTGGAGACCAATGGGGTGGTCGGCTGACCAGAAAAACTAGCTGGCCAACCAGAAAAAGTGGTCGGCCTACCACTTGGCCCGGCGACCTCTAGATTTTTGACACATGTCCTCTAAACAGTGCCTTATCCTCTATAAAAGCTCCAGCTTCATGGTTCTTTCATTCTATCTCAATTTTGCATCAAAATGGAGGCATTTCTCATCCAAAATCTCATAGCTTGGATTGCTACCTTAGACGGCTCAGAAAAGTTGAACTTCCGGGGCTTCGGCATAAATGCACTATTCACGTTGAGTAGCACTCCGCTGCATCTTTCATTCCTCCATGCCGCAACAAGGTTTTGGAATCCGGTAACACATGTCGTTAGTTTTGCCGGGCAAGAGGTATGTCCTACTTTCGAAGACTTCCAAGCTTTGATGGAATCCGAGCGCAACGAAGAAATCTTGCCCCAGCTTCGCTTTGGCCACGCCCAAGCCTGAGGGCGAATGTGTGGGCTCACTATGTACGACGCTCGATCTTTGATTTGTGACAGAATGCTGGATATTTCGAGTTTGATTTGTCGGTTTTCCGATGCCGGTGATCGCGGCGACCATGATTGGCAAGGCTTTCAGCGACATGCCTTTGTTTGTGTATGCTATCTCATTTCTTGCTTACCTCAGGCTCCGAAGGATCTAGTGTCTGGTTGATCAAGGTTGCCCAAGGCTTAAGGGAGGGAAAAAGCTGCATTGCCATGTCATTGGCTGAGACATTGATCGGCTTGGATGTTTTTCATCGTCGAGAGATGACCGGATTTGCGGGGAGTCCACTACTGTTGCAGGTAATATTTCCCACCCTATCTCACATATATATTGCTCACATCACTCGGCCCTCAGGCTCGGTTTTTTCTCACAAAACCCGTTTCTCACTTTTCTCTCAACATACACCTCTCTATTCTTTAATCTCTCATTTTTTTATCCCTCCCCAGGTGTGGTTGATGGACAAATTGCATGTCGCGGACTCTTGCCCAGCATACTCAGCTCGCGGCTACATCTTTCAATGACATCTAGTCGATGCCCTTGATGAGGAATGGTGATTTGACTGGGTGTGCAATTTGTCCGCAGACCACATTTCCTGGCGGTGTCCTTGGCTCAATTTGCCGGCAATGAGCTACAGCATGTCCCGGCAGACCGGGATTCAGTTGATTGGCCTGACACGCTACGCGTTCTACTTTCCTTTCCGGTTCTAGCGCCAGTTTGGCCATGATCAGATTTGCCCAGCAGAGGGGATAGAATACCCAGTTGCATTTTCGGTCTGAGGCGCGCAGCTTGCTCGGTATGCCACAACATGGAGGACTAGAAAGCTCCTGGCCCCCGCTCCCACTTTCAGTTGCACTTTGTCTGATGAGTGCATAGATTGCCTCAATGAAGAGGCGCAAGTTGGGCCCATCTTGGCATCAGAAGCTTCGACCAGCTCTGGGAGGGGACGCAAGAACACCTGACTATGCCCCGGATTTATTGCTTTTAATCAGAACTTTCAAGTTTTTCTTTATGAATGTAATGAAAAGCAACTTCAATTTGTATGCAAGAGCAGGAGAACTCTGTATTGAAATCAATAAAATTGAAGGTTGTGGGTACTGAAAATTTTCCGTTTGGTCCAAAAATGCTCTAAGTTGTAAAAGATTAATTTGAGCAAAATCAACTTTTATTAAAACTTTTCAAAACCATTTTTCGATATGGATCAGAACTGGACACGCTTGCGATCTGTCACCGAGATGCACAACCCCGGATCCCAACAACTGGAAAGTTGCCCCTAGTCTGAATAGCACTACACCGGAGATCACAACCGAAGCTCTTGAATGCTGAGTAGGCGAAGATGACCAAGATGATCAAATGGACAAAGTTGATCGGGGAAAAGTTTATGGCTGGACTTCAGGATGAAGTTGCCTACGTATCCCAAAGATGGGAATCAAGCCTTACGTAGTTTGGCTCAGGTTCACTCGTGTATTAACCCTCACCTTTTGTGCTCTAACTTTTGCCAAGGCCGCCCTTTGCGGGTTTTCAACCTTGCGAGCTCAGTTTTTGTAATTTCAAATTTTTCATGCTCTAACTTTTGCCTAGGTCGCCCTTTCGGGTTTTTGGCCTAGCGAGCCTCTCAGGGGTAACATTTCTTCAACTTGTCCATGTTGATCGGCTGTGAGAACTCTAGGCCATCTAGGTCCATCAGAACGATAGCTCCACCCGACCAAATAGACTTAATGATGTAGGGACCAGTCCAATTGGGCCTGAACTTGCCCCTAGGGTCATGGATGGGTGCTCGGTTGTCTTTAAGCACCAAATCTCCTTCCTTCAAATTTCTGGACTTAACCTTCTTGTTAAAAGCCCTACCAATTCTTTGTTGATAACCTTTAACATGGTACAGTGCTTTCAGCCTTCTCTCGTCACAGAGCATGAGTTCCTCAAATCTGCTCTGCTGCCAATCTGCTTCGGCTATCTAACACTCAGTCAGCACTCTTAATGACGGCACCTCAATTTCAATAGGTAGAACAACCTCCATCCCATAAACTAATGAATACGGAGTCGCCCCAGTAGATGTTCTAATTGACGTTCGGTAGCCCCGCAGAGCGAATGGCAGCTTATCTGGCCAGTCCCGGTAGGTTTCCACCATCTTCTGCAAAATATGTTTGATGTTCTTGTTGGTGCCCTCAACTACTCCATTGGTCTGAGGTCGATATGTGGATGACTTATAAAAAGCCACGTTGTATTTCTCCAACAAATCAATCACTTCCTTTTTGAAGTGGGACCCATTAGCTGAGATAATTTCGTTCGGGACCCCATAGCGACAGATGATGTTGTGCCTGATAAACTTTGCAACGTGCGATGCCTTCAACACCGCATAAGATTGGGCCTCAACCCACTTTGTGAAATAGTCTATCGCGACCAGAATGAACTCATGCCCATTGGACCCCTTTGGAGTGACAGCCCCGATCACATTGATTCCCTAAACGGAAAATGGCCACGGCGAAGTCATATTGTACAGCTTCGACGGCGGGATGTTCATGCGGTTTGCATTGATCTGACATTTGTGGCATCACCGAACAAAGCCGATACAATCCTCCTCCATGGTGGACCAGTAGTAACCCTGTCTGAGGATTTTCTGGGCTAGCATCACCCCATTCATATGTGCTCCGCATTCTCCTCCATGGATGGCCTCCATTAGGCGCTTCGACTCTTCAGCCTCAACACACAGCTTATGCATTCCCAGATGACCTCTCTTATACAGTTTTCCTCTGCAGATGATGAATTAAGCAGCCATTCTTTAGATTGCCCTCTTGTCTTTGGCATTTGCCCCTGGTGGATATGCTTCTTTCTCCAAGAAATTCCATACATCGTGATACCAGGGATTCTCATCTAGAACCTCGTCTATGGCAGCAATCAACTCATAAGCCATCACAAACTTCTGGTCAATGATGATCAGACGCATCCGAACTCCAAAAGGGATGTCTATCATGGAAGATAGAGTTGCTAGTGAATCTGTGAACTTGTTGTTTTCTCTTAGTACATGAGTGAAGTTCAGCTTCTCAAACCGAGGAATCAGCAGGTCCAAGGTCTGGTGGTACATTCTCATCTTTTCTTCTTTGACTTTCCAATATCCCTTAGCTTGGGATACAACAAGGTTCGAGTCCTCGATGAAATCCAACCGTTTTGCTCCTAGTTCTAGGGCTACTTCTAAACCAGTAATGCATGCTTCATACTCTGCTTCGTTGTTCGAGACTTTGAACCGGAGCTTAAATGCTAGAGGGATACGGGAATTGTCAGCTGCCATCAGCAACACCACTATCCCATACCCATATTGGCTTGACGCTCCGTCAAAGTACATCGTCCAAAACTCATCTTTGATATACAGAATGGCCTCGTCTGGGAATAGGTACTCAACTGCTTCTTCCCCTTCCACTGGGTGATCGGCTAGGAACTCCGCTATCGCTCTCCCCTTCACTGACTTGCGAGTCACATACTTCAGATCGAATTCGAAAAGCAGAAGCAACCAACGAGCTAGCCTACCCGTAAATCCTGGTTTCTCGAAGAGATATTTGATGGGATCTAATCTTGAAACCAACATTACGGAGTGAGCTAACAGGTAGTGCCGTAGCTTCCTGGTAGCCCATACTAAGGCTAAGCAAGCCTTTTCTAGCGGAGTGTAACGGGTTTCGTAATCCAACATCTTCTTGCTCAGGTGATAGATAGCTCTCTCCACCTCATCCTCTGATTCCTGCGCAAGCATGCAGCCCATCGTAGTTTCAGTCATTGAAAGGTACAAAATCAACAGTTTTCCCAGCTCAGGCGGTGACAACACGGGTGGGTTCTGTAAGTATTCCTTGATCTGTTCAAAAGCAGCTTGGCATCTGCCGCCCCATTGGAACTTCTTTCCTTTCTTCAGGAGACCAAAAAGTGGTTCACAAGTCGAGGTTAATTTTGAGATAAACCGTTTTATGAATTGCACTTTACCCAGAAAGCCTCTCACCTCTCTTTCAGTCCTTGGTGGTGGCATTTCTAAGATGGCCTTGATTTTGGAAGGGTCAACCTTGATACCTCTCTGTGTAATCAAGAACCCCAGCACTTTCCCTGTTGTAACACCAAACGTACACCTCTGAGGATTCAGCCGCAACCGGAATTCTCTGATCCTTTGGAAGAACTTTTGCAAGGTGGCGTAGTGGCCCTCCCTTTCTTTGGACTTGACAATCATGTCGTCCATGTACACCTCAACCTCTTTATGGATCATGTCGTACAATATTGTGGCCGCGGCCCGTTGATA
The DNA here is from genome assembly GCF_055761805.1 of Camellia sinensis. Classification (NCBI taxonomy): domain Eukaryota; kingdom Viridiplantae; phylum Streptophyta; class Magnoliopsida; order Ericales; family Theaceae; genus Camellia; species Camellia sinensis. The sequence goes on from NC_138966.1 coordinate 18,015,904, forward strand.
CGTAGCTCCAACATTCTTCAACCCAAATGGCATTACTCTGTAACAGTAAGTCCCCCACGGTGTGGTGAAAGAAGTCTTCTCCTGGTCTTCAGGTGCCATCACTATCTGATTGTAGCCTGAGAATCCATCCATGAACGAAAGCAAAGCATGCCCTGCTGTGAAGTCTACTAACTCGTCGATATGCGGCAAAGGAAAGTCGTCCTTCGGACTGGCTCTATTCAAATCCCTGAAATCCACGTATACCCGGATCCTGCCATCCTGCTTCGGCACCGGAACGATGTTGGCCAACCAAGTTGGGTACTCAGATACCAGCAGGAACCCTGCGTCAATTTTCTTGGTGACCTCTTCCTTAATTTTCAGAGCCCAGTCCGGGCGGATCCTTCTGAGTTTCTGTTTAATGGGTCGAGCCTCTGGGTCAAGAGGGATCCGGTGCTGTACAATCTCAGGATCGATTCCAGGCATGTCTTCGTAGGACCATGCGAAAACATCTTTGAAATCTTTTAGTAAAGCGATTAAGCGCTCGCGCTTCTTCGAAGACAACATGGACCCGATCTGGACCAACCGCGGGTCCTCCTCAGTACCCACATTAACTGTAGTGATTTCATCAACCAAGGGTTTAACAAATCTCTCATGCTCTTGATCAATTAGACGTTGTAAAGCCGGAGGAATTTCTTCCTCATCATTTTCATCAAAATTTTGAAAGTCCGGATTAATACAATAAATCAAAGGCACATAAAAGTACTCATAAACCACAGCGATTACATTCTCATTAAGCACATCCAAATCGTCCGATTCCTCTGTTACAACAGACTCAAAAGAGAAAGAAAAAGACGACCTCGACAGGACTGTGGTATCCGGGTTGTCACCCCCAGGAATACCGGACTCAGACTCAGATGAGCTGGAACCTAATTCCGACTCCACAGACTCGGTGGAATCAGATTCCGGCTCACTACCTGACCCGACACTGCTTGACAAAAATCCCTCCTTGTACTGCCAGATGAGGGAGGGTGCGATGGATGCATCCAAAATGTTTGACGGTAGTCCCGCGGCCGTTTCATTCCCGATCATGGACACGAAGAAGTTATCCCCCAAGCACTTCTGTACGATCGGAGGATCTGAAAGTAGACAAGCCAGTGCTACCCCCATTTCGATTTCGGCGTTCTCAGAATCCACTTTCTTGCACTGCTCAACCTCAGCTGATGGGTCTGTCTGCTCTTCCGCAACATCATCCCTGGATATCTGTAGGTCAAAGAAGATCTCAAACCCCGGCAGGCGCTTCCTCTCGGCATTCAGCCATGGCTTTGGGAAGCCACAAAATGGAAAGTCCTCCCCCTTCCGAATGAAGCGTCTGTTTAGGGTACCCTGGATGGGTCGGTGCATCAACTCAAAAGGCTTCCCCGGCTGCTTCGCTCTGGCTCCCAGCCATCTCCTTACCTTTCCTCACCCAATCCTCTTTGGTGGGCAGATAACCCAAGCCAAAGGTCTGTGGGTTGTGCGGCACTTCGGCCAATACTGCAATGCCTTTCCGGCCACTCGTCCCTAACCCCATCCCGGGGATGTGTTAGAGCTTGTGCATGAGGTACACTAATTGAGCGCTAACATACAACCCCTCATCAACAACCAAGATGTTCTGTACAATCTGAGCCTCAGCTAAGGTAAGTCCTGATAAGAACACATCCGCCATACCATGCTTGATTTCCAAAACCGACGTAGATACTTCTGGTGGTGGATGAATCGATGAATTTCCAAAAACAATGGCCACCCCCATCCCGTGGGGATATTTCAACATCTGGTGCAAGGTGGACGAAACTACCTTCACCTGGTGCAGCCACGGCCGCCCCAAGAGTAGATTGAAGGTTGCAGGAACTTCCAAGACGTGAAAGTCAATCTCATGCTGTCATGGACCGACCTGGGTCTGAATTTTCGCCGTCCCCATTACTTCTCTACTTGTGTTATCCTATGCCCTTATCACCTGAGCTGTAGGCACAAAGTCTGCGGGCTTCAACCCGATTGCATATGCTATCCTTGCCAGGCACACGTTGATGGCGAATCCGGTATCGACAAGAACCACCGGTATCCATTTGTTTCTATACTCCACAGAGATGTAGAGAGGTTTGTTGTGATCTGAGCCCTAAGGCGGCAATTCCTTGTCAGAAAAAGTCAGCGTCGGGGAACCTCCTCCCGGAAAAACCAAGCCCACCAGTTGTTTAGGCGTGGTGTCTATTGAGAGTTTGGCCTTGTCCATTGCTGATAAGACAGCTTGTCTATGAACGCGTGTAGCCATAAGCAGTCCCCAGATGGAGATGTCTGCTTGTATCTTTTTCAATTGTTTTAGCACAACCTCATCCTCAAGTAACTTCTTTTTCTGCTTTTCCGCCTCCTTGTCATTCTCACTGGCTGATCTAGGTGTGGGGGCTTGAAATACCGCCCACTCCTAGTCATATGGTCAACTTCGCCAATATACCAGGTATCGTCCGGTTGATTACTCCCCCAATCCTCATCTGTGTGGGCAAGACATAGATCATCGTCCTCCCACCACATTCCATCGGCAGACGACAGACATCTATCTGGCTCCATTGTAACCATCCCTGTACTCGCAGTACTTTCCGTCCAGGTGTGCACATAGCAGGTTCAGTCCCCACAAGGGCCTTGGCTTTTCTGGCTCTCTCAGAGTCTTCAATTCCTTCTTGTTCCAACTGCGTCAATACAGTTTGCTGTTCAACATTCCCTGTATTCAAAATGCCCAAATCCCGAGCAAAATTCTTGGCACCGGTGCTCCCCGGCGATGCATTCTGACTCCCGGCCCTTCCAGCCACAATTGATGTCCTTGCCCCTAACGAGTCCTTTTCCAGCTGAGATTCTTCAACAATATCTGGTTGGTCATCAAGCCACCCTATAACCTCTGCTGACTCCTCAAAATCGAACCAGTTGACTGTCATGTCCCCCAGATCTTGTTCGTTGAAAATCTGAAGGTTAGCAATGTCCCCTTCCAGAACTGCTAAGTCATCTGTCCTCTGATCAAGTCCATCCCCTTGTAGTACACAAATTTCTGCCCCCACCGGTAATTCCACATTTGGCCTAATCTGACCTGCTGACGTAATGTAGCCACTCAGATTGTACACCTCCTCAGCAAAGCTCCCCAACTCCTCAGTCCCTGAATCCACTGTACCGCTTTCCTCCGAAATCATCCCTATTCTGTTTTCGATAGCCACCACCATTGGTTCGGGTTGGGTTCGGGAGATGTAAAACATGCACAAGTCAGTGCTATCAGGAAAGAACACTTCTGGCTTGGGTAGGTGAGATGGGGTGATATATATGCTGGGGTCGTATGACATGACCCCGGTCTGGATAAAGTTGATGCGTTTGGGAGGTGGAGCTTGGTTGTGTGGTGGGAGAGGGTTGGTTGTGACATTGGGCTTCTCTGGAGGCACAATCACCCTATTATCAACGAGATCTTGAATCCCATGACGTAATCGGAAGCATTGGTCGGTGTCATGACCGTGCTGTTGGTGAAAGGCATTGTATTTGGCTGGATTATGGGAAGGGGGAAGTGGATTCGGTAATGGCCGCGGCTCTAGGGGCTTCAAGTGCCCTTTCCTGATTAAAACCCCCAGAGCTTTGGATAGGGGCATGTATAATGGAGTGAAGGTTCTTTGGCCTCGAGGTTGGTATTTGGTTGTCTGTGAGTTGCTACCGGATGCACCGGTGAATGGTGTAGCGGCAAGGCCTCTTGGGGGGGGGGAGTGGTGGTGACCATGCTCACTTCTGAAGCTCTGGCAGTTGCGGCATTGCTCGTGCCTGTATTTGTGTTGCGGTTGAAGGTTCTCCTGGGTTGCTCTCTATCTTGGTCAATCAGACCCTGTTTTATAGCATCCTCAATTTGTAACCCCATCTCATGTAAATCTAAAAAGGTGGGAAAGGGGAGTACGATCATTTTTTGCATGAGCTTAGGCTGGAGATTGCGCACAATCATCCGTATTTGATCTTTGTCAGTTGGCCTAAGGGTCATCATCGAGGCCTTGGCCCTCCAATGAGTTACGAATTCAGAAAAGCTCTCCTTCGACTCCTGCCTAGTCGTCTCAAGATCACGAGTTGTGATCTCGATCTATGTGTTATAGGAGTATTGAGCGACAAAAGCCTCAGCCATCTCATCCCAATTCCTCTTAACATCGTCTTCCAGTTTTGCGTACCAGATGGTCGCTGCACCCGACAGGGTCCGGCCGAATAAAGAAAGCTTTTGTAGTCTGGTGAGGCCCATTGGCCTTAACATGTCTAAGAACAGCCGTAAATGCACCATGGGATCCCCAGACCGGTCAAAGCGGTCAATATGTCGCATCTTAAATCTGTCTGGCAGCGTCACGGCTGCATCGGTACACCCATCCTCGATGTCCGGGATGGACTTCACACCCTGAGATTTTTTGAACACCTTTTCAAGGTTATTCACTTTTAATGCCGTGGGGTCCACCACGAATTCGAAGGGAGAATCTGGTTGATTGATAGGAGTGGGTGCCTTGGATAGTTGAGGTAGAATCGGGGCAGAGCTGGCCCCGTTGGGATGTCTGTATCCTCCTGGACATTTTGGACATTCGCCGTCTCCCCGGGTATTGGAACTCTTGGTAGGGGAGGAGTTGGGTGTGAAGCTGATGCTCCGGCTTGTTGCTGTAGCCAGGTAATTAGCTCTGCCTGTTGGGCCATGACAACGGCCTGCTGTTTGGCAAATTATGCTTGACGAACAGCATCCTCCTGCATGGCTTTCATGCTTTCTTGGAGCTGACACACCATTTCTTCCACTCTTGCCATACTGCCCTGATCTATCTGAACCACCGGTGTGTCTATCTCTATAGTAGAGTCGAATCTCAACCTGACTGTTCAAAGACCACTGATCTGGCAATCTCGGTACCGATACACTGCGTCTTCTCGACCTCCGCCTGACAACCGGGGGTAAGGAATAGAACACTGGTTGTCTGTCTACCAGATCCTCAGATCGATGGAGTAGACGACCTCTAGCCCAGAGTGCTTGGGGAATATCTGCTTGGTCGGAAGCAATTGTACGAAACTACCTAGCAAAAAGATAAATAAAGCATAATAAAGAAATAAACAACCAGAAAACGGACAGCATAACGGCTTAAATAAACACAACACATAGTTGGGTATAACAACACACAGTTGATAAGCTGAATACACCATTCTCAAACACTGATCATTGTTTCCCAAATCACTGCCCAAATTTGAATTTGATACCCGCAGATATACTGATTCTCAAAACACTGGTGCCCGCAGGCTTGATGCCCAAACTTTGCAAACTGATACATGCATTCCTGTAGAGACACACTCTAAAAGCACATAGCAAACAAGTGAGAGCCAAAACGCCCCTATGGAGGGGTAGGGTTTCCCTATCCTATTTTGTCAGGAGCTAGGGTTTCACTACGCATACAGCAGTTTCAAACAACCTACAATTGGGTAAGCAACTTGTCCTAGCTTGGAATGGTCACTATGGATTCCTGATCTGCACTAGGTTGAATGGTCAAAAGGGTGCCCCGGTAAAACTGGGGTTTGGGTTCCCATCATGGCAGAGCCCCTAACCGGTCATCCTTATGGCACACTTCTCAAAGCGAGCCTCCGGCAAACCGTTCAGGAATAGCAGATGGAAAACACGGTGTCCTAGGCGCACCAATGCAAATGCAATGCAAAGAGACACATAAGTGTAATCAAAACAAGATATCATGAGTTCGAGTCAAGTTCTCTAAATTTCCCAGCAGAGTCGCCAAAAACTATAGACGTCCCCGAATGTCCCGGGAGGAAGCTCGTTTTGTTCATTGGGCTTACTACAGTTCGGACTCAATGTCACGGTTCTTAATCTGATCTCGTAAAGTGCAATACGAGATTGATAAATCACCAAAGAGTCCAAATCTGGCAAATCGTTTTTAAAAACTAATTTTTAGAAAGAAGTGCCAAACATGGACTGCTTTGCCAGATACAGATTCGCCACCTAAATATTATATTTTGGGGGAATTTAGGAAACCCTGACTCGTGCCTAAGGTCACGTGTCCGTCATCACCAAAGTTGCCTCGGCTCGGGAACTTGGGTACGATTGGGAAAGGTCATTTCATGAGCACCCCTTCTCGCCTGATTGAAGATCGACCACTACTAACAATGATATCGGGTTTTTTGAAAACACATGTGCTCTTATTCTGGTTTATTAGCCTAGAATGACTATGTGATGCGCATAGCATACAAGTATAGACTGGATTGCCTAAGTTGGAATAAAGCATCGCATATCCGTTTGTCATAAGCGGGTAAATAAAAGGGAGAAATATGTGGGGTTGGAAGACATACATCACACACACGCACACTTATTACGACAGTGCCCTCTCTCAGAGGGTCCGAATAAATAATACAACACCAACTAGCTAATCTAAGCTAATCTAATTAAGCCAGTTATTACACAACCAAAATGAATAACGAATTATAGCTAAATATTACACAACATTAATTAATTAAAAAGTTAAACTAAGGAAGCAAATAAATTAGCATGCAAACTATATGAAATGGGCTGCCTCAGCTCTGTTCCGAATGATAAAGGATGCATGCATGCTCGAGTGGCCTTGTCGGGAAATCCATCGCGATGCCCCGGCTTGCCTTTGTTTGCAATTGAATTCAGAAACTTGCACAAAGCTCCAAGGAGATGAAACTCCACCCATGGAAGTTGTGGGAAGGCTACTAACCAAGCTATGGACAGGGAGATCACCTGCCGACCACCCTTGGTGGTGAAGACCAGAAAAGGTGGTCGGCCTGCCAGAAAACTGGGTGGGCCGACCAGTTCATTCTCCTGGTTTCTGCTTTTTCTGCAACAAAGGAAAGAGAGAGAGAAGGCAAAGTATTTTCAACATATGTGTACTCGACCACTCTCCCCGTCGTTGCATAAGCTCTAGGGGGTGTAGTCCTCGATCCTTGTGCCATCAATCACGCATCCCGATGCATGATGGACGAGGAGTCGAATTTGCACGACTCAATGGGACATGAATGCACATATAAGCAACTAAAACCAACAACTCCATCATGGATGGTCAAGAGTGTCAGTGACCAAGAATTGAGGCACGTTTCATCACTTTGAGTGCGAAACGTCCCTCGTTTCCGGTGTTTGGACTAAACCTTGCTCCAAACACAATGCAACAATTAATGTATGGACAAATGCAACTCTAGCATGCAATCTAAATGCAATGCGACTAAGTGATGCGAAAATGCAAAGGATGACATGCAAGCATGCAAATGGCATACACAATGCTATGAAGCAATAAAAGGCATACTCAATGCACATGAATTATGTGGCATGCATACACAATGCACTAACATACGCAATGTTATGAATGAGGCATACGCAATGCAATGATCAAACATGCGATAACATGGACTATAGGGCATACACAATGCAAGATGGACTTCAACCAAGATGGATGGGCCTCGGACGCACCCAAATCAGTGGCCATACATGATGAAAACAAGGCAATGACACACACACAAGCATGCACAGTGCAAAGGCTCCAAGCCAAGGGCACAAAATGCAACTTTTCAAGAACATGTCAAGGATGAAACATGGAACACAATGGCATATATTTCAGCTCTGGAATGGCATACAAAATGGTCCCGAATCATGAAACAACTCACCCGATGCATGTTGGATGGCACAAATACCGAAACTAGTGAGGGGCATTACACTGGAGGTATGCAAAGCGATGGCCAAATGACCAAACCAACCCCAAAAAGCCCCTATGCTGACCCAAAACAGTGGCAAAATAGACTAAAATGATGGCTTGCAATGCACAAAAATGAAGCTCATGCAATAGCCCAAAAATGAGGCATACAAGCACAACTCTCAAACGCATTTAAAGAGTGGAAAACATGGGAATATGGCACAAGTATAAGCTCTGAAATAACATGTTCAATGATGCCAAGACATGAAAACAACTCAAGTTAAGCATGCAGGAGGCTTCAAAACACAAAGCTAGGCAAGGGTATTACACTATGAGCATGCATGACAAGCATCATTCGACCATGGGACTTCAAAACAGAGCTAAGGCAGCCCAAATCATGAATAAAATCAGTTTGGAACATGGCTAGAATATGCTAGAATCAAGGGCCAAAACAACATGCAATGTAAGCTAGTGAACATGGATTACACTACAACGATATGAAGCATTCAAGAGGCCACTAAACCAGCAAAAGTCAAAGGCATGACATACCAAATAAAGCCCAAAAACCCACTGAAACATGATCAATGCATGCAAGAATGACATGCTGCTTTGATAAGCTACAAGAGGGGTTATTCTACACATGCAAGAGACACAACCAAGGTGACAAAACCAACTTTGGAAAGAGCCTATGAAGGCCCTAAAAGTCACTGAAAGGGGCCTGAAACAAGGGTTGGAGGTGTGCAAATATGGGCTCCTTTGAAAGGCGAAAAATGCCAACAAACAAGGCCAAAAGAGAGAGGGTCACCCCTCTCTGATTTTGGCCCTCAAAACAGCATGCCAACCACTGAAAATCCACTGGATTTCGGTGGCTAAAAGGCCAAGCAAAGGTCAATACAAAGGCCTTAAGGCATGGCTCAAAACAAAGCAAAATGAAGCATGCAAGGGGGTAGATGACCCCCAACAACAAAATGACTCTAAACAAACATCAAAAGGACCTCAAAACAAGACTTTTTTCAGTTGACAACGAAGCTCAAATATGCATGAAAATAAGGCTAAGAGATGGATCAAAATGAAGCTAAAAAAAGGAAAAAAGTGTTACCCTTGTAGCTCAGGAAAAACCAACCACTTCTGGACCCAAAAACCAAACCTCTAACCTCTGAAAATGACCTCCGAGGACCTGAAAGCAATGGTGGAAGTGTATGGCTATGAGGTGTAGTGTAAAAGGTTCAAGAACTATGCACTTTTGGAGCCAAAATGGTGAGATATAGAGAGGGATACATGTTTTGCCTTAGACCAATTTCAGAACCCTCACAAAGGAGTGGGAGGCCCTCCTTTATAAAGATACAAGGCCTTAGCTTCTCAAAGAAGCTAAAAACCAAGGCCAAAGATCCTCCATACGATGCAGTCTGTGCCTTCCAGCTGGCATAGTTGGCACACACTCATAGAGACAAGACTGAGGGAGGCAGGCCGACCAGTTCAGGTGGTCGGCCGACCACTTCCTCTAGTCGGCCGACCAATTCAAAAGGTTCAACCCCAAAATTGTTGGTCGGCTAGCCTACTTGGTGGTCTCCCAACTGAATGCAAGCTAGTGGTATGGTGGGAGACCAGCAAATGTGGCTCAAAAACCAAGAAGACCAGTTTCCTGACAAGAAAATTGGCTAGCGGGAGAAAAGTGGTCTCCAAGGAGAAAAGGTGCTCTCCCACCCTTGTATCACCTCCCAAACAATGAAAAGCAGGTCCATGCCAAAAATGAACCAAGACGGATGCAAAACGAGGGTTCGGGGGGTCAAAACGTGCAGCCGGGTGCCCCGAAAATTGGCTGTTAAGCATCGAAAGTGGCTGCGACCACAAAGGTGGTCTCCTGGGCCACAGTGTCCCTCTAGAGAGAGGAAACAAGCTGTGTGCCAAAAACCATGCCAAACGGAGAAAGTTAAGCGGTCCCGAACCGAGGCGCACGGCCGACGGCTCCGAAAATCGGAAACTGGTCTCCAAATGGGAAAAGTGGCCTACGACCATGAAAAGTAGCCTACGGCCACAGAGAGATGGTCTACAAGACCTCTCCCTCCCTTCAGGAAGAGAAAACAAGACCTGATTCGCAAACCGAGGTGAAGCACAAAAGGGTCCGGAGGTCTGAGGGTAAGGCTCTCAGCTGAAACTTTGAAAGCTCAGGACGAGCACAACATGCGCAATCACCGAGCGCTCAATCGATGACGTCTGAGTCTTAAGGTCGGTCAAAAATGGGGTGTCTACAATTGTATATGCACATTGCACTTATATGTTTATTAAACGTCATATACTGTGTTAGATTGTTCCTACTGGGCTGTGGCTCACCCTATTTGGGAAGAACATTTCAGGTATTGATTGCATGCCTCCACCAAGGCAATAGCATTGGAGGGACTTTTTGGAAGCAAGAGCTTCTTTATTTCGATTGTATATTTTTGTATAGCCAGGGGCTTTATTTGTAAGGGCTATTCTCATTTTGTTGTAACCAAGTCAAGACTTGGAAAGATGTAAGCCTATATGGCATTTATTTATGTTAAACTCTTTTGTACTATTAGTGTTATGAAATGAAAGGACTTTGCACGTTGATTTATACAGTTGTTATGTATGCTTTGGGTCATATTTATTGCATTATTTTGGGGGTGTTACAACTTAGTATTAGAGCGTACCGGGTTTAAATACTTTGGGTACGTAGGAAGTGGTTACTACCACAATGGGTTCGTCTCGCTTGGTTGAGACTCTATTATGTATTGTATGCTTATGTGATTATGTGGGTATGGGATTTAGTTTCTGAGATGTTGATCGAGTCCACGAGTTTCCGGGAATCCTGTTGGAAAGGAACTTGATCACTATCGTTTCTAACTGGAACTCTAGCAACGCCACTTGATCATTATCCAAAAATGAAATTCGTATGTGTTTAGGTGGCTATGTGCTTATGTTGAGTGAATTATTGTTGTCCAACGTATTAGAGGACGCGAGTGAGTTAGATTCGGCACATTTGTGAATGTGATAATCTCTTTGTTACCTTCATTAGGATATCAAGATGTGGTCATGGCAGTAGGCGTGGTAGGCCTAGGAGGCACGAGATGCCTATATCGGATGAAATTTCGGCACAGGAGGAGGGAGTTGGTTAGGCCAACGTGGCTGAGCCAATCGGTCAACTGGCCATGGGTGCCTTAGCCTACGAAATGGTTGGAGCATTGAAGGAATCTATGCACATTCTCAGAGCTAAGAATCAAGTCCAGACCTAGGTAGCTGAAGCTGGGCCATCTTTTCTGAAGAGAGGGTTTTTTTGGTCTAACCCAAACGAGTTTTTGGGTGATCCCAAGGAGCCACTAAAAGCAGATGAGTGGCCAGAGCAAATGGTGAAGACTTTTGAGATGCTCAGCATCGAAGATGGAGGTTTGAGAGTGACCTTGGCATCCTTCTAGTTAAAGGGAGACGCGGGTCAATGGTGGAAGTATGCGCGTGGGTGCATTGGAGGGACTTGGGAGGCTTTTGTCAGGGCCTTCCATAACAAGTTTTTGCCTTCCACTGTTGGAGAGAAATTGAGGGACTAGTTTTCCAAGCTGGTGCAATTGAAAACACCTATGGAAGAGTTTAAAGTTAGCTTTACTTGCTTTTCTAGGTTTCCACCCAAGCTTGTAGCGGCATAAGAGCGCCGGTGTTTGGAGTTTAAGAAGAGGCTGAGGACAGGACTCATGTTCCGAGTGGCCGGGTCCATGATTAGAGACTATGGGCACCATGTAGAGGAGACGTTCTATCTTGAGACTATTATGCAGGCCAAGGAGGAGAGAATGGGGGGCTCTAGGACGAGTCAGGATAGTCGAGGGGACGGTAAGAGGCAGAGGGGTTCTAACCCTCAACAGTCCCAGAGAGTACAGTGGAGGTCTACCTTTCCAGTGCCAAGTTTGAGTTTTGGGAGAGGTGGTCAGGGGGATGTAACTTGTTTCAAATGTGGTCAGCTGGGCCACAAATCTCCAGCTTACTTGCAGAAAGAAGGAGGGCAGCGAGCACCTTCGTCTTCGGCTCGTTCTCAGGGCTAAAGTCAGGGTAGAGGACAGCTGCCCACTTGTTATCAATGTGGACAAAGCGGGGCACCTGAAGAGATTTTGCCCACAGTTGGGTAGCACATCTAGTGCGTCTTGTTCGAAGCAGACACAAAGTCACCAATCTACACAGTTAGTACAGGCCTCGAGGGCCAATCAGGGAGGTTCTTCGGCTCAACCCGTACAGCAAGCTTATGCCCCGAGGGGTGAGCAAGTAGATCAGAGGCCAACAGGTTGTGTATATGTTGTTACCATGCCAGATCTTGTACCGGGTCCATCTGTAGTGAGAGGTACCTTTTTGTTTTACAATTCAGTTGCTAATGTGTTAATTGATATGGGTGCATCCCATTCTTTTATCTCGTCTGCATTTGCATCGATTTTGGGGTTGGAGTTGGCACAGTTAGCATCTCGTATTTGTATAGAATCACTTATTGGTGGTGAGGTTATTCTGAAATAGGGGTGTCGGGGTTACGACATAGAGGTTGTCGATCGTCAATTTCCATTTGCATTTGTGTTAATTGACATGACTAGTTTTGATGTTATTTTGGGTATAGACTGGTTATCGTCATACCGGGCTATTATAGATTGCTACCGTCAAAGGGTTACTGTATGTACCTTGAGCGGTGATTGCTTTTATTTCTTAGGGGACCAGGTGGATAGAGTCTTATCACTGGTATATGATCCGCATGGGCAGAGTGAACTTAGTTTTCTCCTTGCTAGCTTTTTGAGTAGTGAGTGTGATAACGACCATGTTAAGTTGCCAAGGGTGGTTTGTGAATACCCCGATGTTTTTCCTGAGGACCTTACTAATTTTCCACCTCACTAGGAGATCGAGTTCTCTATGGATTTCGTGCCTAGCACGACACCAATCTCTATGTCACCATATCGGTTTGCACTTGCTGAGTTGAGTGAGTTGAAGATTCAATAGGAGTTGTTAGATAAGGGTTTTATCTGCCCTAGTACATCACATTGGGGAGCACCGGCTCTCTTTGCTAAAAAGAAAGATAGAGCCTTGCGAATTTGTATTGATTACAAGATGTTGAACTGGGTTACTATTAAGTATAAGTACTCAATGCCTCGTATAGATGATCTGTTTGATCAGTTGAAGGGTCTTGTTGTTTCTCTAAGATAGACCTGAGGTCGGGTTATCATCAGTTGAGGGTAAGGGAGAAGGATATCCCGAAGACGGCATTTCGTATGTGGTATGGCCATTACGAGTTCTTAGTAATGCCTTTTGGGTTGACCAATGCACCAGCTTTATTTATGGATTTGATGAACCGAATTTTTTGAGAGTTTCTAGACCGTTTTGTGGTCGTCTTCGTGGACGAAATTTTGATTTATTCACCCTCTGAGGAGAAACACGAGGAACACTTGTGAGTAATGCTTGAGTTGCTTTGAGCCCACAAGCTGTATGCTAAATGCTTTCGAGATCTGTCGTTTCTTGGGGTTGGCTGGGTATTATTGAAGATTTGTGAAGGATTTTTCTAAGCTAGCTTCACCTTTAACTACGCCGACAATGAAGGGAGTCAAATTTGTGTGGGATGAGACTTGTGAGAAGTTGTTCCAAGAACTTAAAGTTAGACTAACCAGTCCTCCAATTTTGATTATTCCAGAGAGGGGTTTGGGTTATTCGGTATATGGTGATGCCTCACGGGAAGGTTTGGTTTGTGTTTTGATGCAAGAGGGGAAGGTAGTAGCCTATGGCTCGCGGCAGTTGAAAACACACGAGAGGAATTACCCTGCTCATGACCTAGAGTTAGCAGCGGTGATTTTTGCCTTGAAGATTTGGAGGCTTTATCTGTATGGTGAGAAATTTGAGGTGTTTTCAGATCATAAGAGTCTGAAGTATCTGTTTACTCAGAAAGACTTGAATTTGAGGTGAAGAAGGTGAATGGAATTCATAGAGGATTATGATTTTGAGTTGAATTATATCATCCGGGGAAGGCCAATGTTGTGGCCGATGCCTTGAGTAGGAAATTTATTAGCAACATAACTTGTATTGCCATCCGGAAAAGGGAGATGTTGGGTACTCTTGGGGAGTTTGACTTGCATCCTGGCAAGCCCGTTGAATCTGCAACCTTGTTTTCTATAGTTGCCCAACCTACACTTGTGAACCGAGTGTTAGAAGTGTAGAGGGGTGATCTTGGGGTAGAAACCCTCAGAGAGAAGATCTCTAGTGGGAAAGTGAAGAGGGGCTTAACTGTGTATCCCAACCAAAGTGTGAGATACCATGATCGTTTATTCGTGTCGGAGTCCTGTCAAGAGGAAGTACTTCGAGAGTTTCACCATTCACGCCTTGCAGTGCATCTGGGAGGCACAAAGATGTATCATGACCTGAGTCACTAGTTTTGGTGGAGAGGTATGAAGAAGGATGTAGCCGTGTTTGTATCGAAGTGCCTTACTTGTCAGCAACTGAAAGCCAAGCATCAGAGGCCAGCGGGTTTGTTATAACCCCTGCCTATAGCCGAGTAGAATTGGGAACACGTTACGATGGATTTTGTTGTGGGCTTTTCGACGACTCAACGGGGTAGTGATGCCATTTGGGGGCTAGTTGACCGGTTAACCAAGTCTGCACACTTCATACCTATGCGCGTGAGTGATTTGGTAAACTATCTTGTCGACTTGTACATCAGGGACATAATGAGGTTGCACGGGGTCCTTGTGACGATTGTTTCGGATAGAGATCTGTGCTTCACAGCTCGGTTGTGGCAGAGTTTGTAGAGTGCCTTGGGCACTAGATTGACCTTTAGTACTGCGTATCATCCTCAGATTGATGGGTAGTCCGAGCGCACCATTCAGATCCTTGAGGATATGCTACGAGGCTGTGTCCTTGATTTTAAAGGGTCGTGGGAGAGGCACTTACCCTTAGTGGAGTTCTATAGACCGCCCGAACTCCACTCCGCGTGCGAGGGCGCGAATTGTAGTTCTAACTACTACAGTTCGGACTCCTGTCACGGTTCTAAATCTAATCTCACAAAGTTCAATGTAAGACTGATAAATCACTAAAGAGTCCAAATCCGACAAATCGTTTTGGAAAATCGATTTTAATCAAAAAGCGCCAAACATGGACTGCTTTGCCAGATTTCAGAGTCGCCACCTAAATATTTTGTTTTGGGAAATTTAGGAAACCCTGACTCGTACCTAAGGCCACATGTCCGTCATCACCAAAGTTGCCTCGGCTTGGGAACTTGGGTACGGGAGGGGAAGGTCCTGAAATGAGCACCCCCACTCGCCCGATCAAAGGATCGGCCTCTACTAACATGATATGTTGTTTTTGAAAACACATGTATTCTTATTCCGGTTCATTAGATAGTTTACTATGTGATGCGCACAGCATACAAGTATAGAAGTTGGAACGAAACATCTCATGTTTGTTTTTCGAAAATGGTTTGAAGTTGCTACTCGCAAGTAGGCTAAAACGCGGATTTGCCACCCTCAAGTGGGCTTCAAACATGATGATTTGCCACTTCAAGTGGGCATAAAACGCACATTTGATGAATTGTCCCAATTCAAGTGATGAAGCCTTCATCCACAAGCATTCATGCAGTTATAGCAGTTAAGCACATAGCCTCATGGCAAGCATGCTAAACATGGCAACATTTACACGCATGCAAGGATGCTAAAGCATAAACACTCACAACGTACTCCGAGCCAAAACAAAAACCAGTTAGTAATCATGCATGATCCTAGCTATGTTAAAATGCCTAACGCAACACATGCAGAATGCAACTAAAATAGGCTCAGCTATTCTAAGATGGCATATGAATGTGACAATTGATACATGTATTCAAATTGGTATTGAAATACGATGCAGTTTTTATGATGCACCGAGCCTGGTGCATACAAGACGGATGAATGGATGCACACATGCAAGCATAAGGTATGCTAATTGAAATATGCCCCAAACTAACCATCGAAAGCTGATAAGTAAAAGGGAGAAAGAAATGAAGTTGGAAGACATGCATCACACACACGCACACGCACACGCACACTTATTACAACATTTGCCCTCTCGACGGAGGGTCCGAATAAGTCAACTAACTAGCTATGCTAATTAAACTAATTATTACAAACCAAACTAATTAACTAACTTAGCTAATTAATTATTACACAATCGAATTGAAACAAATAGCTATGCTAAGCTAGTTGAGATATTACACAACAAATTGAATGATTAATCATGCAAACTAATCATAAGCACTGAAATGGCCTCGCGGGCAAGGAAGAGATGCATGCTCAGTCGGCTTTGCTCAGAAATCCACTGTCGTGCCTCATGATGCCTCTGTTTGCATTGTTTTGGACTTCTGAAAATTGTGCCAACTTCCAATATGCTTCTGATCCACCTTATGACCATTCTGAGAGGTGGCCGGCCAAGAGGAATGGCCATCAGCCAGAGTTTATGGCTATCGGCCAATTTTGATAGCCGATCGGCAGACTTGATGGCCGGTCGGCCGCTTTGATGGCCGGTCGGCCACTGCTTCCTAAAATTTATCCTTTTGGCTGCAATAGAGCACAAACAGAGCCATGGTAGTGTATTTGCAAGAAAATGTTTGTGCAACTACACTCCTTATCATGTCTTAAGCTCAAAGGAATGTAGTGCTCGGCTCTCGAGCCACCAATCACGCACCTCAATGCATGATGGCTAAAGAGGCCGAGTTGCACAAATCAATGTCAATGAATGCACACAAATAACACATAAGACTCGATGAACCTCCACCTTATCATACATGATCAAAGGTGTCGATGACCTAAGGAACAAGGCACATTTCATCACTTTGAGTATGAAACGTGCGACATTCCTCGTCTTTGGATCAACATCCAACCTAAACACAATGCAACACACACAACATCCTAACACAATGCAACGCAATAACATGTAAACAACATGAGCATGGCAAGGGCTATTTAATGCAAAACTCAATGGACCAAACCAACCTCAAACAAGCCTCATGCATGCCAAGACAATGGCCAAAACATGCTGAAAATGAAGTCCAAAAGCAAATACAAGCATGCATACACATTGGTTCGTAAACAAGGCATGAGGACACAACTCTCAAACACATTGAAGGAATGGAAAATGTGAGAGTGTGGCAATGAAATATGCTCTGAAGTCATGTAAGAAATGATGTCAAATCATGCACATAACACAAGTATAACATGCTAGGAGGCTCGAAGCTTAAGACTAGCAAAGGGACTTGCACCATGGCCATATCAATCAAGCCCCAAAGAGCCAAGATGACTTAAAACAGTCCCAAGGCAGGTCAAAACAATACTAGAAACATGCTTAAACATAGCCAACATATGCTAGAATTAGAGGCATGAAGCATGGAGCATACAAGGCCAATGAAGAGGATTACACTACACCCACCAAAACCAAGCATGAGATGACTTCATTAACAAAAATTAGAGTTGTATTATGGAAGAATAACACCCAAAACACACTGAAATGGTAGCCTAAAAGCTTAGGCAAGATGGCATACACATTAGCTCATGTTTAAGGCATAAAGCACCAACCCTCCAAAGCATTGAAAGAGTGAAAGATGTGAGAGTATGACCACACTACACACACTAAAATCACATACCAAATGATGTTAAATCATGCAAATAGCCCAAGCAATGCATGGTAGTGACTTGGAAACTCAAAGCTAGTGAACAAGATTGCACTAAGGCTACCCAAAGCAAGGCATGCATGACCAAAACAACTTCAAAAAGAGCTTAAGCATGGCAAAACATGAGTAAAAACTTCCTGGAGTGGAGCCAAAAGCAAGCTAGAATGAAGGTCCAAAGCATGACACATGTTAAGGCTATAAGGAGGATTGCACTACAAGGGTATGAAGCATACAAGAAGCAATCAAACTAAGCCAAAACAAAGTTAAGACATGCCAAAATAACAACAAAAACATGCTGAGATAAGACCCAAACATGCTAGAGAGACATGCTACTTTGCAAGGCTACAAGTAGGATTACACTAGAAGCACTAGAAGCATGCAAGAGGTGACCAAGACAGCCAAGAACGGAGTCATGGAAGGTCTAAGAAGTCACAAAAAAGTGTTCAAACAAAGCCTCAAGAAGATAGAAATGCATGCTCCTTTGGTGAGCCATCAACACAAGCCAACATGAGTAGAGGAGGGGGGACAACCCCCACCCATTTCGGACCTCAAAACCATATTTCCACCATTGAAATTCCCCTGGAATTTAGTTGTAGGAAGGCCAAAAGGAGATGGCCTCAAAGACCTAAAGAGATGGCATAAAACAAAGCCAAATGAGCCACCAAAGGGGGTAAACCCCCCCTCCCCTAACACAAACAAAGCCTTAAACAAACATTTTAAGCACTTAAATACAGAGCTTTTTTCAGTTGAAAGCTTGGCCTAAAATAGTATGCAAAGGGGGCCAAACCCTTAAGCAAAACAAGGCTTAAAGGGGGTAACAACTCACCCTTGAAGAACCACAGCAAATCAGCACTTCTGAGCCAAAGAAAACAAACCTTGAGAGTCCAAACAAGGTCCTCTAGCACCTCAGCAACAAAGCAATGGTGCTTTACTAGGTGTTGTAGTAAAAAAGTGAAGAGAAAACGCACTTTAAGGCTCACAATAGCGCAATATATATATATATATAGGGAGAGAGAGGGATATGTATATCTCTCAGCCAAATTTTAGAACCTCTAGAAAGAGAGAGGAACCTCCCTTCTGATAGAAAATCAAGTCCCCAAGCTTGTTGAACAAGCTAGGAGCCTGTTAAAAGAAAAATAGCAGCAAAAGTAGAGAAAGGGGCCTCGGCCAAAAAAAATGGCTGACCGGCCATTAAAGGTGCCGACCGGCCATCAAAGGTGCTGACCGGCCACCACTGATGGCCGATGGAAGAAGGAAAGGCCGATAGGCAAGAGGCCTGGCCGATGGGTTGTAGGGCTAACCAACAAGCCACCTCCTTCCCTTAGAAACAAAGCCACAAGCTCTTGGTCCACAACCAAGCTCAAAATAGACAAGTTGAGAGGCTCCAAGGCAAGGCGCGCAACCGAGACATTTAGAAACTCAAAACGAACACGAGCATGGATGATCATCGAGTGTTCAAACGATGACGTCCAAGTCTTGAGGACGGTCAAAAATGGGGTGTCTACAGTTGCCCCTCTTTGACAGAACTCGAAAGACATGAAATGACGGGAGTGAATGTCAAAGCCCAGAGACGACCCATTTTTGACAAGGCCGAAGACTTAGACAAACATACAAGATAAGAAAGAGATGCACCCGCAGGCAGGGGCAAGATGCAAATGATATGCACAATGCAGGACATAACTTATGATTATGCAAAGAGGACTGTAATAAAACATCTAGATGCAAGTGTTATGCAAAGAAATGCTACAGCAAACTCGTACACAAGCAAAATAAGTAAACACGTCACGCGTGGGAATTACAGACCAAACTACATCTCATGCAGAAATGATGAAAGAAAATTATGCAATCTTAACTACGGCTCACGCAGGAAAGACTAAAAGCGACTATCGAGAACACCCAAAGTCTCAAACGAAACACCTCCTAACGTATCAAACGCGAAAGGAGGAGGACTGCGCAAGAAAGCACAGTCATCCAAACGCGTGTCAAACGCGAGAGGAGAAGGGAGCGGTGCAAACACCGGAGGGTGGTATGAACATCTGGCGCATATCCTAATGTTTTTAGCCACAGAGAGAGTTCACGGAGGCAGAAATGATCTTACCTGGAGTTCCTCCGAATGAACCGCACACACCACATCGTCTGGTTGTGCTAGTTTCAAATGAACCGTACATACAATATTGTGCCTGCATAAAAAATTTTTTTTGATAGGTACAATATAGTAGAGACGTAGATTCAACGTTACATCAGGATATAATTTCAATGCGAGATAAACGCGTGCATATACAATGCAAATGGAAAGGTGCATAACAATGCATGGGAGACGTGCATAACAATGCAAGCAAAATGGTGCACAACAATGCAAGTGAGAGGATGCATAACAATGCAAGTGAAACGTGCATAACAATGTACGTAGAATGGTGCATAACAATGCAAGTGGGGCGGTGCATAACAATGCAAGTGAGACATGGATAACAATGTGAGTGAGGTGTGCATAACAATGCAAGTGGAACGTGCATAACAATGCAACTAGAGCGTGCATAACAATGCAAGTGAAGTGTGCATAACAATGCAAGCAGAGTGTACATAGCAATGCAACTGAAGCGGTGCATAACAATGCAATGGAGACGTGCGTAACAACGCAAGTAGAAGTGTGCATAATAATGCAAGTAACGTGCGTGATAACGCAAGTAAAGTGCGCATAACAATGCAAGTAACGTGCGTGACAACGCAAGTAGAGTGTGCATAACAATGCAAGTAACGTACGTGACAGCGCAAGTAGAGTGTGCAAAACAATGCAACTAGGACGTGCGTGACAACGCAAGTAAGGTGTGCATAACAATGCAACAGAAGTGTGCAAAACAATGCAACTAGGACGTGCGTGAGAACGCAAGTAAGGTGTGCATAACAATGGAACTGAAGCGTGCAAAACAATGTAACTAGGACGTGCATGACAACGCAAGTAAGGTGTGCATAACAATGCAACTGAAGTGTGCAAAACAATGCAACTAGGACGTACGTGACAACGCAAGTAAGGTGTGCATAACAATGCAACTGAAGGGTGCAAAACAATGCAACTAGGACGTGCGTGAAAATGCAAGTAAGGTGTGCATAACAATGCAACTGAAGCGTGCAAAACAATGCAACTAGGACGTGCGTGACAACGCAAGTACGGTGTGCATAACAATGAAACTGAAGTGTGCAAAACAATGCAACTTTGCATACATGACAAGATGCACTAACACAACACATTCAAAGGCGATCCATCGATCTTAAGGTACACAAACGGGCATGGAAAAGGATACACTTTGTTCAGATTGAGTGCCACGCACTGGAAACATAGTTTGGAGCTTCCACGAAAACTGCTTGAGCTCAAAGGTGTATTTTCTTGAACTTTCTTGAGAGATGAGGGTACAAATCAACATAAAAACCCTAAACAAGGGTATTGGAGGTTCATCGGCCACTAGAAAACTCCATCGGCCAACAATTTGGCAGATCGGCCAAAAGTGGCAGATTCGGGGTAGTTTTGACATATTGCCTCGGGTCTTTAAGTATAGGGTTCCAAACCCTATTCTTTCACTTCTCCCTTGCCGTAATCCTTCCTTCTCTCTCTCTAGATCGCTTTGCCCCTTAGATCCGTGCTTCAAATTCATTTTCCAACGTCCCAAAAACATTTGATTCGCGAAACCCTCGTTGTTTTACATACTTTGAACCGATTGAAAAGTGATTTCGGTGTTCCTTTCTTGATTTCTGTCACTTGGGGTTTGTCTTCCCCGAGTTACCCTTGGTTTTCGTGCCCTCTTCCGCACTTCGACCTTTTCTTCCATTTTTCACCCCTCAGGGTTGACTTTTGGCATTCTTGCCCATTTTCCATACCTTCGACCAATTTCTCACTCTCCTCGAGATGGCGGATGATATTCCATATGGTGTGGCTCCTCCAGGGATGGAGATGGATCTCTAGTTCGAGCCTTTGCCGCTCAGCATTCGGCCTTTCGACCCAACGTCTTATCACCCTGACGTACACATATTGCCTCCCGACAGTATTCACCAGTTCAGGAGCTTTGCGCGAGGTGCTTCGGAGGACCTCCTGCTACGCGAGCCGGAGTCACACTTGTCCTATGGCGCCACTGAGGTATATCCTTTCCCTTTATTTTTTCCAATGTAGATCAATATCTTGGATAGCCAACATTGCTTTTCACCTGATTATCCCCAAACACACTTGTACACTGCATGCGTAGTTCATTCTGAGCACATTCATACACTGTATTTCTGACAATTTGAACTCATACATTCACTGCATTTCTACCAATTCTGAACACATGGATACACTGTGTTCCTGACACTGCTTCACATCTGTTTGTCATGAACACAGGGAGATTCCCATGCCTTCTAGGGTTATGGAAACAACATTGCTCAAGATTGGTACATGGAGCTACCCGATGATGTTCGCCACATCATCGATGGGGCCGGTTTTGGCATATTCTGCATGGGACTCTTGCACCTCACTGCGAGCTGGCCTCTTCTAGGTGCCTTAGTGGAGAGGTGGTGGGACACCACCGATTCCTTCCACCTTTCTACAGCAGGGGAGATGACGATGACTCCCTTCGACTTCTCCATGCTCACTGGCATCGGAGTAGGGGGTGATCTGATCCCTTTCGACACTGATATGGGCGAGTGGGACGCTACTCAGATCTTTTTGCTCGGCATTCGCCCACCTCTCTCCCGACCAGGGTTCATGAGGTATTCATGGTTCGAGGACCAATTCAGAGGATAGACGTCGACGACCCGCGATGAGGTGGAGCACTACGCCCGAGGGTTCCTCATGTTCTTGTTTGGCACTACTCTCTTCGCCGACCGGGCGAACGCCGTTGGCCTCTATCTCTTGAGGGAACTGGTAGACGTGACTCGCATCCGGTGCTATGACTGGGGGGGGCGTAGGATTGGCTACACTGTATGGATATATGAGTTCTTTATCTCGCCGGAGCGGGCACCTGCTAGGAGGCTATTGGAGAGCCTGGGAGGTACATCTTTCCCTTTTGCTTTACAGTTCTGCTTTACACTATTTGTACACCACACACACTGCATAACATGCAATCTATTTTACACTGGTTGTACACTGCACACACTGCTCAAGACACTGCACACCATTCTCTGATTTCTGCTTTATTTGCATGTTATTCTACTAATAATTACCCTTTCACATTCTGTAGTTGTGGGTATATGCTTACTTCCCGAGGCTTGCTCCAGAGCCGGAGGTAGAGATGCCCCCCATGGTTCCATATTCACATAGGTATGATGGGAGATGCGAGCGGAGGCCGCGAGAACCTTTCTTATTCTTCCGCCGATATTTTGATACTATAGCCACGGCGGAGGTATTTCAAACCATACAGTTCATCTGAGCTTTACTTTATATTGCACATTCAATAGCAGATAACAACATGTATACCCGTCATTTGCAGATCGCCTGGCAGCCCTGGACAGTGCTGCCCGACGCAGTTAAAGATCGGTATATAGGTGCTCGGGAGACTTCCCGGTTCCAGGTTTTGCTTGAGGGTCCGGTCTGTCGGGCATGGTACTTGGGAGAGCGCTTCTTGCGACAGAACCTCGGTTTGCCTGAGCCGGTGGTTCCGATGTCGCCTCCTTCGCACATGAGGCAGACAGAGATGTACACCCCCGCAGGAGATGGCCGATTTCACGATCGGTTGGGATGCCGACTTTTTCAGAGATGAGGGCGACTACATCGTCTTCATTAAGACATATCTGATAAGGCCTCTGGCCAGTGTTCGCCGAGGTAAGAGAGAGAGACCTGTAGCCATAGCAGAAGAAGCAGGAGGATCAAGGGCGACCTAGGCCCATGATAGGAGGGGTTCCCGGAGGGGACAGAGAGCAGAGTGGCCAGACCTGCCCACTACCATGACTTGCCGAGGACAGGCTAGAGAGACTTATCAGATTACCATCGCTCCTTCCCCAGCTGATCATGAGCTCGTCAGAGTTCGAGGCTCGACCCCGGTATATGCTATACTTTGCATTTTGTACATTCATTTCATTTCAGTTGATATCCCGCAGATTACTGATTATCTCAACACTTTTACAAGCTTCCATAGAGTACACTAGATAGGCTCTGGAGCTATCAGCTTCGGTGATGGGGGTGCTGTAGAGGAGCATGGACCAGCTCAGTATTTATGGTTTTCCGATGAGTTCTTTCAACCTCTGTCCTGAAACCCTGCATTTTCTTCATTCTTATCTGACGTATCACATTATCAATAATGCATTTGATACACCATAATCATATACCACTCATGGCACCGATACACTGCATCTCATATACTGGCCACGGCCCTCATACACTGCAATGATTCGCCGCTCACGGCGTTGATATACTGCTCACAGAATTCACACACTGTAATCATATACTGCATTTGATACGATACTCAGCTTCGCATTGCATAACTGATGCATTTGCCACATTGTTCTTTTCAAGCCCTATTCCAGATACCAGCCACAGTGGGTGCCTCACCGGGACCTTCAGTGCCACCCCGAGCAACAGGAAGAGCGGGACGAGGGACTCTAGCGCACTCTCGGAGTAGCGCTGGGCGTGCTCACACCGGAAGTAGTTCACGAGCGCTTGCCCCATATGTTGACGAGTCTGATGAGGAGGCAGCGAGTCCGCAGTCAGAGTCGTCTCAGGATAGAGATGAGGCTGGAGATGGCTCGGGTTCAGACTCAGGTAGCGAAGCTGATGATGGCGGTTCTGGGCCTTCTTCGAGGAAGAGGACGAGGAGGGATTCCCGCTCTTGAGGCGACTAGCGCCGATTCAGATGTTTTGTTTTTGCTTTGTTTCTCTTTTTGCTTGTAGTTTTTGCACATTGTACAGCCTCAGACAGTTTTATTTTCTTTAAAACTTTGTACTTTTGCAAAAAGAAACCATGATGGAATGAAAAACAACTTTTTGATTGAAAAAATGTTGCATTTTATATTCTAAGCATTGCATCGCATTACATCACACAGTATGCAAATGAGAATGAACTTTGTTTGAAAACCATACACTCGAATTGCATTGCCCTAATCAGGTAGTGAGCCAACTGATAACAAACAAAACAACTCGATAAGCAAAACTTGGACTTGACATGCTAACCAAATATGACTACAACTCGACAAGCAAGACAAGAACTGAACAATCAATGCAAAATACAACTCGATAAACAAAAATACAATAACTCGATAAACAAATTGAAGTAACACAGGCATGACTTCGCAAAATCGTCACAAAAAGGCATTTGAAGTGGAACAAGTCACATGTTTTCAACACCTCCAACACTTGGACAACATAGGGAACAAAATGAGAGGCCATCAGCCAAGGTGGGAGGTCATTGACCACCATAAGGAGCCATCGGCCACAAGAACTAGCCGATCGGCTAAAAAGATGGTCGGTCGGCCATCAAATTGGCCGGTCGACTACTAATGTCAAGAACCTCTAGAATGTTGCCACCTGTCTTCCACTCAACACCTTATCTTCTACAAAAGCCCCAGCTTTGTAGTTTCTCCATTTCAACTCAATTTTTGCACCAAATGGAGGCATTTCTTGTCCAAAATCTCACAAATTGGATTCCTAACTTGGATGGCTCGGAAAAGCTAAATTTTCAGGGCTTCGGAATAAATGCACTATTCACGCTAGGCTGCACCCCGTTGCGTTTTCCGTTCCTCCATGCCGCAGCAAGAGGTTGGAATCCAGTAACTCATGTTTTTAGTTTTGGCGGACAAGAGATATGCCCCACTTTCGATGACTTCCAAGCTTTGATGGAGTCTCGTGCGACGAAGAGATCTTGTCCCAGTTCCGCTTCAGCCATATCCAAGCCTTAGAACGGATGTGTGTAACAAGCCCGCGAGGGACCCCGCTATAGTTCGGACTCGATTTGTGTCACGGTTCTAAATCTGAACCAAAGAGTCCAAATCCGGCAAATCGTTTTGAGAAAACAGATTTTGAAAGAAGTGCCAAACATGGACTGCTTTTCCAGATACAGAGTCGCCACCTAAATATTTTATTAAGGGGGAATTTATGAAACCCTGACTCGGTGCCAAAGGCCACGTGTCCGTCATCACCGGAGTTGTCTCGGCTCGGGAGCTCGGGTACGATCGGGGAAGGTCAGCTATGAGCACCCCCTTTCGCCTGGTTCGAAGACCGGCCTCTACTAACCGTGATATTATGTTTTGAAAACGTTTATGTGTTCTTATTCCGGTTATTGGCCTACAATTACTATATTATGCGCGCAGCAAATAAGTATAGACCAGATTGCCTAATTTGGGAATAAACATTGCATATCCATTTGCTTTGGAAATACTTTGGATTTTGCTACTCGCAAGTAGGCTAAAACACTGATTTCAATGAGTTTTTCCAACTCAGACAATCCAACCTTCACCCACAGGCATTCAAACAGTTTAACACATAAGCATTTAGCCGCATGGCAAGCATACTGTCATGTTAACATTCACACATATGCGAGATGCTAAAGCATAAATACTTACATCGTACTCCGTGCCAAAACAATAAACTAGTTAGCAAACATGCGTGTCCTAGTTCATGTTAAATTGCCTAATGCAACACATACAGGATGCAATTTAGATAGGCTCGGTTAACCTAAGCATGGCATATGTAATGCGATCAATTATCACATATTCGATTTGTAAATTGAAGTACAAATGCAGTTAGTGTGATGTACCGAGCCTAATGCACGGAGTGCAAATGCATGAATGCACGCATGCATAGCATAAGGTATGCTAAATTAAACATGCCCTAATCTACCATCATAAGCAGGTAAATAAAAGGGAAGAAAGACGTGAGGTTGGAAGACATACACACACTCACGCACCCTTATTACATAATTGCCCTCACTCAGAGGGTACAAATAAATATTACTGTCCCAAATGATAAGCAAATAAAATTATTACAAAATTTCTAATTAATTAAAAGAAAGGATGCAAAAGAAAGAAGAGGGTGGCCGCAGCCTCTGCCTCGGGATGCGCAGATGATGCATGCTCGGAACTTGGCTCGCCCGAAAAACCCGTACCGTACCCCTGTCACCTCTGTTTATACTGCCTTGTCTCTCTGAAAATTGTCAAAGTCCCGGAGCAGGTTCCTTACACACTGCAGAGCACCACCGGCCAGACAGAATTCCCACCGGCACTCTACAATTTCCACTGGCTGTTCTTGGACTCATCGGCACTTCAGTGATTGCCGGTCGGCACTAAATTCTGCCGGTCGGCAGAAACTTCCTGCAGAAGACAGTTTTGACAGCAAACAGAGAACAGACAGTGCATGGCATGGGGTTTTCAGGTACATGTGAGCATGGTCATGCTTCCTATCATGTTTTGAACTCAAGGAAGTAAAACCTTCGATCCTCGGGCCATCAATGGTGCATGATGACCCAAGGGATCAAATTTGCCACTTAATGTAAAGATGCATGCAACATACAAATGAGATCCGAAGCATTATCATGTCGAAGTCAAAAGCCCCGGTGACCGAGAATCAAGGTACATTGCATCACTTGAAGTATGAATGTCCCTTGATCCCCACACATGGTCTGACACCCCAAACCAAGTAATGCAATGCATGTTATGCAAACATGGCTCAAATGCAACATGACACCAATCATGCAAGACATAGCAAATGTTATGCAACTACCATGACAAATATGCAATGCTAAGCATGCAAGGTGCAAATGTGATGCAAACAGGGACCAATTTGTCACAAAGTTAGCATGGGACTACACATTAATGAAACAATTATGTAACAAACATGAGACAAGCATGCAAGAGGGCCTTAAAGTGATAAAGGTGCAGGCCTTAATTCTCCTCAAAATAGCACCAAAAGCGCTCAAAATGATGGGCAAGCTCTCATGTCAACATGCAAGCCAATAGACCCAAGGCTAAGGCACCAAAAGGGTCACTTCATTTCCAACAACAAGACCAAATCATGGCATGGTTTAGACAAGTAAAAACAGAGTTTTTGCAGACAAAATAGGACCCCAAACCCTCCTAACATGGCAGCTAAAATGACTCCAAAGGAGTGTATGCACCAAGGCTCAAAGGTAGGCATAAAAGGGCACACCCTCAAGGCACAAAAGAGATCATAAATGCAAGCATGCAAACATGATTTAGGGACTGAAATAACATGGCAAACAACTTCAACTCATTCAAGTGGACCAACTAAGGCATGCTTGTGACTCATATACTCGAGGGCTCACAAGCCAAAATGCATAGCAACCATATCAAACATGTCAAACATGACCAAATGGATAACCAACAGACTTTAAGCATGGAAAAATAGTGCTAACATCTTCATGGAACCAAGCCAACACATCCAAAAATCATGGTCTAAACACAAGGGACATTTCTAGGCCAAATGGAGCAATACAAAGCAAGTACTACTAGCATACAAGGAGGCACAAATCCGGCCAAAAACAGAGGTTACATATGACCTAAAACATCCAAAAAACTTCTGAAATAAGGCTCAAGATGATCAAACATACATGCTACCTTTTTAGGCCAAAATGTAAGGAAATAAGACAATGAAGGGAGAGGGGTATCCCTCCCCTATGCAAGACTTCAAACCACCTTCTTTATCACTAAAAATCAACTGGTTTTAAGTGGTGAAAAGACCAACACACTCAAGCAAACAAGGTCTCTCAAAAGAAGAACAAAAGAGGCCAAATAAAGCCTAATAAGGTGAGTTTGCACTCAAACCACATAACAACCTCAATGAGAGTTCTAAAGAATGAAAATATAAGCCTTTTTTCTGTTATACACAAAAGCTAAATCAACAAGCAAGATAGGTAAAAGACTATTGCAAGTTTGGGGAATATAAAGCAAGATGCTCACCCTTGAAGAACCCTTGAAGAACAAATGGTCTAGCCCTCTTCTTTTGATCAAAACCAGTCCAAAAACTCAAGAATCAACCCCCCAAGTCCCTCAATCTCGGAGCAAGGTGTAATAGTGTGTGTAATGGTGCAAAAGTAAGGTAAAAACACACTTTTGGGCCAAAAATCACACACAAAGAAGGAGAGAGAGGGAGATATAGAGATAGGATATATCTATATCTCTAAGCTTTGGTTTTTGCTTCTAACTTTCTAACCTAGATCAAAGAGGAGAGCCCTTCCTCTTATAAGACTCCCTCTTGCAAAGCTTATACAACAAGCTTCCTTAGAGGGAGATCCCTCCATACACGTGTATGGAGGGAGGCAGAGTTGGTGCCAGCTATCACAGCTGGCACAAAATATCTCCATAAAGTGGGATGAACAGTGGTCGGCTGCCCAAAAATGTTATTTCGACAAAAAAAAGTGCCGACCGGCAACAAACTATGCCGACCAGCAATAAAATGTGCCGACCGGCAACAAATAGTGCCGATGGAAGAAGAAGACCAGCCGGTGGCCTCTAGCCACTGCCGGTGGTGTGTGGGTATGCCTCACAAGGCATTCCCTGCCCCTCCAAGGCAAAACATAAGTGTTCGGTGTGAAACCAAACACTAAACGGTCAAGTTCGGAGATCCTGAGGCAGGGCGCGCGAGCCGAGACTTCCAGGAACTCCAAACGGACACAAACATGGATAATCACCGAGTGTTCCAAGCGGTGACGTCCAAGTCTTGAGGACGGTCAAAAATGGGGTGTCTACAGTTGCCCCTCTTTGACAGAACTCGAAAGTCATAACAATGACGAGAGTGAATGTCAAAGCCCAGAGACGACCCATTTTTGACAAGACCGAAGACTTAGACAAACATGCAAGGCAATCAAGATATGCGTTCGAAGGCAGGGGCAAAATGCAAGACAATGTAGAGAGCCGGACATAACTTATGATCACGCAAAGAAAGCTGTAACGAAGCATACATGCGACAGTTTTAAGCTAGCATACACCAAACTACACTATAATGCAGAAAGGATGTAAGAGAATTATGCAATTCTCAATACGTCTCGCTCGGGAGATACAATACCTGTGCGGCTCGTCTGGTTACACCAGCTTCAAATGAACCGTACATACAATATCGTGCCTGAAAAGAAAACAAACTTAACAGGTACAATATCGTTAGCAACATGCATAGTAGTATACTCGAAATGCGTGACAGAGCAAAGCCAGTGGGGAGCATAACAATGCTGTGGGAATACAAACATGTAAGTGGAGCATGCGGTGCCGGCAACGAAATTGATCATAAGCATGCGGTCTACGCAGGTAATGAAATTGAACAATAAATATGCGGTCTACGCAATCAAAACATGCGGTCTACGCAGGTGATGAAATTAAGATGCGGTCTACGCAATCAAAACATGCGGTCTACGCAGGTAATGAAATTAAGATGCGGTCTACGCAATCAAAACATGCGGTCTATGCAGGAAAAGAAATCAATAAAGATGCGGTCTACGCAATCAAAACATGCGGTCTACGCAGGTAATGAAATTAATAAAGATGCGGTCTACGCAATCAAAACATGCGGTCTACGCAGGTAATGAAATTAATAAAGATGCGGTCTACGCAATCAAAACATGCGGTCTACGCAGGTAATGAAATTAATAAAGATGCGATCTACGCAAGGAAAGAAATTGAACAATAAACATGTGGTCTACGCAAGGAATACATGCGGTCTACGCAAGTAATGAATTAATAATGCGGTCTACGCAATCAAAACATGCGGTCTACGCAGGTAATGAAAATAGTAATGCGGTCTACGCAATCAAAACATGCGGTCTACGCAGGTAAAGAAATTGAACAATAAACATGCGGTCTACACAAGGAATACATGCGGTCTACGCAGGTAAAGAAATGATTACAAACATGCGGTCTACGCAGGCAATACATGCGGTCTACGCAAGTAAAGAAATGATTACAAACATGCGGTCTACGCAGGTAATGTAATTAACATGCGGTCTACGCAAGTAAAGAAATGATTACAAACATGCGGTTTACGCAGGTAATGTAATTAACATGTGGTCTACGCAAATAAAGAAATGATTACAAACATGCGGTCTACGCAGGTAATGTAATTAACTTGCGGTCTACGCAAGTAAAGAAATGATTACAAACATGCGGTCTACGCAGGTAATGTAATTAACATGCGGTCTACGCAAGTAAAGAAATGATTACACACATGCGGTCTACGCAGGTAATGTAATTAACATGCGGTCTACGCAAGTAAAGAAATGATTACAAACATGCGGTCTACGCAGGTAATGTAATTAACATGCGCAAAACCGCGCAACAGAATGCAATGCACAAAACAGTGTGACGGTTTGAAATGCACAAAACAGTGCAATGATTTGAAATGCACAAAACAATGCGACGGTTTGAAATGCACAAAATAGTGCGAAGATTTGAAATGCACAAAACAGTGCGAAGATTTGAAATGCACAAAACAGTGCGCCGATTTGAAATGCACAAAACAGTGCACCGGTTTGAAATGCACAAAACAGTGCGCCGGTTTGAAATGCACAAAACAGTGCGCCGGTTTGAAATGCACAAAACAGTGCGCCGGTTTGAAATGCACAAAACAGTGCACCGGTTTGAAATGCACAAAACAGTGCGCCTGATATGCGATACACATGGGGCAACTTTTGAACCTTGTAAAAGTCAAAAGGATACGAAAAGGATACACCTTGTATGAATTGGAGTGCCACGCACAGAAGCCGCAATCCGAGGTCAAAACAGAGGCCGGTTGAGCATCGGAGATGCTCTTTCTTGTACTTTCTTGAGCAACGAAGACCAAAAACTTCTCATATGGCCTAAACAAGGTTGTGGGAACACCATCGGTCGGAAGGGGAGGCCACCGACTGTCCACCAGCTGAAAAATAACTTCATCGGCACAAAATACTGCCGGCCGGCACAAAATATTGCCGACCGGCAAACAGTTACTGAGTCGGGGCAGATTCGACTTTTCACTTTGGGTGTTTTAAAATAAGGTTTCAAAACCCTATTTCCTCACTTCTCTTCCGCCGAAATCCCTCACTCTCTCTCTCTAGAGTGTTTTTCTCTCATTTTTGGCCCATTTCTTTGCGTTCTACGCCCGTTTCATCGTCGGATTCGCGATTTTCTTCGCGTTTCGGACATTTTTAACCGATCACATTTTTGTTTTGGTGCCTCGTTTGGCGTTTCCGCCTTTTCGGGGTTTGTTCCCCTCGCTTTCCTCTTCATTTTCGTGCCTTTTCACATCCCGGCCTTTCCGGCCATTTCTGACCCTCTCGGGAGTTGACTTTTTGGTTGACTCTTCGTATTCCGGCCCGGTTTTCCTTCCTCCGGCCATTTTCTCATCATTTTCGATATGGCGGACGACATTCCACGTGGCGGGACTCCCCCGGACCACGAGATGGATCCCGAGGTCGAGCTCCTACCGTTGAGCGAGCGCCCGTTCGACCCGGCGACCTACCGACCGGCGATCCATGCTCTGCCCCCCGACGGCCTGTGTCAGTTCCGGAGCTTTGAGAGGCACGTGGCGCCCGAGCTATTGCTGCGCGAGCCTACCTCCCACCTTTCATTCGGCACTTCTGAGGTAACTTTCTTTCTTCTGCTTTACTTTCCGCAATGTAGGATACAAAACTGCCATAGTTAGTTGTACTCTTTAACTGCTTGAACCTGATATACCGTAGACTGTAGTTGACTGTAAACATACATATAACTGATATCTGCTTGAGACTGACACATGCACACACACTGCACCAGCCCTGAACCACTCAAACACACTGCACTCACTGTACTTCACTGCATACATATTGGCACCCAGTATTTGTCTGAATCTGTTAAATTTGCACACAATGCTATATCTGTTCTGAAACACCCAAACACGCTGACACATCACACGTATTTCACTGTAAGCACACCGGCACCCGGTATTTGCCTGAATCTGACAAACTTGCACACATGCTTCATCTGCTTTTCCAAAACTGTATTTTGAATGTTGTCTTGCAATTGTTATTTTCTGTTTTACAGGAGGGTTCCCATACCATTCGCGGGTATGGGAATACTGGTGCTCGGGAGTGGTACGATGAGCTCCCTGATGCAGTCCGACGCATCGTGGATCGAGCGGGTTTCGGCGCCTTCTGCCGAGGACTCTCTAGGCTCTCCACTTGCAGGCCTCTCCTTGCCGCTTTGGCGGAGAGGTGGTGGGACACCATGGATTCTTTTCACTTTTCTGCTGCAGGGGACATGACGATGACCCCTTACGATTTCTCGATGCTCACTGGCATCGGGGTAGGGGGGATCCGATCCCTTTTGACATCTACATGGATGAGTGGACCGCCGCTCAGGTCCATCTACTAGGGGAGGCCCCACCTCTTGCTCGTCCAGGCTTCGTCCGATACTCCTGGTTCGAGGTACAGTTTTGGGTCCATCCCGTGTTGGAGGAGGAGGCGCAGATGACCCAGGAGGACGTGGAGAGGTATGCTCGCGGCTTCCTCATGTTCCTGTTCGGGACTACCATTTTCGCCGATCGGGCGAACACCGTGCCTCTCTGTCTTCTCAGCGCACTGGTGGACGTCCGGGACATTTTGCATTATGATTGGGGTGGCGCCGCTCTGTCCACTCTCTACGGGTACATGAGCTCGGCTTCGTGCGGCAGCGGCCAGTTGCTCGGGGGCTATTGGTGGGCTTGGGAGGTACATTTCTTCTCCGCTTTTCATTTCTGCCCTATATTTTCTGTACTCTGTACACTGCACACACTGTAGTCTGCTCTATACTTGCTGTATACTGTACACACGGCACACACATATATTCTGCTTCACACTGACTGTACACTGCTCACACTGTTCACTGCACACAATACACTGTACAACACACGGCTCTGCCATTTCTGCTTTATTCTGCATATTCTGCTTTTTCTGATAAATGCACCGGTATTTACCTTGCAGCTGTGGGTTTACGCCTACATTCCTAGGCTTGCCCCCGTACCAGTCACAGAGACTCCCCTGGTCGTCCCCTTCTCACAGCGCTTTGACGGGAGATGCACTCGGCGGCCGCGAGAGACTTTCGGGTTTTTACGCCGGTACTTCGACACCATTACCCCGGCCGAGGTATGTTTTACTTGCAGTTCATTTAAGCTTCGCTTTCCCACTGCATATTTCAATAACAGTAGATAATAAACTGTCTGTCACTTTCAGATCACTTGGCGGCCGTGGGCTCTGTTGCCAGCTGTGACTCGAGATCGGTTTGCCGGTGCCGATGAGACCTCTCATTTTCGGGTCTTGCTGGAGGGCCCGGTCTGTCGGGCTTGCTACCTGGGGGAGCGTTTCCTATGCCAGACCCTGGGGTTACCTGAGCAAATAGTCCCGGTTCACCCTCCTGCGGATATGAGGGAGACCGAGAGGCTCATCAGCGAGCAGATGGACGACTACACCATTGGCTGGGAGGAGGCCGGCTTCAGAGGTACCGGAGACTATCAGGAGTACGTGCGGACGTACCTGATGCGACCTCTGAGCGGCCGTCGAGCAGAGGGGGCCAGGCCTGTGGCATCGGCGGTTGGGGCCGGAGCGGGAGTTGGAGTGGGGGCTGCGAGGAGGGCTCGAGTCCGTGGCAGGGGCGGAGTGCAGGGAGGACGGGGAGCTGGCTGGCCCGCCCTGCCCGCTGTACTGACTTTCCAGGGGCAGGGTGGGTTGACCTATCAAATCCCCTTCGCCCCTCCACCGGCTGGTCACGAGTTCATCGACGTCCCCGACTTACCACCGGTACGTATTACTGCATTTTTGTATAGTTATTTCATTTCAGTTTATTTGATATTCCATAGAATATTAATGCATCTGACACTTTTGCAGGCTTCTTCTAAGTACACCCGTCAGTTGTTGGCGATGAATGCCTCCACGATGGGGATACTTCAGCGGACATTTGACCTCCTAGCCCTCTACAGCATACCGGTATGTTCTTCTGACACTGGCCTCAAACCGTTCATAGACTGCTTCACGTAATCTGATGCACGGCACAACACCTGATACACTGATCTCAGAATATCTGATACACTGCATACACTGCATTCCGCACTGTACTCTGCACTGATAAACTGCTCACGGCATTCTCACACTGTACTCATACACTGCATTCTGCACTGATAAACTGCTCACGGCATTCTCATACTGTACTCATACACTGCATTCTGCACTATTAGACTGCTCACGGTATTCATACACTGGACTCTGCATTGCATTCTGCACTGATAAATTGTCTACAGTATACTGATGCATTTCCCTTTTATGTACTTTTTCAGCCTCCTTTCCAGATTCCTATGGCAGGAGGTGCTCCAGCTGGACCTTTCCGTCCCTGCCCGGGGGAGAGATGAGGAGGGCCGAGTATTCCCCCGCTCCAAAGCGGGGCACATTCATGTCGGGAGCAGCTCGCGAGCTCCAGTCCCGGATGATGATGACGAGGAGTCAGAGGCGGAGGCAGAGGCGGAGTCCGAGTCATCGGAGGAGGAGACCGGGGGCGGCACTAGCTCGGGTTCTGACGACGATGCTGATGATGCTCCTGGACCCTTGTCCAGGAAGAGGACTAGGACGGACTGATGGCCCCCCCGAAGTGCTCGACACAGATTTTTGTTATTTTCCTTCTTTCTTGTACTTTTGCTTTTTTTTCGGTAGATAGATTACCTTGTACTGCCGCAGGCAGATTTTTATTTCCAAAACTTGTACATTTGAAAAGAGATTATGAAATGAACAGATTTTTGCTTAAAAAGTGTTACATTTACATATCTCATGCATTGCATCGCATTCCATCATGTTACACCTCAATGTAAATGAAATTGATTGGTTATCTGAAAATTGAACACTCGCCCTGTAATAATCAGATAATTTAAACAGCCAACAGGAAAATAACCCAAGCAGCCCACTGCCTGATTCTTGGACACACAGCCCTTGCTCTACTGGGGATTAATCTGCATACAGCCCATAACACAGCATTCGGCTCATTCTGCACATGGCGATTCCCAAACAAACAGCCCAATCTGACAAGACGTACCTCAAAGATGGAACCGGTTGGAGTCGAAACACGTTCAAATGTAGAGAATGGCACAGCATTCCGAGTGTAAATGATTTTTGAAATCGAATGAGGGTTTTTCAAACCGGGATATCGAGCCTACAACTGAACACAGCGGGGAGGACTCATTTATAGGTACACGACCTAACACAACGAGACACGCTCGAAAAAGACCTAAAACAAAGGTTGAGATATACAAAACAAAAGACACGACATACAGACGCGCTGACGAAGACGGGGGACCTCAGATCACGAGGAGCCAGTTTCTCTAGGCATTGTTTCCCACCTCCTTCTGATTTGTGATTCTCACATCACTCGGCTCTCGAGCTCGGATTTTTTTTTTCAAAACCCTTTTCCTTACTTTTCTCTCAACTTACACCTCTCTATTCTTCATTCTCTCATTTTTCATCCCTCCCCGGGGTGATTGATGGATAAATAGAACGGTGTGGGTTCATGCTCAACACCGTTAGCTCACGGCCATTTCTTCTGACGGGTAGAGCGCTCTTCTGGCAAGTACGTTGATGACGGGGGAAACAGAGCGCCTGACTCAACTGTGCCCCTAGTTTATCATTTTAACCATTCTTTGTTTTTCCTTTCTACTAAAACAGTTTTGATCAAAATGAGAGTCGGATTAACGTACTTGTTCGATTTTTGATTTGAAAAGTATGCGAGTCAGGCTGCAAACACTGAAAATTTTCCTTTTTGGGTCCAAGACAATGGTCCAGTTTTGGAAAATGAAATAGCTTTCGAGAAAATAGTCAACCTCAGTAAAAATTTTCAAAAAACTATTTTTCAAACAGTCAATGCTCAACGGGCATGGAACTTACTCTTTGAGATGCGCAACCTCGGATCGGAGGCAATAGAAAATTGCCCCTGGTTCGAAAAAAGGGGGGGGAGGCAACGGAATGTTGCCCCAGGTTTGAATGGCATCTCACGCCGGCTCGCGGCAACGGAAAGTTGCCCCTTGTTTGGGATGGTGCCGCAGCAATCCGCAGACAGTCTTCATTGGCGGTGGTCGAACTCTCGGACACAGAGATGACGAAGACAGTCACAAGACATATATGGACACAATCACCTTGAAGGGTGTTGGCAACTGGACTTTGGGATGAAATCGAAACCATTGCATGGACTGAGACGCTATGAAATCGTTGGGGGCTGGACTTCATGATGAAGTTGCCTACGTATCCCAAACATGGGAATCAAGCCTTACGTAGTTCCGGTTAAGGTACACTCGGGTATTTTAACATTCACTTTTTTAGGCTCTCACTTTTGCCAAGGTGCCCGATGCGGGTTTTCGACCTTGCGAGCTTCTTTTCATTTTCTTTTGTTCATTTCTTTTTTGCATTTTTCTTTTTCTTTTCTTTTTTGTATTTTTGCCTTTTTCTTTTCTTTTCTTCTTTTTTTGTATTTTTTGCTTTTTGTATTTTTCTCTTGCTCTAATTTTTGCCTGGGTCGCCCTTGCAGGTTTTCGGCCCAGCGAGCCTCTCAAAGGGTAAAAGTGTAGCAAGTCCATGCCAAATGGTTCCTGAAGTTGAAGCCCCTCTGTGTCTAAGAGAACGGCTGTTGCAATGATTTATAGGAGAATCCGTCATGGCTGGTCCACGAGCTTCTTCCGGCGAGATCTACTCCTTCCGATTCGGCTTTGGTGCCTCTTGGTTGAAGGCTACTTCAAAACTGGCCACACGGGCCATCTCTGACAGTCGGCCGTTTGAATGTTCTGAACGGGTTCAAGGTTCGAAGCGGGCGGGTTGAATCTCGAGGCCGAGATCGATCCTAGGCTGCGCAATCTCAAGAGCGATTCCACACAGGTCTTCGCAGGGCCGCGTAAAACATTTGTTTTTGAAAGTTTTTAAGAAAGCGACAAATCGCTCGCGCCGAAGATAGTGTGCAACCAATCTGGATCAGGCCAGGATCCTTCTCAGTACTCACGCCGACAAGCATGGTTTCATTCATAAAAAGGCTTAGCACGCCTCTCTTTCTCTCAAAATGATCAAAATCTTGCAAAACCTGAGGAATTCCTTCCTCTTCGTTTTTATCACCGTAGTGTTCAAAAGGTTTGTTTTTTTGAAAAACTTAGGTTAATGCAATGAGTTTGGCACGCAGGAGAGCAGGCGAGATGTACTGTCAGCCCAATCAAATTCTCTGGCACTTATGCTGAAAGCAAGCATGAAGTTGAGATAGCAACAGCTGTTCCGTTCAGATTTGTTGGTGCAACTGGCCCCTCGGCAGAAACAGACTCAAAACAAAAACAGATAATTACAAAACAAAACGGTGTTCGGGACAACAACCCCAGAATCACCTGGTATTATATACAAAGGGGACTGACTCGATACAACAAGACAGACCCTTAAGCAAAAAGACTGACTCAAGACAAAGAGACAGACTCAAAACAAAAGACTGACTTGATATCCAAGCCCGGATTTACAAAACTCGGTTTCACCGATGCTCAAAAATGCGTGCCAGACGCTACATCCAAAATATACCAAATGTCGCCCGCAGGCGGTTCACCTTACAAACTCGTAGTATCTGAGCCCTCGAAATCCAACAACTGGGTGGTAATGGACTTGGCTGAGGTAGGTGGGAGGATAACCTTGTTGTCGATCAAATCTTGCACTTCATGACGAAGGCGGGAACAACCATCGGTACTGTGGCCGGACTGTTGGTGGTACGCGCAGTACAAGGTAGCATCATGCATGGCGGGGAGATTCTTCGGGGGTGGCCGAGGCTCCAAAGGTTTAAGATGCCCATTCTTCGCCAATATTAGCAATGCCCTAGACAAAGGCATGTGGAGGTCGTGAAAGACCCTGCGCCCTCGGGGCAGGTACTTTGAAGTTTGAGGATTCTTGCCAGATGCGCTAGCGAAAGGGTCGGCTGGGACTGCCTTGGCTTTTTGACCCTTTCCCGGTGCAGGATTGGGAACGACAGGAATTGTCTGGGCATGACGGGGCCCATCCCGATTTTCTACCTGGCTTAAACTGCCTTTGATTGGAGCGGGGAAAGCATCATCCATAGCTTTGGTCACGATCGCAGATGTTTGTTGCTTGTTCATCCCTCTGACTTTCAGAGCCTCGACTGCCCACATCAGTTGTTCAATAGGATCGGCATCTACCTTTGCCTTGTCTTTTCTTCTGGCCTCAGCCTGATCAAGGGTCTGGGTCGGTGCTGGTATGTAGCGACTGTAGCTGGAAGCCACCTCTGGCTGGCTGAGCTCTATCACAATCCGCCCCAGCAGCGGGGGCTCCTGTGGTATGAAATTCCCAACATATGGCGCCGCTGGCGGCGAAGCCGACATTCCATAGGCCAGATCGGCCACGGACCTCTGGAGGTCACCTATCATCCCCATCAATTCAAAGGTGGTGGGCTCACGAGCCTGATATAACTGGGGAGCCCAGACCGGGTGCACAACGGGCGACCTGGGTGGATGTGACATATTGATGCTGGCCTCACTCTGCGGAGCGGTCCCCTGCTCCAATGCAGCCGTCATAACCACAATTTCTTCTGAATTTTGTGCCACCATAAATCCTGCCTCGGCAAGGGGAGACACTGGCTATTCTGTATCAACTCTGCCACTCTCTGAACCTTGAAAGGAAAAACAGACAACATTTCAGCCCAAACTGATCGAACACGGGTGTAGCCAAACAACTGTACCCTACTGCTGATCACTGTTCCCAGAAATCACTGTCCCCCAAAACTGAACCGGATATCCGCAGATAACTGATTCTCATAACTGATACTGATACTGGTGTCCTCAGGTTTGATACTCAAACTCGCAAACTGACATGTACTTTCCCTGTAGAAATACATTCTAAAAGCACATAGCAAGTAAAGAGAACCAAAACACCCCTATGTTGGGGTAGGGTTTCCCTGTCCTATTTTTTCAGGAGCTAGGGTTTTCACTACGCACACAGCGGTTCTCAAACAACCTAACATCGGGTAAGCAACCTGTCCTAACTTGGAATGGTCACTATGGATCCGAATATGCACTAGGTCGAATGGTCGAAAAGGGTGCCCCGGTAAACCGGGGTTTGTGTTCCCATGCTGTCAGAGCCCATAGCCGGTCAGCCTTATGGACATGCCTTGACAAGACAAGCCTCCGGCAAACCGTTCAGGAATGGCAGATGGCAAACACTGTGTTCCTAGGCGCACCAATGCACATGCAATGCAAAAAAACACATAAGCGAAATCAAAACAGGATATCACGAGTTCGAGTCAAGCTCTCTAAAAATCCCCAGCAGAGTCGCCAGAAACTGTAACAAGCCCACGAGGGACCCCGCTACAGTTCGGACTCGATTTGTGTCACGGTTCTAAATCTGAAACAAAGAGTCCAAATCCGGCAAATCGTTTTGAGAAAATAGATTTTGAAAGAAGTGCCAAACATGGACTGCTTTGCCAGATACAGAGTCGCCACCTAAATATTTTATTAAGGGGAATTTAGGAAACCCTGACTCGGTGCCAAAGGCCACGTGTCCGTCATCACCGGAGTTGTCTCGGCTCGGGAGCTCGGGTACGATCGGGGAAGGTCAGCTATGAGCACCCCCTTTCACCCGGTCTGAAGACCGGCCTCTACTAACCGTGATATTCTGTTTTGAAAACGTTTATGTGTTCTTATTCCGGTTATTGGCCTACAATTACTATATTATGAGCGCAGCAAACAAGTATAGACTAGATTGCCTAATTTGGGAATAAACATTGCATATCCGTTTGCTTTGGAAATACTTTGGATTTTGCTACTCGCAAGTAGGCTAAAACACGGATTTCAATGAGTTTTTTCAACTCAAACAATCCAACCTTCACCCACAGGCATTCAAACAGTTTAACACATAAGCATTTAGCCGCATGGCAAGCATACTGTCATGTTAACATTCACACATATGCGAGATTCTAAAGCATAAATACTTACATCGTACTCCGTGCCAAAACAGTAAACTAGTTAGCAAACATGCGTGTCCTAGTTCATGTTAAATTGCCTAATGCAACACATACAGGATGCAATTTAGATATGCTCGGTTAACCTAAGCATGGAATATGTAATACGATCAATTATCGCATATTCGATTTGTAAATTGAAGTACAAATGGAGTTAATGTGATGTACCGAGCCTAATGCATGCAGTGCAAAGGCATGAATGCACGCATGCATAGCATAAGGTATGCTAAATTAAACATGCCCTAATCTACCATCATAAGCAGGTAAATAAAAGGGAAAAAAGACGTGAGGTTGGAAGACATACACACACTCACGCACCCTTATTACATAATTGCCCTCACTCAGAGGGTACAAATAAATATTACAGTCCCAAATGATAAGCAAATAAAATTATTACAAAATTTCTAATTAATTAAAAGAAAGGATGCAAAAGAAAGAAGAGGGTGGCCGCAGCCTCTGTCTCGGGATGCGCAGATGATGCATGCTCGGAACTTGGCTCGCCCGAAAAACCCGTACCGTACCCCTGTCACCTCTGTTTATACTGCCTTGTCTCTCTGAAAATTGTCAAAGTCCCGGAGCAGGTTCCTTACACACTGCAGAGCACCACCGGCCAGACAGAATTCCCACCGGCACTCTACAATTTCCACCGGCTGTTCTTGGACTCATCGGCACTTCAGTGATTGCCGGTCGGCACTAAATTCTGCCGGTCGGTAGAAACTTTCTGCAGAAGACAGTTTTAACAGCAAACAGAGAACAGACAGTGCATGGCATGGGGTTTTCAGGTACATGTGAGCATGGTCATGCTTCCTATCATGTTTTGAACTCAACGAAGTAAAACCTTCGATCCTCGAGCCATCAATGGTGCATGATGACCCAAGGGATCAAATTTGCCACTTAATGTAAAGATGCATGCAACATACAAATGAGATCCGAAGCCTTATCATGTCGAAGTCAAAGGCCCCGGTGACCGAGAATCAAGGTACATTGCATCACTTGAAGTATGAATGTCCCTTGATCCCCACACTTGGTCTGACACCCCAAACCAAGTAATGCAATGCATGTTATGCAAACATGGCTCAAATGCAACATGACACCAATCATGCAAGACATAGCAAATGTTATGCAACTACCATGACAAATATGCAATGCTAAGCATGCAAGGTGCAAATGTGATGCAAACAGGGACCAATTTGTCACAAAGTTAGCATGGGACTACACATTAATGAAACAATTATGTAACAAACATGAGACAAGCATGCAAGAGGGCCTTAAAGTGATAAAGGTGCAGGCCTTAATTCTCCTCAAAACAGCACCAAAAGCGCTCAAAATGATGGGCAAGCTCTCATGTCAACATGCAAGCCAATAGACCCAAGGCTAAGGCACCAAAAGGGTCACTTCATTTCCAACAACAAGACCAAATCATGGCATGGTTTAGACAAGTAAAAATAGAGTTTTTGCAGACAAAATAGGACCCCAAACCCTCCTAACATGGCAGCTAAAATGACTCCAAAGGAGTGTATGCACCAAGGCTCAAATGTAGGCATAAAAGGGCACACCCTCAAGGCACAAAAGAGATCATAAATGCAAGCATGCAAACATGATTTAGGGACTGAAATAACATGGCAAACAACTTTAACTCATCCAAGTGGACCAACTAAGGCATGCTTGTGACTCATATACTCGAGGGCTCACAAGCCAAAATGCATAGCAACCATATCAAACATGTCAAACATGACCAAATGGATAACCAACAGACTTTAAGCATGGAAAAATAGTGCTAACATCTTCATGGAACCAAGCCAACACATGCAAAAATCATGGTCTAAACACAAGGGACATTTCTAGGCCAAATGGAGCAATACAAAGCAAGTACTACTAGCATACAAGGAGGCACAAATCCGGCCAAAAACAGAGGTTACATATGACCTAAAACATCCAAAAAACTTCTGAAATAAGGCTCAAGATGATCAAACATACATGCTACCTTTTTAGGCCAAAATGTAAGGAAACAAGACAATGAAGGGAGAGGGGTGTCCCTCCCCTATGCAAGACTTCAAACCACCTTTTTTATCACTGAAAATCAACTGGTTTTTAGTGGTGAAAAGACCAACACACTCAAGCAAAAAAGGTCTCTCAAAAGAAGAACAAAAGAGGCCAAATAAAGCCTAATAAGGTGAGTTTGCACTCAAACCACAAAACAACCTTAATGAGAGTTCTAAAGCATGAAAATATAAGCCTTTTTTCTGTTATACACAAAAGTTAAATCAACAAGCAAGATAGGTAAAAGACTATTGCAAGTTTGGGGAATATAAAGCAAGATGCTCACCCTTGAAGAACCCTTGAAGAACAAATGGTCTAGCCCTCTTCTTTTGATCAAAACCAGTCCAAAAACTCAAGAGTCAACCCCCCAAGTCCCTCAATCTCGGAGCAAGGTGTAATAGTGTGTGTAATGGTGCAAAAGTAAGGTAAAAACACACTTTTGGGCCAAAAATCACACACAAAGAAGGAGAGAGAGGGAGATATAGAGATAGGATATATCTATATCTCTAAGCTTTGGTTTTTGCTTCTAACTTTCTAACCTAGATCAAAGAGGAGAGCCCTTCCTCTTATAAGACTCCCTCTTGCAAAGCTTATACAACAAGCTTGCTTAGAGGGAGATCCCTCCATACACGTGTATGGAGGGAGGCAGAGTTGGTGCCAGCTATCACAGCTGGCACAAAATATCTCCATAAAGTGGATGAACAGTGGTCGGCTGCCCAAAAATGTTATTTCGACAAAAAAAAGTGCCGACCGGCAACAAACTATGCCGACCGGCAATAAAATGTGCCGACCGGCAACAAATAGTGCCGATGGAAGAAAAAGACCAGCCGGTGGCCTCTAGCCACTGCCGGTGGTGTGTGGGTATGCCTCACAAGGCATTCCCTGCCCCTCCAAGGCAAAACATAAGTGTTCGGTGTGAAACCAAACACTAAACGGTCAAGTTCGGACGGTGACATCCAAGTCTTGAGGACGGTCAAAAAGGCAAAACATAACTAATCACCGAGTGTTCCAAGCGGTGACATCCAAGTCTTGAGGACGGTCAAAAAGGCCAAGCTTCTCTTAGAAGTTTTGACCAAAAAGGCCAAGCTTCTCTTAGAAGCTTGGAGCAAAAGGGCCAAGCTTCTTGGATAAGCTAGGCAAAAGGGTCAAGAGGTTCAAGCTTCTTCAAGAATCTTTAAAAAAGGGGTCAAGCTTCTTGGAGAAGCTAAAAAGGGTCAAGCTTCTTGGAGAAGCTAAAAAAAGGTCAAGCTTCTTGGAGAAGCTAAAAAGGGTCAAGCTTCTTGGAGAAGCTAAAAAAAGGTCAAGCTTCTTGGAGAAGCTAAAAATGGGTCAAGCTTCTTGGAGAAGCTAAAAAGGGGTCAAGCTTCTTGGAGAAGCTAAAAAAAAGATCAAGATTCTTGGAGAAGCTAAAAAGGGGTCAAGCTTCTTGGAGAAGCTAAAAAAAAGGTCAAGCTTCTTGGAGAAGCTAAAAAAAATGTTCAAAAGGGTCAAGCTCCCTCAAGAAAAGGTCTCGGTCAGGACAAGTGGCCGATTGATCAAAAACAGTG
Organism: Camellia sinensis; assembly: GCF_055761805.1. Taxonomy (NCBI): domain Eukaryota; kingdom Viridiplantae; phylum Streptophyta; class Magnoliopsida; order Ericales; family Theaceae; genus Camellia; species Camellia sinensis. The sequence continues at coordinate 18,059,748 of NC_138966.1, forward strand.
GCCGGCCGACCAAACACAATGCCGACCGACCATCAATAGTGCCGACCGGCCATCACCAATGGCCGGTGGCAAGGAAACAAGGCCGGTGGCCTCAAGCCAAGGCCGGTGAGGTGTGGGGATGACCTACAAGCTACTTCCCACCCTCAGAGGCAAAACAACAAGTGTTTGGTGCAAAACCAGACACAAAACAGTCGAGTCGAGAGATCCTGAGGCAGGGCGCCACTACTACAAAAATAGTTAAAGATCACACTTTGACAAAAAAAAAGATCTCACTTTTATTGGAAGTGTGATAAAAAAAATTAGATTGATATTTTAATCACACTTAATTTGATTGAGTGTGATAATATTTATTTTTTATGTCACTTTTCAATTAAGTGTGATTATATATATATGTTTTTAATCACACCTTCTAATTAAAGTGTGATTATATATGCACTACTACTTTTTAATCACACTTTTTAAACAAGTGTGATTATATATATATTTTTTAATCACACATTCTAATTAAAGTGTGATTATTTATATATTTTTTAATCACACCTTCTAATTAAAGTGTGATTATATATATACTACTACTTTTTAATCACACTTTTTAAATAGGTGTGATTATATAGATATTTTTTAACCACACATTCTAATAAAAGTGTGATTATTTATATATTTTTTAATCACGCTTTCTAATTAAAGTGTGATTATATATACACTACTACTTTTTAATCACACTTTTTAAATAGGTGTGATTATATAGATATTTTTTAACCACACATTCTAATTAAAGTGTGATTATTTATATATTTTTTAATCACACCTTCTAATTAAAGTGTGATTATATATACACTACTACTTTTTAATCACACTTTTTAAATAGGTGTCATTATATAGATATTTTTTAACCACACATTCTAATTAAAGTGTGATTATTTATATATTTTTTAATCACACTTTCTAATTAAAGTGTGATTATATATACACTACTACTTTTTAATCACACTTTTTAAATAAGTGTGATTATATATATATTTTTTAATCACACATTTTAATTAAAGTGTGATTATATATACATTACTACTTTTTAATCACACTCCCTAAATAGGTGTGATTGTATAAAATATTTCAATTTGATTTTTATATAAAATATACAATTCCCAAATCCGCGCCTCTATTCTACCCATGAATGATAGAGATGACTCACTACTAGAAAATGAGGCTTTAGACACGGAACTTTTTCACCCATTTTTTTATCTTTCTATCTCTCTGTCTCTGTCTCTCTTCTCTCTCTCTCTCTCTCTCACTCTCACTCATCACTCTTCTCTGTCTGTCTGTCTGTCTCTCTCTCTTTCTCTCTGTCTATCTCTCTTATCTCTCTCTGTCTCTCTTCTCTAAATCTCTTCTCGTTATTTCTCTCACTCATCTCTCTCTGTCTCTCTCTCGTTTATCTCTTTTCGCTCTTTTTTTCTCTCCCTCTCTCTTTGTCTATATCTTTTCACCTATTTTTTCATCTTCATCTTTCTCTCTCTCTTCTCTTTCTCTCTCTCACTCATCACTCTTTTCTTTCTGTCTATCTGTCTGTCTGTCTGTCTCTCTATCTCTCTCTCTCTCTGTGTCTCTCACTCATCTATCTCTTCTCTCATCTCTTTTCTCTCTCTGTCTCTTTCGTTCATCTCTCTTCTCTCTGTCTCTCTCATATTTCTCTGTCTCTCTCGCTCATCTCTCTTCTCTCTCTCTCTCTCTCTCGTTCATCTCTCTTCTCTCTATCTCTCTCTCGTTCATCTCTCTTCTCTCTCTATCTTTTTTCTGTCTCTCACTCTCTATCTTTTTGTCTCTCTTTCTCTCTTCTCTTTCTCTCTCTCTTTCTCTCCCACTATGTTCGCGTTGCTCACTCTCTGCCTTCTGTCTTCTCTATTTACTGAGCTCCCTCTCGATTTATCTATCCACTACAAGAAAATGCACTTTTAGCGACCACTTTGTCTCTCTCTTGCTCATCACTCTGTCTTTGTCTCTCTCTCTCTCTTTCTCTCCTCTATTTGTCTCTCACTCATTTTTCTCTCTCTCACCACCCATCTCCTTTACCACCTTCACCATTACTGCAAACGCCATTCCACTACCACCATTACTACCACTGTCGCCACTTCACCTCTACGACTACCATTGCTACTACCATTGCCACCACTACCACTACTGCCACTATTACTACCATTACCTCTCATTCACCCTTGCCACTTCATCTACTCTACCACTACCACAACTTCACCACTAATCTCCTTCGCCACCACCACCGCCACCACCACCACCACCACCACCACCACCATCATCTCTTATCCACCACCTTCACCACTACTGCCACTACTATTACCATTACCTCTCATTCACCCTTGCCACTTCATCTACTCTACCACTACCACAACTTCACCATTAATCTCCTTCGCCGCTACCACCACCACCACCATCATCTCTTATCCACCACCTTCACCACTACTGCCACTTTATATCCTCTACAAAAAAAAAAAAAAATCATTAATTACAAAAATATATATATTTTAACAAAAAATATTTTTTTTTTGACGACGGCAACTCCCGTCGCAAAAAAAAAAAAAAAGGAAAGTTAAACGACATTATTTTGTTATTTAAATTTCATTTCTGACAAAAAAAATATTTTTTATTCCTGACTGTTTTTGTTTTCCATTCCCGCTCTATTCTCTCTCTCTCTCTATCTCTTCTATTCGTCTCTCACTCATCTCTCTTTCTCTCATCACCCATCTCCTCTACCACCTTCACCACTACTGCAAACGTCATTCCACCACCACCACTACTTCCACTGTCGCCATTTCACCTCTACGACTACCATTACTACTACCATCGCCACCACTCCACTACTGCCGCTACTACTACCATTACCTCTCCTTCACCCCTTCCACTCCATCTACACCACCACTACCACAACTTCACCACTAATATTTTTCGCCATCACCACCACCACCACCATCATCTCTTATCCACCACCTCCACCACTAATGTCGCTACCTTTCCTCTACCACAAAAAATTAGTTCATGATTTTTACTAACCAAAAAAAATAGGCCGTAGAAAAATATTTTTCATTGACCACAGAAAATAAACTTTTATTTTAGTGGAAAATATTTTTCATTAAAATATTACCCCTACTTCTATCAAATAAAAAATAATAATAATATCTATATTTCTATCATTTGATTTTCATACATACTTTTTGATTTTTTTTTTTAATCTCTATCATTTGATTTTCATACATAGACTTTCTGATTGATTTGTAATCGATCTGTGCTTCTCTCTTATTTTACTTTTAGACCCTTGTGTTTGTATATTTGTTTTTGATGCAAGATTGTTTCTTCTTTTTTTTTTTTTAAATTTTCTCTTCTCTGTTTGTGTGTTGAGAAAACCGAGCATTAGAACCAAATATAATTAAAAAATAGCTTGATTAGTTGTTGATTTTTTAAATATTTTAAATATTTTTTTAATTGATTAAAATATTAAAAAAATTCACTAAAAATAAAAAAATACTAATTAAAAACTCAAAAAAATAATTTTCAAAAATTGAAACAAATTTTTAATACAAAATCTATTTTGACTTATTCAGACCCGCCCATTTGCCACGTTTGAAAAAAAAAAAAAAAAAAAAAAAAAAAAAAAAAAAAAAAAAAACTAACAAATTGTTCCAAAATTCCCCCCAAAATTTCCCTCATTTTTCTTCTTCTCAGCTGCGCTCATCTCTCTCTGTCTCTCTCTCAATCGTTTTGTATTTTTTTTCCCTTTGAATTTCAGCCTCTTTTTCTCTCTCTCATTTGTTGCATAACCCTAACCCAACCCGTCTTTGAGAGAGATGCAGAGACGAAACGACATGGAGATGAAGGCGATGTGACTCCGGTAGACGACTCCAGCAGACGACTTTGGCAGCTAGGCGAGGGGAGGCGACATCGAGGCAAGGGAAGGCGGCAACCGACGAGGTCCCTTTCGTCTTCATTTTGATTTGTTACTGATATATATATATATATATATGATTTCTTTCCATGGTTTGATTTGTTGTTGATTTGTTAAATGGGTTTGATTAATTAAGTTTTATGGGTTTGAAGATTTAGGGTTTGTTGTGAATTTTTTTTCATCATCATTCTCATTTGTTCCTATTATATATATATGATTTCCTGGGTCAAAATTGTTGTTGATTTCTTAGATTTGTTGTTGATTAAGTGGAAAGAAGAATGGAATCGTCCACTGCACACCCTTAATGCCCAGTAGGACCACAAGCTCATGTTCGGTCTACTTTTTTCCCTTAAATCCTTGACTGCAAAAATGGATCCAACAAGGTTTGTTTTGCTTCTTCAAGTTTTGAATTTCAAACATAATATGTTTGCGTGAGTATTTTGATTTCCCATAGAAATTAAAAAAATTTATTTGATTATATAAAACATAAAATGTTTCGGTTGTGCAAAGAAAACTAATAATTTGAAATGCATATACTGTTTGTTTTGGGATCCATAAGATGGTATTAGAAACACTATAACTGGTTCTAATGCCATATGTGATATGTTGATTCCTGTAACAGAAAACTCTTCCTGTATCATCTATTGGCCTTATTAACTCCATATTTATTCTTAGCTTGGAGATTGATTAAATTTTTGTTGAAATTGGCATATGTTTGTTAGACATATTTTGTTTGGTATTGGAGTCTCACACTGTAATAGATTCATGATTCATCACTTGTTTGGATTTGGAGCTAATTTTTTCATCGAGGTCCAAATGTTGTGCCAGACATTGTTTTTAATTATTTTGGTTGTGGTTGGTGTTCAATGATTGTATGATTTACATGGGACTCTTTTTAATTAGTTCATGCCTTTTTGTTTGTGATATATATATATATATATATGTATGTATGTATACACACATCGAGTTAGGGTTCCTTCCGTCCGTGTTCTTGTTAAATTTTTGCTCAATTTCTGCTCAATTCTTGTTCACTTGTTTGCTGTAGTGTTAAAATCAAAATCACTTTTGGTTCAGTTTTTTGGTTTTTTTTATATTTAATTATATACATATATATATATATATATATAAGATTGGCCCAATTAGTATAAATGTTGACAAAAACTTTGGGTTTTTGGAGATTTGGTTTTTGGAGAAAATGGAAATTCATAATAGGTATTTGACTGATCTGTTGTAGTGCCGACCTCACATCCATGGAGAAAATATTTCCTTGACAAAAACTTTCTCTGGTGTAATGCTTTCTCTGGTTTATGTGCTTGGTTGACATAAAAACATTCAGAAAAAAAACAAAAGCAGATGCTGATTTGGAGGATATGTGGAAAATGCAGTTCAATTTCTAGAGTATTAGGATAAGATGCCTATTGAATTGAAGAAGATTTTCTAGAAGCGGATTAAACAAGAAAAGTAATGCTGGAAACAGAAAACAGCCACAGAAAAGCAATAGGAGATGCTGATTTTAAGTAGAAAAATGCATTTCCTATATCAGAACCCCTTTGATAACAAGTCCATCTAAATCAGAAAACCACAACAAAAAAGAAGATCCAAAATTGAAGATAAAAGATGTGATAAGAAGATGAAATTCAATCAAACCATGAAATCCAAAATGAAAATATAAGACAGATTCATGAAAATATAAGGCAGATTCATGTATAAGGCAGATTCAAGAAAGAAAAATGAGGGGGAAAAAATTTATATATGTATATTTTATATATTTATATATACAGACAGATTCATCACCTCACTCTCTTTACTTTATTTATTTTTTCGTATTAATTATGTTATGTCAGAAATCAATGCTCTGTAGTTAGATTTTAGTTTTATAATCTCAATATATATATATAACCAATTTGTTATTAGGTTTTTGGCATTTGGGGCAAAGAAGATTAGCTAAATCCAACAATTGTTCACTGAAGATTGGTATTTGATTAGAAGCATAGTTATGAGTTCTCTATTTCTTGTTCTTCCTAATCATGAAAATCCTAAATGGAGATATAGCATTTCTATTTCCAGAGTTTTAATATTTTTATTTGCTTACTCTGCCATAGTTCTATCATCATAACCTATATTCCATATATGTGTGTTTGTGTATGTATGTATATACAATGTTTGGACCTGGGAATTAGGTATCCATCCTCTGAGCTAGTCTTTAACATGTCATAATCAATTAGATGCAGCTTATCAAGGATTGTTATTTATATAGTGAAATGGTTTGGAAATTTATAAGTAGGGTTCCACTTATTTGGACTGTTGCTTAAAAGAAGATAACAATATTTATATCCAGAGTAAACTAGTGTGATGCATTTGGTCCCAAATCCATGTGTGTGCAATAAAACCATCAGTTTTCCTTATAAATTTGTAAATTAGAAAACTAGATTTGTAATAAGATTTATAATATAAAAAACAAAAATAAAAATGAGTGATTTTTTAACGTTTTATGGATCTATATTATCACAATTAATTATAGGTTCATATGTGTGCATACATATGTTCGTATGCTTGAATTTCGAGAGCAAAATACTCTTGAAGCTTGCATGAGAATGTTTCTATGCTTGAAATTTATATTTACATATATTGTATTGTCCTCACCTTATTTTTATATGTTGGATTGTTATTAGTCGTATGGATGGTCTTCATCTTTGTTAAAAGTAGTTACAAGAAAAAGGCCAAAGCAACTTCAAGACAGTAGTCAGTAAACATTTCCACTTTGGGAAATACACCTATATTAGCCATTTTAAGATTTTGTTTCTTTTCTTAAGTAAAATGTTGGATTATATGGTAGAGAGGCAAAGGAACGAGACAAATCTTTATCAAAATCAAAACATCGAGTCTGTAGAACTAAAAGTCAAGAACCAAATGCTTGAGCAATTCTTAACATTCATGAAGCAACTTGTTGTGGGTAGGGGCAGATGCTGTCAAATTGGCGTGATGTATCAATCTATCACGATTTTATGACTCCTATAGTCATGACCTTACAGATTATGATCATTCCATCTACTGGGTTAATCTTCAATGATAAGTCATCAGTATTATCATTCCCCTTGAGACCCGTGGTGGTTCATTTAGGGCATTGCCCTGTAGTCTTTGAGTTATTATTATATATCCTTTTCTTCTTTTGGAGTTAAATGCTTCATGGTGAGTATTTTTTCAAGTTTTGGAGATTTGGAGAGGGGGTTTAGTAAGAGTTAGGTTGGTTTCAGGAGCAGTGGCCCTTCATTCTGTTAGTCCATTTGGGATGAGGGACTTAGTGAACTTTTGAGGAGATGGCTATCAATAGTGACAGCATGTCATGCTCAGTCCTTTCTCTTTATGGTTTTTAGAAAATGTTTCTTTTGCTTCATAGTCTTTTGAGATTTTTGGGAAGAATGTTAAAACATTTTCAGAGAATGTAACAAACTCTTCCCTTATTATTTGATATTTTTTTTATCTATTATCATTACATGACCTTTGTCTGTGGTTAAGTGACTATCACTATATGATTTCAATGGAACAAACTCATCTCTTGTTGCAGGGACACAGATTGTTTTATGTGGTTTAAGAAATGGAGCAACTTGTTTTCAGCATGTTCATGTCTTGGAATAATTATCAATTTCTAAATGGAGATGACAACTCTCTTCTGGCTATATTAATTTGTTTTCTGTATGTTCATGTCTGATGATGAGTCAACTGCTGAAATCTTTAACACATGAGTTTTCCTATATTTAAGGGCACGGATAAAATGTTTGCATAAAAATAGCAATACATTGATCTATAAGTGACACCGAAAAAACATGAATGGTGTAGACTGTATTGTTTTAGATTAGCACAATACATTGATCTATAAGTGAGTGGATGTATACATATTACCCCTACTCTCTTTGTTGTGTCGTGCTTAGTATCTAATCTTTTATTAAATGTCTTGTTTCTCAAATAATATTGTCATTTTCTACAAGTGCATATCTTGAGTTTTAGATCACTTTTTTGTTTTATTATTAAATTATTCTAGCTTAAGAAAGTTTGAAATCATTCATGCCTTGATGATTTATTTTGGCTTCTACAAGGGTATCAATATCTTTTGTAGCTTTATACTATTTGTGTGGAGAATCAAAATAATTATGTCATTTTTGGTGGCTGTGGGGAAAGGATTGGGGCAGTTTAACAACTGGATAAATTACATTAATTAGTAAGTTTATTCATATGCTTCTGGCGGTTTTTAAATTAATTTCTTTTTTTGTTTTTCAGGTCAGAAATTTCTTGAAGAGATGCAAAATATGGTCAAAGAATTCAAGAACTTACTTTTTTCAAGTTTTTTTTTTTTTTAATGTATGTAATCACAGTTAATTTTTTTTTATTAATTTCTTTGTATATACTTTTAAACATTTAACTTTCATTTATCAAATATATGATATTATTTCATTCAATATATGGTTGTGATTCAAAATATAGTATATAGTGTGTATTACATTATTCAAATGCGCGTGCAAAAATAATATTGATTATTCTTTAAATATGTCAATTTTTTTTTATCACAGGTTTTATTAGTTATTAATCACACTTAAAAAGTGTGATCTAAATGTTTTTAATCACACTTAAAAGGTGTGATCTAAAGTTTTTAATCACATTTAAAAGGTGTGAACTAAAGTTTTTAATCACACTTAAAAGGTGTGATCTAAATGTTTTTAACCACACTTAAAAGGTGTGATCTAAATGTTTTTAATCACACTTAAAAGGTGTGATCTAAATGTTTTTAATCACACTTAAAAGGTGTGAACTAAAGTTTTTAATCACACTTAAAAGGTGTGATCTAAATGTTTTTAACCACACTTAAAAGATGTGATCTAAATGTTTTTAATCACACTTAAAAGATGTGATGAAAGCATTTTTTAATGACACTTAAAAAGTGTGATTAAAAATGACCATTTTTAATCACACTCCTAAAGACCACACTTTAATAAAACTTAAAAGGTGTGATTAAAAAACATACATCACACCAAAAAAGTGTGATCTTTATCTATATTTGTAGTAGTGCGCATAGCTGAACCCTTCGGGAACTCAAGACGAACACGAACAAGGATGATCACCGAGTGTTCAAACGATGACGTCCAAGTCTTGAGGACGGTCAAAAATGGGGTGTCTACAACATGCAGAATGGCCTCGTCTGGGAACAGATACTCAACTGCTTCATCCCCTTCAACTGGGTGGTCGGCTAGGAACTCCACTACCACTCTCTCTTCACTGACTTGTGCGTTGTGTACTTCAGATCAAATTCGGAAAGCAGAAGCAACCAACGGGATAACCTACCCGTAAGTGCCAATTTCTCGAAAAGATATTTGATGGGATCTAATCTAGAAACCAGTATTACAGGGTGAGCTGACAGGTAGTGCCTCAACTTCTTGGTAGCCTATACCAAGGCTAGACAAGCCTTCTCCGGCGGAGTGTAGTGGGTCTCGTAATCCAGCATTTTCTTGCTCAGGTAGTAGATAGCCTTCTCCACTTTGTCCTCAGACTCCTGTGTAAGCATGCAGCCCATTGTCATTTCAGTCACTGATAGGTACAGAATCAACGGTTTCCCCGGCTCAGGCAGTGACAACACATGTGGGTTCTGCAGATATTGCTTGATCTGCTCGAAAGCAACTTGGCATCGGTCGACCCACTGGAACTTATTTCCTTTCTTCAGGAGACCAAAGAGTGGTTCACAAGTCAAGGTTAATTTTGCAATAAACCGTCTTATGAATTGCACTTCACCTAGAAGCCTCGCACCTCCTTTTCAGTCCTTGGTGGTGGCATTTCTAAGATGGGCTTGATTTTGGAAGGATCGACCTCAATACCCCTTTGTGTGATCGAGAACCCCAGCATTTTCCCTGTTGTAACACCGAATGCACATTTCTGAGGATTCAGCCGCAACCGATACTCTCTGATCCATTGGAAGAATTTCTTCAAGGCAGTGTAGTGCCCCTCTCTTTCCTTGGACTAGACAATCATGCCGTCCACGTACACCTTAACCTCTTTATGGATCATATCGTGCAAGATTGTGGTCGCAGCCCATTGATACGTAGCTCCAGCATTCTTCAGCCCAAACGATATTACCCTATAACAATAGGTTCCCCACGGGGTGGTGAAAGCAGTCTTCTCCCTGTCTTCAGGTGCCATCAAAATCTGATTGTAGCCTGAAAACCCATCCATGAATGAGAGCAGCGCATGCCTAGTAGTGAAGTCCACTAATTCATCGATATACGGCAGAGGAAAGTCGTCGTTCGGACTGGCTTTGTTCAAATCCCTGAAGTCCACACATACCCGAATTCTGTTATCCTTCTTCAGCACCGGAACTATATTGGCCAGCCAAGTAGGGTATTCAGATACCAACAGGAACCCTGCGTCAATCTGCTTGGTGACCTCTCATTTGATCTTCAGAGCCCAGTCCAGGCAGATCTTTCGAAGCTTCTTCTTAACAGGTCGGGCCTTTGGGTCAAGAGGGATCCGGTACTGTACAATCTCAGGATCAATTCCAGGCATGTCTTCGTAGGACCACGCGAAAACATCTTTGAAATCTTTTAATAAAGCAACTAAGTGCACGCGCTCCTCCAAAGACAATGTGGACCCAATTTGGACCAGCTACGGATCATTCTCAGTACCAATGTTAATTGTGGTCATTTCATCAACCAAAGGTTTTACAAACCTCTTCTGCTCTTGATCAATCAAACGTTGTAAAACCGGAGGAATTTCTTCCTCGTCGTTTTCGTCAAAATTTTGAAAGTCTTGATTAATGCAATAAATTAAAGGCACAGAAAAGTACTTAGAAGCCACAAACGTACCATTCTCATTAATAACATCCAGTCCGCCTAATTCCTCTGATACAACAGACTCAAAGGAAAAAGAAAAAGATGACCTGGACAGGACAGTGGCATCCGGGTTATCACCCCCAAGAATATCGAACTTAGACTCAAATGAGCTGGAACCTGATTTTGACTCCACAGACTGAGTGGAATCAGATTCTGGCTCACTACCTGACCCGGTGCTACTCGATAAAAAGCCCTCCTCGTATTACCAGACAAGGGAGGATGCGATGGATACATCCAGAATGTTTGAAGATGGACCCACAGTCGCTTCCTTCCCGATCATAGAAACTGAGAAGTTATCCGCCAAGCACTCTGATACGATCTGAGAATCTGAGAGTAGACAAGCCAGCGCTAGCCCCATTTCAATTTATGTGCTCTCGGAATCCTCCTTGCACTGCTCAGCCTCAGCTAGCGGGTCTGTCTGCTCTTCGGCAACGTCATCCCCGGACAATTGCAGGTCAAAGAAGATCTCAAATCCCGGCAAGCGCCGCCTCTCTACATTTAGCCATGGCTCCGGAAAGCCGCAAAACGGGAAATCTACCCCCTCCCGGACAAAGCGTCCGTTCAAGGTCCCCTGGATAGGTCGGTGCATCAACTCATAATGTTTCCCGGCCTGCTTTGCCTTGGCTCTTCCAGCCATCTCTTTTCCTTTCCTTGCCCAATCCTTTTTGGTAGGTAGATAACCTAGGGCAAAGGTATATGGGTTGTGCGGCACTTCGGCTGATGCTGCAATGCCCTTCTGGCCACTTCGCCCTAATCCTATCCCGGGGATGTGTTGAAGCTTGTTCATAAGGTAGACAGATTGTACGCTGACGTATAGCCACTCATCAACAGGTAGAATGTTCTATACAACCTGGGCCTTAGCTGGGGTGAACCCTGACAAAAACACATCCTCCGGGCCATGCTCAATCTCTTGGACTGGTGTAGAAACCTCTGGCGGTGCATGTATCGAAGAATTCCCAAAAACGAGTACCACCCCCTTCCCATGGGGGCACTTCAGCATTTGGTGCAGGGTGGAAGAGACAGCCTTCACCTGGTGCAGCCACGGCCGCCCCAGGAGTAGATTGAAGGTGGTCGGGACATCCAAGACATGAAAATCAATATCCTGTTGCCCTGGACCAACCTGAGTTCGAATCTATACAGTCCCCATCACCTCCCGGCTAGTATTATCGTAGGCCCATATCACCTAGGCCGTAGGCACAAAATCCGCGGACTTCAACTCAATAACATATGTCATTCTCGACGGACACACATTGATAGCAGATCCTGTGTCAACAAGGACCACCGGTATCCATTTCTCTCTACACTCGACAGAGATGTAGATTGGTTTGTTATGGTTTGAGCCCTCAGGCAGCAGTTCCTTGTCAGTGAAAGTCAATGTCAGGGAAGCTCCTCCCGGGAAAACTAGCCCTACCAACTGTTTGGGCGTGGTATCGATTGAAAGTTTAGCCTTGTTCATTGCAGAAAGGACAGCTTGTCTGTGGACTCTTAAGGCCATAAAGAGTCCCCAGATGGAGATGTCTGCTTGGATTTTCTTAAGCTGCTTCTGTACAGCCTCTTCCTCGAGTAGTTTTTCTTTCTGCCTCTCCACTTCTTTGTCCTTTCCGAACGCCTCTGGTTGGTCCAAGTGCGGAGGCTTGAAATACCGCCTACTCCTGGTCATATGGTCAACCTCCTCAACATACCAGGTGTCATCCGGTTGGTTCTGCTCCAAATCTTCGTCAGTGTGGGCAAGACGTAAGTCATCGTCTTCCCACCACATCCCGTTGGCAACTGACAGACAGCTGTCTGGTTCTATTACAACTGTTCTTGTGCTCACAGCACATTCCGTCCTCGCAGGGGCTTTGGCCTTTCTAGCCCTCTCAAGATCCTCGATCTTTTCCTGCTCAAACTGCTTCAGCGTAGCCTCCTATTCAGCGCCCACTGTACTCAAACTGCCCGGATCCCGAGCAAAATTCTTAGCACCGGTGCTCTCCGGCGATGCTTCCAGATTCTCAGCCATTCCGGCCACTGCTGATGTTCCCGTTCCTGATGGTCTCTGTTCAGGCTAAGGCTGCTCAACAACATCTGGCTGGTCACTGAGCCACCCAGTATTCTCTGCAGATCCATCCAAGTCAAACCAGTTGATGTCCACATCTCCTGAGTCCTGCTCTTCAAAGAACTGTAGATTTACAATGTCCTCTTCCAGCTCTGCTAGGTCATCTAGCCCCTGACTAGGTCCATCCTCCCAGACCACACTAATCTCTGCCCCAGCTAGCAACTCTACCCTCGGCTTAACCTGATCTGTTGATGTGATATAACCACTCGAGTTGTACGCAAAGCTCGCAGACCCCTCAGGCTCTGAATCATCATTCTCCTCTACCCCCAAAGTCATACTTGTTCTGTGTTTGATAGTCACCACCACCGGTTCAGGTTTGGTTTGGGAGGTGCTCAACATGCACAAGTCTGTGCTGTCTGGGATGAACACCTCGGGCTTGGGTAGGTGGGAGGGTGTGATATACATGCTAGGGTCGTATGACACAATCATAGTTTGGATCAGGTTGATGCGTTTACGTAGTGGAGCTTGGTTATGTGGTGGGAGAGGGTTGGTTGTGACATTTGGTTTTTCTGGAGGTGCGATCACCCTATTGTCAACGAGATCCTGGATCTCATGACACAGTCTATAGCACTGGTCGGTGTCGTGACCATGCTGTTGATGAAAGGCACAGTATTTGGCTGGGTTGTGGGAAGCAGGAAGTTTGTCTTGTAATGGCCGCGGCTCTAGAGGCATCAAATGCCCTTTCCTGATTAGAACCCCCAGAACTTTGGATAGGGGCATGTATAGTGGAGCAAAGGTTCTTTGGCCTCGGGGTAGATATGTGGCTGTTTATTAGCTAGTACCGGACGCACCGGTGAAGGGTGTGGCAGTAAGTGTTTTTGGAGTGGTGGTGGTGACCATGCCCACATCGGAAGTTCTGGCAGCTGCAGCACTACTCGTGCCTGCATTTGAACTGCGGGTAAACGCCCTCTTGGGCTGCTCTCTCTCGTGGTCAATCAGGCCCTACTTCATAGTGTCCTCAATTTGTACCCCAATCTCGTGCAAATCAGTGAAGGTAGGGAGGGGTAAGACGATCATCTTTTGCATCAGTTTGGGTTGGAGGTTGCGCACAACCATCCATATTTGATCCTTCTTGACCAGCCTGGTGGTCATCATTGAAGCTTTGGCTCTCCACCAAGCTACAAAGTCGGAGAAGCCCTCTTTTGGCTCTTGCATCGTTGTCTCGAGATCACGAGTTGTGATCTCGATCTGTGTATTGTATGAATACTAGGCGACGAAGGCCTTGGCTATCTCCTCCCAACTCCTTTTGACCAAATCTTCCAACTTCGCGTACCAGATAGCCACAACACCCGACAGGGTCCGGCCAAAGAGGAAAAGCTTTTGCAGTCTGGAGAGGCCCATTGGCCTTAGGATATCCAAGAACAGCCGCAGATGTACCATGGGATCTCCAGAACCGTCAAAACGGTCTATATGCGGCATCTTGAACCGGTCCGGCAACATCACTGCTGAGTCAGTGTATCCATTATCTATATCCGGAATGAAATTGACCCCCTGGGCCCATTTGAATAGCTTCTCATGCTTACTCATCTTCAGAGCGGTTGGGTCCATCTCTGATTCAAACAGTGTATCTGTTGAGAAGGCCGGTGTCTTTGAAATCTGCGGTAAAATCGGTGGCGGAAGTGGCCCCGTTGGGACATCCGTATCTTCCTAGACGTTTGGAGTCTCCCTGAGTGTTAGAACTCTAGGTGCGGGTGGGCATGGATGCGAAGCAGATGCTCCGGCTTGTTGCGGTTATTGCTGCTGTTGTAGTCTGGAAATTAACTCTGCCTGTTGTGCTATAACCTCTGCCTGGCAGGCATCATGCCCCTGCATGGCTTGCATAGTCTCTTAGAGCTGATGCATCATGTCCTCCATATTGGCCGTCAGGTGCTGATCTGACTGAACAACAGGTATATCTCTCTCTGTGGTGGAAACGGAAACCTCAGCCCGACTACTCAGTGGTGGGGTGGATAAGGACCGCTGATCTGGTAAGCCCTGTACTGGTGAACTGTGCCTAACTGACCCCCGTCTTGTAATCGGGGGTAATGAACAGAACACTGCTTGTCCGTCTATCAGATCCTCAGATCGATGAAGTCTTTGACCTCTGACCCAGAGTGCTTTGGGGTAAACTGCCTCTTCGGAAGCAATGATGCTAAATTACCTTGCAAAAAGATAAATAAAGCAAAAATAAGGAAACAAACAACCAGAAAAACGGACAGCATTTCGGCTTAAATAAACACAACACATAGTTGACATTGTAAGCTGAACACACTGTTCTCAGCACTGATCGCTGCCCCCAAATCACTGCCTCAAATCTAATTGTAGACGCGCCCGTGGGCCTCATGCTACAGTTCGGACTCGATTTGTGTCACGGTTCTTAATCTGAACCAAAGAGTCCAAATCTGGCAAATCGTTTTGAGAAACAGACTTTTGAAAAAGTAGTGCCAAACATGGACTGCTTTGCCAGATACAGAGTCGCCACCTAAATATTTTTTTATGGGAGAATTTAGGAAACCCTGACTCGGTGCCGAAGGCCACATGTCCGTCATCACCAGAGTTGTCTCGGCTCGGGAGCTTGGGTACGATCGGGGAAGGTCAGCTATGAGCACCCCCTTTCGCCCGGTCCGAAGACCGGCCTCTACTAACCATGATATCCGATTTTGAAAACGTTATGTGTTCTTATTCCATTTATTAGCCTAGAATTACTATGTTATGCACGCAGCAAACAAGTATAGACTAGATTGCCTAATTTGGAAATAAGCATTGCAAATCCGTTTGTTTTGGAAAATGTTTTGGATTTGCTACTCGCAAGTAGGCTAAAACACAGATTTCAATGAGTTCTCCCAACTCAAACAATCCAACCTTCACCCACAGGCATCCAAGCAGTTCATAACACATAAGCATCTAGCCACATGTTAAGCATGCTGTCATGGCAACATTTACACTCACGCGATATGCTAAAGTGGAAATACTTACATCGTACTCCGTGCCAAAACAGTAAACTAGTTAGCAAACATGCGTGTGCTAGTTCATGTTAAATTGCCTAATGTAACACATACAGGATGCAATTAGATAGGCTCGGCTAACCTAAGCATGGCATATGAAATGCGATCAACTATCACATATTCAATTTTTGAATTGAAGTACACATGCAGTTAGCGTGATGTACCGAGCCTAATGCATGCAATACAAATGCATGGATGCACACATGCATAGCATAAGGTATGCTAAATTAAACGTGCCCTAATCTACCATCGTAAGTAGGTAAATAAAAGGGAAGAAAGAAGTGGGGATTGGAAGACATGCATCACACACACGCACACTTATTACAGATTTGCCCTCGCTCGGAGGGACCAAATAAATATTACAAATTAATTAACTACGCAAGCTAATTAAATATTACAAATTAATTAATTTAATTAACAAATTAAATTAAGCTAAGAAAACAGATAAATCGCCTCGGGAAACGCGCCGCCATGCATAGGCTGCCTCTGTTTTCCTCCCTTCACTCCTCTGGAGGCTGTCAAAACCTCAGGACTGCATCCCTGGACACTGGGGAGTGCCACCGGCTGAGTGGAATCACCACCGGCAGTGGTGTGTGGCCATCGGCACAAAATGAAGCTGTCGGCAGAGGAATTGTTGCCGGTCGGCACCTTACAATGCCGGTCGGCAGAGTGTTCCTGAAGAATCTGCAAATGACAGCAACAGAGGGCAAGGCAAAGCATGGAAGTACAATTCAAGGCATATATGCACCAACCATGTCCCTTATCATGATAATGACTCAAAGGGGCATGTGCCTCAATTCTCGGACCACCAATCACGCATTTCCATGCATGATGGCCCAAAGAACCAAGTATGCAACTTTGATTTCAAATGCATGCAAACCAAATCAAACCAAAGTCCTAATCCCTATCACCAAATCAAGGGGCAAGGAATGCATGCAAAATGCAATGCAACCTAAGCATACAAGCTAAGGATGCAACATGGCATCGCAACTAACTTATGCAAGCATACAAGCATACATATGGCAATGCAAATAAATGGAGAGATGGACTTAAACATGAATTAGGCAACTCAAAATAGGCCTAAAACAGTAGCCATAATGCCCAAAAATGGAGGCTAAACACACATGCACACATACACATGTTATGGTCCAAACCTTAGGCACAAATTGAACAACTCTCAAACACATTTGAAAGGGGGAATCATGGACTAATTAGCATGCGACATAAGCATTGAAATCATGCTAAAACATGGTGCCAAACTAAGCAATAAATCAAGCCAAGCATGCAACAAATGGCCCAAATGCTCAAAGCAAACCAATAGAGTATTGAACTACACTTAGCAAGACCAAACATGGCATGAACTCATTGACCAAAAACAGAGTTTTGGGACATTAATACAAGGCCTAAGGACCACTTAGATGGCATCCAAATGACTCAAAAACAAAGGCATGCATAGACACCAAAACATGGAGCATTGCTACACAAGCTTATGAGGCATTAAAGATGCATCCAAGGTAAACATATAGGCATGCAAATAGGACTGAAATGACATGATGGATGATCCCAAATCACCAAATCAATGCAAAGATGTCATGCTATACATTCATATGCTCAAGGCCAACAAGCCCAAATACAAAGGAGCTATACCAAGCATGCCAAAATCAACCCAAACACTTATGGACAGACCTAGAACATGTCAAGATAAGCACAAAATCTTCACAAATGTAAGCCTAAAACATGACAAAGGCACACAACCTAAGACATGTTAAGGCATAACAAGGCATTACATGGCAACTATGCTAAGCATGCATGGGGTACCAAAACCAAGTAAAAACAGAGGCATAACATGACATATTAAGCATAAAAAGCAGCCAAGTCATGGTCAATACACCCTCAAACATAATGCTCTCTCAAGAGGCCAAAACATGCCCTTTTCAAGGACAACAAGGAGAGGGGGTGGCCCTCTCCTTCTTGGGACTTCAAGGCATCACCTTCACCACTGAAATCCCTCAAGATTTCAGTGGTGAAGAGACCCCAACACCAAAATCCCGGAGTTCACACAAAAGGGCACAAAATGAGGCCTTTCAAGGCCTAAGGGTATTCAAACTTACCCAAACCACAAAACACACTTAACAAACAACCAAGAGGGTCTAAAAACAGAACTCTTTTGTATTATACACTAAGCTCAAAAATGAATTTAAGATAGGTAGAAATACAATGGAAAAATGGGGTAAAAAGGGGTGTGATTCTTACCCTTGAAGCCTTCTTCAACAATGATGCTCCAATGGTCTTCCTTAGCTTGAATCCAACACCAAAACCTCAAAATCAGTCCTTTAGAACCTCAGTTCCAAGAGGAAGGTGAAACACTAGGTGCTTGTGTGCAATAGTATGGACTAAAACACACACAAGAGCACAAAAGAGAGGGAAAGAGAGATAGAATGTGTATCTAACTCAAACCCTAAAACCAGAGCTTAACAATGGCTGTTTTTGCTCTCAAAATATCTAAACTCTCTAACCTCTCAAGCCAAGAGACCCCTCTCTCTCTATATGGCACTTCTTGTCTTGTAAAGCTTACAAGACAATCTTCACAAGAGGGAGATCCCTCCATACACGTGTATGGAGGGGAGCAAAAGCAAGAAAGCTGTCTTAAAATATCTGCTAAAGCAGATGGACAGTAATCGGCCGGCCAAAAATGCCATCTTGGCCAAAAAGAGTGCCGGCCGGCACTAAAAAGTGCTGACCGGCAACAAATAGTGCCGGCCGGCAATATACATTGCCGGTGGCAGCACAAACCAGCCGGTGGCCTCTAGCCACTGCCGGTGATGGGTGGGGATGGTCCACAAGCCCTACCCTGCCCTTCCAAGGCAAAACACAAGTGTTTGGTGCAAAACCAGACACTAAACGGTCGAGTTCGGAGATCCTGAGGCAAGGCACGCGAGCCGAGGCCTCTGGGAACTCCAAACGAACACAAACATGGATAATCACCGAGTGTTCAAATGGTGACGTCCAAGTCTTGAGGACGGTCAAAAATGGGGTGTCTACAGTTGCCCCTCTTTGACAGAACTCAAAAGTCATAACAATGACGGGAGTGAATGTCAAAGCCCAGAGACGACCCATTTTTGACAAGGCCGAAGACTTAGACAAACATGCAAGACAAAAAAAGATATGCGCCCGAAGGCAGGGGCAAAATGCAAGACAATGCAGAGAGCCGGACATAACTTATGATCATGCAAAGAAAGCTGTAACGAAGCATACATGCGACAGTTTTAAGCTAGCACACATCAAACTACACTATAATGCAGAAAGGATGTAAGAGCATTATGCCATTCTCAATACGTCTCACTCGGGAGATACAATACCTGTGCAGCTCGTCTGGTTGCACCAACCTCAAATAAACCGTACATACAATATCGTGCCTGAAAAGAAAACAAACTTAACAGGTACAATATTGTTAGCAACATGCATGACAATGCAAATGTGGATGCAAAACGATATGCAATATATACAAAACAATGTATAAACAATGCAAATGAAGATGCAAAGTAATTGAAACAATGCAAGCTACATGCAAAGCATTTGAATCATGATCCAATCATGAGCGGTTCGAAACCACACCTATGTCAAATAGATTGATGGAGATAACAAGTCTGTCTACCACAGAACGGTCAACTGAAGTGTGAGCATTGTAGACAGACGCAAGAACGAGTATTGGGTGGAATTGACGTAAGTGGGGAAACGACCCGCTGGAGAAAGGACTACGATCCTAATGTCGGATGCAAAAATTACATTACAATGTAATAAATATGGATATGCTAGGAAGATGGCAATGGATATGGCATGCAGGCCAAACCAAATCTTGCCTAGGAAAGGTATGTACGCATACAGGTCATGTGTAACACAGAAAAGGTGCCGCAACCCCCAACCAACATATCAGCGTGGAATCGGCGCGATACACATGCAGAACTGTGTTTTAACATGAAAAGTAAGGGCACATTCCGGACCAAGCTCAACCTGGAAAGGCGCAAGCCATAGGTGGAAGGCGATGCAATGAATGCATGAAATCTATAATGCAATATCTACAAATATGCAATGGAATGGATGTGGATACAATGGATATGGCACGCAAGCCAAACCAAATCTTGCCTAGGAAAGGCATGTACACGTACGAGCCATGTGTAACACAGAAAAGGTGCCGCAACCCTCAACCAACATATCAACGTGGAATCGGCGCGATACACATGCAGAACTGTGTTTTAACATGAAAAGTAAGGGCACATACCGGACCAAGCTCAACCTGGAAAGGCGCAAGCCATAGGCGGAAGGCGATGCAATGAATGCATGCAATCTGTACAATGCAATATCTACAAATATGCAACGGAACAGATATTTACAAATATGCATGACAATGCAGTATGATGCGACCTACTGGGGAAAATGCAATGGATGCATGCAAGCTACAATGGAAATGCATGACAATGCACTATGATTTTTTGTTTTTTTTTTGTTTTTGAGATGCACATGATGCAAGTGCGGCACGCGTGCCATACAGAATGTAAGACAATACAAATGAGACACGTATGCCTCATAAGATGCGAAAAAAGATTTCAACAATTGGACTTATACGCTTCGCGAAGCCGGTTTGTGTTCAAAATAATGCAATGTACTAATAAGTACAAGCGAGGTGCGCAAGATAGCGCGATAGAAATATAATGCACAAAACAGTGCGATGCGCTAACCAGCGCGATTGAAATACAATGCACAAAACAGTGCGATGCGCAGAACAGCGCGATTGAAATACAATGCACAAAACAGTGCGATGCGCAGAACAGCGCGATTGAAATACAATGCACAAAACAGTGCGACGATTCGAATTGCACAAAACAGTGCGACGGTTCGAAATGCACAAAACAGTGCGATGATTTGAAATGCACAAAATAGTGCGATGGTTTGAAATGCACAAAACAGTGCGACAATTTGGAATGCACAAAACAGTGCGACGGTTTGAAATGCACAAAACAGTGCGATGGTTTGAAATGCACAAAATAGTGCGATGGTTTGAAATGCACAAAACAGTGCGATAGATATGAGATATACATGGGGAAACTTTTGGACCTTGTAAAAGTCAAAAGGATACGAAAAGGATACACCTTGCATGGGTTGGAGTGCTACGCACGGCAGATGCAGTCCGAAGTCAGAACGGAGGCCGGTTGAACATCGGAGGTGCCCTTTCTTGCACTTTCTTGAGCTATGAAGACCAAAAACTTCTCACATGGCCTAAACAAGGCTATGGAAACACCACCGACCGGAAGGGGAGGCCACCGGCTGTCCACCGGCTGAAAAACAATTCCATCGGCACAAAAAAGTGCCGGTCGGCACAAAACATTGCCGACCGACAAACAGTTGCTGAATCGGGGCAGTTTCGACTTTTCACTCTGGGCATTATAAAATAGGGTTTCAAAACCCTATTCCTCACTTTTCCACCGCCGAAAACTCTTGCCCTCTCTCTCTAGAGTGTTTTTCTTTCATTTTCCGTCCGTTTCTTCGCGTTCTACGCCCGTTTCGTCGTCGGACTCGCGATTTCCTTCGCGTTTCGGACATTTTCAACGGATCATATTTTTGTTTCGGTGCCTCGTTTGGCGTTCCCACCTTTTCGGGGTTTGTTCCCCTTGTTTTCCTCTTCATTTCCGTGCCTTTTCACATTCCAGCCTTTCCGGCCATTCCCGACCTTCTCGGGAGTCGACTTTTCGGTTGACTCTTTGTATTCCGGCCCGGTTTTCCTTCCTCCGGCCATTTTCTCATCATTTCTGATATAGCGGACGATATTCCACGTGGCAGGACTCCCCCAGACCACGAGAAGGATCCCGGGGTCGAGCTCCTACCACTGAGCGAGCGCCCGTTCGACCCGGCGACCTACCGACCGGCGATCCATGTTCTGCCCCCCGACGGCCTGCGTCAGTTCCGGAGCTTTGAGAGGCACGTGGCGCCTGAGCTACTACTGTGAGAGCCTACCTCCCACCTTTTATTCGGCACTTCCGAGGTAATTCTTTGTCTTCTGCTTTACTTTTCGCAATGTAGGATACAAAAACTGTCATAGCTAGTTGTATTCTTTAACTGCTGAAAACTGATATGCTGTAGACTGTAGTTGACTGTAAACATACATACAACTGATATCTGCTTGAGACTGACACATGCACACACACTGCACTAGCCCCGAATCACTCAAACATACTGCACTCACTGTATTTCACTGCATACACACTGGCATCCAGTATTTGTCTGAGCCTGTTAAACTTGCACGCATGCTATATCTGTTCTGAAACATCCAAACACGCTGACACATCACACGTATTTCACTGCGAGCACACCGGCACCCGGTATTTGCCTGAATCTGTCAAACTTGCACACATGCTTTATCTGCTTTTTCAAAACTGCATTTTGAATGTTGTCTTGCAATTGTTATTTTCGGTTTACAGGAGGGTTCCCATACCATTCGCGGGTATGGGAATACTGGCACTCGGGAGTGGTACGGTGAGCTCCCTGATGCAGTCCGGCGCATCGTGGATCGAGCGGGTTTCGGCGCCTTCTGCCGAGGACTCTCTAGGCTCTCCACTTGTAGGCCTCTCCTTGCCGCTCTGGCGGAGAGATGGTGGGACACCACCGATTCTTTTCATTTTTTCACTGCAGGGGACATGACGATGACCCCTTATGATTTCTTGATGCTCACCGGCATCGGGGTGGGGGGTGATCCGATCCATTTCGACATTGACATGGACGAGTGGACCACCGCTCAGGTCCATCTACTGGGGGAGGCGCCACCCCTAGCTCGCCCAGGTTTCGTTCGATACTCCTGGTTTGAGGTCCAGTTTAGGGTCCAGCCCGTGTTGGAGGAGGAGGCGGAGATGACCCTGGAGGACGTGGAGAGGTATGCTCGCGGCTTCCTCATGTTCTTGTTCGGGACTACCATCTTCGCCGATCGGGCGAACACCGTGCCTCTCTGTCTTCTCAGCGCACTGGTGGACGTCCGGGACATTCTGCACTATGACTGGGGCGGCGCCGCCCTGTTTACTCTTTATGGATACATGAGCTCGGCTTCGCGCGGCAGCGGCCAGCTACTCGGAGGCTACTGGCGGGCTTGGGCGATACATTTCTTCTCCGCTTTTTTTCATTTCTGTCTCGTACTTTCTGTACTCTGTACACTGCACACACTGTAGTCTATTTTACACTTGCTGTATACTGTACACACGGCACACACATACATTTTGCTTTACACTGACTGCACACGGCTCACACTGTACACTGCACACAATACACTGCACAACACACGGCTCTGCCATTTCTACTTTATTCTGCATTCTGCTTCAACTGATAAATGTACTGGTATTTATCTTGCAGTTGTGGGTTTACGCCTACTTCCCTAGGCTCGCTCCTGTGCCAGTTGTGGAGACTCCCCTGGTCGTCCCCTTTTCGAGTCGCTTCGACGAGAGATGCACCCGGCGACCACGAGAGACTTTCGGGTTTTTCCGCCGGTACTTCGACACCATTACCCCGGCCGAGGTATGTTTTACTTACAGTTCATTTAAGCTTCGCTTTTTCACTGTATATTTTCAAAACAGTAGACAACAAACTGTCTGTCACTTTCAGATCTCATGGCGGCCGTGGGCTCCCTTGCCGGCGGCGATGCGGGATCGGTTCACTGGTGCGGAGGAGACCTCACGTTTCCGGATCTTGCTTGAGGGCCCGGTCTGTCGGGCTTGGTACCTGGGGGAGCGTTTCTTATGCCAGACCCTGGGGTTACCTGAGCTGATAGTCCCAGCTCACCCCCCCGCAGATATGAGGGAGACCGAGGGGCTCACCAGCGAGCAGATGGACGACTACACCATTGGCTGGGAGGAGGCCGGCTTCAGAGGTACCGGCGACTATCAGGAGTACGTGTGGACGTACCTGATGCGACCTTTGAGCGGCCGTCGAGCAGAGGGGGCCAGGCCTGTGGCATCGGCGGCTGGGGCCGGAGCGGGAGTTGGAGTAGGGGTTGCGAGGAGGGCCCGGGTCCGTGGCAGGGGCGGAGTGCAGGGAGGACGGGGAGCTGGCTGGCCTGCCCTGCCCGCTGTACTGACTTTCCAGGGGCAGGGTGGGTCGACCTATCAGATCCCCTTCGCCCCTCCACCGGCTGATCACGAGTTCATCGATGTCCCCGACTTACCTTCGGTATGTATTACTGCATTTTTGTACAGTTATTCATTTCAGTTTACTTGATATTCCACAGAATATTGATGCATCTGATACTTTTGCAGGCTTCTTCTGGGTACACCCGTCAGTCGTTGGCGATGAATGCCTCGATGATGGGGATGCTCCAGCGGACATTTGATCTCCTAGCCCTCTACAGCATACCGGTATGTCCTTCTGACACTGGCCTCAAACCATTCATATAGTGATTCACATAATCTGATGCACGGCATGACACCTGATACACGTCTTACAATATCTGAACACTGCATATACTGCATTCTGCACCGTACTCTGTACTGATAAACTGCTCACAGCATTCTCATACTATACTCATATACTGCATTCTGCACTGTTAAACTGCTCACGGCATTCATACACGATACTCGGCATTGCATTCTGAACTGATAAACTGCTCACGGCATCCTCACACTGTACTCATACACTGTATTCTGCACTGATAAACTGTCTACAGTATACTGATGCATTTCCCTTTTGTGTACTTTTTTAGCCTCCTTTCCAGATTCCTATGGCAGGAGGTGCTCCAACTGGGCCTTCTGTCCCTGCCCGGGGGAGAGATGAGGAGGGCCGAATATTTCCCCGTACCAGGGGAGGGCGTACTCATGTCAGGAGTAGCTCGCGAGCTCCAGTCCCGGACGATGATGATGACGAGGAGTCAGAGGCAGAGGCAGAGGCAGAGGCAGAGGCGGAGTCAGAGTCATCAGAGGAGGAGACCGGAGGCGGTTCTAGCTCGGGCTCTGATGACGACACTGATGATGCTCCTGGACCCTCGTCCAGGAAGAGGACCAGGACAGACTGACGGCCCTTGGAGTGCTCGACATGGATGCAGATTTTTGCTATCTTTTCTTCTTTGTACTTTTCCTTTTGTTGGTAATTAGATTACCTTGTACTGCCGCAGACAGATTTTTGTTTCCAAAACTTGTACATTTGAAAAGATAATGAAATGAAACGGACTTTTTATCTTAAAAAGTGTTTACATTTACACATCTCATGCATTGCATCGCATCTCATCATGTTGCACCTCAATGTAAACGAAATTGATTGGTTATCTGAAAATTGAACACTTGCATTTGTAATAATAAGATAACTTAAACAGCCAATAGCAAAATAACCTAAACAACCCACTGCCTGGTTCTTGGACACACAGCCCTTACTCTGTTGGGGATTAGTTTGCATACAGCCCATAACACAACATTCGGTTCATTCTGCACACAGCAAATTCTGAACAAACGGCCCAATCTAACAGGACGGACCTCAAAGATGGAACCAGTTGGAGTTGAAACACGTTCAAATGTAGAGAATGGCACAGCATTCCGAGTGTTAGTGATTTTTGAAATTGAATGAGGGTTATTCA
Organism: Camellia sinensis; assembly: GCF_055761805.1. Classification (NCBI taxonomy): domain Eukaryota; kingdom Viridiplantae; phylum Streptophyta; class Magnoliopsida; order Ericales; family Theaceae; genus Camellia; species Camellia sinensis. The sequence goes on from NC_138966.1 coordinate 18,085,249, forward strand.
AACCGGGATATCGAGCCTACATCTGAACACAGCGGGGCGGACTTCAATATAGGTACACGACCTAAACACAACGAGACACGCTTGGAAAAGACCTAAAACAAAGGTTGAGATATACAAAACAAAAGACACGACATACAGACGCGTTAGCGAAGGTGGGGGACCTCAGACCACGAGGAGCCAGTTCAACCTGGGTATTGTTTCCCACCCTTTCTGATTTGTGATTCTCACATCACTCGGCTCTCGAGCTCGGATTTTTTCCTCAAAACCCTTTTCCTCACTTTTCTCTCAACTTACACCTCTCTATTCTTCATTCTCTCATTTTTCATCCCTCCCCGGGGTGATTGATGGATAAATAGAATGGTGTGGGTTCATGCTCAATACCGTTAGCTCACGGCCATTTCTTCTGACGGGTAGAGCGCTCTTCTGGCAAGTACGTCGATGACGGGGGAAAGACAGAACGCCTGACTCAACTGTGCCCCTAGTTCATCATTTTAACCATTCTTTGTTTTTTTTTTTTTGCATTCTACTAAAACAATTTTGATCAAAATGAGAGTCGGATTAACGTACTTGTTCAATTTTTGATTTGAAAAGCATGCAAGTCAGGCTGCAAGCACTGAAAATTTTCCTTTTGGGTCCAAGACAATGGTCCAGTTTTGGAAAATGGGATAGTTTTCGAGAAAATAGTCAACCTCAGTAAAAAATTTTCAAAAACTATTTTGCAAACAGTCAATGCTCAACGGGCATGGAACTTACTTTTCGAGATGCGCAACCTCGGATCGGAGGCAATGGAAAATTGCCCCTGGTTTGAAGGGGGGTGGGAGGCAACGGAAAGTTGCCCCTAGTTTGAATGGCGGCTCACGGCGGCTCGTGGCAACGGAAAGTTGCCCCTTGTTTGGGATGATGCTGCAGCAATTCGCAGACAGTCTTCATTGGCGGTGGTCGAACTCTCGGACACAGAGATGACGAAGACGATCACAACAAATATATGGACACAATCACCTTGAAGGGTGTTGGCAACTGGACTTTGGGGATGAAATCGAAACCATTGCGTGGACTGAGACGCTATGAAAGCGTTGGGGGCTGGACTTCATGATGAAGTTGCCTACGTATCCCAAACATGGGAATCAAGCCTTACATAGTTCCGGTTAAGGTACACTCGGGTATTTTAACCTTCACTTTTTTTAGGCTCTCACTTTTGCCAAGGCGCCCAATGCGGGTTTTCGACCTTGCGAGCTTCTTTTCATTTTCTATTTTTTTTCTTTCTTTTTTTTTTGCTCTTCCTTTTTCTCTTTTCATTTCTTTTCTTTTCTTCTTCTTTTTTTTTTTGCATTTTTCTTCTTTTTTGTATTTTTCTCTTGCTCTAACTTTTGCCTGGGTCGCCCTTCCGGGTTTTCGGCCCAGCGAGCCTCTCAAAGGGTAAAAGTGTAGCAAGTCCATGCCAAATGGTTTTTTTGAATTGAAGCCTCTCTGTGTCTAGGAGAACGGCTGTTGCAATGATTTGCGGAGAATCCACCCCGGTTACTCCACGAGCTTCTTCCGGCGAGATCTACTCCTTCTGATTCGGCTTTGGTGCCTCTTGCTCGAGGGCTGCTTCAAAACTGGCCATACAGACCTTTCATGGCGTTTGTCCGTTGAACTTTCTGAACGTTCTGAACGGGTTCAAAGTCGGAAAACAAATGGGTTGAATCTTGAGGTTGAGAGCGATCCTAGGCTGCGCGACCTCAAGAGGGATTCCACACAAGTCTTCACAGGGCCGCGCAAAACATTTGCTTTTGAAAGTTTTTAAGAAAGCGACAAATCGCTCGCGCCGAAGATAGTGTGGAACCAATCTGGATCAGGCCAGGATTCTTCTCAGTACTCACGCCGACAAGCATGATTCCACTCATTAAAAGGCTTAGCACGCCTCTCTTTCTCTGAAAATGATCAAAATTTTGCAAAACCCGAGGAATTCCTTCGTCTTCGTTTTTCATCACCGCAGTGTTCAAAAGGTTTGTTTTTTGGAAAACTTAGGTTAATGCAATGAGTTTGGCGCGCAGGAGAGCAGGCGAGATGTACTGTCAGCCCGATCAAATTCTCTGGCACTTATGCTGAAAGCAAGCATGAAGTTGAGATAGCAACAGCTGTTTCATTCGGATTTGATTGGTGTAACTGGCTCCTTGGCAGAAACAGACTCAAAACAAAAACAGATAATAACAAAATGGCGTTCGGGACAACAACCCCAGAATCACCTGGTATTATATACAACGGGGACTGACTCGATACAACCAGACAGACCCTTAAGCAAAAAAGACTGACTCAAGACAAAGAGACAGACTCAAAACAAAAGACTGGCTCGATATCCAAGCTAGGATTTACAAAATTCAGTTTCACCGATGCTCAAAAATGCGTGCCAGACGCTTCATCCAAAATATACCAAATGTTGCCCGCAGGCAGTCCACTTCACATACTCGCAGTATCTGAGCCCTCGAAATCTAACAACTGGGTGGTAACTGACTTGGCTGAGGCGGGTGGAAGGATAACCTTATTATCGATCAAATCCTGCACTTCATGACGAAGGCGGGAACATCCATCGGTACTGTGACCGGACTGTTGGTGGTACGCGCAATACAAGGTAGCATCGTGCATGGCGGGGAGATTCTTCGGGAGTGGCCGGGGCTCCAAAGGTTTAAGATGCCCATTCTTCGCCAATATTAGTAATGCCCTAGACAAAGGCATGTGGAGGTCGTGAAAGACCCTGCGCCCTCGGGGCAGGTACTTTGGGGTTTGGGGATTCTTGCCAGATGCGCTGGCGAAAGGGTCGGCTGGCGCTACCTTGGCTTTTTGACCCTTTCCCGGTGCAGGGTTGGGAACGACAGGAATTGTCTGGGCATGACGGGGCCCATCCCGATTTTCTACCTGGCTTGAACTGCCTTTGATTGGAGCGGGGAAAGCATCATCCACAGCTTTGATCACGATTGCGGATGTTTGTTGCTTGTTCATCCCTCTGACTTTCAGAGCCTCGACTGCCCACAACAGTTGTTCAATAGGGTCGGCGTCTTCCTTTGCCTTGCCTTTTCCTCTGGCCTCAGCCTGATCAAGGGTCTGGGTCGGTGCTGGCATGTCGCGGCTGTAGCTGGAAGCCACCTCTGGCTGGCTGAGCTCTATCACAATCCACCCCAGTAGCGGGGGCTCCTGTGGTCCGAAATTCCCGACATACGGCGCCGCTGGCGGTGAAGCCGACATTCCATATGCTAGATCGGCCACGGACCTCTGGAGGTCCCCTATCATTCCCATCAATTTAAAGGTGGTGGGCTCACGAGCCTGATATAACTGGGGAGCCCAAACTGGGTGCACAACAGGCGACCTGGGTGGGTGTGACATACTGATGCTGGCCTCACTCTGCGGAGCGGTCCCCTGCTCCAATGCAGCCGTCATAACCACAACTTCTTCTGGATTTTGTGCCGCCATAAATCCTGCCTCAGTAAAGGGGAGACACTGGCTATTCTGTATCAACTCTGCCACTCTCTGAACTGAAAGGAAAAACAGGCAGCATTTCAGTCCAAACTGATCAAACACAGGCGTAGCCAAACAACTATACCCTACTGCTGATCACTGTTCCCAGATTTCTGTTCCCAAAATACTGAATATGATACCCGCGGATAACTGATTCCTGATAACTGATTCTCAACAATACTGATTCTGGTGCCCTCAGGCCCGATACTCAAACTCGCAAACTGGTATATGCGTCCCTGTAGAGATACACTCTAAAAGCACATAGCAAGTAAGTGAGAGCCAAAACACCCCTATGTTGGGGTAGGGTTTCCCTGTCCTATTTCGTCAGGAGCTAGGGTTTCACTACACACACAGCGGTTTTCAAACAACCTAACATCGGGTAAGCAACCTATCCTATTCTTGGAATGGTCACTATGGATCCAAACATGTACTAGGTCAAATGGTCAAAAGGGGTGCCCCGGTAAACCGGGGTTTGTGTTCCCATGCTGTCAGAGCCCATAGCCGGTCAGCCTTATGGACATGCCTTGACAAGACAAGCCTCCGGCAAACCGTTCAGGAATGGCAGATGGCAAACACTGTGTTCCTAGGCGCACCAATGCACATGCAATGCAAAGAAACACATAAGTGAAATCAAAACAGGATATCACGAGTTCGAGTCAAGCTCTCTAAATATCCCCAGCGGAGTCGCCAGAAACTGTAGACGCGCCCGTGGGCCTCATGCTATAGTTCGGACTCGATTTGTGTCACGGTTCTTAATCTGAACCAAAGAGTCCAAATCTGGCAAATCGTTTTGAGAAACAGATTTTTGAAAAAGTAGTGCCAAACATGGACTGCTTTGCCAGATACAGAGTCGCCACCTAAATATTTTTTTATGGGAGAATTTAGGAAACCCTGACTCGGTGCCAAAGGCCACATGTCCGTCATCACCGGAGTTGTCTCGGCTCGGGAGCTTGGGTACGATCGGGGAAGGTCAGCTATGAGCACCCCCTTTCGCCCGGTCCGAAGACCGGCCTCTACTAACCATGATATCTGATTTTGAAAACGTTATGCGTTCTTATTCCATTTATTAGCCTAGAATTACTATGTTATGCGCGCAGCAAACAAGTATAGACTAGACTGCCTAATTTTGAAATAAGCATTGCATATTCGTTTGTTTTGGAAAATGTTTTGGATTTGCTACTCGCAAGTAGGCTAAAACACGGATTTCAATGAGTTCTCCCAACTCAAACAATCCAACCTTCACCCACAGGCATCCAAGCAGTTCATAACACATAAGCATCTAGCCACATGTTAAGCATGCTGTCATGGCAACATTTACACTCATGCGATATGCTAAAGCGGAAATACTTACATCGTACTCCGTGCCAAAATAGTAAACTAGTTAGCAAACATGCGTGTCCTAGTTCATGTTAAATTGCCTAAGGTAACACATACAGGATGCAATTAGATAGGCTCGGCTAACCTAAGCATGTGAAATGCGATCAACTATCACATATTCAATTTTTGAATTGAAGTACACATGCAGTTAGTGTGATGTACCGAGCCTAATGCATGCAATACAAATGCATGGATGCACACATGCATAGCATAAGGTATGCTAAATTAAACGTGCCCTAATCTACCATCGTAAGCAGGTAAATAAAAGGGAAGAAAGAAGTGGGGATTGGAAGACATGCATCACACACACGCACACTTATTACAGATTTGCCCTCGCTCGGAGGGACCAAATAAATATTACAAATTAATTAACTATGCAAGCTAATTAAATATTACAAATTAATTAATTTAATTAACAAATTAAATTAAGCTAAGAAAACAGATAAACCGCCTCAGGAAACGCGCCGCCATGCATAGGCTGCCTCTGTTTTCCTTCCTTCACTCCTCTGGAGGCTGTCAAAACCTCAGGACTGCATCCCTGGACACTGGGGAGTGCCACCGGCTGAGTGGAATCACCACCGGCAGTGGTGTGTGGCCATCGGCACAAAATGAAGCTGTCGGCAGAGGAATTGTTGCCGGTCGGCACCTTACACTGCCGGTCGGCAGAGTGTTCCTACAGAATCTGCAAATGACAGCAACAGAGGGCAAGGCAAAGCATGGCAGTACAATTCAAGGCATATATGCACAACCCATGTCCCTTATCATGATAATGACTCAAAGGGGCATGTGCCTCGATTCTCGGACCACCAATCACGTATTTCCATGCATGATGGCCCAAAGAACCAAGTATGCAACTTTGATTTCAAATGCATGCAAATCAAATCAAGCCAAAGTCCTAATCCCTATCACCAAATCAAGGGGCAAGGAATGCATGCAAAATGCAATGCAACCTAAGCATACAAGCTAAGAATGCAACATGGCATGGCAACTACCTTATGCAAGCATACAAGCATACATATGGCAATGCAAATAGATGGAGAGATGGACTTAAACATGAATTAGGCAACTCTAAATAGGCCTAAAACAGTAGCCACAATGCCCAAAAATGGAGGTTAAACACACTTGCACACATACACATGTTATGGTCCAAACCTTAGGCATAAATTGAACAACTCTCAAACACATTTGAAAGGGGGAATCATGGACTAATTAGCATGCGACATAAGCATTGAAATCATGCTAAAACATGGTGCCAAACTAAGCAATAAATCAAGCCAAGCATGCAACAAATGGCCCAAATGCTCAAAGCAAACCAATAGAGTATTGAACTACACTTAGCAAGACCAAACATGGCATGAACTCATTAACCAAAAACAGAGTTTTGGGACATTAATACAAGGCCTAAGGACCACTTAGATGCCATCCAAATGACTCAAAAACAAAGGCATGCATAGACACCAAAACATGGAGCATTGCTACACAAGCTTATGAGGCATTAAAGATGCATCCAAGGTAAACATATAGGCATGCAAATAGGACTGAAATGACATGATGGATGATCCCAAATCACCAAATCAATGCAAAGATGTCATGCTATACATTCATATGCTCAAGGCCAACAAGCCCAAATACAAAGGAGCTATACCATGCATGCCAAAATCAACCCAAACACTTATGGACAGACCTAGAACATGTCAAGATAAGCACAAAATCTTCACAAATGTAAGCCTAAAACATGCTAGAAACAAAGGCACACAACCTAAGACATGTTAAGGCATAACAAGGCATTACATGGCAACTATGCTAAGCATGCATGGGGTACCAAAACCAAGTAAAAATAGAGGCATAACATGACATATTAAGCATAAAAAGCAGCCAAGTCATGGTCAATACACCCTCAAACATAATGCTCTCTCAAGAGGCCAAAACATGCCCTTTTCAAGGACAACAAGGAGAGGGGGTGGCCCTCTCCTTCTTGGGACTTCAAGGCATCACCTTCACCACTGAAATCTCACAAGATTTCAGTGGTGAAGAGACCCCAACACCAAAATCCCGGAGTTCACACAAAAGGGCACAAAATGAGGCCTTTCAAGGCCTAAGGGTATTCAAACTTACCCAAACCACAAAACACACTTAACAAACAACCAAGAGGGTCTAAAAATAGAACTTTTTTGTATTATACACTAAGCTCAAAAACGAATTTAAGATAGGTAGAAATACAATGCAAAAATGGGGTAAAAAGGGGTGAGATTCTTACCCTTGAAGCCTTCTTCAACAATGATGCTCCAATGGTCTTCCTTAGCTTGAATCCAACACCAAAACCTCAAAATCAGTCCTTTAGAACCTCAGTTCCAAGAGGAAGGTGAAACACTAGGTGCTTGTGTGCAATAGTATGGACTAAAACACACACAAGAGCACAAAAGAGAGGAAAAGAGAGATAGAATGTGTATCTAACTGAAACCCTAAAACCAGAGCTTAACAATGGCTGTTTTTGCTCTCAAAATATCTAAACTCTCTAACCTCTCAAGCCAAGAGACCCCTCTCTCTCTATATGGCACTTCTTGTCTTGTAAAGCTTACAAGACAAGCTTCACAAGAGGGAGATCACTCCATACACGTGTATGGAGGGGAGCAAAAGCAAGACAGCTGTCTTAAAATATCTGCTAAAGCAGATGCACAGTAATCGGCCGGCCAAAAATGCCATCTTGGCCAAAAAGAGTGTCGGCCGGCACTAAAAAGTGCTGACCGGCAACAAATAGTGCCGGCCGGCAATATACATTGCCGGTGGCAGGAAAAACCAGCCGGTGGCCTCTAGCCACTGCCGGTGATGGGTGGGGATGGTCCACAAGCCCTACCCTGCCCTTCCAAGGCAAAACACAAGTGTTTGGTGCAAAACCAGACACTAAACGGTCGAGTTCGGAGATCCTGAGGCAAGGCACGCGAGCCGAGGCCTCTGGGAACTCCAAACGAACACAAACATGGATAATCACCGAGTGTTCAAATGGTGACGTCCAAGTCTTGAGGACGGTCAAAAATGGGGTGTCTACACTAATACCCTCGGGTAAAACTGATTTCCCAAATATTGATGCCCGCAGGCCTGATACCCAAACTTGAAAATTGATGCATGCATTCCTGTAGAGACACACTATAAAAGCACATAGCAAGCAAGTAAGAGCCAAAACACCCCTATGGAGGGGTAGGGTTTCCCTGTCCTATCTTGTCAGGAGCTAGGGTTTCACTACGCACGCAGCGGTTTCAAACAACCGACAATCAGGTAAGCAACCTGTCCTAGCTTGGAATGGTCACTACAATTTCCGATATGCAACTAGGTCGAATGGTCAAAAGGGTGTCTCAGTAAAAACCGTGGTTTGTGTTCCCATTGTGGCAGAGCCCGTAACTGGTTAGCCTTATGGCATGCGGCCTTTGGCAAATCGTTCAGGAATAGCAGATACAAACACGGTGTCCTAGGCACACCAATGCAAATGCAATGCAAAGAAACATATAAGTGTAGTCAAAACAAGATATCATGAGTTCGAGTCAAGTTCACTAATTCCCCAGCAGAGTTGCCAGAAACTGTAGACCGCCCGAACTCCGCTCCGTGCGCGCGGGTGCGAATTGTAGTTCTAGCTGCTACAGTTCAGACTCCTGTCACGGTTCTAAATCTAATCTCACAAACTGCAATTTAAGACTGAGAAATCACCAAAGAGTCCAAATCCGGCAAATCGTTTTGGAAAATCGATTTTAATCAAAAAGCGCCAAACATGGACTGCTTTACCAGATTTCAGAGTAACCACCTAAATATTTTGTTTTGGGAAATTTAGGAAACCCTGACTCATGCCTAAGGCCACGTGTCCGTCATCACCAAAATTACCTTGGCTCGGGAACTTGGGTACGAGAGTGGAAGGTCCTGAAATGAGCACCCCCGCTCGCCCGATCAAAGGATCAGCCTCTACTAACATGATATGTTATTTTTGAAAACACATGTGTTCTTATTTCAGTTTGTTAGCTAGCTTACTATGTGATGCGCACAGCATACAAGTATAGACTAAATCGCTCAAGTTGGAACAAAACATCTCATGTTTGTTTTTCGAAAATGGTTTGAAGTTGCTACTTGCAAGTAGGCTAGAACGCGGATTTGCCACCCTCAAGTGGGTTTCAAACATGATGATTTGCCACTTCAAGTGGACTTAAAATGTACATTTGATGAATTGTCCCAATTCAAGTAATGAAGCCTTCATCCACAGGCATTCATGCAGTTATAGCAGTTAAGCACATAGCCTCATGACAAGCTTGCTAAACATGGCAGCACTTACACGCATGCAAGGATGCTACAGCATAAACACTCACAGCGTACTCTGAACCAAAACAAAAGCTAGTTAGTAATCATGCATGATCCTAGCTATGTTAAGATGCCAAATCCAACACATGCAGAATGCAACTAAAATAGGCTCGACTATTCTAAGATGGCATATGAATGTGATAATTGATACATGTATCCAAATTAGTATTGAAAAACGATGCAGTTTGTATGATGCGCCGAGCCCGGTGCATACAAGACGGATGAATGGATGCACGCATGCAAGCATAAGGTATGCTAATCGAAATATGCCCTAAACTAACCATCGAAAGCTGATACGTAAAAGGGAGAAAGAAATGGGGTTGGAAGACATGCATCACACACACGCACACTTATTACAACATTTGCCCTCTCGACGGAGGGTCCGAATAAATCAACTAACTAGCTATGCTAATTAAACTAATTATTACAAACCAAACTAATTAACTAACTTAGCTAATTAATTATTACACAACCGAATTGAAACAAATAGCTATGCTAAGCTAGTTGACATATTACACAACAAATTAAATGACTAATCACGCAAACTAATCATAAGCAGTGAAATGGCCTTGCGGGCAAGGAAGAGATGCATGCTCGGTCGGCTTTCCTCATAAATCCATTGTCGTGCCTCATGATGCCTCTGTTTGCACTGTTTTAGACTTCTGAAAATTGTGTCAACTTCCAAGATGCTTCTGATGCACCTTATGACCATACTGAGGGGTGGTCGGCCAAGAGGAATGGCCATCGGCCAGAGTTTATGGCTATCAGCCAATTTTGATAGCCGATCGGCAGACTTGATGGCCGGTCGGCAGCTTTGATGGTCGGTATGCCACTACTTCCTGCAATTTCTCCTTTTTGCTGCAACAGAGCACAAACACAGGCATGGCAGTGTATTTGCAAGAAAATGTGTGTAACTACACTCCTTATCATATCTTAAGCTCAAAGGAATGTAGTGCTCGGCTCTCAAGCCACCAATCACACATCTCAATGAATGATGGCCAAAGAGGCTGAGTTGCACAAATCAATGTCAATGAATGCACACAAATAACACATAAGACTCGATGAACCTCCACCTTATCATACATGATCAAAGGTGTCCGTGACCTAAGGAACAAGGCACGTTTCATCACTTTGAGTATGAAACATGTGACATTCCTGGTGTTTGGATCGACGTCTAACCCAAACACAATGCAACACACACAACATGCAAACACAATGCAATGCAACAACATGCAAACACAATGCAATGCAACAACATGCGAACAACATGAGCATGGAAAGGGCTATTTAATGGAAAACTCAATAACCAAACCAACCTCAAACAAGCCTCATGCATGCCAAGACAATGGCCAAAACATGCTGAAAATGAAGTCCAAAAGCAAATACAAGCATGCATACACATTGGTTCATAAACAAGGAATGAGGACACAACTCTCAAACACATTGAAGGAATGGAAAATGTGAGAGTGTGGCAATGAAATATGCTCTGAAGTCATGTAAGAAATGATGCCAAATCATGCACATAACACATGCATAACATGCTTGGAGGCTCGAAGCTTAAGACTAGCAAAGGGACTTGCACCATGGCCATATCAATCAAGCCCCAAAGAGCCAAGATGACTCAAAATAGTCCCAAGGTAGGTCAAAACAATGTTAGAAACATGCTTAAACATAGCCAACATATGCTTGAATTAGAGGCATGAAGCATGGAGCATACATGGCCAATGAGGAGGATTACACTACACCCACCAAAACCAAGCATGAGATGACTTCATCAACAAAAATCAGAGTTGTATTATGGCAAAATAACACCCAAAACACACTGAGATGGTAGCCTAAAAGCTAAGGCAATATGGCATACACATTAGCTCATGTTTAAGGCATAAAGCACCAACCCTCCAAAGCATTGAAAGAGTGAAAGATGTGAGAGTATGACCACACTACACACATTGAAATCACACACCAAATGATGTTAAATCATGTAAATAGCCCAAGCAATGCATGCTAGTGACTTGGAAACTCAAAACTAGTGAACAAGATTGCACTAAGGCTATACAAAGCAAGGCTTGCATGACCAAAACAACTTCAAACAAAGCTTAAGCATGGAAAAACATGAGTAAAAACTTCCTGGAGTGGAGCCAAAAGCATGCTAGAGTGACGGTCCAAAGCATGATACATGTTAAGGTTATAAGGAGGATTGCACTACAAGGCTATGAAGCATACAAGAGGCAATCAAACTAAGCCAAAATAGAGTTAAGACATGCCAAAATAACACCAAAAACATGCTGAGATAAGACGAAAACACGCCAAAGAGACATTCTACTTTGCAAGGCTACAAGTAGGATTATACTACAAGCACTAGAAGCATGCAAGAGGTGGCCAAGACAGCCAAGAACAGAGTCATGGCAGGTCTAAGAAGTCACAAAAAAGGGCTCAAACAAAGCCTCAAGAAGATAGAAATGCATGCTCCTTTGGCGAGCCATCAACACAAGCCAACAAGAGTAGAGGAGGGGGGACAACCCCCACCCATTTCGGACCTCAAAACCGTATTTCCACCACTGAAATTTCCCTAGAATTCAGTGGTAAGAAGGCTAAAAGGAGATGGCCTCAAAGACCTAAAGAGATGGCACAAAACAAAGCCAAATAAGCCACCAAATAGGGTAACACCCCCCTCCCCCCCAAAAAAATAAAAATAAAACTCAAACAAAGCCTTAAACAAACATTTTAAGCCCTTAAATGCAGAACTTTTTTCAGTTGAAAGCTTGGCCTAAAACAGTATGCAAAGGGGGCCAAACACTTAAGCAAAACAAGGCTTAAAGGGGGTAACAACTCACCCTTGAAGAACCACAGCAAACCAGAACTTCTGAGCCAAAGAAAACAAACTTTGAGAGTCCAAACAAGGTCCTCTAGCACCTCAGCAACAAAGCAATGGTGCTTTACTAGGTGTTGTAGTGCAAAAGTGAAGAGAAAACACACTTTAAGGCTCACAATAGCACAATATATATATATATAGAGAGAGAGAGAGAGAGAGAGTGAAATATAGAGAGAGAGGGATATGTATATCTCTCAGCCAAATTTCAGAACCTCTGGAAAGGTAGAGGAACCTCCCTTCTTATAGAAATCATGTCCCCAAGCTTGTTGAACAAGCTAGGAGCTTTTTAAAATCCCTCCATACACGTGTATGGAGGATACACCGAGTGATCAACAGTTAGCACCATCTGCAAGAAAAATATCTTCAAAAGCAGAAAAAGGGGCCTCGGCCAAAAAAAAATGGCCGACCGGCCATTAAAGGTGCTGACCGGCCACCATTGATGGCTGATGGAAAGAAGGAAAGGCCGATAGGCAAGAGGCCTGGCCGATGGGTTGTAGGGCTGGCCAACAAGCCACCCCCTTCCCTCAGAAACAAAGCCACAAGCTCTTGGTCCGCAACCAAGCTCAAAATAGACAAGTTGAGAGGCTCCAAGGCAAGGCGCGCAACCGAGACCTTCAGAAACTCAAAACGAACACGAGCATGAATGATCATCGAGTGTTCAAAGGATGATGTCGAAGTCTTGAGGACGGTAAAAAATGGGGTGTCTACAAGTTCGCGCATAACAATAGCTTCCAATCGAGTATTGGCCTGGCATCGTTTGAGGCTTTGTTTGGTCGACCGTGTAGATCTCTAGTGTGTTTGGCCGAGGTGGGTGATGCACCTTGTTGGGCCCAGAGTTGGTTTGGGAAATGACGGAGAAGGTGGCACTTATTCATAAGAGGTTGGTTACGGCTCAGATTTCACTAGAAAAGTTATGCCGACCATAGGAGGAGGCCCTTGTCTTTTGAGGTGGGGGACCATGTGTTTTTTAAAATATCGCCTAGGCGGGATTTGATGAGAATTGGGAAAAGTGGGAAGTTATTCCCTCGGTTTATTGTCCCTTTTGAGATCCTTGAGCGAATTAGGGAGGTTGTTTATCGTTTGGCATTGACGCCACAACTTTCCGGAGTGCATGACGTATTTCATATTAGTATGCTTCAGAAGTATGAGCTGGATCCATCGCACTTGTTGGATTGGACCGACTTGGAGGTAGATAAGGAGAGACCGGTGAGAGTCTTGGATAGAAGGGATCAAGTCTTGCAAGGCAAGACAATTCCCTTAGTAAAAGTATTGTGGAAACATCATGGAGTTGAGGAAACAACTTGGGAATGTGAATTGGAGGTCCGAGAGAAATATCTGGACTTGTTTGTTTCTGCCTAAACATGTGTTAAAATTTTGATTATGTTAATGAGAAATATAAGCATTGTATATGTTTTGAATTATGAGAACATTGTATATATTATGGGCATTTTGGAAACATGTATTCAATATAAGCATTACATATGATTTGAGAATATGGAATATTAAGGATGTTGTATCACCTTCGGAAGCATTGTATATGTTATGAAAAATTTTAAAAACTCGAATTTTCATTAAACATTGCAAATGTTTTGGAAAATTGTAAATTCCTTTTAACATAGGACTTGTGCATCAAGTCAATGAGAGTGGATGACGGGAGGATGGGTCATGGTATTGAATTTGTGAGAATAACATTGTTTTGAATGGTCTAATGTTGTTTTTGGACTTCATTTGAAATTTCGGGGACAAAATTCTTTAAGAGGGGAAGGTTATAGCGATCCCAGTTTTGACCCGACTCTTGCGGTATTCGAGACTCGGGTTTAATGCTTTCATGTTGTTGTGTACCTCTTCCTTCCCTTGTGTCTCTTTGAAATTGGCCATTGGGTTATTGTGGTTGCGTTCGGAACAGGTTGGTTGCTTGTTTTTCCCAAACCTTATTGTCCAGATTTTTGCTTATTCGATCAAGTGGCCATTCTCACGCTCAAGTAGGTTGTGTATATTTTGGTCCTCCGTTCGAGGGCCTTTCTTGTGCTTGAGCGGGATTTGCAAACTCTCAGTACTTTGTACGTCTGTAAAAGTGCTGGAGGGGTGTCGTTCACGCTTGAACGGCGTTTCCTATGCTCGAGTGGGTGAGCACTGAAGCATCCTTTCCTGAGCTCGAGCATTCAGTCTGTCGTCTGCAAAAATTCTGGGAGTGTGTATTCGGCGCTCAAGCAGGCCACTTTTTGTGCTCGAGCGTTAACTCTTCCGCTCGAGCAGATTGCGCGTATATTAGATCACGAAATTCACTTTTTACATCACTTTTTCATATCTTTTCATCCTAAACCCTAAAGTTGAGAGCCTCTCTTTCTAAAAGTCACCTTCTTTCGACATTTCCACCAGATCTAATGATCTCTCCACCCTACTCCCTTTGATAAAAAGGTAGAGCTTCTCAAGATCTACACTTTGATCTGACTAGAGTTGGATTTCAGCATCTTTGGGGTTTCTCTCTAGCTTGGCTCATCTTCTCTCTTTGAGGTAGGGATTTTCTACACTTTGTTATGGTTTTTAACTTAGTTAATTGTGATTGTATAACGATGGTGGGATTTGGGAGTATTTTGAGCCAAACCTGGGGTTTGGATGAAATGTGAAGGAGGGGTTTTTGGTGGAAATGAAATAAATGAACATGGGGCGTGAAAATGAAGTCATGTTATGTCAAAATGGGTGATTTTGGTATTTAGATTGGTATTTTGCAAAGAGGGATTTTTGCCCTAAAATGACTATCATATCTATTTTGTTTAAATAGTTGAAATTGTTGTTACAAATATGGAATTGAGTGAGTATTGAAATATATGATAAAATTAAGTATATAATGCTTCACAATCTTGGAAATTTTGGATAAATTATCTGTCTTGAGATTGTATATCTATTTAAAAATATTTATATTGGGTTATCAGTGGAGGATAGCTTTGCTTGTTGTAGAAATTGCATGTGGCTTAGGTGAATTGTAACTAGTCCATGATTGATTATCATTGAATATGATCATGTTAGGAATACATTGTATATGTATGATTATTTGGGAGGAGAAAGGAGATGTACTCCATAAGTGTGATTATGTGTTTAAATACATTGCATATGTATGATTGTTCGGTAGGATAAAGGGGATGGACTCCATTGTGTGGGAGGAGAAAGGGGATGGACTCCATTATAATTAAGTTGGTCGGATGTCCTGGGTGAAAGTTCCAAAATTTATACATGGGTGTCGATCCCGCGGACGAAATATCTGTAAAATGGCAGTTTGAAGTGTTTGTGTGTTAATTATGTGATTGTTGAACCATTGGGTTGTAGTCTCGTTTGGGTTATTGAAATGGATTGAAGGAAAATGAAACGAAATGTGAACTTGGTATTCTATGACTATATAATAATGTGAAGGTTTTATCCCAAGCATTGTATATGCACATTGCACTTATATCTTTGTTAAACCTCATATACTGTGTTAGATTGTTCTTACTAGGCTGTGGCTTACCCTATTTGGGAAAAACATTTCCAGGTATTGATGGCATGCCTCCACCAAGGCAATAACATTTGAGAGACTTTTGGGAAGCAAGAGCTTCTTTATTTCGATTGTATATTTTTGTATAGCGAAGGGCTTTATTTGTAAGAGATAGTCTCATTTTGTTGTAACCAAGTCAAAACTTGGAAAGATGTAAGCCTATAGGGCATTTATTTCTGTTAAACTCTTTTGTACTATTAGTGTTATGAAATGAAAGGACTTTGCACGCTGATTTATGCAGTTGTTATGTATGCTTTGGGTCTTATTTATTGCATTATTTCAGGGGCATTACATTAACCGAGTCACACATCCCAAAGTTAATCCTACTACGCTTACCAAAAATTGGTATCCTAAACCTGCACCTCTCGATCTCCAATTCGAAGAAACCAATATTAACAATCAATTTTCTATTTCGGCTAAAAAATTATATGAATGGAATATAGATGGTCTTAGTGAAAATCAAATTCTTCAAAATTTAAATCATATGTCTATGGTTGCAAATAGTTACCTTAGTAATTATCCTGATTACACTCAACCTGAAATAGTCTCTTTACTTACCTTTGGTTTTACTGGTTTGCTCAAATCTTGGTGGGATAAATATCTCACTTCAGATCTACCTGAATCTATACAATATCCAGTCCAATTAGATGAAAATGATATCCTAATCTTTGATGAAGATATAGGATCAAGTAAACCCGATGGTATTATACTTTAATATTTACTATAGTCAAACATTTTTTCGGCACACCTTCTAGTGTCCTTTCTCGCATCCATGATCAGCTTAGTAATTTAACTTGCCCTACTTTAAGTGATTTTCGATGGTATAAAGATATTTTTACTTCTAGAGTCAAGCTTAGAGATGATTGTACTAAGTCATTTTGGAAAGAAAAATTCATTAATGGATTACCCAATCTTTTTGCCTATAAAATTCGAGATGCTCTCAGTCAACCTACTGGTATTATAGAATATGATAATTTAACTTATGGTGATATAAATAGTACCATTCAAAAAGAAGGATTAAAAATGTGCATAGACAAGAAACTTAGTCAAAAAGCTGCTAAGGATAAGCACAAAGCTAAATACGAATTAGAAAATTTCAGCGAACAATATGGTCTACCTCCTGTTGCACCATCACGACGTAAACATAATAACAAGAGATATTCACACAAATACCCTGCTAAATATAAGAAGAAATATTCACCTACCAAATCACCAGATAAGTATTATGGTAAACCAAAAAATAAATATCACAAGCAAACTAATCACTTTAAGAAGAAGTCAAAATCTACCCAAGATGTTACTTGTTACAATTGTGGAAAAAAGGGGTCTTTATTCTAATAAATGTAAAGTTAAAGAAAAACTTAAGAATAAGCTCAATCAACCACAAATTACTGAAGAACATCAAAGTCAAATATTCGACGTATTTAAACTGACTAATACCCCAAATCAATCTCCTAATCATTCTAGTCCATCATCCAGTGACACCACTCGCTTGAGTGATACTTCTACTTATTACTCTCCCAATGAGAATACTGACAGAGAGATTAAATTAGGATGTAAATCACAACAATAAGAAGATTCTTTAATAGAATTAATTAGTAAATTAGAAAATCCTGAATTAAAAAAAAAAACACTAATAAGTTAAAAACTTTACTAATAAATAAAGACAAAAAACCTCATCAAGATAAACGAATTATTAGTCTCACAACTACTTTAGAAAGATTCCGAAAAAATAAATATAAAGAAATCACTTTACAAGATTTACAAAATGAGATTAACCAAATTGAACTAACTATTCAAGAGTTAAAAGCTAAAGACAAATCATTAGAAGAATAAATTGCATTATTAAAGATCAATAAAAATCTTAATGATTTTCAAAACAATAATGATACATCCTCTGATGAATCTAGCTGTAGTCCTGATCCTAGCCACATCATCTTTGATAATCGATCAACTAAATCTAATAGTGATAATCACAATGATAGTCATCGTTTAAATATTATTAATAGAATTCATATTCAAAAATGGCATTCAAAAGTCAAACTAGTTATTAATGATTTTAAAATAGCAGTCATAGCCCTCATTGATACTGGCGTTGATTTAAACTGTATTCAAGAAGGTTTAATCCCCACAAAATCTTATCCTAAAACTAGTGAACAATTAAGTTCTGCTAATGGAAGTCAAATCCACATTAAATATAAATTACCCAATGTACATATTTGTCAAAATAATGTTTGTTTTAAAACATCCTTTGTTCTAGTCAGAAGTATGACCGTCAAAGTCATCCTAGGAACTCAGTTTATTTTTTTACTATATCCATTTACCACTATTAACCATGGAATAACCACACAAGCTTTTGGTCAAACAATGACTTTTGAATTCTTGTCTGCTCCTGAAATCAAAGAATTAAATCAATTAAAAGAATATTCTATATCCCAATCTATTAATAGATTAACCAAACAACTCAAATTTCTCAAAGAAGAAGTAAAATACAAAAGAATTGAAACTTAATTGACTAATCCAATTCTTATATCCAAAATTGATAAATTTAAAAACCAAATAGAAAATACCGTTTGTTCCACTTTACCTAGTGCTTTCCGGCATAGGAAAAAATATGTAGTTACACTCGCTTATATTAAAAATCTTAGTGAAAGACAAATTCCTACTAAGTCTCGACCTATTCAAATGAATCATGAATTAGTGGAAATGTACAAAAAAGAGATTAATGAATTATTAAAAAATAGCATCATTAGTAATAGTAAGTTGCCTTGGTCTTGCCCTGGTTTTTATGTTAATAAAAATGTTGAACTTGAACGTGGTGTTCCACGATTAGTCATTAATTATAAACCGTTAAACAAAGTTTTAGAATAGATACGCTATCCAATCCCTAATAAAAAAGTTCTCATTAAAAGACTTAGTCAAGCTGTCATTGTTAGGAAATTTGATCTTAAAAGTGGATTTTGGCAAATATAAATTCATCCTGATGATCGTTATAAAACTGCCTTTACTACACCTTTTGGCCATTACGAATGGAATGTCATGCCCTTTGGATTAAAAAATGCTCCTAGTGATTTTCAAAACATTATGAACGAAATTTTTAATCCCTTTAGTCATTTTTCTATTGTCTACACAGATGATATCCTCATTTTCTCTAAGTCAATCGATGAACTTTGGAAACATCTTAATTCCTTTCTCTATATTATCAAATATAATGGTCTAGTTATTTCTGCTCCTAAGATTAAGCTATTCCAAACTAAAGTTAGATTCTTAGGTTATGATATCCACCAAAGTACTATTCTTCCTATCAGTCGATCTATTGAGTTTGCTTGTAAGTTCCCTGATGAAATCTTAGACAAAACCCAGTTACAACGGTTTTTAGGTTCCTTAAATTAAATTGCTAAATTTTACAAAGACCTTAGGAAAACTTGTCAACTCCTTTTTGATAGGTTGAAAGATAATCATCCTCCTTAGTCTTCTACTCATACTCCTATTGTTCAACAAGTCAAAAAATATGTCAAGACCTTGCCCTTGTCTTGGCATTCCAACTGAAAATTCATTCAAAATTATTCAAACCGATGCTTCTAATGTTGGTTATGGTGGCATTCTTCTTCAGAAAATCACTCCCTCATCATCTGAACAAATTGTTCGTTTTCATTCTCGTGTTTGGAACAAAGCACAAAAAAATTATAGTACTATTAAAAAAGAAATTTTATCTATTGTTTTGTGTGTTAGAAAATTTCAAGATGACATCTTAAATAAAAAATTCCTATTATGTGTTGATTGCAAAAGTGCTAAATATGTTTTGGAAAAAGATGTTCAAAATATTGCTAGTAAACATATTTTTGCTCGATGGCAATCCATTTTAAGTATTTTTTATTTTGATATTGAATATATTCCTGGTAGTCAAAATTCTATCCTTAATTTCCTTACCCGAGAATTTTTACAAGGAGGATAGTGCATCATGCCTACTCCTCATTGTTCTACAAACAGGTCACAAGTCACCCAATATTGCAAAATTATTTGCCATTACAAGTTTAAAATATCCTGTTTAAAGTCACTACAAAATGGCCCTTACCTTTAATTAAATTAGATTAGAAGTTATCGTAATTTCATTGCTCATTACACTAATCTAGTCAACTTTCATATGGATATATTAGATGTCCTCAGTGGATGTTAATCAACTTCTGTCTTTTTTATTATAGATGTCAAGCCACAAACCTACTACAAAACCTCTTGCCATTATGCCAACCAGTCAACATATTGCTGCACCTCCAATTGATCTAGTTAACCTAAACCTAGTTACATTTCGACTTTGGCTTCAGACCTTTTTGCATTCCAGTCAATTACGCCAATGCCTCCTAACAAGTCTATCCCAAGAACAGATTATGTTCTTAAACATTCATTCAACCTTTTTTTTACAAAGAACCAATCCATAAAAATATCCACAATATTCTTGAATTAGTCAAATCCTATTTCCCTACTGGATGGCATTTCATTCTTTCCCATCCCGATAAGTCAATAGCTTTTTATAAGGATATTATTTTCCACCATAACTCAATAGTCATTAAACCTATCTATGATTGAGTCCAGACCAGTAAAATCATTTATTATTCCTTGTACATTCATAATATTGTTTCCATGGAAGAATGGGGTTTCCCTTTTCTGCTCTGAGACCTTCCCAACAATGATATACAATATAGTTACTATGGTTACATTGATGCTTGGCTCAAAATCCTCTTATATCAAAATGAGTCACATAGTCATTCTTGGTTTTTCTCATTTGACCACAAATTCAAATCAGAATTCCCTTCTTGGTTCCTGAGATGCTAGTCAAAGCATGGTGCCATCCTAGAAATCATTCCTTTTGAGTTAATAGAACAAGTCAGTTACTTCTCTTCAATTTACAAGCTCAGCCAGCATAATAGTCAGTTTTCTTGGTTACTCCATTTTATGTCAAAATATAAAGTCCCTTGGATTTTTAAATGGCAATGCAATTTATCCAATAACATAGTTAGTCGTCAACATTTTGTTGAATGGTGGGTTGCATTCAAAGCCCAGCAAGAATTTCCAATTAACATTCATGCCCCAACTCCTGCAATGGCCAAGTCTCAGCAAAACCCAATTGCTTCAGCCACACAAGGAAGCCTACTTCCACTCACTATAGTCAGACTTGGAAGCCCATCAACCAGCATTGAACCTTCCAAATCCAAGTCTTCTAAGGCCAAGCCCAAAGAAAAACCCAAGTCAACCTTTAGTGATGAATTGATCCAAATAGCCAAATTATTGATGGCCCAAGCAAGGTCACAAATTGAAGATGAAGCCTCGGATGATTCAGCCTCCTCTGAAGCCTCAACTAGTCATGATCCATATGGTCCACAATTCCAAGATGTTGAGGACCCATATGCCTAAAAAAGTCATTGGATTATATATATATATATATATATATACATCAGCTTCAGTCACTACTCTTACATTGAGAAAAGCTAATGATATATATATTGATTCCCTATTAGTCAACTTTGTAGTCATGTTTCGTCACAGCAAGTAAAAAAAAAAGATGCCCTCAGTACCCATGTGCCTCTTAGTTTCCAGCTTTTGAAGTCACAAGTTTTACAGTATTTTCCAGCTTTTGAAGTCACATGCCTCACAGTTCCCTGTTCACAAGCCTAACAATTATCCACTTTGCTTATAAAAAAAAACTCCTCAGTCAAGGCAAGCTCAGAGTTGGAAAGAGTTAAAATTTTCTTTCTCAGTTTCTATAAAAATTTCTAGTTTGTTGTCTTAAAATTCAGTTTTCAAGGATGCATGTTGAAACTATATGTTCCAGTTACTTCCAGTAAACAATTCTATATTTTCCAGTTATTTCTAGGAAGCGATTGTAAGTTTATTTTGTATTACTATTTCTACTTATCTGTTTTATTTATGAATATCCTATTTTAATTTAGTCATTTTAACTTCTTTTATTTAATTTAGTTATTTTATTTATGTGCTGCTTCCAACTCTTTGTTTTTTTCTTTCTTTTGTTTTTTTACAAAATAAACTTACAATCGTTTACTGGAAATAACTGGAAAATACAGAATTGTTTACAGGAAGTAACTGGAAAATAGTATTAGTATAGTATATACTATACTAATATTATTCTCACAAGTATATGCTTTACTATGTTTATATTTTCTCAGGTGGATCCGTTCCTACGTTTGGTGGAAGATTGCAAGTTAAAGGCAGTTGGCACTGGTTCTCCCCTTCCCAAAGCTATTTATGGATCTAAGGAAGATGATAGTTCGGCTTCAAAATCTCTCTCAGAAATAAAAATCACGGAGGACCAGTCTAGGGAATCCTTGGCATTTGTGATTGTGAAGAATTTGGATAAGTTATCATCAGGCGTAAAACTTTGGCTTCTTTTGTGTTTAGTGATTTTTTTTAAATTAAAAAAAAAATACAAAGGTAAGCCAATTTTCGTAATTATATATATATATATATATAATTTGGCATATTTTTGTTTTTAGTTAAACTTTTTTTTCTTTCAAAATCAACTCAAATTTTGAAAATTTTCAAATGGTCTAGTCACGACGGACTTAAAAAATAAAAAAATCAGAAAATTTACAAAATCTTTATAAGCCATAAATCTTTGTATAATTATAAAAAGATCATAATTATAAATAAATCAGTGATTTATGGCTTATAAATCTCAAAATCTTTATAAGCCATAAATCTTTGTAAAGATTTATTTATAGATAATTATGTGAATATTCATAATTAGTTCATTTATTTATAGATAATTAAAAAATAATTAAAAAGATTTATGGGTATAAATAATGATTTATGGCAGCCATAAATAGCCATAAGGATTTATAAGACATAAAGGTTTAATTTAAAGATTTATGAATGACATAAATTTTTCTATAATTATAAGCCATAAAAATTGACTCAAAATTAAAATAAAAAAAAATACAAAGATTTATTTATAGACAGGGCAATTTGGTACCTTTTAAACTCCCCGCGTGGGTACTAACACAACACTACACTTTCAAAACTGACCCTTACCCGGACTCATGCACAATAAACAATTCAATCACATTTTATTTCAATCAACAAGCATCCAACATTGCCAAAGAATGGAATACAACACCACATTTTAAAGAAAATAACATCCAAGCCTCATTTCATTTATCATAACAATTCTCACATCTTTCACCTCTTTATTATTCACAACATTCTATGAGTTAAAGGAAATTCCATTCAATTTGGGGTTTACAACTCAAATTGAAAATTTAGGGTTTTACCCAATTTGGGGGTTTGTCTTGTTTGTCACAAAATTGGGTTTCAACAATATGTATGTACATGTTTTGAGAGGGGAGTATAAAGAAATTTCAAACAAGCGTCAAATGAAATAGTTTCTTATGTAGAACATGGAAATAATCCAACAGTATTCTCAAATTGGCTCATGAATCACAACCACACCATGAAATCCATTCAAAGCAAAGAAATACTAGGGTAAAAGTATCTCTACCTCTACAAGAAGGAAGAAAATGAAGTCCCTTGAAGAATCCTTCACAAAATCAAGATCCAATCGGCAAGAGAGTGAGATCTCCAAGCGTTCTTCACCTTTTTGCTAGATGATCTAAGCCAAATCTTAGTGGAATAGAAGGTATTTAGAGTGAGAAACTAGGTTTTTTTTTTCGAAAAATAGGAGAGGATAGGGAAGATAGAAATGAAAAGTGGAAGGAAAGATCCAGAATCACATTTTTGAAGGTGCTGAATTCGCGTAGTCCGCTTGAGCGCCACATTTCCCGCTCGAGTGTAAGACACAAACTAAGAGGCCCACTAGAGTGACAAATCCCTCGCTCAAGTGTAAAATGACAAGTCCCAAAAGTTTTACAGAGCTACAGGAGAACAACTAGAAGCCAACACTCTCTGCTCGAGCGCCACTTCCTACGCTCTAGCGTCCCACCTCCAAACTCAAAAGACGCTGAGAGTTAAAATTTTCCACTCGAGCACGACTTTTTACACTTGAGCGAACCCAAAAACAAAATTTTCACAAACTTCCCCCCTAGGGAATTTCACCCCGAAATTAGTGCCAGATCTCAACTTGATAAGAATATGATGACATCAAAATATATATTCACCAGTCTTCAACACCTCCCAATATGACAGTAAAATATGGTAACCATAATATATTTACTAACACGCCGAAATCTCATAATTAAACAATAGACATCAATTTAGTTCCAAAAACCAAGAATAATAAAATACTAAAAGTTCTAATTCTTCTTCCCATTCATCAAGTATGAAGAAAGAGCAACAAAATCAGTATATTACAAATGAGAAAATAAATCTGGGTGCTTCTCACGGATTTCAGCTTCACGCTCCTATGTAGCTTCCTCCACACCATGATGGCTCCATAACACTTTAACTAAGGGAATTGTTTTACCCCTCAAAACATGTTCTCTGGAATCTAGGATTTGGAGTGTTTTTCTACATATGATACATCTTCATCTATTTCAATCTCCATCCAATGTAACACATGGGAGGGGTCGGGTTCATATTTGCGAAGCATTGACATGTGAAACGCGTCATGGACTTCGAAGAGCTGGGGTGGCAATACAAGACGATAGGCAACTTCTCTAACCCGCTCAATGGCATCAAAAGGGCCGATATAACACGGTGATAGTTTTCCACTTCGGCCAAATCTCATCAACCCTTTCCTAGGAGAGATTTTCAAGAATACATGATCACCAACTTCGAAAGTTAAAGGTCGTCTTCTTCTGTCTGCATAGCTCTTTTGTCGGCTTTGAGCAGTAACTAACCTTTTCCGAATGAGGACTATTTTCTCCTTTGTTTCACGAACCAGGTCTGGTCTTAGTAAGGGTGAATCTCCTACTTCTGCCCAACACATCGGTGATCTACATGGACGCCCATACAATGGCTCGAAAGGTTCCATCTCAATACTTGCTTGGTAGCTGTTATTATAAGCAAATTCAACTAAGGGTAAATGCTTCTCCCAAGACCCCTTAAAATCTAGCACACATGCCCTCAACATGTCCTCCAATATCTGGATAGTATGTTCGAATTGTCTATTGGTTTGGGGATGATAAGCTGTACTAAAATTCAATTGAGTACCTAGGGCACTTTGAAGACTCTTCCATAGCCTAGCTGTAAAACGAGGGTCTCTATCAGACACTATACTCACTGGTACCCCATGGAGGCAAACTATCTGCCGGATATAGATAATGTCTCCAAAACTTCAAGGCAAAAACAACAGCAGCTAGTTCTAAGTCGTGTGTTAGGTAGTTCTTTTCATGCGTCTTCAATTGGCGCGAGCCATACGCCACTGCTTTACCCTCTTGCATTAGAACACATCCCAACCCCCTCTCTAGAGGCATTACACTATACAGTATAACCTAAGCCTCGTTTTGGAAAGATAAGAATTGGAGAGGTGGTCAATCTAAGCTTTAGTTCTCGGAAGGAATTCTCACAAGCTTTGCTCCAAACAACCTTACTTCCTTCTGGGTCAATCTAGTTAATGGAGATGCTATGGAAGAGAAATTCTTTACAAATCAATGGTAGTAACCGGTTAAGCCCAGAAAGCTACGAACTTCTGAGACGTTCTTGGGTTGCTTCCAATTCTGCACAGCTTCTACTTTTGAAGAATCCACCATAATTCTGTCTCCCAAGACTACATGACCCAAGAACTTCACTTCAAAAAACTAGTATTCACATTTTTCATACTTTGCGTACAAACGATGCTCCCAAGAAGTTGCAAAATAGTAGGAAGATGTCCTTGATGCTCCTCTTCGAAGGGTGAATAGATAAGAATATCGTCTACAAAGACGACCACAAATTTGTCAAGAAACTCCCGAAAGACTCTGTTCATGAAATTCATGAATGTGGCTGGAGCATTAGTCAATCCAAAGGGCATAACTAAGAACTCATAATGTCCATAATGGGTCCGAAAAGAAGTTTTGGAAATGTCCTCTCTGACTCGGATTTGGTGATAACCTGACCTTAAATCTATATTGGAGAAACAATGAGAGCCTTTAAGTTGATCGAAGAGATCATATATCCTAGGCAAGGGATATTTATTCTTAACTGTGGCTTGGTTCAATTTACGGTAATCAATGCACAATCTTAAGGATCTGTCCTTCTTCTTTCCAAACAAAGCCAAGGCTTGCCAAGGTGAGGTGCTAGGGTGTATAAAGCCCATACTGAGTAATTCTTGCAACTGTTCTTTCAGAACCACCAATTCAGCTGGGGCAAACCTATATGGTGATAAGGAGATAGGTGTTGTACCCGGGAGTAAGTCTATGGTAAACTCTACTTCCCTATGAGGAGGTAATAACGTACCATCTTCAGGAAAAATATCGGATATTCACACATCACCTTTGGAAATTCACCTCAAACTACTTCACTCCCGTCATCCAAAATAGTCGCTAAAAGAGAATCAAATTTGCCCCGACCATGTGGATGGCACGAGGAGGGTAAGGATCTACCATACTTGTCCCCCAGAAACGTGAAACAATCACCGTCAGTAGTGCACACTGTAACTCTCTCTCGATAACAATATTTGGTTGCCCGGTAAGTAGACAACCAATTCATACCGAGGATGACGTTAAATCCCAACATTTCCAACAAGACAAAACTAAATCGAAGTTGTTGACCCACCACCTCAATTACACATCCCTGACACCCCTGGGTCAAAGTGACCTTACCCCCAACCGGTGACTTTACTGTGAGTAAAGATTGTAGTTGCCTACTCTCTAACCCCAACAATAATACAAATGATGTGGCAATAAATGAATGTGATGCCCCAGTGTTAATCAACACACTAGCCTAAGTATTGAAAATAAGGAATGTACCTCTCACAACTGATGGCCCCGACGTTTGCTCAGAAGCAGTGACAACATACACTCTTCCCTACGACCTCTGCTCCTCTATCTCACGTCTCTGAACATACGCTTGTTGTGCGGATTGAGCGAACGTGGCTCCTTGAACTATCCGAGATGCTTTCTTTGACTGAGCTGGCTGATATGATTGCCTCTGTCGTTGACCCATCTGTAAACCTCCAGATTGTCTAGACCCTGCCACATTCGGAGTCCTTACTTTCTGCGGGCTAAACTTCTTCAAATGTCCCAACTGACCACATTAATAACAAGATTGGGGCTGGCTCCAATTCTGAAATTGATCCCCTGTGGATGCATAGGTTGGGACCACGCTCTACCTTTCTATCCACACTCTATAGCCTTGTGACCCATTTGGCCACATCTACAACAAGCACCAGCAACTCGGGTCATATTTCCCGAACTTTCGCCTGTCACATAACTAGAGGATTTAGCTTGTGTGGAGGCGATTAGAAGGATGATGATGAACCCCTAGACCTTTTTGAAGAATCGGTGTCACTCCTAGTATCTAAATGTCCCGCCCTCTTTAACCTTTGCCTTGCCTCTTCAGCCTCTACAGTGATCTCCACATGAGCTGCTGCTTCAACCAAGCGGTCATAATCACGTATCATATTGCCAACCACCATCATCAAAATTTTGGGCCTAAACCTCTTTTCAAATTCGAGGCACCTTTGCTCTTCCGTTACCACTAATTTGGGTGCAAAACGCGAGAGACTAGTGAATTTGGCTTCAAAACTCCGCCACTGGCGTATCTAGTTGTAATAACTCTTCAAACGGCTTCCTCAACTACTCCTTAGCCATGGGAGGGAGGAATTTATCTTGGAAAGCTTGCACAAATGCTTCCCAAGTATGTTCAACTCTATGTTTTATGGCTTTCCACCACTGGCCAGGCTCAAACTTCAATTGATAGGCCGCTAATGCCACCCACAATTCGTTCTCCTGAATGTCTAAGATTTCGAAGGACTTGACCACTTGCTCCAACCACTCGTCGGCTTTCATCGGATCAGGCTCGCCGTTATACTCGACAAGATTAGAACGAAAGAACTCCTTTTCAAAAAGGAAGCCCTTGATTCTCCCTCAATGGTTTTAGCCGCCTGCTTGGCTCTCAATATCTCCATGGACTCCCTCAGAGCCCCTGCTATCTCCCTAGCCAAGGCCCCCATAATTTCTTGGCCTAGTGGAATAGGTATATTGTTTTGACCCACTCCTTCTTCTTGCGGAGGGATCTCGGGTTGGGTTGGAATGCTCCGGCCTCCCCGACAAGGACTACTGCGAGCTCTAGCACATCCGGACATCTATAAGAAGTAGAGACATTATTAAATTCAAGACCAACTTTCCGTACCTAAGTGCTCCACTCTTAATCCTCAAACTTATTTACCATGCAAACACACAAGCTTTTACATAGAATAATCCAAGAAATCACGCATACAATCACATATAAGCACACATGAGTTGTCCTCCTAAGATATTAGCTAATTCCATGGCAATCAAGGACCTCCAATTGGAAAGAACAGTGATCAAGTGCCTTTCCAAAAGGATTTCAATGAATGCAACGGGCAAAGGCCATATCATAGGATTCTAACCCTATACACATATAGTGGGTGTTTGGGAAGTGGGTTTTTATGTAGGTTTTTTTAGTTGTAGGATATTATTGGATAAAAAAAAATTGGTGTTTGCGAAGATAGTTGGGTTTTTTTGTGGTTGGATGTGATTTTAGTGAGAGAAAAAGTGAAATGATTATGGAGTTTGATGTGATATTTTGTTTGGATTTGTTTTTTTTTTATTTTGCAAAAACTGTCTTTCAGTGGAAAAAATCAAAAAAAAACCCAAACCCAAATCTTGCCAAACACGGCCATAATCACATGAAAACACATATCACACAAGGTATTCTAAGCATGTCGTCCTAGCCTAGGGACCCTATTGTGACACACGTCACTTCCCTCGAGCCCAAGGTATTCAAACCTATGGCTCTGATATCATTTATAATGCCCTGGAATTTCTTACAAGGAAAGGCCAAGATAAACAAAAGAATATACTCAAAAGTCATCTTTTTCATTGAACTAAAAGTTAAAGGATTACAATTAACCATGTACAATCTCACAAGATTCAGGATTCCAATGCCAGTTCAATGAACTAGATGGCCTTACAAATTATAAGCCCCTATGGCGTACAATAACTACAAAATAACTTGATAGTCTTGATACAACAATCCCAACTCAAAATATCAAAATACACTTAAGTCAACTTCTTCCCAAAAAGTGCAACAGCTGGAACCCATCCATCAAGGTAGTGGTACATCGTTAATTCCTAAAAAATAACATAGGGTTGAGCTATATGCCTAGTAGGAATATATTTAACAGAGTGTGGGGAAGTGGTTCTGGAAATACTCTTTGGATCCAACGGGGCACTCGAGATCATCAGCTAGTAACCCGAAAAGGAATGAACACTCCGATTGGGGGTGCCAGAATTAGCACTCTGATGGATAAGTCAGTATATACTCTCTTGATTGCTTATATCTTAAGTTAAGCGTACTAATTCTCACCTCCACCTCTTTGATTGTTGTTCTTCTATTTATATACACTCCTAGTCCTCAGGATAGGACCAACTATTAATCTGTCGTGTGATTGCTCACTCGGCCCTTCTTTCGTCGTATTACAACCTCCAATTGGCCCCTCGTTCAACTGGCTTTATGGCCGACTAAGATATTCGGCATCCAGAACGTACAAGACGGGGGCGAGTATAATATGTACCGATTGTCTAAATGTGTACTTGGCCTATCTGTGTTTATTCGGCTCCCACAATTGCCCCCCAAACACCCCACTAGCACTAGTTAGTCGACGTGTTTGGTTTTGAACTTGAAAAGTCAAAAATTCAGTGGTTAACCTCATTCCAACGTGTGTCAGAACGCACATGTTTTCTGGTCATCATTACAAATTCCTGCCTCTTCGTACGCATCCTCCATTTAATGTGATTTAAAACTTTGTGTCTTCGAATGTATACTCTGAATACTCAAAGTTTCTGGCTCGCCTTCTAGTTCAACTCCTCCACTTCACGACCTCTGCAATTTCCTCTCGTCTCTCATTATACCTTTTGCTTCTTGTAAGTTTTCTTGTCCTTCACTCCCAATACTATTTCCTTGTTTACTTTCAGTTTTGCATAATCCTTAGGCTGGCCGTGTGGCAAAAAATCTGAAAGAGCTCTTTTCTGCGGATCGAATTTCTGGCTTCTGACGCCATTATTCCATCCCCGACGACGTCCATCTGTCACTCGTGGCAGACAGCACTACTGATATGGAAAGGACCAATGAGAGTACAATTATCTTTCCTCTCCTATCGATTACTGCGGGCGGATTCTGTTTTCCCCTTCACCCATTTTTAAGAGCCGTCCTTTGACACTGGGGTCTAATTCCTTCCTAGCCTAATGTGAATTTCTTCCGCATCATAATGGGGATTACAGAGTTGAACCATCGTCTTAGGATTAACTTAGGTATACCTGCAATTCGGTACTATTATGCCTTAGCCAAATCTACTGGCCGGCTGGGATGCTATTTTCTCAGGGCCAAAAATACCGATCATCACCTAGTGAATATGCTTGCCAGCTCCGGAAAGTGTATTGATGACGTAATGGTCGTTGTCCGAGGCAATTGGGAATTCCGTGAGGGTGAAGATCGCCTAGATCCCGTGCCAAGGCGAAAAGGCAAACCAGGTGGCCGTATAGCCCACTCTAGTTTTACTTATTACCTTATTTGTATTCGGCTTTCCTTCCATGTGTTTCTCGTTTTGTTTATGCAGGTAGAAATTTGAAGAAAGTGTTGGTTTCAATCGACGACGCTATATTTGCATACATTAAAGTCTCTCTATAGTAGAAACAAGGGAGGGCGGCCCACATTCTTTTGCGATATGCGCCGTCTTACTCTACATTTTCGGTGGCAGAACACATTCCAATTTCAAGTGGTGAAGATCATCTTACCGCCCTTATCTTCCCCAGCTTCAAGAACATAAAGGAGGTTGGTTTAGAAGCCTCTGATTCAGAACAAGAGGAAGAACAAGCAGCTGATCCGGTCACCGACGACCTGAACCAATCGGAAGTTGAGATAGACGAAGCACTTAATTCGGCTTTTGAGGGAGTCGGATTCACTTTGTATAACCCTCCGCCCACCTCAAGCCAAGGGGACATTTTCGAAGACATTTTTACAAACTTAGGGGACTTGCCCAGCTCTTATCCTAACAACATGGCCAGCGAGTCGCTCACCTAATTGGCCAAATAGAGAAACGCCGAGAGGATGGCTGCCCGAAGAAGGGCTGAAGCCAAGCGAAACCAACATCCGCCCCCTCCACCTGACGCCGGGGAAGAAACTCCAACCGTTCCTATTGAAGAAGTGGTTCAGAATGAAATGGCCAAAACGGAAACTATTGTTGATCAACAGGAGGATCAAATGACGGAGTACAGGGGTGAAAAGCGCCCTACCGATCACGAAACTGTCTATTCAGAAGACCTAGTGGACAAACGGCCACGCTTGGCAGAATCGGACTTGGTTGTGCCGTTCATAGTGCAACCAAAGATAAAAAAACATGTCAGTTTGCTCCGATTCATCAGCTATAAGAGACCCGGTTGTGGCCTTGAGCCTGGCTTCTTCCATTTCTCTGCCGGCTGACAGAGCAACTTTTAGGGTGGAGGCCAATCTGCTGGCTATCGCGCGAGCAGCTCAATCAACGATATTGGTACGTAGTCCTTTACAATTTTGCAAGGCTAGACAAGAGTTTCTATATTAGCTTACTGGTCCTTTCCTTTGCAGGCGGCGAGAAGAATAGCCGAGATTGGACGTCGCCAACACGATGCAATCGAACAGATCGGCTCTTTTACATCCGAATTAGAAAAGGGGAGAATAGTTGAGGCCTCTCTCTGAGCTGAGTCTGAGGCCGCGAAAGCGGTGGAAGAGAGAGCTAGGGCCGATATAGAAGCAAATGAGGCTAGGACTGCTGTCGCATTGAAAATGGCTGCTGAGGAAAAGGCGAAAACGAATGAAGAAGCGCTCAGGTGATATCAGAACAGCAGAACAGCCAATTCCGCACGAGCAGGTTGACGTGGAACCGCTAGAGTCTAACCTCGAAGATAGTTGAATATTTTCCATTTTGCTTTTGGTATTATGCGTATGTAGATTTTGCTGTATATATTAGGTTTTTGCTTTTGATTGTTCGTTTTTGTAAGGGCTGATATAGGGTAGTTTTCATTTGTGAAATGAATTCTATTTGTGCTTAATTTACAAATGAAAATTATTTCGCAGCTTATGAATGGAAATTATTTTTGCCTTTTGTGCTTAATGAATACGCTTGTTAGTGGCCAAGTAGGATGTAAAATCATGAAATGAATTAAACAAGCTATTGAATTAAAAATGACTGTAAAGTGCTGTATCTTAGCCAAATATATTAGTGAATATGCTCTTGGCGCAGCAGGTTAATGATCTAGTTGGACTAATGAACCATGACGGTTTGAAAACGGCAGTTCAGGAATTTGCTGGGACACAATGGTAACTCGGCTGAGCTCTAATAGTTACACCGAATAGATTGATGAATTTGCCCTTGCCCCAGTAAGTTAATGAACCGGTCGGACTAATGAACCAAGACTGTCTAAGAACGGCTTTTAAGGAATTTGCTGGGGCATAATGGTAACTCGGCTGAGCTCTGATAGTTACGCTGAATAGATTGATGAATCTGCCTTTGCCCCAGCAAGTTAATGAACCAGTTGGACTGATGAACCAAGACGGTCTGAGAATGGCAGTTCAGGAATTTGCTGGGGCACACTAGTAACTCGACTGAGCTCTGATAGTTACGTCGAATAGATTGATGAATCTGC
Organism: Camellia sinensis; assembly: GCF_055761805.1. Taxonomy (NCBI): domain Eukaryota; kingdom Viridiplantae; phylum Streptophyta; class Magnoliopsida; order Ericales; family Theaceae; genus Camellia; species Camellia sinensis. The sequence goes on from NC_138966.1 coordinate 18,117,608, forward strand.
CCTTGCCCCAGCCAGCACTTGAACTGTGACGCCAAAAACAGTAAGTTTGTGGCGTGAGGCTTTTGAAGTTTAGCATTAATGATATCACCTCGAGGGTGCTGCCCTCGTAAGGAATAAATGGGGCGAGTGCTTCATGCACATAGGTCCTATCAATGTGCTCAGACTCAACAACTCAGTCTAGTCTGTTGAGGAAGGTTAGACAAGCGCGAATGTCACATAGACTATTCTTTAACAACAGAGGAGAGGGGAGGACATTGGCTGAACTAGAAGGAGAGATAAATTGAAGTGGCGAACCCATGCACACAGGAAGTAGGACTTCGAGGGAGCGGAAGAGACGCCCTTCCCCTCATCGTCGAAGTAGGTCGCCCAGGAGGGACAAGCAGCAACAGGGAAAATCCCTTCAACCTCGGTCTGGAAGAGAATCCGATGCGACACCGCGCCCGTTGAGTTTTGCAGTCTTTGCGGGGAATAGAGTAATGAAAAAAGCGGATTCAATCGTTTGGGATCCAAACATGGCAGTCGAGTTCGCTCGATAGATTTTTCCGCCTGAAGTCCAGCAGTCGATGGTAGGTCGACAGGATTTTGAAGTGTTTCCGTTCATGGAGCGGTGAAGGGGCTGTACACCGCCTATGAATTCAGCATGCGTCATCATGCCGCATGGCGAGATATAAAGCAGGGAGATGAAGGCATTCGAAGCTTAGAGGCTCACATGGAAAAGACAGAGCGCGAACTAAGAAAGGTCAGGACTGCCAAGACACAATCGGTCGGCCATCCTGACCCGGTCATGGAGGAAAATGTGACACAGTGGCTAATAAATCATGCAATTGCCGATCGAGATACGGCTAACATATTTGCAATTGAGACTGCCAGGTCTGGGGCCTATGAAAAAGGCTTTCATGATGGCCAAAAGGTCGGGATAGACAAGACCAAGGAAAAACTTGCCGAGGAGGTTTGTCGATGTGAAAATCGTGGATTTAAGCATGGTTGGATCGTGGCACTTCAAGACACGGACGCTCTCCGGGCAACAGGCGTTGATTAGGCGTCGCCGCTATATTAAGGTCATCATTTTCCCTTTTCTACCTTCGAAGTCAAGAAGAGTCATGATGAGGGAGATGCCGAATAAAAGTAGACATTGTAATGTTCAAATGCAGATTGAGTGCGAATTATGTATTTATTAGTTAATTTAATAAAACACTCTGTTTTAAATGTTTGCATGTTCCAACTTATGTTTATACACTTTGTACTGGTCGATCAATTTAATCAAACATTTCATTTTGAATGCTTGCATGTTTCAACTTTCGCAAACTACACGTGCTTTTCAATCGTAATATTCACGAGAAGCACACCGAATCCACGGCTTTTATCTGCGCCAGTCGTGAGACCTACAAAAACTACTTCTAATCCGGAGCCTTATTCGGCCCAAACGTGGCTTGCATGGATGGGGCTCCGTATTCGGAGGCTTAACTTGGTCAATCGTGATATCCATGAACGGCACTCCGAATCTGGATTTTTATTCGGACCAAACGTGGTGTGCACGGATGGGGCTCCGTATTCGGAGGCTTAACTTGGCCAATCGTGACATCCACAAAAGGCGCTCGGAATCCGGAGTATTATTCGGCCCAAGCGTGACCTGCACGGATGGGGCTTCGAATTCGGAGGCTTTACTTAGCCAATCGTGTTATCCACGGAAGGTGCTCCGAATCCAGACTCTTATTCGGCCTAAGCGTGACCAGAACTGATGGGGCTTCGAATTCGGAGGCTTTACTTGGCCAATCGTGTTATCCACGAAAGGCGCTCCGAATCTGGAGTCTTATTCGGCCCAAACGTGACCTACACAGATGGGGCTTTTTATTCGGAGGCTTTTTTATCTTGGCCAATCGTGATATCCATGAAAGGCACTCCGAATCCGGAGTCTTATTTGGCCCAAGCGTGACCTGCATGGATGGGGCTCTGAATTCAGAGGCTTTTTTACCTTGGCCAATCGTGATACCCATTAGGGGCGCTCCGAATCCGTAGGCTTAACTTGGGCAATCGTGATATCCACGAAGGCGCTCTGAATCTGGAGTCTTATTCAGCCCAAGTGTGACCTGTACGGGTGGGGCTCCGAATTCGAAGGCTTTTTTATCTTGGCCAATCGTGACATCCACGAAGGGCGCTCCAAATCTGGAGGCTTAACTTGGAAGACTTTTGAACTTGAATTTCGCAAGGAGAAAATAGGAAACTTTGCATTACAAAAGTGAAATATGTACATGGTGAACCATACAAAACAAGTATCATGCCCCACAGGTCGAGTTTAATGATAGAATTTACGCAAGTGCGTCGAATTCCAAGGTCGTGGCAGACTCCTCCCAAACATGTCCTTTAGCCGATATGCCCCTACTCCCGCGATTGAGTCGATCTGATAGGGGCCGTCCCAGTTAGGACCCAATTTTCCATCAGCCGGATTCCTCACAGCTGGAAGCATTTTCTTCAGAACCAACTCTCCTGGTGTGTAGCGGCGCAGCTGAACACGTTGATTATACGACTTAGCCAGCTGCTGTTGGTACCGTGCCATGGATGCAAGGGCACGGTCTCTTCGTTCTTCAATCACAATCAAATCCAAGGCCAGCATCATGTCGTTTCGGCCCATATCAAAAACTTTTAATTTCAAGGTTGGGAGGCCGATCTCCAAGGGGATGACTGCCTACGTTCCGAAGCACAAAGCGAACGGCTCTCCCCAGTGGACCGCCTCGGGGTAGTGCGATGAGCCCATAACACACTCGGCAATTGTTTGACCCATCTGCCTTTAGCTTTCTCCAGCCTCTTCTTGATGCCATCCAAAATAGATTTGTTGGAGGCTTCACCTTGTCCATTACACTGTGGATAAGCCGGGGTGGAAAAATAGGGCCGAATACCATACTTGCTGCATAGTTCTCGGTAGACACCACAATCAAACTAGGTGCCGTTGTCTGAAATAAGTGCTCTTGGAATGCCGAATCGCGTTATGATATTTCTTCATACAAAATGCTTCACATCAGTATCTCGAATGTGCGTTAGTGCCTCCGCTTCCACCCATTTTGTGAAATAATCTGTTGCGACAATCAAAAATTGCTTGTTTCTCGGGGTGTGAGGTAATGGTCTGACGATGTCAAGTCCCCATTGGGCAAACGGCCAAGGACTGGTTATAGAGCTCAACTCTGCAACAGGCAGATGGGTTAAGGGAGAAAACTGCCGGCACTGTTCACATTTCTTCACGTAACATTCGGCATCAGCTCTCATTGTCGGCCAATAATACCCCTTTGTCACAGCTCGATGGGCCAAAGAGTGCCCGCCGGAATGGGCACCACAGCTACCTTCATGTATTTCAGTTAGGAGTTCCTCGAATTTATCTGAATGAACGCATTCTAGGTACGGGTTAGAAAGGGATTTTTTGTAAAGCTTTGCTTGCGGATCCAAGTAGTATCGCAGGGCTTTGTTTCGCAGCTTGTGTACTTCTTGCTTATCGGATGGGAGTTGTTCGGAAGATAGGAATGCAGCAATGGAGTCCATCCAACTTAGATCTGATTCAATGACATTGATCTGGACTTCCTCTGAAGGGCCAATGCTTGGCTTAGGGATGAAACCCACTTCAATTGTCCATTTAATCTTCGAGTAAATGGTGGAGGCTAGGCAAGCCGGGACGTCTGCATGTGTGTTCTGATCACGGGTTATTTGGTTTAATTCATGATGATCAGATTTTGCCAGCAAGGAGTTTGCCGTTTTCATGTAAGCGGCCATATGGCCGTTTTTAGCCGCGTACTCGCCCTTTAGTTGATTGATCACAAAATTTGAATCACAAAATATAAGCAAATGCCGAGCACCAAGGAGATGTGCATTCTGCAAGCTGGTTAGTAGGGCTTCGTATTCGGCCTCCTTGTTCGATGCTTCGAAGCCGAGTTTGACTGCCTGCTCAATTATTGCTCCGTCGAGAGCCATTATCACTATTCTGGCTCCACTACCGTGTTGATTGGATGATCCATCACAGTACAACTACCAAATGTCCCCAACATAAATTCTCCAGTTCGGCTTAGGTTGAATTTGATCAGACTTTAAGTCGGCAAGACCCCAGTGAATTCGGCCACAAAGTTGGAAAGCACTTGCCCTTTGATTGACGTTCTAGGAAGAAACTGAATATTGTACTAGCCGAGTTCAAGAGCCCACTTTGAAATGCGCCCTGATGCTTCTACACTGCAGAGTACTGCTCGGAGGGGGTAGTCCATTAGTACCCCGATGTATGCCCCTGAAAGTAATGCATCAGTTTTCTTACTGCCATGACGAGGGCTAGGATGAGTTTTTCCAATGGAAGGTAACGTGTTTCAGCGTCAACCATTACCTTGCTCACATAATACACTGTTCATTGTTCCCCAAGCTCTTCCTTTAATAGTATGGCGCTGACGGCCCGGTCAGAGATTGCCAGATATAAAATGAGCGGGTCACCTGCCGAAGGTGTTGTCAAGAGTGGAACTGATCGGAGGTAGGTCTTCAGACCGTTGAAAGCGGCTTCGCACTCAGACGTCCATTAAAAAGCCTTACCCTGTCGTAGGGTATGAAAGAATTGTCGGCAGCGATCTGTGGAACGACTGATGAACCTGTTGAGTGCAGTGGCCATCCCCATCAACTTTTGAACCTCCTTCACCGATCGAGGGGAGACGAGTTCCAAGATTGCCGTGATTTGCCTTGGGTTGGCTTCGATTCCTCGATGGTTGACAATATAGCCAAGGAATTTGCCAGATCTGATCCCAAATGCATACTTGGAAGGGTTCAGCTTCATTTTGTACTTGCATAAAATGCCGAATATCTCCTCCAGATCGGCCAGATGAGTTTGCTCTTCTTTGGACTTAACCACCATATCGTCAATGTACACTTCCATTGTACGGCCGAGTTGCTCCTTGAACATGGAGGTGACTAGTCTTTGGTAAGTTACCCCTGCATTCTTCAGCCCAAAAGGCATAACCTTATAGCAATAGGTTCCTCTTGGGGTGAGGAATGCAGTTTTGTCTTGGTCTTCCAGATGCATGGCGATTTGATGGTAGCCTCGGTAGGCATCGAGGAAGCTCATACGTTGTTGACGTGTCATGGCGTCTACGAGTTGGTCAATTCTGGGAAGAGGAAAACAATCCTTAGGGCAAGCTTTATTTAAATCGGTGAAGTCCACACAGACACGCCAAGTCCCATTTTTCTTCTTTACCACCATAGTATTCGATAGCCATGTAGGATAGGTCACTTCCCGGATTGCCTCGGCATCAAGCCACCGGTCAACTTCTTTGACAACGACAATAGTGTGTTCTATGGCTGACCGCTGGCTTTTCTGAATAATCGGCTTACATTTGGGGTCAACATTTAAACGGTGCTGAGAGACAGATGGATCTACCCCCGGCATCTCATACGGTGACCATGCGAATACATCAAGGTTTCCGAGTAAGAAGGTAATTAGTTGTTGCCTGTCAATTTTATTCAAGTAGGCGCCGACCATGAAGAATATGTCAGGGTCCCCGTCAATTTCAACTAGATCCAAGGCTTCTGTGGCTTTTTCACTTGGGAGCCGTCCAACATCGTCAAGGCTCTCGCGATCTGGTACCTCAATAGAATTCACCTCCAGCTCTCTTGGTGTCTTTGCGGCGAGAAGAAAAACAGGCTTGTGCCGATTTATGGGAACCACGGATTCATTCAATGCCACGTTCAGTCGGGAAGTAGAGCAGTTGATGATAGGTGCTTGGCACAACATGCATGGCATACAGCCAAGTTCGGCCCATGATAAGATTATACGGTGAAAGCAGCTTGATGACCAAGAATTCCACATCCACTGTTCGGGAGCCCGCTTGAACTGGTAGTGTGATTTTGCCCAACGGGTATTTTGGATTAGCATTGAAGCCGAATAATGGATAAGGAGCCGGAGATAGGTCTGACTTGGCGAACCCGAGTTTGATGAAGGTCTTGTAATACATAACCTCCGAAGTACTCCCCTGGTCTATGAGAACGCGTTCGACGGTGAATCGGTTTATGTGTAGTTCGATGACCAATGGATCAATGTGGGGGAGTGTTACGCCGATCAGATCAGAATCGTCGAAGGTAATATTCAGAGCTTCATGGGGCCGTTTTACTGGTGTGATTTGCTTTTGGGGGCCTGGATGCAACTGAATTGCATGCACGGTAGGGGCTATAGGCAAGCTGTATATCATATGGATGACGCCGAATGGAGGTGAATCCTGCCGTAGGGCAACTGTTTTGGTTGAGTTGTTCTTTCGGATGTGTTGCTTGAGCTGACCGTCTTGTACCAACTCCTCAAGGTGATCTTTCAAAGCATAGCAACGGTTGGCATCATGACCGTGATCTTTGTGATATACGCTTCGCCTATCCCGTCTCCTCGTGTCGGGAGGTCCCACCATTTTTTATGGCCATTTGGAGAACAGAAGGTGTTGAACCTTAGCCATAACCACACTGATAGGCTCCAATAACTTCGTGTATTTCTTATCTGCGCGACTTGCGCGCCTGCTATCCACTTGAAGCTGGTCATTAACTCAATGTAGACATTGGTCATTTGATCAGCGTGAGTCCCGTCTTCTATCTCGTTTAGCCCAATTCCGTGATTCAGGGCTCTGTGGTAGTACAGCGTTTATCGGCTGCACGATTTCAGGTGGGGCCGACTTAGTGGCTTTATGCCCGTCTTTGGCCAGGAGGGCATCGTCTTCTACTTTGCAGTATTCCTTAACTTTTTTCATCAACGACCAGACCATTTTTGGGGGCCGTCTGGTCAAAGAGCTGCGGAGGGCACTATCTGGATGTAACCCCATCTTGAAAGCGGTAATGGCCATGGAGTCATTGCAGGCATCATCTACTAGATTAAAACATTCCCAATACCGCGCTGAATACGCACGAAGAGTTTCCCCCAGTTGAATTTGCATTGCCCACAGAGAATCGGCTTGCTTCAGCTGGACCTCATTAGTGATGAACCTTGCCCTGAAGGATTTTTGGAGTTGGTGGAAGCTCTTGATCGATGTCGGCTCCAGTTTATAATGCCACCCGATAGCCAGTGGTCCCAAACTGCTCAGAAATATTCGACACATGAGGGCCTCATCATCTGCATGAAGCGTCATGGCTTGCTTATAATGGCAAATGTGATTGGTGGGGTCTGATTTACCATCATACAAGGTGAATGACAGTGCTTTGAACTTTTTGGGTAGCACTGTCCTTGCAATCCGTCGTACGAAGGGGTCATGCTGACCCTCTTCATCTGAATCATTTATTCTTTGCTTCTTCCGTGCACGCGGACTTCCCTCAGAAGAACTGGAGGTGTTGACTCGTCCCTTCTTTGTAGATTATGGGGATGATGAGTCAAAACCACTGCCACTATCATGTCTTTGAATTCAAGATCGTCGACCATCTTTTCTCAGAGGTTGTCCCGGGTCTTGGTGTGTGGCTTGTTGGGATTTTGCCATTTCCAAGGCCAAATCTTGTTGAAGGCGCTCGTTCTCAGCCATCATGTTTTCCAACCTCTGTTCGTTTTGCTTCGCTTGCTTCATAATTGCTTGCATTGCCTCATGTGCTGATGTTGAGGGTGAATCGAAGTTCAAGACCCATCTTGCGGTAATATTCTCTGGCCCAAGCATGTTGCTTGGAGGGGTTTCGTCTTGTGGCATAGGGTCACCAGCGACTACCAGAGGATCTTCCATCACACCCGCCATGGATGTGCTTGAGTATTCCCACAGACGGCGCAAATTGTGGGGAAGTGGTTCTGAAAATACTCTTTGGATCCAATGGGGCACTCAAGATCCTCAGCTAGTAACCTGAAAAGGAATGAACACTCCGGTCAGGGGTGCCGGAATTAGCAGTCCGACGGATAAGTCAGTATATACTCTCTCGATTGCTTGTATCTTAAGTTAAGCAAACTAATTCTCACCTCCACCTTTTTGACTGCTGTTCTTCTATTTATATACACTCCTAGTCCTCAGGATAGGGCCCACTATTAATCCGTCGTGTGATTGCTCACTCGACCCTTCTTTCATCGTATTACAACTTCCAATCGGCCCCTCGTTTAATTGGCTTTATGGCCGACGAAGATATTCGGCATCCAGAATGTACAAGACGGGGGCGAGTATAATATGAACCGATTGTCTAAATGTGTACTCGACCTATATGCGTTCACTTTTATTCGGCTCCCACACAGAGTATTTAATCTTTTCAAATTAGATTATTGTATCTTTGTGACAAAGCGTAACAAGGAAATTTATCTCCACATAAGGTCTTAATCAATCATAGTGATACTTAATAACCCAAGTGTAACAGTTATAATTCATATCTTTAGGCACCACGTAATTCATGCCATCAAGCACCACAATTAAACAATCACAACCATAGAAGACAAACCACGAGTCCGCCTATAAGAGTTTAATTCAAAACACCCTTTTTTCTTTTGTTTTAAAACCACTCCCACATTTCCCAACAATTATACGGCAGGGAGTGGGGACCCACAGAAAACCATCCGTTTCTCCACTTTCACCGGCTATTATACAACAGGACTGTGTGGACACCCAAAAACCATTTTTCCCACATTCGTCCAGCGATAAGCCTAGACAAGGCAATTGGGCACCCTTTAAACTCCCCGTGCGGGTACCAACACAACACCACACTTTCAAAACTGACTCTTACCCGGACTCATGCACAATAAACAATTCAATTACATTTTATTTCAATCAACAAGCATCCAACATTGCCAAAGAACAGAACACAACACCAAATTTTAAAGAAAATAACATCCAAGCCCCAATTCATTTATCATAACAATTCTCACATTTTCACGTCTTTATTAATCACAACATTCCATGAGTTAAAGGAAATTCCATTCAATTTGGGGTTTTCAACTCAAATTGAAAATTTAGGGTTTTACCCAAATTGGGGGTTTGTCTTGTTTATCACAGAATTGGGTTTCAACAATATTTGTGTACATGTTTTGAGAGGGGAGTATAAAGAAATTTCAAACAAGAGTCAAATGAAATAGTTTCTTATGTAGAACATGGAAATAATCCAACAATTTTCCCAATTGGCTCATGAATCACAACCACACCATGAAATCCATTCAAAGCAAAGAAATACTAGGGTAAAAGTATCCCTACCTCTGCAAGTAGGAAGAAAATGAAGCCCCTTGAAGAATCCTTTGCAAAATCAAGATCCAATCGGCGGGAGAGTGAGATCTCCAAGTGTTCTTTACCTTTTTGCTAGATGATCTAAGCCAAATCATAGTGGAATGGAAGGTATTTAGAGTGAGAAACTAGGTTTTTTTCGGAAAAGAGGGGAGGAGAGGGAAGATAGAAATGAAAAGTGGAAGGAAAGACCTAGAATCGCATTTTGAAAGTTGCTGAATTCGTGCAGTCCGTTCAAGCGCCACATTTCCCGCTCAAGCGTAAGGCACAAACTAAGAGCCCCCTCGAGTGACGAATCCCTTGCTCGAGCGTAAAATGACAAGTCCCAGAAGTTTTATAGAGCTACAGAAGAACAACCAGGAGCCAACACTCTCCACTCGAGTGCCGTTTCCTACACTCGAGCATCCCGCCTCCAAACTCAAAAGATGCTGAGAGTTAAAATTTTCCACTCGAGCGCGACTTTTTATGCTCGAGCGGACCCAGAAAACAAAAGTGTCACACTTTGCCCCTGCACCATCAACAAATAGCAAGTTATAATTGGTGAATAATGTGAGACTTATGATTTTGGTGAATGATGATACATGAATGAGTATAGACACATGACACTTCGAGAGTTTGCTTCATTAGGAGTGAGGCATTCAGCTTTCTAAGGGTGAGCTCAAGGTATACCTCTTTTTCTTTTCTTTGTTCAAGCATAGACAACAAAATAATGGAAATTATTTTTATTTATTTATTTATTTATTATTTTTGGTTTTTAGATTGGTGAAGAAACCTCAAATGTTTTTTTTAATTAAAATTAAAATAAACTCTTCTTGATTTTTTTCGGTCAATATTATCATATGTGTGAATGAGGGAGTGGGATTTGGAAATATACAAAGGGATGCTCCACCATTTTCTCTCTCTTTTCATGCATGCTTTGCCTTTCACTCAACCACCTCTCTCTACCGTCTCTTCTCTTTGATTTGGTTCAACCATTGATAAATCTCTAGCCTTTCCTTTCCATCTCTAATAAAATTCATCATTTTCAACGAAAGTCACCTTCTCCTCTAAATTTTAGGTGAGATTCACCATTTCTCGGTGACCTTGAAGTACCCATTTCATACCAATATTAATCAACCATGGAGGGAGAGATGAAAGAGATTTTTCTTAAGATTCACCAAAAGATAAGAAAAACCAAGTTTGATAAGTATTGTGCCGTCGTAAATGTGATTTTTGAAATTTTAAGTGCATCCTTCGAACAATTTGGAGAGGGAAGAAAGCTTTTACCTTTTTTCGGTATTGGTACTACTCTAGTGGTTGTGGTGTTTGCCGTTGGAGAAATCGTTTGAATGAAGAAAAAACACATTCCGGTTAGATTTCTTGATTTATTTGGCATGATAAGTGCTCGCGTGCAATATTTCCTTTCAATGCTTTAACTGAAAGTATCACTCAAGTTCTCAGTTTTCTCACTCTTGCTTGCGGCAGCCATTGGGTCACATGATTTTTTGGGAGCCACGCCATGATCGCCATTGTGCCATGCTATGTGATTACCATGAGTTCGATTTACTACCATTGACTATGGTGAGACAAAAATATAAGAAGATTGTGCTCGAGTGCCCCTTCTACACCATGCCTGGCTAGCCGAATCACAAGTGGTTGTATTTCGAATATGTCGCTGATGATCTTATTCATGATTCTATGGCTCATTCGCTTCCTCTTCCGTAGTCTGATACGTATACAGTCTAGCTAGGGTAGCGTTATGTTATATACTGAGTTGCTTAGTACAATCATATATTTATGGTATGTATTACTGATCATAGGATTTCTCATGGTGTAAATACTTTATTGTACATAGTTATGTACATATACACCTGACTTTCATATTGAATGAATATCATTATATTATGTATCGAGCATCTTTTATATATATCTATTGCATACATGTTTCATAATTATCTTAGTGTATTATTTTAAATATTTCTTCAAAACTCTACTTAGATGCATTATGTATTATCATCTTATTAAGGAATTATTGGGGAAAGAAATTGTGTGAATGTAGCACTGCTGTTAATAAAATAAAATTTTGATTAACAAGTACCTTAAAATATTGATTAATAATGTTTAAATTAATTGTATATTATGTATTACACGCATTTTTATGCATTATGTAAACATTTTAAATTTCTAATAAAATGTTCTAAGGAATTCATTAACAAAATTCATAAAAGAAAAGGAAAGGAAAGCGGGGAATGAGAAGTGCAACTATTTACATTTTAATTCTTCAATACATTACCAAAATATGTTTCCCTAGTGTTAGTCCTAAAATCTCAATTTTCTTCAATCCTTGATTTATTGGCTTTTTCAAGGGAAAAAAAAAAGTATTCTTTTTTTACAATTTAGAGTGATCACATTTGGTACCATTTAATAAAATTATATAGTACTAATTACATCATTTGATAGGTCGTATTCTTGAGTAGAAGTATCCATAAAACAATGTAGTTACTCACACTAGATAATATCCATAATCATAAAAGTAATATTAGATATCACGAGAGAAATGCAATGAAAAATTTCATAAAGATTCTCTACACTCGGATTACACACAATAAAATACCACACACTAATCAAATGATGAAAAATCTTCATGAAATATTTCATGATACGTAATATTATTTGAGATGTTTTTATGTAATTATAAGGGAATATGTTTGAGACTTAAAAAAAGATTCACAGTTTGACCCGTGGTATGATTAGGGTCAATTTTTAATTTATTACACATCGACTTAACTCTGTTATCACATTATTATGTGCTAATTTATAATAAGTATGAATTTTTAGCATTTCACAATTATAAGTGTCCGATTAATTAAATTTGTTGTGGAAGTCATCCGTTCAAGTAATAGAAAATAAATGATTGAAGTGATTTGAGATGGATTCCGTGGTGGCTATCCAATAGCACCATGCAATTGGTTAGGATTAGCAAAGGAAGAGAATCTCCATCCAAAACCAAAAACATAGCCCCAAACAAAAATGCAACAAAATAACGGAAGCAAAATCAAGATATATGATCGGATCCACATGAAGCACAAAATTCAAATTTGGGGCAACTTAAAACAAACAGAAAACATGAAACCGAATTTCTTTTCGGGCATTTCTTAGCAACAAAACAAAATAGAGGGAGAGGGAGAAATGTGAGTGGATTAAGCATATTTCGAGAGATTCCAATTTAGATTAAGTACACTCTTGAGCTGAATTTTAGTCTTGGGAAGGAAAATTAAACAAATGTGAAAACATAAACTTAGTTTTCTTTTTTTCTTTTCTTTTAATTTCTTAAGCATATTTTGGGAATCAGACCTTGTATTCGAAAGGACCGGTGGGCGAACTATGTTGCCATGAATCTGATTTCAGAAGAAGAACCCTTCTTTCTAGACCATACAATTTTTAGTTCACAATAAGATTTTAAAGCTTGCATTACCAAATGGTTGAGGTGTGCTATGTACTAAGAAAGTAAATGATTTATCCCTTTACCCACAAAAAAAAAAAAAAATCAATTCAAACATATAACAGATATTATGAGGCACCTACGAAAAAGCATTCATTACTCAACAATGTTAAGGTCAGCTGAATACATTTCTGCAGAAAAGCATTGCGGTGTATCCAAATGGACAGACAAGCCTCCAAGCCTCGTATTCACAGTGAACCATGCTGGAATGCTTACTTGAAGAATTTAAAAAAGTTAGAAGAAAAATACATAAGACTCTTGGCTGATGAAGATGCATTGTTTTTGTGGACTAGCATTAGCAATCCATACCATCTCAAACAGTTCCTCTTTCTTCTCATCAGATGAGACCTAAAAAGAAAACATCAAAAAACGTGTCCATCAACGAATTACTAGAGTATGACCCAAAAGAAATATATTTCTAACAAAAACATTCCATTTTACAATTTCAAAATGACTACCCATCTCTTCTCGAGCTAGGTAACAAACATGGTGAAGTCGGATATGAAATACGAAAAACCAAAATAATAATAAATAAACACAATTGCAACCTCTCCAGAGTCCTTAACCACAACGCCCCTAGTGATCTCCCACAGCTTGACTAATCCAGTGGTATCCTATCAAATATAAGTTTCACACATTGGTTTACAGATCAATTTCACCATGAGAAAAACTTTAGATTCCAAAGAAGCAATTGGCCTTGACAAAATAGAGTGATGAATGAAACATAAGGCAAAGCATCAGAATTACCTTAGTTAAAACATGCCTTATATTGTTTAAAATTTCATGATGCATTGTCCCTGGAGTACCAGGAATGGTAAAGGATGGTTCTTTATAAACAGAAACCTACAACATTGTACAGCTATCAGTACTTTACTAACAAAACTAAATATCCAACATTTAAAAGAAAAGGAAAAATAAAAAGGAAAAGAAAAACAACAGAAGTACATTTACAACCAACTCCAGCTTGCCAAGAATTTTACTCACAAGAATTTGTTCAAAAGCTAATATCATGACAAAAATATTGGAAAATCACCGAATCAAAAATTTTCTATTGATGGTCCAAACTGATTCTATTTTGCCACATTGAATTTCTCCAATAATATTTCATAAGAAAGTTCTCGTTCATTTCACTGCTTGTAGGCTGGTTAAGCATATAATTTCAGGAACTAATAGGCATATAAACTTCCACTTTATTTCATTTTTTATCCTCATTTCTCAACCTTGACGCTCCCCTAATACATCCTAAACCCTACAGATATCTATACTATTCAGATAAGTCAGCAAGAAGACATGTACATCATGTACACACACACATGTACAATATACTAATTATTTTCTTTCTTCATATGATATTTTCAATTATTTCCCAAAACTAGGAATCTGACAGTCTAATAACCAAGAGAAGAGAAAGCTAAAAAATATGGACTTAAATTAGTAAAGATATTTGAATTGCATAACCAAACTACAGAGGTGGCTCCCCATATGCTCAATGGAGTCATTTGTGCCCACCATTGATGAGGTACATTTCTTGTGGAAAGTTAAAAGCTAACATACCATAAAAAGGTTCAGTGCAAAATTTAAGTTATTATCTCTTCATGCATGCAAGTTTCAAAATCCAATACATGAGAGCTTTTAAAGTCAATCACAGGATTGAAAGTGGAGTCTATGGAAAGTGTTTCACCAAGTTATTTGTTCAATGCTCACAGCAAAAAAGGCCTAATTAAACTATTGGAACTACTTGATCCACTAACAATATACCCTTGAGAAGGAAAAGTGGAGGCATTCTTTTGGCCTACATATACAGTAGTGCAAAATGAATATGCTTCCATTTATACCGTTAAATGAAAATAAAATATCAAAAGTCACCAATGCTCTTATTTCCTGAACTCTTAACTGTTTTAGATTCTTTTAGTGCCTCTGCAATTGGTGGAGCTGGGTTCTGCAACGATATTAAGGAAAATAGTTCATTATCCAACTAATATTTCATTAAGGAAGACTACAAAAAAAATAAAATAAATTATAATTCAAAAATTTACCATTCATAGGACAGCTGGTATAGCTCCTGCTCTGGCTTGAGCAAGTTCAGCTCTGCATATGTATAGCTGAATAGTTGTGCCAAGGAGGTAAACTAGTGGATGTTTTATCCACAAAATAACGTCTTTGAACTAAAGCTCTTCAATGTAATTGGTTGTGTATGTAGCCTTCTTGATTGCACTATATATGCAGAAATACCATTCCATTTATTCTGTCATAATTCCTCAGTCAGTTATTATCTAACATCTACAAGACTCCTTATGTTCTTTTGTAATTACTGTGGTCCTGAGAACCAAATAAAGTTCAAATTTAAAAGATTTCAAGCATGAAGAAACCAAGTTAGGCAATGAGGGACTGCAGGCTCTTTTTTGTACTGATCAAGATTTGCTTGGGATGACACTTTCATATAACACCAATGGTCGCTATTAGAAGGAATTTTCTTACTAATACTTAAAAAGTTTTCTTTGTAATTACAAGGTTAGGTTGGGCTAGTCCTGAGTTAAATGACCCAAAATCACAAATCAAGGCCAATGACACCAGACACTATGAGGTCTCTATCAAATTTGGGACCAAGAAAAGAAAATTAATACCTATTGTTTGTCATGATCTTTCGAGATATACCAGTCAAGGAAAACATTATGTGATTTCCATGTACATTGATTTTTAGTCAGGCATATGTAGACATCCCATTTTTTACCACCCTTAAGACTTGGGCACCACTTATTGATCACTCGATGATGAAAATTGTACTATGCAAACGTTAAATTTCTTCAGCAAGGAGAGCTCTAAATCCCAACCTTACACCCCGTTTTGCATGAAAAATATTTTGACCAAAATTATTTTAGACCTTAAAACCCTCTCTTCCAAAATATTTCTCAAAAAGTTTCTACGATGTTCCGAGGCTCGCATTTCGTTAAAAGTTGCACTTTTCGGTAACCCGAGCAAGGACAAAGTGGAAATAAATGGAAGAGAGATTAAATCTTTAAAAAATCCATTTAAACATCTTATTTAGAGGTTTGGAGTTGAAAAAAATAAGAGTGGAGGGAAGAAAACTAGTTGGGAAGTGGTTGAGCTTGAAACTGTTAAGGGAAAATCGGGCAGCCTGACTAAATCGGGCCTATCCTTTTTTACACTTGTACTTTAGTTGTGAGGATATCACCATTGGAAAGTGGACTTCTGGGGCTTCATTTTAGACTCAAGAATGACCTGAAAAGGATTCCGGATAAAGGAGATATGCCTGTTTGAAATCAAGCCAAAAAATAGATTTTTGTGGCCTGCCACAAATAGTGGCCTACCGGCCAGTAGTGAAATTTTGACCTTTTTTTAGTAGATTTACCCACTTTTTTTTTTTTTTTTTTTTTGGGGGGGGGGGGGGGGGTGTGGGGTACCATCCACCATTGATGGCCTGCCAGCCACTGATGCCAAAAAATAGATAATTTGCAAATATTTATGCCAGTTGTTTCCAGATTACTCCACCTGTCCCTATATAGATATTTCGACCTAAAGCTCATATTTTTCTATATATACATGACCTATCTCTCATATTTCAAGGTTAGAAAAATTTTGGGAGCCTCTCCCTCTAAATCTCTCTCTCTCTCTCTCTCTCTCTCTCTACATTTCTCTCTCTCTCTTGCAAAATTGTGCACATTAGCTTAGATATACTACGCTTTGGCCTATACCTCCTTAACAAAAGTTGTTCACCTTTGAGATGAGGTCCTTTGAAGCCTTCTTGGAGCTTCAGAAGGTGTTTTTGACTTGAATTTTTGCCTAAAATTGTTGCTTGCTTCAAGAGGTATAACACTCCCCTTTTACACTTGTTTTGCATACTTGTTTTTCCATCTCCTTCATCTGTTTTTGGGCTGTTTTTGAGTAATAAAAAACTTTGTTTTTGTAGGATGAAATTGGTGTTTTATGCAACTCAAGGTTAGAGGGGTGTCTCACCCTTCTCTCTTTCCGCGTGCAACGCGTTAGGATCTTGTTTGACACCTCGGGTGCACCAGACGGTTGTGTTATTCCTTTCTTTTCCTGCGTGATGCGTAGTTAAGTTTGCATAATTTTCTTACATCATTTCTGCGTGAAATGTGGTTTCATTCATGTTTACTTATTTCTGTTTATGTTTGATTTTGCTGTACCGTGTTTCGATTTGTATGAATGTACCATTTCTTTGCATGACATTTGCATCTAGATGTTTCATTACAGCCTCATTGCATGATCATAAGTTATTCTCTACACTGTGCATATCACTTGCATCTCACCCCAGAACTACGCCGGTTTGATTCCTTGCAAAGGGATACGAAGGCAGCCTGTGGTCATAACCGTTCTTTGTTTTGCTTATTTCTTTGTTCAAGTCTTCGGCCTTGTCAAAAATGGGTCATCTCTGGGCTTTGACATTCACTCCCGTCATTTCATGACTCTCGAGTTCTGTTAAAGAGGGGCAACTATAGGCACCCCATTTTTTACCGTCCTCAAGACGTAGACGTCATCGATCGTGCACTCGATGAATGTGTGTTTGTGTTCGTTTTGAGTGCCCGATGTCCTCGGTGGAATGCCCTGTCTTTGAGCCTTTGATCCTTGTTCTTTATATGCCTTGTTTTGGACCAAAACTTGGTGTCTAGACCTCTTGGTGACCTATCAGACACCCCCCAAGGCTGTCGGCCATGGACGGCTTCTCTCGGCCATAGGTATGGCCGGTTGGCCACCAGTGGTGGCCGGTCGGCTATCATTGATGGCCGACGACCACCAGTCTCTTTTTTTAGATATTTGCAGATATTTGTTGCCAGCTGTGCCAGTTGTTGCTCATTGAGCTGCATCTTCATACACGTATATGGTTGGATGTACCTAAGCTCAAGGGGTGTTTTTCTATAAATAGGGGGGGTTCCTCCTCCATTTTTGAGGGGTTAGCATTTTTAGAACAAAAATCTCTCTCTCTCTCTCTCTCTCTCTCTCTGTAGAATTCTCTCTCTCTCTCTTTCTCTTGTTATTTTGCATACACTTGCTTAGTTTCCCTTAGACTTTGCAGATCAACCATTAACCAAACGCCCTCATCTTTGGGCTGAGATTACTTGGAGCCTCCTTTGAGCTCTAGCAGGTGGTTTAAGCTCAGATTTGTGCCTATTTTGTGCTTTAGCTTCAAGAGGTATAACACTTGTTATTTAAGCTTCTTTTGTACACTCGTTTTGCCATCTCTTCAAACTATTTTTGGGCTGATTTTGAACTATAAAAAACTCCGTTTTGTGGCTTAAAAGTGGTGGTTTGAGCCCTTTTTGAGTTAGGGGGTTGTCCATCCCTCTTGCTTCTTTGTTTGTTAAGTTGTTGTACCATTTTTCATCACTTTCAAATCAACTTTTTTGGGCCTTTTAACCACTAAATTTCAGAGGATTTTCAGTGGTAAAAATAAACATTTGAAGTCCAAAATTGGAGGGGTTAGCCTCCCCTCCTTGTGTCTTGTTTGCATGCCTAGTTAGCTTCATGAGGTAGCACATTTTCTAGCTTAACTTAGCTCAAGTCCAGCATGTTTTTGGCTCTGTTTAAACCTGTTTCGGCTTTGTTTTGGACTGGTTAGTTCAGTTGAGGCTTGTGTTGCACAGTTGTAGTGTTAATTCCTTCACTAGCTTGATATTTTAATGCTTTAATCATCATTCTTTTGAGTTAATAACATGTTTTAGTGTTGTTTTGCACTCCATTTCAGCACTTAAAATCTCTGCAACCTCCCTGTTTGCTTCACTCTTTTATTTGCTTTTGAGAGTTGTTTCACACTTGGGATCCTTTAAGCTTAAGATAGAGGTTATGCTTCATGGTTTAATCCTCTTTGAGGGTTCATTACCAATGGCATGATCTCTCTCATGCCTTAAATTATTCCTTGCTTGACACTTCTTTCTTTTAGAAGACACTTACTTTTGGACTTAATCGATTAAAGAATGAATCGGTAACTAAAATGAGTAAACAAAAAATGCAAGTAAAAGAAGCAAGATAAGCATCTTTCGTGTTCCATTGCATGTGTTCGAATTGGACATTGTAGCACGCGCCCGCGAGGGGGGGCCCTCGCTACAGTTCGGACTCGATTTGTGTCACGGTTCTTAATCTGAACCAAAAAGTCCAAATTCGGCAAATCGTTTTGAGAAACAGATTTTTTGAAAGAAGTGCCAAACATGGACTACTTTGCCAGATACAGAGTCGCCAACTAAATATTTTAAAATGGGAGAATTTAGGAAACCCTGACTCCGTGCCAAAGGCCACGTGTCCGTCATCACCAAAGTTGCCTCGGCTCGGGAACTTGTGTACGATTGGGGAAGGTCAGCTATGAGCACCCCCTCTCGCCCGATCCGAAGATCGGCCTCTACTAACCATGATATCCATTTTTGAAAACGTTATGTGCCCTTATTCCAGTTATTAGCCTAGAATTACTATGTTATGCGCACAGCAAACAAGTATAGACTAGATCGCCTAATTTTGGAAATAAGCATTGCATATCCGTTTGTTTTGAAAAACACTTTGGAATTTGCTACTCGCAAGTAGGCTAAAAATACGGATTTCAACGAGTTTTTCCAACTCAGACAATCCAACCTTCAACCACAGGCATTCAGGCAACTTATAAGACATAAGCATCTAGCCACATGGTAAGCATGCTGTCATGATAGCATTCACATGCATGCGGTATGCTAAAGCATGAAAATACTTACATCGTACTCCGTGCCAAAACAAGAACGTGTTAGCAATCAATGTATGATCCAAGTCCATGTTAAGTGCCTAATGCATCGCTTACAAAATGCAATTAGAATAGGCTCGGCTAACCTAAACATGGCATGTGAAATGCAATCAATTGATGCACGTATTCAATTTGGAATTGAAGTACAAATGCAGTTAGCATGATGCGCCGAGCCCGGTGCATGCAAGACAAATGTATGAATGCACGCATGCATAACATAAGGTATGCTAATATAATCATGACCTATTACTAACCATCAAAGCAGGTAAGTAAAAGGGAGAAAGAAGTGGGGGTTGGAAGACATGCACACATACTCACCCACACTTATTACAAATTCGCCCTCGCTCGGAGGGGCCAAATAAATATTACAAATTAACTAACTCGCAAGCTAATTAATTATTACAAATTACCTAATTAGTTAACAAACTAACTAAGCTAGGAAAAACAGTAAACCGCCTCGGGAAGAGAGCTCAATGCAATGCATGCTCGGTCTTGCTCGGGAATTCACTGCCATGCGCAATTTGCCTCTGTTTTCCCTGCTCTGCTCCTCTGAAGACCGTCAAAGTCTCAGAATTGCTTCTCTGGACATTGGGGGACACCACCGACTGAGTAGGATTGCCACCGGCAGTGGTATGTGGTCACCGGCCATTGGTGAAGCTATCGGCAGAGGAAGGATTACCGGTCGGCACTTATCACTGCCGGTTGGCAGAAAGTTCCTGCAGAATCTGCAATTGACAGCAACAGAGGGCAAGGCAGAGCATGGCAATGCAATTCAAGCAGTATATGCACCAATCATGCCCCTTATCATGTGAGTGAGTCAAAGGGACATGCTTCTTGGTTCTCGGACCACCAATCGCGCATTTCAATGCGTGATGGCCCAAGAGACCAAGCGTGCACATTTTAATGTCAAATGACATGCAATGCACATAATCAAACCAAGAGGCTTCTACCTCTATCATGACTTGGTCAAGAGGTAGAGCATGCGTGCCAATGCAATGCAACTCTAATCATGCAAACTAGCATACAAGCATGAACATGGGCAATGCACAAACATGCAATAACATGTTAAGTGGTTAGAGGAGAGAATACATGCCAAATGTATTACAACCTAAGCAATACAACAACATATCATACAACTCAAGCACTGCAACAAAATGCAATTACGTATGGCATGCAACACAAGGTGAAATGGAGTGAATATGTGATAATGTGCAAGGAATGCATGCAATAACATAAGAGGATGGTCTTACACTAATTTGGACAGCCCTATGCTAGGCCCAAAACGGGGGCCAAAGTGCTATGAAATGAGGGCTAAATGACATGCAAACATGCATGCACACAAGGACCAACACTTAAGCATTAAAGAGCAATTCTCGAGCACACTCAAGAGGGTACAAACATGGACAAATAACATGCATTAAGCTCTAAAAATCATGCGAGAACATGGTGCCAAACCAAGCAAGCAAGATAAGCTAAACATGCAACAAATAGCCCAAGCATTCAAAGCAAACTAATGAAGTATTGAACTACACTTAGCAAGACCAAACATGGCATGAACTTATTGACCAAAAACAAAGTTTTAGCACATAAAACAAAGCCCAAAAGACCACTTAGGTAGCATCTAAATGGCTCAAATTCAAAAGCATGCATAATGACCAAAACATGGAGCATGCAAGACAAGCTCATAAGGCATCAAAGGGGCATCCAAGACAAGCATACAAGCATGCTAAGGGGACTGAAATGATACCCTAAGTGGTGCCAAACCATCAAAATAAGGCAAGTAATGCATGCTACACACTCACACACTTAAGGCCAACAAACCAAAAATGCAAAGGGGCTATACTAAGCATGCCAAAGTCGACCCAAACAACTATGGACAGACCTCAAACATGGCAAAATAAGCACAAAAGATTCACAAAGCTAGACCTAAAGCATGCTTGAACAAGGGTTTACAACCTAAGGCATGTTAAGGCCTAAACATGGCATTACAAGGTAGGTATGCTAAGCATGCATGGTGTACCAAAACCAACTAAAAATAGAGGCATATCATGACATTATAAGCATAAAAAACAGCCAAGGCATGGCCAACATGAAGCTTAGCTAGGTGCTCCCTCAAGAGGCCAAAAATGGTCCTTTTCAAGGACAACAAGGAGAGGGGGTGGCCCTCTCCTTCTTGGGACTTCAAGGCACCATCCTCACCTCTGAAATCCCTCAAGATTTCAGTGGTGAGGAGGCCCAAATACCAAAGTCCCGGAGCTCACTCAAAATGGCACAAAATGGAGCCTCTCAGGGATTAAGAGGGGTCAGAAACCTCCAAACCACAAAACACTCTAAACAAACTATGTAGAGGGCCTAAAAATAGAACTTTTTTGTATTATACACTAAGCTCAAAAATAGTTCTAAGATAGGGAAAAAAACAATGCAAGAATGGGGAATAAAAGGGCAAGATTGTTACCCTTGAAGACATTCTTTACAAATGGTGGACCAGCTGGTTCTTCAAGCTCAAAACCACCCAAGAACACCAAGAACAACCTCTGATCCTTCAAGAATCAAGCAAAGGTGTAACACTATGTGTTTGTGTGCAATAGTATGGACAAACACACTTATACACACACAAAGGCCAAATGAGAGAGAGGTATAGAGATAGAATGTGTATCAATCCTAACCCTAGAACTCAAAACCCTAATATGGCTGTCTAAAATGTCTAACCCTTCAACAAGAGAGAAGGGCTCCTCTTATAGAGCTTTTTTGTCTTGTAAAGCTTACATGACAAGCTTCTAAAGAGAGAGATCCTTCCATACACGTGTATGGAGGGGGGCCAAATGAAAGACAGCTGTATTAAAATATCTGCAAAAGCAGATAAACAGTAGTCGGCTGCTCAAAATTGCCATTTTGACAAAATGGACAGCCGACCGGCAATAAATAATGCCGACCGGCAATATACATTGCCGATGGCAACAAAACACCAGCCGGTGGCCTCTGGCCATGGCTGGTGATGTGTGGGGATGCCTCACAAGGCATTCCCTGCCCCTCCAAGGCAAAACACAAGTGTTTGGTGCAAAACCAGACACTAAACAGTCGAGTTCGGAGATCTTGAGGCAAGGCGCGTAGCCGAGACCTCCGGGAACTCCAAACGAACAAAAACATGGATGATCAACGGGTGTTCAAACGATGACATCCAAGTCTTGAGGACGATCAAAAATGTGGTGTCTACAGACATTAATTCGAACACAAGAAAAATAGGACTTTTCATTCTTAAAGTGATGAAATGTGCCACTTTCCTTGGTCACCATCACCCTTGATCATGCATGATAGGGTGGTGGTCTTTTTTGAGTCTTGTTTTGCACTCATTAACTTGTACAAACTTGGTTCTTTGGCCATCATGCATGGAAATTGCTTGATTGCTGGTTTGAGAGCCAAGGGTTTCACTCATTTGAGCTTGTTTGATGATAAGGTGTGTGAACAATACACACAAACCTATGAGAATACACTATTTTGCTCTGTCTACTCTCTGTTGCAGCAAAAAGAGGAGCTCATGTCATCAGTAGCTGACCAGCCACTAGTGGTAGCCGACCGGCCACCATTGGTAGCCGACATGCCCCTGTTAGCCAGCAATGAAAATTGCATAGTGTGTTGGTAGGGTTAAGCAGAGGCATTTTGGGAGTTAGCAGCACTGTTTGTGTTTAAATGTGCAAACAGAGGCATTTAGTGGCAAGGCGGTGACTTTTTCCGGTAGAGGAATCGAGCATGGATGCATCCCTTGCTTTCCGAGGCCATTTAATTGCTTTGTTTAGTTAATTAGTTAGCTTAGTATTTAGCTAATTAATTCAACTTGTACTATTTGATTAGCTTAGAATAAGTTAGTTAATTCGTTTCAATTGTGTTGTAATAGTTAGCTTAATTAGCGTAGCTAGTTGGTTAGCTTTTATTCATTCGAACCCTCCTTCGCGAGGGCATAATGTTGTAATAAGTGTGTGTGCGTGTGTGTATGTCTTCCAACCCCTCGTCTTTCTCCTTTTTATTTAATCACTTTCGATGCTTAGATTAGGAGCATATTTCAATCAGCATATCGCATTCTTGCATCCATTCATCTTGTCTTGCATGCACCGAGGCTCGGTGCATCATTCAAACTGCATTGCACTTTCAATACTTGTTTGAATACATGTTTATCACATGTTGAAATCGATTCATATTCCATATTAGTAGCCGAGCCTATTACATTAGACATCTTGTATAGTTAGGATCATGCACCTATCTAACTAATTTCTTTTTTGGCTTAGAGTACTCGGTAAATCTTTATGCTTTAGCATACTTGCATGAGTGTGATTGCCATAATGCCATGATAGTGTGCTTGCCATGAGGCTGTCTGCTTAAATGCTAAACTGCATGAATGCTTGTGGATGGAGGCTTGTTGTTTGAATTGGAACAATTCAATGAATGCGCGTTTTAAGCCCACTTTGTTGTGGCAAAATCATGTTTTATGCCCACTATGTTTAGTGGCAAATCCGTAAACTTTGAGCCCACTTGTGGTGGCAAATTCAAACCATTTTTCGCAAAATAAACACGCGTTGAATTGTTCCAAGTCTTGCGACTAGTCTATACTTGCTTGTGTGCGTCACATAATAAAGCTAGTTTAATAACCGGAATAAGAACACATAATGTTTATAAAAAATCATATCATGATTAGTAGAGGCCGATCTTTGATCGAGCGAGCGGGGGTGCTCATTTCAAGACCTTCCCCTCTCGTACCTAAGTTTTTGAGCCGGGACAACTTTGGTGATGCTGGACATGTGGCCTTCGGCATGAGTTAGGGTTTCCTAAATTTCCCCAAAATAAAAAATATTTAGGTGGCGACTCTGTATCTGGCAAAGCAGTCCAATTTTGGCATTATTTGTTTTAAAATCGAATTTCCAAAAAGATTTGTCGGATTTGGACTCTTTGGTGTTTATCAGTTTCACATAGCACTTGTGAGACTAGATTCAAAACCGCGGGAATCCAAATGGTGAGGCCTTCTTTTCAAACCCTTTTTGAAAGGCGAGGGGCAAAAAAAGGCGAGTCCACAGTTTCTGGCGACTCTGCTGGGGATGTGGAGAATTTGACTCGAACTCATGATATGAATTTTTTATCTACACTTATGTGTTTCTTTGCATTTGAATTTGCATTGGTGCGCCTAAGTCACAGTGTTTCCCATCTGTTATTCCTAAACGGTTTGCCAGAGGCTTGCTTTGAAAATCTTGCCAAAAGGCTGACCGGTTGCGGGCTCTGCCACGATGGGAACAGAACCCTTGGATCTGCACTATCGCAGTATTGTTTGATCCTCTTTTCACTTCTTAGTGTTAGGTGTGAGAGGTATATTAGGTAGTCTTGCTGAGGTACCCTTTTTAACCAATCGACCTAGTTGCATAGCGGAAGCCATAGAGACTATTCCAAACTAGGGCAGGTTGCTCACCCGAATGCAGGAATTGCTTGGAATCGCTTATTTTCGTGGTGAATCCCTAGCTCCTGACAAAATTAGGACAGGGTAACCCTTCCCCATCATAGGGGTGTTTTTGGCTCTTGCTTGTTTGACACGTGTTTTTAGAGTAAAACTTTGCAAGAATGCATGTATCAGTTGCAAGTCTGGGTATCAGTTTTGGGGCAGAAATCAATATTTGAGTACTATTCTCCAGCTTATGATTGCAACTGCGTGTTGTTTATGTCTGAGCCGAGGTGTTGTGCGGTTTTTTATTTTTGTTTCTTTTTGCTTTATTTTCTTTTTGCAAGGTAATTTTACACCATTGCTTCAGACGAGTCTGTTACCCCCCAAGCACTCTGGACCTGAGTAAGGCGACTTTACCGATTCGAGGATCTTGTAAGAGGACAGCCAGTGTTTGCTTCACTCTTGCCGGTTACTAGATAGAGGAAGATTTTACAGAACTCGCCAATTCAGCAATCACCGTTTACCTCGTCTGTGCCTAGTTAGGCCTAATCATCTACTTCTACTCTAGACAAAGAGTATTCGCCGGCTCCGACAGTTCAAAGTCCTCTAGCCAACATGGAAGACGTGTTGCGCCAACTCCAGCAAACTATTGAGAAAATATAGCTAGATGCTGCCCGACAAGCTGAGACCACAGCCCGCTAGGCCGAGGTTGTAGCCCGCCAAGTGGAGGTAATAGAAAGGCTTCAACAATAGCAGCCGCAACCTACAGTAGCATCAGCATCCCATGCACCCCTAGTGGGAATTCTGACACCCGGGGTCACAATTAATGTCCAGGAAAATGCAGGCATTTAGGTAGATCCCATCCCACACTTAGACCAACCAGAAGCATCCGAAAAGGATAAGGAGGCTGAAAAATAGAAAGACAAGCAGTTGGAAGAAGAAGCTGCACTAAAGCAACTAAAGAAGATCCAAGGAAACATATCCATCTGGGGGTTGTTCATGGCTTCGTGAGTACACAGGCAAGCCGTCTTATCAGCAATGGATAAGGCTAAGCTTTCTATCGATACAACTCCAGAGCAACTAGTGCGACTTGTCTTCTTGGGAGGTGCTTCGCCGACTTTGACCTTCTCGGATAAGGAATTGCCACCCGAGGGCTCTACGTATAACAAACCCTTATACATTTCCCTTAAATGTAGAGAGAAGTGGGTGCCAGTTGTATTGGTTGACACTAGGTCTGCAATCAATGTTTTTCCGTCGTGCATGGCTTATGCTATTGGCTTGAAGCCAGCGGACTTTGTACCTACAACCCAGGTGTTTTGGGCTTACGACAAAGCAAGCAGAGAGGTGATGGGAACAATTCAGATCAGAACACAGGTCGGGCCGGCCCAACAGGACATTGAGTTTCACGTCCT
This sequence comes from Camellia sinensis, assembly GCF_055761805.1. NCBI lineage: Eukaryota > Viridiplantae > Streptophyta > Magnoliopsida > Ericales > Theaceae > Camellia > Camellia sinensis. Next base: position 18,143,814 of record NC_138966.1, read on the forward strand.
GGATGTTCCAACTATTTTCAACTTCTTACTTGGGTGACCCTGGCTACACCAAGTAAAAGTTGTTTCTTCCACCTTGCATCAAATGTTGAAGTACCCTCTTGGAAAGGGGGTAGCCATTGTTTTCGGGAATTCTTCTAGACATTCTCTGCCGGAGGTCACTATACTGATACTGGAGATTGTACACGGTGATGAGGATGTTTTCTTATCTGGGTTTACCTTGGTTGAGGCCTAGGTGGTACAAGATATCTTGGCTATTGATGAGGGGTTGTACGTCAGTGCTCAATTAGTGTACCTCTTGAACAAGCTACAACATATACCCGGGATGGGATTAGGAAAGAGCGTCTAAAAAGGCGTCACCGCACTGCCCGAAGTGCCACATAATCCTCATGCCTTTGGCTTGGGTTATATGCCCACCAAAGAAAACTGGGTGAGAAAAGGGAAGGAAATTGAAGGAAAAGCCAAAGCAAAGCAAACTGGGAAGCACTATGAGCTTGTGCATAGGCCAATTCATGGAACTCTGAATGACCGCTTTGTCCGGGAGGGGGAAGACTTCCATTTTGCGGCTTTCCTAAGCCATGGTTGAACTCCGAGAAGCGGCGTCTAGCCGATTTTGACATTTTCTTCGACTTACAGCTGCAAGAGGGTGAAGCCACAAAGGAATAGACTTAATTAACTGTTAAGGTTGAATAGAGTACAGAGGGTGAGTCCAACAGCAGTGAACTTAAGATACTGGCTTGTCTCCTTTTGGATCCTCAGATCAATCCGGAGAGCTTGGGGGATGACCGTACCATTCCCATGATCATAGACCAATCAGGTGTGGACCCTTTCGGTGGTATTCTGGATGCCTCCAACGCACCGTCCCTCACTTGGCAGCTAGAGGAGGGTTTTTTGTCCAGTAGTCCTGAATCAGGTAGTGAGCTGGAATCTGATTCCACAGAGTCTGTGGAGTCGAAATTAGATTCCAGTTGTTCTGAGTCAGAGTTCGGCATTCCTAGGGTTGATAACTCGGATGCCGTAGTTTTGTCTAGGTCGTCTTTTTCCTTTTCTTTTGAGTTGGTTGTAACCAAGGAATTGGATGAGCTGGATCTTTTGAATGTTAATACCACTGCAGTTTCTGAGTACTTCTTTGTGCCACTTGTGTACTGCATTGATTATGACTTTCAAAATCTTCATAAAAATAACGAGGAAGGAATTCCTCTGGTTTTGAAACATTTGGTTGATCGAGAGGAGGAAAGGTTTGTAAAACCCTTTGTTGATGAAATCATTCCAATTAATGTGGGTACTGAGAAGGATCCACGTCTAGTCTAGATCGGGTCCATGTTGTCTTCGAAGGAACGTGAGTGCTTTGTCACTTTATTAAAGATTTCAAAGATGTTTTCATGTGGTCCTACGAAGACATGCCTGGAATCGATCCTGAGATTGTACAGCGTTGGATCCCTCTTGATCCCAAGGCCCGATCCATCAAATAGAAGCTGCGGAGTTTACGCCCGGATTGGGTTTTGAAGATTAAGGAAGAGGCCACCAAGCAGATAGATGCAAGGTTTTTGCTAGTAGCTGAGTATCTGACATGGTTGGCCAACATTGTTCTGGTGTCGAAGAAAGATAGCAGGATTCGAGTGTGTGTGGATTTAAGAGATCTGAACAAAGCTAGTCCGAATGACGACTTTCCTCTACTGCACACCGATGAATTGGTGGACTTCAGTGCAGGCCATGCATTGCTCTCCTTTATGGATGGATTTTCTGGGTACAACCAGATTCTGATGGCACCCGAGGATAGGGAGAAGACTGCCTTCACTATGCCATGGGGGACCTACTCCTACAGGGTGATGTCGTTCGGTCTGAAAAATGTTGGGGCCACCTATCAACGGGCTGCAACCACAATTCTACATGATATGATCCATAAAGAGGTTGAGGTGTATGTGGACAACATGATTGTCAAGTCCAAGGAAAGAGAGGGCCACTACATCGCCGTAAAGAAATTTTTTCAATGGATCAGAGAATATCGATTGAGGCTAAATCCACAGAAATGCACTTTGGGCATAACAGCAGGGAAAATTCTGGGTTTCTTGATCACACAGAGGGGCATCGAGGTTGATCCTTCCAAAATCAAAGCCATCTTAGAAATGTCACCACCAAGGACTGTAAAAGAAGTGCGAGGCTTTAGGGGTAAAGTGCAACTCATAAGACGGTTTATTGCAAAATTAACCTTGACTTGTGAACCACTGTTTGTTTTCCTGATGAAAGGAAAGAAATTCCAATGGGATGACCGATGTCAGTTCGCTTTTGAGCAGATCAAGCAGTACCTTCAGAACCTGCTCGTGTTGTCGCCACTCGAGCCGGGGAAGCCGTTGATTTTGTATCTATTTGTAATGGACGCGACTATGGGCTACATGCTTGCTCAGGAATTTGAGGATAGAGTAAAGAAGGCCATCTATTACCTGAGTAAGAAGATGCTGGACTATGAGACCCGTTACACCCCGTTGGAGAAGGCTTGTTTAGCCTTGGTATGGGCTACCCGAAAGTTGAGGCACTACCTATTAGCTCACTCTGTAATTCTGGTTTCGAGGTTAGATCCTATCGAATATCTCTTCGAGAAAGCAGCACTTACGGGTAAGCTAGCCCATTGGTTGCTACTTCTCTCCGAATTTGATTTGAAGTATGTGACTCACAAGTCTGTCAAAGGGAGAACAGTAGCAGAGTTTCTGGCAGATCACCCAGTAGAAGGGGACGAAGCAGTAGAATACCTATTCCCAAATGAGGCTATTCTGCAAGTTGAGGAAGAAACCTAGACAATATATTTTGACGGAGCATCTAATCAATACGGGTATGGGATAGAGGTGTTGCTGATAGCACCCGGCAATTCCCACATAGCTTTAGCCTTTAAACTCCAGTTCAAAATATCGAACAACAAAGCAGAATATGAGGCATGTATCGCCGGATTGGAAGCCGCCTTGGAACTAGTGCAAAAAGGTTGGACGTCATCAGGGACTCGAACCTAGTTGTGTCTCAAGCAAAAGGAGACTGGAAGGTTAAGGAAGAAAGAATGAAAATCTATCACCAAACCCTGGATGTTCTGATTCCTAGGTTTGAGAAGCTAACCTTCACGCATCTGTTAAGAGAGAACAACAGATTCCCTGACGCCTTGTCAACTCTATCTTCCATGATAGACATCGCGTTGGGAGTCTGGATGTGTCCGATTATTATTAAGCAAAGATATGCACTGGCCCACGAGTTGATCACCGCAATAGATGAAGTACAAAATCAGAACCCCTGGTATTATGATATTTGGAACTTCTTAGAATAGGAGGTTTATCCACTAGGGGCAAATGCTAAAGACAAAAGGGCAATATGATGAATGGACGTTCAGTTTATCATCTGTGGGGGTAAGTTGTACAAACGTGGTCATCTGAGAATGCACAAGTTGTGTGTTGATGCAGAAGTGTCGAAGCGCTTAATGGAGGCCATCCATGGGGGAGAGTGTGAAGCACATATGAGCGGAGTAATGCTAGCTCGGAAGATTCTCAGGCAAGGCTACTACTAGTCAACCACGGAGAAGGATTGTATTGGTTTTGTTCCTTGATGCCACAAATGCCAAATTCATGCAAATCGCATTAATATCCCGCCATCAAATCTGTACAACATGACTTCACCATGGCCTTTTTCAATCTGGGGAATTGATGTTATTGGGGCAGTTACGCCGAAAGGCTTGAATAAGCATGAGTATATCCTGGTGGCAATTTATTATTTCACAAAGTGGATGGAAGCTCAGTCTTATGCAATGTTGAAAGCATCGCATGTAGCCAAAGTTCATCAGGAATAACATCATTTGCTGTTACGGAGTCTCGAACGAGATCATTTCAGCTAATGGCTCCCATTTCAAGAAAGAAGTGATCGACTTGTTGGAGAAATACAGCGTGGCTTTTCATAAGTCATCCACATATCAGCCGCAAACCAACGGAGCTGTTGAGGCCGCCAACAAGAACATCAAGCACATTTTGGAGAAAATGGTTGAGACTTACAGGGACTGGCCAGACAAATTGCCATTCGCTCTCTAAGGCTACAGGACTTCAATTCAGACATCTAGTGGGACAACTCTGTATTCTCTGGTTTATGGGATGGAAGCTGTTCTTCCGATTGAAATAGAGGTTCTGTCGCTGCGGGTTATGGCTAAATGCCAGGTAGCAGAAGCGGATTGGCAGCAAAGCAGGTTCAAGGAACTTATGTTGTTTAACGAGAGGAGGCTGAAAACACTATAGCATGTTCAAGGATATCAACGCTGGATTGCCAGGGCTTTTAACAAGAAAGTTAAGTCCAGGTGTAGACGTCCCCAAACGTCCCGGGATAAATCCCGTTTTGTTCATCTGGGCTTTACTACAGTTCGGGCTCAAATGTCGTGGTTCTTAATCTGATCTCACAATGTGCGATGTGAGATTGATAAATCACCAAAGAATCCAAATCCGGTAAATCGTTTTGAAAAACTGATTTTTAGAAAGAAGTGCCAAAAATGGACTGCTTTGCCAGATACAGAGTCGCCACCTAAATATTTCATTTTGGGGGAATTTAGGAAACCCTGACTCGTGCCTAAGGCCACGTGTCCGTCATCACCAAAGTTGCCTCGGCTCGGGAACTTGGGTACAATTGGGGAAGGTCAGCTATGAGCACCCCTGCTCGCCCGATCAAAGATCAGCCACTACTAAGCATGATATCGAGTTTTGAAAACATATGTGCTCTTATTCCGGTTATTAGCCTAGAATTACTATGTGATGCGCACAACATACAAGTATAGACTGGGTCGCCTGAATTGGAACAAGACATCTCGTGTTCGTTTTGAAAAACGGTTTGAAGGTGCTACTCGCAAGTAGGCTAAAACACGGATTCCAATGAATTGTTCCAATTCAAGCAATCCAACCTTCACCCACAGGCATTCAGGCAGTTATATCACATAAGCAATTAGCCTCATGGCAAGCATGCTGTCATGTTAACATTCACATACATGCAAGATGCTAAAGCATAAACACTCACAGTATACTCCGAGCCAAAACAAGAAACTAGTTAGTAATCATGCATGATTCTAGTTCATGTTAGCAATGGCTAATGCAACGCATGCAAAATGCAACTAAGATAGGCTCGGCTACCCTAAGAATGGCATGTGAAATGCGACAACTCGATACACGTATTCAAGTTGGAATTGAAATACTATACAATTAGTATGATATGCCGAGCCCGGTGCGTGCAATACGAATGAATGTATGCAAACATGCTATCATAAGTATGCTAATTGAAACGTGCCCCAAGACTAACCATTGAAAGCAGGTAAGTAAAAGGAAGAAAGGCGTGGGGTTGGAAGACATGCATCACACACACGCACGCTTACTACAAAATTCGCCCTATCTCGAAGGGGCCAAAAGAATAATACAAACCAAATAAATAATTAACTACTCTAGCTAATTAAATATTACAAAATATTAATTAATTAATGAATTAATTAAGCTATTAAAGCTGTAAAGTTGCCTCGGGAAGAGGGTCAAATGCATGCATGCTCGATTCGCCTCGCTCGGAAACCCATTGCCATGCCACATGTTGCCTCTATTTGCACTGTTTTGTACCTCTGAGAACTGTGAAAATCCTTGAGATGCCTCTAAATTACTCCCTGAGCATTGTAGGATGTCACCAGCCAAAAGATAGGACCACCGGCCATTAGGAAGTGGTCACCGACCAAAAGTGGGGCCATCGACTGGACTTTGGTAGCCGGCCGGCATTAAAGAGGGCCGACCGGCCATCTGTTCCTGCAGAACTCAGTTTTTGCAGCAGCAGAGGACAGACAGTGCATGGCAAGGAATTTACAAGAAAATGTATGCACGACCACCCTCCCTATCATGCTATGAACTCAAGGGGGTTTGGTTCTCGACCCTCGGGCCACCAATCACGCATTTCAATGCATGATGGCTAAAGGCCCCAAGTGTGCAATTTGATATCAAATGAAATGCACAAAAACACATAAGGGCCCCAACCTTTATCATGATTGATTCAAGAGGCAAGGGATGCGCACACAATGTTATGCAACCTAAGCATGCAAGCAAACTAATGCAACATGAGCATGCAAGCAACAATGCTATACAAGGCAGCTAGCATATAACAATATGCAAAGACAAGCATGCAAACAAGCATGTAACTTAACAAGTATGCAAGAAGGATGAACATGCAACAACATGTCAATAGGCTAACATTTAATAACATGCAAAGGCAAGTATACTTAGACCAATGTAATACATGCATGATGAACTTAACAAAGCAACACAAGCATGCAATAGGCAATAGGCAATAGGCAATAAGCATTCAACCTAAACATGTGAACATGTATAGCATGCAACAACATGAAAAATGAAACAAGCATGCAACAACATGGTGAGATGGACTTACACTAGCATGGGTAGCTCTCAAGCATGCCAAAATCAATGGCCAAACATGATGGAAATGAGGTAACAAAACACATGCAAACATGCAAGGTGCAAGGGCTCTAAGTCATAGCACAAGATGCAACTCTCCTAGTACATGGAAAAGATGAAGTATGGCATATAATGGCATATATTCCAGCTCTGAAATGACATACAAAATGGTTCTGAATCATGCAAACGACTCACATAATGCATGCAGGAAGGCTCAAATACCGAAACTAGTGAAGCACATTACACTAGAGGTATGCAAAGCGATGCTCGAATGACCAAACCAACCCCAAATAGTCCCTATGCAGGCCCAAAACAGTGGCAAAATGGACTAAGATGATGCCTTGAAGTGCACAAAAATGAAGCTCATGCAATGGCTCCCAAATGGGGTGTAAAAGCACAACTCTCAAACACATTGAAGACATGATAAACATGAGAATATGGCACACCTATAAACTCTGAAATATCATATTCAATGATGCCAAAGCACTAAAATTCCTTAAGAAACACATGCAAGGGACCCCAAAACTCAAAGGTAAGCAAGGCTATTACACTATAACCATGCATGGCAAGCACCAATCGACCAAGAGGCCTAAAAATAGAGCTAAGGCAGCCCAAAATATGAAAAAAACATGTTTGGAGTGTGGCCAAAAGGTGCTAGAATAAGGAGCCAAAACAACATGCAATGTGAGCTAGTAAGCATGATTTACACTACAAGCCTATGAAGCATGTGAGGGGCCACCAAACCAGCCAAAAGCATAATCATGGCATGCCAAAATATGACTAAAAATCCACTGAAACATGGTCAATACATGCAAGAATGACATGCTCCTTTGATAAGCTATGAATGGGATTACTCTACACATGCAAGAGGCAAACAAAAGGGGACCAAACCAGCCATGGACAAAGGCTAGGCAGGCCAAATCTTCCTGCTGAATCTGTTTTGACAGCAGCAGAGGACAGAACTTGGCATGGCAATGTATTTCAAGCAATGTATGCACCAACCACACTCATTATCATATTTATGACTCAAAGGAGGATGGGCCTCGATTCTCGGGCCACTAATCACGCATTTCCATGCATGATGGCCCAAAGAATCAAGTGTGCATTTCGATTTCAAAAGAAATGCAATGCACATAAACAAACTAAGGGGCTTTCACACTCTATCATGGCTTGATCAAGAGGTGAAGCATGCATGTCAATGCAATGCAATCCTAAGCATGTGAGCCTAAGTGTGAAATATGGGCATGCAAGCAAGTAATGAAAAGATACAACTAACCAAGCATGCAAAGTGTAACAACAACATGCACACATGCAAGGTGCAATATGGACAACATGTTAGATACAAAGCATGCCAAATGCAACAACACAAAAGTGTGCAACAATGTGTCATGAGCCAAGTATCTACATACATAAGCATGCATGCAAACATGGCTTAAAACTTTAAATGTCAAAAAATAACTCTCAAGCACACTTAAGAGGATGCAATCATGGACAAATAGCATGCACCTTAAGCTTTGAAATTGCATAGAAAAGAGGTGCTAAACAACTAGTCAAATCAAGCAAAGCATGTAATTGGTCCAAGGACCTAAAGCATTATCATATGACACATGAAGCAAATGACCAAAATAGATCAAAACAATCCTAAATCATGTTAAGGCAAGTCCTGAAAAACCACCTAGATGGCATCTAAATGATCAACACATGGAGGCATGCACAAATGCTTAAACATGGAGCATACAACACAACCTCTTAAAGCATCAAATGAGCATTAAATGCAAGCATGCAAGCATATTATAAGGACTTAAATAACATGGAAAGTGGTTCCAAACCACTGAAACACTGCAAGTAATGCATGCTACACACTCACACAACCAAGGCTAACAAGCCAAACTACAAGGTGGCTATACTAAGCATGTGATGGTCGACCAAAACAACCAAAAACAGAGCTTAAGCATGCTAAAACAAACACAAAAGCTTCACAAAGCTTGGCCAAAATCATGCTAGAACAAGGACCAAAACCTAAAGCATGTTAAGACCTAAACATGTCATTACAAGGCATGTATGCTAAGCAAGCGTGGTGTTCCAAAACCAATTGAAAATAGAGCTATATTATGACATAATAAACACAAAAATCAGTTAAGGCATGGCCAACATGAACCTAAACAATATGCTCTCTCAACAGGCTAAAATGACCCTTTTCAAGGACAACAAGGAGAAGGGGTGGCCCTCTCCTTCTTAGGACCTCAAGGCACCATCCTCACCTCTGAAATTCCTCAATATTTCAGTGGTGAGGAGGCCCAAACACAATGGTCCCGGAGCTCAACCAAAATGACACAAAACAAAGGCCAAACAAGCCTTAAGAGGGGTCAAACGACCCCAAAGCTTAAAGCAACGTTAACCAACTATTTAGAGCACTAAAAATCAGAACTTTTATATGTTATACACAAAGCTCAAAAACAGATGCAAGGTAGGCAAAAATGCAATGCAAAAATGGGGAATAAAGGGACAAGTTTCTTACCCTTGTAGACCCTCTTCACCAATGGTGAGCCAGCTGGTTCTTCAAGCTCACACCAGCTCCACAACTCCAAAAACAACCCTCAAGGGCCTCAGCTCCAAGAAAATGTGTGATGGTGGGTCTTTGTGTGCAAAACTAAGACAAAATACACACAAAACACAAGAGAGAGAGAGAGAGAGAGAGATGGAGGATATTTGAACCCTAACCCTAAAACTCAAAACCCTCTGAAAATTCTGTCTAAGTTGTCTCACCTCTAAAAGAGGGAGGGGAGGCCTCCTCTTATAGAGCTTCAATCTTGTAAGCTTACGAGACAAGCTAGCTAAGAGGGAAATCCCTCCATACACGTGTATGGAGGGGAGCGAAGTGCATGCCAGCTACATGAAATTATCTGCAAAAGCAAATGCACAGTAGTCGGCCGGCCAAAAATGCAATTGACCAAAAAAAGATAGCCGGCCGGCCATCTATAGTGCCGGCCGACAAAGAATTTGGCCGGTGGCAACAAAACATAGCCGGTGGCCTCAAACCATGGCCAGTGGAGTGTGGGGGTGGCTCACAAGCCATTCCCTGCCCCTCCAAGGCAAAGCACAAGTGTTTGGTGCAAAACCAGACAAAAAACAGTCGAGTCGAGAGATCTTGAGGCAAGGCGCATAGCCAAGACCTCCGGGAACTCAAAACGAACACAAACATGGATGATCACCGAGTGTTCAAGCGGTGACGTCCAAGTCTTGAGGACGGTCAAAAATGGGGTGTCTACACTACGGTATCGAAGTAACGCCTAAAGAAAGAAAGGGGTCGTGAGTACTGCAGCGAAGCTGACTATCGTACACCTGTGAATAGGGGACCATCAATGGAACCTCCACCTTTGGCTCCGAGGCAAGAGTAGGGAAATATGCATACACCCATAGCTGTAAGGAAAGTACAATGATATATCGTCAACAGTGTATGAACAGATACAGAAAATGCAAAGAAGAAAGCATACAGTGCATGAACTGGTATAGAAAGTACAAAGTAGAAAGTACATACGTTGAACAGATATAAAGCAAGAAATGCTGAATAGAAAATGCAAAGTAAAAAGAGGGAACTGAGATGTGTACCTCCCAGGCTTGCCAGTAGCCTCGAATCAAGAGTCCAATCCCGCGGGAGGTCGAGCTCATATAGTTGTATAGGATGGCGAGGCTGGCCCCGCCCCAATTGTAGAAACTCACTAGGGGGAGAACCACCAGTGTGCTCAACAAGTATAGCTCTACGGTGTTCGACCTGTTCGTGAACACGGTGGTACCGAAAAGGAACATCAGAAAACCCCAAGTGTAGTGATCTATCTCCTCTACTGTCTCCAGCTCGGTCCCCCGGAACCGCTCTTCAAACCAGCTGTATCTGACCTGGGTTGTCCGGAACAAAGGTGGGCGCACCCCACAAGCTCAATCCAAGTAGCCTCTCACTCCCCCATATCAGGATCAAGAGGGATCAGATCACCCCCTGTGCCTAGGCCTGTGATCATGGCAAAGTCGTAAGGGGTCATCGTCATCTCTCTGGTAGTGGAAAGGGGGAGAGAGTTGGTGGTGTCCCACCACCTCTCCACTAGTGCACCAAGAAGTGAACAGCTGACTACGAATCGTGACAATCCAGAGCAGAATGGGCCAAAGCTTGCTTCATCAACAATAGCTCGCACTCCGGTAGGGAGCTCGTCATACCAATCTCTGGCCGTCGTGGCCCCATAGCCCCTGTATGCACGAGCGTCACCCTGTGGTAGAGGACAAGTGAATCAGTATAAATACAGTTCAATGAAAAAGAAGTGTAAAACAAATGTAATCGCATTGCTGAAACTACAGTGTAAGAGTGTGATTAGTGCAAGAAATGCAAGTAAAGAACATCAAATGTGCAAGTGCATAGAATTCGTACCTCAACGGCAACGGCTGAAAGATGGGAGTCTGGCTCCCACAGTAAGAAATCTGCCAGTGTGAAGTGCCTAACGCCTCCAGCAGGCAGAATGTGCATCCCTCCATTGTTGCATAGAATGTGCATTCCTCCATTGTTTCATAGAATATGCATTCCTCCATTTTCGCATAGGACTTGCATAGAACATGCTTCCAATTATCGTGCATAGAACATGCAGTTGCTAATTTTGCATAGAATATGCATTTTGTGCAATTGATGGTGTATAGAACATGCATTTTGTACTATTGCATTGAATATGCATTCTGATGTCACATAGAACATGCTCTGGTTCTCGTTGCATAGACTTTGCTTCTATTTTGTTTCTTGCATGTTTTGCATAAAACATGTCCCTAACATTTTGTCATGGTTATTCATCTTGCATAGAATGTGAACTCTTACTATGTTATGCTTGTTGAGTTCCTTTCTTATGTAGGCACGATATTGTATGTACGGTTCATTCAGAGGATTTCCAAGTGAGATCATTCATGTCCTTCGATTTACCCTGTTTTGGTTAAAAGCATTTGGACATGTTCCGATGTTTATCACCACTCCCTCTTTTGGTTAAAAGCATTTGGACGTGTTCCGATGTTTATCACCACTCCCTCTTTTGGTTAGAAGCATTTGGACATGTTCTGATGTTTATCAGCACTCCCTGTTTTGGTTAAAAGCATTTGGACGTGTTTCAATGTTTATCACCATTCCCTGTTTTGGTTAAAAACATTCGGATGTGTTCCAATGTTTATCACCACTCCTTGTCTGGGTTACAAACGTTTGGATGTGCTCCGATGTTTATCACCGTTCCCTTTAGTTCAGAATAGTCGGGTGCATCCCAGTGTTCACACCAACCCTTCTCTCGTTCTGCGTGCAACACATTAGGATCTTGTTTGACACCTCGGGTGTGCCCGACGGTTGTGTTATTCTTTGCCTTTCCTGCGTGATGCGTAGTTAAGTTTGCATTATTTTTCTTACATCCTTTCTTATTGAAATGTGGTTTGGTTCATGTTTACTTACTTCTGTTTATGTTTGAGTTTGTTGTACCGTGTTTGGGTTTGTATAAATGTTGCATTTCTTTGCATGACATTTGCATCTAGATGTTTCATTACAATCTCATTGCATGATCATAGGTTATTCTCTGCATTGTGCACATCACTTGCATCTCGCCCCAGAACTATGCTGGTTTGATTCCTTGCAAAGGGATACGTAGGCAGCCTGCGGGCGCAACCGTTCCTTGTTTTGCTCGTTTGTTTGTCCAAGTCTTCGGCCTTGTCAAAAATGGGTCGTCTATGGGCTTTGACATTCACTTCCGTCATTTCATGACTCCCGAGTTCTGTCAAAGAGGGGCAACTGTAGACACCCCATTTTCGACCGTTCTCAAGACTTAGATGTCATCGCTCATGCACTCGATGATTGTGTGTTTGTGTTCGTTTTGAGTGCCCAAAGTCCTCGGCGGAATGCCCTGCCTCTGAGCCTTTGAACCTTATACTTTCTGTGCCTTGTTTTGGTCCAAAACTTGGTGTCTGGACCTCTTGGTGACCTATTGGCCATGGGAGGCTTCTGTCAGCCATGGGTGTGGCCGATCGGCTACCAATGGTGGCCGGTTGGCTATCACTGATGGCCGACGACCACCAGTCTCTTTTTCCAGATATTTGTATATATTTGTCGCAGTTGTGCCAGTTGTTGCTCACTGAGCTGCATCTTTATACATGTGTATGGTAGGATGTATCTAAGCTCAAGGGGTGTTTTTCTATAAATAAGGGGGTTCCTCTCCAATTTTTGAGGGGTTAGCATTTTTAGAACAAAAATCTCTCTCTCTCTCTCTCTCTTGTTATTTTGCATACACTTGCTTTGTTTCTCTTAGCTTTTGTACATGAACCCTTAACCAAACACCCTCATCTTTGGGTTGAGATTACTTGGAGCCTCCTTTGAGCTCTAGAAGGTGGTTTAAACTCAGATTTGTGCCTATTTTGTGCCTTAGCTTCAAGAGGTATAACACTTGTTATTTAAGCTTCTTTTGTGCACTTGTTTTGCCATCTCTTCAAACTATTTTTGGGCTGATTTTGAACTGTAAAAAACTCTATTTTTGTGGCTTAAAAGTGGTGGTTTGAGCCCCTTTTGAGTTAAGGGGTTGTCCATCCCTCTTGCTTCTTTGTTTGTTAAGCTGTTGTACCATTTTTCATCACTTTCGAATCAACTTTTTTGGGCCTTTTAACCACTAAATTTCAGAGGTTTTTCAGTGGTAGAAATCAACTTTTGAAGTCTAAAATTGGAGGGGTTAGCCTCCCCTCCTTGTGTCTTGTTTGCATGCCTAGTTACCTTCATGAGATAGCATATTTTTCTAGCTTAACTTAGCTCAAGTCCATCATGTTTTGCCTCTGTTTTAACCTATTTTAGCTCTGTTTTGGGCTGGTTAGTTTAGTTGAGGCTTGTATTGCATAGTTGTAGTGTTAATTCCTTCCCTAGCTTGATGTTTTAATGCTTTAATCATCATTGTTTTGAGTTAATAACATGTTTTAGTATTGTTTTGCACTCCATTTGAGCACTTAAAATCTCTGCAACCTCCCTCTTTGCTTCACTCTTTTATTTGCTTTTGAGAGTTGTTTCACACTTGGGATCCTTTTAGATTAAGATTGGAATTATGCCTAATGGTTTAATCCTCTTTGAGGGTACATTACCAACGGCATGATCTCGCTTATGCCTTAAATTACCCCTTGCTTGACACTTCTTTCCTTTAGAAGACACTTACTTTTGGACTTAATCGATTAAAGAATGAATCGGCAACTAAAATGAGTAAACAAAAAATGGCAAGTAAGAGAAGCAAGATAAGCATCTTTCGTGTTGTATTGCACGTGTTCAAATCAGAGTTCATTCAACACAAGGAAAATAGGACATTTCATACTCAAAGTGATGAAATGTGCCACTTTTCTTGGTCACCATCACCCTTGATCATGCATGATAGGGTGGTGGTCTTTCTTGAGTCTTGTTTTGCACTCATTAACTTGTACAAACTTGGTTCTTTAGCCATCATGCATGGAAATTGCATGATTGGTGGTTTGAGAGCCAAGGGTTTCACTCATTTGAGCTTGTTTGATGATAAGGAGTGTAAACAGTACACACAAACCTGTGAGAATACATTGTTTTGCTCTGTCTGCTCTCTGTTGCATCAAAAAGAGGAGTTCGTGTCATCAGTGGCCGACCAGCCACCACCAGTAGCCGACCGACCACCGATGAAAATTGCACAGTGTGTTGGTAAGGTGGAGTAGAGGCATTCTGGGAGTTAGCAGCACTGTTGGTGTTCAAATGTGCAAATAGAGGCATTCAGTGGCAAGGCGGTGGCTTTTTCAGGTAGAGGAACCGAGCATGCATGCATCCCTCACTTCCCGAGGCCATTTAATTGCTTTGTTTAGTTAATTTGTTAGCTTAGTATTTAGCTAATTACTTCAACCTCTAATATTTAATTAGCTTAGAATAAGTTAGTTAATTCGTTTCAATTATGTTGTAATAGTTAGCTTAATTAGCGTAGCTAGTTGGTTAGCTTTTATTCATTCGGACCCTTCTTCGCGACGGCAAAATGTTGTAATAAGTGTGTGTGCATGTGTGTATGTCTTCCAACCCCACGTCTTTCTCCTTTTTATTTAATCTCTTTCGATGGTTAGATTAGGAGCATATTTCGATTGGCATATCGCATGCTTGCATCCATCCATCTTGTCTTGCATGCACCGAGGCTCTGCGCATAATTCAAATTGCATTGCACTTTCAATACTTCTTTGAATACATGTTTATCGCATGTTGTTCAAATTGATTCATATGCCATATTAGTAGCCGAGCCTATTAATTGCATTATTACATGTGTTGCATTAGACATTTTGTATAGTTAGGATCATGCACCTTTCTAACTAATTTCTATTTTGGCTTGGAGTACTCGGTAAGTCTTTATGCTTTAGCATACTTGTAATGACCCCAAAGTGCGTATAGGAAGTAATCCTTATTTAATTAGGGGTTAATGTGTTTGCTATCGGAATTGAAGAATGATCCGTTGGGTTATGCCTTTGAAACTGGAATTCGTGACCTTTACCAAAGAATCTGGAACTTTTTCCCTCCGCTCGAGCGGGGTAGTAGACGCCCGACCGTACTTTTGGGGTTTCCAGCAAATTGTGCAGACGGCCTGAGATTCTGGGAGTTGTGATTTTCCGCTCGAGCAGGGGAGTTGACGCTCGAGCGGACGTCTTTGTTGGCCTTCGCGCTCGAGCGCAAGGTTGGGCGCTCGAGCGGGTCTCCAAGTTGAGTTGTATTTCTTCGGACATTTTTATTAGTGTTTTGGAACTTTCTATTTTATTTTGGAGTATTGGTTGAGGTGGTAATATGATGGTAAAGTAAGATTGGACCAAAAGAATGAATAGAATGATTTGTCTGCGACCAGCCGTCACTCTTTTCTCCTTTTATTTTTCCACACTTTGAATTTGGATGTGAGGTTAGAACCATTGGAAAGCTTATTTCCGGGGCTTCAATTTGGACACAAGAACGACCTAAAACGGAGTTCGGATGGGAGAGTTACATCTGTTTGAAGTTTTGGAATCTATGCTGAGAGCAGGTCCACTCGAGCGGGAATAGGGACGCTCGAGCGGGATTTTCGGGACAACAGCTTTAAAAACGGGATTTTGGATCATTTCTGATATTTTTCTTCTTCCCTCTGCCTTCCTTCTTGCCTAAGTCCGAAACCCTAACCCTCAAACCTTTGATTTCATCCATTTTTACCAACAATCCATCATGGGTTGTGCATCAAGGGTGAAGAAGAAGTGAAGATCAACTTTTCCAACCGATTAGATTTTGGGATTTCGAGAGGATGCGTTCAACCTAGCTTCTTTGCTTCTAATTTCGAGGTAGGGGGTTCTCTTAGCCTTGAATGTTTATGATTCAAAGTGATTTTGTTGGTACTTTGGGATTTTGTTGACATTTTAGAATCTTGAGTTGATTATGGGTTAGGGACACTTATGGCTTAATGTTTATGCACAATTGGGGCTCCCACTCTACTTCTCAAAGGATGTTTAATGTTTTTAGCATATTGGCATATAGTAATTATTGATTTGGTGATTTCACTAAGAAAAGAGGAAAACCCCCAATTTTCTTGGAAACCCTAGGTTGATTAATAATGATAACCAATGAATTGGCTCAAGTTGAAAGTAGAGTAATGAAATTGAAGTATTGAATTATGTGTGTTGAAGTTGAATTAGAATTTGGGAATGTTTGAAAATTGTGTTTAGAATTGCGAATGAATTTGTTATAAATGGTGGAATTCATGCTATCATGTAAAGGAAAAATTAGGGGAATAATTTAGTAAGGATATGGATGACATGAACTCGGTTTTGGAATGTTAAAATGAGATTCAAGGGTTTATTTTGTATTATGTTGAATTGCAAATGGTGTTAATGAACTAAATGATGTTGTACTATGATGAATTATGTTTGAATTTCGTGACTTTTGTAGGATTAGCTACAAGGACGGACCACGCACCTGAACACTGTGAGTAGTAGTACGCTTTACCACCGCTAATGCTTGCCATTAGTATTCTGTTAATTCTGTTACTTATGTATGTAAATGATTCAAGGAAGATAAATGTTATAGGTATATAAATGATTCAAGGAAGATAATGTTATATGTATGTAATTGATTCAAGGAAGATAAATGTTATATGTATATAAATGATTCAAGGAAGATAAATGTTATGTGTTTGTGTAAATGATTCAAGGAAAGTACATAAGTAAGAGAAAGAATGAAACAACCCTCCTATGATTATGGAATTCTGTAAGACTCTGAAATAAGTTTGCTATGATAATGTTTGGGCTAAATGCCAACAAGTTTAATGCCAATATATGTAAGAGCTAAAGGCCAACAAGTCTAAATAATCAAGAAATGCTCTAGTTATGATATGTTACGTTTGAATTAATGAATTCATGATATCCTTAGCACATGGCCCTTACCCGGGGGTAATAATACCGTGGTTTAAATAATTAAGTTACAATTGTATGTACGTTACAAGTTCAAGTATATTACAAGTATAAGCATGTTACAAGTTCACGTATGTTATAAATTTAAGTATGTTACAAGCTATGTTACAAGTTTACGTATGTACAAGTTCAAGTGTGTTTCAGGTGTATTTCAAGTATGTTACGAGTTCACGTATGTTTCATGTATGTTTCCAGTATATGTTACAAGGGCTTTATGCCAATTTCAAGGGCTTTAATGCCAATATGTTTACAAGGGCTTTAATGCCAATATGTTTACAAGGGCTTCATGCCATTTTCAAGGGCTTTATGCCACTTTCAAGGGCTTTAATGCCAATATGTTTACAAGGGCTTCATGCCATTTTCAAGGGCCTTAGTGCCATATGTTACAAGGGCTTTATGCCACAAGTTACAAGGGCCTCGTGCCACACGTTTCAAGGGCCTCGTGCCACCATGTTTCGAAGGCTTTATAGCCATTATGTTTATGTTGCAGGATTGGGCCTAAGGCAGTTATGTACTTTGTACAGATTCAGACTAACTATGTGAACTCTGCACCTTTTTATTCATTGATATGAATTATGTTTCAAGTTAAACATTGGTTTATTTATGTATTACTATTCACTGAGCCCGGCTCACCCTCTGTTATGTCTGTTTCTGTAGGTCACCAATCAGGCGGTCAGTCCTAGCCAAGACGCCGCTTCCTTTTGTCAACCTTCATATGTTCAGGCACTGTTTAAGTCATTTAATTTCTTAAGTTGTCAAGATGTTGGTTTGCTTATGAGTGTCCATCTAAGGTTGTTGTATATACCTTTCATGTTTGTTTTTGTATACGCCCGACTTTAGGGCTGGAACTGTAAATGTGTATGTACATACTCTGGGATATAGTTTGGAACTTTATTTATCCGGTATAATGCATGTGATGAATGAGATCCTGGCATGTAGGAGTAGCTCAATAGAGTTTATTTGTTCATTATTATTTATCTATTTATTTTTGTGCTTCCGATAAGGCTCCGTATGTTATATTACCAGGTTACATGTCCGTCTCTAAGGAGGTCATGCCCAAACTTTTAGGGGCGGGTTTGGGGTGTGACAGGTGGTATCAGAGCACGAGTTGCTATCTCAGACACGACTCCATTGAGCTTTAGGATGTCTAGAAAAGACTTAGGCATCATGCATGACATCTTTCGTGCATATGAAAGGAATTGATAGCAACGATAAGGGTATATGTAATGACGCTAACTGCAATGGTTATTATTCATGTCTGTTATACATTTCTTGTACATATTGTGATTGATTGCTATGCAGAACATGGTAAGATCTGCAGATGAGATTTAATCAATAAAGTTGCGCAGCGGAAGCGTGGTGAGGGTTTGAACTGGTCGGTAAGACAACTTATATGTAAAGATTAAAATGTATGTTGTCGGTTGTTAATCATCTTTTTAGCATCTCTCCAAGTGAATGGGTGAATTGATTAAACTCTAAGCATGGGATATTTCTAAGAACAAAGGAAATGCTATGTGTGATACTCTAACTTTAAGCTAGAGTTATGTTTTCCCCACCATGATCAAGTTTAGATCTATGATTTTGAGAAAGTACTACATTTGAGTAGTTTGATAAAATATGGTCGCGTACTAATTGAAAGTGTATTGAGTACGATTGACTGTAAGAAGTTAGGCATATAATGACCTCTCTTAGCGAGTGTAATTGGTTTATGGAAACCTGTAAGCTAAACTTTGAACTTTGAAATTTGAAATCTCACTCTACCAATTATAATCTGTTTTGTTATGTGTAAATTGTAATCTGTAATCAATATTTCTCTACGTGATATGTATAAGGAAACAAAAGGCTAAGGTTTATGAAATTGTAGTGTTTTGACTTGGCTAATGGGAAGTACAAACATGTTGAGTTCTGGAAACATGAAATGATGAGAGACATTAAAATTATGGTAGCTGACAATTCAAGAAATTATTATGATTAAAATATTTAATGATTGATAACGAACATGGAATTCGTAATCAAGAGTTAGAATGTTGAAATTGCTACCTGGAATGTTAATAAATACAGGCATCATGATTTGTGATCACATAATGTTTGGTAGAGTTTTATAGAAGTTTAATGAGATAGGGAAATTGTGTTTCTTTTGTGGACTGCCATTTGACTGAAGGACATAATTTTGCTCTGATGTGTTTTTATTTTGAACCTAACGTATTGTTATCATAAACCCACCATTATTGATTAAGGATGAAATATTTATATGAGACTTAATTTAAGGCTGTTCCTTTATTGTAATTTTCAAATGTGTGGTCATTAGAATGAAACTTATGTGATCCGTGTTAGTTCGAGATGTCATACCAACAATTACATTCGATACTTCTGGCAAGTATAACCTTGTATAAGTTGACCATGGACTGAACCTAAGGAATTAACGTCTTTGGTTGTTATTTTTGAACTAATAGTTGCTTATCATTTATTTAGATGAATTGCTTAAGTGCGACGTATGGAATTTTTTTTTTTTTATTATGATATAGTTATGTCTTCCTTGTCGTGGTACTGTTTGGACCTATGATTTGGAAAGTTATTGTGATACGTACTTTGATAAGTTGTGTTTTGTATAACAGTTGAATCATGTTACGTATAACCATCTGCAAGAGAAAGTTATGTCTACAGTGACCTATATAAGAAGTGAATTACTCTATTTTGTTAAGCGCACGACAATGACATGATATGACAAGCAATGCTTTATTTTCTGATATATTACGTTACGAATTAAGGAATGATGATTACGTTCGATATGATAAGTTTTCTGGATAATTTTCCCAAGATAACTAAATACGTTACGAAACTCCGAATGTTCAAGATATGACAAGTTTTCTGAAAGAAATATTTCGCTATGTATGAATAAGTCCTTCAATTGACAAAGGCCCTATGTTGAGCTTCAAGCTATACTGTCTTATCTGTTCTAAGTTGGTTTGGAGATTGTTCTGCCAAAGTTTACATTAGTTTAATACTATTGGGAATTATTTCATCATCCGATATTTTTGAAAGGTCTGCTGAGTTTCGAAGTAATATCTCTGAACAACGTATTATCTGTGCTTATGAACGGTTTAAAGGACTTATGTATTACATATTCTTGGAAAATGTTTTTGACCATGCTAGGAACATTTGACTAACTATGGAACAAGAATATCATAACTTTTGGATAAATGTATTATATGTTTGATGTCAAGACGTTGACTTTGAGATAAGCCTGTTTTAATTTTAAATTTGAGCCTGTTAGAGATTTGATCTAAACTGATAAGTCTAATTCAGATAATGAGTAAAGAGCCCCAAAGTCGTTGATTTAGCACTTAATTGCTATTCTAGGTCTAATTGTTATAAGAAGCATATACCTTTGAGGAATTTTGATAATGGGAATTCCTAGTGAACTTGCTAAGTTTGAATTATGTTTGATAATTTATGAAATGATTGAGAAATGTTATATGTCCAAGACGGAACCAGACTTGTGACAAGGAGAATCAAGTTTGGAGGACCAAACTTCTTAAGGTGGGGAGAATGTAATGACCCCAAAGTGCATATAGGAAGTAATCCTTATTTAATTAGGGGTTAATGTGTTTGCTATCGGAATTGAAGAATGATCCGTTGGGTTATGCCTTTGAAACTAGAATTCGTGACCTTTACCAAAGAATCTGGAACTTTTTCCCTCCACTCGAGCGGAGCAGTAGACGCTCGAGCGTACTTTTGGGGTTTCCAGCAAATTGTGCAGACGGCCTGAGATTCTGGGAGTTGTGATTTTCCGCTCAAGCGGGGGAGTTGACGCTCGAGCGGACGTCTTTGTTGGCCTTCGCGCTCGAGCGCAAGGTTGGGCGCTCGAGTGGGTCTCCAAGTTGAGTTGTATTTCTTTGGACATTTTTATTAGTGTTTTGGAACTTTCTATTTTATTTTGGAGTATTGGTTGAGGTGGTAATATGATGGTAAAGTAAGATTGGACCAAAAGCTTGAATAGAATGATTTGTCTGCGACCAGCCGTCACTCTTTTGTCCTTTTCTTTTTCCACACTTTGAATTTGGATGTAAGGTTAGAACCATTGGAAAGCTTATTTCCGGGGCTTCAATTTGGACACAAGAACGACCTAAAACGGAGTTCGGATGGGAGAGTTACATCTGTTTGAAGTTTTGGAATCTTTGCTGAGAGCAGGTCCGCTCGAGCGGGAATAGGGACGCTCGAGCGGGATTTTCAGGACAGCAGCTTTAAAAACGGGATTTTGGATCATTTCTTAAATTTTTCTTCTTCCCTCTCCCTTCCTTCTTGCCTAAGTCCGAAACCCTAACCCTCAAACCTTTGATTTCATCCATTTTTACCAACAATCCATCATGGGTTGTGCATCAAGGGTGAAGAAGAAGTGAAGATCAACTTTTCCAACCGATTAGATTTTGGGATTTCGAGAGGATGCGTTCAACCTAGCTTCTTTGTTTCTAATTTCGAGGTAGGGGGTTCTCTTAGCCTTGAATGTTTATGATTCAAAGTGATTTTGTTGGTACTTTGGGATTTTGTTGACATTTTAGAATCTTGAGTTGATTATGGGTTAGGGACACTTATGGCTTAATGTTTATGCACAATTGGGGCTCCCACTCTACTTCTCAAAGGATGTTTAATGTTTTTAGCATATTGGCATATAGTAATTATTGATTTGGTGATTTCACTAAGAAAAGAGGAAAACCCCCAATTTTCTTGGAAACCCTAGGTTGATTAATGATGATAACCAATGAATTGGCTCAAGTTGAAAGTAGAGTAATGAAATTGAAGTATTGAATTATGTGTGTTGAAGTTGAATTAGAATTTGGGAATGTTTGAAAATTGTGTTTAGAATTGCGAATGAATTTGTTATAAATGGTGGAATTCATGCTATCATGTAAAGGAAAAATTAGGGGAATAATTTAGTAAGGATATGGATGACATGAACTTGGTTTTGGAATGTTAAAATGAGATTCAAGGGTTTATTTTGTATTATGTTGAATTGCAAATGGTGTTAATGAACTAAATGATGTTGTACTATGATGAATTATGTTTGAATTTCGTGACTTGTGTAGGATTAGCTACAAGGACGGACCACGCACCTGAACACTGTGAGTAGTAGTACGCTTTACCACCGCTAATGCTTGCAATTAGTATTCTGTTAATTCCGTTACTTATGTATGTAAATGATTCAAGGAAGATAAATGTTATAGGTATATAAATGATTTAAGGAAGATAATGTTATATGTATGTAAATGATTCAAGGAAGATAAATGTTATATGTATATAAATGATTCAAGGAAGATAAATGTTATGTGTTTGTGTAAATGATTCAAGGAAAGTACATAAGTAAGAGAAAGAATGAAACAACCCTCCTATGATTCTGGAATTCTGTAAGACTCTGAAATAAGTTTGCTATGATAATGTTTGGGCTAAATGCCAACAAGTTTAATGCCAATATATGTAAGAGCTAAAGGCCAACAAGTCTAAATAATCAAGAAATGCCCTAGTTATGATATGTTACGTTTGAATTAATGAATTCATGATATCCTTAGCACATGGCCCTTACCCGGGGGTAATAATACCGTGGTTTAAATAATTAAGTTACAATTGTATGTACGTTACAAGTTCAAGTATATTACAAGTATAAGCATGTTACAAGTTCACGTATGTTATAAATTTAAGTATGTTACAAGCTATGTTACAAGTTTACGTATGTACAAGTTCAAGTGTGTTTCAGGTGTATTTCAAGTATGTTACGAGTTCACGTATGTTTCATGTATGTTTCCAGTATATGTTACAAGGGCTTTATGCCAATTTCAAGGGCTTTAATGCCAATATGTTTACAAGGGCTTTATGCCCACTACTACAAATATAGATAAAGATCACACTTTTTTAGTGTGATGTATGTTTTTTAATCACACCTTTTAAGTTTTATTAAAGTGTGGTCTTTAGGAGTGTGATTAAAAATGGTCATTTTTAATCACACTTTTTAAGTGTCATTAAAAAATGCTTTCATCACACCTTTTAAGTGTGATTAATAATATTTAGATCACACCTTTTAAGTGTGGTTAAAAACATTTAGATCACACATTTTAAGTGTGATTAAAAATATTTAGATCACACCTTTTAAGTGTGGTTAAAAATATTTAGATCACACCTTTTAAGTGTGATTAAAAACTTTAGTTCACACCTTTTAAGTGTGATTAAAAACTTTAGATCACACCTTTTAAGTGTGATTAAAAATATTTTGATCACACCTTTTAAGTGTGATCCTTGGAAGTGTGATTAAAAATGATCATTTTTAATCACACTTTTTAAGTGTGATTAATAACATTTAGATCACACCTTTTAAGTGTGATTAAAAATATTTACATCACATCATTTAAGTGTGATTAATAACATTTAAATCACATCTTTTAAGTGTGATTAATAACTAATAAAATCTGTGATAAAAAAAGGTGCTACATATTTGAAAAATAATCAATATTATTTTTGTATGCACATTTGAATAATGTAATACACACTATATACTATATTTTGAATCATAACCACATATTGAATAGAATAACGTCATATATTTCATAAATGGAAATTAAATATTCAAAACTATATACAAAGGAATTAAATAAAAAAAATTATCTGTGCTTACATATATTAAAAAATGAAAAAACTTAAAAAACTAAGTTCTTTAATTCTTGGACCATATTTTGCATCCCTCCAAAAAATTTCTGACCTGAAAAATGAAAACACAAATTAATTCAGAAACCGCTGATGCATATGAATAAACTAAAAAGTTAATTCAGCAAACCAAAATAAGAACATTAATCATTTCTACTCGATCTTAATCATTTTGGAAGCATAAAAATGTAACTTAGAAACACAGATGGCAGCTGCAAACACACAAACCATTTAAGCATGTGTATTTCATAAGCAATGTTCTAAAAATAATAATTCATTCTAACTTAGTCTGCATTGTTTCAAGGTAATAAATCCTCTGCATGATGACTTGAGTGATCTCGTGAATTAGTTTGTCATGGATTACATTGTAAAGAGAGAAACCACTTTACATTAACACCAAGGATGCAAAATATGGATGACCTTTATAAAAATAACCAAGTATTCAACAGAACTCTACTCTGAAAATTTACATTGTACACTTATACAGGTTCTGGTCATATATAACTTTAAACAAAGTTTCAAAGGAAAAGAAACCACAAATGTCCCAATAACATTAATTAGAGCTTTTGAGTTAAATAAAATCTTGGTAACAGAAAAAAAGGATAAAGTGTATAAAATTCTCTGGAAAGAGCAAGAATGAAACATTAACCAGAAGGCAAAATCTCAATAGGTAAAATTCCTGCATATGCCCATTAAACTACATCTTACTCAGGCATATGGATAGCAAAACATAAAGCCTTTATGCAGCACATACATATCAAAAAATTATTAATGGATATAGATGCAAAAGCATAAAATTAGTGTTTGAGAGAGAGAGAGAGAGAGAGAGAGAGAGAGACAGAGATAAGCATGTTTAATCCACCAGTTAATTATGAAGAAGAGATTCTGCAAATCAAATCCACAACATACTTTCGTGGTCTTAGCTTCTTTTTAGCTTCCTTTGACCGCATTTTAACATGGTTTTTAGTCGATTCATCCAAGACACGCTGCACATTCAGCTTGCGCCAGGCACACCCTGATTCAACACCACTACAAAAAAATTCACTTTTAGCAGCCGCCAAAACTATCGCTAAAAGCAGAAAAAAGCGTCACTAAAAACTAAAAAACCTTTACCCGCGGTTGAAATAACGACAGCCAAACCGCCGCAATAGCCCCGTCAACATATCCTTATAGTGACGTTTTCCTCAAACGCTGGTATAGTTATTTTTATTGTGACAGTCGATGTAGTGACAGTTATAAATGTCGCTATATCTTAAATTTACCCATTATTTGCTAACTTTATAGTGACGGGTCAACTGTTGCTCTATCTTTCACTTTTTGTGACATTTTGTGAACCGCTGCTATATTTTAATTCTTTTCCATCTGTTTTACACTGTCGCTATAGCCATAAAATTCTTTTTGTATTTTATTTGCAGCGACAGTTATTAATCACGGTTATAGGCTATGTTTACTATTCAATTACCAATAATATATAACTTGAATGGAAGAGAAAAGACTTCCGAGGAGAATCTTCGTTTTAATGTACATTCACAATGGATAGTGGAATAGTATTCAAATGGACCATACATCTATATATAGCAATTTGATAGTGTAAAGAAGTTCCATTTTTTTATGAGCCGCCATAGATATTGAGCCAACTTTGAATAGCATGTAAAATGTGTGACAGGATGACAACATGCACGCTGTCTGTAGATGTGTCTCAAGAGACCTTTACAGTGATAATTTTAGAAGGCAGATTTTGGATCAAAAAAATATATATATAGAAATAAATAAGGAGAGAGTAGAAAAAACAAAAATACACCTACATATACATCAATGTCTCTCATCTCTGTTCCCTAAATTTATATTCATATGCATAGCAAATAAAAATATATGAAATATTTTTTCTAGTATCCATGCCATGTTAGTATTCTAATTTTTTTGAAAATCGATGTTGTCTGTGTTCGTACTAGTGTCCATGGTAGCGTTTTAAAGTGTGATGCAGATCTACAAGAGGCATATTAATTGTAAGATTCCCCAAACCTTTTGCAGGAAAATGCATAATGATATAAAACTCACCTGCAACATACAAGAAATAGCAGGTAACCATGTAATACTTGATAAAGCCGCTCACAAGATGATAGAAGAATTTCTCAGAAGTAATAGTGTTGGCAAGCCGTTGGTTGAGAATGCGGCCATATACAAACAGCATAGCAGTGAAGAAAAAATGCCTGTTGAAATTAAAAGCAAACAGAAACAATTTGTCATATATAGCAATCAAACTCACTTGGAGATCATTGACAGAAATTTTGGATGTTAGTGAAACCCAAAAACAGGGCAAAGAAGGACAAGCTGGCCGTTGAAAGATACAACATGTTTGTTACAAATTATACAATTGTGTCAAAATTTGGTTCACTTAGAATTTAAATAAATTGAAAAAGCTCATTAGTTGTCATTCATTTAACTAATGAGCTTTCTCCAAGAATAGCTCTCCTAGATAAACACCACACTTCAGTTGACAGTTGAACATTGACAAGAATCTGGTTTAACATACCAATTCAACAACCTAAATCCTGGGAGGTCCCTTTCTTCGTGTCCTTTCCTGAGTAGATTGAACAACTCTTTTATCATAAAAATTTGGATAACCACGACCATGGCCCAAATATAGAGATGGCCCATGTAGATTATGAATATAAAGCCCCCAATCATCCAAATAGATGAATATGTGCGAGTCAACATTGATCTGTATTTGTTTTGATCATTAAGAAGTAAATGGCTTCCATTTTCTTTGCCAACCTCAGGAGTAACCTCACAGCCAAAAGGGAAAAAAAAAAGGAAGAAAACATTAAACCTGACATTTAGAAGAAGCCATACACTCCTTTCAAGATTTTATCCATTTTGTTATTGTAGTAGGTAACTATTAAAAAGACAAACAATTATTAGTTATATTATATTCTTATCACAAACCAACCCATAATTGAATTGTTTATAATAAATTTGAGCTCATATCAAAATTGAAATTCATATTATTATTTATATTATTTGTTTTTGATCAGCAAATCAAGAAACTTTATTGATGAGAAAGCCATATATAACATATATGAATTACATCAATAAAGAGGAGGCAAGACAAGAGAACAAACATAAACAAGCTCAAGCCAAGAAAGTTGGTGAGGGACCAATTTCATAGACTATCCTTCATATTTGACTGGAGAACTACCACGGAACTATGGCTTTGATATTGTAGGTTTAAGTAGGGATCCTGTGGCTTTCCAGAAATATTTCAAGTATGTATCATTTTTTCTTAATGTTTGTCTCTTGGCACAACAAATTTTTTAATTTTAATTTTAATTTTTATGTGGCTATGTGTAGTTAATGTTTGGCCAACAGAGTCAGTTTATGGATATGAATGCAGATTTCCTATCACTAAAGTTTGAACTGTGGCAAAGAGTATGCAGTGCAGACTTAGTGTGGCTATCATCTGGGAGGTCTTACATGAGCAATGAAATAGTAACCGCTACTTGTTTCAAACAATGGCTAACCAAATATCCTAATCAATTATTAGAATTTTGTGACATGAATGTATTACTGTGGAGAAAAGCGGATGTTACCATTATTTATAGTTTGTAAAATGCAGTATGATGTCCTAGATATGATAGGCTTGATTGAGGGTGAATATTGTAATTATACTTATTAGTGATGGTGAACGATATTTTCTACCTAAATTGCAACTGCCCAGTGATCTGTTTTGTTTTGGTTTTTTTGCAGCTTTGAAATACTGCATGCTCGCTGGGCCATGCTTGCAGCGCTTGGTGCTCTGGTTCCTGAACTTTTAGAGCTAGTAGCAGCCCAGAAAACCAGCAGCAAACCTAACACCAGCAACAGACCAGTAGCAGCAGCAACAACAACTAAATTATTATATACATTATTAGTATTATATATATAATGTTTTACTACCCACAGAGAACGACAAGAACATAATGATTGGCAAAAACATACCACTAGACAGAAAGCAACAAAGGAAGACAAACCAATCAAGAGCAACCAAGGAAAAAAAGAAAAAAAGAAAAAAAAAAACAACACCAATACAGTAGCAGCAGGGGCACAACAACATTACAGCAACATTACAAAACCAAACTCCCCTGTGACACAGCAGCCAACAACTCCTGTAGCAGACAGACCCCAACTGCAGCCAAAATCAAAGAGGGAAAGAGGTTCAAAATCCACCATTGCAGAGTATATACTAGGTCATATGTAAAAAAGATTCAAATCAGAATTTACATATTAGCAGGCAAGTGACACATGCATGGTATGACCTAAATTTGGAAGAAACGCCAATTGGCTTACAACTTTTAACAAAGACCTCACAGGCACACAATTAGATGGAGCATTCTTGGCTTAAGAGAGGGAAGGAAAGAGGGTTTGTTTGTGTGCCTAGGAGGGAAATAGAACAATTCCAGCCAAGAAAAAAAAAATTTCCTAAGGCAATGATACAAGATAAAAAATAAGAACAATTCACATCACACCCAAAAAAGCCATTATTATTCATCTATCTCTCTCTTAGCAAACACCCAGTGCAATTATAATTCCCACATTGCAAAAGAATACCATAAACCCAGTAAGTTCACTAAATGAGATAACAATTAACTAACTCCAATTCCAATTCATCTAGAAAAAAAAAAGAGTAAATAAATAAAGATAGAGAAGCTCCAACAAATAAGAACAACAAATAGTGACAGAGAGAGACAGAGTACAAAACTAACCTACGAATTTTTTTTAAAAATTTTTTTTATGCGATTTCACTTTTAGTCATGTTTTAACTTGGGAGCTTCGTGATTTACATGTTGAAAGCTATCCAAAAATTGGGTCTTTAAATTATCATGAAATCTGGGAGTAGTTTGGTTTGAAATTTGTACTCAGATTTTATTTTATTCGCAATGACAAACCGATAGCTTAGTTTATTTAACAAAGAACAGAGAAAATCCAAGCATTTCAGACCCATTAGAACAACACACGAACAACAGAAACAAAATGAAAATATCAGAGAAGAAACCTAGAGTTCAAAATGGGAGGGAAGAGAGGGAAGGAAACAGAGATACATGTGTACCGTGAGAGTCCCTTCCAATCAGATTGTGGGAGAATGCTTCGGTAAAGAGCTGGTCCCAAAGCCATGGCTCTGATACGTCCTCAACACGCCGCGGTGGAGGATGAATGAAGGCTCTGATACTCAGCAAAAGAAGTGTTGATAGACTAGGGCACAAATTGTAATCAAGGAGAAAGAGTTGAACGGTTTTTGTTTTTTTTTTTTTTGTTTTTTGACTGAAATTCTGATATGAGTGATTGAATGGATTGAGAGGTTGGGTGTGAAGTTGCTTCACCGCACTGGTTGATCGATTTGAGTGATCTGGCCGATCTTCTCGGACAAGGTCATTCGAGAGAGTAAGTCTTTGATTCTGGATTCGATTGGGGAGTTAGGGTTTTTGTAAATGGGATTGTTGTTCATGTTCTTGGCTTTTCTACTACTACTGCTCATTTTGTTCAGCTTGAAGAACCAGGCGCGATGGATTGAAAGGTTGGGTGTGAAGTTGCTTCACTGCACTGGTTGAAGAGATTGGGAATTTTGGGTTTGGGGTGGGGGAAAACCCGGGCGGGAATGAGGGGGAGGGGAAGGGATTAGGGATTTTTGAGATTAGGGATTTTGGGTTTGGGGTGGGGGAACCGAGCGGGAATGGAAAAGGCAGGAGGGAGAATGAAAATTTTTTTGGATTTTTTTTATTTTCATTATAAATAAATATTTAAATAATAAAATGACTTTTTTTTTTTTTTTTTTTTTGTAATAGAGGATGTCATTGCTAAAAAAATAATTTCCATTCTTTTCATACAATTTTAGAGACAAGTTAACAAATAAATATACATTTTTATGTATACATTAAAATAATAATTATTCTCTCAATTTTTTACATTGCAAATACATTTATATTATATCGAAATAGTAAGAAAGCATTTTCTTCATTGTACAAAAGGCCATAATATCTATTTTAGAAAGCTCTGTTTATAAACAATATGGCCTTTATAATTCCTAAACTTAAAAATTCAAAAGGATGAGAGATTAATGGGAATAAAACAATATTGTTTTTTTATTTTTATTATTGGATCCAAGTTGTTTTCTTCAAACTGATAATATGCTTTATTTGTATCTAAGCATGTGTCCTCCAAATGTATAAAGCATGCATAGTTTAAAAAATTAAATAGGAGACTTGCAGTGAGTGGATGCGTCCGACATGGTTAAAAATCTTAGAAATGTCCATTCTTCTTAGATAACGATTAAACAAACAAACATTATAATTAAACAAATCTTCAAATTTAGCTTTGTATTCACAAATGCTTAGTTAAATTATATATATATATATATATATATAACAATAATGAGAAGCAATAATAATATTAAGACCCCAACCTTCTTATTCTTGGCAAGTCAAGTTTCTTGATGGTTCCAAACTGTTTAAAGAAACCTGCACAAATATGAACAATAAAACATTTTCTGCTTTGAAATTCATACACACATCAGCACATACATGTATATATACACTTTTTTTTTTAAAAAAAAATTGTACCTTCCATTTCATTCTCATAAAACCCATGTGGAATTCGACCAATATAGAGCACTGTAGCTTTATTTTCCGTAGTTTCACTTTTGGGAAGCTTATGGCCAGGACCGCCCTCTAATGGCTGCGAATCACATAAACTTCTACATAAATCAACATGTAAAAAAAAATGCAAATAATTTAAAAATTATGAATAACTAAATCTAGTCAGTAATGAAACTTGTTTTAGATTGAATAAATTAATCCTTGCAATATTTTCTCTATTTGGTTATATTTTGCTCAAAAACTATTCTTCAAAATGGTAGAAGGTACCCGTCAGGGACAACAGCCCAATCAAATTAACTTCTACATAGAAAATCTCCGAAGTATCATGCAGCATTTAAAACCCTTAGCTAATAGGTCATCATATAAGTGTTTCACAATGATAAAAATAAGATAGAAAATATATATCACTCACCTGATTGGAGTTCCTGGACTTTCACTCTACTTAAAATATCGAAAACACCATTAAAAAATAAACAAAGTTCTAACCTAGCCCTCCTGTTCTGGAACCACACCTCCACCTGACGAGGTCTGAGCCCAAGCCGTTTAGCCAAAGCCAGCTTTTGCTTCTGCAAAACAAAGCCCAAAATTCTCAGTAAAATACCGAAATACCCCTGACCTCTATGGAAGACCAGTAGTACTGAGCTATGTACTTACCGGATTGAGAGTGTTGTGAACTTTAAAGCTTTCTTCGAGAATCATCGACTGGTCTTTGGAGAGACGAAGCTTCTTCCTAGAGGTATCACCGTCTTCTTCGTCGCTGATTCCTTGAGATGAAGCTCTCTCGAGATCGAGATCGAGATCGAGATCCTCTCCGTTGGGCTCCTCTCTCTCGCTTCTCTTCCCACTGATACTCGAGATCGTGCTGTTCGGAGACGAAACTCCAGCTTCTTCCTCGCAATCGATCGTCGAAGGAACTCGATTCACGTCGATTCCTTTCAGCAACGATCTCGTCTCGACTCTGCAAGTCTCCGAGTTTCGATCTGCATGTATAGATCCCCAAATCAGTGAAAAAAACGATCGATTTAAAATATATAAAAAAAAATGTTGAATTACTGTGAAGATAATAAAGCTATAGATCTGTTTAGAGAGGATCTAGAAAGTTGAAAAGTAGGCCATTATTGAAGCTTGAAGATGAAGCAGATCTGGAAAGTTGAGAGAATCGAAACAGAACAGAGATCGGAGAAAATACACGTACCGAAGGAAGGAAAGTTTTTTTTTTGGGAAATTTTGGGGGGAATTTTGGAATAATTTTGGGGGGAATTTTGGAATAATTTGTTAGTTTTTTTGGGGGGGAATTTTGGAATAATTTGTTAGTTTTTTTTTTTTTTTTTTTTTTTCAAACGTGGCAAATGGACGAGTCTGAACGAGTCAAAATAGATTTTGTATTAAAAATTTGTTTCAATTTTTGAAAATTATTTTTTTGAGTTTTTAATTAGTATTTTTTTATTTTTAGTGAATTTTTTTAATATTTTAATCAATTAAAAAAATATTTAAAATATTTAAAAAATTAACAACTAATCAAGCTATTTTTTAATTATATTTGATTCTAATGCTCGGTTTTCTCAGCAAACAAATAGAGAAGAGAAAATTTTCACAAAAAAAAAAAGAAACAATCTTGCATCAAAAACAAATATATAAACACAAGGGTCTAAAAGTAAAATAAGAGAGAAACACAGATCGATTACAAATCAATCAGAAAGTCTATGTATGAAAATCAAATGATAGAGATTAAAAAGAAAAAAATCAAAAAGTATGTATGAAAATCAAATGATAGAAATATATATATTATTATTATTTTTTATTTGGTAGAAATAGGGATAATATTTTAATGAAAAATATTTTCCACTAAAATAAAAGTTTATTTTCTGTGGTCAATGAAAAATATTTTTCTACGGCCTATTTTTTTTGGTTAGTAAAAATCATGAACTAATTTTTTGTGGTAGAGGAAAGGTAACGACATTAGTGGTGGAGGTGGTGGATAAGAGATGATGGTGGTAGTGGTGGTGATGGCGAAAAATATTAGTGGTGAAGTTGTGGTAGTGGTAGTGTAGATAGAGTGGAAGAGGTGAATGAGAGGTAATGGTAGTAGTAGCGGCAGTAGTGGAGTGGTGGCGATGGTAGTAGTAATGGTAGTCGTAGAGGTGAAGTGGCGACAGTGGAAGTAGTGGTGGTGGTGGAATGACGTTTGCAGTAATGGTGAAGGTGGTAGAGGAGATGGGTGGTGAGAGAGAGAGAGATGAGTGAGAGACGGATAGAAGAGATAGAGAGTGAGAATAAAGCGGGAATGGAAAACAGCAACAGGCGGGAATAAAAAATATTTTTTTTGTCAGAAATGAAATTTAAATAACAAAATAATGTCGTTTAACTTTCTTTTTCTTTTTTTTTTTTGCGACGGGAGTTGCCGTTATCAAAAAAAAAATATTTTTTGTTAAAATATATATTTTTTTGTAATTAATGTTTTTTTTTTTTTTTTTGTAGAGGATAGAAAGTGGTAGTAGTGGTGAAGGTGGTGGTGGTAGCCGCGAAGGAGATTAATGGTGAAGTTGTGGTAGTGGTAGAGTAGATGAAGTGGCAAGGGTGAATGAGAGGTAATGGTAGTAGTAGTGGCAGTAGTGGTAAAGGTGGTGGATAAGAGATGATGGTGGTGGTGGTGGTGGTGGTGGTGGTGGCGGCGGCGAAGGAGATTAGTGGTGAAGTTGTGGTAATGGTAGAGTAGATGAAGTGGCAAGGGTGAATGAGAGGTAATAGTAGTAATAGTGGCAGTAGTGGTAGTGGTGGCAATGGTAGTAGCAATGGTAGTCGTAGAGGTGAAGTGGCGACAGTGGTAGTAATGGTGGTAATGGAATGGCGTTTGCAGTAGTGGTGAAGGTGGTAAAGGAGATGGGTGGTGAGAGAGAGAAAAATGAGTGAGAGACAGATAGAGGAGAGAAAGAGAGAGAGAGAGACAAAGACAGAGTGATGAGCAAGAGAGAGACAAAGTGGTCGCTAAAAGTGCATTTTCTTGTAGTGGATAGATAAATCGAGAGGGAGCTCAGTAAATAGAGAAGACAGAAGGGAGAGAGTGAGCAACGCGAACATAGTGGGAGAGAAAGAGAGAGAAAAAGATAAGAGAGAGAGAGGAACAAAAAGATAGAGAGTGAGAGACAGAAAAAAGATAGAGAGAGAAGAGAGATGAACAAGAGAGAGATAGAGGGAAGAGAGATGAGCGAGAGAGACATAGAGAGAAGAGAGATGAACGAGAGAGAGAGAGAGAAGAGAGATGAGCAAGAGAGACAGAGAAATATGAGAGAGATAGAGAGATGAGAGATGAACGAAAGAGACAGAGAGAGAAAAGAGATGAGAGAAGAGATAGATGAGTGAGAGACACAGAGAGAGAGAGACAGATAGACAGAAAGAAAAGAGTGATGAGTGAGAGAGAGAGAGAAGAGAGAGAGGAAGATGAAAAAATAGGTGAAAAGATATAGACAAAGAGAGAGGGAGAGAAAAAAAGAGCGAAAAGAGATAAACGAGAGAGAGATAGAGAGAGATGAGCGAGAGAGATAACGAAAAGAGAGACAGAGAGAGATGAGAGAGATAGACAGAGAGAAAGAGAGACAGACAGACAGACAGACAGAGAAGATTGATGAGTGAGAGTGAGAGAGAGAGAGAGAGAAGAGAGACAGAGACAAAGAGATAGAAAGATGAAAAAATGGGTGAAAAAGTTCCGTGTCTAAAGCCTCATTTTCTAGTAGTGAGTCATCTCTATCATTCATGGGTAGAATAGAGGCGTGGATTTGGGAATTGTATATTTTATATAAAAATCAAATTGAAATATTTTATACAATCACACCTATTTAGGGATATATATAATCACACTTTAATTAAAATGTGTGATTAAAAAATATATATATAATCACACGTATTTAAAAAGTGTGATTAAAAAGTAATAGTGTATATATAATCACACTTTAATTAGAAGGTGTGATTAAAAAACATATAAATAATGACACTTAATTAGAATGTGTGGTTAAAAAATATCTATATAATCACACCTATTTAAAAAGTGTGATTAAAAAGTAGTAGTGTATATATAATCACACTTTAATTAGAAGGTGTGATTAAAAAATATATAAATAATCACACTTTAATTAGAATGTGTGGTTAAAAAATATCTATATAATCACACCTATTTAAAAAGTGTGATTAAAAAGTAGTAGTGTATATATAATCACACTTTAATTAGAAGGTGTGATTAAAAAATATATAAATAATCACACTTTAATTAGAATGTGTGGTTAAAAAATATCTATATAATCACACCTATTTAAAAAGTGTGATTAAAAAGTAGTAGTATATATATAATCACACTTTAATTAGAAGGTGTGATTAAAAAATATATAAATAATCACACTTTAATTAGAATGTGTGATTAAAAAATATATATATAATCACACTTGTTTAAAAAGTGTGATTAAAAAGTAGTAGTGTATATATAATCACACTTTAATTAGAAGATGTGATTAAAAATATATATATATAATCACACTTAATTGAAAAGTGACATAAAAAATAAATATTATCACACTCAATCAAATTAAGTGTGATTAAAATATCAATCTAATTTTTTTTATCACACTTCCAATAAAAGTGAGATCTTTTTTTTTGTCAAAGTGTGATCTTTAACTACTTTTGTAGTAGTGGCCATTTTCAAGGGCTTTAATGCCAATATGTTTACGAGGGCTTC
Organism: Camellia sinensis; assembly: GCF_055761805.1. NCBI lineage: Eukaryota > Viridiplantae > Streptophyta > Magnoliopsida > Ericales > Theaceae > Camellia > Camellia sinensis. The sequence continues at coordinate 18,178,754 of NC_138966.1, forward strand.
ATGCCATTTTCAAGGGCTTTATGCCACTTTCAAGGGCTTTATGCCATTTTCGAGGGCTTTAATGCCAATATGTTTACAAGGGCTTCATGCCATTTTCAAGGGCCTTAGTGCCATATGTTACAAGTGCTTTATGCCACAAGTTACAAGGGCCTCGTGCCACACGTTTCAAGGGCCTTGTGCCACCATGTTTCAAAGGCTTTATAGCCATTATGTTTATGTTGCAGGATTGGGCCTAAGGCAGTTATGTACTTTGTACAGATTCAGACTAACTATGTGAACTCTGCACCTTTTTATTCATTGATATGAATTATGTTTCAAGTTAAACATTGGTTTATTTATGTATTACTATTCACTGAGCCCGGCTCACCTTCTGTTATGTCTGTTTCTGTAGGTCACCAATCAGGCAGTCAGTCCTAGCCAAGACGCCGCTTCCTTTTGTCAACCTTCATATGTTCAGGCACTGTTTAAGTCATTTAATTTCTTAAGTTGACAAGATGTTGGTTTGCTTATGAGTGTCCATCTAAAGTTGTTGTATATACTTTTCATGTTTGTTTTTGTATACGCCCGACTTTAGGGCTGGAACTGTAAATGTGTATGTACATACTCTGGGATATAGTTTGGAACTTTATTTATCCGGTATAATGCATGTGATGAATGAGATCCTGGCATGTAGGAGTAGCTCAATACAGTTTATTTGTTCATTTTTAGTTATCTATTTATTTTTGTGCTTCCGATAAGGCCTCGTATGTTATATTACCAGGTTACATGTCTGTCTCTAAAGAGGTCATGCCCAAACTTTTAGGGGAGGGTTTGGGGTGTGACAATACTTGCATGAGTGTGATTGCCATAATGTCATGATACCATGCTTGCCATGAGGCTATGTGCTTAAATGCTAAATTGCATGAATGCCGGTGGATGGAGGCATGTTGTTTGAATTGGAACAATTCAATGAATGCGCATTTTAAGCCCACTTTGTTGTGGCAAAATCATGTTTTAAGCTCACTATATTTAGTGGCAAATCCGTAAACTTTAAGCCCACTTGAGGTGGAAAATTCAAACCATTTTTCGCAAAACAAACACGAGTTGAATTGCTCCAAGTCAGGCAACTAGTCTATACTTGCTTGTGTGCATCACATAGTAAAGCTAGTTTAATAACCGGAATAAGAACACATAATGTTTACAAAAAATCATATCATGATTAGTAGAGGACGATCTTTGAACAAACGAGCGGGGGTGCTCATTTCAGGACCTTTCCCTCTTGTACCTAAGTTCCTGAGCCGAGGCAACTTTGGTGCTGACGGACACGTGACCTTCGGCATGAGTCAGGGTTTCCTAAATTTCTCCAAAATAAAAAGTAATTAGGTGGCGACTCTATATCTGGCAAAGCAGTCCAATTTTGGCATTATTTGATTTAAAATCGATTTTCTAAAAAGATTTACCGAATTTGGACTCTTTGGTGTTTATCAATTTCACATTGCACTTGTGAGACTAGATTCAGAACTGCAGGAGTCCGAACTATGAGGGCTTCTTTTTAAACCCTTTCCGAAAGTCAGGGGGCGGAAAAAGGCGAGTCCACAATGCTTCTGAAGCAGAGCAGTGTTGATCTGGAGAAGGAAAACAGTGTACGTGTTGTGCAACAGAGGCAATTAGTTACAGACAGTGGATATTATTCGGGTGAAAAACCGAGCATGCATGCATCCCTCGTTTCCCAATGTCATTTAGTCAATTTGCTTAGTTAATTAGTTGAAGCTAATTCATGCAAATGTTGTAACTAATTAGCTTAGATTAGTTAATTAATTCATATTGTAATTAATTAGCTTAGTTGCTTTGTAATTAATTAGTTAAGCATTTAGCTAATTAGTTTGCTTTGTAATAATTTATTAGATTAGATAGTTAATTAGTTCATGTTGTGTAATTAATTAATTAAATAACTTAGTCTAGTTGATTAATTAGTTAAGTGTGTTGTAATAATTAATTAGCTTAGAGTAATCTTTTTATTTATCCAAAGTGTTGTAATAATTAGTTAAGTAGTGCAGCTTAGCTAGTTTCATTCGGACCCTCCTTCTAGGGCGTAATGTTGTAATAAGTGTGCGTGCGTACGTGTATGTCTTCCAACCCCACATCTTCTCCCTTTTACTTAACCGCTTTCGATGGTTAGTTTAGGAGCATCACGTTTAAATTAGCATACCTTATACTTGCATCCATTCATTTGTATTGTACGCACTAAGGCTCGGCGCATCATTCAAACTGTATTGTTATTTCAATAATTCTTTGAATACGTGTTTAACTGCATGTTATTTAAATCAATTCATATGCCATATTAGTAGCTGATCCTATAAATTGCATTCTTTGCATGTGTTGCATTAGACATTTCACATAGTTATGAAGCATGCATATTTTTCTAACTTATGCTTTCTTAGCTCGGAGTACTAGGTGAGTTTTTATGCTCTAGCATACTTGCATGAATGTGAATGTTGCCATGTCTAGCATGCTTGCCATGAGACTAAATGCTTATTTGATAAACTGCTTGAATGCCTGTGGATGAAGGCTTGTTGCTTGAATAGGAACGATTCAACGAATGTGCGTTTTAAGCCCACTTTATTAAAGTGGCAAATCAGTTTTATGCCCACTATGTTTGGTGGCAAATTCACAAAATTTTTCAGCCGACTTGATGTGATAACCCTGTCCCTTACTATGTTAATTGGTCCTTAATACGAATGTGATTATGTGTTTTGATATGATTTTGTGTGCCATTAGGTGAAAATATGTTGTTTTGAATTTCTATCTGCTCACTGTAGGAATATCTGTTTAATTGTCTGCTTTGGAGATTAAATTAAAGGCCTTATCGGCCACTGAACCCGGAATTGATTGCACCATTGTGATTGGCAAAATTTTCAGAGCCTACGGTGAAATTTAATTGAAAATTGATTCGGATTAGATTAAATTGATTTAATTAATGGCATAGTGTTCAAATTATTTAATATTTTAATTTTGGTTAGTGGGACCTTCACTTATAGGGCCATATACACTCTTTCTTAATTCTTTTGAACTCAAAAATCTGAGTTATACAATTGTGAGAGAGAGAGAGGGCCGGCCACAGAGAGAGAAAGGGAGAGAAATTGTGCAATTTTGGCTCAAAGCTTGGAAACCTTGAAGATTTCCCAAGAATTTGTTATAGATTGTGAGAATCAAAGCTCCTAGGTGAGTATTTCATGGATTCTAGTTTGTAATTTTGTGTATTCAAGCTAGTTGGGTAATCAAGAGTGAGAATTGACATAATTTGAGTTGTATGTGTTGAATTTAAAGTCAATAGATGCATGCATGTAGGAAATTAATATGAATTTCCATATTTGAACACAATGTGTATAATCTATGTTGAATCTTCTTTGAAATCCATGTATTTGATCATCTCTTCACCAATTAAGTTGCTATGAATGAATATTCCCCACATGCAAGAGTAGATCATGGAGGTATGAGCTTTGCATGTTTGAATTTGATATATTGGTGATAAGTTTGGGTTAATTTGAGGCATGCATGTAAGTAATTCAAGAAATGGAGCTTCATTGTGTAATGATTTGGTGTTGGTATCATGTGGGTATATCTATGTGTGAAATTGGAGCCATAATATGCAAGAAATGTGGTTGAAATGTCGAAATTGAACTCAAGAAACCATTCTGGAAAACCCAGAATTTATGATGTCCGCTCGAGCGGGGGAACCGACGCTCGAGCGGGGAATTCATGCTCCCAGTATTTTTTTGCAGGCATAAGTCCATTCGAGCGGGGAAGTCCACGCTCGAGCGGGGAGCTATGTAGACAGACCTTCCGCTCGAGCGCCCGAGTTCACGCTCTAGCGTGAATTTGATACAACCAGCACTTTTGCAGACCAATTGGGTCCGCTCGAGCAGGGAAGTCCACGCTCGAGCGGGGACCCTGTTTTCTGAAATTTTGTTTATGCGTTTTGTGTTTCGTTTTCCGTTCTCCTTCACTTCTAAGTACTCTTAGGCATGCATTGAGCATTGTAATTGAGTTAAAGAGATAAGAATAAAGCCTAAAGAAGAAAATATGAATTTAAGAACGGATTGAATTGTTGGTGACCCTTTTGTGTTCATGGACTGTGTAGGGTCGAGCTCCAGGGCAAACCAACCAACCGATCACTGTGAGTAATATCGATATTTGGAAGCTTGTCATTTGTCCAATTGCTTACTTTCTTATAAGCCTTATGCCTTATGATTTGCTAGTTTGAATTGTGGACAAATGTCCGATAAGAATGAATGGGCCAAAGGCCGTTTTGACAAGAAAGAATGAATGGGTCAGAGACCGTTTTGACAAAAAGAATGAATGGGCCAGAGGCCATTTTGACAAGAAAGAATGAATGGGCCAGAGGCCATTTTGACAAGAAAGAATGGATGGGCCAGAGGCCGTTTTGACATGAATGGATGGGCCAAAGGCTGTTTTGACATGAATGGATGGGCCAAAGGCCGTTTTGACATGGATGGATGGACCAGAGGCCGTTCTAACATAAATGAGGGGGCCAGACGCCGTTTTGACAGGAATGAAAGATAAATGGGCCAGAGGCCAGTATGTTTGAAACCACAGTCACTTAACTTAAATTGTGTATATGAATGTTAAATAAAAATGTGAATTGGGCCCAAGGCCGTTCGGAGTATGTTGTTCTACATATCGTTTGTATCTTCTTATTTGATATTATTCACTAGGCTATCGCTCACACTCATTCATGTATTTGTTGGTGAGCTAAGAGAGGTCCAGACCCAGCCCCAGTGAAGTCTGTGTGGAACAATTGAGTTTTGGAGAGTCAGCCCTAGTGTCTCACGCACGAGACTCGTCTTCGCCTTTCTGCTATGCTATGTTATTTTTGTCATATTGGTGAGGACTTTGCATATGTCTGTATATAGTTTTCATGGGTTCTATGTTTTTGGATGATCCTGTTTGTACAGAACTTATGCTACTGTATTTCTGTTGTGAGTTATTAACGTATATGTGTTTGGTTGTTTGGATGTGCCATGTAAGCACAGCTCTATGGACAAAGTTTTGAACTGCTTCCGTTTGGCCCCCATTAACTCTGTTAGAATACATTTGTTTTGGTTTGAAGCCGTAGGTAATCTCATGATTACTGGCCGGTTATGTCCTTAACCCACGGGGGCGGGTTCGGGTCATGACAGAGTGGTATCAGACCACGAGTTAATAACTCACACACTTGTCCAAAAGAGAAATAAGCGTCTAGAAAAGATCTAGGATGCATTCATGTGATAAGTATGAATCTGAGAGCATCAAGAATACGCTTAACTGTTAAATGCGAACAACTATGTGTTTTACGTTTGTGAACCTGTTGCATTTCAAATTATTTGATTATGTATGCTCTTTAGTGTTTGCATACCTGCGTATCTTTTGTATAAAGTATAATGCAAGTTCAATCAGATGGTGAGAACAAGAGGTGACAAGATAGAGGAATCTTCGACTGCCAGACTGGATAGAATGGAAAGACTGATTCAGGAAATGGCAGAGACAGTGAGACAACAACAGGAATGGCAACAACAGTGGCAGTAGCCACATCCTCCACCTCCGCCTCCGGCACCTCCTGTGCCAGATAATTAGAATGATGACCGAATCATAGCTCTCACCAAAGAGTTCAAGAAAATGAAACCACCACAGTTCCATGGTGGATTAGATCCTCTGAAAGCTGAAGCTTGGGTCCTGGGCATCGAAAAATTGTTTGAAGTGTTCCCATGTTCGGAGACATAGAGAGTGCTTCTAGCCACCTTTATGCTAGAATACGAAGCAAGAAGATAGTGGATGCTAATGCGTGAGAATTACAAAGATGCTGATTGGGCAAAATTTCTGGAAATTTTCTATGACAAGTACTTCTCGTAGTGTGTCCGGGATAGGAAGGTGGCAGAATTCATGGAACTGAGGCAAGACAGTATGACTGTAGCCGAGTATGAGGCCAAATTCACTGGATTGGCCAGGTTTGCATCTCATGTGATTGATACTGATTACAAGAAAGCGAGGCATTTTGAAGGTGGGCTTCGAAGTGACATTTTAGAGAGGGTGAATGTCTTGAAGTTGGAGACCTACATTGGGGTGCTTGACAGGGCTATCATATCAGAGGCTAACATAGCTAGACAGACTAAGTCAACAACTGACTGGAAAAGTAACAAAAGGCAAGGCTTCTTTTCGAAGAAGAAATTTCGAAAAAGCAAAATACGGGCTCCTCAAATACTTCAAATTCTTCCCGAGACACAGCTCCCATGTGCAATATTTGTAGCAGAAAGCACTGTGGAGTTTGTTACCGTGTGTCGAGAGCCTGTTTCAAATGTGGGAAACAAGGGCATATGGCCCAAGATTGTAATCAGAATGGTGGGAAGCTAGCTGCTAGCTCAACTGCATCGATCCCGAAGCCGGGAAATACCTTGAGATCCGCTACCACCAGGGATACCGTGAGACACGGGAGAGTTTTTGTGCTTGTTCTGGGCGGTACACGGAATGCCAATGCAGTTGTCTCAGGTACCATTTCTATATGTAATCAGGATGCCTTTGTGTTAATTGACTCTGGATCAACGCACTCATTTGTAACATGTGCATTTGCATCTAGACTGAATAGACCTTTAGAATTACTGCCATATCTGCTATGTGTGTCTGCTCCATCTGGGGAATCTGTATTGTGTGAATATATATACCGGTTTTGTGATATGCATGTTGAGGATGTTATCCTATATGTAGATTTGCTGCCCTTGAACTTTAGGCATTTTGATGTAATTCTGGGCATGGATTGGTTGACCAAGTATTGTGCCACCATTGATTGTGTGACAAAATGAGTTGTATTTAAACCACCAGAACATAAAGAGATTGTGTTTGTGGGTAATGGGGTAGTGCCTCCACCTTATTTGATATCTGCAATGAAAGCATATAAACTGATCAGGAAAGGGTTCCAAGGTTATTTGTGTTATGTGTTGTCTGAACAATCTGTGAATGTTCAATTGAATGATATCCCTATTGTTAAAGAATTTCCAGATGTGTTTCCAAATGAATTACTAGGGGAATTGGTAGATAGGGAGATAAAGTTCACTATTGAAACTGTATTAGGCACTCAACCTATTTCTAAAACTCCCTACAGAATGGCTACAGCTGAAATGGAAGAATTGAAAGAACAGTTACAAGACTTGCTTGACAAGGGGTTTATTTGACCTAGCACTTTGCCTTGGGGTGCACCGGTATTGTTTGTGAAGAAGAATGATGGAACTTTGCGTTTGTGCATCGATTATCGGGAATTGAACAAGGTAACAATAAAGAACAAATATCCCCTACCCCGTATTGATGACTTATTTGACCAGTCGCAGGGATCACAAGTGTTTTTTAAGATTGATTTGAGATCCGGGTATCAACAACTGAAAGTGAAGGCAGAGGATGTTTAGAAAAACACATTCAGAACGAGGTATGGACATTTTGAGTTTCTTGTTATGCCATTTGGAGTGACTAATTCTCCGGCAGCATTTATGGACTTAATGAACCAAATTTTTAAAACCTACCTTGACGAATTTGTTGTGGTTTTTATTGATAACATTTTGATATACTCTAAAGGTAGACTTGAACATGAACAACATTTGAGAACTGTCCTGCAAATACTTAGGGAAAGGAAATTGTTTGCTAAACTAAAGAAATGTGAGTTTTGGTTGGATGAAGTTGTTTTCTTAGGGTATGTGATCAATAAGGAAGGGATTTCAGTGGACCCACAGAAAATAGAGGCAATTGTGAATTGGCCTACACCGGCCAATGTAATAGAAGTTTGCAGTTTTATGGGTTTAGCTAGGTACTACAGGAGGTTTGTGAAAGATTTTTTGAAAATAGCTGTGCCTTTTACCCAACTGACGCGCAAAAGGCAACCTTTTGAGTGGAACGATGAAAGAGAATCAGCCTTTCATGAATTGAAAACAAGATTGACCACTGCACCGATTTTGGCACTACCATCAGGTACGAAAATTTTTGTAATTTTTAGTGATGCGTCTTATAAAGGTTTGGGTTGTGTGCTAATGCAGAACGGAAAGGTTATTGCTTATGCCTCCCGACAGTTGAGACCGCACGAGAAGAACTACCCAACACATGACTTAGAATTGGCCGCAGTTGTTTTTGCTTTGAAAATCTGGCGGCATTATTTGTACGGGGCAAAGTGTGAAGTCTACACGGATCACAAAAGTCTGAAATACTTCTTCACACAGAAGGAGTTGAATATGCGATAGAGGAGATGGCTGGAACTGATAAAGGAATATGATTTAGAGATTTAGTATCACCCCGGGAAAGCTAACACAGTTGCTGACGCCTTGAGCAGAAAATCAACGGGGAGTATGGCTTGTTTGCTTACTGAACAGAAAGAGATCTTGCAAGATTTTGAGAAGTCTGAAATTGAAGTGATAATGTGTGAACAGGGACGATTGATAGCCGCTATTACAGCCGAGGTGGCAACCATTAAAGAAATCAAGCAGAAACAGAAGGAGGATGAATTCCTCAAGAAAGTGATTGATGAATTTGAGACAAGTCCGAAAACAGAGTTCAGTATCGAAAACGAAGTGTTGAAATTCCGAAACCGAATGTGTGTCCCTGATATTACGGAACTAAAGAAGAGGGTTTTGGATGAAGCCCACAGATCCGTATTTGCTATGCATCTGGGCAATAATAAAATGTATCAGGATTTGAAACAAACCTATTGGTGGCCTAAAATGAAGAAGGAGATTGCAGAATACGTGTCCAAATATCTTCAGTGTCAGCAAGTTAAAGCTGAACTTCAGAAACCGGGAGGTCTACTGCAACCTCTCCCTATTCCTGAGTGGAAGTGGGAACATGTGTGTAGACACCCCATTTTTGACCGACCTTAAGACTCAGATGTCATCGATTGAGCGCTCAGTGACTGCGCATGTTGTGCTCGTTTCGAGGTTTTGGAGCTCTTAGCCGAGAGCCTCGCCTCCGAGCCTCAGAACGTTTTGTGCTTTGCCTCGGTTTCCAGACCAGGTCTTGCATTCTCTTCCTAGAGGAGAGGGAGAGGTCTTGTAGACCATCTCTTAGTGGCCGTGGGCTACTTTTCGTGGTCGCAGGCCACTGTTCCCGTTTGGAGACCAGTTTCCGATTTTTAGAGCCGTCGGCCACGCGCCTCGGTTCGGGAGCACTTAACATTCTCCGTTTGGCACGGTTTTTGGCACACACCTTTTCTCCTCTCTCTAGAGGGACCCTGTGGCACGGGAGACCACCTTTGTGGTCGCACGCCAGTTTCGATGCTTAACAGCCTGTTTTCGGGGCACCCGACTGTGCGTTTTGACCCCCGAACCGTCGTTTTGCATCCGTCTTGGTTCATTTTTGGCATGGACCTTGTTTTCATTGTTTGGGAGGTGGTACAAGGGTAGGAGACCACCTTTTGTCCTGGGAGACCACCTTGTCTTTGAGCCACATTTACTGGTCGCCCACCATACCACTAGCTTGCATTCAATGTGGAGACCATCAAATGGGGCTGCCGACCACCTTTTATTGGGTTGAACCTTTTCAATTGGTCGGATGACCAGGGAAAGTGGTCGGCCGACCACCTGAACTGGTCGGCCTACTTCCTCATGTTTTGTCTGTGTGAGTGTGTGCCAACTGTGCCAGCTGGAAGGCACAGTTTGTATCCTCCATACACGTGTATGGAGGATCTTGAGCCTTGGTTTTTAGCTTCTTGAAGAAGCTTTGGGCTTGTATCTCTATAAGAGAGAGCCTTCCTCTCCTTATACCAGGTGGAGAAGTTAGTTGAAGGCTTCAATACATATCTCTCTCTATATCTCTATATTTTGGGTTCAAAAGGGTCTTGTTCTTGACCTATTACACCACACCTCATAGCCACACACCTCCACAACTGTTCTAAGGTTCTTGGAGGGTCTTGAGAGGTCTCAAACAGTTGGTTTTGGGTTGGAGAAGTTGCTGGTTTTGCTGAGCTACAAGGGTAACACACTTTTTCCCTCTTTTAAGCTTTATTTTGATCCATCTCTTAGCCTTATTTTCATACATATTTGAGCTTTGTTGTCAACTGAAAAAAGTCTTTTTTTGAGGTCCTTTTGATGTTTGTTTAAGGTCATTTTGTTGTTGGGGTTCATCTACCCCCTTGTATGCTTCATTTTGCCTTGTTTTGAGCCATGCCCTAAGGCCTTTGTGTTGACCTTTGCTTGGCCTTTTCACCACTGAAATCCAGCGGATTGTCAGTGGTTAACATGTGTTTTTGAGAGCCAAAATCAGAGAGGGGTGACCCTATCCCTCCTTGTCTTGTTGATTAGCATTTTTTTCCTTACAAAGGAGCCTTCATTTGCACACCTCCAAGCCTTGTTTCAGACCCTTTTCAGTGACTTTTAGGGCCTGCCTAGGCTCTATCCAGAGTTGGTTTTGTCACCTTGGGTGTGTCTCTTGCATGTGTAGAATAGCCCCTCTTATAGCCTATCAAAGGAGCATGACATTCTTGCATCCATTGATCATGTGTCAGTGGGTTTTGGGGCTTTATTTGGCATGTCATATCTCTGAATTTTTTTGGTTTAGTGGCCTCTTGAATGCTTCATATGCTTGTAGTGTAATCCATGCTCACTAGCTTCCATTGCATGTTGTTTTGGCCCTTGATTCTAGCATATTTTGGCCATGTCCTAAACTAATTTTATTCATGATTTGGGTTGCCTTAGCTCTGTTTTGACGTCCCACAGTCGAATGATGCTTTCCATGCATGCTTGTAGTGTAATAACCTCGCCTAGCTTCGAGTTTTGAAGCCTCTTGCATGCTTAACTTGAGTTGTTTTCATGTTTTGGCATCATTGAACATGTTATTTCAGAGCTTATACTTGTGCCATATTCCCATGTTTTCCACCCTTTAAATGCGTTTGAGAGTTGTGCTTGTATGCCTCATTTTTGGGGTATTGCATGAGCTTTATTTTTCTGCATTGCAAGCCATCATTTTAGTCCATTTTGCCACTGTTTTGGGTCTTCATAGGGACTGTTTTGGGTTGGTTTGGTCATTTGGGCATCGCTTTGCATACCTCTAGTGTAATGCACTTCACTAGTTTCGGTAATTATGCCATCCAACATGCATCGGGTGAGTTGTTTGCTTGATTCGGGACCATCTTGTATGTCATTTCAAAGCTGGAACATGTGTCATTGTATGCCATATTTCATCCTTGTCATGCTTTGGTAGAGTTGCACTTTGTTCCTTAGGTTTGATCCCTTGCATTTGTGCATGTTTGCATGTACCTTGTTGCCTCATTTTCATCATATTGGCCACTGATTTGGGTGTGGCCGAGGTCCATCCATCATGGTTTAAGTCCATCTTGCATTGTGTATGCCATATAATCCATGTTATTGCATGTTTGATCATTGCATTGCGTATGCCTCGTTCATAATATTGCGTATGTTAGTGCATTGTGTATGCATGCCATATAATCCATGTGCATTGAGTATGCCATTGATTAGTTCATAGCATTGCGTATGCCATTTGCATGCTTGCATGACATTTCTTGCATCTTCGCATCATTCAGTTGCATTGCATTTAGATCGCATGCTGGAGTTACATTTGTCCATACATTGTTTGTTGCATTGTGTTTGGAATAGGAGTTAGTCCAAACACGGGAAACGAAGAACGTTTCATACTCCAAGTGATGAAACATGCCTCGATTCCCGGTCGCCGACACTCTTGACCATCCATGATGGAGTTGTTGGTTTTAGTTGCTTATATGTGCATTCATGTCCCATTGAGTCGTGCAATTCGACTCCTCGGCCATCATGCATTGGGATGCGTGATTGGTGGCCCAAGGATCGAGGACTACACTCCCTAGAGCTTATGCAATGATGGGGAGAATGGTCTGGCACACATATGTTGAAAACACTTTGCCTTCTCTCTCTCTTGCCTTTGTTGCAGAAAAAGCAGTAACCAGGAGAATGAACTGGTCGGCCGACCAGGTTTTCTGGCAGGCCGATCACCTTTTCTGGTCTTCACCACCAAGGGTGGTCGGCAGGTGGTCTCCCTTACCCATAGCTTGGTCGGCAGCCGTCCCACAGCTTCCCTGGATGAAGTTTCATCTCTCTGGGGCCTCATGCAACTTTCTAAAATCAATTGCAAACAAAGGCGAGCCAGAACATCGCGATGGATTTCCTGACAAGGTGACTCGAGCATGCATGCATCCTTTATCATTCGGAACAGAGCTGAGGCAGTCCATTCCATGTAGCTTGCATGCTAATTTATTTGTTTCCTTAGTTTAATTTGTTAATTAATTAATGTGGTGTAATATTTAGCCGTAATTCCTTATTCATTTCGGTTGTGTGATAACTAGTTTAATTAGCTTAGATTAGCTAGTTGGTTCTGTATTATTTATTCGGACCCTCCGCGAGAGGGCGAACTTTGTGATAAGTGTGCGTGTGTGTGATGCATGTCTTCCAACCCCACGTCTTTCTCCCTTTTGTTTACCAGCTTATGATGGTTAGTTTTAGGGCATGTTTCAATTAGCATCTATATGTTCGCATGATTACATCCATTCATCTGTATTGCACGCACCGGGCTCGGCACATCATGCTAACTGCATTGTATTTCAATTCCAAGTTGAATACATGTATCGATTGTTGCATCTCATATGCCATCTTAGAATAGCCGAGCCTATTGTAGCTGCATTTTTGCATGTGTTGCATTAGGCATTCTTCGCATAGTTAGGATTCATGCATGATTTCTAATTAGCTTCTTTCTTTGGCTTGGAGTACTCGGCAAGTGTTTATGCTTTAGCATCCTTGCATGTGTGTGAGTGACTGCCATGATAGCATGCTTACCATGAGGCTATGTGCTTATGTGATATAACTATCTGAATGCCTGTGAGTGAAGGTTGGGTTGCTTGAGTTGGAATAATTCGTCGAAACCCGTGTTTTAGCCTACTTGCGAGTAGCAAACTTCAATCCATTTTCAAAACAAACGGATATGCGATGCTTTGTTCCAACTTAGGCAATCCAGTCTATACTTGTATGCTGTGCGCATTACATAGTAAATCTAGGCTAATAAACCAGAATAAGAGCATATATGTTTTCAAAAACAAGATATCATGTTTAGTAGTAACCAATCTTTGGTCGGGCGAGCGGGGGTGCTCATTCCATGACCTTCCCCAATCGTACCCAAGTTCCCGAGCCGAGGCAACTTTGGTGATGACGGACATGTGGCCTTAGGCACGTGTCAGGGTTCCTAAATTCCCCCAAAATAAAATATTTAGGTGGCGACTCTGTATCTGGCAAAGCAGTCCATGTTTGGCACTTCTTTCTAAAAATCAATTTTTCAAAACGATTTGCCGGATTTGGACTCTTTGGTGATTTATCAATTTTGCATTGCACTTTGCAAGATCAGATTAAGAACCGTGACATTGAGTTCGAACTGTAGTGAGCCCAAATGAACAAAACGGGATTTTCCCAAGACGTTCGGGACTTTCCCGTGCCGCACATCCGATCTAGGAATCCCAGTTATTTCAAACCCGTGAGCCCACCACCTTTGAGCTGATGGGAATGATTGGCGACCTTCAAAGATCTGTGGCTGATCTGGCCTATGGAATGTCGGCCCTGCTACCAACTGCATCGTATGCCGGGAATTTCATGCCGCAGGAGCCCCCGCTACTAGGGCAAATTACAATTGATTTTAGCCAACCTGAAGCTGTGTCAAGCTCCAGCAATGACATGTCGACGACAACAGGGCTTTGCACTGAAGTAGCAACCCAAACCGTCCACCAAGCTGAGGCTAGTGGAAAGAACAAGGTGAAGGTGGATACTGATCCCTATAAACAACTCCAGCAGGTTGTTGAGGCTCTGAAAGCCAGAGGGTTGAATAAGCAACAAGTACTCGCAATTGTGGCTAAGACTGTGGATGACACTTTCCCCACTCAGACCGAGGGCAGTTCAAGCCAAGGGAAAAATCGAGAGAAGGGTCATCATACTAGAACCGTTCCCTCCAACCCTAATCCTTCACCCAGGAAAAATCAGCAAGCCAAGCCTGTACCTGCCGATCCTTTTGCTAGTGTATCCGGTAAAAATGCACAAAACTCGAAGTATCTACCCCGAGGTCGCAAGGTATTCCATGCCCTTTATATGCCTTTGTCTAAGGCGCTTCGAATCCTCACTGAAAAGGGGCATCTCAAACCCCTTGAGCCTCGGCCCTTCCTGAATCCCCTTCCATCTAAACATGATGGTACCCAGTACTGTGCATACCATCAACAAACCGGTCACAGCACCGAAAACTGCTTCCGTCTTCGCCATGAAGTACAGGATCTGTTTGACAATGAGATCATCCTCCCACCTAGCTCTGCAAAGTCTATCATCACTGAGTTGGTGGACTTCGAGGATAATACAAGTATGTGATCAGGGGTTGATCCACCTGCAGGCGGCACTCGATTTATTTCAGATGTGGCGTTTGGCACGCACTATTTTTGAGCATTTGCGAATGCTAATTTTTCTACTTTCTGACTTGGGTGTTGAGTCAGTTCAGTGGTTTTGTTTCGAGTCTGTCTCGTTGTTTTGAGTCGGTCTTTTTGATTAAGGTCTGTCTTGTTGTATCAAGTCAGCCCTGTGTCTACAAAGGTCGGGTGATTCCGGGGGCGTTACCTCGGGCATCACCATTTTGTTTTGTGATTATCCTTTTGCTTTATCTTGAGTCTGTCTCTGCTGTGGGGCCGGTTGCAACCAGGAAATCTGAACGAAACAGCTGTGGCTGTCATATTTTTGTGCTTATTGCTACTTTGAGCCTGTTGTGCAAGCAAGTTTAGAATGAAACGACAGTATATTTCACCTGCTCTTCTGTGCCTTGAAATCATTGCATTTGACCTAAGTTTTTCAAAACTTTTCGAAATCTATGATGAAAACGAAGAGCAAGGAATTCCTCTGGATTTGCAAAATTTGATCAATTTAGAGAAAGAGAGGCATGCTAAGCCCTTAATGATTGAGATCATGTTTGTTAATGTGAGTACTGAGAAGGATCCTGGCTTGATCCAAATTGGTTCTACACTGTCTTCAGCGCGAGCAATTTGTCGCTTTCTTAAAGATTTCAAAAAAGGTTTTGCGCGGTCCTGCGAAGACCTGTGTGGAATCGCTCTGGAGATTGTGCAGCCTAGGATCACTCTCAGTGTCGAAACTCGACCCCTTGCTTTCGAACCTTGAACTTAGATTTAGAATGTTCAATGGTCAACCACAATGTAAGGCCCGTGTGGCCGGATCAAAAGCAGCCCATGAACTAGGGGCGAGAATATCAGATGTGATCAAAGGAAGCTTGCGAAGCTAGATCAAAAACAACCCTTGAACTGGGGGCAAAAATGTCAGATGCGCTTGAAGAGTCAAAAATGAGTCTTTTTTCTGCAAACCAGGGAAGACTGGCAAGAATGCCAAATCCCAGAAGGGGAGGAAAGAAGAAAGCATTGCTGAAGGATAACGGAGTTCCTATCCACAACACTAGGGGCAAATTCAGCCCCCCATTGGATGAACTCCTACATCGTTAGCGAACAGTAGCCATTCTCTTGGATTCAGATGGCTCCGAGATCTCAAACCATTTAACATGGACAAAGCTAAACTTTTACCCTTGAGAAGCTCGCTGGGCCGAAAACCCGGAAGGGCGACCCAGGCAAAAGTTAGAGCAAGAAAAAGAAGAGAACGAACAAAAAAAAAAAAGAAAAATGCAAAGAATAAAAAAAAAGAAAAATAAGAAAAATAAAGAAAATGAAAGGAAAAGATGAAAAAGAAAAAAGTAGAAAAGAAATGAAAAGAATTGAAAAGAAAAGAAGAACAAAGCTCGCAAGGTTGAAAACCCAGAAAGGGCAGCCTTGGCAAAAGTTAGAGCGCAAAGGGAGAGGTTAATACCCGAGTGTACCTTAACCCCGGAACTACGCAAGGCTTGATTCCCATGTTTGGGATACGTACACAACTTCATTCTGAAGTCCAGCCGTAAAACACTTCAAATTCGACTGTGTCCATGTGACGGTTCTGGTCTTTGTCTTCTCTGTATCCAAGAATTTGATTGTAATTGTCACTGTGAGGACTGGTTGCCATGTGCTGCGGCGCTATTCAGACTAGGGGCAACTTTCCGTTGCCGTGAAGTGTTGCAGTGCTATTCAGAGTAGGGGCAACTTTCAGTTGCCATGCAGTGCCGTTCAGACAAGGGGCAATTTTTTCATTATTTTGGATCTGAGGTTGTGCATCTCAAGAGTAAATTCTACGCTTATTGAGCAGTGGCCATTTGTAAAAATAGTTTTGAGAATTTTTAATGAGGTTGACTAATTTTCTTGAAAATTACTCCATTTTTCTAAAACTAGACCATTTCTTGGACCTAAAAAAGGAAATTTCCAGTGCTCATAACCTGACTTGCATGATTTCAGATCAGAAAATCGAACAAGTATGTTAATCTAACTCTCATTTTGGTCAAAATTGTTTTAGTAGAAAGCCAAAAACAAAAAATGGTCAAAATGATGAACTAGGGGCACAGTTGAGTCAGGTTTTCTGTCTGTTCCCCGTTATCAACATGATTGCAAGAAAGGGCACCGTATTTGCTAGAAATGGCACCACTGAAGCTGCCCGCAAAAGGGCAAAAAGCTCTCACATCCTCCAAGCAACGAGGTATCAAGCGAAGTGCAAAGCACGAACTAGAATAGGGCAAGAGATTCCACTCCCTCATCTGGACAAGAACTGATCATGTCTAAACTCCCCAGCAGAGCATCGTCAACCGATGCCAGTTGCAGATCTGCTGTGCGCATTGTAACCCCTCTGTGGGAGAAATTCACTATTGTAAACAAGAACAAGAATATGGTAGAATACCAAGGGCAAGAGCCCACAACTTCCTGCTTATCCATCAACCACCCAGGGAAGGGATAAAAAATGAGAGAATGAAGAATAGAGAGATGTGCGCTAAGAGAAAAAGTGAGGAAAAGGGCTTTTTCAAAAAAATAGAGGTTGAGGGCCGAGTGATGTGAGAATCACTAGTGAGAAAGGGCGGGAAACAATATCCAGAGAAACTGGCTCCTCGTGCATCGAGAGGTCACTTTCCTTTATAACACAGCTGAGTATTGTGTTTGTGTGTTTTTATTTGTTCCGATTCTTGCTTTTGAGTGTCAATAGATGTGTTTAGGTTGTTTTACCTTGTTTTTCCTTTGTTGAGTTGTGTTTAGGTTGTTTTACCTTGTTTTTCCTTTGTTGAGTTGTGTTTAGGTTGTTCTACCTTTTGATTTCCGTTGTTGAGTCGTTTTGGCTGTGGTCAGTTGTAGGCTCAATACCCGGTTGAGAACCCTTTTCTCACTCTCAATTTCAAAAAATCGTTTTGTGCTCAGAGTGCCGTGCCGTTCTCCACATCTGTGCAAAACAAGATTTTGTTCTTTCAAAAAACGCAGGGTTCAACCTGGGCCATGTGGGAACAGTAAAACCAGGACCTATCTGAAGCTATATAGGTTCTAGACTTCGAAGCAAAAGAAAAAAGTGAAAATGTCGGGCATCTGAGTTTGTTTCAACTTCTGCAATTTCTGTCATCGCATCCTGTATGTTCAGAATGAGCTGTGTGTTCAAAATTAAAAGAATACTGTGTTATGGGTCGTGTGTTTAGATCGAGCAGTGTTGTGTTATGAGCTGCGTGTTCAGAATTGAAATGTGTGATCTGCGTGTTCAAAATGAAGTGAATGAGTTGTATGTTCAGAAATGAAAATTTAAGAGCTCCGTGTTCAGAATTAAGAATGAGCTGCGTGCAAATGAAAATGTATGAGCTCCGTGTTCAGAATTGAAATGTGTGAGCTGCGTGTTCAAAATGAAGAAAATGAGCTGTGTGCCCGAAGAATGAGTTGTGTGCCCGAAAATGAGTTGTGTGCCCGAAGAATGAGCTGGATGCCCGAAAATGAGCTGTGTGCCCGAAAATGAGCTACGTGCCCGAAAATGAGTTGTGTGCCCGAAGAATGAACCCGCGTGCCCGAAAATGAGCTGTGTGCCCGAAGAATGAGCCGTGTGCCCGAAATGAGCTGTGTGCCCGAAATGAGCCGTGTGCCTGAAAATGAGCTGTGTGCCCGAAAATGAGCTGTGTGCCCGAAAATAAGCTGTGTGCCTGGGATGTGCTATGTGCCACAAAATGTGTTGTGTGCCCGAAATGAACTGTGTGTTCAAAATAAGCCGTGTGCCCCAAACAAGCCGTGTGCCCGAAATGAGCTGTGTGCTCGAAAAATGAGCCGTGTGCCCGAAAATGAGCTGCGTGCCCAAAAATGAGCTGTGTGCCCGAAAATGAGCTGTGTGCCCGAAGAATGAGCTGCGTGCCCGAAAATGAGCCATGTGCCCAAAGAATGAGTTGTGTGCCCGAAAATGAGCCGTGTGCCCGAAAAAATGAGCTGTGTGCCCAAAAATGAGTTGTGTGCCGAATAAATCGAATACTGTGTTATGAGTTGCGTGTTCAGAGTGAGCAGTGTGCTGATACGAGCAGTGTATTCAAAGTGAACAAAATACTGTGTTGACTGTTTCACTGTTTCAGGCCAAAATGGCAATCAAAAGTGCTCTCCCTGATAGGGCTGTTCAAAAATCCGTTCAAACCGGTAATCCGGACCAAACCAGACCGAATCATACGGTTTGGTTCGGTTCCATTAAGAATTGGTTCGGTTTCGGATTAAGAAATATGAGAACCGTAAAAACGGTTCGGTTAACGGATTTTATGAAAAAACCGCGGTTCGAACCGAACCGAACCGAATTTAAAAGATATATATATATATATATAATATAATATCAAGTTTTATTTTTATTAATTGGTTTTTTATAATTTTAATGATATTAGGATGATATAGATATGTAATATTAAGTGATGCCTTAATATTGTTAGTTTTTATCATGAGGTAAATGTAATTAGTTGGAGTAATTATTTTGCTAATATTAACAATTTATTCTTGTAAATAGAAATTTTTGGAACCGTAAACCAAACCGAAACCGAACCGTTTTTTCGGTTCGGTTCTGGTCCGATTTTACAAGTGTAACGGTCTGGTCTGGTTCTCAAAATCACAGAATCGTTAGGATCGGATCGGTTCGGTTCTTGGATTTTCTCAAAATCGAACCAATCTGGACCGTGTACACCCCTACTCCCTGAGTACCATTCCCCGTCAAAGTTATCTTGGCTATGTTTGCAATGAGGGAAAGTTGTGAATATGATCAGGAAGGACAACGGCATTTGTGGTTTCTGCATGCAGAAGCTACCCCTTGTCAGCATTTCAGGACCATTGTACTGCGAGTTGAAGGTAAGTGTTCGAAGAACGCATTGGAGGGGAGATCCCCGTCAGAGTAAAGCGGTTTACCGCCACTCACTCCATGAGGTGCTTTCTAAAGTGCCGCTTTGTTTGTTTATTGCATTCCCTAAACATCATGCTCTACATTGCTTGTAACATGTACTGTATCATCGCACTTATTGCGTTTATTTGCATCTTATGTTATCTTGTACCATTTATCCTTTTACGTCGAGCTGCGTTTAAGATCGTTGTCCTCCGGGACTTTCTCAGGTTGCGCCGAGCACGCACCTGATAGTTTGTTTCTGACCTCCTCTTACGATTTCAGCGTGGTTTGAGTATCCCTTTCCTCACACGATTTCAGCATGTTTGGAATTTATCTCAGGTTGCATCGTGTACGCACCTGGGCGGTTTGTTTTCGGGCCTCTTCTCACGATTTCAGCGTGGTTTCAGTGTCCCTTTCCTCACACGATTTCAGCGTGTTTGGAATTTATCTCAGGTTGCATCGTGTACGCACCTGGGCGGTTTGTTTTCGGACATCCTCTCACGATCTCAGCGTGGTTTGAGTGTCCCTTTCCTCACACGATTTCAGCGTTTTTGGAATTTATCTCAGGTTACGTCGTGTACGCACCTGGGCGGTTTGTTTTCGGACCTCCTCTCACGATCTTAGCATGGTTTGAGTGTCCCTTTCCTCACAGGATTTCAGCGTGTTTGGAATTCATCTCAGGTTGCGTCGTGTACGCACCTAGGCAATTTGGTTTCGGACCTCCTCTCACGATTTCAGCGTGGTTTGAGTGTCCCTTTCCTCACACGATTTCAGCGTGTTTGGAATTTATCTCAGGTTGCGTCGTGTACGCACCTGGGCGGTTTATTTTCGGACCTCCTCTCACGATCTCAATGTGGCTTGAGTGTCCCTTTCCTCACATGATTTCAGCGTGTTTGGAATTTATCTCAGGTTACGTCATGTATGCACCTGGGCGGTTTGTTTTCGGACCTCCTCTCACGATCTCAGCGTGGTTTGAGTGTCCCTTTCCTCACACGATTTCAGTGTGTTTGGAATTCATCTCAGGTTGGGTTGTGTATACACCTAGGCGGTTGTTTTCGAGCCTCTTCTCGCGATTTTCAGCATGGTTAGAGTGTTCTTTTCCTCACACGATTTCAGCATGTTTGGAATTCATTTTAGGTTGCGTTGTGTATGCACCTAGGCAGTTGTTTTTAGGCCTCTTCTCACGATTTTAGTGTGTTTGGAATTTATCTCCGGTTGCGTGGAACGCGCTCCTGATTGGTTTTCTTTGTTCTTCCTCCTCTCACGATTCCAGCGTGGTTGGAGTGCGTTACCCCATTTGCATTTATTACTCTATCTGTTACATCCATTGCATCATATCTGTTTTATTCTGGTCTAGGAGACCTTAAATCCTGCATCTTCATTCACACTGTCTTGTGCACTCTCTAGTCTAGGAGACATTAAATCCTCTAAAGGTGCAATTCCTTTGGTATTTGTCGTGCCCGAACAACTTCCAGTGGTCTGGTATAGCCATCTGCCTGTGTTTGCGGTGAGTTCCTAGGAGACCAACTGAGACAGTGGAAACTAGAGTTCGAATGGCTCATGCCTAGAACGCAAAGGTTCGGGATTTCCGAGACTAAAGTCTAGTTTAAATACCCAGAGGTATATCCTCGGCTTGAAATCTATATGGCAGCCCCATAGATTAAGATAGCATATGTATGCGCCTCAATTCTGGATACTGAACCAACCTAGTCTGTCACCCTGTTGGAGAATAGGGAAAGCTGCGACCATAGTCAGGGAGAAAAGTTGTACCTGCGGTTCAACCGAAAAGAAGGGGAAGGTCCCCAGCAACATGAGGTAAGTCATTGCCAATTGCCCCTGTAAGGTACCTTCGCTTCCTAACTACTACATCATTTAGTATGTCTATTACATTTTAGCTATTACATTGCATTGTACATAGCATTTATCGCATGCATTCACTGCATATCAATTGTATCGCTTGCGCCTTTCCGTGTTAAGCTTAGTCTGGCATGTGCCCATACTTTTCGCGTTAAAGCATGGTTATATGATTATGTGTACGCGCCTATTCCACTAAGGGAATTGTGGTTTGAGGGTGACGGCACCATTTCTGTGTTAGACGTGGTTTGTTTTGTCTCTATGCCTTTTCTAGGCAAAATATGGTTTGGTTGCGCGCCTTATTCACTTCATCCATTGCATCCATTTCTTCGTATTTTAGTTTGTTACATTTAGCATTTAGGATCACGATCTTTCCTCAGCAGATCGTTCCCCACTTATATCATGCCACACAATTACTTGTACTTTGTGGTCTCTCTGCGAAACACATAGTTTTGCATGTGCTCGTACCCCTTTCACGTTGAAACACGGTTCTGTTATGTGCAAGCATCCATGCTGAGTTGTGGCCAGTACTAGGATGTAGGCACTTAGCTTGTATTAGGTGTCGTTCAGCTTGTGCCCACTGCCTTTTCTGTGTTAAAAGTAGTTTGATTTTGCATCTCCATCCCTTTATGATATTTGTGTGGTTTTGTACTACTTGTGGTTTGATCATCTCACATACATTGCATATCATTTGCATTGTTTCGTTACATTGTACATTGTTTTCTAATATTGCATATCATTCGCGCTATTTTGCGCATTGCGCTATCTTGCGCATCGCATTGTCTTGTGCATTGCATATCATTCGCGCTATTTTGCGCATCGCGCTATCTTGCGCATCGCACTATTTTGTGCACTACATCATTCGCACTATCTTGCGCACCTCATCTGCACTTGTTAGTGCATTGCATTGTTTTGCGTCCCTACCGCATTGTTATGCGTTACACTTAGGTTGCATTGTTTTGCATCTTTTCCGCATTGTTATGTGTCACTCTTAGGTTGCATTGTCTTGCATCCCTTCCGCATTGTTATGTGTTACACTTAGGTTGCATTGTCATGCACCCCTTCCCGCATTGTTATGCGTCACACTTAGGTTGTATTGTCATGCACCCACACTTCACTTGCGTCGTCATGCACTTTTCATTTGCATTGCCATGCATATCTCTAACGAATGTTGTACCTGTTAAGTATCTTTCTTTTGCAGGCACGGTATTGTATGTACGGTTCATTCATAGAGATGTTCCGGTTCAGTTTGAACGTACCTTTTCTCCTCTCGCGTGTGGTGCGTTAGGACGTCTTCGGTTTCGAACACTCGGATGAGTTCCGGTGTTCTTTCATACCTTTTCTCCTCTCGCATGCGGTGCGTTAGGACGTCTTCGGTTTCGAACACTCGGATGAGTTCCGGTGTTCATTCATACCTTTTCTCCTCTCACATGTGGTGCGTTAGGACATCTTCGATTTTGAACACTCGGATGAGTTCCGGTGTTCATTCATACCTTTTTTCCTCTCGCATGCGGTGCGTTAGGACATCTTCGGTTTCGAACACTCGGATGAGGTCCGGTGTTCTTTCATACCTTTTCTCCTCTCGCATGTGGTGCGTTAGGACGTTTTCGGTTTCGAGCACTCAAATGCATTCCGGTGTCCATTTGTTCGCTTTCTCCTTTTGCGTTTGATACGTTGAGAGTTGTTTCGTTTGAGACTCTGGGTGTTCTCGGTAGTCGCTTTTAGCCTTCTCCGCGTGAGACGCAGTGAGAATTGTATAATTTTCTTACATCCTTTCTGCATGAGATGTGGTTTGGCTCGTGTTTACTTGCTTTGCATAACATTCGCTTACACTGCTGTATTTATTGTGTATATTTGCTTCATTACAGCATGCTTTGCATGATCATAAGTTATGTTCACTTTGTGCATACCCCTTTGCATTTTGCCCCTACCTACGGGCACATCTCTTTGTTTATCTCGCCTGTTTGTCTAGGTCTTCGGCCTTGTCAAAAATGGGTCGTCTCTGGGCTTTGACATTCACTCCCGTCACTTACGACTTTCGAGTTCTATCAAAGAGGGGCAACTGTAGACACCTCATTTTTTACCGACCTTAAGACTCAGACGTCATCGATTGAGCGCTCGGTGATTGCGCATGTTGTGCTCGTTTCGAGGTTTTGGAGTTCTTGGCCGAGAGCCTCGCCTCCGAGCCTCGAAACTTTTTGTGCTTTGCTTCGGTTTGCAAACCAAGTCTTGCTTTCTCTTCCCGGAGGGAGTGAGAGGTCTTGTAGACCATCTCTCAGTGGCCGTAGGCTACTTTTCATGGTCGCAGGCCATTGTTCCCGTTTGGAGACCAGTTTTCGATTTTCGGAGCCGTCGGTCGCGCGCCTCGGTTCGGGACCGCTTTACATTCTCTGTTTGGCACGGTTTTTGGCACACACCTTGTTTCCTCTCTCTAGAGGGACATTGTGGCCCGGGAGGCCACCTTTGTGGTCGCACGTCTGTAGACGCGCCCGCGAGGGGGACCTCGCTGCTACTACAGTTCGGACTCGCGATTTTTGTTTGTCGCGGTTCTTAATCTGAACCAAAGAGTCCAAATCTGGCAAATCGTTTTGAGAAACAGATTTTTGAAAAAGTAGTGCCAAACATGGACTGCTTTGCCAGATACAGAGTCGCCACCTAAATATTTTTAAAATGGGGAAATTTAGGAAACCCTGACTCGGTGCCGAAGGCCACATGTCCGTCATCACCGGAGTTGTCTCGGCTAGGGAGCTTGGGTACGATCGGGGAAGGTCAGCTATGAGCACCCCCTTTCGCCCGGTCCGAAGACCGGCCTCTACTAACCATGATATCCGATTTTGAAAACTTTACGTGTTCTTATTCCATTTATTAGCCTAGAATTCCTATGTTATGCGCGCAGCAAACAAGTATAGACTAGATTGTCTAATTTGGAAATAAGCATTGCATATCCGTTTGTTTTAAAAAGTACTTTGGAATTTGCTACTCGCAAGTAGGCTAAAATACGGATTTCAACGAGTTTTTCCAACTCAAACAATCCAACCTCCACCCACGGGCATTCAAAACAGTTTATCTCATACAAGCACTTAGCCGCATGGCAGGCATACTGTCATGGCAACACTCACACACATGCGGGATGCTAAAGCATAAATACTTACATCGTACTCCGTGCCAAAACAGTAAACTAGTTAGCAAACATGCATGTCCTAGTTCATGTTAAAAATGGCTAGTGCATCACATGCAAAAATGCAATCTAGGCAGGCTCGGCTAACCTTAAACATGGCACATGAAATGCGATCAATTACCACATATTCAATTTGTGAATTGAAGTACAAATGCAGTTAGCGTGATGTACCGAGCCTAATGTATGTAATACAAATGTATGGATGCACGCATGCAT
Source organism: Camellia sinensis (assembly GCF_055761805.1). Taxonomy (NCBI): domain Eukaryota; kingdom Viridiplantae; phylum Streptophyta; class Magnoliopsida; order Ericales; family Theaceae; genus Camellia; species Camellia sinensis. The sequence goes on from NC_138966.1 coordinate 18,203,291, forward strand.
AGCATAAGGTATGCTAAATTAAACGTGCCCTAATCTACTAAGCAGGTAAATAAAAGGGAAGAAAGAAGTGGGGATTGGAAGACATGCATCACACACACGCACACTTATTACAGATTTGCCCTCGCTCGGAGGGACCAAATAAATATTACAAATTAATTAACTACGCAAGCTAATTAAATAATTACAAATTAATTAATTTAATTAACAAATTAAATTAAGCTAAGAAAACAGATAAATCGCCTCGGGAAACGCGCCGCCATGCATAGGCTGCCTCTGTTTTCCTTCCTTCACTCCTCTGGAGGCTGTCAAAACCTCAGGACTGCATCCCTGGACACTGGGGAGTGCCACCGGGTTGAGTGGAATTACCACCGGCAATGGTGTGTGGCCATCGGCACAAAATGAAGCTGTCGGCAGAGGAATTGTTGCCGGTCGGCACCTTACACTGCCGGTCGGCAGAGTGTTCCTGCAGAATCTGCAAATGACAGCAACAGAGGGCAAGGCAAAGCATGGCAGTACAATTCAAGGCATATATGCACCAACCATGTCCCTTATCATGATAATGACTCAAAGGGGCATGTGCCTCGATTCTCGGACCACCAATCACGCATTTCCATGCATGATGGCCCAAAGAACCAAGTATGCAACTTTGATTTCAAATACATGCAAACCAAATCAAACCAAAGTCCTAATCCCTATCACCAAATCAAGGGGCAAGGAATGCATGCAAAATGCAATGCAACCTAAGCATACAAGCTAAGGATGCAACATGGCATGGCAACTAACTTATGCAAGCATACAAGCATACATATGGCAATGCAAATAGATGGAGAGATGGACTTAAACATGAATTAGGCAACTCTAAATAGGCCTAAAACAGTAGCCATAATGCTCAAAAATGGAGGCTAAATACACATGCACACATACACATGTTGAAAGGCCAACACTTGGGCATAAATTGAACAACTCTCAAGCACACTTGAAAAGGACAAACATGGACTATTAACATGCAACATAAGATCTGAAAATGCATGTTAGGATGGTGTCAAACCAAGCAACAAAATCAAGCCAAACATGCAACAAATAGTCCAAGTGTTCAAAGCAAATCAAAGGAGCATTGAACTACACTTAACAAGACCAAACATGGCATGAAAGGAAGGACCAAAATCAGAGGTTTAGCATGTTAAAACAAAGCTAAAGGACTACTTAGATGGCATCTAAGTGACTCAAAATCAAAGGCATGCATAAACACCAAAACATGGAGCATTGCTACGCAAGCTTAAGAGGCATTAAAGATGCATGCAAGGAAATCAAACAAGCATGGAAATGGGACTGAAATAACATATAAAGTGACCCCAAATCACCAAATCGATGCAAAGATGTCATGCTATACATGCACATACTCAAGGCCAACAAGCCCAAATACAAAGGAGCTATATCAAGCATGCCAAAATCAACCCAAACAACCTAGGACAGACCTAGAGCATGGCAAAACATGCACAAAATCTTCACAAGACTAAGCCTAAAACATGCTCCAACAAAGGCTAACAACCTAAGACATGTTAAGGCATAACAAGGCATTACAAGGCAACTATGCTAAGCATGCATGGAGTGCCAAAACCAACTTGAAATCATGTTATATTATGGATATATAAGCATGAAAAACAGCCTAAATATGCTCAACACACACTCAAGCATAATGCTCTCTCAAGAGGCCAAAACATGCCCTTTTCAAGGACAACAAGGAGAGGGGGTTCCTCTCTCCTTCTTGGGACTTCAAGGCATCATCTTCACCACTGAAATCCCTCAAGATTTCAGTGGTGAAGAGACCCCAACACCAAAATCCCGGAGCTAGCACAAAATGGCCCAAAATGAGGCCTTTCAAGGCCTAAGGGGGGTCAACCACCCTCAAACAACAAAACACTCTTAATAAACAATAAAGAGGGCCTAAAAATAGAACTTTCTTATGTTATACAATAAGCACAAAAACAGCTCTAAGATAGGTAGAAAATCAATGCAAAAATGGGGAATAAAGGTGTAAGCTTCTTACCCTTGATGATCCCTTCACAAATGGTGCTCCAATGGCCTCCTTTAGCTTGGATCCAACACCAAAACTTCAAAACCAGTCCCTTAGAACCTCAAGAGCCAAAGGAAGGTGAAACACTAGGTGTTTGTGTGCAATAGTAAGACACAAAACACCTAGTGCACAAAAGAGAGGGAAAGAGATATAGGGAGTGTATCTAACTCAAACCCTAAAACCAGAGCTTAACAATGGCTGTTTTTGCTCTCAAAATATCTAAACTCTCTAACCTCTCAAGCCAAGAGACCCTCTCCTCTCTATATGGCACTTCTTGTCATGTAAAGCTTACAAGACAAGCTTCATAAGAGGGAGATCCCTCCATACACGTGTATGGAGGGGAGCAAAAGCAAGACAGCTGTCTTAAAATATCTACAAAAGCAGATCCACAGTAATCGGCCGGCCAAAAATGCCATCTTGGCCAAAAAGAGTGCCGGCCGGCACTAAAAAGTGCTGACCGGCAACAAATAGTGCCGGCCGGCAATATACATTGCCGGTGGCAGCAAAAACCAGCCGGTGGCCTCTAGCCACTGCCGGTGGTGGGTGGGGATGGTCTACAAGCCCTACCCTGCCCTTCCAAGGTAAAACACAAGTGTTTGGTGCAAAACCAGACACTAAACAGTCGAGTTCGGAGATCCTAAGGCAAGGCACGCGAGCCGAGGCCTCCGGGAACTCCAAACGAACACAAACATGGATAATCACCGAGTGTTCCAAGCGGTGACGTCCAAGTCTTGAGGACGGTCAAAAATGGGGTGTCTACAGTTGCCCCTCTTTGACAGAACTCGAAAGTCATAACAATGACGGGAGTGAATGTCAAAGCCCAGAGACGACCCATTTTTGACAAGGCCGAAGACTTAGACAAGCATGCAAGACAAACAAGATATGCGCCTGAAGGTAGGGGCAAAATGCAAGGCAATGCAGAGAGTCGGACATAACTTATGATCATGCAAAGAAAACTGTAACGAAGCATACAAGCGACAGTTTTAAGCTAGCATACACCGAACTACACTACAATGTAGAAAGGATGTAAGAGAATTATGCAATTCTCGATACGTCTCACTCGGAGGATACAATACCTGTCTGGTTCGTCTGGTTGCACCAGCCTCGAATGAACCGTACATACAATATCGTGCCTGCAAAGAAGACAAACATAACAGGTACAATATCGTTAGCAACATGCATGACAATGCAAATGTAGATGCAAAACGAAATGCAATATATACAAAATAATGTATAAACAATGCAAATGAAGATGCAATACAATTGAAATAATACAAATTACATGCAAAACATTTGAATCATGATCCAATCATGAGCGGTTCGGGACCACACCTATGTCAAATAGATTGATGGAGATAACAAATCTGTCTACCATAGAACGGTCAACTGAACTATGAGCATTGTAGACAGACGCAAGAACAAGTATTGGGTGGAATCGACATAAGTGGGGAAACGACCCGCTGGAGAAAGGACTACGATCCTAATGCCGGATGCAAAAATTACACTACAATGTAATATGTATGGATATGCTAGGAAGATGGCAATGGATATGGCAAGCAGGCCAAACCAAATCTTGCCTAGGAAAGGTATGTACGCATACAGGCCATGTGTAACACAGAAAAGGTGCCGCAACCCTCAACCAACATATCAGCGTGGAATCGGCGCGATACACATGCAGAACTGTGTTTTAACATGAAGAGTAAGGGCACATACCGGACCAAGCTCAACCTGGAAAGGCGCAAGCCATAGGCGGAAGGCGATGTAATGAATGCATGCAATCTACAATGCAATATCTACAAATATGCAATGGAATGGATATGGATACAATGGATATGGCACGCAAGCCAAACCGAATCTTACCTAGGAAAGACATGTACACATACGAGCCATGTGTAACACAGGAAAGGTGCCGCAACCCTCAACCAACATATCAGCGTGGAATCGGCGCGATACACGTGCAGAACTGTGTTTTAACATGAAAAGTAAGGACACATACCGGACCAAGCTTAACCTGGAAAGGCGCAAGCCATAAGCGGAAGACAATGCAATGAATGCATGCAATCTACAATGTAATATCTACAAATATGCAATGGAATGGACATGAATACAGAAATGCATGACAATGCAGTGCGATGCGACTACTGGGAAAAATGCAATGGATGCATGCAAGCTACAATGGAAATGCATGACAATGCACTATGATTGTTTTTTTTTTGTTCTTTTTTTTCGAGATGCACATGATGCAAGTGCGACACGCGTGCCATACGGAATGTAAGGTGATACGAATGAGACACGTATGCCTCATAAGGTGCAAAAAAAGATTTTGACAATTGGACTTATACGCTATGCGAAGCCGGTTTGTGTTCAAAACAATGCAATGTACTAACAAGTACAAGCGAGGTGCGCAAGATAGCGCGATAGGATGCATGCAAGATGCAAGTGAGGTGCACAAAACAGTGCGATGCGCAAAACAGCGCGATTGAAATACAATGCACAAAACAGTGCGACGATTTGAAATGCACAAAACAGTGCGATGGTTTGAAATGCACAAAACAGTGCGACGATTTGAAATGCACAAAACAGTGCGATGGTTCGAAATGCACAAAACAGTGCGATGGTTTGAAATGCACAAAACAGTGCGATGGATATGCGATATACATGGGGCAACTTTTGGACCTTGTAAAAGTCAAAAGGATACGAAAAGGATACACCTTGCATGGGTTGAAGTGCTACGCACGGCAGATGCAGTCCGAAGTCAGAACGGAGGCCGGTTGACCATCGGAGGTACACTTTCTTGCACTTTCTTGAGCTATGAAGGCCAAAAACATCTCAGATGGCCTTAACAAGGCTGTGGGAACATAACCAGCCGGGAGGGAAGGCCACCGGCTGTCCACCGGCTGAAAAACAATTACATCGGCACAAAAAGGTGCCGGCCGGCACAAAATATTGCCGACCGGCAAACAGTTGCTGAATCGGGGCAGTTTCGACTTTTCACTTCGGGAGTTTTAAAATAGGGTTTCAAACCCTATTTTCTCACTTTTCCACCGCCGAAAACCCTAACCCTCTCTCTCTAGAGTGTTTTGCTCTCATTTTTCGCCCGTTTCTTCGCGTTCTACGCCCGTTTCGTCGTCGGATTCGCGATTTCCTTCGCGTTTCAGACATTTCCAACCGATCACATTTTTGTTTCGGTGCCTCGTTTGGCGTTCCCGCCTTTTCGGGGTTTGTTCCCCTTGTTTTCCTCTTCATTTCCGTACCTTTTCATATTCCGGCCTTTCCGGCCATTCCCGACCCTCTCGGGAGTCGACTTTTCAGTTGACTCTTCGTATTCCGGCCCGGTTTTCCTTCCTCCAGCCATTTTCTCATCATTTCTGATATGGCGGACGACATTCCACGTAGCGGGACTCCCCCGGACCACGAGATGGATCCCGGGGTCGAGCTCCTACCACTGAGCGAGCGCCCGTTCGACCTGGCGACCTACCGGCCGGCGATCCATGTTCTGCCCCCCGACGCGACCTGCGTCAGTTCCGGAGCTTCGAGAGGCATGTGGCTCCTGCGCTACTACTGCGTGAGCCTACCTCCCACCTTTCATTCGGCACTTCCGATGTAACTCTTTGTCTTCTGCTTTACTTTTCGCAATGTAGGATACAAAAAAACTGTCATAGCTAGTTGTATTCTTTAACTGCTGAAAACTGATATGCTGTAGACTATAGTTGACTGTAAACATACATACAACTGATATCTGCTTGAGATTGACACATGCACACACACTGCACTAGCCCTGAATCACTCAAACACACTGCACTCACTGTTTTTCACTGCATACACACTGGCACCCAGTATTTGTCTGAATCTGTCAAACCTGCATGCATGCTATATCTGTTCTGAAACACCCAAACATGCTGACACATCACACATATTATTTCACTGTAAGCACACCGGCACCCGGTATTTGCCTGAATCTGAAAAACTTGCATACATGCTATATCTGTTCTTTCAAAACTGCATTTTGAATGTTGTCTTGCAATTGTTATTTTCTGTTTACAGGAGGGTTCCCATACCATTCGCGGGTATGGGAATACTGGTCCTCGGGAGTGGTATGACGAGCTCCCTAGCGCGGTCCGACGTATCGTGGATCGAGCGGGTTTTGGCGCCTTCTGCTGAGGACTCTCTAGGCTCTCCACATGCAGACCTCTCCTTGCTGCTCTGGCGGAGAGATGGTGGGACACCACCGATTCTTTTCATTTCTCTACTGCAGGGGATATGACGATGACCCATCATGATTTCTCGATGCTCACCGGCATCGGGGTGGGGGGTGATCCGATCCCATTTGACATCGCGATGGATGAGTGGACCGCAGCTCAGGTCCATCTACTGGGGGAGGCGCCACCCCTAGCTCGCCCAGGTTTCGTTCGATATTCCTGGTTTGAGGTCCAGTTTCGGGTCCAGCCCGCGTTGGAGGAGGAGGCGAAGATGACCCCGGAGGACGTGGAGAGGTATGCTCGCGGCTTCCTCACGTTCCTGTTTGGGACTACCATCTTCGCCCATCGGGCGAACACCGTGCCTCTCTGTCTTCTCAGCGCACTGGTGGACGTCCGGGACATTCTGCACTATGACTGGGGCGGCGCTGCTCTGGCCACCCTTTATGGATATATGAGCTCGGCTTCGCGCGGCAGCAGCCAGCTGCTCGGAGGTTACTAGCGGGCTTGTGAGGTACATTTCTTCTCCACTTTTTTCATTTCTGTCTCGTACTTTCTGTACTCTGTACACTGCACACACTGTAGTCTGTTTTACACTTGCTGTATACTGTACACACGGCACACACATACATTCTGCTTTACACTGACTGTACACTGCTCACACTGTACACTGCACACAATACACTGCACAACACACGGCTCTGCCATTTCTGCTTTATTTTGCATTCTGCTTCAACTGATAAATGCATTGGTATTTATCTTGCAGTTGTGGGTTTACGCCTACTTCCCTAGGCTCGCTCCTATGCCAGTTGCGGAGACTCCTCTGGCCGTCCCCTTTTCGAGTCGCTTCGACGGGAGATGCACCCGGCGACCACGGGAGACATTCGGCTTCTTCCGCCGATACTTCGATACCATTACCCCTGCCGAGGTATGTTTTACTTACAGTTCATTTAAGCTTCTCTTTTCCACTGTATATTTTCAAAATAGTAGATAACAAACTGTCTGTCACTTTCAGATCGCATGGCGGCCGTGGGCTCCCTTGCCGGCGGCGATGCGGGATCGGTTCCTTGGTGCGGAGGAGACCTCGCATTTCCGGATTTTGCTTGAGGGCCCGGTCTGTCGGGCTTGGTACCTGGGGGAGCGTTTCTTACGCCAGACCCTGGGGTTACCTGAGCAGATAGTCCCGGTTCACCCCCTGCAGAAATGAGGGAGACCGAGGGGCTCACCACTGAGCAGCTGGATGATTACTCCATCGGTTGGGAGGCGACCCGCTTCCGAGGCACCGAAGACTATCGGGAGTACGTGCAGATGTACCTGATGCGGCCTCTGAGTGGTCGTCGAGCAGAGGGGGCCAGGCCTGTGGCATCGGCGGCTGGGGCTGGAGCGGGGGTTGGAGTAGGGGCTGCGAGGAGGGCCCGGGTCCGTGGCAGGGGCGGAGTGCAGGGAGGACGGGGAGTTGGCTGGCCTGCTCTGCCCGCTGTACTGACTTTCCAGGGGTAGGGTGGGTCGACCTATCAGATCCCCTTCGCCCCTCCACCGGCTGGTCACGAGTTCATCGGCGTCCCCGACTTACCACCAGTATGTATTACTGCATTTTTGTACAGTTATTCATTTCAGTTTACTTGATATTCCACAGAATATTGATGCATCTGATACTTTTGCAGGCTTCTTCTGAGTACACCCGTCAGTCGTTGGCGATGAATGCCTCGATGATGGGGATGCTCCAGCGGACATTTGATCTCCTAGCTCTCTACAGCATACCGGTATGTCCTTCTGACACTGGCCTCAAACCATTCACACACTGCTTTACATAATCTGATGCACGACACAACACCTGATACACTGATCTCACAGTATCTGAACACTGCATACACTGCATTCTGCACTGTACTCTGCACTGATAAACTGCTCACGGCATTCTCACACTGTACTCATATACTGCATTCTGCACTGTTAAACTGCTCACGGCATTCATACACTATACTCGGCATTGCATTCTGTACTGATAAACTGCTCACGGCATTCTCACACTGTACTCATACACTGTATTCTGCACTGATAAACTGTCTACAGTATACTGATGCATTTCCCTTTTGTGTACTTTTTCAGCCTCCTTTCCAGATTCCCATGGCAGGAGGTGCTCCAGCTGGGCCTTCTGTCCCTGCCCGGGGGAGAGATGAGGAGGGCCGGATATTTCCTCGTACCAGGGGAGGGCGTACTCATGTCGGCAGTAGCTCGCGAGCTCCAGTCCCGGATGATGATGATGACGAGGAGTCAGAGGCAGAGGCAGAGGCGGAGTCCGAGTCATCGAAGGAGGAGACCGGAGGCGGTTCTAGCTCGGGCTCTGACAACGATGCTGATGATGCTCCTGGACCCTCGTCCAGGAAGAGGACCAGGACAGACTAACGGCCCTTGGAGTGCTCGACACAGATGCGGATTTTTGTCATTTTTCTTCTTTCTTGTACTTTTCCTTTTCCTTGGTAGTCAGATTACCTTGTACTGCCGCAGGCAGATTTTTGTTTCCAATACTTGTACATTTGAAAGGATAATGAAATGAAACGGACTTTTTATCTGAAAAAGTGTTTACATTTACACATCTCGTGCATTGCATCGCATCTCATCATGTTACACCTCAATGTAGATGAAATTGATTGGTTGTCTGAAAATTGAACACTCGCACTGTAATAATCAGATAATTAAACAGCCAACAGTAAAATAACCCACTGCCTAATTCTGCATACACAGCCCTCGCTCTACTGGGGATTAATCTGCATACGGCCCATAACACAACATTCGGTTCATTCTGCACACGGCAAATTCTGAACAAACGGCCCAATCTAACAGGACGGACCTCAAAGATGGAACCGGTTGGAGTCGAAACACGTTCAAATGTAGAGAATGGCACAACATTCTGAGTGTCAATGATTTTTGAAATCGAATGAGGGTTTTTCAAACCGGGGTATCGAGCCTACAACTGAACACAGCGGGGAGGACTCAAACGAAGAGGTACACGACCTAAACACAACGAGACACGCTCGGAGGGAACCTAAAACAAAGGTTGAAGTAAACACAACAAACGACACGACACACAGACGCGTTAACGACGACGGGGGGGGGACCTCAGATCACGAGGAGCCAGTTTCTCTAGGTATTGTTTCCCGCCCTTTCTGATTTGTGATTCTCACATCACTCGGCTCTCGAGCTCGGATTTTTTTTTTTTTTCAAAACCCTTTTCCTCACTTTTCTCTCAACTTACACCGCTCTATTCTTCATTCTCTCATTTTTCATCCCTCCCTGGGGTGATTGATGGATAAATAGAAAGGTGTGGGATCATGCTCAACATCGTTAGCTCACGGCTATTTCTTCTAACGGGTAGAGCGCTCTTCTGGCAAGTACGTCGATGACGGGGGAAAGACAGAACGCCTGGCTCGACTGTGCCCCTAGTTCATCATTTTAACCATTCTTTGTTTTTGCTTTCTACTAAAACAATTTTGATCAAAATGAGAGTCGGATTAACGTACTTGTTCAATTTTTTATTTGAAAACCATGCGAGTCAGGCTGTAAGCACTGAAAATTTTCCTTTTTTGGGTCCAAGACAAAGGTCTAGTTTTGGAAAATGAAATAGTTTTCGAGAAAATAGTCAACCTCAGTAAAAATTTTCAAAAAGCTATTTTCAAACAGCTGATGCTCAACAAGCATGAAACTTACTCTTTGAGATGCGCAACCTCGGATCGGAGGCAATGGAAAATTGCCCCTGGTTTGAAGGGAGTGGGAGGCAACGGAAAGTTGCCCCTGGTTTGAATGGCGTCTCACGACGGCTCGTGGAAACGGAAAGTTGCCCCTTGTTTGGGATGGTGCCGCAGCAATCCGCAGACAGTCTTCATTGGCGGTGGTCGAGCTCTTGGACACAGCGATGACGAAGACGGTCACAACAAATATATGGACACAGTCGCCTTGGAAGCGTTGGCGACTAGACTTTGGGATGAAGTCGAAACCATTGCATGGACTGAGACGCTATGAAAGCGTTGGGGGCTGGACTTCATGATGAAGTTGCCTACGTATCCCAAACATGGGAATCAAGCCTCACGTAGTTCCGGTTAAGGTACACTCGGGTATTTTAACCTTCACTTTTCAGGCTTTCACTTTTGCCAAGGCGCCCGATGCTGTCAGATTCTATGCTTATCTCTTTGAGCATGGACCAGTCCAATAATAGTTAATGGCTCTTCGCTGAAGTGCGTTTCTGGCTCTTCGCTGCAAGACATAATTTCGTCGCTGGTCCTGACGATATTCTCGAATTTGATGCTTATCGCATTGGGAAGAACGTGGTGGGGTTTTCGACCTTGCGAGCTTCTTTTCATTTTCTATTTCTTTTTTCTTTCTTTTTTTTATTTTCTTTTCTTTTCTTCTTGCATTTTTTTTGTATTTTTCTCTTCTTTTCTTCTTTTTTGTATTTTTTTCGTATTTTTCTCTTGCTCTAACTTTTGCCTGGGTCGCCCTTCCGGGTTTTCGGCCCAGCGAGCCTCTCAAAGGGTAAAAGTGTAGCAAGTCCATGCCAAATGGTTTTTTTAATTGAAGCCCCTCTGTATCTAAGAGAACGGCTGCTGCAATGATTTGTAGAAGAATCCATCCCAGTCACTCCACGAGCTTCTTCCGGCGAGATCTACTCCTTCTGATTCGGCTTTGATGCTTCTTGATCGAAAGCTACTTCAAAACTGGCCACACGGGCCTTTCATGGTGTTTGTCCGTTGAATTTTCTGAACGTTCTGAATGGGTTCAAAGTCGGAAAACAAACGGGTTGAATCTTGAGGCTGAGAGCAATCCTAGGCTGCGCGACCTCAAGAGGGATTCCACACAAGTCTTCACAGGGCCGCGTAAAACATTTGCTTTTGAAAGTTTTTAAGAAAGCGACAAATCGCTCGCGCCGAAGATAGTGTGGAACCAATCTGGATCAGGCCAGGATCCTTCTCAGTACTCACGCTGACAAGCATGATTTCACTCATTAAAAGGCTTAGCACGCTTCTCTTTCTCTCAAAATGATCAAAATTTTGCAAAACCCGAGGAATTCCTTCCTATTCGTTTTCATCACCGCAGTGTTCAAAAGGTTTGTTTTTTGGAAAACTTAGGTTAATGCAATGAGTTTGGCGTGCAGGAGAGCGGGCGAGATGTACTGTCAGCCCGATCAAATTCTCTGGCACTTATGCTGAAAGCAAGCATGAAGTTTGAGATAGCAACAACTGTTTCATTCGGGTTTGATGGGTGTAACTGGCTCCTTGGCAGAAACAGACTCAAAACAAAAATAGATAATTACAAAACAAAATGGTGTTCGGGATAACAACCCCAGAATCACCTAGTATTATATACAACGGGGACTGACTCGATACAACCAGACAGACCCTTAAGCAAAAAAAGACTGACTCAAGACAAAGAGACAGACTCAAAACAAAAGACTGACTCGATATCCAAGCCAGGATTTACAAAACTCGGTTTCACCGATGCTCAAAAATGCGTGCCAGACGCTACATCCAAAACACACCAAATGTCGCCCGCAGGCGGTCCACTTCACATACTCGCGGTATCTGAGCCCTCGAAATCCAACAACTGGGTGGTAACGGACTTGGCCGGGGTGGGTGGAAGGATAACCTTATTGTCGATCAAATCCTGCACTTCATGACGAAGGCGGGAACATCCATCGGTACTGTGACCGGACTGTTGGTGGTACGCGCAGTACAAGGTAGCATCATGTGTGGGAGGGAGATTCTTCGGGAGTGGCCGAGGCTCCAAAGGCTTAAGATGCCCATTCTTTGCCAATATTAGCAATGCCCTAGACAAAGGCATGTGGAGGTCATGAAAGACCCTGCGCCCTCGGGGCAGGTACTTTGAGGTTTGAGGATTCTTGCCAGATGCGCTGGCAAAAGGGTCGGCTGGCACTGCCTTGGCTTTTTGACCTCTTCCCAGGTGCAGGGTTGGGAACCACAGGAATTGTCTGGGCATGACGGGGCCCATCCCGATTTTCTACCTGGCTTGAACTGCCTTTGATCGGAGCGGGGAAAGCATCATCCACAGCTTTGATCACGATCGCAGATGTTTGTTGCTTGTTCATCCCTCTGACTTTCAGAGCCTCGACTGCCCACAGCAGTTGTTCAACAGGATCGGCATCTACTTTTGCCTTGTCCTTTCCTCTAGCCTTAGCCTGGTCAAGGGTCTGGGTCGGTGCTGGCATGTCGCGACTGTAACTGGAAGCAACCTCTGGCTGGCTGAGCTCTATCACAATCCGCCCCAGTAGCGGGGGCTCCTGTGGTACGAAACTTCCGGTATACGGCGCCGCTGGCGGTGAAGCCGACATTCCATAGGCCAGATCGGCCACGGACCTCTGGAGGTCTCCTATCATTCCCATCAATTCAAAGGTGGTGGGCTCACGAGCCTGATATAACTGGGAAGCCCAAACCGTGTGCACAACGGGCGACCTGGGTGGGTGTGACATACTGATGCTGGCCTCACTCTGCGGAGCGGTCCCCTGCTCCAATGCAGCCGTCATAACCACAACTTCTTCTGTATTTTGTGCCGCCATAAATCCTGCTTCAGCAAGGGGAGACACTGGCTATTCTGTATCAACTCTGCGACTCTCTGAACTGAAAGAAGAAATAAACAGCATTTCAGCCTCAAACTGATCGAATATGGGCGTAGCCAAACAACTGTACCCTACTGCTGATCACTGTTCCCAGATTTTTGTTCCCAAAATACTGAATCTGATACCCGCGGATAACTGATTCCTGATAACTGATTCGCAACAATACTGATTCTGGCGCCCTCGGGCCCGATACTCAAACTCGCAAACTGGTATATGCGTTCCTGTAGAGATACACTCTAAAAGCACATAGCAAGTAAGTGAGAGCCAAAACACCCCTATGTTGGGGTAGGGTTTCTCTGTCCTATTTCGTCAGGAGCTGGGGTTTCACTACGCACACAGCGGTTTTCAAACAACCTAACATTGGGTAAGCAACCTGTCCTATTCTTGGAATGGTCACTATGGATCCGAACATGTACTAGGTCGAATGGTCAGAAAGGGTGCCCCGGTAAACCGGGGTTTTTGTTCCCATGCTGTCAGAGCCCATAGCCGATCAGCCTTATGGACATGTCTTGACAAGACAAGCCTCCGGCAAACCGTTCAGGAATGGCAGATGGCAAACACTGTGTTCCTAGGCGCACCAATGCACATGCAATGCAAAGAAACACATAAGCGAAATCAAAACAGGATATCATGAGTTCGAGTCAAGCTCTCTAAAAATCCCCAGCGGAGTCGCCAGAAACTGTAGACGCGCCCGCGAAGGGGACCTCGCTGCTACTACAGTTCGAACTCGCGATTTTTGTTTGTCGCGGTTCTTAATCTGAACCAAAGAGTCCAAATATGACAAATCGTTTTGAGAAACAGATTTTTGAAAAAGTAGTGCCAAACATGGACTGCTTTGCCAGATACAGAGTCGCCACCTAAATATTTTTAAAATGGGGAAATTTAGGACACCCTGACTCGGTGCCGAAGGCCACTTGTCCGTCATCACCGGAGTTGTCTCGGCTCGGGAGCTTGGGTACGATCGGGGAAGGTCAGCTATAAGCACCCCCTTTCGCCCGGTCCGAAGACCGGCCTCTACTAACCATGATATCCGATTTTGAAAACTTTACGTGTTCTTATTCCATTTATTAGCCTAGAATTACTATGTTATGCGCGCAGCAAACAAGTATAGACTAGATTGTCTAATTTGGAAATAAGCATTGCATATCCGTTTGTTTTAAAAAATGCTTTGGAATTTGCTACTCGCAAGTAGGCTAAAATACGGATTTCAACGAGTTTTTCCAACTCAAACAATCCAACCTCCACCCACGGGCATTCAAAACAGTTTATCTCATATAAGCACTTAGCCGCATGGCAGGCATACTGTCATGGCAACACTCACACACATGCGGGATGCTAAAGCATAAATACTTACATCGTACTCCGTGCCAAAACAGTAAACTAGTTAGCAAACATGCATGTCCTAGTTCATGTTAAAAATGGCTAATGCATCACATGCAAAAATGCAATCTAGGCAGGCTCGGCTAACCTTAAACATGGCACATGAAATGCGATCAATTACCACATATTCAATTTGTGAATTGAAGTACAAATGCAGTTAGCGTGATGTACCGAGCCTAATGTATGTAATACAAATGTATGGATGCACGCATGCATAGCATAAGGTATACTAAATTAAACGTGCCCTAATCTACCATCATAAGCAGGTAAATAAAAGGGAAGAAAGAAGTGGGGATTGGAAGACATGCATCACACACACGCACACTTATTACAGATTTGCCCTCGCTCGGAGGGACCAAATAAATATTACAAATTAATTAACTACGCAAGCTAATTAAATAATTAAAAATTAATTAATTTAATTAACAAATTAAATTAAGCTAAGAAAACAGATAAATCGCCTCGGGAAACGCGCCGCCATGCATAGGCTGCCTCTGTTTTCCTTCCTTCACTCCTCTGGAGGCTGTCAAAACCTCAGGACTGCATCCCTGGACACTGGGGAGTGCCACCGGCTGAGTGGAATTACCACCGGCAATGGTGTGTGGCCATCGGCACAAAATGAAGCTGTCGGCAGAGGAATTGTTGCCGGTCGACACCTTACACTGCCGGTCGGCAGAGTGTTCCTGCAGAATCTGCAAATGACAGCAACAGAGGGCAAGGCAAAGCATGGCAGTACAATTCAAAGCATATATGCACCAACCATGTCCCTTATCATGATAATGACTCAAAGGGGCATGTGCCTCGATTCTCGGACCACCAATCACGCATTTCCATGCATGATGGCCCAAAGAACCAAGTATGCAACTTTGATTTCAAATGCATGCAAACCAAATCAAACCAAAGTCCTAATCCCTATCACCAAATCAAGGGGCAAGGAATGCATGCAAAATGCAATGCAACCTAAGCATACAAGCTAAGGATGCAACATGGCATGGCAACTAACTTATGCAAGCATACAAGCATACATATGGCAATGCAAATAGATGGAGAGATGGACTTAAACATGAATTAGGCAACTCTAAATAGGCCTAAAACAGTAGCCATAATGCTCAAAAATGGAGGCTAAATACACATGCACACATACACATGTTGAAAGGCCAACACTTGGGCATAAATTGAACAACTCTCAAGCACACTTGAAAAGGACAAACATGGACTATTAACATGCAACATAAGCTCTGAAAATGCATGTTAGGATGGTGTCAAACCAAGCAACAAAATCAAGCCAAACATGCAACAAATAGTCCAAGTGTTCAAAGCAAATCAAAGGAGCATTGAACTACACTTAACAAGACCAAACATGGCATGAAAGGAAGGACCAAAATCAGAGGTTTAGCATGTTAAAACAAAGCTAAAGGACTACTTAGATGGCATCTAAGTGACTCAAAATCAAAGGCATGCATAAACACCAAAACATGGAGCATTGCTACGCAAGCTTAAGAGGCATTAAAGATGCATGCAAGGCAATCAAACAAGCATGGAAATGGGACTGAAATAACATATAAAGTGACCCCAAATCACCAAATTGATGCAAAGATGTCATGCTACACATGCACATACTCAAGGCCAACAAACCCAAATACAAAGGAGCTATATCAAGCATGCCAAAATCAACCCAAACAACCTAGGAAAGACCTAGAACATGGCAAAACATGCACAAAATCTTCACAAGACTAAGCCTAAAACATGCTCCAACAAAGGCTAACAACCTAAGACATGTTAAGGCATAACAAGGCCTTACAAGGCAACTATGCTAAGCATGCATGGACTACCAAAACCAACTTGAAAATCATGTTATATTATGGATATATAAGCATGAAAAATAGCCTAAATATGCTCAACACACACTCAAGCATAATGCTCTCTCAAGAGGCCAAAACATGCCCTTTTCAAGGACAACAAGGAGAGGGGGTTCCTCTCTCCTTCTTGGGACTTCAAGGCATCATCTTCACCACTGAAATCCCTCAAGATTTCAGTGGTGAAGAGACCCCAACACCAAAATCCCGGAGCTAGCACAAAATGGCCCAAAATGAGGCCTTTCAAGGCCTACGAGGGGTCAACCACCCTCAAACAACAAAACACTCTTAATAAACAATAAAGAGGGCCTAAAAACAGAAATTTTTTATGATATACAATAAGCACAAAAACAGCTCTAAGATAGGTAGAAAATCAATGCAAAAATGGGGAATAAAGGTGTAAGCTTCTTACCCTTGATGATCCCTTCACAAATGGTGCTCCAATGGCCTCCTTTAGCTTGGATCCAACACCAAAACTTCAAAACCATTCCCTTAGAACCTCAAGAGGCAAAGGAAAGTGAAACACTAGGTGTTTGTGTGCAATAGTAAGACACAAAACACCTAGTGCACAAAAGAGAGGGAAAGAGATATAGGGAGTGTATCTAACTCAAACCCTAAAACCAGAGCTTAACAATGGCTATTTTTGCTCTCAAAATATCTAAACTCTCTAACCTCTCAAGCCAAGAGACCCTCTCCTCTCTATATGGCACTTCTTGTCTTGTAAAGCTTACAAGACAAGCTTCATAAGAGGGAGATCCCTCCATACACGTGTATGGAGGGGAGCAAAAGCAAGACAGCTGTCTTAAAATATCTGCAAAAGCAGATGCACAGTAATCGTCCGGCCAAAAATGCCATCTTGGCCAAAAAGAGTGCCGGCCGGCACTAAAAAGTGCTGACCGGCAACAAATAGTGCCGGCCGGCAATATACATTGCCAGTGGCAGCAAAAACCAGCCGGTGGCCTCTAGCCACTGCCGGTGGTGGGTGGGGATGGTCTACAAGCCCTACCCTGCCCTTCCAAGGCAAAACACAAGTGTTTGGTGCAAAACCAGACACTAAACAGTCGAGTTCGGAGATCCTGAGGCAAGGCACGCGAGCCGAGGCCTCCGGGAACTCCAAACGAACACAAACATGGATAATCACCGAGTGTTCCAAGCGGTGACGTCCAAGTCTTGAGGACGGTCAAAAATGGGGTGTCTACAACGTCACTTTTGATGCTTAACAGCCTGTTTTCGGGGCAGCCGTCTGCGCGTTTTGACCCCCGAACCCTCGTTTTGCATCCGCCTTGGTTCATTTTTGGCATGGACCTTGTTTTCATTGTTTGGGAGGTGGTGCAGGGGTGGGAGACCACCTTTTCTCCTTGGAGACCACTTTTCTCCCGCCAGCCGATTTTCTTGTCAGGAAGCTGGTCTCATTGGTCTTTAAGCCACATTTACTGGTCTCTCACCATACCACTAGCTTGCATTCAATATGGCGACCATCAAATGGGGCTGCCAACCACCTTTCTTGAGTTGAACCTTTTGAACTGGTCGGCCGACCAGGGGAAGTGGTCGGCCGACCACCTGAACTGGTCGGCCTACTCCCTCATGTTTTGTCTGTGTGAGTGTGTACCAGCTGTGCCAGTTGGAAGGCACAGTTTGTATCCTCCATACACGTGTATGGAGGATCTTGAGCCTTGGTTTTTAGCTTCTTGAAGAAGCTTTGGCCTTGTATCTCTATAAGAGAGACCCTTCCTCTCCTTATACCAGGTGGAGAAGTTGGTTAAAGGCTTCAACACATATCTCTCCCTATATCTCTATATTTTGGGTTCAAAAGGGCCTTGTTCTTGACCTATTACACCAGACCTTATCGCCACACACCTCCACCACTGTTCTAAGGTTCTTGGACGGTCTTGAGAGGTCTCAAAGAGTTGGTTTTGGGCTGGAGAAGTTGCTGGTTTTGCTGAGCTACAAGGGTAACACACTTTTTCTCTCTTTTAAGCTTTATTTTGATCCATCTCTTAGCCTTTTTTGCATACATATTTGAGCTTTGTTGTCAACTAAAAAAAGTCTTTTTTTTGAGGTCCTTTTGATGTTTGTTTAAGGTCATTTTGTTGTTGGGGGTCATCTACCCCCTTGCATGCTTCATTTTGCCTTTTTTTGAGCCATGCCCTAAGGCCTTTGTGTTGACCTTTGCTTGGCCTTTTAACCACTGAAATCCAGCGAATTTTCAGTGGCTAACATGTATTTTTGAGAGCCAAAATTTGAGAGGGGTGACCCTCTCCCTCCTTGTCTTGTTTACTAGCATTTTTTGCCTTACAAAGGAGGCTTCATTTGCACACCTCCAAGCCTTGTTTCAGACCCTTTTCAGTGACTTTTAGGGCCTGCCTAGGCTCTGTCCTGAGTTGGTTTTATCACCTTGGGTGTGTCTCTTGCATGTGTAGAATAACCCCTCTTATAGCCTATCAAAGGAGCATGACATTCTTGCATGCATTGATCATGTTTTAGTGGGTTTTGGGGCTTTATTTGGCATGTCATATCTCTGAATTTTTCTAGTCTAGTGGCCTCTTGAATGCTTCATATGCTTGTAGTGTAATCCATGCTCACTAGCTTCCATTGCATGTTGTTTTGGCCCTTGATTCTAGCAAATTTTGGCCATGTCCTAAACTAATTTTATTCATGATTTGGGCTGCCTTAGCTCTGTTTTGAGGTCCCATGGTTGAATGATGCTTGTCATGCATGCTTGTAGTGTAATACCCTTGCCTAGCTTCAAGTTTTGAAGCCTCTTGCATGCTTAACTTGAGTTGTTTTCATGTTTTGGTGTCATTGAACATGTTATTTTAGAGCTTATACTTGTGCCATATTCCCATGTTTTTCACTCTTTAAATGCGTTTGAGAGTTGTGCTTGTATGCCTCATTTTTGGGCTATTACATGAGCTTCATTTTTGTGCATTGCAAGCCATCATTTTAGTCCATTTTCCCACTATTTTGGGTCTGCATTGGGACTGTTTGGGATTGGTTTGGTCATTTGGGCATCGCTTTGGATACCTCTAGTGTAATGCACTTCACTAGTTTCGGTAATTGTGTCATCCAACATGCATCAGGTGAGTTGTTTGCTTGATTCGGGACCATCTTGTATGTCATTTTAGAGCTGGAACATGTGTCATTGTATGCCATATTTCATCCTTGTCATGCTTTGGTAGAGTTGCACTTTATTCCTTAGGTTTGATCCCTTGCATTTGTGCATGTTTGCATGTACCTTGTTGCCTCATTTTCATCATATTGGCCACTGATTTTGGTGTGGCCAAGGTCCATCCATCTTGGTTTAAGTCCATCTTGCATTGTGTATTCCAAATAATCCATGTTATCGCATGTTTGATCATTGCATTGCGTATGCCTCGTTCATAACATTGCGTATGTTAGTACATTGTGTATGCATGCCATATAATCCATGTGCATTGAGTATGTCATTGATTAGTTCATAGCATTGTGTATGCCATTTGCATGCTTGCATGACATTCCGTGCATCTTCACATCGTTTTAGTTGCATTGCATTTAGATCGCATGCTAGAGTTGCATTTGTCCATACATTGTTTGTTGCATTGTGTTTGGAATAGGAGTTAGTCCAAACACGGGAAACGAAGAACGTTTCATACTCCAAGTGATGAAACGTGCCTCGATTCCCGGTCGCCAACACTCTTGACCATCCATGATGGAGTTGTTGGTTTTAGTTGCTTATATGTGCATTCATGTCCCATTGAGTCGTGCAATTCGACTCCTCGGCCATCATGCATTGGGATGCATGATTGGTGGCCCAAGGATCGAGGGCTACACTCCCTAGAGCTTATGCAATGATGGGGAGAATGGTCGGGCGCACATATGTTGAAAACACCTAGCCTTCTCTCTCCCTTGCCTTTGTTCCAGAAAAAGCAGAAACCAGGAGAATGAACTGGTCGGCCGACCAGGTTTTTTGGCAAGTCGACCACCTTTTCTGGTCTTCACCACCAAGGGTGGTCGGCAGGTGGTCTCACTTGCCCATAGCTTGGTCGGCAGCCTTCCCACAGCTTCCCTGGGTGGAGTTTCATCTCTCTGGGGCCTCGTGCAACTTTCTGAAATCAATTGCAAACAAAGGCGAGTCGGGGCATTGCGATGGATTTCCCGACAAGGCGACTCGAGCATGCATGCATCCTTTATCATTCAGAACAGAGCTAAGGCTGTCCATTTCATGTAGCTTGCATGCTAATTTATTTGCTTCCTTAGTTTAATTTGTTAATTAATTAATGTGGTGTAATATTTAGCTGTATTTCCTTATTCATTTCGGTTGTGTAATAACTAGTTTAATTAGCTTAGATTAGCTAGTTGGTTCTGTATTATTTATTCGGACCCTCCACAAAAGGGTGAAGTTTGTAATAAGTGTCCGTGTGTGTGATGCATGTCTTCCAACCCCACGTCTTTCTCCCTTTTATTTACCAGCTTATGATGGTTAGTTTTAGGGCATGTTTCAATTAGCATCTATATGTTCACATGATTGCATCCATTCATCTGTATTGCACGCACCGGGCTCAGCGCATCATGCTAACTGCATTGTATTTCAATTCCAAGTTGAATACATGTATCGATTGTTGCATCTCATATGTCATCTTAGAATAGCCGAGCCTATTGTACTTGCGTTTTTGCATGTGTTACATTAGGCATTCTTAGCATAGTTAGGATTCATGCATGATTTCTAATTTGCTTCTTTCTTTGGCTCGGAGTACTCAGTAAGTGTTTATGCTTTAGCATCCTTGCATGTGTGTGAGTGACTGCCATGATAGCATGCTTACCATGAGGCTATGTGCTTATGTGATATAACTGCCTGAATGCCTGTGAGTGAAGGTTGGGTTGCTTGAGTTGGAATAATTCGTCGAAACCCGTGTTTTAGCCTACTTGCGAGTAGCAAGCTTCAATCCATTTTCAAAACAAACGGATATGCGATGCTTTGTTCCAACTTAGGCAATCTAGTCTATTCTTGTATGATGTGCGCATCACGTAGTAAATCTAGGCTAATAAACCGGAATAAGAGCACATATGTTTTCAAAAACAAGATATCATGTTTAGTAGTGGCCGATCTTTGATCGGGCGAGCGGGGGTGCTCATTGTATGACCTTCTCCAATCATACCCAAGTTGCCGAGCTGAGGCAACTTCGGTGATGATGGACACGCCGCCTTAGGCAGGAGTCAAGGTTTCCTAAATTCTCCAAAATAAAATATTTAGGTGGCGACTCTGTATCTGGCAAAGCAGTCCATGTTTGGCACTTCTTTCTAAAAATCAATTTTTCAGAACGATTTGCCGAATTCGGACTCTTTGGTGATTTATCAATCTCGCATTGCACTTTGCAAGATCAGATTAAGAACCGTGACATTGAGTCCGAACTGTAGTGAGCCCAAATGAACAAAACGGGATTTTCCTGGGACGTTCGGGCGCGTTTACAATATGACTATGGAATTCGTTGTTGGCCTACCTCGGACTCCTCGAGGTATGGATTCCATTTGGGTTGTAGTTGATAGGCTGACTAAATCTGCACATTTTCTACCTGTTAGAACTACGTTTAATGCTTATAGATTAGCTACTATTTATGTTGATGAGATTGTCCGTTTACATGGAGTTCCGGTATCTATTGTGTCGGATAGAGATCTGAAATTTGTATCTAGATTGTGGAAGAGTTTACAGAATGCTATGGGGACAGAACTAAGGTTCAGTACTGCATTCCACCCACAGACAAATGGGCAATTAGAACAAACAATACAGACTTTGGAAGATATGCTTCGGATGTGTGCTTTGGATTTTCAGGGGAGTTGGGAAGACTACTTGCCACTTGCAAAATTTGCATATAATAACAGCTTCCACTCCAGCATCGGTATGGCACCATACGAGGCTTTGTATGGCAGAAGGTGTAGATCACCAAATTGTTGGACAGAAGTCGGGGATAGGGCTTTACTTGGGCCTGAAATTGTGCAAGACACTTCTGAGAAAATCAAGACTATTCGACAAAGGCTCAAAACAGCTCAGGACCGATAAAAGAATTATGCAGATATTCAGAAAGACCTCTTGAGTATTAGGTTGGTGACCATGTGTTCATCCGTGTTTCTCCAATGAAAGGCCAAGTCAGGTTTGGAAAGAATAGCAAGTTGTCGCCCCGTTACATTGGGTCGTTTCAGATTCTAGAAAGGCTTGGCCTGGTGGCCTGTAGAGTTGCTTTGCCACCGGGATTTGAGCAAATCCACAATGTGTTTGATGTGTCGATGTTGAGGGGTTATCTCCGAGACTCGTTCCATGTGATTGATTATCACCTGGTAGCTTTGGATGAAAATGTGGAGTATGCTGAATGGCCGGAATGAGTTGTTGACCGGCAAGTGAAACAACTGAGAAACAAGTCCATTCCAACGGTGAAAGTTGAATGGAAAGAACACTATGGTATGGATGCTACATGGGAAAAAGAGGAGGAAATGCGACTACGCTATCCACATTTGTTTCTCGACGAAGGTAAAATAAGTTTGGAGGACCAAACTTCCTAAAGGGGGGAAGACTGTGATAACCCTGTGCCTTACTATGTTAATTGGTCCTTAATACGAATGTGATTATGTGTTTTGATAAGATTTTGTGTGCCATTAGGTGAAAATATGTGGTTTTGAATTTCTATCTGTTCACCGTAGGAATATCTGTTTAATTGTCTGCTTCGGAAATTAAATTCAAGGCCTTATCGGCCACAGAACCCGGAATTGATTGTGCCATTGTGATTGGCATAATTTTTAGAGCCTACGGTGAAATTTAATTGAAAATTGAATCGGATCAGATTAAATTGATTTAATTAATGGCATAGTGTTCAAATTATTTAATACTATAATTTTGGTTAGTGGGACCTTCACTTATAAGGCCATATACACTCTCCCTTAATTCTTTTGAACTACAAAAATCTGAGTTATACAATTGTGAGAGAGAGAGGGCCGGCCATAGAGAGAGAAAGGGGGAGAAATTGTGCAATTTTGGCTCAAAGCTTGGAAACCTTGAAGATTTCCCAAGAATTTGTTATAGATTGTGAGAATCAAAGCTCCTAGGTGAGTATTTCATGGATTCTAGTTTGTAATTTTGTGTATTCCAGCTAGTTGGGTAATCAAGAGTGAGAATTGACATAATTTGAGTTGTATGTGTTGAATTTAATGTCAATAGATGCATGCATGTAGGAAATTGCTATGAATTTCCATATTTGAACACAATGTGGATAATCTATGTTGAATCTTGTTTGAAATCCATGTATTTGATCATCTCTTCACCAATTAAGTTGTTATGAATGAATATTTCTCATATGCAAGAGTAGATCATGGAGGTATGAACTTTGCATGTTTGAATTTGATGTATTGGTGATGAGTTTGGGTTAATTTGAGGCATGCATGTAAGTAATTCAAGAAATGGAGCTTCATTGTGTAATGATTTGGTGTTGGTATCATGTGGGTATATGTGTGTGTGAAATTGAAGCCATAATATGCAAGAAATGTGGTTGAAATGTCGAAATTGAACTCAAGAAACCATTTTGGAAAACCCAGATTTTATGATGTCCGCTCAAGTGGGGAATTCATGCTCCCAGTATTTTTTTGTAGGAATGGGTCCGCTCGAGCGGGGAGCTATGTAGACAGACCTTCCGCTCGAGCGCCCGAGTTCACGCTCGAGCGTGAATTTGATGCAACCAGCACTTTTGCAGACCAATTGGGTCCGCTCGAGCGGGGGAGTCCACGCTCGAGCGGGGACCCTATTTTTTGAAATTTTGTTTATACGTTCTGTGTTTCATTTTCCATTCTCCTTCACTTCTAAGTACTCTCAGGCATGCATTGAGCATTGTAATTGAGTTAAAGAGATAAGAATAAAGCCTAAAGAGGAAAATATGAATTTAAGAACGGATTGAATTGTTGGTGACCCTTTTGTGTTCATGGACTGTGTAGGGTCGAGCTCCGGGGCAAACCAACCAACCGATCACTATGAGTAATATCGATATTTGGAAGCTTGTCATTTGTCCAATTGCTTACTTTCTTATAAGCCTTATGCCTTATGATTTGCTAGTTTGAATTGTGGATAAATGTCCGATAAGAATGAATGGGCCAGAGGCCGTTTTGACAAGAAAGAATGAATGGGCCAGAGGCCGTTTTGACAAGAAAGAATGAATGGGCCAGAGGCCGTTTTGACAAGAAAGAATGGATGGGCCAGAGGCCGTTTTGACATGAATGGATGGGTCAAAGGCCATTTTGACATGAATGGAAGGGCCAAAGGCCATTTTGACATAGATGGATGGGCCAGAGGCCGTTCTGACATAAATGAGTGGGCCAGAGGCCGTTTTGATAGGAATGAAAGATAAATGGGCCAAAGGCCAGTATGTTTGAAACCACAGTCACTTGACTTAAATTGTGTATATGAATGTTAAATAAAAATGTGAATTAGGCCCAAGGCCGTTCGGAGTATGTTGTTCTACATATCGTTTGTATCTTCTTATTTGATATTATTCACTGGGCTATCGCTCACGCTCATTCATGTGTTTGTACATGAGCCAAGAGAGGTCCAGACCCAGCCCCAGTAAAGTCTGTGTGGAACAACCGAGTTTTGGAGAGTCAGCCCTTGTGTCTCACGCACGAGACTCGTCTTCGCCTTTCTGCTATGCTATGTTATTTTTGTCATATTGGTGAGGACTTTGCATATGTCTGCATATAGTTTTCATGGGTTGACTTAGTTTTTGGATGATCCTATTTGTACAGAACTTATACTACTGTATTTCTGTTGCGAGTTATTAACGTATATGTGTTTGGTTGTTTGGATGTGCCATGTAAGCACAGCTCTATGGACAAAGTTTTGAACTGCTTCCATTTAGCCCCCATTAACTCTGTTAAAATACATTTGTTTTGGTTTGAGGCCGCAGGTAATCTCATGATTACTGGTCGGTTATGTCCTTAACCCAGGGGGCGGGTTCGGGTCATGAAACTTGAGGTGGCAAATTCAAACTATTTTCGCAAACAAACATGAGTTGAATTGTTCCAACTTGAGCAAACTAGTCTATACTTGCTTGTGCGCATCACGTAGTAATGCTAGCCTAATAACCGAAACAAGAGCACATAATGTTTATAAAAAATCATATCATGATTAGTAGAGGCCGATCTTTGATCGGGCGAGCGGGGTTGCTTAATTCATGACCTTCCCCTCTCGTACCTATGTTCCCGGGCCAAGGCAACTTTGGTGATGATGGACACGTGGCCTTTGGCACGAGTCACAGGTTTCCTAAATTTCCCCAAAAATAAAATATTTAAGTAGCGACTCTGTATCTGACAAAGCAGTCCAATTTTGGTATTTTTTATTCTAAAATTGATTTTCCAAAAGATTTGTCGGATTTGGACTCTTTGGTGTTTATCAATTTCATATTGCACTTGTGAGATTAGATTCAGAACCACAGAAGTCCGAACTGTAGGGCTTTCTTTTCGAGCTTCCGAAAGGGGGCCCAAAAAAGTTGTGCAACAGTTTCTGGCGGCTCCGCTGGGGACTTTAGAGAACTTGACTCGAACTCATGATATGTTATTTTATCTACACTTATGTGTCTCTTTGCATTTGCATTGGTGCACCTAAGTCATTGTGTTTGCCATCTGCTATTCCTAAACGATTTGCCGGAGGCTTTCTTGGAAAAGCTTGCCAAAAGGATGACTGGTTGTGGGCTCTGCCACGATGGGAGCATGACCCTTGGATCTGGACTACCGCTGTACCGTTTGATCCTCCTTTCACTTCTTGGTGTTAGGTGTGAGAGGTACATTAGGTAGTCTTGTTGAGGTACCCTTTTTGACCATTTGGCCTAGTTGCATATCAAAAGCCATAGAGACTGTTCTAAACTAGGACAAGATGCTTATTCGAATGCAGGATTGTGTGAAACCACTTGTTATGCATAGTGAAAACCCTGGCTCCTAACGAAACTAGGACAGGGTAACCCTACCCCATCATAGGGGTGTTTTGGCTCTCACTTAATTGGTATGTGCTTTACAATGAAACTGTACAGGGATGTGCATATCAATTCCCAAGTTGGTATCTATTTTGGGATAGAATTCAGTAGAGAGCACAGTCATTCAGCTGTGATCATATCCGTTCTAGTGAAATTGAGATGTGATGTTGTCTGTTTTTTCTTTTGCTAGATAGTCCTGGAACCATAGCTTCAGAAGGCTCCAATATCCCCTAGGTACTCTGGACTTGTATCAATAGACTTTGTCACGTCAGAATTTCTTCAGAGGCAACCAGAGTTTACCTCACTCCCCCCCGGGTATAAAATGGAGGAGAGTCAGGTAGGATTCACCAGTGCAGTGTCTACAACAGTCATCCTTCGGTTCACTAGTGTCCAATTAGATCTAGGAATGGTCATCTGCTTCTCGCTCAGCATGAGTTCAAATGCTGATTCCAAATGGCACAATATCCCCCATCCAATGTGGAAGAACTCATGCAGCACCTACAGTAAACAGCAAGATGCTGCTCGTCAGGCCGAGGTGATAGCCCGTTAGGCTGAGGTGATAAATAGGCTGCAACAACAACAGCCACAGCCGGCCGTGGCTTCTGCATCTCATGCACCTCCCACAAGTAACCCGACACCTGGAGCCATTGCCCATACTGCTAATGTCCAAGAGAATTAGGGCAATCTAACAAAGCCGATCCCACAACAAACTTCCAAAGCACCTATGTCTCTAACCGAGGCTCTGTTTGAATTTGAGGTTGACCCAACTGCCCTCAAGGTCAATAAACTAGAGAATTTATTCAAATGAGCACACGAAGTGAACTCCATTCTGGATATAGAGGACCGGTATACTGATTCTACAGTTAACTTACCTGAGTGTTTTAAGATGCCACATATTGACCGTTTCAATGGCTCTGGAGATCCGATGGTGCATTTGCATCTGTTTTCTGATATTCTGAGGCCAATAGGTTTGACCCGGGCCCAGAAGTTGTCACTATTCGGCCAAACCATGTCTGGAATAGCCGCAATCTGGTATGTAAAATTAGAGGACTCTGTGAAACAGAACTGGGAAGAGATGGCTGAGGCCTTTATTGCTCAATACTCCTATAAAACACAGATCGAGGTCACAACTCGTGATCTTGAAGCCACCCGCTAAGAGCTAAAAGAGGGTTTCCCAGAGTTCGTGACGAGATGGAGAGCGAAGGCCTTCATGATGACTACAAGACCTTCCGAAAAAGATCAGATCAGGATGATTGTTCGGAATCTACATGGCAGGTTGCT
Organism: Camellia sinensis; assembly: GCF_055761805.1. Classification (NCBI taxonomy): domain Eukaryota; kingdom Viridiplantae; phylum Streptophyta; class Magnoliopsida; order Ericales; family Theaceae; genus Camellia; species Camellia sinensis. The sequence goes on from NC_138966.1 coordinate 18,230,683, forward strand.
GCAGAAGATAATCACTCTACCTCTGTTTACCTTTCCAAAGCTTCAAGAAATGGGGGTTCAAATCGAGGATGCCATCAGACAAGGGATCTTTGTGAAAGATAATGAGCCTTTGAAAAAGAATGTTGTTCGCAGTTCCAATGCTACTACTAATGGTAGCACAGCTGCAAAATGCTCAGAAGTAAACACGGTCACCACTCCCCTCAATGGCCAAAACCCAACCACTTCAACTCGGCCCCAAGCCCGAAATTTCCATTCTCTTTACATGAGTCTCTCTCAAGCTTTGAAAATGCTGTGAGAAAAAGGGTACCTAGAACTCCTAGAACCCCAACCCCTTCCAAATCCTCTTCTACCAAGATATGGCCCAGCTAAATACTGTGCCTATCATCAATAACACAGTCATGATACAAACCGTTGCATCCGCCTCCGTCATAAGATTTAGGATCTTATTGATAAAGAGATCATGGCTCCACCAAAAGGACCTCAGGCCACCCCTAACCTATTACCTCCACATCTCAATCTAATCCATACACTGCCATCCGCCTACAACCCCAGCATATACATCAGCCCAGTCCATTTACCCAAGCCTGAGGTGTTCATTCCAAAAAACACAAACTTGTGTATAATGGATGCACTCGAACCCCAATCATCTCAAATCCATGAACCCACTACTTCTGAGCTGATGAGCATGATTGAAGGTCTTTAGAGAACAGTGGTAGATTTAACCTTTGGGGTTTTAGCTCCATCATCGACCACATCACATGCCATAAATTTCACGCCAAAACACTCCCCAATCTTGGGGCGAGCTGTAATTGAAAATGGCCAACCTAATGCTATCTCAGGTCTGGGCAATGACATGTCGACAACAACTGGGCTTCGTTCTGATATAGCGACCCAATCCCTTGGCAAAGTGGAGGCAAGTGGTAAGAACAAGGTCAGGGCAAGTATCGATCCGTATAAACATCTTCAATGGGCTATTAAGGCTTTCATAGTTGAAGGGCTAAACAAACAACAAGTGCTTATAGTTGTTGCAAAGACTGTGGATGACACTTTTGCCACTCAAGTTCAGGGCATTTCGAATCAAGGGGCAAGCCGTGAAAAAGGCTGTCGTACTAGAAACACCCCTTTCAGCTTTAATCCCAAACTCGGAAGAGATTATCAAAGCCAGTCAGCGCCTGTCAACCACTCTGTCATTCCCTCCAGGATTGGTAACCGCACCTATAATTCCCTCTACATGACCTTATCCAAAGCTCTCCAAATCCTCGTAGGAGAAGGCCACCTCAAACCCCTTGACCCTTGGCCTCTCCCTGATCCCCTTCTATCCAGGTATAATGCTGCCAAGTACTGTGCCTTCCATCGATAAACCGGTCATGACACTAATGGTTGTTATCGTCTTCGCCATGAAGTTCAAGATCTGATTGACAACGAGGTCATCGTCGCCCCAGGTCCTGCAAAGTCTATTGGTACTAGATCAATGAACTTGGGAAGATAATGTAACTATGTGATTGGGGGATAAACCACGTGCTGATGGCGCTCATTTTACTCCAAATGTGATGGATGGCACGCACTATTTTGAGCCATTTGAAAATGTTGTTTATTGTACTTTCTGACTTGGGTATTGAGTCAGTTCTGTTGTGTTGCATTGAGTTTGTCTTGTTGTATCGAGTCAGTCCTGTTGTGTTAGAGTCATGTGATTTCGAGGGTGTTACCTCGGACATCACTTTCTTTTTTTGTGTTTGTCTTTTCCACTCTTTCTTTTGAGTCTGTTTCTACCTTTGAGCCAGTTGAGCCAGAAGTTCTGAATGGGATGGCAGTAGTTGACCAAAACTGTGCCTTCTTTATGCCTTGAAATCATTACATTGACCTAAGTTTTACAAAACTTTTCTAGCACTGTGATGAAAACAAAGAGGAAGGAATTCCTCAGGATTTGTAAACATTTGATCAACTGAGGCATGCTAAGCCCTTAATGAATGAGATCATGTTTGTTTATGTGAGTATCGAGAAGGATCCTGACTTAGTCCAGATTGGTTCTACATTGCCTTCAGGAGAGCGCGAGCGACTAGTCGCTTTATTAAAAGATTTCAAAAATGTTTTGCGTGGTCCTACGAAGACATGCATGGAATTGATCTTGGGATTATGCAGCATAGGATCACTCTCGACCTCAAGACTCGACCCCTTTGCTTTCAAACTTTGATTCAGAATGTTCAACGATCAATCAAAATAAAAGGTTTGCATGGTCGGATTGGAAGCAGCTCTTGAACTAGGGGCGATAAGGTTAGATGTCATCAAAGAGAGCTTGCAAAGTTGGATGAAAAGCATCCCTTGAACTAGGAGAAAAAAAGGCCAGATATGCTCGAAGATTCTAAGATGGGTCATTTCGCCAACCAATGAAGACCGACAAGAAAGCTAAATCCTAGAATTTGAGAGAAGAGAAATTATTGCTGAAGGACAATCGAGTTCCTATCCACAACACTAGGGGCAAATTCAGACCCCAATTGGATGGGCTCTTACATCATCAAGACTATTTAGTCATAAACAATAACCATTCTCCTGGATTTAGATGGCTTAGAGATCCTACGGCCAATCAACATGAACAAGTTAAACTTTTCTATCCTTGAGAGGCTCGTTGAGCCAAAAACCTGGGAGGGCGACCCAGGCAAAAGTTAGAGCAAGAAGAAAAAAGAAAAAAGAACAAAAATAAAAAAATGGAAACAAAAGAAAAAAGAAAAGAAACAAAAGAAAGATAAATGAAGAAAAATGAAAAGAGAAAAATAGAGCTCGCAAGGTTGAAAACCCGAAAGGGCGGCATTGGCAAAAGTTAGAGCGCAAAAGGAGAGTGTTAATACCCGAGTGCACCTTAACCCCAGGAACTACGTAAGGCCTGATTCCCATCCTTGGGATACGTAGGCAACTTCATCTTGAAGTTCGTCCCCAACCATTTTTAACCTGGTTATCTCATCTACGTTGATTGGCTTATCCTTGTTCAACTCAGCTATCCTATCTCTGTCCAATTGGCAGATCTTCATTCAAAATCGGTTGTCCTATTCTGGTAGAAGATTCAGCTGCAAGACAATGCAAGTTCAGATTTAAGGTTCTGCATCTCAAGAGTAAATTCCACGCTGGTTGAGCAGTGGCCATATGCAAAAATAGTTTTGAGTTTCTTTTAATGAAGTTGACTAATTTTCTCAAAAATTATTCTATTTTTCCAAAACTGGACCATATCTTGGACCTAAAAAAGGAAAATTTTCATTGCTCACAACCTGGTTTACATGATTTCAAATCAGAAAGTCGAACAAGCATGTTAATCTAACTCTCATGTTGTTCAAAATTATTTTAGCAGAAAGCCAAAAACAAAACAATGGTCAAAATAATAAACTAGGGGCACAGTTGAGTCAGGTTTTCTGTTTTTGTAATGACTCGGATTCTCATTCACATTGGTTTGATGTAAAGTGGTGCCCGTCACCTTCAAACTTGTGTGGTTGTTGGACCCTTGGTATTGATGGGTTGGCAAGTGGACTTTAAAAATTATAATTGAGGACCCTTGGGTGATGGTTGGAACCTTGATTAAAGCCTTAACAAGGTATTTAGGTAAGATTAGATCAAAAGCCCCAAGTTTGAGTTTTTATTTTTGACCAACCTTCACTATTTTGTCCTTTTCTCCTTCCATAATTCGAATTTGAATGTAAGGCTAGAACCATTGGAAATCTTGTTTTTGAGGCTTCAATTTGGACACAAGAACGACCTAAAACGGAGTTCGACTGAGAGAATTACACCTGTTTGAATTTTGAGTTTTTGTGCTAGAAGCATGCTCGCTTGAGCGAGCTTTTTTTTGCTCGAGCGAAATGCACAATTTTCAAAGATTCTGGAAGCTTGGTTTCTACGCTCGAGCCAAGCTTCCTTCACTCGAGCGACCAGGTTGCTAACAGACATTATAAAGTGATTTTTTGGCTCAAAAACTTTACTTTTCTCCCTCTCTTCTCCTCCCATCTTCCAAACCCGAAAACCTAAGCTTCCAAACTCTTGATTTCTTTACTTTTTACCAAAGATTCATCCCAAATCTTTCAAGAAGGTTGAAGAACAAGCATGGATCACGAATTTTATCGATTATTTTGTGATTTCATTGGAGGTTAAAGATGGGTCTTCACCCTTAGCTTTCAATCTTGAGGTAGGGGTCCTAGTTCTTCTTCAATACTTGCATTAATAGATAGATTTGTGGTATTTCGATTATATAAATACAAAATCTACATTTTTGAGCATATAGTGTTACATCATGAGATTTGGGGGCTTAGGGTTTGAAGGGTTGGGGTTCAACTGTTGGGTTAAGATTGTGGATTGTGAACCTTAGGTGTATGATCAATGGGAAAATTGGAATAAAAAGTAGTGGTGTGAGAAGTTTTAATTTTTCTTGAAAGTCTTTATTTTTCTTGAAAAACCTAAGTTGATTCATGATGACAATTAATGATTTTGCCTAAATTGAAAGTAAAATCATGAAATTGAGGGGTTGAATTATATATATACAAGTTTAATTGAATTTTGGAAGTGTTTGAAAATTATGTAAAAATTAGCTATTGAACCTTTATTATGGACATTGTAAATCATGCTATAATATGAAATGAAATTTGGGGGAAAAGATTTGTTAATGATATGGATGACACAAACTTGGTTATGCAATGTTGAAATGGGATTTAAGAATTTTCCTTGAATTATGTTGATTTGCATTCAGTGTTGTTGAATTAAGTTGTGTTGACTTATGTTGAAAGGAATTGTGTTGAATCATGTTGGGTTGTGTTGAATTTTGTTGTGTTGGGTTGTGTTGAGTTGGATTGAATTGTGTTGGGTGGTGTTGTGTTGGTACTTGCGCGGGGAGTTGAAAACGTTTTTGGGGGCCCACGTCCCGCCGTATAGCAGCCGGCAAATGTGGGGGTGGTTGTGAATTAAAGGTGCCCAATTGTCCTGTCTAGGCTTATCGCTGGACAAATATGGGAAAAATGATTTTTGGGTGTCCACACAGTCCCGCCGTATAGTAGCCGACAAAAGTGGAAAAATGATTTTTGGGTATCCACACAGTCCTGCCATATAATAGCTAGCAAAATTGGAAAAACTGATGGTTTTCAAAAATGTTTTGGGTGCCCACGTCCCACCGTATAGTAGCCGACAAATGTGGGGGACGGTTTTAAAAAGTTGAAAAATGGTTTTGGGGAGTTCACTTCCCGCCGTATAATAGCCGGCAAAAGGTGGAAAGTGTTATGGATTGGGTGCCTGCTATCCCGCCATAGTAAGTCAGCAAAATGTGGATTGTGTTGAGAAGTGTTTTGAGTTGATGATGTTATTTGTGACTTGTGATGAATCTGTGAAATTGCAAATTGATATGTGATTTCGTATAAAGGGGAAATGCACATAAACATTATTTGTAAAGAATGGAACCTAAAAATGGATAAGGGGATTATGGATTGGTGATGGTGAACATAATGAATTGAGTATAGGAGAATTGTTAGTGAGTCAAAAAGGGAACTTGAACTTGGAGTGATGGAGTTCTAAATAAATATAATGAGAAGAAACGAAGAATGAAAGAAAAAAAGGTATATTAAAAATAGAAAGTAAATGAGAAATATTTTGGGAATTGGTTAATAATTTTTAAATAATGTTGTTTCTCAAATATGTTTGTTTCACAAGGATCTATGGTTTTCTAAGGTTAAGGGATAAATTTTAATGGCTAAAGGTTTTTCTTAAAGCATTTAAATAGTTTTTTAGAAAAGGTACCTTACTTATGATATTTTGAAATTATAAAATATCACCCTACTATATGGTATCACCCTGCATGCATGATCATTTCTATCTGTGTTAGTTTTTGATTCAGAACTATGAGATTCCTACTGAGCATTAGTGCTCACCCCTTGTTGTTTTATCTTTTACAGGAAGAAAGTTTGGATTCTTTGATTGAGGAGTTATGGAGTCCTTGAGTCCCTCATAGTAGATGTAAAGGAAATGGATCTTGTATTTGTATTTAGTTATTTGTAGCTTCACAGTAGGAGATTGGCATGTATTGTTGTCATTATATTATTTATTGAGAGAGAAAACATGTATTATTTTGTTCCTATTACTCAAGGGTAATAGACATAAAAAATTAAAAAAAAAAATGGACCTAAATTACAGACTTTTGGTAATGTTTCTAAGTAATTAAAAGTTGGGGCGTGACAGTTTTTTCCCCATTATCAACGTATTTGCCAGAAAAAGGCACAACTGAAGCTAACAATAGAGGGTCAAAAGCTCTCTTATCCTCCACGCAATGAGGTATCAAGCTTAGTGCGAAGCATAGACTAGAAATGGAGCAAGATATTCACTCCCCTCATAAAGTCCACAACTTCTAGCTTATCCATCAACCACACCTGGGAAGGGATAAAAAATAAGAGAGATTAAAGAATAGAGAGATGTGCATTAAGAGAAAAAGTAAGGAAAGGGTTTTTCATAGAAAACAGAGATTGAGTGCCAAAGTGATGTGAGAATCACAAATAAGAAAGGGTGCGAAACAATACCTGGAGAAGCTATGGGCTCCCCATGAACCAAGAGGTCTCTCGCCATTGTAACACATCCAAGTGTTGTGTTCGTTGTTTTTGTTTGTCTCGATTCTTGTTTTGAGTCATTTCGAGTGTAAATGTTTGTGTTTAGGTTGTTTTACTTTGTTTTCCTTTGTTGAGTTGTTTTGACTGTGGTTAGCCGTAGGCTCAATACCCAGTTAAGAACTCATTCTTGGTTTTAATTTCAAAAATAAATCGTTTTGTGCTCCGAGTGTCATGCCATTCCCAACAGGATGTACAAAATAGAATTCCTTCTTTCATAAACTGCAGGTTCCTACCTCAATCAATAGAGGGAGCTTTAGAACAAGGACCTATCTAAAGCTACATAGGTTCCACACTGCAAAGCAAAAGAAAAGAGGGAAAATTTGGAGCATCTTAGTGTGTTTCAACGTTAGGAAATTCCGAGATTGCATTCCGAATGTACCTTTTCAGGCCTTGTCTTTTCTCCGGAGTATGAGTGTACCTGTACCTCAAGCTCAAGCTCAAGCCTCTTTCAAGCCAAAATGGCAATCAAAGTGCTATCCCCGAATACCACTCCCTGCCAGAGGTGTCTTAGTTATGTTTGCAATGAGTTCTACGACGATGGAAACTAGAGTTCGAATGGCGTTGCCTAGAACACAAAGGTTTGGAATTTCTGAGACTAAAGTCTGGTTTAAATACCCAGGGGTGTATCCTCGACTTGAAATCTGTATGGTAGCCCCACAGATTGAGATAGCATGTGTTCGCCTCAATTCTGTATACTGACCCAACCTAGTCTGTCACTCCGTTGAAGAATAGGGAAAGTTGTGAATATGATCAGGAAGAAAAGCGGTATCTATGGCTTCTACATGAAGAACCCTTGTCAGCATTTGAGGGCCTTTGAACTGTGAGTTGAAGGTAAGAGTTCCTAGAACACAAAGGGGGATATCCCTGTCAGAGTAGAGCGGTTCATCGCCACTCGCACCATGAGGTGCTTTCTAAAGTGCCGTTTTGCTTGTTTGTTGCATTCCCTAAATATCATTCACTACATTGCTTGTAACATGTATCATATCATCGCACTTATTGCATTTATTTGCATCTTGTGTTATCTTGTACCATTTATCCCTTTACGTTGAGCAACGTTTAGGATCATTGTCCCCCGGGACTTTTCATAGGACCTCTTCTCACGATTTCAGCGTGGTTAGAGTGTTCTTTTCCTCACACAATTTCAGCGTGTTTGGAATTTATCTCAAGACACGTGGAACGCACCCTTGAATGGTTTTCTCAGGACCTCTTCTCACGATTTCAGCGTGGTTAGAGTGTTCTTTTCCTCACACGATTTCAGTTTGTTTGGAATTTATCTTAGGACGCGTGAAACGCGCCCCTGAGTAGTTTTCTTAGGACCTCTTCTCATGATTTCAGCGTGGTTAGAGTGTTCTTTTCCTCACACGATTTCAGCATGTTTGGAATTTATCTCAAGACGTGTGGAACGCGCCCCTAAATGGTTCTCTCAGGACCTCTTCTCATGATTTCTGCATGGTTTAAGTGTCCTCTTTCTCACACGATTTCAGCGTGTTTGGGATTTGTTCTTTCTCCTCTCACGATTCCAATGTGGTTGGAGTATGTCACCCTATTCATCTACTACATTGTCCATGGCATTCATTGCATCATACCATCCTTTCCATCTTAAGCTTAGCTTCGCACGTGCTCATACCTTTCCCTCATTAAAACATAGTTCTGCATGTGTACGCGCCTATTCTACAAGAATTGTGGTCTGAGGGTTTCGGCACATTTTCTGTGTTAGACGTGGTTTATTTTGTGTCCATGCCTTTTCTAGGTAATATGTGGTTCGGCCTACTCCTTATTCACTGCATCCATTGCACCGTGCTTTGTTTTGTTGCATTCAGCATTTAGGATCACAATCTTTCCTCAGCAAATCACTCCTCACTTATATCATACCATCCAATTACTTGTACTCTTTCTCTTTCTACGAAACATATAGTTTTGCATGTGCTCGCACCCTTTCACGTTGAAACATGGTTCTGTTATGTGTAAGCATTCATGCTGCGCTAAGGCCAGTATTGAGGATGTAGGCACTTATCCTGTGTTAGGCGTCGTTTGGTTGTGCCCACTTCTTTTCTGTGTTAAACGTAGTTTGATTTGCATCTCCATCCCTTTCTGGTATTTGTGTGGTTTTGCACTGCTTGCGGTTTGATTATTTCGTTACATTGTATATCATTATATTGTTTTGTTGCATTGTGTGGCATTTTACATTTTGCCCCCGAACTACACTGGTTTGATTCCTTGCAAAGGGATACGTAGGCAACCCTCAGGTTTAACCAACCGCATCTGCATTTTGTTTGTTTGTCCAAGTCTTACGGCCTTGTCAAAATGGGTCGTCTTCGGGCTTTGACATTCACTCACGTCATTTCATGACATCAAGCTCTGTCAAAGAGGGGCAACTGTAGACACCCCATTTTTGACAGCCCTTAAGACTTGGGCGCCACTGATTGATCACTCGATGATGAAAGTCATGCTATGCAAACGATTAATTTCTTCGGCAAGGAGAGCTCTAAATCCCAACCTTACACCCCATTTTGGACCAAAACTATTTTAACCAAAATTATTTTAGACCTTAAAACCCTCTCTTTCAAAATATTTTTCAAAAAGTTTCTATGATGTTCCAAGGCTCGCATTTCGTTAAAAATTACACTTTTCGGTAACCCGAACAAGGATAAAGTGGAAATAAATGGAAGAGAGGTGAACTCTTTGAAAAATCCATTTAAACATCTTATTTAGAGGTTTGGAGTTGAAGAAAATAAGAGTGGAGGGAAGAAAACCAGTTGGGGAAGTGGTTGAGCTTGAAATCGTTAAGGGAAAATCGGGCAGTCTCACTAAATCAGGCCTATCCTTTTGTACACTTGGACTTTAGTTATGAGGCCACCACCATTGGAAATTGGACTTCTGGGGCATCATTTTCGACTCAAGAATGACCTGAAAAGGATTCCGGATGAAGGAGATATGCCTGTTTGAAATCAGGCCGAAAAATAGATTTTTTGCGGTCGGCCACAAATAGTGGCCTACCGGCCAGTAGTGAAATTTTTACCTTTTTTTGAGTATATTTACCCACTTTTGGGGGGGTGCCATCCACCATTGATGGCATGCCGACCACTGATGTCAAAAAACAAATATGTTACAGATATTTGTGCCAGTTGTTTCCAGATTGCTCCACTTGTCCCTATATAGATATTTCGACCTGAAGCTCATATTTTTCTATATATACATGACCTATCTCTCATATTTCAAGGTTAGAAAAAATTTGGGTCTGTCTCTCTCTCTCTACATTTCTCTCTCTCTTACAAAATTGTGCACATTAGCTTTGATATACTACACTTTTGCCTATACCTCCTTAACAAAAGTTGTTCACCATTGAGTTGAGGTCCTTTGAAGCCTTCTTGGAGCTTTAGAAGGTGTTTTTGACTTGAATTTGTGCCTAAAATTGTTACTTGCTTCAAGAGGTATAACACTCCACTTTTACACTTGTTTTGCATACTTGTTTTTCCATCTCTTTCAACTGTTTTTAGGTTGTTTTTGAGTAATAAAAAACTCTATTTTTGTGGGCTGAAATTGGTGTTTTAGGCCACTGAAGGTTAGAGGGGTGTCTCACCCTTCTTTATTCCTTGCCTCCAACGCTTTTTCACCTTTGTTTCCCATTTTCAAATCACCTTTTTTTGGGCCTTTGCGCACTGAATTTCAGAGGTTTTTCAGTGGCAAAAACTCATTTTGAAGTCCAAATTTGGAGGGGTTAGCCTCCCCTCCTTGTGTCTTGTTTGCATGTTTAGTTAACTCCATATGTTAGCATGTTTTTCTAGCTTAACTTAGCTCAAGTCCAGTATGTTTTATCCTCTGAAATAGCCTGCTTTAGCTCTGTTTTAGGTTTGTTAGTTCATTTGAGTCTTGTTTTGCATGGTTATGGTGTAATAGTCCTCACAAGTTGGTGTTTTAGGGTTTTAGACACCTCTTGTTTGAGTTGATAGCATCTTTTGGTGTTGTTTTTCACTCCATTTTAGCACTATAAACTCTACAACCTCCCTCTTTACTTCACTCTTTCATTTGCTTTTGAGGGTTGTTTCAAGCCTGGGATCCTTTAAGCTTGAGATTGAGGTCATGCTTAACGGTTTAATCCTCTTTCAGGGTTCATTATCAATGGTATGATCTCTCTCTTACCTTGCATTATCCCTTGGTTGACACTTCTTTCATCTTACAGGACACTCGCCAATGGACAAATTGATTAAGGAAAGATTTTGTAACCAAAAGGTGTAAAAAAAAATAGCAAGTAAAAGTGGCAAGATAAGCATTCCTCTGTGTTGCATTGCATGTGTTCAGATCGGACGTTAATTCGAACACAAGGAAAATGGGACATTTCATTCTCAAAAGTGATGAAATGTGCCACTTTCCTAGGTCTCCGTTACCCTTGATCATGCATGATAGGGTGATGGCATTTGAGTCTTGTTTTGCATTCATTGAACTTGTACAAATTAGTCCCTTAGCCATCATGAATGGAAATTGCTTGATTGATGGTTTAAGGGCCAAATGTATCACTCCTTTGAGCTTGTGCTGATGATAATGGGTGATACATGGTACAAACAACTTGTGAGACCACCCATTTCTTGCTCTATTTTGTCCTCTGTTACAGCAAGGAAAGACTTGGCTTTAGTGGCCGGTAGGCCACCTTTAATGGCCGGCAACCCTCAGTGTTGGCCGGCCGACCATCAGTGAAAAATTCAATATTATGCTTCTGAAGTAGAGCAGTGTTGATCTGGAGGAGGAAAACAGTGTACATGTTATGCAACAGAGGCAATTAGTTGCAGACAATGGATGTTCTTCGGGTGAAAAACCGAGCATGCATGCATCCCTCATTTCCCGGGGCCATTTAGTTAATTTGCTTAGTTAATTAGTTGTAGCTAATCCATACAAATGTTGTAACTACTTAGCTTAGATTAGTTAATTAATTCATGTTGTAATTAATTAGCTTAGTTGCTTTGTAATTAATTAGTTAAGTATTTAGCTAATTAGTTTGCTTTGTAATACTTAATTAGCTTAGATAGTTAATTAATTCATGTTGTGTAATTAATTAATTAAATAGCTTAGTCTAGTTGATTAATTAGTTACGTGTGTTGTAATAATTAATTAGCTTAGAGTAAGCTTTTTATTTATCCAAAGCGTTGTAATAATTAGTTAAGTAGTGTAGCTTAGCTAGTTTCATTCGGGCCGTCCTTCGAGGGCGTAATGTTGTAATAAGTGTGCGTGCGTACGTGTATGTAACAACCCTCGTTTTGACTTGGCCATACTGGCATACATTTATGGACGATCTTGTGTTAACATTTACACTTGCAAATCTTGTCTTGTTTTGCTTGAATGATTGCTTGCATACTTTGTTCTTGCCTGATGTGTTGCCGAGGTCGTCTTGGGCCTAGACTCCTTCGAGACCTTTGTCACTTAGAACTATCTTAGAACCCCGTTGGTTTACCTCCAACTTCGCCCGGCATATTGGCCAAGATGTCACCATCTAGGCCGAGGTGCGTGTTGCCTAGGCCGAGATGTGCACCATCTGGGCCGAGATGTTAATATCTAGGCGTTCTAGATCCTTGATCCTTGCTTGAGAGATTTTGTTCCTGGAATGGTATGACCTACACCGAGGTGTGGCACACCTAGGCCAGGGTGTGGTACAGTTTAGTCAAGTGTTGTCCTTCCAAACCGATGTCCTTGCCCCTTGATTGCCGGAGTCTTGTTGTTAGCCGATGTCGTTACTTGCCGGTGTGTTCGTGCGCCTAGCTTGTTGAGTACACTTCGTCTTGGTCTTGTCTTGTCAAGTCTGTCACCTTTTTGTGTTGAGCGAATCAACCGATGCCACGTGTCCCGGCAGAGGGATTAAGTCAGTGACTGTCGTGTGAGGCATACCATTTTTGTATCAGTCTTGCCTTTTAGAGAGAGAAACTCTAGTGAGAAGGAGGAGAAGTTTGAGCTAGAGAGGGTGACTTCCAAGCTTGATCGTTAGAGCTTGAGCCATTAGATTCGAGCTTTGAGGTTAGAATCTTAACATATTCTTGTTGATCTTATTCATTATCTAACTGCATTGCACGATCAAACCTGTTTTACACACCATTCATCGATTTAAAGTTGGTTTTAGAAAGAGAAAACGATTTTCATGTGTTTTTGAAGAAAAGCCTCGTTTGATCCGAAAGTTTGCATCGAAGCCCATGCATTTGTGTTTGTTTTGATGAGATCCTTGAGTGTGGGTGCCCAGGTCCACGTTTTCGTAGTTGTGGCATGAAATCTCAACTTTTGTATAGCAAGTTTGATCTTTGCATTCATCTTCCTCATGTTCATGTTCTTCAAATTCTTCATGCTCATGTTCTTCATGTTTATCAAGAGGGAAGCCCAGATTTTTCCCGACTTCACTTTTGAATGTGGCCATCGAGGTTTCACCTCGGCAAGGAGGTGTAGGACCTGGGCCTAGACCTGGTAGTTGCCCAACGTGTTTTCCAAAGGATAAGAAACTGTGTTTCAACTTGATTGACTTAGTTTTTGAAGAATGCCGAGGTCATTTGCATGTAAGCTAGACTTGTTTTGAGTAGTGCATTCAATAGACTTTGCCATGTGTTGTAGGACTTGGACTGGCCTTGACCCCGACGTTTGAAGAACTAGGTGAGTGGTATTTCTGATAAAGTTATGTTATCAATGTTTTGAAGAACTTCGCTTGGCTTGTCTTGAAAGATATTTGTTAAGCATGAATGATTGTCCTTAGTTTCGTATCTCGTATCATATTTGTTTGAACGATCTTGTCTTGAAAGTCCCTTATGCTGGAGGACTCTAAACTTTCGCAGCACATCTTGTCTCGAAAGTCCCTTGTGCTGGAGGACTCTAAACTTTCGCAGCACATCTTGTTTTGAAAGTCCCTTGTACTGGAGGACTCTAAACTTTCGCAGTACCCTTGATTTGTATTCTAGTGTTAGAGGGCTACGGGCCTTTGTAACATAGGTCCCTCATGCTGGAGGACTCTAAACATTCGCAACACATCTTGTCTTGAAAGTCCCTTGTGCTAGAGGACTCTAAACTTTTGTAGCACCCTCGTTTGAAATGACTATGTTGTTTTGTCTTGCTTTGCCATGGACGGTTTACCGCGTAGACATGTTTGCTGGAATGTTATTGTTTGTAAAATGTGATGCTAGTAAGTATCCCTTGAAACTTGAAGATTTGTTAGATGGACGAGGTCCATTCCTTATTATATATAGAGTTGGTCTTGTATTAATTTGAAAGGATTTCGGCTATTATTCATGCAAACCCCTTTATTATTTATACCATTCACTGAGTATCCAAGCTCACCCTCTCTATATATATGTAGGTGATGAGCAAGAAGGCGGTGACGCCTAGATGTGAATCTGGAGCTTATTTTGGATTTTGATTATGTCGGCCAAACCTGTAATTACGTCGGCAGTCTTGAAAATTATGCTTCTCGATTTGTAATACTTGTATGTTGCATACGTCGGCTTGAGAAGCCTTTTGATCAAGATGCGTGTTTGTATACTTGTCATGTCGGCAGTGAGGATGTCAGCAATTCTGAAGATTTTTCTTCTAGCCGTATTTCTTGTATTTTGTTCATGTCGGCTTGTGAAGCCTTTTGTTGATATGAAAGATGTAATTTGGACTTTGTTTCGTTTGTAATCGAGTTGTAACCCATCTAACCTATGATTCTTATCTCATTTGACTTATGCACAGCTCTTATGGACTAATCTGTTTGTATAAATCGCTTCCGTACCTGTTAGCCCCATATAATTGTACTCTGATTGTGTGTGAATTTTGTGAGTTGGCCTTTGGTAATCTCGGATTACTGGCCATCACGGCACCAAACTACTAGGGGCGGTTTGGGGTCGTGACAGAATGGTATCAGAGCACAAGTTCCTTGGTATACGTTATTCACACACTTTGAGTCCTAAAAAGCATAGGATTTCCCCTTAGAAGGAAGTTAGAATTGCATCATATTGCTTGTTATGTGAACAAGGTGTACATTGTCTTGGCATGCTTAACTGTTACTTGCCTACGTGATTACTTGCTCATTTTGTTTTAAAGCCACATTTTGCATACTCATAGCATCTTGAGGAAAGGAAGACCTCCAGTTGGCCGAGATCAGTCGGAGGACAGAATAGACAGGCTGGAAAGGCTAGTTAAAGGTTTGGCCCATGAATTAAGGCAGACAAGACAGCAGTACGCTAGTGCTACATCGACTTAGGCCGAGCAGACGAACGGCCGGTATGCAGTTCCACCTCCACCCCCTCCAGTACCTCAAGTGCCCCCACAGCCAGCTTTATATGGGGACGGCACGATAGCTCTAATTAGAGAGTTTAAGAAAATGAAACCGCCGAGATTTCAAGAAGGCATAGAGCTGATGAAAGCCGAAGCCTGGGTTCTGGAGATGGAAAAGCTGTTCGAGATCTTTCCCAGCACTGACACCCAGAAGGTGACTTTAGCAGCTTTTACAGTAGATGACGACACCCGCAGATGGTGGATGATGGTTCGAGAAAACAATCCAGACTTGACCTGGACCCGATTTTTAGAATTGTTCTACACCAAGCATTTTCCCTTAAGTGTTCGGAATCGCAAGGCTACCGAATTTCAGACTCTTACACAAGGCAATAGAACAGTGGCTGAATATGACCGCGCCTTTACAG
Source organism: Camellia sinensis (assembly GCF_055761805.1). Taxonomy (NCBI): domain Eukaryota; kingdom Viridiplantae; phylum Streptophyta; class Magnoliopsida; order Ericales; family Theaceae; genus Camellia; species Camellia sinensis. Next base: position 18,245,942 of record NC_138966.1, read on the forward strand.
AGTTGGCAAGGTACGCACCCCAGATGGTCAATGATGAATATATGAAGGCTAGGAAGTTCGAAAGTGGGCTCCGTGGACCGATACAAGACCGGGTTAACATGCTCAACATGCCGACTTACGCTGGAGTACTGGACAAAGCCATTCTGGCCGAAGCTAACTTGAACAGATACCAGGGTTTAGGAGAGAGCCAGAGGAAGAGGCAGAGTTATGACAATCGCCGTGCACAGTTTGGTACCAAGAAGAAAGCAAACGTCGGCAGTTCAAGCAACCCAAGACAAGAGGATGGTACTAAGCCGATATGTTCTAGTTGTGGGAAGCCACATTTCAGGGTCTGTCGTCGGGCGTCTGGGGCTTGTTACGAATGTGGTGAAGTAGGCCATTTTGTGAGGGACTGTCCAAAAACGAAGGCTGGGGAAGGTAAGAAAGATGAGAATACTTCGGGCTCTGTGCAGAAAGGTAACGCTGGGAAGGGACCGATGAGACAAGGCAGAGTTTTTGCACTGGTACCAGGGGACACGCAAAATGCCGAGACAGTGGTGTCAGGTATGCTTTCAATTTTCTCTCAAAGTGCATATGTATTGATTGATTCGGGTTCTACGCATTCATTCATTTCTGCTAAGTTTGCCGAGAAGATTAATAGGGAACTAGAACCCCTTGATTACGTATTATCTGTATCTACTCCATCTGGGAGATCTATGAATGTTGCATCCATCTATCGAGCATGTGTTGTTGTGATTGGGAATGTTGAACTGTTAGCCGACCTAATGCCATTGGACATAATCCATTTTGATGTTATTTTGGGAATGGATTGGTTAGTGACGAATCGCGCATCCATAAATTGTGTTTCAAAGAGTGTCACGTTAAAACCCCCGAACCTAGCCGAGGTCACGTTTCAAGGAAAAGGGGTAGTGTCCCCACCTTACTTAATTTCATCCACGAAAACCTATAGATTGATCCAAAAAGGGCGTCGAGGTTATTTGTGTTGCATAATAAGTAATTTGAATGGAAGTGTTGAGTTAGCCGACGTCCCAGTAGTTAATGAATTCCCCGACGTCTTTCCAAATGATTTGCCTGGTCACCTAGTTGATAGAGAGGTAGAGTTTACGGTTGACATCATGCCGGGGACCCAGCCCATCTCTAAAACACCCTATAGGATGGCCCCGCCGAGCTTAAGGAATTGAAACTTCAACTACAGGAGTTGCTAGATAAGGGTTTTATTAGGCCGAGCACTTCACCCTGGGGAGCACCCGTCTTGTTTGTTAAGAAGAAGGATGGCACACTTCGTCTTTGTATTGATTACCGGGAACTGAATAAGGTAACCATTAAAAATAAGTACCCGTTGCCGAGGATAGACGATTTGTTCGATCAGTTGCAAGGAGCACGAGTCTTTTCCAAAATTGACCTTAGATCGGGCTACCATCAGCTTAAAGTCAAAGCCGAGAATGTTGAGAAGACCGCTTTTCGAACGAGGTATGGCCACTACGAGTTTTTAGTAATGCCTTTTGGGGTGACCAATGCCCCTGCAGCCTTTATGAATTTGATGAATAGAGTCTTTAAGCCATACCTAGATGTGTTTGTGGTTGTCTTCATCGATGACATATTGATCTACTCTAAGAGTAAACCGAACACGAGGAGCATTTGAGACTTACCTTACAGACTTTGAGGGATCGGAAATTGTATGCTAAATTTAACAAGTGTGAGTTTTGGCTTTCCACTGTTTCATTTTTGGGTCATGTAATTGATGAAGAGGGTATTTCGGTCGATCCCAGTAAAATTGAAGCCGTAGTGAATTGGCCGAGGCCGACAAATGTGTCCAAGGTTCGTAGTTTTCTGGGACTGGCTGGTTATTACCGAAAATTCGTAAAAGATTTCTCAAGGATTGCAATTCCGTTGACACAACTGACTAAGAAGGGAGTGGCTTACGATTGGACTAAGGATAGAGAAGCAGCCTTCCAGAAGTTGAAGACGAGGTTAGTCGTAGCACCAATCCTTGTACTACCATCAGGTAATGAAGAGTTCCACGTTTACAGTGATGCCTCGCATAAAGGTCTGGGTTGTGTATTAATGCAAAAAGATAGGGTTATAGCATATGCCTCTCGCCAATTGAAGCCACATGAAAAGAACTATCCCACCCATGATTTAGAATTAGCAGCCGTAGTGTTTGCTTTGAAGATTTGGCGCCATTATTTGTATGGAGCTTCTTGTCAGGTTTTCACAGATCATAAAAGCTTGAAGTACTTGTTCACTCAGAAAGAATTGAATATGAGGCAGAGAAGATGGCTTGAATTGTTGAAAGATTACGATATGCAGATTCAATATCATCCAGGTAAAGCTAACACCGTGGCCGACGCGTTGAGCAGAAAGATGGTTGGAAATTTGGCATGTCTAACCGCAATCCTAGTGGAGCCGACTATTGTTGAGGAAGTAAAGACAAGACAGATGGAGGATGAATTCTTGAAGAAGGTAGCCGATGAGATTATCACAAAGCCAAGATCAGGGTACACCATAGAAAATCAAGTGCTCGAGTTTGAAGGAAAATTGTGTGTAGCCGACATCCCAGATTTGAAAAGAAAAATTTTGCAGGAAGCTCATGGTTCTAAGTTTGCTGTTCACCCCAGGAACACCAAGATGTACTAGGATGTGAAGCAGACATTTTGGTGGCCGAACATGAAGGGAGAGATAGCCGAGTTCGTGTCGCAGTGCCTGTATTGTCAGCAAGTGAAAGCAGAACACCAAAGGCCAGCAGGACTTCTCCAATCTTTGCCAATTCCTAAGTGGAAATGGGAGCACATCTCCATGGACTTTGTGGTTGGTTTGCCGAAGACACAAAAGGGTATGGATTCGATTTGGGTTATCGTGGATAGACTAACTAAGTCAGCGCACTTCTTACCTGTTAATACCACCTTCAACGCCGATAAGCTTGCTCTATTGTATGTGAATGAGATTGTTAGACTTCACGGAGTGCCGATGTCAATTGTGTCAGACCGAGATCCGAAGTTGGTTTCCAGATTTTGGCAGAGCCTACAAAGAGCTTTCGGAGCCGAGTTGAGGTTCAGCACAGCTTTCCATCCCCAGACTGATGGGCAAACAGAGAGGACGATTCAGACACTTGAAGATATGCTTAGACTATGTGTATTGGACCTCCAAGGAAGTTGGGGAGTATATTTGCCGTTGGTGGAATTTACCTACAACAACAACTATCAAGCTAGCATTGGCATGGCGCCGTATGAGGCATTGTATGGAAGGAAGTGCAGGTCGCCGATATGTTGGAGCGAGGTAGGAGACAAAGCTCTGCTCGGTCCCGAGTTAATTCAAGTAACAACCGAGAAGATTAAGCTCGTTCAACAAAGGATCAAAACCGCACAGAGTCGACAGAAGAGTTATGCTGACCAAAGAAGAAGGGAATTAGAATTTGAAGTCGGGGACCACGTATTCCTCAAGATTTCGCCGATGAAAGGAATTACAAGATTTGGGAAGAAGGGTAAGTTAGCACCCCGTTACATCAGGCCTTTTGAAATTCTCGAGAAGATTAACCTCGCTGCCTACAGACTTGCCTTGCCGCCAGGATTGAGCCAAGTCCATAATGTATTTCATGTTTCGATGCTGAGGAAGTATATTCGAGATCCGCTACATGTGATCGACTATTTCAGAATTGTAATTAATGAAGATTTAGGCTACGAAGAGAAGCCGATACGGATTATCGATAGGCAAGTGAAGCAGTTGAGAAGCAAGTCAATACCAATGGTGAAAGTTGAATGGAATGAGCATTACGGAGGGGATGCTACATGGGAAATGGAAGAGGAAATGAAAGTCCGACATCCAGAATTGTTTTTGGAACAAGGTAACTCGAGTTTGGGGACCAAACTTCTTTAAGGGGGGTAGGATGTAACAACCCTCGTTTTGACTTGGCCATACTAGCATACATTTATGGACGATCTTGTGTTAACATTTACACTTGCAAATCTTGTCTTGTTTTCCTTGAATGATTGCTTGCATACTTTGTTCTTGCCTGATGTGTTGCCGAGGTCGTCTTGGGCCTAGACTCCTTCGAGACCTTTGTCACTTAGAACTATGTTAGAACCCTGTTGGTTAACCTCCAACTTCGCCCGGCATATTGGCCGAGATGTCACCATCTAGGCCGAGGTGCACGTTGCCTAGGCCGAGATATGCACCATCTGGGCCGAGATGTTAACACCTAGGTGTTCTAGATCCTTGATCCTTGCTTAAGCGATTTTGTTCCTGGAATGGTATGACCTAGACCGAGGTGTGGCACACCTAGGCCAGGGTGTGGCACAGTTTAGTCAAGTGTTGTCCTTCCAAGCCGATGTCCTTGCCCCTTGATTTCTGGAGTCTTGTTGTTAGCCGATGGCGTTACATGCCGGTGTGTTCGTGCGCCTAGCTTGTTGAGTACACTTCGTCTTTGTCTTGTCTTGTCAAGTCAGTCAAATTTTTGTGTTGAGAAAATCAACCGATGCCACGTGTCCCGGCAGAGGGATTAAGTCAATGATTGTCGTGTGAGGCATATCATTTTTGTATCAGTCTTGCCTTTTAGAGAGAGAAACTCTAGTGAGAAGGAGGAGAAGTTTGAGCTAGAGAGGGTGACTTCCAAGCTTGATCGTTAGAGCTTGAGCCGTTAGATTCGAGCTTTGAGGTTAGAATCTTAACCTATTCGTGTTGTTCTTATTCATTATCTAACTGCATTGCACGATCAAACCTGTTTTACACACCATTCATCGATTTAAAGTTGGTTTTAGAAAGAGAAAATGGTTTTCATGTGTTTTTGAAGAAAAGCCTCATTTGATACGAAAGTTTGCATCGAAGCCCATGCATTTGTGTTTGTTTAGACGAGATCCTTGAGTGTGGGTGCCCAGGTCCACATTTTCGTAGTTGTGGCATGAAATCTCAGCTTTTGTATAGCAAGTTTGATCTTTGCATTCATCTTCCTCATGTTCATGTTCTTCAAGTTCTTCATGCTCATGTTCTTCATGTTTATCAAGAGGGAAACCCAGATTTTTCCCGACATCACTTTTGAATGTGGCCATCGAGGCTTCACCTCGGCAAGGAGGTGTGGGACCTCGGCCTAGACTTTGTAGTTGCCCAGCGTGTTTTCCAAAGGATAAGAAACTGTGTTTTAACTTGATTGACTTAGTTTTTGAAGAATGTCGAGGTCATTTGCATGTAAGCTAGACTTGTTTTGAGTAGTGCATTCAATAGACTTTGCCATGTGTTGTAGGACTTGGACTGGCCTTGACCCCGACGTTTGAAGAACTAGGTGAGTCGTATTTCTGATAAAGTTATGTTATCAATGTTTTGAAGAACTTTGCTTTGCTTGTCTTGAAAGATATTTGTTAAGCATGAATGATTGTCCTTAGTTTCGTATCTCGTATCAGATTTGTTTGAACGATCTTGTCTTGAAAGTCCCTTATGCTGGAGGACTCTAAACTTTCGCCGCACATCTTGTCTCGAAAGTCCCTTGTGCTGGAGGACTCTAAACTTTCGTAGCACATCTTGTTTTGAAAGTCCCTTGTACTGGAGGACTCTAAACTTTCGCAGTACCCTTGATTTGTATTCTAGTGTTAGAGGGCTACGGGCCTTTGTAACATAGGTCCCTCGTGCTGGAGGACTCTAAACTTTCGCAGCACATCTTGTCTTGAAAGTCCCTTGTGCTAGAGGACTCTAAACTTTTGTAGCACCCTCGTTTGAAATGACTATCTTGTTTTGTCTGGCTTTGCCATGGACGGTTTACCGCGTGGACATGTTTGCCAGAATGTTATTGTTTGTAAAATGTGATGCTAGTAAGTATCCCTTGAAACTTGAAGATTTGTTAGATGGACGAGGTCCATTCCTTGTTATATATAGAGTTGGTCTTGTATTAATTTGAAAGGATTTCGGCTATTATTCATGCAAACCCCTTTATTATTTATACCATTCACTGAGTATCCAAGCTCACCCTCTCTATATATATGTAGGTGATGAGCAAGAAGGCGGTGACGCCTAGATGTGAATCTGGAGCTTATTTTGGATTTTGATTATGTCGGCCTAACCTGTAATTACATCGGCAGTCTTGAAAATTATGCTTCTCGATTTGTAATACTTGTATGTTGCACGTATCCCAAGGATGGGAATCAGGCCTTACGTAGTTCCTGGAGTTAAGGTGCACTCGGGTATTAACACTCTCCTTTTGCGCTCTAACTTTTGCCAAAGCCACCCTTTCTGGTTTTCAACCTTGCGAGCTCTATTTTTCTCTTTTCATTTTTCTTCATTTTTCTTTCTTTTGTTTCTTTTCTTTTTTCTTTTGTTTCCATTTTTTCATTTTTGTTCTTTTTTCTTTTTCTTCTTAATCTAAATTTTGCCTGGGTCGCCCTTCCAGGTTTTCGGCCCAACGAGCCTCTCAAGGATGGAAAAGTTTAACTTGTTCATGTTGATTGGCCGTAGGATCTCTACGGCATCTAAATCCAGGAGAATGGCTGTTGTTTCTGACTAAATAGTCTTGATGATGTAAGAGCCCATCCAATTGGAGTCTGAATTTGCCCCTAGTGTTGTGGATAGGAACTCGATTGTCCTTCAGCAATAATTTCTCTTCTCTCAGATTCTAGGATTTGGCTTTCTTTCCAGTTTCCATTAGTTGGCTAAATGACCCATCTTAGAATCTTCGAGCATATTTGACCTTTTTTTTTCCCTAGTTCAAGGGATGCTTCTCATCCAACTTTGTAAGCTTTCTTTGATGACATCAAACCTTATCACCCCTAGTTCAAGAGCTGCTTCCAATTCGACCATGCAAACCTAATATTTTGGTTCATCGTTGAGCATTCTAAATCAAAGTTTGAAAGCCAAGGGTCGAGTCTTGAGGCCGAGAGTGATCCTATGCTGCACAATCCCAAGATCAATTCCAGGCATGTCTTCGTAGGACCACGCAAAACATTTTTGAAATCTTTTAATAAAGCGACTAGTCGCTCGCGCTCTCTTGAAGACAATGTAGAACCAATCTGGACTAAGCCAGGATCCTTCTTAATACTCACATTAACAAACATGATCTCATTCATTAAGGGCTTAGCATGCCCCTCTTTCTCTCAGTTGATCAAATTTTTACAAATCCCGAGGAATTCCTTCCTCTTTGTTTTCATCACAGTGTTAGAAACGTTTTATAAAACTTAGGTCAATGCAATGATTTTAAGGCACAGAGAAGGCATAGTTTTGGTCAACTACTGCCATCCCATTCAGAACTTCTGGCTTAACTGGCTCAAAGGTAGAAACAGACACAAAAGAAAGAGTAGAAAAAACAAACACAAAATAAGAAAGTGATGTCCGAGGTAACACCCCCGAAATCACCTGACTCTAATGCAACAAGACTAACTCAATACAACAAGAAAAACTCAATGCAACACAACATAACTGACTCAATACCCAAGTCAGAAAGTACAATAAACAACATTTTCAAATGGCTCAAAATAGTGCATGTCGTCCACCACATCTGGAGTAAAATGAGCGCCATCGGCAGGTGGTTCATCCCCGAATCACATAGTCACATTATCCTCCCAAGTTCATTGATCCAGTATCGATAGACTTTGCAGGACCTGGGGCGACGATCACCTCGTTGTCAATCAGATCTTGAACTTCATGGTGAAGACGATAACAACCATCGGTGTCATGACCGGTTTATTGATGGAAGGCACGGTACTTGGTAGCATTTTACCTAGATAGAAGGGGATCACGGAGAGGCCGAGGGTCAAGGGGTTTGAGATGGGATTGTCCTACGAGGATTTGGAGAGCTTTGGATAAGGACATGTAGAGGGGATTATAGGTGCGGTTACTAGTCTTGGAGGAAATGACAGAGGGGTTGGCTGGTGCTGACTGGGTTTGATAATCTCTTCTGAGTGTGGGATTGAAGCTGAGAGGGGTGTTTCTAGTATGACAGCCTTTTTCACGACTTGCCCCTTGATTCGAAATGCCCTGAACTTGAGTGGCAAAAGTGCCATCCACAGTCTTTGCAACAATTGCAAGCACTTGTTGTTTGTTTATCCCTTCGACTATGAAAGCCTTAATAGCTCATTGAAGATGTTTGTAAGGATCGATAGTTGCCCTGACCTTGTTCTTACCACTTGCCTCCACTTTGCGAAGGGATTGGGTCGCTATATCAGAACGAAGCCCAGTTGTTGTCAACATGTCATTGCCCAGACCTGAGATAGCTTTAGGTTAGCCACTTTCAATTATAGCTCGCCCCAAGATTGGGGAGCCTTTTGCCGTGAAATTTTTGGCATGTGATGTGGTTGATGATGGAGCCAAAACTCCAAAGGCTAAATCTACCACTGTTCTCTGAAGATCTTCAATCATGGTCATCAGCTCCCCTCCAGGACTTTTGCAGATGTACAAAGTACTGAGAGTTTGCAAATCCCACTTGAGTGCAAGAAAGGCCACTTGAGCATAGGACCAAAATATACACAACCCACTCGAGCACGAGAATGGCCGCTTGAGCAGAGGAGTAAAAATCTAGACAACAAGGTTTGGGAAAAACAAGCAACCAACCTGTTCCAAATGCAACCACAACAACCCAAAGGCCAATTTCAAAAAGACACAAGGGAAGGAAAAGGTAAACAACAGCATAAAAGCATTAAACCCGAGGCTAGAATACCACAAGAGTCTGGTCAAAACTGGGATCGCTATAGATAAGATTAGTTGTCTGGAATTTTTAGGTTAATTTATCAATTCTTTTGTGGATGTGTTGGAGTCACTACTAAATTCAATAGGTGGTTGTTGTGTTAGTAAAGCAATTCCTTTTTCATCAGATGTAATAGATATCTTAGTAAATAATTGTTCAATAGCTTCAACAGTATTAGTGCCTTGGGTAACTAGGCTTAACCGTTTTCTAGTGCTAGGAAGATTAATAAGAGGTTTGTCTAAAGGTTTACAAGTGGATGTATGACTAGTGGAGTAATCCTCAAAAGAAGTTTCTATTTTATCTAATTGTTTACCAATAGTTTTTAAATATTGATTGGTATAATTATTTTGTTCAATTACTTTTTTGATTTCAGATTCATCACCAGGAAGTTTAAAGGGAGAAGCGTGTACAATAGCACCTTTATGTTCAATGAGAATAGTTTCTAGAGGGGGATGATTGGAAGAAACAAAAGTATTAGTTGAAGTTTTCCATTTAGTTTTTGTAATAGTATTTGTCTTTTGATAATAACTTTCAAGATAATCAAAGAATTGAATTTTAGTATTTACTTCGTTCATAAGTTTATACCATTTCATGGTAATCTTGGATTGTTGGTGTTCATTATAATTATTTCTATAGGTTAGTCATTGAGACTTATTGGCTTTAGATTTAAATTCAGTATGGTGTTTATTAAGGTCTGGAGTAAAAGGTTTACTAAGAGTTAATAATTTTGGGTTAATATGAGGAACAACTTCAAAATCAGTCTGAGTAGGTGAATCCTAAGATGTGATTTCATCTTCATGGAGATGTGTGTGGGTTGAATAAACTGGTTTACTAATTTGGGAAGTAGAGGTATTATCTATTCCTCTTAATTTACTATTTGAATGTTCACAAAGATGAAGTTTCCTATCTTTGCGAGTAAATAGAGATGTATTAAATATTTCATCATCTTCTAAGTCGGTGGGGATACTAGAAGTACTATGACGGGATGAGTGACTAGGAAGGAGATTAAAGCATATATGAATATCTTGACTAGTAGAAGATAGTTGATTTTGGGAATAATTTTCATTAACTGTAATCCAGTCTTCAGGAAGAGTAATATCATTTCAACAAATCATTCTCGGGACTAAAATATTAGTTTCATGTGTACTACCTCGAATAAGTAACATTTTATCTTTTGGACTTTTATTTAAAGCTTGAACATTGAGATTAGTTTTAATACATTTATAATAAATGTGATAAATCAAAGCAATATTATGAACATTAGCTAACATATTAGTGAATGCGCCAGACAATTGAATATTTAATGTTAATGCTTTTAATATATGAGGATCTCTAAGACTTAAAGTAAAATCAGAAAAACAATTAAACTGAAGAGGTCCTTTATAAAGGCCAGATTCCATCATACCCATTAGGCTATCATGATAATTAATAAATCGTGCATCTCTTAAGCATAAAAGAACAGAAGTATTTTTACCTTGTTAAGTTAATGGTTTGATTCCAACTTGAATTAATCCTAGATGAATAAAGTCATGACCATCTTTGATATGTTTTTTCATTGACTCTGGATAATAACTGGCAAGTTTCTCTAATTTTAGTTAAAGCATAAATTTGTTCAACAATTTTGACCTGTAAATGTACATTAAAGGTTGATTGTAAAAAACTGATTTTGTAGATTTCTTTAATCCTTACTTTAGGGATATTCCAACTTTAATCAAGTTTAACATCTTGAAATTCATGTTCTTCTTCATTAATAAGTAAATCGTTATCAGGTATAGGAGCTAATGTTGTAGATCTAGAGCTAACTGAAGAGTTGCTTCGGAATAATCGACTAAAATTTCTAAATTTATAAAAGATTGTCAAAAATCTGAATTTTGGGTTAACTTATCATATTTTCACATACAATGTGCTCACTCATACCCTTTTCGAGAACCCCTATTTCCGTTAACTACCTAAACCTAAGGGCTTACATAGGATGCGGGACGAAAGGTGGCTGGCTACTGATAGAGTGGAAAATAGATGATAAGGTTAAACAGAATAAAGATGACTGGAATCAATTACGAAGATAGATTAGAGAAGACCGAATCAGAAATAACAATAAACAACTTGGCTTTAATACCAAAGAGGTGGAAGCATCACATAAATAAAATAACTAAATTAAATAAAACAAGTTAAAATAACTAAATTAAAATAGGATATTCATAAATAAAACAGATAAGCAGAAATAGAAATATAAAATAAACTTACAATTGTTTACTAGAAATAACTCGAAAATACAAAATTGTTTACTGGAAGTAATTGGAAAATACATAAACTATACTAATATCATTCGCACAATATGAGGTAGTCTTCATGATGTAAATGAGAAAAAAAAAAAAAAAAACCCAAAAAGAATTGGCATTTAGCAGCATTGATTACTTTAGGAAATAATTGACAAGGATATGGAAATGAAACCCTGATCCGCAATGAACCACGTACCGTTTTATTTGTAAGAGCAGCCTTGACACATGGAAGAAGGGGAAGTATATTGTAGGCTTTTGATGAAAGAAGAATCATCGAAGTTGCCAAAGTAAAGACTGATCTGTGTCGTGATAGTGGCAATGGCCCTATGGAAACAACAGGACATGTCTTGAGTTGGCACAGTTGATGTCCCACTATGTCAATCTCAATCATTCATTACATCGTTATTATGGCATTTCATTAAACAACAAAAATGGAAATAAAGAACAAAGCATATATAAAAATATAAAAAGCAAAAATTAAAAAAGAAGAAGAAGAAGAAGAAGAAGAAGAAGAAAAAGCACCATATATAGGCAAATTAAATGCAATTCCATCCAACCTACAAAAATATAAGCATAATAGTTGGTTTGGATGATAACCCCCTTCAATGAGAGAAATTCCTTTTATATGATCATTTTTTTTTTTTTTGTGGCAAAACTAGATTAACCTCGTACGTGTTAAAGAACTTAAGATGATACACAAATTTGTTTTCAAGGAAAAAGGAAATGAAAAATTAACAAAAGTTCAGCACTAAAATAAATGCCACTAATTATTGATTAAGATTGTATTAATACATCTATATTTCTATCCCAAAATAAGTTAAAATTTTAAAAAATCGAATGACTGGCTAGTACAAGAATGATAAATTTATATGGATCAAAAGGTTAAAATTTTAGTTTAGACAAGTAAAAGAGAGATTTGATAAAAATAATACACTAAGAACAGTATGAAACATGTATGCAACATATATATATATATATATAAGATGCAGGATATATAATATAATGATATTCATTCAATATGGAAGTCAGATGTATATGTGCATAACTATGTACAATATAGTATTTACATTATGAGAAATCCTATAATCAGTAATATACACCATATATTTGACTATACTAAGCAACTCAGTATATAACATAACCCTACCCTAGCTAGATTGTATACATATCAGACTATAGAAGAGGAACCAAATGAGCCATAGAATCATGAATAAGATCATTAGCAACATCTTGGAAATACAACCACTTGTGATCCGACTGGCCGGGCATAGTGTAGAAGGGGCACTCAATTACAAGCTTCTTGTCTCACCTCAGACAATGGTAGTAAACCGAACTCTTGGTAATCACATAGCATGCGGCAACAATGGCGTGGCTCCCAAAAAATCTTGTGACCCATGATGGCTGCCACGAGCAAGAGTGAGAAAAACTGAGAACTTGAGTGATACTTTCAGTTGAATCATTGAAAGGAAAAATTGCATGAGAGCACTTATCAAGCCAAATAAATCAAGAAATCTAACCAGAATGTGCTTCTTCTTCATCCAAACGTTTTCTCTACTGGCAAACACCATAGCCACTAGCGCAGTACCAATACAAAGAAAAGAAAAAAGCTTTTTTCCCTCCCCAAATTGTTCGAAGGATGCGCTTAAAATTTCAAAAATTACATTTGCGGCGGCACAATACTTATCAAACTTGGTTTTTCTTATCTTTTGGTAAATCTTAAGAAAAATCTCTTTCATCTCTCCCTCCATGGTTGATTAATATCGATATGAAATAGGTTTTCCAAGGTCACCGGGAAATGGTGAATCTCACCTAAAATTTAGAGGAGAAGGTGATTTTCGTTGAAAATGATAAATTTTGTTCGAGATGGTGTAAACAAAGTATAACACAGCGGAATAAAAATTATGGTCATACCTTTCAAACAGAGTCTGAATTGAAGGATCTCGTGGGTAAATCACGTGCTTCCTGAATCTGGTCAATCAACCCAGCAATAGGGTGATATTACAATAGTGAATGTCACCCACACAAATCACAGTGCAAATGGCTTTGATCGTTGTTTTTGGGAGAGAGTCAGTATATGGGAAAAACTCAAACATACGTTATTTTTCTCTTAATCACCCATATCCCATATATCAGATATATAATCTATTTATCTCATTTATCCATATTAGTCATATTAGTTATATGATCCTGAGTGGCTATCCAAATAGGTTTGAATTCAAATTCAAAACCCATTTGGATAAGGTTCAAAAGGCTGAAAAGGGTCATGCCACATGGGCGCCCATTTCCAACATCTCCCACTCGCACATAAGTTGGCATGACACTGCCACATCTCTATCTCAATCTCCCCAAAAAGTGAACAATCTCATACTAGCCAATGCACCGTGCGACCGCTGAGAACACCTGCAAGTGGGAGCTCTTTACTAGAAACTCAATATGAGTCAGCATAGAGACATCAACCCAAAAAGAACAGAAATAGTGTCTCATGTACCCAGACCCATCTAGCTACATCAGTCCAAAAACATCTCTAATCCCTCCAAGAGCATGTTTGACTCTCCTAGGTCCCACATTATATTCACACCCAATTAGCATCCTATAAAGAGCGATGTGAGTTGTCGACAGTGAATATAGAGCAGAGATGTCGAACTAGATGATCTTCCCTTCACCCTCATATCATTCAATTTGAAATTGACCGTTTTCCCAGTAATGTCCCTTAAAGCCAAATCATACATGACTGCAGGCAACATACCAAAGTAGTTGAACATCAACTCCTCATCTTATGACATAGTCAAAGGTCACAAAAGGCACAAAGTGAAGTCATTTAGGGAAAAATGACTTTTAGGACTCACACAGTGAAGAAGCAGGGATCCATTCTTTCACCTCACTAACGAGTGAATAAGCACATGCAGTATGAATGCACGTTATAGTGGAGTAACTCTTCCAAAGAGTGATGTTAAACTCACACACTATACAGATCTTAGTCTAGTCGCCCTTAAGTGCACAAGTCGCTTCCTAGCGTCTAACTCGAATTCTCTATTTGCTCGCCTCTCAGGCATCAAATGAGATCTTGCATCTGGCTATCCATAATAGGCACATCATGGAAAAAGTGGGTACTCTCATATCCGTGGTCGGTCTCTAACAAGACCTCATCTTGGCTCCAACCAAGGCGACATAGCTAGTGGATAATTTTAGCTTCTAGTCTCATCCTTACTCGCTACCTAGCACTAAGGGTGATTGCTCGTGTGAGTGAGCCAATCTTGCCTGCTAACATCAATTTAATTATTTTGTGTATGCTAATTCACAAACCATTGCTAAAAGTAGGAAACATAAATGTGTAATAGAAACAAATATGAATATTAATGGCATAAATATCCCCCCAAACAAAATGAGTTCAACTGAATACACATAAAAATATCACCACCTACGTAGTCCTAAAGCCCTAACATGAGTAAGATAAACATCTCTAGCAATGGGTTAGTCAAAGGGTCCACAACCATGCGACTCGTAGGGATGTGCTCCAGGATCACTTCGTTCTGCGCCGAAATGTCTCTGATAAAGTTGAACCTCACATCAATGTGTTTGGTTCTGCCGTCGTATTTAGGATCCTTAGCATAAGCGAGTGCAACCATGTTGTCACAATGGATAGTCACAGGATCTGAAGTGTGTGTGATAACATCCAAATGCTGAAGGAATCTCCTCAACCACACAGCTTCCTGAACGGCAGATGAACAAGCCACAAACTCAGCCTCCATAGTCGATAAGGCGATACAGGATTGCTTCTTACTGCTCCAAGAAATAGCACCATCGCTAAGCATGAAAGCATATCCTAAAGTAGACTTACGCTCATCTAGGTCTCCTCCCCAATCAGCATCACAATAGCCAACTAGATGTAGATCTGAACTCTGGTAGCAAAGTGTGTAATCTGCAGTCCCTCTAAGATATCGTAATATCCTCTTAACTGCTTTCCAATGAGCTGGTCCTGGGTTGGATTGGTAACGACTCACCAATCCGACTGCATAACAAATGTCTGGACGTGTACACATCATAGCATACATCAAGCTTCCAACAGCATTTGCATAGGGAACACGGGCCATCTTTTCATTTTCTTCTTGAGTCTTAGGACCCATATCAAGACTTAGGCTCTCGCCTTTTGCAACAAGAGTGTCAATGGGTTTGCAGCTCTGTATCTGGAAACCGCTCTAGAATAGTCTAAATGTAAGTCTCTTGAGACAAACGAAGAAGTCTCCTAGAGCGATCCCTAAGGATCTTAACACCGAGCACATAGCTCGCCTCACCCATGTCCTTCATCTTAAATGTAGAGAACAACCACATTTTAGTGGCGACAATCATCTCCTTGTCATTTCCAGCCAATAATATATCATCTACATATAATGACAATATCAAAAAAATGTCCTTGGACCGCTTGACGTACACACAGTGATCTTCATCAATCATCGTAAACCCATTAGAAACAATGGCTCGATGAAATCTCAGATTCCACTGTCTGGATGATTGCTTTAAGCCATAAATAGATCGTTGAAGCTTGCAAACTTTGCGCTCCTGACCTACTACCACAAAGCCTTCTGGATGATCCATATAGATCTCTTCATCCAATTCTCCATTGAGAAATGCAGTTTTAACGTCCATCTGATATTGCTCTAAGTCCAACTGAGCTACTATGGCCAGGATTAGGCGAATAGAGGCAAACCTTACAACTGGTGAAAAAGTTTCCTCATAGTCCAGACCCTCTCGTTGGGTGTAACCTTTCGCCACTAGGCGAGCCTTATACCATTCTATGGAACCATCTGTCTTGCACTTGATTTTGAGAACCCATTTGTTCCCAATAGTCTAGCGCCCTGGCGGCAAATCAACCAAGTCCCAGACATGATTTTTCTTCATAGACTCTATTTCTTCATCCATTGCAGTACTCCATTCTTTACTAGTAGGGGATGAGAGAGCCTCTTTGAGATTCTTAGGCTCCATCTCATTGCTCAGAGCAATCATGAATGCTTCCCCTTCAATCTCAAAACGACGACGGGGTATAGCTCCACGTTTGCTTCTATGTAGTTGAGAATCCTGAGAATCCTCATCCATTGGATCTAATCCATGGGCAGGTAGATCGTTCCCACTGTCCCTAGGAGCTTGAGGAATTATTTCCTCATTCTCTACTAGGCTACTAGGTGCGCCTTCAAGTAGATCCTCCATCTTATAGAGTTCTACTTCTCTAGTTACCTCACCTCTGCTAGGGAAATCCTCCTCTAGAAAATCCACATCTCGTGACTCAATTTCAGTCACACTTCCATCCGAATGCTCCCCAACAAACACATAGCCCTTAGAATGCTCACTATAGCGAATGAAGATACACTTCTTTCCTCTAGGGCCCAACTTCCCAAACTTATGAGAAGCGTTGTGTATGTAAGCTGCTGAACCCCAAGGCCGCAAATTGCCCAAATCAGGCTTTTTGCCAGTCCACATCTCATATGGGGTGGAAGGAACTGATTTGGAGGGCACACGGTTAAGGACGTAGGCAGCAGTCAACAAAGCATCTCCCCAATAAGAAATTGGAAGATTAGCTTGCGCCATCATTGATCTAACCATGTCAAGCAATGTGCGATTCCTTCTCTCCGCTACACCACTTTGTTGCGAAGTCCTAGGAATTGTCAATTGCCTGATAACTCCTTTTTCCTCACAGAGCACTTTAAATTGCTCAGATAGATACTCACGTCCTCGGTCAGTCCTTAGAGCCTTAATGCTATTGTCTAATTGATTCTCAACCTCATTAACATACCGTCTAAAGCAATCCAATGCCTTTGACTTGTGAGAAATCAAATAGACATGACCAAAACGCGTGCAATAATCTATAAATGTGATGAAATAAGGGGCTCCATGCCTTGCCCTCACATTCATTGGTCCACATATATCAGAATGAATAAGTTGCAATGGGATAGATGCCCTTATGGCTTTCCTAAATGGTTTCCTTGTTGCCTTTCCAGCAAGACAGTGCTCACAAGTAGGCAAAGTGACTCTAGCAAGTGGGCCTAAAAGACCTTCTCTAGCCAATCTAGTCATCCTGTCTTGCCCTATGTGGCCTAATCTAGCATGCCATCTCATAGAATCATTATCACAAAAAGATGCAATATTAGAAACAGAGCCGTTGGCATTTTTATTAAGACTAGAATCATCCACATCCAAAACTAAAAAACCATCTGAAAGATAACCAAAACCATAAAAAATTGTTCCCAAATAAATGCTAGCACCATTATTCTCAAAACAAAAGCTAAAACCAAGGCTCATCATGCTAATAACTGAAACTAAGTTTTGCCGAATATCCGGAGCATAAAGAACATCATGAAGATACAAGGTGCGCCCTCGTCGCATTTCCAGCTTGAATGTGCCAATGCCAAGCACCTCCACACTGGACTCGTTCCCCATGTAAACTTTTCTGCTCCCAGCAGGTACTCGGCGATACTCAACGAACCCTACTCTGTCCCTCGCGATGTGGTCTGTTGCTCCAGAGTCTACAACCCAAAAATGAGGAGAATGAGCAATTAATGCTTGCCTAGACACAAAGCATTGAATGCGAGAAATTAAGTAAGGGAGTACCTTCTTCTGCTCAGGGCCATCGCGAGCGAAGTGTCCTTCTTTGTTACAGTTAAAGCATGTCAATTTAGCCTTTGCCTTCTTACCACCTCTCTTGCCCCTATGCTTGAAATTTCTAGCGCCATTGGGCTTAAGCGCAGCTATTGCTTGCTTCTTAGGGGCACCTTTTGCTTTTCCACGTTTGAACTGAGAAGTCCTACGTGAGGTTGACTCAACCACCATAGCAGAACCATCAGACTTAGCCGCCTCAAGGCGCTCAGCCTCTAACTCCAAATGACGTGATATGTTTTCGAATGTTTTCACACTCTCATTATGCATCATGTTCTGCTTCATTTGCTCCCAAGAATTTGGCAGAGAGCGTATCACAGCCTGTACTTGCTGCTCTTGAGTCAAATTGTGCCCAGCAGCCGCAAGCTCACGTATCATGGCTAACATGACTCTCAAATGCTGCTTCATTGAGTGATGCGCCCTTTTCTGATATGAGTCAAACTTCATAGTCAGCCCACGTAGCTTTGCCAAAGAGGTAATACCAAACTTTTGCTTGAGAGCTTCCCACATCTCAAATGCAGTCGGGCAATGCTCAAACTCACTAATCAAGTCGTTGTGCATGCTGCTCAACATAGTAAAGCGCGCACACCGATCTTTGTTATGCCAAGTCTGAAAGGCTTCAAGATCACGACGATGTTGAGCTGTATTGCCCTGCTCTGGCTCAACCATCACTTGTTCAAGTGTGGTCAACACTTCTTGCTCATTGAGGAGGTATTGGATCTTACGGCGCCATATATCATAATTGTCGCCATCCAATTTCTCTCCCTTAGTTAAGTCTGCCACAACTGTCTTAGCAGCCATTTCTACATACAGAGTAAACAAATGCGTAGGGGATATTAATGATAGCAACACAAAACAAAATATTTTGCAGCAAAAAGAATCTAAATTAAATAATGATAATTTTACACATGTCTCAAGATCGAAAATTTGCTATGCTTGTAATCATCTCTTGCGTCGCTAGTGATAATTATCAAAATTTAATTTAATTCCACGCGCAAAAAACAATCAAACAATCTCCCACTACTTACGGCATATACAAAGCATGATAAATTCCATAGAATAGCATCTCAATGTAAATTTACAAACAACTCATGCTATATTTATTTAGTAATGGAATTCAAATAAATAAATAAATAACTAATCATGCTTCTTTAATTGCAACATATTTCAAACCCAAAAAATATGTTGTATTCAATATTCAGATTATGCCATAATTAAAGTGTACGTCATTTTGAAATTTTCTAGAATTTTAAATAACTAATAAACACACATAAAATTAGAAATAAAAAAAATCCAGAAACTGATAAATAGAAACAATATTCAGATTATGCCATAATAAAAATGTACATCATTCTGAAATATTCTGGAATTTTCGGAAATATTCTGGAATTTTAAATAACTAATAAATACACATAAAATTAGAAATAAAAAATCCAGAAACTGATAAACTGAGACAATATTTCCAGTAAATAGTAAAACCTTTCAGAAGTCTACAATAAAAATTTCAACCCCAGAAAATTATTTATGCAATACCATAAGCATTTTAAAGCACAAAACATGAATTATTAACACCGAAAAAATATTTTATATTTTCGTAAAATTTTCAAAATTTTATAGAATGTAGAAAAATTAATTCTGAGTCTAACAGTCCAGACCACGCATAAAACAAATATGTAATGAATTAATTATGACCATTTAACGCGATTCAGAATTAAAAACAAAACAAACAGCGCCTAATACATCAGCAGCCAAGCCAGCTGAGCCGGCGGAGGAAAACGGCGCGGCTCAGCGAGCCCGGCGCCGCTCGGTGCGAGACTCAGCTAGCGGCTCAGGGCACAGCTTGGTGCGCGGCTCAGCCTGCAGCTCAGTGCATGGCTCGGTGCGCGGCTCAGCCCGCGGCTCAGGGCACGACGTGCGTGCGTGGCGCGGAGGGCGCGCCCGTGAGGGCGGGTGCGGGTGCGTCGGCAGGGCATCTGGCGCATGGGAACTCGTGGGAGCGCGTGAGAGCAGCTCACGGCGTCAGGTGGCGCGTGCAGACCACGTGCCACCTTCCAGGGTGTTTTCTGGTTTGATTTTTGTACTGCCGGACTCCTTTTTTCAAAATAAAACCATTTATGGTATTAAAAAAGACATTAATGAACATAAAAAAAAAATTTATGCTCTTAATCTAATAAAAGTAGATTTTTTTTTCTCCTTTACAAACATTCATGTATATAATGTATACATATAAATATAAAAATATACACATGATTAAAGGAAACATGAAAATATCCATTAACGCTCTGATACCAATGTAAACAAAGTATAACGCAGCGGAATAAAAATTATGGTCAAACCTTTCAAACAGAGTCTGAATTGAAGGATCTCGTGGGTAAATCACGTGCTTCCTGAATCTGGTCAATCAACCCAGCAATGGGGTGATATTACAATAGTGAATGTCACCCACACAAACCACAGTGCAAATGGCTTTGATCGTTGTTTTTGGGAGAGAGTCAGTATATGGGAAAAACTCAAACATACGTTATTTTTCTCTTAATCACCCATATCCCATATATCAGATATATAATCTATTTATCTCATTTATCCATATTAGTTATATGAGATAATATCTGATATCTATATCATCTATCCATATCAAGATATGATAGATATATATCCCGAGTGGCTATCCAAATAGGTTTGAATTTAAATTCAAAACCCATTTGGATAAGGTTCAAAAGGCTGAAAAGGGTCATGCCACATGGGCGCCCATTTCCAACAGATGGAAAGGAAAGGCTAGAGATTTATCAATAGTTGAACCAAATCAAAGAAAAGAGATGGTAGAGAGAGGTGGTTGAGTGAAAGGTGAAGCAAGCATGAAAAGAGTGAGAAAATGATAGAGCAACCCTTTGAATATTTCCAAATCCCACTCCCTCATTCACAAATATGATAATATTGACCCAAAAAAATCAAGAAGAGACTATTTTAATTTCAATTAAAAAAAACATTTGACGGTTCTTCACCAATCTAAAAATAAATAAATAAATAAATAAGTAAAAATGATTTTCATTATTTCGTTGTCTGTGCTTGAACAAAGAAAAGAAAAAGAGGTATACCTAGAGTTCACCCTTAGTATGCTGAATATCTCACTCCAAATGCAACAAACTCTAGAAGTCACGTGACTATACTCCTTTACTTATCATCATTCACCAAAATCATAAGTCTTACCTTCTCCACCAATTATAACTTGTTATTTGTTTATCGTACAGGGGCAGAGGATATTGAAAGAAATTTTTGGCTTATAATTATCTATATAGGAAATTTTTGGCTTATATTTATAGGAAATTTTCAACAAGAGGGTTGAAGGAAATCTTTATAATTATTTATACCCATAAATCTTTATAATAATTTTTTAATTATCCACAAATAAATCTTTTTATTTTATAATTCTTTTTTTTTTCTTTTAAATTTTGAGTCAATTTTTATGGCTTATAATTATACAAAAAATTTTGTCACTCATAAATCTTTAAATTAAATATTTATGGCTATTTGTGGTTGCCATAAATCTTTATTTACACCCATAAATCTTTATAATAATTTTTTAATTATTTATAAATAAATGAACTAATTATGAGTATTCATATAATTATATATAAATAAATCTTTATGAAGATTTATGGCTTATAAAGATTTTGAGATTTATAATCCATAAATCATTGATTATTTATAATTCTGATCTTCTTATAATTATACAAAGATTTATGGCTTATAAAGATTTATGTCACTGATTTATGGCTTATAAAGATTTTGTAAATTTTTTGATTTTTTTTTTAAAATTTTGAGTCAATGTTTCTATTTTTTAAGTCCGTCGTGACTAGACCATTCTAAAATTTACAAAATTTGAGTCAATTTTGAAAGGAAAAAAGTTTAACAAAAAACAAAAATTAGCCAAATTATATATATATATATATAATTACGAAAATTGGCTTACGTTTGTATTTTTTGTTTTTTTTTTATTTAAAAATTTTGACATAATTTTTTTTAAAAAAAAATACTAAACACAAAAATAAGTCGAACTAAAAAGCCAAAAAAAAAGATACTCCCAAAATAAGCCAAAGTTTTACATCTAATGATGACTTATCCAAATTCTTCACAATCACAGGTGCCAACGATTCCCTATACTGGTCCTCCGTGATTTTTATTTCTGAGATAGATTTTGAAGCAGAACTATCATTTTCCTTAGAACCATAAACAGTTTTGGAAATCGGAGAACCAATGTCAACTGCCAGTAACTTGCAATCTTCCACCAAATGTAGAAATGAATCCACCTGAGAAAATATAAACATAGCAAAGCATATACATGTGAGAATAATATTAGTATAATATATACTATACTAATTAATGAAGAAGAACATGAATATCAAGATGTAAAAATTGATTTAAGCTGGAATATTCCTAAAGTAAAACTAAGGAAATTTATAAAACTAGTTTTTTACAATCTACCTTTTACAAATCAAAATAGTTGAACAAGTGTATGCTTTAAGTAAACCACGGGAAACTTGCCAATTATTATCTAAAGAGTCAATCAGAAAACATCTCAAAGCTGGTCATAATTTTATCCACTTAGGATTAATTGTCACGCCCCACATTTTATTTCTCGGAAACCATTACCAAATTCATTAAGTTTATTCAATTTCAGAGATAACATGTAGAAACTCTTTACATCATTTGTAAGAATAAATAAAGATTCTCTCATCCGAACGCAAATTAAATGCAACATGTACATAACTAAATAAATTGCCCTCTGGCTTTCATCTTTGAAGTGAAAGGAAGGGTTAACCCTTTTTACGTCAATGGCATTCTGCCCACAAATAAAAGGCCCCGTGGCCAACACATAAAGAAGATCCTCGATCTTGAAACCCATCTCAACGTTCACTTGAAAAAGGATTAGCAACGTAGGATGAACATAAAGTCCAGTAGCGATCTCAACATGATCCTAAACAATAGCAACTTACAGATAGCTATGATCATGAATGCTTAGTCTCATACTGTATAAATAATGTGACGGTTTATACAGAAATATACGTATATAAGAAATCTTCTCCAAGTCATTCATTTCATTCAATAACATAAGCAATTCACTTTTCTTCCTTCTTGATACCTTTTTCCAAAATTCATATGACTATAACAAGTTTCTGAAGAAAAACAATTTTACCAAGCCCATTATGTTTTCTCTCACTTTCCATACTTACACCTGATTTGCCTTTTCAAAACATGTTCACAAGTATTCAAAGTCTTTCATATTTTTCACAATCTCAACACAATACTTACGTTTGTTTCCAATACATTCATAACTATACAAATATGCCTTTAATACAAAAGGAAAATAATAAGCAATCAATAACTATCTGCTTCAACAATTGAGGCAATACGGCCTTCCAAAACAATAACCATAATAACCCATGATATACCCAGATACACTGAGACAATAATGATAAATGAATTCTCTCTACCTACCTTAAGCACGGTAAGCCAATGATACACCTTTCCAAAACAAAATGCCAAGCCAAGGATACACCTTTCTATGACGAAATGCCAATTTACCAGACACCGGCTGGAAGGTAATGGTACCTCTGCCAAGTTCTCCAGGCGCTAGCTGGAAGGTACTGGTACCTCTCATTCAAAGCGCGGCCAATTCTCTAGGTGCTAACTGGAAGGCAATGGTACCTCTCATTCGAAGTGCAAGCACCTTCCCAACCATCTCAACATACTATGATGCATAATAACACAAGTGTAATACATACACAATATTATTCAACACAACAATGCCATCCTCCACCGATGACCAAGGACAAAACCTCTAAGTAAATGTATTAAATACTCGTAAAACAACAATCCAATTCTCGCAAGACTTTCAGTCCAACAACAATGATATTATGTAAAGGTTCCAAAATCCGACCTCAAGTTCATTATCAATTTAAAAGGGTGATGATTTCATTTTCTTTCAAAAAGACCACTTTCCTTTATTTTCCAATCCACACAACTCCAACCATTTTCTCAGAATTCATTCTCAACATTTTACAAAACCAATTCCAAATCCATTCTCTTTATCAAATCCATAACTCAACTCAACTTCCCACGAGTAGTCTAAAACAATACCAACACCGTGGTTACTTCTCTTTTTGTTTTCTTTTCATATAAACACAATTATACAATCCATATTAGCAAAATATAAAGATTATTCAACTTCTTCCCTTTTAGATCCATTATAACAATAAATTAAATTAGGGCTTTCCTCCCTTTCTTCACAAACACAACAAATCATTTCCAAAATAACCCAACAACCAACGACTTAACAACTCCAATCACAAATTATCAAATCCTCGATCCCCTTTTAACAATTAACAAATTATCAATTCGTTATATTTAAATATAATCAACCCAACACAATTTAATGCTCAAATCATAAGACCCAATTTAATCTCAAATCAATTACCAAATCATTAATCAAATTTCTTAACTCATAACATGACTATTTCACAATTTCAACCCTCATTATCCATTAAGCATTATATAAAAAGAAAATTTAGGACTTCACCTCTTTTTCAACATAAATACGTTAGCCACTCCCCAATTTAACCCAAACAACAACCAAGTTCACAAAATTTCAATCTCAACTACTAAGTCTTAGATTCTCTATCATGATTTTTGGAAATCCACAACAACATGGTTTTTATGCAATAAAAACTTACCACTTGTCTATCTATAAAAGAGGTATTGAAAAAGATCAAAGAAATCCCTACCTCTTGAAGCGAAGGGAAAACAACCCAAAAACCACCGGTGACGAAACCACGAACTACTTGGATCAATACGAAGCTCTTGACAAGCTCTACACTTAATCTCAAAGGAGCAAGGCAAGGAGATGCTCCTAAGTGAGTAAATCTAAAGATCTTTTCAGCAAAAAGTGATTTTGGAGAGGGAGAGAGTGACTCACGGCTTGGAGAGGGAAAAACAGAAGAAAAGTAACGAAAAGGTTAAGTGAGGGACCTATTTATAGTGCTAGGTCAAAGTAAAATGAAGTCCCAAAGTCAACCCAAAAGATCAAGTCAAAATCCCCAAAAAGTAGGGCTAAAAATCAGACTAAAATCTGGAAAAAAGACTACAGGGTCCGACCCTTGCAACACAGGGGTCGACCCTATGAGGAAACTTATGTTTGACAGCATGCAAGGGGGTCGACCCTTAGACAAGAGGGGGTCAACCCTATTTTCCAGCAACTAACACACAGACATAAGAGGGTCGACCCTCCCCAAACTGGTGTCTACCCTATTTTCCAGCAACACCTCTAGGAACTTCACCAACATGTAAGGATAGACCCTTAGGAAGGCTGTTGTCGACCCTTCAATAGAATTTCTAAGTTCCCAAACAACTTTTCAACGTAAACAAGCATGAACGAACAATCCCAACAAGTTTAAATTAATTTGTACTCCTCCAAAATCAAGATACAACAACACCAAAGATTCCCAAAACAAAATAAAGGATTCAAATACACTTCCCAAAAGTTTTAAAAGGGTACAAGTGCTACATTAATCCAAGTAGGAATAAACCCATTAACCCAACAAGGTAAAAATACTTCTGTCCTTTTATGTTTAAGAGATGCTCGTTTTATTAACTATCATGCTAGTGTAATGGAAATGATTGAATCTGGTCTTCATAAAGGTCCAGTACATTTTAATTGTTTTCCTGATTTTACTTTAAGTTTACGGGATCCCCATATATTAAAGGCTTTAACCTTAAATATACAATTATCTGGTGAATATACCAATATGTTAGAAAGTGTTCAGAATATTACATTAATTTATCAAATTTTTTACAAATGCATAAAAACTAATTTAAATGTTCAAGCTTTAACTAAAAGTCCCAAAGATAAAACCTTATTAATCCAAGGTAGCACTACTGAAACTAACATTTCAGTTCCAAGAATGATTTGTTGGAAAGATATAAATCTTCCGAATGATTGGGTTACGGTAAATGAAAATTATTCCCAAAATCAACAAGCTTCGACTAGTCATGATCTTCAGAATATTCAACAATTTAATGATGGTTCTGTTCATATTAGATTTAATAGACCTTCTAGTCAATCTTCTCGACATAGCACCTCCAGTTTACCTACTGAAACTGATGAAGATGAAACCTTCAATATCCCATTTTTCACTAGAAAAGATAGAAAACTTCATATTTGCGAACCTTCTTCTCAAACCCAACATATACATAGTAAATTAAAAGGAATTGATAATTCCTCAACTTCTCAAATTAGTAAACCAGTTTATTCCACTCACACACATCTTCAAGAAGAAGATACTATATCTCAAGATTCACCTACTCAAACTAATTTTTAAGTTGTCCCTCCTGTCAATCCACAATTGTTAACTTTAAGTAAACCTTTTACTCCAGACCTTAATAAACTTCATGTTGCATTCCAATCTATTACAAATAAGTCAAAAAGACACACATATCGACATAGTTATGATACAAAACAACAATCTAAAATTACCAAGAAATGGTATAAATTTATGACTGAAATCAATACTGAAGTTAATTTCATTGATTATTTAGAAAATTATTATCAAAAAGTAAATTTTATCACCAAAACTAAATGGAAAACTTCCCATACCACTTCTGTTTCATCTAGTCACCCTCCCTTAGAAACCATTTTGATTGAACATAAAGGCGCCATTGTCCACGCTTCTCCTTTTAAACTCCCTAGTGACGAATCTGAAA
Source organism: Camellia sinensis (assembly GCF_055761805.1). Classification (NCBI taxonomy): domain Eukaryota; kingdom Viridiplantae; phylum Streptophyta; class Magnoliopsida; order Ericales; family Theaceae; genus Camellia; species Camellia sinensis. Next base: position 18,272,279 of record NC_138966.1, read on the forward strand.
TTAAAAAGATCATTGAACAAAATAATTATACCAATCAGTATTTACAAACTATTGGTAAACAACTAGATAAACTCGAAACTACTTTGAGGATTACTCCACTAGTCATACTTCTACAAGTAGACCTTTACATAAACCTCTTATTAATCTTACTAGTACTAGAAAACGATTAAGCTTAGCTATTCAAGATAATACTCCAGTTGAAGCCATTGAAAAATTATGTACTAAAATGTCTACAGGCAAAGGAATTACTGTCTTAACACAACAACCTTCTCTAGAATTTTCTAGTCATTCTGATACATCTACCGATAATGAAATCACTCAGTTAGCACAACAATTTCAACCTTCTCATCTTAATAGAATCACACACCCTAAAGTCAATCCTACCACTCTTACAAAAAATTGGTACACTAAACCTACACCTCCCAATCTGCAATTTGAAGAAACCAATATTAGCAATCAATTTTCCGTTTCTGCTAAAAAATTATATGAATGGAATATTGATGGCCATAGTGAACATCAAATTCTCCAAAAACTCAATCATTTATCCATGGTTGCGAATAGTTACCTTACTAATTATCCTGATTATACTCAACCTGAAAATGTTATTTTAATTACTACCGGATTTACTGGAATGCTCAAATCTTGGTGGGACAAATATCTCACTTCTGACCAACGAGAATCTATTCAACATGCTGTCCAAATAGGTGATAATGGCTTTCCTATCTTTGATGAAGAAATAGGTTCTAGTATACTTGATGGTATTAATATCTTAATATATACCATAGTCAAACATTTTATAGGAACACCGACCAATATTTATTCTCGTATCCATGATCAACTCAATAATTTAACTTGCCCTACTCTAAGTGATTTTAGATGGTATAAAGGTATTTTTACTTCTAGAGTAATGCTTCGACATGTTTGTACTAAGTCATTTTGAAAAGAAAAATTTATTAATGGATTACCAAGTCTTTTTGCCCATAAAGTTCGCGATGTTCTTAGTCAACCCACTGGTATTATAGAATATGATCACTTAACCTACGGTGATATAATTAGCACAATTCAAAAGGAAGGGCTAAAAATGTGCATCGATCTGAAACTTAGTCAAAAAACTGCTAAAGATAAACATAATGCTAAATATGAATTAGGTAACTTCTGTAAACAGTATGGCTTACCTCTCGTAGCACTTTCTCGAAGTAAAAATAATAAAAAGAAATCTTCTTATAAATACTCCACTAAATATAAAAAAAAATATTACCCTTCTAAATTAACTGATAAATATTATACTAAACCCAAAAAGAGAAATTATCATAAGAAATCTAATCAATCTCAAAAGTCAAAACCTAAACCGGATGTTACTTGTTATAATTGTGGGAAAAAGGGTCATTATTCCAATAAATGCAAAATAAAGGAAAAACTTAAAGCTAAACTAAACCAATTACAGATTACTGATGAAAATCAACAACATATACTTGACATATTTAAATTAGCCACTACTCCAAATCAAACTCATGTTCAGTCTAGTCATTCATCTAGTGATGATATTCCCTCTAGTGATACTTCTTCCTATTATTCTCCCACTGATAGTACTGACAATGAAATTGAATTAGGATGTAATGATACTTGTTGCAAAACAGTAAATATTCTTAGTCAATCTCAACAAGAAGAAACTGCTCTCATTGAATTAATTAGTAGATTAGAAAATCTTGAATTAAAAATACAAGATACTAATAAGTTGAAATCCTTATTGACTAATAAAGATAAAAAAACCTAAACATGATAAACCAATCATTAGTTTAACTAAAACTTTAGCCCGATTTAAAAAAGAAAAACAGAAAGAAGTCACCTTACAAGATCTACAAAATGAAATTCATCATATTAAATTAACTATTCAAGAATTAAAAGCTAAAGACAAGACCTTAGAAGAAGACATTGCTCTATTAAAAACCAACAAAAGTCTTAATGATTTCCAACAATCCAATAAATCATCCTCTGAATCAGAATCAGAATCTAGTTCTAAACTCGATCCAAAGAAAGTCGTCTTTGATAATAGAACTACTCCACGTAATAGTGATCACGATAGTAATCACCTTAATCTAATTAATCGAATTAATATTCAGAAATGGCATTCGAAAGTCAAATTAGTTATTAATGATTTTGAAATAGAAGTCATCACATTAATTGATACTGGCGCTGATTTAAATTGTATTCAAGAAGGATGAATTCCTACCAAATATTATCATACGTCTAGTAAACAATTAAGTTCTGCTAATGGAAGTCAAATGCATATCAAATATAAATTACCAAAGGAACATATTTGTCAAAATAATGTTTGTTTCAAAACATCTTTTGTGTTAGTACGAAACTTAACTGATAAGGTCATTTTAGGTACACCATTTATCTTTTTATTATATCCTTTCACTACTACTCCTAGAGGAATAACTACACATGCTTTTGGTCACACTGTCACTTTTAAATTTCTATCTCCACCAGAGATCAAAGAATTAAATCAATTAAAAGAATGTTTCATTTCTCAATCTATTAATCATTTAACCAAACAACTCAAATTTCTCAAATAAGAAGTAAATTACAAACGAATTAAATCTCAATTAACTAATCCCATTCTCATATCCAAAATTGATGGATTTAAAAACCAATTAGCAAATACCATTTGTTCTACTTTACTTATTTCTTTTTGGCATAGGAAAAAACATGTAGTAACACTCCCTTATTGTGGAAGCCAGAAAATAATATATATCAACTTATTAGGCTAACCCAAAGGAGGCCTGCCAAGGGGCCAACTATTGGGCATATTCGGCCCACTCCCGCCTATAAAAGGAGGGCATCTCATGGCGTATAGGTATGATCTTTCCCTGCACTTCAGATAGAACACTCTTGACTATCTATACTCTTCATTCATGGATTCTAACTTCATCATCGGAGTGTCCCCGGCCGGAAACCCCGGTTGGGTGGCATCAACCATATTTATTTCTTGCAGGTACATGGAACTATCTTTGTTGAATCTCGAAAACAATCCATGTGAGGGGATATTTCATGGCCTCACAATTGGCGCTGTCTGTGGGAAACGTCTGAAAGAGTTCAACGAAAGAAATAACAAGCATGTGACTGTAAGTAAAAATCCAGCACCACTTTGATGGTGATCTTTGTTCTCTCTAAGTAAATTTATTTTAAACTTATCTCCAAAATTGGTTCTTTGTTCATGGTACATGTTGATGAAAGTGTTAAATCAGAACAGAATTCATGGGTCTACTTTTACATCTCTGTTTTCTCTCTCTCAAAATGGGTTTCACACTTTTCTTGGTGCACACATCTTTTCGACAATTCAATAAAGTCGTTCGGCTAAATCTATTCATGGATCTATCCATTTATTTATTTATTCTTTTTGATTTCTCAAAATGGTTGGGTCTTCAGTTTTTTTTTCCTCTAGAATTATTCCTAGCAAGAGACATTGCCATAGATTGGACCATGAGTTATGATAAAAAAATTATTATTATCTAAATAATTGTGGCACTCGGCAGACCATATCTATATGCATATTTCACCAACTTCTTGTTCATATACAACTATGATCTTTACTAAAGTCTTTGCCTAGTTTCAGTTGAATTGGATCAGCATTATTGTTCGGCCAAAATAGCCAAAACAAAACCAAGGGCAATGGTCAAGCATTATTGGCCAAAGAGTTGTTAAAGAAGTATTTCGGCAGGCCAACGTTGCCAACTTGCCGACCACTACCGACCAAGTGGTCTCGGCGAGCCATCAAACGATTGCTCGGCAACACCATTCTCTTGGAGGTGCCGGCACATTGTCAATCATTTTGGCACAGCCGAGGTTCCAAACTCGGCAAAACCAGCTTCCAACTAAGTTCTCGGAGAAGTTAAAATTATAAATGAGACGCCAACCGTGTTTTCACACTAATTACCAACTTAGTGCTTCGACACACCGCAAGGGACTTGCCCACCCGATGTTCTACGATGTCCCAATGACCATACACCATGAGTATGCGGCAAGTCAAGAACAAAAGGGTAGTGCTGCATAGGTGTGCTCGGCCAGACAAACCCAAAATTCGGCGTTCGAGCCCATGCATTCGCATTTCGGCAGTGCCGCAACTCATAATCAATTGATCAGCAAAGCTCCAAAGCTACTCTACAACTTATTCGGTATTTAATTTAGCTTAACATTATTATCAACGCATCATATCTACATTATTATCAACGCCGCAAGATTATTCGGCACCGCTACAACTCGGCTTAGACAACTTATTCGGCTTCTTATTTGTCATGACAACTCTGCAAACTCACAACTTATTCGGCACTTCATTTGGCATGACAATTCTGCAAACTCACAACTTATTCGGCATTTCATTTGGCATATCAACATTATTATCAATGCCGCAAGATTATTCGGCACCGCTACAACTCGGCTTAGACAACTTATTCGGCTTCTTATTTGGCATGACAACTCTGCAAACTCACAACTTATTCGGCATTTCATTTGGCATGACAATTCTGTAAACTCACAACTTATTCAGCATTTCATTTGGCATATCAACATATTAATATCAACGCCGCATTGTCTAGCATCGACAACTTATTCGGCTTTAACATCTCGGCTTCGATAACAATATTTGGCAGCAATAATCTTAGCATCGGCTTAGAACTAGTATCTCGACTTGCCGAAATCCACATCTAATAATACCACAGGATTCGTATCGGCTCAAAGAGTCCAAACCCACCAACCCGAGAAGCCAAGAAGTAACCAAAGTTCGCCAAAAGTTGTGATACATATCATATTTTCTGACAAACTAAAATTTCCAAAGCCGTCAAATTCACGTTTTGCCCATACCAACGTGAAGTACTCATCGCAACGAGTTCAGTGCAACAAACCGCATCAAAATCGCAGCTCAAATGAAGCCGTACAAGCTGCTCAAAGTTTGCCCAAAAAATGCCCAGTTTCGCTGGAGAAGACAACATGCAGCTATGAAAAATTATACAGTGCTTTGTGGTTACATTACACCCTGTTGATCTGAGCCTTCCGATCCATTTTGGGTACAACTACGCTATCCGAAGTCCGATTACAATGATCCAATAGTCGTTTCCAACTATTTGTCACCTCCTGAACACATCCGTATGGTCAGAATTTGCAAATTTAAAAATAAATAAATAAATAATAAATAAAATTACCGATTTTATTCAAAAAATTGAGCGCAATGGTTCACTTTGCATATCACCAAGCGCCTTACTTTGCCTCGGCCTCATTCTGATATCGCCACGGCACCGAACAAGGGCACAGAATCCACTTCAAATTTTTATCGGCCTCCTCGGCAATTTTGGCCCAAGTAAATTTTATTCCTTTCGAATAACAAATTTTATTCAAAATCACTGGGGCAAATATACGTTGGACAAGACAAACAAGTTCAGTAAATCGGCAACCATTGCCATCTGAGTGTAGCAAATCTAACTCCGAAGGGACGCTGACACACCGCGAAGCCAAGAAAAATTGCCGACCAAAAGATAGGCACAATCATCGACCAGTGTTGCTAATCAACTTCTCGGAAAAATCACATTATATTTCACAACGGACACCGATGTTTTAACACTAGTTATTCAACAATGCATCAACTTTCTTCGGCTAAACAACATTATTTGTCCACTATATACACAATCTTGCTCGGCACTAATATCTAGGCCAACTTGGTTCAAACATTACACACCCGCTCCTTTTCACACCGCTCCAAGCAAGCGCCAGTTTTGGGGCAATACATTACACACTTGGCAGTCGGCAATTTGCGTTTGGCAGTCGACAGTTCGCGTATTTTTGCATGCCGTCATTTTACCAAAGCCGACTCTTCCCCTACAACATAGGGCAATGGAGCAAGTCCAATCTGCATTCCTTCCACCCGACAACTGTCATTCGAAAGCAATGGGGCAAGGCTACCTTGGACTAAACGCAAACCGAGCAACTCGACAATTAAATAGTTGGCCCAATATCTACTTGGCAATTCGTTACAAGCAGAGCAATATTATTGGTGATTAACACGTCCACCTTATTAGGTACAGGATGCATTATTCAAAGTCCTTGCCATATTGGCACTTGGTTGCCACTTACAATCAGCAAAAGTCTCCGAGTACAGCGTAATCTTCGCTCTCGGCACGAAGTGCCATCAGCAAAGGTCTACACCCTCACCCGAGGGTAATAATACCGCATGCCATTTTTTGGCTGACATATCTACCTTATTTAATGTCTTCTTTGGTTCAGGTAATCATTTCCGTGCTCGACATATAGAAATATTTTTTAGCTCGGCATGAAAGTCCATATTTGGAAGCAATCTTTGCACTCGGCAATATACTACACCCTTGCCCGGGGGTTACAATACCGTGGCCCACCGTTATAGAGATAGTATTACTCACTGGGCTTTAGCTCATCTCCTTTATATACATATATTCGTACATACATTCATACATACATGCATTCATCCAGCCATTCATTCATTTCTGTTATTCATCTAGGAAATGTATTCTTTGTCAAAGGACCTAACATCTATTTGAACAGCATAACTCGGCAATAAAAACTCTCATTCCTTCTACCGAAGACAATGAAAGTTTTGGGGCAATTGTGGGAGCCAGAAAATAATATATATCAACTTATTGGGCTAACCCAAAGGAGGCCTACCAAGGGGACAACTATTGGGCTTATTCGGCCCACTCCCTTCTATAAAATGAGGGCATCTCATGGCATATAGGTATGATCTTTCCCTACACTTCAGATAGAACACTCTTGACTATCTATACTCTTCATTCATGGATTCTAACTTCATCATCGGAGTGTCCCCGGCCGAAAAGCCCAGTAGGGTGGCATCAACCATATTTATTTCTTGCAGGTACATGGAACTATCTTTGTTGAATCTCAAAAACAATCCATGTGAGGGGATATTTAATGGCCTCACACTTATATTAAAATTTTTAATGAAAAACAAATTCCTACCAAGTCTAGACCTATCCAAATGAATCATGAATTAATGGAAATGTGTAAAAAAGAGATTAACGAATTATTAAAAAATAATATTATTAGTAAAAGTAAGTCACCTTGGTCTTGCCTTGCTTTTTTATGTTAATAAAAATGCTGAACTTGAATGAGGTGTTCCCCGATTAGTCATTAATTATAAACCACTAAACAAGGTTTTAGAATGGATCTAATATCCAATCCCTAATAAATAAATAAAAAGATTTAATTAAAAGACTTAGGATTTAGTCAAGTTGTCATTTTCAGTAAATTCAATCTAAAAAGTGGATTTTGGCAAATACAAATTCATCTTGATGACCGTTATAAAACTGCCTTTACTACCACTTTTGGTCATTACGAATGGAATGTCATGCCCTTTGGATTAAAAAATGCTCGTAGCGAATTTCAAAATATTATGAATGAGATTTTTAATCCCTTTAGTCATTTTTCCATAGTGTACATTGATGATATCCTCATTTTCTTTAAGTCACTTGATGAACATTGGAAACATCTTAATTCCCTTTTCCATATTACCAAATATAATGGTCTACTCATCTCTGCTCGTAAAATTAAACTTTTCCAAACTAAAGTTCGATTTTTAGGTTATGATATTCACCAAAGTACTATTCTTCCTATCAGTAGGTCTATTGAATTTGCTTCCAAGTTCCCTAACGAAATCTTGGATGAAACCCAATTACAACGATTTTTAGGTTCCTTAAATTACATTGCTGAATTTTATAAGGACCTTAGGAAAACTTGTCAACCCTTATTTGATCGATTAAAAGATAATCCTCCACCTTGGTCTTCTACACATACTACTATTGTTCAACAAGTCAAAAAATATGTCAAGACTTTACACTATCTTGGTATTTGTACTGAAAATGCTTTCAAAATTATTCAAACCGATGCCTATGATGTTGGTTATGGAGGTATCCTTCTTCAAAAAATCACTCCTCAGTCATCTGAACAAATCATTTATTTTCATTCTAGTGCCTGGAATAAAGCACAAAAGAATTATAGTACTATTAAACAAGAAATTTTATTTATTGTTTTGTGTATTAGTAAATTTGAAGATGATATTTTAAACCAAAAATTTTTATTATGTGTTGATTGTAAAAGTGCTAAATATGTTTCAGAAAAAGATGTTCAAAACATTGCTAGTAAACATATTTTCGCCCGATGGCAATCTATTTTAAGTATTTTTTATTTTGATATTGAATATATGCCTGGTCGTCAAAATTCTATTCCAGATTTCCTTACCTGCAAATTTTTACAAGGTGGATAAAGGATGGCCACTCCTTTTATTTCCTACCATAAATTAAAAGTCACCTATTATAGAAAACTTGTTTACCAAACTGCTTACCGTATTGCTTGCCTTAAGACAGCTTGTAAAACTACTCGCCATGCACAATTCATACAATTTCATCAAATTACCAGTCGTCACAATTTACTTGCTCATTATACTAATTGTCTTCATTTCCATATGAACAAATTAGATATCCTTAGTGGATGCTAATTTTGTTCACCTTATTTTCTTATAGATGTCAAGGCCTTCTAGTGAAGCCATTGTTCTAACTAGTAAATCCATTGTTGTTCCTCCTATTGACCTAGTCACCAGATATCACCCTATTGACACTATCAACCGTTACCAAGTTCTTGGTAATATCCCCAAACCTAGCTATACATCCGCTCTTGCTTCAGATCCATTCGCTTCTTGTTCTCAGTCACTCACTCCTTACCCTCCTAACCCAGTCAAATTAGTCCGATCTGATTATGTCAAATTTCAATCAACTAATCTCTTTTTCACAGAACCTATTCACAAGAATACCTATAATGTTCTTGATCTAGTTAAATCCTATTTCCCTCCTGGGTGGCATTTTGTTCCACTCCATCCAAAAAGTCAATTACCTACTACAAAGATATTTTCTTTCATCATCAATCAATAGTCATTAAACCCATCTATGATCGTACATACACTAGTAAAATTGTTTACCATTCTCTTTACATCCACAATATAGTTTCTCTTGATGAATGGGGTCCTCCTTTTCAACTCAGAGATTTACCTGGTCATACAATCCAATATAGTTATTATGACTATATCGATGCCTGGTTTAAAGTTCTCTTGTATCAAAATGAGTCATGCAGTCACTTCTGGTTCCTCCAATTTGACCATAAATTCAAGTTAGAATTTCCCACTTGATTTCTTCCATGGTGGACTCAGCATGGTGTTAGTCCTGAAATCTTCCCCTCTGTTTTAATTGAACAAGTCAATTATTTCTCTTATGTTTTTAAACTCAGTCAACAACAAAAACAATTTCCTTGGTTACTCATTTTTATATCCAAATACAAAGTCCCCTAGATATTTAAATGGCAATATGCTATTTCTGATAACCTGGTTATTCGCCAACACTTTGTTAAATGGTGGGATAATTTTAAACCCCAACGCATATTTGATCAAGTTCAAGAAGAATTCCCAGTCAATCTCCATGCACCAACACCTGCAATGGTCAAAGCTTAGCAGAACCCAACTGCTTCAGTCATCGAAGGAACTCAAGGAAGCCCAATTCCACCAGTCAGACTTGGAAGCCCAACAACCAGCTCTGCCAAGCCCAAATCATCCAAATCCAAGTCATCTAGTGATGAATTCATCCACATGGCCAAGCTATTGATGGCCCAAGCCAAGTCACAGGTTAAATATGAAACCTCTGAAGAATCTAGTTCCTCTGACGCTTCAACCAATAATGATCCTTATGGGCCCTAGTTTCAAAATGCTCAGGACCCATATGCTTAAACATTAGGCCATTGGATTCTATATATGTATAAATCAGGTTCAGTCACTACTCTTACTTCGAGAAAAGCTGCTGATATATATATATTGATTCCCCATCAATCAACTGTGTAGTCACGTTCTGTTACTGCAAGTGAAAAAAAAAATTAGTATATACTATACTAATATTATTTTCACAATACGAGGTAGTCTTCATGATGTAAATGAAATTGATGATGAAAAAAAGAGAGCAAAAACACAGAAAGAATTGGCATTCAGCAGCATTGATTGTTTTAGGAAATAATTGCAAAGATATGGAAATAAAACCCTAATCTGCAATGAACCACATAGCGTTTTATCTGTAAGAGCAACCTTGAGACATGGAAAAAGCGGAAGTATATTATAGGCTTTCGATGAAAGAATAATCATTGAAATTGCCAAAGTAAAGAGGGATCTACATCGTGATACTAGAAATGGCCATGTGGAAACAACAGGACATGTCTTGAGTTGGCACAGCTGATGTCCCACTAAGTCAATCTTACCCATTTATTACATCGCTATTATGGCATTTCATTAAACAACAAAAATGCAAAAAAAAAAAAAAAAGAGCAAAGCATAAATAAAAATATAAAAAGTAAATTAAAAATAAAAAAAAAGGTTAAAAATGGAAGAAGAAGAAACACCATATATAAGCAAATTAAATGCAATTCAATCCAACCTACAAAAATATATGCATAATAGTTGATTTGGATGCTAACCTCCTTCAATGAGAGTAATTCTTTACGTATGATCATTTTTTTTTTTTTTTTGGCAAAACTAGATTAACCTCGTATGTGTTAAAGAACTTAAGATGGTAGACAAATTTGTTTTCAAGGAAAAAGGAAAATGGAAAACTAACAAAAGTTTAGCACTGAAATAAATGCCACTGATTATTGATTAAGATTGTATTAATACATCTATATTTCTATTCCCAAAATAAGTTAAAAATTTTGAAAAATAGAATGACTTGCTAGTACAAGAATAATAAATTTATAAGGATCAAAAGGTCAGAATTTAAGTTTAGACAAGTAAAAGAGAGATTTGAGAAAAATAATACACTGAGAACAGTATGAAACATGTATGCAACAGATATATATAAAAGATGTTGGATATATAATATAATGAGATTCATTCAATATGGATGTCAAGTGTATATGTGCATAACTATGTACAATATAGTATTTACATCATGAGAAATCCTATAATCAGTAATATATACCCTATATATAACTATACTAAGCAACGAGTATATAACATAACCCTACCCTAGTTAGATTGTATACGTATCAGACTACAGAAGAGGAACCAAATGAGCCATTGAATCATGAATAGATCATCAGCGACATCTTGGAAATACAACCACTTGTGATCCGGCTAGTCGAGCAAAGTGCAGAAGGAGCACTCGAGTACAATCTTCTTGTATTGTTGTCTCACCACAGTCAATGGTCGTAAACAAAACTCATGGCAATCACATAGCATGGCATAACGGCGATGATGGCGTGGCTCCCAAAAAATCTTGTGACCCATGATGTATAACGCCCTCAAAATTAAAGTATAAGACAACCATTCATATAATCCATAGACATAGAAGAACTATTATATGTTCATTCATCAAAGTCTTCTTTACAAAAGATATTACATGTTAGCAACAAAATAAATGCCCTACGGAGTACAGCTTTCCAAGTCAACACTTGGTTACAACAAAATAAGAGTCCTAGCTCTATACATAGAAAGCCCTCAGCTTGGATTTACATTTAACACAAAATACAAATAACAAAACGGAGTCTTCAACTCCTAAACCTCCCAAGCTATGACCTTGGAGGCGGCATGTCACCTGTACCAGAAAAATGGTGTCCCAAATAGGGTGAGCCAATGCCCAGTAGAGATATGCTAAACAATATTTGAGAACAAACTAAAACATTAGCATCCAATAAATGTTTAACACTTGTAAAGTAACGTACATCCTTTCCATGATCAATCAACATTGACATCCATATTTCAATCCACTTCCATTTATTCATTCAAATCAATTCATTGACATAGTTCATTGACATCTAAACATTTCAAAATAAGACTACAACTCATATTATCAACACTTCAATCATAAACATCATTCATACACTTCCATTATCTTGCCATTTTACGGAACTATGTCCAAGGGAACCGGCACCCAAATATATATAAGATTTCGGGACTTTCACCTTGGACACTTCGGCCAACTTAATTATCAATGGAGTCCATCCCCTATCTCCTCCCAAACAATGGAGTACATCCCCTATCTCCTTCCAAACAAAGATACATATACAATGTATTTAAACACGTTGCCATATACAATGACCAATTCAACCACATATACAATGCTTACATCCAATCGTCATATTCAATGACATATTCCAATTGATTAGTTTCAATTTACCAAATCATCATGCAGTTTCTACAACAATCATGGCTATCCTCCACCGATAACCTAAAATAGTTATTTCTAAACAGATAAATAAATCTATCAAGAAGATAATTTATTAACTTTTCCATTGGTGAGTGATTTATCAATCCAACTACACCATTTAATCACAACTTCCTCCAATTTCATAATTCCCAAACTAATTTCATAATTTCACATTGACTTCATTATTTATTTATTCAATTCAAACTAGGGCATTTTTCCCCCTTTCTCAAATATTGTACCCAAGGCCAAATTTCACCCATTATACACAATAATCCCATTTTTAAGACCTCTCATACACATATGGAGCCCAAAATAGGAAACCCCTCTTTTATAATTTCAAACTCAAACCCTAACTTCACCCAAACCAACCATTTATACAAAATGACAAATGTTTATGTTAAAGCTCATAGTAATGAGTAGATTATCCCTACCTCAAGAAGAGAAGATGAGCCAAGCAAGAAATGAACTCCAAAGATGACGAAATCAACTTCTACTCAAATGAAAATGGAGATCTTAAAGAGCTCAAAGTTTTTATCAAAGGAAGGAGGGTGAGGAGATCACTAGATCTAGGTTAAAATGTAGAGAGAGAGAGAGAGAGAGAGAGTATCTTAGAGAGAGAAGCACTCAACTTATGTTATGGAAAGTTTTAGAGAGAGAAAATACAGAAAAAGTGATTTAAAAAGTCACTTTCGCGATCTGATATACGCACAGTCCGTTCAAGCGAAGAGTTTGACGCTTGAGCGTCAGACACATAAATTCGATCCACTCGAGCGCAATAAAGGCCGCTCGAGAGCCAAGAAACAATAGCAAAGTGTAGACCCCCCATTTTTGACCGCCCTTAAGACTTGGGAGCTACTGATGGTTTACTTGGTGGTGAAAGTTGTGCAGTGCAAGGGTTGATTTCTTTGGCAAGAAGAGCGTCAAATCCAAACCTCACACCTCATTTTTTTGGACCAAAAAGATTTTAGATCTTAAAACCCTCTCTTTTAAAATATTTTTGAAAATGTTCCTACGATGTTCCGAGGCTCACGTTTTGTTAAATATTGCGCTTTTCAGTAAACCGGGCAAGGACACAGTGGAATGAATGAAAGAGAGGTGAAATCTTTGAAAAGGTCTTTAAAAAATATTTTTTTTAGAGGTTTAGAGTTGAAGAAAATTGGAGGAGAGAAAGAAGAAACCAAGTTGGGGAAGAAGATGGGCATGAACCGTTGAGAGAGAGTTGAGCAATCCTCGCTAAATCAGGCCTATCCGTTTGTACACTTGGATTTCAGCTATGAGGCCACCACCATTGGAAAGAAGACTTTCGGGGCTTCATTTTGCATTCAATAATCTCCTCAAGCCGTGTCCAGATGAGGGAGATATGGCTGGTTGAAGTTAAGCATCAATCCGGTTGGACCGAGACTGGGCAGTCTTCACTAAAAGAGGGATATCTCTTAGCATACTCGAAATGTTGATGTGAGGATGCCACCATTGGAAAAAAGACTTCTGGGGCTTCAGTTTAGGCACAAGAATGACCTGAAAATGAGTCTAGATGAAGGAGTTATGCTTGGTTGAAGTCGGGACCATGGACTAATTTTTGCTGCCGGCCTCTATGGGAGTGTGCCGGCCACAAATGGAGTTTGACGCCATATGCCAGCCAAAAATGATCCTTGCCAGCCAAAAATGATGTACTGCCGGCCATCAATGATCCCCTGCCAGCCAACGATGAAAAAAACTCAGATTTTTTTGCAGATATTTCTCCTCCAACTGTTTTCACATTGTGCCAGTTGTCCTAGCTTACATATTTTCAGCCAAGCTCTTGTTTTTGCTATATATGGAGCCATATCTCTCATTTTCAAGAGGTTAGCAATTTTGAGGGCTTCTCACACTAAAACCTCTCTCTCTCTACAAATTTTCATGGCTGAAAACTCTCTCTCTCTCCCTATATGGTGCTATATTGTGCTTGAAAGTGGTTTTTCTTCACATATTTGCATACCCTTCCTTAACCAAAGTTGTATATCTTTGGACTGAGGTCCTTTGGAACTTATTTTTTGGCCCATTGGAAGGTCATTTGAGCCAAGAAATTGGTTGTTTTGCTGCTATGCTTCAAAGGTAATCACTTATCCCTCTTAGCTTGTTTTGCATACTAGCTTTGCCATAGTTTTCAACTACTTTGGAGCTATTTTTTGGGGTGGTGTTGAACTACAAAAACCTCTGTTTTTCAATCCTAAAATTGGTGGTTTAAGCCTTGTTTGCCTAGGGGGTGTTTCCCCTCTTTGCTCATTGGCTTGTAAAGCCTTTTGAGCCATCTTTCAAGGCATTTCAAACAACCTTTTTTCTGGCCCTTTAACCACTGAATTCCAAAGGAATTTCAGTGGTAGAAAACTTGTTTTGAGGTCCCAAATAGGAGGGGGTGGCCTCCCCTCCTTGTCTCTCCATGTTATGCCTTGTTAGCCTTACAAAGTAGCTTGTTTTTATGGCTTGTCTTAGCTTAGTTTAAGCATGTTTTTGTGACTTTTTGGACCTACTATAACTCTATTTTTGGCTGGTTTGGTCACCTCTCGCATGCTTCATACACTTGTAGTGTAATCCTACTTGCTAGCCTAACATGCTTCATGTCTTAGCCTATAATTCTAGCATGTATTAGCTCTACTCCAGCATGTTTTTTGCCATTATTTAACATGCTTTAATTCTGATTTTGGTTGGTTGGGTCACCTCATGTTTGGTACTAGCACTTGTAGTGCAATCATGGTCATTAACCTTGTGTACTTGGTGATTTGGCTTCCCATTCTAGCTTATTTTGGCTACACTTCAACATGTTTTTGGCATTGTTTTGACATGCTTTAGGACTGTTTTGAGTGGTCTTGGCCTCTCGGGGCTTGCTTTGTATAGCTATGGCATAGTAGGCTTTCATAGTCTTGAGTTTTGAGACTCCTAGCATGCCTTATTTGTGATGTTTGTGTGATATGGCATCATTTGGTATGTAATTTCAGAGCTTATATCTTTGCCATGCTTCCACTTAAATCACTCTTTAAGTGCTTTTTGAGAGTTGAGCTTTGTGCCTTGCTTGTGAGCCATCAAATGAGCATGCTTCTCTTGCTTTTTGAGCTTAAGTTTCAACATAATTAGGCCACTATTTTGGCATCTTTAACCTCTGTCTGGGGTTGTGTAGACGCGCCCGTGGGCCTCATGCTACAGTTCGGACTCGATTAGTGTCTCGGTTCTTAATCTGAACCAAAGAGTCCAAATCTGGCAAATCGTTTTGAGAAACAGATTTTTGAAAAAGTAGTGCCAAACATGGACTGCTTTGCCAGATACAGAGTCACCACCTAAATATTTTTTTTGGGAGAATTTAGGAAACCCTGACTCGATGTCGAAGGCCACATGTCCGTCATCACCGGAGTTGTCTCGGCTCGAGAGCTTGGGTACGATCGGGGAAGGTCAGCTATGAGCACCCCCTTTCGCCCGGTCCGAAGACCGGTCTCTACTAACCGTGATATCCGTTTTTGAAAACTTTATGTATTCTTAAACCAATTGTTAGCCTAGAATTACTATGTTATGCACGCAGCAAACAAGTATAGACCAAATCACCCAAATTGGAACAAAACATTTCATGTTTGTTTTGAAAATGGTTTGCTACTCGCAAGTAGGCTAAAATGCAGATTTCGCCACCCTCAAGTGGGCTTTTAGAAAAGATGATTTTGCCACTATCTAGTGGGCTTAAAACTCACAGTTTTAATGCATTATTCCAATTTAGGTAATTCAACCTCCATCCACAGGCATTCAAGCAGTTATATCACATAAGCAGCTAGCCTCATGGTAATCATGCTATCATGGCAACATTCACACGCATGCGATATGCTAAAGCATAAAAGCTTACCTAGTACTCTGAGCCAAAACAGAAACTAGTCAGTAATCATATGCATGATCCTAGTTCATGTTAAAAATGGCTAATGCAACACATGCAAAGATGCAATCTAAACAGGCTCGGCTATCCTAAAGATGGCATGTGAAATGCTGCAACTAACAAGTTCTCAACTTGGAATTGAAATACAAGTGCAGTTAGCATGATGCGCCGAGCCCGGTGCATGTAAGACAGATGTATGGATGCACGCAAGCTATCATACTGTTATGCTAATTTAAATATGCCCTAATCTACCATCATAAGCAGGTAAATAAAAGGGAAGAAAGAAGTGGGGTTGGAAGACATACATCACACGCACGCACACTTATTACAAATATGCCCTCACTCGGAGGGACCAAAATAATAATACAAATTAATTAACTACGCAAGCTAATTAAATATTACAAATTGCTTAATTAATTAACAAATTAACTAAACTAAAGAAAAACAGTAAACCGCCTCGGGGCGAGGGCCAGATGCAACACATGCTCGGGACTGGCTCGGAATCGCACTGCCATGCATAGTTTGCCTCTGTTTTCCCTGCTCTGCTCCTCTGAAAACTGCCAAAGTCTCAGGGATGCCTCTCAGGACACTGGGGGATATCATCGGCTCAGCAGAATTTCCACCGGCAGTAGCATTTAGTCACCGGCACAAAATAGATCCACCGGCCATCGATTGACTGCCGGTCGGCACTAAATACTGCCGGCCGGCAATAAATTCCTGCAGAACCTGCAACTCACAGTAGCAGAGGGCAAAATCTTGCATGGCAATGCAATTCAAGCAATTTATGCACCTATCACATTCCTTATCATGTTAATGACTCAAAGGAGGATGTGCCCCAATTCTCGGACCACCAATCACGCATTTCCATGCATGATGGACCAAAGAATCAAGTGTGCAACTTCAATTTCAAAATGCATGCAAACCAAATAAACACACAAGGGGGCCTAACCTCTGTCATACTCATCTCAAGAGGTAAGGTGATGCATGCAAGATGCAATGCAACCTAGGTATGCAAACAGGAATACAAGCATGCTATGCAACTACATGGCATACACAATGCTAACAACATAACATACGCAACGCTTTGAAACATGGCATACACAATACAAGATGGGCTTACACCAATACAAGTGGACCTCAGCCACACTCACATAGGAGGCCATAAGATGAAAATGATGTGCCTCGAAATGCGTGCACACGGGCACGCAAACCGAGGCAATGGCATATGCAATGCAATGGCTAAAATGGCATATAGAATGCAACATGGACTTATACTAACATGAGAAAGCCTCAACCACACTCACATAAGAGGCCGATGGATGAAAATGAAGTGCCTCGAAATGCGTGCACACGGGCACGCAAATCGAGGTAATGGCATATGCAATGCAATGCAATGGCATGGAAAATGATATGCAAACATGCCAATGGGATTTCAGCACTGAAATGTGGGGGAAAACAGCCCCGAAATGAGGCGAAAACACACCCGATGCATGGAATAGTCCCGAAACATGGACTTTTGGCACCCGAAATGGCCTATAGCTATACCAAATATGCACAATATGGACATGCAATGAATAGACAGTAGCAAGGCAGTCCCAAAATCAGCATTTTTCCAGTATAAATCATGGCCAAACAGCAAGCAAAGATAGGGCAACAATGGCATGCAAAAATGGCCCTAAACATGCGATTATGAAGCAACTCACAGCTGCTATCTCCAAATAGGTTAGGGCCCTTCAACAACATTGAAGAGGGGCCACAAATAAGCCACTTTACAGAACTGTAAAAACCCTAAAAACAAACATAGATATGGCTAAGCTCTTATGCAAGAAAAAGGGCCAAAAGGTGGCCAAAGAGGCAAGTGGTATATGCACAGTCCAAACAGAAAAATTCCCTTCTACAACATTAAAGAGGGACCAAAAATAAGCATATTTAAAGAACTGTAAAAACTCCAAAACAGTATACAAACATGCTAGAAATGCAATGCAAAATGAGGCTCAAAAGAGGCTATAACATGAGGTATACAAAATATTCATCAAACAGCCAAAGACCCTTGATGAAACATGTTAGGAAGGTCAAAATAAGACTATTTCTAGGCCTGTAAAAAGACCAAAAATAGAAGCATGATAGGCTGCCAAAGCATGCAAGAAAATGACATTCAAGGAGGATATTGAAGCAAGTGTGAGATAGGGTTCTCAAAGAGGGTTGAGCCCTTCAACAATCATGTAGAATGGCTCAAAATAGACCTAGTTTCAGTTAAGGTCGGAGCCCAAAACAATAAGCAACATGGCTAAGAAATTGGCACAAAAAAGAGCTACAAAAGGGGGAAAGTCTACTTACCCTTGAAGACCAACACTTTTGTTGCTTCTTGGACCAGATTTGATGACTCTAAGCTGCTGGAATCCCTTCCTTTGCTGCTGGACTGGAGTGGTGATGGTAGAGCTAGGTAGTGATGAAGGAATGATGCAAGGGACTTGGATGCTTGAGCTTGAAAGAGAGAGATGGAGGGAGATATATGGAGGGATGTATATATCAATCCCAGCTGGTTTTTCTTCTAACCTAGTATAAGGAAGAGGAGAGCTTCCTTTATAGGCAAAACAAAGTGTAAAGCTTCTTGAGGAAGCTAAACAAGGGTGCATATCCTCCATACATGTGTATGGAGGATCCATTCTGTGCCCTGCAGCTAGCACAGCTGGCATACACTCAATCTGCAGAATGCTCCGGAAGGTCGTCGGCCAACAAAATTTGCCGGTCAGCACAATAAAGTGCCGGTCGGCACAATAAATTGCCGGCCGGATAAATAGATTGCCGATAGATGCTGCGAAGGTCAAAAAATGGCCGGTGGGTGTCCAAATTGAAGCCCCGAAAGTTAGATTTCCAATGGCACAAACCTTGCATTAAAATTCGTTCAGTGTAAAAAGTTATGCCCTTTTCGTGAAGCCGCGCAGATTTGATCCAACCGGGATGATGCCCGACTTCAACTGATCATATCTCCCCCACCCGGACTTGGCTCTAGGAGATTCTTGAGTGCAAAATGAAGCCCCGGAAGTAAGCTTTCCGACGGTGGTGGCCCCATAGCTAGCTCCAAGCGTACAGACAGATAAGCCCGATTCAGCGAGGGCTGCTCGACTCGCTTCTACCCGGATTCATGTCGAACTTCTCCCAAATTAGTTTTTCTCCTCTCCTTTCCTCTCTTCTTCAACTCCAAACTCCTAAACAAAGTGTTTTGAAGGATTTGCCTCTCTCCTTGCCAAAGAAACTGAACATTTCCCCTGCACACCTGTCTCCACCAAGTAAACCATCAGTAACGCCTAAGTCTTAAGGGCTGTCAAAAATGGGGTGTCTACAGTTGCCCCTCTTTGACAGAACTCGAAAGTCATAACAATGACGGGAGTGAATGTCAAAGCCCAGAGACGACCCATTTTTGACAAGGCCGAAGACTTGGACAAACAAACAAAATATCGATAAATAAATTGTTGCGCCCACAGGCTGCCTACGTATCCCTTTGCAAGGAATCAAACCAGCGTAGTTCAGGGGCAGGATGCAAATGATATGCATGAAGACTTTGATAATTGGACTTATACGCCACGCGAAGCCAGTTTGTATTCAAAACAATGTAATGTACTAACAAGTACAAGTGAGGTGCGCAAGATAGCGCGATAGGATGCATGCAAAATGCAAGTAAGGTGCACAAAACAGTGCGATGCGCAAGAAAGCGCGAGTGATTTGAAATGCACAAGACAGTGCGAGTGAGGTGCGCAAAATAGCGCGAATGATAAACTACACAAAACAGTGCGATTGAGGTGCGTAAAATAGCGCGAATGGATGCATGCAAAATGCAAGTAAGGTGCACAAAACAGTGCGATGCGCAAGAAAGCGCGAATGTAAACTGCACAAAACAGTGCAATGCGCAAAATAGCACGAATGATAAACTGCACAAAACAGTGCGATTGAGGTGCGCAAAATAGCGCGAATGTAAACTGCACAAAACAGTGCAATGCGCAAAATAGCGCGAATGATAAACTGCACAAAATAGTGCGATTGAGGTGCGCAAAATAGCGCGAATGTAAACTGCACAAAACAGTGCAATGCGCAAAATAGAGCGAATGTAAACTGCACAAAACAGTGCGACGCGCAAAATAGCGCGAAAGTAAACTGCACAAAACAGTGCAATGCGCAAAATAGTGCAAATGATAAACTGCACAAAACAGTGCGATTGAGGTGCGCAAAATAGCGCGAATGTAAACTGCACAAAACAGTGCGATGCGCAAAATAGCGCGAATGTAGCTGTGATGAAGCAATTATGCAAAATAAATGCAACATTTTAAGCGAATGCTATGCCAGCAAGTAGACATGAACCAAACTACATCTCATGCAGAAAGGATGTAAGAGAATTATGCAATTCTCACGAACATGTGCGTTAGATACACAAAAGTGAACGAAGTGTGATAGATACACTAAGTGGACAAACATACGTGATAGATACACAAAAGTGAAGAGAGTGTGATGGATACACTAGGTAAGCGTAGTGTGATGGATACACTAAAGGTGAACACAAAGCGTGATAGATGCACCTAGTGAACAAGTATGATAGATATACTGAAAGCGAACACGAAGTGTGATAGATGCACTTAGTGAGCAAGTATGATAGATATACTAAAAGGGAACACAAAGTGTGATAGATGCACTATGTGAATAGAGTGTGATTGATACACTAAAAGCGAACACAAAGTGTGATAGATGCACAGTGTGAACAAAGTATGATTGATATATTGAAAATGAACACAAAGTGTGATAGATGCACTATGTGAACAGAGTGTGATTGATACACTAAAAGTGAACACAAAGTGTGATAGATGCACAGTGTGAACAAAGTATGATTGATATACTGAAAATGAACACAAAGTGTGATAGATGCACTTAGTGAACAGAGTGTGATTAATACACTAAAAGTGAACACAAAGTGTGATAGATGCACAGTGTGAACAAAGTATGATTGATATACTGAAAATAAACACAAAGTGTGATAGATGCACTATGTGAACAGAGTGTGATTGATACACTAAAAGTGAACACAAAGTGTGATAGATGCACTTAGTGAACAAGTATGATTGATATACTAAATCAATGAAGTGTGATTGATACACTGAAAGTGTGATACAGAAAAAGAGAATATGTGTGATAGATACACAAAATGAAAGAAATGTGATTGATACACTAAATGAGAATGTGTGTGATAGATACACAAAATGAAAGAAATGTGATTGATACACTAAGTGAAGAGAGTGTGATTGATACACTAAATGAGAATGTGGGTGATAGATACTCAAAGCGAGTAAAGTGTGATTGATACACTAAGGCAAATGAAGTGTGATTGATACACTAAAGTGAGTGTGTGTGATTGATACACAAAAGTGAATGACCTTAAAACGGAACTTCTTTGAATGAACCGTGCATACAATATCGTGCATGACTGAGGAAGAAACTTGATAGGTATAATGCATTACAATGCAAGTGAAGTGGGTGCATAACAATGTAAGTGGAAGAGTGTATAACCTTGAAGCAGGATTGATCTTGTGCCTGAGGTAGAGGTACACTCATATTTCGGAGCATTGACAAGGCCCTGAAGAGGTACGTCCGGAGTACAATCACGGAATTTTCTGAAGTTGACACAAACTCAGATACTTCGATTTTCGCTCTTTTTTCTTTGCTTTGCAGTCTGGAACCATCATAGCTTCAGATAGGTCCTGGTTTCACCGTTCACACTTATCGGGGGTGGACCCTGCAGCTTTATGGAAAAAAGAATCTTGTTTTGCACAGACGTGAAGGATGGCACAGCACTCTGAGCACAAAACGATTTATTTTTGAAATTGAGAGATGAGTTTTCGACCAGGTATTGAGCCTACGACTGAACACAGCGAGAAAGACTCAACAACAGAAAACAAAAGGTAAACAACCTAAACACGTCGAGACACGCTCGGAACGACTCAAAGCAAGAATCGAGACAAACAAAACAAAAGACACGACACACAGACGTGCACAGGGAGCCTGTTTCACCGGGTATTATTCCCACCCTTTCTTATTTGTGATTCTCACATCACTCGGCTCTCAAGCTCGGTTTTTCTCTCAAAACCCTTTTCTCACTTTTTCTCTCAGCGCACATCTCTCTATTCTTTAATCTCTCGTTTTTCATCCCTCCCCTGGGTGGTTGATGGATAAGTTGGAAATTGTGGGCTCTTGCCCCTGGTATTTTACCAGACTCTTGTTCACAACAGTAAGTTTCTCCCATAGAGGGGTTGTGCTACAACTGGGTGCGTAGCAAATCTGCAGCTAACATCGGTTGATGATGCCCTGCTGGGGAGTTTGGACGTGGTTAGATCTGTCCAGATGAGGGAGTGGAACATCTCGCCCCATTCCAGTTCGTGCTTCGTACTTGACTTGATTCCTCGTTGCTTGGAGGATGAGAGAGCTTTTAGCCCTTTGTTGTTGACTTCAGTTGTGCCCTTTTCTGGCAGGTAGAGTGCCCTTCTTGGCAAGCATGTTGAAAATGGGGAAAAGACAGGAAGCCTGATTCAATTGTGCCCCTAGTTCATCATTTTGACCATTTTTTATTTTGTTTTCTACGAAAACAATTTTTGACAAATATGAGAGTTAGATTAACACACTTGTTCGATTTTTGATTTGAAATCATGCAAGTCAGGCTATGAGCACTGAAAATTTTCCTTTTTGGGTCCAAAAAATGGTCCAGTTTTTGGAAAAGATGGAACAATTTTCGAGAAAAGTAGTCAGCTTCAGTAAAAATTCTCAAAAACTATTTTTGCAAACGGCCAATGCTTAACAAGCACGGAACCCACTCTTGAGATGCACAACCTCGGATTTGGAGGAAAATTGCCCCGTGCTCGAAGAGAGCTGCATGGCAACGAAAAGTTGCCCCTTGTTTGCACGGCACCGCAGCGCACTGAATGGCAACGGAAAGTTGCCCCTTGTCTGAATGGCCCCGTAGTGTATTGTAATCAGTCCTCAGAGCGATGATTGCAACCGAACTCCCGGATACAGAAAAGACAAAGATGACTAGAACCATCACATGGACACAAGTTGAATTTGAAGTATTTTACGGCTGGACTTCAGAATGAAGTTGCCTACGTATCCCAAATATGGGAATCAAGCCTTACGTAGTTCAGGGTTAAGGTACACTCGGGTATTTAACCTCTCCTTTTTAGGCTCTAACTTTTGCCAAGGCGCCCGATGCGGGTTTTCGACCTTGCGAGCTTTGTTTTTCTTTTCTTTTCAATTCTTTTCATTTCTTTTCTTTTCATTTCATTTCTTTTCATTTCATTTCCTTTTTTTTTTTTGATTTTCTTTTTGTTCTTTTCTTTGCATTTTTTTCTTTTTTGTATTTTTCTCTTGCTCTAACTTTTGCCTGGGTCGCCCTTCCGGGTTTTCGGTCCAGCGAGCCTCTCAAAGGGTAAAAGTGTAACAAATCCATGCCAAATGGTTTTAGGGTTTTGAAGCCATCCGTATCCAGGAGAGTGGCTGTTGTATTGATTTACTGAAGGATCCATCTTCGGCTCTTCGAGCATATCTGACATTTTTGCCCCTGGTTTGAGGGGGGGCTTCTGATCTAGCTTTACAAGCTTTCTTTGATCTGATCTTCTTGATCTGACTTTGGTGCCTTTTGTTCGAGGGCTGCTTCAAAATGGCCACATAGGCCTCACGTTGTGGTTGACCGTTGAACGTTCTGAACTCAGGTTCAAGGTTTGAAAGTGAGAGGTCGAATCTCGAGGCTGAGAGCGATCCTAAGCTGCACAATCTCAAGAGTGATCCCACACAAGTCTTCGAAGGACTGCGCAAAATATTTTTTGAAATTTTTTAAGAAAGCGACATATCGCTCGCGCCGAAGACAGTGTAGAACCAATCTGGATCAAGCCAGGGTCCTTCTCAGTACTCACATTAACAAGCATGATCTCAATCATTAAGGGCTTAGCATGCCTCTCTTTCTCTCAAATGATCAAAATTTTGCAAATCCCGAGGAATTCCTTCCTCTTCGTTTTCACCGCAGTGTTCAAAAACAGTTTTGAAAAAACTTAGGTCGATACAATGATTTCAAGGCACAGAAAAGGCAGGCGAAGAGCACTGCCATTCCATTCAATACTTCTGGCACAACTGGCACACGGCAGAAGCAAACACAAGAGTGTGAAAATCACTGCTGTTCATTCAAATCTGTTAGCACAACTGGCTCCCTGGCAGAAACAGACTCAAAACGACAAACACAAAGCAAAATAGTGATATCCGAAGTAACACCCCGGAATCACCCGACTTTAACAAAATAGGACTGACTCGATACAACAAGACAGACCCGACTAACTCAGTATGAAAAGACTGACTCAATACAAATTGAGAAGACTGACCCAATACCCAAGTCAGAAAACACAAAAACTAGCATTCGTAAAATGCTCGAAACAGTGCGTGCCAAACGCCACATCTGGAGTAAACTAAGTGTCGTCCACAGGTGGTTCATCCCCTGATCACATATTCGTACTATCCCCCGAGTTCACTGATCCGGTGGTGATAGACTTTACTGAGCTGGTGCGGCAATGACCTTGTTGTCAAACAAATCCTGTACATCATGGCGCAGACGAAAGCAGCTATCGGTCTCACGACCGGTTTGTTGGTGGTACGCACAGTACTTAGTCTGGTCATGCTTTGCAGGGATAGGATCGGGTAGGGGCCGTTGTTCCAATGGTTTCAGATGTCCTTTCCGGAGTAAGACCTCTAGAGCCTTTGACAAAGGCATATGAAGTGGAGTGAAGACCCTCTTGACTCGAGGTGGATATTTGGTTTTTTGTGAGCTACTTCCGGACGCACCAGTGAATGGGGTGGACGTTTTTGATGCAGTGGTGGTAACCATGTCTACTTCAGAAGATCTTCCAGCTGCATCACCACTGGTGGTCGCATTCGAACTGCGGGAAAACGCCCTCCTAGGCTGCTCCTTCTCCTGGTCAATGAGGCCCTGCTTCATAGCATCCTCA
Organism: Camellia sinensis; assembly: GCF_055761805.1. Lineage (NCBI taxonomy): Eukaryota > Viridiplantae > Streptophyta > Magnoliopsida > Ericales > Theaceae > Camellia > Camellia sinensis. The sequence goes on from NC_138966.1 coordinate 18,297,463, forward strand.
ATTTGTACCCCCATTTCATGTAGATCTGAAAAGGTAGGAAAGGGGAGTACAATCATCTTCTGCATTAGCTTCGGCTGAAGATTGCGCACAATCATCTGAATCTGGTCCTTGTCCGTGGGCCTTAAGGTCATCACCGAGGCCTTAGCCCGCCATCTGGCTACAAATTCTGAAAAGTTCTCCTTGGGTTCTTGCCTCGTTGTCTCGAGATCCCGGGTCGTGATCTCAATTTGCGTATTGTATGAGTACTGCAGGATGAAGGCCTCAGCCATCTCGTCCCAACTTCTCTTGACGTCATCCTCCAATTTTGCATACCATGTGGCCGCTACACCCGACAGGGTCCGGTCGAATAAAGACAGCTTCTGCAGTCTAGTGAGGCCCATTGGCCTTAGGATGTCTGAAAACAGTCGTAGGTGCACCATAGGATCCCCAGATCCATCAAAACGATCAATTTGTGGCATCTTAAACCGGTCTGGCAGCGTCACGGCTGCGTCAGTGTATCCGTCCCCAATGTCCGGGATGGACTTCACGCCTTGAGATTTCTTAAACAGCTTTTGAATCTTGCTCATTTTTAATGCCATGGGGTCCACCTCGGACTCGAAGGGAGAATCCGATTGATTGATAGGAGTGGGTGCTTTGGATAGTTGAGGCGGGATCGGGGACGGAGCTGGCCCCGTTGGAAGGTCAGTATCCTCCTGGACATTCCGGGCATTTGGCGTTTCTTCGGGTATCAGAACCCTTAGTGGGGGAGGAGCCTGGTGCGAAGTAGATACTCCAGTTTGCTGCTCCAATCTGGCAATTGTCTCTGCCTGTTGGGCTATGACCACAGCCTGTTGCTTGGCGAATTCTGCTTGACGGACAGTGTCTTGCTGCATGGCTTTCATACTATCCTGGAGTTGGCGCACCATCTCTTCCAGACTCGACATATTGTTCTAATCTAACTGAACAACCGGTATATCTGTGTCGGTAGCAGGCTTGGAAATCTCAGCCCGACTGCTCAAAGATCACTGATCTGGTAGCTGTTGTACAGGTGGTCTGTGCCTGACTAGCCTTCTCTGGCCCTGATTATCCTTGAACTGAGTCTCTGATCTGACAAAGTCTATCAGTACAAATCCAATGAACCTCGGGGGATATTGGAGCCCTCTGAAGCTATAGTTCCACGACCTACCTTGCAAAAGGGAAAACAGAGAGCATCTCAGCCTAATTTCACTAGAACAGGTATGCACATAGCTGAATGACTGCGCTCTCTATTGAATTCTGCCCAAAATTCTGCCGGTAAACTGATACCCTCAGGTAAACTGAATCCCAAAATACTGAACTGGTGCCCGCAGGCCTGATGCCCAGACTTGTAAACTGGTATGTACGTTCCTGTAGAGATACACTCTAAAAGCACATAGCAAGTAAGAGAGAGCCAAAACACCCCTATGTTGCGGTAGGGTTTCCCTGTCCTATTTTGTCAGGAACTAGGGTTTCACTACGCACACAGCGGTTTCAAACAACTTAGCATCGGGTAAGCAACCTGTCCTAGTTTGGAATGGTCACTATGGATTTCAATATGCACTAGGTCGAATGGTCAAAAAGGGTGCCCCGATAAAACCGGGGTTTGTGTTCCCATACTGTCAGAGCCCATAACCGGTCAGCCTGATGGTCATGCCTTGACAAGACAAGCCTCCAGCAAACCGTTCAGGAATGGCAGATGGCAAACACTATGTTCCTAGGCGCACCAATGCACATGCAATGCAAAGAGACACATAAATGGAATCAAAATAGGATATCACGAGTTCGAGTCAAGCTCTCTAAAATCCCCAGCGGAGTCGCCAGAAACTGTAGATGCGCCCGTGGGCCTCATGCTACAGTTCGGACTCGATTAGTGTATCGGTTCTTAATCTGAACCAAAGAGTCCAAATCTGGCAAATCGTTTTGAGAAACAGATTTTTGAAAAAGTAGTGCCAAACATGGACTGCTTTGCCAGATACAGAGTCGCCACCTAAATATTTTTTTTGGGAGAATTTAGGAAACCCTGACTCGGTGCCGAAGGCCACATGTCCGTCATCACCGGAGTTGTCTCGGCTCGGGAGCTTGGGTATGATCGGGGAAGGTCACCTATGAGCACCTCCTTTCGCCCGGTCCGAAGACCGGCCTCTACTAACCGTGATATCCGTTTTTGAAAACTTTATGTATTCTTAAACCAATTGTTAGCCTAGAATTACTATATTATGCGCGCAGCAAACAAGTATAGACCAAATCGCCCAAATTGGAACAAAACATTTCATGTTTGTTTTGAAAATGGTTTGCTACTCGCAAGTAGGCTAAAATGCAGATTTCGCCACCCTCAAGTGGGCTTTTAGAAAAGATGATTTTGCCACTATCTAGTGGGCTTAAAACTCACAGTTTTAATGCATTATTCCAATTTAGGTAATTCAACCTCCATCCACAGGCATTCAAGCAGTTATATCACATAAGCAGCTAGCCTCATGGTAATCATGCTATCATGGCAACATTCACACGCATGCGATATGCTAAAGCATAAAAGCTTACCTAGTACTCCGAGCCAAAACAGAAACTAGTCAGTAATCATATGCATGATCCTAGTTCATGTTAAAAATGGCTAATGCAACACATGAAAAGATGCAATCTAAACAGGCTCGACTATCCTAAAGATGGCATGTGAAATGCTGCAACTAACAAGTTCTCAACTTGGAATTGAAATACAAGTGCAGTTAGCATGATGCGCCGAGCCCGGTGCATGTAAGATAGATGTATGGATGCACGCATGCTATCATACTGTTATGCTAATTTAAATATGCCCTAATCTACCATCATAAGCAGGTAAATAAAAGGGAAGAAAGAAGTGGGGTTGGAAGACATACATCACACGCACGCACACTTATTACAAATATGCCCTCACTCGGAGGGACCAAAATAATAATACAAATTAATTAACTACGCAAGCTAATTAAATATTACAAATTGCTTAATTAATTAACAAATTAACTAAACTAAAGAAAAACAGTAAACCGCCTCGGGGCGAGGGCCAGATGCAACACATGCTCGGGACTGGCTCGGAATCGCACTGCCATGCATAGTTTGCCTCTGTTTTCCCTGCTCTGCTCCTCTGAAAACTGCCAAAGTCTCAGGGATGCCTCTCAGGACACTGGGGGATATCATCGGCTCAGCAGAATTTCCACCGGCAGTAGCATTTAGTCACCGGCACAAAATAGATCCACCGGCCATCGATTGACTGCCGGTCGGTACTAAATACTGCCGGCCGGCAATAAATTCCTGCAGAACCTGCAACTCACAGTAGCAGAGGGCAAAATCTTGCATGGCAATGCAATTCAAGCAATTTATGCACCTATCACATTCCTTATCATGTTAATGACTCAAAGGAGGATGTGCCCCAATTCTCGGACCACCAATCACGCATTTCCATGCATGATGGACCAAAGAATCAAGTGTGCAACTTCAATTTCAAAATGCCTGCAAACCAAATAAACACACAAGGGGGCCTAACCTCTGTCATACTCATCTCAAGAGGTAAGGTGATGCATGCAAGATGCAATGCAACCTAGGTATGCAAACAGGAATACAAGCATGCCATGCAACTACATGGCATACACAATGCTAACAACATAACATACGCAACGCTTTGAAACATGACATACACAATACAAGATGGGCTTACACCAATACAAGTGGACCTCAGCCACACTCACATAGGAGGCCATAAGATGAAAATGAAGTGCCTCGAAATGCGTGCACATGGGCACACAAACCGAGGCAATGGCATATGCAATGCAATGGCTAAAATGGCATATAGAATGCAACATGGACTTATACTAACATGAGAAAGCCTCAGCCACACTCACATAAGAGGCCGATGGATGAAAATGAAGTGCCTCGAAATGCGTGCACACGGGCATGCAAACCGAGGCAATGGCATATGCAATGCAATGGCATGGAAAATGATATGCAAACATGCCAATGGGATTTCGGCACTGAAATGTGGGGGAAAACAGCCCCGAAATGAGGCGAAAACACACCCGATGCATGGAATAGTCCCGAAACATGGACTTTTGGCACCCGAAATGGCCTATACCTATACCAAATATGCACAATATGGACATGCAATGAATAGACAGTAGCAAGGCAGTCCCAAAATCAGTATTTTTCCAGTATAAATCATGGCCAAACTGCAAGCAAAGATAGGGCAACAATGGCATGCAAAAATGGCCCTAAACATGCGATTATGAAGCAACTCACAGCTGCTAACTCCAAATAGGTTAGGGCCCTTCAACAACATTGAAGAGGGGCCACAAATAAGCCACTTTACAGAACTGTAAAAACCCTAAAAACAAACATAGATATGGCTAAGCTCTTATGCAAGAAAAATGGCCAAAAGGTGGCCAAAGAGGCAAGTGGTATATGCACAGCCCAAACTAAAAAATTCCCTTCTACAACATTGAAGAGGGACCAAAAATAATCATATTTACAGAACTCCAAAACAGTATACAAACATGCTAGAAATGCAATGCAAAATGTGGCTCAAAAGAGGCTATAACATGAGGTATACAAAATATTCATCAAACAGCCAAAGACCCTTGATGAAACATGTTAGAAAGGTCAAAATAAGACTATTTCTAGGCCTGTAAAAAGACCAAAAATAGAAGCATGATAGGCTGCCAAAGCATGCAAGAAAATGGCATTCAAGGAGGATATTGAAGCAAGTGTGAGATAGGGTTCTCAAAGAGGGTTGAGCCCTTTAACAATCATGTAGAATGGCTCAAAATAGACCTAGTTTCAGTTAAGGTCGGAGCCCAAAACAATAAGCAACATGGCTAAGAAATTGGCACACAAAAGAGCTACAAAAGGGGGAAAGTCTACTTACCCTTGAAGACCAACACTTTTGTTGCTTCTTGGACCAGATTTGATGACTCTAAGCTGCTGGAATCCCTTCCTTTGCTGCTGGATTGGAGTGGTGATGGTAGAGCTAGGTAGGGATGAAGGAATGATGCAAGGGACTTGGATGCTTGAGCTTGAAAGAGAGAGATGGAGGGAGATATATGGAGGGATGTATGTATCAATCCCAGCTGGTTTTTCTTCTAACCTAGTATAAGGAAGAGGAGAGCTTCCTTTATAGGCAAAACAAAGTGTAAAGCTTCTTGAGGAAGCTAAACAAGGGTGCATATCCTCCATACACGTGTATGGAGGATCCATTCTGTGCCCTGCAGCCGGCACAGCTGGCATACACTCAATCTGCAGAATGCTCCAGAAGGTCGTCGGCCAGCAAAATTTGCCGGTCAGCACAATAAAGTGCCGGTCAGCACAATAAATTGCTGGCCGGATAAATAGATTGCCGATAGATGATTCCAAAGTCAAAAAATGGCCGGTGGGTGTCCAAATTGAATCCCCATAAGTTAGCTTTCCAATGGCACAAACCTTGCATTAAAATTCGTTCTGTGCAAAAAGTTATGCCCTTTTTCGTGAAGCCGCACAGATTTGATCCAACCGGGATGATGCCCGACTTCAACTGATCATATCTCCCCCACCCGGACTTCGCTCTAGGAGATTCTTGAGTGCAAAATGAAGCCCCGGAAGTAAAATTTCCGACGGTGGTGGCCCCATAGCTAAACTCCAAGCGTACAGACAGATAAGCCCGATTCAGCGAATGCTGCTCGACTCGCTTCTACCCGGATTCATGCCGAACTTCTCCCAAATTAGTTTTTCTCCTCTCCTTTCCTCTCTTCTTCAACTCCAAACTCCTAAACAAAGTGTTTTGAAGGATTTGCCTCTCTCCTTGCCAAAGAAACTGAACATTTCCCCTGCACACCTGTCTCCACCAAGTAAACCATCAGTAACGCCCAAGTCTTAAGGGCGGTCAAAAATAGGGTGTCTACAGGTTGGTTTGGTCATTGGTGCTTTGTATTGCATACCTCTAGTGTTGTGTCCTTCACTAGTTTCAATGCTTTTGACTCTTAACATGTTGTGCATGGGTTGTTTGCATGATTTTAAGTCATTTAGCATGTCATTTCAGTGCTGAAATATATGCCATTCCACTCCATGCTTCACTCTTTCATTAAGAAAATGAAAACAATAAGGATATTGCTGAAATATATAATACCTCTCACCAAGGAATTTAAGAAAATGAAACCGCCACAGTTTCATGGGAGATTGGATTCGTTAAAGGCAGAAGCATGGGTCCTTGGAATAGAAAAGTTATTTGAAGTGTTTCCTTGCCTAGGAACACAGAAAGTGCTGCTAGCCACTTTTACTCTTGAATATGAGGCAAGAAGGTGGTTGATGCTAATGCGTAAAAACAATAAGGATATTGGTTGGACACGGTTCTTGGAGATTTTCTATGACAAATATTTTCCACAATGTGTCCGTGACAGGAAAGTATCGGAGTTCATGGAGCTTAAATAGAACAGCATGACAGTAGCTGAGTATGAGGTCAAAATTACTGAATTGGCCAGGTTTGCACCACACGTGGTTGACACCGACTACAAGAAAGCTAGACATTTTGAAGGAGGGCTTCGAGAGGATATTTTAGAAAGGGTAAATGTTCTCAAGCTGGAAACCTACATTAAGGTGCTGGACCGGGCCATAATATCATAAGCTAACATAGCCAGACAGGCCAAATCAACAACTGACTGAAAGAGTAGTAAAAGGCAAGGCTTCTTTCCGAAGAAGAAATTTCCAAAGAAGCAAAATACGGGCTCCTCAAGTACTTCTAATTCTTCCCAAGATACATCTCCAATGTGCAACATTTGTAGTAAAAGGCATCGTGGAGTTTGTTACTGTGTGCCAGGAGCTTGCTTTAAATGTGGTAAAACAGGGCATATGGCTAGAGATTGCAATCAAAACAGCGGAAAGTTAGCTGCTAGCTCCATTGCATCGATCCCGAAATCGGGAAATACTACGAGCTCTACTACCACCGGAGATACCGTGAGTCAAGGGAGAGTTTTTGCACTTGTTCCGGGCGATACACGGAATGCTGAAGCCATTGTCTTAGGTACTATTGCTATATATAATTAGGATGCTTTTGTATTAATTGACTCCAGATCGACACACTCTTTCGTAACTTGTGCATTTGCATCTAGACTAAGTAGACCCCTAGAGTCATTGCCATATTTTCTATGTGTATCTACTTTATTCGGGGAATTTGTGTTGTGTGCATCTGTATACCGATTTGTGGCATGCATATTGGGAATGCTATTCTGTATGTGGATTTGTTGCCCTTGGACTTTAGACATTTTGATGTAATTCTGGGCAGGGATTGGTTAATTAAATATTGTGCCACCATTGATTGTGTAACGAAACGAGTCGTATTTAAACTACCGAAACAAGAAGAAATTGTGTTTGTGGGTAACGGGATAGTGCCTCCACCTTACTTGATATCTGTAATGAAAGCATATAAATTGATCAGGAAGGGGTGTGAAGGTTATTTGTGTTGTGTGTTATCTGAACAAATTGTGAATGTAGAATTGAATAGAATTTCTATTGTTAACGAGTTTCTAGATGTATTCCAAATGAATTGCCAGGAGAATTAGTTGACAGGGAAATAGAGTTCACCATTGAAGTTGTGCCAGGCACCCAGCCTACCTCCAAAACTCCCTACAAAATGGCTACTGCTGAAATGAAAGAACTAAAAGAACAGCTGCAAGACCTACTTGACAATGGGTTTATTCGACCTAGAACTTCACCATGGGGTGCACCAGTGTTGTTTGTGAAAAAGAAAGATGGAACATTGCGCTTGTGTATTGACTATCGAGAACTGAACAAAGTAACAATAAAGAGTAAATATCCCCTACCTCGTATTGATGACCTGTTTGACCAGTTACAGGGATCACAAGTGTTTTCCAAAATTGATTTGAGGCTTGGGTATCACCAGTTGAAAGTAAACGCAGAAGATGTTGAGAAAACTGCGTTTCGAACATGGTATGGCCATTATGAATTTCTTGTTATGCCATTTGGGGTGACTAATGCCCCTGCAGCATTTATGGACCTAATGAACCGAATTTTTAAGACCTACCTGGATGAATTTGTTGTAGTTTTTATTGATGATATTTTGATATACTCAAAGAATAGACTTGAACATGAACAACATCTGAGGATTGTTTTGCAAACACTTAGGGAAAAGAAATTATTTGCCAAACTAAAAAAATGTGAATTTTGGTTGGATGAAGTCATCTTCTTAGGGCATGTTATCAACAAGGAGGGAATTTGAGTGGACCCGCAGAAAATAGAGGTGATTGTGAATTGGCCTACACCGACAAATGTAATAGAGGTCCGTAGTTTCATGGGCTTAGCTGGGTACTACAAAAGGTTTGTGAAGGACTTTTCAAAAATAGCTGTGCCTTTTACCTAACTAACACGCAAAGGGCAACCGTTTGAATAGAATGACGAAAGAGAATTTTCCTTTCACGAACTGAAAACGAGATTGACCACTGCACCAGTTTTGACACTACCATCAGGTATGGAAAACATTGTGATCTTCAGTGATGCATCTTATAAAGGTTTGGGTTGTGTATTATGCAGAATGAAAGGGTGATTGCCTATGCCTCTCGATAGTTAAGGCCACACGAGAAGAACTACCTAACACATGATTTAGAATTGGCCGCAGTTGTATTTGCTTTAAAAATCTGGCAGCATTATTTGTATGGGGCAAAATGCGAAGTCTACACAGATCACAAAAGTTTGAAGTATTTCTTTACACAGAAAGAGTTAAATGTGCGACAAAGAAGATGGCTTGAATTGATAAAAGACTATGACCTTGAGATTCAGTATCACCCTGGGAAAGCCAATACAGTTGCTGATGCCTTAAGCAAAAAAACGATGGGGAGTTTGGCTTGTTTACTTACTGAACAAAAGGAAATCTTGCAATACTTTGAGAAGTTTGGAATTGAAGTGGTATTGTGCGAACAGGGCGGATTGATAGCCGCCATTTCGGCCGAACTAGCAATCATTGACGAGATTAAACAGAAACAGAAAGAGGATGAATTCCTTAAAAGGAAAGTTGATGAATCTGAAATGAATCTGAGATCAGGATATAGTGTGGTGAATGAGGTGCTGAAATTCCAAAATAGATTGTGCGTTCCAAATATTCCCGAGTTAAATAGGAGGATTCTCGATGAGGCTCATAAGTCAGTATTTGCTACGCATTCGGGCAATAACAAAATGTATCGGGATTTGAAACAAAGCTATTGGTGGCCCAAAATGAAGAAAGAAATTGCAGAGTATGAGTCCAAATGTCTTCAATGTCAGCAGGTTAAAGCCGAACATCAGAAACCAGGCAGTCTGCTTCAACTTTTTCCTATTCTAGAATGGAAATGGGAGCATGTAACCATGGATTTCGTTGTTAGTCTACCTCGAACTCCCCAAGGTATGCAATTTATTTGGGTTATAGTTGATAGACTAACTAAACCTGCACATTTTCTGCCTGTTAGAACTACATTTGATGCTTATAGATTGGCTACTATATATGTTGATGAAATTGTTCGCCTACATGGGGTTCTGGTATCCATTGTCTCGGATAGAGATCCGAAATTTGTGTCTAGATTGTGGAAAAGTTTGCAAAGAGCTATGGGAACAGAATTGAGGTTTAGTACCGCCTTCCACCCACAGACAGATGGGTAATCTGAACGGACAATACAGACCTTGGAAGATATGCTAAGAATGTGCGCCTTGGATTTTCAAGGGAGTTGGGAAGATTATTTGCCACTAGTAGAGTTTGCATACAATAACAGCTTCCACTCCAGCATTAGTATGGCACCACACGAGGCTTTGTATGGTAGAAGGTTTAGATCACCAATTTGTTGGACAGAGGTCGGAGATAGGGCCTTACTTGGGCCCGAAATTGTTCAACATACTTCTGAGAAAATTAAAATTATTCAATAAAGGCTCAAAACAGCTCAGAGTCAACAAAAGAATTATGTAGATGTTCAAAGAAGACCTCTTGAATATGAGGTTGGTGATCATGTGTTTATTTGTGTGACACCGATGAAGGGCCAAGTAAGATTTGGAAAGAAAGGTAAATTGTCGCCTCGTTACATTGGGCCATTTCAAGTTCTGGAAAGGCTTGGTCTCTTTGCTTATCGAGTCGCTTTGCCATCGGGATTCGAACAAATGCACAATGCATTCCACGTATCGATGTTGAGGGGTTATCTTTGAGGTTCGTTTCATGTGATTGATTATCACTGGATTGCTCTCGATGAAAATATGGAATACGAAGAATGGCTAGAACGAATTGTTGACCGGCAAGTGAAACAGTTGAGAAATAAGTCCATTCCAATGGTGAAAGTAGAATGGAAAGAACACTATGGGACGGATGCTACATGGGAAAAAGAGGATGAGATACGACTACGCTATCCGCATTTTCTTCTAGATGAAGGTAAATTAAGTTTGGAGGACCAAACTTCCTAAATGGGGGAAGATTGTGATAACCCTGTTCTGTGTTATGCTAATTGATCTTAATTATGATTGTGATTATATGTTGATGTGATCTTGAGTGCCATTTATATGATTATATGCGGTTTTGAATTTCTATCTGTTCACCGTAGGAAAATCTGTTAAACTTACTATTGTAAACTGAAAATTGAAGGCCTTATCGGCCACAAAAAGCGAAATTGACTACGCCATTGTGATTAGCATAATTTTTAGAGCCTACGGTGAAATTTAATTAAAAATTGATTCTGATCAAAATAATTAGATTCAGAACAATTAATTAGAGTGCCATTGCTTAGACTTAATCAATATGATTAAGCAAGCCTATAAATAGGCCAATATACACCCAAGTTCTTCGTTGTTGAACTTAAAATCTGAAGTGTACTCTAGAGAGAGAGAGAGAGAGAGGGATGGCTCTAGAGAGAGACAAGGGCTCAAATTATGAATTTTGGCTCAAGGCTTGAGGATTGGAAGCTAAACTCAAAGAACTAGTTAGAATTTGGGTGATTAGAGCTCCTACGTGAGTAATTGAACATTGACTCATAAGTTTGAGGTTGTAATTTTGTGAATTCAAAGTTAGATGGCAATTGAGGACATAATTTGAGATGAATTTGATGAATTCGGAGCTTGTATGTACATGCATGTGCATAATTGCCATGATTTTATATATTCAAGCATGAATCATGTTGAATAAGAAGAATTGAGCACCAAATCTCACATGCACGCATAATTTTCATGAATTTCATGGTTATAAGTGTCATTTGTACCACTTGGAATAGAATATGGAGTTTGTATGAAGTGGAATGCATGTGTTTTGAAACCAATGAACAGAACTCAAAATGATTTTGGAAGAAAGATCATGGATTTGAACAATTGGTCTCATATTCTTATGTTCTCATATTATGTAATGTGTTTCTATGTTTTTGTGTCCAAAACTTGAATTCTGAACCCTTGGACATTGAGTTTGAACTTCAAGAACAATTTTGGAAATTCTAGAATTCGGCATGTCCGCTCGAGCGGGGGAAACGCAGCTCGAGCGTGAAATGTTAGCTTCCGGAACTTTTGCTGACATTGATGTCAGCTCGACCGGTAGTAGTTACACTCGAGCGTCTGTACACGTAATTTTGACTCTCAGGTCGAGCGTCCAAAGTTGTGCTCGAGCGCAAAAATGGGGTAACCAGTACTTTTGCAGACCAAAGGGGTCGGCTCGAGCGGCGAAATATGCACTCGAGTAGGAAGCCCTGTTTCTGAAATTTTGAGCGGATGTTTGGTGCTTCATTTTTCGGTCTCTATTATTTCTAAGCGCTCTTAGGCATGCATTGAGCATTGTGAATGGATTAAGAAGATAAGAAAGAAGCCTAAGAAGAATAAATAAATTAAGAACGGATTGAATTGTTTGTGACCCAATATGTGTTATGATTTATGTAGGGTCGAGAACAAGGAAAAATCCACCAACAGAACACTGTGAGTAATATCTTAGTAAAGATATTTTAAAGTATGCTATTTGTCCAATCACTTACTCCTATTTGAGTTCATAAGTTTGTTTGAATTGTGGACAAATATTTGTTATACCATACAATTGGGCCAAAGGCCGTTTGTCATAATAGATTGGGCCAAAGGCCGTCGAACATGAATGATTGGGCCAAAGACCGTCGGATATGAATGATTGGGCTAAAGGCCGTCGGCGATGAATGATTGGGCGAAAGGCCGTCGGACATAAATGATTGGGCCAAAGGTCATCGAATATGAATGATTGGGCCAAAGGCCATCGGATATGAATGATTGGGCCAAAGGCCGTCGGACATGAATGATTAGGCCAGAGGCCGTTTGACATGAATGAATTGGGCCCGAGGCCGTTTGTTAAGGATGAATCGGGCAAGAGGCCATTGGATATGCTTGGGCTTGAAGCCGTCTAATGTACTAGATAAAACCATAAATCGGCCCAAGGCCGTCCGATATATGTATATCTGTTTCAAACTTTATTCTTGTATCTTCTTTATTTGTATATTATTCACTGGGCTTTCGCTTACTCTCATTCATGTATATGTAGGTGAGCCAAGAGATGTTCAAACCCAGCCTTGGTGAAGTATGTGAGAAACAGTCAAAGTTTTGAGAAGTTAGCCCTAACGTCTCACGCACGAGACTTGTATTGCCCTTCTATTCTTTTGTTATGTCATTGCTATGTGGGCAAAAACGTTGAATCACCTTTGTATATATGTTTTGTTTGGCTGACTGTATGACTGAAAGTTCCTGGGTATAGATTAACTCTATGGGTATGTGTGAGTTATTACGAAATATTTTTGGAATGATTTTGCTATATCATGTAAGCACAACTCTATGGACAAAGTTTTAATCTTGCTTTCAGTTTGGCCCCTTAACTCTCTTTTGATATGTCTGATAATTGTTTAAGGTCGTAGGTAATCTCTTGATTACTGGCCGGTTATGACCTTAATCCATAGGGGCAGGCTCAGGTCATGACATACACGGTCAGCCATACAAGGCCTCAAACGGTGCCATACCAATACTCGATTGGAAACTGTTATTGTAGGCAAACTCCACTAATGGTAGGTGTCTCTTCCATGACCCCTTAAAGTTAAGGACACAACCTCTAAGCATATCCTCAAGGATCTGAATAGTGCGCTCGGACTACCCGTCAGTCTGAGGATAGTTAGCCGTGCTAAAAGTCAACCTAGTGCCCAAGGCACTTTGCAAACTCTGCCACAACCTAGCAGTAAAACGCGGATCTCTATCTGAGACAATCAACACTGGGACCCCGTGCAACCTCACTATGTCCCGAATATACAAGTCAGCAAGGTAATCTACCAAATCTCTTACGCGCATAGGGATAAAATGCACCAACTTAGTCAACCGGTCAACCACCACCCATATGGCATCACTACCCCGTTGAGTCCTCGGAAGACCCACATCGACTTAGTCAACCGGTCAACAAACTCGCTGGCCTCTGATGTTTGGCCTTCACTTACTAACAAGTAAGGCACTTTGACACAAACATTGCCACATCTTTCTTCATACCCCTCCACTAAAACTGACGACTCAAATCATGACACATCTTTGTGCCTCCCGGATGCACCGCAAAGTGCGAATGGTGAAACTCTCGGAGCACTTCCTCTCGGCAAGACTCCGGCACAAACAAACGGTCTCGGTACCTCACACTCAGGTCCGGATACACAGTCAAACCCTTCTCTACCTTCCCGCTAGAGATCTTCTCCCAGAGGGATTTTGCCTCAAAGTCACCCTTCTGTGCCTCTAACACTCGATTCACAAGCGTAGGTTGTGCAGCTGCAGAAAACAAAGCTGCAGACTCAACTGACTCTCTCAAATGCAAGTCAAATTCTCCGAGGGCACCCAACATCTCCCACTCCCGGATAGCAATACAAGCTACATCACTAATGGACTTCCTATTTAGGGCATCAGCCACAACATTGGCCTTTCCCTGATGGTAATGCAACTCGAAGTCATAATCTTCTATGAACTCCATCCACCTTCTCTGCCTCAAATTCAACTCCTTCTGTGTAAACAGATACTTCAGACTCTTATGATCCGAGAACACCTCGAATCTCTGACCATACAGATAGTGCTTCCAAATCTTCAAGGCAAATATCATAGCTGCTAACTCTAGGTCCTGAGTAGGGTAGTTCCTCTCGTGTGTTTTCAACTGCCGCGAACCATAGGCTACTACTTTCCCCTCTTGCATCAATACACAACCCAAACCCTCTCGTGAGGCATCACAATACACTGCATAACCAAAACCCCTCTCCGGAATAATCAAGACTGGAGCAGTGGTAAGTCTAACCTTAAGCTCTTGGAATGACTTTTCACAAGTCTCACTCCACACAAATTTGACCCCTTTCCGCGTCAATCTAGTCAAAGGCGAAGCTAGCCTAGAGAAATCCCTCACAACCCGACGGTAATACCCGGCCAACCCTAAGAACCTATGGATCTCAAAGACATTCTTAGGTTGTGCCCAATCCTGTACTGCCTCTATCTTGGATGAATCTACAGTCACCCCTTCCCCAGATACCACATGGCCTAAGAATTTAACCTCTCTTAGCCAGAAGTCACAATTTCCAAACTTAGCATATAGCTTATGGGTTCTAAGCAACTCAAGCACCACTCGCAAGTGTTCCTCGTGCTCCTCCTCAGAAGGTGAATAAATCAAAATGTCATCCACAAAGACTACTATGAAGTGGTCTAAGAACTCTAGAAAAATCCGGTTCATCAAGTCCATGAACACAGTCGGTGCATTGGTAAGCCCAAAGGGCATCACCAGAAACTCATAATGGCCATACAACGTACGGAATGCTGTGTTCGGGATATCCTTCTCCCTGGCCCTCAACTGATGGTAACCCGATCTCAAGTCTATCTTAGAGAAACAACGGGATTCTTTCAACTGGTCAAACAAATCGTTTATACGAGGCATATGATACTTATTCTTAACCGTAACCCGGTTCAACTTTCGGTAATCAATGCAAAGTCTCAAAGCCCCATCTTTCCTTTTAGCAAAGAGGGCCGGTGCTCCCCAAAGCGACGTGCTAGGGCGAATAAAACCCTTATCTAGTAACTCTTGGAGTTAAATCTTTAACTCACTCAACTTAGCTAGGGCAAAACGATATAGTGCCATGGAAATCGGTGTCGTGCCAGGCACTAAGTCAATAGAGAACTCGATCCCTCAATAGGGTGGTAAAATAATAAGATCCTCGGGAAAGACATCCAAGCACTCACAAACTACTCTTGGCAATTCAACCTGGGCCTCATCACACTCACTACTTATAAAGTTAGCGCGAAGACAACTAAGCTCACTCCGCCATCGCGGATCATATACCGGTGGTAAGACTCTGCCAACTCGATCCCCTAAGAAGTGAAAACAATCGCCGCTCAAGGTACATACAGTAACCCTCTGGCGGTAACAATCTATAACAGCCCGGTATGACGATAACCAGTTCATACCCAAAATCACATCAAACCCAGACATATCCATCATCACAAAAGAAAAGGGAAGTCGACGATCAGCGACCTCTATATCACAACCCCAGCACCCTTGTTTCAAAACCATCTCACCCCTAACAGGTGATACCACACAAATAGGAGATGCTAACTGCGCCAACTCCAACCCCAAAGCAGATGCAAATGCAGAAGATATAAACGAATGGGATGCACCATATCAATTAACACATTAGCAACCGAGTTGCAAAACAAAAAGGTACCTCTCACAACAGATGGAGCCAGTGCAAGATCCTGTGCTGTAACAGCATATATGCGCCCTGAAGGTCTCTGATCTACTTGCTCACCTCTCGGAGCATAAGACTGCTGCACAGACTAAGCCATAGTGGCTTCCTGATTGGCCCTCGAGGCCTGAACTGACTGTGCTGGCTGGTAACTCTGTGTCTGTCTTGAACCAGACGCATGCCACCCAACTGCGGGCAAAACCTCTTCGGGTGCCCCGCCTGCCCACACTGATAACAAGCGAGCGGCTAGCCTCTACCCTGACTCTAGCCCTGAGAACGAGTTGAAGACGATGTTGCACGCTTCCCTCCTTTCCTCTACGGGCAAGCTGGAGTCATGTGGCCCAACTGACCACATTTGTAACAGGTGATGTCTCCCTGACTGACTCTTCCAGTACCCAAACTCAGTACTGGAAAGGTAGACCTTGAATGCACTCCCTGGGACTACTAAGGATTAGAAACCGTCTACCTCTTACCATTTCCCTGACCATCCTGACTCCTCCTAGAGTCCCTCATCCTCTCCTCCTCTGCATGCATAATGGTCTCAAGATGGGCAACAACCTCCACAAGGCGCCATAGTCCCTAATCATGGACCCCGGCAACTCGAAACATGAGTCCGGTCCTCAACCTCTTCTCGAACTCCAGGCAGTGGCGTTCCTCAGTCGCCACTAACACAGGTGCAAACCTAGATAGGCTAGTAAAGATGGCCTCAAACTCTGCCACTGGTGTATTCCGCTGCACCAACTTGGCGAATTGATTCCTCAACTTCTCCCTCACCGTAGCAGGCAAGTACTTGTCCTAGAAAGCTTTAACAAAGGCCTCCCAAGTCCCTCCGATGTGCCCCCGTGCATACTTCCACCACTGACCCACATCTCCCTTCAGCTGGAAGGACGCCAAGGTCACTCTCAGACCTCCGTCTTCGATGTCAAGCATCTCAAACGTCTTCGTCATCTGCTCAAGCCACTCATCAGCCTTTAGTGGTTCCTTAGGGTCACCCAAAAACTCATCCAGATTCGATCGGAAGAACTCCCTTTTTTGAAAAGACGGCCCAGCTTCAGCTACTTGAGCCTGGACTTGATTTTCAGCCCTAAAAATGTCCATAGATTCCCTCAATGTTTCGGCCATTTCACGGGCTAAGGAGCCCATGGCCTGCTTACCTACTGGCTCAGCTACATTGGCCTGACCAACTCCTTCCTCCTACGCTGGCATCTCATCCGGTATAGGCATCTCTTGCCTTCTAGGCCTACCACGCCTACCACCATGACCTCGTCCTGACATCCTAATAAAGGTAACAAAGACATTAGCACATTCACAAATGTGCCGAACCGTCGCGTGGCGTTGCTAGAGTTGCAATTAGAAACAGTAGTGATCAAGTGTCTTTCCAACAGGACTCCCAGAAACCCATGTACCCGATCAACATCCCAGAAACTAAATCACATACCCATATAGTCGCATAAACATGTTATCATATAAGCACATAACATTACACTTAAGTCTCTAACAAGCGAGACAAACCCATTGTTGTACTAACCACTTCCCACGTACCCAAAGTATTCAAACCCGACACGCTCTGATACCAAGTTATAACGCCCTCAAAATTTAAGTATAAGACAACCATTCATATAATCCATAGACATGGAAGAAATATTATATTTTCATTCATCAAAGTCTTCGTTACAAAAGATATTACGTGTTAGCAACAAAATAAATGCCCTATGGGCTACAGCTTTCCAAGTCAAAACTTGGTTACAACAAAATAAGAGTCCAAGCTCTATACATAGAAAGCCCTCAACTTGGATTTACATTTAACACAAAATACAAATAACAAAACTAAATCTTCAACTCCTAAACGTCCCAAGCTATGACCTTGGAGGCGGCATGTACCTGAAAAATGGTGTCCCAAATAGGGTGAGCCAATGCCCAGTAGAGATATGCTAAACAGTATATGAGAACTAACTAAAAAATTAGCATCCGATAAATGTTTAACACTTGTAAACTAACGTACATCCTTTCTATGACCAATCAACATTGGCATCCATATTTCAATCCACTTCTATTTATTCATTCAAATCAATTCATTGACATAGTTCATTGACATCTAAACATTTCAAAATGAGACTACAACTCATATTATCAACACTTCAATCATAAACATCATTCATACACTTCTATTATCTTGTCATTTTATGAAACTACGTTCGAGGGAACTGGAACCCAAATATAAATAAGATTTCGGGCCTTTCACCCTGGATACTCCGGCCACCTTAATTATCAATGGAGTCCATCCCCTATCTCCTCCCAAACAAAGATACATACACAATGTATTTAAACACATTGCAATATACAATGACCAATTCAATCACATATACAATGCTTATATCCAACCGCCATATTCAATGACATATTCCAACTGATTAGTTTCAACTTACCTAATCATCATGCAGTTTCTACAACAATCATGGCTATCCTCCACCAATAGCCCAAAACAGTTATTTTTAAATAGATAAATAAATCAATCAAACAGATAATTTTCTAACTTTTCCATAGGTGAGTGATTTATCTGTCACACCCCAAACTCGCCCCTAAAAGTTTGGGCATGACCTATTCAGAACCAGAAACTTAACCTGATATACAAAATATATGGGGCTCGAATGGAAGCATTGAATAACATAATTTAATATAAATAAAAGAACTACATCCATTGAGCGACCACTATCATGCCAGGATCACAAACAGAACATAAGGCAGATAAACATACAGTGACATACATCAGAGAATTTAGCTATGTACATATATATATACAGACCCAGCCCTCAAGATTGGGCGTAACAAAACATGGAAAGGTAAAGGGATTATATACACTTCAACCTTAGACAGACAATCAGGGTGCAAAACCAAAAGCTTAGCAAAATCCCATAAAATGAGCTGCCTTCACTTAAGTGCCTGGACACTTTGAGGTTAACTAAAGAGGAACGGATGCCATGGGTTAAAACTGACCTCCAGGTGGAGTGCCTACAGAAACAGACATAACACAAAAGGAGTCCAGCTCAGTGAATAGTAGTATGTAAACAATTTAATAGTTAACTTGAATTACAATGTACATATATAAGTGCAGAGAACATATAGTTAACTTTATCTCGTAAGTATTTCCAGAATGGCCTTATGCCTAAATTTTAACAGAATGGCTTGAAGCCCTTGAACAGAGTATGGCATTAAGCCCTTAAACAGAATGGCATTAAGCCCTTAACAAATCGGCATTAAGCCCTTTTCATGCATGTATGAACTCAATAGGTGGCCCGCACGGATTCTAGAGGTTACTTGCATGGCAGTACTTTGTTTCATACTAGCGGATCATACAGAATGGCCATAGGCCCAGATGTCACAGATTGGCCATAGGCCTCACATATGTCACAGAACGGCTATAAGCCTCATAAATTTCACAGAACGGCCATAGGCCTCATAACTTTCACAGAACGGCCATAGGCCTCAGTTCACATATGTATGGACTCAAGAGGTGGCTCGTACGGATTCTAGAGGTGACTCGCATAGCAGCACTTAGTTCCGTACAGCACTTTGTTCCATACCAGAAAATATTAGGTATTCAAGACCGAACAATTCATTAACATAAGACACATATATTATTAGTCTCAGAGTTATACAGAGGCACGCAGATTCTTCCAATCATTCACATGAGTTAACATAGCTAGATTGTGTTTAACAGAGTGTTAAAGATAATTATTAACAAATGGAACAATTTCAGAGATACATAAATACCATAATTCCATAATGCACATACATCCCATTTGCTTGTCATAAATCAATACTACTAACTCGCAGATAACATAATGTTAACATTAACTATCAACAGTAAACAACGTATGACTCAATGATGCGCTTCGATTTCCTCATGGTTCATTGTAAATCGACATTCGTGTCTTGCAATTAGCAGAACGTTAATATTAACGATAATCCGAAGGTAAAGGTACCATTACATTAATAAGTCAGAAGAATTCGCACCATAACATGAGTCACGAAACAATGTTATTGATACTTCCTTTCTATTAACCAACTTCACAGTGTTAATAGTTTGTATGCAATTCTTATATGGAGTCATAGGTAATTTACAGGTTGTTACATTAACGATAATCATTAACCTTAACCAGAATACAGAGTAGGTTTAACGTCGTACCGATGTATGCCAAAATCTTTCAATGTTCACACCGATTCCCAATCAACATAAGGTTAACATAACCACTTGTGAAAAGCAGAGCGTTAATAAAAAGAATTATTAACGGTAATCAAATGTGCGATTACAGTACTATTACTCACAGTGCCATAGCGGAGCGCTTGCCCTCCCGGGTTATGACCTACACATGTGCATAACGTATACATTAGTTCTTTTTTCTTTCTTTCATTATTTCCTGCATCATTTACTTCGAACGAATTTACAGGCATCTTAGGGACATCAAACACGTATTTCAAAAATACCAGAGGGTTAAGCACGCAAAACGGAGCAAACAAAATTTTACAGCTTGGGCTGCATGTGCGGCTGTGAGCCCCGCACGTGCGGCAAGGCTTCCCGCACGTGCGGCGATTCTGGGCAGAATGCAGTTCGAAAATCCAGCAAAACCCAATTTTTGGTACACTTTTTCAAGGCTCAAAATAGGTTCTTTAATTGTTAGAATATGGTTCAAAAATCATATACATAAACATTACAAACATAAATCAATCTCAATATGAATTGGATCTTCTTCTTTCAACTCATAAACATAGCTTACCTTGACAATATTTCCAATCAACCAAGTGACAAGAGCATTTTCTCAATTCAACAATTAACACACACACAACTTCAATGACAACCCCAAATCTTACAAATGAAAGGGGGAATGCTTACTCAAATTTAAGAAAAGACTTAATTAAAGTAAAATTCACATACCTTAAGCCTTAAACCCTACAACCCCTCTCAATTCCCCAACCTTTCCACTTGATGAAGTTCTTCTTTTCCTTTCATTCTCCTCTTCTCTAATTTTTCCTCTCAGGAGATAAGTTGAGCTAAAGGCTCCTAAGTCAAAATATCTAGGGAAAGTAATTATATATATAAAGTTAAATAAGACAAAACTTAATCAATTTAATCACCCCAAATCAAATTTCTACAAAAATGCTTATTAGTACTGAAAAATTATGCCGATCTCAAATGTAAAATAAATTTCAGATTATCAAGCCTCTAAGGCGTTCAATTTCTGATCTGAACATTATAATTGTGACAGATATTTTTCTTATTAACAGATATACATCCATAAACATAAGATTCACTTCATTAAACTTACTTTCACATAAAATTTTACAATAAGTATTTAGATGCACAGAATAAGGGACCGAAAGTGTATCAGGAAACATGTATGAGGGTCAGGTTATTACATTAGCAATCCAACTACACCATTTAATCACAACTTCCTCCAATTTCATAATTCCCAAACTAATTTCATAATTTCACATTGACTTCATTATTTATACAAATAATTTATTCAACTCAAACTAGAGTATTTTTCCCCCTTTCTCAAATATTATACCCAAGGTGAAATTTCACTCATTATACACAATAATCCCATTTTTAAGACCTCACATACACATATGGAGCCCAAAATAGGAAACCCCTCTTTCATAATTTCAAACTAAAACCCTAACTTCACCCAAACCAACCATTTATACAAAATGACCAATGTTTATGTTAAAGCTCATAGTAATGAGTAGATTATCCCCACCTCAAGAAGAGTAGATGAGCCAAGAAAGAAATGAACTCCAAAGATGACGAAATCAACTTCTACTCAGATGAAAATGGAGATCTTGAAAAGCTCAAACTTTTATCAAAGGAAGGAGGGTGAGGAGATCACTAGATCTAGGTTAAAATATATATATAGTGTCATGACCCGAACCCGCCCCTATGGGTTAAGGACATAACCGGCCAGTAATCCTGAGATTACCTACGGCCTCAAACCTTAACAGACATAACTCATCAGAGTAAAGGGGCCAAACGGAAACAAAACTTTAAAACTTTGTCCATAGAGCCGTGCTTATATGCACTCAAAACAAACCATGCACATATACATTAATAACCCACAACAAGTACAGTATCACAAAATCCTTTACAGACAGGATCATCCAAACTGAGTCAACCCATATCAAAACTATATACAGATGTACACAAAGTCCTTGCCAACAAGACAAAATATAAATACATAACAAAATGGCAAGGATAGGTCTCGTATGTGAGACACAAGGCTGACTCTCCAAAACTCATGTTGTTCCTGGCAGACTTCACTGGGGCTGGGTTTGGACTTCCCTCGGCTCACCTACAAACACATGAATAAGCGTGAGCGATAGCCCAGTGAATAATACCGAATACATAAGTTACATAGGCAATATGAAGAACAACATGCTCCGAACGGCTTTGGGCCCAATGCATATTTCTGCTTAACATATATACACTTATACAAAATTCAGATCAAATGACTGTAGTTCCAAACGTACCGGCATTTGGCCCAATCAGATTTCCATTCATGTCAAAACGGCCTTCGGCCCATTCATTTATGTCAGAACGGCCTTCGGCCCATACATTTATGTCAGAACGGCCTTCGGCCCATACATTCGTGTCAAAACGACCTTAGGTCCATTCATTTATGTCAAAACGGCCTTCGGCCCACTCGTTCATGTCAAAACGACCTTTGGTCCATTCATTTCTATCAAAACGACCTTCGGTCCATTCATTTCTATCAACACGACCTTCGGTCCATTCATTTCTATCAAAACGACCTTTGGTCCATTCATTTCTATCATGTCAAACTTTTGTCCACAATCCCAATTAGCAACTCATAAAGCTTATAAGGGAAATAAACAATTGGACATTGACAAGCTTTCAAATATCGATATTACTCACAATGATCGGCTTGTGGATTTGCCCTAGAGCTTGACCCTACACATTTCATGAACACAAAAGGGGTCACTAACAGTTCAATCCGTTCTTTGATTCACATATTCCTCTTTAGGCTTTATTCTTATCTCATTAACTCATTTACAATGCTTAACATATGCCTAATAGTGCTTACAAGTGAAAGAGAACAGAAAACGAAACACAGAATGAGCATACAAAATTTCAGAGAACAGGGTCCCCGCTCGAGCGTCAACTTCCCCGCTCGAGCGGACCCTTAAGGCCTACAAAAGTACTGGTTGCATGAAAAATACACTCGAGCGTGGAATAGAGGGCTCGAGCGGAACGCCTATCTACAAAAACTCCCCGCTCGAGCGTGAGATAGCCCGCTCGAGCGGACATCCAACTCTGCAAAAAGTGCTGGGAGCACGATTTTCCCGCTCGAGCGGTCATAAAAAATCTGGGTTTTCCAGATTGAGTTCTTGAGCTCCAATTCGAATTTCAACCAGCAAAACATGCATGTTATGGCTCAAATCTCAAATATAGTTATGCTAACATGCCATAAACACCAAAACACATTACAATGGAGCCCAATTCACAATTAATTCACATGCATGCCCCAATCTCCCATCAACTCATTCTAATACAAACAAAATCATACATTCAAAGCTCATATCTTAATTATTCAAACATGCATGCTAATCTTGATTTCATTTCCATCCCAAACAATACAAATGGTGTTCATTCTCATGGAATACAACAAAAGCATGCTTGCATGTAAGATTTAACACCTTTATTTCCATGTTCAACTCAGTACATGCAAGATTATGCATTTCCACAACAATTATATACATGCATGCCTGCATTGACATTCAATCGAACACAAGCAACTCAATTCCCTTACATTCAAACTAATTCATGCTCTTGGCCATCTATTAAACTTGAATTCACAAGATGATGACTATAAATGCATGAATCACTCACCAAGGAGCTTTAATCTTCCCAATTTAGCAATACTTGAGTTTAATCTCCAAAAGGTCCAAGTCTTGAACCACAAATGCAATATTCTCACCTCTCTCTCTGTAACAGCCGGCTCTCTCTCCCTTTCTCAAGTTTTGATCAGCCAAAATGAGGTCATAGGAGAGAATGGGATGTGTAGTGCTCAAATACAACAAACCCCACTAGCCACAATTAAAAATATTAACAATTTGAGCACAATGCCATTAAATAAATCAATTTAACCTAACCCGAATCAATTTTCAATTAAATTTCACCGTAGGCTCTAAAAATTACGCTAATCACAATGGCGTAATCAATTTTGGGTTCCGTGGCCTATAAGGCCCTCAATTTAATTTTCAAAGCAGATTATTCAAACAGGTATTCCTACGGTGAACAGATAGAATTCCAAAATCACATATATTCACATAATGGCACACAAAATCATATCAAAACATATAATCACATACGTATTAGGGACCAATTAACATAATACAGAACAGGGGTATCACATATATAGAGAGAGAGAGAGTATTTTAGAGAGAGAAGCTCTCAACTTAGGGTTTTGAAAAGTTTTAGAGAAAGAAAGGACAGAAAAAGTGATTTAAAAAGTTACTTTCGCGATCTGATATACGCACAGTCCGCTCGAGCAGAGAGTTTGACGCTTGAGCGTCAAACACATAAATTCGACCCGCTCGAGCGCCAAGAAACAACAGCAAGGCACTACCCGCTCGAGCGCAATGAGACTCGCTCGAACGTAGAATACACTCGTCCAGTATTTTATAGACTTCAGACAGTCGCTCGAGCGCCAGAGAGGGCGCTCGGGCGGCGAGCTCAGACCTGCTCGAGCGCAAGAAGGCCCAATCAAGCGTGAAAAACACTTAAGTAGTATTTTTTTGCGGACGCACAAAGTACTGAAAGATTGCAAATCCCGCTTGAGCACAAGAAGGCCCGCTCGAGCAGAAGACCAAAATTCTGGGCAACAAGGTTCTAAACCAACAACCAACCACCCTATTTTGAACACGCCCAAAACATTTCAAAACTCAAATTCAAAGGGTAAGAAGAGGAATAGACATAAATAACAACATTAAACCACGAGACTCGAGTCTGAAACACCATAAAGGTCGAGTTAGAAAGCAGGATCGCTATATGATGGTTGCCGTGAGCAAGAGTGAGAAAACTGAGAACTTGAGTGATACTTTCAGTTGAAGCATTAAAAAGAAAAATTGCATGAGAGCACTTATCAAGCCAAATAAATTGAAAATTCTAACCGGAATGTGGTTCTTCTTCATCCAAACGATCTCTCCCATGGGAAAGACCACAACCACTAGAGCAGCACCAATACCAAGAAAAGAAAAAAGCTTTCTTCCCTCCTCAAATTGTTCGAAGGATGCACTTAAAATTTCAAAAATTACATTCGCGGCCGCACAATACTTATCAAACTTGGTTTTTCTTATCTTTTGGTAAATCTTAAGAAAAATCTCTTTCATCTCTTCCTCCATGGTTGATTAAAATCGGTATGAAATGGGCTTTTCAAGATCATCGGGAAATGGTGAATCTCACCTAAAATATAGAGGAGAAGGTGACTTTCGTTTAAAATGATGAATTTTGTTAGAGATGGAAAGGAAAGGGTAGAGATTTATCAATGGTTGAACCAAATCAAAGAGAAGAGATGAGATAGTGAAGAGAGGTGGTTGAGTGAAAGGCGGGACAAGCATGAAAAAGGAGAGAAAATGGTAGAGCATCCCTTTGTATATTTCCAAATCCCACTCCCTCATTCACACATAAGATAATATTGACCCAAAAAAATCGAGAAGAGTCTATTTTAATTTTAACTAAAAAAAACATTTGTGGGTTCTTCACCAATCTAAAAAAACAAAAATAAATAAATAAAATGATTTCCACAATTTTGTTGTCTGTGCTTAAACAAAGAAAAGAAAAAGAGGTATACCTGGAGCTCACCCTCAGAACGCTGAATGCCTTGCTCCCCATGCGGCAAACTCTCGAAATATCACGTGTCTATACTCCTTCACTTATCATCATTCACCAAAATCATAAGTCTTACCTTCTCCACCAATTATAACTTGCTATTTGTTTATGGTGCAGGGACAGAGGGATGATGAAAGAAATTTTTGGCTTATAATTATCTTTATTGGAAATTTTTTACTTATATTTATAGGAAATTTTCAACAAAAGGGTTGAAGGAAATCTTTATAATTATTTTTTAACTATCTATAAATAAATCTTTGTATTTTCTTATTTTTTTTCTTTTAAATTTTGAGTCAATTTTTATGGCTTATAATTATACAAATATTTCAGTCACTCATAAATCTTTAAATTAAATATTTATGGCTTATAAATCTTTATGGCTACCATAAATCCTTATTTATACCAATAAATCTTCATAATTATTTTTTAACTATCTATAAATAAATGAACTAATTAGGAATATTCATATAATTATCTATAAATAAATCTTTATAAAGATTTATGGCTTGTAAAGATTTCGAGATTTATAAGCCATAAATCACTGATTTATTTATAATTCTGATCGTTTTATAATTATACAAAGATTTATGGCTTATAAAGATTTCTGTCACTAATTTATGGCTTATAAAGATTTTGCAAATTTTTTGATTTTTTTTTTAATTTTGAGTCAATTTTTTTATTTTTTAAGTCCGTCGTGACTAGACCGTTCTAAAATTTACAAAATTTGAGTCAATTTTGAAAGGAAAAAAGTTTAACTAAAAACAAAAATAAGCCAAATTATATATATATATATATATATATATATATATATATAATTATGAAAATTGGCTTAACTTTGTATTTTCTATTTTTTTTAATTTAAAAAATTTCACATAATTTTTTAAAAAAATCACAAAACACAAAAATAAGTCGAACTAAAATGCCAAAAAAGGATACTCCCAAAATAAGCCAAAGTTTTACATCTGATGATGACTTATCCAAATTCTATACAATCACAGAAGCCAAGGATTCTGCAGACTGGTCTTCCGTGACTTTTATTTCTTAGGGAGATTTTGAAGCAAAACTATCATTTTCCTTAGATCCATAAACAGTTTTGGCAAGGGGAGAACCAATGTCAACTGCCTGTAACTTGCAATCTTCCACCAAATGTCGGAATGGATCCACTTGAGAAAATATGAACATAGTAAAGCATAAACGTGTGGGAATAATATTATTATTGGATATACTATACTAATATTATTTTCATAGTACGAGGTATTCTTCATGATGTAAATGAGAATGACGATGCAAAAAAAAAAACAAAAAAAAAAAAACCAAGAAAGAATTGGCGTTCGGCAGCATTGATTGCTTTTGGAAATAATTGACAAGGATATGGAAATAATACCCTGATCTGCAATAAACCACGTGCCGTTTTATCTATAATAGCAGCCTTGACACATGGAAGAAGGAAAAGTATATTGTAGGCTTTCAATGAAAGAATAATCATCAAAGTTGCCAAAGTAAAGAGGGATCTACATCGTGACAGTGGCAATGGCCCTGTGGAAACAACAAGACATGTCTTGAGTTGGCATAGTTAATGTCCCATTCAGTCAATCTTACTCGTTCATTACATCGCTGTTATGGCATTTCATTAAACAACAAAAATAGAAATAAAGGACAAAGCATATATAAAAATATAAAAAGTAAAAATAAAAAAAAATAAAAAATAAAAAGTAGAAGAAGAAGAAGAAGCACTACATGTAAGAAAATTAAATGCAATTCCATCCAACCGACAAAAATATAAGCATAATAGTTGATTTGGATGCTAACCTCCTTCAATGAGAGTAATTCTTTACATACGATCTTTTTTTTTTTTTTGGCAAAACTAGATTAACCTCGTACGTGTTAAAGAACTTAAGATGGTAGACAAATTTGTTTTCAAGGAAAAAAGAAAATGGAAAATTAACAAAAGTTTAGCACTGAAATAAATGCCACTGATTATTGATTAAGATTGTATTAATACATCTATATTTCTATTCCCAAAATAAGTTAAAAATTTTGGAAAACAAAATGACTGGCTAGTACATGAATAATAAATTTGTAAGGATCAAAAGGTTAGAATTTTAGTTTAGACAAGTAAAAGAGAGATATGAGAAAAATAATACACTGAGAACA
Organism: Camellia sinensis; assembly: GCF_055761805.1. NCBI lineage: Eukaryota > Viridiplantae > Streptophyta > Magnoliopsida > Ericales > Theaceae > Camellia > Camellia sinensis. Next base: position 18,325,210 of record NC_138966.1, read on the forward strand.
GTATGAAACATGTATGCAACAGATATATATATATATATATATAAGATGTTGGATATATAATATTTTGACATTCATTCAATATGGAAGTCAGGTGTATATGTGCATAACTATGTACAATATAGTATTTACGTAATGAGAAATCCTATAATCAGTAGTGTATACCATAGTTAGACTGTATAATGAGAAATCCTATAATCTGTACTAAGCAACGCATTATATAACATAACTCTACCCTAGTTAGACTGTATGCGCATCAGACTACAGAAGAGGAATTGAATGAGCCATAGAATCATGAATAAGATCATCAGCGACATTTTGGAAATACAACCACTTCTGATCCAGCTGGCCGGGCGTAGTACAGAAGAGGCACTCGAGTACAATCTTCTTCTATTGTTGTCTCACCTCAGTCAATGGTAGTAAACCGAACTCATGTTAATCACATAGTGTGGCATAACGGTGACAATGACATGGCTCCCAGAAAATCTTGTGACCCATGATGGTTGCCACGAGCAAGAGTGAGGAAACTGAGAACTTTAGTGATACTTTCAGTTGAAGCATTGAACGGACAAATTGCATGAGCGCACTTATCAAGCCAAATAAATCATGAAATCTAACCGGAATGTGTTTCTTCTTCGTCCAAATGATTTCTCCAATGGAAAAGACCACTGCCACTAGAGCAGTACAATTACCAAGAAGACAAAAAAGCTTTCTTTCCTCCGCACAATACTTATCAAGCTTGGTTTTTCTTATCATTTGGTAAATCTTAAGAAAAACTCATTCATCTCTCCCTCTATGGTTGATTAATATCGGTATGAATGGGGTTTTTCAAGGTCACCAGGAAATGATGGATCTCACCTAAAATTTAGAGGAAAAGGTGACTTTCGTTGAAAATGATGAATTTTGTTGCAGATGGAAAGGAAAAGGCTAGAGATTTATCAATGGTTGAACCAAATCAAAGAGAAGAGATGGTAGAGAGATGTGGTTGAGTGAAAAGCAAAGCAATCATGAAAAGAGAGAGAAAATGGTAGAGTATCCCTTTGTATATTTCCAAATCCCACTCCTTCATTCACACATATGATAATATTGACCCAAAAAAATCAAGAAGGGTCTATTTTAATTTTAATTGAAAAAAAAAAGCATTTGATGGTTCTTCACCAATCTAAAAAAACAAAAAAATAAATAAATAAATAAATAAAAATGATTACCACAATTATACAATCAATTTCATATTTCCATAACTTTCCCAAATTAATTATACAAATTAATTCATCACAATAAGTTAGGGCTTTTCTCTCCCTTTTCTCCACATTGACCCAAAGGTCTAAATACCATCAACAAACATCAACAACCTCATTTTAAGACCCAAATACATGTGTATAGTTCAAAAGAACAAAAACCCCTCTTTTCACATTTCAAGTTTTGAAACCCTAACACCCAAAATTTCCCAAATTAAACATTAAATCAAAATGACTACATGTTTATGTCAAAGACCATAAATATCAGTAGTTATCCCTACCTCAAATTTAAGAGCTCAAAGGAGAAGATGAAGAAACTCGAAGGTGCTCCCAACCCAAAGATTTTTGGATTCAAACGTAACCCGTACCAAGATCTACACTTTTTACAAAGGGACAAGGGTGGAGGATCACTAAAACTAGATGATTTCGTAGGGAGAAGATGAATTCTAGAGAGAGGAGCTCTCAAAATAGGGTTTTGAAAAGTAAGAGAGAGAGAGAGAGAGTCGAAAAAGTGACTAAAAATGGCTTTCCATGGACTGATATACTACACAGCCCGCTCGAGCGTGGAACGCCCCGCTCGATCGTGTAAAGCGATGCTCGAGCGTCGAATGCACACTACCAGAAGTTCTGCAGACGAAGGTCCCTGCTCGAGCATGAAAGTGGATGCTCGAGCGCCCGATGACTTGCAGGGAAAAGTACTGAGGGTTGAATAATCACGCTGGAGCTTCAAACTTCCCGTTCGAGCGGAGGAGCAATACAAAAGGGCCCGCTCGAGCGTGAAAAGCCCCGCTCAAGCGTAGAGGCCAAAATCTGGGCATCCACTCTTGGTTTTTAAACACAATCAACTTGTTTCAAACCTGCCCAACACATCCCAAACTCAAATACAAAGAGTAAAAGACAGAGATGCGATAAAGACACTACACACATCCACGGAACCGAGTCCGGAATACAATAAACACTGAAGGGAAAATCGGGATCGTTATAACCCCCCCTTAAAGAATTTCACCCCCGAAATTAGATGAATAAGTTTCAAAAACATGATTTCTCAATTTTTAACAATATTACAAGTCAATATTCAACATCCTGACCCATTACCGGTCATCCCATCTCTTTTCAAGAGGAAAATTACAATATAACTCAATATGCATTATCAACATGCTTTCCTTTGAAATTCAAGAATTTCCAATGCCATATTCCACCATTCCATAACATATTCAATGTTAATGATACATTTGCATTTCTACAACACATTCAACATATACCATGTTAAATTAAACTTCCATTTTCAAGGCATATTCAACAATACTTCCATAAATCGAATCATATACAATGTTCCTAGTCTTCACCAAGAAATAAAATTCCCAATACATGGTTAAACATTAACAAACAAGTCCGGGTATTTCCCACGGACCTCCAACTCACGTTACCAAGTGGCTTCTTTCACTCCGTGATGTTTCCACAAGACCTTCACCAAGGGCAGCGTCTTGCCTCGCAAGACTTGATCCCGCCTATCCAAGACCCGCACCGGTCTCTCCTCATACGAGACATCCTCATCTACCTCTAAGTCAGTCCAATCCAATACATGCGATGGATCTGGCTTGTACTTTCAAAGCATACTAACATGAAACACGCCATGTACCCCGGACAACTGCGGCGGTAAAGCTAAACGATATGCAACCTCCCCAATCCGCTCTAGGATCTCAAAAGGGCCTATAAATTGAGGGGACAACTTCCCACTCTTACCAAACCTCATCAAACCCCGCCTAGGTGATATTTTCAGAAAGACGTGATCACCCACCTCAAATGCCAAAGGCCTCCTCCGACGGTCGGCATAACTCTTTTGGCAACTCTGGGCTGTAACAAGCCTCTTACGGATAAGCTCAACTTTCTCCATCGTTTCCCGCACCAACTCCGAGCCCAACAAAGGTGCATCACCCACCTCAGCCCAGCACACTGGAGACCTACACGGTCGGCCATACAAGGCCTCAAACGGTGCCATGCCAATACTCGATTGGAAACTATTGTTGTAGGCAAACTCCACTAAGTGCAAGTGCCTCTCCCATGAACCACTAAAGTCAAGGACATAGCCTCGAAGCATATCCTCAAGGATCTGAATAGTACGCTCGGACTTCCCGTCAGTCTGAGGATGATAAGCCGTGCTAAAGGTCAACTTAATGCCCAAGGCACTCTGCAAACTCTGCCACAACCTAGCAGTAAAATGTGGATCTCTATCCGAGATGATCGACACTGGGACTCCGTGTTGCCTCACTATGTCCCGAATATACAAGTCGGCAAGATGATCTACCGAATCTCTCACGTGCATAGGAATAAAGTGCGCCGACTTAGTCAACCGGTCTAAGACCACCCAAATACCATCACTACCCCGCTGAGTCCTCGGAAGACCTACAACGAAGTCCATCGTGACATGCTCCCACTTCTACTCGGCAATAGGCAAAGGTTGCAACAAACCTGCTGGCCTCTGATGCTCGGCCTTCACTTGCTGACAAGTAAGGCATTTAGACACAAAAACTGCCACATCTTTCTTCATACCCCGCCACCAAAACTGGCGACCCAAATCACGATTCATCTTAGTGCCTCCCGGATGCACCGCAAAACGTGAATGGTGAAACTCTCAGAGTACTCCCTCTCGGCAAGACTCCGGCACAAACAGACGGTCTCGGTACCTCACACTCTGGTCGGGATACACAGTCAAACCCTTCTCAACCTTCCCACTGGAGATCTTCTCCCGGAGGGATTCTACCTCAAGGTCACTCCTCTGTGCCTCTAACACTCGATTCACAAGTGTGGGCTACGCAACTATAGAAAACAAGGCCGCAGACTCAATAGATTCACCTAAAAGCAAATCAAACTCGCCAAGTGCAACCAACATTTCCCACTCCCGGATGGCTATACAAGCTACAACACTAATGGATTTCCTACTAAGGGCATCGGCCACAACATTGGCCTTTCCCGAGTGATAGTGCAACTCAAAGTCATAATCCTCAATGAACTCCATCCACCTCCTTCGCCTCAGATTCAAGTCTTTTAGTGTAAACAGATACTTCAGACTCTTATGATCCGAGAACACCTTGAATCTCTCACCATACAGGTAATACCTCCAAATTTTCAAGGCAAAAATTACAGCTGCTAACTCTAGGTCATGTGTAGGATAATTCTTCTCATGTATTCTCAACTGACGTGAGCCATAGGCGACTACTTTCCCTTCTTGCATCAGCACACAACCCAAACCTTCTCCTGAGGCATCACAATATACAATATAACCCAAACCCCTCTCCGGAATAATCAAAATTGGAGCGGTGGTAAGTCTAACTTTAAGCTCTTGGAATGACTTCTCACAAGTCTCACTCCATACATACTTGACCCCTTTCCGCGTCAATCTAGTAAATGGCGAAACTAGCCTGGAGAAATCTTTTACAAACCTACGGTAATAACCAGCCAATCGCAGAAAACCGCGGATCTCAAAAACGCTCTTAGGTGTGTCCAATCTTGCACTGCCTCTATCTTGGATGAATCTATGGTCACCCCTTCCCCGGAGACCACATGGCCTAAGAATTTAAGCTCTCTTAGCCAGAACTCACACTTCCCGAACTTAGCATACAGCTTATGGGCTCTAAGCAACTCAAGCATCACTCTCAAGTGTTCCTCGCGCTCCTCTTCGGAAGGTGAATAAATCAAAATGTCGTCTACGAAGACAACCATAAAACAATCTAAGAACTCCCGGAAGATCCGGTTCATCAAGTCCATAAACACTGTCGGTGCATTGGTGAGCCCAAAAGGCATCACCAGGAACTCATAATGGCCATACCGCGTATGGAATGCCGTCTTCGGGATATCCTCCTCCCTGATCCTCAACTGATGATAACCCGATCTCAAGTCTATCTTAGAGAAACAACGGGACCCTTTCAACTGGTCAAACAGATCATCTATACGAGGCATAGGGTACTTGTTCTTAACCGTAGCCTGATTCAATTTCTGATAATCTATACAAAGTCTCAAAGCCCCATCTTTCTTTTTAGCAAAGAGGGCCGGTGCTCTCCACGGCGAAGTACTAGGGCAGATAAAGCCCTTATCTAGCAACTCCTGGAGTTGAATCTTCAACTCACTCAATTCGGCTGGGGCAAAACGATACCACACCACGAAAATCGGTGTCGTGACAGGCACTAAGTCAATAGAGAACTCGATCTCTCGATGAGGCGGCAAACTAACAAGATCCTCAGGAAAAACATCCGAGTACTCACAGACCACTTTGGGTAACTCAATCTGGATCTCATCACACTCACTACTCATACAGCTAGCGAGAAGGCAACTAAGCTCACTCCGCCCTCACGGATCATACACTTGTGGCAAACTCTACCAACCCGATCCCCCAAGAAATGAAAAAATTCCCGCTCAAGGTACATACAATAACCCTCTAGCGGTAGCAATCAATAACAGCCCGGTATGACGATAACCAGTCCATACCCAAAATCACATCCAAACTCGACATAACCATTACTGCAAAAGAAAATAGGAGCCAGCGGTCGGCGACCTCTATATCACAACCTCTACACCCTTGTTTCAAAATCAACTCACCCCCAACAGGTGATACAACACATATAGGAGATGCTAATTGCGCCAACTCCAAACCCAAAACAGATGCAATTGCAGCAGATATAAAGGAATGGGATGCACCAGTATCAATCAACACATTAGCAACCGAGTTGCAAAATAGAAAGGTACCTCTCACAACAGATGGAGCCGGTATAAGATCCTGCGCGGTAACAGCATTCACACGCCCTGTAGGCCCCTGATCTACCTGCTCACCTCTCAGAGCAAAAGACTACTGCACAGACTGAGCCGAAAAGGCTCCCTGAATAGCCCTCGAGGTCTGAACTGACTAAGCTGGCTGAAAACTTTGCCACGACCCAGATGCACCAGATGTGCCACTCAATTGCGGGCAAAACCTCTTCAGGTGCCCTGCCTGACCACATTGGTAACAAGAGAGCGGATGGCCTCTGCCCTGACTCTGGCTCTGAGGACGAGCCGAACATGAAGCTGCTCTCTGTCTTCCTCCCCTCTGCGGGCAAGCTGGAGACTTGTGGCCCAACTGACCACACTTGTAACAGGTAAAATCTCCCTGACTGCCTCTTCCAGAACTTGAACTTGGCACTAGAACGGTAGATCTCGCAAATGCACCTTGGGACTGCTGAGGGTTAGGACCCCTCTGCCTTCTACTGTCCCCTTGACCATCCTGACTCCTCTTGGAGCCCCTCATCCTCTCCTCCTCCTCATGCATAATAATCTCAAGATGGGCCGCAGCATCCACAAGGCGCCCATACCCCCGGGTCATGGATCCAGCAACCCTAAGCTTGAGCCCAGTTCTTAACTTCTTTTCGAACTCAAGACAACGGCATTCCTCAAACACCACTAACTGAGGAGCAAACCTCGATAAGCTAGTAAATGCAGCCTCAAACTCGGCCACGGGTGTATTCAGCTGCTTTAGCTGACAGAATTGATCCCTCAACTTCTCCCTAACAGCGGGAGGCAAAAACTTCTCCTGGAAAGCGTCTACAAAGGCCTCCCAAGTCCTACCAATACGGCTCCGCGTAAACTTCCACCACTGACCTGCATCCCCCTTCAGCTGGAAGGACGCCAAGGTCACCCTCAAGCCTCCATCTTCGATGCCAAGCATCTCAAACGTCTTCGTCATCTGCTCAAGCCACTCATCAGCCTTAAGTGGCTCTTTATGATCCCGCAGAAACTCGTCCAGATTAGATTGGAAAAACTCCCTCTTCAGAAAGGATGTCCCTGCCTCAACAACATGGACCTAGATTCTCTCTATGCTCCTGCCATCTCGCGGGCTAAGGCGCCCATGGCCTGTTGACCTACTGGTTCAGCCACATTGGCCTGACCAATCCCCTCCTGTTGCGCCGGAATCTCATCTGGTATGGGCATCTCCTGCCTCCTAGGCCTACCTCGCCTACCACCACGTCCTCGTCCTGACCTCCTAATAAAGGTAATGAAGACATTAGCACATTCACAAATGTGCCAAAGCTATTTTACTCACGTCCTAATGCAATGGACAACAGTAATTCACTCCACATAAGCACATAATCACATAAGCACTTACGAATTTTATTTCTGGAGAATGACAGTCCCGTGGCATTGCTAGAGTTCCAATTAGAAACGGCAGTGATCAAGTGCCTTTCCAACAGGACTCCCAGAAACCCAAAGATCCAATCAGCATCCTAGAAACTAAATTCCATACCCATATAGTCACATAAGCATGTTATCACATAAGCACATAACATCACATCTAAGTCTCTAACAAGCGAGATAAATCCACTGTGGTACTAACCACTTCCCACGTACCCAAAGTATTCAAACTCGGTATGCTTTGACACCAAGTTGTAACGCCCTCAAAATAATACATATAAACCCAACATTCATGATATTCATAGACAAGAGAATAAAACGTAATTCCATTCATCAGAGTATTCTTACAAAAAGTAATACATGTTGACAACAAAAGTAAATGCCTTGTAGGCTTACAACTTTCCAAGTCAACACTTGGTTACAACAAAAGAAGAGTTCTAACCCTCTACACAAATAAGCCCTTGGCTTGAATTTACATGTATCACCAAATAATAGAACAACCGAAAGAGTCTTCAACTCCCAAAACCATCCAAGCCAAGGCCTTGGAGGCGGCATAACACCTGAACCTAAAAATGATGTCCCATATAGGGTGAGCCAACGCCTAGTAAAGATATGCTAAACATAATATGAGCAATAACTAAAACATTGGCATTTGATAAATGTTTAACTCATATAAACAAACATACATCTCTTTCCATTTCATTATCCAAACCAATTCATAGATATGGTTCCCTATTCAGCCATACAGTTCATAATGAGACAACAACTCATGTTAACAGTACTTCAACAGTTTAATTTCAAATGAGACTACAACTCATATTATGATCATTTCAATACTTCAATTCAACTACGTTATGCAAACGCAATTAGGATTTCGGGACTTTCACCCTGGACACTCCGACCAACATAGTTATCACTGGAGTCCATCCCCTATCTCCTCCCAAATCCGGTTCAGGAGTATATCCCCTATCTCCTCCCAAACCGTGGAGTACATCCCATATCTCCTCTCAAACAACATACATATACAATGATCAAGCAAAGCACATATTCAATGTGTAATTCCATTCGTCATATTCAATGACATACTCAATTGATTAGTTTTAATTCACCTAATCAATATGCAGTGTCTACAACAATCAAGACTATCCTCCACCGATAGCCCAAAACAATTATTTCTAAAGAGATAATAAATTATCTAACAGATAAATTATCTACAATTTCAAAGGTGAGTGATCAATCAATCCAACTCCACCATTAAATCTCATAATTACCCAATTTCAATATTTCCAACTCAATTTCATATTTCTATAACTTTCCCAAATTAATTATACAAATTAATTCATCACAATAAGTTAGGGCTTTTCTTCCCCTTTTCTCCACATTGACCCAAAGGTCTAAATACCATCAACAAACATCAACAACCTCATTTTAAGACCCAAATACATGTGTATAGTTCAAAAGAACAAAAACCCCTCTTTTTACATTTCAAGTTTTGAAACCCTAACACCCAAAATTTCCCAAATTAAACATTAAATCAAAATGACTACATGTTTATGTCAAAGACCATAAATATCAGTAGTTATCCCTACCTCAAATTTCGGAGCTCAAAGGAGAAGATGAAGAAACTCGAAGGTGCTCCAAACCCAAAGATTTTTGGATCCAAACGTAACCCACACCAAGATCTACACTTTTTACAAAGGGACAAGGGTGGAAGATCACTAAAACTAGATGATTTCATAGAGAGAATATAAATTCTAGAGAGAGGAGCTCTCAAAATAGGGTTTTGGAAAGTTAGAGAGAGAGAGAGAGAGAGAGAGAAAGAGAGTCAAAAAAGTAACTAAAAATGGCTTCCCACGGACTGATATACTACACAGCCCGCTCGAGCATGGAACGCCCCGCTCGAGCGTCAGACACTGACTCCCGCTCGAGCGTGAAAAGCGACGCTCGAGCGTCGAATGCACACTACCAAAAGTTTTGCAGACAAAGGTCCCTGGTCGAGCGTGAAAGTGGACGCTCGAGCGTCCGATTACCTGCAGGGAAAAGTACTGAGGTTTGAATAATTACGCAAGAGTGTCAAACTAGCTGCTCGAGCAGAGGAGCAATACAAAAGGGCCCGCTCGAGCGTGGAGGCCAAAATCTGGGCATCCACTCTTGGTTTCTAAACACAACCAACCTATTTTAAACCTGCCCAACACATCCCAAACTAAAATACAAAGAGTAAAAGGATGGAGATGCGATAGAGACACTACACACATCCACGGACCCAAGTCCAAAATATAATAAACACTGAAAGGAAAACCGGGATTGCTATATTTCTCTAATGGTAAAGACCACAGCCACTAGAGCAGTACCATTACCAATAAGAGAAAAAGGCTTTCTTCCCTTCCCAAATTGTTCGAAGGATGCACTTAAAATTTCAAAAATTGCATTTGAGGCCGCAGAATACTTATCAAACTTGATTTTTCTTATCATTTGGTAAATCTTAAGAAAAACTCTTTCATCTCTCCCTCCACGGTTGATTAATATCAGTATTAAATGGGTTTTTCATGGCCACCAGGAAATGGTGAATCTCACCCGAAATTTAGAGGAGAAGGTGACTTTCGTTGCAAATGATGAATTTTGTTGGAGATGGAAAGGAAAGGCTAGAGATTTATCAATGGTTGAACCAAATCATAGAGAAGAGATGGTAGAGAGAGGTGGTTGAGTGAAAGGCAAACCAAGCATGAAAAGAGAGAGAAAATGGTAGAGCATCCCTTTGTATATTTCCAAATCCCACTCCCTAATTCACACATATGATAATATTGACCCAAAAAAATCCATAAGAGTCAACATTTGAGGGTTCTTCACCAATCTAAAAGAACAATAAATAAATAAATAAAATTGATTTCCACAATTTTGTTGTCTATGCTTAAACAAAGAAAAGAAAAAGTGGTATACCTGGATCTCACCCTTAGAATGTGGAATACCTCGCTCCCAATGCAGCAAACTCTCGAAGTATCACGTGTCTATATTCCTTCACTTATCATCATTCACCAAAATCATGAGTCTTACCTTCTCCACGAATTATAACTTGCTATTTGTTTATGGTGCAGGGACAGAGGGTGAATGAATGAAATTTTTGGCTTATAATTATCTTTATAGGAAATTTTTTACTTATATTTATAGGAAATTTTCAACAAAAGGGTTGAACGAAATCTTTGTAATTATTTTTTAACTATCTATAAATAAATCTTTGTATTTTCTTATTTTTTTTCTTTTAAATTGTGAGTCAATTTTTATGACATATAATTATCCAAAGATTTTTGTAACTCATAAATCTTTCAATTAAATATTTATGGCTTATAAATCTTGATGGCTATTTATGGCCGCCATAAGTCCTTATTTATACCAATAAATATTTATAATTATTTTTTAATTATCTATAAATAAATGAGCCAATAAAGAAATATTCATATAATTAAATATTCATATTGCTTATAAAGATTTTGAGATTTATAAGCCATAAATCACTGATTTACTTATAATTCTGATCTTTTATAATTATACAAAGATTTATGTCTTATAAAGATTTTGTGAATTTTTTGATTTTTTTTTTTAATTTGAGTCAAATTTTTTTTTTTTTTATGTATGTCGTAATTAGACCATTCTAAAATTTACAAAATTTGACTCAATTTTGAAAGAAAAAAAATTTAACTAGAAACAAAAATAAGCCAAATTATATATATTTTTTTATTTATATAATTACGAAAATAGGCTTAACTTTGTATTTTCTATTTTTTTTTAATTTAACAAATTTCACATAATTTTTTCAAAAAAATCACAAAACACAAAAATAAGTCGAACTAAAATGCCAAAAAAGGATACTCCCAAAATAAGCCAGCGTTTTACATCTGATGATGACTTATCCAAATTCTTCACAATGACAGATGCCAAGAATTCCCTAGATTGTATATGTATCAGACTACAGAAGAGGAATCGAATGAGCCATAGAATCATAAATAAGATCATCAGCGACATTTTGGAAATACAACCACTTGTGATCCGGCTGCGCAGGTGTAGTGCAGAAGGGGCACTCGAGTACAATCTTCTTCTATTGTTGTCTCACCTCAGTCAACGGTAGTCAACCGAAATCATGTTAATCACATGGCGTGGCATAATGGTGACGATGACGTGGCTCCCTGAAATTCTTGTCACCATGATGGCATCCACGAACAAGGGTGAGAAAACTGAGAACTTGAGTGATACTTTCAGTTGAAGCATTGAAAGGAAAAATTGCATGAGAGCACTTATCAAGCCAAATAAATCATGAAATCTAACCGAAATGTGTTTCTTCTTCATCCAAATGATTTCACCGATGGCAAAGACCATGACCACTAGAGCAGTACCAATACGAAGAAAAGAAAAAAGCTTTCTACCCTGCCCAAATTGTTCGAAGAATGCACTTAAAATTTCAAAAATTACATTTGAGGCTCCACAATACTTATCAAACTTGGTATTTCTTATCAATTGATAAATCTTAAGAAAAATCTCTTTCATCTCTCCCTCCATGGTTGATTAATATGGGTTTTTCATGGCCACCAGGAAATGGTGAATCTCACCCGAAATTTAGAGGAGAAGGTGACTTTCGTTGCAAATGATGAATTTTGTTGGAGATGGAAAGGAAAGGCTAGAGATTTATCAATGGTTAAACCAAATCATTGAGAAGAGATGGTAGAGAGAGTTGAGTGAAAGGCAAAGCAAGCATGAAAAGAGAGAGAAAATGGTAGAGCATCCCTTTGTATATTTCCAAATCCCACTCCTTCATTCACCCACATGGTAATATTGACCCAAAAAAATCCAGAAGAGTCAACATTTGAGGGTTCTTCACCAATCTAAGAAAAGAAAAAAAAAATAAAAAATAAAAAAAATTGATTGCCACAATTTTGTTGTCTGTGCTTAAACAAACAAAAGAAAAAGAGGTATACTTGGAGCTCACCCTTGGAATGTGGAATGCCTCGCTCCCAATGCAGCAAACTCTCGAAGTATCACGTGTCTATACTCCTTCACTTATCATTATTCACCAAAATCATGAGTCTTACCTTCTCCACCAATTATATCTTGCTATTTGTTTATGGCGCAGGGACAGATAGTGAATGAAAGAAATTTTTGGCTTATAATTATCTTTATAGGAAATTTTTTACTTATATTTATAGGAAATTTTCAACAAAAGGGTTGAAAGAAATCTTTATAATTATTTTTTAACTATCTATAAATAAATCTTTGTATTTTCTTATTTTTTTTCTTTTAAATTTTGGGTCAATTTTTATGGCTTATGATTATACAAAGATTTTTGTCACTCGTAAATCTTTAAATTAATAAGCCAAATTATATATATTTGTATATATATAAAATTACGAAAAAAGGCTTAACTTTGTATTTTCTATTTTATTATTAATTTAACAAATTTCACATAATTTTTATTAAAAATCACAAAACACAAAAATAAGTCAAACTAAAATGCGAAAAAAGGATACTCCCAAAATAAGCCAGCGTTTTACATCTGATGATGACTTATTGAAATTCTTCACAATCACAGATGCCAAGGATTCCCTAGACTGTATACGTATCAAACTACGGAAGAGGAATCGAATGAGCCATAGAATCATGAATAAGATCATCAGCTACATTTTGGAAATACAACCACTTGTGATCCGGCTGGGCGGGCGTAGTGGAGAAGGGGCACTTGAGTACAATCTTCTTCTATTGTTGTCTCACCTCAGTCAATGGTAGTAAACCGAAATCATGTTAATCACATGGCGTGGCATAATGGTGACGATGGCGTGGCTCCAAGAAATTCTTGTCACCCATGATGGCAGCCACGAACGAGGGTGAGAAAACTGAGAACATGAGTGATACTTTCAGTTGAAGCATTGAAAGGAAAAATTGCCTGAGAACACTTATCAAGCCAAGTAAATCATGAAATCTAACCGGAATGTATTTCTTCTTCATCCAAATGATTTCTCCAATGGCAAAGACCACTACCAATACCAAGAAAAGAAAAAAAGCTTTCTTCCCTTCCCAAATTGATCGAAGGATGCACTTAAAATTTCAAAAATTACATTTGAGGCTCCACAATACTTATCGAACTTGGTATTTCTTATCAATTGATAAATCAAAAGAAAAATCTCTTTCATCTCTCCCTCCATGGTTGATTAATATCAGTATTAAATGGGTTTTTCATGGTCACGAGGAAATGGTGAACCTCACCCGAAATTTAGAGGAGAAGGTGACTTTCGTTGCAAATGATGAATTTTGTTGGAGATGGAAAGGAAAGGCTAGAGATTTATCAATGGCTGAACCAAATCATAGAGAAGAGATGGTAGAGAGAGGTGGTTGAGTGAAAGGCAAAGCAAGCATGAAAAGAGAGAGAAAATGGTAGAGCATCCCTTTGTATATTTGCAAATCACACTCCTTCATTCACACATATGATAATATTGACCCAAAAAAATCAAGAAAAGTCTATTTTAATTTTAATTAAAAAAAACATTTGAGGGTTCTATACCAATCTAAAAAAAATAAAAATAATTAAATTAATTAATAAAAATGATTTCCATAATTTTGTTGCCTGGGCTTAAACAAAGAAATGAGAAAGAGGTATGCCTGGAGCTCACCCTTAGAATGCTGAATGCCTCGCTCCCAATGCAGCAAACTCTCGAAGTATAACATGTCTATACTCCTTCACTTATCATCATTCGCCAAAATCATGAGTCTTACCTTATCCACTAATTATAACTTGCTATTTGTTTATGGTGTAGGGACAGAGGGATAATGAAAGAAATTTTTGGCTTGTAATTATCTTTATAGGAAATTTTTTAGTTATATTTATAGGAAATTTTCAACAAAAAGGTTGAAAGAAATCTTTATAATTATTTTTCAACTATCCGTAAATAAATCTTTGTTTTTTCTTTGTTTTTTTCTTTTAAATTTTGTGTCGATTTTTATGGGTTATAATTATACAAAGATTTTTGTCACTCATAAATCTTTGAATTAAATATTTATGGCTTATAAATCTTTATGGCTATTTATGGCCGCCATAAGTCCTTATTTATACCAATAAATCTTTATAATTATTTTTTAATTATCTATAAATAAATGAACTAATTAGGAATATTCATATAATTATCAATAAATAAATCTTTATAAAGATTTACGGCTTATAAAGATTTTGAGATTTATAAGCCATAAATCACTGATTTACTTATAATTCTGATCTTTTTATAATTATACAAAGATTTATGGCTTATAAAGATTTTGTGAATTTTTTGATTTTTTTTTTTAATTTTGTGTCATTTTTTTTTTTTAAGTCAGTCGTAACTAGACCATTCTAAAATTTACAAAATTTGACTCAATTTTGAAAGAAAAAGGTTTAATTAAAAACAAAAATAAGCCAAATTAGATATATACATATATATATATATAATTACGAAAATAGGCTTAACTTTGTGTAGACGTCCCCGAACGTCCCGGGAAAAATCCCGTTTTGTTCAATGGGCTCACTACAGTTCAGACTCGATATCACGGTTCTTAATCTGATCTCGCAAAGTGCAATACGAGATTGATAAATCACCAAAGAGTCCAAATCCGGTAAATCGTTTTGAAAAACTGATTTTTTAGAAAGAAGTGCCAAACATGGACTGCTTTGCCAAATACAGAGTCGCCACCTAAATATTTTATTTTGGGGGAATTTAGGAAACCCTGACTCGTTGCTTAAGGCCACGTGTCCGTCATCACCAAAGTTGCCTCGGGTCGGGAACTTGGGTACGATTGGTAAAGGTCATGCAATGAGCACCCCCGCTCGCCCGATCAAAGATCGGCCACTACTAAACATGATATCTTGTTTATTGAAAAACACATGTGCTCTTATTCCGGTTATTAACCTAGAATTACTATGTGATGCGCACAGCATACAAGTATAGACTAGATTGCCTAAGTTGGAACAAAGCATCGCATATCCGTTTGTTTTGAAAATAGTTTGAAGTTTGCTACTCGCAAGTAGGCTAAAACACGGGTTTCGACAAATTATTCCAATTCAAGCAACCCAACCTTCACCCACAGGCATTCAGGCAGTTACATCACGTAAGCACGTAGCCTCATGGTAAGCATGCTATCATGGCAGTCACTCACACGTATGCAAGGATGCTAAAGCATAAACACTTACCGAGTACTCCGAGCCCAAGAAAGAAGCTAATTAGAAATCATGCATGAATCCTAACTATGCTAAGAATGCCTAATGCAACACACACAAAAATGCAACTACAATAGGCTCGACTATTCTAAGATGGCATATGAGATGCAACAATCGATACATGTATTCAACTTGGAATTGAAATACAAAGCAGTTAGCATGATGCGCCGAGCTCGGTGCATGCAATACAAATGAATGAATGCAAACATGCGGACATATAGATGCTAATTGAAACATGCCCTAAAACTTACCATCATAAGCTGGTAAATAAAAGGGAGAAAGGCGTGGGGTTGGAAGACATGCATCACACACATGCACACTTCCTACAAAGTTCGGCCTCTCGCGGAGGGTCTGAATAAATAATACAGAACCAACTAGCTAATTAAACTAGTTATTACACAACCGAAATGAATAACAAATTACAGCTAAATATTACACCACATTAATTAATTAACAAATTAAACTAAGGAAGCAAATAAATTAGCATGCAGGCTACATGAAATGGACTGCCTCAGCTCTGTTCTGAATGATAAAGGATGCAAGCATGCTCGAGTCACCTTGTCGGGAAATCCATCGCGATGCCCCGGCTCGCCTTTGTTTGCAATTGTTTTCAGAAAGTTTCACGAGGCTCTAGAGAGAGGAAACTCCACCCAAGGAAGCTGTGGGAAGGCTGCCGACCAAGTTATGGGCAAATGAGACCACCTGCCAACTACCCTTGGTGGTAAAGATGAGAAAAGGTGGTCGGTCTGCCAGAAAACCTGGTCGGCCGACCAGTTCATTCTCCTGGTTTCTGCTTTTTCTGCAACAAAGGCAAGGGATAGAGAAGGCAAGGTATTTTCAACATATGTGTGCCCGACCATTCTCTCCATCATTGCATAAGCTCTAGGGAGTGTAGTCCTCGATCCTCGGGCCACCAATCACGCATTCCGATGCATGATGGCCGGGGAGTCGAATTGCACGACTCAATGGGACATGAATGCACATATAAGCAACTAAAACCAACAACTCCATCATGGATGGTCAAGAGTGTCGGTGACCGGGAATTGAGGCACGTTTCATCACTTGGAGTATGAAACGTTCTTCGTTTCCCGTGTTTGGACTAACTCCTATTCCAAACACAATGCAACAAACAATGTATAGACAAATGCAACTCTAGCATGCGATCTAAATGCAATGCAACTAAATGATGCGAAGTTGCATGGAATGTCATGCAAGCATGCAAATGGCATACACAATGCTATGAACTAATCAATGGCATACTCAATGCACATGGATTATATGACATGCATACACAATGCACTAACATACGCAATGTTATGAACGAGGCATACACAATCCAATGATCAAACATGCGATAACATGGACTATAGGCCATACACAATGCAAGATGGACTTAAACCAAGATGGATGGACCTCAGCCACACCCAAATCAGTGGCCAATATGATGAGAATGAGGCAACAAGGTACATGCAAACATGCACAAATGCAAGGGACCAAACCTAAGGAACAAAGTGCAACTCTACCAAAGCATGACAAGGATGGAATATGGCATACAATGACACATGTTCCAGCTCTAAAATGACATACAAGATGGTCCCGAATCGTGCAAACAACTCACCCGATGCACATTGGATGACACAATTACCGAAACTAGTGAAGTGCATTACACTAGAGGTATGCAAAGCGATGCCCAAATGACCAAACCAACCCGAAAAAGTCCCTGTGCAGGCCCAAAACAGTAGCAAAATGGACTAAGATGATGGCTTGCAATGCACAAAAATGAAGCTCATGCAATAGCCCAAAAAAGAGGCATACAAGCACAACTCTCAAACGCATTTAAAGAGTGAAAAACATGAGAATATGGCACAAGTATAAGCTCTGAAATAATATGCTTAATGATGCCAAGACAAGAAAATAACTCAAGTTAAGCATGCAAGAGGCTTCAAAACTCGAAGCTAGGCAAGGGTATTATACTACAAGCATGCATGGAAAGCATCATTCAACCATGGGACCTCAAAATAGAGCTAAGGTAGCCGAAATCATGAATAAAATCAGATTAGAACATGGCCAAAATGTGCTAGAATCAAGGGCCAAAACAACATGCCATGTGAGCTAGTGAGCATGGATTACACTACAAGCATATGAAGCATTCAAGAGGCCACTAAACCAGCAAAATTTAGAGACATGACATGCCAAATAAAGCCCAAAAACCCACTGAAACATGATCAATGCATGCAAAAATGACATGCTCCTCTGATAGGCTACAAGAGGGGTTATTCTACACATGCAAGAGACACACCCAAGGTGACAAAACCAACTCTGGATAGAGCCTAGGAAGGCCCTAAAAGTCACTGAAAAGGGCCTGAAACTAGGCTTGGAGGTGTGTAAATGAAGGATCCTTTGTAAAGGCCAAAAATGCTAGTGAACAAGACAAGGAGGGTGAGGGTCACCCCTCTCTGATTTTGGCTCTCAAAAATACATGTTAACCACTGAAAATCCACTGGATTTCAGTGGTTAAAAGGCCAAGCAAAGGTCAACACAAAGGCCTTAGTGCATGGCTCAAAACAAGGCAAAATGAAGCATGCAAGGGGGTAGATGACCCCCAACAACAAGATGACCTTAAACAAACATCAAAAGGACCTCAAAACAAGACTTTTTTTCAGTTGACAACAAAGATCAAATATGCATGCAAATAAGGCTAAGAGATGGATCAAAATAAAGCTTAAAAGAGGGAAAAAGTGTGTTACCCTTGAAGCTCAGCAAGACAACAACTTCTGGACCCAAAACCTAACTCCTTAACCTCTGAAAATGGCCTCCAAGAAGCTCCAAGCAATGGTGGAAGGGTTAGGCTATTAGGTGGTGTGCAAAGGTGCAAGAACAATATACTTTTTAAGCCTAAATAGAGAGATATAGAGGGAGATGTATTGTATGCCTTCAACCAACTTCTGAACCCTCACAAAGGAGGGGGAGGCCCTCCTTTATAGCCAAAAGGGACCAAAGCTTCTCAAAGAAGCTAAAAAACAAAGTTGAAGATCCTCCATACACGTGTATGGAGGATCCAGTCTATGCCTTCCAACTGGCACAACTGGTAACAACTCACAGAGACAAAACTGGGAGAGGCAGGCCGACCAATTCAGGTTGTCGGCCGACCACTTCCCCTAGTCGGCCGACCAGTTCCCCTAGTCGGCCGACCAGTTCAAAAGGTTTAACCCAATGAAAGGTGGTCGGCCAGCCCATTTGATGGTCTCCCAACTGAATGCAAGCTAGTGGTATGGTGGGAGACCAGCAAATGTGGCTCAAAAATCAAGGAGACCAGTTTCCCGACAAGAAAATCGGCCGACGGAAAAAAGTGGTCTCCAAGGAGAAAATGTGGTCTCCCACCCTTGCACCGCCTTCCAAACAATGAAAACAAGGTTCATGCCAAAAATGAACCAACACCGATGCAAAACGAGGGTTCGGGGGGCAAAACGTGCGGCTGGGTGCCCTGAAAACAGACTGTTAAGCACCAAAAGTGGCGTGCGACCACAAAGGTGGTGTCCCGGGCGACAGTGTCCCTCTAGAAAGAGGAAACAAGGTGTGTGCCAAAAATTGTGCCAAACAGAGAATGTTAAGCGATCTCGAACCGAGGCGCGAGGCTGACGGCTCCGAAAATCAGAAACTGGTCTCCAAACAGGAACAGTGGCATGCGACCACGAAAAGTAGCCTACGGCCACTGAGAGATGGTCTGCAAGACCTCTCCCCCACTCCAGGAAGAGAAAGCAAGACCTGGTTCGCAAACCGAGGCAAAGCATAAAAGGGTCTCGAGGTTCGGGGGCGAGGCTCTCAGCCAAGAACTCCGAAACCTCGAAACGAGCACAACATGCGCAATCACCGAGCGCTCAACCGATGACGTCTGAGTCTTAAGGTCGGTCAAAAATGGGGTGTCTATAGTTGCCCCTCTTTGACAGAAGTTGAAAGTCATAAGTGACGGGAGTGAAGGTCAAAGCCCGGAGACGACCCATTTTTGACAAGGCCGAAGACTTAGACAAATAGGCGAGATAAACAAAGAGATGTGCCCGCAGGCACGGGCAAAATGCAAAGGGGTATGCACAAAGCCGAACATAACTTATGATCATGCAAAGCACGCTGTAATGAAGCAAATATACACAATAAATGCAACAGTTTAAGCGAATGTTATGCAAAGCAAGTAAACACGAGCCAAACCACATCTCATGCAGAAAGGATGTAAGAAAATTATACAATTCTCACTGCGTCGCACGCGGAGAAGGCTAAAAGCGACTACCGAGAACACCCAAAGTCTCAAATGAAACAACTCTCGACGTATCAAACGCAAAAAGAGAAAGCGAACAAATGGACACTGGAACGCATCTGAATGCTCGAAACCAAAGACGTCCTAACGCACCATATGCGAGAGGAGAAAAGGTATGAATGAACATCGAAACTCATCCGAGTGTTCAAAACCGAAGATGTCCTAACGCACCACAGGCGAGAGAAGAAAAGGTATGAAAGAACACCGGAACTTATCCGAGTGTTCAAAACTGAAGATGTCCTAACGCACCGCATGCGAGGGGAGAAAAGGTATGAAAGAACACCGGAACTCATCCGAGCATTCGAAATCAAAGATGTCCTAACGCACTGCATGCGAGAGGAGAAAAGGTGCGTTCAAACTGAACCATAACTTCTCTTGAGTGAACCGTACATACAATATCATGCCTGTAAAAGAAAGGAACTTAATAGGTACAATAAGTTAGCAACATATGTTCAGAGCTATATCAAACGCGGACACGTATGATGCCGATGGCAAAGTGTATAACAATGCAAGTGAAACGTGCGCGATGATGCATGCAAAGCATGGAGGCATGATAGTACCAATGAAACGTACACAATAATGCAAATGGTGTGCATAACAACGCAAGATAAGTACAACTACAAAAGCATGCTTGAAACAAAATGCTGAGTAAAGAAGTGCAAGCTTCGAAGAGAGCAACTCAAACGCGACCTCCGATTTACCTCTCGGAGGGGTCGCAACGTACTAAAAAAGGATACACCTTGTTCTTGGAGAGTAACAACGAGCCATACGTCGAAGACTTGAATTGAAGTTCCGGCGGAGGCATTTCGCGCTGAAAAGCGCACTTTTCTTGTACTTTCTCGAGAGCTGGGGACTCTAATCATTACCAAAATTCACAGGGAGAACAAATGGACCTGGGAGACCACCCAGGAAGGATGGCCAACCGCCTAGAATGGCCACTGACCAGCTTTTGCTCACAGGTTGGTTGGCCTGCCAGAAAACCTGGTCAGCCGACCAGTTTACCAAATTCGGGGCTGTTTGGTCCTTTTATGCTCGGTTCTTTAAATACACAACTCCAAAACACTTTTTCTCACACACCTACTGCCGAAATCAGCCCCTCTTCCTTCCTAGACCATTTTCTCGCTCAGATCTGTGCTTTATACGCGCTTTCCAACGCCCCACGCGAAGTTGTTTCGCGAAAACTTTTAGTTCTCTTCACTTTAAACCGATTAAAATTTGATTTTGGAGCTTCTTTCTCCATTTTCACCACTTGAGGTATGTTTGTCTCGAAATTTGGCACATTTTCTCGGGAGTTGACTTTTGTTGTCTATTTCCTTTCTTGAGAGTTGACTTTTGTTGACTTTTTCCAATTTTGGCTCATTTCGCTCATTTTTGCTCATTTTTGCAGATTTCTTCATATGGCAGAGCATTTTCATCATGGTGGAGGTCCTCCACATGCCAGGGATGAGCCGAACATCATGTCACTGCCTCCGAGAGTTCGGCCTTTCGATCCCGAGAGGTATCATCCTCAAGAGCACGTCCTACCTCTGACCACTTTCTATCACTTTACTGACTTTGATCGACGAGCACCCGCGGATCTGCTACTACGGGAGCCACAGTCTCATCTCTCTCATCAGGCACGAGAGGTACGTACTTCACTCTTACATTTTCTACAATGTATTCTGCATTTCCTGCACATTCCATGCTTTCGCTATGTATTTTTTATCTGCTCGTTCTGAACACATTCACACACCATACTTCTGCTTATTCGGCACGTAGCTCACAACACAGTATTTTGTTAAGTTGGCACACAGCTTGTTCTGAACACACGGTTCATTCTTATCACACAGTTTGTCTCGGGCACACAGTTCGGCTGCAGGCACACAGCACATTCTCGGGCACACAGCTCGTTTTCAGGCACACAGCTCGCTTTCAGGCACGCAGCACGTTTTCAGGCACATAGCACATTCTCGGGCACACAGCTCGTTTTTCAGGCACACAACTCGTTCTTTGGGCACGCAGCTCATTCTTGGATACATAGCTCATTTTCGGGCACACAACTCGTTCTTCGGGCACACAGCTCGTTCTCGGGTACACAGCTCGTTTTTCGGGCACACAGCTCGTTCTTTGGGCACGCAGCTCATTCTTCGGCACACAGCTCGTTTTCCGGGCACACAGCTCGTTCTTTGGGCACGCAGCTCGTTCTCGGGCACGCAGCTCGTTTTCGGGCACGCAGCTCGTTCTTCGGGCACGCAGCTCGTTCTTCTAGCACACAGCTCATTCTTTGGGCACGTAACTCGTTCTTCTAGCACACAGCTCGTTCTTCGGGCACACAGCTCGTTCTTCTAACACACAGCCTACACTGAACACGCAGTCCACAACACACTGTCTGATTTGGTTTGCACACAGCTCATACTGAACACGCAGTCCGCAACACAGTATCTGATTTGATTTGCACACAACTCATACTGAACATGCAGTCCATATGTTTACTTCATTTCTGAACACACAGTTCATACATTTTCATTTGCATGTAGATCATTCTGAACACACAGTCCACTTACTCCATTTGCATGCAGCTCATACTGAATGCACAGTCCAGTTACCTCATTTGCACGCAGCTCATTCATCTCTTTCTGAAAATTGAATACATCTGTTAATTCTGAATGCAGGTATCTTTCCGTTCTACGCGAGGTTATGGCTCGATCATCGCTAGGGAGTGGTATGCGGAGCTCCCAGATACCGTTCGCGATACTGTGGACGATGCAGGATTTGGACCCTTTTGCGCGGGGCTATCACGTTACCCAGCGAGCAGGACCTTGATGGGGGCACTTGTGGAGAGATGGTGGGACACCACCAACTCGTTCCACTTTTCGGCTACCGGGGATCTGACGATGACCCCATTCAACTTTGTCATGCTGACTAGCCTTGATGTGGCCAGCCGACCAGTTCCCTATGACGCAGATATGGGCGAGTGGGAGGCGGCTTGGATTTATTTGCTGGGAGTTCGCCCGCCGACTGACAGATCTTCGGGTAGAGTCAGGTATACCTAGTTCCCCGCACAGTACAGGGGGACTATGCCCGAGGCTATCGAGGAGATAGAGCAGTATGCTCGAGGGTTTTTGATGTTCCTCCTTGGGACCACTTTGTTCTCCGACAGGGGAAACACTGTTGGACATTATCTGCTTAGTGCTTTGGTAGACCTATCACAAGTCAGCCAGTATGATTGGGGTGGTGCCGGCCTCGCTACCCTTTACTGTTATATGAGCGCGACCTCCCGCGGGCGGGGGAACATAGTACGCGGCTACTGAAGAGCCTGGGAGGTACATTCTGCCCTCTTGATTCACATCTCCACTTTTCATTATCTGTACACTGCACACGGCATACCTTACATTTTGTATTCTTCATTCTGCACTCAACATTCTGTATTCTCTGTATACATTCTGTATTCTGACGGCCACTGTTTTGTTTTTCACAGCTATGGGTTTACGCATACATCCTGATGCTAGCCCCAGAGCTGGAGGTGGTGGCACCTCTAAAGATCTCCTACTCTAGCAGATTCGAGGGTAGGTGTCGACTGAGGTCTCGGGAGACTCTGCCCTACCTTCGACAATTCTTTGACACGGTACGGGCGACCGAGGTAATCTAGAATTTTCAGTTCTTCAGGTAGTGCTGTAGTTTATCTTGAATATTTATGACATCTAATCAGTTTGTGCACTTGTTATCCGCAGATCACTTAGGAGCCCTGGAGGCCTTGGGGAGGAGATATTTGTTTCCGATTCCCTAGGTCGTGGGCCTCTTCTCGATACCGGATTTTATTTGAGGGGCTAGTGGGCAGGGCCTGGTTTCTGGGGGATCGCTTCATACGTCAGACGATAGGCAACCCAGATCAGGGTATCCCCTCAGCACCTCCAGATGACATGCGGTCCATTGAGGGACTCACTCCTGAGGAGGTCGATATCGCTATGTTGGGTACTGACGTAGTTCTGTTGCTGGAGGAAGGAGAGTACGCAACCTACCGCCATACGTACCTGATGCCCCCATTGACAGGTATCCGTACTCCCACGAGGAGGGCTGCTGGTGCATCACCGTCGAGTTGAGTCCAGGCTGCAGATATGCCTTTGATTAGCAGGGCCGGTACATCAAGAGGTGAGGCTGGACAGATTACCCCGATTTATCAGTATGCTGGGTTGCCGGATCTTCCGACCGAGCTGACAGGCTGGCTGTATGGGGCATCCTACTCGATTCCATTGGAGCCCCCATTGCCTGATCATCGATACGTCAGAGACCCTGACTCGCTACCGGTATGCTTTACAGTTTTGATTTATCACTCAGATATTTGGACATTTATTCATTCACTGATAACTTGCATTTGCATCTGCAGCCTCCCATCGAGTATTGTGACAGGTTACTCGGAGTGGTGGCCTCACTCGAGAGCATGGTCCTGCGGAGGGAGACGTAGCTGTTCATCGCCGGTGTTTCGGTACTTTTCAATTTCCTTGCATTTATCATACTTCTGATGACATGCTGAATTTGACCATATCACTGCATTGGTTGACTACATGTGTAGAGCGCATCTGACACACACAACATTCATATATCATATCTGCATACACCTATTCCATGTAGCTTTCTTGTCTCTATATCTGGTATACATGTCGGCTAATGTATTCAAATTGCCCTCTTTTTTTTAGATGCCACCGCTACAGGCTGGGCCATCCAGGCTTTCTCGAGAAGCTGGGAGACGGGATTCGACTCGTAGCCAAGGCAGGCGCAGAGCGCCTATCAGAGATGATGAGGAGTCCAGCGAGGAGGAGGAGTCGGCACATCCTCAGTCAGAGACATCTGCAGGCAGAGAGGATGACTCTGTTTCCGGTTCTGAGGACGGAGGTGATGCCGAGGAGGATTCCGAGGGCGGTGGCTCCGATTCAGATGGTGATGGCGCAGAGGTTGCTCAACCGAAGAGGACGAAGAGGGCCTCTCAGTCTTGCGCTTGATAGCAGTGATGCAGATGTTCTTGCTTTATTTTCTTTTATCACTAGTAGTTGTAGCACATTAGCTTTTAGGTAGTTTTATTTTCTTTAAAACTTGTACCCTGTTGTAAAATATTGTAACAAAAGGATCACGATGGAATGAAATAACTTTTTGTTCAAAAAGTGTTGTACTTTGTTTTCTTAACATTTTTGTTCAAAAAGTGTTGTACTTTGTTTTCTTAACATTGCATCGCATCATTTTGCACGACAATGAGATTGAATGGAAGTTGAACATTTGTACATTGCCAAGTCAGGTAGTGAACCGACGCAACAAACTAAACAACTGAACTTACTAAGAAACAACAAAAGCTTAGCAAGTTTACAACTCGATAAACAAAACACGACAATGTTGATTAAACAAAGAGTAACAACTCGATGCACAAAACTCGACAACTTGATAAGCAAACTTAACAACTCGATAAACAAAACTTAAAAATTCGATAAGCAAAACTTAACGACTCGATAAGGAAAACTCAATAACAACTCGATAAGCAAATACATTTCTGACAAACCGGGTGACGGAATGCATCCGAAACAGGGGTAAACACGGACCTCCAACACTCCCAACGCATGGAAAGGCTAGGAGCTCTCTTCTAGAGGCTTGGAAAAGGCCAAAACCCAATTTTCCTCCATGGCCGACCACCAAAGAAGGCTGGCAGACCATCTTTCTGCCTTGGAGACTAGTTGTGTGGTCGGCCGACCAGAAAAAATGGCTGGCCGACCAGTTGGCCCGACGACCTCCAGATTTTTGACACGTGTCTCCCGAACAGTGCCTTATCCTCCATAAAGGTTCCAGCTTCGTGGTTCTCTCATTCCATCTCAGTTTTGCATCAAAATGGAGGCATTTCTCATCCAAAATCTCACAGCTTGGATTGCTAGTTTAGCCGGCTCGGAAAAGTTGAACTTCCGGGGCTTCGGCATAAATGCACTATTCACGCTGAGTCGCACTCAGCTGCACTTTCCGTTTCTCCATGCCGTGGCAAGGTTTTGGAATCTGGTAACACATGTCTTTAGTTTTGGCGGGCAAGAGATATGTCCTACTTTCGAAGACTTCTAAGCTTTGATGGAATCCGAGCACAACGAAGAAATCTTCCCCCAGCTTCGCTTCGGCCATGCGCAAGCCTTAGGACGAATGTGTGGGCTCACTATGCATGACGCTCGGTCACTGATTTGTGACGGGATGCTGGACATTCCGAGTTTGATTCGTCGGTTTTTCGATGCTGGTGACCGCGGTGATCACCACTGGCAAGGTTTTCGGCGTCATGCCCTTTGTTTGTGCATGCTATCTCACTTTTTGCTTGCCCCAGGCTTCAACAGGTCTAGCATTCGTCTGATCGAAGTTGCCCAAGGCTTGAAAGAGGGCAAGAGCTGCATTGCCATGACATTAGCCGAGACATTGATGGGCTTGGATGCTTTCCATCGCCGGGAGATGACCAGATTTGCAAGGAGTCCACTACTGCTGCAGGTAATGTTCCCACCCTGTCTCACATATATATTGCTCACATCACTCGACCCTCGGGCTTGATTTTTCTCTCAAAACCCTTTCTCACTTTTCTCTCAACATACACCTCTCTATTCTTTAATCTCTCATTTTTCATCCCTTCCCAGGTGTGGTTGATGGACAAATTGTAGGTTGTGGACTCTTGCCCAGCATACTCAACTCGCGGCTACTTCTTCCGACGTCGTCTAGTCGATTCCCTTGATGAGGGATGGTGGTTTGACTGGATGTGCAATTTTTCCGTAGACCGCATTGCTTAGCGGTGTCCTTGGCTCAATTTGCCGGCAATGAGCTGCAGCATGTCCCGGAAAATCAGGATTCAGTTGATTGGCCTGACACACTGCGTGTTCTACTTTCCTTTCCGGTTCCAATGCTAGTTTGGCCCTGACCAGATTTGCCCGGCAGAGGGGACAGAATACCCAGCTGCATTTCCGGTCTGAGGCGCGTAGCTTGCTCAGTATACCACGGCATGGACGACGAGAGAGCTTTTGGCCCCCGCTTCCACTTTCTGTTGCACTTTGCCTTATGAGTGCATAGATTGGCTGAATGAAGAGGCATAGATAGGGCCCACTTTGGCATTGGAGGCTTCGACCAGCTCTGGGAGGGGACGCAGGAACACCTGACTATGCCCCGAATTTATTTGCTTTAATCAGAACTTTCACGTTTTCTTTATGAATGTAATGAAAAGAAACTTCAATTTGTATGCAAGAGCAGGAGAACTCTGTATTGAAATCAATGAAATTGAAGGTTGTGGGTACTGAAAATTTTCCGCTTGGTCCAAAAATGGTCTAAGTCGTAAAAAGATTAATTTGAGCAAAATCAACTTTTATTAAAACTTTTCAAAACCATTTTCGATATGGATAAGAACTGGACATGCCTGAGATCTGTCACTGAGATGCACAACCCCGGATCCCAGCAATTGGAAAGTTGCCCCTAGTCTAAATAGCACTGCACCAGAGATCACAAGCGAAGCTCTTGAATGCTGAATAGACAAAGATGACCGAGATGATCAAATGGACAAAGTTGATCGGGGAAGTGTTTATGGCTGGACTTCAAAATAAAGCTGCCTACGTATCCCAAAAATAGGAATCAAGCCTTACGTAGTTCAGCTCAGGTTCACTCGTGTATTAACCCTCACCTTTTACGCTCTAACTTTTGCCAAGGCCGCCCTTTACGAGTTTTCAACCTTGTGAGCTCAGTATTTATAATTTCAAATTTTCTGTACTCTAACTTTTGCCTAGGTCGCCCTTTCGGGTTTTCGACCTAGCGAGCCTCTCAGGGGTAATATTTCTTCAACTTGTCCATGTTGATCGGTTGTGAGAACTCTAGGCCATCTAGGTCCATCAGAATGACAACTCCACCTGACCAAATAGACTTAATGATGTAGGGACCAGTCCAATTGGGTCTGAACTTGCCCCTAGGGTCATGGATGGGAGCTCGGTTGTCTTTGAGCACCAAATCTCCTTCTTTCAAATTCCGGGACTTAACCTTCTTGTTGAAAGCCCTGGCAATTCTGCGCTGATAACCTTGAACATGGTACGGTGTTTTCAGTCTTCTTTCATCAAAGAGCATGAGTTCTTCAAATCTACTCTGCTGCCAATTTGCTTCGGCTATCTGACACTCAGCCAGCACTCTCAATAACGGAACCTCAATTTCAATAGGTAGAACGGCCTCTATCCCATAAACCAATGAATACGGAGTCGCTCCAGTAGAAGTTCAAATTGAAGTTTGGTAGCCCCACAGAGCAAATGGCAGCTTATCTGGCCAGTCCCAGTAGGTTTCCACCATCTTCAGCAAAATGTGTTTGATGTTCTTGTTGGCGGCCTCGACTGCTCCATTGGTCTGCGGTCGATATGTGGATGACTTATGAAAAGCCACGTTGTATTTCTCCAACAAGTCAATCACTTCCTTCTTGAAGTGGGAACCATTATCTAAGATAATCTCGTTCGGGACCCCATAGCGACAGATGATGTTGTTCCTGATAAACTTTTCAACGTGCGACGCTTTCAACACCGCATAAGATTGGGCCTCAACCCACTTTGTGAAATAGTCTATCGCGACCAGAATGAACTCATGCCCATTGGACCCCTTTGGAGTGACAGCCCCGATCACATCGATTTCCCAAACTGAAAATGGCCATGGCGAAGTCATATTGTACAGCTTCGACGGCGGGATGTTCATGCGGTTTGCATGGATCTGGCATTTGTGGCATCACCGAACAAAGTCGATACAATCCTTCTCCATGGTAGACCAGTAGTAACCCTGTCTGAGGATTTTCCAGGCTAGCATCACCCCGTTCATGTGTGCTTCGCATTCTCCTCCATGGATGGCCTCCATTAGGCGCTTCGACTCTTCAGCCTCAACGCACAGCTTATGCATTCCCAAATGACCTCTCTTATACAGTTTTCCTCCGCAGATGATGAATTGAGCAGCCATTCTTCGGATTGCCTCTTGTCTTTGGCATTTGCCCCTAGTGGATATGCTTATTTCTCCATGAAGTTCCAGACATCGTAATACTAGGGGTTCTCATCTTGAACCTCTTTTATGGCAACAATCAACTCGTAGACTGGTGCAAACTTCTGGTCAATGATGATCGGACGCATCCGGACTCCAAAAGGGATGTCTATCATAGAAGATAGAGTTGCTTGTGAATCTGCGAACCTGTTGTTTTCTCTTAGTAGATGAGCGAAGTTCAGCTTCTCAAACCGAGGAATCAACAGGTCCAAGGTCTGGTGGTACATTCACATCTTTTCTTCTTTGACTTTCCAATCTCCCTTAGCTTGGGATACAACAAGGTTCGAGTCCCCGATGACGTCCAACCGTTTTGCCCCTAGTTCTAGGATGGCTTCTAAACCAGCAACGCATGCTTCATACTCTGCTTCATTGTTCGAGACTTTGAATCAGAGTTTAAATGCTAGAGGGATACGGGAATTATCGGGTGCTATCAGCAACACCCCTATCCCATACCCGTACTGGTTTGACGCTCCGTCAAAATACATCGTCCAAAACTCATCTTCGATATGCAAAATGGCCTCGTCTAGGAATAAGTACTCAACTACTTCATCCCCCTCAACCGGGTGATCGGCTAGGAACTCCGCTACCACTCTCCCCTTTACTGACTTGCGAGTCACATACTTCAAATCGAATTCGGAAAGCAGAAGCAACCAACAAGCTAGCCTACTCGTAAGTGCCGGTTTCTCGAAGAGATATTTGATGGGATCTGATCTTGAAACCAACATTACGGAGTGAGCTAACAGGTAGTGCCGTAGTTTCCTGGTAGCCCATACCAAGGCTAAACAAGCCTTCTCGAGTGGAGTGTAGGGGGTCTCATAATCCAACATCTTCTTGCTCAGATAGTAGATAGTTTTCTCCACTTTATCCTCTGATTCTTGCGCAAGCATGCAGCCCATCGTAGTTTCAGTCACTGAAAGGTACAAAATCAACAGTTTTCCCGGCTCAGGCGGTGACAACACGGGTGGGTTCTGTAAGTATTCCTTGATCTGTTCAAAAGCAGCTTGCCATCGGCCGTCCCATTGGAACTTCTTTCCTTTCTTCAGGAGACCAAAAAGTGGTTCACAAGTCAAGGTTAATTTTGACATAAACCGTCTTATGAATTGCACTTTACCCAGAAAGCCTCTCACCTCCTTTTCAGTCCTTGGTGGTGGCATTTCTAAGATGGCCTTGATTTTGGAAGGGTCGACTTCGATACCTCTCCGTGTAATCAAGAATGCCAGCATTTTCCCTGCTGTAACACCAAACGTACACTTCTGAGGATTCGGCCGCAACCAAAATTCTTTGATCCTTTGAAAAAACTTTTGCAAGGTGGTGTAGTGGCCCTCTCTTTCTTTGAACTTGACAATCATGTCATCCACATATACCTCAACCTCTTTATGGATCATGTCATGCAATATCGTGGTTGCGGCCCGTTGATATGTAGCTCCAGCATTCTTTAACCCAAATGGCATCACCCTATAGCAGTAAGTCCCCTACGGAGTGGTGAAAGCAGTCTTCTCTTGGTCTTTAGGTGCCATCACTATCTGAGAATCCATCCATGAACGAAAGCAAAGCATGCCCCGCTGTGAAGTCTACTAACTCGTCGACATGCGGCAAAGGAAAGTCGTCGTTCGGACTGGCTCTATTCAAATCTCTGAAATCCACGCATACCCGGATCCTACCATCCTTCTTCGGCACCAGAACGATGTTGGCCAACCAAGTTTTGGTACTCAGATACTAGCAGGAACCCTGCGTCAATTTGCTTGGTGACCTCTTCTTTAATTTTGAGAGCCTTGTCCGGGCAGATCCTTCTGAGTTTCTGTTTAACGGGTCGGGCCTTTGGGTCAAGAGGGATCTGATGCTGTACAATCTGAAGATCGATTCCAAGCATGTCTTCGTAGGACCACGCGAAAACATCTTTTAAATCTTTTAATAAAGCGACTAAGCGCTCGCGCTCCTCCGAAGACAACGTGGACCCGATCTGGACTAGCCGCGGGTCTTCCCCAGTACCCACATTAACTGTAATGATTTCATCAACCAAGGGTTTAACAAATCTTTCCTGCTCTTGATCAATTAGACGTTGTAAAACCGGAGAAATTTCTTCCTCGTCGTTTTCATCAAAATTTTGAAAGTCCTTATTAATACAATAAATCAAAGGCACAGAAAAGTACTCAGAAACCACAACCATTCCATTCTCATTAAGCACATCCAAATCGTCCAATTCCTCTGTTACAACAGACTCAAAAGAGAAAGAAAAAGACGACCTAGACAGGACTGTGGTATCCGGGTTATCACCCCCAGGATTACCAGACTCAGACTCAGACAAGCTGGAACTTGATTCTGACTCTGTAGACTCGGTGGAATCAGATTCTGGCTCACTACCTGCCCCGGTGCTGCTTGACAAAAATCCCTCCTCGTACTGCCAGATGAGAGAGGGTGCGATGGATGCATCCCAAATGTTTGAAGGTGGGCTCGCAGCCGTTTCATTCGTGATCATGGACACCGAGAAGTTATCCCCCAAGCATTTCTATACGATCGGAGGATCTGAATGTAGACAAGCCAGTGTTACCCCCATTTCGATTTCGGCATTATCATAATCCACTTTCTTGCATTGCTCAACCTCAACCGATGGGTCTGTTTGCTCTTCGGCAACATCATCCCCGGATAACTACAAGTCAAAGAAGATCTCAAACCCTGGCAGGCGCCTCCTCTCGGCATTCAGCCATGGCTCTGGGAAGCCACAAAATGGAAAGTCCTCCCCCTCTCGGACGAAGCGTCTGTTTAGGGTACCCCAGATGGGTCGGTGCATCAACTCAAAAGGCTTCCCCGCCTGCTTCGCTCTGGCTTTCCCAGCCATCTCCTTACCTTTTCTCACCCAATCCTCTTTGGTGGGCAGATAACCCAAGCTAAAGGTATACGGGTTGTGCGACACTTCGGCCGATACTGCAATGCCCTTCCGGCCACTCTTTCCTAATCCCATCCCAGGGATGTGTTGGAGCTTGTTCATGAGGTACACTGATTGAGAACTAACATACAACCCCTCATCAATAGCCAAGATGTTCTGTACAATCTGAGCCTCGGCTAAGGTAAAACCTGACAAGAACACGTCCTCCATACCATGCTCGATTTCCAAAACCGGCGTAGATACTTCTGGCAGTGGATGAATTGATGAATTTCCAAAAACAATGGCCACCCCCTTCCCGTGGGGGTATTTCAACATCTGGTGCAAGGTGGACGAAACGGCCTTCACCTGGCGCAGCCACGGCTGCCCTAAGAGTAGATTGAAGGTCGCAGGAACTTCCAAGACGTGAAAGTCAATCTCATGCTGTCCTGGACCGACCTGGGTCTGAATTTTCACCGTCCCCATTACTTCTCTGCTTGTGTTATCATACGCCCTTATCACCTGGGCTATTGGCACAAAGCCTGCGGGCTTCAACCCGATTCCATATGCCATCCTTGATGGGCACACGTTAATAGCGGATCCTGTGTCGACAAGAACCACCGGTATCCATTTGCTTCTACATTCCACAGAGATGTAAAGTGGTTTGTTATGATTTGCACCCTCAGGTGGCAGTTCCTTGTCAGAAAAGGTCAACATCGGGGAAGCTCCCCCCGGGAAAACCAATCCCACTAGTTGTTCAGGCGTGGTGGCTATTGAGAGTTTGGCCTTGTCCATTGCCGATAAGACAGCTTGTCTATGAACACGTGAAGCCATAAGCAGTCCCCAGATAGAGATGTCTGCTTGCATCTTTTTCAATTGTTTCAGCACAACCTCATCTTCAAGTAGCTTCTCTTTCTGCTTCTCCGCCTCCTTGTCCTTTCCGGACACCTCTGGTTGATTTAGGTGCGGGGGCTTGAAATACTGCCCACTCCTAGTCATATGGTCAACTTCACCAATATACCAGGTATCATCTGGCAGGTTACTCCCCAATCCTCATCTGTGTGGGCAAGGCATAGATCATCGTCCTCCCACCACATTCTATCGGCAGCCGACAGACACCTGTCTGGCTCCGTTGTAACTATCCTTGTACTCGCAGTACTTTCTGTCCAGGTGCTCGCAGTACGCTCTATCTTTGGGCACATAGTAGGTTCAGTCCCCACAGGGGCCTTGGC
The DNA here is from genome assembly GCF_055761805.1 of Camellia sinensis. Taxonomy (NCBI): domain Eukaryota; kingdom Viridiplantae; phylum Streptophyta; class Magnoliopsida; order Ericales; family Theaceae; genus Camellia; species Camellia sinensis. The sequence goes on from NC_138966.1 coordinate 18,358,250, forward strand.
TTTTCTGGCTCTCTCAGAGTCTTCGATTCCTTCTTGTTCCAATTGCGTCAGTACAGCTTGCTGTTCAACATTTCCTGTATTCAAAATGCCCAAATCCCAAGCGAAATTCTTGGCACCGGCACTCTCCGGCGATGTATTCTGATCCCCAGCCCTTCCGGCCACAATTGATATCCTTGCCCCTGACGGGCCCTTTTCCAGCTGAGATTCTTCAACAATATCTGGTTGGTCGTCAAGCCACCCTGTGACCTCTGTTGACTCCTCAAAATCGAACCAGTTGACTGTCATGTCCCCCGGATCTTGTTCGTTGAAAATCTGAAGGTCAGCAATGTCCTCTTCCAGAACTGCTAAGTCATCTATCCTCTGATCAAGTCCATCCCCCCGTAGTACACAAATTTCTGCTCCCACCGGCAATTCCACATTAATCTAACCCGCTAACACAATGTAGCCACTCGGATTGTACACCTCCTCAACAAAGCTTCCCAATTCCTTAGTCTCTGAATCCACTGTACCACTTTTCTCCAAAATCATCCCTATTCTGTCTTCGAGAGCCACCGCCATTGGTTCGGGTTGGGTTCGGGAGATGTCCAACATGCACAAGTCAGTGCTGTCAGGAAGGAACACCTCCAGCTTGGGTAGGTGAGATGGGGTGATATATATGCTGGGGTCGTATGACATGACCTCGGTCTGGATAAAGTTGATGCGTTTGGGAGGTGGAGCTTAGTTGTGTGGTGGGAGAGGGTTGGTTGTGACATTGGGTTTCTCTGGAGGCACAATCGCCCTATTATCAATGAGAACTTGAATCTCATGATGTAATCGGAAGCATTAGTCGGTGTCTTGACCGTGCTGTTGGTGAAAGGCGCAGTATTTGGCTGGATTATGGGAGGGAGGAAGTGGATACGGCAATGGCCGCGGCTCCAGGGACTTCAAGTGCCCTTTCTTGATTAATATCCTCAGAGCTTTGGACAGGGGCATATATAACGGAGTGAAAGTTCTTTGCCCTCGAGGTTGGTGTTTGGTTGTTTGCGAGCTACTTCCGGACGCACCGGAGAATGGTGTAGCTGCCAGGGTTCTTGGGGGAGTGGTGGTGACCATGCTTACTTCTGAAGCTCTAGCAGTTGCGGCATTGCTTGTGCTTGTATTGGTGTTGCAGTTGAAGGTTCTCCTGGGTTGCTCTCTATCTTGGTCAATCAGACCCTATTTCATAGCATCCTCAATTTGTACCCCCATCTCATGTAAATCTGAAAAGGTGGGGAAGGGGAGAACAATCATTTTCTGCAAAAGCTTGGGTTGGAGATTGCGCACAATCATTCGAATCTGATCTTTGTCAGTGGGCCTAGTGGTCATCATTGAGGCCTTGGCCCTCCACCGAGTTACGAAGTCAGAAAAGCTCTCCTTAGGCTCCTGCCTAGTCGCCTCGAGATCATGGATTGTGATCTCGATCTGTGTATTGTAGGAGTACTGAGCGGCAAAAGCCTCGGCCATCTCATCCCAATTCCTCTTAACATCGTCTTCCAGTTTTGCGTACCAGATAGCTGCCACACCTGACAGGGTCCGGCCGAATAAAGAAAGCTTATGTAGTCTGGTGAGGCCCATCGGCCTTAATATGTCTGAAAACAGCCGTAAGTGCACCATGGGATCCCCGGACCCATCAAAGCGGTCAATATGTGGCATCTTAAATATGTCCGGCAGCGTCACGGCTGCGTCAGTATACCCATTCTCGATGTCCGGGATGGACTTCACACCCTCAGATTTTTTGAACAACTTTTCAAGCTTACTCACTTTTAATGTCGTGGGGTCCACCTCGAATTCGAAGGGAGAATCCGGTTGATTGATAAGAGTGGGTGCCTTGGATAGTTGAGGTAGAATCGGGGGCGGAGCCGGCCTTGTTGGGATGTCTGTATCCTCCTGGATATTCTGGACATTCGCCGTCTCCCCGGGTATTGGAACTCTTGGTGGGGGAGGAGCTTGGTGTGAAGCTGATGCTCTGACTTGCTGCTGTAGTCGGGTAATTAGCTCTGCATGTTGGGCCATGACGACGGCCTGCTATTTGGCAAATTCTGCTTGACGAGTAGCGTCCTCCTGTATGGCTTTCATACTTTCTTGGAGTTGACGCATCATTTCCTCCATCCCTGCTATACTGCCATGTTCTAACTGAACTGCCGGTATATCTGCCTCTGCAGTAGACTCAGAAATCTCAACCTAACTGCTCAAGGACCACTGATCTGGGAACTGCGGTACCGGTATACTGTGCCTCACTAATCTCCGTCTAGCAACCGGGGGTAAAGAGTAGAACATGGTTGTCCGTCTATCAGATCCTCAGATCGATGGAGTCGACGACCTCTAGTCCAGAGTGCTTAGGGAATATCTGCTTGATCGGAAGCAATTGTGCTAAACTACCTAGCAAAAAGATAAATAAAGCATAATAAGGAAATAAACAACCGGAAACGGACAACATAACGGCTTAAAAAACATAACACACATTCGGCATAACAACACACATTCGGCATGACAACACACAGTTGGCACATGTAAGCTGAATATACTGTTCTCAAATACTGGTCATTGTTTCCCAAATCACTGCCCCAAATCTGAATCTGATACCCGCGGATATACTGATTCTCGAAACACTAGTGCCCACAGGCCTGATGCCCAAACTTGCAAACGGATACATGCATTCCTGTAGAGACACACTCTAAAAGCACATAGCAAACAAGTGAGAGCCATAAACACCGCTATGGAGGGGTAGGGTTTCCTTGTCCTATTTTGTCAGGAGCTAGGGTTTCACTACGCACGCAGTGGTTTCAAACAACCTATAATCGGGTGAGCAACCTGTCCTAGTTTGGAATGGTCACTATGGATTCCCAATATGCACTAGGTCGAATGGTCAAAAAGGGTGCCCCGGTAAAAATCGGGGTTTGTGTTCCCATCGTGGCAAAGCCCGTAACCGGTCAGCCTTATTGCACGATTCTCAAAGCGACCCTCCGGCAAACCATTCAGGAATAGCAGATGGCAAACACGGGGTCCTAGGCGCACCAATGCACATGCAATGCAAAAACACATAAGTGTAATCAAAACAAGATATCATGAGTTCAAGTCAAGTTCTCTAAATCCCCAGCAGAGTCGCCAGAAACTGTAGACGTCCCCGAACGTCCCGGGAAAAATCCCGTTTCGTTCAATAGGCTCACTACAGTTCGGACTCGATATCACGGTTCTTAATCCGATCTCGCAAAGTGCAATACGAGATTGATAAATCACCAAAGAGTCCACATCCGAAAAATCGTTTTGAAAAACTGATTTTTTAGAAAGAAGTGCCAAACATGGACTGCTTTGCCAGATACAGAGTCGCCACCTAAATATTTTATTTTGGGAAAATTTAGGAAACCCTGACTCATTGCTTAAGGTCACGTGTCCGTCATCACCAAAGTTACCTCGGCTCGGGAACTTGGGTACGATTAGGGAAGGTCATGCAATGAGCACCCCCGCTCGCCCGATCAAAGATCGGCCACTACTAAACACAATATCTTGTTTTTTGAAAAACACATATGCTCTTATTCCGGTTATTAACCTAGAATTACCATGCGATGCGCACAGCATACAAGTATAGACTAGATTGCCTAAGTTGGAACAAAACATCGCATATCCGTTTGTTTTGAAAATGGCTTGAAGTTTGCTACTCGCAAGTAGGCTAAAACACGGGTTTCGACGAATTATTCCAATTCAAGCAACCTAACATTTGAGGGTTCTTCACCAATCTAAAAAAAAATAAAAATAAATAAATAAATTAATAAAAATGATTTCCATAATTTTGCAGCCTTGGCTTAAACAAAGAAAAGAAAAAGAGGTATACCTGGAGCTCACTCCTAGAATGCTGAATGCCTCGCTCCCAATGCAACAAACTCTCGAAGTATCACGTGTCTATACTCCTTCACTTATCATCATTCACCAAAATCATGAGTCTTACCTTATCCACCAATTATAACTTGCTATTTGTTTATGGTGTATGGACAGAGGCATAATGAAAGAAATTTTTGGCTTATAATTATCTTTATAGGAAATTTTTTAGTTATGTTTATAGGAAATTTTTAACAAAAAGGTTGAATGAAATCTTTATAATTATTTTTCAACTATCCGTAAATAAATCTTTGTTTTTTCTCTTTTTTTTTTCTTTTAAATTTTGTGTCGATTTTTATGGCTTATAATTATACAAAGATTTTTGTCACTCATAAATCTTTGAATTAAATATTTATGGCCTATAAATCTTTATGGCTATTTATGGCCGCCATAAGTCCTTATTTATACCAATAAATCTTTATAATTATTTTTTAATTATCTATAAATAAATGAACTAATTAGGAATATTCATATAATTATCAATAAATAAATCTTTATAAAGATTTACGGCTTCTAAAGATTTTGAGATTTCTAAGCCATAAATCACTGATTTACTTATAATTCTGATCTTTTTATAATTATACAAAGATTTACGGCTTATAAAGATTTTATGAATTTTTTGATTATTTTTTATTTTGTGTCATTTTTTTTATTTTTTAAGTCCATCGTAACTAGACCATTCTAAAATTTACAAAATTTGACACAATTTTGAAAGAAAAAGTTTAATTAAAAACAAAAATAAGCCAAATTATATACATATATATATATATATAATTACGAAAATAGGCTTAACTTTTTGTAGACGTCCCTGAACGTCTCGGGAAAAATCCCGTTTCGTTCAATGGGCTCACTACAGTTCGGACTCGATATCACGGTTATTAATCTTATCTCGCAAAGTGCAATACGAGATTGATAAATCACCAAAGAGTCCAAATTCCGCAAATCGTTTTGAAAAATTGATTTTTTAGAAAGAAGTGCCAAACATGGACTGCTTTGCCAAAGACAGAGTCGCTACCTAAAAATTTTATTTTGGGGGAATTTAGGAAACCCTGACTCGTTGCTTAAGGCCACGTGTCCGTCATCACCAAAGTTGCCTCGGGTCGGGAACTTGGGTACGATTGGGGAAGGTCATGCAATGAGCACCCCCGCTCGCCCGATGAAAGATCGGCCACTACTAAACATGATATCTTGTTTTTTGAAAAACACATGTACTCTTATTCCGGTTATTAACCTAGAATTACTATGTGATGCGCACAGCATACAAGTATAGACTAGATTGCCTAAGTTGGAACAAAGCATCGCATATCCGTTTGTTTTGAAAATGGTTTGAAATTTGCTACTCGCAAGTAGGCTAAAACACGAGTTTTGACGAATTATTCCAATTCAAGCAACCCAACCTTCACCCACAGGCATTCTGGCAGTTATATCACGTAAGCACATAGCCTCATGGTAAGCATGCTATCATGGCAGTCACTCACACGCATGCAAGGATGCTAAAGCATAAACACTTACCGAGTACTCCGAGCCAAAGAAAGAAGCTAATTAGAAATCATGCATGAATCCTAACAATGCTAAGAATGCCTAATGCAACACATGAAAAAATGCAACTACACTAGGCTCGACTATTCTAAGATGGCATATGAGATGCAACAATTGATACATGTATTCAACTTGGAATTGAAATACAAAGCAGTTAGCAAGATGCGTCGAGCCCGTTGCATGCAATACAGATGAATGAATGCAAACATGTGAACATATAGATGTTAATTGAAACATGCCCTAAAACTAACCATCATAAGCTGGTAAATAAAAGGGAGAAAGACGTGGGGTTGGAAGACATGCATCACACACATGCACACTTATTACAAAGTTTGCCCTCTCGCGGAGGGTCCGAGTAAATAATTTAGAACCAACTAGCTAATCTAAGCTAATTAAACTAGTTATTACACAATTGAAATGAATAACGAATTACAGCTAAATATTACACCACATTAATTAATTAACAAATTAAACTAAGGAAGCAAATAAATTAGCATGCAAGCTACATGAAATGGACTGCCTCGGCTCTGTTCCAAATGATAAAGGATGCATGCATGCTCGAGTTGCCTTGTCAAGAAATCCATCGCGGGGTGCCTCGGCTCGCCTTTGTTTGAAATTGATTTCAGAAAGTTGCACGAGGCTCCAGAGAGATGAAACTCCATCCAAGGAAGCTGTGGGAAGGCTGCCGACCAAGCTATGGGCAAGGGAGACCACCTGCCGACCACCCTAGTTGGTGAAGACCAGAAAAGGTGGTCGGCCTGCCAGAAAACCTGGTCGGCCGACCAGTTCATTCTCCTGGTTTCTGCTTTTTCCCCAACAAAGGCAAGGGAGAGAGAAAGCAAGGTATTTTCAACATATGTGTGGCCGACCATTCTCCCCATCATTGCATAAGCTCTAGGGAGTGTAGTCCTCGATCCTCGAGCCACCAATCACGTATGCCGATGCATGATTGTTGAGGAGTCGAATTGCACGACTCAATGGGACATGAATGCACATATAAGCAACTAAAACCAACAACTCCATCATGGATGGTCAAGAGTGTCGGCGACCGGGAATCGAGGCACGTTTCATCACTTGGAGTATGAAACGTTCTTCGTTTCCCGTGTTTGGACTAACTCCTATTCCAAACACAATGCAACAAACAATGTATGGACAAATGCAACTCTAGCATGCGATCTAAATGCAATACAACTAAATGATGCGAAGATGCACGGAATGTCATGCAAGCATGCAAATGGCATACACAATGCTATGAACTAATCAATGGCATACTCAATGCACATGGATTATATGGCATGCATACACAATGCACTAACATACGCAATGTTATGAACGAGGCATACGCAATGCAATGATCATACATGCGATAACATGGACTATAGGGCATACACAATGCAAGATGGACTTAAACCAAGATGGATGGACCTCAGCCGCACCAAAATCAGTGGCCAATATGATGAAAATGAGGCAACAAGGAACATGAAAACATGCACAAATGCAGGGGACCAAACCTAAGAAACAAAGTGCAACTCTATCAAAGCTTGACAAGGATGAAATATGGCATACAATGACATATGTTTCAGCTCTGAAATGACATACAAGATGGTCCTGAATCGTGCAAACAACTCACCCGATGCACGTTGAATGGCACAATTACCGAAACTAATGAAGTGCATTACGCTAGAGGTATGCAAAGCGATGACCAAATGACCAAACCAACCCCAAACAGTCCCTATGCAGGCCCAAAATAGTAGCAAAATGGACTAAGATGATGTCTTGCAATGCACAAAAATGAAGCTCATGCAATAGCCCAAAAATGAGGCGTACAAGCACAACTCTCAAACGCATTTAAAGAGTGGAAAACATGGGAATATGACACAAGTATAAGCTCTGAAATAACATGCTCAATGATGCCAAGACATGAAAACAACTCAAGTTAAGCATGCAAGAGGCTTCAAAACTCGAAGCTAGGCAAGGATATTACACTATAAGCATGCATGGCAAGTATCATTCGACCATGGGACCTCAAAATAGAGCTAAGGTAGCCCAAATCATGAATAAAATCAGTTTAGAATATGGCTAAAATGTACTAGAATCAAGGACCAAAACAACATGCCATGTGAGCTAGTGAGCATGGATTACACTACAAGCATATGAAGCATTCAAGAGGCCACTAAACCATAAAAATTCAGAGACATGACATGCCAAATAAAGCCCAAAAACCCACTGAACCATGATCAATGCATGCAAGAATGACATGCTCCTTTGATAGGCTACATGAGGGGTTATTCTACACATGCAAGAGACACACCCAAGGTGACAAAACCAACTCTGGACGTAGCCTAGGAAGGCCCTAAAAGTCACTGAAAAGGGCCTGAAACAAGGCTTGGAGGTGTGCAAATGAAGGCTCCTTTGTAAAGGCCAAAAATGCTAGTGAACAAGACAAAGAGGAAGAGGCTCACCCCTCTCTGATTTTGGCTCCCAAAAACACATGTTAACCACTGGAAATCCACTGGATTTCAATGGTTAAAAGTCCAAGCAAAGGTCAACACAAAGGCCTGAGGGCATGGCTCAAAACAAGGCAAAATGAAGCATGCAAGGGGGTAGATGACCCCCAACAACAAGATGACCTTAAACAAACATCAAAAGGACCTCAAAAAAAGACTTTTTTCAGTTGAAAACAAAGCTCAAATACGCATGAAAGTAAGGCTAAGAGATGGATCAAAATAAAGCTTAAAAGAGGGAAAAAGTGTGTTACCCTTGAAACTCAGCAAGACAGCAACTTCTGGACCCAAAACCCAACTCCTTAACCTCTAAAAATGGCTTCCAAGAAGCTCCAAGCAATGGTGGAAGGGTTAGGCTATGAGGTGGTGTGCAAAGGTGCATGAACAATACACTTTTTAAGCCTAAATAGAGAGATATAGAGGGAGATGTATTGTATGCCTTAAACCAACTTCTGAACCCTCACAAAGGAGGGGGAGGCCCTCCTTTATAGCCAAAAGGGACCAAAGCTTCTCAAAGAAGCTAAAAAACAAAGTTGAAGATCCTCCGACGTGTATGGAGGATCCAGTCTGTGCCTTCCAGCTGGCACAGCTGGTAACAACTCACAGAGGCAAAGCCGGGGGAGGCAAGCCGACCAGTTCAGGTGGTCGGCCGACCAGGTCAAAAGGTTCAACCCAATGAAAGGTGGTCGGCCAGCCATTTGATGGTCTCCCAACTGAATGGAAGCTAGTGTTATGGTGGGAGACCAGCAAATGTGGCTCAAAAATCAAAGAGACTAGTTTCCTGACAAGAAAATCGGCCGGCGGGGAAAAGTGGTCTCCAAGGAGAAAAGGTGGTCTCCCACCCTTGCACCACCTTCCAAACAATGAAAACAAGGATCATGCCAAAAATGAACCAACACCGATGCAAAACGAGGGTTCGGGGGGCAAAATGCGCGGTTGGGTGCCCAGAAAACAGGCTGTTAAGCACCAAAAGTGGCGTGCAACCACAAAGGTGGTCTCCCGGGTGACAGTGTCCCTCTAGACAGAGGAAACAAGTTGTGTACCAAAAACCGTGCCAAACAGAGAATGTTAAGCGGTCCCGAACTGTGGCGCGCAGCTGACGGCTCCGAAAATCAGAAACTGGTCTCCAAACCGGAACAGTGGCCTGCGACCACGAAAAGTAGCCTACGGCCACTGAGAGATGGTCTGGAAGACCTCTCCCTCACGCCGGGAAGAGCAAGCAAGACTTCGTCCGCAAACCGAGGCAAAGCATAAAAGGGTCCCGAAGTTTGGGGGTGAGGCTCTCAACCAAGAAATCCGAAACCTCGAAACGAGCACAACATGTGCAATCACCGAGCGCTCAACCGATGACGTCTAAGTCTTAAGGTCGGTCAAAAATGGGGTGTCTACACTTTGTATTTTCTATTTTTTCTTTTAATTTAACAAATTTCACATAATTTTTTAAAAAAAATCCCAAAACACAAAAATAAGTCGAACTAAAATGCCAAAAAAGGATAGTCCCAAAATAAGCCAACGTTTTACATCTGTTGATGACTTATCCAAATTCTTCACAATCACAGATGCCAAGGATTCCCTAGATTTTATACGTATCAGACTAGAGAAGAGGAATCGAATGAGCCATAGAATTATGAATAAGATCATCGGCGACATTTTGGAAATACAACCACTTGTGATCCGGTTGGGGGGCATAGTGCAGAAGGGGCACTCTAGTACAATCTTCTTCTATTTTTGTCTCCCCTCAGTGAATGGTAGTAAACCGAAATTATGTTAATCACATGGCGTGGCATAATGGTGACGATGACGTGGCTCCCAGAAATTCTTGTCCCCATGATGGCAGCCACGAGCAAGAGTGAGAAAACTAAGAACTTGAGTGATACTTTCAGTTGTAGCATTGAAAGGAAAAATTGCCTGAGAGCACTTAAAATTTCTCCGATGGCAAAGACCACGACCACTTGAGCAATACCAATACCAAGAAAAGAAAAAAGCTTTCTTCCCTCCCCAAATTGTTCGAAGCATGCACTTAAAATTTAAAAAATTACATTTGAGGCTCCACAATACTTATCAAACTTGGTATTTCTGATCATTTGATAAATCTTAAGAAAAATCTCTTTCATCTCTCCCTGCATGGTTGATTAATATATTTATGACATGGGTTTTTCATGGTCACCAGGAAATGGTGAATCTCACCAGAAATTTAGAGGAGAAGGTGACTTTCGTTGAAAATGATGAATTTTGTAGGAGAAGGAAAGGAAAGGCTAGAGATTTATCAATGGTTGAACCAAATCATAGAGAAGAGATGGTAGAGAGAGGTGGTTGAGTTAAAGGCAAAGCAAGCATGAAAAGAGAGAGAAAATGATAGAGCATCCCATTGCATATTTGCAAATCCCACTCCTTCATTCACACATATGATAATATTGACCCAAAAAAATCCAGAAGAGTCTATTTTAATTTTAATTAAAAAAACATTTGAGGGTTCTTCACCAATCTAAAAAAACAAATAAATAAATAAATAAATAAATAAAAATGATTTCCACAATTTTGTTGCGTGTGCTTAAACAAAGAAAAGAAAAAGAGGTATACTTGGAGCTCACCCTTAGAATGCTGAATGCCTCGCTCCCAATGCAGCAAGCTCTCGAAGTATCACGTGTCTGTACTTCTTCACTTATCATCTTTCACCAAAATCATGAGTCTTACCACCAATTATAAGTTGCTATTTGTTTATGGTGCTGGGACAGAGGGATAATGAAAGAAATTTTTGGCTTATAATTATCTTTATAGGAAATTTTTTACTTATATTTACAGGAAATTTTCAACAAATGGGTTGAAAGAAATCTTTATAATTATTTTTTTACTATCTATATATAAATCTTTGTATTTTCCTTTTTTTTTTTGTTTTAAATTTTGAGTCAATTTTTATGGCTTATAATTATACAAAGATTTTTGTCACTCATAAATCTTTGAATTAAATATTTAACGCTTATAAATCTTTATGGCTATTTATGGCCGCCATAAGACCTTATTTATACCAATTAATCTTTGTAATTACTTTTTAATTATCTATAAATAAATGAACTAATTAGGAATATTCATATAATTGTCAATAAATAAATCTTTATAAAGATTTATGGCTTATAAAGATTTTGAGATTTATAAGCCAGAAATCACTGATTTACTGATAATTCTGATCTTTTTTATAATTATACAAAGATTTATGGCTTATAAAGATTTTGTGAATTTTCTGTTTTTTTTAAAAAAAAAAAATTGTGTCAATTTTTTTATTTTTTAAGGCCGTCGTAACTAGACCATTCTAAAATTTACAAAATTTAACTCAATTTTGAAAGAAAAAAAGTTTAACTAAAAAAAAAAATACGCCAAATAATATATATATATATATATAATTGAAAATATAGGCTTTACTTTGTATTTTCTATTTTTTTAATTTAACAAATTTCACATAATTTGAAAAAAAAAAAAAATCACAAAACACAAAAATAAGCTGAACTAAAATGCCAAAAAAGGATACTCCCAAAATAAGCCAACGTTTTACATCTGATGATGACTTATCCAAATTCTTCACAATCACAGATGCCAAGGATTCCCTAGATTGTATACGTATCAGACTAGAGAAGAGGAATCGAATGAGCCATAGAATCATGAATAAGATCATCACCGACATTTTGGAAATACAACCACTTGTGATCCGATTGGGCGGGCATAGTGTTGAAGGGGCACTTGAGTACAATCTTCTTCTATTGTTGTCTCACCTCAGTCAATGGTAGTAAACCGAAATCATGTTAATCACATGGCGTGGCATAATGGTGACGATGATGTGGCTCCCAGAAATTCTTGTTACCATGATGGCAGCCACGAACAAGAGTGAGAAAACTGAGAACTTGAGTGATACTCTCAGTTGTAGCATTGAAAGGAAAAATTGCATGAGAGCACTTATCAAGTCAAATAAATCATGAAATCTAACCGGAATGTGTTTCTTCTTCATCCAAATGATTTCTCCGATGGCAAAGACCATGACCACTAGAGCAGTACCAATACCAATACCAAGAAAAGAAAAAAGCTTTCTTCCCTCCCTAAATTGTTCGAAGGATGCACTTAAAATTTCAAAAATTACATTTTAGGCTCCACAATACGTATCAAACTTGGTATTTCTTATCATTTGATAAATCTTAAGAAAAATCTCTTTCATCTCTCCCTCCATGGTTGATTAATATCAATATGAAATGGGTTTTTCATGGTCACCAGGAAATGGTGAATCTCACCTGAAATTTAGAGGAGAATGTGACTTTCGTTGAAAATGATGAATTTTGTTGGACATGGAAAGGAAAGGCTAGAGATTTATCAATGGTTGAACCAAATCATAGAGAAGAGATGGTAGAGAGAGGTGGTTGAGTGAAAGGCAAAGCAAGCATGAAAAGAGAGAGAAAATGGTAGAGCATCCCATTGTATATTCCAAATCCCACTCCTTCATTCACACATGATAATATTGACCCAAAATAATCTAGAAGAGTCTATTTTAATTTTAATTAAAAAAAACATTTGAGGGTTCTTCACCAATCTAAAATAAATAAAAAAATAAATAAAAATGATTTCCACAATTTTGTTGCCTGTGCTTAAACAAAGAAAAGAAAAAGAGGTATACTTGGAGCTCACCCTTAGAATGCTGAATGCCTCGCTCCCAATGCAACAAACTCTCGAAGTATCACGTGTCTATACTCCTTCACTTATCATCATTCACCAAAATCATGAGTCTTACATTCTCCACCAATTAAAACTTGCTATTTGTTTATGGTGCAGGGACTGAGGGATAAGGAAAGAAATTTTTGGCTTATAATTATCTTTATTGGAAATTTTTTTAGTTATATTTATAGGAAATTTTCAACAAAAGGATTGAAAGAAATCTTTATAATTATTTTTTAACTATCTATAAATAAATCTTTGTATTTTCTTATTTTTTTTCTTTTAAATTTTGTGTCGATTTTTATGGCTTATAATTGTACAAAGATTTTTGTCACTCCTAAACCTTTGAATTAAATATTTATGGCTTATAAATCTTTATGGCTATTTATGGCTGCCATAAGTCCTTATTTATACCAATAAATCTTTATAATTATTTTTTAATTATCTATAAATAAATGAACTAATTAGGAATATTCATATAATTATCAATAAATAAATCTTTATAAAGATTTATGGCTTATAAAGATGTTGAGATTTATAAGCCATAAATCATTGATTTACTTATAAGTCTGATCTATTTATAATTATACAAAGATTTATGGCTTATAAAGATTTTATGAATTTTTTGATTTTTTTTTTTTTAATTTTGTGTGAATTTTGTTATTTTTTAAGTCCGTCGTAACTAGACTATTCTAAAATTTACAAAATTTGACTTAATTTTGAAAGAAAAAAAGTATAACTAAAAACCAAAATAGGCCAAATTATAGATATATATAATTACGAAAATAGGCTTAACTTTGTATTTTCTATTTTTTTAATTTAACAAATTTCACATAATTTCAAAAAAAAAAAAAAATCACAAAACACAAAAATAAGCTGAACTAAAATGCCAAAAAAGGATACTCCCAAAATAAGCCAACGTTTTACATCTGATGATGACTTATCCAAATTCTTCACAATCACAGATGCCAAGGATTCCCTAGATTGTATACGTATCAGACTAGAGAAGAGGAATCGAATGAGCCATAGAATCATGAATAAGATCATCACCGACATTTTGGAAATACAACCACTTGTGATCCGGTTGGGGAGCATAGTGCAGAAGGGGCACTCTAGTACAATCTTCTTCTATTGTTGTCTCACCTCAATCAATGGTAGTAAACCGAAATCATGTTAATCACATGGTGTGGCATAATGGTGACGATGACGTGGCTCCCAGAAATTCTTGTCACCATGATGGCAGCCACGAGCAAGAGTGAGAAAACTGAGAACTTGAGTGATACTCTCAGTTGTAGCATTGAAAGGAAAAATTGCATGAGAGCACTTATCAAGCCAAATAAATCATGAAATCTAACCGGAATGTGTTTCTTCTTCATCCAAATGATTTCTCCGATGGCAAAGACCATGACCACTAGAGCAGTACCAATACCAATACCAAGAAAAGAAAAAAGCTTTCTTCCCTCCCCAAATTGTTCGAAGGATGCACTTAAAATTTCAAAAATTACATTTGAGGCTCCACAATACTTATCAAACTTGGTATTTCTTATCATTTGATAAATCTTAAGAAAAATCTCTTTCATCTCTCCCTCCATGGTTGATTAATATCAGTATGAAATGGGTTTTTCATGGTCACCAGGAAATGGTGAATCTCACTTGAAATTTAGAGGAGAAGGTGACTTTCGTTGAAAATGATGAATTTTGTTGGACATGGAAAGGAAAGGCTAGAGATTTATCAATGGTTGAACCAAATCATAGAGAAGAGATGGTAGAGAGAGGTGGTTGAGTGAAAGGCAAAGCAAGCATGAAAAGAGAGAGAAAATGGTAGAGCATCCCTTTGTATATTTCCAAATCCCACTCCTTCATTCACACATATGATAATATTGCCCAAAAAAATCCAGAAGGGTCTATTTTAATTTTAATTAAAAAAAACACTTGAGGGTTCTTCACCAATCTAAAAAATAAATAAATAAATAAATGAATAAATAAAAATGATTTCCATAATTTTGTTGCCTGTGCTTAAACAAAGAAAAGAAAAAGAGGTATACCTGGATCTCACCCTTACAATGCTGAATGCCTCGCTCCCAAACACAGCCAACCTGTTTCAAACCTGCCCAACACAACCCAAGACTCAAATACAAGAGTAAAGGATGGGAATGAGAATAAGACAACAACCAACATCCATGGACCCGAGCCCGAAATACAGTTTGAACAAATAAGGGAAAACCAGGATCGCTATAACCTCTCCCCCCTCCCCCTTAAAGAATTTCGTCCCCGAAATTAGATATAAGTTTCAAAAACATGATTTCTCAATTCCCAACAGTATTACAATTCAATAACCAACATCTCGACCCATTACCGGTCATCCCATCTCTATTCAAGAGGCAATTCACAATATAATTCAATATGCATTAACAACATGCCTTTCTTTGAAATTCAAAAATTTCCAATATCATATTCCACCATTTCATAACATATTCAATTTTAATAATATATTTGCATTTCTATAACACATTCAACATATACAATGCTAAATTATCTTCCATTTTCAAGGCATAACCAACCATTACAATATTTCCATAAACCAAAACATATACGATGTTTTACAACTTAAGACATATTCAGTGTTTTTAAAGTTTATCAACAAAGCAAAACCTCCAATACATGGTTAAACATTATCAAACAAGTCCGGATATTTCTCACGGACATCCAACTAACGTTCCCAAGTGGCTTCCTCAACCCCGTGTTGTTTCCACAAAACTTTCACCAAGGATATCGTCTTGCCTCGCAAGACTTGGTCCCGCATATCCAAGGCCCGTACCGGTCTCTCCTCATACGAGGCATCCTCATCTACCTCTAAGTCGGTCCAATCCAATACATGTGACGGATCTGGCTCGTACTTCCGAAGCATACTAACATGAAACACATCATGCACCCCGGACAACTGCGGCGGTAAAGCTAAACGGTATGCAACCTCTCCAATCCGCTCAAGGATCTCAAAGGGACCAATAAACCAAGGGGACAACTTCCCACTCTTCCCAAACCTCATCAAACCCCGCCTAGGTGATATTTTCAGAAAGATGTGATCACCCACCTCAAATGCCAAAGGCCTCCTCCGACGGTCGGCATAACTCTTTTGGCAACTCTGGGTTGTAACAAGCCTCTTACGGATAAGCTCAACTTTCTTCGTCATTTCTCGCACCAACTCTGGGCCCAACAAAGGTGCGTCACCCACCTCGGCCCAACACACAGGAGACCTACACGGTCGGCCATACAAGGCCTCAAACGGTGCCATGCCAATACTCGACTGGAAACTATTGTTATAGGCAAACTCCACTAAGGGCAAGTGCCTCTCCCATGACCCACTAAAGTCAAGGACACAGCCTCGAAGCATATCCTCAAGGATCTGAATAGTACGCTCGGACTGCCCGTCAGTCTGAGGATGATAAGCCGTGCTAAAGGTCATTCTAGTGCCCAAGGCACTCTGCAAACTCTGCCACAACTTAGCAGTAAAACGTGGATCTCTATCTAAGACGATCGACACTGGGACCCCGTGCAACCTCACTATGTCCCGAATATACAAGTCGGCAAGATGATCTACCGAATCTCTCACGCGCATAGGAATAAAGTGCGCCGACTTAGTCAACCGGTCTACAACCACCCAAATGGCATCACTACCCCGCTGAGTCCTCGGAAGACCTACAACGAAGTCCATGGAGACATGCTCCCACTTCCACTCGGCTATGGGCAAGGGTTGCAACAAACCCGCTGGCCTCTGATGTTCGGCCTTCACTTGCTGACAGGTAAGGCACTTAGGCACACAAACTGCCACATCTTTCTTCATACCCCGCCACCAGAACTGGCAACCCAAATCACGATACATCTTACCGCAAGGCGTGAATGGTGAAACTCTCGGAGTACTTCCTCTCGGCAAGACTCCGGCACAAACAGACGGTCTCAGTACCTCACACTCAGGTCAGGATACTCAGTCAAACCCTTCTCAACCTTCCCACTGGAGATCTTCTCCCGAAGGGATTTTACCTCAAGGTCACTCTTCTGTACCTCTAACACCCGATTCACAAGTGTAGGCTACGCAACTATAGAAAACAAAGTCGCAGACTCAATAGATTCGCCCAGAAGCAAATCAAACTCGCCAAGTGCACCCAACATCTCCCACTTCCGGATGGCTACACAAGCTACATCACTAGTGGATTTCCTACTAAGGGCATCGGCCACAACATTGGCCTTTCCCGGGTGATAGTGCAACTCAAAGTTGTAATCCTCAATAAATTCCATCCACCTCCTCTGCCTCAAGTTCAAGTCTTTCTGTGTAAACAGATACTTCAGACTCTTATGATCCAAGAACACCTCAAACCTCTCACCATACAGGTAATGCCTCCAAATCTTCAAGGCAAAAATTATAGCTGCTAACTCTAGGTCATGTGTAGGATAGTTCTTCTCATGTATTTTCAACTGATGTGAGCCATAGACTACTACTTTCCCCTCTTGCATCAACACGCAACCCAAACCCTCTCGTGAAGCATCACAATACACCGCATAACCCAAACCTCTCTCCGGAATAATCAAAATAGGAGCGGTGGTAAGTCTAACTTTAAACTCTTGGAACGACTTTTCACAAGTCTCACTCCATACAAATTTGACCCCTTTCCGCGTCAATCTAGTCAAGGGTAAAGCTAGCCTGGAGAAATCTTTCACAAACCGACGGTAATACCCAGCTAATCCCAAAAAACTGCAGATCTCAAAAACACTCTTAGGCTGTGCCCAATCTTGTACTGGCTCAATCTTGGATGTATCAACAGACACCCCTTCCTCAGAGACTACATGGCCGAAGAATTTAACCTCTCTTAGGCAAAACTCACAATTCCCAAACTTAGCATACAGCTTATGGGCTCTAAGCAACTCAAGCACCACTCTCAAGTGTTCCTCGTGCTCTTCCTCCGAAGGTGAATAAACCAGAATGTCGTCCACGAAAACGACAACAAAATGATCTAAGAACTCCCGGAAGATCCGGTTCATCAAGTCCATAAATACTGTCGGGGCATTAGCGAGCCCAAAAGGCATCACCAGAAACTCATAGTGGCCATACCACATACGGAATGCCGTCTTCGGGATATCCTCCTCCCTGACCCTCAACCGATGGTAACCCGATCTCAAGTCTATCTTAGAGAAACAACGGGACCCTTTCAACTGGTCAAACAGATCATCTATACGAGGCATAGGGTACTTGTTCTTAACCGTAGCCTGATTCAACTTTCGGTAATTAATACAAAGTCTCAAGGCCCCGTCTTTCTTTTTAGCAAAAAGGGTTGGTGCTCCCCAGGACGAAGTACTTGGGTGGATAAAGCCCTTATCTAGTAACTCCTGGAGTTGAATATTTAACTCACTCAACTCGGCTGGGACAAAACGATACGGTGCCATGGAAATCGGCATCGTGCTGGGCACTAAATCAATAGAAAACTCCACCTCTCGGTGGGGTGGCAAACTAACAAGATCCTCAGGAAAAACATTCGAATACTCACAGACCACCCTGGGTAACTCGATCTGGATCTCATCACACTCACTACTCATACAGCTAGCGAGAAAGCAACTAAACTCACCCCGCCCTCGCGGATCATACACTGGTGGTAAAACACTACCCACCCGATCTCCCAAGAAATGAAAACAATCCCCACTCAAGGTACATACGGTAACCCTCTGGCGGTAGCAATCAATAATAGCCCGGTATGACGATAACCAGTCCATACCCAAAATCACATCAAAACCCGACATAGCCATTACTACAAAAGAAAATGGAAGCCAGCGGTCGGCGACCTCTATATAACAACCTCTACACCCTTATTTCAAAATCAACTCACCCCAAACAGGTGATACTACACAAATAAGAGAAGCTAACTATGCCAACTCCAACCCCAAAACAGATGCAAATGCAGCAGATATAAAGAAATGGGATGCACCCGCATCAATCAACACATTAGCAACCGAGTTGCAAAACAGAAAGGTACCTCTCACAACAGATGGAGCCAGTACATGATCCAGCGTGGTAACAGCATATATGCGTCCTGTAGGCCCCTGATCTATCTGCTCACCCATTGGAGCAAAAGACTACTGCACAGACTGAGACGATGAGGCTCCCTGATTGGCCCTCGAGGCCTGAACTGACTGAGCTGGCTGAAAACTCTGCCTCGATCCAGATACACCAAATGTGCCACTTAACTGCAGGCAAAACCTCTTCAGGTGCCCCGCCTGACCACACTGGTAACAAGAAATCGGCTGACCTCTGCCCTGACTCTGGCTCTGAGGATGAGCCGAAATTGAAGCTGCTCTCTGCCCTCCTCCCCTCTGCGGGCAAGCTGGAGACTTGTGGCCCAGCTTACCATATTTGTAACAAGTAACGTCTCCCTGACTGCCTCTCCCAGAACCTGAACTCGGCACTAGAAAGGTAGATCTCACAAACGCACCCTGGGACTACTGAGGGTTAAAACCCCTCTGTCTCCTACCATCCCCTTGGCTATCCTGACTCCTCTTGGAGCCCCTCAACCTCTCCTCCTCCTCATGCATAATAATCTCCATATGGGCCGCAACATCCACAAGGCGGCCATACTCCCGAGTCATGGACCTCGCAACTCTCGTCTTGAGCCTGTGTCTTAACTTCTTCTAAAATTCAAGACAACGGCGTTCCTCAGACGCCACTACCTCAGGTGCAAACCTAGATAAACTGGTAAATGCGGCCTCAAACTCGACCACTAGCATATTCAGCTGCTTGAGCTGACAGAATTGATCCCTCAACTTCTCCCTAATAGCGGGAGGCAAAAACTTCTCCTGGAAAGCATCTACAAAGGCCTCCCAAGTCCCAACAATACGGTCCCGAACAAACTTCCACCACTGACCCGCGTCTCCCTTCAGCTAGAAGGACGCCAAGGTCACCATCAAAGCCCCGTCTTCGATGCCAAGCATCTCAAACGTCTTCGTCATCTGCTCAAGCCACTCATCAGCCTTAAGTGGCTCTTTGGGATCACCCACAAACTCGTCCGAATTTGATCAGAAAAACTCCCTCTTCAGAAAAGAAGGCCCTGCCTCAGCTACATGGGCCTGGGCTTTATTCTCAGCCCTGAGAATGCCCATGGATTCCCTCAATGCTCCTGCCATCTCGCAGGCTACGGCACCCATGGCCTGCTGACCTACTGGCTCGGCCACATTGGCCTGACCAACACCCTTCTGCTGCGCCGGAATTTCATCTGATACAGGCATCTCCTGCCTTCTAGGCCTACCTCACCTACCACCACGTCCTTGCCATGACATCCTAATAAAGGTAACGAAGACATTAGCACATTCACAAATATGCCGAAGCTATAACACTCACGTCCTAATACAATGGACAACTGTAATTCACTCCATGTAAGCACATAATCACATAAGCACTTACGAATTTCATTCCCAGATAATGACAGTCCTGTGGCGTTGCTAGAGTTCCAATTAGAAACGGTAGTGATCAAGTGCCTTTCCAACAGGACTCCCAGAAACCCAAGGATCCAATCAACATCCTAGAAACTAAATCCCACACCCAAATAGTCACGTAAACATGTTATCACATAAGTACATAACATTACATCTAAGTCTCTGACAAGCGAGACAAACCCACTGTGGTACTAACCACTTCCCACGTACCCAAGTATTCAAACCCAGTACGCTCTGATACCAAGTTGTAACGCCCTCAAAAAATAATACATATAAACCCACCATTTATGATATTCATAGACAGAAGAATAAAACATATTTCCATATATCAGAGTAGTTTTACAAAAGTAATACATGTTGACAACAAAAGTAAATGCCCCGTAGGCTTACAACTTTCCAAGTCAACACTTGGTTACTTGAAAAGGAGAGTTTTAACTCTCTACAACAAAATAAGCCCTAGGCTTGAATTTACATGTATCACAAAAAAAATAACAAAATAAATAAAAGGGTCATTAACTCCCAGGACCTCCCAAGCTACGTCCTTGGAGTTGGCATAACACTTAAACCTGAAAATGATGTCCCATATAGGGTGAGCCAATGCCCAGTAGAGATATACTAAACCAAGTATAAGAAATAACTAAAACAATAGCATTTGATATATGGTAGACACTTATAAACCAACTTACACACTTTTCAATTCAACATCAAGTACATCCATTTTTCATTTTAGTTTCCTTCACTTATACAGTTTCGATTCATAATTATGGCTCAAAACCTGGCCAAACAATTCAATGAGACTATAGCACTTATTAAAACACTTCCATACTTCACAATTCACATGATAGTATAACTCATATTAAAACACTTTCATACTTCAAATGACACACAGATTTGCTGTATCAGTGGAGTCCATCCCCTATCTCCTCCCAAACAGGTTTGAGAGTCCATCCCCTATCTCCTCTCAAACCATGGAGTACATCCTCTATCTCCTCCCAAACCATGGAGTACATCCCCTATCTCCTCCCAAACAATATACATATACAATATATTTAAACACTTATCATATACCATGATCAATCAATACACAAATTTGCTGTATTACTCCAACCGTCATATTTAATGACATATTCAGTGTGATTAGTTTCAATTTTCCCTAATCATCATACAAAGTCTACAACAATCAAGACTATCCTCCACTGATAGCCCAAAGCAGTTATCTCTAAACAAATAATAAATTTATCAACAGATAAAATATCGACATTTTCATAGGTGAATGATTAAATTATCCAACTACACCATTTCCTTCCACAATTTTCCAATTTCATGAATTTCACTTCATTTTCACATTTCCCCAAATTAATTATTCAACATAATGTAGACACTTCAATTTTGACCGACCTTAAGACTTAGACGTCATCGATTGAGTGCTCGGTGATTGCTTATGTCGTGCTCGTTCTGAGGTTACGGAGTCTCGGCTGAGAGCCTTGCCTCTGGACTCTAGGACTCTTTTGTGCTTTGCCTCGGTTTACGAACCAAGTTCTGTTTTCTCTTCTCGAAGGGAGGGAGAGGTCTCATAGACCATCTCTCAGTGGCTGTAGGCTACTCTTCGTGGTCGTAGACCACTGTTCCCATTTGGAAACCAGCTTCCGGTTTTCTGAGCCGTCGGCCGTGCGCCCGGTTCGGGACTGCTAAACTTTCTCCGTTTGCTCCGGTTTTTGGCACACACCTTGTTTCCTCTCTCTAGACGGACATTGGGGCCTGGGAGACCACCTTCATGGTCGCACGCCACTTTCGATGCTTAACAGTTAGTTTTCAGGGCACCCGACCGCGCATTTTGGCCCCCGAACCCTCGTTTTGCATCCATCTTGGTTCATTTTTGGCATGGATCCTATTTTCATTATTTGGAAGGTGGTACAAGGGTGGGAGACCACCTTTTCTCCTTAGAGACCACCTTTCCCCAGTCGACCAATTTTCTTATCAGGTAAGTGGTCTCCCTCACTTTTGGGCCACAATTACTGGTCTCCCACCACACCACTTGCTTGCTTTGAGTGTGAAGACCACCCTAGGAGGCCACCGACCAGCTGATGTGGTCGGCCGACCACCTGAACTGGTCGGCCAGCTTTCTCATTTTTTGTCTCACTGAGTTGGTGCCAGCTGTGCCAGCTGGAAGCCACAGATTGCATCCTCTATACACGTATGGAG
This sequence comes from Camellia sinensis, assembly GCF_055761805.1. Taxonomy (NCBI): domain Eukaryota; kingdom Viridiplantae; phylum Streptophyta; class Magnoliopsida; order Ericales; family Theaceae; genus Camellia; species Camellia sinensis. The sequence goes on from NC_138966.1 coordinate 18,380,551, forward strand.
GATGTTTAAACTTGATTTTAAACTTCTAAGAGAAGCTTTGGATCCTTGGATCTATAAAGGAAGGCCTCCCCTTCCTTGTAGTTGGTTCAGATTTTGTTGGAAGGTATACATATATCTATCTCCATATATCTCTCTATTTGGTGTTCAAAAGCCCCGTGTTCTTGCACCATTGCATATGACCTCTTAGCCTAACACCTCCAACATCAACCTAAGCACTTTGGAGCTGGTTCTCAGAGGTTGAAGGTGTGCTATTTTGGTCCAGAAGCTGCTGGTCCCTTTCGCTACAAGGGTAACACTCTCTTTCCCTTTTTCTTAGCATTGTTTTGCTTCAACTTTTAACCATACTTGTAAGCATATTTGGGCTTTGTCATAAACTGAAAAAAATCTTATTTTGAGGTCCTTAACATGTTTGTTTCAGATCATTTTTCTGTTGGGAGTCATCTACCCCCGTGCATGCTTCATTTCCCTTTGTTTTGAGCCATGCATTAGGGCCTTTGTGTTGAGATTTGCTGGCCCTTTTGACCACTGAAATCTAGCAGATTTTCAGTGGTTATTATGTGTTTTTGAGCACCAAAATCAGAGAGGGGTGACCGTCTCACCCCTTGCTTTGTTTTCTAGCATATTTGGCCTAACAAGATAGCCCATGTGTGCATGCTTCCAAGCCATGTTTCAGGCCATTTTTGGTGAGTTTTAGGACTTGCATGAGCTCTGTCCAGAGCTTTCTTTTCTATTTTGGGTGTCCATCTTGCATGTGTAGAACAACCCTCTTTATAGCCTATCAAAGGGGCATGTCATTCTTGCATGCATTCGTCATGTTTTAGTGGGTTTTTGGGCTTCATTTGACATGCCATGATTTTTTTTTTGACTGGTTTGGTGGCCTCTCATGTGCTTCATATGGTTGTAGTATAAATCATAGTTCACTAGCTTGTATTGCATGATGTTTTGACCCTCTTTCCTAGCATATTTTGGCCATGATCCAAACTAATTTTATTCATATTTTGGGCTGCCTTAGCTCTTTTTGAAGTGTTTTGGGTCATGCATGCATTGTTGTATATGGCCATAGTTCAATTTAAGCTCACTAGCTTTGCATATCGGGTCCACTAGCATGCGTTGTTTAGACCCTTGACATGTCTTGGCATCATCCAGTATAATATTCAGAGCATATAAGGTTTCCATATTCTCATGTTCATCACTCCTTCAATATGTTTGAGAGTTGTGCTTGTATGTCTTATTTTTGAGCCTTAGCATGAGCTTCATTTCTATGCATTTTGAGCCATCATCTTAGGCCATTTTCCCACTGGCTTGGACCTGTCTAGGGTCTGTTTGGGGCTGGTTTTTCCATTTGTGCATTGCTTTGTATACCTCTAGTGTAATGCATTTCACTAGTTTCAGTATTCGGGCCATCTAGCATGCATTGTGTGACATATTTGCATGATTCAGGACCATCTTGCATATCGTTTCAGAGCTGGAAAATGTATGATTGTATGCTATATTTCATCCCTTGCCATGCTTTGGTAGAGTGGCATTTGATGCCTTAAGTTCGAGCCTTTGCATTGTGCATGCTTATGTGTGTCTTGTTGCTTTGATTTCATCATGTTTGGCCACTGATTTGGGTGTGGCCGAGGCCCATCCATCTTGGTTTAAGTCCATCTTGCATTGTGTATGCCCTATAGTACATGTTATCGCATGTTTGATCATTGCATTGCGTATGCCTCGTTCATAACATTGCGTATGTTAGTGCATTGTGTATGCATGCCATATAATCCATGTGCATGGAGTATGCCATTGATTAGTTCATAGCATTGTGTATGCCATTTGCATGCTTGCATGTCATTTCGTGCATCTTCACATCACTTAGTTGCATTGCATTTAGACCACATGCTAGAGTTGCATTTGTCCATACATTGTTTGTTGCATTGTGTTTGGAGTAGGGTTTAGTCCAAACAGGGGAAACGAGGGACATTTCCTACTCAAAGTGACGAAACGTGCCTCGATTCTTGGTCACCGACACTCTTGACTATCCATGATAGAGTTGTTGGCTTTAGGTGTTTACATGTGCATTCATTTCACATTGAGTCGTGCAATTCGACTCCTCGGCCATCATGCATCGGGATACATGATTGATGGCATGAGGATCGAGGACTATACGCCCTAGAGCTTATGCAATGATGGGAGAGTGGTCGTGCACACATTTGTTGAAAATACCTTGCTATGCCTCTCTCTTGCTTTGTGTTGCAGAAAACCAGGGACATGAGGCAGAAACTGGTCGGCCGACCAGCTTTTCTGGCAGGCCGACCACCTCTTTTGGTCTCCACCACAAAAGGTGGTCGGCAGGTGGTCTCCAAGGCCAAGGGCTGGTCGGTAGCCTTCCCACAGCTTCCCAGGGTGGAGTTTCAGCCTTCTGGAGCCTTTTGCAGTGTTCTGAGGTCAATTGCAAACAAAGGCAAGTCGGAGCATCGTGATGGATTTTCCGACAAGGCGACTCGAGCACGCATGCATTCCTTGTCATTCAAGATCGAGCTGAGGCAGTCAATTTCATATGTTTTGCATGCTAGCCTATTCATTTTAGTTAATTTGTTAATTAATTAGAGTTGTGTAATAATTAACTGTAATTCGTTATTCATTCGGTTATGTATTATTTATTCAGACCCTCCGAGAAGGGCAATGTTGTAATAAGTGTGTGTGTGTGTGATATATGTCTTCCAACCCCACGTCTTTCTCCCTTTTATTTACCAGCTTATGATGGTTAGTTTTAGGGCACTGCAGACACCCCATTTTTGACCTTCCTCAAGACTTGGACGTCACCGTTTGAAAACTCGGTGATCATCCATGTTTGTGTTCGTCTTGAGTTCCCGGAGGTCTCGGCTTGCGCGCCTTGCCTCAGGATCTCTCGATTCGACTGCGTTGTGTCTGGTCTTGCACCAAACACTTGTGTTTTGCCTTGGAAGGGCAGGGAATGCCTTGTGAGGCATCCCCACACATCACCGGCCATGGCCAGAGGCCACCGGCTAGTGTTTTGTTGCCATCGGCAATATATATTGCCGGTCGGCACTGTTTGTTGCCGGTCGGCACTGTTTGTTGCCGGTCGGCACTACTTTTTTACAAAATGGCAATTTTGAGCAGCCGGCTACTGTTCATCTGCTTTGGCAGATATTTTAAGACAGCTGTATGTCATTTTGTTCCCCTCCATACACGTGTATGGAGGGATGCACTCCTTGTTAGCTTACCTTGTAAGCTTTACAAGATTGGCTCCTCTATAAGAGGAGCCCTTCTCTCCCTTGCTTAGGGTTAGACACTTTAGAAAGTTTAGACAGCCATATTAGGGTTTTGAGTTCTAGGGTTAGAATCCATATAGATTCTATCTCTATACCTCTTTCTTTTTACCTTTGTGTGTGTTTAATTGTGTTTGTGTCTTACTATTGCACACAAACACATAGTGTTTCACCTTCTTTTAGCTACTGAGGTTCTAAGAGGCTGGTTTTGGTGTTTTGGAACTGGATTCAAGCCAAAGAGGGCTGTTGGAGCATCATTTGTGAAGGTGATCTACAAGGGTGAGAAACTTCCCTTTTATTCCCCATTTTTGCATTGCTTTTCTACCTATCTTAGAGCTATTTTTGTGCTTATTGTATAATACAAAAAAGTTCTGTTTTCTAGCCCTTTTGATTGTTTATTAAGAGTGTTTTGTGGTTTGGGTTTGTTTGACCCCTCCTAAGCCTTGTAAGGCTCCTTTTTGTGCTATTTTGTGCAAGTTTCGGGACTTTGGTGTTTGGCCCTCTTCACCACTGAAATCTTGAGGGATTTCAGTGGCGGAGATGGTGCCTTAAAGTCTCCAAAAGGGGAGGGCCACCCCCTCCCCTTGTTGTCCTTAAAAGGGACCCTTTTTGGCCTCTTGAGGGAGCATCATGTTAGAATGTGTATTGATCATGTCTTGGTTGTTTTCCATGCTTATTATGCCATGATATAACCTTGTTGTGTGTTGGTTTTGGTACACCATGCATGCTTAGCATATCTACCATGTAATGCCTTGTTATTGCCTTAATGTGCCTTAGGTTGTTAGCCTTTATTCTAGCATGTTTTAGGCTTAGTCTTGTGAAGGTTTTGTGCTCATTTTGCCATGTTTTAGGTCTGTCCATAGTTGTTTGGGTTGATCTTGGCATGTGTAGCATAGCTCCTTTGTATTTGAGCTTGTATGCTTCAAGTATGTGAATGTGTAGTATGTGTTGCTTGCATCATTTCGGTGGTTTGGAACCACCCTACATGTCATTTTAGTCCCCTTTGCATGCCCGCATGCTCGCCTTGGTTGTCTCTTTAATGCTTTGAAAACTTGTGTAGCATGCTCCATGTTTTGGCATTTGGGCATGCCTTTGAATTTGAGCCACTTAGATGCCATCTAAGAGTCCCCCTTGCATGGTCTAGGTCTGCCTTGAATCTATTTTAAGTCCTCTTAGCCTTGTGAGGCTTGGTTGGCTTAGCCATGGTTCAAGTCCCTTTGACTTGCTTCAAGTACTTGGGCCATTCATTGCATGCTTGGTCTATTTTGCTTGCTTGGTTTGACACCATCTTAACATGAGTTCCAATGCTTACCTTGCATGCCATATGTCCATGATTGCCTCATTCAAACGTGCTTGAGAGTTGCCTCATTTGTGCCTAAGTGTTGGCCCTTTAACATGTGCATGTGTGTATGTGTATTTAGTCCTTTATTTTGGTCACTTTGGCCACTGTTTTGGGCCTATTTAGAGTTGCCTAAATCATGTATAAGTCCACCTTTTCATCAGTTTGCATTGCCTCATGTTTGCTTGTATGCTTGCATAAGTGTCTTGCCATGCCATGTTGCATCCTTAGCTTGCATGCCTAGGTTGCATTGCATCTTGCATGCATGCCTTGTTCCTTGACTTGGTGATAGGAATTGGGCCTTGGTTCGTTTGTTTGGTTTGCATTTCATTTGACATGAAAGTTGCACACTTGATTCTTTGGGCCATTATGCATGGAAATGCGTGATTGGTGGTCCGAGAATCGAGACACATGCCCTTTTGAGTCACAAACATGATAAGGGACATGATTGATGCATACATTGCTTGAATTGTATTGCCATGCAAGTTCTGTCCTCTACTACTGTGAGTTGCAAGTTCTGCAGGCATTCTTTGCCGACCGGCAGTATACATTGCCGACCGGCAGTAAATCACCAGCCGATGGATTCATTTTGTGCCGGTGACCACAATTCACTGCCGGTGGTAATTCTGCTCAGCCGGTGGTGATTCCCAGTATCCAGAGAGGCATCCTTGAGACTTTGGCAGTCTTCAGAGAGGCAGAGCAGGGAAAACAGAGGCAGCCTATGCATGGCGGTGCACTTCCGAGCAGGACCTGAGCATGCGCTGCATCTGGCTCTCCTCCCGAGGCGGTTTACTGCTTTTCCTAGTTTAAATCAGTTTGTTGACTGATTAGGCAATTTGTAATATTTAATTAGCTTACGTAGTTAATTAATTTGTATTATTTATTTGGTCCCTCCAGGCAAGGGCAAATCTGTAATAAGTGTGTGTGAGTGGTGTGTATGTCTTCCAATCCCCACTTCTTTCTTCCCTTTTACTTACCTGCTTTGATGGTTAGTATTAGGGCACGTTTAAATTAGCATACCTCATGCAATGCATGCGTGCATTCATTCATTTGTCTTACATGCACCAAGCTCGGCGCATCATTCTAACTGCATCTGTATTTCAAATTCCAAATTGAATACGTGTTAGTTGTAGCATTTCACATGCCATGCTTAGGTTAGCCGAGCCTATTCTAAGTACATCTTGTATGTGTTGCATTAGTCATTTTAACATAAACTAAGACTTGCATGTTTGCTAACTAGTTTATTGTTTTGGCACGGAGTACGATGTAAGTATTTTCGCTTTAGCATGTTGCATGCGTGTGAGTGTTGCCATGACAAGTATGCTTGCCATGCGCCTAAATGCTTATGTGATAAATTGTTTGAATGCCTGTGGATGAAGGTTGGATTGTTTGAGTTGGGAAAACTCGTTGAAATCCATATTTAGCCTACTTGCGAGTAGCAAATTCCAAAACATTTTCCCAAAACAAACGGATATGCAATGCTTATTTCCAAATTAGGCAATCTAGTCTATACTTGTTTGCTGTGCGCATAACATAGTAATTCTAGGCTAATAAATGGAATAGGAATACATAAGGTTTTCAAAACTAGATATCACGGTTAGTAGAGGCCGATCTTCGGATCGGGCGAGAGGGGGTGCTCATAGCTGACCTTCCCCAATCGTACCCTAGCTCCCGAGCCGAGACAACTCCGGTGATGACGGACATGTGGCCTTTGGCACCGAGTCAGGGTTTCCTAAATTCCCCCGTAAAAAATATTTAGGTGGCAACTCTGTATCTGGCAAAGCAGTCCATGTTTGGCACTTCTTTTCAAAAATCTGTTTCTCAAAACGATTTGCCGGATTTGGACTCTTTGGTTCAAGATTAAGAATCGTGACACAAATCGAGTCCGAACTGTAGCACGAAGGCCCCACGCGGGCGCGTCTACAGGTACGTTTAAATTAGTATCCTTATGCTCGTATGTTTGCATCCATTCATTTGTTTTGCACACACCGGGCTCGGCGCATCATGCTAACTGCATTGTATTTCAATTCCAAGTTGAATACATGTTTCGGTTGTTGCATTTCATATGCCATTTTAGAATAGCCGAGCCTATCTTAGTTGCATTTTTGCATGTGTTGCATTAGGCGTTTCAGCATAGTTAGGATTCATGCATGATTTCTAATTAGCTTTTTTCTTTGGCTGGGAGTACTCGGTAAGTATTTATGCTTTAGCATCCTTGCATGTGTGTGAGTGACTGCCATGATAGCATGCTTACCATGAGGCTATTTGCTTATGTGATATAACAGCTTGAATGCCTGTGGGTGAAGGTTGGGTTGCTTGAGTTGGAATAATTCGTCGAAACCCGTGTTTTAGCCTACTTGCGAGTAGCAAACTTCAATCCATTTTCAAGAATAAATGGATATGCGATGCTTTGTTCCAACTTAGGCGATCCAGTCTATACTTGTATGTTGTGCGCATCACATAGTAATTCTAGGCTAATAACCGGAATAAGAGCACATAATGTTTTCAAAACTCGATATCATGGTTAGTAGAGGCCGATCTTTGATCGGGCGAGCGGGGGTGCACACGAAGTGACCTTCCCCAATCGTACCCAAGTTCTCGAGCCGAGGCAACTTTGGTGATGACGGACACGTGGCCTTTGGCACGAGTCAGGGTTTCCTAAATTCCCCCAAAATAAAATATTTAGGTGGTGACTCTGTATTTGGCAAAGCAGTCCATGTTTGACACTTCTTTCTAAAAATCTTTTTTTCAAAACGATTTGCCGGATTTGGACTCTTTGATGATTCATCGGTCTTGCATTGTACTCTGCGAGATTAGATACAGGACCGTGACATCGAGTCTGAACTGAAGTAAGCCCCAATGAACAAAACGGGATTCCCTCCCGGGACGTTCGGGGACGTCTACAGTTTCTGGCGACTCCGCTGGAGATTTAGAGAACTTGACTCGAACTCATGATATCTTGTTTTGATTACACTTATGTGTTTCTTTGCATTGCATTTGCATTGGTGCGCCTAGGACACCGTGTTTGCCATCTGCTATTCCTGAACGGTTTGCCGGAGACTCACTTTGAGAAGCGTGCCATGAGGCTGACCGGTTACGAGCTCTACCACGATGGGAATACAAACCCCAGTTTTTATCGGGGCACCCTTTTGACCATTCGACCTAGTGCATATTCGGAATCCATAGTGACCATTCCAAGCTAGGACAGGTTGCTTACCCGATTATAGGTTGTTTGATACCGCTGCGTGCGTAGTGAAACCCTAGCTCCTGAAGAAATAGGACAGGGAAATCCTACCCCCACATAGGGGTGTTTTTGGCTTTCACTTGCTTGCTACGTGCTTTTAGAGTGTGTCTCTACAAGAATGTATGTATCAGTTTGCAAGTTTGGGTATCAGGCCTGCGGTCATCAGTATTTTGAGCATCGGTTATATCTGCGGGTAACAAATTCAGTTTTAGGGCAGTAATTTGGGGAGCAGTGATCAACGATCGAATACAGTTATTCAGTTATGCGTATATCTATTCTGGTGAATTTGGGCTAAGATGTTGCTTGTTTTCTCTTTCAAGGGGGGATTCAGAGATTCAATTCAGAGCAGCCAGTATCTTCCTTCGCTAAGGCAAGGCAAAGAAAGGCCAGTTAAGGTTCACCGGTTCATCTGATCCGTCAATCACCAGTCACATCACCTCTGTTCAGCTCAGCAGACTCGTGATGACATAGAATTCAGAGGAAATAGTGGTTATGGCAGCTGCATTAAACCAGGGAATCATCATACAGGGTGATACCAACATTGAAGTGCCACACCCACCCAGGTCACCTGCCTCATATCCGATCTGGGAACCCCAGTTATTTCAAACTCGTAAGCCCACCACTTTCGAGTTGATAGGAATGATTGGCGATCTTCAGAGGTCCGTAGCTGATCTAGCCTACGGAATGTCGGCTTCGCCACCAACCACATCGTATGCCGGGAACTTCATACCGGAGGAGCCCCCGCTATTGGGGCGAATTGTAATCGAACTCAGCCAACCTGAAGCCATCCCAAGTTCCGGCAATGGCATGTCGACAACAACGGGGCTCCACTCTGATGTAGCAACTCAAACCTTCTACCAAGCCGAGGCGAGTGGTAAGAACAAGGTGAAGGTGGACACCGATCCCTACGAACAACTCCTATGGGCTGTTGAGGCTTTGAAAGCCGGAGGACTGAATAAACAACAGGTGCTCGCTGTTGCTGTAAAAACTGTGGATGACACTTTCCCCACTCAGAGTGAGGGCAGTTCAAGCCAAGAGGAAAACCGGGAGAAGGGTCGTCGTACCAGAAACGATCCTTTGAGCTCTAATCCTGCACTCGGAAGAGATCGGCAAACCAAGCCAGCACCTGCTGACCCTTTCGCTAGTGCGCCCAGAAAAAATCCACAAACCTCGAAGTACCCACCCCAAGGTCTCAGGGTCTTTCATGCCCGCTATATGCCTTTGTCTAAGGCGCTTCAAATCCTTGCTGAAAAGGGGCATCTTAAACCCTTTGAGCCTCGGCCTCACCCTGCTCATCTTCCACCGGGTCACGATGCTACCCAGTACTATGCGTACCATCAACAGACTGGTCATACCACCGACAATTGCTTCCGTCTTCACCACGAAGTACATGATTTGTTTGACAACGGGGTCGTCCTCCCACCAAGTTCAACAAAGTCTATCGTCACTGGATTAGTGAATCTGAAGGATAATGTGATGTGATCAGGGGGTGAACCACCTGCGGGCGGCGTTCGGTTCACTTCAGATATGGCGTATGGCACGCACTGTTTTGAGCATTTGCGAATGCTAGTTTTTATGATTTCTGACTTGGGTATTTAGGTCAGTTCAGTTGTGTTATTTTGAGTCTGTCTCTTTGTTTTGAGTCAGTCTTTTTGTTAAGGTCTGTCTTGTTGTATCAAGTCAGTCCTGTTGTATAGGAGTCAAGTGATTCCGGGGATGTTACCTCGGATGCTACTATTTTGTTTTGTGTTTGTCTCTTTGCTTTCTTTTTGAGTCTGTTTCTGCCGTGGAGCCAGTTACACCAGAAGATCTGAATGAAGCAGCAGTGGTTTTTCGTACTTTGTGCTTATTTCTACTTTGAGCCTGTTGTGCCAGCAAGTTTAGAATGAAATGGTAGTACATTTCACCCGCTCTTCTGTGCCTTGAAATTATTGCATTGACCTAAGTTTTTCAAAACTTTTTGAACACTGTGATGAAAACGAAGAGGAAGGAATTCCTCAGAATTTGTAAAAATTTGATCAATTGAGAGAAAGAGAGGCGTGCTAAGCCCTTAATGAATGAGATCATGCTTGTTAATGTGAGTACTGAGAAGGATCCTGGATTGATGCAGATTGATTTCACATTGCCTTCCGCGTGAGTGATTAGTCGCTTTCTTAAAAGATTTCAAAAAATATTTTGCGCGGTCCTACGAAGACCTGTATGGAATCGCTCTTGAGATTGTGCAGTTAGGATCGCTCTCAGCCTCGAGACTCAACCCCTTTGCTTCCAAACCTTGAACCTTAATTCATAATGTTCAATGGTCAACCACAATGTAAGGCCCGTGTGGCCGGATCAGAAGCAGCCCATGAACTAGGGGCAAGAATATCTGATGTGATCAAAGGAAGTTTGCAAAGCTAGATCAAAAACACCCCTCGAACTAGGGGCAAAAGATGCCAGATTGTGCTCGAAGAGCCGAAGATGGATCATTCCACAAATCAATGAAGATCGGCAAGAATGCCAAACCCCAAAAGGGAGGAAAGAAGAAGACATTGCTGAAGGACAGCCGAGTTCCTATCCACAACACTAGGGGCAAATTCACCCTCCATTGGATGGACTTCTACATCATTAGTGAACAACAGCCATTCTCCTGGATTTAGATGACTTCAAGATCTCGAAACCATTTGACATGGACAAAGCTACACTTTTACCCTTGAGAGGCTCGCTGGGCCGAAAACTCGGAAGGGCGACCCAGGCAAAAGTTAGAGCAAGAAAAAGAAGAAAAAAGAAAAAAGAGAAAAATGCAAAAAATAAATGAAAAAAAATGAAAAGAAAAGATGAAAAAGAAAAGAAATGAAAAGATTTGAAAAGAAGAGAAGAACAAAGCTCGCAAGGTTGAAAACCCAAAAAGGACGGCCTTGGCAAAAGTTAGAGCGCAAAAGGAAAGGTTAATACCCGAATGTACCTCCCCCCGAACTACGTAAGGCTTGATTCCCATGTTTGGGATACGTAGGCAACTTCGTTCTGAAGTCCAACCGTAAAACACTTCAAATTCAACTGTGTCCATGTGATGGTTCTGGTCATCTTTGTCTTCTCTGTATCCGAGAGCTCGGTTATGATTGTCACCTTGAAAACTGGTTACAGTGTGTTGCGGTGCTATTCAAACAAGGGGCAACTTTCCGTTGCCATACAGCGCGCTGTAGTGCCATTCAAACAAAAGGGCAACTTTTCGTTGCCATGAAGTGCCGTTTAGACAAGGGGCAATTCTCCTTCGAATCTGAGGTTGTGCATCTCGAGAGTAGGTTCCGTGCTTGTTGAGCAGTGGCCATTTGCAAAAACAGTTTTTGAGAATTTTTACTGAGGTTGACTAATTTTCTCGAAAAGTATTTCATTTTTCAAAACTGGACCACTTCTTGGACCCAAAAAAGGAAAATTGCCAGTGTTCATAACCTAACTTGCATGATTTCAAATCAGAAAATCGAACAAATGTGTTAATCTAACTCTCATGTTGGTCAAAATTGTTTTAGTAGAAAGAAAAAATAAAAAATGGCCAAAATAATGAACTAGGGGTACAGTTGAGTCAGGTGTTCTGTCTTTTCCCCGTTGTCAACATACTTGCCAGAAAGGGCACTCTACTTGCCAAGAAGGGCATTCTATCTGCTAGAAAAGGGCACAACTGAGGATAACAATGAAGGGCTAAAAGCTCTGTCATCCTGCAAACAGTGAGGTATCAAGCCAAGTGCGAAGCACGAATTGAAATGGATCAATGCATTCCACTCCCTCATCCAGGGCACCGACTAGACGTCACCGGAAGAAGTAGCCGCGAGTTGATAATGTTGGGCATAAACCCACAACTATCTTGTTTATCCATTAATCACCCAGGAGAATGGATAAAAAATGAGAGATTGAAGAATAGAGAGATATGTGGTGATGTAGACACCCCATTTTTGACAGTCCTCAAGACTTGGACATCACCATTTGAACACTCGGTGATTATCCATGTTTGTGTTCGTTTGGAGTTCCCGGAGGCCTCGGCTCGCGTGCCTTGCCTCAGGATCTCCGAACTCGACCGTTTAGTGTCTGGTTTTGCACCAAACACTTGTGTTTTGCCTTGGAAGGGTAGGGTAGGGCTTGTAGACCATCCCCACCCATCACCGGCAGTGGCTAGAGGCCACCGGCTGGTTTTTGCTGCCACCGGCAATGTATATTGCCGGCTGGCACTATTTGTTGCCGGTCAGCACTTTTTAGTGCCGGCCGGCACTCTTTTTGGCCAAGATGGCATTTTTGGCCAGCCGATTACTGTGCATCTGCTTTAGCAAATATTTTAAGACAGCTGTCTTGCTTTTGCTCCCCTCCATACACGTGTATGGAGGGATCTCCCTCTTATGAAGCTTGTCTTGTAAGCTTTACAAGACAAGAAGTGCCATATAGAGAGAGAGGGCTCTTGGCTTGAGAGGTTAGAGAGAGTTTAGATATTTTGGAGAGCTTAGACAGCCATTGTTAGGGTTTGAGTTCTAGGGTTAGGGTTTGCTACACCTTATCTCTCTTTTTTTCCCTCTTATGTGTGTTTTAGTGCACTTGTGTCTTACTATTGCACACAAACGCATAGTGTTTCACCTTCCTTTGGCTCTTGAGGTTCTAAGGGACTGGTTTTGAAGTTTTGGTGTTGGATTCAAGCTAAGTAAGGCCATTGGAGCACCATTTGTGAAGGGATCATCAAGGGTAAGAAACTTACACCTTTATTCCCCATTTTTGCATTGATTGTCTACCTGGCTTAGAGCTGTTTTTGTGCTTATTGTATAACACAAAAAAGTTCTTTTTTTAGGCCCTCTTTATTGTTTATTAAGAGTGTTTTGTTGTTTGAGGGTGGTTGACCCCCCTTAGGCCTTGAAAGGCCTCATTTTGAGCCATTTTGTGCTAGCTCCGGGATTTTGGTGTTGGGGTCTCTTCACCACTGAAATCTTGAGGGATTTCAGTGGTGAAGATGATGCCTTGAAGTCCCACGAAGGAGAGGGCCACCCCCTCTCCTTGTTGTCCTTGAAAAGGGCATGTTTTGGCCTCTTGAGAGAGCATTATGCTTGAGTGTGTGTTGAACATATTTAGGTTGTTTTTCATGCTTATATATCCATAATATAACATGATTTTAAATTGGTTTTGGTACTCCATGCATGCTTAGCATAGTTGCCTTGTAATGCCTTGTTTTGCCTCAATGTGCCTTAGGTTGTTAGCCTTTGTTGGAGCATGTTTTAGGCTTGGTCTTGTGAAGATTTTGTGCATGTTTTGCCATGTTCTAGGTCTGTCCTAGGTTGTTTGGGTCGAACTTGGCATGCTCCTTTGTATTTAGGCTTGTTGGCCTTGAGCATATGGATGTATAGCATGACATCTTTGCATTGATTTGGTGATTTGGGGTCACTTTATATGTTATTTCAGTCCCATTTCCATGCTTGTTTGATTGCCTTGCATGCATCTTTAATGCCTCTTAAGCTTGTGTAGCAATGCTCCATGTTTTGGTGTTTATGCATGCCTTTGATTTTGAGTCACTTAGATGCCATCTAAGTAGTCCTTTAGCTTTGTTTTAACATGCTAAACCTCTGATTTTGGTCCTTCCTTTCATGCCATGTTTGGCCTTGTTAAGTGTAGTTCAATGCTCCTTTGATTTGCTTTGAACACTTGGACTATTTGTTGCATGTTTGGCTTGATTTTGTTGCTTGGTTTGACACCATCCTAATATGCATTTTCAGAGCTTATGTTGCATGTTAATAGTCCATGATTGTCCTTTTCAAGTGTGCTTGAGAGTTATTCACTTTGTGCCTAAGGTTTGGACCATAACATGTGCATGTGTGCATGTGTGTTTAGCCTCCATTTTTGAGCATTATGGCTACTGTTTTAGGCCTATTTAGGGTTGCCTAATTCATGTTTAAGTCCATCTTTGCATCCATTTGCATTGCCATATGTATGCTTGTATGCTTGCATAAGTTAGTTGCCATGCCATGTTGCATCCTTAGCTTGTATGCTTAGGTTGCATTGCATTTTGCATGCATTCCTTGCCCCTTGATTTGGTGATAGGGATTAGGACTTTGGTTTGATTTGGTTTGCATTTCATTTGAAATCAAAGTTGCATACTTGGTTCTTTGGGCCATCATGCATGGAAATACGTGATTGGTGGTCCGAGAATCGAGGCACGTGCCCCTTTGAGTCATTATCATGATAAGGGACATGGTTGGTGCATATATGCCTTGAATTGTGCTGCCATGCTTTGCCTTGCCCTCTGTTGCTGTCGTTTGCAGATTCTGCAGGAACATTTTGCCGACCGGCAGTATAAGGTGCCGGCCGGCAATCATTCCTCTGCCGACAACTCCATTTTGTGTCGATGGCCACACACCAGTGCCGGTGGTAATTCCACACAGCCGGTGGCACTCCCCAGTGTCCAGGGATGCAGTCCTGAGGTTTTGACAGCCTCCAGAGGAGTGAAGGAAGGAAAACAGAGGCAGCCTACGCATGGCGGCGCGTTTCTCGAGGCGGTTTATCTGTTTTCTTAGCTTAATTTAATTTGTTAATTAAATTAATTAATTTGTAATTATTAATTAGCTTGCGTAGTTAATTAATTTGTAATATTTATTTGGTCCCTCTGAGTAAGGGCAAATCTGTAATAAGTGTGCGTGGGTGGTGTGTATGTCTTCCAATCCCCACTTCTTTCTTCCCTTTTATTTACCTGCTTATGATGGTAGATTAGGGCACGTTTAATTTAGCATACCTTATGCTATGCATGTGTGCATCCATGCATTTGTGTTGCATGCATTAGGCTCGGTACATCACGCTAACTGCATCTGTACTTCAATTCACAAATTGAATATGTGGTAGTTGACCGCATTTCACATGCCATGTTTAGGGTTAGCCGAGCCTGCCTAGATTGCATTTTTGCATGCGATGCATTAGCCATTTTTAACATGAACTAGGACACGCATGTTTGCTAATTAGTTTACTGTTTTGGCACGGAGTACGATGTAAGTATTTACGCTTTAGCATCCCGCATGCGTGTGAGTGTTGCCATGACAGTATGCCTGCCATGCGGCTAAATGCTTATGTGTTAAACTGTTTGAATGCCTGTGGGTGGAGGTTGGATTGTTTGAGTTGGAAAAACTCATTGAAATCCGTGTTTTAGCCTACTTGCGAGTAGCAAATTCCAAAGCATTTTCAAAACAAACGGATATGCAATGTTTCTTTCCAAATTAGGCAATCTAGTCTATACTTGTTTGCTGCGCGCATAACATAGTAATTCTAGGCTAATAAATGGAATAAGAACACATAACGTTTTCAAAATCGGATATCATGGTTAGTAGAGACCGGTCTTCGGACCGGGCGAAAGGGGGTGCTCATAGCTGACCTTCCCCGATCGTACCCAAGCTCCCAAGCCGAGACAACTCCGGTGATGACGGACATGTGGCCTTCAGCACCGAGTCAGGGTTTCCTAAATTTCCCCATTTTAAAAATATTTAGGTGGCGACTCTGTATCTGGCAAAGCAGTCCATGTTTGGCACTACTTTTTCAAAAATCTTTTTCTCAAAACGATTTTCCAGATTTGGACTCTTTGGTTCAAATTAAGAACCGCGACAACAAAATCGCGAGTCCGAACTGTAGCAGCGGGGTCCCCCTCGTGGGCTTGTCTACAGTTTCTGGCGACTCTGCTGGGGATGTTTAGAGAGCTTGACTCGAACTTGTGATATCCTATTTTGATTTCACTTATGTGTTTCTTTGCATTGCATGTGCATTGGTGCGCCTAGGAACACAGTGTTTGCCATCTGCCATTCCTGAACGGCTTGCCGGAGGCTTGTCTTGTCAGGACATGTCCATAAGGCTAACCGGCTATGGGCTCTGACAGCATGGGAACACAAACCCCGGTTTACCGAGGCACCCTTTTTGACCATTCGACCTAGTGCATATTCGGAATCCATAGTGACCATTCCAAAGTTAGGACAGGTTGCTTACCCGATGTTAGGTTGTTTGAGAACCGTTGCGTGCGTACTGAAACCCTAGTTCCTGACAAAATAGGACAGGGAAACCCTACCCCAACATAGGGGTGATTGAGCTCTCTTTACTTGCTATGTGCTTTTAGAGTGTATCTCTACAGGAACGCATATACCAGTTTGCGAGTTTGAGTATCGGGCCTGGGGGCACCAGAATCAGTATTGTTGAGAATCAGTTATCAGGAATCAGTTATCCGCGGGTATCAGATTCAGTATTTTGGGAACAGAAATCTGGGAACAGTGATCAGCAGTAGGGTACAGTTGTTTGGCTACGCTTGTGTTTGATCAGTTTGGACTGAAATGCTGCCTGTTTTTCCTTTCAGTTCAGAGAGTGGCAGAGTTGATACAGAATAGCCAGTGTCTCCCCTTGCTGAGGCAGGATTTATGGCGGCACAAAATTCAGAAGAAGTTGTGGTTATGACGGCTGCATTGGAACAGGGGACCGCTCCGCAGAGTGAGGCCAGCATCAGTATGTCACACCCACCCAGGTCGCCCGTTGTGCACCCAGTCTGGGCTCCCCAGTTATATCAGGCTCGTGAGCCCACCACCTTTGAATTGATGGGAATGATAGGAGACCTCCAGAGGTCCGTGGCCGATCTGGCCTATGGAATGTCGGCTTCACCGCCAGCGGCGCCATATGCCGGGAATTTCATACCACAAGAGCCCCCGCTACTGGGGCTGATCGTGATAGAGCTCAGCCAGCCAGAGGTGGCTTCCAGCTACAGCCGCGACATGCCAGCACCGACCCAGACCCTTGATCAGGCTGAGGCCGGAGGAAAAGACAATGCAAAGGTAGACGCTGATCCTGTTGAACAACTGCTGTGGGCAGTTGAGGCTCTGAAAGTCAGAGGGATGAACAAGCAACAAACATCCGCGATCATGATCAAAGCTGTGGATGATGCTTTCCCCGCTCTGATCAAAGGCAGTTCAAGCCAGGTAGAAAATCGGGATGGGCCCCGTCATGCCCAGACAATTCCTGTAGTTCCCAACCCTGCGCCGGGAAAGGTTCAAAAAGCCAAGGCAGTGCCAGCCGACCCTTTCGCTAGCGCCTCTGGTAAGAATCCTCAATCTTCAAAGTACCTGCCCCGAGGGCGCAGGGTCTTTCATGACCTCCACATGCCTTTGTCTAGGGCATTGCTAATATTGGCGAAGAATGGGCATCTTAAGCCTTTGGAGCCTCGACCACTCCCGAAGAATCTCCCTCCCACGCATGATGCTACCTTGTACTGCGCGTACCACCAACAGTCCGGTCACAGTACCGATGGATGTTCCCGCCTTCGTCATGAAGTGCAGGATTTGATCGACAATAAGGTTATCCTTCCACCCACCCCGGCCAAGTCCGTCACCACCCAGTTGTTGGATTTCGAGGGCTCAGATACTGCGAGTATGTGAAATGGACCGCCTGTGGGCGACATTTGGTATATTTTGGATGAAGCGTCTGGCACGCATTTTTGAGCATCGGTGGAACCGAATTTTGTAAATCCTAGCTTGGATATCGAGCCAGTCTTTTGTTTTGAGTCTGTCTTGTTGTATCGAGTCAGTCCCCTTTGTATATAATACTAGGTGATTCTGGGTTTGTTGTCCCGAACGCCGTTTTGTTATTATCTGTTTTTGTTTTGAGTCTGTTTCTGCCAAGGAGCCAGTTACACCAATCAAATCCGAATGAAACAGCTGTTGCTATCTCAACTTCATGCTTGCTTTCAGCATAAGTGCCAGAGAATTTGATTGGGTTGACAGTACATCTCGCCTGCTCTCCTGCGCGCCAAACTCATTGCATTAACCTTAGTTTTCCAAAAAAAAACAAACCTTTTGAACACTGCGGTGATGAAAACGAAGAGGAAGGAATTCCTCGGGTTTTGCAAAATTTTGATCATTTTGAGAGAAAGAGAGGCGTGCTAAGCCTTTTAATGAACGAAACCATGCTTATCGGCGTGAGTACTGAGAAGGATCCTGGCCTGATCCAGATTGGTTCCACACTATCTTCGGCACAAGCGATTTGTCGCTTTCTTAAAAACTTTCAAAAGCAAATGTTTTGCGCGGCCCCGTGAAGACTTGTGTGGAATCCCTCTTGAGGTCGCGCAGCCTAGGATCGCTCTCAGCCTCAAGATTCAACCCATTGGTTTTCCGACTTTGAACCCGTTCAGAACGTTCAGAAAGTTCAACGGACAAACGCCATGAAAGGCCCGTGTGGCCAGTTTTGAAGTAGCCTTCGATCAAGAAGCTTCAAAGCCGAATCAGAAGGAGTAGATCTCGCAGGAAGAAGCTCGTGGAGTAACCGGGGTGGATTCTCCGCAAATCATTGCAACAGCCGTTCTCCTAGACACAGAGAGGCTTCAATTCAAAAAACCATTTGGCATGGACTTGCTACACTTTTACCCTTTGAGAGGCTCGCTGGGCCGAAAACCCGGAAGGGCGACCCAGGCAAAAGTTAGAGCAAGAGAAAAATACAAAAAAGACAAAAAAGAACAAATGAAAAGAAATGAAAAGAGAAAAGGAGAGAGAAAAAAGGAAGAGCAAAAAGAAAGAAAAAAAATATAGAAAATGACAAGAAGCTCGCAAGGTCGAAAACCCGCATTGGGCGCCTTGGCAAAAGTGAGAGCCAAACAAAGTGAAGGTTAAAATACCCGAGTGTACCTTAACCGGAACTACGTAAGGCTTGATTCCCATGTTTGGGATACGTAGGCACCTTCATCTTGAAGTCCAGCCCCCAACGCTTTCATAGCGTCTCAGTCCATGCAATGGTTTCGATTTCATCCCCAAAGTCCAGTGGCCAACACCCTTCAAGGTGATTGTGTCCATATATGTGTTGTGACCGTCTTTGTCATCGCTGTGTCCAAGAGCTCGACCACCACCAATGAAGACTGTCTGCGGATTGCTGCGGCACCACCCAAACAAGGGGCAACTTTCCGTTGCTGCGAGCCGCCGTGAGCCGCCATTCAAACCAGGGGCAACTTTCCGTTGCCTCCCCCCCCTTTCAAACCAGGGGCAATTTTCCATTGCCTCCGATCCGAGGTTGCGCATCTCAAAGAGTAAGCTCCATGCTCGTCGAGCATCAGCTGTTTGAAAAATAGTTTTTGAAAGTTTTTACTGAGGTTGACTATTTTCTCGAAAACTATTCTATTTTCCAAAACTGGACCATTGTCTTGGACCCAAAAGGAAAATTTCCAGTGCTTGCAGCCTGACTTGCATGCTTTTCAAATCAAAAAATTGAACAAGTACGTTAATCCGACTCTCATTTTGATCAAAATTGTTTTAGTAGAAAGCAAAAAAACAAAGAATGGTTAAAATGATGAACTAGGGGCACAGTTGAGCCAGGCGTTCTGTCTTTCCCCCGTCATCGACGTACTTGCCAGAAGAGCGCTCTACCCCGTCAGAAGAAATAGCCGTGAGCTAACGGTGTTGAGCATGAACCCACACCTTTCTATTTATCCATCAATCACCCCGGGGAGGGATGAAAAAAAAAATGAGAGAATGAAGAATAGAGAGGTGTAAGTTGAGAGAAAAGTGAGGAAACGGGTTTTGAGAAAAAAAAATCCGAGCTCGAGAGCCGAGTGATGTGAGAATCACAAATCAGAAAGGGTGGGAAACAATATCCGAGGTCCCCCACCTTCGCTAACGCGTCTGTATGTCGTGTCTTTTGTTTTGTGTATCTCAACCTTTGTTTTAGGTCTTTTCCGAGCGTGTCTCGTTGTGTTTAGGTCGTGTACTTATATTTGAGTCCTCCCCGCTGTGTTCAGTTGTAGGCTCGATATCCCGGTTTGAAAAACCCTCATTCGATTTCAAAAATCATTTACACTCAGAATGCTGTGCCATTCTCTACATTTGAACGTGTTCCGACTCCAACCGGTTCCACCTTTGAGGTCTGTCCTGTTAGATTGGGCCGTTTGTTCAGAAGTTTGCTGTATGCAGAATGAATCGAATGTTGTGTTATGGGCCGTATGCAGATTAATCCCCAACAGAGTAAGGGCCGTGTATCAAGAATCAGGCAGTGGGTTGCTTGGGTTATTTTGCTGTTGGCTGTTTAGTTATCTGGTTATTACAGTGCGAGTGTTCAATTTTCAGATAACCAATCAATTTCATTTACATTGAGGTGTAACATGATGAGATGCGATGCAATGCATGAGATGTGTAAGTGTAAACACTTTTTCAGATAAAAAGTCCATTTCATTTCATTATCTTTTCAAATGTACAAGTTTTGGAAACAAAAATCTGCCTGCGGCAGTACAAGGTAATCTAACTACCAACAAAAAGAAAAGTACAAAGAAGAAAAGATGGCAAAAATCTGCATCCATGTCAAGCAACTCCAGGAGCATCATTAGCATCGTCGTCAGAGCCCGAGCTAGAACCGCCTCCGGTCTCCTCCTCTAATGACTCTGACTCCGCCTCTGCTTCCGCCTCTGACTCCTCGTCATCATCATCGTCCAGGACTGGAGCTCGCGAGCTGTTCCCGACATGAGTACGCCCTCCCCCAGTACGGGGAAATATCCGGCCCTCCTCATCTCTCCCCCGGGCAGGGACAGAAGGCCCAGCTGGAGCACCTCATGCCATGGGAATCTGGAAAGGAGGCTGAAAAAGCACACAAAAGGGAAATGCATCAGTATACTGTAGACAGTTTATCAGTGCAGAATGCAGTGTATGAGTACAGTGTGAGAATGCCGTGAGCAGTCTATCAGTGCAGAATGCAGTGTGTGAGTACAGTGTATGAATGCCGTGGGCAGTTTAACAGTGCAGAATGCAGTGTATGCAGTGTTCAGATACTGTGAGATCAGTGTATCAGGTGTTGTGCCGTGCATCAGATTATGTGAAGCAGTGTATGAATGGTTTGAGGCCAGTGTTAGAAGGACATACCGGTATGCTGTAGAGGGCTAGGAGATCAAATGTCCGCTGGAGCATTCCCACCATCTCTCCGCCAGAGCGGCAAGGAGAGGCCTACAAGTGGAGAGCCTAGAGAGTCCTCGGCAGAAGGCGCCGAAACCCGCTCGATCCACGATGCGCCGGACTGCATCAGGGAGCTCATCGTACCACTCCCGAGCACCAGCATTCCCATACCCACGGATGGTATGGGAACCCTCCTGTAAACAGAAAATAACAATTGCAAGACAACATTCAAAATGCAGTTTTGAAAAAGCAGATAAAGCATGTGTGCAAGTTTGACAGATTCAGGCAAATACCGAGTGCCGGTGTGCTTACAGTGGACTACAGCGTGTGATGTGTCAGCGTGTTCGGATGTTTCAGAATAGATACAGCATGTGTGCAAATCTAACAGATTCAGACAAATACTGGGTGCCAGTGTGTATGCAGTAGAGTACAGTGAGTGCAGTGTGTTTGAGTAATTCAGGGCTAGTGCAGTGTGTGTGCATGTGTCAGTCTCAAGCAGATATCAGTTGTATGTATGATTACAGTCGACTACAGTCTACAGCATATCAGTTTTCAGCAGTTAAAGAATACAACTAGCTATGACAGTTTTTGTATCCTACATTGCGGAAAGTAAAGCAGAAGACAAAGAATTACCTCGGAAGTGCCGAATGAAAGGTGGGAGGTAGGCTCACGCAGTAGTAGCTCAGGCACCACGTGCCTCTCGAAGCTCCGGAACTGACGCAGGCCGTCGGGGGGCAGAACATGGATCGCCGGTCGGTAGGTCACCGGGTCGAACGGGCGCTCGCTCAGTGGTAGGAGCTCGACCCCGGGATCCATCTCGTGGTCCGGGGGAGTCCCGCCACGCGGAATATCGTCCGCCATATCAGGAATGATGAGAAAATGGCCGGAGGAAGGAAAACCGGGCCGGAATACGAAGAGTCAACTGAAAAGTCGACTCCCGAGAGGGTCGGGAATGGATGGAAAGGCCGGAATGTGAAAAGGCACGGAAATGAAGAGGAAAACAAGGGGAACAAACCCCGAAAAGGCGGGAACGCCAAACGAGGCACCGAAACAAAAATGTGATCGGTTGAAAATGTCCGAAACGCGAAGGAAATCGCGAATCCGACGACGAAAAGGGCGTAGAACGCGAAGAAACAGACAGAAAATGAAAGAAAAATGCTCTAGAGAGAGAGGGCAAGAGTTTTCGGCGGTAGAGAAGTGAGGAATAGGGTTTTGAAACGCTATTTTAAAACACCCGAAGTGAAAAGTCGAATCTGCCCCGATTCAGCAACTTTTTGCCGGTCGGCAATGTTTTGTGCCGGCCGGCACTTTTTTGTGCCGATGGAATTATTTTTTAGCCGGTGGACAGCCGGTGGCCTCCCCTCCTGGCCGGTGATGTTCCCACAGCCTTGTTTAGGCCATATGAGGAGTTTTTGGTCTTCATAGCTCAAGAAAGTGCAAGAAAGTGTACCTCCGATGGTCAACCGGCCTCCGTTCTGACTTCGGACTGCATCTGCCGTGCGTAGCACTCCAACCCATGCAAGGTGTATCCTTTTCGTATCCTTTTGACTTTTACAAGGTCCAAAAGTTGCCCCATGTATATCGCATATCTATCGCACTGTTTTGTACATTTCAAACCATCGCACTGTTTTGTGCATTTCAAATTGTCGCACTGTTTTGTGCATTTCAAATCGTCGCGCTGTTTTGCGCATCGCACTGTTTTGTGCATTGTATTTCAATCGCGCTGTTTTGCGCATCGCACTGTTTTGTGCACCTCACTTGCATCTTGCATGCATCCTATCGCGCTATCTTGCGCACCTCGCTTGTACTTGTTAGTACATTGCATTGTTTTGAACACAAAACAGCTTCGCGTAGCGTATAAGTCCAATTGTCAAAATCTTTTTCGCATCTTATGAGGCATACGTGTCTCATTTGTATCATCTTACATTCCGTATGGCACGCGTGCCGCACTTGCATCATGTGCATCTCAAAAAAAAAAACAATCATAGTGCATTGTCATGCATTTGCATTGTAGATTGCATGCATTCACTGCATCACCTTCCGCCTATGGCTTGCGCCTTTCCAGGTTAAGCTTGGTCTGGTATGTGCCTTTACTTTTCATGTTAAAACACAGTTCTGCATGTGTATCGCGCCGATTCCACGCTGATATGTTGGTTGAGGGTTGCGGTACCTTTTCTGTGTTACACATGGCTCGTATGTGTATATGCCTTTCCTAGGCAAAATTTGGTTTGGCTTGCATGCCATATCCATTGTATCCATATCCATTTCATTGCATGTTTGTACATATTGCATTATAGTTTGCATGCATTCATTGCATCGCCTTCCACCTATGGCTTGCGCCTTTCCAGGTTGAGCTTGGTCCGGTATGTGCCCTTACTTTTCATGTTAAAACACAGTTCTGCATGTGTATCGCGCTGATTCCACGCTGATATGTTGGTTGAGGGTTGCGGCACCTTTTCTGTGTTACACATGGCCTGTATGCGTACATACCTTTCCTAGGCAAGATTTGGTTTGGCCTGCGTGCCATATCCATTGCCATCTTCCTAGCGTATCCATATATATTACATTGTAGTGTAATTTTTGCATCCGGCATTAGGATCGTAGTCCTTTCTCCAGCGGGTCGTTTCCCCACTTATGTCAATTCCACCCAATACTTGTTCTTGCGTCTGTCTACAATGCTCATAGTTCAGTTGACCGTTCTATGGTAGACAGACTTGTTATCTCCATCAATCTATTTGACATAGGTGTGGTTTCGAACCGCTCATGATTGGATCATGATTCAAATGCTTTGCATGTAGCTTGCATTGTTTCAATTACTTTGCATCTTCATTTGCATTGTTTATACATTGTTTTGTATATATTGCATATCATTTTGCATCCACATTTGCATTGTCATGCATGTTGCTAACAATATTGTACCTGTTAAGTTTGTTTTCTTTTCAGGCACGATATTGTATGTACGGTTCATTTGAGGTTGGTGCAACCAGACGAGCCGCACAGGTATTGTATCTCCCGAGTGAGACGTATGGAGAATTGCATAATTCTCTTACATCCTTTCTGTATTGTAGTGTAGTTTGGTGTATGCTAGCTTAAAACTGTCGCATGTATGCTTCGTTACAGCTTTCTTTGCATCATCATAAGTTATGCTCGGCTTCGTGCATTGTCTTGCATTTTGCCCCTGCCTTCGGGCGCATATCTTGTTTGTCCTGCATGTTTGTCTAAGTCTTCGGCCTTGTCAAAAATGGGTCGTCTCTGGGCTTTGACATTCACTCCCGTCATTGTTATGACTTTCGAGTTCTGTCAAAGAGGGGCAACTGTAGACACCCCATTTTTGACCGTCCTCAAGACTTGGACGTCACCATTTGAACACTCGGTGATTATCCATGTTTGTGTTCGTTTGGAGTTCCCGGAGGCCTCGGCTCGCGTGCCTTGCCTCAGGATCTCCGAACTCGACCGTTTAGTGTCTGGTTTTGCACCAAACACTTGTGTTTTGCACCAAACACTTGTGTTTTGCCTTGGAAGGGCAGGGTAGGGCTTGTAGACCATCCCCACCCATCACCGGCAGTGGCTAGAGGCCACCGGCTGGTTTTTGCTGCCACCGGCAATGTATATTGCCGGCCGGCACTATTTGTTGCCGGTCAGCACTTTTTAGTGCCGGCCGGCACTCTTTTTGGCCAAGATGGCATTTTTGGCCAGCCGATTACTGTGCATCTGCTTTAGCAGATATTTTAAGACAGCTGTCTTGCTTTTGCTCCCCTCCATACACGTGTATGGAGGGATCCCCCTCTTATGAAGCTTGTCTTGTAAGCTTTACAAGACAAGAAGTGCCATATAGAGAGAGAGGGCTCTTGGCTTGAGAGGTTAGAGAGAGTTTAGATATTTTGGAGAGCTTAGACAGCCATTGTTAGGGTTTGAGTTCTAGGGTTAGGGTTTGCTACACCTTATCTCTCTCTTTTTCCCTCTTGTGTGTGTTTTAGTGCACTTGTGTCTTACTATTGCACACAAACACATAGTGTTTCACCTTCCTTTGGCTCTTGAGGTTCTAAGGGACTGGTTTTGAAGTTTTGGTGTTGGATTCAAGCTAAGTAAGGCCATTGGAGCACCATTTGTGAAGGGATCATCAAGGGTAAGAAACTTACACCTTTATTCCCCATTTTTGCATTGATTTTCTACCTGTCTTAGAGCTATTTTTGTGCTTATTATATAACACAAAAAAGTTCTGTTTTTAGGCCCTCTTTATTGTTTATTAAGAGTGTTTTGTTGTTTGAGGGTGGTTGACCCCCCTTAGGCCTTGAAAGGCCTCATTTTGAGCCATTTTGTGCTAGCTCCGGGATTTTGGTGTTGGGGTCTCTTCACCACTGAAATCTTGAGGGATTTCAGTGGTGAAGATGATGCCTTGAAGTCCCAAGAAGGAGAGGGCCACCCCCTCTCCTTGTTGTCCTTGAAAAGGGCATGTTTTGGCCTCTTGAGAGAACATTATGCTTGAGTGTGTGTTGAGCATATTTAGGCTATTTTTCATGCTTATATATCCATAATATAACATGATTTTAAATTGGTTTTGGTACTCCATGCATGCTTAGCATAGTTGCCTTGTAATGCCTTGTTTTGCCTCAATGTGCCTTAGGTTGTTAGCCTTTGTGGGAGCATGTTTTAGGCTTGGTCTTGTGAAGATTTTGTGCATGTTTTGCCATGTTCTAGGTCTGTCCTAGGTTGTTTGGGTTGAACTTGGCATGCATCATATAGCTCCTTTGTATTTAGGCTTGTTGGCCTTGAGCATATGGATGTATAGCATGACATCTTTGCATTGATTTGGTGATTTGGGGTCACTTTATATGTTATTTCAGTCCCATTTCCATGCTTGTTTGATTGCCTTGCATGCATCTTTAATGCCTCTTAAGCTTGTGTAGCAATGCTCCATGTTTTGGTGTTTATGCATGCCTTTGATTTTGAGTCACTTAGATGCCATCTAAGTAGTCCTTTAGATTTGTTTTAACATGCTAAACCTCTGATTTTGGTCCTTCCTTTCATGCCATATTTGGCCTTGTTAAGTGTAGTTCAATGCTCCTTTGATTTGCTTTGAACACTTGGACTATTTGTTGCATGTTTGGCTTGATTTTGTTGCTTGGTTTGACACCATCCTAATATGCATTTTCAGAGCTTATGTTGCATGTTAATAGTCCATGATTGTCCTTTTCAAGTGTGCTTGAGGGTTATTCAATTTGTGCCTAAGGTTTGGACCATAACATGTGCATGTGTGCATGTGTGTTTAGCCTCCATTTTTGAGCATTATGGCTACTGTTTTAGGCCTATTTAGGGTTGCCTAATTCATGTTTAAGTCCATCTTTGCATCCATTTGCATTGCCATATGTATGCTTGTATGCTTGCATAAGTTAGTTGCCATGCCATGTTGCATCCTTAGCTTGTATGCTTAGGTTGCATTGCATTTTGCATGCATTCCTTGCCCCTTGATTTGGTGATATGGATTAGGACTTTGGTTTGATTTGGTTTGCATTTCATTTGAAATCAAAGTTGCATACTTGGTTCTTTGGGCCATCATGCATGGAAATGCGTGATTGGTGGTCCGAGAATCGAGGCACGTGCCCCTTTGAGTCATTATCATGATAAGGGACATGGTTGGTGCATATATGCCTTGAATTGTGCTGCCATGCTTTGCCTTGCCCTCTGTTGCTGTCGTTTGCAGATTCTGCAGGAACATTCTGCCGACCGGCAGTATAAGGTGCCGGCCGGCAATCATTCCTCTGCCGACAACTCCATTTTGTGCCGATGGCCACACACCAATGCCGGTGGTAATTCCACTCAGCCGGTGGCACTCCCCAGTGTCCAGGGATGCAGTCCTGAGGTTTTGACAGCCTCCAGAGGAGTGAAGGAAGGAAAACAGAGGCAGCCTACGCATGGCGGCGCGTTTCTCGAGGCGGTTTATCTGTTTTCTTAGCTTAATTTAATTTGTTAATTAAATTAATTAATTTGTAATTATTAATTAGCTTGCGTAGTTAATTAATTTGTAATATTTATTTGGTCCCTCTGAGTGAGGGCAAATCTGAAATAAGTGTGCGTGGGTGGTGCCTATGTCTTCCAATCCCCACTTCTTTCTTCCCTTTTATTTACCTGCTTATGATGGTAGATTAGGGCACGTTTAATTTAGCATACCTTATGCTATGCATGTGTGCATCCATGCATTTGTATTGCATGCATTAGGCTCGGTACATCACGCTAACTGCATCTGTACTTCAATTCACAAATTGAATATGTGGTAGTTGACCGCATTTCACATGCCATGTTTAGGGTTAGCCGAGCCTGCCTAGATTGCATTTTTGCATGTGATGCATTAGCCATTTTTAACATGAACTAGGACACGCATGTTTGCTAATTAGTTTACTGTTTTGGCACGGAGTACGATGTAAGTATTTACGCTTTAGCATCCCGCATGCGTGTGAGTGTTGCCATGACAGTATGCCTGCCATGCGGCTAAATGCTTATGTGTTAAACTGTTTGAATGCCTGTGGGTGGAGGTTGGATTGTTTGAGTTGGAAAAACTCATTGAAATCCGTGTTTTAGCCTACTTGCGAGTAGCAAATTCCAAAGCATTTTCAAAACAAACGGATATGCAATGTTTCTTTCCAAATTAGGCAATCTAGTCTATACTTGTTTGCTGCGCGCATAACATAGTAATTCTAGGCTAATAAATGGAATAAGAACACATAACGTTTTCAAAATCGGATATCATGGTTAGTAGAGGCCGGTCTTCAGACCGGGCGAAAGGGGGTGCTCATAGCTGACCTTCCCCGATCGTACCCAAGCTGCCGAGCCGAGACAACTCCGGTGATGACGGACATGTGGCCTTCGGCACCGAGTCAGGGTTTCCTAAATTTCCCCATTTTAAAAATATTTAGGTGGCGACTCTGTATCTGGCAAAGCAGTCCATGTTTGGCACTACTTTTTCAAAAATCTGTTTCTCAAAACGATTTGCCAGATTTGGACTCTTTGGTTCAGATTAAGAACCGCGACAACAAAATCGCGAGTCCGAACTGTAGCAGCGGGGTCCCCCTCGCGGGCTTGTCTACAGTTTAGAGGAAAAGCGAGGAAAGGGTTTCGAGAGAAAAACCGAGCTTGAGGGCCGAGTGATGTGAGAATCACAAATAAGAAAGGGTGGGAATAATACCTGAAGAAACTTGCTCCTCGTGCACTGAGAGGTCTCTTGCCATTGGAACACGTTTGTGTGTCGTGTTAGTCGTTTTGTTTCTCTCGATTCTTGTTTTGAGTCGTTTCGGGTGTCTATAGATGTGTTTAGGTTGTCTTACCTTATCTTTCTCTTTGTTGTTGAACCGTGGTGTGCTGTGTTCAGTCGTAGGCTCAATACCCAGTTGAGAACTTATTCTCACTCTCAATTTCAAAAAATCGTTTTGTGCTCAGAGTGCCGTGCCGTTCTCCATATTTGCGCAAAACAAGATTTTGTTCTTTCAAAAACTGCAGGGTTCAACCCGAGTCATGTGGGAACAGTAAAACCAGGACCTATCTGAAACCATATAGGTTCCAGACTTCGAAGTAAAAGAAAAAAAAGGGAAAATGTCGGGCATCTGAGTTTGTTTCAACTTCTGCAAGTTCCATCATCGCATCCTGTATGTTTAGAAGGCGCTATGTGTTCAAACTTAAAAAAATACGGTGTTATGAGCCGTGTGTTCAGATCGAGCAGTGTTGTGTTATGAGCCATGCGCAAATGAAAATGTATGAGCTGTGGGTTCAGAATTGAAATGTGTGAGCTGCGTGTTCAACATGAAGTATATGAGCTGTTTGTTCAGAATTGAAAAATGTGAGCTGCGTGTTCAACATATGAGCTGTGGGTTCAGAATTGAAATGTGTGAGCTGCGTGTTCAACATATGAGCTGTGGGTTCAGAATTGAAATGTGTAAGCAGCGTGTTCAACATGAAGTATATGAGCTGTGTGCTCAGAATCGAAAAGTGTGAGCTGCGTGTTCAAAATATGAGCTGTGGGTTCAAAATTGAAATGTGTGAGCTACGTGTTCAACATGAAGTATATGAACTGTGTATTCAGAATTAAAAAATGTGAGCTGCGTGTTCAACATATGAGCTGTGGGTTCATAATCAAAATGTGTGAGCTGCGTGTTCAACATGAAGTATATGAGCTGTGTGTTCAGAATCGAAAAGTGTGAGCTGTGTGTTCAACATATGAGCTGTGGGTTCAGAATTGAAATCTGTGAGCTGCGTGTTCAACATATGAGCTCTGGGTTCAGAATTGAAATGTGTGAGCTGCGTGTTCAACATGAAGTATATGAGCTGTGTGTTCAAAATTGAAAAGTGTGAGCTGTGTGTTCAACATATGAGCTGTGGGTTCAGAATTGAAATCTGTGAGCTGCGTGTTCAACAAGAAATATATGAGCTGTGTGTTCAGAATTGAAAAGTGGGAGCAGCGTGTTCAACATATGAGTTGTGGGTTCAGAATTGAAATGTGTGAACTGCGTGTTCAACATATGAGCTGTGGGTTCAGAATTAAAATGTGTGAGCAGCGTGTTCAACATGAAGTATATAAGCTATGTGTTCAGAATCGAAAAGTGTGAGCTGCGTGTTCAACATATGAGCTGTGGGTTCAGAATTGAAATGTGTGAGCTGCGTGTTCAACATGAAGTATATGAACTGTGTATTCAGAATTAAAAAGTGTGAGCTGCGTGTTCAACATATGAGCTGTGGGTTCATAATCAAAATGTGTGAGCTGCGTGTTCAACATGAAGTATATGAGCTGTGTGTTCATAATCGAAAAGTGTGAGCTGCGTGTTCAACATATGAGTTGTGGGTTCAGAATTGAAATGTGTGAGCTGCATGTTCAACATGATGTATATGAGCTGTGTGTTCAGAATTGAAATGTGTGAGCTGCGTGTTCAACATGAAGTATATCAGATGTGTGTTCAAAATCGAAAAGTGTGAGCTGTGTGTTCAACATATGAGCTGTGGGTTCAGAATTGAAATGTGTGAGCTACGTGTTGAACATGAAGTTTATAAGCTGTGTGTTCAGAATTGAAAAGTGTGAGCTGCGTGTTCAATATATGAGTTGTGGGTTCAGAATTGAAATGTGTAAACTGCGTGTTCAACATATAAGTTGTGGGTTTAGAATTGAAATGTGTGAGCAGTGTGTTCAACATGAAGTATATGAGCTGTGTGTTCAGAATCGAAAAGTGTGAGCTGCGTGTTCAACATGAAGTATATGAGCTTTGTGTTCAAAATTGAAAAGTGTGAGCTGCGTGTTCAACATATGAGCTGTGGGTTCAGAATTGAAATGTATGAGCTGTGTGTTCAACATGAAGTATATGAGTTGTGTGTTCGGAATCGAAAAGTGTGAGCTGCGTGTTCAACATGAAGTATATGAGCTTTGTGTTCAAAATTGAAAAGTGTGAGCTGCGTGTTCAACATATGAGCTGTGGGTTCAGAATTGAAATGTATGAGCTGTGTGTTCAACATGAAGTATATGAGTTGTGTGTTCGGAATCGAAAAGTGTGAGCTGCGTGTTCAACATATGAGCTGTGGGTTCAGAATTGAAATGTGTGAGCTGCGTGTTCAACATATGAGCTATGGGTTCAGAATTGAAATGTGTGAGCTGCGTGTCAACATATGAGCTATGGGTTCAGAATTGAAATGTGTAAGCTGCGTGTTCAACATATGAGCTGTGGGTTCAGAATTAAAATGTGTGAGCTGCGTGTTCAACATTAATTGTGACACCCCTGTTCCGTAGTATGTTAATTGGTCCTTAACATGATGTGATTATGTATTTTGATATGATTTTGTGTTCCACTATGTGAAAATATGTGGTTTGAAATTTTATCTGTTCATCGTAGGAATATCTGTTTGAGTAGTCTGCTTTGGAAATTTAATTGAGGGCCTTATCGGCCACGGAACCCGAAATTGATTACGCCATTGTGGTTGGCATAATTTTTAGGGCCTACGGTGAAATTTAATTGAAATTTGATACTGGTCAATTTAAACTGATTAAATTGATAAATTAAGTACCCCATTATTTTATATTAAAATATTTGTTAGTGGGGCTTGTTGTATATTTGTATTGCACTCTCCTTTAGCTCTCTTAAAACTCAAAATCTGAGTTAGACAATTGAAAGTGAGAGAGAGGCCGGCCATGGAGAGAAAAAGGGAGAGATTTGTGTAATTTGGGCTCAAGACTTGGGAATTTGAAGATCTAGCTCAAGATTTGGCTAGAGCTTGAGTGTTGAAGCTCTTAGGTAAGTGATTTCATGAACTCTTACTTGTAATTTGTAGGTTCAAGGGTTGTTTGTGATCAAGAACATGTAATGAGTTGATTTTTGTTGAGATTGAAGTCTTAGAACTCATGCATGTAAGAAATTACTTTGAATTTGCATGTTTGAGCTTGAAACACATGATTCATGTGGAGTTTTGGTTAAAGCTCATGTTGTAGTCACCATTTGTACCATCTAAGTTGAGAATGATGAGCATCTCCCACATGCATGTACAAATCATGGGAGTATAAGTCTTGAATGTTTGAATTTGAGCATGTTGATGATGGGTTTGAGATAATTTGGGACATGCATGTAGATAATTCATGTAATTGAGCTTCCTAATGTTGTAATCTTGCATTAGTAGCATGTTAGCATGTGTAAATGTGTAATTTGAACCATTGCATGCAAGAAATGTAGATGGAAAACTGATTTGGAGCTCAAGAACACGATCTGGGAAACCCAGATTTTTGAGGTCCGCTCGAGCGGGGTAATGGCCGCTCGAGCGGGAAAATCGTGCTCCCAGCATTTTTGCAGAGTTGGATGTCCGCTCGAGCGGGACACTTCACGCTCGAGCGTGGATTTTTGTAGACAGACCTTCAGCTCGAGCGCTCTATTCCACGCTCGAGCGCATCTTTCGTGCAACCAGTACTTTTGCAGGCCTTAAGGGTCCGCTCGAGCGGAGAAGCTTACGCTCGAGCGGGGACCCTGTTTCCTAGAATTTTGTTCATGCATTCTGTGATTCGTTTTCCGTTCTCTTTCACTTGTAAGCACTCTTAGGCATGTGTTAAGCATTGTAAATGAGTTAATGAGATAAGAACAAAGCCTAAAGAGGAATATGTGAATTAAAGAGCGGATTGAACTGTTAGTGACCCTTTTGTATTCATGAAATGTGTAGGGTCAAGCTCCAGGGCGCATCCACAAGCCGATCACTGTGAGTAATATCAATATTTGAAAACTTGTCAATGTCCAATTGTTATTCCCCTATAAATATTATGAGTTGTTAATTGGGATTGTGGACAAAAGTCTGACAAGAATAAATGAATGAGTGGGCCAAAGGCCGTGTTGACATGAATGAGTGGGCCAAAGGCCGTGTTGACATGAATGAGTGGGCCAAAGGCCGTTTTGACATGAATGAGTGGGCCAAAAGCCGTTTTGACATGAAAGAGTGGGCCGAAGGCCGATTTGACATGAATGAGTGGGCCAAAGGCCGTTTTGACATGAAAGAGTGGGCCGAAGGCCGTTTTGACATGAATGAGTGGGCCAAAGGCCGTTTTGACATGAAAGAGTGGGCCGAAGGCCGTTTGACATGAATGAATGGGCCAAAGGCCGTTTGACATGAATGAATGGGCCGAAGGCCGTTTTGCCATGAATGGAAACCCGGATGGGCCAAAGGCCAGAATGTTTGGAACTACAGTTACTTGACTTGCATTTCGTATAGTTATATATATTTTGCTGTTAAACAGAAGTATGAATTGGGCCCAAGGCCGTTTGGAGCATGTTGTTCTACATATTGTTATGTAACTGTTATATTTGATATTATTCACTGGGCTATCGCTCACGCTCATTCATGTATTTGTAGGTGAGCCAAGGGAAGTCCAAACCCAGCCCCAGTGAAGTCTGCTAGAAACAACAGGAGTTTTGGGAGAGTCAGCCTTGTGCCTTGCGCATGAGACCATCCTCGCCCTTTTACTATGTACCTATGTTTTGTCTTGTTGGCAAGGAACTAGTGCATGTCTGTATATAGTCTGTTATAGGTTGACTCGTTCTGGACGATCCTGTCTGTAATGAATTTGGTGAAACTGTACTTTTGATGTGAGTTATTAACGTATCTGAGTATGGTTTGTTTGATGTGCATATAAGCACGGCTCTATGGACAAAGTTTTTAATTTTGCTTCCGTTTGGCCCCATTAACTCTGTTAAAATACGTTTAGAACAGTCTGAGGCCGTAGGTAATCTCATGATTACTGGCCGGTTACGTCCTTAACCCACGGGGGCGGGTTAGGGTCGTGACAGAGTGGTATCAGAGCACGAGTTAATAACTCACACACTTGTCCAAAAAGAGCAATAAGCGTCTAGATAAGATCTAGGATGCATTCATGTGATAAATACGAGTTTGGAAGCATTGATTATATGCTTAAATGTTTTGTTATGAATAATTATATGTGTAAGTTGTGAACTACTTGCATTACGAATTATCTGGAAATATGTGCTCCTTAGTGTATGTGTACTTGTGTATCTTTGGTATGGAATATAATGCAAGTTTAATCAGATTGTGAGAACCAGAGGTGATGAGTTAGAGGAATCCTCTGCTGCCAGACTGGACAGAATGGAAAGACTGATTCAGGAAATGGCAGAAGCTTTGAGACAGCAACAAGAGTGGCAGCAACAGTGGCAGCAACCACACCCGCCACCTCCACCTCAGGCACCGCCCGTGCCAGATAATCAAAATGATGATCGGATAATTGCTCTCACCAAGGAGTTCAAGAAAATGAAACCACCACAGTTTCATGGTGGACTGGATCCTTTGAAAGCGGAAGCTTGGGTTCTTGGGATCGAAAAACTGTTTGAAGTATTTCTGTGCTCGGATACACAGAAAGTGCTTCTAGCCACTTTTATGTTAGAAGACGAAGCGAGAAGATGGTGGATGTTGATGCGAGAAAACCACAGGGATGTTGACTGGGTGAAATTTTTGGAAATCTTCTATGACAAGTACTTCCCGCAGTGTGTCCGGGACAGGAAAGTGGCAGAGTTCATGGAACTCAAGCAAGACAGCATGACTGTAGCTGAGTATGAGGCCAAATTTACTGAGTTGGCCAGGTTTGCACCACACGTAATTGACACTGATTATAAGAAGGCAAGGCATTTTGAAGGTGGGCTCCGAAGTGACATCCTAGAGCGAGTGAATGTCCTGAAATTGGAGACCTACATTGGGGTGCTTGACCGGGCCATTATATCAGAGGCTAACATAGCTAGACAAGCTAAGCCAACAACCGAATGGAAAGGCAACAAAAGACAAGGCTTCTTTTCGAAGAAGAGATTTTTGAAAAAGCAAAACACGGGCTCCTCAACTACTTCCGGTTCTTCCCGAGACACAGCTCCCATGTGCAACACTTGTGGCAAAAAGCACCGTGGAGTCTGTTACCGTACATCAGGAGCCTGTTTTAAGTGTGGGAAACAAGGGCATATAGCCCGAGATTGTAATCAGAATAGTGGGAAGATAGCTGCTAGCTCCACTGCATCGATCCCGAAGCCGGGAAACACTCTGAGATCTGCTACTACTGGGGATACAGTGAGACAAGGGAGAGTCTTTGCACTCGTTCCGGGTGATACACGGAATGCCAATGCCGTTGTCTCAGGTACTATCTCGATATGTAATCAGGATGCTTTTGTGTTAATTGATTCTGGATCAACGCATTCGTTTGTGACATATGCATTTGCATCTAGACTGAAAAGACCCCTAGAATTGTTGCCATATTTGTTATGTGTGTCTGCTCCATCGGGAGAATCTGTGTTATGTGACTATATATATCGGTTTTGTGACATGCATATTGAGGATGCTACCCTATATGTAGATTTGTTGCCCTTAAACTTTAGACACTTCGATGTAATTTTGGGCATGGATTGGTTGACCAAATATTGTGCTACTATAGATTGTGTGACAAAGAGGGTTGTGTTTAAACCACCAGAACAGGAAGAAATTGTGTTTGTGGGAAATGGGGTAGTACCTCCACCATATTTGATATCTGCAATGAAAGCATGTAAATTGATCAGGAAGGGATGCCAGGGTTATTTGTGTTATGTATTGACTGAACAATCCGTGAATGTTGAATTGAATGATATTCCCATCGTTAGAGAATTCCCAGATGTGTTTCCAAATGAATTACCAGGGGAATTGGTAGACAGGGAGATAGAGTTTACTATTGAAACTGTGCCAAGCACCCAGCCTATTTCTAAAACTCCCTACAGGATGGCTACAGCCGAAATGAAAGAATTAAAAGAACAGTTGCAAGACCTTCTTGATAAAGGGTTTATCTGGCCCAGTACTTCGCCTTGGGGCGCACCAGTGTTATTTGTAAAGAAAAAGGATGGTACCTTACGCCTATGTATTGATTACCGGGAATTGAACAAGGTAACGATAAAGAACAAATATCCCTTACCCCGTATTGATGACTTATTTGATCAGTTGCAGGGATCACGGGTGTTTTCTAAGATTGATTTGAGATCTGGGTATCATCAGCTGAAGGTTAAAGCAGAGGATGTTGAGAAAACCGCATTCAGAACGAGGTATGGTCATTTTGAATTCCTTGTCATGCCATTTGGAGTGACTAATGCTCCAGCAGCGTTTATGGACCTAATGAATAGAATTTTTAAAACCTACCTTGATGAGTTTGTTGTAGTCTTCATCGATGATATTTTGATTTACTCTAAAGATAAACTTGAACATGAACATCATTTGAGGATTGTTTTACAAATACTTCGGGAAAGAAAACTATTTGCTAAGTTAAAGAAATGTGAGTTTTGGTTGGATGAGGTTATTTTCTTAGGGCACGTGGTCAACAAGGAAGGAATTTCAGTGGACCCGCAGAAAATAGAAGCAATTGTGAATTGGCCTACACCAACTAATGTGACAGAAGTTCGCAGTTTCATGGGCTTAGCTGGGTACTACAGAAGGTTTGTAAAGGAATTTTCGAAATTAGCTGTGCCTCTTACCCAATTGACATGTAAAGGACAACCATTTGAGTGGAATAGTGAAAGAGAATCAGCCTTTCATGAATTGAAGACAAGATTGACCACTGCACCAATTTTGACACTACCTTCAGGTACGGAAAATTTTGTGATTTTCAGTGACGCATCTTATAAGGGTTTGGGTTGTGTGTTAATGCAGAACGGAAAGGTTATTGCTTACGCCTCCCGACAGTTGAGGCCACATGAGAAGAATTATCCAACACATGACCTAGAATTGGCCGCAGTTGTTTTTGCTTTGAAAATCTGGCGGCATTATTTGTATGGGGCAAAGTGTGAAGTCTACACAGATCATAAAAGCCTAAAATACTTCTTCACGCAGAAAGAGTTGAATATGCGTCAGAGAAGATGGCTGGAATTGATAAAAGATTACGACCTAGAAATTCAGTATCACCCCGGAAAAGCTAATACAGTGGCTGATGCCTTGAGCAGGAAATCAACAGGGAGTATGGCTTGTTTGCTTACTGAACAAAGGGAGATTTTGCAAGACTTTGAAAAGTCTGAAATTGAAGTGGTAGTGTGTGAACAGGGCGGATTGATAGCCGCTATTACAGCCGAGCCGGCAATTGTTGATGAAATCAAGCAAAAACAGAAAGAGGATGAGTTCCTCAGAAAGGTAATTGATGAATTTGAAGTCAGCCCAAAAGCAGAGTTCAGTATCGAGAATGGAATGTTGAAATTTCGAAACCGAATATGTGTTCCAGTTATTCCGGAGCTAAAGAAGAGGGTCTTAGATGAAGCCCACAGATCCGTATTTGCTATGCATCCGGGTAACAATAAAATGTATCGGGATTTGAAACAAACCTATTGGTGGCCTAGAATGAAGAAAGAGATTGCAGAATATGTGTCCAAGTGCCTTCAGTGTCAGCAAGTTAAGGCCGAACATCAGAAACCAGGCGGTCTACTTCAACCTCTCCCCATTCCTGAGTGGAAGTGGGAACATGTGACTATGGATTTCGTTGTTGGCCTACCTCGGACTTCCCGAGGTATGGATTCTGTTTGGGTTGTAGTTGATAGACTGACTAAATCTGCACATTTTCTGCCTGTCAAAACTACATTTACTGCTTACAGGTTGGCTACTATTTATGTTGATGAAATTGTCCGCTTACATGGAGTTCCAGTATCCATTGTGTCGGATAGAGATCTGAAGTTTGTATCTAGATTGTGGAAGAGTTTGCAGGAAGCTATGGGAACAGAACTAAGGTTCAGCACTGCATTCCACCCACAGACAGATGGGCAGTCAGAACGAACAATACAGACTTTGGAAGATATGCTTCGCATGTGTGCTTTGGATTTTCAGGGGAGTTGGGAAGATTACCTGCCACTTGCAGAATTTGCCTATAATAATAGCTTCCACTCCAGCATCGGTATGGCACCATACGAGGCTTTGTATGGTAGGAGGTGTAGATCACCTATTTGTTGGACAGAGGTCGGGGACAGAGCTTTGCTCGGGCCTGAAATTGTACAAGACACCTCTGAAAAGATCAAAACTATTCGGCAAAGGCTCAAAACAGCTCAAGACCGACAGAAGAGTTATGCAGATGTCCGGAGAAGACCTCTTGAGTATGAGGTCGGCGACCATGTGTTCATCCGTGTTTCTCCAATGAAAGGCCAAGTCAGGTTTGGGAAAAAGGGCAAGTTGACGCCCCGTTATATTGGGCCGTTTCAAATTTTGGAGAAACTTGGTCCAGTTGCTTATAGAGTTGCTTTGCCACCGGGATTTGAGCAAATCCACAATGTGTTCCATGTGTCAATGTTGAGGGGTTACCTCCGAGACCCGTTGCATGTGATTGATTATCACCGGATTGCTATTGATGAAAATATGGAATATGCTGAATGGCCGGAAAGAATTGTTGACCGACAAGTGAAAGAATTGAGAAACAAATCCATTCCAATGGTGAAAGTGGAATGGAAGGAACACTATGGGACAGATGCTACATGGGAAAAAGAGGAGGAAATGCGTCTACGCTATCCACATTTGTTTCCCGACGAAGGTAAGTTAAGTTTGGAGGACCAAACTTCCTAAAGGGGGGAAGACTGTGACACCCCTGTTCCGTAGTATGTTAATTGGTCCTTAACATGATGTGATTATGTATTTTGATATGATTTTGTGTTCCACTATGTGAAAATATGTGGTTTGAAATTTTATCTGTTCATCGTAGGAATATCTGTTTGAGTAGTCTGCTTTGGAAATTTAATTGAGGGCCTTATCGGCCACGGAACCCGAAATTGATTACGCCATTGTGGTTGGCATAATTTTTAGGGCCTACGGTGAAATTTAATTGAAATTTGATACTGGTCAATTTAAACTGATTAAATTGATAAATTAAGTACCCCATTATTTTATATTAAAATATTTGTTAGTGGGGCTTGTTGTATATTTGTATTGCACTCTCCTTTAGCTCTCTTAAAACTCAAAATCTGAGTTAGACAATTGAAAGTGAGAGAGAGGCCGGCCATGGAGAGAAAAAGGGAGAGATTTGTGTAATTTGGGCTCAAGACTTGGGAATTTGAAGATCTAGCTCAAGATTTGGCTAGAGCTTGAGTGTTGAAGCTCTTAGGTAAGTGATTTCATGAACTCTTACTTGTAATTTGTAGGTTCAAGGGTTGTTTGTGATCAAGAACATGTAATGAGTTGATTTTTGTTGAGATTGAAGTCTTAGAACTCATGCATGTAAGAAATTACTTTGAATTTGCATGTTTGAGCTTGAAACACATGATTCATGTGGAGTTTTGGTTAAAGCTCATGTTGTAGTCACCATTTGTACCATCTAAGTTGAGAATGATGAGCATCTCCCACATGCATGTACAAATCATGGGAGTATAAGTCTTGAATGTTTGAATTTGAGCATGTTGATGATGGGTTTGAGATAATTTGGGACATGCATGTAGATAATTCATGTAATTGAGCTTCCTAATGTTGTAATCTTGCATTAGTAGCATGTTAGCATGTGTAAATGTGTAATTTGAACCATTGCATGCAAGAAATGTAGATGGAAAACTGATTTGGAGCTCAAGAACACGATCTGGGAAACCCAGATTTTTGAGGTCCGCTCGAGCGGGGTAATGGCCGCTCGAGCGGGAAAATCGTGCTCCCAGCATTTTTGCAGAGTTGGATGTCCGCTCGAGCGGGACACTTCACGCTCGAGCGTGGATTTTTGTAGACAGACCTTCAGCTCGAGCGCTCTATTCCACGCTCGAGCGCATCTTTCGTGCAACCAGTACTTTTGCAGGCCTTAAGGGTCCGCTCGAGCGGAGAAGCTTACGCTCGAGCGGGGACCCTGTTTCCTAGAATTTTGTTCATGCATTCTGTGATTCGTTTTCCGTTCTCTTTCACTTGTAAGCACTCTTAGGCATGTGTTAAGCATTGTAAATGAGTTAATGAGATAAGAACAAAGCCTAAAGAGGAATATGTGAATTAAAGAGCGGATTGAACTGTTAGTGACCCTT
Source organism: Camellia sinensis (assembly GCF_055761805.1). NCBI lineage: Eukaryota > Viridiplantae > Streptophyta > Magnoliopsida > Ericales > Theaceae > Camellia > Camellia sinensis. The sequence goes on from NC_138966.1 coordinate 18,419,754, forward strand.
TTGTATTCATGAAATGTGTAGGGTCAAGCTCCAGGGCGCATCCACAAGCCGATCACTGTGAGTAATATCAATATTTGAAAACTTGTCAATGTCCAATTGTTATTCCCCTATAAATATTATGAGTTGTTAATTGGGATTGTGGACAAAAGTCTGACAAGAATAAATGAATGAGTGGGCCAAAGGCCGTGTTGACATGAATGAGTGGGCCAAAGGCCGTGTTGACATGAATGAGTGGGCCAAAGGCCGTTTTGACATGAATGAGTGGGCCAAAAGCCGTTTTGACATGAAAGAGTGGGCCGAAGGCCGATTTGACATGAATGAGTGGGCCAAAGGCCGTTTTGACATGAAAGAGTGGGCCGAAGGCCGTTTTGACATGAATGAGTGGGCCAAAGGCCGTTTTGACATGAAAGAGTGGGCCGAAGGCCGTTTGACATGAATGAATGGGCCAAAGGCCGTTTGACATGAATGAATGGGCCGAAGGCCGTTTTGCCATGAATGGAAACCCGGATGGGCCAAAGGCCAGAATGTTTGGAACTACAGTTACTTGACTTGCATTTCGTATAGTTATATATATTTTGCTGTTAAACAGAAGTATGAATTGGGCCCAAGGCCGTTTGGAGCATGTTGTTCTACATATTGTTATGTAACTGTTATATTTGATATTATTCACTGGGCTATCGCTCACGCTCATTCATGTATTTGTAGGTGAGCCAAGGGAAGTCCAAACCCAGCCCCAGTGAAGTCTGCTAGAAACAACAGGAGTTTTGGGAGAGTCAGCCTTGTGCCTCGCGCATGAGACCATCCTTGCCCTTTTACTATGTACCTATGTTTTGTCTTGTTGGCAAGGACCTAGTGCATGTCTGTATATAGTCTGTTATAGGTTGACTCGTTCTGGACGATCCTGTCTGTAATGAATTTGGCAAAACCGTACTTTTGATGTGAGTTATTAACGTATCTGAGTATGGTTTGTTTGATGTGCATATAAGCACGGCTCTATGGACAAAGTTTTTAATTTTGCTTCCGTTTTGCCCCCATTAACTCTGTTAAGATACGTTTAGAACAGTCTGAGGCCGTAGGTAATCTCATGATTACTGGCCGGTTACGTCCTTAACCCACGGGGGCGGGTTAGGGTCGTGACATTAATTATATAAGCTGTGTGTTCAGAATCAAAAAGTGCGAGCTGCGTGTTCAACATATGAGCTGTGGGTTCAGAATTGAAATGTGTGAGCTGCGTGTTCAACATGAAATATTTGAGCTGTGTGTTCAGAATTGAAAAGTGTGAGCTGTGTGTTCAACATATGAGCTGTGTGTTCAGAATTGAAAAGTGTGAGCTGCGTGTTCAAACATATGAGTTGTGTGTTCAGAATTGAAATGTGTGAGCTGCGTGTTCAACATGATGTGTATGAGCAGTGTGTTCAGAATTGAAATGTGTGAGCTGCGTGTTCAACATGAAGTGTATGAGCTGTGGGTTCCGAATCGAAATGAGTTGCGTGTCCCCAAATGTGCTGTGTGCCCTAAAATGTGTTGTGCGCCTGAAATGAACTGTGTGTTTGGAATAAGTGGTGTGCCCCAAATGAGCTGCGTGCCCCAAATGTGTTGTGTGCCCTAAAATGTGTTGTGCTCCCGAAATGAACTGTGTGTTCAGAATAAGCCGTGCGCCCCAAATGAGTTGCGTGCCCCAATTGTGCTGTGTGCCCCAAAATGTGTTGTGCGCCCGAAATGAACTGTGTGTTCAGAATAAGTCGTGTGCCCCCAAGATGAGCTGTGTGCCCGAAATGAGCCTTGTGCCCGAAATGAGCTGTATGCTCGAAAAATAAACCGTGTGCCCGAAATAAGCTGTGTGCCCGAAAAATGAGCTGTGTGCCCCCAAGATGAGTTGTGTGCCCAAGATCTGCTGTGTGCCCGACATGAGTTGTGTGCCCCAAAATGTGCTGTGTGCTCGAAAAATGAGCTGTGTGCTCGAAATGTGCTGTGTGCCCGAAAAATGAGCTGTGTGCCCCCAAGATGAGCTGTGTGCCCGAGATGTGCTGCGTGCCCGAAATGTGCTGTGTGCCCGGAATGTGCTGTGTGCCCAAAATGAGCTACGTGCCCGAAATGAGCTGTATGCCCAAAAGAGCTGTGTGCCTAGATAAACAGAGTGTTGTGTTTCAAGCTACGTGCCGAATGAACAGAATATTGTGTTGTGAGTCGCGTGCCAAACAAACAAAGTATTGTGTTGTGAGCTGTGTGCCGAATAAGCCGAATACTGTGTTATGAGCTGCGTGTTTAGAATGAGCAGTGTGCTGATCCAAGCTGTGTGTTCAAAGTGAACAGAATACTGTGTTGACTGTTTCAGGCCAGAATGGCGATCAGAAGTGCTCTCCCTGAGTACCATTCCCCGTCAAAGTTATCTTGGCTATGTTTGCAATGAGGGAAAGTTGTGAATATGATCAGGAAGGAAAACGGCATTTGTGGTTTCTGCATGCAGAAGCTACCCTTTGTCAGCATTTCGAAACCTTTGTACTGCGAGTTGAAGGTAAGTGTTCGAAGAACACATTGGAGGGGAGATCCCCGTCAGAGTAAAGTGGTTTACCGCCACTCACTCCGTGAGGTGCTTTCTAAAGTGCCGCTTTGTCTGTTTATTGCATTCCCTAAACATCATGCTCTACATTGCTTGTAACATGTACTGTATCATCGCACTTATTGCGTTTATTTGCATCTTGTGTTATCTTGTACCATTTATCCTTTTACGCCGAGCTGCATTTAGGATCGTTGTCCCCCAGGACTTTCTCAGGTTGCGTCGTGTACGCACTTGGGCAGTTTGTTGTTGGACCTCCTATCACGATTTTAGCATGGTTTGAGTGTCCCTTTCCTCACACGATTTCAGCGTGTTTGGAATTTATCTCTGGTTGTGTCATGCACGCACCTGGGCGGTTTGTTTTTGGACTTCCTCTCATGATTTCAGCGTGGTTTGAGTGTCTCGTTCCTTACGCGATTTCAGCGTGATTGGAATTTATCTCAGGTTGCGTCATGTACGCACCTGGGCGGTTTTTTTTCAAACCTCCTCTCACGATTTCAGCGTGGTTTGAGTGTCTCGTTCCTTACGCGATTTCAGCGTGTTTGGAATTTATCTCAGGTTACATTGTAGATGCGCTGGGCGGGTTATTGGGCCTCTTCTCATGATTTCAGCGTGGTTTGAGTGTCCCGTTCCTTACGCGATTTCAGCATGTTTGGAATTTATCTCAGGTTGCGTTGTGTACACACCTGGGCGGTTGTTTTCAGACCTCCTCTCACGATTTCAGCGTGGTTTGAGTGTCCCTTTCCTCAAATGATTTTAGCGTGTTTGGAATTTATCTCAGGTTGCGTTATAGACACCTGGGCGGTTGTTTTCAGACCACCTCTCACGATTTCAGCATGGTTTGAGTGTCCCTTTCCTCACACTATTTCAGCGTGTTTGGAATTTATCTCAGGTTGCGTCGTGTACGCACCTGGGCATTTTTTTTTCGGACCTCCTCTCACAATTTTAGTGTGGTTTGAGTGTCCCTTTCCTCACACGATTTCAGCGTGTTTGGAATTCATCTCAGGTTGCGTTGTGTACGTACCTAGGCAGTTGTTTTCGGGCCTCTTCTCACGATTTCAATGTGGTTAGAGTGTTCTTTTCCTCACACGATTTCAGCGTGTTTGGAATTTATCTCCAGTTGCGTGGAATGCGCTCCTGATTGGTTTTCTTTGTTCTTCCTCCTCTCACAATTCCAACGTGGTTGGAGTGTGTTACCCCATTTGCATCTATTGCTCTATCTGTTATATCCGTAATTATCAAACCGGCTTCGTGTAGCGTATAAGTCCAATTATCAAACCAGCTTCGCACAGCATATAAGTCCAATTATCAAACCGGCTTCGCGCAGCGTATAAGTCCAATTATCAAACCGTCTTCGCGTAGCGTATAAGCCCAATTATCAAAATCTTCATGCATAACATTTTTCATTTTGCCCCCCTGCCTGCGGGCACATCTCTTTTATCTCGCCTGTTTGTCTAAGTCTTTGGCCTTGTCAAAAATGGGTCGTCTCTGGGCTTTGACATTCACTCCCGTCATGTATGACTTTCGAGTTCTGTCAAAGAGAGGCAACTGTAGACACCCCATTTTCGATCGACCTTAACACTCAGACGTCATCGATTGAGCGCTCGGTGATTGCGCATGTTGTGCTCGTTCTGAGGTTATGGAGTCTCGGCTGAGAGCCTTGTCTCCGGACTCTGGGACTCTTTTGTGCTTTGCCTCGGTTTGCAAACCAAGTTCTATTTTCTCTTCCCGAAGGGAGGGAGAGGTCTCGTAGACCATCTCTCAGTGGCCATAGGCTACTCTTCGTTGTCGTAGACCACTGTTCCCGTCTGGAGACCAGTTTCCAATTTTCGGAGCCGTCGGCCGTGCGCCTCGGTTCAGGACCGCTTAACTTTCTCTGTTTGCTGCGATTTTTGGCGCACACCTTGTTTCCTCTCTCTAGAGGGACACTGTGGCTCGGGAGACCACCTTCGTGGTCGCACGCCACTTTCGATGCTTAACAGTCAGTTTTCGGGGCACCCGGCTGCGCGTTTTGGCCCCTGAACCCTCGTTTTACATCCGTCTTGGTTCATTTTTGGCATGGACCCTATTTTCATTGTTTGGAAGGTGGTACAAGGGTGGGAGACCACCTTTTCTCCTTGGAGACCACCTTTCCCCGGTCGGCCGGTTTACTTGTCAAGTAAGTGGTCTCCCTCACTTTTGGGCCACAATTACTGGTCTCCCACCACACCACTTGCTTGCTTTGAGCGTGGAGACCACCCTAGGACGCCACCGACCAGCTAAACCTTTTGACCATAGTCGGCCGACCACCTGAACTGGTCAGCCAGCTTTCTCATTTTTTGTCTCACTGAGTTGGTGCCAGCTGGAAGCCACAGATTGCATCCTCCATACACGTGTATAGAGGATGTTTAAACTTGGTTTTAAGCTTCTAAGAGAAGCTTCGGACCCTTGGCTCTATAAAGGAAGGCCTCCCCTTCCTTGCAGAGGGTTCAGATTTTGTTGCAAGGCATATATATATCTATCTCCATATATCTCTCTATTTGGTGTTCAAAAGCCCCTTGTTCTTGCACCATTGCATATGACCTTTTAGCCTAACACCTCCAACATCAACCTAAGCACCTTGGAGCTGGTTCTCAGAGGTTGAAGGTGTGCTATTTTGGTCCAGAAGCTACTGGTCCCTTTGGCTACAAGGGTAACACTCTCTTTCCCTTTTCTTAGCATTGTTTTGCTTCATCTTTTATCCATACTTGTAAGCATATTTGGGCTTTGTCATAAACTGAAAAAAGTCTTATTTTGAGGTCCTTAACATGTTTGTTTAAGATCATTTTTCTGTTGGGGGTCATCTACCCCCTTGCATGCTTCATTTCCCTTTGTTTTGAGCCATGCATTAGGGCCTTTGTGTTGAGCTTTGTTGGCCCTTTTGACCACTGAAATCCAACGGATTTTCAGTGGTTATTATGTGTTTTTTAGCACCAAAATCAGAGAGGGGTGACCCTCTCACCCCTTGCTTTGTTTTCTAGCATATTTGGCCTAACAAGGGAGCCCATGTGTGCATGCTTCCAAGCCATGTTTCAGACCATTTTTTGTGAGTTTTAGGACCTACATGAGCTCTGTCCAGAGCTATTTTTTCCATTTTGGGTGTCCATCTTGCATGTGTAGAACGACCCTCTTTATAGCCTATTAAAGGGGCATGTCATTCTTGCATGCATTGGTCACGTTTCAGTGGGTTTTGGGGCTTCATTTGACAAGCCATGATTTTGTTTTTGACTAGTTTGGTGGCCTCTTATGTGCTTTATATGGTTGTAGTGTAAATCATGGTTCACTAGCTTGTATTGCATGATGTTTTGGCCCTCTTTCCTAGCATATTTTGGCCACGATCCAAACTAATTTTATTCATATTTCGGGTTGCCTTAGCTCTGTTTAAAGTGTTTTGGGTCGTGCATGCATTGTTGTATATGGCCATAGTTCAATTTAAGCTCACTAGCTTTGCATATCGGGTCCACTAGCATGCGTTGTTTGGACCCTTGACATGTCTTGGCATCATCCAGCATGATATTTCAGAGCATATAAGGTTGCCATATTCTCACGTTCATCACTCCTTCAATATGTTTGAGAGTTGTGCTTGTATGCCTTATTTTTTAGCCTTAGCATGAGCTTTATTTCTATGCATTTTGAGCCATCATCTTAGGCCATTTTCCCACTGTCTTGGACCTGCCTAGGGTCTATTTGGGGCTGGTTTTGCCATTTGTGCATTGCTTTGTATACCTCTAGTGTAACGCACTTCACTAGTTTCAATATTCGGCCATCTAGCATGCATTGTGTGACATATTTGCATGATTCAGGACCATCTTGCATATCGTTTCAGAGCTGGAAAATGTATGATTGTATGCTATATTTCATCCTTTGCCATGCTTTGGTAGAGTGGCATTTGATGCCTTAGGTTCGAGCCTTTGCATTGTGCATGCTTATGTGTGTCTTGTTGCTTTGATTTCATCATGTTTGGCCACTGATTTGGGTGTGGCCGAGGCCCATCCATCTTGGTTTAAGTCCATCTTGCATTGTGTATGCCCTATAGTCCATGTTATCGCATGTTTGATCATTGCATTGCGAATGCCTCGTTCATAACATTGCGTATGTTAGTGCATTATGTATGCATGCCATATAATCCATGTGCATTGAGTATGCCATTGATTAGTTCATAGCATTGTGTATGCCATTTGCATGCCTGCATGTCATTCCGTGCATCTTCGCATCACTTAGTTGCATTGCATTTAAATCGCATGCTAGAGTTGCATTTGTCCATAGATTGTTTGTTGCATTGTGTTTGGAGTAGGGTTTAGTCCAAACACGGGAAACGAGGGACGTTTCGTACTCAAAGTGACGAAATGTGCCTCGATTCTTGGTCACCGACACTCTTGACTATCCATGATAGAGTTGTTGGCTTTAGGTGTTTACATGTGCATTCATTTCACATTGAGTCGTGCAATTCAACTCCTCGGCCATCATGCATCGAGATACGTGATTGATGGCATGAGGATCGAGGACTACACTCCCTAGAGCTTATGCAATGATGGGAGTAGTGGTCGTGCACACATTTGTTGAAAATACCTTGCTATGCCTCTCTCTTGCTTTGTGTTGCAGAAAACCAGGAACAGGAGGCACAAACTGGTCGGCCGACCAGCTTTTCTGGCAGGCCGACCACCTCTTTTGATCTCCACCACAAAAGGTGGTCGGCAAGTGGTCTCCAAGGCCAAGGGCTGGTCGGCAGCCTTCCCACAGGTTCCCAGGGTGGAGTTTCAGCCTTCTGGAGCCTTATGCAGTGTTCTGAGGTCAATTGCAAACAAAGGCAAGTCCGAGCATCGCGATGGATTTTCCGACAAGGCGACTCTAGCACACATGCATTCCTTGTCATTCAAGACCGAGCTGAGGTAGTCCATTTTATATGTTTTGCATGCTAGCCTATTCATTTTAGTTAATTTGTTAATTAATTAGAGTTGTGTAATAATTAACTGTAATTCGTTATTCATTCGGTTGTGTATTATTTATTCGGACCCTCCGAGGAGGGCAATGTTGTAATAAGTGTGCGTGTGTGTGATGTATGTCTTCCAACCCCACGTTTTTCTCCCTCTTATTTACTAACTTATGATGGTTAGTTTTAGGGCACGTTTAAATTAGCATACTTATGCTCATATGTTTGCATCCATTCATCTGTTTTGCACGCACCGGGCTTGGCGCATCATGCTAACTACATTGTATTTCAATTCCAAGTTGAATACATGTTTCGGTTGTTGCATTTCATATGCCATTTTAGAATAGCCGAGCCTATCTTAGTTGCATTTTTGCATGTGTTGCATTAGGCATTTCAGCATAGTTACGATTTATGCATGATTTCTAATTAGCTTTTTTCTTTGGCTGGGAGTACTCGGTAAGTATTTATGCTTTAGCATCCTTGCATGTGTGTGAGTGACTGCCATGATAGCATGCTTACCATGAGGCTATTTGCTTATGTGATATAACTGCTTGAATGCCTGTTGGTGAAGGTTGGGTTGCTTGAGTTGGAATAATTCGTCGAAACCCGTGTTTTAGCCTACTTGCGAGTAGCAAACTTCAATCCATTTTCAAGAATAAACGGATATGCGATGCTTTGTTCCAACTTAGGCGATCCAGTCTATACTTGTATGTTGTGCGCATCACATAGTAATTCTAGGCTAATAACCGGAATAAGAGCACATAATGTTTTCAAAACTCGATATCATGGTTAGTAGAGGCCGATCTTTGATCGGGCGAGTGGGGGTGCTCACGATGTGACCTTCCCCAATCGTACCCAAGTTCCCGAGCTGAGGCAACTTTGGTGATGACGGACACGTGGCCTTTGGCACGAGTCAGGGTTTCCTAAATTCCCCCAAAATAAAATATTTAGGTGGCGACTCTGTATCTGGCAAAGCAGTTCATGTTTGGCACTTCTTTCTAAAAATCTGTTTTTCAAAACGATTTGCCGGATTTGGACTCTTTGATGATTCATCGGTCTTGCATTGTACTCTGCGAGATTAGATACAGGACCGTGACATCGAGTCCGAACTGTAGTAAGCCCCAATGAACAAAACGGGATTCCCTCCCGGGACGTTCGGGGACGTCTACACATAATTAGGGCATTTTTCCTTTTTTCTCAATATTAGCCCAAAGGCTCAATTTCATCTATTTAACAACAACAACAACAATTTCATTTTTCAATGTCTCATACACACATAGGTTTTAACATTTGAAAACCCCCCTTTTTAAAACCTCAAATCAAACCCTAACTTCCTCAAAATGACTAAGCAACACCATCAAATCAAAATGACCAAAATTTATGTTAAGACTCATAGAATAGAGTAGGTTATCCCTACCTCAAATTTCGGAGCTCAAAGGAGAAGATGAAGAAATTCGAAGGTGCTCCAAACCCCAAGTTTTTCGGATCCAAACGTAACCCACACCAAGCTCTACACTTTTTACAAAAGGGACAAGGGTGGAAGATCACTAAAACTAGATGAAACCCTAGAGAGAAGATGAAGTCTAGAGTGAGAAGCTCTCAAGTTTGGGTTTTGAAAAGTTAGAGAGAGAGAGAGAGTGGGTCGAAAAAGTGATCCAAAAAGCAAAAACTCGGACTGATATAATACACAGTCCGCTCGAGCGTGGAACGCCCCGCTCGAGCGTCAGACACAGACTCACGCTCGAGCCTGAAAAGCGCCGCTCGAGCGTCCAATGCACACTTCCAGAAGTTCTGCAGACGAAGTCCCCGCTCGAGCGTGAAAGTGGACGCTCGAGCGTCAGATGACTTGCAAAGAAAAGTACTGAGGGTTGGATAATCCCGCTCGAGCGTCAAAATCCCCGCTCGAGCGGAGAAGCAAAAGTAAAGGGCCTGCTCGAGCGTCAACAGCCCCGCTCGAGCGTGAAGGCCAAAATCTAGGCATCAATTCTTAGTTTCCAAACACAACCAACCTGTTTCAAACCTGCCCAACACAGCCCAAGACTCAAATACAAGAGTAAAGGATGGGAATGAGAATAAGACAACAACCAACATCCACGGACCCGAGCCTGGAATACAGTTTAAACAAATAAGGGAAAACTAGGATCGCTATACAGCAAACTCTCGAAGTATCACGTGTCTATACTCCTTCACTTATCATCATTCACCAAAATCATGAGTCTTACCTTCTCCACTAATTATAACTTGCTATTTGTTTATGGTGCAGGGACAGGGGGATAATGAAAGAAATTTTTGGCTTATAATTATCTTTATAGGAAATTTTTTAGTTATATTTATAGGAAATTTTCAACAAATGGGTTGAAAGAAATCTTTATAATTATTTTTTAACTATCTACAAATAAATCTTTGTATTTTCTAATTTTTTTTCTTTTAAATTTTGTGTCGATTTTTATGTCTTATAATTATACAAAGATTTTTGTCACCCATAAATCTTTGAATTAAATATTTATGGCTTATAAATCTAGATGGCTATTTATGGCCGCTATAAGTCCTTATTTATACCAATAAATTTTTATAATTATTTTTTAATTATCTATAAATAAATGAACTAATTAGGAATGAAAAATCTAGAAATCCCCTAGATGTTGATTTGTGATTATGTATCAATTTTAAACAGAATATAACAATCCCAATCAAACAATCAAGACAAAGAGACACAACGATTTTACGTGAAAAAACCACAATTGGACACCTCCAACTGTGATAAAAAAACCACGGGCAACAGCCACAAAACAATCCACTAAGAAGATTTAAAGGAATTACACAGGTATACTCTCAATTACCTAGCGAATCCACGCCTAATTGAACCAACCTTTATGTGCCTCTTCCAACCCGTCTTCACCTCGGAATTGTCTTTACGATGAGCCACCCCGGAATCCACCAAAGCTTCAGGCTCGAATTCTTCAGAATCCACCGAAGAACAACTCTCTCTCTCTCTCTTGTGTATAACAAACAAAACCTTTGATGTATCCTCTTTAAAACATGAGTTGAATACTCAATCAAAACATCAAAGAAAACTCACAAAGTATCCCTAGATATAAACCCTAGAACCCAAAAAGAAGATCTGGAGTAGTAATCCTAAAATCTGACCCAACACGCAAATTTATAGAATCTGTCCCGCGATCTCCGCTCGAGCGCCCAACAGCCCGCTCGAGCGTCTTCAGTAAAATATGCCCGTGATACAACAGAGGTCCGCTCGAGCGCTGGAGAACCCGCTCGAGCGCGAAATCACATATCTCAGTACTTTTGCAGGCGACCAAAACTGCTGGAACCAGGGATTCTCTGCTCGAGCGCTGGTATGTCACCTCAGCTCGATCCCCGTCATAATCAGCGAAGTGGCAATCTTGAACGCATTAGCATCACAAACTTCTCTAAAAGGCACAATTCGGGTTGGATTTGCATCTAAACACTCATAGCCTCACTGAAATAAAAGTGCGAAAAAAAACACAACTGAAAGGAGTTTTGTCAAACGGGGTTGCCAAGAATAAAACCTAACAAGGAATATTCATATAATTATCAATAAATAAATCTTTGTAAAGATTTATGGCTTATAAAGATTTTGAGATTTATAAGCCATAAATCACTTATTAAATTATAATTCTGATCTATTTATAATTATACAAAGATTTATGGCTTACAAGGATTTTGTGAATTTTCTGATTTTTTTTTTTTTTAATTTTGTGTGAATTTTGTTATTTTTTAAGTCCGTCGTAACTGGACTATTCTAAAATTTACAAAATTTGACTCAATTTTGAAAGAAAAAAAGTTTAACTAAAAACAAAAATAAGCCAAATTATAGATATATATAATTACGAAAATAGGCTTAACTTTGTATTTTCTATTGTTTTTAATTTAACTAATTTCACATAATTTTAAAAAAAAAATCACAAAACACAAAAATAAGCTGAACTAAAATGCCAAAAAAGGATATTCCCAAAATAAGCCAATGTTTTACATCTGATGATGACTTATCTAAATTCTTCACAGTCACAGATGCCAAGGATTCCCTAGATTGTATACGTATCAGACTATAGAAGAGGAATCGAATGAGCCATAGAATCATGAATAAGATCATCAGCGACATTTTGGAAATACATCCACTTGTGATCCGGTTGGGGGGCAGAGTGCAAAAGGGGCACTCGAGTACAATCTTCTTCTATTGTTGTCTCACCTCAGTCAACGGTAGTAAACTAAAATCATGTTAATCACATGGCGTGGCATAATGGTGACGATGACGTGGCTCCCAGAAATTCTTGTTACCATGACAGCAGCCACGAGCAAGAGTGAGAAAACTGAGAACTTGAGTGATACTTTCAGTTGAAGCATTGAAAGGAAAAATAAATCATGAAATCTAACCGGAATGTGTTTCTTCTTCATCCAAATGATTTCTCAAATGGCAAAGACCACGACCACTAGAGCAGTACCAATATCAAGAAAAGAAAAAAATCTCTTCCCTCTCCAAATTGTTCGAAGGATGCACTTAAAATTTCAAAAATTACATTTTAGGCTCCACAATACTTATCAAACTTGGTATTTCTTATCATTGGATAAATCTTAAGAAAAATCTCTTTCATCTCTCCCTCCATGGTTGATTAATATCAGTATGAAATCGGTTTTTCATGGTCGCCAGGAAATGGTGAATCTCACCTGAAATTTAGAGGAGAATGTGACTTTCGTTGAAAATGATGTATTTTGTTGGACATGGAAAGGAAAGGCTAGAGATTTATCAATGGTTGAACCAAATAATAGAGAAGAGATGGTAGAGAGAGGTGGTTGACTGAAAGGCAAATCAAGCATGAAAAGAGAGAAAAAGTGGTAGAGCATCCCATTGTATATTTCCAAATCCCACTCCTTCATTCACACATATGATAATATTGACCCAAAAAAATCCAGAAGAGTCTATTTTAATTTTAATTAAAAAAAACATTTGAGGGTTCTTCACCAATCAAAAATAAATAAGTAAATAAATAAAAATGATTTCCACAATTTTGTTGCCTGTGCTTAAACAAAGAAAAGAAAAAGAGGTATACCTGGAGCTCAACCTTAGAATGCTGAATGCCTCGCTCCCAATGCAGCAAACTCTTGAAGTATCACGTGTCTGTACTCCTTCACTTATCATCATTCACCAAAATCATGAGTCTTACGTTCTCCACCAATTATAACTTGCTATTTGTTCATGGTGCAGCGACAGAGGGATAATGAGAGAAATTTTTGGCTTATAATTATCTTTACAGGAAATTTTTCACTTATATTTATAGGAAATTTTCAACAAAAGGGTTCAAAGAAATCTTTATAATTATTTTTTAACTATCTATAAGTAAATCTTTGTATTTTCTTACTTTTTTTCTTTTAAATTTTGTGTCGATTTTTATGGCTTATAATTATACAAAGATTTTTGTCACTCATAAATTTTTGAATTAAATATTTACGGCTTATAAATCTTGATGGCTATTTATGGCCGCCATAAGTCCTTATTTATACCAATAAATCTTTATAATTATTTTTTAATTATCTATAAATAAATGAACTAATTAGGAATATTCATATAATTATCAATAAATAAATCTTTATAAAGATTTATGGCTTATAAAGGTTTTGAGATTTATAAGCCATAAATCACTGATTTACTTATAATTCTGATCTATTTATAATTATACAAAGATTTCTGGCTTCATAAAGAATTTGTGTATTTTCTGATTTAATTTTTTTATTTTGTATGAATTTTGTTATTTTTTAAGTCCGTCGTAACTAGACTATTCTAAAATTTATAAAATTTGACTCAATTTTGAAAGAAAAAAAGTTTAACTAAAAACAAAAATAAGCCAAATTATAGATATATATATATATATATATAATTACGAAAATAGGCTTAACTTTGTATTTTCTATTTTTTTTAATTTAACAAATTTCACATAATTTTTTAAAAAAAAATCACAAAACACAAAAATAAGCCGAACTAAAATGTCAAAAAAGGATACTCCCAAAATAAGCCAACGTTTTACATCTGACGATGACTTATCCAAATTCTTCACAATCACAGATGCCAAGGATTCCCTAGATTGTATACGTATCAGACTATAGAAGAGGAATCGAATGAGCCATAAAATCATGAATAAGATCATCAGCGACATTTTGGAAATACAACCACTTGTGACCCGGTTGGGGCGCATAGCGCAGAAGGGCCACTCGAGTACAATCTTCTTCTATTGTTGTCTCACCTCAGTCAATCGTAGAAAACCGAAATCATGTTAATCACATGGCATGGCATAATGGTGACGATGACGTGGCTCCCAGAAATTCTTGTCACCATGATGGCAGCCACGAGCAGGGCGATAAAACTGAGAACTTGAGGGATACTTTCAATTGAAGCATTGAAAGGAAAAACTGCATGAGAGCACTTATCAAGCCAAATAAATCATGAAATCTAACCGGAATGTGTTTCTTCTTCATCCAAATGATTTCTCCGATGGCAAAGACCACGACCACTATAGCAGTACCAATACCAAGAAAAGAAAAAAGCTTTCTTCCCTCCCCAAATTGTTCGAAGGATGCACTTAAAATTGCAAAAATTACATTTGAGTCTCCACAATACTTATCAAACTTGGTATTTCTTCTCATTTGATAAATCATAAGAAAAATCTCTTTCATCTCTCCCTCTATGGTTGAATAATATCAGTATGAAATGGGTTTTTCATGGTCGCCAGGAAATGGTGAATCTCACCTGAAATTTAGAGGAGAATGTGACTTTCGTTGAAAATGATGAATTTTGTTGGACATGGAAAGGAAGGCTAGAGATTTATCAATGGTTGAACCAAATCATAGAGAAGAGATGGTAGAGAGAGGTGTTTGACAGAAAGGCAAAGCAAGCATGAAAAGAGACAGAAAATGGTAGAGCATCCCATTGTATATTTCCAAATCCGACTCCTTCATTCACACAATGATAATATTGACAGAAAAAATCCAGAAGTACCTATTTTAATTTTAATTAAAAAAAACAATTGAGGGTTCTTCACCAATCAAAAAAAAACAAAACATAAATAAATAAATAAATAAAAATGATTTTGACAATTTTGTTGCCTGTGCTTAAACAAAGAAAAGAAAAAGAGGTATACCTGGTGCTCACCCTTAGAATGTTGAATGCCTCGCTCCCAATGCAGTAAACTCTCGAAGTGTCACCTGTCTGTACTCCTTCACTTATCATAATTCACCAAAATCATGAGTCTTACCTTCTCCACCAATTATAACTTGCTATTTGTTTACGGTGCAAGGACAGAGGGATAATGAAAGAGATTTTTGGCTTATAATTATCTTTATAAGAAATTTTTTAGTTACATTTATAGGAAATTCTCAACAAAAGAGTTGAAACAAATCTCTGTAACTATTTTTTAACTGCCTATAAGTAAATCTTTGTATTTTCTTATTTTTTTTTTCTTTTAAATTTTGTGTCGATTTTTATGGCTTATAATTATACAAAGATTTTTGTCACTCATAAATCTTTGAATTAAATATTTATGGCTAATAAATCTTGATGGTTGTTTTTCGCCGCCATAAGTCCTTATTCATACCAATAAATCTTTATAATTATTTTTTAATTATCTACAAATAAATGAACTAATTAGGAATATTCATAAAATTATCAATAAATAAATCTTTATAAAGATTTCTGGCTTATAAAGATTTTGAGATTTATGTGCCTAAATCCCTGATTTACTTATAATTCTGATCTATTTATAATTATACAAAGATTTATGGCTTATAAAGATTTTGTGAATTTTCTGATTTTTTTTTTAATTTTGTGTGAATTTTGTTATTTTTTAAGTCCGTCGTAACTAGACTATTCTAAAATTTGCAAAATTTGACCCAATTTTGAAAGAAAAAGAGTTTAACTAAACACAAAAATAAGCCAAATTATAGATATATATAATTACGAAAATAGGCATAACTTTGTATTTTCTATTTTTTTTTAATTTAACAAATTTCACATATTTTTTTAAAAAAAAAATCACAAAACAAAAAAATAAGCTGAACTAAAATGCCAAAAAAGGTTGCTCCCAAAATAAGCCAACGTTTTACATCTGATGATGACTTATCCAAATTCTTCACAATCGCAGATGCCAAGGATTCCCTAGATTGTATACGTATCAGACTATAGAAGAGGAATCGAATGAGCCATAGAATCATGAATAAGATTATCAACGACATTTTGGAAATACAACCACCTGTGATCCGGTTGGGGGGCATAGTGCAGAAGGGGCACTCGAGTACAATCTTCTCCTATTGTTGTCTCACCTCAGTCAATGGTAGTAAACTGAAATCATGTTAATCACATGGCGTGGCATAATGGTGACGTTGACGTGGCTCCTAGAAATTCTTGTCACCATGATGGCAGCCACGAGCAAGAGTGAGAAAACTGAGAACTTGAGTGATACTTTCAGTTGAAGCATTGAAAGGAAAAATTGCATGAGAGCACTTATCAAGCCAAATAAATCATGAAATCTAACCGGAATGTGTTTCTTCTTCATCCAAATGATTTCTCCGATGGCAAAGACCACGACCACTAGAGCAGTACCAATACCAAGAAAAGAAAAAAGCTTTCTTCCCTCCCCAAATTGTTCGAAGGATGTACTTAAAATTTCAAAAATTACATTTGAGGCTCCACAATACTTATCAAACTGGGTATTTCTTATCATTTGATAAATCTTAAGAAAAATCTCTTTCATCTCTCGCTCTATGGTTGAATAATATCAGTATGAAATGGGTTTTTCATGGTCACCAAGAAATGGTGAATCTCACCTGAAATTTAGAGGAGAATGTGACTTTCGTTGAAAATGATGAATTTTTTTGGACATGGAAAGGAAAGGCTAGAGATTTATCAATGGTTGAACCAAATCATAGAGAAGAGATGGTAGAGAGAGGTGGTTGAGTGAAAGGCAAAGCAAGCATGAAAAGAGAGAAAAAATTGTAGAGCATCCCATTGTATATTTCCAAATCCCACTCCTTTCATTCACACATATGATAATATTGACCCAAAAAAATCCAGAAGTGCCTCTTTTAATTTTAATATAAAAAAACATTTGAGGGTTCTTCACCAATCAAAAAAAAAACAAAAAATAAATAAATAAAAATGATTTTGACAATTTTGTTGCCTGTGCTTAAACAAAGAAAAGAAAAAGAGGTATACCTGGAGCTCACCCTTAGAATGCTGAATACCTCGCTCCCAATGCAGCAAACTCTCGAAGTATCACGTGTCTATACTCCTTCACTTATCATCATTCACCAGAACCATGAGTCTTACCTGCTCCACCAATTATAACTTGCTATTTGTTTATGGTGCAGGGACAGAGGGATAATGAAAGAGATTTTTGGCTTATAATTATCTTTATAGGAAATTTTTTAGTTACATTTATAGGAAATTTTCAACAAAATGGTTGAAACAAATCTCTGTAACTATTTTTTAACTACCTATAAGTGAATCTTTTGTATTTTCTTATTTTTTTTTTCTTTTAAATTTTTGTCGATTTTTATGGCTCATAATTATACAAAGATTTTTTGTCACTCATAAATCTTTGAATTAAATATTTATGGCTTTTAAATCTTGATAGCTGTTTTTGGCCGCCATAAATCTTTGAATTAAATTTTTTGATAGCTGTTTTTGTCACTAATAAATCTTCATAATTATTTTTAATTATCTACAAATAAATGAACTGATTAGGAATATTCATATAATTATCAATGAATAAATTGATATAAAGATTTATGGCTTATAAAGATTTTGAGATTTATAAGCAATAAATCACTGATTTACTTATAATTCTGATCTATTTATAATTATACAAAGATTTATGGCTTATAAAGATTTTGTGAATTTTTTGGATTTTTTTTAATTTTGTGTGAATTTTGTTATTTTTCAAGTCCGTCGTAACTAGACTATTCTAAAATTTACAAAATTTGACTCAATTTGGAAAGAAAAAAAGTTCAACTAAAAACAAAAAAAAGCCAAATTATAGATATATATAATTACGAAAATAGGCTTAACTTTGTATTTTCTATTTTTTTTGTAATTTAACAAATTTCACATAATTTTAAAAAAAAAAATCACAAAACACAAAAATAAGCTAAACTAAAATGCCAAAAAAGGGTACTCCCAAAATTAGCCAACGTTTTACATCTGATGATGACTTATCCAAATTCTTCACAATCGCAGATGCCAAGGATTCCCTAGATTGTATACGTATCAGACTATAGAAGAGGAATCGAATGAGCCATAGAATCATGAATAAGATTATCAACGACATTTTGGAAATACAACCACTTGTGATCCGGTTTGGGGGCATAGTACAGAAGGGGCACTCGAGTACAATCTTCTTCTATTGTTGTCTCACCTCAGTCAATGGTAGTAAACTGAAATCATGTTAATCACATTGCGTGGCATAATGGTGACGTTGACGTGGCTCCTAGAAATTCTTGTCACCATGATGGCAACGACGAGCAAGAGTGAGAAAACTGAGAACTTGAGTGATACTTTCAGTTGAAGCATTGAAAGGAAAAATTGCATGAGAGCACCTATCAAGCCAAATAAATCATGAAATCTAACTAGAATGTGTTTCTTCTTCATCCAAATGATTTCTCCGATGGCAAAGACCACGACCACTATAGCAATACCAATACCAAGAAAAGAAAAAAGCTTTCTCCGCTCCCCAAATTGTTCGAAGGATGCACTTAAAATTTCAAAAATTACATTTGAGGCTCCACAATACTTATCAAACTTGGTATCTCTTATCATTTGATAAATCTTAAAAAAATCCCTTTCATCTCTCCCTCCATGGTTGATTAATATCAATATGAAATGGGTTTATCATGGTAACCAGAAAATGGTGAATCTCACCTGAAATTTAGAGGAGAATGTGACTTTCGTTGAAAATGATGAATTTTGTTGGACATGGAAAGGAAAGGCTAGTGATTTATCAATGGTTGAACCAAATCATAGAGAAGAGATGGTAGAGAGAGGTGGTTGACTGAAAGGCAAAGCAAGCATGAAAAGAGATAGAAAATGGTATAGCATCCCATTGTATATTTCCAAATCCCACTCCTTCATTCACACATATGATAATATTGACCCAAAAAAATCCAGAAGTACCTATTTTAATTTTAATTAAAAAAAACATTTGAGGGTTCTTCACCTATCAAAAAAAAACAAAAAAGAAATAGATAAATAAATAAAATTGATTTCCACAATTTTGTTGCCTGTGCTTAAACAAAGAAAAGAAAAAGAGGTATACCTGGAGCTCACCCTTAGAATGCTGATTGCCTCGCTCCCAATGCAGCAAATTCTCGAAGTATCACATGTCTATACTCCTTCACTTATAATCATTCACCAAAATCATGAGTCTTACCTTCTCCACCAATTATAACTTGCTATTTGTTTATGGTGCAGGGACAGAGGGATAATGAAAGAGATTTTTGGCTTATAATCTTTATAGGAAATTTTTTAGTTATATTTCTAGGAAATTTTCAACCAAAGGGTTGAAAGAAATCTTTATAATTATTTTTTAACTATCTATAAGTAAATCTTTGTATTTTCTTATTTTGTTTTCTTTTAAATTTTGTGTCGATTTTTATGGCTTATAATTATACAAAGATTTTTGTCACTCATAAATCTTTGAATTAAATATTTATGGCTTATAAATCTTGATGGTTGTTTCTGGCCGCCATAAGTCCTTATTTATACCAATAAATCTTTATAATTTTTTTTTAATTATATATAAATAAATGAACTAATTAGGAATTGTAATGACCCCAAAATGTGTATAAGAAATCATCTTTATTTCCCTATGAAATGATGTGGTTTAATTTAATTATATCTATTAGAATTGAAGCATTATCAGTTGAGTTACGGACTTCAAATGGGAATTACCGACCTTTATGGGTTCAAAAATCAAAATTGAGTACTTGGATATGTTAATGGAAATTTTTGGAATTATTTGGAAAAATTAATTTGAAATCTAATTTGTCTGATTCGTTAATGGACGTTTGGGTGATTAACTTTATACTGCAAATTAAAGGCCTTAAAGACTTCAGATACCGGAACAGGGGACATATTTATGATCAGCATAATTTTTAGAGTTATCTGGGAAGTTTAATTGAAATGTGATTTTGTGCGATTCGTAAGGGCGTGTTTGGCCCTTCCTATTTGTGGGAAGCTTTTATATATGCATATATGCCTTATGAGTTGTTGAACTCATCTATTTTGAACCAAACAAAAAATAAAAATATCTAGAGAAAGGGGAAGGAGAACCGTGAGAGAGAGAGAGGGAGAGAGAGAAGAGGCAAAGCTTCTCCCTAAGGAATTCAACATCCATGGAAGCTTGACGATGGTTGAAGAAGATAGAAGAGAGAGGAAAGATCAACCAAAAGCTTGGGAAAATTGAAGAGACTAAGGGATGAACAAAGGTTTGGGTAAGGATTTGCATCTAAACACTCATAGCCTCACTAAAATAAAAGTGCGAAAAAAAACACAACTGAAAGGAGTTTTGTCAAACGGGGTTGCCAAGAATAAAACCTAACAAGGAATATTCATATAATTATCAATAAATAAATCTTTGTAAAGATTTATGGCTTATAAAGATTTTGAGATTTATAAGCCATAAATCACTGATTTACTTATAATTCTGATCTATTTATAATTATACAAAGATTTATGGCTTATAAAGATTTTGTGAATTTTATGATTTTTTTTTTTCATTTTGTGTGAATTTTGTTATTTTTCAAGTCCATCGTAACTAGACTATTCTAAAATTTGCAAAATTTGACCCAATTTTGAAAGAAAAAAAGTTTGACTAAAAACAAAAATAAGCCAAATTTTAGATATATACAATTACAAAAATAGGCTTAACTTTGTATTTTCTATTTTTTTTAATTTAACAAATTTCACATGATTTTTAAAAAAATATTCACAAAAGACAAAAATAAGCTGAACTAAAATGCCAAAAAGGATACTCTCAAAATAAGCCAACGTTTTACATCTGACGAGGACTTATCCAAATTATTCACAATCACAGATGCCAAGGATTCCCTAGATTGTATACGTATCAGACTATAGAAGAGGAATCGAATGAGCCATAGAATCATGAATAAGATCATCAGCGACATTTTGGAAATACAACCACTTGTGACCCGGTTGGGGGGCATAGTGCAGAAGGGTCACTCGAGTACAATCTTCTTCTATTGTTGTCTCACCTCAGTCAATGGTAGTAAACCGATATCATGTTAATCACATGGCATGGCATAATGGTGACGTTGACATGGTTCCCAGAAATTCTTGTCACCATGATGGCAGCCACGAGCAAGAGTGAGAAAACTGAGAACTTGAGTGATGCTTTCAGTTGAAGCATTGAAAGGAAAAATTACATGAGAGCACTTATCAAGCCAAATAAATCTTGAAATCTAACCGGAATGTGTTTCTTCTTCATCCAAATGATTTCTCCGATGGCAAAGACCACGACCACTAAAGAAGTACCAATACCAAGAAAAGAAAAAAGCCTTCTTCCCTCCCCAAATTGTTCGAAGGATGCACTTAAAATTTCAAAAATTACATTTGAGGCTCCACAATACTTATCAAACTTGGTATTTCTTATCATTTGATAAATATTAAAAAAAATTGCTTTAATCTCTCCCTCCATGGTTGATTAATATCAGTATGAAATGGGTTTTTCATGGTCACCAAGAAATGGTGAATCTCACCTGAAATTTAGAGGAGAATGTGACTTTCGTTGAAAATGATGAATTTTGTTGGACATGGAAAGGAAGGGCTAGAGATTTATCAATGGTTGAACCAAATCATAGAGAAGAGATGGTAGAGAGAGGTGGTTAAGTGAAAGGCAAAGCAAGCATGAAAAGAGAGAGAAAATGGTAGAGTATCCCTTTGTATATTTCCAAATCCCACTCCTTGATTCACACATATGATAATATTGACCCAAAAAAATCCTAAAGAGTCTATTTTAATTTTAATTAAAAAAACATTTGAGGGTTCTTCACCAATCTAAAAAAACAAAAAATAAATAAATAAATAAATAAAAATGATTTCCACAATTTTGTTGCCTGTGCTTAAACAAGAAAAGAAAAAGAGGTATACCTGGGGCTCACCCTTAGAATGCTGAATGCCTCGCTCCCAATGCAGCAAACTCTCGAAGTATCACGTGTCTACACTTCTTCACTTATAATCATTCACCAAAATCATGAGTCTTACCTTCTCCACCAATTATAACTTGCTATTTGTTTATGGTGCAGGCACAGAGGGATAATGAAAGAAGTTTTTGGCTTATAATTATCTTTATAGGAAATTTTTTAGTTATATTTATATGAAATTTTCAACAAAAGGGTTTAAAGAAATCTTTATAATTATTTTTTAACTTGCTATAAGTAAATCTTTGTATTTTCTAATTTTTTTTTCTTTTAAATTTTGTGTCGATTTTTATGGCTTATAATTATACAAAGATTTTTGTCACTCATAAATCTTTGAATTAAATATTTATGGCTTACAAATCTTTATGGCTTGTTGTGGCCGCCATAAGTCCTTATTTATACCAATATATCTTTATAACTATTTTTTATTTATCAATAAATAGATGAACTAATTAGGAATATTCATATAATTATCAATAAATAAATCTTTATAAAGATTTACGGCTTATAAAGATTTTGAGATTTATAAGCCATAAATCATTGATTTACATATAATTCTGATCTATTTATAATTATACAAAGATTTATGGCTTATAAAGATTTTAAGAATTTTCTATATATATTTTTTTTTAATTTTGTGTGAATTTTTTAATTTTTTAAGTCTGTCGTAATTAGACTATTCTAAAGTTTAAAAAATTTCACCCAATTTTGAAAGAAAAAAAGTTTAACTAAAAACAAAAATACGCCAAATTATAGATATATATAATTACAAAAATAGGCTTACCTTTGTATTTTCTATTTTTTTTTTTAATTTAACAAATCTCACATAATTTTCTAAAACAAAATCACAAAACACAAAAATAAGCTGAACTAAAATGCAAAAAAAGGATACTCCCTAAATAAGCCAACGTTTTCCATCTGATGATGATTTATCCAAATTCTTCACAATCGCAGATGCCAAGGATTCCCTAGATTGTATGCGTATCGGACTATAGAAGAGGAATCGAATGTGCCATAGAATCATGAATAAGATCATCAGCGACATTTCGGAAATACAACCACTTGTGATCCGGTTGGGGGGCATAGTGCAGAAGGGGCACTCGAGTACAATCTTCTTCTATTGTTGTCAAACCTCAGTCAATGGTAGTAAACCGAAATCATGTTAATCACATGGCGTGGCATAAAGGTGGCGATGACGTGGCACCCCGAAATTCTTGTCACCATGATGGCAACCATGAGCAAGAGTGAGAAAACTGAGAACTTGAGTGATACTTTCAGTTGAAGCATTGAAAGGAAAAATTGCATGAGAGCACTTATCAAGCCAAATAAAGCATGAAATCTAACCGGAATGTGTTTCTTCTTCATCCAAATGATTTCTCCTATAGCGACCCCGGTCTTTTTCCATTTGATTATTGTATCCGGACTTAGGTTCCGTAGATTCTGTCATTGTATAATGGTTGTTGTTGTCCTTTATTTTCTCATTTGGAATTATAGGATGTGTTGGGCAGGTTTGTTTCAGGTTGGTTGGGTTTAGAAATCAAGTGTTGCTGTCCAGTATTTTGGTTCTTCGCTCGAGCGAGGCGTTTGTCGCTCGAGCGAGCTGTTGTTTTTGGTTCTTCGCTCGAGCCGAGTTTGATAGCTCGAGCGAGGGTTTGTGTCTGGTTTGGGACCTGTAGCTTTGCATTCTTGGCTCGAGCGAGATTTTCTTCGCTCGAGCGAGTTAGTTTGTTCTTCGCTCGAGCAATAGTTCCTTCGCTCGAGCGTGTGTCTGATTACAGACCTGAGGGTTTGAGTTCTTCGCTCGATCGAGCTTTCTTTTGCTCGAGCGAGCTTTTGGCTTGTTGGCTCGAGCAAGGCTTCCTTGGCTCGAGCGTAGTTTCTCTGTGTCTTGTCGCTCGAGCGACCAAGTCTTCGCTCGAGCGAGCCTGTCCAGTTTATATACACAGCAGCGGGATTTGATCAGTCTCTTTCATATTCTTTTGATTTCAAACCCTAGGTTCGACTTTTCTCTCTCCCTACTCACCTTCTCTCTTAGATTTGATCCATTTAGGGAGTGTTTCTACCCTAGATCCTTCATTAAAAAGATAGAGTGAGGCAAGGGCTTCCATTTAATCTGAGCATTTGGCGATTTGGAGCACTTTGGTATTTGGGCACTCATCTCTTTCTTCACTTTTTGGGTTGTTTTCTTTGAGGTAGGGATTTCCTACTCCATTTTATAGGTTTTGTTCTAAGTTTTGGTATTTTGATATGTTGGGAATACTTGGGTAAATTTTGGGAAAAACCCTAGTTGTATTATTGAATTAATTTGTATAAGTAATTCATGGAATTGGGAGAAGAGGGTTAAATTCACGGAATTGGGGAATTTATTGATTAAATGGCATAATTGGGTAATTGGTATCATTTGTCCATTGAATTGTTGACATGGTTACTTTCAGTTTAGAAATAACTGTTTTGGGCTATCGGTGGAGGATAGTCGTGATTGTTGTAGACATTGCATGTGGATTAGGAATAACTGAAACTAATCACATTGGTTAAATCATTAATTTTTACTATGGCATTGATACAGAAAATACGTGTATTGATTGAGCATTGCATTTGCATACTTTGTTTTGTGTGTGGAAGGAGATAGGGGATGTACTCCACGGTTTAGGGGAAGATAGGGGATGGACCTCTAAACCGGATTTTGTTTGGGAGGAGATAGGGGATGGACTCCATTAGCATCACTTTTATGTGTGCTTATTTATATAGAAGTGTTTTATTGATACAGCACTAAAATGTGTATCAATCTGGAAGTATGAAGTGTTTGATATGAGCTTGAGTCTCATTTGTTGTTGATAATGGATGGATGTGAATATGATATATGTGATTCACTGTTGTAAGTTTGGCCAGGTTCTGAGCCATATGGATAAAATTGGAAAGTAAAACGTATCTTTGGCAATAGTGTCATGAGACTGTAAAATGAAGTAATTGATTATTTTGGTTGACCATCTGTTGAATGCTATTGCTTTATTCATTGCTTATATGTGGTTTAGTATATCTTTACTGGGCTGTGGCTCACCCTTTATGGGAACATCATTTTCAGGTTCAGGCGATAAACTACCTCCAAGGACTTAGCTTGGGAGGGTTTGGCATCTGGATTGAAGAAGATTATCTTTAGTTAACAGTTGATGTTTATTTGTACATGTAAACATTCAAGCCTAGGGCTTTTCTTATATTGAGATTAGAACTCATATTTTTGAATCCAAGTGTTGGCTTGGAAAGATGTAAGCCTGTAGGGCATTTTATTCGATGTTACATGTAATGCTTTATTTAGTAATACTCTGATGAATGAATTAATTAATTGTCTTCTTTAAATAATGCATGTTTATGATATATATATAATGGATTAATTTTGAGGACGTTACATCTCCGATGGCAAAAACCACGACCACTAGAGCAGTACCAATACCAAGAAAAGAAAAAAGCTTTCTTCCCTCCCCAAATTGTTCGAAGGATGCACTTAAAATTTCAAAAATCACATTTGAGGCGCCACAATACTTATCAAACTTGGAATTTCTTATCATTTGATAAATCTTAAGAAAAATCTCTTTCATCTCTCCCTCCATGGTTGATTAATATCAGTATGAAATGGGTTTTTCATGGTCACCAGGAAATGCTGAATCTCACAAGAAATTTAGAGGAGAAGATGACTTTCATTGAAAATGATGAATTTTGTTGGACATGGAAAGGAAAGGCTAGAGATTTATCAATGGTTGAACCAAATCATAGAGAAGAGATGGTAGAGACAAGTGGTTGAGTGAAAGGCAAAGCAAGCATGAAAAGAGAGAGAAAATGGTAGAGCATCCCATTGTATATTTCCAAATCCCACTCCTTCATTCACACATATGACAATATTGACCCAAAAAAATCAGAAGAGTCTATTTTAATTTTAATTAAAAAAAACATTTGAGGGTTCTTCACCAATCTAAAAAAACAAAAAATAAATAAATAAATAAAAATGATTTCCACAATTTTGTTGCCTGTGCTTAAACAAAGAAACGAAAAAGAGGCATACTTGGTGCTCACCCTTAGAATGTTGAATGCCTTGCCCCCAATTCAGCAAACTCTCGAAGTATCACGCGTCTATACTCCTTCACTTATCATCATTCACCAAAATCATGAGTCTTACGTTCTCCACCAATTATAACTTGCTATTTCTTTATGGTGCTGGCACAGAGGGATAACGAAAGAATTTTTTGGCTTATAATTATCTTTATAGGAAATTTTCTAGTTACATTTATAGGAAATTTTCAACAAAATGGTTGAAACAAATCTCTGTAACTATTTTTTAACTACCTATAAGTGAATCTTTTTTATTTTCTTATTTTTTTTTTCTTTTAAATTTTTGTCGATTTTTATGGCTCATAATTATACAAAGATTTTTTGTCACTCATAAATCTTTGAATTAAATATTTATGGCTTTTAAATCTTGATAGCTGTTTTTGGCCGCCAGAAGTCCTTATTTATACAAATAAATCTTTATAATTATTTTTTAATTATCTAAAAATAAAAGAACTAATTAGGAATATTCATATAATTATCAATAAATAAATCTTTATAAAATTTATGGCTTATAAAGATTTTGAGATTTATAAGCCAAAATAACTTATTTACTTATAATTCTAATCTATTTATAATTATACAAAGATTTATGGCTTATAAGGATTTTGTGAATTTTCTGATTTTTTTTTTTAATTTTGTGTGAATTTTGTTATTTTTTAAGTCCGTCATAACTAGACTATTCTAAAATTTGCAAAATTTGACTCAATTTTGAAAGAAAAAAAGTTTAACTAAAAACAAAAATAAGCCAAATTATAGATATATATAATTACGAAAATAGGCTTAACTTTGTATTTTCTATTTTTTTTAATTTAACTAATTTCACATAATTTAAAAAAAAAATTACAAAACACAAAAATAAGCTGAACTAAAATGCCAAAAAAGGATATTCCCAAAATAAGCCAATGTTTTACAGCTGATGATGACTTATCCAAATTCTTCACAAGCACAGTTGCCAAGGATTCCCTAGATTGTATACGTATCAGACTATAGAAGAGGAATCGAATGAGCCATAGAATCATGAATAAGATCATCAGCAACATTTTGGAAATACAACCACTTGTGATCCGGTTGGGGGGCATAGTGCAAAAGGTGCACTCGAGTACAATCTTCTTCTATTGTTCTCTCACCTCAGTCAATGGTAGTAAACTGAAATCATGTTAATCACATGGCGTGGCATAATGGTGACGATGACGTGGCTCCCAGAAATTCTTGTTACCATGATGGCAGCCACGAGCAAGAGTGAGAAAATTGAGAACTTGAGTGATAATTTCAGTTGAAGCATTGAAAGGAAAAATTGCATGAGAGCACTTATCAAGCCAAATAAATCATGAAATCTAACCGGAATGTGTTTCTTCTTCATCCAAATGATTTGTCAGATGGCAAAGACCACGACCACTAGAGCAGTACCAATACCAAGAAAAGAAAAAATCTTTCTTCCCTCCCCAAATTGTTCGAAGGATGCACTTAAAATTTCAAAAATTACATTTCAGGCTCCACAATACTTATCAAGCTTGGTATTTCTTATCATTTGATAAATCTTAAGAAAAATCTCTTTCATCTCTCCCTCCATGGTTGATTAATATCAGTATGAAATGGGTTTTTCATGGTCGCCAGGAAATGGTGAATCTCACCTGAAATTTAGAGGAGAATGTGACTTTCGTTGAAAATGATGTATTTTGTTGGACATGGAAAGGAAAGGCTAGAGATTTAACAATGGTTGAACCAAATCATAGAGAAGAGATGGTAAAGAGAGGTCGTTGAGTGAAAGGCAAATCCAGCATGAAAAGAGAGAGAAAGTGGTAGAGCATCCCATTGTATATTTCCAAATCCCACTCCTTCATTCACACATATGGTAATATTGACCCAAAAAAATCCAGAAGGGTCTATTTTAATTTTAATTAAAAAAAACATTTGAGGGTTCTTCACTAATCAAAAATAAATAAGTAAATAAATAAAAATGATTTCCACAATTTTGTTGCCTGTGCTTAAACAAAGAAAAGAAAAAGAGGTATACCTGGAGCTCAACCTTAGAATGCTAAATTCCTTGCTCCCAATGCAGCAAACTCTCGAAGTATCACGTGTCTATACTCCTTCACTTATCATCATTCACCAAAATCATGAGTCTTACGTTCTCCACCAATTATAACTTGCTATTTGTTTATGGTGTAGCGACAGAGGGATAATGAGAGAAATTTTTGGCTTATAATTATCTTTACAGGAAATTTTTCACTTATATTTATAGGAAATTTTCAACAAAAGGGTTCAAAGAAATCTTTGTAATTATTTTTTAACTATCGATAAGTAAATCTTTGTATTTTCTTACTTTTTTTCTTTTAAATTTTGTGTCGATTTTTATGGCTTATAATTATACAAAGATTTTTGTTACTCATAAATTTTTGAATTAAATATTTATAAAAATTTATGGCTTATAAATCTTGATGGCTATTTATGGCCGCCATAAGTCCTTATTTATACCAATAAATTTTTATAATTATTTTTTAATTATCTATAAATAAATGAACTAATTAGGAATATTCATATAATTATCAATAAATAAATCTTTATAAAGATTTATGGCTTATAAAGGTTTTGAGATTTATAAGCCATAAATCACTGATTTACTTATAATTCTGATGTATTTATAATTATACAAAGATTTATGGCTTCATAAAGAATTTGTGTATTTTCTGATTTTTTTTTTAAATTTTGAATGAATTTTGTTATTTTATAAGTCCGTCGTAACTAGACTATTCAAAAATTTATAAAATTTGACTCAATTTTGAAAGAAAAAAAGTTTAACTAAAAACAAAAATAAGCCAAATTATAGATATATATAATTACGAAAATAGGCTTAACTTTGTATTTTCTATGTTTTTTAAGTTAACAAATTTCACAGAATTTAAAAAAAAAATCACAAAACACAAAACTAAGCTGAACTAAAATGCCAAAAAAGGATACTCCCAAAATAAGCCAACGTTTTACATCTGACGATGACTTATCCAAATTCTTCACAATCACAGATGCCAAGGATTCCCTAGATTGTATACGTAACAGACTATTAAAGAGGAATCGAGTGAGCCATAAAATCATGAATAAGATCATCAGCGACATTTTGGAAATACAACCACTTGTGACCCGGTTGGGGTGCATAGTGTAGAAGGGCCACTCGTGTACAATCTTCTTCTATTGTTGTCTCACCTTAGTCAATCGTAGAAAACCGAAATCATGTTAATCACATGGCGTGGCATAATGGTGACGATGACGTGGCTCCCAGAAATTCTTGTCACCATGATGGTAGGCACGAGCAAGGGCGATAAAACTGAGAACTTTAGTGATACTTTCAATTGAAGCATTGAAAGGAAAAATTGCATGAGAGCACTTATCAAGCCAAATAAATCATGAAATCTAACCGGAATGTGTTTCTTCTTCATCCAAATGATTTCTCCGATGGCAAAGACCACGACCACTAGAGCAGTACCAATACCAAGAAAAGAAAAAAGCTTTCTTCCCTCCCCAAATTGTTCGAAGGAGGCACTTAAAATTTCAGAAATTACATTTGAGGCTCCACGATACTTACCAAACTTGGTATTTCTTATCATTTGATAAATCATAAGAAAAATCTCTTTCATCTCTCCCTCTATGGTTGAATAATATCAGTATGAAATGGGTTTTTCATGGTCACCAGGAAATGGTGAATCTCACCTGAAATTTAGTGGAGAATGTGACTTTCGTTGAAAATGATGAATTTTGTTGGACATGGAAAGGAAGGCTAGAGATTTATCAATGGTTGAACCAAATCATAGAGAAGAGATGGTAGAGAGAGGTGGTTGACTGAAAGGCAAAGCAAGCACGAAAAGAGAGAGAAAATGGTAGAGCATCCCATTGTATATTTCCAAATCCCAATCCTTCATTCACACATATGATAATATTGACCCAGAAAAATCCAGAAGTACCTATTTTAATTTTAATTAAAAAAAAACAATTGAGGGTTCTTGACCAATCAAAAAATAAATAAATAAATAAATAAATATATAAAAATGATTTTGACAATTTTGTTGCCTGTGCTTAAACAATGAAAAGAAAAAGAGGTATACCTGGAGCTCACCCTTAGAATGCTGAATGCCTCACTCCGAATGCAGTAAACTCTCGAAGTATCACGTGTCTGTACTCCTTCACTGATCATAATTCACCAAAATCATGAGTCTTACCTTCTCTACCAATTATAACTTGCTATTTGTTTACGGTGCAAGGACAGAGGGATAATGAAAGAGATTTTTTGCTTATAATTATCTTTATAGGAAATTTTTTAGTAACATTTATAGGAAATTTTCAACAAAAGAGTTGAAACAAATCTCTGTAACTATTTTTTAACTGCCTATAAGTAAATCTTTGTATTTTCTTATTTTTTTTCTTTTAAATTTTGTGTCGATTTTTATGGCTTATAATTATACAAAGATTTTTGTCACTCATAAATCTTTGAATTAAATATTTATGGCTTGTAAATCTTGATGGTTGTTTTTGCCCGCCATAAGTCCTTATTTATACCAATAAATCTTTATAATTATTTTTTAATTATCTACAAATAAATGAACTAATTAGGAATATTCATCAAATTATCAATAAATAAATCTTTATAAAGATTTATGGCTTATAAAGATTTTGAGATTTATAAGCCTAAATCACTGATTTACTTATAATTCTGATCTATTTATAATTACAAAAAGATTTATGGCTTATAAAGATTTTGTGAATTTTCAGATTTTTTTTTTTAATTTTGTGTGAATTTTGTTATTTTTTAAGTCCATCGTAACTAGACTATTCTAAAATTTGCAAAATTTGACTCAATTTTGAAAGAAAAATAGTTTAACTGAAGCAAAAATAAGCCAAATTATAGATATATATAATTACGAAAATAGGCTTAACTTCGTATTTTCTATTTTTTTTAATTTAAAAAATTTCACATAATTTTTAAAAAAAAAATCACAAAACGCAAAAATAAGCTGAACTAAAATGCCAAAAAAGGATGCTCCCAAAATAAGCCAACGTTTTACATCTGATGATGACTTATCCAAATTCTTCACAATCGCAGATGCCAAGGATTCCCTAGATTGTATACGTATCAGACTATAGAAGAGGAAACGAATGAGCCATAGAATCATGAATAAGATTATCAGCGACATTTTGGAAATACAACCACCTGTGATCCGGTTGGGGGGCATAGTGCAGAAGGGGCACTCGAGTACAATCTTCTTCTATTGTTGTCTCACCTCAGTCAATGGTAGTAAACTGAAATCATGTTAATCACATGGCGTGGCATAATGGTGACATTGACGTGGCTCCTAGAAATTCTTGTCACCATGATGGCAGCCACGAGCAAGAGTGAGAAAACTGAGAACTTGAGTGATACTTTTAGTTGAAGCATTGAAAGGAAAAATTGCATGAGAGCACTTATCAAGCCAAATAAATCATGAAATCTAATCGGAATGTGTTTCTTCTTTATCCAAATGATTTCTCCGATGGCAAAGACCACGACCACTGGAGCAGTACCAATACCAAGAAAAGAAAAAAGCTTTCTTCCCTCCCCAAATTGTTCAAAGGATGTACTTAAAATTTCAAAAGTTACATTTGAGGCTCCACAATACTTATCAAACTTGGTATTTCTTATCATTTGATAAATCTTAAGAAAAATCTCTTTCATCTCTCCCTTTATGATTGAATAATATCAGTATGAAATGGGTTTTTCATGGTCACTAGGAAATGGTGAATCTCACCTGAAATTTAGAGGAGAATGTGACTTTCGTTGAAAATGACGAATTTTGTTGGACATGGAAAGGAAAGGCTAGAGATTTATCAATGGTTGAACCAAATCATAGAGAAGAGATGGTAGAGAGAAGTGGTTGAGTGAAAGGCAAAGCAAGCATGAAAAGAGAGAAAAAATGGTAGAGCATCCCATTGTATATTTCCCAATCCGACTCCGTCATTCACACATATGATAATATTGACCCAAAAAAATCCAGAAGTGCCTATTTTAATTTTAATATAAAAAAACATTTGAGGGTTCTTCACCAATCAAAAAAAAAAACAATAAATAAATAAAAATGATTTTGACAATTTTGTTGCCTGTGCTTAAACAAAGAAAAGAAAAAGAGGTATACCTAGAGCTCACCCATAGAATGCTGAATGCCTCGCTCCCAATGCAGCAAACTCTCGAAGTATCACGTGTCTATACTCCTTCACTTGTCATCATTCACCAGAACCATGAGTCTTACCTGCTCCACCAATCATAACTTGCTATTTGTTTATGGTGCAAGGACAGAGTGATAATGAAAGTGATTTTTGGCTTATAATTATCTTTATAGGAAATTTTTTAGTTACATTTATATGAAATTTTCAAAAACAGGGTTGAAACAAATCTCTGTAACTATTTTTTAACTACCTATAAGTGAATCTTTGTATTTTCTTATTTTTTTTCTTTTAAATTTTTGTCGATTTTTATGGCGCATAATTATACAAAGATTTTTGTCACTCATAAATCTTTGCATTAAATATTTATGGCTTATAAATCTTGATAGCTGTTTTTGGCCGCCATAAGTGCTTATTTATACTAATTAATCTTTATAATTATTTTTTAATTATCTACAAATAAATGAACTGATTAGGAATATTCATAAAATTATCAATGAATAAGTCGTTATAAAGAATTATGGCTTATAAAGATTTTGAGATTTATAAGCCATAAATCACTGATTTACTTATAATTCTGATCTACTTAAAATTATACAAAGATTTATGGCTTTTAAAGATTTTGTGAATTTTCTGGATTTTATTTTTTATTTTTGGGTGAATTTTTTTATTTTTTAAGTCTGTCGTAACTAGTCTATTTTAAAATTTAAAAAATTTCACTCAATTTTGAAAGAAAAAAAGTTCAACTAAAAACAAAAATAAGCCAAATTATGGATATATATAATTACGAAAATAGGCTTAACTTTGTATTTTCTATTTTTTTTAATTTAACAAATTTCACATAATTTTTTAAAAAAAATCACCAAACACAAAATAAGATGAACTAAAATGCCAAAAAAGGGTACTCCCAAAATAAGCCAACGTTTTACATCTGATGATGACTTATCCATATTCTTCACAATCGCAGGTGCCAAGGATTCCCTAGATTATATACGTATCAGACTATAGAAGAGGAATCGAATGAGCCATAGAATCATGAATAAGATTATCAGCGACATTTTGGAAAGACAACCACTTGTGATCCGGTTGGGGGGCATAGTACAGAAAGGGCACTCGAGTACAATCTTCTTCTATTGTTGTCTCACCTCAGTCAATGGTTGTAAACTGAAATCATGTTAATCACATGGCGTGGCATAATGGTGACGTTGACGTGGCTCCTAGAAATTCTTGTCACCATGATGGCAGCCACGAGCAAGAGTGAGAAAACTGAGAACTTGAGTGATACTTTCAGTTGAAGCATAGAAAGGAAAAATTGCATGAGAGCACTTATCAAGCCAAATAAATTGTGAAATCTAGCTAGAATGTGTTTCTTCTTTATCCAAATGATTTCTCCGATGGCAAAGACCACGACCACTAGAGCAGTACCAGTGCCAAGAAAAGAAAAAAGCTTTCTTCGCTCCCCAAATTGTTCGAAGGATGCACTTAAAATTTCAAAAATTACATTTGAGGCTCCACAATACTTGTCAAACTTGGTATTTCTTATCATTTCATAAATCTTAAAAAAAATCCCTTTCATCTCTCCCTCCATGGTTGATTAATATCAATATGAAATGGGTTTTTCGTGGTCACCAGAAAATGGTGAATCTCACCTGAAATTTAGAGGAGAATGTGACTTTCGTTGAAAATGCTGAATTTTGTTGGACATGGAAAGGAAAGGCTAGAGATTTATCAATGGTTGAACCAAATCATAGAGAAGAGATGGTAGAGAGAGGTGGTTGACTGAAAGGCAAAGCAAGCATGAAAAGAGAGAGAGAACGGTAGAGTATCCCATTGTATATTTCAAAATCCCATTCCTTCATTCACACATATGATAATATTGACCCAAAAAAATCCAAAAGTGCCTATTATAATTTTAATTAAAAAAACCATTTGAGGGTTCTTCACCTATCAAAAAAAAAAAAAAAAAACAAAAAAGAAATAAATAAATAAATAAAAATGATTTCCACAATTTTGTGGCCTGTGCTTAAACAAAGAAAAGAAAAAGAGGTATACCTGGAGCTCACCCTTAGAATGCTGAATGCCTCGCTCCCAATGCAGCAAACTCTCGAAGTATCACATGTCTATACTCCTTCACTTATTATCATTCACCAAAATCATGAGTCTTACCTTCTCCACCAATTATAACTTGCTATTTGTTTATGGTGCAGGGACAGAAGGATAATGAAAGAGATTTTTGGCTTATAATTTTATAGGAAGTTTTTTAGTTATATTTCTAGGAAATTTTCAACCAAAGGGTTGAAAGAAATCTTTATAATTATTTTTTAACTATCTATAAGTAAATCTTTGTATTTTCTTTTTTTTTTCTTTTAAATTTTGTGTCGATTTTTATGGCTTATAATTATACAAAGATTTTTGTCACTCATAAATCTTTGAATTAAATATTTATGGCTTATAAATCTTGATGGCTGTTTGTGGCCACCATAAGTCCTTATTTATACCAATAAATCTTTATAATTATTTTTTAATTATCTATAAATAAATGAACTAATTAGGAATATTCATATAATTATCAATAAATAAATCTTTATAAAGATTTATGGCTTATAAAGATTTTGAGATTTATAAGCCATAAATCACTGATTTACTTATAATTCAGATCAATTTATAATTATACAAAGATTTATGGCTTATAAAGATTTTGTAAATTTTATGATTTTTTTTTTAATTTTGTGTAAATTGATTATTTTTTAAGTCCGTCGTAACTAGACTATTCTAAAATTTGCAAAATTTGACTCAATTTTGAAAGAAAAAAAGTTTGACTGAAAAAAAAAGCCAAATTATAGATATATATAATTACGAAAATAAGCTTAACTTTGTATTTTCTATTTTTTTTAAGTTAACAAATTACAGATAATTTTTTTAAAAAAAATCACCAAACACAAAAATAAGCTGAACTAAAATGCCAAAAAAGGATACTCCCAAAATAAGCCAACGTTTTACATCAGATGATGACTTATCCAAATTCTTCACAATCGCAGATGCCAAGGATTCCCTAGATTGTATACGTATCAGACTATAGAAGAGGAATCGAATGAGCCATAGAATCATGAATAAGATTATAAGGGACATTTTGGAAATACAACCACTTGTGATCCGGTTGGGGGGCATAGTGCAAAAGGGGCACTCGAGTACAATCTTCTTCTATTGTTCTCTCACCTCAATCAATGGTAGTAAACTGAAATCTAGTTAATCACATGGCGTGGCATAATGGTGACGATTACGTGGCCCCCAGAAATTCTTGTCACCATGATGGCAACCACGAGCAAGAGTGAGAAAACTGAGAACTTGAGTGATACTTTCAGTTGAAGCATTGAACGGAAAAATTGCATGAGAGCACTTATCAAGCCAAATAAATCATGAAATCTAACCGGAATGTGTTTTTCTTCATCCAAATGATTTCTCCGATGGCAAAAACCACGACCACTAGAGCAGCACCAATGCCAAGAAAAGAAAAAAGCTTTCTTCCCTGCCCAAATTGTGCGACGGATGCACTTAAAATTTCAAAAATTACATTTGAGGCTCCATAATACTTTTCAAACTTGGTATTTCTTATCATTTGATAAATCTTAAGAAAAATCCCTTTCATCTCTCCCTCCAGGGTTGATTAATATCAGTATGAAATGGGTTTTTCATGGTCACCAGGAAATGATGAATCTCACCTGAAATTTAGAGGAGAATGTGACTGTCGTTGAAAATGATGAATTTTTTTGGACATGGAAAGGAAAGGCTAGAGATTTATCAGTGGTTGAACCAAATCATAGAGAAGAGATGGTAGAGACAGGTGGTTGAGTGAAAGGCAAAGCAAGCTTGAAAAGAGAGAGAAAATGGTAGAGTATCCCACTATATATTTCCAAATCCCACTCCTTCATTCACACATATGATAATATTGACCCAAAAAAATCCAGAAGTGCCTATTTTAATTTTAATTAAAAAAAAACATTTGAGGGTTCTTCACCTATCAAAAAAAAAAACAAAAAATAAATAAATAAATAAAAATGATTTCCACAATTTTGTTGCCTGTGCTTAAACAAAGAAAAGAAAAAGAGGCATACCTGGAACTCACCCTTAGAATGCAGAATGCCTCGCTCCTAATGCAGCAAACTCTCGAAGTATCACGTGTCTATACTCTTTCACTTATCATCATTCACCAAAATCATGAGTCTTACCTTCTCCACACTTGCTATTTGTTTATGGTGCAGGGGCAGAGGGATAATGAAAGAGATTTTTGGCTTATAATTATCTTTATAGGAAATTTTTTAGTTATATTTATAGGAAATTTTCAGCCAAAGGGTTGAAAGAAATCTTCATAATTATTTTTTAACTATCTATAAGTAAATCTTTGTATTTTCTTATTTTTTTTCTTTTAAATTTTGTGTCGATTTTTATGGCTAATAATTATACAAAGATTTTTGTCACTCATAAATCTTTGAATTAAATATTTATGGCTTACAAATCTTGATGGCTGTTTGTGGCCGCCATAAGTGTAACGCCCTCAAAATAATAACAATAAACCCACCAGATAAGACATGCATTTACATTTAAACTAACCACATTCCTTTCATTCATTAGAATTCCGTTACATAAGTATTACATGTTAATCTCATAACAAAATGCCCTACGGGCTTACAGCTTTCCAAGTTAACACTTGGTTACAACAAAGGGTTCTAACTCGTTTACACATTAAGCCCTTGGCTTGAAATTACATGTAATAAATCAAAGTAAAACGACAAAACTATGCCCGCCACAAGTCTCCCAGCTATGTCCTTGGAGGTGGCATGCTTCCTGCACCTGAAAATGATATTCCCATATAGGGTGAGCCACAGCCCAGTAGAAATACACTAAACCAACCTTGGACAATGACTAAAACATTAGCAATTGATAGTTGGTCAACACTGATACAGTCACATAAATAACATATTTATGTCAACGACTTACAAGTCCCAATTACTTTTCATTTTTCCTTTTAACAACAGATAAGCATACTAGCTCTATCATCATTTCCACAGATATGTATAAAAACTATATCTCACATTCAGATAAGCATAAAAGCTATATCCACATTCTCAACAGATATGTATATCAACAATATCCACAGATAAGCATACAAGCTGTATCCACACTCTACAACAGATATGTATATCAACAATATCCACAGATAAGCATACAAGCTGTATCCACACTTCACTTCACAAAGATAAGCATATGAGCTCTATCTTCACTTCTCTAGACAAGCATATGAGCTCTGTCTACGGAGTACATCCCCTATCTCCTCCACATACCTATCCGGTTTAGAGGTCCATCCCCTATCTTCCCCTAAACCGCGGAGTACATCCCCTATCTCCTCCTCTACACATAACATATATAAACACATTGGTTCTATATACAATCACACAATACAAACAATTAATGTATTCTAGCAACTGTCAAGTTCCATAACACATTCCATTGATTAGTTTCAGTTTGCCTAATCAACATACATTGTCTACAACAATCACGACTATCCTCCACCGATAGCCCCAAGCAGTTTATTTCTAAAACAGAAAATAAATGCGCAAATGGATATTCAATCAACATTTCATTTCCTCATTTCTCACCAATTAATTATCCCAATTAATTAATCAATGTAATTAGGCCATTTTCCATAATTACCATTTCAACCCTTAGGTCCCATTTTCTTCAATGATTCAGCAATCATTTCATTTTTTTCATGCTAAACATGCATCTAGGTTTATTATGAATAAAACCCCAACTTTTGCATAATTGCACAAAAGCCCCAAACTTTCACAAAATTACCAAACCAAGCCCAACATCTCAAAATACCAAAATTTAAAGACAAAACCCATAGAGAGGAGTAGGTTATCCCTACCTCAAATTCGGAGTCCCAAAGGAGAAGACGACAAAACCCAACGTGCTCCAAAACCCGTGATTTTCAGATTAAAATGAAGCCCTCGACGATCAACAACTTTTTTGTAAAGGCCAAAGGTGAGTAAATCACTCCTACTAGATCAAAACCTAGAGAGAAGGTAGTATCTAGAGAGAAAGACTCAACAATGGTGTTTTTGGAAAAGTAAGAGAGAGAAGAGAAAGTGAAAAAGTGATTTGAAAAGTCACAATTTCGGGACTTAAACCCAGTCTTCCGCTCGAGCGTAAAACACCCCGCTCGAGCGGCCACTCACAGACTTCCGCTCGAGCGGCCAACCTCCCGCTCGAGCGCAGAATGCACTCGCCCAGCACTTTTGCAGAACCAGGCCTCCGCTCGAGCTCCCAATCCCTACGCTCGAGCTCACAACACTGCACAACAAGATACTGGATGGATGTAATCTACGCTCGAGCGCCAACACCTCCGCTCGAGCGTACAGGCCAAAAATCTGGGCAACTAGTTTTGGTTTCTAAACTCAACCAACCTGTAACAAACCCGCTCAACACATCCTATAACTCAAATACAAAGTAAGAAAGGATGTAAACAAGATAATAAACAACTACCAACATCCACGGACACATGTCCGGATCACTATACAACAAGGGTAAACCCGGGATCGCTATAACCTCCCCCCCTTAAAGAATTTCGTCCCCGAAATTAAGCACAAGCTTTCAAAACAAGTTTTTCTCCCTTTTAATCAATGTTACACTTGAACATTCAACAATTCGACCCATTACCGGTCATCCCATCCCTTTAACAAGAGACATATCACAATATGTAAACCACATATGTATTATCAACATGCATCAACATTATGCACTATCTTTCCAATTTCAACAATATATTCAACACATATAGTATCACATTCAACTTCCGTATGAGGCAAGTTCCAAAACATACTTCCAATAACCAAAACATTTTCAATGTTTCACAACTTAAGACATATATAAAAGCTCTTAAGTTCAACAAAATGTAAAATTTAAATACAAGATTACATATCAACAAACAAGTCCGGATATTTCTCACGGACTTCCAACTCACGTTCCCAAGTGGCTTCCTCCACTCCGTGATGTTTCCACAAGACTTTCACCAAAGGAATGGTCTTGCCACGCAGGACCTGATCCCGCCTATCCAAGACCCGAACCGGTCTCTCCTCATACGAGGCATCCTCATCTACCTCTAAATTAGTCCAATCCAACACATGTGATGGATCTGGTTCATACTTCCGAAGCATACTCACATGAAACACATCATGCACTCCGGACAACTGCGGCGGTAAGGCTAACCGATAAGCAACCTCACCTATCCTCTCAAGGATCTCAAAAGGACCAATAAACCGAGGGGACAACTTCCCACTCTTCCCAAACCTCATCAGACCTCGCCTAGGTGATATCTTCAGAAAGGCATGATCACCTACCTCAAACGCCAAAGGCCTCCTCCTACGATCGGCATAACTCTTTTGTCGACTCTGGGCTGTAACAAGCCTCTTACGGATAAGCTCAACTTTCTCCGTCGTCTCCCTAACCAACTCCGGACCCAACAAAGGTGCATCACCCACCTCGGCCCAACACACTGGAGACCTACACGGTCGGCCATACAAGGCCTCAAACGGTGCCATACCGATGCTAGACTGAAAACTATTGTTGTAGGCAAACTCTACCAATGGCAAGTGCCTCTCCCACGTCCCACTGAAGTCCAGGACACAACCCCGAAGCATATCCTCGAGGATCTGAATAGTACGCTCGGACTGCCCGTCAGTCTGAGGATGATAGGCCGTACTAAAGGTTAACTTAGTGCCCAAGGCACTCTGCAAACTCTGCCACAACCTGGCAGTAAAACGAGGATCTCTATCTGAGACGATCGTCACTGGGACCCCGTGCAATCTCACTACGTCCCGAATATACAAGTCGGCAAGATGATCTACCGAATCTCTCACGCGCATAGGAATAAAGTGCGCCGACTTAGTCAACCGGTCTACAACCACCCAAATAGCATCACTACCCCGCTGAGTCCTCGGAAGACCTACAACGAAGTCCATAGTGACATGCTCCCACTTCCACTCGGCAATAGGCAAGGGTTGCAACAAACCCGCTGGCCTCTGATGCTCGGCCTTCACTTGCTGGCAAGTAAGGCATTTCGATACGAAGACAGCCACATCTCTTTTCATACCCTGCCACCAAAACTGGCGACCCAAATCCTGATACATCTTAGTACCTCCCGGATGCACCGCAAGGCGCGAATGGTGAAACTCTCGGAGTACTTCCTCTCGGCAAGACTCCGGTACAAACAAACGGTCTCGGTATCTCACACTCAGGTCGGGATACACCGTCAAACCCTTCTCAACTTTCCCACTGGAGATCTTCTCTCGGAGGGATTCTACCTCAAGGTCACCTCTCTGTGCCTCTAACACTCTAATCATAAGTGTAGGCTGCGCAACAACAGAAAACAAGGCCGCAGCCTCGACAGATTCGCCCAGTAGCAAATCAAACTCGCCAAGTGCTCCCAACATCACCCATTCCCGGATGGCTATACAAGCTACATCACTAATGGTCTTCCTACTAAGGGCATCGGCCACAACATTGGCCTTTCCCGGATGATAATGCAACTCAAAATCATAATCCTCGATGAACTCCATCCACCTCCTCTGCCTCAGATTCAAGTCTCTCTGTGTAAACAGATACTTCAAACTCTTATGATCCGAGAATACCTCGAACCTCTCACCATAAAGGTAGTGCCTCCAGATTTTCAAGGCAAAGATCACAGCTGCTAACTCTAGGTCATGTGTAGGGTAATTCTTCTCGTGTATTTTCAACTGACGTGAGCCATAAGCTACCACTTTTCCCTCTTGCATCAACACACAACCCAAACCCTCTCGTGAGGCATCACAATAAACCGCATAACCCAACCCTCTCTCCGGAATAATCAACACCGGAGCGGTGGTCAATCTAACTTTCAACTCTTGGAACGACTTTTCACAAGTCTCACTCCACACAAACTTGACTCCCTTCCGAGTCAGTCTAGTCAACGGTGACGCTAACCTGGAGAAATCTTTCACAAACCGACGATAATACCCAGCTAATCCCAGAAAATTGCGGATCTCAAATACACTCTTAGGCTGTGCCCAATCTTGCACTGCCTCAACTTTGGATGTATCAACAGACACCCCTTCCCCGGATACCACGTGACCTAAAAATTTGACTTCCCCCAGCCAGAACTCACACTTCCCAAACTTGGCATACAGCCTATGGGCTCTAAGTAACTCAAGCACCACTCTCAAGTGTTCCTCGTGCTCCTCCTTAGATGACGAATAGATAAGGATATCGTCCACAAAAACAACCACAAAGCGGTCTAAGAACTCCCGGAAAATCCGGTTCATCAAGTCCATAAAGACTGCCGGTGCATTGGTAAGCCCAAATGGCATCACCAGAAACTCATAATGGCCATACCGCGTACGGAATGCCGTCTTCGGAATATCTTCCTCCCTGACCCTCAACTGATGGTAACCCGATCTCAAGTCTATCTTAGAGAAACAACGGGAACCCTTCAACTGGTCAAACAAATCATCTATACGGGGCATAGGATACTTATTCTTAACCGTAGCCCGATTCAACTTCCGGTAGTCTATACACAATCTCAAGGCACCATCTTTCCTTTTAACAAAGAGGGCCGGTGCTCCCCACGGTGAAACACTAGGGCGAACAAAGCCCTTATCGAGCAATTCCTGGAGCTGAACTTTCAACTCAACCAACTCTGCTGGAGCAAAACGGTAAGGTGCCATAGAAATCGGCGCCGTACCAGGCACTAAATCAATAGAGAACTCTATCTCTCGGTGAGGTGGCAAACTAACAAGATCTTCGGGAAAGACATCCGAATACTCACAAACCACCCTCGGTAACACAACCTGGGTCTCAACACACTCGCTACTCTCAAAGCTAGCAAGTAAACCACTAAGCTCACTTCGCCCTCGCGAATCAAACCCCGGTGGCAAAACACTACCAACCCGGTCTCCCAAGAAATGGAACCACTCCCCGCTCAAGGTACATAACGTGACCCTCTGGCGGTAGCAATCAATAACAGCCCGGTATGACGATAGCCAGTCCATACCCAAAATAACATCAAAACCCTTCATGGGCATGACAACAAACGGAAAAGGAAGCCTATAATCGGCGACCTCAATATCACATCCTCTAACACCCTGTTTCAGAATCAACTCACCACCCAAAGGCGATACCACACAAATAGGAGATGCTAACTGTGCTAACTCCAATTCCAAAACAGATGCAAATGCAGCAGATACAAAAGAATGAGATGCACCCGTGTCTATCAACACATTAGCAACTGAGTTGCAAAACAGAAAAGTACCTCTCACTACTGATGGAGCCGGTACTAAATCCTGCGCGGTAACAGCATACACGCGCCCCGTAGGCCCCTGGTCTACCTGCTCACCTCTCGGAGCAAAAGACTGCTGCACAGACTGGGATGACGAAGCTCCCGGATTGGCCCTCGAGGCCTGCACAGACTGAGCTGGCTGAAAACCCTGCGTCTGCCTAGAACCAGACGCTCCCGAAGTGGCACTCAACTGTGGGCAAAACCTCTTCATGTGCCCAGGTTGTCCACACTGATAACAAATCAAGAGCTGCCCCCTGCCCAAACTCTGACTCGGCGGTCTAGCTGAAGAAGAAGCAGCTTTCTGACCCCCACCCTTCTGCGGGCAAACAGAAACCTTGTGACCCAGCTGGCCACACTTGTAACAAGTGAATTCTCCCTGACTGCCTCTCCCCGAGCCTACACTAGGCACTGGAAAGGTCGATCTAGAGACTGCACCCTGAGACTGCTGAGGGTTAGAACCCCTCTGCCTCCTGCCATCACTCTGACTATCCTGGCTCCTCTTGGAGCCTCTCTGACCCTCATCCTCCTCCTGCATCATAAGCTCCATATGAGCTGCAGCATCCACTAGGTGTCTATACTCTCGAATATAAGACCCACCAACTCTCAACTTGAGGCCCCGCCTCAACTTCCGCTCAAACTCATAGCAACGGCGTTCCTCAGACGCCACCAGTTCAGGTGCAAACCTAGACAGACTGGTAAAAGTAGCCTCAAACTCGGCCACTGACAAGCCCTGCTGATTAAGCCGGCTAAACTGATCCCTCAGCTTCTCCCTTGCTACTGCAGACAAAAACCTCTCCTGAAAAGCATTCACAAACGCCTCCCAAGTACCACCAACACGAGCTTTCTCGTACTTCCACCATTGACCCGCATCTCCCTTCAGTTGAAAGGATGCCAAGGTCACTTTCAGTGCTCCGTCCTCGATGCCAAGCATCTCAAACGTCTTCGTTGTCTGTTCGAGCCATTCATCTGCCTTAAGCGGCTCTTTAGGATCCCCGATAAACTCATCCGGATTACACCGAAAGAACTCCCTCTTCAAGAAGGAAGGCCCTGTCTCAGCTGCCTGATTCCCAGCTCTAAGAATACCCAAAGCTCCTGCTATCTCTCTGGCCAAGGCACCCATAGCCTGCTGACCTACTGGCTCGGCCACATTGGCCTGCCCAACTCCCTCCTGCACTGCCGGAATCTCACCCTGTAACGGTACTTCCTGCCTCGCAGGTCTACCACGCCTAGCACCTCTTCCTCGTCCTGACATCCTAATAAAGGCAACACAGAACGTTAGCACATTCATAAATGTGCCGAAACTAAACACTCACGTCCTAGTGCATGGACAACTGTAATTCACTCCACATAAGCACATAAACACATAAGCACTTACGAACTTCATTTCCGGATAATGATAGTCCCGAGACGTTACTAGAGTTCCGGTTAGAAACAGCATTGATCAAGTGCTTTTCCAACAAGACTCCCAGAAACTCAAGGATCCAATCAACATCCTAGAAATTAAATCCCATACCCACATAGTCACATAAGCATGTTAGCATTTAAGCACATAGCATATGATACTACATCTAAGTCTCTATCAAGCGAGACAAACCCATTGTGATCCTAATCACTTCCCACGTACCCAAAGTATTCGAACCCGGTAGGCTTTGATACCAAGTTGTAACGCCCTCAAAATAATAACAATAAACCCACCAGATAAGACATGCATTTACATTTAAACTAACCACATTCCTTTCATTCATTAGAATTCCGTTACATAAGTATTACATGTTAATCTCATAACAAAATGCCCTACGGGCTTACAGCTTTCCAAGTTAACACTTGGTTACAACAAAGGGTTCTAACTCGTTTACACATTAAGCC
Source organism: Camellia sinensis (assembly GCF_055761805.1). NCBI lineage: Eukaryota > Viridiplantae > Streptophyta > Magnoliopsida > Ericales > Theaceae > Camellia > Camellia sinensis. The sequence goes on from NC_138966.1 coordinate 18,464,016, forward strand.
CTTGGCTTGAAATTACATGTAATAAATCAAAGTAAAACGACAAAACTATGCCCGCCACAAGTCTCCCAGCTATGTCCTTGGAGGTGGCATGCTTCCTGCACCTGAAAATGATATTCCCATATAGGGTGAGCCACAGCCCAGTAGAAATACACTAAACCAACCTTGGACAATGACTAAAACATTAGCAATTGATAGTTGGTCAACACTGATACAGTCACATAAATAACATATTTATGTCAACGACTTACAAGTCCCAATTACTTTTCATTTTTCCTTTTAACAACAGATAAGCATACTAGCTCTATCATCATTTCCACAGATATGTATAAAAACTATATCTCACATTCAGATAAGCATAAAAGCTATATCCACATTCTCAACAGATATGTATATCAACAATATCCACAGATAAGCATACAAGCTGTATCCACACTCTACAACAGATATGTATATCAACAATATCCACAGATAAGCATACAAGCTGTATCCACACTTCACTTCACAAAGATAAGCATATGAGCTCTATCTTCACTTCTCTAGACAAGCATATGAGCTCTGTCTACGGAGTACATCCCCTATCTCCTCCACATACCTATCCGGTTTAGAGGTCCATCCCCTATCTTCCCCTAAACCGCGGAGTACATCCCCTATCTCCTCCTCTACACATAACATATATAAACACATTGGTTCTATATACAATCACACAATACAAACAATTAATGTATTCTAGCAACTGTCAAGTTCCATAACACATTCCATTGATTAGTTTCAGTTTGCCTAATCAACATACATTGTCTACAACAATCACGACTATCCTCCACCGATAGCCCCAAGCAGTTTATTTCTAAAACAGAAAATAAATGCGCAAATGGATATTCAATCAACATTTCATTTCCTCATTTCTCACCAATTAATTATCCCAATTAATTAATCAATGTAATTAGGCCATTTTCCATAATTACCATTTCAACCCTTAGGTCCCATTTTCTTCAATGATTCAGCAATCATTTCATTTTTTTCATGCTAAACATGCATCTAGGTTTATTATGAATAAAACCCCAACTTTTGCATAATTGCACAAAAGCCCCAAACTTTCACAAAATTACCAAACCAAGCCCAACATCTCAAAATACCAAAATTTAAAGACAAAACCCATAGAGAGGAGTAGGTTATCCCTACCTCAAATTCGGAGTCCCAAAGGAGAAGACGACAAAACCCAACGTGCTCCAAAACCCGTGATTTTCAGATTAAAATGAAGCCCTCGACGATCAACAACTTTTTTGTAAAGGCCAAAGGTGAGTAAATCACTCCTACTAGATCAAAACCTAGAGAGAAGGTAGTATCTAGAGAGAAAGACTCAACAATGGTGTTTTTGGAAAAGTAAGAGAGAGAAGAGAAAGTGAAAAAGTGATTTGAAAAGTCACAATTTCGGGACTTAAACCCAGTCTTCCGCTCGAGCGTAAAACACCCCGCTCGAGCGGCCACTCACAGACTTCCGCTCGAGCGGCCAACCTCCCGCTCGAGCGCAGAATGCACTCGCCCAGCACTTTTGCAGAACCAGGCCTCCGCTCGAGCTCCCAATCCCTACGCTCGAGCTCACAACACTGCACAACAAGATACTGGATGGATGTAATCTACGCTCGAGCGCCAACACCTCCGCTCGAGCGTACAGGCCAAAAATCTGGGCAACTAGTTTTGGTTTCTAAACTCAACCAACCTGTAACAAACCCGCTCAACACATCCTATAACTCAAATACAAAGTAAGAAAGGATGTAAACAAGATAATAAACAACTACCAACATCCACGGACACATGTCCGGATCACTATACAACAAGGGTAAACCCGGGATCGCTATAATAAGTCCTTATTTATACCAATAAATCTTTATAATTATTTTTTAATTATCTATAAATAAATGAACTAATTAGGAATATTCATATAGTTATCAATAAATATATCTTTATAAAGATTTATGGCTGATAAAGGTTTTGAGATTTATAAGCCATAAATCACAGATTTACTTATAATTCTGATCTATTTATAATTATACAAAGATTTATGGCTTATAAAGATTTTGTGAATTTTATGATTTTTTTTTTTAATTTTGTGTGAATTCTGTTATTTTTTAAGTCCGTCATAACTAGACTATTCAAAAATTTTCAAAAATTTACTCAATTTTGAAAGAAAAAAAGTTTGACGAAAAACAAAAAAAAAACAAATTATAGATATATATAATTACGAAAATAAGCTTAACTTTGTATTTTCTATTTTTTTTTAATTTAACAAATTACACATAATTTTTTTTTTAAAAAAAACCACCAAACGCAAAAATAAGCTGAACTGAAAAGCCAAAAAAGGATACTCCCAAAATAAGCCAACGTTTTACATCCGATGATGACTTATCCAAATTCTTCACAATCGCAGAAGCCAAGGATTCCCTAGATTGTATACGTATCAGACTATAGAAGAGGAATCGAATGAGCCATAGAATCATGAATAAGATTATCAGGGACATTTTGGAAATACAACCACTTGTGATCCGGTTGGGGGGCATACTGCAGAAGGGGCACTCGAGTACAATCTTCTTCCATTATTGTCTCACCTCAGTCAATGGTAGTAAACTGAAATCTTGTTAATCACATGGCGTGGAATAATGGTGACGATTACGTGGCTCCCAGAAATTCTTGTCACCATGATGGCAGCCACGAGCAAGAGTGAGAAAATTGAGAACTTGAGTGATACTTTTAGTTGGAGCAATGAACGAAAAAATTGCATGAGAGCACTTATCAAGCCAAATAAATCATGAAATCTAACCGGAATGTGTTTCTTCTTCATCCAAATGATTTCTCCGATGGCAAAAACCACGACCACTAGAGCAGTACCAAAGCCTAGAAAAGAAAAAAGCTTTCTTCCCTCCCCAAATTGTGCAACGGATGCACTTAAAATTTCAAAAATTACATTTGAAGCTCCACAATACTTATCAAACTTGGTATTTCTTATCATTTGATAAATCTTAAGAAAAAAATCCCTTTCATCTCTCCTTCCAGGGTTGATTAATATCAGTGTGAAATGGGTTTTTCATGGTCACCAGGAAATGGTGAATCTCACCTGAAATTTAGAGGAGAATGTGACTTTCGTTGAAAATGATGAATTTTGTTGGACATGGAAAGGAAAGGCTAGAGATTTATCAATGGTTGAACCAAATCATAGAGAAGAGATGGTAGAGACAGGTGGTTGAGTGAAAGGCAAAGCAAGCATGAAAGGAGAGAGAAAATGGTAGAGTATCCCATTGTATATTTCCAAATCCCACTCCTTCATTCACACATATGATAATATTGACCCAAAAAAATCCAGAAGTGCCTAAATTAATTTTAATTAAAAAAACATTTGTGGGTTCTTCACCTATCAAAAAAAACAAAAATAAATAAATAAATAAAAATGATTTCCACAATTTTGTAACCGGTGCTTAAACAAAGAAAAGAAAAAGAGGCATACCTGGAGCTCACCCTTAGAATGCTGAATGCCTCGCTCCCAATGCAGCAAACTCTCAAAGTATCACGTGTCTGTACTCCTTCACTTATCATCATTCACCAAAATCATGAGTCTTACCTTCTCCACACTTGCTATTTGTTTATGGTGCAGGGACAGAGGGATAATGAAAGAGATTTTTGGCTTATAATTATCTTTATAGGAAATTTTTTAGTTATATTTATAGGAAATTTTCAACCAAAGGGTTGAAAGAAATCTTCATAATTATTTTTTAACTATCTATAAGTAAATATTTGTATTTTCTTTTTTTTTTTCTTTTAAATTTTGTGTCGATTTTTATGGCTTATAATTATACAAAGATTTTTGTCACTCATAAATCTTTGAATTAAATATTTATGGCTTATAAATCTTGATGGTTGTTTTTGGCCTCAATAAGTCCTTATTTATACCAATAAATCTTTATAATTATTTTTTAATTATCTATAAATAAATGGACTAATTAGGAATATTCGTATAATTATCAATAAATAAATCTTTGTAAAGATTTATGGCTTATAAAGATTTTGTGATTTATAAGCCATATATCACTGATTTACTTATAATTATGATCTGTTTATAATTATACAAAGATTTATGGCTTATAAAGATTTTGTGAATTTTATGATTTTTTTTTTCTAATTTTGAGTGAATTTTTTTATTTTTCACGTCCATCGTAACTAGACTATTCTAAAATTTTCACAATTTGACCCAATTTTGAAAGAAAAAAAGTTTGACAAAAAACAAAAATAAGCCAAATTATTGATATATATAATTACGAAAATAGGCTTAACTTTGTATTTTCTATTTTTTTAATTTAACGATTTTCACATAATTTTAAAAAAAAAAAAATCACAAAACACAAAAATAAGCTGAACTAAAATGCCAAAAAAGGATACTCTTAAAATAAGCCAACGTTTTACATCTGATGATGACTTATCCAAATTCTTCACAATCGCAGATTCCAAGGATTCCCCAGATTGTATATGTATCAGACTATAGAAGAGGAATCGAATGAGCCATAGAATCATGAATAAGATTGTAACGCCCTCAAAATAGCAACATTAAACCCATCAGATAAGACATGCATTTACATATAAGCTAACCACATTCTTTTATTCATTAAAGTTCCATTACATAAGTACTACATGTTAACATCAAAACAAAATGCCCTACGGGCTTACAGCTTTCCAAGTTAACACTTGGTTACAACAAAAGAGTACTAACTCGTTTACACATTAAGCCCTTGGCTTGAAGTTACATGTAATACATCAAAAGTTAAGCGACAAAAGTATGTCCGCCTCTAGCCTCCCAGCTATGTCCTTGGAGGTGGCATGCTTCCTGCACCTGAAAATGATATTCCCATATAGGGTGAGCCACAGCCCAGTAGAAATATACTAAACCAACCATGAACAATGACTAAAAGATTAGCAATTGATAGATGGCTAACACAGAGACATTCACATAAATTACACATTTATGTCATACAACTTACGAGTCTGAGTTACCTTTCATTTTCCCTTTTTCAACAGATAAGCATGCTAGCTCTATCATCATTTCCATAGATATGTATAAAAACTATATCCCACATTCAGATAAGCATATAAGCTATATCCACATTCTCAACAGATATGTATAACAACAATATCCCACATTCACAGATAAGCATATAAGCTGTATCCACACTTTACCAAGATAAGCATATAAGCTCTATCTTCACTTCTCTAGACAAGCATATGAGCTGTATCTACGGAGTTCATCCCCTATCTTCTCCCAACACTATCCGGTTTAGAGGTACATCCCCTATCTTCCCCTAAACCGCGGAGTACATCCCCCATCTCCTCCTCTACACATAACGTATATAAACACATTGGTTCTATATACAATCACCCAATACATACAGTTAATGTATTCTATCAACCGTCAAGTTCCATGACACATTTCATTGATTAGTTTCAGTTTGCCTAATCATCATGCATTGTCTACAACAATCACGACTATCCTCCACCGATAGCCCAAAGCAGTTATTTCTAAACAGAAAATAAATGCACAATGGATATTCAATCAACATTTCATTTCCTCATTTCTCACAATTAATTATCCCAATTAATTAAACAATGTAATTAGGTCGTTATCCATAATTACCATTTCAACCCTTAGGTCCCATTTTCATCAATGATTCAACATTTATTCCATTTCTCTATGCCAAACATGCATCTAGGTTTATTATGAATAAAACCCCAACTTTTGTAAAATTGCACAAAAGCCCCAAACTTTCACAAAATTACCAAGCCAAGCCCAACATCTCAAAATACCAAAATTTAAAGACAAAATCCATAAAGAGGAGTAGGGTATCCCTACCTCGAAGTTTAAGCCAAAAAGGAGATGAAGACTCGAAGATCAACTTGCTCCAAATCCAACCTTTTTCAGATTAAATCAAAGCTCTCAACGCCCTCTATCTTTTTAACAAAGGCTCTAGGCTAGATTTACACTCTAGGGAGATCAAATCTTAGAGAGGGTGTAAGTTTAGAGAGAGAGGGTCTCGGATTTAGGGTTTGATCAAAAAAAGAAATGAAAAACTGAAGTTCAAAATCGCTACTGTCCGCTGATATAAAACACTCTCGCTCGAGCGAAGACTTGGTCGCTCGAGCGACCAGACACAAAAAACTCTCGCTCGAGCCAAGAAGTTCTCGGTCGAGCGAAGAAAAACCCAGACTGCTCGAGCGAAGGAAGCTCGCTCGAGCCAAGAAAGGCAACTCTCAGGTCCAGAACCAGACGCAACACTCGCTCGAGCGAAGCCACCCTGGCTCGACCCACCAGACACGAACCTCACTCTCGCTCGAGCGACCAACTCCTCGCTCGAGCGAAGGTCCAAAAATCTGGGCAGCAACACTAGGCTCCCAAACACAACCAACCTGTAACAAACCTGCCCAACACATCTTATAACTCAATATACAAAGTAAAGAGGATGCAAACATGATAATAAACAACTACCAACATCCACGGACACATGTCCGGATCACTGTACAACAAGGGTAAACCCGGGATCGCTATAACCTCCCCCCCTTAAAGAATTTCGCCCCCGAAATTAAGCACAAGTTTTCAAAAACAGGTTTTCTTTCATTTTAGACAATGTTACAATTTAACATTCAACAATTCGACCCATTACCGGTCATCCCATCCCTTTAACAAGAGACATATCACAATATGTAAATAACATATGTATTTTCAACATGCATCAACATTATGCACTATCTTTCCAATTTCAACAATACGTTCAACATATATAATGTCACATTCAACTTCCATATGAGGCAAGTCCCAAAACATACTTCCAATAAACAAAACATTTTCAATGTTTCACAACTTAAGACATATATAAAAGCTCTTAAGTTCAACAATAGCTCAAAATTTAAACACAAGGTTACATAGCAATAAACAAGTCCGGATATTTCTCACGGACTTCCAACTCACGTTCCCAAGTGGCTTCCTCCACTCCGTGATGTTTCCACAAGACTTTCACCAAAGGAATGGTCTTGCCACGCAGGACCTGATCCCGCCTATCCAAGACCCGAACCGGTCTCTCCTCATACGAGGCATCCTCATCTACCTCTAAATCGGTCCAATCCAACACATGTGATGGATCTGGTTCATACTTCCGAAGCATACTCACATGAAACACATCATGTACACCGGACAACTGCGGCGGTAAGGCTAACCGATAAGCAACCTCACCAATCCTCTCAAGGATCTCAAAAGGACCAACAAACCGAGGGGATAACTTCCCACTCTTCCCAAACCTCATCAAACCTCGCCTAGGTGATATCTTCAGAAAGACATGATCACCTACCTCAAACGCCAAAGGCCTCCTCGTACGGTCAGCATAAGATTTCTGCCGACTCTGGGCTGTAACAAGCCTCCTACGGATAAGCTCAACTTTCTCCGTCGTCTCCCTAACCAACTCCGGACCCAACAAAGGTGTATCACCCACCTCGGCCCAACAAACTGGAGACCTACACGGTCGGCCATACAAGGCCTCAAACGGTGCCATACCGATGCTAGACTGAAAACTGTTGTTGTAGGAAAACTCTACCAATGGCAAGTGCCTCTCCCACGTCCCACTGAAGTCCAGGACACAACCCCGAAGCATATCCTCGAGGATCTGAATAGTACGCTCGGACTGCCCGTCAGTCTGAGGATGATAAGCCGTACTAAAGGTCAACTTAGTGCCCAAAGCACTCTGCAAACTCTGCTATAACCTAGCAGTAAAACGAGGATCTCTATCTGAGACGATCGTCACTGGGACCCCGTGCAATCTCACTACGTCCCGAATGTACAAATCGGCAAGATGATCCACCGAATCTCTCACGCGCATAGGAATAAAGTGCGCCGACTTAGTCAACCGGTCTACAACCACCCAAATAGCATCACTACCCCGTTGAGTCCTCGGAAGACCTACAACGAAGTCCATAGTGACATGCTCCCACTTCCACTCAGCAATAGGCAAGGGTTGCAACAAACCCGCTGGCCTCTGATGCTCGGCCTTCACTTGCTGGCAAGTAAGGCACTTTGATACGAAAACAGCCACATCTCTCTTCATACCCCGCCACCAAAACTGGCGACCCAAATCCTGATACATCTTAGTACCTCCCGGATGCACCGCAAGGCGCGAATGATGAAACTCTCGGAGTACTTCCTCTCGGCAAGACTCCGGTACAAACAAACGGTCTCGGTATCTCACACTCAGGTCGGGATACACCGTCAAACCCTTCTCAACTTTCCCACTGGAGATTTTCTCTCGGAGGGATTCTACCTCAAGGTCACCTATCTGTGCCTCTAACACTCTAACCACAAGTGTAGGCTGCGCAACAACAGAAAACAAGGCCGCAGCCCCAACAGATTCGCCCAGTAGCAAATCAAACTCACCAAGTGCTCCCAACATCTCCCATTCCCGGATGGCTATACTAGCAACATCACTAATGGTCTTCCTACTAAGGGCATCGGCCACAACATTGGCCTTTCCCGGATGATAGTGCAACTCAAAATCATAATCCTCGATGAACTCCATCCATCTCCTCTGCCTCAAATTCAAGTCTCTCTGTGTAAACAGATACTTCAAACTCTTGTGGTCCGAGAACACCTCGAACCTCTCACCATAAAGGTAGTGCCTCCAAATCTTCAAGGCAAAGATCACAGCCGCTAACTCTAGGTCGTGTGTGGGGTAATTCTTCTCGTGTATTTTCAACTGACGTGAACCATAAGCTACCACTTTCCCCTCTTGCATCAACACACAACCCAAACCCTCTCGTGAGGCATCACAATAAACCGCATAACCCAACCCTCTCTCCGGAATAATCAACACCGGAGCGGTGGTCAATCTAACTTTCAGCTCTTGGAATGACTTTTCACAAGTCTCACTCCACACAAACTTGACTCCCTTCCGAGTCAGTCTAGTCAACGGTGACGCTAACCTGGAGAAATCTTTCACAAACCGACGATAATACCCAGCCAATCCCAGAAAACTGCGGATCTCAAACACACTCTTAGGCTGTGCCCAATCTTGCACTGCCTAAACCTTGGATGTATCAACAGACACCCCTTCCCCGGATACCACGTGGCCTAAGAATTTGACTTCCCTCAGCCATAACTCACACTTCCCAAACTTGGCATACAGCCTATGGGCTCTAAGCAACTCAAGCACCACTCTCAAGTGTTCCTCGTGCTCCTCCTTTGAAGGCGAATAGATAAGGATGTCGTCCACAAAGACGACCACAAATCGGTCTAAGAACTCCAGGAAAATCCGGTTCATCAAGTCCATAAAGACTGCCGGTGCATTGGTAAGCCCAAATGGCATCACCAGAAACTCGTAATGGCCATACCGCGTACGGAATGCCGTTTTCGGAATATCCTCTTCCCTGACCCTCAACTGGTGGTAACCCGATCTCAAGTCTATCTTAGAGAAACAACGGGAACCCTTCAACTGGTCGAACAAATCATCTATATGGGGCATAGGATACTTATTCTTAACCGTAGCCCGATTCAACTTCCGATAGTCAATACACAATCTCAAGGCACCATCTTTCTTTTTAACAAAGAGGGCCGGTGCTCCCCACGACGAAACACTAGGGCGAACAAAGCCCTTATTGAGCAATTCCTGGAGCTGAACTTTCAACTCAACCAATTCTGCTGGAGCAAAACGGTAAGGTGCCATAGAAATCGGCGCCGTACCAGGCACTAAATCAATAGAGAACTCTATCTCTCGGTGAGGTGGCAAACTAACAAGATCTTCGGGAAAGACATCCGAATACTCACAAACCACCATCGGTAATACATGCTGGGTCTCACCACTCTCACCACTCTCAAAGCTAGCAAGTAGACCGCTAAGTTCACTTCGCCCTCGCGAATCATACCCCGGTGGCAAAACACTACCAACCCGGTCTCCCAAGAAATGGAACCACTCCCCGCTCAAGGTACATAACGTGACCCTCTGGCGGTAGCAATCGATAACAGCCCGGTATGACGATAACCAGTCCATACCCAAAATAACATCCAAACCCTTCATGGGCATGACAACAAACGGAAAAGGAAGCCTATAGTCGGCGACCTCTATATCACATCCTCTAACACCCTGTTTCAGGATCAACTCACCACCCAAAGGCGATACCACACAAATAGGAGATGCTAACTGTGCTAACTCCAATTCCAAAACCGATGCAAATGCAGCAGATACAAAAGAATGAGATGCACCCGTGTCTATCAACACACTAGCAACCGAGTTGCAAAACAGAAAAGTACCTCTCACTACTGATGGAGCCGGTACTAAATCCTGCGCGGTAACAGCATACACGCGCCCCGTAGGCCCCTCGTCTACCTGCTCACCTCTCGGAGCAAAAGACTGCTGCACAAACTGGGATGACGAAGCTCCCGGATTGGCCCTCGAGGCCTGCACAGACTGAGCTGGCTGAAAACCCTGCGTCTGCCTAGAACCAGACACTCCCGAAGTGGCACCCAACTGCGGGCAAAACCTCTTCAGGTGCCCAGGCTGTCCACACTGATAACAAGACAAGGGCTGCCCCCTGCCCAAACTCTGACTCTGCGGTCTAGCTGAAGAAGAAGCAGCTTTCTGACCTCCACCCTTCAGCGGGCAAACAGAAACCTTGTGACCCAGCTGGCCACACTTGTAACAGGTGAAATCCCCCTGACCACCTCTCCCGGAGCCTGCACTCGGCACTGGGAAGGTCGATCTAGCAACACCACCCTGCGACTGCTGAGGGTTAGAACCCCTCTGCCTCTTGCCATCACCCTGACTATCCTGGCTCCTTTTGGAGCCTCTCTGCCCCTCATCCCCCTCCTTCATCATAAGCTCCATATGAGCTGCAGCATCTACCAGGTGTCTATACTCTCGGATGTAAGACCCACCATCTCTCAACTTGAGGCCCCACCTCAACTTCCTCTCAAACTCATAGCAACGGCGTTCCTCAGACGCCACCAGTTCAGGTGCAAACCTAGACAGACTGGTAAAAGTAGCCTCAAACTCGGCCACTGACAAGCCCTGCTGATTAAGCCGGCTAAACTGATCCCTCAGCTTCTCCCTAGCTGCTGCAGACAAAAACCTCTCCTGAAAAGCATTTATAAACGCCTCCCAAGTACCACCAACACGAGCCTTCTCGTACTTCCACCATTGACCCGCATCTCCCTTCAGTTGGAAGGATGCCAAGGTCACTTTCAGTGCTCTGTCCTCGATGCCAAGCATCTTGAACGTCTTACTCATTTGCTCTAGCCACTCATCAGCCTTCAGTGGCTCCTTCGGATCCCCGATAAACTCATCCGAATTAGACCGGAAAAACTCCCTCTTCAAGAAAGAAGGCCCTGCCTCAGCTGCCTGATTCCCAGCTCTAAGAATACCCAAAGCTCCTGCTATCTCTCTGGCCAAGGCACCCATAGCCTGCTGACCCACTGGCTCGGCCACATTGGCCTGACCAACTCCCTCCTGCACTGCCGGAATCTCACCCGGTAACGGTGCTTCCTGCCTCGCAGGTCTACCACGCTTAGCACCTCTTCCTCGTCCTGACATCCTAATAAAGGTAACACAGAACATTAGCACATTCATAAATGTGCCGAAACTAAACACTCACGTCCTAATACATGGACAACTGTAATTCACTCCACGTAAGCACACAAACACATAAGCACTTACGAATTTCATTTCCGGATAATGATAGTCCCGAGGCGTTACTAGAGTTCCGGTTAGAAACAGCATTGATCAAGTGCTTTTCCAACAAGACTCCTAGAAACTCAAGGATCCAATCAACATCCTAGAAATTAAATCACATACCCACATAGTCACATAAGCATGTTATCAATTAAGCACATAGCATATGATATTACATCTAAGTCTCTATCAAGCGAGACAAACCCATTGTGATACTAATCACTTCCCACGTACCCAAAGTATTCGAACCCGGTACGCTCTGATACCAAGTTGTAACGCCCTCAAAATAGCAACATTAAACCCATCAGATAAGACATGCATTTACATATAAGCTAACCACATTCTTTTATTCATTAAAGTTCCATTACATAAGTATTACATGTTAACATCAAAACAAAATGCCCTACGGGCTTACAGCTTTCCAAGTTAACACTTGGTTACAACAAAAGAGTACTAACTCGTTTACACATTAAGCCCTTGGCTTGAAGTTACATGTAATACATCAAAAGTTAAGCGACAAAAGTATGTCCGCCTCTAGCCTCCCAGCTATGTCCTTGGAGGTGGCATGCTTCCTGCACCTGAAAATGATATTCCCATATAGGGTGAGCCATAGCCCAGTAGAAATATACTAAACCAACCATGAACAATGACTAAAAGATTAGCAATTGATAGATGGCTAACATAGAGACATTCACATAAATTACACATTTATGTCATACAACTTACGAGTCTAAGTTACCTTTCATTTTCCCTTTTTCAACAGATAAGCATGCTAGCTCTATCATCATTTCCATAGATATGTATAAAAACTATATCCCACATTCAGATAAGCATATAAGCTATATCCACATTCTCAACAGATATGTATAACAACAATATCCCACATTCACAGATAAGCATATAAGCTGTATCCACACTTTACCAAGATAAGCATATAAGCTCTATCTTCACTTCTCTAGACAAGCATATGAGCTGTATCTACGGAGTTCATCCCCTATCTTCTCCCAACACTATCCGGTTTAGAGGTACATCCCCTATCTTCCCCTAAACCGCGGAGTACATCCCCCATCTCCTCCTCTACACATAACGTATTGTAACAGCGCCCGCGTGGGCCTCATGCTACAGTTCGGACTCGATTTGTGTCACGGTTCTAAATCTGAACCAAAGAGTCCAAATCTGGCAAATTGTTTTGAGAAACAGATTTTTGAAAAAGTAGTGCCAAACATGGACTGCTTTGCCAGATACAGAGTCGCCACCTAAATATTTTTTATGGGAGAATTTAGGAAACCCTGACTCGGTGCCGAAGGCCACATGTCCGTCATCACCGGAGTTGTCTCGACTCGGGAGCTTGGGTACGATCGGGGAAGGTCAGCTATGAGCACCCCCTTTCGCCCGGTCCGAAGACCGGCCTCTACTAACCGTGATATCCGTTTTTGAAAACTTTATATGTTCTTAAACCAATTATTAGCCTAGAATTACTATGTTATGCGCGCAGCAAACAAGTATAGACTAGATTGCCTAATTTGGAAAGAAACATTGCATATCCGTTCATTTTGAAAATGCTTTGGAATTTGCTACTCGCAAGTAGGCTAAAACACGGATTTCAATGAGTTCTTCCAACTCAAACAATCCAACCTTCACCCACAGGCGTTCAAGCAGTTTATAACACATAAGCATCTAGCCACATGTTAAACATGCTGACATGGCAACATTCACACTCATGCGACATGCTAAAGCATTAAAATACTTACATAGTACTCCATGCCAAAACAAAGAACTTGTTAGCAAACATGCATGATCCAAGTCCATGTTAAGTGCCTAATGCATCGCATACAAGATGTTGCTAAGATAGGCTCGGCTAACCTAGACATGTCATGTGAAAATGCACAATTAACACATATTCAGTTTGGAATTTGAAAATACATATGCAGTTAGCATGATGTACCGAGCTCAATGCATGTAATACAAATGCATGGATGCACGCATGCATAGCATGAGGTATGCTAATTTAAACGTGTCCTAATACTAACCATCATAAGCAGGTAAATAAAAGGGAAGGAAGAAGTGGGGTTGGAAGACATACATCACACGCACGCACACTTATTACAAATATGCCCTCACTCGGAGGGACCAAAATAATAATACAAATTAATTAACTACGCAAGCTAATTAAATATTACAAATTGCTTAATTAATTAACAAATTAACTAAACTAAAGAAAAACAGTAAACCGCCTCGGGGTGAGGGCCAGATGCAACACATGCTCGGGACTGGCTCGGAATCGCACTGCCATGCATAGTTTGCCTCTGTTTTCCCTGCTCTGCTCCTCTGAAAACTGCCAAAGTCTCAGGGATGCCTCTCAGGACACTGGGGGATATCATCGGCTGAGCAGAATTTCCACCGGCAGTAGCATTTAGTCACCGGCACAAAATAGATCCACCGGCCATCGATTGACTGCCGGTCGGCACTAAATACTGCCGGCCGGCAATAAATTCCTGCAGAACCTGCAACTCACAGCAACAGAGGGAAAAATCTTGCATGGCAATGCAATTCAAACAATTTATGCACCAATCACATTCCTTATCATGTTAATGACTCAAAGGAGGATGTGCCCCGATTCTCGGACCACCAATCACGCATTTCCATGCATGATGGCCCAAAGAATCAAGTGTGCAACTTCAATTTCAAAATGCATGCAAGCCAAATAAACACATAAGGGGGCCTAACCTCTATCATACTCATCTCAAGAGGCAAGGTGATGCATGCAAGATGCAATGCAACTTAGGCATACGAGCTAAGGATGCAACATGCCGATATAAGCAAACATGCAAGTTGAGCATGCAAATAAGCAAAGGATGGTCTTAAACATGAATTAGGCAGCTCTAGTTAGGCCCAAAACAGTGGCCAAAATACTAAGTGCATGGAGGCAAATGACATGCAAACATGCATAGATACATGGTCCAAGACTTAAGCATAATGAAGCGACTTTTCGACGCATTTGAAAGGCACGAACATGGACAATTCGCATGAAAATTTCAGAGGCGATAGGTGATGCAAAACAGCCCCGAAACATAACGAAACAACACTCGCCGCATGGAATGAATCCCGAAATGCAAAGTTAGGCACATGAAATGGCTTACAGCTATACAAAGCATGCATAATATGGACATGGAGCATGAAGACAGAAGCAAGGAAGCCTTGAGATAAGCATTTTTACAGTTTATGGCATGGCCAAACAGCAAGAAAAGATAGGGCTAAAGTGGCATACAAAAACGGGGCTAACACATGGATTTCAAAGCAAGTGGCGCATAGAGTATCCAAACAGTGTTGAGCCCTTCTTCAATGTTGAAGAAGGGCACAAAATAAGCAACTTCACAGTTTATAACATGCCTCAAAAAAGATCACACGCAAGCCAAAAATATTATGCAAAATTATGGCCTAAAGAGGGCTAATGAAGGAAGTGCTAGCTACTGTCCTCAAACAGCAAGAGGTCCTCAATCAAACATGAAGAGGACCTCAAAATATGAGGATTTGAAGTTTGGGTCGGAGCCCAAAGATGTAACCACAAGGAGCTAAGATATAGGCCAAAAAATGCACAAAAGAGGGAAAGTGGGACTCACCCTTGTAGAACCAATCCTTAGCAACCTTTGGACCGAGTTTGGGAGCTTTTAACCTCTGGAGGACAACCTCAAGCTGCTGGAATGGGCGTTGGATGCCTTGTGCTATGAGTTGATGAAGAAATGGCCCAAGAACAAGGGTATTTGATGGTTGAATGAGAGAGATATGGAGAGAGATGGAGGGTTGTATGTATGTATATCAGATATATGTGGTATATCTCTGGTTTTTTTGCTTCAAATCTCTAACTAAAACAATGGAGGAGGAGAGGCCCCTTATATAGGCAATATTAGCACTTAACTTACAAGCTAAGTAAAGGGAAAGGGTCAAAGGGGTTCAAGGGGCGTGCAAGGCTTCTAGAGGAAGCTAAAACAGCTGGAAGCTTGGCCAAAGGGTTCAAGCTTCTAGAAGGTTAAGGGGTTCAAAGGCTCACAAGGTGCAAAACAAACACATATGTGCGTGGGGGATCGATTCTGTGCATTCCAGCTGGCACAGCTGGAATCCACTCAATCTGCAGAATGCTCCAGAAGGTCGTCGGCTAGCAAAAATTGCCGGTCAGCAAAATAAAGTGCCGGTCGGCACAATAAATTGCCGGTCGGATAAATATAGTGCCGGTGGATGGCTGGTAAGGTCAAAAAACGGCTGATTGGTGTCCAAATTGAAGCCCCGGAAGTTATCTTTCCAATGGCGCAAACCCTGCATTAAAATTCCTCCTGTGGAAAAAATTATGCCCATTTTGGTGAAGCCGCGCAGATTCGATCCAACCGGGATGATACCCAACTTCAACCAATCATATCTCCCCCACCCGGACTTGGCTTTAAGAGATTCTTGAGTGCAAAATGAAGCCCCGGAAGTAAGCTTTTCGACGGTGGTGGCCTCATAGCTAAAATCCAAGTGTACAGATAGATAAGCCCGATTCAGCGAGGGCTGCTCAACTCGCTTCTACCCGGATTTATGCCGAACTTTTCCCAAACTAGTTTTCTCCTCTCCTTTCCTCTCTTTTTCAACTCCAAACCCCTAAACAAAGTGTTTTGAAGGATTTGCCTCTCTCCTTGCCAAAGAAACTGATTCTTTGCCCTACACATCTCTCAACACCGAGCAAACCATCAGTAGTGCCCAAGTCTTAAGGGCGGTCAAAAATGGGGTGTCTACAGTTGCCCCTCTTTGACAGAACTCGAAAGTCATAACAATGACGGGAGTGAATGTCAAAGCCCAGAGACGACCCATTTTTGACAAGGCCGAAGACTTGGACAAACAAACAAAATACCGATAAATAAATGGTTGTGCCCACAGGCTGCCTACGTATCCCTTTGCAAGGAATCAAACCAGCGTAGTTCAGGGGCAGGATGCAAATGATATGCAGGAAGACTTTGATAATTGGACTTATACGCCACGCGAAGCCAGTTTGCACTCAAAACAATGCAATGTACTAACAAGTACAAGTGAGGTGCGCAAAATAGCGCGAATGTAGCTGTGATGAAGCAATTATGCAAAATAAATGCAACATTTTAAGCGAATGCTATGCCAGCAAGTAGACACGAACCAAACTACATCTCATGCAGAAAGGATGTAAGAGAATTATGCAATTCTCACGAACATGTGCGTTAGATACACAAAAGTGAACGAAGTGTGATAGATACACTAAGTGGACAAACATGCGTGATAGATACACATAGTGAAGAGAGTGTGATGGACATGCTCACACGAATAAAGTGTGATTGATACACTAAGCAACCGTGCGTGGTGGATGCACAAAGGGAGCGTGTGATGGATACACAAAGTGAGCGTGTGATAGATACACAAAGTGAGCATAGTGTGATAGATACATAAAAGGTGAAGCGAGTGTGATGGATACACTATATGAAGCAAAGTGTGAGCGTGTGATAGATACACAAAGTGAGAGTGTGTGATTGATACACAAAGCAAACGTGTGTGATTGATACACAAAGCGAGCATGTGATAGATACACTATATGAAGCAACATGTGATACATACAGTAGTTGAGCGCGTGATAGATACACTAAGCGAGTGTGGTGAGCATAGTGTGATAGATACACAAAGGGTGAACACAAAGTGTGATAGATGCACTTAGTGAACAAAGTATGATAGATATACTGAAAATGAACACAAAGTGTGATAGATGCACTATGTGAACAGAGTGTGATTGATACACTAAAAATGAACACAAAGTGTGATAGATGCACAGTGTGAACAAAGTATGATTGATATACTGAAAATGAACACAAAGTGTGATAGATGCACTATGTGAACAGAGTGTGATTGATACACTAAAAGTGAACACAAAGTGTGATAGATGCACTATGTGAACAGAGTGTGATTGATACACTGAAAATGAACACAAAGTGTGATAGATGCACTATGTGAACAGAGTGTGATTGATACACTAAAAGTGAACACAAAGTGTGATAGATGCACTATGTGAACAAAGTGTGATTGATACACTGAAAGTGAACACAAAGTGTGATAGATGCACTATGTGAACAGAGTGTGATTGACACACTGAAAATAAACACAAAGTGTGATAGATGCACTATATGAACAGAGTGTGATTGATACACTGAAAATGAACACAAAGTGTGATAGATGCACTATGTGAACAGAGTGTGATTGATACACTAAAAGTGAACACAAAGTGTGATAGATGCACTATGTCAACAGAGTGTGATTGATACACTGAAAGTGAACACAAAGTGTGATAGATGCACTATGTGAACAGAGTGTGATTGATACACTGAAAATGAACACAAAGTGTGATAGATGCACTTAGTGAACAGAGTGTGATTGATACACTAAAAGTGAATATGTGCGTGATAGATACACAAAATGAGAATGTGTGTGATAGATACACAAAATGAAAGAAATGTGATTGATACACTAAGTGAAGAGAGTGTGATTGATACACTAAATGAGAATGTGGGTGATAGATACTCAAAGCGAGTAAAGTGTGATTGATACACTATATGAATGAGAGCGTAACTGAAGCGTGATTGATACACTAAGTAGATTAGAGTGTAATTGAAATTAGAGTGTGATTGATACACTAAGCGAATGAAGTGTGATTGATACACTAAAGTGAGTGTGTGTGATTGAAATTAGAGTGTGATTGATACACTAAGCGAATGAAGTGTGATTGATACACTAAAGTGAGTGTGTGTGATTGATACACGAAAGTAAACGACCTCAAAACGGAACTTCTCTGAATGAACCGTGCATACAATATCGTGCATGACTGAGGAAGAAACTTGATAGGTATAATGCATTACAATGCAAGTGAAGTGGATGCATAACAATGTAAGTGGAAGAGTGCATAACCTTGAAGCAGGATTGATCTTGCGCCTGAGGTAGAGGTACACTCATATTTCGGAGCATTGACAAGGCCCTGAAGAGGTACGTCCGGAATACAATCACGGAATTTTCTGAAGTTGACACAAACTCAGATACTTCAATTTTCGCTCTTTTGTCTTTGCTTTGCAGTCTGGAGCCATCATAGCTTCAGATAGGTCCTGGTTTCACCTTTCACACTTATCGGGAGTGGACCCTGCAGTTTTATGGAAAAAAAAAGAATCTTGTTTTGCACAAACGTGAAGGATGACACAGCACTCTGAGCACAAAACGATTTATTTTTGAAATTGAGAGATGAGTTTTCGACCAGGTATTGAGCCTACGACTGAACACAGCGAGAAAGACTCAACAACGGAAAACAAAAGGTAAACAACCTAAACACGTCGAGACACGCTCGGAACGACTCAAAGCAAGAATCGAGACAAACAAAACAAAAGACACGACACACAGACGTGCACAGGGAGCCTGTTTCACCGGGTATTATTCCCACCCTTTCTTGTTTGTGATTCTCACATCACTCGGCTCTCAAGCTCGGTTTTTCTCTCAAAACCCTTTTCTCGCTTTTTCTCTCAGCGCACATCTCTCTATTCTTTAATCTCTCGTTTTTCATCCCTCCCCTGGGTGGTTGATGGATAAGCTGGAAATTGTGGGCTCTTGCCCCTGGTATTTTACCAGACTCTTGTTCACAACAGTAAGTTTCTCCCATAGAGGGGTTGTGCTACAACTGGGTGTGTAGCAAATCTGCAGCTAACATCGGTTGATGATGCCCTGCTGGGGAGTTTGGACGTGGTTAGATCTGTCTAGATGAGGGAGTGGAACATCTCGATCCGTTCCCGTCCATGCTTCGCACTTGGCTTGATACCTCGTTGCGTGGAGGATGTGAGAGCCTTCTGCCCTTTTGCAGTCAGCTTCAGAGGTGCCCTTTTCTGGCAGGTGCCCTTTCTGGCAGATGCATTGACAACGGGGGAAAGACAGGAAGCCTGACTCAACTGTGCCCCAAGTTCATCATTTTGACCATTTTTTGTTTTGGTTTTCTACTAAAACAATTTTGACCAATATGAGAGTTAGATTAACATACTTGTTCGATTTTTGATTTGAAATCATGCAAGTCAGGCTATGAGCACTGAAAATTTTCCTTTTTTGGG
Organism: Camellia sinensis; assembly: GCF_055761805.1. Classification (NCBI taxonomy): domain Eukaryota; kingdom Viridiplantae; phylum Streptophyta; class Magnoliopsida; order Ericales; family Theaceae; genus Camellia; species Camellia sinensis. Next base: position 18,483,877 of record NC_138966.1, read on the forward strand.
TCCAAGAAATGGTCCAGTTTTTGGAAAAGATGGAACAATTTTCGAGAAAATTAGTCAACCTCAGTAAAAATTCTCAAAAACTATTTTTGCAAACGGCCAATGCTTAACAAGCACGGAACCCACTCTTGAGACGCACAACCTCGGATTTGGAGGAAAATTGCCCCCTTGCTCGAAGAGAGCTACATGGCAACGGAAAGTTGCCCCTTGTTTGAACGGCACCGCAGCGCATTGAATGGTAACGGAAAGTTGCCCCTTGTTTGAATGACACCGCAGTGCATTGAATGGCAACGGAAAGTTGCCCCTTGTCTGAATGGCACTGTAGTGTATTGTAATCAGTCCTCAGAGCGATGATCGTAACCGAACTCTTGGATACAAAAAAGACAAAGATGACTAGAACCATCACATGGACACAGTTGAATTTGGAGTGTTTTATGGCTGGACTTCAAGATGAAGTTGCCTACGTATCCCAAACATGGGAATCAAGCCTTACGTAGTTCGTGGTTAAGGTACACTCGGGTATTTAACCTCTTTTTTTCAGGCTCTAACTTTTGCCAAGGCGCCCGATGCGGGTTTTCGACCTTGCGAGCTTTGTTTTTCTTTTCTTTTCAATTCTTTTCATTTCTTTTCTTTTCATTTCTTTTCATTTCATTTCCTTTTTGATTTTCTTTTTTTGTTTTTTTTTCTTTGTATTTTTTTTCTTTTTTGTATTTTTCTCTTGCTCTAACTTTTGCCTGGGTCGCCCTTCCGGGTTTTCGGCCCAGCGAGCCTCTCAAAGGGTAAAAGTGTAACAAATCCATGCCAAATGGTTTTAGGGTTTTGAAGCCATCCGTATCCAGGAAAGTGGCTGTTGATTTGCAAGAGGACTCATCTTCGGCTCTTCGAGCACGTCTGACCTCTTTGCCCCTAGTTTGAAGGGTACTTCTGTTCTAGCTTTGCAAGCTTCTTCTGATGAGGTCTAATCTTCTTGATCTGACTTTCTTGCCTCTTGTCCGAGGGCTGCTTCGAATCTGGCCACACAGGCCTCATATGGCGGTTGACCATTGAACATTCTGAATTTAAGTCCGAGGTTTGAAAACAAATGGACAGAATCTTGAGGCTGAGAGCGATCCTAGGCTGCACAATCTCAAGAGCGATTCCACACAAGTCTTCATAGGACTGCGCAAAACATTTTTCGAAAGTTTTTAAGAAAGCGACAAATCGCTCGCGCTGAAGACAGTGTGGGACCAATCTGGATCAAGCTAGGATCCTTCTCAGTACTCACATTAACAAACATGATTTCATTCATTAAGGGCTTAGCACGCCTCTCTTTCCCTCAGATGATCAAAATTTTGCAAATCCCGAGGAATTCCTTCCTCTTCGTTTTCAACGCAGTGTTCAAAAAAAAGTTTTAAAAAAACTTAGGTCATTACAATGACTTCAAGGCACAGAAAAGGCAGGCGAAGAGCACTGTCATTCCATTCAATACTTCTGGCGCAACTGGCACACGGCAGAAGCAAACACAGGAGTGTGAAAATCACTGCTGTTCATTCAAATCTGTTGGCACAACTGGCTCCCTGGCAGAAACAGACTCAAAAGGACAAACACAAAGCAAAATAGTGATATCCGAAGTAACACCCCCGGAATCACCCGACTTTAACAAAACAGGACTGACTCAATACAACAAGACAGACCCGACTGACTCAGTATGAAAAGACTGACTCAATACAAATTGAGAAGACTGACCCAATACCCAAGTCAGAAAACACAAAAACTAGCATTCGTAAAATGCTCGAAACAGTGCGTGCCAAACGCCACATCTAGAGTAAACTGAGTGCCGCCCACAGGTGGTTCATCCCCTGATCACATATTCGTACTATCCCCCGAGTTCACTGATCCAGTGGTGATAGACTTTACTGAGCTGGTGCGGCAATGACCTTGTTGTCAAACAAATCCTGTACATCATGGCGCAGACGAAAGCAGTTATCGGTCTCATGACCGGTTTGTTGGTGGTACGCACAGTACTTAGTCTGGTCATGCTTTGCAGGGATAGGATCGGGTAGGGGCCATTGTTCCAACGGTTTCAGATGTCCTTTCCGAAGTAAGACCTCCAGAGCCTTTGACAAAGGCATATGGAGTGGGGTGAAAATCCTCTTGACTCGAGGTGGATATTTGGTTTTTTGTGAGCTACTTCCGGACGCACCGGTGAATGGGGTGGCTGTTTTTGATGCGGTGGTGGTGACCATGCCCACTTCAGAAGACCTTGCAGCTGCGTCACCGCTGGTGGTTGCATTCGAATTGCGGGAAAATGCCCTCCTGGGCTGCTCCTTATCCTGGTCAAACAAACCTTGCCTCATTGCATCTTCGATTTGTACCCCCATGTCGTGTAAATCTGAGAAAGTGGGAAAGGGGATTACAATCATTCTCTGTATTAGCTTAGGCTGGAGATTGCGCACAATCATCCGTATTTGATCCTTATCTGTTGGCCTAATGGTCATCATTGAGGCCTTGGCCCTCCAGCGGGCCACGAATTCTGAGAAGCTCTCCTTAGGCTCCTGCCTCGTCGTCTCAAGATCACGGGTCGTAATCTCGATTTGTGTATTGTATGAATATTGTGCGACGAAGGCCTAAGCCATCTCATCCCAACTTCTCTTGACGTCATCCTCCAATTTGGCATACCATGCGGCCGCTACACCCGACAGGGTCCGGCCAAATAAAGATAGCTTCTGCAGTCTAGTGAGGCCCATTGGCCTTAGGACGTCTGAAAATAGTCGTAGGTGCACCATAGGATCCCCAGATCCGTCAAAACGATCAATTTGTGGCATCTTAAACCGGTCTGGCAGCGTCACGGCTGCTTCAGTGTATCCGTCCCCAATGTCCGGGATGGACTTCACGCCTTGAGATTTCTTAAACAGCTTTTCAAGCTTGCTCATTTTTAATGCCATGGGGTCCACCTCGGACTCGAAGGGAGAATCCGATTGATTGATAGGAGTGGGTGCTTTGGATAGTTAAGGCGGGATCGGGGGCGGAACTGGCCCGACTGGAATGTCCGTATCATCCTGGACATGGGTTGCCTCCCCGAGTATGGGAACTCTTGGTGGGGGAGGAGTCTGGTGCGAAGTAGATACTCCAGTTTGCTGCTCCAATCTGGCAATTGTCTCTGCCTGTTGGGTTATGGCCACAGCCTGTTGTTTGGCGAATTCCGCTTGGCAGACAGCGTCTTGCTGCATGGCTTTCATACTATCCTGGAGTTGGCGCACCATCTCTTCCAGACTCGACATATTGTTCTAATCTAACTGAACAACCGGTATATCTGTGTCGGTAGCAGACTTGGAAATCTCAGCCCGACTGCTCAAAGATCACTGATCTGGTAGCTGTTGTGCAGGTGGTCTGTGCCTGACTAGCCTTCTCTGGACCTGATTATCCTTGAACTGAGTCTCTGACCTGACAAAGTCTATCAGTACAAATCCAATGAACCTCGGGGGATATTGGAGCCCTCTGAAGCTATAGTTCCATGACTACCTTGCAAAAGAGAAAACAGATAGTATCTCAGCTTGATTTCACTAGAACAGGTATGCACATAGCTGAACGACTGTGCTTTCTACTGAATTCTGCCCAAAATTCTGCCGGTAAACTGATACCCTCAGGTAAACTGAATCCCAAAATACTGAACTGGTGCCCGCAGGCCTGATGCCCAAACTTGCAAACTGATACACGCATTCCCTGTAGAGACGCACTCTAAAGCACATAGCAGATAAGTGAGAGCCAAAACACCCCTATGTTGGGGTAGGGTTTCCCTGTCCTATTTTGTCAGGAGCTAGGGTTTCACTACGCACGCAGCGGTTTCAAACAACTTAGCATCGGGTAAGCAACCTGTCCTAATTTGGAATGGTCACTATGGATCCGAAAATGTACTAGGTCGAGTGGTCAAAAAGGGTGCCCCGGTAAAACCGGGGTTTGTGTTCCCATATTGTCAGAGCCCATAGCCGGTCAGCCTTATGGTCATGCCTTGACAAGACAAGCCTCCGGCAAACCGTTCAGGAATGGCAGATGGCAAACACGGTGTTCCTAGGCGCACCAATGCACATGCAATGCAAAGAAACACATAAGTGAAATCAAAACAGGATATCACGAGTTCGAGTCAAGCTCTCTAAATATCCCCAGCAGAGTTGCCAGAAACTGTAGACGCGCCCGCGGAGGCCTCATGCTACAGTTCGGACTCGATTTGTGTCACGGTTCTAAATCTGAACCAAAGAGTCCAAATCTGGCAAATCGTTTTGAGAAACAGATTTTTGAAAAAGTAGTGCCAAACATGGACTGCTTTGCCAGATACAGAGTCGCCACCTAAATATTTTTTATGGGAGAATTTAGGAAACCCTGACTCGGTGCCGAAGGCCACATGTCCGTCATCACCGAAGTTGTCTCGGCTCGGGAGCTTGGGTACAATCGGGGAAGGTCAGCTATGAGCACCCCCTTTCGCCCGGTCCGAAGACCGGCCTCTACTAACCGTGATATCCGTTTTTGAAAACTTTATATGTTCTTAAACCAATTATTAGCCTAGAATTACTATGTTATGCGCGCAGCAAACAAGTATAGACTAGATTGCCTAATTTGGAAAGAAACATTGCATATCCGTTCATTTTGAAAATGCTTTGGAATTTGCTACTCGCAAGTAGGCTAAAACACGAATTTCAATGAGTTCTTCCAACTCAAACAATCCAACCTTCACCCACAGGCATTCAAGCAGTTTATAACACATAAGCATCTAGCCACATGTTAAACATGCTGACATGGCAACATTCACACTCATGCGACATGCTAAAGCATTAAAATACTTACATAGTACTCCATGCCAAAACAAAGAACTTGTTAGCAAACATGCATGATCCAAGTCCATGTTAAGTGCCTAATGCATCGCATACAAGATGTTGCTAAGATAGGCTCGGCTAACCTAGACATGTCATGTGAAAATGCACAATTAACACATATTCAGTTTGGAATTTGAAAATACATATGCAGTTAGCATGATGTACCGAGCTCAATGCATGTAATACAAATGCATGGATGCACGCATGCATAGCATGAGGTATGCTAATTTAAACGTGTCCTAATACTAACCATCATAAGCAGGTAAATAAAAGGGAAGGAAGAAGTGGGGTTGGAAGACATACATCACACGCACGCACACTTATTACAAATATGCCCTCACTCGGAGGGACCAAAATAATAATACAAATTAATTAACTACGCAAGCTAATTAAATATTACAAATTGCTTAATTAATTAACAAATTAACTAAACTAAAGAAAAATAGTAAACCGCCTCGGGGTGAGGGCCAAATGCAACACATGCTCGGGACTGGCTCAGAATCGCACTGCCATGCATAGTTTGCCTCTGTTTTCCCTGCTCTGCTCCTCTGAAAACTGCCAAAGTCTCAAGGATGCCTCTCAGGACACTGGGGGATATCATCGGCTGAGCAGAATTTCCACCGGCAGTAGCATTTAGTCACCGGCACAAAATAGATCCACCGGCCATCGATTGACTGCCGGTCGGCACTAAATACTGCCGGCCGGCAATAAATTCCTGCAGAACCTGCAACTCACAGCAGCAGAGGGAAAAATCTTGCATGGCAATGCAATTCAAACAATTTATGCACCAATCACATTCCTTATCATGTTAATGACTCAAAGGAGGATGTGCCCCGATTCTCGGACCACCAATCACGCATTTCCATGCATGATGGCCCAAAGAATCAAGTGTGCAACTTCAATTTCAAAATGCATGCAACCCAAATAAACACACAAGGGGGCCTAACCTCTATCATACTCATCTCAAGAGGCAAGGTGATGCATGCAAGATGCAATGCAACTTAGGCATACGAGCTAAGGATGCAACATGCCGATACAAGCAAACATGTAAGGTGAGCATGCAAATAAGCAAAGGATGGTCTTAAACATGAATTAGGCAGCTCTAGTTAGGCCCAAAACAGTGGCCAAAATACTAAGTGCATGGAGGCAAATGACATGCAAACATGCATAGATACATGGTCCAAGACTTAAGCATAATGAAGCGACTTTTCGACGCATTTGAAAGGCACAAACATGGACAATTCGCATGCAAATTTCAGAGGCGATAGGTGATGCAAAACAGCCCCGAAACATAACGAAACAACACTCACCGCATGGAATGAATCCCGAAATGCAAAGTTAGGCACATGAAATGGCTTACAGCTATACAAAGCATGCATAATATGGACATGGAGCATGAAGACAGAGGCAAGGCAGCCTTGAGATAAGCATTTTTACAGTTTATGGCATGGCCAAACAGCAAGCAAAGATAGGGCTAAAGTGGCATACAAAAACGGGGCTAACACATGGATTTCAAAGCAAGTGGCGCATAGAGTATCCAAACAGTGTTGAGCCCTTCTTAAATGTTGAAGAAGGGCTCAAAATAAACAACTTCACAGTTTATAACATGCCTCAAAACAGATCACACGCAAGCCAAAAATATTATGCAAAATTATGGCCTAAAGAGGGCTAATGAAGGAAGTGCTAGCTACTGTCCTCAAACAGCAAGAGGTCCTAAATCAAACATGAAGAGGACCTCAAAATATGAGGATTTCAAGTTTGGGTCGGAGCCCAAAGATGTAACCACAAGGAGCTAAGATATAGGCCAAAAAATGCACAAAAGAGGGAAAGTGGGACTCACCCTTGTAGAACCAATCCTTAGCAACCTTTGGACCGAGTTTGGGAGCTTTTAACCTCTGGAGGACAACCTCAAGTTGCTGGAATGGGCGTTGGATGCCTTGTGCTATGAGTTGATGAAGAAATGGCCCAAGAACAAGGGTATTTGATGGTTGAATGAGAGAGATATGGAGAGAGATGGAGGGTTGTATGTATGTATATCAGATATATGTGGTATATCTCTGGTTTTTTTGCTTCAAATCTCTAACTAAAACAATGGAGGAGGAGAGGCCCCTTATATAGGCAATATTAGCACTTAACTTACAAGCTAAGTAAAGGGAAAGGGTCAAAGGGGTTCAAGGGGGGTGCAAGGCTTCTAGAGGAAGCTAAAACAGCTGGCCAAGCTTCTTGGAGAAGCTTGGCCAAAGGGTTCAAGCTTCTAGAAGGTTAAGGGGTTCAAAGGCTCACAAGGTGTAAAACAAACACACATGTGCGTGGGGGATCGATTCTGCTCATTCCAGCTGGCACAGCTGGAATCTACTCAATCTGCAGAATGCTCCGGAAGGTCGTCGGCTAGCAAAAATTGCCGGTCAGCAAAATAAAGTGCCGGTCGGCACAATAAATTGCCGACCTGATAAATATAGTGCCGGTGGATGGCTGGTAAGGTCACAAAACGGCCGGTTGGTGTCTAAATTGAAGCCCCGGAAGTTAGCTTTCCAATGGAGAAAACCTTGCATTAAAATTCCTCCTGTGGAAAAAGTTATGCCCATTTTGGTGAAGCCGCGCAGATTCGATCCAACCGGGATGATACCCAACTTCAACCAATCATATCTCCCCCACCCGGACTTGGCTTTAAGAGATTCTTGAGTGCAAAATGAAGCCCCGGAAGTAAGCGTTTCGATGGTGGTGGCCTCATAGCTAAACTCCAAGTGTACAAATAGATAAGCCCGATTCAGTGAGGGCTGCTCAACTCGCTTCTACCCGGATTCATGCCGAACTTTTCCCAAACTAGTTTTCTCCTCTCCTTTCCTCTCTTCTTCAACTCCGAACCCCTAAACAAAGTGTTTTGAAGGATTTGCCTCTCTCCTTGCCGAAGAAACTGATTCTTTGCCCTGCACATCTCTCAACACTGAGCAAACCATCAGTAGTGCCCAAGTCTTAAGGGCGGTCAAAAATGGGGTGTCTACACGTATATAAACACATTGGTTCTATATACAATCACCCAATACATACAGTTAATGTATTCTATCAACCGTCAAGTTCCATGACACATTTCATTGATTAGTTTCAGTTTGCCTAATCATCATGCATTGTCTACAACAATCACGACTATCCTCCACCGATAGCCCAAAGCAGTTATTTCTAAACAGAAAATAAATGCACAATGGATATTCAATCAACATTTCATTTCCTCATTTCTCACAATTAATTATCCCAATTAATTAAACAATGTAATTAGGTCGTTAACCATAATTACCATTTCAACCCTTAGGTCCCATTTTCATCAATGATTCAACATTTATTCCATTTCTCTATGCCAAACATGCATCTAGGTTTATTATGAATAAAACCCCAACTTTTGTAAAATTGCACAAAAGCCCCAAACTTTCACAAAATTACCAAGCCAAGCCCAACATCTCAAAATACCAAAATTTAAAGACAAAATCCATAGAGAGGAGTAGGGTATCCCTACCTCGAAGTTTAAGCCAAAAAGGAGATGAAGACTCGAAGATCAACTTGCTCCAAATCCAAACTTTTTCAGATTAAATCAAAGCTCTCAACGCCCTCTATCTTTTTAACAAAGGCTCTAGGCTAGATTCACACTCTAGGGAGATCAAATCTTAGAGAGGGTGTAAGTTTAGAGAGAGAGGGTCTCGGATTTAGGGTTTGATCAAAAAAAGAAATGAAAAACTGAAGTTCAAAATCGCTACTGTCCGCTGATATAAAACACTCTCGCTCGAGCGAAGATTTGGTCGCTCGAGCGACCAGACACAGAAAACTCTCGCTCGAGCCAAGAAGTTCTCGGTCGAGCGAAGTAAAACCCAGACCGCTCGAGTGAAGGAAGCTCGCTCGAGCCAAGAAAGGCAACTCTCAGGTCCAGAACCAGACGCAACACTCGCTCGAGCGAAGCCACCCTGGCTCGACCCACCAGACACGAACCTCACTCTCGCTCGAGCGACCAACTCCTCGCTCGAGCGAAGGTCCAAAAATCTGGGCAGCAACACTAGGCTCCCAAACACAACCAACCTGTAACAAACCAGCCCAACACATCTTATAACTCAATATACAAAGTAAAGAGGATGCAAACATGATAATAAACAACTACCAACATCCACGGACACATGTCCGGATCACTGTACAACAAGGGTAAACCCGGGATCGCTATAAAGATTATCAGGGACATTTTGGAAATACAACCACTTGTGATCCGGTTGGGGGCATAGTACAGAAAGGGCACTCGAGTACAATCTTCTTCTATTGTTGTCTCACCTCAGTCAATGGTTGTAAACTGAAATCATGTTAATCACATGGTGTGGCATAATGGTGACGTTGACGTGGCTCCTAGAAATTCTTGTCACCATGATGGCAGCCACGAGCAAGAGTGAGAAAACTGAGAACTTGAGTGATACTTTCAGTTGAAGCATAGAAAGGAAAAATTGCATGAGAGCACTTATCAAGCCAAATAAATCGTGAAATCTAGCTAGAATGTGTTTCTTCTTCATCCAAATGATTTCTCCGATGGCAAAGACCACGACCACTAGAGCAGTACCAGTACCAAGAAAAGAAAAAAGCTTTCTTCGCTCCCCAAATTGTTCGAAGGATGCACTTAAAATTTCAAAAATTACATTTGAGGCTCCACAATACTTGTCAAACTTGGTATTTCTTATCATTTGATAAATCTTTAAAAAAATCCCTTTCATCTCTCCCTCCATGGTTGATTAATATCAATATGAAATGGGTTTTTCGTGGTCACCAGAAAATGGTGAATCTCACCTGAAATTTAGAGGAGAATGTGAGTTTCGTTGAAAATGCTGAATTTTGTTGGACATGGAAAGGAAAGGCTAGAGATTTATCAATAGTTGAACCAAATCACAGAGAAGAGATGGTAGAGACAGGTGGTTGAGTGAAAGGCAAAGCAAGCATGAAAAGAGAGAGAAAATGGTAGAGTATCCCATTGTATATTTCCAAATCCCACTCCTTCATTCACACATATGATAATATTGACCCAAAATAATCCAGAAGTGCCTATTTTAATTTTAATTAAAAAAAACATTTGAGGGTTCTTCACCTATCAAAAAAAAACAAAAAATAAATAAATAAAAATGATTTCCACAATATTGTTGCCTGTGCTTAAACAAAGAAAAGAAAAAGAGGCATACCGGGAGCTCACCCTTAGAATGTTGAATGCCTCGCTCCCGATGCAGCAAACTCTCGAAGTATCACGTGTCTATACTCCTTCACTTATCATCGTTCACCAAAATCATGAGTCATACTTTCTCCACACTTGCTATTTGTTTATGGTGCAGGGGCAGAGGGATAATGAAAGAGATTTTTGGCTTATAATTATCTTTATAGGAAATTTTTTAGTTATATTTATAGGAAATTTTCAACCAAAGGGTTGAAAGAAATCTTCATAATTATTTTTTAACTATCTATAAGGAAATCTTGGTATTTTCTTATTTTTTTTCTTTTAAATTTTGTGTCGATTTTTATGGCTTATAATTATACAAAGATTTTTGTCACTCATAACTCTTTGAATTAAATATTTATGGCTTATAAATCTTGATGGCTGTTTGTGGCCGCCATAACTCCTATTTATACCAATAAATCTTTATAATTATTTTTTAATTATCTATAAATAAATGGACTAATTAGGAATATTCGTATAATTATCAATAAATAAATCTTTATAAAGATTTATGGCTTATAAAGATTTTGAGATTTATAAGCCATAAATCACTGATTTACTTATAATTCTGATCTATTTGTAATTATACAAAGATTTATGGCTTATAAAGATTTTGTGAATTTTTTGATTTTTTTTTTTTTTGAATTTTGTGTGAATTTTGTTATTTTTTAAGTCCGTCATAACTAGACTATTCTAAAATTTGCAAAATTTGACTTAATTTTGAACGAAAAAAAGTTTGACGAAAAACAAAAAAAGCCAAATTATAGATATATATAATTACGAAAATAAGCTTAACTTTGTATTTTCTATTTTTTTTTTAATTTAACAAATTGCACATAATTTTTTTTTAAAAAAAAATAACCAAACACAAAAAATAAGCTGAACTAAAATGCCAAAAAAGGATACTCCCAAAATAAGCCAACGTTTGACATCTGATGATGACTTATCCAAATTCTTCACAATCCCAGATGCCAAGGATTCCCTAGATTGTATACGTATCAGACTAGAGAAGAGGAATCGAATGAGTCATAGAATCATGAATAAGATTATCAGGGACATTTTGGAAATACAACCACTTGTGATCCGGTTGTGGGGGCATACTGCAGAAGGGGCACTCGAGTACAATCTTCTTCTATTGTTGTCTCACCTTAGTCAATGGTAGTAAACTGAAATCTTGTTAATCACATGGCGTGGCATAATGGTGACGATTACGTGGCTCCCAGAAATTCTTGTCACCATGATGGCAGCCACGGGCAAGAGTGAGAAAACTGAGAACTTGAGTGATACTTTCAATTGAAGCATTGAACGGAAAAATTGCATGAGAGCACTTATCTTGCCAAATAAATCATGAAATCTAACCGGAATGTATTTCTTCTTCATCCAAATGATTTCTCCGATGGCAAAAACCACGACCACCAGAGCAGTACCAATGCCAAGAAAAGAGAAAAGCATTCTTCCCTCCCCAAATTGTGCGACGGATGCACTTAAAATTTCAAAAATTACATTTGAGGCTCCACAATACTTATCAAACTTGGTATTTCTTATCATTTGATAAATATTAAGAAAAATCCTTTTCATCTCTCCCTCCAGGGTTGATTAATATCAGTATGAAATGGGTTTTTCATGGTCACCAGGAAATGGTGAATCTCACCTGAAATTTAGAGGAGAATGTGACTTTCGTTGAAAATGATGAATTTTGTTGGACATGGAAAGGAAAGGCTAGAGATTTATCAATGGTTGAACCAAATCACAGAGAAGAGATGGTAGAGACTGGTGGTTGAGTGAAAGGCAAAGCAAGCATGAAAAGAGAGAGAAAATGGTAGAGTATCCCATTGTATATTTCCAAATCCCACTCCTTCATTCACACATATGATAATATTGACCCAAAAAAATCTAGAAGTGCCTATTTTAATTTTAATTAAAAAAAACATTTGAGGGTTCTTCACCTATCAAAAAAACCAATAAATAAATAAATAAAAATGATTTCCACCATTTTGTTGCCTGTGCTTAAAGAAAGAAAAGAAAAAGAGGCATACCTGGAGCTCACCCTTAGAATGCTGAATGCCTCGCTCACAATGCCGCAAACTCTCGAAGTATCACGTGTCTATACTCCTTCACTTATCATCATTCACCAAAATCATGAGCCTTACCTTCTCCACACTTGCTATTTGTTTATGGTGCAGGGACAGAGGGATAATGAAAGAGATTTTCGGCTTATAATTATCTGTATACGAAATTTTTTAGTTATATTTATAGGAAATTTTCAACCAAAGGGTTGAAAGAAATCTTTATAATTATTTTTTAACTATCTAGAAGTAAATCTTTGTATTTTCTTATTTTTTTTTCTTTTATATTTTGTGTCGATTTTTATGGTTTATAATTATACAAAGATTTTTGTCACTCATAAATCTTTGAATTAAATATTTATGGCTTATAAATCTTGATGGTTGTTTGTGGCCGCCATAAGTCCTTATTTATACCAATAAATCTTTATAATTATTTTTTAATTATCTATAAATAAATGAACTAATAAGGAATATTCATATAATTATCAATAAATAAATCTGTATAAAGATTTATCCTTATAAAATTTTGAGATTTATAAGCCATAAATCACTAATTTACTTATCATTCTGATCTATTTATAATTATACAAAGATTTATGGCTTATAAAGATTTTGTGAATTTTATGCTTTTTTTTTTTTAAATTTTGTGTGAATTTTGTTATTTTTTAAGTCCGTTGTAACTAGACTATTCTAAAATTTACAAAATTTGACTCAATTTTGAAAGAAAAAAAGTTTAACTAAAAACAAAAATAAGTCAAATTATAGATATATATAATTACGAAAATAGGCTTCACTTTATATTTTCTATTTTTTTTAATTTAACAAATTTCACATGATTTTTAAAAAAATATTCACAAAACACAAAAATAAGCTGAACTAAAATGCCAAAAAAGATACTCCCAAAATAAGCCAACGTTTTACATCTGACGAGGACTTATCCAAATTCTTCACAATCACAGATGCCAAGGATTCCCTAGATTGTATGCGTATCAGACTATAGAAGAGGAATCGAATGAGCCATAGAATCATGAATAAGATCATCAGCGACATTTTGGAAATACAACCACTTGTGACCCGGTTGGGGGGCATAGTGCAGAAGGGGCACTCGAGTACAGTCTTCTTCTATTGTTGTCTCACCTCAGTCAATGGTAGTAAACCGAAATCATGTTAATCAAATGGCATGGCATAATGGTGACGATGACATGGCTCCCAGAAATTCTTCTCACCATGATGGCAGCCACGAGCAAGAGTGAGAAAACTGAGAACTTGAGCGATGCTTTCAGTTGAAGCATTGAAAGGAAAAATTGCATGAGAGCACTTATCAAGCCAAATAAGTCATGAAATCTTACCGGAATGTGTTTCTTCTTCATCCAAATGATTTCTCCGATGGCAAAGACCACGACCACTAGAGCAGTACCAATACCAAGAAAAGAAAAAAGCTTTCTTCCCTTCCCAAATTGTTCGAATGATGCACCTAAAATTTCAAAAATTACATTTGAAGCTCCACAATACTTATCAAACTTGGTATTTCTTATCCTTTGATAAATCTTAAGAAAAATTGCTTTCATCTCTCCCTCCATGGTTGATTAATATCAGTATGAAATGGGTTTTCCATGGTCACCAGGAAATGCTGAATCTCACCTGAAATTTAGAGGAGAAGGTGACTTTCGTTGAAAATGATGAATTTTATTGGACATGGAAAGGAAGGGCTAGAGATTTATCAATGGTTGAACCAAATCATAGAGAAGAGATGGCAGAGAGAGGTTGTTAAGTGAAAGGCAAAGCAAGCATGAAAAGAGAGAGAAAATGGTAGAGTATCCCTTTGTATATTTCCAAATCCCACTCCTTGATTCACACATATGATAATATTGACCCAAAAAAATCCAAAAGAGTCTATTTTAATTTTAATTAAAAAAAAACATTTGAGGGTTGTTCAACAATCTAAAAAAATAGGAAAAAAAAATAAAATAAAAATGATTTCCACAATTTTGTTTCTTGTGCTTAAACAAAGAAAAGAAAAAGGGGTATACCTGGGGCTCACCTTTAGAATGCTGAATGCCTCGCTCCCAATGCAGCAAACTCTCGAAGTATCACGTGTCTATACTTCTTCACTTATAATCATTCACCAAAATCATGAGTCTTACCTTCTCCACCAATTATAACTTGTTATTTGTTTATGGTGCAGGCACAGAGGGATAATGAAAGAAGCTTTTGGCTTATAATTATCTTTATAGGAAATTTTTTAGTTATATTTATAGGAAATTTTCAACCAAAGGGTTGAAAGAAATCTTTATAATTATTTTTTAGCTTGCTATAAGCAAATCTTTGTATTTTCTAATTTTTTTTCTTTTAAATTTTGTGTCGATTTTTAGGGCTTATAATTATACAAAGATTTTTATCACTCATAAATCTTTGAATTAAATATTTATGGCTTATAAATCTTTATGGCTTTTTATGGCCGCCATAAGTCCTTATTTATACCAATATATCTTTATAACTATTTTTTATTTATCAATAAATAAATCTTTATAAAGATTTACAGCTTATAAAGATTTTGAGATTTATAAGCCATAAATCACTGATTTACATATAATTCTGATCTATTTATAATTATACAAAGATTTATGTCTTATAAAGATTTTAAGAATTTTCTATATATATTTTTTTAATTTTGTGTGAATTTTTTTATTTTTTAAGTCCGTCGTAATTAGACTATTCTAAAATTTAAAAAATTTGACCCAATTTTGAAAGAAAAAAAGTTTTAGTAAAAACAAAAATACGCCAAATTATAGATATATATAATTACGAAAATAGGCTTACCTTTGTATTTTCTATTGTTTTTAATTTCACAAATCTCACATAATTTTCTAAAACAAAATCACAAAATACAAAAATAAGCTGAACTAAAATGCCAAAAAAGGATACTCCCAAAATAAGCCAACGTTTTCCATCTGATGATGACTTATCCAAATTCTTCACAATCGCAGATGCCAAGGATTCCCAAGATTTTATGCGTATCGGACTATAGAAGAGGAATCGAATCAGCCATAGAATCATGAATAAGATCATCAGCGACATTTTGGAAATACAACCACTTGTGATCCGGTTGGGGGGCATAGTGCAGAAGGGGCACTCGAGTACAATCTTCTTCTATTGTTGTCTCACCTCAGTCAATGGTAGTAAACCGAAATCATGTTAATCACATGGCGTGGCATAAAGGTGACGATGACGTGGCTCCTAGAAATTCTTGTCACCATGATGGCAACCATGAGCAAGAGTGAGAAAACTGAGAACTTGAGTGATACTTTCAGTTGAAGCATTGAAAGGAAAAATTGCATGAGTGCACTTATCAAGCCAAATAAAGCATGAAATCTAACCGGAATGTGTTTCTTCTTCATCCAAATCATTTCTCCGTTGGCAAAGACCACGACCACTAAAGCAGTACCAATACCAAGAAAAGAAAAAAGCTTTCTTCCCTTCCCAAATTGTTTGAAGGATGCACTTAAAATTTCAAAAATTACATTTGAGGCTCCACAATACTTATCAAACTTGGTATTTCTTATCATTTGATAAATCTTAAGATAAATCTCTTTCATCTCTCCCTCCATGGTTGATTAATATCAGTATGAAATGGGTTTTTCATGGTCACCAGGAAATGCTGAATCTCCCTAGAAATTTAGAGGAGAAGGTGACTTTCGTTGAAAATGATGAACTTTGTTGGACATGGAAAGGAAAGGCTAGAGATTTATCAATGGTTGAACCAAATCATAGAGAAGAGATGGTAGAGAGAGGTGGTTGAGTGAAAGGCAAAGCAAGCATGAAAAGAGAGAGAAAATGGTAGAGCATCCCATAGTATATTTCCAAATCCAACTCCTTCATTCACACATATGATAATATTGCCCCAAAAAAATCAGAAGAGTCTATTTTAATTTTAATTAAAAAAAACATTTGAGGGTTCTTCACCAATCTAAAAAAACAAAAAATAAATAAATAAAAATGATTTCCACAATTTTGTTGCCTGTGCTTAAACAAAGAAAAGAAAAAGAGGCATACTTGGTGCTCACCCTTAGAATGCTGAATGCTTTGCCCCAAATGCAGCAAACTCTCGAAGTATCACGCGTCTATACTCCTTCACTTATCATCATTCACAAAAATCATGAGTCTTACGTTCTCCACCAATTATAACTTGCTATTTCTTTATGGTGCAGGCACAGAGGGATAATGAAAGAATTTTTTGGCTTGTAATTATGTTTATGGGAAATTTTTTAGTTATATTTATAGGAAATTTTCAACAAAAGGGTTGAAAGAAATCTTTATAATTATTTTTTAACTATCTATAAGTAAATCTTTGTATTTTCTTATTTTTTTTCTTTTAAGTTTTGTGTCGATTTTTATGGCTTATAATTATACAAAGATTTTTTTCACTCATAAATCTTTGATTTAAATATTTATGACTTATAAATCTTGATGGCCATTTTTGGCCGCCATAAGTCCTTATTTATACCAATAAATCATTATAATTATTTTTTAATTATCTATAAATAAATGAACTAATTAGGAATATTCATATAATTATCAATAAATAAATCTTTATAAAGATTTATGGGTTACAAAGATTTTGAGATTTATAAGCCATAAATCACTGATTTACTTATAATTCTGATCTATTTATAATTATACAAAGATTTATGGCTTATAAAGATTTTATGAATTTTCTATTTTTTTTTTTAATTTTGTGTGAATTTTGTTATTTTTTAAGTCTGTCGTAACTAGACTATTCTAAAATTTGCAAAATTTGACTCAATTTTGAAAGATAAAAAGTTTAACTAAAACAAAAATAAACCAAATTATAGATATATATAATTACAAAAATAAGCTTAACTTTGTATTTTCTATTTTTTTTAATTTAACAAATGTCACATAATTTTTGTAAAAAAATCAGAAAACAGAAAAATAAGCTGAACTAAAATGCCAAAAAGGGATACTCCAAAAATACGCCAACCTTTTACATCTGATGATGATTTATCCAAATTCTTCACATTCACAGATGCCATGGATGCCGTAGATTGTATACGTATCAGACTATAGAAGAGGAATCGAATGAGCAACAGAATCATGAATAAGATTATCAGCAACATTTTGGAAATACAACCACTTGTGATCCAGTTGGGGGCATAGTGCAGAAGGGCCAGTCGAATACAATCTTCTTCTATTGTTGTCTCACCTCAGACAATGGTAGTAAACCGAAATCATGTTAATCACATGGCGTGGCATAATGGTGACGATGACGTGGCTCCCAGAAATTCTTGTCACCATGATGGCAGCCACGAGCATGAGTGAGAAAACTGAGAACTTGAGTGATACTTTTAGCTGAAGCATTGAAAGGAAAAATTGCATGAGAGCACTTATCAAGCCAAATAAATCATGAAATCTAACCGGAATGTGTTTCTTCTTCATCCAAATGATTTCTCCGATGGCAAAGACCACGACCACTAGAGCAGTACCAATACCAAGAATAGAAAAAAGCTTTCTTTCCTCCCCAAATTGTTCGAAAGATGCACTTAAAATTTCAAAAATTACATTTGAGGCTCCATAATACTTATCAAACTTGGTATTTCTTATCGTTTGATAAATCTTAAGAAAAATCTCTTTCATCTCTCCCTCCATGGTTGATTAATATCAGTATGAAATAGGATTTTCATGGTCACCAGGAAATGGTGAATCTCCCCTGAAATTTAGAGGAGAAGGTGACTTTCGTTGAAAATGAAGAATTTTATTGGACATGGAAACGAAAGGCTAGAGATTTGTCAATGGTTGAACCAAATCATAGAGAAGAGATGGTAGAGAGGGGTGGTTGAGTGAAAGGCAAAGCAAGCGTGAAAAGAGAGAGAAAATGGTAGAGCATCCCTTTGTATATTTCCAAATCCCATTCCTTCATGCACACATATGATAATAGTGACCCAAAAAAATCCAAAAGAGTCAATTTTCATTTTAATTAAAAAAAATATTTGAGGGTTCTTCCCCAATCTAAAAAAACAAAAAAAAAATAAATAAATGAATAAAACTGATTTCCACAATTTTGTTGCCTGTGCTTAAACAAAGAAAAGAAAAAGAGGCATACCTGGAGCTCACCCTTAGAATGCTGAATGCCTTGCCCCCAATGCAGCAAACTCTCGAAGTATCACGTGTCTATACTCCTTCACTTATCATCATTCACCAACATCATGAGTCTTACGTTCGCCACCAATTATAACTTGCTATTTGTTTATGGTGCAGGCACAGAGGATAATGAAAGAAATTTTTGGCTTATAATTATCTTTATAGGAAATTTTTTAGTTATGTTTATAGGAAATTTTCAACCAAAGGGTTGAAAGAAATCTTTGTAATTATTTTTTAACTATCTATAAGTAAATCTTTGTATTTTCTTTTTTTTTCTTTTAAGTTTTGTGTCGATTTTTATGGCTTATAATTATACAAAGATTTTTGTCACTCATAAATCTTTGAATTAAATGATTATGGCTTATAAATCTTGATGGCTATTTATGGCCGCCATAAGTTCTTATTTATACCAATAATTCTGTATAATTATTTTTTAATTATCTATAAATAAATGAACTAATTAGGAATATTCATATAATTATCAATAAATAAATCTTCATAAAGATTTATGGCTTATAAAAGATTTTGAGATTTATAAGCCGTAAATCACTGATTTACTTATAATTCTGATCTATTTATAATTATAAAAAGATTTATGGCTTATAAAGATTTTGTGAATTTTCTGGTTTTTTTTTTTTAATTTTGTGTGAATTTTTTTATTTTTTAAGTTCGTCGTAACTAGACTATTCTAAGATTTACAAAATTTGACTCAATTCTGAAAGATAAAAAGTTTAACTAAAAACAAAAATAAGCCAAATTATAGATATATATAATTACAAAAATAGGCTTAACTTTGTATTTTCTATTTTTTTTAATGTAACAAATTTCACATAATTTAAAAAAAAAATTCATTAAACACAAAAATAAGCTGAACTAAAATGCCAAAAAAGGATTCTCCCAAAATACGCCAACGTTTTATGTAACGCCCTCAAAATAACAACATTAAACCCATCTGATAAGACATGCATTTACATATAAACTAACCACATTGTTTTATTCCTTAGAGTTCCATTACATAAGTATGACATGTTAACATCATAACAAAATGCCCTACGGGCTTACAGCTTTCCAAGTTAACACTTGGTTACAACAAAAGAGTACTAACTCGTTTACACATTAAGCCCTTGGCTTGAGGTTACATGTAATACATCAAAAGTTAAGCAACAAAAGTATGCCCGCCTCTAGCCTCCCAGCTATGTCCTTGGAGGTGGCATGCTACCAGTACCTGAAAATGATATTCCCATATAGGGTGAGCCACAGCCCAGTAGAAATATACTAAACCAACCATGAACAATGACTAAAAGATTAGCAATTGATAGATGGTCAACACTGATACAATCACATAAATCATATATTTATGTCAAACGACTTACAAATCCCAATTACTTTTCATTTCCCCTTTTTCAACAGATAGACATATAAGCACTACCCACATGCTCAACAGATATGTATAACAACAATATCCACATTCTCAGATAAGCAAATAAGCTATATCCACATTCTACAACAGATATGTATAACAACAATGTCCACAGATAAGCATAAAAGCCATATCCACACATCACAAAGATAAGCATATAAGCTCTATCTTCACTTCTTTAGACAAGCATATGAGCTGTATCTACGGAGTTCATCCCCTATCTTCTCCCATCACTATCCGGTTTAGAGGTACATCCCCTATCTTCCCCTAAACCGCGGAGTACATCCCCTATCTCCTCCTCTACACATAACGTTTACAAACACATTGGTTCTATATACAATCACCCAATACATACAGTTAATGTATTCTATCAACTGTCAAGTTCCATGACATACTTCATTGATTAGTTTCAGTTTACCTAATCATCATGCATTGTCTACAACAATCACGACTATCCTCCACCGATAGCCCCAAAGCAGTTATTTCTAAACAGAAAATAAATGCACAAATGGATATTCAATCAACATTTCATTTCCTCATTTCTCCCAATTAATTATCACAATTAATTAAACAATGTAATTAGGCCATTTTCCATAATTACCATTTCAACCCTTAGGTCCCATTTTCATCAATGATTTAACATTCATTCAATTTCTCTATGCTAAACATGCATCTAGGTTTATTATGAATAAAACTCCAACTTTTGTAAAATTACACAAAAGCCCCAAACTTTCACAAAATTACCAAACCAAGCCCAACATCTCAAAATACCAAAATTTAAAGACAAAATCCATAGAGAGGAGTAGGATATCCCTACCTTGAAGTTTAAGCCAAAAAGGAGATAAAGACTCGAAGATCAACTTGCTCCAAATCCAAACTTTTTCAGATTAAAACGAAGCTCTCAACACCCTCTATCTTTTTAACAAAGGCCCTAGGCTAGATTCACACTCTAGGGAGATCAAATCTTAGAGAGAATATAAGTGTAGAGAGAGAGTGTGTCGGATCAAGGGTTTGAAAGAAGAATGAAGTGAAAAAGTGATGTTTAAAATCGCTACTGTCCGCTGATATAAAACACGCTCGCTCGAGCGAAGGCTTGGTCGCTCGAGCGACCAGACACAGAAAACTCTCGCTCGAGCCGAGAAGTTCTCGATCGAGCGAAGAAAAACCCAGACCGCTCGAGCGAAGGAAGCTCGCTCGAGCCAAGAAAGACAGCTCTCAGGTCCAGAACCAGGTGCAACCGCTCGCTCGAGCGAGCCACTCTGGCTCGACCCACCAAACACGAACCCCACTATCGCTCGAGCGACCAACTCCTCGCTCGAGCGAAGGTCCAAAATTCTGGGCAGCAACACTAGGCTCCCGAACACAACCAACCTGTAACAAACCTGCCTAACACATCCTATAACTCAAATATGAAATAACAAGGATGCAAACAAGATAATAAACAACAACCAACATCCACGGACACATGTCTGGATCACTGTACAACAAGGGTAAACCCGGGATCGCTATATTTTACATCTGATGATGACTTATCCAAATTCTTCACAATCACAGATGCCAAGGATTCCCTAGATTGTATACGTATTAGACTATAGAAGAGGAATCGAATGAGCCATAGAATCATGAATAAGATGATCGGCGACATTTTGGAAATATAACCACTTGGGATCCGGTTGGGAGGGCATAGTGTAGAAGGGGCACTCAAGTACAATCTTCTTCTATTGTTGACTCACCTCAATCATTGGTAGTAAACCGAAATCATGTTAATCACATGGCGTGGCATAATGGTGACGATTACATGGCTTCTAGAAATTCTTGTCACCATGATGGAAGCCACGAGCAAGAGCGTAAAAACTGAGAACTTGAGTGATACTTTCAGTTGAAGCATTGAAAGGAAAAATTGCATGAGAGCACTTATCAAGCCAAATAAATCATGAAATCTAACCGGAATGTGTTTCTTCTTCATCCAAATGATTTCTCCGATGGCAAAGACCACGACCACTAGAGCAGTACCAATACCAAGAAAAGAAAAAAGCTTTCTTCCCTCCCCAAATTGTTCGAAGGATGCACTTAAAATTTCACAAATTACATTTGAGGCTCCACAATACTTATCAAACTTGGTTTTTCTTATCATTTGATAAATCTTAAGAAAAATCTATTTCATCTCTCCCTCCATGGTTGATTAATATCGGTATGAGACAAGTTTTTCAAGTTCACCAAGAAATGGTGAATCTCACCTAAAATTTAGAGGAGAAGGTGACTTTCGTTGAAAATGATGAATTTTGTTGCAGATGGAAAGGAAGGGCTAGAGATTTATCCATGGTTGAACCAAATCATAGAGAAGAGATGGTAGAGAGAGGTGGTTGAGTGAAAGGCAAAGCAAGCATGAAAACAGAGAGAAAATGGTAGAGCATCCCTTTGTATATGTCCAAATCCCACTCCTTCATTCACACATATGATAACATTTGAGGGTTCTTCACCAATCTAAGAAAACAAAAAATAAATAAATAAATAAATAAAAATGATTTCCACAATTTTGTTGCTTGTGCTTAAACAAAGAAAAGAAAAAGAGGCATACCTGGTGCTCACCCTTAGAATGCTAATTGCCTTGCCCCCAATGCAGTAAACTCCCGAAGTATCACGCGTCTATACTCCTTCACTTATCATCATTCACCAAAATCATGAGTCTTACGTTCTCCACCAATTATAACTTGCTATTTCTTTATGGTGCAGGAATAGAGGGATACTGAAAGAAACTTTTGGCTTATAATTATCTTTATAGGAAATTTTTTAGTTATATTTATAGGAAATTTTAAACAAAAGGGTTGAAAGAAATCTTTATAATTATTTTTTAACTATCTATAAGTAAATCTTTGTATTTTCTTATTTTTTTTTTTAAAGTTTTGTGTCGATTTTTAGGGCTTATAATTATACAAAGATTTTTTTCACTCATAAATCTTTGATTTAAATATTTATGGCTTATAAATCTTGATGGCTATTTTTGGCCGCCATAAGTCCTTATTTACACCAATAAATATTTGTAATTATTTTTTAATTATATATAAAGAAATGAACTAATTAGGAATATTCATATAATTATCAATAAATAAATCTTTATAACGATTTATTGCTTATGTAGATTTTAAGATTTATAAGCCAAAAATCACTGATTTACTTATAATTCGGATATATTTATAATTATACAAAGACTTATGGCTTATAAAGATTTTATGAATTTTCTAATTTTTTTATTAATTTTGTGTGAATTTTGTTATTTTTTAAGTCCGTCGTGACTAGACTATTCTAAAATTTACAAAATTTGACTCAATTTTGAAAGATAAAAAGTTTAACTAAAACAAAAATAAGCCAAATTATAGGTATATAAATTTACGAAAATAAGCTTAACTTTGTATTTTATATTTTTTTTAATTTAACAAATTTCACATAATTTTTATAAAAAAAATCACAAAACACAAAAATAAGCTGAACTAAAATGCCAAAAAAGGATACTCCCAAAATAAGCCAACGTTTTACAACTGATGATGACTTATCCAAATTCTTCACAATCACAGATGCCAAGGATTCCCTAGATTGTACACGTATTAAACTATAACAGAGGAAACGAATGAGCCATAAAATCATGAATACGATCATCAGCGACATTTTGGAAATACAACCACTTGTGATCCGGTTGGGGTGCATAGTTCAGAAAGGGCACTGGAGTACAATCTTCTTCTATTGTTGTCTCACCTCAGTCAATGGTAGTAAACCTAAATCATGTTAATCCCATGGCGTGGCATAATGGTGACACTGACGTGGCTCCCAGAAATTCTTGTCACCATAATGGCAGCCACGAGCAAGAGTGAGAAAACTGAGAACTTGAGTGATACTTTCAGTTGAAGAATTGAAAGGAAAAATTGCATGAGAGCACTTATCAAGCCAAATAAATCCTGAAATCTAACCGAAATGTGTTTCTTCTTCATCCAAATGATTTCTCCGATGGCAAAGACCACGACCACTAGAGCAGTACCAATACCAAGAAAAGAAATAAGCTTTCTTCCCTCCCCAAATTGTTCGAAGGATGCACTTAAAATTTCAAAAATTACATTTGAGGCTCCACAATACTTGTCAAACTTGGTATTTCTTATCGTTTGATAAATCTTAAGAAAAATCTCTTTCATCTCTCCCTCCATGGTTGATTAATATCAGTATGAAATGGGATTTTCATGGTCACCAAGAAATGGTGAATCTCACCTGAAATTTAGAGGAGAAGGTGACTTTCGTTGAAAATGATGAATTTTATTGGACATGGAAATGAAAGGCTAGAGATTTGTCAATGGTTGAACCAAATCATAGACAAGAGATGGTAGAGAGAGGTGGTTGAGTGAAAGGCAAAGCAAGCATGAAAAGAGAGAGAAAATGGTAGAGCATGCCTTTGTATATTTCCAAATACCACTGCTTCATTCACACATATGATAATAGTGACCCAAAAAAATAAAAAAGAGTCCATTTTAATTTTAATTAAAAAACACATTTGAGGGTTCCTCACCAATTTTAAAAAACAAATAAATAAATAAATGAATAAAAATGTTTTCCACAATTTTGTTGCCTGTGCTTAAACAAAGAAAAGAAAAAGAGGCATACCTGGAGCTCACCCTTTGAATGCTGAATGCCTTGCCCCCAATGCAGCAAACTCTCGAAGTATCACGTGTCTATACTCCTTCACTTATCATCATTCACCAAAATCCTGAGTCTTACGTTCGCCACCAATTATAACTTGCTATTTGTTTATGGTGCAGGCACAGTGGATAATGAAAGAAATTTTAGGCTTATAATTATCTTTATAGGAAATTTTTTAGTTATATTTATAGGAAATTTTCAACAAAAGGGTTGAAAGAAATCTTTATAATTATTTTTTAACTATCTATAAGTAAATCTTTGTATTTTCTAATTTTTTTTCTTTTAAGTTTTGTGTCGATTTTTATGGCTTATAATTGTACAAAGATTTTTGTCACTCATAAATCTTTGAATTAAATATTTATGGCTTATAAATCTTTATGGCTATTTATGGCCGCCATAAGTCCTTATTTATACCAATAATTCTTTATAATTATTTTTTAATTATCTATAAATAAATGAACTAATTAGGAATATTCATACAATTATCAATAAATAAATCTTTATAAAGATTTAAGGCTTATAAAAGATTTTGAGATTTATAAGCCATAAATCACTGATTTACTTATAATTCTGATCTATTTATAATTATACAAAGATTTATCGCTTATAAAGATTTTCTGAATTTTCTAGTTTTTTTTTTTAATTTTGTGTGAATTCTTTTATTTTTTAAGTCCGTCGTAACTAGACTATTCTAAGATTTAAAAAATTTGACTCAATTTTGAAAGAAAAAAAGTTTAACGAAAAACAAAAATAAGCCAAATTATAGATATATATCATTACAAAAATAGGCTTAACTTTGTATTTTCTATGTTTTTTAGTTTAACAAATTTCACATAATTTTTAGAAAAAAAAATCACAAAACACAAAAATAAGCAGAACTAAAATGCCAAAAAAGGATTGTCCCAAAATAAGCCAACGTTTTACATCTGATGATTACTTATCCAAATTCTTCACAATCCCAGATGCCAAGGATTCCCTAGATTGTATACGTATTAGACTATAGAAGAGGAATTGAATGAGCCATAGAATCATGAATAAGATCATCAGCTACATTTTGGAAATACAACCACTTGGGATCCGGATGGGGGGCATAGTGCAGAAGGGGCACTCGAGTACAATCTTCTTCTATTGTTGTCTCACCTCAGTCATTGGTAGTAAACCGAAATCATGTTAATCACATGGCGTGGCATAATGGTGACGATTACGTGGCTCCCAGAAATTCTTGTCACCATGATTGCAGCCACGAGCAAGAACGTGAAAACTGAGAACTTGAGTGATACTTTTAGTTGAAGCATTGAAAGGAAAAATTGCATGAGAGCACTTATCAAGCCAAATAAATCATGAAATCTAACCGGAATGTGTTTCTTCTTCATTCAAATGATTTCTTTGATGGCAAAGACCACGACCGCTAGAGCAGTACCAATACCAAGAAAAGAAAAGAGCTTTCTTCCCTCCCCAAATTGTTCGAAGGATGCACTTAAAATTTCAAAAATTACATTTGAGGCTCCACAATATTTATCATACTTGGTTTATCTTATCATTTGATAAATCTTAAGAAAAATCCCTTTCATCTCTCTCTCCATGGTTGATTAATATCAGTTTGAAATGGGTTTTTCATGGTCACCAGGAAATGGTGAATCTCACCTGAAATTTAGAGGAGAATGTGACTTTCGTTGAAAATGATAAATTTTGTTGGACATGGAAAGGAAAGGCTAGAGATTTATCATTGGTTGAACCAAATCATAGAGAAGAGATTGTAGAGAGAGGTGGTTGAGTGAAAGGCAAGGCAAGCATGAAAAGAGAGAGAAAATGGTAGAGCATCCCATTGTATATTTCCATATCCCACTCCTTCATTCACACATATGATAATATTGACCCAAAAAAATCCAGAAGTGCCTATTTTAATTTTAATTAAAAAAAAACATTTAAGGGTTCTTCACCAATCTAAAAAATAAATAAATAATTAAATAAATAAAAATGATTTCCATAATTTTGTTGCCTGTGCTTAAACAAAGAAAAGAAAAAGAGGTATACCTGGAGCTCACCCTTAGAATGCTGAGTGCCCCGCTCCCAATGCAGCAAACTCTGGAAGTATTACGTGTCTATACTCCTTCACTTATCATCATTCACCAAAATCATGAGTCTTACCTTCTCAACCAATTATAACTTGCTATTTGTTTATGGTGCAGGGATAGATGGATAATGAAAGAAATTTTTGGCTTATAATTATCTTTATAGTAAATTTTTTCGTTATATTTATAGGAAATTTCCAACAAAAGGGTTGAAAGAAATCTTTATAGTTATGTTTTAACTATCTATAAATAAATCTTTGTATTTTCTTATTTTTTTCCTTTTAAATTTTGTGTCGATTTTTATGGCTTATAATTATACAAAGATTTTTGTCAGTCATAAATTTTTGAATTAAATATTTATGGCTTATAAATCCTGATGGCTATTTATAGCCGCCATAAGTCCTTATTTATACCAGTAAATCTTTATAATTATTTTTTAATTATCTATAAAAAAATGAACTAATTAGGAATATTCATATAATTATCAACAAATAAATCTTTATAAAGATTTAAGGCTTATAAAAGATTTTGAGATTTATAAGCCGTAAATCACTGATTTACTTATATTTCTGATCTATTTATAATTATAAAAAGATTTATGGCGTCTAAAGATTTTGTGAATTTTCTGATTTTTTTCTTTTTCATTTTGTGTGAATTTTGTTATTTTTTAAGTCCGTCGTAACTAGAGTATTCTAACATTTATGAAATTGGACTGAATTTTGAAAGAAAAAAAGTTTAACTAAAAACAAAAATAAGCCAAATTATAGATATATAAATTTACGAAAATAGGCTTAACTTTGTATTTTCTATTTTTTTTAATTTAACATATTTCAAATAATTTTTAAAAAAAATCACAAAACACAAAAATAAGCTGAACTAAAATGCCAAAAAAGGATACTCCCAAAATAAGCCAACATTTTACAACTGATGATGACTTATCCAAATTCTTCACAATCACAGATGCCAAGGATTCCCTAGATTGTATACGTATTAAACTATAACAGAGGAATCGAATGAGCCATAAAATCATGAATACGATCATCAGCGACATTTTGGAAATACAACCACTTGTGATCCGGTTGGGGTGCATAGTTCAGAAGGGGCACTCAAGTACAATCTTCTTCTATTGTTGTCTCACCTCAGTCAATGGTAGTAAACCGAAATCATGTTAATCACATGGCGTGGCATAATGGTGACACTGACATGGCTCCCAGAAATTCTTGTCACCATGATGGCAGCCACGAGCAAGAGTGAGAAAACTGAGAACTTGAGTGATACGTTCAGTTGAAGCATTGATAGGAAAAATTGCATGAGAGCACTTATCAAGCCAAATAAATCATGAAATCTAACCGGAATGTGTTTCTTCTTCATCCAAATGATTTCTCCGATGGCAAAGACCACGACCACTAGAGTAGTACCAATACCAAGAAAAGAAAAAAGCCTTCTTCCCTCCCCAAATTGTTCGAAGGATGCCCTTAAAATTTCAAAAATTACATTTGAGGCTCCACAATACTTATCAAACTTGGTTTTTCTTATCATTTGATAAATCTTAAGAAAAATCCCTTTCATCTCTCCCTCCATGGTTGATTAATATTAGTATGAAATGGGTTTTTCATGGTCACCAGGAAATGGTGAATCTCACCAAAAATTTAGAGGAGAAGGTAACTTTCGTTGAAAATGATGAATTTTGTTGGACATGGAAAGGAAAGGCTAGAGATTTATCAATGGTTGAACGAAAGCATAGAAAAGAGAGGGTAGAGAGAGGTGGTTGAGTGAAAGGCAAAGCAAGCATGAAAAGAGAGAAAAAATGGTAGAGCATCCCTTGCTATATTTCCGAATCCCACTCCTTCATTCACACATATGATAATATTGACCCAAAAAAATTCAGAAGAGACTTTTTTAATTTTAATTAAAAAAAACATCTGAGGGTTCTTCACCAATCTAAAAAAACAAAAAATATATAAATAAAAATGATTTTGCACAATTTTGTTGCCCGTGCTTAAACAAAGAAAAGAAAAAGAGGTATACCTGGAGCTCACCCTTAGAATGCTGAGTGCCTCACTCCCAATGCAGCAAAGTCTCGAAGTATTACGTGTCTATACTCCTTCACTTATCATCATTCACCAAAATCATGAGTCATACCTTCTCCACCAATTATAACTTGCTATTTGTTTATGGTGCAGGGACAGAGGGATAATGAAAGAAATTTTTGGCTTATAATTATCTTTATAGGAAACTTTTTAGTTATATTTATAGGAAATTTTCAACAAAAGGGTTGAAAGAAATCATTATAATTATTTTTTAATTATCTATAAATAAATCTTTGTATTTTCTTAATTTTTTTCTTTTAAATTTTGTGTCGATTTTTATGGCTTATAATTATACAAAGATTTTTGTCACTCATAAATCTTTGAATTAAATATTTATGGCATATAAATCTTTATGGCTATTTATGGCCGCCATAAGTCCTTATTTATACCAATAAATCTTTATAATTATTTTTTAATTATCTATAAATAAATGAACTAATTTGGAATATTCATATAATTATCAATAACTAAATCTTTATAAAGATTTATGGCTTATAAAGATTTTACAAATTTTATGATTTTTTTTTAATTTTCTGTCAATTTTGTTATTTTTTAAGTTCGTCGTAACTAGACTATTCTAAAATTAACAAAATTTCACTCAAAATTTAAAGAAAATATGTTTAACTAAAAACAAAAATAAGCCAAATTATAGATATATATAATTACGAAAATAGGCTTAACTTTGTATTTTCTATCTTTTTTTTTAAACTTAACAAATTTCAAATAATTTTTAAAAAAAATCACAAAACACAAAAATAAGCTGAACTAAAATGCCAAAAAAGGATACTCCCAAAATAAGCCAACGTTTTACATCTGATGATGACTTATCCAAATTCTTAACAATCACAGATGCCAAGCATTCCCTAGATTGTATACGTATTAGACTATAGAAGAGGAATCGAATGAGCCATAGAATCATGAATAAGATCATGAGCGACATTTTGGAAATACAACCACTTGGGATCCGGTTGGAGGAGCATAGTGCAGATGGGGCACTCGAGTAGAATCTTCTTCTATTGTTGTCTCACCTCAGTCATTGGTAGTAAACCGAAATCATGTTAATCACATGGCCTGGCATAATGGTGACACTGACGTGGCTCCCAGAAATTCTTGTCACCATGATGGCAGCCACAAGCAAGAGCGTGAAAACTGAGAACTTGAGTGATACTTTCAATTGAAGCATTGAAAGGAAAAATTGCATGAGGGCACTTATCAAGCCAAATAAATCATGAAATCTAACCAGAATGTGTTTCTTCTTCATCCAAATGATTTCTCCGATGGCAAAGACCACAACCACTAGAGCAGTACCAATACCAAGAAAGGAAAAGAGCTTTCTTCCCTCCCCAAATTGTTCGAAGGATGCACTTAAAATTTAAAAAATTACATTTGAGGCTCCACAATACTTATCAAACTAGGTTTTTCTTATCATTTGATAAATCTTAAGAAAAATCCCTTTCATCTCTCTCTCCATGGTTGATTAATATCAGTATGAAATGGGTTTTTCATGGTCACCAGGAAATGGTGAATCTCACCTGAAATTTAGAGGAGAATGTGACTTTCGTTGAAAATGATGAATTTTGTTGGACATGGAAAGGAAAGGCTAGAGATTTATCATTGGTTGAACCAAATCATAGAGAAGAGATGGTAGAGAGATGTGGTTGAGTGAAAGGCGAAGCAAGCATGAAAAGAGAGAGAAAATGGTAGAGCATCCCATTGTATATTTCCAAATCCCACTCCTTCATTCACACATATGATAATATTGACCCAAAAAAATCCAGAAGTGCCTATTTTAATTTTAATTAAAAAAAACATTTAAGGGTTCTTCACCAATCTAAAAAAACAAAAAAAATAAAAATAAATAAATAAAAATGATTTCCACAATTTTGTTGTCTGTGCTTAAACAAAGAAAAGAAAAAGAGGTATACCTGGAGCTCACCCTTAGAATGCTGATTGCCTCGCTCCTAATGCAGCAAACTCTCGAAGTATCACGTGTCTATACTCCTTCACTTATCATCATTCTCCAAAATCATGAGTCTTACCTTCTCAACCAATTATAACTTGCTATTTGTTTATGGTGCAGCGACAGATGGATAATAAAAGAAATTTTTGGCTTATAATTATCTTTATAGGAAATTTTTTAGTTATATTTATAGGAAATTTTCAACAAAAGGGTTGAAAGAAATCTTTATAATTATGTTTTTACTATCTATAAATAAATCTTCGTATTTTCTTATTTTTTTTCCTTTTAAATTTTGTGTCGATTTTTATGGCTTATAATTATACAAAGATTTTTGTCACTCATAAATTTTTGAATTAAATATTTATGGCTTATAAATCCTGATGGCTATTTATGGCCGCCATAAGTCCTTATTTATACCAATAAATCTTTATAATTATTTTTAATTATCTATAAAAAAAATGAACTAATTAGGAATATTCATATAATTATCAATAAATAAATATTTATAAAGATTTATGGCTTATAAAGGATTTTGAGATTTATAAGCCATAAATCACTGATTTACTTATAATTCTGATCTATTTATAATTATAAAAAGATTTACGGCTTATAAAGATTTTGTGAATTTTTTGATTTTTTTTTTTTAATTTTGTGTGAATTTTTTTATTTTTTAAGTCCATCGTAACTAGAGTATTCTAAAATTTACGAAATTTGACTCAATTTTGAAAGAAAAAAAGTTTAACGAAAAAGAAAAATAAGCCAAATTATAGATATATATATTTACAAAAATAGGCTTAACTTTGAATTTTCTATTTTTTTTTAATTTAACAAATTTCAAATAATTTTAAAAAAAAAATCACAAAACACAAAAATAAGCTGAACTAAAATGACAAAAAGGGATAATCCCAAAATAAGCCAACGTTTTACATTTGATGATGACTTATCCAAATTCTTCACAATCACAGGTGCCAAGGATTCCCTAGATTGTATATGTATCAGACTGTAACAGAGGAATCGAATGAGCCATAAAATCATGAATACGATCATCAGCGACATTTTGGAAATACAGCCACTTGTGACCCGGTTGGGGGGCATAGTTCGGAAGGGGCACTCGAGTACAATCTTCTTGTATTGTTGTCTCACCTCAGTCAATGGTAGTAAACCGAAATCATGTTAATCACATGGCGTGGCATAATGGTGACGATGACGTGGCTCCCAGAAATTCTTCTCACCATGATGGCAGCCGCGAGCAAGAGTGAGAAAACTGAGAACTTGAGTGATACGTTCAGTTGAAGCATTGAAAGGAAAAATTGCATGAGAGCACTTATCAAGCCAAATATATCATGAAATCTAACCGGAATGTGTTTCTTCTTCATCCAAATGATTTCTCCGATGGCAAAGACCACGACCACTAAAGCAGTACCAATACCAAGAAAAGAAAAAAGCTTTCTTCCCTCCCCAAATTGTTCGAAGGATGCACTTAAAATTTCAAAAATTACATTTGAAGCTCCACAATACTTATCAAACTTGGTATTTCTTATCATTTGATAAATCATAAGAAAAATCCCTTTCATCTCTCCCTCCATGGTTGATTAATATCAGTATGAAATGGGTTTTTCATGGTCACCAGGAAATGGTGAATCTCACCAAAAATTTAGAGGAGAAGGCGACTTTCGTTGAAAATGATGAATTTTGTTGAACATGGAAAGGAAAGGCTAGAGATTTATCAGTGGTTGAACAAAATCATAGAGAAGAGAGGGTAGAGAGAGGTGGTTGAGTGAAAGGCAAAGCAAGCATGAAAAGAGAGAGAAAATGGTAGAGCATCCCTTGGTATATTTCCAAATCCCACTCCTTCATTCACACATATGATAATATTGACCCAAAAAAATCCAGAAGAGACTTTTTTAATTTTAATTAAAAAAAACATTTAAGGGTTCTTCACCAATCTAAAAAAACAAAAAATAAATAAACAAAAATGATTTTGCACAATTTTGTTGCCCGTGCTTAAACAAAGAAAAGAAAAAGAGGTATACCTGGAGCTCACCCTTACAATGCTGAGTGCCTCGCTCCCAATGCAGCAAAGTCTCGAAGTATTACGTGTCTATACTCCTTCACTTATCATCATTCACCAAAATCATGAGTCTTACCTTCTCCACCAATTATAACTTGCTATTTGTTTATGGTGCAGGGATAGAGGGATAATGAAAGAAATTTTTGGCTTATATTATCTTTATAGGAAACTTTTTAGTTATATTTATAGGAAATTTTCAACAAAAGGGTTGAAAGAAATCTTTATAATTATTTTTTAACTATCTATAAATAAATCTTTGTGTTTTCTTAATTTTTTTCTTTTAAATTTTGTGTCGATTTTTATGGCTTATAATTATACAAAGATTTTTGTCACTCATAAATCTTTGAATTAAATATTTATGGCTTATAAATCTTTATGGCTATTTATGGCCGCCATAAGTCCTTATTTATACCAATAAATCTTTATAATTTTTTTTTTAATTATCTATAAATAAATGAACTAATTTGGAATATTCATATAATTATCAATAAATAAATATTTATAAAGATTTATGGCTTATAAAGATTTTGCAAATTTTATGTTTTTTTTTTTAATTTTCTGTCAATTTTGTTATTTTCTAAGTTCGTCGTAACTAGACTATTCTAAAATTCAAAAAATTTCACTCAAAATTGAAAGAAAATAAGTTTAGCTAAAAACAAAAATAAGCCAAATTATAGATATATATAATTACAAAAATAGGCTTAACTTTGTATTTTCTGTCTTTTTTTTAAAATTTATCAAATTTCACATAATTTTTAAAAAAAATCACAAAACACAAAAATAAGCTGAACTAAAATGCCAAAAAAGGATACTCCCAAAATAAGCCAACGTTTTACATCTGTTGATGACTTATCCAAATTCTTCACAATCGCAGATGCCAAGCATTCCCTAGATTGTATACGTATTAGACTATAGAAGAGGAATCGAATGAGCCATAGAATCATGAATAAGATCATCAGCGACATTTTGGAAATACAACCACTTGTGACCCGGTTGGGGGGGCATAGTGCAGAAGGGGCACATGAGTATAATCTTCTTCTATTGTTGTCTCACCTCAGTCAATAGTAGTGAACCGAAATCATGTTAATCATATGGCGTGGCATAATGGTGACAATTACGTGGCTCCCAGAAATTCTTGTCACCATGATGGTGGCCACGAGCAAGAGCGTGAAAACTGAGAACTTGAGTGATACTTTCAGTTGAAGCATTGAAAGGAAAAATTGCATGAGAGCACTTATCAAGCTAAATAAATCATGAAATCTAACCGGAATGTGTTTCTTCTTCATCCAAATGATTTCTCCGATGGCAAAGACCACGACCACTAGAGCAGTACCAATACCAAGAAAAGAAAAAAGCTTTCTTCCCTCCCCAAATTGTTCGAAGAATGCACCTAAAATTTTAAAAATTACATTTGAGGCTCCACAATACTTATCAAACTTGGTTTTTCTTATCAGTTGATAGATCTTAAGAAAAATCTCTTTCATCTCTCCCTCCATGGTTGATTAATATAGGTATGAAATAGGTTTTTCAAGGTCTCCAGGAAATGGTGAATCTCCCCTAAAATTTAGAGAAGAAGGTGACTTTCGTTGAAAATGATGAATTTTGTTGGATATGGAAAAGAAAGGCTAGAGATTTGTCAATGGTTGAACCAAATCATAGAGAAGAGATGGTAGAGAGAGGTGGTTGAGTGAAAGGCAAAGCAAGCATGAAAAGAGAGAGAAAATGGTAGAGCATCCCTTTGTATATTTCCAAATCCCACTCCTTCATTCACACATATGATAATATTGACCCAAAAAAATCCAGAAGAGTCTATTTTAATTTTAATTAAAAAAAACATTTGAGGGTTCTTCACTAATCTAAAAAGACAAAAAAAAAAAATAAAATAAAATAAATAAAAACGATTTCCCCAATTTTGTTGCATGTGCTTAAACAAAGAAAAGAAAAAGAGGTATACCTGGAGCTCACCCTTAGAATGCTGAATGCCTCACTCCCAATGCAACAAACTCTCGAAGTATCACGTGTCTATACTCCTTCACTTATCATCATTCACCAAAATCATGAGTCTTACCTTCTCCACCAATTATAACTTGCTATTTGTTTATGGTGCAGGGACAGAGGGATAATGAAAGAAATTTTTGGCTTATAATTATCTTTATAGGAAATTTTTTAGTTCTATTTATAGGAAATTTTCAACAAAAGGGTTTGTAATGACTCGGATTTTGATTCACATTGGATTAATGCAAAGTGGTGCCCGTCACCTTAAAACTTGTATGGTTATCGGACTCTTGATATTGATGGGTTGGCAAGTGAACTTTAAATTCCATAATTGAGTACCCTTGGGTGATGTTTGGAACCTTGATTGGAGCTTTAACAAGGTATATACGAAAGATGAGATAAAAAGCCCCAAGTTTGTGTTTTAGTTTTTGACCAACCTTCACTCTTTTGCCCTTTTCTCCTTCCATACTTTGAATTTGAATGTTTAGCCAGAACCATTGGAATGCTTGTTTCTGGGGCTTCAATTTGGACACAAGAACGACCTAAAAAGGAGTCCGAACGAGAGAGTTACACATGTTTGAATTTTGAGTTTCTGTGCTGGAAGCATGCTCGCTCTAGCGATCTTTTCTTCGCTAGATCGAAGAGTGCGTTTTTCAGAAAACCTGAGAGCTTCTTTTCCATGCTCGAGCCATGCTTCCTTCGATCGAGCGACCAGATCGCTAACAGACATTATAAAGTGATATTTTGGTCCAAAAACTTCCCGTTTTCATCCTCTCTCCCTCTCCCCTCCTCCATGTTCGAAAACCTAGCCCCCAAAACTTTGATTTCATCCATTCTTACCAACAATCCACCATGGATCTTGCATCAAGGTTGAAGCAAAAGCAAGGATCAAGACTTTGACCGATTATTTTGGGGATTTCATTGAAGTTTGAAGATGGGTCTTCACCCATAGATTCCAATCTTGAGGTAGGGGTTCTAGTTCTTCTTCAATGCTTACATTAATGGATAGATTCGTGGTATTTTGATTAGATAAGTACAAAATCTACATTTTGAGCATATAGAGTTATATCATGGAAATTGGGGATTTAGGGTTTGAAGAGTTGGGGTTCTATTGTTGGGTTTAGACTATGGATTATGAACCTAGGGTGTATAATCAATGGGAAAATTGGAATAAAAAGTA
This sequence comes from Camellia sinensis, assembly GCF_055761805.1. NCBI lineage: Eukaryota > Viridiplantae > Streptophyta > Magnoliopsida > Ericales > Theaceae > Camellia > Camellia sinensis. The sequence continues at coordinate 18,519,638 of NC_138966.1, forward strand.
AAGGTTTAAGAAGTTTGAATTTTTCTTGAAATTCTTGATTTTGTTCTTGAAAACCCTAAGTTGATTCATGATGATAAATAATGAGTTTGCTCAAATCGAAAGTAGAATCAAGAAATTAAGGTATTGAATTATATATATACAAGTTTAATTGAATTTTGGAAGAGTTTGGAAATTATGTTAAAAATTAGCGAATGAACCTTGTTATGGGCATTGTAAATCATGCTAAAATGTGAAAGGAAAATTGGGGAAATGATTTATTAATGATATGGATGACATGGGCCTTGGGGTGAAAGATGAAATAAAGGTTTAAGAGTTCACCTTGAATTATGTTGAATTGTGATGATTATGTTGAATAGTGTTGATGATGTTGAGTTGTGTTGAATAATGTTGAATTGAATGGTATTGAACTATGATGAATTGTGTTTGAATCATGTGAATTATGTTGAGTTGAGTTGTGTTGGGTGTATTGAGTTTGAATTGAGTTGTGTTGAGTTTGAGTTGTGTTGTGTTGGGTGTGTGGAGTTTGGATTGTGTTGTGTTGGGTGTGTGGAGTTTGGGTTGAGTTATGTTGGGTGGTGTTGTGTTGGTACCCGCGCGGGGAGTTGAAAAATGGTTTTAAAAATTAAGAAAAATGTTTTTGGAGGGCCACGTTCCGCCGTATAGTAGCCGACAAATGTGGGTGTGGTTTGAATTAAAGGTACCCAATTGCCCTGTCTAGGCTTATCGCTGGATGAATGTGGGAAATATTTTTGGGTGTCCACATAGTCCCGCCGTGTAGTAGCCGACAAAATTGAAAAAATGATTTTTGGGTGTCTATACAGTCCTGCCGTATTGTAGCAGGAAAAAGTGGAAAAATGGATGGTTTTCGAAAATGTTTTGGGTGCCCACGTCCCGCCGTATAGTAGCCGGCAAATGTGGGGGATGGTTTTAAAAAGTTGAAAAATGGTTTTTTTGAGAAATATGGTTTTTGAAAGAAAATAGCTTTTGAGAAAATGGTTTTTGGAAGTTCACTTCCCGTCGTATAGTAGCCAGCGAAAAGTGGAAAGTGTTATGAATTGGGTGCCCTCTATCCTGCCGTAGTAAGCCGGCAAAAGGTGGATTGTGTTGAGCTATGTGTTGAGAAGTGTGTTGAGTTGATGATGTTTTTTGTGACTTGTGATGAATTTGTGAAATTGCATATTGATGTGTAATTTGGTTTAAAGAGGAAATGTACATAGGCATTATTTGTAAAGAATGGAAACCAAAAATGGATATGAGAATTATAGACTATGATGGTAAACTTAATGAAGTAGTTGTGTTAATAAAAGTAAATTGCGAGCGTTATTCTGTAATTAAATAAAGGATTGAATTGAAAGGGGTTTATTAATATTGTGTTATCTTGAAATGAAACTTTGCGGGTGTAATTAACGGTGTGAACTGAGTATAGGAGAATTGTTGGTGAGTCAAAAAGGAACCTGAACTTGAAGTTATGGGAATTTAAATAAAAAATAAAGAGTAGAAAAGAAGAATGAAAGGAAAAGAGGAGTATTAAAAATGGAAAGTTAAATAAGAAATATCTTGAGAATTGGTTAATAACTTTTAAATGATGTTGTTTCTTACATATGTTTGTTTCACAAGGATCTATGGTTTTCTAAAGTTAAGGGATGATTTTTGATGGCTGAAGGTTTTTCTTAAAAGTGTTCAAATAGTTTTTGAGAAAAGGTACTCTTCTTATGATATTTTGAAATCATAAAATGTCACTCTACTATATGGTATCACCCTGCATGCATGATCATTTCTATCTATGTTAGTTATTGATTGAGAACTATGAGATCCCTACTGGGCATTCGTGCTCACCCCTGTTGTTTTTATTTTATTTTTATAGGAAGAAAGTCAGGATTCTTTGGTTGAAGAGTTAGGAAGTCCATGTGTCTTTTATATGTAATTTCATTATAGATGTGATGGATCTTGTATTTATATTTTATTTAATTGTAGCCTCTCAGTGGGAGATTGGCTTGTATTGTTATCATTGTAATGTTCATTGAGAGAGAGAGAGAGAGAGAGAGAACATGTATCATTGTATTTCTATTTCTCAAGGGTAATGGATGTTTGTTTTAAAAAAAAAAAGGACCTAAATTACAGGCTTTGGTAACGTTTTCGAGTAATTAAAAATTGGGGCGTGACAGGGTTGAAGGAAATCTTTATAATTATTTTTTAACTATCTATAAATAAATCTTTTTATTTTCTTATTTTTTTGCTTTTAAATTTTGAGTCAATTTTTATGGCTTATAATTATACAAAGATTTTAGTCACTCATAAATCTTTAAATGAAATATTTATGGTTGATAAATCTTTATGGCTATATATGGCAGCCATAAGTCCTTATTTATACCAATAAATGTTTATAATTATTTTTTAATTATCTATAAATAAATGAAATAATTAGGAATATTCATATAATTATCTATAAATAAATGTTTATAAAGATTTTTGGCTTATAAAGATTTTGAGAATTATAAGCCTTAAATCACTGATTTACTTATAATTCTGATCTTTTTATAATTATACAAAATTTATGGCTTATAAAGATTTTGTGAATTTTCTACTTTTTTTAAAACAAAAATTTTGAGTCAATTTGTTTATTTTTTAAGTTCGTCGTGACTAGACCATTCTAAAATTTACAAAATTTGAGTCAATTTTGAAAGAAAAAAATTTAACTAAAAATGAAAATAAGCCAAATTATATATATATATATATATATATATATATATAATTACGAAAATTGGCTTAACTTTGTATTTTCTATTTTTTTTTAATTTAAATAATTTCACATAATTTTTTTAAAAACATCACAAAACACAAAAATAAGTCGAACTAAAATGCCAAAAAAGGATACTCCCAGAATAAGCCAAAGTTTTACATCTGATGATGACTTATCAAAATTCTTCCCAATCACAGATGCCAAGGATTCCCTAGATTGGTCTTTCGTGACTTTTATTTCTGAGAGAGATTTTGAAGCAGAACTATCATCTTCCTTAGATCCATAAACAGTTTTGGGAAGGGGAAAACCAATGTCAACTGCCTTTAACTTGCAATCTTCCACCAAATGTAGGAACGGATCGACTAGAGAAAATATGAACACAATAAAGCATAAACGTGTGAGAATAATATTATTATAGCATATACTATACTAATATTATTTTCACAATATGAGGTAGTCTTCATGATGTAAATGAGAATGACAATGCAAAAAAAAAAAAAAAAATCAAGAAAGAATTGGCATTTAGCAACATTGATTGATTTAGGAAATAATTGACAAGGATATGGAAATAAAACCCTGATCTGCAATAAACCACGTACCGTTTTATTTGTAAGGGTAGCCTTGACACATGGAAGAAAGAAAAGTACATTGTAGGCTTTCAATGAAAGAATAATCATCGAAGTTGCCAAAGTAAAGAGGGATCTGCGTCGTGACAGTGGCAATGGCCCTATGGAAACAACAGGACATGTCTTGAGTTAGCACAGTTAATGTCCCAACGCAGTTAGTCTTACTCATTCATTGCATTGCTATTACGACATTTCATTAAACAACAAAAATAGAAATAAAAAACAAAGCATATATAAAAAAATAAAAAGTAAAAATTAAAAAAAAATAAAAAGTAAAAAGCAGAAGAAGCACCATATATAGGCAAATTAAATGCAATTCCATCCAACCTACAAAAATATAAGCATAATAGTTGATTTGGATGCTAACTTCCTTCAATGAGAGTAATTCTTTATGTATGATCATTTTTTTTTTTTTGTGTGGCAAAACTAGATTAACCACGTACGTGTTAAAGAACTTAAGATGGTACACGAATTTGTTTTCAAGGAAAAAGGAATATGGAAAATTAACAAAAGTTCAACACTGAAATAAATGCCACTGATTATTGATGAAGATCGTATTAATACATCTATATTTGTATTCCCAAAATAAGTTAAAAATTTAAAAAAACAGAATGACTAGCTCGTACAAGAATAATAAATTTGTAAGAATCAAAAGGTTAGAATTTTAGTTTAGACAAGTAAAAGAGAGATTTGAGAAAAATAACACACTGAGAACAATATGAAACATGTATGCAACAGATATATATATATATATATATATAAAAGACGCTGGATATATAATATAATGACATTCATTCAACATGGAAGTGATGTGTATATGTGCATAACTATGTACAATATAGTATTTACATCATGAGAAATCCTATAATTAGTAACATATACCATATATATATATATATAACTGTACTAAGCAACGCATTATATAACATAACTCTACCCTAGTTAGACTGTATACGTCTCAAACTACAGAAGAGGAACCTAATGAGCCATAGAATCATGAATAAGATCATCAGAGACATTTTGGAAATACAACCACTTGTGACCCAGCTAGCCGGGCGTAGTGCAAAAGGTTCACTCGAGTACAATCTTCTTCTATTGTTACTCATCTCAGTCGATGGTAGTAAACCAAACTCATGTTAATCACATAGCGTGGCATAACGGTGACGATGACGTGGCTCCCAGAAAATCTTGTGACCCGTGAGGCTGCCACGAGCAAGAGTGAGAAAACTGAGAACTTGAGTGATACTTTCAGTTGAAGCATTGAAAGGAAAAATTGCATGAGAGCACTTATCAAGCCAAATAAATCATGGAATCTAACCGGAATGTGTTTCTTCTTTATCGAAATGAGTTCTCCAATGGCCAAGACCATAACCACTAGAGCAGTACCAATACCAAGAAAAGAAAAAGGCTTTCTTCCCTCCCCAAATTGTTTGAAGGATGCATTTAAAATTTCAAAAATTACATTTGAAACCGCACAATAGTTATCAAACTTGGTTTTTCTTATCATTTGGTAAATCTTAAGAAAAACTCTTTCATCTCTCCCTCAATGGTTCATTAATATCGGTATGAAATGGGTTTTTCAAGGTCACCGGGAAATGGTGAATCTCACCAAAAATTTAGAGGAGAAGGTGACTTTCGTTGAAAATGATGAATTTTGTTGGAGATGGAAAGGAATGGCTAGAGATTTATCAATGGTTGAACCAAGTCAAAGAGAAGAGATGGTAGAGAGAGGTGGTTGAGTGAAAGGCAAAGCAAGCATGAAAAGAGAGAGAAAATGGTAGAGCATCCCTTAATTAAAAAAAACATTTGAGGGTTCTTTGCCAATCTAAAAAAACAAAAAATAAATAAATAAATAAAAATGATTACCACAATTCTGTTGTGTGTGCTTAAACAAAGAAAAGAAAAAGAGGTATACCTGAAGCTCACCATTAGAATGCTGAATGCCTCGCTCCCAATGTAGCAAACTCTCGAAGTATCACGTGTCTATACTCCTTCACTTTTCATCATTCACCAAAATCATAAGTCTTACCTTCTCCACCAATTATAACTTGCTATTTGTTTATGGTGCAGGGACAGAGGGATAATGAAAGAAATTTTTGGCTTATAATTATCTTTATAGGAAATTTTTGACTTATATTTATAGGAAATTTTCAACGAAAGGGTTGAAAGAATTCTTTTTAATTATTTTTTAACTATCTTTGTATTTTCTTTTTTTTTTCTTTCAAATTGTGAGTCAATTTTTATGGCTTATAATTATATGAAGATTTCTGTCACTCATAAATCTTTAAATTACATATTTATGGATTATAAATCTTTATGGCAATTTATGGCTGCCATAAATCCTTATTTATACTAATAAATCTTTATAATGAATTTTTAATTATCCATAAATAAATGAACTAATTAGTAATATTCATTTAACTATCTATAAATAAATCTTTATGTAGATTTATGGCTTACAAAGATTTTGAGATTTATAAGCCATAAATCACTGATTTATTTATAATTCTGTTCTTTTTATAATTATATAAAGATTTATGGCTTATAAAATTTTTTGTCACTGATTTATGGCTCATAAAGATTTTGTGAATTTTCTGATTTTTTTTTTTAATTTTGAGTCAATTTTTTTTTTATTTTTTTTATTTTTTAAGTCTGTCGTGACTAGACCATTCTAAAATTTACAAAAATTGAGTCAATTTTGAAAGAAAAAAAAAAGTTTAACTAAGAAAAAAAATAAGCCAAATTATATATATATATATATATATATATATATATAAATGAAAATTGGCTTAACTTTGTATTTTCTATTTTATTGAATTTAAAAAATTTCACACAATTTTTTTAAGAAAATCACAAAACACAAAAATCAGTCGAACTAAATTTCCAAAAAAGGATACTCCCAAAATAAGCCAAAGTTTTACATCTGATGATGACTTATCCAAATTCTTCACAATCACAGATGCCAAAGATTCCCTAGACTGGTCTTCCGTGACTTTCATTTCTGAGAGGGATTTTGAAGCAGAACTATCATCTTCCTTAGATCCATAAACAGCTTTGGGAAGGGGAGAATCAGTGTCAATTGCCTGTAACTTGCAATCTTCCACCAAATGTAGGAACGGATCCACCTGAGAAAATATGAACATAGTAAAGCATAAACGTGTAGGAATATTATTCTTATAGGATATGCTATACTAATATTATTTTCACCGTACAAGGTAGTCTTCATGATGTAAATGAGAATGATGAAGCGGAAAAAAAAAAACCAAGAACGAATTGGCATTCGGCAACGTTGGTTGCTTTAGGAAATAATTGACAAGGATATGGAAATTAAACCCTGATCTGCAATAAACCACGTGACGTTTTATTTGTAAGGGTAGCCTTGACACATGGAAGAAGGAAAAATATGTTGTAGACTTTCAATGAAAGAATAATCATCGAAGTTGCCAAAGTAAAGAGGGATCTGCGTCGTGACAGTGGCAATGGCCCTGTGGAAACAACAGGACATGTCTTGAGTTGGCACAGTTAATGACTCACTCAATCAATCTTACTCATTCATTGCATCGCTATTATAGCATTTCATTAAACAACAAAAATAGAAATAAAGGACAAAGCATATATAAAAATATAAAAAGTAAAAATTAAAAAAAAAATAAAAAATAAAAAGTAGAAGAAAAAGCAACCATATATAGGCAAATCAAATGCAATTCCATCCAACCGAAAAAAACATAAGCATAATAGTTGATTTGGATGCTAACCTCCTTCAATGAGAGTAATTCTTTATATGTGATCATTTTTTTTTTTTTTGTGGCAAAACTAGATTGACCTTGTACGTGTTAAAGAACTTAAGATGGTAGAGAAATTTGTTTTCAAGGAAAAAGGAAAAAGGAAAATGGAAAATTAACAAAAGTTCAGCACTGGAATAAATGCCACAGATTATTGATTAAGATTGTATTAATACATCTATATTTCTATTCCCAAAATAAGTTAAAAAGTTTAAAAAACAGAATGACTGGCTAGTACAAGAATAATAAATTTGTAAGGATCAAAAGGTTAGAATTTTAGTTTAGACAAGTAAAAAAGAGATTTGAGAAAAATAACACACTGAGAACAATACGAAACATGTATGCAACATATATATATATATATATATAAGACGTTAGATATATAATATAATGACATTCATTCAATATGGAAGTGATGTGTATATGTGCATAACTATGCACAATATAGTATTTACATCATGAGAAATCCTATAATCAGTAACATATACCATATATATTTAACTGTACTAAGCAACGCATTATATAACATAACTCAACCCTAGTTAGACGGTACACGTCTCAGACTACAGAAGAGAAACTGAATGAGCCATAGAATCATGAATAAGATCATCAGTGGCATTTTGGAAATACAACCACTTGTGACCCGGCTAGCCGGGCGTAGTGCAGAAAATTCACTCGAGTACAATCTTCTTCTATTGTTACTCATCTCAGTCGATGGTAGTAAACCAAACTCATGTTAATCACATAGCGTGGCACAACGGTGATGATGACGTGGCTCCCAAAAAATCTTGTGACCCATGATGGCTGCCACGAGCAAGAGTGAGAAAACTGAGAACTTGAGTGATACTTTTAGTTGAAGCATTGAAAGGAAAAATTGCATGAGAGCACTTATCAAGCCAAATAAATCATGGAATCTAACCGGAATGTGTTTCTTCTTCATCCAAATGAGTTCTCCAATGGCAAAGACCATGACCACTAGAGTAATACCAATACCAAGAAAAGAAAAAGGCTGTCTTCCCTCCCCAAATTGTTTGAAGGATGCATTTAAAATTTCAAAAATTACATTTGAAACCGCACAATAGTTATCAAACTTGGTTATTCTTATCATTTGGTAAATCTTAAGAAAAACTCTTTCATCTCTCCCTCAATGGTTCATTAATATCGGTATGAAATGGGTTTTTCAAGGTCACCAGCAAAATGGTGAATCTCACCTAAAATTTAGAAGAGAAGGTGACTTTCATTGAAAATGATGAATTTTGTTGGAGATGGAAAGGAAAGGCTAGAGATTTATCAATGGTTGAACCAAATCAAAGAGAAGAGATGGTAGAGACAGGTGGTTGAGTGAAAGGCAAAGCAAGCATGAAAAGAGAGAGAAAATGGTCGAGCATCCCTTTGTATATTTCCAAATCCCACTCCTTCATTCACACATATCATAATATTGACCCAAAAAAATCAAGACGAGTCTATTTTAATTTTAATTAAAAAAAAAACATTTGAGGGTTCTTCACCAATCTAAAAAAACAAAAAATAAATAAAAAAATAAAAATGATTAGCAAAATTTTGTTGTCTGTGCTTAAGCAAAGAAAATAAAAAGAGGTATACTTGGAGCTCACCCCTAAAACGCTGAATGCCTCGCTCCCAACATAGCAAACTCTTGAAGTATCACGTGTCTATACTCCTTCACTTTTCATCATTCACCAAAATCATAAGTCTTACCTTTTCCACCAATTATAACTTGCTATTTGTTTATGGTGCAGGGACAGAGGGATAATGAAAGAAATTTTTGGCTTATAATTATCTTTATAGGAAATTTTTGACTCATATTTATACGAAATTTTCAACAAAAGGGTTGAAAGAAATCTTTATAATTATTTTTTAACTATCCATAAATAAATCTTCGTATTTTTTTCTTTTTTTCTTTTAAATTTTGAGTCAAATTTTATGGCTTATAATTATACATACATTTTGGTCACCCACAAATCTTTAAATTAAATATTTATGGCTTATAAATCTTTATGGCTGCCATAAATCCTTATTTATACCAATAAATCTTTATAATTATTTTTTATTTATCTATAAATAAATGAACTAATTAGGAATATTCATATGATTATCTACAAATAAATCTTTATAAAGATTTATGGCTTATAAAGATTTTGAGATTTATAAGCCATAAATCACTGATTTACTAATAATATTGATTTTTTATAATTATACCAAGATTTATGGCTTATAAAGATTTTGTGAATTTTCTGATTTTTTTTTTTAATTTTGAGACAATTTTTTTATTTTTTATGTCCGTCATAACTGGACCATTCAAAAATTTACAAAATTTGAGTCAATTTTGAAAGAAAAAAAGTTTAACTAAAAACAAAAATAAGCCAAATTATATATATATATATATATATAAAATTCCGAAAATAGGCTTAACCTTGTATTTTTTATTTTTTTTTAATTTAAAAAATTTCACATAATTTTTTTAAAAAAATCACATAACACAAAAATAAGTTGAACTAAAATGCCAAAAAAGGATACTCCCAAAATAAGCCAACGTTTTACATCTGACGATCACTTATCCAAATTCTTCACAATCACAGATGCCAAGGATTTCCTAGATAGTATACATATCAGACTACAGAAGAGGAATCGAATGAGCCATAGAATCATGAATAAGATCATCAACGACATTTTGGAAATACAACCACTTGGGATCCGGTTGGGCGGGCATAGTGCAGAAGGGGCACTCGAGTACAATCTTCTTCTATTGTTGTCTCACCTCAGTCAATGGTAGTAAACTGAAATCATGTTAATCACATGGCGTGGCATAATGGTGACGATGACGTGGCTCCCAGAAATTCTTCTCACCATGATGGCAGCCATGAGCAAGAGTGAGAAAACTGAGAACTTGAGTGATACTTTCAGTTGAAGCATTGAAAGGAAAAATTGCATGAGAGCACTTATCAAGCCAAATAAATCATGAAATCTAACTGGAATGGGTTTCTTCTTCATCCAAATGATTTCTCCGATGGCAAAGACCACGACTACTAGAGCAGTACCAATACCAAGAAAAGAAAAAAGCTTTCTTCCCTCCCCAAATTGCTCGAAGGATGTACTTAAAATTTCAAAAATAACATTTCAGGCTCCACAATACTTATCAAACTTGGTTTTTATTATCATTTGATAAATCTTAAGAAAAATCTCTTTCATCTCTCCCTCCATGGTTGATTAATATCGGTATGAAATGGGTTTTTCAAGGTCACCGGGAAATGGTGAATCTCCCCTAAAATTTAGAGGAGAAGGTGACTTTCGTTGAAAATGATGAATTTTGTTGGAGATAGAAAGGAAAGGCTAGAGATTTATCAATGGTTGAACCAAATCATAGAAAAGAGATGGTAGAGAGAGGTGGTTGAGTGAAAGGCAAAGCAAGCATGAAGAGAGGGAGAAAATGGTAGAGCAACGCTTTGTATATTTCCAAATCCCACTCCTTCATTCACACATATGATAATATTGACTCAAAAAAATCCAGAAAAGTCTATTTTAATTTTAATTAAAAAAAATTTAAAGGTTCTTCACCAATCTAAAAAAGCAAAAAATAAATAAATAAATAAATAAATAAAAATGATTTCCACAATTTTGTTGTCTGTGCTTAAACAAAGAAAAGAAAAAGAGGTATACCTGGAGCTCACCTTTAGAATGCTGAATGCCTCGCTCCCAATGCAGCAAACTCTCGCAGTATCACGTGTTTATACTCCTTCACTTATCATCATTCACCAAAATCATGAGTCTTACCTTCTCCACCAATTATAACATGCTATTTGTTTATGGTGCAGGGACAGAGGGAGAATGAAAGAAATTTTTGGCTTATAATTATCTTTATAGGAAATTTTTTACTTATATTTGTAGGAAAATTTCAACAAAAGGGTTGAAGGAAATCTTTATAATTATTTTTTAACTATCTATAAAAAAATCTTTGTATTTTCTTATTCTTTTTCTTTTATATTTTGAGTCAATTTTTATGGCTTATAACTATACAAACATTGTTGTCACTCATAAATCTTAAAATTAAATATTTATGGCTTATAAATCTTTATGGCTATTTATGGCCGCCATAAATCCTTATTTATACCAATAAATCTTTATAATTACTTTTTAATTATCTATAAATAAATGAACTTATTAGGAATATTCATATAATTATCTATAAATAAATCTTTATAAAGATTTATGGCTTATCAAGATTTTGAGATTTATATGCCATAAATCACTAATTTACTTATAATTATGATATTTTTGTAATTATACAAAGATTTATGGATTATAAATATTTTGTGAATTTTCTGATTTTTTTTTAATTTTGAGTCAATTTTTTTTATATTTTTTAAGTCCGTCGTGACTAGACCATTCTAAAATTTAAAAAATTTGAGTCAATTATGATAGAAAAAAAGTTTAAGTAAAAACAAAAATAAGACAAATTATATATATATATATATATATATATAATTACCAAAATTGGCTTAACTTTGTCTTTTCTTTTAATTTAAAAAATTACACATAATTTTTTAAAAAAAATCACAAAACAAAAAAATAAGTAGAACTAAAATGCCAAAAAAGGATACTCCCAAAATAAGCCAAAGTTTTACATCTGATGTTGACTTATCCAAAATCTTCACAATCGTAGATGCCAAGGATTCCATAGATTGGTCTTCCGTGACTTTTATTTCTGAGAGAGATTTTGAAGTAGAACTATCATCTTCCTTAGATCCATAAACAGTTTTGGGAAGGGGAGAACCAGTGTCAACTGCCTGTAAAATGAAAAATTAACAAAAGTTCAGCACTGAAATAAATGCCACTGATTATTGATTAAGATCGTATTAATACATCTATATTTCTATTCCCAAAATAAGTTAAAAATTTTGAAAAATAGAAAGACTGGCTAGTACAAGAATAATAAATTTGTAAGGATAAAAAGGTTAGAATTTTAGTTTAGACAAGTAAAAAAGAGATTTGAGAAAAATAATACATTGAGAATAGTATGAAACATGTATGCAACAGATATATATATATATATATATATATATATATATATGTAAAAGATGCTGGATATATAATATAATGACATTAATTCAATATGGAAGTCATGTGTATATGTGCATAACTATGTACAATATAGTATTTACATCATGAGAAATCTTATGATCAGTAATATATACCCTATATATATATATATATATAATTGTACTAAGCAATGCATTATATAACATAACTCTACCCAAGTTAAACTTTATACGTATCAGACTACAGAAGAGGAACTGAGTGAGCCATAGAATGATGAATAAGATCATCAGCGACATTTTGGAAATACAACCACTTGTGACCCGGCCGGCCGGGCGTAGTGCAGATGGGTCACTCAAGTACAATATTCTTCTATTGTTCTCTCACCTCAGTCGATGGTGGTAAACCGAACTCACGTTAATCACATAGCGTAGCATAACGGTGATGATGACGTGGCTCCCAAAAAATCTTGTGACCCATGATGGTTGCCACGAGCAAGAGTGAGAAAACTGAGAACTTTAGTGATACTTTCAGTTGAAGCATTGAAAGAAAAAATTGCATGAGAGCACTTATCAAGCCAAAGAAATCATGAAATCTAATCGGAAATGTGTTTCTTCTTCATCCAAAATGATTCTCCAATGGCAAAGACCACAGCCACAAGAGCAGTACCAATACCAAGAAAAGAAAAAAGCTTTCTTCCCTCCCTAAATTGTTCGAAGGATGCACTTAAAATTTCAAAAATTACTTTTGAGGCTCCATAATAGTTATCAAACTTGGTTTTTCTTATCATTTGGTAAATCTTAAGAAAAATCTCTTTCTTCCCTCCCTCCATGGCTGATTAATATCAGTATGAAATGGGTTTTTCAAAGTCACCAGGAAATGGCGAATCTCACCAAAAATTTAGGAGAAAAGGTGACTTTCGTTGAAAATGAGAAATTTTGTTGGAGATGGAAAGGAAAGGCTTGAGATTTATCAATGGTTGAACCAAATCAAAGAGAAGAGATGGTAGAGAGAGGTGGTTGAGTGAAAGGCAAAGCAAGCATGAAAAGAGAGAGAAAATGGTAGAGCATCCCTTTGTGTATTTCCAAATCCCACTCCTTCATTCACACATATAATAATATTGACTCCAAAAAATGAAGAAGAGTCTATTTCAATTTTAAATAATAAAAAAAAAACATTTGAGGGTTCTTCACCAACCTAAAAAAACAAAAAATAAATATATAAATAAATAAAAATGATTTCCACAATTTTATTTTCTGTGCTTAAACAAAGAAAAGAAAAAGAGGTATACTTGGAGCTCACCCTTAGAATGCTAAATGCCTCGCTCCTAATGCAACAAACTGTCGAAGTATCAGGTGTCTATACTCCTTTACTTATCTTCACTCACCAAACTCATGTGTCTTATCTTCTCCACCAATTATAACTTGCTATTTGTTTATGGTGCAGGGACAGAGGGATAATGAAAGAAATTTTTGGCTTATAATTATCTTTATAGGAAATTTTTGACTTATATTGATAAGAAATTTTCAACAAAAGGGTTGAAAAAAATCTTTATAATTATTTTTTAACTATCTATAAATAAATCTTTGTATTTTCTATTTTTTTTTCTTTTAAATTTTGAGTCAATTTTTATGGCTTATAATTATACAAAGATTTTTGTCCCTCATAAATCTTTAAATTAAATATTTATGGCTTATAAATCTTTATGGCTATTTATGGCTGCCATAAATCCTTATTTATACCAATAAATCTTTATAATTATTTTTTAATTACCTATAAATAAATGAACTAATTAGGAATATTCATATAATTATCTACAAATAAATCTTTATAAAGATTTGTGGCTTATAAAGATTTTGAGATTTAGAAGCCAGAAATCACTGATTTACTTATAATTCTGATCTTTTTATAATTATACAAAGATTTATGGCTTATAAAGATTTTGTTAATTTTCTAATTTTTTTTTTTAATTTGGAGTCATTTTTCTTGTTTTTTAATTCCGTTGTGACTAGATCATTCGAAAATTTAAAAAATTTGAGTCAATTTTGAAAGAAAAAATGTTTAACTAAAAACAAAAATAAGCCAAATTATATATATATATATATATAATTACGAAAATTGGCTTAACTTTGTGTTTTCTATTTTTTTTTAATTTAAAGAATTTCACATAATTTTTTAAAAAAAATCACAAAACACAAAAATAAGTCGAACTAAAATGCCAAAAAAGGATACTCCCAAAATAAGCCAAAGTTTTACATCTAATGATGACTTATCCAAATTCTTCCCAATCACAGATGCCAAGGATTCCCTAGACTGGTCTTCCATGACTTTTATTTCTGAGAGAGATTTTGAAGCAGAACTATCATCTTCCTTAGATCCATAAACAGTTTTAGGAAAGGGAAAACCTGTGTCATCTGCCTTTAACTTGCAATCTTCCACCAAATGTAGGAACGGATCCACCAGAGAAAATATGAACACAGTAAAGCAAAAATGTGTGAAAATAATATTATTATAGCATACACTATACTAATATTATTTTTGCAATATGAGGTAGTCTTCATGATGTAAATGAGAATGATGATGCAAAAAAAAAAAAAAAAAAAATTGGCATTAAGCAGCATTGATTGCTTTAGGAAATAATTGACAAGGATATGGAAATAAAACCCTGATCAGCAATAAACCACGTGCCATTTTATCTGTAATAGCAATCTTGACACATGGAAGAAGGAAAAGTATATTGTGGGCTTTCAATGAAAGAATAATCATCGAAGTTGCCAAAGTAAAGAGGGATCTGCGTCTTGACGGTGGCAATGGACCTGTGGAAACAACAGGACATGTCTTGAGTTGGCACATTTAATGTCCCACTCAGTCAGTGTTACTCATTCATTAAATCGCTATTATGGCATTTCATTAAACAACCAAAATAGAAATAAAGAACAAAGCATATATAAAAATATAAAAAGTAAAAATTAAAAAAAAATAAAAAATAAAAAAGAGAAGAAGAAGCACCATATATAGGCAAATTAAATGCAATTGCATCCAACCTACAAAAATATAAGCATAATAGTTAAGTTGGATGCTAACCTCAATGAGAGTAATTCTTTATGTATGATCATTTTTTTTTTTTTTGGCAAAACTAGATCAACCTCGTACGTGTTAAAGAACTTAAGATGGTAGACAAATTTGTTTTCAAGGAAAAAGGAAAATGAAAAATTAACAAAAGTGCAGCACTGAAATAAATGCCGTTGATTATTGATTAAGATTGTATTAATACATCTATATTTTTGTTCCGAAAATAAGGTAAAAATTTTGAAAAACAGAATGACTGGCTAGTATATGAATAATAAATTTGTAAGGATCGAAAGGTTAGAATTTTAGTTTAGACAAGTAAAAGAGAGATTTGAGAAATATAATACACTGAGAACAATATGAAACATGTATGCAACAGATATATATATATATATATATATATAAAAGATGCTGGATATATAATATCATGACATTAATTTAATATGAAAGTCAGGTGTATATGTGCATAACTATGTACAATATAGTATTTACATGATGAGAAATCCTATAATCAGTAATATATACCATATATATATATATATATATAACTGTACTAAGCAACGCATTATATAACATAACTCTAGCCTAGTTAGACTGTATACGTATCAGACTACAAAAGAGGAACCGAATGAGCCATAGAATCTTGAATAAGATCATCGGCGACATTTTGGAAATAAAACCACCTGTGACCCGGCTAGCCGGGCGTAGTGCAGAAGGGTCACTCGAGTACAATCTTCTTCTATTGTTGTCTCACCTCCGTCAATGGTAGCAAACCGAACTCATGTTAATCACATAGCGTGGCATAACGGTGATAATGACGTGGCTCCCAGAAAATCTTGTGACCCATGATGGCTTCTACGAGCAAGAGTGAGAAAATTGAGAACTTGCGTGATACTTTCAGTTGAAGCATTGAAAGGAAAAATTCCATGACAACACCTATCATGCCAAATAAATCATGAAATCTAACCGAAATGTGTTTCTTCTTCATCCAAATGATTTCTCTAATGGAAAAGACCACAACCACTAGAGCAGTACCAATACCAAGAAAAGGAAAAAACTTTCTTCCCTCCCTAAATTGTTCAAAGGATGCACTTAAAATTTGAAAAATTACATTTGAGGCTGCGCAATACTTAACAAACTTGGTTTTTCTTATCATTTGGTAAATCTTAAGAAAAATCTGTTTCATCTCTCCCTCCATGGTTGATTAATATCGGTATGAAATGGGTTTTTCAAGGTCACCAGGAAATGGTGAATCTCACCTAAAATTTAGAGGAGAAGGTGACTTTCATTGAAAAGTATGTTTTCAAATCCCACTCCCTCATTCGCACATATGATAATATGGACCCAAAAAATTCAAGAAGAGTCGATTTTAATTTTAATTAAAAAAAAAAAAATTTGAGGGTTGTTCACCAGTTTACAAAAATAAATAAATAAATAAATAAAAATGATTTCCATTATTTTGTTATCTGTGCTTGAACAAAGAAAAGAAAAAGAGGTATACTTGGAGCTCACCCTTAGAATGCTATGTGCCTCACTCCCAATGCAGCAAACTCTCGAAGTATCACGTGTCTATACTCCTTCATTTATCATCATTGACCAAAATCATAAGTCTCACCTTCTCTACCATTTATAACTTGCTATTTGTTTGTGGTGCAGAGGCAGAGAGATAATGTAAGAAATTTTTTGTCTTATAATTATCTTTATAGGAAATTTTTGGCTTATATTTATAAGAAATTTTCAACAAAAGGGTTGAAAGAAATCTTTATAATTATTTTTTAAATAATCTATAAATAAATCTTTGTATTTTCGGATTTTTTGTTTTATTTTAAATTTTGAGTCAATTTTTATGGCATATAATTAAACAAAGATTTCTGTCACTCATAAATCTTTAAATTAAATATTTATGGCTTATAAATCTTTATGGCTATTTATGGCTGCCATAAATCTTTATTTATACCCATAAATCTTTATAATTATTTTTTAATTATCTTAAAATTAATGAACTAATTATTAGTATTCATATAGTTATCTATAAATAATTCTTTATAAAGATTAATTGCTTATAAAGATTTATGGCTTATAAAGATTTTGAGATTTATAAGCCATAAATCACTGATTTATTTATAATTCTGATATTTTTATAATTATACAAAGATTTATGGCTTATAAAGATTTCTGTCACTGATTTATGGCTTATAAAGGTTTTGTAAATTTTCTAATTTTTTTTATTATGATTTTGAGTCAATTTTTTTTGTTATTTTTTAAGTCCGTCATGACTAGACTATTCTAAAATTTACAAAATTTGAGTCACTTTTGAAAGAAAAAAAAGTTTAACTAAAAACAAAAATTAGCCAAATTACACGCACACACACACACACACACACACATATATATATATATATATAATTACGAAAATTGATTGACCTTTGTATTTTCTGTTTTTTTTTTTTAATTTAAAGAATTTGAAACATTTTTAAAAAAAAAAAAATCACTACACACAAAAATAAGTCGAACTAAAAAGCCAAAGAGGGATACTCCCAAAATCAGCCAATGTTTTACATCTGATGAGGACTTATCCAAATTCTTCACAATCACCGATGCTAAGGATTCCATAGGCTGGTCCTCCATGATTTTTATTTCTGAGAGAGATTTTGAAGCAGAAATGTCATCTTCCTTAGATCCATAAACAGTTTTGGAAAGGGGAGAACCAGTGTCAACTGCCTGTAACTTGCAATCTTCCAGCAATTGCAGGAACGGATCCACCTAAGAAAATATAAATTTACAAAAGCATATACATGTGATATGAGGTAGTCTTCATGATGTAAATGAGAATGACGATGCAAAAAGAAAAAAAAGAAAAAAAAACCTAAAAAGAATTGGCATTCAGCAACATTGATTGCTTTAGGAAATAATTGACAACGATATGGAAATAAAACCCTAATCTGCAATGAACCACATACCGTTTTATCTGTAAGAGCAGCCTTGACACATGGAAGAGGGGGAAATATATTGTAGGCTTTCGATGAAAGAATAATCATCGAAGTTGCCAAAGTGAAGAGGGATCTGCGTCGTGACAGTGGCAATGGCCTTGTGGAAACAACAGGACATGTCTTGAGTTGGCATAGTTGATGTCCCACTAAGTCAATCTTCCTCATTCATTACATTGCTATTATGACATTTCATTAAACAACAAAAATGGAAATAAAGAACAAATCATATATAAAAAAATAAAAAGTAAAAATTAAAAATAAAAAATAAAAAATAAAAAGAAGAAGAAGAAGAAGAAGAAGAAGAAGAAGAAGAAGAAGAAGCACCATATATAGGAAAATTAAATGCAATTCCATCCAACTTACAAAAATATAAGCATAATAGTTGGTTTGGATGCTAACCTCCTTCAATGAGAGAAATTGTTTATATATGTTCATTTTTTTTTTTGGCAAAACTAGAATAACCTCGTACGTGTTAAAGAACTTAAGACGATACACAAATTTGTTTTCAAGGAAAAAGGAAAATGGAAAATTAACAAAATTCAACACTAAAATAAATGCCATTGATTATCGATTAAGATTGTATTAATACATCTATATTTCTATTCCCAAAATAAGTTAAAAATTTTGAAAAACAAAATGACTAGCTAGTACAAAAATAATAAATTTATAAGGATCAAAGGGTTAAAATTTTAGTTTAGACAAGTAAAAGAGAGATTTGAGAAAAATAATACACTGAGAATAGTGTGAAACATGTTTGCAACAGATATATAAAGAAAAAGCTGGATATATAATATAATGATATTCATTCAATATGGAAGTCAGGTGTATATGTGCATAACTATGTACAATATAGTATTTACGCCATGAGAAATCCTATAATCAGTAATATATACCATATATATATGACTGTACCAAGCAACTCAGTATATAACAAAACCCTACCCTAGCTAGATTGTATACGTATCAGACTACAGAAGAGGAACCGAATGAGCCACAGAATCATGAATAAGATCATTAGTGACATCTTTGAAATACAACCACTTGTGATCCAGCTGGTCGGGCATAGTGTAGAAGGGGAACTCAAATACAATCTTCTTGTATTGTTGTCTCACCTCAGTCAATGGTAGTAAACCAAACTGTAATGCCCCGAAATAATTCAACATGAATATAATACATCAACTGACATCCACTAAATAATAACGGCAAATCTCAAACCTTTACATCATTAGTTAACAAGGTTATTACAAAAGTCCCACATGAGAATATACATTCAATGGTATGAAAACACATGAATCTATAGCATGTGAAGCATCAAATTTCAAAGGTAAATAAAATGGCCCCATGGGCTTACAACTTCCAAGGCGTAAGCCTGGTTACACAAATGTGGCCTCTCGTACCCATACATGAATAGCCTTTGGCTAGCAAAATGTATATATAACATACCAAAGTCATCTACTCTTCACAAATATGTCCGCGCCCTCAACTCGGCGGGATCACCACATCTTTTCTTGCACCAAATCCCATAGGGGTGAGCATAAAGCCCAGTAGAGAAATCCTTACAAAGTATATACAGTTATACAAAATTTCCAACATTTAATGCGAATGCAAATGCCATGCCATGTTATTTCAAAAATAATCTCATTTCATGCTTTTCATGAAAACCACCATGTTTCCATAACATTTTGCAATCTCATAAATTCCAATTTTTCAATCTTAATCATTAGGGGCGGTAAATACGACTCAGGTAATCCCTAGGTTGGTGTCTGCAAGTAGGCTCAACAAGCACTACCAATAACCCTACTTTACCGGTTACTAACCGGAAGGGAAGTGGTACCTCCTTCGTGCGTGTTTTCGGTCTTTCACCCCGGACACTCAGGCCAACTTATCAATTTCATCTGCACCTCCTATCCGGACTTACCAACATATTTACCCCTTAAATCATTTCCATAGCTCTCATTACAACATAATCTTTTCTTGAAGTAAATGTTTCCAACTCAATTCAAGATGCGCAATAATGACAAATAATTAATGAGAATATGATGCAATAAGTAACATCTCATACATTTCTCCATCTTTCCTCCCCCCAATGCCATTTCACAAAAATAACCATATGCTTAACCAATGTTATCAACACATAGTAATAACTTCTCATCAAGCACAATTCTTAGTATTTTAGTCACTTCAAGACTATATGTAATTTTTCAAGCATTAATTTCCAAGATTTCAATTCCCATAATCCAAGGTGCTCAACAATTATCATCTCACAACTATACATGTTCATGCATTTAATAATAGTTTTGAAAATAATTTCTCAATCCTCATACATCAAGAGGATTGTCATTTTGCAAACTATATGATGAAATCTACGCTCCATCATTCATTGAACACAAGAAAGAAAGAAAATCCATAGGTTTTTCACCTATGTTCCAAAACCCCCAAATTTCTAGGGTTCTTCAAAACCAAAACCTCTCCCCATTTTCTTGGTGAAATCCCATCAAAATAACTTTCTTAAATTAATAGAAATGAAGCCCTCAAGGATCAACTTAGAAACATTTGAAATTTTAAACCCTCTATTGAAAATTCTCTACACTCTTGAGCCACAAACCAAACTCCCAAAATAAATTCAAGAGAAACATAAAATCAACATTTAATCTTGCAAAACATGTATATATAACTCAAGAAAGTCCCTAGCTCAAGGTTTGATGAAGAAAAGAAGATGAAACCCTAGAATTGATGGCGTTGAAAAGAGATCTCCACCGCACACAATGTGGTTCTCAAGAGGCTCTACAATGTTGATGAAGAAACTATGGACCAATTGCTAATGGATGGTGAAGGATCAAGGATTTGATCTTGTTTTGAGGTAGCAATATAGAGAGAGGGGAGAGCAATGTATTTTTAGAGAGAGAGAGAGAGATAAGAAAAATGATATGCACATCCCAAAAAGAGAAGAAAATAGAGCCTTCTCGGACTCAGGCCGACCGCACGTGTGGCACTTGCCCTTGCACGTGAGGAGCGTGCCTTGCGCACGTGCAGCCCTGATCCCTGCACGTGTGGCTGCCTCCGCACCTATAATTTATGCAGTGTGCAACCCTCTGAAACTCACCCCTCCTCGCACGTGCGGCCCTAGCCCAGCAGCCCAGAATTTTCTGGTTCGATCCCTGGGCACTCCAGACCTAACCTTGCACTCTCCGGAACAAGTGAAACTAAACACTGAATGAACAAGAACAGAAATTTTTGTTTAAGAACCAAAACTTCTGGACACTACAACCTAATGAAGAACAAAAGAGAATGGAGCAAGTAAATACACCCGGTCATCACACGAACTCATTGTAGTCACATAGCATGACATAACCGTGACGATGGTGTGGCCCCCAGAAAATCTTGTGACCCATGATGGCTGTCGGGAGTAAGAGTGAGAAAACTGAGAACTTGAGTGATACTTTCAGTTGAAGCATTAAAAGGAAAAATTGCGTGAGAGCACTTATCAGGCCAAATAAATCTAAAAATCTAACCAGAATGTGTTTCTTCTTCATCTAAACGATTTCTCCAATGGCAAAGACCACAACCACTAGAGCAATACCAATACCAAGAAAAGAAAAAATCTTTCTTCCCTCCCCAAATTGTTCAAAGCATGCACTAAAAATTTAAAAAATTACATTTGCGGCGGAACAAAACTTATCAAACTTCGTTTTTCTCATCTTTTGGTAAATCTTAAGAAAAATCTCTTTCATCTCTCCCTCCATGGTTGATTAATATTGGAATGAAATGGGTTTTTGAAGGTCACCGGGAAATGGTGAATCTCACCAAAAATTTAGAGGATAAGGTGACTTTTGTTGAAAATGATGAATTTTGTTGGAGATGGAAAGGAAAGGCTAGAGATTTATCAATGGTTGAACCAAATCAAAGAGAAGATATGGTAGAGAGAGGTGGTTGAGTGAAAGGCAAAGCAAATATGACAAGAGAGAGAAAATGGTAGTGTATCCCTTTGTATTGAAAAATGGTAGAGTATCCCTTTGTAGAGTATCCAAATCTCACTCCCTCATTCACACATATGATAATATTGACCCAAAAAAATCAAGAAGAGTCTATTTTAATTTTAATTAAAAAAAACGTTTAAGGGTTCTTTATCACCAATCTAAAAAAAATAAAATAAATAAATAAATAAAAAATGATTTCCATTATTTTGTTGTCTGTGCTTGAACAAAGAAAAGAAAAAGAGGTATACCAGAAGCCCACCACTGGAATGCTGAATGCCTCACTCCCAATGTAGAAAACTCTTGAAGTATCACGTGTCTATACTCCTTCACTTATCATCATTCACCAAAATCATAAGGCTCACCTTCTCCACCAATTATAACTTGCTATTTGTTTATGGTGCAGGGGCAGAAGGATAATGAAAGAAATTTTTGGCTTATAATTATCTTATAGGAAATTTTCATCAAAATGGTTGAAAGAAATCTTTATAATTTTTTATAACCATAAATCTTTATAATTATTTTTTAATTATCTATAACAATTTTTATTGTTTATAATTATACAAAGATTTCTATCACTCATAAATCTTTAAATTAAATGTTTATGGCTTATAAACCTTTATGGCTATTTATGGCTGCCATAAATCTTTACAATTATTTTTTAATTATCTATAAATAAATGAACTAATTATGAGTATTCATATAATTATCTATAAATAAATTTTATAAAGATTTATGGCTTATAAAAATTTTGAGATTTATAAGCCATAAATCACTGATTTACTTATAATTCTGATCTTTTTATAATTATACAAGGATTTATGGCTTATAAAGATTTCTGTCACTATAGCGATCCCGGTTTCTAACTTGACCTTTACAGTGTTTCGGACTCGGGTCTTGTGGTTTAATGTTGTTGTTTATGTATTTCCCTCTTATTACCCTTGAATTTGAGTTTTGTAATGTCTTGGGCGAGTTTAGAACAGGTTGGTTGGTAGATGGTTTAGAATGTTGTTGCCCAGAATTTTGGTCTTCCGCTCGAGCGGGGTTTGCAATCACTCAGTACTTTGTGCATCTGCAGAAATACTACAGAAGTGTTCTTCATGCTCGAGTGGAGTTTCTTAAGTTCGAGCGGCCCTTCTGGCGCTCGAGCAGCTGTCTGAAGTCTGTAAAATACTAGAAGTGTGTATTCTACGCTCGAGCGGGTATTGCTTTGTTATTGTGTCTTGGCGCTCGAGCGGCCTTTCTTGCACTCGATTGGGTTGAATTTTTGTGTCTAACACTTGAGCTTCGAACTCTTCGCTCGAGCGGACTGTACGTATATTAGATCGCGAAAGTGACATTTTAAATCACTTTTTCTGTCATTTCTCTCTCTAAAACTTTCCAAAACCCTAAGTTGAGAGCCTCTCTCTCTAGAATACTCTCTCTCTCCCTACATTTTGGCCTTGATCTAGTGATTTCCAACCCTTGTGTCTTCATTAAAAAATTGGAGCTTCTCAAGATCTTCTATTTGATCCGAGTAAAGTCAAGTTTGGGCGTCGTTGAGGTTTCTCCACTTCTCCTCTGGGCTTCTACACTCGAGGTAGGGATATTCTACTCGCCTATATGAGTTTTAACATAAGTATTAGCCATTTTGTATAAGTGGTGGGTTTGTGGAAGATTTGGGTAAAGTCAAGGTTAGGGTTTGATTTTGGAAAGAGGGGTTTCCTATATTGGGATTCTATTTGTATGTGAAACGTTGATAATGGGGTAGTTTGTGTACATTGGAGGAAAATTTGGCCTTGGGTGCAATGTTTGAGAAAAGGGGGAGAATGCCCCAATTTGTGTTATACAAATTATTTGTTTAAATAGCGAAATCATTATGAAAATATGAAATTGGTTTGAGAATCATGAAATTGGAGGAAATTGTAGTTAAATGGTGTAGTTGGATTGATGAATCACTCACCCATGGAAAATGTGATAAATTATCTATTGAGAAATTTATTTATCTATTCAGATATAACTGTTTTGGGCTATCGGTGGAGGATAGCCATGATTGTTGTAGAGAATGCATGATGATTAGGTAAATTAAAACTAATCAATTGGAATATGTCATTGAATATGATGGTTGGAGATAAACATTGAACATGTGATTGAATTGGTCATTGTATATGACAACGTGTTTAAATACATTGTAAATGTATATTGTTTGGGAGGAGATAGGGGATGTACTCCATTGTTTGGGGGGAGATAGGGGATGGACTCCATGGATAATTAAGTTGGCCGGAGTGTCCAGGGTGAAAGTCCCGAAACATTTTATATATTTGGGTGCCGGTTCCTTCGGACGTAGTTCCGTAAAATGGCAAGAATATGAAGTGTTGAACGATGTTTGTTATTGAAATGTTGAAACATGAGTTGTAGTCTCATCTTTAAACTGTTTGGATAATATTTGACTATGCCAATGAATTTGGTTTGGACTGATTATGATATAAGTGTTGATGGGTTATGGAAATAGTATAACTGGGTTTACAATTGTTGAACATTTATCGGATGCTAATGTTTTAGTTAATTCCCATGTATTGTTTAGCATATCTCTACTGGGCTTTTGCTCACCCTACTTGGGACACCATTTTCAGGTACAGGTAATATGCCGCCTCCAAGATCGTAGCTTGGGAGGTTTTGGAGTTGAAGAGTCCCTTTTGTTATTCGTTTTGATGATAAATGTATATTCAAGCCTAGGGCTTTCTATGTATACAGTTAGGCCTCTTTTGTTGTAACGAAGCGATAGCTTGGAAAACTGGAAGCTCGTAAGGCATTTATTTGCTTAATATCTATTGTAAAGAATACTTTGATGAATGTAACATGTGACATTTCTTCTATGTCTTATGGATTTTATGAGTGGATGATCATGTCGTATTTTGACGGCGTTACAACTTGGTATCAGAGCGTACCGAGTTTGAGTATTTTGGGTATGTGGGAAGTGGTTAGTACCACAATTGGTTTTTCTCGCTTGTTAGAGACTTAAGTGAAATGTTATGTGCTTATGTGATAACATGTTTATGTGATTACATGGGTATGGGATTTAGTTTCCAGGATGTTGATCGGGTCTATAGGTTTCTGGGAGTCCTGTTGGTAAGGCACTTGATCACTGCTGTTTCTAACTAGAACTCTAGCAACACCACGGGACAGTCATTATCCAAAAATGAAATTCGTAAGTGCTTATGTGATTATGTGCTTATGTGGAGTGAATTACAGTTGTCCATCGTATTAGGACGTGAGTGGATTAGCCTCATGTAGACGCGCCCGCGGAGGGGGGCCTCATGCTACTACAGTTCGGACTCGATTTGTGTCACGGTTCTAAATCTGAACCAAAGAGTCCAAATCTGGCAAATCGTTTTGAGAAACAGATTTTTGAAAAAGTAGCGCCAAACATGGACTGCTTTGCCAGATACAGAGTCGCCACCTAAATATTTTTTATGGGAGAATTTAGGAAACCCTGACTCGGTGCCGAAGGCCACATGTCCGTCATCACCGGAGTTGTCTCGGCTCGGGAGCTTGGGTACGATCGGGGAAGGTCAGCTATGAGCACCCCCTTTCGCCCGGTCCGAAGACCGGCCTCTACTAACCGTGATATCCGTTTTTGAAAACTTTACGTGTTCTTTTTCCATTTATTAGCCTAGAATTACTATGTTATGCGCACAGCAAACAAGTATAGACTAGATTGCCTAATTTGGAAATAAACATTGCATATCCGTTTGGTTTGAAAATGCTTTGGAATTTGCTACTCGCAAGTAGGCTAAAATACGGATTTCAACGAGTTTTTCCAACTCAAACAATCCGGCCTTCACCCACAGGCATTCAAAACAGTTTAACACATAAGCATCTAGCCACATGTTAAGCATGCTGTCATGGTAACATTCACACTCATGCGATATGCTAAAGCGGAAATACTTACATAGTACTCCGTGCCAAAACAAAGAACTTGTTAGCAAACATGCATGATCCAAGTCCATGTGGAGTGCCTAATGCATCGCATCCAAAATGTCGCTAAGATAGGCTCGGCTAATCCTAGACATGTCATGTGAAGATGCACAATTAACACATATTCAGTTTTTTGAATTGAAGTACTGATGCAGTTAGCGTGATGTGCCGAGCCTAATGCATGTAATACAAATGCATGGATGCACACATGCATAGCATAAGGTATGCTAAATTAAACGTGCCTTAATCTACCATCGTAAGCAGGTAAATAAAAGGGAAGAAAGACGTGAGGTTGGAAGACATACACACACTCACGCACACTTATTACAGATTTGCCCTCGCTCGGAGGGACCGAATAAATATTACAAATTAATTAACTACGCAAGCTAATTAAATATTACAAATTAATTAATTAACAAATTAACTAATTTAGGAAAACAGTAAAACGTCTCGGGAAGCGCGCCGCCATGCGCAAGCTGCCTCTGTTTTCCTCCATTTCCTCGTCTGGAGGTTGTCAAAACCTCAGGACTACATCCTTGGACAGAGGGGATCATCACCGGCTAGATGAAATTTCCACCGGCAGTGTTGTATGGCCATCGGCACAAAGTTGAAGCTGTCGGCAGAGAAAATAGTGCCGGTCGGCACATTACACTGCCGGTCGGCAGAGTATTCCTGCAGAACCTGCAACTCACAGCAACAGAGGGCAAAACAAGGCATGGCAGCACAATTCAAGGCATGTATGCACCAAACATGTCTCTTATCATTGTAATGACTCAAAGGGACATGTGCCTCAGTTCTCGGGCCACCAATCACGCATTTCCATGCATGATGGCCCAAGGAACCAAGCATGCAACTTTGGTTTCAAATGCATGCAAACCAATCAAACAAATTAGGCCCAATTCCTATCACCAATTCAAGGAACAAGGCATGCATGCAAGATGCAATGCAACCTAGGCATACAAGCTAAGGATGCAACATGGCATGGCAATTAACTTATGCAAGCATACAAGCATGCATATGGAAATGCAAACTAATGCTAAGATGGTCTTATACATGAATTAGGCAGCTCTAATAAGGCCTAAAACAGTAGCCATTGTGCTAAAAGGTGAGGGCTAAATGGCATGCACACACACATGCACATAAGGACCAACACTTAAGCATAAATCAAACAACATTCAAGCACACTAGAAAGAAGGAAACATGGACAAATTAGCATGCATTATAAGCTCTAAAATCATGCTAACACATGGTGCCAAACCAAGCAACAAAATCAAGCCAAAAACATGCAACAAATAGTCCAAGTGTTCAAAGCAAACCAATGGGGGATTGAACTACACTTAGCAAGACCAAACATGGCATGCATTAAACAACTAAAAACAGATTTTTAGCATGTTAAAACAAGGCCAAAGGACTCCTTAGATGGCATCTAAGTGGCCCAAATACAAAGGCATGCACCATGGCCAAAACATGGAGCATTGCAACACATGCTTTCAAAGCATTAAAGATGTATGCAAGGCAATCAAATGAGCATGGAAATGGGACTGAAATGGCATGTAGGATGATTCCAAATCACCAAAACAATGCAAAGATGGCATGCTACACATGCACATACTCAAGGCCAACAAGCCCAAATACAAAGGAGCTATATAATGCATGCAAAGATCAACCCAAACGATTATGGACAGAGCTAAAACATGGCAAAATAAGCACATAAACTTCACAAATACAAGCCTAAAACATGCTCCAACAAAGGCTAACAACCTAGAACATGTTAAGGCACAAATAGGGCATTACATGGCAACTATGCTAAACATGCATGGAGTTCCAAAACCAACTTGAAATCATGTTATATCATGGATATATAAGCATGAAAAACAAACCAAATATGCTCAACACACACTCAAGCATAGGCTTCCTTAAGAGGCCAAAATAGGTCCTTTTCAAGGACAACAAGGAGAGGGGGTGGCCCTCTCCTTCTTGGGACTTCAAAGCATCATCTTTACCACTGAAATCCCTCAAGATTTCAGTGGTGAAGAGACCTCAACACCAAAATCCCGGAGCTAGCACAAAATGGCTCAAAATGAGGCCTTTTGAGGCCTAAGGGTGGTCAACACCCCTCAAACAACAAAACACTCTTAATAAACAATAAAGAGGGCTTAAAAATAGAACTTTTTCATGTTATACAATAATCACAAAAACAGCTCTAAGACTAGTAGAAAATTGATGCAAGAATGGGGAAAAAAAGGACTAGAATCTCACCCTTGATGCCTTCTTCAACAAAGATGCTCCAATGGCCTCCTTGAGCTTGAATCCAAGACAAAAACTTCAAAACACACTCTTTAGAACCTCAGCTCCAAGAGGAAGGTGAAACACTAGGTGTTTGTGTGCAATAGTGAGACACAAAACACCTAGTGTACAAAATGAGAGGAAAAGAGAGATAGGTGAGTGTATCTAACCCTAACCCTAGGAAAAACCAGAGCTCTCCTCTGTCTTCTCTCCTCAAAAATGTCTAAAGCCTCCCTCTTTGCCTTAGAGAGAGCTTCTTTCTATATGCCTCTTGTAAAGCTTACAAGACAAGCTTTGCAAGGGGGAGATCCCTCCATACACGTGTATGGAGGGGAGCAAAAGCTATACAGCTGTCTAAAAATATCTGCAAAAGCAGATGAACAGCAATCGGCCGGCAAAAAATGCCATCTTGGCCAAACAAAGTGCCGACCGGCACAAAATAGTGCTGACCGGCAACAAAGAGTGCCGGCCGCAAACTATATTGCCGGTGGTAGCAAAAACCAGCCGGTGGGATCTAGCCACTGCCGGTGATGGGTGGGGATGGTCTACAAGCCCCACCCTGCCCTTCCAAGGCAGGATGCAAGTGTTTGGTGCAAAACCAGACATTAAAAGGTCGAGTTCGGGGATCCTGAGGCAAGGCACGCGAGCCGAGACCTCCGGGAACTCCAAACGAACACAAACATGGATAATCACCGAGTGTTCGAACGGTGACGTCCAAGTCTTGAGGACGGTCAAAAATGGGGTGTCTACAGTTGCCCCTCTTTGACAGAACTCGAAAGTCATAACAATGACGGGAGTGAATGTCAAAGCCCAGAGACGACCCATTTTTGACAAGGCCGAAGACTTAGACAAACATACAAGACAAAATAAGGTATGCGCCCGAAGGCAGGGGCAAAATGCAAGACAATGCACGGAGCCGAGCATACTTATGATCATGCAAAGAAAGCTGTAATGAAGCAAACATGCGACAATTTTAAGCTAGCATACCAAACTACACTACAATGCAGAAAGGATGTAAGAGAATTATGGAATTCTCAATACGTCTCACTCGGGAGATACAATACCTGTGCGGCTCGTCTGGTTGCACCAGCTTCAAATGAACCGTACATACAATATCGTGCCTGAAAAGAAAACAAACTTAACAGGTACAATATTGTTAGCAACATGTATGACAATGCAAAATGGATGCAAGACGACATGCAATATATACAAAACAATGTATAAACAATGCAAATGAAGATGCAATGTAATTGAAACAATGCAAGCTACATGCAAAGCATTTGAATCGTGATCCAATCACGAACGGTTCGAAACCACACCTATGTCAAATAGATTGATGGAGGTAACAAGTCTGTCTACCATAGAACGGTCAACTGAACTATGAGTATTGTAGACAGACGCAAGAACAAGCATTGGGTGGAATTGACATAAGTGGGAAAACAACCCGCTGGAGAAAGGACTACGATCCTAATGCCGGATGCAAAAATTACACTACAATGTAATGGATGAATATGACACGCAGGCCAAACCAAATCTTGCTTAGGAAAGGCATGCATACATACAAACCATGTGTAACACAGAAAAGGTGCCGCAACCCTCAACCAACATATCAACGTGGAATCGGCGCGATACACATACAGAACTGTGTTTTAACATGAAAAGTAAGGGCACATACCGGACCAAGCTCAACCTGGAAAGGCGCAAGCCAAAGGCGGAAGGTGATGCAATGAATGCATGCAATCTACAATGCAATATCTACAAATATGCAATGGAATGGATATGGATACAATGGATATGGCACGCAAGCCAAACCAAATCTTGCCTAGGAAAGGCATGCACACGTACGAGCCATGTGTAACACAGAAAAGGTGCCGCAACCCTCAACCAACATATCAACGTGGAATCGGCGCGATACACATACAGAACTGTGTTTTAACATGAAAAGTAAGGGCACATACCGGACCAAGCTCAACCTGGAAAGGCGCAAGCCAAAGGCGGAAGGTGATGCAATGAATGCATGCAATCTACAATGCAAATGCATGACAATGCGCTATGATGCAATGACTATGATTGCAACTTTCCCTATCTTACCAACAGGGTGATATACTAGGTTGGTTCAGTATCCAGAACTGAGGCGTAGACATGCCGCCTCAACCTATGGGGCTTCCATACAGATTTCAAGCCGAGGGTAAACCTCTGGGTATTTAAACCAGACTTTAGTCTCGGAACTCCCGAACCTTTGCGTTCTAGGCATAAGCCGTTTGAACTCTAGTTTCCACCGTCCCAGTTGGTCTTCTAGGAACTCATCGCAAGCACAGGCAGGTGGCTTTACCAGACCACCGAAAAGTCGTTCGGGCACGACAAACACCGAAGGAATTGCACCTTCAGAGGATTTAAGGTCTCCTAGACCGTGATGCAAAATGTATGCATGACTATGCGCGTTTTTTTTTGTTTTTTTTGAAATGCAAATGATGCAAGTGATGCATGTTGCATGGAATGCGCGACAACACGCGGCTCTCGAAGTGTACGACAATGCGAACACTAAAGGTCTTACACCTTCCAAGGATTTAAGGTCTCCTAGACCGTACGTGTTTAAGGTCTCGCCAGACCATGCGTGTTTAAGGTCTCGCCAGACCGGCGGTATTGCACGACGGTATGATGCGCAAAATAGCGCAATGCGTTAGGCAACGCGAGTGCACAAGACAGTGCGATGGAATGCATGCAAAATGCAATGAGATGCGCAAAACAGCGCGAAATTGAAATGCACAAAACAGTGCAATGCGCAGAACAACGCGAGGTTTGAAATGCACAAAACAGTGCAATGCGCAGAACAGCGCGAGGTTTGAAATGCACAAAACAGTGCGATGCGCAGAACAGCGCGAGGTTTGAAATGCACAAAACAGTGCAATGCGCAGAACAGCGCGAACAATTTTGAAATGCACAAAACAGTGCAACGCGCAGAACAGCGCGAGGTTTGAAATGCACAAAATAGTGCAATGCGCAGAACAGCGCGAGATTTGAAATGCACAAAACAGTGCAATGCGCAGAACAGCGCGAAGTTTGAAATGCACAAAACAGTGCGATGCGCAGAACAGCGCGAACAATACAATGCACAAAACAGTGCGATGACAAGTGTGACACGCATGCCACACGGAATGTAAATGGGCTTAAATGCGCAACAACGCACGTATTCCGGAATGCATGACAATGCATGGAATGGAAATGCAATGATGATGCATGAGAAATGTGCACGACAATGCAAAGGGGTGCGTGTTGCAACGCATGTAACATGTGCATAACAATGCAAATGTGTGGCGCGCGACAGCGCGATGTAATGCACCGAAGTAGTGTGATGAACTTCTGCAACACACATGGGGTAGCTTTTGAATTCAAAAGGATACAAAAAGGATACACCTTGCACGAATTCGAGTGCCACGCACTGGAGACACGGCCCGCGGTCAAAACGGAGGCCGGTTGAGCGTCGGAGATGCACTTTCTTGCACTTTCTTGGGCTATGAAGACCACGAACTTCTCATATGGCCTAAACAAGGCTGTGGGAACCCCACCGGCCGAAAGATGAGGCCACCGGCTGGCCATCGGCACAAAAACAATTCCATCGGCACAAAAAAGTGCCGGCCGGCACAAAACATTGCCGACCGGCAAACAGTTGCTGGTGCGGGGCAGTTTTGTCTTTTCACCTCGGGTGTTATAAAATAGGGCTTCATGCCCTATTTTCTCACTTGTCCACCGCCGAAAATCTTTGCTCTCTCTCTCTAGAGTGCTTCTCTCTTATTTTTCGTCTGTTTCTTCGCGTTCTACGCCCGTTTCGTCGTCAGATTCGCGATCCTCTTCGCGTTTCGGACATTTTCCACCGATCACATTCTCGTTTCGGTGCCTCGTTCGGCGTTCTCGCCTTTTCGGGGTTCGTCCCCCTCACTTTCCTCTTCATTTCCGTGCCTCTTCACATTCCGGCCTTCCCGGCCATTTCCGACCCTCTCGGGAGTTGACTTTTCAGTTGACTCTTCGCATTCCGGCTCGGTTTTCCCTTTTCCGGCCATTTTCACACCACTCTCTACATGGCGGACGGCATTCCACGTGGCGGGACTCCCCCGGACCACGAGATGGATCCCGGGGTCGAGCTCTTACCACTGAGCGAGCGTCCGTTCGACCCGGCGACCTACCGGCCGGCGATCCACGTTCTGCCCCCAGACAGCCTGCGTCAGTTCCGGAGCTTTGAGAGGTACGCGGCGCCTGAGCTACTACTACGCGAGCCTACCTCCCACCTTTCATTCGGCACTTCCGAGGT
Organism: Camellia sinensis; assembly: GCF_055761805.1. Lineage (NCBI taxonomy): Eukaryota > Viridiplantae > Streptophyta > Magnoliopsida > Ericales > Theaceae > Camellia > Camellia sinensis. The sequence goes on from NC_138966.1 coordinate 18,552,420, forward strand.
AACTCTTCATCTTCTGCTTTACTTTCTGCAATGTAGGATACAAAATTGCCATAGTTAGCTGTATTCTCTAATTGCTGAAATCTGATATGCCGTAGACCGTAGTTGACTGTAAACATACATACAACTGATATCTGCTTGAGACTGACACATGCACACACACTGCACTAGTCCTGAATCACCCAAACACACAGCACCCACTGTATTCTACTGCACACACACTGGTACCCAGTATTTGTCTGAATCTGTCAAACTTGCATACATGCCACATCTGTTCTGAGACACTCAAACACGCTGACACAGCACACGTATTTCACTGTAAGCACACCGGTACCCGGTATTTGCCTGAATTTGACAAACTTGCATACATGCCATATCTGTCTTTTCAAAACTGCATTTTGAATGTTGTCTTGCAATTGTCATTTTCTGTTTGCAGGAGGGTTCCCATACCATTCGCGGGTATGGGAATACTGGTGCTCGGGAGTGGTATGACGAGCTCCCTGATGCGGTCCAGCGCATCGTGGACCGAGCGGGCTTCGGCACCTTCTGCCGAGGGCTCTCTAGGCTCTCCACATGCAGACCTCTCCTTGCTGCTTTGGCGGAGAGGTGGTGGGACACCACCGATTCTTTCCATTTTTCTGCTGCGGGGGATATGACGATGACCCCTTATGACTTCTCGATGCTCACAGGCATCGGGGTAGGGGGTGATCCGATCCCCTTCGACACCGACATGGATGAGTGGACCGCCGCTCAGGTCCATCTACTGGGGGAGGCGCCACCGCTAGCTCATCCAGGCTTCGTCCGATACTCCTGGTTCGAGGCACAGTTCAGGGTCCAGCCCGCATTAGGGGAGGAGGTGCAGATGACCGAGGAGGACGTGGAGAGGTATGCCCGCGGCTTCCTCATGTTCCTGTTCGGGACTACTATCTTCGCCGACCGGGCGAACACCGTGCCTCTCTGTCTCCTCAGCGCACTGGTGGACGTTCGGGACATCTTGCACTATGACTGGGGCGGCGCCGCTCTAGCCACCCTGTACGGCTATATGAGCTCGGCTTCTCGCGGCAGCGGCCAGCTGCTTGGAGGCTACTGGCGGGCTTGGGAGGTACATTTCTTCTCCACTTTTTCATTCCTGTCTCGTACTTTCTGTACTCTGTACACTGCACACACTGCGGTCTGCTTTACACTCACTGTATACTGTACACACAGCACACACATACATTCTGCTTTACACTGACTGTACACTCCTCACACTGAACACTGTACACAATACACTGCACAACACACGGCTCTGCCATTTTTGCTTCATTCTGCATATTCTGCTTTTTCTGATAGTCATACTGACATCTATTTTGCAGTTGTGGGTTTATGCCTACTTCCCTAGGCTTGCACCTGTGCCAGTTGCGGAGCCTCCTCTGGCTGTCCCGTTCTCGAGTCGCTTTGACGGGAGATGCACCCGGCGACCACGGGAGACGTTCGGCTTCTTCCGCCGATATTTCGACACCATCACTCCGGCCGAGGTATGCTTTACTTTCAGTTTATTTAGCTTCGCTTTCCCACTGCATATTTCAATAACAGTAGATAACAAACTGTCTGTCATTTTCAGATCACATGGCGGCCATGGGCTTTGCTGCCGTCGGCGATACGGGGTCGGTTCCCTGGTGCTGAGGAGACCTTGCGTTTCCGGATCTTGCTAGAGGGCCCGGTCTGTCGGGCTTGGTACCTGGGGGAGCGTTTTCTACGCCAGACACTAGGATTACCTGAGCAGATAGTCCCGGCTCACCCTCCTGCAGAGATGAGGGAGACCGAGGGGCTGACCACTGAGCAGCTGGATGATTACTCCATCGGCTGGGAGGAGGCCGGCTTTCGAGGCACCGGCGACTATCAGGAGTACGTGCGGACGTACCTGATGCGTCCCTTGAGCGGCCGTCGAGCAGAGGGGGCCAGGCCTGTAGCATCGGCGGCTGGGGCCGGAGCGAGAGCAGGGGCTGGATCTTCGAGGAGGGCCCGGGTCCGTGGCAGGGGCGGAGTGCGGGGAGGACGAGGAGCTGGCTGGCCTGCCCTGCCCGCTGTACTGACTTTCCAGGGGCAGGGTGGGTCGACCTATCAGATCCCCTTCGCCCCTCCACCGACTGGGCATGAGTTCATTGACATCCCCGACTTACCACCGGTATGTATCACTGCACTTCGTACAGTTATTCATCTCAGTTTACTTGATATTCCACAGAATATTGATGCATCTGATATTTTGCAGGCCTCTTCTGGGTACACCCGTCAGTCGTTGGCGATGAATGCCTCGATGATGGGGATGCTCCAGCGGACATTTGATCTCCTAACCCTCTACAGCATACCGGTATGTCCTTCTGACATTGGCCTCAAACCACTCATACACTGCTTTACATAATCTGATGCACGACACAACACCCGATACACTGATCTCACAGCATCTGACACACTGCATACACTGCATTCTGCACTGTTAAACTGCCCACGGCATTCATACACTGTACTCACACGCTGCATTCTGCACTGATAGACTGCTCACGGCATTCACACTGTACTCATATACTGCATTCTGCACTGTTAAACTGCTCACGGCATTCATACACTATACTCGGCATTGCATTCTGCACCTTTAAACTGTTCACAGTATACTGATGCATTTTCCTTTTGTGTACTTTTTCAGCCTCCTTTCCAGATTCCCATGGCAGGAGGTGCTCCAGCTGGGCCTTCTGTCCCTGCCCGGGGGAGAGATGAGGAGGGCCGGATATTTCCCCGTACCAGGGGAGGGCGTACTCATGTCGGGAGTAGCTCGCGAGCTCCAGTCCCGGACGATGATGATGATGACGAGGAGTCAGAGGCGGAGGCAGAGGCGGAGTCAGAGTCATCAGAGGAGGAGACCGGAGGTGGTTCTACCTCGGGCTCTGACGACGATGCTGATGATGCTCCTGGACCCTCGTCCAGGAAGAGGACTAGGACGGACTGACGGCCCTTGGAGTTGCTTGACATGGATGCAGATTTTTGTTATCTTCTTCTTTTTGTACTTTTCCTCTTTTCTTTGGTAGTTAGATTACCTTGTACTGCCACAGGCAGATTTTTGTTTCCAAAACTTGTACATTTGAAAAGATAATGAAATGAAACGGACTTTTTATCTGAAAAAGTGTTTACATTTACACATTTCATGCATTGCATCGCATCTTATCATGTTACACCTCAATGTAAATGAAATTGATTGGTTATCTGAAAATTGAACACTCGCACTGTAATAATCAGATAACTAAACAGCCAACAGCAAAATAACCCAAGCAGCCCACTGCCTGATTCCGGATACACGACCCTTACTCTGTTGGGGATTAATCTGCATACAGCCCATAACACAGCATTCGTTTCATTTTGCACACGGCAGACTTCTGAACAAACGGCCCAATCTAACAGGACGGACCTCAAAGGTGGAACCGGTTGGAATCGGAACACGTTCAAATGTAGAGAATGGCACAGCATTCTGGGTGTAAATGATTTTTGAAATCGAATGAGGGTTTTTCAAAACGGGATATCGAGCCTACCACTGAACACAGCGGGGAGGACTCAAATATAAAGGCACACGACCTAAACACAACGAGACACGCTCGGGAGAGACTCAAAACAAAAGACGAGACCGTCAAATGAAAGAGACACGACACACAGACGCGTAAACGAAGATGGGAGACCTCGGACCACGAGGAGCCAGTTCAATCTGGGTATTGTTTCCCACCCTTTCTGATTTGTGATCCTCACATCACTCGACTCTCAAGCTCGGATTTTCTCTCAAAACCCTTTTCCTCACTTTTCTCTCAACTTACACCTCTCTATTCTTCATTCTCTCATTTTCCATCCCTCCCCAGGGTGACTGATGAATGAACAGGAAGTTGCGGGTTCACGCCCGATGCCGTTAGCTCACAGCTATTTCTTCTGATGGGCAGCGCGCTCTTCTGGCAAGTACGTCGGTGACGGGGGAAAGACAGAACGCCTGGCTCAACTGTGCCCCTAGTTCATCATTTTGACCATTTTTTTCGTTTTTGCTTTCTACTAAAACGGTTTTGATCAAAATGAGAGTCGGATTAACGTACTTGTTCGATTTTTGATTTGAAAACCATGCAAGTCAGGCAGCAAGCACTGAAAGTTTTCCTTTTTTGGGTCCAAGACAATGGTCCAGTTTTGGAAAATGGAATAGTTTTCGAGAAAATAGTCAACCTCAGTAAAAATTTTCAAAAACTATTTTTCAAACAGCTGATGCTCAACAAGCATGGAACTTACCCTTCGAGATGCGCAACCTCGGATCGGAGGCAATGGAAAATTGCCCCTGGTTTGAAGGGAGGTGGGAGGCAACGGAAAGTTGCCCCTAGTTTGAATGGCGTCTCACAGCGGCTCGTGGCAACGGAAAGTTGCCCCTTGTTTGGATGGTGCCGCAGCAGTCTGTAAACAGTCTTCATTGGCGGTGGCCGAACTCTTGGACACAGAGGTGACGAAGATGGTCACAACACATATATGGACACAGTCACCTTGGAAGGTGTTGGCGACCAGACTTTGAGACGAAATTGAAACCATTGCATGGACTGAGACGCTTATGAAAGCGTTGGGGGCTGGACTTCATGATGAAGTTGCCTACGTATCCCAAACATGGGAATCAAGCCTTACGTAGTTCCGGTTAAGGTACTCTCGGGTATTTTAACCTTCACTTTGTTTGGTTCTTATTTTTGCCAAGGCGCCCAATGCGGGTTTTCGACCTTGCGAGCTTCTTTTCATTTTCTATTTCTTTCTCATTTCTTTTTCTTTTCTATTTTTCTTTTCTTCTTTTTCAATCTTTCTTTTTGTATTTTTCTCTTTTTTTGTTGTATTTTTCTCTTGCTCTAACTTTTGCCTGGGCCGCCCTTCCGGGTTTTCGGCCCAGCGAGCCTCTCAAAGGGTAAAAGTGTAGCTAGTCCATGCCAAATGGTTTTTTTTTTAAATTGAAGCCTCTCTGTATCTAGGAGAACGGCTGTTGCACTGATTCGCGGAGAATCCATCCCGGTTGCTCTACGAGCTTCTTCCGACGAGATCTACTCCTTCTGATTCGGCTTTGGTGCCTCCTGCTCGAGGGCTGTTTCGAAACTGGCCACACGGGCCTCCATGGCGTTTGTCCGTTGAACTTTCTGAACATTCTGAACGGGTTCAAACTCGGAAAACAAATAGGTTGAATCTTGAGACTGAGAGCGATCCTAGGCTGCGCAATCTCAAGAGTGATTCCACACAAGTCTTCGCAGGGCCGCGTAAAACATTTGCTTTTGAAAGTTTTTAAGAAGGCGACGAATCGCTCGTGCCGAAGATAGTGTGGAACCAATCTGGATCAGGCCAGGGTCCTTCTCAGTACTCACGCCGACAAGCATGATTTCTTTCATAAAAAGGCTTAGCACGCCTCTCTTTCTCTCAAAATGATCAAAATTTTGCAAAACCCGAGGAATTCCTTCCTCTTCGTTTTCATCACCGCAGTGTTCAAAAGTTTGTTTTTTGAAAAACTTAGGTTAATGCAATGAGTTTGGGCACACAGGAGAGCAGGCGAGATGTACTGTCAGCCCATTCAAATTCTCTGGTCCTTATGCTGAAAGCAAGCATGAAGTTGAGATAGCAACTGCTGTTTCAAACGGTTCTGTTGGTGCAACTGGCCCCTCGGCAGAAACAGGCTCAAAACAAAAACAGATAGTAATTACAAAACAAAATGGTGTTCGGGACAACAACCCCAGAATCACCTGGTATTATATACAACAGGGACTGACTCGATACAATTAGACAGACCCTTAAGCAAAAAAAAAAAGAATGACTCAAGACAAAGAGACAGACTCAAAACAAAAGACTGACTCGACATCTAAGCCAAGATTTACAAAACTCGGTTTCACCGATGCTCAAAAATGCGTGCCAGACGCTTCATCAAAAATGTACCAAATGTTGCCCGCAGGCGGTTCACTTTACATACTCGCAGTATCTGAGCCCTCGAAATCCAACAACTGAGTGGTGACAGGCTTGCCCGAGGTGGGTGGTAGGACAACCTTGTTATCAATCAAATCCTGCACTTCATGACGAAGGCGGGAACATCCATCGGTACTGTGACCGGACTGTTGATGGTACGCGCAGTACAAGGTAGCATCATGAGTGGCGAGGAGATTCTTCGGGAGTGGCCGGGACTCCAAAGGCTTAAGATGTCCATTCTTTGCCAATATTAGCAATGCCCTAGACAAAGGCATGTGGAGGTCGTGAAAGACCCTGCGCCCTCGGGGCAGGTACTTTGCAGTTTGAGGATTCTTGCCAGATGCGCTGGCGAAAGGATCGGCTGGCGCTGCCTTGGCTTTTTGAACCTTTCCCGGTGCAGGGTTGGGAACTACAGGAATTGTCTGGGCATGACGGGGCCCATCCCGGTTTTCTGCCTGGCTTGAACTGCCTTTGATCGGAGTAGGGAAAGCATCATCCACAGCTTTGGTCACTATTGCAGACATTTGTTGCTTGTTCATCCCTCTGACTTTCAAAGCCTCGACTGCCCACAGCAGTTGCTCAATGGGGTCGGCATCTATCTTTGCCTTGTCTTTTCCTCTAGCCTCAGCCTGATCAAGGGTCGGGGTTGGTGCTGGCATGTCGCAGCTATAGCCGAAAGCCACCTCTGGCTGGCTGAGCTCTATCACAATCCGCCCCAATAGCGGGGGCTCCTGTGGTACAAAATTCCCGGCATACGGTGCCGCTGGCGGTGAAGCCGACATTCCATAGGCGAGGTCTGCCACAGACCTTTGGAGGTTGCCTATCATCCCCATCAATTCGAAGGTGGTGGGCTCACGAGCCTGGTATAACTGGGGAGTCCAGACCGGGTGCACAACGGGCATCCTGGGCGGGTATGACATACTGATGTTGGCCTCACTTTGCGGAGTGGTTCCCTGCTCCGGTGCGGCTGTCATAACCACAATTTCTTCTGAACTTTGTGTCGTCATAAATCCTCCCTCAGCAAGGGGGAGACACTGACTATTCTGTATCAACTCTGCAACTCTCTGAACTGAAAGAAAAACAGATAGCATTTCAGCCCAAACTGATCAATCACGGGTGTAGCCAAACAACTGTACCCTACTGCTGATCACTGTTCCCAGAAGTCACTGTTCCCGAAAGCTGAACCAATACCCGCGGATAACTGATTCTCACAACTGATACTGATACTGGTGTCCCCAGGTTTGATACTCAAACTTGCAAACTGACATGTGCGTTCCTGTAGAACAACACTCTAAAAGCACATAGCAAGTAAAAGAGAACAAAACACCCCTATGTTGGGGTAGGGTTTCCCTGTCCTATTTTGTCAGGAGCTAGGGTTTCACTACGCACACAGCGGTTCTCAAACAACTTAGCATCGGGTAAGCAACCTGTCCTAGCTTGGAATGGTCACTATGGATCCGAATATGCACTAGGTCGAATGGTCGAAAAGGGGTGCCCCGGTAAAACCGAGGTTTGCGTTCCCATACTGTCAGAGCCCATAGCCAGTCAGCCTTATGGACATGCCTTGACAAGACAAGCCTCCGGCAAACCGTTCAGGAATGGCAGATGGCAAACACTGTGTTCCTAGGCGCACCAATGCACATGCAATGCAAAGAAACACATAAATGAGATCAAAACAGGATATCACGAGTTCGAGTCAAACTCTCTAAATTTCCCCAGCAGAGTCGCCAGAAACTGTAGACGCGCCCGCGGAGGGGGGCCTCATGCTACTACAGTTCGGACTCGATTTGTGTCATGGTTCTAAATTTGAACCAAAGAGTCCAAATCTGGCAAATCGTTTTGAGAAACAGATTTTTGAAAAAGTAGCGCCAAACATGGACTGCTTTGCAGATACAGAGTCGCCACCTAAATATTTTTTATAGGAGAATTTAGGAAACCCTGACTCGGTGCCGAAGGCCACATGTCCGTCATCACCGGAGTTGTCTCGGCTCGGGAGCTTGGGTACGATCGGGGAAGGTCAGCTATGAGCACCCCCTTTCGCCCGGTCCGAAGACCGGCCTCTACTAACCGTGATATCCGTTTTTGAAAACTTTACGTGTTCTTATTCCATTTATTAGCCTAGAATTACTATGTTATGCGCACAGCAAACAAGTATAGACTAGATTGCCTAATTTGGAAATAAACATTGCATATCCGTTTGGTTTGAAAATGCTTTGGAATTTGCTACTCGCAAGTAGGCTAAAATACGGATTTCAACGAGTTTTTCCAACTCAAACAATCCGGCCTTCACCCACATGCATTCAAAATAGTTTAACACATAAGCATCTAGCCACATGTTAAGCATGCTGTCATGGTAACATTCACACTCATGCGATATGCTAAAGCGGAAATACTTACATAGTACTCCGTGCCAAAACAAAGAACTTGTTAGCAAACATGCATGATCCAAGTCCATGTGGAGTGCCTAATGCATCGCATCCAAAATGTCGCTAAGATAGGCTCGGCTAATCCTAGACATGTCATGTGAAGATGCACAATTAACACATATTCAGTTTTTTGAATTGAAGTACTGATGCAGTTAGCGTGATGTGCCGAGCCTAATGCATGTAATACAAATGCATGGATGCACACATGCATAGCATAAGGTATGCTAAATTAAACGTGCCTTAATCTACCATCGTAAGCAGGTAAATAAAAGGGAAGAAAGACGTGAGGTTGGAAGACATACACACACTCACGCACACTTATTACAGATTTGCCCTCGCTCGGAGGGACCAAATAAATATTACAAATTAATTAACTACGCAAGCTAATTAAATATTACAAATTAATTAATTAACAAATTAACTAATTTAGGAAAACAGTAAAACGTCTCGGGAAGCGCGCCGCCATGCGCAAGCTGCCTCTGTTTTCCTCCCTTTCCTCCTCTGGAGGTTGTCAAAACCTCAGGACTACATCCTTGGATAGAGGGGATCATCACCGGCTAGATGAAATTTCCACCGGCAGTGTTGTATGGCCATCGGCACAAAGTTGAAGCTGTCGGCAGAGAAAATAGTGCCGGTCGGCACATTACACTGCCGGTCGGCAGAGTATTCCTGCAGAACCTGCAACTCACAGCAACAGAGGGCAAAACAAGGCATGGCAGCACAATTCAAGGCATGTATGCACCAAACATGTCTCTTATCATTGTAATGACTCAAAGGGACATGTGCCTCGGTTCTCGGGCCACCAATCACGCATTTCCATGCATGATGGCCCAAGGAACCAAGCATGCAACTTTGGTTTCAAATGCATGCAAACCAATCAAACAAATTAGGCCCAATTCCTATCACCAATTCAAGGAACAAGGCATGCATGCAAGATGCAATGCAACCTAGGCATACAAGCTAAGGATGCAACATGGCATGGCAATTAACTTATGCAAGCATGCATATGGAAATGCAAACTAATGCTAAGATGGTCTTATACATGAATTAGGCAGCTCTAATAAGGCCTAAAACAGTAGCCATTGTGCTAAAAGGTGAGGGCTAAATGGCATGCACACACACATGCACATAAGGACCAACACTTAAGCATAAATCAAACAACATTCAAGCACACTAGAAAGAAGGAAACATGGACAAATTAGCATGCATTATAAGCTCTAAAATCATGCTAACACATGGTGCCAAACCAAGCAACAAAATCAAGCCAAAAACATGCAACAAATAGTCCAAGTGTTCAAAGCAAACCAATGGGGGATTGAACTACACTTAGCAAGACCAAACATGGCATGCATTAAACAACTAAAAACAGATTTTTAGCATGTTAAAACAAGGCCAAAGGACTCCTTAGATGGCATCTAAGTGGCCCAAATACAAAGGCATGCACCATGGCCAAAACATGGAGCATTGCAACACATGCTTTCAAAGCATTAAAGATGTATGCAAGGCAATCAAATGAGCATGGAAATGGGACTGAAATGGCATGTAGGATGATTCCAAATCACCAAAACAATGCAAAGATGGCATGCTACACATGCACATACTCAAGGCCAACAAGCCCAAATACAAAGGAGCTATATAATGCATGCAAAGATCAACCCAAACGATTATGGACAGAGCTAAAACATGGCAAAATAAGCACATAAACTTCACAAATACAAGCCTAAAACATGCTCCAACAAAGGCTAACAACCTAGAACATGTTAAGGCACAAATAGGGCATTACATGGCAACTATGCTAAACATGCATGGAGTTCCAAAACCAACTTGAAATCATGTTATATCATGGATATATAAGCATGAAAAACAAACCAAATATGCTCAACACACACTCAAGCATAGGCTTCCTTAAGAGGCCAAAATAGGTCCTTTTCAAGGACAACAAGGAGAGGGGGTGGCCCTCTCCTTCTTGGGACTTCAAAGCATCATCTTTACCACTGAAATCCCTCAAGATTTCAGTGGTGAAGAGACCTCAACACCAAAATCCCGGAGCTAGCACAAAATGGCTCAAAATGAGGCCTTTTGAGGCCTAAGGGTGGTCAACACCCCTCAAACAACAAAACACTCTTAATAAACAATAAAGAGGGCTTAAAAATAGAACTTTTTTATGTTATACAATAATCACAAAAACAGCTCTAAGACTAGTAGAAAATTGATGCAAGAATGGGGAAAAAAAGGACTACAATCTCACCCTTGATGCCTTCTTCAACAAAGATGCTCCAATGGCCTCCTTGAGCTTGAATCCAAGACAAAAACTTCAAAACACACTCTTTAGAACCTCAGCTCCAAGAGGAAGGTGAAACACTAGGTGTTTGTGTGCAATAGTGAGACACAAAACACCTAGTGTACAAAATGAGAGGAAAAGAGAGATAGGTGAGTGTATCTAACCCTAACCCTAGGAAAAACCAGAGCTCTCCTCTGTCTTCTCTCCTCAAAAATGTCTAAAGCCTCCCTCTTTGCCTTAGAGAGAGCTTCTCTCTATATGCCTCTTGTAAAGCTTACAAGACAAGCTTTGCAAGAGGGAGATCCCTCCATACACGTGTATGGAGGGGAGCAAAAGCTATACAGCTGTCTAAAAATATCTGCAAAAGCAGATGAACAGCAATCGGCCGGCAAAAAATGCCATCTTGGCCAAACAAAGTGCCGACCGGCACAAAATAGTGCTGACCGGCAACAAAGAGTGCCGGCCGGCAAACTATATTGTCGGTGGCAGCAAAAACCAGCCGGTGGCATCTAGCCACTGCCGGTGATGGGTGGGGACGGTCTACAAGCCCCACCCTGCCCTTCCAAGGCAGGATGCAAGTGTTTGGTGCAAAACCAGACACTAAAAGGTCGAGTTCGGGGATCCTGAGGCAAGGCACGCGAGCCGAGACCTCCGGGAACTCCAAACGAACACAAACATGGATAATCACCGAGTGTTCGAACGGTGACGTCCAAGTCTTGAGGACGGTCAAAAATGGGGTGTCTACACCTCAGCACATTTGTGAATGTGCTAATGCTGTTGTTACCTTTATTAAGATGCCAGGATGAAGTCGTTGTGGTAGACGTGGTAGGCCTAGGAGGCAGGAGATGCCTATTGTAGACACCCCATTTTTGACCGTCCTCAAGACTTGGATGTCACTGTTTGAACACACGGTGATCTTCCATGATTGTGTTCGTTTCGAGTTCCCGGAGGTCTCGGCTCGCGCGCCTTACCTCAGGATCCCCGAACTTGACTGTTTAGTGTCTGGTTTTGCGCCGAACACTTTTGTTTTGCCTTAGAGGGGCAGGGAATGCCTTGTGAGACAACCCCATACACCACCGGCAGTGGCTGGAGGCCACCGGCTGGTATTTTTCTTCCATCGGCAATTTTGTTTGCCGGTCGGCACACTTTATTGCCGGTCGGCATAATATGTTGCCGGTCGACACTGTTTTTTGCCGGAATAGTTTTTTTGGGCAGCCGACCACTGTTCCTCCACTTTATGGAGATATTTTGTGCCAGCTGTGATAGCTGGCACCAACTCCTTTCCCCTCCATACACGTGTATGGAGGGATTTCCCTCTAGCCAAGCTTGTTGAATAAGCTTTGCAAGAGGGATCCTTATAAGAGAGAGGCTTTCCTCTTGGTTCTAGGTTAGAAAAACAGAAGCAAAATCAGCCTTTAGAGATATAGATACATATTATCTCTATACCTCTCTCCCTCTCCCTTCTTGTGTGTGTTTCTTGGCCCAAAAGGTGTGTTTTACCTTACTTTTGCACCATTACACACACCATTACACCTTAGTCCGAGATTGAGGGACTTGGGGGAGTTGTTTCTTGAGTTTTGGACTGGTTTTGATCCAAAGAAGGAGGTTAGGCCATTTGTTCTTCAAGGGTTCTTCAAGGGTGAGCATCTTCCCTTTTATTCCCCAAACTTGCATTGGTTTTCTACCTATTTTGTTTATTGTTTTGGCTCTTGTGTATAACATAAAAAAGGCTCATATTTTCCTGCTCTAACACTTTCATTAAGGTCACTTTGTGGTTAGATTGCAAACTCACCCTCATAGGCCTTGTTTGGCCTATTTTGGTGCCATTTTGATAAGGTTTTGTTCACTTCAGCATTTTGATCTTTTGATCACCAAAAATCAGTGTATTTTAGTGTCAAAAAAGTTGGTTTGAAGTCTTGCATAGGGGAGGGACACCCCTCTCCCTTTATGGTTTTGTTTCCTTGCTTTTTGGGCTCAAAAGGATAGCATGTGTGCTTGTTGTTTCTTGGCTTCATTTCAGTACTTTTTTAGGCATCTTAGGTCTTACATAATCTCTGTTTTTGGTCGGATTTGGGCCCTCTTGTATGCTTGTAATACTTGCTTTGTATTGCTCCATCTTGCTTAGAAATACATCCCATGATTAGGCCATGATTTTTGTGTGTGTTGGCTTGGTTCCATGAAGCATTTAGCATTGTTTTTCCATGCTTACAATCTGTTGGTTATCAACTTGGTCATGTTTGGCATATTTGTTATGGTTGCTATGTATTTTGGCTTGTGAGCCCTCAAGTATATGAGTCATAAGTGCTTTGGTTGGTCTACTTTGATGAGTGGAGGTTGTTTGCCATGCCATTTTAGTCCAAAAATCATGCCTACATGTGTGCATGCATGGTCTTTTCCATATCTTGAGGTTGTGTCTTCCTATGCCTAAGAATGAGCCTTGGTGTATTTGTTTCATGGGGTTTTTTTTAGTTGCCATATTAGGAGTTTTTGGGGTCCTATCTTGCATGCATAAATTCTGTTTTTACTTGTTTTAATCATGCCATGAATGGCCATGTTGGTGGGGGTAAGTTGTCTCCTTTAGTGCCTTAGCTTTGGGACCATAAGTTTGCTTGTTAACATGAGTTGATTGTCTATCATTTTAAGCGCTTTTGGCCACTGTTTTGAGAAGGGTGAGGGCCTGCCCCTTTGCCACTTCAAGCCCTCTTGCATGCTTGCTCCATGTTTGTCGCATATTTGTTCCATTAAGCTTTGTAGCACATCAATTCCATGGTCAATTTGCTCCATGTTTGCATCATGTTTGTATCTTGTGTGCTTGGTATCATACATTTTTGTCATGATAGTTGCATATTGCTTGTTGTGTTTTCCACCTTGGTGGCATGACACATTTGAGGCTTGTGAGCATTACATGCATTGCATTTACTTGGTTTGGGGTGTCAAACCAAGTGCGGGAGTCAAGGACCATTCATACTTCAAGTGATGTAATGTGCCTTGACCCCCGGTCATCGGGACCTTTGACTCCTACTTGATAAGGCCCCGGTTTTCATGTTGTTTGTTGCATGCATTTTCATATCAAATGGCAAATTCGATCCTTTGACCCACCATGTACCATTGATGGTTCAAGGATCGAAAGTCATGCTTCTTTGAGTTCAAAATATGATAAGAAGTAGGACCATGCTTACATGTGTCCAAAAACTCCATGCTATGCACTGTCTGTTCTCTGTTTGCTGTCAGATTGTCTTCTGCAGGAAGTTTCTGCCGACCGGCAGAATTTAGTGCCGACCGGCACTATCTGGAGTGCCGATGGATCCGATAAAGTGCCGATGAGAATTTTGAAGTGCCGGTGGCAATTCTGTCTGGCCGGTGGTGCTCTGCAGGATGCAGAGAGCTTGTTCCAGTACTTTGGAAATTTTCAGAAAGACAAGGCAGTACAAACAGAGGCGACAAGAGTATAGTACGGGTTTTCCGGGCAGGACGGATTCGAGCATGCATCATCCGCGCGCCCCGAGGCAGAGGCTGTGGCCACCCTCTTCATTCTTTTGCTTCCCTTTTTTTTAATTAATTAGGAAATTTTGTAATAATTTTATTTGTTCATTATTTTGGGACTGTAATATTAATTCGAACCCTCTGAGTGAGGGTAAACATGTAATAAGTGTGGGTGAGTGTGTGTATGTCTTCCAATCCCCATTTCTTTCTTCCCTTTTATTTACCAGCTTATGATGGTAGATTAGGGCATTTTTGAAATTAGCATACCTTATGATATGCATGCGTGCATTCATGCATCTGTTAACATGCACCGGGCTCGGTACATCATGCTAACCGCATTCGTATTTTCAAATTCCAAAATTGAATACATGAATTCGTTGGTTGCATATCGTATGCCATATCTAGGTTAACCGAGCCTGCCTAGATCGCATTTTGCATGTGATGCATTAGCCACTTTTAACATGAACTAGGACATGCATGTTTGCTAACTAGTTTACTGTTTTGGCACGGAGTACGATGTAAGTATTTTTGCTTTAGCATCCAGCATGCGTGTGAGTGTTGCCATGACAGTATACTTGCCATGCGGCTAAGTGCTTACATGAGATAAATTGCTTGAATGCCTGTGGGTGGAGGTCAAATTGCTTAAATTGGGATAATGCGTTAAAACTGCGATTTTTAAGCCCCCTAGATAGTGGCAAAACCATCTTTTCCAAAAGCCCACTTGAAGGTGGCAAAACCTGCATTTTAGCCTACTTACGAGTAGCAAACCATTTTCAAAACGAACATAAAATGTTTTATTTCCAATTTGGGCGATTCGGTCTATACTTGTTTGCTGCGCGCATAACACAGTAATTCTAGGCTAACAATTGGTTTAAGAACGCATAACGTTTTCAAAGTTGGATATCACGGTTAGTAGAGGCCGGTCTTCGGACCGGGCGAAAGGGGGTGCTCATAGCTGACCTTCCCCGATCGTACCCAAGCTCCCGAGCCGAGACAACTCCGGTGATGACGGACATGTGGCCTTCGGCACCGAGTCAGGGTTTCCTAAATTTCCCCATTTAAAAAATATTTAGGTGGCGACTCTGTATCTGGCAAAGCAGTCCATGTTTGGCACTACTTTCTCAAAAAATCTGTTTCTCAAAACAATTTGCCAGATTTTGACTCTTTGGTTCAGATTAAGAACCGCGACAACAAAATCGAGTCCGAACAGTAGCACGAGGCCCACGCGGGCGCTGTTACAGTTTCTGGCGACTCTGCTGGGGATATTTAGAGAGCTTGACTCGAACTTGTGATATCCTGTTTTGATCTCATTTATGTGTTTCTTTGCATTGCATGTGCATTGGTGCGCCTAGGAACACAGTGTTTGCCATCTGCCATTCCTGAACGGTTTGCCTGAGGCTTGTCTTGTCAAGGCATGTCCATAAGGCTGACCGGCTATGGGCTCTGACAGTATGGGAACACAAACCTCGGTTTTACCGGGGCACCCTTTTTGACCATTCGACCTAGTGCATATTCGGAACCATAGTGACCATTCCAAGCTAGGACAGGTTGCTTACCCGATGCTAAGTTGTTTGAAACCGCTGCGTGCGTAGTGAAACCCTAGCTCCTGACAAAATAGGACAGGGAAACCCTACCCCAACATAGGGGTGTTTTGGCTCTCTTTACTTGCTATGTGCTTTCAAAATGTATTTCTGCAGGGAAATGAACACATCAGTTTGTAAGTTTGGGCATCAGGCCTGAGGGCATCAGTATCAGTTTTAAGAGAATCGGTTATCTGCGGGTATCAGGGTTCAGTATTGGGAATAGAGATTTTGAGAACAGTGATCGGTATCGGGGAACCGTGTGCTCGGCTTATCGACTATGTGTTTTGAAAATCCAACTGTATATTATTTATTTATTTTATGCTGTTGTGCTGTCCGGTTGTTGGTTTATTTATTGCTTTATTTATCTTTTTGCTAGGTAGTTTAGCATCATTGCGTCTAACCCAGTAGACATTCCCCAAGCACTCTGGATCAGAGGTCGCCGGCTCCATCGATCTGAGGATCTGATAGAAGGACAACCAGTGTACCATTCTCTACCCCCGGTTACTAAACGGAAAGCAACTAGGCAGAGGATATCGGTTCAGCAGTCGGTACAAAGGGCTTCGTCTACCCCACCTGTGTACAGTAGGGATCAGGATCCCGTTTCACCCACAGAGAGGGAACGCATATCAGCAATTCAACCAGAGCAGAACAGTATGGCTAGCTTAGAGGAGATGGTGCGCCAACTTCAGGAAAGCATGAAAGTGATGCAGCAAGATGCTGCCCGCCAGGCAGAATTTGCCATGCAACAGGCTACCGTTATGAGTGAGCAATCGGATTTAATTGGGAGATTGCAACAACAAACTGGGGCATCACCTTCGCAGCAAACCGCTCCTCCATTAAGGGTTCCAATACCCGAAGAAACACCAAACGCCCGGAATGTCCAAGAAGATACAGACATCCCAACGGGGCCGGCTCCACCCCCGATTCCGCCTCAACAATCCAAGGCACCCACTCCCATTAATGTATCGGATTCTCCCTTTGAGTCTGAGATAGACCCCATGACGTTAAAAATGCACAAGCTTGAAAAGCTGTTCAAGAAATCTCAAGGTGCGAAGTCCATTCCGGACATTGGAGATGGGTACATCGACACAGCCGTGACGCTGCCAGATCGATTTAAGATGCCCCAAATTGATCGTTTTGACGGGTCTGAGGATCCCATGGTACACCTGCGACTGTTTTCAGACGTCCTAAGGCCAATGGGCCTCACCAGATTGCAGAAACTATCTTTATTCGGCCGGACCTTGTCAGGTGTGGCGTCCGCATGGTATGCCAAGTTGGGGGACGACGTCAAGAGAAACTGGGACGAGATGGCTGAGGCCTTCATCCTGCAGTACTCGTATAACACACAAATCGAGATCACGACCCGGGATCTCGAGACAACGAGGCAAGAACCCAAGGAAAGCTTCTCAGAGTTTATAACTAGATGGCGGGCTAAGGCTTCAATGATGACCTTGAGACCCACAGACAAAGACCAGATTCGGATGATTGTGCGCAATCTTCAGCCGAAGCTAATGCAAAAGATGATTGTAGTCCCCTTTCCCACCTTTGCTGATTTGCATGAAATGGGGGTGCAGATCGAGGACGCCTTGAGACAAGGTTGGATTGATAATGATCGGGATCAACCCCGCAGAAATTTCAATCATAGTACTAATACAGGCCCGAGTGGCGCTACGACTGCCAGGACCTCCGAAGTGAGTATGGTCACCACTAACCCTTCCCCGAGAAATACAGCAGCCACACCATTCTCCGGCGCGTCCGGAAGCAACTCGCAAGCAGCCAAATACCCTCCCAGAAACACCAGAACCTTCGCTCCACTTTATATGCCCCTGTCCAAAGCTTTGGGGGTTTTGATCAGAAAAGGGCATCTGAAGCCCCTAGAGCCGCGGCCCTTACCTGAAAGACTACCCGCCACCCACAACCCAGCCAAATATTGTGCGTTCCACCAGCAGCATGGTCATGACACTGACCTATGCTTTCGTTTACGTCATGAGATCCAAGATCTCATTGATAATGGGGTGATTCTCCCCCCTGAGAAACCTAATGTTACCACAAATCCTCTCCCCGCACATAACCAAGTTCCACCACCCAAAAGAGTCAACTTCATCTACACTGGGGTCGCATTCTACGATCCCAGTATCTACATCACACCTTCCTACCTGCCTAAACCTAAAGTTTTCCTCCCCGATTGCACCGATTTGTGCATGACGGACATCTCCATAACCCAACCCAAGCCAGTGGTGGTGACTATCGAGAACAGGAAAGAGGTTGTCAAACCAGGGTCCGTGGAGCCTGAGAATAATGTTGGGAATGCTTACAGTCCGAATAACTACATTTCACCGGTGGGCCAGAATAGACCAAATGTCGAATTTCCAGTCGGGGGAGAGCTGTGTGTAATCCGAGGGGACAATTCAGGACAGGGAATGGATGATTTGACAGCCGTGGAAAAGGATGTTGTCAAGTCCCAATTTCATGATGACCAAGACTCAGCCATCAACTGGTATGATAATGAAGAATCAGCAGAGGCCACGGGGTGGTTAGACAATCAGCCGGATGTAATAGGGGAGTCCCAATCAGAACAAGGCCCGGCAGGGGCAGGAATGTCAACAACGCCTGGGAGTGTCGAAAAGCAGAATACATCGCCGGAGAGCGCCGGTGTCGAGAGTTTTGCTCGGGAATGGAGCATTTTAAGTACAGGGATCAGTGAGCAATCTACTGCATTGACACAGTCAGAACAAGAAAGATTCGAGGATTCTGAGAGGATCAGAAAAGCAAAAGGCCACGTAGGGGTCGAAACCGCCGCAAGTACGGAAATGGAGGATGCTGTGAACATAGGGATAAAAGGTACTATGAGTATCGGGACGGTTGTGCCAGAACCAGACAGATGCTTGTCAGTCGCAGATGGTATGTGGTGGGAAGACGACGATCTATGTCTTGCCCACACGGACAAGGATTGGAAAGGTAACCAACCAGATGATACCTGGTATATCGGCGAAGTCGATCACATGACTAGGAGTGGACGGTATTTCAAGCCTCCACACCTAGATCAGCCGGAGGCGTCTGGGAAAGATAATGAAGCAGAGAAACAAAAGGAGAAGCGACTCGAAGATGAGGCCGTATTGAGACAATTGAAAAAGATACAAGCAGACATCTCCATCTGGGGACTGCTTATGGCTTCTCGAGTACATAGACAAGCTGTCCTTACAGCCATGGACAAGGCCAAGCTGTCCATAGACACCACGCCCGAGCAGCTGGTGGGATTAGTCTTTTCAGGAGGAAATTCCCCAGCATTGAGTTTTTCTGACAAAGAACTGCCACCCGAGGGTGCGAACCATAATAAGCCGCTCTACATCTCTGTCGAGTGCAGAGATAAATGGATACCTGTGGTACTTGTCGACACGGGATCCGCTATCAATGTCTGCGTGGCAAGGACAGCTTATGCGATTGGTTTGAAAGTCGCGGATTTTATACCAACGGCCCAGGTGATTCGGGCGTATGATAACACAAGCCGGGAGGTAATGGGGACAGTTAAGATTCAAACAAAGGTTGGGCCCGGACAGCACGAGATAGATTTCCATGTCTTGGAGGTTCCTGCAACGTTCAACTTGCTTTTGGGACGGCCGTGGCTGCATCAGGTAAAGGCGGTCTCCTCTACCTTACATCAAGTGGTGAAATACCCCTATGGGAAGGGAGTAGCCATTGTTTTTGGAAATTCATCAATTCATCCACCACCAGAGGTGTCTACGCCTGTTCTAGAAATTGAGCATGGTATAGAAGATGTGTTCATATCAGGTTTGACCTTGGCCGAGGCTCGGGTTGTACAGAACATCATGGCAGCTAACGAAGGGGTGTATGTCAGTGCCTAAGCAGTTTATCTCATGAACAAACTCCAGCACATCCCCGGGATGGGATTAGGAAAGAGCGGTAGGAAAGGTGCCGCAGCATCGACCGAAGTGCCACATAACCCCCATACCTTTGGTTTGGGCTACCTACCCACCAAAGAGGATTGGATAAGGAAAGGAAAGGAAATGGCCGGAAGGGCCAGGGCGAAACAGATGGGGAAGCCCTTTGACTTGATGCACCAGCCCATTCGGGGGACCCTGAACGGACGTTTCGTCCGGGAGGGGGAGGACTTTCCGTTCTGTGGCTTCCCGGAGCCGTGGCTCAATGCGGAGATGAAGCGCGTACCGGGATTTGAAATTTTCTTTGATTTACAGTTACCTGAGGATGACATCGCCGAAGGGCAGGCAGATCTATCGGCTGAGGCCGAGCAAAGTAAGGAGGTACAGTCCGAGGACGCTGAAAATGAAATGGGGGCAGCGCTGGCATGTCTACTGTCAGATCCTCCGATCGAACAGAGGTGCTTGGGGGATAGCTCCTCGGTATGTGTGATTGGGAATGAAGCGGCTGCGGGCTTACCATCAGCTATTTTGGATGCATCGATCGCACCTTCTCTCATCTGGCAATATGAAGAAGGCTTTCTATCAAGCAGCACCGGGTCAGGTAGTGAGCCGGAATCTGATTCTACCGAATCTTGTACGTCGGAATCAGATTCCAGCTCAATTGAGTCTGAGTCCGGTATTCCCGGGGGTGATAACCC
This sequence comes from Camellia sinensis, assembly GCF_055761805.1. NCBI lineage: Eukaryota > Viridiplantae > Streptophyta > Magnoliopsida > Ericales > Theaceae > Camellia > Camellia sinensis. Next base: position 18,572,763 of record NC_138966.1, read on the forward strand.
GGATACCACCGTCCTGTCTAGGTCGTCTTTTTCATTTTCTTTTGAGTCTGTTGTAACGGAAGAATCCGACGGCTCGGAAGTATTTAATGAGAACGACGTGGATGTGGTTTCGGAGTATTTTTCTGTGCCTTTGATTTATTGCTTAAATCAGGATTTTCAAAATTTTGATGAAAACGACGAGGAAGAAATTCCTCCGGTTTTGCAACGGTTAATTGATCAAGAGCAGGAAAGATTTGTTAAACCTTTAATGGATGAAATCACTACTGTCAATGTTGGTACTGAGAAGGACACGCGGCTGGTCCAGATCGGGTCCACGTTGTCTTCTGAGGAACGCGAGCGCTTAATCGCTTTGTTAAAAGATTTCAAAGATGTTTTCGCGTGGTCCTACGAAGACATGCCTGGAATCGATCCTGAGATTGTACAGCACCGGATCCCTCTTGATCCCGAGGCCCGACCTGTCAAACAGAAGCTCAGGAGGCTCCGCCCTGATTGGGCCATTAAGATCAAGGAAGAGGTCACCAAGCAGATTGACGCAGGCTTCCTGTTGGTGTCTGAGTATCCGACTTGGTTGGCCAACATTGTTCCTGTGCCGAAGAAAGACGGCAGAATTCGGGTCTGTGTAGACTTCAGAGACTTGAACAGGGCCAGTCCGAAGGACGACTTTCCCTTGCCACACATCGATGAACTGGTAGATTTCATGGCAGGACATGCCTTGCTTTCGTTTATGGATGGTTTCTCAGGCTATAATCAGATAGTAATGGCGCCCGAGGATCGGGAGAAGACTGCATTCACTACCCCGTGGGGTACATATTGTTATCGAGTGATGCCATTTGGGCTGAAAAACGCGGGAGCTACATATCAGCGGGCAGCAACTACGATATTGCATGATATGATCCATAAAGAGGTCGAGGTGTATGTGGACGACATGATTGTCAAGTCCAAAGAAAGAGAGGGCCACTACACCGCCTTACAAAAGTTTTTTCAAAGGATCAGAGAATTTCGGCTGCGGCTAAATCCCCAGAAGTGTACTTTTGGTGTTACAGCAGGAAAGATGCTAGGGTTTCTGATAACGCAAAGGGGCATCGAGGTCGACCCTTCCAAAATCAAGGCCATCTTAGAAATGCCACCACCAAGGACTGAAAAGTAGGGGCGAGGCTTTCTAGGTAAAGTGCAATTCATAAGGCGGTTTATCTCTAAACTAACCTTGACTTGTGAACCACTTTTTGGCCTCCTGAAGAAAGGAAAGAAATTCCAATGGGACGGCCGATGTCAAGCAGCTTTTGAGCAGATCAAAGAGTATCTACAGAACCCGCCTGCATTGTCACCGCCAGAACCGGGGAGACCGCTGATATTGTATCTTTCGGTAACTGAGACCACCATGGGCTGCATGCTCGCACAGGAGTCAGAAGACAAAGTGGAAAGGGCTATCTACTATCTGAGCAAGAAGATGCTGGATTACGAGACCCGCTATACACCACTGGAGAAGGCTTGTTTGGCCTTGGTATGGGCTACCCGGAAGCTGCGGCACTACCTGTTAGCTCACTCTGTAATGTTGGTTTCACGTTTGGATCCCATCAAATATCTTTTCGAGAAACCAGCACTTACAGGTAGGCTAGCTCGTTGGTTGCTATTGCTTTCCGAATTTGACTTGAAGTATGTAACACGCAAGTCGGTGAAAGGGAGAGCGGTAGCGGAGTTCCTTGCCGACCACCCGGTTGAGGGGGATGAAGCGGTTGAGTACCTATTCCCAGATGAAGCGATTCTCCATATCGAGGATGAAACTTGGACGATGTACTTTGACAGAGCGTCAAACCAGTATGGGTATGGGATAGGGGTGTTGCTGATAGCGCCTGACGATTCCCGTATCCCTTTGGCATTCAAGCTCCAGTTCAAAGTCTCGAACAATGAGGCAGAGTATGAGGCATGTATTGCTGGTCTGGAAGCAGCCCTAGAGCTAGGAGTAAGACGGCTGGACGTCATTGGGGACTCGAATCTTGTTGTATCTCAAGCAAAAGGAGACTGGAAGGTCAAGGAGGAAAGGATGATAATTTACCACCAAACCTTGGATTTGTTAATTCCTCGGTTCGAGAAACTAAATTTCACCCACCTCGTAAGAGAGAACAACAGGTTTGCAGATTCGTTAGCAACTCTATCTTCCATGATAGACATCCCGTCGGGAGTCCGGATGCGTCCAGTCATCATTGATCAGAAGTTTGCGCCAGCATACGAGTCGGTTTCCGCCATAGATGAGGCCCAAGACGACAACCCCTGGTATTACGATATTTGGAACTTCTTGGAAAAGGAGACGTATCCGATAGGGGCAAGCGCTAAGGATAAAAGGGCCATTAGAAGAATGGCTATTCAGTTCATCATCTGCGGAGGTAAGCTGTACAAAAGAGGTCATCTGGGAATGCATAAGCTCTGTGTAGAAACTGAAGAGTCGAAGCGCCTAATGGAGGCCATCCATGGAGGAGAGTGCGGTGCACACATGAATGGAGTGATGTTGGCCAGAAAGATCCTTAGGCAGGGTTACTACTGGTCGACCATGGAAGAGGATTGTATCGGCTTTGTTCGGCGATGCCACAAATGCCAGATCCATGCGAACCGTATAAATATCCCACCATCCAAGTTGTACAACATGACTTCCCCGTGGCCGTTCTCCGTGTGGGGGATTGATGTGATCGGAGCTGTTACCCCGAAGGGATCGAACGGACATGAGTATATCCTCGTAGCGATAGATTATTTCACGAAGTGGGTCGAGGCCCAATCATACGCGGTGTTGAAAGTGTCGCACGTCGCAAAGTTCATCAGGAACAACATCATTTGTCACTACGGGGTGCCAAATGAGATCATCTCGGATAATGGATCCCACTTTAAGAAAGAAGTGGTCGACTTGTTGGAAAAGTATAACGTGGCTTTTCATAAGTCATCTACGTATCGGCCGCAAACCAATGGAGCAGTTGAGGCCGCCAACAAGAACATCAAGCATATACTGCGAAAAATGGTGGAGACCTATCGAGATTGGCCAGATAAGTTGCCGTTCGCTCTGTGGGGCTACAGGACTTCGATTAGAACCTCCACCGGAGCAACTCCATATTCGTTAGTGTATGGAATGGAGGCTGTTCTACCTATTGAAATTGAAGTTCTGTCTTTACGGGTATTGGCCGAATGTCAGATAGCTGAGGCAGATTGGCAGCAGAGCAGGTTCGAGGAACTAATGCTCTTTGATGAAAGAAGACTGAAAGCACTGTACCACGTTCAGAGTTATCAGCGCAGGATTGCTCGGGCTTTTAACAAGAAGGTTAAGTCCAGAAATCTAAAGGAAGGGGATTTGGTACTCAAAGACAACCGAGCTCCCATCCACGACCCGAGGGGCAAGTTTAGACCCAATTGGACTGGTCCCTACATCATCAAAACTATCTGGTCAGGCGGAGCTGTGGTTCTGATGGACTTAGATGGCTTAGAATTCTCTCAACCGATCAATATGGACAAGTTGAAGAAATACTACCCTTGAGAGGCTTGCTAGGCCGAAAACCCGAAAGGGCGACCTACGCAAAAGTTAGAACACAAATTAGAAAATATAAAAACTGAGCTCGCAAGGTTGAAAACCCGCAAAGGGCGGCCTTGGCAAAAGTTAGAGCGCAAAAGGAGAGTGAAAATACTCGAGCGAACCTAAACCGGAACTACGTAAGGCTTGATTCCCATGTTTGGGATACGTAGGCAGCTACATCCTGAAGTTCAGCCATAACACTTCCCCGATCAACTTTGCCCATTTGATCATCTCAGCCATCTTTTAGTCCATCAGCATTCGTTGGAATCTCCGGTGCAGTGCCACTCAGACTAGGGGCAACTTTCCGTTGCTATGCAGTGCTACGAGGTTCTTCAGACTAGGGGCAACTTTCCAGTTGCAGGAATCTGGGGTTGTGCATCTCAAGCGACAGATCTCAGGCGTGTCCAGTTCTGATCCACATCAAAAATGTTTTTGAAAAGTTTTAATATAAGCTGACTTCGTTCAAATAATCTTTTTACAACTTCGACCATTTTCGGACCAAAGTGGAAAATTCTTAGTACCAGAACTTTCAATTTCATTGATTTCAAAACAAAGTTCTCCTGCTCTTACAAACAATTGAAGTTGCTTTTTTATTACATTCAGGAAAGAAAACTTGAAAGTACTAATAAAGCAATAAATCTAGGGCATGGTCAAATCAGGTGTTCCTGTGCCCCCTCCCAGAGCTGGTCGAAGCCTCTGATGCCAAGCTGGGCCCGATCTGTGCTTCTTCATTGAGCCAATCTATGCACTCGTCAGATAAAGTGCAACTGAAAGTAGGAGCGGGGGCCAGGAGTTCTCTCATCCTCCATGCAGTGGCCTGCCAGGCAAGCTGCGCACCCCGGGCTGGGAATGTAGCAGGATACTCTATCCCCTCTGGCGGGAAGGTTTGATCATGGCCAAATTGGCGTCGAATCCGAAATGGGAAATAGAATACACAATGAGTGAGACCAACCAGTTGAATTCCAGTCTGTCGAGGCATGTTGTAACTCATTGCCGGAAGGTTCAACCAAGGGCATCGCCAAGCAATACGGTCTGCGGACAAGTGGCACATCCAAGCGAACCACCATTCCTCATCCAAGGCATTGACCAGACGATGCCGGAAGAAGTAGCCGCGAGCTGAATATGCTGGGCAGGACTCCACAACCTGCAATTTATCCATCAACCACACCTGGGGAGGGATTGAAAAAATGAGAGATTAAAGAATAGAGAGATGTACGAGGAGAGAAAAGTGAGAATGGGGTTTTGTGAGAAAAGACTGAGCTCGAGGGCCGAGTGATGTGAGCAATACAGAAATGCGAGATTGGGTGGGAAATATTACCTGTAACAGTAGTGGACTCCCTGCCAACCTAGTCGTCTCATGACGGTAAAAGGCGTCTAAGCCCATTAGTGTCTTGGCCAGAACCATGGTGATACAGCTCTTACCCTCTCTCAAGCCTCGAGCAACCTCAATCAGCCGAACACTAGCCCCTCCAGAGCCCAAAATGAACAGGAAATGAGACAGCATGCATAAGCAGAGGGCATGTCGCCGGAAGCCTTGCCAGTGATGGTTGCTGCGATTACCAGCATCAGAAAATCGATTGGCCAAACTCGGAATGTCTAACATCCCATCGTCCGTCAAAGACCGAGCATCGCGCATGCTGAGTCCACACATGAGCCCTAAGGATTGGACATGGCCAAAATTAAGTTGGGGTAGGAGCTCCTCGTCGCGCTCGGACTCCATTAAGGCTCGGAAATCTTCAAAGGTAGGACACATCTCTTGCCCGGCGAAGCTAAAGACATGTGTCACCGGATTCCAAAATCTTGCCGCGGCGTGAAGAAACGGGAGATGCAACGGGGTACGACCCAGAGTGAATAGTGCATTTATGCCGAAACCCCGGAAATTCACCTTTTCCGAGCCATCCAAGCTAGCAATCCAAGCTGTGAGATTTTGAGCAAGAAACTCTTCCATTGGAGCAAATCAGTGTGAAAATGAGGAAAACTACGAAGCTGAGATCTTTTGTAGGTGATAAGGTTGAGTGGGGGGACATGTGTCAAAATTCTGGTGGTTCCCCTCGTTTAGTGCCGACCGACCAGAAATATATGCCGACCGGCCATTTCATTTTGCCGACAAAACAGACATACGGCCGGTAGCCACTCCTTGCAGCCGGTGGTTCCTACACCGTGCCGGTGGGCTTCCTCCCTGGTCTCCTGAGCTGTTTATGCTAAGAATTGGGGAACTTCACCACCTCCAAATCCCCCCCGGCGATAAACTCTTGCGAAGTCACACCCGTCTGCTTATCGAGTTTTGAACATTTGCTTATCGAGTTGTCTTTCGCTCTCTTGTAGCTCTCGGCTCGTTTATCAAGTTGTATTCACACTTGTTTGGTTGTGTCATAGCTTTGTTTTGCTTATCGAGTTGTAAGTCGGTTCACTACCTGATTATTACGATGACGAATTTCCAAAATGAGTTCAATTTCGTTCACATTGCGGTGTGAAACCCTGCGATGCGATGCACAGAAGATCCACAAATGCAACACCTTTTGAATAAAACGATTAGTTTCATTCCCCATCACATGTTTTGCAAAGTGTATGAATTTTGAGAAAGAAAATAAACCTGCCTGAGGCAGTGCAATGTGCTTAAACTACTAGTAAAAAAGGGAAATAAAACGTAGAATGGCAGGGTAGCCAAGTATCAGAACTGATACCGGTGAAACTCCCCTTGCGGTTAACGCACCTTCCGCGTCTTTGTTCGGGTCAGCCGCGTTGGACGCCCTCACAATACGGGAAGTCACACCTTTGAAACGTGAACCTTTGAGTTGACCTCAGGCCACAACTTCTGCAAGCAACGCTCGATGCATGCGAAGAATGTCCCGCCCCGTATCCTTTTCATGCTTTGTGAGCCCCGCAAATTATTTCGATTATGCTGTGTAATAGTACGTTCCTTTACTTGCGTAGACCGCATGTTTTACCTGCGTAGACCGCATGTTTAATTCCATTACCTGCGTAGACCGCATGTTTTACCTGCGTAGACCGCATGCTTAATTCCATTACCTGCGTAGACCGCATGTTTTGATTGCGTAGACTGCATGTTGATTGCGTAGACCGCATGTTTAATTCCATTACCTGCGTAGACCGCATGTTTTGATTGCGTAGACCGCATGTTTAATTCCATTACCTGCGTAGACCGCATGTTTTACCTGCGTAGACCGCATGTTTAATTCCATTACCTGCGTAGACCGCATGTTTTGATTGCGTAGACCGCATGTTTAATTCCATTACCTGCGTAGACCGCATGTTTAATTCCATTACTTGCGTAGACCGCATGTTTAATTCCGTCACCTGCGTAGACCGCATGCTTATGATCAATTTCGTCGCCTGCGTAGACCGCTTGCTCCGCTTGCCTAGTTGTATTTCAATATGCATTGTCATGCTCTCTACTTACTTTGCGCTGTCACGCATTTCGAGTACACCACTATTCTTGCATTGTCATGCATGTCGCTAACAATATTGTACCTGTTAAGTTTGTTTTCTTTGCAGGCACGATATTGTATGTACGGTTCATTTGAAGCTGGTGCAACCAGACGAGCCGCACAGGTATTGTATCTCCCGAGTGAGACGTATTGAGAATTCCATAATTCTCTTACATCCTTTCTGCATTGTAGTGTAGTTTGGTATGCTAGCTTAAAACTGTCGCATGTTTGCTTCATTACAGCTTTCTTTGCATGATCATAAGTTATGCTCGGCTTCGCGCATTGTCTTGCATTTTGCCCCCGCCTTCGGGCGCATATCTTATTTGTCTTGTATGTTTGTCTAAGTCTTCGGCCTTGTCAAAAATGGGTCGTCTCTGGGCTTTGACATTCACTCCCGTCATTGTTATGACTTTCGAGTTCTGTCAAAGAGGGGCAACTGTAGACACCCCATTTTTGACCGTCCTCAAGACTTGGATGTCACTGTTTGAACACACGGTGATCTTCCATGATTGTGTTCGTTTGGAGTTCCCGGAGGTCTCGGCTCGCGCGCCTTACCTCAGGATCCCCGAACTTGACTGTTTAGTGTCTGGTTTTGCGCCGAACACTTTTGTTTTGCCTTAGAGGGGCAGGGAATGCCTTGTGAGACATCCCCATACACCACCGGCAGTGGCTGGAGGCCACCGGCTGGTCTTTTTCTTCCATCGGCAATTTTGTTTGCCGGTCGGCACACTTTATTGCCGGTTGGCATAATATGTTGCCGGTCGGCACTGTTTTTTGCCGGAATAGTTTTTTTGGGCAGCCGACCACTGTTCCTCCACTTTATGGAGATATTTTGTGCCAGCTGTGATAGCTGGCACCAACTCCTTTCCCCTCCATACACGTGTATGGAGGGATTTCCCTCTAGCCAAGCTTGTTGAATAAGCTTTGCAAGAGGGATCCTTATAAGAGAGAGGCTTTCCTCTTGGTTCTAGGTTAGAAAAACAGAAGCAAAATCAGCCTTTAGAGATATAGATACATATTATCTCTATACCTCTCTCCCTCTCCCTTCTTGTGTGTGTTTCTTGGCCCAAAAGGTGTGTTTTACCTTACTTTTGCACCATTACACACACCATTACACCTTAGTCCGAGATTGAGGGACTTGGGGGAGTTGTTTCTTGAGTTTTGGACTGGTTTTGATCCAAAGAAGGAGGTTAGGCCATTTGTTCTTCAAGGGTTCTTCAAGGGTGAGCATCTTCCCTTTTATTTCCCAAACTTGCATTGGTTTTCTACCTATTTTGTTTATTGTTTTGGCTCTTGTGTATAACATAAAAAAGGCTCATATTTTCCTGCTCTAACACTTTCATTAAGGTCACTTTGTGGTTAGATTGCAAACTCACCCTCATAGGCCTTGTTTGGCCTATTTTGGTGCCATTTTGATAAGGTTTTGTTCACTTCAGCATTTTGATCTTTTGATCACCAAAAATCAGTGTATTTTAGTGTCAAAAAAGTTGGTTCGAAGTCTTGCATAGGGGAGGGACACCCCTCTCCCTTTATGGTTTTGTTTCCTTGCTTTTTGGGCTCAAAAGGATAGCATGTGTGCTTGTTGTTTCTTGGCTTCATTTCAGTACTTTTTTAGGCATCTTAGGTCTTACATAATCTCTGTTTTTGGTCGGATTTGGGCCCTCTTGTATGCTTGTAATACTTGCTTTGTATTGCTCCATCTTGCTTAGAAATACATCCCATGATTAGGCCATGATTTTTGTGTGTGTTGGCTTGGTTCCATGAAGCATTTAGCATTGTTTTTCCATGCTTACAATCTGTTGGTTATCAACTTGGTCATGTTTGGCATATTTGTTATGGTTGCTATGTATTTTGGCTTGTGAGCCCTCAAGTATATGAGTCATAAGTGCTTTGGTTGGTCTACTTTGATGAGTGGAGGTTGTTTGCCATGCCATTTTAGTCCAAAAATCATGCCTACATGTGTGCATGCATGGTCTTTTCCATATCTTGAGGTTGTGTCTTCCTATGCCTAAGAATGAGCCTTGGTGTATTTGTTTCATGGGGTTTATTTTAGTTGCCATATTAGGAGTTTTTGGGGTCCTATCTTGCATGCATAAATTCTGTTTTTACTTGTTTTAATCATGCCATGAATGGCCATGTTGGTGGGGGTAAGTTGTCTCCTTTAGTGCCTTAGCTTTGGGACCATAAGTTTGCTTGTTAACATGAGTTGATTGTCTATCATTTTAAGCGCTTTTGGCCACTGTTTTGAGAAGGGTGAGGGCCTGCCCCTTTGCCACTTCAAGCCCTCTTGCATGCTTGCTCCATGTTTGTCGCATATTTGTTCCATTAAGCTTTGTAGCACATCAATTCCATGGTCAATTTGCTCCATGTTTGCATCATGTTTGTATCTTGTGTGCTTGGTATCATACATTTTTGTCATGATAGTTGCATATTGCTTGTTGTGTTTTCCACCTTGGTGGCATGACACATTTGAGGCTTGTGAGCATTACATGCATTGCATTTACTTGGTTTGGGGTGTCAAACCAAGTGCGGGAGTCAAGGACCATTCATACTTCAAGTGATGTAATGTGCCTTGATCCCCGGTCATCGGGACCTTTGACTCCTACTTGATAAGGCCCCGGTTTTCATGTTGTTTGTTGCATGCATTTTCATATCAAATGGTAAATTCGATCCTTTGACCCACCATGTACCATTGATGGTTCAAGGATTGAAAGTCATGCTTCTTTGAGTTCAAAATATGATAAGAAGTAGGACCATGCTTACATGTGTCCAAAAACTCCATGCTATGCACTGTCTGTTCTCTGTTTGCTGTCAGATTGTCTTCTGCAGGAAGTTTCTGCCGACCGGCAGAATTTAGTGCCGACCGGCACTATCTGGAGTGCCGATGGATCCGATAAAGTGCCGATGAGAATTTTGAAGTGCCGGTGGAAATTCTGTCTGGCCGGTGGTGCTCTGCAGGATGCAGAGAGCTTGTTCCAGTACTTTGGAAATTTTCAGAAAGACAAGGCAGTACAAACAGAGGTGACAAGAGTATAGTACGGGTTTTCCGGGTAGGACGGATTCGAGCATGCATCATCCGCGCGCCCCGAGGCAGAGGCTGTGGCCACCCTCTTCATTCTTTTGCTTCCCTTTTTTTTAATTAATTAGGAAATTTTGTAATAATTTTATTTGTTCATTATTTTGGGACTGTAATATTAATTCGAACCCTCTGAGTGAGGGTAAACATGTAATAAGTGTGGGTGAGTGTGTGTATGTCTTCCAATCCCCATTTCTTTCTTCCCTTTTATTTACCAGCTTATGATGGTAGATTGGGGCATTTTTGAAATTAGCATACCTTATGATATGCATGCGTGCATTCATGCATCTGTTAACATGCACCGGGCTCGGTACATCATGCTAACCGCATTCGTATTTTCAAATTCCAAAATTGAATACATGAATTCGTTGGTTGCCTATCGTATGCCATATCTAGGTTAACCGAGCCTGCCTAGATCGCATTTTGCATGTGATGCATTAGCCACTTTTAACATGAACTAGGACATGCATGTTTGCTAACTAGTTTATTGTTTTGGCACGGAGTACGATGTAAGTATTTTTGCTTTAGCATCCAGCATGCGTGTGAGTGTTGCCATGACAGTATACTTGCCATGCGGCTAAGTGCTTACATGAGATAAATTGCTTGAATGCCTGTGGGTGGAGGTCAAATTGCTTAAATTGGGATAATGCGTTAAAACTGCGATTTTTAAGCCCCCTAGATAGTGGCAAAACCATCTTTTCCAAAAGCCCACTTGAAGGTGGCAAAACCTGCATTTTAGCCTACTTACGAGTAGCAAACCATTTTCAAAACGAACATAAAATGTTTTATTTCCAATTTGGGCGATTCGGTCTATACTTGTTTGCTGCGCGCATAACACAGTAATTGTAGGCTAACAATTGGTTTAAGAACGCATAACGTTTTCAAAATTGGATATCACGGTTAGTAGAGGCCGGTCTTCGGACCGGGCGAAAGGGGGTGCTCATAGCTGACCTTCCCCGATCGTACCCAAGCTCCCGAGCCGAGACAACTCCGGTGATGACGGACATGTGGCCTTCGGCACCGAGTTAGGGTTTCCTAAATTTCCCCATTTAAAAAATATTTAGGTGGCGACTCTGTATCTGGCAAAGCAGTCCATGTTTGGCACTACTTTCTCAAAAAATCTGTTTCTCAAAACAATTTGCCAGATTTGGACTCTTTGGTTCAGATTAAGAACCGCGACAACAAAATCGAGTCCGAACAGTAGCACGAGGCCCACGCGGGCGCTGTTACACCTATACCGGATGAAATTCTAGAACAGGAGGAATGAGCTGGTCAGGCCAATGTGGCCTAGCCAATAGGTCAGCAGGCCATGGGCGCCTTAGCCCGCGAAATGACAGGAGCATTGAGGGAATCTATGGACATTCTCAAGGCCGAGAATCAAGTCCAGGCCCATGTAGCTGAGGCAGCACCATCTTTTCTGAAGAGGGAGTTCTTTTGGTCGAATCCGAACGAGTTTTTGGGCGACCCTAAGGAGCCACTGAAGGCTGATGAGTGGCTTGAACAGATAAAAAAGACGTTTGAGATGCTTGGCATTGAAGATGGGGGCTTGCGAGTGACCTTGGCGTCCTTCCAGCTGAAGAGAGACGCGGGTCAATGGTGGAAGTATGCGCGGAGGCGCATTGGAGGGAAGCGGGAGGCCTTTGTTGAAGCTTTCCAGGACAAGTATTTACCTGCAACGGTGAGAGAGAAGTTGAGAGATCAATTCTCTAAGTTGGTGCAGCTGAATACGCTAGTGGCAGAGTTCGAGGCCACTTTTACTAGCTTGTCTAGGTTTGCACCTGAGTTAGTGGCGACTGAGGAACGCCGCTGTCTGGAGTTTGAGAAGAGACTGAGAACCGGGCTCATGTTTAGAGTTTCCTGGTCCATGATTAGGGACTATGGGTGCCTCGTGAAGGCCACTGCCCATCTTGAGACCATTATGCATGCGGAGGAGGAGAGGATGAAGGGCTCCAGGAGGAGTCAGGATGGCCAGGGGGACGGTAAGAGGTAAAGGGGTTCTAATCCTCAGCAATCCCAGGGAGTGCATTCGAGATCTACCTTTCTAGTGTCAAGTTCGGGTTCTGGGAGAGGCGGTCAGGGAGACATCACCTATTTCAAATGTGGTCAGTTGGGCCACAAGTCTCCAGCTTGCCCACTGAGAGGAGGAGGGCAACGAGCAGCATCATCTTCGGCTCGTTCTTAAGGCCAGAGTCAAGGAAGAGGCCAGCCACTCACTTGTTATTAGTGTGGGCAGGCGGGGCACCTGAAGAGGTTTTACCCACAATTGGGTGGCACACCTGGTGCGTCTGGTTCGAAGCAGACACAGAGTTACCAACCAGCGCAGTCAGTTCAGGCCTCGAGGGCCAATCAGGGAGCCTTTTCGGCTCAATCTGTGCAGCAGTCTTATGCTCCGAGAGGTGAGCAGGTGGATCAGAGACCTACGGGGCGCGTGTATGCTGTTACAACACCAGATCTTGTACCGGCTCCGTCTGTTGTGAGAGGTACCTTTTTGTTTTGGAACTCGGTTGCCAATGTGTTAATTGATACGGGTGCATCCCATTCCTTTATATCTTTTGCATTTGCATCTGTTTTGGGATTGGAGTTGGCGCAGTTAGCATCTCCTATTTGTGTGGTATCACCTATTGGGGGTGAGATGGTGTTGAAACTAGGGTGTCGGGGTTGTGATATAGAGGTCGTCGATCGTCGGCTTTCGTTTTCTTTTGTATTGATGGATATGTCTGGGTTTGATGTAATTTTGGGTATGGACTGTTTATCGTCATACCGGGCTGTGATAGATTGCTACCGTCAAAGGGTTACTGTATGTACCTTGAGCGGTGACTGCTTTCATTTCTTGGGGGATCGGGTTGGTAGAGTTTTACCATCGGTGTATGATCTGCTAGGGTAGAATGAGCTTAGTTGTCTTCTCGCTTGCTTTATGAGTAGTGAGTGTGATGAGACCCGAACTGAGTTTCCAAGAGTGGTTTGTGAGTACTCGGACGCCTTTCCTGAGAATCTTATTAGTTTACCACCCCATCGAGAGATCGAGTTCTCTATTGACTTAGTGCCTAGCATGGCACCGATTTCTATGGCACTATATTATTTTGCCCCAACCGAGTTGAGTGTGTTGAAGATTTAACTCCAAGAGTTGCTAGATAAGGGTTTTATTCTCCCTAGTACTTCCCCTTGGGGAGCACCGACCATCTTTGCTAAAAAGAAAGATGGGGCTTTGAGACTTTTCATTGATTATCGAAAACTGAATCGGGCTACGGGTAAAAACAAGTACCCTATGCCTCGTATAGATGATCGGTTTGACCAATTGAAAGGATCTCGTTGTTTTTCTAACATAGACTTCAAATCGGGTTACCATCAGTTGAGGGTCAGGGAGGAGGATATCCTGAAGACGGCATTCCGTACGCGGTATGGCCATTATAAGTTTCTGGTGATGCCTTTAGGGCTTACCAATGCACCGGCTGTGTTCATGGACTTGATGAACCGGATTTTCTGAGAGTTCTTAGACCGCTTTGTAGTCGTCTTTGTGGACGACATTCTGATTTATTCACCTTCTGAGGAGGAGCACGAGGAACACTTGTGAGTGGTGCTTGAGTTGCTTAGAGTCCATAAGTTGTATGCTAAGTTCGAGAAGTGTGAGTTCTGGCTAAAAGAGGTTAAGTTCTTAGGCCATGTGGTATCCAGGGAAGGGGTGACCGTAGATTCATCCAAGGTAGAGGCAGTGCAGGATTGGGCACAACCTAAGAATGTCTTCGAGATCCGTAGTTTCTTGGGGTTGGCCGGGTATTACCGTCGGTTTGTGAAGGATTTCTCCAGGCTAGCTTCGCCTTTGACTAGATTGACGCGAAAATGGGTCAAATTTGTGTGGAGTGAGACTTGTGAAAAGTCGTTCCAGGAGCTTAAAGTTAGACTTACCACCGCTCCAGTCTTGATTATTCCAGAGAGAGGTTTAGGTTATGCAGTGTATTGTGATGCCTCAAGAGAGGGTTTGGGTTGTGTATTGATGCAAGGGGGGAAAGTAGTAGCCTATGGCTCACGTCAATTGAAAACGCATGAGAGGAACTACCCTACCCACGATCTAGAGTTAGTAGTTGTGATATTTGCCTTGAAGATTTTGAGGCACTATCTTTATGGTGAGAGATTCGAGGTGTTCTCGGATCATAAGAGTCTGAAGTATCTGTTTACACAGAAAGACTTGAATTTAAGACATAGAAGGTGGATGGAGTTCATAGAAGATTATGACTTTGAGTTGCATTATCATCCAGGGAAGGCCAATGTTGTGGCCGATGCTCTAAGTAGAAAGTCCATTAATGATGTAGCTTGTATTGCTATCCGGGAATGGGAGATGTTTGGTGCTCTTGGTGAGTTTGACTTGCGTCTGGGTGAGTCTGTGGAGTCTACAACCTTGTTTTCTATAGTTGCACAACCTACGCTTGTGAATCGAGTGTTAGAAGCACAAAAGGGTGACTTTCAGGTAGAATCCCTCCGGGAGAAGATCTCTAGTGGGAAGGTAGAGAAGGGTTTGATGGTGTACTCTGACCTGAGTGTGAGGTACCGAGACCACTTGTTTGTGCCGGAGTCTTGCCGATTGGAACTACTCCGAGAGTTTCACCATTCATGCCTTGCGATGCATCCGGGAGGCACAAAGATGTATCATGATCTGGGTTGCCAGTTTTGGTGGTGGGGTATGAAGAAAGATGTGGCAGTGTTTGTGTCAAAGTGCCTTACTTGTCAGCAAGTGAAGGCCGAGCATCAGAGGCCAGCAGGTTTGTTGCAACCCATGCCTATAGCCGACTGGAAATGGGATCACATCACGATGGATTTTGTCGTGGGTCTTCCGAGGACACAACGGGGTAGTGATGCCATTTGGGTGGTGGTTGACCGGTTGACTAAGACGGCGCACTTTATTCCTATGCATGTAAGAGATTCGGCAGATTATCTTGTCGACTTGTATATTTGGGACATAGTGAGGTTGCACGGAGTCCTAGTGTCGATCGTCTCAGATAGAGACCCTCGTTTTACTGGTTGGTCGTGGCAGAGTTTGCAGAGTGCCTTGGGTACTAGATTGACTTTTAGCACAACTTACCATCCTCAGACTAACGGGTAGTCCGAACGCACTATTCAGATCCTTGAGGATATGCTTCGAGGCTGTGCCCTTGACTTTAAGGGGTCGTGGGAGAGACACCTACCCTTAGTGGAGTTCGCCTACAACAACAGTTTCCAATCGAGTATTGGCATGGCACCATTTGAGGCCTTGTATGGCCGACTGTGTAGATCTCCAGTGTGTTTGGTCAAGGTGGGTGATGCACCTTTGTTGGGCCTGGAGTTGGTACGAAAAACGACGGAGAAAGTGGCACTTATTCGTAAGAAGTTGGTTACAGCCCAGAGTTGCCAAAAGAGTTATGACGACCGTAGGAGGAGGCCGTTGTCATTTGAGGTGGGAGATCACGTCTTTGTGAAAATATCACCTAGATGGGGTTTGATGAGGTTTGGGAAGAATGAGAAGTTGTCCCCTCGGTTTATTGGCCCTTTCGAGATCCTTGAGAGGATTGGGGAGGTTGCCTACCGTTTAGCATTGCCACCGCAACCGTCCGGAGTACATGATGTGTTTCATGTTAGTATGTTTCAGAAATATGAGCCGGATCCATCACATGTATTGGATTGGACCAACTTAGAGGTAGACGAGGATGCCTCATATGAGGAGAGATCGGTATGGGTCTTGGATAGGTGGGACCAAGTTTTGCGAGGCAAGACAATTCCTTTGGTCAAAGTTTTGTGGAAGCATGATGGAGTTGAGGAAGCCACTTAGGAACGTGAAATGGAAGTCCGAGAGAAGTATCCAGACTTGTTTGCTAATGTATAACTTTGTGTTGAGATGATAATTGTTATTAATGAAAAGTATGAACATTGTATATGTTTTAGATTATGAGAACATTGTATATGTTATGAATATTTTGGAAACATGAGATTTTTGTAAACATTGTATATGTTTGGGAATATGGAATATCACATGTATTGTATTACTATGGGAGCATTGTATATGCCATGTACACTTCTTGAAAACCTGATTTTTTAATTAAACATTGTTAATGTTTTGGAAATTGTGAATTTTGTTTCGATATAGGGCTTGTGTATCGGGTCGATGAGAATGAATGACTGGAGAATGGGTCATGGTGTTGGATTTGTAAGAATAACATGGTTGGGATTGACCAAGCGTTAATTTTGAACTTAATTTGTAATTTCGAGGACGAAATTCTTTAAGGGGGGAAGGTTATAGCGATCTCGGTTTCTAACTTGACCTTTATGGTGTTTCGGACTCGGGTCTTGTGGTTTAATGTTGTTGTTTATGTCTTTCCCTCTTATTACCCTTGAATTTGAGTTTTGGAATGTCTTGGGCGAGTTTAGAACAGGTTGGTTGGTAGATGGTTTAGAATGTTGTTGTCCAGAATTTTGGTCTTCCGCTCGAGTGGGCTTTCTTGCGCTCAAGCGGGGTTTGCAATCACTCAGTACTTTGTGCATCTGCAGAAATACTACAGACGTGTTTTTTATACGCTCGAGTGGGCCTAAGCTCGAGCGGCCCTTCTGGCGCTCAAGCGGCTATCTGAAGTCTGTAAAATACTAGAAGTGTGTATTCTACGCTCGAGCAGGTATTTCTTTGTTATTATGTCTTGGCGCTTGAGCAGCCTTTCTTGCGTTCGAACGAGTTGAATTTTTGTGTCTGACACTCTAGCTTTGAACTCTCCGCTCGAGCAGGCTGTACGTATATCAGATCGCGAAAGTGACATTTTAAATCACTTTTTCTGTCATTTCTCTCTCTAAAACTTTCCAAAATCCTAAGTTGAGAGCCTCTCTCTCTAGAATACTCTCTCTCTCTACATTTTGGCCTTGATCTAGTGATTTCCAACCCTTGTGTCTTCATTAAAAAGTTGGAGCTTCTCAAGATCTTCCATTTGATCTAAGTAAAGTCAAGTTTGGGTGTTGTTGAGATTTCTCTACTTCTCCTCTGAGCTTCTATACTTGAGGTAGGGATATTCTACTCACCTATAAGAGTTTTAACATAAGTATTAGTCATTTTGTATAAATGGTGGGTTTGTGGAAGATTTGGGTAAAGTCAAGGTTAGGGTTTGATTTTTGAAAGAGGGGTTTCCTATTTTGGGGTTCTATTGTATGTGGGACCTTGATAATGGGGTAGTTTGTGTACATTGGAGGAAAATTTGGCCTTGGGTGCAATGTTTGAGAAAAGGGGGAGAATGCCCTAATTTGTGTTGTACAAATTATTTGTTTTACAAATTATTTGTTTAAATAGTGAAATCATTATGAAAATATGAAATTGATTTGAGAATCATGAAATTGGAGGAAATTGTGCTTAAATGGTGTAGTTAGATTGATGAATCACTCACTTATGGAAAATGTGATAAATTATTTGTTGAGAAATTTATTTATCTGTTTAAATATAATTGTTTTGGGTTATTGGTGGAGGATAGCCATGATTGTTATAGAGAATGCATGATGATTAGGTAAATTAAAACTAATCAATTGGAATATGTCATTGAATATGACAGTTGGAGATAAACATTAAACATGTGATTGAATTGGTCATTGTATATGACAACGTGTTTAAATATATTGTACATGCATATTGTTTGGGATGAGATAGGGGATGTACTCCATTGTTTGGGAGGAGATAGGGGATGGACTCCATGGATAATTAAGTTGGCCGGAGTGTCCAGGGTGAAAGTCGCGAAACCTTTTATATATTTGGGTGTTGGTTCCCTCAGACGTAGTTCCGTAAAATGGCAAGAATATGAAGTGTTGAACGATGTTTGTTATTGAAATGTTGAAACATGAGTTGTAGTCTCATCTTTAAACTGTTTGGATAATATTTAACTATGCCAATGAATTTGGTTTGAACTGATTATGATATAAGTGTTGATTGGTTATGGAAATAGTATAACTGGGTTTACAATTGTTGAAAATTTATCAAATGCTAATGTTTTAGTTAATTCCCATGTGTTGTTTAGCATATCTCTACTGGGCTTTTGCTCACCCTACTTGGGACACCATTTTCAGGTACAGGTGATATGCCGCCTCCAAGATCGTAGCTTGGGAGGTTTTGGAGTTGAAGACTCCCTTTTGTTATTCATTTTGATGATAAATGTATATTCAAGCCTAGGGCTTTCTATGTATAGAGCTAGGCCTCTTTTGTTGTAACCAAGTGATAGCTTGGAAAAACTGTAAGCCCGTAAGACATTTATTTGTTTAATATCTGTTGTAAAAAATACTCTGTTGAATGTAACATGTGACATTTCTTCTATGTCTTATGGATTTTATGAATGGATGATTATGTTGTATTTTGAGGGCGTTACAGTCACTAATTTATGGCTTATAAAGATTTTGTGAATTTTCTAATTTTTGTTTTTTAAAATTTTGAGTCAATTTTTTTATTTTTTAAGTCTGTCGTGACTAGACCATTCTAAAATTTACAAAATTTGAGTCAATTTTGAAAGAAAAAAAGTTTAACTAAAAACAAAAATAAGCCAAATTATATATATATATATATATATATATATATAATTATGAAAATTGGCTTAACTTTGTCTTTTCTATTTTTTTTAATTTAAAAAATTTCACATAATTTTTTTTAAAAAAATCACTAAACGCAAAAATAAGTCGAACTAAAAAGCCAAAAAAGGATATTTCCAAAACAGGCCAAATTTTACATCTGATTATGACTTATCCAAATTCTTCATAATCACAGATGCCAAGGATTCCCTAGACTGGTCCTCCGTGATTTTTATTTCTGAGAGAGATTTTGAAGCAGAACTATCATCTTTGTTAGATCCATAAACAGTTTTGAGAAGGGGAGAACCAGTGTCAACTACCTGTAACTTGCAATCTTCCACCAAATGCAGGAATGGATCCACTTGAGAATATATAAACATAGTATAGCACATACCTGTGAGAATAATATTAGTATATGCTATACTAATATTAGTATATGCTATACTAATATTATTTTCACAATACGAGGTAGTCTTCATGATGTAAATGAGAATGACGATGCAAAAAAAAAAAAAGCCCTAGAAAGAATTGGCATTTAGCAGCATTGATTACTTTAGGAAATAATTGACAAGGATTTGGAAATAAAACCCTAATCTGCAATGAACCACATACCGTTTTATTTTTAAGAGCAACCTTGACACATGGAAGAAGTGAAAGTATATTGTAGGCTTTCGATGAAAGAATGATCATCAAAGTTGCCAAAGTAAAGAGGGATCTGCGTCGTGACAGTGGCATTGCCCTGTGGAAACAGCAGGACATGTCTTGAGTTAGCACAATTGATGTCCCACTAAGTCAATCTTACTCATTCACTACTTCGCTATTTTGGCATTTCATTAAACAACAAAAATAGAAATAAAGAACAAAGTATATATAAAAATATAAAAAGTAAAAATTTAAAAAAACAAAAAAAAAGAAGTTGAAGAAGAAGAAGAAGAAGAAGCACCATATATAGGCAAATTAAATGTAATTCCATCCAACCTACAAAAATATAAGCATAATAGTTGGTTTGGATGCTAACCTCCTTCAATGAGAGAAACTCTTTTCAAGGAAAAAACTAGCTAAAAACTTCAGTTTAGAGCCTCTTGACTGGAGTTCCAAAAATTTTAACAAAATCTACCATAGACTACTAGATTACCACATGTCATGGAAAAAATTGTTTTCTAGCAACTAGGGGGTGCAGAAAGATGACAGTGGAACAATTTCCACCTAGCAGAAAGTGGTTGGTGGGGATGGTTTGTAATAATTTTTTATCAAATAAATATAAATAATTGTTATAATACTACAAAAGAGGAAGAAGAAGAAGCTGTTGTACGATTTCTCTTATAACAAAGGCAAATTATTGCAATGTTGAATAATATGAAACTTAAAGATGTAATGAATCACTGATGAATGAAAGCACAATGTCAATGTAAGTCATAGCAATATCAAGACATGTGTTACTGAGTGAATAAGGGAAAGACTGAAGAGAGAAAAAGACAAGGGAAAGAGTAAAGGAGGAAAAAAAAGGGGGAAATAGGGAAAAGCAGGGGAACCAAGACAATATGTAAATACATATATATGCTGTTAACAAAACAGATCGAAGCCAAATCTACAAGATAACATAATTAGTTCTGAAGACTAGATGAGCTTTATGGCGCAAGTTTTATGCTCTAGTTAAAGGAATCAAGTCTCTACAAGGGCTGAGGAGAGGCTAAACAAATTCATAAAACTAAACCTCCTTATTTAGGATTTTAATAGAAATTGTGATGCAGATGTGTTATGAACATAGATGAAACTTCCACAACCCAAATAATATTCTAGAAAAGAAGAAAAAAAAGACCATCAGAATAAACCGTAAAACCAAATACAAATCAACAATTACCTTGCCACGAGAGAACAACAACACTAGGTTGTATGTATGAGCAATTACTTCATAGTTGCTAGGCATATTTGCAGGAGAGATGGATTGTGCCCAAACTGAATAAAGCAAGAGGCTTATCTGGCGGGTACTCAGCCTAAGAGAATTTACTTCCTGGTATTGAAAGAATAAAACAATGGTCATATGAGTCAACAATCCAAAATATATGTGATTTATTGTGAAAAATATTTTCTATAAAAACAAAATTATTTTTCATTAGTCATGAAAAACATTTTTTATTAATTTTTATCTCCATTATACCAAGTGTAGAAAATGCGTACCCAAACAAACGAAGCATTAAAGTACACTAACAAAGACTTCATTTGGGAAGTGAGTTGACTTTTTGGCTTTTTTAGCCTGAGGTTAAAAAGCCTCATTTAGGTTTGGTTTTTTGACTTTTTTGATTTTTGTGAGAAAAAATAAAATGATTATAATTTGGTTGTGACATTTTGTCTTATTGACTTTTTAGCTTATTTTATTTTTTTGTGACTATTTTAGTCAAAAAGGCAACCCAATCAATACACCAAACGAGGGCAAAATTGTCAAACTAACAATTTAGGAGTTGACAAAGCCAATTCTTAAAAAGATAATTGCCAAATAGATTTCCCTTTCCTATTTGTATTTTTGTTGTGTTCTCATAAGAATTTCTTGGAAACTCCCATCACCCAACCTATAAATCTTAAAAATCAGATTTTAATGTGGCATGTGTAATATTTGCTATTTGAGGTTGGAGCTATTTTAGTTATAAAAAGATAGAATAGGTTAAAAAGTTAAAAAGACAAAATATCATATTCAAATGATAATCATTTCAATTTTTTTTTTCCCCTTACAAAAGTCAAAAAGTTCATCCCAAACAAAACTTTTTAGTCCAAACTAAAATAGCTAAAAAGCCAACCCACTTCCAAAACGAAGGCTAAGTGTAACGCCCCCAAAATACACAATAGATACAACCCAAAACATAAATTAACAATCGCATAAATCAAAGTAAATAGCCCTTTCATTATATGAAGTTAAAGATACAGGAGAGTTCAAAATAAATAAATGTCCTATTGGCTTACATCTTTCCAAGCCTTGACTTGGTTATAACCAAAGTGAGCTTCACTCATTACATCTTAAGCCCTTGGCTTTACAAAAATATACAGTCAAAATTAGAAGCTCTTGCTTCCGAAAATCTCTCCCATGATATTGCCTTGGTGGAGGCATCCTATCATTACCTGAAAATGTTTTTTCCAAATGGGGTGAGCCACAACCCAGTAGGAATCATCTAACACAATATATGACGTTTAGCAGAGATATAAGTACAAAGTGCATACAATGTTTGGGGTAAAACTTTTACAAATGTACATATATTTATAAGATATCAAATTCAAGTCTTCATCCATCTTCTTTCAATTCATATGCCATTCACTTATCTTTCTCAATTCATGAGTCAATTTCATTATTTCTCAACAACCAAGCTGGGGTTACAACTCAGTGGTTTTCAAATCATGCAACACATGCACATAAACACTTCAAACTTCCATTTCACGGATATTTCATCCGCGAGCAGTAGTCAAACGGGACCCATGTAAACGTAGGCTATACAAGCACTACAATTGCCATTTTACGGATATTTCGTCCGCGGGCTAGGCACCCATGTATAATTTCTGAACTTTCACCCAGAACACTCTGGCTAACTTAATTATAATGGAGTCCATCCATTTCTCCTCCTAAACAATCATTCATACATATGCAATGTATATAAACACAAAATCAAACAATGGAGTGCATCCCCTTTCCACTCCCAAATAATCATACATGTACAATGCATATAGACATGACCATATTCAATGACAACCATCAAAAGATTAGTTTCAATTCACCTAATCCACATGCCATTTCTGCAACAATCAAAGCTTTCCTCCACCGATAGCCCAATCCAGTTATCTCTAAATGGATATCCAATCTCAAATAGATAATTAATTCAAAACTTTCAAAGGTGTGAAATAATACATGTTCCATTCCACCATTTATATCAAAGATCATCCAATTTCACATTTTCAATATCAATTCCAATTATTTATATCAAATAGCAAATTGGTTTAATTAGGGCAAAAACCCCATTTTCTTGAATACCAACCCAAGTACCAAAATCCACCATTTTGACACAACATGAACATGTTTTTAGCCCCCAAACTCATTTATTCCATATTCACCAAAAACCCCTCTTTTTCACTTCACTCCCAAACCCTAAGTTTGATCAAACTACTCCCAAATCCCACCATTGTTACACAATAACAAATAACTAAGCTAAAAACCACATGAGAGTGTAAAAAAAATCCCTACCTCAAAGAGAAAAGATAAGCCAAGCAAGAGTGAAGCACCAAGAGCACCGAAACCCACTACTATTTGGATCAAAATGAAGACCTTGAAGCGCTCTACCTTTTTCTCAAAGGCACTAGGGTGGAAATCCCAACGGGTCTAGATGAAATCTTAGAGAGAAGGTGAGTTTTAGAGAGAGAATGTATAGATCTAGGTTTTTGGGAAGTTTTAGAGAGAGAGAGAGAGAAGAAAAAGTGATTCAAAATGACATCTTCACGAACTGATATACAATCAGTCCGCTCGAGCGTGAAAAGTAACGCTCGACGGTCAGACACAAAGGTCTACTCGAGCGCAAGAAGCGAAGCTTGAGCATAGAATACACATTTCCAGAAGTTTTGTAGACGAAGGACCTCGCTCAAGCGTGAGACTGGACGCTCGAGTGTCCAATGCACTTTCCCAGTATTTTCAGAACTGTAAAAGTGCTGAGAAATGACAAATCCCGCTTGAGCGCAAGAATGCCCGCTCGAGCGAAGGAGCAAAATGTGTGAAGCCTGCTTAAGCGGAAGAGCCAAAATCTGGGCAACAAAAGTTTAGAAAAACAAGCAACTAACCTGTTCCAAACGCACAACTACAACCCGATAACCAAAATAAAGGGGAAGGCAAGGGAAAGAGATATGAATAACTATTCACAACCATACCAACCTGAGTCCAGAATACAATAAGTAACGGGTCAAAACTGGAATCGCTATACTAAGTGAGTAAACAAGGCTATCCATGGCACAATTGGAAGTAACACTGATTGTCTATAAAAATATGAGAAATACTACAGACTCCTAGTGAATGACAAGAAAAAACCAAATGATGCCACCTAAGCAAATGGGTCCCACTTGTAAGGGGATTGTTCTCTCTCACTTGACAAACTGGTAAAAGCAAAAGAAATAAATGCTGATGTTTACTCTTTTAATAAATAATCATTTGCCTAAAACATTTTTTTCTTTTTGCATTAAAAATGAAACACTTTTTTTTTTTTTTTAAGTATTAAACAGTATACATTTATAAATGGCAAAAAAATTAAAAAATCACTACAAAAAAAATAAATTTTCTCTTTATTTTCTTACATGTGTTTTTGCAAAAACTAAAAAATCAATAAAAGTTGATTATTAACACAACAAATTGAGAGTGAGACTAAACATTAAACCTATTAAAGGGGATTTTTATTATTTGACTGACACACAATATATAGTAAATATTTTATTTTATTCTACTTATTTAAATTATACATACATCAATCGCTATTAATAATAATTTACTTCACTTTTTGATATCTGTCGAATTTTAAAAAAGATATAATTAATTGGATTAAATTAGCAATTAGAGTTACAAAGATCATATTGATCCAACAAACAAATTACACACAACATGGATATAATTTTACTAATTTTCTTTTATAAGTTAAATTTCATGAATTAATATTTATTGAATGAAATTATTCATAAAAATCTTTAATTCCAACTAAATCTTATTTCCCATTTTTTTGTAATTTTATTATTTATTTATTAGAGTAAATGTGCACCTCTATCAATAAGGGAAGGACGATACAGATACATTGGTCATATTTTTTAGTTTGGCAAGTTTGGAAAGATATAATAATAGCTAAAAAGTCAAAAAAAAAAAAGTTATTTATATATCTAAAGAATCAAATAATTATATAAAAAAGTCTATAATTTCAGTTTTTCTATTTTTTGCACATTTTTTTGTAAGCAAGAAATATTTTAAATATATTAATTTTTTTCACATTCTATTTTAATTAAAAAGTAAAAAATTTACTAAAATAGCCAATTTCCAAATCAAGGGTTGTTTTAAGAATTAACTTTTTAGTGTCTTTTAGTTTTTTGAAAAAAGACATGCAAAAAAATATAAAGAATAATTTTTTTTTTCAATAATTTTTTATCTTTTAAACTAAAATTTCATATTATCAAAATAAACCTAAATGGGAGTATATTAGATATTTAAATGAATACTAAAAATAAAAAAATAAAAAAATTCATGTTACCAAAATAAACCTAAATGAGAGTAGATTAGAAATTTATACAAGTACACTATTTTTTTTTTATAAAAAAAATCATTTTAATGCAAAATAAATAAATTAATCAATTAAACATTGTAGGCCAAAAAAAAAAAATTAAAAAGTGAACACCCTATAATGGCATCATTGTCCTTACTTTTACAAATTTGTAAGATGAGAGACAACAACCCCACTTACAAGTGGGACCCAGTTGTTTAGGTGGTATTAGTCGGTCGTTTATTCGGTCATTCAGTAAGGATATGTAGTATTTGTCTACAAATATATGTAGCCATTTTTTTAAGTCTTCATATCATATTAGGCAACATCTTGTCTCCATTGTAATGGCTAACACAAGCTGGCATCCTCTTCCCTCGTGCGTGTATATGATAGTCTATAAGTCTATATAACTGACAATGGTTTTAACTATCGACTGATACAATATATATTGGTTTTTTAGTTAGTATTTTTTTTTCATCAGCGAAAGTAAGTAATTAAATGGCATGAGGGCAAAAGGAAGATCATCTAGTATTACACCACTGTTGTATATTCACTGTCGGCAACTCACATTGCTCTGTATGAGAGGCAGATTGAGTGTGAATATATATTGCAAGAATTGAGAGGGTCAAACATGCTCTTTTTGAGGGATTAGAGATGTTTTTTTTTGGGACCGGTGTAATTAGATAGGTCTGGGGTATATGAGACACTATTTCTGTTCTTTTTGGGTTGATGTCCTTATGCTGACTCATTTTGAGTTTCTAGTATAGAGCTCCCACATGCAGGTGTTCTCAGCAGTCGCATGGTGCATTGGCTAGTATGAGATTGTTCATTTTTTGGGAGATAGAGATAGAGATGTGGCAGTATCATGCCAACTCATGTGCGAGTGGGAGATGTTAGAAATTGGGCGCCTATGTGGCATGACCCTTTGAACCTTTTGAACCTTATCCATGTAAGTTTGAATTCAAATTCAAACTTATTTGGATAATCATTCAGGGTATCTGTATCTATCATATCAATAGATATGGATAGATAGATAGATAGATATTGGTTGATATATATTTAATAATATACATCTGATATGATGGGAGATACGTATATCAGATACGTTATGTGGTTTTTACCCATAACCTTTTTTCCCCAGACTCTCTCTCTAACTCTCTCCCATATGAGAACGATCCAACTTCTGCACTGCGACTTGTGTGGGTGATACTCATTTTGTAGTATCACTTCACTGCTGGGTTCATTGTTCGGATTCTGGAAGCACGTGATTTACCCGTGAGGTTCCATCACCTAAAGGTATGATCTAAATGTTTTTCCCATTGCGTTATAATATTTTATGATTTATAGTATGTTTAGAAGGTTAATCCAAACAAGAGTTTCATTTTAAACATACTTACAAATGGGTGATTATTGGTACTTTAGGTATGGTCACATGGTGTTCTATGATAATATGATTGATGAAAAATATGAAGTATAACCTATTTGTGTTGGGTGATTGAAAAACATAGAAAAACATAATAAATTGTGATTTATTAGGAGATATGGCCACGTAATAATCCAGACTACTGTATAATTTACCTAAACAGTACAATTACTTCAAGGTTGGCAAACCAATATTTTCAAGGTTTTGCCTTGCCTAAGGGTCAAGTACAGCTCACCACAAGATATATATATATATATACAGAAAAATGATATATATGTACATTTTTTAGATTTATATTTTAGATTTAATGATGTGTTTGTAATATGATTGGTTGATAATTAAAAAATATATGAGAGTGTTTCTTTTAATATTTTAATTGATTGTCACATTAATAATTCTAATTTTTGGTCTAAAAATAGCAATACTCATATTATATATATATATATATATATATATCTGTGTGTAATGAGTCAACTAATTTTTGTTCACTAGTCACAAAATTTGATCTCTTTATTTTTAGGGGGAGGATCCTCTCCGGTTACTGTTTTGGATGGGACGAGATTGTTCTGGCCCATGGGACATACCACGGGTTTCGTTTTGATAATTCAAACCGTTCATTTTGTAAGATGTTTCATGTATTTCATCCTTAAAAAAACATTAAGTCGATTCGATAACTATAACTAGTTCAATTTATTATATTTGTCATAAAAATGTATTGTTTATTTTTTTTTTTGTAAAAATTGCGATAAAATAAATTAGTTACAGTTATCAGACCGACTTAATGTTTTTTATGGATGACATAATGAAATACCTGGAAAAATGAATGGTTTAAATTATCAAAACGAGATCCATGGTAGGTCTCACAGGTCAGAACAGCCCTTCCAATCCAAAACAATGACGGGAGGGAATCCTCCTTCTTATTTTTATATCATATTCTCTAATTAATTTTAATCGTTAATAAAATCCGAGAGGTCCCATCGATTACTTCTTTTAGAACCACTTGTTAACTTGAAAACCTTGTATTTCATTTTCTTTTGTAATTTTTTTTTTCTTTTGATCAGCAAAGAAAAACTTTATTGATAAAAATCATACAAAGTATGAAAAAAACATCAATAAAGGGAAGAGTGCAGAAAATATCATAGTGACCCATGAAGATCCCAACCAGGTTGGCACCAAGATGAACACGAAATCATCTGCTAGCACAAGCTCCAAGCTCCAAGTTAGTGAGAAACCAACATAAAGAGCAAAAACAAAAACACCAAAACAAGAAACAAAAGACATGATCAGCAGTAGAAAAGAACATCTGACCAAGGCTTGTAGCCAGCTTCAACCCATGCTCCAAACAACATAGCAGCAAAATTCACCAAGAGTATGTAGCCACAAAACTGTAGCAGACCAACAGCCTAGTAGCATAACAACCAGAAGGGCATAGCAAACCAACAACATAACCACAACAGAGCACAGCAGTAGGCAGAAATTTCACAAAATGCAGAAACTTCACAAACCGTAACAATTTGAGATTTTTCTTATGTAAAATTGGGTTAAATTTTTGAGGTTTTTAAAAATGCTTGAGGAAATGAAGTTCTTATTACAACCTATAAAGAATTTAGAGGGAGGAAAAAAAAAATCAGTTAAAAGTTATTGAAACAAAAAATTATATCCAGAACTTGAGTCTATTTCAAATGTATGTATTATTTGGACTTCTTCTTCTTCTTCTTCTTCTTCTTTTTTGTTTTGTTTTGTTTTTTTTAAGTTTCTGATTTCGATTAAAACATTTTTTTCTTTTTTCCTTTTCTTATTTTGTTTATATCTTCCTAATCAATTTATTTTCTTTGTGGATCTCATTTTATTTTCAATGTTTGACTTGTGCAAAGCTAATCGCAATCAAAAGATGGAATTACAATATTTAAAATCTATTAATTATAGATCCATAAGAATTTATTGCAATCATCTATTACTTATATATAGATTTGATTTAAATCCTCAATTAATCTCAAAAAAAAATAAATAAATAAATTCAAATCCTCCTATAACTAACCAAATGGATTTCTCAATCTAACCTTAGTAAAATTTATAATTCCTCTCTCTTTCCCTCCCGAAAAAATTGGTGTTCATAATGGAAAATTTACTCGAAAGTTACGTTTCAAAAACATGTGTACCCTTATTCCATGAGATCTTTTCAGAATATTTTTCAATAGATTTCAGACTGTTATACCCTAATTACTTATTCACAATTCGACAAATCAGGGATTTCGAGCTTGTTTAGGGTATGCTATATAAGTACACTTTTATCTTTTTTAAGTCATATTACCTCTTTACTTTTCTGCATATCTTTTTGTAAAAAATCAAAAAGTGTGCTTATTTAGATTTAAGTTTATTTTCATTGTGTGGGTTTTTATTTGGAAAAGTTCAATCACCCAATTAATTTTATGGGATTTGCTGTTACGATTCGCCCCATTAACTCGCAAGATTCAAATTTTTTGAATCTCTAAGGGTCAAATCTAAAGCTCGATTGAAGGGTGAAAAGTATCTATTGTACATCGCGTGAGTTATTTTGATTAATAGACTATGATGTGTCATTGTTGTTGGGATTATTTGACATATCACCGGTCGAGATATTCAATTGCAGGATGCTGATTTGGCTGAGTTTTATTATTTTTTTATGTTGCAATTTGTTTGTTGGTTTGTTCCAAATTAATTCAATTACAGAGTTAGCTCACACAAGTTTTCTACCAAAGAACGATGTCAATTTGTTTCTTGCGAAGCCGCTCTCTCTCTCTCTCTCTCTCTCTCTCTCTCTCTCTCTCTCTCTTAACTTCTACAAAAATAGTTAAAGATCACACTTTGATAAATGAAAATATCTCACTTTTATTAGAAATGTAAAAAAAAAATTAAATTGATATTTTAATCATACTTAATTTAATTGAGTGTGATAATATTTGTTTTTTATGTCACTTTTTAATTAAGTGTGATTATATTTATTTATATATATATAGTAGTATCCACAGTGGAACAAATCAAACCCTCTCTCTTCCCATCTCCCCGTCTCCCAATTTCACCACTCACTTAGAAATAGCTAGGGTTTTATTATCTTTCTCTCCCTTGTAGAAACCCTAGTGTTGAAACTCCCATCCCCAACAACAATAATCACCATTAGTGTTGGATCTGCCATCACCAATCCGCCGCCGTTGCCCGTCGCGCAGCACCTCCTTCTACCGCAAAACCACCACCTGAGTGCCGACGATGACCGATCTTGTAGGACGACCAAACCCTAGAGAGCTGCGGGTAATTCAATCGATTCTCACCATACTTGTTTTTTATATATGTGAATGTAGATATAGGTATTAGTATTGGAATTTGAGTTAATTTTGTCGGAATTCGCTGAATCTACGAGTCTGGGTGTTGCAATTTTTGGATTTATTGTGCATTGATTTATTTACTTATAAGGGATTACAATTTTTATAGTTTTGGTAAGGAGGTGATTAAGTATTGTTTATATGCAATTTTTGGACTTTTTGCTTTTTTATTTAGTACATGATTGTATATTTGTTTGTTTTGCATCTTTGTGTGTTTTGTACCCCTTTTTCTCTATGTTCTGTTGCTATTTGTAATTCCATTCACTTTTGCCAACATTGTGTTGCTTTTTTATTTTTTATTTTATAAACAATGTTTGGTTCCAAAACCTTTTTCAAACTTGATTTGCTTAAAACTATGGTTTCATGCATGTAGCTCAACTTTTCGTGCTCCTTTCGGATACGACTAGCCCTACAGTTCGGACTCCCGTGGTTCTGAATCTGATCTCACAAGTGCAATGTAAAATAGAAAAACACAAAATAGTCCAAATCCAACAAATCTTTTAGAAAATTGATTTTGAATCAAAATGCAAAAAATGAACTGCTTTGCCAGATACAGAGTCGCCACCTAAATGTTTTTGAGAAATTTAGGAAACCCGAGACTTTGTGCCAAAGGCCACTTATCCGTCATCACCAAAGTTGTCTCGGCTCGAGAACTTAGGTATGAGAGGGGAAGGTCATGAATTGAGCACCCCACTCGCCCAATCAAAGATTGGCCTCTACTAATCATGATGTGATTCTTGTCTATATTATATGCACTTGTTCTGATTTTTAGACTAACTTTACTATGTGTTGCACACAAGTATAGACTAATTTACAAAATTTGGAACACTTTGATTTCATGTTTGTTTTTGAAAATTGTTTCGAATATGTGCCACTTGAAAAAAGTGATCTCATATGCACATTTACTCAAATCATCCAAATTCAAGCAATTAGCCTTCATCCATAGGCATTCAAACAGATATATCAATTAAGCACTTAGCCTCATGGTATTCATGCTTATCATGGCAACAATCACATGCATGCGATATGCTAAAGCACAAAAATGCTCATCTTGTACTCCAAGGCAAGCCAAAAGAAACAAAAGAGTTAGAAAACATGCATGTCCCTAATTAATGCAACATGACTAGTGCACCACATGCAATGATGCAATTAATAGGCTCAGCTACTAATTATGACATTGAATCAATTTGAAAACATGTGGTTTAAACACTTATTTCAATGAAGTAATAAATGACAATGCTTGTTAGAATGATGAACCGAGCCTCGATGCATGCAAGGCAAGTGGATGCAAACATGGGAAATGGTAAAAGAAACATGATGATTTATTCTATCCATCACAAGCGGATAAATAAATGGGAGAAAGATGTGGGGCTGGAAAACATACACATTATTACACATTTTTCCCTCATGCAAGAGGGTCCGAATGAATGTCCGAATGTCCGAATAAACTAACTATTACAAATTCGAATTGAGGAATTAAAGAGACAAGCTAGCTATCTACTTTATTATAACAATGCTAATAATGAGTAATAAACTATAAATCCAATTTAACTAACCGTACAACTAGCTATACAATTTCAAATAATCAATTGCACGAATTACAGCTTGACTAAGGATAATGATAATAATTAATTACAACAATAATTACAATGATTAATCATCAAACAAGGATGCACAATGCTCGCATGCACAGCGTCCAGAAACTACTCTGTTCACCCAGACTATTCTGTTTCACCTTCACTCACTGCCCTTTGTTTTCTACAAAACATGTTGCTGACCAACATTGGAGCTCGGCTGGCACCAAATGAGGCCCGACCAGGCCCAAATAAGGCCGATCGTGCCCTATTTTTGTGAAAAGCCCTGTTTTTATGCTCTAAAGTGAAAACAGTGCCGATAGAGTTATTTTGAACTCTGTTTGTTCCTTCTACTCTTCTCTGTCATAGAAAGCCTTGAGAGAAGAACGAAGTCATTTCCAAAACCATTAATGAGCAAATTGATTGCTTGATGAGTTAGGACACGATTTTGGACAAAAATCAATAAATGCAATGAATCAATAAACCCCCCCTCCTATCACGGAGTAAGCTCAAAGAGGGAGGTAGAAACATTTCATGGCTCATTGAAACATCATGAATTGATGTAAGACGACCCTTGACATAATAGACTCAGCATACTGCCCGGCCGAATCTAAGCAATATAACTCATTTTCTTTATGCGGGTTGGTTCATTTTAACAATTTTCTTAGACCTTTCCATTCTTTAGTCCATTTGTCCAAGATAACGATTAAGACCTCTAAAGGAGAAAAAATGTCAAACGAGAGGTGCATCTAAACATGAAAGAGAGACTATGCTGTTGATGATGAATCTTCGTAGAGATTAAGCCATTGAGCATAGGTCTCTTTTACATGTTTTGAATAACCTCAATCGGTTGAAATAACTCTCAAACGAAAGAAGAAAAGAGGGAGGTTGCAGAAATGAATGATAGATTGCTTATTAAAATGGGACTCTTGACACGGAAATTAAACAACGAAAGGCCAAGAACAATATACAACAAGTTATATATGAGAACTTATGATATAACAAGCAAACTAATCAAAGCATGACCTAATTAAATAAATTAGGACAGCTCTAAAATAGACTCTAATATGCTAAAATAGTGGCTAAAATTATGTTAAGAACATTAAAAAAAAAAAGAAAGAAGAAATAAAGCAAAGCAAAGCTAGTAAACAAAAGCAAGAAGAGGTGACCAACCTCTCCCTTTTTTGGAACCTGAAAACATGTTTTTTAACCTTTATTAAACTCTAAAAATCAATTGAAAAAAGGTCAAAGAAAAGAGTGTAAAGACAAGGGTTGAGCTATGAAGTAAGGTAAAGGGTGTCAACCCTCTTTACCCTTTGGTAGCTATTCAAGCCCAAGTTTCAACACTTGAACTAGGATCAAAACAATACAAAGACACAAGAAATGGATAGAAAATGATAGAAAATGAAAGCAAAAGCAAGAGCTACAAGCTTATACCTCTCAAATGGAGTAAGCTTTGGTTGTTGATCAAACTCAATCCTAACACACTCTCAAGCTTGAATTAGGCTCCTCAAGGTTCAACCAAGGTTTCAAGGTTAAGGTTTGAGGGTGTGTATGAAGTATGGGGATGGCTTAAGGGTGATAAGCTTGTTTAAATATGACTTGCACAAGAAGAAGGAGCTCTCAATGTGTGTATAGGCTCTTTTTAAATTGTTCAACCCTCAAAACAGAGGTATAACCTTGTTTTTATAGAATTTGAGCAAAATAAGTCGAAAATATCTTCAAAAATGGACAGCATGCAGGCTCCCGCCCAGAACAGTGTCTATCACTCATAGGGCACACCCGACCCCAAATGACCATGGTCGGTCCTTAATGAGGCACGATCGGGCCCACAAGTGTTCCCCTATTTCTCTATTTTAAGCTCAGTATAGGGTAGCACAAGGTTCAAAAATAAAATTCAGGGGTTCAATCAGTGTAGATATGAAAGGTTTGAGATAGTTTTGAGCACCCGACCTTGGTTGAGAAGTCGAATCATGCACAATACTATTTTCATCATCTAGTGTACAAGACAAAGCGCACAAGTCTTGTCGTCAGTCAAAAATGGAGTGTCTACAATGCAACATGAACATTAGATGGAAATGTACTACTTATACCAACATAGTTCTCTAAATTGTTTGGTTATTGTGAACGAAGATGCGTTAGAGACCAGCACATATCGAAATTGTTTATATATATATATATCAGAACACTTTGAAATTATTACAGAAAATCATATGAAAAACATTACATTTGGAGAAAAAAAAATTGGATTACTGTGGATTTGTATGCTTTTCGTGTTTGTTAGTGCATTTATCAAATTACGCATACCATTTGTTTGATAATATGCTGTAGCTCAGCTTTTTCGTGCCCCCTTTCGGAAGCTCGAAAAGAAAGCCCTACAGTTCAGACTACCGCGATTCTGAATCTAATCTCACAAGTGCAATATGAAATTGATAAACACCAAAGAGTCCAAATCCGACAAATCTTTTGGAAAATCGATTTTAGAATAAAAAATGCCAAAATTAGTCTGCTTTGCCAGATAGAGAGTCGCCACCTAAATATTTTATTTTTGGAGAAATTTATGAAACCCATTACTCATGCCAAAGGCCACGTGTCTATCGTCACCAAAGTTGCCTCAGCTCGGGAACTTAGGTACGAGAGGGGAAGGTCATGAATTGAGCACCCTCGCTCGACCGATCAAAGATCAATGTCTACTAATCATGATATGATTTTTTATAAACATTATGTGCTCTTGTTCCGGTTATTAGGCTGGCATTACTACGTGATGTGCACAAGCAAGTATAGGCTAGTTTGCTCAAGTTGGAACAATTCAACTCATGTTTGTTTGCGAAAATGGTTTGAATTTGCCACCTCAAGTCGGCTTAAAAAGTTTACGAATTTGCCACCAAACATAGTGGGCTTAAAACTGATTTGCCACTTTAACAGAAGTGGGCATAAAATGTACATTCGTTGAATCGTTCCAATTCAAGCAACAAGCCTTCATCCACAAACTTTCAAGTAGTTTATCAAATAAGCATTTAGCCTCATGGCAAGCATGCTAGACATGACAACATTCACATTCATGCAAGTATGCTAAAGTATAAAAACTCACCTAGTACTCCTAGCTAAGAAAACATAAGTTAGAAAAATATGCATGTTTCCTAACTATGTGAAATGTCTAATGCAACACATGCAAATAATGCAATTTATAGGCTCGGCTACTAATATGGCATATGAATTGATTTAAATAATATGCGGTTAAGCACGTATTCAAAGAATTGTTGAAATAACAATGCAGTTTGAATGATGTGCCGAGCCTTGGTGCATGCAATACAAATGAATAGATGCAAGCATAAGGTATGTTAATTGAAATGTGATGCTCCTAAACTAACCATCGAAAGCGGTTAAGTAAAAGGGAGAAAGATGTGGGGTTGGAAGACATACACTGTCACGACCCCAAACCGCCCCTAGTAGTTTGGTGCCGTGATG
This sequence comes from Camellia sinensis, assembly GCF_055761805.1. Taxonomy (NCBI): domain Eukaryota; kingdom Viridiplantae; phylum Streptophyta; class Magnoliopsida; order Ericales; family Theaceae; genus Camellia; species Camellia sinensis. The sequence continues at coordinate 18,607,469 of NC_138966.1, forward strand.
GCCAGTAATCCGAGATTACCGAAGGCCAACTCACAAAATTCACACACAATCAGAGTACAATTATATGGGGCTAACAAGTACGGAAGCGATTTATACAAACAGATTAGTCCATAAGAGCTGTGCATAAGTCAAATGAGATAACAATCATAGGTTAGATGGGTTACAACTCGATTACAAACGAAACAAAGTGCAAATTACATCTTTCATATCAACAAAAGGCTTCACAAGCCGACATGAACAAAATACAAGAAATACGGCTAGAAGTAAAATCTTTAGAATTGCCGACATCCTCACTACCGACATAACAAGTATACAAACACGCATCTTGATCAAAAGGCTTCTCAAGCCGACGTATGTAGGCAACTTCATCCTGAAGTTCAGCCCCAACGATTTTCAACCTGGTTGTCTCATATACGTTGATTGGCTTATCCTTGTTCAACTCAGCTATCCTATCTCTGTCCAATTGGTGCATCTTCATTCAAAATTGGTTCTCCTATTCTGTTAGAAGATTCAGCTGCAAGACAATTGAAGTTCAGATCTGAGGTTCTGCATCTCAAGAGTAAATTCCACGCTAGTTGAGTAGTGGCCATATGCAAAATAGTTTTGAATTTTTTTTTTAAGGAAGTTGACTTATTTTCTAAAACATTATTCTATTTTCCCAAAACTGGACCATATTTTGGACCCAGAAAAGGAAAATTTTCAGTGCTCACAACCTGATTTACATGATTTCAAATCAGAAAGTCGAACAAGTATGTTAATCTAACTCTCATGTTAGTCAAAATTGTTTTACCCGAAAGCCAAAAACAAAAAAATGGTCAAAAGAATAAACTAGGGGTACAATTGAGTCAGGTTTTCTGTTTTTGTAATGACTCGAATTCTAATTTACATTGGATTGATGTAAAGTGGTGCCCGTCACCTTAAAAATTGTATGGTTTTCGGACTCTTGGTATTGATGGGTTGGCAAGTGAAATTTAAATATTATAATTGAGGACCCTTGGGTGATGTTTGGAACCTTGATTGAAGCCTTAACAAGGTATTTAGTTAAGATTAGATCAAAAGCCCCAAGTTTGTGTTTTTGTTTTTGACCAACCTTCACTCTTTTGTCCTTTTCTCCTTTCATACTTTGAATTTGAATGTGAGGCTAGAACCATTGGAAAGTTTGTTTTCAGGGCTTCAATTTGGACATAAGAACGACCTAAAACGGAGTCTGAATGAGAGAGTTACACCTATTTGAATTTTAAGTTTCTATGCTGGAAGCATGCTCGCTCGAGCGAACTGCGTGATTTTCAGAGATTCTGGGAGCTTGGTTTCTACGCTCGAGCCAAGCTTCTTTCGCTCGAGCGACCAGGTCGCTAACAGGCATTATAAAGTGACTTTTTGGCCCAAAAACTTTACTTTTCTCCCTCTCTTCTCCTCCCATCTTCCAAACCCAAAAACCTAACCTTCCGAACTCTTGATTTCTCTACTTTTTACCAAAGATTCAACCCAAATCTTTCAAGAAGGTTGAAGAACAAGCATGGACCAAGACTTTTACCGATTATTTTGTGGTTTCATTAGAGTTTGAAGATGGGTCTTCACCCTTAGCATCCAATCTTGAGGTAGGGGTCCTAGTTCTTCTTTAATACTTGCATTAATAGATAGATTTATGGTATTTTGATTATATAAATACAAAATCTACATTTTTGAGCATATAGTGTTACTTCATGAGATTTTGGGCGCTAGGGTTTGAAGTGTTGGGGTTCAATTGTTGGGTTAAGATTGTGGATTATGAACCTTAGGTGTATAATCAATGGGAAAATTGGAATAAAAAGTAGTTGTGTGAGAAGTTTTAATTTTTCTTGAAAGTCTTGATTTTTCTTGAAAACCCTAAATTGATTCATGATGACAATTAATGATTTTTCCTAAATTGAAAGTAAAATCATGAAATTGAGGGGTTGAATTATATATATACAAGTTTAATTGAATTTTGGAAGTGTTTGAAAATTATGTAAAAATTAGCAATTGAACCTTTATTATGGACATTATAAATCATGCTATAATGTGAAATGAAATTTGGGGGAAAAGATTTGTTAATGATATGGATGACACATCTTGGTTATGGAATATTGAAATGAGATTTAAGAATTTACCTTGAATTATGTTGATTTGCATTTAGTGTTGTTGAATTAAGTTGTGTTGACTTTTGTTGAATGGAATTGTGTTGAATCATGTTGGGTTGTGTTGGGTTGTGTTGAATTGTGTTATGTTGGGTTGGGTTGAGTCGGATTGAGTTGTGTTGGATGTTGTTGTGTTGGTACCCGCACGGGGAGTTGAAAACGTTTTTGGGAGCCCACATCCCGCCGTATAGCAGCCGGCAAATGTGGGGGTGGTTGTGAATTAATGGTGCCCAATTGCCCTGTCTATGCTTATCGCTGGACGAATGTGGAAAAAATGATTTTTGCGTGTCCACATAGTCTCGCCGTATTGTAGTTGGCGAAAGTAAAAAAATGATTTTTGGGTATCCACACAGTCCTGCCGTATAATAGCCTGCAAAAGTGGAAAAACAGATGGTTTTCGAAAATATTTTGGGTGCCCACGTCCCGCTGTATAGTAGTCGACAAATGTGGGGGGTGGTTTTAAAAAGTTAAAAAATGGTTTTTGGGAGTTCACTTCCAGCCGTATAATAGCTGGCAAAAGGTGGAAAGTGTTATGGATTGGGTGCCCGCTATCCCGCCGTAGTAAGTCGGCAAAAGGTGGATTGTGTTGAGAAGTGTTTTGAGTTGATGATGTTATTTGTGACTTGTGATGAATCTGTGAAATTGCAAATTGATGTGTAATTTGGTATAAAGAGGAAATGCACATAAACATTATTTGTAAAGAATGGAACATAAAAATGGGTAAGGGGATTATGGATTAGTGATGGTGAACATAATGAATTGAGTATAAGAGAATTGTTAGTGAGTCAAAAAGGGAACTTGAACTTGGAGTGATGGAGTTCTAAATAAATATAATATGAAGAAAGGAAGAATGAAAGATAAAGAGGTATATTAAAAATAGAAATTAAATGAAAAATATTTTGGGAATTGGTTAATAATTTTTAAATGATGTTGTTTCTCAAATATGTTTGTTTCACAAGGATCTATGGTTTTCTAAGGTTAAGGGAAAAAATGTTAATGGTTGAAGGTTTTTCTTAAAGAATTTAAATAGTTTTTGAGAAAAAGGTACCTTACTTATGATATTTTGAAATTATAAAATATCACCCTACTATATGGTATCACACTGCATGCATGATCATTTCTATCTGTGTGTTAGTTTTTGATTCAGAACTATAAGATTCTTACTGGGCATTAGTGCTCACCCCTTGTTGTTTTATCTTTTACCGGAAGAAAGTTTGGATTCTTTGATTGAAGAGTTATGGAGTCCTTGAGTCCCTTTGTATAACTTCACAGTAGATGTAAAGGAAATGGATCTTGTATTTGTATTTATTAATGTGTAGCTTTACAGTAGGAGATTGGCATGTATTGTTGTCATTATATTATTTATTGAGAGAGAGAGAACATGCATTATTTTGTTTCTATTACTCAAGGGTAATAGACATTGAAAATAAAAATAAAAAATAGACCAAAATTACAAGCTTTTGGTAATATTTCCGAGTAATTAAAAGTTGGGGCATGACAGTTTTTTTCCCCATTATCAACGTATTCGCCAGAAAAGGGCACAACTGAAGCTAACAACAGAGAGCCGAAAGCTCTCTCATCCTCCAAGCAATGAGGTATCAAGCTTAGTGTGAAGCACAGACTAGAAATGGAGCAAGATATTCACTCCCCTCATAAGGTCCACAACTTCCAGCTTATCCATCAACCACACCTGGGAAGGGATAAAAAATAAGAGAGATTAAAGAATAGAGAGATGTGTGCTAAGAGAAAAAGTAAGGAAAGGGCTATTCAGAGAAAACGGAGATTGAGTGCCAAAGTGATGCGAGAATCATAAATAAGAAAGGGTGGGAAACAATACCTCGAGAAGCTGTGGGATCCCCGTGAATCGAGAGGTCTCTCGCCATTGTAACATATCCAAGTGTTGTGTTTGTTGTTTTTGTTTGTCTCGATTCTTGTTTTGAGTCGTTTCAAGTGTAAATGTTTGTGTTTAGGTTGTTTTACTTTCTTTTCCTTTGTTGAGTCGTTTTGACTGTGGTCAGTCGTAGGCTTAATACCCGGTTAAGAACTCATTCTTGGTTTCAATTTAAAAAATAAATCGTTTTGTGCTCAGAGTGTCGTGCCATTCCCAACAGGATGTACAAAACAGAATTCCTTCTTTCATAAACTGCAGGTTCCAACCTCGATCAATAGAGGGAGCTTTAGAACAAGGACCTATCTAAAGCTACATGGGTTCCAGACAGCAAAGCAAAAGAAAAAGGAAAAATTTGGAGCATCTTAGTGTGTTTCAACTTCAGAAAATTCTGAGATTGCATTTCGAATATACCTTCTCAGGCTTTGTCTTTTCTCCGAAGTATGAGTGTACCTCTACCTCAAACTCAAGCCTGCTTCAAGCCAGAATGGCAATCAAAGTGCTATCCCCGAATACCATTCCCTGCCAGAGGTGTCTTAGTTATGTTTGCAATGAGTTCCTAGGAGACCAACTGCGACGGAGGAAACTGGAGTTCGAATGGCGATGCCTAGAACACAAAGGTTTGGAATTTCTGAGACTAAAGTTTGGTTTAAATACCCAGGGGTGTATCCTCGGCTGGAAATCTGTATGGAAGCCCCATAGATTGAGATAGCATGCGTGCGCCTCAATTTTGGATACTGACCCAACCTAGTCTGTCACCCCGTTGGAGAATAGGGAGAGTTGTGAATATGATCAGGAAGAAAAGCGGCATCTATGTCTTCTGCATGAAGAACCCTTTGAAGGTAAGAGTTCGAAGAGCACAAAGGGGGATATCCCTATCAGAGTAGAGCAGTTCATTGCCACTCGCACCATGAGGTGCTTTCTAAAGTGCCTTTTTGCTTGTTTATTGCATTCCCTAAACATCATGCACTACGTTGCTTGTAACATGTATCATATCATTGCACTTATTGCATTTATTTGCACCTTGTGTTATCTTGTATCATTTATCCCTTTACATTGAGCAGGGTTTATGATCATTGTCCCCCGGGACTTTTCTTAGGACCACTTCTCACGATTTCAGCGTGGTTAGAGTGTCCTTTTCCTCACACGATTTCAGCGTGTTTGCAATTTATCTCAAGACTTGTGGAACGCGCCCTTGAGTGTTTTCTCAGCACCTTTTCTCACGATTTCAGCGTGGTTAGAGTGTTCTTTTCCTCACACGATTTTACCGTGTTTGGAATTTATCTTAGGACGTGTGAAATGTGCCCCTGAGTAGTTTTCTTAGGACCTCTTCTCATGATTTCAGTGTGGTTGGAGTGTTCTTTTCCTTACACAATTTCAGCGTGTTTGGAATTTATCTCAAGACGGGTGGAACGCGCCCCTGAATGGTTCTCTCAAGACCTCTTCTCACAATTTCAGCGTGGTTTCAGTGTCCCCTTTGTCACTCGATTTCAGCGTGTTTGGGATTTGTTCTTTCTTCTCTCACGATTCCAACGTGGTTGGAGTATGTCACCCTATTCATCTACTACATTGTCCATGGTATTCATTACATCATACCGTCCTTTCCATCTTAAGCTTAGTTTGGCATGTGCTCATACATTTCCCTCGTTAAAACATATCTCTGCATGTGTACACGCCTATTTTGCAAGAATTGTGGTCTGAGGGTTTCGATACCTTTTCTGTGTTAGACGTGGCTTGTTTTGTGTCCATGCCTTTTCTTGGTAAGATGTGGTTTGGCCTATGCCTTATTCACTGCATCCATTGCATCCATTGCATTATACTTTGTTTTGTTGCATTTAGCATTTAGGATCACAATCTTTCCTCAGCAGATCACCCCTCACTTATATCATACCATTCAATTACTTGTACTCTTTTACTTTCTAGGAAACACATAGTTTTGCATGTGCTCGCACCCTTTCACATTGAAACATGGTTCTGTTATGTGTAAGCATTCATACTGCGCTGAGGCCAGCATTGAGGATGTAGGCACTTAGCCTGTGTTAGGCATCGTTTGGCTGTGCCCACTTCTTTTCTGTGTTAAACGTAGTTTGATTTGCATCTCCATTCCTTTATGGTATTTGTGTGGTTTTGCACTGCTTACGGTTTCATTATTTCATTACAGTGTATATCATTACATTGTTTTGTTGCATTGTGTGGCATTTTGCATTTTGCCCCTGAACTATACTGGTTTGATTCCTTGCAAAGGGATAGGTAGGCAAGCCTCGGGTTCAACCCACCGCATCTGCATTTTTGTTTGTTTGTCCAAGTCTTACGGCCTTGTCTAAATGGGTCGTCTTCGGGCTTTGACATTCACTCATGTCATTTCACGACTTCGAGCTCTTTCAAAGAGGGGCAACTATAGACACCCCATTTTTGACCGCCGTTAGGACTTAGGCGCCACTGATTGATCACTCGATGATAAAAGTTGTGTTATGCAGACGTTCGATTTCTTCAGCAAGGAGAGCTCTAAATCCCAACCTTACACCCCATTTTGGACCAAATTTATTTTTACCAGAATTATTTTAGACCTTAAAACCCTCTCTTTCAAAATATTTTTCAAAAAGTTTCTATGATGTTTCAAGGCTCGCATTTCATTAAAAGTTACACTTTTCGGTAACCCGAGCAAGGACAAAGTGGAAATAAATGGAAAAGAGGCGAACTCTTTGAAAAATCCATTTAAACATCTTATTTAGAGGTTTGGAGTTGAAGAAAATAAGAATGGAGGGAAGAAAACTAGTTGGGGAAGTGGTTGAGCTTGAAACCGTTATGGAAAAATTGGGCAGCCTCACTAAATCAGGCCTATCCTTTTGTACACTTGGACTTTAGTTGTGAGGCCACCACCATTGGAAAGTGGACTTCCGGGGCTTCATTTTAGACTCAAGAATGACCTGAAAAGGATTCCGGATGAAGGAGATATACCTATTTGAAATCAGGCCAAAAAATAGATTTTTGTGGCCGGCCACAAATAGTGGTCTGCCGGCCAATAGTGAAATTTTGACCCTTTTTTGAGTAGATTTAGCCAATTTTTGGGGGGTGTTGTCCACCATTGATGGCTTGCTGGCCACATTGATGACCTGCCGGCCACTGATGTCAAAAAATAGATATTTTGCAGATATTTGTGCCAGTTGTTTCCAGATTGCTCCACATGTCCCTATATAGATATTTCGACCTGAAGCTCATATTTTTCTATATATACATGACCTATCTCTCATATTTCAAGGTTAGAAAAATTTTGGGAGTCTCTCTCTCTCTCTCTCTCTCTCTCTACATTTCTCTCTCTCTCTCTCACTCTCTCACTCTCTCTTGCAAAATTGTGCACATTAGCTTAGATATACTACACTTTTTCTTATACCTCCTTAACAAAAGTTGTTCACCTTTGAGCTGAGGTCCTTTGAAGCCTTCTTGGAACTTTAGAAGGTGTTTTTGACTTGAATTTGTGCCTAAAATTGTTGCTTGCTCCAAGAGGTATAACACTCCCTTTTTACACTTGTTTTGCATACTTGTTTTTCCATCTCTTTCAACTGTTTTTGGGCTGTTTTTGAGTAATAAAAAACTCTATTTTTGTGGGTTGAAATTGGTGTTTTAGGCCACTCAAGGTTAGAGGAGTGTCTCACCCTTCTTTATTCCTTGCCTCCAATGCTTTTTCACCTTTGTTTCCCATTTTCGAATCATCTTTGTTTAGGCCTTTGAACACTAAATTTCAGAGGTTTTTCAGTGGCAAAAAACTCATTTGGAAGTCCAAATTTGGAGGGATTAGCTTACCCTCCTTGTGTCTTGTTTGCATGCTTAGTTAACTCCATATGTTAGCATGTTTTTCTAGCTTAACTTAGCTCAAGTCCAGCATGTTTTAGCCTCTAAAATTGCCTATTTTAGCTCTGTTTTGGGCTTGTTAGTTCATTTGAGTCTTGTTTTGTATGGTTGTGGTGTAATAGTCCTCACAAGTTGATGTTTTAGGGTTTTAGACACCTCTTGTTTGAGTTGATAGCATCTTTTGGTGTTGTTTTTCACTCCATTTCAACACTATAAACTCTGCAACCTCCCTTTTTGCTTCACTCTTTCATTTGCTTTTGAGGGTTATTTCAAGCTTGGGGTCCTTTAAGCTTGAGATTGAGGTCATGCTTAATGGTTTAATCCTCTTTCAGGGTTCATTATCAATGGCATGATCTCGCTCTTGCCTTACATTATCCCTTGGTTGACACTTCTTTAGGTTACAGGACACTTACCAATGGACAAATTGATTAAAAAATGATTTGGTAACCAAAAGGTGTTAACAAAAGTGGCAAGTAAAAGTGGCAAGATAAGCATTCCTTTGTGTTGCATTGCATGTGTTAACATCTGACACTAATTTGAACACAAGGAAATTGGGACATTTCATTCTCAAAAGTGATGAAATGTGTCACTTTCCTAGGTCTCCGTTACCCTTGATCATGCATGATAGGGTGATGGCATTTGAGTCTTGTTTTGCATTCATTGAACTTATACAAATTGGTCTTTTAGCCATCATGCATGGAAATTGCTTGATTGATGATTTGAGGGCCAAATGTATCACTCCTTTGAGCTTGTGTTGATGAGAAGGGGTGATACTTGGTACAAACAACCTGTGAGACCACCCATTTCTTGCTCTGTTTTGTCCTTTGTTGCAGCAAGGAAAGACTTGGCTTCAGTGGCTGGCAGACCCTCATTAGTGGCCGACACGCCACCTCCAATGGCCGGTAACTCCTCAGTGTTGGCCAGCATACCCTTATCTGTGGTCGGCCGGCCATCAGTGAAAAATTTAGTATTATGCTTCTGAAGTAGAGCATTGTTGATTTGGAGGAGGAAAACAATGTACATGTTGTGCAACAGAGGCAATTAGTAGCAGACAGTGGATGTTCTTCAGGTGAAAAACTGAGCATGCATGCATCCCTCGTTTCCCAGGGCCATTTAGTAAATTTTCTTAGTTAATTAGTTGTAGCTAATTCATGCAAATGTTGTAACTAATTAGCTTAGATTAGTTAATTAATTCATATTGTAATTAATTAGCTTAGTTTCTTTGTAATTAATTAGTTAAGTATTTAGCTAATTAGCTTGCTTTGTAATACTTAATTAGCTTAGATAGTTAATTAGTTCATGTTGTGTAATTAATTAATTAAATAGCTTAGTCTAGTTGATTAATTAGTTATGTGTGTTGTAATAATTAATTAGCTTAGAGTAAGCTTTTTATTTATCCAAAGTGTCGTAATAATTAGTTAAGTAGTGTAGCTTAGCTAGTTTCATTCGGACCCTCTATCGAGGGCGTAATGTTGTAATAAGTGTGAGTGTGTGCATGCGTGTATGTCTTCCAACCCCACATCTTTCTCCCTTTTACTTAACTGCTTTCAATGGTTAGTTTAGGAGCATCACGTTTCAATTAGCATACTTTATGCTTGCATCCATTCATTCGTATTGCATGCACCGAGGCTCGACGCATCATTCAAACTGCATTGTTATTTCAATAATTCTTTGAATACGTGTTTAACCGCATGTTATTTAAATCAATTCATATGCCAAATTAGTAACCAAACCTATAAATTGCATTCTTTGCATGTGTTGCATTAGACATTTTGCATAGTTAGGAAGCATGCATATTTTTCTAACTTATGTTTTCTTAGCTCGGAGTACTAGGTGAGTTTTTATGCTTTAGCATACTTGCACGAATGTGAATGTTGCCACGTCTAGCATGCTTGCCATGAGACTAAATTCTCATTTGATAAACTGCTTGAATGACTGTGGATAAAGGCTTGTTGCTTGAATTGGAACGATTCAATGAATGTGCGTTTTAAACCCACTATGTTTGGTGGAAAATTCGTAAACTTTTTAAGCCCACTTGAGGTGGCAAATTCAAACTATTTTCGCAAACAAACATGAGTTAAATTGTTCCAACTTGAGCAAACTAGTCTATACTTGCTTGTGCGCATCACGTAGTAATGCCAACCTAATAACTGGAACAAGAGCACATAATGTTTATAAAAAATCATATCATGATTAGTAGAGGCCGATCTTTGATCGGGCTAGCGGGGGTCCTCAATTCATGACCTTTCCCTCTCGTACCTAAGTTCTTGAGCCGAGGCAACTTTGGTGATGACGGACACGTGGCCTTTGGCACGAGTCATGGGTTTCCTAAATTTTTCCAAAAATAAAATATTTAGGTGGCGACTCTGTATCTGGCAAAGCAGTCCAATTTTGGCATTTTTGATTCTAAAATTGATTTTTCAAAAGATTTTCCAAATTTGAACTCTTTGGTGTTTATCAATTTCATATTGCACTTATGAGATTAGATTCAGAACCGCGGTAGTCTGAACTGTAGGGCTTTCTTTTCGAGCTTTCGAAAGGGGGCGCGAAAAAGCCGTGCTACAGCAGATTATCAAACAAATGGTATGTGTAATTTGATAAACGCACTGACAAACACGGAAAGCATACAAATCCACAGTAATCCAATTTTTTTTTCTCCAAATGTAATGTTTTTCATATGATTTTCTATAATAATTTCAAAGTGTTCTGATATATCTATATATAAACAATTTCGATATGTGCTGGTCTCTAACGCATCTTCGTTCACAATAACCAAACAATTTTGAGAACTATGTTGGTATAGGTAGTACATTTCCATCTAATGTTCATGTTGTGTTGTAGACACCCTATTTTTGACCGCCCGCAAGACTTGTTCGCTTTGTCTTGTACACTCGATGATGAAAATAGTATTGTGCATGATTCGACTTCTCAACTAAGGTCGGGCGCTCAAAACAATCTCAAACTTTTCATATCTAAACTGATTGAACCCCTGAATTTTATTTTTGAACCTTGTGCTACCCTACATTGAGCTTAAAATAGAGAAACAGGGGAACAATTGTGGGCCTGGCCGTGCCTCGTTGAGGGCCGGCCATGGCCATTTGGGGTCGGCCGTGCCCTGTGGATGATAGACACTATGCTAGGCGGCAGCCCGCCAACTATCCTTTTTTGAAGATATTTTCGACTTATTTTGCTCAAATTCTATAAAAACGAGGTTATACCTCTGTTTTGAGGGTTGAACAATTTAAAAAGAGCCTATACGCACATTAAGAGCTCCTTCTTCTTTTGCAAGTCATATTTAAACAAGCTTATCACCCTTAAAGCCATTTCCATACTTCATACACACCCTCAAACCTTAACCTTGGAACCTTGGTTGAACCTTGAGGAACACAATTCAAGCTTGAGAGTGTGTTAGGATTGATTTTGATCAACAACCAAAGCTTACTCCATTTGAGAGGTATAAACTTGTAACTCTTTCTTTTGCTTTCATTTTGTATCCATTTCTTGTGTCTTTGTATTGTTTTGATCCTAGTTCAAGTGTTGAAACTTGGGCTTGAATAGCTACCAAAGGGTAAAGAGGGTTGACACCCTTTATTACACCATACTTCATAGCTCAACCCTTGTCTCTACACTCTTTTCTTTGACATTTTTTCAATTGATTTTCATAGTTTAATAAAGGTTAAAAAACATGTTTTGAGGTTCCAAAAAATGGAGAGGTTGGTCACCTCTCCTTTCTTTTGTTTACTAGCTTTGCTTTGCTTTATTTCTTTCTTTCTTTTTTTTCTTTTTTTTTTAATGTTCTTAACATAATTTAAGCCACTATTTTAGCGTATTAGAGTCTATTTTAGAGCTGTCCTAATTTATTTAATTAGTTCATGCTTTGATTAGTTTGCTTGTTGTATCATAAGTTCTCATAAATAACTTGTTGTATATTGTTCTTGGCCTTTCGTTGTTTAACTTCCATGTCAAGAACCCCATTTTAATAAGCAATCTATCATTCATTTCTTCAACCTCCCTCTTTTCTTCCTTTCTTCTTTTGTTTGAGAGTTATTTCAACCGATTGAGGTTATTCCAAACATGTAAAAGAGACCTATGCTCAACGGGTTAATCTTTACAGAGATTCATCGTCAACAGCATAGTCGCTCTTTCATGTTTAGACGCACCTCTCATTTGACATTTTTTCTCATTGAGAAGACTTAATCGTTATCTTAGACAAATGGACTAAAGAATGGAAAGGTCTAAGAAAATTGTTAAAATGAACCAACCCGTATAAAGAAAATGAGTTATATTGCTTAGATTCGGCTGGACATGATGTCGAGTCTATTATGTCAAGGGTCATCTTACATCAATTCATGATGTTTCGATGAGCCTTGAAACGTTTCTACCTCCCTCTTTGAGCTCACTCCATAATAGGAGAGAGGGGGTTATTGATTCATTGCATTCATTGATTTTTGTCCAAAATCATATCCTAACTAATCAAGCAATCAATTTGCTCATTGATAATTTTGGAAATGACTTCGTTCTTCTCTCAAGGCTTTCCATGGCAGAGAAGAGTAGAAGGGACAAACAGAGTTCAGAATAACTCTGTCGGCATTATTTTCACTTCAGAGCACAAAAATAGGGTTTTTCACAAAAATAGGGCACGATCGGCCTTATTTGGGCCCAGTCGGGCCTCATTTGAGGCCGGCCGAGCGCCAATGCTTAGCTGAAGGTGAAGCAGAACAGTTTGGGCAAACAGAGTAGTTTACAGACGCTGCGCATGCGAGAATTGTGCATCCTTGTTTGATGATTAATCATTGTAATTATTGTTGTAATTAATTATTATCATTATCCTTAGTCTAGTTGTAATTCGTGCAATTGATTATTTCAAATTGTATAGCTAGTTGTATGGTTAGTTAAATTGGATTTGTAGTTTATTGCTCATTATTAGCATTGTTGTAATAAAGTAGATAGATAGCTTGTCTCTTTAATTCATTCATTCGAATGTGTAATAGTTAGTTTATTCGAACATTCAGACATTCATTCGGACCCTCTGGCGTTAGGGCAAAATATGTAATAATGTGTATGTCTTCCAACCCCACATTTTTCTCTCATTTATTTATCCGCTTATGATGGATAAAATAGAACATCATGTTTCTTTTAGCATTTCCCATGTTTGTATCCACTTGTCTTGCATGCATCGAGGCTCGGTTCATCATTCTAACAAGCATTGCCATTTATTACTTCATTGAAATAAGTGTTTAAACCACATGCTTTCAAATTGATTCACATGTCATAATTAGTAGTCGAGCCTATTAATTGCATCATTGCATGTGTTGCGTTAGTCATGTTGCATTAATTAGGGGCATGCATGTTTTCTAACTCTTTTGTTTCTTTTGGCTTGCCTTGGAGTACGAGGTGAGCATTTTTGTGCTTTAGCATATCGCATGTGTGTGATTGTTTCCATGATAAGCATGAACACCATGAGGCTAAGTGCTTAATTGATATATCTGCTTGAATGCGTGTGGATGAAGGCTAATTGCTTGAATTTGGATGATTTGAGTAAATGTGCATATGAGATCACTTTTTTCAAGTGGTACACATTCGAAATAATTTTAAAAAACAAACATGAAATCAAAGTGTTCCAAATTTTGTAAATTAGTCTATACTTGTGTGCAACACATGGTAAAGTTAGTCTAAAAATCAGAACAAGAGCATATAATATAGACAAGAATCACATCATGATTAGTAGAGGCCGATCTTTGATCAGGCGAGTGGGGTGCTCAATTCATGACCTTCCCCTCTCGTACCTAAGTTCCCAAGCCGAGACAACTTTGGTGATGACGGATAAGTGGCATATGGCACAAAGTCTTGGGTTTCCTAAATTTTCCAAAAACATTTAAGTGGCGACTCTGCATCTGGTAAAGTAGTTCATTTTTTGCATTTTGATTCAAAATCGATTTTCCAAAAGATTTGTTGGATTTGGACTCTTTTGTGTTTATCTATTTTACATTGCACTTGTGAGATCAGATTCAGAACCACGGGAGTCTAAACTGTAGGGCTAGCTGTATCCGAAAGGAGCACGAAAAGTTGAGCAACATGCATGAAACCATAGTTTTAAGCAAATCAAGTTTGCAACAGGTTTTGGAACCAAACATTGTTTACCAAATAAAAAATAAAAAAGTAACACAATGTTGGCAAAAGTGAATGGAATTACAAATAGCAACAAAACATAGAGAAAAAGGGGTACAAAACACACACAGATGAAGAACAAACATATATACAATCATGTACTAAATAAAAAAGTAAAAAATCCAGAAATTGCATATAAACAATACTTAATCACCTCCTTACCAAAACTATACAAATTGTAATCCCTTATAAGTAAATAAATCAATGCACAATAAATCTAGAAATTGTAACACCCAAACTCGTAGATTCAGCAAATTCCAACAAAATTAACTCAAATTCCAATGCTAGTACCTATATCTACATTCACATATATAAAAAAATAAGTATGGTGAGAATCGATTAAATTACCCGTAGCTCTCTAGGGTTTAGTCGTCCTTCAAGATCTGCCATCGTCGGCACTGAGGTGGTGGTTCTGCGGTAGAATGAGGTGTTGCGCGACGGGCAACACCGGCGGTTCGGTGATGGCAGATCCAACACTGATGGTGATTGTTGTTGTTCGGGATGGGAGTTTCAACGCTAGGGTTTCCATAGGGGAGAGAAAGATAATAAAACCCTAGCTATTGCTAAGTGAGTGGTGAAAGGGGGAGACGGGGAGATGAGGAGAGAGAGGGTTTGATTTGTTCCACTGTGGATACTACTATATATATATAAATAAATAAATATAATCACACTTAATTAAAAATGCATATATAATCACACTTAATTGAAAAGTGACATAAAAAATAAATATTATCACACTTAATTAAATTAAGTGTGATTAAAATATCAATTTAATTTTTTTTATTACATTTCTAATAAAAGTGAGATATTTTCATTTATCAAAGTGTGATCTTTAACTATTTTTGTTGTAGTGGAGAGGGAGAGAGAGAAAGAGAGACAGAGACAAAGACAGAGAGGCTTTGCAAAAAACAAATTGACATCGTTCTTTGGTAGAAAACTTGTGTGAGCTAACTCCGTAATTGAATTAATTTGGAACAAACAGACAAACAAATTGCAACATAAAAAAATAAAACTTAGCCAAATCAACATCCTGCAATTGAATATCTCGACCGGTGATATGTCAAATAATCCCAAGAACAATGACACATCATAGTCTATTAATCAAAATAACTCACGCGATGTACAATAGATACTTTTCACCCTTCAATCGAGCTTTACATTTGACCCTCAGATATTCAAAAAATTTGAATCTCGCGAGTTAATGGGGCAAATCGTAATAGAAAATCCAATAAAATTAATCGGGTGATTGAACTTTTCCAAATAAAAACCCACACAATGAAAATAAACTTAAATCTAAATAAGCGCACTTTTTGATTTTTTACAAAAAGATATGCAAAAAAGTAAAGGAGGTGATATGACTTAAAAAAGATAAAAAATTGTACTTACATTGCATACCCCAAATAATCTCCAAATCCCTGATTTGTCGAATTGTGAATAAGTAATTAGGGTTTAACAGTCCAAAATCTATTGAAAAATATTCTAAAAAGATCTCATGGAATAAGGGCACACATGTTTTTGAAACATAACTTTCGAGTAAATTTTCCATTATGAACACCAATTTTTTCTGGAGGGAGAGAGAGAGAGAGGAATGACAAATTTTACTAGCATTTGGTTAGTTATAGGGCGATTTGATTTTTTTTCCTTTTTTGAGATTAATGAGGATTTAAATCAAATCTATATATAAGTAATAGATGATTGCAATCAATTCTTATGGATATGTAATTAACAGATTTTAAATATTGTAATTCCATCTTTTGATTGCAGTTAGCTTTGCACAAGTCAAACATTGAAAGTAAAACGAGATCCACAAAGAACACAAATTGATTAGGAAGATATAAACAAAATAAGAAAAAGAAAAAAGAAAAAAATATTCTAATCGAAAAAATTTTAACAAAAAAAAAAAAAAAAAAAAGAAAGAAAGAAAGAAAGAAGAAGAAGAAGTTTGAATGTAACACCCTCAAAAATTTTGTAAATCAACTGTTCATAAGATTCATAAATATAATAGAAATGTTACATTTCATTTATCAGAGTTTATATTGCAAAAGATCTTACATGTAATTTCTAAATGTTAACAATAGAATAAGTGCCCTGCGGGCTTACATCTTTCCAAGTTGTCACATGGTTACAACAAAAGAAGAGTCCTAACTCTTTTACATATAAAGCCCTCGGCTTGAATTTACATTTAAATACAAAAATAATAACAAAATGGAACCTCCAACCCTTACTCCTCCCAAGTTATTCCCTTGGAGGTGGCATGTCACCAGTACCTGAAAGTGGTGTCCTAAGTAGGGTGAGCCAAAGCCCAGTAGAGATATGCTACACAATATATGAGAAATCACTAAGGCATAAGCGTCAGATAAATGTGGGATATTTCTTAACCGACACATATTATTTCCGTGACCATTCAATATACATAACCATAACTCGATTCATTTCCAATCATCCATTTTGGGTAAATCAATTTACCAAGTTCATAGTTATCAAAACAGTAAAAATGAGATTTCAACTCAATGGTTCACAATTCATTGCATTCATCAATCCAACACTTCTATTTCTTGACATTTTATGGAATTACGTCCGAGGGAACCGGCACCCATAAATAAATAAGATTTCGGAACTTTCATCCTGGACACTCCGGCCAACTTAATTCTCAATGGAGTCCATCCCCTATCTCCTCCCAAACAATGGAGTACATCCGCTATCTCTTCCCATACAGTGATACATATACAATGTATTTAAACACGTTGTCATATACAATGACTCATCAATTCACATATTCAATGGTTTACTCAAACTGTCATATTCAATGACATAATTCAATTGATTAGTTTCAATTTTCCTAATCCTCATGCATTTTCTACAACAATCATAGCTATCATCCACCGATAGCCCAAAACAGATATCTCTAAATAGATAAATAAATCTAACAACAGATAATTTATCAAATTTTCGGTAGGTGAGTGATTTATCAAGCCAACTACACCATTTAATCACATTTCTCCCCAATTTCATAGTTCCCAAACTAATTTCATATTTCCATATTGATTTCATTATTTATACAAAATGGTTTATTTAATTCAAACTAGGGCATTTTTCCCCCTTTCCCAAATATTACACCCAAGGCTCAATTTCATCCATTATACACAAATAACCCCATTTTCAAGACCTCACATACATATATGGAGTCCAAAATAGCAAGCCCCTCTTTCGTAAATTCAAATCCAAACCCTAACTTCACCCAAGCTTCCCAACTTAACCATTTATGCAAAAATGACAAATGTCTAGGTCAAAACTCATATTAAAGACTAGATTATCCCTACCTTAAATGGAGAAGCTCAAAGAGGAAGAAGGAGAAACTTGAAGATGCTCCAAACTTGAACTTTTTTGGATCAAAAGGAAACTCACGCGATACTCTACCCCCTTTTTTACAAAGGAAGTAGGGTAGAAGGACTCTAGATTAAGGAGTATTTGTAGAGAGAGAGAGAGCGTTTTAGAGAGAGAGGCAGCCGATCTAGGGTTTTGAGTGAAGAAGAGATAAAAAAGTGATATAAAATCACGTTGATGCGAACTGATATATGTGAGGCTCGCTCGAGCGAAGGAGTTGTCGCTCGAGCAACCAGACACAACAAGTGGCGTAGCTCGAGCGCAAGAAGCATCGCTCGAGCCCACATTGCAAAGGTTCAGGTTTGCAACAAACGCTGACGCATGCTCGGGTGCAAGAGTTCTTGCTCGAGCAAAGGAACAAATAACACACGTCTCGCTCGAGCGCAAAAGTTCTCGCTCGAGCAAAAGCTGCGTCTAAGAAAGAAATTTGAGGACTCTCAACCCTCGCTCAAGTGTAAGAACCCTCGCTCGAGTGAAGAAGCAAATACCCAAGGCTCGCTCGAGCGCAAAAAGCTTTGCTCTAGCGAGGAAGCCAAAACCTGGGCAGCAACCATTTGCACCAATAGACAACCAACCTGTTCCAAACTCGCCCAACAAGTCCCAAAACTCAATTTAAAGAATTAAAGGGAGGAAACAAGACAACGACATACAATCACGGAACCCAAGTCCAAAATACAATAAAGGTCGAGGTAAAATCGGGATCGCTATGACCTCTCCCCCTTAAAAAATTTCGTTGCCGAAATTTTATACAAGTTTCGAAATTATGATTATTCAATTCCCAACATGATTACAATTCAACACTCACCATCATGACCCATCCACCGATCATTTCATCTTTTCACAAGAGAACAAATTGACAATATATAGAGCTCAACATATATTACCAATATGCATACTCCGAAATTTAACAAATTTCAACACGTACATCTCATGTTTCCAAAACATATTCAATGCTTATAACAAGCCTACATTTCCAAAACTTAAATAACATATGCAATGTTCAAATTTAACTTGTGTTTCCGAAACATACTTAACATTCACAATGTGTTCATAATCTCAAAACATATACAATGCTCTTATAGTTCTTAAACAAAACTAAAATTTCAACGTATACTCAAACATCAACAACTAAGTCCGGTTATTTCTCTCGGACCTTCAACTCATGCTCTCAAGTTGCTTCTTCAACCCCGTGATGTTTCCATAATACTTTGACCAAGGGAATCGTCTTGCCTCGCAAGACTTGGTCTCATCTATCCAAGATGCGCACCGGTCTCTCCTCATACGAGGCATCCTTATCTACCTCTAAGTCGGTCTAATCCAACACATGTGATGGATCCGGCTCATACTTCCGAAGCATAGTAACATGAAACACGTCATACACTCTGGAAAATTGCGGCAGAACGCTAAACGATAGGCAACCTCTCCAATCTGCTCAAGGATCTCAAAAGAGCCAATAAACCGAGGGGACAACTTCTCACTCTTCCCAAACCTCATCAAACCCAGTCTAGGTGATATTTTCAAAAAGACGTGATCACCCACCTCGAATGACAAAGGTCTCCTCCTACGACCGGCATAACTCTTTTGGCGTCTTTGGGCTGTAACCAACCTCTTACGGATAGGTGCCACCTTCCCCGTCATTTCCTGAACCAACTTTGGACCTAATGGAAGTGCATTACCCACCTCGGCCCAACACACTGGAGATCTGCATGGTCAGCCATACAAGGCCTCAAACAGTGCCATGCCAATACTCGATTGGAAACTGTTATTGTAAGCAAACTCCACTAAGGGTAGGTGTCTCTCCCACGACCTCTTAAAGTCAAGGACACAGCCTCGGAGTATATCCTCAAGTATTTGAATAGTGCACTTAGACTGCCCGTCAGTCTGAGGATGGTAAGCCGTACTAAAAGTCAATCTAGTGCCCAAGGCATTCTGCAAGCTCTGCCACAACCAGGCAGTGAAACGCGGATCTTTATCTGAGACAATTGTCACTGGGACCCTGTAGACGCGCCCCGGGAACTCTCTAGGACTCCGCGCTACGAGGGCCCAAAATCTCGTCTTGTTCTGACCTACTACAATTCGGACTCAATGTCACAGTTCTGAATCTAATCTCACAATGTGCGATGTGAGACCGATAAATCACCAAAGAGTCCAAATCCGGCAATTCATTTTGGAAAACTGATTTTTATAAAGAAGTGCCAAACATGGATTGCTTTGCCAGATACAGAGTCGCCACCTAAATGTTTTATTTTGGGAGAATTTAGGAAACCCTGACTTGTACCTAAGGCCACGTGTCCGTCATCACCAGAGTTGCCTCAGCTCGGGAACTTGGGTACGAGAGGGGAAGGTCATGTAATGAGCACCCCCCGCTCGCCCAATCAAAGATCAGCCTGTACTAAGCATGATATTTTGTTTTTGAAAACACATGTGTTCTTATCCCAGTTATTAACCTAGAATTACTATGTGATGCGCACAACATACAAGTATAGACTAGATTGCCAAATTTGGAACAAAACATTGCATGTTCATTTGTTCAAAAATGGTTTGAAGTTTTCTACTCGCAAGTAGGCTAAAACGAGGATTTCAATGAATTGTTCCAATTCAAGCAATCCAACCTTCACCCACAGGCATTCAGGCAGTTAATCACTTAAGCAGTTAGCCTCATAGCAAGCATGCTTTCATGGAAACATTAACACAAATGCAGTATGCTAAAGCGTAAACACTCACAGTGTACTCCGAGCCAAAACAGAGAACTAGTCAGAAATCATGCATGATCTTAGTTCATGTTAAGATGGCTAATGCAACACATGCAAAAACGTAATTAAAACAGGCTCAGCTATTCTAACATGGCATATGAAATGCAACTTGATAACATGCTGTTGAACACGTATTCAAATAAATGTATTGAAATACAATGCAGTTAGTATGATGCACCGAGCCCGGTGCATGCAATATAGATCAATGGATGCACGCATGCAAGCATAAGTATGCTAATCGGAATATGCCCTAAAACTAACCATCGTAAGCGGTTAAGTAAAAGGGAGAAAGAAATGGGGGTTGGAAGACATGCATCACACACACGCACGCTTATTACAACAATGTGCCATCTCAAGGAAGGGACCGAATAAAGAGCTAACTAGCTAATCTAAGCTAATTAAACTAATTATTACAAAACAACGAAGCTAATTAACTAATCCAAGTTAACTAACTATTACAAAACAGTTTCATTAGCTAACTACACTAGCTAATTAAACACGAACAAATAACTAAACACATTAACTATTTAGGTACAGAGCCAAAACATAAACTAGCTAAGGAAAGCAGTAAAACAAGGTCCTCAAAGGCAAGAATGCGTCGCCTCGTTCGAAAATCCGTCGTGATGCCCCAATTTGGCTCTGTTTGCAACTGCTCTCAGAAACTTGCACCAAGCTCCATATAGCTTCTAACTAATCTTGGGGACCTATAGGAGGGTGGCCGACCAGTTGTTGGTGTGGGAGACCACCTGCTGACCATTTTTTGTTGTTGCAGGGCAGAAAAGTGGTCGGCCAGCTAGTTTTTCTGGCTGGCCGACCAGTTGTTGCTGCACTTTTCCACTTTGCTGCAACAGAGAGCAAGGAAGGGCATGGCAATGTATTTGCAAGGTATGTGTGCACAACCACCCTCTCTATCATTTCATAAGCTCAAGGGAGTGTAGTTCTCGACCCTCGGGCCACCAATCACGCATCTCGATGCATCATGGCCGAGAGGCGAAGTTGCACAATTCAATATGAAAATGAATGCACACATAAACACATAAGGCCTAAAACTCTATCATGTATGATCAAGAGAGTCGGCGATCGAGAATTGAGGCACGTTTCATCACTTCAAAGGCTGCCACCATTGGAAAGCTTATTTCTGGGGCTTCAGTTTAGGCACAAGAATGACCTAAAAAGGAGTTCATATGAGGGAGTTATACCCACTCGAAGTTGGACCTGCAGAGCAGAATTTGCTACCGGCCACAAATATGTGCTACCGGCCACAAAAGTAATATACAGGCCAAAAAAGTAGCAGGCCGGCCATCACTAGTAGCAGGACGGCACTAAAGATGGTCGGCCGGCCAGAAGTGCCCAAAACTCATATTTTTTATAGATATTTCATCTCCAGCTGTTTCCAGCAAGCTCCAGCTGTCCTATAATCAGATATTTTCGACCAAAAGCTGATTTGTGCTATATATGAACCTATATCTCCCATTTTGCAAGAGAGAACTTCCTAAGCAAGTTTTGGAGCTTCTCACTCTAAAAGGTCCTCTCTCTCTAGAAATTTCAGGCCTCAAATGCCTCTCTCTCTCTAGAGCCTCTCTTCATTGCCCTTTTGTGCATAGAAGTCCATAGAGGTAGAGAAATACTTCTTGTTTGCATATACATCCTTCATCAAAGTTAACCCCCATTGGGCTGAGGTTCTTGGAGGATAATTTTGAGCTTCAAAAGTTGGTCTTAGCTCAGATTTTGGGCTGGTTTTGCTGCTGTGCATCAAGGGTAACATCTCTCTTCCTTTTTGCTTGTTTTGCATACTAGCTTTGCCATAAGTTTTTGAACTACTTTGAGGCTGTTTTTGGGGTGGTGTTGAACTACAAAAATCCTTGTTTTTCCTCTGTTTTCAGTCCTAAAAGTCTTGGTTTGTGCCTTGGTTGGCTAGGGGGTTGTCCTCCCTTTTGCTCTTTGGCTTGTAAAGCCTTTTGAGCCAACTTCCTAAGCTTTTGAAGCAAAATTTTCGTGGCCTTTTAACCACTGAAATCCAGAGGATTTTCAGTGGTAAAAACCCTATTTTGAAGGCCCAAATGGGTGGGGGTTGTCCCCCTTCTCTTGTCTTGTTTACTTGTGTTGATGGCCCTCCAAAAGAGCATGTGTTTCTACTTCTTGGAGGCTTTGTTTAGCCTCATTTTTGTGACTTTCCAGACCTGCCATAAATCTATTTTGGGCTGCCTTGCTCATCTCTTGCATGCTTATTGCACTTGTAGTGTAAATCCCCTTTGCTAGCTTTGTTGGCCTTACAAAGTAGCATGTATGTTAAGCATGTATGGGCTCCATTTTAGCATGTTTTTGGTCATTATTTAGCATGTCATAACTCTTTCCAAAGTTGGT
The DNA here is from genome assembly GCF_055761805.1 of Camellia sinensis. Classification (NCBI taxonomy): domain Eukaryota; kingdom Viridiplantae; phylum Streptophyta; class Magnoliopsida; order Ericales; family Theaceae; genus Camellia; species Camellia sinensis. The sequence goes on from NC_138966.1 coordinate 18,630,031, forward strand.
TTGATGGCTCCTTGCATGCATCATGCACTTGTAGTGCATTTTCATGAAATTGCCTTAACATGCTTCGTGCTTTGAGCCTTATTTTTAGCATGATTTTGGCTTGACCCAAAGAAGCTTTTAGTCATGTTTCACCATGTTTAAGCTCTGTTTGGCGTTGATTTGATCATATATGCCATGCTTTGTATAGCCACCATGCATTCTAGCTTGTTAGCTTTGGGTGTGTGAGTCATTAGCATGCTTTACTTGGCTCATTTCAATGATTTTGCATCATTGGTTATGGTATTTCAGTCCATGTTTCATGCTTCTATGCTCGCATTTTCTATCATTTCAATGCTTTGAAGAGTTGGCGTTTTATGCTCCATGATTGGGTCATTGTGCATGCCTTTAGACTTAGGCCATTTAGATGCCATCTAAGTGGGTTTTGGGGCTTATTTTGGCATGATATGATTCTGTTTTGCATTGAATAATCCATGCCATGTTTCGTTGTGATAGGTGTAGAGCAATGCTCCCTTTTATAGCTTTGAATGCCCTATGTTTTGGGCCCATTTCTTAGCATGTTTTGGCCTTGTTCCATGCATGCTCTAACCTTGTTTTGGTCTGCCTTGGGACTATTTTAAGTCCTCTTGGCCCTTTGGGGCTTGGTTGATATGGTCATGGCTTGAACCCCTTGGCTAGCCTCAAGTTTTGGACTCCCTTGCATGCTTTACTTGGGCAGTTTGATTGGTTTGGCACCACTCTTAATATGATTTCAGAGCTTAGCATGCTTGTCATTTGTCCATATTAGTCTCTTTTAAATGTATTTAAGAGTTGCCTCTTTTATGCCTTAGGTGATAGGCCTTTATGCATGCATGTTTGCAGCTCTATTCCATGCTTTTGTTGCATCATATCGGCCACTGATTTTGGCATGCTTGAGAGCTACCCATGTTAGTGTAAGTCCATCTCACCATGTTGTTGCATGCTTGTTTCATTTTGCATGTTGTTGCATGCTATACATGTTCACATGTTTAGGTTGTATGCCTATTGCCTATTGCCTATTGCCTATTGCATGCTTGTGTTGCTTTGTTAAGTTTATCATGCATGTATTACATTGGTCTAAGTATACTTGCCTTTGCATGTTATTAAATGTTAGCCTATTGACATGTTGTTGCATGTTCATCCATCTTGCATACTTGTTAAGTTACATGCTTGTTCGCATGCTTGTGTTTGCATATTGTTATGTGCTAGTTGCCTTGTATAGCATTGTTGCTTGCATGCTCATGTTGCATTAGTTTGCTTGCATGCTTAGGTTGCATAGCATTGTGTGCACATCCCTTGCCTCTTGAATCAATCATGATAGAGGTTGGGGCCCTTATGTGTTTTTGTGCATTTCATTTGATATCAAATTGCACACTTGGCGCCTTTGGCCATCATGCATTGAAATGCGTGATTGGTGGCCCGAGGGTCGAGAACCAAACCCCCTTGAGTTCATAGCATGATAGGGAGGGTGGTCATGCATACATTGTTTTGTAAATTCCTTGCCATGCACTATCTATCCTCTGCTGCAGCAAAAACAGAGTTCTGCAGGAACAGATGGCCGGTTGGCCCTCTTCAGTGCCGGCCGGCTACCAGAGTCCAGCCGATGGCCCCACTTTTGGTCGGTGACCATTTCCTAATGGCCGGTGGCCCTATCTTTTGGCCGGTGACATCCCACAATACTTAGGGAGTAATTCAAAGGCATCTCAAGGATTTTCACAGTTCTCAGAGGTGCAGAACAATGCAAATAGAGGCAACATGTGGCATGGCAACGGGTTTCCGAGCGAGGCGAATGGGGCATGCATGCATTTGACCCTCTTCCCGAGGCAGCTTTACTACTTTAGTAGCTTAATTAAGGTTTTGTAATATTTAATTAGCTAGAGTAGTTAATTATTTATTTGGTTTGTATTATTCTTTTGGCCCCTCCGAGAGAGGGTGAATTTTGTAATAAGTGTGTGTAGACACCCCATTTTTGACCGTCCTCAAGACTTGGACGTCACCGTTTGAACGCCCGGTGATCACCCATGTTTGTGTTCGTTTGGAGTTCCCGGAGGTCTCGGCTACGCGCCTTGCCTCAGGATCTCCGAATTCGACCGTTTAGTGTCTGGTTTTGCACCAAACACTTGTGTTTTGCCTTGGAAGGGCAGGAAATGCCTTGTGAGGCATCCCCACACACCACCGGCAATGGCTAAAGGTCACCAGCTGGTTTTTGATGCCATCGGCACTTTTTATTGCCGGTCGGCACTGTTTGTTGCCGGTCGGCACTAAATTTTGTCAAAATGACATTTTTGGGCAGCCGACCACTGTTCATCTACTTTATGTAGATATTTTGTGCCAGCTGTGATAGCTGGCACCAACTCTGCCTCCCTCCATACACGTGTATGGAGGGATGTCCCTCTAAGCAAGCTTGTTGTGTAAGCTTTGCAAGAGGGACTTATATAAGAGGAGAGGCCTTCTCCTTGCTCTAGGTTAGAAACTTTGAAGGCAAAACCAGAGCTTACACATATAGATACACCCTCTCTCTATACTTCTCTCTCTCTCTTCCTTTGTGTGTGTTTCTTGGCCTAAAAGTGTGATTTTACCTTACTTTTGCACTAATACACACACTATTACACCTTGCTCCGAGATTGAGGGACTTTGAGGGTTGATTCTTGAGTTTTGGGGCTGTTTTTGATCAGAAGAAGAGGGCTGCATTGGTTGTTCTTGAGGTGTGCTTCAAGGGTGAGCATCTTGCTTTAGTTTCCCCAAACTTCCACTAGCCTTTTACCTGTCTTTCTTGCTGATTTAGTTTTTGTGCATAACATAAAAAAGGCTTATATTTTCATGCTTTAGAACTTTCATTAAGGGTCTTTAGTGATTTGAGTTCGAACTCACCCTCTTAGGCCTCATTTGGCCTTTTTGTTGCCTCATTGGTAAGGCTTCATTTGCTTAAGTGTTTTGATCTCCTCACCACTGAAAACCAGTGTATTTTCAGTGGTAAGGAAGGTGGTTTGAAGTCTTGCATAGGGGAGGGACACCCTTCTCCCTTCATTGTTTTATTTCCTTGCATTTTGGCTTAAAGAGTAACATCATGCTTGATTGGTTTTAGCCCTTTTTCAGAGGTTTTTGGGTGTTTTTAGGTCATTTGTAATCTCTGTTTTTAGTCGGATTTGTGGCCTTTTACATGCTTAATATACTTGCTTTGCATCCCCCTTTTTTGGCCTAGAAATGTATCACATGATTAGGCCATGATTCTTGCATGTGTTGGCTTAGTTCCATGAAGGTGTTGGCACTATTTTAGCATGTTTAAGGTCTGTTGGCCATCCATTCCAGTCATGCTTGCCTTGTTTGATGTCATCTCCTTGTGTTTTGGCTTGTAAGCTTTGACCATTTTGACCTCTAGCATGTGTAGCTATGATCATCCTCTTGATTTGGCATCATTTAGGACCATATTTCAGTCCAAAAATCATGTTTATATGTGTGCATGTGCGACCTCTTTCATGCCTTGAGAGTGTGCCTTTTATGCCTAGATATGAGCCTTGGTGCATGCATCCCATTAGAGCCATTAAAGCTGTCATATTAGGTGGTTTTGGAGCCCATTTTTGCATGTAAAAATTCTGTCTTTACTTGTTTTAATCATGCCATGAGGGGTCTTGTTGGTGGAAGTGAAAGCCCCTCTTTTTGTGCCTTAACTTTAGGACCATTGGTTTGCTTGTTGGCATGAGTTTTGTCCACCTTGCTAAGCACTTTTGGCCACTGTTTTGGGGTGGATCAAGGACTGCCCCTTTATGGTTCAAAGCCCTCTTGCATGCATGTCTCATGTCCATTGCATGATTGCTTCATTAAGCCTTGTAATATGTTGATCCCATTGCTCAAATGGTCCATGTTTGCATTACATTTACATCTTGCATGCCTAGCATTGCATACTCGCCATATTAGTTGCATAACATTTGGCATGCCTTGCATTTCCATCTCATTGTTGCATTTTGAGCCATGTTTGCATAACATGCATTGCATTAATTGGTTTGGGGTGTCAAACCAAGTGTGAGGATCAAGGAACATTCATACTACGAGTGATGTAATGTCCCTTGATTCTTGGTCACCGGGACCCTTGACTTCGGCATGATAGGGTCTTGGTCCTCATTTGTATGGTTGCATGCATCTCTACATCAAGTGGCAAACTTGATCCCTTGGGCTATCATGCACCATTGATGGCTCGGGGATCGAGGGCCATGCTTCCCTGAGTTCAAAGCCGGTGGTACTCTGCAGCATGCAAGGAACCTGTCCTAGGGCTTTGGCAATTTTCAGAGAGACAGGGCAGTATAAACAGAGGTGGCAGGGGTACGGTACGGGTTTTCCAGGCGAGCCGGGTTTCGAGCATGCATCATTCGCGCGTCCCGAGGCAGAGGCTGCGGCCACCCTTTTCCTTTCTTTTTGCATTCTTTCTATTAATTAATTAGAATTTCTGTAATAATTTTATTTGCTTATCATTCGGACTGTAATATTTATTTGGTTCCTCCGAGTGAGGGCAATTATGTAATAAGTGTGTGTGAGTGTGTGAATGTCTTCCAATCTCGCGTCTTTCTCCCTTTTATTTACCTATTTATAATGGTAGATTAGGGCATTTTTTCGGATTAGCATACCTTATGCTACGCATGCGTGCATTCATGCATTCGTATTACATGCATCAGGCTCGGTACATCACGCTAACTGCATTTGTACTTCAATTCCAAATTGAATACGTACATCAATTGATCACATTTCATATGCCATGTTTAGGTTAGCCGAGCCTGTCTAGATTGCATTTTTGCATGCGATGCATTAGCCATTCTTAAACATGAACTAGGACATGCATGTTTGCTAACTAGTTTATTGTTTTGGCACGGAGTACGATGTAAGTATTTATGCTTTAGCATCCCGCATGCGTGTGAGTGTTGCCATGACAGTATGCTTGCCATGCGGCTAAATGCTTATGTGATAAAATTGTTTGAATGCCTGTGGGTGAAGGTTAGATTGTTTGAGTTGGAAAAACTCATTGAAATCCGTGTTTTAGCCTACTTGCGAGTAGCAAATTCCAAAACACTTTTCAAAACAAACGGATATGCAATGTTTATTTTCAAATTAGGCAATCTAGTCTATACTTGTGTGCTGCGCGCATAACATAGTAATTCTAGGCTAATAAATGGAATAAGAACACATAACGTTTTCAAAACTGGATATCATGGTTAGTAGAGGCCGATCTTCGGATCAGGCGAGAGGGGGTGCTCGTAGCTGACCTTCCCCAATCGTACCCAAGTTCCCGAGCCGAGGCAACTTTGGTGATGACGGACACGTGGCCTTTGGCACCGAGTCAGGGTTTCCTAAATTCCCCCAAAATAAAATATTTAGGTGGCGACTCTGTATCTGGCAAAGCAGTCCGTGTTTGGCACTTCTTCTCAAAAAATCTGTTTCTCAAAACGATTTTCCGGATTTGGACTCTTTGGTTCAAGATTAAGAACCGTGACACAAGTCGAGAGTCCGAACTGTAGCGAGGGCCCCCCCACACGGGCGCGTCTACAGTTTCTGGCGTCTCTGCTGGGGAAATTAGAGAGCTTGACTCGAACTCGTGATATCCCGTTTTGATTACACTTATGTGTTTCTTTGCATTGCATGTGCATTGGTGCGCCTAGGACACCGTGTTTGCCATCTGCCATTCCTGAACGGTTTGCCGGAGGCTTGTCTTGTCAAGGCATGACCATAAGGCTGACCGGCTATGGGCTTTGACAGTATGGGAACAAAAACCCCGGTTTTACCAGGGCACCCTTTTTGACCATTCGACCTAGTACATATTCGGATCCATAGTGACCATTCCAAGTTAGGACAGGCTGCTTACCCGATGTTAGGTTGTTTGAAAACCGCTTTGTGCGTAGTGAAACCCTAGCTCCTGACAAAATAGGACAGGGAAACCCTACCCCAACATAGGGGTGTTTTGGCTCTTTCTTACTTGCTATGTACTTTTAGAGTGTATCTCTACAGGAACGTACATACCAATTTGCGAGACTGAGGCATCAGGCCTAAGGGCATTGGTATCAGAATTCGAGAATCAGTTATATCCGCGGTATCAGATTCAGTATTTTGGTAACAGAAATTTAGGGAACAGTGATCAGTATCGGGGAACAATGTGTTCAGCTTACCCACTGTGTATTGTGAATACACAACTGCGTGTTGTATGTGTTTATTTTATGCCGTTGTGCCGTCCGATTGTTTGTTTATTTACCGCTTTATTTATCTTTTTGCTAGGTAGTTTAGCACCATTGCTTCCAACCCGGTAGATATTCCCCAAGCACTCTGGATCAGAGGTCGTCGGCTCCATCGATCTGAGGATCTGGTAGACGGACAACCAGTGTACCGCTCCCTACCCCCGGTTACTAGACGGAGGACAGCTAGGCAGAGGGCATCAGTTCAACAGTCAGTTCAGAGGGCCTCATCTACCCCACCTGAGTTCAGTAGGGATCAGGGTCCTGTTTCACCTACAGAAAGGGAACATATACCAGTAATTCAACCAGAGCAGAATAGTATGGCTAGCTTGGAGGAGATGGTGCGCCAACTCCAAGAGAGCATGAAAATGATGCAGCAGGATGCTGTTCGGCAGGCAGAGTTTGCCAAACAGCAAGCCACAGTTATGAGTGAACAAGCGGAGTTAATCGTGAGATTGCAGCAGCAAACTGGGGCGTCAGCTTCACAGCAAGTCCCTCCCCCACTAAGGATTCCGATACCCGAAGAGACGCCAAATACCCGGAATGTCCAAGAAGATACAGACATCCCGACGGGGCCGGCTCCACCCCCGATTCTGCCTCAACTATCCAAGGCACCCACTCCTATCAATCAATCGGATTCTCCTTTCGAGTCCGAGGTGGACCCCATGGCATTAAAAATGAGCAAGCTTGAAAAGTTGTTTAAGAAATCTCAAGGTGTGAAGTCCATTCCGGACATTGAAGACGGATACACCGACGTGGCCGTGATGCTGCCTGATAGGTTTAAGATGCCACAAATTGATCATTTTGATGGATCCGGGGATCCTATGGTGCACCTGTGACTGTTTTCAGACATCCTAAGGCCAATGGGCCTCACTAGACTGCAGAAGCTGTCTCTATTTGGCCGGACCCTGTCGGGTGTAGCGGCCATATGGTATGCCAAATTGGATGATGACGTTAAGAGAAGTTGGGACGAGATGGCTGAGGCCTTCATCTTGCAGTACTCGTACAATACACAAATCGAGATTACGACCCGGGATCTCGAGACAACGAGGCAAGAACCCAAGGAGAACTTCTCAGAATTTGTAGCCAGGTGGCGGGCTAAGGCTTCGATGATGACCTTAAGGCCCACGGACAAGGACCAGATTCGGATGATTGTGCGCAATCTTCAGCCGAAGCTAATGCAGAAAATGATTGTACTCCCCTTCCCTACCTTTTCAGATCTACATGAAATGGGGGTGCAGATTGAGGATGCCTTAAAGCAAGGATTGATCGATAATGACAGGGAGCAACCCCGCAGAAGTTTCAACCATAACGCTAATGCAGGCCCGAGTGGCACTACAACTACCCGGACCTCCGAAGTGAGTATGGTCACCACCAACCCCCCCCCAAGAAATATGGCAGCCACACCATTCTCCGGTGCGTCCGGAAGCAATCCACAAACAGCCAAATACCTTCCCCAAAATGCCAGAACCTTCGCTCCGCTTTATATGCCCCTGTCCAAAGCTTTGGGGGTTTTGATCAGGAAAGGGCATCTGAAGCCTCTAGAGCCGTGACCCTTACCGGAAAGACTCCCCGCTGCCCATAATCCAGCCAAGTATTGTGCATTCCACCAGCAGCACGGTCACGACACCGACCTGTGCTTCCGATTGCGTCATGAGATTCAAGATCTCATTGATAACAGGGTAATTTTACCTCCTGAGAAACCCAATGTTACTACAAATCCTCTCCCCACACATAACCAAGCTCCACCACCCAAAAGAATCAATTTCATCCATACTGGGGTCATGCCCTACGATCTTAGTATCTATATCACACCTTCCTACCTACCTAAGCCGGAAGTTTCCCTTCTTGATTGCACCGATTTGTGCATGATGGATGTCTCCGTAACCCAACCCAAGCCAGCGGTGGTGACCATCGAGAGCAGGAGAGAGAAGACTCCAAGGGAGAAGGGGGTTGTCGAGCCAGAGTCTGCGAAGTCTGGGAGTGATGTGGAAAATGCTTATAGTCCGAGTGACTACATTTCACCGATGGGCCAGAATAGACCAGATGTGAAGTTTCCAGCAAAGGGAGAGCTGTGTGCAATCCAAGGGGACAATCCAGGACAGGGAACGGATGATTTGACAGCTGTGGAAGAGGATCTTGCCAAGTTCCAGTTTCACAGTAACCAAGATCCAGAAGACTCAGCCGTCAACTGGTTTGATTACGAGGAATCGGTAGAGACCATGGGATGGTTGGACGATCAGCCAGATGTGATAGGAGAGTTTCAGTCAGAACAAGGCCCGGCAGGGGCAGGAATGTCAGTAACAGCCGGGAACGTTGGAGAACAGAGTACATAGCCGGGGAGCGCCGGTGTCGATAGTTTCGCTCGGGAATGGAGCATTTTGAGTACAGGGATTATTGAAGAATCTACTGCATTGGCACAGTCAGAACAGGAAAGATTCGAAGATTCTGAGAGGATCAGGAAGGCAAAAACCCACGTGGGGATTGCGACTGCTGTGAGTACAGAAAGGGAAAATGCCGCGAGCATAAGAATAGAAGGTACTGCGAGTATGAGAACAGTCATACCAGAACCGGACAGGTGCCTGTCGGTTGTAGATGGAATGTGGTGGGAAGACGGCGATCTATGTCTTGCCCACACGGACGAAGATTGGGGGAGTAACCAACCAGATGATACCTAGTATATCGGCGAAGTCGATCACATGACCAGGAGTGGACGGTATTTCAAGCCTCCACATCTGGATCAACCAGAAGCTTCTGGAAAAGATAGGGAGGCAGAAAAGCAAAAGGAAAAGCAACTCGAGGATGAGGCCGTATTGAGACAATTGAAGAAAATACAAGCAGACATCTCCATCTGGGGGCTGCTTATGGCCTCTCGAGTACATAGACAGGCTGTCCTCTCAGCCATGGACAAAGCCAAGTTTTCTATAGACACCACGCCCGAACAGCTGGTGGGCCTAGTCTTTTCGGGAGGAGCTACCTCGATGTTGACTTTTTCTGATAAAGAACTGCCACCTGAGGGTGCGAACCATAACAAGCCACTCTACATCTCCGTGGAGTGCAGAGATAAATGGATAACCGTGGTGCTTGTCGACACGGGGTCCGCCATCAACGTCTGCCCGGCAAGGACAGCCTACGCGATCGGTCTGAAAGTCGCATATTTCGTGCCAACGGCCCAGGTAATTCGGGCGTATGACAACACAAGCTGGGAAGTAATGGGGACAGTTAAGATTCAAACAAAGGTTGGGCCGGGACAGCGTGAGATAGATTTCCATGTCTTAGAGGTCCCTGCGACGTTCAACTTGCTTTTGGAGCGGCCGTGGCTGCATTAGGTGAAGGCGGTCTCCTCCACCCGACATCAAGTGGTGAAATACCCCTATGGGAAGGGAGTAGCCATTGTTTTCGGAAACTCATCAATTCATCCGCCGCCGGAGGTATCTACGCCTATTCTAGAAATCGAGCATGGTATGGAAGATGTGTTCATATCGGGTTTTACCTTGGCTGAGGCTCGGGTTGTACAGGACATCATGGCAGCCAATGAAGGGGTATATGTCAGTGCCCAATTAGTCTATCTCATGAACAAACTCCAGCACATCCCCGGGATGGGATTGGGGAAGAGCGGCCGGAAGGGCGTCGCAGCATTGGTCGAAGTGCCGCACAACCCTCATACCTTTTGATTGGGTTACCTACCCACCAAAGAGGACTGGATAAGGAAAGGAAAAGAGATGGCCGGAAGGGCAAGAGCGAAACAGATGGGGAAGCCCTTTGACTTAATGCACCGACCCATTTAGGGTACCTTGAACGGACGCTTCGTTCGGGAGGGGGAGGACTTTCCGTTCTGTGGCTTCCCCGAGCCGTGGCTGAACGCAGAGAGGAAGCGCGTACCGGGGTTTGAGATTTTCTTTGACCTGCAGCTACCTGAGAATGACATCGCCGAAGAACAGACAAACTCATTAGCCGAGGCTGAGCAAAGTAAGGAAGTGCAGTCTGAGGACGTTGAAGATGAAATGGGGGTAGCACTGGCATGTCTACTTTCAGATCCTCCGATCGAACAGAAGTGCTTGGGGGACAACTCCTCGGTATGCATGATCGGGAATGAAGCAGCCGCGGGCCTACCATCAGCTATTTTGGATGCGTCCATCACACCTTCTCTCATCTGGCAATATGAAGAAGGATTTTTGTCCAGCAGCACCGGGTCAGGTAGTGAGCCGGAATCTGATTCCACCGAGTCCTGTGAGTCAGAATCAGGTTCCAGCTCGACTGAGTCTGAGTCCGGTATTCCTGGGGGTGATAACCCGGATGCCACAGTCCTGTCTAGGTCGTCATTTTCTTTCTCTTTTGAGTCTGTTGTAACAGAAGAATCGGACGACTTGGAAGTATTTAATGAGAATGATGTGGATGTGGTTTCTGAGTATTTTTCTGTGCCTTTGATTTATTGCTTAAATCAGGATTTTCAAAATTTTGATGAAAACGACGAGGAAGAAATTCCTCCGATTTTGCAACGATTAATTGATCAAGAGCAGGAAAGATTTGTTAAACCCTTAATGGATGAAATCACTACTGTGAATGTTGGTACTGAGAAGGACCCGCGGCTAGTCCAGATCGGGTCCACGTTGTCTTCGGAGGAACGCGAGCGCTTAGTCGCTTTATTAAAAGATTTCAAAGATGTTTCGCGTGGTCCTACGAAGACATGCCTGGAATCGATCCTGAGATTGTACAGCACCGGATCCCTCTTGATCCCGAGGCCTGACCCGTCAAGCCGAAACTCAGAAGGATCCGTCCTGATTGGGCCATTAAGATCAAAGAAGAGGTCACCAAGCAAATTGATGCAGGCTTCCTGTTGGTATCTGAATACCCGACATGGTTGGCCAACATTGTTCCAGTGCCGAAGAAGGATGGCAGGATCCGAGTATGTGTAGATTTCAGGGATTTGAATAGAGCTAGTCCGAAGGACGACTTTCCCTGGCCGCATATTGATGAGTTGGTAGATTTTACAGCGGGGCATGCTTTGCTTTCGTTTATGGATGGTTTCTCGGGCTACAATCAAATAGTGATGGCACTCGAAGACCGGGAGAAGACTGCTTTCACCACCCCGTGGGGGACACACTGTTACAGAGTGATGCCGTTTGGGTTGAAGAATGTTGGAGCCACATATCAACGGGCAGCAACCACGATACTGCATGATATGATCCACAAGGAGGTTGAGGTGTACGTGGATGACATGATTGTCAAGTCCAAAGAAAGAGAAGGCCACTACACCGCCTTGCAAAAGTTCTTTCAAAGGATCAGAGAGTTTCGGCTGCGGCTAAACCCTCAGAAGTGTACATTCGGTGTCACGGCGGGAAAAATGCTGGGGTTTCTGATTACACAGAGGGGCATCGAAGTCGACCCTTCCAAAATCAGGGCCATCTTAGAAATGCCACCACCAAGGACTGAAAAGGAGGTGCGAGGCTTTCTAGGTAAAGTGCAATTCATAAGACGGTTTATCTCAAAATTAACCTTGACTTGTGAACCACTCTTTGGTCTCCTGAAGAAAGGAAAGAAATTCCAATGGGACGGCCGATGTTAAGCAACTTTTGAGCACATCAAAGAATATTTACAGAACCCGCCCGTGTTGTCACCACCAGAGCCGGGGAGACCGTTGATATTGTACCTTTCAGTAACTGAGACTACCATGGGCTGCATGCTCGCACAAGAATCAAAGGACAAGGTGGAAAGGGCCATCTACTATCTAAGTAAGAAGATACTGGATTACGAGACCCGCTACACCCCGCTGGAGAAGGCTTACTTGGCCTTGGTATGGGCCACCAGGAAGCTGCGGCACTACCTGTTAGCTCACTCTGTAATGTTGGTTTCACGCTTGGATCCCATCAAATATCTTTTCGAGAAACCGGCACTTACGGGTAGGCTAGCTCGCTGGCTGTTGTTGCTTTCTGAATTTGATCTGAGGTATGTAACACGCAAGTCAGTAAAAGGAAGAGCAGTAGCGGAGTTCCTTGCCGACCACCCGGTTGAAGGGGATGAAGCGGTTGAGTACTTGTTCCCAGATGAAGCCATTCTGCATATCGAAGACGAAACTTGGACGATGTACTTTGACGGAGCGTCGAACCAATACGGGTATGGGATAGGAGTGTTGCTGATAGCGCCGGACGATTCCCGTATCCCTTTACCATTCAAGCTCCGATTCAGAGTCTCGAACAATGAAGCAGAATATGAGGCATGTATTGCTGGCCTAGAAGTAGCCCTAGAACTAGGGGCAAGGCGGTTGGACGTCATTGGGGACTCGAACCTTGTTGTGTCTCAAGCAAAGGGAGACTGGAAAGTCAAAGAGGAAAGGATGATAATTTACCACCAAACCTTGGATTTGTTAATTCCTCGATTTGAGAAGCTGAGTTTCACCCACCTAGTAAGAGAAAACAACAGGTTCGCAGATTCACTAGCAACTCTATCTTCCATGATAGACATCCCGTCCGGAGTCCGGATGCGTCCAGTCATTATTGACCAGAAGTTTGCGCCAGCGTACGAGTCAATTTCCGCCATAGATGAGGCTCAGGACGACAACCCCTGGTATTACGACATTTGGAACTTCTTGGAAAAGGAGGTGTATCCACCAGGGGCAAATGCCAAGGATAAAAGGGCGATCAGAAGAATGGCCGTTCAGTTCATCATCTGCGGGGGTAAGCTGTACAAGAGAGGTCATCTGGGAATGCACAAGCTCTGTGTGGAAGCTGAAGAATCGAAGCGCCTGATGGAGGCCATCCATGGGGGGGAGTGCGGTGCACACATGAATGGAGTAATGCTGGCCAGGAAGATCCTCAGACAGGGCTACTACTGGTCTACAATGGAAGAGGATTGTATCGGTTTTGTTCGGCGATGCCACAAATGCCAGATCCATGCGAACCGCATGAACATCCCGCCGTCAAAGCTGTATAACATGACTTCGCCATGGCCATTTTCGGTTTGGGGAATTGATGTGATCGGGACTGTTACTCCGAAGGGATCAAACAGGTATGAGTTCATCCTGGTAGCGATAGATTATTTCACGAAATGGGTCGAGGCCCAATCATACGCGGTGTTGAAGGCGTCGCACGTCGCAAAGTTCATCAGAAACAACATCATCTGTCGCTACGGGGTCCCAAACGAGATTATTTCGGATAATGGTTCCCACTTTAAGAAGGAAGTAATTGACTTGTTGGAGAAATATAATGTGGCTTTTCATAAGTCATCCACATACCGGCCGCAAACGAACGGAGTAGTTGAGGCCGCCAACAAGAACATCAAGCATATACTGCAGAAGATGGTGGAAACCTACCGGGACTGGCCAGATAAGTTGTCGTTTGCTCTGTGGGGCTACAGGACTTCAATTAGAACTTCTACCGGAGCGACTCCGTATTTATTGGTCTATAGAATGGAGGTCGTTCTACCTATCGAAATTGAGGTTCCGTCATTATGAGTATTGGCCGAGTGTCAAATAACCGAAGCAGATTGGCAGCAGAGCAGGTTTGAGGAACTTATGCTCTTTGATGAGAGAAGACTGAAAGCACTGTACCACGTTCAAAGTTATCAGCGCAGAATTGCCCGGGCTTTCAACAAGAAGGTTAAGTCCAGGAATCTAAAGGAAGGAGATTTGGTGCTCAAGGACAACCGAGCCCCCATCCACGATCCAAGGGGCAAGTTCAGACCTAATTGGACTGGTCCCTACATTATCAAAGCTATCTGGTCAGGTGGAGCTGTGGTTCTTATGGACCTAGATGGCCTGGAGTTCTCCCAACCGATCAACATGGACAAGTTGAAGAAATATTACCCTTGAGAGGCTCGCTAGGCCGAAAACCCGAAAGGGCGACCTAGGCAAAAGTTAGAGCACAAAAAATTAGAAAATATAAAAACTGAGCTCGCAAGGTTGAAAACCCGCAAAGGGCGGCTTTGGCAAAAGTTAGAGCGCAAAAGGAGAGTGAAAATACCCGAGTGAACCTGAGCCTGAACTATGTAAGGCTTGATTCCCATCTTTGGGATACGTAGGCAACTTCATCTTGGAGTTCAGCCATAATCCTTTTTCCCGATCAACTTTGTCCATTTGATCGTCTCGGCCATCTTTGTTTATTCAGCATTCAAGAGTTCGGTTATGATCTCCGGTGCAGTGCTCTTCAGACTAGAGGCAACTTTCCGTTGCCATGCAGTGCTGCGGTATTATTCAGACTAGGGGCAACTTTCCAGTTGCAGGGATCCGGGGTTGTGCACTTCAGTGATAGATTTCAGGCGTGTCTAGTTCTGATCCACATTGAAAATGTCTTTGAAAAGTTTTAATAAAAAATTGACCTTGTTCAAATTAATCTTTTTACAACTAAGACCATTTTTGGACCAAAGCGGAAAATTTTTAGTACCACAACCTTCAATTTCATTGATTTCAAAACAGAGTTCTCCTGCTCTTGCATACAATTGAAGTTGCTTTTTATTACATTCATAAAGAAAATTTGAAAGTACTAATAAAGCAATAAATCCGGGGCATAGTCAAGTCAGGTGCTCCTGCGCCCCCTCCCAGAGCTGGTCGAAGCCTCTGACGCTAAGCTGGGTTCAACCTGCGCCTCCTCATTAAGCCAATCCAAGCACTCATCACACAAAGTGCAACTGAAAGTAGGAGCGGGGACCAGGAGTTCTCTCATCCTCCACGCGGTGGCCTGCCAAGCAAGCTGTGCGCCTCGGGCTGGGAATGCAGCAGGATACTCTATCCCCTCTGGCGGACAGGTCTGATCATGGCCAAATTGACGTTGAATCCGGAATGGGAAGTAGAATACACAGTGAGTAAGACTAATCAGTTGAATCCCAGTCTGCCGGGGCATATTGTAACTCATTGCCGGAAGGCTCAGCCAAGGGCACCGCCAAGCAATACGGTCTGCAGACAGGTGGCACATCCAATCGAACCACCATCCTTCGTCCAGGGCATTGACTAGACAGTGCCGGAAGAAGTAGCCGCGAGCTGAATATGCTGGGCAAGAGTCCACAACCTGCAGCTTGTCCATTAACCATACCTGGGAAGGGATGAAAAAAATGAGAGAATAAAGAATAGAGAGATGTACGAGGAGAGAAAAGTGAGAATAGGGTTTTGTGAGAAAAGACCGAGCTTGAGGACCGAGTGATGTGAGCAATGCATATATGTGAGATTGGGGTGGGAAACATTACCTATAGTAGTAATGGACTCCCTGCTAATCTGGTCGTCTCATGACGATAAAAGGCGTTTAAGCCCATCAGCGTCTCAGCCAGAGTCATGGCAATACAGCTCTTGCCCTCCTTCAAGCCTTGGGCGACCTCGGTTAGTCGGACGCTGGATCCTCCGGAGCCTGAGATAAATAGAAAATGAGATAGCAAGGACAAACAGAGGGTGTGTCGCCGGAAGCCTTGCCAGTGATGGTTGTTGCGATCGCCGGCGTCAGAAAACCGATCGATCAAGCTCGGAATATCCAGCATTTCGTCACAAATCAGAGACCGAGCATCACGCATACTGAGTCCACACATTCGCCCTAAGGATTGGGCATGGCCGAAATTAAGTTGGGGGAGGAGCTCCTCGTCGCGCTCGGACTCCATTAAGGCTCAAAAATCCTCAAAAGTAGGACATATCTCTTGCCCAGCAAAGCTAAAGACATGTGTCACCGGATTCCAAAACCTTGCCGCGGCATGAAGAAACGGGAGGTGCAATGGGGTACGACCCAGAGTGAACAGTGCATTTATGCCGAAACCCCGAAAATTCACTTTTTCCGAGCCATCCAAGCTAGCAATCCAAGCTGTGAGATTTTGAGCAAGAAACTCTTCCATTGGAGCAAATCAGTGTGAAAGTGAGAAAAACTACGAAGCTGGGATCTTTTGTAGGAGATAAGGTTGAGTGGAGGACATGTGTCAACATTCTGGTGATCCCCTCATTAAGTGTCGGCCGGCCAAACTCTTTGCCGACCGACCATAATATTTTTCCGATCGAGCAATTTTATGGCCGGTGACCATTCCTTGCAGCCGGTGGTCTCTACCCCTGGCCGGTGGGCTTCCTCCTGGTTTCCTGAGCTGTTTATGCTAGGCATTGGGGAACTTCACCACCTCCAATCCCTCCCCGGCGATCGATTCTCGCAAGGGCACACCTGTCCGATTGACAAGTTATTGTGCATTTGCTTATCGAGTTGTATTTCACTCTCTTTGAGCTCTTGATTTGTTTATCGAGTTGTACTCACACTTGTTTGGTTATATCATGTCTTTGTTTTGCTTATTGAGTTGTAAGTCGGTTCACTACCTGATTATTACGACGCGAATTTTCAGTGTTCAAAATAAGTTCAATTTCGTTCACATTGTGGCCTGAGACCCTGCGATGCGACGCATAGAAAGTTTACAAATGCAACATCTTTTGAACAAAATGGTTGTTTCATTCCCATCACGTGTTTTGCAAAATGTGTAATTTTGAGAAAAAAATAAAACCTGCCCAAGGCAGTGCAACGTGCTTAAACTACCAGCAAAAAGGAAAGTAAAGCATAAAATGACAGGGTAGCAAAGTATCAGAATTGATACCAGTGAAACTCCCCTTGCGGTCAACGCACCTTCCGCACCTTTGTTCGGGGTCAACCACATCGTTTGACGCCTTCACAATGCGGGAAAGCACAGCTTTGAAATGTGAACCTTCGAGTAGACCTCAGGCCACAACTTCTGCGAGCAATGCTCAATGCGTGCGAAGAATGTCCCGTCCCATATCCTTTTCATGCCTTGTGAATTCCACAAATTGTTTCAATTATGCTGTGTAACAGTACATTTCATTACTTGCGTAGACCGCATGTTAATTACATTACCTGCGTAGACCGCATGTTTGTAATCAATTCCATTACTTGCGTAGACCGCATGTTAATTACATTACCTGCGTAGACCGCATGTTTGTAATCAATTTCATTACTTGCGTAGACCGCATGTTAATTACATTACCTGCGTAGACCGCGTGTTTGTAATCAATTTCATTACTTGCGTAGACCGCATGTTTGTAATCAATTTCATTACTTGCGTAGACCGCATGTTAGTTACATTACCTGCATAGACCGCATGTTTGTAATCAATTTCATTACTTGCGTAGACCGCATGCTAATTACATTACCTGCGTAGACCGCATGTTTGTAATCAATTCCATTGCTTGCGTAGACCGCATGTTAATTACATTACCTGCGTAGACCGCATGTTTTGCTTGCGTAGACCGCATTATTGTTCAGTTCATTACTTGCATAGACCGCATGTTTTGCTTGCGTAGACCGCATTATTGTTAATTACATTACCTGCGTAGACCGCATGTTTGTAATCAATTTCATTACTTGCGTAGACCGCATGTTTTGCTTGCGTAGACCGCATTATTGTTCAGTTCATTACCTGCGTAGACCGCATGTTTTGATTGCGTAGACCGCATTATTGTTCAATTTCATTACCTGCGTAGACCGCATGTATTGCTTGCGTAGACCGCATTATTTTTCAACATCATTACCTGCGTAGACCGCATGCTTATGATCAAATTCATTACCTGCATAGACCGCATGCCCCATTTACACATCTGTGCCTTCGCAGCATTGTTATGCTCCCCACTTGCTTTGCGCTGTCACTCATTTCGAGTACACTACTATGCATGTTGTTAACAATATTGTACCTGTTAAGTTTGTTTTCTTTGCAGGCACGATATTGTATGTACGGTTCATTTGAGGCTGGTGCAACCAGATGAGCCGCACAGGTATTGTATCCTCCGAGTGAGAAGTATCGCGAATTGCATAATTCTCTAACATCCTTTCTGCATTATAGTGTAGTCTGGTGTTTGTTAGCTTAAAGTCGTCACATGTATGCTTCACTACAGCTTTCTTTGCATGATCATAAGTTATGCTCGACCTCGTGCATTGTCTTGCATTTTGCCCCTGCCTTCGGGCGCATACCTTGTTTGTCTTGCATGTTTGTCTAAGTCTTCGGCCTTGTCAAAAATGGGTCGTCTCTGGGCTTTGACATTCACTCCCGTCATTGTTATGGCTTTCGAGTTCTGTCAAAGAGGGGCAAATGTAGACACCCCATTTTTGACCATCCTCAAGACTTGGACGTCACCGTTTGAACGCCCGGTGATCACCCATGTTTGTGTTCGTTTTGAGTTCCCGGAGGTCTCGGCTACGCGCCTTGCCTCAGGATCTCCGAATTCGACCGTTTAGTGTCTGGTTTTGCACCAAACACTTGTGTTTTGCCTTGGAAGGGCAGGGAATGCCTTGTGAGGCATCCCCACACACCACCGGCAGTGGCTAAAGGTCACCGGCTGGTTTTTGATGCCATCGGCACTCTTTATTGCCGGTCGGCACTGTTTGTTGCCGATCGGCACTAAATTTTGTCAAAATGACATTTTTGGGCAGCCGACCACTGTTCATCTACTCTATGTAGATATTTTGTGCCAGCTGTGATAGCTGGCACCAACTCTACCTCCCTCCATACACGTGTATGGAGGGATGTCCCTCTAAGCAAGCTTGTTGTGTAAGCTTTGCAAGAGGGACTTCTATAAGAGGAGAGGCCTTCTCCTTGCTCTAGGTTAGAAACTTTGAAGGAAAAACCAGAGCTTACACATATAGATACACCCTCTCTCTATACTTTTCTCTCTCTCTCTTCCTTTGTGTGTGTTTCTTGGCCTAAAAGTGTGATTTTACCTTACTTTTGCACTAATACACACACTATTACACCATGCTCCGAGATTGAGGGACTTTGAGGGTTGATTCTTGAGTTTTGGGGCTGTTTTTGATCAGAAGAAGAGGGCTGCATTGGTTGTTCTTGAGGTGTACTTCAAGGGTGAGCATCTTGCTTTAGTTTCCCCAAATTTGCACTAGTCTTTTACCTGTCCTTCTTGCTGATTTAGTTTTTGTGCATAACATAAAAAAGGCTTATATTTTCATGCTTTAGAACTTTCATTAAGGGTCTTTAGTGATTTGAGTTCGAACTCACCCTTTTAGGACTCATTTGGCCTTTTTGTTGCCTCATTGGTAAGGCCTCATTTTCTTAAGTGTTTTGATCTCCTCACCACTAAAAACCAGTGTATTTTCAGTGGTAAGGAAGGTGGTTTGAAGTCTTGCATAGGGGAGGGACACCCCTCTCCCTTCATTGTTTTATTTCCTTGCATTTTGGCTTAAAGAGTAACATGCATGCTTGATTGGTTTTAGCCATTTTTCAGAGGTTTTTGGGTGTTTTTAGGTCATTTGTAATCTCTGTTTTTAGTCGGATTTGTGGCCTTTTGCATGCTTAATATACTTGCTTTGCATCCCCCTATTTGGCCTAGAAATGTATCACATGATTAGGCCATGATTCTTGCATGTGTTGGCTTAGTTCCATGAAGGTGTTGGCACTATTTTACCATGTTTAAGGTCTGTTGGCCATCCATTCCAGTCATGCTTGCCTTGTTTGATGTCATCTCCTTGTGTTTTGGCTTGTAAGCTTTGACCATTTTGACCCCTAGCATGTGTAGCTATGATCATCCTCTTGATTTGGCATCATTTAGGACCATATTTCAGTCCAAAAATTATGTTTATATGTGTGCATGTGCGACCTCTTTCATGCCTTGAGAGTGTGCCTTTTATGCCTAGATATGAGCCTTGGTGCATGCATCCCATTAGAGCCATTAAAGCTGTCATATTAGGAGGTTTTGGAGCCCATTTTTGCATGTAAAAATTCTGTCTTTACTTGTTTTAATCATGCCATGAGGGGTTTTGTTGGTGGAAGTGAAAGCCCCTCCTTTTGTGCCTTAACTTTAGGACCATTGGTTTGCTTGTTGGCATGAGTTTTGTCCACCTTGCTAAGCACTTTTGGCCACTGTTTTGGGGTGGATCAAGGTCTGCCCCTTTATGGTTCAAAGCCCTCTTGCATGCTTGTCTCATGTCCATTGCATGATTGCTTCATTAAGCCTTGTAATATGTTGATCCCATTGCTCAAATGGTCCATGTTTGCATTACATTTACATCTTGCATGCCTAGCATTGCATACTCGCCATATTAGTTGCATAACATTTGGCATGCCTTGCATTTCCATCTCATTGTTGCATTTTGAGCCAAGTTTGCATAACATGCATTGCATTAATTGGTTTGGGGTGTCAAACCAAGTGTGAGGATCAAGGAACATTCATACTACGAGTGATGTAATGTCCCTTGATTCTTGGTCACCGGGACCCTTGACTTCGGCATGATAGGGTCTTGGTCCTCATTTGTATGGTTGCATGCATCTCTACATCAAGTGGCAAACTTGATCCCTTGGGCTATCATGCACCATTGATGGCTCGGGGATCGAGGGCCATGCTTCCCTGAGTTCAAAGCAGGATGGGAAGCACGACCATGCTCACATGTGCCTGAAAATCCCATGCCATATACTGTCTGTTCTCTGTTACTGTCAAAACTGTCTTCTGCAGGAAGCTTCTGCCGACCGGCAGAATTCAGTGCCGACCGGCAATCTTTGAATGGCCGGTAAATCCAAAAACAACCGATGGAAATTCTGCACTGCCGGTGGGAATTTCCCCCAGCCGGTGGTACTCTGCAGCATGCAAGGAACCTGTCCTAGGGCTTTGGCAATTTTCAGAGAGACAGGGCAGTATAAACAGAGGTGGCAGGGGTACGGTACGGGTTTTCCAGGCGAGCCGGGTTTCGAGCATGCATCATTCGCGCGTCCCGAGGCAGAGGCTGCGGCCACCCTTTTCCTTTCTTTTTGCATTCTTTCTATTAATTAATTAGAATTTCTGTAATAATTTTATTTGCTTATCATTCGGACTGTAATATTTATTTGGTTCCTCCGAGTGAGGGCAATTATGTAATAAGTGTGTGTGAGTGTGTGAATGTCTTCCAATCTCACGTCTTTCTCCCTTTTATTTACCTGTTTATAATGGTAGATTAGGGCATTTTTTCGGATTAGCATACCTTATGCTACGCATGCGTGCATTCATGCATTCGTATTACATGCATCAGGCTCGGTACATCACGCTAACTGCATTTGTACTTCAATTCCAAAATTGAATACGTGCATCAATTGATCACATTTCACATGCCATGTTTAGGTTAGCCGAACCTGTCTAGATTGCATTTTTGCATGCGATGCATTAGCCATTCTTAAACATGAACTAGGACATGCATGTTTGCTAACTAGTTTATTGTTTTGGCACGGAGTACGATGTAAGTATTTATGCTTTAGCATCCCGCATGCGTATGAGTGTTGCCATGACAGTATGCTTGCCATGCGGCTAAATGCTTATGTGATAAAATTGTTTGAATGCCTGTGGGTGAAGGTTGGATTGTTTGAGTTGGAAAAACTCATTGAAATCCGTGTTTTAGCCTACTTGCGAGTAGCAAATTCCAAAACGCTTTTCAAAACAAACGGATATGCAATGTTTATTTACAAATTAGGCAATCTAGTCTATACTTGTGTGCTGCACGCATAACATAGTAATTCTAGGCTAATAAATGGAATAAGAACACATAACGTTTTCAAAACTGGATATCATGGTTAGTAGAGGCCGATCTTCGGATCGGGCGAGAGGGGGTGCTCATAGCTGACCTTCCCCAATCGTACCCAAGTTCCCGAGCAGAGGCAACTTTGGTGATGACGGACACGTGGCCTTTGGCACCGAGTCAGGGTTTCCTAAATTCCCCAAAACAAAATATTTAGGTGGCAACTCTGTATCTGGCAAAGCAGTCTATGTTTGGCACTTCTTTCTAAAAATCAGTTTTTGAAAACGATTTGCTAGATTTGGACTCTTTGATGATTCATCGGTCTTGCATTGCACTCTGTGAGATTAGATACAGGACTGTGACATTGAGCCCTGAACTGTAGTAAGCCCCAATGAACAAAACGGGATTCCCTCCCGGGACGTTCGGGGATGTCTACAGTCGCGCTAGCTTCAAGTGAACCATACATACAATATTGTGCCTGCATAAGAAAGAAACTTAACAGGTGCAATATAGTCAGAAACACATGCCCCATGTTACAACATGGTACAATTCCAATGTGAGATAAACGCGTCCATACACAATGCCGATGGAAAGGTGCGTAGCAATGCAATTGAAAAGTGCATGACCACGCGGGCGAAACGTGCGCGACAACGCAAATGAAGAATGCACGACAATGCAGGTGGAAGGGGTGCATGACAATGCAACCTAAGTATGATGCATAACAATGCGGAAAGGGGTGTGTAGACACCCCATTTTTGACCGTCCTCAAGACTTGGACATCACCGCTTGAACACTCGGTGATCATCTATGTTTGTGTTCGTCTTGAGTTCCCGGAGGTCTCGGCGTAGGATCTCTCGACTCGACTGTTTTGTGTCTGGTTTTGCACCAAACACTTGTGCTTTGCCTTGGAGGGGCAGGGAATGGCTTGTGGGCCATCCCCACACTCCACCGGCCATGGCTTGAGGCCACCGGCTATGTTTTGTTGCCACCGGCCAAATGATTGGCCGACCGGCACTATAGATGGCCGGCTGGCTATCTTTTTTTGGTCAATTGCATTTTTGGCCGGCCGACTACTGTGCATCTGCTTTTGCAGATATTTTCATGCAGCTGGCATGCACTTGGCTCCCCTCCATACACGTGTATGGAGGGATTTCCCTCTTAGCTCGCTTGTCTTGTAAGCTTACAAGATTGAAGCTCTATAAGAGAAGGCCTCCTCTCCCTCTTTTAGAGGTTAGGAAATTTAGACAGCATTTTCAGAGGGTTTTGAGTTTTAGGGTTAGGGTTCATATAGCCTCCATCTCTATATATCTCTCTCTCTTGTGTTTTGTGTGTGTTTTGTCTTAGTTTTGCACACAAACACCCACCATCACACCTTTTCTTGGAGCTGAGGCCCTTGAGGGTTGTTTTTGGAGTTATGTAGCTAGCTTGAAGAACCAGCTGGTTCACCATTGGTGAAGAGGGTCTACAAGGGTAAGAAACTTGTCCCTTTATTCCCCTTTTTTGCATTGCATTTTTGCCTACCTTGCATCTGTTTTTGAGCTTTGTGTATAACATATAAAAGTTCTGATTTTTAGTGCTCTAAATAGTTGGTTAAGGTTGCCTTAAGCTTTGGGGTCGTTTGACCCCTCTTAAGGCTTGTTTGGCCTTTGTTTTGTGCCATTTTGGTTGAGCTCCGGGACCATTGTGTTTGGGCCTCCTCACCACTAAAATCTTGAGGGATTTTAGAGGTGAGGATGGTGCCTTAAGGTCCTAGGAAGGAGAGGACCACCCCCTCTCCTTGTTGTCCTTGAAAAGGGCCATTTTTGCCTCTTTAGTGAGCATCATGTTTAGGTTCATGTTGGCCATGCCTTGACTGATATTTATGCTTATTATGTCATGATATAGCTCTGTTTTTAGTTGGTTTTGGTACACCATGCTTGCTTAGCATACATGCCTTGTAATGCCATGTTTAGGTCTTAACATGCTTTAGGTTTTGATCCTTGTTCTAGCATGATTTTGGCCAAGCTTTGTGAAGCTTTTGTGTTTGTTTTAGCATGCTCAAGCTCTGTTTTTGGTTGTTTTGGTCGACCATCACATGCTTAGTATAGCCACCTTGCATTTTGGCTTGTTAGCCTTGGGCGTGTGAGTGTGTAGCATGCATTACTTGCAGTGTTTCAGTGGTTTGGAACCACTTACCATGCTATTTCAGTCCTTATAATATGCTTGCATGCTTGCATTTAATGCTCCTTTGATGCTTTAAGAGGTTGTGTTGTATGCTCCATGTTTAAGCATTTGTGCATGCCTCCATGTGTAGATCATTTAGATGCCATCTAGGTGGTTTTTAGGACTTGCCTTAACATGATTTAGGATTGTTTTGATCTATTTTGGTCATTTGCTTCATGTATCGTATGATCATGCTTTAGGTCCTTGGACCAATTACATGCTTTGCTTGCTTTGATTAGTTGTTTAGCACCTCTTTTCTATGCAATTTCAAAGCTTAAGGTGCATGCCATTTGTCCATGATTGCATCTTCTTAAGTGTGCTTGAGAGTTACTTTTTGATGTTTAAAGTTTTAAGCCATGTTTGCATGCATGCTTATATATGTAGATACTTGGCTCATGACACATTGTCGCACACTTTTGTGTTGTTGCATTTGGCATGCTTTGTATCCAACATGTTGTCCATATTGCACCTTGCATGTGTGCGTGTTGTTGTTACACTTTGCATGCTTGGTTAGTTGCATCTTCGCATTACTTGCTTGCATGCCCATATTGCACACTTAGGCTCACATGCTTAGGATTGCATTGCATTGGCATGCATGCTTCACCTCTTGATCAAGCCATGATAGAGGTTGAAAGCCCCTTGGTTTGTTTATGTGCATTGCATTTCATTTGAAATCAAAATGCACACTTGATTCTTGGGGCCATCATGCATGGAAATGCGCGATTGGTGGTCCGAGAATCGAGAATCATATCCCTTTGAGTCATGAATATGATAAGGGGTGTGATTGGTGCATACATTGCTTGAAATGCATTTCCATGCTATGTTTTGCCCTCTGCTGCTGTCAAAAACAGATTCAGCAGGAAGATTTTGCCGGCCGGCAGTGTTGAGTGCCGACCGGCAAAGAATGTTTGGCCGAGAGCGTAATGTTTAGCCGATGACCATTCTCCATGGCCGGTGACCAATTCCTTCAGCCGGTGGTGTTCCACAGCATCCAGAGAGCACACTCTGGGATTTTGGCAGTCTTCAGAGGAGTATAGCAGGGCAAAGCAGAGGCAACTTGTGCATGGCAGTGATTTTCCGAGCGGAGCCAAGCGCGCATTGCATTGGGCCCTCTTACCGAGGCTGTTTTCTGCTTTCATTAGATTAGTTAATTTGTTAATCAATTAATTGGTCTGTAATATCTAATTAGCTTGTAGGTTAATTAACTTGTATTATTCTTTCGGTCCCTCCGAGCGAGGGCAAATTTATAATAAGTGTGGGTGCGTGTGTGCATGTCTTTCAACCCCCACTTCTTTCTCCCTTTTACTTACCTGCTTTTGATGGTTAGTATTAGGACATGTTTACTTTAGCATACCTTATGCTATGCATCCGTGCATCATTCATTAGTCTTGCATGCACCAGGCTTGGTGCATCATGCTAACTGCATAAAGTATTTCAAATCTAACTTAAATACATGCTACTTGTGCATTTTCACATGTCATTTGTAGACTAGCCGAGCCTACTCTAGTGACATTCTGTATGCGTTGCATTAGACATTTAAACATGGACTTGGATCATGCATGATTGCTAACACGTTTTTGTTTTGGCACAGAGTAGTAGGTGAGCACTTTATGCTTTAGCATCTCACATGAGTGTGAACGTTAACATGATAGCATGATTACCATGAGGCTAGATGCTTATTTGATGAACTGCTTGAATGCCTGTGGGTGAAGGTTGGATTGTTTGAGTTGGGATAACTCATTGAAATCCGTATTTTAGCCTACTTGTGAGTAGCAAATTCCAAAGCGTTTTCCAAACAAACGGATATGCAATGTTTTGTTCCAAATTAGGCGATCTAGTCGATACTTGTTTGCTGTGCGCATAATGTAGTAAATCTAGGCTAATAACCGGAATAAGAACGCATAACGTTTTAAAAAACGGATATCACGGTTAGTAGAGGCCGATCTTCGGATCGGGCGAGAGGGGGTGCTCATAGCTGACCTTCCCCAATCGTACCCAAGTTCCCGAGCCGAGGCAACTTTGGTGATGACGGACACGTGGCCTTTGGCACCGAGTCAGGGTTTCCTAAATTTCCCAAAACAAAATATTTAGGTGGAGACTCTGTATCTAGCAAAGCAGTCCATGTTTGGCACTTCTTTTCAAAAATCTGTTTTCCCAAAACGATTTGCCGGATTTGGACTCTTTGGTTCAGATTAAGGACCGTGACAATTTGAGAGTCCGAACTGTAGTGAACCGAAAATAACGAACAGAATGGGGGCTCGTCCTCCCGGGGCGTTCGGGGACGTCTATAGGGTGCATGACAATTAAGTGTGACGCATAACAATGCGGAAGGGGTGCATGACAATGCAACCTAAGTGTGACGCATAACAATGCGGTGAGGAGTGTATGAAAATGCAACGTAGGTGTGACGCATAACAGTGCGGAAAGGGGTGCATGACAATGCAATCTAAGTGTGACGCATAACAATGCGGAAAGGGGTGCATGACAATGCAACCTAAGTGACGCATAACAATGCGGAAAGGGGCGTGCGTAACAACGCAATGCAATGCACTAATAGGTGTAAGAAAGGTACACAAGATAGCGCAAATGATATCATGCAATGCACAAAACAATGCGATGCGCTAAACAGCGCGAGTGCACAAGACAGTGCGATGCGCTAAACAGTGCGATAAAATACATGCACAATGCAAGTAAAGTGCACAGAACAGTGCGATGCACAAAATAGTGCGATAAAATGCATGCACAATGCAAGTAAGGTGCACAAAACAGTGTGATGCGATACATAGCGCGATAAAATGCATGCACAATGCAAGTAAAGTGCACAAAACAGTGCGATGCGCAAAATAGCGTGATAAAATGCATGCACAATGCAAGTAAGGTGCACAAAATAGTGCGATGAAACAAACAGTACAGTAGATGCAGAGGGTGACAAACTCCAACCACGCTGGAATCATGAGAGAAGGAAAAACCAAATCCCAAACACGTCGAAAACGTGTGAGGAAGGGGACACTCAAACCACGCTGAAATCGTGAGGCCGAGGGGCCGAATTGCGCAACTCAATATGGAATAAATGCACATACAAACACCTAAAGCCCAGAACTCCGTCATGTATAGTCAAGAGTGTCGGCGACCGGGAATCAAGGTACGTTTCATCACTTCGAGTATGAAACGTGCCTTGTTTCCCGTGTTTGGACTAACGCCTATTCCAAACACAATGCAACAAACATGGCATGCATAATGCGACTCAATCATGAACTTAATGCAACACAACTTGGACATGCAAGCATGCCAGGGATGATCATGCAAGCATGCAAACTAGCATACACGATGCTATGAACTATATGGCATACACAACGCTCATGACACTAACATACACAATGCACGTGGTAACCAACATACATAATGCAATGAAAATGGCATGCACAAGTGCAATGATCAATCATGTAACAACATGGCATGCTTAATGCTACGAACTACATGACATACTCAATGTGCAATGGACTTAAACCAAAATGAATAGGGCTCAGCCATGTCCAAATCAGCGGCCATTGATCATGAAATCAAGGCACCAAAACACACACAAACATGTATAATGCAATGGCCTAAGCCTAAGGCACAAAATACAACTCTCCAAGAGTATTGAAAAGATGAAACATGGAGTACAATGGCATGTGTTCCAACACTGAAATGGCATACAAAATGACTTCGAATCATGCAAACAACTCACGCAATGCATGTTGAAAGGCTCAAGTATCAAAAGCTAGTGAAGCATATTACACTAGAGACATGCAAGGCGATGCTCAAATGACCAAACCAACCCCAAACAGACCCTATGCATGCCAAAATAGTAGCAAAATGAGTTGGGATGATGGCTTTGAAAGGCACAAAAATGAGGCTCATGCAATGGCTCACAAATAGGGCATAAAAGCATAACTCTAAAGAGCACTTAAAGAGTGGAAAAATATGGAAGTATAGCAGCCCTACATGCTCTGAAATAACATTCCCAATGATGCCAAAACATGCAAATATCTCGAGCTAAGCATGCAAGAGACCTCAAAACTCAAAGCTAGTCAAGGCTATTACACAACAAGCATGCATGGCAAGCATCATTCGACCAAGAAGCTTAAAAATAGAGCTAAGGCAACCCAAAATATTAACAAAACCATGTTGGAGCAAAGCCAAAATGTGCTAGAATAAAGAACCAAAACATCATGCAAACCAAGCTAGTAAACAAGATTTACACTACAAGCATATGGAGCATGTGAGAGGTTACCAAACCAGCCAAAAACAGAGCCATGACATGTCGAATGATGACCAAAAAAACACTGAAATGGAGCTAAAACATGCTAGATTAACATGCTACCTTGATGAGCCCTAAATAGGAATACACTACACATATGAGAAACATGCCAAGGGTGACCAAACCAACCATGGACAGAGTCTAGGAAGGCCCTAAAATTCACCAAAAAGTTCCTGAACCAAGCCTTGAAAGTATGAAAATGTATGCTCCTTTGATAGGCCAAAATGCAAGTAAACAAGACAAAAAGAGAGAGGGTCACCCCTCTCTGATTTAGGACCTCAAAATCACATGCCAACCACTGAAAATCTACTAGATTTCAGTAGCTAAAAGTCCAAGCAAGGATTAGCTCAAGGGCCCTAAGGCATGGCAAAAAACAAGGCCAAACAAGGCATGCAAGAGGGTAGGAAACCCTCAGCAGCCAAGAGGCCTTAAACAAACATGTTAAGTGATAAAAAATGAAGCTTTTTTTAGTTGAAAACAAAGCACAAATAAGCATGCACGTATGGCTTAGAGAGTGACCAAAACAAAGCTTAAAAGGGAGAAAAGAGGTTACCCTTGAAGCTCAGCAAAACCAGCAGATTTTCTTAACCAAAAAACAACTCTTGAGCCCTCTCAAGACCCCCCAGCAACTCAGTAACAAGGTAAGAGTGTTTGGCTATGAGCTTGTGTGCACAAGTGTGAAGCAAAACACCAATATAGAGTGAGAAAGAGAGGGATATATGCCTATCCCTTAAACAAAATTTCAGAACCACTGCCATTGAGAGGGAGAGCCTCTCTTATACAGGAACAAAGTTAAAGCTTCCTCAAGAAGCTAAAACTTGGATGCAATCCCTTCATACACGTGTATGGAGGATACTGTCTGTGCCCTCCAGCTGGCACATCTGGCATCCATTCAGTCTGACAAAATAGAAGGAAAGCTGCCGACCAGAAAAGGTGGTCGCCCTGCTACTTTTAGTGGTCGGCTGACCACCCAAAGTGGTCTCCTAGGCAAAAAAGTGGTCGGTAGGGGGAATTGGTGGTCTCTACACTGAAAGCAAGCCAATGGTGGGGTGGGAAACCAGAAAATGTGGCCCAAAGACCAAGAAAACCAGTTTTCCGACCAGAAAATCGGCTGGCGGGGAGAAAAGTGGTCTCCAAGGATAAAATATGGTCTCCCACCCTTGTACCACTTCCCAAACAAGGAAAGTAAGGTTTGTATCCAAGACAAACCAAAACAGATGCAAGACGAGGGTTCGGGAGGCAAGACGCGCGGCCGGGAGCCCCGAAAACCAGCTGCCGAGCATCAAAAGTGGCGTACTACCACAAAAGTGGTCTCCTGGACAATAGTGTCCCTCCAGACAGAGGAAATGAGGTGTGTTCCAAAAATTGTGCCAAACGGAGAATGTTAAGCAGTCCCGAGCCGAGGCGCACGACCGACGGCTCCGAAAATCGGAAACTAGTCTCCAAATGGGAACAGTAGCCTACGACCACGAAAAGTAACCTACGACCACTGAGAGATGGTCTACAAGACCTCTCTCTCCCTCTGGGAAGAAAAAAAAAGACTTGGTCCGTGGATCGAGTCAAAGCACAAAGGGTCCCGAGGTCCGGAGGCGAGGCTCTCTGCCAAGAACTCCGAAACCTCGAAACGAGCACAACATGCGCAATCACCGAGCGCTCAATCGATGATGTCTAAGTCTGAAGGTTGGTCAAAAATGAGGTGTCTACACATAGAAAATGCACTCTTCCATACTTGCATAGAAAATGCATTTTATCGCACTTTTTTGTGCACCTCACTTGCATAGAAAATGCATTTTATTGCACTTTTGTTTTTTGTGCGAACCTTCCTCACACTTTCTTGTTCGTTGTATCTCACTCGCACTGTCTTGTGCACTTACACTTTGTATCTCACTCGCATTTTCTTGTGCATTGTACCTCACTCGCACTGTCTTGTGCACTTACACTTTATGTTTACACTCGCGCTTTCTTGCGCATTGCACTATTTTGTGTAGTTTACGCTCGCGCTTTCTTGCGCATCGCACTGTTTTGTGCATTTTACACTCGCGCTATTTAGTGTATCGCATTGTTTAGTGCATTTTCAAATCACTCGCGCTGTCTTGCACATCGCACTGTTTTGTGCAGTTTACACTCGCGCTTTCTTGCGCATCGCACTGTTTTGTGTAGTTTACACTCGCGCTTTCTTGCGCATCGCACTGTTTTGTGCAGTTTATCACTCGCGCTTTCTTGCGCATCGCACTGTTTTGTGCAGTTTATCACTCGCGCTTTCTTGCGCATCGCACTGTTTTGTGCAGTTTATCACTCGCGCTTTCTTGCGCATCGCACTTTCTTGTGCACTCTCTGGTCTAGGAGACCTTAAATCCTCTAAAGGTGCAATTCCTTTGGTGTTTGTCGTGCCCGAACGACTTCCAGTGGTCTAGTATAGCCACCTGCATGTGTTTGCAGTGAGTTCCTAGGAGATCAACTGAGACGGTGGAAACTAGAGTTTGAATGGCTCATGCGTAGAACGCAAAGGTTCGGGATTTTCGAGACTAAAGTTTGGTTTAAATACCCAGGGGTGTATCCTCGACTTCAAATCTATATGGCAGCCCCATAGGTTGAGGTAGCGGGTATGTGCCTAAATTCTGGATACTAAACCAACCTAGTCTGTCACCCTGTTGGAGAATAGGGAAAGCTGCGACCATAGCCAGGGAGAAAAGTAATACCTGTGGTTCAATCAAGTTGCAGAAGTGGGAGATCCCCAGAAACATGAGGTGAGTCATCGCCGATTACCCCTATAAGGTACCATCACTTCCTAACTACTACATCATCTCGTATGTCTATTGCATTGCATATAGCATCTATCGCATGCATCTACTGCATTGTTTTATCGCTTGCATCCTTTCCATGTTAAGCTTAGCCTGGCATGTGCCCATACTTTTTGCGTTAAAGCATGGTTCTGTGATTATGTGTACGCGCCTATTTCACTAAGAGAATTGTGGTCTGAGGGTGTCGGCACCTTTTCTGTGTTAGACATGGTCTATTTTGTGTCTGTGCCTTTTCTAGGCAAAATGTGGTTTGGCCGCGTGCTTTATTCACTTCATCTGTTGCATCCATTGCATTGCAGTTTGTTTTGTTGCATTTAGCATGTAGGATCACAATCTTTCCTGACCAGATCATTCCTCGCTTATATCATGTCACCCAATTACTTGTATTCTTTCTGCGAAACACATAGTTCTATCTGTGCATGCACCTATTCCACTAAGAGAATTATGGTTAGAGCACTCCGACACCTTTTCTATGTTACGCGTAGTTTGATTTTGCATCTCCATCCCTTTATGATATTTGTGTGGTTTTGCACTGTTTGTGGTCCGATGATTCAATTATATTGCATATCATTTACATTGTATGTCAATTACACGGCTTTGTAATATTGCATATCATTTGCATCATGCCCCCGAACTATGCTGGTTTGATTCCTTGCAAAGGGATACGTAGGTAGCCTGTGGGCGCAACCATTTATTTAACTGTATTTTGTTTGTTTGTCCAAGTTTTCGGCCTTGTCAAAAATGGGTCGTCTCTAGGCTTTGACATTTACTCACATCATTTCATGAGTTCTAAGTTCTGTCAAAGAGGGGCAACTGTAGACACCCCATTTTTGACCGTCCTTAAGACTTGGGCGCTACTGATGGTTTACTTGGTGATGAAAGATGTGCAGGGCAAAGGTTCGATTTCTTCGGCAAGAGGAGAGTGAAATCCTAACCTCACACCCCATTTTGGACCAAAGCTGTTTTGGATGGTTTTCAGACCTTAAAACCCTCTCTTTCAAAATATTTTTGAAATAAACTTCCTGCGATGTTCCGAGGCTCGCATTTCGTTAAAAGTTGCACTTTTCAGTAAATCGAGCAAGGACAAAGTGGAAATGAATGAAAGAGAGATGAAATCTTTGAAAAATCTTTCAAAACACCTTGTTTTGGGGTTTGGAGTTGAAGAAAAGAAGAGTGGAGAGAAGAAACCTAGTTGAGGAACAAGTTGGGCATGAATCATTAAGAGAGAGTCGAGCGGTCCTCAGTAAATCAGGCCTATCTGTCTATACACTTGGATTTAAGCTATGAGGCTACCACCATTAAAGACGACTTCTGGGGATTCATTTTACACTCAAGAATCTCCTAAAGCCGAGTCCAGACGGAGGAGATATGATTGGTTGAAGCTGGGCATCATTCCGGTTGGACCGAAACTGAGCGGCTTCACCCAAACAGGCATAAATTTTTGCACAGTTGGAATATTTAGGCAAGGCTTCCACCATTGGAAATATTACTTCCAGGGCTTCAATTTGGACACAAGAATGACCTGCAAAGGAGTCCAGATGAAAAAGTTATGCCCATTTGAAGTTGGGCCTGAAAAGTAGACTTTTGTGGCCGATCGGCCATCACAAGTAGCAGATCGGCACCAAAGATGGCCGATCGGCCAAGAGTGACCCAAATTCATTTTTTTTGAAGATATTTCTCCTCCAGCTGTTTCCAGCTTGTGCCACCTGTCCCAAATCAGATATTTTGACCCAAGCTTGATATTTTGCTATATATGAAGCCTTATATCATATATTCAAAGGGTTAGAACATCTTGAAGGGTTAGAAAGTTTTGAGAGCTTCTCACACTAAAATCCCTCTCTCTCTCTACAATTTTCAAAGCTTAATCTCTGCCTCTCTCTCTAGAGTTCACTCTCTCTTGCCCTTTTGTGCATGAAAGCTTCGATACACCTCTCTTTTGCCTAAGCACTTTTAACCAAACTTGACCACCATTGAGCTGAGATTCTTTGGGACTTTGTTTGAGCTCCAAAAGGTGGTTTTGGCTCAGATTTTGGGCTGGTTTTGCAGCTGTGCATCAAGGGTAAGAACTATCTCCCTTTTAGCTTATTTTGCATGCTTGCTTGGCCATCTTTTCACACTACTTTGGGGCTATTTTTGGGGTGGTGTTGAACTACAAAAACCTCTATTTTTCCTCTATTTTTCAGTCCGAAAAGTGTTGGTTTGTGCATTGGTTGGCTTGTAAGGCCTTGTGAGCTAACTTTCAAACTTTTCAAACAACTTCTTTTTGGCCTTAGAACCACTGAATTCCAAAGGAACTTCAGTGGTAGAAAACTTTTTTTGAGACTAAAAATAGGAGGGGGTGGTCCCCTTTCCTATTGTCTTGTTAGCATGTGTTGTTGGCCCTCCAAAAGAGCATGTGTTTCTACTTCTTGGAGGCTTTGTTTAGGCTCATTTTTATGACTTTTCAGTCCTGCCCTAACTCTATTTTGGGCTGTCTTGCTCACCTCTCGCATGCTTTATACACTTGTAGTGTAATCCTTGCTAGCTAGCCTTGCATGCTTGATGTTGTAGCCTATTATTTTAGCATGTATTGGCTCCATTCCAACACATTTTTTATAATGATTTAGCATGCTTAAACTCTATTCCAAGTGGTCTTGGTCATGTATGGCTTGCTTTGTATAGCTCTAGTGTAATTGGCCTTGTTAGCCTTAAGCTTTGGGACCTCTAGCATGTCATATTTGAGCTTTGTGCATGGCATGGCATCATTTCGCATGATATTTCAGGCCATATACGTCTGCCATAGGCTTGCATTTATCATCCCTTTGTTGTGTTTGAGGGTTGAGCCTTTATGCTTCACTTATGAGCCAATACATATGCATGCTTGCCTAAGCCTTTGGGCTACCATCTCAGCATGTTTTTTGTGTTATTTTACCATGTTACAACTCTTATTTTTGTTGGTGAAGTCATCTCATGCTTGGTTTTGGTAGGTGTAGTGTAATCCTCCTCATTGGCCTAGCTTACTTGATGTTTTGGCCCTTCATGCTAGCTTGTCTTGGCAATACTCCATACATGTTTTAGCAGTATTTTGGCATGATTTAGGACTGTCTTGGGCTTCCTTGGTCATATGACTCATGTTTTGTATAGCTATAGTGCAAATGCCTTGACTAGTCTTGAGTTTTGTGGCCCCTACCATGCTATATTTTTTATGTTTGCATGCCTTGGAATTATTTGGCATGGAATTTCAGAGCTTATATCTTTGTCGTACTCCCATGTTTATCACTCTTTAATTGTGTTTAAGAGTTGTGCCCTTATGCCTTGTTTGTGAGCTAATATGGGAGCATATTTTTCTTGCCATCTATGCTGCAAGTCTAGCATGTTTTTGCTACCATTTTGACCTACCTTAGGTCTGTTTTGAGTGCATAAGGTCATTTGAGCATTGATGAGCATGGTCGTAGTGTAAAGCCCTTGACTAACTTTGTATTTCAAGTCTCTTGGCATGCTTTATTTGAGCTATTTGTATGATATGGCATCATTTGGTATAGTATTTCAGAGCATGTAGTTCCATCATACACTCATATACATCGCTCTTTAATTGCGTTTGAGAGGTGAGCCTTATGCCTCGTTCATGAGCCAATGCATGAACATCATTTGATTGCTTTTCATGCTATCTTCTCGGTTCATTTTGGCTACTGTTTTGGCATGATTTAGGTCTGTCCATATTCGGTTTAAGTCCATTGAGCATTGTTTTTCATGCCCCTTGTGAGGTGCCCTTTACTAGCTTTGATGCCTTAGCTTCTAAGCTTGTCATGCATGCATTGTTTGCATGATAGAATTTTGTGCATGCCATCCTAGCATTGGTAGAATAGCATGTTGTTTGCATGTTGTTGCATTGCATTGTGTTTGCATGCTATTAGCATTGATAAGTTGATCATGTTGCATTGCATAGTGTTTGGATGGGGTGTTAATCCAAACACGAGAAACGAGAGACGTTTCATACTTGAAATGATGGAACATGCCTCATTTCTCTGTCACTGACCCTCTTGATCAAGCATGAAAGAGGTGTAGGCTTATTGTGTCATTTGTGCATTCATTGACATTGAATTGTGCAAACTTAGCTTCTTTGGCCATCATGCATTGACATGCGCGATTGATGGCTTGAGAGTCGAGTACCGCACTCCCTTGAGCTTAAGAAATGATAGGGAGGGTCGTTGTGCACACATTCCTTGCAAATACACTGTCATGCCTCTATTTGTGCTCTGTTGCAGCAAAATGAGAAATTGCAGGAAGCAGTGGCCGACCGACCACCAAAGCTGTCGACCGGCCACTAATGTCTGCTGATCGGCTATCAAAATTGGCCGATAGCCATTAACTCTGGCCGATGGCCATTCCTCTTGGCCGACCATCCCTCAGCATATTCCTAAGGTGGGTCAGAAGTATCTAGGAAGTTGGCACAATTTGCAGTGGTCTGAAAGAGTGCAAACAGAGGCATCTTAAGGCACGGTAGTGGATTTCCGAGTGATGCTAACCGAGCATGCATATCCCCCCCCCCCCCCGCTTCCCGAGGCCATTTGTTTAAATTGCTTAGCTAAACTAATTCATTAGCTTAGATTAGCTAGCTGCTTAATTCGTGTTATAATTAATTAACAAGTTAGTTAATTAGCTTAGTTTGTAATTAATTAGCTTAGCGTAGCTAGTTAGTTGATTTATTCAGACCCTCCGTCGAAAGGGCGAATTTTGTAATAACTATGCGTGTGTGTGATGCATGTCTTCCAACCCCACGTCTTTATCCCTTTTACTTATTCGCTTTTGATGGTTAGTTTAGGGCATATCTTAATTAGCATCCTTATGCTTGCATGTGTGCATCGTTCATCTGTATTGCATGCACCAGGCTCGGTGCATCATACAAACTGCATTGTATTTCAATTCCAATTTGAATACATATATCAAGTTGCATTCACATGAGATCTTAGAATAGCCGAGCCTATCTTAGTTGCATTTTGCATGTGTTACAATTAGGCATCTTAACATAGCTAGGATCATGCATGATTACTAACTAGCTTTTGTTCTGGCTCCTAGTACACTGTCAGTGTTTATGCTTTAGCATTCTTGCATGAGTGTGAGTGTTGCCACGTTAGCATGCATGCCATGAGGCTGTTTGCTTACTTGATAAAATGCATGAATGCCTGTGGATGAAGGCTTCATTGCTTGATTTGGAACAATTCATCAAAATGCAAGTTTTAAGCCCACTTGAGAGGCAAAATCATGTTTTTCTAAGCCCACTTAAGGGTGGCAAATCCGCGTCTTAGCCTACTTGCGAGTAGCACTTCAAACCATTTTCGAAAAACAAACATGAGATGTTTTGTTCCAACTTGAGTGATTTAGTCTATACTTATATGCTGTGTGCATCACATAGTAATTCTAGATTAATAACCGGAATAAGAACGCATGTGTTTCAAAAATAACATATTATGTTAGTAAAGGCCGATCCTTTGATCGGGCGAGCGGGGGTGCTCATTGCATGACCTTCCCCTATCGGACCTAAGTTCCCAAGCCAAGGCAACTTTGGTGATGACGGACACTTGGCCTTAGGTACGAGTCAGGATTTCCTAAATTTTCCAAAACAAAA
The DNA here is from genome assembly GCF_055761805.1 of Camellia sinensis. Classification (NCBI taxonomy): domain Eukaryota; kingdom Viridiplantae; phylum Streptophyta; class Magnoliopsida; order Ericales; family Theaceae; genus Camellia; species Camellia sinensis. The sequence goes on from NC_138966.1 coordinate 18,666,609, forward strand.
CATTTAGGTGGTGACTCTGAAATCTGGCAAAACAGTCCATGTTTGGTGCTTTTTGATTAAAATCGATTTTCCAAAATGATTTGTTGGATTTGGACTCTTTGGTGATTTATCAGTCTTACATTGCACTTTGTGAGAGTAGATTCAGAACCGTGACATGAGTCCGAACTGTAGTAACTAGAACTACAATTCACGCCCTCGTGCACGGAGCGGAGTTCAGGGCGGTCTACATATACTTTCCATTCTTTGAGCACCCTCGCTTGCCCGATCAAAGATTGGCCTCTACTAATCATGATATGAATCTTATGTACATTATATGCTCTTGTTTTCAGTTATTAGGCTAGCATTAATATGTGATGCGCACAAATACAAGTATAGACTAATATTACGAGAATTGAAGCATTTCGATTCATGTTTGTTTTTTAAAATTGTTTCGAAATATGTACCACTTGAAAAAGTGATCGCATATAAACACTACTCAAATTATTCCAATTCAAGCAACAAGCCTTCAACCACAAGCATTCAAGCAGTTATAGCACTTAAGCAATTAGCCTCATGGCAAGCATGTTAAACATGGAAACTTCAACACTCGTGCAAGTATGCTAAAACGAGTAAAGGCTCTCCTAGTACTCCAAGCTGAAAGAGAAATGAGTTAGAAAAATGCATGATTCTGAACTATGCAATATGACTAATGCAACACATGCAATATGCAACTAATAAGCTCGGCTACTAATACGGCATATGAATATATAAAATAGCATGCGGTCTAAGCGCATATTCAAAGAAGTATAAGCAATAACAATGCAGTTAGAATGATGAACCAAGCCCTAGTGCATGCTATACAAATGGATGCGAGCATGGAGTATGCTTAAACAAAACGTGACGTCCCTAAACTAACCATCATAAGCTAGTAAATAAAAGGAAGAAAGACGTGGGGTTGGAAGACATACACGTTATTACAACATTGCACCCTCACACATGAGGGTCCGAATGATTAAACTAGCTAATTAACTAACTTAAGCTTAGCTAATTATTTCAAAACAAATGTGTCACACCCCGTATTTTGTTACTCGGATAACATTACCAATATTCATTAATCAAGTCCATTTACAAATGTCAATTCATCATTTGATGAAATAATGAGTAATTAAATATACATATTCCCTCTCATGATACAACAATGACATTTTCATAGAAATAAAAGAAATGCCCTGAGGCTTATAATAAAAGAGAGGACACTACTTTTTACAAAAAAATAGCATTCAGCCAAACAAACAAATGAAGTAGTATAATCCATCGCTACATTACACTTATGAAATGGTAAAACCCAATGTTTGATCTTCAAATCCGAAAAGCATTCCCTGTACACCTGTACAGGCAGGGGGTGAGCAACCACTAGCTCACCAAACAGTCTCATATTAAAACATTAGAATATATGCGGGTACAAAGGTACTCATACATATACATGAAATCATATCATATCAAAACCATATGATTCTGTTACATAATCTCCTAAATCCAATTTATTTAATTAACCACAACTAGTTAACTCAAATAAATAAACATGCTTCAATAGTAATAGGACATCCTTTTCCAATTTGTTCAATTATCCCATTGCCAATTGAATCAAATAACTAAACCATTCATAATGACATCTAACAAAGCATTAAATACATTTTTATACGGTCTTATGAGATGAATGCGTATGCCATATCATGCTCAAAGTATTTTTCTTATCTTTTGAAAATCTCATGCACGATGCCAATTTAAAAACACATTAATCCAACAGTTTCAATAAAATTTCAAGGTGGTAAATACGACTCTTGTAATCCCTATGCTGGTGTCTGCAAGTAGGCATACCGAGCACTACCAAATCTCCACTTTACCGGTCTCTCACCTGAAGGGCAGTGGTACCTCCTCCGCGCATGTTTTCGATCTTTTACCATGGACACTCAGGCCAACTTAAACCAATATCGAACTACACCCCCTATCTGGACTTACCAATGTATTTACCCAAAACAAATCCAAATGATCTTGTTTTCCAAAAACAATTCTGTTCTCAAAACAATAGTTTTCAATTACAATTCAAAATCGATGATAACAATGAAATGGAATGGCAATGCAATATTTAACAATGCATTAAGATAGTTCCAATTTCAATTCCACCACACAATGTTCCATTGTGATCAAATCCCATATATATATCAATGTAATATCATGATACAATTCCAAGAGATAATATAATAATGTCAATGTTCATGTATGTACCACAAGTAAATCAGTAACTTCTAACTTAGTCTTTTCAAGACAATTCAACAATATTCTTTATATAAAACAAACTTCCAAAATCAAATATTTTCTTACCTTTCCAAGGATCTCCTCATTTAAATACCAACATGATAATCCTCCACCGGTTACCAGAACCAAAACTTTTAAGCAATAGGTTCATCAATAGCAATAACATATGACACCAAAACGAGTTCAAGGTTTCTTCAATTTCTGACTCACATACTTTATCAATGAAAGGTAATTACAATCTTTCCAAAATTCATTCACATCCCAAACATTAAATAGAATCAAATTCTTATTTTTCACATGCAAGTAAAATCTCGGGATCTTCAAGTTCAATCATAATTCTCAATAAGCTAAGTGAATATTCTAACACTTAATTAATTATATCAAAATATTCTCTTGACTATAATTATAAAATATAACACGGTGTTCACTTTCCAATTATCAACATCAACCCCATCGATTTAAACCAAGGAAAATAAATAAATAATTAAAAGTTTTGATAATTCATTCTTGTTTTAACTCAATTCATCCATTTGCTCCAAACGAGCTAAAATCATATTCTTTTCCTTTCTTGTCCAAATCTGCAAAAACAATTCAAAATATCTCATAAGAATTTTGAAGTATGAAATTATTATTATAACATTAGTCAACTAGTAAAACTAGGATCCCAATACCATACCACATCAACTTAATCTCGCTTATTTCTCCAAACCTCATACTTGGTCAACTTCGTAACTTTTAATCTCATAATATTAAAATTATGAATTAAAAACCCAATAACACCCCTTTAATTACGAAAGATTTAAAATATTAACCAAACTAATTTAATTCATCAAATTAGTAAATTCATTATATTCACACCAACTTAACCTCACATGTCTTATCCCTTTAACATAACCATATCTCAACGTAAACCATTTTTCATACCAACTTAAAGAGGTAATATTTGTCCCAAATTCTCTACCAATAACAATTTCACCATATTTTTTTTTCTCCTAAAATTACCTAACCAATATGATATTTACATCGAATGTTATGAAATATGCCCAAGAGTAACATTTTCAAAGTTATGAGTTAAAAAACCCATATTTCACATTTTTATTTTCACAAAAATGAACACAACTAAATCGTCAACATATCGTTTTTCATAAAATATCATGAATGTAATATTTTTAAAGTTTTTAATCCCAAAACAACACTATGATCCCAACTTAACAATTTACACAATATTCCTCAATATCAATTTATTTTTCTCAAAAATAAATTCCGAAATCAAAGATAAAAAAATATTTCAACTTTATATTTCTCAAAATAAATCATCTAATCATAATATGATGTAAATTCAATCATACAACCTTTAAATTTTATTTTTGAATTTTTTTACAAAATTAACAACACAAAATGATTTTCCCAAAATCAATCTCAAAATGCCAACATTCTTAACATTTCAACATAATTTTTCTTCCAAAAATTACCAAACAAAAATCTAAAAATTATATATATATATATATATATGCAATACCTCTTAAAATGACATATTTTCTCAAAATAACCCTAACATAACTTTAATGTAAAAATATAAAGAAAGTCCCTACCTCAAATAATGAAGAGGAGCAAATCCGAGACCACCATTGCGAAGTTCACGATGAGTTCTTTGACTTTCATTTACCAAAATTTTGCAAAATTTCACTCTAACGACTCCCACTCTAAGCTCAAAGCTTGAATATCCATGGGAGGGAGGGAGGCGATGCAGTGAGGCAGGCCCTCTGCTCACCAAAATGAGGGAAAAGCAAAATGGAGAAGAAAGGGAGAAGTCTGATGGGAAAAGAAAAAAAAGGAGAGGGGCGTGGGGGACTACCCCAGGTGGGTTCGCTTCCCCATGGATATATCATCACAAAATTTAATATAAAATATATTGTAAAATATTTTAAAATTTGATAACATAAATTATAAAAATGATATAATTTTTCTCATCACAAAAATATAACATTTTTGTACATCACAAAATATAAGTTTTTACTCACTATGAAATATACACCCATTTTTATTCACTACAAAAATATATAATTTTTCACCGTGTGGTACATACCATAAATTTAACTTTCAAATATATATTATAATCTTATATAATAAATAATAACAACTCCCAATGTGATCACTACCAATCACATAATTAAAATAGACCAAACAGTTAAACATGAGTCATTAAACAAACTGAAATTAAATTGAATTGAAGTCATGGGTCTTGAATTAAATTCTCACCCATAAGCCAAATATAGCTCAATTATATACCAAAATAGTCTCAACAAACTTTATCTCAAGTCATGGTCTAAACATTCTAAATTTAATAACAAAATTCTAGTTTGAATTAAACTGAACACCAATCAGTCCGCGAATTTTCATAAAATAAATACTCATCATTAAATTCTGAAATTTTTATCCAACATGCTAGACTCATATGGGAACAACATACAAAAATATCATAATTTTCTAAGATTAGAAACTATTTTTAAAAAATAAAAAATCGAACTGTTTTTGCATAGAATTTACACTGCAGTCAAATTCGAAAATTTGCTTAATTAAATTATGCATTGACTATTTTTTTTTAAAAAAAAGAAATTCTGGGTCATTACAAAATGAAATTAGCTAAACTACTTAACTAATTATTACAACAAAAGAATTAACTATTCTAGTGAATTAATGATTATAACATCACAACTAGCTAACTACTTTAACTAATTCTATAATTACAACATAAATGCAATTAAAAGAAGTAAGTAAGCTAAACAATTAAGTACTAAGCTAACTATTTCGTCTCAGGAAGTGAGGGATGTTCATGTGCATGCTCGGTTTCCAGCCGAAAAGGCCACTGTTTTCCTTTCGGAGAGCCTCTGTTGCACAGAGAACACATATATTGTTGCCCACTTCCAGAATAACTCTACTTTGCCTCACAAACACATTGCTAAATTTTGCATCAGTGGCAGACCGGCCATCAATGACGCTTGTCGGCCACCAGTGATAGCCGGCCAGACATCAAAGTTGGTCTGCTGGCCACCTGCCGGCCACTGCTGACTAGTTCATCTTGTTACAACATAGAACAAACAGAGCATGCACAGGGTATTTTCAGGGGTTTGTTTGCACAACTCATCCCTCCTTTTCATGAACAAATCAAAGGAGTATTGAACTTGGTTCATAAACCACCAACTCAAGCAATTTCATTACATGATGGCTCATGAACCAAAGTGTGCAATTTCAATGAATGCAACAAAATAAGACTCCAACCTCCTCCCTTTCATGAGTTGATCAAGGGAAATGGAGACCATGGACACTTGAATCATTTCATCACTAATAAGTATGAAATGCCTCAAGCTTCCACATGTTCAATTAATGTTCGATTGAACACAAAACCAATTATTATCTTGTACCATTTTAGTCCCATTTTAATTACTCCATTGTAGATTACCACCCATTCGTTAATTCAATTGAGTCCAATGGTGAGTTTATGTCCTCTAAATGGAAAGAGGGCTCAAACCAAAAGTTATTTTAGGCATGAAAGAGACATCACATCGTTGGTAATGAATCCCAAAGGGATTAAACTATTAAGCATGACATCTCAATCTCATGCTTTAAACAAACAAGTTGTTTGAACCACTTTCAAAGTAAAACAAAAGCCAAGAAAGGAGAGAGGTTGCAGAGGTGATTAAGAGTGATCACAAGTATGGAAAGCCATAAATAAATGCAATCAACTCAAACAAGATGGAGTCTAAGGCCTAGAACACCAAACTCATGAGGACAATTATACTATAAGCATGTGAAAATAAAGCTCAAATGCAACTATCAACCAAAAATAGTGCTGAAACAGTCTAAAATAAGTCCTAAAACATGCTAGAATAAAGACAAAAAAAAAGCTAGATTAATATGCTAAAACATAGCACAAGCTAGGCTAGTAAGCAAGACACAAGGAGGGGAAGCTAATCCCTCCAAATTTGGATTTCAAAACATGATTTTAGCCACTGAAAAAACTCTAAAAATCTGTATTTAAAAGCTCAAAAATAGATAGTAAAAGGGTGGGAAACACAAGGGTAAAGGCCTCCAAAACAAAGTGCAAAGAAGGGTGAACCACCCCTCAACCTTTAATGGCCTTAAAACCCAAGTTTCAGCCCAAAAACATAGAAGTTTTACAGCCCAAAAATAGTTGGAAAACAGCAAGAAAAAGAGCAGACAAAGGAAGCAAATAGGCAAAGCCTTATACCTTTGAAGAGGAAAACCAATTCCAAGCAAAAAAATCAAGAAAACACACCCTCTAGAGCTCCAACAAGGCTCAAGAATACCTCACCTCAAAGTTGAAGAGGTCTGGTTAAGAATGTATAGGCAAAGGTTGAAGATTTGTAAGCAAAAGTGTAGAAATTTGCTAGAGAAAGAGAAAAAATTTTGCTCTAAAATTTTTCTAACCTTAAAACATGAGAGGGAGGCCTCCTATAAATAGAAAACATGAATTCCCCTCAAGAACATCCAGCCCTACACATGGGTGAAGATGCATGCATCTGTGCAAACAGCTGGCACAACTGTCGTAAAATATCTGCAAAAGACACTAGTGGCCGGCCGACCATCAATGGTAGCTGGCTGGCCATCACTGGTGGCTGGCAGCCACATCAGTGGTCGGCAACCAAAAACTGATGGCCGACAGCCCAAAAAGGTGGCCGGTAGGTCATCAAAAGCTGCAAGCTTAAAGAACCAAGGCTTGGTCCAAGAATGAGGCAACAGAGATGTACGGTTTGAAAGGCTTAAAGTTGTGGCATTCCGTTGAGGACTTCAAGCATTTGACGAGTATATAAACTCATCATCGGGTGTGCATACGATGACGTCAAAGTCGTAAGGGCCGTCAAAAATGGGGTGCCTACAGTTGTCCCTCTTTGACAGAACTCGGAGTTATGAAATGATGTGAGTGAATGTCAAAGCCCAAAGACGACCCATTTTGACAAGACCGTAAGACTTGGACAAACAATCAAGACAAAAATAAATGGTTGCGTCCACAGGCTGCCTACGTATCCCTTTGCAAGGAATCAAACAAGCAAAGTTCCGGGGCAAAATGCAAACGATATGCACAATGCAATTTTGAAAGCTAGACTCACACGCTACGTGAAGCCGGCTATTTTGAAAACTAATGATCATGTGAGATGATGAAATAAACAATACCAAGATGCGATAAGCAAGAGAAGATAACAACATATGAATGAGCAGCTTCAGGCTTAAAACTAACACAGGTTTCAAGCAAAAAGATAAAACCACACTCTAACCACGCCAAAACAAGGGACGAGGTAAGAAAACACCACTCAGGGTTGCGTTTCATGCATCCTGAGAAATTGAGAAAAACGCTTGGGGTCATGTTTCGCACATCCCGAGAAACAAGAAAACCGCTCAGGCTCGCGTTTCATGCGTCTTGAGATAAAAGAAAATCCGCTCGGACTCTTGTTTCATGCGTTCCAAGACAAAAGAAAACTGCTAGGGCTCGCATTTCATGCGCCCCGAGAAACAAGAAAATTTCTCGGGCTCGTGTTATACGTGTCCCGAGGAACAAGAAAACTCATTTGGACTCACGTTTCACGCATCTTGAGAAACAAAAAAATCGCTCGGGCTCATGTGTTGACGCATCCTGAGATAAAACCCATCCAGGGCCGCGCTTCACGCGTCCTGAGATAGAAGAGAAATCGCTCAGGCTTGCGTTTCACATGCCCCAAGGTAAATCCCACCCAGGGCTGCGTTTCACGCGTCCTCAAATACAAGAGACTGCTCGGACTTGCATTTCATGCATCCCGAGATGAAACCCATCCAGGGCCGTGCTTCACGCATCTTGAGATACAAGAGAAACCCGCTTGGGCTCGCGTTTCATGTGTCTCGAGATAAAACCCGCCTACGGCCGTGCTTCACGCGTCTTGAGATACAAGAAAAGCCACTCAAGCTCGCGTTTCACGCATCCCAAGATAAAACCCTCCTAGGGCCGCGCTTCCTGCACCCTGAGATACAATGGAAATCGCTCAGGCTCGCGTTTCATGCGTCCCGAGACAAAACCAGCCCAGTGTCACGCTTAACGCATCCTGAGATACAAGAGAAACCGCTTGGGCTCGCGTTTCACGTGTCAGGAGATAAAACCTGCCTAGGGTCGTGCTTCATGCGTCCTGAGATACAAGAGAAACTGCTCGAGCTCGCGTTCCATGCGTCTCGAGACAAAACCAGCCCAGGGCCACGGTTAACGCATCCTGAGATACCAGAGAAACCCTCTTGGGCTTGTATTTCACGCGTCTCAAGGTAAAACCCATCCAAGGCCGCGCTTTACGCGTCTTGAGATACAAGTGAAACTACTCAGGCTCGCGTTTCACGCGTCATAAGATAAAACAAAGGGGTGTGCGATAGATGCACAAAGTGAACAAGTGCGATAGATGTACAAAGTGATCAAGTGCGATAGATGCACAAAGTGAACAAGTACGATAGATGCACAAAGTAAACAAGTGCAATAAATGCACAAAGTATATTCTGTGTCAGATAGACAACCGACAGAACATGTTAAATGAAAGCATGTTCTATGCAAGAAATAAAAACATATTCTATACAAGAGATAAGAGCAAGAGCATATTCTATGCGTGAATCATAATTGATACAAGACGCGCATGCAGCATACGTATATGTGAAATGCATATTCTATGCAACAATATATGTGAAACGCATATTCTTATGCAACAAGAAAGGACGAAAAGAGAACAAAGGCATAAAATGAATAAAAGCGACATTTGATGGCACCTTCCGATTTACCTATCGAAGGAATTGCAATATGTTTAAAAAAGAAGGATACACCTCGTCCATGTTGACAAGTGATGAACATCGTGCGCCAAAATACAATTTTGAGCTTTCGTAGAGGCAATCTGGACCCAACAATGAACCTTCCTTGCACTTCTTGGGAAACAAAGATACAAAACATCGTAAGGACACAGAGGAAGACCACCAGCCACTTGCTGGCCACAGGGGGAGGATGCCGGCCATCTGCCGGCCACCGATGGTAGTTCGGGGGTTTTTTGGTCTTTTCACCCTTGGGTCTTTAAGTATAGACCTTGACTCCTCATTTCCTCACTTCTCTAGGTCCGAAATTCTTCCCTCTCTCTCTAGACACTTTCTCTCTCTAGATCCGAGCTTTTTACGCATTTTCCAACGTCCCACACACATTTTCTTCGCTAAACCCTCTTGATTCTCTTCCTTCTGAACCGATCAAAATTTGATTTTGATGGTTTTTCTTAGATTTCCACCACTTTAGGCTTGTTCCCCACAAGTTTCACTCGAGTTTCGTGAACTTTTCCCGGCTTTGACTTTTTCTCACATTTTATCTCTCCTAGGGTTGACTTTTCCAAGTTTACCATCTTTTCTCCATTTTTCTTCACTTTTCACCGACTTTTCACCTATTTTCCAGATGGCAGATGATATACCACATGATAGGGCCCCTCCGGAGGTTCTACCTATATTGCCACCCGTTGCCGAGACAGAGGAGCCGGTAGTTGCCGAGGCCGATGAGGTTGCTCAGGGTGTTGAGGCCAATCTTAAGGCAGAGTTTGAGCTTGAGCTTGAGCTTGAGCTGGGGCCGCTACCATTGAGGGTACAACCTTTTGATCTAGTGAGGTATCATCCCCGCAAACATATCTTGCCGCCCAGAGGCATTAGACGGTTCAACAACTTTGCTCGTGGTGCACCGGAGGACCTCCTACTGAGGGAACCGGCCTCTCACCTCTCATCGAGTGCTGCTGAGGTACGAACACCATTTTCATGCATTCCTGCCTTTCTTTAAACTGCATTTCTTGCACTGCCTTTCATCTGACTATACTTTCATCACTATTTTATCTGATTCATTTTTTCTTTGCCATAGGGGGAGTCTCGTGCCTTCAGAAGGTAGGAGCTACGACTGCGAGAGATTGGTATGACGAACTCCCTACAAGGGTTCGTGATGTTGTGGACAAGACTGGTTTTGGCTTTTTCTGCTCCGGCCTGACATGGATCAATGCGATCCGTCCTCTTCTGTGCACACTTATGGAGAGGTGGTGGGACACCACCAACTCCTTCCACTTCTCCATTGCCAAGGAGATGACGATGACCCCCTACGACTTCGCCAGGATCACGGGCATAGGAGTAGGGGCATCCGATCCCATTCGACACTGACATAGAGGAGTGGGAGGCCGCTTGGGTCGAGCTGCTGGGAGCGCGTCCACCCTTATATCGGGCAGCTATGGTCAGATATAGTTGGTTTGCCAAGCAGTTCAGAGGGAGTGAGCCCAAGACATTAGTAGAGATGGAGCAGTACGCCAGGGGCTTTCAGATGTTTGTCCTCAGTACCACCCTGTTTTCGAATGGGTGGAACACCATGGGCTTATATCTGTTGAGTGCCTTGGTGACCCTTCCCCGAGTACACTTCTATGATTGGGACAGAGCTGGCCTTGCCACCTTGTACGGATACATGAGCTCTACCTCTCGTCTGAGGAGAAAGCTGATCGGAGGCTACTGGCGAGCCGGGGAGGTATGCATTTCAATTTCCTCTTTGAACTTTACATTTTATGTTCCACATTTTGTACTTTATATCTGTTCAACACCTGTGCTTTCTGCTTTGCACTTTTTGTATTTGTTCATATATTGTGCTTTCTGCTTTACACTTTCTACATCTGTTCATGCTGTGTTGATCACATATTATTGCACTTTCCTTGCAGCTGTGGGTTTACGCTTATTTTCCACCTCTTGCCTCAGAGCCCGTGGAGGAGCTTTCCCTAGCAGTCCCCTACTCGAGGCGGTACAATGGCAGGTGTCAGCGTAGGACTTGCGAGACCTTAACCTTTTTTCCGTCATTACTTTGACACAGTGGTCGCCCACGAGGTAACCCAAAACACAATTATTTTTGTTTTAAAACTATTCTGATTCACACTTTAGCAACTGATAGCAGCTAATAATTTATTCACTTTCTATTTACAGATTATGTGGCAGCCTTGGGCCATGATACCGGCTGGGATACGAGACCAGTACGCTGACGCTTGGGCCACTTCTCGCTTCTGCATTCCACTTGAAGGTCCAGTCTGTCGGGCTTGGTTCCTGGGTGAGCGGTTCGTTCAACAGACCGAGGGCTTGTCGGACCCGATCATTTCGATGCCACCGCCAGAGTCTATGAGATCAGCAGACAGCTTATCGGTTGATGCAGTCACTCAGTTTATGGTGGTCTTGGATGTTGAGAATTTCAGAGCAGTGGGTGACTACGCGACCTTTATTCAGACTCACCTTATGCCACCTCTGACAGGAGCTCGCGAAGGCGAGGAAGTGAGGGCTCCTGCAACGAGAGAGGTGCGTAGGGCAACTAGGGCTACCAGGGCACGTGCTAGAGGGGCTTCCCTGGCAGAGCAGAGCACCGGTTAGTCGAAGCTTCCTACCGCGCTCACATGCTGGCAGCATACTGGGATGGCTTACCAAGTCCCGATTGAGCCTAAAGTAACTGAGAACGAGCTAGTTGGAGTTCGGGCCCATCCCAGGTATGGACTACACTTTGCCATTTGGATCCCGCATTTCATTTTAGATATGTTCATTTCAGACATTGATCATCCAAATGCATTTGAAGACATCCATAAAGTATAAAGGGAGCGCTCTCAAGCTGATAGCCTCCTTGATGGGCATGGTATAAAGAAGGGAGACGTTGCTTAGTCTCCACAGCATCCCAGTAATTTCCTTCAGTTTGCAGTTCATGCTATCAAATTTCTACTGATACACTAGCATCTCAACTATAGTCTTTCCCCAAACTGTATCTGACACACTATATCTGATACACTGCACTCACACATTGTACTCTTATTGTATCTGATTTCTACATACCGTTTATTCTGCACATTATGCTTGTATCTGATAGACACACGGTAACTGATATGTTGACAACTGTCTTTTCAGATCCTAGCTATACCGATTGCATTGACGGCAGCACCAGCACCAGCACTAGCACTGGTAGTACCCCCTCCAGCAGTAGAAAGGAGAGGGAGAGATAGGGGCACCCGAGGACAGAGCAGTCCTCCCGGGCCTATCTTGAGCGATGTTGATACTAAGACCAGTGACTCTAAGAAGGCAGCGAGTCATCATTTTGAGTCATCCGAGAGTGGAAACGATGATACCAGCTTAGGTTTCAAGAGTGGAGGTGATGATGCCAAGGCGGGTTCTGGGGCAGAGAGCGGGGATGATGCCGGCTCTGGTTCTGGCTCGGAGACAGATTCAGACACCGACGCTGATGAAGATAGTGCCCTAGCATGAAGAGGACGAAGAGGGCCTCTCAGGCCTGAGGCAACTAACATTGATTTTTATTTTTTTTGCTTAGTTTCTTTTTGTTTGGTAGCACTAGCAGATATATAGCTTCAGATAGGTTTTATTTGCTTTGAAACTTGTACTTCTCTTTTGTAAAAACCATGATCGGAATAAAACCTCGCAGTTTTTATAAATAAAAAAAAGTGCTGTCATTTTTGCATCATGAGCACCATATTTGCATGGATTATGGGATCGAAGTTGGCCAATAGCGTTTGATTGAAACAATGCTCTTAATCGGGTAATGAGCCAACCAACAACCAAAATACAAAATACCAAATACAACTCGATAAGCAAAAGCAACTCGATAAACAAAGCAAAAACAACTCAAATACAAATAAACCAACTTGCTAAAAGCAAAAAGACTCAAAACAAGACCTTAAAATACTCAAAGATCAAGACAAAACACATGCTTCCAACACTTCTTAGCCAACAGGTAGACGGCAGGCTTGGGAAAAGAAGGTTGCCGGCCTGAGATAGAGTTTGCCGGCCATATGCCAGCCATAAGAGGTGGCCAGTAGCCTGCTGGCCATAAAATGTGAAAATCACCAGATTGATGACAGCTGGCTTCCATTCACTGCCTTATCTTCTACAAAAGGTCTAGCTTCATGAATTCTTCTCCAAAACTTCATTTCAGCTGCAATTTCTTCACAACTGGAGCCATTTTTCGCTGAAAAGCTCTCGGATTGGATTGTGACTTTAGACGGCACAAAACAGGTAAATTTCTGGGGTTTTGGCATAAATGCACTTTTTCTGTTGAGTCAAACTCCACTTTGTATTCCGTTCCTTCATGTTGCTGCACGATGCTGGGACCCGATTACACATGTCCTTAGCTTCGGGGGACAAGAAATATGCCCAACAATTGTAGAATTTCAGACACTAATGGAATCCCGACACGATGAGCAAATCATACCCCAACCCTATTTTGGCCACACCCAAGATTTGGGACAAATGCATGGGCTCACTCTACACGAGACTCGATCTTTGGTCCACAATGAAGAGCTGGACATTCCCAGTTTGATTCATCGCTTTTAAGATGTCGGTGACCGAGGTGACCTTTTTTGGCGAGGCTTTCGGCAACATGCCCTTTGCTTATGTATGTCCACTACTTCTTCAGGTAATGTTTCCCACCCTTTCTCATATGTGTTTCTCACATCACTCGGAACTCATGCTCTATTTTTCTCTCAAAGCCCTTTTCTCACTTTTCTCTCAACATTCATCTCTCTTTTCTTTCATCCATAATCTCTCTTTTCTTTCATCCCTTCCCAGGTGTGGCTTATGGATAAGCTGAAGGTAATGGACTCTTGCCATGAGTACTTAGCTCGGGGCTATTTCTTCCGCCACCGACTAGTGGATTTCCCCAATGAGGGGTGGTGGTGTGACTGGATGTGCAATAGGTCTGTTGCTGACATAGCTTGGCGTTGCCCCTGGCTTAATCTGACCGCGATGAGTTACAACGTGGCTCGGCAAACTGGCATACAATTGATCGGCCTTACGCACTATGTATTTTACTTACCTTCCTATTCGGATGTCAGTTTTGGCATGATCAGACCCGCCCAGAGGAGGGCGTAGAGTACCCGATTTCATTCCCCATCCGTGGTTCACACTTGGCTAGGTACCTCATTGCTTGGAGGACGAGAGAACTTTTGGCCCCTACCCCTAGTTTTAGTTGCGCTCTTTTCTGGTGAATGCATGGTCTAGCTCGAGGATGAGGCACAAACCGGGCCCACTTTGGTTTCAGAAGCTTCCACAAGCATGAACAGGGGATGCAGGAGCACCTGACTCACCTATGCCCCTAGTTTATTGGTTTGACCTTTCTTTTCAAGTTTTTTGAATGTAATAAAAGCAGCTTTGATTTGTATCAGAGAGTTGGAGAACTTTATGTTGAAATCAATGAAATTAAAGTTGTGAGCATTGAAAATTTTCCTTTTGGTCCAAAAATGGTCTAAGTTGTAAAAGGTAAAATTTGAACAAAAATCAACCTTTATCAAAACTTTCCAAAACCATTTTCGAAAAGGATCACCACCTGACACGCACAAAATCAATCCTCAAGATGTACAACCCCGAATCAAAATATCATAAATGCCCCAGATTGAACACCACTGCTCGGCATTGTAACCAGCTCTTCTCTCAGAGTAATAGACAAAGATGACCTAATCAAACACATGGACATGACAGTTGAGTTGAAGGTGATTACGGCCGAACTTCAAGATGAAGTTGCCTACGTATCCCAAATATGGAAATCAGGCCTTACGTAGTTCGGTTAAGGTTCACTCGAGTATTAACTCTCTCTTTTTGCGCTCTAACTTTTGCCAAAGTCGCCCTTTAGGGTTTTCAACCACATGAGCTCAGTTTTTCTTTATTTCTAATTTTTCATGCTCTAACTTTTTCCTAGGTCGCCCTTCCGGGTTTTTGACCTAGCGAGCCTCTCAGGGATAGTATTTCTTCAACTTGTCTATGATGATCGGTTGTGAAAATTCCAGGCCATCCAGGTCCATGAGAATAACAACTCCACTTGACCAGATAATTTTGATGATGTAAGGACCAGTTCAATTGGGTCTGAACTTGCCCTTAGGGTCATGAATAGAAGCTCGGTTGTCTTTCAATACCATATCCCCCTCTTTGAGATTCTGGGACTTAACTTTCTTCTTAAAAGCCCTGGCAATTCTACGTTGATAGCCCTGAACATGATACGATGCTTTCAGCTTTCTTTCATCAAACAGTATCAGCTCCTTAAACCTGCTCTGTTGCCAGTCCGCCTCTGCTATTTGACACTTAGCCATAACTCGCAGTGACCGGACTTCTATTTCAATCGGTAGAACAACTTCCATCCCGTAGACAAGAGAATAAGGAGTTGCCGCTGTAGACATCCGGATTGAAGTTCTATAGCCCTAGAGTGCGAATGACAATTTATCTGGCCAGTCCCTGTAGGTCTCAACCATCTTCTGCAAAATATTCTTGATGTTCTTGTTGGCGGCCTCAACAGCTCCATTAGTTTGCGGCCTGTATGGTGATGACTCGTAAAAAGCCACATTGTATTTCTCCAACAAGTTGATCACCTCTTTCTTGAAGTGGGAGCCATTATCTGATATGATCTCGTTTGGGACTCCATAGTGGCAAAGGATATTGTTTCGGATGAACTTGGCCACATGCAATGCATTCAGCACTGCGTAGGACTGAGCTTTCACCCACTTTGTAAAGTAATCAATTGCCACGAGGAGGTATTCATGCCCATTCGACCCTTTTCGTGTGACTGCACCGATGACGTCAATTCCCCAGACCGAGAAAGGCCATGGCAAAGTGTAACAAGCCCGCGGGGGGGACCTCGCTACAGTTCGGACTCTCGATTTGTGTCACGGTTCTTAATCTTGAACCAAAGAGTCCAAATCTGGCAAATCGTTTTGAGAAACAGATTTTTGAAAAAGTAGTGCCAAACATGGACTGCTTTGCCAGATACAGAGTCGCCACCTAAATATTTTTTAAAATGGGAAATTTAGGAAACCCTGACTCGGTGCCGAAGGCCACATGTCCGTCATCACCGGAGTTGTCTCGGCTCGGGAGCTTGGGTACGATCGGGGAAGGTCAGCTATAGCACCCCCTTTCGCCCGGTCCGAAGACCGGTCTCTACTAACCGTGATATCCGTTTTTGAAAACTTTATGTGCTCTTAAACCAATTATTAGCCTAGAATTACTACGTTATGCGCGCAGCAAACAAGTATAGACTAGATTGCCTAATTTGGAAAGAAACATTGCATATCCGTTCGTTTTGAAAATGCTTTGGAATTTGCTACTCGCAAGTAGGCTAAAACACGGATTTCAATGAGTTCTTCCAACTCAAACAATCCAACCTTCACCCACAGGCATTCAAGCAGTTTATAACACATAAGCATCTAGCCACATGTTAAGCATGCTGTTATGGCAACATTCACACTCATGCGATATGCTAAAGCGGAAATACTTACATCGTACTCCGTGCCAAAACAAAGAACTCGTTAGCAAACATGCATGATCCAAGTCCATGTTGAGTGTCTAATGCATCGCATACAAAATGTTGCTAGAATAGGCTCGGCTATCCTAAACATGTCATGTGAAAATGCACAATTATCACATATTCACTTTTTGATTTGAAGTACGAATGCAGTTAGCGTGATGTACCGAGCCTAATGCATGTAATACAAAATGCATGAATGCACACATGCATAGCATAAGGTATGCTGAATTTAAACATGCCCTAATCTACCATCATAAGCAGATAAATAAAAGGGAAGAAAGACGTGAGGTTGGAAGACATACACACACTCACGCACACTTATTACAGATTTGCCCTCGCTCGGAGGGACCGAATAAATATTACAAAGTAATTAACTACGCAAGCTAATTAATATTACAAATTGCCTAATTTAATTAACAAATTAAATAGACTAAGAAAAACAGTAAAACGCCTCGAGAAGCGCGCCGCCATGCACAAGCTGCCTCTGTTTTCCTTCCTTCACTCCTCTGGAGGCTGTCAAAACCTCAGGGTTACATCCCTGGGCACTGGGGAGTACCACCGGCTGAGCGAGATCATCACCGGCACTGGTATGTGGCCATCGGCACAAAATTGAAGCTGTCGGCAGAGAAAAGATTGCTGGCCGGCACCTTACACTGCCGGTCGGCAAAGAAAGCCTGCAGAACCTGCAACTCACAGCAACAGAGGGCAAAACAAGGCTTGGCAGCACAATTCAAGGCATGTATGCACCAGCCATGTCCCTTATCGTGATAATGACTCAAAGGGGCATGTGCCTCGATTCTCGGACCACCAATCACGCATTTCCATGCATGATGGCCCAAAGAATCAAGTATGCAGCTTTGGTTTCAAATGCAATGCAAACCAATCAAACAAAACACCCAATCCCTATCACCCAAGTCAAGGGACAAGGAATGCATGCAAGATGCAATGCAACCTAGGCATACAAGCTAGGAATGCAACATGGCATGGCAATGAACTTATGCAATTATGCAAGCATACATGTGGCAATGCAAATGGATGGCAAGATGGGCTTATACATGAATTAGGTAGCTCTAATAAGGCCTAAAACAGTGGCCATAATGACCAAAACAAGAAGCCAAAACACATGCACACGTACACACGATTAAGGCCCAACACTTAGGCGCAAATTAGACAACCCTCAAGCACACTTGAAAGGGGCAATCATGAACAATTAACATGCAACATGAGCTCTGAAATCATGCTAAAACAAACCTCAAGAATCACTTAAATGGCATTCAAATGACTCAAAACAAAAGCATGAATAAGCACCAAAACATGGAGCATTGCTACACAAGCTTATGAGGCATTAAAGAGACATGCAAGGCAATCCAACAAGCATGGAAATGGGACTGAAATGGCATGTAGGATGATCCCAAATCATCAAAATAATGTAAAAATGTCATGCTACACATGCACATACTCAAGGCCAACAAGCCCAAATACGAAGGAGCTATATCAAGCATGCCGAAATCAACCCAAACACTTAGGGACAGACCTAAAACATGTCAAGATAAGCACAAAATCTTCACAAATGCAAGCCTAAAACATGCTCCAACAAAGGCTAACAACCTAAAACATGTTAAGGCATAAATAAGGCATTACATGGCAACTATGCTAAGCATGCATGGAGTTCCAAAACCAACTTAAAATCATGTTATATTATGGGTATATAAGCATGAAAAACAGACCAAACATGCTCAACACATACTCAAGCATAGGCTTCCTTAAGAGGCCAAAATATGCCCTTTTCAAGGACAACAAGGAGAGGGGGTGGCCCTCTCCTTCTTGGGACTTCAAGGCATCATCTTCACCACTGAAATCCCTCAAGATTTCAGTGGTGAAGATACCCCAACACCAAAATCCCGGAGCTAGCACAAAATGGTCCAAAATGAGGCCTTTCAAGGCCTAAGGGTGGTCAACAACCCTCAAACAACAAAACACTCTTAATAAACAATAAAGAGGGCCTAAAAACAAAACTTTTTTATGTTATACAATAAGCACAAAAATAGCTCTAAGATGGGTATAAAATCAATGCAAAAATGGGGGAAAATGGGACTAGATTCTCACCCTTGAAGCCTCCTTCACAAATGATGCTTCGATGGCCTCCTTTGGCTCCAAACCAGTCAAGAAACTCAAGAACAAGCCCTTAGAACCCTAGTTTCAAGAGGAAGGTGAAACACTAGGTGTTTGTGTGCAATAGTAAGACACAAAGCACCTAGTGAACAAATGGGAGGGAAAGAGAGATAGAAAGTGTATCTCACCCAAACCCTAGAACAAGAGCTCAACAATGGCTGTCTTTTGCTCCCAAAATATCTCTCTCCCTAACCTAAGTCCTCTCTTTTTGTTCCAAGAGAGAGCCCCTCTCTATATCTCTTGTAAAGCTTACAAGACAAGCTTTACAAGAGGGAGATCCCTCCATACACGTGTATGGAGGAGAGCAAAAGCAAGACAGCTGTCTAAAAATATCTGCAAAAGCAAATGAACAGCAATCGGCCGGCCAAAAATGCCATCTTGGCCAAAAAGAGTGCCGACCGGCACAAAATAGTGCTGACCGGCAACAAATAGTGCCGGCCGGCAAACTACATTGCCGGTGGCATCAAACACCAGCCGGTGGCCTCTAGCCACTGCCGGTGGTAGGTGGGGATGGTCTACAAGCCTCACCCTGCCTCTCAAAGGCAAGATGCAAGTGTTTGGTGCAAAACCAGACACTAAACGGTTGAGTTCGGGGATCCTGAGGCAAGGCGCACGAGCCAAGACCTCCGGGAACTCCAAACGAACACAAACATGGATGATCACCGAGTGTTCAAGCGGTGACGTCCAAGTCTTGAGGACGGTAAAAAATGGGGTGTCTACACAAAGTCATGTTGTACAACTTTGACGGCGGGATGTTCATGCGATTAGCATGAATTTGGCATTTATGGCATCGCTGAACAAAACCAATACAATCCTCCTCCATAGTGAAGTAGTAGTAACCTTGCCTGAGAATTTTCCAAGCTAACATCACTCCGTTCATGTGCGCTCTACACTCCCTTCCAGGTATGGCCTCCATCAGGCGCTTTGATTTCTCTTCTTCGACACACAACTTGTGCATTCCCAGTTAACCTCTTTTGTACAGTTTACCTCCGTAGATGATAAATTGGACGGCCATTCGTTGTATTCCCCTTTTTTCCATGGCATTTGCCCCAGGTGGATAAATCTCCTTTTCCATGAAGTTCCAAATATCGTAGTACCAAGGGTTTTGTCTTGCGCTTCATCTATATTGCGGCGATAGTTTCATAGGTTGGTGTGTGTCTCTACTCACTAATAATCGAATGCATCCAGACTCCAAGTGGGATGTCTACCATAGAAGATAGTGTTGCTAAAGCATCAACGAACCTGATGTTCTCCCTCAGTAGATGCGTGAAAGTCAGCTTTTCAAATCTAGGAATCAGAACATCCAGGGTCTGGTGATAAACCTTCATCTTTTCTTCTTTGACTTTGCAGTCTCCATTTGCTTGAGACACAACTAAGTTCGAGTCCTCGATAGCATCCAATCTTTTTGCCCCTAGTTCCAGGGCGGCTTCTAAATCAGCGATACACGCCTCATATTCTGCTTTGTTGTTGGACACCTTGAACCGGAGTTTGAAGGCTAGAGGTATATGGGAGTTGTCAAGTGCTATCAGCAACACACCTATCTCAGAGCCGTATTGATTGGATGTTTCATTAAAGTACATTGTCCAAGTCTCTTCTTCGACTTGCATAAAGGCTTCATCTGGGAATTGGTATTCCACTGCCTCGTCCCATTCTACTAGCTGATCTACCAGGAACTCTGCTATAGCTCTTCCCTTGACCGACTTGTGAGTAACATACTTGAGATCAAATACGAAGATGAGAAGCAACCAATGAGCTAGCCTAACCGTAAACACTGGTTTCTCAAAGAGATATTTGATGGGATCTAATCTCGAAACCAGAATTACAGAGTGAGCTAACAAGTAGTGCCGCAACTTCCTGGTAGCCCATACCAAGGCTAGGCAAGCTTTCTCCAGTGGAGTGCAGCGAGTCTCATAATCCAGCATTTTCTTGCTCAAATAGTAGATGGCTTTCTCCACCCTATCTTCAGATTCCTGAGCATGCATGCATCCCATTGTTGTGTATGTCACTGAAAAGTACAAAATCAAAGGATTCTTTGGCTCTAGCAGCGACAACACAGGCGCATTCTGGAGGTACTACTTAATCGGCTCAGAAGCGAATTGACATCAATCATCCCATCGGAATTTCTTTCCTTTCTTCAGGAGACCAAATAGTAGTTTACAAGTCAAGGTTAATTTGGAAATGAATCATCTTATAAATTACACTTTACCCAGAAAGCCTCGCACCTCCTTTTAAGTTCTTGGTGGTGGCATTTCTAAGATGGCCTTGATTTTGGAAAAATCGACTTCGATGCCCCTCTGTGCGATCAAAAAAGCCAGCATTTTCTCTACTATTAGCCGAAAGTACATTTCTGTGGATTCAACCTCAGTCTGTATTCTCTGATCCGTTGAAAGAATTTTTTCAAGGTGGTTTAGTAGCCCTCTCTATCTTTGGACTTGACAATCATGTCGTCCACATACACCTCGATCTCTTTGTGGGTCATGTCATGCAGAATAGTGGTTGCAGCCCTTTAATAGGTAGCCCCGGCATTCTTCAGCCCAAACAGCATAAACCGATAGCAGTAGGTTCCCCAGAGCGTAGTAAATGTAGTTTTCTCTCTGTCCTCAGGCTCCATCAGAATCTGGTTATACTCGAAAAATTCATCCATGAAGGATAGCAATGCATGGCCCACAGTGAAATCCACTAATTCATCAATGTGCAGCAGGGGAAAGTCGTCATTCGGACTGGCTTTGTTCAAATCATGCAAATTCACACACACTCGGATTCCACCATCCTTTTTCGGCACTAGGACGATGTTGGCAAACCAAGTCGGATATTCAGATACTGACAAGAAACCTGCCTCGATCTACTTGGTGACCTCCTCTTTGATTTTCAACGCCCAATCGGGACGGATTCTTTGCAACTTCTGCTTGACGGGTCGACCCTCGGGATTAAGAAGGATTTGATGTTGTTCAATCTCAAGATCAATTCTAGGCATGTTTTCGTAGGACCACACGAAGACATCTTTGAAATCTTTTAATAAAGAGACTAAGTGCTCGTGCTCCTCCGCAGACAATGTGGACCCGATTTGGACCAAACGCGGATCCTTCTCAGTACCCACATTAATAGCAATGATTTTATCAGCGCAGGGTTTTGCAAACCTCTCCTTCTCTAGATTAATCAAGTTTTTCAAAGCCAGAGGAATTCTTTCCTCTTCGTTTTCATTAAAATTCTAAAAATCTTGGTCAATATAATAAACAAGCGGCATAGAGAAATACTCAAAATCAACAGCATTCTCATTCATAAGATCCAGCTCTTTGGTTATAACCGACTCAAAAGCAAAAGAAAAAGAGGACCTGGACAAGACCTTGGCATCCGGGTTATCACCCCTAGCAATACCAAACTCAGACTTAGAAGAACCAGAATATGATTCCGACTCAACAGACTCTGTGGAATCAGATTCTGGCCTATCACCCAACTCAGAACTAGATGGGTAGCCCTCCTCCAGCTACCAGATAAGAGATGGTGCTTCAGATGCATCTAAAATGTTACTAGATGGGTTCACACCCAGTTGGTCCCCGATCATGGAGATGGTAAGGTTATCCCTCAAGTTCTCTGAGTCTTCCGGAGGATCTGTAAAGAGACATGCCAGTGCTACCCCTACTCCAAGCTCGCTATTGTCCGAGTCACTTTCCATGCTCTTTTCAGCTTCAGCATTTGGTTCAGTCTTTTCCTCGGCATCACTATCTTGCAACTGCAGATCGAAGAAGATTTTGAACCCGGGAACACGCTGCTTTGTGGAATTCATCTAGGGCTCAGGAAAGCCACAAAAGGGGAAATCTTCTCCTTCCTCAACAAAATGACCATTCAGCGTTCCCCGGATTGGCCTGTGAATGAGCTCATAGTGTTTCCCGGCCTGCTTGGCTCTGGCTCTGCCTACCATCTCTTCTCTTTTCCTGAGCCAATCCACTTTGGTAGGTATATATTCCAGACCAAAGGCATGCGGATTATGCGGCATATCGGCCAATGCTGTGACACCTTTCTGGCCACTTCTTCCAAGTCCCATTCCTGGCACATGCCGTAATTTGTTCATTACATAGATTGATTGGCCGCTAATATACATGCCCTCATCAGTGGCCAATATGGTTTGCACTACTCGGGCCTCAGCCAGCGTAAACCCTGAGAGGAATACATCTTCCTCGCCATGAATGATCTCCAATATCGGTGTAGTTACCTCTGGCGGCAGGTAAATGGATGAATTCCCAAAAACAATCGCCACTCTTTTCTTGTGAGGGTATTTCAGCATTTGGTGGAGGGTAGAGGAGACTGCTTTCACCAGATGCAACCAGGGTCTCCCTAGCTGTAAGTTGAATGTGGCTGGGGTATCGAGGACATGGAACTCGACATCCTGTTGAGCTGGGCCCACCTGGACTCTAATTTGTACCATGCCCATAACCTTCTTGCTTGTATTATCATATGCCCGAATTACTTGGGCTATGGGCACAAAGTCTGTCGATCTAAGGCCGATGGCATAAGCTGTGCGGGAAAGACATACATTGATAGCTGAACCAGTGTCGACCAACACCACCGGTACCCATTTTTCCTTGCGCTCAACAGATATGTACAGGGGTTTGTTGTGAGTTGAACCTTCCGGCGGTAGTTCTTTGTCAGAAAAAGTGAGGGTTGGTCCGGCACCACCTGGGAAGACTAATCCCACAAGCTGTTCAGGGGTAGTGTCAATGGATAATTTAGCTTTATCCATTGCTGATAGTACAACCTGTCGATGTACTCGGGAGGCCATAAGTAGAAACCAAATTGAGATGTCAGCTTGGATCTTCTTCAATTGCTTCAACACTGCTTCTTCTCTCAGCTTCTTCTCTTTCTATTTCTCAACCTTTCTATCTTTCCTAGAGGCCTCAGCTTGGTCTAAGTGTGGTGGCTTGAAATACTACCCACTTCTTGTCATGTGGTCTATCTCTTCTGCGTACCATGTGTTGTCTGCAAGGTATTCATCCCAGTCCTCGTCGGTGTGAGCTAGATAAAGATCTTTATCCTTCCACCATACATCTTTGGCAGCCGACAAATAGTTGTTCGGCTCCGTTCGGATCACTTTCACCTCACAAGTTTCCCCTGCGAGGTGTTGGGCCATTATAGCTTCCCGGTTGTCTTCAACCCTCTCTTGTGCAAACTGCTTCAGTAAACTTCCTATTTCTGTGTCCACAGTACTCACAGTGCCCAGTTCTTGAGCAGAATTTTGTGCAACGGTGTTCTCCGACAGGTTCACCTTTTCATCGACCATTCTGGCCATTACAGCAATTCTTGCTCCATTTTCCTCCGATTTTGTTTCAGTTCTTTCCTCTCTATCTGATTCATCACTTAACCACCTAGAGTTGTTCATTGATCCATTCAAATTGAACCAGTCAATCTGCACATCCCCTTGATCTTGTTCGTCGAAGAACTGCAGGTTGTCTAAGTCCTCCTTAAGTTCCGGCAAATCATCCAAACCTTGACTCGGGCCATCCTCTCTAACCACATTGACCTCCACCATAATTGGCAATATCACTTCCGACTTGACTTGATCAATCGGCACAATATAGCAACTTGGATTATACTCCCCCTCAGACAAGTCCACAGAGCACTCAAGCAATGGACTCGTACTCTCTTCTAAGACCAGCCTACCTTGTACTGCAACTATCACCACCACTGGTTTAGGTTGTAGTGTGGAAGTGTCCATCATGCACAAATCTGTGCTTTCAGGAATGAACACTATCGGTCTAGGTAGGTGGGAAGGGGTCATATATACTACGGGGTCGTAGGGGGTGGCTAGTGTATGGATTAGGTTTAGATTGTGAGGTGGGGAAACTTAATTGTGGGCTAGGAGAGGGTTGGTAGTTATATTTTCATTTTGGGGTGGTGCAATCACCTTATTGTCAATGAGGTCTTGAATCTCATGATGTAGTTTGAAACATTGGTCGGTGTCGTGACCATGCTGCTAGTGGAAAGCACAGTACTTGGCGGGGTTATGTTTGGGTGGCAGAGGA
Source organism: Camellia sinensis (assembly GCF_055761805.1). NCBI lineage: Eukaryota > Viridiplantae > Streptophyta > Magnoliopsida > Ericales > Theaceae > Camellia > Camellia sinensis. Next base: position 18,691,437 of record NC_138966.1, read on the forward strand.
CCAGGTAGTGGGTGAGGCTCATGGCTTGAGGTGCCCCTTTTTGATCAACACCTTCATGGCTTGAGATAAAGGCATGTAGAGTAGGGTAAAGGTCCTCTAGGATCGGGTAGGGGTGTTTGAAGTTTGTGGTGCTGTATTGGCAAAGGGATTGGCGGTCTTGGTTGCGGTGGTGACAACACTCATAGCTAATGGTCTCACAGTTGTGCTACCACTGGTGGTTGCATAGGAACTGCGGACAAAATGCCTCTTGCCCTGCTATTTCTCATCAGTAATCAGCCCTTGTTTCACAGCGTTCTTAATCCGAACCCCTATCTCATGGAGCTCGGTGAATGTGGAAAAAAGTAGGACGATCATTTTCTACAATAATTTCCCGTGAAGATTGCGAACTACCATCCTTATCTGATCTTTCTTGAAAGGTCGTGTGGTCATCATTGAAGCCTTGGCCCTCTACCTTGTCACGAATTTTGAGAAGCCCTCCTTTGGCTCCTAGCACGTTGCCTCGAGATCACGAGTTATGACCTCAATTTGTGTGTTGTACAAGTACTGTGGAACAAAGGCCTTAGTCATTTTCTCTCAACTCTGCTTCACAGAATCCTCTAGCTTCGCATACCATATAGCCGATATTCCCGACATGGTCCGGCCAAAGAGTGAGACCTTCTACAACTTGGTCAGGCCCATCAGCTGCATGATGTCTGAAAACAGCCGAAGATGAACCATGGGATCTTCAGAGCCATCGAATCGATCGATGTGTGGCATTTTAAACTGATCTGGCAATGTTATCGTGGAGTCGGTATATCCATCTTCTATATCGAGGATAAAGTTAACACCCTATGCCCTCTTGAAGAGCTTCTACAGTTTGTTGACCTTAAGCACAATCGGGTTAACCTCAAACTAAAATGGAGCCTCAATTTGATACACAGGTGCTTTGGAGGTTTGTGGTGGGATCGGCTCCGCCGGATTGCCTTGATTCTCAACATGGACAGTGGCTGCGGGTGCTGGAATAACCGTAGGAGGTGCATGAGACGCATGAGCTGTTGTCAGCTGTGGTTGTTGTTGTTGCAGCCTATTTCTTACCTTAGCTTGACGTGTTCTGACCTCAACCTGTCGAGCAACGTCTACTATAGGGTTTTAACTGTTTGCTAAAGATGGTGAATCAAGTCCTCCATACTGACTGGGGGATACTGTGCCATCGGAATTGGCGAGTGATCTCATACTAGACTAGATATAGAAGACTGAGCCCGACTAGATGTAGGTGAAGTGAGGTGTAATGACCCCAAAATGCGTATAAGAAATCATCTGTATTTAACTATGGGATGAGGTGTTTTAATTTAATTATATCTTTTGGAATTGAAGCATTATCTGTTGAGTTATGGATTTAAAATTGAAATTACCGACCTATATGGGTTCAGAAATCAAAATTGAGTACTTGGATATGTGAATGAGAATTTTTGGAACTATTTGGGAAAATTAATTGGAAATCTAATTTGTCTGATTCGTTAATGCACGTTTTGGTGGTTAACTTTATACCGCAAATTGAAGGCCTTAGAGGCTTCAGAAATCGGAACAGAGGACATGTTTATGATCAGCATAATTTTTAGAGTCATCTGGAAAGTTTAATTGAAAATTGATTTTGTGCGATTCGTAAGGGCACGTTTTGTTTCCCCTTTATGGTGAACTTATGTATGTATTATATATGCATAGATATATGAGTTGTTGAACTCATCACTTTGGGTAAAAAATATCTAAGGGAGAGAAAGAGTGAACCGTGAGAGAGAGAAGGAGAGGTAACTCAGCACCCATGGGGGATTTGAAGATTATTGAAGAAAATAGAAGAGAGAGGGAAAAGATCAACCAAGAAGCTTGGGAAAGTTGAAGAGCTTAAAGGGAAGAACAAGGATTTGGGGTAAGGTATGTGGCTCTAACTACTATCCTTGTAGAGAATCCATCTACTACATGAAATCAAGGTTTAATGTGGAAGTTAGATATGTAAATGATTAAGTGTGTTGAATTAGGAATGGATTGGGTTGAATAGAAGGAATTAATCTATGCTTTCCTTAAATCTAAGTTATGTTTACATGATTTGGGCATATATAATGGAAGGTTGTATATATAGAAAAGATGAGATTCTATTTGATGATGTTAGTTGATTATGTTTTGGAAGGAATTATACATGTTTTTGAGTAATTAGACTTGAAATCAAGCTAAAAAAATGGATAGATCAAGTGTTGGAGCAAAAACCATTTTCAGACTGTTTATTTTTGCCCAGACTGCACGAGTGGCCATGGGCACCGTACGAGCGGACATGAAGAAGAAAAGGGGGTTTTCATTCTACTTTTGGGCGCTCGAGCAGCCGGGTTCTTCTGCTTGAGCGGAATTGGGCCGCACTAGCGGCCAAGGTGGGCGCACGAGCGGCCACCCCTGTTTCAACATTTATTAGGTAACTTTGAACAAGCATATCTTTTGCATCCGGACTCCGTTTTGAGTGATTCTTGAGCCTAAAATCAAGCTCCAGAAGTCTAGTTTCCATTGGTGGTGGTTTCACTCCCAAATTATAAGTGCAGAAATAGTTATGCCCAAATTAGTGAGAGTTGCTCACTTTCTATCTACCGGTTTTGTACCATTTCTTTACTTAAACTATTTTCCTATCGATTCCTCCTATCTTCTGAGACATGGATTCTAACTTAGTAAGGAATAATGAGCTTGTTACCACCATGGCTAATTGATTGAATGATCAAAGAGAATAATTAAAGGATCGAGTATAATCTCATATTATGTGTTATGCACTGTACTTGTAGGTCGAGACGAGGACATCATCCTATTACTACCGAGAGCTGATCACTGTGAGTAGTAGTACGGTAGTCATACGTTCAATTATTGTTAATGATTTTTATCCTTAATATGTTGTTCCTTGCAAGTAATTAAGTTAACAATGTGTTGATTGGAAAATCTAGAAGCATTATTGAGCGGTATTACTGTTGACAAAGAAGACTAACATTTTGTTATTTGCAAGATAGCTATAGTGATTCATGATAAACAAAGGGAACGTATAAGCACTATGGAACCATGGTATTCACATATCTCTGAAATCATTCAATCTGTAAATGTGCTTATCTCTCATTAATAATTATCAGGAATGTCCTGTTAAACTTAAGTTAACTATGTTAACTCATGTGAATGATGTAATGGCTACCAGTAGTACTCTGTTAAGCACAAGTCAACTATGGTAACATATATGAACGATCAAACAAAGGTGTATGCTTCTATATGCTATTAATAGATGAAGTGAACTACGCCATTTCTTAATGAATAATTAGTTAAGACCACGGATTGTTTTATACGTTAATACCTGCTAAGCATTATGATAAACAACGGATTGATTTACGGATGACTCAACCTGAAGACAGAATTAAATATCAATGACCTTATCATGTGACTCACGTTATGATGTAAACTGTTCTGTCTTTGTTAAGTGTACTGTAATGACATGATATAACAAGGAATGCTTTATATTCTGATATGTTACGTTTTGACTTAATGAACAGTTGTCCATATATGTAAAGTACTCATGACATCCGTAGCACACGGCCCTTACCCAGGGGTAATAATACCGTGGTTCAAGGATCTTACAAGTTTATGTATGTTACAAGTTTACATATGTTACAAGTTCAAGTATGCACAAGTTTAGGTATGTTACAAGTTCATGTATGTTATAAGTTCTTAGTATCGGGGGATTCCTTTATGGAAGTAACAAGAATGCTTTATATTGATTTGTTAGCGCTAGCGAAGTGCCAAGTATAATCAAGTATGAATTCTGATTTTTGTTTATGATTCAAGCATAATGCATATGTATGAATTTGTTTCCGTTTATGGTTTGACATGATATGTATGGTTTGGTCTGTAAGGCCTATTAATTACTGGTATGGAACAAAGTGCTACTTGGAACTAAGTGCTACATTCTGAGCCACCTCTAGAGTCCATGTGAGACACCTCTCAAATCCATACATATATGAACTAGGCTTAAAGCCAATCAGGGCCTATGGCCATTCTATATGATCTATTAGGCCAGAGCCCATTCTATATTTTTGGTATGGAGCAACGTGCTGTACGGAACTAAGTGCTGCAGTGCGAGTTACCTCTAGAATCCGTACGAGCCACCTCTTGAGTCCATACATATGTGAAAGTTATGAGGCTGAAAATTGTTCTGTGAAAGTTATGAGGCCTATGGCCATTTTGTATGATCTGTAAGATCTGTTAGTATGAAACAAAGTGTTGTACGGAACTAAGTGCTGCAATGCGAGTCACCTCTAGAATCCGTGTGAGCCACCCCTTGAGTTCATACACACAAGTTCAAGGGCTCAAGGCCAACATGTTCAAGGGCCTATTGCCACTCTGTTCAAGGGCTTAAAGCCATTATGTTTCAAGATATTATGTTTTAAGTCATTATGTTTCAAGACTGGGCCTAAGGCCGTTATGAAATTAGTGCAGAATCAATTAACCTTATGCCTCTTTATTTATGTATGCATTGATATGTATTATACTTCAAGTTGAGCATTGAATCATTTATGTACTGTTATTCACTAAGCTTCGCTCACTTTGTGTTATGTCTGTTCTGTAGGTAATTACTTTGGAAGTCCGTCTTAACCCTTGATGCTCACCCTTCAATTGTCAACCTCAGTATGCCCAAACTCCCAGACCATGCCCATGCATTTATGTGAAGTTTTGTTAAGATTTTGGCTTGCACTTTAATTATTTACTTAAGGTTAAAATGTATGTATATACCCCTCTTCTTTACCAATGTTCGGATATACGCTCATTTATATATATGGGTATGTATATAGATAAATGGCTCTCACGTATGTGATCCTGGCATGTTAGTTTTAGCTCAATGGATGTTATTCTATGTTACTTTGTAATATTAAATACTTCCGTTCAGGCCCCATATATTATGTATATCAGGTTATGTGTCCGTATCTGCATAGGTCATGCCCGAACTTTTAGGGGCGAGTTTGGGACGTGACATGAGGGGTGATTGCTATAGAAATTGAACTGGTGAACTCTGCCTTACTGTCCTCCGTCTAGTAATCGGTGGGAGCGAAATAAACACGGGCAGTCCCCTAACAAGATCTCCAATTTTGCAAAGCCTCCTGACAGAGGTCCAGAGCACATGGGGAATATCCGAACTTTCCGAAGCTATGGTGTTATACTACCTAGAAAAAAAAAATAAAGCAAAAAGAAACCAGTAATTAGAAACCGAACAGCACCTCAACTCAGATGTTAACAACACACACATGTAATCAAAGCTGTAGGACTGCACTCAATACTGAATTTTGCCCCCAAAACTGATACAAAACTTGCAACTTATACGCACGTCCCTGTACAGTTTTACTATAAAGCACATAGCAGTTAAGTGAGAACGAAAACACCCCTATGAGAGGGTAGGGTTACCCTGTCCTAGTTTCATCAAGAGCTAGTGTTCACTATTCAAACAATACGATTTCACGCAATCCTGTATTCAGGTGAGCATCCTGTCCTAGTTTGGAACAGTCTCTACGACTTTTGATATGCAACTAGACTGACTAATATATCTCTCGCACCTAACACTGAGAAGTGAAAGGAGGATCAAACGGTGTAACGGTAGTCCAGATCCAAGGGTTGTGTTCCCATCGTGGCAGAGCCCATGACCGGTCAGCCATTTGGCAATCTTTTAGGCAAGCCTCCGCAAACCGTCCAAGAATAGCATATGGAAAACACAATGACTTAAACGCAACATTGCAAATGCAATGCAAAGAAATATATGAGTGTAAATAAAATTCCACATCATGAATTTCAAGTCAAGTTCTCTAAATTCCCAGCGGAGTCGCCAGAAATTGTAGCTCGACTTTTCCGCGTCCTCTTTCGGAAGTCGAAATAAGCCCTACAGTATCGGACTTCCGCTGTTTTGAATCTAATCTTATAAGTGCAATGTGAAATAGATAATAACCAAAGAGTCCAAATCTAGCAATCCTTTCGGAAAATCGATTTTGAATTAAATTGCCAAAAATGGACTGCTTTGCCGGATACAGAGTCGCCACCTAAATATTTTGTTTTGGGAAAATTTAGGAAAACCCATGACTCGTGCCAAAAGCCACGTGTCCGTCATCACCAAGATTGTCTCGGCTTGGGAGCTTAGGTACGAGAGGCAAAGGTCAAGATTGATTTTGAGCACCCCCACTCGCCCAATCAAAGATCGGCCTCTACTAATCGTGATATGAATCTTATGTACATTATATGCTCTTGTTCCGATTTATTAGGCTAGCATTAATATGTGATGCACACACACACAAGTATAGACTAATCTTACGAGAATTCGAACATTTCGATTCATGTTTGTTTTTGAAAATTGTTTCGAAATATGTACCACTTGAAAAAGTGATCGCATATGAACACTACTCAAATTATTTCAATTCAAGCAACAAGCCTTCATTCACAGGCATTCAAGAAGTTATAGCACTTAAGCAATTAGCCTCATGGCAAGCATGCTAAACATGGAAAAATCAACACTCATGCAATTATGCTAAAGTGAGTAAAGGCTCACCTAGTACTCCAAGCCAAAAGAGAAATTAGTTAGAAAAATGCATGATTCCTAACTATGCAATACGACTAATGCAACACATGCAATATGCAACTAATAGGCTCGGCTACTAATAGGGCACATGAATCGATGAAATAGCATGCGGTCTAAGCACATATTCAAGGAAGTATAAGCAATAACAATGCAGTTAGAATGATGAACCGAGTCTCGGTGCATGCTATACAAATGAATGCAAACATGGAGTATGCTTAAACAAAACATGATGTCGCTAAACTAACCATCATAAGCTAGTACATAAAAGAGAGAAAGATGTGGGGTTGGAAGACATACACGTTATTACAACATTGTGCCCTTACACAGGAAGGTCCGAATGAATAAACTAGCTAATTAACTAACTAACTGAACCTAACCTAATTATTACAAAACAAATGAAATTAGCTAAACTACTTAACTAATTATTACAACAAAAGAATTAACTATTCTAGTGAATTAATGACTGCAACATCACAACTGGCTAACTACTTTAACTAATTCTATAATTACAACATAAGTGCAATTAAAAGAAGTAAGTAAGCTAAACAATTAAGTACTAAACTAACTATTCCACCTCGGGAAGCGAGGGATGTTCATGCGCATGCCCGGTTTCCAACCGAAAAGGCCATTGTTTTCCTTCTAGAGAGCCTCTGTTGCACAGAGAACATATACACTGTTGCCCACTTCCAAAATAACTCTGCTTTGCCACACAAACACACTACTGAATTTTGCGTCAGTGGCCGACCGGCCATCAATGAGGGCTTCCAGCCACCAATGATAGCCTGCCGGCTATCAAAGGTGGTTTGCTAGCCACCTGCCGGCCACTGCTGCCCAATTCATCTTGCCACAATAGAGAACAAACAGACCATGCACATGGTATTTTCAAGGGTTTGTTTGCACAACTCAACCCTTATTTTCATGAACAAATCAAAGGAGTTTCTTGGTTCTTAAACCACTAACTCAAGCAATTTCATTGCATGATGGCTCATGAACCAAAGTGTGCAATTTCAATAAATGCAACAAAATAAGACTCCAACCTCGTCCCTTTCATGAGTTGATCAAGAGAAGTGGTGACCTTGGACACTTGAATCATTTCATCACTAATAAGTATGAAATGCCTCAAGCTTCCATGTGTTCAATTAACATCTGATTGAATACAAAACCAATTATTATCCTGCACTATTTTAATCCCATTTTAATTACTCCAATTTAGATTACCATCCATTCTTTAATTCAATTGACAATGGTGAGTTTAAGTCCTCTAAATGGAAAGAGGGCTCAAACCAAAAGTTGTTTTAGGCATGAGAGGGACATCACACCATTGGTAATGAACCCCAAAGGGATTAAACCATTAAGCATGACATCTCAATCTCATGCTTTAAACAAACAAATTGTTTGAACCACTTTCAAAGCAAAACAAAAGCCAAGAAAGGAGGGATCTTGTTGAGGTGATTAAGAGTGATCACAAGTATGGAAAGCCACAAATAAATGCAATCAACTCATAGAAGATGGTGTCTAAGGCCTAGAACACCAAACTCGTGAGGACAATTACACTGTAAGCATGCAAAACAAAGCTCAAATGAAACTATCAACAAAAAATAGTGCTAAAATACGCTAAAATTAGTCCTAAAACAGGCTGGACTTAAGACAAAAAAAAGCTAGATTAATATGCTAAAACATAGCACAAGCTAGGCTAGTAAGCAAGACACAAGGACGGGATGCTTACCCCTCCAAATTTGGAATTCAAAATATGATTTTGGCCGCTAAAAAAGCTCTGAAAATCAGTGTTTAAAAGCTCAAAAATAGATAGTAAAAAGGTGGGAAACACAAGGGTAAAGGCCTCCAAAACAAGGTGCAAAGAAGGGTGTACCACCCCTCAACCTTGAATGGCCTTAAAACCCAAGTTTCATCCCAAAAATACAAAAGTTTCATAGCCCAAAAGCAGTTGGAAAATAGCAAGAAAAAGAGTAGACAAAGCAAGCAAACAGGCAAAGCCTTATACATTTGAAGAGGAAAACCAATTCCAAGCAAAAAAATCAAGCAAACACACCCTCTAGAGTTCCAACAAGGCTCAAGAATACCTCAGCTCAAAGATAAAGAGGTTTGGTTAAGAGTGTATAGGCAAAGGTTGACAATTTGTAAGCAAAAATGTAGAAATTTGCTAGAGAGAGAGAGAGAGAGAGAGAGAGAGAATTATAGAGAGAGGAGAAATTTTGCTCTAAAATTTTTCTAACCTTAAAACATGAGAGGGAGGCCTCCTATATATAGAAAACATGAATTCCCTTAAAGAACATCAAACCCTACACGTGGGTGAAGATGCATGCATCTGTGCAAACAGCTGGCACAACTGTCACAAAATATCCATAAAAAACATTGGTGGCCGGCCGACCATCAGTGGTAGCCGGCCGGCCATCACTGGTGGCCGGAAACCAAAAAGTGATGGCCGGAAGGCCACCAGAAGCTGCAGGCTTGAAGAACCAAGGCTTGGTCCAAGAATAAGGCAACAGGGGTGTAGGGTTTGAAAGGCTCAAAGTTGCGGCATTTCGCTGAGGACTTCGAGCACTTGACAAGCATATAAATTCATCATCTGGTGTGCATGCAATGACGTCCAAGTCATAACGGCCGTCAACAATGAGGTGTCTACATGGTGCTTCTTCTTCTTTTTATTTATTTATTTTTTAAAATTTTAGCTTTTTACATTTTTATATATGCTTTGTTCTTTATTTCTATTTATGTTGTTTAATGAAATGCCAAAATAGCGATGTAATGAATAAGTAAGCTTGACTTAGTAGGACATCAACTCTGCCAACTTAAGACATGTCTTGTTGTTTCCACAGGGCCATTGCCACTGTCACAACGCAGATCCCTCTTTACTTTGGCAACTTCGATGATTATTCTTTCATCGAAAGCCTACAATATACTTCCCCTTCTTCTATGTGTTAAGGCTACTCTCACAGATAAAGCAGTACATGGTTCATTGCAGATCAGGGTTTTATTCCCATATCCTAGTCAATTATTTCCTAACGCAATCAATGCTGCTGAATGCCAATTCTTTTTGGGTTTTTTTTTTATTATTTTTTTTTTCCTACATCGCCATTCTCATTTACATCATGAAGACTACCTCATATTGTGAAAATAATATTATTATAGACTATACTAATATTATTTTCACAGGTATATGCTTTACTATGTTTATATTTTCTCAGGTGGATCTGTTCCTACATTTGGTGGAAGATTGCAAGTTACAGGCAGTTGACACTGGTTCTCCCCTTCCCAAAATTGTTTATGGATCTAAGGAAGATGGTAGTTCTGCTTCAAAATCTCTCTCATAAATAAAAGTCGCGGAGGACCAGTCTAGGGAATCCCTGGCATCTGTGATTGTGAAGAATTTGGATAAGTCATCGTCAGATGTAAAACTTTGGCTTCTTTTGGGAGTATCCTTTTTTGACTTTTTAGTTCGACTTATTTTTTGTGTTAGTGATTTTTTTTAAAATAATTATGTGAAATTTTTCAAATTAAAAAAAATAGAAAATACAAAGGTAAGCCAATTTTCATAATTATATATATATATATATATATATTGGTTTTAGTTAAACTTTTTTTTCTTTCCAAATTCACTCAAATTTTGTAAATTTTAGAATGGTCTAGTCACGACGGACTTAAAAAATAAAAATAAAATCGACTCAAAATTAAAAAAAAAAAATCAGAAAACTCACAAAATCTTTATAAGTCATAAATCAGTGACAGAAATCTTTATAATCCATAAATTTTTGTATAATTATAAAAACATCATAATTATAAGTAAATCAGTGATTTATGGCTTATAAATCTCAAAATCTTAATAAGCCATAAATCTTTGTAAAGATTTATTTATAGATAATTATATGAATACTCATAATTAGTTCATGTATTTATAGATAATTAAAAAAATAATTATAAAGATTTATAGGTATAAATAAAGATATAAATAAAGATTTATGGCAACCATAAATAGCCATAAAGATTTATAAGCCATAAATATTTAATTTAAAGATTTATGAGTGACAGATATCTTTGTATAATTATAAGCGACAAAAATGGACTCAAAATTTTAAAAAAAAAATAATTAGAAAATACAAAGATTTATTTACAGATAATTAAAAAATAATTATAAAGATTTATAACTATAAATAAAGATTTATGGATATAAATAATTATAAAGATTTCCTTCAACCCTTTTATTGAAATTTTCCTATAAATAAAAGCCAAAAATTTCCTATAAAGATGATTATAAGCCAAAAATTTCTTCCATTATCCCTCTGCCCCTACACCATAAACAAATAGCAAGTTATAATTGGTGTAGAATGTGAGACTTATGATTTTGGTGAATGATGATAAGTGAAGGAGTATAGACAAGTGATACTTCGAGAGTTTGCTGCATTGGGAGTGAGACATTCAGCATTTTAAGGGTGAGCTCCAGGTATACCTCTTTTTCTTTTCTTTGTTCGAACACAGACAACAAAATAGTGGAAATCATTTTTATTTATTTATTTATTGTTTTTTGTTTCTTTTTAGATTGGTGAAGTACCCTCAAATGTTTTTTTTAATTAAAATTAAAATAAACTCTTCTTGATTTTTTTGGGTCAATATTATCATATGAGTGAATTAGGGAGTGGGATTTGGAAATATACAAAGGGATGCTCTATCATTTTCTCTCTCTTTTCATGCTTGCTTTGACTTTCACTCAACAACCTCTCTCTACGATCCCTTCTCTTTGATTTGGTTCAACCATTGATAAATCTATGGCCTTTTCTTACCATCTCCAACAAAATTCATCATTTTCAACGAAAGTCACCTTCTCCTATAAATTTTAAGTGAGATTCACCATTTCCCAGTAATCTTGAAAAACCCATTTCATACCGATCTTAATCAACCATGGAGGGAGAGATGAAAGAGATTTTTCTTAAGATTAACCAAAAGATAAGAAAAACCAAGTTTGATAAGTATTGTGCCATCACAAATGCAATTTTTGAAATTTTAAGTGCATCATTCGAACAAATTGGGAAGGGAAGAAAGCTTTTTTCTTTTCTTGGTATTGGTACCACTCTAGTGGTTGTGGTCTTTGCCATTGGAGAAATCGTTTGGATGAAGAAGAAGCATATTCCGGTTAGAATTCTCGATTTATTTGGTTTGATAAGTGCTCTCATGCAATTTTTCCTTTCAATGCTTCAACTGAAAGTATCACTCAAGTTCTCAGTTTTCTCACTCTTGCTCATGGCAGCCATCATAGGTCACAAAATTTTCTGGGAGGCATGCCATCGTCGCCGTTATGCCATGCTATGTGATTACCATGAGTTTAGTTTACTACCATTGGCTGAGGTGAGACAACAATACAAGAAGATTGTACTCGAGTGCCCCTTCTACACTTTGCTCGACCAGCCAGATCACAAGTTGTTGTATTTCCAAGATGTCGCTGATGATCTTATTCATGATTCTATGGCTCATTCGGTTCCTCTTCTGTAACACCCACAAAATAAATCCAAAAACAGACATCCATGATACGAGAAAGAGATATCACATTTCATAGATCAGAGTATTCTTACAGAATGTATTACATGTTGACAACAAAAGTAAATGCCCTACGGGCTTACAACTTTTCAATTGAACACTTGGTTACAAAAAGGAGAGTACTAACTCTACACAAAATAAGCCTTTGGCTTGATATACATGTAATACAAAAAGTAATCAAAAAGGTCTCTCAGCCACTAAGCCTCCCAAGCTACGTCCTTGGAGGTGGCATGTCACCTGCACCTGAAAATGATATCTCAAATAGGGTGAGCCAATGCCCAGTAGAGATATGCTAAACATAATATGAGCAATAACTAAAACATTAGCACTTGATAAATGTTTAACTCATATAAACCAACATACAATACAATCCAGTTCCATAATCCTTTACTTAACAAAATCTCAGCTTGTAAACACGGCTCAGAACTTGGCCAAACAACTTAAATGAGACTACATCTCATGCCAACAATACTTCAAACTGCCATTTCACGGAAATTGCGTCCGCGAGATTCGGCACCCATGTGTAACTATTTTCTGGTGGCCATTTTACGAAAATTTCATCTGCGAGACTCGGTATCCACGTATAGATATTTTCGAATTGCCATTTTACGGAAATTTCATCCGCGGGATTCGGCACCCATGTATAATTAATTGCCATTTTACGGAAATTTCATCCGCGGGATTCGGCACCCATGTATAATTACTTTCGAATTGCCAATTTACGAAAATTTCATCCGTAGGATTCGGCACCCATGTATTCAAATACTCATCATATACAATGACCAATCAATACACATATTCGTTGTACTATTCCAACCGTCATACTCAATGACATACTCAAATTGATTAGTTTTAATTCACATAATCATCATGCAGTGTCTACAACAATCAAGACTATCCTCCACCGATAGCCCAAAACAGTTATTCTAAACAGATAATAAATGCACCAACAGATAAATTATCAATGATTCTCAAAGGTGAGTGATTATTAAGTCCAACTCCACCATTCTACTACATAATGAGCCAATTTCATTATTCCCAACTCAATTTCATATTTCCATAACATTCCCAAATTTATTAAATAAATTAATTCATAACAAAAATTAAGGCTTTCTCCTCTCTTTCTCAACATTGACCAAAAGGCTCGATTATCAACAATGACCTCACTTGAGACCCAAAATACACATGTAATGGCCCAAAGAACAAAACCCCTCTTTAAACAATTGAAACCCTAACACCCATAGTTACCCAACTTCAACATCATATCAAAGTGACTAAAAGTTTATATCAAAGACCATAAAAATGAGTAGTTATCCGTACCTCAAATTCGGAGCTCAAAGGAGGAGGTGAAGAAAACCGAAAGTGCTCCAAATCCCAAGATTTTCGGATTGATAAGTAGCCCAAGCCAAGCTCTACACTTTTTGCAAAAGGGCAAGCCTAGAAACACACTAGACCTAGATCAAACCTTAGAGAGAAGGTGAAATACAGTGAGAGAAGCTCTCAAAATAGGTTTTTGAAAAGCAAGAGAGAGAGTGAGAGTTGAAAAGGTGATCTAAAATGACCCAGCTGCCAACTGATATACATATGACTCGCTCGAGCGGAGAATAGGATGCTCGAGCGTCAAACACAAAAACTGGACCCGCTCAAGCTCAAGAATACCCGCTCGAGTGCCAAGACACAACTCCAAAACTCCACTCGCTCGATCGCAAAGGAACACCCGCTCGAGCGTAGATTACACTCTTTCAGTACTTTTACAGACATGGAACACCCGCTCAAGTGCAAGGATACCCACTCGAGCGTGAAAAACACATCTGCAGTATTTTTGCAGACGGACAAACTACTGAAGGTATGCAAACTCCGCTCGAGCGCAAGAAGACCCGCTCGAGCGGATCACTAAAAATTTGGGCAACAAGATTTGGGACAAAAGCTCAGCCAACCTATTTGAAACACGCCCAAGACAATTCTAAACTCAATTACAAAGAGTTAAAGGACGAAAATGAAATACAGACAACAACAGCTATCAACGGAACCGAGTCCGGAATACAGTAAACATGAGAGGGAAAACCGGGATCGCTATAACCTCCCCCCCTTAAAGAATTCTGTCCCCGAAATTAGATACAAGTTTCAAAAACATGTTTTTCTTTCTCAATTATCGACAATATTAAAATTCAATATATATTAACCTGACTCATCACCGGTCATACCATCCCTTCTCAAGGGGCAAATTACAACATGCATTATCAACATGCATTTCCTTGAAATTCACCAATTTCAACACATATTCCACAATTCAATTACATACCCAATGCCAATAATATATTTGCATTTCTAAAATAGAATTAACATATGCAATCTTAAAATAAACTTCCATTTTCCAAGCATATTCAACAATGCTACCATAAATTAAAACATATGCCATGTTTTACAACTTAAGAAATATTCAATACTCTTAAGGTTTATCAATACAAAACAAAACTCCCATTACATAATTAAATGTTAATGAACAAGTCCGAATATTTTTCTCGGACCTCCAACTCACGTTCCTAAGTGGCTTCTTCCACTCCGTGATGTTTCCACAAAACCTTTACCAAGGGTATCGTCTTGCCTCGCAAGACTTGCTTCCGCCTATCTAAGACCCGCACGGGTCTCTCCTCATACGAGGCATCCTCATCAACCTCTAAGTCAGTCCAATCCAATACATGCGATGGATGCAGCTCGTACTTCCGAAACATACTAACATGAAACACGTCACGTACCCCGAACAACTGCGGCGGTAAGGCTAAACGATAGGCGACCGCACCAATCCTCTCAAGGATCTCACAAGGGCCAATAAACCGAGGGGACAACTTCCCACTCTTCCCAAACCTCATCAAACCCCACCTAGGTGATATTTTCAGAAAGACAAGATCACCCGCCTCAAATGCAAAAGGCCTCCTCCTACGGTCGACATAACTTTTTTGGCGACTCTGGGCTGTAACAAGCCTCCTACGGATAAGCTCAACTTTCTCCGTTGTTTCCCTCACCAACTCTAGGCCCAACAAAGGTGCATCACCCACCTCGGCCCAACAAATTGGAGACCTATACAGTCGGCCATACAAGGCCTCAAATGGTGCCATACCAATACTGGATTGAAAACTGTTGTTGTAGGCAAACTCCACCAAGGGCAAGTGCCTCTCCCACAACCTACTAAAGTCAAGGACACAACCTTGAAGCATATCCTCAAGGATCTGAATAGTACACTCGGACTGCCCGCCAGTCTGAGGGTGATAAGTCGTGCTAAAGGTCAATCTAGTGCCCAAGGCACTCTGCAAACTCTGCTACAACCTAGCAGTGAAACGCAGATCTCTATCTAAGACGATCATCACCGGGACCCCGTGCAACCTCACTATGTCCCGAATATACAAGTCGGCAAGATGATCTACCGAATCTCTCACGCGCATAGGAATGAAGTGCGCCAACTTAGTCAACCGGTCTACAACCACCCAAATAGCATCACTACCCCGCTGAGTCCTCGGAAGACCTACAACGAAGTCCATAGTGACATGCTCCCACTTTCACTCGGCAATAGGCAAGGGTTGCAAAAAACCCGCTGGCCTTTGATGTTCGGCCTTCACTTGCTGACAAGTAAGGCACTTAGACACAAAAACTGGCACTTCTCTCTTCATACCCCGCCACCAAAACTGGCGACCCAGATCACGATACATCTTAGCGCCTCCAGGATGCACCGCAAGGCGCGAATGGTGAAACTCTCAGAGTACTTCCTCTCGGCAAGACTCTGGCACAAATAGACGGTCTCGGTATCTCACACTCAGGTCGGGATACATAGTCAAACCCTTCTCAGCCTTCCCGTTGGAGATCTTCTCTCGGAGGGATTCTACCTCAAGGTCACCTCCCTGTGCCTCTAACACTCGATTCACAAGTGTAGGCTGCGCAACTACAGAAAACAAGGCCGCAGCTTCAACGGATTCGCTCAGAAGCAAATTGAACTCGCCAAGTACACCCAACATCTCCCACTCCCGGATGGCTATACAAGCTACGTCACTAATGGATTTCCTGCTAAGGGCATCGACCACAACATTGGCCTTTCCTGGGTGATAGTGCACCTCGAAATCGTAATCCTCAATAAACTCCATCCATCTCCTCTACCTCAAGCTCAAGCCTCTCTGAGTAAACAGATACTTCAGACTCTTATGATCCGAGAACACCTCGAATCTCTCACCATACAGGTAGTGCCTTCAAATCTTCAAGGAAAAAATCACGACTGCTAACTCAAGGTCATGTGTAGGGTAGTTCCTCTCGTGTATTTTCAACTGACGTGAGCCATAGGCTACCACTTTGCCCTCTTGCATCAACACACAACCCAAACCCTGTCGTGAGGCATCACAATAAACTTCATAACCCAAACCTCTCTCCGGAATAATGAACACTGGAGCGGTGATAAGTCTAACTTTTAACTCCAGGAACGACTTTTCACATGTCTCACTCCAAACAAATTTGACCCCTTTCCGCGTCAATCTAGTCAACGACGAAGCTAGTCTGGAGAAATCCTTCACAAACCGGCGATAGTACCCAGCTAATCCCACAAAATTGCAGATCTCAAAAACGCTCTTAGGCTGTACCCAATCTTGCACTGCCTCTATTTTGGATGTATCAACAGACACCCCTTCCCCGGAAACTACATGGCCTAAGAACTTAACCTCTCTTAGCCAGAATTCACACTTCCCAAATTTGGCATACAGTCTATGGGCTCTAAGTAACTCGAGCACCACTCTCAAGTGTTCCTCGTGCTCCTCCTCCGAAGGTGAATAAATCAGAATATCATCCAGGAAGACGACCACAAAACGATCTAAGAATTCCCGGAATATCCGGTTCATCAAGTCCATAAACACTGCCAGTGCATTGGTGAGCCCAAAAGGCATCACCAGAAACTCATAGTGGCCATACCGCGTACGGAATGCCCTCTTCAGAATATCCTCCTCCCTGACCCTCAACTAATGGTAACCCGATCTCAAGTCTATCTTAGAGAAACAACGGGATCCTTTCAACTGGTCAAACAGATCATCTATACGGGGCATAGGGTATTTGTTCTTAACCGTAGCCCGATTCAATTTTCGATAATCGATACAAAGTCTCAAGGCACCATCTTTTTTTTTAGCAAAGAGGGTCGGTGCTCCCCACGGCGAAACACTAGGGCGAATAAAGCCCTTATCTAGCAACTCTTGGAGTTAGATATTTAACTCACTCAACTCGGTTGGGGCAAAACGATAAAGTGCCATGGAAATCGGTGTCGTACCAGGCACTAAGTCAATGGAGAATTCGATCTCTCGATGAGGTGGTAAACTAACAAGGTCCTAGGGAAAAACATCCGATACTCGCAAACTATTCTCGGCAATACAGTCTGGGTCTCATCACACTCACTACTCATAAAGCTAGCGAGGAGACCACTAAGCTCACTCCGCTCTCGCGGATCATACACTAGTGGTAACACACTGCTAACCCGATCCCCCAAGAAATGGAAAACAATCCCCGCACAAGGTACATATAGTGACCCTCTGGCGGTAACAATTAATAACTGCCCGGTATGACGATAACCAGTCCATACCCAAAATCACATCAAAACCCGACATAGCCATAACTACAAAAGAGAATGGAAGACGGTGGTGGGCGACCTCTATGTCACAACCTCTACATCCTTGTTTCAAAATCAATTCGCCCCCAACAGGCGATACGACACATATAGGAGATGCTAACTGTGCCAACTCCAACCCCAAAACAGATGCAAATGCAGTAGATATAAAGGAATAGGATGCACCCGTATCAATCAACACATTGGCAACCGAGTTGTAAAACAAAAAGGTACCATTCACAACAGATGGAGTCGGTACAAGATCTTGCGGTAACAGTACACACGCGCCCGGTAGGTCTCTGGTCAACTTGCTCAGCTCTCGGAGTAAAAGACTGCTGCACAGACTGAGACGATGAAGCCCCCTGATTGGCCCTCGAGGCCTGAACAGATTGTGCTGGCTGCGAACTCTGCATCTGTCTCAAACTAGACGCACCGGGTGTACCACCCAACAGTGGACAGAACCTCTTCAGGTGCCCCACCTGACCACACTGGTAACAGGAGGACGACCGGCCTCTACCCTGACTCTGGCTTTGAGGTCGAGCCGAAGATGAAGCTGCTCCCTGACCTCCTCCCCTCTGCCGGCAAGCTGGAGACTTGTGGCCCAGCTGACCACATTTGAAACAGGTAAAGTCTCCCTGGCTGCCTCTCCCAGAACCCGAACTTGGTACCGGAAAGGTAGATCTCACCAAATGCACTCTGGGACTGCTGAGGGTTAGAACCCCTCTGCCTCCTACCATCCCCCTGGCCATCCTAACTCCTCTTGGAGCCCCTCATCCTCTCCTCCTCCTCCTGCATCATAGTCTCCATATGGGTCGCGGCATCCATAAGACGCCCATACTCCCGGATCATGGATCCCCCAACTCTGGTCTTGAGTCCATGCCTCAACTTCTTCTCAAACTCAAGACAACGGCGTTCCTTAGACGCCACAAGCTCAGGAGCAAACCTGGATAAACTGGTAAAAGTGGCCTCAAACTCGGCCACTGGCATACTCAGCTGCTTGAGCTGACAAAACTGGTCCCTCAGCTTCTCTCTGACAGCTGGAGATAAGAACTTCTCCTGGAAAGCATCTACAAAGGCCTCCCATGTGCCACCAATACGACCCCTCATGAACTTCCACCACTGACCCGCATCCCCCTTAAGCTGGAAAGATGCCAAGGTCACCTTCAATGCCCCGTCTTCGATGCCAAGCATCTCAAACGTCTTAGTCATCTGTTCCAACCACTCATCAGCCTTAAATGGCTCTTTCGGATCACCGACAAACTCATCCAGGTTTGACCAGAAGAACTCCCTCTTTAGAAAAGAAGGCCCTGCATCAACAACCTGGGCCGGGACTTGATTCTCAGCTCTGAGAATGCCCATGGCTTCCCTCAAAGCTCCTGCTATCTCACGGGCTAAGGCGCCTATGGCCTGCTGACCTATTGGCTCGGTCACATTGGCCTAACCAACACCCTTCTGCTGCACCAGAATCTCATCCAGTATAGGCATCTCCTGCCTCCTAGGCCTACCTCGCCTACCACCACGTCCTCGTCTTGACATCCTAATAAAGGTAACGAAGAACATTAGCATATTCACAAATCTGCCAAAGCTATAACACTCACGTCCTAATGCAATGGACAACTGTAACTTACTCCACGTAAGCACATAATCAAATAAGCACTTACGAATTTCATTTCTGGATAATGATAGTCCCGAGGCGTTACTAGACTTCCGGTTACAAACAGCATTGATCAAGTGCTTTTCCAACGAGACTCACAGAAACCCAAGGATCCAATCAACATCCTAGAAACTAAATCCCATACCCATATAGCTACATAAACATGTTATCACATAAGCACATAACACTACATCTAAGTCTCTAACAAGCGAGACAAACCCATTGTGATACTAATCACTTACCACGTACCCAAAGTATTCAAACTCGGTACGCTCTGATACCAAGTTGTAGCGCCCTTAAAATAAACCCAAAAACAGACATCCACGATACAAGAAAGGGATATCACATTTCATAAATCAGAGTATTCTTACAGAATGCATTACAGGCTGACAACAAAAGTAAATGCTCTACAGGCTTGCAACTTTCCATGTCAACACTTGGTTACAAAAAGGAGAGTACTAACTCTACAAAAAATAAGCCCTTGGCTTGATATACATGTAATACAAAAAGTAATTAAAAAGGTCTCTCAGCCACTAAGCCTCCCAAGCCACGTCCTTAGAGGTGGCATGTCACCTGCACCTGAAAATGATGTCCAGTAGAGATATGCTAAACATAATATGAGCAATAACTAAAACATTAGCACTTGATAAATGTTTAACTCATATAAACCAACATACAGTACAATCCAGTTCCATAATCCTTTACTTAACAAAATCTCAGCTTGTAAACACGGCTCAGAACCTGGCCAAACAACTTAAATGAGACTACATCTCATGCCAACAATACTTCAAACAACCATTTCACAGAAATTGTGTCCGCGGGATTTGGCACCCATGTGTAACTATTTTCTTGTGGCCATTTTACGGAAATTTCATCCGCCGGACTCGGCACCCATGCATAGATATTTTCGAATTGCTATTTTACGGAAATTTCATCCGCGGGATTCGGCACCCATGTATAATTATTTTCGAATTGCCATTTTACGGAAATTTCATCCACGGGATTCGGCACCCATGTATTCAAATACTCATTATATACAATGACCAATCAATACACATATTCGTTGTATTATTCCAACCGTCATACTCAATGACATACTCAAATTGATTAGTTTTAATTCACCTAATCATCATGCAGTGTCTACAACAATCAAGACTATCCTTCACCGATAGCCCAAAGCAGTTATTTTTAAACAGATAATAAATGTACCAACAGATAAATTATCAATAATTCTCAAAGGTGAGTGATTATTAAGTCCAACTCCAGCATTCTACTACATAATGAGCCAATTTCATTATTCTCAACTCAATTTCATATTTCCATACATTTCCAAATTTATTATATAAATTAATTCATAACAAAAATTAAGGCTTTCTCCCCTCTTTCTCAACATTGACCAAAAGGCTCGATTATCAACAATGACCACACTTGAGACCCAAAATACGCATGTAATGGCCCAAAGAACAAAACCCCTCTTTAAACAATTGAAACCCTAACACCCATAGTTACCCAACTTCAACATCATATCAAAGTGACTAAAAGTTTATATCAAAGACCATAAAAATGAGAAGTTATCCCTACCTCAAATTTGGAGCTCAAAGGAGGAGGCGAAGAAAATCGAAAGTGCTCCAAATCCCAAGATTTCGAATTGATAGGTAGCCCAAGCCAAGCTCTACACTTTTTGCAAAGGGACAAGGCTAGAAACACGCTAGAACTAGATCAAACCTTAGAGAGAAGGTGAAATATAGTGAGAGAAGCTCTCAAAGTAGGTTTTTGAAAAGTAAGAGAGAGAGTGAGAGTTGAAAAAGTGATCTAAAATGACCCAGCTGCCAACTGATATACGTATGACCCGCTCGAGCGGAGAATAGGACGCTCGAGCATCAAACACAAAAACTGGACCCGCTCGAGCTCAAGAATACCCGCTTGAGCGCCAAGACACAACAACAAAACTCCACCTGCTCGAGTGCAAAGGAACACCCGCTCGAGCGTAGATTACACTCTTCCAGTACTTTTATAGACATCGAACACCCGCTTGAGCATAAGGATACCAGCTCGAGCTCGACCCGCTCGAGCGTAAAGAAATCAGCTCGAGCGTAAAAAACACATCTGCAGTATTTTTGCAGACGAACAAACTACTGAAGGTATGCAAACTCCGCTCGAGCACAAGAAGACCCGCTCGAGCGGATCACTAAAAATCTGGGCAACAAGAGTTGGGACAAAAGCTCAACCAACCTGTTTGAAACACGCCCAAGACAATTCTAAACTCAAATGCAAAGAGTTAAAGGACAAAAATGAAATACAGACAACAACAACTATCAGCGGAACCGAGTTCGGAATACAGTAAACATGGGAGGGAAAACCGGGATCGCTATATCTTCTGTAGTCTGATACGTATACAGTCCAGCTAGGGTTTGGGTTATGTTATATAATGAGTTTCTTAGTACAATCATATATATATATGATATATATTACTCATTATAGGATTTCTCATGATGTAAATACTATATTGTACATAGTTTTGCACATATACACCTGACTTCCATTTTGAATGAATATCATTATATTATATATCTAGCATCTTTTATATATATCTATTGCATACATGTTTCACACTGTTCTCAGTGTATTATTTTTCTTAAATCTCCCATTTACGTGTCTAAACTAAAATTTTAATCTTTTGAGCCTTATAAATTTATTATTCTTGTACTAGCCAATCATTCTGTTTTTCAAAATTTTTAACTTATTTCGGGATAGAAATATAGATGTATTAATACAATCTTAATCAATAATCAGTGGCATTTATTTCAGTGCTGAACTTTTGTTAATTTTTCACTTTCTTTTTTCCTTGAAGGCAAATTTGTCTACCATCTTAAGTTCTTTAACACGTACGAGGTTAATCTAGTTTTGCAATGAACCTCGTCCTTGTCAATTATTTCCTAAAGCAATCAATGCTACTGAATGGCCATTCTTTCTAGGTTTTTTTTTTCTTTGTTGCATTGGCATTCTCATTTACATCATGAAGACTACCTCGTATCGTGAAAATAATATTAGTATAGTGTATACTATACTAATATTATTCTCACACTTATATGCTTTACTATGTTTATATTTTCTCAGGTGGATCTGTTCCTGCATTTGGTGGAAGATTGCAAGTTACAAGCAGTTGAGACTGGTTCTCCCCTTTCCAAAGCTGTTTATGGATCTAAGAAAGACGATAGTTCTGCTTCAAAATCTCTCTCAGAAATAAAAATCACGGAGGACCAGTGTAGGGAATCCTTGGCATCTGTGATTGTGAACAATTTGGATAAGTCATCATCAGATGTAAAACTTTGGCTTCTTTTGGGAGTATCATTTTTTGGCTTTTTAATTTGACTTATTTTTGTGTATAGTGATTTTTTTTAAAAAAAAAATTATGTCAAATTTTTAAATTAAAAAAAAAATATAAAGGTAAGCCAATTTTCGTAATTATATATATAATTTGGCTTATTTTTGTTTTTAGTTAAACTTTTTTTCTTTCATAATTCACTCAAATTTTGTAAATTTTAGATTGGTCTAGTCACGACGGACTTAAAAAATAAATAAATAAAAAATTGACTCAAGATTTGAAAAAAAAAAAAATCAGAAAATTTACAAAATCTTTATAAGCCATAAATCTTTGTATAATTATAAAAAGATCAGAATTATAAATAAATCAATGATTTATGGCTTATAAATCTCAAAATCTTTATAAGCCATAAATCTATATAAAGATTTATTTGTAGATAATTATATGAATACTCATAATTAGTTCATTTGTTTATAGATAATTAAAAAATAATTATAAAGATTTATGGATATAAATAAAGATTTATGGCAGCCATAAATAACCATAAAGATTTATAAGCCTTAAATATTTAATTTAAAGATTTATGAGTGATAGAAATCTTTGTATAATTATAAGCCATAAAAATTGACTCAAAATTTAAAATAAAAAAAAATCAAAAAATACAAAGATTTATTTATAGATAATTAAAAAATAATTATAAAGATTTATGGGTATAAATAATTATAGAGACTTCCTTCAACACTTTGTTGAAAATTTCTTATAAATATAAACCAGAAATTTCCTATAAAGGTAATTATAAGCCAAAAATTTCATTCATTATCCTCTGCCCCTGCACCATAAACAAATAGCAAGTTATAATTGGTGGAGAATGTGAGACTTATGATTTTGGTGAATAATGCTAAGTGAAGGAGTATAGACCCGTGATACTTCAAGAGTTTGCTGCATTTGGAGTGAGGCATTCAACATGCTAAGGGAGAGCTCCAGGTATACCTCTTTTTCTTTTCTTTGTTCAAGCACAAACAACAAAATAATGGAAATCATTTTTATTTAATTTTTTTGTTTTTTTAGATTGGTGAATAACCCTCAAATGTTTTTTTTAATTAAAATTAATATAGACTCTTCTTGATTTTTTTGGGTCAATAATATCATATGTGTGAATGAGGGAGTGGGATTTTGAAATATTCAAAGGGATGCTCAATCATTTTCCTTCTGTTTTCATGCTTGCTTTCCCTTTCACTCAACCACCTCTCTCTACCATCACTTCTCTTTGATTTGGTTCAACCATTGATAAATCTCTAACCTTTCCTTTCCATCTCCAACAAAATTCATCATTTTCAACGAAAGTCACCTTCTCCTCTAAATTTTAGGTGAGATTCACCATTTCCCAGTAACCTTGAAAAACCCATTTCATACCGATATTAATCAACCATGGAGGGAGAGATGAACAAGATTTTTCTTAAGATTTACCAAATGATAAGAAAAACCAAGTTTGATAAGTATTGTGCCGCCGCAAATGTAATTTTTGAAATTTTAAGTGCATCCTTCGAACAATTTGGGAAGGGAAAAAAGCTTTTTTCTTTTCTTGGTATTGGTATTGCTCTAGTGGCTGTGGTCTTTGCCATTGGAGAAAACGTTTGGATGAAGAAGAAACACATTCCGGTTAGATTTCTCGATTTATTTGGCTTTATAAGTGCTCTCATGCAATTTTTCCTTTCAATGCCTCAACTGAAAGTATCACTCAAGTTCTTAGTTTTCTCACTCTTGCTCACGGTAGCCATCATGGATTACAAGATTTTCTGGGAGCCACGCCGTTGTTGCCGCATCCTATGTGATTACCATGAGTTTGGTTTACTATCATTGACTGAGGTGAGACAACAATATAAGAAGATTTTACTCGAGTGCCCCTTCTACACTATGCCCGGCCAGCCGGATCACAAGTGGTTGTATTTCCAAGATGTCCCTGATGATCTTATTTATGATTCTATGGCTCATTTGGTTCATGTTCTGTAGTCTGATACGTATACAGTCTAGCTAGGGTAAGGTTATGTTATATACTGAGTTGCTTAGTACAGTCATATATATGTCATATATTACTCATTATAGGATTTCTCATGATGTAAATACTATATTGTACATAGTTATGCACATATACACCTGACTTCCATATTGAATGAATATCATTATATTATATATCCATCTTCTTTTATATGTATATATATATATATATATATATGTTGCATACATGTTTCATAATGTTCTTAGTGTATTATTTTTGTCAAATCTCTCTTTTACTTGTCTAAACTAAAATTTTAACCTTTTGATCATTGTGAATTTATTATTTTTGTACTAGCCAGTCCAAACCAAACCAAACCAAACCAAACCAAGCCTTAAGTCCCATAAAATGGGGTCGGCTACATGAATCCTTCTTCTCCACGCGGCCCTATCAAAGGCCATTTCATTAGTCAAATTAGGTAGATTCATATCTCTATTTAAAACGCTAGTCAACGTTAATCTAGGCCTACCCCGTCCCCTAACACTTTCATCTACGGTTACAGCATCTCATCTCTTCACTACTGCCTCTATTGGTCTCCGTTGAATATGACCAAACCATCTCAAACGATTCTCTCTCAACTTATCTTCTATCGGTGCTACTCCTACCCATTCCCGAATACACTCATTCCTAATCCTGTCTTGTCTAGTCTTACCACACATCCACCTTAGCATCCTCATCTCAGCCACACTCATCTTATCTACATGTTGTTTCTTGGTTGCCCAACACTCCGTCCCATACAACATAGCTGGTCTAATAGCCGTTCTATAAAACTTACCTTTTAGTCTAGTGGGTATTCGTTTATCGCATAATATCCCAGACGCACTTCTCCACTTATACCATCCCGCCTTAATCATATGGGCCACATCTGCATCAATCTCTCTCGCTGTTGTGATAATTGACCCTAAATAACAAAAATGTTCACTCTTAGGCAATTCTTGGTTCTCAATCTTCACTTCTCCTCTGCTTTCATTATTACTGTTACTAAATTTACACTCCATGTATTTTGTCTTAGTTCTGCTTATCCAGAATCCTTTAGATTCAAGAGCTTTTCTCCAAATCTCTAACTTTGTGTTAACTCCTTCTCTAGTCTCATCCACTAGCACAATATCGTCTACAAAAAGCATGCACCATGGCACGTCATCCTGAATATTTATCGTCAACTCATCCATAACTAACGCAAAAAAATAAGGACTTAAGGTAGATCCTTGGTGTAACCCTACAGTGATAGGAAAATCATTTGTCTCTCTAGCTGGCGATCTAATAGTTGTCACCACCCCTTCATACATGTCCCTAATCACGTCAATGTAATCTTTTGTCACCCATTTCTTCTTTAACACCCACCATATTATATCCCAGGGCACTCTATCATATGCTTTCTCAAGGTCGATAAACACCATATGAATATCTCTTTTCTTTTCTTTATACTTTTCTATTACTCTCCTTAAAAGATAGATCGCTTCCATTGTTGACCTACTAGGCATAAACCCAAATTGATTCTCTAACACCTCTGTTATATCTCGCAATCGGCGTTCCATCACCCTCTCCCACACTTTCATTATATGACACATTAACTTGATTCCTCTATAGTTGTTACAATTCTGGACATCACCTTTATTCTTATAGATTGGCACTAAAATACTCTTCCTCCACTCATCTGGCATGTTCCTAGTCAACAAAATTTTGCTAAACAACTTAGTCAACCAACCAACTCCTTTTTTACCCAAACACTTCCAAGCTTCAATAAGGATATCATCGGGTCCTAAAGCCTTATTTGATTTCATCTTCTTAAGTACAATTTCCACTTCAAAGTTCCTAATGCTGCGATAGAACCTATAGTCTTGGTTTATCATATTACTGGCTATTTCTTCCCTTATTGTCGTACCTCCATGCTCTTCATTTAATAGTTTCTCAAAATAATTCTTCCATCTTTCCTTAATCTCATCATCCTTCACCAATACCTTAGAATCCTCACTCTCGATGCACTTTACTTGATTAAAATATCTTGTTTTCCTCTCCCGTATCTTAGCAAGTTTGTATACCCTCTTCTCTTCCTCCTTACTATCTAGTCTAGTGTATAGGTCATCATACACTATCAACTTGGTCTCTCTCACTACTTTCTTAACCTCCTTATTAGCCAATCTATAGCTCTTAAGGTTTTCCTCGGTTCTATCCTTCTGCCACTTTTTAAAGCACTCTTTTTTTGCCTTAACTACCGCTTGAACCTCTTCCCTCCACCACCAAGTTTCCCTAGAGCTGGGTCCCATTCCTTTCGACTCTCCAAGCACTTCCCTTGAGATTCTCCTTATACAATTGGCCATCGAGTTTCACATAGTGTTAGCATCACCTTTTAAGTCCCAAGTACCTTCCTTATCCATTCGATTGTTAAATATTTCTAGTTTATCCCCTTTTAGGTCCCACCATCTCGTCCTACGACGCCTACCATCCTTCTTAGCTTGGTATTGCCCTCTAAAGCATAAATCTAGTACCAAAATCCTATGTTGAGAGATCAGACTCTCTCTAGGAATCACCTTACAATCATTGCATTTTAGGCAGTCCACTTTTCTCACTAAGAAGTAATCTATTTGACTCTTAACTAATCCATTCTTAAAGGTTATCAAATGCTTCTTCCTCTTCTTATACATAGTATTGGTCACCACCAGGGTCAGAAGCCAATGCAAAATCTAAGATACTCTCTCCAGCCTCATTTATGTCACCAAAACCGTATCCACCATACACCCTTTCATAACCTAGTTTATCTATGCCCACATGGCCACTAAAATCTCCACCTATAACCAGGTTCTCTCCTACGGGTGTCTCCTGTAAGATCTCATCCATTTGCTCCCAAAAATCCCTCTTAGTTTGATCATCTAACCCTACTTGAGGGGCGTATGCGCTAATAATGTTCACTATATTCCCTCCAATAACTAGTTTAACTGGCATAATCCTATCTCCTTTCCTAGTGACCGCCACTACACTTTCCAAAAGACCCTTGGCAATTATGATTCCTACCCCATTCCTACGTTTATCCTTACCACTATAATATAGTTTAAAGCCGGTATCCTCAATTTCCCTAGCTTTCTCTCCCGTCCACTTAGTTTCTTGTATGCAAGCTATACTAACTCTCCTCCTAATCATAACATCTACCAATTCCATCGTCTTACCAGTTAAGGTTCCCATGTTCCAAGTGGCTACGCTAAACCTATAGTCTTCGACTAGCTTCTTTACCCGTGCTCATCCAGAAAAGCGCGAAAACCTTTGCCCATTTTTCACCGCACCCAGGCGTCGATGCGGCTCCCTTTGCTCACTTTTCGAAACACCCGGAGGCAGGCGCAATGCGTCACTTGAGGGGAACGACCTAGCATTTAAATGATTCAAAGTAGGATTCATTTTCATAAGGGATCTGAGCGGCTTTTTTACGTGTTAGCTGTCGGCTACCTAACACATAACCCTCCTTCTTAACCCGGGCTTGGGAGTTTTTGTACTAGCCAGTCATTCTGTTTAAAATTTTTTAACTTATTTTGGGATAGAAATATAGACGTATTACTTATTCAATAAGCAATGCATTTATTTCAGTGCTGAACTTTTGTTAATTTTTCATTTTCCTTTTTCCTTGAAAGCAAATTTGTCTACCATCTTAAGTTCTTTAACACGTATGAGGTTAATCTAGTTTTGCCAAAAAAAAAATGATCATATATAAAGAATTTATCTCATTGAAGGAGGTTAGCATCCAATCCAACTATTATGCTTATATTTTTGTAGGTTGAATGGAATTGCATTTAATTTTCCTATATATGGTGCTTCTTCTTCATTTTATTTTATTTTTTAATTTTTGCTTTTTATATTTTTATATATGCTTTGTTCTTTATTTCCATTTTTGTTGTTTAATGAAATGCCATAATAGTGATGTAATGAATGAGTAAGATTGACATAGTGGGACATCAACTGTGACAACTCAAGACATGTCCTGTTGTTTCCACAGGGCCATTGCCGCTGTCACGACACATATCCCTCTTTACTTTGGTAACTTCGATGATTATTCTTTCAACGAAAGCCTACACATATCCCCTCCCCCTCCTTTTTCGGCATTGTCATTCTCATTTACATCATGAGGACTACCTCGTATTGTGAGAATAATATTAGTATATTATATGTATTTTCTAGTTGCTTCCAATAAACGATTCTGTATTTTGCAGTTATTTCCAGTAAACGATTATAAGTTTTTTTTTGTATTACAATTTCTGCTTATCTATTTTATTTATGAATATCCTATTTTAATTTAGTTATTTTAACTTGTTTTATTTAATTTAGTTATTTTATTTATGTGCTGCTTCCACATCTTTAGTATCAGAGCCAAGTTGTTTATTGTTATTTTTTATTCGGTCTTCTCTAATCTATCTTCATAATTGATTCCAATCATCTTTATTCAGTTTAACCTTATTATCCCTTTTTCACTTTGTCAGTAGCCACCGACCTTTTGCCCCGCATCTCTGTAAGCCCTTAAGTTTAGGCAATTAACGAAAATAAGGGTTCTCAGAAAGGGTATGAGTGAACACATTGTATGTGAAAATATGATAAGTTAACCCAGAATTCAGATTTCTGACAATCTTCTATAAATTTAGAAATATGAGTCGATTATTCAAAAGCAACTCTTCTGTTAGCTCTAGATCTACAACATTAGCTCCTATACCTGATAACGATTTACTTATTAACGAAGAAGAACATGAATTTCAAGATGTTAATCTTGATTTAAGTTGGAATATCCCTAAAGTAAGGATTAAAGAAATCTACAAAACTAGTTTTTTACAATCAACCTTTAATGTAGATTTACAGGTCAAAACTGTTGAGCAAATTTATGCTTTAACTAAAATTAGAGAAACTTGCCAGTTATTATCTAAAGAGTCAATTAAAAAACATATCAAAGATGGGCGTAACTTTATTCATCTAGGATTAATTCAAGTTGGAATCAAACCATTAACTCAACAAGGTAAAAATACTTCTATTCTTTTATGCTTAAGAGATGCCCGATTTATTAATTATCATGATAGCCTAACGGGTATGATGGAATCAGACCTTCATAAAGGACCTGTTCACTTTAATTGTTTTCCTGATTTTACTTTAAGTCTTAGAGATCCTCATATATTAAAAGCATTAGCATTAAATATTCAATTGTTTAGCGTATTCACTAATATGTTAGCTAATGTTCATAATATTGCTTTGATTTATCGCATTTATTATAAATGTATTAAAAACTAATCTCAATGTTTAAGCTTTAAATAAAAGTCCAAAAGATAAAACGTTACTTATTCAAGGTAGTACACATGAAGCTAATATTTCAATCCCCAAAATGATTTGTTGGAACGATATTACTCTTCCTGAAGACTGAGTTACAGTTAATGAAAATTATTTCCAAAATCAACAATCTTCTACTAATCAAGATATTCAAACTATTTAATAATTCAATGACGGTTCAGTTCATATACGCTTTAATTGCCTTCCTAGTCACTCATCCTGTCATAGTACTTCTAGCATCCCTACCAACTTAGAAGATGAAATATTTAATACACCTCTATTTACTCACAAAGATAGAAAACTTCATCTTTGGGAACATTCAGATAGTAAATTAAAAGGAATAGATAATTCCTCTACTTCCCAAATTAGTAAACCAGTTTGTTCAACCCACACACATCTCCATGAAGATGAAACCACATCTCAAGATTCACCTACTTAGATTGATTTTGAAGTCGTTCCACCTGTTAACCCACAATTATTAACTCTTAGTAAACCTTTTACTCCAGATCTTAATAAACTCCGTATCGAATTTAAATCTAAAGCCAATAAGTCTAAATGAAAAACCTATAGAAATAATTATAATGAACACCAACAATCCAAGATTACCAAGAAATGGTATAAATTTGTAGCACCCCCAATTAATAATACAAATAATCCAACTCGTAGAGAAATGAATGTAATAGAATTGGCATGCTTTCATCCATCAGAGTTCGTATTACAAAAGGTATTACATGGATTATACATTCATAAATGTTCATCCTGAATCTATAGCATGTAACACTAATTAATAACAGCAAAATAAACGCCCTACGGGCTTACATCTCTCTAAGGTATTTTCTTGGTTACAACAAAAAGGGAATCGTAAGCTCCATACATATAAAGCCCTCGGCTTAAATAAACATTTAAACACAAAATAACAAAAATAGAGCCTCCAGCTCCTAAGTCCTCCAAATCTACGTCCTTGGAGGAAGTATGTCACCGGTACTTGAAAATGGTTACCAAGTAGGGTGAGCCAAAGCCCAGTAGAATCAGTTTAACACAATATATAAGGTTTAACTAAGATATGAGTGTCAGATAAACATTCAACATTTATGACCAATTTACATTCTTCCCATGATCATTCAACATAGATAATCACATCTCAATCCATGTTCATTAATTCATTTCAAGTTAATTTATTTCATTCAAGTCATATACCAAGTGTATAATATTCCAAATACCCAACCGAGACAACAACTTAGTGGTTTTCAATCAAGATAACTATCATACAAGCACTTCAACCTTGTCATTTTACGAAAATTTTGTCTGCGAGATTGGCAACCATGTATACATAAGATTTCAGGACTTTCGCCCTGGACACTCCGACAAACTTAGTTTTCAATGGAGTCCATCCCATATCTCCTGCCAAACAATAGAGTACATCCCTTTTCTCCTTCCAAAATAATATGCATATACAATGTATTTAAAGAATCGTCATATTCAATGACTATCCACAACACATATTCAAGGCCTTAATCATACCGTTATATTCAATGATAGAATTTAAATGATTAGTGTCAATTCGCCTAATCCTCATGCAATTTCTACAACAAACATAGCTATCCTGCACCGATAGCCCAATACAAATATTTCTAAATAGATATACAATCTTTTTAACAGATAATTCATCAAACTCCCATAGGTGAGTGATTAAACAAATCAAACTACACTACTCATTTATACCTTTCCCTAATTTCACATTCCTCACACCAATTTCGTTATTTATACAAAATAATTATTTAACATATATTAGGGCAAATTTCCCTCTTTTTCAAATATTAACCCAAAGGTCAAAATCCACTATTTTAACACAAGATAATCTCATATCCAAAACCCCATAATCCTTTTTGTAACCCAACATGGAAACCCCTCTTTTCCATTTGAACCCAAACCATAAATTTACTCAAAATACTCCCAAATCTCACCATTTATACATAACAACAAACAGCTAGATTAAAGATCATAACAAAGTGTAGAATATCCCTACCTCAAATGTAGAAGCTCAAAGGAGAAGTAGAGAAACTTCAAAGATGCCTAAACTTGACTTTATTCGGATCAAATGGAAGCTCACAGGATGCTCTGACTTTTTATCAAATTGAGTTGGGTGGTCAGATCACTAGATCTAGGCCAAAATGTAGAGAGAGTGTAATTTAGAGAGAGATGGTCCAAATCTAGGTTTTTGGGAAGTTTTAGAGAGAAAAAGAAATGACAAAGTGATGTAAAACATCACTTTCGCGATCTGATATATAAGCAGTTTGCTTGAGCTGAGAAGCTGACGCTCAAGCGTCAGACACAAAGTTTTGTTCCGCTCGAGCGTAGAATACACACATCCAGTATTCATGCAGACAACAGACAACCCGCTCAAGCGCAAGTAATGCCGCTCGAGCGTGGAAAACACCCCTCCAGTATTTTGCAGACGTGGAAAGTATTGAGTGTTTGCGAACCCCGCTCGGGTGGAAGACCAAAATTCTGGGTAACAACATTCAAGACCAACTAGCAACCAACCTATTCTAAACACGCCCAAGATATTCCAAAACTCAGATTTAAAGAGGAAAAGAAGGAAAGGCATCAATAACAATATTAAACCACAGGACCCGAGTCCAGAATACAACAAAGATCGGGTCAAAATCGGAATCGCTATAACCTCTGAAACATTGTGGCGGTAACGCCAAACGAAAAACAACCTCCCTAATCCGCTCAAGGATCTCAAAAGGGCCAATAAATCAAGGGGACAACTTCTCACTCTTTCCAAATCTCCCCAAACCCCGCCTGGGTGATAGTTTCAAAAAGACATGATCTCTCACCTCAAAAGACAAGGGTCTCCTTCTACGGTCGGCGTAACTTTTCTGGCGACTTTAGGCTGTAACCAACCTCTTACGGATAATTGTAACTTTCTCCGTCGTTTCTCGAACCAACTCTGGACCTAACAAATGTGTGTCACCCACCTCGCCCCAACACGCTGGAGATCTACACGGTCGACCATACAAGGCCTCAAATGGTGCCATACCAATACTCGATTGGAAGCTGTTATTATAAGCAAACTTCACTAAGGGTAAGTGCCTCTCCCACAACCCCTTAAAATCAAGGACACAGCCTTGAAACATATTCTCAAGGATCCGAATGGTACACTTGGATTGCTCATCAGTCTGAGGGTGATACGCGGTGCTAAAAGTCAATTTAGTGCCCAAGGCACTCTTCAAACTCTGCCACAACCGAGCTGTGAAGCACGGATCTCTATCCGAAACAATAGTTATAGGGACCCATGCAACCTCACTATGTCCCAAATATACAAGTCGGCAAGGAATTCTACGGAATCTCTCACGCACATAGCTATAAAGTGTGCCGACTTGGTTAACCGGTCAACTACCACCCAAATAGCATCACTACCCCATTGAGTCCTCGGAAGGCCCACGACAAAATCCATCGTGACATGCTCCCACTTCCACTCAACTATAGGTAAGGGTTGCAACAAACCCGCTGGCCTCTGATGCTCGGCCTTCACTTGCTGACAAGTAAGGTATTTCGATACAAACACGGCTGCATCCTTCTTCATACCGCTCCACCAAAATAGGCGACTAAGGTCGTGATCCATCTTTGTGCCTCCCAGATGCACCGCAAGGCGTGAATGGTGAAACTCTCAGAGTACTACCTCTCGGCAAGACTTCGGCACAAACAAACGATCACAGTATCTCACACTCTGCTCGGGATACACATTCAAAACCTTCTTTACCTTTCCAATGGAGATCTTCTCCCAAAAGGTTTCTACTTCAAGATCACCCCTCTACGCTTTTAACACTTGGTTCACAAGTGTAGGTTGTGCAACTACTGAAAATAAGGCTATAGACTCAACTAACTCGCCCAAATATAAGTCAAACTCTCCAAGGGTACCCAACATTTTCCATTCCCTGATGGCAATACAAGCTACACTACTAATTGACTTCCTACTCAAGGCATAGGCCATATCATTCGCCTTTCCCGGATGCTAATGTTACTCGAAATCATAATCATCTATGAACTCCATCCACCTCCTCTGCCTCAAGTTCAAGTCTTTCTAGGTAAACAGATACTTCAGACTCTTCTGATAAAAAAACACCTCAAATCTCTCACCGTACAGATAGTGCCTCGAAATCTTCGAGGCAAAAATCACCGTTGCTAACTCTAAGTCGTGAGTAGGGTAGTTCCTCTCGTGGTTTTCAACTGCTGTGAGCCATAGGCTACTACCTTCTCCTCTTGCATCAAAATGCAACCCAAACCTTCTCGTGAGGCATCACAATACACCGAATAGCCCAAACCCCTCTCTGGAATAATCAAAATAGGAGCAGTGGTGAGTCTAACTTTAAGTTCCTAGAACGACTTCTCACAAATCTCATTCCACACAAATTTGACTCACTTCCTCGTCAGCCTAGTCAAAGGTGAAGCTAGTCCAGAGAAATCCTTCACAAATCTTCGATAATACCCAGCCAACCACAGAAAACTACGGATTTCGAAGGCATTCTTAGGTTGTTCCCAATCTTGAATTGCGTCTATCTTGGATGAATCTACAACCACCCCTTCCCCGGATAACACATGGCCTAAGAACTCAACTTCCCTCAGCCAAAATTCACATTTCCCAAATTTAGCATATAGCTTATGGGTTCTCAGCAACTCAAGCACTACTCGCAAGTGTTCCTTGTGTTCCTCCTCAGGAGGTAAACAAATCAAAATGTCATCCACAAAGATGACCATGAAACGATCTAAGAATTCACGAAAGATCCAGTTCATCAAATCCATAAACATAGCTGGAGCATTGGTTATCACAAAAGGCATCACTAAAAACTCATAATAGCCATACCACGTACGAAATGTTGTCTTCGGGATATCTTCATCGCTTACCCTCAACTGGTGGTAACCCGATCTCAGGTCTATCTTAGAAAAGCAACAAGACCCCTTCAATTGATCAAACAGGTCATCTATACGAGGCATTGGGTACTTATTCTTAGCTGTTACCCGGTTCAACTTTCGATAATCGATACAAAGTCGCAACGCTCCATCTTTCCTTTTAGCAAAGAGAGCCGATGCTCTACATGGTGACGTACTGGGCCGGATAAAACCCTTATCCAACAATTCTATGAGTTGAACCATCAACTCACTTAACTCGGCAGGTGCAAACCAATACGGAGCCATAGAAATCGGTACCGTGCCAAGCACTAAATCGATAGGGAACTCAATCTCTCGGTGAGGTGGTAAACTAGTAAGGTCCTCGAGAAAGACATCAGGGTATTCACAAACCACCCTTGGTAACTTAACCCAATCTTCATTACACTTACCACTCATAAAGCTGGCAAGAAGACAACTAAGCCCACTCCGCCCACATGAATCATATACCAGGGATAAGGCTTTATCCACTCAGTCGCACAAGAAGTGAAAACAGTCACCGCTCAAGGTACATATAGTAACCCTTTAACGATAGCAATCTATAACAGCCTGGTATGACGGTAAGCTATCCATACCCAAATGACATCAAAACTAGCCATATCAAGCAAAACAAATGCAAATGGGAGTCGACGACCAGCAAAATTCTGGGCAACAACATTCAAGACCAACTAGCAACTAACCAGTTCTAAACACGCCCAAGACATTCCAAAACTCAGATTTAAAGAGGAAAAGAAGAAAAAGACGTCAATAACAATATTAAACCACAGGACCCGAGTCCGAAATACAACAAAGATCGGGTCAAAACTGGAATCGCTATAACCTCCCCCCTTAAGGAATTTCATCCCTGAAATTACAAATCTTATTTCAAAACCAAGATTAGCCAATTTCCAAAATGATTACAAATCAATTTTCAACACCATGACCCACCTATTGGTCATTTAATCCCTTCACAAGATGAACAAATCCACAATATACATCTCAGCATATAGTACCAACATGTATCTCCGTAGTTTTAACCGATTTCAATACGTGTATCTCATCTTTCCAAAACATATTCGATGTTTATGATAGATTTGCATTTCTAAAACTTAAACAACATATACAATATTCATATTTAACTTGCATTTCTAAAACATATTCAACATATACAATGTTCTCAGAATTCAAAACATATACAATGTCTTTACAGTTCATGAACAAAACTAAAACCTAAACATATACTCAAACATCAACAAATAAGTTTGGATATTTCTCACGGACTTCCAATTCACACTCCCAAATTGCTTCCTCAACCCCGTGATGTTTCCACAAGACTTTGACCAAGGGGATAGTCTTGCCACACAAGACTTGGTCTCGTATATCCAAGACTCTCACCGGTCTCTCCTTATACGAGGCATCCTCATCCACCTCTAAGTCGGTCCAATCTAATACATGAGATGGATCCGGCTCATACTTCCGAAGCATACTAATATGAAATACGTCATGCACTCAAGAAACTTGTAGCGGTAATGCCAAACGGTAAACAACCTCCCCAATCCGCTCAACGATCTCAAAAGGGCTAATAAATCAAGGGGACAACTTCTCACTCTTTCCAAATCTCATCAAACCCCGCCTGGGTGATATTTTCAAAAAGACATGATCTCCCACCTCAAAAGACAAGGATCTCCTCCTATGGTCGGCGTACCTTTTCTAGCGACTCCAGGTTGTAACCAACCTCTTACGGATAATTGCAACTTTCTTCGTCGTTTCCCAAACCAACTCTGGACCTAACAAAGCTGCGTCAACCACCTCGGCCCAACACACTGGAGATCTACACGGTCAACCATACAAGGCCTCAAATGGTGCCATACCAATACTCGATTGGAAGTTATTATTATAAGCAAATTCCACTAAGGGTAAGTGCCTCTCCCACAACCCCTTAAAATCAAGGACACATCCTCGAAGCATATCCTCAAGGATCTGAATGGTACACTCGAACTGCCCGTCAGTCTAAGGGTGATACGCGGTGCTAAAAGTGAATTTAGTGCCCAAGGCACTCTGCAAACTCTGCCACAACTAAGCTGTGAAGCACGGATCTTTATCCGAAACAATAGTCACAGGGACCCCGTGCAACCTCACTATGTCCCAAATATACAAGTCGGCAAGGAATTCTATCGAATCTCTCACGCGCATATCTATAAAGTGTGCCGACTTGGTTAACCGATCAACTACCACCCAAATAGCATCACTACTCCGTTGAGTCCTCGGAAGGACCACAACAAAATCCATCATGACGTGCTCTCACTTCCACTCAGCTATTGGCAAGGGTTGCAACAAACCCGCTGGCCTCTGATGCTCGGCTTTCACTTTCTAAAAAGTAAAGCATTTCGATACAAATACGGCTACATCCTTCTTCATACCTCTCCACCAAAACTGGCGACTAAGGTTGTGATACATCTTTGTGCCTCCCGGATGCACCGCAAGGTGTGAATGGTGAAACTCTCACAGTACTTCCTCTCAGCAAGACTCTGGCACAAACAAATGATCGCGGTATCTCACACTCTGGTCGGGATACACATTCAAACCCTTCTCTACCTTCCCATTTCAGATCTTCTCCCTAAAGGTTTCTACTTCAAGATCACCCCTCTGCGCTTCTAACACTCGGTTCACATGTATAGGTTGTGCAACTACAGAAAATAAGGCTACAGACTCAACTAACTCACCCAGATGTGAGTCAAACTCCCCAAGGGTACCTAACATTTCTCATTCCCGGATGGCAATACAAGCTACACCACTAATTGACTTCCTACTGAAGGCGTGGGCCACAACATTGGCCTTTCCCGGATGATAATGTAACTCAAAATCATAATCCTCTATGAACTCCATCCACCTTCTTTGCCTCAAGTTCAAGTCTTTCTAGGTAAACAGATACTTCAGACTCTTCTGATCAGAAAACACCTCAAATCTCTCACCATACAGATAGTGCCTCCAAATCTTCAAGGCAAAAATCACTGCTGCTAACTCTAAGTCATAAGTAGGGTAGTTCCTCTCATGGGTTTTCAACTGCCATGAGGCATAGGCTACTACCTTCCCCTCTTGCATCAAAATGCAACCCAAACCTTCGCGTGAGGCATCACAATATACCGAATAGCCCAAACCCCTCTCCGAAATAATCAAAACTGGAGCAGTCGTGAGTCTAACTTTAAGTTCCTAGAACGACTTCGCACAAGTCTCATTCCACACAATTTTGAGTCACTTCCTTGTCAGCCTAGTCCAAGGTGAAGCTAGTCCAGAAAAATCCTTCACAAATCTCCGATAATACCCAGCCAACCCGAGAAAACTACGGATGTCGAAGGCATTCTTAGGTTGTTCCCAATCTTAAATTGCCTCTATCTTGGATGAATCAATAGTCACCCCTTCCCTGGATACTACATGGCCTAAGAACTTAATTTCCCTCAGC
The DNA here is from genome assembly GCF_055761805.1 of Camellia sinensis. Lineage (NCBI taxonomy): Eukaryota > Viridiplantae > Streptophyta > Magnoliopsida > Ericales > Theaceae > Camellia > Camellia sinensis. Next base: position 18,729,927 of record NC_138966.1, read on the forward strand.
CAAAATTCACATTTCCCAAATTTAGCATACAACTTATGGGTTCTCAACAACTCAAGCACTACTCGCAAGTGTTCCTCGTGTTCCTCCTCAGAAGGTGAATAAATCAAAATGTCGTCCACAAAGACAACCACGAAATGATCTAAGAATTCACGAAAGACTCGGTTAATCAAATCCATAAATACAATTAGAGCATTGGTTAGCCCAAAAGGCATCACTAGAAATTCATAATGGCCATACCGCGTACAAAATGCTGTCTTCGGGATATCCTCCTCCCTTATCCTCAACTGGTGGTAACCCGATCTCAGGTCTATCTTAGAAAAGCAACAAGACCCACTTCAACTGATCAAACATATCATTTATATGAGGCATTGGGTACTTATTCTTAACCGTTACCCGATTCAACTTCCGATAATCGATACAAAGTCGCAACACTCCATCTTTCCGTTTAGCAAAGAGAGCCGGTGCTCTACATGGTGACGTACTGGAGTGGATAAAACCCTTATCCAACAATTTCTGGAGTTGAACCTTTAACTCACTCAACTCGACAGGTGCAAACCTATACGGAGGCATAGAAATTGTTGTCGTGCTGGGCTCTAAATCAATAGATAACTCAATCTCTCGGTGACGTGGTAAACTAGTAAGGTCCTCGGGAAAGACATCGGGGTATTCACAAACCACCCTTGGTAACTTAACTTGGTCTTCATTACACTCACCACTCATGAAGCTAGCAAGAAGACAACTAAGCTCACTTCGCCCACGCGGATCATATACCGGTGATAAGATTCTATCCATTCGATCCCCCAAGAAGAGAAAACAGTCAGCACTCGAGGTACATATAGTAATCCTTTGACGGTAGCAATCTATAACAGCTTGGTATGACGATAACCAATCGATACCCAAAATGATATGAAAACTAGCCATATCAAGTAAAATAAACGCAAATGGGAGTCGACGACCGGAAAACTCTATGTCACAACCCCGACACCCCTGTTTCAAGATAACCTCACCCCCAATAGGTGACTCTACACAAATAAGAGATGCTAACTGTGCCAACTCCATACCCAAAATTGATGTAAATGCAGACGAAATAAATGACTGGGATGCACCCGTATCAATCAACACATTGGCAACTGAATTGCAAAACAAGAAGGTTCCTTTCACTACAGAAGGTGCAAGTACAAGATCTGGCACTGTGACTGGATACATACGCCCTGTTAGCCTCTGATCTACCTGTTCACCCTTGGAGCATAGGACTACAGCACTGACTGAGCCAAAGATGCTCCCTAATTGGCCCTCGAGGACTGTGCTAACTGTGCAGGCTGATGACTCTGTGTTTGCCTCGAACCAGATGCACCAGACGTGCCACCCAACTATGTGTAGACGGCCCGAACATCCTGGCTCCGCACGCGAGGGCACGAAATCGTTTTGTTCTTAAACTACTACAGTTCGGACTCAATGTCGCGGTTCTGTATCTAATCTCGCAAAGTGCAATGTGTGGGAGCCGAATAATGGCAAAATCAGTACCTTAGAAGACTGATATTAATCGACTGTATCCTACGAGAATGGGAAGCCGAATTCAATACATGTGCCGAATAAGTGTAGATCCTTAGAGCCGAATAAGAGAAAGGATAATGATTAAAAAGTAGGCCCTGGCCCTGAGGACCAAAAGGAACAGGTATAAATACAGGAACAATGGATTGAGAAAGTTATGTAAGAATCACTTCACTTAACTTAGTAAAGAAGCTATCCTGAGTGTCTGAACTGACTTGTCCGTCGGAGTGCTAATTCCGGCACCCCCGACCGGAGTGTTTGTATCTTTTCAGGTGACTAGCTGAGGATCACTAGCGTCTCCCAGGATCTGAAGAGTATTTTCAAACCACTTCCCCATAATTTGTGCCGTCTGTGGGAATACTCCAATACATCCATGGCAGGCGTGACTCAAGATCCTCCGATAGCCACTGACGAGACCGCACAGGGAGATGACCTCACTCCAGCAAATATGCTCGGAAAGGAAACCATCGCTGCAAGACGCGCCTTGAACTTCGACTCACCAACAACTTTAGCGCAAGAGACAATGCGAGCGATCATGGAACAAGCAAAGCAGAATGAACAAAGGTTGGAGAACATGATCGCTGAAAATGAACATCTCCGTCAAGATTTGGCCCTGGAATTAGCAAAATCCAGAGAAGCCGTGCGCCAAGATCCCAAACGACCTCAGAGGGCAGGTGGACAACGACCTCGAGCCCGACCAAAGGAGACCGATAGCGACTCCAACTCATTACCCACGGAGCTCAACAAGAAGGGACGATTCGAAACTTCTAGCTCCTCCGAAAAGAGTCTACATACAAGGAACAAGCGCAGAAAAAGCAGTTCAGACGAAGAAGACTAGTACGATCCTTTTGTCCGACGGATCGCAAGGGCAGCCCTGCCCAAGAAGTTCAAAGCTCCGTCATTCACTCTTTACGACGGATAATCAGACCCCACTGATCATATCCGTCACTACAAGCAGGCCATGACATTGCATGCAGACAACGAAGCCCTCATGGGCGGAATATTCCCCAGTAGCCTAGGGCCATTAGCTGTCAGGTGGTATTATAAGCTGGAGCCAGCTTCGATCAAAAACTTCCACCAATTACAGAAATCCTTCAGGGCCAGGTTCATCACCAATGAGGTACAGCCGAAACAGGCCGACTCTCTTTGGGCTATGCAGATCCAGTCAGGAGAAACGCTCAGAGCGTATTCGGCGCGCTATTGGGAGTGCTTCAACCTCGTCGACGACGCTTGCAACGACTCCATGGCCATCACTACCTTCAAAATGGGACTACATCCCGACAGTGCTCTTCGCAGTTCCTTGACCAGAAGACCCCCCAAAACAATCTGGGTGTTGATGAAGAAAGTTGAAGAGTATTGCAAAGTGGAAGATGATGCCTTGAGAATAAAAGCCGGACAAATGTCCAACAAAACGGCCCCCCTTGAAATTGCTCAACCAACAAGTTTCGTGCCACCTCTGAGCCCTGAGCCACAACAATTCGCTAAACGAGACAAAAGGTGGGACTCTCGCCGATCAAGCGATCAATGCTCCCACCGGACGAATGAACAACTGCAAGTCGACAGCAAGCGCTCGAGGCGTGCCGACAAGAAGTACACAGAGTTGTCAGAACCAATCACTGCAATAATGACCAAAGTCTAACACCTTTCATTCTTCAAATGGCTGTCAAAGATGGTGGGGCCACCCGACATGCGAAGAAGGGATAGGTGGTGCGAGTATCACAAAGATCACGGCCATGAAACTGAGAGCTATTATGCATTAAAGGATCACCTGGAAGAACTGGTGCAAGACGGCCGATTGCAATAGTACGTGAGAAAGGGAAAGCCAATCCAAGCATTACCCTTGAGGCAGGACTCACCTCCACTTGGCGTGATCCATATAATCTACAGCCTGCCTGTGTCCCCAACTGTGCACATAATTCAATCGCATCCAATCCCCCAAGAGCAACGTATTCCGACCGAATGGCCCAGAGAAGCTCCGACAATTAATTTCAATGACTCCGATCTTAGTGGCACAACAGCCTCCCACATCGATCCGTTGGTCAGCAAATTACGCGTAAATCGGTTCACCATTGAACGCATTCTCGTAGACCCAGGGAGTACTTCAGAGGTTATGTATTACAAACCTTTCATCAAACTCGACTTCAATGAGTCAGATCTGTCTCCGACGCCTCACCCATTGTTCGGCTTTAATACGAATCCTAAGTACCCGTTAGGGAAGATCATACTACCTATTCGAGCAGGCTCCAGAATGGTCGAAGTAGAATTCCTGGTCATAAAGCTCCCTTCGCCGTATAATGTCATCATGGGGCGGACCTGGTTACATATTATGAAGGCCATTCCAAGCACTTATCATTAGCTTGTACGCTTCCCGACAGCCCATGGCATTGAAGAAATCCGTGGCTCCCCGCAATCGGCACAAGCAGAGATTTTATTAGAACCCTATTACTGACCCGACATGTGGGCTTTGATACTTGTACATATATCACTTCTGCAATGCAAACCATTTTTCTTCATCGCTCAATTCATTTCTTGAAGCCCTCTTTTGGTGCATGACACCTTAGGGCCGATTAAGCCTCCAGATTCGGAGCGCCCTCCGTGGATATCACGATTGGCCAAACTGAGTCTCCAGATTTGGAGCCCCCTTTGCTGCATGACACCTTAGAGCCAATTAAAGTCTCTGGATTCGGAGCCCCCTTCGGTGCATGACACCTTAGGGCCGACTAAGTCTCCGGATTCGGAGCCCCCTTTGGTGCACGACACCTCAGGGCTGATTAAGCCTCCGGATTCGGAGCGCCCTTCGTGGATATCACGAATGGCCAAACTAAGTCTCCGGATTCGGAGCCCTCTTTGGTGCATGACACCTTAGGGCCGATTAAAGTCTCCGGATTCGAAGCCCCCTTCGGTGCATGACACCTTAGGGCCCACTAAGTCTCCGGATTCGGAGCCCCTTTTGGTGCATGACACCTCAGGGCTGATTAAGCCTCCGGATTCGGAGCGCCCTTCGTGGATATCACGATTGGCCAAACTAAGTCTCTGGATTCGGAGACGCCTTTGGTGCATGACACCTTAGAGCCGATTATAGTCTTCGAATTCGGAGCCCCCTTCGGTGCATGACACCTTAGGGCCGACTAAGTCTCCGGATTCAGAGCCCCCTTTGGTGCATGACACCTCAGGGCCGATTAAGCCTCCGGATTCGGAGCGCCCTTCGTGGATATCACGATTGGCCAAACTAAGTCTCCGAATTCGGAGCCCCCTTTCGTGTATGACACCTTAGGGCCGATGAAAGTCTCCGGATTCGGAGCCCCTTTTGGTGCATGACACCTTAGGGCCGATTAAGCCTCCGGATTCGGAGCGCCCTTTGTGGATATCACGATTGGCCGCCCCCTTTGGTGCATGACACCTTAGGGCCGATTTAGCCTCTAGATTCGGAGCGCCCTTCGTGGATATCACGATTGGCCAAACTAAGCCTCCGGATTCGGAGCCCCCTTTAGTGCATGACACCTTAGGGCCGACTAAGTCTCCGGATTCGGAGCGCCCTTCGGCATGAACAAAACGAAACAAAACATGCCAACATTCGAAATAAGGTGCTTAGCTCTGCATATAAAAAAAAAAAAAAAATCCAGAGTAAGACGCAAATGTTTGAAATAAAACTTTTTATCTGATCAAACAGTTGTTACATAGACGCAATCCGCGTTCGAACATTACAATATCTATCTTTAACTTCTATGGAGAAAAGGGGAATTAATCACGTTGATACAGCGGAGGCCCTGAATCGATGCACGTCATTTGGAAGGCCTCTGCGGCTCAAAATGCCTTGATCCAACCATGCCCGAATTAGCTTATCTCTGGACCTCCCTCTGACACCATCGACAATGTCAAGGCCAAGATCCAAGACAAGGAAGGTTAAGGGCAATGGTCGTTGTGTCTCCTTTCGGGGCGATCTGCTTCGACGACTTGGAGGCTAATGCGCCTCCCGTTTCTTTTTTAACGACCTACCTCCCACACTAGAGAATTCTCCGCTGCGATCCATTGCGGCATCAAGCTCGGCCAAAGTTCGAGTTTGGCTGTTTAAAGAAACTCTGTTTTACATCCACAATATTATATAACCCCACGCAACAAATGGCGTTATATTAATGAGGTCACTGGCACGAAGAGTCCATTCCATTTATTTTTAAATGCTGGCAGTGACCCCGAGGTAATTTCATTAACGCCAAAACCCCAAGAGACGAATGTCGGTTGACATTAACCACGGCCTAGGTATCCGAACGGCTTTTTGGAACACATGCACTGACTGCGACAGGGGCGGCGCTATCAATCCAACCGGCCAAGCATTTAGACCCCGCGCCGACTGGAATTTGTCACAGCCACTCCGCGTACTGGCTTTTGGCCTCTTGAAATTACAGTGGCCATTTTCAAGAATAAACGGCCATTACGATTGGGCCGACCCCGCCTATAAGCCGGCGTATCACTATACGATCAATGTTTGTACATTCATTCAAACATCCATATAATAAAACAAAACACGCATATGTCGAATACGAACTACGACGAAATATTTATAATAGAACGTTTTTATTCAATCCAACAATAAATTACATAGTTTTTATTGCGTTTCAACCTTACAATGCGTATTCTTATACGGCGTCACCCTCATCCTCACTTTTCTCGACTTCAAAATCGGAAAGCGGAAAATGGAAAATGTTCACTGTGGTAGAGTGGCGATGCCGAATCAATGCCCGACGCTCGAAGACCTTCCGCGGTTTGAGATGCCTTGATCCAACCGTGCCTAAATCTACGATTCTCACACTGGCAAACGTCTTCGGCAAGCTTCTCCTTGGTCTTTTCGATTCCAACTTTTGGCCTTCATGAAAACCTTTTTCATAGGCCCTCCCCTTCGCAGACTCCATTGCAAACATACTCGCCGTCTCACGATCGGCGAGCGCGGTACTGATGAACCTACTGGTAACCCTTTCCTCCACAATTGGGTTTCCCTGCCCGGCGGGTTGTGCCTGTGCCACCCTGGCTTTCCTTAACTCACGCTCAGCCGCCTCCGCGCTGTAGACACCCCATTTTTGACCGTCCTCAAGACTCGGACGTCACCGCTTGAACACTCGGTGATTATCCTTGTTTGTGTTTGTTTGGAGTTCCCGGAGGTTTTGGCTCTCGCGCCCTACCTCAGAATCTCCGAACTTGACCGTTCAGTGTCCGGTTTTGCACCGAACACTTGTGTTTTGCCTTGGAAGGGCAGGGTAGGGCTTGTAGACCATCCCCACCCATCACCGGCAGTGGCTAGAGGCCACCGGCTGGTTTTTGCTGCCACCGGCAAAATAGTTTGCCGGTCGGCACTATTTGTTGCCGGTCAGCACTTTTTTGTGCCGGTCGGCACTTTGTTTGGCCAAGATGGCATTTTTTGCCGGCCGATTGCTGTTCATCTGCTTTTGCAGATATTTTAGGACAGCTGTATAACTTTTTCTCCCCTCCATACACGTGTATGGAGGGATCTCCCTCTTGCAAAGCTTGTTGAATAAGCTTTACAAGAGGCTTATAGAGAGGGCTCTCTCTAAGGCAAAGGGAGGGAGGCTTAGACATTTTTGAGAGAAAAAAGACAGGGGAGAGCTCTGGTTTTCTAGGGTTAGGGTTAGATACACTCAATCTATCTCTCTTTCCCTCCCATTTTGCACACTAGGTGTTTTGTGCCTTACTATTGCACACAAACACCTAGTGTTTCACCTTCCTCTTAAGATTAGAGTTCTAAGGGGTTGTTCTTGAGCTTCTTGACTGATTTGGAGCCAAAGGAGGCCATTGGAGCATCCTTGTTGAAGAGGACTACAAGGGTAAGAAACTTACACCTTTATTCCCCATTCTTGCATCAATTTTATACCTATCTTAGAGCTGTTTTTGTGATTATTGTATAACATAAAAAAGTTCTATTTTTAAGCCCTCTTTATTGTTTATTAAGAGTGTTTTGTTGTTTGAGGGGTGTTGACCACCCTTAAGCCCCAAAAGGCCTCATTTTGAGCCATTTTGTGCTAGCTCCGGGATTTTGGTGTTGAGGTCTCTTCACCACTGAAATCTTGAGGGATTTCAGTGGTAAAGATGATGCTTTGAAGTCCCAAGAAGGAGAGGGCCACCCCCTCTCCTTGTTGTCCTTGAAAAGGGCACATTTTGGCCTCTTAAAGAAGCCTATGCTTGAGTGTGTGTTGAGCATGTTTGGTTTGTTTTTCATGCTTATATATCCATGATATAACATGATTTCAAGTTGGTTTTGGAACCTTATGCATGTTTAGCATAGTTGCCATGTAATGCCTTATTTGTGCCTTAACATGTTCTAGGTTGTTAGCCTTTGTTGGAGCATGTTTTAGGCTTGTATTTGTGAAGGTTATATGCTTATTTTGCCATGTTTTAGATCTGTCCATAGTCGTTTGGGTCGATTTTAGCATGCATTATAAGGCTCCTTTGCATTTGGGCTTGTTGGCCTTGAGTATGTGCATGTGTAGCATGCCATCTTTGCATTGTTTTGGTGAATTGGGATCATCTTGCATGCTATTTCAGTCCCATTTCCATGCTCGTTTGATTGCCTCGCATGCCTCTTTAATGCTTTGAAAGCATGTGTTGCAATGCTCCATGTTTTGGCCATGGTGTATGCCTTTGTATTTGGGCCACTTAGATGCCATCTAAGTAGTCCTTTAGCTTTGTTTTAACATGCTAAACCCCTGTTTTTGGTTGCTTAATGCATGCCTTGTTTGGTCTTGTTAAGTATGCTCAATGCCACTTTGGTTTACTTTGAACACTTAGGCCATTTGTCGCATGCTTGACTTGATTTATAACTTGATTTGGCATCATTTTATAGCATGATTTTAGGGCTCATGTTGCATGCTAATTGTCCATGTTTCCTCCTTTCAAGTGTGCTTGAATGTTGTTTGATTTGTGCTTAAGTGGTGGCTCTCATGTGCATGTGTGTGTGCATGCCATCTAGCCTTCATTTCACAGCACTATGGCTACTGTTTTAGGCCTATTTTAGAGCCACCTAATTCATGTATAAGTCCATCTTGCCATCCATTTGCATTGCTCTATGTATGCTTGCATGATTGCATAAGTGCCTTGCCATGTCATGTTGCATTCCTAGCTTGTATGCCTAGGTTGCATTGCATTTTGCATGCATGCCTTGTTCCTTGAATTGGTGATAGGAATTGGGCCTAATTTGTTTGATTGGTTTGCATGCATTTGAAACCAAAGTTGCATACTTGGTTCCTTGGGCCATCATGCATGGAAATGCGTGATTGGTGGTCCGAGAACCGAGGCACATGTCCCTTTGAGTCATCACAATGATAAGGGACATGGTTAGTGCATACATGTTTTGAAATATGCTGTCATGCCTTGTTTTGCCCTCTGTTGCTGTGAGTTGCAGGTTCTGCAGGAATACTCTGCCGACCGGCAGTGTAATGTGCCGACCGGCACAATTTTCTCTGCCGACAGACCCTATTTTGTGCCGATGGCCATACTACACTGCCGGTGGAAGTTTCATCTAGCCGGTGGTGATCCTCTCTGTCCAAGGATGTAGTCCTGAGGTTTTGACAACCTCCAGAGGAGGAAAGGGAGGAAAACAGAGGCAGCTTGCGCATGGTGGCGCGTTTCCCGAGACGCTTTCCTGCTTTAATTAATTTAATTTAATTTGTTAATTAAATTAGTTAATTTGTAATATTAATTAGCTTGCGTAGTTAATTAATTTGTAACATTTATTCGGTCCCTCCGAGCGAGGGCAAATCTGTAATAAGTGTGTGTGGGTGTGTGAATGTCTTCCAATCCCCACTTCTTTCTTCCCTTTTACTTACCTGCTTTGATGGTTAGTATTAGGTCACGTCTAATTTAGCATACCTTATGCTATGCATGTGTGCATCCATGCATTTGTATTACATGCATTAGGCTCGGTACATCACGCTAATTGCATCAATACTTCAATTTTCAAACTGAATACGTGATAATTGTGCATTTTCACATGACATGTTTAGGATAGCCGAGCCTATCTTAGCGACATTTTGTATGCGATGCATTAGGCACTTCACATGGACTTGGATCATGCATGATTACTAACAAGTTCTTTGTTTTGGCGCGGAGTACTATGTAAGTATTTCCGCTTTAGCATATCGCATGAGTGTGAATGTTGCCATAACAGCATGCTTAACATGTGGCTAGATGCTTATGTGTTAAACTGTTTTGAATGCCTGTGGGTGAAGGCCGGATTGTTTGAGTTGGAAAAACTCGTTGAAATCCGTATTTTAGCCTACTTGCGAGTAGCAAATTCCAAAGCATTTTCAAACCAAACGGATATGCAATGTTTATTTCCAAATTAGGCAATCTAGTCTATACTTGTTTGCTGTGCGCATAACATAGTAATTCTAGGCTAATAACCGGAATAAGAACACATAAAGTTTTCAAAAACGGATATCACGGTTAGTAGAGGCCGGTCTTCGGACCGGGCGAAAGGGCGTGCTCATAGCTGACCTTCCCCGATCGTACCCAAGCTCCCGAGCCGAGACAACTCCGGTGATGACGGACATGTGGCCTTCGGCACCGAGTCAGGGTTTCCTAAATTCTCCCATAAAAAATATTTAGGTGGCGACTCTGTATCTGGCAAAGCAGTCCATGTTTGGCACTACTTTTTCAAAAATCTGTTTCTCAAAACGATTTGCCAGATTTGGACTCTTTGGTTCAGATTAAGAACCGTGACACAAATCGAGTCCGAACTGTAGCATGAGGCCCACGCGGGCGCTGTTACAGTTTCTGGCGACTCTGCTGGGGAATTTAGAGAGCTTGACTCGAACGCATGATATCCTATTTTGATTCCATTTATGTGTCTCTTTGCATTGCATGTGCATTGGTGCGCCTAGGAACACAGTGTTTGCCATCTGCCATTCCTGAACGGTTTGCCGGAGGCTTGTCTTGTCAAGGCATGTCCATAAGGCTGACCGGCTATGGGCTCTGACAGCATGGGAACACAAACCCCGATTTACCGGGGCACCCTTTTTGACCATTCGACCTAGTGCATATTCGGAATCCATAGTGACCATTCCAAGCTAGGACAGGTTGCTTACCCGATTATAGGTTGTTTGAAACCGCTGCGTGCGTAGTGAAATCCTAGTTCCTGACAAAATAGGACAGGGAAACCCTACCCCAACATAGGGGTGTTTTGGCTCTCTCTTACTTGCTATGTGCTTTTAGAGTGTATCTCTACAGGAATGTACATACCAGTTTGCAAGTTTGGGGCATCAGGCCTAAGGGCATTGGTATCAGAATTTGAGAATCAGTTATCCGCGGGTATCAGATTCAGTATTTTGGGGAACAGAAATCTGGGAACAGTGATCAGCAGTAGGGAACAGTTGTTCGGCTACACCCGTGTTTGATCAGTTTGGGCTGAAGTGCTGTCTGTTTTTCTTTCAGTCCAGAGAGTTGCAGAGTTGATACAGAACAGCCAGTGTCTCCCCTTTGCTGAGGCAAGATTTATGGCGACACAAAGTTCAGAAGAAATTGTGGTTATGACAGCCGCACCGGAGCAGGGAACCACTCCGCAGAATGAAGCCAGCATCAGTATGTCATATCCGCCCAGGTCGCCCGTTGTGCACCCGGTTTGGGCTCCCCAGTTATACCAGGCTCGTGAGCCCACCACCTTCGAATTGATGGGGATGATAGGCGATCTCCAAAGGTCTGTGGCAGACCTCGCCTATGGAATGTCGGCTTCACCACCAGCGGCACCGTATGCCGGGAATTTTGTACCACAGGAGCCCCCGCTACTGGGGCGGATTGTGATAGAGCTCAGCCAGCCAGAGATGGCTTCTGGCTATAGCCACGATATGTCAGCACTAACCCCGACCCTCGATCAGGCTGAGGCCAAAGGAAAGGACAAGGCAAAGGTAGATGCCGACCCTATTGAACAACTGCTGTGGGCAGTCGAGGCTCTGAAGGCCAGAGGGATGAACAAGCAACAAACATCCGCAATAGTGACCAAAGCTATAGATGATGCTTTCCCCGCTCCAACCAAAGGCAGTTCAAGCCAGGCAGAAAACCGGGATGGGCCCCGTCATGCCCAAACAGTTCCTGTTGTTCCCAACCCTGCACCGGGAAAGGTTCAAAAAGCCAAGGCAGCGCCAGCTGATCCTTTCGCCAGTGCGTCTGGCAAGAATCCTCAAACTGCAAAGTACCTACCTCGAGGGCGCAGAGTCTTTCACGACCTCCACATGCCATTGTCTAGGGCATTGTTGATATTGGCGAAGAATGGGCATCTTAAGCCTTTGGAGCCCCGACCGCTCCCGAAGAATCTCCCCGCCACCCATGATGCTACCTTGTACTGCGCGTACCATCAACAGTCCGGTCACAGCACCGATGGATGTTCCCGCCTTCGCCATGAAGTGCAGGATTTGATTGATAATAAGGTTATCCTACCACCTACCTCAGGCAAGCCCGTCACCACTCAGTTGTTGGATTTCGAGGGCTCAGATACTGCGAGTATGTAAAGTGAACCGCCTGCGGGCAACATTTGGTATTTTTTTTGATGAAGCGTTTGGCACGCATTTTTGAGCATCGGTGAAACCGAGTTTTGTAAATTCTGGCTTGGATATCGAGTCGGTCTTTTGTTTTGAGTCTGTCTCTTTGTCTTGAGTCAGTCTTTTTTTGCTTAAGGGTCTGTCTTGTTGTATCGAGTCAGTCCCCGTTGTATATAATACCCGGTGATTCAGGGGTTGTTGTCCCGAACACCGTCTTGTTTTATTATTATCTGTTTTTGTTTTGAGTCTGTTCCTGCCGAGGGGCCAGTTACACCAACAGAGCCGATTGAAATAGCTGTTGCTATCTCAACTTCATGCTTGCTTTCAGCATAAGGACCAGAGAATTTGATTGGGCTGACAGTACATCTCGCCTGCTCTCCTGCGCGCCAAACTCATAACATTAACCTAAGTTTTCAAAAAAAAAAAACTTTTTGAACACTGCGGTGATGAAAACGAAGAGGAAGGAATTCCTTGGGTTTTGTAAAATTTTGATCATTTTGAGAGAAAGAGAGGCGTGCTAAGCCTTTTTATGAATGAAATCATGCTTGTCGGCGTGAGTACTGAGAAGGACCCTGGCCTGATCCAGATTGGTTCCACACTATCTTCGGCACGAGCGATTCGTCGCTTTCTTAAAAACTTTCAAAAACAAATATTTTACGCGGCCTTGTGAAGACCTGTGTGGAATCGTTCTTGAGATCGCGCAGCTTAGGATCGCTCTCAGCCTCAAGATTCAACCCGCTCCGACTTTGAACCCATTCAGACTGTTCAAAAAGTTCAACGGACAAACGCCATGAAAGGCCCGTGTGGCCAGTTTTGAGGTAGCCTTCGATCAAGAAGCATCAAGGCCGAATCAGAAGGAGTAGATCTCGCCGGAAGAAGCTCGTAGAGTAACCCTGATGGGTTCTCCGCAAATCAGTGCAACAGCCGTTCTCTTAGACACGGAGAGGCTTCCAGTCCAGGAACCATTTGGCATGGACTTGCTACACTTTTACCCTTTGAGAGGCTCGCTGGGCCGAAAACCCAGAAGGGCGACCCAGGCAAAAGTTAGAGCAAGAGAAAAATACAAAAAAAAAGAAGAAAAGAAAAGAAAAGACAAAAGATACCAAAAAGAAAAGAAAAAGAAAAATGCAAAAGAAATGAAGAAGAAATAGAAAATGAAAAGAAGCTCGCAAGGTCGAAAACCCGCATTGGGCGCCTTGGCAAAAATAAGAGCCAAACAAAGTGAAGGTTAAAATACCCGAGTGGACCTTAACCGGAACTACGTAAGGCTTGATTCCCATGTTTGGGATACGTAGGCAACTTCATCATGAAGTCCAGCCCCCAACGCTTTCATAAGCGTCTCAGTCCATGCAATGGTTTCAATTTCGTTCCAAAGTCCAGTGGCCAACACCCTTCAAGGTGACTGTGTCCATATATGTGTTGTGACCGTCTTCGTCATCGCTGTGTCTAAGAGCTCGACCACCGCCAATGAAGACTGTCTGTGAATTGCTGCGGCACCATCCCAAACAAGGGGCAACTTTCCGTTGCCACGAGCCGCTGTGAGCCGCCTTTCAAACTAGGGGCAACTTTCCGTTGCCTCCCACCCTCCTTCAAACCAGGGGCAATTTTCCATTGCCTCCGATCCGAGGTCGCGCATCTCGAAGAGTAAGTTCCATGCTTGTTGAGCATCAGCTATTTGAAAAATAGTTTTTGAAAATTTTTACTGAGGTTGACTATTTTCTCGAAAACTATTTCATTTTCCAAAACCGGACCATTGTCTTGGACCTAAAAGGAAAATTTTCAGTGCTTGCTGCCTGACTTGCATGCTTTTCAAAACAAAAGTCGAACAAGTACGTTAATCCGACTCTCATTTCGATCAAAACCGTTTTAGTAGAAAGTAAAAACGAAAAAAATGGTTAAAATGATGAACTAGGGGCACAGTTGAGCCAGGCGTTCTGTCTCTCCCCCGTCATCGACGTACTTGCCAGAAGAGCACTCTGCCTGCCCGAAGAATAGCCGTGAGCTAACGGTGTCGAGCATAAACCCGCACCTTTCCATTTATCCATCAATCACCCCGGGGAGGGATGAAAAATGAGAGAATGAAGAATAGAGAGGTGTAAGTTGAGAGAAAAGCGAGGAAAAGGGTTTCGAGAGAAAATCCGAGCTTGAGAATTGAGTGATGTGAGAATCACAAATAAGAAGGGGTGGGAAACAATACCCAGATTGAACTGGCTCCTCGTGGTCCGAGGTCCCCCATCTTTGGTTACGCGTCTGTGTGTCGTGTCTCTTTCATTTGACGGTCTCGTCTTTTGTTTTTAGTCTTTCCCGAGCGTGTCTCGTTGTGTTTAGGTCGTGTACCTATATTTGAGTCCTTTCCGCTCTGTTCAGTGGTAGGCTCGATATCCCGGTTTGAAAAACCCTCATTCGATTTCAAAAATCGCTTATGCTCAGAATGCTGTGCCATTCTCTACATTGGAACGTGTTCCGACTCCAACCGGTTCCATCTTTGAGGTCCGTCCTGATTAGATTGGGCTGTCTTGTTTGAGAATTGCAGTGTGCAGAATGAACTGAATGCTGTGTTTTGGGCTGTATGCAGATCAATCCCCAACAGAGTAAGGGCTGTGTGTCTAAGAATCAGGCAGTGGGTTGCTTGGGTTGTTTCGGTTGTTAGCTGTTTAAGTTATCTGATTATTACAGTGCAAGTGTTCAATTTTCAGACAACCAATCAATTCCATTTACATTGAGGTGTAACATGATGAGATGCGATGCAATGCATGAAATGTGTAAATGTAAACACTTTTTCAGATAAAAAGTTCGCTTCGTTTCATTTCATTATCTTTTTCAAATGTACAAGCTTTGGAAACAAAACCTGCCTGTGGCAGTACAAGGTAATCTATCTACCAACCAAAAAGAAAAGTACAAGGAAAGAAAGAAAAGATAGCAAAAATCTACATCTATGTCAAGCACTCCGAAGGGCCGTCAGTCTGTCCTGGTCCTCTTCCTGGACGAGGGTCCAGGAGCATCAGCAGCGTCGTCATCAGAGCCCGAGCTAGAACCGTCTGCGGTCTCCTCCTCCGACGACCCTGCCTCCGCCTCTGACTCCTCGTCGTCGTCATCGTCCGGGACTGGAGCCCGCGAGCTGCTCCCGACGTGAGTACGCCCACCCCTAGTGCGGGGAAATATCCTGCCCTCCTCATCTCTCCCCCGGGCAGGGACAGAAGGTCTGGCTGGAGCACCTCCTGCCATGGGAATCTGGAAGGCAGGCTAAAAAAGCACACAAAAAGTGAAATGCATCAGTATACTGTAGACAGTTTATCAGTGCAGAATGCAGTGTATGGATACAGTGTATGAAGGCCGTGAGCAGTTTGTCAGTACAGAGTTTAGTGCAGAATGCAGTGTATGCAGTGCTCAGATACAGTGAGATCAGTGTATCAGGTGTTGTGCCGTGAATCAGATTATGCGAAGCAGTGTATGAATGGTTTGAGGCCAGTGTCAGAAGGACATACCGGTATGCTGTAGACAGCCAGAAGGTCAAATGTCCGCTGGAGCATCCCCATCATCGAGGCATTCATCGCCAACGACTGACGGGTGTACTCAGGAGAAGCCTGCAAAGGTATCAGATGCATTAGTATTCTGTGGAATATCAGTAAACTGAAGTGAGATAACTGTACGAAGTGCAGTGATACATACCGGCGGAAGGTCGGGGATGTCAGTGAACTCATGACCAGCCGGTGGAGGGGCGAAGGGGATCTGATAGGTCGACCCACCCTGCCCCTGGAAAGTCAGTACAGCAGGCAGGGCAGGCCAGCCAGCTCCTCGTCCTCCCCGCGCTCCGCCTCTGCCACGGACTCGGGCCCTCCTCGAAGATCCAGCCCCTGCTCCTGCTCCGGCCCCAGCCGCCGATGCTACAGGCCTGGCCCCCTCTGCTCGACGACCGCTCAAAGGTCGCATCAGGTACGTCCGCACGTACTCCTGATAGTCGCCGGTGCCTCGGAAGCCGGCCTCCTCCCAGCCGATGGAGTAATCATCCAGCTGCTCAGGGGTCAGCCCCTCGGTCTCCCTCATCTCTGCAGGAGGGTGAGCCGGGACTATCTGCTCAGGTAACCCGCGGGTCTGGCGTAGAAAACGCTCCCCCAGGTACCAAGCCCGACAGACCGGGCCCTCTAGCAGAATCCGGAAACGCGAGGTCTCCTCAGCACCAGGGAACCGACCCCGCATCGCCGACGGCAAGGAAGCCCATGGCCGCCATGTGATCTGAAAGTAACAGACAGTTTGTTATCTACTGTTATTGAAACATGCAGTGGGAAAGCGAAGCTAAACGAACTGAAAGTAAAGCATACCTCTGTGGGGGTGATGGTGTCGAAGTATCGGCGGAAGAAGCCGAATGTCTCCCGAGGTCGCCGGGTGCATCCCCCGTCAAAGCGACTCGAGAAAGGAACAGCCGGAGGAGGCTCCGCAACTGGTACAGGTGCAAGCCTAGGGAAGTAGGCATAAACCCACAACTGCAAAACAGATGTCAGTATGACCTTCAGATAAAGCAGGGTATACAGAATAAAGCAGAAATGGCAGAGCCGTGTGTTGTGCAGTGTATTGTGTGCAGTGTACAGTGTGAGCAGTGTACAGTCAGTGTAAAACAGAATGTATGTGTGTGCCGTGTGTACAGTATACAGTGAGTGTAAAGCAAACCGCAGTGTGTGCAGTATACAGAGTACAGAAAGTACGAGACAGAAATGAAAAGTGGAGAAGAAATGTACCTCCCAAGCTCGCCAGTAACCTCCGAGCAGCTGGCCGCTGCCGCGAGAAGCCGAGCTCATATATCCGTACAAGGTGGCCAGAGCAGCGCCGCCCCAATCGAAGTGCAGAATATCTCGGACGTCCACCAGTGCACTGAGAAGGCAGAGAGGCACGGTGTTCGCCCGGTCGGCGAAGATAGTAGTCCCGAAAAGGAACATGAGGAAGCCCCGAGCATATCTCTCCACGTCCTCCTCGGTCATCTGAGTCTCCTCCCCCAATGCGGGCAGGACCCTGAACTGTGCCTCGAACCAGGAATAGCGGACGAAGCCTGGGCGAGCTAGCGGAGGGGCCTCCCCCAGTAAATGAACCTGAGCGGCGGTCCACTCATCCATCGCTATGTCGAAGGGGATCGGATCACCCCCTACCCCGATGCCTGTGAGCATCGAGAAGTCATAAGGGGTCATCGTCATATCCCCTGCGGCAGAAAAGTGGAAAGAATCGGTGGTGTCCCACCACCTCTCCGCCAAAGCAGCAAGGAGAGGTCTGCATGTGGAGAGCCTAGAGAGCCCTCGGCAGAAGGTGCCGAAGCCCGCTCGGTCCACGATGCGCTGGACCGCATCAGGGAGCTCGTCATACCACTCCCGCGCACCAGTATTCCCATACCCGCGAATGGTATGGGAATCCTCCTGTAAACAGAAAACAACAATTGCAGGACAACATTCAAAATGCGATTTTGAAAAGACAGATATGGCATGTATGCAAGTTTGTCAGATTCAGGCAGATACCGGGTGCCGGTGTGCTTATAGAAAATACGTGTGCTGTGTCAGCGTGTTTGGGCGTTTCAGAACAGATGTGGCATGTGTGCAAATCGAACAGATTCAGACAAATACTGGGTACCAGTGTGTGTGCAGTAGAATACAGTGTGTGCCGTGTGTTTGGGTGATTCAGGACTAGTGCAGTGTGTGTGCATGTGTCAGTCTCAAGCAGATATCAGTTGTATGTATGTTTACAGTCAACTACGGTCTACGGCATATCAGATTTCAGCAATTAAAGAATACAGCTAACTATGGCAGTTTTGTATCCTACATTGCAGAAAGTAAAGCAGAAGATGAAGAGTTACCTCGGGAGTGCCGAATGAAAGGTGGGAGGTAGGCTCGCGTAGCAGTAACTCAGGGGGCGCGTACCTCTCGAAGCTCCGGAACTGACGCAGGCCGTCAGGGGGCAGAACGTGGATCGCCGGCCGGTAGGTCGCCGGGTCGAACGGGCGCTCGCTCAGTGGTAAGAGCTCGACCCCGGGGTCCATCTCGTGGTCCGGGGGAGTCCCGACACGTGGAATGTCGTCCGCCATGTAGAGAGTGGTGTGAAAATGGCCGGAAAAGGAAAACCGAGCCGGAATACGAAGAGTCAACTGAAAAGTCAACTCCCGAGAGGGTCGGAAATGGCCGGGAAGGCCGGAATGTGAAAGGACACGGAAATGAAGAGGAAAGTGAGGGGAACAAACCCCGAGAAGGCGAGAACGCCGAACGAGGCGCCGAAACGAGAATGTGATCGGTGGAAAATGTCCGAAACGCGAAGAGAAACGCGAATCCGACGACGAAACGGGCGTAGAACGCGAAGAAACGGGCGAAAAATGAGACAAAAGCACTCTAGAGAGAGAGGGCAAGAATTTTCGGCGGTGGAAAAGTGAAGAATAGGGTTTTCAAGCCCTATTTTATAATGCCCGAAGTGAAAAGACAAAACTGCCCCGATTCAGCAACTGTTTGCCGGTCGGCAATGTTTTGTGCCGGCCGGCACTTTTTTGTGCCGATAGAATTATTTTTGTGCCGACGGCCAGCCGGTGGCCTCCCCTTTCGGCCGGTGGGGTTCCCACAGCCTTGGTTAGGCCATATGAGAAGTTTGTGGTCTTCATAGCTCAAGAAAGTGCAAGAAAGTGCATCTCCGACATTCAACCGGCCCCCGTTTTGACCGCTGGCCGTGTCTCCAGTGTGTGGCACTCGAATTCGTGCAAGGTGTATCCTTTTTGTATCCTTTTGAATTCAAAAGTTGCCCCATGTGTGTTGCACGAACTCATCACACTACTTCGGTGCATTACATCGCGCTGTCACGCGCCACACATTTGCATTGTTATGCACGTGTTACATGCGTTGCAACACGCACCCCTTTGCATTATCGTGCACATTTCTCATGCATCATCATTGCATTTCCATTCCATGCATTGTCATGCATTCCGGAATACGTGCGTTGTTGCGCATTTAAGCCCATTTACACTCCGTGTGGCATGCACGTCACACTTGGCCTTGCACTTGTTAGTGCATTGTATTTTGTTCGCGCTATCTTGCGCACCTTACTTGCACTTGTTAGTGCATTGTATTTTGTTCGCGCTATCTTGCGCACCTTACTTGCACTTGTTAGTGCATTGTATTTTGTTCGCGCTATCTTGCGCACCTTACTTGCACTTGTTAGTGCATTGTATTTTGTTCGCGCTATCTTGCGCACCTTACTTGCACTTGTTAGTGCATTGTATTTTGTTCGCGCTGTTCTGCGCATTGCACTTGTTAGTGCATTGTATTGTTCGTGCTGTTCTGCGCATTGCACTGTCTTGTGCATTTCAAACCTCGCGCTGTTCTGCGCATCGCACTGTTCTGTGCATTTCAAAATTGTTCGCGCTGTTTTGCGCATCTCATTGCATTTTGCATGCATTCCATCGCACTGTCCTGTGCACTCGCGTTGCCTAACGCATTGCGCTATTTTGTGCATCATACCGTCGTGCAATACCGCCGGTCTGGCGAGACCTTAAACACGCACGGTCTGGCGAGACCTTAAACACGCACGGTCTGGCGAGACCTTAAACACGCACGGTCTGGCGAGACCTTAAACACGCACGGTCTGGCGAGACCTTAAACACGCACGGTCTAGGAGACCTTAAATCCTTTGGAGGTGCGAAACCTTCAGCGCATTGTCACGCGTCTTGTAAATACCCCAATGGTCTGGCGAGACCTTAAACACGCATGGTCTGGCGAGACCTTAAACACGCATGGTCTGGCGAGACCTTAAACACGTACGGTCTAGGAGACCTTAAATCCTTGGAAGGTGCAAGACCTTTATTGCATTGGTGTGCACACTATTGCTTTGTACATATCTTAAGCCGCGTGTTGTCGCGCATCTCATGCAACATGCATTTCATACATCATTTGCATTTCAAAAAAAAACAAAAAAAACATGCATTGTCATGCATACATTTTGCATCCCGGTCTAGGAGACCTTAAATCCTCTGAAGGTGAAATTCCTTCGGTGTTTGTCGTGCCCGAACGACTTTCGGTGGTCTGGTAAAGCCACCTGTCTGTGCTTGCGATGAGTTCCTAGAAGACCAACGGGGACGGTGGAAACTAGAGTTCGAACGGCTTATGCCTAGAACGCAAAGGTTCGGGAGTTCCGAGACTAAAGTCTGGTTTAAATACCCAGAGGTTTACCCTCGGCTTGAAATCTGTATGGAAGCCCCATAGGTTGAGGCGGCATGTCTACGCCTCAGTTCTGGATACTGAACCAACCTAGTATATCACCCTGTTGGTAAGATAGGGAAAGTTGCAATCATAGTCATTGCATATTTGCATTGTCTTGCATTTGCATTGTAGTTTGCATGCATTCATTGCATCACCTTCCGCCTTTGGCTTGCGCCTTTCCAGGTTGAGCTTGGTCTGGTATGTGTCCTTACTTTTCATGTTAGAACACAGTTCTTGTGTATCGCGCCGATTCCACGTTGATATGTTGGTTGAGGGTTGCGGCACCTTTTCTGTGTTACACATGGCTCGTATGTGTGCATGCCTTTCCTAGGCAAGATTTGGTGTGGCTTGTAGGCCATATCCATTGTATCCATTCCATTGCATATTTGTAAATATTGCATTGTAATATTGCATGCATTCATTGCATCACCTTCCGCCTAATGGCTTGCGCCTTTCCAGGTTGAGCTTGGTCTGGTATGTGCCCTTACTTTTCATGTTAGAACACAGTTCTATATGTGTATCGCGCCGATTCCACATTGATATGTTGGTTGAGGGTTGCGGCACCTTTTCTGTGTTACACATGGCTTGTATGTATGCATGCCTTTCCTAGGCAAGATTTGGTTTGGCCTGCGTGCCATATCCACCCATTACATTGTAGTGTAATTTTTGCATCCGGCATTAGGATCGTAGTCCTTTCTCCAGCGGGTTGTTTCCCCACTTGTGTCATTCCACCCAATACTTGTTCTTACGTCTGTCTACAATACTCATAGTTCAGTTGACCGTTCTATGGTAGACAGACTTGTTACCTCCATCAATCTATTTGACATAGGTGTGGTTTCGAACCGCTCGTGATTGGATCACGATTCAATTGCTTTGCATGTAGCTTGCATTGTTTCAATTACATTGCATCTGCATTTGCATTGTTTATACATTATTTTGTATATATCGCATATCGTTTTGCATCCATTTTGCATTGTCATGCATGTTGCTAACAATATTGTACCTGTTAAGTTTGTTTTCTTTTTCAGGCACGATATTGTATGTACGGTTCATTTGAAGCTGGTGCAACCAGACGAGCCGCGCAGGTATTGTATCTCCCGAGTGAGACGTATTGAGAATTCCATAATTCTCTTACATCCTTTCTGCATTGTAGTGTAGTTTGGTATGCTAGCTTAAAATTGTTGCATGTTTGCTTCATTACAGCTTTCTTTGCATGATCATAAGTTATGCTCGGCTTTGTGCATTGTCGTGCATTTTGCCCCTGCCTTCGGGCGCATATCTTATTTGTATTGCATGTTTGTCTAAGTCTTCGGCCTTGTCAAAAATGGGTCGTCTCTAGGCTTTGACATTCACTCCCGTCATTGTTATGACTTTCGAGTTCTGTCAAAGAGGGGCAACTGTAGACACCCCATTTTTGACCGTCCTCAAGACTCGGACGTCACCGCTTGAACACTCGGTGATTATCCTTGTTTGTGTTTGTTTGGAGTTCCCGGAGGTTTTGGCTCTCGCGCCCTACCTCAGAATCTCCGAACTTGACCGTTCAGTGTCCGGTTTTGCACCGAACACTTGTGTTTTGCCTTGGAAGGGCAGGGTAGGGCTTGTAGACCATCCCCACCCATCACCGGCAGTGGCTAGAGGCCACCGGCTGGTTTTTGCTGCCACCGGCAAAATAGTTTGCCGGTCGGCACTATTTGTTGCCGGTCAGCACTTTTTTGTGCCGGTCGGCACTTTGTTTGGCCAAGATGGCATTTTTTGCCGGCCGATTGCTGTTCATCTGCTTTTGCAGATATTTTAGGACAGCTGTATAACTTTTTCTCCCCTCCATACACGTGTATGGAGGGATCTCCCTCTTGCAAAGCTTGTTGAATAAGCTTTACAAGAGGCTTATAGAGAGGGCTCTCTCTAAGGCAAAGGGAGGGAGGCTTAGACATTTTTGAGAGAAAAAAGACAGGGGAGAGCTCTGGTTTTCTAGGGTTAGGGTTAGATACACTCAATCTATCTCTCTTTCCCTCCCATTTTGCACACTAGGTGTTTTGTGCCTTACTATTGCACACAAACACCTAGTGTTTCACCTTCCTCTTAAGATTAGAGTTCTAAGGGGTTGTTCTTGAGCTTCTTGACTGATTTGGAGCCAAAGGAGGCCATTGGAGCATCCTTGTTGAAGAGGACTACAAGGGTAAGAAACTTACACCTTTATTCCCCATTCTTGCATCAATTTTATACCTATCTTAGAGCTGTTTTTGTGATTATTGTATAACATAAAAAAGTTCTATTTTTAAGCCCTCTTTATTGTTTATTAAGAGTGTTTTGTTGTTTGAGGGGTGTTGACCACCCTTAAGCCCCAAAAGGCCTCATTTTGAGCCATTTTGTGCTAGCTCCGGGATTTTGGTGTTGAGGTCTCTTCACCACTGAAATCTTGAGGGATTTCAGTGGTAAACATGATGCTTTGAAGTCCCAAGAAGGAGAGGGCCACCCCCTCTCCTTGTTGTCCTTGAAAAGGGCACATTTTGGCCTCTTAAAGAAGCCTATGCTTGAGTGTGTGTTGAGCATGTTTGGTTTGTTTTTCATGCTTATATATCCATGATATAACATGATTTCAAGTTGGTTTTGGAACCTTATGCATGTTTAGCATAGTTGCCATGTAATGCCTTATTTGTGCCTTAACATGTTCTAGGTTGTTAGCCTTTGTTGGAGCATGTTTTAGGCTTGTATTTGTGAAGGTTATATGCTTATTTTGCCATGTTTTAGATCTGTCCATAGTCGTTTGGGTCGATTTTAGCATGCATTATAAGGCTCCTTTGCATTTGGGCTTGTTGGCCTTGAGTATGTGCATGTGTAGCATGCCATCTTTGCATTGTTTTGGTGAATTGGGATCATCTTGCATGCTATTTCAGTCCCATTTCCATGCTCGTTTGATTGCCTCGCATGCCTCTTTAATGCTTTGAAAGCATGTGTTGCAATGCTCCATGTTTTGGCCATGGTGTATGCCTTTGTATTTGGGCCACTTAGATGCCATCTAAGTAGTCCTTTAGCTTTGTTTTAACATGCTAAACCCCTGTTTTTGGTTGCTTAATGCATGCCTTGTTTGGTCTTGTTAAGTATGCTCAATGCCACTTTGGTTTACTTTGAACACTTAGGCCATTTGTCGCATGCTTGACTTGATTTATAACTTGATTTGGCATCATTTTATAGCATGATTTTAGGGCTCATGTTGCATGCTAATTGTCCATGTTTCCTCCTTTCAAGTGTGCTTGAATGTTGTTTGATTTGTGCTTAAGTGGTGGCTCTCATGTGCATGTGTGTGTGCATGCCATCTAGCCTTCATTTCACAGCACTATGGCTACTGTTTTAGGCCTATTTTAGAGCCACCTAATTCATGTATAAGTCCATCTTGCCATCCATTTGCATTGCTCTATGTATGCTTGCATGATTGCATAAGTGCCTTGCCATGTCATGTTGCATTCCTAGCTTGTATGCCTAGGTTGCATTGCATTTTGCATGCATGCCTTGTTCCTTGAATTGGTGATAGGAATTGGGCCTAATTTGTTTGATTGGTTTGCATGCATTTGAAACCAAAGTTGCATACTTGGTTCCTTGGGCCATCATGCATGGAAATGCGTGATTGGTGGTCCGAGAACCGAGGCACATGTCCCTTTGAGTCATCACAATGATAAGGGACATGGTTAGTGCATACATGTCTTGAAATATGCTGTCATGCCTTGTTTTGCCCTCTGTTGCTGTGAGTTGCAGGTTCTGCAGGAATACTCTGCCGACCGGCAGTGTAATGTGCCGACCGGCACAATTTTCTCTGCCGACAGACCCTATTTTGTGCCGATGGCCATACTACACTGCCGGTGGAAGTTTCATCTAGCCGGTGGTGATCCCCTCTGTCCAAGGATGTAGTCCTGAGGTTTTGACAACCTCCAGAGGAGGAAAGGGAGGAAAACAGAGGCAGCTTGCGCATGGTGGCGCGTTTCCCGAGACGCTTTCCTGCTTTAATTAATTTAATTTAATTTGTTAATTAAATTAGTTAATTTGTAATATTAATTAGCTTGCGTAGTTAATTAATTTGTAACATTTATTCGGTCCCTCCGAGCGAGGGCAAATCTGTAATAAGTGTGTGTGGGTGTGTGAATGTCTTCCAATCCCCACTTCTTTCTTCCCTTTTACTTACCTGCTTTGATGGTTAGTATTAGGTCACGTCTAATTTAGCATACCTTATGCTATGCATGTGTGCATCCATGCATTTGTATTACATGCATTAGGCTCGGTACATCACGCTAATTGCATCAATACTTCAATTTTCAAACTGAATACGTGATAATTGTGCATTTTCACATGACATGTTTAGGATAGCCGAGCCTATCTTAGCGACATTTTGTATGCGATGCATTAGGCACTTCACATGGACTTGGATCATGCATGATTACTAACAAGTTCTTTGTTTTGGCGCGGAGTACTATGTAAGTATTTCCGCTTTAGCATATCGCATGAGTGTGAATGTTGCCATAACAGCATGCTTAACATGTGGCTAGATGCTTATGTGTTAAACTGTTTTGAATGCCTGTGGGTGAAGGCCGGATTGTTTGAGTTGGAAAAACTCGTTGAAATCCGTATTTTAGCCTACTTGCGAGTAGCAAATTCCAAAGCATTTTCAAACCAAACGGATATGCAATGTTTATTTCCAAATTAGGCAATCTAGTCTATACTTGTTTGCTGTGCGCATAACATAGTAATTCTAGGCTAATAACCGGAATAAGAACACATAAAGTTTTCAAAAACGGATATCACGGTTAGTAGAGGCCGGTCTTCGGACCGGGCGAAAGGGGGTGCTCATAGCTGACCTTCCCCGATCGTACCCAAGCTCCCGAGCCGAGACAACTCCGGTGATGACGGACATGTGGCCTTCGGCACCGAGTCAGGGTTTCCTAAATTCTCCCATAAAAAATATTTAGGTGGCGACTCTGTATCTGGCAAAGCAGTCCATGTTTGGCACTACTTTTTCAAAAATCTGTTTCTCAAAACGATTTGCCAGATTTGGACTCTTTGGTTCAGATTAAGAACCGTGACACAAATCGAGTCCGAACTGTAGCATGAGGCCCACGCGGGCGCTGTTACACGCGCGAGCCTCCAAACTTCGAATACGTTCCTCTTTCTTCTCCAATTTTCGTCGGGCAGCGCACAGCCGCATGCCAATTTCATAGGCAGTGTAAAGCCCCTTCACCACCCCGTGAATGCCTTCGGGAAATACGTCATAGTCCTGATGACCTACCATTGACTGTTGCACCTCAGGAGGAAAATTTTGTCGAGCAAACTCGACCGCTACATTTGGGTCTCGAACGATCGAGTCCGCCTCTATCATGGGTCTATTCCTCGCATATACCGCAAAGCTTAATGGGCACGGATTCGCGTCAGATCCCCTCTCGACTCGGAGCTGCGGAGATCTGCCCTACGACTGCTTGTCTCGCTTGGGGCAAGGGCAGATTCATCAATCTATTCGGCTCAAGTGCCCCAGACGGCCCATGAATCGACTCTTCAAAATTCTTAAGGTCATTTCATTCGGCTCCCGAATGATCATGCACCCCCTAGGGCAAGGGAAGATTCATCAATATATTCAGCTTAAATGCCCCAGACGGCTCATGAATCGACTCTTCAAAATTCTCAAGGTCGTCTCATCCGGCTCCCGAATGATCATGCACTGCTTGGGGCAAGGGCAGATTCATCAATCTATTTGGCTCAAGTGCCCCAGACGGCCCATGAATCGACCCTTCAAAATTCTTAAGGTCGTTCCATCCGGCTCCCGAATGATCATGCACCCCCCGGGGCAAGGGCAGATTCATCAATCTATTTGGCTCAAGTGCCCCAGACGGCCCATGAATCGACTCTTCAAAATTCTTAAGGTCGTTTCATCCGGCTCCCGAATGATCATGCACCCCCTGGGGCAAGGACAGATTCATCAATCTATTCGGCTTAAATGCCGCAAACGGCTCATGAATCGATTATTCAAAATACTTAAGATTCATCAATCTATTCGGCTTGAAAGCCCACAATACTCGGCATATGAGTGATAAATCAATATTGTCAAAAGATATTCAATCTATGAAAGCTCAAACACAACAATGATTTTATCCAAAGTAGTTAAAGGCAAAACATTCTTCGTTAACATAACTTCACAAACTGTGTACAAGTGGTGGTGAAATAACAAGGAAATTTTCATTAATAAATTGAGTGCAAATAGTAACCAATTTATACATGAAAACTACTCTGAACCAACAAAAATCTAAGTCTACCGAACAAAAACTTACATCGGAATTAAAAATACTTAATAAAATTGAAAAGTTTCCCAGATCAATCCTCGGGGTCAGATTCGAGTAGCTCAACGTCCACTTGCTTGTAGGGAATTGGCAAGGCCAATGTAACTCCAGCAGCAGCAAGGGCTTTGAGCCACCCATGTTTGAACCCCCGATTCTCGAATTTGGGAACTTCATCTACATATTCCGTGTAGGCGGCGCTTTTTCCTGCCTCAAATGCTGCAGAAGCCTCAGAATCGGCTTTTTCCTTTGCCGCCTTGAGGTCCTCTAACTGAACCTTCACCTCGACAAGCGCCTCCTTGGCTAACTTGAGCGATTCTTCGCTCGTATTTGCCCTACCCTCAGCGTCAGAGCGGAGCTGTTCAGCTGAGTGAGCCCTCTCCTCCTCTACTTCAGCTCACACACTCTCCATTACGACTCTCATCACTTCAAACTCGGCCCTACTCTTTTGACCGTCCTCCTCCGTTTGCAAACGATCAATCCTGCCAAGGGCATCATGCAGGCAGCGGCCTAGGTTCGCGATCCTGCCAACCGTCTACAAAACAAGTTGGGATCGTTAGATACCTTAATGGAAACAAATTCAAGAGAATTTGAGATGGTCACTTACCAAGAGCGTCGACTGCGCAGATAGGGCAACGACCATAACATCCGGCATGACGCGAAAGGCTGCGGTGTCAGCCGGCAAGGAAATTGAAGCTGCCAGGCTCAACGCCACAGCTGGATCGTCAATGGCTGAAACGTCAGAAGAGATCGGCATATCTTTAATCTTTGGCCGAACAATAAAAGGAGCAACCACGTCCGACTCTTCTAAATGAGGCCGTTTGGAAGCAAGGCTAATCTCCGACCCAGCCTCTCCCTCGCCACTACGCTTTTTGCCCCGCTCCTCCGGAATCAGACGTTCGTCAATGACTTGTTCAACCTCTTTCCCCGCTTCGGCCGCAGCAATCTGAGTCGTCTCTTCAATAACGGGTACGAAAGTTTTAATCAAGGTGGTCTCAGAATGGGCGGCCTCGGCCTTCCTTCGAGTAGCCATTTGCTCAGTATTTTTCTTTCTCGCCATCTGCGTAAGGCTTTCCCCAGCCATACCTTCGGAAAAATCACCGGGTAGGTCTCCCAAATTCGCAAAAATATCTCCAGAAGAAAACTCTGCCCGGCCCGAAGTGGACGGTGAAGGCTGGTTAAGTCCGGCAGCCTCAAACGCCGAGCTGTAGACACCCCATTTTTGACCGTCCTCAAGACTTGGACGTCACCGTTGGAACACTTGGTGATCATCCATGTTCATGTTCGTCTTGAGTTCTTGGAGGTCTCGACCACGCGCCTTGCCTCAAGACCTCTCGACTTGCCTGTTTTGTGTTTGGTTTTTCGCCAAACGCTTGTGTTTTGCTTTTGAAGAGCAGGGAATGGCTTGTTGGCCATCCCCACATCTCACCAGCCATGGCTTGAGGCCACCGGCCATTGTTTTGTTTCCACCGGCCAAATGTTTGGTCGGTCGTCACTCTTTGTGGTCGATCGACCATTTATTTGGTCAATTTGTCATTTTTGGCTGGCCGGCCACTGTGCATCTGCTTTTGGCAGATATTTTGTGCCAGCTGTGATAGCTGGCACCCACTTTGCACCCCCTCCATACACGTGTATGGAGGGATTTCACTCTTGCTTAGCTTGTTTTGTAAGCTTTTCAATAGTGAATCTCTATAAGAGGAGGCCTTCTCCTCCCTTCTCAAAGGTTCCAGAAGTTCAAGGGAGGGTCTGAGATTAGGGTTAGGGTTGTGTATCTATTCTATCTCTATATCTTCCTCTCTTTGTATATTTGTGTGTGTTTGTCCTTACTTTTGTGCACAAACACCTAGTGTTACACTTTCCTTTAGCTACTAAGGTACTAAGGAGTGATTTTCAGAGTTTTTGAGTGGATTCAAGCTTGAGGAAGCGGCTGGAGCTCAATTCTTGAAAGGGGTCTACAAGGGTAAGAACTTTACCTTTAAATACCCCATTTTTACATAGCCTTTTTGCCTACCTTGCATCTATTTTTGAGCTTACTATATAACATATAAAAGTTTTTTTTTTACTTGCTTAAAATAGTTGTTTAAGGTTGTTTTCGTGTTTGGAGTTGTTTGACCCCTCATAGGCCTTGTTTGGCCCCCATTTATGCTATTTTGGTGAGCTCCGTGACCACCTTGTTTGGGCCTCCTCACCACTGAAATCTTGAGGGATTTCAGTGGTGGGGATGGTGCTTTAAGGTCTTAAGAAGGAGAGGGCCATCCCCTCTCCTTGTTGCCTTTAATATTGGCCATTTTAGCCTCATGTGTGAGCATCTTGTTAAGACCATGTTGGCCACGTCTTAGTGGGTATTTGGTAGTATTTTTCCATGTTTTACCTCTGTTTTAAGTTGGTTTGGACACACCATGCTTGCTTTGCATACTTGTCTTGTAATGCCATGAAATTACTTTAACATGTGCCTAGCATTTAGACCACTATGCTTACTTGTTTTGGCTTAGCTTTGTGAAGCTTTTGTGCATGTTTTAGTATGCCTAAGGTTTGGTTGTGGTTGTTTTGGCCATCCATGACATGCCTTGCATAGCCACCTTGCATTTTGGCTTGTCAGCCTTGGGTGTGTGAGTGTTGAGAGTGTTGAGCATGCATTGCTTGCATCATTTCAGTGGTTTGGAACCACTTAACATGTCATTTCAGTCCTCATGGGATGCTCGTATGCTTGCATTTGATGTTCCTTTAAGGCCTTAGAGGGTTTGTGCTTCATGCTCCATGAATGTGCCATTGCGTATGCCATCATGTTTAGGCCTCTAGGATGCCATGTTAATGTGTTTTTGGCTCAGTTTTAACATGCTAAAACTCTGATTTTGGTTGTTCAAATCATGTCATATTTGGTTTTGCTAAGTGTAGTTCAATACCCCTTTGGTGAGCCTTAGGCCTTGGACCATAGTTGCATGCTTGGCTTGTCTTGTTTACTTGGTTTGGCACCTTTTATAACATGATTTCAGAGCTCAGTATGCTTGCCATATGTCCATGTTTGTCCCCTTTTAAGTATGCTTAAAAGTTGCTTCTATGTGCCTAAGTGTTGGACCATGTTTGCATACATGATTATATGTGTTTTGGCCCTCGTTTCCTTGGCATTTGGCCACTGTTTTGGACCTAGTAGAGAGCTGTCCATCTTGGTGTAAGTCCCTCCCTTGCATGTGGTCGCATGCTTGCCTTGCGTGTTGTTGTATATTTGGCCTATCGCATGTTATGGCATGCTTGAAACACTTTGCATTTGGTATGCATTCTCTTGGTTAAGTTGCTTAACATGTTGTCACACGTCTTGCATACTTACATGTCCACATTGCATCTTGTATGCTTGCCATTAGCATATCTGTTCCATGCCTTGCATGCTTGTTTGCTTAGGTTGCGTGCCTATTGCATGTCTGCCCACATGTTCATGTTGCATACTTAGGTCACATGCCTAGGTTGCATTTTGAATGCATGCCTCACCTCTTGAATCACCATGATGGAGGTTGGGTCCCTTGTTTGTTTTGTGTGCATTACATTTGACATTAAAATGCACACCTTTGGCCTCTTTGGCCATCACGCATTGAAATGCGCGATTGGTGGCCCGAGGGTTGAGTCCCAAACTCCTTTGAGTCACAAACATGATAAGGAGTGTGGTGGTGCAGACATTTGCTTGAAAATGCATTGCCATGCCATGTTTGCCCTCTGCTGCTGTCAAAACAGGATTCTGCAGGCATACATGGTCGGCCGACCATCTCTATTGCCGACCGACCAAACATTTGATGCCGAGAACCATATAAATGGTCGATGACCCATCTACCATGGTCGGTGATGTCACCCCTTGGTCGGTGATGCTCCACAGTGTTCAGAGAGTGTTCCTTGGGACTTGCACAATTTTCAAAAGAGCAGAGCAGGGTAAACAGAGGCAGCTTGTGCATGGTGACGGATTTCTGAGCAAACCCAAGCACGCATGCATTGCACCCTCTTCCCGAGGCTATTTTATTGCTTTCTTAGCTTAGTTAATTTGCTTAACTAGTTAAGTGGTCTGTAATATTTGATTAGCTTGTAGGTTAATTAATTTGTATTATTCTTTTGGTCCCTCCGAGCGAGGGCAATTGTGTAATAAGCGTCCGTGAGTGTGTGTATGTCTTCCAACCCCACGTCTTTCTCCATTTTTATTTACTAGCTTTTGATGGTTAGTATTAGGGCATATTCAATTTAGCATACCTTATGTTATGCATGCGTGCATCATTCATCAGTATTGCATGCATCGGGCTCGGCGCATCATGCTAACTGCATAGTATTTCAAATCTAATTTGAATATATGCTATCTGTTGCATTTCACATGCCATCCATAGATTAGCCGAGCCTATTCTAGTGACATTTTCTATGCGATGCATTAGCCACTTTAACATGAACTAGGATCATGCATGATTACTAACTAGTTTCTTGTTTTGGCTTGGAGTACACTGTGAGTGTTTTTTTATGCTTTAGCATCTCGCATGAGTGTGAATGTCAAACATGACAGCATGCTTACCATGTGGCTATATACTTATGTGATATAAACTGCCTGAATGCCTATGGGTGAAGGTTGGATTGTTTGAGTTGGAATAACTCATTGAAATCCGTGTTTTAGCCTACTTGCGAGTAGCAAATTTCAAATTGTTTTTCAACCAAACGGATATGAGATGCTTTGTTCCAAATTAGGCGATCTAGTCCTTACTTTTGTGTTGTGCGCATCACATAGTAAGATTAGGCTAATAACCGGAATAAGAACACATAACGTTTTCAAAACTAGATATCATGGTTAGTAGAGGCCGATCTTCGGATCGGGCGAGCGGGGGTGCTCATAGCTGACCTTCCCCAACCGTACCCAAGTTCCCGAGCCAATGCTACTTTGGTGATGACAGACACGTGGCCTTAGGCAACGAGTCAGGGTTTCCTAAATTCCCCGAAAATAAAATATTTAGGTGGCGACTCTGTATCTGGAAAAACAGTCCATGTTTGGCACTTCCTTCTAAAAAATCTATTTTCCAAAACGATTTACCGGATTTGAACTCTTTGGTGATTTATCAATCTCACATTGCACATTGTGAGATCAGATTAAGAACCGACACACAAATCGAGTCTGAACTGTAGCATCAGGCCCAAGGGCGCGTCTACACGAACGCATCGCCTCGTCGACCTCTTCGGCCTCCTCAGTCACCTCTCTAGTTGGTTCGGCAACTACCTCTACCACCGACTCTGCGTCTTCCCCCGAATCTGAATCTTCGAGGCCAATTTGCCTAAGGCTCTTGAAACTGGGAAAGAAAAGAGCCAAAAGGTGTTGATCGCTGGATGGAATTGGAATGTCGTCCGCGGCCGAGAATGTAGTATAAGTAGGTTCGTATCAGAGGAGTATGTGAGCAGCTCTCCCTTACTTTTGTACGTTTGAACGGCCGAAGTATCTGAGTGCAGACTTAATCAATCTATTACTTGCAAAGAACAAGGGGTGATTAAAGGAAAAAAGCCGAATAAAAGAAAGATCAACAAACACGAGGCGTTACATGGCAACCTGGATCCTTCCGTCTGGGAATAGGGTCTAGGCGGTCTTCGCCTTCACCGAACTCCCAATTACCTCGGACATTGACCATTACGTCGTCAACTCTCTTACCAGAACTGGCAAGCATGGTTATCAAGTGATGGTCAGTGTCCTTGGCCCTGAGAAAGTATCGCCCCAGCCGAATGGAAGATTTGGCCGAAGCGTAGCAGTGCCGAATCGCCGGAATGCCAAGGTTGATTCTAAGGCATCGGTTCAACTCTATCACCCCCATGATGATTCGAAAGAAATTTACGTTGGGTTGAGAAGGAATCAGACTCCAATTAGCGAAGGACGGCCCTAAGCAACGGATGTAGGGGAAAATGGACTCCGCCCTCCGCTATGGATAAGAGAGGGAAGACGATCGTATTTTCATCCTCCCTCTCCATATCGAGAGTACTGTCCGTTACAAGAGATAAGTGGACATCGTCGGGAATGGAAAAGTGTCACCGGAATTCGGAAATACGACCCTTAGAAAGGAGGTCTTTCAAGTGTTTAGCCATTTTCGCGGGGATTCAAGGTTCCGCCGAAATCAAAATGACAAACAGAAAATAGGGTTGCAAAGAAGAGAGAAAAAGACTTATGAGTAGACGGGGCAAGGATAGATGGAGAAGAATTGCAGAAAACGTGAGTCAGAGAAGGTCTGAAATTTCAAATCGCAATAAATGCGAGACGCACGAATGAGGCAGGAAAGTGTAATGATGACCAAAAAGGTGTGCGCGTTCTGACATCTGCATTGGGGCACGCGAAGCCGCCTGGCCTATTTTGAATTTTCCAAATCAAGACCAAACACGCCGATTAACTACCATCAATGGGGAGTTCGGGGGGCAATTGTGGGAGCCGAATAATGGCAAAATCAAAAGGTGCGTACCTTAGAAGACTGATATTAATCGGCTGTATCCTACGAGAATGGGAAGCCGAATACAATACATGTGCCGAATAAGTGTAGATCCTTAGAGCCGAATAAGAGAAAGGACAATGATTAAAAAGTAGGCCCTGGCCCCGAGGATCAAAAGGAACAGGTATAAATACAGGAACAATGGATTGAGAAAGTTATGGAAGAATCACTTCACTTAACTTAGTAAAGAAGCTATCCTGAGTGTCTGAACTGACTTGTCCGTCGGAGTGCTAATTCCGGCACCCCCAACCGGAGTGTTTGTATCTTTTCAAGTGACTAGCTGAGGATCACTAGTGTCTCCCAGGATCTGAAGAGTATTTCCAAACCACTTCCCCACACAATGCAAGACCGATAAATCACCAAAGAGTCCAAATTCAGCAAATCGTTTTAGAAAACTAATTTTAATAAAGAAGTGCCAAACATGGACTGGTTTGCTAGATACAGAGTAGCCACCTAAATGTTTTTATTTTGGGAAATTTAGGAAACCCTGACTCGTGCCTAAGGCCACGTGTCCGTCATCGCCAAAGTTTCCTCGGCTCGGGAACTTGGGTACGAGAGAGGAAGGTCATGCAATGAGCACCCCCACTCGCCCGATCAAGGATCGGCCTTTACTAATCATGATATTTTGTTTTTGAAAACACACGTGTTCTTATTCCGGTTTATTAGCAAGCGTACTACGTCATGCGCACAACATACAAGTATAGACTAGATCGCTTAAGTTGGAACAAAACATTTCATGTTTGTTTGTTTGAAAATGGTTTGAAGGTGCTACTCGGAAGTAGGCTAAGACATGGGCTTGCCACCCTCAAGTGGGCTTAGAAAACATGACTTTACCACTCTCAAGTGGGCTTAAAACTCGCATTTCAATGAATTGTTCCAATTCAAGCAATCCAACCTTCACCCACAGGCATTCAGGCAGTTATATCATTTCAGCAAATAGCCTCATGGCAAGCATGCTATCATGGCAACACTAACACTCATGCAAGATGCTAAAGCGTAAAAGCTTACCTAGTACTCCGAGCCAAAACAACAACTAGTTAGAAATCATGCATGATCTTAGTTCATGTTCAGATGGCTAATGCAACACATGCAAAATGCAACTAGAAATAGGCTCGAGTATTCTAAGATGGCATATGACATGCAACTTGATAACATGTTGTTGAACATGTATTCAAATAAGTATTGAAATACAATGCGGTTTGTATGATGCGCCGAGCCCGGTGCATGCAAGAAAGATGAATGAATGCAAACATGTAAGCATAAGGATGCTAATCAAAACATAACCTAGAACTAACCATCGTAAGCGGTTAAGTAAATAGGAGAGAGACGTGGGGTTGGAGGACATTCACACACTCATGCACACTTATTACAAAATCCGCCCTCTCGACGGAGGGTTCGAATAAATAATACAAACCAACTAACTATCCTAGCTAATTAATTATTACAAAACCGAATTGAAACAAATAGCTACACTAAGCTAGTTGAGATATTACACAACAAATCAAGTAATTAAATTACATGAATTAATCATGAATACTGAATGCCATGTTTGATTCACTTTCTTTCGGGGTACTTTGTTAAGTATATAATTAGCAGAAAGTATTGCTTCCCCCCATAAGTTCTGAGGTAATCCAGAACTGATTAACATGGCATTCATTTCTTTTAAAGTCCTATTTTTCCTTTCAGCAATTCCATTTTGTTGAGGTGAGTAAGGAGCGGTGGTTTGATGAATTATTCCATGTTCTTTACAAAACTCACCAAAAGGTGATTCATATTCACCACCTCTATCACTTCTAAGTTTCTTGATTTTCTTACCAAGTTGATTTTCAACTTCATTCTTATATTGAATGAAAGTTTCCAAAGCTTCATCCTTGGTTCGAATTAAATAAACATAACTATATCTAGTATAGTCATCTATAAAAGTGATAAAATACTTTTTTCCACCTCTAGTTTGAATTGATTTAAAATCACAAATGTCACTATGAATTAATTCAAATGGTTCCATACTTCTTTCAATTGAATGAAAAGGAGTTTTTGATAATTTTGTCTCAACACAAATTTCACATTTATGATTTGAATCAATTGCAAATTTAGGTAAACATTCCATATTAAGTAATCTACGCAAAGATCCATAATTAACATGTCCTTGTCTACCATGCCATAAATTTGAAGACTCAAGCAAGTAAGAAGAAGATGTATTATTATTAATAACTGAGGGTACAACGGTCATTACATTTAACTTGAAAAGGCCATCAGACATGTAACATTTTCCTACATACATCCCATTCTTAGTAAGTATAAATTTATCACTCTCAAATACTAGCCTAAACCCATTCTTACTCAACAAAGATCCGGAAACAAGATTCTTGCGAATGTCCGGTACATGCAGCACATTGTTGAGAGTGAGTTCCTTTCCAGATGTCATCTTGAGTACAATCTTTCCTTGTCCTTCAACTTTGGAAGTTGAGGAGTTGCCCATAAAGAGTTGTTCACCATTGTCCACTGTAGAATAAGATGTGAACATCTTTTTGTCGAAACAAATGTGGCGAGTAGCACCAGTGTCCACCCACCATTCTTTAGGATTTCTGACAAGATTTGCCTCGGAAACAACTGCAGAAAGATTGATGTCATCTACACCATTGGAAATCTTGTCCACTTCGGTCATATGGGCTTGAGCAGGCTTCTTCCTTGTTCTTCTTTTGCTTTTGCCTTTGCTACGACAATCTTTGGCCCGATGTCCCTCTTTGTCACAGATGTAACGTTTGCCATTAAACTTGTACTTTTTATTTCCCCTCCCCCCCCCCTTTAGAGCCTTGTGATGAACTTTCTCCAGAAGACTTTCGTTTCTTGGTTTTTGAAGCATGTTCCACCACATTTGCCTTAGACTCCATAGGATGCTTACCAGCCCGTTTTTCAGAATTGCGGTTGTCCTCCTCAATCCTCAAACACACAATTAATTCTTCCATAGAAATTTCTTTGCGCTTGTGTTTGAGGTAGTTCTTGAATTCCTTCCAGCCTTTTGGTAATTTTTCAATTAAGGCTGCAAGTTGGAAGGATTCACTGAGAGACATGCCTTCTGTGTGAATGTCATGCAAAATGAGTTGGAAATCTTGAGCTTGGCTAATCACAGTTTTTGAATCAACCATTACAAAATCCAAGAATCTGCCAACCACAAATTTCTTTGAGCCGGCATCTTCCGTTTTGTACTTTTTCTCCAACGATTCCCAAAGTTTATGTGCTGTCTTGATTGGACTGTAGACGTTGTATAATGTGTTGTCAAGTCCGTTCAAGATGTAATTATGGCAAAGGAAATCGGCATGTTTCCAAGCATCAACCGTAGCAGCCACTTGCCGGTTGGTTTCATCCTCTTTCAGGATAGGAGCATCTTCACGGAGGAAACGAGCCAGATTCAGAGTTGTAAGATAGAACAACATTTTCTGTTGCCATCTTTTAAAGTCAGTTCCTGAGAACTTCTCTAGCTTCTCTCCATGATTTATTGGTACTGTCACCACAGGAGAGGGAGTTGGTGCAGTTGCAGCCACCACAGTAGTACTTGTTCGGGCATTTGTTTCAGTAGCCATCAATTCTAATTTATAAAATAAAATTATAATTAGAATTTACACTACCCAGAAAATTAAACCAAATTCACAGAATTAAATTCTATAAAAAAAATAAAAGAAACAAGAATGTTACTTTTATTTTCCAATTAATTTGGAAATAAAATAAAATTTTATTCAGCCAAATTAATTCCACACAAGAAGTTAAATTCTATAAAATAAAAGAAATAAGAATATAACTTTTATTTTTTAATTAATTTGGAAATAAAATAAAATTTTATTCAACCAAATTAATTCCATAAAGGAAATTAAATTCTGTAAAGTAAAAGAAATAAGAATATAACTTTTATTTTTCAATTAATTTGGAAATAAAATAAAATTTTATTCAACCAAATTAATTCCACACAGAAAATTTAATTTCTGTAAAATAAAAGAAATAAGAATATAACTTTTATTTTTTTAATTAATTTGAAAATAAAATAAAATTTTATTCAACCAAATTAATTCCACACAGAAAATTTAATTTCTGTAAAATAAATGAAATAAGAATATAACTTTTATTTTTTCTGTTAATTTGGAAATAAAATAAAATTTTATTCAACCAAATTAATTCCACACAGAAAATTTAATTTCTGTAAAATAAAATAAATAAGAATATAACTTTTAGTTTTATAATTAATTTGGAAATAAAATAAAATTTTATTCAACCAAATTAATTCTACACAAAAAATTAATTTCTGTAGCACTTCAATAATTAAAATACTAAAACAGAATTTTAAGTAATGAAAACTCAGAAAATAATTTCTAAAACCCATAATTAATTTTCGAAAAAATTCCACAAAAATATATTCTGAATTGTTAATGACACCAGTATCGTACTACTAGTTGTCAAAGAAAATAGACAATATATTACTACTATATGTCAAATAGCATATAATCACTATTTGTTTTTCTAACCAGAATATTATTTTGTTAATCCATAGAAAATAATTTTCTTAAAAGAAGAAAGAGAAAAAGAAACAAACGAAAAAATTCTGTAAACAGAATAAATTCGGATATGTCTGAAGATTGTTGGAACAATCTTCTGTGTAAATAAAATAAATTGAAACTAAATCAAACAAAATAAATAAATAACATACTGAATTTATTTATCGAACCGAATTTAAAAATTCAAAAGACCAAGTCGAGTGTGTGACACTTTATCCTTAAGACAGATTCGCCCCGCTACGGTGCTTACGGTTGAGTGGCGTCTATCTCCCAGGATACAATGATCTTAACCAATTTGTAGTAGCACTCCAAAACAAATTGTCCGGCGAACCAAACCTGTGTTCTAACTCTCTGAATATTTTTCGCAAAATTATATATGTAGAATAAAATGCAGCAGAACTAATTTGGACAGTAATGAGACAAAATCTGGACTGATTTTCGGATCCCCTTGACTGCTGAAAAATGATTGTATTTATAGGCAAAATGAAAGACCCGAACAGGTATCAAAATTTAAATGAAAAGGTGCACAATTTAAAAAAACAAGTGCACGCACTATTCACAATTTGAAATTTTGATTTGTCCGTTGGAAAGACCAAATTTTCAAACAATTTGGAACAAGGCCGTTTGGTGGAATAGTTATAAACCTGTTGGAACTGATTTTTGTTTTATTAAACTATTAGAATAATTTAATCAAAACAAAACCAATTCAATTGAAAAGATTTATTAAAAACTGTTTGGAATATAAATATTAATCTATTTGACAAACTTTAGGAAACCACTCAGGAACCCAAAATTTTGAATTTAGAATTAAATTAAATTCCCACAATAATTTTTATTGAAAAAATTCAAAAGAATTTTATCTAAAAAATTAATGGTAGACCCGAAAACGACGTCAACTTTCCATTCACTCATAAATTGTTTTGACGTTCCGTCTTCACTGTGTGACTTGCCACGCGGCAAGGAACACTTCACCTCTTCGGACCCACCCCAAAAGACGTTTGGGGCCCACTCAAATTTGGGCTCAAAGTTGGCCCAACATAAGCCATATAAAACACCACCATTTTTCCAACAAAATATTGCTCCGTAGCCATCTCTCAGTTCATGTCCCCAAGCTGTTGCCAAGCATTCCTAAGATAATATAACCAGTTTACCGCATGAATTACACAAAGAAGCTACAAATCTTATTATCAAAACTAACAGCCAATTACACACCAAAATGTAATTAACGAATAAGGATGAGCACTAATGTAGTGTACAAGTAAAGTCCATTTGCTTTATACCTACCTTAACTTATGTTATGAGTTTCGTAATTGGGAGAGGTTAGTATGAGAAAAGGCAAGTGAATAGGATGAACCCTAACAAAGTGTTGTGTGTATATGTTGCAATGTTGTGAATTGTGCAGAGGGTTTAGAACCACTTCCATGGGAGACAAGGCTTAGGGGTTGTTTGGGAAATGCTAGATTAGTATAATTTTTCACTCTTCATGAAAAAATGTGAAATATGGGTTGGGTTTGAAATGATGTGTTGGAGAGGTGATGTAACTCAAATAATAAGTGATGTGACCCAAGTAAGATGATTGTGACTCAAATAAGATGATGTGCTAAAATATAAAACTGTTTACTCTAGTTGGAAAGCATGTCATTGAATTCTATGGACAAAAAGTACAAAAACACAGTAAATCAAAAACCCTGAACTCATAGAAAAAAAAGTTTTGTTTACTCATTAGATGAGAACTTTGAAAACAAAAACAAAAACAAAAAGCAGTAAAAAAAAAAAACTTTGATCAGCTAATCCTATAAATTTGCAGATATTGATTTGAAATGAATCTGAAACGTATCAATATAAAATAGTTCAATTTTAGGAAAATATATACAGGAAAAGTCACATACAAATAATTCAATTATGTGTACCTACACTAAATTGTGTAATGCTTTTTTATGTTAGTATAGATAACTCTTTATATAATATATTTAACTTTTTATTTTGTTTCATGGTACTTCAATTTAGTTAATTATCAATGGATAAGAGTTGGATAAAGAAGAGTAGATTGTCAAGAGATTATATGCAATGGATTAAAGAATTTTTGGAGTTTGCTTCTCACAATGTATCTAATGATGGAACAATTCCATGTCCATGTATGAGATGTGTGAATTCATACATGTTGACCCTAGAAGTTGTACATGATCACTTGGTATCCTATGGAATTAGTCTGGGTTATAATTGTTGGTATCATCACGGGGAAATTATGTCTGCAACGACTTCTAGTAGAACTAGTCAAAGCCATGTTGAAGAAATAGGACCCAAGTATGGTGATATACATGGCATGTTGCGGGACGTGTTTCCCATGCACACCCAAAATATGGATGAATATGCAGAAGAAAGTAATTTACCAGAACCATCTGATCAAGGTCCAAGCGTGCAACGACCTCAAGAAGATCCTAATGAAGATGCACAAAAATTTTACGACTTACTGAAAGATGCTGAGAAGCCTTTGTATGAAGGGTGCAAGAATTTTAGCAAGTTGTCAGCAATTGTGCATCTGTATCACTTGAAATGTCTTAATGGATGAAGCAACCACTCATTCACAATGTTGCTTCAAATTTTGAAAGATATGTGTAGACACCCCATTTTTGACCGTCCTCAAGACTTGGAAGTCACCGTTT
The DNA here is from genome assembly GCF_055761805.1 of Camellia sinensis. Classification (NCBI taxonomy): domain Eukaryota; kingdom Viridiplantae; phylum Streptophyta; class Magnoliopsida; order Ericales; family Theaceae; genus Camellia; species Camellia sinensis. The sequence goes on from NC_138966.1 coordinate 18,770,223, forward strand.
GAACACTCGGTGATTATCCATGTTTGTGTTCGTTTGGAGTTCCCGGAGGCCTCGGCTCGCGTGCCTTGCCTCAGGATCTTCGAACTCGACCGTTTAGTGTCTGGTTTTGCACCAAACACTTGTGTTTTACCTTGGAAGGGCAGGGTAGGGCTTGTGGACCATCCCCACCCATCACCGGCAGTGGCTAGAGGCCACCGGCTGGTTTTTGCTGCCACCAGCAATATATATTGCCGGCCGGCACTATTTGCTGCTGGTCAGCACTTTTCAGTGCCGGCCGGCACTCCTTTTGGCCAAGATGGCATTTTTGGCCGGCTGATTACTGTGCATCTGCTTTTGCAGATATTTTAAGACAGCTGTCTTGCTTTTGCTCCCCTCCATACACGTGTATGGAGGGATCTCCCTCTTATGAAGCTTGTCTTGTAAGCTTTACAAGACAAGAAGTGCCATATAGAGAGAGAGAGAGGTCTCTTGGCTGAAAAGGTTAGAGAGTTTAGATATTTTGAGAGCAAAAATAGCCATTGTTAAGCTTTGGTTCTAGGGTTTGAGTTAGATACACTTCCTATATCTCTTTCCCTCTCTTTTGTGCTCTAGGTGTTTTGTGTCTTACTATTGCACACAAACACCTAGTGTTTCACCTTCCTCTTGGAACTGAGGTTCTAAGGGACTAATTTTGAGGTTTTGGTGTTGGATTCAAGCTAAGGAAGGCCATTGGAGCACCATTTGTGAAGGGGTCATCAAGGGTAAGAATCTCACCCTTTTATTCCCCATTTTTGCACCTCATTTCTACCTATTTTAAATTCGTTTTTGTGCTTATTGTATAACATAAAAGAGTTCTATTTTTAGGCCCTCTTTATTGTTTATTAAGAGTGTTTTTTGGTTTGGGGGTTTTTGAACACCCTTAGGCCTTAAAAGGCCTCATTTTGTGCCCTTTTGTGCTAGCTCTGGGATTTTGGTGTTGGGGTCTCTTCGCCACTGAAATCTTGAGGGATTTCAGTGGTGAAGATGATGCCATGAAGTCCCAAGAAGGAGAGGGCCACCCCCTCTCCTTGTTGTCCTTAAAAAGGGCATGTTTTGGCCTCTTAAGAGAGCCTATGCTTGAGTGTGTGTTGAGCATGTTTAGGCTATTTTTCATGCTTATATATCCATAATATAACATGATTTTAAATTGGTTTTGGTACTCCATGCATGCTTAGCATAGTTGCCTTGTAATGCCTTGTTATGCCTTAACATGTCTTAGGTTGTTAGCCTTTGTTGGAGTATGTTTTAGGCTTAGTCTTGTGAATATTTTGTGCATGTTTTGCCATGTTCTAGGTCTGTCCTAGGTTGTTTGGGTCGAATTTGGCGTACATCATATAGCTCCTTTGTATTTAGGCTTGTTGGCCTTGAGCATATGAATGTATAGCATGGCATCTTTGCATTGTTTTGGTGATTTGGGGCCACCCTACAAGCTATTTCAGTCCCATTTTCATGCTTGCTTGATTGCCTTGCATGCCCTTTTGATGCTTTGGAAGCATGTGTAGCGATGCTCCATGTTTTGACCATTTGTGCATGCCTTTGTTTTGAGTCATTTAGATGCCATCTAAGTGGTCTTTTGGGCCTTATGTTATGCGCTAAAACTCTGTTTTTAGCCATTTAGTCCATGCCATGTTTGGTCTTACTAAGTGTAGTTCAATGCCCCATTGGTTTGCTTTGAACACTTGGACTATTTGTTGCATGTTTGGCTTGATTTTGTTGCTTGGTTTGGCACCATCCTAACATGATTTTTAATGCTTATGTTGCATGCTATGTGTCCATGATTACCCCCTTTCAAATGTGTTTGAGGGTTGTTCAACTTGTGCCCAAGTGTTGGCCTTTCAACATGTGTATGTGTGCATATGTATTTGGCCCCTCATTTTAGCATTATGGCTACTGTTTTAAGCCTATTTAGAGTTGCCTAATTCATGTTTAAGTCCATCTTTGCATCCATTTGCATTGCCATATGTATGCTTGTATGCTTGCATAAGTTAGTTGCCATGCCATGTTGCATCCTTAGCTTGTATGCTTAGGTTGCATTGCATTTTGCATGCATTCCTTGCCCCTTGATTTGGTGATAGGGATTAGGACTTTGGTTTGATTTGGTTTGCATTTCATTTGAAATCAAAGTTGCATACTTGGTTCTTTGGACCATCATGCATGGAAATGCGTGATTGGTGGTCCGAGAATCGAGGCACATGCCCCTTTGAGTCATTATCATGATAAGGGATATGGTTGGTGCATACATGCCTTGAATTGTGCTGCCATGCTTTGCCTTGCCCTCTGTTGCTGTCATTTGCAGATTCTGCAGGAACACTCTGCCGACCGGCAGTGTAAGGTGCCGACCGGCAATAATTCCTCTGCCGACAGCTTCATTTTGTGCCGATGGCCACACACCACTGCCGGTGGTAATTCCACTCAGCCGGTGGCACTCCCCAATGTCCAGGGATGCAGTCTTGAGGTTTTGACAGCCTCTAGAGGAGTGAAGGAAGGAAAACAGAGGCAGCCTATGCATGGCGGCGCGTTTCCCGAGGCGATTTATCTGTTTTCTTAGCTTAATTTAATTTGTTAATTAAATTAATTAATTTGTAATATTTAATTAGCTTGCGTAGTTAATTAATTTGTAATATTTATTTGGTCCCTCCGAGTGAGGGCAAATCTGTAATAAGCGTGCGTGAGTGTGTGTATGTCTTCCAACCTCACGTCTTTCTTCCCTTTTATTTACCTGCTTACGATGGTAGATTAGGGCACGTTTAAATTAGCATACCTTATGCTATGCATGTGTGCATCCATTTGTATTGCATGCATTAGGCTTGGTACATCATGCTAACTGCATTTGTACTTCAATTCAAAAACTGAATATGTGATAGTTGATCGCATTTCATATGCCATGCTTAGATTAGCCGAGCCTATCTAATTGCATCTTGTATGTGTTGCATTAGGCAATTTAGCATGAACTAGGACACGCATGTTTTGCTAACTAGTTTACTGTTTTGGCACGGAGTACGATGTAAGTATTTATGCTTTAGCATCCCGCATGCGTGTGAGTGTTGCCATGACAGTATGCTTGCCATGTGGCTAAATGCTTATCTGTTAAACTGATTGAATGCCTGTGGGTGGAGGTTGGATTGTTTGAGTTGGAAAAACTCGTTGAAATCCGTATTTTAGCCTACTTGCGAGTAGCAAATTCCAAAGCACTTTTCAAAATCGAACGGATATGCAATGCTTATTTCCAAATTTGGCAATCTAGTCTATACTTGTTTGCTGTGCGCATAACATAGTAATTCTAGGCTAATAAATGGAATAAGAACACGTAATGTTTTCAAAATCGGATATCATGGTTAGTAGAGGCCGGTCTTCGGACCGGGCGAAAGGGGGTGCTCATAGCTGACCTTCCCCGATCGTACCCAAGCTCCCGAGCCGAGACAACTCCGGTGATGACGGACATGTGGCCTTCGGCACCGAGTCAGGGTTTCCTAAATTTCCCCATTAAAAAATATTTAGGTGGCGACTCTGTGTCTGGCAAAGCAGTCCATGTTTGGCACATCTTTTCAAAAATCTATTTCTCAAAACGATTTGCCGGATTTGGACTATTTGGTTCAGATTAAGAACCGTGACAATTTGAGAGTCCCACAAATGACCCCACAAATGAACAGAACGGGACTCACCCTCCCGGGGCGTTCGGGGACGTCTACAGTTTCTGGCGACTCTGCTGGGGAGTATTTAGAGAGCTTGACTCGAACTCGTGATATCCTGTTTTGATTTCACTTATGTGTTTCTTTGCATTGCATGTGCATTGGTGCGCCTAGGAACACAGTGTTTGCCATCTGCCATTCCTGAACGGTTTGCCGGAGGATTGTCTTGTCAAGACATGTCCATAAGGCTGACCGGTTATGGGCTCTGACAGTATGGGAACACAAACCCCGGTTTACCGGGGCACCCTTTTTGACCATTCGACCTAGTCCATGTTCGGATCCATAGTGACCATTCCAAGTTAGGACAGGTTGCTTACCCGATGGTAGGTTGTTTGAAAACCGCTGCGTGCGTAGTGAAACCCTAGTTCCTGACAAAATAGGACAGGGAAACCCTACCCCAACATAGGGGTGATTGAGCTCCATTTACTTGCTCTGTGCTTTTAGAGTGTATCTCTACAGGAACGCATATACCAGTTTGCGAGTTTGAGTATCAGGCCCGAGGGCACCAGAATCAGTATTGTTGAGAATCAGTTATCAGGAATCAGTTATCCGCGGGTATCAGATTCAGTATTTTGGGAACAGAAATCTGGGAACAGTGATCAGCAGTAGGGTACAGTTGTTTGGCTACGCCCGTGTTTGATCAGTTTGTACTGAAATGCTGCCTGTTTTTCCTTTCAGTTCAGAGAGTGGCAGAGTTGATACAGAATTGCCAGTGTCTCCCCTTGCTGAGGCAGGATTTATGGCGGCACAAAATTCAGAAGAAGTTGTGGTTATGACGGCTGCATTGGAGCAGGGGACCGCTCTGCAGAGTGAGGCCAGCATCAGTATGTCACACCCACCCAGGTCGCCCGTTGTGCACCCGGTTTGGGCTCCCCAGTTATATCAGGCTCGTGAGCCCACCACCTTTGAATTGTTGGGAATGATAGGAGACCTCCAGAGGTCCGTGGCCGATCTGGCCTATGGAATGTCGGCTTCACCGCCAGCGGCGCCGTATGCCGGGAGTTTCGTACCACAGGAGCCCCCCGCTACTGGGGCGGATTGTGATAGAGCTCAGCCAGCCAGAGGTGGCTTCCAGCTACAGCCGCGACACGCCAGCACCGACCCAGACCCTTGATCAGGCTGAGGCCAGAGGAAAGGACAAGGCAAAGGTAGACGCCGATCCTATTGAACAACTGCTGTGGGCAGTCGAGGCTCTGAAAGTCAGAGGGATGAACAAGCAACAAACATCCGCGATCGTGATCAAAGCTGTGGATGATGCTTTCCCCGCTCCGATCAAAGGCAGTTCAAGCCAGGTAGAAAATCGGGATGGGCCCCGTCATGCCCAGACAAATCCTGTAGTTCCCAACCCTGCACCGGGAAAGGTTCAAAAAGCCAAGGCAGTGCTAGCCGATCCTTTCGCTAGCGCATCTGGCAAGAATCCTCAAACTTCAAAGTACCTGCCCTGAGGGCGCAGGGTCTTTCACGACCTCCACATGCCTTTGTCTAGGGCATTGCTAATATTGGCGAAGAATGGGCATCTTAAGCCTTTGGAGCCTCGGCCGCTTCCGAAGAATCTCCCCGCCACGCATGATGCTACCTTGTACTGCGCGTACCCCCAATAGTCCGGTCACAGTGCCGATGGACGTTCCCGCCTTCGTCATGAAGTGCAGGATTTGATCGATAACAAGGTTATCCTCCCACCCACCTCGACCAAGTCCGTCACCACCCAGTTGTTGGATTTCGAGGGCTCAGATACTGCGAGTATGTGAAGTGGACCACCAGCGGGCGACATTTGGTATATTTTGGATGTAGCGTCTGGCACGCATTTTTTGAGTATCGGTGAAACCGAGTTTTGTAAATCCTGGCTTGGATATCAAGTCAGTCTTTTGTTTGAGTCTGTCTCTTTGTCTTGACTCAGTCTTTTTTTTGCTTAAGGGTCTGTCTTGTTGTGTCGAGTCAGTCCCCTTTGTATATAATACTAGGTGATTCTGGGGTTGTTGTCCCGAACGCCATTTTGTTATTATCTGTTTTTGTTTTGAGTCTGTTTCAGCCAAGGAGCCAGTTACACCAATCAAATCCGAATGAAACAGCTGTTGCTATCTCAACTTCATGCTTGCTTTCAGCATAAGTGCCAGAGAATTTGATTGGGCTGACAGTAAATCTCGCCTGCTCTCCTGCGCGCCAAACTCATTGCATTAACCTAAGTTTTTTCAAAAAACAAACCTTTTTGAACACTGCGGTGATAAAAACGAAGAGGAAGGAATTCCTCGGGTTTTGCAAAATTTTGATCATTTTGAGAGAAAGAGAGGCGTGCTAAGCCTTTTAATGAGTGGAATCATGCTTGTCGGCGTGAGTACTGAGAAGAATCCTGGCCTGATCCAGATTGGTTCCACACTATCTTCGGCGCGAGCGATTTGTCGCTTTCTTAAAAACTTTCAAAAGCAAATGTTTTGCGCGGCCCTGTGAAGACTTGTGTGGAATCCCTCTTGAGGTCGCGCAGCCTAGGATCGCTCTCAGCCTCAAGATTCAACCCATTTGTTTTCCGACTTTGAACCCGTTCAGAACGTTCAGAAAGTTCAACAGACAAACGCCATGAAAGGTCTGTATGGCCAGTTTTGAAGCAGCCCTCGAGCAAGAGGCACCAAAGTCGAATCAGAAGGAGTAGATCTCGCCGGAAGAAGCTCGTGGAGTAACCGGGCTGGATTCTCCGCAAATCATTGCAACAGCCGTTCTCCTAGACACAGAGAGGCTTCAATTCAAGAAACCATTTGGCATGGACTTGCTACACTTTTACCCTTTGAGAGGCTCGCTGGGCCGAAAACCCGGAAGGGCGACCCAGGCAAAAGTTAGAGCAAGAGAAAAATACAAAAAAGACAAAAAAGAAGAAAAGAAAAGAAATGAAAAGAGAAGAAGAGAGAAAAAAGGAAGAGCAAAAAAAAAAAAGAAGGAAAAAAAATAGAAAATGAAAAAAAAAAAAAAAAGCTCGCAAGGTCGAAAACCCGCATTGGGCACCTTGGCAAAAGTGAGAGCCAAACAAAGTGAAGGTTAAAATACCCGAGTGTACCTTAACCGGAACTACGTGAGGCTTGATTCCCATGTTTGGGATACGTAGGCAACTTCATCATGAAGTCCAGCCCCCAACGCTTTCATAGCGTCTCAGTCCATGCAATGGTTTCGATTTCATCCCAAAGTCCAGTTGCCAACACCCTTCAAGGTGATTGTGTCCATATATGTGTTGTGACCGTCTTCGTCATCGCTATGTCCAAGAGTTCGACCACCGCCAATGAAGACTGTCTGCGGATTGCTGCGGCACCACCCAAACAAGGGGCAACTTTCCGTTGCCGCAAGCCGGCATGAGACGCCATTCAAACCAGGGGCAACTTTCCGTTGCCTCCCCCCCCCTTTTTCAAACCAGGGGCAATTTTCCATTGCCTCCGATCCGAGGTTGCGCGTCTCAAAGAGTAAGTGCCATGCTCGTTAAACATTGACTGTTTGAAAAATAGTTTTTGAAAATTTTTACTGAGGTTGACTATTTTCTCGAAAACTATTTCATTTTCCAAAACTGGACCATTGTCTTGGACCCAAAAAAGGAAATTTTTCAGTGCTTGCTGCCTGACTTGCATGCTTTTCAAATCAAAAAATCGAACAAGTACGTTAATCTGACTCTCATTTTGATCAAAATTGTTTTAGTAGAAAGCAAAAACAAAGAATGGTTAAAATGATGAACTAGGGGCACAGTTAAGCCAGGCGTTCTGTCTTTCCCCCGTCATCGACGTACTTGCTAGAAGAGCGCTCTACCCGTCAGAAGAAATAGCTGTGAGCTAACGGTGTTGAGCATGAACCCACACCTTTCTATTTATCCATCAATCACCCCGGGGAGGGATGAAAAATGAGAGAATGAAGAATAGAGAGGTGTAAGTTGAGAGAAAAGTAAGGAAAAGGGTTTTGAGAAAAAAATCCGAGCTCGAGAGCTGAGTGATGTGAGAATCACAAATCAGAAAGGGTGGGAAACAATACCCAGAGAAACTGGCTCCTCATGATCTGAGGTCCCCCGTCATTGTTAACGCGTCTGTATGTCGTGTCTTTTGTTTTGTATATCTCCACCTTTTGTTTTAGGTCTTTTTTTAGCGTGTTTCGTTGTGTTTAGGTCGTGTACCTATATTTGAGTCCTCCCCGCTGTGTTCAGTTGTAAGCTCGATATCCCGTTTTGAAAAACCCTCATTTGATTTCAAAATTCATTTACACTCGGAATGCTGTGCCATTCTCTACATTTGAACGTGTTTCGACTCCAACCGGTTCCATCTTTGAGGTCCGTCCTGTTAGATTGGGCCGTTTGTTCAGAATTTGCTGTGTCCAGAATGAATCCAATGCTGTGTTATGGGCTGTATGCAGATTAATCCCCAACAGAGTAAGGGCCGTGTATCCGGAATCAGGCAGTGGGTTGTTTGGGTTATTTTGCTGCTGGCTGTTTTAATTATCTGATTATTACAAGTGCAAGTGTTCAATTTTCAGATAACCAATCAATTTCATTTACATTGAGGTGTAACATGATGAGATGCGATGCAATGCATGAGATATGTAGATGTAACACTTTTTCAGATAAAAAGTCTGTTTCATTTCATTATCTTTTCAAATGTACAAGTTTTGGAAACAAAAATCTGCCTGCGGCAGTACAAGGTAATCTAACTACCAACAAAAGGAAAAGTACAAGAAAGAAGAAAAATAACAAAAATCTGCATCCATGTCGAGCACTCCGGGGGGCCGTCAGTCCGTCCTAGTCCTCTTCCTGGACGAGGGTCCAGGAGCATCATTAGCATCATCGTCAGAGCCCGAGCTAGAACCGCCTCCGGACTCCTCCTCCGATGACTCGGACTCCGCCTCTGACTCCTCGTCATCATCATCATCCGGGACTGGAGCTCGCGAGCTGCTCCCGACATGAGTACGCCCTCCCCTGGTACGGGGAAATATCCGGCCCTCCTCATCTCTCCCCCGGGCAGGGACAGAAGGCCCAGCTGGAGCACCTCCTGCCATGGGAATCTGGAAAGGAGGCTGAAAAGGTACACAAAAGGGAAATGCATCAGTATACTGTAGACAGTTTATCAGTGCAGAATGTAGTGTATGAGTACAGTGTGAGAATGCCGTGAGCAGTCTATCAGTGCAGAATGCAGTGTGTGAGTACAATGTATGAATGCCGTGGGCAGTTTAACAGTGCAGAATGCAGTGTATGCAATGTTCAGATACTGTGAGATCAGTGTATCAGGTGTTGTGCCGTGCATCAGATTATGTAAAGCAGTATATGAATGGTTTGAGGCCAGTGTCAGAAGGACATACCGGTATGCTGTAGAGGGCTAGGAGATCAAAAGTCCGCTGAAGCATCCCCATCATCGAGGCATTCATCGCCAACGACTGACGGGTATACCCAGGAGAAGTCTGCAAAAGCGTCAGATGCATCAATATTCTGTGGAATATCAAATAAACTGAAATGAATGACTGTACAGAAAGGCAGTAGTACATACCGGAGGCAAGTCGGGGACATCGATGAACTCGTGACCAGCCGGTGGAGGGGCGAAGGGGATCTGATAGGTCGACCCACCCTGCCCCTGGAAAGTCAGTACAGCGGGCAGGGCAGGCCAACCAGCTCCCCGTCCTCCATGCACTCCGCCCCTACCATGGACTCGGGCCCTTCTCGCAGCCCCTACTCCAACTCCCGCTCTGGCCCCAGCTGCCGATGCCATAGGCCTAGCCCCCTCTGCTCGACGGCCGCTCAAAGGTCACATCAGGTACGTCCGCACGTACTCCTGATAGTCGCTGGTACCTCTGAAGCCGGCCTCCTCCCAGCCGATGGTGTAGTCGTCCATCTGCTCGCTGGTGAGCCCCTCGGTCTCCCTCATATCTGCCGGGGGGTGAACCGAGACTATCTGCTCAGGTAACCCCAGGGTCTAGCGTAAGAAACGCTCCCCCAGGTACCAAGCCCGACAGACCGGGCCCTCAAGCAAGATCGGGAAACGTGAGGTCTCCTCCGCACCAGTGAACCGATCCCGCATCGCCGCCGGCAAGGGAGCCCACGGCCGCCATGTGATCTGAAAGTGACAGACAGTTTGTTATCTACTGTTTTGAAAATATACAGTGAAAAAGCGAAGCTTAAATGAACTGTAAGTAAAACATACCTCGGCCGGGGTAATGGTATCGAAGTATCGGCGGAAGAAGCTGAATGTCTCCCGTGGTCGCCGGGTGCATCTCCCGTCGAAGCGACTCGAAAAGGGGACGGCCAGAGGAGTCTCCGCAACTGGCACAGGAGCGAGCCTAGGGAAGTAGGCGTAAACCCACAACTGCAAGATAAATACCAGTGCATTTATCAGTTGAAGCAGAATGCAGAATAAAGCAGAAATGGCAGAGCCGTGTGTTGTGCAGTGTATTGTGTGCAGTGTACAGTGTGAGCAGTGTGCAGTCAGTGTAAAGCAGAATGTATGTGTGTGCTGGGTGTACAGTATACAGCAAGTGTAAAGCAGACTACAGTGTGTGCAGTGTACAAAATACAGAAAGTATAGGGCAGAAATGAAAAGCGGAGAAGAAGTGTACCTCCCAAGCCCGCCAGTAGCCTCCGAGTAGCTGGCCGCTGCCGCGAGAAGCCGAGCTCATGTACCCGTAGAGGGTGGACAGAGCGGCGCCGCCCCAATCATAGTGCAGAATGTCCCGGACGTCCACCAGTGCGCTGAGAAGACAAAGAGGCACGGTGTTCGCCCGATCGGCGAAGATGGTAGTCCCGAACAGGAACATGAGGAAGCCGCGAGCATACCTCTCCACGTCCTCCGGGGTCATCTGCGCCTCCTCCTCCAACACGAGCTGGACCCGAAACTGTACCTCAAACCAGGAGTATCGAACGAAACCTGGGCGAGCTAGGGGTGGCGCCTCCCCCAGTAGATGGACCTGAGCGGCGGTCCACTCATCCATGTCGATGTCGAAAGGGATCGGATCACCCCCCACCCCGATGCTAGTGAGCATCGAGAAATCGTAAGGGATCATCGTCATGTCCCCTGCAGTGGAAAAATGAAAAGAATCGGTGGTGTCCCACCATCTCTCCGCCAGAGCGGCAAGGAGAGGCCTACAAGTGGAGAGCCTAGAGAGTCCTCGGCAGAAGGCGCCGAAACCCGCTCGATCCACGATGCGCCGGATTGCATCAGGGAGCTCACCGTACCACTCCCGAGCGCCAGTATTCCCATACCCACGGATGGTATGGGAACCCTCCTGTAAACAGAAAATAACAATTGCAAGACAACATTCAAAATGCAGTTTTGAAAAAGCAGATAAAGCATGTGTGCAGGTTTGACAGATTCAGGCAAATACCGAGTGCCGGTGTGCTTACAGTGGACTACAGTGTGTGATGTGTCAGCGTGTTCGGATGTTTCAGAACAGATATAGCATGCGTGCAAGTTTAACAGGCTCAGACAAATACTGGGTGCCAGTGTGTATGCAGTAGAATACAGTGAGTGCAGTGTGTTTGACTAATTCAGGGCTAGTGCAGTGTGTGTGCATGTGTCAGTCTCAAGCAAATATCAGTTGTATGTATGTTTACAGTCAACTACAGTCTACAGCATATCAGCTTTTAGCAGTTAAAGAATACAACTAGCTATGATAGTTTTTGTATCCTACATTGCGGAAAGTAAAGAAAAAGACAAAGAATTACCTCGGAAGTGCCAAATGAAAGGTGGGAGGTAGGCTCACACAGTAGTAGCTCAGGCGTCACGTGCCTCTCGAAGCTCCGAAACTGGCGGAGTCCGTCAGGGGGCAGAACATGGATCGCCGGTCGGTAGGTCGCCGGGTCGAACGGGCGCTCGCTCAGTGGTAGGAGCTCGACCCCGGGATCCATCTCGTGGTCCGGGGGAGTCCCGCCACGTGGAATATCGTCCGCCATATCAGAAATGATGAGAAAATGGCCGGAGGAAGGAAAACCGGGCCGGAATGCGAACAGTCAACCGAAAAGTCAACTCCCGAGAGGGTCAGAAATGGCCGGAAAGGCCGGAATGTGAAAAGGCACAGGAATGAAGAGGAAAGCAAGGGGAACAAACCCCGAAAAGGCGGGAACGCCAAACGAGGCACCGAAACAAAAATGTGATCGGTTGAAAATGTCCGAAACGCGAAGGAAATCGCGAATCCGACGACGAAATGGGCGTAGAACGCGAAGAAACGGACGGAAAATGAAAGAAAAACACTCTAGAGAGAGAGGGAAAGAGTTTTCGGCGGTGGAAAAGTGAGGAATAGGGTTTTGAAACCCTATTTTATAATGCCCAGAGTGAAAAGTCGAATCTACCCCGATTCAGCAACTGTTTGCCGGTCGGCAATGTTTTGTGCCGGCCGGCACTTTTTTGTGCCGATGGAATTATTTTTCAGCCGATGGACAGCCGGTGGCCTCCCCTCCCGGGAGGTGATGTTCCCACAGCCTTGTTTAGGCCATGTGAGGAGTTTTTGGTCTTCATAGCTCAAGAAAGTGCAAGAAAGTGTACCTCCGATGGTTAACCGGCCTCCGTTTTGACTTCGGACTGCATCTGCAGTGCGTAGCACTCCAACCCATGCAAGGTGTATCCCTTTCGTATCCTTTTGACTTTTACAAGGTCCAAAAGTTGCCCCATGTATATCGCATATCTGTCGCACTGTTTTGTGCATTTCAAACCATCGCACTGTTTTGTGCATTTCAAACCGTCGCACTGTTTTGTGCATTTCAAACGGTCGCACTGTTTTGTGCATTTCAAACCGTCGCACTGTTTTGTGCATTTCAAACCGTCGCACTGTTTTGTGCATTTCAAACTGTCGCACTGTTTTGTGCAATTCGAATTGTCGCACTGTTTTGTGGATTGTATTTCAATCGCGCTGTGTTGCGCATCGCACTGTTTTGTGCGTTGTATTTCAATCGCGCTGTTTAGCGCATCGCACTGTTTTGTGCATTATATTTCTATCGCGCTATCTTGCGCACCTCGCTTGTACTTATTAGTACATTGCATTGTTTTGAACACAAACCGGCTTCGCGAAGCGTATAAGTCCAATTGTCGAAATCTTTTTTCGCATCTTATGAGGCATACGTGTCTCATTTGTATCGTCTTACATTCTGTATGGCACGCGTACCGCACTTGCATCATGTGCATCTCAAAAAAAAACAAAAAAATCATAGTGCATTGTCATGCATTTCCATTGTAGCTTGCATGCATCCATTGCATTTTCCCCAGTAGGTCGCATCATACTGTATTGTCATGCATATTTGTAAATATCCGTTCCATTGCATATTTGTAGATATCGCATTGTATAGATTGCATGCATTCATTGCATCGCCTTCCAACTATGGCTTGCGCCTTTCCAGGTTGAGCTTGGTCTGGTATGTGCCCTTACTTTTCATGTTAAAACACAGTTCTGCATGTGTATCGCGCCGATTCCACGCTGATATGTTGGTTGAGGGTTACGGCACCTTTTCTGTGTTACACATGGCTCGTACGTGTACATGCCTTTCCTAGGCAAGATTTAGTTTGGCTTGCATGCCATATCCATTGTATCCATATCCACTCCATTGCATATTTGTAGATATCGCATTATAGATTGCATGCATTCATTGCATCGCCTTCCGTCTATGGCTTGCGCCTTTCTAGGTTGAGCTTGGTCCGGTATGTGCCCTTACTTTTTATGTTAAAACACAGTTCTGCATGTGTATCGCGCCGATTCCACGCTGATATGTTGGTTAGGGGTTGCGGCACCTTTTCTGTGTTACACATGACCTGTATGCGTACATACCTTTCCTAGGCAAGATTTGGTTTGGCCTGCGTGCCATATCCATTGCCATCTTCCTAGCATATCCTTACATTGTAGTGTAATTTTGAAAGATATGTGTAGACACCCCATTTTTGACCGTCCTCAAGACTTGGACGTCACCGTTTGAACACTCGGTGATTATCCATGTTTGTGTTCGTTTCGAGTTCCCGGAGGCCTCGGCTCGCGTGCCTTGCCTCAGGATCTCCGAACTCGACCGTTTAGTGTCTGGTTTTGCACCAAACACTTGTGTTTTGCCTTGGAAGGGCAGGGTAGGGCTTGTGGACCATCCCCACCCATCACCGGCAGTGGCTACAGGCCACCGGCTGGTTTTTGCTGCCACCGGCAATATATATTGCCGGCCGGCACTATTTGCTGCCGGTCAGCACTTTTCAGTGCCAGCCGGCACTCCTTTTGGCCAAGATGGCATTTTTGGCTGGCCGATTACTGTGCATCTGCTTTTGCAGATATTTTAAGACAGCTGTCTTGCTTATGGAGGGATCTCCCTCTTATGAAGCTTGTCTTGTAAGCTTTACAAGACAAGAAGTGCCATATAGAGAGAGAGAGGTCTCTTGGCTGAAAAGGTTAGAGAGTTTAGATATTTTGATTCTAGGGTTTGAGTTAGATACACTTCCTATATCTCTTTCCCTCTCTTTTGTGCTCTAGGTGTTTTGTGTCTTACTATTGCACACAAACACCTAGTGTTTCACCTTCCTCTTGGAACTGAGGTTCTAAGGGACTGATTTTGAGGTTTTGGTGTTGGATTCAAGCTAAGGAAGGCCATTGGAGCACCATTTGTGAAGGGGTCATCAAGGGTAAGAATCTCACCCTTTTATTCCCCATTTTTGCACCTCATTTCTACCTGTTTTAAATTCGTTTTTGTGCTTATTGTATAACACAAAAGATTTCTATTTTTAGGCCCTCTTTATTGTTTATTAAGAGTGTTTTTGGGTTTGGGGGTGTTTGAACACCCTTAGGCCTTAAAAGGCCTCATTTTGTGCCCTTTTGTGCTAGCTCTGGGATTTTGGTGTTGGGGTCTCTTCGCCAGTGAAATCTTGAGGGATTTCAGTGGTGAAGATGATGCCTTGAAGTCCCAAGAAGGAGAGGGCCACCCCCTCTCCTTGTTGTCCTTGAAAAGGGCATGTTTTGGCCTCTTAAGAGAGCCTATGCTTGAGTGTGTGTTGAGCATGTTTAGGCTGTTTTTCATGCTTATATATCCATAATATAACATGATTTTAAATTGGTTTTGGTACTCCATGCATGCTTAGCATAGTTGCCTTGTAATGCCTTGTTATGCCTTAACATGTCTTAGGTTGTTAGCCTTTGTTGGAGTATGTTTTAGGCTTAGTCTTGTGAAGATTTTGTGCATGTTTTGCCATGTTCTAGGTCTGTCCTAGGTTGTTTGGGTCGAATTTGGCGTACATCATATAGCTCCTTTGTATTTAGGCTTGTTGGCCTTGAGCATATGAATGTATAGCATGGCATCTTTGCATTGTTTTGGTGATTTGGGGCCACCCTACAAGCTATTTCAATCCCATTTTCATGCTTGCTTGATTGCCTTGCATGCCCTTTTGATGCTTTGGAAGCATGTGTAGCGATGCTCCATGTTTTGACCATTTGTGCATGCCTTTGTTTTGAGTCATTTAGATGCCATCTAAGTGGTCTTTTGGGCCTTATGTTATGCGCTAAAACTCTGTTTTTAGCCATTTAGTCCATGCCATGTTTGGTCTTACTAAGTGTAGTTCAATGCCCCATTGGTTTGCTTTGAACACTTGGGCTATTTGTTGCATGTTTGGCTTGATTTTGTTGCTTGGTTTGGCACCATCCTAACATGATTTTTAATGCTTATGTTGCATGCTATGTGTCCATGATTACCCCCTTTCAAATGTGTTTGAGGGTTGTTCAACTTGTGCCCAAGTGTTGGCCTTTCAACATGTGTATGTGTGCATATGTATTTGGCCCCTCATTTTAGCATTATGGCTACTGTTTTAGGCCTATTTAGAGTTGCCTAATTCATGTTTAAGTCCATCTTTGCATCCATTTGCATTGCCATATGTATGCTTGTATGCTTGCATAAGTTAGTTGCCATGCCATGTTGCATCCTTAGCTTGTATGCTTAGGTTGCAATGCATTTTGCATGCATTCCTTGCCCCTTGATTTGGTGATAGGGATTAGGACTTTGGTTTGATTTGGTTTGCATTTCATTTGAAATCAAAGTTGCATACTTGGTTCTTTGGATCATCATGCATGGAAATGCGTGATTGGTGGTCCGAGAATCGAGGCACATGCCCCTTTGAGTCATTATCATGACAAGGGATATGGTTGGTGCATACATGCCTTGAATTGTGTTGCCATGCTTTGCCTTGCCCTCTGTTGCTGTCATTTGCAGATTCTGCAGGAACACTCTGCCGACCGGCAGTGTAAGGTGCCGACCGGCAATAATTCCTCTGCCGACAGCTTCATTTTGTGCCGATGGCCACACACCACTGCCGGTGGTAATTCCACTCAGCCGATGGCACTCCCCAGTGTCCAGGGATGCAGTCCTGAGGTTTTGACAGCCTCCAGAGGAGTGAAGGAAGGAAAACAGAGGCAGCCTATGCATGGCGGCGCGTTTCCCGAAGCGGTTTATCTGTTTTCTTAGCTTAATTTAATTTGTTAATTAAATTAATTAATTTATAATATTTAATTAGCTTGCGTAGTTAATTAATTTGTAATATTTATTTGGTCCCTCCGAGTGAGGGCAAATCTGTAATAAGCGTGCGTGAGTGTGTGTATGTCTTCCAACCTCACGTCTTTCTTCCCTTTTATTTACCTGTTTACGATGGTATATTAGGGCACGTTTAAATTAGCATACCTTATGCTATGCATGTGTGCATCCATTTTTATTGCATGCATTAGGCTCGGTACATCATGCTAACTGCATTTGTACTTCAATTCAAAAACTGAATATGTGATAGTTGATCGCATTTCATATGCCATGCTTAGATTAGCCGAGCCTATCTAATTGCATCCTGTATGTGTTGCATTAGGCAATTTAGCATGAACTAGGACACGCATGTTTTGCTAACTAGTTTACTGTTTTGGCACGGAGTACGATGTAAGTATTTATGCTTTAGCATCCCGCATGCGTGTGAGTGTTGCCATGACAGTATGTTTGCCATGTGGCTAAATGCTTATCTGTTAAACTGATTGAATGCCTGTGGGTGGAGGTTGGATTGTTTGAGTTGGAAAAACTCGTTGAAATCCGTATTTTAGCCTACTTGCGAGTAGCAAATTCCAAAGCACTTTTCAAAATCGAACGGATATGCAATGCTTATTTCCAAATTTGGCAATCTAGCTATACTTGTTTGCTGTGCGCATAACATAGTAATTCTAGGCTAATAAATGGAATAAGAACACGTAATGTTTTCAAAATCGGATATCATGGTTAGTAGAGGCCGGTCTGCGGACCGGGCGAAAGGGGGTGCTCATAGCTGACCTTCCCCGATCGTACCCAAGCTCCCGAGCCGAGACAACTCCGGTGATGACGGACATGTGGCCTTCGGCACCAAGTCAGGGTTTCCTAAATTTCCCCATTAAAAAATATTTAGGTGGCGACTCTGTATCTGGCAAAGCAGTCCATGTTTGGCACTTCTTTTCAAAAATCTGTTTCTCAAAACGATATGCCGGATTTGGACTCTTTGGTTCAGATTAAGAACCGTGACAATTTGAGAGTCCGAGCTGTAATGACCCCACAAATGAACAGAACGGGACTCACCCTCCCGGGGTGTTCGGGGACGTCTACAATATGCTTCCTTCAGATGCAAATTTGCCGAAAGCCTCTTATGATGCCAAGAAGATTATTAACGATTTGGGTCTCAGTTATGAAAAGATTCATGCTTGTCCTAATGATTGTAAGTTATTTTGAATGGAACATGCAAATGATGAAGTGTGTCATTGTGGTGCTTCAAGGTGGGCAACAAATGAGAATGATTTGCAGCAAAGTATGAGTACTTCATCTAAAAAGAGAAAGAAAAAGGCTGCAAAGGTTTTACGATGGTTTCCCTTGAAACCTCGATTGCAGAGGTTGTTCATGTCTTCAAAAACAGCTGCTTCTATGAAATAGCATGCTGAAGGCCGTACAAATGATGGCATAATGAGGCATCCTGCCGATTCTATGGCTTGGAAAACATTCGACTCTCGATATGTAGATTTTTCCTTTGACTCTCACAATGTCAGGTTGGGGTTGGCAGCAGATGGATTTAACCCTTATGGGAATATGAGTACTAGTTATAGCATATAGCCGGTCATATTGGTCCCAAATAATTTGCCTCCATGGATGTGCATGAAAAGGTCTTCTTTCATCCTATCATTGCTTATTCCTGGTCCGAGCTCCCCTTCGAATGACATAGATGTGTACACGTAGCCTTTAGTTGAAGAATTGAAGGAATTATGGGATGTTGGAGTACAAACTTATGATATATCTTCGAAAGAGAACTTCCAAATGCATGTAGCTCTAATGTGGACTATAAATGACTTTCCCGCATATGGTGATTTGTCTGGTTGGAATACCAAGGGTGCTCTTGCATGTCCTTCTTGTAATTATGAGACTCATTCTCGATGGTTAAAACATGGAGGAAAATATTGTTTTATGGGTCATAGGCGTTTCTTGGATAAAGATCATAGATTTCGTAAAGATAGAGCATCATTTGATGGCAAACAAGAAATAGAACTAGCTCCCGATATGCTATCTGGCTTTGAGATCATGATGCAAATAGAAGACCTTGATTACAAATTTGAGAAGACAAAGGCAAATGAAAAAAACAAAAAAAAAAAAGAAAGAAACAAGCGGATGGTGATGAGATACAACCATGGAAGAAAAGAACTAGATTTTTTACATTGTCGTATTGGGCAAATCAAAAATTGCGTGATGTGATGCATATAGAGAAAAATGTGATTGATAATGTATATGGAACATTGTTGAATTTAGATGGGAAGACAAAGGATAGCCTGAAGGCATGTGTTGACTTACAAGAGATGGGTATAAGACGTGAACTTCACCCACAAAAGATCAGTTCCAATAAGACATATTTGCCTCCAGCTTGCTTCTCAATGATTTTAAAAGAGAAAGATGACTTCTTGAAAGTTTTGAAAGGGGTAAAAGTCCCAGATGGTTATGCTTCAAATATTTCACGTTGTATCCAACTTCAACAGCGTAAGATTATAGGTTTGAAGAGTCATGATGGTCATATTTTGATGCAGTAACTTCTTCCTATCGCATTACGAGGAGCATTACCAAAACAAGTCGCTTCACCTCTAATTGAGTTATCTTGTTTCTTTAGGGAAATATGTTCAAAAGTCTTGCAAGTGGAAGAGCTTGACCGACTTGCATCTCGAATTGTATTGACTTTATGCGATTTGGAGAGAATCTTCCCTCCCTCTTTTTTTACTGTTATGGTGCATTTAGTCGTCCATTTGGCCACTGAGGCTAAAATTGCTGGCCCAGTTCACTATAGATGGATGTATCCCATTGACAGGTTAGGCGTGACGACTTGTATCTATTTGTGTTTTTAACGTACATCACATTGACATCTCAATTTAGTCGATCTATAATTATATTGTTTTTCATGTAGGTATCTCCAATGACTAAAATCTTATGTTCGTAACAAAGCCCATCCAAAGGGCTCTATTGCAGAAGGATACATAGCTGAAGAGTGCTTAATATTTTGTTCGCGATATTTGGAATCTATTGAAACCATATTCAATCGACCCTTAAGAAATGTTGAAGATTCTACAGGGGCAATAATGAATACCGAACTTGATCAAAAGTCATGGATACAAGCACATCGTTATGTGCTATTTACCAATGATCAAATTCAACCATATCGAATGTAAGCAATATTTATGAGTTATGGTGTATAAATAAGTTTGAGTTTCCCATTTTAATACTTGCAATAGTAACACAAGTTAGGTTTGTATATACAGAGACCACAAGGAGCATATAAAGAGACAAAGTTTTCCGCGTCGTGTAACTGATGAAGTTCTTAATAAGATGCATATGGAAAAGTTTTGTGAGTGGTTTAGATCATATGTAAGTATGTAGCTATTAAATAATACTATTACCATATACAATTTTTAGCATAGAGATTAATGTAATCATTTTAATGGATCCTATAATATATTAGGTTGTAGCTATGGATGACACAAGAAAGCAACAACTTACTGATGAAATCAAGTGGCTTGCTCAAGGCCCAAACACTCTAGCTAGACGATTCAAACGATATGTTGTTAATGGTTTTAAGTTCCGAATTAAAAATTACGAGGCAGTGAAGAAAACTCAGAATAGTGGGGTTTGTATGGCCACCGAAGGAGGCACCATGTATTATGGTGTTTTATTTGATATCATTGAGCTCAATTATTTTGACAAGTTGAAATATGTATTATTCAAATACAATTGGGCTGATGTGAACACAGGCAGAGGCTACAAGATAGATGAATATGGGTTTAACCTTGTAAATTTTTCGCATTTGATACATACTGGAGAACGGTTAAATGATGAACCATTTGTCTTGTCATCTCAAGCTTCACAAGTTTATTATGTGGGAGATGTAAGGCATGAAAATTGGTTGGTTGTTGTTAAAACAAAAGCGAGGGATGTGTTTGATGTTGGTACTAGTGAATTGTGTGATGGTGATGTTGACACTTACTATGATAACGAGCCGTACAATATGATAGTTGAAGAAACTCATGTGGATGCGAATGAAAAACTCAATTGGGCTAGAAATGATACAGATGGAATGACAATCAATATACCACTTCCACTTGACAACCAACTGATCGATGAAGATGATTTAGATGAGGATGTCTAGTGGTTGAGTTCAACTAGTTTGATTTTAATTTTTTTATTCTCATGTTAATCTTTGAAACATTATTTGGTTTTGAATATAAATTTCAAATTTTTTAGTTTCATTTATGTATGGCAACCCATGTTTTGCATTTTTTTTTTTAAAAATCACATACCCCTTGTGGATGTAGGCGTAAGCCAAACCAGGTAAATTATTTGTTTTCTTCTTTATGTTTGTGTTTGCATCAATTTGCTACTTTGTATCCGATCTCAAATTTGTGTGGGTTTGTCAGGACACTTGTCTAGTTGCCATTGAAGTATATTGTATGGATTATTAATGAGGACATCTATGTTTCTTCTAATAGATAACTGATGGTTTTTTATATTATTTTAATGTTTGTTGTTAAATATAGCTATTAAAAACTTGGACTGGAAAATCAGCATCTTGACAATATTCTTTTTATGCTCTCTCTGGTTTTAACTTTTAGTTTGTGAATGTAGGTATATCATATCTTGAGAAGAAAGAAGTTCGCACCCGTCTAATAGAGGTGAGTATAGTCATGTATGTCCACACTTGTCTGAATGTAGTAGTATTATTGTGTCCTGTTATGTTATTGTATTAGGAAGCGGAGCTAAGTCTAGCCTGTTTTTCTAATTTCATTGGAATGTAGCCAATTGGTTGTGGGTGATCTGATGTGTTTTGTGATTTATGGTGTGTAATCTGTCTGCTGGTGGCTGTGCGTGATCTGTTATGGAGGTTGCTCTTTTTTTTATGCTGCTTTTGTCAATGCCGGTGTGATTGGTGGCTGATTTTGTTGCTGTTGTTTGTTAGGCCAGTGATCTGTGGAGCTTTAGGATGTACAATTGAATCAAATTATTAAGCTTTTATTTTGTTAAGAGTGGTAATATATCACAATTCAATCATTATTTGTGAACAGTGTTGTGGTAATATAAAATAATTACTTGGAAAGGCCTCAAGTACATTTAGTACGATGTCATGCTTTCAGATTTAGGTTCACAGTGTTTATTTAATTCTGGTAATGGCAAAATATTCTGGATAGATTTCCACTCTATATAATGGATGTTTCACGATTCAATTATTATCTATATATATTATTTATTTATTTTGCATAGGGCTTTGATGACACACTATCAACCACTTTCCTTTTATCAAAAGTTTGCAATATGTCATTGGCATGTGTCATTTTCTGTTGATTTGCCAATGTGTTATTTATTCTTTCTAATGAATTGGTGGATGTGCTGACAATTAGTAGCATTGGAATACCATCCTCTCCGCTTTTATCAGCACGAGCTACCTATAAAGTTCCAAATTACTGTTAACGACTCAAAAGTGATATTATTCTGAACCAGTTAATCATGTTGTAGCATAGTGCAGGCAATATTGAGAGGATTGCTTACCACAATCATCACACTTTCATGGAACAACTTCTTATAAACGAACACCCAAAATATGTCATAGAAGAAGGCACAACCGAGAAGAACAGTACCCACCCGATTTGCAAAATACACAGAACCATGTCAAAGAAAACATTAAGTGAGAAGCGCTTTTGGTTTTGAAAACTGTTCAGACCACAGTGCACTGCTGACACAATTTTTATTTCAGCAATGAAACTTGGTTTTAACATTTAACTACTAAACTGTATGATAAATGCTCATTTAATTTGATTAATATCTTTGTGTTTGATTAATTACGTCTATTGTTTATCTAGCAGATATGGCAAAGAAACGATTTAGAACTTGCAATCTTGAGAATAAGTCCCAGAACAAGCGATCAAATGGCTCTTCATAGCCTAGCCAGTCAAATAACTCTTCACAGCCTAGCCAGCCAAATAACCCTTCACAGCTGAACGCACCAAGTGGACCTTCACAACCTAGTCACTGAATTGGCTCTTCACAGCTGGACAAGCCAAATAGAACTTCACAACCTAGTCGTTCAAATGCCTCTTCACAGCCTAGTTGATCAAATGGCTCTTCACAACCTAGTTGGTCACATCCTTTCTCACATGCTCCATCACATGTTCCACACCCTCAACCTCAAGAATCAGAGGTTAACCCTCAGTTTGAAGATGATTTAGATGAGGACTGGTTAAGGGAAGAAGAAATGCAATGTACAGGTATTATTAGATTTTTATTTGAGGTACAAATTACAAGTCAACCTTCACTTCCATGATATATTTCGTTGTTGTATTACAATAGATGCATTGACCAAGCGAAACATGCGGGGAATTACACGTATGGTTGAAGTGTGGAATTTGACTCCAGAAGAACGCATTATGCTCACCTTCAACAAGGATTTGCAGGCTATTTTTACAGAGGGTGGTATGTTCAGTCGCTTCATAGGCACCATTGCTAGGAAGCCAAACTTATGCCCAATTAAGTACAAGAATTGGCATGAAGTGTCAGATCAGTATAAAGAAGATTGTTGGAATATTATTGAGGTAATTTTCTAACTACAAGTATTTTGTGATTATTCTACTATAAGAGAGATCATATGCATGTGAAAAAGACAATCTTCCATGCTATTATAGTTGAAGTAAAAATAAAAATATGAGAATTAGGCAAAGAAATGCACAAATTTAGTTTATATCATTGTATTGATAATTTTAAGAATGTTCATAACATGAAAAAACATACAATTGTAGTCCAAGTTTGCCATTCCTCAAGATGAGAGAAGGGATATGATTAGGCATCGAACATTGAAGTCAATGGGAGAGAAATGGAGAAATTGGAAATTTAGTTTAAAAGCAAAGTACTATGATGAGACAAAGACAGCAGCACAGATAGTAGCTACTGCGCCTTTAACAGTTAATCGTGAGTACTATGCTGACCTTGTCGCATATTGGTTTTCAAAGGAAGGACAGGTATGCATAGATGTATGTTTTATATCAAATAATACAATGTCATTATATCATTTTTCTTAAACATATTGTTATGCATTTATGACTGAAGGAACTTAGTACAACCAATAAGGAAAGCCGGCAAGAGCAAACAAGTGCACATACAGCAGGATCTAAAACTTATGCACAACATGCATATGATATGGTATTTCGAACTTCATTCCTTGTTTTATATTTTGAATTTGGTTAGCACATTGTATTATAAATTTATTCTGAAAATATATGATTGTTACATAGGAGCAAAAAGATAAGATTGCACTAGATCGGCAAAATTATATATACCGCTTCACAAAAGGAAGGACGGGACACCAGTCAATGAAGCAGCAGCTGCAAAAATTGTATGCCCATTTAATAAGTTACATTTTCAAAATTCTAATGTGTTTGTGGCAAACAATCACTTTGTCTTCTTATTCCCCCCCCCCTCATTTATGCTATAGGAAAAACTAGAAGCTTTGATGAGCTCACAACCAAGTAGCTCCGTATAGACACCCCATTTTTGACCGTCCTCAAGACTTGGACGTCATCGTCTGAACACTTGATGATCATCCATGCTCGTGTTCATTTTGAGTTCCCGGAGGTCTCGGCCGCGCGCCTTGCCTCAAGATCTCTCAACTTGTCTGTCTTGTGCTTGGTTGTGAACCAAAGAGTTGTGTTTTTGCTTTTGAGGGAAGAGGGTGGCTTGTTAGCCATCCCCTCAACCCATCGACCAAGGCTTGAAGCCATCGGCTCCTTTTTCTTGCCATTGGCCAAAGGTGCTGGCCGATCGGCACTGTTTTTGGTCAGTCGACCACCCTTTTTGGTCAATCGGCCATATTTTCCGGCCAACCCCTTTTCATCTGCTTTTGGCAGATATTTTGTGCCAGCTGGCACGCACAATCACCCCCCTCCATACACGTATGGAGGGATTTGAGCCTTGCTTAGCTTCTCCAAGAAGCTTTGCAAATCTGGTTTTCAATAAAAATAGAGCCTCCTCTCCCTTTCCAGGGGTTCTAGAAATCTGATATACAAGTTAGATATATCTCTCTCTCTCTATATATCTCCCTCTCTCTAGATTTGTGTGTGCGTTTGAGCTCAAAAGTGTGTTTTGTTCTTACTATTGCACACAAGCACCTAGAGTTACACCATCCTTGTGTGCTGAGGTACTAGAAGGTTGATTTTAAGGTTCTTGAGTTGGTTTTGATCAGAGATAGTTGCTGGTCTTGTGTTCTTGAAGTTGTTCTTCAAAGGTGAGATTCTAAACTTTAGGTACCCCATTTTGACACAACAAGGCTCGAGTCCCCGATGACGTCCAACCGTTTTGTCCCTAGTTCCAGGGCTGCTTCTAGACCGACAATGCATGCCTCATATTCTGCTTCGTTGTTCGAGACTTTGAATCGGAGTTTGAATGCTAGAGGGATACGGGAATTGTCGGGTGCTATCAGCAACACTCCTATCCCATACCTGTATTGGTTTGACGCTCCATCAAAGTACATCATCTAAGTTTCATCTCCGATATGCAAAATGGCCGCATCGGGGAATAAATACTCAACTACTTCACCTCATTCCACGGGATGATCAGCTAAGAATTCTGCTACTATTTTTCCTTTGACTGACTTGCGCGTCACATATTTCAGATCGAATTCGGAAAGCAAAAGCAACCAACGAGCTAGCCTACCCGTAAGTGCCAGTTTCTCGAAGAGATATTTCATGGGATCTAGTCGTGAAACCAACATTACAGAGTGAGCTAACAGGTAGTGCCGCAGCTTCCTGGTAGCCCATACCAAAGCTAAGCAAGCCTTTTCCAACGGTGTGTACCGAGTCTCATACTCTAGCATCTTCTTGCTCAGATAGTAGACGGCTCTCTTCACCTTGTCCTCTGATTCTTGTGCGAGCATGCAACCCATTGTAGTCTCAGTTACTGAAAGATACAAAATCAACGGTCTCCCCGGCTCTAGCGATGACAGCACAGGTGGGTTCTGTAAGTATTCCTTGATCTATTCAAAAGCAGCTTGGCATCGGCCGTCCCATTGGAATTTCTTTCCTTTCTTAGGAGGCCAAAAAGTGGTTCACAAGTCAAGGTTAATTTTGAGATAAACCGCCTTATGAATTGTACTTTGCCTAGAAAGCCTCGCACCTCCTTTTTAGTCCTTGGTGGTGGCATTTCTAGGATGGCCTTGATTTTGGAAGGGTCGACTTCGATACCACTCTGTGTAATCAGAAACCCCAGCATTTTCCCTGCTGTAACACCAAACGTACACTTTTGAGGATTCAGCCACAACCAAAATTCTCTGATCCTTTGAAAGAACTTTGAAAGGCGGTGTAGTGGCCTTCTCTTTCTTTGGACTTGACAATCATGTCGTCCACATACACCTCAACCTCTTTGTGGATCATGTCGTGCAATATTGTGGTCGCGGCCCGTTGATATGTAGCTCCAACGTTCTTCAGCCCAAATGGCATTACCCTGTAGCAATACGTCCCCCACGAGGTGGTGAATGCAGTCTTCTCCCAGTCTTCAGGTGCCATCACTATCTGATTGTAGCCTGAGAAGCCATCCATGAACGAAAGCAAAGCATGCCCTGCTGTGAAGTCTACTAACTCATCAATATGCGGCAAGGGAAAGTCCTCCTTCAGACTAGCTCTGTTCAAATCCCTGAAATCCACGCATACTCGGATCCTGCCATCCTTCTTCGGCACCGGAACTATGTTGGCCAACCAAGTCAGGTATTCGGATACCAGCAGGAAGCCTGCGTCAATTTGCTTGGTGACCTCTTCCTTAATCTTGAGAGCCCAGTTCGGATGGATCCTTCTGAGTTTTTGTTTAACGGGTCGGGCCTCAGGGTCAAGAGGGATCCGGTGCTGTACAATCTCAGGATCGATTCCAGGCATGTCTTCATAGGACCACGCGAAAACATCTTTGAAATCTTTTAATAAAGCGACTAAGTGCTCGCGTTCCTCCAAAGACAACGTGGACTCGATCTGGACCAGCCACAGGTCCTCCTCAGTACCAATATTCACAGTAGTGATTTCATCCATTAAGGGTTTAACAAATATTTCATGCTCTTGTTCAATTAAGCGTTGCAAAACCGGAGGAATTTCTTCCTCGTCGTTTTCATCAAAATTTTGAAAGTCTGAATTAATGCAATAAATCAAGGGCACAGAAAAGTAATCAGAAACCACAGCCACATCATTCTCATTAAGCACATCCAAATCGTCCGATTCTTCGGTTATAACAAACTCAAAAGAGAAAGAAAAAGATGACCTGGACAGGACTGTGGTATCCGGGTTGTCACCCCCAGGAATACCGGACTCAGACTCAGTCGAGCTGGAACCTAATTCCGACTCAACAGATTCGGTGGAATTAGATTCCGGCTCACTACCTGACCCGGTGTTGCTTGACAAAAATCCCTCTTCATACTGCGAAATGAGAGAGGGTGTGATAGATACATCCAAAATGTTTGTTGATAGGCCCGCAGCCGTTTCATTCCCGATCACGCATACCGAGAAGTTATCCCCCAAGCACTTCTGTTTGATCGGAGGATCTGAAAGTAGACACGCCAGCGCTACCCCATTTCACTTTCGGCGTCCTCAGACTCCACTTTCTTGCTCTGCTCAGCCTCAGCTAATGGGTCCGTCTGCTCTTCGGCAACGTCATCCCTGGATAACTGTAGATCAAAGAAGATCTCAAAGCCTAGTACGCGCTTCCTCTCCGCATTCAACCATGGTTCCGGGAAGCCACAAAATGGAAAGTCCTCCCCCTCCCGGACAAAGCGTCCGTTTAGGGTACCCTGGATGGGTCGGTGCATTAACTCATATGGCTTCTCTGCCTTTTTTGCTCTGGCTCTCCTAGCCATCCCCTTACCTTTCCTTATCCAATCCTCTTTGGTGGGCATATAACCCAAGCCAAAGGTGTGTGGGTTGTGTGGCACTTCGGCCAATGCTGCAACGCCCTTCCGGCCGCTCTTTCCCAATCCCATCTCGGGGATGTGTTGGAGCTTGTTTATGAGGTATACTGATTGAGCACTGACATACACCCCCTCATTAACAGCCAAAATGTTCTGCACGACCCGGGCCTCAGCCAGAGTGAAACCGAATAAGAACACATCCTCCATACCGTGCTCAATTTCCAAGACTAGTGTAGACACCTCCGGCGGTGGATGGATCGATGAATTCCCAAAAATAATGGCTACTCCCTTCCCATGGGGGTATTTCACCATCTGATGTAAGGTGGACGAAACGGCCTTCACTTCGTGCAGCCACGGCCGCCCCAAGAGTAGATTGAAGGTTGCGTGAACTTCTAAGACGTGAAAGTCTACCTCATGCTGTCCCGGCCCAACCTTGGTCTGAATTTTTACTGTCCTCATTACTTCTCTGCTCATGTTATCATATGCCTGAATCACCTGGGCTGTCGGCACAAAGTCCGCGGTCTTTAAACCGATTGCATATGCAGTTCTTGCCGGGCACACATTGATGACGGACCCTGTGTCGACAAGCACCACGAGTATCCATTTGTTTCTGCACTCCACAGAGATGTAGAGTGGCTTGTTATGGTTCGCACCCTCAGGTGGCAATTCTTTGTTAGAGAAAGTCAACATTGGGTTAGCCTCTCCCGGAAAAACTAAGCCCACCAGCTGTTCGGGCGTGGTGTCTATTGAGAGCTTGGCCTTGTCCATGGCCGATAAGACAGCTTGTCGATGTACTCGCGATGCCATAAGCAATCCCCAGATGGAGATGTCTGCTTGTATCTTTTTCAACTGCTTCAGTACAACCTCTTCTTCGAGTTGTTTCTCTTTCTGTTTCTCGGCCTCCTTATCCTTCCCAGACGCCTCTGGCTGATCTGGATGTGGGGGCTTGAAATACCGCCCGCTTCTAGTCATATGATCGACTTCGCCAATGTACCAGGTATCGTCTGGCTGGCTGCTCCCCCAATCCTCATCCGTGTGGGCAAGACATAGATCATCGTCTTCCCACCACATTCCATCAACAGCCAACAGACACTTGTCCGGCTCCTGTTCCACTGTTCTTGTACTCGCAGTACCTTCTGTCCACATGCTCACAGCATTCTTTATCCTTGTGCACACGGTACTTTCAGTCCCCATGGGGGCCTTGGCTTTTCTGATTCTCTCAAACTCCTCGATTCCTTTTTGCTCCAACTGTGTCAGTATAGCTGGCTGCTCTATAATTCCTGTATTCAAAATGCCCAGATCCTGAGCAAAATTCTTAGCATCGGCGCTCTCCGGCGATGCATTCTGATTTCTGGTCCTTCCGGCCACAACTGATGTCCTCGCCCCTGCCAGGCCTTGTTCCAACTGAGTTTCATCGACAACATCTGGTAGGTCATCAAGCCACCCGGTTACCTCTGCTGACTCCTCAAAATCTGACCAGTTGACTACCATGCCCTCTGGATCTTGTTCATTGAAAAATTGGAGGTTAGCAAAGTCTCCTTCCACAGCTGCCAAGTCACCTATCCTCTAACCAGATTCATCCCCCTGTATCACACAAAGCTCTGCCCCTGCCGGCAATTCCACATTTGGCCCAACCTAGCCTACTGATAGAATATAGTCACTCGGACTGTATACCTCCTCAGCAAAACTCCCAGATTCCTCAGATTCTAACTCAACAATCCCATTCTCCCCTGAAATCTCCCCTATTCTGTCTTCGACAGTCACCACCATTGGTTCGGGTTGGGTTCTGGAGATGTCCAACATGCACAAGTCAGTGCTGTCAGGAATGAGCACCTCCGGCTCGGGTAGGTGGGACGGGATGATATATATATGCTAGGATCGTAAGATACGACCCCAGTCTGGATAAAGTTGATACGTTTGGGGGGTGGAGCTTGGTTGTGCGGTGGGAGAGGGTTTGTTGTGACATTGGATTTTTCGAGAGGCACAATCACCTGCTTCTCAACGAGATCCTGAATCTCGTGACGCAATCTAAAACAATGGTCAGTGTCGTGACCATGTTGTTGGTGATATGCGCAGTATTTCGCTGGGTTATGAAAGGAAGGGAGTGGATTTGGCAATGGCCTCGGCTCCAGGGCTTTTAAGTGCCCTTTCCTGATTAATACCCCCAGAGCCTTGGACAGGGGCATATATAATGGGGTGAAGTTTCTCTGGCCTCGAGGTTGGTATTTGGTGGTTTGTGTGTTGCTTCCGGACGCGACGGAGAAAGGTGTAGCTACCATAGGTCTTGGAGGGGGAATGATGGTGACCATGCTTACTTCTGAAGCTCTAGCATTTGCGGCATTACTGGTGCCCGTATTGTTGTTACAGTTGAAGGTTCTTCTGGGTTGCTCTCTGTCATTATCAATCAAGCCCTGCTTCAAGGCATCCTCAATCTGTACTCCGATCTAATGCAAATCTGAAAAGGTAGGGAAAGGGAGCACGATCATCTTCTGCATCAGCTTAGGCTGGAGATTGCGCACAATCATTCGGATTTGATCTTTATTAGTAGGCCTTAGGGTCATCATTGAGGCCTTCGCCCTCCACCTGGCTACGAACTCCGAAAAGCTCTCCTTAGGCTCCTGCCTTGTTGTCTCAGGATCACAAGTTGTAATCTCAATTTGCGTATTATAGGAGTATTGTGCAATGAAAGCCTCGGCTATCTCATCCCAGTTCCGCTTAACATCGTCTTCTGATTTTGCGTACCAGATAGCGGCCACACCCGACAGGGTCCGGCCGAATAATGAAAGCTTCTACGGTATGGTGAGCCCCATCGGCCGTAGTATATCTAAGAACAACCGGAGATGCACCATGGGATCCCTAGATCCATTAAAGCGGTCGATTTGTGGCATTTTGAACCTATCTGGCAGCATCACAGTCACGTCGGTGTACCCGTCCTCAATGTCCGGGATAGACTTTACCCCCTGGGATTTCTTCAACAACTTTTCAAGCTTGCTCAACTTCAATGTTGTAGGGTCCACTTCGAACTCGAAGGGAGCGTCCGGTTGATTGATAGGCGTAGGTGCCTTGGACAATTGAGGTAGAATCGAGGGCGGAGCCAGCCCTGTCAGAATGTCCGTCTCTCCCTGGACATTTGGTACCTCCTCGGGTGGCGGAACTCCTGGTGGGGGAGGAGCTTGGTACGAAGCAGATGCTCCGGTTTGCTGTAGTAGCCAGGTAATTAGCTCTGCCTGTTGGGCCATGACAACGACCTGTTGTATGGCAAATTCAACTTGACGGACAGCGTCCTCCTGCATGGCTTTCATGCTTTCTTGGAGTTGACGCATCATTGCCTCCATCCCTGACGTGTTCTGCTGATCCATTTGACTGACTGGTATATCTCTCTCTATGGCAACAATTGAGACCTCAGCCCGACTGTGCACTGATGGGGTAGACCACTGCTCTGGTAACCTTTGCTCAGATACACTGCGTTTTCTCGGCCTACGTCTAATAACCGGGGGTAGAGAGTGGAACACTGGTTGTCCGTCGACCAGATCCTCAGATTGATTGAGTCGGTGACCTCTTGTCCAGAGTGCTTGGGGAATATCTGCTTGGTCTGAAGCAATTGTGCTAAACTACCCCTAGCAAAAGATAAATAAAGCAATAATAAGGAAATAAACAACCAGACAAATGGACAGCATAACGGCTTAAAATAAACACACAACGCACAGTTGGGCATCACAACACACAGTTGATAAGCTGAAAATACTATTCTCAAACACTGATCATTATCTCCAAATCACTGTCCCCAAAAACTGAATCTGATACCCGCAGATAACTGATTCCCAAAATACTGAACTGGTGCCCGCAGGCCTGATGCCCAAACTCGCAAACTGATACATGCATTCCTGTAGAGACGCACTCTAAAAGCACATAACAAGCAAGTGAGAGCCAAAACACCACTATGCTGGGGTAGGGTTTTCCTGTCCTATTTTGTCAGGAACTAGGGTTTCACTACGTACACAGCGGTTTCAAACAACCTATGATCGGGTAAGCACCTGTCCCCGCTTGGAATGGTCACTATGGATTCCGAATATGCACTAGGTCGAATGGTCAAAAGGGGTGCCCCGATAAAATCGGGGTTTGTGTTCCCGTCGTGGCAGAGCCCACAACCGGTCAGCCTTATGGCACGCTTCTCGAAGCGAGCCTCCGGCAAACCGTTCAGGAATAGCATACAGCAAACACGGTGTCCTAGGCGCACCAATGCACATGCAATGCAAAGAAACACACAAGTGTAGTCAAAACAAGATATCATGAGTTCGAGTCAAGTTCTATCATTTACCTGACTTGTGGGACTTGATATTTGTACAAATTCCATTTCTTCAATGCGAAGTTTCTTATTTCTTAAATCACGCGATTCAGTTTACGAGCTTTTGGGCCGATAAAGCCTCCAGATTCGGAGCGCCCTTCGTGGATATCACGATTTGCCAATAAAGCCTCCAGATTCGGAGCGCCCTTCGTGGATATCATGATTGGCCGATTAAGCCTCCGGATTCGGAGCGCCCATCGTGGATATCACGATTGGCTGATAAAGCCTCCAGATTCGGAGCGCATATCACAATTGGCTGATTAAGCCTCCGGATTCGGAGCGCCGTTCGTGGATATCACGATTGCCCGATAAAGCCTCCGGATTCGAAGCGCCCTTCGTGGATATCACGATTGGCCGATGCAACCCTCCGAATTCGGAGCCCCAATGGCGCACGACGTCTTTGGGCCGATTAAGCCTCCGGATTCGGAGCGCCCTTCGTGGATATCATGATTGGCCAAATTAAGTCTCCGGATTCGGAGCCCCACTGGCGCACGACGTCTTTTAGGCCGATTAGGCCTCCGAATTCGGAGCACCCTTTGTGGATATCACGATTGGCCGATAAAGCCTCTGGATTCGGAGCGCCCTTCGTGGATATCACGATTGGCCGACGCATGTCTCTGGATTTGGAGCCCCACTGGCGCACGACGTCTTTGGGCTGTTAAAGCCTCCGGATTCGGAGCGCCCTTCGTGGATATCACGATTGGCCGATGCAAGTCTCCGGATTTGGAGCCCCACTGGCGCACGACGTCTTTGGGCCGTTAAAGCCTCCGGATTCAGAACGCCCTTCGTGGATATCACGATTGGCCAATAAAGCCTTCGGATTCGAAGCGCCCTTCGTGGATATCACGATTGGCCGATGCAAGTCTCCGAATTTGGAGCGCCCTTCGTGGATATCACGATTGGCCGATGCAAGTCTCCGAATTTGGAGCGCCCTTCGTGGATATCACGATTGGCCGATTAAGACTCCGGATTCGGAGCGCCCTTCATGGATATCACGATTGGCCGATTAAGACTCCGGATTCGGAGCGCCCTTCGTGGATATCACGATTGGTCAATGCAAGTCTCCGAATTCGGAGCTCCTCTGGTGCATGACACCTTTGGGCCGGTTAAGCCTCCCTTTTTCGGAGCCTCATCAGCGCATGACGCTTTAGAGCCGATAAGGTCTCCCTATACGAAGCCTCGTTGGCGTATTACCACTTTGAACTGATAAAATGCCCCGAATTCAGAACCACGTGTAGACACCCCATTTTTGACCGCCCTTAAGACTTGGGCACTATTGATGATTTACTTGATGGAGAAAGGTGTGCAGGGCAAAGGTTCAGTTTCTTCGGCAAGGAAAGAGTCAAATCTCAACTTTATACCACTTTTTTTGGACCAAAACAATCTTAATCAAAAGATTTTAGACTTGAAACCCTCTCTTTCAAAACGTTTTGAAAATAAAGTTCTACGATGTTCCGACGATCGCATTTTGTTAAATGTCACGCTTTTCGGTAAACCGAGCAAGGGCAAAGTGGAAATGAATGAAAGAGAGATGAGATCTTTGAAAAATCTTTCAAAACACCTTGTTCGGGGGTTTGGAGTTGAAGAAAAGAAGAGTGGAGAGAAGAAACCTAGTTGAGGAAGAGGATGGGCATGAATCGCTAAGAGGGAGTCGAGCGGTCCTCACTACATTAGGATTATCTGTCTATACACTTGGATTTAAGCTATGAGGCCACCACCGTTGGAAAGAAGAATTTTGGGGCTTCATTTTGCACTCAAGAATCTCCTAAAGCCAAGTCCGGACGAGGGAGATATGGTTCGTTGAAGTAGGGCATCAATCCGGTTGGACCGAATCTGCGCGGCTTGACTAAAACAGGCATAACTGTTTGCACAGATGGAATTTTAATGCAAGGTTTGAACCATTGGAAAGCTAACTTCTGGGGATTCTTCATAGAGGGTGGCCGACCACCTTGACCCTTTTGACCTGGTCGGCCGACCAGGTCAAGTGGTCGGTCGACCACTTGAACTGGTCGGCCTGCTCTCTCCTTGTTTGTCTCAATAAGTGTGTTCCAGCTATGCCCGCTGGAAGGCATTTGCTACATCCTCCATATGTTTAACCTATCTTTGAAGCTTCTTGGAGAAGCTTTTGCCTCTCCTCTCTATAAAGGAAGCCCTCCCTCTCCATTTGCAAGGGTTCAGATTTTTGTTAGGGCTAAACAATATACCTCTCTTTATATCTCTCTTTTGAGCTCTAAATTGCTTGGTTCTTGGCTCCTTTGCACACAACTCCATAGCCTAACCCTTCCATCATCAACCTAAGGCCCTTGGAGGGTATTTTCAGAGGTTCAAGGTAGGGTTTTTGGGTCCAGAGGCTGCTGGTTTTTGCTGGTCTCCAAGGGCAATCATTTTTCCCTCTTTTGAGCATTATTTTGATCCATGTCTTAGCCTAGTTCGCAGGCATATTTAGGCTTTGTCATAAATTGAAAAGGTCTTGTTTTATCTTCTAAACATGTTTTTTTAAGGCCATTTTTCTGTTGGGGGTCATCTACCCCCTTGCATGCTTCATTTCTCTTTGTTTTGAGCCATGCATTAGGGCTTTTGTGTTGAGCTTTGTTAGCCCTTTTGACCACTGAAACCCAGCAGATTTTCAGTGGTTATTATGTGTTTTTGAGCATCAAAATCAGAGAGGGGTGACCCTCTCACCCCTTGTCTTGTTTTCTAGCATTATTGGCCTTACAAAGGAGCCCATATTTGCACACTTCTTGAGCATGTTTCAGGCCATTTTTTGTGAGTTTTATGACTTGCATGAACTCCGTCCAGAGTTTTTTTTTCCATGTTGGGTGTCTATCTTGCATGTGTAGAGTAATCCTCTTCATGGCCTTTCAATGGAGCCTTCATTTGCATGCTTCCTAGCCTCATTTCAGGCCCTTTTCAGTGAGTTTTAGGGCCCTCATAACCTCTATCCCAAGGTGGTTTTGCCATTTTGTATGTCCATTATACATGTGTAGAATAACCCTCTCATTGGCCTTTCAAAGGGACATATCATTCTTGCATGCATTGACTGGGTTTTGGGGGGTTTTTGGTCATATTTTGGTGTGGCATACTTCTTTTTTTGATTGATTTGGTGACCTCTCATGTGCTTCATATAGTTGTAGTGCAAATCATGGTTCACTAGCTTGTTTTACATGTTGTTTTGGCCGCCTTTCCTAGCATATTTTGGCCATGCCTTAAACTGATTTTTTGCATGTTTTGAACTTCCTTAGCTCTTTTTTTGGGTCTCATGGTTGAATGATGTTTGTTTTGCATGCCTGTAGTTCAACATCCATGCTTAACTTTGAGTTTTGAGGTCCATCGCATGCATATACTGAGGTGTTTTCATGTTTTGGGACCATTGCACATCATATTTCAGAGCTTATATGCATGCCATATTCCCATGATTTCCACTCTTTAAGTGCATTTGAGAGTCGGGCTTGTATGCCTCATTTACCGACCATTGCATGGGCTTCATTTGAATGCATTCTGAGCCATCATTTTAGACCAATTTCCCACTGTCTTGGACCTACGTAGGGTCGGTTTGGGGTTGGTTTTTCCATTTGTGCATTGCTTTGTGTACCTCTAGTGTAACGCACTTCACTAGTTTCGGAATTCGGGCCAATTAGCATGCTTCATGTGAAGTGTTTGCATGATTCGGGACCATTCTGTATCATATTTCAAAACTGGATCATGCACCTTTCTATTCCATATTTCATCCTTTGCCATGCTTTGTTAGAGTTGCATGTTGTGCTTTAGGATCGGTTCTTTGCATTCGTGCATGTTTGCATGTATTTTGGTTGTCTCATTTTCATCATATGGCCACTGATTTGGGTGTAGCTGAGGTCCACTCATGTTGGTTTAAGTCCATCTTGCATTGTGTATGCCATTTCGTTCACGTTGTTGCATGATTTGATCATTGCATTGTGTATTTGTTAGTCTTCATATGCATTGTGTATGCCATATAGAATCACCTTGCATTGAGTATGCCATTGATTATCTCATAGCATTGTGTATGCTAATAGCATGTTTGCATGTCATCCCTTGCATGCTTGCGTCATTCAGTGGCATTTGCATCTAGGTTGCATGTTAGAGTTGCATTCATGCATGTCATGCATATTGCATTGTGTTTGGAGTAGGGTTTAGTCCAAACACAGGAAACGAGGGACGTTTCGTACTCCAAGTGACGAATCGTGCCTCGATTCTCGGTCGCCGACACTCTTGTCCATCCATGATAGAGTCGTTGGCTTTACTTGCTTATATGTGCATTCATTTCACATCGAGTCGTGCAATTCGACTTCTTGGCCATCATGTACGAGATACGTGATTGGTGGCACGAGGATCGAAGACTACACTCCCTTGAGATTGTGCAAGGATGGGGAGAGTGGTCATGCACACATTTGTTGAAAATACATTGCCTTTTCTCTCTCTTGCCTTTGTTGCAGAAAAACCAGAAACCAGAGGTGGAAACTGGTCGGCCAACCAGATTTTCTGGCAGGCCGACCACCCTCTTTGGTCTCCACCACAAAGGGTGGTCGGCAGGTGGTCTCCCATGCTAATAACTGGTCAGTGGCCTTCCCAAGGTGGAGTTTCAGCCTTCTGGAGCTTTGTGCAAGTTTCAGAGATCAATTGCAAACAAAGGCGAGGCGAGGCATCGCGATGGAATTTACCGACAAGGCGACGCCAGCATGCATGCACCTTTCATCATTCGGAACAGAGCTGAGGCGGTCCATTTAGCTTGCATGCTAATTTATTAGCTTTTCTAGTTAATTTGTTGATTAATTAGGGTTTTGTAATATTTAATTAGCTAGAGTAATTAATTATTTATTCGGACTGTATTATTTATTCGGACCCTCCGAGCGAGGGCACAATTGTAATAAGTGTGCGTGTGTATGATGTATGTCTTCCAACCCCACGTCTTTCTCCCTTTTATTTACCAGCTTAGGATGGTTAGATTAGGGCATGTTTCAATTAGCATACTTATGCTTGCATGTTTGCATCATTCATCTGTATTGCATGCACCGGGCTCGGCGCATCATACTACCTGCATTGTATTTCAATTCCAAGTTGAATATGTGTATCAGTTGTTGCATTTCATATGCCATTTAAGAGTAGCCGAGCCTATCTTAGTTTCATTTTTGCATGTGCTGCATTAGCCATCTTAACATGAACTAGGATCATGCATTGATTGCTAACTAGTTTCTATTTTGGCTTGGAGTACTCAGTAAGTATTTATGCTTTAGCATCCTTGCATGTGTGTGAGTGACTGCCATGATAGCATGCTTGCCATGAGGCTATGTGCTTATGTGATATACCTGCCTGAATGCTTGTGAGTGAAGGTTGGGTTGCTTAAGTTGGGATAATTCGTTGAAACATGTGTTTTAGCCTACATACGAGTAGCAAACTTCAATCCATTTTCAAAATAAACGGATGTGCGATGCTTTGTTCTAACTTGGGTAATCCAGTCTATACTTGAATGCTGTGCGCATCACATAGTAAATCTAGGCTAATAACCGGAATAAGAGCACATAATGTTTTCAAAACTCGATATCATGGTTAGTAAAGGTCGATCTTTGATCGGGCGAGCGGGGGTGCTCACGAAGTGACCTTCCCCAATCGTACCCAAGTTCCCGAGCCGAGGTAACTTTGGTGATGACGGACACGTGGCCTCAGGCAAACGAGTCAGGGTTTCCTAAATTCCCCAAAATAAAATATTTCGGTGGCGACTTTGTATCTGGCAAAGCAGTCCATGTTTGGCACTTCTTTCAAAAAAATCTGTTTTCAAAAACGATTTGCCGAATTTGGACTCTTTGATGATTCATCGGTCTTGCATTGCACTCTGCGAGATTAGATACAGGACTGTGACTTTTGAGTCCGAACTGTAGTGAGCCCAAAATGAACAAAACAAGATTTCCCTCCCGGGACGTTCGGGGACGTCTACAGTTTCTGGCGACTCCGCTGGGGAGTTAGAGAACTTGACTCGAACTCATGATATCTTGTTTTGATTACACTTGTGTGTTTCTTTGCATTTTATGTGCATTGGTGCGCCTAGGACACCGTGTTTGCCGTATGTTATTCCTAAATGGTTTGCCGGAGGCTCGCTTCGAGAAGCGTGCCATAAGGCTAACCGGTTGCGGGCTCTGCCACGACGGGAACATAAACCCCGGTTTTACCGGGGCACCCTTTTTTTTTGACCATTTGACCTAGTGCATATTCGGAATCCATAGTGACCATTCCAATGCTAGGACAGGTTGCTTACCCGATTATAGGTTGTTTGAAACCGCTACGTGCGTAGTGAAACCCTAGCTCCTGACAAAATAGGGCAGGGAAACCCTACCCCAACATAGGGGTGTTTTGGCTCTCACTTGCTTGCTATGTGCTTTTAGGGTGTGTCCCTACAGGAATGCATGTAACAGTTTGCAAGTCTGGGTATCAGGCCTGCGGGCATCAGTATTTGGGAATCAGTTTTACCTGAGGTTATCAGTTCACAGGCGGACTTTTGGGCAAAATTTGGTAGAGAGCACGGTCATTCAGCTACGCTCGTATCTGTTTTGGCAAAAATGGGCTGAGATGCTGCCTGTTTTCTCTTTTGCTAGGTAGTCCTGGAATCATAGCTTCAGAAGGCTCCAATATCCCCCGGGTACATTGGACTAGTGCTGATAGACTTTGTCCAGTCAGAGACTCAGTTCAGAGCAGCCAGTGTTTTCCTTCTCTGAGGCAAGGCAGAGAAGGGCCAGTCAAGGCTCACCTGTTCATCTGATCCGTCGGTCACCAGTCACATCATCAGCAGACCGTGATGGCACAGTGTTCGGAAGAATTTGTGGCCGTGATAGCAGCATTAAATCAGGGAACTACCATGCAGGCTGAGACCAGTATTGAAACGCAGCGCCCATCTGGGGCATCTGCCTCACATCCAGCTTTGGGACCCCAGCCGAACTTTGACCCACTTCCGCCAACTGAAGATTTGCAGGGTCCAGATCCTCAAGAAGGGTTGGCTCAAGCCCGAGTTTTTAGACCTCTGGTGCAGCCTAATGAGAGGCTTTATCCCCTTGATGCTAGTGACCTCGATCCGATTGCAGTGAAAATCGCAAACCTTGAGAAGCAATTCAAAAAGGCACAGGGCCTTAACTCCATTCCCGACATTGAGGATGGGTACACCGAGGCTGCCGTACAGCTCCCAGACAGATTCAAAATGCCAGATATTGACCGTTTCGATGGGTCTGGAGATCCTATGGTACATATCCGGCTTTTCTTAAATATCCTGAAGCTGATGGGTCTGACAAAGCCACATAAACTCTCTCTGTATGGAAGAACCCTGTCGGGTGTAGCAGCCGCTTGGTACACCAGGTTGGAGAATACAGTGAAGCAAAACTAGAAAGAATTGGCTGAGGCCTTTGTTGATCAGTATTCCTACAATACCCAAGTTGAAATGACCATCCAAGAGCTTGAAGCAACCTGCCAGAACCCAACAGAGCCTTTTGTGGAATTTGTTGCGCGGTGGAGGGCAAAGGCAACACGGATGACAGATCGCCGCCTTTCTGAGAGGGATCAAGTGCAGATGATGGTGCGAAACCTCGAGCATGATATGTTGCAAAAGTTGATAGTCGCTCCGCTATTCACTTTCAAAAGTTTGCATGAACTGGGGGTTCAGATCGAGAATGCGTTCAACAGTGGATCATTTCCAGAACAAGTGAACCGACAAGGAGGGTGATTTCAGGGAGTACCAATGCTAGTAGTAGCGCTATTCCCAAACCCACTGAAATCAATACAGTTGCCACAGCCAACCATTTTGCCAAACCAAGCCTACAAACCGCCGGCCCAGCCCGAGCCCAGGGCAGAACTTTCACCCCTGTCTATATGAGCCTGACTAGCGCACTAAAAATCTTGATGGAAAGAGGGTATCTCAAACCCCTCAATCCTCAGCCTCTGCCTGACCCACTCCTAGCCAGACATAACCCCTCCAAGTACTATGTGTTCCATCAGCAACGCGGTCATGGCACCGACCGTTGCTGCCGCCCGCGTCATGAGGTCCAAAATCTCATCGACAACCAGACGATAGCTCCACCTTCAGACCCCAATGACCAAACATCTCCTGCCCACCTCAATCTCATCCATATACTTCCATCCACCTTCGACCCCAGCATATACATCACCCCGGCCCACCTATCCAAGCCTGAGGTGTTCATTCCAGAAAGCATGGACTTATGCATGATGGATACACTGGGACCCCAATCATCTCAAACCCGTGAGCCCACTACTTCTGAGCTGAAGCGAATGATCGAAGATCTTTAGAGAACTGTGACAAATCTGGCCTCCGAGACATTGGCTCCCTCATCGACCACATCACATACCGGGAATTTCATGACAAAAGCTCTCCAATCTTGGGACGGGCTGCAATTGAAGAAGGTCGATCCCTTGGCAAAGTGGGGGTGAGTGGTAAGAATAGGGTAGGGACAGGAATTAGTCCCCATGAACACCTTCAACGGGCTGTTGAGGCTTTGAAGGCCGAAGGACTAAACAAACAGCAAGTGCTTGCAGTGGTTGCAAAAACTGTGGATGATAATTTTGCCACTCAAGTTGGGGGTAGTCTGAATCAAGGGACAAGCCAAGACAAGAGATGTTGTACTAGAAACACCCCTTTCAGCTCCAATCCTACACTCGGAAGTGATCATCAAAAGTCAGCACCTACCGACCCTTTCGCTGGTACATCCAACATAACTAGCTCACAACCTGCCAAATACCCACCTCGGGGCCAGAGGGTGTTCACCCCACTGGACATGTCTCTGCCAACGGCCCTGGGGGTCCTGATCGAAAAGGGGCATCTGAAGCCCCTGGAGCCGCGGCCATTACTGAATAAACTTCCTCCCTCCCACAACCCAGTGAAGTACTGTGTCTTTCATCAACAAGCTGGCCATGACACTGACATGTGTCTTCGTCTTCACCATGAAATACAAGATCTGATTGATAAAAAGGTCATCTTCGCGTCAGGTCATGCAAAGTCTATCGGTACTGGATCGGTGAACTTGGGGGATAATGTGACCATGTGATCGGGGGGGATGAACCGCCTGCGGATGGTGCTCAGTTTACTCCAAATATGGTGGATGGCATGCACTGTTTTGAGCACATTTGCGAATGTTGTTAATTTGTACTTTTTGACTTGGGTATTGGGTCAGTCTTCTCGTTTTGTACAGAGTCAGTCTTTTCTTACTGAGTCAGTTGGGTCTGTCTTGTTGTACCGAGTCAGTCCTATTTTGTTGGAGTCGGATAATTTCGGGGGAGTTACCTCGGGCAACACTTGCTTGTTTTGTGTTTGTCTTTTCGTTTTCTTTTGTGTCTGTTTCTGCCTTGGAGCCAGTAATGCCAACAGATTTGAATGAACAACAGTGATTTTCACATTCTTGTGTTCACTTCTGCCTTATGCCAGTTGTGCTAGAATTTCTAAATGAAATGCCAGTGCTTTTCGCCTACTTTTCTGTGCCTCGAACTCATTGCATTGACCTAAGTTTTTCAAAACCTTTTGAACACTGTGATGAAAACGAAGAGGAAAGAATTCCTCGGGATTTGCAAAAATTTGAACAATTGAGAGAAAGAGAGGCATGCTAAGCCCTTAATGAATGAAATCATGTTTGTTAATGAGAGTACCGTGAAGGATCCTGGTTTGATCCAAATTGGTTCTACATCGTCTTCCGCGCGAGCGATTAGTCGCTTTCTTAAAAGATTTCAAAAAATGTTTTGCGTAGTCCTGCGAAGACCTGTGTGGAATCGCTCTTGAGATTGTGCAGCTTAAGATCGCTCTCAGCCTCGAGACTCGACCCCCCTTTGCTTTCAAACCTTGAACCTTAACTCAGAATGTTCAACGGTCAACCGCAATGTGAGGCCTGTGTGGCCAGATTCAAAGCAGCCCTCGACCTAGGGGCAGAAAAATGTCAAATGTGCTCGAAGAGCCGAAGATGAATCATCTTGCAAATCAATGAAGGCTGGCAAGAATGTCGAATCCCAGAAGGGAGGAAAGAAGAAAGTTTGTGCCGAAGGACAACTGAGTTCCTATCCACAACACTAGGGGCAATTTCAGCCCCATTGGATGGAGTCTTACATCATCAGCGAACAGTAGCCATTCTCCTGGATTCAGATGACTTCAGGATCTCAAAACCATTTGACATGGACAAAGCTACATTTTTACCCTTGAGAGGCTCGCTGGGCCGAAAACCCGAAAGGGCGACCCAGGCAAAAGTTAGAGCGAAAAAAAAAAGAGAAAAGAAAAGAACAAAAGAGAAAAAAAATGAGGATAAAGAAAATGCAAAAAATGGAAAAAAAAAAAAAAGAAAAGAAGAAAGGGATGAAAAAAAGAAGAAAATAAATGAAAAAGAATTGAAGAACATAGCTCGCAAGGTTGAAAACCCGCAAAGGGCGGCCTTGGCAAAAGTTAGAGCGCAAAAGGTGGGGGTTAATACACGAGTGTACCTTAACCCGAACTACGTAAGGCTTGATTCCCATCTTTGGGACACGTAGGCAACTTCATTTTGAAGTCCAACCGTAAAACACTTCAAATTCGACTGTGTCCATGTGATGGTTCTGGTCATCTTTGTCTTCTCTGTATATGAGGATTTGGTTGTGTTCGTCACTCTGAGGACTGACTACAATACGCTACGGTGCCATTTAAACAAGGGGGAACTTTCCGTTGCCATTCAACGCGCTGCGGTGCCCTTCAAACAGGGGCAACTCTCCGTTACCATGCAGCTCTCTTCCAGCAAGGGGCAATTTTCCTTCGGGTCTGAGGTTGTGCATCTCAAGAGTAAGTTCCGTGTTGGTCGACCAGTGGCCATTTGCAAAAATAGTTTTTGAGAATTTTTACTGAGGTTGACTGATTCTCTCGAAAATTATTCCACTTTTTCCAAAACTGGACCCTTTTCTTGGACCCGAAAAAGGAAAATTTTCAGTGCTCATAACCTGACTTGCATGATTTCAAATTAGAAAATCACACAAGCATGTTAATTTAACTCTCATATTGGTCAAATTGTTTTAGTAGAAAACCAAAACAAAAATGGTCAAAATGATGAACTAGGGGCACAGTTGAGTCAGGCTTCCTGTCTTTTCCCCGTTGTTAATGCATTTTCCAGAAAGGGCACCATACTTGCCAAGAAGGGCACTCTCCCTGCCAGAAAAGGGCACAGCTAAAACTGTCAACAAAAGGGGCTGAAAGCTCTCTCATCCTCCATGCAACGAGGTATCAAGCCAAATGCGAAGCACGAATTGGAATGGACCAAGATACTCTACTCCCTCATCCGGGGCATCGACTAGACGTCACCGGAAGAAATAGCCGCGAGCTGATAATGCAGGGCATGAACCCACAACTTCCTGTTTATCCATCAAACCACCCAGGGAAGGGATAAAAAATGAGAGATTAAAGAATAGAGAGATGTGCGCTGAGAGAAAAAGTGAGGACAAGGGCTTTTTCAGAAAAAATCGAGCCTGAGGGCCGAGTGATGTGAGAATCACAAATAAGAAAGAGTGGGAAACAATACCCAGAGAAACTGGCTCCTCGTGCACCGAGAGGTCTCTTGCCTTTGTAACACAGCTGAGTGTTGTGTTTGTGCGTTTTTGTTTGTCTCGATTCTTCTTTTGAGTCGTTTAAGTGTCAACATATGTTTAGGTCATTTTACCTTGCTTTTCCTTTGTTGAGTTGTGTTTA
Source organism: Camellia sinensis (assembly GCF_055761805.1). Taxonomy (NCBI): domain Eukaryota; kingdom Viridiplantae; phylum Streptophyta; class Magnoliopsida; order Ericales; family Theaceae; genus Camellia; species Camellia sinensis. Next base: position 18,813,363 of record NC_138966.1, read on the forward strand.
GGTTGTTCTGCCTTTGTTTTCCATTGTTGAGTCGTTTTGGCTGTGGTCAGTTGTAGGCTCAATACCTGGTTTAGAACCCTTTTCTCATTTCAATTTAAAAAATCATTTTGTGCTCAGAGTGTCGTGTCGTTCTCCACATTTATGGAAAACAGGATTGGTTCTTTCATAAAGCCGCAGGGTTCAACCCTGGTCATGTCAGAATAGTAAAACAAGGACCTATCTGAAGCTATTTAGGTTCCAGACTGCAAAGCAAAATAAAACAGGGAAAATTTGAAGCATCTTAGCATGTTTCACCTTCAGAAAATTCCGAGATGGCATTCCATATGCACCTCCTCAGACCTTGTTAATGCTACCGAAGTATGAGTTCGCCTCTACCTCGAGTGTAAGCCTACTTCAAGTCAAAATGGCAATCTAAGAAGCACATTTGGTTTTCACATACAGATGTTATCTCTTACCAACATAAACGGGGTGTACCCTTTTCGAGCTGTGTGTTGCAAAGCCCTCTGAGAGATAAATCGGAGGCACCATAGTGCATGTTTGTTGCCCCTCTATTGCATAGAATGTGCACTTTCATATACACAGTTGTTGCATGCGTGCCGCGCATCGTTATGATTCATGCATAGAATATGCTTGCTTTCGATTCCGCATAGAATATGCTTTGCTTGTCTCATACATAGAATATGCTTTCAATATTGCATAGAATGTGCTTCCATACTTGCATAGAAAATGCTCGTATCTGTTGCGTAGAAAATGCCCCATACTTGCATAGAAGATGCATTTTATCGCACTGTTGAGCATATCGCACTGTTTAGTGCATTTCAAATCACTCGCACTGTTTAGCGTATCGCACTGTTAGTGCATTTCAAATCAATCGCGTCGTTTAGCGTATCGCACTGTTTTGTGTAGTTTACATTCGCACTATTTTGCGTATTGCACTGTTTTGTGCAGTTTACATTCGCGCTATTTTGCGCATCGTACTGTTTTGTGCAGTTTATCATTTGCGCTATTTTGTGCACCTCAATCGTACTGTCTTGTGCTTTGCATATCACATCGCGCTATTTTGCGCACCTCTTCACACTTGTTAGTGCATTGCATCACGCTATCTTGCGCACCTTACCTGCACTTGTTAGTGCATTGTATCGCGCTATCTTGCGCACCTTATCTGTATCGCACTGTTTTGTGCATTCACCCTGCTCGTACTATGTTGTACACCTTTAGCATCGCACTATTTTGTGCATTCGCTCTGCATCGCACTGTCTTGTGCACATTGTATTTTTGTATCATTTGCACTGTCTTGTGCACTTTCTGGTCTAGGAGACCTTACACCCTCTGGTTTAGGAGACTTTAAATCCTCTAAAGGTGCAATTCCTTTGGTGTTTGTCGTGCCCGAACGACTTCCAGTGGTCTGGTATAGTCACCTGCATGTGTTTGCGGTAAGTTCCTAGGAGACCAACTGAGACAGTGGAAACTAGAGTTCGAATGGCTCTTGCCTAGAACGCAAAGGTTCGGGATTTCTGAGACTAAAGTCTGGTTTAAATTCCCAGAGGTATATCCTCGGCTTGAAATCTGAACGGCAGGCCCATAGATTGAGATAGCACGTGTATGCACCTCAATTCTGCATACTGAACCAGCCTAGTCTGTCACCCTGTTGGAGAATAGGGAAAGCTGCGACCATAGTCAGGGAGAAAAGTAGTACCTGTGGTTCAACCAAGAAGAAGTGAGAGATCCCCAGCAGCATGAGGTACGTCATTGCCAATTGCCCCTGTAAGGTACCTTCACTCCTAGCTATTACATTGCATTGCATTGCATAAATCCGAAATTATCAAACCGGCTTCGCGTAGCGTATAAGTCCAATTTTCAAACCGGCTTCGCGTAGCGTATAAGTCCAATTATCGAAATCTTCCTGCATAACATTTTGCATCCTGCCCCTGGACTACGCTGGTTTGATTCCTGACAAAGGGATATGTAGGCAGCCTGCGTGGCGCAACCATTTATTTATCCGTATTTTGTTTGTTTGTCCAAGTCTTCGACCTTGTCAAAAATGGGTCATCTCTAGGCTTTGACATTCACTCCCGTCACTTCTTGACTTCCGAGTTTTGTCAAAGAGGGGCAACTGTAGACACCCCATTTTTGACCACCCTTAAGACTTGGGCACTATTGATCATTTACTTGATAGAGAAAGGTGTGCAGGGCAAAGGTTCAGTTTCTTCGGCAAGGAGAGAGTCAAATCTCAACTTCATACCCCTTTTTTTGTACCAAAACAATCTTGATCAAAATATTTTAGACTTGAAACCCTCTCTTTCAAAAAGTTTTGAAAATAAAGTTCTACGATGTTCTGACGCTCGCATTTTGTTAAATGTCGCACTTTTCGGTAAACTGAGCAAGGGCAAAGTGGAAATGAACAAAAGAGAGATGAGATCTATGAAAAATATTTCAAAACACCTTGTTCAGGGGTTTGGAGTTGAAGAAAAGAAGAGTGGAGAGAAGAAACCTAGTTGAGGAAGAGGATGGGCACGAATCGCTAAGAGAGAGTCGAGCGGTCCTCGCTAAATCAGGCTTCTCTGTCTATACACTTGGATTTAATCTATGAGGTTACTACCATTGGAAAAAATACTTCCGGGGCTTCATTTTGCACTCAAGAATCTCCTAAAGCCATGTCCGGACGGGGGAGATATGGCTGGTTGAAGTAGGGCATCAATCCGGTTTGACCAAATCTGCGCGGCTTCACCAAAACAGGCATAACTTTTTGCACAGATGGAATTTTAATGCAAGGTTTGCGCCATTGGAAAGATAAATTCTGGAGCTTCATCATAGGGGTTTTCCAAAAACCTTTAACCTTTTGACCTGGTCGGCCTGCTCTCTCCTTGTTTGTCTCAATGAGTGTGTTCCAGCTGTGCCAGCTGGAAGGCATTTGCTACATCCTCCATATGTTTAACCTAGCTTTGAAGCTTCTTGGAGAATATTTTGCCTCTCCTCTCTATAAAGGAAGCCCTCCCTCTCCATTTGCAAGGGCTAAGATTTTTGTTAGGGCTAAACAATATATCTCTCTTTATATCTCTCTCTTTTGAGCTCTAAATTGCTTGGTTCTTGGCCTCTTTGCACACAACTCGATAGCCTAACCTTTCCATCATCAACCTAAGACCCTTGGAGTGTATTTTCAGAGGTTCAAGGTAGGGTTTTTGGGACCAGAGGCTACTGGTTTTTGCTGGTCTCCAACGGTAATCATTTTTCCCTCTTATAAGCATTATTTTGATCCATGTCTTAGCCTAGTTTGCAAGCATATTTAGGCTTTGTCATGAACTGAAAAAAGTATTGCTTTGAGCTTCTAAACATGTTTGTTTAACGCCATTTTTCTGTTGGGGGTCATCTACCCCCTTGCATGCTTCATTTCTCTTTGTTTTGAGCCATGCATTAGGGCTTTTGTGTTGAGCTTTGTTGGCCCTTTTGACCACTAAAATCTAGCAGATTTTCAGTGGTTATTATGTGTTTTTGAGCATCAAAATCAGAGAGGGGTGACCCTCTCACCCCTTGTCTTGTTTTCTAGCATTATTGGCCTTACAAAGGAGCCCATATTTGCACACTTCTTGAGCATGTTTCAGGCCATTTTTTGTGAGTTTCATGACCTGCATGAACTCCATCCGGAGTTGTTTTTTCCATGTTCGGTGTCTATCTTGCATGTGTAGAGTAATCCTCTTCATGGCCTTTCAAAGGAGCCTTCATTTGCATTCTTCCTAGCCTCATTTCAGGCCCTTTTCAGTGAGTTTTAGGGCCCTCATAACCTCTGTCCTAAGGTGGTTTTGCCATTTTTTATGTCCATTATACATGTGTAGAATAACCCTCTCATTGGCCTTTCAAAGGGACATATCATTCTTGCATGCATTGACTGGGTTTCAGTGGGTTTTTGGTCATATTTTGGCATGGCATACTTTTGTTTTTGGTTGATTTGGGGACCACTCATGTGCTTCATATAGTTGTAGTGCAAATCATGGTTCACTAGCTTGTTTTGCATGATGTTTTGGCCACCTTTCTTAGCATATTTTGGCCATGCCTGAAACTAATTTTTTGCATGTTTTGGAATGCTTTAGCTCTGTTTTTGGGTCTCATGGTTGAATGATGCTTGTTTTGCATGCCTGTAGTTCAATATCCATGCTTAACTTTGAGTTTTGAGGTCCATCGCATGCATATACTGAGGTGTTTTCATGTTTTGGGGCCATTGCACATCATATTTTAGAGCTTATATGCATGCCATATTCCCATGAATTCCACTCTTTAAGTGCATTTGAGAGTCGGGCTTGTATGCCTCATTTACCGACCATTGCATGGGCTTCATTTGAATGCATTCCGAGCCATCATTTTAGACCAATTTCCCACTGTCTTGGACCTGCGTAGGGTCGGTTTGGGGTTGGTTTTGCCATTTGTGCATTGCTTTGTGTACCTCTAGTGTAACGCAGTTCACTAGTTTCGGTATTCGGGCCAATTAGCATGCTTCGTGTGAAGTGTTTGCATGATTCGAAACCATCCTGTATCATATTTCAGAGCTGGATCATGCCCCTTTCTATGCCATGTTTCATCCTTTGCCCCGCTTTGTTAGAGTTGCATATAGTGCCTTAGGATCGGTTCTTTGCATTAGTGCTTGTTTGCATGTATTTCGGTTGTCTCATTTTCATCATATGGCCACTGATTTGGGTGTGGCTGAGGTCCACTCATGTTGGTTTAAGTCCATCTTGCATTGTGTATGCCATTTCTCTCATGTTGTTGCATGATTTGATCATTGCATTGTTTATTTGTTAGTCTTCATATGCATTGCGTATGCGATATAGAATCACCTTGCATTGAGTATGCCATTGATTATTTCATAGCATTGTGTATGCTAGTAGCATGTTCGCATGTCATCGCTTGCATGCTTGCGTCATTCAGTGGCATTTGCATCTAGGTTGCATGTTAGAGTTGCATTCATGCATGTCATGCATATTACATTGTGTTTGGAGTAGGGTTTAGTCCAAACACAGGAAACGAGGGACGTTTCGTACACCAAGTGACGAATCGTGCCTCGATTCTTGGTCGCCGACACTCTTGACTATCCATGATAGAGTCGTTGGCTTTACTTGCTTATATGTGCATTCATTTCACATCGAGTCGTGCAATTCGACTTCTTAGCCATCATGTACGAGATGCGTGATTGGTGGCACGAGAATCGAGGACTACACTTCCTTGAGCTTGTGCAAGGACGGGGAGAGTGGTCATGCACACATTTGTTGAAAATACATTGCCTTTTCTCTCTCTTGCCTTTGTTGTAGAAAAACCAGAAACCAGAGGTGGAAACTAGTCGGCCGACCAGATTTTCTGGCAGGCCGACCACCCTCTTTGGTCTCCACCACAAAGGGTGGTCGGCAGGTGGTCTCCCATGCTAATAACTAGTCAGTGGCCATACCAAGGTGGAGTTTCAGCCTTCTGGAGCTTTGTGCAAGTTTCTAAGATCAATTGCAAACAAAGGCAAGGCGAGGCATCGCGATGGAATTTACTGACAAGGTGACGCGAGCATGCATGCACCTTTCATCAATCGGAACAGAGCTGAGGCGGTCCATTTAGCTTGCATGCTAATTTATTAGCTTTTCTAGTTAATTTGTTGATTAATTAGGGTTTTGTAATATTTAATTTGCTAGAGTAATTAATTATTTATTCGGACTATATTATTTATTCGGACCCTCCGAGCGAGGGCACAATTGTAATCAGTGTGCGTGTGTGTGATGTATGTCTTCCAACCCCACGTCTTTCTCCCTTCTATTTACCAGCTTATGATGGTTAGATTAGGGCATGTTTCAATTAGCATACTTATGCTTGCATGTTTGCATCATTCATCTGTATTGCATGCACCGGGCTCGGCGCATCATACTACCTGCATTGTATTTCAATTCCGAGTTGAATACGTGTATCAGTTGTTGCATTTCATAGGCCATTTTAGAATAGCCGAGCCAATCTTAGTTGCATTTTTGCATGTGTTGCATTAGCCATCTTAACATGAACTAGGATCATGCATTGATTGCTAACTAGTTTCTATTTTGGCTTGGAGTACTCGGTAAGTATTTATGCTTTAGCATCCTTGCATGTGTGTGAGTGACTGCCATGATAGCATGCTTGCCATGAGGCTATGTGCTTATGTGATATACCTGCCTGAATGCCTGTGGGTGAAGGTTGGGTTTCTTAAGTTGGGATAATTCGTCGAAACTCGTGTTTTAGCCTACTTGCGAGTAACAAACTTCAATCCATTTTCAAAATAAACAGATGTGTGATGCTTTGTTCCAACTTGGGCAATCCAGTCTATACTTGAATGCTGTGCGCATCACATAGTAAATCTAGGCTAATAACCGGAATAAAAGCACATAATGTTTTCAAAACTCGATATCATGGTTAGTAGAGCTCGATCTTTGATCGGGCGAGCGGGGGTGCTCACGAAGTGACCTTCCCCAATCGTACCCAAGTTCCCGAGCCGAGGCAACTTTGGTGATGACAGATACGTGGCCTTAGGCAAACGAGTCAGGGTTTCCTAAATTCCCCAAAATAAAATATTTAGGTGGCGACTCTGTATCTGGAAAAGCAGTCCATGTTTGGCACTTCTTTCAAAAAAATCTGTTTTCAAAAACGATTTGCCGGATTTGGACTCATTGATGATTCATCGGTCATGCATTGCACTCTGCGAGATTAGATACAGGATTGTGACTTTTGACTCCGAACTGTAGTGCGCCCAAAATGAACAAAACGGGATTTCCCTCCCGGGACGTTCGGGGACGTCTACCCCACGTTTGATGAACTCGTGACAAGCCGGCAAAACCCGTTTACACATTAATGCATGTAAACGTTCGGAATGAAATGCTTATACAATGAAACACGAAATACGTGTATGCCGAATAAATATTCAATGTTTATACATTTATTCAAAAATTTATGCAATGAAACACAAAACATACAAACACGGGAGTGCTAAATGAAAATTACAATAAAACATTTTATTCAATGCCGCAATAATTACATAGTTTTGAACGCGCTCTGCGTTCGAACGTTACAATGTGTTTTTATACGGCATCGCCCTCATCCTCACTCTGCTCGACTTCAATGGCGGAAAACAAAAAATGGTTACGTTGGTAGACTGGCAATGCCGAATCGACGCCCGCTGCTCAAAGAGCTTCCTCGGCCTGAAGCACCTTGATCCAACCGTGCTTAAATCCATGATTTTCACGTCGGCAAACTTCCTCGGCAAGCTTTTCCTTGGTTTTCTGTATCCCTACTTTCTGGCCTTCATGGAAGCCTTTTTCATAGGCCCTTCCCTTCACGAACTCAATTGCGAACGTGCTCGTCGTATCGCGGTCGACAAGCGCGGTACTGATGAGCCGCTGGGTAACCCTTTCTTCCACGATTTGGTTAGCCTGTCCGGTGGGTTGTGTCTGAACGGCCTTGACCTTCCTTAGCTCACGCTCAGCCACTTCCGTGCGAGCCTCCAAGCTTCAAATGTGTTCATCCTTCTTCTCAATTTCTCAGCGAGCAGCACGGAGACGCATGCCGATTTCGTAGGCGGAGTAGAGCCATTTCACCGCACCGTGAATGCCTTCATGAAACACTTCGAAGTCCTACCGACCTACCATCAGCTGCTGGACCTCGGGTGGAAAAATCTATCGAGCAAACTCGACTGCCGCATTTGATTCTTAAATGATCGAGTCCGCCTCTGTCATGGGTCTATTCCCCACGAAGACTGCAAAACTCAATGGGCGTTGGTTCGCGTCAGGCACCCTTCCAGAATGGGGTTGCGAGGATTTGCCATGTGGCTCCTTCTCCCTCCTAGGCGACCTACTTCGATCCCTCGAAATCCTACCTCCCGTGCGCGAAGGTTCGCCACCTCGATCCATGTCTCCTCCCAGCTCAGCTAGCATCCTCGCTTCCCCTTTGCTGTTAAAAAAGAGTCTATTCGACATTCGCACTTGTTTAATCTTCCTTAAAGAGCTGGACTGAGTTGTTCACTGAGCACATAAATAGGACATCCATTCATTTATTCCCTACGAGGGCAGCACCTCTGAGGCAATCTCAGCTCGGCGCCAACCGAGTCATGTGCCCCCATCAAACATTGTTATTCGGCAGTCTTAACGTCTACAAGGGCAGATTTATCTCAATATTCATAAGCTCGTGTTATTCGGCGTTTGATGTTCATGAACCAGCTGGGGCAAGGGCAGATTCATCAATCTATTCAGCTTGAGTGCCCCAGCCGTTCCACGAATCGATTCATCAGTATAATATTCAGCACCTCCTAAATTCATTTTGATTAGATCAGATCCATAAATTTAATCAGTTTTTTAGTTCGCTGTCTCTCGGGGGGCAAGGACAGATTCATCAACCTATTCGGCCTGAGCGACCCAGCCGCCTCATGAAGCGACTCAATATTCATAAGCTCGTGATTATTCGGTGTTTAATATTCATGAACCAGCTGCGGCAACGGTAGATTCATCAATCTATTCTGCTTGAGTGCCCCAGCCGCCTCATGAAGCGACTCAATATTCATAAGCTCGTGATTATTCGGCGTTTAATGTTCATGAACCAGCTGGAGCAAGGGCAGATTCATCAATCTATTCGGCTTGAGTGCCCCAGCCGCCCCATGAAGCGACTTACTAATAGAATGCCCATGAACTAATCCTATTCGGCGCCACAGTAGTGAAAGGCAAAGCTCTTCATTAATATCAAAAACTGCGTACAAGTAATAGTGAAATGGAAAGGAAATTTTGGTTAATAAATTGAGCGTAGAAGTAACTAATTTATACATGAAAATTACCTTATACTAACAGAAATCCACTAAACAAAAACATACATTGAAATTGAAAATAATTAATAAAACTAGAGTGTCTCCCAGATCAATCCTCGAGATCAGACTCAAGTGGCTCAACGTCCACTTGCTCGTATGGAATTGGCAAGGCCAATGTAACTCCACCGGCAGCAAGAGCCTTGAGCCACCCATGTTTGAATCACCGATTCTCGAATTGGGGAACTTCTTCTACGTTATCTTTAAAGGTGGTGCTCTTTCCAGCCTTGAACGCTACAGAAGCCTCAGAGTCAGCTCTTTCATTGGCCTTCTTCAACTCTTCTAACTCGGCCTCCACCTTGGCAAGTGCCTCCTTGACTAACTTGAGTGATTCCTCGCTCGCGTTCGCTCTACCCTCGGCTTCAGATCTGAGTTGGTCAGCAGTCCGAGCCCTCTCCTTCTCAGCTTCAGCTCGAGCACTTTCCATTGCGGCCCTCATCACCTCGAACTCGGCCCTACTCCTCTCACCTTCAGCTTCAGACTTCAAGCTGCTAATTCTTTCAATGGCATCGTGATGCCGGCGGCCTAGTTCGGCTATCCTTCCAACCATCTGCAAAAGAAGGAGTTGGGATCAGCACATACCAAGAAATATCGTACGAAAACCAAACCAAACAAGAAAAAGAGTCACATACCAGAAGGGTCGACTGGGCAGTTAACGCTATAGCTACCAAATCTGGCTCTCCTCGAAAGGTGGCCTTGTCAGCCGGCAGCGAAACTGAGGCGGCCAAGCTCAACGCTACGGCTAGATCCTTCATGGCAGATGCGTAAGAGGAGATCGGCGTGCTTTTGATCTTTGGCTGAACAACGAAAGAAACCACGTATGATTCCTCTAATCGAGGCAGTTTTCTAGCAGGGCTATCCTCCGAGCCGACTTCTCCCTCGGCGGTACATTTTGCGCCCCGCCCTTCTGGAATCAGCCGTTCATTCGTAAACTGCTTGTCGACGTCCTTCTCCGTCTCGGCCACAATAACTTGAGCCGTCTCTCCTCCAATAACGGTTTGCGAAGACTCAATCGGGGCAGGTTCAGAACGGGCGACCTCGGCTTTCTTTCAGGCAGCCATTCGTTCGGCATTTCTCTTTCACGCCATCTACATAAGATTTTCCCCATCCATACCTTCAGAAAAAGAGCCGGGTAGGTCTTCCAAATTTATAAAAATATCTCCGAAGGAAAACTCCGCCCGACCTGAAGTGGACGGCGAGTTAGGCTGGTTAAGACCGGCCACCTCGAACGCTGAGTTTAGAGCTTCGTCAACCTCTTCGGCCTCCGCAGCAAATTCTCTCGTTGGTTCGACAACTACCTCAACCACCAGCGCTACGCCCTGCTCCGAATCGGAAGCTTCGAGACCAATTTGCCTAAGGGTCTTGAAGCTGGGGAAGATTAGAGCTGTAAGGTGATGTTCGCCGGTCGGGATCGGAATGTTGTCAGCAGTTGAGAACGTAGTATAAGTAGGCTCGTACCGCAAGAGTATATGGTCGGATCTCCCTTGCTTCTATACGTTTGGACGGCCAAAATGCTTCAATGCAGTCCTAATTTCCACAAGGACTGCGTCGTCAGCCGAGGTCAAAATCCTCTTCAACTTATTGCCTGCAAAAATAGAGAATTGGACTTGAAGAAAAAGCCAAATAAAAGAAAGATCAATAGACACAAGGGGTTACACGACAACCTGGTTCGCCCCTCTTTCTGGGAATAGGGTCTAGGTGATCTTCACCCTCGCCGAATTCCCAGTTGCCACGGACATTGACCATTGCATCGTCAACTCATTTTCCAGAGCTGGCAAGCATGGTTACCAAGTGATGGTCGGTGTCCTTGGCCCTGAGAAAATAGCACCCGAGCCGACCGGAGGATTTGGCTAAGGCGTAGCAGCGCCGAATCGCCGAAATGCCAAGGTTGATCCTAAGGCGCCGGTTCAACCCTACCATTCCCATTATGATTCGAAAGAAATTCACGTTGGGTTGGGAAGGAATCAGACCCCAATGACGGAGGACGGCCCTAAGAAATGGGTGAAGGGGAAAACGAACCCCACCCTCCGCAATGGATAGGAGAGAAAAAACAATGGTATTTTGGTCTTCCCTCTCCATGTCAAGGGTATTGTCCGTTACTAGAGATAGATGGACATCGTCATGAGAAAAATGTCGTCGGAACCCAAAAATTTGACCCTCGGAAAGGAGGTCTTTCAAATGTTTAGCCATTCTCGTAAGGACCCAAGGATATTCTAAATCAAAAATAAATACAGAAAGTAGGATTACAAAGAAAAGAAAAGAAAACTTATGAAAAGCAAAGGAGACAAGAAGAGGCAGAGAGGAGTTGCAGAAAACGCGAGTCAGAGAAGAGATACTGACTGGCAACCCAGGAGGCTCAAATATTCGAAAAGGCATGCATTCGAAGGGACTGAAGTTTCAAATCGTGATAAATGCGAGAGAAGCACGAATGAGGCGGGAAAGCGTTACAATGACCAAAAAGCATGTACGCGTTCTAACATGCATCAGGGAGAGGATTAACCGCTGAATTTTCAACTTCCCAGACTAGAAGCCAAACACGCCAACTAACTGGTGCTAGTAGGGGTGTTTGGGGGGCAATTGTGGAGGCCGGATAATTGGAAGAATCAGAAGCGTACTCTAGAAGACAGATATTTCTCGGCTCTTTCCTGCACGATCAGGAAGTCGAATAAAATAGATAAGCCGAGTAGATACTGAACTATGGAGCTGAGTAAATAAAAGGATAATGAGTGAAAAGTGGACCAGGCCCCGAGGCCCAGGAATCGAGTATAAATAAAGGAACAACAAACTAAGAAAGGTATGTGAGAATTGTTTTGCTTAATTTAGAACATAAGTAATCTTGAGTGTTGAGACTGACTTGTCCGTCGAAGTGCTAATTCCAGCACCCCCGACCAGAGTGTTTAATCCTTTTCAGGTGACTATCAGTGGATCACGAGCGTCCCCCAGGATCAGAAGAGTATTTCCAAACCACTTCTCCACAAACCTCTATCAAATTGGGGTTCAAATCAACGATGCCATCAGGCAAGGGATCATTGTGGAGGTAATGAACCTATGAGGAGGAATGTTGTTTGCAGTTCCAATGGTAGCACAGCTGCGAAATGCTCAGAAGGAAATACCGTCACCACTAATCCCAAAACTGTCAGCCCTTTTGGCAATACCAATCCACAAATAGCCGGCCCAACCCAAGCTCAAGGAAGAACTTTCACCCCCCTCTATATAAGCCTAACCAATGCACTAAAAGTCTTGATGAAAAAAGGGTATCTCAAAGCCCTTGATCCCCAAACTCTTCCTGACCCACTCCCTGCCAGACATAACCCCACCAAATACTGCGTATATCATTAGCAGTGCAGTCATGGCACCAATCGTTGTTACCGCCTTCGTCATAAGGTTAAAAATCTTATCGACAATCAGATGATAGCTCTACCTCAAGACCCCAATGTTACCACTAACCCACTTCCCATCCATGACCAAGTATCTCCTTCCTACCTTAACCTCATCCATACACTACTTCGTACCTTCAACCCCAGCATATACATCACTCCGGCCAATTTACCCGAGCCTGAGGTGTTCATTCCAAAAAGTACTGATTTATTCATGATGGATGCATCCAATCTAGTTTGGGTACGCCAAGAGCGCCAAAAGGCCGAACCCACTACTTCTGAGCTAGTGAGCATGATTGAAGATCTACAGAGAATAGTGGCAGATTTAACATTTGGGGTTTCGATCCCATCAAGAAGCTCCCCAATCTTTTGGCGACCTGCAGTTGAAAAGGGCTAACCCGAAACTATCTCAAGTTGGGAGGATGATAGGTTAGCAATAAATGGACTTCGCTCAGATGTTGCGACCCAATCCTTTAGCAAAGTGGAGACAAGGGGCAAGAACAAGGCTGGGGAAAGTATTGATCCCTATGAACAACTTCAGCGGGCTATTAAGGAATTGAAGATCAAAGGGCTGAACAAGCAGCAAGTGTTGGCGGTTGCTGCAAAAACTGTGGATGACACTTTTGTCGCTCAGGTTGGGAGCATTTTAAATCAAGGAACAAACCATGAAAAGGGTTGCCGAACCAGAAACGCCCCTTTCAGCTCCAATCCTACACCTATAAGAGATCATCAAACCCAGTTAACACCTGCCAAGCCCTCTGTCAAGGCCGGTAGGACTGGAAACCGCACCTTCAATCCACTTTACATGACCTTGTCCGAAGCTCTCCAAATCCTCATAGGACAAGGCCATCTCAAACCCCTTGAGCCTCGGCCTCTTTCTGATCTCCTTCCATCCAAGTATAATGCTGCTATGTACTGTGCCTTCCATCAACAAATCGTCCATGCAACTGATGGTTGTTTTCATCTTCGCCATGAAGTTCAAGATCTGATTGACAACGAGGTCATCGCCGCACTAGGTCCTACAAAGTCTATTGGCACTGGATCAATAAATTCGGGGGATAATGTGACTATGTGATCGAGAAGGAACCACCTGCTAATGGCGCTCAGTTTACTTCAGATATAGCGAATGGCACACACTATTTTGAGCAATTTGCAAATGTTGTTTATTATACTTTCTGACTTGGGCATTGAGTCAGTTCTGTTGTGTTGTATTGAGTTTGTCTTCTTGTATTAAGTCAGTCCTGTTATGTTAGAGTCAGGTGATTTCAGGGCTGTTACCTTGGACATCACTTTCTTATTTTGTGTTTGTCTTTTCTACTCTTTCTTTTGAATTTGTTTCTACCATTGAGCTAATTGAGCCAAGAGTTCTGAATGGGATGGCAGTAATTGACCAAAACTGTGCCTTTTGTGTGCCTTGAAATCATTGCATTGACTTAAGTATTTCAAAACTTTTCGAACACTGTGATGAAAACAAAGAGGGAGGAATTCCTCGGGATTTCCAAAAATTTGATCAGTTAAGAGAAAAAAAGGCATGCTAAGCCCTTAATGAATGAGATTATGTTTGTTAATGTGAGTACTGAGAAAGATCCTAGTTTGATGCAGATTGGTTCTACATTGTCTTCAGAGGAGCCTAAATGACTAGTCGCTTTATTAAAAGATTTTAAAAAATGTTTTGCGTGGTCCTACGATGACATGCGTGGAATCGCTCTCAAGATTGTACAACATAGAATCATTCTCGGCCTTGAGACTCGACCCCTTTTGCTTTCAAACCTTGAACTTTGACTTAGAATGTTCAAACGATCAATCACAATATAAGGCTTGTGTGGCCGGATCGAAAGCAACCCTTGAACTAGGGGCAAAAATGTCAGATGTGCTCAAAGATTCAAAAGATGAGTCATTTCGCAAACCAATGAAGACTGGCTAGAAAGTCAAATACGAGAAACGGAGAGAAGAAAGTTTATTGCTGAAGGACAATCGAGTTCCTATCCGCAACACTAGGGGCAAATTCAAACCCCAATTGGATGGGCTCTTACAGACTATTTAGTCAGAAATAGCAGCCATTCTCCTGGATTCAGATGGCTTAGAGAACCTATGGCTAATCAACATGGACAAGTTAAACTTTTCTATCCTTAAAAGGCTCGCTTGGCCGAAAACCCAGAAGGGCGACCCAGGCAAAAGTTAGAGCAGAGAAAAGAACAAAGAAAAAAAAAGAAATGAAAACCAAAAAAGAAGAAAAATGAAAAATGAAAAGAAAAAATAGAGCTCGCAAGGTTGAAAACCCGAAAGGACGGCTTTGGCAAAAGTTAGAGTGCAAAAGGAGAGTGTTAATACCTGAGTGTGCCTTAAACCCCGGAACTACGTACAGCCTGATTCCCATCTTTGGGATACGTAGGCAACTTCATTCTGAAGTTCGGTCCCAATCATTTTCAGCCTGCTTGGCTCATCCATGTTGATTGGTTTATCCTTGTTCAAACTCGGCTATCCTCTCCATGTGCAAATTGGCTCATCTTCGTGCTTATCTTTGTTTAAATTCGGTTGTCCTATTCCGTTAGAAGATTTAGCTACAAGACAAATCAAGTTCAGATCTGAGGTTGTGCATCTCAAGAGTTAAATCCATGTTGGATGAGCAGTGGCCATATGCAAAAACAGTTTTGAGGATTTTTAATGAGCTAACTAATTTTCTCGAAAATTATTCCAATTTTTTTAAAAACTGGACCATTTCTTCGACCCAAAAAAGGAAAATCTTTAGTGCTCATAACCTGACTTGCATGATTTCAAAAACAGGAAGTCGAATAAGTATGTTAATCTAACTCTCATATTGGTCAAAATTGTTTTAGTAAAAAGCCAAAACAAAAAATGGTCAAACTGATAAACTAGGGGCACAGTTGAGTTATATTTTTTATCTTTTCCCCGTTGTCAACATACTTTCCAGAAAGGGCACCACACTTGCCGGAAAGGGTACTATACTCACCAAAAATGGCACTATACTTGCCAGAAAAGGCACAACTGAAGTTAGCAGCAAGGAGGCCAAAAATCTCTCAACTTCCAAGCAATGAGGTATCAAGCCAAATGCGAAGTACGAACTGGAAATGGAGTTGGATATTCAATTCCCTCATCTGGACGATCGCACCCAAATTGGCATCTGAACCGGAATGGGGAATTAGAAAATGCAATGTGTGAGACCAATCAATTATATAACTGGCCGGTGGGACATACTGCAACTCATCTCGGTCATGTGAAGTCAAGGGCATCTCCAAGTGACGTCTATTGCAGGTCTGCTACACGTCCAATCGCAACACAACCCTTCTGTGGGAAAGCTCACTAGTTGTGAGCGAAAGAAGGAGAATCTAACAGAATGCTAGGGGTAAGAGCTCACAACTTTCAGCTTATCCACCAACCACACCTGGGAAGGGATAAAAAATAAGAGAGATTAAAGAATAGAGAGATGTGCGCTAAGAGAAAAAGTAAGGAGAGGGCTTTTCAAAGAAAAAGAGATTGAGTGCCAAAGTGATGTGAGAATCACAAATGAGAAAAGGTGGGAAACAATACCTAGAGAAGCAGTGGGCTCCCCGTGAACCGAGAGGTCTCCCACCAGCGAAAAACATCCAAGTGTTGTGTCTGTTGTTTTTTGCTTGTCCTGATTCTTGTTTTGAGTCGTTTTCAGTGTAGTAGATGTGTTTTGGTTTCTCTACCTTTGTTTTTCCTTTGTTGAGTCGTTTTGACTGTGGTCAGTCGTAGGCTTAATAAATTGTTTTATGCTCAGAGTGCCGTGCCATTCTTAACTCGATCTGCAAAATATAATTATTTCTTTTATAAACTGCAGGGTTCAACCCATGTCAAGAGTGAGAGCAATAGAATCAGGACCTATCTGAAGCTATATAGGTTCCAGACTGCAAAGCAAAAGAAAAGCGGGAAAATTTGGAGCATCTTAGTATGTTTCAATTTCAGCAAATTCCCAGACTGCATTCCAGGTGCATCTTCTCAGGCCTCACCTTTCTCTGGAGTGTGAGGGTACCTCGACCCTGAGAACCCGAGTTCAATCTTGTTTCAAGTCAGAAAGACGATCAAAACGTCATACATATGTTACCCCTTGCCAATATCAATGAGGAGTATCCTTTTTGAGCATGTTGCAAAATCCTCTGAGAGGTAAATCGGAGGCACCAAAGTACATATTTGATTCTCTTCTATTTCATAGAATGTGCACTTTCATACACACCTATGTTGCACGCGTGTCCTGCATCATTCATGATTCTTGCTTAGAACGTGCTTTCAATTTTGCATAGAATATGCTCTTGTTTCATACATAGAACTTGCTTTCAATTTTGCATAGAATATGCTCTTGTCTCTTGCATAAAACATGCTTCACTATCTTGCGCATCCCGTGTCACACTATCTTCTGCTTTTCATCTTACATCACACTATCTTGTGCATTTCACATCACATCGCACTATCTTGTGCATTTCATTTCACTATCTTGTGCATTGCATCTTGTATAGCACTATTTTGTGCCTTCATTCACCCTCACTCGCACTATCTTGTGCACTCACTTGGTCTAGGAGACCTTAAATCCTCTAAAGGTGCAATTCCTTTAGTGTTTATGGTGCCTGAACGACTTCTGGTGGTTTGGTATAGCCACCTGCTTGTTTTTGCAATGAGTTCCTAGGAGACCAACTACAACGGTGGAAACTAGAGTTCGAATGGCGATGCCTAGAACACAAAGGTTTGGAAGTTTTGAGACTAAAGTCTTGTTTAAATACCCAGGGGTGTATCCCCGACTTGAAATTTGTATGGCAGCCCCATAGGTTGAGATAGCATGTGTGCTCCTCAATTCTGGATACTGAACTAACCTAGTCTGTCACCCCGTTGGAGAATAGGGAAAGTTGTGAATATGATAAGAAAGAAAAGCGGCATCCATGCCTTCTACATGAAGAACCCTTGTCAGCATTTGAGGGCCTTTGAACTATGAATTGAAGGTAAGAGTTCGAAGAACACAAGGGGGAGGTCCCTGTCAAAGTAGAGTGGTTCATCGCTACTCACCCCATAAGGTGCTTTCTAAGGTGCCGCTTTGTTTGTTTATTGCATTCCCTAAACATCATGCACTACATTGCTTGTAACATGTACCATATCATCGCACTTCTTGCATTTATTTTCATCTTGTGTTATCTTGTATCATTTATCCCTTTACGCTGAGCAACGTTTAGGATCGTTGTCCCCCGGGACTTTTCATAGCACCTCTTCTCATAATCTTAGTGTGGTTAGAGTGTTCTTTTCCTCACACGATTTCAGCGTGTTTGGAATTTATCTCAGGACGCGTGGAACGCGTCCCTGAGTAGTTTTCTTAGGACCTCTTCTCACGATTTCAACATGGTTTGAGTGTTCTTTTCCTCACACGATTTCAGCATGTTTGGAATTTATCTCATGACGCATGGAACGCGCCCCTGAGTAGTTTTCTTAGGATCTTTTCTCACGATTTCAGCATGTTTGGAATTTATCTCAGGACGCGTGGAACGCGCCCCTAAGTACTTTTCTTAGGACCTCTTCAACCGATTTCAGCATGGTTAGAGTGTTCTTTTCGTCACACGATTTCAGCGTGTTTGGAATTTATCTCAGGACGCATGGAACGCTTCCCTGAATGGTTTTCTCAGGACCTCTTCTCATGATTTCAGCATGGTTTAAGTGTCCCCTTCCTCACACGATTTCAGCGTGTTTGGGATTTGTTCTTTCTCCTCTCACGATTCCAGCGTGGTTGGAGTATGTCACCCTATTCATCTACTACACTGTCCATGGCATTCATTGCCTCATATCGTCCTTTCCATGTTAAGCTTAGTTTGGCATGTGCTCATACCTTTCCCTCAGCAAAGCATAGCCCTGCATGTACATGCGCCTATTCTGCAAGAATTGTGATTTGAGGGTTTTGTCACCTTTTTTGTGTTAGACGTGGTCTGTTTTGTGTCCATGCCTTTTCTAGGCAAGATGTGGTTCGGCCTGCGCCTTATTCACTTTATCCATTGCGTCGAGTGCATTGTGCTTTGTCTTGTTATATTCAGCATTTAGGATCATTGTTTTTCTGAACAGATCATTCCTCACTTATATCATCCCACCCAAGTACTTGTACTCTTTCTCTTTCTACAAAACACATAGTTTTGCATGTGCTCGCACCCTTTCACGTAGAAACACAATTTTGCTATGTGTAAGCATCTATGCTGCACTAAGGCCAGTATTGAGGATGTAGGCACTTAGCCTGTGTTAGGCGTCATTTGGCTGTGCCCACTTCTTTTCTGTGTTAAACGTAGTTTGATTTGCATCTTCATCCCTTTATGGTATTTGTGTGGTTTTGCACTGCTTGTGGTTTGATTATTTCGTCACATTGTATATCATTTACTTTGTATTGTTACATTGTGCATCATTTGCATCTTGCCCCTGAACTACACTGGTTTGATTCCTTACAACAGGATACCTAGGCAACCCTCAGGTTCAACCAACTGCATCTGCATTTTGTTTGTTTGCCCAAGTCTTACAGCCTTGTCAAAATGGGTCATCTTCGGGCTTTGACATTCACTCACGTCATTTCATGACTTCGAGCTCTGTTAAAGAGGGGCAACTGTAGACACCCCATTTTTGACCACCCTTAAGACTTGGGCGCCATTAATTGATCACTCGATGATGAAAGTTATGCTATACAAATGTTTGATTTCTTTAGCAAGAAGGGTTTTAAATCCCAAGCTTACACCCTATTTTGGACCAAAATTATTTTGACCAAAACCTTTTTTTAGACCTTAAAACCCTCTCTTTCAAAATATTTTCAAAATGTTTCTACCATGTTACGAGGCTCACATTTCGTTAAAAATTATACTTTTCGGTAAATCGAGTAAGGGCAAAGTAGAAATAAATGAAAGAGAGGTGAACTCTTTGAAAAAATATTTAAAACATCTTATTTAGAGGTTTGGAGTTGAAGAAAATAAGAGTGGAGGGAAGAAACCTAGTTGGGGAAGAAGTTGGGCTAGAAAGCGTTGAGAGAGAACTAGGAAGCCTCACTAAATCAGGTCTATCCTTTTGTGCACTTGGACTTTAGTTATGAGGCCACCACCATTGGAAAGTGGACTTCTAGGGCCTCATTTCCACCATTGGAAAGTGGACTTCTAGGGCTTCATTTTACACTCAAGAATCTCCTAAAGCTGAGTCTAGATGAGGGAAATATGGCTGTTCGAAGTTAGGCTTTAATCGGATTAAAGCCAAAAATTAGCAATCTTCACTAAAATAGGAATATCTCTTTGCACACTTAGAATTTAGATGTGAGGCTGCCACCATTATAAATTAGACTTCTGGAGCTTCAATTTAGACTCAAGAATGACCTGCAAAGGAGTCCGGATAAAGGAGATATGCCCATTAGAAGTCGGGCCCAAAAAATAGATTTTTGTGGCCGGCCACTGATGTGGCTTGCTGGCCCCTTGCCAGCCATAGGTGAAGTTTGCCGGCCCCATGCCGGCCATGGATAAAGTTTGCCGACCGCTGGTGTCAAAAATCAGTTTTCTTTCAGATATTTACCTCCAGCTGTTTGCACAAAGTTCCAGCTGTCCATTTAATGATATTTTTCGACCAAAGCTCACATTTTTCTATATATAGATGACCTATATCTCATATTTCAAGGTTAGAAACATTTTAGGAGTAAAGAAATATTTTGGAAAATATCCTCTCTTTACAATCCTCTCTCTCTACAATTCTCTCTCTCTTTTACAACTTGCATAGGCTTTACTCAAGCACTCAAAACCAAACCTAGAGAACTTCTTGCTGAGATGATTTCAGCTTGAATTTGAGCTCTTGAAGCACTTGAGAGTGTGAAATTGATGGCTTTTGACTTAAGGGTTCATTCCTCTTCGAGAGGTATAACTTCTCTTACCTTTGCGCCATCTTCACACCACTTGTTTTCCACATTTGCTTGCTGTTTTTTAAGCTCTTTAAAACCAATTTTTATGGGCTGAAGCTTGTGGTTTAAGGCTATTAAAGATAGAGGGGTCAGTCACCCTTCTTTGAACCTTGTTCTCTAAGCCTTTCCACTTGTGTTTCCTATTCTTTCGTCATCTTTTTTTTTTTTTTTAGCATTTTACCACTAATTTTCAGAGGTTTCTAGAGGCTAAAAAAGTGGTTTTGAAGTCCTAAAAATGGAGGGGTTAGCCACCCCTCCTTTGGCTTGTTCACTAGCTTAAATTGTTCCACGTTTTAGCTTTCATTCCAACACATTATTGTTCTATTTTTGGGCTGTTTTTGGATGGTAAAAACTCTACATTTTTGGGCTAAAACTTGGGTTTTAAGGCCATTAAAGGTTAAGGGGTGGTTCACCCTTCTTTATACCTTGTTTTGGAGGCCTTTACCCTTGTGTTTCCGACCCTTTTACTAAACACTGAATTTCAGAGTTATTTCAGTGGCTAAAACACTTTTTGAAGTCCAAAATTAGAGGGGTTAGCCTCCCCTCCTTGTATCTTGCTTACTAGCCTAGCATGCTCTATGTTTTAGCCTATTTTTCTAGCTATTGTTAGCTCAATTCCAGCATGTTTTAGAACTTCTTTAGACCTCCTTTAGGACTGTTCTTAGCTGTTTGTTGCATTTGAGCTTTGTCTTGCATGGTTGTAGTGTAATAGTCCTCAGAAGTTTGGTGCTTTGGGCTATTAGGCACCTCTTGTTTGAGTTGATTACATGCTTTGGTGTTGTTTTTCACTTCATTTCAGCACTAACCACCTCTGCAACCTCCCTCATTTCTTGGTTTTTCCTTTTTCTTTGAAAGTTGTTTCAAGTCATTTGTTTGCCTAAGTGTGGAATTGAGGTTTCATGCTTAATGGTTTAATCCCTTTGGGGGTTCATTACCGACGGTATGAGACTTCTTTCATACCCAAAGCAACTTGTGTTTTGAGCCTTCTTTCCATTAGAGGACTCTAACTTACCCTTTTGGACTTAATTGACTAAGTAATGGTTGGTAAAGTTAAAATGAGTAACTAACATCTTGGGACTAAAATTGAGCAAGATAATAACTTGTGTGTTGTGTGCTCAATCAGACGTTAATTGAACACAAGGAAAATTTGGACATTTCATACTCAAAGTGATAAAATGTCTCAAGTTTCCTAGGTCTCCATTGCCCTTGATCATGCATGATAGGGTGATGGTTCTTGAGTGTCTTATTTTCATTCATTGAGCTTGCACACCTGGAATCACAACCCATCAAGTAATGAAATTGCCTAGATTGGTGGTTTGTGGCTTAAATTCACAACTCCTTGAATTTGTCCATGAAAATGAGGGGTGAACTGTGCAGACAATCCTTGGAAAAACCCTCTTTATGCTCTGTTTGTACTCTGTTACATCATGGTGATCCAGTGCATCAATGGCCGGTAGTGCACCATAGATGGCTGGCAAACCACCTTCTTTGCCAACATATAGCCGGCAGCATTCATCCACGGCCGGCAGGCCACTGATGTAAACTTCAACAGATTTTGGTTAGGTGGAGTGAAAAGGTTCTAGAAATGTTTAGCTCCACAAACAGAGGCTCTCGAGTGCAAAACGGAGGTGTTTTCGTGTGAAAACCGAACATGTGCATCTTCCACTTCCTGAGGCGGAGTAGTGGCAGCGTAGTTTAATTGCTTATTTGCTTACACTTGTGTTGCAATTTAATTAGTTAGTTTACTAGTTAATTCAATTAAAAGTGTTGTAATAATTAGTTAATTAGTTTAGCTAGTTATTCATTTGGTTGGTAATAATTAGTCTAATTAGTCTAATTGGCTTAGATTAGCATAATTAACTTAGCCCTAATCAGTTGCTGGTTAGCTAGCTTAGTTTATTCATTCGGACTCTCCTTTGTTAGAGCAAAATGTAATAATGTTTATGTCTTCCAACCCCGCATCTTTCTCCCTTTTATTTACTCACTTTTGATGGTTAGATTAGGGACATGTTTCAACTAGCATATCTTATGATGGTTAGGTTAGATCATGGCATTTTTTAGGTTAAGGAAATGGAATCAACACGATGCTCAACGTAGTGCAATATGAACAATCTCATTGTACTACCCACATTGTTCTAACATCCATAACACATGCACTCATGTTTCAATGCAGGGGAGGACAGTATGACGAGATGTGCTCAAATGTTGCAAAATCATGGATACAGGAAGCTAGTAATCTCCTAAACACCGGGATGGTTGACAGCATTAGAGCCAAAATAATGTGTCAAATGTCAAAGCGTAGAGTTGCATCCCAAACATGGACTGGTACAATATGTCCCAAATGGCATCCCGTTTGGAGAAAGCATCCAACAAAGGCAGGTCATGGCGAGTTAGTCAGTCAAATGCGGGTGTGTACGAGATCCACTCATTCCCTTCGGTTATCGCTAACATTGGCATTTGAACATGTTCATTTTTCCAATGGCAACTTAATGGGTTCCCCTTGGCACACGCGATGATCGCCGTTCGAAAGAGTGGTCAGGATTTGAACGATCTTGTAGAACCGTAGTTCCATGTGTCTAAATAGCGTACGACTTATGCCGCAAGTATCTTCCCAATCCTAACCTTGGAACAACCACTATTTGATCCACATGACTACATCATCAACACCCCAGTTGCCAAACACCCTCCCGACAGGCCAAAAAAGAAGAGGATACTATCAAGGGGTGAGCATGTGCAACAGATCCGCTTCGGGAGATGTGGCCGGATGGGTAACCACAATAGGAAAACATGCAAGAAGCTCGTTTAAACCACTCAACAAATTCCGCACGTTGAATAGAAATATTTTTAATTTTCCTACTTGGGTTGTGCCAGTGCCAAATAAATAGTTATTTGCGTATTTGTTATCTTCACGAACAATCTCTTTCCATATTTTGAGGCAATCAAATAAAAAGTGGGCAACGACACACCCTTTTTGATTATGCAATGTTCAGTGTACACATTACATAATAACACTTTCACCATACTCTTCAACCATCCCAATTTGACACACCCACACAGTGCGATTCAACTGTACAACGAAATCTACCATACCAACACTACCCTGGAACTAAAACAACACATTTTCACACAAGTATATGAACTTCAAGCATTTCATGACATTGGGACTTGACGCGTGATACCTTATTCACACCATACAAGGAGCCCATTTAGACCACTTACCAATTCCGGAACATTGAATCTAAAAATTTTATATTTTCGTAATTGCGTGGTGCCAGCGCAAAATAAGTAGTTATTTGCGTATTTGTTATGTTCACAAACAATCTCTTCCCACATTTTAAGGCAATTCATAAAAAAAAAGGGTGCGATAACACCCCCTATATACTTGTGCAATGTTCACCATACACATTACGTAATATTCATTTCACACGACACGTTCATGACATGTTATCATGACATAATATGTTCACGAACACTCCGTTCAACCATCACAATATCATCCGAGTTGTGTGACAATCCACGCTTCACACTTGCAGCAACCACGTTGCACTCCCCACATAAACTGATTGAACCTCGTAACATAATATACCCACATGTTACCTTGTCGAGTGTATAGAACATGCATGACAAACATGCCTCACGCCAACATACATGCCAACAGTCACCATTGCTAGTCACATATACTAACAACATTATTTTCAACAACATACATGATGCCTACGCAGTTCAAAACAATATCCCTTACATCACGCCACGTCGCCAAACCATAAGACCATAGGTGGCACCGAAAAAACTAACGACCCACTGTATGTACTTGCTTACCTACAAGTTACATACGCTATGCTCGTACCCCCCATGCACTGACTACATTCAGGACCATGATAACATAAACACCAGCCAAGTCCCCAAGCCTACACTCTGAAAACAACTACCGCATGCCTGCTTACACTCTACACTTTTATAGCTCATATAAACAATGCCATACACACGTCTTACGACCAACGCATCAACCTACCCCCCCACCTACAAAACAACCATGCACGAACAATTCTTACCATGTACACATACCCCTACCCCTCTAAAAACAGCATATTCCTGTCATAGAATGCAACATGCACACAAACACAACACACACTTAATGTTGTCCCGTAAAATAAATGCATCCGTAAACTTGCTACAAAATACCAACAATGACACATTCATGGGGAAATAAACAGTTTGCCAAGTACCAAAAAATCAAAACGAACAATAATATGTTTCTTATGTTTCGAACAAAAAAATCAAACACATTAACTATATGCGCACAAAGTTCATTCTACTTTCGCAAAAAAAAAAAACAAAATCATTGTAGTCTTTCACATCATTGCAATGACTTCCCTGTATTGCTAGCTACCCCTCTTAGTAGATCCCCAATCAACCGCTTCACCATGTTAGCTCGAAGAACACTGTTGTTGCCTCTTTGCAAAGACCGCACAACATCCATATGGTGCACGTACTATCTCATGATAGCACATACTGTAATCACACAGTCAATCCTATGAAACCGAACATAAAATTAAAAAAAAAATTATGAAATGCTAAGGAACCCATTTGTAGCACTATTTGATCAAACTAGATTAGGCGTCAATTGCGCTTCTGGTCCTTGTTGTGGGCATTCCACAACTAACTCTGCCGGCATCTCTACTTCCTGTGTGCCGATTACATCAAACATTCCACGTGATGCCAATGACTCTCATTGCACTTCAATGGAAACTCTTTTCTACACCAACAACAAACAAACCACAGTTATATTAACCCTCATGCCAATGTAGGTAAATCTAACAGGTCATTCATACACAACTGCAAAAATCTCACCAACATGACAACTTCATTGGCATGAGCACCTCCCACACCATTCCTACTACGCATCGAGTTGAAGTGTTTCCAACTACCATTGTCTGTGTCATACACAACAAGAGTCCAATGTGATTGGTGGCAGACGGGGAAATGACTGTACCGTGCGTCTCCTACACCAAACAGGTTACTCATCACATATTTGGACCTGACCGACTTGTTTTCGTTCTTCATCATGTCCTGATTCACTCAAACCATCAACAATACAAAATGATACATTGTACGAAACAAACACAATAATCCATGCAAACTAAAGGTACTCAGCAAGCATATACCGCTGAAGAAGTACGACTTATCTGGGAAATTGGTCACCGCATTCAACTTCTCTAGCTCATCTATAAGCACCTCAGTGTACACATCTATCACTTGCAAATGATAATTAAAACCTATTAACAAACAAACCCACACCAAAAACAACATATGCCAATGAACGCTCATTTGCCAATACTAATCTGTAAGCACCTCGAGGTATGCATCTATCACCTGCAAATGATAATTAAAACCTGTTAACAAACAAACTCACACCAAAAACAACATATGCCAACGAATGCTCATTTACCAATACTATGATATCCAATTACTACAAATAGTAACCACAACTTACCTTCCCTCTCACACCCCCCTGCTGCACAATAGCTCTAACATTAGAAAAGTAAACAACATTACCATCCACCCGCCCAACCCACATCACCGCCCTACACACATTTTCAGCAACAATAAATGTAAAAAACCAGTACAAGACAAACACATTACGACACATACATAATGACAAATAATTACAAATAACACATGTACTCACCCATCACCGTATATATCATATGTCGTGCGTATGATACCTTTCTTCCTCTCAGATATCATCCTCCAAACAATGTTACGGTTGTTGATTCCAAACCCAGAATAATTCTTTGCCACATCACCCACCTTATCTATGTCAATAACATCATCACACTCACCATGGTCCACCTTACATCGGACGCGCCCGTCCTTCGAACTTCCCCATTTGTTGTCCAATTTGCACTACTGCAAACACATCTCCAGATATTCAAATTCTGGTAATTTTAGATTTTTCCTAACCTTTCCTTTAATGTTACGCACGAACAAATTCAAACCAGCATCCGATGAACCAACCCCTCATTATAGGACTGATGACTACCACATCATGATCTTGGATCTGACCCACATCCGTAGGTAAGTTCATCTCCTCGATGCTGGTACCTAGCATGTATGACATTGGCGACGCATTTAACATTACATCGTGAAACGATGTAACACCGCATCCCACTCCGGGAGGACCTCTGTCGTCATCCCTCATGGGTAACATTTCACCAACTGCCTTATCGATGAAACCATTGTACCGTTGCATGACATTGTGCACTACTTGATCTGCTAGTTGCTCTTCCAAGCACGAAACATTCCTCCTTAACTCAGCATTTTCGCTGATAGTTTTTTAATTTCTTCGTCTTTAACTTTGAAAATGCTCTCGAACCCTCCAATCAGATTCACTGTCTGCATCTCATTCTTTCATTTCAACATGGAAACCTCTTCCTTCAACTTCGACACAATTTTATCTTTCTCATCAACACCCACACCATCAATGATAGAATCCACACAGCTTTGAACACAATCCTCCTACCGCCAACGTCCCCTATGTCTGACCTCGATGTTCCCACTTTCGTTGTTGGATATGCGTCCACGTTGCCTACTGACAGCCTACACTACGTACCCACTACATTAACATTGGAGTGGTCTGCCCATTACCCTATACTTTAGTCTTGCACCCAGTTTCCTCAACAGTCGAATTGCGACACCATCCACGTAACCCACCATCCACTAACCCCACCTCATAATCAACCATATCAACATCTACAGAGGAGTGTAAACACCCCATTAGGATGGCATGTTCATGTTCCGCAGCCACCAACGGAGCCGGTAATACCTACACACAGCACAAATGCAACCAACCATCAAGTTGTGAACCAAACTTTTACTAGGAAACAATAAAATCACAATTTCAAGAGTAACACCACACAAAAAAAAACAAAAACAAATGATACCTCAACATTCACTTGACCTGACAATTTCACCCCTTGTGCAATGGCTATTAATTCACTGATATTCCACTTCAAGAATCTGGGAAACATGTGCACTGATCTTGCTTTAACTATGGTTGTGTGTTCGCAGAACCAGAACTGGAAAAAAAATGCAAAACATGTTAAATTAACGACCCATGTCAAACAAAACCAAAACACGAAATAATAGCTAGCCACGTCAACGCACACATCCACACATTTATTTCACACAAAACTTACCATCAACGTGACCACACATCTGGTCACTTTCTCTAGCGTCCTGTGGAAATCCCTAATAGAACAAATTAGTGAGCTGCGTATCGCTCCACACAAATCGTACAATTTCATTGCTTTCAAATTTTCAACATACCGGATAAACGTCCAGCTTATTGTCTCTCTAGAGGTTGCGAAGAACAACTTCCCACAAACATGCAGGGATAACAGTTTCACCGTGTCCTTATGATCACGTGGTGTATCTCCCGCTACTGCCTTGGTCAACATATCCTTAACAAGTGTTGCAGTAATTCGACTCGTGCCTTTGCACCTCCGTTGCACAAATTCCGATGGCAGCCACGATCTTAGCGTCAAATCGAGGAAAACATCCCCACATTGCAATCCAAACAACAGCTTCATGTCCTCATCGGTCAGATCAACACTTTAGCTACCAATAACAAACATCCCATGTTGTATACTGTATGCCCTTATGATGCTGACCACCAAATCATCACCCTTTCTGAACTCCGTGTGATCAAGTTGATTTATCAATATCACTTCAAACATTAGCCAGAAGGGGGTTTTCCTCAAATGAATGAAGTGCACGTCTCGAAGCTTCACCGCATATACCAATTTAACAATGCCTGAGATGTTTGACTAGAAATTCAATCATGCCTTCGGATGTCTACACGAACCCTCCGAACAGGCGCCAACATCTTTCTGGTTGAACAACACACACCTTGGCATTTTCATGCAATTTTTCTTTGTATCTGTCAACCCCAACGCATCCTGCTGTTTGCATTCACATGACCGCGTCCACAAGCTAACAGCACTATTATACCTTGCAAAATGGAACAAGAACATTACAAACACCCACTCCAAACCAAAAATGTAAAAAACAGCAAGTTATTAAATCATACAACATCTCGAACGAATTAGGTGAAAAATCAAAGTTTAAAGTATGCATGAACATGGGTTTTCTCATTTTTCACTAATTGTCACAAACGTGGAATGAAAATTACACTTCTAAAAAAATAAAACAACCAACCTATATAGATGACCAACTTGGACTGACAACTCATGCTCGCATAACACATTATGGATTGCACTAGAAGATCATGGGACAAAATCAACAAACTTCCCAACATCACCGCACCCACAAAATTGCAAACAAATTTGGGGTAGCTAAGAAAAACTAAACATATGCAAGGACATGGGGTGTCGCGTGTAATGTTAATGCACACAATAACACATTATCATTGCACTTGTGCCACGGAAATTTCTTTACAATAAAAAAAAATTCAACCAACCCACAATGAACACCACAACTCAACTCCTAAAAATTGCCCTACCAACCCATGCACCCAACTTAATACTTTCACGCCACCGAACATAACCTGCCCTAAGTACACATGATTTAGGTACGTCGTAACTGACCCCATTTCACTAACATGGGAAAATAGCCTACCAAACCACATGCCTGATCACTCCCGGAAGCCGTGGACGTACCTCATTTTCACCTACAAAATGTGACATCGTAGGAACATACCCTTGTTGTCCACCAAGGAAGGGGTTTCTGTCCAAAACCACCAATTCAATTAGTTTCCAATTCAGGATTATCCCTATTTTGTGGGTCGGGGAGATAGGGACGGGTTGTGGTAAACGAGACGGAAATCCGGAACCGATTCAGTGTGCTTGATTGCGCGTGTTCACGTCACAAAAAAATCAACTTTCACAACATAACACACGTCCCATTATGCGCGTGTCCCAAACCTACAAAACTTAAAAACGGTAGTAGTGTACTTTTTCCAATCAACGTGACACCCATTCACCTACCCCATACAACCCCACGCCAACTGTCAACCAATAACACTACCAGTGGCAATCAGTCAACAAAGAATTTAAGGGACCACTCAGTCACCAACAAAATATTTAGGACCTTATGGATTACAAGTCCACAAAATGGGATTTACTAGTCAATTCCCCAAAAAAATTTAACATTATTAATGATTTGTGATAAAATTAATTAATGTCAATAGTTTAATGAGATAATTATTAAAATTGATATTTTAAGGGGCCAAAAGTAACACAAATGTGACAGATTAATAAGCAAAATTGATTTTTTTTTTTTCAAAATAAAATACAAATAGAACAAAATTTAAGTGACAAGTGAAGCATAGAAGAATATGCATTTGCCGCTTATCTTTAGCTAGGGGTGTACCAAAAACAAAAAAGGGACTTATGTGTAGGTCTTACTAAATGGATTTATTGTCCTATAAGTCCTATGATAATTAATAGTAATTTTTATCATACACTATTAAAAAACATCACTAATTGTTAATTTTCAGCGACAGTTTGAAAATTTTGTAACAAAAAAAGTCACTTACAGTTTTAGCTATAGTTTAAAAAAATTATCACAAAAAAAACATTATTAATTTTCAACTTTTAGCTACAGTTTGAAAATTTTGTCACAAAAAAAGTCACCAATTGTAAGTTTTAGCAACAATTTATAAAAATCATGGGGAAAACTAGTCACCAATTATGACAACCACCTCCTTAATTACGTCCTTAATTAAGCAAATTAATTATATTAATTACATTCTTATTGTTAATTATGTGATTCTATGTTAATTGTGAATTGTGTGACATATGATATATGCTTCCATTGATTGGTATTGTATTGTTAATGTGGACAAATAGGTTAGAGTGCAAATTAGACCTGTCTGATTCGTTAATTTTTAACAAATTAGAATTAAGAAATTGGATAGGAATTAGAACCTAATTCACCTTAGTATAATTTAATTTAGTGTAATTGTGTCATTATGATTATCAGATGATGAGGATTAATTAAATTGAGTGAATTATTAGTGTGATTTATTATTTTCTTGAAGAATAGAATTTTTAAAAAAAAATGCCCCACTAATCTATTCATCCATTTAATTGGTATGAAGAAACATAATGGGTTTTGTTCAGTCATACATAACACTTACACACACACACATAGAGAGAGAGAGAGAGGAAGAGAGAGAGAGAGAGAGAGAGAGAGAGAGAGAGAGAGAGAGAGAGAGATGAAAAGTCTTTGAGAGTGAAATCTCAACAAAGAAGAAGAAGAGAAGAAAAAGGAAGTGAAGAAAAACTAGAAACTGAAGATCAACCCTCCACAATTCATTCACTTTAGGCGAGAATTCTCCTCCCTAATCTCATGTATTTGAATGTATTTGAAGAATTATGCTCATATGTTAAAGAAGTTAAGATTAGGCAAGAAATTATAAGCTTAATTGAATTAGGTTCATCTAATGAAAGACTTGCTACATGCATGGTTTCATACGTGAGGAATGAGTGAATTAACTCTCAAATTCTACATGCATGGCTGTAGACGTCCCCGAACGCCCCGGGAGGGTGAGCTCCCGTTCTGTTCTTTTGGGGTCACTACAGCTCAGGACTCTCAAATTTGTCACGGTTCTAAATCTGAACCAAAGAGTCCAAATCTGGCAAATCGTTTTGAGAAAATAGATTTTGAAAGAAGTGCCAAACATGGACTGCTTTGCCAGATACAGAGTCGCCACCTAAATGTTTTTTAATGGGAAATTTAGGAAACCCTGACTCGGTGCCAAAGGCCACGTGTCTGTCATCACCAAAGTTGCCTCGGCTCGGGAACTTGGGTACGATTGGGGAAGGTCACTTCGTGAGCACCCCCGCTCGCCCGATCAAAGATCGGCCTCTACTAACCATGATATCTATTTTTGAAAACTTTGTGTGTCCTTATTCCGGTTATTAGCCTAGGTTACTATGTGATGCACACAGCATATAAGTATAGACTGGGTCGCCCGAATTGGAACAAAACATTTCATGCTTGTTTATTTGAAAGATGGTTTGCTACTCACAAGTAGGCTTAAAATGCAGATTTTGCCACCCGCAGGTGGGCTTGGAAAAGATGGTTTTGCCACTATCTAGTGGGCAAAAAAACAAACAGTTGATGATTTATTCCAATCCAACTAACCCAACCTTCACCCACAGGCATTCAGGCAGTTATAACACATAAGCATATAGCCTCATGGTAAGCATGCTATTCATGGCAGTCACTCACACGCATGCAAGGATGCTAAAGCATAAAACTCACCGAGTACTCCAAGCCAAAACAAAAACTCATTAGAAATCAGGCACGCGTGGATTTCTACCCGAAAAAAGCCACTGCTCTGCTGCCAGATGCCTCTGTTGCACAGTAGAACATTTTTTCACCTCAGCCACTACTCTATTCTATTCCAAAAAAACTGTTGCTCAATTTTACAAAAGTGGCCAGCAAGCCAAAAGTGGTGGCCGACCGGCCACAAAAGGTAGCATGCTGTCCAAAAAAAGTGGCCTGTCGGCCACTAAAGCGTGGTTCCTTTTACTACAACTGAAAGCATACAAAGCACAAATAGGGTATTCTCAAGGTATGTTTGTCCACCCTGCCTCTCCTTATCATCAAACAGGTCAAAAGAGGAGTAGGCTTGATTCGCAAATCATCAATCAGCGCAATTTCATTGTGTAATGACTTATGAATAAACGGACATAATTCAATAAATGCATAATTTAAACACTCTCAAAACCCCTCCCTATCATGGATTGATCAAGGGAAGTGGTTGATATTGACTCCTGAACCGTTTACATCACTAGCAAGTATGAAATGACTCAAGACTCAATGGGTTCAATTAACGTCTGATTAAACCCAAGTTGATTTTATTATCTTGCATCACTTTTAGTACCAATTTTATTACTTCATTTTAATTACCAACCATTCCTTAGCCAATTGAGTCCAAAAGTGAGCTTTAAGTCCTCTAAAGGAAAGGAGCACCAAACCAAGTGTTTTTTTTTAGGCATGAGAGAAGTGTCATGCCCTTGGTAATGAACCCCCAAAGGGATTAAACCATTAAGCACAAAATTCGGTGGTGAAAAGCTCAAAATAAGTTGATAACAAGGTGGGAAACACAAGGGTAAAAGCCTATGAAACAAGGTTCAAAGAAGGGTGATCCAACCCTCTACCTTTAATGGCTTTAAACCACAAGTTTCAACCCAAAAATATAGTCCCAAAATAGTCCAAAAATAGTAAGAAAATATGAGGAAAAAGTAGTGTAGAGAAGGCCAAGGTTATACCTCTTGAAGAGGAATAACACTTTGTTTCACAAATCACAAGTCTTTCACTCTTAAAGGCTGAAATTTGGACTCAAGAATCTCAACAAGAAGAACTCCAATATTGGTTTAGGAAGTGTAGAGAGAGAGAGAGAGGGTGTATAGGTTGCAAGATAGAGATAGAGAGAGAATTTTAAGCTTTGGTCCTTTTGGAATTTTTTATAACCTAAAAACACGAGGGAAGGTCATGTATATATAGAAAAACATAAGCCTTAGTCGAAAATATCTATATACAAACAGCTGGAGCTTTTGGGGGACAGCTGGCAAAAAATATCTGGGTTTTACACAAGTGGCTGGCAGGCCAGAAATAGTGGCTGGCCGTCCACAAATAGTGGCCTGCCATTCACAAAAATCTACTTCCAAGGCCGACTTCAAATGGGCATATCTCCTTCATCCGGACTCGATTTTAGGTGATTCCTGAGTCTAAATTGAGTCCCCGGAAGTCTACTTTCCAATGATGATAGCCTCACATCGAAATTCAAAGTCAAAAAATAGATATGCCTATTTTAGTGAAGGTTGCTCATTTCTATCTTAACCGGATTGATGCCTAGCTTCAAACGGCCATATCTCCCTCATCCGAACTCAGCTTTAGGAGATTCTTAAGTCTAGATTGAAGCCCCGGAAGTCCACTTTCCAATGGTGGTGGCCTCACAACTAAAGTCTACATTTACAAATATATATGCGTATTTTAGTGAAGGCTACTTAGTTCTCCCTTAACGGTTTGATGCCAAACTTCTTCCCCAACTAGTTTTCTTCTCTCCCCTCCTATTTTCTTCAACTCCAAACCTATAAATAAGAGGTTTTAAAAATATTTTTCAAAGAGTTCACCTCTCTTCCATTTATTTCCACTTTGTCCTTGCTCGGTTTACCAAAAAGTGCAACTTTTAAACAAAATGCGAGCCTTGGAACATCGTAGAAACATTTGAAAAAATATTTTGAAAGAGAGGGTTGTAAGGTCTAAAATAGTTTTGGTCAAAATGGGGTGTAAGGTTGGGATTTAAAAGCTCATCTTGCTGAAGAAATCGAACGTTTGTGCAACATCACTTTCATCATCAAGTGATCAACTTGAGGCGACCAAGTCTTAAGGGCAGTCAAAAATAGGTCCCTACACCTTTTTGTGTTATAGCTTTCTTGGTAAAAAGGAAGGCCACTACAACCCTAAGATGTCATCTATTATACCAAGGAGCAAATGGTGAAAAAGATCACAGGTTATGCGTCTTAGTCTTTGATTTCAATTCATCGCCAGATTGAGTTTATAGGAATAGATATACTTAATAGAGATTGTTAAAGGTCATTTGTAAGTACATTACGCGAGTCATTTATGAAAAATCTAGGTGGTTCATTTAGACCTTGCCTTATTGTCCCATTAAAGACGAACTCTTCTATATTGTTTTACAAGACACTAGGAGTTGTAAATCGAAGTATGGAAACCTTGAATATTATCTATACCATCATTGGGAGTGGTGGGGCTATTTATTGTATTAGCTTTGTTTCTAAAGAATGAAATCATATTCTTAAATGCTTCATATAACATTCTGGAATGGCTTAGGGCATTGGAAGACTCCCTAAAACACATTGTATTCTCTTTTGATCTTTAATTATTTTTTTGGATTAATGTTGAATACTAGTATCAACCTGCCTCCATTGACTCCTTCAATTTATTCAGTTCAAGGAAAATACCAGAAACTTCTCTGCTTTAGTGCTATCTTAAACTTTTAAGCTAGTTCTCTACTCTACTCTTATATGTGGAAATTTCTATATCAATACTAGTCAAGTCAAACCTTTTCATAGCTTAAAATATTTTGTGAACTATGGTATGAGAGTAATGCTTGTTCTGCTTGTCACACACTAGATGAGGAATGTCATCTTCTACCTTTTTCTTGTAAATATTGCTCCTTAAAATGAACTTAACTAACTTTATTTTTTTATTTTTCATTTTTTATTTTTTCCGTGGTTGTACAAACAAGAAATTGTGGTTGTTATTATTTTTCTTCTCTTTTCTATCTCAATAATGTCTTTCTTTTGTTGCTAATCAATGTATATATATATATATATATATATATATATATTATGACTTTGAGGATATTATATGCATATTTTGTTCTTTGACTTGAAAATTGATTTTGTACTTTCAGTGGATTTCTTTAGTTTGGAACCATGCTAAAGTTGTTATAGATGATGAGGTCATCTTTCCCGTCTTCAACAAGTTCTGCAAGGTATATAACTGGGGCATTTTATTCTTTTCTACTCTACCATTGTTTTATGTGCAGTTAGCATATGTTTCTTTTCTTAATCGTTGTTGGTTGCTTTTATAAGTGGTTATTATAAATAGCCCAACGGAAGTACTGCATAAGGGGGCGTTTAGGAAAGAATTTTTTTTTTGGCTTGTTGGACTAAAATCTACAAAATGATAAAAATAGGCTAAAATAGCCAATAAAACAAAATGTCACATCAAATCCATAATGATTTCACTTTTTCTCTCACAAACATCACATCTAACTATAAAAAAATAACTATCTTCCTAAACACAAAAATTTTAGCCTACTAAAATAGCCAAAAACAAAAATTGCCTACTAAAATAACAACTTCCCAAACACCTACATAATAAAAAGATTCGCAAACTCTCAAACTGCATCATGAATCACATCCAACTTTCAAAAAAATAAAAAGTCTAAGTGTGGATGGGTTCTTGCGGGTGCGGGTAAAACCCGCAACCCGTAATAATGCCATATTCCAAACCACATCCGCCCGCATTGTGTCTACAAAATAGTCCATTTGTATGTGGATCGGTTCAGGTTAGGCATCTTGTGCGCTGCGAATAACCCTTTGTCCAGCCCTAGTCAGCGTGCATCAGCCTACACGTGTTAGCACTTCAGTAAGCACGTGTTAGAGCGTCATTTTGCACACATCAATGCGTCAATCCACACATGGGTCCCACATGCCACATCCTGAATTCCATTTACGCTTGATTTTGGCACTAGTCGACTCAATTTTTTTAGAGGAATCCAATGGTGGTCTCAGATTTTCGTTCGACGACTAAATGGAGGAGTGTTCGACACTCTCTCTTGGTTGAGATTGGTGGTGTAAATTTTTGCACTTGATCTTCTTCATCAAGTCTCTCATGGTTTCAACTCTCACCCAAAATTAGGATTTGAATTTTCTCCTCAATCGTAAGTCGGAATCAGACATATAATATACCATTTTAAAGATTTCGAAACATGGATTCCAAATATATAATTTTCACAACATGAAAACAAAACTGTAAAAATAGCATGCAGTCAAAGTTATGAAAATTAAAAAAAAAATCTCCATTTTTCTTAAAATTCAACCGTCTGATTGTTGCAAAACTTTGCAGATTTAATCTACATTATATGAACCACAACATATATGAAATTCAGGTCGATTAGAGATATTTTGAAAACCATCAATTTTCTTGCATGAAAAACATGTATACATATTTTAATATTGCATAGATGGTTTAAATCATATTTCATGCATAAAAAAATACGAAAACACCCAACAATGGCTCTAATACTAATGTAGAAAAAATTAGAAATAATACATAGCAGAAATAAATGAATCGGACATAACTTGTGTGCTCAAATCGAATCCATGAATCATGTGGGTGAATCATGTGCGTCCACTGATATCCTTGAATAATTCCCAACAGTGGGGTAGAACTACTAGAGAACTACTTACACTCTTCACAATACAAAGACATGGTTATTCTCCCATGGCAGAGACCTAGAGAGAGAAAGTCTTTTTCCATAAAATAAAATAAAAAACTATCTGGTTAAAAACCATAATCTAATACGTAATACGTATCATTGATTATAAAAAGAAAGATGTAACCACCCATAACTTTATCTCCTCAAGAGATGAGATTATGGATTAGTCACCCTTATCCCCAAGATAAGGTGGTTTGAAATTCAAATTGACAGGGTCACTTAATGGGTCATGGGTCATGTCACCATGGGCGCCCAAACCCGGGTCCGAAACCTGACCCGATTTCCAACAATACACAAACCATGGAAAAAAGGGTTATGATGTTAATATCAAAATGTGGAACTAACAAATAAAAAGAGGGTTTTGTAATCAACATAGCAATAAGGGGTGATTTTACAATATTCTTTCACTCCAAAAAGCCCTTGAAAGATCCTCGCTTCAGTACTTGAAACATGAAAGTACTCCGGTTAGGGGTGCCATAATTAGCACTGCGACGAGCAAGTTAGTCTTTTAGAAGAGAGGAAGTAGTGTTCATATTTTTTAGGATGTAACTTATTAGAACATTAAACATACCTCCTCATTCACCATTATCTTCATTGTATAGATTCATTCCCATGGATATTTTCTCTTGTAGCTTAGACTTTAATCATTGCCATGTCAAAGCCCATCTCCCTACTACACCTCTAGAAAGGACAGTTTAGGCCCACTTAAAGTGAATTGTCATGCCAAGTTCCCTCGGCCCCAACGTACTATCTCTGTATCTTTCACTCGGCATTTTCTTTAGCCCATTTGAATTTACTCAGCAATGATTTGTTTGAACCTAGTGGGCTTTGGCTAAATTTGGCCCATCAAAGATAGGCTTGGATATACCCTGTGAGCCGATTGGGAAGTCCATTTATTCGGCTCCCACAATTGCCCCTCGAGCACCTGTTTATTAGATTTCACTAGGCCAACTATTCGACTAAATGTGACAAACTTGGCTTACACTTGATACGCCTTGAAATATGGTCGCGTGATGGACACGACATTCCATATCTGACACAACGAATGGGACCCAACGCAGAATATGCAAAGCTTACCACCTGTTCAAACTCTTCTCTCACTGCACATTAAATGCAATTTCAATAGCTATCTCCTCCGCCCCTTCACTTCCGAAAAGACTCCACTTCTGTGACTCTTCACTTACACCATTTCATTTGCTGTTGTTTCATAGTTCTCTTCACTTGAGCATTCTTCAATTGTCTCTATAAGTCGTCTAAGCTTTTTTTTTTCTTCCTTTATTTAATTTTCGTAGTTTACCTTTTGCAACTCCATTTCCCCTCTATTTTACATTCTGCCTTCGACTTACCCACGGAAAACTACCTGAAAGCCTTACTTTTTTATAGTGAAATTGCTTGTTTCCATCATCATTTGACAATCCCTGATGACGTTCAACTATAACTTGTTTGGGATGTGGTGGTAAATCTAGAAGGGGTGGATTACAGCACCATCGTTCGTTTGCCCCTCCATCCTTTTCTTAGATCCGTTATTCACTTCTGGGGGCTAATTCCTTCCCAACCAAATGTCAATTTCTATCACATAATTGTGGAAATCGTAGAACTCAACTGCCAACTAAATGTAAACTTAGGAATCTCAGCCATTCGACACTGCTACGCCCTTGCCAAATCACCCAGTCAGCAAGGATGAGTTTTCTTAAGGGCCAAAAGATGTTGACCACTAACTGGTGACTATGCTTGCCAGTTCAGAAAAAAAGATGAATGATGTTATGGTTCTTGTTCGAGGTAATTGGGAATTCAGCGCGGAAGAGGACCGCTTGGACCCTATTCCTGGGTCAAAAAATGAACGAGGTGGCCAAGTAGTTTCTAATCAGCTTTAATACTATTCGGATTTCTTGTTTCAATGCTAACTATTTTCTTCTTGCAAGTAATGATCTCAAAAAAACATTTACTTCAGGAAACGAGGCCATTCTTGCCCAAGTCAAGACCATCCTCAACTATATTGGTCGAAAGAACCTTCAAGGACAAGGACATGCCGCCCATATCCCATTCAAGCACAATCCTACCTACTCGTCCTTTACTGTCGCCAATCACATTCCAATTCCTAAAGGAGAACGACAGCTCATAGTTTATGTTTTTGAAAGCTACGTCAATCTGAGGGACATATGAGTGGGTGAATCATCAAACAGTGAGAACAACGAAGAACACACCAAGCAAGAAGTTGAGTCAGCTGAGCAAGATGGTGAGAATCAAGATGCCGAGAATAGAGAACTTGATCTAGCTATTGAAGAAGTTGGTCTTGAAAGTAAAGAAACTAGCCGCTCGAACCGAGATCTAGAGTTCATGCATTCTCCTATCTTAGTAGATTTGGAAGATAATAAGGAGGCCGGCATATTTTTTGATTTAAAAGATATCCCAATATCTAGAGCTAAAGAAATGATGAGCGAAACACTTTCTATTACTCAACTTCCCAAGCAGAGAAACACCAAGAGGCTAGCAACAAAGAAGTTGGCAGTTACCAGTGGCAACCGAAAGGCACCCAGTGGTGACTTAGAAAGAAGAGGTCGGCGAGCACACTATCCCCATGAAATTGGCACAACAAGTTCCTATGATGACATTTGGAGAAACTGGGACCGATCAAAGAGGCTTTAAGCGCCCTACTGAGTCTATTCAACCGGCCGCACAACCGGTTGAAAAAAGGTCACGGGCTCGCATACACTTGACTTGGCATCGCCATTCCTAATCTAGTCTAAAGTAAAGGGAGCACTCATTCTAACGAGTACTTCGACTGTCAAAGAGCCTAGAGTTGCTCCGAGTATGACTATTGCCATCACCATCACTCTCCCATTGGGAAAAGCAATGTTCTACACCGAGCAGGACATTGTGTCAATTGCTATGGCCGCTCAATCGGTAATTTTGGTAAGTTGAGTCATTAACATATGTGATTGCTGCTTTAATTTTAACAACTACCTGAATATTTTGCCATTTTTCGCAAGCTATAGAGCGAATTACCGAGATTGGCCGCCACTATCATGACGTAGTGGAGTTAATTAATCAACTAAAGACAGAAGTGGTAGCTAAACAAAGCAAAGCAAAATCGGCGACAACTGAGCTCGCAGTTGCATCTCAGAAGACAGAGGTTGAGCAGAAACGAGCCAATAAAAAGCAATTAAAAGCCTCTGCAGAACAAAAGAAAGCAACGCAAATCGAGTTGCTTCGCAATGCTACCAAAGAAAGGGACAGGGCTTTCTGAAGTGGCCCTAAAAGCAGCCAATGATGAACTAGAGAAACTCAAGGCCAAATAGCTACAGGCTTAAAAAGCAATAGCAAAGGCTAAGTCAGTGACGTCAAAGGCGTTTGAGTAAGGAAAGGCGGTGACAACTGAGAAATATGTCCACGAAGCCCTGAAATTTGAAAATCGGGGCTTCAAACATGGCTGTCTTAGGGCTCTTGCAGCTGCACAAGTTACGCTTGACGTGTCGATTCCATTTGAGAAAAAAGAAGTTGAGCCCTTGGAATCGGACCCAAAATGATTCTGAGGCCGAAAAGATAGAACTAGTGTTGTTTTGGTTTCGTCTTTTTGTATTTTCTTTGGTTTTTTTTCTGTTTTTTGTCGTTTTCCCTTAGATTGTGCTAGGGCCATTTTCATATGTAAAGTAACCGAAAATTGTAAGAAGTTAGTTTATGAATGAAAACATTTATTTGTGCAAAAAATGTTCTTATGTTAACGTTGATATGAAGCAACTATACTAAAGTAACTTGGTATAGCTTAGCAGAATGGAAATCATAACAATTCAAAACTACAATGAACTATTGAATGTTAACTCGGCACCTACATGTAACTTGTTGTTTCACGAATGAGGTAAAATATATTCCGAATAGATAAATTTATTTGCCCCTGCCCAGTTGAGAAACGAGGTATAATAATTGGTCAATTAAAAATCATTTCACAATCTAAAGTATAACTCATGAAAAGTAAACACTTTGTGTAGACACCTCATTTTTGACCGCCCTTAAGACTTGGAGGCCAAAGGTTGATTGTTCGAGGATGAAGGCAGGACGAAGGCTATGTTGTGCAAAGGTTTGATTTCTTCGGCAAGGAGAGCTCCAAATCCCAATCTCGCACCCCATTTTTGGACCAAAACTATTTTGACCGAAATGATTTTTAGACCTTAAAACCATCTCTTTCAAAATATTTTTGAAAATGATTCTACGATGTTCCGAGGCTCGCATTTTGTTAAAAGTTAAGCTTTTCGGTAAACCGAGCAAAGACAAAGTGGAAATAGATGAAAGAGAGGTGAACTCCTTGAGAAAAAAATCTTTCAAAGAATCTTATTTAGAGGTTTGGAGTTGATGAAAATTGGAGGAGAGGGAAGAAACCAAGTTAGGGAAGAAGTTGGGCATAAACCGTTAAGAGGGAATTGGGCAGCTTCACTAAATCAGGCCTATCCTTTTGTACACTTGGATTTCAGCTATGAGGCCACCACCATTGGAAATTGGACTTCTAGGGCTTCATTTTACACTTAAGAATCTTCTAAAGCCGAGTCCGGATGAGGGAGATATGGCTGGTTGAAGTTAAGCATCAATCCGATTGAATCGAAACTGAGCAGTCTTCACTAAAATGAGCATATCTTCCTTCACACTTGTAATTTTAATGTGAGGCTTCTACCATTGGAGATAATACTTCTGGGGCTTTAATTTAGGCTCAAGAATGACCTGAAAAGGAGTCCGGATGAAGGAGATATTACTGTTTGAAGTCGGGGCCAAAAACTAGTTGCTTGCCAGCCCCTAGTGGACTTTGTCGGCCATATTTCGTCCAATGGTGACCCTTGTCGGCCACCAATGGTGGCCATCAGCCACAGGTGTCCAGAAAGCTTAGATTTTGCAGATATTTTCCTCCAGCTGTTTTCACATTGCTCCAGCTGTCCTAATTCAGATATTTCGACCTGAAGCTCATATATTGTTATATATAGAGGCCATTCTGTATTGTTTTCAAGGTTAGAAAGATTTGGGAGCCTCTCTCTCTACAATCCTCTCTCTCTCTACAATTCTCGCTCTCTAGATTTCTCTCTCTCTCTTGCCCTTCTGTGCATACAAGTAGAGATACACTTCTAGTTTGCCTATCTACCCTTAACCAAAGTTGCTTATCTTTGGGTTGAGATTCCTTGTTACCTTCTTTGATCTTTAGAAGGTAATTTTAGCTTGATTTGGTGCCTCATTTGTGCCTAAAGTGTGCTTGGATTCAAGAGGTATAACATTTACCCTTTAAGCTTGTTTTTCATACTTGTTTTTGCCATCTTTTTGTACTGTTTTTGGGGTGGTTTTGAACTGAAAAAACATCTGTTTTGGTGGGTTAAAAGTGTTGGTTTAAGGCCAAT
The DNA here is from genome assembly GCF_055761805.1 of Camellia sinensis. Taxonomy (NCBI): domain Eukaryota; kingdom Viridiplantae; phylum Streptophyta; class Magnoliopsida; order Ericales; family Theaceae; genus Camellia; species Camellia sinensis. The sequence goes on from NC_138966.1 coordinate 18,854,944, forward strand.
TCAAATTAGGGGGTGGTTCACCCTTCTCACTCCTTTGTTGTTGAAGCTTTTGTGCCTTCTTTCCTCACCTTCAAATCAAACTTTTTCGGCCTTTAAACCACTGAAATTCAGAGTTTTTTTAGTGACAAAAACCCTATTTTAAAGTCCAAAATTAGAGGGGTTAGCCTCCCCTCCTTGTTGTCTTGCTTGCATGCCTAGTTGCCTTATATGTTAGCATGTTTTTGTAGCTTAACTTAACTTATTTCCAACATGTTTTTGCCTCTGATTTGGCTTCTTTAGCTATATTTTGGGTTGTTTGTGTTGTATGAGTAGTCTTTTGCATGGTTGTAGTGTAACCTCATGTTTTAGCTTATTGTTTTAGCTACTCTTGTCTTCATTCCAGCATGTTTTCGACCTGATTTTGGGCTATAAAAACTCTGTGTTTTTGGTTTGAAGCTTGGATCCTAAGGCCATTAAAGGTTGAGGGGTTGATAGCCCTTCTTTGTACCTTGTTTTGGAGGCCTTTCCCCTTGTGTTTCCCACCCTTCTGCTATCTTTTTTCAATCTTTTAAACACTGTTTTTCAAAGCTATTTTAGTGGATAAAAATATGTTTTGAAGTCCAAAAATAGAGGAGGTAGCCTCCCCTCCTTGTGTCATGCCAACTAGTCTATCATGCTTCATGTTTTAGCCTATTATTCTAGCTTATGTTAGCTTAATTTCATAATGTTTTAAGCTATATTGTGGGCTGTTTTGCATCTTTTTTGAGCTGGTTGTTGCTTTTGGGCTTTGTATTGCATAGCTATGGTGTAATTTCCTTCACTAGTTTAGTGTTTCTAGGCATTGCGCATCATTTGTGTGTCTTGGTTGCATGTTTTAATGGTTTTTCATGCCTAATTCCAGCACTTAAAATCTCTGAAACCTCCCTCTTTGCTTCACTTTTTCATTTTCTTTGAGGGTTGTTTCAACCTTAATTAGCGTTGTTTAAGCTTGAGGTTGAGGCTCATGCTTAATGGTTTAATCCTCTTTTGAGGGTTCATTACCAACGGCATGAGGCTTCCCTCATGCCTTGAACTACCCCTTGATTGACACTTCTTTCACTTTAAAGGACACTCACTTTTGGACTAATCAATTAAAGAATGGATTGGTAAGCTAAAACGAGTAAACAAAAATGAACAAGTAAAAGAGGCAAGATAAAGCGTCTTTTGTGTTGCATTGCATGTGTTCAAATTGGACGTTAATTCGAACACGAGGAAAATGGGACGTTTCATACTTAAAGTGATAAACGTGTCACTTTTCGTGGTCACCGTCACCCTTGATCATGCATGATAGGGTGGTGGTTGTTTTAGTCTTGTTTGTGCATTCATTAAACTTATACAAGTTTGGTTCCTTAGCCATCATGCATGCAAAATGCTTGGTTAATGGTTTGAGGGCCAAGAGTTACACTCCTTTGAGCTTGTGTGATGATAAGAAGGGTAACAGTACAAACACTCCTTGAGAATACACTGCTTTGCCTCTGTTTGCTCTTTGTTTCAGCAAAAAAGGAAGTTCAGGGAAGGGGTAGCTGACCGACCACCAGCAGTGGCCGACCGCCACCAATGGTAGCCGATGACCCCCATTGGTAGTCGACCGGCCATCAATGAAAATTTTACAAAATGTGTTCCTAAAGTGAAGCAGAGGCATTCTGGGAGTTGGCGGCTTCTTTGGTGTTCAAGTGTGCAAACAGAGCCTTACAATAGTGAAGTAGTGGCATTTTCGGGAGGAAACCGACCGAGCATGCATTTGTCCCTCGCCCCTCAAGGCCATTTAATCGCTTTAATTAGCTTAGAATACTTAGTTAATTCAATTATGTTGTAATAATTAGTTAGCTTAATTAGCGTAGCTAGTTGGGTAGCTTACTCATTCAGACTCTCCTTCGCAAGAGCATAATGTTGTAATAAGTGTGTGTGCGTGTGTGTATGTCTTCCAACCCCACATCTTTCTCCCTTTTATTTAACCACTTTTGATGGTTAGATAAGGGACATTTTCAATTAGCTTACCTTATGCTTGCATGTTTGCATCCATTCATTTGTCTTGCATGCACCGAGGCTCGGCGCATCATTCAAACTGCATTGCTATTTTCAATACTTCTTTGAATACGTGTTTAATCGCATGCTATTCAAATCGGTCGATATGCCATATTAGTAGCCGAGCCTATTAATTGCATTATTACATGGGTTGCATTAGGCATCTTGTATGCATTCTTTCTAACTAGTTTTTGTTTTGGCTTGGAGTACTCGGTGACTTTTATGCTTTAGCATACTTGCATGAGTGTGATTGCAATATTGCCATGATTAGCATGCTTGCCATGAGGTTAGGTGCTTAAATGCTAAACTGCATGAATGCCTATGGATCAAGGCTTTGTTGTTTGAATTGGAACGATTCAACGAATATGAGTTTTAAGCCCACTTTGTTGTGGCAAATCATGTTTTAAGCCCACTGTGTTTGGTGGCAAATCTGCATCTTTTAAGACTACTTGAGGGTGGTAAATTCAAACCATTTTCGCAAACAAAACATGAGTTGAATTATTCCAAGTCTTACGACTAGTCTATGCTTACTTGTGTGCGTCACGTAGTAATGTTAGCTAATAACCGGAAAAAGAACACATATTGTTTATAAAATTATATCATGATTAGTAGAGGCCAATCTTTGATCCGGCGAGCGGGGGTGCTCATTTCCGGACCTTCCCCTCTCGTACCCAAGTTCTCAAGCCGAGGCAACTTTGGTGATGACAGACACGTGGCCTTTAGCACAAGTCAAGGTTTCCTAAATTTTTCCAAAATAAAATATTTAGGTGGCGACTCTGTAATCTGGCAAAGCAATCCAATTTTGGCATTGTTTTGATTTAAAATTGATTTTCCAAAATGATTTTTCGAATTTGGACTCTTTGGTGATTATCAGTTTCACATTGTACTTGTGAGACTAGATTCAGAACCGCGGAAGTCCGAATTGTGAGGCCTTTCTTTTCAATCCTTTTTGAAAAGCGGGCCGCGAGAAAAAGGGAAGTCCACACTTTGCCAATTTACAAGCAGGGTAAAATATACACCAGTAGATACATTTATTTGCCCTATCTCAGTTGAGAAACGAGGGCAATACGATGAGTCGATTATGGTGTGTTGAGGTGTCTCTGCCCCAACTGGAGGTACTAAAAGAAGTTGAGAGAGTGAGAAGCAATCGGCGACTCGTACTTTGATAAATGATGGGACAGCTGACACGTGGCAGCCACCTGTAGACACCCCATTTTTGACCGCCCTTAAGACTTAGGCGCCTCAGGTTGATCACTCGATGATGAGACTTATGCTGTACAAACGTTCAATTTCTTCAACAAAAAGAGCTTCTAAATCCCAACCTTACACCCTATTTTGGACGAAAACAATTTTTGACCAAAACTTTTTTAGACTTTAAAACCCTCTCTTTCAAAATATTTTTGAAAATGTTTCTACGATGTTCCGAGGCTCACATTTCGATAAATGTTGCACTTTTCGGTAAACCGAGCAAGGACAAAGTGGAAATAAATTTAAGAGAGGTGAACTCATTGAAAAATCTTTTTAAACCTCTTATTCATAGGTTTGGAGTTGAAGAAAATTGAAGAGGGAAGAAAACTAATTGGGGAAGTGGTTGAGCATGAAATCGTTGACAGAGAATTGAGCAGCCTTCACTAAATCAAGCCTATCTCTTTGTACACTTAGACTTTAGTTCTGAGGACACCACCATTGGAAAGTGGACTTCTGGGGCTTCTATTTACACTCAAGAATCCCCTAAAGCCGAGTCTGGATGAGGGAGATATGGCTGTTCAAAGTTAGGCATCAATCCGTTTAAGATAGAAATGAGTAACCTTCATTAAAATAGGCATATCTCTTTGTACACTTAGAATTTAGATGTGAGGCTTCCACCATTGGAAATTAGACTTCTGGGGCTTCAATTTCGACTCACGAATGACCTAAAACCAAGTCCGGATAAGGGAGATATGCCCGTTTGCGGTCGGGCCCAGAAGTAGATTTTTGGTGGCCGGTAGGCCATTATTGGCGGACGACAGGCCACCACTTCATACCTGCTAGCCACTTGTAAAAAACCTAGATATTTTGTGCCAGCTGTCCCCCAAAAGCTCCAGCTTTTCCAGGCATGATATTTTCGACCTAAGGGGCTGTTTTTCTATATATACCAGGCCTTCCTTCATGGCTTAAGGTTACAAAAATTTCCAAAAGTTGCAAAACTTCGAATTCTCTCCCTATCTCTATCTTGCAACCTATACACCTTCTCTCTACACTTCCTAAACCAATATTGGAGCTCTCCTTGTTGAGATTCTTGAGTTCGAATTTTAGCCTTTGAGAGTGAAGAACTTGTGGTTTGTGAACAAAAGTATTATTCCTCTTCAAGAGGTATAATTTTGAGCATCTTTGCACTACTTCTTTTCTATCTTTTCTTGCTGATTTTGAAGTGTTTTCAACTATTTTTTATGGGCTGAACCTTGTGGTTTAAGGCTATTAAATGTAGAGGGGTTAATCACCCTTCTTTGAACCTTGTTCTCTAAGCCTTTCCACTTGTGTTTCCCACTTTCAAACCATCTTTTTTTGGGCTTTTTACCACTGAATTCCAGAGCTTTTTCAGTGGCCAAAATCATATTTCGAGGTCCAAATCGGAGGGGTTAGCCTCCCCTTCTTGTGTCTTGTTTTAGTAATTTTCTCACTTAGTTTCAGCAAGCATAATCTCTGCTTGTTTAAGCTTAGGATTGTTTAAGCTTGGGATTTAGGTCCATGCTTAATGGTTTAATCCTCTTTTGAGGGTTCATTATCAATGGCATGACATCTCTCTCTCACTACAAAAAAATTGACTTTTTGCAACGGCAAAATGCCGTCGCAAATACTCAAAATGCCGTCTCAAAAGGTTTTTTGCGACGACAGATGACTTTTAGCGACGGCAAGTAGGGGGTCGCAACAAAGGGGGCTGCAAAAAGGTTTTAGCGACGGCACGTTACCGTCGCCTTTTTTCTGCGATGGCAAGTTGCCTTTTTTGTGACGCTATTTTTCCGTCGCCATTAATATGAGAAATCTGAGATTTTTTGAGACGACACTATTTTGCCGTCGCTAGAGATGTTATCTGCGACGACAAAAAAGCCGTCTCTAAAGAATTTTTTACAACAGGATACATGTCGTCGCTAAAAACAAATTTGAGACAGCACGATGCCCGTCGCTAAAAGAGTATTTGCGACGGCTAAGGATACCGTCGCAAAAGGAGTTACCTCAATTCTGCCAATATTATTTGCGACGATAATGCACTGCCGTCTCCAAAAAAAAAATGCAATAAAATTATTAAAAATATGAAAGTTACCTGTATTAAATGAGAAATAATTGAAAAAGTAACCAATAATTACATAATAATATAAAAATTCCAGTATAAAAATAACAATTCATTCATAATAAAATTTCCTTCCATTCATTCATTACAACACATTAGCAAAATTAATCCACTACATAATATTGCATAATATATACACAATGTTTAAATACATAATGTTGTTCACAATTCAAAATAACGTAAATCAAAAACAAAAGTTTCCCTCATGATTCTTCCGTGGGTAACAAAAACAAAAGTAAATCGCAATCTTCAAACCCCTGTATTCCACAAAAGTAAACTGTTACTCGGGAAATATCTGAAAACTAGCAAACTGTTACTCGGGAAATATCTGGAAAAAAAATAAAAATAATTAATGACAATATAATTATGTTTTAATATTTTAATTACAAAAAAACATAAAAAATTAACTACTATATAATTACAAAGATAATTAAGTAAATAATTTGCCTATACGAAAATTCGGCTCTAACTTCGAAACCGGGAACCCGATTGGAGTCCCGTCTTCTCCCACAAGTCTCTCGTGCCTAGACAGTCGTGTGTGCCAAGTTTCGTGATAAACCGACGACGTTTGGTGATTTTGTGGCGTCAACAACTCCAATTAATATTTCTTAATAAACTAGTTTGCCTAGAGTGAAATCCGACTCTAAATCCCAAACCGGGAACCCGATTAGAGTCCCGTCTTCTCCCACAAGTCTCTCATCCCTATACGGTCATATGTGCCAAGTTTCGTGCCAAACCGATGTCGTTTGGTGATTTTGGGGCGTCAACACCTTCAATTTAAGTTTCTTAAGGAACTAGTTTGCCTACAGTGAAATCCGGCTCTAACTCCCAAACCGGGAACCCGATTGGAGTCCCGTCTTCTCCTGCAAGTCTATCATGCCTAGGCGGTCTTGTGTGCCAAGTTTCGTGCTAAACCGACGCCGTTTGGTGATTTTGGGGCGTCAACACCCCCAATTCAAATTTCTTAATAAACTAGTTTGCCTAGAACGAAATCCGGCTCTAACTCCCAAACCAGGAACCCGATTGCAGTCCCGTCTTCTCCCAAAAGTCTCTCATGCCTAGACAGTCGTGTGTGCCAAGTTTTGTGCTAAACCGACGCCGTTTGGTGATTTTGGGGCATCAACACCTCCAATTCAAGTTTCTTAAGGAACTAGTTTGCCTAGAGTGAAATACGGCTCTAACTCCCAAACCAGGAACCCGATTAGAGTCCCGTCTTCTCCCACAAGTCTCTCGTGCCTAGGCGGCCGTGTGTGCCAAGTTTCGTGCTACACCGACGCCGTTTGGTGATTATGGGGCATCAACACCTCCAATTCAAATTTCTTAATAAACTAGTTTGCCTAGACCAAAATCCGGCTCTAACTCCCAAACCGGAAACCCGATTGCAGTCCCGTCTTCTCCCACAAGTATCTCGTGCCTAGACGGTCGTGTGTGCCAAGTTTCGTGCTAAACCGACACCGTTTGGTGATTTTGGGGTGTCAACACCTCCAATTCAAGTTTCTTAAGGAACTAGTTTGCCTAGAGTGAAATACGGCTCTAACTCCCAAACCAGGAACCCGATTGGAGTCCCGTCTTCTCCCACAAGTCTCTCATGCCTAGGCGGCCGTGTGTGCCAAGTTTCGTGATAAACCGACGCCGTTTGGTGATTTTGGGGCGTCAACAACTCCAATTAATATTTCTTAATAAATTAGTTTGCCTAGAGTGAAATCCGACTCCAAATCCAAAACCGGGAACCCGATTGCAATCCCGTCTTCTCCCACAAGTCTCTCGTCCCTATACGGTCATGTGTGCCAAGTTTCATGCTAAACCAACGTCATTTGGTGATTTTGGGGCGTCAACACCTTCAATTCAAGTTTCTTAAGGAACTAGTTTGTCTAGAGTGAAATTCGGCTCTAACTCCTAAACCGGGAACCCGATTGGAGTCCCGTCTTCTCCCGCAAGTCTCTCATGCCTAGGCGGTCATCTGTGCCAAGTTTTGTGCTAAACCGACGCCGTTTGGTGATTTTGGGGCGTCAACACCTCCAATTAATGTTTCTTAATAAATTGGTTTGCCTAGACCGAAATCCGGCTCTAACTCCCAAACCGGGAACCCAATTGCAGTCCCATCTTCTCCCACAGGTCTCTCGTGCCTAGACGGTCATGTGTGCCAAGTTTCGTGCTAAACCGACACCGTTTGGTGATTTTTGGGCGTCAACACCTCCAATTCAAGTTTCTTAAGGAACTTGTTTGCCTAGAGTAAAATCCGGCTCTAACTCCCAAACCGGGAACCCGATTGGAGTCCCGTCTTTTCCCACAAGTCTCTCCTGTCTAGAGGGTCGTGTGTGCCAAGTTTCATCCTGAACCGATGCCGTCTGGTGATTTTGGGGCGTCAACACCTCCAATTCAAGTTTCTTAAGGAACTAGTTTGCCTAGAGTGAAATCCAGCTCTAACTCCCAAACCAGGAACCCGATTAGAGTCCCATCTTCTCCCTCAAGTCTCTCGTGCCTAGACGGTCGTTTTTGCCAAGTTTCGTGCTAAACCAACGCCGTTTGGTGATTTTGGGGCGTCGACACCTCCAATTCAAGTTTCTTAAGGAACTAGTTTGCCTAGAGTGAAAATCCGGCTCTAACTCCCAAACCGGGAACCGAATTGGAGTCCCGTCTTCTCCCACAAGTCGCTCGTGCCTTGGCAGTCGTGTGTGCCAAGTTTCGTGCTAAACGGACGCTGTTTGGTGATTTTGGGGCGTCAACACCTCCAATTCAAGTTTCTTAAGGAACTAGTTTGCCTAGAGTGAAATCTGGCACTAACTCCAAACCGGGAACTCGATTGGAGTCCCATCTTCTCCCACAAGTCTCTCGTGCTAAACCGACGCCGTTTGGTGATTTTGGGGCGTCAACACTTCCAATTCAAGTTTCCTAATGAACTAGTTTGCCTAGAGTGAAATCTAGCTATAAGTCCCAAACCGGGAACCCGATTGGAGTCCTGTCTTCTCCCACAAGTCTCTCTTGCCTAGGCAGTCGTGTGCGCCAAGTTTCGTGCTAAACTGAGGCTATTTGGTGATTTTGGGGAGTCAACACCTCCAATTCAAGTTTCTTAAGGAACTAGTTTGCCTAGATCGAAATCTGCCTCTAACTACCAAATCGGGAACCCGATTGGAGTCCCGTCTTCTCCCACAAGTCTCTCATACCTAGGCGGTCGTGTGTGTCATGTTTCGTGCTAAATCGACGCCGTTTGGTGATTTTGGGGCATCAGCACCTCCAATTCAAATTTCTTAATAAACTCGTTTGCCTAGACCGAAATCCGGCTCTAACTCCTAAACCAGGAACCTGATTTTAGTCCCATCTTCTCCCGCAAGTCTCTCATGCCTAGGCGGTCGTGTATGCCAAGTTTCATGCTAAACCGACGCCGTTCGGTGATTTTGGGGCATAAACACCTCTAATTCAAATTTCTTAATAAACTAGTTTGCCTAGACCGAAATCTGGCTCTAACTCCCAAACCGGGAACCTGATTGCAGTCCCGTCTTCTCTCACAAGTCTCTCGTTCCTAGACGGTCATTTGTGCCAAGTTTCGTGCTAAACCGCCGCCGTTTGGTGATTTTGGGACGTCAACACCTCCAATTAATATTTCTTAATAAACTAGTTTGCCTATACTGAAATCCGGCTCTAAATCCCAAATCGGGAACTCGATTGGAGTCCCGTCTTCTCCCACAAGTCGCTCATGCCTATACGGTCGTGTGTGCCAAGTTTCGTGCTAAACCGATGCCGTTTTGTGATTTTGGGGCGTCAACACCTTGAATTCAAGTTTCTTAAGGAACTAGTTTGCCTAAAGTGAAATCCGGCTCTAACTCCCAAACCGAGAACCCGATTGGAGTCCCGTCTTCCCCCACAAGTCTCTCATGCCTAGGCGGTCGTTTGTGCCAAGTTTCGTGCTAAACCGACGCCGTTTGGTGATTTTGGGGCGTCAACACCTTCAATTTAAATTTCTTTATAAACTAGTTTGCCTAGACCGAAATCCGGCTCTAACTCCCAAACCGGGAACTCGATTGCAGTCCCGCCTTCTCCCACAAGTCTCTCATGCCTAGACGGTTATGCGCCCAAGTTTCATGATAAACCGATGTCGTTTTGTGGTTTTGGGGCGTCAACACCTTCAATTCAAGTTTCTTAAGGAAGTAGTTTGCCTAGACCGAAATCTGGCTCTAACTCCCAAACCGGGAACCCAATTGGAGTCTCGTCTTCTCCCGCAAGTCTCACATGCGTAGGCGGTCGTGTGTGCCAAGCTTCGTGCTAAATCGACGCCGTTTGGTGATTTTGGGGCGTCAACACCTCCAATTAATATTTCTTAATAAACTAGTTTGCCTATATTGAAATCTGGCTCTAAATCCCAAATCGGGAACCCGATTGGAGTCTCGTCTTCTCTCACAAGTCTCTCATGCCTATACGGTTGTGTGTGCCAAGTTTCGTGCTAAACCGATGTCGTTTTGTGATTTTGGGGCGTTAACACCTTCAATTGAAGTTTCTTAAGGAACTAGTTTGCCTAGAGTGAAATCCGGCTCTAACTCCCAAACCGAGAACCCGATTGGAGTCTCGTCTTCCCCCACAAGTCTCTCGTGCCTAGACAGTCGTGTGTGCTATGTTTCATGCTAAATCGATGCCGTTTGGTGATTTTGGGGCGTCAACACCTCCAATTTAAATTTCTTAATAAACTAGTTTGCCTAGACTGAAATCAGGCTCTAACTCCCAAACCAGGAACCGGATTGGAGTCCCATCTTCTCCTACAAGTCTCTCGTGCCTAGACGGTCGTGTGTGCCAAGTTTCATGCTAAAATGACGCCGTTTTGTGATTTTGGGGTGTCAACACCTCCAATTCAAGTTTCTTAAGGAACTAGTTTGCCTAGAGTGAAATTCGGCTCTAACTCCCAAACCGGGAACCCGATTGGAGTCCCGTCTTCTCCTACAAGTCTCTCGTGCCTAGACGGCTGTGTGTACCAAGTTTCATGCTAAACTGATGCCGTTTGGTGATTTTGGGGCTTCAACACCTCCAATTCAAGTTTCTTAAGGAACTAGTTTGCCTAGACCGAAATCTGGCTCTAACTACCAAACCAGGAACCCGATTGGAGTCCTGTCTTCTCCCACAAGTCTCTCCTGTCTAGGTGGTCGTGTGTGCCAAGTTTTGTGCTAAACCGACGCCGTTTGGTGATTTTGGGGTGCCAACACCTCCAATTCAAATTTCTTAGTAAACTAGTTTGCCTAGACCGAAATCCGGCTCTAACTCCCAAACCGAGAACCGGATTGTAGTCTTGTCTTCTCCCACAAGTCTCTCATGTGTAGGCTATTGTGTGTACCAAGTTTCGAGCTAAACCGACGCCGTTTGGTGATTTTGGGGCGTCAACACCTCCAATTCAAATTTCTTAATAAACTAGTTTCCCTAGACCGAAATCCGGCTCTAACTCCCAAACTGGGAACCCGATTGGAGTCCCGTCTTCTCCCACAAGTCTCTCGTGCCTAGACCGTCGTGTGTGCCTTGTTTTGTGCTAAATCGACATCGTTTGGTGATTTGGGGGCGTCAACACCTCCAATTCAAGTTTCTTAAGGAACTAGTTTGCCTAGAGTGAAATCTGACTCTAACTCCTAAACCGGAAACCCGATTGGAGTCCCGTCTTCTCCTACAAGTCTCTCGTGCCTAGGCGGTCGTATGTGCCAAGTTTCGTGCTAAACTGACGCCGTTTGGTGAATTTGTTGTGTACAGTTAATTTATGGTTAGTCTTAGCTTAGAATGCAAAGATACATTTTATACTTGATCTTCTGGTGGTGGTGTATATGGATTCTCATCTCCTGGAGATTCCCTAAATGCCTGGTGGCCACTCGATGCATTAGGAACATATGATAGTCAATACATAATGTGTTAATCATATTCAAATTTTATTATACATATGTGCATATATGTTGTGTGAAAATTTAACTATCAAACAATTTAATTTATATCAAACCTGTCTGTTGGGATCCACACTCGCCCCCAGTGACACAAAGGCCATCATCTTAGCTCTCATCCGCTGTAATTGTGTAGAGAACTCTGCTCTCATCTCCTCCCTTAGCTCCTCTCTCAACTCATCCCTTAGCTCCGCACGAACCTGTTGGGTGATCTGAACAATAGTCGATGGCTGGGGTGTTGAGTGTGTTGGCCCCGTTCCGTCTTTATACACCGCTCTCCGAGGCACAGTTCTCCCATATGTGCGACAATATCCATGTCCGTCATGACCTATCAACTCATGGAAAATGGCATTCCTAGCCTCCAAAGTCTGACAATCCTCAGGTAGCATGGAGAGTTGACGATTAAACTCATCCTGTATTGAATAAGACATACAAGCATATGTGAAATTAAGATGGTTGACACACAAAAAAATAAAAAATAAACTTTAAATACAATGTTAGGTGTTTGGAAACTACCAAGGTCTGGATAACCTCAGGATCATCTGCTCTACGTGTCATAAGCCAAACATTCATCTTATCAGTAGACTCCCCGTTATTGGTCATCTAGATTTTTTTTTAGAAATATGAAAATTAGAATCCAAATAATTTGCAAATATACAATGTTTATTTGTATACAAAAATAAAACAATAAAATTTAAACCTCATGCCGTATCTGAGCAAAAGTAGTACGCCCTGTGGTATGAGCTATGCCGTGAGCTCGCCGATTTTTAGCGTTCCTAGTTGCAATTTTCTATAACAGGCTCAACAAATGTAAGTATATAAATATGATTTGTATGTTTAAATATCATACATATAACTTATTTGTATACCTCAGCATCAGAAGTACGCCAATACTCCACAAGTTCTTCCCACTGGCTTGGCACAATGTGTAAAGGAACATCATCCTTCAGATTAGGATCACAACTTCTAGGCTTGAAATACTTAGTCTTTATCTTATTCTTGTGATCCTTCCATATGTTGTTGTAGGTTTTCATGCAGATTGGCTTATACTCTGCTGGACATATATTCAAATTGTCCTATAAAACACAATTTCAAAGTTTAAATAATAATAACACAATTTTGGAATTTGAATTTTTGGACAAAAATATACTTTTACCTTCATATCCTTCCAGATAGCATCAACAATATCATCAGGCACATTGTTCCAGTCAAGAAAAGTAAGAGGAACAATGTTACCATTCAGCACAATAATGTCAAGTTGAGTAGTTAACTTAGACACGTTATCCCCTATTGGTCAGTAATTTTCATCAAATTGTATGTCCAACTTTGTACCAGTACCCCATTCCCTAATGCCCTTGGAACATCCTCTACCACGCCTAGTCGAGGTTGATGAAGAACTAACATGACCTGCGAGATACAATAACAATAAACAATATGCAATGATAATAAAGAAATGCAAATTTAAATAATGTGAATACAAATCGAATTCTTATACCTGAGGTGGGTTGTGAAGAAGTCGAAGGGTCTACAAAATACAATGAGAATAAACAAGTTATATATAATGAGAATAAATACATATATTTTTAAATAATTTTCATACAAATCAAAGAAAATTTATATACCTGCGGATGGCTCATAAGCTAATGACTCTAGTCGGGATGATAGCTGTTGTGGTGCCACTGATGGTGGATGCACCGATGGTAGGCGTGGAGGCTAAGTACATGGTAGCTGCTGTGGTGCCACTGATGGTGGTCGATGCGGTGGTACTAATGGCCCCTTTGATGGTGGTCGCTGGGATGCCTCCTCTAATGGTGGTTCCAGTAATAGTGGTCACTGCGATGGCTTGTCAGATGGTGGTGGCACTAATGGCCCCTCCGATGGTGACCGATGTGATGCCTCCTCTGATGGTGGTGCTACTGATGTCCTGTTATGTACCATATCGGACATCATGCGCCGGGGATGATTAGGCTTCCTCTTCCTTCCCATAATAATCTGCAAGCAATATAACATTAATTAACATTAGAAAGATAGACAATGGTTTGTCATCAACTATAATATGACATTAATTGCACTAATACAATTACAAAGACAAAGTAAATTAAGAAACTGATGATTAACTACAACCTTGGCCTTAATTGAATTACTGATGTTGATTAAATATCAGTCTATTTGAACATCAACAGTTTTCCCTTCTGCGGCTTCCCTCACCCAACCAACTTCTTCATCATGAAGCATTATATTTTCTTCCAATTGTTGGCTCATATATGGCTCGATTTGTGGATCAGTCGAACTCATATCAAATAAAGCTCTTTGAGACATCTTCACCACCACTTGCCAGTCTGGTTGTAATGGGTCTGCAACATACCAAACTTGCTCTACTTGGGACGCCATGATGAAAGGTTCATTGGTAATTCGATCATCACGATACAACAAATGATTGAAGTTTACCAACGTGAAATTGAAGACATCTTCTTTCTTTCCGTGAATGTTGTCAATCCAATCACACTTAAACAACACATGTTTCTTCTCATTGGAATATCGAATCTCAACAATATCTGTCAATTGTCCATAATAGTACACAGACCCCACACGAGGATTCTTGTCTTTCTGGCTAGCATAACTTATGGTATCTGGCTTCAAAGCTACACCACAATTTTGTGTGGGTCAACGATCATCCATGGCCTTTACTCGATACCGAAACCCATTCAATATATGCCCGTTGAACCTCCTTTCCAGGTTATGAGGACCATTTGCCAATAGAATAATCTCTTCAGAAAATATGACATCAGTAGTCCTTTGTAAAGTTTGGACCTATTTAAAACAAAAATGTTAAATTTAAAATGTAGTTCGACTTAAGTAACTAGAATCTGTAGACTTAAATACATACATGTTCCATGAACCAAATGTGAAAAGTTTCAAAATGTTCACGCCGAAGCTGATGATCGTCAACACGAGGCATTTTGAGCTTAAATACTTCAAGGTGTTTGCTGTGTAGATTGAAAATTTATCAATACAAAAAATTTGGTTCAAAATTCAATAAAACATAATAAAATATTGAGTGAGTAACATAACCTACTTTATGAATGGTTGAACCGCGCTTGTATTGAATAAGATGTACCGATGAGCTTGTACCCAATAAGTATTATCAAGATAAAAGCTTGTGTTTTCACCAATAGCATGACCCAGATTATCATCACCACTTTAGTTCCTCACGGGTCGACTAGATTTGGTTTCCACATCATTGAGATATTGTGCACAAAAATTCAAGCATTCTTCCATAAGATATCTTTTAGCAATTGAGCCTTCAGGATGAGCTCTATTATGCACGTATTGCTTCAAAATAAGAAGATACCTCTCAATTGGATACATCCATCGAAACTGAATCGCTCCACCCAATAATGCTTCATCAGCTAGATGTATAGGCAAGTGCTCCATTATATTAAAAAAAGTCGGAGGAAATATTTTCTCTAGATGACAAAGTGTGACAGCGATACGATCTTGAATATATTGCAAATCCGTCACACGATTCACTTTGGAACACAATTGTCTAAAGAAATTGCTTAATTCAATCAGGGGTTACATTCTTCGGTAACGATCTTCGAATAGCCAATGGAATAAGTTGTTGCATCAGACTATGACTATCGTGGCTCTTAAGACCCCCAATACTTCTATCATGTGAGCGCACACGACGTGATATATTGGATGAATACCCGTCGGGAACTCTTACTTCCTTCAACACTTTCAAGAACAAATCTTTCTCATCCTTGGTCATCATGAATTTTGCTGGTGGTAAATAGGCTTTATTCGACCCTCTTAACTGCAAATGTAAGGGTTTTCTAATATTCATATCTTGTAAATCACGCCGAGCATTAACACCATCCTTCGATTTTCCTCCAACCCCTAATATTGTCCACAACACATTGTCACAAACATTCTTCTCTATATGCATCACATCGAGGTTGTGTCTTATTAGATTGTGCTCCCAATATGACAGTTCATAAAAGATACTCTTTTTCTTCCAGCTATGGGTACGATGTCCAGCTTTCTCCTTCTCTACTTGTCTCCTATGCCTCTCCTTAAGGTCATCCATCTTGTATTGGGTTAAAATACCCTCAAATTCTAATTGTAGCAACATCTCAGTTCCAGACAACAATTTTGGTTTGAGTGTGACTTCCCGACTACCATCAAATGATACTTTATCCTTCCGAAATTTATGGCCACTAGGTAAAAATCTACGATGACCCAAGTATGTTGTTTCCTACTATGCTTCAACCAACATGATGTAGTTTCCTTATTGCAACAAGGACATGCATATTCGCCTTTAGTGCTCCATCCTACAAGTTTGCGTATGCAGGAAAATCACTAATTGTCCACAGTAAAGCTGGATGCATTTGAAACATTTGATTTGTTGATGCATCAAATGTTGACAAACCCTCATTCCATAGTTCTTTCAACTCCTCAATCAATGGTTGCATATACACATCAATCTTGTCACCAGGCCCTTTCGGGCCGTCAATAAGCACAGATAAAATTAGAAATGGTTGCTTCATGCACATCCATGGAGGCAAGTTGTATGGAATGAGCACAACAGGCCAAGTGCTATGAACTATGTTCATCATCCTGAATGGGTTAAAACCATCAAATGCTAAGCCAAGCCTTACACTTCGGCAATCATTACTAAAGTCAATATTCCGATGATCAAAATCTTTCCATGCAAGGGAGTCAGCAGGATGCCTAAAGACACCATCATCAGTTCGTTCCTCTGCTTACCATCTCATTAACTTGGCCGTCTTGGATGACATAAACAACCTCTACAACCTTGGCTTTAAAGAAAAATACCTCATCTGTTTTGCAGCTATTCGTTTGCCACCTTTGTTAGAACCATTTGAACCACCATCACTATTTGATTTCCATCTAGAACTGTTGCATATGACACATTTATGAAGATTGGCATCCTCGTTTCAAAACAACATGCAACTGTTGGGACATGCATCCCACGTCTCATACGTGAAACCCAAATCTGTTGTGTCCTTTTGAGCTTTATAATATGAGTCCGAGAATTTCACACCCAACGGGAATGCCTCATTCAATAACTCAAGCAGCATGTCAACAGACTTGTCTGTCCACTGATTAAGCACCTTCAAATGTAGAAGTCGAACAATGAATGACAAAGATGTGAACTTCTGACAACCCGGATACAATTCACTTTGTACATCTTGAAGAAGTTTGAAATACTTTGCAGTCTTTGCATTTGGTCCGAGCTGGGGTTCAGATGCATGGGGATCAAACCCCTATGGTTCATTACCCTCAACACTTGTATCGGCATGTGGATTTCCCATAGCCCCTTGTATCATTCCAATCATATCATCCCCAATGTCTAAATTAGCTAATGTTTCATTCTCTCGATTACCATGTAGAGATACGTAAGATTCCCCATGATTAATCCAATGTTTGTATTTTTTATAAAAAGAACTCAAAATCAAATGCTCCCGTACTCCCTCTCGTACAAGATGGTATCGATTCTCACACTTCCTACACGGACAACTGATCATCGAACCTTCAACCCTATTGGTGTAGGCAAACACAAGGAATTCATCAATCCCATTAATGTATTCGCTCAACATCCTATTTGGAAAATCAATCCAACTCTTATCCATCATCTGTACACATCCACAAAAATATCTCATCAAAGTAACTCTAAATATAATACCTACATATTCATGTACCATGATACCTATCCGTCCAATTTCTCTCAAATAGGTAGGTGGTCTTATCCCAGTTAGTTATTTACCGATTTGATGGAAGAACATAAAAAATGAAATACTTATACAACAACACGTGAGACAAAAAAATGTTGCAAAACACCAAGTAACATACTTTCATTATAAATTCAAATTTTATTTAAGGGAACTTTTCAAACTTAAAATGATATTGTAATCACAAATTATTAATTTTAAAATTTAATAATTATAGGGACACTAACAAACATACTGACTAGATATTATTACATAAGCTCTATGTTAAGTATTGAAATCTATATACATATCTTGAGTTTTGATCAATCCCAAAAACTTCTAAAATTAATGACCGAATAAATTTCCAATAATTCCTTGAAAGACTCTAATTTAAGATTTTAGATACTATTTTCAAGTCTTTACAATCTTTTGGGGTTAGAATTTCCTTTTCATATAGAATTTTCTTTTTTTTAATTACATGATACTGATTGGATATTTACAGTTCTCTCCTTCATGTACTGAATAATTGTTACATATAAAACCCTTGAGATGGCCTGCACTATTGATCTGACCCTTAAAGATTTATATTGAATTATTAATTTGTGTCTCTCCAATTTTTATAAACAAGACTATAGAAAAAGTTTATTTAAAAATATAAGTATATATTTTTAAAACTGAGTTTTGTAAGAGCTACATGTCTAGATTAAAAATTGATTTGTCAAATTCAGATTGTCCAATGAAATGAGAATTCTAGCATAGCAAATGAATTCACAAAATAGAAATCCATAACTCCAAAGTTGGACAGCAGCGTATCAATCTTGTGGTTTAAATGATAAAATTCTCTTATGAGGTTGATTTACAATTATCGATCTATTAGTCAATTCATCAAACATTTGATGATCAATTCAAACAATTGTCTTTGTTTAATTCTTAATAAACTCTCTTTCTTTTCAATAGAAAAAAGAAAAAAATAGGAGAGAGAGAGAGAGGGGGACATCTATATTAGGTCATTGAAAATTGTATTTTTGACCATCTAATTCATCCCAAATGGACTATAGTAAAGCAAGAGATAGTAATTGAAAAGGTGCTCACTTAATAGGGTATGTTGTATGCTCCTCCACTGAAACAAGGTAATAGTCTTATTCTATTTCACTTTGGGGTAGTTGGGTATAGTATTTGAGTTTCAATTTTTAATTTTTGCATTTCAAAATATAAAAGGTGGGAAGAGAAAGCAGAAAGCATGGAAGAACATAGAGAGAAACTATTAAAAGGCTCCATCAATTCCACCTGCCAGTCACTCAAATCTCTACTAATGGCAATGTACCAAAAGATACTAAAAATATACTAAAAAGTTTATTTAAAAATATACTAAAAAGTTTATTAATTAAAAATAATTGTTAGGATCAATAAATAACTACATAATAACCAACTACAACTCATTTAAATAATTTTACACTAATATATTTTACACTAAATTTACACTAAATAATTTACACTAATCATATATATTCATGTATATATATATATATATATTTTTGAACAGCTAATACATATATATATGTATACAGAGAGAGAGAGAGAGAGAGAGAGAGAGCATACGCTGAGTAAGAAAGTCATCAACGTACCATCGCTAGCTGTCATCGTCGTCGCACCACCGCACCACCGCTAGTCGTAATACGCCGTCGCCGCACCACCGCTAGCCGTCGTCGACAGCGTCGACAGCGATTGAGCCTGCTCGCCGTTCATCGCTCGTCCAGAGAGAAAGTCGTTCGCCGTTCATTGCTTGTTTGGAGATTTTGGGGGAAAAAAACTATGTTTCAAAGATTTAGGGATTTCGATCCAAATGATCGAGCGCCAAACAATGGGGAGAGCGGGGAAAATTTTTTTTATTAATTTTTGCGACGGTACATTTTACACCGTCGCAAATGATAAATAATTATAGATAAACCGACGCTGTTTTGATATGGGCTTTTTTGCGACGGACATTTGCCGTCGCAAATTGTCCACTATTTGCGACAGAAAACTTATGCCGTCTCAAAATATTTCTTTTTTGCGACGGTAAAAAATGCCGTCGCTAATACTTCTGTATTTATCACACTTCCCATGTAGGTTTATTACCGACGGTACAACGCCGTCGCAAAAGCTCTTTATTTGCGACGGTTTAATCTGCCATCGCAAAAGATCATTTTTTGCGACAGGGAACGCGCCATCGCAAAAGCTTCCGTGTTTTGTAATCCTTTTCTTGTAGTGTCTTCCCTTACACTACCCCTTGTTTGACACTTCTTTTTCTTTAGAGGACTTCTCACCAATGGACTTAATTGGTTAAAGAATGGAAGGGTAATTAAAATGAGTAACTAAAAGTTGAAACTAAAATTGTGCAAAGATAAGAATTTGGTTGTGTTTTGGTGTGTTCAATCGAACGTTAATTGAACACAAGGAAAATTGGGGCATTTCATACTCAAAGTGATAAAATGTGCCAATTTTTCTAAGGTCTCCATTGCACTTGATCATGTATGATAGGGTGATGGTTTTTGGTCTTGTTTGTGCATTTATTAAACTTGTACATCTTGGTTCCTTAGCCATCATGCAATGAAATTGCTTGAATTGATGGCTTGAGGACCAAGTGTATCACTCCTTTCAGATGTTTTGATGATAATGAAGGATACACAGTACAAACAACCTGTGAGAATACTCTCACTTTGCTCTATTTGCTCTATGTTGCAGCAAGAAATGGTGCATCATCAGTGGCCAGCCGGCCACTATTACTGGCCTACAGGCCATCAGTGTTAGACAGCAACCCCCTACTGGTGCCCGGCCGGTCGCCACTTCTGGTCTGCCGGCCACTAGTGAATTTTGAGCAGAATGCTTATGAAACAAAGCAGAGTTGGTTTGGAAGAGGAAAATCAGTGCAAGGGTTATGCAACAGAGGCTTTCGAGAGCAAACAATGAACGTTCTTTGGGGTGGAAACCGAGCATGCATTGGGCCTCCCTCGTTCCCGGGACTAGTTAATTAGTTTAATTATTAATTAGTTAGTCATAGTTGTGTTGTATCTAATTAAAGTGTTGTAATTATTTAATTAGATTAGTTATTTAGTTAGTTAATTCATGTTGTAATTATTAGTTAACTGGTTAGATTAGGGACATCACATCCGCTTTTGATGGTTAGATTAGGGGCATCACATCCGCTTTTGATGGTTAGATTAGGGGCATCACATCTCAATTAGCATATCGCATGTTTTCATCCATTCATTTGTCTTGCATACATCATGGCTCGGTTCATCATTCAAACTTGCATTGTCACTTATTACCTTGTTGAAATACGTGTTTAAACGCATGCTATGAAATTGTTGCAAATAACATGTTAAGTAGCTGAGCCTATTTTAGTTGCATTATTGCATATGTTGCATTAGACATCTTGTATAGTTAGGTATCATGCATATTTTTCTAAACTCTCTTGTTTCATCTTAGTTTGGAGTACCAGGTGAGTTTTTAGTGCTTTATCATACTTGTATGAGTGTAAGTGACTGCCATGACTAGTATGCTTGCCATGAGGCTACGTGCTTACTTGTTAAAATGTTTGAAATGCCTATGGATGAAGGCTTGTTGCTTGAATTGGAATGATCCAATGAATGTACGTTTAAGCCCACTTTGTCAAGTGGTGAATTCACAAACTTTAAGCCCACTTGAAGTGGCAAAATCAAACCCTTTTTGAAAAACAAACATGAAATTGAATTGTTCCAATTTGAGCAAACTAGTCTATACCTTGTGTATGTGCATCACATAGTAAATGCTAGCCTAATAAACCGGAACAGAAGCATACAATGTTGATAAAAATCATATCATGATTTGTAGTGGCTGATCTTTGATCAGGCGAGTGGGGGTGCTAAATCTATGACCTTCCCCTCTTGTACCTAAGTTCTCAAGCCGAAACAATCTTAGTGATGACGAACACGTGGCCTTTGGCACAAGTCATGGGTTTCCTAAATTTTCCCAAAATAAAATATTTAGGTGGCGACTCGGTATTTGGCAAAGCAATCCAATTTTGGCATTTTGATTCAAAATCAATTTTCTAAAAGATTTTCCGTATTTGAACTCTTTGGTGTTTATTAATTTCACATTGCACTTGTGAGATTAGATTCAAAACCATAGGAGTCCGAACTATAGGGCTTATTTCGACCTCTCAAAAGGGGGGCACGAAAAAGTCAAGATACAGTTTCTAGCAACTCTGCTGGGGATTTAGAGAACTTGACTTGAAATTCATGATATGAAATTTTATCTACACTTTTATGTTTCTTTGCATTTCATTTGCATTCGTGCGCTTAAGTCACTGTGTTTGTCATCTGCTATTCTTGGACGGTTTGCCGGAGGCTTGCCTGAAAAGCTTGCCAAAAGGCTAACTGGTCACGGACTCTGCCACGATAGGAACTCAACCCTTGGATCTGGACTACCGTTATACCGTTTGATCCTCCTTTCACTTCTCAGTGTAAGGTGTGAGAGGTATATTAGGTAGTCTTGTTGAGGTACCTTTTTTGACCATTTGGCTTAGTTGCATATCGAGAGTCGTAGAGACTGTTCCAAACTAGGATAGGATTCTCACCCGAATGCAGGATTACGTGAAACCACTTTGTTTGAATAGTGAACCCTAGTTCCTGATGAAACTAGGACAGGGTAACCCTACCCCCTCATAGAGGTGTTTTGACTCTCTTTAACTGGTATGTGCTTTACCGTGAAATTGTATAGGAATGTGCATATCAATTGCAAAGTTGGTATCCATTTTGGGGTAGAATGCAGCGGGGAGTACATTTATTCAGCTGTGATCATATCTATTCTAGTGAAATTGGGCTGAGGTGTTGTCTATTTTCTCTTTTGCTAGGTAGTCCCGGAACCATAGCTTCAGAAGGCTTCGATATCCCCTAGGTACTCTGGACTTGTGTTGATAGACTTTGTCAGGTTGGAGATTTAGTTCAAGGGCAACCAGTATTTCTTTCGCCGGTGGCAAAACGAAGAGGGGCCAGACAGGGTTCACCAGTTCCACTGTTCCGACATTCACCAGTTAGATTACCTTCGTTCAGCTCATTCCGGGCATCTACCCCTATCATGGCTCAGCCTCTGACTAATTTGAAGGGATTATTACTCTATCAGCAGCAAACAGTTGACTCCCTCTAGCATGACACGACCCATCAGGCCGAGGTTACGACCCGTCAGGCCAAGGTTGTAACTAGCCTACAGCAACCGCAACCGCAGCCAGCAACAGCCTCTGCATCACATGTACCCACTGCGGCTATCCCTGTGCTCAGTACCACAGCTAATGCTACCACTACTCAAGATCCACAAACCGAAAGTGTTCCAGTTTTCCCAGTCCAAGCAGAACCCATCCCAGTACAAACTTCCAAAGCCCCGGTGTATCAAACTCAGGCACCATTCGAATTCAAGGTTAATCCAACCGCGCTCAAAGTCAACAATCTGGAAAAGCTATAAAAAAAAAAAAAAAAAGCACTAGGAGTGAACTCTATTCCAGGCATAGAGGATGAGCACACTGAATCGGCAGTTAGCTTACCAGAGCGGTTCAAGATGCCGCATATTGACCGCTTCGATGGTTTTGGAGATCCAATGGTGCATTTGCGTCTATTTTCTGATATCCTATGACCAATAGGTTTGACCCGAATACAGAAGTTGTCACTATTTAGCCAAACCATGTCTGGAATAGCTGCTATCTGGTATGCTAAATCGGAGGACTCGGTGAAATAGAGCTGGCAGGAGTTGGCCGAATCCTTCGTTGGCTAATATTCCTACAACACACAGATTGAGGTCACAACTCGTCATCTTGAGGCAATGCGTCAAGAACTAAAGGAAGACTTTTCAAAGTTTGTTATTCAATGGAGGGAAAAGGCGGCTATGATGGCAAGCAGGCCTCCAAAGAAAGGGCAAGTTCGTATCATTGTTAGAAATCTGCATGAAAGGCTATTACAGAAAATGATAGTCCTCCCGCTATTAAACTTTAAGGACCTCCATGAAATTGGGGTTCAAATCGAGGATGCCATCAGGCAAGGGATAATTGTAGAGGGTAATGAACCTATGAGGAGGAATGTTGTTTGCAGTTCTATTGATAGCACAACTGCGAAATGCTCAGAAGTAAATACCATCACCACTAATCCCAAAAATGTTAACCCTTTTGCCAATATTAACCCAAAAACAGCTGGCGCAACCCGAGCTCAAGGCAGAACTTTCACCCCTTTCTATATGATCCTAACCAACGCACTAAAAGTCCTGATGGAAAAAGGGTATCTCAAAACCCTTGATCCCCAACCTCTTCCTGACCCACTCCCTGCCAGACATAACCCCACCAAATACTGCGTGTATCATCAGCAACGCGATCGTGGCACCGATCATTGCTACCGCCTTTATCATGAGGTTTCGAATCTCGTCGACAATCAGATAATAGCTCCACCTCAAAACCCCAATGTTGCCACCAACCCACTTCCCATCCATGACCATGTATCTCCTCCCTACCTTAACCTCATCCATACATTACCTCCTACCTTCAACCCCATCATATACATCACTCCAGCCCATTTACCCAAGCTTGAGGTGTTCATTCCATAAAGTATTGATTTGTGCATGATGGATGCACCCAATCCAGTTCGGGTATGCCAAGAGCACCAAATGGCCAAACCCACTACTGCTGAGATGTTGGGAATGATTGAAAACCTTTAAGGAACGGTGGTGGATTTAACATTTGGGATTTCAATCCCATCAAAAATCTCTTCAATCCTGGGGCGAGCTACAGTTTAAAAGGGCCAACCCAAAACTATCTCAAGTCTGGGTGATGGCAAATCAACAACAAATGGGTCTCGCTTTGATATAGCCACCCAATCCCTTGGCCAAGCAGAAGCAAGTGACAAGAACAAGGCCGGAACAAGTATTGATCCTTATGCACAACTTCAGTGGGCTATTAAGACTTTGAAGGTCAAAGGGCTGAACAAGTAGCAAGTGTTGGCGGTTGTTGCAAAAACTGTGGATGACACTTTTGTCACTAACGTTGGGAGCATTTCGAATCAAGGGGCAAACCATGAAAAGGTTGCAGTACCAAAAACATCCCTTTTAGCTCCAATCCTACACCCATAAGAGGTCATCAAACCCAGTCAACACCTACCAACCCCTCTGTCAATCCCGTCAGGACTGGTAACCGCACCCTCAATCCCCTTTACATGACCTTGTCCAAAGTTCTCCAAATCCTCATAGGGCAAAGCCATCTCAAACCCCTTGACCCTCGACCTCTCCCTGATCCCCTTCCATCCAAGTATATTGCTGCCATGTATTGTACCTTCCATCAACAAACCAGCCATGACACTGACAGTTGTTTTTGTCTTCGCCATGAAGTTCATGTCACGACCCAAACTCGCCCCTAAAAGTTTGGTCCATGACCGGCCTGTACGTAGGCCTCAAAACAGAAATTTTAGAATAATATTTAACCACATACGGGGCCTTAAGCGGAAGCAATATCAACAAAAGGCAACATCCATTGAGCTTGTGCATATATGATGGTTTAATTGATTTAGCATTTACATATATTCCCATAATTACATATACAATCACAGAATTATGCAGATCTCACACAAACTTAAATAAGACTCCAAAAATTACATAACTCCCAGTAATCAAAATTAAGGCCTCAACACGGAGGTGTACCCCAGGCGGCTTGGCAAACAGGTTGACCCCAATGCAATTCTAGTGTCAATCCCCGATGGCTCACCTACATAAACATACATAAAAACAGAGTGAGCAAGGCTCAATGAATAATAGTACGTGATAATCCAATAACTAACTTGAATCACAAGGTATATAAATGCAGAGAACTTATAGTTAATCTGATTCTGTACTAATTTCAGAACGGCCTTAGGCCCAGTCTTTAAACAGAATGGCTTTAAGCCCTTGAACAGAGTGGCATTAAGCCCTTAAACAGAATGGCATTAAGCCCTTGAACGTATTAACATTAAGCTTTACACATGTTGGCATATAGCCCTTGAACATACTTATATGAACACAAGAGGTGTCTCACACGGATTCTAGAGGTGACTCACGTCGTAGCACTTAGTTCCGTGTAGCACTTTGTTCCATACCAAAAATCATTAGGTCTTGAAGACCGATCAATTCATATCATGTTATAACATAGCATAAACGGAACGGATAAATAGAAACATATTCATACATATTCTTAATTATGCTTGAATCAGAAACAGAAATCAGAGTTCATGCTTAATATAACCCACCCGTACAAGACCGTCGGTGGTACCATCCGTACAAGACCGTCGATGGCAAAACATAACCCACCCGTACAAGACCGTCGGTGGTACCATCCGTACAAGGCCGTCGATGGCAAAACATAACCCACCTGTACAAGACCGTCGGTGGCAAGAGATATCTCGTAACTTACTTGAACCACGGTATTATTACCCCCGGGCAAGGGCCATAAGACCACAGTATTATTACCCCCGGGCAAGGGCCTTGTGCTTAGGATGCCATGAATACTTTTACATATATGGATAATCATTCATTAACTCATAACGTAATAGGGCATTTCTTGTTATATCATGTCATTATCGTGCGCTTAACAAAATGGAATAATTCACATTCTCATGTGGGTCACTTAATGATGTTAAACTTTTGCATTCATGTTGTAGATTCGGAATCACTTTGAGTTCATATGGATTTACATAACTTTCCAATTATTCTGATTCTTCGAAGATGAACAACAAAGTCTCTTTATTCATTAAGAAATGGTATGGTTCACTTGAGCTATTACTCAGTAACATACACCTTTATTTAATCATTCACATATGTTAATATGGTTGACCCACAACTAACAGAGTATTATTGATAACCATTGCATCATTCGCCTGAGTTAATGCAGTTAACTTAAGTTTAACAGAACGTTCTTGATAAATATTAACGAAAGGTAAACACATTTTACCGATTGAAGGATTCCAGAGATACCGGAATACCATAGTTCCATTTATTAGCTATTGGCAGGACATAATGATTTTAAAGTCATACCGATGTATGCCAATCTTTCAACATTCACATTGACTTCCAATCGTCATAAATGTTCATGTATCACTTACGAAGAACAGAGCATTAGTGACAATAATTATCAATGGTAAATAAAATGTACATTTCCGTAGTATTACTCACCGTGGTAGGTCTCTGAAGCGGTGGAACGATGTCCTCGTCTTGACCTACAAACATCATGCACATAACAGAATATGAGAATAAAACCAATCTCTTTCTTATTCTTTAATCAATAGCCATGGTGGTTCTAGACTCATTAGTCCTCCATAGGTTATAATCCATGGCTCAAGATAAGAGGAAGCGATAGGAGAAAGGTTCCGACGAAGAAACGGTACAAAACCGGTAGACAGAAAGTGAGCAACTCTCACTAATTTGGGCATAACTATTTCTGTATTTAGAATTTGGGGGTAAGACCACCACCAATGGAAACTAGACTTCCGGAGCTTGATTTTAGGCTCAAGAATCACTCAAAACGGAGTCCGGATGCAAAAGATATGCTTGTTCAAAGTTGACGGAGCAGAGCTGTCTCCCGCACGTGCGGGAATGGGGCCGCACGTGCGGCACGACGTGCCTTTTTAGCAGAAACAAAATTGGTTTTGGGGCTAAACTGCCGCACGTGCGGGAAGACCCGCCGCACGTGCGGCGATGGGTAATTTTCAGTCCAAAAATGGTGTTTTGATTAGGATCTTCTCATTTTCAAAATCAAACTTCAAATCCATGTAAATCAAAGCCCAAAACCCTTTAGTACATGCTAAATTTCACATTATTAGCTTCCATTAAACATCATAATCTTAAAATACTACTCAATTCCCAAGCACACAAACAAGGGTAAGAATTAGAACACCAAAAGCATAAAATAGCCATGGTTTGGAATTCAAGCTCACTTCTTTCATATTTACATCTATCTTCCTACACATATATGGCTAACTATGCAAAACTTCAAGAGTGGAATTTATTTTCTTCTAATCAGCCTCAAGATAAACAAATATAAAGAAGTTAACTCTTCAATCAAACAATTCTAATTCATTTACATATCAAATCTTCCATTTAATCCTAAATTCCTTAAGGTGAATGAGTTGTCTACAAAGATAATAATTAGAGTCACACACCTTAACCCAAATCCATGTTTTTTTCCTTGAACCTCTTCCACATCTCTCTTCAATTTCTTCAAGCTATCTTCAAGCTCCCAACAATGGTGAGCTCCCACACTCTCTCTCTCTCTCTCTCTCTCTCTCTCCCTCTCTTGGAGAAGCTTCCTCTCCCCTTTTGCCTCCCTTTCTCTCGGTTCTCTCTCCCTCAAATATTTCTTTTGTCTTCAAAAGATGAGTTCCCCTCACTCATATGGCATATCTCTATATCTATCCATCACACACAAGCTTACACAAGGGGAAGCCAAACGTGGCCTTACGAATCGTACGAAATTAAGTTTCAATAAAACCTTCCAGATGACTCTAAAAATTATGCCGATCATGAATATATTTTCTGTTCCGATTTCTGAAGCCTCGAAGGCCTTCAATTTACAGTACAAAGTTAGCCACCCAAACATGCATTAACAGATCAAACGAATTAAATTCTAATTAACTTTCCCAAATAGGTCTAAAAATTCCCATTAACATACCCAAGTACTCAATTGTGATTTTTGAACCTATAAAGGTCGGTGATTTCAATTTTAAAGCCGTGACCCAACAGATAATTCTTTCATTCAAACAGATATCATTAAATTAAAAAGGCATTAACCCACAAGAGCATAAGGGTAATTTCAGATACGGATTTTGGGGTCGTTACAGTTCAACATCTGATTGACAATAAGGTCATCACTCCACCGGGTTCTACAAAGTCTACCAACACTGGATCGATGAACCGGGGGGATAATGTGACTATGTGATCGGGGATGAACCACCTGCTGATGGCACTCATTTTACTCCGAATGCGGTGGATGACATGCACTTTTTAGCACTTTGAAAATGATTTTTATTTACTTTCAGACTTGGGTATTGAGTCAATCTTGTTGTTTTGAGTCAGTTTTGTTGTGTTAGAGTCAGGTGACTTCAGGCATGTTAACTCGGACATCACATCATTGTCTTGTTTTGTTTGTCTTTTTCACTCTTTGAGTCTGTTTCTACCATTTAGCCAGGTGCACCAGAAGATCTGAATGAAATGACAGTACTTTTCCACTTACTTCTACTGTGCCTTTAAATCATTGCATTGACTAATGTTTTTTTCAAAACTATTTCCGAAACTATGGTGAAAACAAAGAGGAAGGAATTCCTCAGGATTTGCAAAAATTTAATCGGTTGAGGGGAAGAGAGACCTGCTAAGCCCTTAATGAATGAGATCATGTCTACTAATGTGAGTACTGAGAAAGATCTTGGCTTGATCCAGATTGGTTCTACATTGTCTTCAGAAGAGGATGAGTGACTAGTCGCTTTATTAAAAGATTTCAAAAAATGTTTTGCGTGGTCCTACGAAGACATGCCTAAAATCGATCTTAAGATTGTACAGCATAGGATCACTCTCGGCCTCGAGACTCGACCCTTGTGCTTTCAAACCTTGAACCTTTCAGAATGTTCAATAATCAACCAAAGTATGAGTTTTGCATGGTCGGATTGGAAGCAACCCTTGAACTAGGGGCAAGAAGGTCAGATGTGATTGAAGGAAGCTTGCAAAGCTGGAAGAGAAGCATCCCTTAAACCAGGGGCAAGAAGGTCAGATGTAATCGAATGAAGCTTGCAAAAGTTGGAAGAGAAGCATCCCTTGAACTAGGGGCAAAAAAGGTTAGATGTGCTCAAAGATTCGAAACTGGGTCATTTCTCAAGCCAATGAAGACTAGCAAGAAAGTCAAATTCCAGAATCCAAAAAAATAAATTTTTTGCTGAAGGACAATCGAGTTCTTATCCACAACACTGAGGGCAAATTTAGATCCAATTGGATGGGCTCTTACATCATCAAGATTATTGAGTCACAGTCATTCTTGTGGATTCAGATGGCTTAGAGATCCTATGACCAATCAACATGGACAAGTTAACTTTTCTATCCTTGAGAGGCTCGCTGGGCCGAAAACCCGGAAGGGCAACCCA
This sequence comes from Camellia sinensis, assembly GCF_055761805.1. NCBI lineage: Eukaryota > Viridiplantae > Streptophyta > Magnoliopsida > Ericales > Theaceae > Camellia > Camellia sinensis. The sequence goes on from NC_138966.1 coordinate 18,884,099, forward strand.
GGCAAAATTTAGAGCAAGAAAAAAATAAAAAGAAAAAGAAATGAAAAAAATGAATGAAAACAAAGGAAAAGAAAAAGAAAGAGAAAAGGAAAAAATAAAAATGAAAAGGAAAAATAGAGCTCACAAGGTTGAAAACCTGAAAGGGCGGCCTTGGCAAAAGTTAGAGCATAAAAGAAGAGAGTTAATACCCAAGTGCGCCTTAACTCCGAAACTATGTACAGCCTGATTCCCATCTTTGGGATACGTAGGCAACTTCAACCTGAAGTTCAGCCCCAACCATTTTCAACCTGCCTATCCCATCCATGTTGATTGGCATATCCTTATTCAAGCTCGGCTATCCTATCCATCCACGTGCAAATTGGCTTATCTTCGTGCTAATCTTCGTTCAAAATCAGATTCAGCTGGAAGAAAAATCAAGTTCAGATCTGAGGTTGTGCATCTCAAGAGTTAAATCCATGTTGGTTGAGCAGTGGCCATTTGCAAAAACAGTTTTTGAGGATTTTTAATGAGATTGACTAATTCTCTTGAAAATTATTCCATTTTTCCAAAACTGGACCATTTCTTGGACCCAAAAAGAAAATTTTCAGTGCTCACAACCTAACTTACATGATTTTAAAGCGGAAAGTTGAACAAGCATGTTAATCTAACTCTTAGGTTAGTCAAAATTGTTTTAACAGAAAGCCAAAAAACAAAAAATGGTCAAAATGATGAACTAGGGGCACAGTCGAGTCAGGTTTTCTGTCTTTTCCCTGTTATCAACGTACTCGCCAGAAAGGGCACAATTGAGGCTAATAGTAGAGGCCAAAAATGCACTCATCCTTCAAGCATCAAGTTATCAAGCCAAGTGCGAAGCATGAACTGGAAATAGAGCAGGATATCCGGGAAGGGATAAAATCCACAACTTCGAGCTTATCCATCAACCACACCTGGGAAGGGATAAAAAAAATAAAAGAGATTAAAGAATAGAGAGATGTACGATGAGAGAAAAAGTAAGGAAAGGGCTTTTCAAAGAAAAAGAGATTGAGTGTCAAAGTGATGTGAGAATCACAAATGAGAAAGGGTAGGAAACAATACCTGGAGAAGCAGTGGGCTCCCCACGAACTGAGAGGTCTCCCACCGATGGTAAACATCCGAGTGTTGTGTTCGTTATTTTTATTTGTCTCGATTCTTATTTGAGTCTTTTTGAGTGTAAATAGTTGTGTTAGGTTGTTTTTACCTTATTTTTCCTTTGATGATTCGTTTTGACTATGGTCAGTCGTAGGCTCAATACCCGGTTAAGAATTCATTCTTGATCTCAATTTCAAAAATAAATCGTTTTCTGATCAGAGTGTTGCGCCATTCCCAACATGGTGTACAAAACAAGATTCTTCCTTTCATAAACTGCAAGATCCAACCCTGATCAAGAGAGAGCAATAGAACAAGGACCTATCTGAAGCTACATGCATTCCGGACTGCAAAGCAAAAGAAAAGAGGAAAATTTTGGAGCATCTTAGTGTGTTTCAACTTTAGCAAATTCCGACACTGCATTCCAAGTGCACCTTCTCAAGCCTCGCCATTTCTCTAGAGTATGATTGTACCTCAACCCCGAGTTCAAGCCTGCTTCAAGTTAGAATGGCGATCAAAGGGGCTTGCAGATGTTACCCCTTGCCAATATGAGCAGGATATATCCTTTTTGAGCATGTTACAAAGCCACCGAGGGGTAAATCGGAGGTTGTTGCCGAACAATATCTTTTGTTCGATCTGTCGTTCTGTCAAAATTACATATTTTGTTCTCTTCTATTGCATAGAATATGCTTTCAATCATGCATAGAATATGTTTTCAATTTTGCATAGAATATACTTTCAATTTTTGCGTAGAATATGCTTTCAATTTTGCATATAATATGCTCTTGTTTCTTGCTTCTTGCAGAGAGCATGCTTTCTATTAACCTCATGCATCAGTTGTCTACCTTGCATGGAACATGCATTGTTAATGTATTGCTTTGTAAACCAATCACATCGTGCAATCATTCTATGTATCTATAGCACAATAATCTCACTCAGTGCATCTATAGCACAATCATACACTTTGTATTGCACTATCCTTTGTACCGCGCTATCTCGTGCATCCTTTGTATCACGCTATCTTGCACACCCCTTTGTATTATGCTATCTTGCATACCCTTGTATCACGCTATCTTGCACATCCTGTATCGCACTATCTTGTGGACTTTGTTCACGCTATCTTGTGCACCTGGATCGCACTGTCTTGTGCAACCCGCCTCGCACTATTTTGTGCACCCTGCATCGCACTGTCTCATGCACTCACTAGGTCTAGGAGACCTTAAATCCTATAGAGGTGCAATTCCGACTTCTAGTCGTCTGGTATAGCCATCTGACTGTGTTTGTAGTAAGTTCGTAGGAGATCAACTAAGACGGTGGAAACTAGAGTTCGAATGGCCGAGGCCTAGAGTGCAAAGGTTCGGGATTTTCAAGACTAAAGTCTGGTTTAAATACCCAAGGGTATATCCTTGGCTTGAAATCTGTATGGCAGCCCCATAGGTTGAGGTTGCTTTTATGAGCCTCAATTTTGGATACTGAACCAACCTAGTCTGTCACCCTGTTGGAGAATAAGGAAAGTTGCGAACATAGCCAGGAAGAAAAGTAGTACCTATGATTTGGAAGCGCAATCGAGAAGAAGAGGAAGATCCCCAGTAGCATGAGGTGAGTCATCGCCAATTGCCCCTGTAAAAGTACTTTCACTTCCCAACTAACTATGTATTACATTGCATATAGCATTTATTGCATGCATCTACTGCATTTTCCATCACATCCATTTCATCATACCATTTTTATCGCCTGCATCCTTTCCATGTTAAGCTTAGTTTGGCATGTGCTCATACCTTTCCCTCGTTGAAACATAGTTTTGTCATGTGTAAGTACCCATGCTGCTCTAAGGCCAGTATTGAGGGTGCCGGCACCTTTTCTGTGTTAGATGTGGTTTGTTTTGTGTCCATACCTTTTCTAGGCAAGATGTGGTTTGGCTTGCGCCTTTTATTCACTGCATCCATTGCATCATAGTTTGTCTTGTTGCATTCAGCATTTAGGATCATTCTCTTTCCCTAGTAGATCATTCCTCACTTATATCATCCCACCCAATTACTTGTACTCTTTCTCTTTCTACGAAACAAATAGTTTTGCAGGTGCTCGCACCCTTTCACATTGAAACATGGTTCTTTTATGTGTAAGCATCCATGCTACGCTGAGGCCAGTATTGAGGATGTAGGCACTTAGCCTGTGTTAGACATCGTTCGGTTGTGCCCACTTATTTTCTATATAAAATGTAGTTTGATTTGCATCTCTATCCCTTTATGGTATTTATGTGCTTTTGCACTGCTTGTGGTTTGATTATTTCATTACATTGCATATCATTTGTATTACTTTGTTACATTGCATATCATTTGCATCCTGCCCTTGAACTACGCTGGTTTGATTCCTTGCAACGAGATACGTAGGCAACCCCCGGGTTCAACCAACTGTATTTACATTTTGCTTGTTTGCCCAAGTCATACAGCCTTGTCAAAATGGGTCATCTTCGGGCTTTGACATTCACTCACGTCATTTCATGACTTTGAGCTCTGTCAAAGAGGGGCAACTGTAGACACCCCATTTTTGATCGCCTTTAAGACTTGGGCACCTCAGGTTGATCACTCGATGATGAGAGTTATGATGTACAAATGTTCAATTTCTTCAGCAAGAAGAGCTTCTAAATCCCAACATTACACCCTATTTTGGACCAAAACCATTTTTTGATCAAACCTTTTTTAGACCTTAAAACCCTCTCTTTCAAAATATTTTTGAAAATGTTCCTACGATGTTCTGAGGCTCGCATTTCATTAAATGTTGCACTTTTTGGTAAACTGAGGAAGGACAAAGTGGAAATTAATGGAAGAGAGGTGAAATCTTTGAAAAATCTTTTTAAACCACTTATTTATAGGTTTGGAGTTGAAGAAAATTGAAGGAGAGGGAAGAAAACTAGTTGGGGAAGTGGTTGAGCAAGAAACCGTTGACAGAGAACTGAACTGCCTTCACTAAATCAGGCCTATATCTTTGTACACTTAGACTTTAGTTGTGAGGCTACCACCATTGGAAAGTGGACTTTCGGGCTTCATCTTACACTCAAGAATCCCCTAAATCTGAGTCCGGATGAGGGAGATATGGCTGTTTGAAGTTAAGCTTCAATCCGTTTAAGATAGAAATGAGTAACCTTCACTAAAATAGACATATCTCTTTGCACACTAAGAATTTAGATGTAAAGATACCACCATTGGAAATTAGACTTCCGGGGCTTCAATTTAGACTCAAGAATGACCTAAAATCGAGTCCAGCGGAGGGAGATATGCCTGTTTGCAGTCGGGTCTGGAAGTAGATTTTTGGTGGCCGGCAAGCCATTATTGGTGGCGGCAGGCCACCTGTGTGGACGGAAGGCCACCACTTCTGGCCTGCCGGCCACTGGTGAAAAACCTAGATATTTTGTGCCAGCTGTCCCCCAAAAGCTCCAACTGTTCTAGGCATGATATTTTTGACCTGAGGGGTTGTTTTTCTATATATACCAGGCCTTCCTTCAAGGTTTAAGGTTACAAAAATTTCCAAAAGTTCCAAAACTTGGAATTCTCTCTCTATCTCTATCATGCAACCTATACACGCTCTCTTTACACTTCCTAAACCAATATTGGAGCTCTCCTTGTTGAGATTCTTGAGTCTGAATATCAGCCTTTGAGAGTGAAAGACTTGTGGTTTGTGAAACAAAAGTGTTATTCCTCTTCAAGAGGTATACTTTTGAGCATCTTTGCACTACTTCTTTTCTATCTTTTCTTGCTGATTTTGAAGTGTTTTCAACTATTTTTTATCGGCTGAAGCTTGTGGTTTAAGGCTATTAAAGGTCGAGGGGTTAATCACCCTTCTTTGAAACTTGTTCTCTAAGCCTTTCCACTTGTGTTTCCCACTTTCAAACCATCTATTTTTGGGCTTTTTACCACTGAATTTTAGAGCTTTTTCAGTGGCCAAAATCATGTTTTGAGGTCCAAATTGGAGGGCTTAGCCTCCCCTCCTTGTGTCTTGTTTGCTAGCCTAGATAACTCTATGTGTTAGCTTATTTTTCTAGCCATTTGTAACTTAATTCCAGTATGTTTTAGCCTCTGTTTTGGACTGTTTTAACTCTATTTTTGGCTGGTTGTTGCATTTGAGTCTTGTTTTGCATGCTTCTAGTGTAAGTGTCCTCACAAGCTTGGTGTTTTAGGCCTTTAGACACCACTTGTTTGAGTTGATTGCATGTTTTGGTACTTTTCTCACTTAATTTCAGCAAGTATAATCTCTGCAACCTCCCTCATTTCTTGGTTTTTTTATTTTCTTTGAATGTTGTGTCAACCTTAGGATTGTTTAAGCTTGAGATTGAGGTCCATGCTTAATGGTTTAATCCTCTTTTGAGGGTTCATTATCAACGGCATGACATCTCTCTCTTGCCTTACACTACCCCTTGTTTGACACTTCCTTCTCTTTAGAGGATTTCTCACCAATGGACTTAATTGGTTAAAGAATGGAAGGGTAATTAAAATGAGTTGAAACTAAAATTGAGCAAAGGTAAGAATTTGGTTGTGTTTTGGTGTGTTCAATCGGACGTTAATTGAACACAAGGAAAATTGGGACATTTCATACTCAAAGTGATGAAATGTGCCAATTTTTCTAAGGTCTCCATTGCACTTGATCATGTATGATAGGGTGATGGTTTTTGGTCTTGTTTGTGCATTTATTAAACTTGTACATCTTGGTTCCTTAGCCATCATGCAATGAAATTGCTTGAATTGATGGTTTGAGGACCAAGTGTATCACTCCTTTGAGATGTTTTGATGATAAGAGGGGATACACAGTACAAACAGCCTATGAGCATACTCTCTCTTTGCTCTATTTGCTCTCTGTTGCAACAAGAAATGGTGCATCATCAGTGGCCGACCGGCCACTGTTACTGGCCTGCAGGCCATCAATGTTGGATTGCAACCCCCTACTGGTGCCTGGTCGGCCACCACTTCTAGCATGCCGGCCACTAGTGAATTTTGAGCAGAATGCTTGTGAAGCAAAGCCGAGTTGGTCTAGAAGAGGAAAATCAGTGCAAGGGTTATGCAACAGAGACTTTCAAGAGCAAACAGTGGACGTTCTTCTGGTGGAAACCGAGCATGCATTGGGCCTCCCTCGTTCCTGGAACTAGTTAATTAGTTTAATTATTAATTAGTTAGTCATAGTTGTGTTGAATCTAATTAAAGTGTTGTAATTATTTAATTAGATTAGTTATTTAGTTAGTTAATTCATGTTGCAATTATTAGTTAACTAGTTTAATTAGTGACTTTGTAATTAATTAATTAACATAGTTAGCTAATTAGTTTTGCATTGTACTTATTTAATTAGCTTAAAGTAGTTAATTAAATTTGTTCATCATTGTTGTAATATTTAATTAGCTTAGATAGCTAGCTTATTTATTCAAGTTTTGTAATAATTAGCTAACTAGTTTAGCTTAGCTAGTTTATTCATTCGAACCCTCCTACGTAAGGGCATCAATGTTGTAATAATGTGTATGTCTTCCAACCCCACGTCTTTCTCCTTTTAATTTATCTGCTTTTGATGGCTAGATTAGAGGCATCATGTCTCAATTAGCATATCGCATGTTTTCATCCATTCATTTGTCTTCCATACACCGTGGCTCGGTTCATCATTCAAATTTGTATTGTCGTTTATTACCTCGTTGAAATACGTGTTTAAACACATCCTATGAAATTGTTGCAAATAACATGTTAAGTAGTCGAGCCTATTTTAGTTGCATTATTGCATGTGTTGCATTAGTCGTCTTGTATAGTTAACTATTATGCATATTTTTCTAAACTCTTTTGTTTCATCTTAGCTTGGAGTACTATGTGAGTTTTTAGTCGTTTAGCATACTTGCATGAGTGTGAGTGACTGCCATGACTAGCATGCTTGCCATAAGGCTAAGTGCTTACTTGTTAAAATGTTTGAAATACCTGTGGATGAAGGCTTGTTGCTTGAATTGGAATGATTCAATGAATGTACGTTTAAGCCCACTTTGTCAAGTTGCAAATTCACAAAATTTAAGCCCACCTTAAGTGGCAAAATCAAACCCTTTTCGAGAAACAAACATGAAATTGAATAGTTCCAATTTGAGCAAACTAGTCTATACCTTGTATGTGCACATCACATAGTAAATGCTAGCCTAATAAACCGAAACAAAAGCATATAATGTTGATAAAAATCATATCATGGTCAGTAGAGGCCGATCTTTGATCGGGCAAGCAGGGGTGCTCAATGTATGACCTCCCCCTCTAGTACCTAAGTTCCCGAGCCGAAACAATCTTGGTGCTGATGGACACGTGGCCTTTGGCACGGGTCATGGGTTTCCTAAATTTCCCAAAAATAAAATATTTAGGTGGCGACTCGGTATCTGGCAAAGCAGTCCAATTTTGGAATTTTGATTCAAAATCAATTTTCCAAAAGATTTGCCGAATTTGGACTCTTTGGTGTTTATCAATTTCACATTGCACTTATGAGATTAGATTCAGATCCGCAGGAGTCCAAACTGTAGGGCTTATTTCGACCTCTCAAAAGGGGGATGCAAAAAAGTCGAGCTACGCCACCCAATGACATTGAAAGTGGCACTTCTGAGGCCTATTTAAAGTAACGCGCCCCCTGAATCATTTATTTTAGTACCTTAACCACCATTGTCCGAAGCTTAAATTCTCAGAGGTTGTTCGTCATTTCTAGGAATCCCTCACCGACAAGGTTCAGATTTACTAAGGTCATTTATTCATTCTTTCTCAAAATCCCTCACCGGTGATGCTCAGAAATACGAGGCCAAGATCTCTCGAAGATCGTTTATGTCGGGAAGATTTTTCTTCAACAGCAAAGAGGAAGAGAAGAGTTTAGTAGAATTGGACACGGAGATGAATCAGCAAGCGTCCAGCAACTCTGGTCATAGAAATGCGGTGGAATTAGAGAAACGAAATACGTGATGGTTGCCATGGCACCAGGGGACAAGCAAAAGAGAACACCAAAGCAGATCTCCTAGAAGTGGGGCCTACAAGAAAGGGGGCAGTAGAAAAACTAGTGCTCAAGTTCGAAATTAGTCGAGTACACCACCACGTCCTTTGAGCTTCTCAATTTTTATTGGAAACAAATCAATGACCGAAGCCAATTCTATTGTCAATGATCTGAATGTGGCGGTGGAGTTTGCGCGACAAATCTTCCCTCCTGAAGAACATCATTCAATGACCGATTGGGGGCGACTATGAGGTCTTCTAGGAAAGAATTCATAGGACTATAAAGGGACTCTATAGTTCGTATGAAATCGGCATGCGCCTTCATGCCACTAAGAGGAAGATCGATCACAAGGATGGGCAGATTCAAAATTTAGAATGTCGACTAAATGAGGCCGAGAAAAGGGCTGAAAACGAGGCTCCAAAAACCAAAATAGCAGAGCTCAAAGCAGTAAGGCTATTGACTTGGCATCGTAAAAAAATAAAGAATTGCAACCCCTTGTAGACCGAGCAATAGCAGATCGAGACACTACTAGTATTTTCTTGAAAGATGTCATTGAGAGCCGAGCCTACAACAAGGGCTTCTTCGAAGAAAAAAGATAGGTGTGGATTCCACTAAGGAGAAACTAGCCAATGACGTTTGCTAATGTAAAAATCATGGTTTCAAGCATGAATGGACAAAAGCCCCTTGAAAGTGGTGGGTATAGATTCTGCTTCGCCGCTCTATAAGAGCTACACAATGTCGTTCGAAGCTTATGACGCCAAGAAAATAGACGACGAGGACAAAGCTACCAACCCTAATAAAAGTTAAATGACATCTTCAGCTCTAGTTTGGTTCTTGGGTCCAGCGTGGAGACGTAGAGCTATAGAAATTAGGATGCCCGATCAAGCTTAGTGTAGATGTATTTGAATTGGCAAGAATGTAATTTGTATTTATCATGGTGTTTCCTTAATGAAATTCAAAAATTATACTTGGTTTGAATATTCGGACTGGTGCCCTTAAATTGCACATTCTTTTTAATTAAAAAATGGCGCTTCGTGCTAAGCACGTTGAGTGCTCCAAATTTAGAGGCTTATTGATGGCGCTCTGTGCCAAGCACAGAAAGTGCTCCGAATTCGAAGGCTTTTGGTGCTTAACTGAATTTAAGTGAAGCAATCAATCATCAAATAGGCAAGGAATGAATATAACATCTTGTGTCATTAACTGACTGCACATATACAAAGCACTATACATTGGAATTAAGCAAAGATTTACATCAATGATAAAATTTACAAAGATGAGTCCAATTCTAGGTCCGGGATAACCTCTTGCCGTTCATATCTAAAAGGCAATATACCCCTACCTTGGCGATGGAATCAATCTAATAATGGCCATTCCAATTGGGGCCTAATTTGCCGTCAGCAGGATTTTTACTGGCAGGCAACACTTTCTTAAGGACTAACTTCCCAAGAGTATATCGGCGTTGATGCACTCGTTGATTGTATGACTTGGCAAGTTGCTATTGGTATCGTGCCATCTTCACGAGGGCTCGAACTCGGCGCTCTTCAATTAAATATGTATCTAATGCCAGCATCATGTCATTCCTACCAGTATTGAATGCCCTCGATCGAAGAGTCGGCAAACTGATTTCCAATGGAATGATTGCCCCGTTTCCAAAACGTAAGGCGAATGGAGTCTTCCCAATAGATCATCTCGGCGTAGTTCGATGTACCCATAATACACTTGGCAATTCTTTAATCCATTTGCCTTTTGCTTTCTCCAACCGTTTCTTAATGCTATCTAGAAATACTTTATTGGAAGTCTCTGCCTGTCTATTACTTTGTGGGTAAGCTGGTGAAGAAAAGTAAGACTAAATCTCATACATGTCGCACAACTCCCTATAAATGCCACAATCAAATTAGGTGTCGTTATCTGAGATGAGAGCTCTGGGGATGCCGAATTGAGTTATAATGTTCTTCCAAACAAAGCATTTAACATTTGTGTCTCGAATGTGCGCCAATGGTTCTCCCTCAACCCTCTTGGTGAAGTAATCTATAATAACAATTAAAAATCGTTTTTTGTTTGAATCTCTCGGCAGCGGTCCAACAATAGATAAACCCACTAAGCAAAAGGCCAAGGACTGGTTAAGGAATTCAGCTCCTCGGTGGGCAGGTGTGTTAATGGAGAAAATTTTTGGCACCGCTCACATTTCTTGACATAGTCTTCAACATCAATGGGCATGGTCGACCACGAATATCCTTGAGTAACGGCACAGTGAGCCAACGATCGACCTCTCGAATGAGCACAACAACTGCTCTCATATATTTCAGCCAAAATGTCTTCACCCTTGTCCAGATGGACACACTCCAAGTAAGGTCCTGAAAGAGATTTTTTGTACTACTTTTCCTGAGGATATAAATAATACCTCAAAGCCTTATTTCGAATCTTATGGGCTTCTTTACTATCCTCCAGTAATTGTTCGAAAACTAATAATGCAGCAATGGGACCTATCCAACTTGGTCTCCTCTGAATGATATGCACAATAGGATCTTCTTCAGGGATACTGATACTTGGCTCTAGAATGAAACCCATTTTAATGGTTTGCTTAATTTCTCAATTGAATACTGAGGCTAAATAGTCTAGAGCATCAGCATAAGTATTTTGATCACAAGTGATTTGATTTAGCTCATGGCTATCAAATTTTTCTAGCAAAGACTTAGCCATCCTCATATAGGTTGCTATGCGATCATTCTCAGCTGTATATTCCCCCTTTAGTTGGTTAATAACCAGTTTTGAGTCACAAAAAAATACAACCATCTAGCTCCCATCTGAAGTGAATTGCGAAGGCCAACGAGGAGGGCTTCACATTCGGCCTTGTTATTCGAAGCGTCAAAGTCAAGTTTGACTGACTATTCCACTACTGCTCCGTCATGGGTCATGATAACAACTCCTGCCGCTACTACCATGTTGCTTAGATGACCCGTCATAATACAATTGCCAAATATCTCTCACATACATTTGCAATTCTTGTCAAGGTTGGGGAACTAATTGGTCTGGCAAGGTAAACTCGGCACCGTCCACTGGTCTTGTAAATTCAGTAATAAACTCAGCCAGAACCTTCCCTTTGATGGTCGTTTGTGGTGAAAATTGGAGATCATACTGTCTAAGTTTCAATGCCCACTTGGAGACTCGCCCCGAAGATTCTACTCGGTAAAGGACCAAATGAAGGGGGTGATCCGTTAATACCCTAATGGTGTACGCTTGAAAGTAATGCATTAACTTACTGACGGCCACTACAAGGGCTAAGATCAATTTCTCCAGGGTAAATACCAGGTTTCTATATCGACCATAGACTTGCTCACATAAAAGATAGGATTCTGCTCGCCAACTTCTTCGCGAAGAAGGATGACACTTACCGCATGATCAGATACTACCAAGTACAGGATAAGGGGGACGGAGCCGAGGTAAGTTTTCAATCATTCCAAAGCTAATTGGCATTCTGAAGTCCACTTGAATAGTTTACCCTGATAAAGTGTCTTAAAGAAAGGCCTGCATCAGTCGGAAGATCGACTGATAAATCTATTGACTACCGCTGCCATACCCATCAACTTCTGAACTTCCTTGCTGGATCCAGGAGAGCCGAGTTCTATGATGGCCTTAATCTGTTAGGGATGGGTTTCTATCCCGCGATGATTTACAATGTAGACAAGGAATTTGCCCGAACCAATGTCGAATACGCACTTTGAGGTGTTAATCTTCATCTTGTATATCTAAAGTATATCAAAAATTGCGGCAAGATTAACTAAACAAGTTTTTTTTTTTTTTCCTTAGACTTCACCACCATGTCGTCAATGTACACTTCCATAGTTTTGTCGATTTGATCTTTAAATATGGTTGTGACCAACCTCTGATAAGTTGTCTCGGCATGTTTCAGTCTGAAAGGCATGACCAATAGGTTCCCCTTGGAGTGAGAAATGCCATTTTGTCCTGATCGGCAGGGTCCATGATAATTTGATGATAACCTCAATACACATCCAGAAAACTCATGGGCTGATGATGAACGGTGGCATCCACAAGTTGATCAATTCGAGGTAAAGGAAAGCAGTCTTTAAGGAAGGCCTTATTTAAATCTGTGAAATCAACATACATATGCCACCATCTTATCTTCTTCTTCACCATGACAATGTTAGACAACCATGTGGGATAGGTGACTTCCCGAATTGCCCCAACCTCTAGCAATTTATCAACTTCTTCAATTACAGCTGAGGCATGCTCGGTAGCTGAACGACGACTCTTTTGAACAATTGGCTTAGCTTTGGGGTCTACATTCAGGCAGTGTATAACCACTTCTGGATCTACCCCGGGCATATTATACGGGGTCCAGGCAATGACATCAATGCTACCAAGTAAAAAAGCTACCAGCTCTTATTGTTCGGCAGCATTACGACTGGTGTTGACTAGATATATAAAAGAAAACAAAAAAAAAAAAAAAAAAAACTTCTCAAGATCATTAAGTATCACACCCGATCCAAAACTACCGTCACCTTTGCTGGAATTTTTCCCACATCTTCAAGACTTTCTTGGTCTAGGATTTCTATCGAATTAACCTCGAGCTCTTTTGGTTTCTTTACCTAGGCTGTCAAATAATAATCATTCATCAATTGTTTGTGATCCATGAATTTGCTCGATGCCATACTATGTTGGAAAACGAATAAGCTAATGGTAAGTACTTTGTACAACATTCATTGCGTGGAGCCATCTTCAACCCATGATCATGTTGTAGGAGTAGGGAAGTTTAAAAACTAGAAATTCTATTTCTAGTGTCTGCCAACACGCACTAGTAGCACAATCTTCCCTAGGGGATACTTGGAGTTGGCGTTAAAGTCAAAAATAGGGTAATTGGATGGCGCGAGATCTTCTTCTTTGAGGTTGAGCTTATGGAACGTCTTGTAGTATATTATTTCAAATGTACTTCCCTGATCAACTAAGATGCGTTCAACAGCGAACTTATTCACCCGCAACTCAATAACTAGAGCATCATCAAGAGGTAGGGTCAAACCCTCTAGATCAGCATTAGAAAAACTGATCGCATTGGTTGGCGCTACCCGTTACCGCTTCGATTGCACGGTTGATTCGGAGTTTGGCTAGGAGGATTCCGATGATGGTTGTAACTAGACTGTGTTTACCCTATTCAAGGGTGGGAGGTTGTAGATCATATTGATCACACTAAGTGGAGGGGATTCGGGCTGTATAGTTAACGCATTAGTTGGCGCAGTCTTTTTTGGGAGATAATCAATCAAGTGACCATCCCGCACCAAATCTTTCAAATGGTCCTTCAATACATAACATTTATCAATCATATGGCCATGATCCTTGTGATAGTCGCATCTCTAGTCTCTCCTTCTTATATCCGGGGGCGCAGACATCTTAGTCGGCCACTTAAAGAATGTATGATGCTTGATTTTTGGCAGAATCTAATTGGCTCAAAAAATTTTGTATACTTTTTATCAGACCTCTGTGGACGTCTACTATCCAACTGATATTGTTTGTGACGTTAGCGTAAATCTCAATGATTGTCTCTTCTAGATCTGCCTCTCCACTCTAGACTTCTTCTTGGTGTTGTGGTTCTATTCGGAGGCACAGTAGCCAACAGCTGCACCAAAACTGGTGTTACTGATTCTATAATTTGAAGCCCAGCCTTAACTCGAAGTGCATCATCCTCCACGTTACAATATCCTTCCACTTTTTTCATCAAAGCCCAAATTGACTTTGGGGGCATGTGGGTCAGAGAACTCTGAAGTGGGCTATCTAGATTGAATCCCATTTTGAAAGTTGTGACCGCTATGGAGTCGTTACAATCGTCATCCACTAAGTCGAAACATTCCCAATAGCGCTGAGTACTCATGCAGGGTCTCATTTGGTCCAATTTTTATTGCCCACAAAGAATCGACCTGTTTGGGCTATGTTTCATTACTGATGAATCTGGCCTGGAAGGATTTTTGGAGCTTGTGGAAACTCTTAATCGAAGCCAACTCAAGTTTATAATACCACCAAATAGCCAGAGGTCTTAAACGGGTTGGAAAGATTCGGCACATGAGTACTTCATCATCTGCATGCAACATCATGGCTTACTTGTAGTAATGAACATAATCGATGGGATCTGACTTTCCGTTGTAAATGGTAAATGATGGTGCCCTAAACTTCTTAGGCAAGATAGCCTTCGCTATATGCCATATAAAGGGATTATGCCTATCTTCTGAATTAGAATCATCATCTTTCTTTTATTTCATGCATCATGCTTGCGAGGAATTTCCTACATCCGATGAACTAGATTCACCAACTCGATTCTGTTTTCTGTGCTCTTCCCAAGAAGAGTCTGTTATAATACTACTATCATCATGCCCCTGAGGCTGACGTTACTACTTTGTTTTCTTTCCTAGTGATTGGCATTGCTCACGACGTGGTGGCATTTGCTAGGACTTTACTAATTCTTGGCATAGACGTTCATTGTCAGTCACCGTGTCCTCTAAACACTGCTCGTTACGCTTTACTTGGTTTATCAAGTTTTGCATCGATTCTCTACTGAAGTTTATGGTAAAGCTTTGAGATTAACTTGTTATGTAAATAAGTTAAGTTTGAACATAATTTTAAACTCGTTAAGTTTTTAAGTCAGGCTCAAATAACTTTCTACTTAACATGATAAGGTTATATATACTTGTAGACACCCCATTTTTGACCGACCTCAAGACTTTGACGTCATTGGTTGTGCACTCGATGATTGCGCATGCATGTGCTTGTTTTGGGCGCCCGAGGGTCTCAGCTGAGTGTCATGTCTTTGAGCCTCTTAACACTTTGTGTTTTGGCCTTGGTTTTTGGGCCAAACCTTGATGCCCCTTGCCTAGGGAAGGGAGAAGCCTTGCCGGCCACTTTTCTCTCTTGCATGCCACTTGGAGTGGTCGGCCGGCTAGGGAAGGTGGTCGGCCAACCACCTTAACTGGTCGGCAGCCAATTTTTCTCCTTTTTAGATATTTTCAGATCTTTTAAGCCAGTTGTGGCTCACTGAACTCATCCTCCATACACGTGTATGGAGGGATAGAAACAAGCTTTTAGCTTGTCAAGCAAGCTTTTGCTTGCTTCCTCTATATAAGGGGAGGTCCCTCCCCCTTTAGAGGGGTTCACAAAATCTCAAAGCTGAAATCTCTCTCTCTCTCTCTCTCTAGAATTCTCACTCTCTCTCTATATATTGAGCTTGAAAGTGTGTTTTCTTCACATATTTGCACTAAGACACCTAGTCAAACACCTTCACTTTGGAGCTGAGGTCCATTAAAGCTTGATTTGAGGTCTTAGACTTTGTTTTGGCTCAGAATTGTTGCTGTCTTGCTGCTGTTCTTCAAGGGTGAGCATCTCCCTCTTTTAAGCATATTTTTGTACACAATCTTGGCCACCTTTGCATGCTGATTTTGGCCTAGTTGTCAACTACAAAAACCTATGTTTTTAAGTGTTTAAAATGATGGTTTGAGGCCTCTTTAAAGTTAGGGGTGGTCCACCCTCCTTTGTTGCTTATTTGCTAAGTGTTGAGCCATCTTTTAAAGCATTTCAAACAACCTTTTTTTTTTTCCTTTAACCACTGAATTCCAGAGGAATTTCAGTGGTAGAAAACTTGTTTTGAAGTCCCAAATAGGAGGGGGTGGCCTCCCCTCCTCGTCTTTCCATGCTATGCCTAGTTAGCTTTGCAAAGTAGCTTTTTTTTATGACTTGTCTTAGCTTAGTTTGAGCATGTTTTTGGCTATATTTTAACATGTTTAAACTCTTTTTTTGGCTGGTTTGGCCACTCATCGCTTGCATCTTGCACTTGTGGTGTAAACTTGCTCAGTAGCCTAGTGTACTTGATGGTTTAGCCTATTAATCTAGCATGTGTATGCTCCACTCCAGCATGTTTTTGACTCTGTTTTAGCATGCTTTAGCTCTTTTTTGAGTGTTCTTGGCCATGTGAGACTTGTTGTGCATGGTTGTAGAGTAAAGGCCCTTGACTAGCTTTGAGTTCCAAAGTCCCTAGCATGCTTTGCTTGAGTTGTTTGCATGCCTTAGCCTCAGTTCTCACATGATTTCAGTGCATATAGCATAGTCACATTCTCACATATTTTACTCTTTCATAGCTTTTGTGAGTAGTGCCTTATGCCTTGTTTGTGAGCCAATACTTGAGCATGATTTTATTGCCTCATGGACTTCCATCTCAGCATGTTTTGGCCTTTATTGTGGCATGATTAAACTCTATCCAGAGCTAGTTTGGCCATTTGAGCATTGTAATGTATGCTTCTAGTGTAATACACTTCACTAGCTTTAATGCTTAAGCGTCTAACATGCATTACATGAGTTGTTTGCGTGATTTTTGGGTCACTTAGCATGTTATTTCAATGTTGAAATATGTGTCATTGCACTCCATTGTTTTAAACTTTCATTCACCTTGAAAGTGGCCTTAAGCCCCTTATTGGCTTGAGCATGAACTTGAGGCATTTATGTCTAATGGTTTTAATCCTCCCTCGAGGATTTCTACTAACCAATAGCATGATACTTTCTTCATGCTCAAGGCACTCGAAGCTTAGGTCGTCACATATTGAACTTAACTGGTTAATGGACTAATTGGTAAGCTAAAATGAGTAAACAAGAATTGAACTGAGTAAAATATGCCAAGATAACATATGTGTGTTGCATTGCATGTGTTTGGATCGGACGTTAATCCAAACACAAGGAATTTGGGACGTTTTATACTCAAAGTGATGAAACGTGTCATGTTCCTTGGTCGTCGTCCCCCTTGATTGTGCGTGATAGAGTGGAGGCCTTTCGAGTCTTATGTGTGCATTCACTAAAGCTTGTACAAGCTTGGTTCTTGGGCCATCATGCGTTGAGACGCTTGATTGGTGGCTTTAGAGCCAAGTACCACACTCCTTTGAGCTTGTGACATGATGAGGAGGGTGGTAGGACACACATTTCTTGCCAAATACATTGTCTTGGCTCTGTTGCTCTCTGTTGCAGCAAAGGTAGAATGCTGGAAAGAAAAGTGGCCGGCCGGCCACTTGCACTAGCCTACCAACCACTTGCACTGGCCGGCCGGCCAGTTGAGGTAGCCTACCGACCAGTTGAGGTGGTCGGCCGGCCACCTGCAGGAGAAATTGTCCAAAATGTTCCCGTGTTGGGGCAGGTGCAACCTGGAAGTTCATTTGATGTTCTGAGACCACCGCGAGTGCAAACAGAGGCAACTCATGGCAAGGCAATGCATTTTCGGGCGAAGCAAACCGGGCATGCATGTCTCCCTCCCCTCGAGGCCATTTTTACTTCTTTACTTAGCTAGTTAATTTACCAGTTTTGTAATTAATTAGTTAATGTGCTTCGCTAATTTAATTCATCTCTGTAATATTCTAATTAGCTTAGCATAGCTAGTTTCAATTCGGTTTGTAATAATTAATTAGCTAGATTAGTTAATTAGTTGGTTTGTAATAGTTAGCTAAATTAGTTAATTAGTTGGCTTGTTTATTCGAACCCTCCATCGAGAGGGCACAATGTTGTAATAAGGGTGCGTGTGTGTGTGCATGTCTTCCAACCCCCACTTCTTTTTCCCTTTTACTTATCCGCTTTCGGTGGTTAGATTAGGGCATATTTCAATTAGCATACCTTATGCTTGCATGAGTGCATCATTCATTTGTCTTGCATGCACCGGGCTCGGTGCATCATTCAAACCGCATTGTATTTCAATACCTACTTGAATATGTGTTTAAAAGCATGTTATCAAGTATTGCATTCATATGCCATCTTAGATAGCCAAGCCTATTTAGTTGCATGTGTTGCATTAGGCATCTTGTATAGTTAGGATCATGCATGATTTCTAACTAGCTTCTTTTTTGGCTCGGAGTACATTGTAAGTGTTTATGCTTTAGCATACTTGCATGAGTGTGAGTGTTGTCATGATAGCATGCTTGCTGTGAGGCTATTTGCTTAAGTGCTTAACCGCTTGAATGCCTATGGAGGAAGACTTTGTTACCTGAATTGGGACAATTCGATAAATGTGAGTTTTAAGCCCACTTTGCGGAGTAGCAAATCATCATGTTTTTAAGCCCACTTGAGGGTGGCAAATCCGCACTTTAGCCTACTTGCGAGTAGCACTTTCAAACCATTTTCAAAAACAAACGTGAGTTGTTTTGTTTCAATTCTCGTGACTAAGTCTATACTTGTATGATGTGCGCATCACATAGTAAATTAGCTAATAATTAGAATAAGAACACCTGTGCTATCAAACAACATATCATGTTAGTAGAGGTCGATCCTTTGATCAGGCGAGCGGGGGTGCTCATTTCAGAACCTTCCCCTCTCGTACCCAAGTTCCTGAGCCGAGGCAACTTTGGTGATGACGGACACGTGGCCTTTGGCACGAGTTAGGGTTTCCTAAATTTTTCAAAAATAAAATATTTAGGTAAGGACTCTGTAATCTGACAAAGCAGTCCAGTTTTGGCTTTATTTGATTCAAAATCTGATTTTCCAAAATGATTTGCCGAATTGGACTCTTTGGTGATTTATCAGTCTTACATTGCACTTTGTGAGATTAGATTCAGAACCGTGATAGGAGTCCGAACTGTAGTAAGACCAATTCGCGCCCTCTCCGAAAGGGGGGCGCGCAGAGAAAGTCGAGCGCTACAATACTATAAAAAATTACGCTACTTAAGTTTGACTAGTGTTCGACTCGTAAAAAGTATCATCTCATTATGTAAACATATCAAACTTAAATATAATTTTAATCTCATCAAGTTTTTTTTTTTTTTTTTTTTTTTGATCGACGAAAGTCAGTTGTTGGATGTTAAATTAGCACTTATGGGAGTTAGCCACCCCATCTCCTAATTCCATTCCTTCTTGGGACTAAACCCTTAGGATAGTCATAGTGGCCAACTAGACTATATCTAGTTGGTTACCACATTAAGTTATCACTTAACAACTTATTGTTGAAAATAATGATTTTTGGTGGCTTTAATGCAAAATTAGAGTCAGTCCCAATTGCCAATTAAGGTGGGTCCAAGTGGGTCTAAGTGAGTCTAAATTATTTGCAATGAGATCTTTACATCATAAAAAGAATGACCAAAAATTATTGAAAATTGAATAAGAAATTGTCTCATAAAGTTGGCCTTATGAATGAGGTATTAGGGAAGGTGTGAAATCACCAATCCCACATTGATTATGGAGGATAGCATTGATGAATATTTAAATCCCTACTTTTGTTTAAGGGTGTTGATTTGAGTCAAAATGTTACACTTTGAGGCTCCATATCTTATGTTTTTACTCTTTTAAGCTTATGATATTTGATATAATAAAGTATTTTTCTTCCTCTTCAGGTTAATCACTACGGAGACAATAGGAATGCAAAAAGATTGAAAATCTGTGACTGAGTGAATTCGGACAAGCGAAACTCACAAATCTGCACGAGCGGATTTCCCTGACCAAATTTTGCCCCTAAGTGAATCCTCACAAGCGAATTTGCCTCGATCTTTGTGCACGTGTTTTTGACTCAAAATTGACTGCAGGGTATAAAAAGATATTTTGGGCACCTATTTTGGCATCTAAAACCCTAGAGAAGATGGCTAGAAGCTAGAGAAGAAGAACAATCATCAATCCACGGCGTTCTTTTCAACATTCGAAGTGTTCAACCTCTCTATGAGCCGCTAAGCTTTCTTCTTAGGATTGAGATGGAAATCTAATCGTGCATCATGTAATTTTATATTTTAATATTAGCTTTTCTTTTGAATTGGATAATCGTTGTATGATCATTTTTAGATCTTTTATTGAAATAATCTTTTCATTCGATTTATGTGTTCGATTTCTGTGATTGAAAATGCATGATCATACAACTGTTTTACTTTCTTTTATATACAAATCATGAGACGAGTCATGCTTAAGGGAGACGAATCGTGCTGCAACCTTAGTTTATTGTAGACGATTCATGTCGACCAAACATGATTCATGCCTACGTTTTGAATATACTCATCTTCTTGACAATGATATTGGGGCTTGTAGTCATAATTGTTGGAAATGGTTAATTTTTCCTCAAGTTTGGTCTATTTTTTAGGTGGGCCCCGAGTGTCGATTTATTCGGGTCAAAGTGGTAACGCGTTCTATGCCGCGTTGTGATTCACGTGGTATATTTGGTTGCTCAAAACCATACCGAGTGAATGGGAAATTGAAGCCAAAGTGTGCTCCATGGAAATGGAGTTTTGGTGGAAATTCCTTAAGGTTGTAAATTGGCTTGTCCCACATTGATTTGGTGGGAAGTTTTGAAAGGGTTTATAAGGCTTAGGGTGAGATACTTGGGGTGTGCCCCAAGGGGTACCCAAGTGTTTTAGAGGGAGAGGTTATGGGCAAAATGGGCTAGACCCATTGGACTCAAAAAACCACCACACGCGCGCGCGCCGCCGCCGCCGTCCGTCCGGTCGGTTGGGCTTCTAATCTTTTTGGGCCAAAACATTTGAATTTAATTTTATTTTTTATTAAAATAAAATCCAGAATTCAAATTAAATTAGTTTGGATTTTTTGTTCATCCAAACAGGGCCCTTCCCGGTTTCAAACAGAATAAACTGTTTTGGAATTAATGCACACCCAAACAGGGCCCTTCCCGTAATTGCTATCTGTTTGAATTGTTGAATCTGTTTGAATTCAAAACCCAACAGGTATCATACCTGTTCAATTCAAAACCAAGAGCCACATACCTGTTCAATTCAAATCCAAGAGCCACCTTCACATCTATAAATAGGACCACCCTCATTTGATGTTTTCAATTCAGAAATTTCGTATTTCACCTCTGTTAATTCTATTCTTCATCTTGCTGCATTTTATTTTCGAAAAAAGAGTGTAAACACTTAGTGTGTTCGTAAGGCAAACAATTAGTAGTGCTGCTATTGTTTGTGGTAGATCATTTCATCCTGGGAGATAGACGTCCGAATTCTGAAAGCACCGTGGAGAGGACGAATCTGTCTTAAGGACACAGTGTTAAACACTGGACTTGATCAGAAAAATAATTCGAAGAAATTAAATCAAGTAAGTTATTTAATTACTTTCAGTGTTGTTTTTATTTGTTTATTTATTTAGATTTTAATTTTGTTTTTGTAACAAAATAAAATCTGTTTTTTATTTATTTATTTTTATTTCGAGTTTGATTTTTGTAATCAAACATATTCTCTCCTTTTCTTTATTTCTTTTATTCTTGTTGTTGTTTTGTACACAACAGAATTAAATCTTTTTAAATACAGTGAAGATTGTCCAACAATAATACATCATTATTATCTGGGCCATTGATTTAGTAGAATTGAATATTTTAATTACATGATATGAGATTAGTAATGGATTCAAAATCCTAAGTCTCTCTCCATATTCAAATTATTCTCTTTATTTAAGCAATTATTTTAGTTTTAATTTAAATTCTCATTAGTAAACGTCAAATCATCCTCTACTTTTCAAATTAAATTAGAAATTACCACTTGAATTGATACAACTCATCCCAAAGTCCTCGTGATACGATACTTGGATAAGTCATTGTTCTACTGAATTAGTGCCTTATTTAGTTCTTTTATTTTTGATTGAAAAACAACCGATCAGGTGTGAGCCCTTTGGGGCATTCAAAATTTCTAAAGAAAGGGAGTTATTGATGCTTCAAATATGGGCTTGGTCTAAGACTATGGTGCAAGTTGGTTATGCAAAAAATGAAACATGCATGCTACTGCCCAGACCAGGTCAGGTTCAAGTTCGTATCAAAATTTGGGCTTGGGCTTAGACTTGAGGCTTGATAGATTGGATTAAGTTTGGGTTTGGGCCAGGTTAGTGGCCCATGAACCTAATCTTTTTATAACTATGTCAGATGGTGCCTGCAAATATACACGTGTATATAAAGAGCTTGTAACCTCTATATTAATGATTGCATAATTGAATTTTGTATTGGTTGCTTTGCCTTCATGACTGAGGCTCCTCTTTTTTCCTCCCATGTGCATAAATTGAGACCTCTTGGTTTTCTTTTCAGAGATTTCCTTGCCCTCTTGTCATTGTGTCAGTCTACCAAAAAATATTCTTCTAGGGTGAAATAGTTCTACCAGTGTCCTTGTTCGCCGGTGCTACTCAGAACGTACTCCTGCTATAGCTGTGAACCACCGTCATATCTTGGAAGACAAATGTCGACATTTCTCCAACAATCATGGGTGAGACGGCAAACTCTGTTTTAAGAAAATTATGATACACAGGTTTCGATTTGCTTTCTTTACTATTTTCTTTTGTTGTATTTCTTTTCAAAATTTTATTTGCTTTATATTATTTTTTATTCTTCATGCAAGTTGTAATTTTCAATTTTAATAGTTATTTTATTTCCTATTTTGTAATCCATTTTAATAAATCTGAATCTATTCAATTTTATTTAAACATTACTTTTATACAACACTTATTACTCTGTTCCACAAAGCTTATTTTCAACCATGGAGATAAGAGTGTAAATCTGGCCCGACTTGGCCCATGTCAGGCCTCGCAGGGTCCTGCCAAAATTCGAGCCGGGCTGTTCCATGGGCTAAAAAATTAGGCCCAAGCCCAACCCTAGGCCCAGGGGTATTCGGGCCTCGAGCCAGTCCGATGGGCTTAGGCCTGGGCCTGGTCTCGGACTCGAGTAGGCCCGACCATTTTTTTTTAAAATTTTTTTTACTAAAATTTTATTATTTTTCACTAAAAAATACACTGGGCCTCGGGCGGGCCGAACATTGGGTCAGGCCTTAAGTAGGCCTTAAGCGGGCCAATAGGCTGGGCCCATAGGCCGAATTTCAAAATAATGGCCCAAGCCCAGGCCTAGGAGCTCGGGCTGGGTTTAGACCAGAACCCAAACGGAATTAAACGGGTCAGACCCATCTCAAACTGCAGACGGGTTTCGGACAACCTAGAGATCGTGGACTATTTTTATACTCCTACATGGAGATAAACATTATACCTATAATATATGTTGTGATTTTTTTGTTGACGGATAATATTTTTATTTTTATTTTTATTAAGACTGGCGGGCGCTGGCGTGAACGTGTTTTTGTTTGCTTTCGCTTTGGTTGGGTGCATGCATAAGTGAGGCAAAGGATGAGACGTCATTGGCAACCAACTTTCAAGATAATATAATAATGAATAATGTGCTTAGCTTCATAGCTTACGTGTGTAGTGATCTCAGTTCTATGACGTTAGCAAGTGGCCATTATGGTGGTGATGGAGGTAGCTTACATCAGCTACCAAAAAGTTAAGTACTATGAATTTTTTTTTTTTTTTAAAGTGATCCAAAAATAAAATATAATAATGTTTGAAAGTTTTAATTTAAGAATTTTAATATCATTTTAATGATATAGAGGGTACCGATATAATATGGGATTCATACTCCTCTCTCTATCTATTTTTATTTTTTTCTCTTTCATCTCATTAAAACTCACATTAAAACTATTATTTTAAAATTATACATCACTACTCAATAAAATATATAATATAAATTTAAATAAAAATAAATTTAATTTATATATATTGTTAAAAGCTTTTCAAAGTAACTGTGTATTATTGCTGATCGATAAGGCCCACCAAGTATAGCTGTTTTTGGGTAATGCCATATATAATATAAAAAAATTGTATGCAAAAGTTTGCTGCGACTTTTTGTGATTTGTTTTTTTTTTTTTTTATTTCATAGAAAAATACCAATCATTGTAACTTAAAATTATAAAAATATCACTAGCACACACATTACTTTGTATAAAGAAGGCAGTTCACAAATATAGGTTTGATGGTCTAATTTGGCCTTTTCATCCTACTACGAATCTTATTTTAATAATTTGATTGATCGATATTATTTAGCTTGCTTAGTTTTATTTTTTAAAAAATATTTTTCAAAAAAATTTTTTTTTTATTTTTTGTATTTTTTTATTTTTATTGAATTTTTTTAATATTTTAAGTAATTTTTTACTTTTTAGACACACCTAACATAAATACACCTAAAAAGTAAAAAAAATGTAAAAAAAAAATCTTTTAAAAATTCACTAAATATCAAAACTACAAAAAAAATATAAGAATTCAGTACATTTTTTTATTTTTATGTATTGATTAATTTTTTAAAATATTTTTTCACAAATTTTTGCCTTTTTAGATACATCTAAGGTGTATCTAAAAAAGTAAAAAAAAAATGTTTAAAATTTTAAAAATTTCATTAAAAACAAAAAAACACGAAAATCAAAAAACTCAATTTTCAAAAAAACTTAATTCACAAAACTCAAACCAAACAAACTGACCAAATTTAGATCATTTATGAAAAAATCAAATTTATCTGATAATTGTAATCATATTTTTCTCCAAAAAAATTGACAGTAAGAATAATTTTGAATACAACGGTCTCCGTTTTTGAAGAGAAAATTAACAAATTAATCTGATTTGCTGTTATAGGCAATCTACCGTGGATAACAACAAAAAAAATAATAAATCAAACCGTTGGAATTAAGGCCCATGGTGGGTTAAATGGGTCAAACTAAACTGTTCAAATTTACATTTGTAGACAGGAGGCAATCTCAGTTCTGATATAAATTTTATATATTGAAATTTTATTTATTAATTGTTTTGCTCTTCCAAAAAGCACGGCAAGCATGTTCTTATACAAATGAAGTGACCAATCGAGGGAGATATTAGATTGTTTGGTTAACAAAAACAAAACAGTATATATACAAAAGAAGATACCTTCCATGAAAAAGAGGTCTCTTTTATATATGTATGTTTGAAGTGGGAATTAAAGAGAATCCATTTTCGTGTATGGTCTCCTTTGTGGATGTCATTTTACTACTTAGGCTTCGTTTAGGAACAAGTTAATTTAGTAATTTTTTGACTATTTAACTAAAATATGAGCTAAAAAAAAATTAATATGTTTGGAATGACTTTTTAGCTTTTTATGAAAAAAATGTGCAAAAAATAGAGAGAAAAGAGAATCTTTGACTTTTTGGTATGGGTTGTTGGCTTTTTGACTAATTTAGTAACTTTTTTACTTTTTGACTAAAAAAGAGGATTCCCAAACGAGACCTTAACAAATGTATTAAGAGTATGTGTCTTGTTATTTATTTATTTATTTAGCAATTAATAAAAAAAAAAGGAGAGATGGATAGAGAAATAGTTGCTAGAAATATCATATTTGAAAAAGATTTTAAAAATCAGATTAGTGAACAAATTGAAAAAGGAATCGGGTGAACGGATTACTGGTTCAATCGTCAGGTAGAACCGTGACGTTATAATTACGTAATAAATATATAAAAAATATAATTAAAGAAAAATAGGTATTAAATATACATTATATATATATATATATATGAATTATATTTGTTTATACATTTTTTTTTTATTGATACTATTTGTCAAAATTTTGATTATATTAGTATATGAGAGAAAAATTTTCAGATATAATGAATAAATTATATCTACTAATTTTTCAAGCCTTAGAGAATATTTTTTTCAAAACTAAATCTGGCTGGTGCGCTCCAACCAGCATCGGTTCTTCCGATTGACCTAGTTTAACCTCGAGCTTTTTCAATTATTTGAAAAAAGGTCGGTTTTTGAGCTTGAACGGGTTTGAGGGTTTGACGGGATCTCAGAACTTGGACTGATCATTGGTTCAACCACCGGTTCTTCCGATTAACCCAGTTTAACCTCGGGTTTTTTTGATTCTTTGAAAAAATGCTAGTTTTCAAGCTCAAACAAGTTTGAGGGTCTAACCAGACCAAAACTTGGACTGGTCGTCGGTTCAACCACCGGTTCTTCTGATTAACCCAGTTTAACCTCAGGTTTTTTCGATTCTTTGAAAAAAAGGCCAGTTTTTGAGCTCGAACGAGTTTAAGGGTCTAAACGGACCAAAACTTGGACCGATCATCGGCTCAACCGGTCAAATTGCCCGATCTGATCTAGTTTTCAAAATATCGAAAACACCTCATCCATGACAATAGGATATGATATTTGATACTTTGAAATGAACTCAATGAAGAGAAAACCATGGCACTAAAAAATTTGAAAGGCACAAAAATAAAATAAAAATGGAGACTGGTGGTAGGATTTTCAAACACAATAAAACAAAAATATATATAATTATTGAATCAATTTAATTTATTTTTATAGTTAATATATACAAAAAGACTCTACAAAATGAAGAGTTTGCCAGTTCTCTCAAGTACAGAAAAATTTGTTCCATTAAATTAATTATTATTTAAATGTACATGACACTACATTATGATAGTTGATAATTTTTTATGAAGTGCAATTCTCTCTAATCTATTGATAGAATCAGTTCATACTTAATCCGGACAGGAACGAAATCAAGATTATTATGTTTGGGGTGTAAATTTATATAATTATAAATTTTATAGTATAATATATGTTATTTTTTAAATTTTTTGGAGTGCAATCAACCCTATCCACACCCTCCAGATCCATCCTTGAATCTGGACATTTGTATAATTTATCTCATTTGTATGATAATTCAGACAATATTTTATCAAAAATTACTTAGGAATACTAATTGAACATCCTAATCCACCTTAACGATATGTAATGGATCATATAAAAGGATAGATCCATATTCCTTTATCTCCCTTTTTTTTATCCCTCATTTCTACCTCATTAAGAGTCAAAATGATAGTATTATATTAGGAGGAGCAGCATAATTGCTTTTTTTTCTCCCCCTATCATACAGATTTGTGATCATGCATTTGGATGAGCACTAACCAACCTTCCACTGGGGCCACCAAACATCATTTGTCAATTCCATGATTCAATTGTACAACTTCAACATTGTATTACAAAAATAATAAGAAGAAGGAAAAGGACGATGAAAATTAGTAAAAAGTAACTACTTTAATAAAGGTGTGCGGTGGTCCTAAGACTACTTCCTAGGCTGCTCCTACTTAACCTCCACAGGTCACATGCTGCGGCGGCTTTCCCACGAGCCAACTATGGTAGGCTTTGTAACGCCCAAACAAAAAATGCAAATTATTAAAATAATAATAATAATAAACATGACTCTTAAGAAATATCAAAAATATCTCCAATATATTTAATTACATAATCTCAAATATTTATATAAGAATAATCTCACATACGATTATACATTCAATGAATCTTAGTATATAAATCTATAACATGTAGAATCATTCAATCAAAATAAGTAAATGCCCTCAAAGGCTTACAAGTCCCAAGGCTTAAGCCCGATTACACAAAAATAGTCTCTCAAACCCATACATGAATAGCTATTGGCTTACAAAAATTTACAATCACAACAAAAAAGCCTTGTACTCTCACTACATACTTTCACGCCCTAATTTGGCGGGTTTACCACGTCTTTTCCTGCACCAAAATCCCATAAAAGTAAGCATAAAACCCAGTAGAGAATTCTTAACAAAATATATACATTTATGTAAGATTTTCAATATGAAATGCACATGTCATGCTATGTCAATTAAAAGAGGATTTCATTTACATCTTTTAATAAAAGCCACCATGCACAATGATAGTTTGAAATCTCAATAATTCATAAATTTACAGTTTTATTCAGAGGGGCAGTAAATACAACTCAGGTAATCCCTAGGTTAGTGTCTGCAAGTACGCATAACTAACACTACCAAAACCCCACTTTACCGGTTGCTAACCGGAAGAGAAGTGGTACCCCATCCGCCCGTGTTTTCGGTCTTTCACACCAGACACTCAAGCCAACTTAAACAATTTTATCTACACCTCCTATCCAAACTTACCAACGTATTTACCCCAAACTATTTCAATTATTTTCATTTCACAATATTTCATTATCAATGAAAGTTCCAAACCACAATTCAATATTCATGACATGCAAGGTTTTTAGAAAGCCAATGCAACAATTATCTATACTACATAATATTTCTCCACTTTCAAAATAACTCCAACAAATGTTCCATAATGATCAAAATTTCTCCCTTCAATGCCATTTCACAAAGTAGCCAAATGTTCGCTACCATTTATCGATGTATAACAATATTTCCATAATTCGTACATTTCCATCATTTTAGTCATTTCAAAACTATAGAAATATTTGACAACAACTTCCAATCTCAACAATTCTCATATTTCATGGAACTCAACAATGTGCCATTTCATAACTACATATGTATATGCATTTAACAATAAATTTAAGTAAGGTCTCCAAATCCTCACACATCAAGAAGTTGCCATATTTGCAACAACAATATGAAATTTCCACTCACTCCTTCATTCAACTCAAGAAAATCCATAAATTCCCAATATTTTTTCAAAATTCCCAATTTCTAGGTTTTTCACAAAAACCAAATATTTCCTCATCTCTTAGCAAAACCTCACTAAAAACATCACTCTTAAGCCAATGTGATTCAACTATTCAAGAAAATCTTTAAAAAGAAACAAAAGATGAATTTCTTTCACAAAACCACTAATTTCTTGAGCCAAAAATCAATTTTTTTAACATAATCAAAGAGGAACTCTCAAAATCAACCAAAAACTTGCAAAACATATATATAACTCTAAGAAATTCCCTACCTCAAGTTGGTAAAGAAAATGAGATGAAAGCCCTAAAATCAACGGTGTTAAAGCACGATCTCTACCGCACACAACGAAGCCCTCGGTTAGCTCTCCAACTTTGATGAAGGAACTCGAATCAAAATATCAATGGATTTGGAGAGATCAAAGATTTTGTGAGGTTTGATGTAGGAAATGTAGAGAGATGGAGGAGAAAAGGGTTTTTAGAGAGAGAGAAAGGCGTGTATAATGATATACACTCAGCCCAAGAAAAGAAGAAAAGGCAGATTTTCGGATTGCACACAGACCCGCACGTGCGGCCTTCACCCCGCACGTGCGGCGGTCCCTCCCCCGCAGCTCACTCCACACTTGCATATAATGCAGTGTGCAATGCTCAAAAGTCCTCACTTCCCCGCACGTGCGGCCCTAGTCCTCCAACCCAGAATTTCCTCGGCTCAAACCCCTGGCATTCCAAACCGAACCCGCACCCTCCGAAATAAGTGAAACTCAACACCGGAGTAAACAAGAATGAAAATTTTGAAACAAAATCCTTCGAACACAACAACCCAATGAAAACGATGAGTAAAGGGACTCATGACATAGTCGGTCATCACAAGCTTCGAGTGATGTTTGTTTTAGTGGGTTTTTGGAATTTGTTTTTTTTTTTGTTAGTTTATTTTTTTTTTCGGGCATTTTTTTCAAAATTTTTTATGGACAATTATTAATAAATCTTATTTTCTTATCTTATAAACCATTTGTAATATTATTTTTGCTTATTCTTATACATCATCTCAAAAGTTCCATCTCTAATAAAATGACATATTTGTTCAAAGTTTATTAAGAGATATTATGTCCTCATCTTATTTGTTTAAGAATCTTCCGTTTGGCAATATAGTTGGAACTAATTTAGCTTATTAAAAGACAAAATATGTTAAAATTTTAATAAGACAAAATGTCACATTTAAACCGTAATCATTTTACTTTTTGTTTTAAAAAACTACAAAAATAAATAAATAAAAATTCATCTCAAACAGAAATTTTTAAGCCTGACTAAAATAGTCAAAAAATCAGACTAAAAAAGTTCTTCCTAAACGGAAGTTAACTTAAGAACCCTCTAAAATTAGCATTCCCATATACAAATGGAAGAGAGTACTTCCACATAAGATAACATAAAATTAAAAACTACAACATTGTTGCCTCTTTTCCATCGTTGAGAATCACGTTTGAAATTAAAAAACCACATCCTTTTCATATCAGACTACAATGCCACATTCGAAATCTGAAACATAGTTGTTACCTCCACCGTACTAACTTTGAAAATTGGATTGAGATCACGTCAGAGATATCAATGGATTTTTGAGAAGTCTCTTAACCAGACATCATGGGTCATAAACATAACTATTATCATGTGTTGTTACCAGATGTTGGCATGAGATTTGTTCTAGGATTTTCAAAATTTATATAATGTTTAATATGAAACAGAGTCTTTTAAGAGTCCGACTAAGTGTTTTCATATTTGTAACATTTGGGTTATTTGGTGTCACATTATGGCTTCAACAAAGCTTTAAAAGTTCGTTGTAGACAATGCATAGATGGATGTGTTTGCGAAATCTGAATGTAAATCTTGTTTTGGTATTTGTGAGAGCTGAATCAATGGACTTCCTAATCGTCTCACTAGGCGCATCCAAACCCATTTTGATGGGCCAAATTCAACCAAAGCTCACTGGGCTCAAACAAATCATTGCCGAGTAAATTCAAATGGGCTGAAGAACATGTCGAGTGAAAACTACAACGATGATATGTTGGGGCTGAATATATAAGGGAAGTCGGTATGGCAATTCACTTTAAGTGGGCCTAAGTTGTTCCTTTCTAGAGGTGTAGTAGATGAATGGATTCTAACATGGCAATAATCAAAGTCTAAGCTATAGGAGAAAATATCTACAGGAATGACTTTATAAAAGAAAGGTAAGGGTGAATTAGTAGGGATGGCAATTTGAACCCGGCCCAATGGGGACCCGACCCCCCGTCCCCTATACGAGCGATTTTTTCTCGAAAAATACTCCCGACAAGTCGGGGATGGTATATAAAATTGAATCCCCGATCAATTTCGGGGCGGGGACGGGATAGCTATCACAGCCCCGAACCCGGCCCGGCCTCGCTCCCGACCCCGCCCCCGGTTCTCCCCCGAAATGAAATTACACTCATACCCCCTTTATTCATTCACATATACATCCCCTCCCCTATCCCTATGTCCTCCGATCTGTCCATTCTCACACTCACTCTTCTCTTTACTCTCTACTCTCTACTCTCTCACTCACTCCTCTACCCAGTGGCGATCCGAGTGCGATCTCCTCTCTCCAGTGGCGACGGCGTCATCTCCTCTCCCCAGTGGCGACAGCGAGTGCGATCTCCTCTCCCCAGTGACGACGGCGTCATCTCTTTCTCCGCGACAATACGCACAACCTCACATCCTCATTCTCCGTCGCCGCTTCCTCCTCCTCCTCCTCCTCTTCCTCCTCCTCCTCCTCATCCGCACCACCGCCGAACCTTCATACTTCCACTTCGGTTCCAACCACGACAGATCTGGGCAGATCTGAGTAGATCCCATCTCCTCTGCACCACCGTAGATCTTACATCTCAGATCTGAGAAGATCAGATCCCTTCATTTATGTATATACATGTATGTGTGTGTCACTGTGTGTAATCTGTAAACTGTCTCCATATTATTATTATTATTTTTTTTTTGTGTTTGATGATGTTGTCGTTTGATGATGAAAATTGGGTTGATGATTTATTATTGAGAGTGAGAGAAAGCTAAACAGAGAGAGAAGGGAGCTACGGGGATTTTCCGGGATCGGGGAAACCCGATCCCCGTTGGGGGCGGGGGTGGAGGGGTTGATGGGTTCCCCGTCGGGGATCGGGGACGGGGACGGGGACGGGGAGTTTTGTAGCTTCGGGAATCGGGGACGGGGAGTGCGATCCCCGGTCCCGCCCCGCCCCGTTGCCATTCCTATGAATGAGGAGGTATGTTCTATCTTCTAATAACTTACATCCTCCAAAATATAAGCAATGCTTCCTCTCTTCTAAAAGACTAACTTGCTCGTTGGAGTGTTAACTCCGATACCCCCCACCGTTCAAGTACTGGAGCAAGGATCTTTCAAGGACTTGTTTGGAGTAAAGGAGTATCGTAAAACCACCCCTCACAACTGGCATTGTTTGTGGGAATACTCAAACTCATCTATAGCAAACCCAGCTCAAGATCCTCCAAACGCTGAAGTTGACGACTTGGCAGCATGAGGAACTTTTGGTCCAGAAGAAACCCTTGTACGAAGGTCTTTGGATTTCGACCCAATATTTTTAACAAGTTGAGCATGAATCGAGTTTAAGTGGGTTTGGAGTGGCTATGTGCATCAATCACTATTGTGCAATCTATTAGGCAATTTTGGAATCTATTTCGATTATTCAAATCATTCATTTTTTAAAGTATATAGAGTACAATATATGCTTACAACAAATAAGTTAATTGGACATCAGTATCATTTTCATCAAATTATATTTGTATTTAGTTTTGTACTTCAAATTGCATTTAATTATCATTTATTATTTTAG
This sequence comes from Camellia sinensis, assembly GCF_055761805.1. Taxonomy (NCBI): domain Eukaryota; kingdom Viridiplantae; phylum Streptophyta; class Magnoliopsida; order Ericales; family Theaceae; genus Camellia; species Camellia sinensis. The sequence continues at coordinate 18,916,334 of NC_138966.1, forward strand.
ATACAAATATAATTTAATGAAAAAATTATCGATATCTAATTAATTTAAATTTTTATAAATATACTATACTCAATAAACTCTAAAAATGAATTATTTAAATCATTTAAAATCCTAAATAGATCTAATAGGCCACACAATAGTAGTTATACTCTTCATGCACTTCGAATAGTTTGGTTCGTTTAACTGTCCGACTTATTTCTTACGTTAATGATGTTGTACTTTCTATCACAAATCAAGAATGTCCATTGAATGATAATTAACACGAGCCACATGTCGCGCTACCATGGCCATGTCGTGGCCACCTGTCTAGTCTCATGCTCTGCCACGTGCAGTCCACTTTACTTATCGTGCACATCCACATCCACGCACATCCAATTTGCTATTGTATTTTTTATGCTCCTTTCAACTATTTTACTTTTGACTTCGAAAGTTGTTCTTCTAGGCGATGAACGAGACCAAATGTCTGATCAAAAACAAAAAACGAGTTTAAATATAAATGTGTTAGTACATTTTTTGTAATTTCTTTTATCTTTAATGATATTTTTAAATTTGTGTTGAAATTGTTTATTTTTCAAGTCCGTTGAATGTAGAAATATCTAAAATAAATAAATTTAAAAAAAAAATCATTAAAACAAAAAGAAATTGGCCAAAAAAAAATTGTTTTCTACTTTTCTTTTTACTGTAGTGGATTTTTTTCAATTGTTTTTTTAATTTTTTTTTTATTCATTTAGTCAAGTAGATTCTAAAAGTTAAAAACTTTTTACAAAAATTTAAATAAAAATTCACTAAGATTGTGCTTAGTTGATGGATTTGAAAAAAATTTGAAAAAGCAAAAAAGAAAGAGAGCTTTTTTTATTAAATCCACTTTCTAAGGGTTTTATTCCATCAAATCCATATTCTTTTTTACTATTCCATTGAGTCCTATTTGAGATAAGAAGACCAAAATACCATTTTCATCTACTTATGTTCCATTTAGTTCACATTATTTTCTTAAGTTTCAATAAGTCTTATGGGTGACATAATTATCAAAATACCCCTAATGTAAATGTTCACACCGTCAATGTGAATGTTCATATCGTCAATGTGTAGGGGCCCGGCCCACGTCGATCCTCGGGGGTGCCCAAAAAAATTCGAGTCGGGCCTGCGACAATGTGAATATTCACATTGACATGTTAACATTCACATTAATAGGAGTGTAAAATTGGCCCACGTCCTGTGGTGGCGCGAAACTCGCCCATGGTCCATGAGCGGCCCAGGGCAAGCTCGGTCCGACCCGTTGACAATATGAATATTCACATTGACATGTTAACATTCACATTGATAAAAGTATAAAATTGGCCCGCAGCCCATGGACGGCCAAAAGTCCGCCCGAGGCCTGCGGCGGGCCCGGCCGGTTGACAATGTGAATATCCACATTGACATGTTAACATTCACATTGATAGAAGTGTAAAATTAGCCCGCGCCTCGTGGCTGCCCGAAACCCATCCACGGCCCGTGGGCAGTCCGGGACGGGCCCGGCCCGGCCTATTGACAATGTGAATATTCACATTGACATATTAACATTCACATTGATAAGAGTATAAAATTGGCCAGTGGCCCAGGGCGGGCCCGACCCGGCCCGTTGACAATGTGAATATTCATATTGACATGTTAACATTCACATTGATAAGAGTGTAAAATTGGCGCGCAGCCCGTGGGTGGCCCGAAGCCCGACCGCAGCCCGAGACAGGCTTGGCTCGACCCGTGACAATGTGAATATTCACATTGACATGTTAACATTCACATTGATAAGAGTATAAAATTGGCCTGCGGCCCATGGGCGGCCAAAAGCCCGCCCGTTGCGCAGGGCGGGCCTAGCCCGTTAACAATGTGAATATTCACATTGACATGTTAACATTCACATTGATAGGAGTGTAAAATTAGCCCGCGCCTCGTGGCTGCCCGAAACCCGCCCACGGCCCGTGGGCAACCTGAGGTGGACCCGGCCCGGCCTGTTGACAATGTGAATATTCATATTGATATGTTAACATTCACATTGATAAGAGTATAAAATTGGCTAGCGCCCCAAGGCGGGCCCGACCCTGCTCGTTGACAATGTGAATATTCACATTGACATGTTAACATTCACATTGATAAGAGTGTAAAATTGGCCTGCAGCCCGTGGGGGGCTCGAAGCCCGACCGCAGCCCGAGGTAGGCTTCGCCTGACCCATAACAATGTAAATATTCACATTAACATATTAACATTAACATTGATAGGAGTGTAAAATTTGCCCGCTGCCCGAAGCTTGCCCGCGGCTTGAGGTAGGGCCGGCCCAGCCCGTTGACGATGTGAATATTCACATTGACATGTTAACATGCACATTGATAGGAATATAGAATTGGCCAGCGGCCCGTGGGCTGCCTAAAGCCCGCCCACGGCCGGGGGCAGGCTCGTTTGGGTCTGGGCCCGAGCATGTCCGAGACCCTAAACTAGGGCCTAGGCCATCACTTTAAAGCCCGGCCCGGCCCATCAGCCCGCTTAAGGCCCATTCAAGGCTCAGTCTAAGGCCCAGCCTGCCCGAGGCGCAATGTCTTTTTTTGTGAAAAATAATAAAATTTTGGTAGAAAAAATTAAAAAGAATTAAAAAAAATGGCCAAGCCCGCCCAAGCCCAACCTAAGCTCGAGGCTAGGCCCAGGCCCACCGGCCTGACCCGAGGCTCGATCCATCAGCCCGTCTAAAGCCCGAATACCCTTATGCCAGGGCTAGGGCCTAGGCCTAATTTTTTGGCCCGTGGGCCGGACCTGGCTGGCCTGAATTTTTTTGGACACCCACGAGGCTCGATATGGGCCGGCCCGGGCCTCTACGCATTGACGATATGAACATTCACATTGACGATGTGAACATTCACATTATGGGTATTTTGATAATTATGTCTCCCATAGGACTTATTGAAATATAAGAAAACAATGTGGACTAAATAGAGTATAAGTAGATGAAAATGGTGTTTTGGTCTTCTTATCTCAAATAGAACTTAATGGAATAGTCAAAAAGAACGTAGGCTGCCCGAAGCCCGCCCGCGGCCCGGGAAAGGCTCGTTTTGGCCCGGGCTCGAGCCTAGTCTGAGACCCTAGGCTAGGGACTGGGCCATCACTTTGAAGCCCCGCCCGGTCCATCGGCCCGGTTAAGGCCCATTCAAGGCTCGGTCCGAGGCCCGGCCCGCACTGAGGCCTAGTCTCTTTTTTTGTGGAAAATAATAAAATTTTGGTACAAAAAATTAAAAAGAATTAAAAAAAATGGCCAGGCCTACCCAAGCCCGACCCGAGGCTCAACCCACCGGCTCAGGCCCGGACACAAACGAGCCTGCCCGCGGGCCAATTCTACATTCCTATCAATGTGCATGTTAACATGTCAATGTGAATATTCACATTGTCAACGAGCTGGGCCGGGCCTATCCCAGGCCATGGGCAAGTTTCGATGTAACGCCCTCAAAATAAACCCATTATATATATCATTAACATGCAATATTTAAATAAAACAATTCATTAATTCATTCATCAGAGTATTACTAAATAAAAGCATTACATGTAACATCAAATTAAATGCCCTACGGGCTAACATCTTTCCAAGCCAACACTTGGACACAAAATATGAGTTCTAACTCAAATACAAGTAAAGCCCTAGGCTTGAATGTTTACATGTAATATCAAATAAGTAAATAACAACTAAACTAAACAGAGTCTTCGACTCCAATTCCTTCCAAGCTAAGTTCTTGGAGGTAGCTTATCACCTGAACCTGAAAATGATATTCCCATAAAGGGTGAGCCACAGCCCAGTAGAAAAATACTAAACCAAATATAAGCATTGGATAAAGCTATAGCATTCAATAGATGGTTAACCAAGATAATCAATTATAACTTGATACTGTCTCATGACACAAATGTCTATGCCATGTTTAAATTCCCATTATTATCAATATGGCTCAGAACCTGGCCAAACTTACAACAGTGAACTATATATCCCATTCACATTACTTCCAATATCAACAACACAGATGAGACTCAGGCTTATATCAAAACACTTCATACTTCCCGTTTGATACACATTTTAGTGTTGTATCAATAACATGTAAAAACGCTTCAATATAATAAGCACACATAATAGTGATGCTAATGGAGTCCATCCCTTATCTCCTCCCAAACAATAATCCGGTTTAGAGGTCCATCCCCTATCTTCCTCTAAACCGTGGAGTACATCCCCTATCTCCTCCCAAACAATATGCATATGCAATGCTCAAACAATACATGTATTTTTCTGTATTAATTTAATAGTCTAACTTTATGACTTAAACAAATTGATCAGTTTCAATTTTCCCTAATCCACATGCAATGTCTACAACAAACACGACTATCCTCCACCGATAGCCCAAAACAGTTATTTCTAGAATGGAAATAAATATATCAACAATTCGATAGGTGAGTGAGCTAAATTATCCAACTACACCATTTAATCAATGAATTCCTCAATTTCATGAATTTAACCAAATTCCCCAATTTCCTTAAACTAATCATACAAATTAATTTATTAATACAACTAGGGTTTTTCCCAAAATTACCAAAGTATCCCCAACATATCAAAATACCAAAACTTAGAACAAAACTTATAGAATGGAGTAGGAAATCCCTACCTTGAAGTGAGGAACTCAAATGGAGATGATGACCAAAGACCAACGTGCTCCAAATTCCAAGTTTCTCAGATTAAAACGAAGCCCTCAACCCACTCTAACTTTTTAATAAAGGACCAAGGTCAGATACACACCCTAGGTAGATCAATTCTTAGAGAGAAGACAAGTTTAGAGAGAGAGAGAGAGAGAGAAACTCTCAAGGGGCGGTTTTTAAAAGTTAAGAAAGAAAAAGTAGGTCAAAAAGTGATCCAAAAAGTGAAATCACGGACTGATGTAGTCGATTCTCCGCTCGAGCGCGGAAAACCCCGCTCGAGCGTCAGACACAGACTCACGCTTGAGCGTGAAAAGATCCGCTCAAGCGTCGATTTCACACTTCCAGAAGTTTTGCAGGCGATGGTATCTGCTCGAGCGTCAAACTCTCCGCTCGAGCGGAGGGACAAAATCAAGGTATCACGCTCGAGCGTAAAAACTACCGCTCGAGCGGACGAACTGCAGAGTAAAGTACTGGGAGATGGAAAACCACGCTCGAGCGTCAAAACTCCCGCTCGAGCGGAGAAGCAACAACGAAGTGCCCGCTCGAGCGTTAAAAATTCCGCTCGAGCGTGAAGGCCAAAATCTGGGCATCACCTTTTGGTTTCAAAGTGCAACTAACCTGTTTCAAACCTGCCCATCACAACCCAAGACTCAAAAACAAAGAGTAAACGCTAGAAGTGATAATGATACAAAAACAAGTCCACGGAACTAAGTCCAGAATACAGTATACAAAGGAAGGAAAAACCGGGATCGCTATATTCGGACAGCAGGCAAATTTTACACTCCTATCAATGTTAATGTTAACATGTCAATGTGAATATTCACAATGTCACGGGTTGGGCCAAGCCCGCCTCAGGCCGCCTACGGGATGCGAGCCAATTTTACACTCTTATCAATGTGAATGTTAACATATCAATGTGAATATTCACATTGTCAACGAGCCGGGTCGGGCCCGCCCTGGGCCGCTGGCCAATTTTATATTCTTATCAATGTGAATATTCACATTGTTAACAGGCCGGGCCGGGCCCATCCCGGGCCGCCCACGGGCCGTGGGCAGGTTTCGGACAGCCACGGAGTGCGGGCTAAATTTACACTCCTATCAATGTGAATGTTAACATGTCAATGTGAATATTCACATTGTCAACAGGTCGGGCCGGGCCAGGCCCGCCGCAGGCCACGGGCGGGCTTTTGGCCGCCCATGGGCCGCGGGCCAATTTTATACTCTTATCAATGTGAATGTTAACATGTCAATGTGAATATTCACATTGTCAACGGGCCGGACCGGGCCCGCCCCGGGCCGCCCATGGGCCACGGGAGGGTTTCGCGTGGCCACGGGACGCGGGCCAATTTTACATTTCTATTAATGTGAATGTTAACATGTCAATGTGAATATTCACATTGTCAATGGGCCGAGCCCGCCCCAACTATCAGGCGGGTTTCGGGCCGCCCACGGGCCAATTTTACATTCCTACCGATGTGAATTTTAAAATATGAATGTTCACATCATAAAATTACTAACCGTTCAAAAAATATTTATAAGGGTATCAAAATTAAATATAAGGGTATAAGTATCCAAGAAAATAGTGTAAATCAAGAAAAATAACTTTATGGAATAAAACTATACATACATAGGACTAAATGGGTTAAAAAATTCCTTCATGGATTTCTTGGGTTAAAACACTTCTAAATGAGATTTATCAATAATTTTTTCAAAAAAAAACAATGTGTGAAATGTAGGTAAAATATAATTATATTTCATTCAAATATTACCTATTTTTTTTCTTTTTTCTTTTTAAATTTTTACCTAAATTCATGAATCAAACCCAACATAAAAAAAAAAAAATACTAATAAAAACTTATCCAAATTTTGACATTGTTCGGCCCACAAGTCGACTTTTTGCATTTGATTACAAACACCTCAGATTAATTTGATGTGCTAGTCTATTTTATTTTATTCTATTCATTTTTAAATGGCAAAGAAGAATAATATTACAAAATATAGTTAAAACAAGATACAAAAGCAAGCTAGACATGAATATTCTATAACAAAAATATTAGAGACTTTCAAAAAAAACTTGATAATTTTTTTGGAATCTGTAACATTTTTATTGCATAAAATATTGTATAAATTTTTTGATAATTTTTTTTAGATCTCTAACATTTGATACTGTTTTATAATTCTACCAAGTTGACGTTTGAAACAATGTGATGCATTTGTTTCTTCAAGATTAGATCACTGACAAGCAGTCCCTGACTGAGATTAGATATCTTAAGGACTTTTTTTCTATTCAAGCCAAATTAATTAAAAGATGACCTTGTTCAAAGATTATCTTAATCACTCTAATCTTTAAAAATATTATCTGAATCAGAGGTTTAAAAGTATAAGCATTATGTTCATATAGAAATCCATTCAAAAGCCCATACGACGAATGCAACAAAAGAAACTTTTGTTAAAGGGAAGTAAACCTGTCCCCGCTCTTCTTAATCGGAGCGGGGAAAATTCATGTGGCGTGGTGTGGGGTGGGGGTGAGGGATACAGGTGCAGAGAAAAATGACCATGCCACTGCTGGAAAAATGACTTTTAGCGGCGTTTTAAAAACGCCGCTATATGTATGAAAAACGCCGCTAATTTCTTTAGTGACGCTTATCACCAAACGTCGAGGACGCGGCCGTCGCTATAAGTTTATGACGCTTTAAAAACGTCGTAAAATTAGTAAACGCCGCTAAATGCGATAAATAATGAAAAAAGACGTCATCCAATATTTAGCGACGTTTTTAAAACGCCGTGATAAATTTTTTATTTTAAAAAAATGTCCGTTGGCACTGTAGTGGCGTTTTGAAAAAACGCCGTTATAGCTCTTTTTTTAAAAAAAAAAATTGTTCTGAATCTGTTATATTTAACTAAAAAACATACCTGTAATAAAGCTGAAAAATAACAATAATATGAATAAATTTTTTTTTTTTTTTTTTTTTTTTTTTTGAGATTGTGCTAGTTTTATTTGATTAAATTAAAAAGAATACCTGTAAGAAAATATTGAATTTGGTTTCTCATTCAATTAATAAAAAAATAACTATAATAAAACTAACATACAAAATATTAACTCCCATTCAAATACCTATAATAAAACAAACAGATAAAATAATAACTCCCATTCAAATAACAAATGAAGCATTAATTCAGTTTCATATGTGCAATAGCAACAACGAATCGATAGAGCGACCACAGCTCATTCGTTGTAAGCTACCTTATTACTAACCTATTAACATACAAATAAAATAAAATACATAAAAAAAAGTTCGTGATACCAATACAAGATTTTGATACAACTGGCATACAGAAGCCAATGCAATGCTCTACCTCTTTAGCCTGTTGTTTCTCCCAGTCCTCTTTAGACAGAATATTTCAATAGTTATCCAAATACAATGGTAAAAGGGTTTTTTTTTCTCCAAATACAAGAAGACTCTACAAATATACATTATGACATAGACTGAATGTATACGAATGGTATGTTAAACTTTGCAAAGCCAATCTTGAATAGCAAGTCTCAGTGCATGGTTGGGAGTGAGATGCAAGTGATCCAGTCTCAAATTGGTCATCGGGGAAGTTTCTCGGCCATTTTCCAACCATCCACGCAGAGCATCTCCTTCGTAGGTGAATCCATCGGCTGCCACCTGAGGATCGTGCATTATCTCCTGAAAGCAAAACCACCAATAATCCGAGTCAGGTATGGTTCTGCAAAAGATTTTCACAAAAATTCACTAGATTAAATAAATCATCTTGCTCGAGAAAAACCACAGGAATGAAATAAATTCTGTTCTCTGTCCAAATAGGACCTACAAGGCTATTCCAATTTAGCTACTTCAATCACTTCTGAAGCTTAGTTTGTAGTTCACTTAGGGCATACACCAACTTGAAGATTCTTCATGAGCATTACTGAGGCTAATCAATCCTGCTCACAAGCACAACGCTCCCACTTGAATGAAAAAAAGAAAAACCTTGTAGTGTTCTCTAGAAAGCTAAAAAGCATCACAACACAACAGTTAATGCTACATAGCACCTATTACAATTGATGAGCCTTGGCAAGTATATGAGAAAGCACCCTTTGGCTCAGTATACCGCCGGAAACTTGGGCAACGGAGGGTCTCTCCTGGCATTAGTCTACAAATCCCGAAATCACATAGCTTGCAGTTGAGATTGGAATCAAGAAGGATGTTTTCCGGCTTTAGGTCGCCGTGTACAATCTTTTCAGGTTTGAACGAGTGCAAGAACAAAAGGGCACTTGAAATTTCAGCAATGATTCGTACTCGAACTTTTTAGACAGAATATTTCAAAACCAGACAATGCAATAGTTATCTAAAGTGTACGGTTATGTCACAGAACCTACAGTGCTAAAGGAGAAAGGATAGATAACAAAAGGATAGATCCGTTTCCCAGACTCAGAGATTAGCACATTGTAAGGTACGTTGTTATCTTGAAGGCAAATGCAGGAATCCGAGACAGCATTGAACAAATCTTCCAGAGTATTTCCACCCTCAAAAACAAGACCTCTGACTGGATAATTTAACAGCTCAGAGATTTTCACCCCACCATTCAAAGTAGTTATCTCCCTAATCGGAGCTTTCTCAATTGGAAAGGGCACAGCCAAGTAATAAGCCTGTAGCCATAAAAATCATAGAACTTTCTTTCCTTTACCAACAGAAAAACTAACTAATTATCTATACTATCTATGCTATTATATAAAGTGCACGTGTCAGTTGGTGTGAATGCTTCCTCACACTTTTTTCATTTTCCAGAAATGCCCACAACTGCCAATGAGTTTGAACACTGCCATGTGAAGAATCAAACTGACTGAAATATTTCGATTTCCACAAACATGAACGGTTTTACAGACCTTTGCACAACATTGCGTGTGCACCTGCTGCTAGTAAGAGATATGATGACAGAATTGTTATAATCAATTTGAGGGATACGAAAAAGGGGATATTATATGAACCTGGAAATGAAGGTGGTTGATTGTAGCAAATGCACCCAAGCTGTTGTAACCCAATCTGAAGTACGGGTTTCCAGCTTCTGTTGCCATGTAAAGAGCAAGCAAGAAACTCACCCTGTCGATCCTCTGAGGCAGGCATTCAAGAATCCAAGGGATCAAAAGTACATGACCATACTCAATAGGACTAACCTGTTGACGCATAATTAAAATAAACCAGCTTAGCTAAAACTTCTTCTATACACAATCTTAACATGAAGAGCAAGTAAAGCAGGCATACATTGATGGCCACGACACTTGGAGAATTCTCAACATCGATGGGTGCATTTGGGAAGAACTGGGTTTCATTGTCTTCATCACTTGCTTCAAACTGGAAAAGCACCTCTTCCTGTCCAACTTTAGTGAAGTTGAATTTGTTCCCATCAAAGGGCTGCAGGACCTTATCAACACGAAACTCAGTTGGCCTCTTCTTAAGGTGTCTGCCCTCATTCAGCTGTGCAATGAATCCATACTCTCCCGGGATTACCTGAAAAATCATCATCTATCCTATTATATAAAACACAACTCAGAAAAGTTTTGAAGGATTGTTACACTTTCTTTCTTTTTTTTTCTTTCTTTCTTTTCAAAAATGTCCATGTTGTTAACTAATCCAGTAAATAACTGTCAATACTTTTCAAATTCAACCCATATTTCCCATTCATCAAATCACCAAAAAAATTAGATCTAAAATTGAAAGCCCGTTGCGTATGCACGCATAGCTAGTAATCATACAAGTCCAGATGAACCATATTGAGCAAAGTACTCAACTAAGCAGAATTTAGACTGAAAAATTTAGCTATAAACTATCAAAATGAAGAGAAAGAAAATGGCAAAGACCTTGGTTTCGCAAGCGGTGACATCATAGCGAAAGAGCCCTCTCTGCATACGATCCTCCCACTACCATCAAATGGTAACGATATCAGCTGATTATGATGATTGGTAAATACAAAATTTGAAGCTAAAACTTTCATAATTTACCTCCCCAAGAAGAAGAGAATCCAAGAAAGCAATGGAAGGCTCTATGTAGTCGAGAGCAATTAGACCCTTTTCACCGACAATCTTGTTCACCCTCTTGAAAGCATACAGAGGTAGCTTTGCTCCTAATTGCATGAACATTATGACCAATTTACCTGAATTTGGGCCTACCCTCCTAGGAAAGAACATCAAAAACCATATCATTTAAAAGGGCCAGTGTTGTCACATTTCGATTTCTTTTACATCAGTGTACTCTAATACAAGCCATTCATGAAAAACATTAGTTACAGCATGCACAATAGGATAATTTTTCAAAAAGCTTTGGAACAGGAGAAAAAATAACAAGGAGAAACATGGAATTGAAAGTAAAAACAGAGAATTAAATGAGGAATGAAAAGCAACATGACAATGATTCAAGTAGTGGACATGTGTGTATTTTGGGAGATAATAAAGATATATATATATATATATATGCACGCGCACGTGTGAAATTATTTACTGAGCCTGAAATCCTTTGAAGCCACTATTGTCCAAAATTGCATACAACAGTTAACGTGATTTGTGAGACATTTTACATACCCTTGTCAAGCTCCCAAACTACTATTCTCTTTCCAGGAAGACTGTCAGAGTCTTCATAATAGGTTATGTACTTTACCGTAGGTGACCTTGACATGTTGGGGATTACATCTGCTTCATAATGATGTTCAACATTTAGGTGCACTTGTACATCTGACCCATCATGCTCGGACTGAAATTATTAACATAGCAAAGAATCAAAGAAAAGAATATATCTTTCAATTAAGAAATTGAGTAACATAGAAATGATAGAGACCCACAATTCAAATCCTCAAATGCACCCATAATAACGTGAGAAGGGAGTTGGGTCTTCTATGGTTGAGTTTGAGGCAAATCAAAAGTTGGCACATAACATGCCATGTCATTATGAGTCAAACTAGGGGAGGCTTTTTAGGGGTCACAAACATATTTTCCTTAGTAACATGTTTTGGCATAAGGCATCAGCTACACATTGTCTTCAGTAGTGAAGATGCAACATGAGACATCAATTCCAACCCCTTATTTTCAAATATATGACCAATGAGAGGACAGAATATGCATAATTGTTGAACAATGCCAGAACAAAGTTTAAAATAATCCATCAAATAGAAAAAGAGGTGCATTTTAGAAGGAAATACAGATGAAGTTAAGAAAAATTGATCATTCAAACAACCATATTTGTGCAGTTCAGTCCTGACAAAATGCAGAAAGGAGGCACAGAAAACTACAATTTCATTGAAGTGACTTCAACTATTTCTGTCATATACAAAGAAATTCCTTTTCTTATAGAGAATGGAGCCTTACGCAAAGGTTAGAACTAGGGCTAAATGATCCCCTGTGGAATTGCAAGCCTTAGATCATTTAATCAGCTGAGCAAATAGTGGGACAAAATAAAAGACTTATTTATATAATTCATGCTAAGGTTCAATAATCTGAAACAAAATTGACTACCAAAGAATTAATTGATTTGAAAAATGTGCCTGAGATGAAGAGCCTAATATCATAGATCAAGAGCACATAAGTGAATCAACTTAATATAAATAATCAGTGAATCAACTTAATATAAATAAAAATTCCAAGAGTCAGAGCCATATGTAATCTAATGTTGAAACATCAAAGATGACTATTTTGCCCCCAATTTACAAAAACAACAAAGCTGACTATTATTTTTTCAATGCACAAAGCTGACTTTTATGTAATGAGAGCTTTTAAATAATTTCATAGATTTAATCTCAACAAATTAAAGCAAAACAAACACGAGCATGTAACTATTTCCCATAGTAAACAAACAAATGCAATTAATCTCACATTTCCAACCTAATACCACCATATTAGTAATCCCATCACTCAATCCCACCGAACTCATAATCATAGTGAACCTAATCCAGATATCAAACACAGCCAAAACATTACCGATCAATGTATCAGAAATGTAGGACTGTGCCCCAGGAAAAGTGGGACGAAAGTTGAACTGCATTAAGGCATTGGATTCAAGGCAGATGACAACATTGGTTCACTTTTTATTTAAAATTTCAGGGGGAAAAAAATTCCAAGAGTCAGAGCCATATGTAATTACATTAATTTCACCCTTCTGTCTTCTATATTTTAATATTTATTTTCACTTTTGAAGACCTAAGACTAAATGGTGACATCTAGTGAGAAAATAATACTCATGACAAAAGTTAACAACAAGAATTGACTTCAGAAAAAAGGAAGGAAAAAGAAAAAAATAATAATCAGAGATTGGGAAAATAAATACATTATTCTGGTTCCACTTACCCAATTGACACCAATTCATTCAATCTCTGAAGATCCACAGGTTTCTTGAGGGGTGTCATTCCATAACGCTTTTGCTCCCTGCAATCTTTGACACATAAAAAAGCATACCAAAGAGGATAGAAGTTGATTCAATATTAGATTAGAATGAAACTCACATGATATCAACAAAATAGCAAATTGATAATCAAAACAAAATACGAAGAATAAGCGATTGCCGATGAAAATTAACAATATAAATGGAACCAGCGTCAGAGCCAAGAGAGAAATCGATAGCTCGCTGGTGCAGATGGCGATGGCGGTGGAGCTTCGAAATAGAGAGAGAGAGAGAGAAATCGAAATCGCTCTGAGATGAAATCAAAGATAAATCTCAGAGAGAGAGATCTAGAGATAGAATTGAAATCGCGGTGGCAGTGCAAACCGATCTGAATCGAAATCACGGTGGCAGTGCAGACTGATCTAAAATCGGTGAATCTGTGAGATTTGAATTGGTGAATCTGTGAAATCGGTGAATCGGTGAATCTCGCTACCTCGCCGGTGCAGATGGTGGTGGTGGTGGAGCTTCGAAGTCGGTGAATCTGTGAGATTTGAAGGTGAGATTCAAAATAAGGGTTTTTAGAGAGGGTTGAGAGAGAGGCGATGTGAGGATTCAATGTTGGTTTATGTCTGAAGGCCTAAGGGCTTACAAAAGCTTTATTCTCAGATTTAAAATAGGCGCGTGTGGCCTACCGCATTTGGAGGCGTTTTTAAACGCCTTCAATTACAAAACTGTGTCGTTTTAATTAAAAAAATATGCGACGTTTTTAAAACGTCGTTAAATATTAATAAAAATGACGTTTTAAAAAACATCGCTAAAAAAACGCCGTAAAAACCCTTATTTCTTGTAGTGTGCACACCGTTACCGTTGAATGTGGTGAGGAAAATGTTAAGAATTCGAGTTAATGAAACAACGATAAATCCTTTCAATTGTAATCTAACATACTAATGTTATTTTTATAAAATATAAAGGGATTTTTATTGATAAGTCCAATTTAGAAGTGTTTTAACTCAAGAAGTCCATGAAGAAATTTTTTAACCCAATTAGTCCCATGTATGTATAGTTTTATTCCATAAAGTCCATTTTCTTAATTTACACTATTTTCTTGGACACTTATGCCCTTATATTTAATTTTGATACCCTTCTAAATATTTTTTCAACGATTAGCAATTTAATGATGTGAACATTCATATTTTAAAATTCACATTTGTAGGAATGTAAATTGGCCCGTGGGCGGCCCGAAACCTGCCCGCGAGCCAGGGCGGGCCCGGCCCGTTAACAATGTGAATATTCACATTGACAAGTTAAAATTCACATTAATAGGAGTGTAAAATTGGCCTCCGTCCCGTAGCAGCATAAAACCCGCTCGCGGCCCATGGGCGGCCCGGGGTGGGCCCGGTTCGGCCCGTTGACAATGTGAATATCCACATTGACATGTTAACATTCACATTGATAAGAGTATAAAATTGGGCCGCGGCCCATGGGCGGCAAAAAGCCCGTCCGCAGCCCGGGGCCGGCCCGGCCCGGCCCGTTGACAATGTGAATATTCACATTGACATGTTAACATTCACATTGATAGGAGTGTAAAATTAGCCCACGCCTCGTAGCTGCCCGAAACCCGCCCACGGCCCGTGGGTGGGCCCGGCCCGGCCTGTTGACAATGTGAATGTTCACATTGACATGTTAACATTCACATTGATAAGAGTATAAAACTAGATAGCAGCCCAGGGCGGGCTCGACACGGCCCGGCCCGGCCCGTTGACAATGTGAATATTCACATTGACATGTTAACATTCATATTAATAGGAGTGTAAAATTGGCCCCCGTCCCGTGGCGGCGCGAAACCTGCCCGCGGCACATGGGCGGCCTGGGGCGGGCCCGTTGACAATGTGAATATTCACATTGATATGTTAACATTCACATTGATAAGAGTATAAAATTGGCCCGCGGCCCATGGACGGCCAAAAGCCCGCCCGCTGCCCGGGGCGGGCCCGGCCCGGCCTGTTGACAATGTGAATATTCACATTGACATGTTAACATTCACATTGATAAGAGTGTAAAATTGGCCTGCAGCCCGTGGGCGGCCCGAAGCCCGACCGCAGCCCGAGGCGGGCTTGGCCCGACCTGTGACAATGTGAATATTTACATTGACATGTTAACTTGCACATTGATAGAAGTGTAAAATTAGCCCGCGCCCCGTGGCTGCCTGAAACCCGTCCACGGCCCGTGGGCGGCCTGGGGCGGGCCTGGCCCGGCCTGTTGACAATGTGAATATTCACATTGACATGTTAACATTCACATTGATAAGAGTGTACAATTGGCCCGTGACCCGCGGGCAGCCCGAAGCCCGACCTCGGGCCAGGGTGGGCCCGGCCCGTTGGCAATGTGAATATTCACATTGACATGTTAACATTCACATTGATAGGAGTGTAAAATTGGCCCACAGCCCGTGGGCGGCCCGTTGCCCAATCGCAGCCCGAGGCGGGCTTGGCCCGACCCGTGACAATGTGAATATTCACATTGACATGTTAACATTAACATTGATAGGAGTGTAAAACTTGTCCGCTGCCCGAAGCTCGCCCGCGGCCCGGGGTAGGCCCGAACCCAAACCCGGGCCACCTCGGGCCACCCATGGGACGCGAGTCAATTTTACACTCTTATCAATGTGAATGTTAACATGTCAATGTGAATATTCACATTGTCAACAAGCCGGGCCAGGCCCGCCTCGAGCCGCCCACAGGCCGTGGGCGTGTTTCGGGCAGCCACGGGGCACGGGCTAATGTTACACTCTTATCAATGTGAATGTTAACATGTCAATATGAATATTCACGTTGTCAACGGGCCGGGCCCGCGTCGGCCCGGGGCTGGGCTTCGGGCTGCCCACGGGTCACGGGCTAATTTTACACTCTTATCAATGTTAATGTTAATATGTCAATGTGAATATTCACATTGTCAACAAGCCGGGCCAGGCCCACCCTAGGCAGCGGGCAGGCTTCGGGCCGTCCACGGGTCACGGGCCAATTTTACACTCTTATCAGTGTGAATGTTAATATGTCAATGTGAATATTCACATTGTCAACGGGCCGGACCGGGCTCGCCCCGGGCCGCCCATGGGACGCGAGTCAATTTTACACTCTTATCAATGTGAATGTTAATATCTCAATGTGAATATTCACATTGTCAACAGGCCGGGTCGGGGCCGCCCACGGGCCGTGGGCTAGTTTTGGGCAACCACGGGGGCGCGGGCTAATTTTATACTCTTATCAATGTGAATGTTAACATGTCAATGTGAATATTTGCATTATCAACGGATCGGACCGGGCTCGCCCAGGGCAGCCCACGAGCCGCAGGCGGGTTTCGTGCCGGCCACAGGCCGCGGGCTAATTTTACACTCCTATCAATGTGAATGTTAACATGTCAATGTGAATATTCACATTGTCAACGGCCGGGCCGGGCCGAGCCCGCCCCGACCCGGGCCAGGGCCCGGGCTTCAGGCTGGCCACGGGTCATGGGCCAATTTTACACTCTTGTCAATGTTAATGTTAATGTTAATATGTCAATGTAAATATTCATATTGTGAACGGGCCGGCCCGGGTCCGCCCCGGGCGACAGGCTGGTTTCGGGCCGCCCACGGGCCGCAGGCCAATTTTACACTCCTATCAATGTGAATGTTAACTTATCAATGTGAATATTCATATTATCAACGGGCCGGGTTGGGCCTATTTTTTTTGGCTTGTGGGCCGGGCCGGCTCGACTCGAATTTTTCCGGGCACCCACGAGGATCGACATGAGCCGGGCCCCTACACATTGACAATATATACATTTATATTGACGGTGTGAACATTCACATTAAGGGTATTTTGGTAATTATGTCACCCATAGGACTTATTGAAACATAAGAAAATAATGTGAACTAAATAGAATATAAGTAGATGAAAAGGGTATTTTGGTCTTCTTATCTCAAATTGGACCTAATGGAATAGTCAAAAAGAATATGGGTTTGATGGAATAAAACTCTTAGAAAATAGATTTATCAAAAAAGCTCTCATATATATATATATATATATATATATATCATCCGAATTATGTTTATTATTACATCACTCAATAGATTTACATTGGTAAAAAAAAAAAATAGAGTTGTAGGAACGCTGTCGGATGTTTCTAATTTTAACACGTTTTTGTTTGGTCATCAAACACATCTATTTTTGAAGACACATTCACTATGTTTAGTTTTAGGAAATTGAATTTATTTTTCTGAAATTTTTTTAAAAAAAACTATTTTTTATTTTTAGTGAATTTTTGTGATGTCCCAAATTTTGATAATATAATACAACGATACACCGGGGTTTAACTAGCGAATACACATCATTTTAAGCACAGAATATAAATAATTACACCAAAAGAAAATATTAATAATAGTTACAGATAAAATTCTTCAAATTTTTAAATATAGATCAGTTCCTTGATACAAAAAGATTATCCAAAATACAGGAAATATAAAATATAATCTCTAAGGCAGCCATGGTTTCTTAAAGCTTTTAGGGATTCTGTTCTCAGTATAAAACTCGCCTTCACCCAGCATATACACCCCAACCCTTTTCCCATTCTAAATACACAAGTAACATAACAGCACGATCATACAGCAAAATCAATAATTAAGTAGAGCTTACAATTAAATTTCAGTTCTCATGAATAATAGTTAATTTTAGTTAGTTCTAGACAACCTCCCGCGGAATGTCATTTCTACCCAACCACTAACTCTGACCACAGGCAATTCTAACTCCCTATTGGTTAATACAATACCAATGCGTCGCTTACCGCATAACCACCAGTGCGTCACTTACTGCACAATTACCAATGATGCCCACGCACCTAGGTTACATACTCGAGTGGTAACATCACGGTCTACCCCAAGGGAACAGGCTTCCAGGGATACTCTCGCTGTGTGAGACCCTCACTGCCACTTTTATGCCTCCTATTTCCGTTAAACAGCCAGAATACCTCCCGTGCCATGTTAGGGTTCGAAAACACACTTACGCAAGACTTCACAGAAATGGAACACATTCCACTATATCATACTCTTGAATCCATCGTTCATTATCTCATAAAATTTAATACAATGATCGTAACCCATTACCATCCCATTTGGTTTCCCCCTTTATTAAGTGCATTATGTTCTCAGTTATAACAAAGCATGGTCAGTGTAATTACGAATCCAAACTGACCAACAAGTAATTTACTCATAGTAAAGCAAATTCACAATTTATCATAGATTACATATCGAGACTAAAACATTTAAGAAACATAAAATATAAGAGTTGCAAACCAAATAAGAGCATATTAACACAAATTTCTAGGTTTGAACCAGTTTGAAAATAATTATAAAAAAAATACTTTAATTGGCCCTAAGTACCTGGCCTCATGTGAGTTTGTAGATATATAAGTCTAGTTTCAAACTCAATTTACGAAAGTAGGATAGATAAGATAATTCAGAATTACCAAGATCTGTCCAGATTCGTTGACCGTTACGCAAATCGGTTTTTCTCTCGAACCCCTCCCTCTCTTGAGTTCAAACAAATTTTAGTTAAACTATAACACCAAGATTAAGATTTTGACATAAAAGTGGACTCAAGATTATTTTTCTGAAATTTTATAAAAATAGAGAAAGTTGACTATTTTTCTGATTCTGTGAGTAAAAAACTTAGAAAAATTGTTTAGGTTATAAAAATACATCCTTAGGTCCTACCAAAATTATCTCATACTCTAGACATACCAAATATTACACAATAAAAATAGATTTTGAGTTTATGGAGTTTTGACAGAAAAATAAATTCAAGAGAGGGAAAAGATTTGCTGCTGGAAATTTGGGAAAGAAAGAGAAGCACACCATTTCTTGATTAATACACATTTATACAAGAGTATAGGCCTAGACTACAACATATATATATATATAGCATGTATTAGGAGGGGAAAAACAAGTGGTAAAAGAACTTGAGAGAAGAGATGATGTAAGTTTACTTTTATTGTACAAAACTCAACACAATTCTTTTTTTTTTTTCTTCTTCTCTTCTCTCTCTCTCTCTCTCTCTTTTTTCCCAAGATTACTCTCTCTCGCTTCTCTAGTGCATGGCTGAAAAAGGTGTAAAATGAGAGGGAAGAAGTGTGCATATATAAAGAAGGATTGGGAGGTTTCTTAGGAGCCAAGTTCTATAAGTGTAATTTGTCAAAGTTGCCATCAAGGCCCTTTCATCCATCACATGGTCAACTACTTGGGCTCCAAGAAATATATATATATATATATATATATATATATATAAGATATTTGTATTTATAAATATAAAATAATAGGCATAAGTAAATTAATTAAGAAAATATTACAATTAAGGTTTGAAATGAAATAAAATAGAAGTATATAGGGACCAAGTCTAAATTTATGAAACCTTGATATTTTGTCACGCCCCAAACCCGCTCCTAAAAGTTTGGGCATGACCACTTCAGAAACGGACATTTAACTTGATATATATATGAGATATAGGGCCTGAACGGAAGCATTAATATTTTAAAATAACAAAAAACCATCTCCATTGAGCTATAACTACCATGCCAGGATCACTAACGGAACATAAGGAAAATAAACATACAGTGACGTGCATCTGAGAATTTAGCTATATGCTTATACACATACATATACAGACCCAGCCCTCAAGATTGAGCATATAACAAAAGCATTGAAAGGTAAAAGGATTATACACACTTCCTCTTAGACAGACAATCAGGGTACAAAATCAAAAGTTTAGCAAAACTCCGTAAAATGAGTTGCCTTCATCTAAGTGCCTGGACACCCTGAGGTTGACATAAGAGGAACGGATGCCTTGGGTTGAGGCTGACCTCCAGGTAGAGTGCCTACAGAAATAGACATAACATAAAGTGAACCAAACTCAGTGAATAGTAGTACGTAACAATTTAACAATTAACTTGAATTACAATGTACATGTATAAGGGCGGAGGACATATAATTAGCTTTATCCTGTAATTATTTTCAGAATGGCCTTAGGCCTATGGTTTTCAGCCCTTAAACAGAACGGCATTAAGCCCTTTTCATGCATGTATGAACTCAACAGGTGGCTCGCACGGATTCTAGAGGTGACTCGCATGGCAGCACTTTGTTTCATACTAACAGATCATACAGAATGGCCATAGGCCCAGATGTCACAAATTGGCCATAGGCCTCACAGATGTTACAGAACGGCTATAAGCCTCATAACTTTCACAGAACGGCCATAGGCCTCATAACTTTCACAGAACGGCCATAGACCTCATAACTTTCACATCGGCTTTAAGCCCAGTCCACATATGTATAGACTCAAGAGGTGGCTCGTACAGATTCTAGAGGTAGCTCGCATTGCAGCACTTAGTTCCGTACAACACTTTGTTCCATACCAGAAATCATTAGGTCTTAAAGACCGGACCATCCGTTAAAGACCGGACCATCCATATCATGTCAGAGCATAGCATAACTGGCACAGATAAACAGAACAAATTCATATACTTGAACCACGGTATTATTACCCCTGGGCAAGGGCCATAAGACCACGGTATTCTTACCCTCGAGTAAGGGCCTTGTGCTAAAGATGCCATGAATACTTATATATATATATATATGGACAATCATTCATTAATTCAAAACGTAACATATCAAAAAATAGAACATTTCTTGCCATATCATATCATTACAGTACGCTTAACGAAGACAGAACAATTTACATTCTAACGTGGGTTACATAATGATGTTAAACCTTTGCATTCATGCCGTAGATTCTAAACGACCTCGGGTCCATACGTAACACAACAGAATAATCTTGGATTCATACAGATACCATTGTTCAAGGATGAACATAAGTTCCATTTATTCTTTAAAAAGTAATGTAGTATGCTGATAAATAATAGAGAGTTAATATTTGTTATTGACAGAACAAAAAGATTCCAAAGTCATACTGATGTGCACAAATCTTTCAATGTTCATATAAGTTCACACTGATTTCCAATCGTCATAAATGTTTGTGTACCACTTACGAAGAACAGAGTGTTAGTGACAATATTATCAACAGTAAATAAAATATACATTTCTGTACTGCTACTCACAGTGATCGGCTCCCGGTAGCAACGGGACGGTGTCCTCGTTTCGACCTACAGCACAGTGCACAACACATAATATGAGATTATACTCGATCCTTTACTTATTCTCTTTGATCATTCGATCAATTAGCCATGGTGGTACCAAGCTCATTATTCCCTAATAAGTTATAATCCATGTCTCAAAAAACAGGAGAAGTTGATGGGAAATGGTTTAGGTGAAGAAATGGTACAAAACTGGTTGATAAAAAGTGAACAATTGTCACTAATTTGGGCATAACTGTTTCTGTATTTAGAATTTTTGAGTGAGACTACCGCCATTGGAAACTAGACTTCCGGGGCTTGATTTTAGGCTCAAGAATCACTCAAAACGGAGTCTCGAGGAAAACGATATGCTTATTCAAAGTTGGCTGGACAAAGCTGTCTCCCGCACGTGCAGGAAACAGAGCCGCACGTGCGGCTCTGGGCAGTTTGCTGTCCGAAAATGGCTCTTTTTTCTCTAAGACTTGGTTTTTCCATTTTTAAACTTGGTTCTTAACATAAATCACTCAAAAACATGTAAAATTATCTCATAACATGATAAACTAACATCAATCAAGTGCAATTCCATTTTAAACAAATCAATCTTTGCCTCAAAAATAGAAATTCAAGTCTCATCTTCTATATAATCAAGCTTCTATAATATATACTCCAAAATCATACAAATACATCTTACTCATGGTTGATCTTCACACCACAACTTGGTATTCCATGAATCATTCTTAAGATTGAACCCAATTCAAGCAAATTTAAAGAAATCAAGGTTCAGTTCCTTGAGTTTAACTCATTTCATTCATGACCCAACACACTTGTTCATTTGCATATTAATTTTCCCCAAATCCATCATTGATTTCATGTAGTAGATGCATTATTTACAAAGATAATAGTTGAAGCCACATACCTTAACTTAATTCCTTGT
The DNA here is from genome assembly GCF_055761805.1 of Camellia sinensis. Classification (NCBI taxonomy): domain Eukaryota; kingdom Viridiplantae; phylum Streptophyta; class Magnoliopsida; order Ericales; family Theaceae; genus Camellia; species Camellia sinensis. Next base: position 18,938,495 of record NC_138966.1, read on the forward strand.
TTTTCCCCTTTAATCTCTTCAATTTTCCAAGTTTCCATGGATGATCCTCTTTCCCTCTCTATCTCTCTTTCACGATTCTCTCTCTCCCTCTCCCTTAGATATTTTATTTGACTTCAAAATGATAAAACCCCCAACTCACATGGCCTATCCATATATGTATATATCACATACTTAAGCTTAACACAAGGGAGAGCCAAACGTGGCCTTACGAATCGTGCAAAATTAAATTTCAATTAAACTTTTCAGATGACTCTAAAAATTATGATGATCATAAATATGCCCCCTGTTATGGTTTCTGAAGCCTCTAAGGCCTTCAATTTGCAATACCAAATTAACCACCCAAACGTACATTAACGAATCAGACAAATTAGATTTCCAATTAAGTTTCCCAAATAGTTCTAAAAATTTCAATTAACACATCCAAGTCCTCAATTGTGATTTCTGAACCCGTAAAGGTCGGCAATTTCAATTTTAAAGCCGTGGCTCAACAGATAATTCCTCAATTTAAACACATATTATTAAATTAAAATGCATTAACCCATAAGGCCGTAAAGGTAATATTTAATACAGATTTTGGGGTCGTTACACTAAAAGTGAGTAAAGACAAAATTTAATCAGTTTAATCATCCCTAATCAAATTTCTACAAAAATGCTTATTATTACTTAAAAATTATGCTGATCTCAGATGTAAGATCAATTTCAGGTAACTAAGCCTCCAAGGCTTCCAATTTCTGATTCAATCATTATAATTGTGGCAGATGCTTTCCTTACCAAACAGATAGAGGTTTCAATTTATAAGAGCCATGTGCTTAAACTAAATTTCTCGAGAGATTTCACATTAAACATTTAAATGCAAAGAACAAGGGACTAAATTATGCCAGAAACACATACAAGGGTCGGGTTATTACATATTTAGTATACAATATACTAACATTAGAAAATAGTTAGAATAATAAATTTGGGTCCCGTTAAATTAATGCGCAAACAAAGGCAAGAAACCGAGCAAAAACGACATTACCGGAAATTAAGATTTTAAAATGATTAATCTATAATTATAAGGTCTAATAATTAATAATAGGGTTTTAAAGGTGATTATTAATATATGGGATAGATTAGGGTTTACTCGAATTAATCCTCGATGCTTCCCGACTCTAGGGTTAAAAACGCAATTAAGCGAAAATTCAAGGACTTTATTGAAATAAACTCAAGGTTAGGGATTTAATGGTAATTACAAAAATGAGGGTCTCTACAACCTATCCCCCTTAAACAAATTTCATCTTCAAAATTTTAAGCTGTCGAAAAGTTGTGGATAATTTACCCGCATTACCTCATTGTGCTTCCAAGTAGAGTCTGTGAACGTATTTTAATTGTTTTTTTTTCGCAAAAATTATAAACTACTCGTTGTATCGGTAATGATGTCGTTGCTTCATTGTGAAAACCCCTATTGCCAATTTCTGATGTGGTAGTCCACGTACTCACGTACTCACTATGAATGTATCCTGATGATTGTTCTCTAGGGTTTTGGTATCATTGCGTTCATTGATTGGTGGTAATCAGGGAAGTTGGTCTATCCCCCTTAAATAATAAAAGCATCCCAATGAATCTGTAACTCACTCATTCTTCTGGTTGTCACCAATCACGATTGGTATACAGATGATCAATCTGTGTCCAAGATAATTTTAGAGTTGGACCTATTCATGCCTTAGAGATTGAAAATCAAACGCACAAACAATTCTTAACGGTTTGCATCCACATAGCAGATACGAAAGAATACGATGAATACAGCATGTACTCAAGAGTTCTAAAACTATATTAACAAAAGGAAATTTACATCGTCTATATTCATTTTACAAAAGGTCATCCAAAAGAGTTATAACTAATATCCTAGTTATATTTTCCCTAAGTTAGCCATGGCTCGTACTACGGTTCCTTGGGTTCATATGTGGTGTACTACTCTTCCTCAAGATATTGCTTAGTGAGATGTACATTTTCTTCTCCTTGAAGTGCAAATATTCTACCTGTTGGCCTTTGATTGTTAACCGGACCAGATTTCTGATTGCTTTCCGCCTTATAATTTTGTTGCCTAGTAGCTCCCGACTTAGTTACCCATTGTTGCTGTCTCCCAATAGTATGTGTATTTGTTCCCGAGCGCTCTCTTCAATTTCTGGCCAATTGGGGGCATTCAAACCTCCTGTGTCCCATCTGTTGACAATGATAACACTAGATCAACCCAGCTGGTCTTGTCTGAAAACTCTCATTCAGATTTTGCTGCTGCGATTGTTGGGGTTGTTGGAGTTCCCTAGAATATGGCTTCTGTTCTGCATGCCTTCGACTATTTCTTTCCGGGTCCCACATTGGATTGATTGTTTTCTTTCCTCAAACTCTAAATCCTCTTGGAATCTGCCACCTCCCGTTCTGAATCAAGTGTTGTGTCAACCACATCTGCAAAAGTGGGAAGTCGCATAGGCAAAACTCTTCCGCGAATTGTAGGGTCTAGACCCCATTCAAATTTTCGTGCTCTGTCTTCATCGTTTTCTACGTATCGAGTCGCATAACACGCCAACTCCTCGAGCTTTGCCACCTATTGGGTCACTGTCCTCATGCCTTGTTCTAGGTTCAAAAATTCACGAATTCTTGCTTATTTGACTGTGTTCGGAAAGTACTTCCTCAAAAATAACTCTTTAAACTGCGCCCATGTCATTGCGATGATATCCCTAGATTCCCGAATCAGGGCCCACCAATGATCTGTTTCCCCTTCTAGTTGGTAAACAGCTAGAGCAATCCTATCAATGTGTTCAGTTATTCCCATCGTGTTAAACATCTTTTCAATTTGTCGGATACAATTTTCAGTAATTTTAGGATCGGGTTCGTCAGTGAAGATCGGCGGTCTCTATTTGCGAAACTCAGAGAATAGATGTGTCCTGTCATTCTGACGCGTTCTCCTTAGCCTTCCTAATTCTTCCAAAATTTGTTTTCCGACATTCCCGGGTAAGTTGGCAACAGATGTAGGGGCGTGATCGTGATTGTTGACCCCAGGTGCCCCACTCCTGTTTATATTGGCATCATCGTTGTGGTTGGTGGCGTTGTTGTTGCCTACATATTTGTTTGCTTTTGTATGTTTCACCATCTGTCAAACGGGCAGTTGAGTGCAGGTTAGGGTTTTGTTAATGCGGTTAGTCAAGGAAATTACTAAAGTGAAATGCTCTACTCAAAACACAATCCAAGTAACACTTAATAAGATCCTATGGTAGTCTTACTCAACCATCGACTCTATCACCACTCTCGGTCGCTCTGGGCAATTGCACGTTTCGGTTCGCTGATTGAACCTAACCTTTCCGTTCTTTATTATGAAATTCTAGTTCCAATGCCCTTATCTAAAAGGCTTTCTTCAGCACCTAGTACCAATACTAGAATCATCGGCTCACGGCTATATACTTTCACTAATCGACATTGCCATGCCCGAAATTCAAAGAAACGTCCTAGGGTTGGTTGAGAAAATTTTAATTTTTCACATCTTTTAGTCTCTAGACAAAGTAGTGTTATCATAATATAATATAGTCGGTGGGAAGGTTGTTTCTAATTGCAAGTCGAAACGTGTGGGTAAGGGTTGAACCTAAGCTCTGATACCAGGTTGTGACGCTCCAAATTTTGATAATATAATACAACGATACACAGGGGTTTAACTAGCGGATACACATCATTTTAAGCACAAAATACAAATAATTACACTAAAAGAAAATATTAATAATAGTTACAGATAAAATTCTTCAAGTCTTTAAATACAGATCAGTTCCTTGATACAAAAAGATTATCCAAAATACAGGAAATATAAAATCTAATCTCTAAGGCAGCCATGGTTCCGCAAAGCTTTTAGGGATTCTGTTCTCAATGTAAAACTCATCTTCACCTGGCACAAAATGCCATGAGCTTGAAATGCCCAGTAAACACACACACCACAACCCTTTTCCCAATCCAAATACATAAGTAACATAACGGCACAATCATATAGCGAAAGCAATAATTAAGCAGAGCTTATAATTAACTTTCAATTCTCATGAATAATAGTCAATTTTAGTTAGTCCTAGGCAACTCCCCACGGAATGTCGTTCCTACCCAACCATTAACTCTAGCCACGGGCAATTATGACTCCCCCTTGGTTAATACAATACCAATGCATCACTTACCGCATAATAACCTGTGCGTCGCTTACCGCAAAATTACCAATGATGCCCACGCACCTAGGTTACATACCCCAGTGTTGACATCACGGTCGGTTCCAAAGGAACAGGCTTCCAGGGATACTCTCACTGTGTGAGACCCTCACTGCCACCCTTATGCTTCTCATTTCTGTTAAGCAGCCAGAATACCTCCCGTGCCATGTTAGGGTTCGAAAACACACTTACGCAAGACTTCACAAAAATGGAACACATTCCACTATATCATACTTTTGAATCCATCGTTCATTATCTCATAAAATTTAATACAATGATCGCAACCCATTACCATCCCATTTGATTTCCCCCTTTATTACGAATCCAAACTGAACAACAAGTAATTTATTCATGGTAAAACAAATTCACAATTTATCATAGATTACATATCGAGACTAAAACATTCGAGAAACATAGAATATAAGAGTTGCAAACTAAATAAGAGCATATTAACACAAATTTCCAGATTTCCAGATTTGAACTAGTTTGAAAATAATTATGAAAAAAATACTTTTATTGGCCCTAAGTACCTGGCCTCATGTGAGTTTGTAGATATATAAGTCTAGTTTCAAACTCAATTTACAAAAGTAGGATAGGTATTTTAGATTTTAAGATAATTCAGAATTACCAAGATCTGTCCAAATTCGTTGACCGTTACGCAAATCGGGTTTTCTTACGAACCCCTCACTCTCTTAAGTTCAAACAAATTTTAGTTAAAATATAGCACCAAGATTAAGATTTTTACATAAAAGTGGAATCAAGATTATTTTTCTAGAATTTTATAAAAATAGAGAAAGTTGACTGTGTTTTCTGGTTCTGTGAGTAACAAACTTAGAAAAATTGTTTACGTTATAAATATACATCCGTAGGTCCTACCAAAATTATCTCATACTTTAGACATACCAAATATTACACCATAAAAACATATTTTGATTTTATGGAGTTTTGATAGGAAAATAAATTCAAGAGAGGAAAAAAATTTGCTGCAGGAAATTTAGGAAAGAAAGAGAAGCACACAATTTCTTGATTAATACACATTTATAAAAGAGTGTAGGCCTAGACTACAACATATATATATAAATAGCATGTATTAGGAGGGGAAAAACAAGTGGTAAATGTGTGTGTCAATTTCTGACTATACTGGCAAACTCAGTATTCAACTGGAGAGCATTGGTAGAATAGATGGCACCTTACCGACCTGCGACAGAAAGAGGAGATTCCGGCAGTGGTTCGTCCACCTGGGGGCACTCTGACGATCAAGTCAATATATCTCAAAAATAATCAATAATGCTAATCTCACTGTTCATAATATAAATTGCATACCTCAGACCCATCGGGGGTGCCTTTCTTTTATAGCTAACTCAATCCTAGTCTTTATAGAAGCCTAACTTCAATGGACTTTAGCTCAGTGCTTATCCTGGACTCTTCAATAGATAGAGATAAACTCCCTAAGAGTGTTATCCTTATCCATGCTGAAGTCCTTCCTCATTCCAGGACTCTTGTGCCTTATCCGCTTATCTCGGATTTCGATATCTTCGGAGATAACCTCGGCCTAGCCGAGATCACCTCAACGTTATAACCTGGACATGTGGCACCTCAGCTGACACATCGGCGTCACCTTGGCCACGTGTTGGGAACTCAGAAAACATATCCCCACAACTACCCCCTAGGTTCTATTACCTCGGCATTCTGAGGTGATGGAACCTATATCAGTACTTCCTTCTAGTATGTCAGCTCAAAATTTCTCAGCCGAGACCACTGTTAAGGCCGACATGTCTCTTTAAAGAACAAGGATCCCAAGAGCTCTTCTTAAGCGTATTAGTTGTCATACGCAATAATTCAACCGTTTTAGCCACGTACTTTCCCCTTACTGGATCGTGTTTGTGACGCGCCTGTAAGCCGTCTCGCACCTCCGTGCGCCGTCTGACGAATCGGTCGTTCTAGGCTCATTAATTTTATTTTGCCACCGTTTCAAGTTTTAACAAAACTTTTTGCCCTCTTCCATCTTTTCACTTCTCTCCATCGTTTCTGAGGCTTTTTCTCTCTCTAGCTTTTTCAAATCCTCCATTCTTCCAAGCTTTCAAGTTCTGCTACCACCGTTGTTTACCTCCTCTGGCGAGACTCTTGCTACTCTTTTCCGCTACTGCCGTTCGTCTGACTTCGGCGAACTCAACGCCGGCTTCCTTTTTTCTGGTAAGTCACCGTTCCTCCTGGTTTCAGTTTCTTATTGCTTTTGAAGAAGTTTCGCTTCATTTATCTGTTGTTGTTGTTGTTTTTGCTCAAGTATTTGATTTACGTATCATGTATTCAAGCACGTTTATCTTACGCTTTTGTTTCTGCCCAATTTATGTCTGGAATTCACACTGTTCACACATTTGTTGATTGTTGCCACTGTTCTTGGCCTGTTACACCTGTCTTGTGTTTCTTGATGATCCTTCACTGTTCTTGACTCTGAATCGCATTACCTGTTTCTGTTTTCTTGTGACTTTTCTAGATTTGTGCCGTCAATCTTCATCTCCATAGTTTTAGGTTTGGGACTTGTTTGTAGAACCTATTTTAGAAAAAACTGAAACGATTCCCCACAGATTCTGTGTATTCTTAGGCTTTAGCCGAGGTCCCTAAAACCCTCCAAAGCACTCCCTTCTGAAAATCCAACTCCTCCTAGTTAAGCCGATATCATGGGTATGTGGAAACATAGGGTAGACACCCCGACCAAGTTAGATCACTTTAGGCGTGAGTTTGACATCCCGGTCGATGTCCATCTGAGGTTAGCTGGGGAGGATGATTCCATTATGCCTACAACTGATTCTATGCCCTTCCCTGTGGTAGCTTTTATCGAGTGCGGACTTCGGCTCCCACTAAATACCTTTTTCCGTGAGATACTTCATTATTATAAGCTGAACCCGATGTAGCTTGCCATAAAGTCCTACGGAGTCATCAATGGCATAATAGCCTTAGCCAAACAAGAAAATGCTAGGGTTACCTTATCCGATATCCAATACTGCTACACTATGTGTGGCCTCAAAAAAGATACGGGCTACGTTTACTACCTCAAGCCGAGGTCCACAGAGTACAAAATTGTCGCCGACCTCCCCGACTCAAACAAGGGAGTTGGGGATGACTATTTCATTACCTCGGAGAACTGGGAGTTCGCTCCGAACAAGGACCTCTATCTCTACCCTCTTCCTCGATCAGTTTTTGTAGAGGGCAATGGTAAGAGCCCTGTGTTCATACTAACTTGTTTTTAAAGTCTTCAATACTTTGTTTGTTTCTAATGTTTGTTTTTCTTGCAGCTCTTCCTCAGCCACCAAAGGGCTTCCGTCAGTCTTTCTTTTCCAGCAAAGACTTGAGAAAACTTTTGGATCTGCCAGTCCACAAACGAAGAGCCCCTCTGGTACTCAATTTCTTCCCAATCTACAAATCGGCGTTGCCCGACGTCCCAAAGAAAAAGAAGAAAAGCCAGTCACCTCCTTCTGTCACAACTCCTCAAGCTGCCTCCTCATCTCGGCCAGATCAAGGATCGACCTCTGATCCAGCTGAGCAGTCGTCTACCTCGGCTCCATATCTGATCCCAATATCTCAACGCCGTCGACGACGCCGAACGGTTTTTGCTGCTGAAATGGGCCGCCAAAAAGCAGTCGCGAAGGATCTTTTGGCCAACATTCTATCATCTGTTGATGCTCAACTAGCTCCAACCCAGCCTCCAAATCCAAAGCAAAAAAGGATAAAGAAGGCTCAGCCAAAGGCAACGGTGACTCAGATTGATTCTGAGGACACCTTGCCAATTTCCAAATTGGCTGAGAGTGAGAAGACCACCTCTATCCCCGAGAAAAGGTCTGCTGAAACACAACCATCCGAATCCACCAAATCAAAAAGGTCGAGGTCATCCTCTGCAACCACCTCGGGGTCCCTAAAATATGATGCCCCCTAGGCCCCCAAAATCGTACTGGAGGACAAGCCAGTTAGGGCTGGCGACAACGCTGATGACATTAATGTTGGCGTTGCCCTTAGTACCACTCTGCTTCTTCCTGGCGATCTATAGCGATCCCGGTTGTCCCTTTACTATTTTGTTGTGTTCCGGACTTGGTTCCGTGAAGTTGGTGGTTGTATCTATCTTGTTGTCGTCCTTTAATTCCGCTTGATTGAGTTTTAGGATGTTTTGGGCAGGGTTGTTACAGGTTAGTTAGGCCTTGGTTTCAATTCCTTGTTGCCCAGTTTTTAGGCGGTCCGCTCGAGCGGGTCTTCTTGCGCTCGAGGGGGGATTGCACACACTCCCAGTTTTTCGTGTCCCTGCAAAACTTCTGCAAGTGTGATTTTTACGCTCGAGCGGTGGCGCTCAAGCAGGTACTCTGACGCTCGAGCGGGTAGTACCTTTTCGGTGTAAGTTTTGGGAGGGAGAAATCTACGCTCGAACGGACTGGTTTTCGCGCTCGAGCGGATGTGCTTTATTCTTGTGTCCTGGCGCTCGAGCGGGTCTTCTTGCGCTCGAGCGGACCTAGTTTTTGTTCTTGACGCTCGAGCGTTGTGTTTTCTGCTCGAGCGGGAATGTCGTATATCAGTTGGCTGTGGGACAGTTTTAAATCACTTTTTCTCATTCTTTCTCTCTCTTACTTTTTTGAAAAAGCCATTTGAGAGCTCATCTCTCTAAAACCTTAACTTCTCTCTAAGTATTGATGTAGCTAGGGTGTTTTCCTCACCTTTGGCCTTTACAAAAAAGTTGTTGATCGTCGAGGGCTATCTTTTGATCCGAGAAACTCGTGGTTTGGAGCAAGTTCGTTTTCATCATCTTCTTCGTTGGGTGTCATCTTTTGAGGTAGGGATTCCTACTCACAACTATGGGGTTTGACCTAGATATTTGGGTATTTTGTTAAATGGTTGATTTTGGGAAGTTAGGGTTTGAAAATGTTGAAAAGGGGTTTTGTTATCTTGATTCAAAAATATGTATTTTGGGTTCCAAAATAATGATCTTGTTGTTAGTTATGGATATATAGGCCATTGGGTCAATATTGGGAAATGGGGTAGAAAATCCTAATTTGTGGAATAAATTAATTGGTATAATTAACTTGGGAAAATTGTAGCTATATGGAATTGAGTTGGAAATAATGAAATTGGTTCATTATATGGTTGAATTGTGGAGTTAGATTTATTAATCGCTCACTTTTGAAAACATTGATATTTTATCTATTGGAGCTTTTATTATCTGTTTAGAAATAATTGCTTGGACTACCAGTGGAGGGTAGTTTTGATTGTTGTAGACAATGCATGATGATTAGGCAAACTAAAACTAATCAATTGGATATGTCATAGAGTATGACGGTTGATAGAATACATTAACGTTATGTATTGATTGATTGCGTATATGACCTTTGTGTATATATGTTGTGTGTGTGGGAGGAGATAGGGGATGTACTCCACGGTTTAGGGGAAGATAGGGGATGGACTCCACTGATACAGTTCATATGCTTGTCAGATAATGTGTTGATATAGCTCATATGCTTATCTTTGGAAGTGTTGACACAGCTCATATGCTTGTCATTGGAAGTGTTGATATAGCTAATATGCATATCTGTTGAAATGTGGATATAGCTTGTATGCTTATCTGTTGAGATATTGATATAACCAGTGTGTTTATCTATTGTATAATGGGAAATGTTTAATATGAGTCATTGTCTCATATAAGTGGTTGGCCAGGTTCTGAGCCGTTGATGTAAATTGTGAAATTGATAAGAAATGGGAAGTGGAATGGAATGGAAATGGGTTATGAATCGGTTTATGGAAATTGAACATTTATCAATTGCTAATGTCTTAGTCATTGCTCATTCTGTGTTTAGCATATTTCTACTGGGCTGTGGCTCACCCTTTATGGGACATCATTTTCAGGTACAGGTAGCATGCCACCTCCAAGGACATAGCTTGGGAGGCTAGAGGCAGACGGATTGTTTTGCTTATTTTCTTTTGGTGTATTACATGTAAATTCAAGCCAAGGGCTTTAGGTGTATTAAGTTAGTACTCCCTTTTGTAACCAAGTGTTAACTTGGAAAGCTGTAAGCCCGTAGGGCATTTGCTTTTGTTGTTAACATGTAATACAGTTGTAAGAATTACTCTGATGAATAGAAATTGCCGGTTTCTTTTATATCAATGCATGTCTAAAATGATGGATTTTATGTATTATTTTGAGGGCGTTACACGATCTCAACCGAAACGCCAAGTTGAGCGAATATGAAAACTATGCTCTGATGCTCCAACGCTCTGTTCAAGTAAGTGTCTTTATTTGGTAATTTTTCTTTCTTTCTCTTTTTTCTACTTTAGAAAATTTTGTAATAACTTCTGCTCTGTATTATTTTTTTCAGGCAATCCAGCATGCCCACTCCTTCTCAGCACAATCTTTTGAAAACCAGAAAGAGCTGGTTGATAAGAAGAGGGAGGTCTCTGGTCTGCAAAAGACCAATAAAAGCTTGCAATCCAAGATAAAGACCTTGGAGGATCAAGCCGAGGCTGCTATCATGGCTCAAAATGACGCCAAAGAAAAGGCGGAATCCGTTGAGGCCATTAGAAAGGTTCTCGAGGCCCAAAAAAGAGAGGCCGAGGAAAAGATGTCCCAGGCCCAGAAAGAACTTCAGGATGCTCTGGCAACAAAAGAGGCCGAAGTTAAGGCCACCGACGAGAAGGGATATAATGAGGGGGTGGCCGATGTCACGGCGGATTACGAAAAACAAGTAAAGCAGGCATGCAACAAGGGTTTCACCCTTGGTTGGATGACTTTACTTAAAAAGCTCAAAATCCCCGATGACTCCCCCCTCAGGAACACCGACGTCCTTCCTCTGCCATTCCCCCCAACTCCAAGCCAATCTGACGACGATTCTGAGTCTGAGGAGGAGGTTCTGGTGAGGAAGTCAAAGGAGGCTGCTGGGGCCAAGTCCCCTACTCCAAATAAGCAAGTCCTGGACTTGACTCAAGATGAGGAGGGTGAGGAGGTTCCCAAGGATGCTACACCCGAGAAGGCATCTTCGGACGTGCCTCTCGCCGACAAGTGCCTCGATCAAACCCTTCAAGAAATAGATGCCGAGCTCGCGGCTGGGAAGGTTGCCGAGATGTCCTCCCAGCAGTCTTCTAAACTTCAAACCCAACCCTCTGGAGGTGCTGAAGGATCTTGATTTTCATGTCTTTTTTCTTCATTTTGTGCCTTGCACTTTGTTTTCCTCCTTTTTGGAACAATTTGTAAGCTTTGGCCGACATGCCTTCTTTTGAACGTTAATACAATTTTCCTGCTTGTATCTTTGTCTTCTCTTTACTGCTCTTGTTTGATTCCACATTTAGAATATTTTGTATATCTTTAATATACACTTCAGTCTTGTGTAACCTTCTCGGAGTGACACGCCTTGGTTATACAAACTGATAATTTACCTCGGCAAATACCCAAGTACCTCTCTTGGCACACCCTTGGTTTCAACTTGTAAATTTCTTCATAAAATTTCAATAAGTGTTTTACCTTGGTTTAATTTTAACTTGTAAACTTTTCAACAAGTGTTAAACATAATCTCAGTTTAACTTCAACTTGTAAACATTTCTCAAGTTTCAACAAGTGCTAAACATAATCTCGGTTTAACTTCAACTTGTAAACTTTTCTCAAGTTTCAACAAGTGCTAAACATAATCGCGGTTTAACTTCAACTTGTAAACTTTTCTCAAGTTTCAACAAGTGCTAAACATAATCCCGGTTTAACTTCAACTTGTAAACTTTTCTCAAGTTTCAACAAGTGTTAAACATGATCTCGATTTAACTTCAACTTGTAAACTTTTCTCAAGTTTCAACAAGTGCTAAACATGATCTCGGTTTAACTTCAACTTGTAGACTTTTCTCAAGTTTCAACAAGTGTTAAACATGATCTCAGTTTAACTTCAACTTGTAGACTTTTCTCAAGTTTCAACAAGTGTTAAACATGATCTCGGTTTAACTTTAACTTGTAGACTTTTCTCAAGTTTCAACAAGTGTTAAGCATGATCTCGGTTTAACTTCAACTTGTAAACTTTTCTCAAGTTTCAACAATTGTTAAACATGATCTCGGTTTAACTTCAACTTGTAAACTTTTCTCAAGTTTCAACAAATGTTAAAACCATTTTTCTTCTCTCTGCCCCCTAATGTGAACCTAAGTTCCACTTGGGTTCTCATTATACATGTATTCCAGAAACAACGTTATGTATCTTTATCAGTCACAAGTGTATAAACAAATAAACAAGCTAAAACTTTATTTATTTACTTCAACAAATGATAAAAGAACAAAAAATTCTAATGATAGAAAAATTTCAAATTACAAGTGTTCCAAGGCCTTGGCAACTCTTTGCCCGCATTATCTTCAAGCCGATATGCCCCATTGCCCAGTACTAAGATGATTCTATAGGGTCCTTCCCAATTTGGGCCAAGCTTCCCCTCTTTGGGATCTTTTTTGTTGCCGACGACTTTTCTTAAGACGAAATCACCGATTTGAAACTCCCTTGGGTTGACCTTCTTATTATAAGCTCTAACAAGCTGCTGCTGGTATGTTGCAAGTTGTATTGCAGTGTCTCCCTTCTTCTTCTAGTAGATCCAGATCTCGGGCTAATAATACGTCATTGGTCCCATTCTCCACTCCCTGGGTTCTGATCCCTAGGATGCTGACTTCTAGAGGAATGATTGCTTCTGTGCCATAAGACATGGCAAATAGGGATTCCCCCGTTGATTTTCTTGGCGTAGTCCGATATGCCTAGAGTACGCTTGGCAGTTTATCCACCCACTTTCCCTTTGCTGCTTGCAGCCTCTTCTTAATCCCATCTAAGATGACTTTGTTGGATGCTTCTGCTTGTCCATTGCTCTGAGGAAAACTTGGAGTGGAAAAGTAATTCTTGATTTTGAACTTTGCACAGAAGCTCTTGATTAGCTTACTGTCAAATTGTGCTCTATTGTCTGCAACTATTGCTCTTGGAATCCCAAATCGGGTGATGATGTTCTTCCATATGAAGCTCTTTACATCAACATCTCAAATTTTGGCAAGGGGTTCAGCTTCTATCCATTTGGTGAAGTAGTCTGTTGCCACCAGCAGGTATTTTCTTTGTCCAGTTGCTTGGGGCAGTTTCCCAACGAGATCCATGCCCCATTGGGCAAACGGCCAAGGACTGGATATTGGGTTTAGGTCTGCTACTGGTTGGTGTATCAGAGGTGCAAACCTTTGACATTTTTCACACTTCTTGACATAGGCCTCTGCATCTTTCTGCATGTAGGGCCACCAATACCCCTGGGTAATGGCCCTATGAGCTAGTGATCTGCCCCCAGCGTGACTTCCGCAAATTCTTTCATGTATTTTATATAAAAAATCTTCAACTTGTGAAGGATGTACGCACCTCAAAAGGGGTCCAGTAAAGAATCTTCTGTAGAGATGTCCCTCTGCTGTCATACTGAACCTTGCCGACTTCAATCTGATCTTATGTGCCTCTTTGTGATCATCTGGCAGCTTTCCATCTTTCAGGAATGCAACAATTCCATCTATCCAGCTTGCTCCTATGTCCACACACATTGTTTCACGCTCTGTGGTCAATGGTTCGACGCTCGAGCCCGACAAATAGTCAACCATTATTGTCCTTTCTTTTTCCAAGTTGTACTGCACTAGCTAGGTTGGCCAATGCATCGGCATGACTGTTATCATCTCGGCTAACCTGAAGTAGTCAGCAGTTCTGAAACAAGGCTGGCAACCTGATGACCTCCTTTACGTAGGCCGACATCCTTTCATCTCGGGCTGCAAACTCGCCCGTTGTCTGGTTAACTATAAGTTATGAGTCACAAAAGACTATTACCTCATCTGCTTGTACTGCTGCTGCCAGTTTCAGTCCTGCAATGAGTGCTTCATACTCTGCTTCATTGTTTGAGGCCTTGAACCCCAAACGAATCGATTGTTCTAGTACCTGCCCATCTGGAGATATCAGTACTACTCCTGTCCCCGCTCCCTGTCGGTTTGAACTCCCATCAACAAACAGTCGAAAGGAGTTGCCGATGTAAATGCTGCAGGGTCTGAGTTTTCCCTCTTTCCTTCGTTCTTTCGCCTTTGGCTGGGCTCCTCCTTACTTGTTTGGACATCGTTCACCTTGGCTCAACGGAGCCCGATGTTTGATGGATTCTGGCATGAACTCTGCCACGAAGTCGGCCAAAAATTGGCCTTTGATTGTTGTTCTAGGTCTGTACTCCAGGTCATATTAGCCTAAGACGACTGCCCATCGGGCTATTCTTCATGTCAGGTCTCCTTGTTGTAGCAAGGACTTCAAGGGGTGTTCAGTTAGCACCACAATTTTATGGGCTTGGAAGTAATGGTTCAGCTTCTTTGAAGCCATTACTAAATCCAGTGCCAATTTCTCTAAGGGTAGATACCTTGTTTCTGCATCGGCCAGAATTTTGCTTACATAGTAAACAGCCCTTTGCTCCCCTTTTTCTTCTCGAATTACCACTGTGCTTACTGCGTGTTCTGAAACTGCTAAGTACAAAAATAACTCCTCTCCAGGTTCCGAATTTGAGAGAACTGGAGCTGTGGTTAAATACTTCTTCAAGTCGGCCAAGGCGGCTTCCCACTCTTCGGTCCATAAGAAGTCTGTGGCTTTCTTTACTAAGTTAAAGAAAGGTTTGCATTTGTTTGAGCTTCTGCTTATGAACCTATTCAGGGCTCCAGCCCTTCTAGCTAGCATCTGCACCTGTTTTGCCGATGTCGGGCTCTTCAACTCTAAAATGGCCTTGATCTGATCTGGGCTAGCCTCAATGCCCCTTCTGGTCACCAGGTATCCCAAGAACTTACTAGATCCAACTCCAAATGCACACTTCGATGCATTAAGTCAGAGCCGATATGTTTCAAGGATTTCAAATACTGCTTTGAGGTCGATCAGATGACCTTCAGGTTCCTTGGTCGTCACGACCATGTCGTCGATGTAAACTTCCACCGTTTGGCCAATCAGGTGTCTGAACATCTTGGTTACCAATCTTTGGTAAGTTGCTCCTGCGTTTTTCAACCCAAAAGGTATCACTCTGTAGCAATACAGCCCTTTTGGGGTGATAAATGCAGTCTTCTCCTCATCTAGGGGATGCATGGTGATTTGATGGTATCCCCTATAGGCATCTAGGAAGCTCATCCTTCCATGCCTCAAAGTGGCATCTACCAGTTGGTCAATCTTGGGTAGAGGAAAACTGTCTTTGGGACAGGCCTTGTTCAGGTTGGTAAAGTCTACGCAGACTCTCCATTTACCATTCTTTTTCTTCACGACCATTGTATTTGATAGCCATGTCGGGTAATTTACCTCTCAAATGGCCCTGGCCTCCAGAAGTCTATCTACTTCCTCTTCTACTACTTCAACGTGCATCAACGTCGATCTTCTTGCTTGTTGGATTACAGGTTTGGCCGACCTGTCAACGTTCAGTTTATGGCAAGTGACCTCGGGGTCAATGCCAGGCACTTCGTAAGGCGTCCAAGCAAACACCTCAATATTTGCTCTCAGGAACGCCTCCAACTCTTTTTCCTCCTCTTCGGCTAAGCCCGAGCCAAGAAGAAAGAGCGTTCTTCATCCCCCTCCTGGACGAGGATTTTCTTCATTGCTTCTTCGCTCTTCTCGGCTGGCTCCTTATCGACATCCTCTAGGACTTCCACGGATCTTCGATCTCTGCCTTCTCTGGTTCTCGTATGCTGCAGGTGGATTTCATTGTTACCATGGAGCAATTCTTTGCATGCAGCTAATCTCCTCTGACCTCCTCTATCCCATGCTCTGTTGGGAACCGCAATAGTTGATGCAGTGTTGAGGGAACAGGCCCCATTGCGCGCAACCATGGCCTTCCCAAGATAATATTGTAAGGGGAGGCTGTGTCGGTTACGGTGAACTCTGTTGTCATCTTCTTCGTGCCAGCCTGCACATCTAAGCTTACTGCTCCCAGTGGCCATGTCGGCGTTCCATTGAACCAAACCATTGGGCCATTAGATTGTTCCATGTCGTCTGGGTGAAGGCCTAGCTCCTTGTAACATCTAACATACATGATGTCGCAAGAGCTGCCTTGGTCAATCAGGATGCGCTTCACTTGACACTCCCCAACCTGGAGGGATACTACCAAGGCGTCGTCGTGCGGATGTTGTACCATCTCAAGGTCGGCTTCAGTAAAGGACACTACTGGTCCTTGGCGTTCCTCTGTCCGATGTCTCTTCTCCCCGACTTGGTAGACATGTTGTAGGTGCTTTACCTTTTGGGTCTCCCACCGAATTTCGTTTTCGTTGACCTTCGAGTGAATTACATTAATTACCCGAGGTCCTCCTGCCTGAGGTTGCTGTGCTGGGGAAGGCGGCGCTGCTGGTGCCTGAGGCAGTCTTGCATGTTCTTCCCTTGTCCTGGCCTCATCGACAAGGTCTCTCAGATGGCTTTGCCTCACCAGGTCTTCTAAGTGTGTTTTCAGGGCACTACAACCCTGAGTCATGTCCCCATCTTCATTGTGGTAAGCACAATGCTTGCCAAGGTTTCTTCCCATAAACTCCCCTAGTGCCCTCGCTGGTGCTCTGAAATAGGGTTGGCTCCGAATTTTATCCAGGACTTTGTGAATCGGGATTCGGAACACAGTTATAACTGCCTGTGTAGCCCTCTGTCCTATCTCTTGCTTGCTGGATCCATTGTTACCTCGGCCTCGCTTCGGCGAGCCGTTTCCTTTTTCTTGCTTTGTCTCCTTCATCCCCGACGTATCTTCCTCAGCTCTGGCATACTTCTCAATTCTAGCCATGAGCTCTTCCATGCTCTTTGGCAGTGTCTTTTCCAAAGACTTGCGTAGTGGACAATCATCTTTTAGGCCATTCTTGAAAGATATGACCGCCACCTCTTGATTACACTCGGGTATTCGGTTGAGCACCTCATAGTGCCTTTTTGCATAGGCCTTAAGGCCTTCATCCTCACTGATTCTCAGAGCCATCTATGCGTCCACTCTTAATGGCACTAATTTATTTGTCACGAACCTGGCCACAAACAACTCGGCTAGGCCTTCCCAGGTCATCACACTTCCCTTTGGTAGTTTGTGAAACCAATCTGATGCAATCTCCCCGAAGGATGAGGGGAACACTTTGCAGAGCAACGGCTCGTTCCCACTATACAATGCCAATGAGTTCAAGTATAATCCAACGTGGAAGTTGGGGTCTGACTTACCATCGTATATTTGGAACCTCGGCATACTGAATCTCTTCGGCACCTCAAATTTGTCCAACTCCACTGAGAATGGTGTTTCTCGGCTTATTTGGGGAGGTTACCTCGACATCGGCATTTTGTTGCTTCCTCTTGAGGTAATCCCTCAAGTCCTCCTTTGTTCGTTTAGGAGCTCGGCTATCTCCCGACTTTAGTCTTTTCGGCGCACTACTCTCTGCTTCGTTGTGGGCCCTTTTTGACCTTTCTCCATGAGTTGTGTCGAAGCACAGCTCTTGTCTTTGAACATGCCGATGTTCTCTGGGGTCTGCTTCTTTAGCGCGATGTGTCTTTCGTGACTCTTCCCTTCTCGACTCCCCTCGTCCGACCTCCCTTGAAGGCCAGTGAGAGTGTTTTTCACTCCTGGTGTGCTGAGGAGCTATTGGGATTGGTTTCTGCCCCCCCTTCTGCGCATTGGTCGCTGGAATCGACGTGTCGTGCAGCGGGAATGGTGGCTGCATGACATTATTTTGCATCATGAAATTGATGACCACTTGCAGGTCCGCCAATTTGTTCGCCATCTTTTTTACTTCTTCGTCCCTCTGCAGGCATCTATCCTTCCATAGCTGGAGGTCGTCCTCGTTGTAGTACCCACTTTGATCAGGTTTCTTCGGTACGTCACCATCTTGGCCGACGTCTTTTCTGTTGTGATTCTAGTTCTGGGTCTCCACATTGCAACCGTCTTCCTCCATGTTAGGGTCAACGTGTTTACCGTTCCCAGCAGGGGTTTCGTCCCCAACCTTATCTTTCTGTCTGTCACTGGCCATCTATTCTCCTTTCGTTCCTACAGACGACGCCAAATTGTGCGTGTCAATTTCTGACCACACTGCCAAACTCAGTAGTCAACTGGAGAGCACTGACAGAATAGATGGCACCTGACTGACCTGCGAAAGAAAGAAGAGATTCCGGCGGTGGTTCGTCCACCCGGGAGCACTCCGACGATCAGGTTAGTATATCTCAAAGATAATCAATAATGCTAATCTCACTGTTCATAATATAAATTGCGTACCTCAAACCCATCGGGAGTGCCTTTCTTTTATAGCTAACTCAATCCTAGTCTCTATAGAAGCCTAGCTTCAATGGACTTTAGCTCAGTGCTTATCCTAGACTCTTCAATAGATAGAGATAAACTCCCTAAGAGTGTTATCCTTATTCATGCTGAAGTCCTTCCTCATTCCAAGACTCTTGTGCCTTATTTGCTTATCTCGGATTCCGATATCTTCGGAGATAACCTCGGCCTAGCCGAGATCACCTCGGCGTCATAACCTAGACACGTGGCACCTCGGCTGACACGTCGGCGTCACCTTGGCCACATGTTGGGAACTCAGAAAATATACCCCCACAGTAAAAGAACTTGAGAGAAGAGGTGACGTAGGTTTACCTTTGTTGTACAAAACTCAACACAATTCTTTTTTTTCTTCTTCTCTTCTCTCTCTCTCTCTCTTCCTCTCTCTTTTTTTTCCAAGATCACTCTCTCTCGCTCCTCTAGTGCATGGCTGGAAAAGGTGTAAAATGAGAGGGAAGAAGTGTGCATATATAAAGAATGATTGAGAGGTTTCTTAGGAGCCAAGTTCTATAAGTGTAATTTGTCAAAGTTGCCATCAAGGCCCTTTCATCCATCACATGGTCAACTACTTGGGCTCCAAAATATATATATATATATATATATATATATATATATATATATATATATATATAAGATATTTGTATTTATAAATATAAAATAATAGGCATAAGTAAATTAATTAAGAAAATATTACAATTAAGGTTTGGAATGAAAAAAAATAGAAGTATATAGGGACCAAGTCTAAATTTATGAAACCTTGATATTTAGTATATAATATACTAACACTAGAAAATAGTTAGAATAATAAATTTGGGTCCCGTTAAATTAATGCGCAAACAAAGGCGAGAAACCGAGCAAAAGCGATATTACCGGGAATTAAGATTTTAAAGTGATTAATCTATAATTATAAGGTCTAATAATTTATAATAGAGTTTTAAAGGTGATTATTAATATAAAGGATTGATTAGGGTTTACTCGAATTAATCTGTGATACTTCCCGATTCTAAGGTTTAAAACGCAATTAAGCGAAAATTCAAAGACTTTATCGAAATAAACTCAAGGTTAGGGATTTAATAGTAATTACAAAAATTAGGGTCTCTACAATTTTTTTAATATTATATGTAATTTTTTATTTTTTTAGATATACATAATCTAAATATATTTTAAAAGTATAATATTTGTGAAAAAAATTAAAAAAATTCATCAAATACAAAAAATACAACAACAAAAAAAATGAAATTTTAATATATTTTCGTTTTTTTTTTATTCAATGAATTTTTTTAAAGATTTGTGTGCAATTTTTTTTTTTTTACTTTTTAAGTATATTAAGATTATTGATTAAAATATTTTTAAAAAATCATTAAAAATACAAAAATTCAAATTGAAAACACAAAAAAATATTTTTGAAATTCAAAACCAAATAAAGTGATTGAGATGATGAGATCATTATTATTCATTTCCATTATCATAAAACATGAAATTGATCTATGAAACATAATAACAAATTTTTTTTACTTGTTTTTTTCTTTTTTTTTTTTGACTTATTTTCATCTTTATTGAATTTTCAAAAAAAAAGTCAAAAAGTTTTAGACTTTTAGATTTAGCTCGCAAGACGAACCGAAAAATTATAATTTTTTTTTAAAAAAATTCAAAAAAAAATCAAAAAAATCAAAATAAGAAGAAAATTTTTTTACTTATTTCTATCTTTAGTGATTTTTTTCTAGAAGTTTTCAAAAAAATGTATTTTTTAGATTCATCTCGACAAGGACAAAAAAAAGTGAAAAAAGTTGACATAATTTTATAAAAAAAAAATTACTAGAAACAAAAAAAATTAAAAAATTGCGAATTACACTAACGGTCCCTATAGTTTGGAACTTGTGTTACTTTGATCCATGACTTTTCAATTGTGACGCATTTAATCCTAAATTTTGAATCTGTTCCAAATAAGGACAATTAAAGATACTATTACTTAATTTCAAAGACAAAATCATCTATTTGATAAAATATAAACTAATTTGAAAAAAGTAAATGTCAAAAAAATATTTTTGGAATTTTCAAAATTTATTTTTATCCACTAAAGATAAAATTATGCAAAATTATTGATAAATCTTTTATTTATTTATTTTCCCAAATTAATTTTTACTATGTATTTGAATGATAATCATGTAATGGGTGGTGGTTTTTATTTTCATTAAATTAGTTTCTATATTTTTTTAAATTCAAATATAGCGACAATTTTGATATCATTATTAAACCAATCCACTAAATTACCAAATTCTAAAATTAAAAACATTTCATATATTAAATATATCAATTACATATTAAAATCTTAATAATCCCCCATTATATAATCATCATTCAAACACATAATAAAAATTATTTTGGTAAAAAAATAAATAAATAAATGTCTAAAAGAAAATTAATTTTACATAATTTTATCTATGGTGAGTAAGAATAATTTTTAAAATTTTTAAAATATTTTTTGATATTTATTTTTGTCAAATTAGTTTATATTTTATCAAATTAATAATTTTTCTTTTAAAATTAAACAATAATATCTTTAATTATCTTTATTTAGAATAAAATTTAAAATTTAAAATTAAATATGTCATAATTAAAAAATAGAGTTCAAAATGATACGAACTTTAAACTCTAAGAACTATTAATATAATTCAACTATTAAAAAATAGAAATCAAAATGATCCGAACTTTAAATTATATAAATTATTAATATAATTCGCTTTGCCAAAATGGGTCATAATCGAAAAGACGTCACTGATGCATGGTGGCTGCTGCGTCATGATGCTAGAAACAAGACAAGGCTCTATGTACACGCTAACGATTTAACTTTTTTAATAACATTTTTCGTAGTGATTTTTTTTTTCCAAATTTAAAAAAAAAAATAGAATTTTAACTTCTATTGACTACACAAATAAAAAATGTAAAAATTTAAAAAAAAAAAGTCAACTAAGCCCAAAAAAAGAGTCAAAAAATAATTAACTTCCGTTATTTATTTTTTTATCTTTCGTGAACTTTTTTTAAAAAAAAAATAGATTCTTCTGCAGTAAACAGATTAGAAAAGTTAAAAAAAATTGACACATTTAGAAGAAAAAAAAAAAAAGAAATCAATAAAGACGAAAAAATTCAAAAGAACGTAAATTTTTTTATTTTTTTTTATGTGGATGCCAAATGAGAACTAGAGATCAAATATGATTAGTGGCCAAAAAACAGTTCACTTTGACATAATGATATTTAAATACATATGCTTAAAAAATAAATAAATAAATAGTGTATGTAGTAGCATTGCTTGTCAAGAATTTCCTGTGTAATCACCTTACCGTCATGTAAAAAATTTAGAAAAATTATTCACAATATTAAAATAAAATGTATTTGTTGGTTTTTTTGGCTTTCGAAGGTTATTTCCGTAATTATGAGCGTGACAGCAAGGATCAATCAGTCCTTACAGAATTGTAATTGCAAAACAATTATTCAGACGATTGTGTTATGGTTCTTTCGGCCTCAATAAAGAGGACTTTTACTGGTGGCTTACTGGTAATTTGACTTCAGAAAACTTGAACGTAAGAACAATTGAATAAACTGAAATATTTCATTAGTATGAAAAACTTACAATGATCTTAGTTCCGTAGAGAATTACAGCGGCAATATACTCGAAAACTACTCCTATAAATGAAGTGCGGCGCAGAAACTTAAAGTACAGAAATATAAAGGACAGGAAATAACACTGGACTATGTAAAGTAATTCTTTAGATCTTTTTTGCCGTCCCTTTCTCTGAAGTCCTTCCTGCTATTTATACTCTCCGAAGATAACCATCGAATTGTACTTCAAACCGTCGAACTGCTCCTCCGTAGTCGCTGATCATGCTACCTTATAAGTAGTTCCACTACGCCTTCACTTGCAGTTAGGCTTCCCCTTTATATTCGAATTTGAAATGTGAGCAACCGTTAAAGCCACGTCACTGTACGTCTCTTTGTTGATCTGCTACTACTCAGATCTTATAACAACCAATATTAAGTACCACGTGTATGATCAGGATCGAAGACCTACCTGGTCTCCCCATATTACCCTCACTTCGCCACGCGTCGGATTGTCACTGGCTTAGTACAAAATGTGTAGCCAACACTACCCCCCGCACTAATATACCCAAGACTTGGTGATATTAGTGAATCAGAGTCCTTTTTTCCACGTCTTAGAACGTGCATGGGTTTTGCATCTTCCCAGAAATGCAACTGGCACACACCATCTGTATTAATACTCTCGTCTTGATCGTTAAGTATTTTCACTATCTTATTATTCGAACAGACTGATACATTTCATGGCCAAATTAATTCTTTCTTCCAATGATGAAGCATACGAGGAGTCATATGTCGATGCTATTCCTCGTCGAAAGCATGCATTTATTAGCCACCTTTACCCACCTTTCTATATTCAGGTCATGGACGCCTTTGCAAATTACCGACCTTTGGATTACGAACACATTGCTCTTAATCCCTTGATTCATAAGGCTAAAATCAAAGACATAAGAATTTTTCCTTCTGACCTACCTTTACAGTTCGAACAATCTGCTCTCAAACCTCTGATTCGTAAAATTACAAATATGGATTTGAGCAACTCTTCTTCGCAAATTTCTGTATGGGATAAAGCTGCAGCTGCTTCCTCTTCTGGCTCTTCTAGAAGTTCTGACTGGACAAACTGGTCAGTACTTGAGACTCCTGATTTAAGGGAGCGAATCAACCACCATTTTGTTGAGTTCACTGACCCTTTAGAGTTTCCCTCCTATGCTCGAAGTTCAGTTGTTTATCCTTATGTGCCCATTGACCATCGGCGTAGTCTGGAGGAGAATCTTCTTGTAGCATGGTACACATCTTCCATGCCTACAAAGATAGTGCACTCTGCTCCTCGCCCAGAAGAAACACAAGGGTATAACCCATCATTCTTAGCTCAGAAGGCGAAGATCTGTTCTTCTGACTGGCTTGATTATATTAATGCCTTTGTTCCTTCTGCTCCCGTATCATCCTCGAAAACAGAAGCGTCCACACCTTCTTCTTCGTCTCCCGAAATTGATTCTCCCCCACAAATTCTTTCCTGGACAGAAAAATTGAAGATTGCCCTATCCACGGAGAATGCCTTTCCACCTTATAAACCTCTGCCTTCGCCTACCTCAGCTGAGCGGAAACAGGCTCAACTTCTGCTTGCAGCCTTCTCTCACTTGCCCTTTAATGTTCTTGAGGACGAAGTCCCTCTCAAGAACCTTCGATGGGCTTGTGACATCATGACCAGGGGCCATGTCCTTAATCCCCTTGCTCAGGTAGAACTTCATATGTTTCTGGACCAACTTCCATTGCTTCTTCACTGGCATCGCAATTCTATGGCTACTACACAATCGTTAGACCAGCTTTCGTCCCTTCGAATTCATGCTCAATACGAAGCAGAGAACTTTATGGAAGAATTCAATGATTTCAAGAATAAAGATTCTGCCTATTGGGATGATTTAGACATTGATGAATTGGAACAAGGGTTAAGAGAAGTGGCCTTCAAAATAAAGGCTGAAGAGCTCTACTATGAAGTGAGAGCACATCAACTTATGTAGCTGATGGTAGAAAATTTAGAAGATAGAATAAGGAAAGAACAAAAGTTCATTGATCATTGTTGGACCAAATTTCATGATCTTGTTATTTATTCCATTCCTTATTTTTATGAGCTCGAGTTCATACCGAGATAGGGTCAGCTGATGTAATCACTCTGATCTTAATATAAACAAAATTTGTCTTTGTTTGACTCTGTCTTCACTTGTATTTTTACTTGTGTTTTAAAAGTCAACTCAGAGCTTCGAACTTCGAACAATGTCGTCCTTTAAATTTGGACTTAATTGTTTTAAATAAAACACTAAATGAGCCAATTGTAACCTTTCCAATTTGTGGAGTTGAGTTTTGGCTGATTTTCAATTTGGAAACAGTGCTTCGAATCTAACAATCTTACATTCAAAACCTGTTTTGACCAAAGTCAACATCTAGTCATTGTCATTATTGCTTTTGATGTTCCGAACACCAAATCTCATCCTTAAAGAAACTCAAGTTTTGCTTCGAAGGACATTACCTTTGTTAAAAAACTCTAAAAACAAGTCTTTAAGCCCTTTTTAAAATAAATACTCGAGTATTTTTATTTCTTGGGTAGGGCAACCCACTTCGAAGCTGGCTTTTCTGTTTTTGAAGCCGTTTGACTCGGCTTCGAAGCAAAATATCTTACTTCGAAGCTAATCTTAACAACCGGGCTTTGTTTTTCCCTCCAAAAACATCAATGTTGAAGGAAGCTTTTGTACTCGTACTTTTTAATACTTAACAGCTCATGTAATATATTTTCAAATACGAGGGCTTTAAAAACCCTTTTGTTTTGTGTTCTAAAATCACCCGCTCTTCTAATCTCACAAACCCCTTTTATTACCAATCGTCGGTTTCTCTTTACTTCCTTTCTCGAAGAAAAACATACCGTCAATGGCTTCTCCTTCAGTATCAGTCGTAGAGCGTATGAGCCCATCTGTGGCCCTGAAGAGAATTATTGACACGGAGTGCGAAAAGTACAAAGCTGGGGAGAAGAGCGCTATTGATGGACGCATCTTTGTCCCTCGTCGCCATGTGCAGTTAGACTATGTGCTCGGGCCCATATTCAAAGAAGTCCTCACTGAGCTTCCAGCCCTGTACCCCCGACTGGAAAACCAATGTCTTCTCTATGAAGGTGGTCTTGACTGGAGGAACTGGAGGATGAATCGCCCCCACCGATGCTGGCCCACGGTGAGACCAGAGTGGCAAGAGTAGTATGATCGGGTTATTCCTGCTAGGACCCTGGACCTTCAAGAACTCTGCCTTCTCGATGCTCTCAGACTGTCTAGGGTAACTATTTCAGAAGACCCTTTCCTTGTTCCCGCTGCTCTATGTTTTTGGAATCCTGTCTTTAACTTTTTCCAATTTAGATGTGGGATGATGGCCCCTACTGTTCTTGATATTTGCCATTTACTGGGACTATCTCCTATTGGCACCCCTTTTGGACCAGATTATCCTGATTTAGCAGTCCCCTTCTCTCTCCCCTCCCTTAACTCATCTTATAGTGATTTCGCTAGGGCTGAGAATAAAAGACAGGGCCCTGTGACTGATAGGGAATTTTTTTCTTTCTTATTGTATTGGCTTTGTAAATTCCTTTTTTGCACTTCTTCTTAGAGAATTATGCCTGAATTTGCCCCTCTTGCCAAAGCCTTTGTTTTACAGAAAAAGGTGGCCTTAGCCCCACATGTTCTAGGGCATGTATATAGAGCCTGCTCCCTTTTTTGTGAGAAACCCTTAGATGCTAATCAAGGGGGGCCATTCTGGATCCTTCAGTTTTGGCTTTTCGCCTATTTTACTGAATTACAATCCAAATGCCTTAAATTTTCCGAGCCAAACCCTCTTACTCATAGCATAAAGATAGCCAATGCTTCACTTTACCCTTCTACCTTTGCTTTTTACTTCTCTTTCTTTCATCAGCTTTCAGCCTCCCTTCCTACTTACCGCTTTTGTCCCTTCGATCCTTCCATTGGTCCATCTTGGTTGAGGAATTTTCTGAGTGACCAGTCTTGTACTTCGCTTGCTCACAAGGATATATGGGCTTCCATTCTAATTCCCAGAGAGCTATTTATCGGGACTTTAAACCCGAAGGCATATAAATGTATTGTTGAACCTTACTGTCCAGCCCAGTTTGCTTGATAATTTGGCCTTTCACAAGGAGTCCCAATACCCCTCTGTAGCAACACAAATCTCAGCCTCACCAGAAGGGACTTGAAAGTCCGGAAATCCAGGCTAGAAGAAGCAACTTTGAAATTTGTAGATGACTTGGCCAATTTTGAATACACCCCTTTCATTCCTCAAGGTACCGTGTTGAAGAGGTACCAAAACTGGTGGGTGACTAACATAGAGATTTATCTGGCCATTCCACCTTTAAGCCTACTAACAGTGTTAGATGTGACCAAGCCCAAAGAAACCGGGGAGGTCACTTCTTCCACTATTTCAGAATTGGCACATGCTGCTCCTGCTGCTTCAATTCCTCCCAGAGTCACTCGGGCTGCCTCGAAGAAAGGTATACTCTTGTCTCTTCTCCTTTCGTCTTTCATAATGCATTTTGCCTTATCTTTAATTCTTCTTTTGTGGAGGTGGCCCATCACAAAAGAAAATGAGCCTCTTTGAACTCGAGAAAGGAACATCCAATGTTCAAGGGGAAGAAAATGAAGGATCAGATGAAGAGGAAGAGTTATTTTTAAAAAAAAAGAAGAAGGCGATCGTCTTTTCATCCGACTCGGTAACTGCCAGAGAGTCAGAAGATGAATTCATTTCTCTGGAATCTAGATCGCAGCTTGAAGAACTTGAGGGAAAAGTTGAGAAAGAAATTGAGAAAAAACAGACCCTGCCAATACAGAGGAAAAGGAAAAGAAAGATGACTGTTTCTCCTTCCGATATGGTCGAAGACTCTGATTCTGAGACAATCGCCAAGGCCATAGAGAAGAGAAAAAAGGTGTCTGCTCCCGCTCCTATCTCAGTCAAAGATACCATCGAAAAAGCAGCCATCAAGACAATAGAGCAAGAACATCCTAAAGCCATGATTGTCTTTGAAAGAGCTGAGAAGAGGCGGCGGCAACAGTTTATGAGAGATGAACCTGCTGCTGCTGACACACTACAAAGGGAAACTGTAAGAAGACAACAGACTGCCAGAGATTACACCCTTCGCAGTTCCCCCATTATTGCCGATACTTCTGGAGCAGGTAATTTTATGTTTTTTTGCGATTTTTCCCTCTGTTAGCCTTTGGTATCAAGATTTGACATTGCCTTACACTTCTTCCTCATGCTGCAGCAACTTCTGAGCTCATCTTCCTGATGGAACCTCTCTCAGTTTCATTCGAGGCAAATCAGACGCAGGATACAGGGACTACTCAGACCATACTTCCATTTTTGGGCTTTAGATTTTCTACCCTTTTCCTAAGGCCAAGCATTCCTGTACCTTTTCCTCTTGGTTTAGCTCCCTATCTTTCTTACTTGACTCTTGACTTTCCTCAATCTACTTCTTTACTGAGTCTTGCTCCTCTCTCCCCTTCCAAGGAGGCTCCAAGTGCTACCTTGTCTTTGATGAGTGCTGACAGCTCTCCAATCCGTGACTCACCATCTTTACCTAGCTTTAGCCCTCCTTCTCTTGATTCATTGGTGACCAGGACCATGGAGACCATCAAAGATGCTCCACCAATTTCTCCTGTTGCTATGTAATCTTCTGTGTCTCCCAAGGCAACTCTTTCTGCTCCCCTCATGTCTACTGATGAGATTGATATTTTTGAAGCAAGATTAGCTAGTCTTTTTGACATCACTTCTACTTCTCCGACATTCGATGAGGAGACTGAGCCATTAGTTTTAGCTGATTCTTTGCTGGAAATCTTTGAGAGTTCTCCTTCCTCTAGCAGCCAACCTTCTGTGCCTTCGATAGACTTGGATACCTATCTAGACCTGCTAATTTCTTTTTCGAGGATTCCCTTCGAGGCTCTACAAAGGCCTATAATAAAAAACGGGTTTCTTCAATGCTACAAACTTGCTGAGCAGTCTGGTATGGATGTCTCTAACCACCTATCCCAGGCAGCAGCTACCATTGATTTTTACATCAGCATCTGTCATGCTGCCAAGGCCGCAGATGAGAAATTGGTCAGAGATCAAAGTTTTGTTTCTCAAGTGCATACTGAAGTATCAACGCTTAAGGAACAACACTCATCTGCCTCTCACTTCCGAACTCAATTGCTGGAGAGGAAGGCTCAACTCGAAGAGGAGCTTTCTGCAGTGAATCAAGCCTTACTCCGAACTGACCTCAAACTGCAAATCACCAATCAAGGACTGGCTGATCAAAAGAAAGATATGACTGCAGCTATTCAACTGTTTGCATCATTTACAAATAGGAAATCCGTTGTACAAAAACAGCTAAAACATTGTAATGATTTTTGGGGCAACTTGTGGCACAATGTACTCGACTCTTTATAAAGTATTTCCTTGTTTATGTTCTTGTACTCACTGTTTATTTTGTTCCCTGTGTTTCCCAAATAGTTGGAAAATAAGGTTTTAAATATCTACCATTAATCTTTTTGGGATGCACATAACCACTCAGATCTTTCAAATGGTATGCCCCAAAAGGCAAAACTCTATGAATTTGATATGGTCCTTCCCAGTTAGGTGACCATTTGCCAAATCTATGGCTTCTAATCCCTATTGGGAGTATTGTTTTCCACACCAAATCACCTTCATCAAAGCCAATGTGTTTGACTTTCTTGTTATAATTTTTGGCTGCTTTCTTCTTCTGAAAGAGAATGCTATTTAATGCCAAAATTCTAGCTTCATCTATATCTTCTAATTCCAAGCACATACTTTGATAGTACTGCTCAGGATCCAACTGGTCTTGGCATCTTACCCTTAAAGATTTAACATTAATCTCCACTGGTAACACTGCATCATGCCCATAAACTAAGGCATAAGGAGTGACTCCTGTGCTTGACCTTGGGGAAGTTCTATAAGCCCACAATACATCTAACAATAAGTTATGCCAATCTCTCGGATTATCTTCCACAACTTTTTGTATTCCCTTTTTTAAGGACTTGTTAGATGACTCAGCTTGACCATTGGCTTGTGCGTAGTATGGAGTGGAATTCACAAGGCTAATCCCGAACTCAGCCACAAAAGACTTCACCATTTTCCCATCAAAAACAGTCCCATTATCGACCGTTATCGTTTGTGGGATGCCAAATCTATGAATCAAATCTTTAATGAACCCAATAACCTCCGTCTGATCTACAGCTTTATATGGTTTGGCTTCGACCCATTTGGTGAAATAATCAGTAGCCACCAAAATAAAACAATGATGCTTCGAAGAGGAAGGGTGTATTTTCCCCATCATATCCATGGCCCATCCTCTAAATGGCCAAGGCTTTACTACTGCATGTAGATTAGTTATGGGCACATGTCTTATTGTACCATGCTTTTGACATGCCTGGCAGCCCTTTGCATATTCTATGCAATCTTTAAGGATAGTCGGCCAATAATAGGAATGTCTTCGAAGCAGCCATCTCATTTTTACACCAGGCTGATGTGCACCACAGATACCTTCGTGAACTTCAGCCATAGCTATTAATGCTTCTTTTGGCCCTAAACATTCTAACAATAGACCATCTCCCCCTCTTTTGTAGAGATCATTGTTGTATATGATATATTGCATAGATTGCAATTTAACTCTTCTGCTAGCTTTCGAGGATGGGCCAGCCAAGTATTGTATTATTGGATGTCTCCAATCCTGTTCCTGCAGATCATTATAGTTGATTTCTAGGACTATGTTCCTCTCACACAAAGGAGGTATAGGTTTTTGGTATGTCGTTTGGCTTACATCCCAATGGGTACCATCTTTACTCTTTAAATTCGAAGCTTTCTGCGCCACATCGTTAGCTCTAATATTCAAGAATCTCGGGACATAAGTTACATTTACTATTTCAAATTGAGAGAGCAAATGTAATGCGACGACATAATAAGGCAGCATACTTATACTTTGACACTTGAAAATCCCTTTTACTTGGTTAACGACCAATTGGGAATCTCCAAATACGTCAACTGCACGTACTTGTAATCCAATAAGAATTTCCAATCCTACTATCACAGCTTCATATTCAGCTTGATTATTAGAACAAGCAGTTCCATCTATTCTGAAACCATGTGTGGTTTCAATTCCTTGTGGTGACTTGATTACTATACCAATTCCAATTAGGCCATTGGCTTTCGATCCATCGAACCACATATGCCATGGTTCGACACTAGCCATATTGAGTTCCATTATTTCTTGACTCTCTGTTTGAGATGGATGGTCTGCCAAAAAATTGGCTAAAACTTGTCCTTTCACTGCCCTTTGGGGCACATATTCTAAGTGAAATTCTGACAAGGCTAATACCCATTTGCCAATTCTTCCCCTCAACATAGGTCTAGATAACATGTATTTAACCAAATCTGTGGTTGCAATTACCAAGATAGTTGTAGGCAAAAGGTAATATCTTAATTTCATTACAGCAAAATACAATGCAAGGCAAAGCTTTTCTACAGCTGAATATTTACATTCGCAAGAATTTAAAAACCTACTAAGGTAATACACAGCTTGCTCCTTGCCTTCCTCATTGTCTTGGGCCAAAAAAGCTCCCAATGAATCTTCTGCTGCGGCTATGTACAACATCAAAGGCTTAACGCCATTTGGTGGCATCAGTACCGGAGGGTTGGCCAAGTAGGCTTTGATTCCATCGAAAGCACTTTGATGCTCCGTTGTCCACACAAATTCCTCTTCATCTTTCAGCCTTAATAAAGAAGAAAAAATTTTAGTTTTCCTTGCAGTGTTAGAAATGAATCTTCGAAGAAAATTAACCTGACCAAGGAACTTTTGCAATTCTTTCTTACTTGATGGAGGTCTGGCTTCAATGATGGCTTTGGCTTTATTCTGGTCGATCTGTATTCCTTTCTTGTGTACTACATAGCCCAAGAAGTTTCCAGATGATACGCCAAAAGCACACTTAAGAGGATTAAGCTTCAATTTGAACCTTCTCATTCTTTCAAAGGCTGCCTCTAAGTGAAACAAATGTTCCTCAATGGATTGGGATTTAACCACAATGTCATCAATATAACATTCCAAATATCCACCAATAAGGTCATGAAAGATAGTGTTCATAGCCCTCTGATATGTGGCCCCAGCATTCTTCAGGCCAAACAGCATTTTAACCCATTCGAAGGTCCCAATATTCCCAGGGCACCTAAATGCTGTCTTGTGAACATCTTCCTCCGCAATGCAGATTTGGTTATAGCCTGAGTGTCCATCCATCATTGATAAAATGTGATGTCCTGCTGAGCTATCTACCAACAAATCTACTATAGGCATAGGATATTCATCTTTTGGAGTTGCCAGATTTAAGTTTCTAAAATCAATGCATACTCTCATTTTGCCATTTTTCTTGACTACAGGTACAATATTAGATAGCCACTCAACATACCTGGCTGTTCTGATAAAGCCTGCCTTGAGTAGTCTAAGAATTTCTTCCTTGACTTTCTGGATCACCTCTGAACCCATTCTTCTTGGTTTTTGTTTGTATGGCTTGAAGTTAGGCTTCATGGGAAGCCTATGTTCCACTAATGACCTATCCAATCCTGGTAGTTCATTGTATGACCATGCAAAACAATCTTTATATCTTCTTAGAATAACCAACAACTGGTCCTTATCGGGAGAACTCAACCAAGCACTTATATAAATGGGTTGTTGTACAGAATCTTCCCCCAAATTTATTTCTTCTAAGGGGTCTTGTATCTGAGTACCTACTGGAACCCCTTCTTTGATCTTCTCTGACTCCACAGGAATCTCCTTGCTGTGTTTTGCTTCCAGGCTCTTTGATTCCTCCTCTTTATTTTCCTCCTCATGGACAAAATCTGTCCAAAAGGATTCTTCTTCCTGTATTTCTTGGACTTTTGTTTCTATGTCCAATGCACAGTATTTATTAAGAGTTAAAACTCTGGCTTGTTGCTGCTCCCGCTTGCAGCCAATCATCATGACCTCTTCCTCCTGCTCTTGAACTTTCTGGACTATTGACTTTATATCCAATATTGAAAATTTGATTAAAGCCAAAGTCCTGGCTTCTGGTACTTCATCTTGCTGCCTATAACCAGGCATCATTGTCATCTTTATCCTCTAATTCTTCACCAGCACTCTCCTGGACTAAATGCTTCAGGCGTGCTACTTCCTTATCAGCCGTTTCTTCGGCTGAACCATCGAATTCCATCAGTATACTGAGCGGTGCCACACTGTCAATATACAACTTGGCTTCTGCGAAATCAGCACAGGCTACGAAAGGTTGAGGATCTGCATTAATTTCCTCCGTCCTCCCATTGCCTAGAGCTATTATCATTTTTTGATGCAAAGAGGAAGGCACGCATTTATTAGTATGGATCCAAT
The DNA here is from genome assembly GCF_055761805.1 of Camellia sinensis. Classification (NCBI taxonomy): domain Eukaryota; kingdom Viridiplantae; phylum Streptophyta; class Magnoliopsida; order Ericales; family Theaceae; genus Camellia; species Camellia sinensis. The sequence continues at coordinate 18,971,015 of NC_138966.1, forward strand.
CTCTACCAAGTAAGGCATTGTACTTCGCATTGCTATCGATGACGAAAAATGCCGTCATGCAGTCCTTGGTTCCCACACTGAGGTTGATTGGTAAAATTCCCTGGGCCATCTGCTTGTCTCCGGCAAAACCAGCAATGGTTGTACTGGTTGGGATCAACCTGGGATTCTTCTTTCCTAATTTCTTCAGGGAGGATTTCGGTAATAAGTTCACCGCCGCTCCATTATCCACCAAGACTCGGTTTAACTGAACCCCATCGAAGAAGGCCTTAATGTACAAAGGCTTAACATGCTGCGTCATGGAATTCGAGGGATATTCGAATGGATACGAGAGGTTAATGCTTACCACTTCCTCGCTCTCATATTCAGCTTCCATTGGGGTAACCATTTCGAAATTATCTTGCACCATACTCGCTTGTGAATCTTCACTAGAGATCGGAATTGGATCAGCTTCCTGCCCTTCTTGATTCTCATCTCCAGCTTGGAATTCCTGTGGTAGTATGTGTACCATGTTTACTGATACCGGGGGAAACGAGCCAAACTGGATGGCTGGCTGTGCCTATTTTCCCTCTTGGTCACCTTGGTCAATTTCTTCAGAAACATCCTACATAATGCATTCTAGTATTTCATTGTTAACGGGTCCCTTCGAATGATTTTCCTCAGCTGGCTTTCCAACCAGAAATGTTTGCTCAGCCATGAAGGCTTCGAACATTTCTTCTTCCACCATTTCTTTCTTCTGGCTTATGTCACTATCTTCTTCCGTTTCGCTGCCACTCTCCATCAGAGCTTTCTCCATCCCTGCTAGACTTTCCTTCTCTCTGGCCTTTAGTTCAGAATGAACCTTGGCCAACTGTTCTCTGCTGCGGTCCACCTCGTTTTGCATAACTGGCTTTGAATTATGGTCTAACTTTCAATTCTTCCTTTCTCCTATATGGATCATCGAAGAACTCTCTCCACTTTCTTTCAGGTCTCTCTGGTATTGGGTGTACCTACGCTGAATTTTTCTCTTTTGTGATCTAGAAATAACGGGGACCATATCTGGTTCCCTTGTTCTTGGGTGTTTCAGCAATACCCAGTTATTGGGGGCAACCAAAGGAGGCTTAACCATCCTACTTTGATTTCCAAAATTCCTTTGGGAAGGAAATTCCCTAGGTTTGTTTTGCATCACAAACCAATCTGGGACTCCAGGTACCCACGAACTTACTGACCCAGACGTTGAACCGCCCCTTTCTTCTTTCGAGGTCACCTTCGAGGCTGGCTGTGAAGACAATTGTTTAGCCCTGTCCCCAAGCTTTGAGCCTAATTCAGGTTCTCGGTGATGGTGATCATTTTCTATCTTTCGTGAAGCTGGCCCAAGGGGCCAATTCCTGGCTTTGATACCAAAACCTGAACTCTTCTCCAGCCTTCTTTCAGAATGACTACTCTCCAACCTATAATAGTTAGGTGATCTGGACTCATAGAAGGGCCTCTTGCCTTTAGCATATATTCTGTTAACTGCAGGTTCAACCACTAATGGCTGCTGCCTAACATTAGCCGGATACGGCCTTTTGTTATAAGCATTGGTTGGTTTGGGACGCCTTTGCACATCCCTGTAATACTGCTTCCCATCGACTGGAAGGCCTTTCAACCACTTATAACTCAGTCTGCACCTGGGACACATTCGTTGCATTACGGCTGCCTCTAGGGAGTCATCATCCAGTGCTTTTTCATCAGAATCTTCCCTCTGATGTGGGAAGTCTCGTCCCATGGCTGGTGGACTTCTAAGGTCTTTTTTGGTTGCTGTCTGGTTGGCCACATGCATCTGTACATTGACTTCCTCCAATTCTTTCAGAGACAAGTTCTGAAAGTCTGACATAATGACATTGGCTACCACCTCTCCAATTTCTGGAAATGGATTCCTATCGATCCCCATGGCTTTTTCAGCTTTGGCTGGGAACTTCAAACTCCCCTTCCGAATTTGTTCTTGGATCCTGTCTCGAAAAATAACACAGTTTTTAGTCGAGTGAGACCAAGAATTATGCCATTTGCAATATATTTTTCCTTTAAGTTCATCAAGAGATGAAATTTTAACACCCTTTGGTAACTTAAGGAAGTTGGCCGCAAGCAAATGATCAAAAATGTCATCTGCCTTAGTTAAATCGAAAGAATATTTCCTGTGGAGATCTTTCTTTTTAAACTGCTGGTCAATTGTTGTATCTTTATGGATTAATGCTTCACAGATCATAGGCTCTTTTCCCACAATCTCTGCTGCATCAATCTCATAATTAGGATCTTTGTAGTATGTCCTATATGATGCATTATTTCGATCATGTTCCTCTTCCAGTAATGCTTCATATCTGGATACTTTATAAGTTAGTTCCACTAAATCTCTAAACTCTGTTGAATCAAACTTCTTTCGAAGCCTGAACTCTAGGCCATTTTGGGCCAATCTTACAAATTTAGTTTCTGGCAAGATTACTCTACATTTATTTCGAGCCCTCTTAAATCTGGAAATAAACTGAGTAGCCTTCTCTTCAGGCCTTTGACTCAACCTGGCCAAGTCTGCCATAGAAACTTCTGGCTCTGATTGGAAGAACTGGGCATGAAATGCTTCTTCCATATGATGCCAAGTCTGGATGGAGCCAGGTGGAAGGTTAATATACCATATAAATGCTCCTCCGGTTAGAGAATTTGGGAATAGTCTCAACTTTATATAGTCATGATTGGTAAACTCACCACACTGAGCGGCAAACCTAGCAATATGTTCTACTGTGGATTGGTTTCCGTTCCCATGAAAGAGGACAAAATCTGGTACCCTGAAACCTCTTGGATATTCATGTACCCTATCGACCCATTCTGGGTATGGTTTTCTATACACAGGGGTCTGGACCCCCCGAGCCATTGGTCCACACAACTCCCTAACTATCTCAGTGATCTGGTCCCTAGGGACCATATTTTGTGCCTGCTGAACCACCACTGGGGGAACAAACACAGGATTTGGTGGACAAACTTGTGCTTGTGGTCCTCTTGGTCCATAAGGTGGTACATTTGGGACTGGTTGTCCCTGTGGTAGAGGGTGCTGTTGGGGGTGTAGGTAACCTCTTTGAACCTGTCCTGCGAAAGGACCTACGAAAGGTGCTGGAACAGGTATTGTATCCCTTCCACTTGTAGGAAAACCTTCCAACCCCCCGGGTATAAATTCGAATACAGGATTATTGTACCCCCTGGTACCAGGTATGGCTTCGAATGTGGGATTTTGACTCATTCTTATGCCATTTTCTTGTACTGGGCCAGATCCACCAATCTGCATGGCTTCACTGTTGAACATTGAGGCATTCTGGCCTGCTACAGGCCTCGAAATGGGTTCGTACCAAGACTGAAGTGGTAATCTTTCATGAATCTGATTACTAGTTTGACCATTAGAATGTCCATTAGCTTGCATAGGCTGTTTGTCTCTAGCCAATCTTTGCTGAGGGACATTCACCTCCTCTATGTGTCTTACATTCGTTGGTTGGTGGTTATTCATTCGATCCAAAAAGGATACTGCCCACCTTTCCATTATGTTTATTAATTGCTGTCCCATGGCGTCTACCAAGCCGCCCCACGGATTGGCTGGCTGAGTAGATGGGACACTGGATGGTCCAATTCCTTGGTCTCGTCCACTATTGCGAACAAATGGTATTTGCTCTGAGGTATTGGTCTGTTCGATCATGGGTTCCGATAGGATAGGAGTCTCCACAGGATGTGTTATCACATTATCCTCTGGGTTGGATGTCTTCACTTCTCCTTCCACGCCTTCTTCCAAACGTTCATTTTCTCCTTGTCTCCTACGTCTAGCCATTTTTGTTTTAAAAATGTCCCACTGGGCGTGCCAAAAATATATGTTGGCTTTTTTGGCTTTCGAAGGTTATTTCCGTAATTATGAGCGTGCCAGTAAGGATCAATCAGTCCTTACAGAATTGTAATTGCCAAACAATTATTCAGACGATTGTGTTATGGTTCTTTCGGCCTCAATAAAGAGGACTTTTACTGGTGGCTTACTGGTAATTTGACTTCAAAAAACTTGAACGTAAGAACAATTGAATAAACTGAAATATTTCATTAGTATGAAAAACTTACAATGATCTTAGTTCCGTAGAGAATTACAGCGGCAATATACTCGAAAACTACTCCCATAAATGAAGTGCGGCGCAGAAACTTAAAGTACAGAAATATAAAGGACAGGAAATAACACTGGACTATGTAAAGTAATTCTTTAGATCTTTTTTGTCGTCCCTTTCTCTGAAGTCCTTCCTGCTATTTATACTCTCCGAAGATAACCATCGAATTGTACTTCAAACCGTCGAACTGCTCCTCCGTAGTCGCTGATCATGCTACCTTATAAGTAGTTCCACTACGCCTTCACTTGCAGTTAGGCTTCCCCCTTATATTCGAATTTGAAATGTGAGCAACCGTTGAAGCCACGTCACTGTACGTCTCTTTGTTGATCTGCTACTACTCAGATCTTATAACAACCAATATTAAGTGCCACGTGTATGATCAGGATCGAAAACCTACCTGGTCTCTCCATATTACCCTCACTTCGCCACGCGTCGGATTGTCACTGGCTTAGTACAAAATGTGTAGCCAACAGTATTCTACACAACTTTAAAATAAAATGTATTCTACACAACTTTAAAATAAAATGCATCACATTTTACTTTTGTAATAAAATCTGGATTAAATTTTTAGAAAAATTATTCATAATTTTACCGAAACATAAAAAATATAAATAAAATTTATTCAACATAACTTTAAAATAAAACGCATCATATTTTACTATTGTAATAAAATTTGGATTAAAATTTTACAAAAATTATTCACAATTTTACCCATAAATAAAATATATAAATAAAATTTATTCTACATAACTTTAAAATAAAACGCATCACATTTTACATATTGTAATAAAATCTGGATTAAATTTTTATGATACTGGAATTATTCTTTACTTTATAGAGCACATGGCAGGCAAGCTGGGGCTGGTCAAAGGTACTCTCTTTATTCTCGCTCCCACCATTGCTTCTCCAAAGTTAACACCCAAATGTCCACTCAGCATCCACAAAAATCGACCAAACTTTTCCAGGGTAAGGGTCATCTGTTTTTTAATTTTTTACTAATTTTATTTTAATATATATATAATTTTTTTTTTAATAACTCGATATCCAGCTCATTAGATCAATTAATTTAGAAACCAATCTTACTCTCCCCTTGTAAGGGTCTCAATTAAAGTCAAGACCTTGCCTTATATAGATTGGTACTAAAAAATTATTTAGGGTTAGGAGATTTCAAACCTAACATCTTAAAAGAAACACATCTCCAAAATCCAAACCTTGACCACCAAGCACCCCTTGAGGTTTAATTTTATCTCAATACATATTCAATCATTAGATCATGGGTAAATTACATTGGCAACTCATGAAATTTTTATTTAATACATATTCTGTCCTTATGTTTGAAAAATTACATTCTCCTCACTGAGGTTTATAATCTCATTCCAAATTGCCTCGTAGATAGCTGACGACATGCTCGAAAATTTTCTAAATGACCATTTTGTCGTTTTTCTTACCATTTCTTTCCCCTATTATCATAACTACATTCTATAACTTTCTATCATTAAATTGTATCTGAATATATTTTTATTGAGTGTTGATATACAAACATAAATCTTATATAAAATTTTCAAATACACTGATATAGCTTAATTATGACCTTTCGTTTCAAAACAAAACACCCATAAGTATGATTTATATTTACAATAATATCACTATCACAATATTTTTATGATATTTTTGTATAAATTTTTATAAATGAATAGAATTTTTCATTTTTATTTCCACCATCATTTTTCTTTCTTGTCTATTCACCCACATTTTATTACAGTATTACTAAATACCGTCATTCACATTTATTACAATAATACTGAATTTTTCTATTTTTATATTTTTTTGTATTTGGTAAATTTAAAAAAAAAATCACAAAATATTATAATTCTTAAGTGTATCTAGATTAAGTGTATCTAAAAAAAATGCTTAAAATATTTAAAATATTCAGTAAAAATTAAAAAAAATGAAAAATAAAGAAATTCAATTTTTTGTGTGCATTAAACCAAAGAAGATAATTGTTATTTCTTTTGAAATAACACGAACAAAATATCAGTATTATTTTATATGTAGAAAGGCTAAGGAACAAATATATCATTTTAATCTGACAGGAATAAGTGTAATTTTTTAAACGTGAGGGGGGATCTGTATTAAACAAAAATCTCGGCGATGTCACTGTAATTTACCCTTAGATCATATATATATTTTTGGGTGAAGTACACTAACAATCCCTATAGTTTAAGACTTGCGTCACTTTAATCCCTAATCTTTTAATTGTAATATATTTAACTTTGAATTTTGAATCTCGTTCTAAATAAGGATAATTGAAATCATTGTTGTTCCATTTGAAGGGCAAAGTCGTCATACAAATTATTTTGTGTTGGTTAATTTATATGTTGTTTGAAATATAATAGTCTTTTTTTAATGATTTATGTTGGAATTTTTTTTTGTTATAAAGTTCTGTTTGATTTTATTTTCATAATTTATTTTCAGAAAAATTTTCTAAGAAACTAAATATTAAATTGATGAAAATAATTAAAACCACATTATTTTTATATAATTTTATTTTTTGGGAGGGTAGAAATAATTTTTTTAAATAATTTGTTTTGATATTTATTTTCATTAAATTAGTTTTTATTTTTTCAAAGGTCAAACATTGCGACAACTTTGATATCATTGTTAAATCAATCCATTAAATCAAGAAATCTAAAACTAAAAACATTTCATATATTAAACATATCGATTATATATTAAAAGCCTAATAATCATCAATTACATGGTAATCAACCAAAAATATTTGTTAACAACAAATAAAACCATCTAGTACATGATGACCATCAAAAATTATCAATAAAACAACCACCTATTACATGATTATCATCCAAACACATATTAAAAATTAAGTTGGTAAAAAAATAAAAATACAAAAATATAAATTAATAAATAAATTTGTTTTTTTTATATAACTTTATCTTTGGTGAGTAGAAATAATTTTGGGTGAATTACACTAACGGTCCCTATAGTTTGAGACTTGTGTTATTTTAGTCTCTGACTTTTCAATTGTGACACATTCGACCCTGAATTTTGAATCTTATTCCAAATAAGGACAATTGAAGATACCATTAAATTTTTCAAGGGCAAAATAATCAATTTGATAAAATATAAACTAATTTGATAAAAATAAATGTCAAAAAAAATATTTTTGAATTTTTAAAAATTATTTCTACCCACCAAAGATAAATTTATGTAAAATTAATAAATCTTTTAGACATTTGTTTATTTTACTAAATTATTTTTTATTATGTGTTTGGATGATAATCATGTCTGGGTGGTTGTTTTTGTTTTCATTAAATTAGTTTCTATTTTTTCAAAAGTCAAATATGGCGACAATTTTAATATCATTATTAAACCAATCCATTAAATTAAAAATCCAAAACTAAAAATATTTCATATATTAAATGTATCGATTACACATTAAAAGCATGACAGCTGCCCATTACATTATCATCATCTAAACATATAATTAAAATTAATTTGATAAAATAAATAAATAAATAAATGTTTAAAAAATTTATCAATTTTACATAATTTTATCTTTGGAGTGTAAAAATAATTTTTAAAAATTTAAAAATATTTTTTTGACATTTATTTTTGTCAAATTAGTTTATATTTTATCAAATTGACAATTTTACTTTTGAAATTAAGCAATGATATCTTCAATTGTCCTTATTTGGAACAAGATTCAAAATTTAGGGTCAAATGTGTCACAATTGAAAAGTCAGGGACCAAAGTGACACGAGCCACAAATTATAAGGACTATTAGTGTAATTTGCCCAATAATTTTTTGACATTTATTTTTGTCAAACTAGTTTATATTTTATCAAATTGACAACTTTGCTCTTGAAATAGAGCAGCAATATCTTCAATTGTGCTTATTTAAAACGAGATTCAAAATTAAAGGTCAAATGTATCACAATTGAAATATTGGAGACCGAAACGATACAAGCTCCAAATTGTAACGCCCTCAATTTAAGACATAAATCATTCATTCACAAGTCCCATGAACATAAAGAAATAATACATTTTCATTCATCAGAGTCTTCTTTACAAAAGATATTATATGTTAACAACAAAGTAAATGCCCTACGGGCTTACAACTTTCCAAGTTATCACTTGGTTACAACAACAGAAGAGTTCTAACTATATATATAAAAAGCCCTCGGCTTGGATTTACATTTAACACAAAATATAAATAACAAACGGAGTCTTCAACTCCTAAACCCCCAAAGCTAAGACCTTGGAGGCGGCATATCATCTGTACTTAAAAAATGGTGTCCCAAGTAGGCCAATGCCCAATAGAGATATGCTAAACAATATATGAGAATTAACTAAAACATTAGCATCCGATAAATGTGTAACACTTGTAAACCACGTACATCCTTTCCATAACCAATCAACATTCACATCCATATTTCAATCCATTTCCATTTATTTATCCAAATCAATTCATTGACATAGTTCATTGATATCTAAACATTTCAAAATGAGACTACAACTCATATCGTCAATACTTCAATCATAAACATCATTCATCCATTTCGATTCACTTGTCATTTTACGAAACTACGCCCGAGGGAACCGGCACCCAAATATATATATATATATATATAATTTCGGGACTTTCACCCTGGACACTCCGGCCAACTTAATTGATAATGGAGTCTATCTCCTATCTCCTCCCAAACAAAGATACATATACAATGTATTTAAACATGTTGTCATATGCAATGACCGATTCAATCACGTATACAATGTTTATATTCAATCGTCATATTCAATGACATAACCCAATTGATTAGTTTCAATTTACCTAATCATCATGCAGTTTCTATAACAATCATGGCTATCCTCCACCGATAGCTCAAAACAAATATATCTAAACAGATAAATAAATTTCTCAACAGTTAATATATCACATTTTCCATAGGTGAATGATTCATCAATCCAACTACACCATTTAATCACAATTTCCTCCAATTTCAAGATTTTCAAACCAATTTCATATCTCCACATCATTTTCATTATTTATGCAAATAACTTTTATAATTTAAATTAGGGCATTTTCCCTCTTTTCTCAAATATTGCTCCCAAGGTCAAATCTCACCCATAACACACAAACAACCCCATTTTCAAGACCTCACATACAAATGGAACCCAACAATAAGAAACCCTTCTTTTAAACATTCAAACTCAAACCCTAACTTTACCCAAAATTCTCAGATCCCACCATTTTATACAAAATGACTAACATTTATGTCAAAGCTCATATTAATGAGTAGATTATCCTTACCTCAAATGGAGAAGCTCAAAGGAGAAGAAGATAGAAACTCCAGATGCTCCAAATCCACACTTTTTCAGATCAAAGGGAAGCCCTCGCCAAGCTCTATCTTTTTTACAAAGGAAGTAGGGTAGAAAACGTCTAGAACATGGTGTATTTGTAGAGAGAGCGAGAGAGTTTAGAGAGAGAGGCAGCCGGGTTTAGGGTTTGGAGTGAAAAAGGAGATGAAAAAGTGATAAAAGTCACGCTGCTACAAACTGATATATACAGGGCTCGCTCGAGCGAAGGAGTTGTCGCTCGAGCGACTGGACACAAAAGAACCTCGCTCAAGCGCAAGAAGCGTCGCTTGAGCGAACAATGCAGAGCTTCAGGTCTGTAACGCAGAAGCACGCTCGAGAACAAGGGTTCTCGCTCGAGCGAAGGAATCAATAACACAAATCTCGCTCGAGCGCAAGAAAGCTTGCTCGAGTGAAGAATACCAACATTCAGGTCTTACATAGACGCAGACGCATGCTCGAGAGCAAGAGACACACCACACAAAACTTTCTCGAGCGCAAGAAGCCTCGCTCGAGCGAAGAAGCAAATGCCCAAGGCTCGTTCGAGCGCAAAAAGTCTCGCTCGAGCGAAGAAACCAAATCCTGGGAAGCAACCTTTTGTTCCAACTCACAACCAACCTGTTCCAAACTTACCCAACACATCCACAACTCAAATACAAAGAATTAAAGGATGGAAACAAGATATAGACGACAACATACAACCAAGAAACCCGAGTCCGGAATACAATAAATGACGGGGAAAAACCCAGATCGCTATACAAATCACAAGGACTGTTAGTGTAATTCGCCATATATTTTTAAATCAAACCAATCTATGATGCTTTATCTCAATATACATTCAATCATTAGATAATATATATTTTTTAAATCAAACCAAACTAAGACACTTTTTATGAATAAATTAGAGGTGGGAAATGTGCGGGTATGGACAGATTTAGGCAGGTCAAAACTATTGGGATTATGGTTTTTATATGCTTATTTTGAGCCAATTTTAAGCCCAAATTTGAGTGGGGCCTACACATCTTTTGGGGTGGGTCCAAAGAAGTGATGTGTTCCTTGCCGCATGACAAGTCACACAGTGAAAACGGTTCGTCAAAAACCATTTGAGTAAATGGGAAGTTGATATCATTTTCGTATTCGTGGAATGGACAATTAAAGAAGTAAAATGTGGATTTCCTTGAAATGGATTGTCTCACATTGAAACTTGAAAGAGATTTTGTGAGTATATAAGCTCTAGGTGGACAAACTTAGGTTGGGCCCTAAGGGGCATCCCAAGTTTATAGAAGGGAGGAGTTATGGATAAAGTGAGCACTGGCTCAAATCACCACACATACGCGTGCTACTGTCGTCCGTCTGTCCGACCGAGCCATGTCGAGACAGGTCAGGTCAGTCATACTATTAATTTTTTCCAAAAATTCTTAATTTGAATTCAAATTTTTTGCTCTTAACCAATATTTCTTTTCCAAACCAATCCAAGCAAATTCAAACAGGTTTTTCAACTTATTTTGCACCGAACAGATTCAATTCTTCCCAGACAGATTTAAAACTGCCCAGCAATTTCCAACATATTCAAAATTGGTTTCAAACAAATTTGCACCTGTTCAATTTGAATTATATATGTTCAGTAAAGGCACCAATTAGCCTATAAAAGCAGACCCTTTCCAGCAATTGATTGATTTTGAAAATTCGCTGGTTGCTTTCTAATTTTGCTCTCTTGCATTGTTACTCTTTATATTAGTTTTAGGAAAAATTCTGAGAGTATAGAACACAGGTTCTAGTTTGCCGTACAGATTGTTTGGACTACTACTACAATCTGTGAACATCATTGTATCCTAGGAGATAGATACCATTTATCCGTAAGCACCGATGCGAGGCGAATATGTCTTAATGATAAAGTGTTACACACTCGACTTGATCAATTTTGTACTTATTCGTTTCGGTAAATAAATTATCGGGTAAATAAAATTTTATTTAGACAAAAAATATTCTTATCACTAAAAACGATTTTCCTCTAGATCTAATACCTTACACCCTCTTTAAATTGGACTTTTCTCCAATTAACCCAATTCAAAATAAATTTCAGTAATGTCATATATTATTGGGTGCTCGAGCAAAAAGTCCAAAATCCAAACTACCCACGTATATATATATATATATATATATTTGTTTTGCTAAACCAAACCCTAAACACTCTCCTCCATTCTCTCTTCATCGTTTTCTCTCTCTAAAAGTTGATGAATGAGTAGTCTCTCTTTGTGGCTCATTTCGATCTGTCCTCAACTATTCACTGAGCTTTACCGCCCTTTTATCCCCTCCACCAGTAACCCTACCCTATCTCCACCGTTGCAAACCCTAACAATCATCGTCGCCAACCTCACAGCGCCACTCCACTACGGCGTCAATGAGTCCTATACCCTTACCATCTTCGCCACCGTTGTCCTCTATCGTCAGCAAGACCTTCTCCTGGTTTAGATCTAAGTAAGCCACCGTCATCAACCTCCTCCTAGTTAAACCCTAAAAGATGAAGAAGATGGCAGGTCGATCCTTCGACATTGCTGTGTCAGTCCTTCATCAGCAGCTTTTTCACAGATAAAGCGCCATTTTTGGCAGCTCTTCTTCAACTAATTTATTAAAGAGAGAGAGAGAGAGAGAGAGAGAGAAAGAGAGAGAGCGCAAAATCACTCATCTTCTCATATCTGTGATAGATTTGACACATTGAATGCGGAGAATGAGGAAAAAATGAGCTTCGATCTGGTCCGTTCGAGCACTCATGGAAACCTCAACAAGCATATTTCTTAGCTTATACAGTGCAAACCTCTCCCCGAGCAAGAGGCTATTATTATTATTATTATTATTATTATTATTATTATTATTATTATTATTATTATTATTATTATTATTTATTTTTCACTTCTTTTGTCACTTCTCGCTAGCTTTTCTTGTTGAATCTTTGAAATTATACGTTGTTGTATGATTCTTTTTTCTTGTTTGATATATGTTAATATGGATCAGAATTAATTTGTGAAGGTTGAAGTGAACAAGTTTATGAAATTTTGTTGATTTTGGCTCTCTTATCTGAACATTTAGATAATTTTTTACTAGATTTGACTCATAACACATAGGACTCTCCATTTTTTACTAGAACTATTAATAAATCGAGCTCTCTTTCGCTCTCTCTCTCTCTCTCTCTCTCTCTGTATTTGTATATATATATATATATATATGTATGTATAGCGAAGAGTTAGGATTGATGTTCAATGTTTACCTTGTTTAGCAAGTGGTTGATCTGTTTGCATTTGCGTTTGAGTTTGCATTTGTGTTTGTGCTTGTGTTTGCATTTGCGTTTACGTTTGCATTTCAGATAACGAGAGTGTGAAGGCAATCCAAACATAACTCTGTCCCTAAATAACTATTTTGAAACTGATGTGCCTTTTTTTTTTTTTTAGTTGTTGATTGTTGTTATTGATTTGGTGTTGTTGTTGTTATTGTTGATTATGATGATCAAAATCAAACAGATAATTTTTTGTTTTTGCATTGAACAGATAAGGATAAGAGAGAGATATATATTAAAGAGAAAAGAAAGATTTGAATAGATAATAAAATATGTTTAAAATTTGAACAGATAAAAAAATTAAATAGATAAAAAAAATTAAACAAATAGAAAATTGAACAGATAGTTTTAAACAGATAATTGAAAAAATTGAACAAAAATAAAATTTGGACAAATATTTGAACAAATAAGGGAAAAAATTTGAACAGATAGTCAATAAAAGTCAATAGATAAAAAAAGTTAACAGATAAATTAAGGGGTAAAATTGAAAACAAATTGTCCTCTAAAACTAACAAAAGGACTTCTCATAAAACTATTTCACAAAGAGTAGACATTTCACTAATAAAAAATATCAACTAGATCTAATATCTTTTAACCTTCATACTTTAAATTTTTTTAACAATTTTCTCTGTATTTTTTAGAAGAATGATATAAGTCACTAATTTTTTATTACAATAATACTTGAGACTACTAATTAGAGGTACCATTATTGATATCACAGTGAATCCCACCCAATATTACAGTAGTTTTTTTTTTTTTTTTTTTTTTTCGACTCGCTCATAGTAGATTTAGCAACAATGATTCATCCCACTAAAAATATCACCACTAATAGCACTAATACATTAAAAAAGTAAAAAAAAAAAAAAAACACAACTCCAAGACCAAAACATCACATCATTAATGACGGGACCCACTACCACCTAATTAGTGGAAGCACTAATTAGTGCTCTCAAGCATTTTTCGTAGATTTAGAGCTCATTGTTACTGTTTTTATTACTACCGTATGCCACTTTTTACATAGAAACTAGAGATAATTATTATTAAAAAAATTAATGAAATCCAATTACTATAATATATCTACTTTTTTGGTCCTAATTCTATGCATCTACAACTTTTTAACTTTCCCTATTGAGAAAACATCTATATATATCTACTCCTCCATTCGAACCCAAAACCACCTGCAATCAACGAAGGCTTTTTCCAGGTACACAAAATTACAATCAAACACAGTCACAAACCTTGAATCAAAATAAAAAACACGGTCACAAACCTACTCTCTTCTATCAGAGAATTAGGTTTTCACAGTCATGGGTGTGGTGGTAGAAGTGAACTCAATCCCACTGCCGGAGACTAAAACTCCGGTAATCTCAGCGCCGCCGTTCCAGCTGCATTCGCCATCGCTGACTCGATCCCCTCTCCTCGATTCCATCATTCCAAAGACTCCGAAAAGTCCACTGGTTCGGATGATGACTCCGATGGCAAGTCCCATGAAGAAGGCCTTTTCGACGATGCAAGGGTACTTGGAAGAAGTGGGAAATCTGACGAAGCTCAATCCACAGGAGTCATGGCTTCCGATCACAGAGTCGAGGAATGGAAATGCATACTATGCTGCTTTCCACAGCCTCAACTCTGGGATCGGAGTTCAAGCTCTTTTGCTTCCCTTGGCTTTCACTGCACTTGGCTGGTAAGCTTATACATATTATATACATCGACAATGCTTACTACGATTGAGCAGAAAATGAAATGTGTGAATCAAATTCATTTGGAGTATGATTCAAACTATATTAAATTTTCATTTTCATTTGTTGTCAAACTTTTTCTTGTCAATAATGCTACACTGACTATCTTTATATACCAGATATACAACCTGTTAAAAAAAATCATAAAAATTTTGCACCCAAAAAAAAATTGATGTGTAACCAAGAATAAACTTGGACGTCACATTTTTTTTTTCTTCCCTTTTTTGCCTTTTTTTTTGTGTGTGTGTGCGCGCGCGCACGCGCTCGCACGTCATGATTGAGTGAAAATAACATTAAGATTGTGTTTGAAATTAGAATCATAGATTTTGGTAGATTTAGAAAGGGAAAGGAAAAAAATAAGTGAAAAATGAAATATTATTATTATATTTACATTTCACCAACTTCTTACTCTTTTTATTTCAAATTTTTATTTAAATTAATAATTTAAACATGGTCTAAAATTCGTTTGATAAATGGTAGATCTCTTAATCAAAATTTTCAAATAAGTTGTGGCTAATTAACTTTTCTCAAATATGAGTGAACTTGTCCATTTTAATCAATGAATATATGACTGGACTAAAGTAGCTTCAAAGAACACTCCAATTTGAGTTTTGCTTGTTTTAATAGCCAAAATTGAATTGCAGGACTTGGGGGATCATATGCCTATCAGTGGCTTTTGTGTGGCAACTCTATACCCTGTGGTTACTCATCCAACTTCACGAGTCTGTCCCTGGGACTCGCTACAGCAGATACCTCCAGCTTTCTATGGCTGCTTTTGGTAATTATAACACTAATCTCAATCTCATGTGGGTTTAATACATCATCATCATTCTAATGTGCATGAACACATATAGCATTTTTAACTCCTAATTACAAAATGATCAATAATGTGTAGTATCACCAAATTATATTTGATGATATGGAAGTGTTCATGAATCAAGCATGATAATAAATCTGATCCTCACATTTCTTTTCGAGATACTTATATTTAAATATGTAATACTGTTCTAAATTTGGTCCACAAAATTGCATTGAACACTAAACACTAGTACTTTTTATAATCTGTTTAGCATTTGTCGTACAAATATATGTGAAAAAGTAAGCAAAAATACATCCAGCAACATAATTTTGTTATTTTCAATTTTTGTAGGGTTGTATTTAGATATTAATTTATTAAGATATAATGGATAGAAAAAAATATAAAGAGAAAAGAGAAGAAATTTTATTTTTTTTAAAAATCTTGCATCTCTTGTGAAAAAACCACTACTATGTTATTCTAATGTGTAATTTTGTAATTATTATTATTTTTTTTAATAAAAAGAATACAAGCATTTTTGAATATTTCTTAAAAAAAAGCATTTTGTAAGCTTTTTATTTATTTATTTTTATTTTTTTTATTTTATTTTTTTATCAGCAAAAAATTTTTTTATTAACAATATAAAATTAAAGGTATAAAAAGATGACACGTATCGAGAGAGATTCGGATTTTGTAAGCCTTTTATATTGACCAAAAAGTAATTGACATTGGAACTCTTGTGAAGGTGAGAAGATAGGGAAGTTGGTGGTGCTATTTCCGACCATGTATCTATCAGGAGGAACTTGCGTTGCTCTAATCATGATTGGCGGCGGAACCATGAAGATTTTATTCCAGATCGTGTGTGGGTCCACCGGATCATCATGCAACGCTAATTCGCTGACAACTGTCGAGTGGTACATAGTATTCACTACCTCGGCGGTCATTTTAGCACAGCTTCCCAACCTCAATTCCATCGCTGGAGTTTCTCTCATCGGTGCAATTACAGCCGTTGCTTACTGTACACTCATATGGACCCTCTCCGTAGTCAAAGGTAGGCCCATTGGCTTCTCATACGGCCCATCACAGGTGGCAGAATCTGATGGGGCTAAGCTCTACACTACTCTCGATGCACTTGGAATGATTGCCTTCGCTTTCAGAGGCCACAATCTTGTTCTTGAAATTCAGGTTAGTGCCTTGGTGGGTCTCAAGCATTCTAAAAAATTAATAATAATAATAATAATTTAAATTATTTAAAGTTATTATTTTTATTATAAGAAACGCTAATCACAGTGAAGTGGTGGTCATTATCATCTATACTACATTATTATAGTTATTATGTGTTTATCTTCTTAAGTTTGAAATGTTTTGTAAATCTTATTTTGATATTTTTTTTTTTTTTTTTTTGTGAATGTTATATTGTAGGGCACAATGCCATCGAGTCTAAAGCATCCATCACGCCTGCCAATGTGGAAAGGAGTAAAATTCTCATATCTAATAATCGCATTGTGTTTGTTTCCAGTTGCAATTGGAGGATATTGGGCTTATGGAAATTTGGTAATCACCATAATGATTTTTGTGTTCTCTAATCTTCACACTTTGCACAACAACAAAGACAATAAAAATTAGAAAATAATACAAGTTCATAACCATTATCTGTAATGCTGTGTTTGGTTGAGGGATTTGGAAATGAATTTGGAGAGGGAAATAGAAAAGGTAGGTGAAATGTGAATAAAATATGTATATATTTCATATAGTTTCACACACCTTTTCCCTTTCCCTTTCCAAATCCCTCCCCAAATCCCCCAATCAAACACACCATAAAAGTTCAGAATTATTGTGCTAACAACACTATACTGATGGATTTTAAATGGGAATCACGCTTTATCAAAATGAATGCAGTATTACCGCACTATATTCTGAACATTTTAATTGATGTAAATTAATTGATCAGACCTTGATCATAAATTTAATAATTATAATTATTCAGATGAAGATGGGGTAGTTGTTGATCAAGCTAACACGATTGTGGTTTTGTGATGCCAGATATCAAATGGAGGGATGTTAAAGGCATTGTACAAATACCATGGGCACGACACATCGAAGATTATTCTTGGGTTCGCAAGCGTACTAGTTGTGGTTAACAGCCTGACCTCATTCCAGATATATGCAATGCCGGTTTTCGACAACTTAGAGTTTAGATATACTAGCAACATGAATAGACCATGTCCATGGTGGTTGCGAAGAGGGTTTAGAGTCTTCTTTGGATGCCTAGCATTCTTCATAGCTGTGGCACTCCCATTCTTGCCAAGCTTGGCAGGGTTGATAGGAGGGATTGCGTTACCAGTCACCGCCGCCTACCCTTGTTTCATGTGGATAATAATCAAGAAACCCCAAAAATATGGGACTATGTGGTGTCTCAACTGCGCACTAGGTTGTTTGGGGGTGATACTCAGCATTTTGTTGGTTTTTGGAGCAATATGGACTATAGTGGCCTTAGGGATTGAAGTGCACTTCTTCAAACCCTAGTGATTGTAGATGCAAAATGGAGCAAAACACTCTTTGAGCTCTAATCTTAATTGAAATGGGTGAGATTGTACAAAAGCAAGGGTGTGAAGATTCCAACCCATCAACTATCTCAGCACTGGCTTAATCTTAAAGAGATTTCACCCATCATGTATTTGATATCACTATATCTTTGTTCTTATAAAATAGCAAATCATAAAATAATTGTAGCATTGCTAGTAAATTTCTGGTTTGGGGAAGATCAACAAGTGCCAATCAACAGATAACCAAAAACTTACACAAACTACATAAAAGATCAGACAATGTGGTTAAGCCCTATACCTTAATAAAATTCGATGACTTCTTTAGAGGTGATTGATAGAAGCAACAAACACAAATTAAACTGGAATTGAGAATTAAAATTGAACTTTGTCACAGAATTACATAAATCATAAACAAGAATAAGATTACAAACTATTGAATCACAAGATGAACTACTCTTTTTTTCTTTTTCTTTTTCTTTTTTTATCAACAAAAATAAAACTTTATTGATGAAAAAAGCAAGATACATGCAAGACTTACATTAACAAAGTAAGAAAGTGCACTGAGCATCATAACTAACATCAACAATCCCAACAAGGTTGACACCGCAAAAGAAGCGCAATCATGTCTTAGCACTTGATCCAATCCAAGATTGGTGAGAGACCAATCAAGAGCAACCAAGGAAAGAAAAAAAACAACAACAATACATCAGCAAGGCAACATTACAGCAGCAGGTAAAAAGAACAAACAGAATCACACCCAAAGCCAAGACATAACTCTGCATCTGAAACCAACTCCCCTGTGTCACTCCTTGATTTTTGCATAGCCTTTTTTCGACTATGCTTAGCCCCAGTCCTCAGATCAGCTCCTTTCTTTTTGCTTCTGTTCATCTCTGTTTTAGTAATCTTCCCCTTTCTTGATGGGTTGCCCTTTACTAGCACTCTTTCTTGGACTGGATGTAGATCAAGTGGCCTTAACTGAGTTTGGGCTACACAGCCACTTAGGTTTGAAGGCTCATCGATGGGCCCATTTGCCAAGGCCCCAGCCTGAGGTCCATTCAAAACCATCTCTAAATTAAAAAAAAAAAAATTATACATAATTTTCATACATAATTCTATGGCTTATTGAAACCATTCACTTCAAAATAAAATATCATTATTAACTACTACAAATACTGTTAATTTCACAAGTATTGTGAATGAGTTTGATGATGTTGTTTACATTAGCCATGAAAGATATTTATAAAGAAGAATTATATTCATACATAAAATTTATATAAAAATATCATAAGAATAATGTGGTAATATTATTATTATTATAAATAAATGCATCTTTAATGATGTTATATTTTGAATTGAATGGTTTATAATGAGCCACATAATTATGTATGAATTATTTATTTATTTATTCAACATTACTCATTTATAAATTGTGTAGGAAATAGCCACCATTAAACACCTACAACTTCCAAAAACCTTCATCTTCATTTTTGGACTGCCATTTGTCTTGTGATACATCCCTCAAGTTGCACAACTTCCATACCTTCTACTTAAATAAAAGAGTGGCACATGTCCTATAATAAAAATAAAATAAAAATAACTAGTAAATGTGACCATAATTACTCTTTACAGATGATTCATTTCATGATATGAATCGACAAATCCACAATTAATAATATATCATGTAAACAAGTATTCTCTCATTATGACCTTTTAATGACGACTAGAATTGATGTCCCAATTTTTCTAATTCTATTTTTATTTTTGAAAATAAAAAAGTTCAATTCTCAAAAATTTTATATACTGTAGTGCAACTAAAATTGAACATTTAAACTATTTATTTTAAAAATAGGAAATAGAAAAGAATAGAAAAGTTAATTCGTAAAATAACATCCACAAAGGAAACCAATATGCGAAAATGGATTCTCTTTAATACTACTTCACACATATATTTACATATATGAAAAGGAGCCCTCTTTTTCATGGAAGAAGATTGCCTCGTTTGATTTATTTTTGAGAGAGTTGAATTTGAAAAAAAAAAAATTCAAAATTTTATTTGATTTATGATTTTTCTCAAAAAAAATTTAAAATTACTTCCTCTCTCTTACACATCAATCAATCATTTTTTCTCTCTTTTACACATCAATCAATTACTTTTTCTCTCACACACATCTACTCAATTATAACAAAATATCAAATCATCTCAAACTCTCAAACTCTAAAATTATTTTCAAAATATACAACCAAACAAACTAAAAAAAAAAATTAAACTCTTCCCC
The DNA here is from genome assembly GCF_055761805.1 of Camellia sinensis. Taxonomy (NCBI): domain Eukaryota; kingdom Viridiplantae; phylum Streptophyta; class Magnoliopsida; order Ericales; family Theaceae; genus Camellia; species Camellia sinensis. The sequence goes on from NC_138966.1 coordinate 18,991,215, forward strand.
TCAAATTTTTTTTTGAAAATTACTCCCTCAAAAAAGCAAACCAAACACACTTGTATTTGTCGTTTTTGCGTTTTTTTTTTTTTTTTTTTTGTGGACCATCTATTCTCTCCCTCGAGTGGTCAGTTTCATTGTATGGTAACATATCGCATCCATGCAGGCAACACTTTTTTGAAATATATGTAAGCACAAAACAACAAAGTTGGTGGCCCTTATCACTAATGTTAGCAATAATGCTAACAACATATAACGTAAAAGACAGAATATGAACTAATTTTTGTACATGGATAGGATGTATATTATGTGATATTTTTTATTATTATAATTAATTTTAATAGTAAAGTCTATTATATTTATGTTAGATGTTTAAAGAATAATGTAAAATATATATATTTGTGATTAGTGAAAGGTAGTGGTTCGTAATATTCTATTGACATATAAAAATTTCTCGAGAATATAAGACACAGAAATACATTATTAATAGGTAAAATTTTGCAATTTTGGTGAAGCCCTCTTCTCAACAATTATATTCATCTATAAATTTTTTATGTTTAATTTTGTGTTTAATTTTACTGTTTTTAAGATTATTATAATTATGTTAGGCACCTCAAAAAATATTTTGAAAATAAAATGTATGGACTAATTTTATTTTTTGTGTAACTCACGTCAAATTAAATTTAAGTTTACACCATATGTTGATGGCGGATTTGCCTCGTATTGATTGAGAGCAAGATGAATTTGTGGTTTTCTTGAGATCTACAAAAATAAGAGACCGTTAAAGACTTCCCAACTGTGGTATCGGTGTGGAGAATGCTCTGACATCCATGTTGGGGGAAAAAAAATTTTATGATAATTTTAAAGTAAAATTAAAATGGGTCTTCTTAGGTTTTTGTAATTAGTAATTTCGTTTGATATAACTTTTTTCAGTTATAATTTTATTCGATCTTTTATTTTAATGAGACTATGAGTATTTAGATGTGAATCCAATCTGAATTATGCCTATATAGAGGAGTTTGTGATCTTTATCCTTTCATGTTTGCCACTTCGCAGACTATGTTTGCAAAAAACAAAATTGCAGTCGAAGTTGTTTGACCGCTCAAGCGGTCGATTGTGCACTTGAGCACGGCTTTGTTTAGTTTGATTTTGGGAGATAAGTTTTCAAAACATATTTTGGAGAGAGAGTTTAGAAATTTTTGTAGTTTATTTGGTGGTGTATTTTGAAAATAGTTTTGGAGTTTAGGAGTTTGGGATGATTTGATATTTTGTTGTAATTGAGTAGATGTATGTGAGAGAAAAAGTGATTGAAAAGGAGACAGGAGAGAGAAAAAGTGATTAATTGATGTGTAAGAGAGAGAAAGTGATTTTGAAAATTTTTTGAGAAAAATTACAAACCAAACAAAATTTCCAAAAATTTTCTCCAAAATCTTTTTCCCAAAGCCAAATCAAACAAGGCCGTAATCGTTTAAGAAGTTTCACTCGCCTACAAAAGTATTAGGAGTTGTATTTTTATGCTCGAGCGGCCTTTCCTGTACTCAAGCGTAAATCCTTGTTTTGAAGCACGCGTTTTAGTCAGACCGCTCGAGCGTTCATTCCTGCGCTCAAGCAGAGATCGCAATTTTGTTTTCTATAAATCTGCGATTAATTCAGTTTCTAGGATACGGCTTCCAAATCTTCTTTTTGGGTATTAGGGTTTTCATCTAGAGCTTCATTGCTTATTTCCTTTGATATCTGTGAGAGTTTATATCATGAATTGTGTAGATTATATGATGCCCTGAATCTACACTATTGGTTGCAGTCAAGGGAAAGTCACTAATAAGTCCTATGGTCAATAACCAAGTAAGATCCCAGATCGCCGGAGGAGTCAAATTAGCCTCCCTTCTAAGTCTAGCTTTCTTAGGCACCCTTTTGACAGATCTTAAAAGGTATTGACACAAGGTCTCATAAGCAACGATATGATTTATATATATGTATATATTAGAATATAAGCACATAACAACCACGAATATTCTTAATTTCAAAAGCTTGTTCCATTACATTACATCCCAGAAGAAAAATTAAATCTTCATACGAGCCTTACAAAATATCAAAAGGGAAATTTCTAACTTTTCTAAGATAGCCAAAAGTCTTCGAAGGTTTCGGGCTTGTCGTCTCCAGCTATAAGCTCCTCTTCGGCACCTGGCATGATACGTCGTGAGCTTTGAATGCCCAGTAAATGCACGCACACCCCGTCTCTTTTTCCCAGTCCAATACACAATCACAAATATGACAGCAAGTAATAAAGCATGATACTCAACTAAATAAATAAAGGGTTACAAGGTTAGATGTTAGTAAACTAGAAATCCCCCAAAGAGATTTCGTTCTCCCAATCACAAGAATCGGACACGGATTATTCGGTATGCCCCCTCTTTTGCTACTTTGTTGCAGAACTAACTTCGGATGCCTACCAACGGTTATATATCACGTAGCGCCAACCGCAAGGCCTCAAAAGAGACGGTAATAATGGGCTTTGCCCAAATCTCTCCTCACACCAAATACCTAGGGTCCGAATACAACCGCTCCGTTCAAGGGTTCTGAAAATCACTTGCGCAAGATTTTAACTTCCAAATAGGGAACGCAACCCAACAATCCTTACATCACATATTATTATCTTTTCATTACTCAAGTGATCGAAAACCCAATATCATCCCAATTAAGTTTTCCGTGGAGTTAAATGTTTTAAATCAATGTTAGACCAACTTAACAAAATAATAATATCCACATAAGCATGAATCATTAAAATGAAGAAGATAAGGAATATAGCCATAACACATGCAATATCATGCCAAGACATGATCATAAGCTAATAAGCATATTCATGAACACAAGAGCATAAAACACCTATGCACAACAGAATTTTCAAATTCAATATCATTTAAAGATTAAAATAAAAAGGGCTATTTTAGATTTTTACCAGACTCGGCCTCCCTATGGTTCGTAGAGAATTTAATCTAGTTTCCAGAACATATTTCAGAAATGGGATAGCTTTTCTAGATTTTTAGTTATTTAAGAAACACTCCAGCGCTGTCCAGATTCGTCGCCCGTTACAAAAATTTGATTTTCTTACAAACCGCTCACTGTTTTTCAATGTAACCAATTTTAGTTGAAAGCTAACTCCTTAAGGAAGATTTTGACATAAAATGGAGGTCCAGAATAATTTTCTAAATTTTTCTAAAAATTTTGAAAGTTGGCTGCGAAAACAGATTCTTAAGGCACAATACCCAAAACAAGAAGATTTGTGAGGAAATAGATCCACTGAGGGAAAATTTTCATTTCTTTTGTGATAAAAACATGCTAAATAACATATATTAAACTCAGAAAATTTTCTTGAAGGTGTGCCTTTGGAAAGTTTGAGAGATTGGTATGAAAAAGATAGTTTGTACCGAAATGAGGAAAACTACAAGAGAGGTAGAATCATGGCTCAACTCTTATCATTTTTAACATGGGAATACTATCAAAACAAATTTCAAATGAATGTTTAAAACTTCTAAAAGCATGTATTTGAAAAAGGAAAATAAAAGAGAGAGTTGTGTTGTGGCTTACTTTCTAGGCTTGAACAAGATTGTTCTCTTCTTCCTTCCTCTGCCTCTCAAGACTTCTCTCTTGCTCTCCTTTCTCTCCTCTAGGCCGAATGTATGTGAGTGTGTGTTGTTTGTGCATGCCATGCTAGGGGGTGGTTGTATTTATAGGCAATTTTGGTGTAAAAAGACATAAAAGGCCCACTAGTTGGAATTGGATTGAAAAGTTTGGGTTTACTTGGAGTCTAATGGAATAGGAAGTGATTAGGGAACTTAATCATGTGATTAGAAAATATCTAGTTGGCCTTTAGTTGGAACGAAACTAGTGTTGGGAACACAACCCTAGATTTAGGGGTACTAGGTGCTAGGGTTTCTAAAATATCATAATTACAATTCTTGAAAATAGGTCCCTCGCATTCTCCTAGGTTGGCCAGCCATGGGGAAGGGAAATGGGAAATTTTTTTATTCAATTTAGGTACTATGGACACATTTCCCAATGTGTATATATATATATATATAGATCTCAACTTGATTTGATGGTACCTATAGTATAAAAGTACATGTACTAGTTTTGGGGCAATTCTTAAAATTAATAAAAGAAGTGAGGGCTTGGAATTAAACTTATGTATTAGAACCTTACTTATGTAGAATTAAATTAAATTAGGCTAAGGAACCTAATTCGGCTAGGATATTCCTATTTCGATTAAAAAAAAAAAAAGGCTAACCGACAAGATTCGAAATAATTCAAGAAACTGAGGGGCTTTAAGAAAATAATTCAAACATAAGGGTTTTTAAAGAGAATACATTTTTCAGGAGCTTCACAGATTATATTAAAGGGTTTGTTTATTTTGTTTTATTCACAAAAGAGAGAGTTGTTCTTCGGTGGATTCCATAGAATTTGCTAGAGTAGCTCATTGTCGTGGATTCAACATCGGCGTTATGGATTCAACATTAGACAAGACAATTCCAAAGTGAAGACAGTGGTAGAAGAGGCACATTGGGGTCGGTTCAATTTGGGCGTGGATTCACTAGGTAATTGAGAGTACACTTGTGTAATTCTTTTTTGTGTTCTTAGTGGATTGTTTTGTGGCTTTGGCCCATGTTTTTTTTATCACAATTGAAGGTGCTCCAATTGCGATTTTTCCACGTTAAAATTGTTGTGTCGATTTGTCTTTGATTGTTTGATTGGGATTGCTATTTACTGCTTAAAATTGATACACAATCACAAATCAATATCTCGGGGACTTTAGACCTTTCAAGTTCCAATCACTGGTTAAGGTGAGATCAAATAGGTTTAGATTCATTGTAACAAGATCTCTACACCACAAAAAGAATGATAAAAAATTATTGAGAATTGAATGAGAAATTGTCTCATAAAGTTGGCCTCACGTATGAGGTATTGAAAATAGTGTATAACCACTGATCCCACATTGATTGTAGAGGAAAATATTGATGCATATTTAAATCCCAAGTTTTTGATAAAGGCATGGGCCTTTTGGGGCATCCAAATTTTTCGAAGGAAGGAAGTTATCGATGCTTCAAGGATAGGTTTAAGCCAAAACTATGGTTCAAATTGGTTATGCAAAAATTATCATGCGTGCCGCCCGCTCTAACCAAGCTGAGTCTGTGGGCTTGGCTTGGGCTTGAGGAATGGGTTGCACCGGATTGGTAATCCATTAACCTAACTTGTTTTTTGGACTAGGTCTATTAGGTGGATGTAGATATACACACATGTGTATATAGAGTGTATAATTTACACACTTATTTCCCATCAGTTTTGTTGCATTAGTTGGGCATTTTTGCATAATTGAATTCTATATTTGTTGCTGGAAGGCTCCTTGTCTCTCCCCTTTTGTGTATAAAAAGAGACCCCCCTCTTTGTTTGTCACACATAAAATCTTTGTTCTCAAGTGATAGTCAGTCTGCCATAATATATTCTTCCTGTGTAAGAGAATGCTGCTATTGTCAATTTGTTGGAGCTAACCAGAAGATGCTTCTGACTTAGTGGGTTTTAAATCGTCATATTTTGGGAAACAGACACCGACATTACCTCAAGCACCTACTATAAGGTGGCGAATCTGTTTTAGGGTGAATATGTTATCACACAGGTTTTTGTTTGCTTCCTTTTCTTTTTCTAATGTTTTGTTTTGTTATATATATTTTTGTTCATCAAATTTTTATTTCCAGTATGATATGGTCCTATGATTTTTGTTGTGTAATTTCAATATAGTAACTATGAATCTATTTATTTTTATTTAAATACACAATTTGTACAACAATCTGGAAGCAGATTCGATATTTCTTTTCAAATTAGACTTACAGAGTCATATGCTATTAGTAATAGATTTAGGGTAAATTACACTGACACCCCCTGAGCCTTATGTTTACTACAGTTCCCCCCTCACCTTTTGAAAATTACATCTCCTTTCCTGAGATTTAAAGATTCATTACAGATTCCCCCCTCAGCAATTTAATTTTTTTAAATACCAATTTTGCCCTCACTAGGTAAATTACATTGACACCCCTCACATTTTAAAAATTGCAATCCCCTCCCTAAGGTTTGAAGTAGCATTACAAATTGCCTCATCGATTAGTATTAGTTAAAAAAAAAATTCATTGAAAAAAAAATTTGTTAGTAAAATTTTTAAATTTCTATTTAAAAACTAACGTAAACTCATTTTTTGAATTAACATTTTTTTCTCAAATTTACAAACTGAGACAATAATTTATAAACCAAAAAAAATATTAAACAAGTTTTTATGACAGTTTTTTAAATTTTTATAAATATAAATTGAAAACTAAAAACGAAATGGTTACCAAACATATTTCAAATAGTAAAAATATCGTAAAATTAACAAATAATTAAATGAGTTACCAACGTAAGAAATGACTTATCAAAAGATTCTTAGGCTATGTATGGTTTGATTTTTAAATTTTTTTTTTAAAATTAAAAATTAATTTGGTTAAGAAATAAAAAATAAAAAATAATTATCATGTTTATATAATTTTTATCTTTTGAGTGGTTAGAAATAATTTTTTACAAATTAAATTGAAACAACCATACATATTGTATATAACCTGCCCAAAAGTTAAAATGATAGTTATTTTTTACCCTTAAATGATAATTATTTTTTATTTTTTATTTTTTATTTCTTAACCAAATTAATTTTTCCTTTTTTAAAAAAAATTCTAAACATCAAACCATACATAGTCTAAGAATCTTTTGATAAGTCATGTCTTACGTTGGTAACTTATTTAATTATTTGTTAATTTTACGACATTTTTACAATTTGAGAGCTGTTTGGTAACCATTTCTTTTTCAGTTTATGTTTACAAAAATTTTAAAAACTGTCATAAAAACTTGTTTGATAATTTTTTTGGTTTATAAATTGTTGTCTCGGTTTGTAAATTTGAGGAAAAAACGTAAATTCAAAAAATGAGTTTACGTTGGTTTTTAAACAGAAATTTAAAAATTTTACTAATAAAAAAAAAATTCAATTAATTTTTTTTTCAACCAATTAATTTTTTTTTCAATTAATTTTTTTTTTCAATTAATTTTTTTTCCAACTAATACCAATGTGAGGAGTGTCAATATAATTTACCCAGTGTAGGCAAAATTGGTATTTAAAAAAATTAAATTACTGAGGAGGGAATCTGTAATGAAACTTTAAACCCCAGAAAAAAAGATATAATTTTTAAAAGGTGAGTGAAGAATTATAATACATATAAATTTCAAAGAGTGTGAGTGTAATTTACCCATAAATTTAATAGATTTGTTTCACTATGTCGTTGCTTCTGTTAGAAATCAAAACAAAACTGGAACTTTTTTTTTTTTTATTTGGTGGACCACAGGACTGTTTCAATATTACACTGTGTAGTTCTTTGTTTGTGTTAATAAAATAATTATAAAAAAAAAAAGGGTACTTTTTTTCCTCCGAAAACCAAGATCTTCCCAGAATTTCAACGGACTTTTTGTGCAATTCCTTAGAAGTAATAGTTCCATCTACTTGCTATGCATAATTAGGAATCACATATATTTAAATATATTTGTCATGCTTTTTTTGGTTTTAGTATAATTTTATGAGTATAATTTCTACTACGCTACTGTGTGGGTGATTTTCCGACCACACTGTCCGCTTAGTAACTAGTTAGAGAGCACTGGCAGAATAGATGGCACCTGACTGACTTGCAACTGAAATATCAGAATCCCGCGGTGGTTTCGACCACCCGGGGGCACTCCGACGATCAAGTCAGTATATCTCTCAAAGATAAATCAAGTACTAAACTCACAAGCTTGAGTATCAAAAGCATACCTTAGACCCATGGGATGCTTCTCTTTTATAGCCAACACAATCCTAGTCCCAATAGGAGCCTGGCCCTAATGGACTTAGGATTACTGCTAATCTGAGACTCCCAGTGGGATTAGGATAAATTCTCTAAAAGTCTTATCTTTACCCAAACTGAAGTCTTCTCCCAATCTAGGACTCTTGTCCATATCCAGGTTGAGTTCCCTCTTCATTCTAGGACTCTTGTCCCTTATCCGCTTATCTCGGATTCTGATATCTTCGGAGGCAACCTCGGCCTAGCCGAGATGACCTCGGTACAACGACCAAGACACGTGGCACTTCGGTTGACACATCGGCGTCACCTTGCCACGTGTTGGTACTCAGAAAATATATCCCCACAACTGCCCCCTAAGTTCTATTACCTCGGCATTCTGAGGTGATGGAACCTACATTGTTCGTTCACCTGTGCCCCTCTATCCGAGATCAAACTCGCCGACCTTATAGTTCCCTGGATTTTTCTGTCCACTGGTGTCAATAATCAAGTTTCATGCTTTCCAAGCTATTTGAAATCGCTCCTCCTAGCCGAGGTTCTAGTTCTATTAATTCGTAAACTCCAAGAGCTTTGCAACTGCTCCACTCACACTCTCTGGTGAGTTCCCGATTTCTAGTTATCTATTTGACTCCGGCGATTTTCATATCGGCGTTCATTTCACTTGGTAGATTCATAAACTCTTTACTTGCTATTAAGCTCAATCTTTCATAACTCTTCTGAATCTGTTTACTTGCCATCTGTGCCTTCTATTTTCGTCTGTCTTCAAGTTTTGAATTGTTTGAATGCCTGGAACTGTTCTTTGTCATATCCGCTTTCTGTTGCTAGCATCATGTCTGGTTCATTACTTTCTTATTCTTCACATACTTACTTAGTGCTTGTGTACTTGGCTTTATTCTTTGAACTTTGTCATCTTCTTGACTTCTGTTTTTTCTCTTCTTGTTTTTCTTGTTGAATTTCCAGATTCTTGCCTTTGTTTCTGTTTTTCGCATAGTCTTAGAACCACGTCCCTTCTTGAAATTGTTGTCGAGATAGTAGTAGAGAAGCTTTTCCAGCTAATTGCCAATGCTGAACCACCGTCAACCTTTTGAAGTAGATTAGTCCGATGTTCTTGCCTTACTCCCTAGTTCTTAGGGTCTTCATCTTTGTACTTTTGTTTTCTTTGCATATGTCACCTTTTTTGCTTCTGAAAAATGTCTGTTGTTGGCCGATGTTAACATCTCTTGCTCCTTGATTATCATTCCTTTTTTCACTGTATTTGATAGCCATGTCGAGTAATTGACTCCTCGGATTTCCCTGAGCTCCAGAAGTCTGTCTACTTCTTCCTCTACTGCTTCGGCCTGCATCAACGTTGGCCCTCTTACTCATTGGATTACAGGTTTGGCCGACCTGTCGACGTTCAATTTGTGGCATGTGACCTCGGGGTCAATGCCAGGCATTTCATAAGATGTCCAAGCAAATACCTCAATGTTTGCTCTCAAACAAGCTTCCAATTCTCTTTCTTTTTTTTCGGCTAAGCTTGAGAAGAAAGAAGCGTTCTTCATCCTCTTATTGGACGAGGATTTTATTCAGTGCCTCTTCACTCTTCTCAGCTGGCTCCTTGCCGACATCATCTAGGACCTCTATGTCCTCGTTTTCAATCTCTGCCTTCTCTAGTTCTCGAATGCTGCAGGTGGATTTCATTGCTGCCATGGAGCAATTCTTCGCCTGCAGTTGATCCCCTCTGACTTCTTCAATCCCATGTTCTGTTAGGAACCGCAGTAGTTGATGCAATGTTGAGGGAACTGCCCCCATTGTATGCAACCATGGCCTTCCCAAGATGATATTGTATAGCGAGGGCGTGTCAATCACCATGAATTCTGTCTTGATCTTCTTCTAACTGCTCTTGCATGATTCTATACTTAGAATATTTTGCATGTCTTTCATACTTTGCCTCATTTGTGCGATCTTCTCGGGGTTACATACCTCGGGTATAATAGCTACAAAACTTTTACTTCGGCAAGATACTGACCTGCAAACTTTTCATAAATTCTAACAAGTGTGAAACATATACTACTCAATGTTAACTTTGCAAACTTTTTCTCAAGTTTCAACAAGTGTTTAAACGGTGATCTCGGTCTAGTCTACTTGTAAATTGCTACAAATTTCAACAAGGATTAACATATACTGTAACAGGGATCAACAAGGATTAACATAACAAGTGTTTAAACAACATACTTAGCTTTTTCCTCAACCTGTAAATTGCTGCAAATTTCAACAAATGATCATATGTCGGCTTAACGTTATCTTGTAAATTGCTACAAATTTCAACAAGTGTTAAGCATCTTCTTTGGTTTAACCAACCTGTAGACTGCTACAAGTGTTTAGCAATAACCTCGGCTTTGCTTCAACTCGTAAATTGCTACGAATTTAAACAAGCGAAGAGAAACAGTAATCTTGGCTTAACTTCAACTTGTAAATTGCTCCAAATTTCAACAAGTGAAGATAAGGAACCATCTCAGCTTAATTTCAACTTGTAAATAGCTACAAATTTCAACAAGTGAAGATAAGGAACCATCTCAGCTTAACTTCAACTTGTAAATTGCTACAAATTTCAACAAGTGAAGATAAGGAACCATCTCAGCTTAACTTCAACTTATAAATTGCTACAAATTTCAACAAGTGAAGATAAGGAACCATCTCGGCTTAATTTCAGTTAAGCATCATCTCAGCTTAACTTCGGTTAAGCATCGTCTCGGTTTAACTTCGGTTAAACATCATCTGGGCTTAACTTCGATTAAGCATTATTTCGGCTTAACTTCGGTTAAGTATCATCTTGGCTTAACTTCGGTTAAGCATCATATTGGTTTAACCAACTTGTAAATTGCTACAAATTTCAACAAGTGGTAAACGCATTCTTCTTCTCTCTGCCCTCCCAGTGTGAACTTAAAATCCCCTTGGGTTCTCATCATACATGTAGCTTCGACCTTGTCGCCGAGGTTTAAATCAAGCCGAGGTTGTCGGCCTTGGTTTCTCTATTGATCTTACTTGGCTCCAACCTGAGTTTGATTTTCAGCCTCGTATCGGCGAGCCATTTCTTTTTTCTTGTTCCGACGCCTTTGTTCCCGGCATGTCCTCCTCGGCCTTAGTATACTTCTCATTTCTGGCCAACTTTAGTCTGATGTTGTGTGTTTCCTTTTTATCTTCTGGGATCTGAGATTTGCTCACTGAGCTCTTCTTTTTTCGGACTTAAGTGCCGAGATCTTGTCTGCTAGAATCTTGGATCTGCTCACTCAGGTTGAGTTCTTCTATACTTGAATGTTATCTCCTTGGGAGCGCTCATGCCCCTTGTCTTTGCATCCCTTCTGGAAGGGTCTTCGTTCCTCCGCAGGTATCTATCCTTCCATACCTGGAGGTCATCTTCGTTGTAGTATCCGCTTCGATCTATTGTCTTTGGTGCGTCACCTTCCTAGCCGGCGTCTTTCACTCCGTGACTCTGGTCACGAGTTTCTGTGTTGCGGTCGTCCCCTTCAACGTCGAGATCGATAGGTCTCCCACTCCCAGCAGGAGCGTTGTCTCTAATCTGATCCTTTTGTCCGTCATTGGCCATCTATTCTTCTTTCTTTCCCACAGACGGCGCCAAATTGTGTGGGTGATTTTCCGACCACACTGCCCGCTTAGTAACCAGTTGGAGAGCACTGGCAGAATAGATGGCACCTGACTGACCTGCAACAGAAATATAAGAATCCCGCGGTGGTTTCGACCACCCGGGGGCACTCCGACGATCAAGTCAGTATATCTCTCAAAGATAAATCAAGTACTAAACTCACAAGTTTGAGTATCAAAAGCATACCTTAGACCCATGGGGTGCCTCTCTTTTATAGCCAACACAATCCTAATCCCAATAGGAGCCTGGCCCTAATGGACATAGGATTACTGCTAATCTGGGACTCCCAATGGGATTAGGATAAACTCTCTAAGAGTCTTATCTTTACCCAAACTGAAGTCTTCTCCCAATCTAGGACTCTTGTCCATATCCAGGTTGAGTTCCCTCTTCATTCTAAGACTCTTGTCCCTTATCCGCTTATCTCAGATTCTGATATCTTCGGAGGCAACCTCGGCCTAGCTGAGATGACCTCGGTACAACGACCAAGACACGTGGCACTTCGGCTGACACATCGGCGTCACCTTGCCACGTGTTGGTACTCAGAAAATATATCCCCACAGCTACCATGATTTTCATGTCTTTTTATTTTATAATTTTATAATATAATTTATATGTTTATGAGTGTCTCAATTTTTTAGTTAAAATTGACATGCTAATTATTTTCTAGTCTTCTAGTATAATGAACATGTTTAATATTTTCTACATTCTAATTTAATTCACATATTTATTATTTATTAAATTTTTAGGATAATTTATATGTTTTTTATTTTCTAAATTTTAGTTTATGTTACATGCTTATTAGTTTCTAGAATTGTTTGCATGCTAATTGCTTTCTAATTCCTAGAATTATTTGCATGATTTTATTTCTAGAATTATTTACATATTAATTGATTTAGAATTATTTGCATGCTAATTGTTTTCTAATTTTTAGTTACATGTTATTGTTTCTAGTTTCCTAGATATATTGACATATTTTTATTGTGTAGTAATTTCTTATAACTCTTACTTATTAAATTTTAACTAAATTTTTTGGAGTTATAAGTTTTATTTTTGTAATTTGTCTAGCATTTTATTCTTTAGTTAATTTTGCTATTAAATAGATTGCTAGGAGGTTTACAATAGTTGATTGAATTTACAGTTTCTTTAGATTATTTGTTTTGTATTTTGTTGTATTTTTCTGCTAACTTTCTTTATAGAAATACGTATGCAAAAGATAATAGAAAAATAAGTGCAAAACCAAATGAATAGAATTTGGGCCAAAAAATAAATAAATAATAATAAAAATTAGACTACTAAACTTTTGTTGAACAGAAATACCTAAACATGGAAATGAATTTTTGGACCAAAAGAATCCTAATTTGGATTGGTTGATTTTCTTATATTTGAAGCAATTTTTTGCTTGTGTTCTTGTAGTGGTTCATTACCTAATTTCGATTGAAGCAAGAATGTGTGCTTGTAATTTGGAAGCATTTTTATTTGTTTGTATATTGTTGTAGCAATTTTGATTGCTTGTAATTTGGGTAGTAATTTTTAAATTGCTTGTAAGTTTATTTGAAACTTCGTTTGTTTAAGCTAGTTTTGGAAAACTTAAATCTAAATTTGTTTCCCATGGACAACAACACAACATGCTCTAGAAAGTTTTGTCTAAGGTTAATTTGGTTTTAAGTGGGACCAGTGTGACCCCTCCAGTCTTTCTGGAAACTTTCCTAGCCATGTTCGATTTTAAAGTTTGCGGTGAGATCAGTTTTGAATTAAATTTTAGACTTTGAAATTTTCTAATGTTAAGTTTAGTTTCTGAAAACACAAAATAGTGAAATTATGTTGTATTTTTCAAAAATGGCAATTGTGACTAGTGATGATACTGTTATTGCTGCTACTAATATTGGTGGGGATCAGAACTCCAGGTCAATTGGCTTGCCAACCCTTATTATGACCGCTGTCGTCAATCATGTTGTTGTGACCTTTGTGGTCAATCTTGTTGCTACTTCTGTTGTTCCGAGGGGACCACTCAACCATCATGAGTGCCCGAAGAAGTTCACTGGAGTAAATTTCAAGAGGTGACATCAAAAGATGTTGTTTTACCTGACTACTCTTAGCCTTGCGAGGTTTTCGAGTGAGGATCCACTAGCCATGGAAGAAAATGAACAAGACAAGCAGAAGCTCATGGCTCTAGATATTTGGAAGTAGTCGGACTTTCTTTGCCCGAACTATATTCTGAACCACTTGACAAATACACTGTTCAATGTGTTTTATGCCAATAAGGCCGCAAAAGAGTTGTGGGATGCTTTAGACAATAAGTACAAAACTGAGGATGCTGGGGCAAAAAATTTGTCGTTGGCTGATTTTTGGATTTCAAAATGGTGGACTCTAAAATCGTCATTAGCCAAGTCCAAGATTTCCAAGTAATTCTATACGAGATTTATGCAGAAGAAATGTTGTTGAGTGAATCATTCTAGGCAGCTAATTTGATTGAGAAGTTGCCTAACGGCTGGAAAGACTTCAGAATTATTTGAAGCACAAGTGAAAGGAGGTGACAATCAAAGAGCTCATTGTTAGGCTCCGCATTGAGGAAGACAACAGGAAGAAAGGGGGAAGTACCTCCACTGTGAAAGCAAATATGGTTGAGCATGGCCAATCCTCAGAGGTTAAAAAGAAGCCACCAACCAATAAAAGCTCGAAGTTGGGGGCTAGAGGTGGTATCTCCAAAAGGCCGGTCTGCAAGCCACAAGAACCTACTTATAGGTTCAATGAAAAGTGCTTCAACTATGGAAGCGATGGGCATAGAGTAATTGATTACCACAAGAAAAGGAAGCCTTCCAAGAAGAACCCCCACAGAATAAAAGTAAGGTTCACATAGCTACAATAAAGGATCTGTCACAAGATGTTAATGACATACACTTTTCAGTTATCGTCACTGAAATGAACGTGATAGGGTTCAACCTAAAGGAATAGTGGTGGACACTAGGGCCACTCGCCACATCTGTACTAAAAAGAAAATGTTTACAACTTTCGAACTGGTTTCAAATAGTGAGAAGTTGTTCATAGAAAATTCTGCGACCTCAACTATTGAGGGAAAGGCAAGGTGGTCCTAAAGATGACTTTAGGAAAAGGAGCTGACTCTAAACGATGTCCTATATATGCCAGACATCCGTAAGAACCTTGTCTTGGGGTCTTCCTTAAGCAAGCATGGCTTCTGCATGATGTTTGAGTGTGATAAGGTTGTGCTAACCAAAATGGGAGTCTATGTGGATACGGGGTATATGTCAAGCGGTATGTTTAAGCTCAATGTAATGACTATTATCCCAAAAATGAATGAGAGAACTTCTTCTTCCGCTTATATGCTTGAGTCCACTAAATTGTGGCATGGTAGACTAGGTCATGTGAATTTTGACTATTTACGTAGATTAATCAAGTTAGATCACATACCATTTTTCAAAATTAATCCAAATCATAAGTGTAAAACTTGTGTAGAAACAAAATTGACTAGGACTTCATTTCATTCTGTTGAAAGAAGTATCATGCCTTGAGATTCAGTGCACAGTGATGTGTGTTACTTGAAAGTCGCACAATCACGTGGTGGTAACAAGTACTTAATCACTTTTGTTGATGATTGCACTAAATTTTGTCATGTGTATTTGCTTAAAAGCAAAGATGAAGCGATTGATAAATTTATTCTATTTAAGAATAAAATTAAGAATCAACTAAGCCGAAAGATCAAGACTTTAAGAAGTGATCATGGTGGAGAATATGAATCGCCGTTTATTGAGATTTGTGCTCAATTAGGAATCATCCACCAAACTACAGTGTCTTATTCTTCTTAGTCAAATGGTATTGTTAAGAGAAAAAATAGGATGTTGAAGGAAATGATGAATGCAATCTTAATAAGTTTTAGGTTGCCACAGAACTTGTAGGGGGAAGCAATTCTCTCAGCAAATTACATTATAACTAGAATACCTCGAAAAAAAGTGGACAAGACTCCCTATGAAATATGGAAAGGCCGCAAGTCTTCCTATAATTTCCTACAAATGTGGGGGTATCTAGCGAAAATGGTGGTACCTACACCCAAGCGGGTTAGGATAGGTTCGAAAATCGTGGATTGTATATTCATTTGTTATGCACAAAATAGTAGTGCATATAGGTTTTTTGTGCACAAGTTTGATATTTCAAATATACACAAAAATACCATAATAGAGTCAAGGAATGCGTCCTTCTTTGTTAGCGTGTTTCATTGCCGAACCTGAGGAGAATATTAGAGTTTTGAGAATGAACTTGAAGAAGATCCTAGCGATAATGATCAAGATGAGGAGGTAGACGAGTCAAGAAGGAGTAAAAGGGTAAGGATTTCCAAGTCCTTTGATCCGAACTTCTTGACTTATATGTTAAAGAAAGAACCTCAAACTTTCCATAAAGCTGTGACTTTACCTGAAAGCTTTTTGTGGAAAGAAACAATTAAGGGTGAGATTGACTCCATCTTACAGAACCACACCTGGGAGTTAGTTGATCTACCCCTAAGCAGTAAGGCCTTGGAGAGTAAGTTGATCTCTAGAAGAAAGATAAAAGCTGATAGGTCAATTGATAAGTATAAAGCTCTACTTATCAAAGGATACAAAAAACGAGAAGTCCTTGATTATTTTGATACATATTCACATGTGACAAGGATAACGTCCATTCGTATAGTGATTGCGATAGAAGCTTTATGTGGTCTGGAGATATATCAAATGGATGTAAAGACAACTTTCTTAAATGGAGATTTAAATGAAAAAATTTATATGGAGCAACCTGAGGGGTTTTCTATTCCAGGGCAAAATAAGAAAGTCTATAAGCTTGTCAAATTATTATATGATTTGAAGCAGGCTCCTAAGTAATGGCATGAGAAGTTTGACAACGTTATGTTGTCAAATGGGTTTAGAATCAATAAATATGACAAATGCGTATATGTCAAAGAAACTGACAGATGTTATGTCATTTTGTGTCTATACATTGATGACATACTCATTGTTAATAGTAATAATAAGATAATTAGAACTACTTAAAGATTGTTAAACTCTAAGTTTGACATGAAAGATAGGGGCCTTGCACATGTGATGCTAAGTATTAAGATTACTAGAACATCTGGTGGTATTGTACTTTCTCAATCTCATTATGTTGAGAAGATACTTGAGAAATTTGGTAAACCAAATACAAGTGTGTCAAAGACGCCGGTAGACTTGAGTCTACATTTGACCAAGAATAATGGTGAGAGTGTGTCTCAGCTAGAATATTCTTGGGTTATTAAGAGTTTGATATATTTGATGAGTTGTACAAGGTCAGATATAGCCTACTCTATTAGCAGGCTTAGTAGATACACGAGTAATCTTAATGTTACTCATTGAAAGGGCATTAAGTGGGTGTTGGGTTATCTATGCTACACCCGGGATTATGGGCTACATTATACCAGATACCCAGCAATATTAGAAGGGTGTAGTGACGCTAATTGGATATCTGATATAAAAGACTTCAAATCCACTAGTGGTTATATGTATACCCTCGAAGGGGTAGTCATGTCTTGAAAATCTTCCAAGCAAACGTGTACATCAAGATCAACAAAGGAATCTGAGTTTACTGCTTTGGATAAAGTAACTGAAGAAGCTGAATGGCTTTACCAATTCGTTGAAGATATTCCACGTTGACCGAAACCTATGTCTACTATCTATATTCATTGTGATAGTCAATTGGCGAGTGGACGGGCACAAAGTAATATGTATAATGGAAAGTCTAGACATATCTATCGTAGACATAATTTCATATGACAACTACTCTCTAATAGAGTTGTCTCTCTAGACTATGTAAAGTCTAAGGACAACACTGTGGATCCGCTAACCAAAGAATTAACTCGAGAGTTAGTAGAAACGTCATCAAGAGGAATGGGGTTAAGGCCTTTAGTAAATGTTACCAGAACGGAAAATCGAACCTAACTGACTGGAGATCCTAAGATCTATGTTCAAAGGGACAACCTAATTGCGTGTAACAGGTGAGTCACTGAAGAGGTAAATCATCTTGCCCATTCATTTATACAGTGATACTCTGTGGGGGTGGAACGTTAAACTAATACTTTTAATGACCTAATGTAGACACCCCATTTTGACCAGCCCTAAGACTTGGGTGCTTTCTTTTAAACACCCAATGATGAAAATTATAATGTGCTATTTTATGAATTTCTCAGCAAAAAAATTAGATTTAAGCATCAATCCCTATTTTACACCCGTTTTGGCCAAATTAGTTTAGACCTATTCAAAAATATTTATTTTTATTTTTATTTTATTATTATTATTATTATTATCATTATTATTTTATTTTTTTATTTTATTTATTTATTATTATTATTTTTCTTCTCTCTTGTCCAGGAAATTTAGCAGTTTGAAACAATAGGCCTTTCAAAAAATTAAATGGATTTTGACTATTCACAATTCGTCTTTCAAAAAAAACTAAATGGCTTTTGACAATTCACAATTGGCCTTTCAAAAATCTAAGTGGATTTTGACTATTCACAATTGGCCTTTCAAAAAAACTAAATGGATTTTGACTATTCATAATTGGCCTTTCAAACAAATGGATGGGTTTTGACTATTCACAATTGGCCTTTCAAAACATAAATTGGTTTTGGCTCTTCAGAACATGAAAAGGTCTTGGTTTTTGGCTTATATATAGAAGACCATTAGAACTATGAAAGGTGGTGAAAATTTTTGATGAGAGAGAGGTCTAAACTTTGATCAAAGAAAGAGTTTATTTTATTCCAATTGAGTGAAAATATTTTAGGGAGATGTCTAAACTTTGATCAAATAAAGAGTTTATTTTGTTACCACCCAAAACTTCACCAAAGCTAAAACTTGAACTTTCTTGCTAAGATTTCAACAACATACTCCACAACTTGAGGGTGACCAAGAGGAAGTTTGGAAATCAAGAAGTTCAATCTTTCTTTGGAATGTGAATTTCTAGTCTTTCATTTTCTTATATTTTCTATCTCATAGTTATTTTCTTGCGTCTTATTTCATAGTGTTTTGTTATAATCCAAGTGGTTTGTTTATCTCATATTTATTTTCTTACTTTATATTTCATAGTGTGCTGTTGTAATCTAAGTGGTTTGTTTAGCTCATAATTGTTTATTTATTTATTTGTATTTATTCACTTGCTTTAAGTTCATATTCGTTTTATTGTAATCTTGCATATTCTACCTCATATTTACTTTCTTGTTTTAAGTTCATGTTGTAATCTTGCATGTTCTATCTTATATTTGCTTTCTTGATTTAGTTTCATAGTAATTATGTAGTAATCTTGCATTTCCTAGCTTATATTCTTCTTGTATTAAGTCTCTTGTTAGTTTTGTTGTAATCTTGCATGTTTTCTTAGGTTCATGTTAGTTTTGTTGTAATCTTGGATGTTTTATCTTATATTTGTTTTCTTGTTTTAGTTTCATAGTAATTATGTTGTAATTTTATATTTCCTAGCTTATATTTTTCTTGTATTGGTCTAATATTAGTTTTGTTGTAATCTTACATGTTCTATCTTATATTTGTTTTCTTGTTTTAGTTTCATAGTAATTATGTTGTAGTCTTGCATGTTCTAGCTCATATTTGTTTTCTTCTTTTAAGTTTATGTTAGTTTTGTTGTAAGTTTGCATTTTTTTTTTATATTTGTTTTTTTATTTTTAATCTAACTGGTAGTGGTTAGTTGAGCCACCTACATATTTCTTATTTGTTCATTTTCTTAGTTTCGCAATAAGACAGGTTTTGCTAGGCCTAGTTGGCCGGCTGACCTATTTGGCTGGCCGGTTAGCTTCTTTTGGACAAGACGGCATTGTCTTCCAATATTAACCAACTTCCGGTGATTTACAAGGAACATGAAACCTTTATTTTATTTTATTTTATTTTATTTTATTTTGAGTGTATTGTGAGATTTTTATTTTGTTGTAATATTCTCATCCTCCCCTCTAATTTGGTTTGTAATAATTTATTCAAAATGTTGTAATAATTTCCTACCCCACTTCTTTCTATCCCATTCTTTTACTTGCTTTCCTTATTTGTAAATATGTATCATGTTTTTTTTTTTTTTTTTGTCATTATATCCATGCTTTGCATCTATGTTTCGTGTATCTTGATTCGGCTAAGTTTGCATTTGTGGATATAATCAATTCCTATGTGATTATGTGTGATGTTCTTGAGATGATTCACATGTCATATCTTAGAAACCGAATCTTTAGTTGCATCTCATGAGTGAATCGCATTAGGATTTTGTATATAAGATCATGTATGTTTTACTAACTTTGTTTTGTAGCTGTTCGAGGGACGTCGGTAAATATGTAAGTTTTTATGCTTTAGCATCCCGTTTGTGTGCGTTTTTCTTATTATATTTAAGCATCCTATCATGTGGCTACTTCCTTACTTGATATAACTGTATTAATGTCAGTGGATGGAGGTTGTGTCGCTTAATTTGGAATAGTGTTGATTTTCATATTTGTAAACTCAATTTATTTGGGTTGTATATCTCCAAAACTCTTTCAAAACTATATGAAATCAAATTATTTCAAAATAAATGACATAGTCTATACTTATATGCTTCACATAGTAATTTTTAGGATTTATTAAATAATCGAAATATGAACATATAAAATAAATAAAATTCATATCATGGTTTAGTAAAGACCGATCTTTTGATCGGGTGAGTGGAGGTGCTCAATTAATGACCTTCCCCTCTCATACCTAAGGTCCCGAACCAAGACAACTTTGGTTATGACGAACAGTGGCCTTGGCATGAGTCATGGGTTTCCTGATTTCTCAAAAATATTAGGTGGCGACTCTAAGATCTGATGACGCAATCCATTTTTGACAAAATTGCAATAAAATGGATTTTCAATAAAAGTTTCCAAATTTGAACTCTTATCTATGTTTCACATTGCACTCGTGAGGCTAGATGCAAGACATCTCGGGAGTCTGAACTGTTTAACGCGCGCGGGTACCCCCAAGCATGTTACAGTTTCTGGCGACTCCGCTGGGGATTTTATGAAACATTGACTCGAACTCCACGATATGACTTCTATTTTCAATTATATGTTCATTGCTTTGCATTCATTGGTGCACTTCAAGTCCCTGTGTTGTCCAGATACTGGTGGGAGCACAGGCAAGCTTTTTGTGACATTACACCTATCTTTACGATACTTTAGAGGCCTTGTGTTGTAACCTTTTTAGATTTGTCAAAAAGGTAGCTTTGCTATGTAGCTCTACTATCTAGCTTTTCTATCTAAGGTTCTCAGACTCCGAAGAGAGGCTATTTGACTCTTGTAATTTCCTGGGATCTTTGTTGGTTATGACCCAAATGACTCTTTGGTAACGTCACCTTGACTTCAACCCCTAGAGTACAGCTAACCTTATGCATATAGTGAACTCTAGTACCTTCCAACAATAGGACAGGATGCTCTCCCATTTCTAGGATGTATGATGCCGCTTGTTTGAATAGTGAAACCCTAGATCATTTCAAAGTTAAGACAGGGTAACCCTAGCCCCCATAGGGGTGTTTGTTCTCTTTCCTGCTATGTGTTATGCGCAATGTATGGGAATTCTCAGATTCAGATGAGTGGTTTAGTCATTTCAGTTTGTGGGTTGAGTTCAATTTTTCAACATGAGTTAGCAGTAATCAGTTGAGCTGGGATGCTAATGAAATTCTGATTGGGGGTCCCATTTTGTTTCAGTAAGGTAGTCAAGCACTAAAGCTTCCAAAAGGTCTGATATCCCCCTAGTTCTGTGGACTCGCGTTGGTAGACTTTGCAAAAGTGTAGATTTGGTTCAGGGTCAGCCAGTGTTAGTTTCTTTGCCACCGGTTACACGAAGAAAAGCAAAAGCTTCATCAACTGTCCAGAATACCTCTTCTTCACCAGCTAGATCATCCCCACTCAACTCACCAAAATCAATGATGGCTCACATTCCAGAAAATATAGCAAACATACTATTGGCCCTTCAACAGAGCATGGATACCGTTGCCACTACGGTTGCTGCCCAAGGCACTACTTTTGCCGCTCAAGGCAATACTCTTGCTGAACTGTAACGCTCATCTGGGGCATCCATTACTCAACCACCTCCGGTGACTCATCCAGTTCCATATCCACCTCCACCAGCTGACAAGTTTCCCGAACTTAACTCACCAGAAGATTTAAGGTTCCTGCACAAACTTCAGGAGGATCATTTCCTCTTCCACAACCAATGAGAGGGCTCCATCCCTCTGAAGCACCTGAGTCAAACTCAACTATGTTGAAGCTGGCCATGCTGGAAAAACTTTTCAAAAAGGCACAAGGAGTCAATTCAATCCCGGACATTGAAGACGGGTACACTGAGACAGCTGTGAAGTTGCCAGAACGATTCAAAATGCCACACATTGATAGGTTTGATGGCTCCGATGACCCAATGGTGCACATTTGCCTATTCTCTGATGTCTTAAAGCCTATGGGTTTGACTCGTTCGCAAAAGCTCTCTTTATTCGGACGAACTTTGTCAAGAGTGGCTGTCATCTAGTATGTGAAGTTAGAGGACTCGGTAAAACAAAGTTGGGAAGAGTTGGCCGGGGCTTTTATCACCCAGTATGCTTATAACACCCAGATTAAAATGACTACAGGAGGAAGTAGAGGCCACTCGTCAAGAGCCTAATGAAAGTTTCATGGCCTTTATCACCAGATGGAGGGAAAAAATAGCAATGATGACCAACAGGCCACTTGAAAAAGACCAAATCCGTATGATAGTCAGAAATCTGCATGGAAAGATGTTGCAAAAAATGATAGTCCTCCCGCTCTTCACTTTTAATGACTTAAATGAGATAGGGGTCCAGATAGATGATGCCATCAAACAAGGAATCATTGTGGAGGATAAGGAACCTGTTCGGAAGCCTTTTGGTCGCAGTTCCAATGCTACCACCAGTGGTAGCACAGTTGTGAAGCCCTCTGAAATCAACTTGGTTGCCACCACCACTAAAATAGCCGATCCCTTTGCTCATGCTGGCCAGCAAAACACAACCCGAGCCCCAAGCAAAACATTCACCCTCTCTATATATCACTCTCTAAAGCAATGAACATCTTGACAAAAAGAGGGTATTTGAACCCTTTGGACCCCCGACCTCTTCCCGAGCCTCTCCCAGCCAAACATGACCCTACCAAACACTATGCTTTCCACCAACAACCTGGACATGACACAGACCGTTGCTTTCATCTCCGTTATGAGATCCAAGATCTCATAGACAATAAAGTCATAGCTCCTCCACAACCACCAAAACCCAATGTCACTACTAACCCGTTGCCACCCCATGACAGAGTTCCACCACCTCCTCATCTTAACCTCATCCATACACTTTCATCTACCTTTAACCCCAGTATCTATATCACACCTACCATTTACTAAAACTTAAGGTATATATTCCTGAATGCACTGAGTTATGCATGATGGATGCACCTCTAACCTAGCCAAAACCCAAAAACCCTATGGTGGTAGTACCTATGCTTGAGGCTGGCAAACTATCAGAGAAAAAGTATGATCCTAGCCAGTATATTGTTCCTAGTGGTCAACTAAAGCTTGAGATTGATTTGCCTGACTCATTTTCTATCAATGTTGTTAGAGATAATGTACTTGAACAGAGGTTGGATGATTTGGCTGACCTAGAGGTGGACTTGGCTAATCTCCATTTCTTCGAAGAATTAGATCTTGGGAATGTGCAGATGGAATGGTGGGAACCGAAGAATTACAATCACGGTTGGTTAAGTGGTGACGAAGCTTCTGATGAGAAAATTGAAAGAAAAGGGGATGAACTAAGACTTGATTTCAGAAAACCTGTTGAATGTGGTAAAGGAAAGAGTTCCAGAGGAAAAGAAGAAGAACCAGAAAGCCATTTAGAGCATACTGTTGGAATGATTCAAGCAGCGCTAGCTAATTGCCTTTCAGTCAACGAAGGCGAACAGTGGGATGATAATGACCTATAGCTCACCCACACTGATGATGAATGGGTAAACCATGTGCCGGATGAGACTTGGTATGCAAATGAAATTGATCATTTGACCAAGAGTGGGCGCTACTTCAAGCCTCCACATCTAGACCAAGGAGAGCCCTCTGGCAAAGATAAAAAGGTAAAGAAAGAAAAAAAGAAAGAAAAAGAGAAAGAGGTAGAAGAAGACCTGGTTCTAAAACAACTGATAAAAATCCAAGCAAACATTTCCATTCGGGATCTTCTCATGGCTTCCCGAGAACATCGACAGGCAATGTTGACAATGTTGAGCAACACTAAACTGTCAATTGACACCACTCCCGAGCAATTAGTGTCATTAATCACCCTGAGAGAAACCATCCCAGTAATAACTTTTGCTGACAAAGAGCTGCCACAAGAAGGATCAGGACATAATAAGCCTCTGCACGTATCATTGGAATGTAGAAAGAAATGGATCTCGATTGTTCTGATTGACACCGGATCAGCCATCAATGTTTGCCCTAGACGCACTACTTATGCAATTGGGCTAAAGCCGGCAAATTTCACGCCCACTACTCAATTGATCCGGGCCTATGATAATGCTAGTCGGGAAGTGATAGGGACAATCAAAGTACAAATAACAGTGGGTCCATTTGAGCACGAAACTGAATTTCATGTCATGGATGTTCCCGCAACATTCAACTTGCTATTGGGAAGGCCCTGGCTTAATCAGATGAAAGCTGTATCATCCACATTACATCAATTGGTAAAGTATCCATACGGTGAAGGAATTGCCACTGTCTTCGGAAATTCATCCATTTATCCTCCTCCAGAAGTTACAACACCACTACTAGAAATACAGCATAGGGGAGAGGATGTGTTCCTATCAGGTTTTACATTGGCAGAAGCCCAGCTAGTTCAAACGCTCATGGCAGAAGATGAAGGTGTATACGTCAGTGCCCAATCAATCTATTTCATGAGTAAACTAGGTCACATTCCAGGGATGGGATTGGGGCAAAGTGGCAGGAAAGGTATTACTACAGCCAGTGAAGTACCTCATAACCCACATGCAATCGGACTAGGGTATGCACCCACGGCTGATGACTGGTGTAACAAGTCCGCGGGGGACCTCGCTACAGCTCGGACTCGATTTGTAGTCACAGTTCTAAGTCTGAACCAAAGAGTCCAAATCCGGCAAATCGTTTTGAGAAAAACAGATTTTTTTGAAAGAAGTGCCAAACATGGACTGCTTTGCCAGATACAGAGTCGCCACCTAAATGTTTTTTAATGGGAAATTTAGGAAACCCTGACTCGGTGCCAAAGGCCACGTGTCCGTCATCACCAAAGTTGCCTCGGCTCGGGAACTTGGGT
Organism: Camellia sinensis; assembly: GCF_055761805.1. Lineage (NCBI taxonomy): Eukaryota > Viridiplantae > Streptophyta > Magnoliopsida > Ericales > Theaceae > Camellia > Camellia sinensis. The sequence goes on from NC_138966.1 coordinate 19,016,088, forward strand.
ACGATTGGGGAAGGTCACTTCGTGAGCACCCCCGCTCGCCCGATCAAAGATCGGCCTCTACTAACCATGATATCTATTTTTGAAAACATTGTGTGTTCTTATTCCGGTTATTAGCCTAGGTTACTATGTGATGCGCACAGCATACAAGTATAGACTGGGTCGCCTGAATTGGAACAAAACATTTCATGTTTGTTTTTTTGAAAGATGGTTTGCTACTCGCAAGTAGGCTTAAAATGCAGATTTTGCCACCCTCGGGTGGGCTTAGAAAAGATGGTTTTGCCACTATCTAGTGGGCTTAAAACAAATAGTTGATGATTTATTCCAATTCAAGTAACCCAACCTTCACCCACAGGCATTCAGGCAGTTATATCATATAAGCACATAGTCTCATGGTAAGCATGCTATTCATGGCAGCACTCACACGCATGCAAGGATGCTAAAGCATAAAGCTTACCGAGTACTCCAATCCAAAATAGAAACTCATTAGAAATCATGCATGAATCCTAAGTATACAGAAATGTCTAATGCAACACATGCAAAATGCAACTATAGCAGGCTCGGCTATTCTAAGATGGTATATGAAATGCTACAACTATCATGTATTCAATTTAGAATTGAAAAATACAATGCAGTTAGTATGATGCGCCGAGCCCGGTGCATGCAAAACTGATGAATGAATGCAAACATGCTGTCATACTGTATGCTAATTGAAATATGCCCTAATCTAACCATCATAAGCGGATAAATAAAAGGGAAGAAAGACGTGGGGTTGGAAGACATACATCACACTCACGCACACTTATTACAGTTGTGCCCTCGCGCAGAGGGTCCGAATAAATAATACAGTCCAAATATTACAATCCCGAATGAAAGAATATTACAGTCCAAAATATTACAAAATCCTAATTAATTAACAAATTAACTAAGAAAATAAATAAAACTGGTATGCAAGCCAGGGACTGCCTTGCTTCTGATGGATGATGCATGTCCGGGTTGTCTTGCGCGGAAATCCACCGGAATGCCCCAATTAGCCTCTGTTTACACTTGTACTTGAAAAGCGTGCCAAGCCCCAAAAAGTTGTTGATTCTTCGTTTTGTTGCAACAGAGAGCAGAAAAGGGGCATAGCAATGTATTTGCACAGATATATGCATGTCTCGATCCTCGTGCCACCAATCACGCATACCGAGGCATGATGGCCGAGGAGTCGAATTGCACAATTTAATGTAGGATGAATGCACGTATAAACACAACAAAACCTAACTCCATCATGGGTAATCCAGAGTGTCGATGACTGGGAATTGGGACACGTTCCGTCACTCGGAGTACGAAACGCACCTCGTTTCCCGTGCCCGGGCTGACTCCTGTCCCGAACACGATGCAATATGCATGATATGCATGAATGCAACTAAGATACAGCCTAGTATGCGCAATGCTATGAAAATGAGATGCCTCGAAATGCGTGCACATGGGCACACAAACCGAGAAAATGACAGAATGCAATCTAAGATACAACCTAGTATGCACTATGCTGTGAAAATGAGATGCCTCGAAATGCGTGCACACGGGCACGCAAACCGAGAAAATGGTATATGCAATGCAAGTGACTAAAATGGCATGGAAAATGTAACATGGACTTATACTAACATGAGAGAGCCTCAGCCACACTCACATAAGAAGCCGGTAGATGAAAATGAGGCGCCTCGAAATGCGTGCACACGGGCACGCAAACCGAGACAATGGCATACGCAATGCAAATGACAAAAATGGCATATAGAATGCGACATGGACTTATACTAACATGAGAGAGCCTCAGCCACACTCACATAAGAGGCCAGTGGATGAAAATGAAGTGCCTCGAAATGCGTGCACACGGGCACGCAAACCGAGGCAATGGCATATGCAATGCAAATGACATAGAAATGGAAAGCAATCATTCTAATGGAATTTCAGCACTAAAATATGGGGGAAAACAGTCCCGAAATGAGGCGAAATGACACAAAATGCATGGAATAGTCCCGAAATGCGAATTTAGGCACCCGAAATGGCCTATAGCTATGCCAAACATGCACGATATGGACATGCAATGCAAAGACAGAAGCTAGGCAGTCCCAAAAAGGACACTTTCACAGTTATAAACATGGCCAAACAGCAAGCATAGGTAGGGAAAAAATGGCATGCAAGAATAGGGGCCAAATAAGGGATAATGAAGCAAGTGATATAAGCAAAATCCAAACTGAAAAATTTCCTTCTACAACATTGAAGAGGGACCAAAAATATGAATGTTTACAGTATATGGAAAACCTCAAATCAATATACAAACATGCTAAAAAAAAGGCATAAGATTGAGGCTCAAAAGGTGCTATAACATGAAGTATATAAAATAATCACCAAATGGTCAAAGACCCTTAATAAAACATGAAGAATGGGCCAAAATAAGACTATTTTCAGAACTGTAAAATGGCCAAAAACAAAAGCATGATAGGCTAACAAAACATGCAGGAATGGGGACCAAAAGAGAGATACAACATGAAGTGGCATATGGAGGTCCCAAACCATGAAAGGACCTAAATGAAACATGAATAATGGACCAAAATAAGACTATTTTCAGAACTGTAAAATGGCCAAAAACCAAAGCATGGTAGGCTGCCAATTTATGCAAAAATGGGGGCCAAACAAGGGATATAACTACAAGTGGCACATGGAGGCATCAAATGGTGAGGGGCCCTTCAACAATGTTTAAGAAGGGCCCAAAATAAGCACATTCACAGATTATATCATGCTCAAAAACAGATTACTCATGGGCCAAAAATAGCATGCAAGATTATGACATATAGGAGGATCAATGAAGCAAGTGCATCATGGAGGACTCAAACAGGGTTGAGTCCTTAATGAAAAGTGAAAATGAGCTCAAAAGAGGGCCACTTTCAGTTAGGGCCGGAGCTTGAAACAAAAAGAATATAGGGCTTATAAATGGATCAAGAAAAAGGGTCAAAAGAGGAGAAATGTCACTCACCCTTGAAGACTAAAGCTTTTGTTACTTCTTGGACCAATTTGCAGCTCCTTTAGCCTTTGAGAAGCCCTCCTTGTTTCTGGAAATGAAGTGGTGATGGTAGAGCTTGGTGGTGATGAAGAACACAAGGTGTAGGACTTAAGGATTTTTAGGAAAATGAGAAGGATGGAGGGAGATATGGATCTTGAGGCTTGAAGAACAAAATTTCTAACCCCCAAAATAAACAATGGCAGCTGGTTATAAGGACCAAAAGGAGGGTGTAAAGGTGGGGCAAAAAGGAGGTAAGCTTTCCCCCACAAAATATCCCCCGGATTGGGATATTTTCTGGGGGAAACAGCTGCACAGCTGTAAAGTACCAAGTATGAGGAACATGGCCGGCCCCTTACTTTTGCTGCAGGTGGCCGGCCGGCCACCCCCCCTAGCCGGCCAGCTAGGGGTCAAAAAGGTCAACTTGAAATAGTGGCCGGCCACCACATATTGGTGGCCTCCCAGGTCTCCTCTTCACAACCCTGTGGTTCGAATTTGGAAATTCTAAAACAGGAGAGAGAACAAGCCAATTTTAGGAGGGGTTCAAAAGGGTCAAATGGAATTAATGGCCGGCCATAAACTTTTAGGGTCCTCCCATGTGTGTACAACACAAATATGTGGTTCAAAGTTCAAGAAAGTGGCCCAAGGGTGTTCAACATTGGCTCGGAAGGAGGGGTTCAAAAGGGTCAAGAAGTATTAGTGGACGGCCATGAACTTTTAGGGTCCTCCCATGTGTGTACATCACAAATATGTGGTTTGGGTTTGAAGAAAATGGCTCCAAGGTGTTCAACATTGGCCCGGAAGTGCGAAAAACGGGTGTCGGAGGACGCCGGAGGAGTAAAGAACTGGTTGTTGAAACAATTGCTGGCCTCCCACCCTTCCATGACCTTCCTAGTGATGAAACAGAGGTACCTGCCAAAAACGAATGAAAACCGATGCAAAACGAATGTTCGGGGGCCAAAACACGAAGTTCGGGGCCCCGGAAACTGCCCGTTAAACACCGAAAGTGGCGTTCGGCCACGAAGTGGGTCTCTCAGACCTCAGTGTCCCTCAAAAGGGAGCAAATAAGAAGTATGCCAAAAATCGGAGCAGTAGGAGATGGTTAAGCGGTCCCGAACCGAGGCACATGGCCTGACGGCTCCGAAAACCGGGAACCGGACTCCGAAATGGGCAAAATGGCCCGCGGCCACAAAATGTAGCCCACGACCACTAAGAGATGGTCTACAGGACCTCTTCCTCCCCTCAGGAAAAGAAACAGAGAAAACCGAGTCTGGTTCGCAAACCGAGGCAAGGCACAGAAGAGGGTTCGGAAGTCCGGAGGCAGGGCTCGCAGCCAGGACTCTGCAACTTCTGAATGAGCACGATATGCAAAATCACCGAGTGCTCAACTGGTGACGTCTGAGTCTTAAGGTCGGTCAAAAATGGGGTGTCTACAACTGGAAAAGGAAAACTGAAGAGATCAGGAAGAGAATCAAGGCCAAGAGAATCGGGCAACAGTTTGAGTTGGTTCATAAGCCAATTCAAGGGACCTTGAACGGACGCTTTGTCCGCCAAGGAGAAGACTTCCCTTTCTGTGGTTTTCCTGAACCCTGGTTTGATCAAGTGGAGAAGAAGAGATACCCTGGGTTTGAGATCTTCTTTGATCATCAGCTCTCCGATAGTGGCAAAGAGTGGGTAGATCCAAGCATCGACATCGGGCAAGATAGAGAAGTCAGCTCGGAAAGTAGCACAGAGGAAGTCCTGGGTCTAACACTGGCTGATTTACTGACAGAATCGCATACTAGCGCTGAACCAATGAATTTGGGGGATATGACCATTGCCGTGATCGGGGAAGAGGTACCTACTGACTGTTCAAGCTTCATCATGGATGCAATGAATGGCTCACAAATAAATTGGCATTTTGAAAGGAGTCGTATTGGGAATTCTGAATTGGTTGTTGAGTTTGAGTCCGGTAGGCCTGTAGGGTTGGAGGCAGATTTAAGTTTGTCTAAAATGTCTGAGTCTTCTTTTTCTTTCTCTTTTGAGTCTGTTGCAACTTGTGAACATGAGGCTTTGAATGAAGATGTGATTTCTGCTTACTTTTTTATGCCCATAGTTCATAATGTTGACCAAAATTTTCAAGATCTTAATAAAAACGACAAGGAAGAAATTTCTCGAGCTTTGAAAAATTTAATCGACTGGGAGGAAGAAAGGCGTGCTAAGCCATTAGTGGATGAAATTGTTTTTGTAAATGTGGGTACTGAAAAAGATCCTCGCTTGATCTGAATTGGTTCTACATTGTCTTTAGAGGAACATGAACAATTAGTTGCTTTATTAACAGAATTCAAAGATGTCTTTGGATGGTCCTACAAAGACATGCCGGGAATTGACCCTGAGATTGTACAGCATAGGATCCCTCTCGACCCTGAGACCCGACCTGTCAAACAGAAGCTTCGCAGAATTTGTCCAGATTGGGCCTTGAAAATTAAAGAAGAGGTTACCAAGCAAATCAATACTAGACTTTTGCTCGTATCAGAATATCCTACTTGGTTAGCCAATATTGTGCCAGTTCCGAAGAAAGATGGCAGAATCCGAGTTTGTGTTGACTTCCGGGATTTGAATAAGGCCAGTCTGAAGGATGATTTCCCATTGCCACATATTGACGAATTGGTAGACTTCACTGCAGGGCATGCCTTACTATCATTCATGGATGGTTTTTCAGGGTATTACCAGATCCTTATGGCTCCAGAGGACGGAGAAAAGACAGCATTTACCACACCATGGAGGACATATTGCTACAGGGTCCACTTATCAAAGAGCTGCTACTACTCTTTTGCATGATATGATCCACAAGGAAGTTGAGGTGTATATAGATGGCATGATTGTCAAGTCCAAAGATTGGGAAAGCCATTACACTGCAGTGAAGAAATTCTTTGAAGAATTAGGGAATACAGGCTATAGCTGAATCCACAGAAATGTAACTTTGGGATAACTGCGAGCAAGTTGTTGGGATTTCTGATCACACAGCAGGGAATCGAAGTTGATCCATCTAAAATTAAGGCCATCTTAGAAATACTGCCACTAATGACTGAAAATGAGGTGTGGGGCTTTTTGGGAAAGTTGCAATTTATAAAGAGGTTTATTTCAAAATTAACTTTAACTTGTGAACCACTATTTGGTCTGTTGAAGAAAGGGAAGAAGTTTCAATAGGATGATCGGTGTTAGTTCGCCTTCGAGCAAGTTAAACAATATTTGCAGAATCTGCCTATGTTATCGCCACCCAAGCCAGGGAAACCGTTGATTTTGTATTTATCAATGACTGAATCAACCATGGGATGTATGCTTGCACAAGAGTCGGATGAGAAAGTGGAGAAGGCCATCTACTACTTAAGTAAAAAAATGCTTGAATATGAGACCCGCTATACTCCTTTGGAAAAAGCTTGCTTAGCTTTGGTATGGGCCACCAGGAAGTTGAGACACTACATGTTAGCTCACTCGATAATTCTGGTTTCAAGATTAGACCCAATCAAATATCTTTTTGAGAAACCAACACTTACCGGTAGACTAGCTCGTTGGTTGCTGTTGCTTTCCGAATTTAACCTTAAGTATGTCACTCGCAAATCTGTCAAAGGAAGGACCGTAGCAGAATTTTTGGCTGATCACCCAATTGAAGGAGGAGAAGATATGGAGTACTCATTTCCAGATGAAGAGGTCATGCAGATGGAAGAAGACACTTGGAAATTGTATTTTGATGGAGCATCCAATCAATTTGGCTATGGGATAGGCATATTGCACATAGCGCCAGATGATTCCCATACCCCCTTAGCTTTCAAACTCCGATTCAGGGTATCTAACAACCAAGCAAAGTATAAGGCGTGCATTGCCGGATTGGAAGCGGCCCTGGAACTAGGGGCAATAAGGTTGGATGTGATCGGGGACTCAAACTTAGTTGTCTCTCAAGCCAACGGAGATTGGAAAGTTAAAGAGAAAAAAATGAAAGTCTACCATCAGACCTTGGACATATTGGTCCCGAGGTTTGAAAAACTTAACTTTTACACACCTGGTAAGAGAGAACAACCGATTTGCTGAAGCATTGGCAACCCTGGCATCAATGATAGATATACCGATCGGGGTCAAGATGCGCCCGATCCTTATAGAACAAAGGTACACCCACGCGTATGAAATGATAGCCACAACGGAAGAAGTTCAAGATGAAAACCCTTGGTACTTTGATATTTGCAATTTTCTGGAAAGTGGTACATACCCACAAGGAGAAAACACCAAAGACAAAAGGGGGATACGGCGTCTGGCCACTCAGTTCGTCATTTGTGGAGATAAGTTATACAAGAGAGGGCATTTGGGAATGCACAAGCTATGTGTAGAGGAAGAAGAGACAAAGTATATCATGGAAGCCATCCATGGAGGAGAGTGCGGAGCCCATATGAACGGTGTAATGCTAGCCAGAAAAATCCTTAGACAAGGATACTACTGGTTAACCATGGAGAGTGATTGTATCAACTTTGTTAGGCAATGCCACAAATGTCAAATCCATGCCAATTGCATGAACATCCCGCCATCAAAACTCTACAACATGAGTTCGCCTGGGCCTTTCTCAGTCTGGGGCATAGATGTCATCGGGGCAATCACACCGAAAGGTTCAAATGGGCATCAGTTCATCTTGGTTGCCATTGACTATTTTACCAAGTGGGTTGAAGGACAGTCGTATACAGTGTTGAAAACATCACATGTGGCTAAATTTATCAGGAACAACATTATCTGTAGATACGGGGTGCCAAATGAATTAATTTCAGACAATGGCTCACATTTCAAAGGAGAAGTGGCAGTTCTACTTAAGAAGTATAACGTGGCTTTTCACAAGTCATCAACCTACAAGCCACAAACCAATGGAGCCATTGAAGCTGCAAATAAGAACATCAAGAACATCATGTGTAAGACGGTAGAAACTTATAGAGATTGGCCAGATAAGTTACCTTTTGCACTTTGGGGATACAAGACATCAATCCGAACGTCTACAGGGGCAACCCCTTACTCTTTGGTATATGGAACGGAGGCTGTTTTGCCGATTGAGTTGGAAGTGCCTTCATTGAGGATCATGGCTGAATGTCAGATAACAGAAGCTGATTGGCAACAGAACCGATTTGAGGAACTGATGCTATTTGATAAGCGACGATTGAAGGCGTTATACCACATTCAGGGATATCAACGCAGGATTTCCAGAGCATTCAACAAAAATGTTAGATGTAGGAATTTGAGGGAAGGAGACTTAGTGTTGAAAGACAACCAAGCTCCTATTCACGACCCTAGGGACAAGTTTAGACCCAATTGGATGGGCCCCTACATCATTAAATCAATTTGGTTAGGAGAAGCAATCATTCTCATGGATTTGCATGGTATGGAGTTCTCACAACCAATCAACATGGACAAGCTGAAGAAGTACTACCCTTGAGAGGCTCGATGAGCCGAAAACCTGAAAGGGCGACCCAAGCAAAAGTTAGAGCAGCAAAAAAAAAAAAACAAAAACAAAAACAAAAAAATAGAAAAATGAAAAGCTTGCAGGCTGAAAACCCGAAAAGACGGCTTTGGAAAAAGTTAAAGCACAAAAGGAGAGTGTCAATACCCGAGTGAACCTTAACTAGAACTACGTATGGCCTGATTCCTATCTTTGGGATACGTAGGCAGCTTCATCTTGAAGTTCAGCCTTAATCATTTTTCAACTCACTCATCTCGTCCATGTTTGATTAGTGTATCTTTATTCAACTCAGCTATCCATATTTGATTGGCTCGTCCCCATTTGATTCAGTTGTCTTATTTCTCCTTTATGATGAGTTCAGTCGCAAGACGAATTCAAGTGTACATCTCAAGGGTTGATTTCATGTTGATCGAGTAGTGGTCATTTGCAAAAATAGATTTTGAGGACTTTTAATGAAGTTGACTGATTTTCTCAAAAATTATTCCATTTTTTCAAAACTCAAACCATTCTTTGGACCAAAAAGAGAAAATTTTCAGTGCTTATAATTTGACTCATATGATTCCAAGATAGAAAATGGAACAAGTATGCTAATTTACCTCTCATGTTGATCAAAATCGCTTTAGCAGAAAACAAAAACAAAAAAAGCGCAAAGTGATCACTAGGGGCACAGTTGAGTCAAGTTTTCTATCTTGTATCCACACTATCAAGTTCTCGTCACCTTAATCAAGCAATCGTCAGAAAATGCACAGTAGTTGTCGCCGACGATGCTTTTTCGTCGGGCGATCGACCGGTGTTACTCTGTTTTGCGTTCATTTTGCTCCGACAAGCACAAAAGGGTGTGTTTTGGGATGGTTTTTGCTTCACTTTCATTTCATTAAGTTATGTTTTGTGTTTTGGTCAATGATAGGCTCAATATTTAGTTCAGAATTCACTAAAATGCAGCCATTTCCAAGTTCAAAACAAAATAATTTTTATGTTCAGTGTTGTGCCATTCATGCCATCCAGATATGCAGAACAAAACTCGTTTTATTAAATGCCAGGGATCAACCTCGATCAAAGTTGTACAAAAAGATTTGAAGCTATAGGTGCCCACTCAAAACAAAACAACAAACAACAAACAACAACAAAAAAAAAAAAAAGGAAGAGAGAGAGAGAGAGAGTAGCATTTTCTCAGTTTTCCGGTAGCAGTCCGGCGGTGGAGATTACAACCGGTTTCATTTGCACACGTCTTCGTTGCCTGACTTTGCCATCAGCAGCCTCGCTTCATCTTTACTCCTTTGAAGCTCTTGAAGACTCTGCCTTGGCCTTGGCAGAGTTTCCGAAGGAGATTATTCCTTGCCGGCCATCAAATTAGTTGGGCGAAGAAACTTTGAATCGAGCCATGGAGGTGGCCTGTCGTTTCAATTCTTTGTTCTGCTTTTTCAGTGCACTAATTTCTACTCGAGCGTCTTTGTACATACGTTGGAGTAGGGAGATTTGTGCATTTAACTAATGTACCTCACACGTCATGTTCTGCAGTCGACGGGACAAGTTAGAGACCGCAGTCACGGTCTCCACACATGACCTCAGCGTATACGAGTTTGCTTCGATGTCAGACTGTGCCGCCATGATTTGTTCAACTGATATTGTTGGAAAGTTAAAAACAAGGGAAGGAGGAGGAGCCCGTGGTTGAGGTTCAAGGGAGTCGAAATCGGTTATCTCTATCGTGGAGTAGTTCAAGTCTGGAAAAAGAGTGAGAGAACCGTGTGAAGAGGCCATGGCAGAGGAGAGTAATGCAAAAGAAAGAGGTTGATGATAGAGACAGTTTGCAGGCTTTTGCTCTACCTCTCTCTCACAGGCCTCAATTTAAGAAGAGAGCAAAGAAGAAGAAGAAGACAAAGAGGGGAAACATTGGGATAAGGCATTGAAGAATTGGGGCAGCCTGTCGGTCAGGCGCCACGATTGTTGAAATCGCGCGCCAAACACGACCCTCGAAGAAGATGAAGGAAGAGAGAGTGAGTGAGACAAAAATAGAGAAAGAGGCAGGAGAGTTGTATATGCATATATATGTGTATATGTATTGTACATCTATGTATTATATACATTTGTTTGAATATTTGGTCACAAGATATTTGGTCACAAGAGTGGCTTGGGCTCAGTGGTTCGACTCAGTGGTTAAGGATTGAGGGACTAAGCTTAAGGTCAGAGGTTCGAGCCCCCATAGCAATGAGTGTTTCTTTTGTTTTGTTTTGGTTTTATGTATATATATCTCGTATACCTATGTGTACATATTTGTTTGAATATTTTGTCACAAGAGTGGTTCGGTTCAGTGGTTCGGCTCAGTGGTTGAGGACTGGGAAACTAAGCTTGAGATCAAAGGGTCGAACCCCCGTATCCATGCATTTTGTTTTTTTCCTTTCTATTTGTGTATTTTGCATACACGCACTGACGTCAGCAAATGGGATATGCCTTCTCAGTAACAGCATCTTCCCGCTGACGGCCGCAAACGGAATATTTCCCGAATCTATATATGTATACAGTATGTACATATTTGTGTGTATTTTGTCTGTATATGTATATATGTATACCATATGTCCGTATCTGTGTGTATTTTGTCTGTATATGTATATATGTATACCGTATGTGCATGTATGTGTCTATGTCCGTATATGTATGTATTTTGTCTGTATATGGTATATGTATACGGCATTTGGTTTGAACTTACAGTTCCTTCTTTCATTTTGTGCATCTATCGCACAATAATCTCACTTCGAGCATCCACCACACAATTTCAATTCAATCGCGCTATCTTGCACATCGCACTATCTTGTGCACTCCCGGGGTCTAGGAGACCTTAAATCCTCTAGAGGTGCAATTCCTTTGGTGTTTTTCGTGCCCGAACGACTTCAGGCGGTCTGGTATAGCCACCTGCCTGTGTTTGCAATGAGTTCCTAGGAGACCAACTGCGACGGTGGAAACTAGAGTTCGAATGGCGATGCCTAGAACGCAAAGATTTAGAATTTCCGAGACTAAAGTCTGGTTTAAATACCCAGGAGTGTATCCCCGGCTTGAAATCTGTATGGCAGCCCCATTGGTTGAGGTAGCGTGTATGTGCCTCAATTCTGGATACTGAACTAACCTAGTCTGTCACCCCATTGGAGAACAGGAAAAGTTGTGAATATAATCAAAAAGAAAAGCGGCATTCGTGGCTTCTACATGTAGAGATTACCCCTTGTCAGCAAGAAATCATTCTACCATTCTTCCACTTGCATGAGACACGTTTGGAATTCGAATTTACCTTTGCTCCTTTCATGTGAAACATGTTAGGATGTGACGTTCACCCGGTTAAAACCTTCCTCCTCTCTGTATGAGATATGGTTAGGTATGCCTGTTGGTTGCACCATTGTTTTTCTTCTCGGTTAAAACATTCCATCTCTCCGTACGAAATACATTGAGATACGTATGTTGGTTACACCATTGTTTTTTTCCTTGGTTAAAACCTTCCCCCTCTCCATATGAGATACGGTTAGGTACGCCTGTTGGTTACACCATTGTTTTTCTTCTCAGTTAAAACCTTCCCTCTCTCCGTATGAAATATATTGAGATACGTCTGTTGGTTACACCATTGTTTTTCTCCTTGGTTAAAACCTTCCCTCTCTCCGTATGAAATACATTGAGATACGCCTATTGGTTACACCATTGTTTTTCTTCTTAGTTAAAACCTTCCCTCTCTCCGTATGAAATATATTGAGATACGTCTGTTGGTTACACCATTGTTTTTCTCCTTGGTTAAAACCTTCCCTCTCTCCGTATGAAATACGTTGAGATACGCCTATTGGTTACACCATTGTTTTTCTTCTTAGTTAAAACCTTCCCTCTCTCCGTATGAAATGCGTTGAGATACGCCTGTTGGTTACACCATTGTTTTTCTTCTCGGTTAAAACCTTCCCTCTCTGCGTATGAAATACGTTGAGATACACCTGTTGGTTATACCATTATTTTTCCTCGATTAAAACCTTCCCTCTCTCCGTATGAAATACGTTGAGATACGTCTGTTGGTTACACTATTGTTTTTCTTCTTTTCTTCTCGGTTAAAACCTTCCCTCTCTGCGTATGAAATACGTTGAGATACGCCTGCTGGTTACACCATTGTTATTCTCCCCAGTTAAAACCTTCCCTCTCTCCGTATGAAATACGTTGAGATACGCATATTGGTTACACCACCTTTGTTCCTTTCACGTGAAACGTATTAGGATTTGATGCTTACCCGGTTTAAACCTTCCCCCTCTCCATATGAGATACAGTTAGGTACGCTGTTGGTTTTACCACCTTTGTTCCTTTCACATGGAACATGCTAGGATTTGATGTTTACCTTCCTCCTCTCCGTATGAAATACGGCTAGGAACATCTGTTGGTTACAGCACTATACCTCATCCCCCGTGAAATGTGTTTGGATTTCGAGTTCATTACTTTCTCTTCTTGCATAAGACATGTTTGGATTTTGAGTCCACCTATCATTTGTGTTGTGGCACATTTGTATGTGATGTTGTGGCACATTTAATGCGATGCACCCCCTATTATGTTTCATATCATTTGCACGAAGCTTGCCTCTCATGTTGTCATCTTCATATCTTTATCATCACTCCATGACATTGTATTGCATTGCATAATCATGAATTTTCAAACAACTGGCTTTTCGAAGCGTGTAAGTCCAACTTTCAAACTGCATTTTGAGCATGTCATTTTGCATGTTGCCCCTGAACTACGCAGGTTTGATTCCTTGCAAAGGGATACATAGGCAACCTTCTGGTTCAACCACTTGCATTGCATCTTATTTGTTTGCCCAAGTCTTACGGCCTTGTCAAAAGGGTCGTCTTTGACATTCACTCACGTCATGAAATGACTTCGAACACTGTCAAAGAGAGGCAACTGTAGACACCCCATTTTGACCAGCCCTAAGACTTGGGCGCTTTCTTTTGAACATCCAATGATGAAAATTATAATGTGCTATTTTATGAATTTCTTAGCAAAAAAATCAGATTTAAGCTTCAATCCCAATTTTACACCCGTTTTGGCCAAATTAGTTGAGACCTATTCAAAAATCTTTATTTTTATTTTTGTTTTTATTTTTATTTTTATTTTTATTTTTATTTTTATTTTTATTTTTATTTTTATTTTTATTTTTATTTTTATTTTTATTTTTATTTTTATTTTTATTTTTATTTTTTATTATTATTGTTATTTTTTTATTATTATTTATTTATTTATTTATTTAGTATTATTATTTTTCTTCTCTCTTGCCCAGGAAATTTAGCAGTTTGAAACAATAGGGCTTTCAAAAAACTAAATGGATTTTGACTATTCACAATTCGCCTTTCAAAAAAAACTAAATGACTTTTGACTATTCACAATTAGCCTTTCAAAAAACTAAATGGATTTTGACTATTCACAATTGGCTTTTCAAAAAAAACTAAATGGATTTTGACTATTCACAATTGGCCTTTCAAACAAATGGATGGATTTTGACTATTCACAATTGGCCTTTCAAAACATAAATAGGATTTGGCTCTTCAAAATCGGCCCTTCAAAATTAGCCTTTCAAAATTGGCTCTTCAGAACATGAAAGGGTCTTGGTTTTTGGCCTATATATAGAAGACCATTAAAACTATGAGAGGTTATGAAAAATTTTTGATGAGAGAGGGGTCTAAACTTTGATCAAAGAAAGAGTTTATTTTATTCCAATTGAGTGAAAATATTTTAGAGAGAGGTCTAAACTTTGATCAAATAAAGAGTTTATTTTGTTACCACCCAAAACTTCACCAAAGCTAAAACTTGAACTTTCTTGCTAAGATTTCAACAACATACTCCACAACTTGAGGGTGATCAAGAGGAAGTTTGGAAATCAAGAAGTTCAATCTTTCTTTGAAAGGTGAATTTCTAGTCTTTCATTTTCTATATTTTCTATCTTATATTTATTTTCTTGTGTCTTATTTCATAGTGTTTTGTTATAATCCAAGTAGTTTGTTTATCTCATATTTATTTTCTTACTTTATATTTCATAGTATGTTATTGTAATCTAAGTGATTTGTTTAGCTCATAATTGTTTATTTATTTATTTGTATTTATTCACTTGCTTTAATTTCATATTAGTTTTGTTGTAATCTTGTATGTTCTACCTCATATTTGCTTTCTTGTTTTAAGTTCATATTGTAATCTTGCATGTTCTATCTTATATTTGCTTTCTTGATTTAGTTTCATAGTAATTATGTTGTGATCTTGCATTTCCTAGCTTATATTCTTCTTATATTAAGTCTCTTATTAGTTTTGTAATAATTTTGCATGTTCTTTTAGGTTCATGTTAGTTTTGTTGTAATCTTGCATGTTCTATCTTATATTTGTTTTCTTGTTTTAGTTTCATAGTAATTATGGTGTAATCTTACATTTCCTAGCTTATATTTTTCTTGTATTTGTCTCATATTAGTTTTGTTGTAATCTTGCATGTTCTATCTTATATTTGTTTCTTGTTTTAGTTTCATAGTAATTATGTTGTAGTCTTGCATGTTCTATCTCATATTTGTTTTCTTGTTTTAAGTTCATGTTAGTTTTGTTGTAAGTTTGCATTTTTTTAATTTTATAATTGTTTTCTTATTTTAAATCTAACCGATAGTGGTTAGTTGAGCCACCTACATATTTCTTGTTTGTTCCTTTTCTTGGTTTCGCAATAAGACAGGTTTTGGTAGGCTTAGTTGGTCAGCTGGCCGGTTAGCTTCTTTTGGACAAGACAGCATTGCCTTCCGCTATTAACCAACTTCTGGTGATTTCCAAGGAACATGAAACCTTTTTTTTATTTTATTTTTATTTTATTTTGAGTGTATTGTGAGATTTTTATTTTGTTGTAATATTCTCTCCCTCCCCTCTAATTTGGTTTGTAACAATTTATTCAAAGTGTTGTAATAATTTCCCGCCCACTTCTTTCTATCCCGTTCTTTTACTTGCTTTCCTTATTTGTAAATATGCATCATGTTTTTTTTATTTTTATTTTTATTTTTTGTCGTTATATCCATGCTTTGCATCTATGTTTTATGTATCTTGATTCGGCTAAGTTTGCATTTGTGGATTTAATCAATTCCTATGTGATTATGTGTGCTACCTCATGTTCTTGAGATGATTCACATGTCATATCTTAGAAGCCAAATCTTTAGTTGCATCTCATGAGTGAATCGCATTAGGATTTTGTATATAAGATTATGCATGTTTTACTAACTTTGTTTTGTAGCTGTTCGAGGGACGTCGGTAAATATGTAAGTTTTTATGCTTTAGCATCCCGTTTGTGTGCATTTTTCTTATTATATTTAAGCATCCTACCATGTGGCTACTTCCTTACTTGATATAACTGTATGAATGCCAGTGGATGGAGGATGTGTCGCTTAATTTGGAATAGTGTTGATTTTCATATTTGTAAACTCAATTTATTTGGGTTGTACATCTCCAAAACTCTTTCAAAACTACATGAAATCAAATTATTCCAAAATAAATGACATAGTCTATACTTATATGCTTCACATAGTAATTTTTAAGATTTATTAAATAATCGAAATATGAACATATAAAATAAATAAAATTCATATCATGGTTTAGTCAAGGCCGATCTTTTGATCGGATGAGTGGGGGTGCTCAATTAATGACCTTCCTCTCTCATACCTAAGGTTCTGAACCGAGACAACTTTGGTTATGACGAACAATGGCCTTGGCACGAGTCATGGGTTTCCTAATTTCCCAAAAATATTAGGTGGCGACTCTGAGATCTAATGACGCAATCTATTTTTGACAAAATTACAATAAAATGGATTTTCAATAAAAGTTTCCAAATCTAGACTCTCATCTATGTTTCACATTGCACTCGTGAGGCTAGATCAAAGAGATCTCGGGAGTCTGAACTATTTAACGCGCCCGGGTACCCCCGGGCATGTAACACCTAAGTGATATAAATAGTCAACCGTGGTATAGTAAGATACCTTATGTAGATCACCTATGTGAATGCGAAGTGGCACCGCTTCTTTAAGAATTGACAAGGCCGAATTCTTTAAAAACACTCACTGAACCAGGCTAGTGTTCCAGGGCCAAACCGAACACACCAATAAGAACAAGAACAATGGTTAGACTAACTCCTGTGTAAGGTCTACTATCTCGATTTACACAAACGACAGACTAGTTTAAGATATCACGTTCTTTTGTCGGCTAGTAAATCTGATAAGCTTTCACTACGAAAAGTTTAAGGCCACCAACTATCTTTTCTGATGCAAGGTTAGTCTGTGTGCTCTCTCTCCGAGTCTTTGTTGTTAAATGTTGTCCATTTTTCTTTATTCGGTTAACTTTTATTCATGTGGGGATTGTTTGAAAAAATGGTTTTATGGTGACTTTAATGTAAAATTAAAATAGGTCCCAACCACCTGTTGAGGTGGGATCAAATGAGTTTAGATTCTTTGTAACAAGATCTTTACATCACAAAAAGAATGACCAAAAATCATTGAGAATTGAATGAGAAATTGTCTTATAAAGTTGGTCTCATAAATGAGGTATTGGGAATAGTGTATAGCCACTTATCACACATTGATTGTAAAGGAAAGCATTGATGGGTATTTAAATCCCAAGTTTTTGATAAGGGCATGAGCCCTTTGGGGCATCCAAATTTTTCGAAGGAAAGGAGGTGTGGATGCTTCAAGGATGGGCTTGAGCCAAAACTATGATCCAAGTTAGTTATACAAAAATTGCCACACGCGCGTGCGCACGAGCTGCCAGCCTGCCCCGAGCCAAGTCCGGGTTAGTGGGCCGTCAGTCGTGGATCGTAGGACTTGGGACTTGAGACTTGAGGCTTGAGGCTTGTGGGAATGGGTTAGGTTTGAGCTGGGCCGGATTGGTGACCCATCAACCTAATCTTTTTTTTGGATTAGGTCTATTTGGTGGCTGCATAAGTCTGTTTAGTCTGCAAATATACACACATGTGTATATAAAGTGTGTAACTTACACACTTATTTTCGATCAGTTTTGCTTCGTTAGTTGGGCAGTTTTACAGAATTGAATTCTGCATTTACTGCTGGAAGGCTCCTCTTGTCTTTCCTTTGTGTATAAAAAGAGACCTCCCTCTTTGTTTGTCACATAGAAAATCTTTGCTCTCAAGTGATAGTTAGTCTACCATAATATATTCTTCCTGTGTGAGAGAGTGCCGTAACACCCCAAAAATCGAGAAAATTTCAGAGAATATATTACAAATAAATAGAGGGTATATCTAAGGTTACAAGAGTAGGAAACATCACTAATGAGTCATTTGGTAAATAACCAAGTAAAATTCCAGGAAGATTGGAGGAGTCAATATAGCCTAAATTCAAAGTCCAACCACCTTGGATAACAAAGCTACCCTTTTGACAGATCTTTACAAGATATTAACATAAGGTTTGCATGAGTCAATGAGAAAATAAGAAATAAGTAATACAAAAGATATGCTTAGATATATAATAATTATAAAATCTTCAACAATTTACTAAATTGTATAACGATTTGATATAATAAGCAATTTACCAAATTATACGAACAGATCAACTCAACATATGATAATTTATCCAGAACCAAATATCCAGTCTTACTCAGTACATGACCAGTGACCGGCCTCACCCACCTCACCCAAATACAACCGCTTATCCAGGCTATTGATACAAGATTATTGGTAGGGTCCACTTGATCCATATATGGGAGCATTTTCACGTAATTCAATCAGACAAATCACCATTTTTAACACATAATATCTTCATGGAATTTTACCAAATGACTAGAATAATCAACGAATCAACAACAAATAATTTCACAGGATCTATCAATGATCACAATAATCAAGAGGATTATAAGTTGGGAATTATTAAAATAGAACTCTTTGTAAAGAGATTTAAATGAAGCATATTGTATACAACCCGAATTACCTCAAAATAATTATCTCCATCACCATCACCGTTACTTTAATCATCCGAAATTACTCCATAAATCTCCAAAAATGGTGGATTAAAATTTGACAAATTCTACAACTCTCCTCTTCAAAGCAACAAAATAAGGGGATATTTATAGAATTTCAAACCACCTAAAACACATGGCTAGCCATGTGGTATTTTCAAAAAAATATGTGGTTTGCCATGTGGTATCTCAAAACCATGTAGCTTGTCATGTGGTATGTGATTTGAGGGAATTTTTTATTTTCTTTGTGTACAAATTTATCTTTAAATAGTGTAGATATAATATATATATATATATATATATAAACATAACTACAAATAAATGATTTAAATTAGATTACCATCTAAAAATCTCACCACTAAACTATTATAATAAACCACCAATATCACTCACTAAAATATTAATATCTAAAAAATACGGGGTTTCACAATCTATCCCCCTTAAATTAATTTTGTCCCTGAAATTTTAATTCTTAGTACTCCAAAATTTAATAATGACTAAATCCTTATATAACACAATTCCACTGCGCACTCTGATATAGACAACGATTTTTTTTTTTTTAACCTCGAATATTAACTACCCGACAAACTTCATTTAAAATCTAATCCCCATTTTGATACCATTCTGTAACGCCCCAAAAATCGAGAACGTCAGAGAATATATTAACAAATAAATACAGGGTTTATCTAAGATTATAATAGTAGGAAACGCCACTAATGAGTCATTTAGTTAATAACCAACTAAGATCTCAAGAAGGTCAAAAGAGTCAATATAGCCTCTCTTCAAAGTCTAACCACCTTAGATAGTAAAGCTACCTTTTTGACAAATCTTAATAAGATATTAACACAAGGTCTACATGAATCAACAAGAAAATAAGAAATAAGTAATACAAAATATATGCTTAGATATATAATAATTATAAGACCATGTCTTAAATACAACAAGGGATTCAACAATTTACCACATTGTACAACGATTTGATATAACAAGTAATTTACCAAATTGTATAAATAGATCAACTCAACATATGATAATTTATTCAGGACCAAATACCTAGTCCTATTTAATGCATGACCAGTGATCGGCCTCACCCACCTCACCCAACCACAACCGCTTATCCGGGTTATTGATACAAGATTATTGACAGGGTCCACTCGATTCATGTACGGGAGCATTTTCAAGTAATTCAATCAGACAAATCACCATTTTTAACACATAATATCTTCATGGAATTTTACCAAATGACTAGAATAATCAACAAATCAACAACAAATAATTTCACTGGATTTATCAATGACAATGATCATAATAGTCAAGAGTGAAAAATCTAGAAATCCCCTAGATATTGATTTGTGATTATGTAACAATTTTAAGCAGTATATAACAATCCCAATCAAACAATCAAGACAAATCAACACAACGATTTTAACGTGGAAAAACCACAATTGGATACCTCCAACTGTGATTAAAAAACCACGGGCAACTGCCACAAAACAATCCACTAAGAAGATTTAAAGGAATTACACAGGTATACTCTCAATTACCTAGTGAATCCACGCCTAATTGAACCAACCTCTATGTGCCTCTTCCAACCCCGTCTTCACCTCAGAATTGTCTTTACGATGAGCCACTCCAGAATCCACTGAAGTTTCAGGCTCGAATTCTTCAGAATCCACCGAAGAACAACTCTCTCTCTCTTGTGTATAACAAACAAAACCTTTGATGTACTCTCTTTAAACCATGAGTTGAATACTCAATAAAACATCAAAGAAAACTAGCAAAATATCCCCAGATATAAACCTTAAGAACCAAAAAGAATATCTGGAGGAATTAAATAGTTTTGGGAGAAAACCAACTATTTATAGAAAATCTAAAAGTAATCCTAGTTTTGGAAGAAATCCAATTTCTTAAAGAAATCCTTGTCAAACGGGATTGCCAATAATAAAACCTAACAATCTCCCCCTTTGGCAATGCCGTGACAAAACACACCTGACAAATAAAATCCTAATCACCCCAACCCATTACAGCCAACAAAAACAAACTTCTTTCTCAAGGTCATGATCTACAAAACAGCTATTAGTGCCACAATCTCCAAAACAACTATTAGTCCCACAAGAGTATAAGAAAAAGTAATAGACATATGACACGATTAACTTGAAACATGAGATGGACAACATGAATCGATGAAAACTAAGACTCATGAAAAACAACTCTCAAACAACAAAAGCAAGATCATAAACCAACAACAAAAGTAAGATCATAAACTAACCCAAGTCAAGATGAACCAAACTCCCCCTCACTAAAAGCAACCACAAACACTGAAAACAATGAACAAGAAGAAAACGACAAAAATAACATGGTGGAGCAATCCAAAAATTTCAGATTAGTACCTTAAAACATACAAGACTATCCAAGAAGCACCATTACAAGAAAACACAATGTGCACAATCTATAGAAGATTCCACATGAAAGAAAGTGATGCATTATGTGAACAGCATAGATTCCATGAGAAAAGTGTGTGTGTGACTCTTGGAGTTCGACAAACACTAGATTCAATCCTAATAGTGATATGAAAGCTGGACCTCCGACAAGAGAATCTAAGCACAACTAAGGAAAGTCAAACCACTAGGAATCAAGGGGTATTTAGTGAGTAAAGGCGGAGGCTCCCCCTCAATCAATGAATCTTTTTTTTTTTCACACACTTTTTCTTACTTTTGCACATTTTTTTCTTTCTTTTGCATATTTTTTTCTTTTTCTTTTTCTTTTTCTTTTGCACAATCATTGGCGGCTGACACGCTCAAGAGTATGGAAACCGAACCAGAGAAGCATGGATATAATAAAGATGACCTGGTTGGTGACTCTGAGGTAGCCTTTTCCTCATGGCTAGACTGCAAAGAATTAAGGGGAAAGCCATGGAGATGCAAAAAGATGGTAGGTGGTTAAGAGACTCAACATCACCCAAGATATGCTAGTATAGGTCAATTCCTCTAGAAAAGCAAAAGATACAATGCCAGAAGTTCAAAAAAAAATAATCACTAAGGCGAAAGACTCCAAAATTTGCTAATCCAATAGTGTGTACAGAATGAGACATACTAATCAAAGAACACACACTCCAACATGAGTAATGACCACAGATTGCACAAACATATTCACATGTAATAGATATTCTCATCAATTCCAATATGCACCAAGGACCACTCAAAAATTTCAAGCTTGCAAAACCATACTAAGAAAATCTTTTTAGGATTTTTTTTTCCTTAAATAAAGCAAGACAAAAACCGAACATGCACACATTTTTTTTTTTCTCAAAAAAAACACACATAAACCCAAAAACTAAACCAAATAAAAAAAAATTAACACAAGTCAAGTTTTCTCACCCAAATCTTTTTGATCTTAACAAAATTAGGTCTAGCGGTCTTGGTAAATGTCGTGGCATTGTGAACACCCTCATGAATCTTGGAATTCTGCCTGGGCATGTAAGGTTGTTTCCTAACCCAAAAAGTATTCGAATTTCTACCCTTTTGAGACACTCTCCCATGCAACTTATAACAGTAAGGGTGAATATGACCATACATACCACAATGATGACAAATAAAAACAGGGTGTCCAGGGTATACCTTCTTTTCTTTTACCTTACCAACTCTAGGAAGTTTGAGAAGTCCATCCTTATGTTGAAATTTTTGTTCCCCCTTTCCTTGAGTTCTTGTATCATGAGATGTGGAAGCACTCTGTTTTTGCTCTTTCTTACCACAAAAGCCAATGCCACTCTTGTCAGAATAGATTTGTTGAGACCCAATGATATTGTCCAAAGTCTTTGATCCTTTGTTCCAAAGACCAACGGTAACCATGGCACACTTGAGTTCTTCCTCTTTCTTGATCATTAGTTCTTCCAAAGCAACTTGTGACATCTCGAGAGATTCAATCTTTTCTTCATACATGGCATGGATTTGCAGTAGCTCATTCCTCTCTGTCTCACAAGTCAACAGTTTTGCACAAAGAACTTGTCGATCATTAGCTACCTTGATAGCATTAATCCTGGCCTCGGAAATCTCCTCCTTAAGTTTAACATACTCACTTTCACATGCTTTGAGTTTCTTTGTGAGTTTGTCATTCATTTTGAATAAGTTAAGAGACTCCTTATACAACTTTTCATAAGCTTGCTCAAGCTCTTCATGATCACTCTCCGAGGATTCATCAAGTAGGGGTGGTCGAACCATAGAATTTCTCTCACGAAGTGAATCCATTATCACAAATCAAACAAGATCTCGCTCTAAAAGAATTTTTTTTAAAAAAAATAGAACGACATGCTCTGATACCAATTGAAAAATCTAGAAATCTCCTAGATATTGATTTGTGATTATGTAACAATTTTAAGCAGTATATAACAATCCCAATCAAACAATCAAGACAAATCAACACAACGATTTTAACGTGGAAAAACCACAATTGGATACCTCCAACTGTGATTAAAAAACCACGGGCAACTGCCACAAAATAATCCACTAAGAAGATTTAAAGGAATTACACAGGTATACTCTCAATTACCTAGCGAATCCACGCCTAATTGAACCAACCTCTATGTGCCTCTTCCAACCCCGTCTTCACCTCGGAATTGTCTTTACGATGAGCCACTCCAGAATCCACTGAAGTTTCAGGCTCGAATTCTTCAGAATCCACCGAAGAACAACTCTCTCTCTCTCTTGTGTATAACAAGCAAAACCTTTGATGTACTCTCTTTAAACCATGAGTTGAATACTCAATAAAACATCAAAGAAAACTAGCAAAATATCTCCAGATATAAACCTTAAGAACCAAAAAGAAGATCTAGAGGAATTAAATAGTTTTGGGAGAAAACCAACTATTTATAGAAAATCTAAAAGTAATCCTAGTTTTGGAAGAAATCCAATTTCTTAAAGAAATCCTTGTCAAACGGGATTGCCAATAATAAAACCTAACAAAGAGGATTACAAGTTAGGAATTATTAAAGTAGAACTCTTCGTAAAGAGATTTAAATTAAGCATATTATATATTATATGCTACATGAATTACCTCAAAATAATTATCTCCGTCACCTTCACTTTAATCATCCGAAATTGCTCCATAAATCTCCAAAAATGGCAAATTAAAATTTGACAAAATGTACAACTCTCCTCTTCAAAACAACAAAATGAGGGGATATTTATAGAATTCCAAACCACCTAAAACACATGGCTAGCCATGTGGTAGCTCAAAACCATGTAGCTTGCCATGTGGTATGTGATTTGAGAGAATTTGTTATTTTTTTCGTGTACAAATTCATCTTTAAATAGTGTAGATATAAAAGAGATAAAATAAATACAAATAAATGATTAAATTAGATTACCATCTAAAAATCTCACCACTAAACTATTATAATAAACCATCAATACCACTCACTAAAATATTAATGTTTCAAAACTACGGGGGTTCACAAGTACTGTCATTGTCAGTTCAGCGGAGTTTACCATAAGGTGCGTCTGACTTAGCAGGTTCTAAACCGTCATATCTTGGGAGATAGACGGCGACATACCTCCAGCACCCACGGTGAGGCGGCAAATCTGTTTTAAAAAGATTGTGGCATCACACAGGTTTCAGTTTGTTTCTTTTTCTTTTTCTAGTACACCCTTCATCCCAAAATAATAGCCCCTTTTAGGAAATTCAACTTTTTTTAATAGTACAATTATTACATTTTAAAAATATTAATTTTCAAAATTACCCTTTGATAGTACATTTTTTTGAAAATATAAATTGTCATAATTGTACTTTTTGTGTTATCAATGAATTTGAAAGAATGGCAAAATAGAAAATTCATACTTATTTCTTGATTTTTGAAAAGGGACTAATATTTTGAGATAACAAAAAATGGAATAAGGGACTAATATTTTGGGACGGAGGGAGTATTTTGTTTTGTTAAATATATCTTGGGTAAATTACACTGACACCCCATGAGGTTTCTGTTTAATACGAATTTCTCTCTCACGTTTGAAAAATTACACTGTCCCCTGTCAGATTAAAATGACATATTTGTCCTTTAGTCTTTGTACATATAAAATAATAAAATAATATTGATATTTTGTTTATGCTATTTCAAGAAAAATAACAAAAAAAAAAAACGATTCTTTTAAATTTTTCTATTCTTTTATTTTTATTGAATTTTTTTTATATTTAAATAATTTTTTTATTTTTAAGAAGCACTTGTTGTTTGGGGTGTCCTAAATAAGTGTACTTTTTGTCTTTTTGGACTAAAAAGTTGAGGAAAAAAATATAGATGTTTGGTTAACTTTTTGACTTTTTATGAAAAAATATGTATTAAAGAAGTGTATAGGAGAAGATTGGAGAGGTGTGGGCCACAGCTGTACAATCTGCACAAGTGAAATGGGAGTAAGAAATTATTGGCTACTTTTTGGGCATTGCACTGGACGGTTTTGTTCTGCCCGTGGGGTCATCACTAGTCCCATTTTAATAATCTGAACCGTTCAATGTGTAGAACTCGTCGAGTACTATATGTTTATAGAAAATCACGTTGATTGGATATCGATAGCTATCAAATCAGATTTTTTTTTTTTCAATCGTTAATTATAACACCATCCATTTATTGTACATAAATGATTTGATCATGCAGTTATCGATATCCAATCAATGTAATTTTTTACAAACATATAGTACTCAACGAGTTCTACACATTGAACGGTTCAGATTATTAAAACGGGACCCGTGATGGTCCCCACGGGCCGAACAACAACCATCTAAAATTACACCCAATTATTTCATTTTTGTCAGCACAGCAGCTGCACATAGATGATATCAAAGTTGTATTTTTGTTTAGAAATTAATTTTTTAATTTTTTTTAAATAGTGATAACTTTTTAACTTTTTGAGTAACTTTTTGACTTTTTGTCTTTTTTAAGCTATGCCAAACCAGCCCTTAATCTAGATCTACTTAAGAAGTATAATATTTTGTGATTTTTTTTTTAATTCACCAAATACCAAAAAAAAAATACAAAAAATCAATAATATTGTAATAAATGTGAATGACGGTATTTGGTAATAGTAATAAATGTAGGTGAATAGACAAGAAGGAAAAATAATGGTGGAAATAAAAATGAAAAAATTCTTTTCATATATAAAAATTTATACAAAAAATATCTTAAAATGTTGTGATATTGATGCTGTAAATATAAATCATGTTTTTAAGTGTTTTGTTTTAAAGTACAAGTTTACCATTAAATTATATCATTGTGTTTGAAAATTTTATATAAAATTTATATTTATATATCATCACTCAATAAGAATATGTTCAGGTAGAATTTAATGATAGAAATTTGTAAAATTTAATCATCATGATAGGAAGAAAAAATGATAGGAAAAATGGCAAAATAGTCATTTAGAAAATTTTAGGACATGAAATCAGTAATTCATGAGGCAATTTGTAATGAGATTACAAACCTCAGGAAGAGGAATGTAATTTTTCAAACGTGAAGAGGGATTTGTTTTAAACAGAAATCTCTGAAAGTGCCAGTGTAATATATCCATATATTTTTGTTCATCAAATTATTATTTCTAGTATGATATAGTCCCATGATTTTGTTCTGTAATTTTAATTAAGGCCGGCCAAGTTTGGCATCCTTAAAATAATCTATTTTTTATCTTTTTATCTTTTTTCCATCACATCACCTCTCTACTTTTCTGCACATCTTTTTGTAAAAGGCAAAAAAGTGTACTTATTTAGCTCATTCCAAACAACCCCTAAATATGAATCTATTGATTTTTATTTAAATATACAATTTATACAACAGTCAAGTCAAGTCTTGATTGAAAATTGAGAAATAGTGTATTTCTGTGAATCTCCATGCGTACCTTGTTGAAAAAAAATTTAAAAAAATTAAAAAGTAAAAAGAAAAATATGTATAAAATTAAATAAAATTTAAATATATTTTATTTATATTTCATTTTTTTTTTTCTTTTTTTTCTTTTTTAAAACTCTTTCCAAATCCCTCAATTAATACCGTATGGCCCCGTTTGTTTGGGGTTATAGGGAGGGGATTAAGATTATTAATCCCTTAGTATTATTAATGGGGTGTTTGTTTTGAGAGATGGGGAGGGGACTATTAATCCCTTACTATTAATCCCTTGGTATTAGTAGTCCTCTTGGAAGGGGGATTGGTAAGGAGGAGATAGAGATGGTATTAGAAAAATAGTGAGGGGATTAGAAATTTTTTTATTTTTATATATTGGGAATTTTTTTAAAATATTAATGTTTAATTTTTTATATTTTTTTATTTGTTTTATTATTTTATATAAAAATAATTTAACCATTCCTCACTATCAATCCTTTCACTATGAATCACTTCCATTCAATCTCTGAAAACAAACGGGCCTATGTGTTAAAATCTACGTAAAGCATACTTCTCCCCTTTATCTTTAGTTTTTTTAATTTCACATCATTGAGAGTGAAAATAAAAAAACTAAATTAAGAGATGAATTATTTTTCTTTTTATTTCACCCACATCATATATTTTGTTTTTCGAATACTTTTCAAAATATATTTTTAGAGTACTTTAGTTTTTATGATTCTTGTCACTAAGTACCTAACAAATAAAAAATCATAACATAAATTATATCGTAAATCATTTTAATCTCGTAATTACTTAACAATGATATGTAAATATTATCTTACTTACAAAATTTTCGTTATATCATTAAATTAGGGTATCACATTATTTCATATGATAGTTCCCAAATAATTACCTCCTGATGGTAGGTGACATCATGTTTGGTAGCCGGTGTGAGTTGCCTCAAAAAATGAATTTATTTACATATTTCTTTTAGGTGTTTGAGTAATAGATATATGAAATATGATTATTTTAAATATGTGTCTCGATTTGGGTCAATATTAGTTATAGTTTTTCATGCAGTGAGCGTTTGATCTTACAATAGAAAATTTATGTTTAAAATTTATAATAACTCTATTTGAATTAGTAAATTCCATTATGTTATACGAATCAAAATATGTGCATTGTTGGGACTCACCTAAAAGGAAACTTTAGTTTGCTGATGTGAGATCACTACAAACATGAACCAGGCAAAGCACATTCATTATTAAATACTTTAAAATTGTTGCCGACGCCATACATTTTGTTTCTTAATTATTAGACCACTACCAATCAGTCCTCGGCCCACATTTGAGATAACCTTGGTCAAAAGATTTCATGAATCACTCTAAAGGTACAAGCATTATGCATATTGAAAACTATTCTAAAGCCCATACGACAAATGCTGCAAAGAAACTTTTGTAAAGAACTTAAAAGACATAATATTAATACGACAATGCTACGTAGCTCAAATTTTGTTACTCAAAAGTGGCTCAAATAGCCAAAACGACGTCGTTTTGAGTACAAAACAACATAAAAATGGTTAAAACGACGTCGTTTTGGCCATTTGAGCCACTTTTGAGCCACAAAATTTGAGTTATGAGACATTTTCCATATTAATAATAGCATTGGATTTCTCGCAAATTTTATAAACAAGTAAATTTTTTTAAATAGACTATCTATTATTATTATTATTTTTATTTTTATTTTTTTGTGAAGACTAACATAATAAAATGAAATTTTACATTGATCTAATTTTTTTCATAAATGATGTATAAAATAAATAATTAAAATTATCCAAACGATACATGTGGTCAATAACAGCCCACGATTTTTAAAAGTCTTGTACTAAACATTATAACGAAGCCTTATCTAACTAGTCTAACTAAGTTTTTGAAAAGTTGAGGATCTAGATAATAAAAGAATTATAAAATTTACTAGTGGGCCTTAGGTGACCGTCTAAGTGGCCTAATGGTTGAATTACTACCTTCTGTGATAAGACCCACAAATACTTCAAGTTCAAATTTAAAATTGAGATAAATCCAACTCATAATAATAATAATAATCATTAAGTTTTAGGAGTGTTGTGTTGCATATCAAATCACATTACATGAACATTCTTCGTATGAAAATATAGTTGTATATTGTATATATATAATTGATGGCGGAGCTAAGATTGACTACAACATATAAGAGTTTTAGGAATTAATTTTTTTTATTTTTTAAAGTAAAAAATTTGTTGCAAAAAATATTAGAAGAAACTCCTATTGTCATAGGAGTTGCCACTACAAAATTGTCCCAAAATGTCAAAAAAACAAATTACCTTTAGTGACAACTTTAAAAAATCACTAATGAGTGTATTTTAGAGACCAAACAACTTCATGCCAAAGGATTTACTTTTTTAGACAAAATTTTTGCTCCAAAAAAATAGTAATTTATTACTAAATGTCCAATTTCATAATTGAAAATATAATCACTTTTGACAACTAAAATATTTCATCCCTAAAATATGATTTTGTCCCTAAACTTTTGTATATAAACTTTAATTTGCTGTAGTCATTTTGGCTCAAGAATGCAACATTGAGTTGAAATCTTAACTAGATTTATTACAATCCAATTTAATCCTATTTTCATTTCATGATAGTACAACTAAAGACCAATGTGATTTCAAAGTTATATGTTATTATGTTTTAGTTAATTAACAATCAACTAAAATATCATTAGCCTCCGCTCCAACCACCAGACACTATTACAATCACCGCCCACCAATGACAATTTTTCGGCAACCACCCTCAGAAATCAACAACCGCTGCCAACCATTTACCAACAAGAATTCCAATGACTCTAGAAACTAAATGGAGCAAAATAGATGAGCTCTAACCAAGTGATGAAATATACTTGAACCTGACCTCAGGGCCTTCACCATGGTAGAACTGCAGCCTAGAAGAGGGTGTGATTGCACAAAAGCAAGGGTGTGATGATTCCAACCCATCAACTAACCATATCTGCATTGACCCAATCTTCAAGAGAGATCGTACCCCCATGTATCTAATATCATTATAGCTGTGTTCTGAAGTAGCAAACCACAAAATGACTGCACTCACTCACTCCCCCATTGATATTGAAAGAATTCAGCATTCCTAGAACCATGTAGACCGACACAAGCAGCATTTCCAGTGCAAGTGCCAAGGATGAAAGATTGCTCATTCACTTTAATCTGAAATCTGAAATGAGAACATACTAAAAAGGAAACCAACCCAAAAACTTGCTAGCTTCATTCAAGCCAAAACATCACAATATGTTTCAATGATGAGGAACGCATCTTACAAAAGTAGAAAAATGAAGTAACACTAGTTGGATCATTTTGTATTGAAGTAACCAAATCAATTATATTCTTCAGTCAGCTTGCTTTTACATATATCCAAAAAAGAAAAGAGAGAGAGAGAGGAAGAGAAAAAAAGATGAACCATGAGCAATGGTCCAGATCAAGAATTCATACAATCTAAAGAACAAAGCTGGTATCACTTGGGAATAAAAAAATGTATTCAACTTCGTTAGCACATTACATTGACAATGGAAGAAGCATCCTTCGTTTCTTTTTCCGGGCCAGTCTTACTTGTTTCACAACTTTCATGCATAAAAGCAAAAGCAATGTGACACAAACTAAGATAAATGCAAGTTTCATATGTCCGAAATACAATGAAACAGCTGAGAAAACCAGGAAGGCTAAAATGACAAGTTCCCATATTACAAAGATCACAACGTCCACCCTGCCATAGAAAGCAAAACACAGGACAAACAGATATCAGAGGTGATGTTCTTCCTTGTAAAATACATGCACGAAATAAAGAATCCCTAAAATCCTGAACAAATAATTATGCATGGACACCAGACTCCAGATGAATTACCCTCGTATAAGTACAAAAAACAGCAACAGCAACAACAATAAAAAAGGAATCGCAAAAACAACAATTTCAAATGAGTTATTTGATAAAGTACATTGCCAGAAAGAAATGACCAATGTCTAAAAACATTTAAAGTTCTTTCATGCCTAAGTGATAAATCTAGTTATCAGAAAATGCTAATACCAAAGCAAATTGCGAACATGTACACTTTCGTTCCAAAATTATAAATCTAGCAATCCAAAGCAATCCCAAAAGTTTTTTCTAATATATTTCCTTTCATCAAATATAATGAACTACAATATAAGATAAGTGAAGTTTTTTGACATGATGAAACATCAAAAAAAGGTCATAATACTCATAGAAACGGGTTTCTATATGATTAATTTGAAATAAATAAAAGCCTATATTTTATTGGATGCCTGATTGTTAAAAACAATTACCCTAGAAGAACCTTAAATTTTAATCTAAACTACACAAGTCTACCCCTATCGTACCACAATTTAAAGCATGTGGCATATAATGTTCGCATTCCACGTACCGAATCAATCCACTTAACATAGAGCAAATCCATTTAATCCTCCAAAATGCAGGTAATTGACATGCTCTTATTTCTAAGGGAAGTCTACTATTGTAGTCAACACACAAATGCCTTACACATCTCACATATCATGTTGTGTTGGGTTGTATTTGTCTCATTTCGGTTTCGTGTTCGTATTAAAATTACCTCAACACCAACCCAACCCATTTATTATTGTCTTATCTTGTCATATTATTTTTTATCTATATCCGGTTTGAGTCGTGTTAACATGTTATGTGAAAAAAATTCACCTTTAGTTAAAAATAACAAGTTCATGAAAAATTAAATTTTTTAATCTCTACTCGATAAAATTATTCATAACAATATTTGATTTCACCTCAATTCTATTTCCCTAATTCATAAGAACTATATCCTTTTCTTTTCTTTTTTTTTTTTTTTTTTTTTTTTTTTTGGGGAGGGGGGGGATTACAAAAAAAAAAAAAAAAAATCAAGGTTTCGCATGTTTTTCAATTAAATCCCAAGATTTCAATTTTGACAAATTAAACCCTGGATTTCTTCCGTATTTCAATGTGAACCTTCCGTCCATATCTATTTGATTGAACTATATGTTCAAACACTTATATCTCCCTCGTCGTAACTCCGTTTCACCTCATTTTTGCGTCATTGGATTTACCTCATTGCCTAGTTTTCATTCCACCCCTCATACGCCTTGTTCCACCACTTTTTGCGTGCCGTTGAAATTCTAAAAGTTGGCCAAAAATAAAATTTTTCTCTCTTTGAGCAAAATGTTCATATTCAAACGCACATATTCAAGCACTTATATCTCCTTCGTCGTAACTCCATTTCACCTCATTTTTGCGTCATTGGATTCACCTCATAACCTCATTCCACCTCTTATACGCCTTGTTCCACCACTTTTTGCGTGTTGTCGGAGCTCCGAAAATTGGCCAAAAATAAGATTTTTCTCTCTTCTTTCTTTTTTTTTTTCATTCTTTCTTTCTTCGTCTATCTTATATCTCCATACTTCTTCCTTCCTCCTTCATTTTCACAATTAGTCTCTATTTTCCTCTTCCTTCATGGCCCTTCCCTCACTCTTATGTTTCTTTCCGTTCTTGTAAGTCATATACATTCTTACTCGACGACACCGCCACCATCGGAGGTTCGATGGTCACAATGAGCTTGGTGGAAGGGCCATGAAGAAAAAGGAAAAAAGAGAATAATAGTGGAAAGAAAGTAGAAAGGAAGAAGCATGGAGATAAAAGATAGGCGGCGGGGGGGGGAAGGGGGGAAGAAGAAAAAAAAAAAGAGAGAATTATTTTATTTTTGACCAACTTTTGAAGCTTTGGCATCATGCAAAAAGAGGTGGAATAAGACACATGAGGGGTGAAATGAAAACTAAGCCATGAGATGAATCCAACAATGCAAAAATGAGGTGAAACGGAATTACAATGAGGGAGATACAAATGCTTGAACATGTGAATTTGAATATGAAAATTTTGCCCAAAGAAAGAAAAATCTTATTTTTGGCCAAATTTTGGTGCTCCAACCGTATGCAAAAAGATGTGGAACAAGGCTTATGAGGAGTAGAACAAAAACTAAACCATGACAGAGGTGAATCCAACGACGCACAAATGAGGCAAAATGGAATTACAACGAAGGAGATACAAGTACGTGAACATGTGTATTTGAATCAAAAAATTTGCCCAAAGAGAGAAATCTTATTTTTGACCAACTTTTGGAGTTCCAACGGCACACAAATGAGGTTGAACAAGGCATATTAGGGATAGAATGAAAACTAGGCAATGAAGTGAATCCAATGATGCAAAAACGAAACGAAACGAAACGGAATTACGACGAGGAAGATACAAGTATTTGAACATGTGTATTTGAATCTGAGAATTTTGTCCAGATTCCGTTAGTTCAATCAAACGGATATGAATGGAGGGTTCACGTTGAAACATGGAAGAAACTCTAGGGTTTAATTTGTCAAAATGGAAACCCTAAGGTTTAATTTAAAAAACATGCGAAACCTGAGGTTTTTTTTGTAATTTGCCCTTCTTTTTTTTTTTTACTAGATTGACTCTAAAATAGTAGATAAAAAATATATTATCTTCGATTGAAAAAACAAGCAAACTATATTAGCCTCAAAATTCTATTTTACCTACTTTTTTAATTAGCTTGACAAAGTTAGATATTGGATTCAAAATTTCATGGAACCCTTCAGTGGAAATAACATTAATTAATTCTTCATTAAACAAAGTTATTTGTGTCAATTTCGTGTTATGCAAGTTCAATATTAATTTGGCCCGTTTAATATTCACGTTGTCCTGTCCTGTCATATTCGTGTTCATGTCGGAAATGGCTAACCATAATGAGCTTACTTCGTGCACAATTCAAGTTGTGTTATCATGTCATATTAAAAATTAAGACTTACGTGTAGATCCTAATAAGTAAATTTATAGTCCAATAGGTTCTATGATCATTAATGGTATTTTTCATCAAACACTATTAAAAAACCGTCACTAATTATTAATTTTCAGGGACAGTTGAAAATTTTGTCATAAAAAATGTCATTAATTATAAATTTTAGCGACAGTTTAAAAAAATTGCCACAAAAAAAAAAGTCACTAATTTTCAACATCCAACGATTGTTCGAAAAATTTGTCACAGAAAAATATCAGTAATTGTAAATTTTAGCGACAATTTATAAAAATCATAACAAAAAAATTACTAATTGTCAATTTTTAGCGACATGCAAAAAATGTCACAAATTTATTTTGAACGACGATTTTATTAGGACTTATTTTCAATAGAACTTAATAGAAATTAAGTCCAACTATTAGAAGATATTGATAGTTTACCCTAAAAATTATCACCCATATATATCATGCATTTATCCGTTAGTTATAGCATACGGAATTTGAAAAACACGCGTCATCTAAGAGCATTGTTATAACTGTACAATTTTCCTTTATTTCACCTTCCGCCAAATGATAGTCTTGAATAGGCTCAGCACAAATACAAAAACCTTTGTACATACGCACATGCGATAGAACCACATCGTTTATTTACAAGAGGTGCAATGATACAAGCAAACACCTAAAAAAGGTGCAACCCTATACACAAGTATACAAAACAAATATATCGGGTATGTTTGGTTTGGTTTTGGGAGAGTAGTTTTTAAAAATGTTTTTGGGAGAGAGTTCAGAAAATTTTTTGATTTGTTTGGTTGTGTATTTTGAAAGTAGTTTTGGAGTTTTGGAGTTTGGAATGATTTGTTATTTTGTTATAATTGAGTAGATGTGTGTGAAAGAAAAAGTAATTGAGAATGAGAGAGGAGAGAGAAAAAATGATTGATTGATAGGTACGAGAGAGAGTGATTTTGAAAATTGTTTTGAAAAATTTACAAACCAAACAATTTTTAAGAAAATTTTTTCCAAAATCACTCTAGAAATCCAAACCAAACATACCCATCAACTTCCTACAAATCTACACTCACCCAAAAAGTCAGCGGAACCATATAAAGAAAAGGGGAGAGCCCCCTTAAAATATATATATATATAATAAAAAGAAAAATAAAAATAAAAATGACAGACAAGCTCCGTTCCTCTCAAGGCATTTTTCAAACCAATAAACTCCACAGCTAGAGTAACAAAACAATTTTTTAAAAAAAATTACAAACTTCTTATCCTGATCCCCATAACATAAACCAAGCCAAATATTTCTTTGATAGAATGCATTATTCTAAGACCAATTAACACTTGTGTTAGGGTTTGGAAGTCTCAATTTCTTATGCCTTCATTTCATGCTTGCACACTTCAAAGACCTATAATCAAAAACTGCAATTATAAATTCCGCCTAGGGGTGTCTAAAAATATGGTGGTACCAAAACACCAATCTAGACTAGTCCAAACCATATGGTTTGGTCTCTGCAATTTTCAAAACACTGTTATGTTCCAATTCCAATTGATTAGAATCGTTGATTACGGTTTGCTTCCCACATTAAGGCTCAAAAGAACCAAACAAAATCATTCCCTGTTTATAAAGACTGTTACACTTTCTTATATTATGGAAATGACAAATTACATATACAACTCTCAAGGTTTGCTTAAAATATAGATTCTCTTGTGATCCTAGAAATTACATCCCGCCCCTTGAGATTTCCAATTGCATAACAAATAGCCATTTTTGTAAGGCTTCGTTTGGGAACATGATTTTTTTTTAAAATTTTTTGGCTTTTTGGCTAAAATATGATGTAAAAAAAAAACTAGCATGTTTGGGATAATTTTTTTATTTTTTACAAATAGATGTGTAAAAAGTAGAGAGAAAAGAAAATTTTTGACTTTTTGGTATAGGTTATTGTCTTTTTGATTTTTTTAGTGACTTTTTGACTTTTAGGCTAAAAAAGTGATGTTACCAAACGAGACCTTAGTCAACCATTTAGTCAACTAACAGTTTTTGAAGATAACATTTATAACCATAAGATCAAACCCACCACCACCATTCTCAGCCAGTGACCATTAAATCAAAACAACAAACCCAAAATACCAAGTGCAATACCAAGCAACAAAGCAATACTAAGCACAAAGGGGTCCATTCCAAGATTAGAACGAACTCAAATTTTTAGAACAAGAATTATGCCTTTGAGAAACCAGAGACGTTATTGGCATAGCCAAAAACAGACCATATTCTGTGAAACAATGTATCAAACATATGGAGAGTATTCTTCAAAGAACTGGTTTTTACTAGTTTCCCTCTCTATAATATAAGTATATATACATATAGGGAAAATTAAAAGAACAAAAGGTTTGAGCTTTGTAACAAAATAAACATGAATGTTTAATTGGGTCTTGCTAACAAGTGCTCCTTGGGCACAAGTAAAAGACAAAATATTTGTAAAACAAAATACACTTTACACCAACTTCAATGCACTTTTATTGAAATCAATATACTTTCTAATATATTTTTACATATTTTCAAGGCACTTTTTACACACTTTCCAATACTAAACAATGCCTAAGGGGCACTTGTTAGCATTTGCCTTTTTAGTTTTGTCAATTTAAACTTTAAACTTTTGATTTGTTTTCAATCTAAACCATTTGCATATTTTTGTTAAGTAAAATCAATAGAAAAATGGGTATTTTAGTCGTTAAACTCAATGAAAAGGGTATTTTAGACATTTTCCGTACACCTACATTGAGTTTAAGGACTAAAATACTCTTTTCTCGTCAGTTTTACTTGAGGAAAGAGGCGAATGGTTTAAATTGAAGACAAATCAAACAATTAGAGTTGAAATTGACAAAATTAAAAACTCAAGATTTATTGTTACAAGACTCAAATCTTGTGTTTGTTTGTAATTGTCCCATAGCTAAATTTATATATACTAGAGTCTATATATAAAGTGAACAACTCACTTGGTTGTGTCCTGAAGCTCCTCTCTTTTTGCCAAGTGGATTTTTTCTCTATTGAAGATAAAAAATTAAATAATTAAATTAAATTAAATATCAAGGTTACAGACTCGAATCTAAGACCATTGGTCTGATAAATAACACCTTTACCACTTGAGCAATAGACACTAAATGTTTTTAATTCAAAATTAAGATTTATATTTTACAAATTTAACAGCACACCCATCGGGTGGACACACCCACTAGTGTATATATATGCACAAAGAGACCCAATGAAATGTGCATATACAACAGTGAAACCGACCCGTATCCACCATCACTCTCCCAACTTCCATTGTGACACCACTACGAAACCCATTCAAATTGCAATACCCATGTTCAAGTGGCATAACTCTCTTTTTCTTTGATTTTAAGCTTCCATGGCAAATCCAATTTGTGGAGAAGGGGTGGCTGATTTTAGGGTTCCATGGAAGAGTTGATTTTGTGTGGTAGGGGTGGGGAAAGGAGAGCTAGGAGAATGGGTATGGTATGGGTGTGGGTGTGGGTGTGGGTGTGGGTGTGGGTGTGGGCGGCTGAGTTAGGAGAAGGGGTAGGCTAAGTGTGACGACCCCAACCTCCGAACTAGTGTATAATGATATTTTACTAAGTCTAATTGCATGATTGTGTGTTTATTTATGCGAATACATGCTTAATTTTGTGATTATCTGTCATTTCATGGAATATCTGTTCGAATTGACAACTTAGATACAGAAATTGAGAACTTAGATGACTTCAGAAACTGAAATTGACTAGCCCAATAGACTAATTAGAATATTTAGAATTTTATAGTAACTTTAATCGAAATTTTATTTGGATCAAAATAATTGGAATAAACTGATTGAATTAACTAGAATTAAGCCTAACTAGTTAACCTTAATCATATGTGATTAGGCTAACTTAATCACACCATATAAATAGCTCTAAATAAGCTTATGAGCTCATGTATACACACACTTGGCTGAGAATTGAGAGAGAAGGAAGGAGAGTTCAACATTTAGAGAGAGAAAGAGGAGATTGAAGTGAATTGCTAGAGTTTTGGTGAATGGAGCTAGTCCAACACTTGAACTCACACATTAGGTATGAAACTCAAGCCAATTCTTGGAATCAAGTCACGTAGAAACTAAGTTCATGGAGTTAGGGGATCATTTGTTTGAATTTGAGTAGATTGAGCATGAATTACCATGGATATGGTGAATTTGAGTTGAATTATGCACATGCATGCGTAATCTTTCATTTTTGAGCTAAGATTTCTTGAAATTCATATATGCATGAAGCTTAGGAGGCATGAGCTTGAAGATCATCCATGAATTCATGCATTTCATATCACTTAGTGGTGTTTTAATATGAAGGAGGCTCAATTCATAACATGCATGGCTTCAACTTGAAAATTTAAGCTTGAACTTGGACAATTGAAAGCATGATTTCGATCAAACGGTTTCAAATTGGAAGTATTTTCATGTTACATAATGATTTTCCAAGTTTTTGTACCAAAAACACAAGTTTTGAGGCTTTGAATATCAACCTTAAAGCACAAGCACTGTTCTGGAAATTCCAGAATTCATGCTGTCCGCTCGAGCGTGAAAATTGAACTCCCAAAAGATTTATAAAATTTTAAAGGCCGCTCGAGTGACCAAAGTGGCGCTCAAGCGAAAACCCTATTTCTCGGTCTTCCGCTCGAGCGACCGTCGAGCGGGAATTTCATATAACCAGTACTTTTGCAGACCGCTCGAGCGACAGGAGTTACGCTCGAGCGACCACCCCACTCGAGCGAAGGAAGTTGCGCTCAAACGGAGACCCTGTTTTCAGCAAAATTTCACCAACTCTTTTAAGTGCATATTTGCATCCTCATGCCACTCCAAGTATTCTTAGGCACCATTTGGACTCATATAATCATAGAATGAGTTAGAAACACGAGTAGAATTGAATTAAAATGAATTGGTGTTTCAACTGTGCTTCTGTTAGTAGAATTGAATTAAAATGAATTGGTGTTTCAACTGTGCTTCTGTTATGTGTTTTGTTTAGGTGGACGTCCGAGACTTAGTGACAACTCAAACCACTGTGAGTAGTAACTTTATAAAGATATGTTCAAGTAATATTATTTTCAAAATTGTTATTGCTTTGGAATCAATATGTGACTGATTGAATGGTTTATCGAAAAGTTATTTTGTAATGATGAATGAAGTTCATTTTCGAAATGTATTTGTGGCATCCATATAACATAGGCCCATGCCTGGGGGTAACAATACCACGGCTATTGGTTGTAGGCCCTTGCTTGGGGGTAACAATACCACGGCCATTGAATGTAGGCCCTTGCTTGGGGATAACAATACCAAGGCTATTGGATTACACAGAGATCTCTAGAGTTGGCCCTTCGTGGTCCATTTTGACCCTTCATGGTCCATTGGTTTGGCCCTTCGTGGTCCATTAGCTTGACCCTTCGTGGTCTATTGGTTTTGCTTCACTATTATTAGAATGTTATTGTTCATGGGTGTACCACATATTTGATATTGAATGACATCGATTATGAAATTTATTGGATATAAAGATTTGAAATAAGAATTTTGACGAGCATGTCATCAAATTTCATTCACATAATCTCTTTATTCTGTTATTACTCACTAGGCTCTAACTCACTATTTATTTATATATATATGTAGGTGGGCAAGCTGAATATGTAGGTGGGCAAGCTGAACATCAAAATTAGAAAGCCTCGAGTCTATCCGGGTCAGCCATTTTGAGGAGCTTCTAAGTGAAGTGATTAGGCTCAGGAGGAGCCATGCTAGTTGAACCCCTTTGTGTATTTCAATGGTTTTGTATTTGTTTATAGTTGGGGTTGTATATTTGCAAGACGTGAATTTTGTACAATTGTGACAAATGTACTTTTAAATCAAAACTTTGCTTATTATATTAGTTCTCCTCATACATGCACAGCTCAATGGATAATTTCTACGTTGTTTCAAATTTCCGCTAAGCCCTGTACTTTATATTAAGAGGTTCATTTGTACAAGAGGCCGTAAGTAATCTATGATTACTGGCCGGTCATGACGCTAAACCTACACACGAAATTCGTTTAAACAAAACAACTTAGAATACAATGATAAACGAAAAATAATATCAATTTATAAAAATTAGTATTATATTACATTTATTTATAGTTTTAGAATAATATATTCATATATATGATATATAATAAATATAAAAAATTATATATTTTATGTGTATCCCCTACGTGTCGTGTCCTGCATTTTTAAAAAATTGCCGTGTTGATATATCCATATTGTATTCGTGTCGTGTCACGTATCTATATTTGTATTTTATAGAAGGTAGAGGCTAGCAACTGAGGTGGGAAAGGGGTGGGGGTAACAGAGAGGACAGGAGAAGGAGGTGGTTTGAGTGATTGGAAGGGTGGAAAGGGCCTTGAGCAGGGGATGAAGTATTTAAGGGTAAGTAGGTAATTCATTGTGGTATAGGAGGGTAATTAGGGTATTTTTGTTTTCTTTTATTAACAAAGTTAAATGACAAATTCTAACAAGGGTATTTGTAATTTTCAAAAACAATCAAAAAAAAAAAATTGTATTGCTCAATCTCAAGAGGGTATTGGTAATTTATGCTAATTAAAATTTGAATTTATGTAGTATTTAATATCTAATATGAAGAATTTGATATGTCTTCGTACATTTTATAAAAGTTGGTTTGAAGAACGATATGAAAATTTGAAGTACGCTTGTGAATTTTTTAGAATGGTTTTATATGTAGAATCAATTTTTTGTTTAACTCTATAGTATGAATAAATTGATGCATTTTAAAGTCTAGAATCGTATAATCAAACTGGAACCCAACTGATTTTTATGGTTTCGTTCTGGTTCTGGTTCAGTTCCAAATGTTCTTCCTAAATTTCAGGAATTGATACTTGGTTCACCTTTAACCACAACAAACCAGTGCACAAACACCCCTAATTCTATCAATGTACACAAGAAACCTAACTGAACCAATTGAATCCAGAAATTTTCATAAAAATAAAACCCTAAACAAACAAACCTAACATATAGAATTCAACAAAAATTGAGGGAAAATAATTACAAACAATCGGGAGATGAAATTAAAGGGTGGTGATTAGAGTTGGTACCTTGAAAAAGTCAGATTAGAAGTAGAAGCGAAGAAAGAGACGGAAGCCCAATCGTGTTTCGATCGAATCTGATACTCCCTCAGCTGTTCCGCCAGATTCGATCGTGTTATCATCTCTCTCTCTCTCTAGATCTCGAGATCAGTTGTCATTGACGATTGAAAACTTCGGAGAGAGAGAGAGAGAGAAGACGAATTTGAATTCCGAAAGAGAAAAAGGAAGGGAGAGGGAGAGAGAGAGAGAGAGACGAAAAGGATCAACAACGTTCGTTCTCTTTGGTTGTTTGGTTGTTGGGTTGGGGGTGTACATAGTAGTAATAAGCTGTTGCCTCTGATAATCCAGCTTTTACTTTGACCCACCCTAAAATTCTAATTTTACTAATGTTTTGCGTTTTGGGCCAAAGTAGTACAAGAAATACGGTTCGCCGAACCCAGGAAAAAAAAAATTTGAACCGGCCTTCCTCCATCTGTTGACAGTTAGGAGTTCACAATTCAAAAATTCATACATAATAAAAGAATTTTTTTTAGCTAGAGGACGCACTAAAATATTTTGGCAAATTATATATACCTCCCTTGAAGTTTAGCTAAATTACAGATACCTTCTTGAGGTTTCAAAAATTACAAATACCCCTGAGGTTTATATTTTCATAAGAATTTGCCTCCTAATTTGTTATGCAAATAGTACCTTCAGGGGGATATCTGTTATTTCTCAAACCTCAAGGGGTATCTGTAATTTTGCTAAACCTCGAGGGGTATATGTAATTTGCCCAAAATATTTTGTTCATAAGGATAAAGTCATGCAAAGTAACCAAAATACCCAGACAGCTACACGTTTATTGATAGAGAAATAGTAGAACCGTTACAAAACTCTTCTCTCTCTATCTGTGTGTTTCTCTTACTTCTCATCTCTCTCTCTCTCTCTCCCTAGCTATCAACTGAGAGGGAGTCGCTGAATCTGATGCTGTAACCATCATCGAAGAAGGATCTCTCTCTCTACGTCACTTCTCCTTCCATCGCGATGATTTGCTGCTCATATTTGCCAAGATTCAGATCCATGCCATCGTATTTTCCCAAAGCAACCTCTGTAGCCACCACCACTGCGGCGGTAGAAACACCACCAACGCTACCAGATCGGCCTCCTGTAAGGTGGAGTTAGGGTTTAGGGTTTGTGTGGTGATTTTGTACTTGTTTTCGTTCTCGGTTATGGTCACTGATAAGACTCAAGAATGGAGTGGATATCCTTTGATCAATACAAGGAATACAGATTCCTTTAATTGTTCTCTCTCTTTTTCATAAATTACTCTAAATCTAACAAAACCCTTCGTATTCCCTTCATTGGAGTAAAATTAGTTCGATGATTGACCAGAGAAATCCTAGGCGAAGCAGAGAGCCTTAGTGAACCAAGAATGATAGAATGTTGGTAAACCAAGACCGAAACAATTTGGAGAAGTACAACTTTCATGGTTTTGAAATCAGACAAGTTTAATCTGAGTACTTCATTAAGGTACTTCATTGAGTCATGATATATATAGGAGTGTGAGATACCATTAGATTTGGGAGAAGTTATTGGTTGGTCTTAGTGATCCAGATCTTCACTCAAGATCTCTCTCTTATCCTCTATACTTTGCAATTTCTGTGTGTGTGTGTTTTGAAATTGGTTGATTATGAAGTCATTATTAGTGATCCAGATTGTTCTTGTTGTAAATTGTTTGAACAAATAAAAATATTTTAACAAATCAATCTCTATTTCCTCTCTATGTATATCACAATTTAAACAGATAAAAATAAAAATAAAAATTAAACAGATAGAAAACAAATAGGCTTGTGAAATTCAACAGATAAGGAAGTAGCTAGGGAAAAATTTTGAATAGAAAAGGGAAAAAATTGAACAGATAGTCAAAACATTTGAACATATAGATATAAATTTGAACAAATAGAAAATAATTTGAACAGATAGATGTAAATTTAAATAGATAGAGAAAAAAATTTGAACAGATTAATTAAGAAATAAAATTGAAAACAAAATGTCCTCCAAAATCAATAAAATGATTTCTCACCAAACTATTTTCCAAATGGTGGACCTCTCATCAATAAATAAAAAAACCGATGCACTTAATGTATTGTATCCTCATTGGCTTGGATTTTTGAACAATTTTCTGTAAATAAAATTACAAAAACAAATTTAGAAATTTCAAATAATAAAATTACAAAAAAAAATTAGGAATTTCAAATATTTTTTCCTTTTAAGCAAATCAATTTGTAACACTCTGTCTAGTTTTAACTTTTTTTTGTTGTTATTGTTGTTTTTTTTTTTTTTGTTAATTAAGCCCTAAAAAAAAAGTTGGTCAGTTTAAGAAAAATAGAAATAAAAATCTAGTAAACTTTTTTATTAACAAATAAATAAACATTTACCAATAGTTTTTCTTGCGACAATTTCATCTTAAGAAATTACTAAAAACAACCATTATCAAATTTGACCACATTAATTTGTTTTTCTTTTTAAACTTGATTCAAACATGTATGTCATTGAGAGGGTAATTTATGTGAATAGTTTTTACCAAACTAAGACCATTCGTCTTAGACATTGGGCAAAGCTACGGGCCGAAGTAATTGTTTATGTAGCATGGTCCTAGTTCATCTAAGCATCAAGGCGGTCAGAGGTAGGCTACCAATGGCCTGACCTAGCTATCATGGATTGAGGTATCAGTGGAAGGAGGACTGAGCTAAAGGATATCTTTGCAGGGCGTCATCTCAAAGTCAAGACTAACAGTGTTGCCTAAAGCAGTACCGAGCTGTGTGAGCACAGTGAAGTCTGGTGCCAGCCTAGGTAAGAGTTGCAATCATTTCACTTGATTAGTAGTGAGTAGAGTGTTATCAGAATAGGCATCATCCTTGGGAATGTGATTCTTATGAGGACTCTTATAAAGAGAGTTAGAGTCTTACTAGGATTGTGCCAGGTGGAATTTATAAAAGCTCATGACAGGACCTATGTACAGGTATCACAATTCTTGCTCGGGAATACACAGAACTTTTGTGTCTATTGTCTATTTACTAACTTAGGCATCGAAAAGGTTTCCAGCACACACCCACTGGCTAGCTCACGTTTGTGTTTTCAGGTGGCAAAGCGACGACGTTTGAAGGAGTGTAAACTTGATTAACAGGATTATACGAGAAAATTATTTATGTGCTCATACAGTCGTAATATATATATATATATATAATAAAGCAGCTAGCAATGTGATTTCTTTTTCAGTTTGAAGTTTTGTATATTTTTTTCTAAAAAAAATGTCCTTTTTCTTATTAAGTTTCAACCATTTAAATAGAGAAGTTATTTAGTAGATTAGACCTACTAGGTCAGTTTACTTAAAATATA
This sequence comes from Camellia sinensis, assembly GCF_055761805.1. Lineage (NCBI taxonomy): Eukaryota > Viridiplantae > Streptophyta > Magnoliopsida > Ericales > Theaceae > Camellia > Camellia sinensis. The sequence continues at coordinate 19,059,846 of NC_138966.1, forward strand.
GGAGATAAAGTATGAGAAACTAGCCTCTCCCTAAATCTTAAATCCCTCTTGCTTTTCTCTTTAAAGAGGGAGACGGCGATGGTTCCCTCACCTCTCCGATCTTCTTCTCCTCTCCCACCTTTCGATTCTCCTCTTAACCTAAATCTAATGTTTTGCTCATCAGTCTGGACATCACTGTCTTACATTCTCCACCTTCAAGTCCAAAACTTTAATATATAGTTTCAGATCTTCTCGCAATCCGAAGGTCAATGTTGGATGATGTGTTTGTTTTATGCTAAATGATTACCTCAACCTTAATGTTCTATCTTGGCTAGTGGAGGTGGAGTCTTCAGATTTCAAGTTGAAGGATGCAAAGCAATGGAGTTTTAGATCAGTTCGATGACGACTTGAATTTAGTTTTTTTGTTTGGTTTTCTTAATTTTTAGATTGGTCATTTAATAATCATTCCTATGTAGAGGTTTGTTTTCCTTCCTTGTGAGGGCCTTTTCTCCACTTCTATGAAGGCTTGGATCCTTCCTTCTATAGAAGTTTTTATTTCTTTTTGAGATCTTGTGATATCGCTATACTAGATTGATCCGATCTTTTATCAGTTTTGCAACGAAGATTTTCTTTATGATCAAAAAAAAGAAAGTAGGAGAAAGTAATTACATGGCCCAATACTAGACAGACGACATAGGATATATGCCTAATGTATTAGATAATTTCTCATTTAAATAGCTTTGATGTATGGGCAAATTTTGAAATCCACTTTCAATAAAAATTATGCTCTTTTTTTTATATATAAAAAAAAAAAAAAGATTGCCACGACTCCCCGATTACAAAACAATTAGGCTCCGTTTGAGAAGAAAAAAGTTGGGCTTTTTTTTTTGCTAAAATAGCCACAAAAAAACAAAATAGGCTTTTTAGACCAATAAGATAAAACATCACATCCAACCCATAATCATTACATTCTTTCTCTCACAAAAAAGCCAAAAAAAACCAAAAGGTAGTAAATACGACTTAAGTAATCCCTAGGTTCAATGGCGGAGCCAGAAATTTTATGTAAGAGGGACACCTATTAATTACATTCTCAAAATTTTTCTTTCCTAATCAATAACAATAAAATTATCATAATATTTTGAGCTAATATTAATCATAAAAACTTAAATATTCATTACAAAAATATCACTAAACTTTCACAATTGCCTTTGACGAGTTTTCATTCATTACAAAAATATCACTAAACTTTCACAATTGACCCCGACGAGTTTTCATCTTTTGAAAGTTTTCCATGATAGTATCATTATCAACGCCATCAAAAATGTCTCTTTCTATGTAAACAACCAGGCTAGCATTCATCCATTCATCACCCATTCGATTCCACAACCGATTCTTCACAATATTCATAGCTGAAAAATACCCTCTCAACAATAACAGCTGCAAGAGGAAAGATCAATGCTAAAGTCAAGAGCAAATAAACCAATGGATATACTTTATCTCTTCCAGTCTCCACCATTTTCTTAGCAAGATTGGCAATTCCATTCAACCATGATAACTCACTACTAGAGAGTATGTCGACAATATATGTATCAAATTGATCATTAAGCACCATGAGCTCTACTATAGAAAATTCATTTGGATAAAATTCAACAAGATGAATTAAACTTTTCTTGTCAAAACTAGAGAATGAGTTGGATGGATTAAAACATGCCACACAAAGTAGCAACATAGTGTTTGACTTAGTGAAATGAGCATTTAGTTCTCGAATTTGCATATCCAAAATAGTGTAGAATAACTCGGTGCGATAGTGATGTAAATTTGTAATTTCTTGAGCTTTATGCCTTCTTCTCCCTTGAGCTACAAACATATCATCCATTTGGGGAACATCAATTTCATGCTTTTTACAAAAAGATGAAACATTATTAAGTAAAGAGGTCCACCCACTCTCCCTCATCATTTGGAGTCACCTTTTAGAAACTTGAACCAAATTCATAACATTAACAATATCTTGATCTTTCCTTTGTAATGCTTGTGATAACTCACTTGTAATAGCCAATATCGTTCTCATCAAATGAATATTGAATACAAATTCAAAAGATTGAATTGAGTCCAACAACACATTTATTTCTACTCGTTGTTCTGAATTTGAACCATCCTCTAAAATCATTTCAAGCACACTGATCACTGTTAAAAACATACCAGCCAAGCTGACTAAAGTACCATAGTGTGAATCCCAACGTGTATCAATAGCATGTTTGAGATTGGTTTCCTGATTTAAGCCTTGCCCACTTGATAGCTCTCCCATATTAAGTGCCTCAACAACTTTTGCTGATTGTTTATCCTTAAGAATATCTCGACGTTTACATGATGCTCCAACAACATTCACCACATTAGTAACCAAAGTGAAGAGTAAGGCAATTTGATTATGATTCTTTGCCATGGCTATAAGAGCCAATTTCAATTGATGGCAAAATAATGAACATAATATGCACAAGGATTCTCCCTTAATATAAGTGTTTTAAAACCATTTAACTCACCTTGCATATTACTAGCCTTATCAGATCCTTGACCCCGCAATCTAGAAATACTCAATCCAAGTCTAGAAAATAAATTTTCCATAACTTGCTTGAGTGAAAGCGCAGTAGCATTGGCAACATGCTCGATACCAATAAAACGCTCGATCAGTTGGCTTCTTTTGTCTACATATCGTATTACAATTACCGTTTGCTCTTTGATTGATATGTCACGGACTTCATTAATCAAAATAGAAAAAATTGCATCACCAAGCTCTTTACAAATTACATTGATAGTTTCAAACGCAGCCACACTAACAATATCTTTTTGAATATCAGGAGCTGTTAACTTAAGATTTTGTAGTGCATTGCTTAATGCAACTGCTTTGACATCTTCATTGTGAATAGCAAGAAACTTCAAAAGTTCAAGAAAATTTCCTTGGCTACTTGACTTTTCAAATTCATCATGACCATGAAATGCAAGCTCTTGTCTTAGAAGAAACCTAACACAATCAACCGATGCATTCAAGCGAGTTTGATACTCAATTCGAGCATGGTCAGATGTAGACACCCCATTTTTGACTGTCCTCAAGACTTGGACGTCACTATTTGAACACTCAGTGATCATCCATGTTTGTGTTCGTCTTGAGTTCCCGGAGGTCTCGGCCACACGCCTTGCCTCAGGATCTCTCGACTCGACTGTTTTGTGTTTGGTTTTGCACCAAACACTTTTGTTTTGCTTTTGAGGGGAAGAGAGTGGCTTGTGGGCCACCCCTACACCTCACCGGCCATGGCTTGAGGCCACCGGCCATTGTTTTGTTGCCATCGGCCATATGTTTGGTCGGTCGGCACTCTTTGTGGTCGGTCGACCATGTATTTTGCCATTTTGTCATTTTTGACTGGCCGACCACTGTGCATATGCTTTTGTAGATATTTTTGTGCCAGCTGTGCTAGCTGGCACCCACTTTGCCCCCCCTCCATACATGGAGGGCTTTCACTCTTACTTAGCTTGTTTTGTAAGCTTTGCAAGAGTGATCCTCTATAAAGGGAGGCCTTCTCCTCCCTCCTTAAGGGTTAGAGGGTTGAGTTCCAGAGGTTTGGATTAGGGTTAGCCATAGTGTATCTATTCTATCTCTATATCTCCCTATCTTTGTGTATAAGTGTGTGTTTGTCCTTACTTTTGTGCACAAACACCTAGTTTAACACCTTACCTTAGTTGTTGAGGAGCCATTAGGTTGTTCTTGAAGTTTTGAGCTGGTTTTGAGCTAAGGAAAGCAGCTGGAGTGCTGTTCTTGAAGGGGTCTGCAAGGGTAAGAACTTTACCTTTAAATATCCCATTTTTGCATAGTCTTTTTGCCTACCTTACATCTATTTTTGAGCTTAGTGTATAACATATAAAAGTCTTGTTTTTACTTTCTTAAAATAGTTGTTTAAGGTTGCTTTGAGCTTTGGGGTTGTTTGACCCCTCTTAGGCCTTGTTTGAACCCCCATTTTGTGTTATTTTGGTGAGCTCCGGGACCATCTTGTTTGGGCCTCCTCACCACTGAAATCTTGAGGGATTTCAGTGGTGGGGATGGTGCTTTAAGGTTCTAAGAAGGAGAAGGCCATCCCCTCTCCTTGTTGCCTTCAAAAAGTGCCATTTTAGCCTCATGTGTGAGCACCATTTTTAAGTTCATATTGGCCATGTCTTAAGTGTTATTTGTGCTTATTTTGTTATGATATAGCACTGTTTTTAGTTGGTTTAGACACACCATGCATGCTTAGTATACTTGTCTTGTAATGCCATGAATTTGCCTTAACATGCTTTGTGCTTTGAGCCTTGTTATAGCATGATTTTGGCCAAGCTTTGTGAAGCTTTTATGCATGATTTAGTACGCTTTAGCTCTGTTTTTAATTGCTTCGGCCATGCTTGACATGCTTTGTATAGCCACCTTGCATTTTGGCTTGCTAGCCTCGGGTGTGTGAGTGTTTAGCATGCATTGCTTAGCTTGTTTCAGTGGTTTGGCACCACTTATAGCATCATTTCAGTCCCCATGGTATGCTTGTATGCTTGCATTTGATGCTCCCTTAATGCTTTAAAAGGTTGTAGTCTTGTGCTCCATGTTTGGCCTCTTTTGTATGCTTCCATGTGTAGGCCACCTAGATGCTATCTAGGTGTGTCCTTAGCTTTGTTTAGGTCTGCCTTGGGACTATTCTAAGTCCTCTTAGCCTTGTGAGGCTTGGTTGGCATGGCCATGGCTTAAGCCCCTTGGCTTACCTTGAGTTTTGGACATCGTTGAATGCTTAGCTTGTCTTGTTTGCTTGGTTTGAAACCTTTTATAACATGGTTTCAGAACTTAGTATGCATGACATTAGTCCATAATTGTCCTCTTTTAAGTGTGCTTAAAAGTCGCTCTTTAATGCCTAAGTGTTGAACCATGTGTGCATGCATGTTTGTATGTCATTTTGCCTCCATTTCCTTGGCATTTGGCCACTGTTTTGGGCTTATTTGAGAGCTGCCCAAATTGGTATAAGACCATCCATCGCATGTTATGGCATGCTCACCTTGTGTGTTGATTGCATACTTGGCTTATCATGTGTTGTTGCATGTTTAAGTGACATTACATTTGGCATGCATCTTATGTTAAGTTGCCTTGCATACTTGCATGTGTTATGCCTCACATGTTGTCACATGATTGAATCAAGTCATACACTTGTTTGCATGCTTGTCCTTGCATCTTGTAATATGCTAGTTGCCTTGGTAGCATCATTGCTTGTTTACATGTTCATATGGCATGCTAGGCTTGCATGCTTAGGTTGCATCTTGCATGCATTCCTCGCCTCTTGATTGACCATGACAGAGGTTAGGATTCATTGGGTGTTTGGTGTGCATTACATTTGATATCAAATGCACAACTTGGTTCCTTAGGCCATCACGCATTGAAATGCGCGATTGGTGGTCCGAGAATCGAGTACTATCCCCCTTTGAGTCATAAACATGATGAGGGGTGTATTGGTGCACACATTTGCTTGAAATGCATTGCCATGCCTTGTTTTGCCCTCTGCTGCTGTCAAAACAGGTTCTGCAGGAAGCTTTGGCCGGTCGACTACATCAAGTGCCGATCGACCAATTATTGATGGCCGATAACTCCATAGATGGTCGATGACCACTTCTATTTGGCCGGTGACCATTCCTCATGGCCGGTGGCATTTCCCAATGTTCATAAGGTATACCTTGGGAATTGTGCCATTTTTCAGAGGAGCAGAGCAGGGTAAACAGAGGCAGCTTGTGCATGGCATTGGATTTCCGGGCGAAGCCAATCCGAGCACGTGTGCATCCCTCTTCTCGAGGCCTTTTAATGCTTTCCTTAGCCTAATTGATTTGTTAATTAATTAGGTGGTCTGTGAATTATTTAATTAGCTTGTAGGTTAATTAAAGTGTATTATTCTTTTAGTCCCTCCGAGCGAGGGCGAATTTGTAATAAGTGTGGGTGCGTGTATGCATGTCTTCCAACCCTCACTTCTTTCTTCCTTTTACTTACCTGCTTTGATGGTTAGTATTAGGGCATGTTTAATTTAGCATCCTTATGCTATGCCTACGTGCATTCATTCATTTGTATTGCATGCATCAGGCTTGGCGCATCATACTAACTGCATAGTATTTCAAATCTAACTTGAATACGTGTTACTTGTTACATTCCACATGCCACTCTTAGATTAGCCGAGCCTATTCTAGATTGTATTTTGTATGCGATGCATTAGCCATTTAACATGGACTTGGATTATACATTTGATTACTAACATGTTCATTGTTTTGGCTTGGAGTACACTGTAAGTGTTTTATGCTTTAGCATCTCGCATGAGTGTGAATGTTAACATGACAGCATGCTTACCATGTGGCTATATGCTTATGTGATATATCTGCCTGAATGCCTATGGGTGAAGGTTGGATTGTTTGAGTTGGAACAACTCCTTGAAATTCGTGTTTTAGCCTACTTGCGAGTAGCAAATTTCAAACCGATTTTCAAACAAACGGATATGCGATGCTTTGTTCCAAATTAGGCGATCTAGTCTATACTTTTGTGCTATGCGCATCACATAGTAAATCTAGGCTAATAACCGGAATAAGAATGCATAATGTTTTCAAAACAAGATATCATGGTTAGTAGAGACCGATCTTCGGATCGAGCGAGAGGGGGTGCTCATAGCTGACCTTCCCCAATCGTTACCAAGTTCCCAAGCCGAGACAACTTTGGTGATGACGGACATGTGGCTTTAGGCAAACGAGTCAGGGTTTCCTAAATTCTCCTAAAATAAAATATTTAGGTAGCGACTCTGTATCTGGCAAAGCAGTCCATGTTTGGCACTTCTTTACAAAAATCTGTTTTCCAAAATGATTTGCCGGATTCGGACTCTTTGGTTCAGATTAAGAACCGTGACAATTTGAGTCCGAACTGTAGTAAGCCCCAAATGAACAAATCGGGATTTCCCTCCCGGGACGTTCGGGGACGTCTACATCAGATTGTTTGGAAAAAAAAATGTTTGAATATATTGTTTTTGGTTTAACAAGTCTTGACATTTACCCCAAGCTTGATTATAAGTACTATTGGGGCCTCCCATATGAGTTTGAATTTTTTTTCTTTTTTCTTCTAATTCAAGAAACACACGTGTTAACACCCCATTTTTTACCACCCTTATGACTTGGACATCATCGCTTGTACACCCAATGATGAGTGTATATACTTGTCAAGTGCTCGAAGTCCTCAACGAAATACCACAACTTCGAGCCTTTCAAACCCTACACCCCTGTTGCCTTGTTTTTTGAACCAACCCTAGAGATCTTCAAGCCTGCAACCTTTTGTGGCCTGCCAGCCCCTTCTATTGGCTGCCGACCATTGCTTCTGGTTGCCGGCCACCAATGTGTTTTGTAGATATTTTTCTGCCAACTGTGTCAGTTGTTGGCACAGATGCATGCACCTTCCTACACATGTATGTCTTGATATTTCTGAGAGAGTTGCATGGTTTTCTATATATAAGAGGCCTCCCCTTCCATTTTTAAGGTTGAAAGTTTTAGAGCAAAAATTCTCTTTCTCTCTCTCTCTCTATAACTTTCTCTCTCTCTTGAAATTTTTTAGCTTTTTGCAAGCTTTTGCCTATACATTCTTGACCAAACCTCTCCATCTTTGAGCTAAGGTACCTTTGAAACTTGTTTGAGCTCTTGAGGGTGTGTTTGCCTTGATTTGTTGCCTAGAATTGGTTCTCCTCTTCAAGAGGTATAAAGCTTTGCCTCTCTTCTTGCTTTATTTACTCTTTTTCCTACTGTTTTCCAACTGTTTTGGGGCTTTATAAACTCTATATTTTTGGGCTAAAACTTGGGTTTTAAGGCCAATAAAGGTTGAGGGGTGGTTCACCTTTCTTTACACCTTGTTTTCAAAGCCTTTACCCTTGTGTTTCCCTCCTTTACACTATCTTTTTTTGAGATTTTAAACACTGATTTTCAGAGTTATTTCAGTAGCTAAAATGTTGTTTTGAAGTCTAAAATTAGAGGGGTTAGCCTCCCCTCCTTGTGTGTTACTTACTAGCTTAGCATGATCTATGTTTTAGCTTATTATTCTAGCTATTTTTGTCTTAATTCCAGCATGCTTTAGGGCTTATTTAGCACTGTTTTAGGATTTTTTTAAAGTGTTAATTTCATTTGAGTCTTGTATTACATGCTTGTAATGCAATTGTCCTCATAAGTTCGGTGGTTTAGGCCTTAGCCACTATCCTATTTGAGTTGATAACATTTATTTATGACTTTCCATACTTGTGCTCACCTATAATCACCTCTGCAACATCTCTCCTTTCTTGACTTTTGTTTTGCTTCGAAAGTTGTTTCAAACCTATTGTTCTTTTAAGCTTGAGATTGAGGTTGTCATGCTTAATGATTTAATCCCTTTTAATGGTTCATTATCAACGGCATGACATCTCTCTCATGCCTTAAACCAACTCTTGGTTTGACACTTATTTCCATTAGAGGACTTGAACTCATTTTTGGACTTCATTGATTAAAGAATTGAAAGGTAACTAAAATGAAGTAATAAAATTGGTGATTAAAAATGATGCAAGATAATAATTTGGTTTGGGTTCAATCAGACGTTAATTGAACCCTTGAGTCTCAAGTCATTTCATACTCATTAGTGATGAAAACGGTTCAAGATTTCATTGTCAATTACTTCCCTTGATCATTTATGATAGGGAGGTTGTTTTGAGAGTCTTGTTTTGTTGCATTTATTAAACTTGTACCTTTTGGTTCATAGGCCATCATGCAATGAAATTGCATCGATTGATGGTTTGTGAATCAAATTTTACCACTCCTTTGAGCTGCTTAATGATAAGGAGGAGTGAGTTGTGCAAACAAACTCTTGAGAATACCATGTTCCTGCTCTATTTTCTCTCTGTTACAGCAGGAAAATCTAGTCATCAGTGGCCGGCAGGCCACCATCAGTGAACGGCAGGCCATCACTTTTAGCCTGTCAGCCACCTGTGCAAAATCCAACAGTATACTTTTGAAGCAGAATAGAATTGGTCTTGAGGTGGAAATTAGTGTAGGTGTTCTACTGTGCAACAGAGGCATCCAACAGCAGAAACAGTGACTTTTTTGGGTGGAAAGTCTATGCATGCATAAGCATTCCTCGTTTCCCGAGGTGGAGTAATTAGAATAGCTAGCTTAGCACTCTTTTCATGTTGTATTCATGTAAATAATTAGTTCTTTTTGTGTTGTAATTAGTTAGCTAGAATAGTTAATTAATGTGTTGTAATAATTAGTTAAGTAATTTAGCTAATTTATTCATTTCGTTTTGTAATAGCTAGTTAATTAGTTTAGCTAGTTAGTTTATTTGGACTCTCCTTCGTGAGGGCGCAATATTGTAATAATGTATATGTCTTCCAACCCCACATCTTTCTTTCTTTTATTTACTAGCTTGTGATGGTTAGTTTAGAGCATCATGTTTTGTTTAGCATTCTCCGTGTTTGCATCCACTTGTTTGCATACATCGAGGCTCAATTCATCATTCTAACTCGCATTGTTAGTTAAACATTCTTTGAATACGTGCTTAGACTGCATGTTATTTAATTGCTTCATATGCCATATTAGTAACCGAGCCTAGTAATTGCATATCACATGTGTTGCATTAGTCATATTGCATAAGTTAGGATCATGCATTGTTCTAACTTTTTCATCTTTTTTGGCTTGGAGTACTAGATGAGCCTTTACTCGCTTTAGCATATTGCCTGAATGTGATTGTTACCATATCTAGCATGCTTTCCATGAGGCTAAATGTTTAAATGATAAACTGTTTTGAATGCCTGTGGATGAAGGCTAGTTGCTTGAATTGGGATAGTTTGATTAAATGTACATTTAAGCCCACTTTTGCTAGTGGCACATTCACAAACTCTTTTTCAAAACCAAACATGAAATCAAGTATTCCAATTCTTGCAAGTTAGTCTATACTTGTGTGTGTGCACATCACATAGCAATGCTAACCTAATAAATTGGAACAAAAGCATATAATGTAGATAAGATTCATATCATGATTAATAGATGTCGATCTTTGATCGGCTGAGCGGGGGTGCTCAATTCATGACATTCCCCTCTCGTACCTAAGTTCTTGAGCCAAGACAATCTTGGTGATGACGGACACGTGGCGTTTGGCACAAGTCATGGGTTTTCTAAATTTTCCAAAATATTTATGTGGCAACTCTATATCTGGCAAAGCAGTCCATTTTTGGTATTTTGATTCACAATTGATTTTCTAAAAAATTTGTCGGATTTGGACTCTTTGGTGTTTATCTATTTCATATTGCACTTGTGGAATCAAATTCAGAACGGCGGGAGTCAGATACTGTAGGGCTTATTCGTCTTCCGAAAGGGGGCACGAAAAGTCAAGCTACACATCACCAACAAAAGCTTCACCACCCGCTTGATCTCCAATATCAGGCTTGAAAAGATAACAACATAAGCAAAATGTCGCATCTTTCGCTACATTATACTCTAACCAATTAGGAAATTCACTGAACCAAGCTTGATTAAATCGTCGAAGTTTTTGTCCAAATGCTTTTTGTAGGAAATTATGACCACGAGGTTGACAAGGACCCTTTTGTAGATATGCTCTACAAATTTGGTCTTGATCATAAGGGTTATAGTCCATAATCCAAGGTCATAATCCTGGATCTACAAGAAGGTCTGCCAAGTTGATTTCTATACGACTTCATTTTGTGGAAGAAGAATTATAATCTTCTTTTTGAGGAATTGATGACTCCAATTTTGATTTTCTTTTGAAGTATTTCTCCATGACTGTTTTAAAATAAAAATAAATCCCTAATCTCCAATTTTAACACAAAGCAAAATCCCTAAATTTAACACAAATAACAATAAATCAAAATCCCTAATTTTAGTACAAATCACAACAAATCAAAATCCCTAATTTTAATATAAATCACCACTAATCAAATCACTAATTTTAGTAAAAATTAAATTTGTAATTTTAGTACAAATCACCACAAATCAAATCCCTATTTTTAGTACAAATCACAACAAATCAAAACCCTAAATTGCATATAACTCACCACAAATCAAGATTTCTAATTTTGTTGTTAATTTTAAATCCCTAACAAATCACAACAAATCAAAAATCCTAATTTTAATATAAACCACCACAAATCAAGATTCTTAATTTTAGCATATCAAAATCTCTAATTTTAACATAAATAATCACAAATAAATCTTTTTCTAAATTTAACAAATCAAAACATATCATTTTAACCACAAATAACCATAAATCAATACATTTATTTTTCATTTAAGAGAAAAAGATTAGAGAAAGAGATTACTTGTAAACAATGGAGAGAAAAGGCTGAGAGTTGTAGTGCGATCCTCTATGTGGTGTGATCCCGATTCGCCGTAAGTCAAAGCAGCAATGAGTCGAAGAGTTGAAAGCAAAATGTTGTGATATGAATAAAGAAATGAGGGACAAGATGTATGTATATACATCTTAGAGTTAGAGATTGAGTGGATGGCAGGGCCCATCGCACGTGTTTAATAAACACTTTTCTTTTTACATTTTTTTTTTAAAGATAGGGCCACACATGTTTTGTGTTTTAAAAAAAAAAAATTCTAAAAGTTAGGGGGGGCACGTGACCCCCCTAGTCCCTTCTTAAGTCCACATCTGCCTAGGTTGGTGTCTGCAAGTAGACATATTAAGCACTACCAATCACCACATTACTGGTCACTAACCAGAAGGCATGTGGTACCGCGCTCCCCCTTTCGGAAGGTTTGAAAGAAAGGCCTCACAGTTCAAACTCCCACGGTTTTGAATCTAGTTTCACTTTGCAATGTGAAACTGATAAACACAAAAGAGTCCAAATCCAACAAATCGTTTTGGAAAATCGATTTTAAATCAAATAATGTCAAAATTAGACTACTTTGCCAGATATAGAGTCGCCACCTAAATATATTTTATTTTGGAAAAATTTAGGAAACCCTAACTCGTGCCAAAGGCCACGTGTCCGTCATCACCAAAGTTGCCTCGCCTCGAGAACTTGGGTACGAAGGGGGAAAGTCATGAATTAAGCACCCCCGCTCGCCTGATCAAAATTGCCTCTACTAATCATGATATGAGTTTTTGTAAACATTATGTGTTCTTATTCCGGTTATTAAGCTAACCTTACTATGTGATGCACACTAGCAAGTATAGACTAGCTTACAAGACTTGGAACAATTCAACTCAAGTTTGTTTTCGAAAATGGTTTGAATTTGCCACTTCAAGTGGGCTTTAAAGATTGCGGATTTGCCACCAAACGTAGTGGGCTTTAAACATGATTTGCCACTTAACAAAGTGGGTCTAAAACATACATTTGTTGAATCATTCCAATTCAAACAACAAGCCTTCATCCACAGGCATTCAAGCAGTTAAGCATTTAAGCATTTAAGCACATAATGTCATGACCCAAACCCGTCCCTATGGGTTTAGCACCGTAACCGGCCAGTAATCCGTGATTACCGAAGGCCTGCTTGACAGTAAAGACAGTAATACAGAGTACAGGGGCTGGCGGAAGCCAAAACAGTAATAAAAGATGTCCAATGAGCTGTGACAGTCTGTATGCAAAAAGACTTTTTCGAACATATTCACATTCATAAGAAAAACGTATATACACCATATGTACAAACATTCAGAGTACAGTACAAGTCTTATACAGTATTACAAAACAGAAACGGAAGGGTGAAACTGAGACACCCTAAAACAGCCTTAGCTTGGTTAGACTTGGAACCTCGAGGTGAGGCACAATGGTTGGCTTGGCAAAAAGGGAGTTAACCCGACTCTCCTAGCATCGATCCGGTGCCTGAACACCTACATATAAATATAAACAGTGAGCTAAAGCCCAGTGAATAACAACTGTGTAAAGAGGTTAAGAATGAATGTCCTTTCAGTCATTAAACAGTCATATCAGTCATTTAGAAACCATAGCAGTTATATGTGGTACATCCAATAGCAAAATAGTACAGTAGGTCTTAACAGACCGAACAGTCAGTTGATGGCCATCATAAAAGTATACAGTATTGGTCCTAAGTATTGGAATCGACAGAGATCTCTGTAACAGTAGCAGTAATAGTACAGTAACAGTAGATTACTAAGGATGCCACGAACTCAGTGCACAAATAGGACAAACATTCATTCAGTAAGAAATATCATTTCAGAAAGCAGTACAGTAGATCATTCAGAAAATATTCATGATTGAACACATCTTTACAACATTGTTACTCACAGAGCACTGGGATATAGGCAGCTAATGAGCGTCCTCAGGTGCCGACCCTACACAGTTACAGAACAAACACACACTAAGTTACACACTTGGGAATCAACAACTTAGTCCCTATCTTGACTTGGTGTGGTTCTACATCAATAACCTCATTAAGATGCCTTACACTAGGCCTAGGAATGCCTAGAATGAAATGAGAATGCAAAGACGTACTTTAAAACACTTTTCAAAATTTTCAGAAAATAGGGTTCTCGCTCGAGCGTGGCTTTCTTCGCTCGAGCGAGCTTGTCAAAACAGTGGGGTCGCTTGAGCGTGGACTTCCTCGCTCAAGCGGTCTGTAAAAATGCAAAAAGTGCTGGATGTTGAAAATCCCCGCTCGATGCTCGCTCGATACTTGCTCAAGCATAAGACACAGTCCTCGCTCGAGCGTAGGTTCCCTCGCTCGAGCGTGCGTCTGCGTGCACCAAAAACTTGAGAGCTTGCAATCTACGCTCGAGCCAGCATTCCTTCACTCGAGCGAAGCTCTGAACAAAAGACGATTGCTCGAGCATGGAATCCTTTGCTCGAGCGTGGAAGCCAAAATCTGGAATTTCCAAATTTGCCTCCCAAGATCAAACCAAGCATTCAACACATCAAAACTCACCCTTTTGGGCCCATTTTCTGGAAAACACTTGAAAACTCATACTACAACATGTTTTGAAGATCAATTTTGTAAAATCAAGCCTAAAGGTAAGTCAATTGAACGCAATTTCAAAGAAACTCTCATGATCTATGTAGAAACATAACATGCAAGAACTCTTATGAATTAAGTGCTCTAAAACTTGGCCAAATGCAAGATTAAGCTTAAGAACATGGTGAATTCATGGACTACATTCAAAATATACACATGCATGGAAGGAATTCATGCAAAACAACATCAAAATGCAAGAATATGAACATGCATGCATGAATTAGCTCATAATTCAACTCTTCAAATTAATCCTTGACTTTAAACTCTAAATTACCATGAACCTTGCAAGATACAACTCAAATTCACAATGAGGAAGGTGAAATCTCTACCTTAGGTCTTCAATTTTAGGTATAGAAGCTCAATTATGCAATCAACCTTCAAATCTTCTAAGTTTCCAAGCAAAACTCTTGATGAAACCAATTTTCCTCTACTCTCCCTCTCTCTCACGGTTTGGCCTAAGGAAGTGGCTGAAAAATGATGTATGAAGGTGCCAAATAAAGTTTGTAGGAAATGGCCGCTCAATGGCAATTTGGTAAAAAGTGCAAACTAATGTGATACAACTTTATTTAATCTAATTTAATCATTCCCAATCAAATTTAAATTAAACCTACCATAAAATCACATAAATTCTAACTAACATATAATACAAATCAATTTCAGATTCGATCGCTGATAAGACCTTCAATTTGCAGTTCGAACTTAAAACATGAACAGATCAATTAACAGTCAAACAGATAGAAAATACGATCAAGCAACATACTCATGCGTTCAGTTCAGGATTTCAGTCTGTTCAATTACTTATCATGCTTAATCATAGATTAGCAATAAACAGAGGTGAGGGTTGTCACACATAGCCTCATGGCAAGCATGCTAAATATGGCAACATTCATAGTTATGCAAGTATGCTAAAGCGTAAAAACTTACCTAGTACTCCAAACTAAAACAGAAACTATTTAGAAAGATGCATGATCCTAACTATACAAGATGCCTAATGCAACACATGCAATAATATAATTAATAGGCTCAGCTACTAATATGACTATGGATTGATTTGAACAACATGCAATTAAACACATATTCAAAGAGGATATTGAAATGACAATGCAGCTAGAATAATGCACTGAGCCTCGGTGCATGCAATACAAGATGAATGGATGCAAGCATACTATATGCTAATTAAAACATATCCCTAATCTAACCATCAAAAGTGATTAAATAAAAAGGAGAAAGACGTGGGGTTGGAAAACATACACACACGCATGCACACTTATTACAACATTACGCACTCGAGAAAGAGGGTCCGAATGAATAAGCTAACCAACTAGCTACGCTAATTAAGCTAACTAATTATTACAAAACTCGAATTAATTACTATCTAGTTAACTAATTATTGTAAACTGAAAACAAATAACTAGTTAAGCTAACTAATCATTTACAACACTTCATTAGCTACAACTAATTAATTACAACTTGTATTTAAGCTAGATATTTAAGCAATAAATAAACTTGGAATGCAAGGGAGGCTCATGCACGTGCTCGGTTTTCACCCGAAAATGAACTGTATTACTGCTGCATGTCTCTATTTACACACTTGAACACCAAAAAGGCTGTCCACTTCTAGAACACCTCAGCTTCACCTCAGGAACACACTGTGCAAATTTCATTGGTGGCCGAGAGGGGGCCTGTCGGCTACCATTGGTGGCTGATCGGCCACTGATGATGGCTGTCGGCCACTGATGGTCTGAGCTTCCTTGCTGCAACAGAGAGCAAAACAGAACATTTATCAAGGGTTGTTTGCACACTTTGCCTCCCCTTTTTATGGAAAAATCAAAGGAGAGAAAAGCTTTGGTACACAAACCATCAATTAAGCAATTTTATTGCATAATGGCTTGTAAAACCAATTTTGCAAGATCAATGAATGCACAACAAGACCAAAATGTCCATCACCTTATCATGCATAATCAAGGGCAATGGAGACCAAGGAAAGTGGCACATTTCATCACTTTTGAGTATGAAATGTTCCATTTTCCTTATGTTCAAATTAACGTCCGATTTGAACACATGCAATGTAACACAAAGAATGTTTTTCTTGCCTCTTTTACTTGTCAATTTTTGTTTACTTATTTTAATTACCAAATTATCCTTTAATCCATTAAGTCCATTGGTGAGTGTCCTCTAATGGAAAGATGGCTCAAACCACAAGTTGCTTTGGGCATGAAAGAGGCATTACACTGTTGGTAATGAACCCCCTAAAGGATTAAACCATTAGGTATAGCACCTCCATTTCATACTTAAGCAAGCAAGTGGTTCGAAACCACTTTCAAAGAAAATCAAAAGAGAATAATTGAGGGGGGTTGCAGACGTGATTAGGTGTTGAAAATGAGTACTAAAAGCACTAAAATATACAACCAACTCAAACCAATGATAGTTAAAGCCTTAAAGCACTAAGCTAGTGTAGGAATTAACAATACAACTATGCAATACAAGACTCAAATGAAACAACTAACCAAAAATAGAGGCAAAACAACCCAAAATATGGTCTAAAACATGCTGGACTTAAGTCATGAAAGGCCAAAACATTAAGCTAATACATGGGGTTATACTACAACCATGCAAAACAAGACTCAAACAAACTAATCAGCCCAAAACCAAGCTAAAATAGGTTATTTCAGAGGCTAAGACATGCTGGACTTGAGCTAAGTTAAGCTAGAAAAACATGCTAACATGTGAAGCTAACTAGGCATGTAAACAAGACACAATAAGGGGAAGCTACCCCTTCTGAATTTGGACTTCAAAATAAGTTTTTTGCCACTGAAAAACCTCCAAAATTTAATAGTTAAAAGGCCCAAAAAAATTGATTTGAAAGTGATGAATAAAAGAACAAAATCTTTACAAACTAATAAGCAAGAAGGATGAACCACTCCCTAATTAAAAGGAGGCCCAAACCAGCACTTTTAGGCCACAAAAACATAGTTTTTTTAGTTCAAAATCAGCCCCAAAATAGTAAGAAAGGATAGTAAAACTAGCTTGCAAAACAAAGTAAACAAGGCAAGTAAACTACCTCTTGAAGCAAAGGGCAATTCTAGGCACAAAACCAAGCTAAAACCACCTTCAAGATCTCCAAGAAGACCCCAAGTAACCTCAGCTCAAAGGTAAAAGGATTTGATTTAGGATGTGTATGCAAAAGTGTAGAGAAAACAAGAACTTAGGCACAAAATTGTAAGAGAGCGAGAGAGAGAGAGAGAGAGAGAGAGAAATCTAGAGAGAGAAAGAGAGATTTTTGCTCTGAATTTTCTAACCCCCAAAAATGGGGGAGGAACCCCTCTATATATAGAAAAACATGTATTGAGCTTAGAAACATCCTACCATACATATGTAGGAAGATGCAGCTCAATGTGTTAACAACTGGCACAGCTGGCAACAAATATCAAGAAATATCTGAAAAAAGAGACTGGTGGCCGTCGGCCACCACTAATAGCCGACTGGCCACATTAGTGGCCGACAAGGACAAGACATGGCCGACAACCTCTAGTGGTGGCCGACAGGTCACCATAAGGTTCCAAGCACCAAGTTTTGATCCAAAACAAGGCACAGAAAGAGCAAGGTCTAAAGGCTCAAAGACAGAGTGTTCCGCCGAGGACTTCGAGCACTCAAAACAAATACAAACAAACATAATCATCATATGCACAAGTGATGACGTCCCAATCTTGAGGACGGTCAAAAATGTGGTGTCTACACATAGCTCATACTCTCAAAAGCCTTAGGAAAAATAGAGAAAATTCACTTCTAATATCATCTAGGGTTCATCAACCCAAAATCATGATCCAAACATGTAAGAAATACTCCAAACAAGCATAGACTTGCAAAAACATATATATAATTCTAAGAATATCCACTACAAAAAAATTGACTTTTTGCAACGGTAAAATACCGTCGCTAATACTCCTAATGCCGTCGCAAAAACTTTTTGCGATGGCAAAATGACTTTTTGCGACGGTTAGAGGGGGTCGCAAATGGAGGGGTTGCAAAAGAGTTTTTGCGACGGCATTTTTGCCTTTTGCGACGGCACTGTACAATCGCTAATAATGTTTGAAATTTCTTGATTTTTTTGCGACGGCACTATTTTACCGTCGCTAAAAATGTTATTTGAGACGGCAAAAAATACCGTCGCTAATAGTCTTTTTTTGCAACGGCAAAAACACCGTTTTTGCGACGGTGTGGTGCCGTTGCAAAAAGTATTAAAAAATAATAAAATTTCTATTTTTTGCGACAGTTTAGTATCGTCGCAAAAAGTAAAACCTGTAACAAAATCAATAAAAATAATAAAATTTTCTGTTTTTTGCGACAGTATAGTGCCGTCACAAAAAAGAAAAAAAAAATCCTCCGATAAAATTATTAAAAATGTGAAATTTGTTAGCCAACTACTAACTACTAGGTACTTGCCAAGTATCAAAACTAACAGGGTAAAATGTGAAATTTGTTAGCATAAATGGAAATATCTTGAATGAGAAAAAAATAACAAAGATAAAACCTAAATTGTCTTCCATCTATTGAAAACAAACTGAGCAACAAAAATTTCAAGTCATAAATTAAATTTTCATGTGTCCCAAACTTTCAAAACATAAAAAAAGACCATAGTAGTATGGGGGGAGGAAGCTACATGGGAACAACACACGAAGAAACACTTGAAATTTACATTTAAGGCATTAAAGACTTTTTTTGGTTTTTTGATACAGAGAACTCCATTATTCTTCTAGTCAAACAAGGACAGTAGAGATTGATGGAAGAGGGCATGATGTAATAATCTCACTTGGCACCTCCTCCACCATAACCTCCTCTCGAATCACGTCCACGCCCACCCCTACCACGGGTGCCAGAACTGTAGTACCTATCTCCAGCGGGCTTTAAGAACTTGTAATGCTGACAGACTGCAACAAGTGAATCAAGAATCAGTTAACCCAAAATTTGAAAACACCATGCATTTTACGTCCACCAAAAGGATAAGTATCTGAGCAATACATGAGTATTGACGACAAATTTCAGGGGAAGGAAAGCAATATGCATGAAATCATAAAATCATCGGCTATATCCTATATAAAATGTGTTGAAATAGGTGAAAAGTGTAAATAAACGTGTATAGGAATATGTGAAATGTGTATATGATTTTTATTGTTTGTTGACATTATTTGGTCCTTAACAAACATCCATCGGATATCATTAGTAGGACCATTATTTAATTATCTTTCAACAATTCAGGAATTTGGACTGCATTTAGGCAAACTTTAAAAACCCCAAGAAAAGGGCAACAGTAGTTCACTAAATATCTTGCAATGGATGAAAGAAATCTTTCCATAAGCCATGTCCAGATAACTCGATCAGCCATATAATAATTGGCCAAGTACTGTCCAGTTAAGACTCTTAATGTGAGCCCTTGAACTATATACACCAATATATAAAACATCTTTGTTATGTGGAGCAGATACACCAGACGTTTTGAGTCTGCCAGTTCACAGTGATCCAAAATCCAAATCAACAACGCAAACTAAAAGAAAGACAAAACAATGTGCAGATTAACAGAAAAGAAACAAAAAAAAAAAAAAAAAAAAGTGCCAATAGTAAGTAGGAGTGCAGGGCTCGCAAATTTGACCACGAGGTTTAACTATGTCTCTGAAAAGTTCAGGCAAACCATCGTACCTTTTTGGATTTCTCTTCATTTTCAGCCAATTCTTTTCACTTATCCTTGTCAAAACCCTATATAAAACATCATATGTAACTCATAATTAATATAGTTGTGAGTTTATGAAAAGAAAAATTCAAGTAGTGTCAACGGATTTCACCAATTTAACAAAGATGTCGTTATTGTCCTTCTTGCTTGAGAGTTGTTGCATGGATGCCAGTTCTTCGTCAACAGCCACCTTCCTTTCCTCAATTTTAAGGGCCAACAGTGCCTTCCTCTTCTCTTCCAACACCTTCTCATACTCTTCAAGTGCCATCTCCTGTATTGTTTTCAGGACAATTACCATAAGAATATTTTAGAGATGCATAAAAAATACCATTATCATGCTTAATTACACAGATGAACTGCGTCCTGACTTTTGAATTCCTCAAAGTTTTTTGTTATCATAATAGAGTAATCATTATCAATCAATCCTTCAAATTCCTACACAGACATTTAGGATAGCACTATTGAAAAGGTTCTGCTACAACCAAGATGATAAGAAACTTAAAAAAATAAAATTTTGATTGATATATTTTAGGAAATGATATTCACACTCCCCCTCATGAGAGGAAAGACGATGAAAAATTGGAGGCAAAGACCAAAAGAGTGTGATGTGAGTTAATATCATTTTCCTAAGTATTATTATCACGAGTATCTCAAAAAAAATTGTTTTTTTCTTCATTTTAGTAGGGCTTTTAGAGGCTTAAGTGACAAAATTTTGGTTGCAAGATTATTGTGTTAGGTAGGCTTTGTTTTAGTGGGTAATTGTGTTCCTAGCATTTTATGAAGCCCACATAGCCACTCATTGGCGTAAAACAAAATTAGTTTCAAATTAAGTTGAGAATTACAGGAGTAACGCTCTCTCCTCATCCTTTCCTCTTCTCCGATTTTTTTGCTACTCCATTCCCTTCTATGATTTACTTCTCCACTCATCTTCTCTATTCTATTCTTTCCATCTCTATTTCTCCTCTTTCCTTTTTGTATCATTTTCATCAAAACATAACAAGAATTAATCAGAATGAGTATATAATATCGTGCCCATCCTTTATTTGAAGAAATACTCAAGAAGTCCAAGTTGCAAGAGTTTATAAGGTTTAAACATGAAGAATTTGAAGAGCATAATCATGTTATTATACTAGAAAACATGCTATCAATTAGTTAAAAATAAAATAAAATTCTACCAAAAGGGGAAGGAAAAACCAAAGAAGTCAAAACAAAAAAGACCCATATATGGACAATTCTGAAGAAAATAAATTCCAAAATGATGAATGCAATATATTTTGCATTGTATTTGCTTAGAAAACCAAACTGTTGGTAGATCAAAAGTGATCTGAAAAGGCATTTTCTTATCAACACGTAACCTCAGTCTAACTTGCCATCAACTTGCTTAATGTCCATTTTTCTTTGTTGAAACTTCAGAACTTAACCATAAGAAGGTGAATTTTGGGATTATCAATATATCTAAAATATAAAAATAGAAGATATTCACCTTCTCCTCGGGTTCTTTTTCTTCAGCAGCCTCATTTGCAGAATTCTCCTTGTTAACATCTGTTGCTTCTTCCTCTCTAGCCGGCTTCTCAGAAGCCACATTTTTTTCACCTTCATTCACAACTTCCTCAGTCACTCTGAATAAAGTAAACATGGTCAGAAGAAATGTTAATTTAGACACCCTTAAAGCATTTTCAAAAATACAAAACGTCCCTAATATCAAAAATACAAAATGCCCCTAATATCAAAAAAATCATTCATACTTGTATTTGGTACTGCCCAATTTCAGAAAGAAACCAATAATAAGAAAAGAATCCAAACTGATAGGTTGATTAACAAGAAACCCAAGAAAGAAATAAATTAATCATAGAATAGAAAATTATACATGAAGGTTTTGAGATTAGAATGGACCTCGAGAAGGAAAGTATTGAGATCAGAGAGTAGATTCTCTTAGGGCTTGGTCTTGAAGTTCGATGATGACTTGAGGAATTGCCATAGCTCTCTTCGACATCTAGCGCACTTTGTGCTTCTTTCGTCCACTTTTTTGAACTTTAGCAATTGAAAAATCTGTGATAATCAAAGAACACGTCACGGTAATGAATCAATAAGAATTGAGAGAGAGAGAGAGAGAGAGACCTTGATCGATCTTGGAGTTGTAAAGGAGGTGAAGAGTTCGTTCTTCCCATGGCTCGTCTTGAAGGCCGTCGTGAATGTCTTCACTCAACTCATCCGAGTCACTATCACCGACTGATTCCGATTTCCTACTTCTACGCCTAAAACTCCTGCTCTTCCTCTTCCTCCTCGACTGTGAATCATCCGAATCAGCATCTAAAACAAATTGAGATGGAGAGAGAGAGAGAGAGAGAAAGAGAGACATAAGAAGAGATTAGGGATTTTGAGATTGGGGATTTTGGTTCAAGAGATTGGGGATTTTGGGTTTGGGTTTGGGGTGGGGGGAAACCTAAGCGGGAATGGAAAGGGGGGGAGATCGGGGATTTTGGGTTTGGAGTGGGGGGAACCCGAGCGGGAATGGAAAAGGAAGGGGGAAGAATGGAAATTTTTTTGAATTTTTTTTTTTCTAATTTTCATTACAAATGAATATTTAAATAATAAAACGACTCTTTTTTTTTCGCAACAGAGGATGTCATTGTTAAAAAAAATTATTTTTTATTAAAATAATTTGTTTATAGTTAATGAATTTTTATTTTTATTTTTCATTTAGTAAGGTTGAAAATTTATTTGTTTCATATTTATTTTAATGAATACAAAATTATTATTATTTTATTTGGTAAAAGTAGGGATAATATTTTCCATTAAAATAAAGTTAATTTTTTGTGGCTAATGAAAAATATTTTTTTGCGACTCTTTTTTTTTTGTTAAGTGATGGTGAAAGAGATAAGTGGTGAAGTTGTAGTAGTGGTAGAGGAGATAGAATAGCGGTGGTAGAAGAGTGGTAATGGTAGTAGTAGAGAGAGAGAGAAGAGCGAGAGATAGACAAACAGACAGAGAGAGAGAAAGAGAGAGAGAAGAGTGATAAGTGAGAGAGAGACAAAGAGAGAAAGAGATATATAGAGAGAGAGACAGGGAGACAGAGAGAGAAAGAGACAGAGAGAGAGAGACATATAGAAAAATAGAGAGAAACAGGAGATGAGCGAGAGATAGACAAAGAGAAAGAGAAATAGAGCGAAAAGAGATGATCGAAAGAAAGACATAGAAAAAGAGAGAGACGAAGAGAGAAGAAAGATGAGCGAGAGAGACAGAGAGAGAGAGATAGAGAGAAGATAAATGAGCGAGAGAGAAGAGAGATAGAGAGATGAGAGAGATAGAGAGAAAAGAGATGAGCGAGAGACAAAGAGAGAAAGAGAAAGAGACAGAGACAAAAACTGACAGATAGAGAAGAGTGATAAGTGAGAGAGAGAAGAGAGGTAATATTTTGTGGTAGAGGAGATGAAGCGGCAGTAGTGGTGAAGGTGGTGGATAAGAGACGATGGTGGTGGTGGTGATGGCGAAGGAGATTAGTGGTGAAGTTGTGGTAGTGGTAGAGTAGATGGAGTAGCAGGGGTGAAAGAGAGGTAATGGTAGTAGTAGAAGTGACAATAGTGGTAGTGGTGGTAGTGGAGTGGTGGCGATGGTAGTTGTAATGGTAGTCGTAGAGGTGAAATGGAGACCGTGGTAGTAGTGGTGGTAGTGAAATGGCGTTTGCAGTAGTGGTGAAGGTGGTAGAGGAGATGAGTGGTGAGAGAAAGAGATGAGAGAGAGAGAGATAGAGAGAAGAGAGATGGACGAGAGACACAGAGAAAAAGAGAGAGACAAACAAACAGACAAACAGACAGAGAAGAGTGATGAGTGAGAGAGAAAGAGAAGAGAGACAGAGACACAGAGAGAAAGAGAGAGACGGACAGACAGAGGAGAGTGATGAGTGAGAGAGAGACAGAGACAGAGAAGAGAGAGAGAGACAGAGACACATAGAGAAAGGAAGAGACAAACAGACAGAGAAGAGTGATGAGTAAGAGAGGGAAAGAGAAGAGAGACAGAGACAGAAAGATAAAAAGATGAAAAAATGGGTGAAAAGAGAAATGTTCAAAAGAGTAAGGCGACGTCGTTTATAGTGGATCGATAAATTGAAAAGGAGCTCGATAAATAGAGAAGATGTGAGTAAGAGAGTGAGCAATGAGAACATAGTGACGGAGAAATAGACAAATAGACAAGTAAACAGAGAGAGAGAAGAGTGATGCGTGAGAGAGAGACAGGGAGAGAGAGAGAGATAGACATAAAAAAAGATAAAGAGAGAAAGAGAGAGAGAGAGATAGATGGAGAGATAGAAAAAGAGAGAGAAACAAGAGATGAACGAGAGATAGACAAAAAGAGAGAGAAATAGAACGAAAAGAGATGAGCAAGAGAGAGACACAGAAAAAGATAGAGACAGAGAGAGAAGAGAAATGAGCGAGAGAGATAGAAAGATAAGAGAGAGAGAGAGAGAAAAGAAATGAGAGAGATAGAGAGAAGAGAGATGAGCGAGAGAGATAGAGAGAGAAAATAGATGTGAGAGATAGAGAGAAGAGAGATAAGCAAGAGACACAGAGAGAAAATGAGAGAGAGAAATAGACAGATAGAGAAAGAAGAGTGATGAGTGAAAGAGATAAAGAGAAGAGAGAGAGATAGAGACAGAGAGACAGGAAGATGAAAAAATGAATGAAAAGAGAAATGTTATATCAAAAGAGTAAGACAACATTATTTTTTTAAATTTTTTTTGTGACAGAAAAAAGTACTAGAATTTATTCAAACTATTTTGTGACTGTATATATATGAAGCTGTCTCAAAACCACAATCACTATGCTAGGTTAGAGTTTTCCAAAAACTCTTTTGAGAAAATTATACTTTCTTATTTTCCACGTTATATTGTTTTTACTGAATTTTTTTAATATTTTAAGTATTTTTTTTTAATTTTTAGACACACCTATCATAAATACACCTAAAAATTGAAAAAAATGTAAAAAAAATCTTTTAAAAATTCACTAAATACCAAAAATACAATAATTCAATACATTTTTTTTTGTATTTTTATATATTTATTAATTTTTTAAAATATTTTTCATAATTTTTTTTAGATACATCTAAGTAAGGTGCATCTAAAAAAAATATTTAAAATTTTAAAAATATTCACTAAAAAAAAAACACGAAAGTCATTTTTTGCGACGGTAGAAAATGCCGTCTCAAAAAATGAGAGCATTTGCGACGGCAAATTGTGCCGTCGCAAAAAAAGCAAAGCATTTGCGACAGCACAATTTGCCGTCGCAAATGCTCTCATTTTTTGAGACGGCAAATTGTGTCGTCGCAAATGCTTTGCTTTTTTGAGACGGCAAATGGTGTCGTCGCAAATACTCTGCTTTTTTGAGACGACATTTTTTGCCGTCCCAAAAAGTGACTTTTTGAGACGGCATTTGTGCCGTCGCAAATAGTTCCGTCTTAAAACCCCACTTTTCTTGTAGTGATCCCTACCTCAAGCTTGAGAGAGGAAGGAGATGATAACCCTAAAGCTCAACGTTGATGAAAACTCGATTCAATCAGTGTAAACGTAGCCCTCGTCGCCCTTTTCAATTTGGTGTAAAACTCTTTCATATTCTTGGATATTTTGGCTAGATCTTAGAGAGAAGTTTGGATTTGGGTGTGTTTGTAGGGAGAAGGAAGAGAAAAGATGAGTATAAAGAGATAGAGAAATAAAAAAGTGTATCCAACACATTTTTGGGATCTGTTTTGAAGAAAAGAGCACAAAATTTGAGACAGCGCCGAAATCCGCACAAGAGGTTCAAATTCCGCACGAGCGGATTCTAATGCTACATGGGTGGTTTGCTCCAAAGAAAAACCCAAAATTTTTCACAAAATCCGCTCAAGCGGAATCTAGAATTCGCATGAGCGATTTCTACCCAGAAATCCCTGTGTGAATCCGCTCGAGCAGTTACCAAATCTACACGAGCGATTTGGCCCAGAAAACTCGGAAACTGATTTTGTACTCCGAAACAAGTTCCAATGCCCAAAACTCAAAATTTTTAATCCAAAAATGTTAAGAAAAGTTAAGTAAGAGCAAAAAATAATTCTCAATGACCCAATACGATAAACAAAACGCCAAAAGTAAAGCACACCATCCTATTACACAATACTATTCAAGTCCAAGACCAGGGACATCACAATCTTCCCCTCTTAAGAAATTTCGCCCCCGAAATTTGGTCACACCTATAACGCCTGAAATCAAAGGCAATAAACCATCCATAATATTAATAAATGACAACGATGTACAAATATAGTTTTTCTGAAATAAGTATCCTTCCATTTCATATGATTCCATGATACAAAAGGTAGCACGTGTAGTTATACATTCACAAGTCCTAACCCTGAATCGATAGCATGCATTACAAGTTAAAGATATGAAATAAGAGTTAAAACAAATAAACAATGCCGTAAAGTCTTACAACTTTCCAAGACAATGCTTGGTTACAACAAAAATGAGTTTTTAAACTCAATACTGGTAAAGCCCTAAGCTTGTACAAAAATAATTACAACAAGTAAACAAAATGAAGCTCTTGTCTCCAGTCCTCCCAAGCTATGGTCTTGGCGGAGACATATCATCAGTACCTGAAAATAGTTTTTCACATAGGGTGAGCCAAAACCCAATAGAGATACTACAACACAGTTTATGAATCTTAACAAAGGTATAAGGTGAATGCATATACAATGCTTATGCCAAAATATTTTCATTTCTCTTTCCAAAATCGTGCAATGCCAAGCTTATATCTCAAATCATGATATCATTTACTTTACAATAGAAAATAGGGCAATAAATACAATACTGTGAATCTCTAGAACGTGTTTGCAAGTAGGCTACAAGCACTACCAAATTGTCATTTTTTACCAGTATTAATCGGAAGGCTCAACACCTAACCGTGTGGGTTTTTAGACTTTCACCAAGGACACACAGGCCAACTTAATACCACAACTACACTCCTACCTAAATTCACCAAGTTATTCACTCATTTTTCTCAAAACAACAACATTTTCAAATGTGTTAAACATACAATAATGCTCAATGCCATGGATGAGAAAATAGTTTCAATTCTCCTAATTCTCATGCAATTTCTACAATCATAGTTATCATTCACCGATAACCCAAAACAAATATCTCTCAACAGATAATTAATTTCCATAAAGATAAACTTTTCAAATTCCAAGATTGAGTGGTAATACATACCCAACTCCACCATCCTTATCAATATCAATCTAATTTCACATTTCTAACGTCAATTCCAATTATTTATACAAAATCAACATTTGATATATTTAGGGCAAAACCCCTTTTTCTCCAAAATCAAATCCACTTATCAAAACCAACCATTTTAGTACAACTTAACCTCATTTCTAATCCCACAATCATTTTCAAGAATCTATTTGAAAACCCCTCTTTTCAGTTTTAATCTAAAAACCTAGATTGTTCAAAAATTCTCAAATCGCAATATTGTTTTAGAAATAACAAATAACTAAGTTAAAAATCATAAGAAAGTGCGAAGGATCCCTACCTCAAGCTTAGAAGACGAGAGAGAGAATAAAGAAACTTCAAAAATACCGAAACCCAATTTTGTTCCAATTAGAATGAAGCTCTAAATGAGCTCTACCTTTTTAACAAATGAACTAGGGTTGATAAATCAATAGATTTAAGTGTATTTGTGGAGAGAATGTGAGTTTTAAAGAGAGAGGCTCTTGATTTAGGGTTTTTAGAAAGTTTAGAGAGAGATATATGAAAAAGTGAGCCAAAAAGGTGATTTTACGGACGGATATACACGCAGACCACTCGAGCGCAAGAAATGTTGCTCGAGCGACCAGACATAATAAGTGAGACGCTTGAGCGAAGAAGTTTACCGCTCGAGCGAAGAATACAAATTCCTAGAAGTTTTATAGACATTAGACCATCGCTCAAGCTCAAGAAGGACCACTCGAGCCAACACCACTTGAGTGCAAGAAATACCGCTTGAGCGAAGAATACCATCTCTTATTATCTCTGCAGACCTGCAAAAGTATTGAAAGTTCACAAAGACCTCTCGAGCACAAGAATCACCGCTCGAGCGAAGAGACAAAATTCTAGGCAACAACAGTTTTGAAAAACAAGCTACCCACTTGTTCCAAATGCAACTAAGACGCTCCAATAACCAAAATCAATGAGGAATAAGGAGAAACAAAGCATGAACAACCATATAAGACGATAAGACCCGAATCCAGAACATCAAATGGGTCGGGTTTAAACCAAAATCGCTAAAACACCTCTCCCCAACCACCTCTAATAAATAAAGACAATTCAACAATAAAAGGGCTCCGAGTGATAAACAACCACACAATGACAACAATGAAACCATAATAACAACTATTCAATTATAGCATAGAGATCTCAATCTCACAACCTTTCACTACCATCATCGAAATTTTCCATGGGCCAAGGCCACAATACCAACAGCCACTAATACAACAATCATAAGCATGAGTTCAACAAGAATTGTAACAATCCAACCATGGTTCTCATGCTTAAAAAAAACAACAACAATCATAACAACAAATGGTTTACAATTTCAATTATTTATTCTCAAACACAAGAGAAAATTACAATCTAGAACAAACTAAGCATTCTCAAATAAATCCGGATACTGGAAGTAGACTTCTGCCTCCCGTTTCTAAGTTGCTTCATTTGCCCCATTGTGCCTCCACAACACCTTCATTAACGGTATAGTCTTGCCCCTCAACACGTGTTCTTGGACATCTATAATTTGAAGGCATCCCCATCTAGTTCCAAGCCAACCCAATCAAGTACATATGAAGGGTCAGGTTCGTACTTCCTAAGCATAGATACATGGAACACGTTGTGAACCCCAGAAAGCTGTAGTAGTATGGCCAAATAGTATGCCACTTCTCCAATCTGTTCTAAAATCTCAATAGGTCCAATAAACCTTGGAAACAACTTCTCACTGTTACAAAATCTCATCAAACCCCGTCTCGACAAGATCTTAAGAAACACATGGTCACTAACCTCGAAGGATAGAGGTCCCCTTCTCTTATCAGCATAACCCTTCTGTCAACTTTGAGCCATAGCTAACCTCTTTCGAATGAGAGCAACCTTCTCGGTTGTTTCTCTAACAATCTCCGAGCCCAACATTGGTGCATCACCCATTTCGGCCCAACAAACTGGTGATCCTCAAAGTTGGCCATACAAGGCCTCGAACGGTGCTATCCCGATACTTGCCTGATAACTATTGTTATAGGCAAACTTAATCAATGGTAGGTGTCTCTCCCAAAACCCCTTGAAATCAAGGACGCAAGCTCTAAGCATGTACTCCAAAAATCTTAATAGTACGCTCTAACTGCCCATCGATTTGAGGATGATAAGCGATGTTAAGGCTCAACTTAGTTCCCAACGCCTCTTGAAGTCTCTGCCACAACCGGACAGTGAAACGAGGGTTTCTATCTGAGACAATGATCACAGGGACCCTATGAAGTCGAACTATCTCTCTAATGTACAACTCTGCCAAATAATCAACTGAGTTGTCGGTGCGCATCGGAATGAAGTGCGTAGACTTAGTCAACCCATCAACAATTACCCAAACGACATCATTACCCCATTGTGCTCTAGGAAGCCCAACAACAAAATCCATGGTAACATGCTCCCATTTTCACTCGGCTGTAGGTAAGGGTTATAGCAAACCCGCTAGCTTTTGATGCTTGGCCTTCACTTATTGACAAGTAAGACATTTTGAAACAAATAAGGCGATGTTTCGTTTCATACCCCGCCACCAAAGCTAACGACTAAGGTTATGATACATTTTAGTGCCTTTGGAATACACCGTAAGGGGTGAGTGATGAAATTCTTGGAATACCTCATCTCTACAAGATTTCGATACAAACAAACGATCTAGATACCTCACACTCATATCCGAGTAGATATTCAAACCATTCTCTTCCTTCACGTTTCAATAAAGATATCAAATCTATATCAATGAAGGAATCAAATCTATATAAACGAAGTCGTTGTTTATAGAGTTTGATTTTTGTATATCAAATTTTGAGAGTTTTATCAAGATTGAGAGTTTGAGTTCTCCAAATCTGTATCAATGAAGTAGTTCTCCATATCTGTATCACTGAAGTCCTTTTTTAGTTCAATCAGGTATGTTCAAGTTCGTGTTTGGATTTGAATTTGTTTGAGTTTGATTATTGTTTTTGTTTTTGATTTATTTTTATTGCATGTGATTCGTAAATATGTGCACTGTTTTTGTTTTCGTTCGATCATGTATGTGCTCTGTTTTTGTTTTTGTTCTTGTTCGATCACAGTAAAATATTACTCTGATTTTTGTGTGTATCTATGATTTGTTTTTGTGCTTAGTTTTTGTTCTTATTCAATCATAGTAAAATTTTCCTCTGGTTTTGTATGCTTCTGTGATTTGTTTTTGTGCTTTGTTTTTATTTTTGTTCATGTTCGACCACAGTAAAATTTTATTCTGATTTTGTGTGCTTTTGTGATTTATTTTTGAACTCGTAGTGACAGTAACATTTTGCTTTAATTTACAGTAATAATTTTTACTTTGATTGACAATAACATTTTATTTTGATTGATAGTAACATTTTATTTTGTTTTTGCATAAAAATGATAGTAAATTTTACTATTTTGTGATTTTCAAGATATGTTGTCTATTGTTTATCCCCTTGTTGTTGACCGGGTTGATGTGACTGCTCTTAAAATGAGCAATTCAAATGAAAATCTTGTATTTGTTATTGATGAAGTTACAAAATCGGGTGTTACTAGTGGATCCGGCCTTATTGATAATCAAATGGATTTACTCCCAATGTTTTGTCGCTATGATAAAAGGCCTTTATTATATGCTGGATGGATAAATGGAATTAGACATGTAGGTCAAATAATGGTCCATTTTATACTTTGTTGTTGAATTGTTTGGTGCAAGATTGAGTTGTAAAGTAGTTTAAGTTAGCCATTACAATTTCTTTGGAATTACTATGTAATACAGTAACATTTTAATGTTTAGTATTTATGGGTCGCTGTGAATGTTACGACCAAACATATCCACCCAACTTGCACCAAACTCCACAAAATCACAAGGAATGAAATGTATAATTATTTAGCATAACTATAATCACATCTACTGATAACACAGATACATATTGCCAAAATGACAAGTAATCAATCACATTCCTTTTTACATATATGTATCGTCCTTTAACATCATTTTCAAAATATCGTTTACAAAAAAAAAAAAAAGAAGAAGAAGAAGTCAAACCCCACTTATATTTCTCAAAAAAGCCGAACTTGTTTATATCTTTTACACCATTTACAACATTCAAGATATTTCTAAAAAAGTTATATTGCATTTTCCTAAATTCTATTTGTTGTTTAATTGACATCCTCCTTTACGATGTTATGCTTTCACTTTCATATTCTTGCTTTTGTACTCATTTTCAGTCCACGATCTCGAATGATCATTTACGAACGCATGCACTAATGTTGTTCGAAAATCAGTGTGAAATTTTACTAATTAAAGACATTTACTACAAGAAAAATTAATTATTAAGGCATTTTTATAACAGCGTTTATTGAAACACGGTTATTGGCAGACCTACAATAGCGTTTTCAAAGCGTTATCTTAGGGTTTCAATTAAAACACGTTGGGTCAAGATGTCAATTAACTCTTCATCTCTCTCAAAGCACTTTGTTAGTTCTCAGATTTCAAAACACTATCTCAAAACACCTGTTTGGTTTTACGATTCTAGGAATTTTATGTAACAATAAATATGATATGTATTTTATGTTAGAAAACAAATTAACAATAATTAGTTTGGTTAACTTGGTTAAAGTTTATTGATTTTACAATAATAACTAGTGTTTAAATCTTATAAGAAACATTTTATGTTTTAATTTTTATATGTAAAATATAAAAAATAATAAACAAATATGCCACGGTCCGGTTCGGACAGTTCCACCATTTTCAGAACCAGAACCAAAACCCAAACTAAAAAAATTAGACTAAATAGACAGATTAGATCGGTTTATCATTCCATTGATTTTTTTGAATACCTTTACATATAACTCACTCATATCTCAAATTGGCAAATTACCTCAAATTGGCAAATTAAAAAAACGGTAATACACATCTTCATCTTAAAATATGAATTTATTTTTTATGATTTTAGAAACTATAAATACCATTTTATTAAAAATTATATTTAACAAAATTAAAAAAAAAATCTTAACTATTCTCTTTTACAACAATAAAAATAATTATAATTATTACTTAGAATATATTTCTAATATCATTAAAATTTGTTAATTAATTTAACAATTTATTAATAAAATGAATAAATTGTTATGCAATTAAAAATTTAAAAGGCCGAAATATAATTTTTTAAAATTATAAAGATAAAATCATTTTCTCAATTTTTTCAAGGTTACCTTTTAATGTCTTTTTTTTTCCCCTCTTTCAAAATTGATCTTTTATTTTTAATTTTTTAAGGGGCTTTCTAGTTTAGAAACTGATGTAGGCCGAAAGGTACCACATTAAGGTCGCTTAAGTTACATTTATAGTCTTTCAATCCTGTTTATTTGGTGGAAATGATGTGTTTGTGCACTTGTACAGATTTGGCAGGAAATACGCAAATTCAATAAAAAAAGGATGCGAAAGCAGATTCTCCGTGCGAGAAGCAAAAAATTTGAGCCAGCCACCTCACTGCACGTGCAACCTGTGATGACCGAGTGCGCTACTCATTTTGTTTTCCCTCATTTAACTTTGGGTTGGTCATGTTGGGGTGTCGGTTTGACTCAGAATCTTGTTAATCATTAGGGTTTGTTGTGTTCAGTAGTTTTTCTCAAAACTTTGTTCTTGTTTATTCCGGTGTTGAATTCCACTTGTTTTGGAGGGTAAGGGTTTGGTCCAGAGTGCCAGGGATTGAACTGAGGAAATTTTGGGCTAGAGGACCAGAGCTGCACGTGCAGAGAGGGGGTCACACGTGCTGGAGGTGAGGCCGTACGTACGGGAATCTGAGGAATTCTGGCTAGCACACTACATGGGGGGGCCGCACGTGCGGGAAGCATGCTCCGCACGTGCGGGAGTAAGTGCCACACGTGCGGGAGTCACTGTGTCCGAAAATTTTCTTTTTCTTCCTTCTTTGGGCTGAATGTATAAAATTTTATACACATCTCTCTCTCTCTCTAAAAACCCTTTTCTTCTCCTTCTCTTTAGATTTCCTACATCAACAGCCACTAAATCCTTGATTTCTCCAAATCCTCAAACATTTCGACCTTGGTTCCTTGATTAAAGTTGGAGAGCTAAGCTAGAGCTTAATTGTGGGCAGTGAAGATTGGGTTTCATCACCGTTGATCCTGGGGTTTCATCTCTTTCTCTCCAAGGACTTGAGGTAGGGATTTTCTTAGAGTCATATATATGTTTTGCAAGTTTTTGGTTGATTTTGAGAGTTCTTTCTTGATTATTTTGAAAATTGGTTTTTGGCTCAAGAAATTAGTGGCTTTGTAAAAGGAATTCATGTTTTGTTTCTTTTTAAAGATTTTCTTGAATAGCTGAATTACATTGGCTTAAGAATGATGTTTTTAGTGAGGTTTCACTAAGAGATGAAGAAATGTCTAGTTTTTGTGAAAAACCTAGATATTGGGGGTTTTAGAAAAATGTTGGGGATTTATGGATTTTCTTGGGTTAAATGAAGGAGTGAGTGGAAATTTCATATTGTTGTTTGCAAATATAGCAACTTCTTGATGTATGAGGATTTGGAGACCTTACATGAATTTATTGTTAAATGCATATACATATGTAGTTATGAAATGGCACATTGTTAAGTTCCATGATATATGAGAATTGTGATTTTAGAAGTTGATGTTCAAGACATTGCATATAGTCTTGAAATGACTAAGATGTTGAGAATTGTACAAGATGAGGAAATATTGCTACGTGTTGATAGATTTAATTGAACATGCGGTTATTATCGTATTATTGTTGAGATACTTAAAAATGGAGAGAATGTTAGGAGGCATTTATCGTTATTGCTTTACATACTCATTCAATTGATTGTTATACATTTTGAATCGAGTTTGGAAATGTTTACGTTGAGAAAAGAATATTTCGAAATGAGAATTATTGAAATGTTTTGGGGTAAATACGTTGGTAAGTCCGAATAGAAGGTGTAGATGAAATGGATTAAGTTGGCCTGAGTATCCGGGGTGAAAGACCAAAAGCACGCGCGGAGGAGGTACGACTTCCCTTCTGGCTAGCAACCGGTAAAGTGGGGTTTTGGTAGTGCTAGTTATGCTTACTTGCAGACACCAACCTAGGGATTACCTGAGTCGTATTTACCGCCCCTCTGAAATAAATTGTAAATTTCTAAATTGTTGAGATCTCAAATTATCATTGGGCATGGTGGTTTTCACAAGATGAAAAACGTAATCTTCTTTTAAATGGCATAGCATGACATTTGCATTTCATATTGGGAATCTTGCATAAATGTATATACTTTGTCAAGGATTCTCTATTGGGCTTTATGCTCACCTCTATGGGATTTTGGTACAGGAAAAGACGTGGTGAACCCGCCAATCTAGAGCGTGGATATATGTATATAGAGCACAAGGCTTTGTTTTGTTGTGATTGTATTTTGTAAGCCTATGTCTATAACTGTTTGAGTCCGAGAGACTATTTTTGTATAACCGGGCTTAAGCCTTGGAATTTGTAAGCCCTCGAGGGCATTTTATTTACTTTTGAATTTGACGTTTCACGTGTTATAGATTCATGTATGTAATATCATTGAATGTATAATTCGCATGTGGGATTATTTTGTACAAACTTTAATGATCAATGTTATGATGATTTCAGAATCACTATTATTCTATAATGAATGCTAGTCGATGCACCTAGATTATGTTGGAGAAAATTTGGGACGTTACATGACCAAGCTCCACTGCACGTGCGGCCCACCACCGCTTGAGCGGCTTACCTAGGGATGCGTGCACAAAATTTTGGGTTTGTTTTACTGAGAATAAAAGGAAGAAAAATAAGCTAACGTAGGGTTCGAAAATATTCTAAGGAAAAGAGAGACTAGGGTTTGAAGAGGGGATTTCTAAAACTTCAAAGGTAACTTTCATGGGAGCTTCTTCTTCTTCCACTTCCTCCACCTCTTCCCACTCCTCCATGAGTGGCTAGACTCTTCTTTTCTAAGGTTTTGATGAAACCCTAGCCATGTAAATAGGTTTCTTTTTGGTTTTCTTTTATGTAATGGTTAGAACAATTGTGTGGTTCTCAAGAAGTTTTCTAATATAATTTTCCATTATTTCTTCAAGTATGCTACTTTCTGTGATTGTTGAATGCTTTCTATACAATAGTTTTCTACTCTTTCATATTCAAGGTATGAGACGAGCCATACTATGAGAGACAAGTCGTGTTGCTATCCTAGTTTAAAGCGAACGACTCATACTACTTGAGATGGTTCGTGCCTATACATTGAACGTGTTAATTTTCTTGATAAATGCGTTAAGCTTGTAGTTGCGAAGTATTATTTAGCTCGAACCGTAACATAATTGAATCTCAAATTGAAGCCTTGTTTATGTAATTAGTGGTGGACTCATTATCCTGGGTTTGTTCCAAAAATCAATCATTCCAATTTTATTTATAATTGCTAGTTTAATCACTTTGTTTAATTTAATTATTATTAGTTTATGAATCCCTTAATCTTTTTATCAAAATTAATTTAGGAATTTAACAATTAAATTAGTTTAATTTCTCGTTTTTCCCTATAGATTGATACCTGGACTTACCATTATTTTAAAAGAATTTGGTATAGTTTAGTATTTATTTTTGGTGTATGAAACGACCCATCAAATTTTGGCCCCGTTGTTGGGGACTTCTGGCGAAATTGAGTAATTTAAAATTACATTCCTATTTTAATTTTAGTTTCGGATTTTATATTTTAGTGTTGCTAAGTTTGCAGAGTGTTTGCAAGTAGAGCTATCACCGAAGTGCGAGAAAAGTGCAACTGAGCTTTAAAAACAAACTGCAGCACCAAAGTGCTTTAAAAAAAAAAAAAAAAGCAAATACTCCCAAGCAAAGCACCAAAGTGCTAAAACTAGAGGGCTCAAGTAGAAATTGGGGATAATGTCTACACATCAAGCACCCACAAGACGAGTAAAGAGTTTTCATTAAATCGCTATAAGTATTTCTCCCTTTGGTATTTTGCTTTCATAACTTAGTGTACAGAGTCAAAACTTAGTGTGTGTATGTGTGTGTGTGTATGTGTGTGTGTGTGTGTGTGAGTAGTATATGCACAGACGCCTTTCTTGTCATCCTGAATTATGGAGTTTGGACCTTGAACTAGAAAGAACTCTTAGGAAACTTAGAGCCTCTTCCCGTGTTCCTAGGTTTGAATACCCTTATCCATACTTTGAACCAATAGAGATGGCGAATTTGAATGGCCTAAATGGGCCCAACCGGACCCTTAAGGATTACTTCACACCCACTACATATGCATCACCATCATGCATCCAGTTACCCCAACACCACTGTTGCTCATTATGAGATTAAGTCCAGCACCATCCAAATGCTCCCA
Source organism: Camellia sinensis (assembly GCF_055761805.1). NCBI lineage: Eukaryota > Viridiplantae > Streptophyta > Magnoliopsida > Ericales > Theaceae > Camellia > Camellia sinensis. Next base: position 19,096,189 of record NC_138966.1, read on the forward strand.
TCATTCTATAGACTAGCTCATGATGACCCTTATAAACATTTGCATGAATTTCTAGAAATTTGCTCTACAGTAAGGATCCAAAATTTCACTAATGAAGCCCTAATGTTGCGATTGTTCCCATTTTCATTAAAGGACAAAACCAAACACTAGCTGAACTCCTTACCTGCTAATTCTATCATAACTTGGGACCAACTACAGTAGAAGTTTCTGGAGTAGTACTTTTCCATTGGTAAGACCAACCAACTTAGGCGAGTTATTACCAATTTTGCTCAAATTGATGGCGAGCAATTTCATGAGACATGGGAAAGACTTCGTGACCTTCTCCAATAGTGTCCCCACCACCAAGTGCATGATTGACAACTTGTTTAGACCTTTTACTATGGCTTAACTAAGCCTCACCGCCAAATGGTGGATTCTTCTTGTGGTGGGACATTCATGTCCAAAAATGATGCCGAGGCATGGCAACTATTTTAGAACTTAAGTGATAATTTCCTTCACCATGCCTCCACAACCTGGCAAGTCCTACAGCCAATAGTTTGAGCCTCGAAAAGAGAGGGCATTTATGAGGTAGGGCAAAACCTAGAGTTAGCCCAACAAGTAGAGGCATTGTCCCACAAAATAGACCAATTATTAGCTGTGAGAAATGCCACTACATAGCAAGATTAGCCTTAATTTCACGAGGCATATGTTATTTGTGCGAACCGGGCTCATGACTTGAGTGAGTGCCCTTCGGCATCACAATTTCTGGAATTAGTCCAAGAGCATGTGAATGCTGCTCAAGGATTTTCCAACCTAGGTAATGACCCATATTCCAACACATACAATCTATGATAGAGAAATCACCCTAATTTTTCATGGAGACCTCCTTCACGAGGCACTTCTTACAGTCCTCCACTACCAAGGCAGAATTTTAATAATTTGCCAACCAATCTTCCTATTGACCACCACAACCTTACCGACCCCCATAACCTTACCAGTAACCACAACCCCCATCTATTTCTCAAGGCAACTCTGCCTTTGAGACTCAGGTGTTGGAAATTCTCTCAGAACTTAAGGGGTTAGCACCAGTAGTTCACTCCCATACTCACTTTATTGCCAAGCTAGAAGCCTAATTAGGTCAAATGGCTAATAACATGAATAGGAGAGAGGAGGAAAAATTATCGAGTCAGACTGTGGCCAACCCTAAGGGTCAATATGGTGCAGAGGGGTTGGGTGGAAATGGAAAGCACCATGAGCAGGTGCAAGCGGTGATTACCTTGACAAGTCCAGTTGCATCTGATGCAACTAAGGCTAAGAAGGGTGATCACGATGATCAACCCAAAGAGAGCAAGGGTGAGAAAGAAACACACAAGGGGGATGACTTAGTCCCTAGTACTTCACATGAGTCTAAGGCACCATATATGCCCAAGGCACCCTTTCCCCAATGTCTTGAGACATCATCCCCTTTTAATAAGAAGGCGGCATCCATGGAAGCGATGATGGAGGTTTTTTAACTAGTTAAAATCAACCTCCCCCTGTTGAAGGCGATTAAGCAAATACCCTCTTATACTAAATTTTTTAAGGACCTTTGTACGCAAAAGCGTAAATCTAGGACACACGTGTCCCAAAAGGTCATACTCACGGAGCAAGTAAGCTCCATTTTATTGAATGACACACCCCCTAAACTTAAAGACTCGGGTGCCCCAACCATTGCATGCATTATAGGGGATCATTTCATTGATAAGCTCTTATTAGATTTAGGGGCTAGTGTCAATTTGTTTTTGTACCTTATGTACAAGGAATTCGAGCTTGGCGAGTTGAAACCCACTACTGTTACTCTTCAGTTGGCTAACCGGTCCCTCAAAGTGCCACATGGCATGATTGAGGATGAGCTAGTAAAGGTTGATAGGTTTTATTTTCCTGTTAATTTTTTGGTTTTAGATATGGAACTGGTAGCCAGCTCTAGGAAACAAATCCCAGTGATCTTAGGTCGACCTTTCTTGGCTACAACTAATGCATGTATTAATTGTCGTACTGGGGTTATGGAAGTTTCATTTGGGAATATGTAAGTGAAACTCAATGTTTTCCAAGCATCTCAACAACCCTATGAAAGAGATGAGTGTTTATTTGTGGATGGGATTGTGGAGGAGGCTTTACCCTCCATTCTTGTAAAGGACTCTCTAGAGGCTTGTCTAGCTCAGTTTGTTTTCAAGGATTTTGATATTGATGGATCAGTTGAGGAGGTGAATGCCTTACTTAATTCTTCATCTACATCGGATTTTTCTCCATGAAAACCCCGGTTTGAGTCCCTTCCTCCTCTGTCTAGAGAGCCTACCATACCATCCCTAGTCACACCATCTACACTTGAGTTGAAGCCACTCTCGGCCACACTCAAGTATGCATTTTTAGGGCCAAAAGATACTTTGCTTGTCATTATTGCATCTGACTTAACTGCAAAGCAGGAAAGTCAATTAATGAGTGTTCTTGTGGCACATCGGAGTGCTATAGGGTGGTCAATGGCTGATTTGAAAGGGATAGATCCCTCCATGTGCATGCATTATATACATCTAGAGGAGGACACCAAACCTTCTCGTGAAATGCAACGGAGACTTAATCCCAATATGAAAGAGGTGGTAAAAAAAGAGGTGTTAAAATTGTCAGATGCAGATATTATATACCCCATCTTGGATAGCAAGTGGATGACTCCTACACAAGTGGTGCCTAAGAAATCGGGCATCGCTGTTGTTAAGAATGAGAGAGGCGAGTTAGTCCCCACACGAACCACTACTGGGTGGTGAGTCTACATTGATTATAGGAGACTGAATTCCAGAAGGATCATTTTCCCTTACCTTTTATTGATCAAATCCTAGAGCGGTTAGCAGGGCAGAGCTACTATTGTTTCCTTGATGGCTATTCTGGGTACAATATAGTTCTTGTGTATTTGGATGACCAGGAAAAGACCACATTCATATGTCCTTTTGGCACTTTTGCCTATCGCCGAATGCTCTTTGGGCTTTGCAATGCACCAACAACCTTTCAACGGTGTATGATGGCTATCTTCTCTGACATGGTGAAGAAATTCTTAGAGGTCTTCATGGATGACTTCTCCGTGTTTGGGCCGTCTTTTGAGGAATGTCTCTAGAATTTAACTAAAGTCCTTATTCGTTATATGGAGACAAATGTGATTTTGAGTTGGAAGAAGAGCCATTTTATGGTTCGTGAGGGTATAGTGTTGGGACACATTGTGTCCCCTCGAGGTATAAAGGTTGACAAAGCTAAGGTTGACCTCATTGCAGACCTCAATCCACCCACTTTTGTGCGTCAAGTTAGGTCTTTCTTAGGGCATGCTGGTTTTTACCGTCAATTCATCAAAGACTTCAGCAAAATATCCCATCCTTTGTGTAGTTTACTTGCTAAGGATGTACCCTTTTTCTTTGATAATGCATGCTTGAAAACATTTGAAACACTTCGAGTGGCCCTTTCTACTGCCCCTATCATGCAATCTCCTAAGTGGTCCTTTTCTTTTGAGATTATGTGCGATGTATCTGATTATGCCCTTGGCGCCGTCTTGGGTCAAAGGGTGAATAAAGTGCCCCATGTTATATCCTATGCTAGTCATACTCTTTCTGATGCTCAATTAAACTACACTACCACTAAGAAAGAGTTACTAGCTGTTGTCTTTGCACTTGATAAGTTCCAGTCTTACCTCCTAGGGTCTAAAGTCATTGTGTTCACTGACCATGTCTCTTTGCGGTACTTATTGTCCAAAAAAGAGACCAAACCTAGGTTGATTAGGTACATTCTACTCCTTTAGAAGTTTGACCTAGAAAATCAGGACAAGAAAGGATCTAAGAATGTAATTGCGGATCATCTCTCCCGAATTTTTATTGAGCACACGATTGATCCCTTAGCCTTGCATGACTCATTTCCTGACGAGCAACTTCTTGCGGTATCACACGTGACCCTCTCGTGGTTTGCTCACATAGTGAATTACTTGGCGGTTGGTCAAATTCTGAAAATTTGATCTAAGCAAGACAAACACCGATTTTTCTCACAAGTTAAGCACTATTTCTAGGAAGACCCAGAATTGTTCAAGTATTGTCCGGATCAAGTGATTCGACGTTGTGTGCCTGAGAGTGAAACCCATAGCATTCTTACCTTTTGTCACTCTCATGCATGTGATGGCCATTTCAGTGGGCAGAAAATAGCCGCCAAGATTTTACAATATGGGTTCTACTGACCCTCTATTTTCAAAGATACCCGTAACTTCTGTAGAGCTTGTGAGCGTTGTCAAAGCATAGGCTCTATGTCACAGTGAGATATGATGCCAATGACCCCTATTTTGATTGTTGAGATATTTGATGTTTGGGGCATCAACTTCATGGGTCCCTCTCCACCATCTTTTGGATTTGAATACATTTTGGTGGTTGTGGACTATGTCCCTAAGTGGGTTGAGACTGTGGCCACCAGAACGAATGACCACAAAGTTATGGTTAAATTCCTACGCGAGACAATTTTTTGTCATTTTGGGCTCCCACGTACCATAATTAGTGACGGTGGTAAACATTTTTGCAACTGATTCTTCGGGGCATTAGTGCGCAAATACATGATCACTTACAAAGTTGGCACTCTCTATCATCCCCAGACTAGTGGTTAGGTAGAGGTTTCTAATAGGGAGGTTAAACACATCCTCAAGAAAATTGTAAGGCCCGATAGGAAAGATTGGTCCACTAGGTTGGTTGATGCACTTTGGGCATATCGCACTGCATATAAGACATTCATCGAGATGTCTCCATATAGGATTGTGATGGGGAAACCATGCCATCTCCCTGTTAAGTTAGAACACCGGGCTTTATGAGCTATTAAGAAGTTTAATTTTGATATGACCAAAGCTAGTGACCATCGAAAACTCTAACTCAATGAGTTAGAGGAGTTCTGCAATGATGTATATGAGAGCTCCAAAATTTACAAGGCTAGGACTAAGGCATTCCATGATAAACACATTTCTCATAAGTCCTTCAAGCCTCATCAAAAAGTGTGGTTGTTCAATGCTAAATTGTGGTTGTTCCTGGGTAAACTCCAATCTCAATGGGATGGCCCATATAAGGTTATTGAAGTCTTTCCGCATGGGGCGATTGAGATAAAAATCCACAAGATGGTACGACCTTCAAGGTCAATGGCTAACGATTGAAACATTATGTGGATGGTATTGAGAGAGGGGAGATGATTGAGGTCGTCCACTTGATGGACCCAATATATCTTTCATAGTACTTGCTTTGAGTTTATGAGACTTTAAATCCTCTAAAGGTGTAATTCCTTTGGTGTTGTCGTGCCCGAACGGCATCTGACGGTCTAATAGAGCCACCTAACTATGTTTGTAGTGAGTTCCTAGGAGACCAACTTAGACGGTGAAAACTAGAGTTCGAATGGAAAAGCCTATAACGCAAAGGTTTGGAATTTCCGAGACTAAAGTCTGGTTTAAATACCCAGGGGTGCGGAGATTGCTTCAAAATCACCTTGGCTTGAACTCTGTATGGCAGTTCCATAAGTCGATTTAGCATTATGTGTCTCGATTTTAGATACCGAATCAACCTAGTCTGTCACCCTGTTGGAGAATAGGGAAAGTTGCAAACATTGTTAGGGAGAAAAGTAGTATCTGTGGTTTTCGCGTGAAGATTATACATTTGTTGAGCATTTAGATGTTTTCAAAGTGCTATGCACTTTATTTTTTTTTTATTTCAGATGTGCATTGAAGGTAGAAATGGTTTAAATTTTTCTTTAGGTTGTAATTGGGTTTATTCATTTAACCAAAAAAATGCAACAGACCGCACGTGCCGCCCACACGAGCGCACAAGCGGAGATACCAAACATTGGGCATTCGAGCGAAGGACCAGGGCATACGAATGGCCCAAGCCCAAGAGCACACTGCACGCACGTCGCTGAAGCGGCTCATTTCCACCGCACATATGGCCCAAAATTCAACACTCGTGCACGAGCGGTCCATTCCCCAAAAAAAAAAAAAAAAAAAAAAAAGTGGGAGCTCGAGCGGATGGCCAGGCCGCACGAGTGGCCCAGACCCAAAAGTATTCCACGCAAGCACCGCTGGAGCAGCCCATAATTCATTGCACGTGCGACCCCCTTGGGTGCACGAGCAGTCTGGTAAAAAAAAAAAAAAAATTTGTTCAGATTTTATTCTGTTATTTATTTATTTATTTATTTATTTTTCATCAAAAAAAAATTGTGCAGTTTTATTTATTTATTTATTTTTATGTACTTATTTTATATATATAAATAAATAATAATAATAAATATAAAAAAAAATTCGTGCAATTTTTATTTGCTTATTTATTTATTTATATTTACTTATTTTATTTTATTATTTAAAAAAAGAAAGTGCTTTTCTTGAAGTCAAACCCTACACCCACTCTTATCTCTTCCCAACACACTCTCTCTACCTCTCATCATCTACTCCTTCTCTCTCTCTCAAAACCCCACAAACCTACAAACTCCATCAAACCCCACCATCACCAACTTCTTCTTCCTTCTTCCTTCAACTTTTCCTTACCACCACTTTCCACCAGAGCATCACTGTCTTTTCTGACCAGCGACCTTTTAGCGGGCATTTTTTCCAACGGATCTACATCTTCTTCTTTCTTTCTTTTCTTCATATTTTTTTTTAAGGTAATCATCCTCTTTTTGTTTAAATTTCTTAGTTTTCACTTGTAATATTAGTACATTGGTAGTTTAATGGTGATTTTGAGCTTTGTTCATCATCCTTGTACCTATCATCATCATCCTCATAAAAAAATAAAAAATTTGTGCTGGTACCAGAAACTGACCACCGCACGTGCGGCCATCTTCGGCGCACGTGCAGCCCACACTATTTCAAAAAAAAAAACAAAACAAAATTTCACCAATAATAATCCTAATAATAATAATTTAGCTTGTTGTAGCCTATTTTTATATAATGTAGTTGTGTAGGGTTAGTGGTTCTTGTTAGTTTAATTGATTAATGGATTGTTTTTATTTTTGTTTTAATTATTTAGTTAGTGATTTAGTTTTATTTTTATTTAGTGATTTAATTGTTTAGTAGTTTAGTTTTTATTTTTATTTTCTGTATTTTTATTTTTATTTTTTTTTATTTTGCTTCTCTTTTCCTCTACTAACTAATTTATTTATTTATTCCTTATATTTCATATTTGCATTTGTCCATTTTCTTCATGCTAACTTAGTGTAAGTTAATTTAGGGTAGTATAAAAAAAAAAAATTGAAATAAAAGAAATTTGGTGGTGTGATGGCAATGAGGTTTTAAGTGATTTGTGCATGCATGCACTATTTGATGAGTGTTGATATAATAGTTCCACATTTTCGGTTGTGTTGGTTGTATTACTTTGTGCAGATATGTCTATATCATCCTACTGCGCACCCAAACGGCCTCGCAATGCTAACATCACCGCTAGGGATGTACCAACCGACACCTGGGCCAACAAATCAATTGCCTGTGACACACCTTTTGATGTGGACTTCTTCCACAGCCATTAACTCACTGTGTGGAGTGTCCGACAACTTGAAGACCGAGGCCTCCTAGGCGTCTGCATCGTCATTGAACCGGTGTATCCTCGCATTGTGCGAGTCTTTTATCAGAACATGTACACTAGTGACGAGGCCCTAAGAGCTCTTTTGTCCATTGTTGACGGGGTGGAGTTAGTGGTCACACCAACTTCCATTGCTGAGGTTCTCCACTGTTCTATGGACACTATCAATGAAGAGCAGTTATTGGTGTTCACTTGGGAACTCTCAGTCCCGGCACTAGTGACTGAATTTTATGAGAGGCGACAAGATGATGACAATCGAACTAGCCTCATCTTTCTTGATATGGTCTAAAAAAGATTGTCATCTCTCTAGGCCACAAGAAAAAGCGGCGAAGGGACTTCCTCCGTGCCTTGCACCGATTTGACTTCGGGTTTTGGGTTGACATCCCTATTTTGATCTTCAACCAGATGTTCCGTATCCTTAATGAAGTCAAGTTGCACAACACCCGAGGCGATTCTACATGGGCCCTTCCTTTCACCAACCTCATCACTATATTCATAAAAGGCCAAGGGACATACCCACTCGAACCCAATGAGATTAAGCTTCCGCCGCCACCGCTTTATGGTAAAATCCAATGGTGCCAAACCATTGCTCGCCTACTGCTCCACTACTCCTTCCCGATGCCTCGGCCAATCCTAATGATGTTCCGGTAGAGCCTACCACCGCACCAACCCCAGCATTACTGTCATTCCGTATGATGCAGGCGCAATATCAGGCTCTTTTGGATAATCAAGTCGTTATTTAGCAATATGTGGTTGATCTCCAAACAGACTATCAAGCATATCAGGATCACTCGCAGATGGCCAGTGATAGGTATCAACAGTCAGTTGCATCTCTGCAAACTGACTTCTACGCATACCGGGAGTTAAGCCAGCAGCGATTTGATTAACTTGGCACTAGGGTTCATGATGAGGCATTCGAGACTCGAACGCTGATACATGCCTTATTTGAGCAGCATTTTCTACCACCGCCGGATCCAAATTAGTGATATCCGTTCTATTTTCTTTGTTTTATTTCTTTATTTATTTTTGTTTTATTTTATTTTATTTTTCTTTTCCTTTAATACTGTACAGTTCAAAAAAAAAAACAAAAAAAAAAAATGTGTGTGTGTTTGGTGTGTCCCTGCCTTGCTGGATGTGCGCCTACACTGTCTGATAAGATCCTCTCTTTCTCATTTTACTATCTACTTTCCACTTGCTTACATTGAGGGCAATGTTGCATTCCAGTTAGGGGTGAGGGTATTTGTAAAAACAATTCATATTTGTACTTGCTAAACTTGATTGCACCACTTTACTTGATGTTCACTTTGTGCCAGTATGGTAGTGATATGAGCATATGTTAATTGGGGAATATAGTGGACTTGTATGAAAAGGGTTTATTGAGTAGATACTCGCATGTGATGTTTGCACTGGGAGAGTTGTTTGTATTTGTAGTATTAGTACACTTGTCATGAGTATACATTGATTCATATAAACACACCTTCATAGCGGTGACCTCTTTATTCTAATCCCTGGTATACATCATTGATAATTGCTAGTATTGTAGAAAAAAATAAATGAGTAGCCTTGATTCTCAAAACAAAAAAAAAAAAAAAAAAAAACCTTGACTTGTTTGGGTTCGTAGCCTCTTTAACTCAAGTTATTAAGCCTGTAGAGGTGTCTCTACACCTAGTGCCCTAAAACCGTCTGGTTTGTGAGTCATTGGCCCAATACTTGCTGCATGGGTTAATTAGAAAGTTTAAGGAACCTAGACACTGTACAGTTAAAAAAAAAACAAAAAAATCAAAAAAATAAAAAATAAAAAATAAAGACTTCTTCGGGTTCGTAGCATTTTCAGCTCGAGTTATTAAGCTCGCAGGGGTGTCTTCACACCTAATGCCCTAAAACTGTCTGGTTTGGGAGTCATTGGCCCAATGCTTGTTAAATGGATTGATTAGAAAGCTTAATGGATCAGGATATTACACAGTCTTTCAAAAAAAAAAAAAAAATTGAGAATTCTGGTTGCAAAAGTTTAGTTTTTTTTGTATATGTTGGGTGTTATTATGAGTTACACTGGGCTATTATAGTGAACAGTTAACTAGTATGGAGATTGCACTTTACACTGAGGGTACTGATGATGTATCTACTAGCATTCACAAATACATGGAACATAGAACTTAATTTTTGTAATACTAAATTGCAGTCTTGCTGAATAGATTCCTTTATGCTTGTCCACTGTGCCTTCAATGACTTATCATGTCTTAATATCACATTGTAGTGGCACATAAGTTAATTGTTAAGTAGAGTAGTGTGGTGAATTGTTGTTGAGCAGATATAAATATGTTAATGTTTGTGGGTATCATTTTTGGAAGCCCTCACAAGACTATACTCGTCCACTTAGGGTAACCTTGTGGTTGAAAGGCTTGTTGCATACGCTAAATGCAATCGTGATTCCTATGAAAGTGGCTTAGAGTATTTTTCTTTTTCTTATTTCTATTGTTTTGCTCGAGGACTAGCAAAATGTAAGTTGGGAGATGTGATATAGGCCGAAAGGTACCACATTAAGGTCGCTTAAGCTACATTTATAGTTTTTCAATTTTGTTTATTTGATGAAGATGATGTGTTTTGTGCACTTGTACAGATTTAGCAGGAAATACACAAATTCAATAAAAAAGGGTATGAAAAAAGATTCTCCGTACGAGAAGCAAAAAATTCGAGCCAACTACCTCACTGCACATGCAGCCCACTACCGTTCGAGCGGCCCACTTAGGCGCTCAAGCGGCCTACCTAGGGATGCGTGCATAGCATTTTGGGTTTGTTCTATTGAGAATAAAAAGAAGAAAAATAGGCTAACCTAGGGTTCAAAAATATTCTAAGGAAAAGAGGGACTAGGGTTTGAAGAGGGAATTTCTAAAACTTCAAAGGTAACTTTCATGGGAATTTCTTCCTCCACCTCTTCCCACTCCTCCATAAGTGGCTAGGCGCTCCGTTTGATGAAACCCTAGCCATGTAAATAGGTTTCTTTTTGATTTTCTTTTATGTAATAGTTTGAACAATTGTGTGGTTCTCAAGAAGTTTTCTAATATAATTTTCTATTATTTCTTCAAGTATTCTACTTTCTGTGATTGTTGAATACTTTCCATACAATAGTTTTCTACTTTTTCATGTTCAAGGTATGAGACGAGTCGTGTTGCTGCCCTAGTTTAGAGCAAACGACTCGTACTACTTGAGATGGTTCGTGCTTATACATTGAACGTGCTAATTTTCTTGATAAATGCTTCAAGCTTGTAGTTGTGAAGTAGTATTTAGTTTGATCCGTAACATAATTGAATCTCAAATTGAAGCCTTATTTATGTAACTAGTGGTGGACCCATTACCCTAGGTTTTTCCCAAAAATCAATAATTCCAATTTTATTTATAATTGCTAGTTTAATCACTTTGTTTAATTTAATTATTATTAGTTTATGAATCTGTAACAACCCCGACCTGTGATTAGTTGATTAACCATGATTAATTATGCCTAATAAGTAATTAAGATGAAATCCTGAGTTAATTACATGTGTATTGCATTATTTGTGTTTATATCTTTCCGCGGTAAGAATATCTGTTTCTGTTTCTGATTTGTTCTGCAAATTGAAGGCCTTATCGGCATCCAATCACGAAATTGACTTGGTATATGTGTTAGTTGGATTTTTTAGAACATTGCGGTAGGTTCAATTGAAATTCGATTTGAAGCGAAATAATTAGAATAATTAGTGCTCAATTAAACCTAATTAATGAATTCCTTAATCCAAGCCTATATAAGGCCAAAATAGCCTCTAGAAGTCATTTTTTTGATCATCTTTATACTCACCAAATGTGGGAGAGAGAGAGAGAAGAGGAGTTTGAGCTCAAATTGAGAAGATTGCTAGAGAACTTAGAGATTTTGGCTTGGAACTTCCAACAATTGATCATCTAGAGCATCATTGAGAAGCCTAGGTAAGAATTCAACCTTTAGATTGTACAATTATGATGTATAGGACATGAACTCTAGAGAATTGGGTTGGATGATACAAGAATTGAGTTAGAAATGAAGAGAATTGAACCATATAATGGATGCATGCTCATTTCATCACAATTTGAGGTTGTTTTCAAAGAATTTCCCTCTTGCACGTCCTTCTTTTAATCTTCTTCTATGGATTCCTCATATCCTTGAGTTGAACATCTTATTTGATCTTGTTTTGAAGACCTTGAAGTCAAGAATTACTTGCATGTTAAGTTCATGTGATGTTTTAACATTCCAAGTTTGATTTCATACAATTGACATGCCTTTGGGCCTTAATTTTTGCGCAATGGTTTTGAATTCATGATGTTTTCCACATTGGTTTTGAATTCATGATGTTTTCCACATGTACTTATATTCCCTTAAGTTTTGAGGTCAAAAGGATGTAAATTGTAGCCTTGAAGTTGAGTTTTGAACTTAGGGGTGCAATCCGAAAATTCCAGAATTCGACCTCTCCGCTCGAGCGACAGATCCTGTGCTCGAGCGACCACCTATATTTTTACACTTTCGCTCGAGCGACCAAAAGTTGGCTCGAGTGTAAAATGTATGCTCCCAGAAGTTCACATGTTTTGCAGACCGCTCGAGCGGCTATTGAGCATCCGTCGAGCGTGAAAATCACATAACCAGTACTTTTTCAGACTGCTCAAGTAAAAGAAGCTGCGCTCGAGTGACCATTCACATTTTGCATGTCCGCTCGAGCGAAAGAAGTTGCGCTCGAGCGGAACCCCTGTTTTTAGCAAGTTTTGTTAAATGTGTTCAAGTGCATTTCAACATCCTTATTGCATCCTAGGCATTCCTAGGTCAAGATTAAGACAAAATAATAAAGACAAAAGTTAGAAACACACCAAGATAAGAAAGAACTAAGTTAATGATTTCGGGTGTGTAATTCAATATGTATCCGTTCTATGTTTGTGTAGGTTACGCGCCATAGACGGTCTGGTTTATTTGCTTAATCTGTTCTACAAGTGGAGCCATCTGTGACTAATAACTTAGTAAAGCTATGTTCAACTTTATTTATTTTCTATATGATGGAATATGATCTGTTTTATGAAATGTTATATTTGGTACAATGAATGATTGTCTAATTTCTGACAAGTATTCGTGGCATCCTTGCCCGAGGGTAACAATACCGTGGTTTATAAGCAAGGCCCTTGCTCGGGGGTAATATTATCGTGGTCTCATGGCCCTTGCCCGGGCGTAATAATACCGTGGTTTTAAGGCCCTTTCTCGAGGGTAATAATACCACGACTCAAGTATGTTACAAGTTTTCCGGTACCGAAGGTTCCTTAATAGAACTAACAAGCATGATAACGCTAATGGATGTACCATGTATGATTAAACATGAACTCTGATTTCTGTATATGATTTGAATAAGAATATGAATATGAACCTGTTTCTGATTGAAATATGAATATGCATATGACTCTGTTTCTGATATAAACTCTGATTTCTAACTCTATGATGGACATAATTCATTAAAACCCTTTACTTTGTTATTATTCACTAGGCTTCCGCTCACTATTTATATTTATGTATGTAGGTGAGTAGGCGCGTGACCAGGCCTAAATTACTGCCTCGAGTGTTTTTTGGTCAGCCAACCAATATGCCTCCCGGAGAGGTTCCTTTTGAGAAGTCAAGTTTTGTGGTCTTGTTGAAGATGTTCTTTTGTTTTTGTTTGATTTGTCTACCTGTAAATTAGGCGAAGTCCCTTATGATACTATGAATATGGAAGTTTGACATCATATAAGTATAAAATATTATTTGTTTCATGTATGTCTACACAGCTCTATGGACCTTGTATTTTGTATAATTGCTTCCGCAACCCCTTATATTTTGTTATTCTCTTAAGAGGCCTTTGGTAATCCTAGGATTACTGGCCAGTTACGTTGCCAAAACTTAAGGGACGGGATTGGGTCGTGATAGAATCCCTCAATCTTTTTATCAAAATTAATTTAAAAATTTAACAATTAAATTAGTTGAATTTCCCATTTCTCCCTGTGGATCGATACCAGGACTTGCCATTATTCTAAAAGAATTTGGTATAGTTTAGTGTTTTATTTCTGGTATGTGAAATGACCCATCAGAAATAATTAAAAAGTAAAAAAAATGATAAAAAAAATAAATTAGGGACACATCCCTCTACAAGTAACAACACATGCACTTTGTTGGCACTAAAGAAAAGGTTATTCAATCTACTAGTGCAACTGAAGGAATTTACTCTTTTGAACCGGAACAAGAAAGACCTCATAACCACTTCTTGTGAACAACTCTCCTCAACGGAAGGCGCACTTACTATTACTAGAAGTCTAGTCTTTCTTAGGTTTAGTTTTGATCTCGAACTAACTTACTTAGGTTTCGTTTGGAAACAAACCATTTTAGTAACTTTTTGATTTTTTACGAAAAAATGTGCAGAAAAATAGAAAGAATGATATGACAATTTATAATGACTTTTTGATTTTTTGGCTAAAACTAAAGGTTGCCAAATGAGACCTTAATAGGACAGGCCAGAAGAGAGATATATTCGAAAAACCCGATTCCCTATCCTGTCTTAATAACCCGACTCAAAAGAGAAAAGAAGACCAGACTAAAAGAGATATCACTTTCGACGATTGAACTTCACTTTTATATCTAGCTTGAACATCTTTGGATCCTACTTAGGGCCGACTTTTGCTCTACTTTCACTTTCATATCAAGAACGTTGACTTGCACTTACAATATTGAATTCTAGCCTACTAAAAGCTTCCTTATTGGTTAAAGTCCTTAGAATTTCAAAATTTAATAGCACAAAGAATTTGTTTGACATAATTGGTCCGAAATTACCTTAGAATCCTAAAACCCCTACAATACATTTTCTTTATGACTTTTTTTATTTTTGCCATCTCTATCTCTATGTTCTTTGTCATTTCTGTCTTTCTGATTTATCTATCGTTTCTCTTTCTTTCTTTATATCTTTCGTTCTCTATCACAAGATATTGGTATTCACTGGCATTGCTATAACCGCAATCCACTACCGTTTTCCCATCATTGTTTACATCTTCTTGATTCAAATTTGAAGCAGTGCTTCGACTGACATCTATCGTCGTTTCATTACCGTTGTTTGCATATTGTCAATCTAAATTTTAAGCATTGTTCAACATTCAAAATCGTTATGTCTTCATCACTATTGTTTATACTTTGTTGATCTAAATCTCAACCGTCATTCGACATTCGCTAATACTTCCACCACCTTTATCTTTAATTTCTTCTACCACCACTCCGTTTCTATCATCTAGTCTAGTTTTTTTCCTCTTTCTCTCTCTCTCTCTCTCTCTCTCTCTCATTTTTTTTTTGTATTTCTATTTATTCTCTCTTTGTAAACTTTGAAAATATTGTTATTTCATTGTGATGTAAAGAAATTTAAATTTTATTAAGCTTTAATTGAATTAGTCAATGAAATTCCATAATTGCGAATTTCACCATGGTATAAAAACATTTAAATTTTGTTAAGCTTTAATTGAATTAGTTAGTGAAATTATAAGTCCATGAAATTTCTTTAAGCTTGTGCAATTTTTTTTGTGCACTTTCACTAGTATTGGTTAGAGAAATTTCACTAACACTGATTTAGCATAGTGAAATTTCATTTGTGCTTTTTGCAATTAATTGATTTTTTTTAAACACTGAAAATTCATTTTGTCAAAGAGTCACAGATAATTTAATTATGCTAAATCAGTGAAATTTCGTTGAAAAATAGCCATGGAAAAATTGTTACCAACTACTAGAGGTGGTCGGCAATGGTTATAAATAGTGGTCGGAGATATCAACGGTAGTTAAAGGTAGTGGAATAATGAAAGGATAGTTTTGTCCATAAAAGTTTAATATTCTTAAATCAACAAATATATTTTAGTTGTCTTTAAATTAATACCAAATATTGATTAGGTGCTGAATGAAAAAACCAAAAAAAAAAAAAAATTGAAAAAATCAAGTCAAAATGTTTTGTAATTCAAATTTCTCAAGAGGAAAAATACGACGTCGTTGCTACAATTGCTTGCACGTAATTTCCAGTGAAATCTAGGTTCTTCTCGAACGGTACGGTTGATAATCAGAGGGATGGTCTATGATACAATTTCACTTTCAATTTTTTAAAATTTACTTAATCTGTCGGAAAAAGCGTTTAGCATCAGATCTTCATCACATCCCATTCACGAATCAAAAATCATAGATACTTTGGGTGCATTGGCTTCGTCGATCACTCTTTCAATCTCTCAGCTTCTTCTTCACTCTCCGATTAAGGTTTTCTAAGCTCCGATTTCCTCACTTCTATCCAAGCTGGGGTAAGATGAATTTCGTTTTCTCGGTCTCGTGAATTGAGCTTTGTTTTTTCTTCTAATACAGATTGGTTCAAGCAAGAAATTTCGTTTTTATACCTGTTTTTAATCCGAATCTCTGCTTAGCTATTCGATTTTTTCCTTTTCGTTTCTGTACTGTGCGTGCATGTCTATGTATCTATTGTTTTTAGTTTATCTATCTTGATTTGATTGAGTTTTTCTGTTTGGATGGGGTGATTTAGTGAGAAATGATAAGAAACAAGGAGAAAGATAACACTTTTTTCATGCTTGATTTGTAAGTTCTGTAAGAAATGGTGAGAAATGGTGAGAAAGAGACTATCTTACTAATGGTGTGATTTGGTGAGAAACAAGTGGGAGCTTCTATTCACACACCATAGTTTGCCTCAATACACTCCATTTCTAGTTCACACCTCCACACCATCTTCATTTTTTATTATTTTCTCAATTCACACCGTTTATTCCCAAAATACCCTAACCCTACCTACCCCCAACCCAGCCACCACCAGATCCGGCGACCCATCACTGTCCCCATCCACCCTCCACAACCCATCCCGACTGCCACCATCCCTCCCCCAGACTCCTTCAACGCTTCCTTGCCTCAACTCCGCCCCACTCCGACACCTCCACAACCACACCTCTCCATTACCGCATCCTTAGTGACCGCCACCCCCAACCCTTGCGATTGACTAAGATCGATGAATGATCAATCAAATAGAGAGAGAGAGAGAGAGCGAGCAAGCGAAGAAGAGAGGAAGAGGTCGCGATGAGAGGGGTTCACCAAAGGGGGCGCTTGAGAGTTGTTGCAGAGGGAAGATGGTACCAGAGGTAGGGGGCAGCGGGGGAGGCGGTGGAAGTGGGGTAGATGGCAACCGGTAGTGGAAGTGGGGGAGATGGCAATCGGCGGTAGTGGGAATGGTGCTATTGGAGGTGAGGGGTGGCAACCGGTGCTGGTGGGGTTGGGAGGAGGTGGCAGCCGGCGGTCGTGAGTTGAGAGGGAAGGAGGGGTGTGTAGGTAATTTAATTAAAGGATATAATGGTAATTAAAAAAATTAGGATAATGGTGTGAATTGAGAGAATAAGTGGTGTGCAAATAGAAGCTCCCGAAACAAGTTGATTGCTTGGTTATAAAATATTTATAATACCAAGATTGACCTTTAAAATACAAAAAGGAAGAATATCCGTCTGTCACATGCTTTTGCTTTCGCCCTCATCCAAATATGATGGTGAGAAAATACAATCATAGGCCACAACAATTTCTTTTCTTTTCTCGCCCTGCGATCCAAATGGAAGAATATAGCGTATGAGCACTTTTGATGTCCTCTCTAGAATATTTGTTTTTGGTGAAATGAAATATCATGAAGATGTCATAGTTTTTGGCAAGTTTTTATATATACATGACATTGTTGGTATTAGGTGTTTTTGAATTTGTGAAAGTTGAACAGCTTGGTATCTTAATCTGTTATTTTGGTTTGTACAAACATGTCTTTGCCCAATCACTTTTGAGTTTAAATTGATTAGACCCTGGTCACAAACTCTTGTTGGTTCTGATACATTACATGAATTGCTCTTTAGCTGTCAGATTCATTTTCAAAATACATGGCAGATCAGCATTCAGTTGAAGCTTCCAGTATGAGTGATGTTGGTGGTGAAAGCTCAGAATCAATGGTGGAGCTCAATATCAAGACTTTAGATTCGCAGATCTATAGCTTTCAAGTGGATAAAAATGTAATTTACACAGTTTTCTTTATATATATATATGGGTTTTTAATTTGCGTTGATTACTTACTACTTGTTCATGTGGATTCTTTTGCAATTATTGTTTTATTTCTGCACCATTCACGGATTGTAATTGAGTTGCTTCAAGTTACTCGTATCTGAAGCTTTTCATAATTACTGAAATTAGTGAAACATCCATTATACAGACTTGAACATTGTTGAACTTGCATTTATAGTACATGTAGTTAACCTTTCCAATAAGTTATACTTATTGGCTTGTATTCTTGATCTTTAAAAAATTTCAGATGCCAGTCTCACTGTTTAAGGAGAAAATAGCTAGTCAAATTGGTCTTCCAGTTGGGCAGCAACGGCTAATTTTTAGGGGAAAAGTGTTGAAGGATGATCACCTGCTTTCCGAATATCGTATCCTACCATTGCATATGTTTGTGATGTATTTCTATAAAGATTTTGCTATTGACTAAAAATTGGAGTTCTTTAGTCTATATAACATTCCCTTCCACCCGCCCTCTACCTTTTTCTATTATCCTGTCATGAAGACATTCCACATGGAAATAATGCATGTGCAGTACTAGTAGTAAAGGGAACAATGGAATTTCCAAGATTATGCATATATGCTTACAAACAAGGGTCAACTAGGATGAGCATTGTTGATTCTAAGTGATTGACTAATTTGGTTTTATGACTATGTAGAGGCCATCACATTAATTTAAGACTTTTGATTACAGATAACAACTCTTTATCTTTTTTCTTCCTTTTGTTTTTTGACCCACAGAATCCTTATTTGGTTAGGTTAAATTATGGGGTGTCAAATTTAGGGGAGTTTATGTAGCTTTTGGAGTAGTATATGTCCACAAAGGAAAAAGGTCAGGTCCGTACTGATTTCAAGATGGTTGGTTGGAAATTTTGAATTGCATAGAGGCACAGTTGGTTGGAGTAGTATATGTCCCCACCCACTCCTTTATTCTTTCTATCAAGAAGGTAGTTTCCTTTCCAAGAAAGTGCAGCAATCTTGATCTTGTAGGTTCATTCTATGTTATTCCTCATCGTGTTGTTATTTTTTGTGATATAAACCTTGACTGTGCTTAGATGTTGAAAATGGGCATACTTTGCATTTAGTTGCCAGGCAGCCTTCTGAATCACAGCCTCCTAGTATAAGTTCTGGAGAGACAAGTGCAGATAATGGCACTAGAGGTATTGGTTCACTGGCTAAGCTGTTTACCTGGCCATGAGCTTTATTTTTACAGGAGATATCAGTGAGGTCAAACTAAGATTTTTTTTTTTTTTTTTTCTTTCTCATACAATTTGTCAGGACACAATGCGAATGCTGCTGGTCCACATAATCGCATTGGACAAATATCACAGAGTGTAGTACTTGGTACTCTTAATGTTGGGGAACAAGGCGAGGGCATTGTGCCAGATCTAACTCGGGTATGTTTTTAGGCCTCTTTTGTCTTTTCTGTTATACGTTGAGGGTATTATGTTTAGATTATATCTCTGTATTATGGCAGTAATATTTTATGCTTTTTCGCCTGGTTTCAGGTTATTGGGGCAGTTTTAAATTCTATTGGAATTGGGAGCCAGACTGCAACTGGTGTTATGGGGGGTGTGCAACCCACTGTGCAGGTTAATTTTTTTCTTATTTGCCTTTTTAATTTTGTTTCGATTTCTTTTATGACCATCTTTCAATCAATCAGTTGATTGATGCGAATGTGAAATTGATGATTGCAACTGTTTGATTGAGTTGAAATTAGATTTTATGAGACAATAGGGAATTT
Organism: Camellia sinensis; assembly: GCF_055761805.1. Classification (NCBI taxonomy): domain Eukaryota; kingdom Viridiplantae; phylum Streptophyta; class Magnoliopsida; order Ericales; family Theaceae; genus Camellia; species Camellia sinensis. Next base: position 19,115,618 of record NC_138966.1, read on the forward strand.
GTTCTAGCAGTGTTGTGGATAGAGGCATTGCAATCCACTGGACTGTTAGGCCAAGTTTGGCATGTCTTGAAAAAGACAAAAAGTCAAAAAGTCACTGTCCTATTTAAGTCACATCTTCTTATTTAAGTCACATCACCTCTCTAACACATCACTTCAAACCCAACCCAAACCCAACCCATATTTTATAAAAGTCAAAAAGCGCACTTATTTAGATCATTCCAAACAATCCCTTGTAATACATTGTCTTGGACTATTTGATTGGATTGGATTTATATCTTATGTTTGTTTAATCATGGGATTTGATACCTGGATTGAATTATTCTATTGAATCCTATGTTTGTTTAGTCATAAGATTAGATGTTTGGATCGGACTATTCTATTGAATTCGATGGATATCCTATTTTATTTAATTTTTTTACTAGAACTTACAAAAAATTAAATAGATAGAACATCAATAAAAATTATATAAATTTATTTTAATTTTTAGTTGAGATTTTTTAATTTTGTTTTAATTTGAACTTTTAAATAAATTGAACTTTTAATTTTATTTTTAATTAAATAAATTGAACTTTTAAAGGGGGATTAGATTGTTAATTTTATTTTATTTTAGTTGAGATTTTTAAATTTTATTTTACTTTACAAAGTATAATTAAAAATAATATAAATAAAAAATTGAGGGCCAAAAATGTCATTTTAAAATTCCAATCCGGAGGAGTTATCCCACCCTTTTTATCCCACACCCTCCCATGGGGACACAATAATCTCACAAATAAGGGATTGATACTCTGGTTGGACTATTAGTCCAGCTTATATGTTTTGAACCAAACGTCGGACTGCCGCATGCAATGGACATGGAGTCCTATCTCACACTCTAATCCCCCCAAACAAACACTCCCTTAGAGTTATTAAAAGTGGTTTGAGGGATATGGATCCCTTTTATGTGTTTTGTGATTGCTTTCTATCTATGTATCAGTTGCCTGATTTAATTTGTTGGTTCTTTCTTGACAGTTCAATTCTCCAGGTCAAGCTCCTCAAGGAAATGAAACAGAAGGAGCACGGAATAACACTAGCGGTCAGAGCCAAGCAGGAAATCAAACACAGCCTGGACAGGCATTACCAAGTCAAAACTTACCCCAGGTTCTGCAAATCCCACTGGGAGCAGCAATACCTGTTCCTTCTCTTAATGCGGTAGAAAAATTTCACCTTCTTTTTTCTGTCTTTGTTTTTTTTTTGTTTTTGGGGGGGGGGGGGGGGTGTTTAAGTTTTTGCTTAAATATCATCTGGTTCTTTCTCATGTATACATTTTTTTTCTCTGATTTTCAGCCAATTCCTGATTCTTTGCACACACTTTCTGAGTTCATGAACCGTGTGGAGCTGGCACTACAGAATGGTTATAATTTCAAAAATAGTAGTCTCATTATTTTGTTGTACAGTAGTTTGCTGAATAATGTTTATGTACATATTCATATGTAGGGCATCAGCCAAATCAATCACTAACCAACATTGGAGATCTACCAACGGTGGAACTGCCTTCCAATGCACGTGGATTGTCAACACCTGAAACATTGAGCATTGTTCTGCGACATGCACAACGTCTTCTCAGTGGTCCGACTGTTGCTGCACTATCTGTATGCACTACACTCATACAACTCTACTTTGGCTTGTTTGCATTGTCTTGTAAAATTCAGTGAATATCTGACTTTAGAGTACTTTAATGTATTATAAAATTTCATCAATCAGAGAGGAGATGGTTATCATGCCGTGATGTAGAACACAGTAGGAAAAGAGAGAAGGATACACAAAGTTGCCACACCCTGAACAGTCATAATACCATTAAACCAAATAGAATAATAAAATGAGAACCTTATTATCTACTATATGGGTTAATAACCCTAATTAAATTAGTAAACTAAATCCTAATATTATTTGGAAACATAATGAAAATATTCTACTTAAATTTATGTATTTAATTCTAGCTAAAATATTTATAATAATAATCTGCCTATTACACTGATGGAAGGCTTCCAAAGCTGTTAATGGGCCTCCAGCCAAATTAAGGGATGTGCCTACTCTATCCATGTGCAGTTTATACGAGGCTTTGTGTAACATGTATTGATATAATTATCTAGTGTTGGAATGATATAGTATCAAGTGCTTACTTAGTTGCTTTTCTCAAAGAAACTTCAAATTGGAGACTAAATGCTGGTTTTTTTTTTTTTTTTTTTGATCAGCAACAAAAAAGAAAATTTTATTAAGGCACAAGGCCAAGAGGTTGAGGCATCCCCAAACAGGAAAAAGGAAAAATACATCCAAAAAACAAAACAAAAAACAAAAAGCCATCAACCACAAATTATTCAAAGCAAACCGACACCCAATCTGAAGCGATCAAAAACAAAGGGATCCCACGGAACACAGGACTCGCCGAAGCCCAAAAAGATGCCAAGTATCTCACTCTATCCCATAAATAGTCTATATCCCTATTCCTTCCTTCAAAAATACGCCCATTCCTCTCCAACCAAATGACCCAGGAGATTGCAAAAACCACACTGCTCCAAAGAACTTTAGCCCTCTTTGACCTTCCAAAAACTTGAAAATCAAATAATAATATTTGAGCAATACCTTTAGGAGCCACCCACTGTACATTGCCCAAACCGAACGCCCTATTTCATAACAACCTTGCCACCGAACAATGCAAGAAGAGATGATCTAATGATTCTCCACTTTTACAACACATTGTGCACCATTGAGGATTAAGATACCATGAAGGTCTCCTCTTTTGCAATGAATCATTTGTCAAAGTACCCCCATGAACCAAGATCCACATGAACACTTTCACCTTAAGAGGAACACATGCCTTCCAAATCTTCTTATGAAACAAAAACTGAGGTACATGCGGAATATCAATGATTTTACCCAAGAAAGATTTACAAGTAAAAGACCCTGACGAATGAATATTCCAAAACCATTGATCCTCCAAAATTGGAGACAAAGAAACATTTTCAAGCCTTGACAATAAAGATATCAACTCAGGAATTTCCCTATCATGAAGATTCCGAGAAAAATTAAAATTCCACGAACAAGAGGCCAACAAAGAAACAGCCACAGACTCAACAGAACAATTATGAGATTGAGAAATTCTATACAGAAGCGGATAAGATTCAGCAAAGGACAAAGAACCCACCCAAACATCTTCCCAAAATCTAACCGAATCCCCCTTACCCACCCTCACAGAAATGAATTGGGACCAAATTGGATAGATATGAGAGATAGACTTCCACGGAGCACGCCCATTACTCCTAGAAACCACCTGAGAGTCCTTACCATTAACATGCAACCCATATTTGCTTTTGACAACTGCATGCCATAATGAATCACGCTCAATTGGGAATCTCCATAACCACTTGCCCAATAAAGCCATATTTCTAGCCAATATATTACCAATTGCCAATCCCCCTTTCTCCTTTGGTAATGTGAAACAGTGGAATAGGGAGGTTTTCGGAAACTTGGAATCAAATAAATATCAGACTTTGCGTAGGATTGAGGAGATAGATACTTTGGAGATGCAAGGGAGTGAGATTGAGACATTGAGGGGAGAGAGGAGGGAGTTAGGTTTGAAATTGGAAGAGTTGACTCTTAGGGAGCAGATTTTTGGGCACAAAAAGCAAAGGTGAAATGGCTTAAGGAAGGGGATGTTAGTTCAAAATTTTTTTATAAAATTGCGGAGGGGAAAAGGAAGAAGAAATTCATTAAACGATTGGAAGTTAGGCCAGGTGTAGTGGTGGATAGAGAAGAACAAATAGTTCAGGGGATTTTTGATTTTTATTCTAATTTGTTTTCGGCGGATGATATTATTAGGCCGGGGATAGATGGGCTTGAGTGGCAGCCTATTAATCAGGAAATTGCAACGTGGTTAGAGCGACCTTTGAGGAAAGTGAGATTAGGGAGGCAGTTTTTGAGTGTGATAGGGATAAGGCTCCGGGTCCAGATGGGTTTTCCATGGCTGTTTTTCAAGATTGCTGGGAGGTGGTGAAGGGGGATTTGGTAAGAGTTTTCATGGAATTTTATGAGACAAGGGTGGTGAATTTATGCACAAATGCCACTTTTATCTGTTTGATTCCTAAGAGGGATGGAGCCATTTGAATGGGAGACTTTAGACCAATTAGTTTGACTACATCTCTTTACAAGATTTTGGGTAAGGTATTGTCAAAAAGGTTGAGATGTTCTGTAGGGGATACAATTTCTCATACACAGGGGGCTTTTGTGCAAGGTAGATAGATTCTAGATGTGGTTTTGGTGGCAAATGAGGTGGTTGAGGAGTATAGGAAGTCGGGGAAGGTAGGCATTGTGTTCAAGGCAGATTTTGAGAAAGCGTATGATCATGTAGATTGGCGTTTTTTGGATTTCGTGATGAATAAGAAAGGGTATGGTGAGAGATGGAGATCTTGGATTAGGGGTTGTTTGGTGTCTTGTAATATGTCGGTAATAGTTAACGGTAAGCCAGGGAAGTGTTTTAAGGCCACGCGAGGGTTGAGACAGGGAGATCCTTTATCTCCTTTTCTTTTCATTTTGGTAGTGGATGTGTTAGGTAGGATGATTGACAGAGCTATAGAGGTGGGCTTGTTTGAAGGCTTATAGATTGGTAGAGATAGATTGAGTGTGTCGCATTTGCAATTCGCGGATGACACTATTTTCTTCTCTATGGGGGACGAGTGCCAAGTGGCAAATCTTTTTTCTATGGTAAGGCTTTTTGGGGTGATTTCAGGGCTTAAGGTTAATTTAGAAAAGAGTAGGGTGGCGGGTATTAATGCTGACCGCGGGTATTAATGCTGACCCTAGACTGATTCAAAGTGTGGCCGATTTGATTGGTTGCGGGATTGAGACATTTCCTATGAAGTATTTAGGCCTACCACTGGGAGGTAATCCAAGAGGTGATATGTTTTGGAATCCAGTGGTGGATAGGATAGGTAAGAGGTTAGAAGGGTGGAGTAGGGCCTTATTGTCCCGTGGGGATAGGTATACCTTGGTTAAGACAGTGTTGAGTGGAATTCCTATTTATTTCATGTCTTTGTTCAAGATTCCGGTCAAAGTGACTAAATGCTGGTTTTGAATAACAAGATTGAAAGAAAATCCAGCATCTAATACTTATTCTGTAGGTGCAAACAGTATTAAAGAGGAACATGATATTGGTCCTGCCTGTTCTAGAATTCCCCCCCCCCCCAAAAAAAAAAAGAAGAAAACAAAAAGGGTCATTATCTTAATCAAAATAAACATTACATTTCTTAACCTTTTACTTATTAGCTGATACTACGTTATTTGTAATCTGCTGCAACTCCGTAGAATATTGCAGGACACCTGGAGCAGGAGGGGGGTTCTACTGATCTTACAGTAAGGAGTCAAATTCAAGCAGAATCATTACAAGTAGGACTTGCGATGCAACATTTAGGTGCTCTTCTGCTAGAGCTTGGGCGGACAATTTTGACACTGCGTATGGGACAATCTCCTGTAGGTTCTTGTTCATCCTCTGTACTATGGTTCAGGTTTTGAATGAATTTCACTTGCAACTTTTTTAATGCATGTTGCAGGCCGAGTCCTATGTGAATTCCGGGCCTGCAGTTTATATATCTTCATCCGGGCCAAATCCTATAATGGTTCAGGTTTGTTAATAGTTTTAGACATTCCATTTTCCGTTCATAGCATTAATCAATTAGATACTTTTGAAGCTGGAAACATTTTGTGTGGTATCGAACCATGGTCCAAAAGTACCATTTTAGATGACCAAATTGTATTAGCGGGACTGAAGTTGTAGTGTAGAACACCAAAAGTTATATCTATTACTTGTACAAGCTGCCTTGAGTGTTGAATAAAGACTAGTAAGTGGCACCTTTGCTATTTACAAAGGAAACAGAGATATCCGTTGGCTTGTAGGTGTGGAGAGTACCTCTGTAATTTGAATTTGTTAGTAAATTCATTGTAGTGCTAAAGAGTTCTTACTACTTGAAGTTTGTTGATGGAACGGTTAGAGATACTAAAATTCTTGGTGACAAAGGGAGAGGGAACTTTTTGTTCTAGTGTTAATTAACCCTCTGAACCTTTACTGTTGTCTTTCCAGACACCAGTGAGCTTATACGGTGTCTCTCCACTAGTTACATGAGAAATTTGTACACTATGAAGTGGCATGCATGTTTTTTCCGTGCAGGTTTGTTTGATCAAGATTTGGCACCTCTTGAAAACAGTTCAGGATTTATTTCTCTTTTGACAATATGCCACCCCATGAGGTGCCATAGTGCCTTTAGGGAATTTGGTCTGAAAACATGACGGCTGGTGATCATTTTTTTACATATTCAATCCTCCAAAAATTATTGTATTCTATATAATGGGCTGCCCAAATTAAATTCAGCACTTTGTTGCACGAAGCAGGGGGCATATAAAAGTTTTTAAGGTTGGTAGCCCCCTATGAAGCATGGGTACTTCGAAAAACATGCTGTACCCGTACCGGGTATTTACCGGCGTACCATACCTCATATGGTACTTTTACATACATACCAGGTACACGAAATATGTACCCAAGTTTTTTCTTCTTAATTTTTGACGCACCTAGTATATATTTAAGCCGTACCGTGCCGTACCGTACCGTACCTTAGTTGAAACAATATTTTCCTTCTATTACAGAGATAAAACTCATTTCACTAGATTTCTTTTTTAATTTTTGTTTTATACTTAGCATAATTTTAAAATTAAACCATGGTTTGTAAGTTATTTAATATATTGACATTTAATTTTGATTTATACTTTTCATTTTGGCATTAAATGTTAATTATAGGTTGGACCTTAACAAATTAAATCATTTAATTAATTTTTGCATTATTCTAAATTAAAAATAAATATTTTTTTACAAGCGTACCAAGCCCAAGCCGTACCCGTACCCGTACCCTTACCCTATTTTTTTTTAATTTTACTGTATCGACGTACCCGTATCGTACCAGTACCAGTACTCGTACCCGTACCTTTGCTTCATAGGTAGCCCCTATGGGAACGTGTATATATTTTATATAAAAATATATTCTAACATTTCTTTTTTCTACTTGTAAAATATATTTTAAAATATAAATAAATATTTGAAATTAATGTCAACTACAAATTGTGATTATCAAGTATAAATAAATATTATGTAAATAGAAAGTGCTATAATAAGCTTGAGTCGTTTTTCCTTTGTTTATTTGAGATTTGTATGTCTAAGAGTTTCTGTACAAGGGTTTTTTTTTTTTTTTCCTGACCAACTCTGTACAAGGGTTGTACTTCAAAATTTAATGTCCTATGTAATGATCCCAAAAAAATTAATTTGGCCTCTTATTAAAAAGCCAATGGTAAGCTCATATTAAAAAAATCTTCCAATAAGCAAGAAATATGGGCTCCGTTTGGTTACGATCTCAAATTATAGTTTCACCCATTGATTTGAGTGTGTTGTTTGTTTTGAGCTTTCAAATCATAATTCTACACCCATTTCTCAAAACTCAATTCAAAACATAATCATTACTTTTCAAAACTCATAACCAAACACATAATTCAAAACTCCTTTTAAAACTTAATTCAAATCAATATTTTAATTTTTTAAATATTTTAAATATTTAAATATTTTAAAAATATTTTAATTTTGTTAAGATTTTAAATATTTTAATATTTAAATATGTTACAATTTTTTTAATTTTTTGAATATTTTTAAATATTTTAATTTCAAAATATTACGATTTTATTTTTTTAATTTTAAAATGTTTTATAAAAATAAATTCAAACTCTATTTTATAAAAATATTTTTAAATATTTTAATTTTTTTGTTATGTATTTGGTTACGATTTGAGTGTAGAGTTGTGAAAATAGTTTGGAGTTTCGAGTTATGTGTTTGGTTATGAGTTTTAAAAATAATTTTTTAATTGAGTTTTGTTTTATGTGTTTGGTTACGATTTGAGTGTAAAGTTCTTTTTAAATTTAAAATATTAACATTTTAAATTATTTAAATTTTTTGAATATTTATTTTAATTTTTTACTTATTAAATTTTTTAGATTATTTAAATTACTTAAATATTTATGATTTAAATTTTTTGAATATTGATTTTGAAAAAAAATTATTTCCTTTGTAGTATTTTCAATTAAAAAATTGATTAATGTTATTTTTTGTTAATAATAATTTTTTTTAATTGAATTTTAAAAAGAGTTTGGTTATGAGTGTTTATCAAAATTTTCAATAGTATAAAAGTAGTGTGTTTTGTTATGAGTTATAACAATTTGAATTAAGTTTTGAAATTTTTTTTCAAAACTCATAACCAAACAAATTTTCTTACTTCACATGTCAAATCAAAATTTCAAAACTCAATTCCACACTCAATTTAAAACTCAATTCAACACTCTATTCAAAAACTATAACCAAACAAATTTTCTATACTCAAATCATAATTTCACAACTCACAAACTCAAAATACAACTCATACTCTCAAATCATATTTAAAAAACTCTACCAAACGCAACCATAGTCTACTCTTTTTAATTTTGGTAATTAAAAATATAGTTTGCTTGATTGATGTGAAATCATATTAAACAAAGACATATTTGCTAAAAGCAGTTAAAATTTGTTAAAGAAAATAGATTGGTTTCTTATGTGGATTCCTGTTGCTTTTCAATTGAACCACTTGCAAATCTTTATGGGCCTAAGAACATTGACTAATATTCAAATAGTTAGATAAGTTTACGAGAAGTGAAGAACATGTCTAAATTGAGACTAGTCTCCTATAGTTATTGGTTAGGTCAATTGGCCTATATTAAGTAATATTTTAATTATTTTTTAATCTACTAAAACCTAGCTCAATTCACCAACTGTCCTGCAAAATTTTCTCCATACCTTCCTTCCAATCGCCACCCCCACCCCCCCCAATGGAGTCGTCCTGGCTCTGCCCCTGTTCTTATTTCCAGTGTTTGCTGCTCACCAAGGTTGCACTTCTCGGATCTGAATGATTCATACTTATGTTTTTATGCAGCCTTTTCCTCTTCAATCCAGCTTGCTGTTTGGTGGTTCTGCTGCTGGCCCATCAAATCCTGGTACTTTTGGTCCTATTGGCATTGGAGCTGTTCCAAGACATGTAAACATTCATATACATACCGGTAAGGGGATTACAATTTAACACACATTATGTTCCTTTTATATGAGACAACACAATACCTTTTATTACACGGACCCTCACTTGCACCTATTGTTTCAGCTGTTGGTCCCAGGGCATCTAATGCAGAAGGGGCGCAGGGAGAACATGTTAATCGAACTGGTCCTGGTGACTCAGGTCAAACACAGGTACTGCCTGTGAGAACTTTTATTGCAGCTGCTGTTCCATCTCAATCCTCTTTTATAGTTTCCAGTGCTTCTCAAAATGGTGTTTCTGTTTTACAGCCGCCTCCTGATTCCGTTCCGCTATCCACAGTTATAGCTGAAGTCAATTCACAAATTAGAAACTTTGTTGAGAACATGCAGAGTGAAAACCAGTCTCCATCAGGTGGGAAACCATAAAATATGTGAGGGCCTGAGTTATAATATTGCTACAGTTCACTGAACTGCTGTTTGACATTATGTAGGCCAATCAGAGAGTTCAACTGATCAGAATCCATCTGTCAGACCTGGTGATGGTATCAATGAAGGGAACAGTCAGCTTAGAAATCTGGCTGACAATGGAGCTGGAGAGGTGAGTCTATTTTCCCTGGTAGTGTGCCTGAGAGGGATGGTCAGAAAGTAGGTATTATTCGTGCCAGTGTTCTCATTGCTCTTTAAGTTTGTATCAATTGTTGATTAGAAACTGTAACTGGTTAACTGAATTACTTCCAGGTACATCCTGAACGCCACCAATCTAGTAATAATGACACAGAAAGTCGGTTGAGTTCAAAAGATGTACCTTCTAGTAGCTCAGCTGTAGGCTCTATTAACCATTCAAAAGGAGAAACTACACCAAAGTTGGGGGACGATTCAGAATTTGCTCCGCGATCTGGTCAGGGGAATGGTAATCCAGAGCGTGCCACAGCTGTTCCACTTGGACTAGGGCTGGGAGGTTTGCAACCTAAGGTGGGCTGATTTTTACTTCTAGACTATGCCATAATTTGAAATCTGTTTTGTTGGGATCATTATCACAAGTTCTGTTTGGGTGGCATTTGGCTTTTCTCTAGTGGAAGTACTTGTTTGGTGGAATGTGTTGGTAAATTATTTCTGCGTTACCACTATAACATAATATCTATTTATAAATATAGTATATATATATATATATATTACAAATAAAAATGAAATATGCGAACAAAGATAACCTAAATGTAGACTACTTGAGGGACCTTTAATTGTTATGTTTGCACCTATCTTCATAAGTGGAGGTCAACATTTTCACCTGGATCAATCTGAAACACCTGAAAGGGGTGCAACACTCTAAATTTGGAGCAAAATGAGGCGGAGGGTGGTCTGCATTACTTATAGTTTTCACTTGAGGACATCTAAAGTTTTAATTGTAGAGGTTTGGTAAGTGCGCCTGTGGTCTCTAATACTTGAATTGTAATGACTGTACTTCTTATGAGATGTGTGTCAAGTTCGTTCTAGTTATTTGTTATATTATGAGAAGAATCGATCAAACAGATACGCGATTAATTGAACCATTAAATCAGTTGTACTATCAATGTTTTGTTATAGGTAAGTCATACGTGTTCCAAACATCTTTTTGTTTTAAGTGGTGATATGGATGGCCTATTTAGCTGATTTCATAAAGAAGGATAGTCAGCACTCTCATTGTGGCTTCTTGCTTGAATTGAACCAAGTAAGGTATTGCCCATAGTTATCAGAATCCCGATCCGGATCTTACGATCCTACGATCTTACGATCTATTTAAATACAATCGATCCGGATCATGTAAAAAACTCCTTATAGGTAGGATCTTTCGATCCTGGTAATGGGATCTTATAGGATCGTAGAATCCCGATCCGAATCCGATCCTATCCGATCCAATTTACAAGCCTTATTTTGTATTGTATGACATATTTTATTATAAATTTTATGTTTGTTGTCTAAATACCAATTTATGTGGTCAAAATAAATAATAAAAATTAAGTAGTATTGAATCAAATAGACTAAGAAAAACAAACTAGAAAACAAACATTCAAATATTGCGGTAATTTAAAAAAATTAAATAGTCGGAAAAACAAACTTAGCTTTAGCAGAGTCTAAGGAGGGTAAGATGATTGCAATTTTATCCCAATTTTTTGAGAGATTATTTTTGTGACTTGAATCCGCTCCACCAGGAATGCTAACGACAAACCTTATCATTCGGTTAAGTTATTCTTTTGAGTTTTTAATATATTTTCATATCCAACTTTGTTAAATATTTTTTCTTCACTTTTTATGCATTATTGTAGATTGTAAAGTATTTTGTTATAGAATTCTTCTTCTTCTTCACCTTCTTTTTTGATGAAATACAATACTTTTGCCATCGAGTTTTCTATTGTATAATATTATATGTACATTTTACATAGAGTATTATATTTTTCATAATATATTCACTTTTTTTTAATAGAATATAGGCTCATTTCGTGTATACTTTATAAGAAATATTTATTTAAATTAAATTATTATGTAATCTGTCCTTTTCGGTAGGATCTTACGATCCTCGATCCGATTCTACGATCCGATCCTATAAACACCTCCAACGATCCAACGTAGGATCCCGATTTTAACAACCTTGGTATTGCCACTCTGCATGAACTTGATTTCTCACTAGTCATTGTAGCTTTTACTTGTCCACTAAGTTGGTACTTCAACTGTCTGACTGGTGCTTTTGGTGAATTCCAATCAACACTGTTTTCTTTTCCATTGATGAACATTAAGGAGGACTAGGATAGAAGCTCTTATATTTAATTCTCTGGTTCTTGTTTTACCCTTTTGGTTCTGCATTCCATAGTTATATATGTTGGTAGGAAAAAAAATATTATTACTCATTGTTCTCTTCTAAATTGTGTATTACTGATGAGATCAGAGGCGAATTAGGCAACAAAGATCACAAGGCAAGGGTAGTGATGGTGCAACTTCTAGTTCTCCCAGTCAAAACCAACAAACAGGAGCAAATGCCCAACAGTTTTTGCAATCTCTCGTGAACACGAGGAATACAAATTCCCTGTCCTCAGCACAAATGCCTCCTGCCCTTGGGCATCTCACGCAGAGTTTACAAATGGGAGGGCAAGGTGCTAGTGGTCAGGTTGACGCAGCAAGTGCTATGTCTCAGTTTCTTCATAATCCTGCTTTAAATGGTCTATTGGCAGGGGTTTCAGAGCAGACTGGTGTTGGCTCTCCTAATGTCTTCAGGAATATGTTGGAACAGCTTACTCAAAACCCCAATATGATGAATACAGTAAATCAAATTGCTCAACAATTTGGCGGCCAAGATCTTGGAAACATGTTTTCAGGTGTTGGAAGTGGCCAAGGTGGTGGCATTGATCTGACAAGTATGGTTCAACAGATGATGCCCATGGTTTCTCAAGTTCTTGGTGGTGGGTCCGCAATCCCTCAATCAATACCTGCTGCGAGACCTGATCCCCAGCCACAGTACAATGAGAGAAGATTAAGCAAAGATGAGAAAGCAAATGATCAAAATTCTCAGGTTGGTATCATACACAAAATCTAGGCACTTGTGCACACAGACTAGTCCTGTGTGAATTGTGTACCATAATTCCTTTGAACATTAATTGATTAATGAACAGTGCTGACCCACCTTCCTAATTATGATGTATGCATCTTGTTTGAGTCATTTGTATTATAGAACGGTCTTTTTGGTCTATTTGTTTTAAAATAAACCCAATTAGTAACCGTTCTCCTGTTGGGAACGTAACACAGTAGTCAGTTTGGGCTTCATTTAAACATGGAGCTTAATTCCACATAATTCATTTTGCCTTCAAGCATCCTCTCATCCCTGTTTTTCAATTCATGTGTTGGAGTATTGGCATTTTGTATAGAGCACATCGTGTTGAGATGCCTGTCTGGACAATGGTCCTCTTGGAAAGCTTCCCTCTCACCCAATTAATCCATTCATTACCATTACCCATTTTAATCATCATTTCACCTTTCATTTTATCCTTTTTGAAATATTTGAGAGTTCTTGTTCCTCGTCTTTGGGATTATTACCTATGCTAACTTTCTGGCTATGGTTAGAAAGTTGATGGCTCCCCTGTCCTCTATTCCTGTAGAGTTTGCACATGCAGATGTGTTTTAATTGCCTCTTTTAATTGTATGCCCTACATATTAAAAAAAATGGCATTATTTTGCCGACCATCCAGCACCTTAGAGATGTAGTGCTGTTGAAAGAACGATATAGCAAAATCTCCATTGCAATCGTGCACTAGCTATTTCTGAAGAAAACCTTCTGCTATATTTCGTCTTTTTTTTGTCTCATATAAAGCAATTTCCACAAACCCCCCCCCCCCCCCCTTCATGCCACTTCTTAGATACTGCTCCTATGTTTTTCAAAATTAAAGCTGCTCATTTTTTCTGAATAATAATGCTTGTGTTATTCACACATATGCTCGTTAAATTTGGATCTCAAATATCATGAATTGATAATTGCTTAATTAGAAGTAAATTACTTACAATTTCTTGCTGGGATCGCTTTCTCTTTAGGTTGACCTCCAACAAGTAGGTCAGAGGATTGAACACCAGAATCAACCTAGAGAAATTTTTCGTTCTATAGTTGTAAGTGCTGCCCAAGCCAGTGGTGCAGAAGATCTTGTGGATGAATTGTGCAGTGATGAGGGTCTCACCAGTGTAAGTATTTTATCCTGTTGTGCTATTTATCTGCCTGCTACTGTTTTCAGTTCCAAAACAATTGTTTCTAGGGTCAGTCTGGTGTGCACGATGCAGAGTGTTGTGATCTTTGTTACTACAGCAACAGCCGCATCAAACAATGTGGTCAAGTCGTAAAACTTTAAAAGGATTTGGCATTGTAACCAAAAGGGGTGCACACACCACATATTTGGCCTTGTTCATTATTGGGAAACAACACTAATCATTGGATTTATTCAATCTTAACTCTCAACCATGCTGCGTATGACATTTTTCATAACCATTGGATTTATTCAATCTTAACCCGCAAACTGATTTGTTTAATTATATAGATTACAGTGTACTTTTCTTTCCATGTTGCTTTGCAGTTTATAATTGCTACTGTTTGTTTGAGCTCTTGCAGGAATTTATAGAGATTCTACGTTTTGATATTGGTCAACGACTTGAGGGTGAAAGATCGTCTGCAGAGAAATCATAATCGTCTTGTGCGGTTAAAGATCAAAGATGGTTTCTGGTATCATTGTAATTGATATATGGCTAGTGGAGTTTGCCGGTAAGGAAATTTGTTTTTCTGCAATTACTCAGAATCTTTGTATAAATCAGATTTTGAGTTTTTTTTTTAATGTGATTTTAAGTTATAGCTGATCTACATGTTTGGGGATCAGGCATTCATATTAATTTCAATATTTCTGGATAGTACTCGTATTATAAGACACGTCCAATGTTGAAGTTTTGCTTTCAAACGTTTACTGTCCTTTGGTAACTTTTGCAGTTCACTACTTTTGTTTACAGAAAATATTAGTTATGTTTATGTTTCTTTCTGATACAAAAAAAAAAAAAAAAAAAAAAAAAAAAAAAACTTGTTTGGTGAACACGTTTCCAAAAACTTGTTTTCAATACAAGTGAGGGGGGTGGCTGGAGGGAGTCGGGGGGAGGAAAGAATGAAAACTTGTTTAGAAACAAATGGGAAATTTTATTTTATCTTTTTTTTTTCCCGGAATTTTGTGTACTGGTTTTTTAATCTTTTGGAAATGAATACAGACCAAATAAGTTTTTGTTTTTAGTTTTTGAAATTTATGTAAACAATAACTTTTAGTTCGGGACAATTATAAGAAAATAGGGTTTACTACAAAATAAATTTTAGGATTTCGTGAGTTTTTTAATTTAAATTCTAGAATTTTAATTTTGACAAATTAAACTTTAGAGTTTCATCCGTATTTCAAATCTGACTTCTCTATCTATTTCTGTCATATTAAATTAACGAAAATTTGGGTAGAATTTTAAATTTAAACTAACTAACATGTTTAAATACTTGTATTTCTCTGTCGTAAATTTGTTTTGTCTCATTTTTGCGTCGTTGGATTCATCTCATGATCTAGTTTTTATTCCACTCTTCATGCACATTGTTTCACATCTTTTTACTTGCCGTCGGAGTTCTGAACGTTGGCTAAAAATAAGATTTTTTTCTCTTTAAGCAAAATTTTCAAATTCAAATTTACATATTTAAGTATTTATATTTCCGTCGGTATAACTTTATTTCACCTCATTTTTTGCGTCTTTAGATTTAACTCATGGCCTAGTTTTTATTCCACTCATATGTATTGTTTCACCTCTTTTCGTATGCCTTCGGATTTTTGAATCCTTATATGTCTTGTTTTATCTCTTTTGTATGCCGTTGAATTTTTGAAAGTTGGCAAAAAAAAATAAGTTATTTCTCTTTATTTATTTATTTATTTTTTCCCTCCTCCACGGCTCCTCTTGGCTTGATGTTGCTTCATCATCATTATCTGTAAGATGAGGTGATGGCGGTGGCGGTGGCGGTGGCATCGAGTAGTAATAGGTATACAACTACACAAAAATAAAAAATCAAATGGGTTGGTGAGCATGTTAGGGCGCCTTGGTTTTCAATCAAGCATCATCTATTGCATTTTCACTACCAAGAATCAAGTTGCAATAACAGCAAGAGGGGGGAAAAAAAAAAGGATAGAAAAATCTTGGGTGTGTTTGGTTTGTGTTTATAGAGTAGTTTTTAAGATAAAAAGTACGAAAACTTGTTTGGTTTGTCCTTTTCAGAAATGGTTTTGGAAAATTATTTTGGGGAGAGAGTTTTAAAAAAAGTGATTGATTTGATGTGTATGAGAGAGAGAGAGAGAGAGAGAGAGTGATTTTGGAAAGTAGGTAACCAAACAAAATTTTGAGATTTTTTTAGAATAATTTGTTTGGTTTGATTATTCTTGAAAATTTGTTTGTAGAGAATTTTTTCTAAAATTTTTTCTGAAAAACAAACTAGACAAGGCCCTAGTGGGGCATTTCCTTAAATAAGCTAAAATAGTAAATCAATTCCCAAATTAAGCCTAGTTTTCAAAGAATTCCCAAAATAAGCTAACTCGCGGTTCACAATCGCGATTTCAACATATTCCGCCTGTTTTGCGTGAAAGTTGGGAAATCTTAAATTCGTGGTTACGAAAAGCGATTTTGATTAAGAAATCGCAGTTACAAAACGCAATTTTAATTAATTTTTTTTTCTTTTGAACTCGCTGTTACAAACCACGATTTCATCAAAAAAAATATTTGTTCTGAACTTGCTGTTTTTAACCATGCTTTTAGGGAAAAAATTTTTTTTTGTGAACTCGTGGTTTGTAACCACGAGTTTAGAACACTGAAACCCTACACATCACTCATACTCAATATATATATATATATATTTTTTAATATATATTTATAATTTAATATATATATATATATATAAATTTTATTTCATAAAATTGAAACTAATATAAAATAATTATTTTTTTATTTTAATTCTTATTTTTTTTTAATTTTACTGTTCAGGGATAAAATTTATTTTTTTTGATTTTTGGGTTTAAGGTTTAATTCTTAAAATTTATTTATTTTTATTTTAGGGTTTAGGATTTATAAAAAAAATAAATTTTAAGAATTAAATTCTAAATTCAAAACCCTAAATTCTAAACTCTAAAATAAAAATAAATAAATTTTAAGAATTAAATTCTAAATTCTAAACCCTAAATTCTAAACTCTAAAATAAAAATAAATAAATTTTAAGAATTAAACCCTAAACCTTAAAATAAAAAATAAATAAATTTTATCTCTATACACTAAGGTAGGGTTGGTAACATTTACGTTTTTGGTTTATGTTTACAAAAATTTTATAAACTGGTTTCTGTTTATTTTTAGAAAAACATAAATTACAAACGTGTTTGGTTTGAACAAAATGTTTAAAAAAATTTTAAAACATAAACTAAAAATATGTTTGTTCAAATCTAAAATATTTATATTTATACTTATTATTTATGACAGTGGGATCACACATATTATAATTAAAAAAAATTAATTAAAAAAATAATTAAAAAAATTTATATGTGTGATCCCACTGTCATAAATTATATGTGTGATCCCACTGTCATAAATTTTGTTTAATTATTTTTTTTAATTTTGTTTAATTAATTTTTTAATTAATTATACTTTTTTAAGGTTTATTTTTTTTTTCAATTAGAATTTAGGGTTTAGAATTTAGAATTTAATTCTTAAAATTTATTTTTTTTTATAAATCCTAAACCCTAAAATAAAAATAAATAAATTTTAAGAATTAAACCTTAAACCCAAAAATCAAAAAAAATAAATTTTATCCCTAAACAGTAAAATTAAAAAAAAATTAAGAATTAAAATAAAAAAATAATTATTTTATATTAGTTTCAATTTTATGAAATAAAATTTATATATATATATATATATTAAATTATAAATATATATTAAAATATATATATATATATATATATATTAAGTATGAGTGATGTGTAGGGTGTCAGTGTTCTAAACTCGTGGTTACAAACCACGAGTTCACAAAAAAAAAAATTTTCCCTAAAAGCGTGGTTAAAAACAGCGAGTTCAGAACAAAATTTTTTTTTGATGAAATCGTGGTTTGTTACAGCGAGTTCAAAAGAAAAAAAAAATTAATTAAAATCGCGTTTTGTAACCGCGATTTCTTAATCAAAATCGCTTTTCGTAACTACGAATTTAAGATTTCCCAACTTTCACGCGAAACAGGTAGAATATGTTGAAATCGCGATTGTGAACCGCGAGTTAGCTTATTTTGGGAATTCTTTGAAAACTAGACTTAGTTTGGGAATTGATTTACTATTTTAGCTTATTTAGGAAAATGCCCCCTTATTTTTGGCTAAGTTTTTGGAGCTCTGATGGCATATAAAAAGAGGTGAAACAAGGCATATGAGGGGTGGAATGAAAATTAGGCTATGAGTTGAATTTAATGGTGCAAAAATGAGGTAAAATGGAGTTATGATGAGGGAGATATAAATGCTTGAATATGTGAATTTGAATTTGAAAATTTTACTCAAAAAGAGAAATTATATTTTTGGCCAACTTTTAGAGCTCCGACGGCAAGTAAAAATATGTAGAACAAGGTGTATGGAAAATTGAATGAAAACTAGGCCATGAGGTGAATTCAATGATGCAAAAATGAGGCAAAACAGAGTTACAACGAGAGAGATATAAGTGTTTTACCATGTACGTTTGAATATGAAATTCTATCTAGATTTTCGTTAATTTAATATGATAGAGATGAACGGAGGGGCCAAATTGAAACACAGATGAAATTATAGGATTTAATTTGTTGAAATTGAAATTGAAATTTTGGGATTTAAATTGAAAAATAAGCGAAACTTTGAGTTTTTTTTTTTTTTTAAACCCTAAAAAAATTCCAAGTTTTGAGCATTGTAACAAATTAAATTCAAAATTTTTAATTTAGTCAATTTAAATTTTTAAATTTTAATTTGTTTTCAATTTAAATTATTTATTTATTTTTATTAAGTAAATCGATGAAAAAAATTGGTATTTTAGTTATTAAATTCAATAAAAAGTATATTTTTAGACATTTTATGTGTATTTACATTTGATTAAATGACATACAAACAGAATTTTCTTACAAATTTTATTCTTATATAGAATGAGGTGGTTTTTTTTGCAATTTTTATATTTTTAATCAAAACACTTACCATTGTCTTCATTATTTTACAAATGACATTCACACATCATTTTGAATGTGTTTTTTGTTTAAATTTTATGTTTGTAAATCATAGCCTATTTTTTAGCAAACACCAAAAAGTTGTTTTTTTCCAAAAAAAAATGTGAAAATGATTGGTATTTTTGAAATTGTCACAATTTTGAAATTCAAACAAAACCCCCCTTTCAGCTTTAATTTGCAACTTGTGTTAAAATTGACTGGGGCTAAAAACTGAAGGGAAAAATAAAAATTCAACTGCTCCTATTTGACGTGTCTAATTATAGCTTGTAACATAAATTCCGTTTTATGCTGTGTTTGGTTGGGGGATTTGGAGAGGGATTTGGAAAGGAAAATGGAAAAGGTAGGTGAAATGTGAATAAAACATGCTTATATTTCACATTGTTTTACACACCTTTTCTATTTTTCTTTCCAAATCCCTTCCCAAATTTCCTAACCAAACACAGCATTAAAGTAATCCAAACTTTAAGTCAAGCGTGGGGCTAAAAACTGACTGGGGCAAGAAGTTGGTCTCTGGGGCCAAACTTTAAGTCAAGCGTGGGGCTAAAAACTGACTGGGGCAAGAAGTTGGTCTCTGGGGCCAAAAACTAATACGTTAATTAATGCCAGAATTAAATTAACTGGGCTAATTAATCCCTTGGCCCCAGTCAAGCGCGGGGCTAAATTTAATTAACGCAGAATTTATGTTACAAGTTAACATATTAGTTTTTAGCCCTAGTCAATTTAATTAACGTATTATTGAGCACACGAGTGATCCCTAAGCTTAAATTTAATTCTAGCATTAATTCTACATAGTAACTTAAAATTCTGGCATTAATATCAAATTTTCGGCTTCGATCCTAGTACGTTAATTAAATTCAAGCTTTCATTTTTACAAGTTCATCTTCATTTATATAGTCTTGGTGCAGCAAATTATATAATTCAAAACCAATTTTCCATAAAAGTTTATACAGTAGCTTTATTGCCTGAGTCATGGCTATTGAAGTCACAGTCATCTCTACAGATACTATCAAACCATCTTCTCCAACTCCACACCACTTGAAAACCCACAAGCTTTCCTTCCTAGATCAGCTCCATCCTACTATCTTTAGTCATGTAGGACTCTTCTATCTCATGGACAACCTTGATGTTTCCGAGGCGGTCACCGAGTTAAAGCAATCCCTATCGAAGGCCTTAACTCTCTTTTATCCCCTTGCGGGAAGAATCAATGACGACCAACTATCCATTGATTGCAACGATGAGGGTTTGTATTTCTCTGAAGCCCGGGTTAATTGTCTTCTCTCAAATTTCCTGCTAAAGCCTGACCTCGACTTGTTGAATCATTTTTACCCGTGCCATCCCACGAAAATCGAGCCCTATGCAAGAATTCACCCGGTTATGATTCAAGTTAATGTATTTGATTGTTCCGGGATTGTCATTGGTTTGTGCCTTTCGCATATAGTTCTTGATGGTATATCAACTAGTACATTCCTCAAAGGTTGGGCTGCTTGTGCTCGTGGTTGCGTTGAAAGTGTACGTCCTACTTTCAACGCGGCTTCTCTTTTCCCGCCAAACGATCAACTTCCAATGGACTCGATAACCTTCTTGGCAAAATCCATGATCAAAGTGGGTAATTGTGTGACGAGGAGGTTTGTCTTCGATTCCTCAGCAATATCAACCCTCAAGAGTAAAGCTGCTATTGGCTCGGGCGTGCAGTACCCGTCTCGTGTTGAAGTTGTGACCGCGTTCGTATGGAAATCCACAATGGCCATTTCCAAAGCGAGCTCTGGTTTTCAAAAGCCGTCTTTACTATCCCACGCAGTCGATTTACGTAGAAGAATGGTGCCACCATTGCAAGAATACTCCATAGGGAATCTTCTTTGGATACCAAGAACACAATGCGCAGTCCACGATGTGATAGAGCTACCTTCTTTGGTTGGCAAATTGAGGGAAACGATCAAGAATATCGATGGAGATTTCGTGAAGAGACTACAAGGGGGAGAAGGGTTGTCGATGATTTCGGAGAATGTGAAAGAGATGGTTGATCTGTGCTCCGGCGGTCCGGTGGACTACTATGGGTTCACAAGTTGGTCCAAGTTTGGGATCTATGAGACTGATTTTGGGTTTGGAAAACCTGTGTGGCTTAGCAGTCACAAGATAAGTGGGCCAATGTTCATGAATTTGGTTCATATGTTGGAAACAAGAGAGGGTGATGGGATTGAAGTGTGGATTACATTGGATGAATCTGAGATGAACATGTTAGTAGGTGATCAAGAGTTTCTTGCATTTGTCTCTGTGGATCCAAGTCCTATTGATTGATCAGCATCAGTAAATTGAAGGTGGTACTAATGTATCTTGTTTGGTCAGTGATTTGTGAAATCAGACCACCATGGAAATGGATTGGACAGGAGAGAAGTTTTCTCCAAACAATAAGTCTAAGTGCACATAAGCTGGATACAAAACGTGATACAAATGTCTCATAAGGGGTAGGGCCTGCATCATATGGGAGTCATACATGAGATCCACCCTTTATTAGTATTTGTGTTTCATTTTGTGTTTAATTTTTGTGTTCCCAATATTACTGTTCTCCTAATATATATATATATATATATAGTGTATGGTTTGATATTGAACTTATTTTAGCACATGAAAAGATATATATAGTGTATGGTTTGATATTGAACTTATTTTAGCACATGAAAAGATATATATATATATATATATGAAATTGAACTTTTTGTTCAAAGTGTTGACATTTCATATTGGATGCAGATGATATTTAAGACACTTCTATTTTGATATATCTCTTTGAGCTTCAAATTCAAAAGGTATATGATTATTGCACTGCATGATACCGAACAATACTTCCATGTGAGATGATGAGATATGTTGAAGTGTGACTGCATAAGCAACCCATTGTTTGATTTTGCATTTGTAAATGAAATGAAAGGATTTAAAGAAAATTCATTTTTGTGTTTTTAGAGTTACTTGAAGTTAAACGAAATCATCTCTATTTTCCCTCCTCTATTTTGGTTTCAATAATTGAAAAGAAAAAGTAAATAGTAAATTACACTCACCCTAAACCCTAAAATGTAGACCACCATTGCTCTACAATGCCATCACCACACAACCTACATTTTGCCACATCCGCTACTATACCACCACCACACAACCACCACTTTGCCATTTTACCACATTCACAATCACCTCCAACGTACCATTATTATTGCCACCCTTACCATGATTATCACTGCCCACCACTATTACAACTAATTTGGTTGTCATCATCCAATAAGTATCGTTATTGTTGTCATTATCACCATCACTCAATTACCAACACTATTACTACCATCATCAGTACCGCCCCTATCGCACCACCAACATTGCTAAGTCGCCTTCATGTTTCATTTGTGTAGTAAATTATAAAGTAATAAAATTTTGTTTGTCCAATAAATTGTACATATAGATAAGCACAAGACTTGGAACAAAGAAATAAATACATGAATATATACATTTACATTAAATCATTATCTTCACAATTATATAAACCATTTAACAAGTTACTTCACAAAGCATTGTACAACCTAATTTAAAGACATTTGAATTGCACGTAGTTACCACTCCTAATCGCTACCACACTTTAAAGAGTGGAAGAGAGAGAAAAATCTCACAATTTAAAGACTGGAAGAGAGAAATAAATCTCAAATTTCTACTTCTTGTATAAATAAATAAATAATAATTAATTAGATGTTTGGCATACAACTAAAAAACACATTTTTTTCAATTTTTTATTTTTATTTTTATCTTTAATGAGCTTTTTTCAAACTTATATCAATTATTTATTTTTACTTTTCAGGTTTGTAGACAACTAAAAAGGGCAAAAAAAAAAAAAAAAGGCTGAAAAAATCTAGAAAAAAGTAAAAAAAAAATTCAACTGTTTTTTGCTTCTTCTTTTTTCTTTTATCCTTTTTGGACTAGTTCATTTTTTTTAGTCCGTCTAGTTGATTAGAATTCAAAAGTTTAAAGTTCTTTTGAATTTTTTTTATAAAAAAATTACTGGAAAAGCTAACTCAAAACACCCAAATTTTATTAATAATAACAAATAATTTTGTAAATTAAAATTTAAGCAATTATTTTTTAATTGGTTTAGTTTATGCACCAAAAAATTTATAATAAATCCAAAATTAATAAAAGATATTAACCTATAACATTTGGTGTAACTTTTAAGAAAGTAAAGTTTGATAGATATGTATATATATATATATATTTATTATAAAAAAATAATAAAATATTAATAAGTTAGTAAATTAAATTACTGCTATAGGATATCAAGTGGAACATTGGATTTTTAACTTTTTTACTGTACCAAGACATGAAGTTTGATGGGTAAAAAATAGATGTTACAACACTGTTCTTCATTATTATTATTATTATTATTTGATATATAAAGTATTCTGAGTTAGCCTATGGACATTAAACCAATCAGATCTTTGAAAGGTGCAAACTCAAAATTCCAACTATTCTTCTTATTTCTTAATAATGACTCTATTTTGCAAATTATTTTTGTATCCTAAATAATAACAATAATTTACACTACAACAAATTTGAAATTTAAAGACGAAACAAATTTGTCCCAAAATATATATATTTTATCACCCAAACTAATTACGACGAAAATTTTTTATCACCCATTTTGTCGCCAAAGCCTCATCGCTAAAGGGTTTTAGAGACGAAAAAACAATTTCGTCATTGAAAATGATAAATTTGTGACGAATTTGTTGTCTCCAATACGCTCTGTTGGGAACATACTTGCAAGTAATTAGCGACAAAATATTTTGTTATTAAAGGAAGAAATTAGAGACAAAAGTATTTTGTCATAAATATAAAAAATAGAGAAGAAATAATTTTATCACATTTAATATAAACGAAGACGAAAATTTTTTGTCAAAGAAGTTATTAATAGAGATAAAAACAAATTCATCATTAAAAATGATAAATTTGTGACGAATTTTTTTGTCTCCAATACACTTTGTTGGGAACATACTTATAAGTAATTAGCGATAAAATATTTTGTCATTAAAGGAAGAAATTAGAGACAAAAGTATTTTCTCATAAATATAAAAAATAGAGACGAAATAATTTTGTCACGTTTAATATAAACAAAGACGAAATTTTTTTGTCAAATAAGTTACCAATAGAGACAAAAACAAATTCATTATTAAAAATGATAAATTTGTGACGAATTTTTTTGTCTCCAATACACTCTATTGGGAACATACTTGTAAGTAATTAGCGACAAAATATTTTGTCATTAAAGGAAGAAATTAGAGACAAAAGTATTTTCTCATAAATATAAGAAATAGATACGAAATAATTTTGTCACGTTTAATATAAATGAAGACAAAAAATTTTTGTCAAAGAAGCTACCAATAGAAACGAAAACAAATTCATCATTAAAAATGATGAAATAATGTCAAAAAAAATTCGTCACACATTGAGGGTAATAGTGACAAAATGTGACAATATTTTTAGTCATGACAAATTCATTTAGCGATAAAATAAAGAATTCATGACAAAATTAATCATCCACCTAAGCCAAATAAGAGATAAAAAAACCTTCTTTAGAGATGGAAAATTTTGTCAATAATTCCATAATGTTTTTTTCCACATTATATACCTATTTTATCAAAAGCTAAATTCTAGTTCAACAAATATAACCATGTTCATGTTGAAACCTGTTGAATATAACAATTTCATCACAACTTAACCTAACATGTGATCAACACATTTACGAATTAACAAAATGAAAATATTCATTCATCGTTACAAATAATTTCATCCTAATACAACAAAATAGTGAAATATCCACAAAATAGCCAAAAGTTATAACTTGTTCAATTCCACCAAACATCCAACAATAACTAGTGCAACTCCACAAAGTATGTGTATCCTTATCAAACAAAAATGAACATTCAAGCAAATTATATCATTGTTGCACGTCAAAAATGCCTCTCCAATCCAATCTGCAAAAAAATAAATTAAAAGCTTTAGTAATTAATCAATTATACAAAAGATTAAAAACATTAGTAACTCATCAATTTACAATTAGATCAATTATACAATTTATCCGTCTAACAGACTTTTTTCGAGATTATGAGAACAAAAAATTAATTTTAAGACTAATTCACAAATGATGCATCCCATTAATGTGTCGTAAGTTCATACAACTTATATTGGTTCCTCCTAAGGTGTTTCTATTGGTTTCTATACAAATCTGTAGTTGTGTGATAATTTAGCATTTCGACGGCCTTTTTTGAAGCTTTAAGTATAGAGAAAAAAAATATTTTTTATACTAATTCACAATTAATACATCCCGTGCACCTGTACAAATTGGATGTCATATGCATGTTTCCATTACTTCCTAATTCTTCAAACATATATTCTTTTATAAAATTTGTTATATTAAAATTAATATACTTTACCAAAAAGTATGTCTACTTGTGGATGAGTCTCCTCCACTTTCAAAGTGTCCAGTGAATCCTTTGGTCCTCAAAAAGTTGACAACATCAGCCATTATCTCCCCTTGTTTCTTTTTACCCTCTTCAAGATCTTCTATTTTATTGTTCTGCATTTGTATTTGTTCCTTCTGTGTCTCTATTTGCATCTCAACGCGCTTCACATAATCATTTGTTTCAGCATATATGGTAGTGGTCTTCCTAATAGAGGATAAAGGTCTCATACCAAGTCCATTTACATAGCCAGACCTTGGCATTAGGACTTTGATTGACAACTCTTCTGCAGTCAAAGGGGTTGATCCCGGCTGTGAGAGGTGATCAGCCTGTGTCTGTATCATATTTTCCTATCAAATATAAAAAAATTAATTAATTATTAGAAAATTAAATAAGATCATAAAAAATAGTATTCTAAAATTTTGTTAATAAAAATTGCAATATATACTCACATAATTACACTGAGCTTGAGATGAGATCCACTCATGTGTTTTCTCATTATAGTGAGTTTCCTTGTACAACTCTGCTAGATCAGGTAGCATCTTCTTTTCTCGTGCCTAATTTGATAGGCCAAATTATAGCGATCTTGGGTTTACCCTTGTTGTATAGTGATCCAGACTTGTGTCTGTAGATGTTGGTAGTTGACTATCATCTTGTTTGCATCCTCTTTACTTCATATTTGAGTTATGGGATGTGTTGGGTGGGTTTGTTTCAGGTTGGTTGAGTTTAGAAACCAAAACTAGTTGCCCAGATCTTTGGCCTGTCCGCTCGAGCGGAGATGTTGGCGCTCGAGCGTGGAATACACCCATCCAGTTTTTTGTTGTGCAGTGTTGTACGCTCGAGCGTAGGGTTGGGAGCTCGAGCGTAGGTCTGGTTCTGCAAGAGTGCTGAGCAAGTGCATTCTGCGCTCGAGCGGGAGGTTGGCCGCTCGAGCGTAAGTCTGTGAGTGGCCGCTCGAGCGGGGTGTTTTACGCTCGAGCGGGAGACTGGGTTAAAGTCCCGAATTTGTGCCTTTTCAAATCACTTTTTGCTTTCTCTTCTCTCTCTTACTTTTCCAAAAAGCCATTTTCAGAGCTTCTCACTCTAAATCGGCCCTTCTCTCTTAGATTTGATCTAGTAAGGATCGTTTACTCACCTTGTGTCTTCACAAAAGTTGTGTTGATCGTCGAGAGCTTCCTTTTGATCTGAAAATTTCGAGGTTTGGAGCATTTTGGTTTTGGTCTTCATCTCCTTTGGGGCTCCGAATTTGAGGTAGGGATAACCTACTCCTCTCTATGGGTTTTGTCTTTAAATTTTGGTATTTTGAGATGTTGGGCTTGGTTTGGTAATTTTGTGAAAGTTTGGGGCTTTTGTGTAATTTTACAAAAGTTGGGGTTTTATTCATAATAAACCTAGATGCATGTTTGGCATGGAAAATGGAATTAATGTTGAATCATTGATGAAAATGGGACCTAAGGGTTGAAATGTTAATTATGAGAATTGACCTAATTACATTGTTTAATTAATTGGGATAATTAATTGAGAGGAATGAAGGAATGAAATGTTGATTGAATATCCATTGTGCATTTATTTTCTATTTAGAAATAACTGCTTTGGGCTATCGGTGGAGGATAGTCGTGATTGTTGTAGACAATGCTTGATGATTAAGTAAACTGAAACTAATCAATGAAATGTGTCATGGAACTTGACGGTTGATAGAATACATTAATTATATGTATTGTGTGATTGTATATAGAACCTTTGTGTTTGTATACGTTATGTGTAGAGGAGGAGATAGGGGATGTACTCCGCGGTTTAGGGGAAGATAGGGGATGTACCTCTAAACCGGATAGGTATTGGGAGGAGATAGGGGATGAACTCCGTAGACAGAGCTCATATGCTTGTCTAGAGAAGTAAAGATAGAGCTCATATGCTTATCTTTGTGAAGTGTGGATACAGCTTGTATGCTTATCTGTGGATATTGTTGATATACATATCTGTTGTAGAATGTGGATACAGCTTTTATGCTTATCTGAATGTGAGATATAGTTTTTATACATATCTGTTGAAAGGATGATAGAGCTGACATGCTTATCTGTTGAAAAAGGGAAAATGAAAGGTAACTTAGACTCATAAGTTGTAAGACATAAATATGAAATTTATGTGATTGTATCAGTGTTAGCCATCTATCAATTGCTAATGTTTTAGTCATTGTTCATGGTTGGTTTAGTGTATTTCTACTGGGCTGTGGCTCACCCTATATGGGAACATCATTTTCAGGTACAGGAAGCATGCCACCTCCAAGGACATAGCTGGGAGGCTAGAGGCGGACATGTTTTGTTGTTTTACTTTTGATGTATTACATGTAACTTCAAGCCAAGGGCTTAATGTGTATCGAGTTAGTACTCTTTGTTGTAACCAAGTGTTAACTTGGAAAGCTGTAAGCCCGTAGGGCATTTTGTTATGATGTTAACATGTAATACTTATGTAATGAGACGCTAATGAATAATAGAAGGTGGTTTGTTTATACGTCAACGCATGTCTTGTTTGATGGGATTAATGTTATTATTTTGAGGGCGTTACAACTTGGTATCAGAGCGTACCGGGTTCGAATACTTTGGGTACGTGGGAAGTGATTAGTATCACAATGGGTTTGTCTCGCTTGATAGAGACTTAGATGTAGTATCGTATGTGATGTGCTTAAATGCTAACATGCTTATGTGATTATGTGGGTATGGGATTTAATTTCTAGGATGTTGAGTGGATCCTGGAGTTTCTGGAAGTCTTGTTGGAAAAGCACTTGATCAATGCTGTTTCTAACCGGAACTCTAGTAACGTCTCGGGACTATCATTATCCGGAAATGAAATTCGTAAGTGCTTATGTGTTTATGTGCTTACGTGGAGTGAATTACAGTTGTCCATGCATGAGGACGTGAGTGTTTAGTTTTGGCACACTTATGAATGTGTTAACGTTCTGTGTTGCCTTTATTAGGATGTAAGGACGAGGAAGGGGTGCTAGACGTGGTAGACCTGCGAGGCAGGAAGCACCGTTACAGGGTGAGATTCCGGCAGTGCAGGAGGGAGTTGGTCAGGCCAATGTGGCCGAGCCAGTAGGTCAGCAGGCTATGGGTGCCTTGGCCAGAGAGTTAGCAGGAGCTTTGGGTATTCTTAGGGCTGAGAATCAGGCAGCTGAGATAGGGCCTTCCTTCTTGAAGAGGGAGTTCTTTCGGTGTAATCCGGACGAGTTTATCGGGGATCCTAAAGAGCCGCTTAAGGCAGACGAATGGCTCGAACAGACAACGAAGACGTTTGAGATGCTTGGCATCGAGGACGGAGCATTGAAAGTGACCTTGGCATCCTTCCAGCTGAAGGGAGATGCGGGTCAATGGTGGAAATACGAGAAGGCTCGTGTTGGTGGGACTTGGGAGGCATTTGTGAATGCTTTTCAGGAGAGGTTTTTGTCTGCAGTAGCTAGAGAGAAGCTGAGGGATCAGTTTAGCCGGCTTAATCAGCAGGGCTTGTCAGTGGCCGAGTTTGAGGCTACTTTTACCAGTCTGTCCAGGTTTGCACCGGAACTGGTGGCGTCTGAGGAACGCCGTTGCTATGAGTTTGAGCGGAAGTTGAGGCGGGGCCTCAAGTTGAGAATTGGTGGGTCTTATATTCGAGAGTATAGACACCTAGTGGATGCTGCAGCTCATATGGAGCTTATGATGCAGGAGGAGGATGAGGGTCAGAGAGGCTCCAAGAGGAGCCAGGATAGTCAGAGTGATGGCAGGAGGCAGAGGGGTTCTAACCCTCAGCAGTCGCAGGGTGGTGTTGCTAGATCGACCTTCCCAGTGCCGAGTGCAGGCTCCGGGAGAGGTGGTCAGGGGGATTTCACCTGTTACAAGTGTGGCCAGTTGGGTCACAAGGTTTCAGTTTGCCCGCAGAAGGGTGGGGGTCAGAAAGCTGCTTCTTTTTCAGCTAGACCGCAGAGTCAGAGTTTGGGCAGGGGGCAGCTCTTGACTTGTTATCAGTGTGGACAATCTGGGCACATGAAGAGGTTTTGCCCACAGTTGAGTGCCACTTCGGGAGCGTCTGGTTCTAGGCAGACGCAGGGTTTTCAGCCAGCTCAGTCTGTGCAGGCCTCGAGGGCCAATCCGGGAGCTTCGTCATCCCAGTCTGTGCAGCAGTCTTTTGCTCCGAGAGGTGAGCAGGTAGACCAGGGGCCTACGGGGCGCGTGTATGCTGTTACCGCGCAGGATTTAGTACCAGCTCCATCAGTAGTGAGAGGTACTTTTCTGTTTTGCAACTCGGTTGCTAATGTGTTGATAGACACGGGTGCATCTCATTCTTTTGTATCTGCTGCATTTGCATCTGTTTTGGAATTGGAGTTAGCACAGTTAGCATCTCCTATTTGTGTGGTATCGCCTTTGGGTGGTGAGTTGATTCTGAAACAGGGTGTTAGAGGTTGTGATATAGAGGTCGCCGACTATAGGCTTCCTTTTCCGTTTGTTGTCATGCCCATGAAGGGTTTTGATGTTATTTTGGGTATGGACTGGTTATCGTCATACCGGGCTGTTATTGATTGCTACCGCCAGAGGGTTACATTGTGTACCTTGAGCGGGGAGTGGTTCCATTTCTTGGGAGACCGGGTTGGTAGTGTTTTGCCACCGGGGTATGATTCGCGAGGGCGAAGTGAGCTTAGTGGTTTACTTGCTAGCTTTGAGAGTAGCGAGTGTGTTGAGACTCGGATTGTGTTGCCGAGGGTGGTTTGTGAGTATTCGGATGTTTTTCCCGAAGAACTTGTTAGTTTGCCACCTCACCGGGAGATAGAATTCTCTATTGATTTAGTGCCGGGTACGGCGCCGATTTCTATGGCACCTTACCGTTTTGCTCCAGCAGAGTTGGTTGAGTTGAAAGTTCAGCTCCAGGAATTGCTAGATAAAGGCTTTGTTCGCCCTAGCGTTTCACCGTGGGGAGCGCCGGCCCTCTTTGTTAAAAAGAAAGATGGTGCCTTGAGATTGTGTATTGACTATCGGAAGTTGAATCGGGCTACGGTTAAGAATAAGTACCCTATGCCCCGTATAGATGATTTGTTTGACCAGTTGAAGGGTTCCCGTTGTTTCTCTAAGATAGACTTGAGATCGGGTTACCACCAATTGAGGGTCAGGGATGAGGATATTCCGAAAACGGCATTCCGTACGCGGTATGGCCATTACGAGTTTCTGGTGATGCCATTTGGACTTACCAATGCACCGGCAGTCTTTATGGACTTGATGAACCGGATTTTCCGGGAGTTCTTAGACCGATTTGTGGTTGTCTTCGTGGACGACATCCTTATCTATTCGCCTTCTGAGGAGGAGCATGAGGCACACTTGAGAGTGGTGCTTGAGTTACTTAGAGCCCATAGGCTGTATGCCAAGTTTGGGAAGTGTGAGTTCTGGCTGGGGGAAGTCAAATTCTTAGGCCACGTGGTATCCGGGGAAGGGGTGTCTGTGGATACATCCAAGGTTGAGGCAGTGCAAGATTGGGCACAGCCTAAGAGTGTGTTTGAGATCCGCAGTTTTCTGGGATTAGCTGGGTATTACCGTCGGTTTGTGAAAGATTTCTCCAGGTTAGCGTCACCGTTGACTAGACTGACTCGGAAGGGAGTCAAGTTTGTGTGGAGTGAGACTTGTGAAAGGTCATTCCAAGAGTTGAAAGTTAGATTGACCACCGCTCCGGTGTTGATTATTCCGGAGAGAAGGTTGGGTTATGCGGTTTATTGTGATGCCTCACGAGAGGGTTTGGGTTGTGTGTTGATGCAAGAGGGGAAAGTGGTAGCTTATGGCTCACGTCAGTTGAAAATACACGAGAAGAATTACCCCACACACGACCTAGAATTAGCAGCTGTGATCTTTGCCTTGAAAATCTGGAGGCACTACCTTTATGGTGAGAGGTTCGAGGTATTCTCGGATCACAAGAGTTTGAAGTATCTGTTTACACAGAGAGACTTGAATTTGAGGCAGAGGAGATGGATGGAGTTCATCGAGGATTATGATTTTGAGTTACATTATCATCCGGGAAAGGCCAATGTTGTGGCCGATGCCCTTAGTAGGAAAACCATTAGTGATGTAGCTTGTATAGCCATCCGGGAATGGGAGATGTTGGAAGCGCTTGGCGAGTTTGATTTGCTACTGGGCGAATCTGTCGAGGCTGCGGCCTTGTTTTCTGTTGTTGCGCAGCCTACACTTGTGATTAGAGTGTTAGAGGCACAGAGAGGTGACCTTGAGGTAGAATCCCTCCGAGAGAAGATCTCCAGTGGGAACGTTGAGAAGGGTTTGACGGTGTATCCCGACCTGAGTGTGAGATACCAAGACCGTTTGTTTGTACCGGAGTCTTGCCGAGAGGAAGTACTCCGAGAGTTTCACCATTCGCGCCTTGCGGTGCATCCGGGAGGTACTAAGATGTATCAGGATTTGGGTCGCCAGTTTTGGTGGCGGGGTATGAAGAGAGATGTGGCTGTTTTCGTATCGAAGTGCCTTACTTGCCAGCAAGTGAAGGCCGAGCATCAGAGGCCAGCGGGTTTGTTGCAACCCTTGCCTATTGCCGAGTGGAAGTGGGAGCATGTCACTATGGACTTCGTTGTAGGTCTTCCGAGGACTCAACGGGGTAGTGATGCTATTTGGGTGGTTGTAGATCGGTTGACTAAGTCGGCGCACTTTATTCCTATGCGCGTGAGAGATTCGGTGGATAATCTTGCCGATTTGTATGTTCGGGACGTAGTGAGATTGCACGGGGTCCCAGTGACGATTGTCTCAGATAGAGACCCTCGTTTTACTGCTAGGTTGTGGCAGAGTTTGCAGAGTGCCTTGGGCACTAAGTTGACCTTTAGTACGGCTTATCATCCTCAGACTGACGGGCAGTCCGAGCGTACTATTCAGATCCTCGAGGATATGCTTCGGGGTTGTGTCCTGGACTTCAGTGGGACGTGGGAGAGGCACTTACCCTTGGTGGAGTTTGCCTACAATAACAGTTTTCAGTCTAGCATCGGTATGGCACCGTTTGAGGCCTTGTATGGCCGACCGTGTAGGTCTCCAGTTTGTTGGGCCGAGGTGGGTGATGCACCTTTGTTGGGTCCGGAGTTGGTGAGGGAGACGACGGAGAAAGTTGAACTTATCCGTAGGAGGCTTGTTACAGCCCAAAGTCGACAAAAGAGTTATGCCGACCGTAGGAGGAGGCCTTTGGCGTTTGAGGTAGGTGATCATGTCTTTCTGAAAATATCACCTAGGCGAGGCCTGATGAGGTTTGGGAAGAGTGGGAAATTATCCCCTCGGTTTATTGGTCCTTTTGAGATCCTTGAGAGGATTGGCGAGGTTGCTTATCGGTTAGCCTTACCGCCGCAGTTGTCCGGGGTGCATGACGTGTTTCATGTGAGTATGCTTCGGAAGTATGAGCCAGATCCATCACATGTGCTGGATTGGAGCGATTTAGAGGTAGATGAGGATGCCTCGTATGAGGAGAGACCGGTTCGGGTCTTAGATAGGCGGGATCAGGTCCTGCGTGGCAAGACCATTCCTTTGGTGAAAGTCTTGTGGAAACATCACGGAGTGGAGGAAGCCACTTGGGAACGTGAGTTGGAAGTCCGTGAGAAATATCCGGACTTGTTTATTGATATGTAATCTTGTATTTGAATTTTACATTTTGTTGAACTTAAGAGCTTTTATATATGTCTTAAGTTGTGAAACATTGAGAATGTTTTGATTATTGGTAGTATGTTTTGGAACTTGCCTCATATGGAAGTTGAATGTAACATCATATCTGTTGAACATATTGTTGAAATTGGAAGGATAATGCATAATGTTGATGCATGTTGAAAGTACATATGTTGTTTACATATTGTGATATGTCTCTTGTTTAAGGGATGGGATGACCGGTAATGGGTCGAATTGTTGAATGTTAAAATATAACATTGTTTAAAATGGAAGAAAACTTGTTTTGAAAACTGGTGCTTAATTTCGGGGATGAAATTCTTTAAGGGGGGGAGGTTATAGCGATCTCGGGTTTACCCTTGTTGTATAGTGATCCAGACTTGTGTCTGTAGATGTTGGTAGTTGACTATCATCTTGTTTGCATCCTCTTTACTTCATATTTGAGTTATGGGATGTGTTGGGTGGGTTTGTTTCAGGTTGGTTGAGTTTAGAAACCAAAACTAGTTGCCCAGATCTTTGGCCTGTCCGCTCGAGCGGAGATGTTGGCGCTCGAGCGTGGAATACACCCATCCAGTTTTTTGTTGTGCAGTGTTGTACGCTCGAGCGTAGGGTTGGGAGCTCGAGCGTAGGTCTGGTTCTGCAAGAGTGCTGAGCAAGTGCATTCTGCGCTCGAGCGGGAGGTTGGCCGCTCGAGCGTAAGTCTGTGAGTGGCCGCTCGAGCGGGGTGTTTTACGCTCGAGCGGGAGACTGGGTTAAAGTCCCGAATTTGTGCCTTTTCAAATCACTTTTTGCTTTCTCTTCTCTCTCTTACTTTTCCAAAAAGCCATTTTCAGAGCTTCTCACTCTAAATCGGCCCTTCTCTCTTAGATTTGATCTAGTAAGGATCGTTTACTCACCTTGTGTCTTCACAAAAGTTGTGTTGATCGTCGAGAGCTTCCTTTTGATCTGAAAATTTCGAGGTTTGGAGCATTTTGGTTTTGGTCTTCATCTCCTTTGGGGCTCCGAATTTGAGGTAGGGATAACCTACTCCTCTCTATGGGTTTTGTCTTTAAATTTTGGTATTTTGAGATGTTGGGCTTGGTTTGGTAATTTTGTGAAAGTTTGGGGCTTTTGTGTAATTTTACAAAAGTTGGGGTTTTATTCATAATAAACCTAGATGCATGTTTGGCATGGAAAATGGAATTAATGTTGAATCATTGATGAAAATGGGACCTAAGGGTTGAAATGTTAATTATGAGAATTGACCTAATTACATTGTTTAATTAATTGGGATAATTAATTGAGAGGAATGAAGGAATGAAATGTTGATTGAATATCCATTGTGCATTTATTTTCTATTTAGAAATAACTGCTTTGGGCTATCGGTGGAGGATAGTCGTGATTGTTGTAGACAATGCTTGATGATTAAGTAAACTGAAACTAATCAATGAAATGTGTCATGGAACTTGACGGTTGATAGAATACATTAATTATATGTATTGTGTGATTGTATATAGAACCTTTGTGTTTGTATACGTTATGTGTAGAGGAGGAGATAGGGGATGTACTCCGCGGTTTAGGGGAAGATAGGGGATGTACCTCTAAACCGGATAGGTATTGGGAGGAGATAGGGGATGAACTCCGTAGACAGAGCTCATATGCTTGTCTAGAGAAGTAAAGATAGAGCTCATATGCTTATCTTTGTGAAGTGTGGATACAGCTTGTATGCTTATCTGTGGATATTGTTGATATACATATCTGTTGTAGAATGTGGATACAGCTTTTATGCTTATCTGAATGTGAGATATAGTTTTTATACATATCTGTTGAAAGGATGATAGAGCTGACATGCTTATCTGTTGAAAAAGGGAAAATGAAAGGTAACTTAGACTCATAAGTTGTAAGACATAAATATGAAATTTATGTGATTGTATCAGTGTTAGCCATCTATCAATTGCTAATGTTTTAGTCATTGTTCATGGTTGGTTTAGTGTATTTCTACTGGGCTGTGGCTCACCCTATATGGGAACATCATTTTCAGGTACAGGAAGCATGCCACCTCCAAGGACATAGCTGGGAGGCTAGAGGCGGACATGTTTTGTTGTTTTACTTTTGATGTATTACATGTAACTTCAAGCCAAGGGCTTAATGTGTATCGAGTTAGTACTCTTTGTTGTAACCAAGTGTTAACTTGGAAAGCTGTAAGCCCGTTGGGCATTTTGTTATGATGTTAACATGTAATACTTATGTAATGAGACGCTAATGAATAATAGAAGGTGGTTTGTTTATACGTCAACGCATGTCTTGTTTGATGGGATTAATGTTATTATTTTGAGGGCGTTACACAAATATTCAATAAATAAAGCTAAGAATCTAATATAATTCTGAAAGTGCAAGAATGCGTACCAGTTTTTCTACTCTAACAGGGATTGACCTAGAACCACATCTATGTTTTGTATACATCCTTTCTCTGTTCGCGATGTTGCCCTTTGATTGTTCTTATAAGGAAGAATGACCAATATAACAATGAAATGTATCATTAGTAAGACAAATATGTTGGCTTTTGATTGTTCTTGTAAGGAATAATGAACCAATATAACAATGAAATGTATCACTAGTAAAACAAATTTAATGCTTGATAATAAAGAAATTGCGTTGTTCCTCTCTATCATTTTCTTATGTATCATTTCAACTTAAAAGATATTTCAAATTATTCACTAGTTTCATTCAATTCTTTGAAAAATATATTAGAATACTTGTTGAGATTTCATCATAAGATGGTTTTTGTCACGACTTAAACCCGCCCCTATGGGTTTAGTACCGTAACTGGCCAGTAATCCGAGATTACCGAAGGCCTGCTTAACAGTAGAACAGTAATACAAAGTACAGGGGCTGGCAGAAGCCAATACAGTAAGTAAACAATGTCCAATGAGCTGTGAGTCTGTAAGCAAAAAGAATTTTCATACACATATACATGAACAGTACAGAACAGTATGTATAACATCTACAGTCGATCAGGACAGGGACTTAATCCCTGTTATACAGTACAGTACAGCAACATTCAGTCAATACAGTTATACAAAATAGATACAGAGACAGACGAGGAAATTAAAACACCCCTAAGCCATAACTTGACAGGCTCGGAACCTCGCAGTGAGGCACAGTGGTTGGCTTGACAAAACTGGAGTTACCCCAACGCTTCTAACCACGGTCTGGTGCCTATACACCTACATATATATATGAGCAGTGAGCTAAAGCCCAGTGAATAACGTAATGCGTAAAGAGGTTAAGAATGAATGTCCTTACAGTAATGAAAACAGTTCGTTAATGTAGTATATCAGTCATTCAGTCATATGTGGTACATCCATTAGCATAACAGTACAGTAAACAATAGGTCTTAAAAGACCGAACAGTAAATGATGGCCATTAATCAGTAAACAGCAGTGGTTTCAACAAGGGAACCGACAGAGATCTCTGTAACAGTAACAGTAAACAGTAGTTGCTAAGGATGCCACAATACAGTTCAGAATATAGGACATACATTCATTCAATTAACAGTATCAGTTCAGAAAGCAGTACAGTTCAATTGTTCAGAAGATAATCATTTTGAACATATCTTTACACAGTTGTTACTCACAGAGTTCTGGGCTACAGTAAAGCTAGAGAGCGTCCCCAGTCGCCAATCCTACACAGTTACAGATTGAACACACACTAAGCTACACAGTTGGGAAAGATAGTAACTTAATCCCTAATTTGCCACGGTGTGTTCTATATCTATATCCTCATTAAGATGTCTTAAACTAGGCCTGAGAATGCCTAGGATGGGATGAGGATGCAAAGATGCATTCAAAAAATATTTTCAAAATTTTCAGAAAACAGATGTCTCGCTCGAGCGTAGACTTTCACACTCGAGCGTTCTGCAAAACAGGGCAAAAGTACTGGATGTGTGAAAATCACGCTCGATGGGCGCTCGATAGCCGCTCGAGCGTGAGACACAAGGTCCCGCTCGAGCGTCAATTATTCTGCTTAAGCGGACATCAAAACAGTGCAAAGTATTGGGAGCACGAATTTCCCGCTCGAGCGCCACTTCCCCTGCTCGAGCGGGAGTTCAAAATCTGGAAATTTCCAGATTTGAACTTCCAAGCTCAAACCAAGTTCAAATGCATTAAAACCAATTCCTTTGGGCCCTTTTCCCTGGAAAACATTTGTAAATACATAGAATAACATGATTCAAAGCTCAATTTGTAAAATCAATGCCCAAAAGGAAGATCAATTCAACTCAATTTGAAACCAATTTTCATGAACATAATTCAAACATAACATGCATGAATTTAAACTATTTCAAAGCTTCAATTTCATGCTCTAACGAGTCAATATCTTCAAAGACAAGATGAAATCATGGTCTACACTCAAAACATGGACATGCATGTGAGGAATTATGGACTACAACCTCAAAACTTCAATATATATACATGCATGCAACACTTAAGCTCTAATACAACAATTTGAGCCATAAATTGGCTCTAGACTTCAACTTTGCTCAAAACCATGCAAGAACAAGCTTAAACACAACAATGAGAGGTTGAATTCCCTTACCTAGGTCTCCAATACAAGGTGAGGAAGCTTAATTTGCAACCTATATTCAAATTCTTCAAGCCAATGCACAAAATCAAGTTGAATTCATTCCAAACCTCTCACTCTCCTCTCTTGGTCGGCAATACAAGGAAAGAAGTTGATGAAATGTTGTGTTGAATGTATAATAAAGCTCAAATATGTTGCCTAAGTGGTCCGCTAAGTGGCATGTTGGTAATTAAGCCAATTATTGTAATTTAACTCATTTTAATCCAATTTAATCATACCAAATCACATTCTAGATAAATACACCAAAAAATCATATAAATTCCAATGAACACAAATCATCAATCAGTTTCAGATTCGGCCGCCGATAAGGCCTTCAATTCGCAATTTAAACACAAAGGCATGAACAGATAATCAAACAGTCAACAGATAGACATACAATTAAATAGATATACTTAATCAATTCAGTTCTAGATTTCAGTCAGTCAGTTCAGTACTTCAATCAATTCAGTTACCAATCATAATCAGTCTCAATTTAGCAGTAATCAGTGGTTAATCGGTAAACAGTGACTAGGGTTGTTACAGTCTCCCCTCCTTAAAAGAGTTTAGTCCTCTAAACTCGAGTTACCTTCGTTTTGGAAGAAAACAGGATTCAGTAGAAACAGTTTAGGATATCTTTTAGCCATGTTATCTTCCCTCTCCCAAGTGGCATACACGCCACCATGGTTTTGCCAGTCAACTTTCACTAACGGGATCTCTTTGTTTCTCAACTTCTTGATCCGTCTGCTTACAATCTGAATAGGCCGTTCCTTGTAAATGTAGTTATCACTCAGCACTACACGAGTAGGCTCTATCACGTGGAAAGGATTCCGGAGGTAGTCCCTCAACATAGAAATGTGGAAGACGTTGTTTACATGCTCCATTTCAGGAGGAAGCGCAACTTGATACGCCACCAGATTGATTTTCTCAATAATTTCATACGGTCCGATATATCTCGACGCTAACTTGCATTTGACTCCAAAACGAGTCTGGCCTTTCATCGGTGTCACTTTCACAAAAACGTGATTCCTACTTCATATTCTCTGTCCCGTCTTCTGACATCAGCATAACTTTTCTGTCTGCTCTGCGCAGTTTTCAGTCTCTGTTGTACCAGTTTCACTTTCTCAGTCGTTTTGTATACAATCTCGAGCCCAAGCAAAGGCCCATCTCCAACTTCTACCCAGCAAATCGGAGATCTACATTTTCTGCCATACAATGCCTCGAAAGGCGCCATACCAATACTTGAATGATAACTGTTGTTGTAGGCGAATTCAGCCAATGGCAAATGGCTTTCCCAGTTTCCTTGAAAATCAAGGACACACATTCTCAGTAAATCTTCCAGAGTTTAGATGGTCCTTTCTGACTGGTCATCGGTCTGAGGATGATAAGCACTACTCAGTCTCAATTCAGTACCCAATGTAGTCTGTAAGCTTTGCCAAAGTCTCAATGTAAACTTCAAATCACTGTCAGAAACAATGGACACGGCACCCCATACAGTCTAACAATTTCATCAATATAAAGTATAACCAATTTGTCCGCATTATAAATTGTCTTAACAGGTAAGAAGTGAGCAGATTTAGTCAGTCTATCAACAATAACCCAAATTGAGTCCATACCTTTACTGGAGCGTGGCAATCCCACAACAAAATCCATGGTGATATGTTCCCATTTCCACTCCGGTATGGGTAAGGGCTGCAATAAGCCTGCGGGTCGTTGATGTTTGGCTTTAACTTGTTAGCAATAAAAACATTTCGATACAAAATTAACAATTTCTTTCTTCATTCCTGGCCACCAGAAATTCAGTTTCAGGTCTTGGTACATTTTCGTATTCCCCGGATGGATAGAAAATTTTGAATTGTGGCCCTCTTGCAGAACTCTTCTTTTCAATTCAGAATCATTCGGTACACACAGTCTTTCTTGAAATTTCAGTACATTATGTTCAAATTTGAAACCCGGTCTCGGTTTAGATTCCCTTTCTTCGATGATCTTCTTCAAGAAGTCATCCGATTGTTGTTTCTCTTTAATTTCTTCAATCAGTGCCAGTTGAGCAGAAATAGCAGCTATTGTTCCACCTTGTTCTCGCAAAACAATTTTAATTTCAGATTTTTCAAGGTCACAAAGCAATTCTTTCTGCCCAGTGAGCAAACAGGCTAAATTTCCAATCGATTTCTGGCTCAATGCATCGGCAACGGTGTTGGCTTTTTCTAGATGGTACAAAATCTGTAAGTCATAGTCTTTAATCAGTTCTAGCCATCTCCGCTGTCTCATGTTCAGTTCTTTCTGTGTGAAGAAGTATTTCAGACTCTTGTGGTCTGTATATACTTCACATGTCGCCCCATACAGATAGTGACGCCAGATTTTCAGTGCAAATACTACTGCAGCAAGTTCCAGATCATGGGTCGGGTAGTTCTTTTCATGCGGTCTCAGTTGTCGGGAAGCATAAGCAATAACTCTCTCATTCTGCATTAAAACACATCTCAAACCCTTATGAGAAGCATCACTAAATACAGTAAAACCATCCGTACCTGAAGGTAAGGTAAGAATCGGTGCAGTTACAAGTCGAGTTTTCAATTCTTAGAATGCTGATTCCCTTTGGTTAGTCCAGTCAAATGATATCCCCTTCTGAGTTAACTGAGTCAACGGTAAGGCAATTTTGGAGAAATTTTTGACAAATCTTCTGTAATATCCAGCCAAACCCAAAAAGCTTCGGACGTCGGTCACATTTGTTGGTCTAGGCCAGTTTACTACAGCTTCAATTTTTTGTGGATCAACAGAAATTCCATCTTTGCTAACAACATGCCCCAAAAACATAACATGATCAAGCCAAAATTCACATTTAGACAATTTAGCATAAAGTTTCTATTCTCTTAGGGTCTGTAGGACAAGTCTCAGATGATGTTCATGTTCTTCTATACTTTTGGAGTGAATCAGTATGTCATCAATGAATACTACAATAAAGTCATCAAGGTATGGTTTAAAGATTCTGTTCATGAGGTCCATAAATGCAGCAGGTGCATTGGTAACTCCGAAAGGCATAATTAAAAATTCGTAATGTCCATACCTCGTTCGAAAAGCAGTTTTGTCAATGTCTTCTGGTTTAACTTTCAACTGATGGTATCCTGATCTGAGGTCGATCTTAGAGAACACTTGAGCACCCTGTAACTGATCAAATAAGTCATCAATACATGGCAATGGGTATTTATTTTTCACAGTTACCTTGTTCAGTTCACGGTAGTCAATACACAGTCTCAGTGAGCCGTCTTTTTTCTTCACAAATAAAACAGGAGCGCCCCATGGCGAAGTGCTAGGCCTGATGAACTTCTTATCTAACAGTTCTTGCAGTTGCACTTTCAATTCTTTCAGTTCAGTTGGAGCCATTCGGTAAGGAGCTTTAGATACTGGCTGTGTTCCCGGAATCACATCAACGGTAAATTCAATCTCCCTGTCAATCAAATCCCCTGGCAGATTATCTGGAAAAATATCTGGGAATTCTCTGACTATAGGAATACTATTCACATTAGCATTATCATCAGTA
Organism: Camellia sinensis; assembly: GCF_055761805.1. NCBI lineage: Eukaryota > Viridiplantae > Streptophyta > Magnoliopsida > Ericales > Theaceae > Camellia > Camellia sinensis. The sequence goes on from NC_138966.1 coordinate 19,156,779, forward strand.
GATACAGTCAATACAGAACATAGATATCCCTTACACCCCTTTCTAATCAATTTAACAGCTTTCACAGATGAAATCAAATACGGAGGAGGTACTAGTCTAACCCCATTAAACACAAATTCGGGTAAACCCGGTGGGCGGAAAACTACTTGTTTCGTTACACAGTCTATGGTAGCATGGTATTTCGTTAACCAGTCCAATCCCAATATTACATCAAAATGATCAATGTTCAGAGACAGTAAGTCAATAAACAAATGTGCATCTCTAACAATAATTTCACAAGCAGGGTACATATATGCACAGGTCATAGATCCTCCAATGGGTGATGATACAGCTAACAGATAATTCATGGGTTCTAATGGTCTATTTAGTTTTCGCGAAAAAGCATGCGACACATATGAATGCGTAGACCTCGAATCAATCAGTACATAAGCATTTTGAGAACAAATAGAGAGGATACCTGACACAACGGTCTCGGTATTCTGCACGTCTCCTGGTACTAAGGCAAACACTCGGCCCTGCCTCATGGGCTCTTTCTCTGTAGCTTTGGGGTTCGGTTTTGGTGCAACAGTTGATGCTGCTACGCTTGGTGCAGCTTTACTATTGGCCTGCGGTGCGGAGGGGCAGTCTTTAACCATGTGGCCCACCTTGCCACACCTGTAACAGGCTCCAGATATTTTGTAACAGACCCCTTTGTGCTTCTTGCCACACTCAGAACAAGGTGGTATGAAACCACTCCCTTGGATGAGGCTAGTTGTTGACCCCGTATTCTGTTTCTTGTTCAATGGGTTATGCTTGCCTTTCTTGAATTTAAAACCCTGCCTTTTACCACACCATTCAGATGCTGGTGTTTCAGTTTTCAGTGCCTCGATGTTCGATTCAGCCATCAAGGCTCGGTCAAGAACATTTACATAATTCGGTAATTTCAGAACATTTATTTTGTCGAGTATTGCAACATTAAGGCCGCCTTCAAACTTTCTGGCCTTCTTGTAGTCAGTGTCAACCATATGTGGTGCATATCTAGCAAGCTCGGTGAACTTCGTTTCATATTCAGTAACGGACATTGTGCCCTGTCTCAACTGTTCAAATTCAGTTACTTTTCTGTCCCTAACATACTGAGGGAAGTACTTTTCAAAGAAAACTACTTTGAATTGAGCCCAAGTCATAACAGTATTGTCATCACGGATAAGCATCCACCACCTTCTAGCTTCTTCTTGCCTTGTTAAGGTGGCCAATAGCACTTTATGTGCTTCGGAGCACGGAAAAACCTCAAACAATTTTTCTGTCTCGAGAACCCATGCTTCAGCTTTTAACGGTTCAAGGCCTCCCTGGAAGGATGGCGGTTTCATTTTGCTGAACTTATGGGTGAGAGCAATTATGTCCCCATCATTAACATTCACATTCTGTTCTGGCTATACCGGAGGAGGAGGTGGGGGATGTTGATTCTGTTGTTGATCTAGTCTTTCAGTTATTAGTTCCATCATTCTTTCTAGTCTTGCCATTCTTGCCTCAAAGGATGAGGATTCAGATTCATTTGCAGTTCTCGCATTATCCATTTCACTATAGGCAGTTATAACAGTTATCAACATAAGCAGTCATTTGTTTAAACAGATTAACACATTAGCATATATTCAGTCATGTCATAGCCACGCACACTTATCATGCTCATGTAATGCCTTAATCGCTTTTCTAGGACATCCTATAGCTCATTTGGACACGTGTGTACGGTATAACTCGTGGTAAGTATCGCTCTAATACCACTCTGTCACGAACCAAACCCGCCCCTATGGGTTTAGTACCGTAACCGGCCAGTAATCTGAGATTACCAAAGGCCTGCTTAACAGTAGAACAGTAATACAGAGTACAGGGGCTGGCGGAAGCCGATACAGTAAGTAAACAATGTCCAATGGGCTGTGAGTCTGTATGCAAAAAGATTTTTCATACACATATACATGAACAGTATAGAACAGTATGTATAACATCTATAGTCGATCAGGATAGGGACTTAATCCCTGTTATACAGTACAGTACAACAGCATTCAGTCAATACAGTTATACAAAATAGATACAGAGACAGACGAGGAAATTAAAACACCCCTAAGCCATAACTTGACAGGCTCGGAACCTCGTAGTGAGGCACAGTGGTTGGCTTGACAAAACTGGAGTTACCCCAAAGCTTCCAGCCACGGTCTGGTGCCTGTACACCTACATATATATATGAGCAGTGAGCTAAAGCCCAGTGAATAACGTAATGCGTAAAGAGGTTAAGAATGAATGTCCTTACAGTAATGAAAACAGTTCGTTAATTTAGTATATAAGTCATTCAGTCATATGTGGTACATCCATTAGCATAACAGTACAGTAAACAGTAGGTCTTAAAGGACCGAACAGTAAATGATGGCCATCAATCAGTAAACAGTAGTGGTTCCAACAAGTGAACCGACAGAGATCTCTGAAACAGTAACAGTAAATAGTAGTTGCTAAGGATGCCACAATACAGTTCAGAATATAGGACATACATTCATTCAATTAACAGTATCAGTTCAGAAAGCAATACAGTTCAATTGTTCAGAAGATAATCATTTTGAACATATCTTTACACAGTTGTTACTCACAGAGTTCTGGGCTACAGTAAAGCTAGAGCGCGTCCCCAGTCGCCAACCCTATACAGTTACAGATTGAACACACACTAAGCTACACAGTTGGGAAAGATAGTAACTTAATCCCTAATTTGCCTCGGTGTGTTCTACATCTATATCCTCATTAAGATGTCTTAAACTAGGCCTAAGAATGCCTAGGATGGGATAAGGATGCAAAGATGCATTCAGAAAACATTTTCAAAATTTTCAGAAAACAGAGGTCCCGCTCGAGCGTAGGTTTACCCGCTCGAGCGGACATGCAGACAAAGGTATCCGCTCGAGCGTAGACTTTCACGCTCGAGCGTTCTGCAAAACAAGGCAAAAGTACTGGATGTATGAAAATCACGCTCGATGGGCGCTCGATAGCCGCTCAAGCGGACATCAAAACAGTGCAAAGTACTGGGAGCATGAATTTCCCGCTCGAGCGCCACTTCCCCCGCTCGAGCAGAAGTTCAAAATTTGGAATTTCCAAATTTGAACTTCCAAGCTCAAACCAAGTTCAAATGCATTAAAACCAATTCCTTTGGGCCCTTTTCCCTGGAAAACATTTGTAAATACATAGAATAACATGATTCAAAGCTCAATTTGTAAAATCAAGGCCCAAAAGGAATATCAATTCAACTCAATTTGAAACGAATTTTCATGAACATAATTCAAACATAACATGCATGAATTTAAACCATTTCAAAGCTTCAATTTCATGCTCTAACGAGTCAATATCTTCAAAGACAAGATGAAATCATGGTCTACACTCAAAACATGGACATGCATGTGAGGAATTATGGACTACAACCTCAAAACTTCAATATATATACATGCATGCAACACTTAAGCTCCAATACAACAATTTGAGCCATAAATTGGCTTTAGACTTCAACTTTGCTCAAAAACCATGCAAGAACAAGCTTAAACACAACAATGAGAGGCTGAATTCCCTTACCTAGGTCTCCAATACAAGGTGAGGAAGCTTAATTTGCAACCTATATTCAAATTCTTCAAGCTAATGCACAAAATCAAGTTGAATTCATTTCAAACCTCTCACTATCCTCTCTTGGTCGGCAATAACAAGGAAAGAGGCTGATGAAATGTTGTGTTGAATGTATAATAAAGCTCAAATATGTTGCCTAAGTGGTCCACTAAGTGGCATGTTGGTAATTAAGCCAACTATTACAATTTAACTCATTTTAATCCAATTTAATCATACCAAATCACATTTTAGATAAATACACCATAAAATCATATAAATTCCAATGAACACAAATCATCAATCAGTTTCAGATTCAGCCGCCGATAAGGCCTTCAATTCGCAATTTAAATACAAAGGCATGAATAGATAATCAAACAGTCAACAGATAGACATACAATTAAACAGATATACTTAATCAATTCAGTTCCAGATTTCAGTCAGTCAGTTCAGTACTTCAATCAATTCAGTTACCAATCATAATCAGTCTCAGTTTAGCAGTAATCAGTGGTTAATCGGTAAATAGTGACGAGGGTTGTTACAGTTTTTCTGGGTGAAAAAAGAAAAACGAGTAATTTACAACGTTCACAAATAGGGGGCATATAATCATGGACAAGATAGATTGTGAAATTATCCATTTACATTTCACAAGATATGGAACAATTACTAATGCCAAACTCAAAACCCTTTCTTTCTTCCACAACTCTATGAAATCTAAAGTTCTGTCTCAATACCCTATATTAGTTACTTAACTAGTTGCTTACCATTATCATGAAACTTCAGACCAAACACAAGAACAAATAGAAAATACAATCATAGAAATTGAAATCTTAGTTCTTTATTCTATGATGTGAAAGATGCACTTTAAGGAACCATAAATTAATCTCCGATTATGTAAGCCTTCCAATCCATGTTTAATATTTTCCCTTTCTCATTTTCCCACTTATTTGGTTTTTATTATGTTCCACTTACATGCCTAGAAGATAAAGGGAAAAGAAGACATGGAATTTCACAGCAAATTGATTGTGTTCTTTCTAGTTTTTTTAAAATCTCTCCCTATTCTAATCAAATTCTTTCTTCGCTGATATAATAAAAAAGATGAAAATGTTACCAGAAATTCTTTAGTGTTCCAGTTTTTATCAATAAGATCTATCCACTTGGCAGGATCAACATTCTTCGGTGGGTGGTTTCTTGCATACTCCTCCCTTTTAGCCTCCTTCAGCTCCATGAATTGTTTGTGCAGCCTATAGGTATGATTACTCAATCTCCGACCAAATTTTATGTTCATTGCCTTCTCTATATCAACAGGGTCTTCTTGTAAATCAAATTGATTCTGCAAAAAATAGATAAGTCATAGATAATTCTTATAAAAAATAAAATAATTACAATAAATAATTAAGATTTCTAACCTATTATAAAAATGAGTAAAATATCCTATAATAGAGTAGACAACGAACTTACATTCAAGGGTTGAAACATCGCCTCCTTAACGGAGGCATCAATATACTTCCACCTACGAACACTTGGATCTGGTAAACGAGTTCGCACTTCTACACCAATCTTTGAGGCTAGTTTTGAGGCATAGTCCCCTACTGGTGCACAAAATTCTGGAGGGATAGGCACACTAAACTTTCCATCTCTATCAACAAGGCCTTGAACCTCTTTGCCTCGAGTCGGGCCACGAACACGCTTCGCAACTGATATTGTGAAGCCATAATATTGAAATAATATGTGAACAAATTTAATTAAGATCTCAAATCAATGTAAATAAAGAGTGTCTTACCAATAGTATTTCCAGCAATCACCTCAAGTTGAGGTTCCACATTGAGAGGTGATGGTGGATGGCTAGCCACCTCAGGACATGAAGAGGTATCCCCCTCTTCTGATGCGTGGGTCAATGCCTCATGATGAGATTGTGAATGGGCTCTCGATGGTATCTCTAACAGCTGAATAACATAATAAAATATGAACATATGTAGAAAGATATACGTGTCTATGTGTGTATGAATTGAAAGTAACAAGAAAGAATATATTTCACAATGCATAAATGTATAGTACCTCATACTCAAATGAATCATAGGATTCAGTGTCACTGCCATCTTCAGCCTCTGACGGTCGATGATCATCGTCATTTTTCTCAATTGGTATTTGTTTTTCCTTCCTCAATTTCTTATGTTGAACCGCAGCCTTCAAACAAGTTGTTATATTCTTCACTCCTAGAGCATTCATTCTCTCACAGTTTTTATTAATATTCTTGCCCCAAAAAGGAATAGAAGTAAATCAATTAAAAATATTATAAACTAAAAATTATATTATAAAATTTTCATTTGTAAAAATTTAGTAATTTTGCATCTTGAAAAGTAAGAAAAGTTATATTTAAATAAAAAAATTAAATAATAATTATTTAAATTAGTATTTAAATGTGAAAGCCTTCATTTGAGATTTTGCTTGGGTCTCAAAAATAATTCATTGAATTGTGTCTTTAAAGGGAGGGTGTTCTCATTGGTTAAGAGTCTTAAGATAATCACTTTGGATGGATATTAAGTAAATTATTGCACTAGATTATAAATAAATAAAAAAAAAAGAGAAAACTGATTTTATTGAAGTCAAGGATGACATCCCGATTACATAGGCAAAAAAAAAAAAAAGGCGAGAGGGATCTTGTTTTTGATAACAGTCACATGCCGACTTCACTTACTCGACTCTCTCGCTGAGCTCTTCCTTTTTTTGTCGCCTTGGGAGACCCTTGAAGGCTCCGCCTTAGTGTGTACAGGACTGCCGAGAGAGTTGACTCCCTGCTGGTTGTCAAAGGCGAAGTACGAAGGTGCTCCGAATCGAGTCAAGACGGTAGTCTTTCGTTTCAATTCCTTATTCTCCGCCTTCAGGGCACAAATCTCTGCCCGCACATCTTTGTACATGCACTGGAGCAGAGAAAGTTGGGAATTTAACTGTTGTACTTCACTGGTCCTATTCTATAACCAGTGAGATAATTTGGTAACCGCAGTCACTATTTCCATGCAAGAGCTCAGTGTGAAGTGGTTGGCCTCAATGTCAGATTGAGCAGCCATGATTTGTTCAACTGACATCATGGAAAAGTTAAGAAGAGTAGGAGCAGGGACACTCGGTCCAGGAAGGTTAGGAAGAGTAGGAGCAGAGGCACTCGGTCCAGGAGAGCTTGGATCATTGAGGTCTGGAAAGAGAGTGAGAAGACGAGATGAGGCCATGTGTAGTGAGAGATGCAAAGAGAAAGAAAGGAGATTCAGAGAAATAGTAGAGAATAGACTGAGTTTGGGGACAACTTTTCTCCTTTGTTCAGTCTCTCTTTTTCTCTCGATGAGGAAGAAGAAATAGAAGCAAAGTGATGAAGAAGAAGGAAATGGAAGAGAATGATGAAGAAGAAGGAAAAATGAGTGAATAAGTAGAAGAGGGAAGATACTGATTCAGAAGAATGCAGAAGAGAAGAAGACAAGAGGGAGAGAGAGAGCCGAGGCAAGCTTACAAATTGAGAAGGTCTGCTTTTGTCGGCCAACTGACACAAAAGCAAGGCCGCGTATCAGATGCAGTTTTCGAAGGAATAGAGAGAAGCGGGAAAGTTGTATACATATATGTATCTATATTGTATATTTACTCATTATATACATTTATTCGACTATATCTGGTCACAAGAGTGACTTAGGTTTAGTGGTTTGGCTCAATGGTTGAGGGACCAAGGGACAAAGCCAGGGGTCAGGGGTTCAAAACCTCGTATCCCTACATTCGTGTTTTATTTCCTTTTTGCATGTTTTGCTTACGCGCGATGGCGTCAGCTAACAGAATATTCCGTCATAGTAACGGCATATGCTCACTGACGTCCGTAGACAGAATATTCCTTGCCAGTAACGGCATATTCTTCAAATGTGCCTGTGCATCTTTTGTTTGTATTTGTCCCTTGGTGAAAATGTTGTGGAGACACCACAGGGTTGAGGAGGCAACTTGGGAACGTGAGGCTAAAGTCCGTGAGAAGTATCCGGACCTTCTTATCGATGTTTGGGAATCGTGATAGAAATGTTATTTTGATATTAGGATGTACATTGTATATGTTATTGAGTTGAAGTTGGGTTATCACCAATAAGGTATGGTGTCTTAGTATTTTGAGGAGACGTTTTGTCAAAATTTGTGCTACGCTTAAGGGATTAGATCCTATTTTTGTTACTTTAGGGTATTGATGTGGATATAAGAATCACTTGATGGTTTATACTAGTAAGGGTTTTTATAACCAATTGTAGTGCAAAAGTAATGGTTTAATTCGTTACCAGTGTGACTCGTTAAGACTCATGTAATAGTCGAAGAATTTTTGTTGATGCATTGGTAAGTACCTGAGATAGTTTGTGGGTGACTGTAGAATGCATTACATTACTTGAGTTAATTTCGAGAACGAAATTTCTTTAAGGAGGATAGGTTATAATGACTCAAAAAAATAAAAATAAATAAATAAATAAAATAAATAAATAAAAGAAGAGAATACATGCATGATGATGTTTCGATGGTGGAAAAAAAAATAAACAAAAGATGGAATATAGATTATGATGATTTGAGGGAGCTCACAGATGGGCATTGATCAAAAGGAAATTGAGTGGTTAACAGAAAGAATCTCTAAAAGAAAAAGAGATAGACATAATAATAAATAAATAAATAAAAAGGTTAGAAAGAGGGAGAGACATGCACATGGGGAGATAAGGGTCAACATTGTTTTAAAGCTTAAAAAAAAAGATAAAGAAGAAAGAAAAGAGCAACACACAACACCCACATTACACTGAACCCTTGCAAAACCACTAATCAGCCCTCCTGTTTCTACAAAACCTTGGCTACTAGAAACCTCAGTAGACAGGAAAACTGATTACACCCTCCAATTTCTAGTTGCAAATGTTCCTATCTACAACTCTGCTAGTGGTAAAGTTTTCCTATAGCGATCCTGGTTTGCTTCTCTTTATTTATTGTATTCCGGACTCGGTTCCGCGGATGTGTTGTTGTCTCATTCTCATTTCCATCCTTTACTCTTCGTATTTGAGTCTTGGGTAGTGTTGGGCAGGTTTGAAACAGGTTGGTTGTGCTTTGAAACCAAAAGTAGTTGCCCAGAATTTGGCCTTCACGCTCGAGCGGGGATTTTGACACTCGAGCGGGCCCTTTATTGTTACTTCTCCGCTCGAGCGGGAGTTTTGACGCTCGAGCGTAAATTTCCATCTCCCAATACTTTCCTCTGCAGTGTTTGACGCTTGAGCGGGAGTTTCGACGCTCGAGCGGGGAGTTTTACGCTCAAGCGGGGACCTGGTTCTGCAAAAGTTCTGGAAGCGTGTATCCGGCGCTCGAGCTGGGGTTTGGAGGCTCAAGCGTGAGTCTGTGTCTAACGCTCGAGCGAGGAGTTCCACGCTCGAGCGGGGAGACGTGTATATCACTCAGAGATTTACCTTTTTGGATCACTTTTTCAACTCCATTTCTCTCTCTTACTTTTCAAAATAGCCATTGGAGAGCTTCTCTCACTAAAACCTCCACTTCTCTCTATGGTTTGATCTAGTTAGAGTAATCTTTAACCCTTTGGCCTCTGTAAAAAGTGTGTTGATCGTCGAGGGCTACATTTTGATCCGAGAATTTTGGGATTTGAAGCATCTTCGTTTTCTTCATCTCCTTCGTTGGGTTTCATCTTTTGAGGTAGAGATATCCTACTCCATCTTATGAGTTTTGTCTTTAAATTTTGGCATTTTGATATGTTGGGGATTGTTAGGTAATTTTGAGAAGGTTTTGGGGTCTTTGTGTAATTCTCAAAAGATGGGGTTTCAAACATATAAACCTTTATGTACGTAATACATTGGAAGATGGACTTGGTGTTGGATTATTGATGGAAAAATGGAACCTTAGGGTTGGTATTGTGAATATGGGAAAAAGCCCTAATTGCTATGATAAATTAATTCGTATAGTTAATTTTGGGAAACGAGAAATTGAATAGGAGATATTCAAATTGGAAAGGTATGGGATTAAAGGGTGTAGTTGGATTAATTTATCGCTCACCTAGGTAAAATGTTGATATTTTATCCATTTGGTGCATTTATTTTCTGTTTAGAAATAACTGCTTTGGGCTATCGGTGGAGGATAGTCTTGATTGTTATAGACAATGCATGATGATTAGGCAAACTAAAACTAATCAATTGAATGTGTCATCGAATATGACTGTGGAATAATACATTAACCTTATGTATTGATTGATTATGTATATGATCTGTGTTTATATACATTGTGTTGTGTGGGAGGAGATAGGGGATGTACTCCACGGTTTAGGGGAAGATAGGGGATGGACCTCTAAACTGGAAATTGTTTGACATTGATACAGCACTAAAATGTGTATCATTTATGAAGTATGGAAGTGTTTCGTTATATTGATACAGCACTACCATGTGTATCAATTGTGAAGTATGGAAGTGATTTTTATGTATTATTGATATAGCACCAAAATGTGTATCCATCATGAATTTCGAAAGTATTGTGGTAATGAGCTATAATCTCATTAAATTATTTGGCCAGGTTCTGAGCCTTGTTTTCAAATTTAAAGTTGAATAAGAAATGGAAACTGAAATGTAACTTGGACATGATTGTCATGAAACCGTAATATGATATAAGTTGGAATATAGGTGTGGACCATCTGTTGAATGCTATTATTTTAGTCATTGTTTATGCTTGGTTTAGTATATTTCTACTGGGCTGTGGCTCACCCTATATGGGACATCATTTTCAGGTACAGGTAGCATGCCACCTCCAAGGACGTAACTTGGGAGGCTTGAGATTGTTGGACCATTTTTGTGTTTGTGGTTGTATTACATGTATACCAAGCCAAGGGCTTATTTTTGTGTAGAGTTAGTACTCTCTTGTTGTAACCAAGTGTTGGCTTGGAAAGTTGTAAGCCCATAGGGCATTTACTTTTGATGTCAACATGTAATACATTTTGTAAGAATACTCTAATGTTTGTAATATAATATCTCTTTTCAGTATCTAAAATGAAATAAAATTATGGGTTTATTTTGAGGGCGTTACATTTCCTATTACTTCGTAGAATTTGGTATTTCTGTAAATTGTTGGTTTGTTGCTTTATTGACCATTCTATTACATTTAATTTAGATGTTACTGGAGGAGGATTGAGTTTGACATTCAGGCACTGGGCTACTAAAAAGGCAGCAGGATCCACAAAGAATGGGCGAGACTCAAAACTAAAGAATCTTGGGGTGAAGAAGTTTGGTGGAGAGGTGAATCAAATACTGATATCATATTTTTCCTATTCGTATAAACCTTTATCACGTCATTAAGTATATTCTTATCATTGTGCAGAGAGTGATTCCTGGGAATATCATTGTTCGCCAAAGAGGATCTCGCTTCCATCTAGGAAACTATGTCGGAATGGGGAAGGATCACACCCTCTATGCTATGAAGGAAGGTTGTGTCAAGTTTGAACGGCATAAGTTGAGTGGAGGAAAGTGGGTGCATGTTGAGCCCAAGGAAGGCCATTACTCCACCCTGCCTACTCAAGTGTTGACGCAGTTCCTAAGCAGAAGACCACTACTTAGGTTTCTACTTTTTTGTGTTATCATGTAATGTTAAATATTTGATGCTCTACTTTAGTGGCCTGAGCTTGTACAACTCATGCTGCATCTAAATTTTTGTAGGCAAATTGTGGTACTCATCTATTGGACTAAAAAAAATGGTTACCTTGGCATGTCATATTGACCAAAGAGAGATGTTTTGCATTTATCTTTTCCCCGACAATAGTCAGAATAGGAAGGTTCTGCAGGGGTCGTAAATTGAAGTGCTTTGGATTTTTGCATGTTTTGTATTTATCTTTTCCCCCTTTTGCTTGATATATAGTATAGACTAGCCTATCACCCGTGCTATGCACGGGATAATTATAAATATTTATATTTGTTTTAGATTTTTTTTAATATATAAATTATGTTTTTTAAGATTAATTGAAAAAAAATTAATAAATGCTGATCAGGAGATTTTGAAAATGTTGAGTTTTTTTTAAAAAAATAAAAAATTTAGAAATTTCAGATTGGGACATTGAAGCTCCCACAGGCCTTGGGGGTTAAAAATTCCCTTTAGCTTAATATATAGTATAGATAGATACTAGCTTATCACCCGTGTTATGCATAGGTGTAGACACCCCATTTTTGACCGACCTTAAGACTCAGACGTCACCGATTGAGCGCTTGGTGATGTTGCATGATGTGCTCGTTCAGAAGTCTCAGAGTCGCGGCCGTGAGCCCTGCCTCCGGACTTCCGAACCCTCTTCTGTGCCTTGTCTCGGTTTGCGAACCATACTCGGTTTTCTCTGCTTCTTTTCCTGAGGGGAGGGAGAGGTCCAGCGGACCATCTCTCAATGTCCGTAGGCTACATTTGGTGGCCGTAGGCCATTTTTCCCATTTCGGAGTCCGGTTTCCGGTTTCCAGAGCCGTCAGGCCGTGTGCCTCGGTTCGGGACCGCCTAACCATCTCCGTTTGCCCCGATTTTTGGCATACTTCTTATTTTCTCCCTTTTGAGGGACACTGGGGTCTGAGAAACCCACTTCGTGGCCGAACGCCACTTTCGGTGTTTAACAGCCCATTTTCGGGACCCCGAACTGCGTGTTTTGGCCCCGGAACATTCGTTTTGCAACGGTTTTCGTTCATTTTTGGCAGGTACCTCTGTTTTATCACAGGGAAGGTCACTGAAGGGTGGGAGGCTAGTAATTGTTGCAGCAACCAGTTATCTCTCCTCCGGAGCCTCCCGGCGCCCGTTTTTCGCACTTCCGGGCTAATGTTGAACACCCTAGGGTTAGTGTTGCCAACTTTCAACCACATATCTGTGATCTACACACCTGAGAGGCCACTAAAAGTTGGTGGCCGGCCATTAAGGTCACCTGACCCTTTTGACCCCTTTCTTCCGGGCTAATGTTGAACCCCTTGGACCTTTTTTCTTAAACTTTGAACCACATATTTGTGATGTACACACATGGGAGGCCACTAAAAAGTGGTGGCCGGCCATTAATTCAACTTGACCCTTTTGACCCCTAGCTGGCCGGCTAGGAGGGGTGGCTGGCCGGCTAGGAGGGGTAGCTGGCCGGCTAGGGGGTGTGGCTGGCCGGCCACTTGCAGAAAAAGTGATAGGCCGGCCGTGTTCCTTGCACTGTGCACTTTACAGCTGTGGGGCAATATCCCCCAGATATTTTCTGTGTCCGGGGGATATTTTGTGGGGGAGTTTTACCCTCCTTTTTGCCCCACCTTTACACCCTCTTTTTGTCCATATAACCAGCTGATGGCCTCCTCTACAAGGGTTAGAAAAATTGCTCTTCAAGCTTCCATAGCCAACTCCATCTTCTTCCTTCTCAATTCTTCAAAAAACCCTAACTCCCTAACCATCATTCCTTCTACACCACCAAGCTCTACCACCACCATCTCATTTCCAGCAGCAAGGGAGGATTCTTGAAGGCTAAAGAAGCTGCAAATCAACCCAAGAAGCAACAAAAGCTTGGATCTTCAAGGGTAAGTTACACTTTGATCCTTTTGACCCTTTTCCTTGATCTATTTCTAAGCCCCACTTCTTTTTGGTTTCAAGCTCCGACCCTAACTGAAAAGGGCCATATTTTGAGCTCATCTTCACTTCTCATTAAGGGCTCAACCCTGTTTGAGCCCTCCATAATATACTTGCTTCATTGATCATCTTGTATGTCATGATTTTGCATGCTATTTTTGGCCCATGAGCAATCTGTTTTTGAGCATGTTATAAACTGATGTAAGGCTTATTTTGAGCCCCTCTTCAACATTGGAGAAGGGCTCAACATTGTTTGGTGTCTCCATGTGTCACTTGTAGTTATATCCCTTGTTTGGCTCCATTTTTGCATAAATTGGTAGCCCTCTTTGCTTCTGTTTTTGGACCTTGGTCCGAACTGAAAGTGGTCTTATTTTGGCCTATAATTCATGTTTCATTCACACTTTTTTTCTGTTTGGTGATTATTTTGTATACTTCATGTTTTAGCACCTTTTGAGCCTCATTTTGCATCATATTTTTAGCATGTTTTTATACTGATTTTGAGGCTGCCATATACTGTAAATGTTCATATTTTTGGTCCATATTCAGTGTTGTAGAAGGAAATTTTTCAGTTTGGGTTTTTCTTATACCACTTGCTTCATTACCCCTCTTTTGGCCCCTATTCTTGCATGCTATTTTTCCCCTACCCATACTTGCAGTTTGACCATGTTTATAACTGTGAAAGTGCATCTTTTGGGACTGTCTAGCTTCTGTCTTTGCATTGCATGTCCATATTGTGCATGTTTAGCATAGCTATAGGCCATTTCGGGTGCCTAATGTTGCATTTCGGGACATTTCCTTGTATTTCATGTCATTTCGCTTCATTTCGGGACTGTTTTCCCCCATATTTTGTTGCTGAAATTCCATTGGCATGCTTGCATATCATTTTTGCCATATTTCATTGCATTTTATCACTGCCTCGGTTTGCGTGCCCGTGTGCACGCATTTCGAGGCACTCCTTTTTTATCCGACGGCATCCGATGTGAGTGTGGCTGAGGCTCACTCATGTTGGTATAAGCCCATTTGTCATTTCCATGTCATTTTAGCATCGCCTCGGTTTGCGTGCCCGTGTACACGCATTTCGAGGCGCTCCATTTTTATCCGACGGCATCCGATGTGAGTGTGGCTGAGGCTCACTCATGTTGGTATAAGCCCATTTATCATTTCATCATTCTATCATTGCCTCGGTTTGCGTGCCCGTGTGCACGCACTTCGAGGCATCTCATTTTCAGTGCATCAAGCATCGCCTCGGTTTGCGTGCCCGTGTGCACGCACTTCGAGGCATCTCATTTTCAGTGCATCAAGCATCGCCTCGGTTTGCGTGCCCGTGTGCACGTACTTCGAGGCATCTCATTCTCATTGTATCTAGCATCGCCTCGGTTTGCGTGCCCGTGTGCACGCACTTCGAGGCATCTCATTTTTAGTGCATCAAGCATCGCCTCGGTTTGCGTGCCCGTGTGCACGTACTTCGAGGCATCTCATTCTCATTGTATCTGTCATCGCCTCGGTTTGCGTGCCCGTGTGCACGTACTTTGAGGCATCTCATTTTCAGTGCATCTGTCATCGCCTCGGTTTGCGTGCCCGTGTGCACGTACTTCGAGGCATCTCACTTTCAGTGCATCTAGCATCGCCTCGGTTTGCGTGCCCGTGTACACGTACTTCGAGGCATCTCATTTTCATTGTCATTCTGTCAATCGCCTCGGTTTGCGTGCCCGCGTGCACGTACTTCGAGACATCTCATTTTCATTATATCTGTCACCGCCTCGGTTTGCGTGCCCGTGTGCACGCACTTCGAGGCATCTCACTTTCAACATCCCGTCACTTTCTCGGTTTGCGTGCCTGTGTGCACGCATTTCGAGGCATCTCATTTCCATAGCATTCTGTATGTTAGGATTATATCTTAGTTGCATTTCATGCATATCATGCATATTGCATCGTGTCCGGAATAGGAATTAGCCCGGGCACGGGAAACGAGGTACATTTCGTACTCCGAGTGACGGAATGTGTCTCAATTCCCCCAGTCACCAACACTCCGGATTATCCATGATGGAGTTAGGTTTTAGCTGTAGCTTCATGTGCATTCATCCTATATTGAGTTGTGCATTTCGACTCTTCGGCCATCATGCCTCGGTATACGTGATTGGTGGCACGAGGATCGAGACATGCATATATATGTGCAAATACATTGCTATGCCCCTTTCCTGCTCTCTGTTGCAGCAAGACGAAGAATCAGCAATTTTTCAGGACTTGGCACGCATTTCAAGAACAGATGTAAACAGAGGCTAATTGGGGCATTCCGGTGGATTTCCGCGCAAGACAACCCGGACATGCATCATCCACCAGAAGCAAGACAGTCCCTGGCTTGCACGCCAGTTTATTTGCTTTCTAGTTAATTCATTAATTAATTAGAATTCTGTAATATTTTGGACTGTAATATTCTTTTATTTTGGGGACTGTAATATTTGGACTGTATTATTTAATCGGACCCTCCGAGTGAGGGCACAACTGTAATAAGTGTGCGTGAGTGTGATGTATGTCTTCCAACCCCACGTCTTTCTCCCTTTTATTTATCCGCTTACGATGGTTAGATTAGGGCATATTTAAATTGGCATACAGTATGACAGCATGTTTGCATTCATTCATCTGTATTACATGCACCGGGCTCGGCGCATCATACTAACTGCATTGTACTTTCAATTTCAAAGTTGAATACATGTTAGTTGTAGCATTTCGTATGCCATCTTAGAATAGCCGAGCCTACTATAGTTGCATTTTGCATGTGTTGCATTAAGCATTTTTGTATACTTAGGATCATGCATGATTTCTAATGTAGTTTCTGTTTTTGGCTTGGAGTACTCGGTGAGTTTTATGCTTTAGCATCCTTGCATGCGTGTGAGTGTTGCCATGAATAGCATGCTTACCATGAGGCTATGTGCTTATGTGATATAACTGCCTGAATGCCTGTGGGTGAAGGCTGAGTTACTTAAATTGGAATAAATCATCAAATGTTTTAAACTTACCTGCGGGTAGCAAACCACTTTCAAAAACAAACATGAAATGTTTTGTTCCAATTCGGGCGACCCAGTCTATATTTATATGCTGCGAGCATCACATAGTGACCTAGGCTAATAACCGGAATAAGAATTCACAATGTTTTCAAAAATTGATATCATGATTAGTAGAGGCCGGTCTATGACCGGGCGAGCGGGGGTGCTCACGAAGTGACCTTCCCCAATCGTACCCAAGTTCCCGAGCCGAGGCAACTTTGGTGATGACGGACACGTGGCCTTTTGGCACCGAGTCAGGGTTTCCTAAATTTCCCAAAATAAAATATTTAGGTGGCGACTCTGTATCTGGCAAAGCAGTCCATGTTTGGCACTTCTTTCAAAAATCTGTTTTCTCAAAACGATTTGCCGGATTTGGACTCTTTGGTTCAGATTAAGAACCGTGACTGCGAAAGTCGAGTCCGAGCTGTAGCGAGGTCCCCCGCGGGCTTGTTACAGTTTCTGGCGACTCTGCTGGGGATTTAGAGAACTTGACTCGAACTGTTGATATCTGTTTTTGACTACACTTGTGTGTTTCTTTGCATTGCATTTGCATTGGTGCGCCTAGGACACCGTGTTTGCCATCTGCTATTCCTGAACGGTTTGCCAGAGGCTTGTCTTGTCAAGGCATGACCATAAGGCTGACCGGTTGTGGGCTCTGCCAGTATGGGAACACAAACCCCGGTTTTACCGGGGCACTCTCTTTGACCATTCGACCTAGTGCATATTCGGATCCATAGTGACCATTCCAAATTAGGACAGGTTGCTTACCCGTTTATAGGTTGTTTGAAGCCGCTGTGTGCGTAATGAAACCCTAGCTCCTGACAAAATAGGACAGGGAAACCCTACCCCAACATAGGGGTGTTTTGGCTCTCACTTATCTGTTATGTGCTTTAGAGTGCGTCTCTACAGGAATGCATGTATCAGTATATGAGTTTGGGCATCAGGCCTGCGGGCACCAGTTTGCGAATTTTGGCATCAGGCCTGCGGGCATTACTATCAGTGTTTGGGAGTCAGCTTTACCCGTGGGTTTCAAACTCAGATTTTGAGGCCGAATTTTGGGCAGAATTCAGTAGAGGGCACACTCATTCAACTATGCTCGTATCTGTTCAGGTGAAATCAGGCTGAGGTGCTGTCTGTTTTCTCTTTTGCTAGGTAGTCTTGGAACTGTCGCTTCAGAAGGCTCCGATATCCCCCGAGGTTCATCGAACTTGTGCTTATAGACTTTGTCAGGTCAGAGATTCAGTTCAAGGGTAATCAGTGTTCTTTCGCTGAGGCAAGGTAAAGAAAAGCCGGTCAGGGCTCATATGTTCATCTAATCCGTCAGTCGCCAGTCACATCACCTTTGTTCAGACTCAACAGGCC
Source organism: Camellia sinensis (assembly GCF_055761805.1). Lineage (NCBI taxonomy): Eukaryota > Viridiplantae > Streptophyta > Magnoliopsida > Ericales > Theaceae > Camellia > Camellia sinensis. The sequence goes on from NC_138966.1 coordinate 19,174,373, forward strand.
ATGATGGCACAAGGTTCGGAGGAGTTTGCGGCTATGACAGCAGCGCTAAGTCAGGGAACTGCCATGCAGGCTGAGACCAGTATTGAAACGCAGCGCCCATCTGGGGCATCTGCCTCACATCCAGCCTTGGGACCCCAGCCGAACTTTGACCCAATTCCGCCAGTTGAAGATTTGCAGGATCCAGATCCTCGAGAAGGGTTGGCTCAAGCTCAAGTTTTTAGACCCCTGGTGCAGCCTAATGAGAGGTGTTATCCCCTTGATGCTAATGACCCCGATCTGACCGCAGTGAAAATTGCAAACCTTGAGAAGCAATTCAAAAAGGCACAGGGCCTTAACTCCATTCCTGGCATTGAGGATGGGCACACCGAGGCTTCCATCCGGCTCCCAGACAGATTCAAAATGCCATATATCGACCGTTTCGACGGGTCTGGAGATCCAATGGTACATATCCGACTTTTTTTGGATGTCCTGAAGCCGATGGGTCTGACTAAGCCACAAAAACTCTCTCTGTATGGAAGAACCCTGTCGGGTGTAGCAGCCACCTGGTATACCAAATTGGAGGATACAGTGAAGCAAAACTGGGAAGAACTGGCTGAGGCCTTTGTCGATCAGTATTCCTACAATACCCAAGTTGAAATGACCATCCAAGAGCTTGAAGCAACCCGCCAGAACCCAACAGAGCCTTTTGTGGAATTCATTGCAAGGTGGAGAGCCAAGGCAGCACAAATGACAGATCGTCGCCCTTCTGAGAAGGATCAAGTGCAGATGATGGTCCGAAACCTCGAGCATGATATGTTGCAAAAGTTGATAGTCGTTCCACTATTCACTTTCAAAAATTTGCATGAACTGGGGGTTCAAGTCGAGAATGCGTTCAACAGCGGGATCATTCCCAGGACAAGGGAACTGACAAGGAAGGTAATTTCAAGGAGTACCAACGCTGGTAGTAGCATTCCCAAACCCACCGAAATCAATACGGTCACCACAGCCGACCCTTTTGCCAAACTGAGCCTACAAACAGCTGGCCCAGTCCAAACTCAGGGTAGAACTTTCACCCCCCTCTATATGAGCTTGACTAGCACACTAAAAGCCTTGATGGAAAAAGGGCATCTCAAACCCCTCGATCCTCAACCTCTTCCCAACCCACTCCCAGCCAGACATAACCCCGCCAAGTACTGTGTGTACCATCAGCAGCGCGGTCATGGCACCGACCGTTGCTACCGCCTTCGTCATGAGATCCAAAATCTCATCGACAACCGGACGATAGCTCCACCTTCGGACCCCAATGACCAAACATCTCCTGCCTACCTCAATCACATCCACATACTGCCATCCACCTTTGACCCCAGCATATACATCACCCCGGCCCATCTACCCAAGCCTGAGGTGTTTATCCCAGAAAGTATGGACTTATGCATGATGGGTACACCCGAACCTCAACCATCTCAAACCCGTGAACCCACTACTTCTGAGTTGATGGGAATGATTAAAGATCTTCAAAAAACCGTGACGGATCTGGCCTCCGGGACATTGGCTCCATCATCGACCACACCACATACCGAGAACTTCATGTCAAGAGACTCCCCGATGTTGGGACAGGCTGCATTTGAGGAAAGCCAATCCCTTGGAGGAATGGAGGTGAGTGGGAGGAACAAGATAGCGGCGGACATGGAGCCCAATGAACATCTTCTGTTGGCTGTTGAGGCTTTGAAAGCCGAAGGGCTGAACAAGCAGCAAGTACTCGCAGTTGTTGCAGAAATTGTAGATAACACTTTCGCCACTCAGCATGAGATTAGTCTGAATCAAGGGGCAATCCGGGAGAAGGGCCGCTGTACCAGGAATGTTCCTTTCAGCTCTAAACCCTTACTCGGAAGAGATCGGCAAACCAGGCCAGCACCTGCCAATCCCTTTGCTGGTGCACCCAGTAAAAATCCACAAACCTCAAAATACCCACCTCGAGGCCAGAGGGTGTTCGCACCACTATACATGTCTCTATCAGCGGCCTTTAGGATCTTGGTTAGAGAGGGGGATTTGAAGCCCCTGGAGCCGCAGCCATTACCAAAGAACCTCCCTCTCTCGCACAACCCAGTCGACTACTGTGCCTTCCATCAGCAAGCTGGCCATGACACTAACATGTGCTTTCGTCTCCGCCACGAAATACAAGATCTGATCGACAATAGGGTCATCCCCGCACCAGGCCCTACAAAGTCTATCGGCGCTTGATCAGTGAACTTGGGGGGATAATGTGATGTGATTGGAGGGATGAACCACCTGCGGGCAGCACTCGATTTACTTCAGATGTGGGAAGGGCATGCACTGTTTTGAGCATTTGCGAATGCCAGTTTCTGACTCGGGTATTGGGTCAGTCTTGTTGTTTTGTTTTGAGTCTGTCTTTTTGTTTTGAGTCAGTCTCTTTTTGTTTCGGGTCTGTCTTGTTGTATCGAGTCAGTCCTGTTGTATAGGAGTCAGGTGGTCCCGGGGGGTGTTACCTCGGGCATCATCATTTTGTTTTGTGTTTGTCTTTTCGTTTTGTTTTGGGTCTGTTTCTGCCAGGGAGCCAGTTGTACCAACAGATTTTGAATGAAACAGCAGTGATTTCCACACTCTCATATTTGCTTCTGCCATGTGCCAGTTGTGCTAGAAAGTTTGAATGAAACGACAGTACTTTTTTCGCTTACTTTTCTGCACCCCAAAATCATTGCATTGACCTTAGTTTTTCAAAACTTTTTGAACACTGCGGTGAAAACGAAGAGGAAGGAATTCCTCGGGATTCGCAAAACTTTGATCATTTGAGAGAAAGAGAGGCATGCTAAGCCCTTAATGAATGAAATCATGCTTGTTAGCGTGAGTACTGAGAAGGACCCTGGCTTGATCCAGACTGGTTTCACACTACCTTCAGCGCGAGCGATTTGTCGCTTTCTTAAAAACTTTCAAAAACAAAATGTTTTGCGCGGTCTTGCGAAGACCTGTGTGGAATCGCTCTTGAGATTGTGCAGCCTAGGATCGCTCTCAGCCTTGAGACTCAACCCCTTCGCTTCCAAACCTTGAACTTGAAATCAGAAGGTTCGACGGTCAACTACGATGTGAGGCCTGTGTGGCTAGATTTGAAGCAGCCCTCGAACAAGAGGCACCAAAGTCAGGTCAAGAAGATCAGATCTCATCAGAAGAAGCTTACAAAGCAAAGCAGCAGCCATTCTCCTGGATTCAGATGACTCCAGGATCTCAAAACCATTTGGCATGGACTTGTTATACTTTTACCCTTGAGAGGCTCGCTGGGCCGAAAACCCGGAAGGGCGACCCAGGCAAAAGTTAGAGCAAGAGAAAAATACAAAAAAGAAGAAGCAAAAAATGCAAAAAAGAAAAAAAGAGAACAAAAAAGAAAGATGCAAAGAAAAGAACGAAAAAAAATCAAAAAAAGGAAAAAGAAATGAAAAGAATTGAAAAGAAAAGAAGAACAAAGCTCGCAAGGTCGAAAACCCGTAACGGGCGCCTTGGCAAAAGTTAGAGCCTAAAAAGGAGAGGTTAATACCCGAGTGTACCTTAACCCCGAACTACGTGAGGCTTGATTCCCATCTTTGGGATACGTAGGCAACTTCATTCTGAAGTCCAGCCGTAAAACACTTCAAACTCAATCATGTCCATGTAATGGTTCTGACAATCTTGGCCTTCACTATATCTGAGAGTCTGGTTGCGTTCGTCGCTCGGAGGACTGACTACAATACACTACGGTGCCATTCAGACAAGGGGCAACTTTCCGTTGCCATTCAATGCACCGCGGTGTTATTCAAACAAGGGGCAACTTTCCGTTGCCATTCAATGCGCTGCGGTGCTATCCAAACAAGGGGCAACTTTCCGTTGCCATTCAGAACGCCGCGGTGCCATTTCAAACAAGGGGCAACATTCCGTTGCCATGCAGTGTCCTTCAGACAAGGGGCCATTTTCCATTGCCATGGATCCGAGGTTGCGCATCTCAAGAGTAGGTCCCATGCTCGTTGAGCAGTGGTCGTTTACGAAAATAGTTTTTGAGAATTTTTACTGAGGTTGACTAATCTTCTCGAAAAGTATTCCATTTTCAAAACTGGACCATTTCTTGGACCCAAAAGAGGAAAATTTTCAGTGCTCATAGCCTAACTTGCATGATTTTAAATCAGAAAATTGAACAAGCATGATTAATCTAACTCTCATTTTGGTCAAATTTTTTTAGGAGAAAACTAAAACAAAAAATGGTCAAAATGATGAACTAGGGGCTCAGTTGAGTCAGGCTTCCTGTCTTTCCCATTGTCAGCATTCTTGCCAAGAAGGGCATTCTACCTGCCAGAAGAGGGCACAACTGAAGTTAACAACAAAGGGCTGAAAGCTCTCTCATCCTCCAAGCAACGAGGTATCAAGCTAAGTGCGAAGCACGAACTGGAATGGGACAAGACATTCCACTCCCTTATCTGGACAGATCTGATCATAACCCCTCTGTGGGAGAAACTCACTCTTGTGAACAAGAAGAAGAATCTAGCGGAATGCTAAGGGCACGAGCCCACAATTTGCTGTTTATCCATCAACCACCCAGGGGAGGGATGAAAAACGAGAGATTAAAGAATAGAGAGATGTGCGCTGAGAGAAAAAGCGAGAAAAGGGTTTTGAGAGAAAAAAAAAAAAAAAAAAGAGCTTGAGAGTCGAGTGATGTGAGAATCACAAATAAGAAAGGGTGGGAATAATACCCGGTGAAACAGGCTCCCTGTGCACGTCTGTGTGTCGTGTCTTTTGTTTTGTCTGTCTCGATTATTGTTTTAAGTCGCTTCGAGTGTTACTCAATGTGTTTAGGTTGTTTACCTTTGTTTTTTTTCCTTGTCGAGTCGTTTTGGCTGTGGCCAGTCGTCGGCTCAATACCCGGTTAAGAACTCATTTCTCAATTTCCAAAAAAATCATCTTGTGCTCAGAGTGCTGTGCCATTCTCCACATTGGTGCAAAACAAGATTCATTCTTTCATAAAACCGCAGGGTTCAGCCCAAGTCATGTCAGAACAGCAAAACAAGGACCTATCCGAAGCTATATAAGTTCCGGACTGCGAAGCAAAAGAAAATAGGGAAAATTTTGAGCATCTGAGTGTGTTTCACCTTCAGAAAATTCTAAGATTGCATTCCATATGTACCTCTTCAGGCCTTGCCAATGCCCTGAAGAATGAGCGTGCCTCTACTCCAAGCTTAAGCATGCTTCAAGCCAGAACGGTAATTAAAGCAGCAGCAGCAGATGTTACCTCTCGCCAGTATGAACAGGGTGTGCCCCTTTGAGCTAAGTGTGTTGCAAAGTCTTCTAAGAGGTAAATCAGAGGCATCAGAGTACATATTTGATACTCCTTAACTACATAGAATGTGAATTTTCATATACACTATTGTTGCATGCGTGCCACACATCGTTATGATTCATGCATAGAATATGCTTTGCTCTCGATTCTGCATAGAATTTGCTTTCAATATTGCATAGAATATGCTCCTGTTTCTTGCATAGAAAATGCTCATATCTTTTGCATAGAAAATGCACTCTTCCATACTTGCATAGAAAATGCACCTCATTTGCATAGAACATGCATTCACTCGCACTATCTTGTGCACTTACACTTTGTATCTCACTAGCACTGTCTTGTGCATCTTGTGGTTGTATCTCATCGCACTGTCTTGTGCATTTCAAAATCAATCGCGCTGTTTAGCGTATCGCACTGTTTAGTGCATTTCAAATCAATCGCGCTGTTTAGCGTATCGCACTGTCTTGTGCATTTCAAATCAATCGCGCTGTTTAGCGTATCGCACTGTTTAGTGCATTTCAAAATCAATCGCGCTGTTTAGCGTATCGCACTGTCTTGTGCATTTCAAATCAATCGCGCTGTTTAGCGTATCGCACTGTCCAGTGCATTTCAAATCAATCGCGCTGTTCAGCGTATCGCACTGTCTAGTGCATTTCAAATCAATCGCGCTGTTTAGCGTATCGCACTGTCTAGTGCATTTCAAATCAATCGCGCTGTTTAGCGTATCGCACTGTTTAGTGCATTTCAATCGCGCTGTTTAGCGTATCGCACTGTTTAGTGCATTTCAATCGCGCCATTTTGGGCATTGCGCTGTTTTGCGCAGTTTACATTTCGCGCTATTTTACGCACCTCAATCGCACTTTCTTGTGCATTTCAAATCACTCGCACTGTCTTGTGCATTTCAATCGCGCTGTTTAGCGTATCGCACTGTCTTGTGCATTTCAAATCAATCGCGCTGTTTAGCGTATCGCACTGTTTAGTGCATTTCAAAATCAATCGCGCTGTTTAGCGTATCGCACTGTCTTGTGCATTTCAAATCAATCGCGCTGTTTAGCGTATCGCACTGTCCAGTGCATTTCAAATCAATCGCGCTGTTCAGCGTATCGCACTGTCTAGTGCATTTCAAATCAATCGCGCTGTTTAGCGTATCGCACTGTCTAGTGCATTTCAAATCAATCGCGCTGTTTAGCGTATCGCACTGTTTAGTGCATTTCAATCGCGCTGTTTAGCGTATCGCACTGTTTAGTGCATTTCAATCGCGCCATTTTGGGCATTGCGCTGTTTTGCGCAGTTTACATTTCGCGCTATTTTACGCACCTCAATCGCACTTTCTTGTGCATTTCAAATCACTCGCACTGTCTTGTGCATTTCAATCGCGATGTTTAGCGTATCGCACTGTCCTGTGCATTTCAAATCACTCGCGCTTTCTTGCGCATTGCACTGTTTTGTGCACTTTACTTGCATTTTGCATGCATTCCATCGCGCTATCTTGCGCATCTCACCTGTACTTGTTAGTGCATTGTATCGCGCTATCTTGCGCACCTTATTGGTATCGCACTGTTTTGTGCATTCACCTTGCTCGTACTGTTTTGTACACCTTTAGCATCGCACTATTTTGTGCATATGTTTAGCACTGTTTTGTGCATTCACTCTGCATCGCACTGTCTTGTGCACCCCCTGGTCTAGGAGACCTTAAATCCTCCGGTCTGCGGAGACCTTAAATCCTGCATCTTTATTCGCACTGTCTTGAGCACCCCTGGTCTAGGAGACCTTAAATCTTCTGAAGGTGCAATTCCTTTGGTGTTTGTCGTGCCCGAACGACTTTCGGTGGTCTGGTATAGCCACCTGCCTGTGTTTGCGGTGAGTTCCTAGGAGACCAACTGAGACGGTGGAAACTAGAGTTTGAATGGCTTATGCCTAGAACGCAAAGGTTCGGGATTTCCGAGACTAAAGTCTGGTTTAAATACCCAGGGGTATATCCTCGGCTTGAAATCTGTATGGCAGCCCCATAGATTGAGATAGCATCTGTATGCGCCTCAATTCTGGATACTGATCCAACCTAGTCTGTCACCCTGTTGGAGAATAGGGAAAGCTGCGACCATAGTCAGGGAGAAAAGTAGTACCTGCAGTTCAACCAAGAAGAAGCGGAAGATCCCCAGCAGCATGAGGTAAGTCATTGCCAATTGCCCCTTTAAGGTACCTTTACCTCTTAGCTATTACATTGCGTTTTGGCCACTACGTTACAGTGCATTGCATGAATCTCCAACTTTCAAATCGGCTTCGCGTAGCGTATAAGTCCAACTTTCAAAAACCGGCTTCGCGTAGCGTATAAGTCCAATCTTCAAAATCTTCTCCCATATCATTTTGCATTTTGCCCATGCCTGCGGGCATGCCTGCGGGCACACCTTTTTATTTTGTATGTTTGTCTAAGTCTTCGGCCTTGTCAAAAATGGGTCGTCTCTGGGCTTTGACATTCACTCCCGTCACTTGTGACTTCCGAGTTCTGTCAAAGAGGGGCAACTGTAGACACCCCATTTTTGACCGACCTTAAGACTCAGACGTCACCGATTGAGCGCTTGGTGATGTTGCATGATGTGCTCGTTCAGAAGTCTCAGAGTCGCGGCCGTGAGCCCTGCCTCCGGACTTCCGAACCCTCTTCTGTGCCTTGTCTCGGTTTGCGAACCATACTCGGTTTTCTCTGCTTCTTTTCCTGAGGGGAGGGAGAGGTCCAGCGGACCATCTCTCAATGTCCGTAGGCTACATTTGGTGGCCGTAGGCCATTTTTCCCATTTCGGAGTCCGGTTTCCGGTTTCCAGAGCCGTCAGGCCGTGTGCCTCGGTTCGGGACCGCCTAACCATCTCCGTTTGCCCCGATTTTTGGCATACTTCTTATTTTCTCCCTTTTGAGGGACACTGGGGTCTGAGAAACCCACTTCGTGGCCGAACGCCACTTTCGGTGTTTAACAGCCCATTTTCGGGACCCCGAACTGCGTGTTTTGGCCCCGGAACATTCGTTTTGCAACGGTTTTCGTTCATTTTTGGCAGGTACCTCTGTTTTATCACAGGGAAGGTCACTGAAGGGTGGGAGGCTAGTAATTGTTGCAGCAACCAGTTATCTCTCCTCCGGAGCCTCCCGGCGCCCGTTTTTCGCACTTCCGGGCTAATGTTGAACACCCTAGGGTTAGTGTTGCCAACTTTCAACCACATATCTGTGATCTACACACCTGAGAGGCCACTAAAAGTTGGTGGCCGGCCATTAAGGTCACCTGACCCTTTTGACCCCTTTCTTCCGGGCTAATGTTGAACCCCTTGGACCTTTTTTCTTAAACTTTGAACCACATATTTGTGATGTACACACATGGGAGGCCACTAAAAAGTGGTGGCCGGCCATTAATTCAACTTGACCCTTTTGACCCCTAGCTGGCCGGCTAGGAGGGGTGGCTGGCCGGCTAGGAGGGGTAGCTGGCCGGCTAGGGGGTGTGGCTGGCCGGCCACTTGCAGAAAAAGTGATAGGCCGGCCGTGTTCCTTGCACTGTGCACTTTACAGCTGTGGGGCAATATCCCCCAGATATTTTCTGTGTCCGGGGGATATTTTGTGGGGGAGTTTTACCCTCCTTTTTGCCCCACCTTTACACCCTCTTTTTGTCCATATAACCAGCTGATGGCCTCCTCTACAAGGGTTAGAAAAATTGCTCTTCAAGCTTCCATAGCCAACTCCATCTTCTTCCTTCTCAATTCTTCAAAAAACCCTAACTCCCTAACCATCATTCCTTCTACACCACCAAGCTCTACCACCACCATCTCATTTCCAGCAGCAAGGGAGGATTCTTGAAGGCTAAAGAAGCTGCAAATCAACCCAAGAAGCAACAAAAGCTTGGATCTTCAAGGGTAAGTTACACTTTGATCCTTTTGACCCTTTTCCTTGATCTATTTCTAAGCCCCACTTCTTTTTGGTTTCAAGCTCCGACCCTAACTGAAAAGGGCCATATTTTGAGCTCATCTTCACTTCTCATTAAGGGCTCAACCCTGTTTGAGCCCTCCATAATATACTTGCTTCATTGATCATCTTGTATGTCATGATTTTGCATGCTATTTTTGGCCCATGAGCAATCTGTTTTTGAGCATGTTATAAACTGATGTAAGGCTTATTTTGAGCCCCTCTTCAACATTGGAGAAGGGCTCAACATTGTTTGGTGTCTCCATGTGTCACTTGTAGTTATATCCCTTGTTTGGCTCCATTTTTGCATAAATTGGTAGCCCTCTTTGCTTCTGTTTTTGGACCTTGGTCCGAACTGAAAGTGGTCTTATTTTGGCCTATAATTCATGTTTCATTCACACTTTTTTTCTGTTTGGTGATTATTTTGTATACTTCATGTTTTAGCACCTTTTGAGCCTCATTTTGCATCATATTTTTAGCATGTTTTTATACTGATTTTGAGGCTGCCATATACTGTAAATGTTCATATTTTTGGTCCATATTCAGTGTTGTAGAAGGAAATTTTTCAGTTTGGGTTTTTCTTATACCACTTGCTTCATTACCCCTCTTTTGGCCCCTATTCTTGCATGCTATTTTTCCCCTACCCATACTTGCAGTTTGACCATGTTTATAACTGTGAAAGTGCATCTTTTGGGACTGTCTAGCTTCTGTCTTTGCATTGCATGTCCATATTGTGCATGTTTAGCATAGCTATAGGCCATTTCGGGTGCCTAATGTTGCATTTCGGGACATTTCCTTGTATTTCATGTCATTTCGCTTCATTTCGGGACTGTTTTCCCCCATATTTTGTTGCTGAAATTCCATTGGCATGCTTGCATATCATTTTTGCCATATTTCATTGCATTTTATCACTGCCTCGGTTTGCGTGCCCGTGTGCACGCATTTCGAGGCACTCCTTTTTTATCCGACGGCATCCGATGTGAGTGTGGCTGAGGCTCACTCATGTTGGTATAAGCCCATTTGTCATTTCCATGTCATTTTAGCATCGCCTCGGTTTGCGTGCCCGTGTACACGCATTTCGAGGCGCTCCATTTTTATCCGACGGCATCCGATGTGAGTGTGGCTGAGGCTCACTCATGTTGGTATAAGCCCATTTATCATTTCATCATTCTATCATTGCCTCGGTTTGCGTGCCCGTGTGCACGCACTTCGAGGCATCTCATTTTCAGTGCATCAAGCATCGCCTCGGTTTGCGTGCCCGTGTGCACGCACTTCGAGGCATCTCATTTTCAGTGCATCAAGCATCGCCTCGGTTTGCGTGCCCGTGTGCACGTACTTCGAGGCATCTCATTCTCATTGTATCTAGCATCGCCTCGGTTTGCGTGCCCGTGTGCACGCACTTCGAGGCATCTCATTTTTAGTGCATCAAGCATCGCCTCGGTTTGCGTGCCCGTGTGCACGTACTTCGAGGCATCTCATTCTCATTGTATCTGTCATCGCCTCGGTTTGCGTGCCCGTGTGCACGTACTTTGAGGCATCTCATTTTCAGTGCATCTGTCATCGCCTCGGTTTGCGTGCCCGTGTGCACGTACTTCGAGGCATCTCACTTTCAGTGCATCTAGCATCGCCTCGGTTTGCGTGCCCGTGTACACGTACTTCGAGGCATCTCATTTTCATTGTCATTCTGTCAATCGCCTCGGTTTGCGTGCCCTCGTGCACGTACTTCGAGACATCTCATTTTCATTATATCTGTCACCGCCTCGGTTTGCGTGCCCGTGTGCACGCACTTCGAGGCATCTCACTTTCAACATCCCGTCACTTTCTCGGTTTGCGTGCCTGTGTGCACGCATTTCGAGGCATCTCATTTCCATAGCATTCTGTATGTTAGGATTATATCTTAGTTGCATTTCATGCATATCATGCATATTGCATCGTGTCCGGAATAGGAATTAGCCCGGGCACGGGAAACGAGGTACATTTCGTACTCCGAGTGACGGAATGTGTCTCAATTCCCCCAGTCACCAACACTCCGGATTATCCATGATGGAGTTAGGTTTTAGCTGTAGCTTCATGTGCATTCATCCTATATTGAGTTGTGCATTTCGACTCTTCGGCCATCATGCCTCGGTATACGTGATTGGTGGCACGAGGATCGAGACATGCATATATATGTGCAAATACATTGCTATGCCCCTTTCCTGCTCTCTGTTGCAGCAAGACGAAGAATCAGCAATTTTTCAGGACTTGGCACGCATTTCAAGAACAGATGTAAACAGAGGCTAATTGGGGCATTCCGGTGGATTTCCGCGCAAGACAACCCGGACATGCATCATCCACCAGAAGCAAGACAGTCCCTGGCTTGCACGCCAGTTTATTTGCTTTCTAGTTAATTCATTAATTAATTAGAATTCTGTAATATTTTGGACTGTAATATTCTTTTATTTTGGGGACTGTAATATTTGGACTGTATTATTTAATCGGACCCTCCGAGTGAGGGCACAACTGTAATAAGTGTGCGTGAGTGTGATGTATGTCTTCCAACCCCACGTCTTTCTCCCTTTTATTTATCCGCTTACGATGGTTAGATTAGGGCATATTTAAATTGGCATACAGTATGACAGCATGTTTGCATTCATTCATCTGTATTACATGCACCGGGCTCGGCGCATCATACTAACTGCATTGTACTTTCAATTTCAAAGTTGAATACATGTTAGTTGTAGCATTTCATATGCCATCTTAGAATAGCCGAGCCTACTATAGTTGCATTTTGCATGTGTTGCATTAAGCATTTTTGTATACTTAGGATCATGCATGATTTCTAATGTAGTTTCTGTTTTTGGCTTGGAGTACTCGGTGAGTTTTATGCTTTAGCATCCTTGCATGCGTGTGAGTGTTGCCATGAATAGCATGCTTACCATGAGGCTATGTGCTTATGTGATATAACTGCCTGAATGCCTGTGGGTGAAGGCTGAGTTACTTAAATTGGAATAAATCATCAAATGTTTTAAACTTACCTGCGGGTAGCAAACCACTTTCAAAAACAAACATGAAATGTTTTGTTCCAATTCGGGCGACCCAGTCTATATTTATATGCTGCGAGCATCACATAGTGACCTAGGCTAATAACCGGAATAAGAATTCACAATGTTTTCAAAAATTGATATCATGATTAGTAGAGGCCGGTCTATGACCGGGCGAGCGGGGGTGCTCACGAAGTGACCTTCCCCAATCGTACCCAAGTTCCCGAGCCGAGGCAACTTTGGTGATGACGGACACGTGGCCTTTTGGCACCGAGTCAGGGTTTCCTAAATTTCCCAAAATAAAATATTTAGGTGGCGACTCTGTATCTGGCAAAGCAGTCCATGTTTGGCACTTCTTTCAAAAATCTGTTTTCTCAAAACGATTTGCCGGATTTGGACTCTTTGGTTCAGATTAAGAACCGTGACTGCGAAAGTCGAGTCCGAGCTGTAGCGAGGTCCCCCGCGGGCTTGTTACAATAGGATAATTATAGATATTCATATTTGTTTTAGTTTTTTTTTTAATACATAAATTATGTTTTTTAAGATTTTTTATAAACATAATTTAACAATCTCATCCCTGATCATAATGTATGGGAGAAGTTGAAAAGGGTACTGCAGTAACTATGCACAGATTGTATCTATAATTATTTGTATGAGGGGATTTTAAATGCTGATCAAGGGATTTTAACCAAATCAATAAATGCAGGCATGTGGAAAGACATGTGAATTGGAAAAATGTAATAAATCCTGATCAGGAGATTTTGACCAAATCAATAAATGCTGAGTTTTTTTTTTAAATAAAAAATTTAGAAAATTAAGATTGGGAGATTGGAGCTCCCACAAGACTTGGGAGTTAGAAAAAAATCAAAAAATTAGAAAATGAGGATTAGGATATTGGAGCTCTCACAAGGCCTATGAGTTAAAAACCTCATTTTGCTTAATATATAGTATAGATAGATATAGATATAGGTAGATAGATATAGATATAGATATAGATAGATATAGATATGGCACATACTATTTATATGACACAAGGACCAAAGTACCGGGACAACTGCTGCAAGTTGCCCTCATCTAAATTAAAGGGATTTAAAATTTAAAAAATATATATATATATATATATATATAATATTAAAAAATGTTCACTAAAAAAATTTGTATTAAAAATTAATTATTGAAAACTCCATACTAAACAAGGTAATGTTTTCTATTAATTTTGAAAATTAAAAAATTATTATTAATTTTTCCTCTGTTTTTTTTTTCTCACAAAAAAAACTAGCTACATTAATTATCTCTTTTTTTTTTTTTTTTTTTGTGGAGAGGGGTTTTGACCTGCGATTTTTCTAAAATGGGTGTTCTAGACGGAAAGGGTAGAGTTGGTTCAGACAATAAGAAAGAGTGCTTATGCAAGAGGCGCTTTCACTATAAGCAAGAATAGTCGGTTTTGCATAGGATGCCTTCTTGGATAATAGCTTCAATACTGGCATGCATGAAAGGCTTAAGTGTGAGACATATGAGAGGGGCTTTAGTGCGAAAATAGAAGAAATGGTTTACAGAGTGTCTTCTTGCTTTACAACTTCAATACTTGTGAGAGAGGAGTAGGCTCAATTGCGATAGAGAAATGAGAGTTTGCAAGAAATGTCTTCTTGGGTCACGGCTTGAGTGTCCGTGCGCATGAAAATGAGTGATAAGGGTCACAGTGTGTCTCTTTGGGTCATAGTTTCAGTGCTCCGAAACACAAAACCATAGCATATTAATAAAGAGAAATATTAGTGATAAAATATTTTTGTTTCCTTTAATACAAGAACAGAGAATTTATTATTGGTGACGAAATATTTTTGTCTTCCACAACATAACCTTATGAGACGAAAAATATATTTTTCGTCGCGCAATCAATCAGAATTTATTAGTGAAAAATATTTTCGTCTCCCACAACTTATTCTTCGGAGACAAAAATATATTTGTCGCCCATTTAATAGAAAGATGAAACGACATCGTTTGCATGATGGAGTGTTTATTGGTGACGAAATATTTTCGTCTTCCATAACTTATCATTCCTAGACAAAAATATATTTGTCGCCTAATAAATGGAAATATGCAACGACATCGTTTAATAGGTAGGGAATTTATTGGTGACGAATTACGTTTGTCACAAAAAATATATATATATTGTGACAAAAAATGTTCGTCTTCAATGAACTAAAATAATTCGCGCCAATGCAAATGAAATTGGCCCTTGAATTTTGGAGACGAAATTTTTTTTCGTCTCCTATACGTTTGAGAAAAATTAAAACAACCGACAAAATTAATATTTTGTCATCTTTGGGTTAAATTTTAATACAAAAAAAAAAAAAAAAATTCGTCACCAAATTTTGTCATAATAGTCTAGATTTCTTATATTTTGTTTCATTGTTTAATTATTATTATTATTATTTTCTTTTTGTGGAGAAGGGTTTGCTGTGAGAAAGAATAATAGCTTTGCACAAAACGTCTTCTTGGATAATAATGCTTGCATGCACAAACGGCTTAAATGTGAGAGAGAATAGAGGAGCTTCAATGCGAAATAGAAGAGATGGTTTATAGAGATTGTTTTCTCGAGTCACAGCTTCAATACTTGTGAGAGAGGAGACTCAAGTGCGAGAGAAAAATGAGGGTATGTAGAGGGTGTCTTTTCGGGTCACGATTTTAGTATTTGTGTGCGTGTGAAAGTAAGTGATTAAGGTGAGAGTGCCTCTTAGTTTCTGATGACATTTTAATAAAGAGAAATAATTAGTGATAAAATATTTTCGTCTCAAACTCATATGTTCGTTGCCTAATTAACAAAAATACAAAAACAACATTATGTGGGGATGGAGAATTTATTGGTGATGAAATATTTTCGTCTCCTTCAACTTCACCTTATGAGACGAATATTCGTCGCGCAATCAATCAAAATGCAACACGACACATGGAGAATTTATTAGTGACAAAATATTTTCGTCTCCCAAAACATATCGTTCCAAGACAAAAATATATTTGTCACCTAATTAACAGAAAGATAAAACGAGCATGAAGAGTTTATTGGTGATGAAATATTTTCGTCTCCCATAACTTATCATTCCCAGACAAAAAATATATTTGTCAACAAATAAATAAGAAAATGAAACGACATCATCTTATAAGTTTGGAATTTATTGGTGATGAATTCCTTTTGTTGCAAAAATCTTTAATTTTTGTGACAAAAATGTTCATCTCCGATGAGCTAAAATAATTGGCGCCAACAAGAAAAAAAATTGGCACCTCTTTTTTTCTGGCAAATTTATTTTTTCGTCTCCTATAGTTTTGAGAAGAATTAAAAGAAACGATAAAAGTAATGTTTGGTCATGTTTGGGATATATTCTAAAACGAAAATAAATTTTATCACCAATTTTTAAAAATTAATTATTGAATACTCCATACTAAATAAGGTAATGTTTTCTATTAATTTTGAAAATTACAAATTTTTTATTATTTGTTTCTCTGTATTTTTCCTCACAAAAAAAAAAGCTACATTAATTATCTTCTTCTTTTTTTTTCTTGGAGAGAGGTTTCGACCATCGATTTTTCTGAAATGGGTGTTCTAGACGAAAAGGGTAGAGTTGGTTCAAACAATGAGAAAAAGTGCTTGCGTGCAAGAGGGGCCTTCATTGTGAGAAAGAATAGTGGGTATGCATAGGGTGCCTTCTTGGATAATAGCTTCAATGCTGGCATGCATGAAGGGTGAGACAGAAGAGAGGGGCTTTAGCGCGAAATAGAAGAAATGGTTTACAGAGTGTCTTCTTGAGTCATGACTTCAATACTTGTGAGAGAGGAGTAGACTCAAGTGTGAGAGAGAAATGAGGGTTTGTAGAAAGTGTCTTCTTGGGTCACGACTTCAAGGTCCGTGTACATGAAAATAAGTGATAAGCGTCAAAGTGTATCTCTTGGGATCACAGTTTCAATGCTTCGAAACACAAAACCGCGGCATTTTAATAAAGAAAAATGATTAGTGATAAAATATTTTTGTATCCTTAAATACCAGAACAAAGAATTTATTATTGGTGATGAAATATTTTTGTCTTCCACAACTTAACCTTATGAGACGAAAAATATATTCGTCATGCAATCAATTAGAATTTATTACTGACGAAATATTTTCGTCTCCCACAACTTGTTCTTTCGAGACAAAAATATATTTGTCGCATATTTAATAGAAATATGAAATGACATTGTCTGCATGATGGAATGTTTATAGGTGACGAAATATTTTCGTCTTCCATAACTTATAATTCCTAGACAAAAATATATTTGTCGTCTAATAAATGGAAATATGCAACGACATCGTTTAATAGGTATGGGATTTATTGGCGATGAATTACGTTCGTCACAAAAAAAATTATATTTTGTGACAAAAATGTTCGTCTCCAATGAGCTAAAATAATTCGCGCCAATGCAAATGAAATTAGCGCCTCATTTTTTGAGACGAAATTTTTTTTCATCTCCTATACGTTTGAGAAAAATTAAAACAAACGACAAAATTAATATTTCATCATCTTTAGGTTAAATTTTAAGACCAAAAAAAATTTCGTCATCAAATTTTGTCACAATAGCCTAGATTTCTTGTAGTGTTATTATCTCTAAATGATCCTTAATGATGTGACATTGAGGTTAAACCTTACATGATAGAATATTTGACAAATTAAAATTTGGCACTTATCAGACACATCATTAAGAATGATTTTTAAGGGTGATAAATTAGATATCTCAAACATTTTTCAAATAATAAATCGTAGGGTTGGGTATAAGGTTATCCAACCTGCGAAAATCACCCAACCTAAATTGCCTGTACCTATTCATGCGGTTTCGCATAATTGCTAGGGTCAGATACAGGTTAGAATTTTCCTATTTTACGAGTTGCCGGTGGGTCGCGGTTTTTACTCGCACCTGCACCTGCACCTACACCTGCACCCACCCGCCTACATATGTATTTTTTTTTTTAAATATGGACAGTCAAATTTTCTTGTAAGTTTTGTAAGTGTATAACCCTAATATTCTCTTCTCTCACTCACTTACAAGTAACACAAATGTTTTGTGACTTGTTTTGCATTACAAGTGTGGAAACCTAATAAATACTAGTAACTTGTAATAAAATAAGTAATTCGTGGTTGTGCTTCTTATTTTTTACTAGTTAGTGAGTTCAGCAAACCCTAAAATCAATTTTTCAGAAGAGATGTTTGTTCTATTTTAATTAAAATAATTATGGATTTTGTTTAACTTATACATTTTCTGCAAAGTGGATGTGAGTTAATTGCTTGTTCTTATGATCAGTTTCCTTCTAGAAGTAAATGGATGGATAGGCTATAATTTATTTAGAATAAATCATTTGAAAAATAATGATTTAATGATAGGAAATATGTGATTTGATGAGGCCTCGAATTCGAGGCTTTGAATTTGCCTCGAATTCTGTTTTTTTTTTTTTGGCTGTGTTAGTTTGGTTTTTTTTTTTCCTCTCTTTTCTTTTCTTTTCTTTTCTTTTCTTGCAAGGATGGT
Organism: Camellia sinensis; assembly: GCF_055761805.1. Taxonomy (NCBI): domain Eukaryota; kingdom Viridiplantae; phylum Streptophyta; class Magnoliopsida; order Ericales; family Theaceae; genus Camellia; species Camellia sinensis. Next base: position 19,192,169 of record NC_138966.1, read on the forward strand.
TATGTGTAGAGGTATGCTAAAAAACTAGACATTTCGCACCAACTTAGCCTATATGATTTGATAAGGTGAGTGAGTTGGGTTAGACTGATTGGGTAATAAAATTAACTGATTAGTTAGGTTACTGGTTAAAATTTGTTAATTTCATATAATTTTATACGAGTCTATATTATATTTTTATTTCAAATCAGGAAGACTCAGAGGAAATTGAAATCAAAGCCATTTCAATTTCTTCATAATCTTCCTAATTTGAAATAAAAATATAGTAAGGACTCATACAAAACTATATGGAATTAACAAATTTTAACCAGCAGCCTAACTGATCAGTCAATTTTATCACCTAATCAGTCCAACCCAACTCACTCACCTTATCAAACCATATAGGCTGAGGTTTTTTTTTTTTTTTTTTTCCTTCTATTTGTTGGGCTGTGTTGGTTTGTTTTTTTTTTTTTTATTATTTTATTTTATTTTATTTGTTGGGCAGTGTTGATTTATTTTATTATTTTTATTTTTTTTGTTAAAGGTGGTTATATGTAGGGGTGTGCCAAAAAATTAGACACCCCACACCAACTCATCGTACAAAATTATATGGAATTAACAAATTTTAACCAACAGCCTAACTGATCAGTTAATTAAGTTGGACTGGTTGAGTGATAAAATTGACTGATCAGTTAGGCTATTGATTAAATTTTGTTAATTTCATATAATTTTGTACGATGAGTTGGTACGGGATGTCTAATTTTTTGACATATCCCTACATAAAACCATCCTTAAAAAAAATTAAAAAATAACACAACCCAAAAAAAAAAGCAGGGAATTCGAGGCCTCTAGTACTACCATTTTAAAAATGGGGAGAAAAGACCCAAAACGAATATTTAAAAAATTGAGAAAAACAAATCCAAAAATAAATTTTTAAATGAAAAGTCCAATCCGCAAATCGTCCGCAATTGCCCACATATCTGCGAACTATATCCACACAAATCGCTATCTACACTGCGAACAGTTGCGGGTTCATTTTTTCAAAATCGCTAGCATATGGGCGTGTCTAAACCGCAAACCGAACCGTCAAAAATTGATCCAAGGGCACCCTAATAAATAGAAGTTGCACCACATTTTTTTTTTTTTTTTTGGGTAAATTACAAATACACCCCTTCAGATTTGATTAAAATACGAATTGTCCCATGTGGTTTTGGAAATTACATTTCACCCCTGGGATTTCTAATTTCATAACCAATCACTCATTTTATTAATAAATCATCAAGTCAATTAATAATATTTAATGATGTTAAAAATATGTTTCAATTAATAATTTAGATAATTTTATTCATATATAGGAGATCAATAATGAATTTTATTTTTTTAATTAATTCTGTTAAATAAAAAATTCTAACAAGGGGTATTTGTAATTTTTCAAACCATAGGGGACAATCTGTAATTTAAGCAAATCTCAGGAGGTGTATTCGTAATTTACCCTTTATTTTTTAAAGAGACATTTACACACAAATCTTAATTTATGAACTTATACTCCCTTAAGTCTTAACTAAAAATTTTTGAACGTTCAAGTCCCATTAAATTTTTAACAATCGGAATTGTCCTTCAAATAATAATTGTTATTTATAAAGAAACATAATAATTTAATATTTATTTTGATTTTTAAAACTATAAAACATTATCTTTCAAATTGAAAAAAATAAAAATAAAATTATGTGCTTGGTTAAGTCCAAAAATCGACGTGTTTGGTTTATGTTTTTCAAACTTATTTTTTTGAAAATTTTAGAGTTTTTGCTTGGTTAAGTCCCAAAAATAAAAAATTCAAAATTTTTTTGTTGGATGCACATTTGGAAGATGTGACTTATTCTCTTTTGTTTTGCTTTGTTTATTTTTTTTTTAGTGTTGCTGATTAGTTCCAACAAGTGTACTGAAAGGGTAATGTAGTGGGATTTTGAATTTTAGGTTGACACAATATTTGATGCGGAGAGATTTTAAATTTATAAATAAAATAAAATTTAAAAATATTTTTGTATTTAACGTTATAAAAGTTCGCTTGAAGAAACTAATATTGTTTTGGCTGAGTAACATGCCACCTTGTAAGCTAAGGGTGAAATTAAGTCCTAAGATGAAATGATGATTCTGTCGGGTATTTCCAACCCAAACCTGAGGTAAAGGAAACCATTCTATATGCTGATCTTGAGAACCTAGATGATGAAAACTAATCTGTGCTCCATTGATGCAATGTGTGTATATCTGTTTAGAGCCGTCTGCTATACTAACTAAAGCTGGGGTTGTTAAAGTCGTGCTCCATCCTGGGGGAACTACTTGTTGTTCAATATATGATTTACTAGCTCCTGTATCTATCATGGCATCTATACTAAGGGTTTTTGCTGCAAACTTGATTACACAAGAGATCTCAACTAGATTTGGTTTAGGTATAACCGGATAATTAAATGGTAAAGATGTGGTATCTGGTTGGGCTTTAGAGTATTGACTAAAGGGTTGAGTATCAACTAGGTTGACTAATTCTAATGAATTCATATGCTCTTCAATCAGTTTGTCTTTTAAAGGGTACTTATTGTGAAATTGTTCTAGCTGCTGTTTAAGCTGTCTATTTTCTAATTCTAAACATTCTATGTCAAAACTAGTTTTAGTTTCTATCTCGTGTATTTGTATCCTAAGTTCTCTTACTTGTAGTTCTAATTCTCTAATTGTTAAATGTAATTCTCTGCTTTCTAGACTATGATCTTCTTTAGTATTTCCTAATGCTATCTTGTGTGTCATATTTAATTTTTCTAAACAGACTATACAATAAGTTATATTGCATAATAAACATTGAGCTCGTTTGTATTTAGCTGGAAACCAATTACAATAGCTGCATCTAGTGGTATCAAATCCTAATCCTATCTGAAAGTTATGCTGACATTCAGTATCTGGATTACATTCCATCATAAAGAAAGTTTCTTGGGAAGGTGTTAATCCTATTTCTTGGTTGAGTTGTCCTAAAAGATTATCTATATTAGTATCACTTTCTGAATCACTATCTGAACTTATGGCTTCTATTTGATATTCATAATCGCTGACTATACTATATATTTCTGAATCATCACTAGTTATGCTAACTATATCTTCTTCTAAGTCTTCTATAATATGTAGTCTTTCTATCTGTTTATTAGTATTTGGTCTTTGTCTTTTTGGGCAGTTTTTTGCAAAATGATTAGGTTCTCCACATATAAAACAATTGCATTTTTTTCTATTGGGTTTTCTAACATATCTTTGTTTTCTTTTATCTTTTTCTTCTCTGGGTAATTTCTTATAATTTGTCCTATTAAAAGTTCTACTTTTTCTAATGAATTTTTGTTTTTTCCATGGTTTTTTTATAATTTTTCTTCCAATATTTCTCTTTTCTATATTTTCCATATTTTTTGTATTTTTTCCTATTATGTTCATCTTCATATTGCTGAGGAGTATATATTACACTGCTACAAAAGCCGTAACTTTGTTTTTTCAAGTCTTTCTGTATTTTAACTTCTATACATTTTTCTTTGACCTTATAAAATGTAAAAATTATTCTAGGTCCTATTCATAAAGTTCCTCTTATTCTTAATTCTCCAGTAGCTATTCTTGCTGGTAAACTTGCATAATAAACTTACCATTTGTTTTCTATCTCTCTTCCTAATTCTCCTGGTAATTTTCTAAAATATTTATTTCCTATTTCTTCATCAAAGCTTTTTCCAGTTCTTGCTGCTATGGCTAAGTATTCTCTACTAAAAGGTACAATATATTTCCAACTTCCTAATGTCATTTGGTCTAACTCAGTTAATGCTATGCTTTGAGCGGAGTCATTTCCTCTAGAAGGATCATATCCTATAAGTATCTCTTTAATAAAATTTGTAAAATTCCACGGGTTATTTCCTAATTCTTTGAGCTGTTTAATTGTTTCTTCATATTTCCCCTTGAAAGTTAAATAAATATTATAAGCTGAATCTCCTAAAAGTGTCTCCATATATTCCCACATATCTGTTGATTCATAGGGGCTAGTCATCCATGCTTTTACTGCATCTTTTTCCCATCTTTCTATTACTTTCTGCCATATCTGAGGGTCGAATCTAGCTAAATCTAAAAGGGTTCCTTGATTATGGACTGGCTGTAATTGTATACTCATATCTAGTTGTCTACGCTTTCCATGAAATCTATAGCTTTTATCTGGGTCTGCTTGACTACGTCCTGAGCTGGCTAATGGTCTTCTTCCTCCTACTACATACTGCATTGGTTCTATTGGATCTTCTACAGTTGGTTGTGGATTATTGGTTCCTGAGCTTTCTGTAGTCATATAAAAAGTTTCTTCTAGGTTAGATTGTTCTGGTATTCTAAATATTTTGCTAGGATGTATATTATCTTCTATGATATCATCTACATATTCCGTATGAAATTCCTGATCCAAAAATGACACTGCTTCTTCATGGGTATCTCCTCTGGCTAAGTATTCATAATATCTGGCATCTAGTATTTTATTCATGTCTTCTAGAGTAATTTTTCTAAATTTATCTCATCAATATTATATATCTTATTTTGTGATATAGTTTTTTCTTCTGTCATTACGTAAAGTTGATTTATTTCACTACGATTGTCTTGATTTTCTTCCCTATCTATACTACTAAATTCATCATCTTCAGATTTTTCTGGTGCTACATAAGTATACTGAGTAAATCTCACTGCATAATTTCCATCTGCTGTTTGGTATAATAAATTATCTTGAGGGGCTAATCTCTTTTGTCCTAGAAAATCTCCTAATTTCCAATCTAGTGCTGCATTATCTTCAGAATTAAATTTTTTAGCTGGTAATGCTTTTATTCCTTTTGCGCCTAATAATTTAACTATCTGATCATTAGTAAGTCTATAGTGAGTATTGCTTTCTGAGACTGCTAGACCTAAAAATCCTGTGCAAACCAATAAATTCTTTTCTCCCTTTTTCATTTTATATCCTCTACTCTTTATTCCTATTTTTATCTTTTTATGAAAGGTTGAGGTTGGTAATAAAAAGTCTGGTGTAAAATAAACTATTCCTCCTTTTGAATTCATATCTAGTTCATAACTTCCTAAAATACTTTGTCCGACATCATTAAACCTATCATCATAGAGACATATAAATACTTTAGTTCCTAAATTTTCTCTAGTTAAAGCCTTAACTCCTATCACTACTAATCCTAAATGAGTCATTTTAAGGTGTTCATTTACTGCATATTTATAGCTTTCTCTTTTTATTAAATTTAGCTCTATTTTCTCATCTTCTTGAGTCACGCTAATCATTCGTTCACCATAGTGTTTAAATAAATATTGTTTTTTATGAATCTTACCTAGCTTATACACATATTTAGCTGGAATTAACTCTAACTTTTCCTTTTTAAATTTTTCTATTTGCTGTTCTACATCTATAAATTCTTCCACTTTAACATCTTCATCTTCATTACGCTTTTTACTACTACTTCCTTTTATTAGTTGTTTGAACATTTTTATTTTCTGTAAATTCTACACACTGGTTTCCTAGGTAATTTAAGTTTTTCAAAATATCTAGCTATATCTTCTTCGTTTATTTGAGATTGAGGTTTGTTGGATTGTCCTTCTATTCCTTTTTCTTTCTGAAGTACTATTTTTTCTAAAGACGCTAGGCGATTTTCTAAGCTATGTAGTTGTTCTGATAGGTATTCAAGTTTTTCGCATAGCCGAATTAAAAATAAAATTTCTATATTATTTTGTCTTACTGATATTTTATCTGATTGATTTATTCCTTGATAAGTACTAATTCCTTCCGGGTTATTATGAAAGTCTTCTGCTTGTTTTAAAATAGTCTGGTAATCTCTATTAGCTTTCTTATCACTACTCATAAACTAGGACCTTACAAGTTGTTCTAAAATTTCTAATTTTTGTTTTAAATTATCTTAAATTTGATTAATTTGTTCTATTTGTTTAGCTATTTGATTTGTAGCTGAAATTAATGTTTCTATTTCTAGCTTAGTAGGAAATTTTTCTAAATTTAAATCTATTCGTTTTTGTAGGATAGAACTACACTGATCTTGAATATAATCTAATTTTTTATCTTGATTTTTAATTATACTACGACTATTACGGAGATGATCTATAGATGAAATAAAAAGATTACTAATTTTATCTATGTCCTTTTTAATATTTTCTGCAAAATTAATCTGATAATCTATGATGCTATTTAACTGAGGATTATGTTCACTATGAAGCTGATGTGTAAAAGTCTCTTCGAAATTACAACGGAAATTATCTTTATTTATGCTAAAGCGACGGTTATGGCTGCTGAGTTCTAAATCTAGATACTCTACTTTTTTCATATATAAAATTAACTCCTACTATAAAATTATTACAAGCTACTATAATATGAAATTTATAACTAAAATCTCCAAAAATAAAAACTACTCTATTACCATAAGCAAAATGCATAAACTAATTTAAACTGTCCTAAAACCGAACACTGCTCTGATACCAATTTTTGAGGTGAGGTGTGGGGTTGAGTTAGTGGTTTACCACTATTTTGAAATTGGGCTGAGAATTATCTGACTAATTCTACAGTTATAGATCTTCAAGCTGTTGTATAGCTATTTTTAAGGCCTCTTGTTTTTCAGTTAGCTGTCTATTTATTTGAGAAATTTTTAAACTGTAATTTTCTAGGGATCTGCCAGAAGCTAATGATAAAAGAAACTGATTTTTTAAACTGTAATTTTCTAGAAATCTGTTAGAAGCTAATGTTAAAAGAAACTGATATTTAAATTTTTGATGTTCTAATTCTTGTATTAGTTCAATACTAATTTTAATTTTATTCCTAAGGTCTTCGTCTAAGGGCATATACTTTTCTTTAATTTTTATTTCTAAAGTCTACGTTTTATGGGCATACAAATTTCGATTTTTTAAAATTCTTATATGGACAATATTTCCTTAATATTTCTACTCGGGTTGTACTCCTTTTATTCTAAAATTCTTTTCTATGGTAAAAACTATTTTTAAGAAATGTTTGTTTTCATTACATGTACTCCCACCTTGAGACTAAGCCTCGTTCAACATAGTATATTTTTATTTTCCATTTTTTACCTTTCCCTTTCTGCCTACAATTCGCCCTCCAACGCCTAACCACGGCTCACACGGGCTCTTCAGCTAAGGTCACTCAGTAATAAAATAGAAAACTGAAGATACTATGAAGGTTCAAAGCATGTAATATTAATGAGCAAACAAGCATTCCATAAACTTAATTTTCCCAAAAGAAAATAAATTTTTAGAATAGAAGAGTTACCCTTTCGAAATATTTAAGGAAAAAGAGAAACTACTCACACTTCATATTAATAAGAAATATACTTACAAAGATTATATTACAGACTCTGAAACTCTGAAAAACTTAATACACTTAGAGGTTTTTTGAGAGGGGTTGGAAAATTTACAACGCAAAGTGAAGTGGTATTTTTCATTCTACTTTCTTCGTTGGCATGCAAGCCAATTTATATAACTCAAAAGAAGGATAAAAACAAAAACCCTAATCTATGTCCTATGACTATCTTTCAAGCTTAGACTTTAGGCTTTTTAGGCTTTTTGAAAAACTTTTCTAATCTTATGCCATCTTTGACGAAAGATTGAAAATTGTGTGCATATAAAGACAAGACCTATATGTATACAATTATATGCTTGACTCAAATCACTATTCTGGATATAGATAAATTTTATCAATAAAAGATTAGGATAATGATATCGGGTACTACTTTGGGCCCCATCACATATCATTCAATCCTTCTTTTTTGACAAAATTTTGACACTATAATTTATTACAAGACACGTATAAAGATTTTCACAGCTTTTCTTTAATAAAGTAGGATAAGAGATATCTACTTTATTAAAGTAGTGATTGAAGGAAAATCCTTATGACTGACAGACTCACAAAATATCTACAAAAATCTTTTTTGTCTTTTCTTGGCGTGCAATTTTTTCTGATATCTGAGGAGAATCTCTATCTTCTATGGTTTTTGTCTTCTTCTGACGGAGAGCCAATTATTGATGCTGACCCATGGAGTGATGTTTGTAGGCGGATTCTTGAATGTTATGCAAGATTGAAAGAGTCACGTAGAAATATTACAAGATTATATGAGTCTTGTAGTGTGGGACCCCCTGTAGATACAGTTCTGGAAAATTTAAAGAAAAAGATACAACTATGACCAGTCTAGATTTTGAAATACTAGGAGTAGTATACGCAATAAATAAATTCAGATTATTTTTGCACAAACCTTTTACAATAAGGACAGATTGTGAAGCCATAGTTAGATTTCATAACAAACTAAACGAGCGTAAATTAAGTACTAGAAGATGGGCAAAATTTTTAGATTGTATAGTAGGACAATGATATAAAGTAGAATTTGAGTATATTAAAGGAAGCGATAATAAATTAACAAACTGGTTAAGTAGAAAAATTTATTTAGAAAAAGAAGATAACCAGTTTAATTTTTGTGCAGATAATGGAAAACAGCAAGACCATGAACTTTGGGGGATTTTCTCTTCCCATTCATGAAGGCAGAACCAAGTTCAGACCCTTAACAGGGATTGAGCTAGACCCAGTTCAACAGTGTCTTTTAGATAACCTTTGGACCAGCCAAAACCACCCAGCTAAGCGCCTTTCAGCCCTAAACTCTCTCAGTATATATTTTTCAAAAATCCAAAGCAAGCCCTTGTCTAAAAGTTTTTCTTTCTATGTAGTAGCTAAAGGAACCAAGCCTGGTATTTACCATGATTGGATAGAAGTAGAACCTTTAGTCAAAAATTTTCCCACACCTCAGTTTAAAGGATTTTATGATTTTGAGTCAGCCAGTACCTATGCCCGAAGACAAATAGGAACCAGTTACTTTATTAGCCAGATAGCTAAAGATTACCTGGACATATTGAGCAAGATGAGATCTACCATCTTTGCTACCAGTGGCGTTCCAGTTAGCCAGACAAGTGGAAGCAGTAGTACAAGCAGCAGTAGTTCTAATCCTCAGATAGATTCCCAGAATCCGCTCCAAATGTGCAGACATTGTGAAGGCCTTTCCAGAAATTTCAAGAAAATTATGGATAAAGGCAAGAAGGTTAGTGAAGAGCTAGACCAGCTCCGAGACGAAGAAAAACAATTGAGTGCAACCATTAGAACCTTAACCAACCAGCTTAAAAAATTAGCTCCAGAAAGAACACCTACCTCCTTACCTAGCCCAGAAATCAAACAACTCACCAGTGAGGAATTTGACCAATTGAGTGCTAGAATGTATTTCTTCAGGCATTCTATCATTCGATCCCTTTGTGAGAAAAGCCAAGTAATGGAAGACCTAAAACCCTATATTTATACCTTAGCTGGAGATAGCAGAAACGACGAGTTAGTCATTATTCAGCAGTTTCTTCAAGATCTCTCCATAGCAAGAGTTGACTGCCCCGGCCTAGCTTACCAATGGACCTATACCTATGAAGATGAAGAGCAACCCTGCTTAGACGAAGAAAGATGCAATAAGAGGTCAGAACATTTTGGTAGATGTCAGTGTAACCTAGACTTCAGCATTTGCCTTTGCCAAATAAATTTAGCTACATTCGAGCCGCTGGAGATAGAAATTAGGGGCGAAACTCGTTATCTAACAGCTCCAAAATTGTTAGATTACGGCTTTGTCTCTAGACTAATTTTCACAGATCCAGATCAGACAGATAACTTCGGACACAAGCTTGCTCATGCAGTACTGTGCGTAATGGAAAAACATCATCCGTATGTAGAAGCTTTAATAGATAGCAAACTACCAGAGTAGAAGGAAATATGGTGCAATCCAGCTAAACACAAAATATACCTCAGAGGAACCTCCACATTTCCGGGATACCCAGGACTTCTCAATAGGAGACCCTGGCCATGCAGAAGATTTTCACTCAAAGACCAGCTCAATAAATGGAGAAAATTTGCTAGAAACTCTCTCTTAGCCTATAATGGAAATTATGGACATCTAGTCTGTGAAGATAGACATCAAAAGATACATTGTAATTTTGCCATCCCAGGATATCCATTCAGCAAAGAGACATTTGTCGATGAAAGTCAGTGCCCGAACTACTAGCATGGCGTCTCTCATGAATCACCAGTGATGGGAGAAAATGATCAAGAATGGAACGATGAACCACCCATGGGAGATGGGGATGACTTTTACGACCAACTCTCAGCAGCAGATCTTGACGACCTAGCAGACAAAATGTATGGTTAAAAAAAAAAAAAAATTGTATTATATTAATTTATAATTTAATTACATATTTTATAATTAATATTATAAAATTTTATGATAAACTTACAGAATTAATGCTAGGATATGCACCTATATAAAAAGATACATATCAAATTATTATTTTGATACATATACAGCATGTTCATACACATATATATATATATATATATTCGCTAGTACTCAATCTTACACACACAAAAGTCTCGGTCATGGGTTCTGCCGCCGCACCACCAGGCTCCGGCGCGGGAGTACAAAACCCTAGAAAATCATTAGGGTTTCTGGCAAATGCATTGAAGAGAAAAGACAGCTTCATACAGTTCCTTGCCATGACTGGAATTCTACTCCTGAGCGTCCGATCATTGGGTCAGAAGTACCGCATCAACGACCTACTTGAGGACACCTCTGCCCTAAGAGAAGAGCAACAAGCCCTCTCCGATCGCATGAATCAAATCAAGAGCAGCCTCCTCGCCGAAGCCTCTCTCGAACCCTCCGGCCTCTTCGCTTCCAGGCTTCGCATTCTCTTCGCCGACGATTGATTGATTCAACCATCGAATCGGGATGTTGTAAGTGAGTGTTCGAGTACTACTGATAAGTTAGGGCTTTCAGTCTTCAACTACTTTTATGAATAGTGTTTGAGTCTAATTGAAATGAAATTTTGGAAATTAGGATCTGTTTGCTGTCTTAAACTCTATGGATAGTATTTGATTGGCTTTGAGAGTGATTGGGATTAAAATTAGGCTGTCATTCTGGAGAGAGTGATGAAATTGAAATAAAATGCTTCAATCAATGTGATAAAATATGGCTTTTAGGGGTTTTCCTTCCTCGTTCTCATCCTCATTCTCATTCTCATTCTCATTCTCATTCTTTCGAAAAATGAAATAAAGGCAGTGTATTGATATGTAACCTTATCAAATATTCATCAGTGATTTGATAATTGATTGAGCTTACTTTGTTACATGGTTGGTTTGTCTTTGAGATCTATTACTAACCCATCCCAAATTGTTTGTCCGCCACAAAAAACAATAACTTAAAAATAATGTAATGAGAAAAGTCTTTCATCATTTTGTAAATAATAATCAAGATGCCAGCTTAAAAGCTGAAACAAGCAGAGCTTCTTCCTTTAAAAAACTAGAAATTTACCTAAACCGTGTTTTCAGTTGAAGATGAAGAGTATGATATGAGAACAAGACAGGAAATCATTCCAGAATTTCCATCCCATATGCTGCCCAAATTTAATGGTTATATGTTCATGTAACTATGTCACCTGTGGATAAAGTGATATCTAGAGATTTAGGGTTGTAATTAGTTCACAATTCTCGTTGATTGTGATTTGGCTAATCTTTTACTATTTGAAGTGAACATATAATTTTTCACTATATTTGGTAATAAAAAATGGTGGTTGATATTGTTTTCGAAGAGTTTGTCGATGGTAAATGCTAATTACCCCCAATGGGTGGTCATTAGCCTTTATTTAAGTGAAAAATACATTGAAATTTTTACTGTTTTGGCAATATTCCACCTAATTGACATCATAGTGGGCTGTTAGCCTTATCCTTTTTTTTCATTTTTGTTTGGGCCATGACCCTTTGTTAAATTCTCGTGTAACTTGACTTTTTACGGTTTTCCTGGTATGTTGGATTCATGGATTTTGTATGCAATGGCCAATGTATCTAAGCATATGTGTAACTTCCTTCTATATGACTTTGATAGTTTCCTTGTCCTTTTTCTGATCAATTGTCCTGGAAATTCAAGTGATAGTTTTGAGGACTTCCAATGTCATCTATTGAAAGTTAATCTTATGTATTTAAGAGTATTTTCTACTGCATTTTAGTTCTTGGTCGCCTCGTTTTTTAATCTTTGTGTACCCTTGGTTAAAGGATAAGCTTAGAGAAAGGCCTAGATAGTGATGTTGAACTATAAAAGAAAGCAATTATTTTGTTAATATAATTATGTTTGACTTTCTCTGGGGAGGCAGCTCTAGATTTTTCTCTCTTTTTTTCATAGGAATTTAATTGTTACTATAGAAATGGATTTGATGGAAGGTCAAGCTTTCAGAATTAAAGATTGGATGTTTTGTTGATTCAATATAAGAGGAGGCAATAACCTGTCGATGGTTGGCAGATGAATTATAAATGTTGAATTATGTAGCATGGTGTGATTTCCTGTCGTGAGTGATTAAGTTATTCTACTAGATTATCAAGTTTATAAAGTTCTAGATTGGGGAGGGGAAGCCATAAGGAGTCATGAATGAGAATAGAGTTATAATTTTGGTTTTGACCAATTTACAAGTTATAAATAGGAAAACATTGCCTTGGGTCTTGGGGTGTACTCTGTTCAAGGTTGAGAAATCGAAATCTCTTAGGTGTTACCAATTCCGTAAGGCCATTGGACTAGGAGAAAATCCTTAAATTAACCATGGTGCACTTGAGAAAACTCTTTGCCTAGGACTTGTGCACCCTCAAGGATTACTTGGGCTTTGATCTAGACACCCGGTGTTAATAAAAAAAAAAAATTAGGAACACATTGCATGGGGGTCTGGCCAAAGACTGTAAAGGACATAAGGTGAGGAGAATCATTTTGGATCCAATCCTTGGATAACCAATGGAAAGGATTATTCTTGAATATATATATATATATAGAGAGAGAGAGAGAGAGAGAGAGAGTCCCTAAAGTTTATAATTTCTGTTCATTTGGTCTAATTGGAGATGAATATACAAATCAATAAATAACCCTTGAAGCCTAATTTAAATTTTATTTTTTTTAAAAAAGTTATTACATAATTTGAACAATTTAAATCATTCAACAAAACGCTCAATGTTTTTTTATTATTTTGAAGAAATTACACCCAACTAATTTAATGGGTGTTTGATTGTATGATTTAAGTAGTTCAAATTATAAAATTACTTTTTTGCAAATCAATTTAGGATTTAAAGATTATTGATTTGTACAGTCGTTTCTAATTGGATCACATGGACAGAAATTAGAAACTCAAAGACTAAATAGACGAAATTAATAGTTTGGGGGGGGAAAAAAATACTGGTGATAGTTTAAAAGTGAAATTAAGCCTAATTATATTTATTCACATAATTGAGGTCATATTTGACAGATTTGGAACTGTTGTGACAAAAAATTGGATGAATAGGTGAATTTCCAATGTCCTACTGTGGCTGTGTTCCTCTTGTTATGGTAACCCAGGTACCAAAAAATAAGGTATGACCTAATGGTGAAATTAATTTGTGCAGTTGTCCTTCTTCCACATGGTAGAGGTAGTCAGAAACATAACTGGAAGATGGGTAGGTCCTGGTGGAGGTTATCGATACCTTTCCGTACTTTGTATTTGCAGTATGGAGTTTTGCACAGCAAGTCGACAGTATTCTATCTTCCTTCCCTTGGTTTGAACTGGCTTGTCTATAATTTTTAGCATAAAATTAAGACAGCAAATAAATAGAGTCGTCCGCGAACAAACTCAAGCTCGAATTGGTAAATGCTAGTTCAAACTCGATTCATTAAATTTTTATTGGGTTCGAAATCCAACTTGTTAAAATATTAATAAATAAATCTAAATATACTAAAACTCGACTCGTTAGTTCAACTCTGACTTGTTTAACATTTATTTAAATAATAAAATAAATACACTATTAATATATTAAATAATATAAAAATATGATAAGTATGTTATTTATATATTTAAAAAATGTGAATGTGAATAATAACTAACTATAGATAATACATTTATATACAATGGAGATTAGATATTATTTTGGGAAAATTTTGACTTTTCTTTTAGTATGTTTATATATATTGCATATATAATTGTATAATCAAAGTTTCAATTGTAACTTTTGTCTCATATGTAAGTATGAATTTATAATTTTTTGGGGTCGTTAAAACTCATGAATATGCTTGAGCTCGAGTCAAGCCTAAGCCAACTCAGCTCGAGCTTGGTTCGTTAAGTTTTTATTGAACTCGAGTTCGTAAAATCTTAATAAATAAATCCAAACATACTAAAACTTAGTTCGGCTAGGCTTGTTTGCAACTCTACATATAACCATGTTGAGAGAACTAAGATTCGTCTTGAACCAGTTTTTGATTTGCTGTGGCAGTCTAGTTGTTGCATATGCTATGCTAAGATCCTTTATACAGGTTCTTATTTCCCAGAAAGTCTGACATGGAAATTGCTTAATTGCAATGAAGAAATAAGGAGGATGCTGCTATGTTTCTCGACATATTTGAAGTTAGTACTGTCTACAATTGAGATGTATTTTCCTAGGCTATGTATCATGCGTAACAGGTAAACCTTGGTTGTGTGACACATTCATGTGGACTCACATTTGTGTTGTACCCGATACACAAGATGTCATCACATTTTTGTTTTCTTACCTTCATGGATGTATGATGTTCTGATGAGCTTAGATACTAGGAGGCATTACGCATTGGCTTGAAATTGAAGCTCTCTTTCTTTACATGTGAAGGCTTGAAGTTATATTATTGATTCATTGGCTCTGTACTTATGCTCAAGCTTGCTGGACTTTGAGCCCTTGTACTCCTTGACAATAGCCAAAACTAATGAAGACATGTAGCAGCATAAATGTTATATCATGCTTAAGAAAATGAATTTGTTCACACGTTTGCACAATGTGTGAACTAGTTGAAATTCATGTGCTGGATATCCAAAAAGTGTATTGATCTACCTAAATTTGTGGGCCGATCAATATACATGTTTTGTTCACGCCTTGTCTAGTGTATGAACAAAATCGGACTCCATGCTTAGGGCTGTCTGTTGGGCGGGTTCTCTCAAATTTTACCTAGTATGCTTTAGCGGATGTTTAGTGTAGGTGTAGTCCAATTAGAATCAAGGCTTGAGGCCCAAATCCAATCCAACAAATAGCTAATTAGGTTTTGACTGGAGATGGACCAACCAAAATTCATTTATCAACCTTTTGAAGAACAGGTGGAGGATCTTTTTTGGGTTTGACAAAAAAATATGGGTAATTCTATTTCCACATACTAATTCCTCTCAGTGTACATATTTAATAAACATCTTTTCAATACACAATTATAAAATTATAAATTCTTAGTACACATCTTTATATTCTCATATTACTCTCATTTTCAATTTTAAAACCCTAAGGCTATGTTTGGTTTCAATGTTTGAATTGATTTTTTGAAATTTTTTTGAAAAATTTATAAATAAATAGCAAAAAAATATTTTTTAATTTTTTAATTTTTTTGTTCCTAGAAAGATAAAACCATAATGAAATGAGATGTTTTTATTTATTTATTTTTGAAAACATATTCTAAAACTAGATTAAAAATAGTCTATTTTTTTATTTATTCACCCATTCCTCCTTTATTGCCGTTGTCGCAAATTTCAATCCTCCATCGCCGCCGCCACTGCCATTTCTAGTTCACCCCCCTCCATCCTAGACCTCGACAATCAACCTTTGAGTGATTTGCGGTGGAAGACTTGTGCGAGTGTATGATTCATGGCAAAAAGTAATCGCAGATGAAGAGGAAAGAGGCGATGGGAGGGGATGGCGAATGAGAGAGGTGGCGCTAACGATAGAAAATGGTTGTGATGTTTTAGAATTAGGGTTTAAATAGAAAAAGATGGGGGTATTATAGTATTTTTATTCTAAGACAAAATTGTATTAATGAAAATTTTCATCAAGTGTGTGAACTAAGAAGAATTGGTGTGCGGAAATAGAATTACCCAAAAAAAATATAAGTGGAGGATGAAGAAAACTGAAAAGGTCATCAAAATTTAAAATTTTGAAATTTGAAAATAAAATCTCAAGCAATTGTATAGAGGCAATCTGGGAATGAAAGGCGTGACAAAGTTCATATCAAATTAAGATTTGACTTTCCATAACTACAATGGAGTTAGGGAGAGAAAGTGCTCGCGAACTCTTTTCTACCGAAGAAGCCGATTTGCTCCGGTGTAGTAAAAAGAAGGTTAAAATAAGGCGAGATAATGGGTCGATAGAAGAGATCGGTGTGGTTGAAGTCAACATTGTTGATTTGAAAGGCGTCGAATATAGCCCCCGTGGTACCCAAGGGTTTTCCTTTCAGGAGGCCCTTACAAATGATAATACCAAACGCTGGTGTACTGGCGATAGTGAGGATGATGAACTTGTTGATTCTGTCGATGTTGATGGTGATAGCGCAGGTTCCACCTCTCCTTGTCCTCGACTTTCTGTTCCACCGGATGAATTACTCAAACTCCGAGCTCCATGGCACAAAGCTCTCATCGTTAAAGTCTTAGGGCGAACCGTTGGTTTTAGTCTCTTAACCCAGCGGATGAAACAAGTGTGGCGATTACAACAGCATTTTGACATGGTTGACGTCGGAGAGGGTTACTACTTGATTCGTTTTGCTTGTAAAGCGGATTACCTTCATGTCCTTCTTGATGGGCCATGGATTGTTCTTGGGCATTATTTAACGGTGAGCAAATGGCAACCCGATTTTCAACCAGTTTTCGATGACCTCCCTTCTACAATGGTATGGGTTCGATTTCTTGGTATCTCGATTGAGTATTTTAATGAGAAATTATTGATGCGGTTAGGGAATTTGCTTGAGCGGGCTATTAAAACTGATAGGCTTTCCGTTGATGCCACTAAAGGGAGGTTTGCAAGAGTTTATGTTGAGCTCAATCTGAAACATGCACTCATCTCTAGGGTGAGCATCAATAATATTGAATTCCTTGTAGAATATGAAGGCTTACATCTTATCTGTTTTGAGTGTAGCAAGTATGAGCATCGTTAGGAAGTTTGTCCGTCGTTGGTTCTAGTGCCAACACCCGAAGTTGAGATGGGGACTGTCCAATTGCTGACGACCAGAGTTGAGAAGGGTCAAAAATTTTGGACCATGGATGATAACGCAGACACGTAATAGGGGTACGGCCACTAATCGCTCTCGTACAACCTCTGCCACAAAGGGTGATTCGGTAACCACGTCCCAGGGTGCTCGCACGTCGCCTAATGCACGACCCACTCTGCACAAGGGAAAGGCAGTTATGTCACTGGCACCTCAGGCTCTCGTTTTTCAATCCTACATGAAGGGGACATTACTGAATTACACAACTCTTTTGGGCCATTTAACTCTTTTGATAATTTATCAATCGGGCCTTTCGAGTTGGGCCATGGTTCTACTTCTGGGCCCTCCCCCGTTACTGAACAGCAGCAGCCAAGTTCCAAGGCCCATTCCAATAAGCCCAAAGCTCGTTCTTCTATTCCTAAGGCCTTTAATGCCTCTCCCAGTCAGACAAACCATCCTAAATTTCCATAGTCACACACATTCCTAATCTCCCCCCCCCCCAATCTTCCACATCCTACACTCCTCCCTACCCCGTTCCCTCCTTCCACCTCTCTGGACAATTTTCGCCCCCTTCCCTCATTTAAAGTTGGAGGATCTGTTAAGAGCCATACCGATGGATCGGTTTTGCAACCTACACCCCCCACCATTGCCATCTCCTTTTCAGATGATCGAATTCCTGAGATTTCTACTTGTGCCAACCATGGTCGGCCACCGGACCACTCGGCCCACCTTGGTCATTCCTCCCGAGATGATCACTGTGGTCCTATTGAAAATGAGCCCTGTTCATGACGTTCCAGTGAAGCTGGGGAGAGTTGCGAGTTTACAGATGGTATTGCAACGGGGTTTGATCGTTCAGGATCAACCCAGATGGAGCTCTAGCCAAGTGTTTGGCCTCCCATTAATAATTATCCCCATGAAGCTCCTTGTCTGGAATTGTAGAGGTGCTGGTGGTGCTACAACTATCCATACGATTTGTGAGCTTGTTCGAGCGCACGACCCGGCGGTCTTGGTGTTACTTGAAACCAGGGTTCAAAGTCTAAAAGTTAATCCCATCCTTCGTAGGATTAGATTCTCAACCATGGCCACTGTTGAAGCGATGGGTTTTGTCGGTGGGATATGGTTATTGTGGAGAACTGACTTGGTTGATGTGGAGGTTCTACCACCACATTCTCAAGCTTTAAGTGCCGTAATTCGTCGGTGTAATGAGGTGGATTAGCTCGTCACTGCAGTCTATGCTAGTCTATGTATTCACTCTCAAACTGAACTGTGGGATTATCTGGCAGGGGTAGCTCATGGCCTCTCTCTACCTTGGTTAGTGGCTGGTGATTTCGACCAAATTATGGCTCATTCTGAAAAACAAGGAGGTGCCTCCTCATCTCATCGTCAATTAATTATGTTCTGGGATAATATTAATCGTTGTCACTTTTCAGATTTGGGTTTCTCGAGGCCGAAATTCACTTGGACAAACGGGCGCAAAGGGGTTGCTAATATTAAAGAGTGAATTGATCGAGCTCTTTGTACTGATTCGTGGTGTCATTTATTTCCAGAGGCGTGGGTCCAGCACCTTCCCAAGATAAACTCTGATCACTGTCCTTTACTAATTTCTTTGTTTGGGACAATTCCTCAACACTCTAAACGCCCATTCTGAATGGAGGCAGCTTGGCTAACTCACCCTACCTTTAAGGATGTTGTTCATCATTCTTGGAGCTTCGCAGAGAATAATTTGCCTTTAACCATTGATCGTCTTGTGCATGCTGTTACTATTTGGAATAAAGAAGTCTTTGGGAATATTTTCTGGAGAAGGAACAAGGTTTTGGTTAGACTGAGTGGTATCCAACGAGCCTTGGGCTCTTCTCCTAAATCATTTCTAGAGCAACTTGAATCGGAACTTACTCAAGAATACAATAGAATTCTTCTTCAGGAGGAGGTTCTCTGGTTTCAGAAGTCTCGATCTAACCGGCTTATGTTTGGTGATGCTAACACTCGCCTTTTCCATACTTCCGCTCTAATTCAACATAAACGAAATAGAGTTATGGCTCTAAGGAATGATGATGGTTCTTGGTGTTCAGATCAACTGGAGTTACAACGTAAAGCTATTCAACATTTTCAAAAGTTGTTCCAATCTGAGTCTGGCATCTCCACTTCTCCTTTAACTCACTCATTGCCGATCTTAACCCCTAGAGAGATGGCGCTTCTCAATCATCCTATTTCATCTACTGAAGTTAAAGATGCTGTTTTTTCATTAGGTCCTTACAAAGCCCCCAGTCTTGATGGAATTCAACCTTTCTTTTATCAATAGTTTTGGGATGTTGTTGGGCCAGCTCTCACCACAGTTATTCAGCAGATGTTTGCCTCTGGAGACATTCCCACAGATTTGAATGAGACTCTTATCACCCTCATTCCTGAGGTGGATCATCCCTCTACTATGAATCATTTTCGCCCCCATTTCCTTGAGCAATGTCACCATGAGAATTCTATCCAAAATTCTGGTATTTCAGGTACGCCCTTTTCTCACGAAGCTTGTTAATCCACTTCAGAGCAACTTTATTCGTGGTAGACAAGCTACGGATAATATTGTGCTCGTTCAAGAGCTTCTTCATTCCATGCATAAGTCCAAAAGCTCTAAAGGGGCCATGGCCATTAAAATTGATCATCGAAAGGCGTATGACAGAATTGAATGGCCGTTTTTGGAGCAGGTTCTGAATAAGATAGGGTTCCCCTTTTCTTGGATCACTCTGATTATGAAGTGTCTCTATAACTCAGCTGGCCATCCTTTGGAATGGCGCCTCAACTTCCTTTTTCCAACCCTCCAGAGGGTTAAGACAAGGAGATCCTCTTTCCCCCTACCTCTTCCTTTTCTGTATTGAGAAATTGGGCCACAGTATCTTGGAAGCTGTTAATCAGAAACGATGGAAACCAATTAAGATCTCCAGGCAGGGCCCCAAGTTCTTCCATCTCTTTTTGCAGACGACCTGTTTTTATTTGGTGAGGCTTCTGGCAATCAAGTTTCAGTGATGAAAGACATCATGCAAGTATTATGTCGCTTGCCAAACCTGTACCGTTTTGAGCATGGAAAGTGGCATTCCTATTACTCTTGATTTGGGTAAATATTTGGGTGTTCCTTTACTTCATGCTCGGGTCTCTAAGAACACTTACAAGTACATTATTGATCGAGTCAAAGATTGGTTAGCAGGTTGGAAGGCCAGGCAGCTGTTTTTGGCTGGCCGTGCTATCGTCATCCAATCAATGACATCTTCTATTCCTGTCTACGCCATGCAAACTACGCTTCTTCCTAGCTCCGTTTGTAATACCATTGATAAATGTCATTGTCGCTTTCTTTTTGGGGGGGACCCAAATCATCAGTTTATGTCTCTTATGGCTTGGGATACGGTGTGTAAGCCCAAAATTGAGGGGGGTTTGGGTTTACGTAACATGAGAGCCATAAATATTGCTTTATTAGCGAAGTTAGGATGGCGGGCTATTCATGAGTCTACTCCTTGGGCGATAGCGCTCCGTTCCAAATACTTAGCCTCGGGTAAACAACTGTGGGATCCTTTTCCCTCCACTTCTTCGTACACTTGGCGTAGTATTTATAAAGGTGCCTTGGTGGTAAGGGATGGGGCCCAATGGAGGGTTGGCAATGGGAGACGTATCAATTTTTGGACGGATTTATGGTTAGGCTCTATGCCTCTTCTTCATCATGTCTTATCCCTTCTATCTAATGATGAATTGGTTTTAAAGGTTGTAGACTATTGGGGAGTTAACGGAAGCTGGGACTGAGCCAAACTATCCAACTGGTTTTCCCCTAATTTTTCAGCCCTTCTTTCACCAGTGGTGGTTCGACCCGAAGTTGAAAATTTGGACATCTTAGTGTGGAAACATTCTACTCATGGTAAATTCACTACTAAATCAGCCTATTTAGCCATTAGGCAGCAAGATGGTCATGTTGAGGCAGATTTTGAGGATTGAAGATTAATTTGGAGGGCTCGAGATCCTAATCGATGGAAATATTTCACGTGGTTGGCCCGTAGTGACCGTTTGTTGTCTAATTCTTTAAAATATCAACGGCAACTTGCACCAGATTCATCATGCTCTCTATGTCTCCACCATAATGAATCGACGCTTCATGTTATGCGTGACTGCACTCGAGCTAGACGTATATGGCAAGAGATTATTCCTCTCTCTCATTGGATAGCCTTTTTCTCATTACCTTTTACCTAGTGGGTAGATCAGAATTTGAGAACTCCTCCATGGAACTCCAGCTCTGAATCTTGGCCCTCTTTATTTATGGCTGCCATATCTTCTTTATGGTTTTGGCGAAATCAACAAGTTCACGGCTCAGATTTTACAGAACCTTTTCAACCGGTGACATTCATTAAGGCTAGGGCTCTTGAATTCACGGCCTTGAAGGATAGTCTAATCAGGGGTTCAAGCATGACCTCCGTTCTTATTGCTTGGCAACGCCCTATGACTGATTGGGTAAAGATTAATGTTGATGGTGCTGTGGCCAAGCAATCTAGGCAAGCCGCTTGTGGTGGTCTCATTCATTCCGCTCGAGGTAAATGGCTTAGTGGGTTCAGGCATCAGGTTGGCTCCTCCTCAATTCTTGTTGCTGAGCTTTGGGGTATTTGGAAGGGGTTACAGCTTGCTTGGATGCACGGGCATCGCCGAGTGATTCTTGAAACTGATTTGGTTGAGGCTTTTCAAGCCATTCAGAAGGCAACTCCTTTGCATCCTCAATTCAATATCTGTCAAGAGTTGTGGGACCTGTTACATCAGAATTGGGAATGTGATGTTCAATTAATTTGGCGCGAAGCTAATGGGTGTGCAGACATTCTTGCTAAAGAAGCTCTTGGCATGGCTACGCAGTCTGAGATTTTGTTTGTGGAGCCTCCTTCGTTGGCTCTAGCTTTGGTGTTTGATTTGCAGGAGACTGGTTCCTCCAGTGTCGTTCAGCTATAGTCTTTTTTTTTTTTTCTTTTGCTTTGGCTGCGGCCCTTTGTTCCAAAAAAAAAAAAAGGTTCACATCAAATTGAGTGTACAATGAATTAAATCTCAATCAGTTGTATAGAAACAATCTGGGAATGAAAAATAAAAAAGTGTCAAAGTTTCTACCAAATTGAGTTGTACACTTAAGATTTTTATTTTTTAAATTCTCTTGAGGATTATATTTACTAGTAAATATTTGATAATGGCTTCGTTTGAAAAGTAGGTTGGTATTTCAGCTTGTTAGCTATTTTTAACCTGCGCTAAAAAGTTTTGTTTGGATTGAATTTTTTGATTTTTTTGACTTTTCTAAGAAAAAAAAGTGAAATGATTATAGTTTAGATGTGACATTTTGTCTTATTGACTTTTTAACTTATTTTGTCTTTTAGCCTCCTAACCTAACATGTTAAACGAGAGCAATATTTCAAATAGAAAATAGGAAGTACTTTTAGGTCCTATTTGGTGTAGCTTATGAAATTGTTTTTTCTTTTTCTTTTTTTAAATTTGTGCTAAACTGTTTGGTATAATTTTTATTTACAACTTATAAAATAAAAATAATTTATATAAATTTTTTAAAAAAAATTGATATTATATTTTTGGATTATCAACTTGTAAAAAAATGTACCAAACAAGTTTGATAGTCTAGACACTCATTTGCATTGAGATGATGGTCAAAAGAAGTTGTCATGGGCTGAATAATGGCCGGGACATTTAACCGATTTGAAAGCAAAATGTATGGCTTTTGGATATCTTGTGTCGCAAGTATATTGTAATTATGTGTTATGCTTCGTTTGGGAATCATTTGAAAAAAATCACATGTTTTTTTTTCATCTTTAGCTTCTTTTTTATTTCTTTTTCTTTTTTCAATTTGTGTAAAAAAATTTACTTTTATAATTCGTCTATCAATGTATAAGAATCTAAAAAGTAAAAAAAAATAACTAATTAATAATTCTAAAAAAGTTCACTAAAAACAAATAATTTAATTGTTAGAAGCATAATTAAAAGTGTGGGTGGCGCAGAGAGTATCATACAGCTCAGTGATGCTATTAATAGAGGTCTAATGGGTTTAGCACCACTGAGCTGTAAAAATTAGAGTATCATACGACCCAAACCCGGCCCTATGGGTTTAGCACCGTAACCGGCCAGTAATCCGAGATTACCGAAGGCCTGCTGAACAGTAATACAGTGAAACAGAGTACAGGGCCTGGCGGAAGCCAATACAGTAAATAAATAGTGTCCATTGAGCTGTGACAGTCTGCATGCAAAAAGGCTTTTCATACATTATACAAAAACAGTACAGAACAATTTTATAGAAATTAAAATAGCATTAGACCTATATAGCCAATACAGTAAATAAATAGTGTCCATTGAGCTGTGACAGTCTGCATGCAAAAAGGCTTTTCATACATTATACAAAAACAGTACAGAACAATTTTATAGAAATTAAAATAGCATTAAACTTTTTATTAATAGCATTAGACCTCATCAGTGATGCTTGTAAAAATTAGAGTATCATACGACCCAAACCCGGCCCTATGGGTTTAGCACCGTAACCGGCCAGTAATACGAGATTACCGAAGGCCTGCTGAACAGTAATACAGTGAAACAGAGTACAGGGCCTGGCGGAAGCCAATACAGTAAATAAATAGTGTCCATTGAGCTGTGACAGTCTGCATGCAAAAAGGCTTTTCATACATTATACAAAAACAGTACAGAACAGTGTACACAATATTCACATCCATTTAACTAGGGACTCAACCCCACCTAACAGTACAGAAAACATTCCGTCTGTACAACACAGTATACAAAATTAACAGTCACACAGTACAGGGACCTAATCCCTGTATAACAGTACAGTAAACAGTCAGTCTATACAAAACAGTTAGACAGTACAGAAGACAGGCGGGGGAAAACCAACAAAACACCCCCAAGCCATAGCATGGCAACTCGGAACCTCACAGTGAGGCACAAAGGCTGGCTTGACAAAACTGGAGTAACCCTGACGCCTCTAGCTGCGGTCTGGTGCCTGTACACCTACATATATATATGAGCAGTGAGCTAAAGCCCAGTGAATAACATAAAGCGTAAAGGGGTTTAGAATGAATGTCCTTACAGTAATGAAAACAGTTTATTTCAATCAGTCATTCAGTTGTTCAGTACAGTAAACAGTCATATGTGGTACATCCATTAGCATAACAGTAACAGTAGGTCTTAAAAGACCGAACAGTAATGATGGCCATCAGTCAGTAAACAGTAGTGGTTCCACAAGGAAACCGACAGAGATCTCTGTAACAGTAACAGTAACAGTAAACCGTAGGTACTAAGGATGCCACAGTACAGTTCAGAAATAAAGGACATACATTCATTCAGTAATACCAGTTCAGTAAACAGTTCAGTTCAGTATTCAAAAGATATCAGTTGAACATATCTTTACACAATCGTTACTCACAGAGTTTGGGCCACAGTATGCTAGAGCGTGTCTCCCCAGTCGCCAACCCTACACAGTTAACAGATTGAACACACACTAAGCTACCCAATTGGGAACGGTAATAACTTAATTCCTAATGCCTCGGTGTGTTCTACATCTATATCCTCAACAAGATGTCTTAAACTAGGCCTAAGAATGCCTAGAATGGGATGAGGATGCAAAGATGTACATTTAAAAGCATTTTCAGAAAAACAGAGTTCCGCTCGAGCGCAGGTTTCCCCGCTCGAGCGGTCATGCAACAAAGGTACACGCTCGAGCGTAAACTTTTCCGCTCGAGCGTACTGTAAAAGTACTGGATGGGTGAAATCTCCGCTCGACGCCCGCTCGAGCTTGAGACATGACTCCGCTCGAGCGCCCAATCCTCCGCTCGAGCGGAATGTAAAACAGTGCAGAGAGATGCTGGTTGCTCGGATTCCACGCTCGAGCGTAACTTTCCCCGCTCGAGCGGGAGTGCGAAATCTGGAAAACCCAGATTGCACCTCCAAGCTCAAACTCAAGTTTAAATGCATCAAAGCCGATCCTCTTGGGTTCATTTTCTGGAAAACACTTATAAACACATGGAATAACATGATTCAAAGCTCAATTTCAGAAATCAAAGCCCAAGGGTGTTTAATTCAAACCCAATTTCAAACCATTTTCCAAGAACAATCCTCAAACATGACATGCATGATCTTAAATCATTTTCAAAGCTTTAATGCTGTTTCAAAAGAGCTCAAACCTTCAAAAACAAGATGAACTCATGGAGTATAACCAAAGGATGGACATGCATGTGAGGAAACATGGACTACAACCTCTAAAACTTCAATATATGTACATGCATGCAACAATTAAGCTTCAATTCAACATCTAAACCATGTTTTGGCTCTACACTCCATCAATATGACATGAACCATGCAAGAGTCAACTTAAAACATGAACAAGAAGACAATGGAGCTACCTTTAGTCTTGTAGTTCAAGAAGGGAGCTCAAATTAACAATCAACCTCAACAATTTCTTCAATTTCCAAGCAAAACCAAGCCAAAAGAGGTGAAATCTAACTCTCTCCCTTAACTCTCTCCCTCTAGTCGGCAAAAGCAAGAATGAGCTGAGCAAAATGTTTGATTCAAGCATTTCAAGGCTCTAACATGTTATAATAAGGGCCCACTAACAATGGCAAAATTGTAATTACGTCGAATTCTTTAATTAGCTTATTTTAATCTAATTTAATCATACCTAATCAAGTTTCAGATAATTATACCATAAAATCGCATAAATTATGAGGGTCATAGATCACTAATCAGTTTCGGATTCGGCCGCCGATAAGGCCTTCAATTAGCAGTTTAAACATATAAGCATGAACAGATAATCAGACAATCAAACAGATGGAATGCAATTAACTAACATATACTCAGTCAATTCAGTTCAATTTCAGTCAGTCAGTTCAGTATTTCATTCAGTTCGATTATCGGTCAGTTATCAGTCATTATCAGTTTCGTTTAACAGTAATCGGTCAGTCATTAATCAGTAAACAGTATGAGGGTTGTTACAGCACTTCAAAAGCCTCGGCCAGACCGAGCACTTCAAAGCCTCAGCCAGACTGAGCACTTCAATGCCTCGGCCAGACCGAGCACTTCACAGCCTCAGCCCGACTGAGCACTTCAAAAGCCTCGGCCAGACCGAGCACTTCAAAGCCTTAGCCAGACTGAGCACTTCAATGCCTCGGCCAGACCGAGCACTTCAAAAGCCTCGGCCAGACCGAGCACTTCAAAGCCTCAGCCAGACTGAGCACTTCAATGCCTCGGCCAGACTGAGCACTTCAAAAGCCTCGGCCAGACCGAGCACTTCAAAAGCCTCGGCCAGACCGAGCACTTCAAAGCCTCGGCCAGACCGAGCACTTCAAAGCCTCAGCCAGACTGAGCACTTCAATGCCTCGGCCAGACCGAGCACTTCAAAAGCCTCAGCCAGGCTGAGCACTTCAAAGCCTCGGCCAGACTGAGGACCTCAAAGCCTTGTCTGACCGAGCACTTCAACAGCCTCAGCCTGACCAAACACTTCAACGCCCAGCAGAACCACATTTTCAACACTTAGTCACACTTTGAAGCTTCTTTACAGCTCCAGGATCACGTCTTTACCTAGTTAACTTCTCCACATACTCTCACGTATTTCATTTACTGATCAGGTTATTTGCCAAGTATTTAGTTACAATTTATAACTTGCCTCTTGCTCCAATTTTTCCATTATCTTTTCAATTTTAATACGACTCCAATCGCACTTAGTCAATTTGCCAACTATTTAGTTACATTTTCAACACTCAGTTTCCATTACTTTTATACATTCATCCATTACAATTAAATAATCTTTGTACACAACTTCATTACAGTTAAATTCTCCATACCTTCATTTATTCCTTTACAATGTGTTTACAAGTTAAAAAAAAAATAAAAAAAACCACAGAGCACGCCCAGATTTTCTTCTCCTTGACTACTCCTCCTCGCTGGATGCCAGATCCTCTTCTTCAACGCCTTCGTCCAGGGGGGTCTGGGCCACATCATCTTCGCCTATTGTTACACTACTCAGGTCCAAGTTTGGGAACAGCTCTTCATCTCTACGCTTGAACATTTTCCAACCGCTGTCCCAGAACTCGGCCATTTCGTGCTTATAGAAGTCTGACTGCTGGAAGCTTTCAATCACCTCTGCTTCCGTCCCACCCCCAGCAGTCTTCCTTGATGGGCCCACCCCCCCAGGCTCTTGACCAGCCAGACTCCTGGTGACAGCAGCATCCACCACCATCTGGAATTCGGGGGACCCTTTATATTGCTCCACTGCTGCGACGCATAGATCAGGGTAGGCCGCCTTTTCAGACGCCGCCTTCGCCCTCTCCTCGTCCAGCTCCCTTTGCAGGGCCCCCCTTTCAGCAGCCGCCGTCGCCCTCTCCTCTTCCATCCCCTTCCTCAGACTCTCCAGCTCCGCCGCCACCTTCGCCTTCTCCATCTCCCACTCCCTCAGAAGCCTCCCCTTGTCCTCCTCTGCTCTGGCGCGCTCCTCCCCCAGCTCCTTCAACAGGTCTCCAATTCTGGAGTCCGCTTCATCCTTTTGCCTGACCAGCTCTTCATTGCTGGTCATAGCCTCTTCGTGCCGCTCGACTGCCACGGCGCAGGCCTTCTTAGACTCTTCCAACTTTTTCTGTTCACCAGCCAGTTGGAACTCCAGCGACACAACCTTACGGCGTGTGTCCTCCAGTTCCAACTTGACTGCTGGCAGATCGGCGTAGGCAGTCTCCCAGTCGGCACTGTCCTTCCTTAATTTGGCCAACTGGGCCCTGGCCTCCTCAGCCTTCAACTTGGCAGCCCTAGCCTTCCTAAGAAGAGCCCCCGCCAAGGTGGTTACCTCCATTTGGGCGGAGCATAACCCCCTCAGCAGGTCGGCCTCATTATACCCAGATGCCGCGCGCAGAGCTCCCTCCTCCACAATCCTCACCAGGTGGTCTGCCCCCGCCCTGGCTGGGCCTTCTTCTCTCTCCAACCTTCCAGCCACCGCGCGCGCGTGATAAATCGCCGTAGCCAGACGATCCCCTCCTTCCTGGGGGTCTGGCCTCTGCTGGACCTGTTCCCTTCCGCTCGGCGCCGCCTCACTCACCCCAGCCTCCACTTGCACTGGTGGAGCAATCTCCACAACCTCTACCGTTGGGATGATCTCCACCACCTCTGGGGCGTCCTTTGCCGCAGGGACCTCCACCTCCGTTGGGGCCACCTTCGCCCTCTTGGCCCCAGACTCCTCTGCAACTTCCTCTGGGGCACTCCTCTTCTTCTTCTTCTTCTTCTTTTTCAGAGCCTCCACCCCCTTTCTGACCTGTTCTTTTACAGGGTCCATAGGCAGCAGACGCGGCTCAAAGCTGCTTAAGTCTTTTTCCCCCAAAGGCCTGGGGCGCGGTCGGATCCTCTCCCGCGCGATCGGTTGAGGCGGTCGGTCCCTCTGTGCCTCCATCAACCTCGCGGCCTTGGCCATAACGGCTCGATCCTCCACCTCCTGCGCTCTTCTTCTCTCCTCCAACTCCTCCCGACCGAGGTCTCCAACTTTCGGCTGCGGTCCCAGCCCCGCCTCAAACAGTGCAGACGGCTGGACAAGATCGTCCCATTTGGCTTTCTCTCTCTCTTTCCACTCCCTCACTCTCTTCACCCTCTCTTCCGCCACCGCCCCCAGCCTAGACTCCATCGACCGAATTGGCACCTTCCAGATGGTGCGCACCCCCATCCCCCCATTAACTGACACGAAGAACCACCGTGGCCGCCACCCCTTGATCGACGTAGGCAGCCCTGCCACCAACCCCCTGCCCATCACCGCCTGTAGGGTGACCCAAGTTTCTTGCTGCCCCGACGCTTTGTAACATGAGAAGAACTCGTCGATCGTCATGGCCTCCCCTCCATTCGCCTTAGGCCACTCACTCGCACAGGCCATCAGAATCTTCCACGCATTGGGCATCAACTGCCCCAGCGCTACCTCCAGGCGATTTAGCACGTCAACCACCACTTGAGGCAATGGCAGCCTCAGCCCCCCTTTTAGCGCCTCCTCGTACAGGGAAAACTCCCCTGGCTTCACCGTAGACGGCCTTTCCCCTGGTGTTGGCAGCCGTAAATTTACCTCCGCCGGAACCTGGTACCGCTCCCTAATCGCCTCCAAATCCGCCACCGTGAATGTGGATTTGTCTGCCCTAGTGTGCCACTGTTCCGACTCCACCTGGTTTAGTGGCTTTGGGGCCAATATCAGGGCCGACGCCTCCGTCCTGTACTGCGCTGCTAACTCCTCCCCATCATCATCCCCCAACGGGTCCACCCTCACATTAACTACTTCTTCTCGTGCCATTTCTAGGGCTTGCTCACAAAACACTTCTGACGCAGACGCAAGGAAGTTGAGAGAATGCTACACAGATATGTCGCACGCCGTGAAGGAGTTAACACTTGGATGTTTTGAATTTTTGTACAAAGGTAGGTGAAACGCATTATACCAAAAGCCTACGGTTTTACCCGTATTCCATGGATCCACATTAATTTTCGCCCGTTTCAAAACCTTTCAAATCAACCGCCAAAACCGCCTTTTCAAAACCCCCCCCCGTGACCTATCGTTTCATTTTTGTTCCAACGCTTCATTTCCCCCCACGATACTGCCACGTGTATGGCCACGATGCACTGTCCCCTCCCCTTACCTTGTCCTTTCCATTTCACATCATCACATTTTTTAGCCCCGCGCCGTCCCGATTGGCACGCCTCACGGTCGACCCCTCCCGCTCGGCCACCCTCGCGGTCGGCACCCCTCACGGTCGACCCCTCCCTCTCGGCCACCCTCGCGGTCGGCACGCCTCGCGGTCGACCCCTCCCGCTCGGCCACCCTCGCGGTCGGCACCCCTCACGGTCGACCCCTCCCGCTCGGCCACCCTCGCGGTCGGCACGTCTCGCGGTCGACCCCTCCCGCTCGGCCACCCTCGCGGTCGGCACGCCTCACGGCCAACCCCTCCTCCCCGGCCACCCTCAGGGTCAGTTTCTCCCGCCCAGTCACCCATGCGGTCGGCACGCCTTCCAATCGGCCTCTCCACTCGGTTCACACTTCTCTTCCTTATTACTATTCCCTTCGTTGGTCTAAAGCTGCACTCGGAAATGAGGGACTACTGACATGGATAGGCCCACAAGGCATACGGCCCACAGTAAACCACCCCAAACCCATCGTTTGGGACCAATGACATAACCCGGTTGGCAAAGCCCAGGACAGCTGGAGGCCATCTAGACATGGAGGGCCAATGACATTTGGGCACATGGCAGGTGGGACACGAGCCACATCAGCAGACAAAGATCTGCAGAGTTATTATCACAACACATCACCATTAATGCATCCCATCACAGCATTTATTACGACAGCACCCCCCCGCCGGAACAGAGCCTCCATCACCCTGAACAAGGTAAGCTACGGCACAGGCTTTCGGCGAAAGGAAGCACGTCACAAGAGACAGGAGAAATGATAACCAAAGGATATAAGCAAGGATAGGAGGACGAGAATAAGGTTAAGCTATCTCTCTCTCAATCCCTCTCTACACAGTTTTTCTCCTACTCCTTCCTCTACTAATTCTCACATCGGAGGGTTCACTGGGGGACTACCCCGTTCCCCTCTGGGCTTGCATGCAGGTCATTTGACGGAGTCATCACCCTGAGCCAGAGTCTGAAGAGCCTGGACCAGTCCGACCCATCCACCCGGAAAGAAGAACGTTATCAAAAACTATTTACATTTTAAGATTTATGGAGTACATTATTCTTATAAAAAATCATGTCAATCTAATAATGGATATTATATATTCAAATCACTTTTGTCTATGAAAAAATGAACGGTCAGAAAATTAACGGTTCATAAAAAAGTGATCCGAATACATAGTATCTGTTATCCAATCAACGTGATTTTTTACAAAGATAATATACTTAACAAGTCTTAAATTGTGAACGGTTCGAATTATCGAAAATAGACCTAAAAGTGAGCTTAATGGGCCAAATTGGACCCTCCAGTCTAGATGGTGGACTAGAGGCAAGCCTTAGCCAAATTAAAATATTAATTAGTATAAATTTCTAATTTTTTTTTTTTTTAGAAATTTGTGGAACTTAAATTTTTTGAGTGATCACGTCTAAAAAAATTCTAGAGTCGCCATTGGTCTATCATTACTGTTGATGGCCAAAGGTGATGAGAATGGAAGAGATAGTGAACATTTATTTTAAAAATAAAAAATAAAATAACACTTTTGTTTGTAGAAATTTTAAAATTTTCAAAAAAAAATTCATTTTCAATATTTGAAATATAAAAATAAAATAAAAAAGAAAAGAATTAAAAAAAAAAAACAACAACAATAACAACAACATTATCAAACCACTCCTTAAGTGCAACTCTAGAAGTAAATATTATTACGAGAGTAATATCACGTAACGATATCATCATTCAATGAGCTATGTAGAGTTAGTGGAAAAACAAAACTTGCCAACTTAGGCCTCGTTTGGGAACAGGCTAATTTAGTAACTTTTTGGCTATTTAGCTAAAAAGGTTGGTAAAAAAAACTTGTATGTTTGGGATGACTTTTTGGCTAATTACGAAAAGATGTGCAAAAAGTAGAGAGAAAAGAGAATCTTTGACTTTTTGGTATGGATTGTTGGCTTTTTGACTAATTTAGTAACTTTTTGGCTAATTGGCTAAAATAGCCTCTTGCCAAACGAGGCCTTAGTATTTTTACAATTTTTTATTAATTAGTAACATCATGTATGAGAATGTCACCGTTACAATTTATATTTTTTTCCAACTCTGCAACTAATCTAAGAAATGTGCATATATTTCAATTTATCTGTCGAGGCTGTCGAGGCTTTAGAGTTAACTTTTTAGTGGGGATTTAGGGATTGCTTTTTTTGGTGATTTTATTTTTATATATAGTGATTTTTTTAAAAAAAAAATTAAAAAGTTTTAGATTTTTAGATTCTATTCAATGAGGCAAACCGAAAAATTAAAAAAAAAATCAAAAAAGACAAAAATTAATATATATATATATATATATATATATATATGTCTTATTTAGAACATCTCAAACAACCTCTTAAATTTTTTTTTGAGTAAATTATAAATACACTCCCTGAGATTTACTTAAAAAACGAACCGCCCTCTTTAGTTCTGAAAATTATATTCCACCTATGGACATTCTATGTTGACCAACCATTACGACTTAGACACTTGAAATGCATGAAGATGTTTGAAATTGTTAAAGCTACTGTATTATCATTTTCGTGTCAAAATTATTTTTTTGTCAAAATAACTATTTGTTGGTTCATCTTGAGGGTTTATTTTTACCTAAAAAAAGTCAAAATTTGAAAAAAAATAAATTTAACACAAAATTGTAACCCTTTGTGTTAGCTTTTCAATGCCACTTGATTCACCCCAATCTGATGTTAGATGAGTGATATGCCCAACATATGAAAGTGGTGCAACGATGTGCAACCACACCTTCTCCTGACGTCCAGAATTTAGATTTTAAGTACAATTTTGTAGGGAAGCACAAGGGGGAAGCGATGCTCATCCTAATGTCACGTACCGACTCATTAGGGATGCGAGTTCTACACCAAACACCTTGCAAGCGCATTAGGTTCATTAGTTTGTAAGCGACAAGGCAGGCAGGATAGATCCCTATTGCATCTCCTGGGTTGGTCCTCGGGCATAATGCACGGAGGTACGCATTACTACTCATGGAGCCGGCTTCTCGGGAGGATGACAAGCGCCCAGTCCGTGACAAGTGGAAGAGTTGTAAGCTTTCTCTCAAGTGTGAATACAAAAGCATTCCCTCAAACTCTCTTGTGTTCTAAACTTCTCTTTCCTACAAGTGTGTGAGTTAGGCTGACTTAGTATCATCAAGTGAGACTTGATATTGTCTAAGTGCCGCACGGTTAGCTTGGAAACAACCAAGTCCGTGACAGTTGGTATCAGAGCCAGCCTAGGGGCACTATGATGGGGACGGTACGTGGGACTTACACCAAGCACCTTCATTGTGGGGTCCGCACCAAGGGTGGTGTCCGCGCGGGGCGGGTTTCCCGTGGGTAGGGGAACGGACAAGCATGGGGGCAGGCAGGGTAATGTCCCCCTGACGAGAGCGCCAGGGACTGGCGGTGGTAGCATGTCACGTACCGACTCATTAGGGATGCGAGTTCTACACCAAGCACCTTGCAAGCGCATTAGGTTCATTAGTTTGTGAGCGATAAGGCAGGCAGGGTAGATCCCTATCGCATCTCCTGGTTTGGTCCTCGGGCATAATGCACGGGGATACGCAGTACCACTCGTGGAGCCGGCTTCTCGGAAAGATGACAAGCGCCCAGTTCGTGACACTAGGATGCCCCTTTGGCTTGTTTTCCGAGTTCTTTAAGCCTACAAATACAATCCTTACCCCCTCTTTCAAGGGATTAGACTTTTTAAGTAAAATTATAAAATTCCTGACTTCCTCCTCTCAAACCCTAGGCTCTGAAAATACACCTTCTCACATCAACTTTAACAACTAAAAATTCATATAAGACTTAAAGAACTTGAACATAATCGTAATCAGAGCCGGAGGAAAGCAATCAATTAAGAAAACTCCACTTTTCTTCACTTTTTTCGGTTTATTAAAAACCAACAAGTAAGCTCTTTTTTTCTTTCAATTTTCAGTTACTTCTACTTTATTTTTCATAATATAATCATGGTTAGGATGATAGGTTGCGTGCATGTTTATCTAAGTTAGCTATTTCATTGATTTTTCACTTTATTTCGCATGTTTTGTTTATATTATTTAAACAGTATGTTTAAGCTAGTTTAATCATGTAATATTCATACATATAGCCCGGTTTGATCATCATCATCTAGTTTCAGCATATTTTTATTTTTTATTTTGTTAGTTGCTTTGTTTGTATTAAATCATATTAGTAGCCATTAAACCGGACCTAGGTTTGCATTGTATGTGTTTGTTTGCATGTGTTAGACTCGTGTATATTTCTAATTTCATAACAAATTACTCATTTATTAATACATTATTAAGTCAATTAACAATTTTTAATGATGTCAAAAATATATTTCAATTAATAATTCAAATAATTTATTTTTTTGTAGGAGAACAGCTAGTAATTTTATTTTTTAAATAATTTTTTTTAACAAAGGTGTATTTATAATTTTTCAAATTATAAAAAATAATTTATATTTCAAATGAATTTCAAAAGATATATTTATAATTTAATTATACTTTTCATAAAAAAATTGAATTAATTTTGAAACACTTGCGTTTTGAGATAAATTTTTAAGAAAAATTTTGGAGAGAGAGTTTAGAAATTTTTTTGATTTGTTTGGTTGTATATTTTGAAAATAATTTTGGAGTTTGGGAGTTTGGGACGATTAGATATTTTGTTGTAATTGAGTACATATGTGTGAGAGAAAAAGTGATTGAGAATGAGAGAAAAGAGAGAAAAAATGATTAATTGATATGCAATAGGGCGCGAAGTAATTTTGAAATTTTTTTGAGAAACTTTGTGACCAAACATATTTTTGAAAATTTTCTTCCAAAAATATATTTTAAAATACAAACCAAACACACCTGTAAACCTTGGAATTAAAGTGGCAAATAGGAATGGCAACGGGGCGGGGCCGGGGATCACCCTCCCCGTCCCCGATGGTTGAATTTTCCCTGGCCCCGGCCCCGATCCCCGACGGGGAACCTATCACCGCCCGCACCCCCGCCTCCTAACGGGGATCGGGTTTCCCCCACCCCGAACATTCCCCGGCCAAAAAAAAAAAAAATAGAAAATACAACAATATTCATCATCATCAACAACAACATCATCATCATCATCATCATCAAAACAAAACAAAAAAAAAAACAAAAAAAAAATCTGAAAAAAAAAAACAAACAAACAAACAAATCTGTAGAGAGGGAGTGGATGAGAGACACGGTGGTAGTGGTGGTGGTGGTGCGAGCTGGACGGCGGTGGTGGTCGGCGACGTCGAGAAGAGAGGAAGTGGATGAGAGATGCGGTGGTGGTGGTAGTGGTGCAAGCTGGACGGCGATGGTGGTTGGCGACGTCGAGAAGAGAGGGAGTGGATAAGAGACGCGGTGGTGGTGACGGCAGTGGGAGCTGGACGGCGGTAGTGGTGGATCTGAGAAAGAGAGAAGTCAGTGAGTGAGGTAGAGATGAAGGACGTGGCTGTGAGAAAAAAAAGAGAGAAAAGTAAGAGTTTCACTGTGAGACGCGGGCTGTGTGAGAGAGAAAAGTAAAACCCTCATTTGGTTTATATATATGTATATAAGGGGTAAAACAGTAATTTCACATCGGGGATAAATCGGGTTGGGGAACGGGGTTGGGCCGGGTACGGGACTGGGATACTTATCCCTGTCCCCGGCCCGAATTTGTTCGAGAATTGATTTTTGAATACCATTCCCGTCCCGTCGGGGGTATTTTTCCCGAAAAACCCGCTCAATTCGGGGTTGGGGGATCGGGTCTCCGTCGAGCCAGGTTCAAATTGCCATCTCTAGTGGCAAACCTATTCGGAGATTTTTTAAATATATTTGAAGGGATTTGAATTAGGAACATAATAATATTATATGCACTAATTGATATATTAATTAGTGTATTAATAAATGATATAGTATAATTTTATAATTTAAATAATAAATAAGATTATGATTTTAATAATAATATTATAATGTATATTAATTAATATATCAATAAATGCGAATAACACTGAGCGGGTAAACCTTGAAATTAAAGTTGGAAAGCATTCGAAAATTTTTTAAGTATTCGTTTGAGAAGTGTGTTAGCTTTTTTAATTTTCAATTCTTTTGATTTTTTTAATGTAGGGTTAAAAAGTCTTATTTGGAAAGATTTTTACTTTTTTGAATTTTTTATGAGAGAAAGAATATAATAATTATGGATTAAATATGTTATTTTATCTTATTAAATTAAAAAATCTATTTTATTTTTTATAACTATTTTAGTAGAAAAAAAAAAAAAAAAAAAAAAAAAAAAAGCAACTTTTTTTCCCCAAATGGAGCCTAAAATGTTTGAGGGATTTGAATTAGGGACAAGATCAAATGATTCGACAAGTTCTGTTCTGTAATGATGGCACATGCATGCTAAATGCTACTCTCTACGGTGCAATTGTAGAAAGTAGTTGGGACCAATCCCCATTCTCCCTTTGCCTCTCCTTGACGCCTTTCCAATTTCAAGTAAAAACTTTGAGGGGAAAAAAAATTAAATTCTTATTATTTGATTTTAATAACAAATTAAATAGTTACTTTTTTAATTGTTGGGATCCTGGATCTCATCTATACTATATATTAAGTAAAAGAGGATTTTTAACCCCAAGTCTTGTGGGAGTTCTAATCTCTCAATTTAAATTTTTTAATTTTTTAATTTAAAAAAAAAAACCTTAACATTTATTAACTTCTCTCAACCCCCAAGTCTTACCCTCATAATAACACTTTAATGCATTAAGAACAAGCATAAAAAAAATTATTTGAAATCCAACACATATGAATTCCTTGAAAAGTCCCAACATATATGATTATTATCCCTCATAATAACACTTTAATGCATTAAGAACAAGCATAAAAAAAATTAAAAAAGTTTAACACATATGATTATTATCAAAATATTAAACTTTAATATAATATAATAATAAAAAGACATTTAATTCCTTGAAAATTTTAACACATATGATTATTATCAAAATATTAAACTTTAATATAATATAAAAAAGAAAAAAAAGAAGACATTTAAAAAAAAACATTTAAAAATCATAATTCATATAAATAAATAATTATAAACACATTCCGTGCATAGTACGGGTGATATGCTAGTTACTACTCATGTGAAATTGCCCTTGACTCTAGTCATTTGTTTGAATTTATTAGTTATAACTGATAGAGAATAAGATAGAAAATTTCACAAAATAAGAAATAAATAGAAAATAAATGTGTAAGAATCACATAAGTGGGGTTTCTTATGAAGCTTATTTTTTATCTTATATTTGTATTTTGTTTTATGAAAATCTTTTGTATACTTAGAATTTTTAGTTAAATTTATAATTATTTATTTACAATTCACAGCTTTCTTTTTGATTCATAAAAATTAATATGTTGATAGGCTACTTCATACATCTGGCAGGAAGCATTGTCCCTTAATGCTCACAGATATCTGCCGAAACCAACATCGCACCTACGTCGGAGTTGAAGTTAATATTCCAGCGTTCTCTTGACATTAAAAAGTAGATATAATCTCAATAATCTATTATGAAAGAGATTTGAACCGAGGCATTGAGTGAGATAGACAAGCTCTTTACTACTAAACCAACAGATCATTGGTAATTCACAGCTTTCACTATATTGAAAATGGAGGCTGTGGAAGCAATTAAAAAAAAGGGGTGTATATTTTTTTTTTTTGATATATTTGTTTCTCTCTTTCTTCTATATGCTCCAAAAGATGACATATTTTTAGTAGGACAAATATATATATTTTTTTGTTTTACTTTCATTATTCAATTTTGGCTAACTATTGACTGATAAGATGCAAGTGATTTTTGAAAGCCCCTGGATTGCCCCATTTGATATAACATGTTTTGTCGTTGATGATGGAGGAATATGTATGGTTCAAGGTTTAGAATCGATTAAAAATTCTGTAATGTTTAAATTAGTGAACGATCCCATTAGAATTTAATCAAATAAGTGCCAATATCTTGGATATTTGTGGACTGTCCTTTTGTTGGGGTCCTTGGTGACTGCTAAATAGTATTATGGGGTTTTGATATACGGCAAAAACTGTACGCATTAAATAGGAATTTAATTGTTTCTAACTATTGTCACAAAATTATTTAATTTTTGCCGAATGCATTATCCCAAGTATCCCTATTGAGTTCTTTTGAGTGGAACTTAACACATTGTATATTTTTGACTAGCGCTGTAAATAAATATAATCGTTCGTGAGTAGGTCTGAACTTAATTCGGTAAGAGTTCGTTTGAACTCGGTTCAGTTTTTTAAATTTTTAATAAATAAATCCAAATTTTTAATAAATAAGTTCAAATATTTTAAAGCTCGGCTCATTAATTAGCTCGTTTAATATTTATTATTTATATATTAAATAATATAAAAATATGTATAGAAAATAAGATAAATATGTTATTTATATATTTAAAAAATATAAATGTAAATAATAGTTAACTATACATGGTACATTTATATAATAGTGGTAGTAGATATTATTATTTTGATAAAATATTAATTTTTTTTTTAAAATGTTTATATATGTTGTATATATAATTGTATAATCAAAGTTTTAATTGTAAATTACGCAAGTATGAATTTATAAACTTTTTAGCTCGTTAAGGCTCATGAATAGGCTCGAGTTCAAGTCAAGCCTAAGCCAACTCAGCTTGAGCATGGTTCGTTAAATTTTTATTGAACTCGAGTTCGAGTTTGTTAAAATCTTAATAAACAATTCCAAACATGCTAAAGCTCGGCTCGGCTCGTTTGCAGCTCTTTTCTTGACCAATCTTTTTAATTAAACGCAATTTAGAGGGTATTTAGAATGATCTAAATAAATATATTTTTTGACTTTTTATAAAAATATGTACAAAAAAATTAAGAGGTAATGTGAATAAAAAAAAATGAAAAAGTATACTAAAATAGAGAATGTCAAATAATACCTTAGTTCCTAGCTAAATAATCACTCATTAGTAGTATACTTAAGAAGTTTTATATTGGGTTGTACTTTACCAATGAAAAGGGTTTGGAAGAAATTTTCAGGTGTCAAATTATTACTTTTTTTTAATTAAAATCCACAAAACAATCCATAAAGGCTAACCTTTTTTTTGTTTTTTTGTTATTACTTTTATAGCTAATTCTTTTGCAACTTTTATTTTTCTTTTCCTTTATTCTTGATTATCATTAAAAAAAAAAAAAAAATTGTATTGTATTGTGCCTTTGGAAGGAAGTCTCATTTCTATAAAAATGGAATACTAAAGTGTATAACGGGAGACTTAGAGCATCTCTAACGGTTCACTTAATTTTTCATTAAATTTGAATAAAAAAATGACCATTTTCTCAATTTGATACAGAATGCTCCAATGGTTGATTTTCATTAAATATGCTCCAAGGACAACCGTTGGTCGACCGGTAAGGCAAAAAAAAAAATTTTTTTTTTTTTGAATTGTTTGAACCTACCTATTTGAACTGTTTGAACCTTTTAGTGGTCGACCGTTAAGGCAAAAATATATTTTTTTTTGAATTGTTTGAACCTACCCATTTGAACTGTTTGAACCTTTTCGTGGTCGACCGGTTGGTCAACCGGCCGGTTGACCGGTTCCTCTCCTCCAACGGTCACAAACAGTAATTTGCTAAAATCTATATCCTGTTCTCAGTTTGATGATTTTTTTGTTCAATTCTCAATTTGATACCAGTTTGGTGAAACCGTTGGAACTTCAAAAAGTGACTTTTTCACCAAATTTCAAATTTGATGCCAGGTTTGGTGAACCGTTGGAGATGGTCTTACATGTAAATTTTAATAGGTGGACTTAAGCCTCATTTGGTATGTAAGTCAAAAAGTTATTGAAAAAATAAAAAAACTTAGAACTTATACCAAAAAGTCAAAGATTTTATTTTCTCTCTACTTTTTGTACATCTTTTTGTAAAAAATCAAAAGTTATTCCAAACATATTAGTCTTTTTTACCTTATATTTCAGCCAAAAAATCAAAAAATTACTAAAATAGTTTGTTCTCAAACGAGGCCTTATTATCCAATAAGTCCTGTGAGAATTAATAATATTTTTCATCAAACACTATTAAAAAACGTTATTATTGTTGATTTCCAACGGCAGTTCAAAAATTTTGTTACAAGAAAGGTCACTAATTATAAGTTTTAAAGATAATTTTAAAAAAAAAATCATCAAAAAAAAGGTCATTAATTTTTAACTTTCAGCGACTGTTTTAAAAATTAGTCACAGAAAAACGTTACTAATTGTAAGTTTTAGCGACAATATATAAAAATCATAACAAAAAAATCACTTAGGCCTCGTTTGGGAATAGGCCAATTTAGTAACTTTTTGACTATTTGGCTAAAATATGAGCTAAAAAAAACTAGTATGTTTGTAATGACTTTTTGACTTTTTATGAAAAGATGTGCAAAAAGTAGAGAGAAAAGAAAATTTTTGACTTTTTTATATAGGTTGTTGGTTTTTTGGTTTCTTTAGTGATTTTTTGACTTTTTTGCTAAAAAAGTCACTTGCCAAACGAGGCGTAATTGTCAATTTTTAACAATATATACAAAAAAAAATTATTTTTAACGACAATTTTACTATATCTTATTTTCAATAAAACTTGATGTGAATTGTGGGGATATATTTTTGAGTACCAACACGTGGCAAGGTGACGCCGACGTATCAACCGAGGTGCCACGCGTCCTGGTCATTATGCCGAGGTCATCTCGGTTAGGCCGAGGTTATCTCCGAAGATATCGAAATCCGAGATAAGCGAATAAGAGATAAGGGACAAGAGTCCTAAAATAAAGAAGAGACTTAGCCCAAATAAGGATAAAACTCTTAGAGAGTTTATCTTTATCTCTTGAAGAGTCCAAAGTAAGGCCTAGTTTGGGAAGACTAAATAAGTGCACTTTTTGACTTTTTATGAAATATGGGTTGGGTTTGGGTTGGGTTTGAAGTGATGTGTTAGAGAGGTGATGTGACTTAAATAAGATGATGTGACTTAAATAGGATAGTGACTTTTTAACTTTTTGTCTTTTTTCAGTCATGCCAAACTTAGCCTTAGGAATCCATAGAAGTCAGGCTTCTATTGGGATTAGGATTGAAGTAACTATAAAAGAGAGGCACCCCCATGGATCTAAGGTATGCTTTTGATACTCAAGCTTGTGAGTTTAGCACTTGATTTATCTTTGAGAGATATACTGACTTGATCGTCAGAGTGCCCCCGGGTGGACGAACCACCGCCAGAATCTTCTCTTTCTGTGACAGGTCAGCCAGGTGCCATCTATTCTGCCGGTGCTCTCCAGCTGGTTACTAAGCGGGCAGTGTGGTCAGAAAATCACTCACACAATTTGGCGCCGTCTGTGGGAAAGAAAGTAGAATTGATGGCCAGTAACGGACAGAAAGAAAAGGTTGGGGATGACACTCCTGCTGGGAGTGGGAGACCTATTGACCTTGATATCACAGGAGACGAATGCAACACAGAAACTCATGAGCAAGCTCACGAAGTAAAAGACGTCGGCCAAACCAGCGACGTACCAAAGAAACCTGATCAAAGCAGGTACTACAACGAAGACGACCTCCAAGTTTGGAAGGATAGGTGCCTATGGAGGGACGAAGAGGTAAAAGAGATGGCAAACAAATTGGCAGACTTGCAGTCGGTCGTCAATTTCATGATGCAAAGTAATGTCATGCAGCCACCGTTCCCGCTGCACGACACGCCGATTCCAGCGGCCAATACCTAGAAGGGGGGGCAGAAAACAATCCCCATAGCCCCTCAGCACAACGGGAGCGAAAGACACTCTCGCCGACCCTCCAGGGAAGTCGGACGAAGAGAGTCAAGAAGAGAAGAATCACGAAGGACGCACCACACAAAGGAGGCAGACCCCAAAGGACATCGGCATGTTCAGAAGCAGGCACTATGCTTCGACACAACTCATGGAGAAGGGTCGAAAAGGACTCACCACGAAGCTGAAAGT
Source organism: Camellia sinensis (assembly GCF_055761805.1). Classification (NCBI taxonomy): domain Eukaryota; kingdom Viridiplantae; phylum Streptophyta; class Magnoliopsida; order Ericales; family Theaceae; genus Camellia; species Camellia sinensis. The sequence continues at coordinate 19,233,959 of NC_138966.1, forward strand.
AGCGCACCAAAAAGACTGAAAGTAGGAGATAGCCGAGCTTCTGGACGGAACAAAAAAGACTTAAGAGATTACCTCAAGAGGAAGCAACAGAATGCCTACGCCGAGGTAACCTCCCCAGATAAGCCGAGGACACCATTCTCGGTGGAATTAGACAGGTTTGAGGCACCGAAGAGATTCAGTATGCTAAGGTTTCAAATATACGATGGTAAGTCAGACCCCAACTTCCACGTTGGACTATATTTGAACTCAATGGCATTGTATAGTGGGAACGAGCCGTTGCTCTGCAAAGTGTTCCCCTCATCCTTCGGGGAGATTGCATCAAATTGGTTCCACAAACTACCGAAGGGAAGCGTGAAGACTTGAGATGGCCTGGCCGAGATGTTTGTGGCCAGGTTCGTGACAAACAAGCTGCAGCCATTAAGGGTGGACGCATTGATGGCTCTGAAGATCAGCAAGGATAAAGGCCTTAGGGCCTATGCAAAAAGATACTATGAGGTGTTCAATTGAATACCCGAATGTAATCAAGAGGTGGCAGTCGTATCTTTCAAAAACGGCTTGAAAGACAATTGTCCGCTACGAAAGTCTTTAGCAAAGACATTGCCAAAAAGTATGGAAGAGCTCATGGCAAGAATCGAGAAGTATGCCAGAGCCGAAGAAGACACATCGGGGGCAAAGGAAATAAAACAAGAGAAAAGAAACGGCTCGCCGAAGCGAGGCCAAGGTAACAATGGATCGAGCAAACAAGAAACAAAACTGAGGGCCACACAGGCAGTAACAACTGTGTTCCGAATCCCGATCTACAAAGTCCTAGATCAAATTCGGAACCAGCCCTATTTCAGAACGCCAGAGAGGACTCCAGGAGAGTTCAGGGAAAGAAACATTAGCAGACATTGTGCCTACCACAATGAAGATGGGCATACAACTCAAGGTTGTAGAGCCTTGAAAACACATTTGGAAGACCTGGTGAGACAAGGACATCTAAGAGACCTTGTCGATGAGACCAGGACAAGGGAAGAACGGGCAAGATTGCCTCAGGCACCAGCAGCCCCACCTCCCCCAGCACAGCAGCTGCAGGCAGGAGGACCTCGGATAATCAACGTAATCCACTCAAAGGTCAACGAAAATGAAATCCGAGAGAGACCCAGAAGGTAAAACACCTACAACATGTCTACCAAGTCGGGGAGAAAAGACATCGGGCAGAAGAGTGTCAGGGACTAATGATAACCTTTACTGAAGCCGACCTAGAAATGGTCCAACATCCGCATAATGATGTATTGGTAGTATCCCTCCAGGTTGGAGAATGCCAAGTGAAATGCATCCTGATTGATCAAGGTAGCTCTTGTGACATCATGTACGTCCGATGTTACAAGGAGCTCGGCCTTCACCCAGATGATATGGAACAATCTAATGGCCCAATGGTTGGGTTCAATGGAACGTCGGCATGGCCACTGGGAATAGTAAGCTTGGAGGTGCAAGCTGGCACCAGGAAGATCAAGATAGAATTCACCATCATCGACACCCCCTCCCCTTACAACATCATCTTGGGAAGGCCATTGTTGCATGCAATGGGGGCAGTTCCCTCAACATTGCATTAACTATTACGATTCCCAACAGAGCATGGGATAGAGGAAGTCAGAGGCGATCAGCTGCAGGCGAAGAATTGCTCCATGGCAGCAATGAAATCTACCTGCAGCATACGAGAGCCAGAAAAGGCAGAAATTGAAGATGAGGACGTGGAAGTCCTAGAAGACGTCGGCAAGGAGCCAGCCGAGAAGAGCGAAGAGGCACTGAAGAAAATCCTCGTCCAGGATGGAGATGAAGAACGCTTTTTTCTTCTCGGCTTGGGCTTAGCCGAAGAAGAGGAAAAAGAGTTGGAAGCTTTTTTGAGAGCAAATATTGAGGTGTTTGCTTGGACACCTTACGAAATGCCTGGCATTGACCCCGAGGTTGCTTGCCACAAACTGAATGTTTACAGATCGGCCAAACCTGTAATTCAACGAGCCAGAAGACTGACGTTGATGCACGTCGAAGTAGTAGAGGAAGAAGTAGACAGACTTCTGGAGGCCAGGGCCATTAGAGAAGTTCACTACCCGATATGGCTATCCAATATAGTGGTGGTAAAGAAGAAGAACGGTAAATGGAGGGTCTGCGTAGACTTTACCAGCCTCAACAAAGCTTGTCCCAAAGACAGCTTTCCTCTACCCAAGATTGACCAGCTAATAGATGCCACTTCAGGGCATGGAAGAATGAACTTCCTAGACGCCCACAGGGGGTACCACCAGAAAGCCATGTACCCCCCGGACGAAGAGAAGACCGCGTTCATCACCCCAAAAGGCCTGTACTGTTACAGAGTAATGCATTTCGGGTTGAAAAACGCAGGAGCAACTTACCAAAGGCTGGTAACCAAAATGTTCAAACACTTGATTGGCCGAACAGTAGAAGTCTACATCGACGACATGGTCGTTAAGACCAAAGAGCCTGAGGGTCATCTTGCTAATCTAAAAGCAGTCTTTGAAATCCTTAAAACATATCGGCTCCGACTCAATGCATCGAAGTGTGCATTTGGAGTTGGATTTGGTAAGTTTTTAGGATACCTGGTGACTAGAAGGGGCATCGAGGCCAGCTCAGATCAAATCAAGGCCATCCTAGAGTTGAAAAGCCCGACGTCGGCAAAACAAGTGCAGATGCTAACTGGAAGGGCCTCAGCCCTGAACAGATTCATCAGCAGAAGCTCAGATAAGTGCAGACCTTTCTTCAACTTAGTAAAGAAAGTCACGGACTTCCTGTGGACAGAAGAATGCGAAGCCGCTTTGGCCGACCTAAAGAAGTACTTGACCACAGCTCTAGTTCTTTCAAATCCAGAACCTGTGGAGGAGCTGTTCCTATACTTAGCTGTTTCAGAACATGCAATAAGTGCAGTGCTAATCCGAGAAGAAAAAATGAGAGCAAAAGGTTGTTTACGATGTAAGCAAAGCCCTAGCCGATGCAGAAACGTGGTATCTACCCTTAGAGAAATTGGCACTAGCTTTAGTAATGGCTTCAAAGAAGTTGAACCATTACTTCCAGGCCTATAAAATTGTGGTGCTAACAGAGCACCCCTTGAAGTCCTTACTGCAGCAAGGAGACCTAACAGGAAGAATAGCCAAGTGGGCAGTCACCCTAGGCCAGTATGACCTGGAGTACAGGCCAAGGATAGCAATTAAAGGCCAGGTTCTGGCCGACTTCGTGGCCGAGTTCACGCCAAGTTCCATCGAACATCGGGCTCCGTCGAGCCAAGATGAACGATGTCCAGACAAGCAAGGAAAAGCCCAGGCAAAGGCAAAAGAACAAAAGAAAGAAGAAAAACTCAGACCCTGCAGCATCTACATCGACGACTTCTTTCGACTGTTCGTTGATGGGAGTTCAAACCGACAAGGAGCAGGGGCAGGAGTAGTATTGATATCCCCTGATGGGCAGGTACTAGAACAGTCAATTCGTTTAGGGTTCAAGGCCTCAAACAATGAAGCAGAGTATGAACTACTCATTGCAGAACTGAAGTTGGCAGCAGCAATGCAAGCAGATGAGATAATAGTTTTTTGTGATTCACAACTGATAGTTAACCAGACAACAGGCGAGTTTGCAACCCGAGATAAACGAATGTCGGCCTACGCAAAGGAAGTCATCAGACTGTCAGCCTTGTTTCAGAACTGTCGACTACTTCAGGTAAGCCGAGATGATAACAGCCACGCCGATGCGTTGGCCAACTTAGCTAGTGCAATACAACCTAGAAAAGCAAGGACAATAATGATTGACTACCTGTCGGGCCCGAGCATTGAACCAGAAACCACAGAGCATAAAGAAATGTGCGTAGACATAGGACCAAGCTGGATGGACGCAATTGTTGCGTTCCTAAAAGAAGGAAAGCTGCCAGATGACCGCAAGGAGGCACACAAGATCAGATTGAAGTCGGCAAGATTCAGTCTAACAGCAGAGGGACACCTCTACAAAAAATCCTTCACTGGACCCCTTTTAAGGTGCGTGCACCCTTTGCAGGTTGAAGATTTTTTATATGAAATCCATGAAGGAATTTGTGGAAGCCACGCTGAGGGCAGATCACTAGCTCACAGGGCCATTACCCAGGGGTATTGGTGGCCTTACATGCAAAAAGATACAGAAGCCTACGTGAAGAAGTGTGAACAATGCCAAAAGTTTGCACCTTTGATACACCAGTCAGCTACTGACCTGAACCCTATATCCAATCCTTGGCCATTTACCTAATAGGGCATGGATCTCGTTGGGCAATTACCCCAAGCAACTGGACAAAGAAAGTACTTGCTGGTGGCAACGGACTACTTCACAAAATGGATAGAAGCTGAACCTCTTGCCAAGATCCGAGATGTGAACGTGAAGAACTTCATTTGGAAAAATATTATCACCAGATTTGGGATTCCAAGAGCAATTGTTGCAGACAATGGAACTCAATTTGACAGTAAACTAATCAAAAACTTCTCTGCAAAGTTCAAGATCAAGAACTACTTTTCAACCCCAAGCTTTCCACAAAGCAATGGACAAGCAGAAGCATCCAACAAAGTAATTTTGGATGGGATAAAGAAGAGGCTGCAGGCAACAAAAGGCAAGTGGGTAGATGAATTGCCCAATGTACTCTGGGCATATCGGACTACGCCGAGAATATCAATAGGGGAATCCCCATTCGCCATGGCTTATGGCACAGAAGCAGTCATTCCGCTGGAAATCAGCATCCCAGGAATCAGAACCTAGGGAGTAGAGAACGGGACTAATGATGTACTCTTAGCCCGAGATCTGGATCTTTTAGAAGAAAGAAGAGAGAAAGCTGCAAACCAACTCGCAACACACCAGCAGCAACTTGAAAAAGCTTATAACAAAAAGGTCAATCCAAGAGAATTTCAGATTGGTGACCTCGTCCTAAGAAAAGTCGTCGGCAACAAGAAGGATCCCAGAGAGGGCAAGCTTGGCGCAAATTGGGAAGGACCCTACAGAATCATCTCGGTACTGGGTAATGGGGCATATCGGCTTGAAGATAATGAGGGCAAAGAGTTGCCAAGACCTTGGAATACTTGTAATTTGAAATTTTTCTATCATTAGAATTTCTTTGTTCCTTTGCCATTTGCCGAAGTAAATAAATAAAGATTCAGTTCTCTTTTCAAGATACTTGACATTTTCTCTAGAATACATACGTAATGAGAACCCAAGTGGAACTCAGGTTCACATTAAGGGGCAGAGAGAAGAAGAATATGTTTAACACTTGTTGAAATTTGTGGACAATTTACAAGTTAAGTTAAACCGAAATCATTGCTTAACACTTGTTGAAATTTGTAGACAATTTACAAGTTGAAGTTAAGCCGAAATCATTGTTTAACACTTGTTAAAATTTGTGGACAATTTACAAGTTAAGTTAAACCGAAATCATTGCTTAATACTTGTTGAAATTTGTGGACAATTTACAAGTTGAAGTTAAGCCGAAATCATTGTTTAACACTTGTTGAAATTTGTGGACAATTTACAAGTTAAGTTAAACCGAAATCATTGCTTAACACTTGTTGAAATTTGTGGACAATTTATAAGTTGAAGTTAAGCCATTTGTGGACAATTTACAAGTTAAGTTAAACCGAAATCATTACTTAAACACTTGTTGAAATTTGTGGACAATTTACAAGTTGAAGTTAAGCCAAAGTCATTGTTTAACACTTGTTGAAATTTGTGGACAATTTACAAGTTAAGTTAAACCGAAATCATTACTGAACACTTGTTGAAATTTGTGGACAATTTACAAGTTGAAGTTAAGCCGAAATCATTGTTTAACACTTGTTGAAGTTTGTGGACAATTTACAAGTTGAAGTTAAACCCAGATTATTATTTAAACACTTGTTGAAATTTATAGCAATTTACGAGTTGAGTTAAACCAGTATGATGTTCAACACTTGTTAAAAGTTTACAAGTTAAGTTAAACCAAGAAGTTTGTCTATCCGAGGTGTGTCACCCCGAGAAGATTGTACAAAGAAGGAAGAAGTATGTGAAAGACGTGCAGAATATTCTAAGTATAGAATCACACAAAAGCAGTCAAGAAAAGACAAAGGTACAAGCACTCAGTAAAGGAAAGTTGTATTAGCATTCAACAAAAAGAAAGCACATCGGCCATACAAAGAGCTTATATTGTTTCAAAAACAAAGAAAAACAAAATACAAAAGAAAAGACAATGAAATTAAGATTTCTCAGCATCATCAACAGGCTAGGTTTGGACCTCGGAAGGCTGTTAAGAAGCCACCTCGGCCGCCTTTTCTGCCGCAAGCTCAGCAACAATTTCTTGCAAAGTTTCGTCAAGGCTCTTATCGGCAATAATGACGTCGGCTGATGCCTTTTCAGAAGCAGCGTCTCTGAGAACCTCATCACCTTCCTCATCTTGAGTCAAGTCTAGGACTTGCTCATTCTAAAGAGGGAACTTGACCCCAGCAGTATCTTTTGGCTTTCTTACCAAAATCTCCTCCTCAGATTCAGAGTCAGAGTCACTGCCAGATTGAGCTGGAGTTGGAGTTGGGGCTGGTGGGAATGGAAGAAGAATGAGGTCGGCATTTCAAAAGGGCGAGTCCTCGGGGACATTAAGTTTCTTTAGAAGAGACATCCAACCAAGGGTGAAACCCTTGTTGCATGCCTGCTTCACTTGAATTTCATAAGCCTCCGTGACGTCGGCCATACCTTGAGCATATGCCTTCTCATCGATATCCCTAATTTCAGCCTCCTTGGTGGCCAAGGCTTCTTGAAGCTCTTTTTCGGCTTGGACCATCTTATCCTCGGCCTCTTTTCTTTGGGACTCAGAAACCTTTTTGATGGCTTTGGCAGATTCAGTCTTCTCTTCGGCGTCAGTTTGGGCTTTGATTGTAGCCTTGGCTTGGTCCTCCAACTTTTTCATCGTTGATTGTAAACTCTTGTTGGTTTTTTGAAGAGCAGAGAACTCCTTCTTCATCTCGGCCAACTTCTCTCGATTTTCAAAAGATTGAACAGAGAAAGAATGGGCATGCTGGATGGCCTGAAATTGAATAAAACAGAAGTTATTAGAAAATTTCTAAGTATGAAAGAAAGGAAAAAAGGTGCCAGATGAAAGACACTTACTTGAACAGAACGTTGAAGCATCAAAGCGTAGTTTTTGTACTCGCTCATCTCGGCGTTTCGATTAAGATCGCCGGGGGAGCAGAGCGGTACTGAGGGCTATGCCGATGTTGATGTCATCAGCACTGTCGTTAGCCATAACTGGCTTATATTCCAGAGTAATTTTTGGAGCCCAGGGGGCATCATTCTTTTTGGACCCCAAGGTGGTCGCAGAAGATGACCTCGGCTTTTTGGATTTTGGGGATTCTGATGGCTGGGCTTCAGAGCGCCTCTTCCCAGCAGAGGGTTGAGATTTGTCACTCTCAGCCAACTTGGAGATTGACAGAGCATCCTCAGACTCAATTTGAGTAACTTTAGCCTTGGGCTGAGCCTTTTTTATTCTTTTCGACTTCGGTGGAGGCAGGGTTTGTGTTGGTTGTGTATCAACATCAGAAGGAATGTTGGCCAAGAGATCTTTTGCAACTGGTTTAGGGCGACCCATCTCGGCAGTAGAAACTGATCGGCGTCGACGGCGGCGTTGTGATATTGGAATCAAGTATGGAGCCGAGGTTGATGGCTGATCAGCTGGATCGGAAGTTGACCCTTGATCTGTCCGAGATGTGGACGCAGTCTGTGGAGTTGTAACAGAATGTGGAGAAAAGCTTTTCTTCTTCCTCTTAGGGACGTCGGGCAGAGCTAGCTTATAAGTTGGGATAAAGTTGAGAAGCAAAGGCGCCTTCCGTTTGTGAACCGGAAGGTTCAGTAGCTTCTTCAAATCCTTGCTGGGAAAGAAGGATTGGCGAAAGTTCTTTGGAGGCTGAGGAAGAACTGCAAAGATAGAACAGCACAGACATTAAAACAGAATATTAAAAACTTTATGCAAGAAGATAAGAAAACTTATGAAGGGTGGCCCTTACCAGCTCCTTCCCCGAGAACTGTTCGGCTTAAGGGATAAAGATGGAGGTCATCGTTTGGCTGAAACTCTCAATTGCTCGAGACGATGAAGTAATCGTCTCCAGCGCCCTTGTTGGAGTCTGGGAGGTCGGCTACGATTTTATATTCAGTGGATCTCGGCTTGAGGTAATAGACATAGTCTGTGTCTTTTCTAAAGCGACACATGGTATAACAATACTGGAAATCGGGAAGTGTAATCCTGGCATTCTCTTGTTTGACTAAAGCTATGGTACCAGTAATAACTCGGTAAGAATTGATGGCGAGTTGCATTGGGTTCAACTTATAGAAGTGAAGGATTTGACGGAAAAAAGGGTCAAGTGGAAACCGAAGTCCACACTCAATAAAGGCAACCACAGGGAAGGGCATGGAGTTATCTGTAGGCATGATGGAGTCACCATCCCCAGCCAACCTCAGATTGATATCGGCTAGGATTTCAAACTCTTGCCTAAAAAATTCTAGCTTGGATGGGGTGTCTACCCGATGTTTCCATATACCCATGATATCGGGATAACTAAAGGTATTGGATTTCAGAAAGAAGATGTTTCAAAAAGGGTTATTGGGATCTCGGCAAAAACCTAGGTTTGAGCTGGTGCAGAAATTTGTAAGGGATGTTTCAGTTTTGCCCTAAATTCTGGGTTCTACAGACAAATCCCAAACCTAAGTCTATGGAAACAAAGTTGAAGGTACGAATCTGGAAAAGACACAAAAAACAGAAAACAAGAACGGAGTTTCAGAATCAAGAACAAAGATGGTCTATCAAGAGCATAAAGAATACAAGAAGTATAGGGCCAAGAACAATGGCAAAAGTACAAGGAAGTGGTGAAGCAGTGCGTGTGTTCAAGATATGGGCAAGGGCAAAATCATGGAAAAAACACATTCAGATGTATGATTCACAAAATCGAATGTTTAAGTAAAGCAGTAATGGCAACAAGTTCAAAAAAAATTAAGAAACTAAAATAAGAATGAATAGTGTATTACCAGAGGAAGAACGAAGCCGGTGTTAAACGTTGCCGAGGTCAGACGACGGTGGCGGACCGGAGAATCAGCACGAACCTAGTCGAAGAAAGCAAACGCCGGTGGTTGCAGAACTTTGGAAGCTTGAGCAATGGAGGATTTCAAAGGGTAAAGCAGAAAGAGAGAGAAAGAGAGAGAAAGAGTTTCAGACGCAAAAGAGTAAAGTGAAAAGACAGGGGAAAAGAAAAAGTTTTGTTAAAAACTTGAAACGGCGGCAAAATAGGGCAATTAATGCGCTTAGGACAACGTGAGTGTCAAACGGCGTACGTATGTGCGAGACGGTTTACTGGGGCGTCCGGAGTACAATCCAGTAAGAAGAAGACGCGTGGCTAAAACAGTTGAGTTATTTGTGCACGACAGCTCACAAAATTCTTGATCTTTAAGAAGACATGTCGGCCTGCAATAATGATCTCGGATTAAACCGATATACTAGCATGAGGTACTGATATAGGTTCCATCACCTCAGAAATGTCGAGTTAATAGAACCTAGGGGGCAATTGTGAGGATATATTTTTGAGTACCAACACGTGGCAAGGTGACGCCGACGTATCAACCGAGGTGCCACGCGTCCTGGTCATTATGCCGAGGTCATCTCGGTTAGACCGAGGTTATCTTCAAAGATATCGGAATCCGAGATAAGCGGATAAGAGATGAGGGACAAGAGTCCTAGAATAAGGAAGAGACTTAGCCTAGATAAGGATAAAGCTCTTAGAGAGTTTATCTTTATCTCTTGAAGAGTCCAAAATAAGTACTGAACAGGAATCCATAGAAGTCAGGCTTCTATTGGGATTAGGATTGAGGTAACTATAAAATAGAGGCACCCCCATGGGTCTAAGGTATGCTTTTGATACTCAAGCTTGTGAGTTTAGCACTTGATTTATCTTTAAGGGATATACTGACTTGATCGTCGGAGTGCCCCGGGTAGACGAACCACCGCCGAAATCTTCTCTTTCTGTAACAGGTCAGGCAGGTGCCATCTATTTTGCCGGTGCTCTGCAGCTGGTTACTAAGCGGGCAGAAAATCACTCACACATGAATTAAATCCAACTATTATGATCGGATTTTGCATATATACTGATTAGTAATAATAAAAAAAACAGCCAAGAATGCAAGTTAAATGTCATACAATAGTGCAAATCTCTATCGTGTACCTATATAAGTGACATTTTATTTGCCAGGCAGAAAGATAACTGTTTGATTTTGAGTAGGGCTGAGCAAGGAATCCGTGAAATCCGTAATCCGATCCAGTCCAGTCCAATCCGATAGATTTGGATTGGTTTTTTGAATCCGTGGTTCGGTTCCGAATTGAAGAATTAAAAATCCGTAGTCCACGGATTGGTTCCGGATTGAACCCCACGGTTCCGGATTGGAACCGATCCGGACCGTATACAAATAGTCTATATTTTTATTATACATCCTTACCCATAGTATCTTCGCTTATTCCATATAAAACCTAAACTCAAACCTAAACCCGTTTAATATCTTCTTTTATTACTTTTGTTTGTTAGTTTTTAGTTTTAACTTGTAATGGTCTAAATACTTATGGTGAAACTAATTTTCTTATGGTTGTTTAAATTCTATAACAGTATGTCGCTATTATAAAGACATATTGCTATTGTGGAACTAATATAGTGCTATGTTTATGTTTTTATGAAATTAAAGTGTTATATATATATATTTTTTTATTATTTAATTATGTGAATCCGTGGTCCTAAACCGATCCAATCCGTATTTAAATGGATTAGTTCCATGATTTAAACGGATTGGATTGGTTCTAATTTTTCAGGAACCGTAAATAACGGATTGGTTCTGGTTTTACACCAATCCGGTTCAATCCGGACTATGCTCACCCCTAATTTTGAGTTCTAAAAGCGAAAAATTAAAGAGACATCCTTCTATAAATTTGTGTAAAAAATTAAAGATAATAATAATTTATGTGTCTTTTTGTGCCTCTCTGTTTCTATACCATCGATAGTGTGGGCGGGGAACGTGTGTGGGGCTCATGCGTGGTGGTAACTTGGCACATGCAACGTCCGTGTGTGGCAATAGTATCATATCATCAACAATCAGAATTCAGAGTACCAACCCTCACTCTGTATTTTTCCACGGAACACAGACCATGTGCCGCTGAGACAGTGACTCCGCTTCTTCAAATTTTGTATGCGTGGACCCCTCCACCGACATCGTTTTCTTGTTTTGCTTTTTTCTTTTTTTTCTTTTTTCTTTTTATAAAAACATTATATTATAATAATAATCAATTGCAAAATTGGTAAATTACATTGCAAGTAAAAATTATGTCTAAATTATATCTTAACACAATTCTCACTCACACCAAATATATGTTTCATTTACATTCAATTAATATATATTTAAAAAATGATAAATTACAAATACATCATTTCAGATTTGATTAAAATACGAATTGCCCCTGTAATTTTGAAAATTACAGTCCATCTTCTGAAGTTTCTAATTTCATAACAAATTGTCCATTTTATTAATAAATCATCAAGTCAATTAACAGTTTTTAATGATATTAAAAATATATTTCAATTAATAATTTAGTTAATTTTATTATTGTATAGGATAGCAATTATGAATTTCATTTTTTTAGTTAATTCTGTTAAATAAAAAATTCTAATAAGGGGGTATTTGTAATTTTCTAAACAACAGGGGACAATTTGTATTTTAAGCAAACCTCAGGGAGTGTATTTGTAATTACCCTATAAAAACTTATAAATAAATAAAGAAAGTCGTTATTCCCACTCTACTTTACTTTAAATATACTTCTTTGTTTACCCTTTATTATACATAGTTACATTAATACCCTTTCACACAAAATATATTTCTTGAAAAAATCAAAATTCCAAATGTATTATGCAACTATATATAATAAAATCAAATAAAATAATGTATTTTGAGTAAAATAGAAAGGAAATAGCGACTCCCTAATGTTGTGTTTGGTTGAGGAATTTGAGGAGAGATTTAGAAATGGAAATGGAAAAGGTAGGTGAAATATAAATAAAATATACCTATATGTCACCTAGTTTCACACACCTTTTTCCTTTTCTTTTCCAAATTCCTCTCCAAATCCCCTAACCAAATACAGCGTAAATGAATTGACCATAAAATAATTACAATATACATAGAAAGGTGCAAAACATTAAACCCCAAGGCAAGTGGCCGAATGGTAAAGTTTGGAGGATAAAATCCACAGGTCTCGAGTTTGAGTCACCCCTTGGGGCCACTGGAGGTTTGCCCGGTCGTTAACTTCAGGGTCCTCAGGATTAGTCCTGGCTTCCCTTAAAATCAGCGGGTTGGGGATACCTGAGTTATCAAAAAAAAAAAAAAAAGTGCAAAACATTAACAAAATGATAAGAAAACTTGTATGAAATTACCAAAACACTCTTATTGTTCTCTCCATTAAATTTCCCTTCATCTACCGTCTCTTTCACAGTAAACTCTAGCCCATTGCCAATCATCCCCTTCTCCATCCTTTTTAATGCCAACAGTTTCTCTTCCACCTCACTCCACCTTCTCCCATCATCTGAAACCATTTTCGTCCATTTTTATTCCTTATCCCTCCACCTTGTCTCCCACTGTGAGAGATGCTAGATGAAAGAAGATGGAGGAGAGATTAGGAAGAATAGAGGAAGGACGGGGGAGGAATTAGGGAGAGACCATATATGTGTCGAAGATTAGTTGGTTGACAATGGATTATAATTTGTAGAAAAGAGGGAAGAAAGGAAAAACAAATGGAAGGGTACTTTGGTAAATCTACAAAATTATGTTTCATAATTATTTTTATTTCCTTTTTATATGCATTGTAATTATTTTAAACCCTATGCTTGTGTACTTATTCTTTAATCAATCCATTTAGGTCCCGTTTGTTTTCAGAGATAGAATGGAAGGGATTGATAGTGAGAGGATTAATAGTGAGAGGATTGATAGTGAGGAGATTGATAGTGAAGAATTGTTAAATTATTTTTATATAAAATAATAAAATAAATAAAAAAATATAAAAAATTAAACATTAATATTTAAAAAAATTCTCAATATATAAAAAATAAAAAAAATAAAAAATTTATAATCTCCTCACTATTTTTCTAATACCATCTCTATCTCCTTCTTACCAATCCCCCTTCTAAGGAAACTACTAATACCAAGGGATTAATAATCCCAATTCTCTCCCTGTAACCCCAAACAAACGGGCCTTAATTGTAATTTTTTTTTTTTTTTTAATCACTCTTTCCCCCTTGTTGGCTCTATCTATTTGGTTTTTATCTTGATTGTCTCTCTCACTCTCAATATGGAGTAGTAATCTGTACCGCACTTAATATCCATCACTCATCATTCACTTTCCCTCTACCCCCCTTCACTCCTCACTCTCTCTACCTCCCACCTCTTTTAAATCCTTCCCTCTCTATCACTCTCTTTACTACACACAACTCACACAAACCTCTCAATTTTACTCTCTCTCTCTCTCTCTCTCTCTCTGTGTCTCTCTCTCTAAAAATGCCGCTAAATTCAGCGGCAGTTATATGCCTAGCCGTGTGTCTGATCGCCATTGTCGGAGCTGAAGATCCGTACAGGTTCTTCAATTGGAATGTCACTTACGGAGACATCTATCCCCTAGGTTTTCGCCAACAGGTTTTTTTCAAAAAACATCTAATCATTTGGTCGATTCGTGTGCTCTGGATCTGATTGAGCATTACACTGATTTTCTGATTTGCAGGGAATTCTCATCAATGGACAATTTCCAGGTCCTGATATATACTCTGTGACCAATGACAATCTCATTATCAACGTCTTCAACAGCTTGGATGAGCCTTTTCTACTCTCCTGGTAAGAATAACTTATTTTCGAATTTCCGAACGAATGTTCTTTTCGTTTTCACGAGCAGAGTAATGATGATTAATCGAATGGAATGGAATGTAAGTAAATTACGTGATTGCCCTGGTTAAATCTTTAGATTAATTAATACAGTTTCTGGAATGTTGTGTAGGTATAAGTTTATCTCTTTGTTTGGGTTATGAATTTGTATAGAGATTTGGTAATAGAATGAGAAAATGTAGGAAAAATATATTTTGTATATTTTTAGAAATTGAAAAATTATTCGATACTTTTGAAAAATTATTTTATATATTGCAGTTTATGTTTTAAAATTAATTATTATATATCATATATCTTCATATTTGTCAATCACTTAATATAAAATTATAAATTTTATCTTCTCTACCAATCACAACAGTTTGAAGTGTCACGCGTCCAATAGCCATTCCTAGAGATCTTAGCTTTATGAATTTTTTTCATTAAAGTTACTAAGCATTGTGAATGTGAGCTTTCATATTTCAACAATGATTCATCCCACTAAAAACATCATCACTAAAAAAATAAAAAAATAATAAAAAAAATACAACTCCAAGACCAAAACATCACATCATTAATGGCGGGATCCACTGCCACCTAATTAGTGGGAACACTAATTAGTGCTCCCAAGCATTTTTCTTCATATTTATGTGCTCTGCCTCTGCTTAGATGAGCATGACAAGTTCACGGGGGAATTTCCATAGAGAATAGCAAAGTATTACGGCCCTGCAATAAATAAGAGATCACTGTGCAATCCCCAATATCACATGGATAGATGAGGATAATGTGCACTGCATTGGATTGGATTGGATTGGATTATACTAATGTGAAACTTTGCCTTAAATTTGATTGAAGGCAAATGTCAACAAATGTTTTATAAAATAATATTTATGAATTTTGTTAATGTGAATCTTATAATTATTATACACAATGTATGAAAATAGTGCAATAAGCAATCTGTAATATTTTCAAGTCTACTTAGGTTGTTTTGGAAAGTATTAAAAAAGTTGACTTTTTTTATTTATTACGAAAAAATGTATAAAAAATAAAAAGGTGATATGACTCAAATAATAAGTTGACTTTTTTTTTTTATTTCAAAGAGACTTTAACATGTGTTTTAAGGGCATATGTTAACAAGACTCATTTAGGTTGCATTGGATCATAAATATGAGTAGAAATTTAGAAGATAAAAGAGAACATGTAATTAAAATGTGAATGAAATACTAGTGCATTTCACCTACATTTCATTTATTTTTTATTTTTTTTCATTTCTAAATCTGTACTCATATTCATGATCCAAACATTGCTTTAATGTAAGGATGAGAAATGCTATATGTCACTATTAATTTTGTCGAGTTCTGATAAATATTCATAATCAATTCTTTTTTTTGGAGATAATTATTAAAATATTAATGACATATGCTTTGGCGAGATAAAATGGTAAAACAAAAGAAGAAAAAAAAAAAAGGGTCATATATACAATCCTCTATTAGAATTTGTGGGGAAAAAATGCATTTTGAAAATGGTGAAAAAAATTTAACATAAAATAAAATAATGTTTTAACATAAATAGTAAGTGTCTTTGTATTTTTTATGTTTTCGTTTTTCTTTCTTGTGCTCTACAAACATTATTTAACAAGTTTTTTTTTTTATTGAATTGTTAAAATTAAAGTTAAAAGTTTCTCTTTTTCTCTTTTGTGATGAAATCCATAATTAATTTTTATATTTAACTTTGTATAAAAAACAATTAGATCGCTGCGTCAATACTGTCAAATTAGTAACAGTTTCCCTCTGCTAGCAGACATTCCACAAAGCTTTGATTAGGTAGGCAGTTAGTAGTTCTCATATTTATATTTTGTTAATAACTTCTTCAGTCGGCAATGCACGTGATTTAAAAAAACTATTGAATTCTCGTATTAGTCATTTAATTTGAGGGAACAATTTGGATTTGACAAGTTTATTTTAAGATGGATTTTGATAATCTGAATTGTTTTTTTTTTTTTTAATATTTAATGGATAAAATATTCATAATTGTATTATACAAAGTAGATAATTATTCTTAACATTATATTTATTATTTGTTTTTAAAAAATAAATATAATTTAAATATATAATTATTAATATTTAATTATTTTAATTTTTTATATAAATATTTTATTCAATAAAATTTAAAAAATATACCAATCGTCACAAAATTCAGCCTTTGTTTGGGAAGTGGATTGGCTTTTTGTACTTTTTTGACTATTTTAGTCTGGGTTAAAAAGTTTAGTTTAAAAAGAGCTTTTTAACTTTTTTTGATTTTTTTTGTAAGATAAAAATATAATGATTATACATTAAATGTGATATTTTATTTTTTATGACTAAAATAACTTATTTTATCTTTTGTGATTAAAATAGACAAAAAAAAAAAAAAAACCTCGTTTAACTCCTCCCAAACGTACACTTTATGAAGTTAAAAGAGAATCCGAACCATTTAAGAAAGGAAAATGAGTGGGAGCACTAATTAGTACTATCATTAATGATGTGACAGTAGATCCCACCATAAATGATTTGATATTTTGGTCTTAATATTGTATTTTTTTCTTTTTTTATTGAGTGTCATGTTATTAATAGTCTTTTTAAAATTCCAAAATTAATAATTCTATCATTGTTGTTTAAGAAATTGGCGAGGGAAATCTGCCCCGCCTTGAGCATCGTGCCTTACTTTCCCTATTACAAATCTGAACAAATGTCATGTAAAAGTTGAAAATATGTACTACCCATGCCAGATTTTAGCAAATGACCCTCCAAAGGTAGGAAAGCCGAATTCCCTTTCATTTAACTGGGAAGTAGTTCGGTCTAATTTTGTAATATTATTATTTGGCTTCAAACGGTCCAGATTTGAAATAATATCCAGTTCGGCTCATTGAATTTACTTTTAGGTTCATTTTTAGTAATTTGAATGGTTCACATTTTAGAATTTGTTAATTATATTTTTTTTTATAGAAAATCATGTCGATTGGATAATAGATACTATATATTCAGATTACTTTTGTTTAGAAAAAAATTAACGGTTCATAAAAAAGTGGTTCAAATGCATAATATCAATTATTCGATTGATGTGATTTTTAAAAAGATAATATACTCAACAAATTTTAAAATGTGAATAATTCG
Source organism: Camellia sinensis (assembly GCF_055761805.1). Lineage (NCBI taxonomy): Eukaryota > Viridiplantae > Streptophyta > Magnoliopsida > Ericales > Theaceae > Camellia > Camellia sinensis. The sequence goes on from NC_138966.1 coordinate 19,251,046, forward strand.
AATTATCAAAATAAAACCTTAAAGTGAGCCCAATAAGTCAGACTGAACTCTCTAGTGCAGGCGGTGGACTGGAAGCAAGTCCAGTCTTATTATTTAATCGGCTTTCTGGAGAATCTTGACATCATTATGTATGTTGATTTTTAAGTTTTTAGTGACCTCTCGTTTAACAAGACAGTGGGTACTAAAGTTAACTAAAAAATAAAATAAGTTACAAAATAAATAAGATAAGATGTTATATTTAAACTATAATTATTTTATTTTTTCTAATAAAATTACAAAAAAATTAAAAGTTCATCCTAAATGAACTTTTTTAGCCAAATTAAAATAGTCAAAAAGTTAAAAAAATATTTTTAAAAAAGTTTAAAAAACCAAATTAAAAAAGTTTTAAACGAAAGCTGAGACTCTTTGATAATGTTTATATGGATTGGTTATAGGGGTGTAAAAATGGTTCGGCCTGGCCCGACCCACTCGGGCTAGGGTCGGCCCGTCGTAGGGCCTAGCGGGTTCTTGCCAAAAAAAAAAAGGGTCAGGCCGGGCAACTCATGCAAAATTATGTCCCAAGCCCAAGGGTACTCGGGCCTGGGCTAGGCCTGACAATTTTTTATTTTTTTTTAAATTATTTCCTACCAAAATAGCTTGGAAATGAGAGTGGGCCTCAAGTGGACCGGCTCGGGCCTCAAAACAGACGGCCTAGGCCCAAGTCTAGGGTCTCGAGCTCGGGCTGGGATGTGGGTGGGCTTTGGGTGGGCCGATTTTATAAGTTAGTTATAGTATGTTTTTTAAAGTATTTTGCAAGTTTCTGTCAAAATTGTTTAATGTAGTTTTTATTTATAGTTTATTAGCTGAAAATAATTGAAGTAAAATAAAAAATAGTAATTATTTGAAAATTGGGAAAGAATTATCAATTTTTAACTTACAAATTTTTTTACCAAACAACCCTTCATGCGTTAGTGTGTGTGAACATATTTCTCATCCAAATATAGGGTTTTAGTTAATGATGATCGTATATGTGATGACTTGAATGAAAATAATGCAGAATTGCATTTATCATTAATCTTTTTGTTAATTTGGAAATGCAGGAATGGAATTCAACAGAGGAGAAATTCTTATGAAGATGGAGTTTTCGGAACCACATGCCCCATACCTCCAGGGAAGAACTTCACTTACATTCTCCAAGTGAAGGATCAAATTGGAAGCTTTTATTACTTCCCTTCACTTGCATTTCACAAGGCTGCTGGTGGTTTCGGAGGTATTAGGATCCTCAGTCGCCCTCTAATTCCCGTCCCCTTTGCAGATCCTGCCGGTGATTATACAGTCCTAATTGGAGATTGGTACAAATCCAATCACACGGTAATTGATCTCCTATATGCTCCCTTCTCAATTCTATTTTTTTTAAAAATAAAATATATGAAGGCCATAGTTTGGGGAAAAAAACTATTTAAACGGTAAACATTCTATAAAGAAGCATGAAGGGATAACAATTGAGCGGAGTATGGGTTTATTTCCACAATAATGATTGAGATTCTCATTTTTTGGAGACTCAGCAATCCTTTTTGAATCTCCACTATTGATGGTGTAGGCCTCACACATGTATGAGTGGTCCCATTCATACATTAATGGTAGAGATCTAAAGAAAATTGTGAGGTTTTCAAAAAATAGAAGTCTCAAGCATTTTTCTTATTTCCATTCCCGTCTAGTGAACATTGTCCATGTACCCCTCTCCATTCTTGACACCCCCAACCATAACTTACATTTTCGGCATTGAATTTCAAGAAAATGGTTTTATACAGTGGGTTAGATTTCTCTCAAATTTAAAAAATTACAATTTATAATGGCAGTTCGAAATCTACTGCTGCAGCAACTACCTAAACCCAATACTATAAATCTCCTCACTCCTTCCTTCCATTTGAATCAAGGAGCCACTGGTTCTGGTTTTAGCCCCCCTTTTTAAATTCCCATTTCTTGCCTTCATATTATATCCCAGTGGTAATTATTCAATAGTATTATAACATTACATGACATTATCCATGTGATGATAAAATTTTACAAGTAAGATATGCCGACTCACATTTGTTAGATAGTTAGGAAATAAATAACGATCCACTTATTATAGATTTCAGTTTTTAATTAACTAAAAGTATCACATAAATAATATTATATAATAATCTAAAAATGTCTAATACATTTTTCATTAATAATGTCAAAATTACCGCAAAAAAATATATTAATGAATCACATTCATTCAGCATGTGACCCACATTATACCAATTTTCAATTTGGGTTTGGATTATCAAACTTTAGATAGTAATTAGGCTTAGGAGGCCCATTTTAGAGCCGATCTTGGTGATCCAAACAGTTCATTTTTAGTACTCGTTGAGTAGAATATTCGTATAAAAAATCAAAATTACCAAAGATCGGTAATCATATATTTGAATCATATTTGTTTTAAAAAAAATAGATAATAAATATAATCTAAAGAATAACAATATATTTTTTTATAATATAAATGTGATTCAAATATATATCTATTGATGTCTAATCATTTTAATTTTTTGTATAATTATTTTATTCAATAAATACTAAAAAATGAATGATTTAAACTAACCTCATCAAATTTAAATTGTTCTCTCAAATTAAACGGCGAATCTAGAATTATCGAAACCTTTTAAATGTACACTTACACCGCATTCGAAATGTTTTACAAATTTTAAATGGATAGCATTTTCGTTTTTCATAGTGGGTGTTTGGGAAATTGTTATTTTAGTAGATTTTTTTAGTTTTTGATTATTTTAGGAGGTTAAAATTTTTGTGTTTGGGAAGATAGTTGGATTTTTTTGTGATTAGATGTGATGTTTGTGAGAGAAAAAGTAAAATGATTATAGATTTGATGTGACATTTTATCTGGATTTATTTTTTTGGTTTTTTAACCAATTTTGTCTTTTCATGTTTTTTTAGCCAAAAAAAAAAAAACACTTCCCAAATAGTATGGTCTCCTGCAAATTTTGATTAGCTCAGAGGTTGGTGATCTTTTCAAAATTGGGGGTTCTTAGTTAATTCTTTTACGTTGTGTTAGTTAGACGATTTAAAAAATAAAAAAATAAAAAATATATATTTATGTTTTATTTAATTTTACACACTTTTTTTAAATTTCTTTTCAAATCTCACAATTAAACACAATCAAACACAACTTTAGGCATAAAGGTGGTTTCAGTTAAGTGGGTGACGGCTGATGTCAATTGGGGAACGGTTCGAAAGAAAAATGCTTGAGGTTTCCTTTTTTTGAGAATATTATAACCACCTTTGGATCTCAATTATTGATGTATTTATGAATCTACATCATTAATAGTTGAGACCTAAAGAAAATTATGAAAATTTTCAAAAAAAAAAAAAGTCTCAATTATTTTTACGGTTCAAAGTTATGCTTTTGTTGTGTCGGTAACTATAAACAGTGTAGTCTGTAGACTTCTTGCTTCTTGTGGTGGTTGAGTTGTTACTGGTTTATTGACAGCTGGAAATGTTGACCCCACCTAGTGATCAGTCCAAAATTTTGAAAATACAAAAACACATGCATAAATTATGATGACCATTCATTTCATTTGGTGTGGAGTCCAGCCAAAAAGATGATACTTGGTGGGTAGACAGCGAGTCTAGACAGCTCATTCTAACCTAAAACTTTCACATGTCATGATCATGTAGATCTAGTACCAATTGCTTTTATGTAATATTGTTTCGACAAATTATAATATCACAGATAATAGACAAGCTTTATTTTATTTTTATTTTTTTCTATCATCTAATTTTGAAAGTCTCTTAGTTATTCCTTAGGTCATGCTGAAAGTTTTAAGGTCGATACAATGTATTTTGTATGGATGATATGAGTAATGCTCAATAAATTAATAAATTATTTCTATCATATTATTTAAAGTGAATTCTGTTTTAAATATTTAAAATTTTACCACTATGTGCCAAATCTATTATTAATTTTTTTTTAATTTGTTATTTTGTGTAATTTTAAATATTTAAAATGTGTTGATCAAATTTATTTTAAATATACGTCATATCATTCTAAATTTAAATATATACCATCTACTTCAATTTTAGGAAGTCGTCAATGACTTACTAAGATGGTGCATCAAATATAATTTATTTTTTCTTCACCAAATGTTCGCTGTGACTGCTAAAATGTCTGCAAGGACTATTACATGTTCCGTTTTTCTTTATCAATAGATACATAATAAGATATTATTTGTTATTATTATAAATAAATAAAAAAATGATGCCCAATTAGTGATACACACCTAATTTTTGACATAGTGTACAAAGTGGTTGCCCTGTGACTTGAACCCATAACCTCAAAATTATTAGGCAATGTTTGACCATTGAACCAATTATAGTTTTAGTAATTATTTTTCAATAAGGAATTCATCATGAGTATTCATATAAACAATAAGAGGCCTATTTTTTTTATTAAGTCATCATCCAACAATTGATTCAAGTGTCACAATTTAACCGCTAGTAATAATGGCTAGCAGTTGATTGTGACTTTTAGATCAACTGTTGGATAATGACGGTATGAAGAAAGTATTGGAGAGAAATTGGATAGCATAAACAATGTGACAAAAAAATGATGACATATATCATTTCTCAATGGCCATGATAACAATCTTGTGGTCAAATAAAACTTAATCATTTGTTGGTATGTAATCGAGAGTGTTCTTTTTGATGGCTTTGCTGATGACAAATATGTGCATTTTTGTATAGGATTTGAAAGCAATTCTAGATCGAGGGAAGAAGCTACATTTAGTTGATGGAATCCTCATTAATGGTCGTGGGCCAAATGGCGTTTCTTTCAGTGTTGAACAAGGTGAGTGAGTGGCCAACATCGTAGTTCATCTTTGTGATAACAACCAGTATCTTCACAACAATTAATTCAGTCCCATCTGTTTTTGTCCCTCTTTCTATAAATAAATAAAAAACTACGAGTACGGAATTAGAACACGGAAAGTGCATAGAAAATGTATTTTTTTTTTTTTTGTTTATTTGTTTTGTTTTATGTTTATCTATGATGCTTTACCAAAACTACCATTCTTGGCTGACCATAATGTACTATTGATGACAGGAAAAACTTACAGACTTAGAATATCAAACGTTGGATTGCAAAATTCACTCAATTTCCGCATTCAGGGCCACAAGATGAAATTGGTGGAGGTGGAGGGAACACACACTCTTCAAACTACCTACTCTTCATTGGACGTCCATCTCGGCCAATCCTACTCTGTTCTAGTCACGGCTGATCAGCCCGCTCAGGACTACTACATTGTTGTGTCTACCCGTTTTACCACCCCAGTCGTCACCACAACTGCTGTTCTTCGCTACAGCAACTCTGCTGGCCCCGTCTCTGGCCCGCCACCAGGTGGACCCACCATCCAAGTCGACTGGTCCCTAAACCAGGCCCGTTCTATCAGGTACTTGTTCCCTCATCATAATTTACACATTTATTTTGGTGGTTGTGGTTCAGACTCACATTGAATGATCATCGATTAAGATTTAACGAACCATCGATTTTGTCCAATCAATGATTGGGCCAGTGTTCTACATTACTCATCACAAATGCCATGTTTCTTTTTGGAGATTTGTGGTTTGGTCTCACATAGTAGGCCATCAAACTTTTCGAATGAGTCGAACCAATGTTGTACATTATTCTAGCCTAAGTTCATGGATCCACTTTCAAATTCAGTAATGTTATAAACACAAATTTTTTTTTGGTATGACCTAATTTCATTTTATTTTTGTATAAATGGCACATTTTTTTGGAGATTTGTGATTTGGTCTCGCATTGAATGGCATAGGCCATTGAACTAGCCCAATCAATGGATTAGGGCCCGTGTTGTAAGCCTGTGTCCATGAGAGGCTTTCAAATACAGTTATTCTATGAAAAAAACAAAAATAAAAATAAAAAAATCACTACAAATTGCATCTAGTACTATATTTTGTGCACTTTTTTTTTAAAGAAACTTTGTCCTATACTAAATGTTTCAAATTACAACACAGACCATTCTATACATAAAAGTAAATAAAAATAAAAAATTGATCTAAATTTATCCATAAAATAGAAAGTGGAACGTTTCAAAGGGGAAAGCTTTCAAAATTCAGTAGTGCTACGAAGCACAAATCATAAATTTTTCACAGAAAAGTGTACAAAATGCATTGCATTGCAGAGTGTAGATGGCACCATATTCTATGTACTTTGCTTTGGAAAAACTTGTGTGTCACTATATTTACTGCTTCAAATTACCGTAGAGGCAGTGTTTATAAAAATAGTGACCAACTTCCGTGTACTTACAGGACTAATCTTACAGCAAGTGGACCAAGGCCAAACCCACAAGGTTCATACCACTATGGACTCATAAACACCACCAAAACAATCAGGTTGGCCAACTCCGCAGGTCTCGTCAATGGCAAGCAAAGATATGCAGTAAACAGTGTATCCTTTCTGCAACCAGACACCCCCCTAAAGCTAGCAGACTACTTCCAGATTGGAGGAGTTTTTCGTGTTGGAAGCATATCTGATTACCCTAATGGTGGAGGGATATACCTTGACACGTCAGTTTTGGGAACCGACTACAGAGCCTTTATTGAGATTGTGTTTGAAAACTACGAGGACATCGTTCAAAGCTGGCACCTTGATGGTTACTCTTTCTTTGTTGTTGGGTAAGCAAAAATCCACACATAATCTTTAGGAGGTTCATGGTTGCTAATATATGTATGAGAGTGAGTTGTACGTTAATTATCTTGTGTTGTTCCCAAAATAATAATGTATGTTAAATCTCAAAATGCAGAATGGATGGAGGGTTGTGGTCCACGGCTAGTAGGAATCAATATAACCTCCGGGATGCAATTGCACGCTGCACCGTGCAGGTAAGATATGAAAATATGCCCAATCCTTTAATTTTTGTTGCTTAAACAAAAGTGCGTTTGTAGAGTTTTTTTTTAAAAAAAGTTGGCTTACATCTTATGATCCAAAAATTGTGTAAATAAGTTAGAAAAAATATGTTTATGGGAAAGTTGGAGAATATATGTCAATCGTAAATGAGCTTTTTAACAAAGCGAACACAATTGATTCATTTTACAGTTCTACTCACTTAGATCATGTCACATGTTTGGTAAATATTGCAGGTATATCCAAAATCATGGACTGCCATTTATGTACCACTTGATAATGTGGGAATGTGGAATCTGAGATCAGAGTTTTGGGCAAGACAGTACCTCGGACAGCAACTCTATGTACGTGTCTACACAGCATCGACTTCACTCAGAGACGAATTCCCCATTCCAAAGAACGCTCTTCTCTGCGGCAGGGCCAGTGGGCGGCATACTCGACCCCTCTAAAGGGTAAAAAAAAGTTCCACGACACTTTTAGCTAGGGAAATTAAATTAAAGCTTGTTTATCTACCAAATGTGGTGGATTAAGATCTCAGTTTATTATTATTAATTTTTTCTTTATGTGCTTAATTTAATGTTATTTTTAGTTACTACATCAGCACTAGTGCAATTATAAATGAGGAACATGTATCAATAGTGCTGTAGTAGAGTGAGCAATGACCTTAACTCGAGGTCATATTCTTTTCGGTTTTCATCAATTCAACAGTATTTTATTACTCTTGTTGTAATGTGTTGTAAGGTTTCCTATTATTACTTAATGAAGTGGTTCTTCTAGTTGGCTCAGGTTTTCTTGTAAAGAATATAGGGCAAATTTTACTTTATCTTGCAAATAATCTCTTATCATTTATAGATAATCGCTTAAATCTCGTGATATGTAGACGTGGCTTTTCTTTTTCTTTTGGAAAAATTACTCATAGGTCCCATATTAGAAAACGTTACTCCATCTAGTATTAGAAAACGTTACTCCATCTAGTCCTGAATGTTTTTTTATAAACCATTTAGTCCTTTTTTTACATCAGAACATCATCATCAAAACAACATCAACCATCATCATCAAAACAACATCAAATATCACAACATTTATCATCAAAAGATTCCTCTTTTTCCCAATATTCGAACTTTGTGCAATTAATTTCCTTTTCGACTCTTGGGATTTTGATTCCACTCTTGCAACATTAAAAACCCAACTCTCTGTTTTCAATGACTCCATAATTTTTCCGGAAAGCTCCAGAAAATGGCTGTCGAGCTGTGCTCTGAAAATTCTAGCCCTGGTCTGATTACCAGTCCTAGAATCTCATTCTCTCACGATCTCTCCCAATCCGATATCGTACCGATCGAACAACGCGTCCTCCGATCGAATTCATCGTCCGGCATTGATTTCAATTTCTGCATTCGCAATGGTTACGATCAACAATCTTCTTCCGCCGACGAGCTTTTCTCGGACGGGAAAATTCTTCCTGTTCAGATCCGCCAAAAACTGCCTAGGGTTTGGAGCTTGTCTTTGGGGTTTAGTGGTTTGAACATCAGATTCATGCTGGGCAGAAACAATAACAAATCTGATGTTAGATTGATTAACCCTAATTTGGAAATGTTAACCCATTTAAGATTCATGCTGTTTGTGTGTGTGTTGTGGGTGTTCTTGATGTTTGTGGGTGTTTAGTGGTTCGAACATCAGATGTTCAGCATGAATCTGTTTGAAACATCCGATGTTTGTGGGTGTTCATCCGATTATCATAAACATCAGACATTATAATCATCAAACAAACATCAGATTATAGACCTTTTTTATGATGTTTCCAACACCCACAAACACAGATGCTAGAACATCGAACACCAAAACAAAAAATTTGATTATCCGATTATCACCGATGATCATCAAAAACAGAACATCTGATGTTCTGCTGTTTATCAAGTGGGTTAGGACCAAACATGCTGAACAAAGAATCTGATGTTCAACTAAATGTAAAGACATTAGTACAAACATCATCAAATAATCATCAAACATTTTTGATGATGTTAGGACCTATTGGGTGTTCTTGATTTGATGATGTTTTGATAATCTGATCATCGTGAAACACCCACAAACATCATCAAAATATCAGCATTAACATCATCAAACAAACACTAAAAAACATCAAACATTGATGAACCACTAAATTGTTTAGGACGTCAGATGTTCAGTGGTTTGAACGTTGCTAATGTTTTCACCAACATTATACGAATAATTCTGACGTTGGTAATATTTGATGTTTGATAAACAATCCTAACGTTGCTAATGTTTGATGTTTGATGAATAATGTTTAAGGTTTGAAAAGAAGGAAAATCATAAAAAGGTGGTTTGAACATTGCTAATGTTTTCACCAACATTATACGAATAATTCTGACGTTGCTAATATTTGATGTTTGATAAATAATCCTAACGTTGCTAATGTTTGATGTTTGATGAATAATGTTTGAGGTTTGAAAAGAAGGAAAATCATAAAAAGGCCTATAATAAGCTTCTTGGAAAATAGGACCTATTAGTCCAACAAAAAACTTTCAGGACTAAATGGGTTAACTTTTTCAAATTTGAGATTTATTGGTGTTTTTCCCTTTTCTTTTTTTTTATATTTGGTTTTTTTTTTTTTTTTTTTGTGCGCGCGCACTTATTTTGTTTTTAGTAAATTTTTTAAAAATAAGTTCACAAAGTTTTAGGTTACTAGATTTAGTTCAACTAGACAAATTGAAAAATTAAAATTTTTTAAAAAATTCCAAAACAAGTCGAGAAGGCAAAAAATAAGCAAAATATAATAAACTTTCTTTTGTGTGCTTATTTTGGCTTTCATTTTATTTTATTATTTTGGATTTTTTAATTTTTAATTTTTTAGATTTATCTATATAAGACTGACCAGAAAAGTAAAAAATTTAATATGGTTTTGAAAAAAAGTCACAAATTAACCCCCAAAAAAATCTAAAAAAGAGGTGATTTTTTTAGCCGGAGTGGTCATTTGGCAACTTAGGCCAAGTTTGGCATACACAAAATAATCTATCTTTTTATCTTTTTATCTTTTTTCCATCACATCACCTCTTTATTTTTCTGCACATCTTTTCGTAAAAAGACAAAAAGTACACTTATTTTTGTGATTTTTGTCTTTTTTTATGAGGTAAAAAAAGTTGAATGTGTTTTGAATCATTTTTTTATATTGTTTTGGGATGTAGGTTAAAATCCAATTTTTTGATTTTTTTTTTTGAAAAAATGTATAAAATAATAGAGATGTGATATAACTAAAAAAAGATATTAAAAGCCAAAAGGCTGACTTTTAATCTCTTACCAAAAGAGGCCTGAATAGATAGTTACAAGAGAAAAAAGTGATTAATTGATATTTATGATGTAGCATTTTGACTTTTTAATTTTTTATTGTGATTTTTTAGTAGAAAAATGTTAGGGGTCATGAATTTTTTTTTACGAGGATGGTAATAAAAAATTCTCCACTCTTGTATTATACATTACAACTTATTACATATGTAATCTAATTAATAAAGATGAAAAATCTTTTATGATTATTTTCATAAAATATTTTTTATGATACTTAACATTATTTTTTTTTAACTGAAAAATAACTGTGAAATGGACAGTTGTGAATTGATTGAAATATTCTTTTGAATAAAACCTTTCACTTTATTTGTGCGCTATAGATATGTGCAAAACCTATGTGATTTAGAACTTTGATGTTGTTTCTGTTTTATATCATCTCATCAATTGACAATGACCTCTAAACAAAATTCACTTTGATGTTGTTTCTGTTTTATATCATCAATTGACAATGACCTCTAAACAAAATTCTATTTGATGAATCATTCAAGTTCTATAACCTGGTAGATGAAATTATCAAAAGACCCTTTTTGGTTTTTTTTTTTTTTGGGGGGGGGGGCGTGTATCAAAATGGATAAGTAAAGTTCAACAATACACCAAGCTTAAATTTGGAAAGAATAAACAGCTAGATACAATTTTCATAATGACAGAAAAATAATTAATATGAAAATATCAAACTGCTCTTTATAAGAGTTGAATTCAAAACCTCACACCAAAAAGTAGTGTTATACAACCATTAGTTTCTCTCTATTTCTTCCTATTTTTCTCCACTTACATTATCCAAACAAGTAAAAGAAATACATATCTTTCTATTTCTTTTCTTTTCTCTCCAAATCACTCAATCCAAACATAGGCTTAGTCATAACAAGTATTGCTTCTAGTAAATGACTCAACCATTCTTTATCACAAGACTAATGCTATGATAACTAAATCTGAGTATTAAATTTTGAACCTAGCTTGTCTCTAGTCCAATTGATGGACTGGAGGGTGCTGCTTGGGTCCATGCGGCTTATCACGAATCCCATTTTAGTTATTCAAGCTATCAATTTTGTCGAGCTCTTCGTGTATATTATCCACACACAAAATTAAGTTAATCTAATTATCACTTCATATTCAATTTATCGTATTTATTTCCAAAAAAAAATGTATGACAAATTGTCAACATTAAACCATCGGTTTAGTAAGCAAGCAATTGAATTCTTTACTCTTAGCTCAAATTTAGACCCTAAGAGTGCGTACAATTCATTAAAAATTGATGATATTTACACTCTTGTTAAGAAATTATATCCTCAAGATTTCACAGAGTAAGAATGAATTCATTTGAAATTTTAATTGCAACACTATGAGTTTGACATGCCTCATTATTTGGATTTACAAAATCTCACCACAATTTCTGAACCATGCGGGGGTTAGTTGAAATGGGAAAGTCAAAAATTTAAAGTCAAAAACCTACCATCTGGTTTATAGATTGATTCATCTCATATTGACACTTCATGTTTCAACTGTTACTATAGAAAGGACATTTTTAACAATGAATATTGTAAAAACAAGTCTTCATAAGAAAATGAAAGATGAATTTCTTACAAATTGTTTAGTTGTTTACATTAAGAAAGGAATTATAGAAAATTTTAGCTCAAAAATGATTACAGATGATTTATATTCTTTGAAGTATTGTCTAGCACAATTTTGATAGGAAATTATGTGTTTACAGTGAATGAAACAATATATTGTCATTTTATAATACACTTCTTGTTATATCATAGTGTTAGTATATAAAGAATCTCATTTCTCATTTGAATCTTTGCTTCTTTATAGTTGGTTATAGTTAGTAGACATTCATTTCTTTTTATTATTTAAGTCAATATTTATAATATTAATTCAGCCACCCCAATTCAGCCACCCCTTGATCAAAAGTGTTCATGTTGGATAACGACATGCCATTTGATGCTTATTGCTGAATGATTCCAACAAATATTCAGTTATAAGGATTTTAGGAAATTAAAATAATGAATAGTTCATTTGAATGCATACTTTCTATTGGGCCTAAGTCAAATTTTGGACTTCAAAATTTTGAGGATATTATTAAGATTTTTGAAATTCTGGGCCTACCGACAACATGGACTTTCACTTCAAAACATATTGCCCGATCCTTAGGACAAATTAACGCAAAATAAAAGAAATGTGAGTTTAGAAAATAGAGAAATTTATACTTAAAATAATAGCAATGTTCGGACTTAATTCAAAAGTTTTATTTTTCATTTTTATGATTTTAAAAACAAAACCATGAGAAAAGCACACATTCTTTTCAAATAGTTTTACAAAATTCAAAACAATTTAAAAATAGCTTTTTAGAAAAATTTATGAAAAACAATTTTCCAAATTTTTTTATAATATAACTATTTTTTGTTTGTTTTACAAAGTAAAATATAAAAAACAAAACCAAACATACTTTTGTGAAGGAATATGGAATAAAAATAAAAATAAAAAAATGAAAGAAACTTTAAGGTTACGTTTGTTTAGCGTATTAGGTTGAATGAGATTATAAATACGGTGAAATTGAGTGATGTGATTACTACTATGGTGGAATTAGGTTGTTGATATAAGCTAAAATGTGTTTGTTTGTGCACTAGTATAATGATATTAGTAAGTCAAGATCAAATCTCTAATTACGTAAAAGCTCTTATCATATGCAAGATAATTTTGTTGGTTTTGTAAAATAGGGGTATTGTAATTCCAATCATTTCATGAGAATGCTAATCCTTCTATGAGAAAAGGGATTGATAGTCCCATGTTTGATTAGCAATCTCATGCCATTTCTTTACAAAGAAACATGATCTAAGTGGGGCCAACAAATTACTAATCCAATCTCCGTTTTCAAAATCCCAATCAAACATGACCCAAAATTTAAACAAAAAAGTTAGGAAGAAATCCAGATCTAGGAACCTATAATTTTCCTAGAATGAATTCGTGTGATAGATATTAAATTGACGAAAAGTGAATTTCGTAAGTAAAATGAATTTAAATCATTAATTACTTCAAATAAAAAATTATGAGTTGGTAGCTTTGTTGAAATCCAAACACTTTTTGTTAAGAAATCCTACTTTCGCTCAGAAGTGTTTCCGTTGGATAACAAAACGCCATTTGATGCTTATTGCTGGATGATTCCAACAAATATTCAATTATCAGGATTTAAGAAATTAAAATAATGAATAGTTCGGTTAAAAATTCTTATTGCACCTTTTGCTTATTTGAAGTACGAGGCTTACTCTCTGTTGGGCCTAAGTTTTCAAAATTATTATTCAGTGGGTTTGGTTTGAATTTTTTGAATTAAATTTTTTGAAAATTGAGTTTTTAATTTTTGTGTTTTTTGTTTTTAGTGAATATTTTTAAACATTTTTTTTTACTTTTTAGATGCACCTTACTTAGATGTATCCAAAAAGTTAAAAATTTGTGAAAAAATATTTTAAATAATTAATAAATATATAAAAATACAAAAAATGCACTGAATTCTCGCATATTTTTTATATTTTTGGTATTTAGTGAATTTTTAAAAGGTTTTTTTCAAAAAAATTTTACTTTTTAGGTATATTTATGTTAAGTATGTTTAAAAATTAAAAAAATTGCTTAAAATATTAAAAAATAAGTAAAAATAAAAAAACATGAAAAATAAAAAATAAAATTTTCTGAAAAGTATTTTTGAAAAATGATAATCAAGAAAGGTGATAAGATTTTTAAAATTACGGGCCCACTCATAACATGGTACCTTAGGCACAGGCTTAAATTGCCAAACATATTGGCTGGCCTTGTAGTGAGCACAAATTAACACAAAATAGAAGAAGTGAGAGTTTTTGAAAATAGAGAATTTCATACTTAAAAAAATAGCCACGTTCGGAATCATTTCTAAAGTTTTGTTTTTTGTTTTTATGATTTTAAAAACAAAACCGTGAAAAATTAAAAAGCACACATTCTTTTCAAATAGTTTTACAAAATTCAAAATAATTTTAAACTAGCTTTTTAGAAAAATTTATGAAAACAGTTTTCCAAACATTTTTATAGTATAATTATTTTTTGTTTTCTTACAAATTAAAATATAAAAAAACAAAAATGATTTTTTTTTGAACTGAAAAAACTAAAATGAAACCAAACATACTTTTCTAAGGAATATGGAATAAAAATAAAAAAATGAAGAAAACTTTAAGGCTATGGTTGTTTGGCATATTAGGTTGAATGAGAATAAATATGGCGAAATTGAGTGATGAGCACTACTATGGTGGAATTAAGTTAGAGATATAAGAGCATCTGTATCATGATCATCAAAATAACAGAAAACTAAAATATAACTAATAAATCATCAAATTCTCCCTCCATCAGTCTTAACAAATTTTTTCTAAATTAACTTTTTGTTAAATTTACTACAGTACCTCAACAACTTTGTTGAGGCACTGTTCATTCGCTAAATGTTTTTTTATTATATTTTCTAGAACAAAACTGGGCCAAAATCTTTAAATCGGTCATCCACCCGAATGTCCTCTTAGATATCCAACCAAATGTCCCGTGAGTGCCTGTAGCAAAAGAAAAAAAATGTCAAAAATTAGCTTGGTTGGTCGACCGGTCAACAACAATTTTTATTATTATTTTTTTTTTTTGGCATATTTTAGGAATTATTTGGCTGCTGCTCATCAATTTAATAAAAAAAAAGAATAAAAAATACAATAACAAAATAATATTTTAATATGATTGAGTTAGAATATATAGTTTGATGCAGTGGGTGATTAGCTAAAATAGCAAAATAGGTTTTTCAGCTCTAATTTGACTAAAAATTTGAAGAGGCTGATGTGGATGCTCTAAGATAAAATGTGTTTGTTTGTACACTAGTTTAGTGATATTAGTTAATTGAGATTAAAATTTTAAATTACGTAAAAGTCCTTATCACATGTAAGATAATTTTGTTAGTTTTGTAAAATAAGGGGATTGTAATGCCAACCCTCTCATGAGAATACTAATAATGGATTGATAGTCCATGAGATTAGCAATCCCTTGTTGAAAAATCTAAAAATTCCCCAGATATTGGTTTGTGATCAAGGTTCTGAAAAGCGGTTGCGGTCGCCGTAACGGTGGCGGTGACGCGGTTGCGGTTGTGGGGTGTAAAGGCCGTAGTGTAACGGTTGCGGTAACCGGAACCGTGAATTTTTTTATTTTTCACACAATTTGAAAAAAACTTACCGATACGCATATTTTTTTTTCATGATCATATTTATTGGGTTAAAAATAAATATTGATCAATTTTTGTAAATTTTTAAGTATGATCTAATATATTTCATATTTTTAAATCATTATAAACTAAGTTTTTTACATTTTATTTTAATAATTAATGACTTTATATTTTACAAAAAATTAATCACTAACTATTATATATAAGATAAATAATGACAAAAGTAAGAGAATAAATAAGAGCCTAAATATATATATATATATATAGATATACATATTTTAACCAAGCCAAATAGATAATGACCACACTTATTATTATTATTATTTTCAAACAATATATAGATAGACACACACAAACAAAATGGTTTAGTGATAGCAGCTGAATAGAATAGCATAGGTCTTATAGTTTCAATAAATCAATAACATATTTTTCATCTTCCCTCTTCTCTCTCTCTCTATCTCTTGCCCCTCTATTTTCTCTTTTATCTTCCCTCTTCTCTCTGTCCCTCTTCCCCCATTTTCAGTTTTTTTTTTGTGTGTTTTTTCGAAAGAAACAGTTTGGAACCGTTACATAACGGTGCGTAACAGGCCGTTACGGCTGTTACGGCACCGTTACGACTGCTATGGTAGCCACTACGGCCGACACACCCGTGAATCTCAATCACACTACAAAAGCGGCCGTAACGGGTGGCGGTAACTGCCAAAACCGTTACGTAACGGCGTTACGTAACGGTTGCGGCCACTTTTTAAAACCTTGTTTGTGATTATATATTAATTTTAAGCAGTAAATAACAATAACAATCAAACAATCAAGACAAATCGACACAACGATTTTAACGTGGAAAAAATCACAATTAGAGCGCCTCCAATCATGATAAAAAAATCACGGGCAAAAGCCACAAAACAATCTACTAAGAAAACATAAATAAATTATACAAGTGTACTCTCAATTACCTAGCGAATCCAAACCCGAATCGAATCGACTCATGTGTGTCTCTTCCAGTCCCGTTTTCAACTCGAAATTGTCTTGCCTAACATTGAATCCGCTACGCCGATGTCGAATCACGACGATGAGCCACTCTGGAATCCACCAAAGCTTCAAGCTCAAATTTCACAGAATCCACCGAAAAATAACTCTCTCTTTTGTATTTAGTAAATAAAATAAACAAACCCTTTAATATAATCCTCTCAATTCATAATTAAACTCTTATTGATATCAAAGGAAACAAACAAAAAAGCTCCAAAAGAAAATCATAATATCCAATAAGAAGATCTTGAAGCTGTAACCCTAAAATATGATAGAACCACATATTTATAGAAAACAGATTTGTGATCTCCGCTTAAACGTAAGAATGGTCGCTTGAGCAGATATACGATTAAGCACAGGAATAGCTGCTCGAGCGGAAAAAAACAGCTTCCAGTACTTTTACAGGCGAGTGAAACTTCTGAAAGGTCACGATCTCCAATCGAGCGCAGGAATGGTTGCTTGAGCAGAAAAACAACTTCAACTGCAATTTAGCTTTTTGCTTCGGGGGCGCTGCCTTGTACCTGCCAAGGGGCGCTGCCCTTGGACCCCCATGAGCTAACTGGGCAACTCAATACCCGACATAGTCATCGAAGTAGCAAACACGAAAGAATTAATTTCTGAAAAATCACTATAAGGCACAATTCGGCTGGATTCACATCTAAAAACTCATAACCTCATTGAAATAAAAGTTTAACAAAATTACAACTGAAAGGAGTTTTGTCAAACAAGGTTACCAATAATAAAAACCTAACACTTGTCATTTCTTTACAAAGAAACATGATCTAAGTGAGGTCTACTTCGCTAATCCAATTTCCATTTTCAAAATCCCAACCAAACATGATCCAAAATCTAAACAAAAAAAAGTTCGAAATCCAAACCTAGAAACTCATCATTTGTTCAAAATAAATTTCTATGATAGATATTGAATTAATAAAATATAAAATTTATAAATAAAATAAATTTAAATCATTAATTACTCTGAATATGAAATTATGAGTTGGTAATTTTATTGAAATCCAAACACATCACAAGGTTCTTAGGTTGTGTTTGGTAGAACTTTAGAATTATGATTTGAGAATAGAGTAGTATTTTGAGTTTGTGAGATTTGGAATTATGATTTGAAAAGAGAAAATTTGTTTAGCTATGAGTTTTGAAAAGATTTTTGAATTAAGTTCTAAATTTTTGACGTGACATATGAAATGAAAAAAATTATTTGGTTATGAAGTTTGAAAAAAGTTTTAAAAACTTAATTAAAAAACTTATAACTCATAACCAAACACACAACACAGAATTCTATTAAAAATTATATTCAAAATTCATAACCAACCTCCATCAAAAAATTCAATTCAAAAAAATAATTTATCATTTTGGTCGAAAAAAAAAATATTTTGTATGTTTAAAAAATATAAAAACAAATATATATATATATATATATATATTTCTAAATAACAGGTGGGGTGACAATTGCAAAAAAAAAATAATAAAATTACACTATTCCGATAAACCGGTCGGATGACCGGCCTGATGTCCAGGGGACGTCCAGGAGGATAACCGGGTAGATTGAAAATTCAAAAATCCTCTATTTTTCAAAATGGAAAAGACAAATTGGAATGGTGAAAATGAAATGTGAAAGAAAAATATATTTTAAAAACTTCATCCAAACGTGAAAGAAAAATATGTTTTAAAATAAGTGGTAAAATCGCATTTTCAAAACTCCATCCAAACAAAGGGTTGGTTTGGGAAGTGGGTTGACTTTTTGGCTTTTTGACTTTTTTTGCTATTTTAGCTCGGGCTAAAAAGTTTGGTTTGGGAAGGACTTTTTGGTTTTTTGGCTTTTTTGACTTTTTTTGTGAGAGAAAAATGTAATGATTATGGGTTGGATGTGATGTTTTGTTTGTTGTGGCTAAAATAGCCTATTTTGTCTTTTGTGGCTATTTTAGCCACAAATCATCTTCCCAAACGGTGGAATCACATTTTCAAAGTTGCACCAAACAGAGCTTAGGTAGCGTTTGGTAGAGTTTTCTAAATATGATTTGAGAATATGAGTTATATTTTAAGTTTGTGAGTTTTGAAATTATGATTTGAGTGTAGAAAATTTGTTTGGCAAATAAGTTTTGAAAAGAGTTTTGAATTGAGTGGAGAATTTTTGATATGACATATGATATCTGATACAAAAATTTATAACTCATAACCAAACACACAATTTAAAAATCTATTGAAAGCTTATGGTAGCATTTGATAGAGTTTTGTAAATGTGATTTGAGAGTATGTGTTGTATTTTGAGTTTGTGTGTTGTGGAATTTGTTTGGTTTTGGTTTTTAAATAGAGTGTTGAAATGTGTTTTGAAGATGTATTTTGAATTAAGTTTTGAAAATTTGATGTGACATATGAAATAAGAAAATTTGTTTGGTAATGTGTTTTCAAAATAGTTTTCAAAACTTAATTCAATCAATAATTTATAATCAAACACACAACTCATATATCGATATCCGTATTTTTTATCAACAGTAATAACCAAACTATTTTTAAAATACTGAAATTAAAAATTAATTTTTTTTCAATAATTTTTGTTGAATAAATTTTTTTTCAAATTATTTTTTCATTTTAAAATAAATCTATATCAATTATTTTATGTCAATTAATCTTTCTATCAATTCATTTTTTACGCCTGTACAAACATCTTATACAATATGTTTTTTACTTATTTTTTTAAAATTTTGTTAAAGTCAACAACTTTTGAGAATACATATTAATAAAAATTAACATAAATATACTAAGTTTAATATGTTAAAATACAAATCATACCGTAAACCTTACAAAACATTTTCAATTTTTTTTTCTTATTTATTACACGTTATTAATTTAGTAATAAAGGAGTAACATATTGACCATGCATTATTGTACTTCCATAATCAGCACGCTCATATAATTGGGGTGAATTGGTGTAACAACCCTCATACTGTTTACTGATTAATGACTGATTGATTACCGATAATCACCGATTACTGTTAAACGGAACTGATAATGACTGATAACTGACTGAGAATTGAACTGATTAAAGTACTGAACTGACTGACCGAAATTGAAACTGAATTGAGTGAATACATCTGTTTGAATTGCATTTTATCTGTTGACTGTTTGTTTGATCTGTTCGTGTTATATGTTTAAACTGCTAATTGAAGGCCTTATCGGCAGCCGAACTGGGAATGGATTAATGTTTTATGATCCTCATAATTAATGTGATTTATGGTATTTTTATCTGAAAACTGATTAGGTATGCTTGAATTAGATTAAATAAGCTAATTAAAGAGTTAGGCTTAATTACCGAATTGCCACCCTTAGTGGCCCACTCAATATAACATATTTGAGCCTTACACTTGACCACATAACACGTTTTCCTCAACCTTTTCTTGCTCTAGCCGGCCAAGAGAGGGAGAGAGTGAGAGAACTTGTCTTCCATCTTGAGTTTTGCTTGCTAATTGAAGAACTTGAAGGGTAGATTGCTACTTTAGACTCCTAAACCTTGGATACAAGACTAAGGTAGGAAACTCATCTTCTTCTTGTGGTTATTGAGCTAGTTCTTGCATGGTTCATGTCATATTGATGGAGTGTAGAGCCAAAACATGGTTTAGATGTTGAATTGTGGCTTAATTGTTGCATGCATGTATATATATTGAAGTTTTGAGGTTGTAGTCCATGTTTCCTCACATGCATGTCCATCTTTTGGTCATACTCCATGAGTTCATCTTGTTTTTGAAGGTTTGAGCTCTTTTGAAACAGCATTAAAGCTTTGAAAATGATTTAAGATCATGCATGTTTGCATGTTCTCCATGTTCTTGGAAAATGGTTTGAAATTGGATTTGAATTAAACACCCTTGGGCTTTGATTTCTCAAATTGAGCTTTGAACCATGTTATTCTATGTGTTTATAAATGTTTTCTGGAAATTCAGCCCAAGAGGATCGGTTTTGATGCATTTAAACTTGAGTTTGAGCTTGGAGGTGCAATCTGGGTTTTCCAGATTTCGCACTTCCGCTCGAGCGGGGAAGTTCCGCTCGAGCGTGAAATCCGAGCGTCCAGCATCTCTCTGCACTGTTTTACAGTCCGCTCGAGTGGAGGATCGGGCGCTCGAGCGGAGTCATGTCTCAAGCTCGAGTGGGCGTCGAGCGGAGATTTCACCCATCCAGTACTTTTACAGTACGCTCGAGCGGGAAAGTTTACGCTCGAGCGTGTACCTTTGTTGTATGACCGCTCGAGCGGGGAAACCTGCGCTCGAGCGGAACTCTATTTTTCTGAAAATGCTTTTAAGTGTGCCTCCTTGCATCCTCATCCCATCCTAGGCATTCTTAGGCCTAGTTTAAGACATCTTATTGAGGATATAGAGGTAGAACACACCGAGGCATTAGGGATTAAGTTGTTATATTTCCCAACTGCGTAGCTTAGTGTGTTCAATCTGTTAACTGTGTAGGGTTGGCGACTGGGGAGACACGCTCTAGCATACTGTAGCCCAAACTCTGTGAGTAACAATTGTGTAAAGATATGTTCAAATGATTATCTTCTGAATACTGAACTGAACTGTTTACTGAACTGCTATTGTTTACTGAATGAATGTATGTCCTATATTCTAAACTGTACTGTGGCATCCTTGGCATCTACTGTTACTGTTACTGTTACAGAGATCTCTGTCGGTTCCCTCGTGGAACCACTACTGTTTACTGACTGATGGCCATCATTACTGTTCGGTCTTTAAGACCTACTGTTTACTGCTATGCTAATGGATGTACCACATATGATTGAATAACTGTTCTGACTGAAAGACTGAAGTATTGTTTAATGAACTGATTTCATTACTGTAAGGACATTTCATTCATAACCCCTTTACGCATTATGTTATTCACTGGGCTTTGGCTCACTATTTATATATATATGTAGGTGCTCAGCCACCAGACCGGAGCTAGGAGCGTGGGTTAGACTCCAGTTTTGTCAAGCCAGCCTATGTGCCTCACTGCGAGGTTCCGAGCCTATCTGCTAAGGCTTAGGGGTGTTTCAGGAATTCCCCTTCTGTACTGTCTTACTGTTCTGTATAGACTGAATGTTTTCTGTACTGTTATGGGGTTGAGTCCCTAGTTTGAATGAATGTAAATATTGTGCATACTGTTCTGTACTGTTTACGTATGAATGCATGAAAAGTCTTTTTGGCATACAGACTGTCACAGCTCATTGGGCATTGTTTATTTACTGTATTGGCTTCCGCCAGGCCCTGTACTCTGTTTTACTGTACTACTGTTAAGCAGGCCTTCGGTAATCTCGGATTACTGGCCGGTTACGGTGCTAAACCCATAGGGTCGGGTTTGGGTCGTGACAGAGTGGTATCAGAGCGATACTTAACCACGAGTCATACCGCACACACGTGTCCAAATGAGCTATAGAGTGTCATAGAAAAGTGATTAGGGCATTTCATGAACTTGAAAAGTGTGTGGCTATGTTATGACTGAATACGTGTTGATGTGATAACTGTCTAAATATGCAACTGTTTATGTTACAATTGCTATAACTGTTATAATTGCTTATAGTGAAATGGACAATGCAAATGAACGTGAATCCTCATCTACTGAGGCAAGAATGGAAAGAATAGAAAGAATGATGGAACTGATAACTGCTAGACTTGAACAACAACAGAACCAACCGCCCCCACCTCCTCCTCGTCCGGTACAGCCGGAACCTAATGTGAATGTGAATGAAGGGGATATTATTGCTCTCACCCATAAATTCAGCAAGATGAAACCGCCATCTTTTCAGGGAGGACTGGAACCGTTAAAGGCTGAATCTTGGGTGCTTGAAACAGAAAAACTATTTGAGGTGTTTCCGTGCACAGGAGCGAATAAAGTATTGTTAGCTACCTTTACTCTACAGGAAGAAGCTAGAAGGTGGTGGATGTTGATCCGCGATGCAAATACTGTTATGACTTGGGCTCAGTTCAAGGAGTCCTTCTTTGAAAAGTACTTCCCGCAGTGTGTCAGGGATAAGAAAGTGACTGAATTCGAACAACTGTGACAGGGCAAAATGTCCGTCGCGGAATATGAAACAAAATTTACTGAACTTGCCAGATATGCACCACACATGGTGGACACTGACTATAAGAAGGCTGGGAAATTTGAGGGTGGCCTTAATGTTGCAATCCTTGACCGAATAAATGTTTTGAAACTACCGACTTTTGTGGGTGTTCTCGACCGGGCATTGATGGCCGAGTCGAACATTGCAGCAGTGAAACAATCTGAAACACCAACAACTGAATGGCATGGTAAAAGGCAGGGTTTCAAATTTAAGAAGGGCAAGCATAACCCAGCGAACAAGAAACAGAATACGGGGTCGACAACTAGCCCCAGCCAAGGGAGTGGGTTCATACCACCTTGTTCTGAGTGTGGCAAGAAGCACAAAGGGGTCTGCTATAAAATATCTGGAGCCTGCTACAGGTGTGGCAAGGTGGGCCACATGGTTAAAGACTGCCCCTCTGCGCCGCAGGCCAGTAGTAAAGCTGCACCAAGCGCAGCAGCATCAACTGTAGCACCAAAGCCGAACCCCAAGGCTACCGGGAAAGGGCCCATGAGGCAGGGCCGAGTGTTCGCCCTAGTACCGGGAGACGTGCAAAATACTGAAACCGTCGTGTCAGGTATCCTCTTTATTTGTACACAAAATGCATATGTATTGATTGATTCGGGGTCTACACATTCTTATGTATCGCATGCTTTCTCACGGAAATTAAATAGACCCTTAGAACCTATGAACTATCTGTTAGCCGTATCATCACCCGTAGGAGGATCCATGACATGTGCTTATATGTAGCCCGCATGTGAAATCATTGTTGGGGATATGCATCTGTTTATTGATTTACTACCATTGAATATCGATCATTTTGATGTAATACTGGGAATGGATTGGTTACAAAAATATCATGCCACTATTGATTGTGTGACCAAGCAAGTTGTTTTCCGTCCACCTGGTTTGCCTGAATTTGTGTTTAATGGGAGTGGAGTAGTACCTCCTCCGTATTTGATTTCGTCAGTGAAAGCCGTTAAATTAATTATAAAGGGATGTAAAGGATATCTGTGTTCTGTGCTGACTGTGTCTACTGATGATAATGCTAATGTGAACTGTATCCCTATAGTCAGAGAATTCCCAGATGTATTTCCAGATGACCTGCCAGGGGATTTAATTGACAGGGAGATTGAATTTACCGTTGATGTGATTCCGGGTACACAGCCGATATCGAAAGCTCCTTACAGAATGGCCCCAACTGAACTGAAAGAACTGAAAGTGCAACTGCAGGAACTGCTGGATAAGAAGTTCATCAGGCCCAGTACTTCACCATGGGGTGCACCGGTTTTGTTTGAAAAGAAGAAAGATGGCTCATTGAGATTGTGTATAGACTACCGTGAACTGAACAAGGTAACTGTGAAAAATAAATACCCATTACCGTGCATTGATGATTTATTTGATCAGCTACAGGGTGCACAAGTGTTTTCCAAGATTGATCTCAGATCGGGATATCATCAACTAAAGGTTAAACCGGAAGACATTGATAAAAATGCTTTTAGAACGAGGTATGGCCATTATGAATTTTTAGTTATGCCATTCGGAGTCACGAATGCCCCTGCTGCATTTATGGACCTTATGAACCGAATTTTTAAACCATACCTTGACAATTTTATTATTGTATTTATTGATGACATATTGATTTACTCCAAGAGTATAGAAGAACATGAACATCACCTGAGACTTGCCCTACAAACCTTAAGAGAACAGAAACTGTATGCTAAACTGTCTAAATGTGAATTTTGGCTTGACCATGTTATGTTTTTGGGGCATGTTGTTAGCAAAGATGGGATTTCTGTTGATCCGCAGAAAATTGAAGCTGTAGTGAACTGGCCTAGACCAACAAATGTGACTGAAGTCCGAAGCTTTTTGGGATTGGCTGGATATTACAGAAGATTTGTCAAAGATTTCTCCAAAATTGCCCTACCACTGACTCAGTTAACTCAGAAGGGGACATCATTTGACTGGACTGACCAAAGGGAATCAGCATTCCAAGAGTTGAAAACTCGACTTGTGACTGCACCGGTTTTGACTTTACCTTCAAGTACGGATGGTTATACTGTATTTAGTGATGCTTCTCATAAGGGTTTGGGGTGTGTGTTAATGCAGAATGGGAAGGTTATTGCTTATGCTTCCCGACAGTTGAGACCACATGAAAAGAACTACCCGACCCATGATCTGAAACTTGCTACAGTAGTATTCGCACTGAAAATCTGGCGTCACTACCTGTACGGGGTGACATGTGAAGTATACACCGACCACAAGAGCTTAAGATATTTCTTCACACAGAAAGAACTGAACATGAGACAGCGGAGATGGCTAGAACTGATTAAAGATTATGACCTACAGATACTGTACCATCCGGGAAAAGCCAATACCGTTGCCGATGCATTGAGTCGGAAATCGATTGGAAACTTAGCATGTTTGCTCACAGGACAGAAAGAGTTGTTTTGTGACCTTGAAAAATCTGAAATTGAAATTGTTTTACGAGAACAAGGTGGAACCTTAGCTGCTATTTCTGCTCAACCGGCACTGATTGAAGAAATTAAAGAGAAACAGCAACAGGATGACTTCTTGAAGAAGATCATCGAAGGAAGAGAATCTAAACCGAGATCGGGATTCAAATTTGAGAACAATGTACTGAAATTTCATGAAAGACTGTGTGTACCGAATGATATTGAACTGAAAAGAAGAGTTCTGCAAGAAGGCCACAATTCGAAATTATCTATCCACCCGGGGAATACGAAAATGTACCAAGATCTGAAACAGAATTTCTGGTGGCCAGGAATGAAGAAAGAAATTGCCGACTTTGTGTCCAAATGTCTTCATTGCCAACAGGTCAATGCTGAACATCAACGACCTGCCGGATTATTGCAACCCCTACCCATACCAGAGTGGAAATGGGCGCATATCACGATGGATTTTATCGTTGGGCTACCTCGCTCCAGAAAAGGTATGGATTCAATTTGGGTTATTGTTGATAGACTAACCAAATCTGCTCACTTCTTACCTGTCAAGACAATCTATAATGCGGACAAATTGGCCGTTATCTATATTGATGAGATTGTAAGACTGCATGGAGTGCCTGTGTCTATTGTTTCTGACAGGGATTCGAAGTTTACATTGAGGTTTTGGCAAAGCCTACAGACTGCACTGGGTACTGAACTGAGACTGAGTAGTGCCTATCATCCTCAGACAGATGGCCAGTCATAAAGGACCATCCAAACTCTGGAGGATTTACTGAGAATGTGTGTCCTTGATTTTCAGGGAGATTGGGAAAATCATCTGCCATTAGTTGAATTCGCCTACAACAACAGTTACCATTCGAGTATTGGTATGGCGCCTTTCGAGGCATTGTATGGCAGAAAATGTAGATCTCCGATTTGCTGGACAGAAGTTGGAGATGGGCCTTTGCTTGGGCCCGAGATTGTTTATGAAACCATTGAGAAAGTGAAACTGATACAGCAAAGACTGAAAACTGCACAGAGTAGACTGAAAAGTTATGCAGATGTCAGAAGACGGGACAGAGAGTATGAAGTGGGTGATCACATTTTCGTGAAAGTGACACCAATGAAAGGCCAGACTCATTTTGGAGTCAAAGGCAAGTTAGCACCAAGATACGTCGGACCGTATGAGATTATTGAGAAAATTAATCCAGTGGCGTATCAAGTTGCGCTCCCTCCTGAAATGGAGCATATGCATAACGTCTTCCACATTTCCATGTTGAGAGACTACCTCCGGGATCCCTTCCATGTGATTGAGCCTACTCGGATAGTGTTGAGTGATGACTACACTTACGAGGAACGGCCTACACAGATTGTAAACCGACGGATCAAGAAACTGCGAAACAAAGAGATCCCATTGGTGAAAGTCGACTAGCAGAACCATGGTGGCGTGTATGCCACTTGGGAAAGGGAAGATGACATGGCTAAACGATATCCTGAACTGTTTCCACTAAACCCTGTTTTCTTCCAGAATGAAGGTAACTCGAGTTTAAAGGACTAAACTCTTTATAAGGAGGGGAGACTGTAACAACCCTCATACTGTTTACTGATTAATGACTGATTGATTACCGATAATCACCGATTACTGTTAAACGGAACTGATAATGACTGATAACTGACTGAGAATTGAACTGATTAAAGTACTGAACTGACTGACCGAAATTGAAACTGAATTGAGTGAATACATCTGTTTGAATTGCATTTTATCTGTTGACTGTTTGTTTGATCTGTTCGTGTTATATGTTTAAACTGCTAATTGAAGGCCTTATCGGCAGCCGAACTGGGAATGGATTAATGTTTTATGATCCTCATAATTAATGTGATTTATGGTATTTTTATCTGAAAACTGATTAGGTATGCTTGAATTAGATTAAATAAGCTAATTAAAGAGTTAGGCTTAATTACCGAATTGCCACCCTTAGTGGCCCACTCAATATAACATATTTAAGCCTTACACTTGACCACATAACACGTTTTCCTCAGCCTTTTCTTGCTCTAGCCGGCCAAGAGAGGGAGAGAGTGAGAGAACTTGTCTTCCATCTTGAGTTTTGCTTGCTAATTGAAGAACTTGAAGGGTAGATTGCTACTTTAGACTCCTAAACCTTGGATACAAGACTAAGGTAGGAAACTCATCTTCTTCTTGTGGTTATTGAGCTAGTTCTTGCATGGTTCATGTCATATTGATGGAGTGTAGAGCCAAAACATGGTTTAGATGTTGAATTGTGGCTTAATTGTTGCATGCATGTATATATATTGAAGTTTTGAGGTTGTAGTCCATGTTTCCTCACATGCATGTCCATCTTTTGGTCATACTCCATGAGTTCATCTTGTTTTTGAAGGTTTGAGCTCTTTTGAAACAGCATTAAAGCTTTGAAAATGATTTAAGATCATGCATGTTTGCATGTTCTCCATGTTCTTGGAAAATGGTTTGAAATTGGATTTGAATTAAACACCCTTGGGCTTTGATTTCTCAAATTGAGCTTTGAACCATGTTATTCTATGTGTTTATAAATGTTTTCTGGAAATTCAGCCCAAGAGGATCGGTTTTGATGCATTTAAACTTGAGTTTGAGCTTGGAGGTGCAATCTGGGTTTTCCAGATTTCGCACTTCCGCTCGAGCGGGGAAGTTCCGCTCGAGCGTGGAATCCGAGCATCCAGCATCTCTCTGCACTGTTTTACAGTCCGCTCGAGCGGAGGATCGGGCGCTCGAGCGGAGTCATGTCTCAAGCTCGAGCGGGCGTCGAGCGGAGATTTCACCCATCCAGTACTTTTACAGTACGCTCGAGCGGGAAAATTTACGCTCGAGCGTGTACCTTTGTTGCATGACCGCTCGAGCGGGGAAACCTGCGCTCGAGCGGAACTCTGTTTTTCTGAAAATGCTTTTAAGTGTGCCTCCTTGCATCCTCATCCCATCCTAGGCATTCTTAGGCCTAGTTTAAGACATCTTATTGAGGATATAGAGGTAGAACACACCGAGGCATTAGGGATTAAGTTGTTATATTTCCCAACTGCGTAGCTTAATGTGTTCAATCTGTTAACTGTGTAGGGTTGGCGACTGGGGAGACACGCTCTAGCATACTGTAGCCCAAACTCTGTGAGTAACAATTGTGTAAAGATATGTTCAAATGATTATCTTCTGAATACTGAACTGAACTGTTTACTGAACTGCTATTGTTTACTGAATGAATGTATGTCCTATATTCTAAACTGTACTGTGGCATCCTTGGCATCTACTGTTACTGTTATTGTTACTGTTACAGAGATCTCTGTCGGTTCCCTCGTGGAACCACTACTGTTTACTGACTGATGGCCATCATTACTGTTTGGTCTTTAAGACCTACTGTTTACTGCTATGCTAATGGATGTACCACATATGATTGAATAACTGTTCTGACTGAAAGACTAAAGTATTGTTTAATGAACTGATTTCATTACTGTAAGGACATTTCATTCATAACCCCTTTACGCATTATGTTATTCACTGGGCTTTGGCTCACTGTTTATATATATATGTAGGTGCTCAGCCACCAGACCGGAGCTAGGAGCGTGGGTTAGACTCCAGTTTTGTCAAGCCAGCCTATGTGCCTCACTGCGAGGTTCCGAGCCTATCTGCTAAGGCTTAGGGGTGTTTCAGGAATTCCCCTTCTGTACTGTCTTACTGTTCTGTATAGACTGAATGTTTTCTGTACTGTTATGGGGTTGAGTCCCTAGTTTGAATGAATGTAAATATTGTGCATACTGTTCTGTACTGTTTACGTATGAATGCATGAAAAGTCTTTTTGGCATACAGACTGTCACAGCTCATTGGGCATTGTTTATTTACTGTATTGGCTTCCGCCAGGCCCTGTACTCTGTTTTACTGTACTACTGTTAAGCAGGCCTTCGGTAATCTCGGATTACTGGCCGGTTACGGTGCTAAACCCATAGGGCCGGGTTTGGGTCGTGACAATTGGCCTGTAAAATGACTATTTTGTCCATCTTCATTGAAATGGGAAGTTGTTACATAAGAACAAAATGAAAAGGGTAATATAGTAATTTCACTTATCTACTACCTACTACCTATTGTATCATAGCTATGTGTTCAACACTAGGCCAAAGAAAAAGGGACACAATGCAAACGGTGCAGCTGTGTGTTCAGTATACAGATGTACTATTATTAAAAAATTATTAATATTATAAAAAAATAATAGATAAGAAATAAAAAGTAAAAAAAAAAAATTAAAAAACAACCTGAACCTTCTGAACCTCAGCCTTCCTATAAAATCTGAATCCTCATTCCTTTAACCACACCATCTTCACCATCTCAGCTCCATCACAGAAGAACATTAATTAAATTCAGTGTATCCGTGTGACAGGTTAGTTTCATCCCAGTTCATATTAGCTTCACATCTCATATTTTATTCAGAGTAGCTTCAGATAGTCGAAGATCAAAGTAGCTTCAGATAGTCGAAGAAAAACTGATTGTCCGACCAAGACAACAGAGCGGTCATCCGGCCGGTCATCCCACCTCACACCAATTCACACTCAGTTTCCTATCTATTGCCGATCAGTTTTCTATCTGTTGTCGATCTGTTCCTATTTTTCATATCTGTTCCATTTTTTTACACCAACGTCATACTGTTTTTGATATATTTTCCATACATTTTTCTTAACTCATATGTTTTAATATATATTTTTCATACATTTTTCTTTCACTCTTGCAGCCATCACGCCAAGAACAAAACGAACCAGACCCGAACGTAGTGAATCCTCAAACCCTGTACAACATCAACCACAGCAACAATATCATGACAATCCAAATAATGATTTTTTAACGTATCATCATGAACAAGCCTATTCACATTTTATTAATCGACCAATTGTTACGGGGAGAAATGTAAAACTACCTTTTCAATATGATCCGCTCTTAGTTGGTAAATTAGATACAATGGGATGGTTACCTTTAACTAATTTACCAAATAAGGTATACCCCCGTCTTGTACGATTAGTTTATGTTCACTTGACACCTGGTGACCAACAAAATGAACCGTTCAGTCTGACCTCTTATGTGAAGGGAAAAAGAATCACACTCAGTCTCCGTGCTTTCGCACAAATTATTGGAGTTGAAACAGGAGATTTACAATGCTATATTCAAAATGAGTCTGCCTTAGAAAAAATTATTGATGATGTCACTCAGATTTATACCACAATTTGTGACAACCGATTCAGCAGCACTAATTTACTAGCCAGACATTTAAAACCCCACCTTCGTATTCTTCATCGATAGATAGTTGAAAATGTCACTCCAAAAAAAGGCCATTATGATTCTGTTTCATGTTTTAATGTTTATTTGTTATATTGTTTTGAAATTGGACAAAAATTAGATTTATGCTTCATATTACTCAAAGAAATGATGATTGCAAAACTCGATACTCTGTCTGGCCGGTCACTACCTTTTAGAGCTTTGTTAACCATAATTTTCAAAGCGTATGATGTCAACCTTGAAGGTGAAGGATATGTCAGAATCACTTCACCAATTTCTGAGTACACACTGACCCGAGGTGGTAGTGCTGACACCTTGGTGGGCTCTATTAATATTGAAAATAAACCAATAGCTGATGAGGAATGTAATGACCCCAAAATGCATATAAGAAATCATCTTTATTTAATTATGAAATGATGTGTTTTAATGTAATTATATCTATTGGAATTGAAGCTTTATCTGTTGAGTTACGGACTTAAAATTGAAATTACCGACCTTTATGGGCTCAGAAATCAAAATTGAGTACTTGGGTATGTTAATGGGAATTTTTAGAACTATTTGGAAAAATTAATTGGAAATCTAATTTGTCTGATTCGTTAATGCACATTTGGGTGGTTAACTTTATACTGCAAATTGAAGGCCTTAGAGGCTTCAGAAACCAGAACAGGGGACATATTTATGATCAGCACAATTTTTAAAGTCATCTAGGAAGTTTAATTGAAATTTAATTTTGTGCGATTCGTAAGGGCGTGTTTGGCCCTCCTTATTTGTGATAAAGCTTATCTAATTAAATATATAGGTGTGTATGAGTTATATAAGTGGCGAACTCATCTTTTTGGAGTAAAAAACACCAAAATATCTAAAGAGAGAGAGAGAGGAAACCGTGAAAAGGAGAGAGGGAAGAGAGACAACTTTCCCAACATCCATGGAGGCTTTGAAGATGATTAAAGAGAATTGAAGGAAAATAAAGAAGATCACCCATAGGACTTGAAGGAATTGAAGAGAGCTAAGAGATGGACAAGGATTAAGTTAGGTATGATAATCTATCTTGAAATCATGTGTTTAAAGTATCAATTTGGCAAAATCATAAAGATCTTGGAAGATTTAAACCCATTTGGGGTTAAGGTTTATCTATGTATTTACTTGAGCTAATTTGAGGAATTAGAAATTGAGTTCTCTAATTTTGTTTATGAGTGAAGCTCAAGCTCATGGATATCATGAAATAAACTTTAGATTATGCAAGAATCATGTGAATTTGTGGGTTGTGTTTTTAAGAACCTTGAAGATCTTAAAAGATTAAGCATTAATTTTGAACTTTGAGACAAAGATTGAATTGTTTGAAATGAAATTACACTTGGTTGATGTTAGTTTGTTATGTTATAGGGCAATTTTACATGTTTTTGAGTGATTTATGTTAAGAACCAAGCTTAAAAATGGAAAAACCAAGTGTTGGAGCAAAAAGAGCCATTTTTGGACTGCACACTGTCCAGAGCCGCACGTGCGGCTCTGTTTCCCGCACGTGCGGGAGACAGCTTTGTTCAGCCAACTTTGAATAAGCATATCTTTTGCCTCAGGACTCCGTTTTGAGTGATTATTGAGCCTAAAATCAAGCCCCGGAAGTCTAGTTTTCAATGGAAGTGGTCTCACTCCAAAATTCTAAATACAAAAATAGTTATGCCCAAATTAGTGACGACTGTTCACTTTCTGTCAACCAATTTTATACCATTTCTTCACCTAAACCATTTCCCATTGATTTCTCCTATTTTCTGAGACATGGAGTATAACTTATTAAGGAAAAATGATCTTGGTACCACCATGGCTAATTGATTGAATGATCAAAGAGAATAAGTAAAGGATCGAGTATAATCTCATATTATGTGTTGTGCACTGTACTTGTAGGTCAAGACGAGGACATCGTTCCACCGCTATCAGAGACCTGCTACTGTGAGCAATAGTACTGTAGTTGTACATTTACCTTCCGTTAGTAATTCTTATTATTAAAGCTCTATTCTTCGCAAATTAATTACGTTAACTGTTATGAATGATTGGGAACTGTAGATTGCTTATGTCTCTGCATGAATTAATACTGTACAAATTCTTGACAGGAAGCAATTGTGAACATAAGCCCCACTTACTAAGAACATGATGTTTTGAATATCTTATAATGAATCATCGAAATGGCTAATCGGATAGAATTATGTTTTGCTTTATATGTTAATAGTTATTACTAATGATTTGTTATATGTAAGACAACTATGTCAACTTGTGATAAACCATGGGGAAATTTATGTGCACCATTGTGAACGGTATTCCTATGAGTCTGGGATTATTCTGTTCTGTTTATCCATTTCGTTTATGCTATGACATGATATAATTGATTTCTGGTATGGAACAAAGTGCTGTACGGAACTAAGTGCTGCAATGCGAGCTACCTCTAGAATCCGTACAAGCCACCTCTTGAGTCCATACATATGTGAACTGAGACCTATGGCCGTTCTGTGAAAGTTATGAGGCCTATGGCCGTTTTGAGAAAGTTATGAGGCTTATGGCCATTTTGTGACATATGTGAGGCCTATGGCCAATCTATGACATCTCGGCCTATGGCCATTCTGTATGATCTGTTGTATGAAACAAAGTGCTGTGCGGAACTAAGTGCTGCAATGCGAGTCACCTCTAGAATCCGTGCGAGCCCCCTCTTGAGTTCATACATGCATGAAGAGGGCTTAATGCCAATCTGTTTAAGGGCTGATTGCCATTCTGTTTAAGGGCTTAATGCCACTCTGTTCAAGGGCTTAAAGCCATTCTGTTTAAAGACTGAGGCCAAGGCCGTTCTGAAAATGTTTACAAGACAAGAGTAATTATATGACATTTGCACTTATACACGTTATAAATATTACAACTCAAGTTTAATCAATAAATTGTTTGAGTGCTATTATTCACTGAGCTTTGCTCATTTTGTTTTATGTATTTTTCTGTAGGTGAGTCATCGGGGATTGATACTAGAGTTGTACTGAGGTTCGCCTGTTTGCCAAGACACCTGGGGTATGTCTCCACGTGGAGGCCTTAATTTATTGTCGGGAGTCATATAAATTAGTAAGTCTTATGTGAATGTGTGCAAGATCTATATAAATTCTGTGGTTGTATATGTATATTTGGAATGTATTTAAATGCCTAAATCCAATTAAACCATTTTGTATGCACAAGCTCAATGGATGTTATCTTTTATTGATATTGCTTCCGCCTAAGGCCCCATATATGGTTAAATATTATTTTAAAATTTTGTTTTGAGGCCTATGTACAGGCCGGTCATGGACCAAACTTTTGGGGGCAGGTTTGGATCGTGACAGGGAAGAACCCAATGACAATGCCATACCACCAAATGAACAACCCCATTACTGGACTGATTATTTAGCCTTGGAACAAGAACGGTACAATCAGTGCCTACAATGGGAACAACAAATGGCTAATCAGCTCAATACATTGGGTACTCGGTTCGATGAATTTGCCGCCGCTCAGAACTCACTAATTCAATAATTTGGTGAGTTTCGTGTAGACTTAAGGAGACATGATGAAGTGACAAGGAACCGCATTAATCAGATTGACCATTGAGTCACTCAGCTGTACCATCACTATTACCCTCCACCTCCAACACCACCTGACAATGATGCTTAACTCGTTTAAAAATCAGTTTAAATGTGCAAGGAAGATGTAGTGGTTGCATTTTTTTTTTCAATTGTTTTTTTGGTTATTTGTTTTCTTATTTTGTTGTGATTGTTTTATTTGGTTATTTTGTTTTAAACTTCTGTATTCACGTAATGAATAACAAATAATGTTTTTTTTGGAAGCATTCTAAAACAAATTACAATGTTATAACAATATGTACGAAAAGATTCTGCATTGGAAAAATTATTTGTACAAAAATTAATAAATAGAACTTAATAAATGTCTAACAAATCCTTCATTTCAATAAAATAAATAAAAATTAAACAATTAAAAAATAATTTGTCTGTATCAATTAATACAACAAATTAAATTAATATTTTGAAATGAAATAAAACAAGTTAGAAATTAATAATAAACATTCTTTTTTTTTTAATGAAAAGGAAAAAAAAAAGTTAATATGAACAAATTTTTTTAAAAAACAAGGTGTAAAAAGAAAAAAAAAATTAAATTCATAAACCGAATTAATAACAAAACCTTCAAATTGTTTACAATTTAACAAAAAGTCAAAAACACAGATATGTCATGTACAAATATTTTTTCACAAAATTTAAAATAATATATTGTAATTATTTTACTAATTTCAGTCATTATGACACATTTATTACATTACTTCGCCCACCAGCCACCCACCACCTACCTGCCACCACCACCCACCACTCATTTGCCACCACCACCCACCACCACCTACCTGTCACCATCACCCACCGCCCACCCGTCACCCGCCACCCACCACACACCTACCACCACCACCCACCACCCATCTGTCACCACCACCACCACCCACCACCCACGTGCCACCATCACCCACCACCACCCACTATCCATCTATCACTACCACCACCCACCACTCACCACCACCCATGCGCCACCACTACCCACCACCCACCACCCATCTGCGACCACCACATTTAAGTTAATAACAACATATTTATTTGTGAAAGTTACGATATTCACTTGCTTTGTTAACATCCCTTTTCTATCCATCGCCAACATAATTTTGCCACATAGCAGTAGCAATTGCATCTCTAACGTTCGATTGGTACGTTAACCCATGTTGTGACATGTCAACATACTCAGCTTGGTCTCCAGCAAACTCGTCTGCTTCTGCTTCTGCGGCCATTTCATTATCAGCTTCCATAAAAGAATGGGTCCATAGCTGCATGCAAACGGATCCAATTGTGCACTACACAACATGCAATCACGAGAGGCCCTTGTCTTGTAGACTTGTAATTTGGCATGGATCGCAATATTGGGAAACGCTTCATCAGAACACCAAATGTTCTTTCTATGACATTGCGTAACGACGAATGTCGATGGTTAAATAATTCCTTAGGTCTTGCATAACGACGGCCACAAAACTCTTGCAAGTGATACCGTTGAGACCGAAATGGGGCAAGAAATCCAGACATGTTCGTGAAACTAGCATCAACTAAATAGTACTTGCTTACATGTAAATAATAAATACACAGTTCTGTCAACTGATATGTACAAAAAAAGACAAGGAAAAAAATGTACCGTATGTTATTTAGGGACAATCACCATTGGGTGGGTGTGGGAACTGTAGATTAGCTCGTGTAATAGAGTCAACCAAAATAGCATTGTCGTGAGCGCTACCTTCCCATCCAGAATTAATAAATGTAAACAACATATCGAAGTCGCAAGCTGCGAGTACATTTTGCGATACCGTTGCTTTCCGACCGCGGAATGTATTTTGTCTTGGAGGAGGGACCCATGCATCCACCAATGTGCCATCGATAGCACCGACACAATTCTAATTGACAGATATTTGTTTGACATTAAAAGCGAAACAAACTTGGATATTACTTTTATAATTAGAAAAATATATATTTATTAACCTTTATTGATATGTACAACTTACAGGACAGTCATATTGTTCGTACCTTGAACCAGGGAAAAAACCTCCTGTCATTTAAAATTTTTGCTGGTATGTCGTCTTGGTTACGTGGTTTGATAACTGATGATGCAAGCTTGCACAGCGCCCCGCATAACAATTTTTATGTGCCGACAAATTGTTTCCGTGGAGTGTTGAAATCTATCTGCCATTATTCGATGGCGATCATTTTGTGCAAAAGTGTATAAAAAAATTCCAAGCGATTCCTCCACACTGATATGCATATGTTCAATATCGATAAAGCCATTATGGAGTAAAGTGTCTTTCAATAAAATGAATGTTTGTGCATCTATTCGCATAATGTTCATCATTGTTTCTGGATGGCCATTTAATAGGCCGATGATGTAATCATCACCTTTGAATGGACACGTTCGCTGCGGTCGGCGACTACTTGACGTGTTGATATGGTCATGCATGAAAACAATCATCAAAAAATCCATAAAATCATCAATAACCTCATCCTCCTCTGATAAGATCTCCATTGTATTTATAGCAACTTATAATAATAATAAATAAATGAATAAATCACAAGAAAATCCCATCATGCAGAATGGCTGGACGAACAAGAAATAATAACAACGGTAATGGCGATGGAGTGGCTGATGGCGATGTCGCTAGAATTATACGCGCGATTGCTGATGGGGTAGGCAATATACCACCCCGAAACCAAGATCAAAACAAATCGGAAATGATAGCAAAATTTGAAAAGCTACGTCCCCACAAATTCCTTGGTGGACCGAACCTCCATGAAGCTGAAGCTTGGTTAAGGCAAATTAAGAAGTTGCTAGATACCTCCGACATTCGAACTGAACAAGATAGAGTGACCATGGCGGCATTTCAAATGGAAGGGGAAGCAGATCATTGGTGGGAAATGATAAAGAGTACTCGACAAGTAGAGACATTAACTTGGAGACAATTCGAAGACCTATTCATGGAAAAGTATTTTCCTAACTCGCTAAGACAAGAAATGATTCAAGAGTTCCTTCAACTGAAACAAGGAAAAATGTCAGTCGCTCAATATGCGAACCGTTTTGAAGCTCTTTCACGGTACGCTTCAACCATAGTAGCAAATGAAGAGGATAAGGTTAGGCGATTTGAATGGGGTTTGGACACAGACATTAGAGGAAGATTGATCGCAGTGCAACTCTCCACCTATGCCCAGATGGTGAATCGAGCTTTAATTGTGGAACGAGAGTTAGCAGATTCCGAACGCATTCGAAATCAGCAATCAAGGAACAACAACCAACCACGCGGAGGAGGCCCAGTCCGCAACACCAGAAACCATCCTGCGCCAGCACCTTATGCCGGAGGGATGCAGCAGCAACAAAGGCAGAATCAAGGAAACCAGCAAGGAGGAAACTTTGTAAGTGAGTGGAAAGGAAGATGTTTCGGATGTGGTCAACAGGGGCATCGTCGAAGTGAGTGTCCTCAAGGTGGAAAGTATTTTATGGATCAGCGAGGGGCACAACCATACAACAAATGCCAACCAGGGCAAGGTTCTAAGCCTACTCAACATGCCCAGACCAACAAGGGGCAGCCTCAAGCCTCTAAGAATGCAGGCCAACCAAGAACACAACCACAAGAAGCTGGAAATGGAAAGAAACCGGGAGAGACTAACCAACAGGCAGTAGAAAGAATGTATGCTCTCCAAGAAGAATAAGATATTGATAACCCATCAGTAATTCAAGGTATGTTAATCCTTATGAATTCTTGGGTTAAAGTATTGTTTGATTCTGGGGCTTCGCATTCTTTTATATCCACTGCATGTATGACAAGTTTGGGATTAAAGCCAGAGGCGCTAAAGATAGCTATGAGTGTCGCTTCACCCTTAGGAGGTCAAACCCGAGTAAATCTAGTATGTAAATCTTGT
Source organism: Camellia sinensis (assembly GCF_055761805.1). Taxonomy (NCBI): domain Eukaryota; kingdom Viridiplantae; phylum Streptophyta; class Magnoliopsida; order Ericales; family Theaceae; genus Camellia; species Camellia sinensis. The sequence goes on from NC_138966.1 coordinate 19,288,920, forward strand.
GAGCTAGAAATCTCCGGTTCATATTTGATCTGTGATCTAAGAGTTATGGATATGTCTGATTTTGACATCATCCTAGGAATGGACTAGTTGTCAGTTCATCAAGCCATTATTGATTGTTACCATAGGACAGTGACAACATCCTCCCTTAACGGCACGAGAGTCCAATTTAAAGGAGATAGACAAGATTCTCTAACTCCAACGTGTCGCAAGTCGGGACGGCATGACCAACTAACCGGATGGTTGGCAAGCCTAATTTTGGAAGGTGAAAATAGAGAGGATCCAGGATTACCCCATGTGGTGTGTGAGTACGCTGACGTTTTCCCTGATGAATTACCAGGATTACCCCCAAAATGAGATGTAGATTTCACGATTGAGCTTTAACCCGGGACTTCACCGATTTCAATAGCACCACATCGTATGGCGCCAGCTGAACTTTGAGAATTAAAGGAGCAGTTGCAAGAACTGTTGAGTAAGAAGTTCATCAGACCAAGTACATCCTCTTGGGGAGCGCCAGCATTATTCGTAAAGAAGAATGATGGAACCTTAAGATTGTGCATCGATTATCGACAACTAAACTAAATCTAGCCACCATTAAAAATTGATATCCCTTACCCAGAATTGATGACTTGTTTGATCAATTAAGAGGTTCAAAATGCTTTTCCAAAATTGACCTTAGGTCGGGATATCACCAACTTCGTGTCAGAGGAGAAGATATACCCAAAATCGCATTTCGAACCCGTTATGGCCACTATGAGTTTGTGGTAATGCCATTTGGTTTGACGAATGCTCCTGGGGTATTCATGAGTTTAATGAACAAAATCTTTACCCCCTATTTGGACCAATTTGTGGTAGTATTCATTGACGATATTTTGATATACTCACGATCGGAGGAAGATCACGAGCAACATCTGATGACCGTTTTTCAAATTCTAAGAGAAAACCAATTGTATGCTAAAGCTAGCAAATGTGAATTTTGGCTGAAGGAAGTAAAGTTCTTAGGTCATGTTGTATCTGAATCAGGGATATCAGTGGATCCTGCTAAGGTAGAAGTAGTAATGGGGTGGAAACAACCTAAGAATACGTTTGAGATTCGTAGTTTCTTGGGATTAGCAGGTTATTATAGGAGATTCATTCAGGATTTCTCCAAATTAGCCAAACCGATGACATGCCTAACGCAAAAAGGAGTAAAGTTTGAATGGAACGAAGCGTGTGAGCAGTCATTTCAAGAACTCAAGAAGAGACTGACAAGCGCTCCCATATTAATCATACCCGAACGTGACGTTGGGTACACTGTTTATTGTGATGCCTCTAAAGAAGGGTTAGGTAGTGTGTTAATGCAAAACGGGAAGGTAGTGGCTTACGGATCAAGACAATTGAAGAATCATGAGAAAAATTATCCTACTCACGATCTGGAGTTGGCAGCTGTGGTCTATGCACTTAAGACTTGGCGACATTACCTTTATGGCGAAAAATTTGAGATATTTATCGATCACAAAAGCTTGAAGTACTTGTTCACACAAAGAGATTTGAACATGAGGCAGAGACGCTGGATGGAGTACCTTGAAGATTACCAATTTACCTTGTCTTATCATCCCGGAAAGGCTAATGTTATAGCAGATGCACTAAGTCGAAAGACAAGGGAGATTGTAGCCAACATATCAATTAAAGAATGGGAAATGGTAAGCACTGTGAATGGGTTTAAGTTACAACCATAGACTCAGAATGGGAAGGGTAGGTTGTTTACAATAGTTACAACACCCCAACTCCTTACCAAAGTGTTGGAAGCCCAAAGATTTGATCAGGAGACCGACTTTATCAAGGCCCGATTAGTGACCGAGGAATCTTCACCGGATTGGACACTTTATCAAGATGGTAGTTTAAGGTATTTAGGTAGAATTTTTGTGCCAAACATCGAACAATTAAGAGAGGAAGTACTTAAAGAATTTCACCATTCGATTTTTACGGTTCATCCGGGAGGAAATAAGATGTACCATGATCTTAAGCGACGGTATTGGTGGAGTGGAATGAAGAAGGATGTTGCTCAATTCGTATCTAAGTGTTTGACGTGTCAACAAGTGAAGGCAGAACATCAAAGACCGGCAGGGAAACTCCAACCCTTACCAATACCTAAGTGGAAATGGGAACACATAACAATGGACTTTGTAACGGGATTACCCCGATCGCCGCAAGGCCATGATGCCATTTGGGTGGTGGTTGATCGATTAACTAAGACGGCACATTTCCTACCAATAGGACCAGCAGGCACACTCGAATCTTTAAGCCGATTATTTATTCGAGAAATCATTAGATTGCATGGAGTACCAGTCTCAATAGTGTCAGATCGTGATTCTTGTTTTACGTCACAGTTCTGGCAAAGTCTGTAAAGGGCCTTGGGTACAGAGTTGTGTTTTAGTACAGTTTTTCACCCTCAAACTGACGGTCAATCAGAAAGAACAATTCAGACTTTAAAAGACATGCTTCGAGCTTGTGTGATGGACTTTAAAGGTAATTGGGAGAAACACTTACCACTAGTCGAATTCTCTTACAATAACAGTTTTCAAGCAAGTATTGGTATGGCACCGTATGAAGCTTTGTACGGACGGCCTTGCTGATCACCAATATGTTGGACAGAAGTCGGAGAGGCACCTCTTTTAGGGCCAGAATTAGTTCAAGAAACTACCGAGAAGGTGAAACTAATTAGGCAGAGGCTCGAGATCGCTCAGAGTAGGCAGAAAAGCTATGCAGATAAAAGGAGAAGACCTTTAGCATTTAAAGTTGGAGATCATGTGTTTCTGAAAATACAGCCTCGTCGAGGAGTTGTTCGTTTCGGAAAGAAGGGAAAGTTGTCACCTCGCTTTATTGGACCTTTCGAAATTTTGGACAAAATAGGAAAAGTGGCGTACCGTTTGGCTCTACCGCCTCAACTGGCTGGAGTACATAATGTTTTCCACGTCTCTATGCTACGGAAATACGAACCACACCCTTCTCACATCATCAATTGGGAGGAGATTAATCTTGATGAAGACGTGACAATTGAAGAAAAGCCTATCAAGATTTTAGATCGTCGCGAGAAAAAATTACGAGGTAAAACTATACCATTAGTTCGAGTTCTCTGGAGACATTGTGGGACGGAAGAGTCAACATGGGAGCGAGAAGATATGATACGTGTCAATTATCCTCAACTTTTCGAATCTAAAGGTACGAATTAATTTCGAGGGCGAAATTCTTTTTAGGAGGGTAGATTGTGAAAACCCATATTTAAATTATTCTTGAAAGAAAATAAATAAATTAATTAATTAATTAGTTTTAAATTAACCAAATCCTATCACTAACAAAGACCCTATTAAGAATAATAATTTTGTGGGTGTTCAATATTTGTTGTTTATAAATTATTTTAATTATGATTCAATATAATAATTATTCTTACTAAATACCTTAGATAAAAATCTTAGTGTATCAATTTTCAAAACCCATACAAATACACACACACACACACAAAAAAAAAAAAAAAAAAAGAGATGTTTGTAGCCATGCCACCTGCTTGTTTGCATGGTGGTATAGGAACCATAAACCACCATCCCTCTTGGAATTTAGGGAAAGCTTTCATTCTTGGAACTTTGAGAAAGTGAGCAAGATAAAATAATGGAAAGAATGAGAGGGAGAGAGAGATGTCTTCAACTAGCATTTTATATATATATATATATATGCATGTAAGCCTTCCTTGTACATGCAAGCATTCGGTAGAAGAAAAAAAAAAAAAAGAGAGGAGAGAAATCTCTTAAGCAACCAAGTTTAGTAGTAGGAGAGGAAGAAGAGTAGGAGGTTAAGGAAACCAAAGTTCTCAACCATTTTGTCACCCTACTAGTAGGTAAGAAAACCCTTCCAACCCTCTCATTTTTTTTATTGTTGGAATCTTAGGATTTTATTCCTATGATAAAATAACTAATTTATAGATAGAAATTTTTATATATATGTATGTAAATTTTGTGATGTGTATATCAAATATCTGAAGATACTGATAGTCAAAAAAAAAAAAAATCATGGTATTATTGTAAAAATAGGCTTGCATGTGTATTTCATGCCATTATAGAGTGAATTGAAGAATTTATTTGGTCTTTGAATCTGCCAGCCTGTTACCTGAATTTTTAGATAATTTTATATTCAAAATTTCGAGATGATTTCTTCTATAAAGTTGTTGATAATGATGTCTAGTTTGTCCAGAAATTTTTGGAAATAATTTTTGAGCTTTCTACGAATTTATACAAATTTTTAACTATATCTGAAACTGTGTTGAGAATAAATTGTTTTGAATCTGCCAGCATGTTTACCCGAATTTTTAGATAATTTTTATACTCAAAATTTCGAAATTATTTCTTCTACAAAGTTGTTAATAATGATGTTTAGTTTGTCTAAAAATTTTTGGAAATAATTTTTGAGCTTTCTACGAATTTATACAAATTTTTAACTAAATCTGAAACTGTGTTGAGAATAAACTGTTTTGAATCTGCCAGCATGTTTACCCGAATTTTTAGATAATTTTATACTCAAAATTTCAAGATGATTTCTTCTACAAAGTTGTTGATAATGATGTCTAGTTTATCCAGAAATTTTTGAAAACAATTTTTGAGCTTTCTACGAATTTATACAAAGTTTTAACTAAATCTAAAACTGTGTGACAGATTTTACCATGTATTTGAAAATTTATTTAAAATTTTATACTAATCCAAATCTGGTAATTTCTAACTAAAAGATGAAATTTGAGAAGTCTAGTTTCATGATAAATTTTTAGATTATGGGTTTGATCTATAAATTTAAGCATGGAATTAATGTAAGGAATTGTGACAAATCTGTGTCATAAACACCATTGAAATTTGTTTAGAATTATTTATAAGTTATTTTTGGAAAATACTTTTTGAAAAATAACCATAACATATTATTGAGTATCCTGTAGATTGATATGAATTTTAGAGTTGTATAAGTAATGTATTTATAATTTTATTTGCAAGATATATACTCTGAAAAGTTTTCTGGACAGGATAAAATCACCACTTTAATATTATGTTAGTCTAATTTTGTAAATCAAAAATTTGTGCATGTGTGTATTTATGGTTTAATTCTTGTATCTAAGTTATTATTTCATACCATGGTTTAAATAAATTGTTTATTTAAATTCTGTACATTGATTTAGTATTGTGTGACACATGCAATATTTTATGATTGAGAATTTTAATGAGTTGGTATAACATTACTTGTGATTAAAAATTTGGAATTATTTGTGATTAATATCAAAATTAACTGAAATGATTAACGGCATATATAAAGTTAACAATTGACGGTTAATACCAGTTGTTCGGGGTGAGTCTTGGTTTAAAGACTGTACGGAATTAAGAGTTGACGGTTAACACCGGTTGTTCAAGGTGAGCCCTGGTTTTGAGAATTCTCACGTAAATTGTGTTGCGAAACTCTAAGATGGCATGGGATTTATTTGACCCCTTTTTCGGTATTCGGTTTTGGAATAAGTGTGGATGTGCAGGTGGCACACAGGGAGGTTACTTACCCCTGGCAGACCGTTTCCTTAGGGCAGACCACGGATGCCACTACTTGGGTATATAACTCCGGACGTGGGCATCCCTGGTAGTTACGGTTGGTAACACTTAAATATTTGACCAAGGGAGGGTTTCAAATTAACCGTTGCCATACTTAGTGGTTGGTAAGTTAAATCTCTTTGGTGAGATTTCGAGTGTCATCTAATTTATTAAAATTACTGAAATTATTCTAATGGTTGTAATTTCTGTGTATAATTATATTGTTATCTCATGTTTAGAATATTATTATTTTTCTCTTAAAAAGAATGGTAGGTTTGTTACGTTTTCTTACTGTGTTGCAAAACTCATAGCATATATTTTGTTGCCCTGGCGTTTCATGCCAGATTATGTCGAAGAAGGGACTGAGGCTGAAATTGGAGCTGCTACCAATATCGAACCTTGGCTGACTTAGAGTCAAGATTTTATCGAAATAAAATCCTGTTATCCCTTGTATTAGGATTTAACTATGTTGTGACATTGGGTGTGAATTTGTAGTTTTATTTTGTTGTTGGACTTTGACTACGTAAGAACTTAAAAGTTCCTAATTAGTAGTTAAAACTTTATCTAGCAAGTTATCGTTATTTAAATCTTATGACGTTTCAAAAAAAAATTGGGGCGTCACAGTGTTGTTTTCTCTATCGGATGACATATGATTTTGTCTACATCACAGTAAAAGCATAATTATAAAATATGCTATTCATGCTGTAACAGTTAGCATTATTGGTGAAACAGAATTAAAAAGTTAGTACATGAATAGTCGACCGTAGTCATTTATCAGCGTACAGTAAAATTCATAGGAGAACAAAATTTATTTAATACATGGTGATATTGTAATAACACAACATAATTTGAATATAACAGAAAATACTTAAAGGTTCAACCAAAAAAACATACGAAGATAGAAAAGGAAAGAGGATATCATGGAATGAAAAAAAAAAGAATAAAAACCAAATCAGGAATAATCAAATCATCAAACAGTTCAGCCAAGGAGATTTGCTAACACAAGCAAAACAGAACTTCTCACTTCACTGCAAAGCGAGGATCATGGCTAGGCGCAAATAGATAGGAGTGCGCATAAAAAACCTTCACCATTCCTTATCCTTGAACAGTGTCAGTGCCCTAACGTACTGCAACGGTGGTATGTCTCCAAGCTCTAGCAATGCATCTTGACATGCATCAAGGGAATAATCATCACCACATGCACTTACAGCTTTTGTCTCATTTTCTCGTGCACGTGAATGTTCTGTTTTTGCTTGTACATAGGATGTGAAAGTTGCACACACATCATCAAACCCACTTGACCGTGACTTTTTGGAACGACCACTGTCAGTCTGGCTAGTTGTAGGGCCCCTCTTGTGACTTTTGCCCTTTGTTGGATCTATGTGCACATCCCCGAATAAGTCAACAGGAATGGCCTCAGCAGCATTACTCCTACCAACATCAGGGTACCAAAATTTATTTAACACCTCATCTTCTTCTTCTGAGTCAAGGGCTCCTTGTGTGGATGCATGAGACAACGCCCTTGTGGCACAACAATTTTCAACAATTTCTGCCATTTCTTGAAAATATTCAAATCCTTTTGTCATAAACTTCTTCACATTTCTGCTAGCCTACAACAATTGCAATTAAAGAATTAAGCACTGTATGTATCATGAAATGTTTAAAATAATATTCCAAAATAGTACAGATTAATGAAAAACCTTATCCCAAAATTCATCGGGTGCCACAACAGTGCCTATAATGGGATCCCATCCCAGACCAGTCTGTGCCTGGAGTCACTTAAATGTCTGGTAATCAGCTTTCAATCACTGATATTTTTGGCGCACCTGCTTTCCTGTATACCGAAATCCATACAAGTTGTGCAACTGATTTGCATAATGATTCCAATGCCTAATTGTCCACGAAGTAGTACGGCCCGTTGTTTGATTGTTTCTAACCTCATCTCTTAACATATTTATTAATTTCGTTTCAATTTTGGGCGTCCACATTTTTGTCTCTTGATTGTCATCAGAATTATTTTCATCCATCTATAAACATACAAATTATATTTAAACTAGTCTGGGGTGGGTATACAAGAATAACAAAGCATTTTAAACTAGTTTGGGGTAGATATACAAGAATAACAGAGGAAAATGGTTTGAAGGAGAACACATATAAGGAAAAAAAAAACAGATGTTTTTATTTGAAGGAAAAAAATACGTAACAGATTAGTTAAATTTAAATAGCAGAAATATAATCAGTTCAGAATTTCAAATACAAACAGATTTGAAATGAAAATACTCATCTACAAATTCTCAGAAATCATTTGGGAACTGATTTCCACTTCTCTGAAATCATTTGTACATAACAGATGAAGATTTATTTACCAGATTAAAGGTTGAAACAGTTCAAGAAAATCATAAAACATTTGAAACTAAAAAAAATTGTCGGCTACCCTTCTCACAAAAGATTTGAGAACTGATTTCCATTCGTTTGAAATCATTTGCACATAAAAGATGAAGGAATTATTTACCAGATTAGTGGGAGTTGAATAGTTATCGCCGGTGATGGAATGTGTATACTAACTGAATGTGCCACCTTTTGCTCGTCGGATTCAACAGTAGATTTGATAAATTTGACCTGGAAAAAAAAAAATTAAATTAGGGATGAATTTTTCAAATCATTTCCCTATAACAAAATTCAATCAATAAATTTGTGAGTTATTTCACCTCGCACTCGTCGTTGTTTGGTTGTCGTAATAAAAATCTTCTGCAACATACAAATTGTAAGTTAGTTGATTTGTGGAAGATGATACCAGTAGGGAGCGGGTTGGTTGGATTCATTATTTATAAAATGAGTCTGACTTCTCTGTGAAGTCTACCCGTGACGAATGTTAAGTACTGATGTTTGATACAGAGAAAGAAAGATGATGTTCACGTGAAGTTTTCAGAGACGATAGAGAAGAACGATGGAAGCTTTTCAGATCAAAAGAAAAAGAAAAATGAGGTTCACGTGAAATTTTCAGAGACAATGGAGAAGGACATGGAAGCTTTTCAGATCAAAAAAGGAAGAAGGCAGAAACGTTAAAAGTGGAGATACAAGCTGCCAAACGAGTTTTCAAACTGTAATTTGAATTAACACGCGGAATTGTATTTTGAACTACCTATCCAAACGTGAAGCGAGAGTTCACGTGTTGAAAGTTAATTTGAAAACACAAACAAACAGAGCCTATAATTTTTTTTAAAAATTTCCAAAAATATTATTTTATTAAAAATATATAAAAAAAACAAGTGTCAATTGAAAAAAAAAATCCATACTGTCCAGGTCAATCGGTCGGTCAACTGATCGGACGTCCGGGAAGACAACCAATAAGCCAAATTTCAAAATTTAAAAGCTCACCTAAAATGAATTTTCAAAAAAAAAAAATGCAAAATTAATTTTCTAAAATTTAAAGCAACCATCATACTAAAATGGGGTTTTTATTGATAAGTCCAATTTAGAAGTGTTTTAACCCAAGGAGTCTATGAAGGAATTTTTTAACCCATTTAGTCCCATGTATGTATAGTTTTATTCCATAAAGTTCATTTTCTTGATTTACACTATTTTCTTGGACACTTATGCCCTTATATTTAATTTTGATACCCTTATAAATATTTTTTCAACGATTAGCAATTTAATGATGTGAACATTTATATTTTAAAATTCACATTTATAGGAATGTAAATTGGCACGTGGGCGGCTCGAAACCCGCCCGCGAGCCAGGGCGGGCCCGGCCCGTTGACAATGTGAATATTCACATTGATATGTTAAAATTCACATTAATAGGAGTGTAAAATTGGCCCCCGTCCCGTGGTGACGCGAAACCCGCCCGCGGCCCATGGGCGGCCCGGGGCGGGCCCGGCCCGGCCCGGCCCGTTGACAATGTGAATATTCACATTAACATGTTAACATTCACATTGATAGGAGTGTAAAATTAGCTCGCGCCTCGTAACTGCCCGAAACTCGTCCATGGCCCGTGGGCGGGCCCGGCCCGGCCTGTTGGTAATGTGAATATTCACATTGGCATGTTAACATTCACATTGATAAGAGTATAAAACTAGACAGCAGCCTAGGGCGGGCCCGACTCAGCCCGGTCCGGCCCGTTGACAATGTGAATATTCACATTGACATGTTAACATTCACATTAATAGGAGTGTAAAATTGGCCCCCGTCCCGTGGTCGCGCAAAACCTGTCTGCCGCCCATGGGCGCCCCGGGGCGGGCCCGGTCCGGCCCGTTGACAATGTGAATATTCACATTGACATGTTAACATTCACATTGATAAGAGTATAAAATTGGCCCGCGGCCCATGGACGGCCAAAAGACCGTTTGTTGCCCGGGGCGGGCCCGGCCCATTGACAATGTGAATATTTACATTGACATGTTAACATTCACATTGATAAGAGTGTAAAATTGACCCGCAGCCCGTGGGCGGCCCGAAACCCGAGGCGGGCTTGGCCCGACCCGTGACAATGTGAATATTCACATTAACATGTTAACATGCATATTGATAGGAGTGTAAAATTAGCCCGCGCCCCGTGGCTGCCCGAAACCCGTCCACGGCCCGTGGGCGACCTGGGACTGGCCCGGCCCGGCCTGTTGACAATGTGAATATTCACATTGACATGTTAACATTCACATTGATAAGAGTGTACAATTAGCCCGTGACCCGTGGGCAGCCCGTAGCCCGACCTCGGGCCAGGGCGGGCCCGGCCCATTGGTAATGTGAATATTCACATTGACATGTTAATATTCACATTGATAGGAGTGTAAAATTGGCCCACAGCCCGTGGGCGGCCCGAAACCCGATCGCAGCCCGAGGCGGGCTTGGCCCGACCCGTGATAATGTGAATATTCACATTGACATGTTAACATTAACATTGATAGGAGTGTAAAACTTGTCCGCTGTCCGAAACTCGCCCGCGGCCCGGGGTAGGCCCGGACCCAAACCCGGGCCAGCCTGGGCCGCCCATGGGATGCGAGTCAATTTTACACTCTTATCAATGTGAATGTTAACATGTCAATGCGAATATTCACATTGTCAACAGGCCGGGCCGGGCCCGCCTTGGGCTGCCCACGGGCCGTGGGCGTGTTTCGGGCAGCCACGGGGCACGGGCTAATGTTACACTCTTATCAATGTGAATGTTAACATGTCAATGTGAATATTAACGTTGTCAACGGGCCGGGCCTGCGTCGGCCCGGGGCCGGGCTTCGGGCTGCCTACGGGTCACGGGCTAATTTTACACTCTTATCAATGTTAATGTTAATATGTCAATGTGAATATTTACATTATCAACGAGCCGGGCCAGGCCCGCCCTGGTCAGAGGGCGGGCTTCGAGTCGCCCACGGGCCACGGGCCAATTTTATACTCCTATCAATGTGAATGTTAATATGTCAATTGAATATTTACATTGTCAACGGGCCAGACCGGGCTCGCCCTGGGCCGCCCATGGGACGCGAGTCAATTTTACACTCTTATCAATATGAATGTTAATATGTCAATGTGAATATTCACATTGTCAACAGGCTGGGTCGGGCCCGCCCCGGGCCGCCCACGGGCCGTGGGCTAGTTTCGGGCAGTCACGGGGCGCAGGCTAATTTTATACTCTTATCAATGTGAATATTAACATGTCAATGTGAATATTTACATTATCAACGGGTCGGGCCGGGCCCGTCCAGGGCAGCCCACGAGCCGCAGGCGGGTTTTGGGCCTGCCACAGGTCGCGGGCTAATTTACACTCCTATTAATGTGAATGTTAACATGCCAATGTGAATATTCACATTGTCAACGGGCCGGGCCGGGCCCACCCGACCCGGGCCCGGGCTTCGAGCTGCCCACGGGTCATGGGCCAATTTTACACTCTTGTCAATGTTAATGTTAATGTTAATGTTAATATGTCAATGTGAATATTCATATTGTGAACGGGCCGGCCCGGGCTCGCCCCGGGCGACGGGCTGGTTTCGGGCCGCCCATAGGCCGCAGGCCAATTTTACACTCCTATCAATGTGAATGTTAACTTGTCAATGTGAATATTCATATTATCAACGGGCCGGGTCGGGCCTATTTTTTTGGCTTGTGGGCCGGCCTAGCCAGGCTCGAATTTTTCCAGGCACCCACGAGGATCGACATGAGCCGGGCCCCTACACATTGACAATATAAACATTTATATTGACGGTGTGAACATTCACATTAAGGGTATTTTGGTAATTATGTTACCCATAGGACTTATTGAAACATAAGAAAATAATGTGAACTAAATGGAACATAAGTAGATGAAAAGGGTATTTTAGTCTTTTTATCTCAAATTATACCTAATGGAATAGTCAAAAAAAATATGAATTAAATGGAATAAAGCTCCTAAAAAATGGATTTATCAAAAAAAACTCCCTACTAAAATATAGAGATACTAGGGGTGGGCGCGGGTCGGTTGCGGCCACGAAATCTCCAATCCGCCATCCGTCCACTAGATTGGCGGATTGGAGAAAATCAATCCGCATCCGTCCGCCAATCCGGCGGATGCAGATTGAGCGGATTGGCGGTTTGGCGGATGGATGCGAATCGGTTTAGCGGTTTGAAATTTTATAAATTTTTAACATAGTTCAACTTGTGCACTTCCTCAAAAAAAAAAAAAAAAAAAAAGTATTACAGTCAATGACTTAAAAAAGTATTACAATTACTGCATGCCTCATCCAAAGAAAGAAAGTTTGAAACTTTAGAATATCACAATATGCCTCATCTACATATTACAATCACAGCATACCTCATCCACATAAAGTATTACAATCTGTGGTTCTTCAAATATAAAAACAATTCAAACCACAAAAACCATGAACAGAGCAATAGTTGAGATTGTATCTCTCTGTATTGTTACATTTATATATGTTTTGAAAACTAAAACCAACCAGCATATTTCATATTTTTTATTTATTACTTTCAGAGTTAGATTTAAAAACAAAAAAATATAGATAAATAATACGTTTATTTTTTTTTCAATTCAAAAAATATATTCAAGTTGAAAACTTTTTTTCAACAGAATATTTGAACTCTTTTTCAATTGAAAACACAAACAAAATATTTAAACAAATTGAAAACACAAAATCTTATAAATTACTAAGGGTACTCGCGGTTTGGCGGTTCGGTTGCGGCCAAAGGAATCTCAAATCCGTCATCCGTCCGCCAAATTGGCAAATTGAAGAAAATCAATCCGCAACCGTCCGCTTGTCATCACGCATCCATCCAAAATGCGACGGATCGATTCGATTCAATCGATTTTGACGAATCGATATATTCGTTACTACTTCAAAACCCTTCCCAACATTACCAAACACAAGGCCTAGGAAAACTTCGCCCTAATTGTTGTTGGAAGGCAGAGAGAGATGCTATGTGATACAAGTGTCAAATAGAAGAATCGTTCCAACCACATTTCGGGCCCACATAAAATCACAAATCTGACCCTTATATAAGCAGTGTATACCTGGGTCATACAATCAAACGGTTACAAAAAGGTAAAGTCGACGAGTACAATATAAGCAGTACACGCACCTTATCATTTTCACTGCTTAAAGGGAAGAGAAAGCCTCAGTTCATTCTAGAGACACTCTGCTCCTCCTTTCGGCGGGATCGAACTCTCTCAAAACTCTCTCTCTCTCTCTCTCTCTCTCTCTCTCACACATTGCGATCACAGGTAAGGCTTCAATACGTGTTTCATTAGATTGCAGTTTATCAAATTTTCTCTCTTCTCTTTTTTTGGGTTTCTCCACATAGTTTACTTCAGATTCTTTGAGGGTTTTGCTTGAATGATTCATGAACTTCATTTTCTCTCTTGAATCAGCCATTCTCGCTCTCTGTTTCCTCTGTGGTTTAGTCAAAATGTCTGTTAGTTTGATTTTTTCTCAGATTGCTGAATCTTTAGGGTTCACAACCTTATGTTCTTGCTTTCTAGGGTTTTGGATTTTTGAAACTCTGTCATTTGAGTATTTTGATACTTATTTGGCAAGTATTCATAGATTTGGGGCTCAGTAGATCCTTGGCATTTGATATTTGATTTTATCTTATAGTTTGATGAAAAAAAAACCCATTTTTTTCCCCCCATTTTTGCAGTTATAGTTTGGTTGATCTCCCAGGTTCTAGCTCTGTCTGTGTTGCTTGGTTGTGATGGCGGTATGTGAGACACTGATGTTACTTCCAACTTATCTCTGTCACTTCCTTTCATTGTTACTATTTTATTGACTTGGTGATTTTTAGGTTGAGAGGCTTTTTAAAGATGAAGCTACTGAAGAGAAGGGTGAGCGAGCCAGAATGGTAAGTTTGCACTCTCACTAATTTTATTTATTTCTTTAAGTGATTTATGTATGTGTTTATGACATTCATTTCCATTGTTATATGTATTTGTGATAATCAAATGACACATTACATGGACAAACTTCCTTACAGTAAGCTAGTTCAGTTAACAGTATTACAACTATTTGGCTATATTATTGCCCTTGTATTTCTGACAGTTTCAGAGGTGAAATTTGTTGATTATGGCTAAGCTGGTTAGGTTAGAAGTAGTATTACAGTTGTTGGGTTTAAATTTTTGTATTCTATTTTTGTAGTTTTAGTAGTGGCATGTTCTGGTTGTGAATTACATTTCTTATCGCACTTTAAGTCAAATTTTAACTAGCCTTTTGTACTAATGAATAAGCATTGCTCTCCTTTGGTTTTTAGGCATCCTTTATTGGTGCAATGGCAATTGCTGACTTGGTGAAGACAACTTTAGGGCCCAAGGGAATGGTAACCTTATTCTTGCCTCAGTTTGTTGCTAAATTAGAAGTTACTACTCTTTAGGCGTTTGGTACCCATTTTGTTCTCCAATTTAATTTGCTGCTCTTGCATGTAATTTCTTTACAGGATAAAATTTTACAATCAACAGGCAGGGGACACAGTGTTACTGTGACAAATGATGGTGCTACAATCTTAAAGTCCCTTCATATTGATAACCCAGCTGCTAAAGTTCTTGTTGGTATCCTTGCTTTCTTGTTTTTGGCTTAACTGTTTAGTAGGTTGTTTATATGGCTAGTGGAAATTTTTCTGCTGCTCATGGAACATGTTTGTGCTTGGGGGATATGTCTCGGACTAATGTTCAGACAAATAGTTATTATTCAGTATATTTTCATCCTTAATTTGTGGTTCAGACATATCAAAGGTTCAAGATGATGAAGTTGGAGATGGAACAACTTCAGTTGTTGTTTTGGCTGGGGAACTTTTGAGGGAGGCAGAAAAGTTGGTAGCTACAAAGATTCATCCAATGACAATAATATCAGGTCTGTTTTAAGATTAGTATAGTATCTTTTATCTATAATTTCTTCTCTGTTGGAAAGGAAAAGTCTATCCACTTCAGTTTGTGTGCATGATTGTTATAAATTACAACTTTTTAGTGACTTCCATTGCATTTTATTTGGCATTCCCTAAGGTGGCCCCCTTAGATTACTGCTCTCATTGTCTTGGCTTAGTAGGATTTTTCCTTTTTTTCTTTATATTGTATACCCTGTAGATTTATAGGGATTTTTGTTTTTGTTTTTTTTTTGAGTTTTTGACATTGTGTAAACCATGTTTACATGTTTCTGTCCCTTTGATGCTCTTTTGATGAATAGGTTCTTTTATCAAAAAAGGTAGACACCATGTTTCTGAAATAAAACTTTCTCCGCTGTTGACAAGGATGAAAAGATTACATTTTTACCCTTACTTTTTTTATTCATATTTCAATGACTCAGTTGTTGACTCACCTTTCTTAACCTAGTCAATTCAAGCCATTGGCAAAACACAAAAACTATCAACCCAACACAATCATCACCACTCCTGATCTGAACCATCACCATCACCATCACCGTCACTATCATTATCAAATTAAAACTATCTCTCCAGGAATATCCAAGTACATATCAGAGCATCTGAACCCACTGTTGTCACCCCTCTTCCTACAGCCACTCCAATTCACTGGCCATCACCTTCACAACCACCATGCATTTATGAATTATGAATCCATCCACGAACCAAACATTGATCTGCTCATACAAGTCAATTACAGTTTTGATTTTAGACAAAAAAATGATTTAGAGTTGCAGAGAGATCTTGTTAATTGAATTATTAATTGAAAAGAGAAAATGAACAATGGAGGGAGGGAGGGAGGGAGGGGAGGGGAGGGGGGAGGGGTTGGTCGGTGGTGTGGTGGGTGTCAATTGGTAGTGGCTGGGATGAGGGAGAAGAGGGGTAGGGAGAAATAGCTGAGAAATGGTCACTGGTGGCAGAGGCTGAGGGGGGGGGGAGGGGAGAAGAGAAATGGGAGAGAGAGCAATAGTGGAGGGGGGAGGGGTGTGTGTGATCGTGGGTGTGGGGGCCAAACGGGGTAGAAAAGAGAAGAGTGAGAGCGAGAATAACAGTAGATATGGAGTGAGGTCGCCATATGTGGGTGTATGGAAGGGATCAGTTTTGTGGAGAGAGAGAGAGAGAGGGAGATTGAAGAGGGAGATATTGGCTGGTGTTGGGGATTGTGTGTAAGGGAGTTGTGATGTTGGGGTGTGGTCTATATTGGTGATAGTGCTGTGGTGTGGAGGGGGTTTGGTCATTTTGTAATGGAAGATAGACAGTTAAACAAAAAATTGTACTTTTTTTTTCCCCATAATTTACATGTATATATATTAACACTTCTATTAAATATTATCAATGAGGGCAAACTAGCGATACAACAATTTTAATACAATGACTTAGCTTTTTCTATCTGTCTCATTAGCGTATTGTTAGTAGAGGGTATGCCTTCATATATTGTTAGATAAAGTAAAGAGTGTTATTGTAATTTCAAAAACCCGAAGGGTGTATCTATAATTGTCAGAAACTTCAGGGTGTGTAATTTGTTCTTCTTTTCTTTTTGTTATCACCATGTGAAATTTGTTTGATGTTGGAGTTCGTCATCATGATGCTTGTTTTATTTCTTAAGGTTATCGGATGGCTGCTGAGTGTGCTCACAATGCTTTACTGCAGAAGGTGATGGATAATAAAGACGATGCAGGTATCTTGTATGAACATTGAGTATCATATACAATTCTTTTTTTTTGTTTTCCTCTCGTAGCTTTTACATAGTTGATAAATTCCTATTATGAACCATTTTAGACAAAAATGGCAATATACGGACTAGATTAATTTGGTATGTTGGAGGGTTATTTAAGATGGAGTAATGGTTTCTTGACATTAAGATCCTTTGTTTTGGTTTTTCTCTTGTAGCTTTTACATAGTTGATAAATCCTATTATGAACCGTTTTAGACATTGATTGCAATATACAGACCAGATTAATTTGGTATGTTGGAGGGTTATTTAAGATAGGGTAATGGTTTCTGGACATTATTTTCTGTAATTTTCCCTGTTTTTATTTGTAGGTAACTTCCATCCATTCAAACCTCTATTGAGTTTCTTAACGTCAAGACCCTACTTTCATTTTATGTAATACTGAGATTTCTTATATGCTTTACATTATTGGATAATGCAGAAAAATTCAAGGAAGACTTGATGAAGATTGCAATGACTACTTTGAGTTCCAAAATTCTTTCCCAGGACAAGGAACATTTTGCAAAACTGGCTGTTGATGCTGTTATGAGGTTAAAGGCAAGTAATTCATACATATTGTTAAAATCCACCTACTCTCCACCTACTTCACCCACTTAAACCTACTCCACTAAACCTAACCCACTACACCACTACCACCTCACCTACTCCACTAAACCTAACCCACTACACCACTACCACCTCCACTTCACCTACTCCTTACCTACTACACACTCACCCTCTTCTATATATAGGAATCATGAATCATTGTAATAGCTATCAATATAAATCAATCAATAATACAATTCTCTATTTCTCTTTATACATTAAATTTCTACATGGTATCAGAGCAAGGTTAAGCACTTAGTATTTTTCGTTTCACCGGCGGGCGGCAACCTCGCCTTGGCCGCCCGCCGGACCTCAACCTATTCCGCTTATTTTCTACACATACCTTCCCATCACTGCCTAAATCCTCTCTCTTGAGGCCAATGTGAATTCCTCTTCTTCATAATCTGCACTAACTGTGGCATCTTTTCCTGGGGCAAACTCTGCAACCCAACACTCAATCTATGCTTCTCCTCCATGCTCATTTGCCTCTTGTTAGGATCCTCCGCCTTCGGCTTTGGTTTGGGCTTCGCCACAGCCTTGGGCTTCGCCACAGCCTTGAGCTTCACTGCAGCTTTCAGCTTCACGGCAGCCTTCGGTTTCACAGCAGCTTTTGGCTTCGCAGCTGGCTTGGCCTTTGCCGCTGGCTTGGGCTTCACAGCGGCTTTAGCTTTTGGCGCAGCAGCTTTTGTCTTAGCCGGAGCCTTCTTTTCCTTTTTCGCTTTTACAGCCTTCGGCTTTGCAGCAGCCTTCGGCTTTGCTTCCCTCTGGTGGCTCCCCAGGTTCCACCTGAGCTGCATGATTCATTTATAGCTGCAATTGATAAGGGAAGTATTAGAACAATGCCCAATAGAAGTATGCCAGTTGCTCCTTACCCTACTCCTGGAGCACTATTAATAGGTGATGCTTTCAACATGCGTCATCCTTTAACTGGTGGAGGAATGACTGGAGCCCTGTATAAGGTGTTTTGTGCATCTCCTGATCAAGCAAGGAAGGAAATGCGTGAAGCATGTTTTGATTATTTGAGCCTTGGAGGTGTGTGTTCAACAGGACCAGTGGCTTTACTCTCTGGTCTAAATCCTAGCCCATTGAGCTTGATACTCCATTTCTTTGCTATAGCCATATATGGTGTTGGTCGTCTCTTGCTACCATTTCCTTCCCCTAAGCGCCTGTGGATAGCAGCTAGATTATTTTTGGGTGCATCGGCTATCATTTTTCCCCTCTTTCTCTCACATGGGCTTGTCCCCTCTCTCTCCTCCGTTTGATTTCAAAATCCATTATTTTTATTTATTTTCTCCAAACCACTTTCCTTATTTACCTCATCTTTCATTTTGATTTCAAATATATTTTTATTATTTCTTTCTTTATTTTTCTTTCACATTATTTTTTAATCTTTTTCAAATTCCATTCATACCATATAGCTTTGCACACCAAACCATCTTTTATTCATCTCAGGGATCAACCCCGATCACAATTTAAAAAAAAAAAAAAAAAAAAAAACCACCACAACAACACAAACCACAACACCACAAGATTTGTTTTCTTTTCTGCAGACGGCCACCCACCGACCTCACTTTTTCGCCTATTCCGCCGGTCTTTTCTTCTTGCCTCCGTCCTGGGCGGCCCTTGACGGTGTTGCCTCCGTGTTTCCCACTCCACTGGGCACGATCACTCCACCCTGCTCCTCCACTACAGCATATGGCGGACCTCCAAATCGGAACATAACGGTGGCCTTCCGTTTCAGCTCCTTATTTTCCGCCTTTAGCACACTTATCTCTGCTCGCGCATCCTTATACATGCGTTGGAGCAGAGCCAGTTGGGCGTTTAACTGCTGCACCTCATTTGTCCTACTCTGCAGCTGGTGCGACAAGTTTGTAACCGCAGTCATAGTTTCAACACAGGACTTCAATGTATACTGATTAGCTTCAATATCCGTTTGCACTGCCATTTTTTGCTCCACCGACCGCATCGGAAAGTTCAACGGAGCAAAACCAGAGGTGTTTGGTTGAGGTTCACAGGCCACCGCACCAGTTATCTCTCTTGTTGACTCGTTGAGGTCGGGAAAGAGAGTGAGCAGACCACGGGAAGAAGAGGCTATGTTCTGGGTAGCTGAACGGGAAGAAGAAGCCATGTTTTTGGGCTGCTGAGTGTTTCAGAGAAGGGTTGGTTACAGAATGTTACAGAGAACGAAGAGGTTTCAACTGGTTTATTATGCTTCCAAGCCTCAGACTTCGCTTTGGTTTATAAAGACAGAGACGACGAGGCCGACACGCTCTCTATCAATCACGTGCATCGCCGCGTGTCAGGCGCCCCTTTTGATGGCTCGACGCTTTCTGTCGGGCACGTCTTTTGATGAAGTGGGCGCGCCTTTTGATGGCACGTCTTTTTATGGATTGGGCACGCCTTTTGATGGCACGCCTTTTGAAAGATTGGGCATACCTTTTGAGGGTGCGACTTTTTAAGGGTCCAACAAGACTCTGTAAACTGTCCCGACATTGATTCCGGTTAGCTCCTTCATGGGTCCGACAAGACTTTGTAAACTGTCCCGACATTGATTCCGGTTAGCTCCTTCATGGGTCCGACAAGACTCCGTAAACTGTCCCGACATTGATTCCGGTTAGTTTCTACAAGGGTCCAGCAAGACTCCGTAAACTGTCACCACAACTGTCACAACATTGTCTGCTACAACGGTCCGACATGACCCCATAAACTGTCTTCTACATCGGTCTGACACCGCCATCCAGTGTCCTCTACACCGTTATGACACCACCATACAGTGTCCTCTACATGGTTATGACACCCCCATACAGTGTCCTCTACAACGTTATGACACCACCATCCAGTGTCTTCACCAATGGTCTGACACGACCATACAGTGTCTCTTATCCTCTTTTATTTTTATGTATTTTCTTGTTTTGTTACTCTCTCCAAACTCAAGTTGGTTAGTTTCTATCCCCCTTGAGTTTGCGGGGGGCTGTTAAAATCCACCTACTCTCCACCTACTTCACCCACTTAAACCTACTCCACTAAACCTAACCCACTACACCACTACCACCTCACCTACTCCACTAAACCTAACCCACTACACCACTACCACCTCCACTTCACCTACTCCTTACCTACTACACACTCACCCTCTTCTATATATAGGAATCATGAATCATTGTAATAGCTATCAATATAAATCAATCAATAATACAATTCTCTATTTCTCTTTATACATTAAATTTCTACACATATTTAGTTGTTTTAGTTAGAAGATGTTGTTGGTTGCATTGTAGGACAAGTTTGGATGGGTTGTCTCCTAGTTGGAAAGATCCTTACTATATTCTTTTAATTCATTTCATTGTTTTTTTTTTGTTGGCATGCCTTTGTACATGATTGACAACTTTATGAAGCAGGAAAACAAAGAATGAAAGGTGACAAAATTACAGGACACTAGATTTTAAGCTTTTATTTTGTGTCTGCATTGTATCCTGTTTACTGAGATAATTTAGATGAAGCCTACTTACTTAGGTACCAGTTCAAATTTGTTACATTGTTTGAAGGTATATTTCCTTTTCACTTCTGCATTCTCATCTAATCCTGGTAATGAAGCCATAGTTTCTACATAGATCAAATCAAATTATGTAGTAAGTTTAGTTGACGTGCTTCTAGGATATGGAATATGTGGAAAGGGTGCC
This sequence comes from Camellia sinensis, assembly GCF_055761805.1. NCBI lineage: Eukaryota > Viridiplantae > Streptophyta > Magnoliopsida > Ericales > Theaceae > Camellia > Camellia sinensis. The sequence goes on from NC_138966.1 coordinate 19,309,886, forward strand.
AATGTGCCATGCATGTTTTTCACCTTTAGGCCCATTGTGATGATGAGCTAACTCTGATTGTGATTGACACAAATAGGTGTCTCAGCTAACATTGAAGTAAAAGCATTCTTCAGTGGTTTCCTTCAGATTTCTTTGTTGAAATTTGAGATAGGCTTGGGAACATATGGTCAGCCACATATGAAGCCAGTTAGTCACCTGCCCATACAAGTTGTAGATCAAATTTATTTTGACGACTCCCATAAATGATTGGTTTGGTTGACCATTCTGGTTTAACACGTTTTTAATATTGAGGATATGTCATATTTTTACCTTTCGTATCTGATCCAAGGGGAGACACAACCAGCTACAGAGGCTAGTTTCATTAGAGGGTTCCTCTTTGTAGACTCTAGTGTTTTAAAAGTCTCTAGGCGCACAGAGGCGATAAGGTCTCGTATAGCCTAAACGTGAGGTGCGCAACTCATCAAAGCGAAGCGGAAGTAGTAGAAGAAAACATAGTTATTAAATCGGGATTTGTATTGTGAATCGAAATGACCTTGTACCGAATCGCGAATCGAATCGAATCGAATCGAATCGTGAATCATAAAGATTCGGTCATTTTTTCTAAATTACTTAAAAAAATATATCTGCACATTTAGGTGTTAAATATATCTTATGAATATAAAATATTTAGACTTAAATCTATGAAAATGTTATTTTGAATGATAATCACGTAGTTTAATAGGTAAGATCACCATTTAAATTTTTTTTTTTTCTTTTCTAGATATTTCTTATCAACCATTCTTAATAAAGATAATAACCAAATAGGCAAATTATCAATTTCTAAAGTAACAATAATTAACAATAATATTGATATTTGGACAATAAGTATACATATTTTTCTAAGTAACAGTGAGCAAATAATAAGACAGAATTATTTAGAATCTTTTATTTTAAAACCTAAAACATTTTAAAAGGTATAACTGATCTCACACAATATTCAATTTAATAAAGGGTAAACTACCAATAGGTCTTAATAGTTGGATTTAATTCCTATCAACCTATTGAAAATAAGTCTTGATAAAACTGTTGCTAAAAATAATTTTTGTGACAATTTTTTATATATGTCGCTAAAAATTAACAATTAGTGCTTTTTTTTGTCATGATTTTTATAAATTGTCTCTAAAACTTACAATTAGTGACTTTCTTTATGACAAATTTTTCTCATAGGACCTATTTGACAATAAATTCACATATTAGGACTTACACGTAAGTACCCCTTTAATAAAGTAGCAATAGATAATTCATAGTGTAATTTTAATTTTAAACATCTTTACAAGATATATTATGATTTTTTAAAGGAAAAAAAAATGAGAAGAAATGTTAAAAATATGTTGGGTCTAACTGAATCTGATTGGATCCTATTAAAAACTCCATAATTACTAAAATAATAACAAATTATGTATATACGTTAGTTATTTTGGTATTAAACGCTACTAGAAGTTGTATTATGTAATTTTCACCAAAAAGATGGATAAAAAGGAGTCAAAAATATGTCGGACACAATAATTTTAAAAATTACATGAATCGTAAAAAGTGAATCGAATCGTGAATCGATTACGAATCGTAGGATTCACTAGAGATTCACTTTCAAAATAGATTTACCCATAAATTTGTATAGATTTTACAAAAATTGCGAATCGAATCGTGAATCGAATCACGAATTGTAAGATTCTGATAATAAAGGAAGAAAATCAAAATTATAAAATAGGCAAACTTTTCAACATAACAAATATATAGAATTTCAAAAATCATAATCATTTCCGATAATCTTTAAACATAACATTCAATCTTCTAAAAATTAGAAATATAATATCCAACAAAAGATGTAAAGTATAACTTTCAATCTTTTATCACTTTCTGCTATCTTTTGACCACATATGGTCAGTTTATATTGAAGAGTTTTGAATCCTTGTGGGTATGCCCACAAAAAAGCACTCAATCAACAGTTGGAGTAGAAAAATAGGTAAAGCCCATGAAGCCCACGCCTCATGCCTTTAAAAAAAGCCTTTGCCTCAGCACCTAAGCTGCCCCTTGTGTATTGCACCTCGCCTTGACCTGTTTGAAGCGCAAGGTGCCCCTTTTAAAACATTGATAGACTCTTCGTCTATGTATATTATTCATCATAAGAAGCATGAAAATGAGTAGTAGATTGCGCCTAAGAAATGTTGGCCCAAGAATGGATCCAAGCATGAGCCATGTTCTTTACTTCCCCACCTTAACCACAAGCAGAATTCTGGCTGTCCTTGGGTTGGCTTTTAAAATATGTTTTCCTTAGAGTGTAGGCCCATATGGTCAGGGCTTTATGAGGAGTTTCCATCTAGTATCTCATTTGCTTTGTGCATGTGTAGTTTGTTTCTCTACTACTATTGTTTTTTTTATTTTTTCCTTTGATTATGGAGGTTTGCGTTTCATGTATGATCTCCTTTGTATATTCAGACATCTTCTCTAATTATATGCTGCTGGTCACATGTTCTAGTTTACATTTTTTTCCTTTATTATTTGTACTGATCAATGATCATTTTCCTGAAATGGCAGGGCAGCACAAACTTAGTGTCCATTCAGATTATTAAGAAGCCTGGAGGATCACTGAAGGATTCATTTTTAGACGAGGGGTGAGGCATCTTGACTAATGAAATTCATTGATGTGTTAGCTAGCTGTGCTTGCATACCTAATATAGAGTGGTGCCTACTTCTTTTTCTGGACTCTTGGCTCACATGCTGCTTTCTTTTATGCTTACTTCGGCTGTCTTAAAACTCTTAGTCCTTATATTACCTTGGGAGTCTTGTTTGCTTGTTTCTGATATTTTTTGACATGTTTACAACTGCATAGATAGCTTTGTGCTGAATTTCCTTTTGGTTGCTGAGACAAGCTAGGAACTAGGAAAACTATAAAAGGTGGAATTTTTGAATCTTAAATTTTTCATTTTTTAAAGGTTTCTCAGCATACAGAAACCTCAGCTTACCTCAGTCACTAAATTTTGCTTTGTTGAGTTGGTTATTTTCTGCTGTGGATACTAAACTTCTAATTAGTATCTGTATGACTTATCTGGAAAAAATGAGCATATCAAGTATGTTCCCACACCGTGCTAGTTGCTATTAGATTTCCATTTGGAGCAGGTATTGGTTATGAATTCTTTTACAGAGGGGAACGTATTTGATATGCTGAAAACTCTCTCTCAACATAACACTAGTGGAATCATGTTTGTGGAGGAATTTGTGAAAATGTCTAGCATCCTCTCAATCTTTGTGATACCAAGTTCTTTCTTTGGTGAATCTCGAAAGGAAAATCCCATAGTTAAAAACATGTTTTCCTTTTTTTTTCCCCTGGCAACCAAATGAAGATTCAGTTATCTTTATTTTTTATTTTTTAGTTTAATTATAAATTCTATATGATATTTTGGGGCCCTTCTAATAAATATTTTCTTGTGTAATTGGTATTTTATTCTTTGGCAGATTCATTCTAGACAAGAAAATAGGTATTGGCCAACCGAAACGCATTGAAAATGCAAAGATCTTGGTGGCAAATACTGCAATGGACACAGATAAAGTAAAAATTTATGGTGCCCGCGTTCGTGTTGATTCAATGGCTAGGGTTGCTGAGATTGAAGGGGCTGAGAAGGAAAAGATGAGAGAGAAGGTTCAAAAGATTATAGCTCATGGGATTAACTGCTTTGTTAACCGACAGTTGATCTACAATTTTCCAGAGGAACTCTTTGCTGATGCAGGAATACTTGCAATTGAGCATGCTGATTTTGAAGGTATTGAGCGCTTGGCACTAGTTACTGGTGGTGAGATTGCATCAACCTTTGACAATCCAGAATCAGTTAAGCTAGGACATTGCAAGCTCATTGAGGAAATTATGATCGGTGAGGACAAGCTGATCCACTTTTCTGGCGTTGAAATGGGTCAGGCTTGCACAATAGTATTGAGAGGTGCAAGGTACTTGATTTGCCACTTTATGATAGTTTTGCCCTTACCGTTATGCTCCTTGCACTCTCTTGCCATCTAAATTATGGTCATCTCATCTTTTTAACTCATGATTCAACCTGACAATTGATTGAATATGAGAGGTAGCCCAATTTTGAGAGCCTATTCATGTCATTAGTTGCTTCGGTTTGAAGATTGAACTTCATGAGCATATTTAAATGTTAGCTAAACTAATTTCCATAGTCCTTTTATGTATATTGATCCATAGTCCTTTTCCATAGTGCTTGTTTTGAGTGTGGAAGTAATCTTGATTGGTTAGGATGGCTTATCTGTGCTTTTAACTAATATATATTTGGTGGAGATGGAAGTACTTAAGCTAGGACTTCAGTGGTCAGTTATGTGATTCACATGCTTTTGCTGTGTACTTACATCTCTCAGTGTTAAGTGCGAGGAAATTAAGTTATTCTTTTATTATTCGATATATTTTTCCTCTTTGCTTGACTGTGACGCCCTTGACACCCATATAGCAATTTACAAAATCTGATAATTTGGATTGTCATCTTGTTGTAAATGGCAAGCTAGTACAATTGCATGTCAACATGTGTTAATAGAAATTTGTCTGGCTATTAATTGTCTACTGTGATGGTTTAATCATACATTCACACCTTTCAATTGCAAGCCTACTATATTATCACTTCATTGATTGGACATGTGGCACAACATAATCTCATGGTTTTATTGGCAATGCACCTTTTGTTGCTTTTTGGGAATTCGGAACATATATTTTTTTGGTTGAATCTCTGATGCATTACGTTTGATGTTTTTGTGTCTTGTTTTTGGCAGCAACCACGTGCTTGATGAAGCTGAGAGATCTCTGCATGATGCCTTGTGTGTGTTGTCTCAAACGGTAAATGACAGTAGGGTTTTGCTTGGTGGTGGGTGGCCTGAGATGGTCATGGCAAAGGCAGTGGATGAGCTGGCCTGGAAGACTCCTGGCAAGAAATCTCATGCTATTGAAGCTTTCTCGCGGGCACTCCTAGCCATTCCAACTATCATTGCTGACAATGCTGGCTTGGACAGTGCTGACTTGGTTGCCCGGCTCCGAGCAGAGCACCACAAGGAAGGAAGCACTGCAGGGATTGATGTCATTTCTGGATCTGTAAGTGATTCAATTTAACTAGATAATTCAGAATTACTAATAAGATCTTTGGAGGGCTAAGCACATGCTTTGCCCTTGCATCCCCCGGCCCTGCCTCACACGGACAGGTTTTTCCTGCCCCGATGAGGAAGTGGGGCGCGATCGGTTTTCCTTTACTTGCCCCATTCTACCATGGCCCACCCCGACTCTATTTATGAAATATATTAATATGTATATAATATATATATATATATATAATTAATTTTCTTAAATATAATGAAACTAAAAGACTAAAGTATTACAGCTAAATTCTCATTTCTACTTTTTATTTTTTATTTTTCATTTTACATCTTTTTAAGTCTCATCACTTATAAATTAAGGTAGGAATGGATTACTACAAATCCGCCCCACCCTACCCCGCCCATTGCCAGCACTAACAAACACAGACGTGTGACACGAAATGGACACCACACCACAATTTTTTGTTTTAAAATGTAGGGCATGACATGTGGAAGACATGTGCAAAGCATATAGTTTTATACTCTTGGCTCTGTTTTATTTTCATAATTAGTTTTCTGAAGATTTTTTTAAATGAAAATTAGTTTGACAAAATTAAATACCAAAAATATATTTTCAACTTCAAAAAAATATTTATATTTTTGCATCCAAAAAAAATAATAATAATAAAATAAAATAAAACAACATGAAAATGACGAGTGTTTTTTGTTTTTTACCAAATAACTTTAAAATTTTTGAAATTTTTTCAAACAACAGGTTCTGGAAACCAAACCAAATTAAAGTCTAGAAGAAGAGAATATGTATAAATTTACATTTTTCGTTTGTTTTGTGTTTTGTAATTTGATTCCAAATTATGTCATTCAAATTTGTAATGTGTTGTATATGTATTTAAGCGATAGACACGTATTCCCCAAAGCTCCATTTGATTAGAAGGAAAAATGGGTAGAAAGTGAAAGTGAAAGAAATGGAAAGGAAAATATATTTTCATGGGAAGATGATAAATATATTTTCTAGGGGTCATTTGGGAAGATGATAAAATAGCTAGAAGTCAAAAAGCCACAAAAAAAAAAAAGGCCAAAAAATATACAATAAAAGTCCAAGATTCCTTCCCATTCTCTTTACTTTTTTGCATGTTTTTTTGTAAAAAGACAGAAAGCCTTTCCGAAACACTTTTTTCACATTGTATTTTAGTCAAAAAGCCACTTCCCAAACCATCCAAGATGACAATTTTGGAAGAAAAAGCTAGAGAAAGTTGAAAGTTTAATTATACATAACTCTTCATATGGACAAATTTAAACTTGTGTTTTCCTCTGTTTTTTAGCAAGAAATTATATAGTTAGTTACGATGCTAATATGAGTTGTATGAAAATTAATTTTCTTTGTAGTTTTTCCACCACTTTCATGAAAAACAAACTAAAAAATGTTTGATTGGTTTTCCGCTTCTCTTACTTTCTGCCTACCACTTTCATCCTAAACAAACTCAGCCCAAGTGTTTGAATGTGCATGGCGCTAGAATTTTTTTAAAAATAAGACATGTTTGGACCCATGTCGATAGGTGTTGGGAACCATCTGATGAGTGTTGTCACCTTCTTAGAAGTGTCCATGCTTCTTACTTGGAGTGCTAAATGCATTATGCACCCCTAATGCTTTTGCTTGCTGAAAACTCTTATGCAGAATTTCAGGACGGGTTGAAAACCAATCGCCATTGGTGTGGTTGGCAGATTTTGTGTTTTTTTTTTTTAAGCTGTTTTTAAGTTCTTACAGACAGCTTTCATATATTCTTGCTTCTTAGTTTGTGACATTGCTTTGTTTCTATAACTTTTTGGTTTTCTTTCACAGGTAGGAGATATGGCAGAGCTTGGGATCTCTGAAGCATTCAAAGTTAAGAATGCGGTGTTGCTCTCTGCCACTGAGGCTGCTGAGATGATTCTGAGAGTCGATGAAATCATCACTTGTGCCCCAAGGAAGAGAGAAGACAGAATGTGATGCATGGACTGGTGTTTTTGGTATGTGTTGTGATTGGGATATTAATGATACACAATGATTTGATGGGTGAAAAGGTTGGTACAAACTTGGTTACAAAGCACTTGGATTACAAGATGTATGAGGTTTTGTTTTAGTTCTTGTTTGGAAAGAGACTGATTTAATGTAGGAGATTTTGGCTTTTTGAATGTTTATTGGCGTTAATGAAAAACCCATATCTGAATTTTGTGCTGTTGCATTAGAGCTATAATTTGGATGTTGGCATAATGAAGCGGTTGAGCTTTAGTTGGAGAGCGCGGGCGAATGGTGTATTGTTGTCCACATTGCAATGTGGTTTGAGAATCAAAAACACAATTATTGGGTGGTTTTATCTTTGCAATGAATGTGTTTTGGCTCTTGATTCACTATTGTAATATTAGTCTGTTTGGTAAGGTTTATTTTTAGCTTATTTTAGTTTTTAGTTTAATTTAAGCTATTTTGATGTGTTTGGTTCAGCTTAATAATACAGCTTATAGCTTTTTGTAAATTAAAAATTAACTTATTTTTTGAGTGGGAAAGGAGAAGTTTAATTTATAAGTCAGAAATTAATTTATATTCACAATTATAAGCTGTTAAGTTATAAGTTATAATTATTTTTTTACAGTTCTACCAAATGGGGTCATTATTGCAATTGTGGCTTATGACTAGTCAATTTATTTAAGCTTCTCAGGCTGTTTGCTGGAGGCGAAACCTTCTATGTTGTGGAAACTGAAAGAGAATAATGAACGACTTTCAAATTAGATGACGAAGTCTTTAATTGGGCTGGCCAGAATTGGGGGATTTATGTGTAAGTTTTAGTAGGTGGGTTTATTATTTAATAGGTTTTATGATAATTAATGAAAGTTTTTATTAAATATTATTAAAAATGTTATTATTAATTTTTATTAATAGTCTGAAAATTGTCATAAAAAATATTATTAATTATAAGTTTTAACGACAGTTTAAAAAAATTATTATAAAAAAAGTCATTAATTTTTAATTTTTAACAATAATTTAAAAAATTTGTTATAGAAAAATGTCACTAATTATAAATTTTAATGACAATTTATGAAAAACGTGATTATAAAAGTCATTAATTGTTAATTTTTAGAAACATATACAAAAAATAGTCACAAAAATTATTTTTAGTGATGATTACTAGAAGTTTATGAGAATTAAATCTAATTATTAAAACTTATTGGTAGTTTATCCGTCATAAATTATGCACTCCACTAAGAAGTCAATATTTATTGGGTTTTATTAATATCATGTATGAATCAAATTTTAAAAAAAAATTATAGGAGGATTTGGTCAAAACCCCCCACATAATAAAATTTTAATGCTTTAAGGATAAATATAAAAAAAAATTCTTGAAAAGTCCAACACATATCACTATTATCAAAATATTAAATTTTAAAATAATATAACTTTTGATTTAAATGTCGGTTTTTAATAAAATTAGCATTTTTAGAATACTCTCATCAAGATCTATTAAATAAGATTTATGTTGACTATGAATTTTTTTTTTTAAATATTACTTTCGAAATTGATGTGAACAGTAACATGTTACTTTGTTTGACAGTAAAATGTTACTTTAGCAATATTGTTCAAGAAAAAAAGAAAGGATATTTTACTTTGTCCTTACTCAATTAAACGCCTCCTCGTTAAGGGTTTATAAAGTAAAATAAATTGGACTGTTATTTTTACCAAATAAGAATCTAACGGAAGAGTTTTGACTAAATTTTCTAAAATTTTATAATCATTTTTTTAATCCTAAAACAATAGAGTTTAAGATATCTCAAAGATTTTGAAATTGCACCTATTGACTGAGTAACTACAAACTTTAATAAAAGGGCAAATTATAAATAAAATCTCAAGGTTTTGCGTGTTTTGCAAATTAAATCCCAAGTTTTTAATTTTAACAATTAGAACCCTATAAGTCATTTCGTGTCACAATGTAAGCCACCTGTCCATCTCCGTTTCATGAAGTAACGAAGAAAGCTATTTTTGGCGCCTAAACCAACCCAAAACAACGTATAAGACCTATATAAAAGCCCCCAAATCTTGAATTTCACCAATTAGGGCTACAATTTGCCCCAATTTCTTTAATTTCATCGATTTAGGACAATACGAAGCTCCATTTCAACCATTACGAAATATGAGTGAAGGAAACAGCTTGGGTGGAAATAATTGGGGTGAATCGACTCGTTGCAATTGTGAAATTAGAGCCAGAATCCGAACTTCATGGACCCATGCAAACCTAGCTAGGAGGTTTCTTGGTTATTCAAATTATGGAGTAAGTTTCCCAGTCTCGTGAATAATACGAAATTTGTGTATATTGTTGTTCCCTAAACCTGACTTTGATTAGTATTTTGTAATTTATTTACTTTATTTATTTATTTTATTTTATTTTATTTTTTTCCCCTCTGAAAAAACAGGGCTCATGGCTTCTTCTATTGGTACGATACACCCACTTGTCCTCGTGGTAGACAAGTGTTGCCGAAGTTGGTGGACAAGGTTGCAAGCTTAAAGGAAATGGTAACTGAGATTGCAAGATTGAAGGAGGATGTTCAAATTTATCGTCGTAGACAGAAATGAATTGTAGGTGGATTGATTGTTACAGTGATTGTAATTGGAATGTTAACAGTGAGCAATGTTTGTTAGTTAGTTAGTTAGTTAGTTAGCTAGCTAGGTAGTTAGCATTTCTGGTTTAGGAAATGTAATGCAACTATGCACTTGCCAATGTGAACTTAATGTATAATTTTGAATGAAATGATAAATCCTTGTTTTGTTTGTAATGTGTGTTTGGATTGTGGTAATATTTGTTTGGTTGTATACATTTTGTAATGAATTTGATGCATTTGCAAAACCAATGCTCTGAATGTGTTTGACAAAATGTCGATGTGAAGGGAAAACAGATTAGTAACCATTGTTCAACCTATTTCAAACCAATAGACAACACACTCCAAGCATGTATACTAACCATTCAATTGGTCCACCTGTTCCACCTATTCAACTTGTTCTAAGCATGTAAAAAACCAAGCATGTAAAAAACAGATTAGTAACCATTGTTCAACCTACTCCAAACCAATATACAACACATTCCAAGCATATATAATAACTATCCAGTTGGGTACATCATTGATTTCAACCATGTATAATAACCATCTATATATTGCTCCAAACCAATATATATCTTTCACCATTACAAAAAGAAGCAGTTCACCATCCATAATTTGTCTTCAAGTCACATGAGCATTACAAAAAAAATCAATTCATAAATATAACATTCAGTTCACTATGTCTCTATTAACACTAGCCTGATTACCCAAGACTTGTTCAACTTCATCCCTTCTCATGGTTGCTGCTGGTGTTGATGTCTTCCTTGTTGATGCCCTCTGTAGTGGTTGCTGCTGTTGTCCACCAGTTGATGCATCCCCAGATATTGCATGTGTGCTGTTGTCCACCAGTTGATGCATCCCTAGATATTGCATCTGATCTGAATCCCATGAAAGTTTGTCGAGTCCTCACCTGTTAACAAAAAATTGTTAAACCACAGTTTGAGCATATATGGAGATCAATTACAAGTAAAGTATACCAATACATTACTTACATTCTTTGATAAACTTGCAGCTCTTTCCTTTTTACCCTTGACAGGCCCCTTGCATGTTCTTTGATTATGACCATGTACACCAAACTTGGAGCATTTTAGGCTGGTACACTTCCTCTGTAATTTGAATGGGTTCTGAGGCTCATCTAGGTCTCTAATTCTTTGTTTTTGAGGCCTACCAGTTGGCCTTTTCAACTCAGGAGGAAGTAAAGGCTCACAACCTGTCTTAGGCCACTGATTTTGGCCATTAAGTGGATTTATCAGTGCCTCATAAGTACTCAAGTAGGTCTCTTTTTTGAAAGCCACATGCACATAATCCTCAATTATCTCTTTTTGAAAGAAAATAGCAGTTACAACATGAGGACAAGGGATTTCAGTTGGATCTCACTTGAAACAAGTGCATGTCCTATTCTCTAAGTTGACAACATAACCACTTACTCCATATCTAACTTCAAATGAAGCACCCCCTGACCAAGTAGGTATCCATACTCTAGATTTTACCTTTGACCTCTCAATCTTAGTTTGTATATTTGCACATATTGGCCCTTGGTATTTCATCATTTTGTCCCTACATTCATGTAGCCTCACCATCAAAGCCCTCCCAATCCACTCTAACATGGTGAGGATGGATCTATCTCTAGCTGGTAAAACCCAATTGTTAAAAGACTTTGAAATATTGTTCAACAATCTATTACACTTTGTTCTGGGATTGAATGCATGCCTACACCACTGAGCTGGATTAAGTCTCATCATTCAATTATATGCTCTGCTATCTATACTATGGAACTTAGTCATATGCTTCTCCCAATCAACCCTTGTATATGCCTTTGCAACTTTCCATACACAACTCTTTAGCTCATTCCCTCTAATCTCCTTTTTAAAATTTGCATAAAGATGTGTGACACAAAATCTATAATGGCCTTCGGGGCACAATTCTTCAAGAGTTGGAACTAGTCCCTACAAAACATAAATGTCACAATCATGAATAATGAAAAATTTTAAGGAACATAACAGAATAAGGACAAAGCCCATTAAATATAAATATACCTTTTGTTAATCAATGATGAAGGACCATTCATGCTCTGCACTTGTGCCAATACATTCAAACAAATTTTCTACAAACCAAGTCTAACTTTCTTTAATCTCACTCTCAGCCACTACATAAGTAATTGGATATCATGTTGTTTCCATCCCATCCCACAGCAGCAAACAATTGTCCTTGTCAAAGTCCTTTCAAATGACAAGCATCCAAGCCAATCAATGGCCTCACACCAGCTAAAAACCCTTTTCTGATTCCATCAAGGCACACAAACATTCTCTGGAACCTAGGCTTAATTTGAAACTGAGGCCTCCATACATTGATGTCAACTCTTGAACTTGGATTGGTCCTTATCAACTCAGCAATATAATTCCACAATTTTGTATATTGTTTAGCATTTGTTCCCTCGAGTTGCACTAATGCTTGTTTCCTAGCTCTGTAACATTTCATTTTGGATACTTCTACAACACAGTCATCTTTCACAATGTCCTTAAATTCATTTATTTTCAAGTAGGGGTGGTCCTGAATTTGTTCACATACTTAGATGCCAAAAATGCACTAGTCACTTGTCTGTTCTTGTAACTTCTGTTGCAAGTGTGTGTAGGTTTGTATGTCTTAATTGTAATGTGTTCTCTTAATTTGTAATGTGTTCTCTTCACTTATCTTAAAGGCATAAAGCCTCTACTCACACCCATCATTACAGTTGACTTGAACCTTTCATGTCTCACTTTTAGTGAATTTGGCATCATAGCCCTCTTTCACTGCATATTCTCTCACAGCATCTTCCCTCACAACATCTTTAAATTCAATGGCATTATTAAATAACATTCAAATTTTAAATTCAAAATTAGCCATATCAACCTCAGGCTTAAATTCAGGGTACTTTGGCTTCCCATTACCCTCCTCATCAGATCCATTAGGGGTTAATAATTCCTCTTCAGATGAATCCTTATCATTCATAGCATATTCCTCAAATGCATTGCCTCCTTCTTCATTTGGTTCATTCTCTACATTATCATCAAACATGGTATCATCATCAGTAGGGTCATCCTCACCCTTAGTACTAGCTAGGAATGTAAAAATGGCTTGTGGCTCGTGGGCGGCCTGAAGCCCACTTGCAGCCTGCGGTGGGCTCGGCTCGTTTAGGCCCGGGCCCAAGCCCAGTGTCACGACCCGAACCCGCCCCTATGGGTTAAGGCCATAACTGGCCAGTAATCACGAGATTACCTACAGCCTCAAACCAAATAAGACAAAATTCATCAGAGTAAAGGGGCCAAATGGAAGCAAATTTATAACTTTGTCCATATAGCCGTGCTTATATGCACATCATAACATCTCATACATACATATGTTAATAACTCACAACATAAGGTATAGTAACATAAAGTTCTATACAGATAGGATCATTCAAATCTAAGTCAGCTAAAACAAAGCTATATACAGACGTATACCAAAGTCCTCGCCAACATGACAAAATAACATAGAATGGCAAAAAGGCGAAGACGTGTCTCGTGCGTGAGATGCAAGGGTTGACTCTTCAAAACCTTAGTTGTTCCATACAGACTTCACTGGGGTTGGGTTTGGACTCCTCTTGACTCACCTACAAACACATGAATGAGCGTGAGCGAAAGCCCAGTGAATAATATCAAATAAGGAATATACATTGGAACAGTATACATCAAACGGCCTTGGGCCCAATTTATATTTCTAACTAATACATACATACATAGATATATGTTAGTTAAGTAATTGCGGTTCCAAACACATCATACGGCCTCGGGCTCAATCCATTCGTATCATTCATGTCAAACTGGCCTTTGGACCATTCATTTATTCTTGTCAAAACGGCCTCTGGCCCATTCATTCACGTCAAAACGGCCTTCAGCCCATCCATTCATGTTAAAATGGCCTTTAGCCCAATTATTCATGTCAAAACGGCCTTCGACCCATGCATTCATGTCAAAACGGCCTTCAGCCCATCCATTCATGTCAAAACGGCCTTTGGCCTATCCATTCTTGTCAAAACGGCCTTCGGCCCATTTATTCATGTCAAAACGGCCTGCGGCCCATCCATTCATGTCAAAACGGCCTTCGGCCTAATTATTCATGTCAAAACGGCCTTCGGTCCATCCATTCATGTCAATCGGTTATCCATAATTTAAACTAGTAAACTTGTAAAGAAATAAGCAATTGGACAATTGACAAACTTTAAAATATCGATATTACTCACAGTGATCGACTTGTGGATTTGCCCTGGAGCTTGACCCTACACATCATATAACACATATGGGTCACAAACGATTCAATCCGTTCTTTAATTCACATATTCCTCTTTAGGCTTCATTCTTATCTCTTTAACTCAATTACAACGCTTAATGCATGCCTAAGAGTGCTTGTAAGTCAAAGAGAACGGAAAACGAAGCACAGAACGATCACACAAAATTTTCAGAAACAGGGTCCTCGCTCGAGCGTGGACTTCCCCGCTCGAGCGGACCCAATAGGTCTGCAAAAGTTCTGGTTACATCAATTCTACGCTCGAGCGCGAACTCGGGCGCTCAAGCGGAAGGTCTTCCTACATAGCTCCCCGCTCGAGCGTGAACTTCCTCCCTCGAGCGGACGCCATGTTTGCAAAAAGTTCTGGGAGCATGTATTCCTCGCTCGAGTGGCGATTCCCACGCTCGAGCGGACATCATAAATTCTGGAAAAATCTAAAATTGTTTTTGAGCTTAATTTTGACCTTCCAAGGTTCAAAACCCATAAATTTGGTTCCAAAGCATGCAAACACATTATATAACATGAGTATATAAACAATGTGAGGTCAGTTGCTCAAAATCATGGCCCAATTCTTCCAAATTAATCAACATTTCTTTGTAAACTCAAGGTTCATACATTCAAACTTTATATAGGCTTTATATCTTCCATAAATCAACATGCATGTCCATTTTTGACCTCATTTCCATTTCAAATAGCACCAATGATGCTCATAAACATGAAAATTAACAAAACCATGCTTGCATGTGTGATTCAACACTCATATTTTCATATTCAACTTAATACATGCTTGATTATGCAAAAATCATGGTGATCTTATACATGCATGTGCACATTAACTTCAAATTCATCAATTATAACACAACTCTTGTTCTTGATCACCAATTAGTCTTTAATTCACAAAATCACAAGTTCAAACTCATGAATTTACTCACCTAGGAGCTTTATCTTCCAAGCTTATGCTTAATTCTTGAGTGTAGCTTCAAGATTCCCAAGTTTCTTGACCAAACCTTCAATCTCCTACACTCTCTCTCTCTAATCGACCCTCTCTTCTCTTCTTAGAGTAATTTTTGGCTCAAATGAACCAAGAGAGGAATTGAGTGTGTAGTGTCCCTCTTTGTAAGTCTCATTAGTCACAATTAAATAAGATTAAACAATTGAGCACTATAACACCAATTTAATCTATTTAATTTGACCCGAAACAGTTTTCAATTAAATTTTACCGTAGTCTCTAAAAATTACGCCAATCACAATGGCACAGTCAATTACAGGTTCTGTGGCCGATAAGGCCTTCAATTTAATTTCCAAAGCAGATAATCAAACAGATAGTCCTACGGTGAATAGATAGAAATTCAAAACCACATATATTCACATAATTGGCACACAAAATCATATCAGACACATAATCAAATTCATAATAAGGACCCATTAGCATGATACGGAACAGGGTTATCACACCAAGCCTGAGGCCTTGGGCCTAGGCCATCGTTTTGAAGCCCAACTTGGGCCGTGGACCTGGCCTGCTTGGCCCGCTCAAGGCCCACTCAAAAGCTCGGTCCGCCTAAGGCCCAGTGTTATTTTTAATGGAAAATAATAAAATTTTGGTGGAAAAAATAAACAAAAATTTTAAAAAATTGTTTAAGCCCGCCCAAAGCCCGAGCCCAAGCCCAGGTCCAGGCCCAAGCCTAGCAGCCCCACCCACTGGCCCACTCAAATCTCGAATACCCTGAGCTTGGGCCTAGTTTTTTGATCCGTGGCCCGGCCCGATTTTTGGTAGGAGCCCGCAGGGCCTAACATGGGTCGGGCCGGGCCGAAATTACACCCCTAGTACTAGCTAAGAAATCACCATCTGATGAGTCACCATTTTCCTCATCTTCATTGTTTGCATCATCTTTATAGTCACGAGACTGAAGATGTTGAGCATTTTTATCATCATTTACAGGGACATCAGTAAGGAACAAAATAGGGTAAAGGGTGTCTACATTGTGTGACACATGATGCTTAACAAATAATTCTAATGTGCTTGCAGAGGCTAGATATTGAAACATTTTTAAAACATCTTGGTCAGTACCTAATCTTCTTAATCCTCTAACCAGATCTTCTGTGGAAATCCTATAAAAAAGCTGTTTGTAATCACATATCCCTAACTTCTTCACCATATATATCAGCTCAAGCACAAAAAATGTATCAACATCAACATTATCAAACACATGTACTTTACCCCCAAAGTAACTCATAGGCCCACCATCACTATCTATAAAATACCCACTATGATGTAAAACCAATTTCATATTTATATCATCCATTGTTGTATTCACAAATAAACAAATATATCACAAAAAAAAAAAAAAGCATCAACAATCAGTGGATTGAACAAGTGGCATGGGACCAAAAATGGAGATAAAAAAATTGATAAATCAATAGTCCATCATTGAGTCAATGCAGTGGTCCAACCACTCAGTTAATGCAGTGGTCCATCAATGGAGATAAAAATATTCATAAAGCATCCAAGACATTAAAAAGTAACCTACACACACACATACCCATGCAATAAAGTAAGATATAAACACAGAGTTTGCCATTACTTTATTCACAGAATCAGAAAAAGAAAAAACAAAACTTCATATACAAATTACAAAAAGAAAGAAACAAAATAAATCGTATAAATCACTTACTAACACTCCAAATAACAATAACCAGCAGTACTTCAAACTCTAGTTCAGATTTTCATTCAAATCGCAAAAACCCGTTTGCCCTAAATCGATGAAATCGAAGAAATTGGGGCAAATTGTAGCCCTAATTGGTGAAATTCAGAATTTAGAGGCTTTTGTATGGGTCTAATAAGGAACGACGTCGTTTTGGGTTTGTTTAGGCGCCAAAAATGATTTTCTCCGTTACTTCATGAAACGGAGATGGACGGGGGCTTACGTTGTGACACAGAATGAATTACGGGGTTCTAATCATCAAAATTAAAAACTTGGAGTTTAATTTGCAAAACACGCTAAACCTTGAGATTTTATTTGTAATTTGGCCACTAATGCGTCAGGTCTCGAGAGGTTCAGGAGCGAATGGCGTGAAATCGACCGGACGATCAAGTGAAGTATTTATCTACCGCAGTTGTCACCTTATTGACTGCAACTATTAACCTCTTTGCCGAACGACAAGCTAGACGACCGATTAAACAAATTCGAAATAAATTCACACCTCAATATTCAAGCCCCTAGCACCAACTCTAATTTACCCATAATAAAATGACCGGTTAAAGTGGAAAAAAATAGGAGATATAAGTGATCCTATGATTACATTATGTGGGGATGCAATTAAAAATTTGTGGGATGCGAGTCTCACCCCTCCTTCTTCCTTGGTAGGAATTCAAATACTCCGTCTCTCACGTAACATTGCTCACAAATCCAGTTCCTGTTCAGATTCTCCAAATCCAAGGGACTCGTGCGTGTGACTGAGGTCGGACTCCTACAAAACAGTTCAAGAGAGAGAGAGAGAGAGAGGGAGGCAGTTCCTGCCGCCAAAGGGCTCTCTGTTTGGAGATGGAGAACGAGACCAAGGCTGCTGCAGTTAGCTCCGCCGCAGGAGACGAAGCGAAGCTTCTCAGCGACACCGTCCCTACATTACCGCCGCTCGCTGTGAAGGACTTGTTGTCAATCGGGGTTCGTTCTTTTCTATTCTATGATCCAATACACACTTCACCTTGTTGCTCTATATATTCTGTTTGCTTGCCAAGAAAAATAAAAACCAAATGGGAAAGCAAACTAAACTTTAGGCCTTTTAGATTTTAATTGCTATTCCAACTTAAACTTCTTACTGAACTCAAATTTCATTTTTATGGTAAGTTGTCAAACCTAGTGTTAGGGTTTTATTCAAATTTGATCATAAAATGGCTAAAGGTGTGCTCCAACCATTTCATCAATCTGTATCAAATCAAGGGAGAGGCAATTTTTTCACCCAATCTAACGATGAATCAAATGCTTCACCAAATTTTCAATAGTGAAGTTTTTACTCAAATTTTATGAAATTTTGGAAAGAGTAAGGATTGGAGATGGTTTTCTTTTATAAAAAATGGCTAAAACAGATTTTTGGGATAAGTTTCGAATTTTCCAAAAAGGGTAAATTACACTCACCTGCCCTCGTGTTTGAAAAAAATACAATTAACTTCATTCTTTTGACATAATTATAGTGACCTCCCTTGAGGTTTTAATTCACATAACAGTTAGGCCCTTTTCCATCAGTAATTCATTAGTTGTATCGTATGAATGAAAAAATGATGTTGTCATATATTTCCAACTACAATTTTTGTTTATTTCAGTGTCTATCCAGCATTGCATTAGCTTGCATTAGTTTTTATCATTACTAAAAAGTAAGCTAGTGTAAACATGTCAAAAGTATGAAGACCTGAGGGGAGGTGAGTGTAATTTACCGTTTTCAAAAAGATTTGATGAAAAAAAAGAAAGGAGAAAAGAGTGAGGATTGGAGCGTTTCATATCAGATTAAGGTTTTAACCTAATTTTCTCTCAAATTTGATGAAAAAAGAGAGAATGAGCATTGGAGATGCTCTTACTTTGAATTTGAATGAAAGAAAGATACCAAGCTTACTTTTGTCTCCAGTATACATGGATCTTCCATAACCACAAAAATGCTTGAGGTTATGTCAATTCAATGCAAGGATGATGTGGTTTCAGTGCTGGAGTTCTCTTCTCCGTAGTAATTGATTGTGAAGGAATTTTTATGGCATGTAGCTAAAGGTTGTTGTAATTGATGCTTAACTTCTGGTAGAAGGAGACTTGAAAGCTAATTGGAAAAGGATATGTACCCTGAAAAAGTAACAATGAAATTTACTCCAAAAATGTAGTGCAAATTTGTCCACATCATTGAGAAGAATGTGCTACGCACAAATGACTGACAGGATTCAGAAACTTAAATCTAACATTGTCGAAATTAGTCAGACAGGATGCTTGTAGCTGTCTTGTAGAGATTCTTCTCAATGAGAATTTAAAGAAAGTTTCATGTTTTTAGGGGAGGTCTAGTGAGTTGAAAATGATTAGATTTAAGTTCTTGAATCCTGTCAGTCTTTTGTGTGTGGCACATTCTTCTCAACTCACTAGACCTTCCCTAAAAACATGAAACTTTCTTTAAATCTATGTTACCTGGATCGTGGATCATTCTGATACATGGAACGGGAACGCGAACGGGAACGTGAACGTGGTACGTCACATGCTGTAAATTGTGGTATGATAGGGGTAGACTTAAATATATTATACTTAAAAATTTAAGGTACTTCTGGAGTAATTTTCTTTTAATTATTAACTATCCAATAAAATGTATTTTTAAATTTTTTTCCCCCATTTTTGATCTTTTTGTCTTGTGAAAACTTAACTCACTTTATATTTTAGTTCATTATATTTGATTTTTTTCCTCTTAAAGTAATATTTAAGGAAATATATTGAAATTTTTTTTTAGGATTGTTTCAGATCACTAAATTTACCATTCTGGAACGGAAGGATGCCATATTTCGGAACATGTATACCAATACGTAATTCGCTAGGGTATTAGCGTTATAGGTAACACAACTTTAAATTCTCATTGAGAAGAATCTCTACAAGACAGCTACAAGCATCCTGTCTGACTAATTTCGACAGTGCTAGGTACCCAAAAAAGTACCCAGAAAATATAATGTGGGCCACACTAGACAAGTTTGAATCTACAACACACTACATTTTTGCGGTACATATAATTTTCCTGAATATAATGCTTATGCCATCAGCTAATCATCCTTGACAGCTCTATCCTGACATTTTCTTATTGTTCCTTTCATTGTTGTTTATGATTGACAGAGTACTTTGAATGTTTAATGTATGATGCAGGTATGCATCCGGTGCATCTTTCGATTTTTTGGTGTTTCGGAGTGTATTTATTCTTACACCTCACTCTCGACATCGGTCCTGCATGCTGCTGTTGGAAAAATGGGTTTGGAGGGAGATATGGTGAATAATGGTCTTGGAGCAAAGGAAGATCTGAATACTCAACATTCTTTTGAAGAATCAGAATCGGAGCCAAATTTCTGTAGAATTTGTTTAGGTATCTTGCAATTTGCTTATCATGACCACAAAAAGATGCTAGTGAAAAGGAATCGTGCCAATGATTTTGCTCTATTAATTGCCGAAGTAGTAAAGCAAGAGGGTCATCAGATTGATAACTTTTCTCTTGAAGTCTCCATACCATCTAGGGTCAGGGAACAAGAACAAGCAGTTTGGTGAGTTGTTTTTTGTAAATAATGATTATTAATTCTTGGATCAAACATCTATGCCTTTCTCTTTTAGGTAAATTACACTCTTTACCCTTGCAATTGACCATAAATCTCATTTTTAGTAACTATACTTTCAATTGTGACAATCAAAACCCTACGCTTTTGGTCAAGTTGCAATGTTTACTGTCTTTCAGTAATTGCCATTAAATTTGAGAACAATTAGCTGAGTGGTTGTAACATGACCTAATTTGGTAGCACTTGAACTCTTCATATTTCTCTCAAAATTCACTTTAGTCCCGAAAACATAATTTAATAAACTAAATATTAACTCATGTGATAGATAGTCACACAGTCAACTTCTGTCCATCGTCTAAAGGGAAACAAGGGGTTGACATTGAAACTTGACCAAAACTACAAGGTTTTGACTATCACAATTGAAAGTGCAAGGATTAATGTGGAACTAGAAATAAAATTGTATGATGTAAATTGTAACCTACTCTTTTTTTCTTTTTTGGGTATGAAATGTTCAGCCAAGTTTTTTTTTGGATTTTCAGACAAATAGTGGGATACTTGTAAGACAGTGGATTTCTTTTATAGCTTTAACTTGAATTTATGTTGCCATCTTGAATGCTTTGAGCATACATTGCAACTTTGATTTGTTTCGTTAAATTATACGTATTTGTTGTAAAAAATGTTACTGTTTTATGGTTCTTTCTATGGTTTTGCTCATTATTATTTTAAGGAAAATTTAGACCTTAATGTTAGGGTTT
The DNA here is from genome assembly GCF_055761805.1 of Camellia sinensis. NCBI lineage: Eukaryota > Viridiplantae > Streptophyta > Magnoliopsida > Ericales > Theaceae > Camellia > Camellia sinensis. Next base: position 19,330,958 of record NC_138966.1, read on the forward strand.
TTTGTACTTGTAATATTTCTGATCTGCACTTCTGTCTTCTTTATGGCTTCTCTTTGGTCGTCAATGTATGCATTATGACAGAGTATAACTGGTGAAAAGTTATTTTCTCCTTTCATTTTCCTCAGGTTGTATATGAAAAGGAAGTACAGTTCTGAACTTTGGTTTCAGGAAAAGTTTCTTTCTGAACGCATTTCTGCAAAAGATGTCTTGAAATTGTCTATTACAAATCCTCTTGAAACATTGTTGGTAATTTGAGATTCCCCTTGCTATTTTGTTGATCTTCTTTTTCATGTTTCATAGTGTTCAAGTGCTGAAAATAGTTGTGGGAAAAGCATAATATTTTAATTTGCAATGAGTGTATATATGGGAAGTGAACGTATCTGTAAATTGATGGTTGACATGACAGGGTTTGGACTGAAATACAGGAGGAAAAAATTTTCATAACCGGCTAACATTCCCATATTTGAGAAAGAGCAGGGAACATTCTGGAATCTTGTATCTCCAATTGATTCATTATGAACATTTGAAGTTTTGCAGGATGTTAAATCTAGTGTAAGCAGCTCTTTTCGCATTCGTTTGACATATACCCACTCTGAAGTGTCGACAAAGGTTCAAAACTTCACAGAGAAGAAAGAATGCAACAAGAGAAGGAAAATAGGCATGTCATTTGTTTTGTGTCAACCCATGCACTGCCTTCTTTTTATCTTGATTGGTTTTGTTTCTTTCACTATATATTCATCCTTGTAATACATTTGACTGAAGTTATAATACTTTTTAACATGATACTTATAAAGCAAGCGACCAAACTTTTAGTTTAGATGAAATTATGGATTGGAGATGTAAAACATCTCAAATGCAAATTCTGGTATAACATAAAAGCCAGGGATATGTAGAAATCTGAGAATTAGGCTTGCGCAAATTCTCAGCTTTAGTTCCTAAGAAATTATTCTGTTGTTATGGCAAGTATGTTTGGTGCAGTCTCAGGTTTTAAGGGTTCAATATTACATCAATTAATGGTGAACCTTCTTCCTACCTCACCTTTCCTACTGCACTTTACATAAAAATATGCAGAATGGTGAACCTTCTTCCTACCTCACCTTTCCTACTCCACTTTACATAAAAATATATATGTATATTTGCATAAAAAAGAAAGAAAGGAAATGGGACTCAAAAAGTGAGATGGATCTTTCCTAGGAACCTAGTTAGGAAATTGGTTAAAGAAAAATATGATGTGGTATACCGAAAATATGATGGATCTTTCTTCCGAGTGCAGTCAGAATTTGTTAATATCTGCTCTATGATCCCAATAACTACCTTGGATTCTCAACTGCAGCCACAGACAATCTTTATGTGATTTTTTAGCGTTCATCACTGCTTGTCAATATTTAGTGCTGGAGGGGGAACACTTTTTTTTTTTTTTTTTTTCTTCTTCTTTTTATTTCTTTAAGGCATTTTTTCCCCAACCTGTTTTGGGCACGATGATGATTTTGAAAGACTTCAGAAAATATCAGAATCATCTATTCACTGTGGGAGGACCATAAAAACATAATTATATATGTATTTAGAATGTCAAATTGTCAATTGATTGTGTGGGAATGAAGTATTAAGAAGTGCATATCAATTGCAATTCATTAGGATGTTGGTTATGCTATTGTTATGAAATAACAAGATCATGTTCTGGAGGAAGATATAAGTAACTGACATTCTAGTAATTTTATTCTTTGGTTACATGGATGAAATATTCCTGTAAATGGTGCAGTTCAGAAATAATCAGAGTTTATAGCAGGTGTGCATCTTGGGAAAGTATGAAGAATCTAAGCATTTGCTCCACCTTTTAATACTTTTTCTTAAAGATGCTAAACTGAACATTAATTATTTGAACAGGTGACAATGCCATGGAGACCATTGATGGGTGTGTGGTTGCTGCCACAGGTCATTCTGATTTAGCCACCAGTGAAGAATATGTCAGTAAAAGGTCTTGTAATGGGTTGCAGAATTATGACTCTCCTGACCTTTCTCAATTCCAGCTGGAGAAGGTAATGCCCCACAATTTATTAAGTTGAATGTTTGACTTAGAGCACCATTGTTCCACAAATTTTTATTATCCATGTTTTTCAATTGCTAATTTGTTGTTTTCAATTTTCAAAAATTATTCCGCAACAGTTGTTATGTCTATGGGTTGAAGTTGGTCAATTTGAAATAATATTGTTCTTCATTTGGTGTGACCTTCTAATTTTTAGGTCAATGAACCCTGCCAATTGGCATTTACTTGCTGTAGGACTCCTGTTTACATTGGTGGGAGATATCTGAAGGTAAGTTAACCATCATTCAGAATCTTTGAATGTATTAGAGCGTCTCCAATGGTGTTGTTAAAATTGTTTGTTAAAGTGTGTTATAGTGTGAAAAGTGGGACCCATTTGCTAGTGTTAAGTGTTTGTTTGTTTAGAGAGTAATGGTGTAGTTAGGTGTGTGTTAAAGTATGTATTATGTAAGAGTGGAACCGACCAAAATATATAAATATATATTTATATTTTATATATATATATATATATAAAATAAAAAAACAAATAGAAAAGGACAATAATGATGACTTGTCCATCATCATCACACTCAAGGCAGACAATAATGATGACTTGCTTCCTTTCTTCATTACTGTGCTCACCACAGTTAGCTTCACTACTAGCAACAACACTAGCTAACCAATGACTTAGCAAAGCCATTGGAGCCAAAATCAAAATTGTTTGTTAGCTAACTGTACAACATCTGATAACTTATGACACTAACTAGTGGGTTAGCAAACCCATTGGAGATGCTCTTAGATTTGCTCGAGCAAATTGTTTTATAAGATTTCAAGATATCTTTCAATTTGATTTGCACTATACTTGCATTCACTATATCATTGTGATTATTAGAAACAAATGATGCCTGTATGATTGCACGGTTTATAGTTTTGATCTCACTAGGTTAACAATGAGTGGTGATGTAAGAGGCAAGGGAGCTGCAATGTTGGAGTCATGAATGCGTTTTTGAAAACCTAAAATAAATGAATTTCTTAAAGCAAATGAAAAGTTGATAGCTGGGAGCAGTATAAACTTGTTATTTGTGTTGGAAACTTCAGTTTTGGAAATGGCATTGAACTCATGTTACCAGTGCTTGATGTGTGCATTTCATACTTGATGGCCTGAATATTTTGACATTTAATTCTAATGCAGAAGTTTTATTTCAGTGTCAGCCTAATTAATGTTCTTAAGAGGCTTTTGGCCTTGATGAAGCAAGGGAGCCTCAATGCATCGTGTAAAATGATATCTGATATAAATTTAAGTCTTTATTTGCTTAGTCCTTTAACTTAATAATAATCATTATTGTTTAATTATTGTTATCATATCAGATTTTGGTTAATGGAGGGGAGGTTTTGATACTCTAAAACTAGATTTTCTCAAAGAATAGGCTTACACAGAAGGCCTAACATTAGTTCCATGTCTCTTACATTAGTCCATAGGCTTTTGCAATTGAAGTATAGAACTGAAAACTTAGACCCATTGAAACCAATATACTATTCTTCAAGTAATATTCCCTGTTCTATTAAAGAAGCTGTATAAATAATACGTATTTTTGCTAATTAGTGGGAGAGTCCATGCAACATTTGCTTAATTTTTTGTGACAGATTTTTTTCATTCATTTTAAAGATGCCTAATTTAATTATTATTTTTTAAAACCTGTCTCTCATGGTATTGTGGAACTATATATATGACATGGAAAATAAGTATAGTAGTTTGTGTTTGAAATTGATAGAGTATGTGGATATATTTATATCTTCATGCAACTGGCAAATCATGGCATTGTTCTCTGTATTGCAGTATTCGCGAAATGTGAGTCAGACTCGATGGATTATTGATGATGAAAGGATGGGAGAAGCATCTGTTGAGGTACTATCTTATGCTTCAGCTACAGTAATTGTTATTCTAGAGGACTTGCTGTGATATAATTTGAAAACTAACAGTCTAAAGTGCTTACTCTACAGGAGATAATCGGCAGTAACATCCTTCCTATGTGTCAGGGTGATAATTACAAGTTTCATGCTGCTGGTAGAGAGGACATCGATGTATTAAGAAAATCTTCTTTTCCTAATTAGAAGTTATATTATTGGATGAATGCTATTCTGATTGTTGGAAACTGCTCTTTCCAGGTCCGGATGTTGGGCTCAGGTCGGCCTTTTCTGGTTGAGATACAAAATGCACACCGTGTTCCCTCTGAGATGTCATTAAAAGAAATAGAAGGGAAAATAAATAGGCTGGAAAATAAGTTGGTGAGCTTAATTTTCCAATACATGTGTGTTTGTTTCTTAAATTTGGAACATCTATGTTTCAGCTGTGCAAAAAACATTCTGCAATCAGGTTAAGGTGAAAAATGTCAAGGTTGTGGGTAGCCAGGGGTGGAGCCTGATGCGTGAAGGAGAAGCAGAGAAGCAGGTTAATTTTCACTTTGTGGTTACATCCTATCATGGTTCCAAGTTATTTATTGACTTGCAAATGACCCATTTTTATATCCCGTTTCTTTCATGCAGAAGCAATATGCTGCACTAGTATGGATTTCACGTTCTATTGAGGATGATGACTTGAAAACTCTATCTGCATTTAAGGACATGGTGAGTTGTGCAACACTTTGTTCTCCCTCTCTCTCATTCACTTTGCTTGTGGATTCCCAACAAGTGTGTTTGAGGCTCTACATTTATTCTGTTGTTGAAGCCCCTGTTTTGGATCTAAGGCGAGGTCAGGTTATGGGTTTTATTTCTATTAGGGCATGTGTTCTAATTACAATTGAAAAACCTTAGTGATTCGTAATTAGATCAAGATTTAGTTACTCCAATTCCCAATCATTCAAAACTCACAATCTAAATCATCAAGCACTTACGAAAGTGATTTAGATTGTTGTTTTCGAAAAACAATAAATCGATATAAACGATTTTTACGTGGAAAAACCACAATTGAAGCACCTTCAATCGTGAAAAAAAAACCACGGAATCAATCCACTACTGAAGAAAGAAAGATTACAAACATAACTAACAAATTACCCAAATGCTTCCAATTTGTCTTCAAATCTTCTGTATATCTTTCACCGCAACCTTCGCCTCGGAATTGATTAGATTGAAGTTGAATCCACAACTTCTATTGTCGAATCAACGACTACGCACAATATCAAACTCCTTTGAAACTCTATGCTTGAATCTCCGAATTCCACCGAAGAAGAATACTCTTGAATATAACCAATCTACCTTCTTGATATGTGCTTAACAAAACATGAGTTTAATATTCACTCAAATCATCAAGGAAAACTCACAAAAAACTCCGAAAGAAAATCTCAGAAAACCTTAAAGTAGATTTCAAAACGTAATCCCAGTTTTGGACTAAAACTAGTATTTATAGAAAACTAGGACAGCGAAGCTCGCTTGAGCGAAGACTCTCTCGCTCGAGTCTCGCTCGAGCGAGGAACTAATCACGTGTGTTTTCCTTAAGTGGCTTCGCTCGAGCCATGCTACCTGCGCTCAAGCGTACGTTCAGCACACTCGGGTTTTTTACAGACGCAGTTTTCGCTCTAGCGAGCAAGACAAGAAACTTAGAAAAAATACAACTTGATAAAAACATGTTTGTCCACGGGATTGACAAGACTAAGGGACCTAACAATCTCTCCCTTTGTCAATTTCCGGACAAAACATTCTAACAATGTCCTAGTCAAACACAAGTTCTAAAGAAAACAACCATCCTAGCTTAACAAAATAACCTGAACCAAACATCTGCAAAAATAGAAAATAATCACCCAGAAAAAATAAGAAAATATAGAGAACAAAAAAAAACATAATAAGACATAACACATAGGTCATAATGTAAGCAAAAAGTAGTCCAGTGCTACCTGCAAAATCCACAATGAGTATGCAAAATCAACATGTATCCCATATATACCCCCCAAAACCCCCCAAAAATGACCGAACCAATACTCCCCCTTTTTGTCCGGGAGAGACAAAAGAAACGGTTATATACAGACCATAAAAAAAGAAACTAAAAACAAACTGTCCAAAAAAAAAAACACACAAGTCAAATACTGTCAAAAACTAGGAGTTGCCACATCTGGAGCAAGGAAAGAATCTGGGCTAGCATCGTGCTCTGCTGATCAAGACGACCATCCAGTGTATCCAGGCGAGCATCCAACAGATTAAGGCGATGCATGACTGACTGCTCGAACTGCTGCAGCTGGCCACGAAAGGAACGCAGACGCATCTCAGGCATCTCTGGTGCACCAACAGCGGCTGCATCATACTCAGCCTCCTCAGCTAAGGGATCGTCACCTGTATCAGTACCTCCGACTCCCGATGGACCCCCCCGAATATGAGCTTGACTTTGAGACACAGTCAACTTGGTAATGGGTTTAACAGGAGAGGCAAATTTGTCATCCTCAAAGACGGGGACACCAAGAGAAGTGAGAAATCTAGTGAGAAAGCAACCATAACGAAGACCTAAGGACTTGTGTCCCTAAAAAACAGAGATCATTTTGGTGACAATCATCGCGGGCAGGTCAATTAGAAGACAGTGATCAATGCAATATAACGCATACCCCTGATCTTGGGTAATGTGAGAGGAATGAGTGGTCACATGAATATTGACACAGACAATGATGTTAAGAAGTTGAAAAAGGGGAAGAAACTCATTTTGTTGAATGAGCGCCCTGGCAATCCAAGTCCAGGGAGTGCCACAAAGTTCAGTGGCAACTCGATCAAAGTCAACACCACTGCGAGTAAGAAAAGGATAATGAAAATCCTGGACTTCCGGTAGACCAAGAAACAACCGAAAAACATCTTCAGTGATGACCAAAGTTTTTTTCCTAACCCAAGTGCTAAAAGAGGGAGCAAGTTCCTTGCTGATAGAATGCATATTACAATAAAACTCACGGACCAGACTGAGATTTTGAGGCCCTGAGAAAAGCAAAACTTGATCACCCCTTAAGGAATCAAACAACGAACGAATGGGGAGCAATTCAAACGCACTAGGAAGGACATTCCGTTCAAGGTGGACTTTCCTAGAGACATAGAACTCCCGAAACAGTTTAGATTTTTCCTTGGATTCAAATTTTTCAGTGTTGTAGTTTGGGTGGGACACAATAGATTTACGACGCTTTGAAGGCTCACCCATGACTGACCAACCCACAAGGACAAGACAATCACAGAAAATACCCACCAACCCACAACACAAGGTACCCAATGAAAATATAGAAACCCCAAAACCAAACAAAAAATGCACAGCAAATATTAGTAGTCCACCAGTGTTAGAGAAATAGCAAAAATACAAATGCAACAATAAGAAAGAAAAAAAAACACAAAAAATTAGTATTTGAAACACAAAAAATGAAGGGAATCAACATCAATTAGATAGAAATTAGACAAATATTAAAGCCCTAATTTAAACCTGGATGTTAACCATAGCACAAAAGTATCAAATTACTAAAACAAGACACAATTGAGAGACAATAAACCATAATGAGAAGACCAATAAACAAACAATGGAGAACCCTAGATAGCATAGTCGAAACAGAGCATTCACAAGACAAACTAAGAATGAGAAAAAAAATAGAGAAAAGAAAAGAAAAAAAAAACTTACCAAGAAATGTCAATGCCAGATGGAAGGAGTGATGCCCCTAAAAAAAATCGAGTGAGGTAGCAAAGGATGAAAGGCAATGGGAGCGAGACAAACCCTAGGTGAGAGAGAGAGAACTCGAACAAAGAGGGGAAAAAAATGAAGTGTAGGGACGCAGCAACAAAATTTAAACCATGACAGGTCGCTTGAGCAAAGACTCGCTTGAGCGAAGACACTTATGCGCAAGGGGTCGCTCGAACCAAGATTTCGTCGCTCGAGCCTGAAAAACATGCTCTTAGAATCTAAGCCATCTGCAGAAGCACGCTTGACCGAAGAAGAAAAAAAAACAAAAACCAAAAAAAACTTTTTGAGCAAAAAAACAATACTCACACCATGAAGTGGGACTTGAAACACAAGTAGGTAAGCACAATAGCCAAAAAATGATACTAAGATGAAATAATCTACAAACCATGAAGCCCGTAAACTTGCAATTATAACAATATGAAGGATATAATCATGAGCAAATTAGATAAAATTTAATCAATGATCATAAGTGACATGAGAATGCACAACTCAAAAACCAACACGAGAGCTCACAAAAAGAATGTGTGTGTGTGCATTCCTTGAGAGGCCACAGAGCTAGAGTTAATCCTCGTAGTGATCAGATGGCTGGACCTCCGGCAAGAGTAACAAAACATCACAGAGGAAAGTCAAACCACTAGGAATCACGGGTATTTGTTGAGTAAACACGGAGGCTCCCTCTCAATCAATGAGTCCCTCTTTTTTTTTTTTTTTTTTCAATTTTTCGTTCTTGTGGGCACTCACTGGTGGCATGCACGCTCAAGAGTATGGAGACCAAACCAGAGAAGTATGAAATAAAAAAGAACGGCCTTGTTGGTGCCTCTGAGGTAGCCTTTTCCTAATGCCCGGACTTCAATGAACTAAGGGAGAAACCGTGGAAGTGAAAAACGATGGAAGATGGTTAAGAGACTCAACATCATCCATGATATACTAGTATAGGTCAATTCCTCTGAAAAAGTACAAGAAACATTGTTAGTGGTCCATAGAGAACTTTGATCACTCGTGCGGAAACCCCTGTAACCGTTTGTCTCAAGGATGTGTACAGAATGATCATGAAGTCAATGAGCATGAGCATTCAGAATGAGTTATGAACACAGAAGAATATGATCTTGTAAGCAGCATGAGCAATGTTCATATAAATTTAGATGCAGAGATGACAGGAATCAATGACAATGAGATTATAGCATCCAAGTACACATAAAGCCAAACACTCACACCCACTCAAGGAACAAGTAACACTCTAGTGATCGAGCACTACACCCAAGGTCTTTTCAAGGAACTCAAACCGAAGAAGATCAAGGGGTTTTATAAAAATATCAGCTTTTTGATGCTCAGTGGGTACATGTTTAAGAACAACAAGGCCTTCTTCCACTAACTCTCGAATAAAATGATGACGAATGTCAATGTGTTTGGTGCGAGAGTGTTGGACAGGATTTTTTGAAATGTTTATGACACTTGTGTTATCACAGAAAAGAGTGAGAGTGTTCTGATCTATCCCATAATCATGAAGCATTTGCTTTATCCATAGCATTTGTGCATAACAACTCCCTGCAGCAATGTACTCAGCCTCAGCAGTCGAAAGAGAGATGTCATTTTGCTTTTTACTATGTCAGGAAACCAAATTATTCCCTAGGTAAAAACACCCCCTGGATGTACTCTTCCTATCATCAGCACACCCTGTCCAGTCAGCATCAGAAAAATCAGTAATTTCAGCTGTAGTATCAGTAGAAAACCAAACCCCATATCCCAATGTCCCATTAACATATTTAATGATGCGTTTGATCGCAAGAAGATGAGACTCTTTAGGACTGGCTTGGTAACGGGTACACTGAAAGCAATTTCGGGACGACTGGCTGTGAGGTAAAGAAGACTCCCTATCATACTCATATAAGGGTAGGATCAACATCAGTACCAGAGAAATCTTTGGAAAGGTGAAGACTGGTGCTCATGGGAGTGCGTGCATGTTTGGCTGACTCAAGACTAAACTTTAACACAAGATTTTTGGCATACTTAGTCTGAGAAACAAACATACCAGAAGGAGACTGTTTAATTTGAAGACCCAAGAAGTAAGACAACTCTCCCTTCATGCTCATCTCAAACTCATGGGTCATGCCAAACCAAACCAAACCAAGCCAAGCCTTAAGTCCCATCAATCCGAAAAATATTTTACAAGATGATCAAAAGTGGATCCAAACATTATCATCAACATAAATCTGAGCAACAAGAATATGGGACTTAGTATGTTTCACAAATAAAGTCTTATCCACACTACCCCTATGAAAGTCATTATCAAGAAGAAAGGTAGCAAGTCTATCATACCAAGCCCGAGGGGCTTGTTTCAACCCATACAAAGCCTTGTCTAACTTGTAGACATGGTTTGGACATTTAGGGTCCTCAAATCCTTTTGGTTGCTCAACATAAGCCTCTTCTTTCAAGTACCCATTCAGAAAGGCACTTTTCACATCCATTTGAAACAATTTGAATCCAAGAAAGCATGCAACACCGAGTAAAATACGAATAGATTCGAGACGTGCAACTGGGGCAAACGTCTCATCATAGTCAACACCCTCTACTTGTGTGTAGCCTTGAGCAACTAACTAACCACAGTACCATTCTCATCAGATTTATTTTTAAAGATCCACTTTGTACCTATCACATTCATATCTCTAGGTCTGGGAACTAGAGTCCAAACATTGTTACGTTCAAATCGACCAAATTCTTCATGCATAGCATTGACCCAACTATCATCTAGTAAGGTCTCTTTTATATTTTTAGGTTCAATTAATGAAACATAACACATATGAGATACCTCATCCCGAATTTGTCTTCAGGTTTTCATTTGATCCGTTACACTTTCAATCACCTGTTGAGCTGGATGATTCAGTTTCACCCTTGCTGATGGTTTGAACTCAGGACTTGTGGTGACAGAAGCATCAGAAATGTTGTCTCTCTGTGCACTGTTTGGACTCTGACTTATTTGAGAGGTTGGCGCTGTCTCAACTTCTTGTGCTTGAACCTCAACTTCTCTTTGACTTTGTGGTTCAGTATCCAGGATTGGAGACTCACCATTTTCATCCTCATTTGTCGGTGGAGTAGGGGAACTTGTGTCATCTATAACCACATTGATCGATTCCATTAAAGAAGTTCGCAGGTTATAGACTCGAAAAACCCTATTAGTGGTTGAATACCCTAGAAAAATACCTTCGTCACTTTGGGAGTCAAATTTGCCCAAGGGCTCTCTATCTTTGAAAATGTAACACTTACTCCCAAAAGTTTTGAAGTATTTTACATTAGGTTTCAATCCCTTCTACAATTCATATGGAGTTTGTAAAGTGCCGGGCCTTAAATACACGCGATTTATGACATAAACAGTAGTATTTAGGGCTTCAGTCCAAAACTTTGGAGGAAGTTTCTTACTAAGGAGCATGACCCTAGCCATCTCTTGAACAACTCTGTTCTTCCTCTTAACCACTCCATTTTGTTGTGGAGTAATGGGGGCAGAAAATTCATGCTTAATTCCATGCATATCACAAAAATCTGAAAACGAACTGTTTTCAAACTCACAACCATGATCAGTTCGGATCCTTATGATATGCCCAATGGAAACACGTTGTTCATTTTGGATTTTAAGGACCAAAGCCTGAAAAGCATCAAACGTATCAGATTTTTCTCTTAAAAAATTTACTCATGAAAAATGAGTAAAAACATCAACAGTTAAAAAAATGTATCTTTTACTTCCAATGCTTTCAGTGCGAGTAGGTCCTATTAAATCCATGTGAACTAATTCAAGAGGACGTTTGGTTGTAAAGCTGTTCACCTTTTTATGAGGGACTCAGGTTTGCTTTCCAAGTTGACATGGTCCACACACATGGTTCAGATTCTTACCCAGCTTAGGTACGCCTCTCACAAGCTCTTTGTTGGCTATCTTAGTTAGGTCTTTGAATTCATGTGACCTAATCTTTGATGCCACAGATCAATGTTACTTATGATGGCTGAGTGGCAAGTGAGATCATTAGTAGTAACAATCCCATAGCAGTTATCAGATGTGCGAACCCCATGCAAGATAGTATTTCCCTTTTTATCCAAAATTTCACATTTATTTTTTGAAAATAATACTTCATGATGAGAATCACATATTTGACTAATGCTCAAAAGATTTGCTTTAAGGCCATCAACAAGTAATGCATTCAAGTAATGCATTTTCAAGCTTGGGCCTTAGTTGCACGAAGCGGGAGCGGGGGCGGGAGCGGGAGCGGGAGCGGGGAAGTGTGGCCATGTAAAGGAGTCGTAGTTTGGGAGTGCTTATATATTATTTTTATCGAAATATTTTTAACTCATCTGTATAAACATTTTTTTTAAAATTTTTTTAATTAACATATATATGTTATAAATTTTTTATTTTTATGTAATATTTAATTACTTAAATACAACATAAAAAATATTTTTTAAAAATGAATAACAAATAAAAGTAGTGGAGCGGTATTTTTTAGAACACTAGTCATTATATTGGAATAAAATTTATTATATTTTATTTAATAAAACAACATTTATGTTTTATTTAAATATATTTATTATTTTTTTATCTTATATATTATTTTTATTGATAATATTTTTAATTTATTTATATATATATTTTTAAATTTTAATTTTTAATTGACATATATATTATAAATAAATATGATTTATAAATAGTTATTTTTATTGATATATGACATATATATATATTATAATTGACATATATATTAATTAAATATCTTTTGAGAGAGAGAAAGAGAGAACAGAAATATGCCTGTTTATTTTTTTATTTTTTATATAATATAATATGTATGTTTTTTAATGGACTGTGATTGTATTATAATTAGTATCCACTATTTTTTGAATCTGTAAGCTATAGGCCCAATGAAGCCTATTGAACATTTTAACTGCAGCCCATGACCATATGCTAGGTCAAAATAAAATATATATAAAAAAAGATAGATGCATAAAGCAAGTGGGGCAGCTCAGCTGTGTCGTCTTCTGTCTTCAAATACTGGGCTGATTTGTTCCTTCGACTTCTCTCTCGGTCTGTTTCGCTTCATCTTTTTTTCCGAAAGGTATGCCGTCATTGTTGTTGTTGTTGTTGTTCTTCTAGCCCACATCTGATTTTGAAAAAAATCATCTTTTTATTTTTTTTTTCCTTCGATCAGATCCACATCTTTAGATCTATGACCAAATCTGCTTCGGATTTTTTTTTTGTTGCTTCGGGAGTTGTTTGATTTTCATCATTGATCCCTTCTTGGATAGAATCGCGTTTCTCTCCCAAAAAAAGCGCGATTTTCCCTCTAAAGAATCGCGTTTCTTACACGATTTTGATTTGGGAACGCAAAATCGCGTTTCTTCCGAAAAATCGTTACCTACTGTAACGATTCCTGCTACTAAGGCTTGGACAGACCAACCACACTTATAGAGCCCTTACCAATGACTCTAGAAGTGCCACCATCTTCAAAGGTAACAATTCCACCTTCATATTTTTCAAGGGAGGTGAAGTAGGATTTGTCACTTGACATGTGACGAGAGCGCCCACTATCAAGATACCACATGTGTGAGTCACGTGCTTTTAGAGCAGTGTGAACAACTAAACAAGTCAAGTCATCTTTTCTCACCCATATCTTTTTGGTTTTAACAAAATCAGGTCTGACGGTCTTGGTAAATGTCTTAGCGCTGTGAACACTCTCATGTATTTTGGTGTTCTGGCTAGACATGTAAGGTTGTCTCCTAACCCAAAAAGTATTCGAATTTCTATCCTTTCGAGACACCTTACCAAACAATTCAAAGTAATAAGGACGATTGTGGCCATACCTACCACAATGATAACAAATAAAAACAGGTTTTACCTCTCTTTTGTTGATCTTACCCCCGTTAGGTAGATGAAGAGAGGGATCACCTTGGTGTACCTTTAGCTTTCCCTTTGCTTGAGTCTTCAGGTCATGTGATGTAGAGGCCTGTCCCTTGTGAGCTGTCGCATTACCATAGCCTAGCCCACTTTTGTCACAACCCATTTGTTGAGACCCGAGGATGTCTTCTAATGATTTGGAACCTTTGTTCCACATGGCAATTATGGCTCTAGCAATTTGGAATTGTTCATCTTTATGACAAATCATCTTTTCCAATGTAGCTTGTGACATCTCAAGGCTTTCAATCTTCTCTTCATATGTGTAATACACTTTCAAGAGTTCATTCCTTTCAGTCTCACAAGATAGGAGTTTCCCACATAGGTCTTGCCTGTCTCTAGAGATCTTGATGACATTCTGCTTTGCTGTTACAAGTTCTCCTTTTAGCTTGACATTCTCGCTTTCACATGCTTTGAGCTTGAGAGTGAGTTTGTCATTGATCTTGGACAAATTTAGAGATTCATCGTAAAGCTTTTTGTAAGCTTGTTGTAGATCATCACCATTAATCTCATCATTGTCTTCTGATGTTTCATTATCTTCTTTTTGCTTCTCATTCTCCTTGACCTCATCTAGTCGAGCAACTAAGGCAGGAAAGGTGATAGATGGTGGTGAAGATGACTCTTCTCTTTCATGAAATTGGCTCAGAATGTCCCATGCATGCATCTTTAGCCTTTGTGCAGTGAACAACCTGTTACTGTTCTTCATCAGAAATTGCTCCACGAATAGTAATCAGAACTCTCTGATTGCTCGGATTGTCATCACTTTCAACATCCTCTTCAATGGCTTGCCAGCCTTCTGGGTCGAAAGCTCTCAGAAACGCCCTCATTTTGATCTTCCAATACAAGTAATTACTCCCATCAAAGGTGGGAGCACGGTGCAGATTCTGACCACGAGCAAATTCCACTGGCTTCGGAAGAGGTTGAGTGAAAGTGGACCAAAATGCCATGAAAGCACTATCCCCGTCTTCACCGGATTCAGTTTCTTCGGGTTCTTGCTCCGACCCGCTTTCATCATCCCAAGTCACTGTGTAGACTTTCTTCCGATTCCTTTTCGAAGGACATTCAAAGGCAATATGTCCAAACCCTTGACATTCATAACACTTGACCCCTTGCCCCTTTACAATCTTCTTTTCAGTTTTTGGAGCAAGTTTTGGGTTTATCATTACTCTTGTCCTTTGAAATAGGGTCTCTGAAATTAGGCTTCTTTTTCTTTAAATTTTTTTTGAACTGTTTAGTAAACATAGCCGTCATCTCAGACTCTAAATCAAACTCAGTCTTAGGAGTTTTTGCAGTCTCATAAGCACTAGTGAAAGTCACACTATCTTTTTGTTTTTTCTTAGAAATTTGGTGGGCTTCATAAGTCTGCAAGTTTCCAACCAACTGATCAAGCTTGAGGGTATCAACATTCTGAGCCTCCTCAATGGCTGTCACTTTTGATTGGAACCTCTCGGGTAAAGACCTCAAAAATTTTCCAACAACTTTAGCTTTAGGGATTTTTGTCACCGAGTGTGAAACAAGAATTCACGATGTCACTAAGTTTAGCATAGAAATCATCAAACATCTCATTATCACGCATAAAAAGGGTTTCAAAGGCAGAGGTGAGACGTTGAAGTTTTGACCTTTTAACAGAAGTAGTACCCTCGTGAATCGTTTCAAGAATGTCCCAAGTCTCTTTTGCTACCTCACACGTGCAAATACGACGAAACTCTTCAGGTGTGACGGAGCAATAAGGGAATTGAGAGCCTTACTGTTCCAACTCGAGTTTTGATAATCGGTTGTGTCCCATTTATCAAGGGGTTTGGGAATATCAATACCATCAATGGTGACAATAGGTTCACTCCACCCATAGGTCACACAGTGCCAAACTTTCTCATCGATGGATTTTAGAAACACTTTCATACGAGCTTTCCAATACGAATAGTTTGTACCATAAAGTAACGGAGGTCTATAGGTCGAGTTACCTTTACGAATTGAATCCATATCACCAATCACACAAAATCACACTCCTATAGTTTTGATCAAAACAAAGAGTGACCTGCTCTGATACCAATTAAAAAACCTAAGTGATTCGTGATTAGATCAAGATTTAATTACTCCAATTCCCAATCATTCAAAACTCACAATTTAAATCATCAAGCACTTACGAAAGTGATTTAGATTGTTGTTTTTGAAAAATAATAAATCGACACAAACGATTTTTACGTGGAAAATTGTGATAAAAAAAACTACGGGCGAAACGCCACTAATCAATCCATTACTGAAGAAAGAAATATTACAAAGATAACAAACAAATTAACCAAACGCTTCTAATTTGTCTTTAAATCTTCTGTATATTTTTTACCGCAACCTTCATCTCGGAATTGATTAGATTGAAGTTGAATCCACAACTTCTATTGTCGAATCAACGACTACGCACAGTATCAAACTCCTTTAAAACTCCACGCTTGAATCTCCGGATTTCACCGAAGAAGAACACTCTTGAATATAACCAATCAACCTCCTTGATATGTGCTTAACAAAACATGAGTTTAATTCTCACTCATCATCAAGGAAAACTCACAAAAAACTCCAAAAGAAAATCTCAAAAAACCTTAAAGTAGATCTCAAAACGTAATCCTAGTTTTGGACTAAAACTAGTATTTATAGAAAACTGGGACAACGAAGCTCGCTCGAGCGAAGACTCTCTCGCTCGAGCGAGGAACTAATCACGCGTGTTTTCCTTAAGTGGCTTCGCTCGAGCCACGCTACCTGCGCTCGAGCGTACGTTTAGCACTCTCGGGTTTTTTACAGACGCAGCTTTCGCTCGAGCGAGGACTCCTTCGCTCGAGCGAGCAAGACAAAAAACTTAGAAAAAATACAACTCGATAAAAACATGTTTGTCCACGGGATTGACAAGACTAAGGGACCTAACAACGATGAAACTTATCATTAAGTTTTAGTTACTTGGTTAGTGACAAAACCTATCATAATTATACAAAAATGGTTGTTTGACACTTTTAGTGAAGGTTTTGAGAATAAAATTACATACTTGATTTTGTTTTTTCCTTTCTTCTTGGGGCTTAGTTTTGAGCCCCATAGCTCATGGAATTCCTTGCTTGCTGCAAATTACAGATATGAGCTCTAGAAACTTATTTTATAATTTCAACCTTGATCCAAGTTCCATTCAAGACCTCTTTCAATAGCCTACCATTTGATTCCCTACCGGGCTACTTTAAATTGTTGGTAACACCTTAAAATGTTATAGTTTACCGGAAATTTGGTGATATGTGCACTTCACATTGTTATAGTTATCACATCATGATTTATTTAGTTCTTATTATATCCTTGGCAATTTAAAGTCTAAAAGAAGACATTATCATGGTCAATTCCCATTCTTGGGTCCAGGAGGCTGTATAATTGTACGGACAGATATAAACGGAACTGATAGTTTACTTTGGAAAGTTTAAATCAGTTTTCTTGTGCAGTGACATATTTTATCTGGAAGAATGGAATCAATTAATTGTGTTAGATGCAGTTGTGAATAGAACTCTCAAATTCTGTTTGTTCACAAATCACAGTCTTTTAATTCAAGGCTCATGTTCAAGTTATATCCGCTCTAGAACTTGAGTGTGGCTCCAGTGGTTGTACCTCTAGGTTTTTAAGGGGAGATTTCGTGTTTAAGCTTATGGAGAAGCGTCAAACGGCTGATTGTGTATTTCTTTCTTTTTTTAATGAATTTTGGTTTCCACATGCAAACAGTAGTTTCCATAATTTGCTTCTTTTGTCGCATGCAGCCAATTTTGCAGAGAACACCAATTAGGGTACTTCATCGCCGAAGTCCGTTAGAGCGTGAAAAGATTATACATTGGTAAGAGAATTTCTAATTAAGTAGCATAATCCATGTGTTTTGAATCTCTAAAAAGACTTGTTTTCTGATATCAGGATGAAAATTGAGAGGATTGCTGGGAGTTCTCAATATTTTCTCCTGCATTTATGCACCCAGGTTCTCCATCAAATTTTCTCTATATGATGTAGTTATTTTTATCTTTTTTATGCTATTGACCAATTGGTGATCTGTTCTATTTATTCTCTATTATGACTCTTTTTTGAACTGTAATCCCAATAAGAGGTTATGTGGATGACATTGAATTTCTTTTGGACTGTGAAAGAATGATATGCCATGAAATAACTGAGAAGAAATTGTGCAATGTGAGAGATATCTGATATGTTAGAATTGATAATGTAATACCTGGGAAGCAAAACTGGCCTGAAGGACTAGAAAAGGACTGTGACCACTTTGTGAATTATACCGAAGAGTGTATATTCTTTAATTATGGAAAACAGAAAGGTAATGACTATATTTGAAACACAGGCTGGGACGTACATCAAGGAATTTGTTCACGGGGATCTTGGACGCACCCATCCTAGGTATGCAACAGTTTTCTTGTTCATCCTCCTCCATTTTGTGTACTTTTATTATCGTACTACATTTTAATGTGTCTGACTAAATTGGCATGCATCTTTTATGAAAACCAGCGATGGGCATGCAATGTGCTTGCAAAGATCTGTACTTTATGAATGAAAAAGATGATATATAAACCGTCCTTGTTTGTTGAGTTTAAAATTTTGAATTAGTGATTTTTTCACATTCCAAATTGTTCATGCCAAATGAACATTAAGGGAAAAACGCAAGTGTCATGGGAATCTCTGATGAATGGCATTGCACAAATTTCAGATAAAAAAATAACTGGAGAAACCTTAGAATAAATCCCACACCCTAGTCCAGTTTGAGGAAATGAAGTAAAGTTACAACGTGAAGTTATTAAAATGTCAAAAGCAAAATATAGTTTCACACATACAGAGACATCCATCCTATCCTATCCTTTGTGTTATTAACTTTACGAATGTAATATTTGGCAGTGTTGGCTCAATTCTTGGATGCAGAGCAGAGATACTGCAACTTGATGTCACAGATGTGAAAATGGACTGCTTCCTAACTGAATGAGGCTATCCAGTACTCCCCTGATAGTGCTCTCTCTTACATTTGACGTGAGGTTCGAAAATTTCAAGTATGCCATTTATTTATAGTCTATGACATGACATGAATTTTTGTTCATTACAATCGCCTCTCTCTCTGTTATTTTTCATTTGATTCAAACAATGAGGGAAGCATATGATATGAAAGATCTGTTCTTCGACTTCACAAAATAAAAAAACCACTTTGTGTTTCTGACTTATTTTTTGTCCAAAATTTTGTTTTGGTTTCTTCTGTTTGTAAAAATTTATGTATTTATTGATTGATTGATAGATACATGATGATTGATTAATTACAATTCCTATACAATCTATATATAGAAGAAAATGTGGTAGTAGGTGTAGTGGAGGTGATAGTGGGTTAGGTGAAGTGGAGTGTGTAGTGGAGTAGGTGAAGGTAAAGATGGGAAATTCTAACAGCCCCCCGCAAACTCAAGGAGGAGAGACTAACCAACTTGAGTTTGGAGAGAGTAACAAAACAAGAAAATACATAAAAATAAAAAAGGATAGGAGACACTGTATGGTCGTGTCAGACCGTTGGTGAAGACACTGTATGGGGTGTCATAACGTTGTAGAGGACACTGTATGGGGGTGTCATAACTTTGTAGAGGACACTGTATGGGGGTGTCATTTCGGACCGTGGTAGAAGACAGTTTATGGGGTCATGTCGGACCGTTGTAGAAGACAGTTTATGGGGTCATGTCGGACCGTTGTAGAAGACAGTTTATGGGGTCATGTCGGACCGTTGTAGAAGACAATGTTGTGACAGTTTACGGAGTCTTGCTGGACCCTTGTAGAAACTAACCGGAATCAATGTCGGGACAGTTTACAGAGTCTTGTCGGACCCTTGTAGAAACTAACCGGAATCTATGTCGGGACAGTTTACAGAGTCTTGTCGGACCCATAAAGGAGCTAACCGGAATCAATGTCGGGACAGTTTACAGAGTCTTGTCGGACCCCTGAAAAAGTTGCACCCTCAAAAGGTGTGCCCAAAGTTGTCAAAAAAGCGTGCCATCAAAAGGCGTGCCCAATTCATCAAAAGGTGTGCCATCAAAAGGCGTGTCCATTTTATCAAAAGATGTGCCATGAAAAGGCGTGCCAGTGTGTCGGGCGGCAAGAGGCGCGCGATGCGCGTGGCTGCCTCGGCTATTTAACCATGACAGAGCCTGAGGCCGAGGCAGAAGCAAAAAAACTGCGAAATCCTCTGTAAAACTCTTCGTTGTGCTGAGAGAGAGAGGCTGTAACACTGTTGTGCTGAGAGAGAAACTCTGTAATACGCTGTAACACTCTGTTGCCTAGAAAAATGGCCTCGTCTTCCCGGAGTCTGCTCACCCTCTTTCCCGACCTCAACGAGTCAACAAGAGAGAGAACTGGAGCGGTGGCACTGGAACATCAACCGAGTGCCCCGGAGTTTACTCCGCTGAACTTTCCGATGCGGTCTGTGGAGCAAAGAATGGCAGTGCTGTCGGATGTGGAGGCCAATCAGTATACTTTGAAGGCATGTGTGGAAAGCATGACGGCGGTCACA
This sequence comes from Camellia sinensis, assembly GCF_055761805.1. Lineage (NCBI taxonomy): Eukaryota > Viridiplantae > Streptophyta > Magnoliopsida > Ericales > Theaceae > Camellia > Camellia sinensis. The sequence goes on from NC_138966.1 coordinate 19,351,131, forward strand.
AATTTGTCGAACCGGCTGCAGAGTAGGACAAATGAGGTGCAGCATTTAAACTCCCAGCTGGCTCTGCTCCAATGCATGTATAAGGATGCGCGAGCAGAGATAAGCGTGCTAAGGGCAGAAAACAAGGAGCTGAAGCGGAAGGCCACCGTGATGTTCCGATTTGGAGGTCCTCCATATGCTGCAGTGGAGGAGTATGGGGGAGTGAACGTGCTCAGTGGACAAGGAAACACGGAGACCGGACTGGCACGGGACACCCAAGATAAAAGTAAGAAGAAGAGACCTGCAGTAGAATAGAGAAGGAAAAAGAAAAATCCCACTGTGGGTGTGGTTGTTTTGTATTTTTGTTTTTTTGTTTTTTTGTTTTTTTGTTTTTTTGTGTGTAAAATGATGATCGGGGTGAGGCCCGATATGAATAAAATGAGTTTGCAGTTCGTCTTCTTCCTCCGTGTTTGTTGTTGTTGTTGTTGTTGTTGTTGTTTTTTTTTTTTTTTTTTTTATAATAAAATAAATAAATAAATAAAGAAAATAAAAGAAAAGAAAGAAAGTGGAGCAACGGGTGAGGTGCAAAATGTTTTGTGAGTGGAGAATAAAGAAAAGAAAAGAAAGGGATGATGTGCTATTGCTAGTGCTGGTGGTGCTATTTTCAAGCCCCGTGATGATAAAGTGTAATAACAGAGCATCTTCCCCTTTTGGGTTATATGCTCAAGTAGCTTAGAGGCTGCCTCGTCTTTTTTTTTTTTTTAATAAATAAATAAAATAAAATAAAATAAAATAAAATAAAATAAAGAAATGGGGGCAACGTGGGTGAGAGAAAAAGTAAAGGGGGAGAGAGAAAATATGTTCTCCGAATTGAGAGAGAGAGAATGGCTGTAAAGTGTTTGGTGACAGCTTGTTCATGAAAGCTGATGCTGATCTGTAAAAGCTCGCGTCAAAGAGCAGAACAAATTTTTCAACATTTCTGGCCATAGTTTGAATGGCAACTTCCAGAGTGAACACCAGTAAACGAGTAAACATTTTTTTTTTGAGAATGAAACTTCTGGTAGTCTTGCTTAATGCGGAATACCATGACAGGTCTGGATTCTTCGTCGTGACCGGCGACATAGGCCACCCCTTCCGCGATTCTAAAGAGCTGTGAAGAAGATCGAGTGCGAGGACTTGAGAGCAAAGCCGTTGAGCAAGACAAGGATCCGCCGATCGGTAGGGTTTTCGGGAGAGAAGGAAAGGCAAGATCGAAGAAGACGGTGATGAGAAGCGGTTGCCGGAGGAGTTTGAGGAGAGAATGAAGAACAAGGGACTAATCATAAGAGGTTGGGCACCTCAAGTTTTGATTCTTGATCATGAATCGATTGGGGGTTTTGTGACTCACTGCGGGTGGAATTCGATCCTGGAAGGTGTTTGTGCCGGTGTCCCAATGGTGACTTGGCCACGATTTGCGAAGCAATTCTATAATGAGAAGTTGGTGACTGAGGTTTTGAGAATTGGGGTTGGGGTTGGTGCTCGGTAATGGCAGATTGGAGCAGGAAGTGATTGTATCAAGGGAGAAACAATAGCAAAAGCAGTGAAGCGGGTTATGGAGGCTGGAAAACACAACAAGAGTGAAGGTATGTGCACCCAATCTCCAGCGGGCAGTGAAGGCAAGGTTGCCGACCGACTGCCCGCCGGTGAGAAAGAAATATAGGTCTAAAACTTAATGCTCTGATACCATGTAAAAATTTATGTATTTATTGATTGATTGATAGATACATGATGATTGATTAATTACAATTCCTATACAATCTATATATAGAAGAAAATGTGGTAGTAGGTGTAGTGGAGGTGATAGTGGGTTAGGTGAAGTGGAGTGTGTAGTGGAGTAGGTGAAGGTAAAGATGGGAAATTCTAACACTGTTCTATCTAAAATACTTATACATAAAAAAAGAAATTAGAAGCTTATATTAATACTCTGTTCTTTGCTTGAGGTGTTCATTTATGCAACATCAGCTTTCTCCGCTCTTTGTGCTGTGTGTTTTTTTTTCAATAGTAAATTAAAATACAATTAGCCCCACAAATATGATATAATTACACTAAGCTCTCCTAAGAAATAAATTTTCATAAATACTGACTCTTACATCAATCATATTGTTAATATTATGCATGAAAAACTATGTAAAAAATAAATAAATATTATGCATGAAAAATTATGCTTCATCTCCTTTATAGTAAAAAGTAAAATTTGATTATGCATATTCATTTCATGCACTGGTTACACTTGTTTTACTCTTACTAAAAGAGACGTTTGTATAATTATGTTAAGTATGTAGGGCTTATTATATATTTTTTAAACATTAGTGTACTTGTTCAGCAGGTAGTTCTATTTGCACTCCAAAAGTTTGGTTGGACAACTCAATACTTTGGACACCCCAATTTAAAATTTGAAATTTATTCTATTATTTTGAACACCCTAAATAATACTTATTATATCCTCAAAAATTCTAGAAAGATACCTAGTACATACCACAAATTAAATAGGCTTCCAAACATGGAAACACAAAACTAAATATTTATATATATTTTTTTCGGATAATGAACAAAATTGAATTTATTTAGAAAAAAGTTTATGAACATGTGTAATTTACATGGAGAATGTATGAGTGGTACAAGAACGTTGTCAGAAAATTTGAAGACTCACCGGAATAGTCAAAGCACACCGGAGGAATTCAATAATTCCTATAGAAATGTATAGAGGCTTTAGATTCTTCAATAGTAACAACTAAGAACACAACAAAAAAGAGATGATGGAGATGAGAGATTGGATGAAGAAGAAGACAAAGAGATTAGAGAGAGAATAATGGCATAACTCTCCCATAGATCTCCCACTTTCACTCGCAAGTAAGAAATCAAGTATGGAGATTAGTTCTCTCCAAGTGTAGTCTCTCAATTGTCCTTGTAATGCTATGGGTAAGTGTCTATTTGTAGGCAACTCAAGATCAAAGATTGAGCCCCATGTGCTTGCACATGGAAGCACATAGGGAAATATTCTCTCTAACAATTTTGTCCAAAGAAGTCATTCCTCCGAGGATGAAGAAAATCCCGCAGAGGTAAGACAAACTTCTCAGCGAATTCTTCTTTTTAGCCACACCTAACCAATGATCTCCAATTATCCCAAAGGGTTAGGGGTAGTCCCAGGGGACACCCTGCCATAGAAAGGTCAAGGCTAGTTCAAGAGAACGCTCTGTCACAAATATTGTCAAGTCTCATGGACCTTCTAGGTCATGCTACCTAGACCCGTGTATAGGCTAGTTTAACGGAAGAGTGAATTTATCTTCACTCATTGTAATCGGGATCGGGTCCTTTGTTTGGACTTTGCCACACTTATGGTTCTGGTGCGTCGATTTCGAAAAGTTTCGAAATTGCAAGTGTTTTGGGACTCATTAAGAGAGTGACTACTATATTGCGTTTGAATTCGTTTGAAGCTAAGTGTTTTAGATCTCTAAGTTTGCTTAGTAGTCTTTCGAGTCCGAGCTTAAGAGATCTCTAGGTTTGTGATTCTGAACCCTTTCGAGATTAAAGTGCTTACCTCAGAGGATGGATCTCCTTCAAGGGTTTCACCGGTTTAATTCCCTTAGATGCCCCTATGATGGTGACCTCCTCGAGTGGGCTTGTTGGGACTTCTTTGGGGTCATAAGCTTGTTGGGCCTTTCCGATTCATTTGGTTGACAATTTTTCAGGCCATTTCAATAGGATTCGCTTAGGTCCATTGGTTTTGGGCTTTCCATTTGGGCTCCAATTGGACCTACTTGGACTTGAGTTAACCCTTCTTACTGAGATATAATACTTGATAGTTTTTTCTCTTTTTTTTTTGGAACTGGAATATGAAGAAATTAGAAAATTAAATACTTGAACATACACAATTTGTTCGGATATTAAATACGAACAATGTCAAATAATTCGGAAACATAGTGTTGAATATATGAAATCTTTTTAGAAATAAGTTTTCAAATAAATATAATTTGTTTGGTATTGAATTTCTGAACAAATTTTGAAAATCCATCGACCAAAAACAATGAAGATGGACAAAAAAATCTACATTCTTTATAAAAAACAATTTGGAAATATCTTTTTCATTGTCCACTACTAGCCTTAATATGAAATAGAATGTAAGAATGATAGATTCAAAGGAAATAATGTTGAATATGAATGAAGATGTAAAGTGAAGAAAGTGAGAAGAAAAGAGAGAAGGAAAAATTGAAACTTTTTTCAATATCAAGTACTTTTTAATTATTTGGAATAGGGACATAATAATATAAAAAAAATCATTAAATTATAGCGTCTAACCAATCTTTTGAGGTGCAAATAGAGCCATCCTTATTTAGCACATCACAGGTTAAGTTCAATTCTATTCATTAGGATGAGGATAACTCTATTCACTGCTTGGGTTTTTGGTCCACAACCTAAATTGGAGTCTACTAATTTGGTTTTTAACTCTATTTGGTTTAAAATTTTCAAAAATAGTTTTATGAAATTCATATTTTTGTATTTTTAGTGATTTTTTTAGATATGTAAATCAATTTTTTTAATTTTTTTAAGATTAACTTAATCTTGATATACTTAAAAAATATAAAATTTATACAAAAATCTATAAAAAATTCACCAAATACAAAAATTTGTGTAAAATATTAAAAAAAATTCACCAAAAAAAAAAAAAAAAAACAAAAGATTCAATTTTTAGATAAAAAGTGATAACCAAACAAGGTATTTTTCATCTTTCTGTGATGCACTAGTGATACGTGTTACTCAAACAGTGCGTGTGGTGATTACATTTTGAAGCTAGTAATAGCTCTCACCTAATTACTTAGGACCCCATTTTGTTTATTTGTTTATGGAGTGCTCTACTAATAGCACCCCCAACAATTACTTTAGATCTCTCATTTTTTTAAACTTCTTTATTATTATAATTTTGTCATAACATAAATTATAAATTTATCACCATTTCTACCCTCCCAAAATTTAACCCTAACCCATCCACCCCCAGTCTAGCCGCTATTGCCACCACATTTACTCACCATCCACCAATGCACTACCACCCGTGCCACTTTTGGACTGTTCTCTGCCACTCTCCAAGTTTTGGTGACCCTTTTCAATGCATCTCCATGTTAGGATTAAGGCACACTAGAAATCAATCACACACATAAAAGACAAGAAATTTATGTGGTTCGGCAATAGCCTACGTCCACGGGAGAGATATCCACTATAGAATTTTTCTCGGAGGGAGTTTTACAACACTCACATCTCATTCTCTCTATAGCACTCTCACTCACAGATTACACTCTCTGTGTTTCCTTCTCTTTCTGATGAACTAACTCAGCTCACTTCTTCCCATTTTATACACAAACGAAAATGCCAAACTCAACCTCTGCTTGCCAACAACCAATTACCAAAGTTAATGGCAAGCCACCCTAGGTTTGAAAAACTTCAGCAAGTTTGTAGCCTCCATACTTGACTTCCATAGCCAAGTTCACATTGGTGTGGATACTCAACAGTTCTCCCCCTCCACACCCATGGGGAGTAGGATCCTTATTGGAAGTCCATCCCAGCAATGTCTCTGCATACTTCGAGTTTGTCTCTCGAGACCACCTTTGTAAGCATGTCAGCTAGATTCTTATCTGTGTGGATCTTGACCAGTTCTAATAACTGTTTTTCCATCACTTCGCGTATCCAATGATACCAAACATCGATGTGTTTTATGCGAGAATGGTACATAGAATTCTTGCTCAGGTCTATGGCACTCTGGCTATCACAATGTACCGTGAACTTTTCCTGCTTTAGTCCCAGTTCGTGGAGAAATCGCTTTAACCACAACATTTCTTTCCCAACTTCCGCTGCGGTAATATACTCTGCCTCGGTTGTGGATAAAGCAACACACTTCTGCAGCTTGGACTGCCAAGACACGGCTCCCCCTGCAAAAGTAAATAGAAGTCCTGATGTAGATTTCCTACCATCAAGATCGTCTGCCATATCTGAATGAGTATAGCCTTCCAGGACTGGTTTAGTTCCTCCAAAGCACAAACACATTTTACATATACCCTTAAGGTACCTCAGAATCCACTTGACTGCTTCCCAATGCTCTTTCCCTGGATTGGAAAGAAATCTGCTTACTACTCCAACAGCATGAGCAACATCTGGTCGGATGGACACCATTGCATACATCAAACTCCCTACTGCAGATGAGTAGGGAATTGCCTCTATCTCTTTTCTTTCATTTATAGATGAGGGACAAGAACTCTTGCTCAGCTTGAAATGGTTAGCCAGCGGAGTATTGACTGGCTTGGTATCTTTCATGTTAAACCTTTTAATCACTCGTTCAACATATTTTTCCCGTGACAGTCATATCTTCTTGGCTTTCATGTCACGAACAATCTTCATGCCCAAAATCTGCTGTGCTGGGCCTAAATTCTTCATGTCAAAATACTGCGACAAGTCCTTTTTCAACTTGTTGATCATAACAGTATTCTGCCCAATGATCAGCATATCATCGACATACAACAGTAGGATGATGAAGTTTCCATCTGAAAACCTTCGAAAATATACACACTGGTCTGCTACCGTTCTTGTGTACTCGTGATCCACCATGAATGAATCAAACTTCCTGTACCATTGTCTTGGTGCCTGCTTCAGGCCACAGTGACTTTTCTTTAGTTTGCAGACTAAATTATGTTTTCCTTTAACTTCAAATCCTTCTGGTTGCTCCATATAGATTTCTTCCTCCAAATCACCGTGGAGAAAGGTAGTCTCGACATCCATCTGTTTTACCTCTAGATTCAAGCAAGCTGCTAATCCCAGAGCTACTCGAATGGAAGTCATCTTCACAACTGGAGAGAAGATCTCATCAAAATCAATTCTTTTTTTTCTGTCGAAAACCTTTGACCACTAAGCGAGCTTTATGCTGCAATAGTTTACCGTTGCCATCTTTCTTCAACTTATACACCCATTTGTTCTTCAAGGTTCTGTTACCTCTTGGAAGTGGAACAAGTTCATAAGTGTGGTTCTTCTGCAAAGAACTCATCTCCTCTTTCATGGCTTGCATCCAATAGTCTTTCTTCGTATGACTCTTTGCTTCCGTAAAACTCTCGGGCTCCCCCTCATCAGTAATCAGAATATGCTGAGAAGCGGGATATTTGGTTGATGGCATGACAGCTCTTCCAGATCTCCGCAACTGAGGCCCAGTTGCCTCTGATTGAGGGGGTTGCTCCCCTTGCTCAACACCCTCTTCATCCGGGTCTTCATCTCTTTCCTCCTGATCTTCAATTTTTGGCATAGGATCTTGCAACTCTGGCACTTCTTGTTGCACATCATTACATCTAGCATTTTGTGATGGCTCGGGAGATGGGAACAAGTCTGGAGTGATGACATCTCTAAACTTTGTAGACTTCTCAAAATCTGCTACTATTTGGTTTTCTTGGAACACAACATCTTTGCTCTCGAACATCTTCTTGTTCACCGGGTCCCACAATTTGTACCCAAATGTTGCATCTGAATAGCCCACAAATATACATGGAGTGGACTTGTCATCAAGCTTCTGTCTATTTTCTTTGGAGATGTGTGCGAACGCCTTACACCCAAAGACTCTCAAGTGAGAATATGATACCTTTCTTCTAGACCAGACTTCCCCAGGTATCGCAAAATTCAATAGGACTGAAGGCGGCCTGTTGTTGAGATAACAGGTTGTACGGGCGGCTTTATTCCAGAATGACTTTGGCAACTTTGCCATTCTGAGCATACATCTGACTCTTTCAACAATAGTGCGGTTCATCCTCTCTGCCACACCATTGTGTTGTGGGGTATCGGGAATTGTTGTCTCGTGCTGGATACCTCTGCTAGCACAATATGCTTCAAAAGCATTGGAAGTGTATTCGCCACCATTGTCTGTGCGAAGACATTTCAACATCTTCCTGGTTTCTCTTTCCACCATTGCATAGAACTCCTGAAAGTGCAGGAATACCCCATCCTTCGTCTTCAGGAAATACGTCCACAACTTCCTTGATGCATCATCAATGAAAGTCAGAAAATACTTGCGGCCGCCAAGTGACTCCACTTCGATTGGGCCACTAACATCCGAGTATACCATACTAAGCACTTCTGTTTTTCTCTTGCTCATTGAACTAAATGATACTCGATGCTGTTTGCCATAAAGGCAATGATCACATGCCTTTAGGGCACTCCCTTTCGATAAGGGTATCTTGGATTGCTTTGCCAACAGATGCAATCCCCTTCTCACTCATGTGAGCTAGTCTTCTGTGCCATAAGTCTGGTGACTCCTTGTCTTCTGCTGCATTAAGACTTTCCAAACAGATCTTCGTTTGAGTCTTGTACAGTGTTGAAGACATCTCTCACTACAACAAATTTGGGATTTAAAGACGAAACAAATTTGTCCCAAAATATATATATTTCGTCACCCAAACTAATTACGACGAAAATTTTTCGTCACCCGTTTTGTCGCCAAAGCCTCGTCGCTAAAGGGTCGTAGAGACGAAAAAACAATTTCGTCATTGAAAATGATAAATTTGTGACGAATTTTTTTGTCTCCAATACGCTCTGTTGGGAACATACTTGCAAGTAATTAGCGACAAAATATTTTGTCATTAAAGGAAGAAATTAGAGACAAAAGTATTTCGTCATAACTACAAGAAATAGAGACGAAATAATTTTGTCACGCTTAATATAAACGAAGACGAAATTTTTTTGTCAAAGAAGCTACCAATAGAGATAAAAACCAATTCATCATTAAAAATGATAAATTTGTGATCAATTTTTTTGTCTCTAATACACTCTGTTGGAAACATACTTGTAAGTAATTAGCGACAAAATATTTTGTCATTAAAGGAAGAAATTAGAGACAAAAATATTTTGTCATAAATATAAGAAATAAAGACGAAATAATTTTGTCACGTTTAATATAAACGAAGACAAAAAAATTTTGTCAAAGAAGCTACCAATAGAGACAAAAACAAATTCATCATTAAAAATGATAAATTTGTGACGAATTTTTTTGTCTCAAATACACTCTGTTGGGAACATACTTGTAAGTAATTAGCGACAAAATATTTTGTCATTAAAAGAGAAATTAGATACACAATTATTTTGTCATAAATATAAGAAATGGTGACAAAATAATTTTGTCACGTTTAATATAAACGAAGACGAAATTTTTTTGTCAAAGAAGCTACAAATAGAGACAAAAACAAATTCATCATTAAAAATGATAAAATAATGTCAAAAAAAATTCGTCACACATTGAGGATAATAGTGACAAAATGTGACAATATTTTTTGTCACGACAAATGCATTTAGTGACGAAATAAAAAATTCATGACAAAATTAATCATCCACCTAAGCGAAATAAGAGACAAAAGAACCTTCTTTAGGGATGGAAAATTTTGTCAATAATTTCATAATATTTTTTTCCATATTATATACCTATTTTATCAAAATCTAAATTTTAGTTCAACAAATATAACCCTGTTCATGTTGAAACCTGTTGAATATAACAATTCCATCACAACTTAACCTAACCTGTTATCAACACATTTACGAATTAACAAAATGAAAATATCCATTCATCATCACAAATAATTTCATCCTAATACAATAAAATAGTGAAATATCCACAAAATATCCAAAAGTTATAACTTGTTCAATTTTACCAAAAATCCAACAATAACTAGTGCAACTCCACAAAGTATGTGTATCCTTATCAAACAAAAATGAACATGCAAGCAAATTAGATCATTGTTGCACGTCAAAAATGCCACCCCAATCCAATCTGCAAAAAAATAAATTAAAAGCTTTATTAATTAATTAATTATACAAAAGATTAAAAACATTAGTAACTCATCAATTTACAATTAGATCAATTATACAATTTACCCCTCTAACAGACTTTTTTTTCGAGATTATGAGAACAAAAAATTAATTTTAAGGCTAATTCACAAATGGTGCATCCCATTAATGTGCCGTAAGTTCATATAACTTATATTGGTCCATTTAATTCTTAAAGTGCAAGGATACGTACCAGTTTTTCTACTCTAACAGGGATTGACCTAGAACCACACCTGTGTTTTGTATACATCCTTTCTCTGTTCGCGATGTTACCCTTTAATTGCTCCTATAAGAAAGAATGACCAATATAATAATGAAATGTATCATTAGTAAGACAAATATGTTAGCTTTTGATTGTTCCTGTAAGGAAGAATGAACCAATATAACAATGAAATGTATCACTAGTAAAACAAATTTAATGCTTGATAATAAAGAATTGCATTGTTCATATCTATCCTTTTCCTATATATCATTTCAACTTAAAAGATGTTTCAAATTATTCACTAGTTTCATTCAATTCTTTGAAATATAGATTAGAGGACTTGTTGAGATTTCATTATAAGATGATTTTTCTGGGTGAAAAAAGAAAAATGAGTAATTTACACCGTTCACAATTAGGGGGCATATAAGCATGGGCCAGATAGATTGTGAAAAAATCCATTTACATTTCACAAGATATGGAACAATTACTGATACCAAACTCATATCCCTTTCTTTCTTCCACAACTATATCAAATCTAAAGTTCTGTCTTAATACCCTATATTAGTTACTCAGCTAGTTGCTTACCATTATCATGAAACTTCAGACCAAACTCAAGAACAAACAGAAAATACAATCATGGAAACTGAAATCTTAGTTCTTTATTCTATGATGTGAAAGATGCATTTTAAGGAATCATAAATTAATCTCCTATTATGTGAGTCTTCCAATCCATGTTTAATAGTTTCCCTTTCTCATTTTGCCACTTATTTGGTTTTTATTATGTTTCACTTACATGCTTAGAGGATAAGGAAAAAAGAACACATGGAATTTCACAGCAAATTGATTGTGTTCTTTCTAATTTTTTTGAAATCTCTCCCTATTCTAATCAAATTTTATCTAAGTTACAAGCAAAAGAATATGAAGTTGCTACAATTCATCCAAATTAATAGCTCTCTGTTGATCTTCTACCTCAATGCTTTCTGAGAGGCCTCATCACAAAATATACACAAAAGTAAAATGACACTACTACAAAAACATATAAAAATCACACTTTTTTTGTGTGATGTATGTTATTTAATCACACCTTTTAGTTTTGTTAAAGTGTGATCTTTGGGAGTGTGATTAAAAGGGGTCATTTTTAATCACATATTTTAAGTGTGATTAATAACATTTAGATCACACCTTTTAAGTATGATTAAAAATATTTAGATCACATATTTTAAGTGTGATTAAAAATATTTAGATCATAACTTTTAAGTGTGATTAAAAATATTTAGATCACACATTTTAAGTGTGATTAATAACATTTAGATCACACCTTTTAAGTGTGATTAAAAATATTTAGATCGCATCTTTTAAGTGTGATTAATAATATTTAGATCACACATTTTAAATGAGATTAATAACATTTAGATCATACATTTTAAGTGTGATTAAAAATATTTAGATCACATCTTTTACAGATTTTAAGTGTGATTAATATCTAATAAAACATGTGATTAATAATCAGATAAGATCACACGTTATATGTATTTGAAGAATGTAATGCGCACTATATACTATATTTTGAATCACAACCATATATTGAATGGAATAACGTCATATATTTCATAAATGAAAGTTAAATGTTTAAAAGTATATACAAAGGAATTAATAAAAAGTTTTTAACTGTGCTTACATATATTAAAAAATAAAAAAACTTGAAAAAATGAAATTGTTGAATTCTTTGACCATATTTTGCATTTCTCCAAGAAATTTCTGACTTGAAAAATAAAAACACAAATTAATTCAGAAACCACTAGAAGCATATGAATAAACTTAATATTTTTTGTAGAGATTGTTCTTGTCTTACAAAAGACAAAATCGAACATTTTCTCATCACACTGACTCGTCATCTACTGCATCAATAGAAAATGAATAACAACTTTGATTATTATTAGTATAAAATGTTTGGATTACCATATATAAATATGACATATACATAGAATCAATAAATCCAAAATGAAAATCTTCAATGTATGAGCAGATATTTTAAAGTCATAAAACCAAATATACATAGAATCAACAAATCTAAAATGAAATCTTGAAGTGATTATATATTCCTTACCAACTAAAGAAATTGTTGATTAGCAATTTAAATAACGGAAGTTATATCATACTTACATTGGATTTCAACTCATATTCTTTAGTACGAAATTAATCCATTCAACTCGCACTTCATCAAGTTCGGTTTCCGTGTAAGTCTTTTTTTCATTGAATTGCAAGAGGTTATTTACAAACAATTAGATAATATGAAGAAGATGTACAAGTATCATGAATATAATAGTAATAAAAGTATAGAATTTATCTCACATTTTGTTTTCCAGCTGTTTTATTGTCACTTTGATCAGAGTAGGGGACATACTGCTGAGTTTGGTGATCATAAGAATACCAAACCCCATGACGAAGAAGTGTATATACATATAACATGATGGCAGTGTATATACATATAACGAAGAAGTGAACATCCAAAATTGCCACACTAACATATTTAGTATAGAATAGACCATTATACATTTATAATAAAAATGAAACAATACATGCCTACCTGTTGAGCAAATGCTGTTGCCTCAATTGCGGCAGCCGCAAGACTGCTTGACTGAGAAGATCCTGATGGCCCTGATCCCGGTCCAAGAATGCTTTTTGCATATGGTACTCACAGAATCAGTCCGTTCTTTTCTAGAGTTGCCCCGTTTGTTGCTCCAAGAGCTTTGGTAGCATCCTCAACCTGGAGAACAAGAAAACACATAAAAACCATAGTTTGAGCATGAATATCAATATGTTTCAACAAACAATAACATGATAAAAAAATATTTATATTTATAAAAACCTAACTTTTATTAAGAGTGGAAAAAAATACGACAAAAATAAAAAGCACAAAGACTGAGATGACCACAATGCCTTTATAATTGCAGTTTGCATCTTACATAGTTTTTAAAGTGAGCCCCGTTGCAACTCATAAATCAGCTAAGCAGTCCCATTTGTCTAATCAAAATCAAATCAGCGTGACAAAATCAAGTGACATTTTGAGAGCAAAAATGAAATATCATATAGTCTTTATGCTGGGTCATTGTGGTAGACTTGGTAACTAGAAAATTTCTGAAGCCCATTCAGGTGATAGTCAACAAACATGGAAATAAAAATTAGAATTAAGTTAAATAAACAAATTAATGCTAACAGCAAGCACCCAATTGAGCAAACCATAATAAGAGTAAAACCTGATCTTTTAAGTTTAAATAGTTGATGGTATATCACACAGAAAAGACACTAACATCTATGAAATGAAACCCAATCCACTGAAATTTAGCAAAGAAATACATATTTGAGGAAAATTAATCAATACAGAACATGCCTAATTTCAGAAAGAAACCAATAATAAGAAAAGAATCCAAACTGATAGGTTGATTAACATGAAACCCAAGAAAGAAATAAATTAATCATAGAATAGAAAATTACACATGAAGGTTTTGAGATTAGAATGGACCTCGAGAAGGAAAGTACTGAGACATCGGAGAGTACATTCTCTTAGGGCTTGGTCTTGAAGTTCGATGATGACTTGAGGAATTGCCATAGCTCTCTTCGACATCCAGCGCACTTTGTGCTTCTTTCGTCCACTTTTTTGAACTTTAGCAATTGAAAAATCTGTGATAATCAAAGAACACGTCATGGTAATGAATCAATAAGAATTGAGAGAGAGAGAGAGAGAGAGATCTCTTGGAGTTTTAAAGGAGGTGAAGAGTTCGTTCCTCTCATGGCTCGTCTTGAAGGCCGTCGTAAATGTCTTCATCATCTGAAACAAATTGAGACGGAGAGAGAGAGAGAGAGAGAGAGACGTAAGAAGAGATTAGGGATTTTGAGATTGGGGATTTTAGTTCAAGAGATTGGGGATTTTGGGTTTGGGTTTGGGGTGGGGGGAAACCCGAGCTGGAATGGAAAAGAAGGGGGGGAGAGATTAGGGATTTTTGAGATTGGGGATTTTGGATTTGGGTTGGGGGGAACCCGAGCGGGAATAGAAAAGGAATAGAGACATATAGAAAAATAGAGAGAAACAAGATATGAGCAAGAGATAGACAGAGAGAGAGAAATAGAGCGAAAAGAGATGATCGAGAGAAAGACATAGAAAAAGAGAGACGAAGAGAGAAAAAAGATGGGCGAGAGAGACAGAGAGAGAGAAATAGAGAGAAGATAAATGAGCGAGAGAGAAGAGAGATAGAGAGATGAGAGAGATAGATAGAAGAGAGATGAGCGACAGACAAAGAGAGAAAAAGAAAGAGACAGAGACAAAGACTGACAGACAGAGAAGAGTGATAAGTGAGAGAGAGAAGAGAGGTAATATTTTGTGGTAGAGGAGAGAAAGCGGCAGTAGTGGTGAAGGTGGTGGATAAGAGACGATGGTGGTGGTGGTGATGGCGAAGGAGATTAGTGGTAAAGTTATGGTAGTGGTAGAGTAGATGGAGTGGCGGTGGTGAAAGACAGGTAATGGTAGTAGTAGTAGTGGCAGTGGTGGTAGTGGAGTGGTAGCGATGGTAGTAGTAATGGTAGTCGCAGAGGTGAAATGGCGACCATGGTAGTAGTGGTGGTAGTGAAATGCGTTTACAGTAGTGGTGAAGGTGGTAGAGAAGATGAGTGGTGAGAGAAAGAGATGAGTGAGAGACACAGAGAGAGAGAGAGAGAGAGAGAGAGAGAGAGAGAAAAGAGATAGAGAGAAGAGAGATGGATGAGAGACACAGAGAAAAAGAGAGAGACAGATAGACAGAGAAGAGTGATGAGTGAGAGAGAGAAAGAGAAGAGTAACAGAGACACAGAGAGAAAGAGAGAGACGGACAGACAGAGAAGAGTGATGAGTTGTTCTGAACTCTTTGGGCCTCTGTATGCATCATTTTCTCCCATAATTTCACATCAAATACATACATATCTTCTATCTATCTATCTATCTATCTATCTATACTATTATAAAGGGAAGACATTTGTTGGTGTGGATGTCTCATTTTCTTGATTTTTCCAAAATACCCCTATAGCTACATGGGGGATTTACGTCATAAATTCAGGGTTTTTTTTTTTGTTTTTTTTTTCCCATTTCAAATCTATCAACTTTTGATTTTTTCAAATTATTTCAATTTTATATTTTCAATTCAATCAAACAGTTCGCAAGCTTATTTTTCTGAAACAATCTTATATATATCAATAGTTCTGTCGAGTTATAATACCCAGAAACATTACACGTTAGCCCAACATCGTAAGACACTGCTTCACAAATCGTAGAAACTAAAAGAGTGAGCTTTTTCTCAGTACTGCGGTTCTCACTGGTGGGACTCTGGCTCCTAATCACAGAAGCTAAAAGAGCGAGCTTTCTATGCTGAACTAAATCAATAATTAGATGCACTTTTAACCTAGAAAGCCATCATTTCCCAAACAATCGAGTAAAATTGGTAGAATCAAGCTGAATTTTAGATAAAATTACAAACATCTTTCAATGCAATAAACACACAGAGAGAGAGAGAGAGAGAGATTGGGCGTACACTGGAACTTGAGCTCTTCGGGATGAACAGAGATCAAGTGGCTGGTACCAGCCATGGCCACACCAGATCGATCTCAAAACAGTGAATCAAACCCTAGTGTACCCTGAAATGGACAATTAAAACGAAAAAATAAACAAACCCTAATAAGTCTGAAACTTAACATCGAGAGAGAGAAGAGAGAAGAGAAGGCAGAAGGTGACGAAAATTGAGGATCGAAGACATAAATGGAACGAACATGTGGTGTGGGTGAGGCGGAGAGGGGACCTGGAAGCGAGAACGACGAAGCTGCTCGGTCCACTTCTGTGTTCGACAATTCAGCCACGAATATCGGTTTCGATTCGAACTTTTTAGAGAGAGAGTGTGAGAGAGAGAGAGAGTACATCTCTATTCACGAGGAGTTCCTTCTTACTAATATATCTCTATTCTAATGTACGTGCGTATAGAGAGAGAGAGTGGACGTTTGTTGGTATTGGGCTTACGTGTTGGGTGGCAGAGAAGAGAGAGGTTCAATCAGAGAGACAAGGGTGACGGAGGGGTTGGTGGAGAAATTATATTTTGCCCCAGGGGCAAAGCTATATGGTGCTCCAAATCGAGTTTGATTGGTCAAAAGAATTCCATCATTTTTGTGTCTTCCTTTATTTGACAAATGGATAAGTGTTCAATCTTGTGTTGTGGTGCAATGAATGTTCCAAGCCCACTCAATACCTTCTCGGGTTGGTGCCAGGTGGATGGTGACACGTGGGATTCAAACGACGAATGATGACGTGCGGATTAAAAGCGATATATGTGATACGTGAACCACAACACTTTTACCGACACTTTGGGCGATGTGAAAAGTTTAATTAAAAATTACTTTTTACTTTAAATCATTTTAAGTTATATTCATCTTACTAGTCTAGAGTTTTTCAAAAAAAATTTATTTCCTTATCTTTCGTGTTTTTTATTTTTATTGAATTTTTTAAATATTTTAAATATTTAGACATACCTAACATACGTATACCTAAAAAGTAAAAAAAATTGTGAAAAAAAATCTTTTAAAAATTCACTAAATACCAAAAATATTAAAAAATATGAGAATTCAATACATTATTTATATTTTTATGTATTTATTTTAAAATATTTTTTCACAAATTTTTTACTTTTTAAATATATCTAGATAAAGTGCATCTAAAAAAGTAAAAAAAACGATTAAAATTTTAAAAAAATTCGCTAAAAACAAAAAAACATGAAAATAAAAAAACTCAATTTTAAATAAACTAAATAAAAAAAATTCAAACCAAACACACTGATTATTTTTTATATTTTTTATCTATCAAAAGATAAAAAAAAAAAAAATCAAAAAAAAATAAAAAATTAGTTTTTAATTAACTTCTCAAAACACTTTTTTAGGCCATTTCGTTTTATGAGTAAATTCTGCCTTTTCCATTTTAATATTTAAAATTTCACCCGTGCTATACACGAGATAATTATGGATATTTATATTTGTTTTTAAATTTTTTTAATATATAAATTATGTTTTTTAATTTTTTTTTTCTTATCACTAACCATAATGTATGGGAGAAATTGAAAAGGGTATTGCAGTAACTATACACGAATCGTATCTATAATTATTTGTATGAGGGAATTTTAAATGCTGATCAGGAGATTTTGACCATATCAATAATTGCAGCAATGTGGAAAGATATGTGGATTGAAAAAAAGTTAATAAATACTGATCAGGGGATTTTTACCAAATCAATAAATGCTGAGTTTTTTTTTTTTAAAAAAATAAAAAATTTAAAAAATTCAGATTGGGATATTGAAGCTCCCATAGGTCTTGGGGGTTAAAAACTCCATTTTGCTTAATATGTAGTATAGATATAGATAGATAGATAGATAGATAGATATATCTTTTTATTTTTATTTTTATTTTTGTGTGGTTTCTATTCGGGTATTTTTTTTTTAATTTATTTAAGATGGAGTTGTGGCTATCTTTTTTTTTTTTTTAAATTTAATTTATCTGTGATTCTCATTTGTTTTTTATTATTATTATTTAGGTAAGTTATGATGTGAGTTAGATATGTGATAGACATGTGAGTTTTATTGATTTAAAGTTTTATTGATTTTGTTATGTTATAATATAATAAATAAAATATATGTAGATATCTACAACTTTAATAGAAAATATTTTCTGATTTTTTGGAGAAGAGAAAATGAATGCAAGTTTTAATATTGTTTTTTGAAAATTTGTAAGAGATTAGGAGGGAGAGATTATGAAATATTTTTGTTATTAAATAAATAAATCAGTCAATAGTTTTTTTAATCTATTTTGTAAATTAAAAATTAATAATTTTGGAAAATTGATTAATTTGTCCCATTAAGTGATTTAAAATTTTGATAGATATACATAAAAAAAATACATAATTATATTATTAAATCATAATTCAAATTTAGATGTTATATCTTTTTGAGATCTATAGCTAAATTCTTATCTTTTTATTTTTTATTTTTGTGTGTAACAATAGTATATGGGAGAAATTGAAAATGGTGTTGCAGTAATTATGAGAGAAGTCAAAAGGGATTGTGGGTTGGGAGAAGTCAATAAATACTGAGGTTGGGTTGGGAGAAGTCAATAAATGCTGAGGTTTTTTTTTTTTAAATCAATAAATTAGAAAATTAGGATTAGGAGATTGGAGCTCCCACAGGTCTTGGGGTTAAAAACCCCCTTTTGCTTAATATATAGTATAGACTAGACTATCACCCGTGCTATGCACGAGATGATTATAGATATTTATATTTATTTTAATTTTTTTAATATACAAATTATTTTTTTAGATTTTTTATAAAAATAATTTAACAATCTTATCACTAACCATAGTGTATGAGAGAAGTTGAAAAGAGTGCTACAATAACTAGGGATGACAATTTGAAATCGACCCGACGGGGATCCCCGATCCCGACCCCGATTTGAGCGGTTTTTCCCCGAATAATACCCCCGACGGGGAGAAGATCGTATTTGAAAATCAATCCCCGATCTGTTTCGGGCCGGGGACGGTGATCATTATTTAAGCCCCGGCCCGGCCCGATCCCCGTCCCCGTCCTCGACCCCGGCCCCATCCCCGAATTTCCCCGAAGTGAAATTACTTTTATACCCCTTATATATAATAATAATAATAATAATAATAATAATAATAATAATAATAATAATAATAATAATAATAATAATAATAATAAACCAAACCGTATATATTTATAATAAACCAAACCATTAGATTTATATATCACATATATATCACACTCAGATATTTTCCCCTTACTGTGTTGCTCTCATCTAACTCAGATTTATCTCTCTCTCTCTCTCACTCTCACTCTCATCTCAACTCTCTCTCACTCTCTCGTTCTTCTCTGTCAACTCTCTGTCTTGCAGTCACCGACGGCGATTCGCCCTTCTCTCCCTCCTCCGCCGATTGAGCCACCACAACTCCACCACTGTTTGAGCCCTCCTCTCCCTTCTCCACCGACGGCGATTCGCCCTCCTCTCCCTCCTATTAGATTTGTTATATATATATATGTTAGATCTGTTATATATATATATATATGTTAGATCTGATTTTTTTTTTTTTTAGCTCATCAGATTGTTGTTGTTGTTGATGTTAGATCTGATTTTTTTTTTAAGCTCATCAGATTGTTGTTGATGTTAGATCTGATTGTTGTTGTTCTTGAAGAAATTTGGAACTGATTTTTTTTTTTTTTTCTTTTGGTCGGGGACTTTTCGGGGTTGGGGAAACCCGATCCCCGTTAAGGGGCGGGGGCGGGGGCAGTGATGAGCTCCCCGTCGGGGTCGGGACCGGGGACGGGGGAAGTTTCCACCATCGGGGATCGGGGACGGGGAGGGTGATCCCCGGCCCCGCCTCGCCCCGTTGCCATTCCTAACAATAACTATGCACGAGTTGTATCTATAATTATTTGTATGAGGAGATTTTAACTAAAGCTCTCAAAAGGCATGTGAATTGAAAAATTTAATAAATGTTGATCAGGAAATTTTGACCAAATCAATAAATGCAAGCATGTGGAAATGTATGTGGATTGAAAAAAATTAATAAATGCTGATAAGGGGATTTTGACCAAATCAATAAATGCTGAGAATTTTTTTTGTAAATCAAAAATTTAGAAAATTAAAATTGGGTTATTGAAGCTCCCACAAGGCTTGGAGGTTAGAAATCCCCGTTTCCTTATATATAGACTAGCATATCACCCATGCTATGCACGGATTGTGTTTACAATTATCTATATATGTGAATTGCGATTTTTAAATGTTTTCTTTTCTTTTTTTTTTAAATGTCTTCTTTTTTTTTATTTTTTATATTATATTAAAATTCAATATTTTGATAATAATCATATGTGTTGGACTTTTCAAGAAATTTTTTTTATGCTTGTTCTTAATGTATTAAAGTGTTATTATGAGGGATAATAATCATATGTGTTGGGACTTTTCAAGGAATTCATGTGTTGGATTTCAAAGAATTTTTTTTATGCTTGTTCTTAATGCATTGAAGTGTTATTATGAGGGTAAGACTTGGGAGTTGGGAGAAGTTAATAAATGCTAAGATTTTTTTTTTTAAATCAGGAAATTTAGATTGGGAGATAGGAGCTGTGAATTGTGATTTTTAATTTTTTTTTAAATGTCTTTTTTTTTTCATTTTTTATATTATATTAAAGTTTAATATTTTGATAATAATCATATGTGTTGGACTTTTCAAGAAATTTTTTTTATGCTTGTTCTTAATGCATTAAAGTGTTATTATGGGGGACAATAATCATATGTGTCGGGACTTTTCAAGGAATTCATGTGTTGGATGTCAAAGAATTTTTTTTATGCTTGTTCTTAATGCATTAAAGTGTTATTATGAGGGTAAGACTTGGGAGTTGGGAGAAATTAACAAATGCTAAGTTTTTTTTTTTGAAATCAAGAAATCAGAAAATTTAGATTGGGAGATTGGAGCGCCCACAAAGTTTGGAGTTAAAAACTCCCTTTTGCTTAATATATAGTATAGATTATAAGATGAGAGAAATAAAGTGCTATCTTATTATAATGGAGGAGATCTTATAAAAAAAACGTGTAGACATGAATGCCCTCCTATTTTATTGTGTTTACAATTATCTATATATGTGAATTGTGATTTTTAAATGTTTTTTTTTTAAATGTCTTCTTTTTTTTCTTTTTTTATATTATATTAAAGTTTAATATTTTGATAATAATCATATGTGTTGGACTTTTCAAGGAATTAAACGTCTTTTTTTTATTATATTATATTAATGTTTAATATTTTGATAATAATCATATGTGTTGGACTTTTCAAGAAATTTTTTTTATGTTTGTTTTTAATGCATTAAAGTGTTATTATGAGGGATAATAATCATATGTGTTGGGACTTTTCAAGGAATTCATATGTGTTGGATTTTAAAGAATATTTTTTATGCTTGTTCTTAATGCATTAAAGTGTTATTATGAGGGTAAGACTTGAGAGTTGGGAGATGTTAATAAATGCTAAGATTTTTTTTTTTTAAATCAAAAAATCAAGAAATTTAGATTAGGAGATTGGAGCTCCCACAAGGCTTAGGGTTAAAAACCCCCTTTTGCTTAATATATGAGCAATACTAGGTATCATGAATTTTTTTTTATGAAAATGATCATGAAAGATTTATGACTCTTGGCTTACACTTAAAATAAAGCACCACACACTAATCAAGGTAATCCAAGGGTCATAATTCTTTTATGATCATTTTCATAAAAGTTTTTTCATGATCCTTAGCTTTTCTCTATAATAGATATATAGATAGATAGATAGATATAAATATGGCACATAACGTTTATATGACACAAGGACCAAAGTATCGGGACAACTGCTGCAATTTGCCCTCATCTAAATTAAAGGGATTTAAAAAGTAAAAAAAAAAAAAGAAAAAAAAATTATAATATTAAAAAATGTTCACTAAAAAAATATAGATTAAAAATCAAAAATTAATTATTGAAAACTGCATACTAAATAAGGTAATGTTTTTTTATTAATTTTGAAAATTAAAAAATTATTATTAATTTTTCCTCTGTTTTTTTTCTCACAAAAAAAAAGGTACATTAATTATCTTTTTTTTTTTTTTTTTTTTTTTTTTTTTTTTTGTGGAAAGGGGTTTTGACTTGCGATTTTTCTAAAATGTGTGTTCTAGATGGAAATGGTAGAATTGGTTTAGACAATGAGAAAAAGTGTTTATGCAAGGGGCACCTTCACTATGAGAAAGAATAGTCGGTTTTGCATAGGGTGCCTTCTTGGATAATAGCTTTCAATACTGACATGCATGAAGGGCTTAAGTGTGAGACATATGAGAGGGGCTTTAGTGCGAAAATAAAAGAAATGGTTTACAGAGTGTCTTCTTGCTTCACGACTTCAATACTTGTGAGAGAGGAGTAGGCTCAAGTGTGAGAGAGAAATGAGGGTTTGTAGGAAGTGTCTTCTTGGGTCATGACTTGAGTGTCCGTGCACATGAAAATGAGTGATAAGGGTCAGAGTGTGTCTCTTGGGGTGACGGTTTCAGTGCTCCAAAACACAAAACCATAGCATTTTAATAAAGAGAAATAATTAGTGATAAAATATTTTTGTCTCCTTAAATACAAGAACAGAGAATTTATTATTGGTGACGAAATATTTTTGTCTTCCACAACATAACCTTATGAGACGAAAAATATATTCATCGCGCAATCAATCAGAATTTATTAGTGACGAAATATTTTCATCTCCCACAACTTATTCTTCAAAGATAAAAATATATTTGTCGCCCATTTAATAGAAAGATGAAACGACATCGTTTGCATGATGGAGTGTTTATTGGTGATGAAATATTTTTGTCTTCCATAACTTATCATTCCCAGACAAAAATATATTTGTCGCCTAATAAATGGAAATATGCAATGACATTGTTTAATAGGTAGGGAATTTATTGGTGACAAATTACGTTCGTTGCAAAAAATATATATATTTTGTGACAAAAATGTTCATCTCCAATGAGCTAAAATAATTTGAGCCAATGCAAATGAAATTGGCACCTGAATTTTGCAGACGAAATTCTTTTTCGTCTCCTATACGTTTGAGAAAAATTAAAACAAACGACAAAATCAATATTTTGTCATCTTTGGGTTAAATTTTAAGACAAAAAAAATTTCGTCACCAAATTTTGTCACAATAATAGCCTAGATTTCTTGTATTTTGTTTCCTTGTTTAATTATTATTATTATTAGTATTATTATTATTATTATTATTATTTTCTTTTTGTGGAGAGGGGTTTATTGTGAGAAAGAATAGTAGCTTTGCACAAAATGTCTTCTTGGATAATAATGTTTGCATGCACAAATGGCTTAAATGTGAGAGAGAATAGAGGAACTTCAGTGCAAAATAGAAGAGATGGTTTATAAAGATTGTTTTCTCGAGTCACATCTTCAATACTTGTAAGAGAGGAGACTCAAGTGTGCGAGAGAAATGAGGATTTGTAGAGGGTGTCTTTTCGGGTCACGACTTTAGTATTTGTGTGTGTGTGAAAGTAAGTGATTAAGGAAGAGTGTCTCTTAGTTTCTGACGGCATTTTAATAAAGAGAAATAATTAGTGACAAAATATTTTCGTTTCAAACTCATATGTTCATTGCCTAATCAACAAAAATACAAAAACAACGTTGTGTAGGGATGGAGAATTTATTGGTGATGAAATATTTTCGTCTCCTTCAACTTAACGTTAGGAGACGAAAATATATTCGTCGCACAATCAATCAAAATGCAACACGACACATGGAGAATTTATTAGTGACGAAATATTTTCGTCTCCCAAAACATATCCTTCCGAGACAAAAATATATTTGTCGCCTAATTAACAGAAAGATAAAACGAGCATGAAGGGTTTATTGGTGACAAAATATTTCCGTCTCCCATAACTTATCCTTCCCAGACAAAAAATATATTTGTCACCAAATAAATAAGAAAATGAAACGACATCGTCTAATAAGTTTGGAATTTATTGGTGACGAATTCCTTTTGTCACAAAATACTTTAAATTTTGTGACAAAAATGTTCGTCTCCAATGAGCTAAAATAATTGGCGCCAACAAGAAAAAAAATTGGCGCCTCTTTTTTTTCTGACGAATTTATTTTTTCGTCTCCTATAGTTTTGAGAACAATTAAAAGAAACGACAAAAGTAATATTTGGTCAAGTTTGGGTTATGTTCTAAAACGAAAATAAATTTTATCACCAAATTTTAAAAATTAATTATTGAAAACTCCATACTAAACAAGGTAATGTTTTCTATTAATTTTGAAAATTACAGATTTTTTATTATTTGTTTCTCTGTATTTTTTCTCACAAAAAAAATAGCTACATTAATTATCTTTTTCTTTTTCTTTTTTTGTGGAGAGAGGTTTTGACCTTCGATTTTTCTGAAATGAGTGTTTTAGACGGAAAGGATAGAGTTGGTTCCGACAATGAGAAAAAGTGCTTGCGTGCAAGAGGGGCCTTCACTGTTAGAAAGAATAGTGGGTTTGCATATGGTACCTTCTTGGATAATAGCTTCAATGCTAGCATGCACGAAGGGCTTAAGTGTGAGACAGAAGAGAGGGGCTTTAGTGCGAAATAGAAAAAATGGTTTACAGAGTGTCTTCTTGAGTCACGACTTCAATACTTGTGAGAGAGGAGTAGATTCAAGTGCGAGAGAGAAATGAGGGTTTGTAGAAAGTGTTTTCTTGGGTCATGACTTCAAGGTCCGTGTACATGAAAATGGGTGATAAGCGTCAGAGTGTATCTCTTGGGGTCACAGTTTCACGGCATTTTAAAAATCAGAAATGATTAGTGATAAAATATTTTTGTATCCTTCAATACCAGAACAAAGAATTTATTATTGGTGATGAAATATTTTTGTCTTCCACGACTTAACCTTATGAGATGAAAAATATATTCGTCACGCAATCAATTAGAATTTATTAGTGACGAAATATTTTCGTCTCCCATAACTTATTCTTCTGAAACAAAAATATATTTGTCGCCTATTTAATAGAAAGATGAAATGACATTGTTTGCATGATGGAGTGTTTATTGGTGACGAAATATTTTCGTCTTCCATAACTTATCATTCCCAGACAAAAATATATTTGTCGCCTAATAAATGGAAATATGTAACGACATCGTTTAATAGGTATGGAATTTATTGGTGATGAATTACGTTCGTCACAAAAAAAAATTATATTTTGTGACAAAAATGTTCGTCTCCAATGAGCTAAAATAATTCGCGCCAATGCAAATGAAATTGGCGCCTCATTTTTGCACACAAATTTTTGTTTTCGTCTCTTCTACTTCTGAGAAAAATTAAAACAAACGACAAAATTAATATTTTGTCATCTTTCAGTTAAATTTTAAGACAAAAAAAATTGTCACTAAATTTTGTCACAATAGCCTAGATTTCTTGTATTTTTTTTTATTGATTTTAAGCATTTGGTGACGAAATTTGGTTTTCCTCTCTAAAAATAACACATTTGGAGACGAAATTATTTCCTCTCTAAAATTTTTTACAATGGTGACGACAAATTTTGTCTCCAAAATGGCGCCAAATCTTCCACCAAATTTTCCAAGGGCGGCAAATTGTTTTGTGACGAAAAATAAAATTTAGAGACGAATAAAATTTTTGCCACCTATTGTCTTATTTGATTTAAGCATTTGGTGACGAAATTTGGTTTTCGTCTCTAAAAATAATACAATTGGAGGCGAAATCTTATTTTCATCACTAAAACATACATATTTGGAGACGAAATATTTTTTCGTCACGCATTTTCGTCACCATAGACCTTTTTTGTTGTAGTGTCTTCTTTGGCGATTGTCAAAGCTCCTCCTGTCAGCTTCCAACGGTCATTTCCGAATGTACTTGTATAGCCCTGTCGGTCCAGGACACTTTCGGAGATAAGATTGACGCGCAAATCTAGAACATGCCTCGCATCTTTGAGAACCAGCTTGTGTCCGACATTAGTCTGAATACTTATGTCTCCAATGTCCATAATATTTGAATAGCTAGAATTTCCCATTCGAACAGTGCCAAAATTTGTGGGAAATGGCGTGATAGGATGCAACTGTGTTTATCACCCATTTTGTACAGCTGTGGTCAGCCACATGAAGGCAATCCTTCTCTTCACCAACTGCAAGAAGTATTTCATCAGTTGTTGTGGCTTTCGTGTTCTCATCTCCCTTTGACTTACTACTTTGGCCTTTATCTTTCCGGCTTAAACAGTTCTTCTTAGGGATGGCAATTTAAACCCGGCCCAACGGGGACCCGATCCCTCGTCCCCGATAAGAGTGGTCTTTTCCCGAAAAATACCCCCAACGGGCCGGGGATGGTATTCAAAAATAAATCCCCGGTGACATTCGGGTCGGGGACGGTGATACATATTTCATCCCCGACCCTCACCCCGGTTAGCCCCGATTTATATATATATATGTTTAGGGTTTGGTTGAACAGCACCTCCTCTCTTACACTCTCTCTCTCTTACACTCTCTTCTCTTCTCATCTCATCTCTCACTCTCTCTCTTCTCTTCACACAGACGCAGTTAGCTCCTCCAAGCCACCACCGCCTCGTCCTCCTCCAGGCCACTATTGCCTCCTCTTCCGTCGCCTTTTGCGGCTTCCTCCCGTCGCCTCTCGTGGCCTCGTCCTCCGTCGGCTCCTCCTCTGCCAGGCCTCGTCCTCCGTCGTCCTCTGTAGGCTCCTCCTCCTCTGTTGTCGCCTTTTGCCTTCTCTTCTCTCTGCCACAGCAAATCTGAGAAGATCCCGCCACCGCCACCATTGATTTCCTCCCTCCCGCCAGATTTGTCTCTATTTTATTTTATTTATTTATTATTTTTTTTTATGATGTTGCCGTTGATGATGTTTTTGTTGATGAAAATGATGTTGATGATCGATGATGTTGTTGACGATGATTTGTTATTGAGAGAGAAAGCTAGACAGAGAGAGAGAGTTACGGGGATTTTTCGGGGTCGGGGAAACCCGATCCCCGTTGAGGGCGGGGCCGGGGGGGGGGTGAGGGTTCCCCACTGGGGATCGGGGCCGGGGACGGGGAAATTTGTAGCTTCGGGAATCGGGGATGGGGAGGGTGATCCCCGGCCCCGCCCTGGCCTGTTGCCATTCCTAGTTCCTCTTTATGTGACCTTCCTGGCCACAGTGAAAGCAAGTGAAGTTAGAGTTACCTTGACTTTTACTGTCTCTGGATTTACTCATGTTGTTCCATCTGCCTTTACTCTTGCTTCTTCCTCTGCCTCTTCCTCTACCTCTGTCTCTGCATCTATCTTCTGTGACAAGAGCATGAAACTGATTACCTTCCATGTCTTTCCTCCTTGTCTCTTCATTGTACATGGCGCCTGTGACCATGCTCATGGTCAGCTTCCTTTCTAGTACAGAGTTACTGAGAGAAACCACCAACGGCTCCCAGCTGTCTGGTAAAGAATTGAACAGTAGTATGACTTGCATTTCATTGTCCAAGGGCATCTTGACGGTTGCAAGTTAATTCACCAGATTCTTGAATTCACTGGTGTGCTCGGCGACAGACACACCATTCTTCAACTTCAGATTTACAAGCCTTCTCATCACCAAGGCTTTGTTCTAGGCGGTCTTTGACTGGTACATTTCTTCTAATATTGTCCAGAGGACATATGCATCTGTCTCCTGGGCGACATGGTGGAACACATTGTAGTCTATCCATTGTCTGATATAACTGACAGTCTTCCGGTTCATCTTTATCCAGTCTTCATCATTCATTTCTTCCGGTTTAACCCCTTTTAGAGCAATAGGGTCAAATAGGTCTTTACAATATAGGATGTCTTCTATCTGCGGCTTTCATATTGCATAATTGGAAGGATTCAACTTGATTATGGATCTTGAAGTTGATATGAATTCCTCCATTGTCTTCTTACTTTTTTTATAGAAACTCTAATTCAAAAATCTGATTGTACGGATCTCTCCAGCATGCTCCAAATAGTTGGAAACCACTATTAGGTCGCTAAAATCGGACTTTAAATGGCTCAGATCTGGCCAAAATAAGTTCGACGGTTTAGATCTGTGGATGTATGTAGCCGCGTAGCACCAAAGAACCCTCTGCCTCTGGGTTGGGTCGAGTTAAACTGGCGGGTTGACTGGTCAGCTGATGTGATGACATGGCTGACATGTGGCTGAAGCATGGCGCTAACGTGGCATTGATGTGATTGCCAGATGGCGTGTGACGTGGTGGTCACGTCACGAACATGCGCATGCCTCTCATTCTTCCTTCCGCCGCGCGTTGGGCGCGTGCCTGAGACTGGTGTAATGCGCCGATACCGCCAATGGCGCGTGTGGTGCGTGTCTGAGACTAAGACTCACGTGCCTTCTTTAGATAACGTGTGAGAGCGCGTGGAAGCTTTTTTAGGGCTCGGCTTTGCAGTTTTGGACTCGCCTCGTCAAGAGCTTCCTCCCAATATGCTCAAAAGTGAATTTCCAGCAACTCGATTTCTGGGCAGTTCTGAAAAACACACCCTGTTTTTTCGAAAATTGACCAACGCGGCTTTGATACCACTTGTTAGGATTAAGGCACAACAGAAATCAATCACACACAAAAGACAAGAAATTTACGTGGTTCGGCAATAGCCTATGTCCACAGGAGAGATATCCACTATAGAATTTTTCCCGGAGGGAGTTTTAGAACACTCACACCTCACTCTCTCTTTATAGCACTCTCACTTACAGATAACACTCTCTGTGTTTCCTTCTCTTTCTGATGGACTAACTCAGCTCACCTTTTCCCATTTTATACACAAACGGGAATGCCAAGCTCAACCTCTGCTTGCCAACAACCAATTACCAAAGTTAATGGCAAGCCACCCTAGGTTTGAAAAACTTCAGCAAGTTTGTAGCCTCCATATTTGACTTCCATAGCCAAGTTCACATTGGTGTGGATACTCAACACCCCATTCATCACCGTGACGTCCAATGCATCTCCACTTATCCATCTCTCTCTCTCTCTCTCTCTTTCTTGAGCGCGAGATCGCAATAATGACTGCAAAAGGTTAGCAATAGTGGTGACTCTCCCCATATGATCATCACGCCTGCAACACTACGTGCAATCTCCCTAGATCCAATTTGGTAACCCAAGTCTGAACCACCATCATTTGTTCGGTGGTTTACACTCGAAGCTCCATCGTTTGTTCGGTACTAATTTTTCAAACAAGACGCAACAATTTCAAATGAAGAGGAGTCGAACATGAGCGTGGTAGAGATGGATCAGGGTAATTGTGTGGGTGGCAGCAACAACGAATGGTTGAGATTAGTGGAAGGAGAGATCTAGGTGAAAGAAATGAGGTGTGAAGGGTTGCCAGTGGGAAAAGGGAATGTAAGAAGGATCTAGGGTAGTGGATTGTTGTCGGAGGCGATTTGTCAATGAGAAATAGGGGCCAAGGGGAAGGTCACCGGTGGATGAAGGGGGTTGGGGAAGGGTTGCCGGTCAGAGAGAGGGGCTACTGAAAGAAAAGTGTGAGGTAACTATTCAAAGGGTATATTTGGGATCATAGTGAGGGTTTGAAGAAAAAAATTAAGAGGGGAGTAATTTTGGTGGTGGAGGTTTAAAGTGGGGGGTCCAAAGTAATTGTTGGGGCGCTATTAGTAGCATTCTTATTTATTACCATTTTACCCTAGCACAATTTTCATTTTATTCCCATCTCTATCTCTAACCCTAACCCTAACCCTAATCCCAATCCCTCCCATTACTCCCACCAACTTCGGCGACCTCCCCCGCCTCTACCCTCATTTGTTTGCAACTCTTGCCACCTCCACCTCTCTTTAGTGTTGACTGCCACCCCAACCCTTTTGTAGCCCCTCTTTCCACTTCCCAACCTTTCACCAAACCAACCCTACCATCGCTATCCCTTTCTTGCCCTCCGAGTTGCTTTTACCTCAGCCCGTTGTCCACTACCATGAACCCACTCCCTCTGAAAGTAGAGTAGAAAAATGGAGGGAGGGCTGTTGGAAAGGAAAGGGGGCTGGGTGAATGGGGGGTCCTAACTACCTATATATCACATATACACTATCTAGGTGAAGTTCTCATGCAAAGGAGATGGAGTGTTGGGGGGTCATAAGGTATACATACTATATATATGAAGTTCTAGTGACTCTGTATAATAATTCTATTATATGAAATAAAGGTTTGCATTAGTGTTGACAAAAAAATCAGTTTTTATTTTTCAAAAACGCCCTTATATAAATGCAAGGGCAATTGTAACTGTTAGATTCAATCACAAATCTGAAACTGCCAATTCAAGCATATGCATATGGGCATGCACAACTTCTAGTATATATATATATATAGGTAGTAATAAAAGGGGTATTTGTAATAATGAAGGGTGTAGAAGAGGTAGTGAAGGCCTTGGTCACTGGGTGTATATGTAGTAATGAAGTGGGTACTGTAGAGGAGAGGGAAAAATAGAAGAAAATGGGAGGAAAATGGGAGGATAGAGAAAATGTCGACTGTAATGATGGTGGCATGAAGATAGGGTTAGATATGCGCAGATTTCCAAACCAAAAGGGGCTTGTGTGTTTTCAAATCACCAAACCACAAGGGAGTAGAGTGCAATTAACCCAATAGCTAATTGCCTATTGGAGTTGGGAAACAAGGCTTTGATTAAATGGAACTTATTGGCTGCCATTGTAATGTACACACCATCACCCACCCTCACCTACAAGGCTACAACCATCAAATAATAGTAGCTTCTTTCAAAGGATTTTCAAATTATTTACAAAACAAAATCACAACCACAAGTTGTCATTCTTAACTGTGAGCAATTCTATGGATCTTCCACCAAAATTATTAAACATATCTTCCACCAAATTTATTAAACATAAAAAATTCTCACCATGAGGAAAATATGATACAATAATTGTATAAACATCATCAGCTAATCAGTCAATCCAAGATGCACCCAACACCTTAGCCATGAAGCTAAATCGGTCTGCAGCTTCATCAATCTGTAGCAAAGGAGACAGACTGTTTAGAAACAGGATGGATGTAAAAAATATTTTGCAAATAGATGAATTGGTAATATGTTTTGAATTGGTAAAAGTAACTTGAAATTATTATTTTTTTTAATTTTTTTTTCTCATTATTTTGCTCAATATCTATCAAAATATGAATAATTTTAGTTACCAAGAAATTTGAACTATAATTTTACCCAAAAGGTGGAATGTGCGGTGTAAATTTAAAGTTAAAAGTGTTGTTGAGCCATAAAATGAATCTTCGTTCACATGTTTAGTTCTGGAAATTTTTTGAGTATGTAGCAAAATAGATGACATTAATATAATGCTTACCATTTTTTGAGTTGGACGTCCCGCTCCATGTCCAGCCTTGCACTCAATGCGGCCAACGATTGGGTTTTTCTGTGGGCTCTTTTCCAAGCTTGTGCACAAAACATATTGCATGGTCTGAAAAAATGCAAAAAATCACTTTCAACAAGTAGGCAAAATCAAAATAACATTCAGGAAAAATTGCATACACTTTGGATCAAGCTGCCCACCAAAGGCCTAGATTTCAAAAAATTACACATAATACCACATAAAGTACTTGTTGGAAAAGATAAAATGTTCGAAAGGGCTGGAGATGAATGCACCTTCAAAAGGGCTGGAGATGACATTAATATAATGCTTATCATGTTTTTCTATTACCATGCAAATAGAACACACTACTCAGTTCAGACATTACGTCTGAATTCCAAAACCTGAGTAGTGTGTTCTATTTGCATGGTAATAAGGAAAACATAATGGTAGTGTTTGGTTTGTGTTTAGAATTATAATTTGAGTGTGAAATTATATTTTGAGTTGGTGAGTTTTGAAATTATAATTAAAAAAGAGAATTTGTTTGGTTATGAGTTTTAAAAAGAGTTTTGAATTGAGTGTTGAATTTTTAAAATGAGTGTTAAGTTTGTGAAAAGTTATTTGATTATGAGTTTTAAAAAGAGTTTTCAAATTTCATTCAAAAATTTATAACTCATAACTAAACACACAACTTAAAACTCTATTAAAAATTTTATTCGAAGCTCATAACCAAATTCTTTTTAAAATTCAATTCAAAAAAATAATTATTGACAAAAATAATTTTTTATTTAAAAAATTCAAAAATTTTGGAAAACATTTTTTATTTAAAATATTAAAAAAATATTATTCATTTTTTATTTTTTAAAATTTATTGTGACAAATTAATTATTATTTCAAGATTTTTTTGTTAATTTTAAATAAATGTCCAAATAATTTGTCATTTCGGTCTCAAAAAAATATTTTCTATATATAAAAAATATCAAAAACAAATATAAATTTTTTTTTTCCAGATAACAGGTGCTAATTGCTAAAAAAAAAAAAAAAAAAAAAAAATTGTTCCGGTCAACCGGCCAGACGTCCGGGTAAACCCAAAAATTAAAAAATTGTCTAGGCGGACGACCGGATAGACCAAAAAATCAAAAACTCTCTGATTACCGAACATGTTTTCAAAAGAGTACTGCTATTAGCACCTCATAATTTATTTTAGACCCCCCAATTTTTAGTTTTTTTTAAATTACAATAATAGCCTTAAAAATAAAATTACTACAAAGGACAACATTGATTTTGGGATACTCCATCTCACAATTAAACTTACACACCTATTACATAATGAATTAGGATTTAAGAGAGTACCCACCTCCATCACCAACCATCCATCTTCCCCAAATCCCACCTTTAAAACTTACCCACCATCAAAACTTTGAAAATCCTTTGGCGGCAATATTCCGGTTGTAACGGTGGCAACCATTTGATTACCTACACTTCTCCGACAATGACAATGAGTGAAATTTTTTCTGACAATCACAACTCCACAAGACGAGAGGAGTATAACAATAAAAATTTAGAGGAGATTCATAGTTTTGATATTGTTCTTAGCTTAGAGGAGATTGGTCTTTGTAAGGGTAAGTTTCTTGAACATAATAGCAAAAATAATAAAATCTGTTCGTTATTTTTTCGGGATTGAACTTCCGAACATACGACGGAAATTCGGGAACACAGGCCCGAACATTGTTTGTTTGTTTAGAAATGGATAACCGAACATTATTCATACGTTTGGACTTGTTTTACTGATCACATTTTGAAATATAATTTGTCTTGTTATTTATTTCAGGATGATGGTGAGTTAACTGTTAAATTCTTAACATTCACAGAAATTTTATTTTTTCAAGTTCGGGAATACAGGCTTGAACATTATTTATTTGTTCGGGAACACATTTCCGAACATAACTTATTTGTTCGGGAATACAGGTCCGAGTATGAAAGAAACTCGCCATTTTTGGGTACACTACAACTCTGTTTTGTTTATGGCTCTCCTTCAATTCTCACCACACAGAGAAGAAAGGTAGGATATGTTATGGTAGAAACAGGAGCACATCAAAAGGCTATACCATGTTAAATAAGAGCAATTGATCAACAAGTCAGCATATCAGATGGCCAAACGAGATTAAAAACAAAAAATAAAGATCTCTCTCTCTTTGTAATGGTTAGTCAAAAGGCTATACCATGTTGTACCTTATATGAACATAGACAGCATTCTTCTTCTTCTTATTTTTTTCTTCTTTTTCTTCGTCTTCTTCTTCGTGGGTTTTGAAAGGGATGCAATTTTTCTTCTTCTTAGTGGGTTTTGTTAAGATTTTTTGGAAGGGAGGTTTTTTTGGGGGGTGTGGGGCGTGTTCATTCAATGGGTGAAATATTTAAAGATAATTTTAGTATTATTTGGGAAGAGAAAAGAAATTTTAAGGGTTTTATAAGTGGGGGTCCAAAGAAATGGGGGGTCCAAAATAATTCATGGGGTGTTAATAACACCATTCTTTCAAATGTGTTTTGAAATTGATTTGGAATCATCATTTGAAAACTATAAGCAAATAGAAGATTAATAACAAGTGTAAAATCATGATTTGAATTACAAACCAAACACAGCCGAAGATTTTCAAACATCCGGCTTTAAATCAAAGATGACTCCACTGTCTAGCATTCTATTCAACTCCTATCAAGATCTACGTCATACACCTAGGATCTGAATGCAATTATTCACATGATTTATTAATCTCTCTCTTTTTCATATTTCTTAAAATTCGGCCAAATATAAATAGAATAATGCACATGAATAACATCCATTTCATAATTTCATTTAATAGAATTTAATATTCAGGACATTTATCCACGCCCTAGTTAGCTGTTAAATTATATGAGAATTTAAAAAAGTGAAAAGTAATAGTTAGGGGATAAATTATAAAAATATAGTTCCTAAGATAAGTAGCGCAAAAAAAGCAACAAAAAAATGCTTAATGTGCACTTTTATCATTTGTACCAAAAATAAAACTTCAATTTATATTATTCCAATTTCCCTTGTAGTAAAAGTCCATCTTTCCTTATTTTCACAATGAGAAGTGATTGAGACCCCTCAATCACCAACCCCACGACCTCCACACACATGTGGAGGTTGGTGATTGGAGGAGGAGAAAAAAAAAAAAAAAAAATTGGCCAGAGGGGGTCGTGGGGGTCACCGTTGGGGGGGTCCGAATCATTTTTGTTTCACAATACTACTAGATTTTTTCTTGTTGAATGTAGGTTCTATGATAGAGTTTTTACATATGCTTCACTGGAACTCAATATAGACAATTCCTAAAGCATATAATTTTTGTAGATATAAATATAGAACTTTATTCAGTTATTTCCACACAATATAATTTAATAAAATCAATTCAATGATACAACCTCACACAGATCTAACCTAGATGGTCCTTGTTGGAATATGTGAATCCTGTATATTGTGTGAATCTGGTATATTGTGTGATTACGGGATTTTAGGCATATTTCCTTATATTTGATTTTATTGTTATTCTACCTTCCTAAATTGTAACCTCCTCAATTCAGTATATATATACAAGGCTAATCATATATTGTGATTAAGCCATTCAATTTATTATCTTCTTATGTCCTGACAAGAAGGTGGATAAATATTATAACATTATAGGTGAACCTCATTGACAAAACTTGAGCAAGAAACTAGACAATTCAATCTTCAGATGCAGGGCAAATCAAAGCAAATAACATAGGAAGTAAAACATAATTGTGGCAATTAAAGACTCACCGCTAATAACTTTAACGAGTGTAATGGCACAACCCGATCATCATGATCAGCTGTCAGTAACATGGTAGCTGGGTACCAAGAAAACTGATCAGAGGATTGTTCCCATGGTCTCCTAACATTATGCAGTGGCGAGTACCTGAAGAGACATTTTAACAATGGCAAAGAGTCAAAATGATAAAATAGTTACCCAACTACCCGTCTGCTGAAAACTTCTGAGCAATGAAAAGCTAAAAGAAAAAGCAACCCAGCTCAAAAATCAAACGAGAACTGACTACTTGCTAACTGATGATGGATAAACAAGCACGACAAATTGGTCTATGATTTTCCATTAACTTCAGTGAAAGTTGAACCAATAAATAACAGTCATTAAGAGCCACACACACTATGACACAGAACTAAATGAGTTTACTCAAGACTTGCCAAAAAAAACAAAAAAAAAACAGTTACTTAAATAATACATATAACATATTTTTCATTTAACAAAGTATGCAAGTCATCTGCATTTTAGTTTTCCTAAAATGTAATTTGAAAGTTGGAAATGAGCAATAATTTGTGATTAAGAGGTGAACGCCAAACAATAACAGAAGTAAATAACTTACTCGAGATTAATTAACATATTTTACATCAAACAGAAAAAATACTCCATCTAAAAAATTATAATTTCAAAGTAGGAACATTATACAGGCAGATAATTCAATGAAAATAAATTCACTCACTTGATAAGCCAATGGAACTCTTCCTCCTCCTCTGAGCAGCCAAAGTCACATGTCCATCTATGACCTAGAAAAGAAACCTAAAAATCAACAAGTGATACTAAAATAAATCAACCAAGTGAACCCACTGATTGCTGGCTGACCTATAGTGAATTTGTGAAATCTAAGCATATCCATAACACCAACATGAGCAAGAGCACAGCCAAAAAGATCAGGCCTCTGTAACCACAAAATTTTACGATTTAGTTTATAGACACGATGCATTATGACAAATGAATAAACCCAAAAAATGCCTCCAAGAAAATGAATCAACACTGCTATACCTGATTAATGCAAGCCCCAATAAGAAGCCCACCGTTGCTTCCACCTTCAATACACAATTTTTTGGGTTGAGTATAACGAGAAGATACAAGGTATTCAGCCGCAGAAATGAAGTCATCAAAGCAGTTCTGCTTGTTTGCAAGGGAACCAGCCTTATGCCATCCTTCTCCATACTCTCCACCGCCACGAATGTTTGCTAAGCAGAAAATAACACCTAAATGTTTTGTGAGCACAATACGACTGACACTGAAATATGGTGTAATACTAATGTTAAATCCACCATATGCATATAACAAACAAGGATGCGATCCATCCAGAGGAATATTCTTTGTAGCCACTATGAACATCGGTATCTTGGTTCCATCTTTACTAGTAAAAAAAACCTGGAAATGAAAACCCAATCAAGAAAAAGAACAAAACTGTTGCAACATGTCACCTCAATAAAATAAAAAAATCCAAACAAAAAATAAAAACTATTTTATAAAAAATATCCTACTGCTAAATGTTTAATGGAAGTGCTTACCTGATTAACATCGAATGCTGTACGATCAAATCCAGGAACAACAATTTCTCGAAATATCTTCATATCTGGAACACCAGTGTCCAAGTTGCATTGATATATAATCCCTGGGGTAAGGAAGCTAGAAAACCCAATAAAAAGCGTGCTGTCTTCACGCCTTGCACGAATCTCGGAAACTGTGCCTATGTCAATTGGTAAACGGTGTAGAAGGGACCCTGTTTTCAAGTCTCTCAATTGCAGAACATACTTCACATCACTCAAATAACTCACTACAACTTGATTGACATTAACAGCAACAGCCGATTGAAGCACGTCCTTTTCATCCTCTTCAAGGACATCAAACCAAGCAGTTGGTTCCTTGAGATCTACTCGGACTAACTTGTATTTTGGAGCATCCTTATTAGTCCGAAAGGTAAAGAGGGTATTGTCATTTGCAATAGCATCATACTCTGCATCAAAATTGTCGATAAGCTTAACAAAGGGAAGTAGGTCCTTTCCTCCCCTGTGATGTTCAAGCCCATTAACAAGTGCAGATATGTCATAGTAATAAACTTTATTAACTGGTTTGCAACTCTCCGTAATGGTCAGAAGAAGATACTGCACAAAGTAAATATCCAACCAAAAATATCTATCAATGCTACAAATCATTTGAATGAACCAAACTAATTAGGGAATATTGCTTTCTATTCATACAAGTTGCATACATAGATTTAGTTGAAATACATAAATATATATATCAAGAATTTTCCAAGAGGCCATATTAAATCAAGAAATTTCCATCGAAAATTATACCAAAAAAATTGCTAAATACAATATAAATATCCAATACCATCGTATGCACGGTCATAAATGAAAATTCTTCAACATCAAAGTCAAAAGGAATATAAAAAGACTTTATGAAACTCATGTTAACATATTAGATGCAACAATTAATAGATGAATGCCGTCTCTAAAGGGAATCCATTGTTAGGATCAAACACACCCAGAAAATAATCTCACACACACAGAACATAGAAATGAGAATTTTTCACTAAAATGGAGCAAAATATAAAACAGAGGAGGAGATAAACTCTCACTCAACTCACAACTCTCTCTCTCAAATTTCTGATACAATACATCATCTCCCTCCCATCTCTATTTATATACAAAGAGAGTGAGAGAGAGATACCAACCCACTAAAAATTTCTATCCTCTTTAATGGTGAATGGTGAAAATCAACAAAGACAACGGGAAGAGAAGAAAGAGCTGATCTTCTAGATGCCCAACTCAAACCTCCTTCTCTGGAGGTGGAAGTCTTCTCACGCCATCTTCTTTGACTCTCTCCTTTGCATGCATGGGGTTGGAACTAACAATTCTCCCCCTCCATACCCACATGCATAACTGACTTCTCACTTGAAGTCCATCCCGGCAATGTCTCTGCAAATTTCGAGTTTGTCTCTCGAGACCACCTTTGTAAGCATGTCGGCTGGATTCTTATCTGTGTGGATCTTGATGAGTTCCAATAACTGCTTGTCCATCACTTCGCGTATCCAATGATACCGAACATCAATGTGCTTCGTGCGAGAATGGTACATTGAATTCTTGCTCAGGTCTATGGCACTCTGGCTATCACAATGTACCGTGAACTTTTCTTGCTTTAATCCCAACTCTTGGAGAAACCGCTTCAACCACAATATCTCTTTTCTAGCTTCCGCTACGGCAATATACTCTGCCTCGATTGTGGATAAAGCAACACACTTCTGCAGCTTGGATTGCCAAGACACAGCTCGCCCTGCGAAAGTGAACAGAAATCCTGATGTAGATTTTCTACCATCAAGATCTCCCGCCATATCTGAATCAGTATAGCCTTCCAAGACTGGTTTAGCTCCTCGAAAGCATAAACACATTTTAGATGTACCCTTAACGTATCTCAGAATCCACTTGACTGCTTCCCAATGCTCTGTTCCTAGACTGGAAAGGAATTTGCTTACTACTCCAACAGCATGAGCAATATCTGGTTGGGTAGACACCATTGCATACATTAAACTCCCCACGGCGGATGAGTAAGGAATAGCCTCCATCTCTTCTCTTTCTTTTGTAAAGGAGGGACAAGAACTCTTGCTTAGCTTGAAATGATTAGCCAACGAAGTACTGACTAGCTTGGCATTTTTCATGTTGAACTTCTCAATTACCTGTTCAACGTACTTCTCCTGTGATAGCCACAACTTCTTGGCTTTCTTGTCACACATAATTGTCATGCCCAAAATTTGCTGTGCAGGGCCAAGGTCCTTCATGTCAAAGGACTGTGATAACTCCTTTTTCAGTGATCTGATTGCTGTGGCATCCTGTCCAACGATTAGCATGTCATCAACATAGAGCAGGAGTATGATGAAGTTTCCATTGGGAAATTTCCTGACATAAACACACTGGTCTGCAGCAGTTCTCTTGTACTCATGACCAACCATGAATGAGTCAAACTTCTTGTACCATTGTCTCGACGCTCGTTTGAGGCCGTAGAGACTCTTCTTCAATCTGCGGACTAAGTTTTCTTTCCCTTTGACTTCAAAACCTTCTGGCTGCTCTATATAAATTTCTTCCTTCAGATCACCATGGAGAAATGCCGTCTTCACATCCATCTGTTCAAGTTCTAAATTCAAATTGGCAGCTAGTCCCAAAACTACTCGAATGGACGTCT
Organism: Camellia sinensis; assembly: GCF_055761805.1. Lineage (NCBI taxonomy): Eukaryota > Viridiplantae > Streptophyta > Magnoliopsida > Ericales > Theaceae > Camellia > Camellia sinensis. The sequence goes on from NC_138966.1 coordinate 19,390,169, forward strand.
TTTTCACAACGGGCGAGAAGATTTCATCAATATCAATACATTTCTTCTGCCCAAAACCTTTGACAACCAATCGAGCCTTATACTTGACTAGGTTTCCGCTGCCATCTTTCTTCAACTTGAACACCCATTTGTTCTGCAATGCTTTTCGACCCTGGGGAAGTTTCACCAAATCATAAGTCTAATTTTTCTGCAAGGACTGCATCTCTTCATGCATAGCTTGCTGCCAACAACTCTTCTCCTTATGATTCTGAGCTTCTTGAAAACTTTCTGGCTCGCCCTCATCAGTAAGCAAAATATACTCAGAAGCAGGGTATTTGGATGACGGCTTAGACTCTCTTGTTGATCTTCGTAACTGTGAACCAACAGTCTCTGGTGGAGGGGGTTGTGGCTCCCCCTGCTCAACACCCTCTGCCTTTGGATTTTCTTCTTCTAGAAATTCATCCTGCAACTCTACATCACTGGCTACATGCTGCGATAACTCTTCTTCATCAGTGGCATGCTGTGATGGTGCAGGGTTTGGAATAATTTCTGAAACATCATCAACTTTGGATTTGGCTGGTTGCCCAAAGTCTTCTAAGGTCTAGCCTTCTTGAAACACCACACCTCAGCTTCGAATGACCTTCTTGTTTTTCGGATCCCACAATCTGTATCCAAATTCTTCATCTCCATAGCCAATAAAGATGCATGGAGTGGCTTTGTCATCCAGCTTCTGCCTGTGCTCCTTGGATACATATGCAAATGCTTTGCATCCAAACACTCTCAAGTGAGAGTAGGAAATCTCCCTTCCAGACCATACTTCTTCCGGAATCTGAAAATTCAGTGGAACGGATGGCGATCTGTTAATCAGATAGCAAGCAACACGAACAGCTTCTCTCCAAAATGGCTTTGACAGCTTTGCCATTTCGAGCATACATCTAACCTTTTCCACAATGGTCCGGTTCATTCTCTCGGCTACACCATTGTGTTGTGGGGTTCCAGGAACAGTCTTCTCATGCCAAATACTACGAGTAGCACAGTAGGCTTCAAACTCCTTTGACGTGTACTCGCCTCCATTATCTGTTCAGAGACATTTCAACTTCTTTCCGGTCTCCCTTTCCACCATAGCATGGAATGTCTGAAAATGCTGGAACACCTTAGCTTTGGTCTTTAGGACATAAACCCATACCTTTCGTGATGCATCATCAATAAACGTTAGGAAGTATTTTCTACCACCCAAAGATTCCACTTCTATGGGACCGCAAACATCAGAGTATACTCTGCTTAACAACTCTGATTGTCTTCTGGATGATGAATGGAAAGCGACTCTATGATGCTTCCCAAATAAGCAGTTGTCACAAGGATTCAATTTCGCATCTTTGGCAAAGGGAATAAGAGACTTCTTTGCCAAAATCTGCAACCCTTTCTCAGTTATGTGACCCAGCCTTTTGTGCCACAAATTTGGTGATGCCTCATCTTCTGCTGCATTGAGGCTGTTTGAATTCACCTCCACATGAGTCTTGTACAGCGTGCCAATTGCCTGTCCTCTGGCTACCACCAGAGATCCCCTTTTCAACTTCCATATGCCTTTGCCGAAGTAGTTCTCATAGCTTTGTCGATCTAAGGCAATCCCTGAGATAAGATTCAGGCGTAAATCGGGAACATGCCTGACATCTTTCAACACCATCGTGCACCCAACTTTGGTTTGGATGCGAACATCACTGATTGCCACAATCTTCGAAAAACTGGAGTTACCCATCTTTACTGTACCAAAATCTCCAGCTTGGTACGTACCGAAGAACTTCTTCTGGGATGTAGCGTGGTAGGAAGCTGCTGTATCTACCACCCACTCGGTGTCGTTGTCTGACATATGGAGGCATTCTTCTTCTTTAATAGAGAATAATGCAAATCCTCTGAGATAGTAACTGCAGTGTTCCCATCTTCAGTCTTTGGCTGTCTAGTGCCTTGTTTTTGTTCTCCCTTTAAGGCATAGCAATATTTCTTTATGTGACCCTCTAGGCCACAATGGTAACACTTGAACCTTGGCCGGCTCGTACTTTCTCTGGATTTCCCTCTGTCTTGAGATCTTTCTCTGCTGTGTCCTCTACTTTTGCTTCTTCCCATGCCTCTGCCTCTGTCTCTGCCTTTATTTTCTGTGACGAGGGCATGGGATTGGTCTCCACCCATCTCTTTTTTTCTTGCCTCTTCACTAAATAAAGAATCTGTAATCATGCTCATGGTCAGTTTCCCTTTTGGGACAGAGTTGCTGAGGGACACTACCAACGTCTCCCTACTGTCTGGCAAAGAACTGAGCAGCAGTAGGGCCTGCATCTCATCATCTAACTCCATTTTGACAGTTGCCAGTTGGTTCACCAGATTTTGAAACTCACTGGTGTGTTCAGCAACAGAGATACCGCCTTTTAACTTCAAATTCACAAGTCTTTTCATCAGGAGGGCTTTGTTCCGAGCAGTCTTCGACTGGCACATGCCTTCTAACTTCGTCCAGAGAGCATAGGCATCAGTCTCTTGGGCAACATGGTGGAAGACACTGTGATTGATCCATTGTCTGATCTGGCCAATGGTCTTTCGGTTCTTCTGCTTCCAGTCTTCATCTTTTTCCGTTGCTGGTTTAACTCCATTAATCTCAATGGAGTCAAACAAATCTTGGCAGTACAAGACATCTTCCATTCTGGGCTTCCAAATGGCATAATTGGAAGCATTCGGCTTGATCATGGATCCTGAAGTTGATGTTGATTCCTCCATCATGCAGAAAGTGATCTTTGTCTGAAAAACAGGCTTTGCTGTGGAGTCTGGACTGGTCAAATTAGGCTGAAAAGCACTTCGGATTGCCAAAAGAAAGACCGCAAATTTTTGAAAATTGATTTGCAAAATCTGACCGTATGGATGTGTCTGGAATATTCCAAATTGTTGGAAAGCACTATTGGATCGCCCAAATCGGACCTCAAATGCCTCAGATCACGCCAAAACAAGTTGAACGGTTCAGATCGGTGACTTCTGGAGCGCCTGAGCAGCACCAGATTATTTCTCCGGTTCGGTTGGTGTCAGGCTGATGTTATCGGCTCAGTCAACAGCTGGTCAACTATTTCGGTCAACGCAACTTGGCTTGGTCAACTCGGCTTATCGGCTTGGCTCCAGCTGGGCTTGGTGGCTGAGACGACGTCAGCTGCCGTCGGTGTGACGTCAGCGATCGGCGGTGGATGACGTCAGCACCTGGAAGGACGGAGAAGACGCGTGCGGCGAGTATAGCGCGTTGCGGTGCGTGATCACGGCGTCAAATGGCACGTGGAAACGCCTGACGGCTCCTCCGGTGTCATTTTTCGACTCGGTTTTTACCACCTTGCTCGTCTTGTCAAGGGCTTTTAGGTGATGTGATAAAAAGTGAATTTCGACCACTTTGATTTCTGGATAATTTTTGAGAACACGCTCTGTTTTTCGAAAACGCACAAAACCGGGCTCTGATACCACTTTGTTAGGATCAAACACACCCAGAAAATATTCTCACACACACTGAGAACACAATATTTATGTGGTTCGGCCCAATGCCTACATCCACGGACAGAAATGAGAATTTTTCACTAAAATGGAGCAAAATACAAAACAGAGGAGATAAACTCTCACTCAACTCATAGCTCTCTCTCTCTCTCTCAAATTTCTGATACAATACATCATCTGCTTCCCATCTCTATTTATACACAGAGAGTGAGAGAGAGATACCAACCCACCAAAAATTTCTATCCTCTTTAATGGTGAATGGTGAAAATCAACAAAGACAACAACGGGAAGAGATGAAAGAGCTGATCTTCCAGATGCCCAGCTCAAACCTCCTTCTCTGGAGGTGGAAGTCTTCTCACGCCATCTTTGACTCTCTCCTTTGCATGCATGGGGTTGGAACTAACATCCATTTCTTATCCTAAATAGTAACAGTTAACTTTCCAAAATTTTGTCAATATTATTTTAACCTGCAAAGGATATTACAACAGTAATTGGGTTGCCAAAAAAATGCTCTTGTGAAAAGAAGCATTATGATAATAAACACGCCACATCACAAGATACTCTCCTTTCTGTACAGTGAATCTTTATGCATGCTTGTAGAAACCTTGCCTATAGGCCAGCAAAAATTTGTTGGTCTCCCCCACAACGTCCTTGCATTTAAACATGCAATTCCAGTGGCAAGAACACTCCCTCATCATAGTGACCTTTTATCTTCTTTTTGAAAAATGAATTTACAAATTGTTTATAGACCTTACTATGCTTCATTCTTAGTCTAGTTAGATTTCATGCAGTTGAAAAAACAAAGTGCTCCCTAGGTTCATGCTTGATACTCCCTCAACCATTTGATGAGCTATATTATCCACGGCAACAAGATTCCTATGATCTGCTCATCAAGAATAATATTACCACTGTACAGAAAATTTAGTATATCTTAACTTTTTAGTGAATATGCAATAACAGTCAATGCATAACAAAGAAACCAAAATCTTTCGAGTAATTGACTCCATCGTACTTTGTCACCTGTCATTGGACCCTCTCACTGGCAGAAAATCAGATCTCTTTCGAAAGGAGAGAGACAGACCAGAAAATGATTAGTGATCTGTCCTCTTTGTAATGGCAATGATGTCACTCGGCTAATTTAGGCTTAAAAGAACTACTCCATCATGTGTACCTTTTTCCATTCATAAATGGAAAATGCTAACTTACTAAAAAATTGTACATACTTATCTTACAAACTGATGCGGCAAGCAGTAATAGAACTTTGGGATTTGAAATGGACCCAGTAAAATAATATGCTAGAAGCCACATCAGTTTGTATAAAAAGTTTGTGAATTTTGTTTGCTTGTTTTGTGAATTTGTATTTTATATTTATTTTATTTTCTATCTTTCTTAAGGGTAGTTTAGTCTTCCTCTTGTAATTAGGGTATTAGGGTTTTGTTAGTTTAGTATATATATATATATATTGTATTTATTCCCTTTGATTATTCACTTCAATATAAAGATTATTACGTTTGTTATCATGGTATTAGAGCTAGGTTACAACAGTAGACTTAGCACGTTGATAGAGCTTTCTCTTGTTTGTCGTCTTCTCCTTTTGCATACGTCCTTCGTAGGTGTTCTCTTCTCACATACGATCTGCGAACCCTTCTGGCGCATCTGTTCTAGGCATCACAACTTTTGTTGTAGCCATCTCGACTTTCGCAGCTCTCATGCAAAGGTCTTCCAGCCACCTGTGAATCTTTCGTGTTGTTTTTCTCTAGCCATCGTAACCTTTATAGTGTGTTTGGTTGGAGGATTTGGGGAGGGATTTGGAAAGGGAAAGGGAAAAGGTGTGTGAAACTATGTGAAATATAAGCATGATTTATTCACATTTCACCTACCTTTTCCATTTCCCTTTCCAAATCCCTCTCCAAATCCCCCAACCAAACACAGCATTAAGCGAGTGGTTCCAGCCCTTCGCAACTTGCAGCTCTTAAGCAAGTCCTCTTCAGCCACTTTCAACTCATCTTGATCAGTCAGGTTGCTGTGGGGTATCAGTCGAACCTCTTGCTTTTGCATTTTCTCTAGCACCACAACCTCTGTTTTGCCTTCTCTCTGGTTTGATCAACTCTTTGTTCATTATTTGGTTGTTTTGCATTGCTGGATACTTTGATTTGCTTAATATTAGTGCATAATATTTTTCTTTGGGCTGATTAATGTTTTGAGTATCATTTGGGCTGATTGATATTGCATATTGTTTGGGTTGATTGCTATTGTCAGTACTGTTGTTCTTCAATTATTTTGCGAATATGTCTGATGATAAGTTCCACAATTCAATTAACATTAAGTTGGATGGGTCCAACTATTCATATTGGCCATATGTTATGAAGAATATTGTAGTAGGCAAGGGCATGTCGGGCTATGTTAGTGGTGTTACAAGATGACCTAATGAAATTAAAGAAACAGAGGGCGTAGTTGCCAAATAGGATAAAGAGAATGCTCAGATTCTCACTTGGTTTCATAATGTTGTGGAACTCACCATTGGTCAGAATTTTTCTAAATATGACACAGTTTAGAAAGTTTGGGATTATTTGAGGACTATGTATCTGGAATCCAATTCTGCCACAGAGAGAGATAAGTTAGTTTAAGAATTCTATAACATGATGACATCTTAGTGCGATCAATTGACCCTCATGGAACTTTCGAAGCTCCAAGCACTTGACAGCTATGTGAGATATTGGGAGAAACAATGGCTTGTCCAGTTTCTTATGGCTCTTCGGGGATCAGTTTGAGCCTCTTAGGTGGGATATTTTGCATCGTTCTTCTTTGCCTTCTGTTGATGGAGTTGTTTGAGAGCTTATTGTAGAAGAAACACGGTTTAAGGTCTCACATGTTTCCTCCCCTTCTTAGTTTGTCTTTTCTACATCTCTCTTGCCAACTCCTGCTGCTTCTCATTTGATTCAAGTTACTGGGAAACCTCAGCCTAGGGTTTCCATGAATGAGTGTAGTTTTTGCCATTAGAAGAGTCACTGGAAGCATGCTTGTCTTAAGCTTTTGCAGCCCAAAAGTCATTGCCCTCCTTATGCATCATCCTCATCTCATCAGCAACCACCTCGTTATGCTACTCCCGCTGCCCATGCTACTCCTGTGTCTGATCCTATGTAGTCTATGTTTGAGTAGTTCAAGTATTTCATGGTGGCCAATCCGAATCTCTCATCTCAAGCCTCTGTTATGACTACCATTCAGTCAGGTTTGCCTAATTCATCCTCCTCAAGTAGTGTATCCACTTCGTGGATTTTTTATTTTGGTTGTTTGCATCATATGACTCCTATTGCATCTCTTCTTAGTAATTGTGTCTCTCCCTCTTCTCCTATCAATATTGCCATAGCTAATGGTTCTTCTATGAGTGTTCAATCTATTGGTTTCATTTCCTCTCCTCATTTATCTATTTCTCATCTCTTTTATGTGCCTCATCTCTCTATCAGTCTTATCTCTATTAGTTAATTATCTGATTTTGATTTTGATGTAGTTTTCTCTTCTTCTCATTATGTTGTGCAGGATGAGTATCCAAGAGGCAGATTGGGATCGGCGTAGAGTTGGCGAACTATATATTTTGGAAAGCTAGCATGTTCCTCTAGATGTGTCTTCTACTGCTTTATCTTCTTTTTGATTTAGGTCATTTGCTGAGTGACCGTTTGAAGTTGTCTTCTATTTTTGATATTTCTGAGTGTAGTGGTTGTAAATTGGCTAAAATGTTCTCTCTTCCTTTTAATAAAAGTAATTTTATTTCTTCTCCTCCTTTTCACTTGGTTCACACTGATGTTTAGGGACCTTCCCTTATCATTACAAAAGGGGGTTCCACATATTATGTGTCTTTTATTGATGATTACAGTAGGTTTATATGGGTATATTTGATGACATGCAAATATGATTTTTACAAAATATATTCCAACTTTTACTCAATGATTCGCACTCAATTTTCAATCACCATTAAAATTCTTCGTTCTGATTTGGAAGGGTGAGTATTATTTGTCTGAGTTTACTGAGTTTCTAGCTGCTAATGGTAACCATTCATCAGTCCTCATGTTTTGACATTGTCGCGCAAAATGGTTGCGCTGAATGCAAACATTAACATCTTCTTGATACAACTCGCTCTTTGTTGCGTTCGTCTTCTATCCTTTTTATGTTTGGGGGAAAAGCTGTGCTCATTGCTGCATATTTTCTTAATCAGATGCTTACTCCTCTTCTCTCAGGTTCATCTTCGTATGAGCATTTTCTTGGTACTATTCCCAATTACTCCATTCTTTGTGTTTTCGGTTGTGCATGTTTTGTTCTCCTTTCCAAACGGGATTGCTCTAAGCTTAGTTCTCGTTGTGTCCTATGCATGTTTTTAGGGTATGACATTAATTAGAAAGGTTATCGGTGTGATCCTGTCACCAAAAAGCTTTGTGTGTCTAGGCATGTCACATTTTTAGAAAAACTACCCTATTACACTATTCCTACTCCACCTGTCCCCATTGCCAAGAATGAATTGGTTCATATTGATCCATTTTCTTTTGATGTTCTTCCCGATGAGTTTGTTTTTGATCTTAAGGTATCTACTTTGTCTCCTACTAGCCCACCTGATTCCTCCCCAGCTCCTATTGCCCTTGCTCATCTTCTTGTTTATAAGCGTCACAAACCCTTCCAAGCCCTCATGCTACTAGTTCTACCGCTTCTCCTACTAGCTCTATAGATCTCGCTCCTCCTGCACATCGCTTTCCAAAGTGAGACCGACATCCACCAGACAAATTTGGTTTTGGTAATACATGTTTCTCTCCTTCCTATCAGTCTTTTTTTTCTTGTCTTCATAGAGCCCAGGTCCTACAAGGAAGCCTGTCATGATCCGAATTGGATTTTTGCCATGAATGACGAGTTAATTGCTTTGGCTAAGACTCAGACTGGGATTTGGTTCCGTTATCTGTTGGCAAGAATATTGTGGGATGTAAATGGGTCTATAAGGTCAAAACTCTTTTTGATGGTTCTTTAGAAAGGTACAAAGCTCGTTTGGTTGCCCAGGAATTTTCTCAAGAATACGTGATTGATTACGACAAGACTTTTGCTTCCATTGCCAAGATGACTACTGTTTGCACTCATATCTCTGATGCTGTAGCGCATTAATGGCCTTTGTTTCAGTTAGATGTTAAGAATGTTTTTCTTAATGGGCATATTGCTGAAGAAGTGTATATGCGTCCTCCACCTAGTCTCTCTCACCTTCCCGATGTAGTTTGTCAACTTCGTCGTGTTCTCTATAGTCTCAAGCAGTCTCCTCATGCTTGGTATGAGCGCTTTCATTGCCTATAGTGGCCTGGTTAAAATCGACCCTTTTATACCCTTTGGTTTTGAATCATGTATCTTCTAGTGGTGGTGTTGTTTGTTTTAGTCTTACGTTATTGTTTGGGAGTTGAGAATTGGTTTGTTGGTTATGTTCTGATCAGGTTGGGCTTAGAATTCTAAGGAGAGTTGGCTGTTTATTCTTGGGTTTGCTGGAGTGGTCCTTTGTTTCTCCCAGAATCTATGTTTGCAAGCTGAATTTTTGGGAGTGGGCCATTCTTCACTCGAGCAGTGAAGTATGAGTGGGTCATACTTCAAGCAGGCCCATCAAAGCTCCTAATCTGATAACATCAAAGAAAATAGGAAACTGATACTTGCAATGAAAAAAATTTATCTGAACAATTTATCTACCATTTATTATAGTAAAAACAAAACTAGAATCGCAATTTCTACAGCTTCTAGCTGAAAAATTGTTATGTGACAATCAAAGAGTAATTTAACCAGTTCTCTCACCCAGTAATAACAATCAAAGCCTTATTTTTGTGTATAGCAACAGTAAAACTTAGCAAAATCACACACACAATTACGTATAATTTCTCCAAATAAGCAAAATTGAAAAAGGAAATAGACTCCTCAGTAATGAGGTTGCACATGTTTGACTTTTCATGTTGATAATAGGGTGAATTATACTAACAGTCTCTGTAATTTGGGACTTGTATCATTTTAGCCATTGAATTTTTTATTGTGATACATTTGATCCTGAATTTTGAATTTTGTTTCAAATAAAGACAATTGAAGATATCATTGCTCAATTTCAAGGGCAAAGTCGTCAATTTGATAAAATATAAACTAATTTGACAAAAATAAATGTCAAAAAAATATTTTTAAATTTTTAAAAATAATTTCTACCCACCAAATTGATAAATCTATTAGACATTTATTTATTTATAATTTTTACCAAATTAATTTTTATTACATGATCATCATCCAAACACATAATAATGTATAAAAAATTTATCAATTTTACATAATTTTATCTTTAGTGAGTAGAAATAATTTTTAAAAATTAAAAAATATTTTTTTGATATTTATTTTTGTCAAAATAGTTTATATTTTATCAAATTGACAACTTTGCCCTTGAAATTGAGAAATAAAAAATAATTTGGTAAAATAAATAAATAAATGTTTAAAAGATTTATCAATTTTACATAATTTTATCTTTAGTGGGTAGAAATAATTTTTAAAAATTTAAAAATATTTTTTTGACATTTTTTTTGGTCAAATTAATTTATATTTTATCAAATTGACGACTTTATCTTTAAAATTAAGCAATGATATCTTTAATTATCCTTATTTGGAACAAGATTTAAAATTTAGGATTAAATGTGTTACAATTGAAAACTCAGGGACCAAAATGACACATGCCCAAACTATAGGAATCGTTAGTGTAATTCGCCCTTCATAATATAATCAGTTAAACATTTTCAAAAAATAAATTGAAAATAAATCCAATAAATAGGGTAAATCGCTTTACCAATGATTTTCTATAGGGGTAGAGTGGGATTTGTAAATAGACAGACTCATATATGCACAAGAAAAAAGGAATGCATTAAGACTACCACCCCCTCACTTAAGCATTTCACACTAATAGGACAAAAGCAGCAGCAAAAAAATGAAAAGAAGTTAGGAAGTGCTTCCTACTGAACTATACAAACTACAAAGTAGTACAGGTAGAAAGCTTGTTACCTTTCCATCATCTGTTACACAATGGCAAAATTTGTGCTTTGGATTTTCAGGATCTCTCCAACATAAAATATCTTCAGATTGATTAGTACCCAAGAAATGATAGTAAACCTCCTGGTTCAAGTTAGCACTGGTCTCAGTCCCAGCATCCAAATTTTCACTCTCCCTACAAACAAAGACAAAAAAATTTACCATCATTACCATGATATAGATTCACAATTCCCCCAATATTATTTATTTTGTGAATTCTATCTTCAAAGGCAGAATTTTCCAGATCTACTGCCGTCGTCATTAATTTTTGTTAGCCAATTTGGACAATGTTATTCCTTTATCCTTTCCTCATAAACTCTTTTTCACGGGTCAGAATTGCTACAACTACATGTGATAATTTGGAAAATCAATTCAAAGTAGTATTCTGAATATCAGCTCCCCCCCCCCCCCCCAAACATTTGAAAATTAAAATTTTCAAAATATCACCAAAAAAGGAAAAAAAAAAGTAAAAAAGAAAGGGCCATACCCCAGGCTCATCTACTCCAAATTCTTCACATATTAGTGACAAAATTGAAACTACAAAATGTCCAAGTGAATATTACAAGCCATGGCTGCTGTTTTACTTACTTGGGAGCTGGGTATCGGCTATAGAAAAAACCTTTGCTATCATGGGTCCAGCTAGCACATGAAAACTTAACCTGCAACAAAATGGACAAAAATAAAAACACACCGTTTACCAAATAAGATATGCATATATATAGAGAGAAAAAAAAAGATTTTTTTTTTTCAAACTATGCAATATATTTGCTATCGATGGTCTTTTTCAATTCATATTAAAAGGCTAACGAATGTTTTAGTACTCACCCATGACACAATATCAGGCTCGATTGTCTTATTTTCAATTTGCATAACTTTGATAGTGATCCAATCACTTCCACTTGAGCTAAGTCCATATGCCAAGTACTTAGCATCTTGGCTAACAGCACAAATTCTCATTGAAACCGTTCCATCCTTGCTAAGTCCATTCGGATCAAACAAAACCTCTGGTTCTCCATCCAAACTATCCTGAAATGCAATTCAAGAAAGCAAAGAAAAGAAACAGGAATCAATGAATCTGTAAACCAAATTTTAGGCCTCTTATGAAATAAAATCTCACAATATTGTCCACACAGTTGTCAAAATAATGAATACTACTCAATTCAAATAAAATGAAGAGTGAAGATAAGATTGAAGTGATAAAAGATATGGCACTTTATTGTCCAAGATCGAAATAAATTTCGTAAGTTGTAGCTTATATCTTCTACATCAAATATTCAGGTTAAAATTAGAAAGTTGTAACTAGAGAGTAACATAACAGAATTTTCAATTTCTATTTTTCACTAGTCCCATCACCAATATAGAAGAAGGATTAAAAAAAAAAAGAAAGATATATTTTTTTTCCTTATAAAAAAAACATATAATCATCACATAGCAAACTCTCAGCTAAATATGTTTCTGAACATTAATAACTACATAATGGGCAAACTACATTTTGCACTTCTGCGCACTTTACACTAAATTCTATTTTGATCCCTACACATGAAATCATGACAATTAATCTCCTCACTTATGGTCAAATTTCACTTTGGTCACTCCACATGAAATCGTAACAGTTAACCCCTTGCACTTCTGGTCAAATATCACTTTGATCCCTACATAAGTGTCAATGTCCCATTTCTGTTACTCTATTGTTTAAATCTTTAACAGAATGTAGTCATGTGATAGAAATATGACCACGAAATGAGGATAAGAAAGAAAAATCATTTTCATTTTCCACCAAGACACTCTTTGTCCTATGTGATAAGCACGTGAGAGTTATATAATACAATATACGTGTGTGTGTGTGTGTGTGTTGAAAATTGGAACGAAGTTGCAAGAAAATAGATTTTTTTAAATGAAAAAATGTCGCAGAGAAAGGAAGAGGAATAGACATAATGTGTAACTGTGGAAAATTGAGTTTTGTGATTCCAATTTATGCAAAACTCTAATTCATCTCTTTAATTGTTCACAATCTGCGTTTTGTTTTAACCTATTATAGTTTGAAATTGATGTAAATTTTGGGACAAAAATGTGTATAAGCAAAAAATGATGGTGGTTTTTCTTTGTTATCTTCATTTCGTAGTCATATGCTTGTCACATTACTAATTTATGTTAAAGAATCGTACAGCGGAGTAACAAAAAGGAAACATTGTCACTTGACCAGAAATGTAAGGAGTTGACTGTCACGATTTCACGTGTAGGGGTTAAAATGAGATTTGGTGCAAAATACAAGGGTGCAAAGTGTAATTTACCAAAGAGTGTTGCCATTTGCACCTCACTTATTATTTTGGACCCCCCATTTTTTTGATTTTTTATTACAATAATAATCTCAAATGAAATTACTAAAGAGGACATCAATCATTTTGGGACACTGCATCTCAATATTAAACCCATACATCCACTAAATCATAAGGTAGGATTTATGAGAGTATCCATCTCCATCACCTCCATGCATTACAAAACTCTCAAAACCTATCTGCCCTCAAAACCTTGAGAACCCTTCGGCGGCGATATTTCGACGGCAACAGTGACAATGTTAGTAACCATTCAATTATACATACTTCTTTAGCAATGGCAATGAGTGAAATTTTTTTCGACAGTCACAATTCCATGAGACAAGTAGAGAATAACAATGTAAGTTCAGAGGATGTTCATAGCTTGGATGGCATACGCAGCCTAGAGGAGGTTGGCCTTATAATGCTAAGTTTCTTCAAAAACTCGAATTTTTTTTTGGATGAAAATGGTTTTTTTTTTTTTTTTTTCCTTCAGTATTAAACTCCCAAACATACAACAAAAAAATGACAATACATGGCCAAACATGGGTTATTAGTTCAACAACGAGTAACCAAACATTATTCATATGTTTGGAAGTTCAATTCTGAACATAATATTTGATGCATAATTTTGGGGTTTTGGTTTTCAAGTAGTGGTGTATTTCAAGATTGGGCCATCGCATTCACAAGGAATGATTGAAAGATTCATATCAGGAAAGAATGACCAAAGAGGGTAAAGAGATTGAAACAAAAATTCAATGTAGTGCAAATAATTTTTGTCTAATAATTTTTGTAAAAAAATAATTAAAAAATTAAATAAATACACAAGAATAAAAAAAATGTATTGAATTTTTATAATTTTTTTGATAAATATTATATTTTAAGTGTATTTATATTAGGTATATCTTAAAATTAAAAAAATTATTTTTAATATTAAAAAATTTAATAAAAATAAAAAATATATAAAAAAAATGAATCCTAAATTATGAAACAAAACAAACTAATTAGGATTGCATTTGTAATTCGATGGTGCTACATGCATCAATCAATTAGTGCACTAACTAGTGTACCGACACTACTTATCACATTAACATTATTATTATTATTGACTCCACTCATTAATCACATTATAAATATCAAAAATTTCTTAAATTATGTCACACCATAGTACACTAACTGGTGCATATAAAGATTATTTTTTGTAATTTACCTAGTAAATTTTTTGATAATATATTGGGTACGATGATTGCACAAACCTGCATGAAGAGGACACTTTGGGGTTGAAGACCAGAGTTATGGAAGTAAAAGTACTTTTTCCCTCTCCTGAACGGCGCACAATAGCGCGGGTGATCGAAGAGCTTCGTAATCTTCTCTCGAAGCTTTTCCCTCGCATCACACTTCTCCAGCACTGATTCTGTCAATTTCACCTGCTTTTCTACAAAATCTTTTACCTCCTCAGCGTCGGGATTCTCAAGCCTACCCAAAGACAATCAATCCACAATTTAAGAGAAATATTAAAAGTGTAACTAAATTTTTTTATCAAATATCTTATATTCTAAGATTCACATGTACATAATATGATTTCATACCTATATATGAGATATTTGTTAAAAAATTAATTAAACTTTTAAAATTTTTAGCATTACTCAAAATTTAAATACACTCTTATTTTTAGTCTGTTTAAACGGAAAACATTTTTAACAAAATATTTTTTGATAAAATGAAAGTAAAAATGCTAAAAATTTTAAAAATTTTATCAAAAGTTCTATCAAATGTTTCACACGACTGTGAGACTCATACGAGACTTACATTGTATGGACTCCACATAAAACCCACGTTTCACACGACTGTGAGACTCATACGAGACTTACATTGTATGGACTCCACATAAAACCCACGTGTCACACGTATAAGACATTATTTAATAAAATTTTTAGAATTGCTAGCATTACTCAAATCAAAATTCAACCGTGATGAGTTTTCCAACTTGTTCCAAATTTGATATTTTCTCTCTAAACAAATGGGTGTCGTGCAAACTGAAAATTTCAATCATACAATAATAAAATAATCAATTAAAAAATAAACACGAAAACAAAATAAATAAATAAATTACAGTATGTACCTAGTTCGGCCAAATAATTATGATCACGGAAACTCTAATATATATACATATATATAAATTTTGGTAAATTAGTAATAAGTTGTAATAGTTAAATTTAATTATCATCAAGTTTTATTGAAAATAAATTATAATAAAATCGTTGTCAAAAATAATTTTTTGTGACAATTTTTTATATATGTTACTAAAATTTAACAATTGGTGATTTTTTTTTTTGTCACGAAATATATAGTTAGTAATGTTTTTCTGTGATGAAATTTTCAAACTATCACTAAAAGTAAAAAATTAGTGACTTTTTTTTTGACAATTTTTTAAAACTGTTGTTTAAACTTTTAATTAGTAACATTTTTTATGACAAGATTTTTAAATTGTTGTTGAAAATTAATAATTAGTGATTTTTTTTTTTTTTAGTGTTGATGGAAAACTAATTAATTATCATAGTACCTATTGGATAATAAGTGTTTTTTTTTTTTTTTTTTAACACTCTAAAAACTCATTCGAAAATAACAATAAAACATTGCTATTCAGACCTAAAAATTAGATTCATTTTCTTAACTTAATAATGTATATAGAAAATAAGTCTAAAAAATAGTTTTATTTCATTTATAACGACATATACAATCAAATATTGAAGCCGAACCCACAAAGGGTCAAGTTGAATCTCGGTTGGACCCTTTACGTGGACAGCAAGCCTTGGCCCTCCACGTAAAACGCTCTTGACAATAATTGGAACGTATGGTTACAAAACTAGGGATGAGAAAACAATTGAAAATCTGCAAATTGGTCCAATCAAGTCCAAATTCTACCATTTGGTTTGATTCTCACAATACACAATTTAATCTTATGATTAAAAATAAGTAAATTATACTTAATGGTTTGATCTGTAATTTTATAATTATAGAACCATATGAAAGTGAACCAAACCAGTTAAGTATATATATAATTTATTATCCACTGTAAACACTTAAGTACCGTATTAATATCTTATTTATATATATAATGAATTGTTAATCCTCTACTCTTCCAAACTTGTTCTTGTGTAATAATAAAACTAATTCTAAAAAATTATCTAGACAATTATTATTTATAAAATAATGACATATTGCTTGTGAGCAATATTTTGTGATTATTTTATAAATGATAAGGTATTTAAAAATCATAATTCTAAACCAAATCGAACCGCGTTGTATTGGTTTGGTTTAGATTCAAGATATTTTATTTGCTTATAAATTTTTTGAAACGGTTGGTGTAGGTGGTGATTTGATCTTGGTTTGGCTCTAAACCCAACCGTGCTCGAGAAAAGTTAGAGATCTTGAAATTTTTTTCATGAAAATGATTATGAAAGATTTATGATCCTTGGATTACCTGATTAGTGTGTGGTGCTTTATTCTAAGTATAATCCAAGAATCACAAAATTTTTATGATTATTTTCATGAAAAGTTTTTCATACCTAACAAATATAATAAGGTTCGATTTGATTTCGATATTTCAATACCATCGATAGGGATCGGAGATGAGAACGCCATGATAATCGTCGACAACGGACTCGTCTCTGCGAGCGAAAGGGTACTGCAAAGGCTCGTCTTCCAGGGCACAGAGAGAACCCATTTTTGAATACAGAGAGACGTTGGAGATAAGTGTTGAGTTTCCAAGGAGAGAGATAGTTTTGTGGTTCGTTGCTTGTTAGCTTTTTATAAGAGTAGTTGTACAGAGAAGATAATGGCGTGGGCCTAACCCAAGGGGTTCGCCTTGTGGGAAGGCTTTGGTTTTAGGATATGCTCTCTCTAAGGTTGCGAGATTGAAATTTCTTAGGTTATGTTTGTTTGAAAGTATTCAATTATGGGATAAGATTAATAATTTATCTAGACTAATAGTCTGTTGTTTAATTCAAATTTTTTTATACCGGACTATGAATCTCAAATCTATGGGATTATTCTATCCCATGGGGGTGGAACGCAATACTCATCTCATGTGGATTAGGTAGTGAAATTATATTTTTAACCATCTATTATTTAATATCTTTTTAAAAATAAAATTTATTTATTAAATTATTTATACTTTATTAAATTATTTATACTTAATAAATTTATTTATTAAATTATTTAATAAATTATACTTAATAAATTTTATTTATTAAATTATTTATACTTTATTCAATTATTTATTTTAATAATCCTATGGTATTAATTTTTCTTAGTAAAGTAAAATAAAATTTTAAAATCTCAACTACAAATTAAAATAAATTTATGAAATTTTTATTAATATTCTAGTTATTTAATTTTTTAAAAGTTCTAGAAAAAAATTAAATTAAATAAAATTTATAATTTAGATTTACTATTTCCATTATTTAGTAAATAATTCAAAAGGGCAAAATAGTCTTTTGATCATTTATCATTTTCTATAATATCCAAAACAAACATAGGATTCAATAGAATAGTTTAATTCAAACATCTAATTTTATGACTAAACAAACATATGATACAAATTTAATCTAACCAAATAGCCTGTGGACAATGTATCTCAAGACTAATAATCTAGTGGATTATAATCCACTTTTATTCAGTCCGTCTAAACAAATATACCTTAAAATTTTTTCAGAGTTATCAAATTGAAAATTTTTTTTTGAATTAATTGTGGTGCACGTATAGAAAATTTTCTATCGAGGGCCTATAAACTATGAAAATTAGTCGAATTTTAATTTGAGCATCTTGATGCTAATAAAATAAAGGGAGTGCTTGGGATCCAAATTTGAAAGAGATGGGAAATTAAAGGGAAAAAGTGGACTACCGTGCGCTGATTATGTTGTCATTGTTTTGGAAACTTTCTTTGTTATCCCCCACCCCATGGGAAATAAAGAGGAAAAAGTGGACTAATGTGTGCTAATTGTGTTGTCATTGTTTTGGAAACTTTCTTTGTTATTCCCCACGCCACATGTTCTCTTATGTGGTTGGATATCACTACTATTTCTTTCAATTTGTATATTATTCTTTCCCTATATTGTCTCTTTCACTCAAAATACGAGGTGGTTTGAAAAAGATTAGAATACTAAAAAATTTAAAAAGTCAATAAAAATTAAAAATATCAAAAAATTAGTAAAAAAAATTGAAGATTCATTTTTATTCTTTTTATTTTTTTATATATTGTTTTGTAAAAAATCACAGCCATTTCAAAACACTCCTAAATAGGGTGTTGCTAATGAGAAAATACTTTTAGTTAAAAACACTTTAATTTAGAGAAAATAAAATAAGTTTAACTAATTTCACATAATTACATTGAATTTTTTTAAAATTTTAATTCACACAATACTGACCCCCTTTTTAATTAAAAATTTGTTAGTAATTTGGATTTAAAAAATGATGTTATTTTTTTTTTTAATATTGAAATGTATATTATTTGTTGTTTATCTTTGTGCCTTTCCACTAGTTATATAGGTTCTAGTCTCTTTTGACTTACTAAAAAAGAGGTCAGTGTAATTATTTCAAAATTGTAAGTATTTATTATATTTTCTCTAAATCTCAGGAAAGGTCAGTGTAATTTATCCAGTATTTATAATTTCAATACATTTTTAAATTATTACACAATGTTTTTATACATTTTTTTTGCATATTTTAATATATTTGTACACATTTTTCAACACTAATAATAGTCATAAGGTATGTTTTTAACATTTTTAAATAAATAAATGCAATGGCTTGATTTGGTTCAATTCGGTAAGTGGAATTCACTACGAACTTCAATATGGCATTTATTTTTTTATTTTTTTTGTAAATTATTTATTTAAAAAATTAGATAAATTTGATAATTAATGTTTAAAAAATGAACAAATTATTTATAAAATATGCTTGTTGTCATTTATTTTTTTAAAAATAAATATAATAATTTTTTTTAATAAATAATATAAACGAAGATCTAAAAGAGGAATTGTGATAAGAGAATCTAAGGCTCTGTTTAGTAGAGTCTTGGAATCGTAGTTTTATCCCTTGCTTTGAGTGTCATGTTTGCATTGAGCTCTGAAATCGTAGTTCCACATCCACTTTTCAAAACATGTCTACTTGGTCATCCCCTCGGACGTTCTCCTAGACGTCCGGCCGGTTGACCGGAACAGTGTTTGGTTTTTTTTATTTTTTTTATGTTTCAAATAAAAATAATTTTCAGAATCTTTTTTAAAATTTTTTATGAGCTTTGAATAGTTTTTTGAGTTGTGTGTTTGGATATGAGTTGTAAGTTTTTTAATCAAATATCATATGTCACATCATTCGTTTCAAACTCAATTGAAAACTCTTTTCAAAACTTATAACTAAACAAATTTTCTACATTCAAATCATAATTTTAAAACTCACAAACTTAAAATACAACTCTATTATCAAATCATAATTCTAAAACTCTACCAAATACTACCTAACTTTCTTTTCACATATTTGTTTGGGTTTTGTTGATGCCACATTTAAATCATCCAATTTAAATGTGACATGTGGCTGGCAAATGGTCTTTTGTGATATTTAATGAGATAGTGAAGAGTCCCAATTTCGTAAGTTCCTATGCGAGCTGCGAATGTAGGTCTTTAATAGACAAATATTATGAGCAACATATGTGAGAGGCACGTGAAGAGGGAGTTAACAAGGAGCAGTTGCTAGCAATTATACATGTACGAAAAGAAGATTATGATCCTAAGAAGTAGCGAGAAAGAAGGAGATCATGGCGGAAGATAGCAACTTAATTGCTTCGAAGGCGCAAAGAGAAGACTATAAATAGATAGAAACAAAGACTAAAGAGACCCCTAACCAAATCCATACTCTACATCTTTGTCAATTTCATTTATCTTAAATTTTTGCACTGTACTACACTTACATTTCATAGGAGTAGATTAGTCTTTTAATTCCAGAACCTGGTCGGCTTAAAAGCTTCGAAGTTGCCTTTACTAAAGGTAACATTTTGTAATTGTTTATTCAATTAACCAATTATAATTTCTGACCAATCTCTCCTTCTCATTCTGTTATGAATTTGAGTTAAAATTTTTGTTCCTGTTTTCAACACAACACAGTAAAGTTCTCTTCATTAAGGCTAAGAGAACCTTAACACAATCACTTGATAAAAATTGACATTTATATTTGTAAGGATTTTTCAGATCCTTACTGGCACACTAGAATTATATTTCTAACTTTCGAAGTGTCAAAAATAGCTAACATATATTTTTTAGCATTGTTGTTTGGATCAATTTTGTGTTAAAAAGATGGTTCAAGCATGGCGCTAAGGCAAAGAACATTTAAATGACGAAGATGTTGAAATACAAGAAGCAGATTTTTGGCTTTGAACAGAAGCCATAACTGACCCTCCTTGTACTTCGGGTCTACTTTTAGATGGCCATCAATTGGTCGAATCCTTATTTGAGGATGGATACACCTACTCAACATATTGGCCATTCGCATGGCCAAACTTATGAACATGTACCCTTCCAAGGCCCAAAACTTGGTTAGAGTAGTCAGAGTAGCATGTCAAATGAACAATAGAGTGGAATGATGTCCATAATGAGCCAAATAATGACTACAAACCTAAAAAATTGGTTTGATTCATTTCGTATTTCACTTGTTCAAAGAATTGATAATAGATTGGAAAAAATAAGTCAAAGTATAGGTCCTACTTTAAGTAATAGGAGCCCTATTCAAATGTCAACCTAACCTAGGGCAGTTCCTAGTAGCAGTCATAATAGTGGCAAAAATAGAGCAAGAAATGCACAAATATTCTATGAACCGGTTAGACCTGCATCTTCAATTGGTCTAGGGCCTTATCGAAGAGAATCTAATGATCAAGAAACACATCCTGCATATATAGAGCCTCAGGTGTTACCTTTAAATACATTTGGTAATGCTACGCGTGGTCAGGCTTAAACACAAAATACCACATGAATGGTGTCAAATCCAATCTTCAAACCTACACTGGGGAGGTCGACGAAACCTTTTAGGCTACCACTTGTTCCACTTAAGGAAGAAGACATCATAGGATATGAGCAAGCACCAAATCCTACAGTATATCCTTTTAACCGAATGGTTACACCCCTTGTGCAAGCCATACCAAATGAATAGCCTCAAGCCCCTAAACAACAAGTCCATCAAGGATATGTGCCATATCAAGCCCTACAAAGGTGTCCTTAATGTTATTCCTAGGGACCAATTGCTTAACATGGTGCGAGAAGTGTGTGGTCCTATGGCTTGGGGGGGGGGAGGGGGAGGGGGAGGGGGGGAGAGGTGCAAACTCCAGTTTATAGAAAGCCATACCCTGATTGAATAGATAGGTTACATGAGTTTCCAAAGGGATATAAGGTCCCAAATTTTACCTTGTTTAGGGGGGATGGAAACCAGTCAACTATAGAACACATTGCTAGGTTCATAGGGATTTATCAATATCCTTTAATGAATCTTTTACTTTGAAGCAAAGCTTCCACCAAGAAAAAGTATGCATTAATCTACTCTCTCTAATTAATAGCATGGATTTGGGTATTAACCTACTCTTATTCACAAAGAGATGATGTAAGTTCCCACATATTTTCTTGGGCTTGAATTTCTTTTTGTTTTAATTCATTTAATTGTTGAATTGCTGAAAATATCTGTTGTATATATCTGTCTATGCTATTGTTAAGGATTGAGATCTATCTATCTCTTCCCTAAGTGATTTCTATAAATGGAGGAGATAGAAGGGATAAGAACCCTTTAGAAGATGTTCTTAGCTTCATTCTGAACTACTGACCTAAATTTTGATTGAAAGTAGAGTTCGGCCAGCCCATTTTGTGTTTGGTCAGTGATCTTCCCAAGAGTAAAGCAAACAGTTTTTGAAGAGTGCTCTCCTGGGTAGTTCTGGAGCTGGTGGGTGGTTTAGTTTAATTATTTATCATGATTTATTAGATTCAGCAGTAATTTGGCTGAATCCATTCGTTATTGTAATAATTTATCCAACCCTACTTCTTTTTCTTTATTATTCATTTATTTGTTGTAATAATCTTTCTCCCCTCTCTTTCCTGTTCATTGTTGTAATAATCATCCAACCCCACGTCTTTCTAATCCTTTTATTTATATGCTTCCTGTATAGCATCATATCTTATTTATCATGCCCACGTGCTACATCTATTTTTCATGCATTTGGGTCTGGATCATCTGTATTTGTGGAGTTTACCATTTTGAAGTTGAGTGTCACGTCCCACTTTTTATTATCCGAATAATATTACCTTATCTATTAACATAAATCCTTTTTCATTAATAGTATGCAGAACTTCACATCTATTACGTCCATAAACAAAGAAAAGTCCTCTCATCGTACATATATTGATTACAACATGAATTATATTTTAACAAAACGTCTGTAAGGCTTGCATCTTTATATAAAAATCAAGGGTTTAACCCTTTTTACAACAATGACGTTCAGCTAACAATATAAGGCTCTTGGCCAACAATTAAAGAAGATTGCTGATCTTGAAACACTTCTCAACTTGTACTTGAAAAATGATTAGCAACGTGGGATGAACATAAAGTCTAGTAGAGATCCCGACATGATCCTAAATAATAACAACATACAAATATCTATGATCATGAATGCACCATGACGTACAATATAAATAATGTGACAGTTTAATATTCAAAATATATTTATATAAGTACATTGTCTCCGTAAACTTCCATCCGAACATCACAAGGTGTAAAACTATTTGTTTTCTTTCCAATTATCCAGTTTAGTTCCAAAAGCATTACTTCGCAACACAACCTTATTTCTTTAGATCTCCATGTTAATATAAAGAATTTCGTCTCCACATTTGTTTTGAAGGCACGTTCACATATATGAGTCATAACCCAAGCTTATAACTCAACCTGCTACACACACTTATGCAATAGCACATCTACTATCTTCCATGGCCATAGGCCCAAGGGTAAGGAACACCCATAACAACATACCGAGAAACATATATTTCTAAATATAAATAACTGAGCGTAATGTATACTTTCATTTCCACTGGCCTACAGTACGGATGGCAAATGATACAATCCATATAACACATAACACTTTACCGGCCTCACCTAGAGGGGAACAACCCCAAGGTTACACTTTACTAGGCGGAAACCGGAAGGGAGAGGAACCTATCACAAGGCGCTATGCTTTACTGGCCTAATACGGAGAGAAACAGACCTCCTTTCACACTTTACCAGGCGTAAACCAGAAGGAACAATGAATATCTATCAAGGCGCCACGCTTTACCGGCCTCACATGGAGGGAAATAGAGCCCCAAACAATAACACAATAATAACATAACATGTTAAACTACATAATACTGCACAAGTGTTATATATACACATCATCTACTTAACAATAACAATGTCATCCAATACCGATGACCAAGAACAAAACCTTTAAATAGATAAATGAATACACGACTTATACAATATAAATCCATTATAAATTGGCGAACCTCACCTCAAACCGTGCCAAAGGAGTATCATCCTGGTGCAACTCAACAAACAGTTTCCTCAATCTTTCCCGAGCTGCAGGAGAAAAATACCCAAGTGGTGCCCATAGAAATCCTCGTAGATTTCCACCAATAACCGGTTTCTTCCTTCAGTTAGAAACCAGTCAAAACAACCCTTAACTCTGCATCCTCGGCTCTGAGCATATCAAGAGTCTTAGTAATTTGTTCTAATCAATCATCGGCCTCCCACGACTTAGGTTCTCCGAAAAGCATAGGTGGATTGGAGCGGATAAACTATTTATGAAGATTGAGGGTATGGCCATGGTCTCCCTCATTGCAAGCTAGAGTATTTCTCATTGCCCTTACAATCTCACGTGCAATTTTCTCGCTCACAACCGACGCTGTAAAGACAGGTGCTATCGGAACTGTCGTGCCCCTACCGAGACTTCTACTCCCAACATGACCTCTACTCCCTCGTGCAAACATCCTATAAACCAAAAACAAAATCAAACTTAATGAACAACACAATGGCCTTCTTCGAGGCACACACTGTCACACCCCACTTTTTATTACCCAAATAACATTACTATAACCATTAACATAAATCCATTTGTATTAAGAACATACAGAACTATATACAATACATCATACATAAATGAAAGTTCTCTCAATTGTATATATGTAGAATGCAACAAGAATTACAATTAAATAAATGGCCGTAGGCTTACATCATTAATTTAAAAATAAGGGTTTAGCCTTTTTACAACAATGGCATTCCGTTAATAAGTATAGGCCCCATGGCCAACAATTAAAGAAGATCACCAATCTTAAATCATCTCTAAACTTACACCTACGTGGGATGAATATAAAGTCCAGTAGAGATCCCAATATGATCTTAAATAATAACAACATATAAATATCTATGATCATGAATGCATCATGACGTACAATATAAATAATGTGACAGTTTAATATTCAAAATAAACTTATACAAATACATTTTCTCCAAAAACATCCAATTAAACACCACAAGGTCTAACACTATTTGTTTTCTTTCCAATTATCTAGTTTAGTTCCAAAAGCATTCATTCACAACACAACCTTGTTTCTTTAAACCTCCACGTGAATATAAACGAATTTTGTTCCCACATTTGTTTTGAAAACACGTTCACATATACGAGTCATAACCCAATCCCATAACTCAACCCACTACACAAACTTATGCAATAACACATCTACCATCTTCCCTGGCCATAGGCCCAAGGACAAGGATCACCCGTAACAGGATACCGAGAAAACATATATTTCTAAATATAAACAACTGAACGTATCACATACTTCCATTTCCACTGGCCTACAACATGGATGACAAATAATACAATCCACATAACACATAACGCTTTATCGGAATTACCCGGAGGGGAATGACCCCAAGGTTACATTTTACTGAGCGCAAACCGAAAGGAAGAAGAACTTATCACAAGATGCTATGCTTTATTGGCTCAATACGGAGAGAAACAGACCTCCTTTTACACTTTACCGAGCGCAAATCGAAAGGAACGAAGGACAACAATGCCATCCAGAGGGAAATGGACCCCCAAACAATAATGCTAAACTACATAATATCGGTAGAGGATGGCATTGTTGTTGTTGAGTAGATGATGTGCATGTATTATACTTATACGATATTAGAATATAAACACATAACTAGTTATGTGATAAATAGATACAAGACTCATAGAATATAAACACATAACTAGTTCCATTTTTTTAAACCAACCATTTCTTATTTCCTTTCATAAAAGAGTTACGCACGCCATTTTATTTCCAAAACCAAATCCGTTGTTTCAAAACCATCAACTACGTTCACCCTTGGCCAAGACTTCACATTTTTCCTTAAACCAATCCAATTCATAAAGCACAACTTACTACAAAGTTAATCAAACCGCTACTAAACCCAATTAAGTTTCATTTTAATAACTAAGCCGCTATTCTAATTCTTTAACACATAACTCGGTTATTACACATTTTCACCCATTTTATGATTAATTAAGCCCATAATGATAAATTAGGATTTTTCTCCCTTCTCAACACAAACATGCCTAGTTACCTCTCAATTAACCGAAACACCCACAACTTATCCAATTCCAACTCCCAAAATCTAAACCCCAAACCCCTATTATGCTTTTGTAAAATTTCTTAACAACTTGCTTTTAAATGCTATAAAAACTACTACATGTATATCTATAACAAGGTATTGAAAAGGAGTAAAGAAATCCTTACATCAAGCAAGAAGAGAAGGCAACCCAAAAAATCACCAGTGACAAAATGACAATTTGGTTAGATTAAATGGAAGCCCTCGCCAAGCTCTTTGTTTGACTCCAAAGCACTATAATGGTGAAATCAATGGATTTGGGTGTATGAGAGGGTTTTAAACAAGAACTAGAAAGAGAGAGAGAGAGAGAGAGAGAGAGAGAGAGAATTAGATTTAGAAATATTTTAGAGAGAGAGAGAGCGAGATGAAAAAGTGACAAAAAAAAACCCTTCTCTCCAATATGATATATGCATAGACCGCTCAAGCGACCAAAACACCACTCAAGCGTAAGATACGACTAAGTGAGACCGCTTAAGCGACCAAAACATGGCTTGAGCGCACTATAACCCCCTCCCAAAAGTTTTATAGACTGCAGAAGATCGCTCGAGTGTAGGAAATACCACTCGAGGAAACCTACAGAAAAGCAGATCTGATTTCCTTTAAAAAGATGAACTACCAACTTGTTCACAACAATACCAACAACTCCAAACTCAACAACAACAAGAAAATAAGCAGCGGATCCAAGAACATAAAAGGGTCAGGTCTAACCCAAGCCATTATACACATTCACCACCACTAAGCTAAAGACACACTTAGCACAAAATCACACAATCCTATTCAAACAAACAGTTAAACATTTAATCACATAATCGGATCAAGTCCACAAAGATAGCAACTCGTTCCGAAACTCTCAAGGAATTCTCATCAAAAACCACGTAGATCAAGCGTGTTTCTAATAAGATCTCAAAGCAAGTTCACCAGTTACCAACAGTATCCATGAAACTTAATCCCATGCTCACACAAATGCAACACATAGAGTCCTAACACTTATCGTAAGTATATGTAAAAGTCCTCACCAAACATAATAAACCCAGTGTGGTAAAAACCACTTCCCATGAGCCCAAGGTATTCAAACCTGGTAAGCTCTAATATCAATTTGTCACACCCCACTTTTGATCATCCGAATAACATTACCATATTCAATAACATAAATCCTTTTTCATTAATAGTATGTAGAACTTCACATACATTACATCTATAAATAAAGGAAACTCCTCTCATTGTATATATATTGATTGCAACATGAATTATATTTAAACAAAACGTCTGTAGGCTTACATCTTTATATAAAAATCAAGAGTTTGACCCTTTTTACAACAATGGCATTCCACCAACAATATAAGGCCCCGTGACCAACAATTAAAGAAGATCGTCAATCTTGAAACACTTCTCAACTTGTACCTAAAAAATGATTAGCAATGTGGGATGAACATAAAGTCTAGTAGAGATCCCAAAATGATCCTAAACAATAACGACATATAGATATCTATGATCATGAATACACCATGACGTACAATATAAATAATATGATAGTTTAATATTCAAAAAACGTCCATTTGAATGCCACAAGGTGTAAAACTATTTGTTTTCTTTCCAATTATCCAGTTTAGTTCCAAAAGCATTACTTCACAATACAACCTTATTTATTTTGATCTCCATGTTAATATAAAAGAATTTCGTCTGCACATTTGTTTTGAAGACACATTCACATAAATGAGTCATAACCCAATCTCATAACTCAACCTATTACACACACTTATGTAATAACATATCAACTATCTTCCCTGGCCATAGGCCCAAGGGCATGGAACGCCCATAACAGCATACAGAGAAACATATATTTCTAAATATAAATAATTGAACGTAATACATACTTTCATTTCTATCGTCCTATAGCACGAATGACAAATGATACAACCCACATAACACATAATGCTTTACTGCCTTCACCAGAAGGGGAATGACCTCAAGGTCACACTTTACTGGGTGCAATCCGGAAGGGAGAGGAACCTATCACAAGGCGCTACGCTTTACCGACTCAATATAGAGAGAAATGGACCTCCTTTTACACTTTATCGAGCATAAATCGGAAGGGAAGAGGAACCTCTGTCAAGGTACCATGCTTTATCGACCTCATCCAAAGGGAAACGAACCCCCAAACAATAACACAATAATAGCACAACATGTTAAATTACATAATACTACACAAGTGTAATACATACACATCCTTGAACCCAAGTGATCTTACTCCTAGATTGGTACGACCTAGACTGAGGTGTGGCACATCTAGGCCAAGGTGTGGCACAGCTAGGTCAAGTGTTGTCCTTCCTAGCCGAGATCACTGTCACCCTACTTGCTGACGTCTTGTTATTAGCCGATGTCATTGCCTCGCCAGAGAGCCCATACCGCTTTACTTGTTGAACACTCTTTCGCCATGCTTTTGTCTGGTCTGTCAGCCACCTTTTGAGGGAAAACCCAACCAGTTGCCGCCACGTGTCCCAGCAGAGGGTTAAGCCCAGAACCGAGTGAGAGAACCTATCATTTGGTATCATATCCTTGCCTTTTAGAGAGAGAAGCTCTAGGAGGAAGAAAAAGTTTTAGAGTGAGAAAGTAAATCTTCGAGCTTGATTCCAAGAGATCGAACCGTTAGATTCGTGTATTGAGGTTAGATCCCTGGCTTACTCTTGTTGTTCTTTGTGTCTATCTAGCTACATTGCACGATCGAACCTGTTCTGCACGACATGCATTGATTTGAAGCTGGTTTTTAGAAAGAGAAAATAGTATTCATGTATTCTTGAAGAAAAAGTCTTGTTTTGATCCGAAAGTTTGCATTGAGAATCATGTTTTTGTGTTTGTTTCCGCAAGAACTTCAAGTATGGGTACCCAGGTCCATGTTTTCGAACTCGTAGCATGAAAATCCCAGATTTTGTGATAACAGGTTGTGATTGAGCATTCACATCTACTCAACAACAACAATGCCATCCTCTACCGATGACTAAGGACAAAACCTCTAAACAGATAAATAGATACACGAATCATACAATATAAATTCATAAATAATTCCACATTTTCAAATCAACCATTTCTTATTTCC
Source organism: Camellia sinensis (assembly GCF_055761805.1). NCBI lineage: Eukaryota > Viridiplantae > Streptophyta > Magnoliopsida > Ericales > Theaceae > Camellia > Camellia sinensis. The sequence goes on from NC_138966.1 coordinate 19,418,849, forward strand.
TTTCATAAAAGAGTTACAAATGCCATTTTATTTCTAAAACCAAATCCGTTGTTTCAAAACCATCAACTACGTCCACCCTTGGCCAAAACTTCACATTTTTCCCTAAACCAATCCAATTTATAAAACACAACTTACAATAAAAAGTTAATCAAAACGAATACTAAACCCAATTAAGTTTCATTTTAATAACTAAGCCATTATTCCAATTCTTTAACGCATAAATAGGTTATTACACATCTTCACCCCTTTAGAATTAATTAAGCCCATAACGATAAATTAGGGTTTTTTCCACTCTCAACACGAACATGCCTAGCCATCTCTCAATTAACCGAAACACCCACAACTCATCTAATTCCAACTCCCAAAATCCAAATACCAAACCTCTATTATGCTTTTGTAAAATTTCTCAACAACTTGTTTTTAAATTCTATAAAAACTACCACTTGTACATCTATAACAAGGTACTGAAAGGGAGCAAAGAAATCCTTACCTCTTGAAGTGAAGAGAAGACAACTCAAAAATCATTGGCAACGAAACGACGATCCGTTCAGATTAAATAGAAGACCTCGCCAAGCTCTATGTCTTATTTCAAAGCACTATGGTGGTGAAATCAATGGATTAGGGTGTATGAGAGGGGGTTTTAAGCAAAAACTAGATACAGAGAGAGAGAGACAAAATTAGGTTTAGAAATGTTTTAGAGAGTGAAAGCAGATGAAAAAGTGACCAAAAAAAAACCCTTCTCCCTAATGTGGTATACGCACAGACCACTAGAGTGACCAAAATATCGCTTGAGCGTCAAACACAAATAAGTGAGACTGCTCGAGTGACCTAAACAGGGCTCGAGCGCACAATGACCCCCTCCTAGAAGTTTTGCAGACTGCAGAAGACCGCTTGAACGCAAAAAATACAACTCGAGCGAACTTGAGAAAAAACAGGCATGATTTCCTTTATAAAGAACAAACTACTAACCTGTTCACAACACAACTAACAACTATAAACTCAACAATAATACAAGAAGGAGTATAGACAACGATAGAGAGTATTAGATGATGGATTCAAGAACATGAAAGGGTCGAGTCTAACTGTAGACGTCCTCGAACGCCCCGGGGAGGAACGAGGTCCCCCGTTCCGTTCGATATTGGGCTCACTACAGTTCGGACTCTCAAATTGTCACGGTTCGTAATCTAAACCAAAGAGTCCAAATCCGGCAAATCGTTTTGAGAAAATAGATTTTGAAAGAAGTGCCAAACATGGACTGCTTTGCTAGATACAGAGTCGCCACCTAAATATTTTATTTTGGGGAAATTTAGGAAACCCTAACTCGTTTACCTAAGGCCACGTGTCCGTCATCACCAAAGTTGCCTCGGCTCGGGAATTTGGGTACGATTGGGGAAGGTCACTTCGTGAGCACCCCCGCTCGCCCGATCAAAGATCGGCCTCTACTAACCATGATATCTATTTTTGAAAACATTATGCGTTCTTATTCCGGTTATTAGCCTAGATTTACTATGTGATGCGCACAGCATACAAGCATAGACTGGATCACCTGAATTGGAACAAAACATTTCATGTTTGTTTGTTTGAAAATAGTTTGATGGTGCTACTCGCAAGTAGGCTAAGACGTGGATTTGCCACCCTCAGGTGGGCTTTAGAAAATATGATTTTGCCACTATCTAGTGGGCTTAAAACACACATTTGATGAATTGTTCTAATCCAAATAACCCAACCTTCACCCACAGGCATTCAAGCAGTTATATCATATAAGCACATAGCCTCATGGCAAGCATGCTATCATGGCAGTCACTCACACGCATGCAAGGATGCTAAAGCATAAAACTTACCGAGTACTCCAAGCCAAAACAGAAACTAATTAGAAATCCATGCACGATCCTAATTATACAGAAATGCCTAATGCAACACATGCAAAAGTGCAACTATAGCAGGCTCGGCTATTTTAAACATGGCATATGAAATGCTACAGCTAACATGTATTCAACTTGAAATTGAAATACAATGCAGTTAGTATGATGCGCCGAGCCCGGTGCATGCAAAACAGATGAATGAATGCAAACATGCTATCATACTGTATGCTAATTGAAACATGCCCTAATCTAACCATCATAAGCGGGTAAATAAAAGGGAGAAAGACGTGGGATTGGAAGACATACATCACACACACGCACACTTATTACAGTTGTGCCCTCGCTCGGAGGGTCCGAATAAATAATATACAGTCCCGAATAAATATTACAGTCCAAATAATTACAAAATCCTAATTAATTAACAAATTAAACTAGGTAAGCTGTAAACTAGCATGCAAGCTAGGGACTGCCTTGACGCTGCTTCGGATGATGAATGATGCATGTCCGGGTTGCTTTGGCGCAGAAATCCATTGCGATGCCCCGGTTTGCCTCTGTTTACAATTGTTCTTGGAATGCGTGCCAAGCTCCAGAAGGCTGCTGATTCTTGATTTGCTGCAACAGAGAGCAAGAAAGGGGCATGACAATGTATTTTTATATATGTATGCATACCTCGATCCTCGTGCCACCAATCACGCATCTCGATGCATGATGGCCGAGGAGTCGAATTGCACAACTCAATATGGAATGAATGCACATGAAAACACAACAAAACCTAGACTCCATCATGGATAATCCGGAGTGTCGGCGACTGGGAATTGAGACACGTTCCGTCACTCGGAGTACGAAACGTACCTCGTTTCCCGTGCTCGGGCTAACTCCTATCCCAAGCACAATGCAATATGCATGACATGCATGAATGCAACTAAGATACAACCTAGCATGCACGATGCTATGAAATGGCATACACGATGCACGAGGTAACATGGCATACACAATGCGCTAACATACAACCTAGCGTACACAATGCTATGAAATGAAATGACATACACAATGCATAAATGGACTTACACTAACACAAGTGGACCTCAGCCACACTCACATAAGAGGCCATTAGATGAAAATGAGACAACTCGAGATGTGTACACGCATGCACGCAAACCGAGGACCGACCCTAAGGCACCAAATGCCACTCTAACAAGACATGGCAAGGCATGAAATATGATATGCAAACATGCAAATTTCAGAAGCAAAATATGATACAAAACAACCCCGAATCATGGAAACATGGCACCCGATGCATGAAATGGTACCCGAAATGCAAAATTAGGCATACGCAATGACCTATAGCTATACAAAGCATGCATTATTTGATCATGAAGCATGAAGACAGATTCAAGACAGTCCCAAAACAAGCATATTTACAGTTTTAAGCAAGGCCAAATAGTGAACACAAATGGGGCTAAGCTAACATGCAAAAATGGCTCCGAAAGAGAGATAGTGAAGCAAGTGGCAGCTGCTGTCCCTAAACAGAGAAGGGCCCTTCTACAATGTTGAAGAGGGGCCCAAAATATGGTATTCTACAGTTGGTGGCCGAGCCAAAAACAGTACACAAGCATGCTCAAAATACTATACAAAATAAGGCCTAAAAAGAGGTCTAAACACAAGGAGGAAAAAGGAAACATCAAACAGCAAAAGACCCTTGATGAAACATGAAGAGGGGGTCAAAATAAGGCCATTTACAGTTCGGACCAGAGCCCAAAAATACAAGCACAAGGGGCTAACAAATCATGCAAAAATAAGGCCAAAAGAGGGATATAAAGGAAAGTGGCAAATGGAAGCCTCAAACAGTGATGAGCCCTTCAACAATGTTGAATAAGGGCTCAAAATAAACCACTTTACAGTTTATGACAGGGCTCAAAACAGTTTACACGTAGGCCAAAAATACTACACAAGAAATAGGCATACAAGAGAGGTAAAGAAGCAAGTGCAAAAAGGAAGCCTCAAACAGTGAGAGGCTCTTAAACAAACATGAAAAAGAGCTCAAAAAAATTCTATTTTCAGTTAGGGTCGAAGCCCAAAAGTATGAGAAAGAATGACTTAGAAAGCATACAAAATAAGCTCAAAAAGAGGGAAAAAGTGGCTCACCCTTGAAGACCAAACTTTGACAGCGTTTTGGACCAAGAAATGCTGCCTCCTAAGCTCTAAGAGGACCCTCAAAGCTGCTGGAATGGAGTGGTGGTGTGGTGCTATGTGATGGTGAGGAAATGATGTAAGAATCAAAGGGTTTTTTAAGGCTTAGAGTAGAGAGAGAGAGAGAGAGAGATTTAATGTGAGAGCTCCAAACCAAAATTTTCTAACCCTCCAACACAGCTTGGAGCTTCTAGTTTTATAAGCAAAAGAGGTGGAAAAGAGGGGGAAAAATGGGGGGAAAATTGAAATTCAAATTTCCCCCTAAAAAGGCCAAAAAGTGGGATATAAAGGCAAGTGATAGCTGATGGACCCAAATGGCCGAGAGCCCTTCAACAAAGTTGAAGAAGGGCTCAAAAAAAGACACTTTGTAGTTTATGACAAGCCACGAAAATAAATAAAAATAGGCCTAAACTATCATGCAAGAAAAGGCCTAAAAGAGGGGTAAAGAAGCAAGTGGCAGTAGGAGATCTCAAATAGCAAAAGGTCCTTAATAAAACATGAAAAGGACCTCAAAATATGACTATCTCAAGTTTGGGTCGGAGCCCAAAAATGCAGAATGAAGGTTCGGGAGCCAAAACACGCAGTTCGGGGCCCCGAAAGTGGGCTGTTAGGCACCGAAAGTGGTGTCCGACCACGAAGTTGGTCTCTCGGACTGCAGTGTCCCTCAAAATGGAGTAAATAAGATGCATGCCAAAAATTGGAGCAAACGGAGGTGGTTAAGCGGTCCCGAACCAAGGCACACGGCCAACGGCTCCGAAAAACCGGAAACCGGACTCCAAACGGGCAAAACGGCCTATGACCACGAAACGTAGCCTACGGCCAATGAGAGATGATCTACGAGACCTCTCCCTCCCTTCGGGAAGAGAAAACAGAGAAAACGGAGCCTGGTTCGTAAACCAAGGCAAAACACAAAAGAGTCTGGAAGTCCGGAGGCAAGGCTCGCAGCCGAGACTCTGAAACTTCTGAACGAGCACAATATGCAATATCATCGAGCGCTCAACTGGTGACGTCTGAGTCTCAAGGTCGGTCAAAAATGGGGTGTCTACACTAACCCAAGCCATTATATTGTGTAGATGCGCTATCCCATGTCTTGAGATGATATCTCTGTCATATTTTAGTAACTAGATCTTTGGATACATATTGTGTACGTAGTGCATTAGTTAATTGCACATCAGATCATGCATGACATTATACTATTTCTTTGGCTCACCCTAGAGTACTAGGTGAGCGATTATTTACTTTAGCATATTACGTACACATGTTACTCACTATATCCATTGCTATATCATGTGGCTAAGTGCGCATATGAGATATTTGTTTTAATGCCAATGGATGGAGGTTATATTGCTTGTTTTGGAATGTAATTGTAGTACTTGTGTCATTTAAACTATTGGAAAGTATATTTAATTCCTTTATTTTTATTTTGGAAGTCATTGAAGTTGTTGTATTTTGGTTTTGGAGGAGTACAATTCGATTAAAACTTGTTGGGATTGTTCGTTCACGCTTGTTTACATTGAAAAGTTCTTTGGGAACTTTGGAAAATTTGTTTTGGTGTCAACACTAGCCTTCTTGTGGGTTGACACCACCTTGCTGCCCTGTCCTTAGTGTTTTTGCTACTTTAAAAGATTGACACCAGGGGCTCTAAGGGTCGACCCTTCCCTTACTGTTTTGTTCTGAGTTGCATTCTGAAATAAAGGGTCGACACCACTAGTTCCAAGGGTCGACCCTTGCCCTCTGCACACATTAATGTCTTAGCTTTTCTTCTTGAGGGTCGATACCACTGTCTGAAGGGTCGACCCCTGTGAGTTAATTTCTAGATTTTTGGTTCAGTTTTGGGGCTCTACTTTTGGGGGGGTTGCCTTATTCTTTTCTTTGACTTTAGTGCTATTATTTTACCATTGTAAATAGGCTCATTCACCTTTTCCTTTTTTTTTTCCTTCTCTCTCTCTCTCTCTCTCTCTCTCTCTCTTTCTTTACACTGTGAATCCCTCTCTCTCTCTTAGAAACTCAACTTTTTCACTTAGATCTCTAGATCTACTCACGTAGAGGCATCTTTTCACCTTTTTCCTTTGAGAAAGATTGTAGATCTCGTCAATGGCTTTCTTTTGATCCAACAATTTCATCGTTTCATCGACTTCAAGTTTTTTTTTGAGTTCTCCTTTTTGCTTCAAGAGGTAGGGTCTATTTCTTAAACTTAATATGAGTTCGGTAGCATATTTGTGACGTATTTTGTGATTTATATTTGGCAGTCATTTGGTATGATCTTTACCCTACTTATTTACTATTTCAAAAGACCTATGAATTTGGGTGTTTTGGGTTAAACTTGGGTTTGGATTTGAAATGTAAAAGAGAGATTTTTAAATGAGTTCTTGGAATAGGTGATGATCTTGTATTGGTGTTGAAATATGTTGACATGGTGATTTTGAAAGAAAATGAGGTTTTGTTCTAGAACCATGGGTTTTGGCTTGTGCTCGAAACAATGAAAAATAATGTTGGTTTTGTAAGAGATGGAAAGAAAATGGTTGTGGGATTTTGGGAATGGTTGTTGTTACTCTTTTGGAAAATATATCTATATTGATATCTTTTGATTATTACATTAGAGATAGCTGTTTTGGCTATCGGTGAAGGATAGCATTGCTGTGTGTTAGAAATTGCATGTGGATTAGGCAATTTGAAATCATTTATATCATGGAGCATGTAATGAATTTTGGAATTTGGAAATTGAAACTATATGTTTTGGAAAGAGGTTTCGAAAATTCTCATATTATGTTTTGAAAAATTTGCATTGTTTTGGAAAAATAATATTTTGAGTTACATGTATTGTATTATTGAAAAGGGTAAATGAAATCGTGAATCTAGGAGAAAGTTGTTGTTACATCAAATAAGTTGGTCTGTGAGTCTAGGGTGAAAGTTTCGAAAACTGCGCGTATACATGGGTGCCGATCCCAAAGATGAAATTTCCGTAAAATGGCAATAGTAGCGCTTGTATAGCCTAAGTTTACATTGGGTGCTGGTTTACGGTTTTCTGCGGACAAAATTTCTATGAAAGGTTGTGTTTGTTTTGGAGATTCACCCATTTTTTTACTGTTATGTTATTTTGGCACAAGATATTTGGAAAATGATTTTTGACAATGTGTTTGCTATTATCTAGCGATGTATTCGCATTTGATTTAGCAATGTATTGGCTGGTTGGTATTGAGGTACCATAATTAATTTTTAAAAAGGAATTTTATATCAAACGGATGATTTGAATTCGAAAAATGTTTTGATTAAACGTAAAGTTTTGGTAATCGGAAAGAAAAGATTTTGTTGAGAAATCAAATGGATTTAAAAATGCATTTGGGCATATTATATATATGTATTGCATCATGATCATTTATGCTAGTGGAGCATGTCTGGTTTTTGAAATATTCTCTACTGAGTTTTATGCTCACCCTACGTGGCTGAAAATGTTTTTCAGGTGTACATGTGTGGATGTGGATTATGACGTGAAGCTGTGTTCGGAACCGTGTAGGGTGGTTATGTTATTTGTAGGCCAAGGGTCCTTTATGTTATTTATTGGTCGTGTGCCATTCTTGTAAGGGTTATACCCTTGTATATGATTGAAGCCTCAGGGTGTTTAATTTGATTTTATAAGATCTGTGCATGTCTTACTTACAGAACATCCATTCGACTTAGATCTTGTATCTAGGAATGTATAAAATTGGATAAACACATATATTGTGTGACTATATTATATTCATTTGCATGAGAGTTGTTATCTATTATTCATTGTTAGGTGGTTTAATTGATTTTTATGCTTCTGAGTTTGTACAAAATAAAAAAAGGCTTTTCAAAAGTGTATGAAATCAATGTACAAGCAAAATTCATGACATAATCTATATTTACATTCCTTAGATAGTAATGATAGCATTTATAAATAATGAGAATATGAATATGTATTGATTATAAAAATCACATCATGACTTAGTATATGCTGATCTTTTGATCAGGTGAGCGGAGGTGCTCAATTAATGACCTTCCATTTTATACCTAGGTTCCAAAGTCAAGACACTTTGATTATAATGGACAGTGGCCTTTGGCACGAGTCACGGATTTTCTAATTTGCCCAAAAGATTAGGTGGTGACTCTGAGATCTAGTGATGTAGTCCATTTCTAGCATATTTTAGCAAATAAATGGATTTTCTATAAAAATTATTGAATTTGGACTCTCATCCTCTGTTTCACATTGCACTAATAAGACTAGATCAAGAGATCTAGAGTCTGAACTGTTAGATGCACTTGGTAACCCCAAATGCATCTCATAGTTCGTTACACAGTCAAAATCAAGATATATTCCATATTTAGTAGCAGGTTCATTTTTTGCTATTTTAGGAATAAAGTCATATTTTATATGAATATTTAATGGTCTTCTTTTTCCTAACTTTATTTCCTTCTTAGAAGATTTTTCCAAAAACTAAGGGCTGGTTTGGCATCACCTATAAAAGTCAAAAAGCCAAAAAGTCATTAAAAAAAATAAAAAGTTCATACTATTTCCCTTTATTTTGGAGGGAAATCTGTCAGATGAAAAAAAAACAAAACAAAAAACAGTGGTGTCACAAAACTGTGCAGCCACAACTTCCCATAAAAAAAAGAAAACATGGCACACTTGAAGCCACACATTCCCATTAAATTTTTTTTTTTTTGAGAAGAGAAAAAAAGTTAGCACAGTAATGCTGACTGTGTCAGGGAGGGTAATTTCGTAATTTTGCTATTTTATACAATATTTTAATACATATTTTTTTTTTGTAAAAAGTCAAAAAGTTATCCCAAACTGCTATATTTTTTCCCTTTACTTTTTCATCCAAAAAGTCAAAAAGTGTACTTATATAGTTCATTCCAAACAACCCCTAAAATTTCCAAATGCTTTGTTCATTTCGGATATTTTAGCTTTTCTTTTAATTGATAGCGTTGTTCTTTTAACTCCGTTGGATCAATAGAATCGCTTATTGATTTTTTAAGCGATTTTTATCTTCTATAATTATCCATATATAGATTTAAATGTTTTTGAAGATCTTTTGAGAATATTCCTTCTATAGGATTTTTTGGTGCGAATGTACCACTACCATCTAGATCTTTTTTATCTTTTGCAGTTTTTGCAGTTTGTTCAATGACCACAAAGGAAGTTTCCAATCTTTTAATAAAACTTTCTTTTTGATTTTTAAGAGAATTTTTTTTAATTTTTTTTTATTTCTCTTAACTCTTTGGATATTTTAGTAATCATGATATTTTGATTTTTACAAATATTTAAAGTTTCTTTACTCACATCCATTGACTATTGGGTGTAACTCCAATAAATCCCAAATTAATGACTAATGGACTATTTAGTCCTGCATCTTTTCTTTTGAACCAAAAAATCCTGAGATTATTGTAATGTCACATTTGGCCTTCATCTTCCGCATTTTTATGTTTTAATTGGAGGGCAATGCTGGTATTGTGTATTGTTGAATTTACTTTTGTAGCCATGGAGCACACTACAGGGCTTAGTTTTTCCTCGTCTTTGATTGAAGCTTTCAGACTGTATAAGGAAACAATGGTGATGATCATTTCCACATTTGAACATTGCTACGCGTTCTTATTGAAACCCTAAATGCGGGTTTTGAATCTTCGAATATAAACAACACGAATTTCACATTGGTGTTTCGGGAGAAACCCTAAATCGGGAGGAAATCAACATGCTTACACCAAGTAGTGGTATCGTTGACTGCGATGGACCAAAACGTTGCTTCATCTGCTTCGTTACCCCAATTAACATCGCTGTCGTACACAAACACTGCAAAATACGCCGCCGATTCAGTCATCCCCGGAGTTGCTGACGCTGATGATGTTGCTAACGTTAATGATGCCATTGATGTTGGTGATGCTGATGATGTTATTGATGTCGCTGATGAAGGCCAAATGTTGATGATATTGATGATGTCGCTGATGTTGGTGACGCTGGTGATGTTGATGATGTTGGTGATGTTGGTGATGTCGTTGATGTTGGTGATGTTGCTGATGTTGATGATGTTGGTGATGCTGGTGATTTTGATGATGTTGGTGATGTTGATGATGTCGCTAGTGGATTCGCATCCATCGGAGTATTTCTGGCGAGCAATGGAAGAGTGAGGGAGAGTATGGACGAGTGTGAGCTCTTTCTTTCCCTCTTCCAACGGCTCGAACACTACACCCGTAAGAGGCCGATTGTCCGAGCCCTTAGAAGCACAAACCACAAACCCATTTTCGATCTTGGCTTTCGAAGAAACCTCCAAAACAGAGGACCCAAATGGACTCAGATTGTCCCCATGAGGGTTCAAGAGAGAGAAAGTTGAAGCAGTTCGGAGAAGCAGAATGGTGTTTGTAGAGAGAGAGAGAGAGAGAGAGAGAGAGAGAGAAACAATGAGGTTTGTAGAGAGAGAAAATGAGGTTGAGGAAGAACAAAGGAAGATGAGAGGGTTTATGAGTATCAGAACAAACGAGGTAGGAAAGTGAAGCTGCAATCAAAACTGATGAACTCTTTTCAGGAATCTTACATGGAGTGTACATTATAAAACATGATTCCTGAAAGCTTACATGCAAACCAAACACCAAACTAGGACTGTTGTTTTGTGATGTCCCAAAATAAAACATTATAAACCAAACGCTAAGTTGGTAATGGTGAAACTACTTTCAGAACATAATATGGACAAAAATGTAAATTTCATACATAATATATCAAAAACATATACCATACCAAAAATAAAAAGGACTAAATGGTTTAAGAAAAAACACCCAGGACTAACTAGAGTAACATTTGCCAAAATAGGATTTATGAGTAATTTTTCCTTGACTATTTACTAGTCTTATGGTTTTAGTTTTACTATTTTCGTGATCAAGATGTATAAGTTTTTTTTTATTATTTATTTTTTATTTTTTTATATTTTACATTAAATATTGAATTTTCATGTTTAAATTTTTTCCTAAATTCGATTTCTAGGCTTTGATTATAAGATTGAGGGTCTCATAATGTCTTATAAATGAAAACAAATTTAAAAAAAAAAAAAAACTTATACTAAATTTAAAAGCTTAATTATAAAATTATATTAAAGTTGTAGAGTCACTTTGTAATTTATAAAACTTAAGGTTAGTGAAAAGATGAGTTAGATTGTTTGGTGAGTGGAAAGATGATGCGGATGAGGAGGGGAAGTGCCACCTGAGTGGTGGTCGTTTTAGGTGTGAAAGATTGGTAGTCTCAATCTTTGTTCATTCTCCCACAAAATAATCAGTCCAGGAAATGGATATAGTCATCATAAAAAATAAGGGAAAATACATGTTAGTAGAAAAGACAAAAATTAATTACTTATTAATAAAGGAGTTTGTCATTTGGACGGGCCTTCTCTTCAGTATTTAATTGGATTGGAGAGGTGTTATTGGGTATATTGGGTTCATTTTTAAGCCTCATTTTAATAATTTGAATCGTTTATATTTTAAATTTTAACAAATACGTCATATATTTTAGAGTTTGAGAAGTACAAAATTGATAAACCCTAAAATATAAATGATTTGAATTATTAAAATGAGATTAAAAAGTAAGTCCAATAGATCCAACAATACCTTTCCAATCTAATTAAAGATTAGAAAGAAGCCCAATCTTTATCATTTTATAATTTAATATTTATAAAATTTATCATTAATTTATAATTTTTTTTTTTTTAAATTTCCACTGACATTCACATGTAATTTTCTTTAACATATAAGATGTGATTGACAATGACGCATTTGGGACCAATAAGATTGGTGTTCAATTAGAATACTTCTTAAGGTGGATGTAACCCAAAATAATAATAAATAAATTATAAATACATTTTTAAAATTTATTTAAAATATAATTTGTTTCTTATGATTTAAAAAATTATATTTCATCCTTTGAAATTCTAATTTCAATTTAAATGGCTCATTTTATTAATAAATTATTAAATTAATTAACAGTTTTTAATGATATTAAAAATTTATTTTAATTAATAGTTTAGGTAATTTTATCATTCTATAAGAAATTAGTTAATAATTTCATTTTTTAGTTAGTTTTGTTAAATAAATTTTTTTGATAATTAGATATTTGTAATTTTCTAAATCACATTAAATAATCAATATTTTAAGTAAATCTCAAGGGAATTGTTATAATTTATTCGTAAAAAAAAAAAAAAAAACAACTTTGGGTTTAAATTTTGAGTAAGGCCTCGTTTGGGAACAGACTTTTTTAGGAACTTTTTAGCTTTTTGGTTAAAATGTGATGTAAAAAAGACTAGTATATTTGGGATGACTTTTTGACTTTTTACGAAAAAATGAATAAAAAGTAAAGAGAATTTTTGACTTTTTACGAAAAAATGAATAAAAAGTAAAGAGAAAAGAGAATCTTTGACTTTTTAGTATGGATTGATTTTTTAATGTTTTTAATAATTTTTTAACTTTTTAACTAAAAGGGACACTTGCCAAACGAGGCCTAAACAACATGTAATTGGCTGTCAGTAAGTAAAGGATAAGGATGAAAAGATTCTCAAAATTTAATATAATTTCTATTATTATATAAGAAAGAACATTATTTTCTAATGTTCAAAGTTCTAATATAATTTTTAAAATTTTTAAATATAAAAAATACATTTGTAATTATATTATTGATTCTTTTCATTTTATTGATATTTTTCTTACCATTTCATTAAATAGTCTAATAATCAATATGGTAAGGGTTTTTTTTTTTTTGTTTTTTTTTTTTTGTTTTTTTTTTAATTTTCTTTGATTATAAATGTGACAAAAAAATCTGTAATAATTTGATTTGGCTTATCTAATCATATCTATAATTTTAGAATTTAAAAAGATTTATATAGAAAATCAAAAAATAAAAAATCGAATCATATTTAATTCATATCTAATTTGAAATTTAAATTTTTTTTAAAAGAAATTCCAAACATAATGTTAGTTTTATATAATTTCAAAATTTAAAAATATTAATTAAAATTTTTAATTTTAAAAACTAAAAACTAATGTGGCATCTAAAAAAGTTAAAAAAAAAAAAAATAGGCGTCAAATATTTATTGCACATTTATCATTTAAAAAATATTTATCAATTTAATAATTAAATAAACAAATGGGCCAAGTAATCATTAATTAGGTATGAATCAAGACAATTCTCCAAGGATCGACTTGAGTCAAGAATTAGTACCAAAATCAATTCAAACTTTGTTTCTATGCTATTTTTAATGTGTTAATCCAATATTGACACTTTCAAACTAACTCATTTGCGTCACAATATAATAAATTATAATATAATTCAAATATAGAGTTTAAATTTATTATAATCAAATGCTTATACTAATTAACTGATCATTTTTTAGATAAGATCCAAAGTTAGAACTAGAATTTATTTCATAGTTCATACTAACTAGATCTTGGATAACTTTTTCATAAACAAATATACCTACATATTGTAGTTTAAACATAAATACATAAATTTTTTTAACCCAAGCTTAAAAATTAAAATAAATAGCATGTTCATATTTATGATTTTTGTTATAAAAAGCATTAATAGATATGTATCTAACAATTTAATAAGTAAATGGGTCAAGTGGTTCTTGAGTTAATGATTTGGTTATTAGAATTAAGCTGGCATGAAGGTCGAATCAACTAACTTCGAGGTCACTTTTAATATCTATCCCAACACTAGGTCTAGAGAACAAACAATTACCCATTTTAATATGAGTGTTATGACATAAAATAAATTATGATTTTTAAACATGAGTAGGCAAATTTTTAGAATTTACAAAATAGACAAAGGATAATTAGTACATTGACAAATGTGATTTACCATATCATGAGGTAAATTTTGACATAGAATAAACTAAAATTATAGAATTCATTGGGCGAAATGTATTCATTTTTTTAAACATAAATGTAATTTTTTGTAATTTATGATTTTTTTAAAAAAATTTCAATTAAACAATGTATTTTTTTTATTTTTTTATTTCTAATAACATAGAACACACAATGAAATTTAGAAAAATATTTTTAAAAAGGTTCAAACTTAATTGATTCGAAATTATTTTTCTTACATATTTTAAAATAAAATTTATGTTATTATTTAATTTTTGAATATTTATTTATATCCGTGCATAGCACGGGTATTATGTTAGTTTTAACATAATTTAAAATATTTTTACATATTTTTATAATTTTTTACACATATCAATATAATTTTTACGTATTTCTCTTTTTTCTTAATTTTGTTTGTACTTTTTTCAACTTTGAATAAAAGAAATTTCCATTTTAATTAAATAAAAAAATGTTGGAAAAAAATGGATTTTTTGTTAGATCCCTACTAATATTACTTCAGAAGAATAGGGATAAATAATTTTCTACTAGTATTCAGATTCTCCAACAAACATGGTTGATCATTTTGGACAAAAACAACCCTTACAATTAGTTACTTTTTAATTTGTTTAAGTGATTTTAAAAATTTTAAATTTAATAACTTTTGGTTTACATCACCATCTTTTATAAATTTTATATTGTTAGAATCCTATTGCCAAGATCTTTTAAACAAGACATGAATAATATGAAATTTTGAAGAAAAAAATTCACGAAATTTTACTGTGTTCGTTGTTACGTCACAGTAAATTTGTTTTGACATCATACAGAGTGAAATTTCACTCAGAGTCAACACAAAGAAAAAAGCATAAATAAAGAGAAAAACACAGTGACGCAGAGAAAATTTTGAGTTTCCACACAAAGAAAAGTACAAAAAACATAAAGAAAATTTTGTATTTCAACACAAAGAGAAACAAAGACAAAGATTTCGTGTTTCAACACAGAAAAAAACATAGAGGCATAGAGAAAATAATATGGAGAGAGAGAGAGAGAGAGATTGGAGATGATAGAAAAGAGTTTAAAACGCCTAGATCAAATTTGTGTACAAATCAACGATAATAAAACAAACCCACCAAAAAGAAAATGAAACATGCTAGATCTATGCATAGATTGGTGAGAGGCTATCGGTGGTAGTGAACAATGGTAGTTAGGTGATGGTGGCAGATGACAGAGTATCGGTAGATGCGGTTGAGAGAGATAGAGAGAATAGGTGAAAAATTCGAGAAAATTTTTAGGATTTCTAGAATTAAAAGGGTATTTTGGTGAATGTATGTTAAAATTTGTTCTTATCCTTTTAAAATTCTATGAAGGATCCTTCTTAAAGTCTACTTTCTTTCTCTTTTCTTAACGTAGGGTTACTTTTAACCTATTATCTCTTTATTTTGAGGATGATTATGTGGTATTGTTGTGACAATGAATCTTTATTTTGATGCTTGAGTATAAGTTGAGTTTTATGCTTAACAAATTGGAATTTGTTAGTAATGGGCGCCCATGTGGCATGACCATTTAAATTTAAATTTGATCATTATCCAAATAGGTTTTGAATTTGAATTCAAACCTATTTAGGATAACCACTCAAGATACAGATGTTATCAGTTTTAACTGATATGGATAGATATTATAATATATTATATATCTGATATATGGTTATGGGTAATCAAGTAAGAAACAACGTATAGTTTGTTTCTACCCATATACTGACTCTCTCCCACAAAACAACGATCAAGTCTTTGCACTGTGATTTTGTGTGGGTGATATTCAATCTGTGATATCACTCCACTGCTGGGTTGATTTATCAGTTCCCTAGAAGCACGTGATTTATCCAAGAAGGTTCTATCATTAAGAAGGTATGATCTGATTATTTTATCCGCTGCATATTCTGTGTTTTTGATTTACATTGGTATCAGAGCATGTTTATGGATATTTTCGTGTTTCCTTTAATCATGTGTATACTTTTATATGTATATGTATATATTATACAAATGAATATTTGTAGAGGAAGAAAAAAATTTTATCAGATTAGGAGCATAAAAATATTTTTTTTATGTTCATTAATGTCTTTTTTCATATCATAAATAGTTTTATTTTGAAAAAAGGAGTCCGGCAGTACAAAAATCGGACCAGAAAACACCCTGGAAGGCGGCACGTGGTCTGCACGCGCCACCTGACGCCGTGGGCCATTTCCACGCTCCCCCACGCGCCAGCTGCTCAACCGACGCGCTTGCACGCGCTCTCACGCGCGCGTCAGCGGCGCAGCCACGCGCGCGCCCTCCGCGCCACGCGCGCGCGCCGTGCTCTGAGCCGCGGACTGAGCCGCGAGCCGAGCCGCCGCCGAGCCCCGAGCCGAGCCAAGAGCCGAGCCGCGATCTGGGCCGCGTGCTGAGCCGCGCCGTTTTCCTCGGCTGGCTTGGCTGCTGGCGATTAGGCACTGTTTGTTTTGTTTTTAATTCTGAATTGCATTAAATGGTCATAATTAATTCATTACATATTTGTTTTATGCGTGGCTTATACTGTTAGACTCAGAATTAATTTTTCTACATTCTGTAAAATTTTGAAAATTTTCAGAAAATATAAATTATTTTTCCTGTGTTAATAATTCATGTTTTATGCTTTAAACTGCTTCTGGTGTTGCATAAATAATTTTCTGGGGCTGAAATATTTATTGTAGACTTCTGAAAGGTTTTATTATTTACTGGTAATATTGTCTCATTTTATCAGTTTCTGGATTTTTTATTTCTAATTTTATGTGTATTTATTAGTCATTTAAAATTCCAGAATATTTCAAAAGAATTTCAGAATATTTCAGAACAATGTACATTTTAATTATGGCATAATCTGAATATTGTTTCTGTTTACTAGTTTCTGGATTTTTTATTCCTAATTTTATGTGTGTTTAATTAGTTATTTAAAATTCCAGAAAATTTTAGAAAATTCCAGAAAATTTCAAAAATGATGTACACTTTAATTATGGCATAATCTGCATATTAAATACAACTTTATTTTTTTTTGGGTTTTTTAATATGTTGCAATTAAAGAAGCATGATTAATTATTTATTTATTTATTTGAATTCCATCATTAAATAAATATAGTATGAGTTGTTTGTAAATTTATATAGAGATGCTATTGTATGGAATTTATCATGCTTTGTATATGCCATAAATAGTGGGAGATTGTTTGATTGTTTTTTGCGCATGGAATGAAATTAAATTTTGATAATTATCACTAGAGGCGCAAGAGATGATTACGAGCATAGCAAATTTTCGATCTTGAGACATGTGTAAAATTATCATTATTTAATTTAGATTCTTTTTTGCTGCAAAATATTTTGTTTTGTGTTGCTATCATTAATATCCCCTGCGCATTTATTTACTCTGTATGTAGAAATGGCTGCTAAGACAGTGGTGGCAGACTTAACTAAGGGAGAGAAATTGGATGGCGACAATTATGACATATGGCGCCGTAAGATCCAATACCTCCTCAATGAGCAAGAAGTGTTGACCATACTTGAACAAGTGATGGTTGAGCCAGAGCAGGGCAATACAGCTCAACATCGTCGTGATCTTGAAGCCTTTCAGACTTGGCGTAACAAAGATCGGTGTGCGCGCTTTACTATGCTGAGCAGCATGCACAACGACTTGATTAGTGAGTTTGAGCATTGCCCGACTGCATTTGAGATGTGGGAAGCTCTCAAGCAAAAGTTTGGTATTACCTCTTTGGCAAAGCTACGTGGGCTGACTATGAAGTTTGACTCATATCAGAAAAGGGCGCATCACTCGATGAAGCAGCATTTGAGAGTCATGTCAGCCATGATACGTGAGCTTGCGGCTGCTGGGCATAATTTGACTCAAGAGCAGCAAGTACAGGCTGTGATACGCTCTCTGCCAAATTCTTGGGAGCAGATGAAGCAGAACATGATGCATAATGAGAGTGTGAAAACATTCGAAGACATATCGCGTCATTTGGAGCTAGAGGCTGAGCGCCTTGAGGCGGCTAAGTCTGATGGTTCTGCTATGGTGGTTGAGTCAAGCTCACGTAGGACTTCTCAGTTCAAACGTGGAAAAGCAAAAGGTGCCCCTAAGAAGCAAGCAGCGGTTGCGCCTAAGCCCAATGGCGCTAGAAATTTCAAGCGTAGGGGCAAGAGAGGTGGTAAGAAGGCAAAGGCTAAGATGACATGCTTTAACTGTAACAAAGAAGGACACTTCGCTCGGGATTGCCCTGAGCAGAAGAAGGTACTCCCTTACTTAATTTCTCGCATTCAATGCTTTGTGTCTAGTCAAGCATTAATTGCTCATTCTCCTCATTTTTGGGTTGTAGACTCCGGAGCAACAGACCACATCGCGAGGGACAGAGTAGGGTTCGTTGAGTATCGCCGAGTACCTGCTGGGAGCAGAAAAGTTTACATGGGGAACGAGTCCAGTGTGGAGGTGCTTGGCATTGGCACATTCAAGCTGGAAATGCGACGAGGGCGCACCTTGTATCTTCATGATGTTCTTTATGCTCCGGATATTCGGCGAAACTTAGTTTCAGTTATTAGCATGATGAGCCTTGGTTTTAGCTTTTGTTTTGAGAATAATGGTGTTAGCATTTATTTGGGAACAATTTTTTATGGTTTTGGTTATCTTTCAGATGGTTTTTTAGTTTTGGATGTGGATGATTCTAGTATTAATAAAAATGCCAATGGATCTATTTCTAATATTGCATCTTTTTGTGATAATGATTCTATGAGATGGCATGCTAGATTAGGCCACATAGGGCAAGACAGGATGACTAGATTAGCTAGAGAAGGTCTTTTAGGCCCACTCGCTAGAGTCACTTTGCCTACTTGTGAGCATTGTCTTGCTGGAAAGGCAACAAGAAAACCATTTGGGAAAGCCATAAGGGCATCTATCCCATTGCAACTTATTCATTCTGATATATGTGGACCAATGAATGTGAGGGCAAGGCATGGAGCCCCTTATTTCATCACATTTATAGATGGTTGCATACGTTTTGGTCATGTCTATCTGATTTCTCACAAGTCAGAAGCATTGGATTGCTTTAGACGGTATGTTAATGAGGTTGAGAATCAATTAGACAAGAGCATTAAAGCTCTAAGGATTGACCGAGGACGTGAGTATCTATCTGAGCAATTTAAAGTGCTCTGTGAGGAAAAAGGAGTTATCAGGCAATTGACAATTCCTAGGACTCCGCAACAAAATGGTGTAGCGGAGAGAAGGAATCGCTCATTGCTTGACATGGTTAGATCAATGATGGCGCAAGCTAATCTTTCAATTTCTTATTGGGGAGATGCTTTGTTGACTGCTGCCTACGTCCTTAACCGTGTGCCCTCCAAATTAGTTCCTTCCACCCCATATGAGATGCGGACTGGCAAAAAGCCTGATTTGGGCAATTTGCGGCCTTGGGGTTCGGCAGCTTACATACACAACGCTTCTCATAAGTTTGGGAAGTTGGGCCCTAGAGGAAAGAAGTGTATCTTCATTCGCTATAGTGAGCATTCTAAGGGCTATGTGTTTGTTGGGGAGCATCCGGATGGAAGTGTGACTGAAATTGAGTCGCGAGATGTGGATTTCCTAGAGGAGGATTTCCCTAGCAGAGGTGAGGTAACTAGAGAAGTAGAATTCTACGAGATGGAGGATCTACTTGAAGGCGCACCTAGTAGCTTAGTAGAGAATGAGGAAATAATTCCTCAAGCTCCTAGGGACAGTGGGAGCGATCTACCTACCCATGGATTAGATCCAATGGATGAGGATTCTCAAGATTCTCAACTACGTAGAAGCAAACGTGGAGCTATACCCCGTCGTCGTTTTGAGATTGAAGGGAAAGCATTCATGATTGCTCCGAGTGATGAGATGGAGCCTAAGAATCTCAAAGAGGCTCTCTCATCCCCTGCTAGTAAAGAATGGAGTACTGCAATGGAAGAAGAAATAGAGTCTATGAAGAAAAATCATGTCTGGGACTTGGTTGATTTGCCGCTAGGGCGCAAGACTATTGGGAACAAATGGGTTCTCAAAATCAAGCGCAAGGCAGATGGTTCCATAGAAAGGTATAAGGCTCGCCTAGTGGCGAAAGGTTACACCCAACGAAAGGGTGTGGACTATGAGGAAACTTTTTCACCAGTTGTAAGGTTTGCCTCTATTCGCCTAATCCTGGCCATAGTAGCTCAGTTGGACTTAGAGCTATATCAGATGGACGTTAAAACTGCATTTCTCAATGGAGAACTGGATGAAGAGATCTATATGGATCAACCAGAAGGCTTTGTGGCAGTAGGTCAGGAGCGCAAAGTTTGCAAGCTTCAACGATCTATTTATGGCTTAAAGCAATCATCCAGACAGTGGAATCTGAGATTTCATCGAGCCATTATTTCAAATGGGTTTACGATGATTGATGAAGATCACTGTGTGTACGTTAAGCGGTCCAAGGACATTTTTCTGATATTGTTATTATATGTAGATGACATATTATTGGCTGGAAATGACAAGGAGATGATTGTCGCCACTAAAATGTGGTTGTTCTCTACATTTGAAATGAAGGACATGGGTGAGGTGAGCTATGTGCTCGGTGTTAAGATCCTTAGGGATCGCTCTAGGAGACTTCTTGGTTTGTCTCAAGAGACTTACATTAAGACTATTCTAGAGCGGTTCCAGATGCAGAGTTGCAAACCCATTGACACTCCTGTTGCAAAAGGCGAGAGCCTAAGCCTTGATATGGGTCCTAAGACTCAAGAAGAAAATGAAAAGATGGCCCGTGTTCCCTATGCAAATGCTGTTGGAAGCTTGATGTATGCTATGATGTGTACACGTCCTGACATTTGTTATGCAGTCGGATTGGTGAGTCGTTACCAATCCAACCCAGGACCAGCTCATTGGAAAGAAGTTAAGAGGATATTACGATATCTTAGAGGAACTGCAGATTACACACTTTGCTACCAGAGTTCAGATCTACATCTAGTTGGCTATTGTGATGCTGACTGGGGAGGAGACCTAGATGAGCGTAAGTCTACTTCAGGATATGCTTTCATGCTTAGCGATGGTGCTATTTCTTGGAGCAGTAAGAAGTAATCCTGCATCGCCTTATCGACCATGGAGGCTGAGTTTGTGGCTTGTTCATCTGCCGTTCAGGAAGCCGTGTGGTTGAGGAGATTCCTTCAGCATTTGGATGTTGTCACACACACTTCAGACCCTGTGACTATCCATTGTGACAGCATGGCTGCACTCGCTTACGCTAAGGATCCTAAATACCATGGCAGAACCAAACAAATTGATGTGAGGTTCAATTTTATCAGAGATATTTTGGCGCAGAAAGAAGTGATCCTGGAGCACATCCCTACGAGTCGCATGGTTGCGGACCCTTTGACTAAGCCCATTGCTAGAGATGTTTATCTTACTCATGTTAGGGCTTTAGGACTACGTAGGTGGTGATATTTTTTATGTGTATTCAGTTGAACTCATTTTTGGGGATATTTATGCCATTAGTATTCATACTTGTTTCTATCACACATTTATGTTTACTACTTTTAGTAATGGTTTGTGAATTAGCATACACAAAACAATTAAATTGATGTTAGCAGGCAAGATTGGCTCACTCACACGAGCAATCGCCCTTAGCGCTGGGTAGCGAGTAAGGATGAGACTAGAAGCTAAAATTATCCACTAGCTATGTCGCCTTGGTTGGAGCCAAGATGAGGTCTTGTTAGAGACCGACCATGGATATGAGCGTACCCACTTTTCCATGATATGTCTGTTATGGATAGCCAGATGCGAGATCTCATTTGATGCCTGAGAGGCGAGCAAATAGAGAATTCGAGTTAGACGCTAGGAAGCGACTCGTGCGCTTAAGAGCGACTAGACTAAGATCTGTATGGTGTGTGAGTTTAACATCACTCTTTGGAAGAGTAACTCCACTATAACATGCATTCATACTGCATGTGCTTATCGACCCGTTAGCGAGGTGAAAGAATGGATCCCTGCTTCTTCACCGTGTGAGTCCTAAAAGTCATTTTTTCCTAAATGACTTTACTTTGTGCCTTTTGTGACCTTTGACTATGTCATAAGATGAGGAGTTGATGTTCAGCTACTTTGGTATGTTGCCTGCGGTCATGTATGATTCGGCTTTAAGGGACATTACTGGGAAAGCGGTCAATTTCAAATTGAATGATATGAGGGTGAAGGGAAGATCATCTAGTTCTACATCTCTGCTCTATATTCACTGTCGACAACTCACATCGCTCTTTATAGGATGCTGATTGGGTGTGAATATAATGCGGGACCTAGGAGAGTCAAACATGCTCTTTGAGGGATTAGAGATGTTTTTTAGACTGATGTAGCTAGATGGGTCTGGGTACATGAGACACTATTTCTGTTCTTTTTGGGTTGATGTCTCTATGCTGACTCATATTGAGTTTCTAGTATAGAGCTCCCACTTGCAGGTGTTCTCAGCGGTCACACGGTGCATTGGCTAGTATGAGATTGTTCTTTTTGGGGAGATTGAGATAGAGATGTGGCAGTGTCATGCCAACTCATGTGCGAGTGGGAGATGTTAGTAATGGGCGCCCATGTGGCATGACCATTTAAATTTAAATTTGATCATTATCCAAATAGGTTTTGAATTTGAATTCAAACCTATTTAGGATAACCACTCAAGATACAGATGTTATCAGTTTTAACTGATATGGATAGATATTATAATATATTATATATCTGATATATGGTTATGGGTAATCAAGTGAGAAACAACGTATAGTCTGTTTCTACCCATATACTGACTCTCTCCCACAAAACAACGATCAAGTCTTTGCACTGTGATTTTGTGTGGGTGATATTCAATCTGTGATATCACTCCACTGCTGGGTTGATTTATCAGTTCCCTGGAAGCACGTGATTTATCCAAGAAGGTTCTATCATCAAGAAGGTATGATCTGATTATTTTATCCGCTGCATATTCTGTGTTTTTGATTTACAGAATTTTACCCAACTTTTTATCTAGATTTCAAATAAACTCTTATGGATTATGAGTATTGATGTTGAGAACTATCACATATATGAAGAGGGCGTAAAAGCCCAAAATTTATTTAAAACCTTAATTTTGATTTCGATGAAAAAATGATGTTTGGATGGAATTGACTTTCAAATCATGAAATTCAATAAACATTAGACATAAATTAGTGGATAACTAGATTTTGGAGTATATTATTAATGTATGTTGTGTTGTGATTTGTAGATTTGAAAATTATTCATCCATGTATTGTATATTTCACTATTCATCTCATGTAATTATGAATGCATGGTTACTTAGAAGGTGGTAAAAATGGGGAGGTAAATAGTGTATTAGTCCGGGTATGGAGTCGGTTTTTTGGAACGATGTGGTGTGTTGGTACCTGCGTGGGGAGTTTAGGTGCCCAAATGCCCTAACTTGAGCTTATCGCCAGATGAATGTGAGAAAATATTTTTGAGTGTCCACTGGTCCTGCCGTATAATAGTCTGCGAAAGTGAAAAAACGGATGATTTTGGGTGCCCATCACCCACCGTATTAATAGCCGGCGAATGTAAGGGTAGTTTTGGTTATAAATCTATATATATGTAGTATGGGGCTCCTACGAGGGATTCATGGCATATTTACCACCCCGTTGTTGAGAAAGGTTTTCAATGAAATAAAGATGAATTTGTCTTCTTGTCCTTTTTAGTTTTGAACATAAATTTTAAATTGTGTTTGGGTTATGATTATGCCATGTGAATGTTCAAGTAATTAGATACTCTATTAAATGTATCTCTACTCCAATCAAAACAAATGTTCAACTCTTCTCTATCTAACATTTTTCAAGAAATGGTGATGTGCCACCATCTCAGTGAGGAGTAGACTCTTTTGTTTTGATTGGAGCACTGAGGCTCATGAATGGTTAATTTCAAAGCTCCGAGCTTATTTATTTAGGACCATGAGTCCATTTTTGTTGTAACAAAGCCATGCCTTAATTTTTTTTGTAAGCCGTTAAGGCATATTATTTGTATTCTCTAATTTGTTGAATACGAAACTGTAAAAGGAAACCTTAGTTCAATAAGAAAGAGGATCACTTGGGTTAATGTTATTATGATGATAATAAGATTTGGGTTCAATCGCGTTTTAATTAATGTTTTGTATTAAATTATTTGGGGGTGTTACAAACTCATACACGAACATATATGGAGGACCTTTCCCTAATTTTTCCAAAAGTTTAAAACAAATCTGAAAAATATTCGAAGGAAATAAGTTACATTTTATCAAAAAATACTTAAAAAGGGTCATATTTTGGTTTTAAAGAAATTTTTGGATTTACTTTGTTTTGTTTTGTTTTGTTTTTTTAATTTAACATCGTCTAGATTAAATGGAATTATAAAAATTAAAGTTTAAAAAAAAACAACCATTAAGATAAAATTAAGTTAATAAAATAAAACCAACTTATAAACTACAATCAAAACTCCTGGCAAGTTAATATTTTAGTTAAAAAGTCAAAAAGTTATTAAAAAAGTTAAAAAGCCTATAATCTATGTTAAAAAGTTAAAGATTTTATTTTATCTCTACTTTTTACACATCTTTTCGTAAAAAAATTAAAAAATCATTCCAAATATATTAATTTTTTTACCTTATATTTTAACTAAAAAGTTAAAAAATTACTAAAATAATCTATTCCCAAACAACGCCTTAGATAGTCATTGTTTTTATTTAACAGATTTGATATTTGACTTCCCTTTGGTTTACCAAGTTCATAAGCCTAGGGATAGCCTCCGATTTTTTACGCACCCAAATGGGTTTAAAGGTCATGGAAAATTGTTAGGTACTCCCGAATCTATTTAGACTACTTCTAAGTTATTAAAAAAAGTTATGGTCAAAAGAAAACATCCAAATTGTAATTATAAAGTAGTATCATTATTAATAAAAAAGTAAATGGTAAATATACCCTTTAAAGTTTTTTTAAAATATGAATTATTTTTTATGATTCTACTAATTGTATCCCACTATTTAAAATTTCTAATCATATAACAAATTATACAAGTACGAAATAATTTTCTCGTATAATTATATTGATCAAGTTTGCACTCCTTCAAACGTCGTCGCTTTGCCACCTGAAAATACAAACGTGAGCTAACCGGCGGGTGTGTACCGGAAATCCCTCCGATGCCTAAGTCAGCAACTAGACAATAGACAATAAGCTCTGTGTATTCTAGAGTAAGAATTGGGATTATGATACCTGTCCATAGGTCCTGCTATGAGCTTTTATAGACTTGGCTTGGCCCAATCCTAGTAGGATTCCAACTCTCATTATAAGAGTCCTCCTAGGAATCACACACCCTATTCACTATCAACCAAGTGAGATGGTTTGCACAATCCTAGTAGGACTCTACTCTCCTTAGCAGAGTCCTCCGAGAAGTCACACTCCTACTCACTACCAACCAAGTGAGATGGTTTTGCACAATTCTAGTAAGACTCTACTCTCCTCAGCAGAGTTCTCCTAGGAGTCCCAAGCCCAAGGATAGTGCTTATCCTTAAAACACTCTTATCACTGCAAGCCAAGTGAGATGGCTGAACCCTTACCTCGGCTGATACTGCGGTTAATCGTGCTCACACAGCTTGGTGATATTTTAAGCACCACTGCCAATCTTGACTTTGCGATGACGCCCTGCAGAGCTATCCTTTAGCTCGGTCCTTCCTCCAATGATACCTCGGTCCAGGATAGCTAGGTCAGGCCACTTGTAGCCCATCTCTGACCGACCCGATGTTTAGATGATCAAGGACTGTGCTACATAAATAATTACCTCACCCCATAGTTCGGTCCAAACCCGAAATATGAGATGTCTTCTTGGCCTTAGACTAAGTTACACCAGCCCTTATCTCGGCCCATTACGCGGCCCAACTCCCAAAGAAGACTCTTTCTAGCTCGGCTCAATTTGTTTACAAATTACCCTCTCAATTGCCCCTTAATTCCATCTGTGTAGCATGATTGAGATTATTTTTCCTCTAGCCGAGCTAAAAACGCCCCCACTCTGCCGAGCTAAAAAGTTGTTTGGTTTCATAGCTCGTTCGGCCCCAATAAGCCTTGTCAGTTGCTCAACATGTCCTTCCACTAATCTGGTACGACGTCATTCCCAGGATACATGGCGTGCCCCCATTATCCTCATTCTCCTGTTACCACCGTCATATACCTCCAAAATTTTGGACAACCCCGTGTTTTTGCCTTCAATATTTATACCGCTTCGAGTTCACAATCGCACGAGAATGCGTTCTTTCTATGTAACCGGGCTATATGTCCTACATTTTGTAATCATCTTCCAAAAAATTTCGATCTCTCTGCTCGGTTACCGTATTTCTTTTTCAATGTTTTGCATCATTCTGACTGCACGTCTAGCCAAATTAATTAGCTTAACCTTACTTGATCCTGCCAACCTTCTTGAGTCGTGATCCTTATCTTGGCTGAAGAATGAAAAATTTGTTGGTCAAACCCGCCAACCTTCCTGAGCCTAGATCCTTATCTCGGCTAGAGGAAGAGAAATTGTTGGTCATACCCGCCAACCTTCCTGAGCCTAGATCCTTATCTCGACTAGAGGAAGAGAAACTGTTGGTCATACCTGCCAACTTTCTTCAGCCTAGATCCTTATCTCGGCTGAAAAAGAGAAATTGTTGGTTATTCCTGCCAACCCTCTTCAACCTAGATCCTGATCTCGGCTGAAGAGAACAAAATATTGGTTATTCCGGCCAACCCTCTTCAGCCTAGATCCTGATCTTGGCTGAAGAGAACAAAGTATTGGTTATTCCTGCCAACCCTCTTCAGCCTAGATCTTGATTTCGGCTGAAGAGAACAAAAATGTTGGTTATTCCTGCCAATCTTCTTCAGCCTAAATCCTGATCTTGACTGAAGAGAACTCAATGTTTGGTTATTCCTGCCAAACTTCTTCAGCCTAGATCCTAATCTCAGCTGAAGAGAGCTAAATGTTTGGTTATTCCGGTCAAACTTTTTATTGGCCCCCAGTCGGGCAAAGACTTGTTTAGAAAGAATTGGTCAATCCTGCTGTGGACGTCCCCGAACGCCCCGGGAGGATGAAGTCCCGTTCTGTTCATTTGGGGTCACTACAGCTCAGGACTCTAAAATTGTCATGGTTCTAAGTCTGAACCAAAGAGTCCAAATTCGGCACATTGTTTTAAGAAAACAGATTTTTGAAAGAAGTGCCAAACATGGACTGCTTTGCCAGATACAGAGTCGCCACCTAAATATTTTATTTTGGGAAATTTAGGAAACCCTGACTCGGTGCCAAAAGGCCACGTGTCCGTCATCACCAAAGTTGCCTCGGCTTGGGAACTTGGGTACGATTGGGGAAGGTCACTTCGTGAGCACCCCCGCTCGCCCGGTCATAGACCGGCCTCTACTAACCATGATATCAATTTTTGAAAACATTGCGAGTTCTTATTCCGGTTTATTAGCCTAGGTTACTATGTGATGCGCACAGCATACAAATATAGACCGGGTCGCCTGAATTGGAACGAAACATTTCGTGTTTGTTTTTGAAAATGGTTTGCTACCCGCAGGTAGGCTTGAAACATTTGATGATTTATTCCAATTTAAGTAACCTAACCTTCACCCACAGGCATTCAGGCAGATATATCAGATAAGCACATAGCCTCATGGTAAGCATGCTATCATGGCATTCACTCACACGCATGCAAGGATGCTAAAGCATAAAACTTACCGAGTACTCCAAGCCAAAAACAGAAACTACATTAGAAATCATGCATGAATCCTAAGTATACAAAAATGCCTAATGCAACACATGCAAAATGCAACTATAGCAGGCTCGGCTATTCTAAGATGGCATATGGAATGTTACAACTATCATGTATTCAACTTTGAAATTGAAAGTACAATGCAGTTAGTATGATGCGCCGAGCCCGGTGTATGCAATACAGATGAATGAATGCAAACATGCTGTCATACTGTATGCTAATTTAAATATGCCCTAATCTAACCATCATAAGCGGATAAATAAAAGGGAGAAAGACGTGGGGTTGGAAGACATACATCACACTCACGCACACTTATTACAGTTGTGCCCTCGCGCAGAGGGTCCGAATAAATAATACAGTCCAAATATTACAGTCCCGAATAAAAGAATATTACAGTCCAAAATATTACAAAATTCTAATTAATTAATGAATTAAATAAGAAAGTAAATGAAAATGGCGTGCAAGCCAGGGACTGCCTTGCTTCTGATGGATGGTGCATGTCCGGGTTGTCTTGTACGGAAATCCACCGGAATGCCCCAATTAGCCTCTGTTTACACCTGTTCTTGAAATGCGTGCCAAGCCCCAAAAAGTGGCTGATTCCTGATTTTGCTGCAACAGAGAGCAGGAAAGGGGCATAGCAATGTATTTGCGCAGATATATGCATGTCTCGAACCTCGTGCCACCAATCACGCATACCGAGGCATGATGGCCGAGGAGTCGAAATGCACAACTCAATATAGGACGAATGCACATGAAACTATAGCTAAAACCTAACTCCATCATGGATAATCCGGAGTATCGGTGACTGGGGAATTGAGACACATTTCGTCACTCGGAGTACGAAATGTACCTCGTTTCCCGTGTCCGGGCTAACTCCTATTCCGGACACGATGCAATATGCATGATATGCATGAAATGCAACTAAGATATAATCCTAACATATACAATGCTATGGAAATGAAATGTCTCAAAATACGTACACACGAGCACGCAAACCGAGAAAATACAGAACGCGATCTAAAATGCAACCTAGTATGCACTATGATGTGAAAATGAGACGCCTCGAAATGCGTGCGCACAGGCACGCAAACCGAGAAAATGACAGAACGCACTGAAAATGAGACGTCTTGAAATGCGTGCGCACGGGCACGCAAACCGAGGCGATGGCGGAATGCAATGAAAGTGAGACGGCTTGAAATGCGTGCTCACGGGCACGCAAACCGAGGCGATGACAGAATACAATGAAAATGAGATGCCTTGAAATGTGTGCGCACGGGCACGCAAATCGAGGCGATGACAGAATGTAATGAAAATGAGACGCCTTGAAATGCGTGCGCACGGGTACGCAAACCGAGGCGATGACAGAATGCAATGAAAGTGAGACGCCTTGAAATGCATGCGCACGGGCACGCAAACCGAGGCGATGACAGAATGCAATGAAAGTGAGACGCCTTGAAATGCGTGCACACGGGCACGCAAACTGAGGCGATGACAGAATGCAATGAAAGTGACATGGAAACATGATATGGGCTTATACCAACATGAGTGAGCCTCAGCCACACTCACATAGGATGCCGGCGGATAAAAATGGGGTGCCTCGAAATACGTGCACACGGGCACGCAAACCGAGACAATGGCAAAATGCGATGAAATGACATGAAAACATGATATGGGCTTATACCAACATGAGTGAGCCTCAGCCACACTCACATAGGATGCCGGCGGATAAAAAAGAGGTGCCTCGAAATGCGTGTACACGGGCACGCAAACCGAGGCGATGGCAGAATGCGATGAAATGACATGAAAACATGATATGGGCTTATACCAACATGAGTGAGCCTCAGCCACACTCACATAGGATGCCAGCGGATAAAAATAGGGTGCCTCGAAATGCGTGCACACGGGCACGCAAACCGAGGCGATGGCAGAATGCGATGAAATGACATGAAAACATGATATGGGCTTATACCAACATGAGTGAGCCTCAGCCACACTCACATAGGATGCCGACGGATAAAAAAGAGGTGCCTCGAAATGCGTGCACACGGGCACGCAAACTGAGGCAATGGCAGAATGCGATGAAATGACATGAAATGGATAGCAATCATTCTAATGGAATTTCAGCACTAAAATATGGGGGAAAACAGTCCCGAAATGAGGCGAAATGACATGAAATGCATGGAATTGTCCCGAAATGGCCTATAGCTATGCCAAACATGCACAACATGGACATGCAATGCAAAGACAGAAGCTAGACAGTCCCAAAAAAGGCACTTTCACAGTTATAAACATGGCCAAACAGCAAGCATAGGTATGGCAAAAATGGCATGCAAGAATAGGGGCCAAGAGAGGGGTAATGAAGCAAGTGATATAAGCAAAGCCCAAACTGAAAATTTTCCTTCTACAACATTGAAGAGGGACTAAAAATATGAATATTTACAGTTTATGGCAAACCTCAAATCAGTATGAAAACATGATAGAAATGTGATGCAAAATGAGGCTCAAAAGTGGCTATAACATGAGGTGTGCAAAATATTCGCCAAACAGACAAAGACCCTTAATAAAACATGTAGAATGGACCAAAATAAGCACTTTTTCAGAACTGTAAGATGGCCAAAAACAAAAGCATGATAGGCTAACTAAACATGCAAGAATGGGGAATAAAAGAGAGATATAACATGAAGTGACCTATGGAGGTCCCAAACCATGAAAGGACCTAAACGAAACATGAAGAATGGACCAAAATAAGCACTTTTTTAGAACTGTAAAATGGCCAAAAACAAAAGCATGGTAGGCTGCCATTGCATGCAAGAATAGGGGAGAAAAGAGGAGCATAAAGGTAGGTACAACATGGAAGTCCCAAATGGTGTTGAGCCCTTCTTCAATGTTGAAGAGGGGCTGAAAATAAGCCTAAACAGGGTTGAGCCCTTAATGAAAAGTGAAGATGAGCTCAAAAGAGGGCCCTTTTCAGTTAGGGCCGGAGCTTGAAACAAAAAGCATAGGGGGCTTACCAATGGATCAAGAAAAAGGGTCAAAGTGAAGAAAAGCTACTCACCCTTGAAGACTAAGACTTTTGTTGCTTCTTGGACCAATTTGCAGCTTCTTTTGCCTTTGAGAAACCTTCCTTGTTGCTGGAAATGAGGTGGTGGTGGTAGAGCTTGGTGGTGTAGAAGGAATGGAGCTTAGGGACTTAGAGATTTTCAAAGAAATGAGAAGGATAAAGATGGAGTTGTGTATGGAAGCTTGAAGGTGAAGTTTTCTAACCCCAACAAAGGATATATCTTGCTTGCTATATAGGCCAACAAGGGGGTGTAAAGGTGGGGGAAAAGGAGACAAACTTTCCCCCACAAAATATCTCCCGGATAAAGATCTTTTCTGGGGGATAAAGCCCCACAGCTGTAAAGTGCACAGTGCCAAGATTTCGGCCGGCCAGTTACTTTTGCTGCAGGTGGCCGGCCGGCCACACCCCCTAGCCGGCCGGCTAGGGGTCAAAAGGGTCAATCATATTTTCTGGCCGGCCACCAACTGATGGTGTCTTCCTATCTGTGTACAACACAACCCTGTGGTTAAAAGTCCAAGAAAGTGGGTCCAAGGGGTTCAAAATTAGCTCGGAAAGAGGGGTTCAAAAGGGTCAGGTGGAATTACTGGCCGGCCACCAACTTTTAGGGTCCTCTCATGTGTGTACATCACAAATATGTGGTTCAAAGTTCGAGAAAAGGGGCCCAAGGGGTTCAACATTGGCCCGGAAGGAGGGGGTCAAAAGGGTCAAGTGGAATTACTGGCCGGCCATGAACTTTTAGGGTCCTCTCATGTGTGTACATCACAAATATGTGGTTCAAAGTTCGAGAAAATGGGCCCAAGGGGTTCAACATTGGCCCGGAAGTGCGAAAAACGGGCGTCGGAGGGCGTCGGAGGATGTATAACTGGTTGCTGCAACAATTGCTGGCCTCCCACCCTTCAGTGACCTCTCTAGTGATAAAACAGAGGTACCTGCCAAAAATGAACGAAAACCGTTGCAAAATGAAAGTTCCGAGGCCAAAACACGCAGTTCGGGGTCCCGAAAATGGGCTGTTAAGCACCGAAAATGGCGTTCGGCCACGAAGTGGGTTTCTCAGCCCCCAGTGTCCCTCAAAAGGGATTAAATAAGATGTATGCCAAAAAAACGGAGCAATAGGAGATGGTTAAGCGGTCCCGAACCGAGGCACACGGCCTGACGGCTCCGAAAACCGGAAACCGGACTCCGAAATGGGCAAAATGGCCTACGGCCACCAAATGTAGCCTACGGACATTGAGAGATGGTCTACGGGACCTCTCCCTTCCCTCAAGAAAAGAAACAGAGAAAACCGAGTCTGGTTCGCAAACCGAGGCAAGGTACAAAAGAGGGTTCGGAAGTCCGGAGGCAGGGCTCACGGCCGCGACTCTGAAACTTCTGAACGAGCACATTATGCAACATCACCAAGCGCTCAATCGGTGACGTCTGAGTCTTAAGGTCGGTCAAAAATGGGGTGTCTACACCTGCCAACCCACTTTGCCTTCAATTGGGCAAAATTTTTTTAGTGGTTGGTTCTTCTTATCGACCGTGTTAACTTTTTGCCGAAGGTGTTTCATCCGACCTCGCTATTGTGCTGGACTCTACCTTGGTGCGCGCCCCATCTTCCTCTACCCGGATATGTTGGTGCACTCTCTCCATCAGAGCTTCCATAGTAAGAGGCGACGTCATTGTCATTGAATCCCTCAACTTATGACACACTGGCAGTCCCCACTTGTATTGTGCAATAGCTAGGTTTGCGGGGCAATTTTCAATCTGATTAAAAGTCTCCCAATACCGGTTATTGTAAGACCGCAATGTTTTCTTCTTGCCCATATCTATGGAGAGAAGCTGGTCAATCTCTACAGGCGTCTTGGTGTTTGTTTCAAACCTGGTAACAAACGCCTGCGCTAGTTGTGCCCATGAAGCTATGCTACCTTCTGGCAACCTTTCAAACCATGTTAAACCCTGGTTGCCAAGGCTAGAAGGAAACATCATACACATTAGAGCCTCGTTTCGCCGATATACAGCCATAACCTGACGAAAGTGGCTCAAGTGCATGTAAGGGTCTGACTTCCCCTCATATGTATTGAATTTGGGCTGGCGGAAGCCTGAAGGTAATTGTGCATCCTCTATTGCCGGAACGAATGGCGAGCTCTGTAATCTTACTAATGTTTTGTATGTTGGTTCGTAGGCAAAGCGTGGTACTGGCATTCAAACCTCGACACTCTTATGTGCCCTAGAAGCCAACTGTTGTAGTGCAGAAACTCTGTGGGGGTCGCGAGCCTGAGTGTCTTCTCTCATTCGAGCCCTTTCTTCAAGCACTGTCTGCAGGTCCGCCGACCTAAGCAACTCTGTTTGCCTAGATATTGTTTGGTGTGAATGTGTGGGCCGATAGCTGCTTCCTTCTGTGTAAGACCTTTCTGTCCTCCTTCTCTCAGACCTGGAGTAACGAGTCCTAAAAGTCCTCGATTGTCTATCACCTGACCTGAGGCTTTTTCTTTCAGCTTGTGATGGTGTGACTTGTTTGTTACGATCTTCTAAGTGGTGAAGGTGCGCCCTGCTCTTGCCCACTTCTTTTTCCGCTGCCCCTTTGCCCTTTATCTGGCGCTTCATAGTCTCTATGCCAGCCGCCATTCTTCTTATTACTTCGTCTTGCTCCCTTACGTAATCTTCCAGAACCTGAGGATCCATCCTCCGCCTCTGTTTATCAGGGCTTTGAGAGCGGTGTAGACTTGAGCCCCGTCTTTCTTGCACCTCTCTTCGTGAATTCCATCGCTGGGGATTTAATTCCGCCATGGGTGGTACATAAGGCAAGCCTTCGAGCCCTGCGCTCCCTCCCGGGGTCTGCTCATCAATAGCAGAATGTGGTAAGTCTTCGTTATGCGCCATTGATTTTAACTAAAGAGGAAAACTCGATCAAAAGGTTTTGTTCTTTGTGTTTTCCCACAGACGGCGCCAATTGTACGAACACGAAATAATTTTATCGTATAATCCTGTTGATCAAGTTTGCACTCCTCCAAACGTCGTCGCTTTGCCACCTGAAAACACAAACGTGAGCTAACTGGCAGGTGTGTGCCGGAAACCCCTCCGATGCCTAAGTCAGCAACTAGACAATAAACGATAAGCTCTGTGTATTCTAGAGTAAGAATTGGGATTGTGATACCTGTCCATAGGTCCTGCTATGAGCTTTTATAGACTTGGCTTGGCCCAATCTGAGTAGGATTCTAACTCTCCTTATAAGAGTCCTCCTAGGAATCACACACCCTACTCACTACCAACCAAGTGAGATGGTTTGCACAATCCTAGTAGGACTCTACTCTCCTTAACAAAGTCCTCCTAGGAGTCACACTCCTACTCACTACCAACCAAGTGAGATGGTTTTGCACAATTCTAGTAAGACTCTACTCTCTTCAGCAGAGTCCTCCTAGGAGTCCCAAGCCCCAGGATAATGCTTATCCTTAAAACACTCTCATCACTGCAAGCCAAGTGAGATGGCTGAACCCTTACCTCGGCTGACACTGCGGTTAACCGTGCTCACACAGCTCGGTGATACTTTAAGCACCACTGCCAGTCTTGACTTTGAGATGACGCCCTGTAGAGCTATCTTTTAGCTCGGTCCTTCCTCCAGTGATACCTCGGTCCAGGATAGCTAGGTTAGGCCACTGGTAGCCCATCTCTGACCGACCCGATGTTTAGATGATCAAGGACCGTGTTACATAAATAATTACCTCGCCCCATAGTTCGGCCCAAACCCGAAATATGAGATGTCTTCTTGGCCTTAGACCAAGTTACACCAGCCCTTATCTCGGCCTATTACGCGGCCTAACTCTCGAAGAAGACTCTTCCTAACTCGGCTCAATTTGTTTACAAATTACCCTCTCACAAATAATTATTTTTATTAATAAATTATTAAGTCAATTAATTTTAATGATGTCTAACAATTCTAATAATTTTATTATTGTATAAGAGAGTAGTTATGAATTGTTTTAATTAATTTTGATCAATATTTTTTTTTGGCAAAGGGTATTTATAATTTTCAAAACTGCAAGACATAATTCGTATTTTAAACAAATTTCAGGTGGCGTATTTGTAATTTATTCTTAATAAAAAGAACAAGAAGTTCAGCCAATTGGACCATCTATTCCAACTCATTGTGGGTCCGCTATAGGTCTATCTTGATCATTTAAATCGTTCATTTTATATAATTTACTGCGTATATTATCTATGTAAAAGATTAAATTAATTGAATATTATTAATCATTTAATCATTTCTTATATGTAAATTACTTTCTAAATCATATTCTCTATTTATTACTTTTTTTAACAAATATAAAGTGATTATAATTTAATTGATCAAATCAATTAGAATTAGAGACAATCCAGCCCAGCAAAAGATAAAAATAAGAAGAAAATTCAAAAATGTGATTACGCAAGCATAAAATTTAGGAGAATACGTCACCGTAATAACAATCATTAAATATTATATTATTCGATTAGACAGAAATTTTATCACACAATGAATTGACCAATCATATATGACTCCAAACAATTGCAGATAAGATCTTATCATATTAAAAACTCGGATACATTATAAATACACTTTCTGAAATTTGATTAAAATATAAATTAATTTTTATAATTTTAAAAATTACATTTTACATCTGATTTTTCTAATTTCATGACAAATCATTATTTTTATTAATAAATTATTAAGTCAATTAATAATTTTTAACGATATTAGAAATATGTTTCAATTAATAATTTAGATAATTTTATTATTGTATAAGAGAGTAATTATGAATTTTATTTTTTTAGTTAATTCTGTTAAATAAAAAATTCTAACAAAAGGATATTTAAAAATTTTTAAATCACAAAGAATAATATGTACTTTAAATAAATTTTTAGAAGTGTATTTGTAATTTATCCTAAAAAATCATATGGACTTGACTTTATGATAAAGTTTGTCCCAATTTGTCTGTTACCGTTGTCTTGGAGCTGAAAAATTACGAGAATGCTACGTAGCTCAAATTTTGTGGTTCAAATGGCCAAAACGACGTCGTTTTGAGTACAGAACAACATAAAAATGGCCAAAACGACGTCGTTTTGGCCATTTGAGCCACTTTTGGGTCACAAAATTTGAGCTACGAGACATTTTCCGAAAAATTATTAGGCGGGGGAGGAGTATATATGTCCCTACCACCAATCAATTAACAACTGTCATATTTTTGTTGTTGTTGTTTTTTTTTTTTTAATTTTATTTTATATTTTTATAATTTTTTAATATTTTTTTTAAAAATAAAATATGAGGTGAAATATTTGATAATAATTTTTTAACTGTTTATAAAAATATGTAAAAATATGTAAAATGTAAAGAAAGTAAGATCTGTTTTTAATTTTTATAATTTTTTAATTTTTTTAATGATTGTTTGACTATATAACATATTGCTAAATGATCCCAAAATTATGAAATTCTAGATTTATTATATTGGTTTCTTCAAGTTTTATTTCATAGCAATTTTTCACGAACAAAAAAATTTATATATAATTTATATATAAAATGATGTGTCTCATTGTAAATGTTTTATTTTAAAATAAATATTATTAAAAATAAAGTTATTTATAATAATAATATTGTCATATCATTGTTGTTAAATTTTTGTATAAATTTTATATATAAATAAAATTTTCTTTTATCTCAAGATGATAAAACTATTTTTGTTTTTACTCTTAAGCACAAATGTACTGAGGAAGTAGAGTAGCCAGATACAAAGTTGATTACTTTAAAACTTTTCTTTTTGTTCAAATTCAAGTTTTAGTTTCTATTGCTGGTAGCAATTTAAAAGTTAAAAAATCATTAAAAAAGTTAAAATAAATTAATAAATTATACAAAAAAAAAGTTATTTTTTTTTTGATAAAAGGTCAAAAGGTCAGAACAAACTACAAGAAAAGTGGGCTTAAAAAATGGAAGCATTTGCGACGGCACACTTGCCGTCGCGAAAAATGTGAGTTTTTGTGACGGCAGAAAATGCTGTTGCGAAAAAGGAGAGTATTTGCGGCGGCAGGAATTGTTGTCGCAAAAAAAAAAAAAGAAAGTGTTTGCGACGACGTAGATTACTGTCTCAAAAAATAGAGTTTTTACGACGGCACCAGCTGCAATCGCAAAAAAAAAAAGTGAGTTATTTGCGACTGTAATAGGTCTCGTTGCAAAAAAAAAGTAAAAAAAATAAAATATTGTGGTTTTGAGACGACTTCATATATATAGTCACAAAATGGTTTAAATAAATGTAACGGTATTTTTCTGTCACAAAAAAAATTAAAAAAAACGATGTCGTCTTACTCGTTTGATATATCATTTCTCTTTTCACCAATTTTTTTATTTTCCTGTCTCTCTGTCTCTGTCTCTTTTCTCTTTCTCTCTCTCACTCATCACTCATCACTCTTTTCTATCTGTCTATCTGTCCCCCCATCTCTCTCTTTCTTTCTGTGTCTCTCGCTCATCTCTTTTCTCTCTATCTCTCTCATCTCTCTTCTCTCTCTGTTTCCCTTTTCTCTCTGCCTATCTCATTCATCTCTCTTCTCTCTATCTTTCTCTCTCTCTCTCTCACTCATATCTCTTTCTTTCTTTCTCTCGTTTATCTCTTTTCGCTCTCTTTCCCTTTCTCTTTGTCTATCTCTCGCTCATCTTTTGTTTCTCTCTTTTTTTGTCTCTCTTTTTCTCTCTTTGTCTTCCTGTCTGTTTGTCTGTCTCTCTCCCCCACTGTGTTTGTGTTGCTCACTTTCTCTCTCCCCTCTTCTCTATCTACCGAGCGCCCTCTCGATTATCGATCCACTACAAGAAAATGCACTTTTAGCGACCACTTTGTTTCTCTCTCTCTCTCTCTCTCTCTCGCTCATTACTCTGTCTCTGTCTCTATCTCTCTTCTT
The DNA here is from genome assembly GCF_055761805.1 of Camellia sinensis. Classification (NCBI taxonomy): domain Eukaryota; kingdom Viridiplantae; phylum Streptophyta; class Magnoliopsida; order Ericales; family Theaceae; genus Camellia; species Camellia sinensis. The sequence goes on from NC_138966.1 coordinate 19,456,515, forward strand.
TATCTGTCTCTCACTCATCTTTCTCTCTCACCACTTGAGAGGGTAAAATGTGTGAAGCTTGGGCCGAGCTAGAACCAGATTTATGGTGAGTCAAATAATGGGCCAAGGTGAATGGGCTTTGCCATTGGGCCTTGTTAGCCCGGTCATGAATGACTGAGGTTAGCTCGGCTTGAGTATTTTGAATCGAGGTACAGGGAGCCATGTTGTAGCAGGGTGGAACTATGCTAAGTAAAGCTCGGTAGGACCGAGCTAAGGAAAGCTCGGTGAAATCTGCCGCTTCAGGATGTGTTAGCCCGGTCGTTTTGTCATAGTACCAAGGTAAGACCATTTCACTTGGTTAAAGCAGTGAGAAGGGTGTTAAGGGATAAACATTATCTCTTAGAGGTGTAATTCTTAGGAGGACTCTGCATTGAGGAGTAAGATTCCTACTAGGATTGTGCCAGGCGAAATCTATAAAAGCTCATAGCGGGACCTATGTACAGGTATTACAACTTTGATTCTCGAATACACAGAACTTTTGTCTAGTTGTCTATTTTGCTGACTTAGGCATTGGAGAGGTATCCGACACACACTCGCTGGCTAGCTCACGTTTGTGTTTTCAGGAAGTAAAGCGACGACGTTTGAAGGTGCGCAAACTTGACCAATAGGATTATACGAGAAGATTATTTCGTGCTCGTACAATTGGCGCCGTCTGTGGGAATATCGCAAAGAACAAAACCTCTTGATCAAGTTTTCCTCTCTAGTTGAAGGCAATGACGCACAATGAAGACTTGCCGCAATCTGCTATGGATGGGTGTCACGACCCAAACCCGGCCCTATGGGTTTAGCACTGTAACCGGCCAGTAATCCGAGATTACCGAAGGCCTGCTTAACAATAGTACAGTAAAACAGAGTTCAGGGCCCGGCGGAAGCCAATACAGTAAATAAATAATGTCCATTGAGTTGTGACAGTCTGTATGCCAAAAATATTTTTCATGCATTCATACATACAAACAGTACAGTCTATACAAAATTTACAGTCACACAGTACAGGGACCTAATCCCTTGATAACAGTACAGTTAGTAGCTGACAGTCTATACAGTAATCCAAACAGTATGGAGATAGACAGGGGAAAAACAAAACACCCCAAAGCCATAGCATGGTAACTCGGAACCTCGCAGTGAGACACAAAGGCTGGCTTGACAAAACTGGAGTCTAACCCACGCTCTTAGCTCCGATCTAGTGGCTGAGCACCTACATATATATATATAAACAGTGAGCTAAAGCCCAGTGAATAACATAATGCGTAAAGAGGTTAAGAATGAAATGCCCTTACAGTAATGAAAGCAGTTCATTAAACAATACTTCAGTCTTTCAGTCAGAACAGTTATTCAGTCATATGTGGTACATCCATTAGCATAGCAGTAAACAGTAGGTCTTAAAGACCGAACAGTAATGATGGCCATCAATCAGTAAACAGTAGTGGTTCCACGAGGGAACCGACAGAGATCTCTGTAACAGTAGAAGTAACAGTATACAACAGTTGCTAAGGATGCCACAATACATTTCAGAATATAGGACATACATTCAAACAATTAACAGTAATTACTTCAGAAAACAGTTTCGTTAAACAGTCAAAAAACATTCTCAGTTGAACATATCTTTACACAATTGTTACTCACAGAGTTTGGGCTACGGTATGCTAGAGCATGTCTCCCCAGTCGCCAACCCTACACAGTTCACAGGTTGAACACACACTAAGCTACACAGTTGGGAAATATCATAACTCAATCCCCAATTTGCCTCGGTGTGTTCTACATCTAAGCCCTCAATGAGATGCCGTAAACTAGGCCTAAGAATGCCTAGGATGGGATGAGGATGCAAAGATGTATTCGAAAAGCAATTTCAGAAGTTTCAGAAAGACAGAGTCCCGCTCGAGCGCAGGTTTACCCGCTCGAGCGGACATGCAACAAAGGTACACGCTCGAGCGTACAATACCCCGCTCGAGCGTACTGTAAAAGTACTGGATGGGTGAAATCTCCGCTCGACGGACGCTCGACGCCCGCTCGAGCTTGAGACACAAGACTTTGCTCGAGCGCCCAGTCCTTTGCTCGAGCGGATTGTAAAACAGTGCAGAGATGCTGGATGCTCGAATTCCCCGCTCGAGCGCCACTTACCCCGCTCGAGCGGGAGTGCAAAATCTGGAAATCCCAGATTGCACCTCCAAGCCAAAACCAAGTTTTCACAATTCAAAACTCGACCTCTTGGGCTGAATTTCCAGAAAACATTTGTAAACACATAGAATATCATGGCTCAAAGCTCAATTTTGAGAAATCAAAGCCCAAGGGTGTTTAATTGAAACCCAATTTCATGAACATGGAGGACATGCAAACATGCATGAATTTAAATCATTTTGAAGCTCCAACTTGATGCTCTAAGGAGCCAATTCTTTTCAAAACATGATGAAATCATGGACTTAAACATAATTATGAACATGCATGTACAATTTTACCATGAATTCAACTCAAAACTCATCAATTCAAACATGCATGCATGAATTATGCTCTATATCAACATGTATGAACTAGAACAAGACTTAACTCTACAATTAAAGCATGAATCATGCAAGAATTAATTCTAGGACAACAACAAGAAGATGAATGTCCTACCTTAGTCTTGTATTCAAGGTTTAGGATTCCAATTTGACAATTTACACTTCAATTCCAAGTAGTTCAAGCCAATTCAACAAAATGAACTCAATTCTCTCCTATTTCCTCTCTTGGTCGGCTAGTATAAGGAGAAAGGGCTGAGGAAATGGTTTTTGATCAAGCATATACAAGTCTCTAAGTGTGTGAGGTAGTGGCCCACTTAGTGGCAAGTTTGGTAAATAAGTCAAAGTTTGCAATATAACAATATTTAATCTAATTCAGTCATACCTAATCACATTTCTGATAAATATACCATTAAATCACATAATTTCCAATGATCCCAAAACATCAATCCATTTTTGATTCGGCTGCCGATAAGGCCTTCATTTAGCAGTTTAAACACTAAAATACGAACATATCAAATAAATAATCAACAGATAGAATGCAATTCAACGTACATACTCCGTCACTTCAGTTCCAGTTTTCAGTCAGTCAGTTCAGTACTTTAAGCAAATTATCAGTCATGATCAGTGCAGTACTTTAAGCAGTTCGGTTATCAGTCATAATTAGTTCAGTTTAACGGTAATCAATGTTTAACGGTAAGCAGTGGTGAGGGTTATTACAATGGGCAAACCCCGGAGGGGGGTGAGAGGCGCGAAGGTTTACCTTCTATCCCACCCATGGCGGATTTAGAACCCTAGCGACGGAACTCCCCGAGGGATGCGAGGAAAGTCCTGAAAGACAGAGGCAGATGCTAGATCCTCAAGTTTTGGAGGATCACGTGAGGGAGCAAGGCGAGTTAATTAGGAGGATGGCGGCAGACATGGAGACAATGAAACGCCAGATGAAAGGAAAAGAGGTGGCGACTGCAGAGGGACGCAAGGGCAACATGCCCCCTCGCCACTCGGAAGACCATGATAGACATACCACACCTTCACCAGCAGGAAGTAAAAGCCTTAGAACATGCGGTACTCAGTCAATGACTTCTAGGACTCGTCACCCCAGGTCTGGGAGAACGAGGACTGAAAGGTCATATACAGAGGAAAGCAACTATCGCCCCTCGCACACGTACCAGGCGACATCTAGGCACACGGAGTTGCCCAGATCAGCGGACCTACGGACAGTACTCGAGGAAAGGGCCCAATGGAAGGAGGACGCCAGGTATCAGCATTACAGCGATTGGTCTCTAGGACACATGGGAGTGTCGAGGTAGGGATGCCAATGCCGCGCCTTGCTTACGAACCAGCGGATAAGGTATTAGCAAGGCTGCAGAGCTCGCCGTTTGTTCTGGCAATAGAGAATGCACCATTACCTTCAGGCTTCCATCAGCCCAAATTCACTTCTTACGAGAGAAAGACGGATCCCTACATGCACTTAAGCCACTTTCACCAGGTTATGGCAGTATACCGGCGAAACGAGGCCCTAATGTGTATCCTGTTCCCATCCAGCCTTGGGGACCTTGGTTTAACCTAGTTCCAAAGGCTACCAGAAGGCAGCATCGCCTCATGGGCACAATTGGCAGAGGCGTTCGTGACTAGATTCAGAATGAACACCAAAACACCAGTGGAGATCGACCAGCTACTCTCCATTGACATGGGGCGAAAAAGAAACATTGAGGTCTCACAAGAGTCGCTATTGGGAGACCTTCAACCAGATTGGAGATTGCCCTACCAATCTCGCCATTGCACAATATAAACGGGGTTTACCAGTCGGAAACAAATTAAGGGACTCAATAATAATGATGCCACCCCTCACGATGGAGGCCCTAATGGAGAGAGTGCATCAACATATCCGAGTAGAGGAAAATGGTGCCCGTGTTAAAGTAAAATCTAGCACAACAGCAATGCCAGACAAAAAGACTACAGCGAAAGTCAACACGGTAGAACAGCCAAGTAGGAATGGGCGTGGCAGGCGAGCCAACAAAGAGGACCCAGGAAAAAGGAACTTAAGATTCCGCACTGCCATTACCACAGTATTCAATAAACCTATCTACCGAATTCTCAGTGAGATACGCAATGAACCTTTCGTCAGGTGGCCAGCTAAGTTGGGAGAAACATAAAAAGGCTATGACGAGAGATCCCGGTGCACCTTCCATGATGAAAAGGGGCACCGCACTGAAAACTGCACGCCATTGAGGCAATATCTGGAGGAGTTAGTGGCAGCTGGGCACTTGGACCAGTACATAGAAGGAGGGACACAACTAGCCCCCCAGGACCACAACAAACCAAACAGGATGCCAGACGACGGTCCACCCCAAGGTGTGATTAACGTCATACATGGGATCATCGAACCTAAGCGAGTATGGGATCATCTCAGGGACCTAGGCGAAATGTTTCAAATTTTGAAGAAGAACAAGTTGCGTCTAAGTGTGAATTTGGTGTAGAATTAGGCAAATTCCTAGGTTTTCTGGTGACCAACCGAGGTATAGAAGCAGACCCTTCTCAGATCAAAGAAATCCAGGATCTTGAGAGGCCCAACATAGTTAAAGAGGTACAGCATCGCACTGGCCTAGCAGTCGCGCTCAATCAGTTCATAAGTCGGTCGTCAGACAGATGTCAGCCATTCTTCCAAGCCTTGAAAGCCAAATTTGAGTGGGATGAAGAATGCGATCGCGTCTTAGAGAGCCTGAAGGACTACATGACCTCTCCTCCATTATTAGTAACCCCAGTGCCAGGACAAGAGCTCTTTTTATACTTGGCGGTTTCACAGCATGCAATCCGCGCAGTGTTGGTCAGAGCGGAAGGAATCCAACACCTGCCTATCTTTTATGTTAGCAAAACCTTGCTGGACGCTGAAACAAGGTACCTACCATTGAAAAAGTTAGCCTTAGCTTTGATGATGGCCTCAAGGAAGTTGTCGCATTATTTCCATGCCCACACCATAATCGTCCTAACAGCTTTCCTATTAAAGGCCTTGTTTGAGAAGGCGGACTTTTCTGGACAAATCTTGAAATGTGCAGTAGAGCTGGGACAGTTTGATATCAAGTTTCAACCTAGAACCGCAGTAAAAGCCCAAGCTTTGGCTGACTTTGTGGCTGAGTTCACATCAGGAAGTCATCACATTTGCCTTGTTGACTTGACCGATGCAACCGAAGAAAGGAGGGAAAGTGCCGCTGGAACTGCACAACCCCTAATACAGGATGCCCAATCACATTGCAAGCCTTATAGGATTGAAGACAACAAGGAAGGGACAGACCATGTTATTCCCAGCAAAGACTCGTCAACAAGTAAAAACTTGGGGCAGTCAGATAGTGAAGAGCAAACCCCAACAGTAGGCATGGACTTGGAAGAAAACATCAGCAACACGCATGATCCCAAGACATCATCTGACCCCTCTACTTGCTGGAAACTATTCGTCCGAGAGATGTGGAAGCTGTTCATGGATGGAGCATCCAATAGGCACAGTGCAGGACTTGGCATTGTCCTTATCTCACCAGATGGCCTAATAGTGGAACAAGCAGTCAACCTTGGCTTCCCATCATCAAACAATGAGGCGGAGTATGAAGCACTTTTAGCAGGCCTAAAAATAACACTTTTCATGAAGGCCACCGAACTAATGGTTTACAGTGACTCCCAACTGGTAGTACACCAGATTTCAAGCAACGACGAGACGAAAGATGAGAGGATGGCTAAGTACCAGGAGTTAGTCAGAAAGGAGATCATAAAGTTCAAAGTAGTGCGGATAGAGCAAATCGGTCGAGAAGAAAATAGTAGAGTCGACGAACTAGCAGGTTTTGCTTCAATGGCAGATACATCTATCCCACATCCATTACTGATCGACTTCCTACCCAGACCAAGCATTGAAGAATCCGAAGTAGTTGAGGTATGTTGCGCTGAACTAGGCCTTTCATGGATGAATCCCATCAAAGTGTTCCTAAAAGACGACATCTTACCTGAAGAGAAGAAAGAGGCCAACAAAATAAGAGCAAAGTCACAGCGAGTTTGGCTCTCTCCATCATTGGCGTTATACAAAAAATCTTTCACAGGACCATACTTGAAATGTGTCCATCCTAGCAAGGTCGAAGCATTCTTGTTCGAGATAGATGAAGGCGTATGCAGAAGCCACCAAGGGGGAAGATCATTGGCTTACAGGGCGATCTCACAAGGATATTGTTAGCCATAAATGCAGGCAGATTCTGAGAAGTATGTCAAAAGGTGCGAGAAATGTCAGGAGTTCGCAAATCAAATACACCAGCCAGCCAGAGAGCTTCTACCATTAACTAGCCCATGGCCCTTCGCAATGTGGGGCTTGGACATAGTAGGACCACTTCCAACGGCACCTGGCAACAGAAAGTTCTTTCTTGCAGCAACAGACTACTTCACAAAGTGGGTGGAGGCAGAAGCACTCGCATCAATAAAGGAGAAAGATGTGAAGAAGTTCGTCTAGCAGAATATCATAACTCGATTCGGCATACCTAAGACTCTAATATTCGACAATGGCACTCAGTTCGACGACAAAATCTTTAGGGGCTTTTGCGAGGAATACAAGATAGAATTCTACAACTTTACACCTGCATACCCTCAAGCGAATGGCCAAGCAGAAGCTTCATACAAAGTCATCGTAGATGGTTTAAAGAAAAGGCTGGAGAGAGCAAAAAACAAGTGGGCTGAGGAGCTTCCTCATGTTTTATGGGCTTATCGTACCACACCTCGGCGGTCAACTGGAGAAACGCCTTTTTACTTGGCTTATGGCATGGAGACAGTAATCCCACTAGAAGTAGGCCTCCCCACTATTAGAAGGGAAAATTTTGACCCGGACTTGAATGGAGAAGCCATAACCTTGGAACTTGACCTTGCAGAAGAGAGAAGGGAATGAGCTCTAGTTCACATTGTTTCATACCAGCAGGAGTTATCCAGAAAATATAACAAAACAGTGCATCCGAGGCAATTTAAGATTGGGGATTGGGTACTACGCAAAGTAATGGGCAACACTTTAGTATCCGGAAATGGCAAGTTGGGACCTAACTAGGAAGGACCATATAAAGTGGTTGGTTTGGCAGGAAAAGGGGCATATCACTTGGAAGATGGAGACAGCAAGGCTATGCCCAGGCCACGGAACACTGTCAATCTCAAATTATTTTATTTTTAGCTTTCTCTTAGAATATTTGTAATTTTTCCCTTTTTCAAATAAAACAAGTAGTTTACTTTTTTCAACATAAATCTTTCTATTGTAAAAGTTGTTTTCAGTCATTGCCAACAAGGGGCAATCAGAAAGTTTGGCAGGAATAACCAAACAAAGTAGCTCTCTTCAGCCGAGATAAGGATCTAGGCTGAAGAACGTTGGCTGGAATAACCAACATTGAGCTCTCTTCAGCTGAGATAAGGGTCTAGGCTGAAGAGGTTGGCAGTAATAACCAACATTTATCTCTCTTCAGCCGAGATAAAGATCTAGGCTGAAGAGGTTGGCAGGAATAACCAACATTTATCTCTCTTCACCCGAGGTAAAGATCTAGGCTAAAGAGGTTGGCAGGAATAACCAACATTTATTCTCTTCAGATGAGATACAGATCTAAGCTGAAGAGGTTGGCAAGAATAACCAACATTTATTCTCTCTTCAGCCGAGATAAGGATCTAGGTTGAAGAGGTTGGTAGGAATAACTAACATTTATTCTCTTCAGCCGAGATAAGGATCTAGGCTGAAGAGGTTGGCAGGAATAACCAACATTTATCTCTCTTCAGCCGAGATTAGGATCTAGGCTGAAGAGGTTGGCCGGAATAACCAACATCGATCTCTTTTCAGCTGAGATAAGGATCTAGGCTGAAGAGGTTGGCAGGAATAACCAACATTTATCCCTCTTCAGCCGAGATAAGGATCTAGGCTGAAGAGGTTGGTAGGAATGACAAAATTTATCTCACCTCAACCAAGATAAAAGATCAAGACTAGAGAAGGTTGGCTAGCACAGATTGTCCAGCCAAATTGAGATGGCTATCTCGGCCAAAAAAGTTCCAGACATTCCAATTAAAGTTGAGACAAACACAAGCAGGATATGAACCAGGCAAAAAGAAGAACATATTTCATTCAAGATTAGAACTGCATTACAAGAGGTGGGGCTTCAGCCCGGTTACAAATTCTTACAGAAAGTTAGAATTGAAAGAAGAAAATACAAGATCAGGCAAAAAGATCATCCAGATCTGCATCCAAAACAACCCGAGCTTCATTACTCGGTAGCCCGGTTCTAGCAGGAAGGTCGGTCACAGCCACATCTTCAACCGTAATGGGCACCGATGGCTCCACCCGAGCTGACTGGGTAGTTTGGAGACCGGGATCATTGGTAGCAGCTGGGGTGTTGTTGGGCTCTGGAGATGCCTCCTCTTCCTTCCCTACTTGAAGAAGTTTTTGCTAAATGGCATTGGCGTAGTTCGCCATATAACTCGGAATGAAGTGGGGAGGAGGGTTCTGAAAGACCTCGATTTCTTGGCCATAACCAAGCTTTGACACGGCTGCTTTCCATCCGCATTTGAAAAATATGTCTTTAGCAGTTTCATATTGCAAGGTGTAGGTGGCTTCCCCTTCTCTGTAGCTGCGGTCTTCAGCATCGTTCGTGCTATTTTTCAGTTCAGCGATCTCGGCATCTTTTTTCTTTTCAAGCATGGCTACTTCGCGTAAATAGCGGTCTTGTAGCGCCGCCAGAGCTTTCTGTTTATCCACTTCCGTCGTGTTAACTTGCTCGGTAAGTCGGGCATTGTCAGATTCAAGCTCAGCCATTTTTTGCTTTGCTTTATTCAGCTCGGCCATTTTAGCATTGGCATCTACTACAGGCAGCCGCGCTGTCTTACGCAAATCCAGCACGCGCTTATGAGCGATGTGGTTCTTCTGCATGGCCTACAAGAGGGGTAACATTTATTAACAAAAATCGAGCAAACAGATAATGTAAAATGAAAGATGGTTAAAAGGAGCACTTACTAGCACCATTGACTTCATCGCCGACCAGATGGCCTTGAGCTCGGTCAAATGGTCATGATGCTGCATGTCAGAGGGCAAGCAGACACTCTTAGCTAGGTTAAAAGCAAGCGTTTGGTCTTTGTTTGCCACTACTAAGTCCGTGTTCTTTATGGCTCGATTCTTGTGTGTTATTTTTGGGGCCCACTCTGAAGAGCTAGCCCGGTCAGAACGCACGGGTTCTGGGCTCGGTGGCGAGGTTTGAGGGAGAACAGTGTCATCTTCATCAACGAGGTGTTATGGCTTGATTGAGGATGTGCGAGCATGCTTGCTCGGCCGGGATGACGAGGCTCGGGCCGTTGGAAGAGCCACCACTGCCTCGTTTGTTTGGCTGGGTTGTGGTACTTCGGTTTGAAGTTGGCCGGCTTGGGTTGTTTCGGTAATCAGTGCCCTTACAGCTCGGCGCTTGGCCATTTCTTATTTTTCGGTTAAGGTTATGAGGTTAATTTGTGGCAAGTTTGGGTTCGGTTCTGGTGATGGTTCTAGGAGAAAGTCAGTTACCCTGACCTTCCTCCTTCCACTGTATCGGTAGGTTGGTTTGAAATTGAATAGCTTGGCCCATCCTCGATCGCAGTACCGAAGCGCGACGCGAAGAGCGTCTAAGTTGGGGTATCGGTATTGTGACTTTAGGTGGTCCAAATCTGTATATGGAGAAAGGCAACAGTTAGCGCAGTATAAAAGTTGTAAACAAAAGCAAAAAATAGACAAATTAAGCTGAGGTATTCATATCGACTGTTCCTTTATTCCAGTTAATACCATATCCCGGTATCTGGGCTTCTTGATCTTCAAAATTGCTCGAAACCCAGAAAAAGTCGTCGTCATTAACGTCTTTGTCTGGGGTATTTTTTATTAGTTTCTCTCGGCGTCTTCTTATTCTTAAATAATACACCCAGCCGTCTTCATTTTGGCCAAGTGAATATTGATGAAATAGCTCGGCTAAACCGAGGTTGAGGCCAAGTCGGCAGTTTAGCTCGACGATGCCATTTATTATCCTATATGAGTTTGTGGAGAGTTGAGTAGGACAGAGCCTTGTTTGCCTGAGGAATTCACAGAGGAGTGGCTGAACGGGAAATCGAAGACCAGCTTCTACAATGGAAATTACGGTAAATGGTACAAAGCCTGGATTTCTCTAGGGCGTGGTATCTAGCTCAGCTAGTAAGAGGTGGACATCGTCAGGAATGTTGTAGTCCTTGCGGAATTTGGCGATGGCCCCTGGGGAGTCTACTAAGAAACAGTATTTACCTATTTAACTTAAATTATGAATAAGTTAGCGCAGTATCTTATTTCAGTGGTGAGATGACGTTGAATATCTCGGTTAAGCGTGTAAAGGTGTGCCTGGCCAACCTAGTCAAAGTCTGCAAAGTGAAAATAAGAAGTGTTATGCCCAGACGACTGGACCAGACTAAGTAAACAGTCAATTTACAGAAAAATTGTGAAGGCTTAGCTCGGTTCGTCTGAATGATAGGGAGTTCTCAGTTCGGTAGAATAGGGGCCAACACAAGGCCTCTAGCTCGTTTTTAGTATACAGGGTTATGTCCACGTTCTTAGTTTGGTTGTAACACAAGAGACAGCTCGGCATCTATGGTAACAAGAGTTTCAGCTCGGTTATTGGGTAAGGTTTCCAGTTCGGTCTAATGCACCTATGGTAAACAAGTGTCTATCTCGGTTGTGGTGTTATTTTGGATCAAAAGCATCACATTACAGATTGTTTGCGAATCCAGTGAGTGTGATTGTTGTCCAAAAATTTCTTACCCATTCGTGAGAAAACCATATGAGTGTGTTGTGAAAAAACATATGAATACTATGTTACATGTTGCTAGACTACACAAACAAAAAGAAAAAGGGATTAAGCTACTTACAGTTTGAAGATAGGAGGACACAGATCAAAACCACAAGGATGGCGAGGAGAACGCAAGCTTTGCAGGTGCTATGGTTGCGAAAATGGAGACTTAAAGGGCAAGAGAGAGAAGATGAATAATAGAGTGATTAATTAAAAAACTAGGGTTTTCGTACAAAGCATAGAATGGGTGGGACTGTTCAAAAATCATGGAGTACGAAGATGGCTGTGACAGCTATACTAGGCCAATAAGAGCCTGCCACGTGTCCAAGAGAATAGAAAACGATTCAGACAAGCAGAGCACTCGAAAAGACGTTTATGGACCGGATTCACCGGTAGCCCGGTAGAAGGTGAGCTCGGTTGGTTTAAATGTTTCTAGCTCGGCTGGAGAAGAATAATCCCAAATCATGCGCTGCAGATGGAATTAAGGGACAATTGAGAGGGTAAAATGTGTGAAGCTTGGGCCGAGCTGAAACAAGATTTATGGTGAGTCAAATAATGGGCCGAGGTGAATGGGCTTCGCCACTGGGCCTTGTTAGCCTGGTCATAAATGATTGAGGTTAGCTCGGCTTGCGTATTCTGAATCGAGGTACAGGGAGCCGTGTTGTAGCAGGGTGGAACCATTCTAAGTAAAGCGAGGTAGGACTGAGCTAAGGAAAGCTCGGTGAAATCTGCCACTTCAGGATGTGTTAGCCCGGTCATTTTGTCATACTACCGAGGTAAGACCATTTCACTTGGTTAAAGCAGTGAGAAAGGGTGTTAAGGGATAAACATTATCTCTTAGAGGTGTAATTCCTAGGAGGACTCTGCATTGAGGAGTAAAAGTCCTACTAGGATTGTGCCAGGCGAAATCTATAAAAGCTCATAACAGGACCTATGTACATGTATTGCAACTTTGATTCTCGAATACACAGAGCTTTTGTCTAGTTATCTATTTTGCTGACTTAGGCATCAGAGAGGTATCCGGCACACACCCGCTGCCAAGCTCACGTTTGTGTTTTCAGGAAGTAAAGAGACGACGTTTGGAGGAGAGCAAACTTGACCAACAGGATTATACGAGAAGATTATTTCGTGCTCGTACAACTTTGCTTTCGCTATTTACCAAGCTCCCTTTCGATTTATCGATCCACTACAAAAAAATACACTTTTAGCAACCACTTTGTTTCTCTCTCTCTCTCTCTCTCTCTCTCTCTCTCTCTCTCTCTCTCTCGCTCATCACTCTGTCTTTGTCTCTCTCTCTCTTCTTTATCTGTCTCTCACTCATCTCTCTCTCTCACCACCCATCTCCTCTACCACCTTTACCACTATTGCAAATGCCATTCCGCTACCACCACTGCTACCACTGTTGTCACTCTACCTCTACAACTACCATTACTACCACCATCGCCACCACTCCACTACCAACACCACTACTACTGCCACTACTACTACCATTACCTCTCCTCCACCACCGCCACTCCATCTCTTCTACCACTACCGCAACTTCACCACTAATCTCTTTCGCCATCACCACCACCATCACCATCACCATCACCTCTAATCCCCCATCTTCACCACTACTACCGCTCTCTCTCCTCTACCACAAAAAATTAGTTCCTGATTTATAGTAACAAAAAAGAATAGGCTGCAAAAAAATATTTTTCATTGACTACAAAAAATTAACTTTATTTTAACAGAAAATATTTTTCATTAAAATATTACCCCTACTTTTACCAAATAAAAAAAAATAATTTTTTTTTCATTAAAATAAAAATGAAATAAATAATTTTTTAATGAAAAATAAAAAATAAAAAAAATAAAATTCATTAACTAAAAAAATAAATTCATTGACTAAAAAAAAAAAATTATTTTAACAAAAAAAAATGAACTTTTTGTTTTCCCACAATTTCTATCCGATTCCCCCCTTTTGTTTCTCACGATTTGAATCCCCAATCCCTAACACTCCCTCTCACTCTCTCTCACTCTCCTCTCTCTTTATCTCTTCCGCCTACATCGTCGTCTCTAGTGCTGCCACCGACGACCACCACTGCCGCCGCCACACCTTCTCCCTCACCGCCCTCTCTCTCTTCTCCTATTCTCTTCACCGATCTTTTTGACCCTACACTCCGCTCTACTATTTCAGAACCTTTGTCTACAAAGGACTACCGTCGGACTCGTCAGAACGGTGATCTCGAATGGGCTGATTGCGATGAGAAAGATCAGGTGGCGAGGCACATTAATGCGTTAGAAACGAAATCAGAAGATGGATAGTTCATCTTTGCCCTAATTTTTCTCTCCATTTTTGTTCAAATGTAAGTATGATATAGTCGTCTTCAATGTGGGTTTCTTGGGTTACTGGTACTAGTCTTAACTGTGTACTTTATGTGTTTGTTTAATTGACTGAATGGTGTGTTTGTTGGAACAATTTCTTCATTCGTGTATGAACAATTTCTTCAAGTACTTGTAGTTGTGAATATGCATGATTTATTATTAAAGTAGTTATGGAAGATGTTAGAGCTAGAATGAGTTCAGTATAAGATTCAGACAATTTAATGCATGTTTACACACACATTGCTTACCAAACTATTTGTTCACTAGAAATATGTAAAAGTACTTCAAGGAGTAAATGCATTGATACTCCTAATAGGAAGTCTATAGACATAAGGAGCTTAAGATGATTTCAGTTGTTGTGATAACTTGTTTAATACAGAATACATGTGGAAGAATTTATCTCTTTTCTATGCCCTGGTATATAAAAAGGCCATGTGTTGGAATTTCGGAACAGTGAAGATACAAGTGGGCTATACATAAGGGATAGTATTAAGTTAAAAAACTGTGGAACTATTACTGAACAAATGAGGGGTTGGTCCATGTTCTCTATGTCTTCCTGCATATTTAGATTTCATTATTATGTAATGAGGAAAAAAAATGAAAAGACATTGCTTGGAGGTTACCAACATTGTAGAATTTATACAATCAGTTTTGAGGATCAAAACAATGGGTGCATGTCGATAACTTTCACGAGTTGTTTGATTGAGTTAAGTAACCTTATTGATTGCTCTTGTTTGGTTTACAGAGAAAATTGATGGTTCACATCACAATTGGAAGCCAGGCTCTTGATGAACTTTTCGGTGGTAATTTTCAATATTAATTATATGTTATTTGTTGATGGATACACTAGCTGTCATTATTCTACATGACAATAATGTTTTTGAATTGGTTAAGGAATGATTAAAACTATGGCAATTACAGAAACTTTTGGGGAAGTCTGGTAAGAACCACACCCTTCCTCATGTTCAAACCTTTATTACGTTTTAGGTTTTTAAGTCGTTTCTTCAATTTTCAATTTTAAATTTATTAAATTTGGTTCTAAACTTCTAATGGTTTGGTTTATCAATAGTTCGATTCAAATCTAGGAAGACACAGCTCGCACACACACTTTGCGTTTCTACACATGTTCCTTTCTAAACCTTTAACTCAATAGTAGTGATGGAGTTTAGAATCGCCTTTGTTAGACTTATTTATTTTGATGATTTATTTAATTATGTTTTAATTTATTTAAAAGAAAAAAATAGAATCCAGAATTTATTTTGATGATTTATTTAATTATATTTTAATCAAAATTTATTTTGATGATTTATTTGAAAGAGAAAAATAGAATCAAAATTTATTTTGTCCCATTATTTCTCACCTAAACCTTTATCCTAAATGTTGTTAGAATGTATTTAATATTTGATTAAACCAAGAGTTCAAACAACCTAGCACAACAGCAGGCCAAAAGGTTCAAAAGGTTCAAGTGGAAGATATTCAAATTAGTAATGATGGAAGTACAGCGGCTATAAACGACTATAATGGTTCAAAAGGCCAAAAGGTTCAAAAGGTTCAAGTGGAAGATATTCAAATTTGTAATAATGGAGTGGAAGATATTCAAATTGGTAATGATGGAAGTACAATGGCTATAAATTCAAATGACTACAACGGCTATAAACGACTATAAATTCAAATGAATACAACAGCTATAAACAACTATAATTTTCATTATATATACCAAAGCCTCTAACATAAACAAGTTACAAAAAAAAAAACCTGAAAATATTCTTTGATCTATAATCACTCACATTTATTCTCAGAAATTATACACTGAGCCTTATAGCTTTAAGCCCATCTTTCCTGTGTGAGATTTACAGAAAAATCAAAGCTTTATTTTATATATTTATCTTTGAGAGATATTTATTGTAAGTTTTCTTTGAAAGCAAAAATACCATTTCATCTTGTAAAAGTGTTGTAAACACTGTGTTTTTGAAATCTTGAGAGTGATTGTGAATCATTTAAGATTTGCATGGGTTTGGGCTTGTGAAGTCTGTGCAAAATCCATGGAGGATTGCTCCATTTGTAAAGAGGTTGTTAGCATCCCTGTAAAGCTAGAAGATAGTGGAAAATCTCAAGTGAAGCTTGAGGAGTGGACGTAGGCCGAGTTGAAGCCGAACCACTATAAATTTGTTTGCCTCTCTCTCCCTTATCTCTTTATTTTATTTTAAATTGCCATAGTTATATTTCACATTTTTACTGTGCTAAAATCATTAACTGACATAGTTGTTAAGACACTTGTTTTAATTATTTTTATTTCATTAATTATATTTATCTATTGTGCTAGTCATAATTTTTATTAGAGTATTATTAATTTTTAATTGTAAAAACCTAATTCACCCCCCTCTTAGGTTGTCTTTTGGGTAACAGCCTTGGTTTAAATTATGCACAAGTTCAATTAGAATAGATTGGATGGAGAGTTTAGTTCAGCTTTTAGGCCTGACCTTCTTATCTTTCTACAACACAATTTGGATTTAAATTTAGTGTTACAACTTTAACCAAGGGGTAATAAATAAGACTAAAATGGTGAGTAGTTAGTTTTCCTTCTATCTTGTTGACAAGAACACAACCTTAAAGGAAGATGGAGCCAATGATTGGTTTTTGAGTTCATGGCACATCCCTCATACAGTGTTAAGGATCCATTCTCCTTGATATGTTTTACTTTGTCTATTAGATTTTCTAATGCTTCCTCTGCGTGTTAGTTTTCCTCTTGCTGGTCTCCTGGATTGTCTTTGGAGCTGCGCCATATTACCTCTATGTTTTACTTGCAGGTTGTGCTGGTGCTTATTTAGAGATGTTGTGGGTTGAGTGTTGTGAGCTAGTACAATTAGGGTGGCTTGTGATTGTCTTTTAGAGTGGAGTGTGGTGATCATTGAGGGTTGAGTTGCATGGTGAGCTAATATATGAGGGTTGAGTGATGTGAGATCATAAATCTGTTATATATTTGTGTTCTAATCTTGTCCTTTGCAGGTTGTCAAGCTGGTTTCTTAGTAGGGAGGAGGGTTGAGTTTGGTGAGGTTCTACATACGGGTTTTGCTGTTTGTGTGATGAGGGATGTGAGCCATATACTTTTTCTCTAACTGTTTCTTCTGCAGATTGTAAAGCTGGCACTCTTACTAGAGAAGTGGGTTGAGTGTGAATTAGCTCATATATTGTTTGGAGTGTTGCGTGCTGAGTAATTGTATTTGTTTGCACCTATTTTGTTCAACCCCCCCTCATGGTCTTTGGTATGTGGAGTTTGAACAGAACCTCGTAGTGCAATTTCTACATATTGTCTTGGCTAGGTAGACTGGTTCTTATAGCCTATTGTAAGGTTGTTGTTTGTGCTGTGCTATTTGTGCTGTTGGCTTTATGTTGTTGGTGCCGGTTGCTGTGCTGCTGGTCTTCTGTGTTGCTGGTTCTGGTTTGCTGTTTATGCTACTAGTGTTGGTGTTGATATGCTGCAATGATGATAGCCAGCTATAGTTCTGCGATTCTGTTGTTTTGTTGAGAACAAAGCTGAGAAAACTTCTTCAACCAATAAACTTTTAAACAAAGATGAAAAATAGAACACCTATTATTGAACTAGCATATCATATGTTTGGATTTATTGTGTTATCAAGCACCAAAATGTTATATGTTACTTTGGGGTTTTTTTTTTTTTATTTTAATATATATATACTTGCAGGTGTATACAGTAATTGTGGTGGTATGTGGGTTGATGAGGAGTAAGTCTAGTAGTTTATTTGATTTTGAAAGGAAAGTACGTGAGATCAATTATTTTATTAGTTGCAAATATATCTTAATATAACATGTAGACATCTACTTCTAAGTCACCTTGCAAGTTCATTTGGTTGTTGGCTGTTGTATCTTGCATATTTGACATGCTAAATTCTCATGTTTTGGCAGGTCATCCCTGCAGCTTCTGTTTTTGGTTCATCGTGGACCAATTGGCAACAAATCTTTGCACACACAAGGTAAGTTTTCTCATTTTATTGGCAACTTATACTTATCAAATTTGTATACATGTGTATGTATATAATGTTATTGGAAAAAAAAAAAAAGAACTACGTATTTATTATGGTTGTACAATTATCACTTTGTCTAATTTTTAATGATTTTATGATTATCATTAGATTCTGGCAAATTGTTGTCACATTTATCATTCTTTGTTCAATTTATATAATTATTGAGCTATTGTGATGGTTTGCATTCTGCACAAAATCCGCTGTTAAAGGGTTTTTAATGGCATACTACAGCATGCCGTTGAAAGTAAATGACTTTTAATGACTGGTCATAATGCGACTTTACCTTGCATGTCGTAGAATCATATCCACGGCGTGCATTTGGTGTCATAAAAATCTTTTTTTGTTATAGTGCTAGTTTCTTAAGAAACTTAAAATTTGAGGTGTTAATGCCCCTAAATCACCAAATGGCGTCGGAGTAGCACGAAACTTGGCACACACGACCGCCTAGGCACGAGAGACTTGTGGGAGAAGACGAGACTCGAATCGGGTTCCTAGTTTGGGAGTTAGATCCCGATTTCACTCTAGGCAAACTAGTTTCTTAAGAAACTTAAAATTCGAGGTGTTGACCCTCCAAAATCACCAAATGGTGTCAGATTAGCACGAAACTTGGCACACACAACTGCCTTGGCATGAGAGACTTGTGGGAGAAGACGAGACTCAAATTGGGTTCCCAGTTTGAGAGTTAGTGCCAGATTTCACTCTAGACAAACTAGTTGCTTAAGAAACTTAGAATTCGAGCTGTTAATGCCACAAAATCATCAAACGGCGTCATAGTAGCATGAAAATTTTCACACACAACAGCTTAGGCACGAGAGACTTGTGGAAGAAGACGGGACTCGAATCGGGTTCCAGGTTTGGGAGTTAGAGCCAGATTTCACTATAGACAAACTAGTTTCTTAAGAAACTTAGAATTTGAGATGTTAACGCCCTAAAATCACCAAATGACGTTGAAGTAGCACGAAACTTGGCACACACGACCGCTTAGGCACGAGAGACTTGTGGGAGAAGACGTGACTCGAATCGGTTTTTCGGTTTGGGAGTTAGAGCCGGATTTCTCTCTAGGCAAACTAGTTTGTTAAGAAACTTAGAATTCGAGGTGTTGACGCCCCAAAATCACCAAATGGCGTCGGATTAGCACGAAACTTGGCACACACGACCGCCTAGGCACGTGGGAGAAGATGGGACTCGAATCGGGTTCCCGATTTGAGGGTTAGAGCCGGATTTCACTGTAGACAAACTAGTTGCTTAAGAAACTTAAAATTTGAGGTGTTAACGCCCCAAAATCACCAAATGATGTCAGAGTAGCACGAAATTTTTCACACATGACAGCCTAGGCATGAGAGACTTGTGGGAGAAGACGGGACTCGAATCGGGTTCTAAGTTCAGGAGTTAGAGCCAGATTTTACTCTAGACAAACTAGTTTCTTAAGAAACTTAGAATTCGAGGTGTTAACGCCCCAAAATCACCAAACGGTGTCGGAGTAGCACGAAACTTGGCACACACGATAGGCTAGAAATGAAAGACTTGTGGGAGAAGACGAGACTCGAATCAGGTTCCCAGTTTGGAAGTTAGAGTCGAATTTTACTCTAGGCAAACTAGTTTCTTAAGAAACTTAGAATTTGAGGTGTTGACGCCCCAAAATTACCAAACGGCATCAGATTAGCACGAAACTTGGCACACACGACCGCCAAGGTACAAGAGACTTGTGGGAGAAGACGAGACTCTAATCGGGTTCCCGGTTTGGGAGTTAGACTCGGATTTCACTCTAGGCAAACTAGTTTCTTAAAAAATTTAGAATTCGAGGTGTTAACGCCCAAAAATCACCAAACGGCGTTGGAGTAGCATGAAAATTGGCACACATGACTACCTAGGCACGAGAGACTTGTAGGAGAAGACGAGACTCGAATCGGGTTCCCGATTTGGGAGTTAGAGCTGGATTTCACGCTAGGCAAAATAGTTTCTTAAGAAACTTAGAATTTAAGGTGTTGATGCCCCAAAATCACCAAATGGGGTCGGATTAGTATGAAACTTGGCACACACGACCGCCTAGGCATGAGAGACCTGTGGGAGAGGACGAGACTCGAATCGCGTTCTCAGTTTGGGAGTTAGAGTTGGATTTCGGTCTAGGCAAAATTCTTTACTCAATTATCTTTATAATTGTATAGTAGTTAAATTTTCATATTTCTTTTTGTAATTAACGTAATAACGCATAATTATATTGTCACTAATTATTTTTATTTTTTTTTTTCAGATATTTTTCGAGTCGGAGTTTGCTTCTTGTGGAATGCATGCCTGTGAAAAAGGCGACTAACTTTTGTTTTTGTTACCCACAAAGAATGATGAGGAAAACTTTTAATTTTGGTTTATGTTATTTTGAATTATGAACAACTTAATGTATTTAAACATTATATATGTATTATGGAACATTATGTAGTGGGGTAATTTTGTTGATGTGTATTTATGGATTCAATAATGTTTTTATTATGGAGAAATTATTATTTCTATACAGAAATTTTTATATTATTATGCAATTATTTGTTTCTTTTTCAAATTGTTTTTCATTTAATACAAGTAATTTTAATATTTTTAATATATATATTTTTTTCTGCACCACACCGTCGCAAAAAAAAAAAAGTAATTTTAATATTTTTAATAATTATATTGCAGTTTTTTTTTTTTTTTTGTTGCCAGGGCACCACGCCGTCGTAAAAAAAAAAAAACACAAATCGCGATAGCATTACTTGCCGTCTCAAATAAGACTTTTAGCGACGGTAAAACAGTGCTGTCGCAAAGTTTTCACTTTTTTACATATTATTGGCGACAGTAAAGTGCCGTCGCAAAAAGCAACAATTGCCATTGCAGCACCCTCTACTGTGACCCCTCTTTTGCCGTTGCTAAAAGTCATTTGCCGTTGCTAAAAGTTTTTTGAGACGACATTAGGAGTTGCCGTCGCAAAAACCTGAATTTTTTATATTATTTTTTTATCTTATATTTTTGTCAAAAAATTAAAAGTACTAAAATAGTTTATTCCTAAACGAGGCCTAATTCTGATAGTTGGTATGCCTAAAGTTAATATACAATTTTTGGGAAAATTACCAAAAAAATTCCAAAGATTGATCCTTACAAAAAAATAAACCCTGAACTATTGCTTGGTTATGTTTTTCAAAAAACACTTTACAGAAAATTTTACTTTTTGTTTTCCGTGTTTTTTGTTTTTACTTAATTTTTTAAATATTTTAAGCAATTTTTTTTTTTACTTTTTAGACATACCTAGCATAAATATACTTAAAAAGTAAAAAAATTGTGAAAAAAACCTTTAAAAAATTTACTAAATACCTAAAATACAAAAAAAATATGAGAATTCAGTATATTTTTTTTGTATTTTTATGTATTTATTAATTTTTTAAAATATTTTTTCACAATTTTTTTACTTTTTAGATACATCTAAGTAAAGTGCATCTAAAAAAGTAAAAAAAAAAATGCTTAAAATTTTAAAAATATTCACTAAAAACAAAAAAATACGAAAACAAAAAAACTCAATTTTCAAAAAACCTAATCCAAAAAACTCAAACCAAACACACTTTAATTTTGTCAATTTAAATCCTAAATTTTTTTATTTGTTCTCAATCTAAACCATTGCTTATTTTTGTTAAGTAAAATTAACCGAAAAATAATATTTTAGACATTATATATATATAAATATATTCACTGAGTTTAATGATTAAAATACTCTTTATTCATCAATTTAGTTAATAAAAATAGGCAAATGATTAGGTTAAAAATAAATTAAAAGATTAGAATTTAAATTGATAAAATTAAAAATGCAAG
The DNA here is from genome assembly GCF_055761805.1 of Camellia sinensis. Classification (NCBI taxonomy): domain Eukaryota; kingdom Viridiplantae; phylum Streptophyta; class Magnoliopsida; order Ericales; family Theaceae; genus Camellia; species Camellia sinensis. The sequence continues at coordinate 19,478,100 of NC_138966.1, forward strand.
ATTTATTTTGCTAAGTGGCTCAAACCTTGGGTTGTTTTTTGTTTTTTTTTTTTTAATTGTCCCTATATATATTTTTTTAAATGATAAAGAACCCTTACAAGGGATATCCTTTGAATGCAAACAGGAGTTCTGCTCAAGGGATAAAAAATTATTTAGTTGTCCTCGGGCAAATCTATAAGTATCTCAACTTTAATATTCATTAATTAAAATAGTGAAATTTAACTGTTCTGTTGACTTTTTTAAGTATTTATTATAGTATATATAAGTAATACTTCAAAACAGTCAAATAATCCGTCCAGAAGAAAGGATGTAGTCATCATAAAAAATATGAATCAGTAAGATTTAAGTTCAATTAGAATCCAACTTCTTACAATTTTTTACAATTTTCATGAAATTGTTTAGTACAATTTTTTTTTTTTAATTTTTTGTTGGTGAGACGTTTATCCTTTGTGAAATAATTTAATGAAAAATCCTTTTATTGTTGGAAAATTCTACTTACATCACAAGTTTAACTTCTTACACACTTAAACTCTTTTTTTGTTTTTTTAAATTTATTTTTTTTATAATTTCTATAATTCCTTTATTACCCACATCCCTAACCTTCTTCCATCTCCTTACACTTAAAACCTGAAAACTCTAACCCTAATATGCATTTTCATTCTCTCTCTCTCTCTCTTCACTGCCTTTGCCATTGACTGTCACCACCGTTAGCCGCCACTGTCGCGATGGTTATGGGAGAAGGGGAAAGGTTTTGCAGTAGAAAGAGAAGGATCAAAAGGATGGTCACTAGTGGGTTATTGTCGGTGTAAGCGGTGGTCGGCGGAGTGGCAGTGCCGGTAATGGACCGGGGGAGGTGGTTCAGCACAAGAAGATCAACCATATGTTTAAAAAAATACTGAACTAACCAAAAGAATCAAATTTAATCGACACTTTTGGTTAGATGGATTTTGTCGAAGTTCTAAATAGGATCTGTTGCTAAGAAAATCGTACATGATATTTTCCATTTGTCAATTTGAACTGGAAACCAGTTGATTGGTATATTTACCATTCATTTTAGGAGAGAAAGGAGATGGAAATGGGTGTTAGGGTTAGGGTTTTTAAGTTTTGGGTGTAAGGAAAAAGAGGAAGGTTAGGATGAGAGTAATAAAAGAATTATAAAAATTATAGAATAATAAAATAAACATTTTTTATTTTGAGGTTGTAAGGAGTTAAATTAATGGTATAAGTAGAAGTTCCCCTTATTATTTTGGGACAATGTTTATTTTCAATTTTATTTTTGAATTTATCTGTTGACTTTTTTTTTATCTGTTTGACTTTTTTTTTTTTACTAGTTGTTCAAATTTCCATCTATTTGTTCAAATTATTGTTCAATTTTTTTGGCTATCTGTTTAAATTTTTTAACTATTTATTCAATTTTTTCCCTCTTAGTTGTATAAATATCTATCAAAATTTTATATCTATTCAATTTTAACAAATTTTATCTGTTGAAATTCAAATATGTTTATATGTTTAAACTCTATATATATATATATTTCAATCTGTTTCATTATCATCATCATCATCATCATCATCATCAACAACAACAACTATTACTACTGTTATTATACAAACAAATAAAAAAATAAAAAAATACACACAGATCACACAATTAGGATATATTAAACAGATAAAAATGTACAACTTTAGATTCTACAGTCCTCCAAGGCCAATTTCTTCAAGACCACCACTCGTAGTGGCAAAATCACCATCTTTGGCCTCTTCCAATGTAAAGGTGACCTCAGTAATGTTGACTGCTACAACTATGTGAGTAAGCTACTAGAATCCAACTCTTGGATTGCTACATGCTCTGCGAAGTTGTTGGCTTTGCTTAAATCTTTGATTTGGAGACAATTTACAAGACTTGTAGTTCTCTACGGTAGCGGTGTCGTCGTCGATCACGCTTTCATCGATGATGATGAAGACCATAAAGACAAGCGTCTTCTATGGCGATGGATCTGGATCTTGGAACCACCGAGGGTGGCTGCTGACAAAGACACGACAGAGGAGAAGAAAGAAGATGAGGGTTTGAAAAGGGACCGACAGAGATGAAGAATAGAGAAGAGAAGAGAGAAGAGGTTGGTGAAAGAGATAAGAGGCTAGGGTTTGAAGAGAGAGAGAGAGAGAGAGGGGGGTTTCAAGAAGGATTTGGATCTGGATCTTGGAACGATCGAGGGCGGCTGATGACGACGACGCCTCGGCGGTGAAGGAGAATAAGGAGGAAGAAGATAAGGGCTTGAAGAGGAATCAGGATCCTCGGTCCCCTTTTTTCTGCGGGCCTCCCTACCGCCCTCGCCAAAACGACGTCGTTTTGGTTAGTTTTTTTTTTCCTTCTCCAAAATTTGAGTTTCCTGTTTTTTTCACCTTCATCTTCCTCTATCAAAAGCTCACATGTTTTGTTTAGCCCTAACAGGTAGACAGCGACGAGAGAGAGAGAGAGAGAGAGAGAGAGAGAGAGGCATAGATAAATGAACTGAGAGAGACGGTGAAGGGGCTTGACGCGACAGCGAATGATGAAGGATGGTGGGGGGAGGAGGCAGGGATGACGAAGAACGGAGGATGGCGGAGGGACGCGACGTGACGACAATGCAAGATTGCAGCCATGATGAGTTCCATTTCATCATTTCAGATTTTCTTGCTGATATATTGTAGACACCCTATTTTTGACCGTCCTTAAGACTTGGTTGTGTTTGCAGGTACATCCAGCCACAAGTTCGATTGCTCGTCGAGTGCTCGACTTTCGTGGTGGAACGTCACAAGTTTGAGCTTTCCAAACCCTGTATCCTTTCTGTCCCATTTTTGGACCATGTGTTGGTCCTTCCAGCATAATTCTCTTGGTGCACTGCCGGCCATCCTATGCTACTGCCGGCCATGCCTTTGTTATTACCGGCCATTGATGAGGCCTTCCGGCCATCAATGAGCCAATGCCGGCCACCATTGATGGCCGGCAGATCCCTTGTCTCAGCAGGTTTCACGCCAGATCTTTCAAGCCAGTTGGTTTTCACTCCTCTCCCCTCCATACAGTGTATGGAGGGATGAAGCTCTTGCCAAGCTAGTTTAACAAGCTTCTTCTTGCATTCTTCTATATAAGGAGAGGCCCATCCTCTCTATCAGAGGTTCAACCATTTTTAGAGAAGTTGTATCTCTCTCTCTCTCTCTATATTTCTCATTCTCTCTCTCTATATTGCATAGAATAGTGCTCTAAAGTCCATTTTTCTTGCACTTTTGCACTACAACACATAGTGATACACCACCATCTTTGAGCTGAGGTTCTTGGGAGGGTTACTTGAGCTCTGAAACTTGGTTTCTAGCCTCTGAGGTTGCTGGTTTCGAAGTTGAACTTCAAGCATTTATTTGTACCTCACTTTGGCCATCCTTGCATATTGTTTTAGGCCTTGCTTTCAACTGAAAAAATTTCTATTTTTGCATGATTTAGACCTTTGTTTAAGGTCACTTTTTCTTTGGGGGTGGTTTACCCCCCTCTTAGGTCTTGTTAGGCCTTGTTTTGAGCCATCCCTTTAGGCTCTTGTTGAAGCCTTTGCATGACCTTTCTACCACTGAAATCCAGAGGATTTTCAATAGTGGGAAGGTGGTTTTGGTGTCCTAAATAAGAGAGGGTCATCCCCTCTCCTTTGTGTCTTGTTTACTTGCTTTGAATGCCTCATGTGTGAGCACCTTTGGTAAGTTTATGTTGGCCATATCTTAGCTTGTACTTGGGTTTATTTTAGCATGGCATGCCACTGTTTTTACTTGGTTGTGTCACTCCATGCATGTTTAATACACTTGTAGTGTAAATCTCTTAAACTAGTTTTGTATGCTTCATGAAGTAGCATGTCATTATAGCTGGGTTCGAGTCCATTTCAGCATGTTTTTGATCATCATTTGACATGTCATGACTCTGTCTAAAGTTGGTTTGGTAGTCTCTTGAGTGGCTCATATACTTGTAGAGCAAATCTTGCTTACTAGCTTTATGTGCATGATGTTTTGACTCATCATTCTAGCATATTTTGGCTATGCTCCAGCATGATTTTATTTATATTTTGGGCTGTTCTAGGACTATTTTGGGCTGCCATGGTCATATCACTCATGTTTTGGATAGCTATAGTGTAAATGCTTTGACTAGTCTTGAGCTTTGAGGCCCCTACCATGCTATACTTGTGATGTTTGCATGCTTTGGTATCATTTGAAATGTTATTTCAGTGCATGTTTCATGGTCAAACACTTGCCTTTGTCATGATTTCAATGCCTTGAAGAGTTGGTGTTTTATGCCTCATGAATGAATCGTTGTGCATGCCTCTATGCTTAGGTCCTTAAGATGCCATCTCAGTGGGTTTTTGGGCTTGTTTTATCATTCCATAACTTTGTTTTCTGTTGGTTAAGTCATGCCATGTTTGGTCTTAATAGGTGTAGTGTAATCCACTTTATTTGCCTTGTATGCACCATGCCTTATGCCCTCCATGCTAGCATATTTTGGCTTCTTTCCATGTATGTTTTAGACTCATTTTAATATGTTCTAGGACTGTTTTGGGTTGCCTTAACCACGTGCTCCATGTTTTGTATACTTGTAGTATAAATGCTCTTGCTTGCCTCAAGCTTTGAGCACCATTACATGCTTCATTTGTGTTGTGTATGTGATTTGGCATCATTTAACATGACATTTCAGAGCCTATAGCATTTCCTTATTCCCACTTCAATCACGCTTTAAGTGCCTTTGAGTATTGTGCTTTGTTGCCTAATTTATGGCTTAGCTTGTATGCCTAGGTCTTTGGGCCCTCATCTCAGCATGTTTAGGTCCTTATCTTGACCTATTTAAGCTCTGTCCATGCTTAGTTCATGCATTTGTGCCATGTATTGCATGCTTCCTTTGTAGTCCTCTTTGATAGCTCCATGCTTTAAGGACCTTCGCATGCTTTACTTGTGTTGTTTAAATGATTTGGCATCATTTCTCACCCCATTTCAGTGCACTTAGTGTTGTTACACTTCCACACTTTTCACTCTTTAGGTGTTCTTGAGAGTTGCACCTTTATACCTTAATCGGTGAGCCAATTGGCATGCATGTATGTGTTTTCGGTGCCTTCATCTTAGCATTTTGGCCACTGATTTGGGCATATTTGAGGTATGTCCGTTTCGATTTAAGTCCATTGAGCATTGTTGATTACATGTTGTTTACATGCTTGCATTACATCGCATTGTTTCTGCCTTATACTTCGCATTGTGTATGCCTAGGTTACATTGCATTGAGCATGCCATCATTTGCATTATGTATACTTAGTTGTTGCATGCATTAGCATTGTGCATGCCATTAGCCTTGTTAGGTTGTTCACATTGCATTACATGTTTGCATGCTTGAGTTGCATTGTGTATGCCATGCTTGTATTCCATTGTTGTTTGGATTAAGTCTTAAATTTGAGCACGAGAAACGAGGGACGTTTCATACTTCAAGTGATGAAATGTGTCTCAATTCTCGGTCGTTGACGCTCTTGATTATCCATGATAGAGTTCTAGGCATTTATATGTTTTTTTGTGCATTCATTTTTACATTGAATTTGCACAAGTTGGATCTTTGGCCATCATGCATCGGGATGCGTGATTGATGGTCTTGGATCCGACTATACCTCTTCCTTGATGTTTTGAGGTGATATGGAGTGGCATTCTGTGTACATACCTTTGGGAGACCCTCCATTTTCTCTATTTTGCGCTCTACTGCAGCTTGGTGTCATAGCACATCAGTGGCCGGCAGTGCCTTGCAGATGGCCGACAGTATTTCATTCTTGGCCGGTAGTGCCCACTCTTGGTCGGCAGGGGGGTCGGCAGTGGCTCCCCATGGCCGGCAGGCCACTGGTGCATTCCTCAGCATGGTTTTGGTAAGGTTCAGCAGGAATTCCTTGACGACACTCTGCAGACAGAGCCTCTAAAGAGTAACCGGAGAGCTTTTCGGGGCGGCAACCGAGCATTCATCCTCTTCTCCCCCAACCAGAGCTGGAACAACATTGTTTACTATTTTCCTTACCTGCTAATTAGCATTTGGTTTTGTAATTTAATTAGTTAATTTATTAATTAATTAAGTTTTGTATTAATTAGTTGTAGCTAGTTATTCATTCGGTTATGTAATAATTGATTAGCTTGTTAGTTAGTTAATTAGTTGGTCTGTATTATTCATTCGGACCCTCCGTCGAAAGGGCATGTTGTTGCAATAAGTGTGCGTGCCCGTGTGCATGTCTTCCAACCCCCATTTCTTTCTCCCTTTTACTTACCTGCTTTCAGTGGTTAGTTTTAGGGCATGTTTTGATTAGCATCCTTATGCTTGCATGTTTGCATCCATTTATTTGCATTACATGCACCGGGCTCGGCGCATCATACTAACTGCATTGTATTTCAATTCCAAGTTGAATACATGTATCAAATGTTGCACTTCATATGCCATCTTAGAATAGCCGAGCCTATTTCTAGTCACATTTTTCATGTGTTGCATTAGCCATCTTAACATGAATTAGGATCATGCATTGATTACTAACTAGTTGTTGTTTTGGCTCAGAGTACACTGTGAGTGTTTACGCTTTAGCATATTGCATGTGTGTTAATGTTGCCATGAAAGCATGCTTGCCATGAGGCTAATTGCTTATTTGATTAACTGCCTGAATGCCTGTGGGTGAAGGTTGGATTTCTTGAATTGGAACAATTCATTGAAATCCGCGATTTAGCCTACTTACAAGTAGCAAACTTCAAACCATTTTCAAACAAACAGATATGCGATGCTTTGTTCCAACTTAGGCGATCTAGTCTACACTTGTATGCTGTGCGCATCACGTAGTAAGATTAGCTAATTAACCGGAATAAGAGCACATATGTTTTCAAAAACAAGATATCATGCTTAGTACAGGCCGATTTTTGATCGGGCGAGCGGGGGTGCTCATTGCATGACCTTTCCCTCTCGTACCCAAGTTCTCGAGCCGAGGCAACTTTGGCGATGACGGACACGTGGCCTTAGGCACGAGTCAGGGTTTCCAAAATTTTCCCCAAAATAAAATATTTAGGTGGCGACTCTGTATCTGGCAAAGCAGTCCATGTTTGGCACTTCTTTACAAAAATCAGTTTTCCAAAATGATTTTCCGGATTTGGACTCTTTGGTGATTTATCGGTCTTACATTGCACTTTGCGAGATCAGATTCAGAACCGTGACATTGAGTCCGAACTATAGTAGTAAGCCCAAATGAACAGAACGGGATTTTCCTAGGACGTTCGGGCGCGTCTACATATATACATATATACGTATATGACCAGGTTTTTCTGTTGTGAAATTCCAAATTTTGGTATCTGAAATTTTGAAAATTTCTGAAATGAATAAAATGCCTGTGTTGTCTGCTTTGAAATTTCTATTATAATTGTATTTGTGGTTTAGTATGTTTGACCTCAAGAATTAAAGGACTAGTCATTAGTGTGTTTAGTAGTTTTCTTTGAAAACCAATTAAAGGCGAGTTTGAAGAGATAACACCCAAAACTGGTAGAAAAATAGTTATCAGTGTGTTTGGTGATTGTCGAACCTGATGGCACCACATATCGCAAGGTCTCTCTCTCTCTCTCTCTCTCTCTCTCTCTACATGTATGTATATAATTTTCCTAAATTAACAAGCTATGTGTCCATTTCTATGTTCTTTGTGATCTGCATTCATGATTCATGACTACGTACTGCTTGATTTTAGTCAAATCTACACATTTGGATAGTGGGTTTTCCATTTCTTAATCAAAATTGTTATTCTTTATCATCCATTTTTTGTGGGTTGAATATCAATTCTGGAAATCAATGCGTGCCATGCTGACCTCTTTTGGGGTTTTGCTTTTGTTGCTTTTTTTGGTTGTTGTTCCCTTCTTTCTCTTGGGGTTTTTGGGTTTGTGTCTGTGTTGGTGGAGGGTGTGTTTAAATTATGATTATAATTCTTTTTGATTTCTTATTTTTAGCTTTTTTGAAAGAATGTTAATTGCTCTCTTATTAGCTTATTTCTTATATTTCTTTTTATATCTTTGGAAACTTTGGCGATTGATGGGAATTAGCTTCATTTGTGATGATCATTGCTCTAAATTTCCTTTTGTTGGTTGAGAAGGCATGTTTTAATATCAACAATGCTACAAACACAGAAACCAAACACTACTAGGACAGAAAGCACATAAATGGATAAAATTTTACCAAATTTATTTGTAGGCCCACTTCTCAAAAATCATATCCATCACTTTGTTTTGTGTCTTTGATTTTTTTGGTTTCAATATATACATTGTTAAGTTTGTCTCTCTTGAAGCAGCCAAAACTTTTCATTTTATTATATGATAAGCTCTCATTTTAATGTCTTCGGATCACATAGAAACACACACGCACACAACTTGTATTGCTGAGTTTGATCATTAGTATGTTTAGTAGTCTGTTTTGAAAAACAATGAGTTGCAAAGTGTAGCCTTTATTTTTTTTGTTTGCTTGGCAGCTGGGATATTGTTATCTTATTTCCCAAAGAAGAAATTTATATCCCAAGCCTACTTACTTTGATTACATTATTCAATTGGTGTTTATGTTATTTTTATTTTTTTAATTATTTGTGTGGTACTAAATTATAGGTAATGAAAGAAAATAATGTTGTTAATGAGTTGGCTAGTTGTGGTTGAAAGCCAAAATTGGGTATGTCATTTGACTTTGAATAAACTGTATATGACTTTTACAATAACTATGGTTGAAATGTGGGCTTTAGTATTAGGAAGGCGTATGCACACAAGAACAAACAAACTAAGGAAATAACTTCACTAACTTTTGTATGTTACAAAGAGGGAACTCGGGGTATTGACAAGCGAGATCCACTAGTAAAATTTCTGAGACAAGAGGTGAGATGCGGTTGTGGTGCCCGATTGAGTATCAAGTTAGATAGATATTTAGGAAAATATATTGCAATTGATTTTGTTGAACATCATAATCATGACCTTATGCCTCAAGAATGAATTCATATGTGGCCATCCCAAAGAAAAATATCTACCACCCAAGCAATTGAAGTAGAATTGGCTTCAGAATCTGAAATTCCTCTTAGGTCTGCTTATGAGCTATTTGGTAGGGAATCTGGTGGAAGAGCATCACTTGGCTTCACCAAATTGGACTAAAAAAGTTACTTGAGATCGAAGAGACAAAAACATTTGGAACATGGAGAAGCTTGTCATGACCCAAACCCACCCCTATAGGTTTAGCATTGTAATCGACCAGTAATCCTTGGATTACCGAAGGCCTCTGAACAAATAAGCATTTAATAAGGGGGCTAGTGGAAGCAAGTACATAAATATAGTTGTCCAATGAGCTGTGCTGACTTATATGAAACAGAATATTTAAAACTTTATATACATAGTCAAAAGTCAATCATACATTATACCCACATATATTAAAGTACTAAAGTACAGCCAACAGAATTACATCAAGTCAAATAGATATACAGGACCAACAGAACTTGAACACATGACACTTCGGGAACCTCCACGTGAGGCACAATGGCTGGCTGACAACCGAACACAGATCCAGACAAAAAGTCTCCAGACTTGAACTCCGGAATGCTCACCTATACATATATATATATACAAACAGTGAGCTAAAGTCCAGTGAATAACATTAAGGTAAAGGGGTTAGTGAATGAAATCCGAACATATCATAAACAGAAAACAGATCATAGCATAATCATTCTCATATCAGAACATAATAATGGTACATCCCATAGAACACATCACAGAACGTCCTCCGACTAGAGTAACCGGTTCCGGATACCGATTAAACACATATCACCACAATGAAGTGGCTAACGAGATCTCGTAAACTTGTATGTCATGGACCCGCATTTTCATGCCGTCCCTTATGACTTGGGACTATCTATAGATGCAATAATAGATTTCAAACTTGGGATGTTTGTTCACGTAAAACATATATCATAACAGAAATCATAGCTTATCACATGTCATTTGGAACATAATTTCATATAAACGTATCTTTACGATAACGTTACTCACAGTGGTTCTCGCAAACGGTTAATCAATCTTCAGACATTGACCTACAATCACAAATGTACATAACACAACATATCTCATTATTACACGTTCACATGGCCAACACAGCTTAACTATCATTACGTTGGTTCTTGTTCATACTTAGCACATTGATTAAAACACACACACACACTTGCAGTCTCGGAACTTGGTACATTCTTTTCTTAGTGTGTTTCTAATCCATAACCTCATTATCAAAGCTTAATTAAGGCTTAGGAATGCCTAAGATGCAATGAGGATGCCAAAAAATGAGTTGGAACACTTAGGCAAAATTTCTGAAAATAAGGTCCCCGCTCGAGCGTAGGCTTCCTCGCTCGAGCGGACATGAAAAATGAGAGGGGTCGCTCGAGCGCACATTCCTTCGCTCGAGCGATCTATAAACTTGGAAAAAAGTACTGGTTGGTCTCAATCTACACTCGAGCTACAACTTCTACGCTCGAGTGGACATGCAAAATCAGGATGGTCGCTCGAGCGCACATTCCTTCGCTTGAGCGATCTGTAAACAACATGAAACTTCTGGGAGCTTGCAATTCACGCTTGAGCGGACTTTTGGTCGCTCGAGCGGAGTGCACGCACTCAGAGTGGTCGCTTGAGCGTAAACTCCCATGCTCGAGCGTGGATGCAAATTCTGGAATTTTCAAATTTGATCACCAAGCTCAAAAATCGAATTCAACCATCCAAAACACATCTCTTGGGCCCCAAAACTTGAGATAACATAGTAAGCTTGTAAAACATGAAGAATTTAGTATCATTTCATAAAATCATGGCCCAAGGGTTTGTTAAAAACTCACAATTTCAACTTGAAATTCAAGAAACAAACATGCATGTAAAATCTTTTATTCAAACTTCATGAAACTAGTAAATTGAGCTCAAAGGCTCCATGCATAAGGGAAATCCTTTTCAAAACATGGATTTAAGCTTTAAAATATGAAGAATTACACATGCATGTGCCAAATAACTCATGATAACAACATAGATGCCCAAAATCAAACTCAACATGTCAAAACTCCATGTATTCATGCATGCATGTATGAATGGTAACTCAAATCGTCATCCTAGGCTCAATATACACATTTAAACTCGTAATCTACATGTTAATAACTTAGATTCATAAATTTAGGAGTTGAATTCATACCTATAGTCTTGAATTAGTCTAGCTCTTGCACAAAATTGATGAACTCTAGTAAAATCTTCAACTTCTTCTTTAATCTCTCATTCCCTCTCTCTAGAATTGCATTCTCTCTCTCAAGATGAAATCTCAGATTTTTCCACTCAAGGGAAATGAAGGGAAATGAGCTCAAAAGAGCTAAATGTGATGCATATATAGTTATGATGATATAATGCATTAATTGGGACATTAGGCTAAGCAAACACGACCTAATTAATTGTTCTAAATCAATTTTTAATAAAATTTGCCACAAGGTTCTAAAAATTCCAAATAACATATTGATGTAATCAATTTCAGTTTCGGATGCCGATAAGGCTTTCAATTTACATATTAAAGTGGAAAATCCAAATAGGTATTTCTACAGGCAACAGATAGAAAGGCAAATATCATGCAAAATACAGAATAAACACATAATTTATTTTAATCCTCTCATTAGCATCATTAATTACGGATTAGTGGCTAATTACGGACCAGGTTTATTACAAAGCTGGTAGTGTGTTGCAGTACTTTCGTAAGAAAACTGTGAAAAATCCATCATTTTATTATGTAGTCCAATTAGATTGTAAAGAGCAAATAAGTAATATATTTTGGGCCAATGCTCAAATGATAATGGACTATGCTCAATTTGGTGATGTAGTGACCTTTGACACTACTTACAAATTAAATAATGAGCATAGACCTTTTGAGACCTTTGTTGGATTTAATCATCATCGAGAAACAATGATATTCGGTGCAGCATTGATGTATGATGAGACTTCCAAATCATTCACATGGTTGTTTCAGATTTTTTTGGACGCACTGTCAAACAAAGCTCCAATAACTATTTTCACAGATCAAGATACTGCGATGGCTAAGGCTATTCCAATTGTCATGCCTAATACAAACCATCGACTTTGCACATGGCATTTGATGCAAAATGCTGTGAAGCATGCATGTTCTCTTTTTGGAGATGTAGGGGTAAAGGGTGTGTTTTCAAAATTTATGCATGAAATTAATGATGAAGAAGAATTCAGAATACAATGGGACCAAATGCTTGATAGGTATGATGCACGCAACAATCATTGGCTGGAGCAAACTTTTGGTGTGAAGGAGAAATGGGGATGGCCATATATTATGAATTCTTGGGCAGCTAGAATGAGTACTACTCAAGTAAGTGAATCATTCAATGCATTTTTGAAGGATTATCCCAATTGTGATCATAACTTGATGGAATTTTTCATGCATTTTGAGACGGTACTCTATGACAAGAGATATAAAGAATTGGAAGCCGAGTATAATTTGTCCCAAAAATTGCCAAGGGTTTCCATTCCAACTTTGATGTTAAAGCAAATGGCAGATATTTACACCAAAACAATTTTTTAGGAATTCCAAAATGTGTACGTGCAATCCATTGAAGCATCCATTGTAGGCATTATTAATGATGGTGAGAGTACCATGTTCACAATTCGAATGATGGTAAATGGAAAAAAAAAAGATAAGAATGTGACAATAGATAGAGATGGTTCTTTGAGTTGTAGTTGTAAGAAGTTTGAAGTGAAGGGCATAGTTTGTCGACATTGTGTGAAGGTGCTTAGAGATATATTCAATGCAACAGACCTTCTTGCATAATACATATTGAAATGATGGACTAAAAAAGCAAGGGTTGAAAGTGTGAAAGATAGCTGTGGATAGGACGTCAAGGCTGATGTGAAATTACATCAAAGCGACCGATATAGGTCATTGATGAATATGTTTAGAGCAATAGCAAGTAGAGTCGCTGAAAGTGAAGAAACTTATCATTTGTCACTTGCAAAAGGTGAAGAATTGAGTGTAATGGTTGAAGACAAATTAAGTATGCACACTTGTGGTCAAGTGAAGGTCACTGAACTGAGAAATTCGTCAACTAACACATGCCCATAGAGTGATGAAGTAGATTGTCCAATCCAAGCTAAGGAGCTCAAGAAAAGACAAGCAACCAGTAAGGGAAGAAGGAGGATCAAGGGCGGGAAGGAAAAATCTATTGCAAAGAAGAAAAGAATGCAATCTAAGTAGGTGATTGTTATGTGATATGTGTTACCAATTTTGTGTTATGTGTGTTGGAAAAGTAATGAATTAAAAAAATTGGTCATTTGTAGGGTGGTACTTTTGTACTCTCGAAGGTCAATCTGAGCCTCTTGCCGCTATGGGTAATAATTCGATTCAGGTAATATTTACTATTGTGTGCAACCTTGTATTAATTTTGTTGGATTGGTTATTCTTGTAATCTAGTAGGGTGATATTTATTATTTTGGTATCTTTTTTTTGCATGTAGGATGGTTCTTTTTGTGCTTCCCAAGGTCAATCCCAACCTCCTTTGGCCATTGGTAATCATTCAATACAGGTAATATTTAATATTGTATGCAACCTTTGACATGCATAGACCTTAGGGAAATTGAACCTCATACGGAACCATTGTTTTACTTTATTAATGCGTTGGATAACTAAGATTCTTACAAATCTTCATTGGTTCTTCTTGCAATGTAGTCATGTGAATTTTTTTTTCCTGCATTGGTTATATAGGGTGTTACTGTTTATACTTCCCAAGGTCAATCTCAGCCTCCTTTCATTATGGGTAGTAATTATGTTGAGGTAATAATTCATATTGTGTGTTTTTTTAAAAAATGAAAATGCATTAGTAATTTTTTTTTTTTCATTTCATATATTATTTGCTTTTTGTTGGTTTACTTTAGGGTCATGGTCATGGTGCCTATATTTCTTAATCTCGACCTGTATTTCAAACTCAACCTCCCTTTGCCATGGGTCATACAAGTGTTCATCATGTCATGTATCCTACATATGATGTGAGTTATAATTGCTTACATACTTTACATTCAAATGGTAGTATACATTGTATCAATATCTTAAAAAATTTAGCACTATTGTAGGGAAGTAACACGTCTCAGTCAATGCCTGTAGTCTATCCCACTCAGACATCATTTCAGGAGTTGCTTCGAGGTATTACTGTTCAACACTTTGCAGTCCAAATGTCGCAAGCCTTACATAATCCTGTTGACAGTCATGTACAAGGACATCCCTGAACGAACGATGATGTTATTATATTTTTCAGATTTGGGTGTATTTTTTATGTTGTTCAGATTTAGGTCATTATTGATGTTATTTTTTGCAATGGGAACAATGTTTGGAAAGGATATGTTTGGGAACAATGGGAACAATGTTTGCAATGGGAACAATGTTTGATGCATGTTATTTTTTTATGATATTATTTTTTATGCTTATGCTATGAATGAGAAGAATATACAAATTTTATTATGTTCGGTGTTCGCTGTATGATTGAGATAGGGATTTACAGGTTTAAATATTGGGAGCAGAATGCATGCATATATATACTTGGTAATGGAAAGATTAATGTCATTGATTTTGTGTTTTGATTACACCCTGTAATGGACAGATTATGCTACTCTGCTGGAGGAGGTTCATATTTTTGGAGTATTGATCTACATTGGCTGCCTGTTTGTTCATGTTATCATGTTTATAACCATTAGAATGTAGTTTGGAATTGTCACGACCCAAATCCGCCCCTATGGGTTTAGCACCGTAATCGGCCAGTAATCCAAGATTACCGAAGGCCTGCTTAACAGTAACACAGTAATCTAGAGTACAGGGGCATGACAGAAGCCAAAACAGTAAATAAACAATGTCCAATGAGCTGTGACAGTCTGTATGCCAAAAAGACTTTTCATACACATATACATGAACAGTATGTACATACCAACAATCATTCAGTTCAGGGACCTAATCCCTATTAAACAGTATGGTAACAGTCTATACAGTTATACAAAACAGATTCAGAGACAGACGGGGAAATTAAAACACCCCTAAGCTATAACTTGATAGGCTCGGAACCTCGCAGTGAGGCACAGTGGTTGGCTTGACAAAACTGGAGCTTAACCCCGACACTTCTAGCCGCGGTCTGGTGCTTGTATACCTACATATATATATAAGCAGTGAGCTAAAGCCCAGTGATTAATGTAATGCGTAAAGAGGTTAAGAATGAATGTCCTTACAGTAATGAAAACAGTTCGTTAATTCAGTATATCAGTTATTCAGTCATATGTGGTACATCCATTAGCATAACAGTACAGTGAACAGTAGGTCTTAAAAGACCGAACAGTAAATGATGGCCATCAATCAGTAAACAATAGTGGTTCTAACAAGGGAACCGACAGAGATCTCTGTAACAGTAACAGTCAGTAACAGTAGTTGTTAAGGATGCCACAATACAGTTCAGAATAGAGGACATACATTCATTCCATTAACAATATCAATTCAGAAACAGTACAGTTCAATTGTTCAGAAGATAATCATTTTTGAACATATCTCTACACAGTTGTTACTCACAGAGTTCTGGGCTACAGTAAAGCCAGAGCGCGTCCCCAGTCGCCAACCCTACACAGTTACAGATTGAACACACACTAAGCTACATAGTTGGGAGAATAATAACTTAATCCCTAATTTGCCTCGGTGTGTTCTACATCTATATCCTCATTAAGATGCCTTAAACTAGGCCTAATAATGCCTAGGATAAGATGAGGATGCAAAGATGCACTTTAAAAGGATTTTCAGAATTTTCAAAAAACAGGGGTCACGCTCGAGCGTAGGTTACTCCGCTTGAGCGGACAATCAGACAAAGGTTTCCGCTCGAGCGTAGACTTACCCGCTCGAGCGTTCTGCAAAACAGTCAAAAGTGCTGGATAGGTAAAAATTACGCTCGATTGGGCGCTCGACACCCGCTCGAGCATGAGACACAATGTCCCGCTTGAGCGTCAGTTATTCCGCTTGAGCAGACATCAAAATAGTGCAAAGTACTGGGAGCACGAATTTCACGCTCGAGCGCCAGTCACCCCGCTCGAGCGTGAGTTCAAAATCTGGAATTTCTAGATTTGAACCTCAAGCTCAAATTCAACTTTTAAAACATAAGTTTCGATCCTCTTGGGCTAGTTTGCTGGAAAACACATCAAAACTCATAGTTTAACATGATTCAAGGCTCAATTGTAAAATCAAAGCCCCAAAAGGAAGATCAATTCATCTCAATTTGAAACAAATTTTCATGAACATAAGTCAAACATAACATGTATGAATTTAAGCCATTTCAAAGCTTCAATTTCATGCTCTAATGAGCCAATTCTTTCAAAGACAAGGTGAAAACATGGTTTATGATTAAAACATGGACATGCATGTGGTAAATTCATGAAGAACAAGCTCTAAAATGCAAGAGTATGCCATGCATGCAATAATTAAGCTTGAATTCAACACTTTTGAACCAATTCATGACTTAACTCTTTAATCTACCATGATCCATGCTAGAAGGAACTTAAATACACAATTAAGAGAAGGAAATTCATACCTAGGTTCCTCAATTACAAGTCTAGAGGCTCAATTATGCACTTAAGCTTTCAATTTTTCAAGATTCAAGCCAAACCTCTATGTTGAATTCACTACTCTCACTATCTCTCTCTCTTGGTCGGCTAGCAAGGACAAAGGGGCTGAGGAAATGTTTTTGTTTGAGTGTAATAAGGCTCAAAGATGTCCTAGGTAGTGGCCCACTCACAATGACAATTTGGTAGATATGACAACCTATGTGTTTTACATTCTTTAATTTAATTTAATCATACTGAATCACATTTTAACTGAATATGCTATAAAATCACATTAATTCTAAGGATCACAAATCATCAATCAATTTCAGATTCGGCCGCCGATAAGGCCTTCAATTCGCAATTTAAACACAAGGGCATGAACAGATAATCAAATAGTCAACAGATAGACATACAATTAAACAGATATACTTAATTAATTCAGTTTCAGATTTCAGTCAATCAGTTCAGTACTTCAATCAATGCAGTTACCAATCATAATCAGTCTCAGTTTAGCAGTAATCAGTGGTTAATCGGTAAACAATGGCGAGGGTTGTTACAGTCTCCCCTCCTTAAAAGAGTTTAGTCCTCTAAACTCGAGTTACCTTCGTTTTGAAAGAAAACAGGATTCAGTGGAAACAGTTCAGGATATCTTTTAGCCGTGTCATCTTCCCTCTCCCAAATGGCATACATGCCACCATGGTTTTGCCAATCAAGTTTCACTAACGGGATCTCTTTGTTTCTCAACTTCTTGATCCGTCTGTTTACAATCTGAATAGGCCGTTCCTCGTAAGTGTAGTTATCACTCAGCACTACACGAGTAGGCTCTATCACATGGAAAGGATCCCGGAGGTAGTCCCTCAACATAGAAATGTGGAAGACGTTGTGCATATGCTCCATTTCAGGAGGAAGGGCAACTTGATACGCCACCGGATTAATTTTCTCAATAATCTCATATGGTCCGACGTATCTCGACGCTAATTTTCCTTTGACTCCAAAACGAGTCTGGCCTTTCATCGGTGTCACTTTCACAAATACGTGATCACCCACTTCGTATTCTCTATCCCGTCTTTTGACATCAGCATAACTTTTCTGTCTGCTCTGTGCGATTTTTAGTCTCTGTTGTATCAGTTTCACTTTCTCAGTCGTTTTGTATACAATCTCAGGCCCAAGCAAAGGCCCATCTCCAAATTTTGCCCAGCAAATCGGAGATCTACATTTTCTGCCATACAACGCCTCGAAAGGCGTCATACCAATACTTGAATGGTAAATATTGTTGTAGGCGAATTCAGCTAAGGGAAAATGGCTTTCCCGGTTTCCCTGAAAATCAAGGACACACATTCTTAATAAATCCTCCAGAGTCTGGATGGTCCTTTCTGACTGGCCATCGGTCTGAGGATGATAAGCACTACTCAGTCTCAATTCAGTACCCAATGCAGTCTGTAAGCTTTGCCAAAATCTCGATGTGAACTTCGAATCCCTGTCAGAAACAATGGACACATGCACTCCATGCAGTCTAACAATTTCATCAATATAGAGTATAGCCAATTTGTCCGCATTATAAATTGTCTTAATAAGTAAGAAGTGAGCAGATTTAGTCAGTCTATCAACAATAACTCAAATTGAGTCCATACCTTTATGGGAGCGAGGTAATCCCACAATAAAATCCATGGTGATATGTTCCCATTTCCACTCCGGTATGGGTAAGGGCTGTAATAAGCCTGCGGGTCGTTGATGTTCAGCTTTAACTTGTTGGCAATGAAGACATTTCGCCACAAAATCAGCAATCTCTTTCTTCATTCCCGGCCACCAGAAATTCAGTTTCAGATCTTGATACATTTTCGTATTCCCCGGATGGATAGAAAATTTGGAATTGTGGCCTTCTTGCAGAACTCTTCTTTTCAGTTCAGAATCATTCGGTACACACAATCTTTCTTGAAATTTCAGTACATTATTTTCAAATTTGAAACCCGGTTTTGGTTTAGTTTCCCTTTCTTCGATGATCCTCTTCAAGAAGTCATCCAGTTGCTGTTTCTCTTTAATCTCTTCAATCAGTGCTGGTTGAGCAGAAATAGCAGCTAAGGTTCCACCTTGTTCTCGCAAAACAATTTCAATTTCAGATTTTTCAAGGTCACAAAGCAATTCCTTCTGCCCGGTAAGCAAACAGGCTAAATTTCCAATCGATTTCCGGCTCAGTGCATCGGCAACGGTATTGGCTTTTTCCGGATGGTACAAAATCTGTAGGTCATAGTCTTTAATCAGTTCTAGCCATCTCTGCTGTCTCATGTTCAGTTCTTTCTGTGTGAAGAAATATTTCAAACTCTTGTGGTCGGTATATACTTCACATGTCGCCCCGTACAACTAGTGACGCCAGATTTTCAGCGCAAATACTACTGCAGCAAGTTCCAGATCATGGGTCGGGTAGTTCTTTTCGTGCGGTCTCAGTTGTCGGGAAGCATAAGCAATAACTCTCCCATTCTGCATTAAAACACACCCCAAACCCTTATGAGAAGCATCACTAAATACAGTATAACCATTCGTACTTGAAGGTAGGGTAAGAACCGGTGCAGTCACAAGTCGAGTTTTGAACTCTTGGAATGCTGATTCCCTTTGGTCAGTCCAGTCAAACGATATCCCCTTCTGAGTTAACTGAGTCAACGGTAAGGCAATCTGTCACGCCCCAAAATTTGGACAATTAAATATTAAATTAGGACTAAACCCCAATCAATATTCCATCATCCAAATCCTAGGGGTGAAACAAAAAAAACTAAAACACCAACTAAACTATCCACCATAATCTCATAACTATCAAATACCTCCAATATTAAAGTAGCAACAACTAGTCCAAACAACTTAAATAAAGTACGGTTACAAACCATACCAAATTCTTCCAATACTAAAGCCATATAAAAAAAATACATAAATTAGTATCAATCCTAAGCTCAAGAAAATAAAAGAAGTCCAAACGACATGTCCTACGATCACAGTTATTTCTGGTCACCACCATAGCCTCGACTAATCCTGCAAATGAAGCTCAGCTGCACTCAAACAGAACGCACCCGAGTTGCCAAGAGACAAAACGGGTCAGTATACATGTATACTGGTATGAGTACAAGAATTGACACCCACGTGTCCACCAGACACAAACAAAAAGTACATTATTTCTTATCACGGGACAAGACAAGTAGTTCCAACCGCACCGAGACGAATGGGTAGTTTCCCGAGATACGGTGGCATTTAGTTTCTTGTCCGTATACAATGAAATATAAATTGATTATAGAATAGACAATATAGAAATAATAAAAAAAAATATGGTGGGTCAGCCCTGCATAAAAAGTTAGTAAGACCCACCATCCTGCAAAACAAATAAAGTTAGTATAATTTAATCATAAATAACTTATTAAAAAAATGTATATAAAATTACACCGTTTCATACTTAAACAATTCGAATTGATCAAAACTCAAAGAACAAAAGTTGTACAGAATCAAATTTCCTAAAAGACAACGTGAACGAATTTAACAGAAACTGAACAGGTTAAGAGAAAGGCTTGATCTAAAAATCTAGACGGAATTCAATCGAAAAATATGAAGCTGAAAACGAACAAAAACTGCCATAAGATGATTTTTTTTTTCCGAAAAAGTTCAAAACATGAAAAGTGTGCAGAATAATGTTTTACTTCAGTTTACGTGAAACCAATAAAAATGAACTCGTTTCATGGGTTAAAACAACCTATAAAATCTGCATTACCAAAGTGAATCAAACCGACAATAACCAAGGTCATCCGATTATAAGTTCTAATCGATCTTTTTAATAAAAAGCTACAACACAAGAGTTGTCCAAAATCACGTATACATGCTTCTGCTCAAATTTCATAATTTATCAAGATCGTTTACTATTTTTTTTTATCATGTACATAACAATACCATACACACTATACTAATAAATTCATAATTAAATTCTTTGTTCCTTAACTCCACCACTTCGGCCCTCCACTTCTGGCCTACACGTATATCCCATGTGCCTCCCGTATATCTAACACCGCTCCGAAGCCAAACTTGCACGGGGATATCGTCCCGAGTTTGACTCACACTCCCCGGATGGTTAGCATATACGTACGCGCGTAAATCAAAGCACTCGTCTACTCATGAGAACGAGGCAACAATATAAATAACATCTCATTAACATCATGAGACAAATATAACAATGCCGGGCATAAGGCATTAAACAACTCTCATAATCCTCACTTTTATATACACTCTTTCTCCCCATCGCTCAAATAAAACAACAATCCATGGAGTCATGGTGGGGTATAAGGAATTTATCTATATGTTCTTAATTAATATCAATTTCATATAACCATGAGTGTAATTACAATCATAAAATAAATTCATATAAAAATCCCAAACATGGCATACACAACTAATCAATCTAATTAAAATCAATTCATCATCTACATGCAAATACAAAATCAATCCAACATCAAATAAAAATAAATAAGTAAATAAAAACAATGAATCAATCCATCCTCTAACCAATATCTATGGATTCTAAATTTATTTTAATTTTATATAATCATGAGTATGATTACAATTATGAAATCAATCCATATAAAAATCATAAATCTTGCATATACAACTAATCAAAATAATTAAAATCAATCAATCATCTAAAAACCCTAAACCTTACATAAACAACTAATCAAAATAATTAAAATTAATCAATCATCTAAAAACCCTAAACTTTACCTACACAACTAATCAAAGTAATTAAAATCAATCAATTATCTAAGAACCCTAAACTTTATATACACCACTAGTCAAAATAATTAAAATCAATCTATCATCTTTGTGTGAATACAAAATCAAACTAATATCAAATAAATAAATAAAAACAAAGAATTAAATATAAATCCAGGGAAGTGGATTTTGTACTCACAATTATTTTTGAAGATTAAAGAATCACTCAAAGAATTAATAAAGTCACCCAAAATAAAATCCTAAACCTTGCATACCCAACTAATGCAATTAATCAAAATCAATCAATCATCCAAAAACTCTAAACCTTACATACACGTCTAATCAAAATAATTAAAAATTAGTCAATCATTTAAAAATTCTAAACCTTACATATCCAACTAATTAAAATAAATCAATCATCTAAAACAATCCCAAACCTTACATACCCAACTAATTAAAATTATTACAATCTATTAATCATCTAAAAATTCTAAACCTTACATATACGTCTAATCAACATAATTAAAATTAATCAATCATCTAAAACAATCCCAAACCTTACATACCTAACTAATTAAAATTATTACAATCTATTAATCATCTAAAAATCCTAAACCTTACATATACGTCTAATCAACATAATTAAAAATAATCAATCGACTAAAACAATCCCAAACCTTTCATACCCAACTAATTAAAATTATTACAATCTATTGATCATCTAAAAATCCTAAATCTTACATATACGTCTAATCAACATAATTAAAATTAATCAATCGTCTAAAAAATCCCAAACCTTACATACCTAACTAATTAAAATTATTACAATCTATTAATCATCTAAAAATCCTAAACCTTACATATACGTCTAATCAACATAATTAAAATTAATCAATCGACTAAAACAATCCCAAACCTTTCATACCCAACTAATTAAAATTATTACAATCAACTAATCATCTAAAAATCTTAAACCTTACATATACGTCTAATAAACATAACTAAAATTAATCAATCATCTAAAAATACTAAACTTTACATATACATCTAATCAAAGTAATTAAAATTAATCAATCATAAAAACCCTAAAGTTTACCTACACAACTAATCAAAGTAATTAAAATCAATCACTTATCAAAGAACCCTAAACTTTACATATACTACTAGTCGAAATACTTAAAATCAATCTATCATCTATAAACCCTAAATCTTATATCCACAACTAATCAAAATAATTAAAATTAATCTATCGTCTTTATGTAAAACAAAATCAAACTAACATCAAACAAATAAAAATAAATAAATAAATAAAACAGCGAATTAAACATAAATCAAGGAAAGTGGGTTTTGTACTCACAATATTATTTTGAAGGTCAATAAAATATTTGGAGAGCTAAAAGAGCCACCAAAACAAAACCCTATTCCTTTTATTTTTTCCCTCTTCCTTTTTCCCGGTGTTCCTCTTTATCTCAGCTTTCTTGGTTTTTTTTTTTCTTTTCTTGATCTTGGTTTTCTTTTCTTGATATATCTCTCTCTCTCTCTCTCTCTCTCTCTCTCTCTCTCTCTCACGCCACACACACAGCACTCTCTTTTTCTTTCTTTTTGCTTATAACCTAATTGACTACATATTATATATATATATATATATATATAACCTAAATCTCATCCATAACAACCTAATAAACTATTATATAATATTATACAACAATTTATAATGTATATAAATATAAATATATGATATTATATATATATATATATATAAATAACAAATATAAATACACCTTTCTTTTTTTTTATATATAAAACAAATATAAATATTTAGGTTAATTATATATAATTAAATAACACATTAAATTAATTAATTACCACATTAAATTCATTAAATACCACATTAAATTCTCATGTAACCTACACAATTAATAAAGTCAAAAATAAAATAAGATATAATAATCATAATAATAAATAAATGACTTAAGAAAATTAGGGTCGCTACACAATCTTGGAGAAATCTTTGACAAATCTTCTGTAATACCCGGCTAATCCCAAAAAGCTTCGGACTTCTGTCACATTTGTTGGTCTAGGCCAGTTTACTACAGCTTCAATTTTCTGCGGATCAACAGAAATTCCATCTTTGCTAACAACATGCCCCAAAAACATAACATGATCAAGCCAAAATTCGCATTTAGATAGTTTAGCATAAAGTTTTTGTTCTCTTAGGGTTTGTAGGGCAAGTCTCAGATGATGTTCATGTTCTTCTACACTTTTGGAGTAAATCAGTATGTCATCAATGAACACAACAATAAAGTCATCAAGGTATGGTTTAAAGATTCTGTTCATGAGGTCCATAAATGCAGCAGGTGCATTGGTAACTCCGAAAGGCATAACTAAAAATTCGTAATGTCCATACCTCGTTCGAAAAGCAGTTTTGTCAATGTTTTCTGGTTTAACTTTCAACTGATGGTATCCTGATCTGAGGTTGATCTTAGAGAACACTTGAGCACCCTGTAACTGATCAAATAAGTCATTAATACGTGGTAATGGGTATTTATTTTTCACAATTACCTTGTTCAGTTCATGGTAGTCAATACACAGTCTCAGTGAGCCGTCTTTCTTCTTTACAAATAAAACAGGAGCGCCCCATGACGAAGTGCTAGGCCTGATGAACTTCTTATCTAACAGCTCTTGTAGTTGCACTTTCAATTCTTTCAGTTCAGTTGGAGCCATTCGGTAAGGAGCTTTAGATACTGGCTGCGTTCCCGGAATCACATCAACGGTAAATTCAATCTCCCTGTCAATCAAATCCCCTGGCAGATTATCTGGAAAAACATCTGGGAATTCTCTGACTATAGGAATACTGTTCACATTAGCACTATCATCAGTAGATACAGTCAATATAGAACACATATATCCTTTACACCCCTTTCGAATCAATTTAATAGCTTTCATAGATGAAATCAAATACGGAGGAGGTACTACTCCAACCCCATTAAACACAAATTTGGGTAAACCAGGTGGACGGAAAATTACTTGTTTCATTACACAGTCTATAGTAGCATGGCATTTCGTTAACCAGTTCATTTCCAATATTACATCAAAATGATCAATGTTCAGTGGTAGTAAATTAATAAACAAATGTGCATCTCCAACAATAATTTCACAAGCAGGGTACATATATGCACAAGTCATGGATCCCCTAACGGGTGATGATACAGCTAACAGATAATTCATGGGTTCTAATGGTCTATTCAGTTTTCGCGAAAAAGCATGCGACATATATGAATGCGTAGACCCCGAATCAATCAGTACATAAGCATTTTGAGTACAAATAGAGAGAATACCTGACACAATGGTCTTGGTATTCTGCACGTCTCCCAGTACTAGGGCGAACACTCGGCCCTGCCTCATGGGCTCTTTCCCGGTAGCTTTGGGGTTCGATTTTGGTGCAACAGTTGATGCTGCCACACTTGGTGCAGCTTTTCTATTGGCTTGTGGAGCAGAGGGGCAGTCTTTAACCATGTGGCCCACCTTGCCACACCTGTAACAGACTCCAGATATTTTATAACAGACCCCTTTGTGCTTCTTGCCACACTCAGAACAGGGTGGTATGGAACCACTCCCCTGACTGGGGCTAGTTATTGACCCCGTATTCTGTCTCTTGTTCAATGGGTTATGCTTGCCTTTCTTGAATTTGAAACCCTGCCTTTTACCTCGCCATTCAGACGCTGGTGTTTCAGTTTTCAGTGCCTCGATGTTCGATTCAGCCATCAAGGCTCGGTCAAGAACATTTACATAGTTCGGTAGCTTTAAAACATTAATTCTGTCGAGTATTGCAACATTAAGGCCGCCTTCAAACTTTCTGGCCTTCTTGTAATCAGTGCCAACCATTTGCTGTGCATAACGGGCAAGTTCAGTAAATTTTGCCTCATATTCAGCCACCGACATGGTGCCTTGTTTCAGTTGTTCAAATTCAGTCACCTTTCTATCCCTAACACACTGAGGGAAATACTTCTCGAAGAAGGCTCCTTTGAATTGAGCCCAAGTCATTGCAATATTGTCATCATGGATAAGCATCCACTACCTTCTAGCTTTTTCTTACAGAGTAAAGGTGGCCAATAGCACTTTATGTGCTTCGGAGCACGGAAAAACCTCAAACAATTTTTCTGTCTCTAGAACCCATGCTTCAGCCTTTAACGGTTCAAGGCCTCCCTAGAAGGATTGTGGTTTCATTTTGCTGAACTTATGGGTGAGAGCAATTATGTCCCCATCATTAACATTCACATTCTGCTCCGGCTATACTGGAGGAGGAGGTGGGGGCTGTTGATTCTATTGTTGATCCAGTCTTCCAGTTATTAGTTCC
The DNA here is from genome assembly GCF_055761805.1 of Camellia sinensis. Classification (NCBI taxonomy): domain Eukaryota; kingdom Viridiplantae; phylum Streptophyta; class Magnoliopsida; order Ericales; family Theaceae; genus Camellia; species Camellia sinensis. The sequence goes on from NC_138966.1 coordinate 19,503,847, forward strand.
ATCATTCTTTCCAGTCTTGCCATTCTTGCCTCAGAGGATGAGGATTCAGATTCATTTGCAGTTCTCGCATTATTCATTTCACTATAGGCAGTTATAACAGTTATCAACATAGGCAGTCATTTGTTTAAACAGATTAACACAGTAGCATATATTCAGTCATGTCATAGCCACATACTTATCATGCTCATGTAATGCCCTAATCGCTTTTCTAGGACATCCTATAGCTCATTTAGACACGTGTGTGCGGTACAACTCGTGGTAAGTATCGCTCTGATACCACTCTGTCACGACCCAAACCCGTCCCTATGGGTTTAGCACCGTAACCGGCCAGTAATCCAAGATTACCGAAGGCCTGCTTAACAGTTACACAGTGATCCAGAGTACAGGGGCATGGCGGAAGCCAAAACAGTAAATAAACAATGTTCAATGAGCTGTGACAGTCTGTATGGCAAAAAGACTTTTCATACATATATACATGAACAGTATGTACATACCAACAATCATTCAGTTCAGGGACCTAATCCCTATTAAACAGTACGGTAACAGTCTATACAGTTATACAAAACAGATACAGAGACAGACGGGGAAATTAAAACACCCTTAAGCCATAACTTGACAGGCTCGGACCCTCGCAGTGAGGCACAGTGGTTGGCTTGACAAAACTGGAGCTTAACCCCGACGCTTCTAGCCGCGGTCTGGTGCCTGCACACCTACATATATATATATATATATATATAAGCAGTGAGCTAAAGCCCAGTGAATAACGTAATGCGCAAAGAGGTTAAGAATGAATGTCCTTACAGTAATGAAAACAGTTCGTTAATTCAGTATATCGGTTATTCAGTCATATGTGGTACATTCATTAGCATAATAGTACAGTGAACAGTAGGTCTTAAAAGACCGAACAGTAAATGATGGCCATCAATCAGTAAACAGTAGTGGTTCAAACAAGGGAACCGACAGAGATCTCTGTAACAGTAACAGTCAGTAACAGTAGTTGTTAAGGATGCCACAATACAGTTCAGAATAGAGGATATACATTCATTCCATTAACAGTATCAATTCAGAAACAGTACAGTTCAATTGTTCAGAAGATAATCATTTTTGAACATATCTTTACACAATTGTTACTCACAGAGTTCTGGGCTATAGTAAAGCTAGAGCGCGTCCCCAGTCGCCAACCCTACACAGTTACAAATTGAACACACACTAAGCTACACAATTGGGAGAATAATAACTTAATCCCTAATTTGCCTCGGTGTGTTCTACATCTATATCCTCATTAAGATGCCTTAAACTAGGCCTAATAATGCCTAGGATGAGATGAGGATGCAAAGATGCACTTTAAAAGCATTTTCAGAATTTTCAAAAAACAGGGGTCACGCTCGAGCGTAGGTTACTCCACTCGAGCGGACATGCAGACAAAGGTTTTCGCTCGAGTGTAGACTTACCCACTCGAGCGTTCTGCAAAACAGTCAAAAGTGCTGGATATGTGAAAATCACGCTCAATTGGGCGCTCGACACCCGCTCGAGCATGAGACACAATGTCCCGTTCGAGCGGGAGTTCAAAATCTGGAATTTCCAGATTTGAACCTCAAGCTCAAATTCAACTTTTAAAACATAAGTTTCGATCCTCTTGGGCTAGTTTGCTGGAAAACACATCAAAACTCATAGCTTAACATGATTCAAAGCTCAATTGTAAAATCAAAGCCCCAAAAGGAAGATCAATTCATCTCAATTTGAAACCAATTTTCATGAACATAAGTCAAACATAACATGTATGAATTTAAACCATTTCAAAGCTTCAATTTCATGCTCTAATGAGCCAATTCTTTCAAAGACAAGGTGAAAACATGGTTTATGATCAAAATATGGACATGCATGTGGCAAATTCATGAAGAACAAGCTCTAAAATGCAAGAGTATGCCATGCATGCAATAATTAAGCTTCAATTCAACACTTTTGAACCAATTCATGACTTAACTCTTTAATCTACCATGATCCATGCTAGAAGGAACTTAAATACACAATTAAGAGAAGGAAATTCATACCTAGGTTCCTCAATTACAAGTCTAGAGGCTCAATTATGCACTTAAGCTTTCAATTCTTTAAGATTCAAGCCAAATCTCTATGTTGAATTCACTACTCTCACTATCTCTCTCTCTTGGTCGGTTAGCAAGGACAAAGGGGCTGAGGAAATGTTTTTGTTTGAGTGTAATAAGGCTCAAAGATGTCCTAGGTAGTGGCCCACTCACAATGACAATTTGGTAGATAAGGCAACCTATGTGTTTTACATTCTTTAATTTAATTTAATCATACTGAATCACATTTTAACTGAATATGCCATAAAATCACATTAATTTTAAGGATCACAAATCATCAATCAATTTCAGATTCAGCCGCCGATAAGGCCTTCAATTCACAATTTAAACACAAGGGTATGAACAGATAATCAAACAGTCAACAGATAGACATACAATTAAACAAATATACTTAATCAATTCAGTTTCAGATTTCAGTCAATCAGTTCAGTACTTCAATCAATGCAGTTACCAATCATAATCAGTCTCAGTGTAGCAGTAATCAGTGGTTAATTGGTAAACAGTGGCAAGGGTTGTTACAGGAATGGAGCTCCTAATATATGAAAATGTCATGATTTATTCTACAAAATGTCATTGATCTACATTGGCTACTTGGTGAACCTGTTGCTGGACAAATTGAGGACCTGAATGGATGACATGTTTATACACTTGAGCCAAGTTATACACTTGTACACTTTATGTAGTGTGATGTTTAGACCCCAAACAAATCAAATTATATTATCATTGAGCTTGTATAAAGTTCACAAAACTATTACAAATAACCACATAACAAGTCCAGATAACCATACAAAAAAAAAAGTTTACAAAAATAACCATATAACCATACAAAGTGCCACCACTAAGTCCAGATAACCATACAAAAATAAAGTTCACAAAACTATTACATCTTTATAACTAACACGATACCAATTACTAGCAAGATGAACAACCCATAAATACGACACAAACTTTGATTTATGTTTGTTTCCAACTTAAGCATCTTCGCCCTTTGAAATTGAAGTTCTTCGCTTTGAAATCGAAGTTGTTCGCTCATAAATCGAAGTTGTTCGGTGACAGTTGGCATATTTTCCATTTGCATTGCTTCTTCACCTCTACATTGTGAATTTGTAAGCAAGCACCATCCAATAAAATCACCGCAATCATGACAATAATAAAATAATTTATTTTTGTTTCACTCCGTCTCGAAAATTCAAATAGTTGATTTTTTACGACATTTAGGACAATTTTTGTTGCAATACGTTAATTGATCTGAGGTACTACTGTTAACACTTGAAGTTGACATCTGCAAAATTATATACACAATTCATAGGTGAAAGACTTATTCTATTTACAGATAGCTTGTAGACATAACAGTTAAGTAAGAAGTACATAGTTAAATAACAAGAGATCATATTCTCTCATTTCACTGAACTTCACAAATCAATGTTTTGTCAATGTGATGGATCACAACATCACCGACCTTTTTGTTCACAAATTTCAACCATTATTGATTTAAATAAATGATCTTCCATTGAACTATATGAATTGAATTAACAAACTTTAGGGAAAACCCTTGATGTCACAATTCTACAACATTATTGAGCTCAAGTTCCAAATCAACATTTTCAAGATAATAGTGATATAACTACTTAACTTTTGTATTATATAAATGTGTCAAGCTATCCAGATTTTTTAATGGTTTTATTTCATTCTACTTAGAATTCACAACAAAACATTTTCTCATTCATAACATTTGAGTCTAGTTTATTTTTCCTAGAGTTAAAACTTATGTTCACACTAAATCTCAGCAAAAGGTTATGACTTTCAATTGATGATGGAGAGGATGCCATACCAATTTTATTTAATTTTAAAAATATATAAATTTATACATATATTGCCATTGAAATGCATGAATAACTAAGTGCATCCTTACTACCACCATGCTCATTAAAGAAACCATCATCTATAGATGTAGAAACTGTTCCTGCTATCAAATCAAATAACATTATCAGCTTAAGATTAGGTACATGGAGATCGGTTCTCATCAATTACTAAAACAAGGGTTAAGCACACCAAGACCCCCTTGTTTTCTGAAACAAAACCCTTGGATTCCATTAAAGGGTTCATGTAAACCCCTTGCAGATTAAAGACAATAGAAATGAGTAAAGAGAATATTAAAGATATATTTGATCATTGAAGATTACAGATAAATATTACAGAAATTAACATCAGCAATGTGGTGAGTTTAAAGAGGTTGCTGTAAACTTTTAATAGAAATTTAAATTCCAGATTTCAAGTTAAATCCAAAGAAAAGAATAATAATAAAATGCATCAATTCCAGATTTCAAATTAACATCACCTATAATAACAAATGTGTACTTCAGACTATTAATGGAATTAATTCAAGCAATATATTTTCTTTTGGGGGGGGATTATGGTCTTTCACTTTCAAACCTGTTCTTATTGTTCTATATGACAAACTTAACTGTTTTCTTACAATCGTACAATTATCGATCTTATTCACCTACATTGTCAATCTTAGAATTCAAAATGCATCAATCTCTTGTTCAGATATTCAAAATGCATCAATCTTATTCGGGTGTGAATGTCATAATTTTTTTTTAAAAAAATAATCAAAGCAGAGGTAGAGAAATGGGTAGCGTTCTTGTAAATGACCCATGGTTCAAGTTTGATACACCAAACATCTGAATCCAACTAAAAAATAAAGCTTCAAAATTCATCGTGCAACTAGAAGGTTCATTGGATACTAGAAACGGACCTCATCGTCGCTTTCTCTATTCATCTCTAGCCGCCTCAGTCGCCTCACTGCCGCCTCTCCTCGCATCGTCTTGCCTCCGTAGCCTCTCCGTTCGTCACCTCCACCACCCTCACCTCACCTTGCTTCTACATCCATCGCCTCCGTTCATCGCCGCTTTCTCTCTCGTCCAGATCGTGCCTCTTTTATCTCAGAGGCTAGGGTTCAAAATAAGAAAAGGGGAAAGCAAAATAAGAAAGGCAAAAAAAAAAAAAAAACCAAAACAACGTCGTTTTGGAGGGCAGCGGGAGGGCCGTAGGATAGTACAACCGAGGATTCAAAAGAACATAGAAAAGGATAGAGACGAGGTTGGTGAGAGAGAGATTTCGCATAAGGTTATCGTTATGGACATAATATTTTAACGCGTGATTTTTTGGACAAAAAAAAATTTGAATTTGAACAGTTGGACTGAGCGCCCTAAAAAAACTATAACTTACTTGAGATGCATTTAAATTTTGAGTAAAAAATAGCTAATTGGCTGTCAATAAACAAAAGATAAGGATGAAAAGATCCACAAATTTTAATGTAATTTTTACATAATTTAAAATATTCTTACATATTTTTATGTTTTTTATTACACCTATCAACGTAATTTTTATATATTTCTCTTTTTATTTATTTTTGTTTGTACTATTTTTTAACTTTCAGTAAAAGAATTTTCCTTTTAAATTAAATTAGAAAATTTTGAATTTTTTTTGAAAACTATTCAAAGAAAATTAGTTAAATTTTATCAAAAAATACTAAAAAATTTGACATATTTTGGTTCTAGTGAAATTTATTTATTTATTTATTTTTAAGTTTAAGATCTTTTAGTTTAAATGGACTTATAAAAACAAAAATTGAAAAAAAAAAATGATTGAATGCAAATACTAAACTCAATTAAGTTTCATTTTAATAATTAAGCCACTATTCCAATTCTTTAACACATAACTAGGTTATTATACATCTTCACCCCTTTATGATTAATTAAGCCCATAATGATAAATTAGGATTTCCCACCACTCTTAACATGAATATGCCCTGCTACCTCTCCATTAACCGAAACACCTACAACTCATCCAATTCCAACTCTCAAAATCCAAACCCCAAACCTCAAACCCCTATCATGCTTTTGTAAAATTTCTTAACAACTTGTTTTTAAATACTATAAAAACTACCACATGTATATCTAGAACGAGGTATTGAAAAGAAGCAAAGAAATCCCTACCTCAAGCAAGAAGAGAAGACAATCCAAAAACTCACTGGCCACGAAACAACGATCAACTCAGATTAAATGAAAGCCTTCATGAAGCTCTTCATTTTACTCGAAAGCACTATGGTGGTGAAATCAATGGATTTGGGTGTATGAGAGGTTTTAAACAATAACTAGATAGAAAGAGAGAGAGAAAAAATTAGGATTAGAAATGTTTTAAAGAGATAGAGAAGATGAAAAAGTGACGAAAAACTCTTCTCCCTGATCTAATATACGCACAGATTGCTCGAGAGACCAAAACACAGCTCGAGCGCAAAATGACCTCCTTCCAGAAGTTTTGCAAACTGCAGAAGATCACTCCAGCGCAGGAAATACCGCTCAAGCAAACTTGAAGAAAAGCAGGCCAAATTTCCTTTAAAAAGACGAACTACCAACCTGTTCATAACACCACTAACAACTCCAAACTCAATAACAACATGACAAGAAGGAGTATAGACAACGATAAAGAGTATCGGATCACGGATCCAAGAACATGAAAGGGTTGGGTTTAACCCAAGCCGTTATATACACTCACCACTGCTAAAATAAAGACACACTTAAAAAAATATCACACAATCTTATTCAAATAAACAATTAAACATTTAATCACATAATCGGATCAAGTCCACAAAGATAGCTACTTGTTCCGGAACTCTTAAGGAATTCTCATCAGAAACCATGTTGGTCAAGCGTGTTTCCAATAAGACCTCAAAGCAAGTTCACGGGTTTCCAGCACTACCCATAAAACTTAATCTCATGCTCACATAAATGTAACACATAGAGTTCTAACGCTCATCCTAACTATATGTAAATGTCCTCATCAAGCTGTAGACGTCCCCGAACGTCCCGGGAGGATGAGTCCCGTTCTGTTCGTCTGTGGGCTTACTACAGTTCGGACTCTCGAATTGTCACGATTCCTAATCTGAACCAAAGAGTCCAAATCCGGCAAATCGTTTTGAGAAAAATAGATTTTGAAAGAAGTGCCAAACATGGACTGCTTTGCCAGATACAGAGTCGCCACCTAAATATTTTTTAATGGGGAAATTTAGGAAACCCTGACTCGGTGCCGAAGGCCACGTGTCCGTCATTGCCAAAGTTGCCTCGGCTCGGGAGCTTGGGTACGATTGGGGAAGGTCAGCTATAAGCACCCCCTCTCGCCCGATCCGAAGATCGGCCTCTACTAACCGTGATATCTAGTTTTGAAAACCTTATGTGTTCTTATTCCATTTATTATTAACCTAAAATTACTATGTTATGCGCACAGCAAACAAGTATAGACTAGATTGCCTAATTTGGAAATAAGCATTGCATATCCGTTTGTCTTGAAAAACATTTTGGAATTTGCTACTCGCAAGTAGGCTAAAACACGGATTTCAATGAGCTATTCCAACTCAGGCAATCCAACCTTCACCCACAGGCATTCAAACAGTTTGTCACATAAGCATCTAGCCGCATGGTAATCATACCGTCATGATAGCATTCACACGCATGCGATATGCTAAAGCATAAATACTTACAATGTACTCCATGCCAAAACAATAAACTAGTTAGCAAACATGCGTGATCCTAGTTCATGTCAGATTGCCTAATGTAACACATACAGGATGCAATTTGGAACAGGCTCGGCTAACCTAAGCATGGCATGTGAAGTGCAACTAATTGATGCACGTATTCAATTTGGAATTGAAGTACAAATGCAGTTAGCATGATGTACCGAGCCCGGTGCATGCAATACAAATGCATGAATGCACGCATGCATAGCATAAGGTATGCTAATTTTAAATATGCCCTAGTCTACCATCATAAGCAGGTAAATAAAAGGGAAGAAAGAAGTGGGGATTGGAAGACATGCACACACACGCACCCACACTTATTACAGATTTGCCCTCACTCGGGGGGACCGAATAAATATTACAAATAAACTAACTCGCGAGCTAATTAATTATTACAAATTGCCTAATTAGTTAACAAACCAACTAAGCTAGGAAAAACAGTAAACCGCCTCGAGAAAAGAGCTCGATGCGATGCATGCTCGGTCCTGCTCGGAAGTGCACCGCCATGCCTAGGCTGCCTCTGTTTTCCTTGATATACTCCTCTAGAGACTTCCAAAGTCTCAGGACTGATTCCTTGGACATTGGGGGACACCACCGGCTGAATGGGATTGCCACCGGCAGTGGCATGTGGTCACCGGCCATTGATGAAGCCATCGGCCGAGGGAGGATTGCCGGTCGGCACTTGGCACTGCCGGTCGGCAGAGGGTTCCTGCAGAACCTGCAATTGACAGCAATAGAGGGCAAGACAGAGCATGGCGATACAAGTCAAGCAATGTATGCACCAATCATATCCCTTATCATGGTAATGACTCAAAGGGACATGCTCCTTGGTTCTCGGACCATCAATCGCGCATTTCCATGCGTGATGGCCCAAGGGACCAAGTTATGCATTTCCATGTCAAATGAAATTCAATGCACACAATTAAACCAATGGGGACTTAACCTCTATCATGGATAGTCAAGAGGCCAAGCATGCATGCCAATGCAATGCAACCTAAGCTTGTTAACTAGGCATGTAATACGGCAATGCAAATGAGCATGCAAGAAATGCAAGGCATAGAGCAATGCAACTAACAAGTGTGCAAGACTAATGTAGGCATTCAAGCATGTAAGCCAACATGTGACTTCATTCAATCATGTGATTTCAAACATGCAACAACTCACCAATATGCTACAATATACAAGGAGAGCATGCAACAAACAAAGAGATGGACTTAAACATGATTTGGGCAGCTCTAATTAGGCCCAAAACAGTGGCCAAAAACTTAAGAAAAGGGACCAAACACACTTACACACATACACATGTTAATGGGCCTATACTTAAGCAAACAAAGGCAGCTTTCAAGCATATTTAAAAGAGGCTAAGCATGGACTAATGGCATGCAATGTAAGCTCTGGAAATCATGTTACAAAAGGTGCTAAGCCAATTAAACAAGACAAACAAGGCATGCAAATAAAGCCAAAAATCCAAGGCAAGCCAAGAGGCTTAAACCAAGACTAAATCAACCAAGCCTTACAAGGCTAAGAGGACTCAAAATAGGTCTAAGGCAGGCCTAGACAACACCCAAGGGACACCTAGATGGCATCTAAATAGCTCAAAATCAAAAGCATGCACAATGACCAAAACATGGAGCATGCAAGACAAGCTTCCAAAGCTTCAAAGAGGTGTCCAAAGCAAGCATACAAGCATGTCAAAGGGACTGAAATTATGCTATAAATGATGCCAAATCATTAGAATAAAGCAAGTAGTGCATGCTACATACTCACACACTTGAGGCCAACAAGCCAAAATGCAAAGGGGGTATATAATGCATGGCAAAGACGACCCAAACAACTATGGACAGACCTTAAACATGGCAAAATAAGCACAAAAGCTTCACAAAGCTAGGCCTAAAACATGCTCGAACGATGGTTTACAACCTAAGGCATGTTAAGGCCTAAACATGCCATTACAAGGTAGGTATGCTAAGCATGCATGGTGTACCAAAACCAAGTAAAAATAGAGGCATATTATGACATATTAAGCACAAAAAACAACTAAGGCATGGTCAACATGAAGCTTAGCTAGGTGCTCCCTCAAGAGGCCAAAAATGATCCATTCCGAGGACCACAAGGAGAGGGGGTGGCACTCTCCTTCTTGGGACTTCAAGGCACCATCCTAACCCTTGAACTCAAAACCCTAATATGGCTGTCTAAACTCTCTAACCTAAACAAGGGAGAGGAGGGCTCTTCTTATAGAGCTTTTTGTCTTGTAAAGCTTACAAGACAAGCTTCTAAAGAGAGAGATCCCTCCATACACGTGTATGGAGGGGAGCCAAATGCAAGACAGCTGTGTCAAAATATCTGCAAAAGCAGCTGCACAGTAGTCGGCCGGCCAAAAATGCAATTGACCAAAAAAAGATAGCCGACCGGCCATCTATAGTGCCGGCCGGCCAAATATTTGGCCGGTGGCCACAAAACACAGCCGGTGGCCTTAAGCCACGGCCGGTGATGGGTGGGGGTGGTCTACAAGCCCTACCCTGCCTCTCAAAGGCAAAACACAAGTGTTTGGTGTTGAACCAAGCATAAAACAGTCAAGTTCGGAGATCCTGAGGCAAGGCGCGTAGCCGAGACCTCCGGGAACTCCAAACGAACACAAACAAGGGTAATCACCAAGTGTTCCAATGGTGACGTCCAAGTCTTGAGGACGGTAAAAAATGGGGTGTCTACAGTTGCCCCTCTTTGACAGAACTCGAAAGTCATAACAATGACGGGAGTGAATGTCAAAGCCCAGAGACGACCCATTTTTGACAAGGCCGAAGACTTAGACAAAGCATACAAGCTACAGATAAAGATATGCGCCCGAAGGCAGGGGCAAAATGCAACTGACAATGCAAGAAGCCGAACATAACTTATGATCATGCAAAGAAACATAGGGACGTATCCCGGTGTTTCGGAAAGGTATAAGCATTGGAACGTATTCTAAATGCTCTTAACCAAAGAGGGAGAAACATAGGGACATATCCCAAAGTTTCGGAAGGAAAGAGAAACATTGGGACGTATCCCGGAGTTTCGGAAGGAATGAAGAAACATAGGGACGTATCTCGGTGTTTCGGAAAAAGAAGGAGAAACATAGGGACGTATCCCGGTGTTTCGGGAAAAGAGAAGAATCATAGGGACGTATCCCGATATTTTGGAAAGAAAAAAAAGCAAAGGGACGTATCCCGGTGTTCCAGAAGGAATGAGAAGCATAGGGACGTATCCCGGCGTTTCGAAAAAGGAGAAGAAAAATAGGGACGTATCCCGGTGTTTCGGGAAAAGAGAAGAATCATAGGGACGTATCCCGGTATTTCGGAAAGAAAGAAAAGCAAAGGGGCGTATCCCGGTGTTCCGGAAGGAATGAGAAACATAGGGACGTATCCCGGTGTTTCCGAAAGAAGGGGAAACATAGGGACATATCCCGGAGTTTCGGAAAGAAAGAAAAGCATAGGGACGTATCCCGGTGTTCCGGAAGGAATGAGAAACATAGGGACGTATCCCAATGTTTCACAAAGAAAAAGAAACATAGGGACATATCCCAGTGTTTCGAAAAAGGAGAAGAAAAATATGGACGTATCCCGGTGTTTCAAAACAAGGAGAAGAAACATAGGGACGTATCCCGGTGTTTCGAATTGGGAAGGGGAAACATAAGGACGTATCCCAGTGTTTCCGGATACGAGAGCATGCATAACAATGCAAGTAGAATGTGCGCGACAATGCAACCTAAGATGAATTCCAAATACACTGAAATCGTGTGGGGAAAGGGGACATGGAGAAACATAGGGACATATCCCGGTGTTTCGGAATGGTGTGAGCATTGGAACGTATTCCGAACGCTTTTAACCGAAAAGGGAGAAACATAGGGACGTATCCCAAAGGTTAGGGACGTATCCCCAGGACTAGGGACGTATCGCAGTGATTAGGGACGTATCCCAAAGATTAGGGACGTATCCCAGTGTTACGAACAAGGAGGAGAAACATAGGGACGTATCCCGGTGTTCCGACAAAGGAGAAGAAACATAGGGACGTATCCCAGTGTTTCGAATTGGGAAGGGGAAACATAAGGACGTATCCCAGTGTTTCCGGATAAGAGAGCATGCATAACAATGCAAGTAGAATGTGCGCGACAACGCAAGTGAAGAGGTGTGCATGACAATGCAACCTAAGATGAATTCCAAATACACTGAAATCGTGTGGGGAAAGGGGACAGGGAGAAACATAGGGACATATCCCGGTGTTTCGGAATGGTGTGAGCATTGGAACGTATTCTGAACACTTTTAACCAAAAAGGGAGAAACATAGGGACGTATCCCAAAGGTTAGGGACGTATCCCAAGGGTTAGGGACGTATCCCAAAGGTTAGGGACGTATCCCAAAGATTAGGGACGTATCCCAAAGATTAGGGACGTATCCCAGTATTACGAACAAGGAGGAGAAACATAGGGACGTATCCCGGTGTTCCGACAAAGGAGAAGAAACATAAGGACGTATCCCAGTGTTTCGGAGAGGAGGAGAGAAACATAGGGATGTATCCCGGAGTTTCGGAATGGAAAGAGAAACATAGGGACGTATCCCGTTGTTTCAGAATGGAAAGAGAAACATAGGGACGCATCCCGGTGCTTTGGAAAGGTAGGAGAAACACAGGGACGTATCCCGGTGTTTCAGAAAGGTATAAGAAACAAAAGGACGTATCCCAGTATTTTCAAACAAAGGAGCGCGCAAAACAATGCAATGCAGGTGCACAAGACAGTGCGACAAAATGCATTTTCTATGCAAGTATGGGGGCATTTTCTATGCAACATTGAAAGCATATTCTATGCAGAAACATAACGATGCGCGGCACGCACGCAATCGAAGTGTATATGAAAGTTCACATTCTATGCAATGGAAGGGCATCAAACATGTACTTTGGTGCCTCCGATTTACCTTTCGGAGGACTTGGCAACACAACTCTGCTCGAAAAAGGGACACCATGTTTACATTGGCGAGAGATGACCTCTGCTGCTACTTTAATTGCCATTCTGACTTGAAGCAAGCTTAAGCTTGGAGTAGAGGCACACTCATTCTTTGGAGCACTGACAAGGCCTGAAGAGGTACATCCGGAGCACAATCACGGAGTTTGCTGAAGGTGAAACACACTCAGATGCTTAGGTTTTCCCTCTTTTCTTTTTCTTTGTAGTCTGGAACCCATGTAGCTTCAAATAGGTCCTTGTTTTACTGTTCTGACATGACTTGGGTTGAACCCTGCAGTTTTATGAAAGAACGAATCTTGTTTTGCACAAATGTGAAGAATGGCACAGCACTCTAAGCACAAAGCGATTTTATTTTTGAAGTTAAGAAATGAGTTCTTAACCGGGTATTGAGCCTACGACTGAACACAGCGCACTACGACTCAACAATGGAAAACAAAAGGTAAACAACCTAAACACATCGAGACACGCTCGGAACGACTCAAAGCAAGAATCGAGACAAACAAAACAAAAGACACGACACACAGACGTGCACAGGGAGCCTGTTTCACCGGGTATTGTTTCCCACCCTTTCTCATTTGTGATCCTCACGTCACTCGGCCCTCAAGCTCTATTTTTCTGAAAAAGCCCTCTTCTCACTTTTTCTCTCATCGTACATCTCTCTATTCTTCAATCTCTCATTTTTTTCAATCCCTCCCCTGGGTGGTTGATGGATAAACAGGAAGTCGTGGGCGCTTGCCCCTGGTATTCTACCAGCTTTTGATTCTTGTTTACAACAGTGAATTCCTCCCACAGAGGGGTTGCGCTACAACTGGGTATGTAGCAAATCTGTAGCTGACATCAGTTGATGATGCTCTGCTGGGAAGTTCGGACATGATCAGATCTATCCAAATAAGGGAGTGGAATATCTCGCCCCATTCCAGTTCGTGCTTCGCACTTGTCTTGATACCTCGTTGCTTGGAGGATGAGAGAGCTTTCAGTCCTTTGTTGTTGACTTCAGTTGTGCCCTTTTCTGGCAAGTAGAGTGCCCTTTCTGGCAAATGCATTGACAACAGGGAAAAGACAGGAAGCCTGACCCAACTGTGCCCCTAGTTCATTATTTTGACCATTTTTTGTTTTTAGTTTTCTACTAAAACAATTTTGACCAACATGAGAGTTAGATTAACACACTTGTTCGATTTTTTATTTGAAATCATGCAAGTCAAGCTATGAGCACTGAAAATTTTCCCTTTTTGGGTCCAAGAAATGGTCCAGTTTTTTGGAAAAGATGGAACAATTTTCGAGAAAATTAGTCAACCTCAATAAAAATTCTCAAAAACTATTTTTTGTAAACGGTCGATGCTTAACAAGCGCGGAACTTACTCTTCAGACGTACAACCTCAGATCTGAATGGAAATTGCCCCCCTGCTCGAAGAGAGCTGCATGGCAACGGAAAGTTGCCCCTTGTTGGAACGGCACCGTAGTGCATTGAACGGCAACGGAAAGTTGCCCCTTGTGTGAATGGCACGGCGGCGCATTATAATCAGTCCTCGAAGCGATGATTGCAACCGAACTCTCGGATACCGAGAAGGCAAAGATTATCAGAACCATTACATGGACATGATCGAATTTGAAGTGTTTTAGGGCTGGACTTCAGAATGAAGTTGCCTACGTATCCCAAGGATGGGAATCAAGCCTTACGTAGTTCGGGGTAAGGTACACTCGGGTATTATCCTCTCATTTTTAGGCTCTATCTTTTGCCAAGGCGCCCGTTGCGGGTTTTCGACCTTGCGAGCTTTGTTCTTCTTTTCTTTTCAATTTTTTTCATTTCTTTTTCTCTTCATTTTTTTTCATTTTTTTTTCTTCTTTTTTTTCTTTTCTTTTGCATTTTTTTTTTGCTTGCTTTTTGTATTTTTCTCTTGCTCTAACTTTTGCCTGGGTCGCCCTTCCGGGTTTTCGACCCAGCGAGGCTCTCAAAGGGTAAAAGTGTAACAAGTCCATGCCAAATGGTTTTAGGGTTTTGAAGCCATCCGTATCCAGGAGAGTGGCTGTTGTATTGATTTACTGAAGGATCCATCTTCGGCTCTTCGAGCATATCTGACATTTTTGCCCCTATTTTGAGGGGGGGGCTTCTGATCTAGCTTTACAAGCTTCCTTTGATCTGATCTTCTTGATCTGACTTTGGTGCCTCTTGTTCGAGGGCTGCTTCAAAATGGCCACACAGGCCTCACGTTGTGGTTGACCGTTGAACGTTCTGAACTCAAGTTCAAGGTTTGAAAGTGAGGGGTCGAATCTCGAGACTGAGAGCAATCCTAAGCTGCACAATCTCAAGAGCGATCCCACACAAGTCTTCGCAGGACCGCGCAAAATATTTTTTGAAATTTTTTAAGAAAGCGACAAATCGCTCGCGCCGAAGACAGTGTGAGACCAATCTGGATCAAGCCAGGATCCTTCTCAGTACTCACATTAACAAGCATGATCTCAATCATTAAAGGGTTAGCATGCCTCTCTTTCTCTCAATTGATCAAGTTTTGCAAAACTTGAGGAATTCCTTCCTCTTCGTTTTTATCACAATGTTTCGAAAAAAAGTTTTGAAAAACTTAGGTCATTACAATGACTTCAAAGGCACAGAAAAGACAGGCGAAGAGCACTGTCATTTCATTCAAACTTCTGGCACAACTAGCACACGGCAGAAGTAAACACAAGAGTGTGAAAATCACTGCTGTTCCATTCAAATCTGTTGGCATAACTGGCTCCAAGGCAAAAACAGACTCAAAAGAAAGCAAAAAGACAAACACAAAACAAGATAGTGATGTCCGAGGTAACACCCCCGGAATCACCCGACTCCTACACAACAAGATTGACTCGATACGACAAGACAGACCTCCACTGACTCAGTATGAAAAGAGTGACTCAAAACAAAAAGACCGACTCAAAACAAGACAACAGAGCTGACTCAATACCCAATCCAGAACGTACAAGACTAGCATTCGCAAAATGCTCAAAACAGTGCGTGCCAAACGCCACATCTTGGAATAAATTGAACGCCGCCCGCAGGTGGTTCATCCCCCGATCACAAATTCACATTATCCCCCACAAGTTAACTAATCAAGTGCGGATAAACTTTGTAGGACCCGGTGCGGGGATGACCCTGTTGTCAATTAAATTTTGTATCTCGTGGCGGAGACGGATGCAACTGTCGGTGTCATGACCGGTCTGTTGATGAAAAGCACAGTACTTAGTCAGGTCATGCTTTGGAGGGAGAGGATCGGGTAGAGGCCGTTGTTCCAACGGTTTCAGATGCCCTTTCCTGAGTAGGACCCCTAGAGCTTTAGACAAAGGCATAAAGAGCGGGGTGAAAACCCTCTTGCCTCGAGGTAGATAGTCCAAAGTTCGGGGGTTTGAAGTGGATGCACCAACAAAGGGGGTGGCTGCTCTTAGTGTGGTGGTGGTGACCATGCCCACTTCAAAAGATTTTGCGGTTGCATCACCGTTGGTGGTCGCACTTGAATTGCGGGAAAATGCCCTCCTAGGCTGCTCCTTTTCCTGGTCAATGAGGCCCTGCTTCATAGCGTCCTCGATCTGTACTCCCATCTCATGCAAATCTGAAAAGGTAGGGAAGGGGAGCACGATCATTTTCTGCATCAGTTTGGGTTGGAGGTTGCGCACAACCATTATTATCTGGTCTTTGTCGGAAGGCCTTGTAGCCATCATCGAGGCCTTTGCTCTCCACCTCGCCACAAACTCTGAAAAACCCTCCTTTGGCTCTTGGCGGGTGACTTCAAGATCACGAGTTGTGACCTCAATCTGTGCGTTGTACGAGTATTGATCACCGAAGGCCTCAGCCATCTCTTCCCAATTCTGTTTCACAGAGTTCTCCAATTTCGCATACCAGATTGCGGCTATCCCAGATAGGGTCCGGCCAAACAATGATAGCTTCTGTAATCTGGTGAGGCCCATCGGCCTTAGTATGTCTGAAAACAGCCGCAAATGTACCATGGGATCCCCAGATCCATCAAAGCGGTTGACGTGCGGCATCTTAAATCTGTCCGGCAGTGTCACAGCCGAGTCTGTATATCCATCTTCAATATCAGGAATGGAGTGGGCCCCCTGAGACTTCTTGAACAATTTCTCAAGCTTGCTCACTTTCAATGCTGTGGGGTCCGTCTCGACATCAAAGGGGGGCTCTGGTAGGTTGGTGGGTGTTTTAGATAGCTGGGGTAGAACCGGGGCGGAGCTGGCCCTGTCGGAATGTCCGTATCTTCCTGGACATTAGCTGTCTCCCCGAGTGTTGGAACTCTTGGTAGGGGAGGTGCCTGGTGTAAAGTAGATACTCCAGTTTGCTGCTCTAACTTAGCAATTGTCTCTGCCTGTTGGGCTATGACCACAGCCTATTGCTTGGCGAATTCTGCTTGACGGACAGTGTCTTGCTGCATGGCTTTCATACTATCCTGGAGTTGGCGCACCATCTCTTCCAGACTCGACATATTGTTCCGATCTAATTGAGCAACCGGTATACCTTCCTGAGGTAAAAACAGATATCTCAACCCAACTGCGCACAGGTGAGATGGATAATGACTACTGATCCGAAGACTGATGATCTGTGCCTGACTGGCCTTTTTTCCCTGCCTCTGGCAAAGGAGCACTGATTGCCCTTGGACTGAATCTTTGACCTGACAAAGTCTATCAGCACAAGTCCAATGTACCTGGGGGATAGTGGAGCCTTCTGAAGCTATAGTTCCAGGACTACCTTGCAAAAGAGAAAACAGACAGCATCTCAGCTCAATTTCACTGGAACGGATAGCAGAACGACTGTACTCAATACTGATAACTGTTCCCCAAATATCTGTTCCAAAATTGATACCCTCGGGTAAAACTGATTCCCCAAATACTGATGCTGATGCCCACAAGCCTGATACTCAGACTTGCAAACTGTTATGCGCATTCCCTGTAGAGATACACTCTAAAAGCACATAGCAAACAAATGAGAGCCAAGACACCCCTATGTTGGGATAGGGTTTCCCTGTCCTATTTTGTCAGGAGCTAGGGTTTCACTGTGCACACAGCGGTTTCAAACAACCTATAATCGGGTAAGCAACCTGTCCTAACTTGGAATGGTCACTATGGATCCGAATATGCACTAAGTCGAATGGTCGAAAAGGGTGCCCCGGTAAAACTGGGGTTTGTGTTCCCATACTGTCAGAGCCCATAACCGGTCAGCCTTATGGTCATGTCTTGACAAGACAAGCCTCCGGCAAACCGTTCAGGAATGGCAGATGGCAAACACGGTGTCCTAGGCGCACCAATGCACATGCAATGCAAAGAGATACATAAATGAGATCAAAACAGGATATCACGAGTTCGAGTCAAGCTCTCTAAATCCCCAGTGGAGTCGCCAGAAATTGTAGATGTCCCCGAACGCCCCGGGAGGATGAGTCCCGTTCTGTTCATCTGTGGGCTTACTACAGTTCGGACTCTCAAATTGTCACGGTTTCTAATCTGAACCAAAGAGTCCAAATCCGGCAAATCGTTTTGAGAAAAACAGATTTTGAAAGAAGTGCCAAACATGGACTGCTTTGCCAGATACAGAGTCGCCACCTAAATATTTTTTAATGGGGAAATTTAGAAAACCCTGACTCGGTGCCGAAGGCCACGTGTCCGTCATTGCCAAAGTTGCCTCGGCTCGGGAGCTTGGGTACGATTGGGGAAGGTCAGCTATGAGCGCCCCCACTTGCCCGATCCGAAGATCAGCCTCTACTAACCGTGATATCTAGTTTTGAAAACCTTATGTGTTCTTATTCCATTTATTATTAACCTAAAATTACTATGTTATGCGCACAGCAAACAAGTATAGACTAGATTGCCTAATTTGGAAATAAGCATTGCATATCTGTTTGTCTTGAAAAACATTTTGGAATTTGCTACTCGCAAGTAGGCTAAAACACGGATTTCAATGAAATATTCCAACTCTGGCAATCCACCCTTCACCCACAGGCATTCAAACAGTTTATCACATAAGCATCTAGCCGCATGGTAATCATACCGTCATGATAGCATTCACATGCATGCGATATGCTAAAGCATAAATACTTACAATGTACTCCGTGCCAAAACAATAAACTAGTTAGCAAACATGCGTGATCCTAGTTCATATCAGATTGCCTAATGTAACACATACAGGATGCAATTTGGAATAGGCTCAGCTAACCTAAGCATGACATGTGAAGTGCAACTAATTGATGCACGTATTCAATTTGGAATTGAAGTACAAATGCAGTTAGCATGATGTACCGAACCCGGTGCATGCAATACAAATGCATGAATGCACGCATGCATAGCATAAGGTATGCTAATTTTAAATATGCCCTAGTCTACCATCATAAGCAGGTAAATAAAAGGGAAGAAAGAAGCGGGGATTGGAAGACATGCACACACACGCACCCACACTTATTACAGATTTGCCCTCGCTCGGGGGGACCGAATAAATATTACAAATAAACTAACTCGCGAGCTAATTAATTATTACAAATTGCCTAATTAGTTAACAAACCAACTAAGCTAGGAAAAACAGTAAACCGCTTCGAGAAAAGAGCTCGATGCGATGCATGCTCGGTCCTGCTCGGAAGTGCACCGCCATGCCTAGGCTGCCTCTGTTTTCCTTGATATACTCCTCTGGAGACTTCCAAAGTCTCAGGACTGATTCCTTGGACATTGGGGGACACCACCGGCTGAATGGGATTGCCACCGGCAGTGGCATGTGGTCACCGGTCATTGATGAAGCCATCGGCCGAGGGAGGATTGCCGGTCGGCACTTGGCACTGCCGGTCGGCAGAGGGTTCCTGTAGAACATGCAATTGACAGCAACAGAGGGCAAGGCAGAGCATGGTGATACAATTCAAGCAATGTATGCACCAATCATGTCCCTTATCATGGTAATGACTCAAAGGGACATGCTCCTTGGTTCTCGGACCATCAATCGCGCATTTCCATGCGTGATGGCCCAAGGGACCAAGTTATGCATTTCCATGTCAAATGAAATGCAATGCACACAATCAAACCAATGGGGACTTAACCTCTATCATGGATAGTCAAGAGGCCAAGCATGCATGCCAATGCAATGCAACCTAAGCTTGTTAACTAGGCATGCAATACGGCAATGCAAATGAGCATGCAAGAAATGCAAGGCATAGAGCAATGCAACTAACAAGTGTACAAGACTAATGTAGGCATTCAAGCATGTAAGCCAACATGTGACTTCATTCAATCATGTGATTTCAAACATGCAACAACTCACCAATACGCTACAATATACAAGGAGAGCATGCAACAAACAAAGAGATGGACTTAAACATGATTTGGGCAGCTCTAATTAGGCCCAAAACAGTGGCAAAAAACTTAAGAAAAGGGACCAAACACACTAACACACATGCACATGTTAATGGGCCTATACTTAAGCAAACAAGGGCAGCTTTCAAGCATATTTAAAAGAGGCTAAGCATGGACTAATGGCATGCAA
The DNA here is from genome assembly GCF_055761805.1 of Camellia sinensis. Lineage (NCBI taxonomy): Eukaryota > Viridiplantae > Streptophyta > Magnoliopsida > Ericales > Theaceae > Camellia > Camellia sinensis. The sequence continues at coordinate 19,524,009 of NC_138966.1, forward strand.
TGTAAGCTCTGGAAATCATGTTACAAAAGGTGCTAAGCCAATTAAACAAGACAAACATGGCATGCAAATAAAGCAAAAAATCCAAGGCAAGCCAAGAGGCTTAAACCAAGACTAAATCAACCAAGCCTTACAAGGCTAAGAGGACTCAAAATAGGTCTAAGGCAGGCCTCGACGACACCCAAGGGACACCTAGATGGCATCTAAATAGCTCAAAATCAAAAGCATGTACAATGACCAAAACATGGAGCATGCAAGACAAGCTTCCAAAGCTTCAAAGAGGTGTCCAAAGCAAGCATACAAGCATGTCAAAGGGACTGAAATTATGCTATAAATGATGCCAAATCATTAGAATAAAGCAAGTAGTGCATGCTACATACTCACACACTTGAGGCCAACAAGCCAAAATGCAAAGGGGGTATCTAATGCATGGCAAAGACGACCCAAAAAACTATGGACAGACCTTAAACATGGCAAAATAAGCACAAAAGCTTCACAAAGCTAGGCCTAAAACATGCTCGAACGACGGTTTACAACCTAAGGCATGTTAAGGCCAAAACATGGCATTACAAGGTAGGTATGTTAAGCATGCATGGTGTACCAAAACCAAGTAAAAACAGAGGCATATTATGACATATTAAGCACAAAAAACAACTAAGGCATGGTCAACATGAAGCTTAGCTAGGTGCTCCCTCAAGAGGCCAAAAATGGTCCATTCCAAGGACAACAAGGAAAGGGGGTGGCCCTCTCCTTCTTGGGACTTCAAGGAACCATCCTTACCACTGAAATCCCTTAAGATTTTAGTGGTGAGGAGGCCCAAATACCAAAGTCCCGAAACTCACTCGAAATAGCACAAAATGAGGCCTTTCAAGGCCTAAGAGGGGTCAAACACCTCCAAACCACAAAACACTCTGAAAAAACTATTTAGGGGGCCTAAAAAAAGAACTTTTTTATGTTATATACTAAGCACAAAAATAGTTCTAAGATAGGGAAAAATACAATGCAAAAATGGGGAATAAAAAGGCAAAATTATTACCCTTGAAGACCCTCTTCAACAATAGTGGACTGTAGACACCCCATTTTTGACCGACCTTAAGACTCAGACGTCACCGATTGAGCGCTAGGTGATGTTGCATAATTTTCTCGTTCAGAAGTTTCAGAGTCGCGGCCGTGAGCCCTGCCTCCGGACTTCCGAACCCTTTTCTGTGCCTTATCTCGGTTTGCGAGCCAGACTCGGTTTTCTCTGTTTCTTTTCCTGAGGGAAGAGAGAGGTCCCGTGGACCATCTCTCAATGTCCGTAGGCTACTTTTGGTGGCCGTAGGCCATTTTGCCCACTTCGGAGTCCGGTTCCCGGTTTTCGGAGCCGTCAGGCCGTGTGCCTCGGTTCGGGACCGCTTAACCATCTCCTATTGCTCTGATTTTTGGCATACATCTTATTTCATCCCTTTTGAGGGACACTGGGGGCTGAGAAACCCATTTCGAGGTCGAATACCATTTTCGGTGCTTAACAGCCCATTTTCGGGACCCCGAACTGCGTGTTTTGGCCCCGGAACGTCCGTTTTGCAACGGTTTTCGTTCATTTTTGGCAGGTACCTCTGTTTTATCACAGGGAAGGTCACTGAAGGGTGAGAGGCCAGCAATTGTTGCAACAACCAGTTATCTCTCTTCCGGAGCCTCCCGGCGCCCGTTTTTCGCACTTCCGGGCTAATGTTGAATACCTTGGAGCTAGTGTTGCCAACTTTCAACCACATATCTGTGATCTACACATCTGAGAGGCCCCTAAAAGTTCATGGCCGGCCAGTAAGTCAACTTGACCCTTTTGACCCCTTTTTTCCGGGCTAATGTTGAACCCCTTGGACCTTTTTTCTTGAACTTTGAACCACATATCTGTGATCTACACATCTGAGAGGCCCCTAAAAGTTCATGGCCGGCTAGTAAGTCAACTTGACCCTTTTGACCCCCTCTTTCCGAGCCATTGTTGAACCCCTTGGGCCCACTTTCTTGGAATTTCAACTACATGGTTGTGTTGTACACACATAGAGGCACCTCTCCAATATCTGGCCGGCCAGAAAAGCTCCTTGACCCTTTTGACCCCTAGCCGGCCGGCTAGGGGGTGTGGCCGGCCGGCCACCTCCAGCAAAAGTATGAGGCCGGCCTGCTTCCTTGCACTGTACCCTTTCCAGCTGTGGGGCAATATCCCCCAGATATTTTCTGTATCCGGGGGATATTTTGAGGGGGAGTTTTCCTCTCCATCTCCCCCACCTTTTACACCCCCTTTTGGCCCTTTTAACTAGCTGATGGCCTCCTCTACAAGGGTTAGAAAAATTATCCTTCAAAGCTCCATAGCCATCTCCATCTTCTTCTCTCTCAATTCTCAAAAAAACCCTAACCCCCTAACCATCATTCCTTCTACACCACCAAGCTCTACCACCACCATCTCATTTCCAGCAACAAGGGAGGATTCTTGAAGGCTAAAAAAGCTGCAAATCAACCCAAGAAGCAACAAAAGCTTGGATCTTCAAGGGTAAGTTACACTTTGATCCTTTTGACCCTTTTTCTTGATCTATTTCTAAGCCTCATTTCTTTTTGGTTTCAAGCTTCGGCCCTAACTGAAAAGGGCCATATTTTGAGCTCATCTTCACTTCTCATTAAGGGCTCAACCTTGTTTGAGCCCTCCATAATATACTTGCTTCATTGATCATCTTGTATGTCATGATTTTGCATGCTATCTTTGGCCCATGAGAAATCTGTTTTTGAGCATGTTATAAACTGATATAAGGCTTATTTTGATCCCCTCTTCAATATTGAGGAAGGGCTCAACCTTGTTTGGTGTTTCCATATGTCACTTGTAGTTATATCCCCTATTTGGCCCCATTTTTGCATAAATTAGTAGCCCTCTTTGCTTATGTTTTTGGACCTTGGTTCGAACTGAAAGTGGTCTTATTTTGGCCTATACTTCATGTTTTATTCACACTTTTTTTCTGTTTGGTGATTATTTTATATACTTCATGTTATAGCACTTTTTGAGCCTTGTTTTGCATCACATTTTTAGCATGTTTGTATACTGATTTGAGGTCTGCCATATACTGTAAATGTTCATATTTTTGGTCCATCTTCAGTGTTGTAGAAGGAAATTTTTCATTTTGAGTTTTGCTTATACCACTTGCTTCATTACCCCTCTTTTAGCCCCTATTCTTACATGCTATTTTTCCCTTACTTATACTTGCTGTTTGGTCATGTTTATAACTATGAAAGTGCATCTTTTGGGACTGTCTAACTTCTGTCTTTGCATTGCATGTCCATATTGTACATGTTTGGCATAGCTATAGGCCATTTCGGGAGCCTAATGTCGCATTTCGGGACATTTCCTTGCATTTCATGTCATTTCGCTTCATTTCGGGACTATTTTCCCCCATATTTTAGTGCTGAATTTCCATTAGCATGCTTGCATATCATTTCCATGTCATTTTCATATCATTTTAGCCTTACCTCGATTTGCGTGCCAGTGTGCACGCATTTCGAGGCACTTCATTTTCTGCCATCGGCATCCGATGTGAGTGTGGCTGAGGCTCTCTCATGTTGGTATAAGCCCATTTGTCATTTCCATGTCATTTTCATATCATTTTAGCCTTACCTCGGTTTGCGTGCCAGTGTGCACGCATTTCGAGGCACTTCATTTTCTGCCATCGGCATCCGATGTGAGTGTGGCTGAGGCTCTCTCATGTTGGTATAAGCCCATTTGTCATTTCCATGTCATTTTCATATCATTTTAGCCTTACCTCGGTTTGCGTGCCAGTGTGCACGCATTTCGAGGCGCTTCATTTTCTGCCATCGGCATCCGATGTGAGTGTGGCTGAGGCTCTCTCATGTTGGTATAAGCCCATTTGTCATTTCCATGTCATTTTCATATCATTTTAGCATTGCCTCGGTTTGCGTGCCAGTGTGCACGCATTTCGAGGCACTTCATTTTCTGCCATCGGCATCCCATGTGAGTGTGGCTGAGGCTCACTCATGTTGGTATAAGCCCATTTGTCATTCCCATATCATTTCATCATATCATATCATTGCCTCGGTTTGCGTGCCCGCGTGTACGTACTTCGAGACACATATCATCGCCTCGGTTTGCGTGCCCGCGTGCACGTGCTTCGAGACACATATCATCGCCTCGGTTTGCGTGCCCGCGTGCACGTACTTCGAGACACATATCATTGCCTCGGTTTGCGTGCCCGCGTGCACGTGCTTCGAGACACATATCATCGCCTCGGTTTGCGTGCCCGCGTGCACGTACTTCGAGACACATATCATTGCCTCGGTTTGCGTGCCCGCGTGCACGTACTTCGAGACACATATCATTGCCTCGGTTTGCGTACCCGCGTGCACGTACTTCGAGACACATATCATCGCCTCGGTTTGCGTGCCCGCGTGCACGTACTTCGAGACACATATCATCGCCTCGGTTTGCGTGCCCGCGTGCACGTGCTTCGAGACACATATCATCTCCTCGGTTTGCGTGCCCGCGTGCACACATTTCGAGACACACATCATTTTCTCAGTTTACGTGCCCGTGTTCACGCACTCCGAGGCATTTCATTTTCATAGCATTCTGCATTTTCTCGGTTTGCGTGCCTGCGTGCACGCATTCCGGGGCATCTCATTTCATAGCATTGTGTACGTTAGGATTGTATCTTAGTTGAATTTCATGCATATCATGCATATTGCATCGTGTCCGGAATATGAGTTAGCCCGGGCACGGGAAACGAGGTGTGTTTCGTACTCCGAGTGACGAAATGTGTCTCAATTCCCCAGTCACCGACACTCCGGATTATCCATGATGGAGTTAGGTTTTAGCTGTAGTTTCATGTGCATTCATCCTATATTGAGTTGTGCATTTCGACTCCTCGGCCATCATGCCTCGGTATGCGTGATTGGTGGCACGAGGATCGAGACATGCATATATTTGTGCAAATACATTGCTATGCCCCTTTCTTGCTCTCTGTTGCAGCAAAATCAGGAATCAGCAACTTTCCGGGACTTGACACGCTTTTCAAAAAATAACAGGTGTAAACAGAGGCTAATTGGGGCATTCCGGTGGATTTCTGCGCAAGACAGTCCGGACATGCATCATCCACCAGAAGCAAGGCAGTCCTTGGCTTGCACGCCAGCTTTATTTGCTTTCTAGTTAATTCTTTAATTAATTAGAATTCTGTAATATTTTGGACTGTAATATTCTTTTATTTTGGGGACTGTAATATTTGGACTGTATTATTTATTTGGACCCTCCGAGTGAGGGCACAACTGTAATAAGTGTGCGTGAGTGTGATGTATGTCTTCCAACCCCACGTCTTTCTTCCTTTTATTTATCCGCTTATGATGGTCAGATTAGGGCATATTAAAATTAGCATACAGTATGACAGCATGTTTGCATCATTCATCTGTATTGCATGCATCGGGCTCGACGCATCATACTAACTGCATTGTACTTTCAATTCCAAGTTGAATACATGATAGTTGTAGCATTTCATATACCATCTTAGAATAGCCGAGCCTGCTATAGTTGCATTTTGTATGTGTTGCATTAGGCATTTTTGTATACTTAGGATCATGCATGATTTCTAATACAGCTTTTGTTTTGGCTTGGAGTACCCGGTAAGCTTTATGCTTTAGCATCCTCGCATGCGTGTGAATGAATGCCATGATAGCATGCTTACCATGAGGCTATGTGCTTATCTGATATATCTGCCCGAATGCCTGTGGGTGAAGGTTGGGTTATCTGAATTGGAATGAATCATCAAAATGTTTCAAGCCTATCTGCGGGTAGCAAACCATTTTCATAAACAAGCATGAAATGTTTTATTCCAATTCGGGCGACCCGATCTATACTTATATGCTGTGAGCATCACATAGTAACCTAGGCTAATAACCGGAATAAGAACTCACAATGTTTTCAAAAATTGATATCATGGTTAGTAGAGGCCGGTCTATGACCGGGCGAGCGGGGGTGCTCACGAAGTGACCTTCCCCAATCGTACCCAAGTTCCCGAGCCGAGGCAACTTTGGTGATGACGGACACGTGGCCTTTTGGCACCGAGTCAGGGTTTCCTAAATTTTCCAAAATAAAATATTTAGGTGGCGACTCTGTATCTGGCAAAGCAGTCCATGTTTGGCACTTCTTTCAAAAATCAGTTTTCCTAAAACGATTTGCCGGATTTGGACTCTTTGGTTCAGATTTCGAACCGTGACTACGAAAGTCGAGTCCGAGCTGTAGTGAGGTCCCCCGCGGGCCTGTTACATGGACCAGCTGCTCCTCCAAGCTCAAAACCACCCAAGAACCTCAAGAACAACCTCTTAGAACCTCAGTAGCTAAGGGAAGGTGAAACACTATGTGTTTGTGTGCAATAGTAAGACACAAACACACTTAAACACACACAAAGGTAAAAAGAGGGAGAGATATAGAGATAGAATGTGTATGGATCCTAACCCTAGAACTCAAAACCCTAATATGGTTGTCTAAACTCTCTAACCTAAACAAGGGAGAGGAGGGCTCCTCTTATAGAGCTTTTTGTCTTGTAAAGCTTACAAGACAAGCTTCTAAAGAGAGAGATCCCTTCATACACGTGTATGGAGGGGAGCCAAATGCAAGACAGCTGTGTCAAAATATCTGCAAAAGCAGCTGCACAGTAGTCGGCCGGCCAAAAATGCAATTGACCAAAAAAAGATAGTCGACCGGCCATCTATAGTGCCGGCCGGCCAAATATTTGGCCGGTGGCCACAAAACACAGCCGGTGGCCTCAAGCCACGGCCGGTGATGGGTGGGGGTGGTCTACAAGCCCTACCCTGCCTCTCAAAGGCAAAACACAAGTGTTTGGTGTTGAACCAAGCATAAAACAGTCAAGTTCGGAGATCCTGAGGCAAGGCGCGTAGCCGAGACCTCCGGGAACTCCAAACGAACACAAACAAGGGTAATCACCAAGTGTTCCAATGGTGACGTCCAAGTCTTGAGGACGGTAAAAAATGGGGTGTCTACACAAGCATAATAAACACATTGTGATAAAAATCACTTCCAACGAGCCCAAGGTATTCAAACCCGGTAAGCTCTGATATCAAATTGTCACGCCCCACTTTTTATTATATGAATAACATTACCATATCTATTAACATAAATCATTTTTCATTAATAGTATGCAGAACTTCACATACATTACATCCATAAATAAAGGAAGGTCCTTTCATAATACATATATTGATTGTAACATGAATTACACTTAAACAAAACGTCCTACATCTTTATATAAAAATCAAGGGTTTAACCTTTTTTATAACAATGGTATTCCGCCAGCAATATAAGGCCCTGTGGCCAACAATGAAACAAGATCGCTGATTTTGAAACACTTCTCAACTTGCACTTGAAAAATGATTAGCAACGTGGGATGAACATAAAGTCTAGTAGAGATCCCAACATGATCCTAAACAATAACAACATGTATATATCTATGATCGTGAATGCACCGTGACGTACAATATAAATAATGTGAGAGTTTAATACTCAAAATATATTTATATAAGTACATTGTCTGCAAAAATGTCCATTTGAATGTCCATTTGAACACCACAAGGTGTAAAACTATCTTTTCTTTCCAATTATCCAGTTTAGTTCCAAAAGCATTACTTCGCAACACAACCTTGTTTCTTTAGATCACCATGTTAATATAAAAGTATTTCGTCTCCACATTTGTTTTGAAGGCACGTCCACATATACGAGTCATAACCCAATCTCATAACTCAACCCACTACACATACTTATGCAACAACACATCTACTATCTTCCCTAACCATATGCCCAAGGGCATGGAACATCCATAACAGCATGCCAAGAAACATATATTTCTAAATATAAATTACTAAACGTAATAAATACTTCCATTTCCACTGGCTTACAGCACGGATGACAAATGATACAACCCACATAACACATAACGCTTTACTGGTCTTACTCAAAGGGAAATGACCTTAAGGTCACACTTTATCAAGCACAAACCGGAAGGGAGAGGAATCTATCACAAGGCGCCATGCCTTACTGGCTCAATAAGGAGAGAAACAGACCTACTTTCACACTTTACCGAGCGCAAATCAGAAGGGACGGGAGACTTTTGTCAAGGCACCACGCTTTATCAGCCTCACCTGGAGGGAAACGGATCCTCAAGAAATAACACAATAATAGTACAACATGCTAAACTATATAATATTGCACAAGTGTAATACATACACATCATCTACTCAACAACAACAATGATATCCTTTACCGATGACAAAGGACAAAACCTCTAAACTAATAAATAGATACACGACTCATACAATATAAATCCATAAATAATTCCACCTTTTCAAATCAACCATTTCTCATTTCCTTTCATAGAAGAGTTACACACACCATTTTATTTCCAAATGCAAATCCGTAGTTTCAAAACCATCAACTACGTCCACTTTTGGCCTAAACTTCACCTTTTTCCTTAAACCAATCCAATTCATAAAACACAACTACAACACAAAGTTAATCAAAACCACTACTAAACCTAATTAAGTTTCATTTTAACAACCAAGCCACTATTCCAATTCTTTAACACATAATTTGGTTATTACACACCTTCACCCCTATAAAATTAATTAAGCCTATAATGATAAATTAGGGGTTTTTTTTTTCATTCTCAATACGAACTTGCCTAGCTACCTCTTAATTAACCGAGACACCCACAAGTCATCCAATTCCAACTCCCAAAATCCAAACCCCAAACCTCTACTATGCTTTTGCAAAATTTCTTAACAACTTGCTTTTAAATACTATAAAAACTACCACATGTATATCTATAACAAGGAATTGAAAAGGAGTAAAGAAATCTCTACATCTTGAAGTGAAGAGGAGACAACTTAAAAATCACCGGTGACGAAATGACGATCCGCTCAGATTAAATGGAAGCCCTCGCCAAGTGCTACATTTTACTTCAAAGCACTATCGTGGTGAAATCAATAGATTTGGGTGTATGGAAAGGTTTGAAGCAAGAATTATAGAGATAGAAGAAATTTGGTTTAGAAACGTTTTAGAGAGAGAAAGGAGATGAAAAAGTGAGAAAAAAACCCTTTTCTCCGATCTGGTATATGCACAGATCGCTCGAGCGACCAAACCATGGCTTGAGCGCCCAATCACCCCCTCCTAGAAGTTTTGTAGACTGTAGAAGACCGCTCGAGTGCAGAAAATGCCGCTCGAGCGAACTTGAGAAAAAACAGACATGGTTTCCTTAAAAAAAAAACTACCAACCTGTTCACAACACAACCAACAACTCCATACTCAACAACAAGACAAGAAGGAGTATAGACAATGACAAAGAGTATTGGATCAGGGATTCAAGAACATTAAAGGGTCGAGTCTAACCCAAGCCGTTATATTGTGTAGATGCGCTATCCCATGTCTTGAGATGATATCCTTGTCATATTTTAGTATCCGTACCTTTAGATACATTTTGTGTATGTAGTGCATTAGTTAATTGCATATAAGACCATGCATGACATTATACTATTTCTTTGGCTTACCTTGGAGTACTAGGTGAGTGGTTCTTTACTTTAGCATATTACATATACATGTTACTTATTGCATCCATTGCTATACTATGTGGCTAAGTGCTTTTATGATATATCTATTTTAATGCCATTGGATGGAGGTTTTATTGCTTGTTTTGGAATGTAATTGATTTTTATGTTTCTGAGTTTGTACAAAACAAAAAAGGCTTTTCAAAAGCATTAATCAAAGCATAAGCAAAATTCACAATCTAATTTATATTTACATGTCTCAGATAGTAATGATAGCATTTATAAATAATGGAAATATGAATATATATTGATTATAAAAATCACATCATGACTTAGTAGATGCCGATCTTTTGATTGGATGAGCGGGGGTGCTCAATTAATGACCTTCTCCCCTCATACCTAAGTTCCTGAGTTGAGACACTTTGATTATAATGGACAGTGGCCTTTGGCACAAGTCACAAGTTTCCTAATTTACCCAAAAGATTAGGTAGCGACTCTGAGATCTAATGATGTAGTCCATTTCTATCATATTTTGTAGTCCATTTCTATCATATTTTTGCAAATAAATGGATTTTCTATAAAAATTATTGAATTTGGAGTCACATTCTTTGTTTCACATTGCACTAATAAGATTAGATTAGGAGATCGGAAGTCTGAACTATTAGATGCACTTGTTAACCCCAAAGACACCCTATAATTAGTTACACAGTCGAAATCAAGATATATATTCCATATTTAGAAACAGGCACATTTTTTTGTTGTTTTAGGAATAAAGTCATATTTTATAGGAGTATTTAATGGTCCTCTTTTTTCTAACTTTATTTCCTTCGTAGAAGATTTTTCTTTATTATCTCCAAAGATATTAATAAAATCGAAATTTTCCCAAAAATTGAAATTTCAAAATGTTTTGTTTATTTCAAATATTTCATCTTTTCTTTATGATTGATAGCGTTGTTCTTTTAACGCCGCTGGATCAATACAATTGCTTATTGATTTTTTAAGAGATTTTTTTCTTCTATAATTGTCTATATATAGATTTAAACATTTGTAAAGATCTTTTGAGGATATTCCTTTTATAAGATTTTTTAGTGCGGATATTCTTTCTATAGCATTTTCCTTTTAGGTGTGAAAGATTGGTAGTCTCAATCTTTTGTTCATTCTTCCACCAAATAATCGTTTATTCTTCCACCAAATAATCAGTCTAGGGAAATGGATACAGTCATCATAAAAAATAAGGAAAAATACATGTTAGTGTAAAAGTTAAAAATTAATTACTTATTAATAAAAGAGTTTATCGTTTGGATTGGCCTTCTCTTTCTTTAGTATTTAATCGGATTGGAGATGTGTTGTTCGGTATATTTGGCCTACTTTAAGGTCTCGTTTTGATAATTTGAACTGTTTATATTTTAAATTTCAGCGAATATGTCATATATTTTAAGATTCGACAAGTACAAAAACTGATTTGAATCTTAAAATATAAACAATTTGAATTATCAAAACGGAATTTAAAAGTGAGTCCAATAGACCCACCAACACTTTTCTAATCTGATTAAAGATTGAACAGAAGCCCAATCTTTATCATTTTATAATTTAATATTTTTAAAATTTATCATTAATCTATAAATATAAGTATAAATATATATATATATATATATATATATATTTTAAACTTCCACTGACATTCACATGTACTTTTCCTTAACATAATGCGATTGACGATGACGGTTTGGGACCACTAAGATTTGTGATCAATTAGAATACGTCTTAAGATGGATGTAACCCAAAATAATAATAAATAAAATTAAGTAAATTATAAATACAGTTTTAAAATTTGTTTAAAATATAATTTGTTCCTTATAATTTAAAAAATTACATTTAATCTTTTGAAATTCTTATTTCATATCAATTGATCTATTTTATTAATAAATCATTAAATTAATTAATAGTTTTTAATGATATCAGAAATTTATTTCAATTAATAATTTAGGTAATTTTATTATTGTATGGGAGAATAGTTAAGAATTTTATTTTTTCAATTAATTCTGTTAAATAATTTTTTTTGATAATGATATATTTATAATTTTTGAAATCATATTAGACAACAATTAATATTTTAAGTAAATCTTAACAGGTGTATTTGTAATTTATTCTTAAAAAAAACAATAACTTTTGGGTTTAAATTTTGAGTAAATAACAAGTAATTGGCTAAAGGACAAGGATGAAAAGATTCTCAAATTTTAATGTAAGAAAATTGGGTGGTAGCTGAAAAATTTAAGGGTCGAATGGCCCGAAATTTGAAAAGAGAGAGAAGAGAGTGAGAGCAGAGAAGAGAGGGAGAGAGGAGGACGTCGTCGCCTCTGCCGACGCCGTCGCCTAGCCGCTCGGCGCTTCTGTCGACGCCGTCGCCTCGCTGCTGTGCCTCCGCCGTGAGGAGCTCGTCCAGTCCTTCAGCCTCGCCGCAGCCCCGCCTCCTTCTCCAGCCGATTTTTATGGCCCTCTCCCCTCCCTCCTTCCTCCTCCTCCCGATCTTCTTCTCCACCCTTCTTCTTCTCCCCCCTCTCTTCTTCTTCTTCTCCTTTCTTCCCCTCCTTTGGTTTTCTACTTCTGATAGGAAGACAAAGACCCAAAAAAAAAAAAAAAAAAAAAAAAAGAGGCAAAACGACATCGTTTTGCTTTTTCGACCCATTCGACCCACGGATTTTCGAGCTACCAACCGGGGTTGTTAATGTAATGTCTACTATTATATAAGAAAGAACATTATTTTCTAAGGTTCAAAGTTTTAATATAATTTTTAAAATTTTTAAATATAAAAAATGCATTTGTAATTATATTATTGGTTCTTTTCATTTTATTGATATTTTTCTTATCATTTCATTAAATAGTCTAATAAACAATATGGTAAGTTCTTTTTATTTATTTTTATTATTTTAATAATTTTCTTTGATTATAAATGTGACAAAAAATCTGTAATAATTTGATTTGGCTTATCTAATCATATCTATAATTTCGGAATTTAAAAATATTTATATAGAAAGTCAAAAAAATAAAAAATCTAATCATATTTAATTCATATCTAATTTGAAATTTAAAATTTTAATTTTTTTTAAAAAGAAATTCCAAACATAATGTTAGTTTTATATAATTTCAAAATTTAAAAATATTAATTAAAATTTTTATTTTTAAAAACTAAAAAGTCATGTGGCATCTAAAAAGATAAAATAAAATTAGGCGTCAAATATTTATTGCACATTTATCATTTAAAAAATATTTATCAATTTAATAATTAAATAAACAAATGGGCCAAGTAATCATTAATTAGATATGAATCAAGACAATTCTCTAAGGATCGACTTGAGCCAAGAATTAGTACAAAAATCATTTCAAACTTAGTTTCTACGCTATTTTTAATGTGTTAATCCACTATTAACACTTTCAAACTAACTCATATGCGTCACAATCTAATAAACTATGATATAATTTACATATAAAGTTTAAATTTATTATGATCAAATGCTTATACTAATTAACTGATTATTTTTAAGATAAGATCCAAAGTTAGAACTAGAATTTATTCTGTAGTTCATACTAACTAGATCTTAGATAATTTTTTCATACATAAATACACCTAAATATTGTAGTTTAAACATAAAATTTTTTTTTACCCAAGTTTAAAAATTAAAATAAATAAGCATGTTCATATTTATAATTTTTGTTATAAAAAGTATTAATAAATATATATTTAACAATTTAATAAGTAAATGGGTCAAGTGGTTCACGAGTTATTGACAAAGACAATTTTTTAATAATATGGTCAGAATTGAGTTCGCACAAAGGTTGAATCAACCAACTTCGAGGTCACTTTTAATATCTATCTTACAAGTAGGTCTAGAAAACAAAAAATTACCGATTTTAATAGAAGAGTTATGACATAAGATAAATTATAACTTTTAAATATGAGTAGGCAAATTTTTAGAATTTACAAATTAGTCAAAGGATAATTAGTACATTGACAAATGTGATTTACCATATCATGAGGTGAATTTTGACGTAGAATAAACTAAACTTACAGAACTCATTGGACGAAATGAATTCGTTTGTTTTATTTTATTTTTTGGGATCATAAATGTAATTTTTTGTAATTTATCATTTTTAAAAAACTTTTTCAATTAAACAATGATATGTATTTTTTTTTTAATTTCTAATAACTTAGAACACACAATTAAATTTAGAGAAATATTTTTAAAAAGGTTCAAACTTAATTTATTTGAAATTATTTTTCTTATATATTTTAAAATAAAAATCATGTTATTATTTAATTTTTGATTATTTATTTATACCCGTGCATAGCACGGGTATTATGTTAGTTTTGACATAATTTAAAACATTTTTACATATTTTTATGCTTTTTTTCACATATATCAATATAATTTTTACATATTTCCATTTTTACTTAATTTTGTGTGTACTTTTTTCAACTCCTTTTTAATTAAATCAAAAAATGTTGGAAAAAAATGGGATTTTTTTGTTAGATCCCTACGAATATTACTTCAGAAGAATAGGGATAAATAATTTTTTAGTAGTATTCAGATCCTCCAACGAACATGATTAACCATTTTAGACAAAAAAAAAAAAAAAAAGAAAAAAGGCCCTTACAATTAGTTACCTTTTAATTTGTTTAAGTGATTTTAAAATTTAATAACTTTTGGTTTACATCTCCATCATTTATAAATTTTATATTGTTAGAATCCTATTGCCCAGATCTTTCAAACAAGACATGAATAATATGAAATTCTTAAAAAAAAAAAAAAAAAAAATCTGAAATTTTACTATGTTCTTTGTTACGTCACAGTAATTTTTTTTTGGACTTCATATAGAGTGAAATTTCACTCAGAGACAACACAAAGAAAACGCATAAAAAAGAGAAAAACACAGGGATACAGAGAAAATTTTGTGTTTTAACTTAGAGAAAAATACAAAAACATAAAGAAAATTTTGTATTTCAACACAAAGAAAAACAAAGACAGAGATTTCGTGTTTCAACATAGAAAAAACATAAAGGCACAGAGAAAATAATAGGAGAGAGAGAGAGAGAGAGAGAGAGAGAGAGAGAGATATGATAGAAAAGAGTTTTAAAACGCCTACTGTAGCTTGTTTTTCGTACTCCTTGGAGGGGTTTAGTCTCATCGGATACGATAGCCCTACAGTTCGGACTCCTGTGATTTTGAATCTGATTTCACAAGTGTAATGTGAAATGGATAAACACAAAAGAGTCCAAATTTGACAAATCATTTTAGAAAATCGATTTTGAATCAAAGATGCCAAAAATGGGCTGCATTGTCAGATTTCAGAGTCGCCACCTAAATATTTTTGAGAAATTTAGGAAACCCGTGACTCGTGCCAAAAGTCATTAGTCTGTCATCACCAAAGTGTCAGCCAATGCCATCTCTAACAACTCCTCTTCAATGCTATCTGAGCTAGCATGTTTGTCCTACCCTGTACTGACACTTGGGTTAATCTGCTTCTCTTCTTCTTCTTCTTCTTCATTGTCCGACAACTGGTGATCAAAGAAGATCTCAAATCCCGGGTACCTCATCTGGGTTTCCTGTTTGACCCATGGCTCTGGAAATCCACATAAAGGAAAATCCTCTCCTTGGCGAACAAAGTGTCTGTTCAGGGTTCCTCGTATTAGCTTGTGGACCAGTTCATATTGCCTCCCGGCCCTTCTTGCTTTAACTCATTCTCTTAACTCATCCCCTTTTCTTTTCCAGTCTTCTGCAGTTTGCTTGTACCCCAGCCCAAAAGCATGGAGGTTGTGACTTATCTCTCTAGCAATAGTATTTCCTTGCCTGCCACTTCTACCCAGTCCCGACCCGGAAATGTGTCCTTGTTTATTCATCATATAAATGGACTAGGCATTCACATAGTTCCCGACATCCTCTGTTATGATGGATTGCACCAGCCGGGCCTCTACCAACGAGAAGCCGAAAAGGAACACATCATCTTCTCCATAGAATATTTCTAACAAAGGCGTGGTAGTTCCCTGGGGAGGATGGATCGCAGAATTGTCGTAAACAGTAGCGATCCTACCCTTAAATGGATATTTCACCAACTGATGAACCGTTGATGAAACTACCCTCATCTGGTGTAACCAAGGCCTTCCTAGGAGCAGGTTGAAAGTTGCTTGCACATCCATAACATCGAATTCAATCTCATGCTTTGACGGGCCAATTAGTATTTGACTCTTGAAGGTCCCTATAACATCTCAGCTGGTGTTGTCATAAGCTCGAACAGCTTGCGTTGTAGGCGTGAAGTCAGTTGGCTTTAAACCTATGGCGTAAGCAGTCTTTGCCGGACACACGTTAATTGTTGGGTCGGTGTCCACCAGCACCACCGGGATCCATTTCTTCCGGCTCTCCAAGGTCACATATAGAGGTCGGTTGTGATTAGCACCCTCAGGTGGTAACTCGTTGTCTGTAAAAGATAACACCAGACAAACATCCCCTAATGTGACCAATGGCACCAGTTGGTCAATGGTGGTGTCGATAGGCAGCTTCGTTCTATTCATTGCCTCAAGTAGCACCTACTTATGCTCCCGGGATGCCATTAGCAGCCCCCAAATTGATATGTCTGCCTGGATCTTCTTGAGTTGTTTCAAGACTAGGTCTTCTTCAACGTCTTTCTCCTTTGATTTCTCAGTTTCTTTCCCAGAAGATTCTGGCTGATCTAGAGCTGGGGGTTTGAAATACCGACCACTTCGGGTCATGTGGTTAATCTGATTTGCATACTACGTATCATCAGAAGTATTAGCTTTCCATCCTTCATTAGTATACACATGGCTCAGATCACTGTCTTCCCATCATTCCCCTACAGCCATTGCCAGGCCATTATCGGGCTCCACTTGGATCATATTCACATTGCTCTCTCCCTCGGCATACCACTCCTCTTCTGCAGTGGAATCAATCTCTTCCCTCTGATACTGTCTGAGTTTTTTTGGCATCTTTCCCTTATCACCAGATCTCCGTTCAGGCTTTCCTGAGGTTTGGACCTCTTATGTTGTTGACTTGGTCTGTTCTTTTCTCTTCCATTTTCCCTGCTCCCGAGATATTTTCCTTTGGATTTCATCTTTCCTTTGTCGTTGGAACTATTCCAACATTCATTCCTTCTCAATCATAGGTATGGCCTATGTCATAGGTATGGCTTCAGCCTTGGGTATGGCCGCAGCCTTGCTATTGTCACCAACTTCCTCTCCTTCCGGATCTCTCTTTATCTGTTCCTCCGTATATAATTCTTCTTCACTCAACCACCCATTACTGGATTCAGGCTGGCTTGGATTCCACCACCTAATCTGTACACTATCCATATCCTTTTCTTCGAAGAAATAGAGGTTCTCTAGATCTTCCTCCAGTTCTGCCAGCCCTTCTTCTAAATGTGCCAGGTCATTAAGTCTTTGTTCAGGCCAAGCATTTAGATTTTTCCCTAGTTCATCTTCCCTAATGGCGTTGATGCTGAGGGAATCTGGTAATACGATTACGAGTTTTGGTTGATCAATAGCTACAATGTACCAGTTGGGGTCATACTCTTCTGCGAGTAAGGCCCTCTTCTCTATAACTTGGGTGTTAGTCAACCCTTTCTCTAGTGTATTCTTCTTCTCTTCCGCCTCCGCCTTTGCCACCATAGGCCCTGATTGGGTTTTGTGTGTTATATCCATCATACACATATCCGTGCTTTTCGGAATAACCACCTCTGGCTTAGGTAGTGTATGGATAAGGTTGATGTTTCTTGGTGGGAGGACTTGGTTGTGGGCGGGAAATGGGTTGGTGGTTACATTTGGTTTTGTGGGTGGAGATGACGGTGGAGCTATGATTTTATTGTCGATGAGATCTTGGATCTCATGACATAAGTAATAGCAACAATCAGTATTGTGACCGTGCTGTTGATGGAAAATACAGTACTGGACGGGGTCGTGTTTAGGTGGTAGTGGGTCAGGGAGAGGTCGAGGGTTGAGGGGCTTAAGGTGTCCCTTTTCCATTAGCAGTTTAAGAGCACGGGCTGGGCTCATGTGAAGGGAGTAAAGGTTCTTTGGTTTCTATTTGGACTGGTGGGTTATGAAGTTGTATCGGCGAAGGGATCGGCCATGTTGGATGTTGTGGAGACGATGCTGATGTCTGTGGGTCGAGGAATAGTGCTATTGCTAGCATTGGTATTTTTAGTAAACGACCTCTTCATAGGTTCGTTGGTTCTCTTGATGATTCCTTTCTTGAATGCATTTTCAATTTGGACCCCCAACTCATGTAGAGAAGCAAATGTAGACAATGGTGCCGCTATCATTCTTTATAACATATCCGACTCGAGATTTTGAACCACTAACTGGACTTGTTCCATTTCTAATGGCATATTCGTCATTCTGGCTGCTTTTGCGCTCCATCTGGCAACAGAGTCGATGAAGGGTTCCTTGGGGTTGTGGGTATTCACTTCTAGCTCACAGATGGTTACTTCTATTTGAGTATTGTATGAGTATTGATTGATAAACCCCTTAGACAGTTCCTTCCAATTCTGCTTAGTAGAATCCTTTAGTTTGGCGTACCAGATAGCTGCCACGTCTGATAGAGTTCTTCCAAACAATGACAATTTTTGAGCCCGAGTCAGGCCCATTGGCCTCAGAACATTTGAGAAAAAGCGAACATGAACAATAGGGTCCCTACTACCATCAAATCTATCGATGTGAGGCATCTTGAATTTTTCTAACAGTCTGACCGAAGTCTCGGTGTAACCGTCTTCAATAGCTAGAATGGAATTGAAAACTTGGAATTTTTAAGCGCATTCTCTAGCTTGGCGATTTTGATCATAACCGGATCAATATCGTTGATGTCAAAGGGAAAGAGTCCCCCATGGGGCTGTACCAGAGGCTTGTAAGCTAGAGCTTGTGCAAAAATCTCCTGAGGATCCGGGACTTGAGGGTTTTTAACTGGTGGAGGTGGATTAGGATTAGGATTTGGCTGTGCAGCCGGGACTGGACGTACAGTGGACGCCGATGTTGTGCGGCTATCCTTTTTGATTCAAGGCGTCCATGGTTCACTTGAAAGCTTCCATCATTGTGGCCACCTCTTCTGCACTCTGAGCCATTACAAGTCTGGGAGAGTTAGATGCTGCTGAGCTGAGTGGGTGAGAACGGATGGGTGAATGGTGAATGATCTGTGTCGGTGATGATAACTGCTTGTTTCTTCTCTATTGCACAACTGGTGGGAGTGAGACTAACACTGGCTAACTACCAACAAGGTCTTGGGTTTTGCAAAGTCTGCCAGAGCGAGTCCACGAAACTTGGGGGATATCAGGTCTGTTTGAAGCTATGATTGCAAGCTACCTAGCAAAAGAAAGAAAGAAAGAAAAAGGAAAACAATAATAAAAAATTGAACAGCACTTTGGCCCAATTCACAACAGACATAATCATAGCTGAAGCACTGTATTTCCCACTGAACTCTGCCCTCAAAACTGACATCAACTTTTGTACCACTGATACGGTGCATTCCTGTACAATTTCACTACAAAGCACATACCAGATAAAAAGAGATAAGACACCCCTATGAGGGGGGTAAGGTTACCATATCCTAGATTTTGTCATGATTTAGGGTTTTACTACTACAAGCAAATAGTTTCACAAAATCCTGTATAAAGGTGAGCATCCTTTCCTAAGTAGGAACAATCACTACGGCTTTACTATATGCAACTAGGCCGAATGGTCAAAATGGTACCTCATCAAGATTACCTAACATACCTCTCATACCTAATATCGAGAAGTGAAAGGAGGATCAAAAGGTAGAGCGGTAATCCAGATCTAAGGGTTGTATTTCCAACATAGTAGAGCCCACGGCCCGTCAGCCTTTCGGTCAGCCTTTTGGCAAGCTTTTTGGCAAGCCTCCGGCAAATCGTCCAGGAATAACAGATGAAAAACACAGTAACTTAAAGTAACAATGCAAATGCAATGCAAAGAACATATCTATGTAGACAAAATTTCACATCATAAAGTTCAAGTCAAGTTCTCTAAGTCCCCAGCAGAGTCACCAGAAACTATAGTATGGTTTTTGTGACGACCCTCACATCTGATTAGTGCTAATCTATGATTAAGCATGATAAGTAATTGAACAGACTAAAATTCTGAACTGAACGCATGAGTATGTTGCTTAATTGCATTTTTTTTTATCTATTTGTCATAAATTGATATGTTCATGTTTTTAGTTTCGAATTGCGAATTGAAGGCCTTGTCGGCAGTCGATTCAGAAATTGATTGGTATTTTATGCTAGTTAGAATTTATGTGATTTTATGGTAGCTTTAATTAACATTTGATTTGGAATGATTAAATTAGATTAAATAATGTTAAATTATTGATTCAAGATTAATTACCAAATTACCAATGAGTGGGCCACTTTGTTATTACATGTTTGGAGCCTTGTTCATATTTGTTACACCATTTCTCCATCTCCTAGAGCAAAACGTGAGAGAGTTAGAGAGTTGGGAGAAAATTGGTTTCATCTTGAGATTTGGCTTGGAGAATTAGAAGAATTGAAGAGGAATTGCATAATTAAGCTTCCATACTTGAAATTGAAGACCTAAGGTAGAGATTTCATCATCTCATTTGTGAATTTGAGTTGTATCTTGCATGGTCTATGGTAAATTAGTGTTTAGATTCAAGAATTGGTTTAAAGAGTTGAATTTGAGAGTGAATTCATGCATGCATGTCTATACCATAGCATTTTGAGGTTGTTCGTCATGAATTTCCACATGTATGTCCATGTTTTTGTTATGGTCCATGAATTTACCATGTTCTTGAGCTTAATCTTGCATTTGGTTAAGTTTTAGAGCACTTAATTCATAAGAGTTCTTGCATGTTATGTTTTTACATAGTTCATGAGAGTTTCTTTGAAATTGTGTTCAATTGACTTACCTTTGGGCTTGATTTTACAAAATTGATCTTTAAAACATGTTGTAGTATGAGTTTTCAAGTGTTTTCCAGAAAATGGGCCCAAAAAGTTGAGTTTTGAAGTGTTGAATGCTTGGTTTGAGCTTGGTTGGCAAATCTCGAAATTCCAGATTTTGGCTTCCACGCTCGAGCGACCATCTTTTGTTTAGAGCTCCGCTCGAACGAAGGGATGCTGGCTCGAGCGTAGATTGCAAGCTCTCAGGTTTTTGGTGCACGCAGACGCACGCCCGTGCGAGAGAACCTACACTCGAGTGAGGAATGTGTCTCACGCTTAAGCGCTCATCGAGCGAGCGTCGAGCAGAGATTTTCAACATCCAGCACTTTTTGCATTTTTACAGACCGCTCGAGCAAGGAGGTCCACGCTCGAGCAACCCCACTGTTTTGGCATGCTCGCTCGAGCGTAGAAAGCCACGCTCGAGCGAGACCCCTGTTTTCTGAAAATTTTGAAAAGTGTTTTAAAGTACATCTTTGAATCCTCATTTCATCCTAGGCATTCCTAGGCCTAGTTTAAGGCATCTTAATGAGGTTATTGATGTAGAACCACACCGAGTGAAGATAGGGACTAAGTTGTTGATTCCCAAGTGTGTAACTTAGTGTGTATTCGTTCTGTAACTGTGTAGGGTTGGCATCCGAGGACGCTCATTAGCTGCCTATAGCCTAGTGCTCTGTGAGTAATAATGTTGTAAAGATATGTTCAATCCTGAATATTTTCTGAGTGATCTACTGTACTGCTTTCTGAAATGATATTTCTTACTGAATGAATGTTTGTCCTATTTGTGCACTGAATTCGTGGCATCCATGGCAATCTACTGTTACTGTACTGTTACTACTACTGTTACAGAGATCTCTATCAGTTCCCATGTTTGGAACCATTACTGTTTACTGTTATGATGGCCATCAACTAACTGTTCGGTCTGTTAAGACCTACTTGTCACGACCCAAACCCGGCCCTATGGGTTTAGCACCGTAACCGGCCAGTAATCCGAGATTACCAAAGGCCTGCTTAACAGTAATACAGTAAAACAGAGTACAGGGCCTGGCGGAAGCCAATACAGTAATTAAACAATGTCCAATGAGCTGTGACAGTCTGTATGCCAAAAAGATTTTTCATGCATTCATACATACACAAACAGTACAGTCTATACAGAATTTACAGTCACACAGTACAGGGACCTAATCCCTTGATAACAGTACGGTAAACATTCAGTCTATACAGAACAGTTAGACAGTATGAAGACAGGCGGGGGAAAACAAACAAAACACCCCCAAGCCATAGCATGGCAACTCGGAACCTCGCAGTGAGGCACGAAGGCTGGCTTGACAAAACTGGAGTTACCCTGACGCTCCTAGCTCCGATCTGGTGCCTGTACACCTACATATATATATGAGCAGTGAGCTAAAGCCCAGTGAATAACATAAAGCGTAAAGGGGTTTAGAATGAATGTCCTTACAGTAATGAAAACAGTTCAATTCAATCAGTATTTCAGTTGTTCAGTACAGCTAACAGTCATATGTGGTACATCCATTAGCATAACAGTAACAGTAGGTCTTAAAAGACCGAACAGTAATGATGGCCATCAGTCAGTAAACAGTAGTGGCTCCACGAGGGAACCGACAGAGATCTCTGTAACAGTAACAGTAACAGTAAACAGTAGGTACTAAGGATGCCACAGTACAGTTCGGAAATAGGGGACATACATTCATTCAGTAATACCAGTTCAGTAAACAGTTCAGTTCAGTATTCAAAAGATATCAGTTGAACATATCTTTACACAATTGTTACTCACAGAGTTCTGGGCTACAGTATGCTAGAGCGTGTCTCCCCAGTTGCCAACCCTACACAGTTCACAGGTTGAACACACACTAAGCTACACAGTTGGGAAATATCATAACTTAATCCCTAATTTGCCTTGGTGTGTTCTACAACGATATCCTCATCTAAATGTCTTAAACTAGGCCTAAGAATGCCTAGGATGGGATGATGATGCAAAAATACACTTAGAAAACATTTCGCAAAGTTTGCTGAAACTAGGAGCCTCGCTCGAGCGGGACTTTCTCCGCTCGAGCGTAAGTCCAAAATCAAAGGCTTCGCTCGAGCGAGGAATCCTTCGCTCGAGCGGTCTGCAAAACAGTGAAAATACTGGATGCTGAGATTTTGCGCGCGATGGTCGCTCGATGGTCGCTCGAGCGGAGCCCTGGACAAAGGTGCTCGCTCGAGCGGGGAATCCTTCGCTCGAGCGAGGAAGCCAAATCTGGAATTTCCAGATCTGCCTCCCAAGCTCAAACCAAGCATTCTACCACTCCAAACTCGACCTCTTGGGCCCAAATTCTGGAAAACATAACTAAATTCAATGTATAACAAGTTTCAAAGCTCAATTTATGAATTCAAGCCCCAAAGGTGAGTCAATTAAAACCATATTCAAACCCATTTTCAAGAATATGAAGAACATGCAAACATGCATGGATTCAAACCAAATTCAACCTTCAAAGCTTGTTTAAATGGACTCATTTCTTCAAGAACATGATGAATTCATGGAGTATGACCAAAAGATGGACATGCATGTGAGGAAACATGGACTTACAACCTCAAAACTTCAATATATGTACATGCATGCAACAATTAAGCTTCAATTCAACAACAATGAACCAATTCATGACTTAGTTCTACAATGAAGCATGAATCATGCAAGAACTAGATCAATGACATCATTAAGATGATGAATGATCTACCTTAGGTGTAGAATTAGAAGTGAGGGAGCTCAAATTAGTAATCAACCTTCAATTCTTCAAGCAATTCTAGCCAATTCACCATGAAACAAGTTGAATTACTCTTTTCCTCTTACCCTCTCTCTCTAGTCGGCAATGGTAAGGGAAATGGCTGATGAATGTGTATGAAATGAGACTCAAATATGTTATATTGAGTGGGCCACTAAAGGTGGCAATTTGGTAATTAAGTCCAACTCTTTAATTAGCTTGTTTTAATCTAATTTAATCATACCTAATCAGTTTTCAGGTAAGTATACCATAAATTCACATTAATTATGCGGATCATGGAACATCAATCGATTTCTAATTCGGCCGCCGATAAGGCCTTCAATTAGCAGTTTAAACATATAAGCATGAACAGATAATCATACAGTCAAACAGATAGAATGCAATTTAACTAACATATACTCAATCAATTCGGTTTCCAATTTCAGTCAGTCAGTTCAGTACTTTAATCAGTTCAATTATCAGTCATAATCAATTCAGTTTAACGGTAATCGATGGTTATCGGTAATCAATCAGTCATAAGTCGGTAAACAGTATGAGGGTTGTTACAGTCTCCCCTCCTTATAAAGAGTTTAGTCCTCTAAACTCGAGTTACCTTCATTCTGGAAGAAAACAGGATTCAGTGGAAACAGTTTAGGATATCGTTTGGCCATGTCATCTTCCCTTTCCCAAGTGGCATACACGCCACCGTGGTTTTGCCAGTCAACTTTCACTAACGGGATCTCTTTGTTCCTCAGTTTCTTGATTCGTCTGTTTACAATCTGTATAGGCCGTTCCTCGTAAGTGTAGTCATCACTCAACACTACGTGGGTAGGCTCTATTACATGGAAGGGATCCCGGAGATAATCTCTTAACATAGAAATGTGGAAAACATTATGCATGTGTTCCATTTCAGGAGGGAGCGCGACTTGATACGCCACCGGATTAATTTTCTCAATAATCTCATATGGTCCGACGTATCTTGGTGCTAACTTGCCTTTGACTCCAAAACGAGTCTGGCCTTTCATCGGTGTCACTTTCACAAAAACGTGATCACCCACTTCATATTCTCTGTCTCGTCTTCTGATATCAGCATAACTTTTCTGTCTACTCTGTGCAGTTTTTAGTCTTTGCTGTATCAGTTTCACTTTTTCAGTTGTTTCATACACAATCTCGGGCCCAAGCAAAGGCCCATCTCCAACTTCTACCCAGCAAATCGGAGATCTACATTTTCTGCCATACAATGCCTCGAAGGGCGCCATACCAATACTCGAATGGTAGCTGTTATTGTAGGCGAATTCAACTAATGGCAGATGACTTTCCCAGTCCCCCTGAAAATCAAGGACACACATTCTCAGTAAATCCTCCAGAGTTTGGATGGTCCTTTCTGACTGTCCATCTGTCTGAGGATGATAGGCACTACTCAGCCTCAATTCAGTACCCAATGCAGTCTGTAGGCTTTGCCAAAACCTCGATGTAAACTTCGAATCCCTGTCAGAAACAATAGACACATGCACTCCATGCAGTCTAACAATTTCATCAATATAGATAACAGCCAATTTGTCCGCATTATAGATTGTCTTGACAGGTAAGAAGTGAGCAGATTTGGTTAATCTATCAACAATAACCCAAATTGAATCCATACCTTTTCTGGAGCAAGGTAATCCCACAATAAAATCCATGGTGATATGCTCCCATTTCCACTCTGGTATGGATAAGGGCTGCAATAAGCCTGCGGGTCGTTGATGTTCAGCTTTGACCTGTTGGCAACGAAGACATTTGGACACAAAGTCAGCAATTTCTTTCTTCATTCCCGGCCACCAGAAATTCTGTTTCAGATCTTGGTACATTTTCGTATTCCCCGGATGGATAGACAATTTCGAATTGTGGCCTTCTTGCAGAACTCTTCTTTTCAGTTCAGTATCATTTGGTACACACAGTCTTTCTTGAAATTTCAGTACATTATTCTCAAATTTGAATCCCGGTCTCGGTTTAGATTCTCTTTCTTCGATGATCTTCTTCAAGAAGTCATCCAGTTGCTGTTTCTCTTTAATCTCTTCAATCAGTGCCGGTTGAGCAGAAATAGCAGCTAAGATTCCACCTTGTTCTCTCAAAACAATTTCGATTTCAGATTTTTCAAGGTCACAAAGCAACTCTTTTTGTCCTGTAAGCAAACAGGCTAAGGTTCCAATCGATTTCCGGCTCAATGCATCGGCAACGGTATTGGCTTTTCCCGGATGGTACAATATCTGTAGGTCATAGTCTTTAATCAGTTCCAGCCATCTCCGCTGTCTCATGTTTAGTTCTTTCTGTGTGAAGAAATACTTTAAACTCTTGTGGTCGGTGTATACTTCACATGTCACCCCGTACAGATAGTGACGCCAAATTTTCAGTGCAAATACTACTACAGCAAGTTCCAGATCATGGGTCGGGTAGTTCTTTTCGTGCGGTCTCAGTTGTCGGGAAGCATAAGCAATGACTCTCCCATTCTGCATTAAAACACACCCCAGACCCTTATGAGAAGCATCACTAAATACAGTATAACCATCCGTACCTGAAGGTAAGATAAGAACCGGTGCAGTCACTAATCGAGTTTTCAACTCCTGGAAGGCAGATTTCCTTTGGTCAGTCCAGTCAAATGATGTCCCCTTTTGTGTTAACTGTGTCAGTGGTAGGGCAATTTTGGAGAAATCTTTGACAAATCTTCTGTAATATCCAGCCAAACCCAAAAAGCTTCGGACTTCAGTCACATTTGTTGGTCTAGGCCAGTTCACTACAGCTTCAATTTTCTGCGGATCAACAGAAATTCCATCTTTGCTAACAACATGCCCCAAAAACATAACATGGTCAAGCCAAAATTCACATTTAGACAGTTTAGCATACAGTTTCTGTTCTCTTAAGGTTTGTAGGGCAAGTCTCAGATGATGTTCATGCTGTTCTATACCTTTGGAGTAAATCAATATGTCATCGATAAATACAACAATAAAGTCATCAAGGTATGGTTTAAAAATTCTGTTCATGAGGTCCATAAATGCAGCTGGGGCATTCGTGACTCCAAAAGGCATAACCAAAAATTCGTAGTGTCCATACCTTGTTCTAAAAGCAGTTTTATCAATGTCTTCCGGTTTAACCTTCAGTTGATGGTATCCTGATCTGAGATCAATCTTGGAAAACACTTGTGCACCCTGTAACTGATCAAATAAGTCATCAATACGTGGCAAAGGGTATTTATTTTTCACAGTTACCTTGTTCAATTCACGGTAATCAATGCACAGTCTCAGTGAGCCATCTTTCTTCTTTACAAACAAAACTGGTGCACCCCATGGTGAGGTACTGGGTCTGATGAACTTTTTGTCTAACAGTTCTTGCAGTTGCACTTTCAGTTCTTTCAATTCAGTTGGAGCCATTCGGTATGGAGCTTTAGAAATTGGTTGTGTTCCGGGAATCACGTCAACAGTAAACTCAATCTCCCTGTCAATCAAATCTCCTGGCAAATTGTCTGGAAAGACATCTGGGAATTCTCTGACTATAGGAATACAGTTCACATTAGCATTATCATCAGTAGATACAGTCAGTACAGAACACAGATATCCTTTACATCCCTTTCTAATTAATTTAACAGCCTTCACTGACGAAATCAAATACGGAGGAGGTACTACTCCACTCCCATTAAACACGAATTCAAGCAAACCAGGTGGACGGAAAACAACTTGCTTGGTCACACAGTCAATAGTGGCATGATATTTTTGTAACCAATCCATCCCCAATATTACATCAAAATGATCAATGTTCAATGGCAGTAAATCAACAAACAGATGCATATCCCCAACAATAATTTCACAAGCGGGGTACATATAAGCACATGTCATGGACCCTCCTACGGGTGATGATACGGCTAGCAGATAGTTCATGGGTTCTAAGGGTCTATTCAATTTCCGTGAGAAAGCATGCGATACATAAGAATGTGTAGACCCCGAATCAATCAGTGCATATGCATTTTGAGTACAGATAGAGAGAATACCTGACACAACGGTCTCGGTATTCTGCACATCTCCCGGTACTAGTGCGAACACTCGGCCTTGCCTCACAGGCTCTTTCCCGGTAGCTTTAGGGTTCGGTTTTGGTGGAGCGTTTGATGCTGCGCCGCTGGCTGCAGCTTTGCCAGTGCCCTGAGGAGCAGAAGGACAATCTTTAACCATGTGGCCCACCTTACCACACCTGTAACAGGCTCCAGATAATTTGTGACAAACCCCTTTATGCTTGTTACCACATATAGAGCAGGGTGGAATGAACCCACTCCCTTGGCTGGGGCTAGTCGTTGATCCCGTGTTCTGTTTCTTATTGGCTGGGTTGTGCTTGCCTTTCTTGAATTTGAAACCCTGCCTTTTTCCATGCCATTCAGTTGTGGGTGTTTCAGATTGTTTCACTGCTGCAATGTTCGACTCGGCCATCAATGCCCGGTCGAGAACACCCACAAAAGTCGGTAGTTTCAAAACATTTATTCGGTCAAGGATTGCAACATTAAGGCCACCTTCAAATTTTCTGGCCTTCTTATACTCCGTATCCACCATATGCGATGCATAACGGGCAACTCAGTAAATTTTGTTTCATATTCTGCAACGGACATTATGCCCTGCTTCAGCTGTTCAAATTCAGTCACTTTTCTATCCCTGACACACTGAGGGAAGTACTTTTCAAAGAAGGACTCCTTGAACTGAGCCCAAGTCATAACAGTGCTTGTATCGCGGATCAACATCCACCACCTTCTAGCTTCTTCTTGTAGGGTGAAGGTAGCTAGCAATACCTTATTCGCTTCCGAGCACGGAAACACTTCAAATAATTTTTCTGTTTCAAGCACCCAAGCTTCAGCCTTTAGCGGTTCCAGTCCTCCCTGAAAGGATGGCGGTTTCATCTTGCTGAATTTATGGGTGAGAGCAATAATATCCCCATCATTCACATTCACATTAGGTTCCGGTTGTACCGGAGGAGGAGGAGGCTGTTGGTTCTGTTGTTCAAGTCTAGCAGTTATCAGTTCCATCATTCTTTCCATTCTTTCCATTCTTGCCTCAGTAGATGAGGACTCAGGTTCATTTGCATTGTCCATTTCACTATAAGCAGTTATAACAGTTATAACAATTGTAACATAAACAGTTGCATATTTAAACAGTTACCTCATTAACATGTATTCAGTCATAGCATAGCCACACACTTTTCAAGTTCATGAAATGCCCTAATCACTTTCTAGGACATCCTATAGCTCATTTGGACATGTGTGTGCGGTATAACTCGTGGTTAAGTATCGCTTTGATACCACTCTGTCACGACCCAAACCCGGCCCTATGGGTTTAGCACCGTAACCGGCCAGTAATCCGAGATTACCGAAGGCCTGCTTAACAGTAATACAGTAAAACAGAGTACAGGGCCTGGCGGAAGCCAATACAGTAATTAAACAATGTCCAATAAGCTGTGACAGTCTGTATACCAAAAAGATTTTTCATGCATTCATACATACACAAACAGTACAGTCTATACAGAATTTACAGTCACACAGTACAGGGACCTAATCCCTTGATAACAGTACGGTAAACATTCAGTCTATACAGAACAGTTAGACAGTATGAAGACAGGCGGGGGAAAACAAACAAAACACCCCCAAGCCATAGCATGGCAACTCGGAACCTCGCAGTGAGGCACGAAGGCTGGCTTGACAAAACTGGAGTTACCCTGACGCTCCTAGCTCCGATCTGGTGCCTGTACACCTACATATATATATGAGCAGTGAGCTAAAGCCCAGTGAATAACATAAAGTGTAAAGGGGTTTAGAATGAATGTCCTTACAGTAATGAAAACAGTTCAATTCAATCAGTATTTCAGTTGTTCAGTACAGCTAACAGTCATATGTGGTACATCCATTAGCATAACAGTAACAGTAGGTCTTAAAAGACCGAACAGTAATGATGGCCATCAGTCAGTAAACAGTAGTGGCTCCACGAGGGAACCGACAGAGATCTCTGTAACAGTAACAGTAACAGTAAACAGTAGGTACTAAGGATGCCACAGTACAGTTCGGAAATAGAGGACATACATTCATTCAGTAATACCAGTTCAGTAAACAGTTCAGTTCAGTATTCAAAAGATATCAGTTGAACATATCTTTACACAATTGTTACTCACAGAGTTCTAGGCTACAGTATGCTAGAGCGTGTCTCCCCAGTTGCCAACCCTACACAGTTCACAGGTTGAACACACACTAAGCTACACAGTTGGGAAATATCATAACTTAATCCCTAATTTGCCTTGGTGTGTTCTACAACGATATCCTCATCTAAATGTCTTAAACTAGGCCTAAGAATGCCTAGGATGGGATGAGGATGCAAAAATACACTTAGAAAACATTTCGCAAAGTTTGCTGAAACTAGGAGCCTCGCTCGAGCGGGACTTTCTCCGCTCGAGCGTAAGTCCAAAATCAAAGGCTTCGCTCGAGCGAGGAATCCTTCGCTCGAGCGGTCTACAAAATAGTGAAAATACTGGATGCTGAGATTTTGCGCGCGATGGTCGCTCGATGGTCGCTCGAGCGGAGCCCTGGACAAAGGTGCTCGCTCGAGCGGGGAATCCTTCGCTCGAGCGAGGAAGCCAAATCTGGAATTTCCAGATCTGCCTCCCAAGCTCAAACCAAGCATTCTACCACTCCAAACTCGACCTCTTGGGCCCAAATTCTGGAAAACATAACTAAATTCAATGTATAACAAGTTTCAAAGCTCAATTTATGAATTCAAGCCCCAAAGGTGAGTCAATTAAAACCATATTCAAACCCATTTTCAAGAATATGAAGAACATGCAAACATGCATGGATTCAAACCAAATTCAACCTTCAAAGCTTGTTTAAATGGACTCATTTCTTCAAGAACATGATGAATTCATGGAGTATGACCAAAAGATGGACATGCATGTGAGGAAACATGGACTTACAACCTCAAAACTTCAATATATGTACATGCATGCAACAATTAAGCTTCAATTCAACAACAATGAACCAATTCATGACTTAGTTCTACAATGAAGCATGAATCATGCAAGAACTAGATCAATGACATCATTAAGATGATGAATGATCTACCTTAGGTGTAGAATTAGAAGTGAGGGAGCTCAAATTAGTAATCAACCTTCAATTCTTCAAGCAATTCTAGCCAATTCACCATGAAACAAGTTGAATTACTCTTTTCCTCTTACCCTCTCTCTCTAGTCGGCAATGGTAAGGGAAATGGCTGATGAATGTGTATGAAATGAGACTCAAATATGTTATATTGAGTGGGCCACTAAAGGTGGCAATTTGGTAATTAAGTCCAACTCTTTAATTAGCTTGTTTTAATCTAATTTAATCATACCTAATCAGTTTTCAGGTAAGTATACCATAAATTCACATTAATTATGCGGATCATGGAACATCAATTGATTTCTAATTCGGCCGCCGATAAGGCCTTCAATTAGCAGTTTAAATATATAAGCATGAACAGATAATCATACAGTCAAACAGATAGAATGCAATTTAACTAACATATACTCAATCAATTCGGTTTCCAATTTCAGTCAGTCAGTTCAGTACTTTAATCAGTTCAATTATCAGTCATAATCAATTCAGTTTAACGGTAATCGATGGTTATCGGTAATCAATCAGTCATAAGTCGGTAAACAGTATGAGGGTTGTTACACTACTGTACTGTTTCGCTATGGAATGTATCACATATGACCATTATGGTTTCTAAATGATTGTTTTAAATACTGAAAGGACATTCATTCTTAAGCCCTTTACGCATATGTTATTCACCGGGTTTTAGCTCACTGTTTATATTTATATGTAGGTGTCCAGGCACCGGATCGGAGTTAAGAGCGTTGGGTTAGCTCCCTTTTGTCAAGCCAACCATCGTGCCTCACTTTGAGGTTCCATGTCAATCCAAGCCAAGGCTTTTTGGGGTGTTTTAGTTCACCCTTTTGCTTCTGTTTTGTAATACTGTTTTAGACTTGTACTGTATAGTTTGAAGAAGGGCCTTGGTCCCTAACCTGGATGTTATGTGCACCTGTTATGTATATACATTTTTGGTTTTAAATGTGATTATGTTACTGAAAAGTCTTTTTGCATACAGATTGTCACAGCTCATTGGATACCTTTTATTTACTATTTTGGTTTCCGCCAGCCCCTTACTCTGTATTACTGTCATTACTGTTAAGCAAACCTTTGGTAATCACGGATTACTGGCCGGTTACGGTGTTAAACCCATAGGGGCGAGTTTGGGTCGTGACAGTTTTGTGCTCCTCGGAGGGGTTTAGTCTCCTCAGATACGATAGCCCTACAATTTGGACTCCTGTGTTTCTGAATCTAATTTCACAAGTGCAACGTGAAACGGATAAACACAAAAGAGTCCAAATTCGACAAATCATTTTAGAAAATCAATTTTGAATCAAAGATGCCAAAACAGACTGCATTGCCAGATTTCAGTGTCGCTACCTAAATATTTTAAAGAAACTTAGGAAACCCGTGACTCGTGCCAAAGGCAATTAGTCCATCATCTTTAAAGTGTCTCAGCTCGGGAACTTATGTATGAGAAGGGAAGGTCATGAATTGAGCACCCCACTCACCTGATCAAAGATCGACTTATACTAATCATGATGTGATTTTTATGTACATTAGATGTTCTTGTTCCGATTCTTATGCTATCTTTACTATGTGATACACGTAGTATAGACTAATTCACAAAAGTTGGAACGCTTTGATTTTATGTTTGTTTTGAAAAGTGTTTTGAATATGTACCACTTGAAAAGCGATCTCATATGTACATTTATTCAAATCATCCCAATTTAAGCAAATTAGCCTTCATCCACAGGCATTCAAATAGGTATATCAACTAAGCACTTACCTTCATGGTGAACATGCTTGACATGGCAATAATCGCACGTATGCAATATGCTAAAGCAAAATCGCTCATCTAGTACTCCGAGGTAAGCCAAAGAAAACAAAAATGAGTAGAAAAACGCATGATCCTAAGCAATGAAATATGACTAATGCAACACATGCAACATGCATATTGCTAAAGCAAACCTTTGCTACCTTTTTGTATTGTTTTTGGCCTGGTTTTCAACTACCAAAAACATTGATTTTTGAGTCTTAACATGATGGTTTGAGGTCATTTTGTGTAAAGGGGTAGTCTACCCTTCTTGTTGCCTAATTGTGAAGCTTTTTGTGCCATCTTTCAAGGCTTTCAAATCAAACTTTTTGGACCTTTAAACCACTGAAATTCAGAGTTATTTCAGTGGTGAAAAGTATGTTTTGAAGTCCAAAATGGGAGGGGTTAGCTCCCTTCCTTGTGTCTCACTTGCATGCCTAGTTAGCATCACATGGTAGCATGTTTTTGTAGCCTAACTTAGCTTATTTCCAGCATGCTCTTGCTACTTTTTTGGAATGATTTAGCTCTGTTTTGGGCTGCTTTGGTCATATGAGTCTTGTTTTGCATAGTTGTAGTGCAAATGGCTTCACTAGTTTGGTGTTTTAGGCCTTTAAAGATACTTTGCTTGAGTTGGTTGCATGTTGTAGTGTCTTTTTACATGTAATTTCAGCATATATAGCTCTGTCACATGCTCATTTGTTTCACTCTTTCTTCGCTTTTTTAGAGTTGCTCTTGAGTCTTGTTCGCAAGCTAACATGTGAGCATGTTTTTCTAGAATTTTGTACCTTAATCTCAGCATGATTTTGCCATTGTTTTGATTGGCCTTAGCTCTGTTTTGAGTTGGTCTGGCCCCTTGAGGCTTGTATTTTGTGGTTGTAGTGCGATCTTTTTCACTAGCTTAATGTTTTAGGCTTTCAAGCATGAATTGCATGAGTTGTTTTCATGTTTTAGTGTCATTTTGCACTCTATTTCAGCACTGAAATCTCTGCAATGTCCCTCTATTCTTCACTCTTTCATTTGTTTTGAAAGTGACTTTGAACCCCTTGTTGGCTTGAGTGTGGAATTGAGACCCTCATGCCTAATGGTTTAATTCATTTGGGAGTTCCTTACCAATAGCATGAGGCCTCTTTCATGCTCAAGGTACTTGTGGTTTAAGCCCTCTTTCCATTAGAGGACACTCACCTTTTGGACTAATCAATTAAAGAATGGATTGGTAATCTAAAATAAGTAAACAGAATGAACAAAGTAAAAGGGGAAAGATTAAACATCTTTGTGTTGCATTGCATGTGTTCGGATCGGACGTTAATCTGAACACGAGAAAAACGGGACGTTTCATACTCAAAGTGATGAAACGTGTCGCTTTTCTTAGTCACCATAATCCTTGATCATGCATGATAGGGTGGTGGTTGTTTTGGTCTTGTTTGTGCATTCGTTAAGCTTGTACAAGCTTGGTTCTCTAGCCATCATGCATTGAAAATGCTTGGTTGATGGTTTGAAGGCCAAGAGTTACCCTCCTTTGAGTTTGTGTGATGATAAGGAGGGAAAAAATACACACATTCCTTGAAAATACATTGCTTTGCCTCTGTTTGCTCTCTGTTGCAGCAAAAAGAGAAGTCCAGGGATGGGGTGACCGACTGGCTAGTGTTAGTGGCCTACGGCCACTTGAAGTAGCCGATGGGCCACTTGAAGTAGTCGACCGGCCACCAGTGAAATTTTGCACAAGTATGCTCTTGAGTTGGAGCAGAGGCATTCTGGGAGTTGGCACAATTTTCAGTGATCAAACGAATGCAAACAGAGGCATTCGATGGCAAGGCAGTGGCATTTTCGAGTGGAGCAACCAAGCATGCATACCTCTTTCGCCCTCGAGGCCATTTAATTGCTTTCATTAGTTAGCATAGCTAATTATTCAATTCAAGTGTTGCAATTAATTAACTTAGATAGTTAATTAGTTAATTGCTTTAAATTAGCTCAGCATAGCTACTTATTTATTCCGGTTTGTAATAATTAGTTAACTAGAATAGTTAATTAGTTTTGTTTTGTATTAGCTTAGCTTAATTAGCGTAGCTAGTTAGCTTAATCATTCGGACCCTCCTTCGCGAGGACATAATGTTGTAATAAGTGTGCATGCGTGTGTGTATGTCTTCCAACTCCACGTCTTTCTTCTTTTTATTTAACTGCTTTGGATGGTTAGTTTTGGGTCATGTTTTTGATTACCATACCTTATGTTCGCATGTTTGCATCCATTCATTTGTCTTGCATGCACCAAGGGTCGGCGCATCATTCAATTTGCATTGTTGTAGACACCTCATTTTTGGCCGTCCTCAAGACTTGGATGTCATCATTTGAACACTCGATGATCATCCATGCTCGTGTTCGTTTTGAGTTCTCGGGGGTCTCGGTCGCGCGCATTGCCTCAAGATCTTTCAACTTGTCTGTTTTGTGCTTGGTTGTGGACCAAGCACTTGTGTTTTTGCTTCTGAGGGAAGAGGGTGGCTTGTTGGCCATCCCCTTAACCCATCAGCCAAGGCATGAAGCCATCGGCCTTGTTTTCTTGCCATCGGCCAAAAGTGTTGGCCGATCGGTACTTTTTTTGGTCGATTGGCCCTTATGTTGGTCGATCGGCCATATTTTTTCGCCGAACCCTATTCATCTGCTTTTTACAGATATTTTATGCCAGCTATCGTAGCTGGCATGCACAATTCACCCTCTCCATACACGTGTATGGAGGGATTTGCCCCTTGGCTTAGCTTTTCCAAGAAGCTTTGGAATTGAATTCTATAAGAAGGGAGCTCCTCCTCCCTTCTCAGGGGTTGAGAAAATTCAGGGATGAGTGATACATATAGTTTTGTATCTATATTCTCTTATTTGTTCTTATTTTGTGTTCAAAAAGTGTCATTTTGTCTTACTATTGTACACAAACACACACTAGAACAGCATACTCTTGGAGCTGAGGTCCCTTAAGGTTGATTTTAGTGTTCTTGGAGTGGTTTTGATCAGAGAAAGCTACTGGAGTTGTGTTCTTGAAGGTGGTCTTCAAGGGTGAGCTTTTTGTTTTTAAACCCCCATTCTTGCTTAAGCTTTTAGACATACTTGCTTATTGTTTTAAACTTGACTCTTAACTGATAAAAGTTTTGATTTTTGATGCTTTAGATCTTTGTTTAAGATTACTTTTTGGTTTGGGGTTGTTTACCCCCACTTGGGACTTGTTTGGAGCCATCCCTTTTGGCCTTTGTTCTTGCCTTTGCATGACCTTTCTACCACTGAAATCCAGAGGATTTTCAGTGGTGGAAAGGTGGTCTTGGAGTCCTAAATAGGAGAGGGTCATCCCCTCTCCTTGTTGTCTTGTATGCTAGTATAAATGACTTATATTGGTAGCATGTTTGCTTAGCTTGTTTTAGCTCAATTTCAACAAGTATTTGGTGTTATTTTTCCATGTTTTACGCCTTTCTAAGGTTGGTTTAATGGCTTCTTGCATGCACCATGTACTTGTCTTGTAATCCTCTTTATTGCCTTAACATGCTTATTGTGTTTAGACCATCATGCTTGCATATTTTGGCTCAACTCAAAGGAGCTTTTAGTCATGTTTTACCATGCTTCAACTCTGCTTTGTGTTGTTTTAATCATATATGCCATGCTTTGTATAGCCCTAAGGCATCCTAGCTTGTTAGCTTTGAGTGTCCAAGTCACTAGCATGCTTTACTTGGCTCATTTCAATGATTTGGTATCATTTGTTATGTTATTTCAGTCCATGTTTCATGCTCATACACTTGCACCTATCACTCCTTTAATGCTTTAAAGAGTTGATGTTTTATGCCTCATGAATGGACCATTGTGTATGCTTCCATGCTTAGGTTTTTCGGATGCCATCTAAGTGGGTTTTTGGTCTTGTTTTACCATGCCATGCCTCTGTTTTTCATTGGATAATTCGTGCCATGTTTGGTTTTGATAGGTGTAGTGTAACACCATTTTGTAGCCTTGCATGCCTCATGCTTTTGGTGTTGTGTTCTAGCTTGTGTTGGCTAGTTTCGAGCATGTTTTTGGTCTTGTCTTGACCTGCCTTGGGACTGTTTTCAGTGCCCTTGGCCCTTTGGGGTTTGATTCTCATGGCCATGGTTTGAGTCCCTTGACTAGTTTCAAGTTTTAAGCCTTCTTACATAATTTGCTTGCTTTATTTGGTTGGTTTGACACCTTTCCATGCATGATTTCAGAGCTTATAATGTTTTTCACATGTCCATATTTGTCCCCTTTTGAGTGTTCTTGAAAGTTGCCCTCCCATGCCTAGGTGATAGGCCATCATATGTGCATGTTTGTATGTGCTTTTGTCTATCATTTCCTAGCATTTTTGGCCACTGATTTGGGCACGTTTAAGAGTTGTCCACTTTAGTGTAAGTCCATCTTTGCATGTTGTTACATGCTTGTCTTGCATGTTGTTGCATGTTTGCTTCATTTTTCATGTTGTTGCATGCCATGTATCTTTACATGTTTAGGTAGTATGCCTATTGCACATTAGTTGCATTGAATGATCTAGTTGCATACTTGTTGCATGCTTGAGATGTTCGCATCATGCTTGTATGTTTGCATTGCATTATGTGTGCATCCCTTGCCTCTTGATTAAGCATGATAGAGGTTGAAGCCCCTTATGTGTTTTGTGCATTTCATTTGATGTTGAATTGCACGCTTGGCTCCTTTGGCCATCATGCATTGGAATGCGTGATCGGTGGTCCGAGGGTCAAGAACTACACTCATTTGAGTCTTAAACATGATAAGGGGTGTAGCTGCAAACATTGTCTTGTAAATGTATTGCCATGCTCTGTTTGTCCTTTGCTGCAGCAAAAGGAGTATTTTACAGGAAGAAATGGCCGATCGACCATATTCAGTGCCGATCGACTAACAATGTCTGGCCGAGAGCCTTATTTTTGGTCGATGACCTTCATCTCTTGGTTGATGGCCTTTCCATTTGGCCGATGGCCTCTCAGCATGACCATGAAGTGGTTCTGGAGCATCACAGAGACTTGTGCAATTTTCAGAAGTGCAAAACAGTGTAAACAGAGGCAACATGAGGCATGGCAATAGATTTCCGAGCAAAGCCGACCAAGCATGCATTTGTTCCTCTTCCCGAGGCTGCTTTACTGTTTTCATAGCTTAATTAATTTGTTTAATTAGTTAAGAGTTGTGTAATAATTAGTTGGCTTGTAAGTTAGTTAATTAGTTGATTTGTGTTATTCTTTCAGACCCTCCGTCGAGAGGGCCAATTGTTGTAATAAGCGTACGTGTGTGTGATGCATGTCTTCCAACCCCCATGTCTTTCTCCTTTTTACTTAACCGCTTACGATGGTTAGTTTTAGGGCATATTTAATTTAGCATCCTTATGCTCACATGTTTGCATCCATTCATCTGTGTTGCGTGCACCAGGCTCGGCGCATCATACTAACTGCATTGTATTTCAGTCCCTACTTGAATACATGTATCGAATTGTTGCATCTCATATGCCATCTTAGAATAGCCGAGCCTATTCTAGTTGCATTTTGCCTGTGTTGCATTAGCCATTTTGACATGAATTAGGATCATGCATTGATTACTAACTAGTTCTTTGTTTTGACTCGGAGTACACTGTGAGTGTTTATGCTTTAGCATCTTGCATGCGTGTGAGTGTTAACATGACAGCATACTTGCCATGAGGCCAATTGCTTATGTGATATAACTACCTGAATGCCTGTGGGTGAAGGTCAGATTACTTGAATTGGAACAATTCATTGAATCCTCGATTTAGCCTACTTGCAAGTAGCAAACTTCAAACCAGTTTTCAAACAACAAATATGCAATGCTTTGCTCCACATTAGGCGATCTAGTCTATACTTGTGTGTTGTGCGCATCACATAGTAAATCTAGCTAATAATTGGAATAAGAACACATGTGTTTTTAAAAACAAGATATCATGCTTAGTACAGGGCAATCTTTGATCGGGCGAGCGGAGGTGCTCATTGCATGACCTTCCCCTCTCGTACCCAAGTTCCTGAGCCGAGGCAACTTTGGTGATGACGGACATGTGGCCTTAGGCACGAGTCAGGTTTTCCTAAATTCCCCCAAACTAAAATATTTAGGTGGCGACTCTGTATCTGGCAAAGCAGTCCATGTTTGGCATTTCTTTCTTAAAAATCAGTTTTCCAAAACAATTTACCGGATTTGGACTCTTTGGTGATTTTATCGGTCTTGCATTGCACTTTGCGAGATTAGATTCAGAACCATGACATTGAGTTCGAACTGTAGTAGCTAGAGAACAAAACGATATTTTCTCGGGAGTTCTCCGGACATGTCTACAATTGTCAATTCAATACATATTTGAATACGTGTTTCAAAGCATGTTATCAAATTGTATCATATGCCATATTAGTAGCCGAGCCTATTAATCATATTATTGCATGTGTTGCATTAGAATATAGTTAGGATCATGCATCTTTCTAATTAGCTTTTGTTTTGGCTTGGAGTACTCGGTAAGCTTTTACGCTTTAGTATGCTTGCATGGTGTGATTGCCATATTGCCATGTTTAGCATGCTTGCCATGAGGCTATTTGCTTAAATGATTAACTGCATGAATGCCTGTAAATGAAGGCTTGATTGCTTGAATTGGAACGATTCAACGAATGAATGTTTTAAGCCCACTTTGCGAAGTGGTAAATCATGTTTTAAGCCCATCATGTTTGATGGCAAATTCGCGTTTTAGCCCACTTGAGGATGGCAAATTCAAACCATTTTCGAAAACAAACATGAGTTGAAATGTTTCAATTCTTGCGATGTAGTCTATACTTGTATGCGTGCCCATCACATAGTAAGGTTAGATTAATAACCGGAATAAGAACGCATGAGGTTTATAAAACAACATATCATAATTAGTAGAGGCCGATCTTTGATCGGGTGAGTGAGGGTGCTCATTTCAGGACCTTCCCCTCTCATACCGAAGTTCCCAAGCCGAGGCAACTTTGGTGATGACGGACACGTGGCGTTTGGCACGAGTTAGGGTTTCCTAAATTTTCTCACAAAACAAAATATCTAGGTGGCGACTTTGTAATTTGGCAAAGCAGTCTAGTTTTGGCATTATTTGATCTAAAATCAATTTTCCAAAATGATTTTCCGGATTGGACTCTTTGGTGTTTATTAGTTTCATATTGCACTTGTGAGACTAGATTTAGAACCACAGGTAGAGTATGAATTGTGAGGCCTTCTTTTCAAACCCCCTTTCCGAAAGGCGGGGGCGCGAGAAAAAGACGAGCCCACAGTTTCTGGTGACTCTGCTGGGGAACTTAGAGAACTTGACTCAAACTCATTATATGTTGTTTTATCTACATTTATGTGTTTATTTGTATTTGCATTTGCATTTGCATTTGCATCGGTGCGCCTAAGTCACAGTGTTTACCATATGCTATTCCTGAGCAGTTTGCCGGAGGCTCGCTTTGAAAAGTGTGCCATAAGGCTGACCAGTTGCGGGCTCTGTCACGATGGGAACACAAGCCTTGGATTTGGACTACCGCTGTACCGTTTGATCCACCTTTCACTTCTTGGTGTTAGGTGCGAGAGGTATATTACGTAGTCTTGCTGAGGTACTATGACACCCTGATTCTACACTATAGGTTGCAGTCAAGGGGGAGTCACTAGTGAGTCCTATGGTCAATAACCAAGTAAGATCCCAGATCGCCGGAGGAGTCAAAATAGCCTCCCTTCTAAGTCCAGCTTTCTTAGGCAGCGCACTACCTTTTTGACAGATCTTACAAGGCATTGACACAAGGTCTCACAAGCAACGATAAGGTTCGTACATCGAATATAATTACATAATAACCACAATATACTTGATTAGAAAGATTGTTCCATTACATTACATCTCAAAAAGAAAGTTTTAAACCTCACATGAGTCTTACAAAAATATCAAAAAGAAACTTCTAATATTCTAGGATAGCCAAAAGTCTTCAAATGTTTCAGGTTCGACATCTCCAGCTATGAGTTCCTCTTCGTCACCTGGCATGATACGCCGTGAGCTTTGAATGCCCAGTAAACACACGCACACACCCTACCCCTTTTTCCCAGTCCAATACACAATCACAAAATATAACATCAAGTAGTAAAGCATGATATTCCAATAAATAAATCAATAAATAAATAAATAGTTAAGTTAGATGTCAGTAAACTAGAAATCCCCTAAAGAGATTCCGTCCTCCCAACCACAAGAATCGGACGCGAATTATTCGGTATGCCCCCTCTTTTGCTGCTTTGTTGCAGAACTAACCTCGGATGCCTACCAAAGGTTATATACCGTGTAGCGCCAACCGCAGGGCCTCAAAAGAGACAGTAAAAATAGGGCCTTGCCCGAATCCCTCCTTACACCAAACCACCTAGGGTCCGAATACAACCGCTCCGTTCAAGGGTTCCGAAAACCACTTGCGCAAGACTTTAACTTTTAAATAGGGAACGCATCCCAACATACCATATACCACATATTCTCATCTTTTCATTACTCAAATGTTCGAAAAATCCAATACCCACCCAATTAGGTTTCCCGTTGAATTAAGTGTTTTAAAACAAGGTTAGTTCAACATATAAAACATTAATATCCATATAAGCATGCATTCTTAAGACGAGAAAGGTAAATAACATAACCACAACACATATATTATCAGGTCAAGACATGATTATAAGCTACAACAATCTCATGAACTCAAAGGTACAAAACATCCATACCTAACAAAATTTCTAGATTTAGCATCGCATAAAGATTAAAATGAAAGAGCTATTTTAGATCCTTTATCGGGCTTGGCCTTCCTATGATTTGTAGAGGATTCAATCTAGTTTCTAGAACATTTTTCGGAATTGGGGTTGCTCTTCCAGATTCTAAGTTATTTAGAAGATATTTCAGCGCTGTCCAGGGTCTGTCCAGTATCTGCCCAGAATCTGCCAAGATCTGTCGACTGTTACGAAAACTTTATTTTCTTGCAAACCGCTCAATGTTTTTCGATGAAACCAATTTTAGTTGAAAGCTAACTTCTAAAGGAAGGTTTTGACATAAAATATAGGTTCAGAGTATTTTTGTACATTTCTCTGGAATTTTTGAAAGTTCACTGCAAAAACAGGTTCTAAGGTAGAATGCCCAAATTAAGAAGATTTATGAAAAGGGGGTTCCACCAGGGGAAAGTTTCATTTCTTTTGTGAAGAAAATATGCTAACTATCACATGTTTAACTCAGAAAATTTGTTTGAAAGATTGCCCTTGAAAAGTTGAGAGATTTGTACAAAAAAAAGATGGTTTGTGCCAAAATGAGGAAAATACAAGAGAGATGGAAACAATACTCAAATCTTGGTATTTTTAACATAAGAACATGATGATAACAGATCTGAAACATCACTTAAAATCTTTAAAAGAACATGCATTAGAAAAGAAAATGAAGAGAAGGTTGTGTTGGTGGCTTACCTTCTAGCTTTGCACAAGAAACTCTCTTCTTCTTCCCTCTCCTCCTCTAGACTTCTCTTCCTTGCTCTGCTCCCTCTCTCTAACCAAATGTATGTTTGCAAGCTAGGGAGGGTGTGGTATATATAGGCAAATTTGGGGTAAAAGGACATAAAAGCCCTTTAGTTGGAATTGGATGGAAGGGTTAGGGTTTGATTGAATTCTAAAGGAATAGAAGGGGCTTAGGAGGCTTGTTTCATTGGTTAAGGCCACATCTAGTTGTAATAAAACTAATTCTTGGATTTTGCATCCTAGGTAGGTCACTAGGTTGTGTTTCTCTAGAATCTCATAATCATGGTCTTAGAAAATTGGCTTCTCTCTCCCTTCCCTAGGAGGGCTAGCCTTGGGGGAGTGTGATGGGGCAAATTTTTTATTAATTTTGGTCCTAGGCACATCCCTCAAGGTGTTTATACACATATATATATATATATATATATATTGCAAGATTGATGGTATACCAAGGTACAAGATACAAGTACTATTTTGGGGCAAGTTTAAAAACAAATGAGGGCTTGAAGTTAAATACATGTTACCTAGGTAGAATTAAATTAGGTTAGAGAATTTCTGTTTTGATAAAATAATAAAAAAAAAAATAGTAATTGCTAATTGACAAGATTCGAATTAATTCAAGTAAACGAGGGCTTTAAGAAAATAATTCATCATTAGGGTCTTAAAAATAAATACATATTTCAGGGGCTTTACAGGTACCATTTTTGATCAATTGGCCTAGTTGCATATCGGAAGGCATAGAGACTGTTTCAAACTAGGACAGGTTGCTCACCCAAATGCAGGATTGTATGAAACCGCTTGTCTGCGTAGTGAATCCCTAGCTCCTAACGAGATTATGACAGGGTAACCCTACCCCATCATAGGGGTGTTTTGGCTCTCACTTGCTTGATATGTGCTTTTAAAGTGTAACTCTGTAGGATTGTATGTATCAGTTACAAGTCTGGGTATCAGTTTGAGGGTATCAGTTTTGAGGCAGAAATTTGGGGTAGAAATTAGTGTTTGAGTGCAGATTGTCCATCTTATGATTTCAACTTTGTGTTGTCCTTGTCTAAGCTGAGGTGCTGTGCGTTTTCTGATTTTTGTTTCTTTTGCTTTATTTATCTTTTTGCAAGGTAGTCTTTCATAATTGCTTTAGACGAGGCAGTTACCCCCAGAGCACTTTGGACCTGAGTTAGGAGGATTTACCGATATGAGGATCTTATTGGAGGATAACCAGTGTTTACTTCGCTACCCTCGGTCACCAGACGGAGGAGAGTTAGGCATAGCTCACCGGTTCAGGAGTCGCCAATTTAGCAGTTATTGACTACTTCACCTGTGCTCAGTCGAACCCAGTTTTCTGCTTCCATTTCAGAAAGAGAGTACACACCGGTTCTGATAGATCAGCACCCCGTAGACAACATGGAGGATATGTTGCATCAACTTCAACAGACCATTGAGGCAATGTAGTTGGATGCTGCTCGCCAAGCGGAAGTCACCACCCACCAAGCGAAAATTGTAGCCCAGTAGGCTGAGTTGATTGCTAGGC
Organism: Camellia sinensis; assembly: GCF_055761805.1. NCBI lineage: Eukaryota > Viridiplantae > Streptophyta > Magnoliopsida > Ericales > Theaceae > Camellia > Camellia sinensis. Next base: position 19,567,274 of record NC_138966.1, read on the forward strand.
TTCAACAGCAACAACAACCATAACAAGCAGCAGCTTCTGCTTCACATCCACCCCCAGTCATGGTTCCAATACCCGGGGTTACTACTAAGGTCCAGGAAAATACGGACATTTCGGCAGAGCCAGTTCTACCCCAGATTTCCAAAGCACCGGCTTACCCAATAGAGGCACCATTTGAGTTTGAGGTCGACCCTACTGCTCTGAAAGTGAGCAAGCTTGAGAAGCTTTTTAAACGAGCTCAAGGTCTTAATTCAATCCCAGATATAGAGGACGGTGTAGACCGCCCGGAACTCCACACCGTGCGTGAGGGCGCAAATTGTTGTTCTAGCTACTACAGCTCGGACTCGTGTCACGGTTCTGAATCTAATCTCACAAAGTGCAATGTAAGACTGATAAATCACCAAAGAGTCCAAATCCGGCAAATCATTTTGGAAAACAAATTTTTATCAAAAAGCGCCAAACATAGACTGCTTTGCCAGATTTTAGATTCGTCACCCAAATATTTTATTTTTGGAAAATTTAGGAAACCCTGACTCGTGCCTAAGGCCTCAAGTCCGTCATCACCAAAGTTGCCTCAGTTCGGGAACTTGGGTACAAGAGGGGAAGGTCATGCAATGAGCACCCCCGCTCGGCCGATCAAAGATCGGCCACTATTAACATGATTTGTTGTTTTTGAAAACACAAGTGATCTTATTCCGGTTTATTTAGCTAGCTTTACTACGTGGTGCGCACAACATACAAGTATAGACTAGATCGCTCAAGTTGGAACAAAACATCTCGTGTTTGTTTGTTTGAAAATGGTTTGAAGTTGCTACTCGCAAGTAGGCTAAGACGTGGATTTGCCACCCTCAAGTGGGCTTAGAAAACATGATGATTTGCCACTTCAAGTGGGCTTAAAACTCACATTTTGATGAATTGTTCCAATTCAGGCAATGAAGCCTTCGTCCACATGAATTCATGCAGTTATATCAGTTAAGAAAATAGTCTCATGGTAAGCATGCTATCATGGCAGTCACTTACACACATGCAAGGATACTAAAGCATAAACACTTACCTTGTACTCTGAGCCAAAACAAAAGCTAGTTAGTAATCAATGCATGATCCTGTTGACGCACCCGGACGTCCTGGGAAAATCCCGTTTTGTTCATTAGGCTCATTACAGTTCGGACTCAATGTCACGATTCTGAATCTAATCTCACAAAGTGCAATGCAAGACCGATAAATCACCGAAGAGTTCAAATCCGGCAAATCATTTTGAAAAACTGATTTTTAGAAAGAAGTGCCAAACATGGACTGCTTTGCCAGATACAGAATCGCCATCTAAATATTTTATTTTTGAAAAATTTAAGAAACCCTGACTCGTACCTAAGGCCACGTGTCTGTCATCACCAAATTTGCCTCGGCTCGGGAACTTGGGTACGAGAGGGGAAGGTCATGCAATGAGCACCTCCGCTCGCTCGATCAAAGATCAGAATTTAGTAACATGATATCTTGTTTTTGAAAACACATGTGCTCTTATTCCGGTTATTAACCTAGAATTACTATGTGATGCGCACAGCATACAAGTATAGACTGGATCGCCTAAGTTGAAACAAAACATCTCATGTTTGTTTTTGAAGGTGGTTTGCTACTTGCAAGCAGGCTAAAATGCGGATTTTGCCACCCGCAAGTGGGCTTTAGAAAACATGGTGATTTGCCACTCTCAAGTGGGCTTAAAACTCACAATCAATGAATTGTTCCAATTCAAGTAATCCAACCTTCACCCACAGGCATTCTGGCAGTTATATCACATGAGCAGTTAGCCCCACGGCAAGCATGCTATCATGGCAGTCACTCACACACATGCAAGGATGCTAAAGCATAAACACTTACCGAGTACTTTGAGCCAAAACAAAAGCTATGTTAGAAATCAATGCATGATCCTAGCTATGTCAAGAATGCCTAATGCAACACATACAAAATGCAACTAAGATAGGCTCGGCTATTCTAAAATGTCATGTGAAATGCAATTTGATACATGTATTCAAACAGGAATTGAAATACAATGCAGTTAGTGTAATGCGCCGAGCCCGGTGCATGCAAGACAGATGGATGGATGTAAGCATGTGAGCATAAGGATGCTAATTGAAACATGCCCTAAAACTAACCATCGTAAGCTGGTAAATAAAAGGGAGAAAGAAATGGGGGTCGGAAGACATGAATCACACACGCGCACACTTATTTACAACATTGCCCTCTTAGAGGAGGGTCCGAATGAATAATAAAGAACTAACTTGCTAATCTAAACTAATCTAATTAAACTAGTTATTACACAACAGAATGAATAACAAGCTACAACTAATTATTACACAACACTAACTAGTTAACAAATCAACTAAATTAGCAATTAAATAAGCACGCAAACTATATGATGTAGGCTGCCTCAGCTCTGCTTTGGATGACAAAGGATGCATGCATGCTCGAGTCGCCTTGTTCGGAAATTCCTCGCGACGCCCGATTTGCCTCTGTTTGCAGTTGATCTCAGAACATTGCACAAAGCTCCAGAAGGCTGAAACTCCACCAAGGGAACCTGTGGGAAGGCTGCCGACCAGATATTGGCCTTGGAGACCACCGACTGACCACCTTTTGTGGTGAAAACCAGAAAAAGTGGTCGGCCTGCCACTTTATCTGGTCGGCTGACCAGTTTTTACTGCTGGTTTCTGGTTTTCTGCAACAGAGGGCAAGAGAGGGGCATGGCAAAGTATTTGCAACACATGTATGCGCGACCACCCTCCCTATCATTACATAAGCTCAAGGGAGTGTAGGTCTCGACCTTCGGGTTACCAATCACGCATCTCGATGCATGATGGCCGAGGGGCCGAATTGTGCAACTCAATATGGAATGAATGCACATATAAACACCTAAAGCCTAGAACTCCGTCATGTATAGTCAAGAGTGTCGGCGACCGGGAATCGAAGGACGTTTCATCACTTCGAGTATGAAACGTGCCTCGTTTCCCGTGTTTGGACTAACACCTATTCCAAACACAATGCAGCAAACAAGGCATGCACCAATGCAACTCTAGCATGCAATCTTAATGCAATGCAACTAAGTCATGCAAACATGCAAGGGATAACATACAAACATGCAACTAGCATACACAATGCTATGAACTAACAATGGCATACTCAATGCACATGACACTTAGCATACACAATGCACGTAGAAACTAGCATACACAATGAGATGAACAAGGCATACATAATACAATGATCAATCATGCGACAACATGGCATACTCAATGCTATGAACTACAATGGCATACTCAATGCAAAATGGACTTAAACCAAAATGGATAGGCCTCAGCCACACCCAAATCAGTGGCCAATAGATGATGGAAATAAGGCATCAAAACACATACGATCATGCACAATGCAACGGCCCCAAGCCTAAGGCACAAAACACAACTTTCCAAACGCATTGAAAGGATGAAATATTGAGTGCAATGACACATGTTTCAGCTCTGAAATGGCATACAAAATGACTTCGAATTATGCAAACAACTCATGTAATGCATGTTGAATGGCTCAAGCATCGAAACTAGTGAAGTGTATTACACTATAGGCATGCAAGGCAATGCTTAAATGGCCAAACCAACTCCAAATAGACCCTATGTAGGCCCAAAACAGTAGGAAAACGAGTTGGGATGATGGCTTGAAAGGCACAAAAATGAAGCTCATGCAATGGCTCACAAAATAGGGTATAAAAGCACAACTCTCAAGGGCACTTAAAGAGTGGAAAACATGGAAGTATGACAGCCCTATATGCTATGGAATATCATGCTCAATGATGCCAAAACATGAAAATACCTCAAGTTAAGCATGCAAGGGACTTCAAAACTCGAAGCTAGTCAAGGCTATTACACTACAAGCATGCATGACAAGCATCTTTCGACCAAGAGGCCTCAAAACAGAGCTGAGGTAGCTCAAAATATAAACAAAACCAGGTTGGAGCATGGCCAAAATATTCTAGAATAGAGGGCCAAAACATCATGCATTCTAAGGTAGTAAACATGATTTACACTACAAGCATATGATGCATGTGAGAGGCTACCAAACTAGCTGAAAACAAAGTCATGACATGCCAAATGATGACCAAAAACCCACTGAAATGTGACCAATACAAGCAAGAATGACATGCTACTTTGATAAGCCACAAAAGGGATTACTCTACACATGCAAGAGGCAAACCCAAGGTGACCAAACCAGCCATAGACAGAGTCTAGGCAGGTCCCAAAAGTCACCAAAAAGGGCTTGAACCAAGCCTTGGAAGTATGAAAGTATGTGCTCCTTTGAAAGGCCAAAAATGCAAACAAACAAGGCCAAAAGAGAGAGGGTCTCCCCTCTCTAATTTAGGCCCTCAAAACCACATTCCAACAACTGAAAATCCGTTGGATTTCAGTGGCTAAAAGGCCAAGCAAAGATCAACACAAAGGTCTCATGGCATGGCACAAAACAAGGCTAAATAGAGCATGCAAGAGGGTAGATGACCCTCAACACCAAAAGAGCCTTAAAAAAACATGAAAAACACATAAATATGAAGCTTTTTTTAGTTGAAAACAAAGCCTAAATATGCATGCAAGTACGACTAATAGAATAATCAAGATTGAGCTTCAAAAGAGGGAAAATGAGTTACCCTTGAAGCTTAGCAAAACCAACAAATTTTGGCACCAAAATTCAACCTCTGAAAATACCCTCCAAGAACCTTAGATCAATGGTGGAGGTGTATGGCTATGAGGTGTGGTGCAATAGGTCAAGAACAATACACACTTTGAGCCCAAATATAAAGATATAGAGAGAGATATGTATTTTTGCCTCTTACCAAAATCTGAACCTGTGCAAAGGAGAGGGAGGGCCTCTCTTATAGAAGTTTGAAACTAAAGCTTCCTTAAGAAGCTAAAAGCTTGGATGCAAATCCTCCATACACATGTATGGAGGATACAGTCTGTGCCTTCCAGCTGGAACAGGTGGCATCCACACAATCTGACAAAACAAGAGGAAACCAGCCGACCAGAAAAGGTGGTCGGCCGACCACTTTCCCTGGTCGGCCGACCAGGGCAAGTGGTCTTCCAGATAAAAAGTGGTCGGCTAAGGGTATTGGTGGTCTCCACACTGAAAGAAAGCCAATGGTGGGGTGGGAAACCAGAAAATGTGGCCCAAAGACCAAGAAAACCAGTTTCCCGACAAGAAAACCGGCTGGCGGGGAAAAGTGGTCTCCAAGGAGAAAAGGTGGTCTCCCTCCCTTGTACCACCTCCCAAACAAGGAAAACAAGGTTCAGGCCAAAAATGAACCAACACGGATGCAAAACGAGAGTTTGGGAGGCAAAGCGCGGGGCTGGGGGCCTCGATAATTGGCTGTTGAGCACAAAAAGTGGCGTACAACCAGAAAAGTGGTCTCCCGGACCACAGTGTCCCTCTAGACAGATGAAACAAGGTGTGTTCCAAAGAACGTACCAAACGGAGAATGTTAAGCGGTCCCGAACCGAGGCGAACGACCGACGGCTCCGAAAATCAGAAACTAGTCTCCAAACAGGAACAGTGGCCTTCGACCACGAAAAGTAGTCTACGACCACTGAGAGATGGTCTACAAGACCTCTCCCTCCCTCTGGGAAGAGAAAACAAAACTTAGTCCGCAGACTGAGTCAACGTACAAAGGGTCCCGAGGTCCGGAGGCGAGGCTCTCAGCCAGAACCTCCGAAACCTCGAAACGAGCACGACATGCGCAATCATCGAGCGCTCAGTCGATGTCGTCTGAGTCTTAAGGTCGGTCAAAAATAGGATGTCTACAGTTGCTCATCTTTGACAGAACTCGAAAGTCATAAGTGACGGGAGTGAATGCCAAAGCCCAGAGACGACCCATTTTTGACAAGGCCGAAGACTTAGACAAGCAGGAAAGATATCAAAGAGATGTGCCCGCAGCCAGGGGCAAAATGCAAAAGACACGCACGAGGCCGAACATAACTTATGATCATGCAAAGAGAGCTGTAATGAAGCAATTATACACATAAATGCGACAGTTTTAAGCAATTGAATAAAAACCAAACTACATTACATGTAGAAAGGATGTAAGGAGATTATACGATCTTAGCGAGCATGTGCGATAGTTACACAAAAGTAAACGAAGTGTGATAGATACACAGAGTGCGTAAGTATGTACGATAGATACACAAAGCAAGTGTAGTGATAGATACACTAAAGTGAACGTGTGATGGATACATGAACCAAACGAAGTGTGATAGATACACAATATGAGCGTGTGATAGATACACAAGGTGTGCATAGTGTGATAGATACACAAAGTGAGCATGGTGTGATAGATACACAAGGTGAACACAAAGTGTGATAGATGCACTAAGTGAACAAAGTATGATAGATACACTAAAGGTGAACACAAAGTGGGATAGATGCACTCAGTGAAAAGAGTTTGATAGATATACTAAAGGTGAACACGAAGTGTGATAGATTCACTAAGTGAACAAGTGTGATGGATACACAAAAGGTGAACACAAAGTGTGATAGATGCACTAAGTGAACAAAGTGTGATGGATACACAAAAGGTGAACACAAAGTGTGATAGATGCACTAAGTGAACAGGTGTGATGGATACACAAAAGGTGAACACAAAGTGTGATAGATGCACTAAGTGAACAGGTGTGATGGATACACAAAAGGTGAACACAAAGTGTGATAGATGCACTAAGTGAATAAAGTGTGATGGATACACAAAAGGTGGACACAAAGTGTGATGGATACACTAAGTGAACAAGTATGATAGATACACTAAAGGTGAACACGAAGTGTGATAGATGCACTAAGTGAACAAGTGTGATAGATACACAAAAGGTGAACACGAAGTGTGATAGATGCACTAAGTGAACAAGTGTGATGGATACACAAAAGGTGAACACGAAGTGTGATAGATGCACTAAGTGAACAAAGTATGATAGATACACTAAAGGTGAACACGAGGTGTGATAGATGCACTAAGTGAACAAGTGTGATGGATACACAATAGGCGAACACGAAGTGTGATAGATGCACTAAGTGAACAAGTGTGATGGATACATAAAAGGTGAACACAAAGTGTGATAGATGCACTTAGTGAACGAAGTATGATAGATACACTAAAGGTGAACACAAAGTGTGATTGATGCACTAAGTGAACAAGTGTGATGGATACACAATAGGTGAACACGAAGTGTGATAGATGCACTAAGTGAACAAGTGTAATGGATACACAATAGGTGAACACGAAGTGTGATAGATACACTAAGTGAACAAGTGTGATGGATACACAATAGTAAATGAAGTGTAATGGATACACTAAGGTGAATGACCTTAAACGGAACTTCTTTGAATGAACCGTACATACAATATTGCCTGGTTGCGCCAGTTTCAAATGAACCGTACATACAATATCGTGCATGAATGAGAAAGAAACATGATAGGTACAATGCAATACAATGCATGATGTTTAAGGAATGCAATAAACAAACCTAGCGGCGCTTTAGAAAGCACCTCATGGGGTGAGTGGCGATGAACTACTCTACTCTGACGGGGATCTCCCCTCATGCTCTTCGAACACTTACCTTCAACTTATAGTCCAAAGGCTCTGAAATACTGACAGGGGTTCTTCCCGTAGAACACTTTGGATGTTGTCTTTCTTTCTGATCATATTCACAACTTTCCCTATTCTCAAACGGGGTGACAAACTAGGTTGGTTCAGTATCCAGAATTGAGGTGCATACACGCTATCTCAACCTATGGGGCTTCCATACAGATTTCAAGCTGAGGACACGCCTCTGGGTATTTAAACTAGACTTTAGTCTCGGAAATCCCAAACCTTTGCGTTCTAGGCAACAACCATTCAAACTCTAGTATCCACCATCGCAGTTGGTCTCCTAGGAACTCATTGCGAACACAGCCAACATGCCTCTGGCAGGGAATGGTACTTAGGGAGAGCACTTTGATTGCCATTCTGGCTTGAAACAGACCTGATCTTGAGCTTGAGGTAGAGGCACACTCATACTTCGGAGCATTGGTAAGACCTGAAGAGGTACACACGGAATGCAATCTCGGAACTTACTGAAGTTGAAACAAACTCAAATACCTGACATTTTCCCTCTTTTCTTTTGGTTTGTAGTCTGGAACCTATATAGCTTCAGATAGGTCCTAGTTTTACTTTTCCCGCATGACCTGGGTTGAACCCTATGGTTTTACGAAAGAACGAATCTTGTTTTATACAGATGTGGAGAACGGCCCGGCACTCGGAGCACAAAATGATTTTATTTTTGAAATTGAGAGATGAGTTCTTGACCGGGGTATTGAGCCTATGACTGAACACAGCGCACTATGACTCAACAACGGAAAACAAAAGGTAAACAACCTAAACACATCGAGTAACACTCGAAATGACTCAAAACAAGAATCGAGATAAAACGAAAAGACACGACACTCAGACGTGCACAGGGAGCCTGTTTCTCTGGGTATTGTTTCCCACCCTTTGTCATTTGTGATTCTCACATCACTCGGCCCTCAGGCTCTGTTTTTTCTCTGAAAAAGCCCTTTTCCTCACTTTTCCTCTCAGCACACATCTCTCTATTCTTCAATCTCTCATTTTTTATCCCTTCCTTGTGTGGTTGATGGATAAACAAGAAGTTACGGGCTCTTGCCCCGAGCATTTTGCTAGATTCTTTTTCTTCTGCTCACAACAGTGAACTTCTCCCACAGAGGGGTTGTGATGCGGCTGGATGTGCAGCAGATCTGCAATTGACATTGGTTGACGATGCTTTACTGGGGAGTTTGGACGTGATTAGATCTGTCCAGATGAGGGAATGGAATATCCAGCTCCATTCCAGCTCGTGCTTCGCACTTAGCTTGATACCTCGCTGCTTAGAGGATGAGAGAACTTTCGGCATTTTGCTGTTAGTTTCTGTTGTACCCTTTTCTGGAAAATATGTTGCCCTTTCTAGCAAGTATGTTGACAATGGGGAAAAGACAGAACACCTGACTTAACTGTGCCCCTAGTTCATTGTTTTGACCATTTTTTTGTTTTTGACGTTCTGCTAAAACAATTTTGACCAACATGAGAGTTAGATTAACATGCTTGTTCGATTTTCTGAGTTCAAATCATGCAACTTAGGTTATGAGCACTGAAAATTTTCATTTTTGGGTCCAAGAAAATGATCTAGTTTTGGAAAAATGGAATAATTTTTGAAAGAATTAATCAACCTTAGTAAAAATTCTCAAAAACTACTTTTGCAAATGGCCACTGCTTGACCAACGTAGAATTGACTCTTGAGATGCATAACCACAAATCCAAAAACAATGGAAAATTGCCCCTTGTCTGAAGGACACTGGACGACAACAGAAAGTTGCCTATTGTTTGAATAGCACCGCAACACACTGTATGGCAACGGAAAGTTGCCCCTTGTTTGAATAGTACTGCAGCGCACTGTAACCAGTTCTCATGGTGAAGGTCACAACCGACCACTTGGATACAGAAATGACAAAGATGACCCGTTCAATCTCATAGACAGGACAGTTGAATTTGAAGTGTTTTATGGCTAGACTTCAGAATGAAGTTGCCTACGTATCCCAAACATGGGAATCAAGCCTTACGTAGTTCGGGGTTAAGGTACACTCGGGTATTTAACCTCTCATTTTACGCTCTAACTTTTGCAAAAGCCACCCTTTCGGGTTTTCAACCTTGCGAGCTATGTTCTTCTTTTCTTTCCAATTCTTTTCATTTCTTTTCTACTTTTTTCTTTTTCATCTTTTCCTTTTATTTTCTTCATTTTTCTTCTTTTTTCTTTTTTTTTTTCATTCTTTGCATTTTTCTTTTTTTTTTTTTGGTTTTTTTTGTTTTTTTTCTTGCTCTAACTTTTGCCTGGGTCGCCCTTCCGGGTTTTCGGCCCAGCGAGCCTCTCAAGAATAAAGTGTAGCTTTGTCCATGTCAAATGGTTTTGAGATCCTGAAGTCATTTGAATCAAGGAGAATGGCTGCTGTTCGCTGATGATGCAGGAGTCCATCCAATGTGGGGGCTGAATTTGCCCCTAGTGTTGTGGATAGGAACTCGGTTATCCTTCAGCATACTTTCTTCTTTCATCCCTTTTGGGATTTGGCATTCTTACTGATCTTTGTTAGCTTGAGAAACATCCCAATTTTTTAACTCTTCGAGCACTTTTGATATTTTTGCCCCTAGTTCGAGGTGTGCTTCTGATCTAGCTTTGCAAGCTTCTTTTGACGACATCTGATCTTCTTGATCAGACTTTCCTGCCCCTAGTTCGAGGGCTGCTTCGAATCTGGCCACATAGGCCTCACATTGTAGTTGACCGTTGAACATTCTGAATTCAAGTTCAAGGTTTGAAAGTGAGGGGTCGAGTCTCGGGGCTGAGAGCGATCCTAAGCTGCATAATCTCAAGAGCGATTCCATACAGGTCTTCGCAGGACCGCACAAAACCTTTTTTGAAATCTTTTAAGAAAGCGACTAGTCGCTCGCGCTGAAGACAAGGCGGAACCAATCTGGATCAAGCTAGGATCCTTCTCAGTACTCACATTAACAAACATGATCTCATTCATTAAGGGCTTAGCACACCTCTCTTTCTCTCAATTGATCAAATTTTACAAAACCCGAGGAATTCCTTCCTCTTTGTTTTCATCACAATGTTCAAAAAGTTTTGAAAAACTTAGCTCAATGCAATGATTTCAAGGTACAGAAGAGCAAGTGAAATGCACTGCCGTTTCATTCAAACTTGCTGGCACAACAAGTTCAAGATAGAAACAAACACAAAAGCGTGAAAACTACCGCTGTTTCATTCAGATCTTCTGGTGTAACTGGCTCCATGGCAGAAACAGACTCAAAAGAAAGGGTGTAAAAGACAAACACAAAACAAGATAGTGATGCTCGAGGTAACACCCCCGAAATCACCTGACTCTTAACAAAACACGACTGACTTGATACAGCAAGACAAACTCAATTAACTCAGTACAAAAGGACTGACTCAAAACAACACAACAAGACTGACCCAATACCCAAGTTAGAAAGGAAAATTAACAGCATTTGTACATTGCTCAAAACAGTGCATGCCATCCCCAAAGCTGGAGTAAACTGACCACCATCCGCAGGTGGTTCATCCCCTAATCACATAATCACATTATCCCCCCAAGTGCACTGATCCAGTGCCGATAGACTTTGCAGGAGCTGGCATGATGATGACCTCTTTATCAATCAGATCTTGTATTTCATGGCGAAGACGGTAACAACTATCAGTGCCATGACCGGTTTGTTGATAGAAGGCGCAGTACTTGGCCAGATCATAGGAGGGAGGAAGTTTATCCGGCAGTGGCCACGGCTCCAGGGGTTTCAGATCCCCCTTTTTAATCAGGACCATCAAGGCCGCTGATAGAGACATGTACAGTGGGGTGAACACCCTTTGGCCCCGAGGTGGGTGTTTTGAGGTTTGTGGAGTTTTGCAGGATGTACCAGCAAAGGGATTGACAGGCGCTGACTAGGTTTGCCGATCTCTTCCGAGCACGGGATTAGAGTTGAAAGGAACATTCCTGGTACAACGGCCCTTCTCCCGGCTTGCCCCCTTGATTCAAACTGCTCTTAACTTGAGTGGCGAAAGTGTCATCCACAGCCATTGTAACGACTGCAATCACTTGTTGTTTGTCCAACCCTTCGGCTTTCAAAGCCTCAACAGCCCACAGAAGGTGGTCATGAGGATCCATGTCTACCCCTACCTTGTTCTTTCCACTGGCTTCCACTTTGCCAAGGGATTGGTCTTCTTCAAATGCAGCCCGTCCCAAGATTGGGAAGCCTTTTGACATGAAATTCCCAGTATGTGGTGTGGTCGATGACGGAGCCAATATCTTGAAGGCTAAATCTGCCATAGTTCTCTGAAGATCTTCGATCATTTTCATCAGTTCAGAAGTAGTCGGCTTACGGGTTTGAGACGATTGGGGTCCAGGTGCATCCATCATGCATAAGTCCACGCTTTCTGGGATAAACACTTCAGGCTTGGGTAGATGGACTAGGGTGATGTATATGCTGGGGTCATAAGGGACGGCCAATGTGGATTAGATTGAGATGTGGATGAGGCACTTGGTCATTGGGGTCTGAAAGTGGAGCTATCGTCCGGTTGTCGATGAGATTTTGGACCTCATGACGAAGGCGATAGCAACGGTCGATGCCATGATCGCACTGCTAATGGTACACATAGTACTTTGAGGGGTTATGTTTGGCTGGGAGTGAGTCAGGCAGAGGTTGAGGATCGAGGGGTTTGAGATACCCTCTTTCCATCAAGACTTTAAGTGCGCAAGTCAGGCTCATATAGAGAGGGGTGAAAGTTCTACCCTAAGCTCAGGTCGGGCCAGTTATTTGCAGGCTTGGATTGGCAAAAGGGTCGGCTGTGGCGACTATATTGATCTCAATGGGTTTGGGAATAGTGCTACTACCAGCATTGGTATTCCCTGCAAAAACCCGCCTTATCGGTTCACTTGTTCTGGGAATAATCCCACTATTGAACGCATTCTCGACCTGAACCCCCAGTTCATGCAAACTTTTAAAAGTGAATAGTGGAGCGACTATCAACTTTTGTAAGATTTCATGCTCGAGGTTTCGTACCACTATCCGCACTTGATCCCTCTCAGAAGGGCGATCTGTCATCTGTGCTGCCTTTGCTCTCCACCTTGTAACAAATTCCGCAAACGGCTCTGTAGGATTCTGGTGGGTAGCTTCTAGCTCTTGAGTGGTCATTTTAACTTGGGCATTGTAAGAATACTGATCAACAAAGGCCTCATCCAATTCTTCCCAGTTCTGTTTCACTGTATTCTCCAATTTGGCATACCAAGCGGCTGCTACACCTGACAAGGTTCTTCCATACAGAGAGAGTTTCTGCGGCTTAGTCAGACCCATTGGCTTCAGGACATCCAAGAAAAGCCAGATATGTACCATAGGATCTCCAGACCCGTTGAAACGGTCAATATATGGCATTTTGAATATGTCTGGGAGCCGTACGGCAAACTCAGTGTACCCATCCTCAATATCGGGAATGGAGTTAAGGCCCTGTGCCTTTTTGAATTGCTTCTCCAGGTTCTTAATTTTCACTGCAGTCGGATCAAGATCATTAGCATCAAGGGGATAAAGCCTTTCATTAGGTTGTACCAAGGGTCTGAAAATCCGAGCTTGAGCCAACCCTTCTCGGGGATCCGGACCATGCAAATCTTCAGCTGGCGGATGTGGGTCAAAGTTTGGTTGAGGTCCCAAAACCGGGTGTGTGCCAGATGCCCCAGATGGGCGTTGCATTTCAGCAGTGGTCTCATCCTGCATAGCAATTCCTTGGTCTAATGCTGCTATCACGGCCACAACTTCTTCTGAACCCTGTGCCATCACGACCTGCTGGGTTTGAACAAAGGTAATGTGACTGGTGACTGATGGATCAGTTGTACCGGTGAGCCTTGACTGGCCTTTTTACCCTGCCTCAGCGAAGGAAACACTAGTTGCCTTTGAACTTAATCTCTGACCTGACAAAGTCTATCAACACAAATCTGGTGTACCCGAGGGATATTGGAGCCTTCTGAAGCTATGGTTCCAAGACTACCTAGCAAAGGAGAAAACAGACAGCATCTCAGCCTGATTTCACCAAAACAGATATGAGCACAACTGAATGACTGCACTCTTTACTGAATTCTGCCCAAAATTTTGCCTGTAAACTGATACCCTTAGGTAAAACTGATTCCAAAATACTGATGCCCGCAGGCCTGATACCCAGACTTGCAAACTGATACATGCATTCCTGTAGAGGCTAACTCTAAAAGCACATAATCAAGCAAGTAAGAGCAAAAACAGCCCTATGTTGGGGTAGGATTTCCCTGTCCTATTTTGTTAGGAGCTAGGGTTTCACTACGTACGCAGCGGTTTCAAACAACCTATAATCGGGTAAGCAACCTATCCTAGTTTGGGATGGTCACTATGGGTTCCGAATATGCACTAGGTAGAATGGTCAAAAAAGGGTGCCCCGGTAAAAATCGGGGTTTGTGTTCCCATCGTGGCAGAGCCCGTAACCGGTCAGCCTTATGGCACGCTTCTCAAAGCGAGCTTCCGGCTGACCATTCAGGAATAGCAGATGGTAAACACGGTGTCCTAGGCGCACCAATGCACATGCAATGCAAAGAAACACATAAGTGTAATCAAAACAAGATATCATGAGTTCGAGTCAAGTTCTCTAAATCCCCAGTAGAGTCGCCAAAAACTGTAGACGCGCCCGGACGTCCCGGGAAAATCCCGTTTTGTTCATTGGGCTCACTACAGTTCGGACTCAATGTCACGGTTTTGAATCTAATCTCACAAAGTGCAATGTAAGATCGATAAATCACCAAGGAGTCCAAATCTGGCAAATCATTTTGAAAAATTGATTTTTAGAAAGAAGTGCCAAACATGGACTGCTTTGCCACCTAAATATTTTATTTTTGGAAAATTTAGGATAACCTGACTCGTGCCTAAGGCCACGTGTCTGTCATCACCAAAGTTGCCTCGGCTCGGGAACTTGGGTTCGAGAGGGGAAGGTCATGCAATGAGCACCCCTGCTCGCCCAATCAAAGATCGGCCTTTACTAACATGATATCTTGTTTTTGAAAACACATGTGCTCTTATTCCGGTTATAAACCTAGAATTACTATGTGATGCGCACAGCATACAAGTATAGACTGGATCGCCTAAGTTGGAACAAAACATCTCATGTTTGTTTTTAAAAGGGGTTTACTACTTGTAAGTAGGCTAAAATGTGGATTTTGCCACCCTCAAGTGGGCTTTAGAAAACATGATGATTTGCCACTCTCAAGTGGGCTTAAAACTCGCAATCAATGAATTGTCCAATTCAAGTAATCCAACCTTCACCCACAGGCATTCTGGCAGTTATATCATATGAGCAGTTAGCCCTATGGCAAGCATGCTATCATGGCAGTCACTCACACACATGCAAGGATGCTAAAGCATAAACACTTACCGCGTACTCCGAGCCAAAACAAAAGCTATGTTAGAAATCAATGCATGATCCTAGCTATGTCAAGAATGCCTATTGTAACACATAGAAAATGCAACTAAGATAGGCTCAGCTATTCTAAAATGTCATGTGAAATGCAATTTGATACATGTATTCAAACAAGAATTAAAATACAATGCAGTTAGTGTGATGCGCCGAGCCCGGTGCATGCAAGACAGATGAACGGATGCAAACATGCGAGCATAAGGATGCTAATTGAAACATGCCCTTAAACTAACCATCGTAAGCTGGTAAATAAAAGGGAGGAAGAAATGGGGGTTGGAAGACATGCATCACACACACGTACACTTATTTACAACATTGCCCTCTCGAAGGAGGGTCCGAATGAATAATACAGAACCAACTAGCTAATCTAAACTAATCTAATTAAACTAGTTATTACACAACAGAATGAATAACAAGCTACAGCTAATTATTACACAACACTAACTAGTTAACAAATCAACTAAATTAGCAATTAAATAAGCATGCAAACTATATGATGTAGGATGCCTCAGCTCTGCTTTGGATGAGAAAGGATGCATGCATGCTCGAGTCGCCTTGTTCGGAAACTCCTCGCGACGCCTCGATTTGCCTCTTTTTGCAATTGATCTCAGAACATTGCACAATGCTCCAGTAGGCTGAAACTCCACCAAGGGAACCTGTAGGAAGGCTGCCGACCAGATATTGGCCTTGGAGACCATCGACCGACCACCTTTTGTGGTGAAAACCAGAAAAAGTGGTCGACCTGCCACTTTATCTGGTCGGCCGACCAGTTTTTGCTGTTGGTTTCTTGTTTTCTGCTATAGAGGACAAGAGACGGGCATGGCAAAGTATTCGCAACACATGTATGCGCGACCACCCTCCCTATCATTACATAAGCTCAAGGGAGTGTAGGTCTCGACCTTCGGGCCACAAATCACGCATCTCGATGCATGATGGCCGAGGGCCCGAATTGCACAACTCAATATGGAATGAATGCACATATAAACACCTAAAGCCTAGAACTCCGTCATGTATAGTCAAGAGTGTCGGCGACCGAAAATCGAGGTACGTTTCATCACTTCGAGTATGAAACGTGCCTCGTTTCCCGTGTTTGGACTAATGCCTATTCCAAACACAATGCAACAGACAAGGCATCCACCAATGCAACTCTAGCATGCAATCTTAATGCAATGCAACTAAGTCATGCAAACATGCAAGGGATAACATGCAAACATGCAACTAGCATACACAATGATATGAACTAACAATGGCATACTCAATGCACGTGACACTTAGCATACACAATGCACGTAGAAACTAACATACACAATGAGATGAACAAGGCATGCATAATGTAATGATCAATCATGCGACAACATGGCATACTCAATGCTATGAACTACAATGGCATACTCAATGCAAAATGGACTTAAACCAAAATGGATGGGCCTCAGCCACACCTAAATCAGTGGCCAATAGATGATGGAAATAAGGCATAAAAACACATACGATCATGCACAATACAACGGCCCCAAGTCTAAGGCACAAAACACAACTTTTCAAACGCATTGAAAGGATGAAATATGGAGTGCAATGACATATGTTTCAGCTCTCAAATGGCATACAAAATGACTTCGAATTATGCAAATAACTCATGTAATGCATGTTGAATGGCTCAAGCATCGAAACTAGTGAAGTGTATTACACTATAGGCATGCAAGACAATGCTCAAATGGCCAAACCAACTCCAAATAGACCCTATGCAGGCCAAAAACAGTAGCAAAACGAGTTGGGATGATGGCTTGAAAGGAACAAAAATGAAGTTCATGCAATGGCTCACAAAATAGGGTATAAAAGCACAACTCGCAAGGGCACTTAAAGAGTGGAAAACATGGAAGTATGACAGCCCTATATGCTCTGGAATATCATGCTCAATGATGCCAAAACATGAAAATACCTCAAGTTAAGCATGCAAGGAACTTCAAAACTCGAAGCTAGTCAAGGCTGTTACAATACAAGCATGCATGGCAAGCATCTTTCGACCAAGTGGCCTTAAAACAGAGCTGAGGCAGCCCAAAATATAAACAAAACCAGGTTGGGGCATGGCCAAAACATGCTAGAATAGAGGGCCAAAACATCGTGCATTCTAAGGTAGTATACATGATTTACACTACAAGCATATGAAGCATGTGAGAGGCTACCAAACCAGCTGAAAACAAAGTCATGGCATGTCAAATGATGACCAAAAACCCACTGAAATATGACCAATACATGCAAGAATGACATGCTACTTTGATAAGCCACAAAAGGGATTACTCTACACATGCAAGAGGCAAACCCAAGGTGACCAAACCAGCCATAGAAAGAGTCTAGGAAGGACCCAAAAGTCACCAAGAAGGGCCTGAACCAAGCCCTGGAAGTATGAAAGTATGTGCTCCTTTGAAAGGCCAAAAATAGAAACAAATAAGGCCAAAAGAGAGTGTCTCCTCTCTCTGATTTAGGCCCTCAAAATCACATGACAACCACTGAAAATCCACTGGATTTCAGTGGCTAAAAGGCCAAGAAAAGATCAACACAAAGGTCTCATGGCATGGCACAAAACAAGGCTAAATAGAGCAGGCAAGAGGGTAGATGACCCTCAACACCAAAAGAGCCTTATACAAACATGAAAAACACTTAAATATGAAGCTTTTTTCAGTTGACAACAAAGCCTAAATATGCATGCAAGTATGGCTAAGAGAATGATCAAGATGGAGCTTAAAAAAAGCGAAAAGGAGTTACCCTTGAAGCTCAGCAAAACCAGCAAGTTTTTGGACAAAAAACCAACTCTTCAACCTCTGAAAATACCCTCGAAGAACCTCAGATCAATGGTGGAGGTGTATGGCTATGAGATGTCGTGCAATAGGTCAAGAACAATACACACTTGGAGGCAAAATATAGAGATATAGAGAGAGATATGTATTTTTGCCTCTTACCAAAATCTGAACCTGTGCAAAGGAGAGGGAGGGCCTCTCTTATAGATGTTTGAAGCTAAAGCTTCCTCAAGAAGCTAAAATCTTGGATGCAAATCCTCCATACAAGTATGGAGGATACAGTCTATGCCTTCCAGCTGGCACAGCTGGCATCCACACAATCTGACAAAACAGGAGGAAACCAGCCGACCAGAAAAGGTGGTCGGCCGACCACTTTTCCTGGTCGGCTGGTCAGGGCAAGTGGTCTCCCAGATAAAAGGTGGTCGGCCAAGGGTCTTGGTGGTCTCAACACTAAAAGACAGCCAATGGTGGGGTGTGAAACTAGAAAATATGGCCCAAAGACCAAGAAAACCAGTTTCCCGACAAGAAAACCGGCTGGCGGGGAAAAGTGGTCTCCAAGGAGAAAAGGTGGTCTCCCTCCCTTGTACCACCTCCCAAACAAGGAAAACAAGGTTCATGCCAAAAATGAACCAACATGGATGCAAAACGAGAGTTTGGGAGGCAAAGCGCGTGGCCAGGGGCCTCGAAAATTGACTGTTGAGCACAAAAAGTGGCGTACAACCACAAAAGTGGTATCCCGGACCGCAGTGTCCCTCTAGACAGAGGAAACAAGGTGTGTTCCAAGGAACGTGCCAAACGGAGAATGTTAAGCGGTCCCGAACCGAGGCGCACGACCGACGGCTCCGAAAATCGAAAACTAGTCTCCAAACGGGAACAGTGGCCTATGACCATGAAAAGTAGTCTACGACCACTGAGAGACCTCTCCCTTCCTCCGGGAAGAGAAAACAAAACTTAGTTCGCAAACCGAGTCAAAGTACAATGGGTCCCGAGGTTCGGAGGCGAGGCTCTCAGCCAAAAACTCTGAAACCTCGAAACGAGCACGGCATGCGCAATCACGGAGCACTCAGTCGATGACGTCTGGGTCTTAAGGTCGGTCAAAAATGGGATGTCTACAGTTGCCCCTCTTTGACAGAACTTGAAAGTCATAAGTGACGGGAGTGAATGCCAAAGCCCAATGACGACCCATTTTTGACAAGACCGAAGACTTAGACAAGCAGGCAAGATATCAAAGAGATGTGCCCGCAGGCAGGGGCAAAAAGCAAAAGACACGCACGAGGCCGAACATAACTTACGATCATGCAAAGAGAGTTGTAATGAAGCAATTATACACAATAAATGCGATAGTTTTAAGCAAGTGAATAAAAACCAAACTACATTACATGCAGAAAGGATGTAAGAAGATTATGCAATCTTAGCGAGCATGTGCAATAGATACACAAAAGTGAACGAAGTGTGATAGCTACACAGAGTGAGTAAGTATGTGCGATAGATACACAAAGTGAGTGTAGTGATAGATACACTAAAGTGAACGTGTGATGGATACACGAAGCAAATGAAGTGTGATAGATACACAATATGAGCGTGTGATAGATAGACAAGGTGTGCATAGTGTGATAGATACGCAAAGTGAGCATGGTGTGATAGATACACAAGGTGAACAAAAAGTGTGATAGATGCACTAAGTGAACAAAGTATGAAAGATACACTAAAGGTGAACACAAAGTGCGATAGATGAACTAAGTGAACAGAGTATGATAGATATACTAAAGGTGAACACGAAGTGTGATAGATTCACGAAGTGAACAAGTGTGATGCATACACAAAGTGTGATAGATGCATTTAGTGAACAAAGTGTGATGGATACACAAAAGGTGAACACAAAGTGTGATAGATGCACTAAGTGAACAAGTGTGATGGATACACAAAAGGTGAACACAAAGTGTGATAGATGCACTAAGTGAACAAGTGTGATGGATACACAAAAGGTGAACACAAAGTGTGATAGATGCACTAAGTGAACAAGTGTGATGGATACACAAAAGGTGAACACAAAGTGTGATAGATGCACTAAGTGAATAAAGTGTGATGGATACACAAAAGGTGGACACAAAGTGTGATGGATGCACTAAGTGAACAAGTATAATAGATACACTAAAGGTGAACACGAAGTGTGATAAAAGCACTAAGTGAACATACACAAAAGGTGAACACGAAGTGTGATAGATGCACTAAGTGAACAAGTGTGATGGATACACAAAAGGTGAACACGAAGTGTGATAGATGCACTAAGTGAACAAAGTATGATAGATACACTAAAGATGAACACGAAGTGTGATAGATGCACTAAGTGAACAAGTGTAACAGATACACAATAGGCGAACATGAAGTGTGATAGATGCACTAAGTGAACAAGTGTGATGGATACACAAAAGTTGAACACAAAGTGTGATTGATGCACTTAGTGAACAAAGTATGATAGATACACTAATGGTGAACACGAAGTGTGATTGATGCACTAAGTGAACAAGTGTGATGGATACACAATAGGTGAACACGAAGTGTGATAGATGCACTAAGTGAACAAGTGTAATGGATACACAATAGGTGAACACGAAGTGTGATAGATGCACTAAGTGAACAAGTGTAATGGATACACAATAGGTGAACACGAAGTGTGATAGATGCACTAAGTGAACAAGTGTGATGGATACACAATAGTAAATGAAGTGTGATGGATACACTAAGGTGAATGACCTTAAACGGAACTTCTTTGAATGAACCGTACATACAATATTGCCTGGCTGCGCCAGTTTCAAATGAACCATACATACAATATCGTGCATGAATGAGAAAGAAACTTGATAGGTACATTGCAATACAATGCATGATGTTTAAGGAATGCAATAAACAAACCTAGCGGCGCTTTAGAAAGCACCTCATGGGGTGAGTGGCGATGAACTACTCTACTCTGACGGGGATCTCACCTTGTGCTCTTCGAATATTTACCTTCAACTTATAGTACAAATGCTCTGAAATACTGACAGGGGTTCTGCATGTAGAACACTTTGGATGCTGCCTTTCTTCCTGATCATATTCACAACTTTCTCTATTCTCCAACGAGGTGATAGACTAGGTTGGTTCAGTATCCAGAATTGAGTAGCATACACGCTATCTCAACCTATGGGGCTTCCATACAGATTTCAAACTGAGGACACGCCTTTGGGTATTTAAACCAGACTTTAGTCTCGGAAATCCCGAACCTTTACGTTCTAGGCAACAACCATTCGAACTCTAGTTTCCACTGTCGTAGTTGGTCTCCATGGAACTCATTGCGAACACAGCCAAGATGCCTTTGGCAGGGAATGGTACTCAGGGAGAGAACTTTGATTGCCATTCTTGCTTGAAGCAGACTTGATCTTGAGATTGAGGTAGAGGCACACTCATACTTCAGAGCATTTGGCAAGACCTGAAGAGGTACACACGGAATGCAATCTCGTAACTTACTGAAGTTGAAACAAACTCAGATACCCAACATTTTCCCTCTTTTCTTTTGGTTTGCAGTCTGGAACCTATATAGCTTCAGATAGGTCCTGGTTTTACTGTTCCTACATGACCTGGGTTGAACTCTGTGGTTTTACGAAAGAACGAATCTTGTTTTGCACAGATGTGGAGAACGGCACGGCACTCGGAGCGCAAAACGATTTTATTTTTGAAATTGAGAGATGAGTTCTTGATCGGGGTATTGAGCCTACGACTGAACATAACGCACTACGACTCAACAACGGAAAACAAAAGGTAAACAACCTAAACACGTCGAGTAACACTTGAAACGACTCAAAACAAGAATCGAGATAAAACAAAAAGACACGACACTCAGATGTGCACTGGGAGCCTGTTTCTCTGGGTATTGTTTCCCACCCTTTGCCATTTGTGATTCTCACATCACTTGGCCCTCAGGATCTGTTTTTTCTTTGAAAAAGCCCTTTTCCTCACTTTTCCTCTCAGCACACATCTCTCTATTCTTCAATCTCTCATTTTTTATCCCTCTCCTGGGTGGTTGATGGATAAATAAGATGTTGCGGGCTCTTGCCCCTAGCATTTTGCTAGATTCTCTTTTTTCTGCTCACAACAGTGAACTTCTCCCACAGAGGGGTTGTGATGCGGTTGGATGTGCAGTAGATCTGCAATTGACATTGGTTGACGATGCTCTACTGGGGAGTTTGGATGTGATTAGATCTGTCCAGATGAGGGAATGGAATATCCTGCTCCATTGCAGCTCGTGCTTCGCACTTAGCTTGATACCTCGCTGCTTGGAGGATGAGAGAACTTTTGGCATTTTGCTGTTAGTTTCTGTTGTACCCTTTTCTGGCAAATACGATGCCCTTTCTGGCAAGTATGTTGACAACGGGAAAAAGACAGAACACTTGACTTAACTAGGCCCCTTGTTCATTATTTTGACCATTTTTTGTTTTTGACGTTCTGCTAAAACAATTTTGACCAACATGAGAGTTAGATTAACATGTTTGTTCAATTTTCTGATTTAAAATCATGCAACTTAGGTTATGAGCACTGAAAATTTTCCTTTTTGGGTCCAAGAAAATGGTCCAGTTTTGGAAAAATGGAATAATTTTCGAGAGAATTAGTCAACCTCAGTAAAAATTCTCAAAAACTATTTTTGCAAATGGCCACTGCTTGACCAACGTAGAATTGACTCTTGAGATGCACAACCTCAAATCCAAAAACAGTGGAAAATTGCCCCTTGTCTGAAGGACACTGCACGGCAACAGAAAGTTGCCCCTTGTTTGAATAGCACCGCAGCACACTGTATGGCAACGGAAAGTTGCCCCTTGTTTGAATAGTACTGCAGTGCATTGTAACCAATTCTCATGGTGAAGGTCACAACCGAACTCTTGGATACAGAAATGACAAAGATGACTCGTTCAATCTCATAGACAGGACAGTTGAATTTGAAGTGTTTTATGGCTAGACTTCCGAATGAAGTTGCCTACGTATCCCAAACATGGGAATTAAGCCTTACGTGTTCGGGGTTAAGGTACACTCGGGTATTTAACCTCTCCTTTTACGCTCTAACTTTTGCCAAGGCCGCCCTTCCGGGTTTTCAACCTTGCGAGCTATGTTCTTCTTTTCTTTCCAATTCTTTTCATTTCTTTTCTACTTTTTTCTTTTTCATCTTTTCCTTTCATTTTCTTCATTTTTCTTCTTTTTCTTTTTTTTTTTCATTCTTTTCATTTTTCTTTTTTTTTTGTTCTTTTTCTTCTTTTTCTTGCTCTAACTTTTGCCTCGGTCGCCCTTCTGGGTTTTCGGCCCGGCGAGCCTCTCAAGGATAAAAGTGTAGCTTTGTCCATGTTAAATGGTTTTGAGATCCTGAAGTCATCTGAATCTAGGAGAATGGCTGCTGTTCACTGACGATGCAGGAGTCCATCCAATGGAGGGGGCTGAATTTGCCCCTAGTGTTGTGGATAGGAACTTGGTTATCCTTCAGCAATACTTTCTTCTTTCAGCCCTTTTGGGATTTGGCATTCTTGCTGATCTTTGTTAGCTTGAGAAACATCCCAATTTTTTGACTCTTCGAGCACTTTTGACATTTTTGCCCCTAGTTCGAGGGGTGCTTCTGATCTAGCTTTGCAAGCTTCTTTTGACGACATCTGATCTTTTTGATCTAACTTCCCTGCCCCTAGTTCGAGGGCTGCTTCGAATCTGGCCACACAGGCCTCACATTGTAGTTGACCGTTGAACATTCTGAATTCAAGTTCAAGGTTTGAAAGTGAGGGGTCGAGTCTTGGGGCTGAGAGCGATCCTAAGCTGCACAATCTCAAGAGCGATTCCATACAGGTCTTCGCAGGACCGCACAAAACATTTTTTGAAATCTTTTAAGAAAGCGACTAGTCGCTCGTGCTGAAGACAGGGCAGAACCAATCTGGATCAAGCCAGGATCCTTCTTCGTACTCACATTAACAAACACGATCTCATTCATTAAGGGCTTAACACGCCTCTCTTTCCCTCAATTGATCAAATTTTGCAAAACCCGAAGAATTCCTTCCTCTTCATTTTCATCACAATGTTCAAAAAGTTTTGAAAAAGCTTAGGTCAATGCAATGATTTCAAGGTACAGAAGAGCAAGTGAAATGCACTGCCGTTTCATTCAAACTTGCTGGCACAACAAGTTCAAGATAGCAACAAACACAAAAGCGTGAAAACCACCGCTATTTCATTCAGATCTTCTGGTGTAACTGGCTCCATGGCAGAAACAGATTCAAAAGAAAGGGTGTAAAAGACAAACACAAAACAAGATAGTGATGCCCGAGGTAACACCCCCAAAATCACTTGACTCTTAACAAAACACGACTGACTCGATACAACAAGCAGACTTAATTAACTCAGTACAAAAGGACTGACTCAAAACAACACAACAAGATTGACCCAATACCCAAGTCAGAAAGGAAAATTAACAGCATTTGTACATTGCTCAAAACAGTGCATGCCATTCCCAAATCTGGAGTAAACTGAGCGCCATCCGCAGGTGGTTCATCCCATGATCACATAATCACATTATCCCCTCAAGTGCACTAATCCAGTGCCGATATACTTTGCAGGACCTGGCACGCGATGACCTCTTTATCAATCAGATCTTATATTTCATGGCCAAGACGGTAACAACTATCAGTGCCATGACCTGTTTGTTGATGGAAGGCGTAGTACTTGGCCGGATCATGGGAGGGAGGAAGTTTATCTGGCAGTGGCCACGGCTCCAGGGGTTTCAGATCCCCTTTGCTAATCAGGACCCTCAAGGCCGCTGATAGAGACATGTACAGTGGGGTGAACACCCTCTGGCCCCGAGGTGGGTGTTTTGAGGTTTGTGGAGTTTTGCAGGATGCACCAGCAAAGGGATTGACAGGCGCTGACTAGGTATGCCGATCTCTTCCAAGCACGAGATTAGAGTTAAAAAGAACATTCCTGGTACAACGGCCCTTCTCCCGACTTGCCCCTTGATTCAAACTACTCTCAACTTGAGTGGCGAAAGTGTCATCCACAGCCTTTGTAACGACTGCAATCACTTGTTATTTGTCCAACCCTTCGGCTTTCAAAGCCTCAATAGCCCACAGAAGGTGGTCATGAGGATCCATGTCTACCCCTACCTTGTTCTTTCCACTGGCTTCCACTTTGCCAAGGGATTGGCCTTCTTCAAATGCAGCCCGTCCCAAGATTGGGGAGCCTTTTGACATGAAATTCCCAATATGTGGTGTGGTCGATGATGGAGCCAATATCTCGAAGGCTAAATCTGCCATAGTTCTCTGAAGATCTTCGATCATTTTCATCAGCTCAGAAGTAGTCGGCTCACGGGTTTCAGATGATTGGGGTCCAAGTGCATCCATCATGCATAAGTCCACGCTTTCTGGGATAAAAACTTCAGGCTTGGGTAGATGGACTGGGGTGATGTATACGCTGGGGTCGTAAGGGACGGCCAGTGTGGATTAGATTGAGATGTGGATAAGGTACTTGGTCATTGGGGTCTGAAGGTGGCGCTATCATCCGGTTGTCGATGAGATTTTGGACCTCATGACGAAGGCGGTAGCAACAGTCGATGTCATGACTGCGCTGCTGATGGTACACACAGTACTTTGAGGGGTTATGTTTGGCTAGGAGTGAGTCAGGCAGAGGTTGAGGATTGAGGGGTTTGAGATACCCTCTTTCCATCAAGACTTTTAGTGCGCTAGTCAGGCTCATATAGAGAGGGTGAAAGTTCTACCCTGAGCTCGGGTTGGGCCAGTTGTTTGCAGGCTTGGAATGGCAAAAGGGTCGGCTGTGGCGACTGAATTGATCTCAATGGGTTTGGGAATAGTGCTACTACCAGCATTGGTATTCCCTGTAAAAACCCGCCTTATCGGTTCACTTGTTCTGGGAATAATCCCACTGTTGAACGCATTCTCGACCTGAACCCCCAGTTCATGCAAACTTTTGAAAGTGAATAGTGGAGCGACTATCAACTTTTGCAACATTTCATGCTCGAGGTTTCACACCACTATCCGCACTTGATCCCTCTCAGATGGGCGATCTGTCATCTGTGCTGCCTTTGCTCTCCACCATGCAACAAATTCCGCAAACGGCTCTGTAGGATTCTGGTGGGTAGCTTCTAGCTCTTGAGTGGTCATTTCAACTTGGGTATTGTAAGAATATTGATCAACAAAGGCCTCAGCCAATTCTTCCCAGTTCTGTTTCACTGTATTCTCCAATTTGGCATACCAAGCGGCTGCTACACCTGACAAGGTTCTTCCATACAGAGAGAGTTTCTGCGGCTTAGTCAGACCCATCGGCTTCAGGACATCCAAGAAAAGCCAGATATGTACCATAGGATCTCCAGACCCGTTGAAACGGTCAATATATGGCATTTTGAATATGTCTGGGAGCCGTACGGCAAACTCAGTGTACCCATCCTCAATATCGGGAATGGAGTTAAGGCCCTGTGCCTTTTTGAATTGCTTCTCCAGGTTCTTAATTTTCACTGCAGTCGGATCAAGATCATTAGCATCAAGGGGATAAAGCCTTTCATTAGGTTGTACCAAGGGTCTGAAAATCCGAGCTTGAGCCAACCCTTCTCGGGGATCCGGACCATGCAAATCTTCAGCTGGCGGATGTGGGTCAAAGTTTGGTTGAGGTCCCAAAACCGGGTGTGTGCCAGATGCCCCAGATGGGCGTTGCATTTCAGCAGTGGTCTCATCCTGCATAGCAATTCCATGGTCTAATGCTGCTATCACGGCCACAACTTCTTCTGAACCCTGTGCCATCACGACCTGCTGGGTTTGAACAAAGGTAATGTGACTGGTGACTGACGGATCAGTTGTACCGGTGAGCCCTGACTGGCCTTTTTACCCTGCCTCAGCGAAGGAAACACTAGTTGCCTTTGAACTTAATCTCTGACCTGACAAAGTCTATCAACACAAATCTGGTGTACCCGAGGGATATTGGAGCCTTCTGAAGCTATGGTTCCAAGACTACCTAGCAAAGGAGAAAACAGACAGCATCTCAGCCTGATTTCACCAAAACAGATATGAGCACAACTGAATGACTGCACTCTTTACTGAATTCTGCCCAAAATTTTGCCTGTAAACTGATACCCTTAGGTAAAACTGATTCCAAAATACTGATGCCCGCAGGCCTGATACCCAGACTTGCAAACTGATACATGCATTCCTGTAGAGGCTAACTCTAAAAGCACATAATCAAGCAAGTAAGAGCCAAAACATCCTTCTGTTGGGGTAGGGTTTCCTTGTCCTATTTTGTTAGGGGCAAGGGTTTCACTACGCACGTAGCGGTTTCAAACAACCTATAATCGGGTGAGCAACCTGTCCTAGTTTGGGATGGTCACTATAGATTCCGAATAGGCACTGGGTCGAATGGTCAAAAAAGGGTGCCCCGGTAAAAATCGGGTTTGTGTTCCCATCGTGGCAGAGCCCGTAACCGGCCAGCCTTATGGCACGCTTCTCAAAGCGAGTCTTCGACTGACCGTTCAGGAATAGCAGATGGCAAACACGGTGTCCTAGGCGCACCAATGCACATGCAATGCAAAGAAACACATAAGTGTAATCAAAACAAGATATCATGAGTTCGAGTCAAGTTCTCTAAATCCCCAGCAGAGGCGCCAGAAATTGTAGACACGCCCGGACGTCCCGGGAAAAACCCGTTTTGTTCATTGGGCTCACAACAGTTCGGACTCAATGCCACAGTTCTGAATCTCATCTCACAAAGTGCAATGCAAGATCGATAAATCACCAAGGGGTCCAAATCTGGAAAATCATTTTGAAAAACTAATTTTTAGAAAGAAGTGCCAAACATGGCTGTTTTGCCAGATACAGAGTCGCCACCTAAATATTTTATTTTAGGGAAATTTAGGATACCCTGACTCGTGCCTAAGGCCACGTGCCTGTCATCACCAAAGTTGCCTCGGCTCGGGAACTTGGGTATGAGAGGGGAAGGTCATGCAATGAGCACCCCCGCTCGCCCAATCAAAGATCGGCCTTTACTAACATGATATCTTGTTATTGAAAACACATGTGCTCTTATTCCGGTTATTAACCTAGAATTACTATGTG
The DNA here is from genome assembly GCF_055761805.1 of Camellia sinensis. NCBI lineage: Eukaryota > Viridiplantae > Streptophyta > Magnoliopsida > Ericales > Theaceae > Camellia > Camellia sinensis. The sequence goes on from NC_138966.1 coordinate 19,595,261, forward strand.
ATGCGCACAGCATACAAGTATAGACTGGATCGCCTAAGTTGAAACAAAACATCTCATGTTTGTTTTTGAAAGCGGTTTGCTACTCGCAAGTAGGCTAAAATGCGGATTTTGCCACCATCAAGTGGGCCTTAGAAAACATGGTGATTTGCCACTCTCAAGTGGGCTTAAAACTCGCAATCAATGAATTGTTCCAATTCAAGTAGTCCAACCTTCACCCACAGGCATTTTGGCAATTATATCACATGAGCAGTTAGCCCTATGGCAAGCATGCTATCATGGCAGTCACTCACACACATGCAAGGATGCTAAAGCATAAACACTTACCGCGTACTCCGAGCCAAAACAAAAGCTATGTTAGAAATCAATGCATGATCCTAGCTATGTCAAGAATGCCTAATGTAACACATAGAAAATGCAACTAAGATAGGCTCGACTATTCTAAAATGTCATGTGAAATGCAATTTGATACATGTATTCAAACAAGAATTAAAATACAATGCAGTTAGTGTGATGCGCCGAGCCCGGTGCATACAAGACAGATGAACGGATGCAAACATGCGAGCATAAGGATGCTAATTGAAACATGCCCTTAAACTAACCATCGTAAGCTGGTAAATAAAAGGGAGGAAGAAATGGGGGTTGGAAGACATGCATCACACATACGTACACTTATTTACAACATTGCCCTCTCGGAGGAGGGTCCGAATGAATAATACAGAACCAACTAGCTAATCTAAACTAATCTAATTAAACTAGTTATTACACAACAGAATGAATAACAAGCTACAGCTAATTATTACACAACACTAACTAGTTAACAAATCAACTAAATTAGCAATTAAATAAGCATGCAAACTATATGATGTAGGATGCCTCAGCTCTGCTTTGGATGAGAAAGGATGCATGCATGCTCGAGTCGCCTTGTTCGGAAATTCCTCGCGACGCCTCGATTTGCCTCTTTTTGCAATTGATCTCAGAACATTGCACAATGCTCCAGTAGGCTGAAACTCCACCAAGGGAACCTGTGGGAAGGCTGCCGACCAGATATTGGCCTTGGAGACCATCGACCGACCACCTTTTGTGGTGAAAACCAGAAAAAGTGGTCGACCTGCCACTTTATCTGGTCGGCCGACCAGTTTTTGCTGCTGGTTTCTAGTTTTCTGCTATAGAGGACAAGAGACGGGCATGGCAAAGTATTCGCAACACATGTATGCGCGACCACCCTCCCTATCATTACATAAGCTCAAGGGAGTGTAGGTCTCGACCTTCGGGCCACAAATCACGCATCTCGATGCATGATGGCCGATGGCCCGAATTGCACAACTCAATATGGAATGAATGCACATATAAACACCTAAAGCCTAGAACTCCGTCATGTATAGTCAAGAGTGTCGGCGACCGAAAATCGAGGTACGTTTCATCACTTCGAGTATGAAACGTGCCTCGTTTCCCGTGTTTGGACTAATGCCTATTCCAAACACAATGCAACAAACAAGGCATGCACCAATGCAACTCTAGCATGCAATCTTAATGCAATGCAACTAAGTCATGCAAACATGCAAGGGATAACATGCAAATATGCAACTAGCATACACAATGATATGAACTAACAATGGCATACTCAATGCACATGACACTTAGCATACACAATGCACGTAGAAACTAACATACACAATGAGATGAACAAGGCATGCATAATGCAATGATCAATCATGCGACAACATGGCATACTCAATTCTATGAACTACAATGGCATACTCAATGCAAAATGGACTTAAACCAAAATGGATGGGCCTCAGCCACACCTAAATCAGTGGCCAATAGATGATGGAAATAAGGCATCAAAACACATACGATCATGCACAATACAACGGCCCCAAGTCTAAGGCACAAAACACAACTTTTCAAACGCATTGAAAGGATGAAATAGGGAGTGCAATGACATATGTTTCAGCTCTAAAATGGCATACAAAATGACTTCGAATTATGCAAATAACTCATGTAATTCATGTTGAATGGCTCAAGCATCGAAACTAGTGAAGTGTATTACACTATAGGCATGCAAGGCAATGCTCAAATGGCTAAACCAACTCCAAACAGACCCTATGCAGGCCCAAAACAGTAGCAAAACGAGTTGGGATGATGGCTTGAAAGGAACAAAAATGAAGTTCATGCAATGGCTCACAAAATAGGGTATAAAAGCACAACTCTCAAGGGCACTTAAAGAGTGGAAAACATGGAAGTATGACAGCCCTATATGCTTTGGAATATCATGCTCAATGATGCCAAAACATGAAAATACCTCAAGTTAAGCATGCAAGGAACTTCAAAACTCGAAGCTAGTCAGGGCTGTTACACTACAAGCATGCATGGCAAGCATCTTTTGACCAAGTGGCCTTAAAGCAGAGCTGAGGCAGCCCAAAATATAAACAAAACTAGGTTGGGGCATGGCCAAAACATGCTAGAATAGAGGGTCAAAACATCGTGCATTCTAAGGTAGTATACATGATTTACACTACAAGCATATGAAACATGTGAGAGGCTACCAAACCAGCTGAAAACAAGGTCATGGCATGCCAAATGATGACCATAAACCCACTGAAATATGACCAATACATGCAAGGATGACATGCTACTTTGATAAGCCACAAAAGGGATTACTCTACACATGCAAGAGGCAAATCCAAGGTGACCAAACCAGCCATAGACCGAGTCTAGGAAGGTCCCAAAAGTCACCAAAAAGGGCCTGAACCAAGCCTTGGAAGTATGAAAGTACGTGCTCCTCTGAAAGGCCAAAAATGCAAACATACAAGGCCAAAAGAGAGAGGGTCTGCTCTCTCTGATTTAGGCCCTCAAAACCACATGCCAACCATTGAAAATCCGCCAGATTTCAGTGGCTAAAAGGCCAAGAAAAGATCAACACAAAGGTCTCATGGCATGGCACAAAACAAGGCTAAATAGAGCATGTAAGAGGGTAGATGACCCTCAACACCAAAAGAGCCTTAAACAAACATGAAAAACACTTAAATATGAAGCTTTTTTAAGTTGACAACAAAGCCTAAATATGCATGCAAGTATGGCTAAGAGAATGATCAAGATAGAGCTTAAAAAGAGGGAAAAGAAGTTACCCTTGAAGCTCAGCAAAACCAGCAAGTTTTGGGACCAAAAACCAACTCTTCAACCTCTGAAAATACCCTCCAAGAACCTCAGATCAATGGTGGAGGTGTATGGCTATGAGGTGTGGTGCAATAGGTCAAGAACAATACACACTTTGAGCCAAAATATAGAGATATGGAGAGACATATGTATTTTTGCCTCTTACCAAAATCTGAACCTGTGCAAAGGAGAGGGAGGGCCTCTCTTATAGAGATTTGAAGCTAAAGCTTCCTCAAGAAGCTAAAAGCTTGGATGTAAATCCTCCATGTGTATGGAGGATACAGTCTGTGCCTTCCAACTGGCACAGCTGGCATCCACATAATCTGACAAAACAGGAGGAAACCAGCCGACGAGAAAAGGTGGTCGGCCAACCACTTTTCCTGGTCGGCTGGCCAGGGCAAGTGGTCTCCCAGATAAAAAGTGGTCGGCCAAGGGTATTGGTGTTCTCCACACTGAAAGAAAGCCAATGGTGGGGTGGGAAACCAGAAAATGTGGCCCAAAGACCAAGAAAACTAGTTTCCCGACAAGAAAATTAGCTGGCAGGGAAAAGTGGTTTCCAAGGAGAAAAGGTGGTCTCCCTCCCTTGTACCACCTCCCAAACAAGGAAAACAAGGTTCATGCCAAAAATGAACCAACACGGATGCAAAACGAGAGTTTTGGAGGCAAAGCGCGCGGTCGGGGGCCTCGAAAACTGGCTGTTGAGCACAAAAAGTGGCGTACAACCACAAAAGTGGTCTCCCGGACCATATTGTCCCTCTAGACAGAGGAAACAAGGTGTGTTCCAAAGAACGTGCCAAACGGAGAATGTTAAGCGGTCCCAAACCGAGGCGCACGGCCGAAGGCTCCAAAAACCAGAAACTAGTCTTCAAACGGAAGCAGTGGCCTACGACTATGAAAAGTAGTCTACGACCACTGAGAGATGGTCTACAAGACCTCTCCCTCCCTCCGGGAAGAGAAAACAAAACTTAGTCCGCAGACTGAGTCAAAGTACAAAGGGGCCCGAGGTCCGGAGGCGAGGCTCTCAGCCAAAAACTCTGAAACCTCGAAGCGAGCACGGCATGCGCAATCACCGAGCACTCAGTCGATGACGTCTGAGTCTTAAGGTCGGTCAAAAATGGGGTGTCTATAGATCCTAGCTATGTTATCAATGCCTAATGCAACACATGAAAAATGGGACTAAGATAGGCTCGGCTGTTCTAAGATGTTATGTGAATGCAACTTAATAACATGTATTCAAATTGGTATTGAAATATAATGCAGTTTGTATGATGCGCCGAGCCCGGTGCATACAAGATAGATGAGTGGATGCACACATGCAAAGCATAAGGATGCTAATTGAAACATGCCCTAAAACTATCCATCGAAAGCTGGTAAATAAAAGGGAGAAAGAAGTGGGGTTGGAAGAGATGCATCACACACACGCACGCTTATTTACAACATTGTGCCCTCTCGACGGAGGGTCCGAATAATAAGCTAACTAGCTAATCTAAGCTAATTAAACTAATTATTACAAAATAGAACTAATTAACTAATCCTAGTTAACTAATTATTACAAAACAAGCTAATTAACTAACAAGTTAACTGACTAGTTATTACAACACAAATTGAATAGTTAAGTACGTTAGCTACTTAAGTACAAAAACAAATAGCATTAGCTAGCTAAGTAAAGAAGCTAAGTAAATCAGTAAAAGAAAGGGGCTTGGAGCGAGAAGCGCATGCATGCTCGGTTGCCTCGTTCGGAAATCCATCGCGATGCCCCAACTTGCCTCTGTTTGCAATTGTTCTCAGAACCTTGCACAAAGCTCCAGATAGCTCTTGCTCCACCATGGGAACCTCAAGGAACATTGCTGACCACTTGGTGGTGTTTCCAACCACTTGCCGACCACTTGCCTTTGCTGCAGACCAGAAAAAGTGGTCGGTCAGCCATTTTTACTGGTTTGCCGACCACTTTTTGCTGGACTTCTCCAGTTTGCTACAACAGAGAACAAGAAGGGGCATGGCAGTGTATTTGCAAGATATGTGTGCACAACCACTCTCCCTATCATTTCTTAGGCTCAAGGGAGTGTAGTTCTCGACTTTCGGGCCACCAACCGAGCATCGTGATGCACTATGGCCGAGATGCTAAGATTGCACTATTCAATGTAAATGAATGCATAAAAAACACATAAAGCCTTAACCTCTATCATGCATGATCAAGAGGGTCGGCGACCGAGAATTGAGGCACGTTTCATCACTTCAAGTATGAAACGTCCATCGCTTCTCGTGTTTGGACTAACACCTTATCCAAACACAATGCAACACAAGTATGCCAAATACAATGCAATGCAACATGAGCATGCAATAACATGCAAACCAACAAACATGCAACAACATGCAATGCAACAAGCATGCAAACCACATGATCAACTTATCTATGCTAACGACATGCAAAGAATGCTAATGCAACATGAGCATGCAAACACAATGCAATGCAACACAAGCATGCTAACAACCATGCAACGTGAGCATACTAGAACATGCAAACAACATGCTATATGGACTTAAACCGAATACGGACAGACCCCAATCATGCCCAAAATAGTGGCCAAAATGCTGAAATGATGGCATGAAATGCAAGAAAATGCATGCACATGCCTTGGCTCACCAATTAAGTATAAGAGCACAACTCTCAAAAGTCCTTAAAGAGTGAAAAACATGGAAGTGTGACAACACTATAAACTCTGAAATCATGTATGAAATGGTGCCAAACCACTCAAATGACACAAGTATGGCATGCAAGAGCCCTTAAACATGAAAGCTAGTGAATGGGACTAGACAAGAGGCATGCAATGCATGGCACAAATGGATGAACCAGCCACAAACAGAGCTCAATTAGGTCAAAACAAAGACCAAAACATGCTCAGAGGGGAGCTCAAAGGTCTAGGCATGCATGCATACAAGCTAGGCCACAAACAAGGCAACAATGGCATGACCCTTAGAGGCACTCAAATGGTGAAAGAAATGGGAACATGATAGTGCTATATGCTCTGAAATAACATGGTAAATGATGCCAAATCATACACATGTTACAAATGAAGCATGCTAGGAGGCTCAAAGCTTGAAACTAGCATAGGCACTTACACTATAGCTATGCAATACATGAAGCATATGGCCAATGCAACCCAAAACAGTCCTAGAGCATGTCAAAATGATTCTAAAACATGCACGGAGTATAGCCAAAACAAGCTAACATGAAGGGCATGAGGCATGGAATATGCAAGGCCAAAAGGAAGGATTACACTACACCTACCAAAACCAAGAATGAAATGGCATTGCCAACAAGAATCAGAGTTATATCATGGCAAAATAATCCCAAATACACACTGAAATGATAGCTCGCAAGCTTAGGCATGATGTCATACACAATGGCTCATATTTAAGGCATAAAACATGAACCCTCCAACGCATTGAAAGAGTGAAAGATGCGAGTGTATGACCACAGTACACATATTGAAATCACAAAACAAATGATGCCAAATCATGCAAATAGCCCAAGCAATGCATGCTAGTGGCTTGGAAACTCCAAGCTAGTGAGCTAGAATGCACTATGGCTATATAAAGCATGGCATGCATGACCAAAACAACATGAATTAGAGCTTAAGCATGAACAAAAGTTTCTTGGAGTTGAGCCAAAACATGCTAAAATGATGGTCCAAACACATGATGCATGTTAAGATAGATTGCAAGATTACGCTACAAGTGTAGAATGCATGGAAGGGGTGAGTCTATCAAGCCAAGATAGAGATATGCCATAGTGAAATAATGCCAAAAGTAGGCTGAGAACAAGCCAACACAAGCTTAACAAACATGCTCAAACATGAGGCCATTAGGGCAAGCACACAAAATACAAGGAGAGGGGATGACCCCCTCCTATTTGGGACCTCAAAACTATCTTTCCACCACTGAAATTCCTCTGAGTTTCAGTGGTGAGAAGGCCAAAAGGAGGTGGTCCCAATAGCTTAAAACTATAGCACAAAACCAAGGCCAAACATGGAACAAGAGGGGTAGACCACCCGTAACACCAACAAGGCCTTAAACAAACATGTTAAGCCTTAAAAAATAAAATTTTTTGTAGTTAAGAGTTAGGCCTAGATCAGCATGCAAATAGGTCCAAAAGCTTAATAAAAAACCAAGGTTTAAAGGGTTAGAAGCTCACCCTTGTAGAACCACTTCAAAGCTGCAACTCCAGCAACCTTTTTGAGCTAAAACCAATCCAAAAACTCCAAAAACAACCTCAAGGTGCCTCAGCAACACTAGTATGGTGTTTCACTGTGTGTTTGTGTGAAAAAGTAAGAAGAAAGGGGACTTTTAAGCACAAAAATGAGGAGATGAAGCAAGATAGAGATAGCTGGTATATGTATATCTCAAGTAAGTTTTTCTGAACCTAGGACAAGAAGGGAGGAGGCTCCCTTTTATAGAAAACCAAGGATCAAGCTTGTTGAACAAGCTAGGAGCTCTAAGCCATCCCTCCATACACGTGTATGGAGGATGCTTTCTGTGCCCAACAGCTGGCACAGCTGGTAAGAAAATATCTTCAGAAAGATGCAGGAAAGCTGCCGACCACTTGAATTGGTGGGCTAGCTACTTTTACTGGTCAGCCAGCTACTTTTCTGGTTGGCCAGGACAAAAAGTGGTCTCCCAGAAAGAAAAGTGGTCTCCCAGGGGGAAGAGGTGGCCTACACCAGGAAAGCAAGGAGGTGGCATGGTGGGAGACCACTTTTTCCAGCTTCAAACCACTCAAAAGTGGTCTACAGGGAAGAAAACTGGTTGGCGGGGAAGACAAGTGGTTTTCAGGGAGAGAAACTGGTCTCCCACCCTTATTCCACCCTCCAAGCAAGGGAAAAAAGGTTTTTGCCAAAAACAAACCAAAAAGGATGCAAGACAAGAGTTCGGGGGTCGGGGCGCACTGTCGGAAGCCACGAAAACTAGTCTACGGGCACCAAAAGTGGTCTACGAGGGAAAAATGGTCTACAACCACAAAAAGTGGTCTCCCAGACCTCAGTGTCCCTTTAGGCAAAGGCAATAAGGCATGGTTCGAAAACCAAGCCAAGAGGAGAACGTTAAGCGGTCTCGAGACAAGGCACGCGACCGAAGGCTCTGGAAACCGGAAACTAGTCTCCAAGAGGGAAAAGTGGTCTACGACCACAAAAGGTGATCTCCAAGACCTCAGTGTCCCTCTAGGCAAGGGAAAACAAGGTTAGGTTCAAAACCAAACCAAAAGAGAAGCAAGACAAGGTGCTTGGCTGAAGGCTTTGGAAGCCGGAAACTGGCCTACCAGAGGGAAAAGTGGTCTACAGACCCCTCTCTCCCTCCTGACAAGGTCAACAGGGCCTGGTCCATAAACCGAGCCAAAACACAAAGAGTTTAGAGGCCTAGAGGCAAGGCACTCAGCCGAAAACTCTGAAAACTTGAAACGAGCACAAACAAGCACTATCACTGAGCGCTCAATCGATGACGTCTGAGTCTTAAGGTCGGTAAAAAATGGGGTGTCTACAGATGGCTATACGGATTCAGTGGTGACATTGCCGAATGGATTTAAAATGCCATATATAGACCGTTTTGATGGCTCGGGTGATCCCATGGTCCACTTGTGGCTATTTTCAGACATTTTGCGAGCAATGGGCCTAACTAGATTGTAGCAGTTATCCCTCTTCGGCCGGACCCTGTCGGGTATTGCGGCCATTTGGTATGCTAAGTTGGAAGATTCTGTGAAGAGGAGTTGGGAAGAGATGGTCGAGGCCTTTATTGCTCAATACTCCTATAACACTCAAATCGAGGTCATAACTCATGATCTCGAAGCAACTCGTCAAGAGCTGAAGGAGGGCTTCTCCGATTTCGTCACTCAATGGAGGGCCAAGGCCTCCATGATGACCACCCGGCTAGCTGAAAAGGACCAGATCAAAATGGTCGTCTACAATCTGCAACCAAGGCTGCTACAAAAAATGATAGTCTTACCTCTGCCTACCTTTGCTGACCTCGATGAGATAGGGGTGTAGATAGAGGATGTGATGAAACAGGGTCTGATAGATCATGAGAAAGAGCAACCTAAGAGGGCTTTTACACGCCGTTCAAATGCGGCTTGGAGTAGTAATGCAGCTGCAAGGACTTCTGATGTTGGTATGGTCACCACCAAATCGAAAATTGCCACCCCCTTTGCCAGTACATCCAAAACTACCTCACAACCTACAAAGCACCAACCCCGAGGCCAGAGGGTTTTCACCCCACCTTATATGTCTCTATTTGCGGCCTTGAGGGTCCTGATCAGAAAAGGGCATCTGAAGCCCCTAGAGACGCGCCCATTGCCTAATCCCCTCCCTCCTACACACAACTCGGCCAAGTACTGTGCTTTCCACCAACAGCATGTTCATCATACCGACCTATGCTTTAGATTACATGATGAGATTCAAGATCTCATTGACAACAAAGTGATAACACCTCCTCAAAAGCCTAATGTCACTACAAATCCTCTCCTACCACGTAACCAACCCCCGCCACCCAGGCAAGTAAATCTTATCCAAACATTAGCCGTCCCATATGACCCTAGTATATACAACATCCCCTCCCACCTACCTAAGTTAGTGCTGTTCATCCTAGAAAGCACAGACTTGTGCATGGTGAGCGCGTCCATATCCCAACCTGAACCTGTAGTGGTGGCTGTGGTAGAAGAAGGCATGCCTGAGGGCTCCGTGAGCTTAACTGAAGAGGAATATAACCCGTGTCGCTATAATGCGCCAACTTGCCAGGCCAGACCAGGGGTGGAATTGCCAACGGTAATGGAGGTTAATGTAGTCCGGGAGGACGGACCAAGCCAGGGACTAGATGACTTAGCTGAACTCGAGGAGGATATTAGTAATCTGCAGTTCTTCGATGAACAAGATTTGGAGAGTGTACAGATTGGCTAGTTTGATATGAACGGATCAACGGATAATACGGGATGGCTCAGTGATGAACCAGATGTTGATGAGGGTTCTCAACCAAATCAGCAATAGCTGGAAACGAGAATTGCTGCAATGGCCAGAACGGTCAACGACAAGGGAAAGTTGTCGGAGAGCACCGGTACTAAGAATTTTGCTCAAGAATTGGGTAGCATTTGTACAGCCGATACAGAACAGGAGGCCGCGCTGAAGCAGTTCGAGCATGAAAGAACTGAGAGTGATCAGAAGGCTAGAAAAGCCAAAGGCCCTGTGAGGACTGACTGTGTTGTAGATACCAGAGAGCTTACAATGGAATTAGATAGTTGCTTGTCGGTTGCCGGAGGAATGTGGTGGGGAGAAGATAATTTGCATTTTGCCCACACCGATAAAGATTGGCGACAGAATCTGCCAAATGATACATGGTATTCTGAGGAGGGTGATCACATGACTTAGAGTGGGCGATATTTTAAGCCCCCACACTTGGACGAACTAGAAGCATCTGGAAAAGATAAGGAAGCTGAGAAACAGAAGAAGAAACTGTTAGAAGAAAAAGTTGTACTGAAGCAGCTAAAGAAGATTCAAGCAGACATATCCATTTGGGAACTGCTTATGGCTTCACGGGTGCACAGACAAGTCCTCCTATCAGCAATGGATAAGGCTAAGCTCTCTATTGACACAACCCTCGAGCAGTTAGTGGGACTGGTCTTTCCGGGATGGGCTTCGCCAACTTTGACTTTCACAGATAAGGAATTGCCGCCTGAGGGCTCCGAGCACAACAAGCCAGTATACATCTCTGTTGAATGTATAGAGAAGTGGGTACCAGTCGTCCTGGTTGATACCGGGTCTGCAATTAATGTGTGTCCGTCGCACACGACCTATGCTATTGGCTTGAACCCAGCAGACTTTGTACTGACGACCCAGGTGATTCGGGCTTATGACAATACAAGTCGGGAAGTGATGGGGACAGTTTGGATCAGAACGCAGGTTGGCCCGGCACAACTGGACATTGAGTTTCATGTCCTGGATGTTCTGGCCACGTTTAAACTTACTCCTTGGACGGCCGTGGCTGCACCAAGTGAGAGCTGTCTCTTCCACTCTGTATCAGATGTTGAAGTACCCTCATCGGAAGGGGGTAGCCATTGTTTTTGGGAATTCTTCCATACATCCTCCGCCGGAAGTCACTACACCAATACTGGAAATTGTACACGGGAATGAGGATGTCTTTTTGTCTGGGTTTACCTTTGCTGACGCCCCGGGTAGTGCAAGATATCTTGGCTGTTGATGAGGGATTGTACGTCAGTGCTCAATCAGTCTACCTCATGAATAAGCTGCAACATGTACCCGGAATGGGATTGGGAAGGAGCGGCCGGAAAGGCGTTGCTACATTGGCCAAAGTGCCATATAAATCTCATACCTTTGGTTTAGGTTACATGCCTACTAAAGAGGACTGGGTAAGAAAAGGGAAGGAAATGGTAGGAAGAGCCAAAGCTAAGCAAAGTGAAAAACACTATGAGTTGGTGCATAGACCTATTCAAGGAACCCTAAATGGCCGCTTTGTTCGAGAGGGGGAAGATTTTCCATTTTGCGGCTTTCTTGTGACCTACCAGCTGAGGCTGAACAGAGTGCAGAAGATGAGTCCAATGACAGTGAACTTGAGATAGGAGCAACGCTAGCTTGTCTCCTTTCAAATCCTCAGATCACACCGGAGAGCTTTGGGGATGACTTCACCGTTTCCATGATTGGAGATCAATCGGCTGTGGACCATTCCGGTGGTATTCTGGATGCATCTATCGCACCCTCCCTCATTTGGCAGTTCGAGGAGGGCTTTTTGTCCAGCAGTTCTGAATTAGGTAGTGAACCGGAATCTGATTCCACAAAGTTTGTAGAGTCGGAATCAGGTTCTAGTTCTTCTGAGTTGGAGTCCGGTATTCCTGGGATTGATTACCCGGATGCTGTTGTTTTGTCCAGGTCATTTTTTTCCTTTTCTTTTGAGTTAGTTGTAACCGAGGAATTGGACGAGCTGGAAATTGTGAATGAGAATGGTACCACTGCTGTTTCTGAGTACTTTTCTGTGCCACTTGTATATTGCATTGATCATGACTTTCAAAATTTTGATAAAAATGATGAGGAAGGAATTCCTCTAGTTTTAAAACATTTGATTGATCGAGACGAGGTGAGGTTTGTAAAACCTCTTGTTGATGAAATCATTTCAATTAATGTGGATATTGAGAAGGATCCGCGTCTGGTCCAGATCGGGTCCACGTTGTCTTCGGAGGAACGCGAGCGCTTAGTCGCTTTATTAAAAGATTTCAAAGATGTTTTCGCATGGTCCTACGAAGACATGCTTGGAATCGTTCCTAAGATTGTACAGCACTGGATCCCCTTTGACCCTGAGGCCCGGCCTGTCAAGCAGAAGCTTCGGAGAATATGCCCGAATTGGGCTTTGAAAATCAAGGAAGAGGTCACCAAGCAGATAGACGCAGGGTTCTTGCTAGTATCTGAGTATCCTACTTGGTTGGCCAACATTGTTTCGGTACAGAAGAAAGATGGTAGAATTCGGGTGTATATGGATTTCAGAGATCTGAACAAAGCCAGTCCAAAGGACGACTTTCCTCTATTGCACATCGACGAATTGGTGGACTTCACCGCAGGCTATGCGTTGCTCTCCTTTATGGATGGATTTTTCGGGTACAATCAGATCTTGATGGCACCTGAGGATATAGAGAAGACTACTTTCACCACGCCGTGGGGAACCTATTGTTATAGGGTGATGCCGTTCGGTCTGAAAAATATCGAGGGTACTTTTGAACGGGCTGCAATCATGATCTTGCATGATATGATCCACAAAGAGGTTGAGGTGTACGTGGATGACATGATTGTCAAGTCCAAGGAAAGAGAAGGCCACTACACTGCCTTGAAGAAATTTTTCCAACGGATCAGAGAATATTGGTTGCGACTGAATCCACAAAAATGCACTTTTGGTGTCACAGCAGGGAAAATGCTTGGGTTCTTGATTACGCAGAGGGGCATTGAGGTTGATCCTTCCAAAATCAAGGTCATCCTAGAAATGCCACCACCAAGGACTGAAAAGGATGTGTGAGGCTTTCTAGGTAAAGTGCAATTCATAAGACGGTTTATTGCAAAATTAACCTTGACTTGTGAATCACTATTTGGTCTCCTGAAGAAAGGAAAAAAGTTCCAATGGGATGACCGATGCATTTGAGTAGATCAAGTAGTATCTACAGAACTCACCCGTGTTGTCACTGCCAGAGCTAGGGAAGCCGTTGATTTTGTATTTGTTAGTAACCGACACGACAATGGGCTACATGCTTGCATAGGAATCGGAGGATAGAGTGGAGAAGGCCATCTACTCCTTGAGCAAGAAGATGCTGGAATATGAGACCTGTTACACTTCGCTCGAGAAGGCTTGCTTGGCCTTGGTATGGGTTACCAGGAAGTTGAGGCACTATTTGTTAGCTCACTCTGTAATTTTGGTTTTAAGAGTGGATCCTATCAAATGTCTCTTCGAGAAATCAGCACTTACGAGTAGGCTAGCCCGTTGGTTGCTTCTTCTCTACGAATTTTATTTGAAGTATATGACTCGTAAGTCTGTCAAAGGGAGAGCGGTAGCGGAGTTCCTAGCTGATCACCCAATCAATGGGGATGAAGTAGTAGAGTATTAGTTCCTAGACGAGGGTATTCTGCAAGTTGAAGAAGAAATTTGGACTATATACTTTGATGGAGCGTCTAACCAATACGGTTATGGGATAGGGGTGTTGCTGATAGCACCCGACAATTCCCAGATACCTTTAGCTTTCAAACTCCGGTTCAAGGTATCAAACAACGAACCAGAATACGAGGCATGTATTGCTGGGTAGGAAGCCGCCTTAGAACTAGGGGAGAAATGGTTGGACGTCATTGGGGACTCGAACCTGGTTGTGTCTCAAGCAAAACGAGATTGGAAGGTTAAGGAAGAAAGGGTGAAAATCTATCACCAAAGCTTGGATGTTCTGATTCCCAGGTTTAAGAAGCTAACCTTCACGCATTTGTTAAGAGAGAGCAACAGGTTCGCTGATGCTTTATCAACTCTATCTTCCATGATAGACATCCCTTTGGGAGTCCAGATGCGTCCGACCATTACTGAATGGAGATATGTGCCAGCCTACGAGCTGATCGCCGCAATAGAATAAGTACAAGATCAGAACCCCTGGTATCATGATATCTGGAACTTTTTGGAAAATGAGGCTTATCCACTAGGGGCAAATGTAAAAGATAAGAGGGCAATATGGCGAATGGTTGCTTAGTTTATCATCTGCGGGGGTAAATTGTACAAACGAGGCCATCTGGGAATGCATAAACTGTGTGTCAATGCAGAAGAGTCGAAGCGCCTAATGGAGGCCATCCACAGAGGAGAGTGAGGATCGCACATGAGCGGAGTGATGTTAGCTCGGAAAATACTCAGGCAGGGTTACTACTGGTCAACCATGGAGGAGGATTGTATTGGTTTTGTTCAGCGATGCCATATATACCAAATTCATCCAAATCGCATGAACATCCAGCCGTCAAAGTTGTACAACACGACTTCACCATGGCCGTTTTCAGTTTGGGGAATTGATGTTATTGGGGCAGTTTCTCCGAAGGGGTCAAACGGGCATGAGTATATCCTAGTGGCAATAGACTATTTTACAAAGTGGGTCGAGGCGCAATCCTATGCAGTGCTGAAAGCTGCACATGTAGCCAAGTTCATCAGGCATAACATCATCTGTCGTTATGGGGTCCCGAATGAGATCATCTCAGACAATGGTTCCCACTTCAAGAAAGAAGTGATCGACTTGTTGGAGAAATACAATGTGGCTTTTCACAAGTCATCCACATATCGGCCACAATCCAACAGAGCTGTTGAGGCCGCCAATAAGAACATCAAGCATATTCTACAGAAGATAATGGAAACCTACAGGGACTGTCCAGACAAGTTGCCATTTGCTTTCTGGGGCTATAGGACATCAATTCGGACATCTACTGGGGCAACTCCGTATTCTCTAGTTTATGGGATGAAAGCTGTTCTTCCAATTGAAGTTGAGGTTCCGTTGCTGCGAGTTATGGCTGAGTGCTAGATAGCAAAAACGGATTGGCAGCAGAGCAAGTTTGAGGAACTAATGCTGTTCGACGAGAGGAGACTGAAAGCACTGTACCACGTCCAAGGTTATCAACACAGAATTTCCAGGGCTTTCAACAAGAAAGTTAAGTCCAGGAATCTAAAAGAAGGCGATTTGGTTCTCAAAGACAACCGACTCCTATCCATGACCCTAGGGGCAAGTTCAGACCTAATTGGACTGGTCCTTACATCATCAAATCTATTTGGTCCGGTGGAGCTGTCATTCTTATGGACCTAGATGGCCTCGAATTCTCCTAACCAATCATCATGGACAAGTTAAAGAAATACTATCCTTGCGTGGCTTGCTAGGTCGAAAACCCGAAAGGGCGACCTAGGCAAAAGTTAGAGCACAAAAAAATTAGAAAAAAGAAAAACTGAGCTCGCAAGGTTGAAAACCCAGAAAGGGTGGCCTTGGCAAAAGTTAGAGCGCAAAAGGAGAGTGTTAATACCCGAGTGAACCCGAACCGAACTACGTAAGCCTTGATTCCCATCTTCCGGATACGTAGGCAACTTCATTCTGAAGTCCCGCCATAAACACTTCCAAATCAATTGTGTCCATGAGATTGTTCTGGTCATCTTTGTCTTTTCTGCGTCCAAGAGTTCGCTTGTGGTCTTCACTATGACAGCTGGTTACAATATAGTGCAGTGCTATGCAGACAAGGGGCAATTTTCCATTACGGTGCAGTGCTCTTCAGACAAGTGACAACTTTTTGTTTGCTGGATTTGGGGTTGTACATCTCAAGGATAGATTCCAAGTATGTCCAGTTGTGATCTTTATCGAAAATGGTTTTGAAAAGTTTTAATAAAAGTTGATTTTGTTCAAATTACTCTTTTTTACAACTCAGACCATTTTTGGACCAAAAGAAAAATTATCAGTGCCTACAACTTTAATTCTTTATTTTCAATACAAAGTTCTTTACCTTTCGACACAAATCAAAGTTGCTTATATTACATTCAAAAGGAAAACTTGAAAGTATAGATTAAAGCAATAAACTTGGGGCATTAATGAGTCAGGTGTTCCTGCGTCCCCTCCCAAAGCTTGTGGAAGCTTCAGATGTTAAAGTAGACCCGGTTTGCGCCTCATCTTCAAGCCAAGCTATGCATTCGCCAGAAAGGGCACAACTAAAATTAAGAGTGGAAGCCAGAAGTTCTCTTCTCCTCCAGGCAGTGGGATATTGAGCTAGTTGTGAACCTCGGATCGAAAATGAAGCCGGGTACTCTACTCCCTCTTTTGGGCAGGTCTGGTCGTGCCCAAACTGATACCTGAACCGGGATGAAAAATAGAAGACACAGTATGTCAAGCCAATCAACTGAATACCAGGTTGTTGAGACATGTTGTAGCTCATATCGGGCAGATTAAACCAGGGGTAATGCCAAGTAATGTCGACAGAAGATCTGTGGCACATCCAATGGCACCACCACCCGTCGTTCGGGAAATCAACTAGCCATTGGCGAAAGAAATAGCCGCGCACTGAATATGCAGGGCAAGAGTCCACTACTTTTCAACCTGTCCATGAGCTATATCTAGAAGGGGATGAAAAATCAGAGAGATTAAAGAATAGAGAGATGTATGTGGAGAGAAAAGTGAGAAAGGGTTCTTGAGGGAAAAATAGAGTTTGAGGGCCGAGTGATGTGAGAAACACATTCGAGAAGGGGGAGGAAACATTACCTGCAAGAGTAGTGGACTTCCTGCGAACTTGGTTGTCTCCCGGCAATGGAGGCGTCGAAGCCCATCAAAGTCTTGGCTAATGTTAAGCCAATGCAGCTCTTGCCCTCTTTCAAGCCTTGGGCCACTTCAATCAAGCGAATGCTAGACCCGCCAAAACCGGGGGCAAGCAGAAAGTGAGCCAACATACACAAACAAAGGGCATGCTACCCAAAACTCTGCCAGAGATGGTCGCCGGGGTTACCGGTGTCAGAAAATCGATGAATGAGGTTGGGAATATCCAGCTCTTCATTATGAACCAAAGATCAGACATCATGTAGAGTGAGTCCACACACCCTTCCTAAGGCCTGGACATGACCAAAACAGGGCTGGAGAAAGATTTCCTCGTCACGTCAGGAATCCATCAGAACATGGAATTCTTCAATTGCAGGGAATATCTCTTGCCCCCCGAAGCTAAACACATGTGTAACCGAGTTCCAACATCTAGCCGCGACATGAAGGAATGGAAAACACAGTGGGGTAATGTAGACACCCCATTTTTGACCGTCCTCAAGACTTGGACGTCACCGTTTGAATACTCGGTGATTATCCATGTTTGTGTTCGTTTGGAGTTCCCGGAGGTCTCGGCTCGCGTGCCCTGCCTCAGGATCTCCGAACTCAACCGTTTAGTGTCTGGTTTTGCACCAAACACTTGCATCTTGCCTTTGAGAGGCAGGGTAGTGCTTGTAGACCATCCCCACCCACCACCGGCAGTGGCTAGAGGCCACCGGCTGGTTTTTGCTGCCACCGGCAATGTATATTGCCGGCCGGCACTATTTGTTGCCGGTCAGCACTTTTTAGTGCTGGCCGGCACTCTTTTTGGCCAAGATGACATTTTTGGCCGGCCGATTACTGTGCATCTGCTTTTGCAAATATTTTAAGACAGCTGTCTTGCCTTTTTCTCCCCTCCATACACGTGTATGGAGGGATCTCCCTCTTATGAAGCTTGTCTTGTAAGCTTTACAAGACAAGAAGTGCCATATAGAGAGGAGAGGCTCTCTTGGCTTAAAAAGGTTAGGGAGTTTAGATATTTTGAGAGCAAAAACAGCCATTGTTAAGCTCTGGTTTTAGGGTTTGAGTTAGATACACTCCCTATATCTCTTTCCCTCTCTTTTGTGCACTAGGTGTTTTGTGTCTTACTATTGCACACAAACACCTAGTGTTTCACCTTCCTCTTGGAACTGAGGTTCTAAGGGACTGATTTTGAAGTTTTGGCATTGGATTCAAGCTAAAGGAGGCCATTGGAGCACCATTTGTGAAGGGGTCTTCAAGGGTGAGAACCTAGTCTCCTTTTTCCCCATTTTTGCATTGATTTTCTACCTATCTTAGAGCTGTTTTTGTGCTTATTGTATAATACAAAAAAGTTCTGTTCTTAGGCCCTCTTTATTGTTTATTAAGAGTGTTTTGTTGTTTGAGGGTGGTTGACCCCCCTTAGGCCTTGAAAGGCCTCATTTTGGGCCATTTTGTGCTAGCTCCGGGATTTTGGTGTTGGGGTCTCTTCACCACTGAAATCTTGAGGGATTTCAGTGGTGAAGATGATGCCTTGAAGTCCCAAGAAGGAGAGGGCCACCCCCTCTCCTTGTTGTCCTTGAAAAGGGCATGTTTTGGCCTCTTGAGAGAGCATTATGCTTGAGTGTGTGTTGAGCATGTTTAGGTTGTTTTTCATGCTTATATATCCATAATATAACATGATTTTAAATCGGTTTTGGTACTCCATGCATGCTTAGCATAGTTGCCTTGTAATGCCTTGTTATGCCTTAACATGTCTTAGGTTGTTAGCCTTTGTTGGAGCATGTTTTAGGCTTAGTCTTGTGAAGATTTTGTGCATGTTTTGCCATGTTCTAGGTCTGTCCTAGGTTGTTTGGGTTGATTTTGGCATGCTTGATATAGCTCCTTTGTATTTGGGCTTGTTGGCCTTGGGGATGTGCATGTGTAGCATGACATCTTTGCATCGATTTGGTGATTTGGGGTCCCCCCCACATGTTATTTCAGTCCCATTTCCATGCTTGTTTGATTGCCGTGCATGCCTCTTTAATGCTTTGGAAGCTTGTGTAGCAATGCTCCATGTTTTGGTGTTTATGCATGCCTTTGTTTTTGAGTCACTTAGATGCCATCTAAGTAGTCCTTTAGCTTTGTTTTAACATGCTAAACCTTTGATTTTGGTCCTTCCTTTTATGCCATGTTTGGTCTTGTTAAGTGTAGTTCAATGCTCCCTGGATTTGCTTTGAACACTTAGACTATTTGTTGCATGTTTGGCTTGATTTATTGCTTGGTTTGGCACCATGATTTAGCATGATTTCAATGCTTATGTTGCATGCTAATTAGTCCATGATTCCCCCTTTCAAGTGTGCTTGAGAGTTGTTCAATTTATGCCTAAGTGTTGGCCTTTCAACATATGTATGTGTGCATGTGTATTTGGTCCCTCATTGTAGCACTATGGCTACTGTTTTAGGCCTATTTAGAGTTGCCTAATTCATGTTTAAGTCCATCTTTGCACCCATTTGCATTGCCATATGTATGCTTGTATGCCTGCATAAGTTAGTTGCCATGTCATGTTGCATCCTTAGTTTGTATGCTTAGGTTGCATTACATTTTGCATGCATCCCTTGTCCCTTGATTTGGTGATAGGGATTAGGACTTTGGTTTGATTTGGTTTGCATTTCATTTGAAATCAAAGTTGCATACTTTGTTCTTTGGGCCGAGAATCGAGGCACATGCCCCTTTGAGTCATTATCATGATAAGGGACATGGTTGGTGCATATATGCCTTGAATTGTGCTGCCATGCTTTGCCTTGCCCTCTGCTGCTGTGAGTTGCAGGTTCTGCAGGAATTTATTGCCAGCCGGCAGTATTTAGTGCCGACCGGCAGTCAATCGATGGCCGGTGGATCTATTTTGTGCCGGTGACTAAGTGCTACTGCCGGTGGAAATTCTGCTTAGCCGATGATATTCCCCAGTGTCCTGAGAGGCATCCCTGAGACTTTGGCAGTTTTCAGAGGAGCAGAGCAGGGAAAACAGAGGCAAACTATGCATGGCAGTGCGATTCCGAGCCAGTCCCGAGCATGTGTTGCATCTGGCCCTCGCCCCGAGGCGGTTTATCTGTTTTCTTAGCTTAATTTAATTTGTTAATTAAATTAATTAATTTGTAATATTTAATTAGCTTGCGTAGTTAATTAATCTGTAATATTTATTTGATCCCTTCGAGTGAGGGCAAATATGTAATAAGTGTGCGTGAGTTTGTGTATGTCTTCCAACCTCAAGTCTTTCTTCCCTTTTATTTACCTGCTTATGATGGTAGATTAGGGCACGTTTAAATTAGCATACCTTATGCTATGCATGCGTGCATTCATGCATTTGTGCTACATGCATTAGGCTCGGTACATCACGCTAACTGCATTTGTACTTCAAATTCTAAACTGAATATGTGATAGTTGTGCATTTCTCACATGCCATGTTTAGGATAGCCGAGCCTATTCTAGAAACACTTTGTATGCGATGCATTAGGCACTTAACATGGACTTGGATAATGCATGTTTGCTAACGAGTTCTTTGTTTTGGCACGGAGTACGATGTAAGTATTTCCGCTTTAGCATATCGCATGAGTGTGAATGTTGCCATGTCAGCATGCTTAACATGTGGCTAGATGCTTATGTGTTATAAACTGCTTGGATGCCTGTGGGTGAAGGTTGGATTGTTTGAGTTGGAAGAACTCATTGAAATCCGTGTTTTAGCCTACTTGCGAGTAGCAAATCCAAAACATTTTCCAAAACAAACGGATATGCAATGCTTATTTCCAAATTAGGCAATCTAGTCTATACTTGTTTGTTGCGCGCATAACATAGTAATTATAGGCTAATAATTGGTTTAAGAACACATAAAGTTTTCAAAAACGGATATCACGGTTAGTAGAGGCCGGTCTTTGAACCGGGCGAAAGGGGGTGCTCATAGCTGACCTTCCCCGATCGTACCCAAGCTCCCGAGCAGAGACAACTCCGGTGATGACGGACATGTGGCCTTCGGCACCGAGTCAGGGTTTCCTAAATTTCCCCATTTAAAAAAATATTTAGGTGGCGACTCTGTATCTGGAAAAGCAGTCCATGTTTGGCACTACTTTTTCAAAAATCTGTTTCTCAAAACGATTTGCCAGATTTGGACTCCTTGGTTCAGATTAAGAACCGCGATACAAATAATCGCGAGTCCGAACTGTAGCGTGAGGCCCACGCGGGCGCGTCTATAGGTATGACTTAGCGGGAATAGTGCATTTATCCTGAAACCCCAGAAATTCACTTTTTTCGATCCATCTAAAGTTGCAATCCAAGTTGAGAGTTTTTGGGCGAAGAATGGCTCCATTTGTGGCAAAAACAGAGATGGAATGAAGAAACTACGAAGTCTCAAACTTTTGTAGAAGATAAGGCACTGAGTGGAAGACAGGTGGCAGCAATTTGGAGACTCTCGCATCATTGGCCGACCGACAAGTTAAGGTGGCAAACCGGCCACCTTTAGTAGCCGACCGGCCACTTTTGGTGGCCGACAGTCACCACTAAGTGGCCAATGTGCCCAGCAGAGTTCCTTTGGTCTTCTTTTGTGTTGAGAATGCTGAGAATCTGTGTTTTATTCTACTCTTGATGCATTCAGTTGTCTTGTTTCAGTAGTTTTGTTGAGTCACTTTTATGTTATTTCAATTTGTTTATCGAGTTGTTTTGTTGTTGCTTATCGAGTTGTATATGTTTCGTTTATCGAGTTGTTGTTTTGTTTATCGAGTTGTTGCATTAGTTGTTCATTGAGTTGTTTTACTCTATTTGTTATGTGTTGGTCGGTTCATTACTTGACTAAGCAATTATCAAGACAATGTACAATATTCAATTTCCATCAATCCCGTTTTTGTGTAAAATGGTGCAATGCGATGCTTAGAATATAAAATGTAACACGTTTTCATCAAAAAGTTATTTTCATTCCAATCATGGTTTCTTTTTACAAAAGGGTACAAGTTTTTAAGAAAATAAAACTGTCTAAAGTTGTATAATGTGCTAACACTATTAGCGAAAAGAAACAAAGCGAAAACACATGACTCAGCGACGGCTAACTCAAGCTCTAGAGGCCCTCTTTGTTCTCTTCCTCGGCGGAGTGGACTCTGCAGAGCTATCCTCATCGGCATCACTATTTGAACCCGATGCAGAACCGGAACTGAAGTCGTCGTCCTCTACATCAAAACCTGGCTCAGCCTCATCTCCACTAGCAGAATCTGAGTCAGCATCATCATCTCCGCTCTCGGATGACTCGTCATGCTAATCTCCAGCCTCCTTGGTCTCGCTAGTCTCATCGTTATCGCGTATGATAGGCTCTTGACGTCTCCCTCGGCTGTGTGCCAGAGCCTGTCTCTCTCTCCCTGCTTCTAAAGGGGCCACTGATGGTCCTATTTCTGTCGCCGCCAGCCCTGTTGGTAGATATGTGACTTGAAAAGGCAGTTTGAATATGTCAGTCATAGTATGTATATCAGATGCAAGTATCGTGTGTGGAATGAGTACATGCAAAAGTTAGATATGGTGGGTGAATGCAATGTGCCAGATATGATCTATACATGCAGTGTATCAGTGCAGTGTGGGGAAATGTTCAGTTGAGATGTCAGTTTTAGTATGTCAGCAGAAATATGATGACCGAAATGCAAGAAAATTAAAAAATTACCTGAATACCGTGGGAGCCGAGAATCGCCTCCCTTCTCAAGATCATGCCCTTGAATGAGGCCAACATCTCGAGTAACCCTTCAACATACCCTATGGAGGGCTGCAAATGCAAGTTGGAATGATCAGTGTCTGGAATGAATGAATGCCTGAGTATCTGAGCGAGAATGGAAAAAATGAAAGCTCTAGCACATAGTGGAGGTGAATTAGGTGTCCTGACATATCGGTGACCTGGCAATGACGGCTCAATCGGTATCTGATGAGGCTCTCCATAGTACCGCTAGCCTGTCAGCTCGGTCGAAAGCTTTGGCCATCTAAAACTCTGCGTAGCGGGAGGCATTCCTCTAGTCCTGTCCCTTGGTCTTCAGGCCTTGCTCATCGAAGGGGCATCTACTGCTCGGGCCTTGCTTGTTGAAGGGGTGTCGGCTGCCCTCCCTGTATGAGCACGAATACCTATCAAGGGAGGCATGAGGTACGTCTGGATGTAAGTCATATAGTCTCCCTGGTCAAGGAAATTGTCTGCATCTACACCTCATATAAAGTCAATGATCTCCTGAGAGGAGAGACTCTCTGTGGCTCGCATAGATGGTGAAGGTGATATGGGAATCGACTGTAATGGCACACCTAGCGTCTGGCGCAGGAAGCACTCACCTAGGAACCAGGCTCGACATACTGGTCCCTCAAGCACGAGCCGATAATGAGAAGCGCCCCAAGCGCCGGCAAACTGATATCTGACACCCTCTAGCATTGTCGCCCAGAGTTGCCACGTGATCTGCAGACAGCAAGTGCATAGATCGATTAGTTGCCATTAGATATGCAACGTGAATTGTAGCTAAAAGCAGGAAGAACTGTGAGTTTTGAGTTACCTCTGCTACCTTCACTATATCGAAATACTGGCGAAAAAATGAAAGGGTCTCTCAGGTGCTCAGTTGACGTCTCCCATCATATTGGTGAGAGTATGGCACCCCAGGAGGCATCTTGACCTCCGGCTCTGGGGCAAGCGTCAGAAAATAGGCATACACCCATAGCTGTAAAAAGCAAGAGGGTGACAGTGAGTATACAATGAGTAAACACAAATAATGCGGAAAGCAGAGTATGTGTGCAATGTCCAGAAAATGCAAAATGCAGAGAATACAGAATACGAAGAAAATGCAGAAATTAGACTATGTGTGTGCAGTGTGCGGTGCGTGCGATATACAGAAAGTGCAAAGTAGAAAGCATGGTAGAGAATGTAAAAAAAAAGGAACATCAAGAAGCCTTGCGCATACTACTCGATCTCCTCTACAGTCTCTGGAGCTGTCCCTTTGAACTGGTTTGCGAACCAGCTGTACCGGACCATCCCTGATCGGAAGATACGTGGGCATGCCCCCAACAAATAGATCTAGGTGGCCTCCCACTCGCCCATGTCAGTATCATATGGGATTGGCCGGCCTCCTACCTCGATGCCCGTCAGCATAGCAAAATCATATGGGGTCATCGTCATATCTCCCGCGATAGAGAAATGGAAAGAGTTGGTGGTGTTCCACCATCTCTCTACTAGCGTGCCTAGGAGGGACCTGCTCGCCATGAGGTGCGACAGCGCCATACAGAACAAACCAAACCCCGCCTTATCAATGATCTGGCGGACACCATTGAGGAGGTCCATGTACCACTCCCTCGTCGATATAGACCCATATCCCTGGGTAAAACGAGAGTTTACCTATGTTCAGAATGAGCAGAAGAAATACAGTGCGTACATGTATTCAGAATGAACAGATGAAATACAATGCAAAGGTGCGAGCTATACAGGAAATGTGAAGTACATCACAAAAAATGTAAGAATACAGTGCATACCTCGGAGGAGCCATGAGATAAGTGAGACTCTAGCACTCGCAGCAAGAGATCTGCTGGTGCGCCTCGTGCAAATCCGCTCAAATGATGAATTGTATCAGGTGGTAGTACATGCGCCTCGGGACGGTCTCTCCCCGGATCGAAAGGTCAGACTCTAGGTGGTAATGGTATGTACTCGAGATCTCCCTCTATCCTTGGAGAACCTCTATCGTGAGGAATGTCGTTTACCATCTGGAAAGAAGGTGAGAAAGTGGGCAAAAGTGAGCAAAATTGGTCGAAAATGCCAAAAATCAACAAAAGTGAACTCTCGGAGAGAGAAAATGGGAGAAAAATTCAAAGCCCGAGAAAAGGCGCCAAACTCAAGACAAACTTGGAGGAAACACACCTCAAGTGGCGAAAATGGAGAAAAAAAGTCCGAATTTTTTTTTCAATCGGTTCAAAACGGAGGAAATTGAGAGGTTTTAGCGAATCAACTTCACGTGGGGCGTTGGAAAACACGTATAAAGCACAGATCTAGGAGGAAAAAGTGTCTAGGGAAGACAAGGAAGCAATTTCGGCAATGTGGGTGTAAGCAAATGTGATTTGGAAAGGTGTACTTAAAGATCTCTATGCAAAAAGACCAAAATGGCCCAGATTTGCCACAAGTGGCCGACCGGCCATTTTTTGTGGCCGACGGCCACCTTAAGTGGCCGACAAAATCCTCACGTAGCCGACATGGCTTCAGGGTGGCCGACAGGCTTCTAGTGTTTTCCCGGTGTGTTTTTATGCTGTTTTGTGTCCTCGGTTCTCGAGAAAGTGCAAGAAAAGTTTGCTTCTCAACTCAAAGTGTCTTCGCAGAAGTTTCGAAACATGACTTCGATGCATGACACATCATCAGCCGGCATGAACGAGGTGTATCCTTTTGACAAATATTACAACTCCTCCGGGAGGTAAATCAAAGGTTGCAACTAAATCGGTTCTATTAAGGCACGTTTTTTTTATCGTCGCATAGAACGTGAATTTCTTTATTCAGTATTTTGCGTCAAACATGTTGTTATCCTCGCGTTGAACATGCATTTTCGCGATTGACTATCGCATGCATCCTATTGCATAGAATGTGCATTTTTCCGTCTCTTGCATAGAACATGCTTTTGTTATTGCTGCATAGAACATGCTTTTCTAATCTTGTATAGAATGTGCATGCTTACTATATTATGCTTGTGAAGATTCTTTCTTATACATGCATGATATTCTATGTATGGTTCATTCAGAGGGGTTCCAGGTGAGACCGCTTCTGCCCTTTGAACCACTCCTTGTTGGTTAGAAACATTTGGGTACGCCCGGTGTTTACATCGCCTCCTTGTTGGTTAGAAATATTTGGGTACGCTTGGTGTGTACACTACACCCTTGTTGGTTAGAAACATTCGGGTACGCCCGGTGTTTACCCTACACCCTTGTTGGTTAGAAACATTCAGGTACGCCCGGTGTTTACATCGACACTTTGCTTTGGTTAGAAACATTGGGACGTGCTCTGATGTTTATAGCACCCCCCCTCGGTTAGAAGCGTTTGGAACGTTTCCGATGCTTATACCACTTTTCTTTGGTTAGAAACATTGGGACGTGCTCTGATGTTTATACCACCTTCCCGATTAGAAGCATTTGGAACGTATTCCGATGTTTATACCACCCTGTTTTGGTTAGAAACATTGGGACGTGCTTTGATGTTTATACCACCCTCCGGTGTTTACACCACTTCCTTTCTCCTCTCGCGTGTGACGCGTTAGGATGTTTTCGGTTAGAAACATTTGGGTACGCCCGGTGTTTACACCATCCACTTCCCCTCTCGTGTACAACGTGTTAGGACGCTTTGGTTAAAAGCATATGGACGGATTCCAATGCTTATACTGCTCTTTGTTTTGGCTACATAATATTTTGGATGCGTTTCAATTGTTATCACTGTTCTCTGTGGTTCGAAACCATAGGGTGTGTCCCTAGGTTCACACCATCTCTCTCCTCGCGTGTGCCACGCATTAGGATCTTGTTTCACGCCTCAGGTGCGCCCGAGAGTTATGTTGTTCTTTGCCTTTCCTGCGTGATGCGTAGTTAAGCTTGCATAATTTTCTTACATCCTTTCTGTATGAAATATGGTTTGGTTCATGTTTACTTGCTTATGTATAAGTTTGCTGTAGCATTCTTTTGCATAACATTAACATTTAGATGTTTCATTGCAGCCCTCATTGTATAATCATAAGTTATGTTCTGCATCGTGCATATCATTTGCATCTTGTCCCAGAACTACGCTGGTTTGATTCGTTGCAAAGGGATACGCAGGCAGCTTGCGGGTGCAACAATGCTTTGTTTTGTTTGGCTGTTTGTCTGAGTCTTCGGCCTTGTCAAAAATGGGTCGTCTCTGGGCTTTGACCTTCACTCCCGTCATTTCATGGCTTTCGAGTTCTGTCAAAGAGGGGCAACTGTAGACACCCCATTTTTGACTGACCTCAAGACTTGGACGTCATCGTTTGTGCACTCGATGATTGTGCTTGTTTGTGCTTTTTTTGAGCGCCCGAAGTTCTCGGCGGAACGCCTTGTCTGTGAGCCTCTAAACCCATTTTGTTTTGCGCTTGTTTTTGGGCCAAACCTTGTTGCCTCTTGCCTGGAAATGGGAGGGGTCTTGTTGGCCACTTTTTGTTCTTGTCGAAAACTTGAAGTGGCCGACGACCATTTAAGGTGGCCAACGGCCATTTGTTCCATTTTTCAGATATTTGTTTGCCAGCTGTGCCAGTTGTTGTTCACTGAAGTGAATCTCCATACACGTGTATGGAAGGATGAATACAAGCCTAAACCTTGATTTTCTATATATAGGGAATGCTCTCCCCCATTTGGAGAGGTTGGACATTTTGGATCAAAATTTCCTCTCTCTTTTCTTATTTTTTGCCTTATAATTAGATTTCTCTACACTTTTGCACAAGAACCCTTAACCAAACATTCTCACCTTGGAGCCAAGGTTCTTTGAGGTCTAGTTTGAGCTCTTGAGAGAGGTTTGAGCTAGAATTTGTGCCTGTTTTGTGCTGTGCTTGAAGAGGTATAAGACTTACCTTGTAGGCTTTGTTTTGATTACTTGCTTTGCCACTTTTTTGTACTATTTTTGGCCTGGTTTTCAACTACAAAAAACTTTGATTTTTGAGTCTTAACATGATGGTTTGAGGTCATTTTGTGTAAAGGGGTAGTCTACCCTTCTTGTTGCCTAATTGTGAAGCTTTTTGTGCCATCTTTCAAGGCTTTCAAATCAAACTTTTTGGACCTTTAAACCACTAAAATTTAGAGTTATTTCAGTGGTGGAAAACATGTTTTGAAGTCCAAAATGGGAGGGGTAAGCCTCCCCTCCTTGTGTCTCACTTGTATGCCTAGTTAGCATGACATGGTAGCATGTTTTTGTAGCCTAACGTAGCTTATTTCAAGCATGTTCTTGCTATTTTTTTTGGAATGATTTAGCTTTGTTTTGGGCTGCTTTGGTCATATGAGTCTTGTTTGTCATAGTTGTAGTGCAAATGGCTTCACTAGTTTGGTGTTTTAGGCCATTAAAGATACTTTGCTTGAGTTGGTTGCATGTTGTAGTGTCTTTTTACATGTAATTTCAGCATATATAGCTCTGTCACATGCTCATTTGTTTCACTCTTTCTTCGCTTTTTTAGAGTTGCTCTTGAGTCTTGTTCGCAAGCCAACATGTGAGCATGTTTTTCTAGCATTTTGTACTTTAATCTCAGCATGATTTTGCTACTATTTTGACTGGCCTTAGCTCTGTTTTGAGTTGGTTTGGCCCTTTGAGGCTTGTATTGTGTGGTTGTAGTGCAGTCTTTTTCATTAGCTTAATGTTTTATGCTTTCAAGCATGAATTGCATGAGTTGTTTTCATGTTTTAGTGTCATTTTGCACTCCATTTCAACACTGAAATCTATGTGATGTCCCTCTATTCTTCACTCTTTCATTTGTTTTGAAAGTGACTTTGAACCCCTTGTTGGCTTGAGTGTGGAATTGAGACCCTCATGCCTAATGGTTTGATTCCTTCGGGAGTTCATTACCAACAACATGAGGCCTCTTTCATCCTCAAGGTACTTGTGGTTTAAGCCCTCTTTCCATTAGAGGACACTCACCTTTTGGACTAATCAATTAAAGAATAGATTGGTAATCTAAATTGAGTAAACAAAATGAACAAAGTAAAAGGGGCAAGATTAAGCATCTTTGTGTTGCATTGCATGTGTTCGGATTGGACGTTAATCCAAACACGAGAAAAACGGGACGTTTCATACTCAAAGTGATGAAACGCGTCGGCTTTCTTGGTCACCATCACCCTTGATCATGCATGATAGGGTGGTGGTTGTTTTGGTCTTGTTTGTGCATTCATTAAGCTTGTACAAGCTTGGTTCTCTAGCCATCATGCATTGAAAATGCATGGTTGATGGTTCGAAAGCCAAGAGTTACCCTCCTTTGAGTATGTGTGATGATAAGGAGGGCAATAGTACACACATTCCTTGAAAATACATTGCTTTGCCTTTGTTTGCTATCTATTGCAGCAAAAGGAGAAGTCCAGGGGTGGGGTGACTGACCGGCCAGTTTTAGTGGCCGACGGCCACTTGAAATAGCCGATTGGCACTTTTTGTAGCCGACCGGCCACCAGTGAAATTTTGCACAAGTGTGCTCCTGAGTTGGAGCAGAGGCATTCTGGGAGTTGGCACAATTTTCAATGATCAAACGAATGCAAACAGAGGCCTCCGATGGTAAGGCAGTGACATTTTTGGGTGGAGCAACCGAGCATGCATACCTCCCTCGCCCTTGAGGCAATTTAATTGCTTTAATTAGTTAGCGTAGCTAATTATTCAATTCAAGTGTTGTAATTAATTAGCTTAGATAGTTAATTAGTTAATTGCTTTAAATTAGCTTAGCATAGCTACTTATTTATTCCGATTTGTAATAATTAGTTAACTAGAATAGTTAATTAGTTTTGTTTTGTATTAGCTTAGCTTAATTAGCGTAGCTAGTTAGCTTAATCATTCAGACCCTCCTTCGCGAGGGCATAATGTTGTAATAAGTGTGCGTGCGTGTGTGTGTGTGTATGTCTCCCAACCCCACTTCTTCCTTTTATTTAACAGCTTTCGATGGTTATTTTAGGGTCATGTTTTCGATTAGCATACCTTGTGCTCACATGTTTGCATCCATTCATTTGTCTTGCATGCACTGAGGCTTGGCGCATCATTCAAACTGCATTGTCAATTCAATACCTATTTGAATATGTGTTTCAAAGCATGTTATCAAATTGTATCATATGCCATATTAGTAGCCGAGCCTATTGATCGAATTATTGCATGTGTTGCATTAAACACTTAACATAGTCTGGATCATGCATCTTTCTAACTAGCTTTTGTTTTGGCTTGGAGGACTTAGTAAGCTTTTATGCTTTAGCATGCTTGCATGAGTGTGATTGCCTTATTGCCACGTTTAGCATGCTTTCGGTGAGGCTATTTTCTTAAATGATTAACTGCATGAATGCCTGTGGATGAAGGCTTGATTGTTTGAATTGGAACGATTCAATGAATGAATGTTTTAAGCCCATTTTGCGAAGTGGCAAATCATATTTTAAGCCCATCATGTTTGATGGCAAATCCGCGTTTTAGCCCACTTGAGGGTGGCAAATTCAAACCATTTTAAAAAACAAACATGAGTTGAAATGTTCCAATTCTTGCGATGTAGTCTATACTTGTATGCGTGCGCATCACATAGTAATGTTAGATTAATAACCGGAATAAGAACACATGAGGTTTATAAACAACATATCACGATTAGTAGAAGCTGATCTTTGATCGAGCGAGCAGGGGTGCTCATTTCAGGACCTTTCCCTCTCGTACCCAAGTTCCCGAGCCGAGACAAGTTTGGTGATGACGGACACATGGCCTTTGGCACGAGTCAAGGTTTCCTAAATTTTCCCCCAAAACAAAATATCTAGGTGGCGACTCTGTAATCTAGCAAAGTAGTCCAGTTTTGGCATTCTTTGATCTAAAATCAATTTTCCAAAGTGATTTGCCGGATTAGACTCTTTGGTGTTTATCAGTTTCACATTGCACTTGTGAGACTAGATTCAAAACCACGGGTAGAGTCCAAACTGTGAGGTCTTCTTTTCAAACCCCCTTTCTGGAAGGCAGCGACGCGAGAAAAATGCGAGCCCACAATATCATATTGTTTGGGGGTCTGTTTCTTGCCGTATTTTAGTTGGCAAAGTGTGGTGCCTTGACAGAGGTTTCCTCGTCCCTTCCAGTCTGCGCCCAGTAAAGTGTCAAAAGGGGGTCCGTTTCCTGCAGTATCTTAGCCGGCAAAGCGTGGCGCCTTGTGATAGGTTCTTCGTTCCCTTCTGGTTTGCGCCCAGTAAAGTATAACCTGAAGAGCACCTCCTTCCAGGTGAGGCATGTAAAGTGTTATGTAGTGTTGGTATTGTTTGCTCTGCCATCTGTGCTGCAAGCCGGTGGAGATGAGATTGGTAGTATGTATTACTTAAGTTATCCCATTTTGGATATATATTTGTGTTGTCGATTTTCGTATTGTGGAGATGAGCTTGGTAGTATGTATTGCTTCTGTTATCTCATTTAAATGTATATATGTGTTAATGGTTTCATACTGGTCACCTTTTTAAATCCTTGGGCCTATGGTCAGGGAAGGATGTAGATATATATGTTGGGATGTAAATGCTTATGGTGTATTGAGAGGTAGGATGGGGATTATGATTTGCATATGGGGTTATATTTTTAGAATGGTGGTTCAAGTGAGATTCTTTTATGTTAACATGAGAAGTTTAATCAAAGAAAGAACGAGACTTTAAAATATTTTCTTTTGGAAGTAATAATGGGAATGTGAAAGAGAAGAATTGAATTCATACCGAAATATGTCAAGAGGAATGTTTTGAGAAAAACACAGTTACATGAGTATATTTTGGATATTAAATGTCACACTACTTATATGGTATGTCTTGATGCATTCATGATCATTTTTATCTATACGTGGTGATTGGTTAGTATATTTAGGATCTCTACTAGGCTTAGTGCTCATCCCATGTGTTGATAAACTTTTTTAGGTACAAGGTTGGAGGAATCGTGTATGACTTGAAGTCTTTTAATTGTTGGCCACAGGGCCTCTTAGTTGTTGATTGTGCGCCATGTATTGTATAAGGGTGAGTCGCTTTGTTTTATTTATTGTTATCCAATGTAAGCCTAGGGGCATTGTACCATGTTTTATTTATGTCATCATTGTTGCCATGAGAGAATGTTATTATTTATTCTTGTTCATGTTCTCAACTAAATGAAATTATTAAAATGGATTTGGTAATGGATTCGAATAATAAAAGTCGAGGTGTGACAACTTGGTATCAGAGCGAGCCAAATCGAATACTTTGGGCTCTTGGGAAGTGGTTTTACCATAGTGGGTTTGCTATGTTTGGTGAGGACGTTGCATATAGATGATTTATGTGTTAGGACTTTATGTGTTGTATTTGTGTGAGCACGAGATCAAGCTTTCTGGATAATGCTTGTCACCGGTAAACTTACTTTGAGGTTCTATTGGAAACACGCCTGATCAACTTTGTTTCTGACGGGAATTCCTTGAGAGTTTCTGGAGTAGTTATCTTGTGGGCTTGATTCAATTATGTGATTAAGTCTTTATGTCTCCATGTGATAGAATTATGTGTTTTGGGGCTAAGTGTGTCTTGTAGCTGAGCGGGGTTTAGTGTGTGCCTCAGGCAAGGCTGTTGTGTTATTTACTAAGTTTGCTTCGGTTTTGATTTTATAGGATGTCTTCTCGAGGGAGTAGAGATCGTGGGAGAAGTAGGAGTGTCGGTAGAGGCACACCTGTTCTGTTAGTACCTATCCCCGCAGTGCCGACTATGGGTGAGAAAATTGCACGCAAGATTATGAGAGCGGTGAGAGATGCTCTAGCTCGCAATGAGGGAGACCGTGGGCATAATCTTAAGTTGACTAAGGAGTTTCTTCGCTCCAATCCACCTGTGTTTTTAGGGGGCCCTAAGCCGTTGGAGGCTGATGATTGGTTAGAACAGATTACCAAGACTCTTGATATGCTCAGAATCGAAGTCGAGGAGTTGAGGGTTGTGTTGGCTGGTTTCCAACTGAAGGGAGACGCTGGTTATTGGTGGAAGTCTGGACAAGTTTCTTTGGGCACTACTTAGGTTGCTTTCACTGAGGCCTTTTTGGCAAAGTATTTTCCTCCTTCCACTTAAGAAAGATTGAGCAACCAGTTTGTTGAGTTGCGCTATGAGGATACTCCTTTGGTACAGTTTGAGGTGAGATTCGCTAGTTTGTCAAGATTTGCCCCAGAGTTGGTTACAACAGAGGAGCATCATTGTCTTAAGTTCGAGGGGAAGTTGTGTGATGTTATTTGGGGAAAGGTTGCCGGGGCAATGCATAGAGATTATGACGCCTTGGTAAAGGCAGCGGCTCACGTGGAAACTGTTATCGATAGTGTTGATTGGATGAAGAGGAAGAGTCCATACCGTCAAGTTCGACTGTTCAGAGAGGTAGTAGACCTCGTAAGAATTGGAGGCGGACAGGATCTCAAGCACAGGAACAGTTGATGCTGCAAACTACTTTTGTTTCTTCAGACCCGTCCTGTGGAGGGTCTAGTCAGACTCAGGTGTCCTCGAGTCAATCTTGGAATAGAGGACCACCTTGGTGCTGTAGATGTGTGGTTAGATGGGCCATGTTCGGCGTCGTTGCTCTTTGTGGGAGCAAAGCCAATTTCAATAGTCCAAGTAGGGACAGTAGTGAGGTTAGAAGTGTGAAGGAGTTTTGAAGCTTTGTAATGTCGTATGATGTTATCTTATGTAAGGCTACATGCCTATGGATATTGTTTATGCATATATCTATGTGGTTGTAAACCCCAAATGGTGTAGTTATGTAATTAACTCTGTATTCATTGTTATGTGTTGAAAGATGTTGTAAGGATTCCTAGTTTTATTTTGTCATATTGATGTCTTGGAGAAGCGTATTGGCTTATGTTGTCTTAGGTTGGTCTCGTATGCCTTGTTGAATGGCAGGGGTGTGTTTTATATTGTGCTTTGTATAATAATAATGTTCTGTTTTGGACTTTGAGTTGTGAGAATAGAGGATTGGTGGTTTGGTTGTATGCTATTCGAAGTTGGTTGACACATAGTCACCTCGGAAATCATTTTTGGTTTGAGCTAATGGTTGTAAGGATGAGGGGTAATTCTGGTTGTACTTTAGGGTGTGGAGACTCGCTTATGGGTGTTGTTTGGTTGGTATAGGTGTGTAGAACCTCTTGAGTTGGGGTAATGTGCTAATGTGTAAATTTTGCAAGCGCTTTTGTGCCATTGAATTATGTTGATTAATATTACTGGTATGGTGTTGGTTTGGAACTTCCGGGATTTAGTAAGCTATTTGCATTGTATTATATCTCTTGGTACTATATTTATTTCTATTCATTGTTGTGATAGAAATGTGTGTATTGAATTGTGGAATCACTGTGGGTGTGATGGTTGTGATTGGGTGATGGCTGAGGCTCATCGCATGTTGTTGAGAAATAAACTGGAAAGTGAGTTTGGTTTTATGGCCTTTATGCCATTTCGTTTCAATTGAAAACTCTGGGTTTGAAATTTCACGGGGTTGTTTGGAGAAAATGTTTGTAAAAAAAAAAAAAAAAAAAAATTGGTCCTTTTGAGATTTTGGAACAAAATTTTGTTGGAAAATGGTGTGAGTTTGAATAACTTTTGAGGAAAACGAGGTAAGTGATAAAAGAGTTTTTGAACTAATAAGAAAACTATTGTTTTAACCAGATTATATGATTATTCTGTTCAACCTTGTAATGGTGAATTGTGTTATGGTTCTGTTTTAGTTATTGGTTATGTGCTTAAATCTTGTGGGTTGACATTGATTGTTTTTGGTGGTGTCGGAGAGTTGTCTTTGTAGATCGTGATTTCTTCGTTGATCGTGATTTGTGGATATAGTGTTCTTTGGCGAGAGCTTTTTAAGAGTTTCTGGCTGTGAGTGTGGTTTTTCCTCTAATGTTCGAGTGTGGGGAGCTTGGTTTCTATTTGGTTGGTTGTGTGCGGTTGGAACGCGGTTGGCATTTGGGGTGTAGGTTTGTAGCTTGCTTTTCGTGCTTCTTTCGGATACGATAGCCCTATAGTTCGAACTCCCGTGGTTCTGAATCTGATTTCACAAGTGCAATGTGAAATAGATAAACACAAAAGAGTCCAAATCCGGCAATTCTTTTGAAAAATCGATTTTGAATCAAAAATGCCAAAAATAGACTGCATTGCCAGATTACAGAATCGCCACTTAAACATTTTTTGAAAAATTTAGGAAACCTGAGACTCGTGCTAAAGGCCACTTATCCGTCATCACCAAAGTGTCTTGGCTCGGTAACTTAGGCATGAGAGGGGAAGGTCCTGAATTGAGCACCCCACTCACCTGATCAAAAATCGGCCTATACTAATCATGATGTGAATCTTATGCTTAGTATATGTTCTTGTTCCGATTATTAGGCTAACCTTACTGTGTGATGCACACAAGTATAGACTAATTTTCAAAAGTTGGAACACTTTGATTTTATGTTTGCTTTGAAAAAGTGTTTTGAATGTGTACCACTTGAAAAAGTGGGCTCATAATACATTAATCAAATCATCCCAACTTAAGCAATTAGCCTTTATCCATAGACATTCAAGAGATATATCACTTAAGCATTTAGCCTCATGGTTTTATACTTGATATGGCAACAATCATATGCATGCAATATGCTAAAGCAATAAATGCTCACTTAATACTCCAAGGCAAGCCAAAAGGAATAAAACAATTAGAAAAATGCATGCTCTAATATGCAAGTGACTAATGTAACACATACATAATGCAACTACTAGGCTCGGCTACTAGCATGACATGTGAGTCAATTCAAAGCATGCGACAAAGCACGTATTCGAGTAAGGAATTTGAAATTGGCATCGATTAATATGATGAGCCAAAACCTTATATATACAAGACGAATGGATGCAAGTCATGGAAAATGCTAATTAAAACATTATGCTTTATGCTATCCATCATAAGCGAGTAAATAAAAAGGAGATAGAAATGGGGGTTAGAAGACATACACATTATTACATTTTGTCCCTCATACAAGAGGGTCCGAATGAATGTCATAATTAGGTAATTATTACAACAAATGAATTAACCATACTAACTAATTATTACATATTAGGGTTAAACTAACTAAGCTATTGCAAGTTCAAAGGAATGAATTAATTTAGGTACAATATACTACCATTAACACACTTTAACGAGTCACGGGGAACGGAGAATTGTTCATGCATGAATGCGAATTTCCACTTGAAAATGCCCTCTGTTTGGCTACCAGAATGGCTCTATTTTGTAGTTAGAAAATTGAACTGTTTTCACCCCAGCCTTTGCTCTGTTTTGCCATGAAAATGACACTGCTGATCTAAAATAAAGTGACCAGCCAGTCAAGAAAAGTGGTCGGCTGTACAATGTGGTGGTCGGCTCACCACTAGTTTTTTCCACTGCCCTACGACAATAGACATGAAACATAGCACAAACGGATTATTTTCAAGAGATGTTTGTCCACCCTGCCTCTCCTTATCATCAAGCAGATCAAAAGAGAGGTAGGCTTGATTCTCAAATCATCAATCGACGCACACTCATTGTGTGATGATCTATGACATGAGGGACAAAATCTCAATAAATGATACTAAAAGACTCACAAAACCATCTCCCAATCATAGGATTGGTCAAGGGAAGTGGTAGACCTTGAATCTTGAACGATTATCATCACTAAAGAGTATGGAATGATTCAAGACTCAATGGGTTCAACTAATGTCCGATTGAACCCAAACTTAATTTTATTATCTTGTACCATTTTAGTCCAATTTTATTGCCTCTTTTACTTACCTTTCCATTCATTAGTCATTTTAGTCCAAGAATGAGAATTAAGTCCACTAAATGGAGAGAAATGTCAAACAAGAAGTTGTTTTGGGCATTAGAGAGATGTAATGCCTTGGTAATGAACCTCCAAAGAGATTAAACCATTGAGCATGGAAGGGTCTGTTTCTCAAGCTTAAACAACACTCATTTGAAATAACTCTCAAACAAATAAAAAGCCAAGAAAGAAGGGAGAGTGCAGAGGTGATTATGTGTGAACATAAGTATGGAAAGTATAAAACAAAT
Source organism: Camellia sinensis (assembly GCF_055761805.1). Classification (NCBI taxonomy): domain Eukaryota; kingdom Viridiplantae; phylum Streptophyta; class Magnoliopsida; order Ericales; family Theaceae; genus Camellia; species Camellia sinensis. The sequence goes on from NC_138966.1 coordinate 19,631,959, forward strand.
GTTATTAACTCAAATATGTTGGTGTCTAAGGCCTAAACCACCAAACCTATGAGGACAATTACACTACAAGCATACTATACAAAGCATAAATAAAATAAATACAACAAAACAACCCTAAAAATAGCTAAAACAGTGCTGAAATTATCATGGAGAAACTAAAAAAAAGTAAGCTAAACAACGGAGAAATTAAGCTAGTAAACAAGCAGTAGAGGTGGCCAACCCTTCCACTTTTGGGACTTCAAAACCACTTTTTTAACCTTTGAAAAACTCTGAAAATCAATAGGAAAAAAGTTGGAAAATAAATGGAAAACACAAGGGCAAAAGCTTGAAAAATAAGGTTCAAAGAAGGGTGGTTAACCCCTCCACCTTGGATAGCTTTAAGTCACAAGTTTTAGCCCATAAAAGCATTGGAAAAATAGGCCAAAAACAGCAAGTAAAGATAGGGAGGAAGTAGTGCAAAGAAGTTAGAAGTTATACCACTTGAAGAGGAGTAACACTTTGATTCACAAACCCACAAATCCTCACCCTCAAGTGCTAAAATTCAAGCTCAAGAACCTAAGCAAGGAGCCCTAAAAATTTGGTTTGGGGAGTATAGATAAAGAGTGTATAGGTTGCAAGATCGATAGAGAGAGAGAGAGATATTCAAGAATATTGCACTTCACAAATTTTTCTAACCTAAAAACATAAAGTATGGCTCTCTATATATAGAACAACTGGTTGGTATCTTGGAAATATCTGTATTGAGCCAGCTGGTGCAGTGCATGCACATAGGGGGACAGTTGGCGACAAATATCTGTTCTACCAGAACACCTAGACGACCGACCAGGTGAGGGACGATCGGCCACTAATTTCTGGCAAACCGACCACTAGTTGGCCTGCAGGCCTTTGAGTGGTCAGGCTTGGAAAAATTCTCACTTGGTCAAAAAGTGGTGCAAGATTTGTAGGCTTCTAAGACTCAAAATAAGGCTTCCTGCTAAGAAATTCGAGCATTTGTACAACGTATAAATTCATCATTGGGTGATCAATCTGAGACCCCAAGTCTTAAGGGCTGTCAAAAATGGAGTGTCTATCGTCGCCCCTCTTTGACAGAGCTTAAAGTCATGAAATGACGTGAGTAAATGTCAAAGACAAGAGACGACCCATTTTGACAAGATTGTAAGACTTGGGCAAACAATCAAGACATAAAAGTAAATTGGTTGAACTCGAAAGTTGCCTACATATTCCTTGTCAAGGAATAAAACCAGTGTAGTTCAGGGGCAGAATGCGATATGAGAAATAAGGTGTAGCTCAGCTTTTCGCGTTCCCTTTCGGAAGAATGAATAGCCCTTACAGTTCGGACTCTACTTGTGTTGGTTCTAATTCTAATTTTATAAGTGCAATGTGAAACAGTGAAAACACAAAAAGAGCCCAAATCTGGCAATTTCTTTCGAAAAATCGATGTTTGAATCAAATGCCAAAAATGGCATGCTTTGCTAGATTTCAGAGTCGCCACCTAAATATTTATTTTTGGGAAATTTATAGGAAACCCATGACTCGTGCCAAAGGCCATTAGTCCGTTGTTACCAAAGTGTCTTGGCTCGGGAACTTAGGTATGAAAGGAGAATGTCAATAATTGAACACCCCACTCACCTGATCAAAGATCGGCCTCTACAAATCATGATGTGGTTTTTATGTACAGTGTATCTTCTTGTTCTATATGTAACATACAAGTATAGACTAATTTCATGAAAAGTTGGAATGTTTGATTTCATGTTTGTTTTGAAAAAAATGTTTTGAATATGTATCACTGAAAATGGTGATCTCATATATACATGAATCAAAGTATCCCAATTCAAGTGATTAGCCTTCATCCACAGGCATTCAAACAGGTAAATCAAATAAGCAGTTACCCTCATGGTAGGAAGTTTCATATGACAGCATTCACACTTATACAATATGCTAAAGCAAAAATGCTTACCTTAATGTCCGAAGGTGAGTCCAAAAAGAAAGCAAATAGTTAGAAAAAAAAATGCATGATCCTAATTTAAGGACTAATGCAACACATGCAATGTGCAGTAAAGGTTTGGCTACTAGTATGGCATGTGAGTCAATTCAAGGCATGTGATAGTGCATGTATGCAAGTAAGGAGTTTGAATTTGACATTTGAATAATATGATGAGCCAAACTTTTATGCATGTAAACGAATGGATGCAAATCATGGAAAATGCTAATTAAACATGATGTCCCTAATCTAACCATCGTAAGCTGGTAAATAAAAAGGAGAAAGAATGGGGGTTGGAAGACATACAACTTATTACATATTTGTCCTCGCGAAGGAGGGTCCGAATGTCCAAGTGTCCGAACAAATAATTATTACAAAGTCGAATGAATAATAAATGAAAGGGGCTATCTAATTTATTACAATAATATGCAATGATTGCTCGATGCTCCTTAGAAATTATTTTGTCTGCCTTGCTGGGATTTATTTTATTTCACCCCTAGTTACTGCTTGCGACCAAAAGTGTATTGTTTTGCAATTTATTGGAGCCTTGCTGACCCCAAAACGCGACTCAGTCGAGTCCCAAATAAATCCAATACTTTGTTTTCTTGTGGAAATCTGTTTTTTGTACCTGAAGTGAAACAGTGCAGACAGGGTACTCCTAGCCATGTTTGTCTTTTTTTTACCCTTCTCTATCATAAAAATACTCAAGAGAGGGTTGGAATCATCTCCAAAACCATCAATTAGCAAGTTGATTGCTTGATGATCTCAGATACAATTTAGACAATGATCAATAAATGCAATGAATAAACAACCACCCCTCCCTCCTATCATGAAGTGAATTCAAGAAAGGAAGTAGAGACACTTCAACGTTCATCAAATTATCATGAATTGATGTAAGACAAGCCTTGACACAATAAACTCGGTATAACGTCCAATCGAATTCAATTAATCATATTGGTTCTTTATGTTGGTTGTAATCCAATTTTAACCAATTTTATTAGCCTTTTTTTTGTTACCTTTCCATTTATTTATCTTTTCTTCTGTTTGTGCAAAAGTGATATTTACGTCCACTAAGTCCAAAACACAATAAAGAGAAACAAACATCAACTTAACCCGAGAAACAAATCTTATTTTCTTCGGGGGAAATTACAAAGGAAGAGTCAAACTTATTTACAAACGATAAGGGATTCCAAGTCAAACTCAAGATGTGCAACAAGGACTAGTCAAACTCAAAAGAGTAATAATGACTTAGAAAAATCCAAACTTGAGTGATAATGACTTGAAATCCAAACTTGATAATAACTGATAATGACACTTTCCCTGATGATTTCCAAGGGTCAATTAGCCCCTTAAAAGTAAACACACTGATGAATAAAGAGAAATGAAAAATAAAAGATTGTGCTTTAGTATAAGAACATGTATACATTTGGGATAGTGAACCTCCAAAGAATTTAAACCGTTAAGTACAAAACGTTTTATGCCTTTGGTAGTAAATCCCCTAAGAGATTAAATCAGTAAGCATAGAACGTTATATACTTTTGGTAATGAACCTCCTAAGCATGAAACGTTTTATGCCTTTGGTAGTGAATCTCCAAAGAGATTAAACCATTAAGCATAAAATGGTTTATACCTTTGGTAATGAACCTCCTAGGCATAAAACGTTTTATGCTTTTGGTAGTGAATCTCCAAAGAGATTAAACCATTAAGCATAGAGCGTTTTATACCTTTGGTAATGAACCTCCAAAGAGATTAAACCATTAAGCATGGAAGAGTTCCTTTCTTATACTTGAACCACAATCTTAATTTTTCACAACTTTTTAATCAAAATAAGCAAAGAATGGAGGGAGGTTGCAAAGATGATTATGCGAAGTTGATTAATTGGTTAGTACAAACAAACTTGATATTTAAAACATAAATCATTGAAATAAATTAAACAGCCCCCTAATAGCATACAATAGTGCTGAAATTAAGCTATAGAAAGCGAGCAAAATTAAATAGGATCAAATTAGTAAACAAGTAGAAGGAAGGGTGGCTAACCCCTCCACTTTTATAACTTCAAAGCACATAGTTTAGATGTTGAAAAACAGCCCCAAAACAGTCCCAAATCAGCCCAAAAACAGTGGGAAAAATTAGAGAAAACAAGTGGGAAACACAAGGATTCAAGCTTGGAATAAGGTTCAAAGAAGGGTGATTAACCCCTCCACCTTTGGGTAGCTTTTAATCACAGGTTTCAGCCCTCAAAACAGTACCAAAATAATATGAAAACACAAGAAAAAGATGAACAAAAATTGAAATGAAAGTAAGGAAGCTTTACCTCTTGTAGAGAAGTGTTCAAACTAGATTCCAAAGAACCCTCAAGTTTGAGTATGATTTTCAATTCTCAAATCAAGATCCAAGTTCAAGCTCTTGTATGGTATGGATGGATGGAAGAAAAACGAAGAACAAAGATGGTTTCAACTCTTGGATATTGCCTAACACCTTGATATTTCTCTTTGTTGATATTTCTAACTTAATATTTCTCTTTGATAAATGATATTTCTAACTTGATATTGTTTTCTTAACTCTTGATAATGTTTTTTTGTCTCCCTTAAAACATCACTTTGAGCCTTGTATTTATAGGCCTTGAATTGCTGCTCCTCAAAATATCAGCACATTCGGACAGCTTTGAAAAGTCAAAAGGGGCGGCATGACCTCGGTGAGGTTTGATCGGACTTCAGAGTCTGCATTCCGACTCGACTTCAAGCAGGCATATCTCCATCACCTGGACTCTGTTTTAGGTAATTCTTGAGTCTAAAATGAAGCCCCGGAAGTCTCTTTCCAATGGAGGTGGCCTCACATATAAATTCTGAGTGTGCTAAGAGATATGCCTATTTTAGTGAAGGTTTCTCAGTTTTGACCTTATCAGATTTATGCCTAACTTTAAACAGCCATATCTCCCTCATCCGGACTCAGTTTGAGGAGATTATTGAGTCTAAAATGAAGCCCTAGAAGTCCTCTTTCCAATGGTGGTGGCCTTACAGCTAAAGTCTAAGTGTAGAAAGAGATAAACCTAATTTAATGAAGGCTACTTAGTTTTCTCTTAACGGTTTTATACCCATCTTCTCCCCAACTAGTTTTCTTCCCTTTCCTCCAATTTTCTTCAAATCCAAACCTTTAACCAAGATGTTTTAAAGATTTTTTTGTTTTCAAAGAGTTCCCCTCCCTTTCATTTATTTCCACATCGTCCTTACTCGGTTTACCGACAAGTGCAGTTTGAAATGAAATGCGAGCCTTGGAACATCGTAGAAGCATTTGGACAAATATTTTGAAAGAGGGTTTTGGTTTAAAATAGTTTGGCCAAAATGGGGTGCAAGGTTTGGGATTAGAGCTTGAATCCAAATTTCTTCGCTGAGAATTCAAAATATTGCATAGTGTAACTTTCATCATCGGGTGTTCGGAATAAAGCGCCTAAGTCTTACGAGCGGTCAAAATTGGGGTGTCTACATAAGGCGATGCAACAGATAAGAATATGAACAAGCATACCGCTCGAAAGTTATGAAGATGATATTCAATGCAATGCAACAATTGAAATCAATAAATGAGAAACAAGCTTCACTACGCTTCCGCGTGTAAGAAACAATCCAAACCACACTTCCATGTAGAAAGGTTAACAAGAGACAAGCCAAACTACACTTCCACATAAAGAGAACCAAAAACAAACCAAACTACACTACTACGTAAAGAGGTGATCCTAACTACACTTCTGCATAAAGAGGACACAAGAACACCCTAACTATACTACCGCGTAGAGATGTGATCCTAACTACACTTCCGCGTAGAGAGAACACAGGAACAACCAAACTACACTACCACGTAGAGAGGTGATCCTAACTACATTTTCACGTAGAGAGGACACAAGAACAACCAAACTACACTACCTCATAGAGAGGTGAAGAAGCAATCCAAACTACACTACTACATAGAGAGGTTAACAAGGAACCATCCTAATTACACTTCCACGTAGAGAGGAACAAAAACGACCAAGTTACATTTCCGCGTAGCAAGGGACAAGAACAAACTAAGCCACACTTCTGCGTAGTGAGGTTACAGAACAAACCAAGCCACACTTCTGCGTAGCAAGGGACAAGAACAAACCAAGCCACACTTCTGCGTAGCGAGGTTAAAGAGAGAAAAAAACCAAATCACACTCACGTGACAGGGGTGGATACAAGAACTAAAAAGCATGACGCATATGAATGCGACATAATGCGACATAACCGATGCGAATACAATGACGATGCATGCTCCTTGCAACCAAGATAGGTATGCAAGTTACGATGCAATGCATGTTTTATGCAACCTAATAGGTATGTGAGTTACGATACAATGCATGTTCTATGCAACATAATAGGTATGTGAAATTGAAAAGATAAGCAGACAGCAGTGTCCAAAGACACCCTGCAACGATCTCCGACTTACCACTCAGGGGCTCCCCAAAATACTCAAAAAGGATATAACTCGTTCTGACTTGAGATCAGGACACATTCATGCACCGAAGAAACAACGGGAATTGGAATGGTACAACCAGAATACAATTTTGAGATCTTCAGAATCTGAACCAACTTAAAATACCTAAATTCTTCTTCCTCAGATGAAAATATGATATTTTATACATAGATTGGACAAGAGGGTAGCAAAAATCAGCTCTGGACCACAAAAGGGGCCTGTTGGCCACAAAAAAGGGGACGACTGGGCAACAGGTGGACGATCGGCCACTTGTGGCAGATTCTGGGGCAAAAAGGGCATTTCGGCTCGGGTCTTTATTAAAACAACACAAGGCTTCACTTTACACGCACCCACACAATCGAAAACCCTCCATCTCTCTCTAGGTGTTTTCTCTCTCTAGATTCGCGCTTTGTACACGCTTCCCAACACCCCATGCAAATTTTATTTGCGAAACACCTTTGGTCCTCTTCACTTTGAACTGTTTAGAATTTGTTTTTGTTGATTTTTTTTGGGTTTTAATCACGTTGGGCTTATTTCCCTCAGGTTTTTCTTGGGTCTCACACTTTTTCCTGGGTTTTGACTTTTTCTCCCATTTTCACTCTCATAAGGTTGACTTTTTCAGGTTTTCTACATTTTTCCTTCGTTTTCTCTAGTTTCACCACCTTTTCTCCCACTTTTCCCATGGCGGATGATATCTCACATGATGGCACCCCTCCTAAGGTACCCGTACTTTCACCTATTGCAGAGGTTGAAAAGCTGGCGATTGACGAGGCCGGTAGGGCAGACAGGACATTGCTGTTGACTTTGAGGCAGAGGAGGTCTGTCCTTCAGGGCCCGAGCCTGAGCTATTGCCAATGAGGTTGAGGTCGTTCAACCTGCCCACCTATCACCGACGTACGTATGTAATGGCCCCCGGAGGCATGCTGTGATTCGAGGACTTTATTGGCAGCGTGTCTAAGGATGTTTTGTTGAGGGAGCATGCCTCCTACCTATCTCATGGTGCTGCTGACGTATAAACTTTGCTGTCATGCAGTTTGCTCATTTTTCCATTTCAACACTGCATTTTGTTACTGTGTAGCCATATGACTCATTATTTCCTTGCCACAGGGTGACTCTCGCTCTTGGAGAGGATACGGGGTGGTGACAGCCAAAGACTGGTGTAGACACCCCGTTTTTGCCCAACCTTAAGACTCAGATGTCATCGATTGAGCGCTTGATGATCGCGCATGTTTGTGCTCATTTCGAGTTTCCAGAGTTTTTAGCTGAGTGCCTTGCCTCCTAGCCTCTGAACTCTTTGTGTTTTGGCTTGGTTTGTGGACCATGTCGTATTGCCCTTGCCTAGAGGGAGAGAGAGGCCTATAGGCCACCTTTTGTATTCGTAGACTACTTTTCCCTCTTTTAGGCTAGTTTTCAATTTCCGGAGCCCTCGGTTGAGCGCCTTGTCTTGGACCCTCTTAACGTTCTCCTTTTGGCCTGGTTTTTGGACCATGCCTTGTTGCCTTTTCCTAGAGGGAAACAGAGGTCTGTAGACCACCTTTTGTGGCCGTAGACCACCTTTTCCTCTCGTAGGCCACTTTTTGTACCCGTAGACTAGTTTTCGGGGCTTCCGGCTGAGTTCCTCGCCATGCGGACTCTTGTCTTGCTTCTTTTTTGGTTTGGTTTTGAACCAAACCTTCTTATCCCTTGCCTGGAGAGTGGAACATGGGTGTAAACCAGTTTCTCCCCTTGTAGACCACTTTTCTTCCTTGCCAGCCAGTTTTCTGGTTGGCCAGCTAGGGTGGTTGGTCTGTAGACCACCTAAAGTGGTCAGCAGCCATGCCATCACCTTCCTCTCTTTGTGTAGACCACATTTCCCCCTTTGTTGACCACTTTTTCTACCTACAGACCACCTTTTCTGGTCGGTCGACCAGTGGGAGTGGTCGGTCGACCACTTCAACTGGTCGGTAGCTTTCCTGTACTTTCTGTAGATATTTTCCATGCCAGCTGTGCCAGCTGTTGGGCACATAAAGCATCCTCCATACACGTGTATAAAGGGATTGCACCAAGCTTCTAGCTTGTTCAACAAGCTTGAAGCTTGGAATTCTATAAAGGGAGCCTCCTCCCTCTTGTCTCAGGTTCAGAAAAATTGGCTGAGGCTGTACATATATCTCTATCTCTATATTTCTCTCTCTCTCTCTCTCTCTCTCTCTCTCTCTCTCTACATTTGTGCTTGTAAGTGCCTTTTCTTCACACTTTTGCACTAAAGCACCTAGTGAAACACCGCAATTTTGTTGCTGAGGTACCTGAGGTCTTGCTTGCACTCAAGGGCTGGTTTTAGCTCAGAAAAGTTGCTGGAGTTGCTACTTTGAAGTTGTTCTTGAAGGGTGAGTCTATACCCCCCCCCCATTTTGGCTTTTTTTTCATTGCTTATTTGGCTCCATTTGCATGCTTCTTTTGGCTTAACTTTAAACTGTAAAAAGCTTAATTTTCAAGTGCTTAAAATGTTTGTTTGAGACCTGTTTGGTGTCGGGGGTGGTCTGCCTCCTTTTGTGCCTTATTTGGCCTTGTTTCGAGCCATCTCTTTTAGGCCTTTGTATCACCTTCTCTTGGCCTTTTAGCCACTGAAATCCAGTGGATTTTTAGTGGTAGAAAGTGTGTTTTGAGGTTCAAAATGGGAGGGGGTCATCCCCTCTCCTTGTGTCTTGGTTGCTTGCCTTGTTGGCCTCATGTTTAAGCTTGTTATTTTAGCATGTGTTGGCTTAGTCTCAGCCCATTTTTGGCCCTATTTCAGCATGGCATACCACTATTTTGGCTTGGTTTGATCACCTCATGCATGCTTTTTATACTTGTAGTGCAATTCCACTAACTAGCCTAACATGCATCATACTTTGGACCATCATTCTAGCATGTTTTTGGCTCCACTCCAGCAAGCTTATACTCATGTTTTTCCATGCTTAAGCTCTATTTTAAGTGGTTTTGGTCATGCATGCCTTGCTTTGTATAGCCATAGTTCAATCTTGCTCACTAGCTTTGTGTTTTGAGTCCACTAGCATGCATTGCTTGGGCTATTTGCATGATTTAGCATCATTTGATACACGATTTCAGAGCATGTTTCATTTTCATACACTCACATGTGTCACTCTTTCAATGCTTTTGGAAGGTTGTGCTTTATGCCTTAAATATGAGCCAATATGTATGCCATCTTGTCTAAGCATTTGGGCTACCATATCAGTGTATTTTTGGTGTTATTTTGCCATAATACAACTTTGTTTTTGGCTGGTTTGGCCACTTGTGGTTTGCATCTTGTACTTGTAGAGCAAATCTCACTTACTAGCCTTGCATGTTTGTTGTTTTAGCTCATTATCCTAGCATGTGTTGGCTCCACTACAACATGTTTTTGGCCTTGATTTGACATGCTCTCGGACTGTTTTGGGTTGTCTTGGCCATATAGTTCATGTATTGCATAGCCGTAGTGCAATGGGCTTGACTAGACTTGTGTTTTGATGCCTCTAGCATGCTTTGTTTGAGATGTTTGCTTTCCATGACATCATTTAACATGCTATATCAGAGCATATAGCATTGCCATGTTCTCACTTCTTTCACTCTTTGAGTACTTTTAAGAGTTGTGCCTTTGTGCCTTGATTATGGGCCAATGCGTATGCATGCTTGTCTAGGCTTTTGAGTTCCCATCCTAACATGTTTTGGTCTTTGTTTTGACCTAATTGAGCTTTGCCTATGGCCGGTTCAATCATTTGTGCCATGTATTGCATGCCTCTTGTGTAGTCCCCTTTAGTAGCCTTGTGCCTTAGGCCTTCTAGCATGCTTTATTTGTGGTGTTTATGTGATATGACATCATCTCCTGCATGATTTCAGAGCATATAGCCTTCCTAAACTCTCATGTTTATCACTTTTTAATTGTGTTTGAGAGTTGAACATTGTGCCTTGTTTGTGGCTTAACATGTATAGATGCTTGTCTAGTCCATTGAGCTTCAATTCCAACACGCTTAGGCCTTTGTCTTTTCATGCATGAGGTCTATTTGGGGCTGGCTTGGTCCATGGGGTATTGCATTACATAGTCCTTGTGTTGTATCCTTCACTAGCTTTCATGCTTTAGGACTCTAACTTGACATGTTCATGTTGTTTGGAATGTTGTTACATTGGATTGTGTTTGGATTGAACATTAATCCAAACATGAGAAACGAGGGATGTTTCATATTGGAAGTGATGAAACGTGACTCATTTCTCGGTCGCTGACCCTCTTGATCATGCATGATAGAGGTTAAGGCCCTTACGTGTTATTTGTTCATTCGTTGACATTGAATTGTGCAAACTTGGCTTCTTGGCCATTGTGCATTGCGATGCTTGGTTGGTGGCCCGAGAGTCGAGTACCGCACTCCCTTGAGCTTGAAAAATGATATAGAGGGTGGTTGTGCACACATACCTTGCAAATACACTGCTGCACCCCTTCTTGTTCTCTGTTGCAGCAAATTGGAGCTTAGCAGAAATTTATGGTTGGCAGACCAGAAAAAGTAGCTGGCCAACCACTTTTTCTGGTCTACAGCAAGCTTAAATGGTCTACAGGTGGTCTACAACACCATTTTCTAGTCGGCAGCCTTCCAGGAGGTCCCTGCGTTGGAGTAGAAGCAATTTGGAAGTTTGGGAAGTGTTCTGAAATCAAATACAAACAGAGGCAATTCGGGGCATAGTAATGGATTTCCGAGCGAAGTGACCGAGCATGCATGCACCCCTCGCCCCGAGGCTCCTTTTAACTGCTTTGCTTAGCTGGTTGACTATTTGGTTGTGTACTTAAGTAGTTAATGCACTTAGCTGTTCATTTGTGTTTGTAATTAGTTAACTTGTTAGTTAATTAGTTTCGTTTTTGTAATAGTTAGCTTACTGTAGCTTAGCTTATTATTATTCAGACCCTCTGTCGAGTGGGAAAATTTTGTAATAAGTGTGCGTGTGTATGATGCATGTCTTCCAACCCCATTTCATTCTCCCTTTTACTTATCAGCTTTTGATGGTTAGTTTTTGGGCATGTTTCAATTAGCATACTTATGCTTCGCATGTTTGCATTCATTCATCTGTCTTGCATGCACCGGGCTCGGTACATCATTCAAACTGCATTGTATTTCAATACACTTTCTTGAATACTTGTTTCAAAGCATGTTATCAAGTGTTGCATTCATATGCCATTCTAGATAGCCGAGCCTATTTTAGTTGCATTTTTGCATGTGTTGCATTACGTATCTTACCATAGTTAGGATTCATGCATGACTTCTAACTAGCTTCTTTTTTTGGCTCGGAGTACACTGTGAGTATTTATGTTTTAGCATACTTGCATGTGTGTGAGTGTTGTCATGATAGAATGCTTGCCATGAGGCTGTTTGCTTAACTGCTATAACTGTCTGAATGCCTGTGGATGAAGGCTTCATTGCTTGAATTGGAACAATTCATCAAAATGTGCATTTTAAGCCCACTTGAGAGTGGCAAATCATGTTTTCTAGGCCCACTTGAGGGTGGAAAATCCGCGTCTTAGCCTACTTGCAAGTAGCAACATCAAACCATTTTCAAAAAACAAACATGAGATGTTTTGTTCCAACTTGAGTGATTGAGTCTATACTTGTATGTTGTGCGCATCACATAGTAAGTTAAGCAAATAACCGGAATAAGAATGCATGTGTTTTCAAAAACAACATATCATGTTAGTAAAGGCCGATCTTTGATCGGGCGAGCGGGGGTGCTCATTTCAAGACTTTCCCCTCTCGTACCCAAGTTCCCGAGCCGAGGTAACTTTGGTGATGACGGACACGTGGCCTTAGGCACGAGTCAGGGTTTCCTAAATTTCCCAAAACAAAATATTTAGGTGGCGACTCTAAAATCTGGCAAAGTAGTCCATGTTTGGCCTTTTTTTATTGAAATTGATTTTCCAAAACGATTTGTCGGATTTGGACTCTTGGTGATTTATTAGTCTTACATTGCACTTTGTGAGATTAGATTCAGAATAGTGACAGGAGTCTGAACTGTAGTAGCTAGAACCACAATTCGTGCCCTCACGCGTGGAGTGGAGTTCGGGCGGTCTACTGTTTTTGGCGACTCTGCTGGGGACTTAGAGAATGTGACTCGAACTCATGATTTGTTGTTTTGTCTATAGTTATGTGTTTCTTTGCATTGCATTTGCATTGGTGCGCCTAGGACACCGTGTTTACCGTCTGCTATTTTTGAACGGTTTACCGAAGGCTGCGTGCCATAAGGCTGACCGGTTACGGGCTCTGCCACGATGGGAACACAAACCTCGATTTTTACCGAGGCACCCTTTTTGACCATTCGACCTAGTACATATCGGAATCCATAGTGTTCATTCCAAACTAGGACAGGTTGCTTACCTGATTGTAGGTTGTTTTAAACCGCTGCGTGCGTAGTGAAACCCTAGCTCCTGACAAGATAGGACAGGGAAACCCTACCCCTCCATAGGGGTGTTTTGGCTCTTACTTGCTTGATATGTGCTGTCAGAGTGTGTCTCTATAGGTTGTATGTATCAGTTTACAAGTCTGGGTATCAGTATCAGTATTTGGGAAATCAATTTTACTTGAGGGTATCAGATTTGAGGCAGTGAATTGGGAACAGTGATCAGTGTTGAGAACAGTGTGTTCAGCTTACAAATGCCAACTGTGTGTTGTCTTTATTTTAACCCGAAGTGCTGTCCGTTTTTCGGCTTATTGTTTCCTTATTTTGCTTTATTTATCTTTTTACAAGGTAGTTTAGCATAATTGCTTCCAACCAGACAGATATTCCCCAAGCACTCTGGATTAGAGGTCAAAGACTTCATCGATTTGAGGATCGGATTGACGGACAAGTAGTGTTCTTTTCATTACCCCCGGTTACTAGACAGAGGTCAGTTAGGCGCAGTTCATCAGTACAGCGGTTGCTAGATCAACGGTCTTTATCCACGCCACCAGTGTGTAGTCGGGCTGAGGTTTCCGTTTCTACAGCAGAGAGAGATACACCTGTTGTTCAGTTAGATTAGCACCTTATGGCCGGTATGGAGGAGATGATGCGTCAGCTCCAAGAAACTATGCAAGCCATGCAGCGGGATGGCCCACCAGGCAGAGGCTGCGGCACGTCAAGCAGAAATAGTGGCTCAGCAGGTAGAGTTAATCGCCAGGCTACAGTAGCAACAAGCACAACAAGCTGGAGCGTCTGCTTCGCATCCACCCCCACCCCCACCCCCACCCCCACCCCCACCTAGAGTTCCAACACTCGAGGATACTGCAAACATTCAGGAAAATATGGACGTCCCAACGGGGCCAGTTCTACTCCCAATCCAACCTCAGCTGTCCAAAGCACCAACTATTCCAGTGGATACACCGTTTGAATTTGAGGTGGATCCAACAGCGCTGAAAGCGAGCAAGTTAGAAAAGCTGTTCAAAAAAGCTCAAGGCATTAATTCCATACCAGACATAGAAGATAGAAACACCGATTCGGCGGTGACTTTGCCGGACCGGTTCAAGATGCTGCATATAGACCGTTTTGACGGTTCTGGGGACCCATGGTACATCTGCGATTGTTCTCAGATATCCTAAGGCCAATTGGCGTCTCCAGATTACAAAAGCTTTCCCTCTTCGGCCGGACCTTGTCAAGTGTTGCGGCTATTTGGTATGCAAAGCTGGAGGACTCTGTCAAGAGAAGCTGGGAGGAGATGGCTGAGGCCTTTATAGCTCAATACTCCTACAACACGTAGATCAAGATCACAACTCACGATCTCGAGACAACCAGACAGGAGCCCAATGAGGGCTTCTCTGATTTTGTAACCCGTTGGACGGCCAAAGCTTCTATGATGACCACCAGGCTGGTCAAGAAGGATCAGATACGAATGGTTGTGCGCAACCTCTAACCTAAGCTAATACAAAAAATGATCGTTGTACCCCTTCTCACCTTTGCGGGTTTACATGAGATTGGAGTACAGATTGAGGATGCTATGAAACAGGGTCTGATTGACCACGAGAGAGAACAGCCCAAGACGGCATTTACACGTAGTTCGAATGCAGGCACGAGTAGTGCTATAGCTGCCAGACCTTCCGATGTGGGCATGGTCAGTACCACCACTTCAAAAACAGCCAATCCCTTTGCTGGTACTTCCACTTCAAACCCTCAAACTTTGAATTATCTACCCCAAGGAAAAAGGGTTTTCACCCCGCTGTATATGCCTTTGTCCAAAGCTCTGGGAGTCCTACTCAAGAAAGGACATCTAAAACCATTAGAACAACGGCCTCTACCCGATCCTCTCCCTCTAAAGCATGACCCAACTAAATACTGTGCCTTTCATCAACAACACAGTCACGACACCGACCAGTGCTTCAAGTTGCATCATGAGATCCAGGATCTCATTGACAATAAGGTAATTGCACCACCACAAAAGCCAAATGTCATCGCCAATCCTCTCCCCCCACATAATCAAAACCGTCCCCCTAGGCAGGTAAACATCATCCAGTCAACAGCCATTCCATATGACCTAAGCATATATATCACACCCTCCCACCTACCCAAGCCTGAGGTGTTCGTTCTAGACAGCACGGACTTGTGCATGTTGAGCATCTCCTAAACCCAACCTGAACCGGTGGTGGTGACTGTCGAAGGAAGAACTGAGATGACTTTGGAGGTAGATGGGAATGTTGATTCAGAACCTGAGGGGTCTGGGAGCTTTACGTACAACCCAAGTGATTATATCACATCAATAGATCAGGCTAAGCTGAGAGTAGAGTTGCCGGTTAGGGCAGAGATTTGTGTGGTTCGGGAGGATGGACCTAGTCAAGGGCTAGATGACCTAGCAGAGTTGGAGGAGGATATCGCGAATCTGTAATTCTTCTATGAACAGGATCCGGGGGACATGACTGTCAACTGGTTTGATTTGGATGGATCGGCAGAGAATACGAGGTGGCCCAGTGACGAGCCAGATGTTGTTGATCAGCCTCAGCCAGAACAGGGACCATCAGAAACAGGAATATCAGCAGTGGCCGGAATGGCCGAGAATCAAAAGAAATCACCAGAGAGCACCGGTGCAAAGAATTCTGCTCGGGATTCGGGCAGTTTGAGTACAGTAGGCACTGAACAGGAGGCTACATTGAACCGTCTTGAGCAAGAAAAGATCGACAATCTTGAGAGGGCTAGGAAGGCCAAGGTCCCTGCGGGGAAGGAATGTGCTGTAGGCACATAAATAGTTGCGACGGAATCGGACAGCTGTCTGTCGGTTGCCGACGGTATGTGGTGGGAAGACGACGACTTGCATCTAGCCCACACTGATGAAGACTGGGGCAGACCCAACCAGATGACACCTGGTATGTTGACGAGGTTGACCATATGACTAGAAGTGGGTGGTACTTCAAGCCCCCACACTTGGACCAGCCGAAGGCGTCTTGAAAAGATAAAGAAGCAGAGAGGGAAAAAGAAAAACTGCTGGAGGAGGAGGCTGTACTAAAACAACTTAAGAAAATTCAAGCAGACATCTCCATCTAGGAACTGCTTATGGCCTCAAGAGTTCACAGACAAGTTGTCCTTTCTGCAATGGACAGGGCTAAACTTTCAATCGATACAACTCCGGAGCAGGTGGTAGGGCTGGTTTTCCCAAGAGGAGCTTCCCTAACCTTAACCTTCACCGACAAGGAACTGCCGCCTGAGGGCTCGGATCATAACAAACCACTCTGCATCTCTGTGGAGTGTAGAGATAAATGTATACTAGTGGTCCATGTTGACACAGGATCTGCTATCAACGTGTGTCCGTCGAGGTCGGCATATGCTATCGGGTTGAAGCCCGCAGATTTTGTGCCTACTGCCCAAGTGATACGGGCTTATGATAATACCAGCCGAGAGGTGATGGGGACCGTACAGATTCAGACTCAGGTTGGTCCAGGGCAGCAGGATATTGATTTTCATGTCTTGGATGTCCCGGCCACCTTCAATCTACTCCTAGGGCGGCCGTGGCTGCACTAGGTAAAAGCCGTCTCTTCCACCTTACACCAAATGTTGAAGTACCACCACGGGAAGGGGGTTTCAATCGTTTTTGGAAACTCTTCGATACATCCGCCGCCAAAGGTTTCTACACCAGTTCTGGAGATTGAGCATGGCACGGAGGATGTGTTTTTGTCAAGATTCACCCTAGCCGAGGCCTGGGTTGTACAGAATATTCAAGCTGTTGATGAGGGGCTATACATTAGCGCACAGTCTGTCTACCTTATGAACAAGCTTCAGCACATGCCCGGGATGAGATTAGGGCGAAGTGGCCGGAAGGACGTTGCAGCATCAGCCGAAGTGCCGCATAACCCATATACCCTTGGCCTAGGTTATCTGCCTACCAAAAAGGATTGGGTGAGGAAAGGAAGAGAGATGGCCGGAAGAGCCAAAGCAAAGCAGGCCGGGAAACACACCGAGAGG
Organism: Camellia sinensis; assembly: GCF_055761805.1. Taxonomy (NCBI): domain Eukaryota; kingdom Viridiplantae; phylum Streptophyta; class Magnoliopsida; order Ericales; family Theaceae; genus Camellia; species Camellia sinensis. The sequence continues at coordinate 19,648,832 of NC_138966.1, forward strand.
GGGAAGACTTCCCATTCTGCAGCTTTCCGGAGCCATGGCTAAATACAGAGAGGCGACGCTTGTCGAGATTTGAGATTTTCTTTGACTTGCAATTGTTTGGGGATGAAGTTGCCAAAGAGCAGATAGACCCACCAGCTGAGGCTGAGCAGTGCAAAGAGAAGGATTCCGAGAGCACAGAAATTGAGATGGGGGTAGCACTAGCTTGTCTCCTCGCAGATCCTCAAATCGTACCGGAGTGCTTGGGGGATAACTTCTTAGTTTCCATGATCGGGGATGAAGCAGCTGTGGGCCCATCTTCAGGCATTCTCGATGCATCCATCGCACCCTCCCTCGTCTGGCAATACGAGGAGGGCTTTTTATCGAGCAGCACCAGGTCAAGTAGTGAGCCGGAATCTGATTCCACTGAGTCTATGGTGTCGGAATCAGGTTCCAGCTCGTCTGAGTCTGAGTCTGGTATTCTCGGGGGTGATAACCCGGATGCCACTGTCCTGTCCAGGTCATCTTTTTCTTTTTCCTTTGAGTTTGTTGTAACAGAGGAATTAGGCAGACTGGATGTTATTAATGAGAATGGTACGGCTGTGGCTTCTGAGTACTTTTCTGTGCCTTTAATTTATTGCATTAATCAGGATTTTCAAAATTTTGATGAAACGATGAGAAAGAAATTCCTCCGATTTTACAATGTTTGATTGATCAAGAGTAGGAGAGGTTTGTAAAACCTTTGGTTAAAGAAATCACCACAATTAATGTTGGTACTGAGAAGGACCCGCGGTTGGTCCAGATCGGGTCCACGTTGTCTTCGGAAGAGCGCGAGCGCTTAGTCGCTTTATTAAAAGATTTCAAAGATGTTTTCACGTAGTCCTACGAAGACATGCCTGGAATCGATCCTGAGATTGTACAGCACCGGATCCCTCTTGACCTAGAGGCCCGACCGGTTAAGTAGAAGCTCCAAATGATACGCTCGGACTGGGCTTGAAAATCAAAGAAGAGGTCACCAAGCAGATTGACGCAGGGTTCCTGCTGGTATCTGAATACCCTACTTGGTTGACCAATATAGTTCTGGTGCCGAAGAAGGACGGTAAAATTCAGGTATGTGTAGACTTCAGGGATTTGAACAAAGCCAGTCCGAATAATAACTTTCCTGTGTTGCATATCGACAAATTAGTGGACTTCACTGCTGGGCATGCGCTGCTCTCATTCATGGATGGGTTTTCAGGCTACAATCAGATTTCGATGGCACCCGAAGACAGGGAGAAGACTATTTTCACTACCCCATGGGGAACCTATTGTTATAGGGTGATGTCGTTTGGGCTGAAGAACGCTGGGGCTACATATCAAAGGGCTGCGACCACAATCTTGCACGATATGATCCATAAAGAGGTTAAGGTGTACGTGGACGACATGATTGTCAAGTCCAAGGAAAGAGAGGGCCACTACACCGCCTTGTAGAAATTCTTTCAACGAATCAGAGAGTATCGGTTGCGGCTAAATCCTCAAAAATGTACATTTGGTATTACAGTAGGGAAAATGTTGGGGTTCTTGATCACACAAAGGGTGTCAAGGTCGATCCTTCCAAAATCAAGGCCATCTTAAAAATGCCACCACCAAGGACGGAAAAGGATGCGTGAGCCTTTCTGGGTAAAGTGCAATTTATAAGATGGTTTATCGCGAAATTAAACTTGACTTGTCAACCACTCTTTGGTCTCCTAAAGAAAGGAAAGAAGTTCCAATGGGACAACCGATGCCGAGTTGCTTTCGAGCAGATCAAACAATATTTACAGAACCCACTTGTGTTGTCACCTCCTGAGCTGGGGAAACCGTTGATTCTGTACGTATCAGTGACCGAAACGACAATGGGCTGCATGCTTGCACAGGAGTGTGAGGACAAAGTGGAGAAGGTTATTTAGTACCTGAGCAAGATAATGCTGGATTACGAGACCCACTACACTCTGCTTGAGAAGGCTTGTCTGGCCTTGGTATAGGCTACCAGGAAGCTGAGGCACTACCTGTTAGCTCACTCCGTAATACTAGTTTCGAGATTAGATCCCATCAAATATCTTTTTGAGAAATCGGCACTTACGAGTAGGCTAGCTCGTTGGTTGTTTCTGTTTTCCGAATTTGATCTGAAGTACATGACGCGCAAGTTAGTGAAAGGGAGAGCGGTAGCGGAGTTCCTAGCCGACCACCCAGTTGAAGGGGATGAAGCAGTTGAATATCTGTTCCCAGACGAGGCCATTCTGTATGTCGAAGAAAAGACTTGGACGATGTACTTTGACGGAGCATCAAACTAATACGGGTATGGGATAGAGGTGTTGCTGATAGCACCCGACAATTCCCGTATACCTCTATCATTCAAACTCTGGTTCAAAGTGTCGAACAATGAAGTAGAATATGAGGCATGTATTGTTGGACTAGAAGCCGCCCTAGAACTAGGGGCAAAATGGTTGGATGTCATCGGGGACTCGAACTTTGTTGTATCTCAAGCTAAAGGAGATTGGAAAGTTAAAGAAGAAAAGATGAGAATTTATCACCAGACCTTAGACGTTCTGATTCCTCAATTTGAGAAACTGAATTTCGTGCATCTGTTAAGAGAGAACAACAGGTTCGCTGATTCATTAGCAGCTCTATCTTCTATGATAGACATCCCTTTTGGAGTCCGGATGCGTCCGATCATCATTGAACAGAAATTCATGCCGGCCTACGAACTGATTGCTCCCATAGATGAGGTACAAGATGAGAATCCCTGGTACTACGACATCTGAAACTTCTTGGAAAATGAGGTGTATCCACCAGGGGAAAATGCAAAAGATAAGAGGGCAATTCGAAGAATGGCTGCTCAGTTCATCGTCTACGGGGATAAACTGTACAAGAGGGGTCATCTCGGGATGCACAAACTGTGTGTTGATGCTGAAGAGTCCAAGCGCCTGATGGAGGCCATCTATGGAGGAGAGTGCGGAGCGCACATCAGTGGGGTGATGCTAGCCAGGAAGATCCTTAGACAGGGTTATTACTGGTCAACTATGAAGGAGAATTGTATTGGCTTTGTCCGGCGATGCCACAAATGTCAGATCCATGCAAACCGCATGAACATTCCGCCGTCAAAGCTGTACAACATGACTTCGCCATGGCCGTTTTCAGTCTGGGGGATTGATGTAATTGGGGTTGTCACTTCGAAGGGTTCCAATGGGCATGAGTACATTCTGGTAGCGATAGACTATTTCACAAAGTGGGTTGAGGCCCAATCTTACACTGTGTTGAAGGCGTCACACGTTGCTAAGTTCATCAAGAACAACATCATCTGTCGCTATGGGGTCCCGAATGAGATTATTTCGGATAATGGTTCCCACTTCAAAAAGGAGGTGATCGACTTGTTGGAGAAGTACAACGTGGCTTTTCATAAGTCATCTACATATCGGCTGCAAACTAACGGAGCAGTTGAGGCCGCCAACAAGAAAATCAAGTACATTCTGTAGAAGATGGTGGAAACCTACAGGAACTAGCCAGATATGCTACCATTTGCTCTTTGGGGTTACCGGACTTCAATTCGATCTTCTACTGGGGCAACTCCATATTCCTTGGTTTATGGGATGGAGGCTGTTCTGCCTATCGAAGTTGAGGTTCCGTCATCACGAGTATTGGCTGAGTGTCAGATAGCTGAGGCAGATTGGCAGCAAAGCAGGTTCGAAGAACTCATGCCCTTTGATAAAAAAAGACTGAAAGCACTGTATCACGTCCAGGGTTATCAACGAAGAATTTCCAAGGCTTTTAACAAGAAGGTTAAGTCCAGGAATTTGAAGGAGGGGGATCTAGTGCTCAAAGACAACTGAGCTCCCATCCACGACCCTAGGGGCAAGTTCAGACCTAATTGGACTAGCCCTTACATCATCAAGTCTATCTGGTCGGGTGGAGCTGTCGTTCGGATGGATTTAGATGGCCTTGAGTTTTCCCAGCCGATCAACATGGACAAATTGAAGAAATACTATCCCTGAGTGGCTCGCTAGGCCGAAAACTCGAAAGGGTGACCTAGGCAAAAGTTAGAGCACAGAAAATTTGAAATAACAAAAACTGAGCTCGCAAGATTGAAAACCCAAAAAGGGCGGCCTTGAAAAAAGTTAGAGCGTAAAAGGAGAGTGTTAATACACGAGTGAACCTGAACCAAACTACGTAAGGCTTGATTCCCATCTTCGGGATATGTAGGCAACTTGTAGACACCCCATTTTTGACCGTCCTCAAGACTTGGATGTCATCGTTTGAACACTCAATGATCATCCATGTTCGTGTTCGTTTTGAGTTCCCGAAAGTCTCGGCCACGCGCCTTGCCTCAAGATCTCTTAACTTGCATGTTCTGTGCTTGGTTGTGGACCAAGAACTTGTTTGTTTTTGCTTCTGAGGGCCGAGAATGGCTTGTTCATCATCCCCACACCTCATCGGCCTTGGCTTGAGGCCACCGGCCCTGTTTTGTTGCTACCGGCCATTGGTGATGGCCGGTCGACATTGTTTTTGGTCGGCCGGCTGTTTGTTTGGTCAATCGGCCATATTTTCTGGCCAGGACTTCTTTTTTGCCTTTTTTAGGCATTGTGCATGCTAGTTGTGCCAGCTGGGGCACACATACCTGTCCTCCATACACGTGTATGGAGGATTTGCACCCTTTGCACCCTTTTGCTCTAGCTTCTTGAGAAAGCTTGAACCCATTGCTCTAGCTTCCTCAAGAAGCTTGAGCCTTTGTCTTAGCTTTCCCAAGAAGCTTGAACCTTTGTTCTAGCTTCTTGAGGAAGCTTGACCCCTTTGTCTTAGCTTCTCCAAGAAGCTTAGGCCCTTGTTTTGTTCTATAGAAGAGGGCCTCCCTTCTTCTTTAGAGGGGTTGAGCAAATCAAAGATATATATCAAAGATATATATCACATATATATCACTCCCTCTCTATACTTCCTCTCTCTCTCCATTTTTGTGTGGAATAGTGTTCAAAAGGTGCTTTTGTTCTTAGTTTTGCCCTAAAACACCTAGTGTTACACTATACTTTGGTTACTAAGGTGTTGAGGGACTGGTTTTAGAGTTTTTTAAGTTGGTTTTGATTAGAGGAAGGGGCTGGGGTTGGTGTTCTTGAAGTGTTCTTCAAGGGTGAGCACTATTGCTTTATATTCCCCATTTTTGTACAAGGTTTTAGCCTATCTTGCATGCTGTTTTGAGCTTTATGTATAACTGATAAAAGTTCTGATTTTTCATGTTTAAGATGTTTCATTAAGGTCTCTTTTGTATTTGGGGTTGTCCACTCCCTCTTAGGCCTTGTTTGGCCTTTTTTTTGTGTCTTTTTCTTTGAGCTTTGGGACCCCTTTATTTCGACCTTCTCACCACTAAAATCCCGAGGATTTTCAGTGTTGGAGAAGTGGTTTTGAGGTAATGTATAGGGGAGGGACACCCCTCCCCCTTTGTGTCTCATTTGTTTTTGGCTCATAAAGGTAGCATGCATGCTTAGTTGATTTTGGCTCCATCTCAGTGGGTATTTAGTGATATTTTGTCATGTTATACCTCTGTTTTAAGTTGGTTTAATGGCCTCTTGCATGCATCATATGCTTGTCTTGTAATCCCATGTTTTGGCCTAACATGCATCATGTTGTAAGGTGGCATTTTAGCATGATTTTGGTTTGGTTCCAAGAACATTTTAGCTCTGTTTTGCCATGATTAAGGTCTGTTTGGTGTCCTTTTGGTCATGCTTACATTTCTTTGTATAGCCACCATGCATTCTAGTTTGTTAGCCTCGGGTGTGTGAGTCATTAGCATGCATTACTTTGACCTTTCTCATGATTTGGCATCACTTAAGATCATATTTCAGTCCATAATCCATGCTTGTATACTTGCATTTACCATTCTTGCAATGCTTTGAAGAGTTGATCTTGGGTGCGTTAAAATGGGTCATTGTGCATGGCTATCTGTTTAAGTCCTTAGGCTGCCATATTAGTGGGTTTTGGGGGTCCTTTTGTCATATTATAGCTTTGTTTTTCTTTGAATAATCCATGCTATGTGTGGTTGGGGTAGTTGTAGTTCAAGTGCTCTTTTTATGGCCTAGAATGCCCTTTGTTTTGCCTCTTTTCTTAGCATGTTTTGGCCATGATCCATACATGCTCTAGCCTTGTTTTGGTCTACCCGGGGACTGTTTTAAGTCATTTTGACCCTTTGAGGCTTGGTTGGTACGGCCATGGTTCGAACCCCTTTGTTAGTTTTGTGATTTAGGCTTTGTTGCATGCCTTACTTGCATGGCTAGGTTGATTTGGCATCATCCTTCATACATTTTTAGAGCTTGTCATGCTTGTGATTTGTCCATGTTTGCCTCTTCTTAATGTGTTTAAGAGTCGACTCTTTTTTAAGCGTAAGCGTTGGATCTTTGCATGTGCATGCTTGAAGGTGTTTTGCCATCATTTCCATGCACTTTGGCCACTATTATGGGACATGGCTGAGGCCTATCCATCCTTAGTATGAGTCCATGGATCATGTATTAGTGTATCGTTGTAGGCGTACCGCATTGTATGTTGTCGCATCCTTGTGGCTAGTGTCGTTATTGCATGCCTATACCTTGATATACTCGCATACTTAGGTCACATTATAATATTGCATACTCATTGCATTGCTATGATGTTTGCATGTTAGGTTGCATTACATTGTAGTTGACATACTCATGTTACATTGTCTTATAGTCCCATGTTGCATTGTGTTGGTTATATGCTTTGCATTGTATTTGGCATACACACATTGCATTATGTTTGGTTTGGGGTGTCAAACCAAACACGAGGGGCAAGGGACGTTCGTACTTAAAGTAACGAAACGTCCTTCAAATCCTTAGTCGCCGACGCTCTGGATCCAAGCATGATAGAGTTCTAGGCTTTCATATGTTTTGTTGCATTCATTTTACACTAATATGCACACTTGGCTCCTTTGGCCATCATGCGTTGCAATGCGTGATTGGTGGCCCGAGGGTCGAGAGCCATACTCCCTTGAGTTCATTGCATGATAGAGAAGGTGGTCATGCATACATTTGGCTTGCAAATTCCATGCCATGCACTGTCTATCCTCTGTTGTAGCAAAACTAGTATTCTGCAGGAAAAAATGGCTGGTCGGCAACTTTCAGTGCCGGCCGACCACAAAAGTCCAGTCGATGGACCAACTTCTGGTCGGTGACCATATTTCCATAGTCGGTGGTCTGGTATCTTGGCAGGTGATATCCCATAATGATCAGGGAGTAATTTAGAAGCATCCCAAGTATTTTCACAGCTCTCAGAGGTGCAGAACAGTGCTAACAGAGGCAACAGTCGCATAGCGACGGGTTTTCGTGCGAGGCGAATCGAGCATACATCATCCAAGCATTCCGAGGCGGGGCTGCAGCAGCCTCCCTTTGTAACTAATTTGTTAATTAATTTAGGGTTTTGTAATATTTAATAAGCTAAAGTAGTTAAATATTTATTTGTTTTGTATTATTTATTCGGACCCTCTGCGATAGGGCAATGTTGTAATAAGTGTGTGTGCGTGTGATGTATGTCTTCCAACCCCACGTCTTTCTCCCTTTTATTTACTAGCTTATGATGGTTGCTTTAGGGCATGTTTTAATTAGCATACTTATGTTCGCATGTTTGCATTCATTCATTTGTCTTGCATGCACCAGGCTCGGCGCATCATACTAACTGCATTGTATTTCAATTCCAAGTTGAATACATGTATCCATTGTTGCATCTCACATTCCATCTTAGAATAGCCGAGCCTATCTTTGTTGCATTCTCGTGTGTGTTGCATTAGGCATCTCAGTATAGTTAGGACTCATGCATGTTTTCTAATTAGCTTCTTTCTTTGGCTCGGAGTACTCGGTAAGTGTTTGTGCTTTAGCATCCTTGCATGCATGTGAGTGACTGCCATGATAGCATGCTTACTATGAGGCTAACTGCTTATGTGATATACCTGCCTGAATGCCTGCGGGTGAAGGTTAGGTTACTTGAATTGGAACAATTCACCAATTGAGATTTTTAAGCCCACTTGAGAGTGGCAAAATCATGTTTTCTTAAGCCCACTTGATGGTGGCAAATCCACATCTTAGCCTACTTGCGAGGAACACCTTCAAACCGTTTTTGAAAACGAACATGAGATGTTTTGTTCCAATTCAAGTGACCCAGTCTATACTTGTATGATGTGCACATCACATAGTAACTCTAGGCTAATAACCGGAATAAGAGCACATAATGTTTTCAAAACTCAATATCATGGTTAGTAGAGGCCGATCTTTGATCGGGCCAGCGGGGGTGCTCACGAAGTGACCTTCCCGAATCGTACCCAAGTTCCCGAGCCGAGGCAACTTTGGTGATGATGGACACGTGGCCTTAGGCACGAGTCAGGGTTTCCTAAATTCCCGTAAAATAAAATATTTAGGTGGCGACTCTGTATCTGGAAAAACCGTCCATGTTTGGCACTTTTTTCTAAAAATCTATTTTTCAAAATGATTTGCCGGATTTGGACTCTTTGATGATTTATCGGTCGTGCATTGCACTCTACGAGATAAGACACGGGACCGTGACATTGAGTCCTGAACTGTAGTGAGCCCAAATGAACAAAACGGGGGATTTCCACCGGGACGTTCGGGGACGTTTACACAACTTCATTCTGAAGTTCAGTCATAAACACTTTCAAATCAACTTTGTCCATATGATCATCTTGGTCATCTTTGTCTATTCTGCATTCAATTATGCATTCGAGAGCTCAGTTGTGATCTCCAGTGCAGTGCTATTCAGACTAGGGGCAACTTTCCAGTTGTTGGATCTGGGGTTGTACATCTCAGTGATAGATCTTGGGCATGTCCAGTTGTGATCCATATCGAAAATGGTTTTGAAAAGTTTTAATAAAAGTTGCTTTTCCTCAAATTAATCTTTTTACGACTTAGACCATTTTTGGACCAAACGGAAAATTTTTAGTACCCACAACCTTCAATTACATTGATTTCAGAACAGAGTTCTCCTACTCTTGAATACAAATTGAAGTTGCTTTTTATTACATTCATAATGAAAACTTGAAAGTATTGATTAAAGCAAATAAATTCGGGGCATAGTCAGGTTTGCCGGAGGCTCGCTTTGAGAGGCGTGCCATAAGGCTAACTGGTTACGGGCTCTGCTACGATGGGAACACAAACCCCGATTTTTACCAGGATACCCTTTTTGACCATTCGACCTAGTGCATATCGAAATCCGTATTGACCATTCCAAGCTAGGACAGGTTGCTTACCCGATTATAAGTTGTTTGAAACCGCTGCGTGCGTAGTGAAACCCTAGCTCCTGACAAAAGAGGATAGGGAAACCCTACCCCAACATAGGGGTGTTTTGGGCTCTCACTTGCTTGCTATGTGCTTTTAGAGTGCGTCTCTACAGGAATGCATGTATCAGTTTGTAAGTCTGAGTATCAGGCCCGAGGGCAAAAATATTTGGGAATCAGTTTTACCTGAGGGTTCAGTTTACAGGAAGAATTTGGGGCAAAATTCAGTAGAGAGCACAGTCATTCAGCTTTGCTCATATCTGTTTTGGTGAAATCAGGCTGAGATGCTGTCTATTTTCTTCTTTTGCAATGTAGTCTCGGAACCATAGCTTCAGAAGGCTTCAATATCCCCCGGTACATTAGGCTTGTGCTGATAGACTTTGTCAAGTCAGAGATTCAGTTCAAGGGCAAATCAATGTTCCTTCGCCAGAGGCAGGGTAAAAAGGCCAGTCAGGCACAGATCATCAGTTCAACAGTCTTCGGATCAACAGTCATTATCCATCTTACCTGTGTGCAGTTGGGTTGAGATATCTGTTTTTACCACAGAGACAGACATACCGATAGATCAGTTAGATCAGGGCAGTATGGCAGGAATGGAGGAGATGATGCGTCAACTCCAAGAAAGTATGAAAACCATGCAGCAGGACGCTGCTCGTCAAGCAGAATTTGCCAAACAGCAGGTTGAGGTCATGGCCCAATAGCCAGAGGTAATTATCAGGCTACAGCAGTAGACTGGAGCATCCGCTTTACACCAGGCTCCTCCCCCACCAAGAGTTCCTATACTCGGGGAGACAGTTAACGATCAGGATGATACGGACATTCCAATAGGGCCGGCTCCGGCCCCGATCCTACCCCAGCTATCCAAAGCGCAGACCAACCTACCGGATTCTTCCTTTGAGTTCGAGGTGGACCCCACAACATTGAAAGTGAGCAAGCTTGAAAAGCTGTTCAAGAAGTCTCAGGGTGTGAAGTCCATTCCGGATATTGAGGATGGGTACACCGACTCGGCCGTGACGCTGCCAGACCGATTTAAGATGCCACACATAGACCGCTTTGACGGGTCTGGAGATCCTATGGTGCATCTGCAGCTGTTTTTAGACATACTAAGGCTGATGGGCCTCTCCAGATTACAGAAGCTTTCCTTGTTTGGCCAGACCCTGTCGAGTGTAGCGGCTATTTGGTATGCAAAACTGGAGGACTCCGTCAAGAGGAATTGGGAGGAGATGGCTGAGGCCTTCATAGCTCAATACTCCTATAACACGTAGATTGAGATTACAACCCGTGATCTTGAGACCACTAGGCAAGAGCCAAATGAGAGTTTCTCCGATTTTGTAACCCGGTGGAGGGCTAAGGCCTTGATGATGACCATCAGGCCTGTTGACAAAGATCAGATTCGGATGGTTGTGCGCAACCTCCAGCCCAAGCTCATGCAGAAGATGATCGTTCTCCTCCTCCATACCTTTGTAGATCTACATGAGGTTGGGGTACAGATTGAGGACGCTATGAAGCAAGGCCTCATTGACCAAGAGAAGAAGCAGCCAAGGAGGGCGTTTTTTCGCAGTTCGAATGCGACCACCAGTGGTGATGCAGCTGCAAGATCATCTGAAGTGGGCATGGCCACCACCACCACATCAAAAACAGCTACCCCATTCACCGGTGCGTCTGGAAGTAGCTCACAAAAAACCAAATATCCAACTCGAGTCAAGAGGGTCTTTACCCCACTTTATATGCCTTTGTCAAAGGTTCTAGAGGCCTTACTCGGGAAAGGATATCTGAAAACGTTGGAACAACGACCTCTAACCGATCCTATCCCTCCAAAGCATGACCAGACTAAATACTGTGCCTACCATCAACAAACCGGTCATGACACTGACAGTTACTTTCCTCTTCGCCATGATGTACAAGATCTGTTTGACAACAAGGTCCTTGCCGTACCAGCTCAGCAAAGTCTATCGCCACTAGATCAGTGAACTTGGGGGATAGTACGAATATGTGATCAGGGGATGAACCACCTGCGGGCGGCACTCAGTTTACTCCAGATTTGGCGTATGGCACGCACTGCTTTGAGCATTTGTGAATGCTGGTTTTTTTTACTTTCTGACTCGGGTATTGAGTTAGTTTTGTTATGTCGTTTAGAGTCTGTCCAATTGTATAGAGTCAGTCTTTTCATACTGAGTCAGCTGGGTTTGTCTTGTTGTATCGAGTCAGTCCTGTTTTGTTAGAGTCGGGTGATCCCGGGGGCGTTACCTCGGATATCACCATTTTGTTTTGTGTTTGTCTTTTCGCTTCCTTTTGAGTCTGTTTCCGCCGGGGAGCCAGTTACACCAGAAGATCTAATTGAAATAGCTGTGGTTTTCATGCTTTTGTGCTTGTTTCTGCTTTGAGCCGGTTGTGCCAACAAACTTGAATGAAACGACAGTGCATTCCACCTGCTTTCTGTGCTTTGAAATCATTACATTGACCTGAGTTTTTCAAAACCTTTTTGAACATTGTCATGAAAACAAAGAGGAAGGAATTCCTTGGGATTTGCAAAAAATTTTGATCAATTGAGAGAAAGATAGGCATGCTAAGCCCTTAATGAATGAAATCATGTTTGTTAATGTGAGTACTGAGAAGGACCCTGGCTTGATCCAGATTGGTTCTACACTGTCATCAGCGGGAGCAATTTGTCGCTTTCTTAAAAAATTTCAAAAAATGTTTTGCGCGGTCCTATGAAGACCTGTGTGCAATCGCTCTTGAGATTGTGCAGCCTAGGATCGCTCCCAGCCTCAAGACTCAACCCCTTGCTTTCGAACCCTGAACTTAGATTCAGAATGTTCAACGGTCAACCACCATGTAAGGCCTGTGTGGTCGGATCAGAAGCAGCCCTCGAACTAGGGGCAGGGAAGTCAGATCAAGAAGATCATATGTCGTCAAAAGAAGCTTGCAAAGCTAGATCAGTGGCACCCCTCGAACTGGAGGCAAAAGATGCCAGATTGTGCTCGAAGAGCCGAAGATGGATCATTCCACAAATAAATGAAGATCGGCAAGAATGCCAAACCCCAGAAGGGAGGAAAGAAGAAGACATTGCTGTAGGACAACCGAGTTCCTATCCACAACACTAGGGGCAAATTCACCCTCCATTGGATGGGCTTCTACATCATTAGCGAACAATAGCCATTCTCCTGGATTAAGATGACTTCAAGATCTCAAAACCATTTGACATGGACAAAGCTACACTTTTTACCCTTGAGAGGCTCGCTGGGCCGAAAACTCGGAAGGGCGACCCAAGCAAAAGTTAGAGCAAGAAAAAGAAGAAAAAAAGAATGAAAGAAAAAATAAAAAGATGAAAAAAAGAAAAGAAAAGAAAAGAATTGAAAAGAAAAGAAAAACAAAGCTCGCAAGGTTGAAAACCCAAAAGGGCGGCCTTGGCAAAAGTTAGAGCGCAAAAGGAGAGGTCAATACCTGAGTGTACCTTATCCCCGAACTACGTAAGGCTTGATTCCCATGTTTGGGATACGTAAGCAACTTCATTCTGAAGTCCAGCCATAAAACACTTCAAATTCAATTGTCCTGTCTATCAGATTGAACGGGTCATCTTGGTCTTCTCCGTATCCGAGAGTTCGGTTGTGACCTTCACCATGAGAACTGGTTACAGTGCGCTGCGGTACTATTCAAACAAGAGGCAACTTTCCGTTGCCATACAGTGTGCTGCGGTGCTATTCAAACAAGGGGCAACTTTCTATTGCCATGCAATGTCCTTCAGATAAGGGGCAATTTTCTATTGTTTTTGGATCGAAGGTTGTGCATCTCAAGAGTCAATTCTACATTGGTCAAGCAGTAGCCATTTGCAAAAATAGTTTTTGAGAATTTTTACTGAGGTTGACTAATTCTCTAAAAAATTATTCCATTTTTCCAAAACTGGACCATTTTCTTGGACCCAAAAAGAAAAAATTTCAGTGCTCATAACCTAACTTGCATGATTTTAAATCAGAAATCGAACAAGCATGTTAATCTAACTCTCATGTTGGTCAAAATTGCTTTAGCAGAACATCAAAAACAAAAAAAATGGTAAAAATAATGAACTAGGGGCACAGTTAAGTCAGGTGTTCTGTCTTTTCCCCATTGTCAACATACTTGTCAGAAAGGGCACCGTATCTGCCAGAAAAAGGCACAACAGAAACTAACAGCAAAATGCCGAAAGTTCTCTCATCCTCCAAGCAGAGAGGTATCAAGCTAAGTGCGAAGCATGAACTGGAATGGAGCAGGATATTCCATTCCCTCATCTGGATAGATCTAATCACGTCTAAACTCCCCAGTAGAGCATCGTCAACCAATGTCAATTGCAGATCTGTTGCACATCCAGCTGTATCACAACCCCTCTGTAGGGGAAGTTCACTATTGTGAGCAGAAGAAAGCGAATCTAGCAGAATGCTAGGGGCAAGAGCTCGCAACTTCTTGTTTATCCATCAACCACCAGGGAAGGGATAAAAAATGAGAGATTGAAAAATAGAGAGACGTGCGTTGAGAGAAAAAGTGAGGAAAATGGGCTTTTTCAGAGAGAAAAAAAAAAAGAGCCTTAGGGCCGAGTGATGTAAGAATCACAAATGAGAAGGATAGGAAACAATACCCAGAGAAACAGGCTCCCTGTGCACGTCAGAGTGTTGTGTCTTTTTGTTTTATCTCGATTCTTGTTTTGAGTCATTTCGAGTGTTACTCGATGTGTTTAGGTTGTTTACCTTTTGTTTTATGTTGATTGAGTCATAGTGCGCTGTGTTCAGTCGTAGGCTTAATACCCCGGTCAAGAACAGATCTCTTAATTTCAAAAATAAAATCGTTTTGCGCTCCGAGTGTTGTGCCGTTCTCCATATCTGTGCAAAACAAGATTCGGTCTTTTGTAAAACCGCAGGGTCCAACCCAGGTCTTGCGGGAACAGTAGAACCAGGACCTATCTAAAGCTATATAGGTTCCAGACAGCAAAGCAAAAGAAAAGAGGGAAAATGTCAGGTATCTGAGTTTGTTTCAACTTCAGTAAGTTCCGAGACTGCATTCCGTGTGTACCTCTTCAGGTCTTGTCAACGCTCTGAAGTATGAGTGTGCCTCTACCTCAAGCTCAAGATGAAGTCTACTTCAAGCCAGAATCGCGATCAGAAGTGTTTTCCCGAGTACCAGTCCTTGCTAGGGGCATCTTGGCCGTGTTTGCAATGAGTTCCTAGGAGACTGGCTGCGACGGTGGAAACTAGAGTTCGAATGGTTGTTGCCTAGAACGCAAAGGTTCGAGATTTTCGAGACTAAAGTCTGGTTTAAATACCTAGAGGCGTGTCCTCGGCTTGAAATCTGTATGGAAGCCCCATAGGTTGAGATAGCGTGTATGCACCTCAATTCTGGATACTAAACCAACCTAGTCTGTCACCCCGTTGGAGAATACGGAAAGTTGTGAATATGATCAGGAAGAAAGGCAGCATCCAAAGTGTTCTACGTGAAGAACCCTTGTCAGTATTTCAGAGCCTTTGTACTGTAAGTTGAAGGTAAGTGTTTGAAGAGCACGAGGGGAGATCCCCATCGGAGTAGAGCGGTTCATCGCCACTCACCCCATGAGGTGCTTTCTAAAGCGCCGCTAGGTTTGTTTATTGCATTCCTTAAACATCATGCATTGTATTGCATTATACCTATCAAGTTTCTTTCTCATTCACGTATGATATTGTATGTATGGTTCATTTGAAGCCGGCACAACCAGGCGATAATGGATGTGCGGTTCATTCAGAGAAGTTCTGTTTAAGATTGATTTTGTATAGTGTATCGATCACACTCTCTTCACTTAGTGTATCTATCACACTTTGCTCATATAGTGTATCTATCACACTCTGTTCACTTTTGTGTATCTATCGCACAAGGTGACTTAGTGTATCTATCACACTTCGTTCGCGTCTGTGTATCTATCAAACATGTTCACTTAGTGTATCTATCACACTTTGTTCTCTTTGTGCATCTATCACACTTTACTTCATATAGTGTATCTATCACACTTTGCTTCACTTTGTGTATCTATCACACATATTCACTTAACTCTTTTCGCTTTGTGTATCTACCACACTTGTTCACTTAGTGCATCTATCACACTTCGTGTTCACCTTTAGTTTATCTATCATACTTGTTCACTTAGTGCATCTATCACACTTCGTGTTCACCATTAGTGTATCTATCATACTTGTTCACTTAGTGCATCTATCACACTTCGTGTTCACCTTTGTGTATCCATCACACTTGTTCACTTAGTGCATCTATCACACTTCGTGTTCACCTTTTGTGTATCCATCACACTTGTTCACTTAGGGCATCTATCACACTTTGTGTTCACCTTCAGTATATCTATCATACTTTGTTCACTTAGTGCATCTATAACACTTTGTGTTCACCTTCAGTGTATCTATCATACTTGTTCACTTAGTGCATCTATCACACTTCGTGTTCACCTTTAGTGTATCTATCATACTTGTTCACTTAGTGCATCTATCACACTTCGTGTTCACCTTTAGCGTATCTATCATACTTGTTCTCTTAGTGCATCTATCACACTTTGTGTTCACCTCCAGTGTATCTATCATACTTTGTTCACTTAGTGCATCTATCAAACTTTGTGTTCAACTTAAGTGTGTCTATCATACTTGTTCACTTAGTGCATCTATCACACTCTGTGTTCACCTTTTGTGTATCCATCACACTTTGCTCACTTAGTGCATCTATCGCACTTAGTGTTCACCTTTTGTGTATCTATCATACTTTGTTCACTTAGTGCATCTATCACACTTCGTGTTCACCTTTTGTGTATCCATAACACTTGTTCACTTAGTGCATCTATCACACTTTGTGTTCACATCTTGTGTATCCATCATACTTGTTCACTTAGTGCACACGTCGTGTTCACCTTTAGTGTATCTATCATACTTGTTCACTTAGTGCATCTATCACACTTTGTGTTCACCTTTTGTGCATCCATCACACTTGTTCACTTAGGGCATCTATCACACTTTGTGTTCACCTTCAGTATATCTATCATACTTTGTTCACTTAGTGCATCTATAACACTTTGTGTTCACCTTCAGTGTATCTATCATACTTGTTCACTTAGTGCATCTATCACACTTCGTGTTCACCTTTAGTGTATCTATCATACTTGTTCACTTAGTGCATCTATCACACTTCGTGTTCACCTTTAGCGTATCTATCATACTTGTTCTCTTAGTGCATCTATCACACTTTGTGTTCACCTCCAGTGTATCTATCATACTTTGTTCACTTAGTGCATCTATCAAACTTTGTGTTCAACTTAAGTGTGTCTATCATACTTGTTCACTTAGTGCATCTATCACACTCTGTGTTCACCTTTTGTGTATCCATCACACTTTGCTCACTTAGTGCATCTATCGCACTTAGTGTTCACCTTTTGTGTATCTATCATACTTTGTTCACTTAGTGCATCTATCACACTTCGTGTTCACCTTTTGTGTATCCATAACACTTGTTCACTTAGTGCATCTATCACACTTTGTGTTCACATCTTGTGTATCCATCATACTTGTTCACTTAGTGCACACGTCGTGTTCACCTTTAGTGTATCTATCATACTCGTTCACTTAGTGCATCTATCACACTTTGTGTTCACCTTTTGTGCATCCATCACACTTGTTCACTTAGTGCATCTATCACACTTTGTGTTCACATCTTGTGTATCCATCACACTTGTTCACTTAGTGCATCTATCACACTTTGTGTATCCATCACACTTGTTCACTTAGTGCATCTATCACATTTCGTGTTCACCTTTTGTGTTTCCATCATACTTGTTCACTCAGTGCATCTATCACACATTGTGTTCACATCTTGTGTATCTATCATACTTTGTTCACTTAGTGCATCTATTACATTTTGTGTCCACCTTTAGTGTATCTATCACACTTCGTTCACCTTTATGTATCTATCGCACATGATTGTGAGAATTGCATAATTCTCTTACAACATTTCTGCATTGTAATGTAGCTTGGTTCTTGCTTAAAACTATTGCATGTTATGCTTCGTTACAGCCTTCTTTGCATGATCATAAGTTATGCTCAGCCTTGTGCAGTGTTCTTGCATTTTGCCCCTGCCTTCGGACGCATATCTTCATCTGTAGTTTGTATGCTTTGTCTAAGTCTTCGGTCTTGTCAAAAATGGGTCGTCTCCGGGCTTTGACACTCACTCCCGTGATTGTTATGACTTTCGAGTTCTGTCAAGGAGGGGCAACTGTAGACACCCCATTTTTGACCATCCTCAAGACTTGGACGTCATGGTTTGAACACTCAATGATCATCCATGTTTGTGTTTGTTTTGTGTTCCCAAAGGTCTCGGCCGCGCGCCTTGCCTCAGGATCTCTTAACTTGCCTGTTCTGTGCTTGGTTGTGGACCAAGAACTTGTTTGTTTTTGCTTTTGAGGGCAGAGAAGGCTTGTTTGTCATCCCCATACCTCACTGGCCTTGGCTTGAGGCCACCGGCCCTGTTTTGTTGCTAATGGCCATTGGTGATGGCTGGTCGGCATTGTTTTTGGTCGGCCGACCGTTTGTTTGGTCAATCAACCATATTTTCTGGCCGGGACTTCTTTTTTCCTTTTTTTGGCATTGTGCATGCCAGTTGTGCCAGCTGGGGCACACATACCTGTCCTCCATACACGTGTATGGAAGATTTGCATCCTTTGCACCCTTTTGCTCTAGCTTCCTCAAGAAGCTTGAACCTTTGTCTTAGCTTCCCCAAGAAGCTTGAACCTTTGTTCTAGCTTCTTGAGGAAGCTTGACCCCTTTGTGTTGGCTTCTCCAAGAAGCTTAGGGTGTGTTTGATTGGACGGACTGGAAAAGGGGGGATTAGAATCCATCGGACTTGAGTCCTGGAATTGTGAATCCCCCGAACTATTTGGTCGGATTGGATATGTATCCTGTGTTTACTTTTTCATGGGATTAGATGTCTGGATAGGACTATTTTCAGTGAATCCAATATTTGGTTGGACGGACTAGATAGGATAAATGAACAAAAGACTATTTTACCCTTTTTCAATTGTTTACTAAGTAATAGCAATATTAAACATATCTTTAATATTTTAATTATTTTTAGTAAACATTAAACATACTAATGGTTAAATTTTGTTTAAAGATATTTAAACATACTAATATTGATAAAAAATTGACTGGTACAGATTATTTTTATTTAAACAAATAAAAATTTATTGTTGAAATTAAACATACTAATGGTTAAATGTTTAAATTTTTATTTAAACAATTAACATTGAAATTATTTTGATGTACAGATTATGTTTAAACAATTAACAATTAACAATTAAATAAATGTTGATGTACAGATTATGTTTAAATAATTAACAAATGTTGATGTAATTAACAATTAATAAATGTAGATGTAATCAAATGTTGACGTATTAAAACATAATTTAATAGATGTTAAATAAATATACATGTTGATGTACAGATGTTGAAATAATTTAATAAACATGTTGATGTACAAATGTTTAAATGTTTAAATAAAACATAATTTAAATAAATGAAATTATTTATTGTTGAAATTAAACATTTAATTGTTTAAATAAAACATCTATTAAATTTAAATAATGAAATTAAATAAAACATAAACAAAATTTTAAAATAAAACATTAATAAAATATCTATAAAAAATTATTTTAAAAAATTAAATAAATAAAAGATTAATAAAAAGTTAAATAAAATTATTTTATTTTTAAATTGAGACATTTAAATTTTATTAAATTTTATTAAATATAATACATAATTAAATAGTAGAGGGTCAAAATTGTCATTTTCGCATCTAATCCAAACAGTGATTAGTCCCCCCAAAACAATCCCACCCCCCCCCCCCCAAGGACAGGATAGTCCCCCATATGGGGGACATGGAGTCCGGCCGGACATGGAGTCCACCGGACTAAAAAAAAATCAAACGACGGATAAGGAGGGAGGCCGGACATGGAGTCCAAATAGTGGATAGTCCCCCCCTCTTATCCCCCCGATCAAACACGCCCTTAGGCCCTTATTTTGTTCTATAAAAGAGGGTCTCCCTTCTCCTTTAGAGGGGTTGAGCAAATCAAAGATTTATATCAGAGATATATATCACATATATATCACCCCCTCTTTATATCTTCCCCTCTCTCTCTCCATTTGTGTGTGGTATAGTGTTCAAAAGGTGCTTTTGTTCTTAGTTTTGCACTAAAACACCTAGTGTTACACTATACTTCGGTTACTAAGGTGTTGAGGGACTGGTTTTAGAGTTTTTTAAGTTGGTTTTGATCAGAGGAAGGGGCTGGGGTTGGTGTTCTTGAAGTGTTCTTCAAGGGTGAGCACTATTGCTTTATATTCCCTATTTTTGTACAAGCTTTTAACCTATCTTGAATGTTGCTTTGAGCTTTATGTATAACTGATAAAATTTATGATTTTTCATGTTTAAGATGTTTCATTAAGGTCTCTTTTGTGTTTGGGGTTGTCCACCCCCACTTAGGCCTTGTTTGGTCTTTTTTTTGTGCCTTTCTCTTTGAGCTTTGGGACCCATTTATTTTGATCTTCTCACCACTGAAATCCAGAGGATTTTCAGTGGTGAAGAAGTGGTTTTGAGGTCATGTATAGGGGAGGGACACCCCTCTCCCTTTGTGTCTCCTTTGCTTGTGTTTTTGGCTCATAAAGGTAGCATGCATGCTTAGTTGATTTTGGCTCTATCTCAGTGGGTATTTAGTGATATTTTGACATGTTATACCTCTATTTTAAGTTGGTTTAATGGCCTCTTGCATGCATCATATGCTTGTCTTGTAATCCCATGTTTTGGCCTAACATGCATCATGTTGTAAGGTGGCATATTAGCATGATTTTGGTTTGGTTCCAAGAACATTTTAGCTTTGTTTTGCCATGCTTAAGGTCTGTTTGGTGTCCTTTTGGTCATGCTTACATTGCTTTGATAGCCATCATGCATTCTAGTTTGTTAGCCTCGGGTGTGTGAGTCATTAGCATGCATTACTTTGACCTTTCTCATGATTTGGCATCACTTGAGATCATATTTCAGTCCATAATCCATGCTTTGTATACTTGCATTTACCATTCTTGCAATGCTTTGAAGAGTTGATCTTTTGTGCCTTAAAATGGGTCATTGTGCATGCCTATTTGCTTAAGTGCTTGGGTTGCCATATCAGTGGGTTTTGGGGGTCGTTTTGTCATATTATAGCTCTGTTTTTCTTTGAATAATCCATGCCATGTGTGCTTGGGTTAGTTGTAGTTCAAGTGCTCTCTTTACAACCTAGAATGCCCTTTGTTTTGCCTATTTTCTTAGCATGTTTTGGCCATGATCCATACATGCTCTAGCCTTGTTTTGGTCTGCCCGAGGACTATTTTAAGTCATTTTGACCCTTTGAGGCTTGGTTTGTACGGCCATGGTTTGAACTCCTTTGTTAGTTTTGGGATTTAGGCTTTGTTGCATGCCTTACTTGCATGGTTAGGTTGATTTGGCATCATCCTTCGTACATTTTCAGAGCTTGTCATGCTTGTGATTTGTCCGTGTTTGCCTCTTCTTAATGTGTTTAAGAGTCGACTCTTTTTTATGCCTAAGCATTGGATCTTTGCATGTGCAGGTTTGAAGGTGTTTTGTCCATCATTTCCATGCACTTTGGCCACTATTTTGGGACATGGCTGAGGCCTATCCATCCTTAGTATAAGTCCATGGATCATGTATTAGTGTATCGTTGTAGGCGTACCGCATTGTATGTTGTCGCATCCTTGTGGCTAGTGTCGTTATTGCATTCCTATACCTTGATATACTCGCATACTTAGGTCACATTATAATATTGCATACTCATTGCATTGCCATGATGTTTGCATGTTAGGTTGCATTACATTGTAGTTGACATACTCATGTTACATTGTCTTACATTCCCATGTTGCATTGTGTTGGTTATATGCTTTGCATTGTATTTGGCATACACGCATTGCATTATGTTTGGTTTGGGGTGTCAAACCAAACACGAGGGGCAAGGGACGTTCGTACTTAAAGTAACGAAACGTCCTTCAAATCCTTAGTCGCCGACGCTCTTGATCCAAGCATGATAGAGTTCTAGGCTTTCATATGTTTTGTTGCATTCATTTTACACTAATATGCACACTTGGCTCCTTTGGCCATCATGCGTTGCAATGCGTGATTGGTGGCCCGAGGGTCGAGAGCCATACTCCCTTGAGTTCATTGCATGATAGAGAGGGTGGTCGTGCATACATTTGGCTTGCAAATTCCATGCCATGCACTGTCTATCCTCTGTTGTAGCAAAACCAGTATTCTGCAGGAAGAAATGGCCAATCGGCAACTTTCAGTGCCGGCCGACCACAAAAGTCCAGTCGACGGACCAACTTCTGGTCGATGACCATATTTCCATAGCCGGTGGTCTGGTATCTTGGCAGGCGATATCCCATAATGATCAGGGAGTAATTTAGAAGCATCCTAAGTATTTTCACAGCTCTCAGAGGTGCAGAACAGTGTTAACAGAGGCAACAGTCGCATCGCGATGGGTTTCCATGCAAGGCGAATCGAGCATACATCATCCAAGCATTCCGAGGCGGGGCTGCAGCAGCCTCCCTTTGTAATTAATTTGTTAATTAATTTAGGGTTTTGTAATATTTAATAAGCTAAAGTAGTTAATTATTTATTTGTTTTGTATTATTTATTCGGACCCTCTGCGAGAGGGCAATGTTGTAATAAGTGTGTGTGCGTGTGATGTATGTCTTCCAACCCCACGTCTTTCTCCCTTTTATTTACTAGCTTATGATGGTTGCTTTAGGGCATGTTTTAATTAGCATACTTATGTTCGTATGTTTGCATTCATTCATCTGTCTTGCATGCACCAGGCTCGGCGTATCATACTAACTGCATTGTATTTCAATTCTAAGTTGAATACATGTATCGATTGTTGCATCTCACATGCCATCTTAGAATAGCCGAGCCTATCTTAGTTGCATTCTCACATGTGTTGCATTCGACATCTCAGTATAGTTAGGACTCATGCATGTTTTCTAATTAGCTTATTTCTTTGGCTCGGAGTACTCGGTAAATGTTTATGCTTTAGCATCTTTGCATGCGTTTAAGTGACTGCCATGATAGCATGCTTACCATGAGGCTAACTGTTTATGTGATATACCTGAGTGCCTGTGGGTGAAGGTTGGGTTATTTGAATTGGAACAATTCACCAATTAAGAGTTTTAAGCCCACTTGAGAGTGGCAAAATCATGTTTTCTTAAGCCCACTTGAGGGTGGCAAATCCACATCTTAGCCTACTTGCAAGTAGCACCTTCAAACCATTTTCAAAACGAACATGAGATGTTTTGTTCCAATTCAGGCAACCCAGTCTATACTTGTATGATGTGCGCATCACATAGTAATTCTAGGCTAATAACCGGAATAAGAGCACGTAATGTTTTCAAAACTCGATATCATGGTTAGTAGAGGTCGATCTTTGATCGGGCCAGCGGGGGTGCTCACGAAGTGACCTTCCCCAATCGTACCCAAGTTCCTGAGCCGAGGCAACTTTGGTGATGACGGACACGTGGCCTTAGGCACGAGTCAGGGTTTCCTAAATTTTCCCAACAGAAAATATTTAGGTGGCGACTCTGTATCTGGCAAACCAGTCCATGTTTGGCACTTTTTTCTAAAAATCAGTTTTTCAAAACGATTTGCCGAATTTGGACTCTTTGATGATTCATCGGTCGTGCATTGCACTCTGCGAGATAAGATACAGGACTGTGACATTGAGTCCTGAACTGTAGTGATCCTAAAAGAACAAAACGGGGGATTTCCCCCGTTACGATCGGGGACGTCTACACAACTTTATTCTGAAGTTCAGCCATAAACACTTCCAAATCAACTTTGTTCATGTGATCATCTTGGTCATCTTTGTCTATTCTGCATTCAATTAGGCATTCAAGAGCTCAGTTGTGATCTCCAGTGCAGTGCTATTCAGACTAGGGGCAACTTTCCAGTTGTTGGATCTGGGTTGTACATCTCAGTGATAGATCTTGGGCGTGTCCAGTTGTGATCCATATCGAAAATGGTTTTGAAAAGTTTTAATAAAAGTTGATTTTGCTCAAATTAATATTTTTACGACTTAGACCAATTTTGGACCAAACGGAAAATTTTCAGTACCCACAACCTTCAATTACATTGATTTCAGTACAGAGTTCTCCTACTCTTGAATACAAATTGAAGTTGCTTTTTATTACATTCATAAAGAAAACTTGAAAGTACTGATTAAAGAAAATAAATTCGGGGCATAGTCAGGTGTTCCTGCGCCCTCTCCCAGAGCTAGTCGACGTCTCTGATGCCAAAGTAGGCCCAACCTGTGCCTCTTCATCGAGCCAAGCATCGCACTCATCAGAGAGGGTGCAACTGAAAGTGGGAGCGGGGGCCAGAAGCTCTCTTGTCCTCCATGCTGTGGCATACCGAGATAGTTGTGTGCCTCGGACTGGAAATGCAGTAGGGTACTCTATCCCCTCCTCCGGGCAAGTCTGATCATGTCCAAACTGTTGCTGGAGTCGAAACGCGAAGTAAAAGACACAATGTGTCAAGCCGATCAACTGAATGCCCGGCTGGCGAGACATACTGTAGCTCATCGCCAGTAAATTGAGCCAGGGGCAGCACCAAGCGATACTGACAGCAGACAGACTGCACATCCATTCGCACCACCATCCCTCATTAGGGGCATCGACTAGATGTCGCTGGAAGAAATAGCCGCGAGCTGAATATGCTGGGTATGAGTCCACAACCTTCAACTTATCAATCAACCATATCTGGGGAGGGATGAAAAATTGGAGATTAAAGAATACAGAGGTGTACGTGGAGAGAAAAGTAAGGAAAATGGTTTTGAGGGAAAAACCGAGCCTGAAGGTCGAGTGATGTGAGATAGGGTGGGAAACATTACCTGCAGCAGTAATGGACTCCCCGCAAATCTAGTCGTCTCCCGGTGATGGAAAGCATCCAAACCCATCAATGTCTTAGCTAGCGCCATGGCAATACAACTTTTGCCCTCTTTTAAGCCTTGGGAAACCTCAATCAAACAGACGCCAGACCCACCAGAGCCTGGGGCAAGCAAGAAATGGGACAACATGCACAAGCAAAGCGCATGTCGTCGAAAACCCTGCCAGTGATGATCGTCGCAGTTACCGGCATCAGAAAACTGACGAATCAAGCTCGGGATGTCCAGTTCCTTGTCGTGGATCAAAGACCGAGCGTCATGCAAAGTGAGCCCGCACATCCGTCCTAAGGCTTGGATGTGGCCGAAGCAGAATTGGGGCAAGATTTCTTCATCGCGCTGAGATTCCATTAAAGCTTGAAAGTCTTCGAAAGTGGGACACATTTCTTGTCTGCCAAAGCTAAAAACATGAGTTATCGGATTCCAACACCTTGCCACGGCATGAAGGAACGGAAAATGCAGCGGGGTGCGGCTCAGCGTGAATAGTGCATTTATTCCGAAGCCTCGAAAATTTAGCTTTTCCGAGCCATCCAAGTTAGCAATCCAATTTGTGAGATTTTGGACAAGAAATGCCTCCATTTGGTGCAAAAACTGAGTTAGAATGAGGGAATCACGAAGCTGGAACCTTCTCTGGAGGATAAGGCACTGTTTAGAGGTCAAGTGGCAAAAATCTGGAGGTCTCCAGCCTCACTGGTCGGCCAGCCACTTTTTCTGGTCGACCAGCCACATTTTCTGGTCTGCAGACCACAAAAGTGGTCGGCAATCTGTTTTGGTGGTCGACAGTGGGCAAAAAAAGTGGTCTGCGGCCACTTCTTCTCTCCAGCAAAGGGTCCCTAGCCTTCATATGTGCTGAGAATGCTAAAGGTCTGAGTTTATTTCTACTTTAGATGCGTCCTGTCGCTTTGTTTATCCAATATGCATTTGCTTATCGAGTTGTTACTTGTTTTGTTTGTTACGTTGGTTCACTACCTGACTTGGCAATACACGAATGTTCAATTTCCATCAATCTCATTTTCATGCTGTGTGATGCGAGGCGATGCTTAGAATATAAACGCAACACCTTTTGAACAAAAAGTTGTTTTCATTCCATCATGGTTTCTTTTTACAACAGGGTACAAGTTTTAAGGAAAATAAAACTGCCTAACGTTGTACAATGTGCAATAACTAGTAGCAAAAAGAAAAACAAAGTAAAAACAACTGAGTCAGTGCTATCTGGCTCAAGATCGAGAGGCCCTCTTCACCTTCTTCGGCTGAGCAGCCTCTGGACGACCGCCGTCGGCACCCCCGTCTGAGCCAGAGCCGCCATCCTCGGAATCCTCCTCGGCGTCATCTCCACCCTCAGAACCTGAACGGGTGTCATCACCTCTGCCCGCGGATGTCTCTAACTGAGGGCGTGCTGACTCCTCCTCCTCGCTGGACCCGTCATCATGTTTGGTAGGCGCTCGATGCCTCCCTCGGGACGCGTGTCGGGATCCCTCTCCTTGCTACTCGAGAAGACCAGAGTGGCCTGAGCTGTAGAGGTGTGACCTGAAAAGGTAGTTTGAATACATCAGCCAGGGTATGTATATCAAATGCAAGTATGGTGCATAGAGTGAGTGCATGCAGATATAGTATGTGAATGTGATGTGTTGGATATGATCTATACATGTAGTGCATCAGTGCAGTGAAGTGTTTAGCTTTGGTATGTCATCAGACGTATGATAAATACAAGGAAATTAAAAAGTACCGGAATGCCGTGGGTGTACAGTATCGTCTCCCTCCGCAAGACCATACCCTCAAGTGAGGCCATCGCCTCGAGCAACCCTTGAACATATCCTCTGGGAGACTGCAGATGCAAGTTTAAGTCATCAGTGAATGAATGAATGTCTAAATATCTGAATGATAGATGAAAGCTGTGGAGCATACCGATGCTGAGTCGGGGGCATTGACATATTGATGATCTGGCAATGGAGGCTCTAGTGGAATCTGGTAAGGCGTCCCATACCGCTAGCCTGTCAACTCGGTCGGAGGATCTGGCCACCCAGCACACTGCCAAGTGGGGGGCATCCCCCTAGTCCTGCCTCTCGATGCGCTAGCCCTGCTAGTCGAGGGGATTTCTGTAGCTCGAGCGCAGCTCGATGAAAGAATGTCAGCAGCTTTCCTCATGGTGGTGCGAACACCTATCAACGGGGGCATCAGGTATGTATGGAGGTATGTCGCGTACTCTCCCTCCTCATGGAAAAGGACTACGTCGGCACCCTGCATGAGGTCGCTAACCTCCTGGGGAGTGAGACTCTCTATGGGCCGCATGTCTAAGGGAGGCGGTCAAGGGATCTCCTAAGCAGGATGGCCTAGTCTCTGGCAAATGAAGCGCTCTCCAAGAAATCTACCAACTGGTCCTTCAAACAAAATTCAGTACCGGGAGGCGTCCCATGCCCCAACAAACTGGAACTGAGAAAACCTTGGCATCGCCACCCAAGGCTGCCAGGTGATCTGCGGATAACAAGTGCATGAATTGATTAGTTATCATAAATGTGCAAGATGAACTGAAGCTGAAAGCATGAATAACTAAGAGTTCTGGATTACCTCGGTCACCTGTACTGTGCCAAAGTACTGCCTGAGATATGGCAATGTCTCCCGAGGTCTGGGCCGGCATCGACCCTCAAATCTGCGGGAGTATGGCACCTCAAGTGGTGCCTCGACCTCCGGATCAGGAGTGAGCGCCGAGAAGTAGGCGCATACCCACAGCTGTGAAAGGCAAGACAGAGGCAGTTAGAATACAGAATATACAGAGAATACAGAATATACAGAATATACAGAGAATGCAGAATGCAGAGTGCAAAATGTGGAGTATAGAATGTAATGTGTGCAATGTGCGAAGTGTGCAGTATACAGATAATGTAGAGCATAAATGAAAATCAAAACAACAGAATGTACCTCCCAGGCTCTCTAGTAGCCTCCTACTATGTTCCCGCGCCCGCGGGACGTTGCGCTCATATAGTAGTAAAGGGTAGCAAGGCAAGTGCCGCCCCAATCGAAGTGCCGAACCTGAGATAGGTCTACTAGAGCACTCAGAAGATATAGCCCGACCATGTTTCCCCTGTCGGAGAAAAATGTGGTCCCAAGAAGGAACATCAGAAATCCCCAAGCGTACTGCTCTATGGCCTCAACAGTCTTGGGCACAGTCCTTCTTTACTGCTTGGTGAACCAGGTGTATCTGACCATGCCTGATGATCGGTAGATCGGCGAATGGGCTCTGAGTAGATATGTCCAGGTTGCCTCTCACTCGCCCATATCCGAATCATATGGGATCGACCAACCTCCCATGTCGAGGCCCGTCAGCATAGAAAAGTCATACGGGGTCATCGTCATGTCCCCGGTAGCAGAGAAATGCAAGGAGTTGGTGGTGTCCCACCATCTCTCTACCAGCGCACCCAGGAGGGTCCTGCTCGCCGCGAGACGCGACAACCCCATGCAAAATGGGCCAAACCCGACCTCATCAATGATCTGTCACACACCGTCTGGGAGCTCCATGTACCACTCCCTCGCGATAATCGATCCACATCCCCGGGTGAAACAGGAAGCTACCTGTGTGCAGAATGAACAGATGTATTCAGTTTCAGAATGAACAGAATGTTGTGTGTGAGCTTTGTGCAGAATGAACAGATGTATTCAGTTTCAGAATGAACAGAATGTTGTGTGTGAGCTGCGCTGTGTGTGAGTTGTGCTCAGAATGAGCAGAAGTCCTGTATATGTAAATGTGTTCAGAACGAGCAGATAAAAATACATAGCGAAAGCTTGAAGTGTGCTAGAAATGCAAAATGCATCGCAGAAAATGTAAAAGTGAAGTACGCACCTCGCGTGCCTGATGAGACAGGTGGGACTCTGGCTCCCGCCGTAGCAAGTCTGCGGGTGCTCATCGCGCAAAATCTGTGAAATGATAAAAAGTGCTTGGTGGTAGTACGTGCTCCTGAGGGTGGTACCTCTTTGGGTCGAATCCTGGGCGGCAATGGCATGATGTCAGGCTCGTCCTCTACTCACGCAGAACCCCCATCATGTGGGATGTGGTCAGCCATTTGAAAAAAGGTGCAAAATGAGCGAAATGAGCCAAAATTGCCAAAAGTCAACAAAAGTCAACTCTCGGGAAGAGAAAAAGTCAAAGAAAGTCAAAGCCCGGGAAAAGGTGCTAAACTTCGAGAGAAACATACCTCAAATGGTGAAAATGGAGAAAGAAGCTCCGAAACAAATTATGATCGGTTCAAAACGAAGAGAATCGAAAGTTTTTCGTGAATCAACTTTGCGTGGGGCGTTGGAAAACGCGTGCAAAGCCCGGATCTAAGAGGAAAAAGGGTCTAGGAAGGGAGAGCAAGAGATTTCGGCACTAGAGGTGTGAATGAAATGAAGTTTGGAGGTGTACACTTATAGAACCGAGGCCAAAAGACCAAACTGCCCTGCATTTCATTAAATTGGTCGACCGACCAGTTTTTTAGGTCGACTGACCACTTAGGTGGTCTACATGTGGTCTACAGGTAGTATAGGTGGTCGACAGCCCTCTTGGGTGGTCTTCAGGGTCCCATTATTTACTCTGAGTGTTTTTATGCTGATTGTAGTCCTTAGTTCTCGAGAAAGTGCAAGAAAAGTTCACTATTTTCGGCTCAAAATGTCCTCGCGGGAACTTCGACTCACATATTCGATGCACGGCTCATCGTCACTCGTCAAGAGCAAGGTGTATCCTTTCTTAGTACATTGTGACCCCTTCCGAGAGGTAAATCGGAGGTTGCGTTTGAATTGGTCTCGTTAAGGCGTGTATTTCCTAATTCGGCATTTTACTTCAAACATGCTATTGATGTTGCATTGAAAATGCATTGTTATTGTGCACAGAATGTGTATGCCATGTTGCATTGTTTTGCACTTTTCACTTGCATTGCTATGCACGTTTCACTTGCATTGTTATGCACTTTTCACTTGCATTGTGTATGCACGCGTTTATCTCGTATTGGAATTGTATCTTGATATAACATTGAACATGTTTTTCTACTATATTATACCTGTTGAGTTTCTTTCTTATGCAGGCACGATATTGTATATACGGTTCATTTGAGGCTGGTGCAACCAGACGATATTGTATGTACCTCTTCATTCAAAGAAGTTTCGTTTAAGATTGCTCATATAGTGTATCTATCACACTCTCTTCGCTTAGTGTATCTGTCACACTTTGTTCGTTTTGTGCATCTATCGCACATGTTCACTTAGTGTATCTATCACACTTTGTTCGTTTTGTGTATCTATCGCACTTTGTTCACTTAGTGTATCTATCACACTTTGTTCGTTTTGTGTATCTATCGCACATGTTCACTTAGTGTATCTATCACACTTTGTTCATTTTGGGTATCTATCGCACTTTGTTCACTTAGTGTATCTATCACACTTTGTTCGTTTTGCGTATCTATCGCACTTTGTTCACTTAGTGTATCTATCACACTTTGTTCCCTTTTGTGTATCTATCGCACTTTGCTCACTTTGTGTATCTATCACACTTCGTTCACTTTGTGTATCTATCACACTTTGTTTACTTAGTGCATCTATCGCACTTCATTCATATAGTGTATCTATCACACTTCGTTCTCCTTTAGTGTATCTATCGCACTTTGTTCACTTTGTGTATCTATCACATTTCGTTCACCTTTTGTGTATATATCACACATGCTCACTTAGTGTATCTATCACACGCTCACTTAGTGTATCTATCGCACTTTGTTCACTTAGTGTATCTATCGTACTTTGTTCATATTGTGTATCTATCACACTTCGTTCACCTTTTGTGTATCTATCATACGCTCACTTAGTGTATCTATTGCACTTCATTCATATAGTGTATCTATCACACATGCTCGTTTTGGGTATCTATCACACGTTCGCTTTGTGTATCTATCACACTTTGCTCACTTTGTGTATCCATCACACGTTCGCTTAGTGTATCTATCACACTTTGTGCACCTTTTGTGTATCTATCACACGTTCGCTTTTGTGTATCTATCACACGTTCGCTTCTGTGTATCGATCACACTTTGCTCACTTTGTGTATCTATCACACTTCATTCGCCTTGTGTATCTATCACACATGTTCGCTAAGATTTCATAATTTTCTTACATCCTTTCTGCATGAAATGTAGTTCGGTCTGTAATCCCCACGCGTGGCGTGTTTACTTATTTGCTTGTGTACGAGTTTGCTGTAGCATTTCTTTGCATAACATTTGCATCTAGATGTTTTATTATAGCCCTCTTTTCATAACCATAAGTTACATTCTGCATTGTGCATATTTTTTGCATCTTGCCCCTACTTGCGGGCACATCTCTTTGTTATTTTACCTGTTTGTCTAAGTTTTTGGCCTTGTCAAAAATGGGTCGTCTTTGGGCTTTGTCATTCACTCCCGTCACTTCTCGACTTTCGAGTTCTGTCAAAGAGGGGCAACTGTAGACACCCCATTTTTGACCAACCTTAAGACTTAGACGTCATCCACTGAGCGCTCGATGATCGCACATGTTTGTGCTCGTTTCGAGTTTCTGGAGTTTTCGACTGAGTGCCTTGCCTCCTGGCCTCTGAACTCTTTGTGTTTTGGCTTGGTTTGTGGACCATGCCTTGTTGCCCTTGCCTAGAGGGAGAGAGAGGCCTGTAGGCCACCTTTTGTAGTCGTAGACTACTTTTCCCTCTTATAGGCTAGTTTTCGGTTTCCGGAGCCCTCGGCTGAGCGCCTTGTCTCGGAACCTCTTAACGTTCTCCTCTTGGCTTGGTTTTTGGACCATGCCTTGTTGCCTTTACCTAAAGGGAAACAGAGGTCTGTAGACCACCTTTTGTGGCCGTAGACCACCTTTCCCTCTCGTAGCCCACTTTTTGTACCTGTAGACTAGTTTTCAAGGCTTCCGGCTGAGTGCCTCGCCTTGCGAACTCTTGTCTTGCTTCCTTTTTGGTTTGGTTTTGAACCAAACCTTCTTATCTCTTGCCTGGAGAGTGGAATAGGGGTGTAGACCAGTTTGTCCCCCTGTAGACCACTTTTCTTCCTTGCCAGCCAGTTTTCTGGTCG
This sequence comes from Camellia sinensis, assembly GCF_055761805.1. Lineage (NCBI taxonomy): Eukaryota > Viridiplantae > Streptophyta > Magnoliopsida > Ericales > Theaceae > Camellia > Camellia sinensis. The sequence continues at coordinate 19,680,183 of NC_138966.1, forward strand.
GCCAGCTAGGGTGGGTGGTTTGTAGACCACCTAAAGTGGTCGGCAGCCATGCCATCACCTTCCTCTCTTTGAGCAGACCACCTTTCCCCCCTTGCCGACCACGTTTTCTCCCTGCAGACCACCTTTTCTGGTCGGTCGACTAGTGGGAGTGGTCGGTTGACCACTTCAACTGGTCGGCAGCTTTCCTGCACTTTCTGCAGATATTTTCCATGCCAGCTGTGCCAGCTGTTGGGACCAGAAAGCATCCTCCATACACGGATTGCACTAAACTTCTAGCTTGTTCAACAAGCTTGAAGCTTGGAATTCTATAAAAGGGAGCCTCCTCCCTCTTGTCTCAGGTTCAGAAAAATTGACTGAGTCTATACATATATCTCTATCTCTATATTTCTCTCTCTCTCTCTCTCTCTCTCTCTCTCTCTCTACATTTGTGCTTGTAAGTGCCTTTTCTTCACACTTTTGCACTAAAGCACCTAGTGAAACACCACAATCTTGTTGCTGAGGTACCTGAGGGTCTTGCTTGCACTCAAGGGCTGGTTTTAGCCCAGAAAAGTTACTGGAGTTGCTGCTTTGAAGTTGTTCTTGAAGGGTGAGTCTATACCCCCCATTTTGGCTTTGTTTTCATTGCTTATTTGGCTCCATATCCATGTTTCTTTTGGCTTAACTTTAAACTGCAAAAAGCTTAATTTTCAAGTGCTTAAAATGTTTGTTTGAGACCTCTTTGGTGTCGGGGGTGGTCTACCCCCTTTTGTGCCTTATTTGGCATTGTTTTGAGCCATCTCTTTTAGGCCTTTGTATCACCTTCTCTTGGCCTTTTAGCCACTGAAATCCAGTGGATTTTCAGTGGTAGAAAGTGTGTTTTGAGGTTCAAAATGGGAGGGGGTCATCCCCTCTCCTTGTGTCTTGGTTTCTTGCCTTGTTAGCCTCATGTTTGAGCTTGTTATTTTAGCATGTGTTGGCTTAGTCTCAACCCATTTTTGGCCCTATTTCAGCATGGCATACCTCTATTTTGGCTTGGTTTGATCACCTCATGCATGCCTTTTATACTTGTAGTGCAATTCCACTAACTAGCCTAACATGCATCATACTTTGGACCATCATTCTAGCATGTTTTTGGCTCCACTCCAGTAAGCTTATACTCAAGTTTTTCCATGCTTAAACTTTGTTTTAAGTGTTTTTGGTCATGCATGCCTTGCTTTGTATAGCCATAGTTCAATATTGCTCACTAGCATTGTGTTTTGAGTCCACTAGCATGCATTGCTTGGGCTATTTGCATGATTTAGCATCATTTGATACATGATTTCAGAGCATGTTTCATTGTCATACACTCACATGTGTCACTCTTTCAATGCTTTTGGAAGGTTGTGCTTTATGCCTTAAATATGAGCCAATATGTATGCCATCTTGTCAAAGCATTTGGGCTACCATATCAGTGTATTTTTGGTGTTATTTTGCCATGATACAACTCTATTTTTGGCTAGTTTGGCAACATGTGGTTTGCATCTTGTACTTGTAGAGAAAATCTCACTTACTAGCCTTGCATGTTTGTTGTTTTAGCTCATTATCCTAGCGTGTGTTGGCTCTACTACAACATGTTTTTGGCCTTGATTTGACATGCTCTAGGATTGTTTTGGGTTGTCTTGGCCATATAGTTCATGTATTGCATAGCCGTAGTACAATGGGCTTGACTAGCCTTGTGTTTTGATGCCTCTAGCATGCTTTGTTTGAGATGTTTGCTTGTCATGACATCATTTAACATGTTATTTCAGAGCATATAGCATTGCCATATTCTCACTTCTTTCACTCTTTGAGTACTTTTAAGAGTTGTGCCTTTGTGCCTCGATTATGGGCCAATGTGTATGCATGCTTGTCTAGGCTTTTGAGTTCCCATCCTAGCATGTTTTGGTCTTTGTTTTGACCTAATTGAGCTTTGCCTATGGCTGGTTCAATCATTTGTGCCATGTATTGCATGCCTCTTGTGTAGTCCCCTTTGGTAGCCTTATGCCTTATGCCTTCTAGCATGCTTTATTTGTGGTGTTTATGTGATATGGCATCATCTCTCGCATGATTTCAGAGCATATAGCCTTCCTAAACTCTCATGTTTATCACTTTTTAATTGTGTTTGATAGTTGAACATTGTGCCTTGTTTGTGGCTTAACATGTATGCATGCTTGTCTAGTCCATTGAGCTTCAATTCCAACACGCTTAGGCCTTTGTCTTGGCATGCATGAGGTCTATTTGGGGCTGGCTTGGTCCATGGAGTATTGCATTACATAGTCCTTGTGTGGTATCCTTCACTAGCTTTCATGCTTTAGGACTCTAACTTGACATGCTCATGTTGTTTGCTTGTTGTTTGGAATGTTGTTGCATTGCATCGTGTTTGGATTGAACATGAATCCAAACACGAGAAACGAGGGACGTTTCATACTTAAAGTGATGAAACGTGCCTCATTTCTCAGTCGCCGACCCTCTTGATCATGCATGATAGAGATTAAGGCCCTTATGTGTTATTTGTGCATTCATTGACATTGAATTGTGCAAACTTGGCTTCTCGGCCATTCTGCATTGTGATGCTCGGTTGGTGGCCCGAGAGTCGAGTACCGCACTCCCTTGAGCTTGAAAAATGATAAGGAGGGTGGTTGTGGACACATACCTTGCAAATACACTGTTGTGCCCTTTCTTATTCTCTGTTGCAGCAAATTGGAGCTTGGCAGAAATTTCTGGTCGGTAGACCAGAAAAAGTAGCTGGCCGACCATTGTTTTTGGTCTACAGCAAACTTAAGTGGTCTACAGGTGGTCTACAACACCATTTTCTGGTCAGCAGCCTTCCAGGAGGTCCCTATGTTGGAGTAGAATCAATTTGGAAGTTTGTGAAGTGTTTTGAAATCAAATGCAAATAGAGGCAATTCGGGGCATAGTAATGGATTTCCGAGCGAAACGACCGAGCATGCATGCACCCCTCGCCCCGAGGCTCCTTTTAACTGCTTTGCGTATCTAGTTGACTATTTGGTTCTGTACTTAAGTAGTTAATGCACTTCGCTATTCATTTGTGTTTGTAATAAGTTAACTTGTCAGTTAATTAGTTTTGTTTTTTAATAGTTAGCTTAGCGTAGCTTAGCTTATTATTATTCGGACCCTCCGTCGAGAGGGCAAATTTTGTAATAAGTGTGCATGTGTGTGATGCATGTCTTCCAACCCCATTTTTTTCTCCTTTTTATTTATCAGCTTTTGATGGTTAGTTTTAGGGCATGTTTCAATTAGCATACTTATGCTTCGCATGTTTGCATTCATTCGTCTGTCTTGCATGCACTAGGCTCGGCGCATCATTCAAACTGCATTGTATTTCAATACACTTTCTTGAATACCTGTTTCAAAGCATGTTATCAAGTGTTGCATTCATATGCCATTCTAGATAGCCGAGCTTATTTTAGTTGCATTTTTGCATTTGTTGCATTCGGTATCTTAGCATAGTTAGGATTCATGCATGATTTTTAACTAGCTTCTTTTTTGGCTCGGAGTACACTATGAGTATTTATGCTTTATCATACTTGCATGTGTGTGAGTGTTGCCATGATAGCATGCTTGCCATGAGGCTATTTGCTTAACTGCGATAACTGTTTGAATGTCTGTGGATGAAGGCTTCATTGCTTGAATTGGAACAATTCATCAAAATGTGCGTTTTAAGCCCACTTAGGAGTGGCGAATCTTGTTTTCTAAGCCCACTTGAGGGTGGCAAATCTGCGTCTTAGCCTACTTGTGAGTAGCAACATCAAACCATTTTCAAAAAACAAACATGAGATGTTTTGTTCCAACTTGAGTGATTGAGTCTATACTTGTATGCTGTGCGCATCACATAGTAAGTTAAGCTGATAACCGGAATAAGAACGCATGTGTTTTCAAAAACAACATATCATGTAAGTAAAGGCCGATCTTTGATCGGGCGAGCGGGGGTGCTCATGTCAAGACCTTCCCCTCTCGTACCCAAGTTCCCGAGCTGAGGCAACTTTGGTGATGACGGACACGTGGCCTTAGGCACGAGTCAGGGTTTCCTAAATTTCCCAAAACAAAATATTTAGGTGGCGACTCTGAAATCTGGCAAAGCAGTCCATGTTTGGCGGTTTTTAATTAAAAATAATTTTCCAAAACAATTTGTCAGATTTGAACTTTTTGGTGATTTATCAGTCTTGCATTGCACTTTGTGAGATTATATTCAGAACAGTGACAGGAGTCCGAACTGTAGTAGCTAGAACCACAATTCGGGCCATCGCGCGCGGAGCCGAGTTCGGGCGATCTACAACTGGTACCAAGAGCTCCTTACTCGGGTCTGCGAGTTGGTTGACGAGGCAGGCTTCGGCCTATTTTGTTTTGGACTTCCACGACTGTTGGCCATTTGGGCCTTACTTGGAGCCTTGGTCGAGAGGTGGTGGGACACCACCTACTTTTCCACTTCTCTTTCTCCAAGGAGATAACAATGACCCCCTACGATTTTTCGATGATCACCGGCTTAAGAGTAGGGGGTGATCCTATCCCTTTTGACATGGATATGGGCCGATGAGAGGCTACATGGATTTATCTACTCGGGGCACGCCCTCCGTTGGACAAACCGACTATGCTGCACTACAGCTAGTTTTATGATCACTTTCGTGGGCACCAGCCAGAGACGCAGGAGGAGGTGGAGTAGTACATACGGGGCTTTTTGATATACCTTCTCAGTACCACCTTGTTCGCTACCAGGTGGAATACTGTAGGGCTGTACCTATTGAACGCCCTCATGACATTGCCCCGGGTCTGATTCTATGGCCAGGGTGGCGCTGGCTTCGCCACCTAATACCGATACATGAGCTCTGGTTCCTACATGAAGGGAAGCAAGGTCGGAGGCTATTGGAGAGCCTGGGAGGTACACACTACACTTTCTATTTCAATTTCTGTTTTCTGTTCATACATTATATTTTCTGTTTTCTGTCTTCATCATACATTTTGCTTTCTACTTTGCACTTTTTATCTTTATACTGTCCACACATGTTAACTCACATAACTGATCTCTTCTTGCAGATATGGGTTTATGCCTATTTCTTTACCCTTGCTTCAGTGTCGATAGATGAGATAGCACCAGTCGTACCCTACTCCCGACGGTACGATGGTAGATGCCGCCGCAGACGCCGCGACGACACCACCTTCGCCTACTACTGCTAATATTTCAACACGGTGGTGGCTCGTGAGGTAATCTAAAACTCATATTCATTTATGCTTTATTTCCATTACTACTGCTTTGATCGATACTCTGACAACTGATAGCAGCTAACAACTGTGAATTTCCTATTTGCAGATTGGTTGGCAGCCCTGGGCGATAATGCCGGCTAGGGTACGGGACCAGTATGTCGGATCTTGGGCTACATCTCGATATCAGATCTTACTAGAGGGTCTATTTTTCCGAGCCTGGTTTTTGGGTCAACGGTTTGCACGCCAGACCCAGGGCCTACCTACACCGGTTGTTCCTACCCCCAACATCCATGAGGATAGCCGATAGCCTCCCAGTTGAGGTTATCATTCAATATATGGCGGGGCTGGATGTCGATTTCTTCAGAGGGGAGGGAGATTACAAGACCTTCATCCGGACTCATCTCATACCGCCCCTAACTGGAGTTCACATAGGCGATGCTGCAGGTGCCCCTTTAGTTGGAAAGGTTGTTCATGAGACCGAGGCTGATATTGGAGGGACCCCTTCTGCTGTGCATACAGTCGGTTGGCTAATGATTCCTATCACGATTCCCTGCTGGCGGTCGAGCAGAACTGTCTATTAGATCCCGATGAGCTGTTGGAGGCAGAGCATGAATATGTTAGGGCTCTAGGTGCACCGCAGGTACGGACCGCGCTTTACAGGTTGCATCCCGCATTTCTCCTTTTTAGATACTGATTGTTCAAATTCACTTGCAGGCGCCTACGGAGTACACAGACTTTCTTCTCCAGCTGGTTGCCTCTCTGGTTCACATGGTGCAGAGGAGAAAGACATTTCTTGCTCTTCACGGTATTCAAGTATTCTCCCTTCTTTTCATTTATTTTATTACTTACTCGTACTGTTGTGCACCGTATTGCACCGACATGCCATACTCATACTAATATGTGACACCCACACTGATATACGATTCTCACACTATATTTTGGGATGCATTCTAATATTGCCTCAAACTGCACTGACGCACTGCGCTTTATGCTGAATCAGCCTTCTACATCATACTCACACTTTTGCATCATACTCATACTGCATACTACACTTTGCAACATACTCATACTGCACACTACATTCTATAACATACTCATACTGCATACTACACTCTGTAACATACTCATACTGCACCTGGTACTCTGATGCTTGTTTTTCAGATTCCACATATACTGATGGCATCAACGGCACTAGCAGCACGGGTCGCACCTCCTCTAGTGGCGGGGAGAGGAGGCAAATGGGCCCCAGCACGTAGCCGGGATGAGTGTTGAGGTCAAGGCAAAGGTAGGGGTGCTTGGGGTCAGAGCAGCGAAACCCAAACAGAGGACACCTTCTCCTCATCAGAGTCGATTTTGAGTGGAGATGACACTAAGACTAGTGGCACCGAGGAGGAAATGAGCCGACGCTTTGAATTTGAGAGCGAGGATGATGATGATGCTGGCTCGGGGTCAGGGAGTAAGGAGGATGCCAAGACCATCTCTGAGTCAGGGAGTGAAGGTGGCGATGCTAGCTCTAGCTCAGAGTTTCATTCTTTTGATGATAGCAGTGCCGATGGAGACAGTGCCCCGGAGTCCCCTTCGAGGAAGAGGACGAAAAGGGCCTCTCGGGCTTGATGGGACCAGCACAGATTTTGTACTCTGTCGCTTACTTTCTTTTGTTTCAGTAGCTTAGCACTTGTATAGCTTCAGATAGGTCTTTACTTTTTGTTTTTGAAAAACTTATATTCCCTCTTTTTGTAAAAACTATGAAAGGAGTTTTGTTTATATCATGAGCATGGCACCACACTTGCAAGGCAAAAGTGGAACTGAATTTGAAAACGCTTGTATTGGAGTAATGTTCTTAACTAGGTATTGAGTCAACAAACGACCAAAAACCAAAATACAACCCGATAAATGGAAAACAAAGTAAAAACAACCTAAACACAGCTATTTACACTTGTTAAAAACAAAAGGCTCAAAACAAGACCTCAAAGCACAAAGACCGAAACAAAACCACATTGCCCAATAACCAGGCCAACAAAAGTGGTCGGTCGACCACTAAAGGGGACGACCAACTAAGAGAGGTGGCCGGTTGGCCAGGTGTTGTGGCTGGATAGACGGCTGATAGCTGGGATCCACTCACACTGCCTTATCCTCCATAAAATGCTTTCCTTCGTTGTTTCTTTGACAAAACATCATTTTTGTTGTTGTTTCTTCTCAAAATGGAGATATTCCTTGCTGAGAAGCTCAAGGATTTGATAGCTAGTTTGGACGGTATGGAAAAGGTAAATTTTTGGGGTTTTGGCATAAACACATTTTTTTTCCTTGAGCCGTACTTCACGTTGTTTTTTGTTCCTCTATGCCATGGTCCAATGTTGGAACTCCGTTACGCATATATTTCGCTTCGAAGCACAAGAAATGTGTCCGACTATTGAAAAGTTTCAAGCATTGATGGAATCCCAGCTCGATGAGAAGATCATGCCCCAGCCCTTTTTTGGCCATGCACGGGCTTTGGAATGGATGTGTGGGCTTACTTTGCATGAGGCTAGATCCTTGGCTCATGACGGGGAGCTGGATATATCTGGGTTAATTCATCGGTTTTTCGACATTGGGGACAGAGGTGACCTTCTCGGGCGAGATTACTGAGAACATGCCCTCTGCTTATGTATGCTTGTACACTTTTTTCTTGCCTCTAATTGTGTCGGAGCCAGTATTAGGTTGATCGAAGTGGCTCAATGCCTGAAAGAGGGTAAGAGCTGCATTGGCTTGGCATTGGCCGAAACCCTGACGAGTTTAGATGCTTTCTATCGACGAGAGACTACTTGGTTCACAGGAAGTCCACTGCTTCTCCAGGTATTATTTCCTATCCTTTCTTATGTATGCTTCTCACATTACTCAGGCACTCATTCTCTATTTTTCTTTCAAGCCCCTTTCTGTACTTTTCTCTCAACGTACATCTTTTTATTTTTAATCTCTTTAGTTTTTCTTCCCTTCCTAGGTACGGTTGATAGATAACCTGAAAGTGGTGGACCCTTGCCCGAGTATTCAGCCTGAGCCAACTTTTTCTGCCAGTGGCTTGTTGACTTTCTTTCAGAGGGATGGTGGTGCGACCGGATGTGTAGCAGATTTGCAGTTGACATAGCTTGGCATTGCCCCTGGCTTAATTTGACTGAGATAAGCTACAACATGTTCCAACAATCGGGTATACAGTTGACTGGCCTTATGCACTGTGTGTTTTATTTTCCATTTCGGTTCAGACGCTAGTTCGGACATGATTAGAATCATCCAAAGAAGGGGGTGGAATACCAGGCTTTATTCCCAATTCGTGTTTCAAATCTGACATGGTTCCTCGTTGCTTGGAGGATGAGAGAACTTCTGGCCTCTGCCCCTAGCTTTAGTTGCACCCTTTCTGGCGAGTGCTTCGCTTGGTTTGAGGATGAGACACAGGTTGGGCAAACTTTGGCTGCAGAAACTTCCACAGGCACGAACAGAGAATGCAGGACGACCTGACTTATCTATGCCGCTAGTTTATTACTTGGACTTTTCTTTTCAAATTTTATGATGTAAAAGCAACTTTGATTTAAGTAAAGGGTTGGAGAATGTACTTGTGTTTGAAATCAATGGAATTAAAGTTGTGGGCACTAAAAATTTTCCTTTTGCTCCCAAAATGGTCTAAGTTGTAAAAGGTAAAATTTTGAGAAAAATCAACTCATTAAAATTTTTCAAAACAATTTTCGAAAATGGTCACCACTTGACACACACGAAATCAGCCCACAAGATGTACAACCCCGAATAAGAAGATCATAACATTGGCACTGCTCTTCATTCCAACTGGACCTTCTGCTAAAAGGAAGATAACACAACCAAGCACAAATGATGGACAAAGATGGCCTGATCAGACAAATGGATAGGACAGTTGAGTTAGAGATGGTTATGGCCAAACTTCGAGATGAAGTTTCCTACGTATCCCAAAGATGGGAATCAGGACTCATGTAGTTCAGTTCTAGTTCACTCGAGTATTAACTCTCTCCTTTTGCGCTCTAACTTTTGCCAAAGTCGCTCTTCTGGGTTTTCGACCTTACAAGCTCTGTTTTCCTTTGTTTCTAATTTTTCATACTCTAACTTTTGCCTAGGTCGCACTTCCGGGTTTTGGCTTAGCAAGCCTCTCAGGGGTAATATTTCTTCAACTTGTCCATAGTAATCGGTTGTGAGAATTCCAGGCCATCTAGATTTATAAGGATAATCACCCCTCATAGCCAGATAGATTCGATAATGTAAGGACTTGTCCAATTGGGTCTGAACTTGCCCCTAGGGTCATGGAAGAGAGCTCGATTATCTTTCAGCACCATATCCCCTTCCTTGTGGTTTCTAGACTTGACTTTTTTATTAAAAGCCCAAGCAATTCTGTGATGGTACCCCTGGATGTGATACAATGCCTTGAACCTTCTCTAATCAAATAACATCAATTCTTCGGATCTACTCTGTTTCCAATCTGCCTCTGCTATTTGACACTCAGCCATAATTTGTAGTGATGGTACTTCAATCTTAATCGGCAGAACAATTTCCATCCCATATACTAGAGAATAGGGGATCGCCCTGTAGATGTTCGAATTGACATTATGTAGCCCCAGAGTGCGAACGACAGTTTATTTGGCCAATCCCTATAAGTTTCCACCATCTTTTGCAGGATGTTCGTAACATTCTTGTTGGTGGGCTCAACAGCTCTGTTTGTCTGTGGTCTATATGTTGATGACTTGTGAAAAGCCACATTAGATTTCTCAGGCAGATCCACCACCTCCTTCGTGAAATGTCAGCCATTATCAGATATGATCTCGTTTGGAACTCCGTATCGGCAGATGTTATTTCTAATGAATTTGGCCACATGCGATGCCTTCAACACAACATAAGACTGAGCTTCCATCCACTTAGTAAAATAATCAATCGCCACCAAGATGAACTCATGTCCATTTGACTCCTTTGGCGAGACGGCCCCAATGACATCGATTCCCTAGGCTAAAAAAGGCCATGGCGAAGTCAAGTTACAAAGCTTTGACGACTGTATATTCATGCGATTAACATGAATTTGACATTTGTGGCATCACCGAACAAAACTAATGCAACCCTCCTCTATAGTTGACCAATAATAGCCATGTCTAAGGATTTTCCGGGCCAGTATCACACCGTTCATGTGTGTTTCACATTCTTCTCCATGGATGGCCTCGATAAGACTCTTCGCCTCTTCTTCTTCGACACAGAGCTTATGCATTCCCAGATGACCTTTTTTATATATCTTATTTCTGCAGATGATGAACTGGATAGCCAGATACCGTATTCCCCGTTTATCCTTAGCATGTGCCCCTGGTGGATACGTATCCTTTTCCGGAAAATTCTAAATGTCGTAATACCAGGGGTTTTGTCTTGAACCCCATCTATTGCGGCGATGGTTTCATAGGCAGGCATGTACTTCTGTTCAATGATGATTGGACGCATCTTCAATCCCAATGGGATGTCTACCATGGAAGATAAAGTTACCAATGCATCAGCGAATTGATTGTTGTCTCTCAGCAGATGTGTGAGCGTCAATTTTTCAAATCTCGAAATTAGAATATCCAGGGTCTGATGTTAAACCTTCATTTTCTCCTCTTTGACTTTCCAGTCTTCATTAGCTTGACAAATAACCAAGTTCGAGGCTCCGATGACAGCCAACCTTATTGCCCCTAGTTCTAGGGCAGCATCCAAACCAGCAATACACCCCTCATGTTCTGTTTCATTGTTGGACACTTTGAACCAGAGTTCGAAAGTTTGGGGTATACGGAAATCATCGGGTGCTATGAGCAATACACCTATCCCATAACCGTACTGATTGGATGCTCCGTCAAAGTACATTGTCCATGTTTCCTCTTCTACCTGTAGAATGTCTTCATCTAGGAACAGGTACTCTACCGCTTCACTTTCTTTTACTGGGTGGTCTGCCAGGAATTCCGCTACAGCTCTCCCTTTAATTGATTTGCTCGTGACATATTTGAGGTCAAACTCGGAGAGAAGAAGCAACCAACGTGCTAGTCTACTCGTAAGTGTTGGTTTCTCGCAAGAGATATTTGATGGGATCTAATCTCGAAACCAGAATTACGGAGTAAGCTAACAGGTAGTGTCTCAACTTCCTTGTCCATACTAAAGCTAAACGAACTTTCTCCCGGAGAGTGTAACAAGTTTCATAATCCAACATCTTCTTGCCGAAATAGTAGATGGCCTTCTCTACTTTATCTTCAGATTCTTGAGCTAGCATGCACCCCATGGTTGAATTTGTTACCGACAAATACAGAATCAGAGGCTTTCTCGGCTTTGCCGGCGACAACACGGATGGATTCTAGAGGTACTGCTTAACCTGCTCAAAGGCAAACTGACATCAATCATCCTTTCAGAACTTTTTTCCTTTCTTCAGGAGACCAAACAGTGGTTCACAAGTCAAGATTAATTTTGAGATAAACCATCTTATGAATTGCACTTTACCCAGAAAGCCGCACACCTCCTTCTTAGTCATCGGTGGCGGCATTTCTAAGATGGCCATGATTTTGGAAGGATCTATTTCAATTCCCCTCTGTGTGATAAAAAATCCCAGCATTTTTCCTGCCGTCACGCCAAAGGTGCATTTCTATGGGTATAACCTCAATCTGTATTCCCTGATCCGTTGAAAGAATTTTTCCAGTGCGGTGTAGTGGCCTTCTCGCTCTTTGGACTTCACAATCATGTCGTCCACATACACCTCAACCTCTTTGTGAATCATGTCATGCAGAATGGTGGTCGCAGCCCTCTAATATGTAGCCCCAGCATTTTTCAACCCAAAAGGTATGACTCAGTAATAATAAGTACACCACAGCGTGGTGAATGTAGTCTTTTCTTTGTCCTCCGGTGCCATCAGAATCTGATTATACCCAAAAAACCCATACATAAATGAAAGCAAGGCATGGTTAGCAGTGAAGTCTACCAACTCATCGATGTGCGGCAGTGAAAAGTCGTCTTTCGGACTGGCTCTGTTCAGATCCCAAAAGTCGACATAAACCTTGATTCTACCATCCTTTTTTGGAATACTCAGACACTAGCAAGAATCCTGTATCAATCTACTTTGTGACTTCTTCTTTGATTTTCAGTGCCCAATTCGGATGGATTCTGCGCAGCTTCTGTTTGACTGGTCTGGCCTCAGGATTAAGAGGGATCTGGTGCTATACAATCTCAAGGTCGATTCCAAGCATGTCTTCATAAGACCATGTGAAAACATCTTTGAAATTTTTCAATAAAGCGATTAAACGCTCGCGTTCCTCCCAAGACAACGTGGACCCGATCTGGACCAAGTGTGGATCCTTCTCAGTACCTACATTAATGGTAATGATTTCATCAATATAGGGCTTAGCACGCCTCTCATCCCCTCGATTAATCAAGTTTTTCAAAGCCAGAGGAATTTTTTCCTCTTCGTTTTTATTAAAATTGTGAAAATCTTGGTCAATGCAATAAATCAGCAACACAGAGAAGTACACAGAATCTGCAGTGTTTTCATTCATAAGTTCTAGCTCTTTGGTTACAATAGACTCAAAAAAGAACGAAAAAAAAAGACCTTAATAAGACCTTGGCATTCGGGTTACCACCCCCGGAAATGCAAGACTCAGACTCCTCGGCTGACTCGAATCTGATCCTGACTCCACAAACTCGATGGAATTAGATTCTACCTCATCATTCCATTCAGAACTAGAAAGAAAACCCATCTCCAGTTGCTAAGTAAGACGCGATGCCCTTGATGCATCCGGAATACCACTGGTGGGATCCACACCCGGTTCCTCTCCAATCATAGAGACAGTAATGTTATCCCTCAAGTTCTCTGTGTCGGTCGCAAGATCTATCAAGAGATCAGCGAGTGTTGTCCCTACGTCAACCTCACTATTGTCTGAGTCATCTTCTTTGCTCTGGCCAGTGTTGATGCTTAATTCAGCCTTTTCTTCATCACGGCCTTGCAACTGATGGTCAAGGAAGAACTCGAACCTGGGGACACATTTTTTCAAGGAATTCTCCTAAGGCTCAAGAAAGCCACAAAAGGGGAAATCCTCTCATTCTCTAACAAAACACCCATTCAGCGTTTCCCGAATTATCTTGTGGACAAGCTCATAATGCTTCCCAGATCTTTTGGCCTTGGTTCTGTCCCTCATTTCTTCCTCCTTTCTTATCATGTCCTCTTTGGTGGGCACATAGCCCAACCCAAAGGCATGTGGGTTATGTGGCACCTCTACTAGTGCTGTAACACCTTTTCGTCTGCTCCTTCCGAGCCCCATTGCCAAGATATGCCGCAGCTTGTTCATGAAGTAGACAAACTGGGCACTAACGTACATGCCTTCGTCCGTGGCTAATATTGTCTGCGCCACTCGGGCTTTCGCCGGACTGAATCCCAAGAGAAATACATCCTCATCACCATGATTGATCTCTAGCAATGGTGTAGTCACCTTTGGCGGTGGATGTATGGATGAGTTCCCAAAAACGGTTGTTACTCCTTCTTCATGAGGATACTTCAGCATTTAATGGAGGGTGGAGGACACAGCCTTCATGTGATGTAACCAAGGCCTTCCAAACAGCACGTTAAAGGTAGCTGGCACATCCAGTACGTAGAATTCGATCTCTTGCTCGGATGGGCTGACCTGGACTCGCACTTTCACTGTCTCCATGACCTCTTTACTTGTGTTGTCATATGCCTGTATCACCTGGGCCGTGGGAACGAAGTCTACCGATTTGAGACCTATCACATAGGCAGTGCGGGAAGGACATACATTAATGGTAGAATCGGTGTCTACCAACACCACTGGCACCCACTTCTCTCTGCACTCCACGGATATGCATAATGGCTTATTGTGGGCTGACCCTTCCGGCGACAGCTTTTTGTTAGAGAAAGTGAGCATTGGGTTGGCTCCACGTAGAAAGACCAGGCCCACAAGTTGCTCGGCGGTAGTATCAATAGATAATTTAGCTTTATCCATTATCGACAATACTATTTGTCGGTGCACTCGTGAAGCCATAAGGAGTCCCCAGATAGAGATATCGGCTTGGATTTACTTGAGCTATTTTAGGACTAGCTCCTCTTCCAACTACTTCTCTTTCTCTTTCTCTTTCTCAACCTCCCGGTCCTTTCCTGATGGCTCTGCTTGATCCATGTGTGGCAGTTTAAAAATACTGTCCACTTCTAGTGAGATAGTCTATCTCCTCAGATTACGATGTATTATCCGGGATGCAGTCTCCCTAGTCTTCGTTAGTATGAGCTAGATGCATATCACTATCGTCCCACCACTCGCCATCAGCTACCAACAAACAGTTGTCCGACTCCACTTGAATCATTTTCATAATACAAGTATCCCCCTCAGGGAGACGCACTGTTGCGATTTTTTGGCTGTCTTCAATTCTTTCTCTCTCAAACTGTCTTAGTGTAGCTTCATATTCAGTATCTATAGTTTTCACAACACCTACTTCCTGGGTTGGTTTTCCTGCACATGTGCCCTCTAGCAGTTTTCTTTTCTCATCAACCTTCCTGGCTACCACAGCTACCTTAGCTTTCTTTCTCTCCAGTTTACCCGCAGTTTCTTCTTCCTTGTTCGACTCATCACTCAGCCTTGATCCTGTCCATCGAAGAACTACAGGTTGCCCAAATCTTATTCGAGGTGATCCAGATCATCCAACCCTTAGTGTGGACGCGCCCCCGTGGGCTTATGCTACCACAGTTTGGACTCAAATGTCACGGTTCTTAATCTGATCCCACAATGTGCGATGTGAGATTGATAAATCACCAAAGAGTCCAAATTCGTCAAATCGTTTTGGAAAACTGATTTTTAAGAAAGAAGTGTCAAACGTGGACTACTTTGCCAGATACAGAGTCGCCACCTAAATATTTTATTTCGGGGAAATTTAGGAAACCCTGACTCGTTGCCTAAGGCCATGTGTCCGTCATCACCAAAGTTACCTCAGCTAGGAACTTGGGTACGATTGGGGAAGGTCATCTATGATCACCCCCGCTTGCCCGATCCAAAGATCGGCCTGTACTAAGCATGATATTTTATTTTGAAAACATATGTGTTCTTATTCCGATTAATTAGCTAGAATTACTATGTGATGCGCACAACAGACAAGTATAGTCTAGATCGCCTAATTTGGAACAAAGCATCGCATACCCGTTTGTTTGGAAAATGATTTGAAGTTTGCTACTCGCAAGTAGGCTAAAACACGGATTTCAATAAATTGTTCCAATTCAAGCAATCCAACCTTCATCCACAGGCATTCAGGCAGTTATATCACATAAGCAATTAGCCTTATGGTAATTATGCTTTCATGTTAACACTCACATACATGCAAGATGCTAAAGCATAAACACTCACAGTGTACTCCGAGCCAAAACAAGAACATGTTAGTAATCAAATGTATGATCCAAGTCATGTTAAGATGGCTAATGCAACACATACGAAATGTAATTTAGAATTGGCTCCGCTAATCTAAGATGGCATATGATATGCAGCAATTTGATTCACGTATTCAAGTTGGAATTGAAATACTATGCAGTTAGTATGATGCGCCGAGCCCGGTGCATGCAATACAAATGAATGAATGCAAACATGCATAGCATAAGGTATGCTAAATCAAATATGCCCTAAAACTAATCATCATAAGCGGTTAAATAAAAGAGAGAAAGAAGTGGGGGTTGGAAGACATGCATCACACACACGCACGCTTATTACACAATTGCGTCCACTCGAGGGAGGGGCCGAAAGAATAATGCAAATCAAATAATTAACTAACTAGCAAGCTAACTAATTATTACACAACACTTAACTAATTAAACAAATTAATTAAGCTAAGAAAGTAGTAAAAAGGCCTCAGGAAGAGAGCCGAATGCGTGCACGCTCGGTTCCGCTCAGAAATCCATCGCCATACTCATGTTGCCTCTGTTTACACTGATATGTACTTCTGAAAACTTCACAAGTCCCAAGGAAGCTTCAGAATCACTCCCTGAGCACTGTGGGATGTCACCGACCAAGAGGTGAGGCCACTGGCCATGGGGAACTGGTCATCGACCATTTGTGGTAATATCGGCTAAAAATTAATGGCCGACCGGCATTGAAGATGGTCGACCGACTATCTCTTCCTGCAGAATCCTGTTTTGCTACAGCAGAGGACAGACAGAATATGGCAATGCATTTTCAAAGCAACGTTTGCACCACCACCCTCCTTATCATGTTTGAGACTCAAAGAAGTATGGTTCTCGACCCTTGGGCCACCAATCACGCATCTCGATGCATGATGGCTAAAGGAGCTGAGTGTGCAAATCAATATAGAATGAAATGCATATAACACGTAAGGGTCCCCAACCTCTATCATGATTAATCAAGAGGCAAGAGATGCATGCTCGATGCTATGCAACCTAAACATGCGAGCATACTAGTGCAAAATGAGCATACAAGCAACAATGTTACACAAGGCAATTAGCATGTAACAATATGCAAAGACAAGCATGGAAACAAGCATGTGACTTCGTTCAATCATGTAACATGTGAGGCAAACATGTAACAACATGTTAAGCAACGTAAAACCAAAAGAATGCATGCCAAATGCACTACCGCTTAAGCATGCAACAACATATTAATAGGCCAAGAATGCGAGAACATGCAAGGCAAGCATGCAACAACATGCGGGAATAGTCTTACACCAAGATGAACAGCTCTCTAATAGGTCCAAAATAGTGGCCAATATGCCAAGGGATAGGGGACAAAATCACATGCAAACATGCATGGTAGTGGGCCTAACACTTAAGCATCAAAAGGGAGACTTTTAAGCACACTTAAAAGGAATGAAAAAACATGCAAATGTGACAACATGTTAAACTCTGAAAACATGCTAGGAATGATGCCAAAGCAACTAAACAAAGTAAGCAAAGCGTGCAAGAGAGCCTAAAGCTTGAAGCTAGCCGAAGGACTCAAACCAAGGCTACATGAAACAAGCCCCAAAGGGACAAGGGGACCTAAAACAGTCCCAAATCAAGCTAAAGTGAGCCTAAAACATGCAATGACCAAAGCCAAAACAAGCTAAAACGAAGGGGGAAAATCATGAGGCATGCAAGGCCATCAAAGAGGTGTTACACTACACCTAATACAACCAAACATGGCACGACTTAAGCGACCCAAAACAGAGTTAGGACATGTCAAAATGAGCCCAAAAATCCACTTAGATGGCATCCCAATGACCTAAGCATGATGGCATACACAATGACACATTCATAAGGCATAAAACACAAACCCTTTAAGACAATAAAGGAGTGATAAGTGCAAGTATTCAAGGATGAAATATGGACTGAAATAACATTCTAAGTGACGCCAAACCACTGAAATGATCCACATAGAGCATGCTAGCAAACTTGGACACTCAAAGCTAACAAGCTAGGTTGCATGGTGGCTATACAAAACAATGCAAGCATGACCAAGAAGACCAAAATCAAAGCTCAATCATGCTACAACAAGCCTAAAAGCTTCATGGAGTTGGGCCAAAACATGTAAGCATAGTAGTCTAAATGCTAGGTACATATTAAGGCAAATCATGGGTTTACAAGACAAGTATTCAAAGCAAGCATGGCATGTCTAAACCAAGTTAAAACAGAGGTGTATCATGGCAAAACAAATCCTAATACATACTGAAATGGAGCTAAAACAAACTAAACACACATGCTACCACATAAGCCATTTATGCAAGCATTAAAGACAACAAGGAGAGGGGATGACCCTCTCCTATTTTGGACCTCAAAACCACCTCTCCACCACTGAAAATCCTCTAGATTTTAGTGGTAGAGAGGTCATGCAAAGACCAAAACAATGGCCAAAATGTATGGCCTAAAACAAGGCCTAACAAGGCCTTGGAGGGGGGAAACAACCCCAAACCTCAAAGTGACCTTAAACAAAGTTCTAAAGTAAGTAAAAAAAGAACTTTTATCAGTTTATAGCTAAGCCTAAAAAAATAAGCAAGATAGGCTAAAAGCTTGAGCCAGAATGGGGAATAAAGAGGATAGTTTCTCACCCTTGAAGAACCTCCTCAAGAACACCACTCCAGCAGGTTTTCTGAGTTCAAAGCAACCCAAGAACACCAAAATCAACCTCCAAGGACCCCAGCTCCAAGAGGATGGTGTTCTAGTGTGTGTTTGTGCACAATAGTAAAACAAAAACACACTTTTGAGTACAAAACAAAACTAAACAAGGAGTTATAGATACAATACTATATCTAACCTCTCTAACCGTAATTCTCTGAACCTTGGAGGAGGGAGGAGGAGCTCCCTCTTTATAGAGGCTCAAATGCCAAGCTTCCTAAGCAAGCTAAGCTAGAGGCAAATCCCTCCATACATGTATGGAGGGGGTGTAATGTGGATGCTAGCTGTGACAGCTGGCATAAAATATCTGCCAAAAACAGATAGAAAGGGGTCGGCTAGAAAATATGGCCAATTGACCAACAAAAATGGCCGGCCGACCAAAAACATTGTCGACCGACCAAAATCTTTGGCCGGTAGCAAGAAAACAAGGCCGGTGGCCTCAAGCCAAGGCCAGTGAGGTGTGGGGATGGCCAACAAGCCATTTCCTACCCTCAGAAGCAAAAACACAAGTGTTTGGTGCACAACCAAGCACAAAACAAACAAGTCGAGAGGTCTTGAGGCAAGGCACGCAATCGAAACCTCCGAGAACTCCAGACGAACAAGAACATGGATGATCATCGAGTGTTCAAACGATGACGTCCAAGTCTTGAGGACAGTCAAAAATGGGGTGTCTACACTTAGTTCAGGTCATTCTCCCTAACTACATTGATGTTCACCGACGTTGGTAACACCACTTTCGGTTTGAGCTGAGTGGTATAAACAATGTAATGGCTCGGGTTGTACTATTTTTCTGAGGAGGTTCTAGAACACTCTAGCAACAGACCAATACTTCTCCCTGAGGCCAAAATCTCTTCTACCGCAGGTGGTGTCACCACTGATCTATGAGGCTCAGTTTATAGATTAGATGTGTTCATCACGCATAAGTCCGTGCCTTCAAGAATGAACAACATTGGTTTCGGTAGGTAAGAGGGGGTAATATAGACGTTGGGGTCATAAAAGGTGGACAATGTATGGATAAGGTAAAGATTTCGAGGTAGGAGGACTAGGTTATGGGCGGGGAGCGGGTTGGTGATTACATTTGCTTTCTAGGATGGAGTGATGACCTTGTTGTCAATGAGGTCTTGAATCTCATGATACAAGCGGAAGCATCAGTCGGTTTCATGACCGTACTGCTGATGGAATGCATTTTATTTTGTGGGGTTATGCTTGGGCAGAAGAGGGTCGGGAAAGTGGGCGAGGTTCTAAGGGTTTTAGGTGCCCTTTCTTGATCAGCACCTGCATAGCTTTGGATAGGGTCATGTATAGTGGGTTAAAAGTTCTACCCGAAGGTTGGGTAGGGTTGGATGATGTTTATGGTCCTATATTGGCGAAGGGGTCGGCAGTTTTAGTTGTGGTGACAACACTTACTTCAGACGGCCTCGCAGTTGTGCTATCGCTGGCAGCATTGGAACTACGAACAAACGGCCTCTTGGCCGGCTCCTTATCATTTGTAATAATCCCCTACTTTATGGCATCCTCAACTTGAACCCCCATTTCATGAAGTTCTTTGAATGTAAACAAGGGGAGAACGATCATTTTCTGCAACAGCTTACCATGTAGGTTCCGAACAACCATTCTGATTTGGTCATTCTCTAAAGGTCAAGTGGTCATCATTGATGCTTTGGCTCTTCATCTCATCACAAACTCAGAGAAACCTTCCTTTGTCTCTTGACGTGTTACCTCAAGATCACGAGTTATGACCTCGATTTGCATATTGTAAGAGTACTGAGCAATGAATGACTCAGCTAATTCCTCTCAATTTTACTTTTTAGAATCTTCCAACTTGGCATACTAGATGGCTGCTATAACTAATATGGCATGTCCAAAGAGAGATAACTTTTGCAATCTGGTTAAACCCATCGGCCGCAAGATAAAAACAACCATAAGTGAACCATTGGGTCCCCAGAACCATCAAAGCGATCAATATGCGGCATCTTAAACCGTTTTGGTAAGGTAACCACAAATTCGGTGTATCCCTCCTCTATGTCTAGAATGGAGTTGACCCCTTGTGCCTTTTTTAACAATTTTTCCAGTTTGTTGATTTTGAGTGTGGTCAAGTCAACCTCGAATTCGAATGGTGCCTTAGTCTGATAGACTGGGGCTCTAGAAGCTTTTGCTGGAATGGGTTCTGCTTGGAGTAGGATAATCAAAACACCCTCGGTTTACAGATCTAGAGCAGTGGCAATATTAGCAGCGGCACTGATCATAGGAATAGCGAGAGGCAGGTACATGTCATGCAGAGGCCGCAACCGACTGTAGTTGTTGTTGCTGTAGCCTAGTTATGACCTTGGCCTTACCGGCCACATCATGTTGTAGCGTGTTAACTGTTTGTTGCAGATGGAGTATTAATTCCTCCATATTTACTAGGGGATATTTCGCCATTGGAATAGGTGACTGTTCTTGAGCTAGACTGAATACAGGTGATTGTTGTAAGAACGGCACTGGTGAACCTTGTCTGATCCCCCTTCGCCTTGAAACCGGTGATAGTGAGGCAAACATGGGCTATCCCCGAACAAGATCTCCGACCTTGCAAAGTCTTCCGACATGGGTCTAGAGTGCTTAGGCGATATTAGAACCTTCTGAAGCTATAGTTTTAAACTACCTAGCAAAAAAAATAAAGAAAGAGAACAGTAATCAGAAACCGTACAGCACCTCACCTAAGATGCTATCAACACAAACATGATCAAAGCTGTAGGACTGTACTCCATACTGAATTCTGCCCTCAAAACAGATACCAACTTTGCCATTGAGATGAACATTCTTGTACAGTTTCACTGTAAAGAACAAACCAGTTAAAAGAGAGCCAAAACACCCCTATGAGGGGGGGTTACCCTATCCTAGTTTTCGTTATGAACTAGAATTTCAAAATATCAATCAAGCGGTTTCACATAATCCTGCATACGGGTGAACATCCTGTCCTAGTTTGGAACAGTCATTATGACTTTACTATATGCAGCTAGGCCAAATGGTCAAAAAGGGGTACCTCAGCAAGACCACCTAATATACCTCTCATTCCTAACACCGAGAAGTAACAAGAGGATCAAGTGGTACAATGGTAGTCTAGATCCAAGGGCTGCGTTTCCAATGTGGCAAAGCCCACGACTGGCAAGCCTTTTGGTAAGCTTTTTAGGAGCCGTCTAGGAATAGCAGATGGAAAACACAGTGACTTAAAGCACCGATGCAAATGCAATGCAAAGAACATATATATGTAGATAAAATTTCACATCATGAAGTTCAGATCAAGTTCTCTACTTTCCCCAACAGAGTCGCTATAGACACCCCATTTTTGACCGACCTTAAGACTTGGTCGCTACTGATGGCTTCCATGGTGATGAAAGTTGTACAGGTTATGCTATGTAAAGGGTCGGTTTCTTTGGCAAGGAGAGCGTCAAATCCAAATGTCACACTCCCATCGTTGGACCAAAAATATTTTAGATCTTAAAACCCTCTCTTTCAAAATATTTAAAAAAAAAAAGGTTCCTGCGATCCTCCAAGGCTCACATTTCATTAAATGTTGCGCTTTTCGGTAAACTGAGCAAGGACAAAGTGAAAATGAATGAAATAGAGATGAACTCTTTGGAAAATCCTTTAAAACACCTTGTTTAGGGGTTTGGAGTTGAAGAAACGAAGAGGAGAGCGACGAAACCTAGTTGAGGAAGAAGTTCGGCATGAATCGTTAAGAGAGAGACGAGCAGTCCTCGCCAAATTAGGCCTATCACTTTTTATGCATGGATTTAAGTTATGCGGCCACCACCATTGGAAATAATACTTTCGGGGCATCATTTTACACTCAAGAATCTCCTCAAGCCGAGTCCGGATGGGGGAGATATGATTGGTTGAATTTGGGCATCAATCTTGGTAGGATTGAAACTGAGCGGCTTCACCAAAACAGGCATAACTTTTTTCACAGTTGGAATTTTGATACAAGGCTGCCACCATTGGAAATCTTACTTCCGGGCTTCAATTTGGACACAAGAATGACCTGAAAAGGAATTCATATAAGGGAGTTATGCCTATTTGAAGTTGGGTCTGAAAAATAGACTTTTGTGGCCGATCGGCCAAAAAGGTAACAGATCGGCCGTCACAAGTAGCAGATCGGCACCAAAGATGTCTGATCGGCCAAGAGTGCCCGAAATTCATTTTTCTTGAAGATATTTCTCCTCCAGTTGTTTCCAGCTTGCTCCAGTTATCCCAACTCAGATATTTTCAACCCAAGCTTGATATTTTGCTATATATGAAGCCTTATATCTCATATTCAAAGGGTTAGAACTTCTTAAGAAAGTTTGAGAGCTTCTCTCACTAAACTCCCTCTCTCTCTCTACAATTTTCAGAGTTTAATCTCTGCCTCTCTCTCTAAAGTCTCTCTCTCTTGCACTTTTGTGCATAGAAGTAGAGAAATACTTCTAGTTGGCCTACGCATGCTTCATCAACGTTGCATATCAGTGGGCTGTTGGAAGGTCATTTGAGCCAAGAAAGAGGCTGTTCTGTAGCTGTGCATCAAGGGTAAGAACTCTCTCCCTTTTAGCTTATTTTGCATGCTTGCTTGGCCATCTTTTCACACTACTTTGGGGCTGTTTTTCGAGTGGTGTTGAACTACAAAAACCTCTATTTTTTCCTCTGTTTTTCAGTCCTAAAAGTGTTGGTTTGTGTCTTGATTGGCTAGGAGGTTGTCTCTCCCTTTGCTCTTTGGCTTGTAAAGCCTTTAGAGCCAACTTCCTAAGCTTTTGAAACCATCTTTGTTTGGCCTCTTAACCACTGAAATCCAATGGACTTTCAGTGGTAAAAATTTGGTTTTGAGGTTCAAAATGAGAGGGGGTGGTCCCCTCTCCTCTTGTCTGGGTTGTATGCCTTGTTGGCCTAATTATTGAGCATGTTTTTCTAGCATGTGTTGGCTTGTTCTTAGCTTATTTTTGGGCTTATTTCAGCATGGCATAACTCTTTTTTTGGCTTGTTTGATCATGGGTTGCATGCTTCATGCACTTGTAGTGTAAATCCTCTTTGCTAGCCTTGTTAGCCTTGCAAAGTAGCATGCTCTTGTGGTTTGAATTAGCTTAGTTCAAACATGTTTTTGGTGTTATTTTGGCATGTTATAACTCTAATTTTGATTGGTGGACTCACCTCTTGCATGCTTCATACACTTGCAGTGTAATCCTTGCTAGCTAGCCTTGCATGCTTGTCTCTTTAGCCTATTATTGTAGCTCATTTTGGCTATACTCCAGCATGATTTTATTCATATTTTGGGCTACTTTAGGACTGTTTTGGGCTACCTTGGTCATATGACTCATGTTTTGTATAGCTATAGTGCAAATGCCTTGACTAGTCTTGAGTTTTGAGGCCCCTACGATGCTATACTTGTGATGTTTGCATTCCTTGGCATCATTTGGCATGGAATTTCAGAGCTTATATCTTTGCCATACTCTCGTGTTTATCACTCTTTAATTGTGTTTAAGAGTTGTGCTTTTATGCCTTGTTTGTGAGCTAATACATGAGCATATTTTTCTTGCCATCTATGCTGTGAGTCTAGCATGTTTTTGCCACTATTTTGACCTTCCTTAGGACTGTTTTGGATGGTTAGGGTCATTTGAGCATTGCTAGTATGGTTGAAGTGTAAAGGGCCTTGACTAGCTTTGAGTTGTGGGGACTTTAACATGTTGTGCATGTCATGTTTGCATATTTTGGCATCTTTTGGCATGTTATTTCAGAGCATATATATCTGCCACACTTCCATATTTTTCACTCTTTAAGTGCTCTTGAGAATTAAGCTTTGTGCCTTGCTTGCGAGCCATCATTTGCGCATGCGTTTTCTTGCTTTTTACGCTATCATTTCAGTCCATTTTGGCCACTATTTTGGCATGATTTAGGTCTGCCCATATTCGGTTTAAGTCCATTGACCATTGCTTTGCATGCCCCTTGTGAGGTGCCCATTACTAGCATTGATGCCTTAGCTTCTAAACTTTCCATGCATGCATTGTTCATATGTTGGAACCTTGTGTATGCCATTCTCGCATTAGTAGAATAGCATGTTGTTTGCATGTTGTTGCATTGTGTTGTGCTTGCATGTTGTTTGCATGTGCATGCATTGCATTATGTTTGCATGCCATTAGCATTGATAGGTTGATCATGCTTATGTTGTGTTACATTGTGTTTGGATAGGGTGTTAATCAAAACACGAGAAACGAGGGACGTTTAATACTTGAAGTGATGAAATGTGCCTCATTTCTCGGTCGCCGACCCTCTTGATCATGCATGATAGAGGTTAAGGCTCTTATGTGTTATTTGTGCATTCATTGACATTGACTTGTGCAACTTGGCCTCATTGGCCATCATGCATTGAGATGTGTGATTGGTGGCCCGAGAGTCGAGTACCGCACTCCCTTAAGCTTGAGAAATGATAGGGGAGTGGTTGTGCACACATTCCTTGCAAATACACTACCATGCCTCTGTTAGTGCTCTGTTGCAGCAAAAAGAGAATTTGCAGGAAGCAATGGCCGATCGGCCATCAGAGATGCCGACCGGCCATCAAAGTTTGCCGATCGACTATCAATTTGGCCGATGATCATTTTCTTTGCCGATGGACATTCCTCTTGGCCGACCACCCATCAGAGTGTTCATAAGGTAGGTCAGAAGTACCTTGGAAGTTGGCACAATTTTCAGAAGTCCAGAGGTGTGTAAACAGAGGCAACATGAGTCACGGTAGTAGATTTCCGAGTGAAACCGACCGAGCATGCATGCATCCCTCGTCACGAGGCCATTTCAGTGCTTTTGTTAACTTAGAATAAATTGTTATTTCATTTATGAAAGTGTTGTAATTAATTAGTTAATGCGCTTAATTAATTGATTCGTTTTGTAATAATTAGTTAACTAGGAGTAGTTAATTAATTTTGTTTTGTAATAATTAGTCTAATTAGTTTAATTAGATTAGTTAGTTAGCTTAATTAGCGTAGCTAGTTAGCTATTATTCATTCGGACTCTCCGTCGAGAGGGCAAATTTTGTAATAAGTGTGCGTGTGTGTGTGAATGTCTTCCAACCCCACGTCTTTCTTCCGTTTACTTATCAGCTTTCGATGGTTAGTTTTAGGGCATATTTCAATTAGCATCCTTATGCTTGCATGCGTGCATCATTCATTTGTCCTGCATGCATCGGGCTTGGCGCATCATTCAAACTGCATTGTATTTCAAATACTTAATTGAATACGTGTTTAACAACATGTTATCAAGTGTTGTATTCATATGCCATTCTAGATAGCCGAGCCTATTTTAGTTACATTTTTGCATGTGTTGCATTAGGCATCTTAACGTAGCTAGGATCATGCATGATTATTAGCTAGTTTCTGTTTTGGATCGGAGTACTGGGTAAACTTTTACGCTTTAGCATACTGCATGAGATGTGCATGTTGCCATGTATAGCATGCTTGCCATGAGGCTAACTGGTTATGTGTTTAAATGCATGAGTGCCTGTGGATGAAGGCTTCATTGCTTGAATTGGAACAATTCATCAAAATGTACGTTTTAAGCCCACTTTGCGGAGTGACAAAATCATGTTGTTTTAAGCCCATTTGAGGGTGGCAAATCCACGACTTAGCCTACTTGCGAGTAGCATTTTCAAACCATTTTCAAACAAACAAACATGAGATGTTTTGTTCCAACTTGAGTGATTTAGTCTATATTTGTATGTTGTGCGCATCACATACTAAGTTAGCTAAAAAAATCAGAATAAGAACACATGTGTTTGCAAAAACAACATATCATGTTAGTAAAGGCCGATCCTTCGATCGGGCGAGCGTGGGTGCTCATTGCATGACCTTCCCCTCTCGTACCCAAGTTCCTGAGCCGAGACAACTTTGGTGATGACGGACACATGGCCTTAGGCACGAGTCAGGGTTTCTTAAATTTCTAAAAAATAAAATATTTAGGTGGCGACTCTAAAATCTGGCAAAGCGGTCCATGTTTGGCGCTTTTTGATTAAAATCGATTTTCCAAAACGATTTGCCGAATTTGGACTCTTTGGTGATTTATCAGTCTCACATTGCACTTTGTGAGATTAGATTTAGAACCGTGACATGAGTCCGAACTGTAGTAGCTAAGAACAACAATTCGCGCCCTCGCGCGCGAAGTAGAGTTCCGGGCGGTCTACAGTTTCTGGCAACTCCGCTGGGGAATTAGAGAACTTGACTCGAACTCATGATATGTTGTTTTGTCTATAGTTATGTGTTTCTTTGCGTTGCATTTGCATTGGTGTGCCTAAGTCACAGTGTTTGTCGTCTGCTATTCCTGAATGGTTTGCCAGAGGCTTGCTTTGAGAAGCGTGCCATAAGGCTGACCGGTTGCGGTCTCTGCCACGATGGGAACTCAAACCTTAGTTATTACCGAGGCACCCTTTTTGACCATTCGACCTAGTGCATATCGGAATCCATAGTGACCATTCCAAGCTAGGACAGGTTGCTTACCCGATTGTAGGTTGGTTTAAACCGCTGCGTGCGTAGTGAAACCCTAGCTCCTGACACAATATGACAGGGAAACCCGACCCCACTATAGGGGTGTTTTGGCTCTCACTTGCTTGATATGTGCTGTTAGAGTGTGTCTCTACAGGTTGTATGTATCAGTTGCTAGTCTGAGTATCAGCCTGAAGGTATCAGTATACGAGCAGAATTTTGGGGCAGCATTCAGTAAAGAGTGCAGTTATTCAACTATGCTCGTATTTGTTCTGGTGAAATCAGGCTGAGATACTGTCTGTTTTCTCTTTTGCAAGGTAGTTACCAGTCACATCATCAGCAGACCCGTGATGGCACAGGGTTCGGAAGAATTTGTGGCCGTGACAGCAGCGTTAAATCAGGGAACTTCCATGCAGGATGGGACCAGTGTTGAAAGGCAATGCCCATCTGGGGCATCTACCACATATCCAGCTTCGGGCCCCTAACCGAACTTTGACCCACTTCTGCCAGTTGAAGATTTGTAGGGTCCGGATCCCCAAGAAGGGTTAGCTCAAGCCCGAGTTGTCTGACCCCTGATGTAGCCTAATGGGAGGCTTTATGCCCTTGATGTTAATGAGATCGATCCGACCGCGGTGAAAATTGCTAACCTTGAGAAGCAATTCAAAAAGGCACAAAGCCTTAACGCAATTCCCGACATTGAGGATGGGTACACCGAGGCTGCTGTACGACTCCTAGATAGATTCAAAATGCTGCATATTGACCGTTTCGACGGGTCTGGAGATCTTATGGTACATATCTGGCTTTTCTTGGATGTCCTGAAGCCGATGGGTCTGACTAAGCCACAGAAACTCTCTCTGTATGGAAGAACCTTGTCGGGTGTAGCAGCCGCTTGGTATTCCAAGTTGGAGAATACAGTGAAACAGAATTGTGAAGAGTTGGCTGAGGCCTTTGTCAATCAGTATTCTTACAATACCCAAGTTGAAATGATCACTCAAGAGCTAGAAGCTACCTACCAGAATCCTACAGAGCCTTTTATGGAATTTGTTATGGGGTGGAGAGCAAAGGCAGCACAGATGACAGATCGCCCTTCTGAGAGGGATCAAGTGCGGATAGTGGTGCGAAACCTCAAGCATGATATGTTGCAAAAGTTGATAGTTGCTCCACTATCCAATTTCAAAAGTTTGCATGAACTGGGGGTTCAAATCGAGAATGCGTTCAACACAAGGATTATTCCCAGAACAAGTGAACCAACAAGGAGGGTTTTTGCAGGGAGTACCAATGCTGGAAATAGCACTATTCCCGAACCCACTGAAATCAATACAGTCGCCACAGCCGACCATTTTTCCAAACCAAGCCTACAAACAGCCGGCCCAACCTGAGCTCAGGGTAGAACTTTCACCCCCCTCTATATGAGCCTAACCAACGCACTAAAGGTCCTGATGGAAAGAGGGTATCTCAAACCCATTGATCCTCAACCTCTTCCTGACCCACTCCCTGCCAGACATAACTCCTCCAAATACTGCGTGTATCATCAGCAGCGCGGTCATGGCACTGATCGTTGCTATCGCCTTCGTCATGAGGTCCAGAATCTCATCGACAACCGGACGATAGCTCCACCTCAAGGTCCCAATGACCAAATATCTCCTACCTACCTCAACCTCATCCATACACTACCACCTACCTTCAACCCCAGCATATACATCACCCCGGCCCACCTACCCAAGCCTGAGGTGTTTATCCAGGAAAGTATGGACTTATGCATGATGGATGCACTCGAGCCCCAATCTTCTCAAACCTGTGAGCCCATTAATTCTGAGCTAATGACAATGATTGAAGATCTTCAGAGAACTGTGGCAGATCTGGCCTTTGGGATATTGGCTCCGTCATCGACCACATCGTATGCCAGAAATTTCACGCCAAGAGGCTCTCCAATCTTGGGGCAAGCTGCAATTGAAAATGGCCAACCTAAAGCCATCCCAGGCCTGGGCAATGACATGTCGACGACAATTGGGCTTCGCTCTAATATAGCGACCCAATCCCTTGGCAAAGTGGAGGCAAGTGGTAAAAACAAGATAAGGGCAGGCATTGATCCCTATGAACACCTTCTGTGGGTTGTTGATGCTTTAAAAGCTGAAGGACTGAACAAACAGCAAGTTCTCGCAATTGTTATAAAAACTATGGATGACACTTTCGCCACTCAGAATAAGAGCAGTTTGAATCAATGTGCAAGCCGAGAGAAGGGCCGTTGTACCAGAAACGTTCCTTTCAGACCTAATCCCGTCTCAAAAAAGATCAGCAAACCAAGTCAGAGGGTCTTCCATGCCCTCTATATGCCTTTGTCCAAATCTTTCGAAATCCTAGTTGGACAAGGCCATCTCAAACCCCTTGAGCCTCGGCCTCTCCCTAGTCGTCTTCCAGCCAGTCATGATGTTGCTCAGTACTGTGCCTTCCATCAACAAACCGGTCATATGGCACTGACCTTTGTTTTCGTCTTCGCCACGAAGTATAAGATTTGATCGATAACAGGGTCATCGCCGCACCAGGTCCGGCAAAGCCTATCGACACTTGATCCGTGAACTTGTAGGGGATAATGTGATGTGATCGAGGGATGAACCATCTGCGGATGGTGCTCAGTTTACTCCAGATATAGGGATGGCATGCACTGTTTTGAGAATACTGTTTATTTTACTTCTTGACTTGGGTATTGAGTCAGTTCTGTTGTGTTGTTTTGAGTCAGTCTTTTTGTACTGAGTCAGTCGAATCTGTCTTGTTGTATCGAGTCAGTCCTGTTGCGTTGTAGTCAGGTGATTTCGGGGGTGTTACCTAGGACATCACTATCTTTTTTGGTGTTTGTCTTTTGCACTCTTTCTTTTACGTCTGTTTTTGCCTTTGCGCTAGTTGTGACAAAAGTTCTGAATAAGATGGCAGTATTTGACTAAAAACTGTGTCTTTTCTGTGCCTTGAAGTCATTGCATTGACCTAAGTTTTTCAAAACTTTTCAAACATTGTGGTGAAAACAAAGATGGAGGAATTCCTCTGGATTTGCAAAATTTGATCAATTAAGAAAAGACACAGTTTATGCAAGTTGCACAAATCAATGTCAATGTTATTGCATTGCGTTTTGTTTGCATATTGTTGCATTGTGTTGTGCTTGCATGTTGTTTGCATGTGCATGCATTGCATTGTGTTTGCATGCCATTAGCATTGATAGGTTGATCATTCTTATGTTATGTTGCATTGTGTTTGGATAGGGTATTAATCTAAACATGAGAAACGAGGGACGTTTCATGCTTGAAGTGATGAAACGTGTCTCATTTCTCGGTCGCCGACCCTCTTGATCATGCATGATAGAGGTTAAGGCCCTTATGTGTTTTTTGTGCATTCATTGACATTGACTTGTGCAACTTGGCCTCTTTGGCCATCATGCATTGAGATGCGTGATTGGTGGCCTGAGAGTCGAGTACCGCACTCCCTTGAGCTTGAGAAATGATAGGGAGTGGTTGTGCACACATTCCTTGCAAATACACTGCCATGCCTCTGTTAGTGCTCTGTTGCAGCAAAAAGAGAATTTGTAGGAAGCAATGGCCGATCGGCCATCAGAGCAGCCGACCGGCCATCAAAGTTTGCCGATCGGCTATCAATTTGGCCGATGATCATTTTCTTTGGCCGATGGACATTCCTCTTGGCCAACCACCGATCAGAGTGTTCATAAGGTAGGTCAGAAGTACCTTGGAAGTTGGCACAATTTTCAGAAGTCCAGAAGTGTGTAAACAGAGGCAACATGAGTCACGGTAGTGGATTTCCTAGTGAAACCGACCGAGCATGCATGCATCCCTCGTCACGAGGCCATTTCAGTGCTTTTGTTAACTTCGAATAAACTGTTATTTCATTTATGAAAGTGTTGTAATTAATTAGTTAATGCGTTTAATTAATTGATTCATTTTTTAATAATTAGTTAACTAGGAGTAGTTAATTAATTTTGTTTTGTAATAATTAGCATAATTAGTTTAATTAGATTAGTTAGTTAGCTTAATTAGCGTAGCTAGTTAGCTATTATTCATTTGGACCCTCCGTCGAGAGGGCGAATTTTGTAATAAGTGTGCGTGTGTGTGTGAATGTCTTCCAACCCCATGTCTTTCTTCCTTTTACTTATCAGCTTTCGATGATTAGTTTTAGGGCATATTTCAATTAGCATCCTTATGCTTACATGCGTGCATCATTCATTTGTCTTGCATGCACCGGGCTCGGCGCATCATTCCAACTGCATTGTATTTCAAATACTTACTTGAATATGTGTATAACGACATGTTATCAAGTGTTGCATTCATATGCCATTCTAGATAGCCGAGCCTATTTTAGTTGCATTTTTGCATGTGTTGTAGTAGGCATTTTAAGGTAGCTAGGATCATGCATGATTACTAACTACCTTCTGTTTTGGATTGGAGTACTAGGTAAGCTTTTACGCTTTGGCATACTGCATGAGATGTGTATGTTGCCATATATAGCATGCTTGCCATGAAGCTAACTGCTTATGTGTTTAACTGCATGAATGCCTGTGGATGAAGGGTTCATTGCTTGAATTGGAACAATCCATCAAAATGTTCGTTTTAAGTCCACTTTGCGGAGTGGCCAAATCATGTTGTTTTAAGCCCACTTAAGGGTGGCAAATCCACGACTTAGCCTACTTGCAAGTAGCATTTTAAACCATTTTCAAACAAACAAACATGAGATGTTTTGTTCCAACATGAGTGATTTAGTCTATACTTATATGCTGCGCATATCACATAGTAAGTTAGCTAAATAAATCAGAATAAGAACACATGCGTTTTCAAAAATAACATATCATGTTAGTAAAGGCTGATCCTTCGATCAGGTGAGCGGGGGTGCTCATTGCATGACTTTCTCCTCTCGTACCCAAGTTCCCGAGCCGAGGCAACTTTGGTAATGATGGATACGTGGCCTCAGGCACGAGTCAGGGTTTCCTAAATTTCCCCAAAATAAAATATTTAGGTGGCGACTCTGAAATCTGGCAAAGCAGTCCATGTTTGGCGCTTTTTGATTAAAATCGATTTTCCAAAACGATTTGTCAAATTTTGACTCTTTGGTGATTTATCAGTCTCACATTGCACTTTGTGAGATTAGATTCAAAATCGTGACATGAGTCCGAACTGTAGTAGCTAAGAACAACGATTCGCGCCCTCACGCACGGAGCGGAGTTCTGGGAGGTCTACAGTCACCAGAAATTGTAGCTTGTTTTTTGTCCCGTGGTTCTCAATCTGATTTCACAAGTGCAATGTGAAATAGGTAAACACAAATTAGTCCAAATTCGATAATTCTTTTAGAAAATCAATTTTGAATCAAAAATGCCAAAAATTGACTGCATTGCCAGATTACAGAGTCGCCACCTAAATATATTTTTTGAAATTTAAGAAACCAGAGACTTGTGTCAAAGGCCACTTATCTGTCGTCACCAAAATGTCTCAGCTCGGGAACTTAGGCATGAGAGGGGAAGATCATGAATTGAGCACCCCACTCACCCGATCAAAGATTGGCCTCTACTAATCAGGATGTGAATCTTATGCACAATATATGTTCTTGTTTCGATTATTAGGCTAATCTTACTATGTGATGCACACAAGTATAGACTAATTTGCAAAATTTGAAACACTTTGGTTTTATGTTTGCTTTGAAAAAGTGTTTTGAATACGTACCACTTGAAAAAGTGGGCTCACAATACATTAATCAAATCATCTAAACTTAAGCAATTAGCCTTCCTCCACAGGCATTCAAGAGATATATGACTTAAGCACTTAGCCTCATGGTTTTATGCTTGATATGGCAACAATCACACGCATGCAATATGTTTAAGCAATAAATGCTCACCTAATACTCCAAGGCAAGCCAAAAAGAATAAAACAATTAGAAAAATGAATGCTCTAATATGCAAGTGATTAATACAACACATACACAACGAACTACTAGGCTCGACTACTAGCATGGCATGTGAGTCAATTCAAGGCATGCGACAAAGCACGCATTCGAGTAAGGAATTTGAAATTGGCATTGATTAGTATGATGAGCCGAAACCTTATGTATGCAAGATGAATGGATGCAAGTCATGGAAAATGCTAATTAAAACACGATGCTCTATGCTATCCATCATAAGCAAGTAAATAAAAAAGAGAAATAAATAGGGGTTGGAAGACATATACATTATTACATTTTTGCCCTCATACAAGAGGCTCTGAATGAATGTCCTAATTGGCTAATTACTACAACGAATGAATTAACCATACTAACTAATTATTATAAATTAGGGTTAAACTAACTAATTAGTCACAACACAGAATTAATCAACTAAGCTATTGCAAGTTCAAAGGAATGAATTAATCTAGGTACAATATACTACCATTAACACACTTTAACAAGTCATGGGGAACGAAGAATCGTTCATGCATGAATGCAAATTTCCACTCGAAAATGCCCTCTGTTTTGCGGCCAGAATGGTTCTGTTTTGCAATCAGAAAATTGAACTGTTTTCACCCTAACCTTTGCTCTGTTCTGCCATGAAAATGACACTGCTGATCTAAAACAAAGTGGCTGGCCAGCCAGCAAAAGTGGTAGGCCATACAGTGAGGTGGCCAGCTGGCCCCTAGTTTTTGCCACTGCCCTGCTGCAACAGACATGAAATAGAGCACAAATAGAGTATTTTTTGGAGATTTTTGTCCACCCTGCCTCTCCTTATCATCAAGAAGATTAAAGGAGGGGTAGACTCGATTCTCAAATCATCAATCAACGCAAAGTCATTGCGTGGTGATCTATGACTCGAGGGACAAAATCTCAATAAATGATAATTAAAGACCCACAAAACCTCCTCTCTATCATGGGATTGATCAAGAGAAGTGGTATACTTTGAATCTTGAACCATTATCATCGCTAAAGAGTATGAAATGATTTAAGACTCAATGGGTTCAACAAACGTCCGATTGAACCCAAACATAATTTTCTTATCTTATACCGTTTTAGTCCAATTTTATTGCCTCTTTTACTTACCTTTCCATTCATTAGTCATTTTAGTGCAAGAATGAGTATTAAGTCCACTAAATGGAGAGAAGTGTCAAACAAGAAGTTGTTTTGGGTATGAGAGAGATGTAATGCCTTGGTAATGAACCTACAAAGAGATTAACCATTAAGCATGGAAAGGTCTCTTTCTCAAGCTTAAACAACACTCATTTGTAACAACTCTCAAACAAATAAAAAGCCAAGAAAGGAGGGAGAGTGCAGAGGTGATTATGTGTGAACATAAGTATGGAAAGCATAAAACAAATGTTATCAACTCAAATAGGTTGATGTCTAAAGCCTAAACCACCAAACCTATGAGGACAATTACACTACAAACATACTATACAAAGCATAAATGAAATATATACACCAAAAAAAATCCTAAAAATAGCTAAAATAGTGCTAAAATTATCATGGAGAGGCTAAAAAAAAGAAAGCTAAATAATGGAGAAATTAAGCTAGTAAACAAGCTTAAGAAGGAGTGGCTAACCCCTCCACTTTTGGGACTTCAAAACCACTTTTTTAACCTTTAAAAAATTCTGAAAATAGGTTGGAAAAAAGTTGGAAAATAGGTGGGAAACACAAGGGCAAAAGCTTGAAAAATAAGGTTCAAAGAATGGTGGTTAACCCCTCTACCTTGGATAGCTTTAAGCCACAAGTTTTAGCCTATAAAAATAGTGGAAAAATAGTCCCAAAACAAAAAATAAAGATAGAGAGAAGTAGTGCAAAGAAGCTAGAAGTTATACCTCTTGAAGATGAGTAACACTTTGATTCACAACCCCAC
Organism: Camellia sinensis; assembly: GCF_055761805.1. Taxonomy (NCBI): domain Eukaryota; kingdom Viridiplantae; phylum Streptophyta; class Magnoliopsida; order Ericales; family Theaceae; genus Camellia; species Camellia sinensis. Next base: position 19,714,846 of record NC_138966.1, read on the forward strand.
GAATCCTCACCCTCAAGTGTTGAGATTCAAGCTCAAGAATCTCAACAAGGAGCCCTAAAAATTTGGTTTAGGGACTATAGATAGAGAGTGTATGGGTTGCAAGAGAGAGAGAGAGAGATATTTTCAAGAATTTTCTACTTCAAAAATTTTTCTAACCTAAAAACATAAGGTTGGCTCTCTATATATAGAACAACTGGTTGATATCTCGGAAATATCTGTATTGAGCCAGCTGGTGCAGTGCATGCACATGAGGGGACAGTTGGCAACAAATGTCTATTTTACTGGAACACCTGGCTGGCTGACCAGATGAGGGACGATCGACCACTAATTTCTGGCCAGCCGACCACTAGTTGTCCTGCAGGCCTCTTAGTGGTCAGGCTTGGAAACATTCTGTTTTGGTCAAAAAGTGGTGCAAAATTTGTAGGCTTCTAAAACTCAAAACAAGGCTTCCTGCTGAGAGAATCGAGCGTTTGTACATCGTATAAGTCCAATATTGGGTGATCAATCTGAGGCATCCACGTCTTAAGGGCGGTAAAAAATGGGGTGTCTACAAGGTCGCACAGTTGTTTGGTTTGGTGTCTTGGATCCCATTGGGTATATGGTTCAGAGAGTCAGTTGTGACTTCTTTATTGTTGAGTGTTGCTCAAGGGTCTTTGGGGCACCAAGGTATTGGACCGACATCCGGGGGTCTTTGGTGACAATGTCGGATATACAATATAAGTGGTATGGGAGATAGATCACGAAGAGAGAGAGAGAGAGAGAGAGAGAGAGAGAGAGAGAGAAAGAGAGAGAGAGAGAGAAACAATTGGTGAAAAATTAGAGAAAAATTTTAGGGTTTCTAGAATTAAAAGGGTATTTTGGTGAATGTATGTTAAAATTTGTTCTTATCCTTCTAAGATTCTACGAAGGATCCTTCCTAAAGTCTAGCTTTCTTGCTCATTTCTTCCGGTAGGGTTACTTTTAAGCTAGTATCTCTTTGTTTTGAGGATGATTATGTGGTATTGTTGTAACCATGATTTTTTATTTTGATGATTGAGTGCTATAAGTTGAGTTTTATGCTTAACAAAAAGGAAATTTACCCAACTTTTTATCTAGATTTCAAATAAAGTCTTATGGATTATGAGTATTGATATTGAGAACTATTACATATATGAAGATGGCGTAAAAATCCCAAATTTATTAAAAACCCTAGTTTTGATTTTGATTAAAAAATGATGCTTGGATGGAATTGACTTTCAAATCATAAAATTTAATAGACATTAGACATAAATAAGTGGATAACTAGATTTTGGAGTACATTATTGTTGTATGCTGTGTTGGGATTTGTGGATTTAGAAATTGTTAATCCATGTATTGCATATTTCAGAATTCATCTCTTGTAATTATGAATGCTTGGTTGCTTGGAATGTGGTAAAAAATGAGAGGGGGGGGGGGAGGGGGGTAAATAGTGTACAAGTTTGGGTATGGAGTTGGTTTTTGAGAACAATGTGTTGTGTTGGTACCTGCGTGAGGAGTTTAGGTACCCAAATGCCTTGTCTTGAGCTTATTACCAGATGAATGTGGGAAAATAATTTTTGGTGTCCATTGGTCCTGCCATATAATAGTTGGCAAAATTGAAAAAATAGATGATTTTGGGTTCCCATCACGCACCGTATTAATAGCCGGAAAATATAGGGTTAGTTTTGGTTAAAAATCTATATATACATAATATGGGGCTCCTACGAGGGATTCATGGCATATTTATCACCCCAGTGCTGAGAAAGCATTTCAAGCAGAACAAAGATGAATTTGTTTTCTTGTCTTTTTTATTTTTGAACATAAATTTTAAATTGTGTTTGGGTTATGATAATGCCATGTGAATGTTTAAGTAATTAGATAATCTATTAAATGTATCTTTACTGGGCATATAGCTCATCCCTATCTAACATTTTCAGGAATTGGTGATGTGCCACTGCCTCAGTGAGAAGGAGTGTGTTTCGATTGGAGCACCGAGACTCATGGATAATTAATGTGAAAGTTCCGAGCTTATTTATTTAGGATGGTGAGTCCATTTTTGTTGTAACAAGGTCATGTCTTAAATGTTTTTGTAAGCCATTAAGGCATCTTATTTGTATTCTCTAATTTGTTGAACACAGAACTTTAAAAGGGAATCTTAGTTCAATGAGAAAGAGGATCTCTTAGATTAATGTTATTATGATGATGGTAAGATTTGGGTTCAATCGTGTTTTACTTAATGTTTTACATTAAATTATTTGGGGCGTTACAAACACTTACACAAACATATATGAAGGACCTCTCCCTAAGTTTTTCAAAAATTTAAAACAAATTTGAAAAATATTGAATTAAGCAAAATTTTATCAAAAAAAAAAAAAAAACCCAAAAGAATGGTCATATTTTGGTTTTAGAGAAATTTTTTTTTTTCTTCTATTTTTTAATTTAACATCATCTAGCTTAAATGGACTTACATAAATTAAAGTTGAAAAAGATATCCATTAAGACAAAATTAAGTTAATAAAATAAAACCAACTTATAAACTATAATCAAAACTCCTACAAAACAATTTAGATTGTCATTGTTTTTTTTTTAACAGATTTGATGTTGGAGTTCCCTCTGGTTTACCTAGTTCATAAGCCTTGGGATAGCTTTCTTACACACCCAAATGGATTTAAACATCATGGAATTTATTTATTTATTTATTTTGAACTAACATCATGAAAAATTATTAGATACTTCTGGAATCCACTTAGATTGACTTCTTAGTTATTAAAAAAAATAAAAATTATAGTCAAAAGAAAACATATAAATTGTAATTATAAAATAGTATCATTATTAATAAAAAGATAAATTACAAATATACCCTTTGAATTTTTTTTAAAATACAAATTGTTTCTTATGGTTCTGCTAATTATATCCCACCATTTAAAATTTTTAATCACATAATAAATAATTATTTTTATTAATAAACTATTAAATCAATTAATTTTAATGATGTCTAACAATTCTGATAATTTTATTATTGTATAGGATAGTAGCTAGGAATGTTTTTTATTAATTTTTTTCAATAATTTTTTTTGGCTAGGGGTATTTATAATTTTCAGAATTATAAAAGACAATTCGTATTTTAAACAAATTTCAGAAAGCATATTTGTAATTTATTCTTAATAAAAAGAACAAGAAGTTGGATTCTTTGCAGTGCAATTCAGCCAACTGGACCATTTAAGGTCCATCTTGACAATTTAAATCGTTCATTTTATATAATTTACTGAGTATATTATCTATATAAAAAAATTAGACTAATCAGATATTATTATCCACTTAATCATTTCTTAAATGTAAATTACTTTCCAAATCATATTCTCTATTTATTACTTTTCTAGCAAATATAAAGTGGCTATAATTTAATTGATCAAATCAATTAGAATTAGAGACAATCCAACCCCAGCAAAACATAAAAATAAGAAGACAATTCAAAAATGATTACGCAAGCATAAAATTTAGGTGAATACGTCACCATGATAACAATCATTAAATATTGGACATAAATTTTAATTACTAGTGCGATCACCCAAGGCATGACCTAACCTATTCACAGTGGACCAATCATGTATGACTCCAAACAATTGCAGATAAGATTTTATAATATTAAAAAATAATATGGACTTGACTTTACGATGTTAAAGTTTGCCCCAATTCTCTGTTACCATTGTCTTGGAGCCGAAAAATTATTAGGCGGGGGAGTAATATATGTCCCTACCACCAATCAATTAACAACGGTCATATTTTTGTTATTTTTTATATTTTTATAATTTTTTAATATTTTTTTAAATAAAATTTAAGGTAACGTATTTGATAATAATTTTTTAACTATTTACAAAAATGTAAAAAAAGTAAGATCTGTATTTAATTTTTATAATTTTTTGACTTTTTAATTATGAAATCCACTCCGCCCACCAACTTTTCTATGACATCATCTAATCGGATCATGCCCTTACTATTCTAGGCCTCCGTTGGAAAATAGGTTGATTTTTTAGCTTTTTAACTTTTTTAACTATTTTAGTGGGCTAAAAAGCTTAGTTTGGGAAGGACTTTTTGACTTTTTTGACTTTTTTTGTGAGAGAAAAGTGTAATGATTATGGGTTAGATATTGTACGGGAAAGAAATAAACCTTCTCGTATTATCCTGTTGATCAAGTCTGCGCTCCTCCGTACGTCGTCGCTTTATCACCTGAAAACACAAACGTGAGCTAGCCGGCGGGTGTGTGCCGGAAACCTCTCCGATACCTAAGTCAGCACGATAAACAAGCAGACAAAAGCTCTGTGTATTCGGGAAGCAAAATTGTGTTACCTCTTTGCAGGTGATATTTGTGAGCTTTATAGGTTTCGTGTGGCACAATCCTAGTAGGACTTTTACTTCTCCATTCAGAGTCCTCCTAGGATTTAACCTCCTGAAGGATAATCCTTATCCCCCAACACCCCCCTCACTGCTTAAACCAAGTGAGATGGTTCTTCTATGGCCGGGCTACCACGACCGAAGTAAAATGACCATGCTATGCTAGCAACCACATGGCCGAGACTCAACTAGCCTGGTCTTTTACGCCGCAGTTTGTACCTCGGTTTCCCTGCGGAGACCGAGCTAAATTAAGGGTGAGGCTTTCTATGTCTACATCATGCCTTGGTTCCAAACAGTGCGGCCGAGCTAACCACTCCTATGGTAACCGAGATACCTACGCAAGATTATGACCGAGTTAACTTAGTGCGACGACCGAGCTTACCTCGGGACCGGCGTAACTTCAAGATTCTCCTAGACCGGTCTAACTCTATGGCCCTTTTACTCAGCCCTTCGTATTGCGGTCCAAAACGGCCCATTTACCCAGCTCAGCCCAATTTTCCATACAAATTGCCCTCACAATTGCCCCTTAATTCCATCTGCGAAGCATGATACATGACTTCCAGCCGAGCTAAGATTCCTCTTCTGTTCTAGCCGAACTAAATTCATACTGGGCTGTACTTGTTTGGTCAGAACGTCCCTTCAATCACAGCTACTGAATCGATTCTTATTCTAATGACACGTGGCCGGTCCTGATTAGCCCTCTGCAGCTGTCCCGCCGCCCTCGTACTTCGCAAAATTTGAACAGTTCCCGCCCTTCCACTTTCGTCCTTTTCACAAAACAATCTCCTCATCTTTGGATTCACCACTGCATTTATTGTTTCCCTCATTCTCTCTTTCAAGCTCCATTGCTCTCCAACTTTTGCAACTATGAAGCTTGCTTCGTGTTCCTCTTTAACTGCCGTTGCTTCCATCTCCAGGTCTTCTACTTCAATCTGGTAAGCAAATCCATCTTTCTTGCTCTGTTTGTTTTCGTATTTGTTCAATCCATATTTTGTTTTGTGTGTTTTTTGCAAAAACTTTTTCTGTTTAGCCTTCGTCTTTTCTGCAAAACATGTAATAGAACCAGTCAACTTCATGAAACCTGTAGAACATCACTTTTGATCCACAACCCCAACATAACCGAACTAAAAAGTTGTTTGTGGCTAGCGCCTGCATAGATAGGCTACCCACCGGACTAACACTTCACACAAAACTAGTAGTTTCACCAAGTCAAACCACCTTTTGATTTACTTTAACCAAGATAAACGAACCGAATTAAGTTTGAACTAAGCAAACTGGAAACCTTTGCCTTCGACCGAGCTAAGTCTTCGGGGCTAAGCCAGCTTTCCTAGTTTTTAAACCGAACTAAGAAAGCTGCCCCTATAGGTTTGACCGAGGTAACAAAACCCGTAGTTGAAACCGTATAAAACCAATCCTACACACAAACCGATCTATCGAACCCCTTGCTCAATCCGAGCTACTAAGCACTTTGCTGAACCGAGATAAACCCTGTAGCATCCCCCATAGACCGAAGTAGGACTTCTTTATCTTTACTTTGATTTTGTAGCACGGTCAACGATCTGTGCTTAACACCTTTGTTTTCCACTTTGCAGACTTAGGTTGCCCAGGCACTCCTCTGTGCGCTCAACCGAGCTACTGAGCACCGTTTTCCGACCGAACTAATTCATTTATAACCTAAACATAAATGGGGAAGTATAGGTTTTTGGTAGAAACCCCTGGAGGCCTAGCCGAATTCCGAAAGGATTACAACATCCCCGACGACATACAACTTGTCTTAGCCAAAAAAGATGTCACACCATGGGGGAATGAGGGCTTCGTACCTTTTACCCTCCTTTCAATAATAGAAACCGGACTAAGATTTCCAGTCCAGCCATTAATTTGTGAATTCATTAGATAAACACGACTATGCCCAACCCAGCTTTCCACCAATTCATACCGTATAATAATGGAAATAGCCGAATTAAACTGCCAAGCCGGTCTTAACCTCTGTTTAGCCAAAATATTCCACCAATATTCCTTAGGATCAAAAGAAGATGGGTGGGTCTACTATTTAAGAATACGCCGTCGCCGAGAGAAGATAATAAAATATACACCGGATAAAGACTTAAACGATGACGATTTTTTTTAGGTGTCTGGGAACTTTGAGGATCATCAAGCCCAGATTCCTGGCCGACGTATAAACTGGAAAAAAGGAATCCCCGGTATAACTTACTTCGGCGATATGCATGCTTTTGTTTTACTTCGGTTTTTGGTTTCATAACCGATTCTAACAGTTGTATTCTTTTTGCAGACTCATCTCATCTTGCATCCTTGTACAGTTACCCCAACCTGAACACACTCCGTGCCGCAATACGTGTTGAAGAAAGGAGCTGGGCTAAACTGTTAAATTTTGAGCCGACCTACAGATACAGCGGTCGCCGAAAAGCCAAAGTGACTGATTTCCTTCTTGAAGACGCACCAGAACCGAACCCAACCTTGCCCCAAATGAACCTTGTCCCACTGACTACCGAACAAGAAATGGCAAAAAGGAGCAGAGTAAGGGCGCTTCTAACCAAAGCTAACAAACCCGAGGTACCACAAACCGGTCAGACGACTGAGACCGTGGTAGCCCTTCCATCCCAGCAGCCATCCTCATCTCGGGCGAACAAGCGTGCCCGGACTAGCCAAACCGAGCAACGACTTGTTGACGAGGATGAGACCATTCTTCCGTCCAGCCCTCAACCAATCCCTCAACCGGAGTACTCTGACCGAGCTGACTCCTCCAAATGGGCTCCAAGTCTTACCTTTCAAAATCGAGATATTCAGGAAACTGACTCGGTTGTTGCTGAGAAGGATCACTTGATGGCTTTCAATCTAGCCAAGAGTGTTTGCCTTCCAAAAGACATGGAGCACCACAACAGACAACTAAACACTGAGCTGAAGGCCATCCGATCATCAACAAAATCAATGATCCTGGTAAGTGGCTCTCTCTTTTCTTTATCTAACTTTTCCCAACTGTCAGTCTGGCTAAAAAGAGTCACTACTCTTTTGCAGGCCATTCAGAAGAACAACATTGCGCATAAGAAAGTGCTGGAGCTCCGCAAGACTACCAGGCAGGCCATGGCAGATGCCGAGGCAAAGACAGCCGAGCTAGAGCAAGCCAAGAAGCAGATAGCCGAGCTATAGTCCGAGAACGGTCGCTTGACCGAACTTGTTAGCTCGGCTGAAGCAGAAAAGCAAAAAATTGCAACAACGGTGAAAGACAAATACTTGCGCGAGTTGGCCAAACTTGAAGGCAAAAAGAAAGCCGAAATAGCTGAGCTTGAGAAGAAGCTGGAGGAAGCTGAAAACCGAGGTTTCAAAGAAGGTGAAGCCTTGTATATCCAGCAGTGCGAAGTTGCGAAGGACCTTTTCTTCAAATGTGGTAGGAGGGGTGCTGTGGAGCAGCTTGGTAGTGGTCCTGACACCGAGGTCTACAATGCTCCGCAGTATTTCATACCGGACTCACTGGCGGAGTATGCTGCCGATCTCCAGAAGCAATTTCTTGAGGAGTCTGATGATGAAGAAAATGAGCAAACTGAAACTCCGGCTGTCAACGAGCAAACAAATGATCAATCAGCTTGGTTGGAGCTAACGGCGGAAGACTTCACAACCGAAACCGTGCTTCCGATAGAGACCGGGCTTCAAACTGAGACTGCTTTAACCTCAGACACCGGTGTTCCTATTGATGTTGATGCCGATCTGGAGAATCTTTTCAACTGATTCTGTAATTTTTCTTTTTCTTTTGTTTGCTTTGACTTGTAACCGGGCTAGGAGCCCCTCCCATGTAATCTTTCTGAACTAGATCAATGGAAATCATTTTTTCTTGTTCCAACTGTTATTCCGGTTTTAGCTGGTCAATCTGACTACGCTTACTAGCCAACCACTCTTTAGCCGACATAATTACTTCGGATGAAGAGTAGAAAGTGTTGGTTTAATTTCGCCAACCGCTAAGTTGGTTTAGTCCAGCCAACCACTCTTTAGCCGATTGTACTTACTTCGGCTAAAGAGTACTAGGAGTTGGTTTAGTCCAGCCAACCACCCTTCAGCCATACCCTTACTTCGGCTGAAGAGTAACAAAAGTTGGTTTAATCCAGCCAACCACTCTTCGGCCATACCCTTACTTTGGTTGAAGAGTAACAAAAGAGTTGGTTTAATCCAGCCAACCACTCTTCAGCCATACCCTTACTTCGGCTGAAGAGTACAAAGAGTTGGTTTAATCCAGCCAACCATTCTTCAGCCATACCCTTACTTCGGCTGAAGAGTACAAAGATCTGGTTTAATCCAGCCAACCACTCTTCAGTCATACCCTTACTTCGGCTGAAGAGTACAAAGAGTTGGTTTAATCCAGCCAACCACTCTTCAGCCATACCCTTACTTCGGCTGAAGAGTACAAAGAGTTGGTTTAATCCAGCCAACCACTCTTCAGCCATACCCTTACTTCGGCTGAAGAGTACAAAGAGTTGGTTTAATCCAGCCAACCACTCTTCAGCCATACCCTTACTTCGGCTGAAGAGTACAAAGAGTTGGTTTAATCCAGCCAACCACTCTTCAGCCATACCCTTACTTTGGTTGAAGAGTAACAAAAGAGTTGGTTTAATCCAGCCAACCACTCTTCAGCCATACCCTTACTTCGGCTGAAGAGTACAAAGAGTTGGTTTAATCCAGCCAACCATTCTTCAGCCATACCCTTACTTCGGTTGAAGAGTACAAAGAGTTGGTTTAATCCAGCCAACCTTTAGATTGGTTTTTCCAGCCAACCTAAAGTAAAGTTGTTTGGTTATCCCGGCCAAACGTCCTGCAGCCTGGATCCTTATCCTGGGCTTAGGAGGGGTGTTGGTTTAATCCAGCCAACCTCTAAGTTGGTTTTTCTGGCCAACTTAGAATAAAATGTTTACAATGTTTCTAACTTGCTAAAACTTTCTTTTACAAAAAATAACTATTCTGAAAAGAACTGACTTTATTTTATTGATGAAAAAAAAAATTACACCAATTTTTAAAAGAAAAGGCTAAAAATAAAATAATTTGAGATTGGCAGTATTCCACGGCCTGGGAATTGTCTTGTCGTCCTCGTCTTCTAAGTGGTATGCCCCTTTGCTTGCTAATCCAACCACTTTGTAAGGTCCTTCCCAATTAGGCCTTAACTTGCCATCTCCGGGCACCAAGGTGTTTCCCATCACTTTGCGCAGTACCCAATCTCCAACCTTGAATTGTCTTGGATGAACTGTTTTATTGTATTTCCTGGATAACTCTTGTTGATACGAGGCAATGTGAACCAGTGCTCTTTCTCTTCTTTCCTCCGCAAGGTCGAGTTCCAAAGTTATGGCTTCGCCATTCAAGTCAGGATCAAAATTTTCGCTTCGAATTGTGGGGAGACCAACTTCCAGTGGGATCACTGCTTCCATGCCATAAGCTAAGGAAAATGGTGTTTCTCCAGTTGATCATGGTGGTGTAGTACGGTAAGCCCATAAAACATGAGGGAGTTCCTCCGCCCACTTGCCTTTGGCTTTTTTCTAACCGTTTCTTCAGTCCATCCAATACTACCTTGTTTGATGCTTCTGCCTGACCATTTGCTTGGGGATATGCCGGCGTAGAATTGTAGAACTCTATCTTGTACTCTTCACAAAAGCCTCTGAAGATTTTGCCGTCGAACTGAGTGCCGTTGTCTGAGATTAGGGCTTTTGGTATGCCAAACCGAGTGATGATATTCTGCCAAATGAACTTCTTCACATCTTTTTCTTTGATTGATGCCAATGCTTCTGCTTCTACCCACTTTCTGAAGTAGTCTATTGCTGCGAGAAAGAACTTCCTGTTTCTGGGTGCTGTTGGAAGTGGTCCTACTATGTCCAAGCCCCACATTGCGAAAGGCCATGGGCTAGTTAATGGTAGGAGTTCTCTAGCTGGTTGATGTATTTGGTGTGCGAATTTCTGGCATTTCTCGCACTTCTTCACATATTTCTCTGAGTCTGCCTGCATGTATGGCCACCAGTATCCTTGCGAAATGGCCCTGTAAGCTAGCGATCTTCCACCTTGATGGCTTCCGCACACCCCTTCGTGTATTTCGAACAAGAATGCTTCCACTTTGCTGGGATGAACACACTTTAGGTAAGGTCCTGAGAATGACTTTTTGTATAATGCCAAAGATGGGGAGAGCCAAAATCGCTGCGACTTCGCTCTTATTCTGTTGGCTTCTTTTTTCTCTTCTGGCAAGATGCCGTCTTTTAAGAACAGGATGATGGGATCCATCCAAGAGGGGCCTAGTTCTGCGCAACATACCTCTTTTGCTTCGGGGTCTTCAATGCTTGGTCTAGGTAGGTAGTCGATTAGTAGTGGATGAGGGATGGAGGTATCTGCCATTGAGGCGAAGCCTGCTAGTTCGTCTACTCTGTTGTTTTCCTCCCTGCCAATTTGTTCTATCCTTACTACTTCGAATTTCTTGATCTCTATTCTGACCAATTCTTGGTACTTGGCCATCCTGTCATCCTTTGCTTCATAGTCGCCAGAAATTTGGTTTACCACCAGCTGTGAGTCGCTGTAGACCATTAGTTCAGTGGCTTTCATATAGAATGCTGATTTGAGGCCTGCAAGAAGCGCTTCATACTCTGCTTCGTTGTTTGATGCTGGGAAGCCAAGGTTGATTGCCTGCTCCACTACTAGGCCGTCTGGAGAGATGAGGACTATGCCGAGCCCTGCTCCATGCCGGTTGGATGCTCCATCCATGAAGAGCTTCCACATCTCTCCAACGAACAACTTCCAGCAAGTGGAGGGATCAGAAGATGCCTTGGGGTCTTCCATGTTGCTGGTGTCATCTTCAAGGTTCATGCTTGCTGTCTGTCCATTGCTATCTAATTGTTCCAAGTCTTTATTTGTTGGTGATTCTTGACTTGGTGTAGCATGGTTTGCCTCTTCCTTCCTTGCTTTGCTTTGATCTGTCTTGGCGTCTGACTGAGTATCCTGTGCTGGGTTGGGCTATTCCTGCGTCAACTTCTATCCCTAGTTTGGCCGTTTCAGTAAGATCGACTGGGTAGATATGATGACTTCCTGGTGTGAATTCTGCAACAAAATCCGCCAATGCTTGAGCTTTTATTGCGGTCCTGGGTTGGAACTTGATGTCGTATTGCCCCAACTCTACTGTCCACTTCAGAATTCGTCCAGAAAAGTTCACCCTCTCAAACAAAGCTTTTAGTGGAAAGGCTGTGAGGACGACTATGGTGTGGGCGTGAAAGTAGTGTGACAGCTTCCTTGAGGCCATCATCAAGGCCAATGCCAGTTTTTCCAGCGGCAAGTACCTTGTTTCGGCGCCCAGTAATGTCTTGCTGACATAATAGATGGGCAGATGTTGGATTCCTTCTACGCGGACCAACACTGCGCTAATTGTGTGCTGGGAGACTGCCAGGTATAGGAAGAGTTCTTCTCCAGGTACTGGGGTGACAAGAAGTGGTGGGGAAGACATGTATTCTTTTAAGCTTTCCAGGGCGTGGTTGCATTCTTCGTCCCTTTCAAACTTGGCCTTCAAGGCATGAAAAAATAGTCGTAGTCTATCTGACGATCGGCTTATGAACCGATTGAGTGCAGCTGCCATGCTGGTGAGATGCTGCACTTCCTTTACCGAGTTTGGTCTCTCCAAATCCCAGATTGCTTTGATCTGAGAGGGGTCTGCTTCTATACCCCGGTTGGTCACAAGGAAGCCCAGGAATTTGCCAGATCCTACTCCGAATGCACATTTGGATGCATTGAGGCGTAACTTGTGCTTCTTCAGGATACCAAACATCTCGCCTAGGTCCTTGAGATGGTCATTCTCATCCTTGCTCTTGACCACCATGTCGTCGATGTAAGCCTCCATTGTTCTGCCTAACAATGGTTCAAACATCTTGGTGACCATCCGTTGGAATGTCGCCCCTGCGTTCTTTAGGCCAAATGGCATGACCTTGTAACAGTACAGTCCTCTTGGAGTTGTAAACGATGTGACCTCCTGGTCTGGTTCATGCATGGCGATCTGGTGATAGTCTCTGTATGCATTCAGAAAGCAAAGTCGGTTGTGCCCCGCCGTTAGGTCTACTAGTTGATCTATCCTTGGTAGAAGAAAGCGGTCTTTTGGGCATGCCTTGTTGACTGTTTTGTAGTCGACGCAGACACGCCACTTGCCATTCTTCTTTGGCACTACGACTGTGTTGGAGATCCATCTTGGGTAGTGTACTTCTCTAATTGCTCTTGCCTCTAGCAGGTGTCCTACTTCTTCTGCCACTATCTCGGCATGGTGGAGTGCCGATGAATGGTTGGTCTGGCGGATGGGTGGACATTGAGTTGGTGACAGATGAAGTTGGAATCAATGCCTGGCATGTCGTACGGTGTCCAAGCAAACACTTCGATATTGGAGGTCAAAAATTCAAAGACCTCTAATCTCTCAGTGCTGGACAATGATGAACCGAGCAAAAAGAACTTATCCGGGTTCTCTTCATCTATTCTCACCTCTACCAAGTCTTCCACCGCTTTCTGATTAGCCGCTTTGCCTATATCTGCAAACAGTTCATTACTCTCGGGTTCTTCCACCGAATGAACATATCCTTTGGCAGCGCGACTGCCGTTTACCATGACAAAGCATTGCTTGGACATAATCTGATCTCCGTAGACCTCTTCAATTACACCGGTGTCGTTGGGGAACCGCATTACTTGGTGGTAGGATGACGCCACCGATCGCATGGCATGCAACCATGTTCTGCCCAAGATGATGTTGTAAGTGGAGGGGACCTTCAATACCCAGAACTCCACTTGTTTCGTCACGCTTCCTGCTCTGACTGGAAGAATTATTTTGCCGACGGGCCATTCTGGCATGGAGTTGAATCCAATTAGGGGAGATACAGCAGGCGCCAAGTCTTTGTCTTGTAGCTTCAGTTGTTTAAATGTTTCGTAGTACATGATTTCATATGAACTACCTTGGTCAATCAGAATCCGCTTGACGTCAAAATCCTTGACTCAGAGAGTGACGATCAGGGCATCATTGTGAGGGCAATATATCCGTTCTAAGTCTTTATCTGAAAAGGACATGACGTTTGTGGCTTCTATCTTCCCCTTCTTGATGGCAGGTTGGGCACTTAGAACCTCTCTTAAATGCTCGGCCTTTTTGATTGATCCCCTAAGCTCGCATACACGCTCAGGTTCGAAAACTCCATGTATCACATTGATAATGCCTTGAGGCGGGGCGTCGATTGGCATCCCATTGGGGTTATTATGGTTCTGGGGGGCTGGTTGCGTCCCTCCTTCAATGTATTTATTCAAGTGACCTGCCGCCACCAACTCCTCCAGGTGCTGTCTCAATGGTGTGCAATTCTCAGTGCGGTGCCCCTTTTCTTTATGGAAGGTGCACCGCGATCTTTCGTCGTAGTCTTTTTGTACTTCTCCCAGCTTAGCTGGCCACTTGACGAAAGGCTCATCTCTTATTTCGCTCAGAATCCGATATATCGGTTTCTTGAACACCGTGGTTATGGCAGTGCGGATTCTCAACCATCTTTTATCCGGGTCTTCTCCGTTATCTCGTCTGCCACGTCTGTTTCTGTTCGGTCGATATACCGTATTAACCTTCGCTGAGGTCTTCTTTTCTGGTACTGTGGTCGCCCCAGATTTTGCTTTGGCACGTGCGCCATCCTCTTCTACCCTGATGTGCTGATGCACTCTTTCCATCAAGGCTTCCATGGTGAGGGGTGGCGTCATGGTGATCGAGTCCCTTAGTCTATTCCCGACTGGAAGGCCTCTTTTATACTGTGCAATGGCGAGATTGGTAGGGCAGTCCCCAATCTGATTGAATGTCTCCCAGTAGCGACTATTGTACGATCTTAGGGTCTCTTTATCGCCCATGTCGATGGAGAGTAGCTGGTTGATCTCAACCGGGGTTTTAGTGTTTGTTCGGAACCTTGGTACGAACGCCTCTGCCAATTGTGCCCAAGAGGCTATGCTGCCCTCTGGAAGTTTCTCGAACCAAGTCAAGCCTAGGTCTCCAAGGCTAGATGGGAAGAGTATGCACATTAAGGCCTCGTTTCGCCTGTATACAGCCATGACCTGGCGAAAGTGGCTCAAGTGTGAGTAGGGGTCCGTCTTCCCTTCATATGTAGTGAATTTGGGCTGAAGGAAGCCTGATGGTAGGGGCGCGTTTTCAATCGCCGGAACAAACGGCGAAGCCTGCAGCCTTGCTAATGCTTTGTCCGTTGGTTCGTAGGCAAGGCGCGGTATTGGCATTCCAACCTCGACGCTTCCATGCGTCCGAGGAGCCAACCGCTGTAAGGCAGAAACTCTGTGTGGATCCCGTGCCCTGGCAACCTCCTCGCATCGTGCCTTTTCTTCGAGCACGGTTCGTAAGTCGGATGATCTGGGTAACTCCGTCTGTCTAGATCTGGTTTGGTGCATATGTGAGGGCCAGTACGTGCTTCCTTCAGTGTATGATCTTTCAGATCTCGTCCTCTTAGACCTGGAGTGACGAGTTCTAGAAGACCTGGATTGAGTATCGCCTGTCCTGAGGCTTCTGCTCTCTCCTTGCGAGGGTGTGGTATTCCTACTACGATTTTCTGAGTGGCGAGGGGGCGTCTTGTTTTTGCGCCCCTCTCCTGTCGCCACTTCTTTCCTCTTCATCTGGCACTTCAAGGCCTCCATGTCCGCCGCCATCTTCCTTATTAATTCATCTTGCTCCTTCACGCGGTCTTCCAGAGCTTGAGGATCAATCCTCCGCCTTTGCCTGTCAGGACTTTCCGAACGAGAGTGACGGGGGCTGTTAGTCCGCCTCACCCTAGTATCCCTCCTGGTGTTATGTCGTTGGGGCTCCAAATCTGCCATGGGAGGGATAGAAGGTAGTCCTTCACGCCTTGCACCTTCATCTGGTGTTTGCCCGTCGATGGCGGACTGCGGTAAATCTTCATTGTGCGCCATTGTTTCTAAAGAGGAGAAGCTTGATCAAGAGGTTTTGTTCTTGTCTCACTTCCCACAGACGGCGCCAATTGTACGGGAAAGAAATAAACCTTCTCGTATTATCCTGTTGATCAAGTCTGCGCTCCCCCGTACGTCGTCGCTTTATCACCTGAAAACACAAACGTGAGCTAGCCGGCGGGTGTGTGCCGAAAACCTCTCCGATGCCTAAGTCAGCACGATAGACAAGTAGACAAAAGCTCTGTGTATTCGGGAAGCAAAATTGTGTTACCTCTTCGCAGGTGATATTTGTGAGCTTTATAGGTTTCGTGTGGCACAATCCTAGTAGGACTTTTACTTCTCCATACAGAGTCCTCCTAGGATTTAACCTCCTGAAGGATAATCCTTATCCTCCAACACCCCCCTCACTGCTTAAACCAAGTGAGATGGTTCTTCTATGGCCGGGCTACCACGATCGAAGTAAAATGACCATGCTATGCTAGCAACCACATGGCCGAGACTCAACTAGCCTGGTCTTTTACGCCGCAATTTGTACCTCGGTTTCCCTGCGGAGACCGAGCTAAATTAAGAGTGAGGCTTGCTATATCTACATCATGCCTTGGTTCCAAACAGTGCGGCCGAGCTAACCATGCCTATGGTAACCGAGATACCTACGCAAGATTATGACCGAGTTAACTTAGTGCGACGACCGAGCTTACCTCGAGACCAGCGTAACTTCAAGATTCTCCTAGACCGGTCTAACTCTATGGCCCTTTTACTCAGCCCTTCGTATTGCGGTCCAAAACGGCCCATTTACCCAGTTCGGCCCAATTTTCCATACAAATTACCCTCACAGATATAATGTTTTGTTTGTTGTTGTTAAAATAGTCCCAAACCTCCTTGCCAAATTGAGCCTAGATTTATTATATTGGCTTCTTAAAATTTTATATCAGAGTAATGTTTTACGAATAAAAATATATATATATATATATATATATATATAATTTTCATACACAATGATATATCTTATTGTAAATCTTTAATTTCCAAATAAATATTATAATAATGACATTATCATATCATTATTGTTAAATTTTTGTATAAATTTTATATGTAAATAAAATTTTCTTTTATCTCAAGATGATAAAACTATTTTGGTTTTTATTCATAAGCACAAATGTACTGAGGAAGTAGAGTAGCCAGATATATAGATTATTACTTTCAAACTTTTCTTTTTGTTCAAATTCAAGTTTTAGTTTCTATTGTTGGTAGGCATTAAAAGTTAAAGAATTGCTAAAAAAAATAATAAAAAACTAATAAATTATACAAAAAAAGGTCATCTCAAATATATATCTTTTACCTTATATTTTAGGCAAAAACATTAAAAGTACTAAAATAGCATGTTCTTAAACGATACCTAATTTTGATAGTTGGTATGCCTAAGGTTAATATACAATTTTTCGGATAATTACAAAAAAAAAAAAAAAAATTCAAAGATTGATCATTTTAACAAAATAAACCTTGATCTATTAATTTTGTTAATTTAAACCCTAAATTTTTGTATTTGTTTTCAATATAAACTATTGTTTATTTTTGTTAAGTAAAATTAATTGAAAAATGATATTTTAGTCATTAAATTCAATGAAAATGATATTTTAGACATTATATATATATATATATATATACACACCGAGTTTAATAATTAAAATACTATTTCTTCATCAATTTTACTTAATAAAAATAAGAAAATGGTTTAGGTTAAATATAAATTAAAAGATTAGGATTTAAATTGATAAAATTAAAAATTCAAGATTTATTTTGTTAAATGGCTCAAATCTTGAGTTTTGTTTTTTTATTTTTTTTTAATTGTCCCTATTTAATTTTTTTTTAATATTTATTTTTTATTTAATGATAAAGAACACTTACAAGGGATATAATTTGAATGCAAACAGGAGTTCTGCTGGAGGGATGAAAAATTATTTAGTGGTCATGGGGCAAATCTATAAGTATCTCAGCAAACAGGAGTTCTGCAGAAGGGATGAAAAATTATTTAGTGGTCATAGGGCAAATCTATAAGTATCTCAACTTGATATTCATTAATTAAAATAGTGAAATTTAACGCTTCTCTTGACCTTTTTTGAAGAGACCTTGACAATAAGTGATGATAGTATATATAAGTCATAATCCGTCCAGAAGAATGGATATAATCATCATAAAAAATATGAACAAGTAAAATTTGACTTCAATTAGAATCCGACTTCTTACAATAAAAAAAAAAAAAAAAAAAAGAAATTCAATTTAAATAGGGTATAAGGCATGAGATTTAATACTTTTTTTATTTTTATTTTTATTGGTGAGACCTTTACGCTTTGTGAAATAGTTTAATGAAAAATCCTTTTATTGTTAGGAAATTCTACTTACACCACAAGTTTAGCTTCTTACGCCCTTAAAATCTATTTTTTTTTTATTTGATTTTTATTATGGCAACCCTGGTTTAAATCCGACCCGTGCATGTTTTGGATCCGGATTTCATTGCTTTCTTTGGTTGTTCATGTCTTGTTTCTACCTTTTTTATTGGTTTTGGTTTTCAGAGTGTCTTAGTTACGTTGGGAAAAGGTTGGTAACTTGTTTCTCAAGTTGTTATTGCCCATGATTTTTCTTCTGTGCTCGAGCAGCACTTCCTGTTCTCGAGCGGTCATTGTGAACTTCCAGCACTTTTTCATGTCTGCAGAGATACTGAGAGTTGTCATTCTCCGCTCAAGTGGTCATTCTTGCGCTCGAGAGGTGTTCGCTCGAGCGATGCTGTAGACACCTCATTTTTTACCACCCTTAAGACTACGACACTACTGATTGTTTACTTGGTGATGAAAGATGTGCAGTGCAAAGATTCAATTTCTTTAGCAAGGGGAGCTTCAAATCCCAACTTCACACCCCTTTTGGACCAAAGCCTTTTGACTAAAATAATTTTGAGATCTTAAAACTCTCTCTTTCAAAATGTTTTTGAAAATGATTCTACGATGTTCCGAAGTTCGCATTTCGTTAAATGTTGCACTTTTTGGTAAACCGAGCAAGGACAAAGTGGAAATGAATGAAAGAGATGTGAACTCTTTGAAAAATCCTTCAAAACACCTTATTTAGGGGTTTGGAGTTGAAAAAAATGAGAGAGGAGGGAAGAAAACTAGTTTGGGAGAAGTTCGGCATGAATCTGGTTGAGCCAAAACTGAGTAGTCTTCACTAAAAGAGGTATATCTCTTAGCACACTTTGGAATTTTGATGTGAGGCTGCCACCATAGGAAATAAGACTTATGGGGCTTCAATTTAGGCACGAATGACTTGAAAATGAGTCCATATGAAGGAGATATGCCCATTTAAAATTGGATATGGAGTGAGCAAATTTTTGCTGTCGGCTAGAAATGTGGGCTGTCAGCC
Organism: Camellia sinensis; assembly: GCF_055761805.1. NCBI lineage: Eukaryota > Viridiplantae > Streptophyta > Magnoliopsida > Ericales > Theaceae > Camellia > Camellia sinensis. The sequence continues at coordinate 19,733,572 of NC_138966.1, forward strand.
ACTTTAAGTGGCCGGTCGGCCAGAAATGTGGGTTGTCGGCCACAAATGTCCAGAAAGCTCGGAATTTGCAGATATTTCTCCTCTAGCTGTTCTACACTGTACCAGTTGTCCTGTATTCAGATATTTCGACCCAAGGCTCATATATTGCTATATATGGAGGCCATATCTCTCATATTGCAAGTTGAGAAAGTTTGGGAGCCTCTCTCTCTAAAATCTCTCTCTCTTGAGCATTTGTGCTTAGAAGCTTGCATACTTCAAACTTTAACCTATCAACCCTTAACCAAAGTGGTTCATCCTTGGGCTGAGGTCGCTTGAAGTTCTCTTGGAGCCTCCTTTGAGCTCTAAAATGGTGGTTTAAGCTCAGATTTGCGCCTATTGTGTGCTTTGCTTCAAACGTATAAGACTTACCCCATTTAAGCTTATTTTGCACACTTGTTTTGCCACCTTTGCAAACTGTTTTTGGCCTGGTGTTCAACTACGAAAACCTCTATTTTTAAGGTTTAAAAATGGTGGTTTAAGGCCTTTTTGGAGTTAGGGGTGGTCCACCCTTTTTTGTAGCTTGTTTGCTAAGTGTTGTGCTCTTTTTTTCAAAGCTTTTAAAACAACTTTTTTTGTCCTTTTAACCACTGAATTCCAAAGGAATTTCAGTGGCAAAAAGTATGTTTTGAGGTCCAAAATAGGAGGGGGTGGCCTCCCTTCCTTGTGTCTTGTTTGCATGTGTAGATGGCCTAGCATGTGAGCATGTTTTTCTACCCTTTTGAGACTTGATCTTAGCATGTTTTCGCTGTTATTTTGGCATGATTTAGCTCTATTTTAGGCTGCTTTGATCATATGAGGCTTGCTTTGTATAGCTATAGTGCAAATGCCTTCACTAGCTTTTTGTTTTAAGGCCTCTAACATGTTTTGCATGAGACGATTGCATGATATAGCATCGTTTAACATATGATTTTAGTGCATATAGCTCTGTCACACTCTCACCTACTTCACTCTTTCATTGCTTTTGAGAGTTGTGTTTTGAGCCTAGCTTGCGAGCCAACACATGAGCATGTTTTTTATTTATTTATTTTTATTTTTTTTATAGCTTTTGTGCTTCAATTCCAGCATGATTTAGCCATTGTTTTGGCATGTTTAAGCTTAGTCCAGAGCAGGTTTGGTCATTTGAGCTTGGTATTGCATGTCTCTAGTGTAATACCCTTCACTAGCTTTGATGCTTTTGGCTCTTAACATGTTGTGCATGTGTTGCTTGCATAATTTAATGTCTTTTGCATGCCATTTCAGCACTAAAAGTCTGCAACCTCCCTCATTTCTTCATTTTCTCATTTGTTTTGAGGGTTGGTTAACATTATGATTGTCTTTAAGCTTGAGATAGAGCTTGTGCTCAATGGCTTTAACCCTCTTTTGGGGTTGTTCCTCCTATCCAAAGGCATGAGCTCTCTCATATCTTAGACCATCCTTTGGTTGACCCCTCTCTAATTAGAGGACTTTCACATTGGACTTAATTGGTTAAAGGATTAATCGCTAATCTAAAATGTGTAAATAAAATGAGCAAAGTAAAACTTGTGCAAGATAAGCATTTGTGCTACATTGCATGTGTTTGGATCGGACGTTAATCCAAACACAACAAATGTGGGATATTTCATACTCGAAGTGATGAAATGTGTCATGTTTCTTGGTCGCCATCACCCTTGATCATGCATGATAGGGTGGTGGACCTTTGAATCTTATTTATGCATTCATTGACTTTGTACAGGCTTGGTTTTTTGATCATCATGCATGAAAATGCTTGGTTGATAGCTTGAGAGCCAAGTGCCATACTCATTTGAGCTTGAGGAATGATAAGGAGAGTGGCAGTACACACATTCCTTGAAAAATACATAGTTGTGCCTCTGTTGTTCTCTGCTGCAGCAAAACCAGAAGCCTAGAAGAAGGGGTGGCTGATCGGCCATTTGCAATAGTCGATTGACCAGTGTGGGTGGCCGACCAGCCAGTTGTTGTGTTCGACAGCCACTTTCTGTGGCCGACCGGCCAGAAGAGAAAAGTTGTTCAAATGTGTTCCTGTGTTAGGGCAGAAGCATTCTGGAAGTTGGTGCAATTTTCGGAGGTTCAGGCGAGTGCAAACAGAGGCAACAGAGATCATGGCAATGGATTTTCGGGAGGAGCCAATTGAGCATGCATGCCTCCCTCACCTATGAGGCCGTTTACTCGCTTTATTTGAACTGTTTTAAATAGGTTAGCGTAGCTAGTTATCTAATTCGTTTTGTAATATCATAATTAGTTTGTGTAACTAGTTATTCAATTTCATTTGTTGTAATTAATTAGCTTAGAATAAGTTAGTTAATTAGATTCAAATTGGCTTGTAATAATTAATTAGCTAGAATAGTTAATTAGTTTCATTTTGTAATAATTAGCTTAGCTTAGTCTAGCTTAACTTATTTATTCAGACCCTCCTTCGAGAAGGTGCAATGTTGTAATGAGCGTGCGTGTGTGTGTGCATGTCTTCCAACCCCACTTCTTTCTCCCTTTTACTTAACCGCTTTTAATGGTTAGTTTTAGGGCACGTTTTGATTAGCATACCTTATTCTTGCATGTTTGCATCATTCATTTGTATTGCATGCACTGGGCTTGGCGCATCATTCAAATTATCGTATTTCAGTACTTCTTTGAATATGTGTATCAAATCGAATCATATGCCATATTAATAGCCGAGCCTATTAGTTGCATTATTGCATTATTGCATTAGGCATTTTAGCATAGTTAGGATCATGCACATTTCTAACTACCTTTTGGTTTTGGCTTGGAGTACACTGTAAGTGTTACGCTTTAGCATACTTGCATGAGTGTGAGTGTTGCCATGATAGCACGCTTGCCATGAGGCTACTTGCTTAAGTGATTAACTGCATGAATGCCCGTGGGTGATGGCTTTATTGCCTGAATTGGAACAATTCGAATAATGTGAGTTTTAAGCCCACTTTGTGAAGTGGCAAAATCATGTTTTAAGCCCACTTGAGGGTGGTAAATCCGCGCTTTTAGCCCACTTGCGAGTGGCCTTTTCAAACCATTTTTGAAATGTTCCAATTTTCGCGACTTAGTCTATATTTGCATCAAGAAATACCAAATAAGTTAGCTAATAACTGGATAAGAGCACATGAGGTTTATAAAATAACATATCATGGTAGTAGAGGCCGATCTTTAATCGGGCGAGCGAGGGTGCTCATTTCAAGACCTTCCCCTCTCGTACCCAAGTACCCGAGCCTAGACAACTTTGGTGATGACGGACACATGGCCTTTGGCATGAGTCAGGGTTTTCTAAATTTCCCAAAAATAAAATATTTAGGTGACGACTCTCTAATCTGGTAAAACAGTCTAATTTTGGCATTATTTGATATAAAATCTAATTTTCCAAAATGATTTGCCGGATTGGACTCTTTGGTGTTTATTAGTCTCACATTGTACTTTGTGAGATTAGATTCAGCACTGTGACAGGAGTCCGAATGTAGGACCAATTCGCGCCTCTCCGAAAGGGGGCGCGTGAAAAAAGTCGAGTCCACAGGTACTTCTTGTGCTCGAGTGGTGGTCACTTGTCTATAAAACTTCTGAGAGTTTGTATTCTACGCTTAAGCGGCACTTCTTGCGCTCGAGCGATCAAACTTTTTGTGTCTGGATGTTCGAGTGTTACTCCTTGCGCTCAAGCAGACTGCGCTTCTATATAAGGCTGTAATGTGCTGAAAAAGTCACTTTTTGCTTTTCTCTCTCTTCTTTTTCATCATTGTTAGGGTTTCTTGGACCTAAAAGCTGGGGTTTCATCTAGTTGCATCCATTTTCTACCCCTAATCCTATAGATCAAAATGTAAAGGTCATGCGGTCTTCCTTTTGATTTGAGCGGATTGTGTTTTCGTCGCCGATGGATTTTCGGCTTCTCTCCCATTCGCTCTAAGAGGAAGGGATTCTTGAGCTTCTTTTCAATACCTCACTATAGATAGACTTGTGGTAATTTTTATGGCATTTAAAAACATAGTTTATTGTTGGTTTTTGTTAAAAAACATGTGGATGGATTTAGGTTTATTTGGTGAGTTCGTGGGTTGTGTATAATTGGTTGTGAGTTATAAATCATGTTTAGGATATAAATTGGAAAGGTTAGGTGTTTTGTTTATCGATTTGGAATCTAAAAGAGAAGTTTAATGTTAAATAGAAATGGGATTATAATGTGGTTGTTTAGGAATAATTGGGGTTTTAGTTTAATGTTGGTGGACGTGGCCACTATGGTGTTTGTTGGGATTTGGAGTAGTGAGGTTTTGTTTTCAAAACCAAATGGAACTAATTATCCATTTTTTTATAAAACTTGAGAGTTTGCGATGAACATAAATGTGGAATTACCTAAGGGTGTATCTATTATCTTGGATTATGCAATTGGCGTCTAGAGTTTTGTCATTGGCCATTGGTGGAGGTTGATATTGATTATTGCTAGATATATACCATGTGTACTATTGTAGAATGGACTAAGTGATATGAGATGATATGTTGTTGGTTATAAGTGAACATTGTGAATAGACAACTCCATTGTTGAGTTATGAATTATGTTGTAAAAGAGGTAATTGGAATGCTTATAAATGTTGTTTCTATTATGAGACTGTTGTTGAATAGTTATGGCTTTTAAGGTGTAGTACTTCATGATGTGTTTTGGGAATATTTGAAATAAAGGAAAACCAGTGTGGAACGGTGGTTCACGTAGTATATTTTAAAAGAAATGAGTTAATGTAATTAACAGATTGTGGCTATTATGATGATAATTGAACTAGGTGTATGTATTACACCCGTGTAGTGTTCTGTTGATTAGCTCGTTATGCTTTTAATGTGATATTGTTTGGGGGTCCGTTTCTCACCGTATTTTAGCCGGCAAAGCGTGGCACCTTGACAGAGGTTTCCTCGTCCCTTTCGGTTTGTGCCCGGTAAAGTATGACCTGAGGAGCACCTCCTTTCGAGTGAGGTCGGTAAAGTGTTATGTGATGTTAGTATTGTTTGATTTGCCATCCAGGCTGTAGGCTGGTGGAGATGAGATTGGTAGTATGTATTACTTCAATTATCCCATTTTGGATATATATTAGTGTTGTCGGTTTTCATATTGTGGAGATGAGCTTGGTAGTATGTATTACTTTAGTTATCTCATTCAAATGTATATATGTGTTAACGGTTTCATATCGGTCACCTTTTTAAAACCTTGGGCCTATGGTCAGGGAAGGTTGTAGATATATATGTTGGGATGTAAATGCTTATGGTGTATTAAGAGGTAAGATGGGGATTATGATTTGCATGTGGGGTTATATTTTCAGAACGGTAGTTCAAGTGAGATTCTTTTATGTTAACGTGAGAAGTTTTATCAAAGAAAGAACAAGGCTTTAAAATATTTTCTTTTGGAAGTAATGATGGGAATGTGAAAGAGAAGAATTGATTTCATAACGAAATGTGTCAAGAGGAACGTTTTGAGAAAAACACAGTTATATGAGTATATTTTGGATGTTAATGTCACACTACTTATTTGGTATGTCTTGATGCATTCATGATCATTTTTATCTATATGTTGTGATTGGTTAGGATCTCTACTGGGCTTAGTACTCATCCCATGTGTTGATAAACTTTTTAAGTTAGGAATCGTGTATGACTTGAAGTCTTTTAATTGTTGGCCACGGGGCCTTTTACTTGTTGGCTGTGTGCCATGTATTGTATAAGGGTGAATCACTTTGTTTTATTTATTGTTATCCAATGTAAGCCTAAGGGCATTGTACCATGTTTTATTTATGTCATCATTGTTGCAGTGAGAGAATGTTATTATTTATTCTTGTTCATGTTCTCAACTAAATGGAATTATTAAATGGATTTGGTAATGGATTCAAATAATAAAAATTGGGGCATGACAACTTGGTATTAGAGCGAGCCGAGTTGAATACTTTGGGCTCGTGGGAAGTGGTTTTACCATAGTGGGTTTCCTATGCGTGGTGAGGATGTTGCATATAGATGATTTATGTGTTTGGACTTCATGTGTTGCATTTGTGTGAGCATGGGGTTAAGTTTTCTGGATAATTCTTGTCACCGGTGAACTTATTTTGAGGTTCTATTGGAAACATGCCTGATAAACGTGGTTTCTGATAGGAATTTCTTGAGAGTTTCAGGGTGAGTAGTTATCTTGTGGACTTGATTCGATTACATGATTAAGTGTTTATGTCTCCATGTGATAGAATTATATGTTTTGGAGCTAAGTGTGTCTTGTAGCTTAGTGGGGGTTAGTGTGTGCCTCGGGCAAGGTTGTTATGTTGTTTACTAAGTTTGTTTCGATTTTGATTTTATAAGATGTCTTCTCAAGGGAGTAGAGGTCGTGGGGGAAGTAGGAGTGTCGATAGAGGCACAGTTGTTCCGTTAGTACTTGTCCCCGCAGCGTCGGCTATGGGTGAGGAAGTTGCACACAAGATTATAAGAGCGGTGAGAGATGCTCTAGCTCGCAATGAGGGGGACCATGGAGATAACCTTAAGTTGACTAAGGAGTTTCTTCGCTCCAATCCACCTATGTTTTAATGGGAGCCTAAGCCGTTGGAGGCTGATGATTGATTAGAACAAATTACCAAGACTCTTGATATGCTCAGAGTCAAAGACGAGGAGTTGAGGGTTGTGTTGGTTGGTTTCCAACTGAAGGGAGACGCCAGTTATTAGTGGAAGTCTTCGTGAGTTTTTGTGGGCACTACTTGGGTTGCTTTCACTGAAGCCTTTTTGGCTAAGTATATTCCTCTTTCCGCTCGGGAAAGATTGAGGTACCAGTTTGTTGGGTTGCGCCAAGAGGATACTCCTTTGGCACAGTTTGAGGTGAGATTCGCTAGTTTGTCAAGATTTGCTCTAGAGTTGGTTACAACAGATGAGCAACGTTGTCTTAAGTTCGAGGGGAAGTTGTGTGATGTTATTTGGGGAAAGGTTGTCGGGGCAATGCATAGAGATTATGACGCCTTGGTAGAGGCAGCGGCTCACGTGGAAACTATTATCGATAATGTTGATTGGATGAGGAGGAAGAGTCCATACCGTCAAGTTCGACTGTTCGGAGAGGTAGTAGACCTCGTAAGAATTGGAGGCGTACAAGATCTCAAGCACAGGCACAGTTGATGCCGCAAACTACTTTTGTTTCTTTAGACCCGTCCTGTGGAGGGTCTAGTCAAACTCAGGTGTCCTCGAGTCAATCTCGGAATAGAGGACCACCTTGGTGTTCTAGATGTGGTTGGACGGGCCATGTTCAGCGTCATTGCCCTCTATGGGAGTAGAGCCAGTTTCAGTAGTCCAAGCGGGGACAGTAGTGAGGTTGGAAGTGTGACGGAGTTTTGATGCTTTGTAATGTCGTATGATGTTATCTTATGTAAGGTTGTATGCTTACGGATGTTGTTTATGCATATGTGTATGTGGTTATAAACCCCAAATGGTGTAGTTATGTAATTAACTATGTATTTATTGGTAATATGTTGAAGGATATTGTAAGGATTCCTAGTTTTATTATGTCATATTGATGTCTTGGGGAAGGGTGTTGGCTTCTGATGTCTCAGGTTGGTTTCGTATGCCTTATTGAGTGGCAAGGGTGTGTTTTATATTGTGCTTGGTATAGTAATAATGTTTTGTTTTGGACTTTGAGTTGTGAGAATAGAGGATTGGTGGTTTGGTTTTATGGTATTCATAGTTGGTTGACACAAAGTCACCTTAGAAATCATTTTTGGTTTAAGCTAATGGTTGTAAGGATGAGGGGTATTTCTGGTTGTACTTGGGGGCGTGAAGCCTTGCTCATGGGTGTTGTTTGGTTGGAATGGGTGTGTAGAACCTCTTGAGTTGGGGTAATGTGCTAATGTGTAAATTTTTCAAGCGTTTTTGTGCCATTGAATTATGTTAATTAATATTACTGGTGTGGTGTTGGTTTGGAACTTCCGAGATTTGGGAAGTTATTTGCATTGTATTATATCTCTTGGTACTGTATTTATTTGTAGACTGCCCGAACTCGCTCTGCGTGCCCCCTTTTTCGGAGAGGGCGCAAATTGTGTTCTAGCTACTACAGTTCGGACACCTGCCATGGTTCTGAATCTAATCTCACAAAGTGCAATGTAAGACTGATAAATCACCAGACAGTCCAAATCCGGCAAATCGTTTTGGAAAATCGATTTTAATCAAAAGGCGCCAAACATGGACTGCTTTGCCAGATTTCAGAGTCGCCACCTAAATATTTTGTTTTGGAAAATTTAAGAAACCCTGACTCATGCCTAAGGCCACGTGTCCGTCATCACCAAAGTTGCCTCGGCTCGGAAACTTGGATACGAGGGAGAAGGTCATGAAATGAGCACCCCCGCTCGCTCAATCAAAGGATCGGCTTCTACTAACATGATATGTTGTTTTTATAAACACATGTGTTCTTATTCTGGTTATTAATCTAGAATTACTATGTGATGCGCACCGCACACAAGTATAGACTCAATCGCAAGGATTGGAACAAAACATCTCATGTTTGTTTTTTAAAATAATTTGAAAGTACTACTCGCAAGTAGGCTAAAGCGCGGATTTGCCACCCTCAAGTGGGGTTAAAACAACATGATTTGCCACTTCAAGTGGGCTTAAAACACACATTTGATGAATTGTCCCAATTCAAGCAATAAAGCCATCATCCACAGTCATTCATGCAATTAATCATTTAAGCACATAGTCTCATGGCAAGCATGCTGTCATGGCAATCAGTTACACGCATGCAAGGATGCTAAAGCATAAACACTCACAGTATACTCCAAGCCAAAACATAAGCTAGTTAGTAATCAATGCATGATCCTAGCTATGTCAACAATGCCTAATGCAACACATGCAAAATGCAACTAAGTAGGCTAGGCTATCTAAGATGGCATATGAATGCAACACTAGATAACATGCTTTGAAACACGCATTCAAGTAAGTATTGAAATTCAATGCAGTTTGAATGATGCGCCGAGCTTGGTGTATGCAAGATAGATAAATGACGCACGCATGCATAGCATAAGGTATGCTAATTGAGACATCTCCTAAACTAACCATCGAAAGCTGATAAGTAAAAGGGAGAAAAAAGTGGGGGTTGGAAGACATGCACACACGCACGCACCCTTATTACAACATTGTGCCCTCACGAAGGAGGGTCCGAATGAATAAGCTAACTAGCTACGCTAAGCTACTTATTACAAACCAAAATGAATTGAATAACCAGCTAATCTACGCTAATTAAATATTACAACACAGACTAAACTAATTAATTACAAAACATGTAATTAACTACAACTAGCTAGTAAAGCGATATAATGGCCTCGCGGGTGAGGGAGGCATGCATGCTCGGTCGCGTCCTCCCGGAAATCCACCGCCTTGCCTTAAGATGCCTCTGTTTGCACACCTTTAGACCTCTAAAAATGGCGCCAACTTCCAAATTGCTTCTTACTAATCTCAGGAACATGCTGAGGGATGATCGGCCAGAGATGGTGGCCATCGGCCAAAGTTGATGGCCATCGGCCACTTCTAATAGCCGATCAGCAACCTTGGTGGCCGGTCGACAGCTTTGATGGCCGGTCGGCCACTGCTTCTTACAGTTTCTCCTTTTGTTGCAGCAGAGCACAAACAGGGGCATGGCAGTGTATTTGCAAGGGAATGTGTGTACAACCACACTCCTTATCATGTCTCAAGCTCAAAGAAGTGTAGTGCTCGGCTCTCAAGCCACCAATCATGCATCTCGATGCATGATGGCCGAAGAGTCAAGCTTGCACAATGTTGATAAATGCACAAATAACACATAGGACTCGAGAGGCCTCCACCATATCATGCACAATCAAGGGGGACGGCGACAAAGAAATGAGGCACGTTTCATCACTTCAAGTATGAAACACCCCTTGTTTCTCTTGTTTGGATTAACATCCGATCCAAACACAATGCAATGCAACACACATGCAAACAACATGCTTATCTATCAATGCTAGAGTGGTATGCACAAGGCTCTATCATGTAAGCAATGCATGCATGGCATGTTTAGGAGCTAAGGCACCAAGGCGAGTGAAGTGTATCACACATGAAGCATGTACTACAATGCTCAAATGGTCAAACTACCTCATGCCGCAACAATGGTAGAATCATGCTAGAAATGAGGCACCAAAAGCTACAACAACATGTTCATGCATTGGCTAGCAAGCCATACATTAAACACAATTCTCCAACACAATGAAGAAGTGATAAATAAGAGAGTATGGCAGAGATGTAGGCATTGAAATCACATACCAAATGATGCTATATCACACAAACAACACAAGCATAGCATGCTAGAGGACTCAAGCATTAAAGCTAGTGAGGTACACAACACTAGGACTATGCAATACTATGCACAAGCACCCAAACCAGTCCCAAAACAGAGCTCATGCATGCCAAAACAGTGGCCAAAACTCAATAAAGTGTAGGCACAAAAAACAAGGAATGCATACTTAATTCGTGGCTCGCAGGCAAGGCATAAAGGCACGACTCTTGAACACAATTAAGGAGTGATAAATATGAGGGTATGAAAAGGTTATATGCTCTGAAATCATATGCCAAATGATGACAAAACATGCGACCATCACAAATATAGCTTGCTAAAGTGCCCAAAACTCAAGACTAGCTAAGGTACTTACACCATAGCCACACAAGGCAAGCCCCGAAGGGCCAATCACTCAAAATAGTCCCAAGGCAGGTCAAAACAATGCCAAAACATGCATGGAGCAGAGCTAACACATGTTAGAATGGGAGGCATAAAGCATGACGCATGCAAGGCCAACGAGTGGGATTACACTACACATACCAAAACCAAGCATGAGGTGACTTCACCAACAAAAATTAGAGTTGTAACATGGTAAAATAACACCAAAAACATGTTGAGATGGTAATGCATACATATTGGCTCATAAGTGAAGCATAAGGCTCAACCCTCAAACACAACAAAGGGATGATAAATGCAAGAATATGGCAGAGGTATATGGTCTGACATAACATGCCAAATGATGTCATACCATGCAAAAAGCTCAAATATGACATGCTAGAGGTCTCAAAGCTTAAGGCTAGCAAAGCCAAATGCACTATAGCTATGCAAGGCCAAGTATGCATGACCAAGACCACTCAAATCATACCTAAAGCATGTTAAATCGAAGCCAAAAATGTACTGGAGTAAAGCATACACATGCTAGATCAATAGGCTAAAACACTAAACAAGCTAGGCTACTGAACAAGCCTGCGCTACAAGTGCATAAACCATGCAAGAGGTGACCTTGTCGACCAAAATCAGAGCTAAGGCATGCCAAAATATGAGTAAAAGCCTGCTGAAGTGGAGCCAAAAACATGCTAAAATGGTGGTCCAAAGCATAGAGCATGTTAGGCTAATTAAGAGGATTGCACTATAAGTACATGAAGCATGTAAGAAGCAACCAAACTAATCCAAAACAGAGTTATATCATGTTAGAATAAGGCCTAAAACATGCTAAGATAGAGCCTTATGAAGGTAGAAAAGCATGCCAAAGTATTAAGCCAACAACACATGCAAACAAAACACAAGAGGGGGGGCCACCCCCATCCATTTTGGGTCTCAAAACCCACTTTCCACCATTGAAATTCCTCTAGAATTTAGTGGTTAAAAGGCCAAAACAAGGTGGTTTGAAAGGCCTTAAGAGATAGAAGAAGGCAAAGGAAAATAAGCCACCAAATGGGGTAAACCACCCCTAACTCAAATAAAGCCTCAAACGAACATTTCAAACACTTAAAAACAAGAGTTTTTGCAATTGAAAGTAAGGCCTAAAAGAGCATGCAAGGATGGCGAAATACTTAAGCAAAACAAGGCTTAAAGAGGGTAACTACTCACCCTTGAATACCAACTTCAAAACCAGCCACTTCTGAGGCAAAAACCAATCCAAAATCACTCAAATGCAACCTCCAAGAACCTCAGCTCAAGAGTGAAGGTGTTTCTCTAGGTGCTATAGTGCAAAAGTGTGAAGAAAACTCACTTTAAGGCGCAAACTAGTACAAATATAGAGAGAGAGGGAGAAATATAGAAAGAGGGATATGTTTAGCCCTAATCCAAAATTCTAAACCTCTGGAAGGGGAGAGGAGCCTCCCCTTATATAGAATCACAAGCCTCAAGCTTGTTTGACAAGCTAGAAGCTTGTTACAATCCCTCCATACACGTGTATGGAGGATGCCTTCTGTGCCCAACAATTGGCATAGCTGGCACCAAAATATTTGCAAAAGCAAAGAAAAGGGCCTCGGCCAAAAAAAATGGCCAACTGGCCATTAAAGGGGCCGACCGGCCATCAATGAGGCCGATCGGCCACCACTTATGGCCGATGGAAATGGCACATGGCCAATGGGCACGGAGCCTGGCCAATGGGTTATAGGGCTGGCCAGCAGGCCACCCACTTCTCTCAGAAACAAAGCCACAAGCTCTTGGTCCACAACCAAGCACAAAACAGACAAGTTGAGAAGCTCCAAGGCAAGGCGCACAGTCGAGACCTTCAGGAACTCAAAACGAACACGAGTATGGATGATCATCAAGTGTTCAAACGATGACGTCCAAGTCTTGAGGACTGTCAAAAATGGGGTGTCTACATTATTTCTATTCATTGTTGTGATAGAAATGTGTGTATTGAATTGTGGAATCACTATGGGTGTAATGGTTGTGATTGGATGATGGTTGAGGCTCACCGCATGTTGTTGAGAAATAAACTGGAAAGTGAGTTTGGTTTTGTGGCCTTTATCGCATTTCGTTTCAACTGAAAATTCTAGGTTTGAAATTTCACGAGTTGTTTGGAGAAAATGTTTGTAAAAAAAAAAAAAAAAACAATTGGTCCTCTTGTGATTTTGGAACAAAATTTTGTTGGAAAATGGTTGTGAGTTTGAATAACTTTTGAGGGAAACGAGGTAAGTGATAAAAGAGTTTTCGAAATAATAAGAAAATTGTTGTTTTAACCAGATTATATGATTATTTTATTCAACCTTGTAGCGGTGAATTGCGTTATGGTTTGGTTTTAGTTACTGGTTATGTGCTTTAAATTTTGTGGGTTGACGTTGGTTGTTTCTGGTGGTGCCGAAGAGTTGTCTTCTCAGATCGTGATTTGTGGGTGTAATGTTCTTTGGCGAGAGTTTTTTAAGAGTTTCTGGTTGTGAGTGTGGTTTTTCCTCTAATGTTTGAGTGTGGGGAGCTTGGTTTCTGTTTGGTTGGTTGTGTGCGGTTGGAACACGGTTGGCATTTGGGGTGCGAGTCTGTAGCTTGCTTTTCGTGCTCCTTTCGAATACAATAGCCCTACAGTTCAGACTCTCGTGGTTCTGAATCTCACTTTACAAGTGTAATGTGAAATAGATAAACACAAATGAGTCCAAATCCGAAAATTCTTTTGGAAAATCGATTTTGAATAAAAAATGGACTGCATTACCAGATTACAGAGTTGCCACCTAAATATTTTTTTGAAAATTTAGGAAACCCGAGACTCGTGCCAAAGGCCACTTATCCGCTATCACCAAAGTATCTCAGCTCAAGATCTTAGGCATGAGAGGGAAAGGTCATGAATTGAGCACCCCACTCACCCAATCAAAGATCGGCCTCTACTAATCATGATGTGAATCTGATGCTCAGTATATGTTCTTGTTCTAAATATTAGGCTAACCTTATTATGTGATGTACACAAATATAGACTAATTTGCAAAAAATTAAACACTTTGATTTTATGTTTTCTTTAAAAAAGTGTTTTGAATATGTACCACTTGAAAAAGTGGGCTCATATACATTAATCAAATGATCCCAACTTAAGCAATTAGCCTTCATCTACAGGCATTCAAGAGATATATCACTTAAGCACTAAGCCTCATGGTTTTATATTTGATATGGCAACAATCACACGTATGTAATATGCTAAAGCAATAAATGCTCAACTAGTACTCCAAGGTAAGCCAAAAGGAATAAAACAATTAGAAAAATGCATGCTATAATATGCCAAGTGACTAATGCAGCACATCAACAATGCAACTACTAGGCTCGGCTACTAACATGGCATGTGAGTCAATTCAAGGCATGCGATAAAGCACATATTCTAATAAGGAATTTGAAATTGGCATTGATTAGTATGATGAGCCGAAACCTTATGTATGCAAGACGAATGGATGCAAGTCATGGAAAATACTAATTAAAACATGATGCTCTATGTTATCCATCATAAGCGAGTAAATAAAAGGAAGAAAGAAATGGAGGTTGGAAGATATACACATTATTACATTTTTGCCCTCATACAAGAGGTTCTGAATGAATGTCCTAATTAGCTAATTATTAAACTGAATGAATTAACCATACTAACTAATTATTACAAATGAGGGTTAAACTAACTAATTAGTTACAGCACAGAATTAATCAACTAAGCTATTGCAAGTTCAAAGGAATGAATTAATCTAGGTACAATATACTACCATTAACACACTTCAACGAGTCACGGGGAATGAAGAATCGTTCAAGCATGAATGTGGATTTCCACCTGAAAATACCCTATGTTGTTGTGTTTTGCAGCCAGAAAATTAAACTGTTTTCACCCCAACATTTGCTTTGTTCTGCCATGAAAATGGTACTGATGATCTAAAATAAAGTGGCTGGCCGGCCAAGAAAAGTGGTCGGCCATACAGTGAGGTGGCTGGCCGGCCACTAGATTTCGCCACTACCCTGCTACAATAGACATGAAACAGAGCACAAACAGAGTATTTTCAAGGGATGTTTGTTCATCCTGCCTCTCCTTATCATCAAGAAGATTAAAGGAGGGGTAGACTCAATTCTCAAATCATCAATCGACGCAAACTCATTGCGTGATGATCTATGACTTGAGGGACAAAATCTCAATAAATGATAACAAAAGACCCACAAAACCTCATTCTTATCATGGGATTGATCAAGGGAAGTGGTAGACCTTGAATCTTGAACCATTATCATCACTAAAGAGTATGAAATGATTCAAGACTCATTGGGTTCAACTAACGTCCGATTGAACCCAAACTTGATTTTATTATCTTATACCATTTAAGTTCAATTTTATTGTCTCTTTTACTTACCTTTCCTTTCATTAGTCATTTTAGTCCAAGAATGAGAATCAAGTCCACTAAATGGAGAGAAGTGTCAAATAAGAAGTTGTTTTGGGCATGAGAGAGATGTAATGTCTTGGTAATGAACCTCCGAAGAGATTAAACAATTAAGCATGGAAGGGTCTCTTTCTCAAGCTTAAACAACACTCATTTGTAACAACTCTCAAACAAATAAAAAGCCAAGAAATGAGGGAGGGTGCAGAGGTGATTATGTGTGAAGATAAGTATGGAAAGCATAAAACAAATGCTATCAACTCAAATAGGTTGGTGTCTAAGGCTTAAACCACCAAACCTATGAGGACAATCACACTACAAGCATACTACACAAAGCATAAATGAAATAAATACACCAAAACAATCCTAAAAACAACTAAAACAGTGCTAAAATTATCTAGGAGAAGCTAAAAAAAAAAAGAAGCTAAAAATAGAGAAATTAAGCTAGTACACAAGCTTAAGGCGGGGTGGCTAACCCCTCTACTTTTGGGACTTCAAAACCATTTTTTTACCTTTGAAAAACTCTGAAAATTAATAGGAAAATAGATGGGAAACAAAAGGGCAAAAGCTTGGAAAATAAGGTTCAAAGAATGGTGGTTAACCCCTCTACCTTGGATAGTTTTAAGCCATAAATTTCAGCGCATAAAAATAGTGAAAAAGTAGTCCAAAATCAACAAGTAAATATAGGGAGGAAGTAGTGCAAAGAAGCAAGAAGTTATACCTCTTGAAGAGGAGTAACACTTTGATTCACAAACCCACAAATCCTTACCCTCAAGTGTTGAAATTCAAGCTCAAGAACCTCAGCAAGGAGCCCTAAAAATTTGGTTTAGGGAGTATAGATAGAGAGTGTATAGATTGCAAGATAGAGAGAGAGAGAGAGAGAGAGAGAGAGAGAGAGAGAGAGAGATTTTCAAGAATTTTGCACTTCACAAATTTTTCTAACCAGAAAACGTAAGGTATGGCTCTCTATATATAGAACAACTGGTTGATATCTCAGAAATATCTGTATTGGGCCAGCTGGTGCCGTGCATGGACATGGGGGACAGCTGGCAACAAATATTTATTCTACTAGAACACCTGGTCAGCCGGCCAAGTGAGGAACGGCAGGCCACTGATTTCTAGCCAGTTAGCCACTAGTTGGCTTGCAGGCCTCTCAGTGGTAAGGGTTGGAAAAATTCTGTTTTGGTCAAAAAGTGGTGCAAGATTTGTAGGCTTCTGAGACTCAAAACAAGGCTTCCTACTGAGAAAATTGAGCATTTGTACAGCGTATAAATTCATCATTGGGTGATCAATCTGAGGCGCCCAAGTTTTAAGGGCGGTCAAAAATGCAGTGTCTACAGTTGCCTCTCTTTGATAGAGCTTGAAGTTTTGAAATGACGTAAGTGAATGTCAAAGCCAAGAGACAACTCAGTTTGACATGGTCGTAAGACTTGTGTAACACATCCGCGAAGGGGGACCTCGCTACAGTTCGGACTCTCGATTTGTGTCACGGTTCTAAATCTGAACCAAAGAGTCCAAATCTGGCAAATCGTTTTGAGAAATAGATTTTCAAAAAAGTAGTGCCAAACATGGACTGCTTTGCCAGATACAGAGTCGCCACCTAATTATTTTTTAATGGGGAAATTTAGGAACCCTGACTCGGTGCCGAAGGCCACATGTCCGTCATTATCGGAGTTGTCTCGGCTCGGGAGCTTGGGTACGATCGGGGAAGGTCAGCTATGAGCACCCCCTTTCGTCCGGTCCGAAGACCGGCCTCTACTAACCATGATATCCGATTTTGAAAACGTTATGTGTTCTTAAACCAATTATTAGCCTAGAATTACTATGTTATGCGTGCAGCAAACAAGTATAGACTAGATTGCCTAATTTGGAAATAAGCATTGCATATCCGTTTGTTTTGAAAAGTGCTTTGGAATTTGCTACTCGCGAGTAGGTTAAAACACGGATTTCAATGAGTTTTTCCAACTCAAACAATCCAACCTTCACCCACAGGCATTCAAGCAATTTAGCACATAAGCACTTAGCCACATGGTAAACATGCTGTCATGGTAGCATTCACACTCATGCGAGGTGCTAAAGCGAAAATACTTACATCGTACTCCGTGCCAAAACAATAAACCCGTTAGTAATCAATGCATGATCCAAGTCCATGTTTAAATGTCTAATGCAACGCATACAGGATGCAATCAAAGTAGGCTCGGCTAACCTAAGCATGGCATATGAAATGCGATCAACTATCACATATTCAATTTTTGAATTGAAATACAAATGCAGTTAGCGTGATGCACCGAGCCTAATGCATGCAATACAAATGCATGAATGCACGCATGCATAGCATAAGGTATGCTAAATTAAACATGCCCTAATCTACCATCATAAACAGGTAAATAAAAGGGAAGAAAGACGTGAGGTTGGAAGACATACACACCACTCACGCACACTTATTACAGATTTGCCCTCACTCGGAGGGACCAAATAAATATTACAAATAATTAACTACGCAAGCTAATTAAATATTACAAAATGCCTAATCAACTAAGCAAAATAACTTAAGCTAAGAAAACAGGAAAATCGCCTCGGGAAACGCGCCGCCATGCATGAGCTACCTCTGTTTTCCTTCCTTCACCCCTCTCGAGGCTGCCAAAACCTCAGGACTGCTTCCTTGGATGCTGGGAGACATCACCGGCTGCATGGAATTGCCACCGGCAGTGGTATGTGGCCATCGGCACAAAATGAAGCCGTCGGTAGGGAATTTATTGCCGATCGGCAATATACACTGCCGGTCGGCAAAGAAAGCCTGCAGAACCTGCAACTCACAGCAACAGAGGGCAAGGCAAAGCATGGCAGCACAATTCAAGGCATGTATGCACCAACCATGTCCCTTATCATGGTAATGACTCAAAGGGGCATGCGTCTCGATTCTCGGACCACCAATCACGTATTTCCATGCATGATGGCCCAAAGGATCAAGTATGCAATTTTCGTGTCAAATGAAATGCAAATCAATCAAGCAAACAAGGCCCAATTCCTATCATCAAGTCAAGGAACAAGGCATGCATGCAAGATGCAATGCAACCTAGGCATATAAGCTAAGGATGCAACATGGCATGGCAAGGCACTTATGCAAGCATACAAGCAAACATGAGGCAATGCTAAGGGATGAAAAGGTGGTCTTAAACATGATTTGGGCAGCTCTAATAAGGCCCAAAACAGTGGCCAAAGTGCTATAATGAAGGACCAAATACACATGCACACATACATATGATGAAAGGCCAACACTTAGGCACAAATTGGACAACCCTCAAACACATTTGAAAGAAGGTAATCATGGGCATATAGCATGCGACATAAGCATTGAAAATCATGTTAAAACATGAAGCCAAACCAAGCAACAAATCAAGCCAAACATGCAACAAATGGCCTAAGTGCTTGAAGCAAGTCAAAGGGGCTTGAACCATGGCCAAGCCAACCAAGCCTCACGAGGCTAAGAGGGCTTAAAATAGGTTCAAGGCAGACCTAGACCATGCAAAGGGAACTCCCTAGATGGCATCTAAGTGGCTCAATTTCAAAGCATGCACTATGGCCAAAGCATGGAACATGCTACACATGCTTTCAAAGCATTAAAGAAGCATTCAAGGCAAACACATAGGCATGAAAATGGGATTGAAATAGCATGTAGGGTGGTTCCAAATCACCAAATCAATGCAAAGATGTCATGCTATATATGCACACACTTAAGGCCAACATGCCAAAATGCAAAGGGACTATACTAGACATGCCAAAATCAACCCAAACACTTACGGACAGACCTAAAACATGTCAAGATAAGCACAAAATCTTCACAAATGTAAGCCTAAAACATGCTAGAAACAAAGGCACACAACCTAAGGCATGTTAAGGGATCACAAGGCATTACATGGCAACTATGCTAAGCATGCATGGAGTACCAAAACCAATTTAAAATCATGTTATATTATGGATATATAAGCATGAAAACCAGCCTATACATGCTCAACACACACTCAAACATAGGCTCCCTTTAGAGGCCAAAACATGCCCTTTTCAAGGACAACAAGGAGAGGGGGTGGCCCTCTCCTTCTAGAGACTTCAAGGCACCATCTTCTCCACTGAAATCCCTCAAGATTTCAGTGGTGAAGAGGCCCAAACACCAAAGTCTCGACACTTGCACAAAATGAGGCCTTTCAAGGCCTAAGAGGGATCAAACACCTCCAAACCACAAAACACTCTTAATAAACAACCAAGAGGGCTTAAAAACAGAACTTTTTTGTATTATGCACTAAGCTCAAAAACGATTTTAAGGCCTCGTTTGAGAACCCTCCATTTTAGCCAAAAAGTCAAAAAGTTACTAAATTAGCCAAAAAGCCAATAACCCATACCAAAAAATCAAAGATTCTCTTTTCTCTCTACTTTTTGCACATCTTTCGTAAAAAGCCAAAAAGTCATCCCAAACATACTAGTTTTTTTTAGCTCATATTTTAGCCAAATAGCCAAAAAGTTACTAAATTAGCCTGTTCCCAAACGAGGCCTAAGATAGGAAAAAACAAGATGCAAAAATGGGGTAAAAAGGGGTAAGATTCTCACCCTTGAAGACCCCTTTACAAGTGATGCTCCAATGGCCCTCCTTGGCTCCAAACCAGTCAAGAACCTCAAGAACAAGCCCTTAGAACCTTAGTTTCAAGAGGAAGGTGAAACACTAGGTGCTTGTGTGCAATAGTATGGACTAAAACACACACAAGAGTAATATAGAGATAGGATGTGTATGCAACTCAAACCCTAAAACCAGAGCTTGGTCTGTGTTTTCCCCTCTCCAAAAATGTCTAAACTCTCTAACCTTAGCAACAAGAGAGAGCCCCTCTCTATATAGAAGCTTTTTGTCTTGTAAAGCTTACAAGACAAGCTTCATAAGAGGGAGATCCCTCCATACACGTGTATAGAGGGGAGCAAAAGCAAGACAGCTGTCTTAAAATATCTGCAAAAGCAGATGCACAGTAGTCGGCCGGCCAAAAATGCCATTTTGGCCAAAAGGAGTGCCGACCGGCACTAAAAAGTGCTAACCGGCAACAAATAGTGCCGACCGGCAATATACATTGCCGGTGGAGACAAAAACCTGCCGGTGGCCTCTAGCCACTGCCGGTGGTGGGTGGGGATGGTCTGCAAGCCCTACCCTGCCTCTCAAAGGCAAAACACAAGTGTTTGGTGCAAAACCAGACACTAAACGGTCGAGTTCGGAGATCCTGAGACAAGGCGCGTAGCCGAGACCTCCGGGAACTCCAAACGAACACAAACATGGATGATCACCGAGTGTTCAAACGGTGACGTCCAAGTCTTGAGGACGGTCAAAAATGGGGTGTCTACAACTTGGGCAAACAATCAAGACGTAAAAGTAAATTAGTTGAACTCGAAAGTTGTCTACATATCCCTTTGCAAGGAACAAACCAGCATAGTTCATGAGCAGAATGCGATATGAGAAATAATGCAATGCAACAGTTGAGAATACGAATGAGCATACGTCCTGAAAATTATGAAGATGATATTCAATGCAATGAAACAATTGAAATCAATAAACAAGAAACAAGATTAACTACGCTTCCTCGTGTAAGAAACAATCCAAACCACACTTACGCGCAGAAAGGTTAACAAGAGACAAGCCAAACTACACTACCACGTAGATAGGACACAAGAACACCCAAACTACACTACCGCGTAGAGAGGTGATCCTAAATACACTTCTGTGTAGAGAGGACACAAGAACAACCAAACTACACTTCCGCGTAGAGGGGACATAAGAACAACCAAACTACACTACTGCGTAGAGAGGTGAAGAAGCAAACCAAACTACACTAATGCGTAGAGAGGTTAACAAGGAACGATCCTAGCTACACTTCCGCATAGAGAGGTACAAGAACAACCAAGTTACACTTCTACGTAACAAGGGACAAGAACAAATCAAACCACACTTTCGCACAGTGAGGTTATAGAACAAACCAAGCCACACATTCGCGCAGCGAGGTTACAGAACAAACCAAGCCACACTTCCACGTAGCGAGGTTAAAGAGAGAAAAAAAACCAAATCACATTCACGTCACAGTGGTGGATACAAGAACTAAAAAGTATGACGCACATGAATGCAACACAATGCGACATAACTGATGCGAATACAATGACGATGCATGCTCCATGAAGTCAAGATTGGCATACAAGTTACAATGCAATACATGTTCTATGAAACACAATACGTATGCGAAATTGAAAAGATAAGCAGAAAGCGGTGTCCAAAGACACCCTGCAACGATCTCTGCCTTACTGTTCGGGGGCTCCTCAAAATACTCAAAAATGATACAACTCATTCTAACTTCAAATCGGGACACATTCATGCACCGGAAAAACAACGGGAATTGGAACGGTATAACCGGAACACAATTTCAAGATCTTCGAAATCTGAACCAACTTCAAATACCTCAATTCTTCTTCCCCAGATGAAAGCATGATCTTTTATACATAGATTGGACAAGAGGGTAGCAAAAACCAGCTTTGGACCACAAAAGGGGCCGGCTGGCCACAAAAAAAGGGACGACCGGCCAACATGTGGACAGCCGGCCAACATATGGTTGCCCGTGGCAGATTCTAGGGCAAAAAGGGCATTTCGGCTCGGGTCTTTATTAAAACAAGACAGGGCTTCACTTTACACACACCCACATAACCGAAAACCCTCCCTCTTTCTCTAGGTGTTTTCTCTCTCTAGATTCGCGCTTTGTACACATTTCCCAGTGCCTCACGCAAATTTTATTCGCGAAACACCTTTGATCCTCTTTACTTTGAACTGATTGGAATTTATTTTCATTGATTTTTTTGGGTTTTCATCACTTTGGGCTTATTTCCCTCGGGTTTTTCTTGGGTCTCACACTTTTTCCTGGGTTTTGACCTTTTCTCTCATTTTCTCTCTCATAGGGTTAACTTTTTCAGGTTTTCTATCGTTTTTCCTCATTTTCTCTATTTTTCACCGCCTTTTCACCCATTTTTCCCATGGCGGATGATATCCCACATGGCGACACCCCTCTTGAGGTAGCCGTACTTCCACCTATCGCAGAGGTTTAGGAGCTGGCAGTTGACGAGCCTGGCGGGGCAGCGAAGGACATTGCTGCTGACTTTGAGGTAAATGAGGTCTTTCCTCTTGGGCTCGAACCTAAGCTACTACCATTGAGGTTGAGGCCGTTCGACCCAGCCACCTATCACCCACGCACGCATGTGATGGCCCCCAAAGACATGCTAGGATTCGAGGACTTTGTGGGCAGCGTGCCTAGGGATGTTTTGTTGAGAGAGCGAGCCTCCCACCTATCTCACGGTGCTGCTGAGGTACAAACTTTGCTTTCATGCATTTTACTTATTTTTCTATTTCATTACTTTCTTTCGTTACTGTCTTGCCATCTGACTCATTCTTTCCTTGCCACAGAGTGACTCTCGCTCCTAGAGAGGATACGGGGCAGTGATAGCCAGAGACTGGTACTAGGAGCTCCCTACTCGGGTCTGCGAGCTAGTTAACAAGGAGGGCTTCGGCCTATTCCGCTCCGGACTTCCACGACTGTTGGCCACCCGGGCCTTACTTAAAGCCTTGGTGGAGAGGTGGTGGGACACCACCAACATCTTCTACCAGGGAGATAACGATGACCCCCTATGATTTTTCGATGATCACCGGCTTGAGAGTAGGGGATGAGTCGATCCCTTTTGACATGGATATGAGCCAATGGGAGACTGCATGGATATATTAGCTTAGGGCACGCCCTCCGTTGGACAGACCGGCTATGGTGCGCTACAGTTGGTTTTATGATCACTTCCGCAGGCACCAGCTAGAGACGCAGGAGGAGGTGGAGCAGTACACACGGGCTTTTTGATATACCTCCTCGGTACCACCTTGTTCTCGAACAGGTGAAATACCGTAGGGCTATACCTGTTGAGCGCCCTCGTGACATTGTCCTGGGTCTGATTTTGTCGCTAGGGTGGTGCTGGCCTTGCCAGCTTATATGGATACATGAGCTCTGGTTCCCGTATGAAGGGGGACAAGGTCAGAGGCTATTGGAGAGCCTGGGAGGTACACACTACACTTTCCATCTCAGTTTCTGTGGAAGCCGAATAAATAGAAGAGTCGTAAGGTGCGTACCCCAGAAATCAGATATTATTTGGCTCCATACTACGTGACTAGGAAGCCGAATACATT
Source organism: Camellia sinensis (assembly GCF_055761805.1). Classification (NCBI taxonomy): domain Eukaryota; kingdom Viridiplantae; phylum Streptophyta; class Magnoliopsida; order Ericales; family Theaceae; genus Camellia; species Camellia sinensis. The sequence continues at coordinate 19,756,940 of NC_138966.1, forward strand.
AGGAAGGCCGAATAGTCGGAGATCGGTAGCTCCGAATAAATAAAAGGGGAATAAGATAAAAGTAAGCTCAGGCCCCGAGGACCAAAAAGTAAGTATAAATACAAGAACCACAGATTTAGAAAGGTGTAGACGCGCCCGTGGGCCTCACTACAGTTCGGACTCAATTTGTGTCACGGTTCTTAATCTGAACCAAAGAGTCCAAGCGCCCGTGGGCCTCACTACAGTTCGGACTCAATTTGTGTCACGGTTCTTAATCTGAACCAAAGAGTCCAAATCCGGCAAATTGTTTTGAGAAACAGATTTTTGAAAAGAAGTGCCAAACATGGACTACTTTGCCAGATATAGAGTCACCACCTAAATATTTTAAAATGGGAGAATTTAGAAAACATTGACTCGGTGCAAAGGCCACGCGTCCGTCATCACCAAAGTTGCCTCGGCTCGGGAGCTAAGGTACGATTGGGGAAGGTCAGCTATGAGCACCCCCTCTCGCCCGATCCGAAGATCGGCCTTTACTAACCATGATATCCGTTTTTGAAAACGTCATGTGTTCTTATTCCAGTTATTAGCCTAGAATTACTATGTTATGCGCACAGCAAACAAGTATAGACTAGATTGCCTAATTTGGAAATAAGCATTGCATATCCGTTTGTCTTAAAAAGCACTTTGGAATTTGCTACTCGCAAGTAGGCTAAAATACGGATTTCAACGAGTTTTTCCAACTCAGACAATCCATCCTTCACCCTGTAGACACCCCATTTTTGACCGTCCTCAAGACTTGGACGTCACCGTTTGAACACTCGGTGATCATCCATGTTTGTGTTCGTCTTGAGTTCCCGGGGGTCTCGGCTCGCGCGCCTTGCCTCAGGATCTCCGAACTTGACTGTTTAGTGTCTGGCTTTGCACCAAACACTTATGTTTTGCCTTGGAGGGGCAGGGAATGCCTTTTGAGGCATCCCCACACATCACCGGCCATGGCCAGAGGCCACCGGCTGGTCCTTTGTTCCCATCAGCAATGTATATTGCCGGTCGGCATTCTTTGTTGCAGGTCGGCACTAATTTTTGTCAAAATGGCAATTTTGAGCAGCCGACTACTGTTCATCTACTTTATGTAGATATTTTGTGTCAGCTGTGATAGCTGGCACCCACTCTGTTCCCCTCCATACATGTGTGTGGAGGGATTTCCCTCTAAGCAAGCTTGTTGAGTAAGCTTTGCAAAAGGGACTTCTATAAGAGGAGGGGTCTTCTCCTTGTTCTAGGTTGGCAAGTTTGAGAGGAAAACCAGAGCTTATACATATAGATACACCATCTGTCTCTATATTTCCCTCTCTCTCCTTCCTTAGTGTGTATTTGGTGACCCAAAAGTGCATTTTACCTTACTTTTGCACTAATGCACACACCATTACACCTTGCTCCGAGATTGAGTCACTTTGAGGGTTGATGCTTGAGTTTTTGGACTGATTTTGATCAAAAGAAGAGGGCTGGACCAACTGTTCTTCAAAGGTTCTTCAAGGGTAATCACTTTGCTTTAGTTTCCCCAAACTTGCACTAGTTTTTTACCTATCTTGCTTGCTTATTTAAGTTTTGTCCATAACATAAAAAAGGCTTATATTTTCATGCTTAAGAACTTTCATTGAGGGTGTTTTGTGGTTTGAGTTCAAACTCACCCTCTTAGGCCTTATTTGGCCTTTTTGGTGCTTCATTTGTGAAGCTTTGTTTGTTTGTGTGTCTTGGTCTTCTCACCACTGAAAACCAGTGGATTTTCAGTGGTGAGGAAAGTGGTTTGAAGTTTTGTATAGGGGAGGGACACCCCTCTCCCTTCATTGCCTCATTTCCTTGCCTTTTGGCTTAAAAGGTAATATGTATGCTTGATTGATTTTGGCCCTATTTCAGAGCTTTTTGGGCGTCCTTAGGTCACATATTATCTCTGTTTTGGGTCGGATTTGTGCCCTTTTGCATGCTTAACATACTTGCTTTGCATTCCTCTATTTGGCCTAGAAACGCATCTTGTGTTTAGGTCATGATTCTTGCATGTATTAGCCTAATTTCATGAAGGTATTGGCATTATTTTACCATGTTTAAGGTCTGTTGGCCATTTGTTTCAATCATGCTTGCCATGTTTGGTGTCCTCTCTTTGTGCTTTGGCTTATAAGCCTTGAGCATATTGACCTCTAGCATGCATAGCTTAGACCATCCTCATGATTTAGCGTCATTTAGGATCATATTCCAGCCCATAAATCATGTTTGTATGCTTGCATATGTGACCTCTTTCATGCTTTGAGGATGTGCCCTTTTATGCCTAGAAATGAGTTTTGGTGCATGCATCTCATTGGAGCCACTTAAGCTGCCATATTAGTGGGTTTTGGAGTCCATTTTTGCATGCTAAAATTCTGTTTTTGCTCGTCTAATTCATGCCATGAATGGTCATATTGGTGGAAGTAAAGTACCCCGTTTTTGTGCCTTAACCTTAGGTCCATTGGCTTGCATGTTGGCATGAGTGCTTGACCATCATTTTGGGCACTTTTGGCCACTGTTTTGAGGTGGATTGAGGTCTGCCCCTTTACCATTTTAGGCCACCATTGCATGTTTGTCTCATGTTTGTTGCATGATTGCTTCATTAGGCGTTGTAACGTGATGATCCTATGGCTCAAACCGTTTTTGTTTGCATTGCATTTGCATCTTGCATGCCTAGCATTGCATACTTGCCATAGTAGTTGCATGGCATTTGGCATGCCTTGCATCTTGATCTCATGTTGCATTTTTGAGTCATGTTTGCATAACGTGCATTGCATTACTTGGTTTGGGGTGTCAAACCAAGTGTGAGGGTTAAGGAGCGTTCATACTACAAGTGATGCAATGTGTCTTAACTCCCGGTCACCGGGGCCCTTGACTTCGACATGATAAGGTCTCGGTCCTCATTTGTGTGTTGCATGCATTTTTACATCAAAAGGCAAGCTTGATCCCTTGGGCTATCATGCATAATTGATGGCTCGAAGATCGAGGGCCATGTTTCCCTGAGTTCAATACATGATGGGAAACATGACCATGCTCACATGTGCCTGAAATCCCATGCCATATACTGTCTGTCCTCTGTTGCTGTCAAAACTGTCTTCTGCAGGAAGTTTCTGCCGATCAGCAGCATTCAATGCCGACCAGCCATTGGTGAATGGCCGGTAACTCCAAAATCAGCCGATGGAAATTATACATTGTCGGTGGGAATTTCCCCCAGCCGATGGTATTCTGCAGTGTGCAAGGAATCTGTCCTGGAACTTTGGCATTTTTCAGAGAAGCAAGGCAGTGAAAACAGAGGCAGCAATGGTATGGTACGAGTTTTCTGGACGAGACGGGTTCGAGCATGCATCACTCGTGCATCCCGAGACGGGTGCTGTGGCCGCCTTCCTTCTTGAATTCATTCTATTAAGTAAATTAGAAATTTTGTAATAATTTATTAGTTTATTATTCGGACTGCAATATTTATTCGGACCCTCCGAGTGAGGGCAATTGTGTAATAAGTGTGCGTGAGTGTGTGTATGTCTTCCAACCCCACGTCTTTCTTCCCTTTTATTTACCCGCTTATGATGGTAGACTAGGACACATTTAAATTAGCATACCTTATGCCGTGCATGCGTGCATTCATACATTTGCCTTGCATGCACCGGGTTCGGTGCATCATTCTAACTGCATTTGTATTTCAATTCCAAATTGAATACGTGTTAGTTGTAGCATTTCACATGTCATTGTAGATTAGCCAAGCCTATCTTAGTTGCATCTTGCATGTGTTGCATTAGCCATCTTAACATGAACTAGGATAATGCATATGATTATTAACTAGTTTTTGTTTTGGCTCGGAGTACTCGGTAAGCATTTATGCTTTAGCATACCGCATGCGTGTGAGTGTTGCCATAACAGCATGATTACCATGAGGCTAGCTACTTATGTGATATAACTGCTTGAATGCCTGTGGATGAAGGTTAAATTACCTAAATTGGAATAATGCATTAAAACTGTGAGTTTTAAGCCCACTAGATAGTGGCAAAAACCATATTTTCTAAAGCCCACTTGAGGGTGGCAAAACCTGCATTTTAGCCTACTTACGAGTAGCAAACCATTTTCAAAACAAACATGTAATGTTTTATCCCAATTTAGGCGATTTGGTCTATACTAGTTTGCTATGCGCATAACGTAGTAATTCTAGGCTAATAATTGGGATAAGAACACATAACGTTTTCAAAATCGGATATCACGGTTAGTAGAGGCCGGTCTTCGGACCGGGCGAGAAGGGGTGCTCATAGTTGACCTTCCCCAATCGTACCCAAGCTCCAGAGCCGAGGCAACTTTGGCGATAACGGACACGTGGCCTTTGGCACCGAGTCAGGGTTTCCTAAATTCCCCATTTTAAAATATTTAGGTGGCGACTCTGTATCTGGCAAAGCAGTCCATGTTTGGCACTTCTTTTCAAAAAAATCTGTTTCTCAAAACGATTTGCCGGATTTGGACTCTTTGGTTCAGATTAAGAACCGTGACAACAAATCGAGTCCGAACTGTAGTAAGCCCACAGATGAACAGAACGGGACTCATTCTCCCGGGGCGTTCGGGGACGTGCTACACACCCACAGGCACCCAAACAGTTTATCAAATAAGCATCTAGCCACATAGTAAGCATGCCGTCATGATAGCATTCACACGCATGCGATATGCTAAAGCGTGAAAATACTTACATCGTACTCCGTGCCAAAACAATAAACTAGTTAGCCAACATACATGGTCCTAGTTCATGTCAAATTGACTAATGCAACACATACAGGATGCAATTAGAGTAGGCTCGGCTAACCTAAACATGGCATGTGAAATGCAATCAATTGATGCACGTATTCAATTTGGAATTGAAGTACAAATGCAGTTAGCATGATATACCGAGCCCAGTGCGTGCGAGACAAATGTATGGATGCACGCATGCATAGCATAAGGTATGCTAATTTAAACATGCCCTAATCTACCTTCATAAGCAGGTAAATGAAAGGGAAGAAAGAAGTGGGGATTGGAAGACATGCACACACACGCACCCACACTTATTACAGATTCGCCCTCGCCCGGAGGGACCAAATAAATATTACAGATAATTAACCTGCAAGCTAATTAAATATTACAGGCCATCTAATTAGCTAAGCAAATTAACTAATCTAGGGAAAACAGATAAACTGCCTCGGGAAGAGAGCCCAATGCAAAGCATGCTCCGTCCTGCTCGGAAGTACACTGCCATGCATAGGCTGCCTCTGTTTTCCCTACTCTGCCTCTTTGAAGACTGCCAAAGTCTCAGAATTGCTTCCCTGGACATTGGGAGACACCACCGGCTGAGTAGAATGGCCACCAGCAGTGGTATGTGATCACTAACTGTTGGTGAAGCTATCAGCCACCAATGGATTGCCGGTCGGCACTAAAACTGCCGGTCGGCAAAGAATGTCTGCAGAACCTGCAATTGACAGCAGCAGAGGGCAAGGCATAGCATGGCAATGCAATTCAAGCCATATATGTACCAATCATGTCCCTTATCATGTTAGTGACTCAAAGGGACATGCTCCTTGGTTCTCAGATCATCAATCGCGCATTTCCATGCGTGATGGCCCAAGAGACCAAGTGTGCACATTTTGATGTCAAGTGCAATGCAAACCAACAAACCAAAGGGGCCCAATCCCTATCACTAAATCAAGGGACAAGGCATGCATGTTCAATGCAACCTAAGCATGTTAACTGACATGCAACATGGTATAAAAGGGAGCATGCAAACATGCAATGCACATTAGGTACACAACCTAAGCAACAAGGCAAACAAGCATGCCACAACTATGCAAACTACTTAGAGCATGCAAGATGTGATCTAATCATGCAACATGCTAGTAATTTGACCAAGGGAATGCATGCCAAATGCAAATGATTTCAAGCATGCAACACACGCAACCAAAGCATGCAAACATGAGATAATGTAATAGCACTTGAATGGCGTACAAGGGATGGACTTACACTAATTGGACGGCTCTAAGTTAGGTCCACAACAGTGGCCAAAGCTTAAGAAGATGGGGCCAAACACACATACACACATGCACATGTTAAGGCCTAAACACTGAAGCATCAAAGGGCATCTTTTAAGCACACTTAAAAGGGAATAATCATGGACACGGGGCATGCATTAAGCTCTGAAAATCATGCAAGAACATGGTGCCAAACCAAGCAAACAAGATAGGCTAAACATGCAACAAATGGCCCAAGCATTCAAGGCAAGCTAAAGGGGTATTTGATCACACTTAGCAAGACCAAACATGGCATGAATTTAATGACCAAAAATAGAGTTTTAGCACATAAAACAAAGCCCAAAAGACCACTTAGATGGCATCTAAATGGCTTGAATTCAAAAGCATGCACAAATGCACTTTCAAGGAGCATACCACACAAGCTCATAAGGCATCAAAGAGGCATCCAAGGCAAGCATACAAGCATGCTAAGGGGACTGAAATAATGCTATAAATGGTGCCAAATTATTAAAATAAAGCAAGTAATGCATGCTACACACTCACACACTTAAGGCCAACAAGCCAAAATGCAAAGGGGCTATACTAAACATGTCATGGCCGATCAAAATGACTAAGGATAGACCTCAAACATAGTAAAATAAACACAAAAGCTTCACAAAGCCAAACCTAAAACATGCTAGAACAATGGTTTACAACCTAAGGCATGTTAAGGCCTAAACATGGCATTACAAGGTAGGTATGCTAAGCATGCATGGTGTACCAAAACCAACATACAACAATGCTATTTCATGGCAAAATAAGCATAAATAACTGCCAAGGCATGGTCAACATGAGGCTTAGCTAGGTGCTCATTAAAGAGGCAAAAATGGCCCTTTTCAAGGACAACAAGGAGAGAGGGTGACCCTCTCCTTCTTGGGACTTCAAGGCACCATCCTTACCACTGAAATCCCTCAAGATTTCAGTGGTGAGGAGGCCCAAACACCAAAGTCCCGGAGCTCACTCAAAATGGCACAAAATGGAGCCCCTCAAGGCTTAAGAGGGGTCAAACACCTCCAAACCGCAAAACACTCTAAACAAACTATTTAGAGGGCCCAAAAATAGAACTTTTTTATATTATACACTAAGCTCGAAAATAGTTCTAAGATAGGCAAAAATAGTATGCAAAAATAGAGAATAAAGGGACAAACTTCTTACGCTTGAAGACCCTCTGCACAAATGAAGCCCCAGCAGCTTCTTTGAGCTCAAAACAGCTCCCAAGCTTCAAGAACAAACCTCTGGCCCTTCAAGAACCAAGAAAAGGTGTAACACTATGTGTTTGTGTGCAATAGTAAGACACAAACACACTTATACACACACAAAGGCAAAATGAGAGAGAGGTATAGAGATAGAATATATATAAATCCTAACCCTAGAACTCAAACCCTAAAATGGCTGTCTAAAATGTCTAACCTCTTCAACAAGAGAGAAGACCTCTCTTTATAGAGCTTTTTGTCTTGTAAAGCTTACAAGACAAGCTTCTAAAGAGAGAGATCCCTCCATACACATGGAGGGGAGCCAAATGCAAGACAGCTGTATTAAAATATCTGCAAAAGTAGATGAATAGTAGTCGGCTGCTCAAAATTGCCATTTTGACAAAATGGACTGCCGACCGGCAATATACATTGCCGATGGCAACAAAACACCAGCCGGTGGCCTCTGGCCATGGCCGGTGATGTGTGGGGATGCCTCACAAGACATTCCCTGCCCCTCCAAGGCAAAACACAAGTGTTTGGTGCAAAACCAGACACTAAACAGTCGAGTTCGGAGATCCTGAGGTAAAACGCGTAGCCGAGACCTCCGGGAACTCCAAACGAACACAAACAAGGGTAATCACCAAGTGTTCCAATGGTGACGTCCAAGTCTTGAGGACGGTCAAAAATGGGGTGTCTACAGTTGCCCCTCTTTGACAGAACTCGAAAGTCATAACAATGACGAGAGTGAATGTCAATGCCCAGAGACGACCCATTTTTGACAAGGCCGAAGACTTGGACAAACTTGCAAGACAAACAAGGTATGCGCCCGAAGGCAGGGGAAAAATGCAAGACAATGCACAGAGCCGGACATAACTTATGATCATGCAAAGAAAGCTATAACGAAGCATAACATGCGACAGTTTTAAGCTAGCATACACCAAACTACATTACAACGCAGAAAGCATGTAAGAGAATTATGTAATTCTCAATACGTCTCACTCAGAGGATACAATACCTGTGCGGTTCGTCTGGTTGCACCAGCCTCAAATGAACCGTACATACAATATCGTGCCTAAAAAGAAAGCAAACTTAATAGGTACAATATTATTAGCAACATGCATGACAATGCAAAAATAGATGCAAAATGATATACAATATATACAAAACAATGTATAAACAATGCAGATAAAGATGCAATGTAATTGAAACAATGCAAACTATATGCAAAGCAATTGAATCATGATCCAATCATGAGTGGTTCGAAACCACACCTATGTAAAATAGATTGATGGAGGTAACAAGTCCGTCTACCATAGAACGGTCAACTGAACTATGAGTAATGTAGACGGACGCAAGAACAAGTATTGGGGGGGAATGACATAAGTGGGGAAACGACCCGCTGGGGAAAGGACTAGGATCCTAATGCCGGATGCAACAATTACACTACAATATAATGTATATATGGATATGCTGGGGAGATGGTAATGGACATGGCACGCGGGCCAAACCAAATCTTGCCTAGGCAAGGCATGTACGCATACAAGCCATGTTTAACATAGAACGGTCTACTGAACTATGCTTCGACACGAGAAGTATGGGCACATACCAGACCAAGCTCAACATGGAAAGGCGCAAGCCATAAATGGAAGGTGATGCAATGAATGCATGCAAGCTATAATGCAATAGCTACAAATATGCAATGGAAATGGATACAATGGATATGGCCTGCGGGCCAAACCAAATCTTGCCTAGGAAGGGCATGTACACGTACAAGTTGCGTCTAACATAGAACGGTCCACTGAACTATGTTTCGACGTGAAAAGTATGGGTACATACCAGACCAAGCTCAATCATGGAAAGGCGTGAGCCATAGATGGAAGGTGATGTAATGAATGCATGAAAGCTACAATGCAATGTACACTATATGCAATGATGCATAACAATGCAACTATTTACGATGATGCATGACAATGCAATTATATATTGTTTTTGTTTTTGAGATGCAAATGCATGATGATGCATGATGCATGGAATGCGCGACAACACGCGACTTAAGATACATGACAATGTAAATGGACTGTGCACATCAATGCACTAAAGGTCTTGCACCTTCCGAGGATTTAAGGTCTCCCAGACCGTGTAATACCTGTGCGGCTCGTCTGGTTGCACCAGCCTTAAATGAACCGTACATACAATATCGTGCCTGAAAAGAAAACAAACTTTAACAGGTACAATGTGATTAACAATATGCATATTAATGTATTTTGAAAATGCGTGACAACGCAAAGCAAGGGGGAAGCATAACAATGCTGTGAAGGTACAGACATGTAAGTGGAGCGCGCGGTCTACGCAGACAACGAAATTGATCATAAACATGCGGTCTACGCAAGCAATGAAATTGAACATAAGCATGCGGTCTACGCAAGCAAAACATACGGTCTACCCAAGTAGTGAAATTGACTGCAAACATGCGGTCTACGCAAGGAAAACATGCGGTCTACGCAAGTAAATGAATTTGAACAAACATGCGGTCTACGCAAGCAAAACATGCGGTCTATGCAGGTAATGAAATTGAACAAACATGCGGTCTACGCAAGCAATGGAATTGAACAAACATGCGGTCTACGCAAGCAAAACATGCGGTTTACGCAAGTAATGAAATTGAACAAACATGCGGTCTACGCAAGCAAAACATGCGGCCTACGCAAGTAATGGAATTGATTACAAGTATGCGGTCTACGCAAGGAAAACATGCAGTCTATGCAGGTAATGGAATTGATTACAAGTATGAGGTCTACGCAAGGAAAACATGCGGTCTACGCAGGTAATGAATTTGAACAAACATACGGTCTACTCAAGCAGAACATGTGGTCTACGCAAGTAATGAAATTGAACAAACATGCGGTCTACGCAAGCAAAACATGCGGTCTACGCAAGTAATGGAATTGATTACAAGTATGCGGTCTACGCAAGGAAAACTTGCGGTCTACGCAGGTAATGGAATTGATTACAAGTATGCGGTCTACGCAAGGAAAACATGCGGTCTACACAGGTAATGAATTTGAACAAACATGTGGTCTACGCAAGCAGAACATGCGGTCTACGCAAGTAATGAAATTGAACAAACATGCGGTCTACGCAAGCAAAACATGCGGTCTATGCAAGTAATGAATTTGAACAAACATGCGGTCTACGCAAGCGGAACATGCGGTCTACGCAAGTAATGAAATTGAACAAACATGCGGTCTACGCAAGCAAAACATGCGGTCTACGCAAGTAATGGAATTGATTACAAGTATGCGGTCTACGCAAGGAAAACTTGCGGTCTACGCAGGTAATGGAATTGATTACAAGTATGCGGTCTACGCAAGGAAAACATGCGGTCTACACAGGTAATGAATTTGAACAAACATGTGGTCTACGCAAGCAGAACATGCGGTCTACGCAAGTAATGAAATTGAACAAACATGCGGTCTACGCAAGCAAAACATGCGGTCTATGCAAGTAATGAATTTGAACAAACATGCGGTCTACGCAAGCGGAACATGCGGTCTACGCAAGTAATGAAATTGAACAAACATGCGGTCTACGCAAGCAAAACATGCGGTCTACGCAAGTAATGGAATTGATTACAAGTATGAGGTCTACGCAAGGAAAACATGCGGTCTACGCAGGTAATGAATTTGAACAAACATGTGGTCTACGCAAGCAGAACATGCGGTCTACGCAAGTAATGAAATTGAACAAACATGCGGTCTACGCAAGCAAAACATGCGGTCTATGCAAGTAATGAATTTGAACAAACATGCGGTCTACGCAAGCGGAACATGCGGTCTACGCAAGTAATGAAATTGAACAAACATGCGGTCTACGCAAGCAAAACATGCGGTCTACGCAAGTAATGGAATTGATTACAAGTATGCGGTCTACGCAAGGAAAACATGCGGTCTACGCAGGTAATGGAATTGATTACAAGTATGCGGTCTACGCAAGGAAAACATGCGGTCTATGCAGGTAATGAATTTGAACAAACATGCGGTCTACGCAAGTAAAACATGCGGTCTACGCAAGCAGAACATGCGGTCTACGCAAGTAATGAAATTGAACAAACATGCGGTCTACGCAAGCAAAACATGCGGTCTACGCAAGCAGAACATGTGGTCTACGCAAGTAATGAAATTGAACAAACATGCGGTCTACGCAAGTAATGAATTTGAACAAACATGCGGTGTACGCAAGCAAAACATGCGGTCTACGCAAGTAATGAATTGATTGAATGCATGCAAAATGCAATGAGATGCGCGAAACCACGCGATGCGTTTCAGACAACGCGAACGCGCAAGACAATGCGATTGATATGCGATACGCATGGGGCAACTTTTGAGTTTTATAAAAGCCAAAAGGATACGAAAAGGATACACCTCGCACAAATTCGAGTGCCACGCACAGAAGACACGACCCGAGGTCAAAACGGAGGCCGGTTGAGTGTCGGAGATGCAGTTTCTTGTACTTATTTGATCTATGAAGACCCAAAACTACAGATCTGACCCAAACAAGGATGCAGGAGGCTCACCGGCCGGAAGCGGAGGCCACCGGCTGTCCATCGGCCATCAATACATTCCACCGGCCAAATAGGGTTCCAAGCCCTATTTTACACATCCTCCTTAGCCGAAAATCCCTTCCCTCTCTCTCTAGAGCATTCTTCTCCTTTGATTCTCCCATTTTCGTGCATTCTAGCCCCCGTTTCGTAGTTCGATTTGCGTATATCTTCGCGTTTCGAACATTTTCATCCGAATATTTCTTCAATTCGGTGCTCCCTTTGCCATTTCCATCTTTTGGGGTTTATTCCCCTCGAGTTTCTCTCGACTCGCGTGCCTTTTTCACTTTCCGGCTTATCAGGCCACTTTTCACCCTCTCGGGTTGACTTTTCAGTTGACTTTCCACATTTTCGCCCGGTTTTCCCTTTTCCGGCTATTTTCTCACCATTTTTGACATGGCTGACGATATTTCACAGGGCGGGGCTCCCCCAGATCACGAGATAGATCCCGGAGTTGAGCTCCTCCCGTTGAGCGTCCGCCCGTTCGACCCGGCGACCTACCGGCCGGCGATTCATGTGCTACCTCCTGATGGACTTTGCCAGTTTCGGAGTTTCGATAGAGCGATGCCACCAGAGCTCCTCCTGCGTGAGCCTACATCTCACTTATCCTTCGGCGCTTCCGAGGTAACATTCCTCTCTTTGTTTTATTTTTTGCAATGTAGAATATAAAAACTGCCATAGCTGATTACATTCTTTAACTGCTTGACTCAGATACACTGACACACTGTGCACTGTAGTTGATCGCAACCATACTGGCAACTGATATCTGTTTGAGGCTGACATGTGCACACACACTGCGTCGGCCCTGAATCACTCAAACACACCAACACAGTATACACTGCACACACTGTAGTTTATTGCAATCACACCGATACCCGATATCTATTTGAATCTGAAAGGCTTGCACACGTGCTATACTTGTATTGGACCACGCCAACACGCTGACACATCACACGTGGTAGTTCACTATAAGCACACCTGCACCCGGGATCTGTTTGAATCTGAAAAACTTGCACGCATGCTATATTTGTACTGAATTCTGAATGCCCTTCAAAACTAGTATATTCAGTATTGCCTCGCAATTATTTGTTTGAAAACAGGGAGATTCCCATATCGTCCGCGGGTATGGGAACATTGCCGCTCGGGACTGGTATGTTGAGCTTCCCGGTGCGGTTCACCACATTGTGGACCAGGCGGGCTTCGGCGCTTTCTGCAGGGGATTATCTAGACTCACCGCGAGCAGGCCTCTCCTCGCTGCTCTAGCGGAGAGGTGGTGGGACACCACCGACTCGTTCCATCTATCTGCGACGGAAGACATAACGATGACTCCCTATGATTTCTCGATGCTCACAGGCATCGGGGTAGGGGGTGATCCGATCCCCTTCGACACTGATATGGATGAGTAGACTGCCGCTCAGATCCATCTACTTGGCGAGGTGCCATCTCTCGCCCGTCCAGGCTTTGTTCGTTACTCCTGGTTCGAGGTGTAGTTCAGGGTCCAGCCCGCATTGGTAGAGGATGCTCTGATGACTCCGGAGGCCGTGGAGAGATATGCGCGCGGCTTTCTCATGTTCCTGCTGGGGAAAACCATTTTCGCCGACCGGGCGAACACCGTGCCCCTCTGCCTGCTTAGTGCACTAGTGGACGTCAGGCAGATCTTGCACTATGATTGGGGTGGCGCCGCTCTGGCCACACTCTACGAGTATATGAGCTCGGCTTCCAGTGGCAGCGGACAGTTGCTCGGGGGCTACTGGCGTGCTTAGGAGGTACGTTTCTTTCCCGCTTTTCATTTCTGCTTTTCTATCTTCTGTACTCTGTACTGTATTCTGTATTGCACACACTGTAGTCTGCTTTTCACTAACTGTATACTGCACACACGGCACACACATACACTCTGCTTTACACTGATTGTACATTGTTCACACTGTACACTGTACACAATACACTGCACAACACACGGCTCTGCCATTTCTGCTTTATTCTGTATTTTGCTTTATCTGATAGTCATATTGATGTTTTCTCTGCAATTGTGGGTGTATGCCTACTTTCCCAGGCTTGCACCCGTGCCAGACGCGGAGACCCCCCTTGTCGTCCCGTTCTCGCGACGCTTCGACGAGAGATGCGTGTGGAGGCCACGAAAGACATTTAGCTTCTTTCGCCGCTACTTCGACACTATCACCCCTGTCGAGGTATGTTTTATTTCAGAATTTATCTAAGCTTTGCTTTTCACTGCATATTTCAATAATGATAGATAACAAACTGTATGTCATTTTCAGATCACTTGGCAGCCTTGGGCTCCGTTGCCGGCGACGATTCAGGACTGATTTGCCGGCGCTGAAGAGACCTCGCGTTTCTGGATCTTACTGGAGGGCCCGGTCTGTCGGGCTTGGTACCTGGGTGAGTGTTTCCTACGCCAGACCCTAGGGTTACCAGAGCAGATAGTCCCGGTTCACCCTCCTGAGGACATGAGGGAGACCGAGAGACTCACTACCGAGCAGATGGCCGATTATACTATCGGTTGGGAGGCGACCCGCTTCAGAGGCGTCGGCGACTACAGAGAGTACGTGCGGACGTACATTATGCGGTCTCTGAGCGGCGGCCGTTGAACTGAGGGAGCCAGGCCCGTGGCGCCAGCAGCTAGGGCAGGAGCGGGAGCTGGGGCAGGAGCTTCGAGGAGGGCTCGAGTTCGCGGCAGGGGGGGAGTTTAGGGAGGACGGGGGACCGGTTGGCCTGCTCTGCCCACTTTACTGACATACAGAGGGCAGGATGGGGCGACCTACCAGATCCCCTTTGCTCCTCCCCCGGCTGGTCATGAGTTAACCAGTATCCCCAACTTGCCTCCGGTATGTATTACTTCATTTTGCATCTTGCATTGGCATTTCATTTTAGTTTATTTGATATTTCACGGAATACTGATATATCTTGTACTTTTGCAGGCGTCCTCCGAGTACACCCGACAGTCCGTGGAGTTGAATGCCTCCATGATGGGGATGCTACAGCAGACCTTCGACCTTCTGGCCCTCTACAGCATTCCGGTATGTTCTTCTGACCACTGTCTCAAACCATTCATACACTGCTTCACATAATCTGATGCACGACACAACACCTGACACACTGATCTCACAGCATCTGATACACTGCATACACTGCATTTTGCACTGATAAACTGCTCACGGCATTTACACACCGTACTCATACACTGCATTCTGCACTGATAAACTGTCCACAGTATTCACACACTGTACTCATACACTGCATTCTGCACTGATGAACTGTCCACAGTATACTGATGCATTTGCCTTTTATGTACTTTTTCAGCCTTCCTTCCAGATTCCCGTTGTAGGAGGTGCTCCAGCTGGACCTTCCGTCCCTGCCCGAGGGAGAGATGAGGAGGGCAGAGTATTCCCCCGCACCAAGGCAGGGCGCACTCATGTCGGGAGTAGTTCGCGGGCTCCAGTCCCTGATGATGATGACGAGGAGTCGGAAGCGGAGGCGGAGTCATCGGAGGAGGAGACCGGAGGCGGCACTGGCTCGGGCTCTGATGACGATGCTGATGATGCTCCTGGACCTTTGTCCAGGAAGAGGACTAGGACAGACCGATAGCCCTCGGAGCCGCTTGACATGGATACAGATTTTTGTTGTTTTTTCTTCTTTCTTGTACTTTTCTCTTTTGTTGGTAGTTAGGATACTTTGTACTGCCGCAGGCAGATTTTTGTTTCCAAGACTTGTGTACTTGAAAAGATGATGAAATGAAACAGGCTTTTTATCTGAAAAAGAGTTTACATCCGTATATCTTTACATTTCATACTTTGCATTGCATCACACCATATTACACCTCGATGTAAATGAAATTGATTAGTTGTCTGAAAATTGAACACTTGCACTGTAATAATCAGATAACTAAACAGCCAACAGCCAAAATAACCCAAGCAACCCACTGCCTAATTCTGGACACACAGCCCTTACTCCACTGGGGATTGATCTGCATGCAGCTCGTAACACGGCATTTGGTTCATTTTTCACACAGCAAATTCTGAACAAACAACCCAATCTGACAAGACGGACTTCGGAGGTAAAACCAGCTGGAGTTGAAACACGCTCTGATGCCCCAATTTTTTTTGTTCTTTTGCTTCGCACAGATGTAAGGAATGGCACAGCACTCTGAGCATAAACGATTTTTGAAATTAAATAAGGGTTTTCAACCGGGGTATCGAGCCTACAACTGAACACAGTGGGGAGGACTCAAACAAAAGGGTACACGACCTAAACACAACGAGACACGCTCGGGAGAGACCTAAAACAAAGGTTGAGGTAAACAAAACAAAAGACGTGACATACAGTCGCGTTAACGAAGACGGGGGACCTCAGATCATGAGGAGCCAGTTTCTCTGGGTATTGTTTCCCACCCTTTTCTCATTTGTGATTCAAACATCACTCTGGAACTCAAGCTCGGTTTTTCTCTCAAAACCCTTTGGCTCGCTTTTTCTCTCAACTTACACCTCTCTATTCTTTATTCTCTCATTTTTCGTCCCTCCCCAAGGTGATAGGAAGTTGCGGGTTCATGCCCGATGCCGTTAGCTCACAGCTATTTCTTCTGGTGGGTAGAGTGCCCTCCTGGCAAGTATGTTGACGATGGGGGAAAGACAGGAAGCCTGACTCAACCGTGCCCATAGTTCATCATTTTGACCATTTTTCGTTTTGGTTTTCTACTAAAACAGTTTTGATCAAGATGAGAGTCGGATTAACGTACTTGTTCGATTTTTGATTTGAAAACCATGCAAGTCAGGCTGTAAGCACTGAAAAATTTCCTTTTTGGGTCCAAGAAAATGGTCCAGTTTTGGAAAATAAAACAATTTTCGAGAAAACTAGTCAACCTCAGTAAAAATTCTCAAAAATTATTTTTGCAAACGACCGGTGCTAAACAAGCGCGGAACTTACCCTCGAGATTCGCAACCTCGGATCGGAGGCAATGGAAAATTGCCCCTGGCTTGGAAGGGGTGGATGGCAACGGAAAGTTGCCCCTGGTTTGAACGGTGACTCACGGCAACAGAAAGTTGCCCCTTGTTTGGAAGATGCCGCAGCATATTGTAAACAGTTCTCACTAGTGATGATCATGACCGAACTATCTCGGATACAGAGAAAACGAAGATGGTCAAAACCAATATATGGACACAGTCACTTTGAAGGTGTTGGCGACTGGACTTTGGGATGAAATCGGAACCATTGTATGGACCGAGACGCTATGAAAGCATTGGGGGGCTGGACTTCAGAATGAAGTTGCCTACGTATCCCAAACATGGGAATCAAGCCTTACGTAGTTCTGGTTAAGGTACACTCGGGTATTTTAACCTTCACTTTTCAGGCTCTAACTTTTGCCAAGGTGCCCGATACAGGTTTTCGACCTTGCGAGCTTCTTTCCATTTTAATTTCTTTTTTTTTTTGTATCTTTTCATTCTCTTCTTCTTTTTTTTTTTTGCATTTTTTTGCTTTTTTTTGTATTTTTCTCTTGCTCTAACTTTTGCCTGGGTCGCCCTTCCGGGTTTTCGGCCCAGCGAGCCTCTCAAAGGGTAAAAGTGTAACAAGTCCGTGCCAAATAGTTTTTGAAGTTGAAGACTCTCTGTATCTAGGAGAACGGCTGTTGCAATGATTTGTAGGAGAATCCATCATGGCTGCTACACGAGCTTCTTCTGGTGAGATCTACTCTTTTTTATTCAACTTTGGTGCCTCTTGTTCGAGGGCTGCTTCTGACCTGGCCATACAGACCTTACATGGCATTTGACCGTTGAACTTTCTGAACGGATTCAAGGTTCAAAACGGACGGGTTGAATCTTGAGGCTAAGAGCGATCCTAGGCTGCACAATCTCAGGAGCGATTCCACACAGGTCTTCACAGGGCCACGCAAAACATTCGTTTTTGAAAGTTTTTAAGAAAGCGACAAATCGCTCGCGCCGAAGATAGTTTGGAACCAATCTGGATCAAGCTAGGGTCCTTCCCAGTACTCACACTGACAAGCATGGTTTCCTTCGTTAAAAGGCTTAGCATGCCTCTCTTTCTCTCAAAATGATCAAAATTTTGCAAAACCCGAGGAATTCCTTCGTCTTTGTTTTTATCACCGCAGTGTTCAAAAGGGGTTTTTGAAAAACTTAGGCTAATGCAATGAGTTTGGCATGCAGGAGAGCAGGCGAGATGTACTGTCAGCCCATTCAAATCCTCTAGCACAACTAACTTACACTGAAAGCAAGCATGAAAATGAGATAGCCACAGCTGTTTCATTCAGATTTGTTGGTATAACTGGCCCCTCGGCAGAAACAGACTCAAAAACAAAAACAGGTAATTACAAGACAAAACGGTGTTCGAGGCAATAACCCCGGAATCACCTGGTATTCTATACAAAGGGGACGGAGTCGCTACAACAAGACAGACCTTTAAGCAAAAAGACTGACTCAAGACAAAGTGACAGACTCAAAACAAAAGACTGACTCGATACCCAAGCCAGAATTTACAAAGCTAGCGTTCACAGATGCTCAAAAATGCGTACCAGACGCCACATCCAAAATATACCAAATGCTGCCCGCAGGTGGTTCACTTTCTGATTACATACTTGCAGTATCTGTGTCCTCAAAATTCAATAACTGGGTGGTAACGGACTTGGCTGAGGTGGGCGGGAGGATAACCTCGTTGTCAATCAAATCTTGCACCTCATGATGGAGGCGGAAACAATTGTCGGTAGCATGGCCTGTCTGCTGGTGGTACGCGCAGTACTGAGCAGCATCATGCGTAGCAGGGAGATTCTTCGGGAGAGGCCGAGGCTCCAAGGGTTTAAGGTGTCCCCCCTCAGCAAGGATCTGAAGTGCCTTAGATAGAGGCATGTAGAGAGCATGCAAGATCCTACGCCCTCGGGGCAGGTACTTTGAAGTCTGAGCATTCTTACTAGACGCACTAGCAAAAGGGTCGACAGGCACTGCCTTGGTTTTCTGATCTTTCCCAGGTGCAGGGTTGGGAATAGGAGGAACTGTTCTGGCATGACGGGGCCTATCCCGATTTTCTGTCTGACTTGAACTACCCTCAGGTGGAGTGGGGAAAGCATCCTCTACAGTTTTTGTCACAACTGCGGATATCTGTTGCTTGTTCATCCCCCTGGCTTTCAAAGCCTCGACTGCCCGCAGCAGTTGTTCAATGGAATCAGCGTCTGCCTTCATTTTGTTCTTGCCTCTGTCCGCAGCTGTAGACACCCCATTTTTGACCGACCTTAAGACTCAGACGTCGCCAATTGAGCGCTTGGTGATGTGGCATAATGTGCTCGTTCAGAAGTTTCAAAGTCGCGGCCGTAAGCCCTGCCTCCGGACTTCCGAACCCTTTTCTGTGCCTTGTCTCGGTTTGCGAACCAGACTCGGTTTTCTCTGTTTCTTTTCCTGAAGGGAGGGAGAGGTCCCGTAGACCATCTCTCAATGTCCGTAGGCTACATTTGGTGGCCGTAGGCCATTTTGCCCATTTCGGAGTCCGGTTCTCGGTTTTCGGAGCCGTCAGGCCGTGTGCCTCGGTTCGGGACCGCTTAACCATCTCCTATTGCTCTGATTTTTGGCATACATCTTATTTCATCCATTTTGAGGGGCACTGGGGGCTGAGAAACCCACTTCGAGGTCGAATACAATTTTCGGTGCTTAACAGCCCATTTCCGGGACCCCGAACTGCGTGTTTTGGCTCCGGAACATTCGTTTTGCAACGGTTTTCGCTCATTTTTGGCAGGTACCTCTGTTTTATCCCGAAGAAGGTCACTGAAGGGTGGGAGGCCAGCAATTGTTGCAGCAACCAGTTATCTCTCCTCCCGAGCCTCCCGGCGCCCGTTTTTCGCACTTCCGGGCTAATGTTGAATACCTTAGAGCTAGCGTTGCCAACTTTCAACCACATATCTGTGATCTACACATCTGGGAGGCCCCTAAAAGTTCATGGCCGGCCATTAAGGTCACCTGACCCTTTTGACCCTTTTCTTCCGGGCTAATGTTGAACCCCTTGGACCTTTTTTCTTGAACTTTGAACCACATATCTGTGATCTACACATCTGGGAGGCCACTAAAAGTTCATGGCCGGCCAGTAAGTCAACTTGACCCTTTTGACCCCCTCTTTCCGAGCCATTGTTGAACCCCTTGGGCCCACTTTCTTGGAACTTCAATTACATGGTTGTGTTGTACACACATAGGGCTACCTCCCCAATATCTGGCCGGCCAGAAAAGCTTGTTGACCCTTTTGACCCCTAGCCGGCCGGCTAGGGGGTGTGGCCGGCCGGCCACCTCCAGCCAAAGTGAGAGGCCGGCCGTGTTCTTCTCACTGTACCCTTTCCAGCTGTGGGGCAATATCCCCCAGATATTTTCTGTATCCGGGGGATATTTTGGGAGAGAGTTTTCCTCTCCATTTGACCCCCCTTTTACACCCCTTTCTTGACCATATAAACCAGCTGAGGGTCTTCTTCATGGAGGTTAGAAAAATTCTTCTCCAAGCATAAACCCTAAACTCCATTGTCTTCTTCTTCAATTCTTCAAAAAACCCTAACTTCTTAACCTTCATTCCTTCTACACCACCAAGCTCTACCACCACCATCTCATTTCCAGCAGCTAGGATGGATTCTTGAAGGCTAAGGGAGCTCCAAATCAACCCAAGAAGCAACAAAAGCTTGGATCTTCAAGGGTAAGTTACACTTTGATCCTTTTGACCCTTTCCTTTGATCTATTTCTAAGCCTCATCTCTTTTTGGTTTCAAGCTTCGGCCCTAACTGAAAAGGGCCATATTTTGAGCTCATCTTCACTTCTCATTAAGGGCTCAACCCTATTTGAGCCCTCCATAATACACTTGCTTCTTTGACCATCTTGTATGTTATAATTTTGCATGCTATTTTTGACCCATGAGCAATTTATTTTCGAGCATGTGGTAAACTGATTTAGGGCTTATTTTGAGCCCCTCTTCAACATTGGAGAAGGACTCAACATTCTTTGGTGTTTCCATATGTCACTTGTAGTTATATCCCCTATTTGGCCCCATTTTTGCATAAATTAGTAGCCCTCTTTGTTTCTGTTTTTGGACCTTGGTCCGAACTAAAAGTGGTCTTATTTTGGCCTATACTTCATGTTTCATTCACATTGTTTTCCTGTTTGGTGATTATTTTATACACTTCATGTTTTAGCACCTTTTGAGCCTCATTTTGCATCATATTTTTAGCATGTTTGTATACTGATTTTGAGGCTGCCATATACTGTAAATGTTCATATTTTTGGTCCATCTTCAGTGTTGTAGAAGGAAATTTTTCAGTTTGGGTTTAGCTTATACCACTTGCTTCATTACCCCTATCTTGGCCCCTATTCTTGTATGCTATTTTTGCCATACCTATATTTGCTGTTTGGCCTTGTTTATAACTGGAAAAGTTCTTATCTTGGGGCTGTCTAGCTTCTGTCTTTGCATCGCATGTCCATGTTGTGCATATTTAGGATGGCTATAGGCCATTTCGGATGCCTAATGTTGCATTTCGGGACATTTCCTTGCATTTCATGTCATTTCGCTTCATTTCGGGACTGTTTTCCCTCATATTTTGTTGCTGAAATTCCATTAGTATGCTTGCATATCATTTCCATGTCATTTCATATCATTTTATCATTGCCTCGGTTTGCGTGCCCGTGTGCACGCATTTCGAGGCACTTCATTTTCTGCCATCGGCATCCGATGTGAGTGTGGCTGAGGCTCACTCATGTTGGTATAAGCCCATTTGTCATTTCCATGTTATTTCATCACATTTTATCATTGCCTCGGTTCGCGTGCCCGTGTGTACGCATTTCGAGGCACTCCATTTTTTTATCTGACGGCATCCTATGTGAGTGTAGCTGAGGCTCACTCATGTTGGTATAAGCCCATTTGTCATTTTCATGCCATTTCATTGTATTTTATCATTACCTCGGTTTGCGTGCCCGTGTGCACGCATTTCGAGGCACTTCGTTTTCTGCCATCGGCATCTTATGTGGGTGTGGCTGAGGCTCACTCATGTTAGTATAAGTCCATATTGCATTCTGTATGTCATTTGCATTGCGTATGCATTGCCTCGGTTTGCGTGCCCGTGTGCACGCATTTCGAGGCACTCCTTTTTTATCCGACGGCATCCGATGTGAGTGTGGCTGAGGCTCACTCATGTTGGTATAAGCCCATTTGTCATTTCCATTGTCACTTTAGCACCGCCTCGATTTGCGTGCCCGTGTGCACGTACTTCGAGGCATCTCATCTTCATTGCATCTGTCATCACCTCGGTTTGCGTGCCCGTGTGCACGTACTTCGAGGCACCTCATTTGCATTGCATCTGTTATTGCCTCGGTTTGCGTGCCCGTGTGCACGCATTTCGAGGCATCTTATTTTCACTGCATTTACCATTACCTCGGTTTGCGCGCCCGTGTGCACGCATTTCGAGGCATCTCATTTTCAACATCCCGTCACTTTCTCGGTTTGCGTGCCCGTGTGCACGCATTTCGAGGCATCTCATTTCCATAGCATTCTGTATGTTAGGATTGTATCTTAGTTGCACTTCATGCATATCATGCATATTGCATCGTGTCCGGAATATGAGTTAGCCCGGGCACGGGAAATGAGGTACATTTCGTACTCCGAGTGATGGAATGTGTCTCAATTCCCCCAGTCACCGACACTCCGGATTATCCATGATGGAGTTAGGTTTTAGCTGTAGTAGCTGTAGTTTCATGTGCATTCATCCTATATTGAGTTGTGCATTTCGACTTCTCGGCCATCATGCCTCGGTATGCGTGATTGGTGGCACGAGGAGCGAGACATGCATATATTTGTGCAAATACATTGCTATGCCCCTTTCCTGCTCTCTGTTGCAGCAAAACCAGGAATCAGCAACTTTCCGGGACTTGGCACGCTTTTCAAAAATAACAGGTGTAAACAGAGGCTAATTGGGGCATTCCGGTGGATTTCCGCGCAAGACAGTCCGGACATGCATCATCCACCAGAAGCAAGGCAGTCCCTGGCTTGCACGCCAGTTTATTTGCTTTCTAGTTAATTCATTAATTAGTTGGAATTCTGTAATATTTTGGACTGTAATATTCTTTTATTTTGGGGACTGTAATATTCGGACTGTATTATTTATTCGGACCCTCTGTGCGAGGGCACAACTGTAATAAGTGTGCGTGAGTGTGATGTATGTCTTCCAACCCCACGTCTTTCTCCCTTTTATTTATCCGCTTATGATGGTTAGATTAGGGCATATTTCAATTAGCATACAGTATGACAGCATGTTTGCATTCATTCATCTGTATTGCATGCACCGGGCTCGGCGCATCATACTAACTGCATTGTACTTTTAATTCCAAGTTGAATACATGGTAGTTGTAGCATTTCATATACCATCTTAGAATAGCCGAGCCTGCTATAGTTGCATTTTGCATGTGTTGCATTAGACATTTCTGTATACTTAGGATTCATGCATGATTTCTAATAAGTGTCTATTTTGGCTTGGAGTACTCGGTAAGTTTTTATGCTTTAGCATCCTTGCATGCGTGTGAGTGCTGCCATGATAGCATGTTTACCATGAGGCTATATGCTTATTTGATATAACTGCCTGAATGCCTGTGGGTGGAGGCTATGTTATCTGAATTGGAGTAAATCATCAAATGTTTCAAGCCTGCCTGCGGGTAGCAAACCATTTTCAAAAACAAGCATGAAATGTTTTGTTCCAATTCGGGCGACCCGGTCTATACTTGTATGCTGTGCGCATCACATAGTAACCTAGGCTAATAACCGGTATAAGAACACACATTATTTTCAAAGATTGATATCATGGTTAGTAGAGGCCGGCCTATGACCGGGCGAGCGGGGGTGCTCACGAAGTGACCTTCCCCAATCGTACCCAAGTTCCCGAGCCGAGGCAACTTTGGTGATGACGGACACGTGGCCTTTTGGCACCGAGTCAGGGTTTCCTAAATTTCCCAGAATAAAATATTTAGGTGGCGACTCTGTATCTGGCAAAGCAGTCCATGTTTGGCACTTCTTTCAAAAATCTGTTTTCTTAAAACGATTTGCCGGATTTGGACTCTTTGGTTCAGATTTAGAACCGTGACTAACGAAAAGTCGAGTCCGAGCTGTAGCGAGGTCCCCCCGCGGGCTTGTTACAGCAGCCTGGTCAAGGGTTTGGGTTATTACTTCAGGGCGAAGCCCGGTTGTTGCTGACATGTCGTGGCTGTAGCTAGAAGCCACCTCTGGCTGGCTGAGCTCTATCACAATCCGCCCCAGTAGCGGGGGCTCCTGTGGCATGAAATTCCCGGCAGACGGTGCCGCTGGTGGCGAAGTCGACATTCCATAGGCCAGATTGGCCACGGATCTCTGGAGGTCACCAATCATTCCCATCAATTCAAATGTGGTGGGCTCGCGAGCCTGATACAACTGGAGGGTCCAGACTGGGTGTGCGACAGGCGACATAGGCGGATGCGATACATCAACATTGGTTTCATCCCGCAGGGTGATCCCTTGATCTAGCGTAGCTGTCATAACCACAATCTCTTATGAATTTTGCGTCGTCATAAGTCCTGCCTCAATCAAAGGGGAACACTAGCTATTCTGTATCAATCCTCTGGACACTCTGAACTGAAAGGAAAAACAAACAGCATTTCAGCCCAAACAGATCAATCACAGGTGTAGCCAAACAACTGCACTCTATTACTGATCATTGTTCCCCAGAATCACTGTCCCCAAAATCAAACTTGGTACCTGCAGACAACTGATCTCTCAATAACACTGATACTGGTGCCCTCAGGCCTGATACTCAATCTTGCAAACTGGTATGTACGTTCCTGTAGAGATACACTCTAAAAGCACATAGCAAGGAAAGAGAGCCAAAACCCCCCTATGTTGGGGTAGGGTTTCCCTGTCCTATTTTGTTAGGAGCTAGGGTTCCACTATGCACGCAGCAGTTTTCAAACAACCTAACATCGAGTAAGCAACCAGTCCTAGCTTGGAATGGTCACTATGAATTTCGATATGCACTAGGTCGAATGGTCGAAAAGGGTGCCCCGAAAAGGGTGCCCCGGTAAAACCGGGGTTTGTGTTCCCATACTGTCAGAGCCCACAACCGGTCAGCCTTATGGTCATGCCTTGACAAGACAAGCCTCCGGCAAACCGTTCAGGAATGGCAGATGGCAAACACGGTGTCCTAGGCGCACCAATGCACATGCAATGCAAAGAGACACATAAATGAGATCAAAACAGGATATCACGAGTTCGAGTCAAGCTCTCTAAATCCCCAGCAGAGTCGCCAGAAACTGTAGACGCGCCCGTGGGCCTCACTACAGTTCGGACTCAATTTGTATCACGGTTCTTAATCTGAACCAATGAGTCCAAATCCGGCAAATCGTTTTGACAAACAGATTTTTGAAAAGAAGTGGCAGACATGGACTGCTTTTCCAGATACAGAGTCGCCACCTAAATATTTTTAAATGGGAGAATTTAGGAAACCCAGACTCAGTGCGAAAGGCCACGCGTCCGTCATCACCAAAGTTGCCTCGGCTCAGGAGCTAAGGTACGATTGGGGAAGGTCAGCTATGAGCACCCCCTCTCGCCCGATCCGAAGATCGGCCTCTACTAACCATGATATCCGTTTTTGAAAACGTCATGTGTTCTTATTCCAGTTATTAGCCTAGAATTACTATATTATGCGCACAGCAAACAAGTATAGACTAGATTGCCTAATTTGGAAATAAGCATTGCATATCTGTTTGTCTTAAAAAGTACTTTGGAATTTGCTACTCGCAAGTAGGCTAAAATACGGATTTCAACGAGTTTTTCCAACTCAGACAATCCAACCTTCACCCACAGGCATCCAAACAGTTTATCACATAAGCATCTAGCCACATAGTAAGCATGCCGTCATGATAACATTCACACGCATGCGATATACTAAAGCATGAAAATACTTACATCGTACTCTGTGCCAAAACAATAAACTAGTTAGCCAACATACATGGTCCTAGTTCATGTCAAATTGACTAATGCAACACATACGGGATGCAATTAGAGTAGGCTCGGCTAACCTAAACATGGCATGTGAAATGTAATCAATTGATGCACGTATTCAATTTGGAATTGAAGTACAAATGCAGTTAGCATGATATACCAAGCCTGGTGCGTGCGAGACAAATGTATGGATGCACGCATGCATAGCATAAGGTATGCTAATTTAAACATGCCCTAATCTACCTTCATAAGCAGGTAAATAAAAGGGAAGAAAGAAGTGGGGATTGGAAGACATGCACACACACGCACCCACACTTATTACAGATTCGCCCTCGCTCGGAGGGACCAAATAAATATTACAGATAATTAACCTACAGGCTAATTAAATATTACAGGCTATCTAATTAGCTATGCAAATTAACTAATCTAGGGAAAATAGATAAACCGCCTCGGGAAGAGAGCCCAATGCAAAGCATGCTCCGTCCTGGTCGGAAGTACACTGTCATGCATAGGCTGCCTCTGTTTTCCCTGCTCTGCTTTTTTGAAGACTGCCAAAGTCTCAGAATTGCTTCCCTGGACATTGGGAGACACCACTGGCTGAGTAGAATAGCCACCGGCAGTGGTATGTGATCAGCGGCTGTTGGTGAAGCTATTGGCCACCAATGGATTGCCGGTCGGCACTAAAAACTGCCGGTCGGCAGAGAATGTCTGCAGAACCTGCAATTGACAGCAGCAGAGGGCAAGGCATAGCATGGCAATGCAATTCAAGCCATATATGCACCAATCATGTCCCTTATCATGTTAGTGACTCAAAGGGACATGCTCCTTGGTTCTCGGACCATCAATCGCGCATTTCCATGCGTGATGGCCCAAGGGACCAAGTGTGCACATTTTGATGTCAAGTGCAATGCAAACCAACAAACCAAAGGGGCCCAATCCCTATCACTAAATCAAGGGACACGGCATGCATGTTCAATGCAACCTAAGCATGTTAACTGACACACAACATGGTATAAAAGGGAGCATGCAAACATGCAATGCACATTAGGTACACAACCTAAGCAACAAGGCAAACAAGCATGCCACAACTATGCAAACTACTTAGAGCATGCAAGATGTGATCTAATCATGCAACATGCTAGTAATTTGACCAAGGGAATGCATGCCAAATGCAAATGATTTCAAGCATGCAACACACGCAACCAAAGCATGCAAACATGAGATAATGTAATAGCACTTGAATGGCGTACCAGGGATGGACTTACACTAATTGGACGGCTCTAAGTTAGGTCCAAAACGGTGGCCAAAGCTTAAGAAGATGGGACCAAACACACATACACACATGCACATGTTAAGGCCTAAACACTTAAGCATCAAAGGGCATCTTTTAAGCACACTTAAAAGGGAATAATCATGGACACGGGGCATGCATTAAGCTCTGAAAATCATGCAAGAACATGGTGCCAAACCAAGCAAACAAGATAGGCTAAACATGCAACAAATGGCCCAAGCATTCAAGGCAAGCTAAATGGGTATTTGATCACACTTAGCAAGACTAAGCATGGCATGAATTTAATGACCAAAAATAGAGTTTTAGCACATAAAACAAAGCCCAAAAGACCACTTAGATGGCATCTAAATGGCTTGAATTCAAAAGCATGCACAAATGCACTTTCAAGGAGCATACCACACAAGCTCATAAGGCATCAAAGAGGCATCCAAGGCAAGCATACAAGCATGCTAAGGGGACTGAAATGATGCTATAAATGGTGCCAAATCATTAAAATAAAGCAAGTAATGCATGCTACACACTCACACACTTAAGGCCAACAAGCCAAAATGCAAAGGGGCTATACTAAACATGTCATGGCCGACCAAAATGACTAAGGACAGACCTCAAACATGGCAAAATAAACACAAAAGCTTCACAAAGCCAAACCTAAAACATGCTAGAACATTGGTTTACAGCCTAAGGCATGTTGAGGCCTAAACATGGCATTACAAGATAGGTATGTTAAGCATGCATGGTGTACCAAAACCAACATACAACAATGCTATTTCATGGCAAAATAAGTATAAATAACAACCAAGGCATGGTCAACATGAGGCTTAGCTAGGTGCTCATTAAAGAGGCAAAAATGGCCCTTTTCAAGGACAATAAGGAGAGGGGTGACCCTCTTCTTCTTGGGACTTCAAGGCAACATCCTTACCACTGAAATCCCTCAAGATTTCAGTGGTGAGGAGGCCCAAACACCAAAGTCTCGGAGCTCACTCAAAATGGCACAAAATGGAGCCCCTCAAGGCTTAAGAGGGGTCAAACACCTCCAAACCACAAAACACTCTAAACAAACTATTTAGAGGGCCCAAAAATAGAACTTTTTTATATTATACACTAAGCTCGAAAACAGTTCTAAGATAGGCAAAAATAGTATGCAAAAATGGGAAATAAAGGGACAAACTTCTTACCCTTGAAGACCCTCTTCACAAATGAAGCTCCAGCAGCTTCTTTGAGCTCAAAACAGCTCCCAAGCTTCAAGAACAAACCTCTGGCCCTTCAAGAACCAAGAAAAGGTGTAACACTATGTGTTTGTGTGCAATAGTAAGACACAAACACACTTATACACACACAAAGGCAAAATGAGAGAGAGGTATAGAGATAGAATATATATAAATCCTAACCCTAGAACTCAAACCCTAAAATGGCTGTCTAAAATGTCTAACCTCTTCAACAAGAGAGAAAACCTCTCTTTATAGAGCTTTTTGTCTTGTAAAGCTTACAAGACAAGCTTCTAAAGAGAGAGATCCCTCCGTACACGTGTATGGAGGGGAGCCAAATGCAAGACAGCTGTATTAAAATATCTGCAAAAGCAGATGAACAGTAGTCGGCTACTCAAAATTGCCATTTTGACAAAATGGACTGCCGACCGGCAACAAATAATGCCGACCGGCAATATACATTGCCGATGGCAACAAAACACCAGCCGGTGGCCTCTGGCCATGGCCGGTGATGTGTGGGGATGCCTCACAAGACATTCCCTGCCCCTCCAAGGCAAAACACAAGTGTTTGGTGCAAAACCAGACACTAAACAGTCGAGTTCAGAGATCTTGAGGCAAAGCGCGTAGCCGAGACCTCCGGGAACTCCAAACGAACACAAACAAGGGTAATCACCAAGTGTTCTAATGGTGACGTCCAAATCTTGAGGATGGTCAAAAATGGGGTGTCTACAAAAGGTATGTAAGAATCACTTTCTGCTTAACTTAGAAGACAAGCTATTTTGAGTACAAGAACTGACTTGTCCGTCGGAGTGCTAATTCCAGCACCCCCGACCGAAGTGTTTGTGTCTTTTTAGGTGACTAGCTGAGGATCACTAGCGTCTCCTAGGATCTGAAGAGTATTTTCAAAACCACTTCTCCACAATTGGCGCTGTCTGTGGGAATACTCAAATACATCCATGGCAGGCGTGACTGAAGATCCTCCGATAGCCACTAGCAAGACCACACAGAGAGATGACCTCACTCCAGCAAACTTGCTTGGACTAAAAACCATCGCAGCAAGAC
The DNA here is from genome assembly GCF_055761805.1 of Camellia sinensis. NCBI lineage: Eukaryota > Viridiplantae > Streptophyta > Magnoliopsida > Ericales > Theaceae > Camellia > Camellia sinensis. The sequence goes on from NC_138966.1 coordinate 19,786,345, forward strand.
TTGCCTTGGACCTCTGCTCATCTTCAAACCCAACGCAAAAGACAATACAAGCGACCATGGCACAGGCTAGGCAAACCAAACAGAGGTTGGACAATATCATCGCTGAGAATGAACGCCTTCGTCGAGATCTGGCCTCGAAAATAACAAAATCCAACCAATCAGTGCACCAGGCTTCTAAGCAACCCCCGAGGGCAGATGATCGACGATCTCGAGCCCGACAGCAAGAAACTGACAGCCGTTGTGCCTTAACAGATCATCTTGAGGAGTTGGCAAAGAACGAACGTCTCCAGCAATGCGTCCGGAGGAGTGCGATCAAAACACCTGCCCTTCCAAAGGATGCATCTCCGCTTGACACTGTCCATATGATATATAGCCTGCCAGCAGCCCCAGCCGTGCATGTGATCCAATCACATCCAGGCCCCCAACAGCAAATCACGCCAGCAAAGTGGCTTCGAGAAACGCCAAGTATCACCTTTGATAACTCTGATTTGATCAGCTTAACACTCCCTCACTTCGATCCATTGGTTGTTGAGCTACGCGTAAACCGGTTCACCGCCGAACGCGTTCTTATCGACCAGGGCAGTACTTTGGAGGTTATGTATTATAAAACCTTCATCAAACTCGGATTCAACAAGTTAGACCTGACTCCGGCTCCTTATCCACTATTCGGCTTCAATGCCAATCCAGAGTACCCATTGGGAAAGATCAGCTTACCCGTTCGAGCAGGTTCCAGAACGATGGATGTGGAATTCTTGGTCGTCAGGCTGCCATCGCCGTACAATCTCATCATGGGGCGATCGTGGTTGCATACCTTGCAGGCCGTCCCAAGCACCTATCATCAACTGCTACGTTTCCCAACAGAACACGGCATTAATCAAATTCGTGGCTCCCAGAAATCGGCACAAGCATGCTATCTCCTTGCCGCCATAACGCCAAAGGAACTGCAAGTAAACTCCATTGAGGTGCCGAATTAGGAGATCCTTGATGACGTTGGGCGGCATCCAAATGAGAAGGCCATGGAAGGTTTAGACCGAGTTGACATCGATGGAAGCCCAGAAAAGTTCTTCATGATCGGCGCTTCTTTGAATCAGGCCAACAGGCAGCAGCTGATCTCTTTCTTGCTTAACAACCTTGATGTCTTTGCATGGACTCCGCACGAAATGCTGGGAATAGACCCGTCAGTTTCACAGCACCATTTGAATGTCGATCCCAAATGTAAGCCGATCATTCAGATAGGCTGGTGGTCAGTCGCGGAGCACACTGCCACCGTTGTTGAGGAGGTAGACAAACTGCTTGACGCCTGGGCAATTAGAGAAGTCACTTACCCTACGTGGCTCTCCAATACAATGGTGGTGAAGAAGAAAAATGGGACTTGGCGAGTGTGTGTCGATTTCACGGATCTGAACAAAGCTTGCCCCAAAGACTGTTTTTCTCTACCCAGAATTGACCAACTTGTCGATGTGACAGCACGCCATCAACGCATGAGCTTCCTTGATGCTTACAGAGGCTACCATCAAATCGCCATGCATCCAGATGACCAGGACAAAACTGCATTCCTCACCCCAAGAAGAACCTACTGCTACAAAGTTATGCCTTTTGGGATGAAGAATGCAGGGGCAACCTACCAAAGACTGGTTACCGCCATGTTCAAAGAGCAACTCGGCCACACTATGGAAGTATACATCGACGATATGGTGGTCAAGTCCAAAGAAGAACAGAATCATATAGCTGATCTAGAAAAGACATTCAGCATCTTACACAAATACAGAATGAAACTGAACGCTTCCAAGTGTGCGTTCGGAATTAGCTCTGGAAAATTCCTGGGTTACATCGTCAATCACCGAGGAATCGAAGCCAACCCGAGGCAAGTCACAGCAATCTTGGAACTCGGCTCCCCCCGTTCAGTAGAAGAAGTCCAAAAGTTGATGGGAATGGCCGCTGCACTCAACAGGTTCATCAGCCGGTCTACAGATCGCCGCCGATAATTCTTTCAGACACTACGGCAGGGTAAGGCTTTTGAATGGTCTGCCAAATACGAAAAAGCTTTCAACGGAGTCAAGACCTACCTCCGCTCAGTACCTCTCTTGACAACACCCGCTGCTGGTGATCCGCTCATTCTATATCTGGCAGTTTCTGATAGGGCCGCCAGTGCCGTTGTAGACACCCCATTTTTGACCGCCCTTAAGACTTGGGCATTACTAATGGTTTACTTGGTGGTAAAAGGTGTACAGGGCAAAGGTTCAAATTCGTTAGCAATGAGATAGTCAAATCCCAACTTCATACCCCTTTTGGACCAAAACAAATCTTGATCAAAAGATTTTAGATTTTAAAATCCTCTCTTTCAAAATGTTTTGAAAATAAAATTCCTACGATGTTCCGACGCTCACATTTCGGTAAATGTTGCGCTTTTCGGTAAACCGAGCAAGGACAAGTTGGAGATGAATGAGGCCACCACCGTTGGAAAGCTTACTTTCGGGGCTTCATTTTGCACTCAAGAATCTCCTAGAGCCAAGTCTGGGTGGGGGAGATATGATTGGTTGAAGTTGGGTATCATCCCGGTTGGATCGAATCTGTGCGGCTTCACCAAAATGGGCATAACCTTTTCCATAGGAGGAATTTTACTGCAAGGTTTGCACCATTGGAAAGCTAACTTCCGGGGCTTCAATCTGGACACCCACCGGCCACTTTTTGACCTTGGCAGCCACCACCGGCCATCAATTTATCCAACCGGCCAAATAGATGGCCGACCGACCATTTAAAATAGCCGACCGACCAATTTTACTGGCCAACGACCTTCCGGAGTATTCTACAGATTGAGTGGATGCCAGCTATGCCAGCTAGAGGGCACAGACTAGATCCTCCATATGGAGGATCTTTGCTCTTAGTTTGAAGCTTCTAAGAGAAGCTTTGGTCCATTGACTCTATAAAGGAAGCTCTCCTCTTCCTTATACCAGGTTAGAAAAACCAACTGGAGTTATATGCATACAACCCTCCCTATCTCTCTCATCCAAGCCTCCAAACACCCTTGACCTTGCACCATTTACCCTACATCTCATAGCACAAGGCCTCCATCCTTCATTCCAGCACTTTGGGATTGTTTTGGAGAGGTTAAAGGCTCGGAAATTTGGTCCAAGAGCTACTGGTTCATTGGTCTTCAAGGATAAGTTCTCTTCTCCTCTTTTCTTGCCTTATTTTTCTTTGTATCTAAGCCATACATGCTAGCTTTTTTGGGCTCCGACCTAAACTGTAAATAGTCCTATTTTGAGCCCCTTTTCATGTTGGATCAAGGACCTCCTACTGTTTGAGGTCTTCTACTACCACTTGCCTCTTTATCTCTCTTTTAGGCCAATTTTTGCATAGTATTTTAGGCTTACTTGTGAGCTGTTTTCGACTTTTCCATAAACTATGAAATATAATTTTTTGAGCCCCTCTTCAACATTGTTGAAGGGCTCTCCTCTGTTTGAGAACAGAAGCTACCACTTGTCTCTTTACCCCTCTTTTAGGCCTTTTCTTGCATGATAGTTTGGCCTTATTTTTGATTATTTTCGTGGCTTGATGTAAACTGTAAAGTGCCTTTTTTTGAGCCCCTATTCAACTTTGTTGAAGGGATCTTTTCCATTTGGGGCCAGCTGCTGTCCCTTTGTGTTTAATCTCTCTTTTAGGGCCATTTTTGCATGATAGAATAGCCCTATTTGTGTTCATTTTTGAGACTTGTTATAAACTGGAAAAATGCATGTTTTGGGACTGTCTTGCATCTGTCTTAATGCTTCATGATCAAATAATGCATGCTTTGTATAGCTGTAAGTCATTTGGGGAGCCTAGTTTCGAGTTTCGGGGTTCATTCCATGCATCGGGTGCCATTTTTCCATGTTTTGGGGTTGTTTAGCATCATACTTCAGTGCTGGGATTTTCATGTTCATATGCCATGTTTCATCATTTTCAATGCCTTTGTAGAGTTGTGTTTTGTGCCTTAGACTCGGGGCCATTGCATTGTGCATGTTTGCATGCATCTTGGTTGCCTCATTTTCATCACATGGACACTGATTCTGGCATGCTTGTGAGCTATCCGTGTTAGTTTAAGTCCATCATCGCATGTTTTTGCATGCCATGTTTGCTTACATGTTTAGGTTGCGTGCCTAGTATACATTGCTCATTTGCATGTTCATGTTGCATACTTAGCCTCCATGCTTAGGTTGCATTTCATTGAGCATGCATCCCTTGCCTCTTGATCAACCATGATAGGGGTTGGGGCCCTTTGATGTGTTTTGTGCTTGCATTCCATTTGATATCGAAGTTGCTAACTTGGCCTCTTAGGCCATCATGCATTGAAATACGTGATTGATGGCCCGAGGGTCGAGGGCCGTGCTCCCTTAAGTCCATTGCATGATAGGGAGAGTGGCCATGCATACATTGCTTTGAATTTCCTTGCCATGCACTGTCTGCCCTCTGCTGCTGTCAAAAATAGGTTCTGCAGGAAGCATTGGCCGGCCGGCCACCTATACTGCCGACCAGCCATTCATTGTTGGCCGATGGATTTACAAATGGCCGATAACCATCCGGACATGGCCGGTGGTGATCCCACTTGGTCGGTGATGCTCCCCAGTGTCCAGAGAGTGCACCTTGGGAGTTGTACAATTTTCAGAGGAGCAGAGCAGTGTAAACGGAGGCAACAGTGCTACGGCAGCGAGTTTCCGGGCGAGATGGGTCAAGCATGCATCATTCACGCATTCCGAGGCAGGGCTGTGGCCCCCATCCTTTTGCATTTAATTTTTTAATTAATTAGAAGTTCTGTAATAATTAATTTAGTATTATTTATTCGGACTGTAATATTTATTTGGACCCTCCGAGCGAGGGCAATTGTGTAATAAGTGTGCGTGAATGTGTGTATGTCTTCCAACCCCACGTCTTTCTTCCCTTTTATTTACTAGCTTTCAATGGTTAGTCTAGGGCATGTTTCAATTAGCATACAGTATGATAGCATGTTTGCATCCATTCATTCGTTTTGCATGCACCGGGCTCGACGCATCATTCTAACTGCATTTGTATTTCAATTCCAAATTGAATACGTGTTATCTGTTGCATTTCACATGCTATGTTCAAGATAGCCGAGCCTATTCTAGCTGCATCCTGCATGTGTTACATTAGCCATCTTAACATGAACTAGGATCATGCATATGATTACTAACTAGTTTTTGTTTTGACTTGGAGTACTCTGTAAGTCCTTTTGCTTTAGCATACCGCATGCGTGTGAGTGTTGCCATAATTGCATGATTACCATGAGGCTAGCTACTTATGTGATATAACTGCTTGAATGCCTGTGGATGAAGGTCGAATTGATTAAATTGGGATAATTCATTAAAACTGTGAGTTTTAAGCCCACTCGATAGTGGCAAAATCATTTTTTCTAAAAGTCCACTTAAGGGTAGCAAAACATGCATTTTAGCCTACTTGCGAGTAGCAAACCATTTTCAAAACAAACATGCTATGTTTTGTTCCAATTTAGGTGATTTGGTCTATACTTGTTTGCTGTGAGCATAACATAGTAATTCTAGGCTAATAACTGGAATAAGAACACATAACGCTTTCAAAAACGGATATCACGATTAGTAGAGGCCGATCTTCGGATCGGGCGAGAGGGGGTGCTCATAGCTGACCTTTCCCAATCGTACCCAAGCTCCCGAGCCGAGGCAACTTTGGTGATGACGGACACGTGGCCTTTGGCACCGAGTCAGGGTTTCCTAAATTCCCCCATAAAAAATATTTAGGTGGCGACTCTGTATCTGGCAAAGCAGTCCATGTTTGGCACTTCTTTCAAAAATCTGTTTCTCAAAACGATTTGCCGGATTTGGACTCTTTGGTTCAGATTAAGAACCGTCACAATTTGAGAGTCCTGAACTGTAGTGAGCCCAAATGAACAGAACGGGACTCACCCTGCCGGGGCGTTCGGGGACGTCTACAGTTTCTGATGACTCTGCTGGGGAGGTTAGAGAGCTTGACTCGAACTCGTGATATCCTGTTTTGATTTCATTCATGTGTCTCTTTGCATTGCATGTGCATCGGTGCGCCTAGGACACCGTGTTTGCCATCTGCCATTCCTGAACGGTTTGACCGGAGGCTTGACTTTGTCAAAGCATGCCATAAGGCTGACCGGTTGTGGGCTCTGACAGTATGGGAACACAAATCCCGGTTTCACCGGGGCACCCTTTTCGACCATTCGACCTAGTGCATGTTGAAATCCATAGTGACCATTCCATGGTAGGACAGGTTGCTTACCCGATTATAGGTTGTTTGAAACCGCTGCGTGCGTAGTGAAACCCTAGCTCTTGACAAAATAGGACAGGGAAACCCTACCCCAACATAGGGGTGTTTTGGCTCCTATTTGCTTGCTATGTGCTGTCAGAGTGTGTCTCTACAGGTTGTGTGTATTAGTTTGCAAGACTGAGTATTAGGCCTATGGGAATCAGTATTTTGGGGCAATCAGTTTTACCCGAGGGTATCGGTTTACAAGCAGAATTTGGGACAGAATTCAGTAAAGATTCAAATCTGTTTTGGCGAAATCAGGCTGAGATGCTGTATGTTTTCTCTTTTGCTAGGTAGTCTGGGAACCATAGCTTCAAAAGGCTCCGATATCCCCCCGGTACATTGGACTAGTGCTGATAGACTTTGTTAGGTCAGAAATTCAATTCGAGGGCAACCACTGTTCATTCGTTGAGGCAAGGCAAAGAAAGGCCAGTTGGGGCTCACCGGTCCATCTGATCCGTCAGTCGCCGGTCACATCACCTTTGTTCAGACTCAGCAGACCATGATGGCACAGGGTTCGGAAGAACTTGCAGCCGTGATAGCAGCGTTAAATCAGGCAACTGCCATGCAGAATGAGACCAGTGTTGAAACGCAATGCCCATCTGGGGCATTTGCCTCACATCCAGCTTTGGGACCCCAGCCGAACTTTGACCCACTTTCGCCAGTTGAAGATTTGCAGTGTCCAAATCCTCAAGAAAGGTTGACTCAAGCTCAGGTGCTCAGACCCCTGGTGCAGCCTAATGAGAGACTTTATTTCCTTTATGTTAATGAGCTCAATCCGACTGTAGTGAAAATTGCGAACCTTGAGAGGCAATTTAAAATGGCACAGGGCCTTAACTCCATTCCTGACATTGAGGATGGGCACACTGAGGCTGCCGTACAGCTCCCAGACAGATTCAAAATGCCATATATTGACCGTTTCGACGGGTCTGGAGATCTAATGGTACATATCCGACTTTTCTTGGATGTCCTGAAGCCTATGGGTCTGACTAAGCCACAGAAACTCTCCCTGTGTGGAAGAACCCTGTCGGGTGTAGCAGCCACTTGGTACGCTAAGTTGGAAGATAAAGTGAAGCAAAACTGGGAAGAATTGGCTGAGGCCTTTGTTGATCAGTATTCTTACAATACCCAAGTTGAAATGACCATCCAAGAGCTTGAAGCAACCCGCCAGAACCCAACAGAGCCTTTTGTGGAATTTGTTGCGAGGTGGAGAGCAAAGGCAGCACAGATGATAGATCGCCGCCCTTCTGAGAGGGATCAAGTACAGATGATGGTGCGAAACCTCGAGCATGATATGTTGCAAAAGTTGATAGTCGCTCCGCTATTCACTTTCAAAGGTTTGCATGATCTGGGGGTTCAGATCGAGAATGCGTTCAACAGTGGGATCATTCCCAGAACAAGTGAACCGACGAGGAAGGTTTTTGCAGGGAGTACCAATGCTGGTAGTAGCGTCATTCCCAAACCCACCGAGATCAATGCAGTCGCCACAACCAACCCTTTTGTCAAACCAAGCCTACAAACAGTCGGCCCAGCCCGAGCTCAGGGCAGAACTTTCATTCCCCTCTATATGAGCCTGACTAGCGCACTAAAAGTCTTGATGGAAAAAGGGCATCTCAAACCCCTTGATCCTCAACCTCTGCCTGACCCACTTCCAGCCAGACATAATCCCTCCAAGTACTGTATGTACCATCAGCAGCGCGGTCATGGCACTGACCGTTGCTACCGCCTTCGTTATGAGGTCCAAAATCTCATCGACAACCGGACGATAGCTCCACCTTCAGCCCCTAATAACCAAGTACCTCATCCACATCTCAATCTAATCCACACACTGGCCGTCCCTTATGACCCCAGCGTATACATCACCCCGGCCCATCTACCTAAGCCTGAGGTGTTTATCTCAGAAAGCATGGACTTATGCATGATGGGTGCATCTGAACCTCAATTATCTCAAACCCATGAACCCACTACTTCTGAGCTGATGAGGATGATCGAAGATCTTCAGAGAACTGTGGCAGATCTGGCCTTTGGAGTTTTGGCTCCGTCATCAACCGCATCACATACCAGGGAGTTCATGTCAAAAGGCTCCTCAGGACGGGCTGCATTGGGAGAAGGCCACTCTTTTAGCAAAGTGGAGGCCAGTGATAAGAACAAGGCAGGGGCAAGCGTTAGTCCCCATGAACACCTTCAGTGGGATGTTGTGGCTTTGAAAGCCGAAGGGCTGAACAAACAGCAAGTACTCGCAGTTGTTGCAAAAAATGTGGACGACATTTTCGCTACTCAGAATGAGAGCAGTCTGAATCAAGGGGCAAGCTGGGAGAAGGGCCGTTGTACCGGGAATGTTCCTTTCAGCTCTAAACCCTCGCTCGGAAGAGATCAGCAAACCCAGTCAGCGCCTACCAATCCCTTTGCTGGTGCATCCAGCAAAACTCCACAAACCTTAAAACACCCACCTCGAGGCCAGAGGGTGTTCGCGCCACTGTACATGTCTCTATCAGCGGCCTTGAGGGTTCTGATTAAAGAGGGGGATCTGAAACCCCTGGAGCCACGACCACTGCCAGATAGACTTCCTCCCTCCCATGATCCGGCCAAGTACTATGCCTTTCATCAGCAAGTCGGCCATGTCACTGATAGTTGTTTCCGTCTTCGCCACGAAATACAATATCTGATTGACAATAAGGTCATCGTCGCACCAACTCAGCAAAGTTTATCGTCATTGGATCAGTGAACCTGGGGGATAATGTGATGTGATCGGGGGATGAACCACCTGCGGGCGGCGCTTAGTTTACTTCAGATGTGGTATATGGCACGCACAATTTTGAGCAATGTGCGAACACTAGTTTTTGTACTTTCTGACTTGGGTATTGGGTCAGTTTTGTTGCTTTGTATATGGTCAGTCTTTTTGTACTGAGTCGGTCAGGTCTGTCTTGTTGTATCGAGTCAGTCCTGTTTGTTAGAGTCAGGTGATTCCGGGGGTGTTACCTCGGGCATCACTATTTTGTTTTGTGTTTGTCTTTTCGCTTTCTTTTGAGTCTGTTTCTGCCATGGAGCCAGTTACACCAACAGTTATGAATGAAACAGCAGTGGTTTTTTTCATGCTTTTATGCTTACTTCTGCCTTGTGCCAGTTGTGCCAGAAAGTCGAATGGAACGACAATGCATTTCACCTGCTTTTCTGTGCTTTTAAGTTATTGCGTTGACCTAAGTTTTTCAAAGCTGTTTTTGAACATTGTGATGAAAACGAAGAGGAAGGAATTCCTCGAGTTTTTGTAAAAATTTGATCATTTAAGAGAAAGAGAGGCATGCTAAGCCTTTAATGATCGAGATCATGCTTGTTAATGTGAGTACTGAGAAGGATCCTGGCTTGATCCAGATTGGTCTCACACTGTCTTCAGCGCGAGCGACTAGTCGCTTTCTTAAAAGATTTCAAAAAAAAAAAAATGTTTTGCGCGATCCTGCGAAGACCTGTGTGGAATCGCTCTTGAGATTGTGCAGCCTAGGATCGCTCTCAGCCTCGAGACTCGACCCCTCATTTTCAAACCTTGAACTTGGATTCAGAAGGTTCAACGATCAACCACAATGTGAGGCCTGTGTGGCCTGATTTGAAGCAGCCCATGAATTAGGGACAGGGAAGTCAGATCAAGAAGATCAGATGTCATCAAAAGAAGCTTGCAAAGCTAGATTAGAAGCACCCCTCGAACCAGGGGCAAAAGATGCCAGATTGTGCTCGAAGAGCCGAAGATGGATCATTCCACAAATCAATGAAGATCGGCAAGAATGCCAAATCCCAAAGGGAGGAAAGAAGAAAGTATTGCTGAAGAAAAACTGAGTTCCGATCCACAACACTAGGGGCAAATTCAGCCTCCATTGGATGGACTCCTACATCGTCAGCGAACAACAGCCGTTCTCCTGGATTCAGATGACTTCAGGATCTCAAACCATTCAACATGGACAAAGCTACACTTTTACTCTTGAGAGGCTCGCTGGGTCGAAAACCCGGAAGGGTGACCCAGGCAAAAGTTAGAGCAAGGAAAAGAAGAAAAAAGAAAAATACAAAAAATGAAAATAAAGAAAATAAAAAAAGAAAGAAAAAAAGAAAAGAAAAAAAAAGTTGAAAAAGAAAAAAGAAGAAATGAAATGAAAAGAATTGAAAAGAATTGAAGAACATAGCGCGTAAGGTTGAAAACCCACAAAGGGCGGCCTTGGCAAAAGTTAGAGCACAAAAGGAGAGGTTAAATACCCATTTTTGACCGCCCTTAAGACTTGGGCGTTATTGATGGTTTACTTGGTGGTAAAAGGTGTGCAGGGCAAAGGTTCAAATTCGTCAGCAATGAGAGAGTCAAATCCCAACTTCATACCCCTTTTGGACCAAAACAAATCTTGATCAAAAGATTTTAGATTTTAAAATCCTCTCTTTCAAAATGTTTTGAAAATAAAATTCCTACGATGTTCCGACGTTCACATTTCAGTAAATGTTGCACTTTTCGGTAAACCGAGCAAGGACAAGTTGGAGATGAATGAAAGAGAGATGAAATCTTTGAAAAATCTTTCAAAACGCTATGTTTAGGGGTTTGGAGTTGAAGAAAAGAGGAAAGAAGAGGAGAAAACTAGTTTGGGAGAAGTTCGGCATGAATCCGGGTAAGAGAGAGTTGAGCAGCGCTCACTGAATCGGGCTTATTCATTTGTATACTTAGATTTTAGCTATGAGACCACCACCGTTGGAAAGCTTACTTTCGGGGCTTCATTTTGCACTCAAGAATCTCCTAGAGCCAAGTTCGGGTGGGGGAGATATGATTGGTTGAAGTCGGGTATTATCCCGGTTGGATCGAATCTGCGCAACTTCACCAAAATGGGCATCACCTTTTCCACAAGAGGAATTTTAATGCAAGGTTTGCGCCATTGGAAAGCTAACTTCCGGAGCTTCAATCTAGACACCCATCGGCCACTTTTTGGCCTTGGCAACCACCACCGGCCATCAATTTATCCAACCGGCCAAATAGATGGCCGACCGACCATTTAAAATAGCCGACCTACCAATTTTGCTGGTCAACGACCTTCCGGAGTATTCTACAGATTGAGTGGATGCCAGCTGTGCCAGCTGGAGGGCACTGACTAGATCCTCCATACACGTTTACTCTTAGTTTGAAGCTTCTAAGAGAAGTTTTGGTCCATTGACTCTATAAAGGAAGCTCTCCTTTTCCTTATACCAGGTTAGAAAAATCAGCTAGGGTTATATGCATACAACCCTCCCTATCTCTCTCATCCAAGCCTCCAAACACCCTTGACCTTGCACCATTTACCCTACATCTCATAGCACAAGGCCTCCATCCTTCATTCCAGTACTTTGGGATTGTTTTGGAGAGGTTAAAGGCTCGGAAATTTGGTCCAAGAGCTGCTGGTTCATTGGTCTTCACGGGTAAGTCCTCTTCTCCTCTTTTCTTGCCTTATTTTGCTTTGTATCTAAGCCATACTTGCTAGCTTTTTTGGGCTCCTCCCTAAACTGTAAATAGTCATATTTTGAGCCCCTTTTCATGTTTGATAAAGGACCTCCTGCTGTTTGAGGTCTTCTACTACCACTTGCCTCTTTATCTCTCTTTTAGGCCAATTTTTGCATAGTATTTTAGGCTTACTTGTGAGCTGTTTTGGACTTTTCCAGAAACTGTGAAAGATCTTTTTTTGAGCCCCTATTCAACATTGTTGAAGGGCTCTCCTCTGTTTGAGAACAGCAGCTACCACTTGTCTCTTTACCCCTCTTTTAGGCCTTTTCTTTCATGATAGTTTGGCCTTATTTGTAATTATTTTCGTGGTTTGATGTAAACTATAAAGTGCATTTTTTTGAGCCTCTATTAAAATTTGTTAAAGGGCTCTTTGCCATTTGGGGCCAGCTGCTGTTCCTTTGTGTTTAATCTCTCTTTTAGGGCCATTTTTGCATCATAGATTAGCCCTATTTGTGTTCATTTTTTAGACTTGTTATAAACTGGAAAAATGCATGTTTTGGGACTGTCTTGCATCTGTCTTAATGCTTCATGATCAAATAATGCATGCTTTGTATAGCTGTAAGTCATTCCGGGTGCCTAGTTTCGAGTTTCGGGGTTCATTCCATGCATCGGGTGCCATTTTTCCATGTTTTGGGGTTGTTTAGCATCATACTTCAGTGCTGGGATTTGCATGCTCATATGCCATGTTTCATCATTTTCAATGCCTTTGTAGAGTTGTGTTTTGTGCCTTAAACTCGGGGCCATTGCATTGTGCATGTTTGCATGCATCTTGGTTGCCTCATTTTCATCACATGGCCACTGATTTTGGCATGCTTGCGAGCTATCCATGTTAGTTTAAGTCCATCATCGCATGTTCTTGCATGCCATGTTTGCTTACATGTTTAGGTTGCGTGCCTAGTATACATTGCTCATTTGCATGTTCATGTTGCATACTTAGCCTCCATGCTTAGGTTGCATTTCATTGAGCATGCATCCCTTGCCTCTTGATCAACCATGATAGGGGTTGGGGCCCTTTGATGTGTTTTGTGCTTGCATTCCATTTGATATCGAAGTTGCTAACTTGGCCTCTTAGGCCATCATGCATTGAAATGCATGATTGATGGCCCGAGGGTCGAGGGCCGTGCTCCCTTGAGTCCATTGCATGATAGGGAGAGTGGCCATGCATACATTGCTTTGAATTTCCTTGCCATGCACTGTCTACCCTCTGCTGCTGTCAAAAACAGGTTCTGCAGGAAGCTTTGGCCGGCCGGCCACCTATACTGCCGACAGGCCATTCATTGTTGGCCGATGGATTTACAAATGGCCGATAACCATCCGGACATGGCCGGTGATGATCCCACTTGGTCGGTGATGCTCTCCAGTGTCCAAAGAGTGCACTTTGGGAGTTGCACAATTTTCAGAGGAGCAGAGCAGTGTAAACAAAGGCAACAGTGCTATGGCAGCGAGTTTCCGGGCGAGATGGGTAAAGCATGCATCATTCACGCATTCCGAGGCAGGGCTGTGGCCCCATCCTTTTGCATTTAATTTGTTAATTAATTAGAAGTTCTGTAATAATTAATTTAGTATTATTTATTCGGACTGTAATATTTATTTGGACCCTCCGAGCGAGGGCAATTGTGTAATAAGTGTGCGTGAGTGTGTGTATGTCTTCCAACCCCACGTCTTTCTTCCCTTTTATTTACTAGCTTTCAATGGTTAGTCTAGGGCATGTTTCAATTAGCATACAGTATGATAGCATGTTTGCATCCATTCATTCGTTTTGCATGCACCGGGCTGGGCGCATCATTCTAACTGCATTTGTATTTCAATTCCAAATTGAATACGTGTTATCTGTTGCATTTCACATGCTATGTTCAAGATAGCCGAGCCTATTCTAGCTGCATCCTGCATGTGTTACATTATCCATCTTAACATGAACTAGGATCATGCATATGATTACTAACTAGTTTTTGTTTTGGCTTAGAGTACTCTGTAAGTCCTTTTGCTTTAGCATACCACATGCGTGTGAGTGTTGCCATAATTGCATGATTACCATGAGGCTAGCTGCTTATGTGATATAACTGCTTGAATGCCTATGGATGAAGGTCGAATTGCTTAAATTGGGATAATTCATTAAAACTGTGAGTTTTAAGCGCACTCGATAGTGGCAAAACATGCATTTTAGCCTACTTGCGAGTAGCAAACCATTTTCAAAACAAACATGCTATGTTTTGTTCTAATTTAGGTGATTTGGTCTATACTTGTTTGCTGTGCTCATAACATAGTAATTCTAGGCTAATAACCGGAATAAGAACACTTAACGCTTTCAAAAACGGATATCACGGTTAGTAGAGGCCGATCTTCGGATCGGGCGAGAGGGGGTGCTCATAGCTGACCTTCCCCAATCGTACCCAAGCTCCCGACCCGAGGTAACTTTGGTGATGACGGACATGTGGCCTTTGGCACCGAGTCATGGTTTCCTAAATTCCCCCATTAAAAATATTTAGGTGGCGACTCTATATCTGGCAAAGCAGTCCATATTTGGCACTTCTTTCAAAAATCTGTTTCTCAAAATGATTTGCCAGATTTGGACTCTTTGGTTCAGATTAAGAACCGTGACAATTTAAGAGTCCTGAACTGTAGTGAGCCCAAACGAACAGAACGGGACTCACCCTCCCGGGGCGTTCGGGGACGTCTACAGCCGTACTGCTAAAACAGGAGGAGGGGGAGCGATGGCCAGTGTATTATGTGAGCAAGGCAATGGTTGATGTCGAAACACGCTACCTTCCGCTGGAAAAACTCATCTTAGCCCTAGTCACGGCGGCAAGAAAACTGATGCGTTACTTCCAGGGACATAGCAATGGGGTGCTAACAGATTATCCCCTCCGATCAGTACTACGGAGTGCAGAAGCATCGGGACGTGTTTCAAAATGGGCTCTTGAACTCGGCCAATACGACATTCAGTTTTTACCTAAAACCGCAATCAAGGGGAAGGTGTTGGCCGACTTTGTTGTTGAATTCACCGGTGAGCTTGCCAATCTCAAACCTGACGAAGTTCGACCAAAGCCGAACTGGAGAATTTATGTCGAGGATATTTGGCAATTATACTGTGATGGATCGTCTAACCAAAGGGGCAGCGGCGTCGGAGTTGTAATCGTGTCTCCAGACGGCGCAGTAATTGAGCAGGCCGTCAAGCTTGGCTTCGAAGCATCAAATAACGAAGCCGAATACGAAGCCCTTCTAGCCAGTCTGCGGAATGTGCACCTTCTCGGCGCTCGGCGTCTGCTTGTGTTTTGTGATTCAAAATTGGTAATCAGTCAGCTAAAGGGGGAGTACACGGCAAGAAACGACCGTATGGTGGCCTACATGAAAACGGCCAATTCCTTGCTGGAAAAATTTGACCATCACGAATTGAACCAAATAACACGCGACCAGAACACACACGCGGATGCCTTGGTGTGCTTAGCCTTCGCCATCAATTCTGAGATCAAACGGACCATCGAAGTAGGTTTCATCCCGGAGCCGAGTATTGGCCCTTTGGAGGAAATCCATATCAACGTTATAGAATCCGCACCAAGTTGAATGGACCCTATTGCTGCATTCCTCTCTTCTGAACAACTCCCAGAGGACAAAAAAGAAGCACACAAGCTGCGAAATAAAGCCCTGCGATACTATCTGGGTCCGCAATGAGGGCTTTATAAAAAGTCCCTCTCTGGTCCATATTTGGAATGTGTGCACCCCGACAAAGTGGAGGAGCTTGTAACAGAGATACATGAGGGCAGTTGTGATGCCCATTCTGGCGGACGCTCCCTGGCCCATCGAGCTATAACACAAGGGTATTATTGGCCGACAATTAGAGCTGACGCGGAGAGTTATATAAAAAAGTGCGAACAGTGCCAAAAGTTCTCCCCATTAACCCATCTGCCTGCCGAAGGGTTGAACTCTATCACCAGCCCCTGGCCGTTTGCTCAGTGGGGATTTGATATCGTAGGACCACTGCCGAGGGCCCCAGGGAACAAGCGATTCTTAATCGTCGCGACAGATTACTTCACAAAATGGGTCGAAGCGGAGACTTTAACATATATACGAGATGCCGACATTAAACGCTTTGTATGGAGAAACATCATAACACGATTCGGCATTCCGAGAGCTCTCATCTCAAACAATGGCACCCAGTTCGATTGTCGCGTATATCGAGAGTTATGCAGCAAATATGGTATTCGGCCTTACTTCTCTACACCGGCCTACCCCCAAAGCAATGGTCAAGCCGAAGCCTCTAACAAATCCATCCTGGACGGCATCAAAAAGAGGCTGGAAAAAGCTAAAGGCAAATGGGTCAAAGAATTGCCGAGTGTATTGTGGACTTATCGTACTACGCCGAGGAGATCCACTGGAGAAACGCTGTTTGCTCTATGCTTGCCCTGGATCTGATTCTAATCGAAGAACGAAGAGACCGCGCCCTGGCATCCACGGCACGATATCAGCAGCAGCTTGCCAAGTCGTATAATCAGTGAGTTCAGTTACGCCGATACACGCCAGGAGAGTTGGTCCTAAAGAAGGTACTTCCAGTCGACCGAAGACCAGCCGATGGAAAATTGGGTCCAAACTGTGACGGCCCCTATCAGATAGAATCCATCGTAGGAACAAGGGCATACCAGCTCTCAAACATGTCAGGAAAAAGCCTCCCACGGCCTTGGAATTCAACACATTTACATAAATTCTATCATTGACCTGACTTGTGGGCTTGATACTTGTACATATTCCACCGTTGCATTACAAAGCTTCTCATTTTTTCAAGATCGCTCCCAAGCCTTTAAGGGCCGATTAAGCCTTCTAAGGCCAAAATAAAGTCTTCAGATTCGGAGCCCCTTTTGGTGCATTACACCTTAGGGCCGATTAAGTCTCCAGATTCGGAGCGCCCTTTTGGTGCATGACACCTTAGGGCCGATTAAGTCTCCGGATTCGGAGTGCCTTTCGTAGATATCACGATTGGCCGAAATAAAGTCTCCGGATTCGGAGACCCTTTTGGTGCATGACACCTTAGGGCCGATTAAGTCTCCGGATTTGGAGCGCCTTTCGTGGATATCACGATTGGCTAAAATAAAGTCTCCAGATTCGGAGCGCCTTTTGGTGCATGACACCTTAGGGCCGATTAAGTCTCCCGATTCGGAGCCCCTTTTCGTGCATGACACCTTAGGGCCGATTAAGTCTCCGGATTTGGAGCGCCCTTCGTGGATATCGCGATTGGCCAAATTAAAGTCTCCGGATTCGGAGCTCCTTTTGGTGCATGACACCTTAGGGCCGATTAAGTCTCCAGATTCGGAGCACCCTTCGTGGATATCACGATTAGCCAAAATTAAGTCTCGGGATTCGGAGCCCCCCTTTTTGTGCATGACACCTTAGGGCCGATTAAGACTCCGGATTCGGAGCCCCTTTTGGCGAACGACATCTAAGGGCCGATTAAGCCTCTTAAGACTGATTAAGACTCTGAATTCGGAGCCTTTGTGAGAGATGCATTCGAACCACTTCACTGGCCGAATAAATATTCACTGAGAATTGTTCTTAATTTGAGCCGGTCAATGCATGTTTAAACATTTGCACCACGCAACACAAAACTTGCCAATAAGTTGAAATAATACGTTTAATTAAGAACATAACATTTCAAGACCAAATACGAACGTTAAAAATAAAAGAAATTCTATTTGTTCGGCGCGAAGTCTGTTCTCACGTTCCAAAGACTATTTATTCGGCATCCTCATTGTCGCTCTTCTCAATTTCGAAATCGGAATAGGGTAAGTAGTGACGATGATACAGGGGCGAAGCCAAATCAATGCCCACAGCTTCGAGAGCTGTCTCGGTTTAAAGGGCCTTGATCCATCCGTGCTTGAATCCACGATTTTCACATCGGCAGACCTCCTCAGCAAGGTCTCGTTTGGTCTTCTCTATCCCGACCTTCCGGCAGTCCTGAAACCCCTTTTCATAACCCGAGGTCCGTTGGGTCACTCTCTCCTCAATGACCAATTTAGATTGACCGGCCGCCACCGACGCGCTCGTTTGAACATTCTTCAGCTCCCAAAGCTCACGCTCAGCCTTTTCCGCGTGAATCTCCAGACTGCGATTCCTTTCATCCTTTTTCTCTCTCTCACGTCGCGCTTCCTGCAGACGTGTGCCAACTTTGTAAGTAGTAAATAGTCCTTTCACGGCCCCATGTATGCCGTCTCGAAATACTTCAAAATCTTGACGTCCGACCATCGATTGTTGGACTTCCGGCGGGAAGATCTGTCGAGCGAACTCGACTGCCACACCTGGGTCTTTAATAATAAAATCCGCCTCCGTCATTGGTCTATTCCTCACAAAAACTGCAAAACTCAATGGTCGTGGCGTCACATCGGGCTCGATTCTCGGTCGCGGGCGCGGAGAATTTCCCCGTTGTTGCCTGTCCTTTCGGGGCGATCTACTTCGACGACTAAGGGGCTGCTGTGTTTCCCAATCCTTGGATGTCCTTCTTCCCGTACGCATAGGCTCGCTACTACGACTCATTGCGGTGTCTAATTCAGCCAATCTTCGTCCCTCCCAAGTTGCCTGAATGGAAATAAGTGGGGCCTCTGGCGTGCACCCGTCCCATTTATCCTTCAATGTATGCAGCTCTCCCGAGGCAACGTTAGTAATTCCAAACGTCAAAAGACGGATGACAATTGTCCAGCCCACAAGTTAGGCCCATTCGGCTTCCCAAGCTCGTGCCCTGGCTAAGGCAAGGGCAGATTTACTAATCTGGTCGGCCATGTTTTTAAGCGCAAGCGCCGATCAATCTGTGCCTCAGCCAGCCCACGAGTTAGGCCCATTCGGCTTCCCAAGCTCGCACCTTGGCTAAGGCAAGGGCAGATTTACTAATCTGGTCAGCCATATTTTCAAGCGCAAGCACCGATCAGTCTGTGCCTCAGCCAGCCCACGAGTTAGGCCTACTCGGCTTCCCAAGCTCGCGCCCTGGCTAAGGCAAGGGCAGATTTACTAATCTGGTCGGTCATGTTTGCAAGCACAAGGGCCGATCAATCTGTGCCTCAGCCAGCCCACGAGTTAGGCCCATTTGGCTTCCCAACCTCGCGCCCTGGCTAAGGCAAGGGCAGATTTACTAATCTGGTCGGCCATATTTTCAAGCACAAGCACCGATCAATCTGTGCCTCAGCCAGCCCACGAGTTAGGCCCATTCGACTTCCCAAGATTCGGCTTCGCAAGCTCGCACCCAGGCTAAGGCAAGGGCAGATTTATTATTCTGGTCAGCCAAATACCTAAGCTAAGCAGCCGATCTAACCATAACAGAATGCAATATCATTCATCAACAACATTTTCCTTAGCAAGTTGAGCACAACTCATGAAATTTTTATATACGCAAATTACTAAACAAAAAGCTATAAGCCCACATAAAAATGCCTAGCAAAAAACTATGACTGTAGCAACACATGAAAAATACCAAATTAAAAACTATAAAAATACATTCGACATCCTAAAAACTATGTCAGTCGCCCAGATCAGTCATCGGAATCAGACTCCAATGGCTCAACATCCACTTGCTCATATGGTATTGGCATAATCAAAGAAACTTCAGTAGCAACAAGGTCTTTGTGCCAGCCATGTTTGAATCCCCGATTTTCAAACTTGGGGACTTGGTCCAAATACTCGGCGAGTCCAGCATTTTTCCCGGCCTCGAATACTTTGGAAGCCTCCGAGTCGGCTGTTTCCTTCGCCGCCTTCATTTCAGCCAACTCAGCCTCCAGTTTGGAGACCGCCTTCTGGGCCAATTTGAATGCATCTTTGCTCGCGTCCGCCTCCTTCTCGGCTTTCGATCTCAATTGATCCGCACTACGAGCCCTCTCCACCTCGGCCTTGGCCCTTGAGGCTTCCTTGTTCGCCCTCAAAGCTTCGACCTCGGCCCTTCTCCTCTGGTCCTCAACTTTCTTTCGTAAACGACCAATCTGCTTGACAGCGTCGCGATGGCGACGGCCCATATCGGCTATCCTTCTGACGGTCTGCAAAACAAGAATTTAAAACCATAACTTCAACAGTATTTGGATTAAGTGAAGCAAAGTCTGAATATGTACCAAAAGTGCCGATTGGGCGACTAGTGCTGTCGCATTCAGATCTGGTTCCACCCGGAAAGCCTCCCTATCAGACGGCAACGACACGGACGTAGCCAAGCTGAATCGACTTCTGGATCTTTAAGTGCCGAAGCATCAGAAGAAACTGGCATGTTTTTTATCATCGGCTGAATGACAAAAGGAACGATCACATTCGATCCCTCTAATCGAGGACGTTTGCCGCCTTGTTCTTCTGAGCCGGCCTTAAACTCGGCAGGGCGTTTCTCTACCTCTTCCTCAACTTCTTGGATGGTCTCCACCTCAATAACGCGCAAGGACTCTGATTCGCTAACAGGCAGGGAGAGTTGAGATTCGGTGGCGGGTGGTACTTTAGACGGAAAGGCCCCTGCTCTTCGCCGCGCGGCCAACCTTTCCGCATTCGCCTTCCTGGCAAGTTTTGTCAGGCATAACCCGGCCATGTCTTCGGGGCCTGCGCCGGGAAGATCCTCTAAGCTGAGAAAAACGTCGTCAAGTGAAAGATCCCCTCGACCCGAAGTGGATGGAGGATCGGCTGAATTCAATACCTCGTCAAACTCAATTTCGTATTGATCTGATTCGGTAACATTAGCTACATCCCGCTGTAGACACCCCATTTTTGACCGTCCTCAAGACTTGGACGTCACCATTGGAACACTTGGTGATTACCCTTGTTTGTGTTCGTTTGGAGTTCCCGGAGGTCTCGGCTACGCGCTTTGCCTCAGGATCTCCGAACTCGACTGTTTAGTGTCTGGTTTTGCACCAAACACTTGTGTTTTGCCTTAGAGGGGCAGGGAATGTCTTGTGAGGCATCCCCACACATCACCGGCCATGGCCAGAGGCCACCGGCTGGTGTTTTGTTGCCATCGGCAATGTATATTGCCGGTCGGCATTATTTGTTACCGGTCGGCAGTCCATTTTGTCAAAATGGCAATTTTGAGCAGCCGACTACTGTTCATCTGCTTTTGCAGATATTTTAATACAGCTGTCTTTCATTTGGCTCCCCTCCATACACGTGTATGGAGGGATCTCTCTCTTTAGAAGCTTGTCTTGTAAGCTTTACAAGACAAAAAGCTCTATAAAGAGAGGTCTTCTCTCTTGTTGAAGAGGTTAGACATTTTAGATAGCCATTTTATGGTTTGAGTTCTAGGGTTAGGATTTATATATATTCTATCTCTACACCTCTCTCTCATTTTGCCTTTGTATGTGTATAAGTGTGTTTGTGTCTTACTATTGCACACAAACACATAGTGTTACACCTTTTCTTGGTTCTTGAAGGGCCAGAGGTTTGTTCTTGAAGCTTGGGAGCTGTTTTGAGCTCAAAGAAGCTGCTGGAGCTTCATTTGTGAAGAGGATCTTCAAGGGTAAGAAGTTTGTCCCTTTATTCCCCATTTTTGCATACTATTTTTGCCTATCTTAGAACTGTTTTCGAGCTTAGTGTATAATATAAAAAAGTTTTGTTTTTGGGCCCTCCAAATAGTATGTTTAGAGTGTTTTGCAGTTTGGAGGTGTTTGACCCTTCTTAAGCCTTGAGGGGCTCCATTTTGTTCCATTTTGAGTGCACTCCGGGACTTTGGTGTTTGGGCCTCCTCACCACTGAAATCTTGAGGGATTTCAGTGGTAAGGATGGTGCATTGAAGTCCCAAGAAGGAGAGGGTCACCCCCTCTCCTTGTTGTCCTTGAAAAGGGCCATTTTTGCCTCTTTAATGAGCACCTAGCTAAGCCTCATGTTGACCATGCCTTGGCTGTTATTTATGCTTATTTTGCAATGAAATAGCATTGTTGTATGTTGGTTTTAGTACACCATGCATGCTTAGCATACCTACCTTGTAATGCCATGTTTAGGCCTTAACATGCCTTAGGTTGTAAACCATTGTTCTAGCATGTTTTAGGCTTGGCTTTGTGAAGCTTTTGTGTTTATTTTGCCATGTTTGAGGTCTGTCCTTAGTCATTTTGGTCGGCCATGACATGTTTAGTATAGCCCCTTTGCATTTTGGCTTGTTGGCCTTAAGTGTGTGAGTGTGTAGCATGCATTACTTGCTTTATTTTAATGATTTGGCACCATTTATAGTATCATTTCAGTCCCCTTAGCATGCTTGTATGCTTGCCTTGGATGCCTCTTTGATGCCTTATGAGCTTGTGTGGTATGCTCCTTGAAAGTGCATTTGTGCATGCTTTTGAATTCAAGCCATTTAGATGCCATCTAAGTGGTCTTTTAGGCTTTGTTTTATGTGCTAAAACTCTGTTTTTGGTCATTAAATTAATGCCATGTTTGGTCTTGCTAAGTGTGATCAAATACCCCTTTAGCTTGCCTTGAATGCTTGGGCCATTTGTTGCATGTTTAGCCTATCTTGTTTGCTTGGTTTGGCACCATGTTCTTGCATGATTTTCAGAGCTTAATGCATGCCCCGTGTCCATGATTATTCCCTTTTAAGTGTGCTTAAAAGATGCCCTTTGATGCTTAAGTGTTTAGGCCTTAACATGTGCATGTGTGTATGTGTGTTTGGTCCCATCTTCTTAAGCTTTGGCCACTGTTTTGGACCTAACTTAGAGCCGTCCAATTAGTGTAAGTCCATCCCTTGTATGCCATTCAAGTGCTATTACATTATCTCATGTTTGCATGCTTTGGTTGCGTGTGTTGCATGCTTGAAATCATTTGCATTTGGCATGCATTCCCTTGGTCAAATTACTAGCATGTTGCATGATTAGATCACATCTTGCATGCTCTAAGTAGTTTGCACAGTTGTGGCATGCTTGTTTGCCTTGTTGCTTAGGTTGTGTACCTAATGTGCATTGCATGTTTGCATGCTCCCTTTTATACCATGTTGCTTGTCAATTAACATGCTTAGGTTGCATTGAACATGCATGCCTTGTCCCTTGATTTAGTGATTGGGATTGGGCCCCTTTGGTTTGTTGGTTTGCATTGCACTTGACATCAAAATGTGCACACTTGGTCCCTTGGGCCATCACGCATGGAAATGCGCGATTGATGGTCCGAGAACCAAGGAGCATGTCCCTTTGAGTCACTAACATGATAAGGGACATGATTGGTGCATATATGGCTTGAATTGCATTGTCATGCTATGCCTTGCCCTCTGCTGCTGTCAATTGCAGGTTCTGCAGACATTCTCTGCCGACTGGCAGTTTTTAGTGCCGACCGGCAATCCATTGGTGGCCGATAGCTTCACCAACAGCCGGTGATCACATACCACTGCCGGTGGCCATTCTATTCAGCCGGTGGTGTCTCCCAATGTCCAGGGAAGCAATTCTAAGACTTTGGCAGTCTTCAAAGAGGCAGAGCAGGGAAAACAAAGGCAGCCTATGCATGGCAGTGTACTTCCAAGCAGGACCGAGCATGCTTTGCATTGGGCTCTCTTCCCAAGGCGGTTTATCTGTTTTCCCTAGATTAGTTAATTTGCTTAGCTAATTAGATGGCCTGTAATATTTAATTAGCTTGTAGGTTAATTATCTGTAATATTTATTTGGTCCCACTGGGTGAGGGCGAATCTGTAATAAGTGTGGGTGCGTGTGTGTGCATGTCTTCCAATCCCCACTTCTTTCTTCCCTTTTATTTACCTGCTTATGAAGGTAGATTAGGGCATGTTTAAATTAGCATACCTTATGCTATGCATGCGTGCATCCATACATTTGTCTCGCACGCACCAGGCTCGGTATATCATGCTAACTGCATTTGTACTTCAATTCCAAATTGAATACGTGCATCAATTGATTGCATTTCACTTGCCATGTTTAGGTTAGCCGAGCCTACTCTAATTGCATCCTGTATGTGTTGCATTAGTCAATTTGACATGAACTAGGACCATGCATGTTGGCTAACTAGTTAATTATTTTGGCACGGAGTACGATGTAAGTATTTTCATGCTTTCGCATATCGCATGCGTGTGAATGCTATCATGATGGCATGCTTATTATGTGGCTAGATGCTTATGTGATAAACTGTTTGGATGCCTGTGGGTGAAGGTTGGATTGTCTGAGTTGGAAAAAGTCGTTGAAATCCGTATTTTAGCCTACTTGCGAGTAGCAAATTCCAAAGTGCTTTTTAAGACAAACGGATATGCAATGCTTATTTCCAAATTAGGCAATCTAGTCTATACTTGTTTGCTATGCGCATAACATAGTAATTCTAGGCTAATAACTGGAATAAGAACACATGACGTTTTCAAAAACGGATATCATGGTTAGTAGAGGCCGATCTTCGGATCGGGTGAGAGGGGGTGCTCATAGCTGATCTTCCCCAATCGTACCTTAGCTCCCGAGCCGAGGCAACTTTGGTGATGATGGACGCGTGGCCTTTCGTACCGAGTCAGGGTTTCCTAAATTCTCCCATTTTAAAATATTTAGGTGGCGACTCTGTATCTGGCAAAGCAGTCCATGTTTGGCACTTCTTTTCAAAAATCTGTTTCTCAAAACGATTTGCCGAATTTGGACTCTTTGGTTCAGATTAAGAACCGTGACACAAATTGAGTCCGAACTATAGTGAGGCCTACGGGCGCGTCTACAGTTTCTGGCGACTCTGCTGAGGATTTAGAGAGCTTGACTCGAACTCGTGATATCCTGTTTTGATCTCATTTATGTGTCTCTTTGCATTGCATGTGCATTGGTGCGCCTAGGACATCGTGTTTGCCATCTGCCATTCCTGAACGGTTTGCCGGAGGCTTGTCTTGTCAAGGCATGACCATAAGGCTAACCGGTTATGGGCTCTGACAGTATGGGAACACAAACCCCGGTTTTACTGGGGCACCCTTTTCGACCATTCGACCTAGTGCATATCGAAATCCATAGTGACCATTCCAAGCTAGGACAGGTTGCTTACCCGATGTTAGGTTGTTTGAAAACTGCTGCGTGCATAGTGGAACCCTAGCTCCTGACAAAATAGGACAGGGAAACCCTACCCCAACATAGGGGTGTTTTGGCTCTCTTTACTTGCTATGTGCTTTTAGAGTGTATCTCTACAGGAACGTACATACCAGTTTGCAAGATTGAGTATCAGGCCCGAGGGCACCAGTATCAGTGTTATTGAGAGATCAGTTGTCTGCGGGTACCAAGTTTGATTTTGGGGACAGTGATTCTGGGGAACAGTGATTAGTAATAGAGTGCAGTTGTTCGGCTACACCTGTGATTGATCTGTTTGGGATGAAATGTTGTTTGTTTTTCCTTTCAATTCAGAGTGTCCAGAGGATTGATACAGAATAGCTAGTGTTCCCCTTTGATTGAGGCAGGACTTATGACGATGCAGAATTCAGAAGAGATTGTGGTTATGACAGCTACGCTAGATCAAGGGATCACCCTGCGGGATGAAACCAATGTTGATGTATCGCATCCGCCTAGGTCGCTTGTCGCACACCCAGTTTGGACCCCCCAGTTGTATCAGGCTCGCGAGCCCACCACATTTGAATTGATGGGAATGATTGGTGACCTCCAGAGATCCGTGGCCGATCTGGCCTATGGAATGTCGACTTCGCCACCAGCGGCACCGTATGCCGGGAATTTCATGCCACAGGAGCCCCCGCTACTGGGGCGGATTGTGATAGAGCTCAGCCAGCCAGAGGTGGCTTCCAGCTACAGCCACGACATGTCAGCAACAACCGGGCTTCGCCCTGAAGTAACAACCCAAACCCTTGACCAGGCTGAGGACAGAGGCAAGAACAAAATGAAGGCAGACGCTGATCCCATTGAACAACTGCTGCGGACAGTCAAGGCTTTGAAAGCCGGGAGGATAAACAAGCAACAGATATCCACAGTTGTGGCAAAAACTGTGGAGGATGCTTTCCCCACTCCACCTGAGGGTAGTTCAAGTCAGTCAAAAAATCGGGATAGGCCCCGTCATGCCAGAACAGTTCCTCCTATTCCCAACCCTGCACCTGGGAAAGATCAGAAAACCAAGGCAGTGCCTGCCGACCCTTTTGCTAGTGCGTCTAGTAAGAATGCTCAGACTTCAAAGTACCTGCCCCGAGGGCGCAGGATCTTTCATGCTCTCTACATGCCTCTGTCTAAGGCACTTCAGATCCTTGCCGAGAGGGGACACCTTAAACCCTTGGAGCCTCGGCCTCTCCCGAAGAATCTCCCTGCTACGCATGATGCTGCTCAGTACTGCGCGTACCACCAGCAGACAGGCCATGCTACCGACAATTGTTTCCGCCTCCATCATGAGGTGCAAGATTTGATTGACAACAAGGTTATCCTCCCGCCCACCTCAGCCAAGTCCGTTACCACCCAGTTATTGGATTTTGAGGACACAGATACTGCAAGTATGTAATCAGAAAGTGAACCACCTGCGGGCGGCATTTGGTATATTTTGGATGTGGCGTCTGGCACGCATTTTTAAGCATCTGTGAACGCTAGCTTTGTAAATTCTGGCTTGGGTATCGAGTCAGTCTTTTGTTTTGAGTCTATCTCTTTGTCTTGAGTCAGTCTTTTTGCTTAAAGGTCTGTCTTGTTGTAGCGAGTCAGTCCCCTTTGTATAGAATACCAGGTGATTCCGGGATTGTTGCCTCGAACACCGTTTTGTCTTGTAATTACCCGTTTTTATTTTTGAGTCTGTTTCTACCGAGGGGCCAGTTATACCAACAAATCTAAATGAAACAGCTGTGGCTATCTCATTTTCATGCTTGCTTTCAGTGTAAGTTAGTTGTGCCAGAGGATTTGAATGGGCTGACAGTACATCTCGCCTGCTCTCCTGTACGCCAAACTCATTGCATTAGCCTAAGTTTTTCAAAAACCCCTTTTGAACACTGCGGTGATAAAAACAAAGAGGAAGGAATTCCTCAGGTTTTGCAAAATTTTAATCATTTTGAGAGAAAGAGAGGCATGCTAAGCCTTTTAACGAAGGAAATCATGCTTGTCAGTGTGAGTACTGGGAAGGACCCTGGCTTGATCCAGATTGGTTCCATACTATCTTCGGCGCGAGCAATTTGTCGCTTTCTTAAAAACTTTCAAAAATGAATGTTTTGCGCGGCCCTGTGAAGACCTGTGTGGAATCGCTCCTGAGATTGTGCAGCCTAGGATCGCTCTCAGCCTCAAGATTCAACCCGTCCATTTCGAACCTTGAACCCGTTCAGAAAGTTCAACGGTCAAACGCCATGTAAGGTCTGTATGGCCAGCTTAGAAGCAGCCCTCGAACAAGAGGCACCAAAGTCGAATAAAAAAGAGTAGATCTCACCAGAAGAAGCTCGTGGAGCAGCCATGATGGATTCTCCTACAAATCATTGCAGCAGCCGTTCTCCTAGATATAGAGAGGCTTCAACTTCAAAAACCATTTGGCACGAACTTGTTACACTTTTACCCTTTGAGAGGCTCGCTAGGCCGAAAACCCGGAAGGGCGACCCAGGCAAAAGTTAGAGCAAGAGAAAAATACAAAAAAAAAGCAAAAAAATGCAAAAAAAAGAAGAGAATGAAAAGATACAAAAAAAAAAAAAAAAGAAATTAAAATGGAAAGAAGCTCGCAAGGTCGAAAACTCGCATCGGGCACCTTGGCAAAAGTTAGAGCCTGAAAAGTGAAGGTTAAAATACCCGAGTGTACCTTAACCGGAACTACGTAAGGCTTGATTCCCATGTTTGGGATACGTAGGCAACTTCATTCTGAAGTCCAGCCCCCCAACGCTTTCATAGCGTCTCGGTCCATACAATGGTTCCGATTTCATCCCAAAGTCCAGTCGCCAACACCTTCAAAGTGACTGTGTCCATATATTGGTTTTGACCATCTTCATCTTCTCTGTATCCGAGATAGTTCGGTCATGATCATCACTAGTGAGAACTGTTTACAATATGCTGCGGCATCTTCCAAACAAGGGGTAACTTTCCGTTACCGTGAGTCGCCGTTCAAACCAGGGGCAACTTTCCGTTGCCATCCATCCCTTCCAAGCCAGGGGCAATTTTCCATTGCCTCCGATCCGAGGTTGCGCATCTCGAGGGTAAGTTCCGCGCTTGTTTAGCACCGGTCGTTTGCAAAAATAGTTTTTGAGAATTTTTACTGAGGTTGACTAGTTTTCTCGAAACTTGTTTTATTTTCCAAAACTGGACCATTTTCTTGGACCCAAAAAGGAAAATTTTCAGTGCTTACAGCCTGATTTGCATGGTTTTCAAATCAAAAATCGAACAAGTACGTTAATCCGACTCTCATCTTGATCAAAACTGTTTTAGTAGAAAACCAAAACGAAAAATGGTCAAAATGATGAACTATGGGCACGGTTGAGTCAGGCTTTCTGTCTTTCCCCCGTCGTCAACATACTTGCCAGGAGGGCACTCTACCCACCAGAAGAAATAGCTGTGAGCTAACGGCATCGGGCATGAACCCACAACTTCCTATCACCTTGGGGAGGGACGAAAAATGAGAGAATAAAGAATAGAGAGGTGTAAGTTGAGAGAAAAAGCGAGCCAAAGGGTTTTGAGAAAAAACCGAGCTTGAGTGCCAGAGTGATGTGAGAATCACAAATGAGAAAAGGGTGGGAAACAATACCCAGAGAAACTGGCTCCTCGTGATCTGAGGTCCCCCGTCTTCGTTAACGCGACTGTATGTCGCGTCTTTTGTTTTGTTTACCTCAACCTTTGTTTTAGGTCTCTCCTGAGCTTGTCTTGTTGTGTTTAGGTCATGTACCCTTTTGTTTGAGTCCTCCCCGCTGTGTTCAGTTGTAGGCTCGATACCCCCGGTTGAAAACCCTTATTTAATTTCAAAAATCGTTTATGCTCAGAGTGCTGTGCCATTCCCTACATCTGTGCGAACCAAAAGAATAAAAAAAATTGGGGCATCTGAGCGTGTTTCAACTCCAGCTGGTTTCACCTTCGTAGTCCGTCTTGTCAGATTGGGTTGTTTGTTCAGAATTTGCTGTGTGAAAAATGAACCAAATGCCGTGTTACGAGCTGTATGCAGATCAATCCCCAGTGGAGTAAGGGCAGTGTGTCCAGAATCAGGCAGTGGGTTGCTTGGGTTATTTTGGCTGTTGGCTGTTTAGTTATCTGATTATTACAGTGTAAGTGTTCAATTTTCAGACAACCAATCAATTTCATTTACATTGAGGTGTAATATGGTGTGATGCAATGCAAAGTATGAAATGTAAAGATATACGGATGTAAACACTTTTTCAGATAAAAAGCCTGTTTCATTTTATCATATTTTCAAGTACACAAGTCTTGGAAACAAAAATCCGTCTGCGGTAGTACAAAGTATCCTAACTACCAACAAAAGAGAAAAGTACAAGAAAGAAGAAAAAACAACAAAAATCTATATCCATGTCAAGCGGCTCCGAGGGCTATCGGTCTGTCCTAGTCCTCTTCCTGGACGAAGGTCCAGGAGCATCATCAGCATCGTCATCAGAGCCCGAGCCAGTGTCACCTCCAGTCTCCTCCGATGACTCCGCCTCCGCTTCCGACTCCTCGTCATCATCATCAGGGACTGGAGCCTGCGAACTACTCCCGACATGAGTGCACCCTGCCTTGGTGTGTGGGAATACTCTGCCCTCCTCATCTCTCCCTCGGGCAGGGACGGAAGGTCCAGCTGGAGCACCTCCTACAACGGGAATCTGGAAGGGAGGCTGAAAAAGTACATAAAAGGAAAATGCATCAGTATACTGTAGATAGTTCATCAGTGCAGAATGCAGTGTATGAGTACAGTGTGTGAATACTGTGGACAGTTTATCAGTGCAGAATGCAGTGTATGAGTACGGTGTGTGAATGCCGTGAGCAGTTTATCAGTGCAGAGTACAGTGCAGAATGCAGTGTATGCAGTGTATCAGACGTTGTGAGATCAGTGTGTCAGGTGTTGTGTCGTGCATCAGATTATGTGAAACAGTGTATGAATGGTTTGAGACAGTGGTCAGAAGAACATACCGGAATGCTGTAGAGGGCCAGAAAGTCGAAGGTCCGCTGTAGCATCCCCATCATGGAGGCATTCAACTCCACGGACTGTCGGGTGTACTCGGAGGACGCCTGCAAAAGTACAAGATATATCAGTATTCCGTGGAATATCAAATAAACTGAAATGAAATGCCAATGCAAGATGCAAAATGAAGTAATACATACCAGAGGCAAGTCGGGGATACCGGCTAACTCATGACCAGCCGGGGGAGGAGCAAAGGGGATCTGGTAGGTCGCCCCATCCTGCCCTCTGTATGTCAGTAAAGTAGGCAGAGCAGGCCAACCGGTCCCCCGTCCTCCCTGAACTCCGCCCCTGCTGCGAACTCGAGCCCTCCTCGAAGCTCCTGCTCCAGCTCCCGCTCCTGCCCTAGCTGCTGGCGCCACGGGCCTGGCTCCCTCAGCTCGACGGCCGCCGCTCAGAGACCGCATAATGTACGTCCGCACGTACTCTCTGTAGTCGCCGATGCCTCTGAAGCGGGTCGCCTCCCAACCGATAGTATAATCAGCCATCTGCTCGGTAGTGAGTCTCTCGGTCTCCCTCATGTCCTCAGAAGGGTGAACCGGGACTATCTGCTCTGGAAACCCTAGGGTCTGGCATAGGAAACGCTCACCCAGGTACCAAGCCCGACAGACCGGGCCCTCCAGTAAGATCCGAAAACGCGAGGTCTCCTCAGCGCCGGCAAATCGGTCCCGAATCGTCGCCGGCAACGGAGCCCAAGGCTGCCAAGTGATCTGAAAATGACATACAGTTTGTTATCTATCATTATTGAAATATGCAGTGAAAGGCAAAGCTTAGATAAATTCTAACATAAAACATACCTCGACAGGGGTGATAGTGTCGAAGTAGCGGCGAAAGAAGCTAAATGTCTCTCGTGGCCTCCGCACGCATCTCCCGTCAAAGCGTCGCGAGAACGGGACGACAAGGGGGGTCTCCGCGTCTGGCATGGATGCAAGCCTGGGAAAGTAGGCATACACCCATAACTGTAGAGAAAACATCAATATGACTATCAAATAAAGCAAAATACAGAATAAAGCAGAAATGGCAGAGCCGTGTGTTGTGCAGTGTATTATGTACAGTGTACAGTGTGAGCAGTGTACAGTCAGTGTAAAGCAGAGTGTATATGTGTGCCGTGTGTGCAGTATACAGTTAGTGAAAAGCAGACTACAGTGTGTGCAATACAGAATACTGTACAGAGTACAGAAGATACAAAAGTAGAAATGAAAAGCGGGAAAGAAACGTACCTCCCAAGCACGCCAGTAGCCCCCGAGCAACTATCCGCTGCCACGGGAAGCTGAGCTCATATACCCGTAGAGTGTGGCCAGAGCGGCGTCACCCCAATCATAGTACAAGATCTGCCTGACGTCCACTAGTGCACTAAGCAGGCAGAGGGGCACGGTGTTCCCCCGGTCAGCGAAAATGGTCGTCCCCAGCAGGAACATGAGAAAGCCGCGCGCATATCTCTCCACGACCTCCGGAGTCATCAGAGCCTCCTCCACCAATGCGGGCTGGACCCTGAACTCCACCTCGAACCAGGAGTAACGAACAAAGCCTGGACGGGCGAGAGGTGGCACCTCACCAAGTAGATGGATCTGAGTGGCAGTCCACTCGTCCACATCAATGTCGAAGGGGATCGGATCACCCCCTACCCCGATGCCTGTGAGCATCGAGAAATCATAGGGAGTCACCGTCATGTCTCCCGTCGCAGATAGATGGAACGAGTCGGTAGTGTCCCACCACCTCTCCGCTAGAGCAGCGAGGAGAGGCCTGCTCGCTGTGAGTTTGGATAATCCCCTGCAAAAAGCACCGAATCCCGCCTGGTCCACAATGTGGCGAACCGCGCCGGGAAGCTCAGTATACCAGTCCCGAGCGGCAATGTTCCCATCCCCGCGGACGGTATGGGAATCTCCCTGTTTTCAAACAAATAATTGCGAGTACTGAATATACTAGTTTTGAAGGGCATTCAGAATTCAGTACAAATATAGCATTCGTGCAAGTTTTTCAGATTCAAACAGATCCCGGGTGCTGGTGTGCTTATAATGAACTACCACGTGTGATGTGTCAGCGTGTTGGTGTGGTCCAGTACAAGTATAGCACGTGTTCAAGCCTTTCAGATTCAAATAGATATCGGGTATCGGTGTGATTGCAATAAACTACAGTGTGTGCAGTGTATACTGTGTTGGTGTGTTTGAGTGATTTAGCGCCGACGCAGTGTGTGTGCACATGTCAGCCTCAAACAGATATCAGTTGCCAGTATGGTTGCGATCAACTACAGTGCACAGTGTGTCAGTGTATCTGAGTCAAGCAGTTAAAGAATGTAATAAGCTATGGCAGTTTTTATATTCTACATTGCGAAAAATAAAATAGAGAGAAGAATGTTACCTCGGAAGCGCCGAAGGATAAGTGAGATGTAAGCTCACGCAAGAGGAGCTCTGGTGGCATCGCTCTGTCGAAACTCCGAAACTGGCGAAGTCCGTCAGGAGGTAGCACAGGAATCGCCGGCCGGTAGGTCGCCGGGTCGAACGGGCGGACGCTCAACGGGAGGAGCTCAAATCCAGGATCTATCTCGTGATCCGGGGGAGCCCCACCCTGTGGAATATCGTCGGCCATGTCAAAAATGGTGAGAAAATAGCCGGAAAAGGGAAAATCGGGCGAAAATGTGGAAAGTCAACCGGAAAGTCAACCGAGAGGGTGAAAAGTGGCCCGAGAAGCCGAAAAGTGAAAAAAGCACGCGAGTCGAGAGAAACTCGACGGGAATAAACCCCAAAAGATGGAAATGGCAAAGGGAGCACCGAAATAAAGAAATATTCGGATGAAAATGTTCGAAACGCGAAGATATACGCGAATCGAACGACGAAACGGGGGCTAGAACGCACGAAAATGGGAGAATCAAAGGAGGAGAATGCTCTAGAGAGAGAGAGAAGGGATTTTCGGCTAAGGAGGATGTGTAAAATAGGGTTTGGAACCCTATTTTAAAAGACTTGAGGTGAAAAGTTGAATCTGCCCCGATTCAGGCATTTTTGGCCAGTCGGCTACATTTTTGGCCGGTCGGCCAAATATTTGGCCGGTGGAATGTATTGATGGCCGATGGACAGCCGGTGGCCTCCTCTTTCGGCCGGTGAGCCTTCTGCATCCTTGTTTGGGTCAGATCTGTAGTTTTGGGTCTTCATAGATCAAATAAGTACAAGAAAGTGCATCTCCGACACTCAACCGGCCTCCGTTTTGACCTCGGGTCGTGTCTTCTGTGCGTAGCACTCGAATTTGTGCGAGGTGTATCCTTTTCGTATCCTTTTGGATTTTACAAAACTCAAAAGTTGCCCCATGCGTATCGCATATCAATCGCACTGTCTTGCGCGCTCGCGTTGTCTAAAACGCATCGCGTGGTTTCGCGCATCTCATTGCATTTTGCATGCATTCAATCAATTCATTACTTGCGTAAACCGCATGTTTTGCTTGTGTAGACCGCATGTTTGTTCAAATTCATTACTTGCGTAGACCGCATGTTTTGCTTACGTAGACCGCATGTTTGTTCAATTTCATTACTTGCGTAGACCGCATGTTTTGCTTGCGTAGACCGCATGTTTGTTCAATTCCATTGCTTGCGTAGACCGCATGTTTTGCTTGCGTAGACCGCATGTTTGTTCAAATTCATTACTTGCGTAGACCGCATGTTTTGCTTGCGTAGACTGCATGTTTGCAATCAATTTCACTACTTGCGTAGACCGCATGTTTTGCTTGCGTAGACCGCATGCTTATGTTCAATTTCATTGCTTGCGTAGACCGCATGCTTATGATCAATTTCGTTGCCTGCGTAGACCACGCGCTCCACTTACATGTCTGTACCTTCACAGCATTGTTATGCTTCCCCCTTGCTTTGCGTTGTCACGCATTTTCAAAATACATTAATATGCATATTGTTAATCACATTGTACCTGTTAAAGTTTGTTTTCTTTTCAGGCACGATATTGTATGTACGGTTCATTTAAGGCTGGTGCAACCAGACGAGCCGCACAGGTATTACACGGTCTAGGAGACCTTAAATCCTCAGAAGGTGCAAGACCTTTAGTGCATTGATGTGCACAGTCCATTTACATTGTCATGTATCTTAAGCCGCGTGTTGTCGCGCATTCCATGCATCATGCATCATCATGCATTTGCATCTCTAAAACAAAAACAATATATAATTGCATTGTCATGCATCATCGTAAATAGTTACATTGTTATGCATCATTGCATATAGTGTATATTGCATTGTAGCTTGCATGCATTCATTACATCACCTTCCATCTATGGCTCGCGCCTTTCCATGATTGAGCTTGGTATGGTATGTGCCCATACTTTTCACGTCAAAACATAGTTCAGTGGACCGTTCTATGTTAGACGCAACTTGTACGTGTACATGCCCTTCCTAGGCAAGATTTGGTTTGGCCCGCAGGCCATATCCATTGTATCCATTTCCATTGCATATTTTGTAGATATTGCATTATAGCTTGCATGCATTCATTGCATCACCTTCCATTTATGGCTTGCGCCTTTCCATATTGAGCTTGGTCTGGTATGTGCCCATACTTCTCGTGTCGAAGCATAGTTCAGTAGACCATTCTATGTTAAACATGGCTTGTATGCGTACATGCCTTGCCTAGGCAAGATTTGGTTTGGCCCGCGTGCCATGTCCATTGCCATCTCCCCAGCATATCCATATATACATTACATTGTAGTGTAATTGTTGCATCCGACATTAGGATCGTAGTCCTTTCCCTAGTGGGTCGTTTCCCCACTTATGTCATTCCCCCTCAATACTTGTTCTTGCGTCCGTCTACATTACTCATAGTTCAGTTGACCGTTCTATGGTAGACGGACTTGTTACCTCCATCAATCTATTTGACATAGGTGTGGTTTCGAACCGCTCATGATTGGATCATGATTCAATTGCTTTGCATATAGTTTTCATTGTTTCAATTACATTGCATCTTTATTTGCATTGTTTATACATTGTTTTGTATATATTGTATATCATTTTGCATCCATTTTTGCATTGTCATGCATGTTGCTAATAATATTGTACCTGTTAAGTTTGCTTTCTTTTCAGGCACGCTATTGTATGTACGGTTCATTTGAGGCTGGTGCAACCAGACGAACCGCACAGGTATTGTATCCTCCGAGTGCGACGTAACGAGAATTACATAATTCTCTTACATCCTTTCTGCGTTGTAATGTAGTTTGGTGTATGCTAGCTTAAAACTGTCACATGTTATGCTTCGTTACAGCTTTCTTTGCATGATCATAAGTTATGTCCGGCTCTGTGCATTGTCTTGCATTTTGCCCCTGCCTTCGGGCGCATACCTAGTTTGTCTTGCATGTTTGTCTAAGTCTTCGGCCTTGTCAAAAATGGGTCGTCTCTGGGCTTTGACATTCACTCCCGTCATTGTTATGACTTTCGAGTTTTGTCAAAGAGGAGCAACTGTAGACACCCCATTTTTTACCGTTCTCAAGACTTGGACGTCACCATTGGAACACTTGGTGATTACCCTTGTTTGTGTTCGTTTGGAGTTCCCGGAGGTCTCGGCTACGCGCTTTGCCTCAGGATCTCCGAACTCGACTGTTTAGTGTCTGGTTTTGCACCAAACACTTGTGTTTTTCCTTGGAGGGGCAGGGAATGTCTTGTGAGGCATCCCCACACATCACCGGCCATGGCCAGAGGCCACCGGCTGGTGTTTTGTTGCCATCGGCAATGTATATTGCGTATTTGTTACCGGTCGGCAGTCCATTTTGTCAAAATGGCAATTTTGAGCAGCCGACTACTGTTCATCTGCTTTTGCAGATATTTTAATACAGCTGTCTTGCCTTTGGCTCCCCTCCATACACGTGTATGGAGGGATCTCTCTCTTTAGAAGCTTGTCTTGTAAGTTTTACAAGACAAAAAGCTCTATAAAGAGAGGTCTTCTCTCTTGTTGAAGAGGTTAGACATTTTAGATAGCCATTTTATGGTTTGAGTTCTAGGGTTAGGATTTATATATATTCTATCTCTATACCTCTCTCTCATTTTGCCTTTGTGTGTGTATAAGTGTGTTTGTGTCTTACTATCGCACACAAACACATAGTGTTACACCTTTTCTTGGTTCTTGAAGGGCCAGAGGTTTGTTCTTGAAGCTTGGGAGCTGTTTTGAGCTCAAAGAAGCTGCTGGAGCTTCATTTGTGAAGAGGGTCTTCAAGGGTAAGAAGTTTGTCCCTTTATTCCCCATTTTTGCATACTATGTTTGCCTATCTTAGAACTATTTTCAAGCTTAGTGTACAATATAAAAAAGTTCTGTTTTTGGGCCCTCTACATAGTTTGTTTAGAGTGTTTTGTGGTTTGGAGGTGTTTGACCCCTCTTAAGCCTTGAGGGGCTCCATTTTGTGCCATTTTGAGTGAGCTCCGGGACTTTGGTGTTTGGGCCTCCTCACCACTGAAATCTTGAGGGATTTCAGTGGTAGGGATGGTGCCTTGATGTCCCAAGAAGGAGAGGGTCACCCCCTCTCCTTGTGGTCCTTGAAAAGGGTCATTTTTGCCTCTTTAATGAGCACCTAGCTAAGCCTCATGTTGACCATGCCTTGGCTGTTATTTATGCTTATTTTGCCATGAAATAGCATTGTTGTATGTTGGTTTTAGTACACCATGCATGCTTAGCATACCTACCTTGTAATGCCATGTTTAGGCCTTAACATGCCTTAGGTTGTAAACCATTGTTCTAGCATGTTTTAGGCTTGGCTTTGTGAAGCTTTTGTGTTTGTTTTGCCATGTTTGAGGTCTGTCCTTAGTCATTTTGGTCGGCCATGACATGTTTAGTATAGCCCCTTTGCATTTTGGCTTGTTGGCCTTAAGTGTGTGAGTGTGTAGCATGCATTACTTGCTTTATTTTAATGATTTGGCACCATTTATAGCATCATTTCAGCCCCCTTAGCATGCTTGTATGCTTGCCTTGGATGCCTCTTTGATGCCTTATGAGCTTGTGTGGTATGCTCCTTGAAAGTGCATTTGTGCATGCTTTTGAATTCAAGCCATTTAGAAGCCATCTAAGTGGTCTTTTGGGCTTTGTTTTATGTGCTAAAACTCTGTTTTTGGTCATTAAATTCATGCCATGTTTGGTCTTGCTAAGTGTGATCAAATACCCCTTTAGCTTGCCTTGAATGCTTGGGCCATTTGTTGCATGTTTAGCCTATCTTGTTTGCTTGGTTTGGCACCATGTTCTCGCATGATTTTCAGAGCTTAATGCATGCCCCGTGTCCATGATTATTCCCTTTTAAGTGTGCTTAAAAGATGCCCTTTGATGCTTAAGTGTTTAGGCCTTAACATGTGCATGTGTGTATGTGTGTTTGGTCCCATCTTCTTAAGCATTGGCCACTGTTTTAGAACTAATTTAGAGCCGTCCAATTAGTGTAAGTCCATCCCTTGTACGCCATTCAAGTGCTATTACATTATCTCATGTTTGCATGCTTTGGTTGCGTGTGTTGCATGCTTGAAATCATTTGCATTTGGCATGCATTCCCCTGGTCAAATTACTAGCATGTTGCATGATTAGATCACATCTTGCATGCTCTAAGTAGTTTGCATAGTTGTGGCATGCTTGTTTGCCTTGTTGCTTAGGTTGTGTACCTAATGTGCATTGCATGTTTGCATGCTCCCTTTTATACCAAGTTGCGTGTCAGTTAACATGCTTAGGTTGCATTGAACATGCATGCCGTGTCCCTTGATTTAGTGATAGGGATTGGGCCCCTTTGGTTTGTTGGTTTGCATTGCACTTGACATCAAAATATGCACACTTGGTCCCTTGGGCCATCACGTATGGAAATGCGCAATTGATGGTCCGAGAACCAAGGAGCATGTCCCTTTGAGTCACTAACATGATAAGGGACATGATTGGTGCATATATGGCTTGAATTGCATTGCCATGCTATGCCTTGCCCTCTGCTGCTGTCAATTGCAGGTTCTGTAGACATTCTCTGCCGACCGGCAGTTTTTAGTGCCGACCGGCAATCCATTGGTGGCCGATAGCTTCACCAACAGCCGGTGATCACATACCACTGCCGGTGGCCATTCTACTCAGCCGGTGGTGTCTCCCAATGTCCAGGGAAGCAATTCTGAGACTTTGGCAGTCTTCAAAGAGGCAGAGCAGGGAAAATAGAGGCAGCCTATGCATGGCAGTGTACTTCCGAGCAGGACCGAGCATGCTTTGCATTGGGCTCTCTTCCCGAGGCGGTTTATCTGTTTTCCCTAGATTAGTTAATTTTCTTAGCTAATTAGATGGCCTGTAATATTTAATTAGCTTGTAGGTTAATTATCTGTAATATTTATTTGGTCCCTCTGGGCGAGGGCGAATCTGTAATAAGTGTGGGTGCGTGTGTGTGCATATCTTCCAATCCCCACTTCTTTCTTCCCTTTTATTTACCTGCTTATGAAGGTAGATTAGGGCATGTTTAAATTAGCATACCTTATGCTATGCATGCGTGCATCCATACATTTGTCTCGCACGCACCGGGCTCGGTATATCATGCTAACTGCATTTGTACTTCAATTCCAAATTGAATACGTGTATCAATTGATTGCATTTCACATGCCATGTTTAGGTTAGCCGAGCCTACTCTAATTGCATCCTGTACGTGTTGCATTAGTCAATTTGACATGAACTAGGACCATGCATGTTGGCTAACTAGTTTATTGTTTTGGCACGGAGTACGATGCAAGTATTTTCATGCTTTAGCATATCGCATGCGTGTGAATGCTATCATGACGGCATGCTTACTATGTGGCTAGATGCTTATGTGATAAACTGTTTGGATGCTTGTGGGTGAAGGTTGGATTGTCTGAGTTGGAAAAACTAGTTGAAATCCGTATTTTAGCCTACTTGCGAGTAGCAAATTCCAAAGTGCTTTTTAAGACAAATGGATATGCAATGCTTATTTCCAAATTAGGCAATCTAGTCTATACTTGTTTGCTGTGCGCATAACATAGTAATTCTAGGCTAATAACTGGAATAAGAACACATGACTTTTTCAAAAACGGATATCATGGTTAGTAGAGGCCGATCTTCGGATCGGGCGAGAGGGGGTGCTCATAGCTGACCTTCCCCAATCGTACCTTAGCTCCCGAGCCGAGGCAACTTTGGTGATGACGGACACGTGGCCTTTCGCACCGAGTCAGGGTTTCCTAAATTCTCCCATTTTAAAATATTTAGGTGGCGACTCTGTATCTGGCAAAGCAGTCCATGTTTGGCACTTCTTTTCAAAAATCTGTTTCTCAAAACGATTTGCCGGATTTAGACTCTTTGGTTCAGATTAAGAACCGTGACACAAATTGAGTCCGAACTGTAGTGAGGCCCACGGGCGCGTCTACACCCGCTCCGAATCAGACCCTTCAAAACTATCCTGCCTCAAGTCTTTTAAGTCGGACAAAATAAGAGCGATAAGAGAATCTTCACCCTCCGGAACCGGGATATTTTCTGCCGCCGAGAAAGTCGTATATGCCGGCACGTAACGAAGCAGAACATAGGCCGCCCTCCCTTGTTTCTGAAGACTTCGACGGCCGAAATACTTGAGTGCAACTTTGATATCCGAAAGAATGGCGTCGCCAGTCGAAGACAGGACTTTTTTCAAATCGTTCCCTGCACAAGCCAAGCCGTAACATTTCAAAGAAGAGGCTTTACAACAAAAATGAAATAATAAAAGCGAGAAGGCAATCGGCCACCTGGCTCGCCCCTCCGTCTAGGAATAGGGTTGATATGATCCTCCCCTTCGCCAAATTCCCAGTTACCCTGGACAACGACCATAACATCATCAACTCGTTTCCCAGAACTGGAAAGCATAGTAATTAGCTGATAGTCGATATCCTTGACCCTAAGGAAGAAACGCTCGTGCCGACTAGAAGACTTAGCCAAGGCATAGCAATACCGGATGGCTGGAATGCCAAGGTTAATTCTAAGGCGACGGTTGAGCACTATAACCCCCATTATAATTTTAAAGAAATTCACATTGAATTGGGAAGGGATTAAACCCCAATGGCGAAGCACAGCCCTAAGAAACGGGTGAAGGGGAAAACAGACTCCACCCTCTGCGATTGACAAAAGAGGAAAGACCATCATGGTTTTGTCCTCCCTCTCTGTATCAAGAGTGCCGTCTGCCACAAACGACAAACGTATATCATTAGGAATGGAGAAATGGCGTTTAAAGCCAACAATTCGATCTAACGAGAGAAGGTCTTTTAAATGTTTCGCCATACCCTACAGTTTATAAGAATATGCCAAGGAAGGAATAAACTAGAAAGAGTCTTCGAAGCAAGGAAGGAGAGAACTTACAATGGACGAAGAGGATATCGGAGAAGAGAGTTGCAGGGACAATTCAAAAGGCAATCCAGCGACGAGAGTCATAAAATACATACTCGAAAGGACGTCAAAATTTTAAATCGCAATAAATAGACATGTACGAGGGGGCGGGAAGTCGACACGACAACTGTAGCGACCCTAATTTTCTTAAGTCATTATTTATTATTATTATTATTATTATGATTATTGTTATCTTATTTTATTTTTGGTTTTATTAATTGTGTGGTCACATGAGAATTTAATGTGAGTTTAATGAATTTAATGTGGTGATTAATTAATTTAATGTGTTATTTAATTATATATAATTAATCTAAATATTTAAATATTTATATTTGTTATATAAAGAAAAGAGGTGTTATATATATATATATATATATATATTATCTTATATTTATATTTATATATATTATAATTATGTTGTATTTATATTATATAGTATAATAACTATGAGGTTATATAATATTATAACTATTAGGATTTATAAGAAGTGTTTAGGTTATAAACAAATTAAGGAAAAAAGAGAAGCAGAGGCAGCAGGGCTACGGGAGAGAGAGAGAGAGATTATTCACAAAATAGAGAAGCACCCGAGAGAGAGGGGAACGGCGGAAAAAGGAGGAGAGGAAAGAAAAAAAAAGATAAAGGGTTTTGTTTTGGTGGCTCCTTTAGTTCTTCAAATATTTTATTGACCTTTAAAATAATATTGTGAGTACAAAATCCACTTTTCTTGATTTATGTTTAATTCGCAGTTTTATTTATTTATTTATTTTTATTTGTTTAATGTTAGTTTGATTTTGTTTTACATAAAGATGATAGATTAATTTTAATTATTTTGATTAGTTGTGGATATAAGATTTAGGGTTTATAGATGATAGATTGATTTTAAGTATTTTGACTAGTAGTATATGTAAAGTTTAGGGTTCTTAGATAAGTGATTGATTTTAATTACTTTGATTAGTTGTGTAGGTAAACTTTAAGATTTTTAGATGATTGATTAATTTTAATTACTTTGATTAGATGTATATGTAAAGTTTAGGATTTTTAGATGATTGATTAATTTGAATTATGTTGATTAGACGTATATGTAAGATTTAAGATTTTTAGATGATTAATAGATTGTAATAATTTTAATTAGTTGGGTATGAAAGGTTTGGGATTGTTTTAGTGGATTGATTAATTTTAATTATGTTGATTAGACGTATATGTAAGATTTAAGATTTTTAGATGATTAATAGATTGTAATAATTTTAATTAGTTGGGTATGAAAGGTTTGGGATTGTTTTAGTCGATTGATTAATTTTAATTATGTTGATTAGACGTATATGTAAGGTTTAGGATTTTTAGATGATTAATAGATTGTAATAATTTTAATTAGTTGGGTATGTAAGGTTTGGGATTTTTTTAGACGATTGATTAATTTTAATTATGTTGATTAGATGTATATGTAAGATTTAGGATTTTTAGATGATTAATAGATTGTAATAATTTTAATT
The DNA here is from genome assembly GCF_055761805.1 of Camellia sinensis. Taxonomy (NCBI): domain Eukaryota; kingdom Viridiplantae; phylum Streptophyta; class Magnoliopsida; order Ericales; family Theaceae; genus Camellia; species Camellia sinensis. The sequence continues at coordinate 19,827,939 of NC_138966.1, forward strand.
AGTTGGGTATGAAAGGTTTGGGATTGTTTTAGTCGATTGATTAATTTTAATTATGTTGATTAGACGTATATGTAAGATTTAGGATTTTTAGATGATTAATAGATTGTAATAATTTTAATTAGTTGGGTATGAAAGGTTTGGGATTGTTTTAGTCGATTGATTAATTTTAATTATGTTGATTAGACATATATGTAAGGTTTAGGATTTTTAGATGATTAATAGATTGTAATAATTTTAATTAGTTGGGTATGTAAGGTTTGAGATTTTTTAGACGATTGATTAATTTTAATTATGTTGATTAGACATATATGTAAGATTTAGGATTTTTAGATGATCAATAGATTGTAATAATTTTAATTAGTTGGGTATGAAAGGTTTGGGATTGTTTTAGTCGATTGATTAATTTTAATTATGTTGATTAGACGTATATGTAAGGTTTAGGATTTTTAGATGATTAATAGATTGTAATAATTTTAATTAGTTAGGTATGTAAGGTTTGGGATTGTTTTAGATAATTGATTAATTTTAATTATGTTGATTAGACGTATATGTAAGGTTTAGAATTTTTAGATGATTAATAGATTGTAATAATTTTAATTAGTTGGGTATGTAAGGTTTGGGATTGTTTTAGATGATTGATTAATTTTAATTATGTTGATTAGACGCATATGTAAGGTTTAGGATTTTTAGATGATTAATTGATTGTAATAGTTTTAATTAGTTGGGTATGTAAGGTTTGGGTTTTTTTTTAAGGTGATTGATTAATTTTAACTATGTTGATTAGATGTATATGTAAGGTTTAAGGTTTTAGATGATTAATTGATTGTAATAATTTTAATTAATTGAGTATGTAAGGTTTAGGATTTTTAGATGATTGATTAATTTTAATTATGTTGGTTAGATGTATATGTAAGGTTTAGGATTTTTAGATGATTGATTAATTTTAATTATGTTGATTAGATGTATATATAAGGTCTAAGATTTTAGATAATTAATTGATTGTAATTATTTTAATTAGTTGGATATGTAAGGTTTAGAATTTTTAAATGATTGACTAATTTTTAATTATTTTGATTAGACGTGTATGTAAGGTTTAGAATTTTTGGATGATTGATTGATTTTAATTAATTGCATTAGTTGGGTATGCAAAGTTTAGGGTTTTATTTTGGGTGACTTTATTAATTCTTTGAGTGATTCTTTAATCTTCAAAAATAATTGTGAGTACAAAATCCACTTCCATGGATTTATATTTAATTCTTTGTTTTTATTTATTTATTTGATATTAGTTTGATTTTGTATTCACACAATGATGATAGATTGATTTTAATTATTTTGACTAGTGGTGTATGTAAAGTTTAGAGTTCTTAGATAATTGATTGATTTTAATTACTTTGATTAGTTGTGTAGGTAAAGTTTAGGGTTTTTAGATGATTGATTAATTTTAATTATTTTGATTAGTTGTTTATGTAAGGTTTAGGGTTTTTAGATGATTGATTGATTTTAATTATTTTGATTAGTTGTATATGCAAGATTTATGATTCTTATATGGATTGATTTCATAATTGTAATCATACTCATGATTATATAAAATTAAAATAAATTTAGAATCCATAGATATTGGTTAGAGGATGGATTGATTCATTGTTTTTATTTACTTATTTATTTTTATTTGATGTTGGATTGATTTTGTATTTGCATGTAGATGATGAATTGATTTTAATTCGATTGATTAGTTGTGTATGCCATGTTTAGGATTTTTATATGAAGTTATTTTATGATTGTAATTACACTCATGGTTATATGAAATTGATATTAATTAAGAACATATAGATAAATTCCTTATACTCCACCATGACTCCATGGATTGTTGTTTTATTTGAGTGATGTGGAGAAAGAGTGTATATAAAAGTGAGGATTATGAGAGTTGTTTAATGCCTTATGCCCGGCATTGTTATATTTGTCTCATGATGTTGATGAGATGTTATTTATATTGTTGCCTCGTTCTCATGAGTAGACGAGTGCTTTGATTTACGCGCGTACGTATATGCTAACCATCCGGGGAGTGTGAGTCAAACTCGGGACGATATCCCCGTGCAAGTTTGGCTTCGGAGCGGTGTTAGATATACAGGAGGCACATGGGATATATGTGTAGGCCAGAAGTGGAGGGCCGATGTGGTGGAGTTAAGGAACAAAGAATTTAATTATGAATTTATTAGTATAGTGTGTATGGTATTGTTATGTACATGATAAAAAAAATAGTAAACGATCTTGATAAATTATGAAATTTGAGCAGAAGCATGTATACGTGATTTTGGACAACTCTTGTGTTGTACCTTTTTATTAAAAAGATCGATTAGAACTTATAATCGGATGACCTTGGTTATTGTCGGTTTGATTCACTTTGGTAATGCAGATTTTATAGGCTGTTTTAACCCATGAAACGAGTTCATTTTTATTGGTTTCGCGTAAACTGAAGTAAAACATTATTCTGCACACTTTTCATGTTTTGAACTTTTTCGGAAAAAAAATCATCTTATGGCAGTTTTTGTTCGTTTTCAGCTTCATATTTTTCGATTGAATTCCGTCTAGATTTTTAGATCAAGCCTTTCTCTTAATCTGTTCAGTTTCTGTTAAATTCGTTCATGTTGTCTTTTAGGAAATTTGATTCTGTACAACTTTCGTTCTTTGAGTTTTGATCAATTCGAATTGTTTAAGTATGAAACGGTATAATTTTATATACATTTTTTTAATAAGTTATTTATGATTAAATTATACTAACTTTATTTGTTTTGCAGGATGGTGGGTCTTACTAACTTTTTATGCAGGGCTGACCCACCATATTTTTTTTTATTATTTCTATATTGTCTATTCTATAATCAATTTATATTTCGTTGTATACGGACAAGAAACTAAATGCCACCGTATCTCAGGAAACTACCCATTCGTCTCGGTGCGGTTGAAACTACTTGTCTTGTCCCGTGATAAGAAATAATGTACTTTTTGTTTGTGTCTGGTGGACACGTGGGTGTCAATTCTTGTACTCATACCAGTATACATGTATACTGACCCGTTTTGTCTCTTGGCAACTCGGGTGCGTTCTGTTTGAGCGCAGCTGAGCTTCATTTGCAGGATTAGTCGAGGCTATGGTGGTGACCAGAAATAACTGTGATCGTAGGACATGTCGTTTGCACTTCTTTTATTTTCTTGAGCTTAGGATTGATACTAATGTATTATTATTTTTTATATGACTTTAGTATTAGAATAATTTGGCATGGTTTGTAACCGTACTTTATTTAAGTTGTTTTGACTAGTTGTTGCTACCTTAATGTTGAGGTATTTGTTAGTTATGAATTTATGGTGGATGGTTTAGTTTGCGTTTAGTTTTTTTTGTTTCACCCCTAGGATTTGGATGATGGAATATTAATTGGGGTTTAGTCATAATTTAATATTTAATTGTCCAAATTTTGGGGCGTGACAACAACCGAAATGGGTGCGCTTAGATATCCGTATGAGGATGAGGCCAATCGCCAAATTTTGTCTCTAATTTTTTGAAACTCAGAACCAAGCACCCCAGCCAACTGTCATTGGTAAAATGCATGGGGTGCAATTGTGGGAGCTGAATAAATAGAAGAGTCGGAAGGTGCGTACCCTAGAAATCAGATATTATTCGGCTCCATACTGCGTGACTAGGAAGCCGAATACGTTAGGAAGGCTGAATAGCCGGAGATCAGTAGCTCCGAATAAATAAAAGGGGAATAAGATAAAAGTAGGCTCAGGCCCCGAGGACCAAAAAGCAAGTATAAATACAAGAACCACAGATTTAGAAAGGTATGTAAGAATCACTTTCTGCTTAATTTAGAAGACAAGCTATTTTAAGTACAAGAACTGACTTGTCCGTCGGAGTGCTAATTTCGGCATCCCCGACCGGAGTGCTTGTGTCTTTTCAGGTGACTAGCTGAGGATCACTAGCATCTCCCAGGATCTGAAGAGTATTTCCAAAACCACTTCTCCACAGTTTCTATTTTCTATTCATACATTATACTTTCTGTTTTCTGTCTTCATTACACATTGTGCTTTCTGCTTTGCACTTTCTATCTTTATACTGTCCACACATGTTGACTCACACAACTGATCTCTTCTTGCTGCTATCTGTTTACGCCTATTTCCTTGCCCTTGCTCCAATGCCGATAGATGAAATAACACCAGTCGTACCCTACTTTCAACGGTACGATGGTAAATGCCACCACAGACGCCGTGACGACACCACATTCGCCTACTATCGTCGATATTTCAACACGGTAGTGGCTCATGAGGTAATCCAAAACTCATATTCATTTCTGCTTTATTTCCATAACTACTACTCTGATCGATACTCTAACAACTGACAATAACTAACAACTGAGAATTTCCTATTTGCAAATCGGTTGGCAGCCCTGGGTGATGATGTCGGCTAAGGTACGCAACCAGTATACCAGATCTTGTGCTATATCCCGGTATCAGATCCTACAAGAAGGTCTATTTTTCTGCGCTTGGTTTTTGGGTGAACAGTTCACACGCTAGACCCTGAGCCTATCTACGCTGGTTGTTTCTGCTCCGCCCTCAACATCCATGAGGACAGCTGATAGCCTCTCAGTTGAGGCTATCGTTCAGTATATGGAAGGGCTAGACGCTGATTTCTTCAGATGGGAGGGAGATTACGCAACCTTCATCTGGACTCATCTCATACCGCCCCTGACCGGAGTTCACGCGGGCGATGCTGCAGGCACCCCTTTAGCTGGAGAGGCTGCTCATGAGGCCGAGGCTGATATTGAAAGGACCCCTCATGCTATGCATACAGTTGGTTGGCCAATGATTCCAATCATGATTCCTTGCTGGCGGCTGAGCGGGACAACCTATCAGATCTCAATAGAGCAGCTTGAGGCGGAGCATGGGTATGTTAGGGCTCCAGGCGCACCTCAGGTACGGACCAAGCTTTATAGGTTACATCCCTCATTTTCCCTTTTTAGATACTGATTATTCAAATTCACTTGCAGGCGCCTACAGAGTACACGAACGGTCTCCTCCAGTTGGTTGCCTCTTTGGTTCACATGGTGCAGAGGAGAGAGACATTGCTTGCTCTTCACGGTATTCAGGTATTCTCCCTTCTTCTCATTCATTTCATTGCTTACCCATACTATTGTGTACCACACTGCACTAATATGCCATACTCACACTGATATGTGATACTCACACTATATTTTGGCATGTATTCTGATATTGCCTCACATTGCACTGACGCACTACGCTTTATGCTGAATCAGCCTTCTGTATCATACTCATACTGCATGCTTCACTCTCTAACATACTCATACTACGTACTATGTTCTGTAACATACTCATACTGCATACTACTCTTTGCAACATACTCATACTGCACCTAATACTCTGATGCTTGTTTTTCAGATTCCACATATACCGATGGCACCAGCGGCATCGGTGGCACCTCCTCTAGTGGCGGGGAGGAGAGGTAGACAGGCCCCAACACGCAACTAGGATGAGCGTTGAGGTCGAGGTAGAGGTAGGGGTGCTCGGGGTTGGATCAGTGAGTCCTAAACAAAGGAGACCTCCTCTTCTTCAGAGCCAATTTTGAGCGGCACCGAGGAGGCAGTGAGCCGACGCTCTGAGTCTGAGAGCGAAGATGATGACGCTGGCTCGGGATCAAGAAGTGAGGAGGATGTTGAGACCGGCTCTGAGTAAGGGAGTAGAGGTGGCGATGTTGGCTTTGGCTTAGAGTCCCATTTTTATGATGATAGCGGTGCTGATGGAGACAATGTCCCTGAGCCCTCTTCGAGGAAAAGAACAAAGAGGGCCTCTCGGGCTTATTGTTACCGGCACAGATTTTTGTACTCTTTTGCTTATTTTCTTTTGTTTTGGTAGTTTAGCACTTCTATACCTTCAAATAGGTCTTTACTTTTTCTTTTTGAAAAACTTATATTCCCTTTTTTTTGTAAAAACTATGATTCGGGTAAAACCCTACAGCTTTATGAAAGGAGTTTTGTTTTACATCATGAGCATGGCACCACACTTTCAAGACAAAAGTGGAACTGAATTTGAAAATGCTTGTATTGGAGTAATGTTCTCAATCGAGTATTGAGCCAACAAATGACCAAAAACCAGAATACAACTCGATAAATGGAAACAAAAAAAAGGTAAAAATAACCTAAACACAGCTATTTACACTTGTTAAAAACAAAAGACTCAAAACAAGACCTTAAAGCACAAAGACCGGAACAAAACCACACTGCCCAACTGCCAGGCCAACAAAAGTGGTCAGTTGGCCATTAACGGGGACGACCGGACAAGAGAGGTGGTCGGCCGGCCAACTGTTGTGGCTGGACAGACGTCTAACAGCTAGCATCCACTCACCTGACGTTGTCCTTCATAAAATGCCTTCCTCCACTGCTTCTTCGATAGAACCTCATTTTTGCTGCTGTTTCTTCTCAAAATGGAGATATTCTTTATCGATAAGCTTAAGGATTGGATAGCTACTTTGGACGACATGGAAAAGGTAAATTTTTTGGGTTTCGACATAAACATGCTTTTTTCGTTGAGCCGTACTTTACTTTATTTTCCATTCCTCCATGCCGCGGTCCGATGTTGGAACCCCGTTACGCATGTATTTCACTTTGGAGCACAACAAATATGTCCGACTCTTAAAGAGTTTCAAGCAATGATGGAATCCTGATGCAATGAGGAGATCGTGCCCCAACCCCATTTTGGCCATGCACAGGATTTGGAATGGATGTGTGGGCTTACTTTGCACGAGGCTCAATCCTTGGCTCATGACGGGGAGCTGGATATACTTGGGTCGATTCATCAGTTTTTCAACATTGGGGACGGAGGTGACCTTCTCTAGCGAGGTTACTAGCAACGTGCCCTTTGTTTATGTATTCTTGCGCACTTTCTTCTTACCCCCAGTTGCGGCAAAGCCAGCATTAGGTTGATCGAAGTGACTCAATGCCTGAAAGAGGGTAAGAGCTGTATTGGCTTGGCATTTGCTGAAACCCTGATACGTTTAGATGCTTTCCATCGACGAGAGACTACTCGGTTCGCAAGGAGTCCACTGCTTCTCTAGGTATTATTTCCCACCCTTTCTTATGTATGTTTCTTACATCACTCAGGCATTCATTTTCTATTTTTTCTTAAGTCCCTTTCTGTACTTTTCTCTCAACGTACATCTCTCTTATTTTTCTTCCCTTCCCAAGTATGGTTGATAGATAAGTTGAAAGTGGTGGACCCTTCCCCCGAGTATTCAGTCGAGCCAACTTCTTCTGCCAACGGCTAGTTGACTTTCCTTCATAGGGATGGTGGTGCGATTGGATGTACGGTTGATCCGCAGCCGACATAACTTAGCATTGCCCCTGGCTTAATTTGACTGAGATGAGCTACAACATGTCTCAACAGCTAGGAATACAGTTGATTGGCCTTATGCACTGCGTGTTTTGTTTTCCATTCCAGTTCAGATGCTAGTTCGGACATGATTAGACCAATCCAGAGGAGATGGTGGAATACCTAGCTCCATTCCCAATTCGTACATCAAACCTAACTTGGTTCCTCGCTGCTTGGAGGACAAGAGAACTTCTAGCCTCTGCCCCTAGCTTCAGTTGCGTCCTTTTCTGGCCAGTTCTTGGCTTGGCTTGAGGACGAGACACAAGTTGGGCCAACTTTGGCTGCAAAAACTTTTCCAAGCACGAGTAGAGGACACAGGACCAACTAACATATCTATGCCCCTAGTTTATTGCTTTGAATTTTCTTTTCAAGTTTTATGATGTAAAAGCAACTTTAATTTAAGCAGAGAGTTGGAGAATGTACTTGTGTTTGAAATCAATGGAATTAAGTTGTGAGCACTAAAATTTTTTCTTTTGGCCCCAAAGTGGTCTAAGTTGTAAAAGGTAAAATTTTGAGAAAAATCAACTCATTAAAACTTTTCAAAACAATTTTCGAAAATGGTCACCACCTGACACACACAGAATCAACCCACAAGATGTACAACCCCGAATCAAAAGATCATAACACTGGCACTGCTCTTCATTCCAACTGGCCTTTCTGCTAAAATGAAGATAACACAACCAAGCACAAATGATGGCTAAAGATGGCCCGATCAGAGAAATGGATAGGACAGTTGAGTTGGAGATGGTTATGGCAGAATTTTGGGATGAAGTTGCCTACGTATCCCAAAGATGGGAATCAGGTCTTACGTAGTTCGGTTCGGGTTCACTCAAGTATTAATTCTCTCTTTTTGTGCTCTAACTTTTGTCAAAGTCTCCCTTTCGGGTTTTCGACCTTGCAAGCACTGTTTTTCTTTGTTTTTAATTTTTCATGCTCTAACTTTTGCCTAGGTTGCCCTTCCGTGTTTTTGGCCTAGCGAGTCTCTCAGGGATAATATTTCTTCAAGTTGTCCATATTTATTGGTTGTGAGAATTCCAAGCCATGTAGATCCAGAAGGATAATTGCCCCTCCCGACCAGATAGATTCAATAATGTAAGGACTAGTCCAATAGGGTTTGAACTTGCCCCTAGGGTTATGGGTGGGAGCTCAGTTATCTTTCAGCACCATATCCCCTTCCTTGAGGATTTCTGGATTTGACTTTTTTATTAAAAGCCCTAGCAATTCTGCACCGGTACCCCTAGATATGATACAATGCCTTTGACCTTCTCTCATCAAATAACATCAATTCTTCGAATCTGCTCTGCTGCCAATCCACCTCTACTATCTGACACTCAGCCATAATTCGCAGTGACGGTACTTCAATCTCAATTGGCAGAACAACTTACATCTCATATACCAAAGAATAGGGGGTTGCCCCTGTAGATGTTCAAATTGACATTCTATAGCCCCAGAGTGTGAACGGCGGTTTATCTGGCTAGTCCCTGTAAGTTTCCATTATCTTCCACAAGATGTTCTTAACATTCTTGTTGGCGGCCTCAACAGCTCCATTGGTCTGTGGTCTATATGTTGATGTCTTGTGAAAAGCCACGTCATATTTCTCAAGTAAATCCACCACCTCCTTCTTGAAATGTCAGTTGTTATCAGATATGATCTTGTTTGGAACTTCGTATCGACAGATGATGTTATTTCTGATGAATTTGGCCACATGCGACACCTTCAACACAACATAAGATTGAGCTTCCACCCACTTAGTAAAATAATCAATCGTCACCAAGATGAACTTATGTCCATTTGACCCTTTTGGCGTGATGACCCCAATGACATCAATTCCCCAGGCTGAAAAAGGCCATGGCGAAGTCAAGTTGTAAAGCTTTGACGACGATATGTTTATGCGATTAGCATGAATTTGACATTTGTGGCATCGCCGAACAAAACTAATGCAATCCTCCTCCATAGTTGACCAATAATAGCCATATCTAAGGATTTTCTTGGCCAGCATCACACTGTTCATGTGTGCTCTACATTCTCCTCCATGGATGGCTTCCATAAGACGCTTCACCTCTTTTTCTTCAACACAGAGCTTATGCATTCCCAGATGACCTCTTTTATATAGCTTATTTCCGCAGATGATGAACTAGACGGCCAGACGCCGTATTCCCCATTTATCCTTAGCATTTGCTTCTAGTGGATATGTATCATTTTCCAGAAAATTCCAAATGTCATACCACCATGGGTTTTTGTCTTGAAGGCAATGGTTTCATAGGCAGGCGCATACTTCTGTTCAATGATGATTGAACACATCTTCACTCCTAGCGAGATGTCTACCATGGAAGATAGAGTTGCTAATGCATCAGCAAATTGGTTGTTCTCTCTCAGTAGATGTGTGAACGTCAGTTTTTCAAATCTCGGAATCAGAATATCCAGGGTCTGATGGTAAACCTTCATTTTCTCCTATTTGACTTTACAGTCTCCACTAGCTTGAGAAATAACCAAGTTCGAGTCTCCGATGACATCCAACATTATTGCCCCTAGTTCTAGGGCAGCTTCCAAACCAGCAATACACGCCTCATATTCTGCTTCATTATTGGACACTTTAAACTAGAGTTTGAATGCTAGGGGCATATTGGAATCATCAGGTGCTATGAGCAATACATCTATCCCATAACCATACTGATTGGATGCTCCGTCAAAGTACATTGTCCATGTTTCCTCTTCTACTTACAGAATGTCTTCATCTAGGAACAGGTACTCTATCGCTTCCCTTACTTCTACTAGGTGGTTTTCTAGGAATTCTGCTACAGCTCTCCCTTTAATTGATTCATGCGTGACATATTTGAGGTAAAACTCAGAGAGAAAAAGCAACAAACGAACCAGCCTACTCATAAGTGCTGGTTTCTCAAAGAGATATTTGATGGAATCTAATCTCAAAACCAGAATTACAGAGTGAGCTAACAGGTAGTGTCTTAACTTCCTTGTTGCAATACTAAAGCCAAACAAGCTTTCTCTAGGGGAGTGTAACGAGTCTCATAATCCAACATCTTCTTGCTCAAATAATAGATGGTCTTCTCCACTTTATCTTCAGATTCTTGAGCTAGCATACACCCCATGGTCGAATCTGTTACCACAAAATACAGAATCAGAGGCTTTCTCGGCTTTGGTGGCGACAACACAAGTGAATTTTGGAGGTACTGTTTGACCTGCTCAAAGGCAAACTGACATTGATCATCCCATCAGAACTTCTTCCCTTTCTTCAAAAGACCAAACAGTGGTTCACAAGTCAAGGTTAATTTTGAGATAAACCGTCTTCTGAATTTCACTTTACCCAGAAAGCCGCGTACCTCCTTTTCAGTCCTCGGTGACGACATTTCTAAGATGGCCTTGATTTTGGAAGGATCTACTTCAATTCCCCTCTATGTGATCAGAAATCCCAGTATTTTTCCTGTCGTCATGCCAAAGGTGCATTTTTGTTGGTTTAACCTCAATCTGTATTCCTTGATCAGGTGAAAGAATTTTTCCAGCGTAGTGTAGTGGCCTTCTCACTCTTTGCACTTAACAATCATGTTGTCTACATACATCTCAACCTCTTTGTGAATAATGTCATGCGGAATGGTGGTCGCAGCCCTTTGATATGTGGCCCCAATATTTTTCAACCTAAAAGGCATGACTCGATAACAGTAAGTACCCCATGGTGTGGCTAATGCAGTATTTTCTTTGTCCTCCAATGCCATTAGAATCTAATTGTACCCAGAAAACCCATCCATAAACGAAAACAAGGCATGGCCAGCAGTGAAGTCTACCAAATCATCGATGTGCGAAAGTGAAAAGTCGTCTTTTGAGCTGGCTCTGTTCAGATCTCGAAAGTCAACACAAACCCTGATTCTACTATCCTTTTTCAGAACTGGGACGATATTGGCCAACCAAGTCGGATATTTGGACACTAGCAAGAATCTTGCATCAATCTGCTTGGTGACTTCTTCCTTGATTTTTAGTGCCCAATCTAGACGGATTCTGCGCAGTTTTTCTTTGACTGGTCGAGCCTCAGGGTCAAAAGGGATCTGGTGCTATACAATCTCAGGGTCAATTCCAGTCATGTCTTCGTAGGACCACACAAAAACAACTTTGAAATCTTTTAATAAAGCGATTAAACGCTCGCGTTCCTCCGAAGACAACGTGGACCCGATCTAGACCAAGGGTGGATCCTTCTTAGTACCCACATTAATAGCAATGATTTCATCAATACAGGGCTTAGCACACCTTTCCTCCTCTCGATTAATCAAGTTTTTCAAAACCAGATGAGTTTCTTCATTATAATTCTGAAAATCTTGGTCAATGCAATAAATCAGTAGCACAGAGAAGTACACAAAATCTGTAGTGTTTTCATTCATAAGTTTTAGCTCTTCGGTTACAACAAACTCAAAAGAGATAGAAAAAGAGGACCTTAACAGGACCTTGGCATCTGGGTTACCATCCCCGAGAAAGCCAGACTTAGACTTCCCAGACTGACTCGAATTTGATCCCGACTCTACAGACTCAATGGAATAAGATTCTGGCTCATCATCCGATTCAGAACTAGCAAAAAGCCCTTCTTCAGCTGCCAAGTAAGAAGCGATGCCCTCGATGCATCCAGAATACCACTGGTGGGATCCACACCCGGTTCCTCTCTCATCATAGAGACAGTAACGTTATCCTCCAAGTTCTTTATGTCGGCCACGGGATCTATCAAGAGATCATCCAATGTTGTCCCTACGTCAACCTCACTATTGTCTGAGTTATCCTCTTTGCTCCGGCCAGTGTTGATGCTCAGTTCAGCCATTTTTTCATCACGATCTTACAACTGATGGTCAAAGAAGATCTTGAACCCGGGAACACATTTTTTCAAGGAATCCACCCAAGGCTCAGGAAAGCCACAAAAGGGGAAATCCTCTCATTCTCTAACAAAACGCCCATTCAGCGTTTCCTGAATTGGCCTTTGGACAAGCTTATAATGGTTCCCAGCACTTTTGGCCTTGGTTCTGTCCCTCATTTCTTCCTCCTTTCTTATCTAGTCCTCTTTGGTGGGCACATAGCCCAACCCAAAGGCATCTGGGTTCTGTGGCACCTCTACTAGTGCTGTAACACCTTTCCGTCTGCTCCATTCGAACCCCATTCCTAAGATATGCTGCAGCTTGTTCATGAAGTAGACAGACAGGGCATTAACCTACATGCCTTCATCTACGACTAATATTGTCTACACCACTCGGGCTTTCCGCCAGAATGAATCCCGAGAGGAATACATCCTCATCACCATGATTGATCTCTAGCAATGGTGTAGTCACCTCTGGCGGTGGATGTATGGATGAGTTCCCAAAAATGGTTGCTACTCCTCCCTCATGGGATACTTCAGCATTTGATGGAGGGTAAAGGACACAACCTTTACGTGATGTAACCAAGACCTCCCAAATAGCAGGCTAAATGTAGATGGCACATTCAGTACGTGGAACTCGATCTCTTACTCAGATGGGCCGACCTGGACTCGCACTTTCACTGTCCCTATGACCTCTCTGCTTGTGTTGTCATACGCCCGTATCACCTAGGCCGTGGGGATGAAGTCTACCAGCTTGAGACGTATCGCATAGGCAGCACGGGAAGGATAGACATTAATAGTAGAATCAGTGTCCACTAACACCACTGGCACCCACTTCTCTCTGCACTCCTCGAATATGTATAATGGCTTGTTGTGAGCTGACCCTTTTCGATGGCAGCTCTTTGTTAGAGAAAGTGAGCATTGGCTTGGCTCTACTTGGAAAGACCAGGCCCACAAGTTGCTCATGCGTAGTATCAATATATAATTTAGCTTTATCCATTGTTGACAATACTGCCTGTCGGTACACCTATGAAGCCATAAGGATTCCCCAGATAGAGATATCGGCTTGGATTTTCTTGAGTTACTTCAGAACTAGCTCTTCTTCTAGCTGTTTCTCCTTCTCTTTCTCAACCTCCCGGTCTTTTCCTGATGGCTCTGCTTGATCTAGGTGTGGAGGTTTAAAATACAGCCCACTTCTAGTAAGATGGTCTATCTCCTCAGATTACCATGTATTATCCGGGATGCAGTCTCCCCAGTCTTCGTCAGTATGGGCCAACTGCAGATCACTATCATCCCACCACTTGCCATCAACTGCCAACAAACAGTTGTTCGACTCCACTTGAATAATCTTCACAGTATAAGTGCCCCCCTCAGGGCGACACACTTTTGCGGTTTTCTAGCTGTGTTCAATTCTTCCTCTCTCAAGCTGTCTCAGTGTAGCCTCCTGTTCAATATCTATAGTTTTCACAACACCCACTTCTTGGGTTGGTTTTCCCGCTCATGTGCCTTCTGGCAGTTTTCCTTTCTTGTTAGCCTTCCCGGCTACTACAGTTACCTCAACTTTCTTTCCCTGCAGTTTACCCTCAGTTTCTTCTTTCTTATTCGACTCATCACTCAGCCACCCAGCATTATCAGTCGACCCATTTAGATTAAACCACCAGATCTGTACATTGCCTTGATCCTGTTTGTTGAAGAACTGTAGGTTGTCCAAATCTTCTTCAAGGTCAGCTAGATCATCTAACCCCTGGTTCAGGCCATTCTTCATAACCATATTGATGTCCGCCGAGGTTGGTAGCACTACCTCAGGCTTGAGTTGAGTGGTATGAACAATGTAATGGCTTCAGTTATACTCTTTTTTCGAAGAGTTTCTAGGACACTCTGGGAACAGACCAACACTTCCCCCTGAGGCCAAAACCTCTTCTGCTATAGGTGTTGTCACTATTGATCTGTGAGGCTCAGTTTGTAGATTATATGTGTCCATCACGCACAAGTTCGTGCCCTCAGGAATGAACAACATTGGTTTGGGTAGGTAGGACGGGGTAATATAGATGTTGGGGTCATAGTAGGTGGACAGTGCATGGATAAGGTGAAGATTTCGAGGTGGGGGACTTGGTTATGGGTAGGGATCGGGTTGGTGGTTATATTTGGTTTCTGGAGTGGAGTGATGACCTTATTGTCAATGAGATCTTGAATCTCATGACCCAAGCGGAAGCATCGGTCGGTTTTATGACCGTGCTGCTGATAGAATGCCCAGTATTTTGTGGGGTCATGCTTGGGCAGAAGAGGGTCAGGAAGTGGGCGAGGTTCTAAGGGTTTTAGGTGCCCTTTCTTGATCAGCACCTCCATAACTTTAGATAGGTTTAGGTATAGTGGGTTAAAAGTAATAATCAGTAATAATCCCCTGCTTCATGGCATCCTCAGTTTGAACCCCCATTTCATGAAGTTCTTTAAATGTAAACAAGGGGAGAACAATCATTTTCTATAATAGCTTGCCATTAGGTTCCAGAAAACCATTCTAATCTGGTCTTTCTCTCAAGGTCGAGTGGTCATCATTGATGCTTTGGCTCTCCATCTTGTCACAAATTCGGAGAAACCTTCCTTTGTCTCTTGACGCGTTGCCTCAAGATCATGAGTTGTGACCTCGATTTGCGTATTGTAAGAGTACTAAACGGTGAAGGACTCGACTAATTCCTCCTAGTTCTGCTCTGTAGAATCTTCTAACTTGGCATACCAGATGGCCGCTATACCTGACATGGTGCAACCAAAGAGAGATAACTTTTGCAATCTGGTTAAACCCATCGGCCGCAAGATATCTGAAAACAAACGTAAGTGAACCATCGGGTCCCTAGAATCGTCAAAGTGATCAATGTGCCGCCTTTTAAACCGTTCTGGTAAGGTAACCATAAATTCGGTGTATCCCTCCTGTATGTCTAGAATGGAGTTGACCCCTTATGCCTTTTTGAATAGTTTTTCCAGTTTGTTGATTTTGAGTGTGGTCGTGTCAACTTCGAATTTGAATGGTGCCTAAATCTGATAGACTGGGGCTCTGGAAGCTTATACTGGGATAGGTTCTTATTGGACTAGGAAAATCGAAACACCCTCGATTTGCAGATCTAGAGCAGTGGCAGCATTAGCAGTGGCACCGGGCACAAGAATAGCCGCGGTGGGTACATGTGATGAAGAGGCCGCAGACGTCTGTTGTTGTTGTTGTTGTTGTAGCCTAGTTATGACCTTGGCCTAATGGGCCACATCATGCTATAGTGTGTCAATTGTTTGTTGCAAATGGAGTATTAATTCCTCTATATTTACTGGGGGATATTGTGCCATTGGAATAGGTGACTATTCTTAAGCTGGACTGGAAGTAGATGACTATTCTTGAGCTGGATTGAGCTGAGAGGTGATTGTTGTAAGAACGGCACTGATGAACCTTATCTGATCCTCTTTTGCCTTTTAGCCGATGACAATGAGGCAAACACGGGCTGTCCCCGAACAAGATCTCTGACCTTACAAAGTCTTCCAACGTAGGTCCAGAGTGCTTGAGCGATATCAAAACCTTCTGAAGCTATAGTTTTAAACTACCTAGCAAAAGAAAAAAAGAAAGAGAACAGTAATTAGAAACCGTACAACACCTCAGCTAAGATGCTATCAACACAGACATGATCAAAGTTGTAGGACTGTACTCCATACTGAATTCTTCCCTCAAAATAGATACCAACTCTGCCACTGATATGAACATTCCTGTACAGTTCCACTGTAAAGCACGTACTAGTTAAAAGAGAGCCAAAAACCCCTATAAGGGCGGAGGGTTACCCTGTCCTAGTTTTGGTCATGAACTAGGATTTCACTACTTCAATCAAGTAGTTTCACGCAATCTGGCATGTGGGTGAGCATCTTGTCCTAGTTTGGAACAGTCACTATGACTTTACTATATGCAGCTAGGCTGAATGGTAAAAAAGGGGTACCTCAACAAGACTACCTAATATACCTCTCACACTTAACATTGAGAAGTGAAAGGAGGATCAAGCGGTACAACGGTAGTCCAGATCCAAGAGTTGTGTTTCTAACGTGGCAGAGCCCACGACCAGCCAGCCTTTTGGCAAGCTTTTTAGGCAAGCCTTTAGCAAGCCGTCCAGGAATAGCAGATAGAAAACACAGTGACTTAAAGCACCGATGCAAATCCAATGCAAAGAACATATATATGTAGATAACATTTCACATCATGAAGTTCAAGTCAAGTTCTCTATTTTCTCTAGAAGAGTCACCAGAAATTGTAGCTTGTTTTTCATGTTCCTTTCAGATATGATAGCCCTACAGTTCAAATTCCTGTGGTTCTAAATCTGATTTCACAAGTGTAATGTGAAATAGATAAACACAAATGAGCCCAAATCCGGCAATTCTTTTGGGAAATCGATTTTGAATCAAAAATTCCAAACATGGATTGCATTGCCAGATTGCAGAGTCACCACAAAAATATTTTTTTGGAAAATTTGGGAAACCCGAGACTCATGCCAAAGGCGACTTATCCGTCATCACCAAAATGTCTCGGCTCGGGAACTTAGGCATGAGAAAGGAAGGTCATGAATTGAGCACCCCACTCACCCGATCAAAGATCGGCCTCTATTAATCATGATGTGAATCTTATGCACAGTATATGTTCTTGTTCCGATTATTAGGCTAACCTTACTATGTGATGCACACAAGTATAGACTAATTTGCAAAAGTTGGAAAACTTTGATTTTATGTTTGCTTTGAAAAAGTGTTTTGAATATGTACCACTTGAAAAAGTGGGCTCATAGTACATTAATCAAATCATCCCAACTTAAGCAATTAGCCTTCATCCACAGGCATTCAAGAGATATATTACTTAAGCACTAAGCCTCATGGTTTTATGCTTGATATGAAAACAATCACACGCATGCAATATGCTAAAGCAATAAATGCTCACCTAGTACTCCAAAGCAAGCCAAAAGGAATAAAACAATTAGAAAAATGCATGCTCTAATATGCAAGTGACAAATGCAACACATACACAATGCAACTACTAGGCTCAGCTACTACCATGGCATGTGAGTCAATTTAAGGCATGCGACAAAGCATGTATTCGAGTAAGGAATTTGAAATTGGTATTGATTAGTATAGTGAGCCGAAACCTTATGTATGCAAGACGAATGGATGTAAGTCATGGAAAATGCTAATTAAATCATGATGCTCTATGCTATCCATCATAAGCAAGTAAATAAAAGGGAGAAAGAAATAGGGGTTGGAAGACATACACATTATTACATTTTTGCCCTCATACAAGAGGGTCCGAATGAATTTCCTAATTAGCTAATTATTACAACGAATGAATTAACCATACTAACTAATTGCTACAAATTAGGGTTAAACTAACTAATTAGTTACAACACAGAATTAATCAACTAAGCTATTGCAAGTTCAGAGGAATGAATTAATCTAGGTACAATATACTACCATTAACACACTTTAACGAGTCACGGGGAACAAAGAATCGTTCATGCATGAATGTGAATTTCTACCTAAAAATGCCCACTGTTTGGCTGCCAGAATGGTTCTGTTTTGCAGTCAGAAAATTGAATTGTTTTCATCCCAACCTTTGCTCTGTTCTACCATGAAAATGGCATTGCTGATCTAAAATAAAGTGGCCGGTCGGCCAAGAAAAGTGGTCGGTCGTACAATGAGGCTGCCGACCGATCACTAGTTTTTGCCACTGCCCTACTTCAACAGCCATGAAACAGAACACAAACAGAGTATTTTCAGGGGATTTTGTCCACTATGCCTCTCCTTATCATCAAGCAGATCAAAGGAGGGGTAGGCTTAATTCTCAAATCATCAATCGACGGAAACTCATTGCGTGATGATCCATGACTCAAGGGACAAAATCTTAATAAATGATAACGAAAGACCCACAAAACCTCCTCCCTATCATGAGATTGATCAAGGAAAGTGGTAGACCTTGAATCTTGAACCATTATCATCACTAAAGAGTATGAAATGATTCAAGACTCAATGGGTTTAACTAACGTCCGATTGAACCCAAACTTGATTTTATCATCTTATACCATTTTAGTCCAATTTTATTGCCTTCTTTTACTTACCTTTCCATTCATTAGTCATTTTAGTCCAAGAGTGAGAATTAAGTCCATTAAATGGAGAAAAGTGTCAAACAAGAAGTTGTTTTGGGCATGAGAGAGATGTAATGCCTTAGTAATGAATCTCCGAAGAGATTAAACCATTAAGCATGGAAGGGTCTCTTTCTCAAGCTCAAACAACACTCGTTTGAAACAACTCTCAAACAAATAAAAAGCCAAGAAAGCAGAGAGAGTGCAGAGGTGATTATGTGTGAAGATAAGTATGGAAAGCATAAAACAAATGCTATCAACTCAAATAGGCTGGTGTCTAAGGCCTAAATCACCAAATCTATGAGGACAATCACACTACAAACATACTATACAAAGCATAAATGAAATAAATACACCAAAACAATCCTAAAAACTGTTAAAATAGTGCTGCAATTATCATGGAGAAGCTAAAAAAAAGTAAGCTAAACAGTGGAGAAATTAAGCTAGTAAACAAGCTTAAGGAGGGGTGGCTAACCCCCCTACTTTTGCGACTTCAAAACTACTTTTTTAACCATTGAAAAACTTTGAAAATTAGTAGGAAAAAAGTTGGGAAATAGATGGGAAACATAAGGGAAAAAGCTTGGAAAATAAGGTTCAAAGAAGGGTGGTTAACCCCTCTACCTTGAATAGCTTTAAGCTGCAAGTTTCAACCCATAAAAATAGTGGAAAAATAGTCCAAAAATAGCAAGTAAAGATAGGGAGGAAGTAGTGCAAAGAAGCTAGAAGTTATACATTGAAGATGAGTAACACATTGATTCGCAAACCCACAAATCCTCACCCTTAAGTGCTGAAATTCAAGCTCAAGAACCTCATCAAAGAGCTCTAAAAATTTGGTTTAGGCAGTATAGATAGAGAGTGTATATGTTGCAAGATATATATATATATATATAGAGAGAGAGAGAGAGAAAGATATTTTCAAGAATTTTGCACTTCACAAACTTTTCTAACCAAAAAAATAAGGTATGGCTCTCTATATATAGAACAACTGGTTGATATCTCAGAAAAATTTGTATTGAGCCAGCTGGTACAGTTCGTGCACATGGGGGGACAGTTGGCAACAAATATCTGTTTTACTGAAACACCTGGCGGACCGACCAGGTGAGAGACAGTCGGCCCTCTAATTTCAGGTTAGCCGACCACTAGTTGGCCGGTAAGCCTCTGAGTGGTTAGGCTTGGAAAAATTTTGTTTGGGTCAAAAAGTTGTGCAAGATTTGTAGGCTGCTTAGACTTAACACGAGGCCTTATGCTGCGAAAATCGAGCGTTTGTACAGCGTATAAATTCATCATTGGGTGATCAATTTGAGGTGCCCAAGTCTTAAGGGCAGTAAAAAATGGGGTGTCTACAGGGTCGCACAATTGTTTGGTTTAGTCTCTTGGATCCCATCGGGTATGTGGGTCAGAGAGTCAGTTGTGACTTCTTCTTGTTGAGTGTTGCTCGGGGGGGGAGGGGGTCTTTGGGGTACCAAGGCATTGGATTGAGATCCAGGGGTCTTTGGTGACAACGCCGGATGTACAATATAAGTGGTAATAGAGATAGATTGTGAAGAGAGAGAGAGAGAGAGAGAGAGAGAGAGAGAGAGAGAGAAATAATTGGTGAGAAATTAGAGAAAAAATTTAGGGTTTCTAGAATTAAAAGGGTATATTGGTAATGTACGTTAAAATTTATTCTTATTCTTCTAAAACTCTACGAAGGATCCTTTCTAAAGTCTAGCTTTCTTGCTCTTTTCTTTAGGTAGGGTTACTTTTAACCTAGTATCTCTTTGTTTTGAGGATGATTATGTAGTATTGTTGTGACCTTGATCTTTTATTTTGATGATTTAGTATTATAAGTTGAGTTTTACGCTTAGCAAAAAGGAAATTTACCCAACTTTTTATCTAGATTTCAAATAAACTCTTATAGATTATGAGTATTGATGTTGAGAACTATTATATATATGAAGATGGCGTAAAAATCCCAAATTTATTAAAAACCCTAGTTTTGATTTTGATGAAAAAAATGATGCTTGGATGGAATTGACTTTCAAATCATGAAATTTAATAGACATTAGACATAAATAAGTGAATAACTAGATTTTGGAGTACACTATTATTGTATGTTGTGTTGGGATTTGTGGATTTAGAAATTGGTAATCCATGTATTGTATATTTCACTATTCATCTCATGTAATTATGAATACTTGGTTACTTGGAAGGTGGTAAAAAATAAGGGGTAAATAGTGTATAAGTTTGGGTATGGAGTCAGTTTTTGAGAATGATGTGTTGTGTTGGTACTTGCGTGGGATGTTTAAGTGCCCAAATGCCCTATATTGAGCTTATTACCGGACGAATGTGGGAAAATAATTTTTGGTGTCCACTGGTCCTGCCGTATAATAGTTGGCAAAATTGAAAAAATAGATCATTTTGGGTGCCCATCACACACCATATTAATAGCAAGCAAATATAGGGATAGTTTTTGTAATACCCCTGTTCCGTAATATGTTAATTGGTCCTTAACATGATGTGATTATGTATTTTGATATGATTTGTGTTCCACTATGTGAAAATATGTGATTTGAAGTTCCATCTGTTCACCGTAGGAATATCTGTTTGAATAATCAGCTTTGGAAATTTAATTGAGGGCCTTATCGGCCACAGAACCCGAAATCGATTACGCCATTGTGGTTGGCATAATTTTTAGAGCCTACGGTGAAATTTAATTGAAAATTGATTCTGGTCAATTTAAACTGATTGAAATGATAAATTAAGTACCCCATTATTTTATATTATTATATTGACTTAGTGGGACTTAATATATTTGAGCACTACACCTTATTTCTCTCCCTTGGCTTATTTTGGCTGATTCTTGAACTCAATTTGAGAGGGAGAGCCGACCATAGGAGGGAGAAAGAGGGATTATGCAACTTTGGTCTTGAAACTTGGAGATTGGAAGTCTAATTCAAGATTTGATCATAGATTGTGAGGATCAAGCTCCTAGGTGAGTGATTCTTGGATTATAATTGTAATTTTGTGCATGTCCAAGCTATCTTGGTGATCAAGAACAAGATTGTAATGAAGTTGAGTTGTGTTTGTTGAATTGAAGCTTAATATGTGCATGCATGTAAGAAATACTTTGAAATTTGCATGTTTGAGCACAAATGTGTATAACCCATGTGAAATATTAAAGGAAACTCATGTCTTGATCACCATTGGTGTTATCTAAGTTGAGAATGTGGCTAATCCATCACATGCATGTACAAATTGAGAAGATATGAGCTTTGAATGCATGAAATGGCTACATTGGTAATGAGTTGGTGGAAAATGAGCCATGCATGTAAATAAATTATGAAATTGAGCTTCAATATGTTGTAATTCTATGTTTGTACCATGTTAGTATATGATTATGTGAAATTTGGGCCGAAATCATGCATTTAGAGCCTTTGAATGTCAAGATGAAGCTCAAGAACTCAATCTGGAAAACCCAGATTTTCGATGTACGCTCGAGCGGGTGAAGTTATGCTCGAGCGGAGAAATCGAGCTCCCAGCATTTTCTGCAGATGTGGTGTTCGCTCGAGCGGGGAAGTTTACGCTCGAGCAAGGAGCTGTGTAGGCAGGCAGTCCGCTCGAGCGGCCTAGTTCACGCTCGAGCTGGAATAGAAGGCAACCAGTACTTTCGCAGACTTAAGGGTCCGCTCGAGCGGGTAAGTCCACGCTCGAGCGGGGACCCTATTTTCTGAAATTCTGTTTTTGCATTTTGTGTTCTGTTTTCCGTTCTCTTTCACTTGCAAGCACTCTTAGGCATATATTAAGCATTGTAAATGAGTTAATGAGATAATAATAAAGCCTAAAGAGGAATATGTGAATTAAAGAACGGATTGAACTGTTAATGACCCTTTTGTGTTCATGAAACGTGTAGGGTCAAGCTCCAGGGCAAATCCACAAGCCGATCACTGTGAGTAATATCAATATTTGAAAACTTGTCAATGTCCAATTGTTATTCCCCTATAAATATTATGAGTTGTTAATTGGGATTGTGGACAAAAGTCTGACAAGAATAAATGAATGAATGGCCAAAGGCCGTTTGACATGAATGAATGGGCCAAAGGCCGTTTGACATGAACGAATGGGCCAAAGGCCGCTTGACATGAATGAATGGCCAAAGGCCGCTTGACATGAATGAATGGGCCAAAGGCCGTTTGACATGAATGAATGGGCCAAAGGCCGTTTGACATGAACGAATGGGCCAAAGGCCGTTTGACATGAATGAATGGGCCAAAGGCCGTTTGACATGAATGAATGGGCCGAAGACCGTTTGACATGAATGAATGGGCCGAAGGCCGTTTGACATGAATGAATGGGCCAAAGGCCGTTTGACATGAATGAATGGGCCGAAGGCCGTTTGACATGAATGAATGGGCCAAAGGCCGTTTGACATGAATGAATGGGCCGAAGGCCGTTTTGCCATGAATGGAAACCCGGATGGGCCAAAGGCCAGAATGTTTGGAACTACAGCTACTTGACTTGCATTTCGTATAGTTATATATATTTTGCTGTTAAACAGAAGTATGAATTGGGCCCAAGGCCGTTTGGAGCATGTTGATCTACATATTGTTATGTAACTGTTATATTTGATATTATTCACTGGGCTATCGCTCACGCTCATTCATGTATTTGTAGGTGAGCCAAGGGAAGTCCAAACCCAGCCCCAGTGAAGTCTGCTAGGAACAACAGGAGTTTTGGGAGAGTCAGCCTTGTGCCTCGCGCATGAGACCATCCTTGCCCTTTTACTATGTACCTATGTTTTGTCTTGTTGGCAAGGACCCAGTGCATGTCTGTACATAGTCTGTTATAGGTTGACTCGTTTTGGACGATCCTGTCTGTAATGAATTTTGTGAAGCTGTACTTTTGACGTGAGTTATTAACGTATCTGAGTATGGTTTGTTTGATGTGCATATAAGCACGGCTCTATGGACAAAGTTTTTAATTTTGCTTCCGTTTGGCCCCCATTAACTCTGTTAAAATACGTTTAGAACAGTTTGAGGCCGTAGGTAATCTCATGATTACTGGCCGGTTACGTCCTTAACCCACGGGGGCGGGTTCGGGTCGTGACAGTTTTGGTTATAAATCTATATATATGTAATATGAGGCTCCTACAAGGGATTCATGGCATATTTTCCACCCAGGTGTTCAGAAAGCTTTCCAAGTGGAACAAAGATGAATTTGTTTTCTTGTCCTTCTTATTTTTTAACATAAATTTTAAATTGTGTTTGGGTTATGATAATGCCATGTGAATGTTTAAGTAATTAGATACTCTATTAAATGTATCTCTACTGGGCATATAACTCATCCCTATGTAACATTTTTCAGGAATTGGTGATGTTGCACCATCTTAGTATGAAGCAATATGTTTTGATTGGAGCATCGAGACTCATGGATGATTAATGTGAAAGTTCTGAGCTTATTTATTTAGGACCGTGAGTCCATTTTTGTTGTAACAAGGCCATGCCTTAAATGTTTTTGTAAGCCATTAAGGCATCTTATTTGTATTATCTAATTTGTTGAACACAGAACTATAAAAGGGAACCTTAGTTCAATGAGAAAGAAGATCTCTTAGGTTAATGTTATTCTGATGATGGTAAGATTTGGGTTCACTCACATTTTACTTAATGTTTTACATTAAATTATTTGGGGGCATTACAAATTCTTACACAAACATATATGGAGGACCTCTCCCTAATTTTTTCAAAAATTTAAAACAAATTTGAAAAATATTTGAAGGAAATAAGTTATATTTTATCAAAAAAAAAAAAACATTAATCTAGCTTTTTGATTTTAGAGAATTTTTTTTTTCTATATTTTAATTTAACATCGTCAAGCTTGAATGGACTTATAAAAATTAAAGTTAAAAAAAAAAAAAAAAACCATTAAGATAAAATTAAGTTAATAATATAAAACCAACTTATAAACTACAATCAAAACTCCTAAAAAAACAATTTAGATAGTTATTGTTTTTGTTTAACAGATTTGATACTGGACTTCCCTCTGGTTTACCTAGTTCATAAGCCTTGGAATTGCCTCCAATTTCTTACACACCCAAATGGGTTTAAACATCATGGAAAATTATAAGGTACTTCCGGAATTTACTTAGATTGACTTCTAAGTTATTAAAAATAATAATTAAAAAAAATAAAAATTATAGTCAAAAGAAAACATATAAATTGTAATTATAAAATAGCATCGTTATTAATAAAAAGATAAATTACAAATATACCCTTTGAAGTTTCTTTAAAATACGAATTATTTCTTATGATTCTGCTAATTATATCCCACCATTTAAAATTTATTAATAAATTATTAAATCAATTAATTTTAATAATGTCTGACAATTCTGATAATTTTATTATTATATAGGATAGTAGTTAGGAATTTTTTTTAATTAGTTTTGTTCAATAAATTTTTTTGGCAAGGGGTATTTATAATTTTCCGAACTGTAAAAGATAATTTGTATTTTAAACAAATTTCAGGAAGTATATTTGTAATTTTTTCAAAGAACAAGAAGTTAGATTCTTTATAGTGTAGTTCAGCCAACTGGACAATTTATTCTAGCCCCCTCTGGGTCCACTTTAGGTCCCTCTTGACAACTTAAATCGTTCATTTTATATAATTTACTGAGTATATTATTTATGGCTCCTTTTGGAAAGAAAAAAATCAGGTTTTTTTTGCTAAAATAGCCACAAAAAACAAAATAGGCAATTTTAGCCACAAAAAACAAAACATCAAATCCAATCCAATCCATAATCATTACAATCCTCTCTCACAAAAAAATCAAAAAAAGTCAAAAAGTCAAAAAGCCCTTCCCAAACCAGGCTAAAATAGCCAAAAAGTCAAAAAATCAACACACTTCCCAAACGGAGGCTATGCAAAAAATTAAATTAATCAAATATTATTATCTACTTAACCATTTCTTAAATGTAAATTACTTTCTAAATCATATTCTCTATTTATTACTTTTCTAGCAAATACAAAGTGGCTATAATTTAATTGATCAAATCAATTATAATTAGAGACAATCCAATCCCAGCAAAAGATAAAAATAAGAAGAAAATTCAAAAATGTGATTACGCGCAAGCATAAAATTTAGGAGAATACGTCACCATGATAACAATCATTAAATATTAGACATAAATTTTAATTACTAGTGTGATCACACAAGGCAAGACCTAACCTATTGACAGTGGACCAATCATGTATGACTCCAAACAATTGCAGATAAGATTTTATGATATTAAAAAATAATATGGACTTGACTTTACGATATAAAGTTTATCCTTATTATTAGTCATGTTTGGTAGGATTTATTTTTAATTTATTTTAATTTTTAGCTTAATTTAAATTATTTTGATGTGTTTGGTTCAGTTTAACAATATAGCTTATAATTTTTTGTAAGTCAAAAGTCAACTTATTCTTTGAGTGGGAGAGAAGAAACTTAATTTATAAGTCAAAAATCAACTTATGTTCACAGTTATAAGTTATAAGCTGTTAAACGATAAGTTATAATCACTTTCTCATAATTCTACCAAACAACACCATTGTCCTGGAGCTGAAAAATTATTAGGCGGGGGAGGGTAATATGTCCCTACCACCAATCAATTAACAACTGTCATAGTTTTGTTGTTTTTTATATTTTTATAATTTTATAATATTTTTTTAAATAAAATATGAGGTAAAATATTTGATAATAATTTTTTAACTGTTTGTGAAAAAGTATAAAATGTAAAATAAAAAAAAAAAAGTAAGATCTGTATTTAATTTTTATAATTTGTTGACTTTTTAATTATGAAACCCCCCAACTTCTCTATGACATCATCTAACCGGATCATGCCCCTACTGTTCTAGATTTATTATATTGGCATCTTCAAGTTTTATATCAGAGTATGTTTAACGAATAAAAAAATTTATATATAATTTTTATACACAATGATATATCTTATTGGGAATCTTTAATTTCAAAATAAATATTATAATAATGACATTGTTATATCATTATTGTTAAATTTTTGTATAAATTTTATACATAAATAAAATTTTCTTTTATCTCAAGATGATAAAACTATTTTGGTTTTTATTCATAAACACAAATGTACTGAGGAAGTAGAGTAGCAAGATATATAGGTTATTACTTTCAAACTTTTCTTTTTGTTCAAATTCAAGTTTTAGTTTCTATTGTTGGTAGCATTAAAAGTTAAAAAATTGCTATAAAAAAAAAAGACTAATAAATTATACAAAAAAAGTCATATCAAATATGTATTTTTTATCTTATATTTTAGGCAAAAACATCAAAAGTACTAAAATAGCATGTTCTTAAACGAGACCTAATTTTGATAGTTGGTATGCCTAAGGTTAATATACAATTTTTGGGAAAATTACAAAAAAACAAAAAAACATTCCAAAGATTGATCATTTAAACAAAATAAACCTTGAACTATTAATTTTGTCAATTTAAACTCTAAATTTTTGTATTTGTTTTTAATCTAAACTATTGTTTATTTTTGTTAAGTAAAATTAACTGAAAAATGATATTTTAGTTATTAAATTCCATGAAAATGATATTTTAGACATATTATATATATATATATACACACACTGAGTTTAATAACTAAAATACTCTTTCTTCATCAATTTTACTTAATAAAAATAGGAAAATGGTTTAGACTAAACATAAATTAAAAAATTAAGATTTAAGTTGATAAAATTAAAATTTTAAGATTTATTTTGTTAAATGGTTCAAACCTTGAGTTTTGTTTTTTATTTTATTTTTTTATTTAATGATAAAGAACACTTACAAGGGATATAATTTGAATGCAAACAGGAGTTCTGCTGAAGGGATGAAAAATTATTTAGTGGTCCTGGGGCAAATCTATAAGTATCTCAACTTGATATTCATTAATTAAAATAGTGAAATTTAACGCTTCTCTTGACTTTTTTTAGAGAGAACTTGACAATAAGTGGTGATAGTATACATATAAGTCATAATCCGTCCAGAAGAATGGATATAGTCATCATTAAAAATATTAATAAGTAAGATTTGACTTCAATTAGAATCCGACTTCTTGCAATAAATAAAAAAATTAAAAATTAGTGATAAATCCAATTTAAATAGGGTATAAGGCATTAGGTTCAATACATTTTTTTTTTTTTTTTTGGCGAGACGTATACGCTTTGTGAAATAGTTTAATGAAAAATTCTTTTATTGTTAGGAAATTCTACTTACAGCACAAATTTAACTCCTTACACCCTTAAAATCTAATTTTTTTATTTGATTTTTATTATAGCAACCCTGGTTTAAAATCGACCCGTGAATGTTTTGGATCTGGGTTACATTGCTTTCTTTGGTTGTTCATGTCTTGCTTCTACCTTTTTTTATTGGCTTTGGTTTTCAGAGTGTCTTAGCTGCGTTGGGAACAGGTTGGTAATTTGTTTCTCAAGTTGTTGTTGCCCATGATTTTTCTTCTGCACTCGAGTGGCACTTCCTGCTCTCGAGCAGTCATTGTGAATTTCCAATACTTTTCAGGTCTGCAAAGATATTGGGAGTTGTCATTCTTCGCTTAAGCGGTCATTCTTGCGCTCGAGCGGTACTTCTAGTGCTCGAACGGTGGTCACTTGTCTATAAAACTTCTGAGAGTTTGTATTCTACGCTCAAGCAGCACTTCTTGCGCTTAAGCAGTCACACTTTTTGTGTCTGGACGCTCGGGCATTACTTCTTGCACTCGAGCGGACTGCGCGTCTATATAAGGCCGTAGTGTGCTGAAAAAGTCACTTTTTGTTTTTCTCTCTCTTCCTTTTCGCCATTGTTAGGGTTTTTTGGACCTAAAAGCTTGGGTTTCATCTAGTTACATCCATTTTCTAACCCTAATCCTAGAGATCAAAATGTAGAGGGTCGCGAGGGCTTCCTTTTGATCTGAGCAGATTGTGTTTTCGTCGCCGATGGATTTTCGTCTTCTCTCCCATTCGCTCCAAGAGATAGGGATTCTTGAGCTTCTTTTCAATACCTTACTATAGATAGACTTGTGGTAATTTTTATGGCATTTAAAAACATAGTTTATTGTTGGTTTTTGTTAAAAAACATGTGGGTGGATTTAGGTTTATTTGGTGAGTTCGTGGGTTGTGTATAATTGGTTGTGAGTTATAAATCATGGTTAGGATATAAATTGGAAAGGTTGGGCATTTCGTTTATTGGTTTGGAATCTAAAACAAAAGTTTAATGTTAAATAGAAATGGGATTATAATGTGGTTGTTTATGAATAATTGGGGTTTTGGTTTAATGTTAGTGGACGTGGCCAATGTGGTGTTTGTTGGGATTTGGAGTGGTGAGGTTTTGTTTTCAAAACAAAATGGAACTAATTACCCCTTTTTATAAAACTTGAGAGTTTGCGATGAACAGGAATGTGGAATTACCTAAGGTTGTATCTATTAGCTCGGATTATGTAGTTGGCATCTAGAGTTTTGTCCTTGCCCATTGGTGGAGGATGGTATTCATTGTTGTAAATCAAAGTATAAAACGCAGCGGATGAAAATTACAGAATCATACCTTTTAGCAGAGCCTGAAGTGAAGAATCTCGTGGGTAAATCACGTGCTTCTAGGGTGTAAACAACCAACCCAGCAGTGGACTGATACTATAAAATGAGTATCACCCACACAAGTCACAGTGCAGAGGCTGGATCGTTCTCATATGAGAGAGAGTTAGAGAGAGAGTCTGGGAAAAAAGGTTATGGGTAAAAACCACATAACGTATATCTATATCGATATTCTTCCCATCATATCAAATGTATATTATTAAATATATATCAACCAATATCTATCTATCCATTTATCCATATCTATTGATATGATAGATATAGATATCCTGAATGGTTATTCAAGTAAGTTTTGAATTCAAATTCAAACTTACATGGATAAGGTTCAAAAAGTTCAAGTTTAAAAGGTTCAAAGGGTCATGCCATATGGGCGCCCAATTTCTAACATCTCCCACTCGCACATGAGTTGGCATGACACTGCAACATCTCTATCTCAATCTCTCCAAAAATGAACAATCTCATACTAGCCAATGCACCGTGCGACTACTGAGAACACCTGCATATGGGAGCTCTATACTAGAAACTCAAAATGAGCCAGCATAGAGACATCAACCCAAAAAGAATAGAAATAGTGTCTCATATACCCTAGACCCATCTAATTACACCGGTCCAAAAAACATCTCTAATCCCTCAAAAAGAGCATGTTTGACCCTCTCAATTCTTGCAATATATTCACACTCAATCTGCCTCTCATATAGAGCGATGTGAGTTGCCGGCAGTGAATATACAACAGTGGTGTAATACTAGATGATCTTCCCTTTGCCCTCATGCCATATAGTTTAGGATTGACCGCTTTCCCAGTGATGTCCCTTAAGGTCGAATCATACATCACCGCAGGCAACATACCAAAGTAACAGAACATCAACCCCTTACCTTATGACATAGTCAAAAAGTCACAAAAGGGTACATAAATAAAAGTCATATCAATAATGACACGTAAGACTCACACGGTGAGAAAACAGGGATCCATTCTCTCACCTCATTACTCGGTTGCCAAGCACATATAGTATGAATACATGCTACGGTGGACTAACTCTTCCAAAAGAGTGACATCATACTCGATACACCGTACATATATTAGTCTAGTCGCTTTCTAGTGCCTAACCTGAATTCTCTATTTGCTCGCCTTCCAGGCGCCAAATGAGATCTCGCATCTGGCTAATCATAACATGCACAACATGGAAAATGGGTACTAACATCCACGTTTGGTCCTTAACATGACCTCATCTTGGTTGTAACCAAGGCGACATGCATAGTGGATAATTTAAGCCTCTCTTGGCTCCAAATAAAAAATAAACCACTAGTCTCATCCTTGCTCGCTCCCAAGCGCCAAGGGCGATTGCTCGTGTGAGTGAGCCAATCTTGCCTATTGACATCATCATCTGCTAATCATTATGACACAAATCATAATAGTGTCAACATCCCATCATCTCACAACAAAAAAGTGATCGATCTAAAAAACATGACCACAGCTTGCGCAATTCTAGATTCCAAACATAAGCCTTATCAGCACCTCTTGCGATAAGCATATACAACGGAATCCTCCATGCGCGCCTCACATGAAGTGATTCAAGATCACTACCTCTTGCGCAATAACCTCTCTAAAGATATTTTGGTGACCAATTTGCGTTCATTCTAGATGTGCCCAACTAGCGCAGATGCACCCAACTAGCGCATTGAATCTTACAAGGAGCAAATTAATATATTACTAGTAAAGCATTTTATCCATAATCTAATGAGCATGGTCAATGTCTAAACAACTCAGTTGACCATTTACCAAAGATAACATTTATCATGCCGAATATGCCCACATAGCATACTTCAGGCTCCCACAACCAAAAAAAAAGATCAAGGAATATAGGTCATCTGTTTCTCCCAAAGACAATCCGAGGATTCACTCAATAGCTAAGGCTCTGGCTTTTACCGATAGGTAAGTCAATGGGTTTGCAATTTTGCATCTAGAATCGTTCTAGGATATTCCTTATGTAAGTCATCGAAGACAAAACAGGAATTCTCCCAAAACAATCCCTAAGGATCGTACATCCGAGCATATAAATTACATCACCCATGTCCATCATATTTAAAACAGAGGACTGCCCACCCTAGGTGGCGACAACCTTATAAATTCCTGGATCATAATGACTAAGTAAGGAAAAACTTCTTTTGGACCATTGATCATGCCTCAGTGGTCTTCATCGATCATCGTTGGCCTATCATGGCTTGACGAAATCTAAGAATCACTATTTGGATAACTGTTTTAGGTTGTAAAAGATTTATTGGAACTAGCAACCTTTTTGTGCTCCTAACTTTTCACCATAAAAGCAGAAAGTAAATTCCTACAGATCTACTTATCCAATTCTCTAACGAGAAAGTTAGGTCACAATGTCCATAAATCAATGTTCCGAACTTATGTCAATCATAGCATAAGTCAAAATAACCTCACTCCCCAGGAGGAAGTCTTCTCATGGTCTACACTTTCCTCAATGGTGCGACTTTTCGGTATCTAGCGAGCCTTATGCTTCAACGATGACTATCCAAATTACGCATAACGTTAGAACAGTTTCGTGTCATAATGGAAAGTCAACCAAATTATAGAAATGGTTAATCCTCAAAGACTTTGTCTTAAATTGCGCAACATTGATCCACTTTCTAAAAACAGGGGACTAGAGCCTTTGGCATTATCCTAGGCTCTTTATCATCTTGCGGAGTAATCATGAATGTTTCCTTCTCAATCACCCAATGATGACGTGAAAAATTTTCACATTCGCTACCACGCAACTAAGAATGTAGAGTATTCTTTTCTAATGGAGTAATCCATTAGTAGGCACATCGCTCCCACTGTCTCTAGGATATTGAAAATTTCTTTCCATTCTCAACTAGGCTACATAAAAGCGCTATGCTTAGAATTCTCTATCTTATAGAGTTCCAAAAACTCTATTCACATCACATTTACTAAGAAAACTTTATGTGACTTAGTTACACTCTCACAAAGCTGCTTACCTATATGCACATGACCTAGAGGGTTTACATGACAGCATACAATAATGCGCCACGTAACCCTATGTGTTTACAAGACAGCATACAATAATGCGCCATAGAACTCTGGGTCTTAACTTCGTAACCTTATGAGAAGTAAAAATAAAGATAAACTGCTTAACGGTTACAGATCGCCCATAGATGGCTCTCCACTAACCCATTACATAAATGGAGTGCAAAATCTGATATGGAGGGCACTTAGTCAGGGATATAGGCAACAAACTAGTGCAATTCCCAATTGGGAAACAATTTGCGCCATTATCCACCTGACATTAACAATACTTAATTCCTTATCTCTACTACACCATTGTATTGTTGAGTACTAGGAATAATCAATTTTCTAAGCATCCATTTCTCTTCACAGAGTTTTCTAAAATAACTCAAATAGATACTCGCCACCTTGGTCAAAACTAAAAAACCAAAAGTTGTTGTCTAAATGATCTCAACCTCATATGTGCAATGTCAAAAATCATCTTAAAACTTTGACTTATGGAAGATCAAATAGTCTTGACTCAGATGCGTATCGTAATCTATAAATGTGTCGAGATTGAGGCTTAGCTATCATACCCTTACACATATCTAGTCACAAATATCATAGTGGACTAAATACGCCAGTACAAATGACCTTCTACGGCTTTCCTACTTACTTGTGCGCAACCATTGCGAACAAAGTTACACATTCATATGAGAGCAGGATGTCACAAGCGAGTGGGCCCGAGAGGGCCTACTCAAACCATCCATGTCATCATCTCATTAATGTGATTAAGTATAATAAGCCACCGATTCATGACCAATGTCATAAACTAATTCCAATCATCATAATGTGTGAGTTCTCGAAGACAAGTTTTAAAGGTTTAGGCCCAACTAGGTAATGACTCACAGCTAATTCATATTCACTAGATCATAAAAGGATGTCATGGAGATATCAAGTGTGCCTAAGTCACAAATTTAACTAGTAAGTGCTAATCCCCTACACCTTCAAGTCAATTTTATTCTCCATACACTTTAATGCATCTAGTTGAAAGATGACGATGCTTCTCTTGCCATCTCTGTTTCTCGCTTCATAGTTACTTGTAATTAATTCTACTATCCACAAGAAGGAAAGAATAAGCTATCAATCTATGACAGCTCCTGAAGTAACTTAAGTGTGAATTAGGCTAAATAGTCTAATTCAACACAATGCTCTCACAAGCGATGCGTCAAATTCTTAGAGTCATAACAACCTTGTCGGCCTGACCTTTTTCATTACTATGCTGCAACGTTTGCGCTTAGTGGTAAACATTATTCAAAAACCGTTAGCCTAGCTAAGGAATCATACAAAGAAGCACCTCAACATGTCTTACACTCAAGTGTGGAAACAGTAAGTGTCCAGACTTAGACAAGTTGGCAATGCCAATAGATTTTGCAGCCACTTGTCGCTAATCTTTTCACTTAGTGTTAATAGATTTTGCTGCTACTAAGCGCTAATCTTTTAACTTCAAGTGATACATCAATGCACACTATTATAGTGCGTGAAATTTTGCTCCATCCACTCCCAATAGTTGGGTAGAGAGCAAAACACTGCTCATACTGGCTACTCGTCTTACACTTAATGACTAACTCATTTAAGCTCGTATTTCTTGAATGACGTGACTCTTTAATGTTACTTCATCCAATGATGCAACATTATTACAAGTCAAAATACAAAGTCAATCCGCTCAGCTCAATAGTCAAGATCATATATAGATCTATTGAGGGCTTACTAATTTCACAACTCCAAAACTCGCCAACCAAAACTACATAGCGTGCCGCCAACCATAGCGCACACATTAGTTTTTATTGTGCCAAACAAGACAACAAAACCACGGCGACGTTGAGTCATGTTTCCTTACTTTGGCTCAATTAAGGTCTGACCTAAAGTCTCTAAGACTTTTGCTCATCTAAAGAATAGGATTACATTGTTCACATTTGAACATCTCTACTATGTCTAGGTCAACCAATTAACTTCCATAAGCTAAGTCAATTTAGAGAGAAATTCGCATTGGGATTAATTTGATTAGCGTAATATAATTTTTCCACAAAAATGTAAATTAAATAGTGACAATATTACACAAGTCGCAAGATCGAAAATTCGCTATGCTCGTAATCATCTCTTGCGCCACAGGTGACAATTATCCAAAATTTAATTTAATTTATGCGCAAAATATTGGTTTTCAGGAGTTAATCTACAAAGATTTCTATCACGCCCCTAACTCGCCCCTAAAAGTTTTGGGCATGACGTATTCAAAATTGAACACTTAACCTGATACATATATCCTATGGGCCTGAACGGAAGCGCTTGATATTAGGAAATAACATGAAAACATATCCACTAAGTCATTTCTAATATGCCAGGATCACAACTAGCAAATAAACATATAGGGAACAAGCATCAGAGAATAAGGTACATACATACGTATATATATTTACAAGTCCAGCCCAGAAATTGGGCATATAATAAAACATTAGATACAATTCAACCTTGGCCAGTAATTAGAGTATAAGATAACAAAATTTAACAAAACTGTACTAAGATGCAAAGGGCTTCTCCAAGTGCCTGGTTGTACTTAGGTTGACAAAAGATAGATGATATCGACGTTAGGACTGACCTCCAAGTTGGTTACCTACGGAATCAGACAAAATTACAAGGTGAGATAAGCTCAGTGAATAACAGTACTTAAACAGTTTAATACGCAATTTAAAACATAATACATAATAGTGCATTCATAAAAATGGAATTCATATCGTTAGTCTGATGCTGTATTATTTTCAGAACGGCCTTGGGCCCAGTTATAACAGAACAGCCTATTGGCCCAGAAATAACAGAACAGCCTTTCGGCCCCAACAGCCATTCGGCCTAGAAGTATACAGAACAGCCTTTTGGCCCAGAAGTATACAGATGTATATAATGCCATCATTGTTTACATTCCCACCAAATTCCAATTGATATACATGTTAACGTAAGAATTTACGGAAATCAGAACGTTAATATTATTAAACATTTACAATAATAAACGTACATTCATTGTACTGTTACTCACAGTGTTATTGCGGAGCGATGGTTCCTCCTATGGTGTGTCCTACACACATATATAACATCCATTAGTTCCTTTCTCCTTTTCTTGAGTCATTACATTTCAAATGAATTTACAACCATCAAAAAAGCATCAAACATAAATTCTAAAAATATCTAGGGGTTAAGCACTTAAAACAGAGTGAACATTTTTTTTGGACATGGGCCGCACGTGCGGCCACCCCCTCCGCTCGAGCGGCCATGGACCGCACGTGCGGTGCCCCTCCTCCGCTCGAGCGGCCAAAAACAGTATGCTTCTCCATTTTTTTTTCTTCTCCGCACGTGCGGCCTGCCCCTGTTTGGCAGTCTGAATTTCATACAAAACTCAACTTAAAGGACACATGGTAAGGTTCATAATAGATAAATTTAACATAAGAAGAAAGTTCAAAATCACATGAAAAATGAATCACAAACCAACTTAGGTTCCTAATCACTTTGAATTTATAATTATAATCAATCACAATCCAACTCTTTTTGGGTTCACTTACACACACACACACACACACACACACATGTATATATCCATCTAATCATATAATCCAACCACATAGATGAGTATCTACATGAGATTAACAAGGAAGCAAGGTGTAACTTCTCCATAACTCAAATTAATTTCCAAAACAACCAAAACAACTACATGGTAAACATAATTCCCAATGAGACAATCATCTTTCACAAAACTTCAACATAACCTCTAGCCCTCCCAATTAAAAGGGTAAACTCACTCAAACCCAAGAAAGAACTTGATTTAAGATGGTGTTTACATACCTTGATTCAATTCTCCACCAAGCCTCTCAATTTCCCCAATTTTTCTCGCTAGGTGAATCTCTCCTTTTCTTCTTCTCTAATTCTCCCCCAGGGGATATTTTTCATTGAACTTCTAAGTCAAAAATGTCCAAAGGGCTTTGATATATAGATATATATTTATATAAAGGGTGAATAAGACAAAATTCAATCGTTTAATCATCCCAAATTGAAATTTCACAGAAAATCTCATTATAGCTTAAAAATCATGCACATTTCAAATGTCAAATCAATTTCAGAAAATTAAGTCTCTAAGGCTTCCAATTCCGAATTCAAACAGTTTAAGTGCGATAGATAATTTTCTTATTAAACAGATAGGAATCCATATTCCAAGTCTCACTTAATTCAACATAATTTCACATAGAATTTCACAATAAGCATTCAAAAACACAGAATAGAGGACTAAAAAGATACCAGAATCATGTACGAGGGTCGGGGTGTTACACTCTCCCCCCTTTAAATAAGTTTGGTCCTCCAAACTTGTTTTACCTTAGAACGGAAACAGATGCGGATATTGGTGTTGCATTTCATCTTCCTTCTCCCAAGTTGCCTCAGTTCCATAGTGTTCTTGCCATTCCACTTTTACCATTGGGATTTCTCGGTTCCGCAATTGTTTCACTTGCCGGTCCAGGATTCAGATTGGTTTCTCTTCATATGTTAATTTATCATCCAGCGTAATCTGATGGTAATCTATGACATGTGACGGGTCCAGAAGGTATCCTCGAAGCATAGAGACATGAAACATATTATGCACTTGACTCATATTTGATGGAAGGGCAACTCGGTAAGCTACTGGACCCACTTTTTCCAATACTTGAAAGGGACCAACATATCGGGGTGTTAACTTACCCCTATTTCCAAATCTCGGATGTCCTTTCATCAGATTGACTTTCACAAAAACATGGCTATCTACCTCAAATTCCAAATTCCTTCGTCGGTTGTCTACATAGCTCTTCTGCCTGCTTTGAGCAGTTTTCAATCTTTCCCGAATAATTTTGACCTTCTCCGTTGTCAACTGAACAATTTCTAGCCCTAGCAATGATCTGTCTCCAATTTCAGCCCAACACACGGGAGAACAACATGGTCTTCCATATAAAGCTTCATAGGGTGCCATTTCAATACTCGAATGGTAACTCTTATTATATGCAAACTCTATCAACAGCAGATGGGTTTCCCAACTTTCTTGAAAGTCCAGAACACACATTCGAAGCATATCCTCTAACGTATGTATCGTCCTCTCGGATTTTCCGTCTGTTTGAGGGTGGAAGGCAGTGCTAAACTTTAGTTCCGTACCCATTGCATCCTGTAGACTTTTCCAGAACCTTGAAACAAATTTTGGATCTCTATCTGACACAATTGAGACCGAGACACCATGGAGCCTTACAATTTCATTTACATAGATTACAGCAAGTTTGTCTGCGTTATATTGAGTCTTCACAGGTAGGAAGTGGGCGGACTTAGTTAATCGGTCGACAATGACCCAAATAGAATTCATACCCCGAGGTGCCCGTGGTAACCCCACGACAAAATCCATGGTCAAATGTTCCCACTTCCATTCCGGGATTGGAAGGGGTTGTAATAATCCTGCTGGTTTCTGATGCTCTGCTTTTACTTGCTGACATTGCAAACACCTAGAGACAAACTCTGCGATTTCCTTTTTCATACTTGGCCACCAAAAATTTTGCTTCAAATCACGGTACATTTTAGTACTTCCTGGATGCATTGAAACTCTTGAGGCATGTGCTTCTTCCATCAATTTCCGTTTAAGTTCTAACACATTAGGGACACATATTCGATTTTGAAATTTAAGCACAGAATCCGTCAAAGTGAACCCCAGTTTCGGTTTTGTTTCTATTTCATCACATATTTTCTTTAGCGTTCCATCTTCCATTTGGCGTAATTTAATCTCCTCAAGTAATGTTAGTTGGGCCATCATTGCTGCCACTATTGTTTCCTGACCATGTATCACCAAGTCGACCTCCATCTTATTCAACTCACTTATCAACTCCTTTTGCTCTGTGAGTAAATTTGCCAAATTTCCCACATTCTTCTGACTAAGTGCATCCGCCACCGTGTTGGCTTTACCAGGATGATAGTGGATCTGCAAATCACAATCCTTAATAAGCTCTAACCACCGCCGCTGGCGCATATTCAACCCTTTTTTGGTGAAAAGGTATTTGAGACTTTTATGGTCGGTATAAATGTCGCAGGTAGTCCCACACAGATAATGCTGCCAAATCTTTAAAGCAAAAACTACTGCGGCTAGCTCAAGATCGTGCATGGGGTAACTCTTCTCATGGGGTTTAAGCTGGCGAGAAGCATAAGCGATAACTCTTCCGCTTTGCATAAGCACACAACCAAGTCCTTTATGTGATGCATCACTGTAAATCACAAATCCCTCAGTACCAGATGGTAGGGCAAGGACCGGAGTTGTAGTCAACTTCATTTTTAATTCTTGGAAAGCAGATTCCCGCTGTTCCGACCATTCAAATGCAATTCCCTTCTTAGTCAACTGTGTGAGTGGTACAGCAATCTTGGAGAAATCCTGAACAAATCTCCTATAATATCCGGCCAACCCCATAAAACTACGCACTTTAGTCACATTAGTCGGAGTGGGCCAGCTCATGATCGCCTCAATCTTGTTTGGATCAACAGAGACTCCTTCCTTAGTTATGACGTGCCCCAGAAACGCCACTTCACGTAGCCAGAATTCGTATTTCTTTAGCTTTGCGTATAACTTCTTTTCTCGAAGGGTCTGAAGAATTAAACGAAGATGATTCTCATGAGCTTCTACATTCTCTGAGTAAATGAGGATAACGTCAATAAAGACCACGACAAATTCATCCAAATAGGGCTTAAAGACACAATTCATCAAATCCATAAATGTCGCGGGTGCGTTAGTGACTCCAAAGGGCATGACCAGAAATTCGTAGTGACCATATCGGGTTCGAAATGCTGTTTTCTCAACATCACCAGCTTTAACTTTTAATTGATGGTATCCGGACCATAGGTCAATTTTCGAGAAGACTAGTGCTCCTTGTAACTGATCAAATAAGTCGTCAATCCGCAGCAACGGATACTTGTTCTTGATTGTTACCTTATTAAGTTCTCTATAATCAATGCAAAGTCGGAGTATGCCATCCTTCTTTTTCACAAATAGAACTAGTGCATCCCATGGAGAGACGCTCGGGCGGATAAACCCCTTATCCAGTAGGTCTTGCAACTGAGTCTTCAATTCCCTCATCTCAGCTGGTGCCATTCGGTATGGAGTTTTAGAAATGGATTGGATTCCCAGTAACACTTCAATTGTAAACTCGATTTCACGGTCCACTAATTCTCCTGGCAATTCTTCCGGAAAGACTTCAGGAAATTCACAGACAACTGGGATCGCATCAGTATTCTCATTCATTCTTGGCCCCTCCAAAACACTCCATAAGTACCCGTGGCACCCTTTTTGAATTAATTTACAAGCCCTTGCTGCAGAAATCACATACGGTGGAGAAGTTATTCCCTGTCCCTGAAAAGTAGATTCTGATTGTCTCGGAGGGTGGAAACTGATTTGCTTCGTCAGACAGTCTATAGTGGCACCATATTCACCCAACCAATCCATTCCTAGAATAATATCAAAAGAAGTCATATCAAGTGGTAACAGATTAGCATATACATGGACATCCCCAATTAGAAGTTCACAAGCAGAATATACAGAGGTACAGATCATGGAATTTCCCATAGGTGAAGATACACACAGCACATAAGTCAATTCTTCTTCAGGTTTATCTAAATTT
Source organism: Camellia sinensis (assembly GCF_055761805.1). Lineage (NCBI taxonomy): Eukaryota > Viridiplantae > Streptophyta > Magnoliopsida > Ericales > Theaceae > Camellia > Camellia sinensis. The sequence goes on from NC_138966.1 coordinate 19,867,677, forward strand.
TTCGCAAATAATTTTGACACAAAGGAACAGGTAGAGCCAGAATCAAATAAGACATAAGCAGAATGACCATGAACCATAAATGTACCTGGCACCACTGTCGCTGCATTCTGTACATCTCCCGGAACCAACGCAAATACCCTGCCTTGCCTTGTAGTGTCCTTATTGTTAGCAAGTTTAGCAGCTGACTTGGCATTAAGAGCCGGTGTAGACCATGCTAAGCTTGTGGCAGCCTTATTACCATTTTGTTGATTCCCTTGCGGACAATCTTTTATCAAATGACCCGTTTTGCCACATCGGAAACATGCTCCAGACAATCGGTGACAAATCCCACGATGCCTCCATCCACATTCTGGACACACAGGAGCTGAATTTTTAGTAGAAATAGTAGTGCTGGATGTCCCTGAATTTTGCTTCTTGTTTGGTGGAGTAGTTGACCCCTTGAACCATTGGTTGTTCTACCTCTTTCCTTTCCATTCAGAAATCTGAGTCTGAGCAGCAATATTCCCTTCTGCTATAACAGCCATTTCTAACACATCAACGTAGGTAGGCAACTTTAACACATTAACTCGATCCAAAATAGCACCCCGCAATCCCCCTTCGAACTTTCGCGCCTTCTTATAATCTGTATCTACCATATGAGGTGCAAATCGGGCCAGTTCTGCAAACTGAGCTTCATACTCGGCAACAGTCTTATTTCCTTGTCTAAGTGTTTCAAATTCAGTTACCTTCTTATCTCGCATACTTTGGGGAAAATATTTGTCATAAAACAGCTCCAAGAATCTATCCCATGTCAACCCCTGGTGCATTGTCCTTGTAAGCATCCACCATCTCCGCACTTCGTCTTCAAGAGTGAAAGCAGCAAGTTGCACCTTTTGAACTTCAGTACAAGGAAAGACTTCGAATAATTTTTCTATCCCCAGCACCCATGCCTCAGCCTTCATTGGTTCGATTCCTCCTTTAAACGATGGTGGTTTCATCTTTTTAAACTCCTTTGTAAGTGTAATGGTTCAGTCCTCAGCATGAAAATCTTGCATTACAGGTGGGGGTACTGGTGGTGGTGGCGGCTGTGGCTGTTGTTGCTGTTGTTGTTGCCGTAGGGTCTCCGCCATTTCCATAATCATCCTTTCCACCCTGTCCAACCGTGCCGAGGTAGCATCTTCCTAATCTTCGGTCCTCGTTCTCACCATGGTCTACAAGACAATCAATTACAGCATACACAAAAGAATACAATAGGTATTGATTATCATCATTAGCTTTAGAAGAAAAAATTTAACGTTGCTATCGATCTTTCATATATCTTCAAAACGTTATGCATGATGCCTAAATCTTTCTAGACATCTTAAGGCTCAATGGACCCGTGTGTGAGATAGCAACTCGTGCTCTAATACCACTTGTCACACCCCTAACTCGCCCCTAAAAGTTTTGGGCATGACCTATTCAGAATTAAACACTTAACATGATACATATATCCTATGGGGCCTGAACGGAAGCGCTTGATATTAGGAAATAACATGAAAACATATCCATTGAGCTATGTCTAATATGCCAGGATCACGACTAGCAAATAAACATATAGGGAACAAGCATCAGAGAATAAGGTACATACATACGTATATATATTTACAAGTCTAGCCCAGAAATTGGGCATATAATAAAACATTAGATACAATTCAACCTTGGCCGGCAATTAGAGTATAAGATAACAAAATTTAACAAAACTATACTAAGATGCAAAAGGCTTCTCCAAGTGCCTGGTTGTACTTAGGTTGACAAAAGATAAATGATATCGACGTTAGGACTGACCTCCAAGTTGGTTACCTACAGAATCAGACAAAATTACAGAGTGAGATAAGCTCAGTGAATAACAGTACTTAAACAGTTTAATACGCAATTTAAAACATAATACATAATAGTGCATTCATAAAAATGGAATTCATATCATTAGTCTGATGCTGTATTATTTTCAGAACGGCCTTGGGCCTAGTTATAATAGAACGGCCTATTGGCCCAAAAATAACAGAACAGCCTTTCGGCCCCGACAGCCATTCGGCCCAGAAGCATACAGAATAGCCTTTCGGCCCATAAATATAGAGAACAGCCTTTCGGCCCAGAAGTATACAGATGTATATAATTCCATCATTGTTTACATTCCCACCAAATTCCAATCGATATACATGTTAACGTAAGAATTTACGGAAATCAGAACGTTAATATCATTAAACATTTACAGTAATAAGCGTACATTCATTGTACTGTTACTCACAGTGTTATTGTGGAGCGATGGTTCCTCCTGTGGTGTGTCCTACACACATATATAACATCCATTAGTTCCTTTCTCCTTTTAAACCATTTCTTGAGTCATTGCATTTCAAATGAATTTACAACCATCAAAAAGGCATCAAACATAAATTCTAAAAATATCCGGGGGTTAAGCACGTAAAACGGAGCGAACATTTTTTTCGGACTTGGGCCGCACGTGCGGCCACCCCCTCCGCACGAGCGGCCATGGACCGCATGTGCGGTGCCCCTCCTCCGCTCGAGCGGCCAAAAACAGTATGCTTCTCCATTTTTTTTTTCTTCTCCACACGTGCGGCCACGACCTCTGCGCGTGCGGCCTGGCCCCTGTTTGGCAGTTTGAATTTCATACAAAACTCAACTTAAAGGACACATGGTAAGGTTCATAATAGATCAATTTAACATAAGAAGAAAGTTCAAAACCACATGAAAAATGAATCACAAACCAACTTAGGTTCCTAATTACTTTGAATTTATAATTATAATCAATCACAATCCAACTCTTTTTGGGTTCACTTATATACACACACACATATGTATATATCCATCTAATCATATAATCCAACCACATAGATGAGTATCTACATGAGATTAACAAGGAAGCAAGGTGTAACTTCTCCATAACTCAAATTAATTTCCAAAACAACCAAAACAACTACATGGTAAACATAATTCCCAATGAGACAATCATCTTTCACAAAAATTCAACATAACCTCTAGCCCTCCCAATTAAAAGGGTAAACTCACTCAAACCCAAGAAAGAACTTGATTAAAAATGGTGTTTACATACCTTGATTCAATTCTCCACCAAGCCTCTCACTTTCCCCAATTTTTCTCGCTAGGTGAATCTCTCCTTTTCTTCTTCTCTAATTCTCCCCCAGGGGATATTTTTCATTGAACTTCTAAGTCAAAAATGTCCAAAGGGCTTTGATATATAGATATATATTTATATAAAGGGTGAATAAGACAAAATTCAATCGTTTAATCATCCCAAATTGAAATTTCACAGAAAATCTCATTATAGCTTAAAAATCATGCACATTTCAAATGTCAAATCAATTTCAGAAAATTAAGTCTCTAAGGCTTCCAATTCCGGCTTCAAACAATTTAAGTGCAACAGATAATTTTCTTATTAAACAGATAGGAATCCATATTCCAAGTCTTACTTAATTCAATGTAATTTCACATAGAATTTCACAATAAGCATTCAAAAACACAAAATAGAGGGCTGAAAAGATACCAGAATCATGTACGAGGGTCGGGGTATTACAATTTCTCTCAACCGAATAACCTCCCACTGACTATGGCATGTCTAAAAGCATGATAAAAAATTCTAATTCCATACAATAGCATCATAATGTAGATTCACAACCAACTCATGCTATGTCACAATTAATAATGGAATTTAAACAAATAACAATTTATCATGCTATTCTAATTACAACATATTAGAAACTTTAGGTAAAAAACAACAATATGCTGTGTTTAATATTTAGATTATGCCATAACAGAAAGTATATCACTTTTGAAATTTTTCTGAAATTTTCTGGTATTTTCTGGAATTTTAAATAATTAATAAACACACATGAAATCATAAATAAATATTCTAGAATCTGGGAAAATGCAACAATCATACCAGTGAATAGCAAACCATAACAGTAGTCCACAATCAAAAATTCAGCCCCAGAAAATTAATCATGCAACACCAAATGCATTTTAAAGCAGAAATAATAAATTATTATTTCAGGAAAAATATTTTTTATTTTCATAAAATTTTGAAAATTTTACAGAAGATAGAAAATTTAATTCTGAGTCTAACAGTACCAACCACGCTTAAAACAAAGCTATAACGAATTACTTATTACCATTTAACGCAATTCAGGATTAAAAAAAAAAAAACAAACAGACCCTTAACATCAGCAGCCAAGCTGGCAGAGAAAAATGGCGCGGCTCAGCGCGCTGCTCAGCTACGGGTTAGCGCGCAGCCCAGCAGGCGGCCCCGAAGCCGGTTCAGTGAGTGGTCCAGTACGCGGCTCAGCGCACGGCGCGCGTGTGTGGCGCGGACGGCGCGCGAGTGGACAGCACCGCTGATGCGTGCATGATGGCGCGTGGAGGTGCATCGGAAGCGCATCTGGCACGTGGCAGGGCGTGGAAGCCGCTCACGGCGTCAGGTGGCGCGTACGGCCCACGTGCCGCCTTCCAGGGTGTTTTTTGGTCCAATTTCGGTACTACCAAACTCTATTTTCCCAAAAAAATACATTTATGGCATTAAAAATGATGTTTAATGAACATAAAAATGAGGTATTTTATGTTCTTAATCTAATGAGCGTGGACATCTTCCTCCTTTATTAATATTCATGTATATATCATGTATGTATATTTATATAAAAATATAAACATATTTTAATGCATAAAAATAAGCACGAAAATACCCATATTGGCTCTGATACCAATATAAATCAAAGTATAAAATGCAGCGGATGAAAATTACAGAATCATACCTTTTAGCAGAGCCTGAAGTGAAGAATCTCGTGGGTAAATCACGTGCTTCTAGGGTGTAAACAACCAACCCAGCAGTGGAGTGATACTACAAAATGAGTATCACCCACACAAGTCACAGTGCAGAGGCTGGATCGTTCTCATATGGGAGAGAGTTAGAGAGAGAGTCTGGGAAAAAAGGTTATGGGTAAAAATCACATAACGTATATCTGATATCGATATTCTTTCCATCATATCAGATGTATATTATTAAATATATATCAACCAATATCTATCTATCCATTTATCCATATCTATTGATATGATAGATATAGATATCATGAATGGTTATCCAAATAAGTTTTGAATTCAAATTCAAACTTACATGGATAAGGTTCAAAAGGTTCAGGTTTAAAAGGTTCAAAGGGCCATGCCACATGGGCGCCCAATTTCTAACAATTGTTGTTAGATATATGCCATGTGTACTATTGTAGGATGGACTAAGTGATTTGAGATGATATGTTGTTGGTTGTAAGTGAACATTGTGAATAGACAACTCCATTGTTGAGTTATGAATTATGTTGTGAAAGAGGTAATTGGAATGTTTATAAATGTTTTACTATTATGAGACTGTTGTTGAATAGCTATGGCTTTTGAGGTGTAGTACTTCATGATGTGTTTTGGGAATGTTTGAAATAAAGGAAAACCCGTGTGAAACAGTGGTTCAAGGAGTATATTTTAAAAGAAATGAGTTAATGTAATTAACGGATTGTGGCTATTATGATGATAATTGAAATAGGTGTATGTATTACACCCGTGTAGTATTCTGTTTATTAGCTCGCTATGCTTTTAATGTGATATTGTTTGGGGGTCCGCTTCCCACCATATTTTAGCCGGCAAAGCATGGCACCTTGACAGAGGTTTCCTCGTGTCTTCTAGTTTGCACTTAGTAAGGTGTGAAAAGAGGGTCATTTTTCCTCTATATCTTAGCCGACAAAGTGTGGCGCCTTGTGATAGGTTCTTCGTTCCCTTTCGGTTTGCGCCCGATAAAGTATGACCTGAAGAGCACCTCCTTCCGGGTGAGACCAGTAAAGTGTTACATGGTGTTGGAATTGTTTGATTTTCCATCCGCGCTGTAGGCCGATGGAGATGAGATTGGTAGTATGTATTACTTCAGTTATCCCATTTTTGATATATATTCGTGTTGTCAGTTTTCGTATTGTGCAGATGAGCTTGGTAGTATGTATTACTTCGGTTATCTTGTTCAAATGTATATATGTGTTAACGGTTTCATACCGATCATCTTTTTAAATCCTTAGGCCTATGGTTAGGGAAGGCTGTAGATATATATGTTGGGATGTAAATGCTTATGGTGTATTGAGAGGTAGGATGGGGATTATGATTTGCATGTGGGGTTATATTTTCAGAACGGTGGTTCAAGTGAGATTTTTTTTATGTTAACGTGAGAAGTTTTATCAAAGGAAGACTAAGGCTTTATAATATTTTCTTTTGGAAGTAATGATGGAAATGTGAAAGAGAATAATCGATTTCATACCGAAATGTGTCAGGAGGAATGTTTTGAGAAAAACACACTTATATGAGTATATTTTGGATATTAGTATCACACTACTTATATGGTATGTCTTAATGCATTCATGACCATTTTTATCTATATATTGTGATTGGTTAGGATCTTTAAGATCTTTACTGGGCTTAATGCTCATCCCATGTGTTGATAAATTTTTTCAGGTACAAGGCTGGAGGAATCGTGTATGGCTTGAAGTCTTTTAATTGCTGGCCACTGGGCCTTTAACTTGTTGGCCGTGTGCCATGTATTGTATAAGGTGAATCGCTTTGTTTTATTTATTGTTATCCAATGTAAGCCTAAGGGCGTTGTACCATGAGAGAATGTCTTCATTGTTTTATTTATTGTTATGTCTTCATTGTTACCGTGAGAGAATGTTATTATTTATTCTTGCTCATGTTCTCAACTAAATGGAATTATCAAAATGGATTTGGTAATGGGTTCGAATAATAAAAGTCGGGGCATGACATTTATTTTATAATTTCTATAATTCCTTTAATACCCACATCCCTAACCTTCCTCTATCTCCTTACATCTAAAACCTAAAAACTCTAACCCTAACATCCATTTTCATCTCCTCTCTCTCTCTCTCTCTCTCTCTCTCTCTCTCTCTCTTCACTGCCATTGCCATTGGCCGTCACCACTATCACTATACTGCGATATGGCTGGGTCGTGGTGGTTGTGGGAGATGGGGAAAAATTTTAAAATGGGAAGAGAAGGATGAGAAGGGTGGTCACTGGTGGGTTGCTGTCAATGTAGGGGGTGGCCGACGCAATGGTGGCGCTGATAGTGGATCAGTTGAGGTGGTTCAGTACAAGAAGATTAGCCATATATTTGAAAAAATACTGAATTAATCGCCAACTTTGGTTTGGTGGATTTTGTCAAAGTTCTAAACAGGATCTATTGCTGAGAAAATCATACATGATATTTTCCATTTGTCAATTTGAGCTAGAAACCTGTTGATTGGTATATTTACCATCCATTTTTAGGAGAGAAAGGAGATGAAAATGGGTGTTAGGGTTAGGGTTTTTAAGTTTTGGGTGTAAGGAAAAGGAGGAAGGTTAGGATGAGAGTAACAAAAGAATTATAAAAATTCACTACAATAATTTACACTTTTGGTGACCAAAATTGGCTACTAAAAAAAATTTAGTCGCCAAAAGTCATAAAATAGGCGACTAAAACTTAAATTAGTCGACATTGTCTCAAGTTTTAGCTACTAAATTTTTTTAGTCATGGTATATTATTTATTGGCAACAATCAAATGATTTAGTCACTAAATGTGGCACAATAGGCGATGAAAATTTTTTTTAGTTAGGATTAGTTCATGTTTTAGGCTACTAAAGTTTGTTTTAGTTGTGGTATACCATTTTTTGCCTACTAAAATAAATTCAGTCACCAAATAGCTAACATAATGTTTGCTATTAATCTTTGGTGACCAAATGTTTGGTCAGCAAATATTCATTTTTGGTGACCAAAATGATTTTAGTCACTGTATAGTAGTTTTTGCCTACTAAAATAATTTAGTAACTAAATGAACAACATAAATTTTAGTTTTTATCTTTGGTGACCAAAAATTTGGTTGGTGAATATTTTTTTTCAGTGACCAAAATGTCTTTAGTCGCTAAAAGATCTACAATAGGCAACTAAATTTACCTTGTTCGCCAATGGTATCAAATATTTTAGTGGGAACTTTTTCAGATATGGAGGCCATTCTATTTTATTAGTTTTTTTTTTCATACAGTATTTATTTTTATCAGTCTCTAGAACAAGAGGACTCTTGCTCTTTCTCTCTCTCTCTCTCTCACGGACTCATCGTCGATCTTCTACCATCGCAAACAGTCGATCTTCCAACGTCTCACATCGCTACTGCCACCGCCGCTTGCTCACCTCGCCTCGTCTTGCATCACTTCAACATTTAGGTTTTTCTCTTCCTCTCTCTATCTCTCTTATGTTTTTCTGTCACCCTTTCTCGATTTCATTATAGCTCTAAGGTTTTGATTTATGTGAAATCAATGAACCAATGATTGAAATGGGTTTCTATAAATTGATTGAAAGAACATGTAATGATTGGGGTTTTTTGTAGCCAGAATCAAGATTTCCTCATTTCCCCATTTCACTATAGTTTTAGATTCAAGATTTAGCCAGATTTGAGACCCCATTTGCAAAAGCAGCTGCAGAGTCATAATCTCCCTCATTGTCCACTAACCCATATTGTGGATCTTCACATTTGCCTTCTTACATTGGCTTCGTAGTCCACTAACCCAGTGTCCTACATTGACTCCATCATAGTCTCCCTTGTGTCCCTCATTGGCTTCCTCGTGGCAATGTTCTAATGGAGAATTTGCAAAGAATGTTGGATTTTATGGATATATAATTTAATGGTTTTGTAGCTTAATGGGTTAACTCATTAAGTTCACTGCAAGGAATTAGTGATTTAGAGACTAATATTTAGGGACCAATTGAATTTAGTCTCTAAAAATCAACATTTAGGGATAAAAATAAATTTTCATGGCTCCAACGTAGATCTGAGTTAGTTTAATGGGTTAACTCATTAAGTTCACTGCAAGGAATTAGTGATTTAGAGACTAATATTTAGGGACCAATTGAATTTAGTCTCTAAAAATCAACATTTAGGGATAAAAATAAATTTTCATGGCTCCAGCGTAGATCTGAGTTCTTTGGCTTCAATCTGAAGGTAAATTAATAATTTTCATGGTTGCTGAGTTCTTCATCTTCACGCACATACATTCTTATACAGATATATACATATATAGTAGATATCTACAAATTTTCTAAGATCTTCTATCATTTTTTTTGAGCTTCACGCACACACACACACACACACAGAGGTATATATATACACAGATTCTGAGATCTTCTATCATTTATTCTTCATCTTCTTCAATTTTTTTCCAGATATATACAAGTTTGAGGAAATCGATTTGGTTTCTAATAGTGTTTTATGTTAGTCGTTTCTACTAACTATATGATGTTTATTTTTTCAAAGTACTTAAGTGTAAAAATAAACTCATATGAAAGTGCTTGCGCTGATGCTGGTACAGATGCATGTTTCCATCTAATTCAATTGTTTTAGTGATTAATTTTTTGTTGTAAATTGTAATTGAATAAAAGCACTTGATATTCCTAATGAACTTTCCTATTAGACTTAATATTTTTTTTAATGCATAATTTAGATTTATATTTAATCAACTGAAATGTGTAATTTCGTGGATATGTTATAGAAGTATGATCTATGGCATAATGTGCAATTTGCTATTGCTATGACTTGTCAGTTCCGTGAAACCCCTTCTCTCCCCAATACACTACAAGAAATTGCATTTTTTGCAACGCAACAAAATATGTTGGTAAAAGGGAAAACTCACCGACAAAAAGTTTCGCCAACACACAGAGCTACGTCAGTAGCCCGTAGGTAAAAGTGATTTTGCTGACGAAATTATCATTGCATTGGTAAAAGTAATGCCTTTAGCGACAAACATAGTCGTCAGTAAAAGCCTTCATCCATCGTCAGCAATTTACCTTATGTCGTTAAAAGTAGTTCAAATATGATGACTGTGTAGCACTTTTCCCGACACAAATTTGCGTTGGCAAAAAATATACTTTTAGCAACACAATATGAGTTGGCAAAGTAAACTTTTGGTGACACATTTATGTTGGTAAATGTTGCTATTTGCTGACGATTTGTTTGTCGAGAAAACTTTACTTTTGGCAACGACAAATTTGCATTGGCAAAAAATACACTTCTAGAAACACAATATGAGTTGGCAAAAGTAAACTTTTGGCAACACATTTACCAACAAATTGTTTTTCGAGAAAGCTTTACTTTTTTGGCAACAATAAATTTGTACAAAATAATTGAAAATCATTTATATAATGTATAAGATTTACAGATTTACAAAAGGCATCCCTTAGGCACAGTAGTTTATAAGAGACATTTTGGACTAAACATAAAGCCAACCTCAGCTTTCCGAATTGCCAAACTTTATACTAATACACTTTTGAATTTAAGACTCACTCAACAACATACAACAGATGAAGCTGCTCAAGTTTTCCATTTGTCTAAATATTTTTATCAAGGAGCTCATTAAGAGAAATTGACATATGCGAAAGGAGTTCTATTATTAGGTGATGCTCTGAGGCACAGCCCTTGTTGATGTTGTTGGATCTTGCTTTCAGTACAACCCAAATTTGGTCTGGTAAAATTCACCATAAGATCTCCAACTACAGGCGTTCTCATCTCCTCAATGGATGCCAAGCTAGGCACTACTATTATCTTCAACTTCGGAGTTGTACTAGTATGTTGATCAACCTATGCAGAATTACACTATTTAATAACACTACCTTTTCCCACTGTTGCCTAGAGTAATTGACCATATTTGTGCTGCAAATTCAAAGGAAGACAAAATTACTTGGCAAAACTACTAAATGCACTCAAATGTAATGAATAACTTGCAACTTTAGTCCAAAGCTCTAGGTCATGCAATACTCAGGGTGCTAGAAATACTTTTTTTTAAAAAAACCTATCCATCTGTAATGTAATTTGACCTATTTTCAATTGCTTTAATTAGTTGTGCATTTTATCTGATGTTAGCAACACTTGTCAATATTTTGATATTCATTTTACTTTACTAGTTCAATCATCCCTCTGCATGCCTTTCTCAAATGCAATGCAAGCCATCATATAAACCTGATCATCACATTGTTAGATTATTTATGCTTCTTATTTCTTCGTGCAGTTTGTTTTCGCCCTAAAAAAATAATCAATTTGTCTACTTGCACAAAAACCAATCAAAACCGGACATAACTTTCTCACATGTGTGTTGGGCTCACAAAAAGGTGGGACCCACCTCATGTGAGAGGATTTGTGTCCAGTTGTGTTCCTAGACTTTTTCAAAATTAATTCCTCCTACACACCAAAATTTATAAACAAAAAAAAAATAAGCGTACCATTTCTGGAGGCAACTTTCCAGTGTAGCTTTAGTTTCAGCAGATGTAAATGTGTCTTCCAAGAAATGTCTTTTCACCTTCTCTAGGTATACATTCACCTCCTCATTTGCATCGCTTGAAACTTGTTGCATACTAAATATTTCTTCCAGCAATCTCTTATTCCCTTGTGTAGTGGAGTCCTCAATGTTCCTTGAGTCCTCTGAAACCTGATAAATGGTTCTTACATGTCAAGCAAACAATTCTACCTATTAATTTTGGCAAAAAATGTAGTTAAAAAAGACTCACCATAGCTATTTTCTTAGCTGTAAGAGATGCTAATATTGTCGCAATTTTTTTCATTGCCTGCTTCTCTTCTCTAGCAGCCTCTTCCTGTTTAATAGCAAAGAAAAAAACAAACAAACTCAATATACTTCAATCCCAGAAAATGCTTTAGACCCCTAAAACATCATCCGTAAATGTAGTTTATGAATCAACCAAATAAGATCCAAATCAGTATGGGTAAACTTAGGGCTAATGTTTTAGGAGTAGCATTCTGCAAATAAGTCCAAACTGCATTCTCAAGGCATACTTACCTTCAACATCCTCTCAAAAGTTGCTAGTTGGTGAGATTTATCAATTTGGCTTTCTTCAAGTAGTGCCTGGAGTTGAAAAGCACGATGGCTAAGGTCATTAAAGTAATCAATTGTTGTTGTTGAAATCACTTCTGCTGAAGCCATACTTCGATGCAATCCCTACATTTTCCACACGTTTTAACAAATTAGGATCGACATGATCAAAGAAAAAAGTTCAAACATAAGGGAGATAAATAAATACAAATGCACATACCTTTTCTTGATGTTGAGCTGTGAAAGCCAATATCTACTTTTGCTCATTAAGAGTATTTTGGATATCACAAACGACATCCTTGGCCTCCGAAACCACAGTTTTGAGAAACTGTAAATAAAAGCACAACATTGAACTTAGTAAAATTATATTTTCATCAGTATTTTATAACTAATTGACATTATAGACTTTATCTGCTCGAGGTCCAAAGAAGCCTTCATTTGTAATGAATCAGCCAGCTCCTTCAAGGTTGTCACTCCCGAAGTATTTATCTCTATTAATTTATTAATCCTAGATTCCAATATCTGAGTGACCTGAGAGAAAACGATATAAGAATAACAAAATTAACTGACAAGTTTAACATATGAAAGAGACATCAGCTTTCAGTTCATGCATCATATTTCCTAGCAACAAATGAGGAGACATGTTCCTCCATGTATCTCAGTTGTTGCTATTGTTGAGAAACTGACCCCAAGATGATCTTGTGCAGGTCTTTTAATGACAGAAAACCACAACATTGGAGGGAGAGAGAGAGAGAGAGAGAGAGAGTTCAACGGTAGGAGTGATGACTTTGACCAAAACAAACTGTTGGGCTAAAATTACCAAGAAGTGGCATAGAATTACCTGTAGAAGCATAGACTAGAATAACAATTAAAGAATTCTCTTTTTCCCATTCAAGAACTGTGTTTAAGCAAAAACACAAAAGAATCAAGTTCCAACATTTCAATTGACAATAATGAGGGGGAAAAACTTAAAATTAAGAGAGAGAGAGAGAGAGAGAGAGAGAGAGAAAATTTACCTGTCTGGAAAAGCAACAGAGTTGAAAGGGCACATATGACTGACCTCTTTCAAATTTACATTGTTGTAGAGTAATTTATTGTTACTACTGTAAATGACAGTTGGCCTATCTGATGCAACAAATACATGTGTTATATTCTTTGATGAGAAAGTGCAGAGTGTTATAGGCTGGATCCCAAGGGACACCTTTTTTCTATCTGTCAACTCTCCAGTGCTCATGTTCAATAAAAAGTTTAAGAGATGACCATATCCAAGGGCACATAACAAATAAGATATCTGAAAAAAAATCAAGCAATAGGGGCATGAATTAAGGATAAATTGTGTAGATATATTTTATAATTAACATGTTAACGAAAGTGGCACACGCTCAGTTCCAAAGCCATCCCAGCTTCATTTTCCAGGAATCTAAATGCCAGATTGGTCCACATTATTATGGTTCAAAACAATGCTAAAACAAAGGGAATCAAAGATCCAAAAATTTAAGTGGTTTATGATGGAAGACCGAGTCTAGAACGTGTGCCATTTACATATATTGCAGTTGTAGAGCATTCTAAATATATAATAGAAAATCTTACATTCCCTGTCACAAACAATTTGCATACATGTAGATCAAGATAAATACAAAACACAGAGGCCCATAAAGCTTACGCATAAAACATACCCCTTCAAATGAACATAAAAGAACAGAGCGCGGTATAATCTCTCCCCCCAAATTTTCCTTCGTAATGAGATTCAAGTCAGGTAGAGAAAATATTCTAACACTTATATTAGTCCACATTCTCACTGCAACTAGCTGACTGCAATTGGGATTTTCACCAATGGGATTTATATCAAGGCATGATATATCATAATCCAATTGTGCATGTTTCACTTCTGTCAATATCCCATCACCAATTTCTAGGTACACTAAATGACCACCACCAGTAGCCAATAAAACCTGTTAGAGAACACGTATAATGAGAGGTCAAATCTTGTAACATAACATTAGATTAAGAGAAACTAATCATAAAGACAAAATGATATGTCGACAATATAATAAAGGATTCGTTGTAGAGATCATAATCACAAATTCATGCTCTTGAAAACATTTAACATGTTCAAAGCGCTGTCAAGCCTAATAAGCATCAACTGCCAACCACCAAGAATAAGTACAGAGCAATAACAACGTATGGACTATATGTGAATTACACAGATGAGACAATCTCTGGGAAGTACACAAAATAATGCATTCGAAACCTCTACATCCCTCCATGAGTAATGGCATCTAGACTTTGAAACATAGAAGCTTGAGTAAAAGCAAAAAAAGTAATAAACGATATCTAAAGCTTGAACTTGTAGAATTGAAAAAATAGAAAATAGTGTAAATTTTCCTAACCAAATAGAAAATGGAAATCAATATGATTGTTTCATGCAAATGATGATGGTTGAATCAATGAATGTATAAGGTGGCAATTGTAGAAACTAAAAATAGACCAATTCAAGAAATCCCCGATAACATAAAGGGTAGTCAACTCATTCTAAGTTCGAAAATTTTGTGCTTAGAAGTTATGGTAGAAATTGAACTATGTAATTTAATTAGAACATCCTAGGATAGGATCTTTGTTCATCGATGTCATGACCTTGTGATCTTCAAAACAACACAACAATGTTACAATATTCTAACTTCATTTCAAGTTATTTCTTGTTAACCATGGCTTTATTACCCCTCAAAGACAGGCCTGGCAGAAAACAAAAAATAAAATATGTAATTTTTCCTTGTTTTTCAATTGGTTCACTTTCCTATGATAGTCAAAACTCCTACATTTATGTGTAAAATTATAATCAGCAAGTAGCTTTGGTAACTAGTATCCATGTTAAGCTGGATTACCTCTCCTACAACATAGTTAATGAGAAAAACCTTGGTCAGCATCTTCAGTGGCTTTTAGCATAGTTGGCTCTCCAATCAAGTCCCTTTGTTCAATCCCTTTTATGGCTGCCAGCTATTGTTTACAGAAAGGCGTGCATACTGTTACATAATCTTCGCATTCTCCTATAATTTCTTGTATACACAGCACACCACATGTTGCAAAAGTTTCACATATCACAAGTGCTGATTTAGTAAGTTTTTCATTAGATGGATTGGCGGTATGCATGCCTCACAGTAACATTACAACAACAACAACCCATCAAACATAAACCCCTAGGGTAGCAGCAGCAACCCACCAACAGCAGCAGACCAACGGAATTAAAGATGAAGAACATCTAAGCAACAATGCAATCACTATTGTAGTGTGTTACTGAGTGGAAGCAGTAAAAATGAAGCCATTTTTTCTTTCTTTTGGGAACAAAAAATGAATTTGAAAACAAGTTACTGCAAATGAACATAAAAAAATGCAAGATAAAATAGGACACATTGACACCCTATATTTTTTTCCTCGTGGTTAAAATATTGCCAGCCTAACCATCTAAAACAAATTCAATCTTAGCTTCCCATGACCTATCCAATTCCTGAATTCCTCTCCTACGCTTCATAACCCCTGCTATCCATCCTCTCTTAAGCAAAAAGACTTGAGAGTTCCTACAACTGTACGTAGCTTAAACTGAGTTGTATTATGGTGTTTTCAGAAGTAGTTACCATTTTAAAGTTTAAACAATTCCGTATATCTGTTAACATAGCTTATCCACTAGATCATGTCCTAATCTTGTACTTAATGGCATACTGACTAGCAATGCCAGACGAGAACAATAATGCTTCACTTAAAAATGGTCAACTGGTCAAAATGGTATACCAAATAAAGTTTGATACCTCTAATAGACACAACAACAACAACTAGCAAGAAACTCAAAACAACAGGTTGGTGCAACCGAGATTCTTGTTCAAATTACTATTAACATAACTCAAATATCACTCCTAGAACTCCTCCCATCCGCACTCTACACCAACACAATAACACTGATTTTATTTACAAAAGTGTACCAAAAAGTGAAAACTATTCTTCCTGCTCTTTCACACCTACAGCACTATGATTCTATTCAAGAAAAAACCAAGAGGGTATACAAAATGGTATACAAGCTCTCTAACACCTACAAAATCGAATAGCACTATGATTTTGTTTTACTCAGTGTATACAATTTCTAGTTCTAGAAAAAAAAAAATTCCTCAGTCTTATATTCAGCATCTCTGTAACTTTCAACATATTGTAGCCAACAACAGTAATCAAGTAAGACAAAACTATACCCAAATAAAATTCATATGAAAAGGGTATTGTACTTACATGCTCAATTAGGCCTCTTTAAAATGGTCTTCAAATGATGAGAGCCAAATGAGAGAAAAGAACCAAGAGGGTCTTAATCTTTACAATAAATAACAATAACCCAGAAGAAGTCAAAATAAATAAACATAGATTCAAAACAGAAATTGAGAGAGAGAAGCAGGGGAAGTGAGATACAAAGCAAAAAGGGAACAAACCTATAGGGCCAAACTGAAGCATCAATGGTCTCCCACAGCAGCAACAAACAGCACAAACTTAACGATTAACAAACCTGTATGAGGGTGTGCGATTGTGAGGGGGAGAGAACTAGGAATTGTGAGAGAAGGCTGTGCAAGAGTGAAAATCGTGCAGATTGATGAGGGGATTTACCTATCCTGAAAAAAAAAAGGGGGAATTTTGAGAGGGAAAAAACAATTCAAAACAATTTTTAGGTTTTTTTTTTTTTAATAAATTAAAATTAATTTGAATGCAATACAAATCAAAACTATATTTTTAAAATTTAAAAAGTATTTATAACCTAAAAGATAAAATTATACAAAAATAATAAGTATTTTTTATTTTTTTCACCCAATTTTTTTTTAGTTTTTTAGAGGGAAAAAAAATTGAAACTAGTTTCTGAAAATAAAACCAAACATATTGAAATTGATAATCTAACCACATTCTTTGAAAAAGTTTAAATTATCTCAAATTAATCTTCTCAACTTAAGAGTCTGTTTGGGCTTGATGGGTTCATTTTGTAATCTAATTTAATGATCACTTTAATTTTACAATTCAGTAACTAGAATATTTAAAACTCTTTAAAAAGTTATAATAAAAACACAAATCACTAAATCACCTCATTTCATTAGCAAAACTTTTACCGACGAATAGTGTTATCGTCGCTAAATGGTTAACTCTTTGCCCACGCTAACTTGTCGTCGCTAAAATTAAGTATACTAATAGCAACGCTCATTGTGTTGCTAAAACATAAGCCTAGTAGCTAAAATTATTGAAATTTTGGCGCCAACCAAAAATTTTGGCACATAGTGAATGTCATGCTTTTTAGCGACGGTAGCAAATTACGTCAGTAAAGGTATACTTTACCAACAAAATTGATCACTATGTCGCCAAAAATATAATTTTGGAGATGACAAATTGACGTCATCGCCAAAAGTGCAATTTCTTGTAGTGATACCTGCTATTAATGAGTATCTAAATTGTTACATTATCAGGATAATTTTAGTTCCTTGATTCCAATGGATGGAAAAACAGAGCTTTAAATTTTATCTTTCCAAGCTCCCAAGATCAAACTCTTCTGTAGTTTGTTTGTCGAAGGGAATGAAACAATGCAGGTGTTGTCCTCTGGCACAATTCACTTCTTCTACCTTAACACTAGCTTTTGGATAAGTGTGTCCTACCATGTTGCACTTGCACATCTTATACTTGACATTCAGACTTGTCAACCCATTGTCAAGATCACTAGTCTTTGACCACATCTTTCACTCTTGTATTGTCATAGCCATAGCCTAACATTCAAAATACTGTAATTACAATTTTTTTTGGGTACTAAATGACATTCCTGTGAATTTTGTATTCTTTTTTTGTGGGTTGACGACGACTGCCATCTATATTGTTGTTAATGCTGACAATTTAATTTGGTGAGATGAACTAAAGTGAACATCATATGATGGGGGAGTATTGATGGATCTTCACAGGGACTGAATTTCCCCTCTTTGTATTTTGGTATGGGATGTGAACTACCTTTATTTCTTAGTGTTTCTGATCATTGAAAGTGACCCTTGCTTATATTTCAAATGCCAAATCTGTTATTGGAAGGTATGGACATCTTTCCTTTGAGAATTGGAGTTTTCTAATTCTTTACCTTCCCCTCTCTCTGTCTCCGTCTCTCCATTTTTCTTCTCTTCTCTTTTTTTTTAAGAAAAAAAATATCTGAAGTTTACCTGAGGGAGTTTCTTGAGCTACAACATGATATAATTTAATGCTTGCAAAATACTGCAATGTCTCTTTTTCAATGAGTTTGGTAAATGAATTTGTACTAGTTAGAAATGTAATGGCTAGGAAAATAAGTGTTTCTCTAGTTGCCTTCAGGATTTGTGAGAATAATCCCTGATAACTATGGTTCAACAACGAGGAAAAAAGAGTACAAAGTGGAATAAATACAAAATGGATGTGTGGGTGGGGAAGAAACACTAGAAGGCTGAATTTTTTGACTTGCATGATCTCAATTTGTGCAATCTGGATCTTGGCTAAGCAGTTAGGGTGCGTTTGATTAGGGGGATTAGGGGGGATTATTTACTGTTCGGATTGTAATCCATTGAAACCAAATAGTCCGGCGTATGTTTTTTTTTTTTATAGTCCGCGGGACATGGAGTCTATAACGCCCGAAATAAATCATAAATCTAACCAAGAACATATATGAATAACAGCATGAATCCGAGTGTAATGTTCTTTCATTCATGGAGGTAATGGTACAAAAGAGTTTAGCATAAGTAAATGCCCTATAAGCTTATATATTTCCAAGTCATGGCTTGGTTACAACAAAAGTGAGACTAGCTCAATACAAATAAAGCCCTTGGCTATACAAAAGAAAATATACAACAATAGGAAGCCTTTGCTCCAAAGTCCCTCCAAGCTATTGCCTTGGCGGAGGTATATCACCAGCACCTAAAAATGGTTTTTCCCAAGTATGGTGAACTAAAGCCCAGTAGAAACAAACTAACACAATATATGGATCTTAACAAGATATAAGTATGAAATACATATACAATGCCCATAATATAATCATCAGTATTCTACAGAATTATGATATGCCAAGTTCTATATCTCAATCCGTTTCATGTCAGTTCATTCCATCTCAATTCATGAGTCACGTTCTTTATTATCCAAACAACCCAAATGAGACTACAACTCAGTGGTTCACAATTCAAGACAATCCTTATCCACACACTTCAATTTTTCATTTTACGAAAATTTCGTCCGCGGGATCGGCATCCATGTATACACAATAATTTTGGGACTTTCACACTGGACACACAGGCCAACTCAATTCAATGGAGTCCATCCCCTATCTCCTTCCAAACATGGAGTATATCTCCCTTCTCCTCCCAAACATCATACATATACAATGGATTAAAACACCATCATATCCAATGACATCAAAAAAAAAAAAAAAAAAAAAGATTAGCTTCAATTCACCTAATCCTCATACAATTTCTATAACAATCACAACTATCCTCTACCGATAGCCCAATACAGATATTTTTAAACAGATATTCAATCTCAAGACAAATAATTCATTCAAATTCCCATAGGTGTGATGTAATACATATCCAACTCCAACATTTATATCAACATCCCTCCAATTTCACATTTACAATGCCAATTTCATTCATTTATACAAAATAAATATATGAAGCATTTTAGGGAAAACTTCCCTCTTTCCCAAATATCAACTCAAATACCAAAATCAACTATTTGTCCCAATATAACCTCATTTTCAAACCCCATAAACATTTATATCACATTCACTTAGAGACCCTTCTTTTGATTTTAAATCCCAAAACCTAGGTTTGGCCAAAATACTCTCAAATCCCACCATAGTTACACAACAACAAATAACTAAGTTAAAAACCATATGAAAGTATAGAAAATCCCTACCTAAAGAGAGATGACGAGCAAGGCAAAGATAAAACTTCAAAGATGTTCAAACTCAACTCTATTCGAATCAAAATGGAGATCTTGAGATGCTCACTCTTTTTAACATAGGCAAATGGGTAGAGAGATCACTAGAACTAGGTGAAAATGTAGAGAGAGGGTGTGTGTGTGTATTTTAGAGAGAGAAGGTCCTTATCTAGGGTTTTTAGGAAAATGAAGTATAAAAAGTGATGTCAAAAGTCACTTTCGCTATCTGATATACGCACAGTCCGCTCGAGCATCTGACACAATAAGTTGTTTCACTCAAGTGCAAGAAGTGATGCTCGAGTGCAGAATACGAGCATCCAATAGTTTTGTAGAAAATAGACCAAGGCTCAAGCGCTAGAAAATGCCACTCGAGCGACCACCCACTCAAGCATAGGAAACGCTGCACGAGCGTAGAATGCACTCTCCTAGTAGTTTTGCAGACCTACAAAAGTATTGAAAGTTTGCAAATCCCGCTTGAGCGCAAGAAATCCGCTCTAGCGGAGGACTAAAATCCTGGGCAACAAAAGTTTGAAAACTACGCAACTAACCTGATCCAAACATGCTTGATACAACCCAATAGTCAAACTCAAGTAAGAATAAGAGGGAAAGGACATGATCAACCATACGAGGCTATGAAACCCAAGTCCAGGATACACAATGGATCAGGTCTAAACCAGAAATGCTATAGAGTCTGACCGGACTCCTTATCCCCCATATGTGGGATTACACTATCCGGGAAGGGGGGTGCGGGACAATTTTCATGGGATTATTTACTATTGGGATTAGGTGATGAAATGACCATTTTGACCCTCTACTATTTAATTATGTATTATATTTAGTACAATTCAATAAAATTTAAATGTCTCAATTCAAAAATAAACTAATTTTATTTAAATTTTTATTAATATTTTATTTATTTAATTTTTTAAATAATTTTTTTTATAGATATTTTATTGATATTTTATTTTAAAATTTTGTTTATATTTTATTTAATTTCATTATTTAATTATTACTATTTTTAAAAATAAATTTATTTAAAATTTTAATTAAAAAAATAACATATATTTTTATTGATATTTTATTTATTTAGTCTTTTAAAAAAATTTAATTAATTGTGTAAACAAATAAAATAAAATAAATTTTTATTTAATCTAGCTAAAAATAATTAAAATATTAAAGATATGTTTAATATTGCTATTACTTAGTAAACAATTGAAAAATGGTAAGATCGTCTTTTGATCATTTATCCTTATCTAGTCCGTCCAACCAAACATTGGATTCACTAAAAATAGTCTTTTCCAGACATCTAATCCCCTGAGAAAACAAACATGGGATACACATCCAATCCAACCAAATAGTCCGGGAGATTCACAGTCCCAGGATTCAAGTTCGATGGATTCTAATCCCCCTTTATCCAATCCGTTTAATCAAACACACCCTTAGTGTCAACAATAAAATCAATATAAGAATCCTTGAGATGCTGATACTGTTAAGACCTCATGCTTTATTGTTGCCTAGAGATTTTGTGATTTATTATAACAATCTAAATGTTTTACCCTTTCCTGATTCAGTTTCGATAAACTAAATGTAGGTTTTGGATTTTGCTGTGTTCCTAAAATCAGAATTTGATCTACCTATATTATGTGCCAACTTTTTCAACACTGCTAGCTTGAACATAGTTGTGTTGTCAGCTATCTTTTTCATTTTCTTTTAGTTTTGCAAACGTAGTTTACATTCTGAAGCATGGTATGCTGGTAACCAAATAATAGACTGTCACTCTATGCAAGAATATCTTATAATACTCCTCATGGGGTTTAATAGTAGCATTGGATGACGTTGTGGGCTTCATGATGTAACTAGTTTTGTTTCTTGCATGCTTCTGCTTTTATCATTGTGAGGCGGACTTGTTTGTGCCTAGAGGGAGGGTGAATAAGCCAAACTCTTAATTTAATTTGCCAATTAAATAAATACCAATTAGATTATGTAGATCAATTCAGTTTGCCAATTACAATATCATAGTCATGCATACACCATGCAAACCATATCACAGTAATAGATTAAGGGCAAGATAATAAACACAACCATTGTTCTCAAATTCTGAGTTTAGGATCGTATTTTTGAAATAGAAAAAGCAATATGTGGAAAATTTTCATTCTAGATTTTGCATTTATGTGGACACCAAACTTTTGTCTATACGTGAAAATTTTGAGTTTAGGATCGTTTTCCTAAAACGCATGACTTGTTTGACTTGAGTCCTTATTTTTATCGTGAATTTCATTTTTCCTGAAGGAAAAACATGGGAAAGATATGATTAGAGGATATGATTAGATACAAGTCTTTGTTTTAACTTTGTGAAAATCCATTTCCATACTTGCATTCTATAGGTTCATCTTCTAAATAGGACAAATAACCAACTTGCAGGAATGGATTGGTTTTCTTTTACATACTTTTCTTATTTGCTTGATTTGGATCTTTTAACATGTTTTTTAATTATGTGGTTATGGGAAACTGAGTTGGTGTCGAAGAGACACTCCGCAGTAATGCAGAGAAGTTTGAATTTCAGGCTGAGGTGTCTCGGCTTATGGACAACATTATCAACTCACTTTACAGCAATAAATATATCTTCTTTAGGGAGTTAATCTCAAATGCTTCTGATGTAAGTATATTTTTTCTTGGAAATTTCCTTGGTTATTAAGTTTCTTGTGACTAGTTGTATTGGATTTAATTGTTCTTCTATTCCAATTCAGGCACTGGATAAAAGTTGAGGTCTTGAAACCTACAAACACCTCTCCCCCACCCTTACCCCTCTTTCCTCCATACACACACACATAGAGACACACGACAGTACCCTTATCTAATAACAAGATTTAAAAAAAAAAAAATTGAAAAAAAAAACCCAAAAATTATATTCATAAAAAACTTATTTTCCAAGTACAAGCATTTTATATGTTGTTTATCAAATTTAAGCACTTTTAAACTTATTTTCCAAACCTGGACTATTTTTAGAGTTTTGTGTCAAAAGCAAGACTTGAAGGCATGTTTCCAAAACACTACTAAAAAAAGCATATCTGAGAATGAAGGCAACATGCTTTTTTTATCAGCATGGATACACTGAAATGGTTGCTGCAACCCACTTGCAGCACTGCAGTGGTATAATCTTCTAGCTCAATGGTCACAGAGAAGACTGGGGGCATTTCATGCTTCTTAAATTTCAATACTTAAATTCTTTTGGTCCTGAAATGCTAAATTTCCTATTTTTTACCATTTAACTAGACTTATCTTTGTTCCACTTCTTAAATTGGTATTCTACATCAATTTTAGTACTTATGGTATGGTTCTCATGCTTTAGAAGATTGGAGTTAATTACTCTTTGTATCTACACACTTGATTTCAAAATTCACTTTGATTCTTCACTTGACGATTGCAAAGTAAAATACCCTTCAGTTTCAATCAAGTTTCAATGTCAACAGTTCATCAACTTTATGAGACATAAAAATTGGTCCATGTAGCTCGAATTTTTCGTGCCCCCTTTCGGAAGCTCGAAAGAAGCCCAATAGTTCGGACTCCCACGGTTCTGAATCTAATCTCACAAGTGCAATATGAAACTGATATACACCAAAGAGTCCAAATCCAGCAAATCTTTTGAAAAATTGATTTTAGGATAAAAAATGTCAAAAATGGACTGCCTTGCCAGATACAGAGTCGCTACCTAAATATTTTATTTTGGAAAAATTTAGGAAACCCATGACTCGTGCCAAAGGCTACATGTTCGTCATCACCAAAGTTGCCTCAGCTAGAGAACTTAGGTACAAGAGGGGAAGGTCATGAATTGAGTACCCCCGCTCGCCCAATCTAAGATCGGCCTCTACTAATCATGATATGATTTTTATATACATTATGTGCTCTTGTTCTGGTTTATTAGGCTAGTATTATTATGTGATGTGCACAAGCAAGTATAGACTAGTTTACTCGAATTGGAACAACTCAACTTTATATTTGTTTTTCGAAAAAGGTTTGATTTTGCCACCTCAAGTGGGCTTAAAGTTTGCGAATTTGCCACTCAACAAAGTGGGCTTAAAACTATGAATTTGCCGCTAGACATAGTGGGCTTAAAACATGCATTCATTGAATCGTTCCAATTCAAACAACAAACCTTCATCCACAGACATTCAAGCAGTTTATCAAGTAAGCATTTAGCCTCATGGCAAGCATGCTAGACATGACAATCACTCACACTCATGTAAGTATGCTAAAGCGCTAAAAACTCACCTAGTACTCCAAGCCAAGATAAAACAAAAGAGGTAGACAAAAAATGCATGATTCCTAATTATGAAATATGGCTAATGCAACACATGCGAAGAATGCAATAATATAGGCTCGGCTACTAATATGGCATATGAATCAATTTGATAACATGCAGTATAAGCACGTATTCAAAAAAGTATTGAAATAACAATTTAGTTTGAATGATGCGTCAAGCCTCGGTACATGCAATACAAGATGAATGGATGAAAGCATAAGGTATGCTAATTGAAACATGATGTCCCTAATCTAACCATCAAAAGCAGATAAATGAAAGGGAGAAAGACGTGGGGTTGGAAGACATACACATTATTACATTACGCTCTCACAAAAGAGAGTCCGAATGAATAAGCTAACTAGCTAACTAAGCTAATTATTACAAAACTTGAATGAATAATTAACTAACTATCTAAGCTAATTAATTAAGAATTTAACTAGGCTAAACTAATTAAATATTACAACACAAACTAATTTAATTAATCTACACTAATTAAATGAGTGAACTAATTAGCTACAACTAATTAAGCAAATTTAAATATTACAACACAAACTAATTAGCTACAACTAATTGATTTACAACAAATGCCTAATTAAATGCTAATTTAAACTAATTAACTAGCTAACTAGTCCCAGGAAGCGAGGGAGGCCCATGCATGCTCAGTTTCCGCCCGAAGAATATCCGCTATCTGCCCCTGAAAGCCTCTGTTTGCACAACCCTTGCACTGTTTCCTTCTCCAAATCAACTCTGCCATGCTTCATAAGCACACTGCCTAAAATTCACTGGTGGTCGGTAGGCCAGAAGTGGTGGCTGGTCGGCTACCACTGAGGGGTTGTCGTCTAACACTAATGGCCTGCCAGCCGGTAACAGTGGCTGGCCGGCCACTGATGACTCATCTTTTCTTGTTACAACAGAGAACAAACAGGGGAAAGAGAGAGCATTCTCATAAGTTTTATGTACTGTGTATCTCTTCTTATCATTAAAACATCTCAAATGAGTGATACACTTGGTTCCAAAACCATCAATCAAGCAATTTCATTGCATGATGGCCAAAGAACCAAGGTGTACAAGTTAATAAATGCACAAACAAGACCAAAAAAAGACCATCACCCTATCATGCATGATCAAGGGTAATGGAGACCTTGGAAACTTGACACATTTCATCACTTTGAGTATGAAATGCCCCAATTTTCCTTGTGTTCAATTAATATTCGATTGAACACATCAAAATAAAGCCAATTTCTTATCTTGCACACTTTTAGTTTTAACTTGTTTACACATTTTAATTACCTTTCCATTCTTTAACTAATTAAGTCCATTGGTGAGAAGTCCTCTAAAGGGAAGGAAGTGCCAAACAAGGGGTAGTGTAAGGCAAGAGAGTGATATCATGCCGTTAGTAATGAATCCCCAAAAGAGGATTAAACCATTAAACAATGAACCTCAATCTCAAGCTTAAATTATCATAAGGTTGAAACAACCCTCAAAACAAATAAAGAGTGAAGAAATGAGAAAGATTGCAGAGATTATAAGTGTTGAAATAAAGTGAGAAAAGCACTAAAATATGTAATCAACTCAAACAAGTGGTGCCTAAGGCCTAAAACACCAAGCTTGTGAGTACTATTACACTAGAAGCATGCAAAACAAGACTCAAATGCAATAAACAACCAAAAACAGAGACAAAGCAGTCTAAAATAAAGCCTAAAGCATACTGGAATTAAGCTACAAAAGGTTAGAAAATAAAGTTAACACATGGAGCTAACTAGGCTAGCAAACAAGACACAAGAAGGGGAGGCCCCTCCAATTTTGGACTTCAAAACATGATTTTCCCACTAAAAATACTTTGAAATTCAGTGCCAAAAAGCCCAAGAAAGATAGTTTGAAAGTGGGAAACAAAGGTGAAAAAGCCTTAAAAGCAAGGAACAAAGAAGGGTGAGACACCTCCCCTAACCTTAAATGGCCTAAAACACCAATTTCAACCCACAAAAATAGAGATTTTTACAACTCAAAAACAGTTTGAAAAGAATGGAAAACAAGTATACTAAAGCAAAGTAAAGAGGCAAACGTTATACCTTTCGAAGCACAGCTCAATCTTAGACACTAACTCAAGCCAAAACCACTTTTAAGAGTTCCAAGAAGGCTTCAAGGAACCTCAACTCAAAGATGATCAGCTTTGGTTAAGGTAGTGTATGCAAAAGTGTAGTGTAACTAGGCAAGTGTGTACAAATTTGCAACAAGAGAGAGAGAGAGAGAGAGAGAGAGAGAGAGAGAGAAATGTAGAGAGAGAGAGAAAGAGAGATTTTTGTTCCAAAATTTCTAACCCTCAAAAATGGGAGAGGAGATCCCATATATATAGATAAACAAGCATTTGGTTGAGAAAAATCCATCCATACACGTGTATGAAGATGAGACCAATTGTGCCAACAACTTGAACAGCTATCAACAAAATATCTGAAAAAAGACACTAGTGGCTGGCAGGCCACCAGTGATGCCGGCCACGTAGATGGCCGGCAGCCTCAATTGGTGGCCGGCTGGCCACCAGGGGTTACAAACTTGATGGTTTAAGGTTTTGGGCTTGAAACACTAAGGTTTTGGTCCAAAACAAGGCATAGAATGGACAAGGCTTGAAGGCTCAAAGACAGGGCATTCCGCCGAGGACTTCGGGCACTAAAACGAGCACAAAAAGTCACAATCATCGAGTGCACGAGCGATGACGTCCAAGTCTTGGGGACGGTCAAAAATAGGATGTCTATAGTCCATCAAATTAAATCTTAGGAAGCCAAAATTGGTCCCTCTTGATACATAATTATCACCTATATCCGACTCCTTACCAATAATGATTTTATTTTTTCTTTTTTTTTTAATATGATTTATTTAAGAAACAGATTGAAGAACATATTATCTTTTAGTTGGAGTTTGTTATCCTCTATTTTTGTATAAGCACACTACTTTGGTGTGTTTTTTGACATTTGTATTTAATTTTGTTGAAAAATTTAGAAGGAAAGCAGTTAAAGCCAAAAGATAGTGAGTAATCAGCACATGTGGGTTGGGAGGTAAAGTTGAAAACGCCTTAAACGTAGTCAAAAAAGAGCATTCGGGGGGCAAAAATGCAAAACAGCCTCTGAACCACTCTGTGGATGTCATAGGAAGCTTCCTCATGACAAATAGAACCTGTGGGGACAGATGGCATATAATTAGCACACGCAGTTGGGAGCTAGCCTTAAGCTTAGTAAAAAAAAAGGACTTTTGGGGGTTGAAAATGCAAAACAGCCCCTGAACCACTATATGGATGTCACATGTAGCATCCTTGTGACAAATAAAGCCTGTGGCCACATACGACATTTAATTAGCAAACGCGTAGTTTGAGAGTTAAAGCTGAAAATGCCTTAAACTTAGTCGAACAATGGCTTTCAGGGGGCAAAAATGAAAAATAGTCCCCGAACCACTATACATATGTCACGAGCAGCATCCTTGTGACAAATAGGACCTGTGGCCATAGTTGGCATGTAATTAGCACACGTAGTTTGAGAGTTAGAGCCGAAAACGCATTAAACTTAGTCGAAAAAGGGCTTTTGGAGGGGCAAAAATGCAAAATAGCCCCCGACCTACTATATAGATGTCACAGGCACCTTTGTAATGAAAAATAGAACCTGTTTCAATAGACGTCATGTAATTAGCGTGCGTAGGTTGGGAGTTAGAACCGAAAATGCCTTAAACTTAGTCAAAAAATGGCGTTCGGGGGGTAAAAATACAAAACAACCCCCGAATTGCTGTATGGATGTCACGGACACCTTTATAGTGAGAAATATAACATGTGGCAACAAACGGCATGTAATTATCACGCATACGTTGGGAGTTAGAGCCGAAAATACGTTAAACTTAGTCAAAAAAAGGGCGTTTAGGGGATGAAAATGCAAAGTAGCCGCTGAACCTCTATATGGATGTCACGGGCACCTTTGTAGTGACAAATAGAACCTGTGGAAAAAAACGGCATGTTATTAACACCCGTAAGTTGGGAGTTAGAGCCGAAAATGCCTTAAACATAATTAAAAAAGGGCATTCAAGGAGTGAAAATGCAAAACAGCCCCGGAACCACTGTATGGATGTCACAGTCACCTTGTAATGACCAATAGAACCCGTGGCAATAGATGGCTTGTAATTACCATGCGTAGGTTAGGAGTTAGAGTCGAAAATGTCTTAAACATAGTTGAAAAAGGGCGTTCGGGGGACAAAAATGCAAAACAACCTCCGAACCACTGTATGGATGTCACGAGCAGCATTCTTGTGAAAAATAGGACTTGTAGCCATAGACAGCATGTAATTAGCACACGCATAGGTTGAGAGTTAGAGACGAAAACACCTTACACATAGTCGATAAAGGGCTTTCGAAGGGCAAAAATGCAAAACAACCCCTGAACTGTTTTATGGATGTCCCGGGCACCTCTGTAGTGACAAATAGGACTTTTGACAATAAACGACATGTAATTCACACGCATAGTGTAGACACCCTATTTTTGATCGCCCTTAAGACTTGGGCGCCTCAGGTTGAACACTCAATGATGAAATGCTATGATATACAAACGCTCGATTTCTTCAACAAGAAGCCTTGGTTTTGAGTTTCGAAGCCTAAAACCTTGCACCCCCTTTGGACCAAGACCTTTTTTTTTTTTTCTAGCCTGGCCACTCAGAAACCTGCTGGCCAACAGGTGGCCGGCTGTAGACAGCGCCCGCGTGGGCCTCATGCTACAGTTCGGACTCGATTTGTATCACGGTTCTTAATCTGAACCAAAGAGTCCAAATCCGGCAAATCGTTTTGAGAAACAAAATTTTTTTGAAAAGAAGTGCCAAACATGGACTGCTTTGCCAGATACAGAGTCGCCACCTAAATATTTTTGAAATGGGAAAATTTAGGAAACCCTGACTCGGTGCCGAAGGCCACATGTCCGTCATCACTGGAGTTGTCTCGGCTCGGGAGCTTGGGTACGATCGAGGAAGGTCAGCTATGAGCACCCCCTCTCGCCCGGTCCGAAGACCGGCCTCTACTAACTATGATATCCGATTTTGAAAACTTTACGTGTTCTTATTCCAATTATTAGCCTAGAATTACTATGTTATGCGCGCAGCAAACAAGTATAGACTAGATTGCCTAACTTGGGAATAAACATTGCATATCCGTTTGCTTTGGAAATACTTTAGATTTTGCTACTCGTAAGTAGGCTAAAACACGGATTTCAATGAGTTTTTCCAACTCAAACAATCCAACCTCCACTCACAGGCATCCAAACAGTTTAACACATAAGCATTTAGCCGCATGGCAAGCATACTGTCATGTTAACATTCACACACATGCGAGATGCTAAAGCATAAACACTTACATCGTACTCCGTGCCAAAACAGTAAACTAGTTAGCAAAACGTGCATGTCCTAGTTCATGTTAAATTGCCTAATGTAACACATACAAGATGCAATTTAAATAAGCTCGGTTAATCCTAAGCATGGCATATGTAATGCGATCAATTATCACATATTTGATTTGTAAATTGAAGTACGAATGGAGTTAGTGTGATGTACCGAGCCTAATGCATGTAGTACAAACGCATGAATGCACGCATGCATAGCATAAGGTATGCTAAATTAAACATGCCCTAATCTACCATCGTAAGCAGGTAAATAAAAGGGAAGAAAGACGTGAGGTTGGAAGACATACACACACTCACGCACACTTATTACAGATTTGCCCTCACTCGGAGGGCCCAAATGAATATTACAGTCCCAAAATAATAAACAAATAAAATTATTACAGAATTTTCTAATTAATTAAAAGGAAAGATGCAAAAGGAAAGGAGGGTGGCCACAGCCTCTGCCTCGGGATGCGTAGATGATGCATGCTCGGAACTTGACTCGCCCGAAAGACCCGTACCGTACCCTTGCCACCTCTGTTTGTACTGCCTTGTCTCTCTGAAAATTGCCCAAGTCCTGGAGCAGGTTCCTCACATGCTGCAGAGCACCACCGGCCAGACAGAATTCCCACCGGCACTCCAGAATTTCCATCGGCATTCATTGGATTCATCGGCACTCCAGAGATTGCCGGTCGGCACTAAATTCTGCCGGTCGGCAGAAACCTCCTGCAGAAGACAAATTGACAGCAAACAGAGAACAAACAGTGCATGGCATGGGGTTTTCAGGTACATGTGAGCATGGTTATACTTCCTATCATGTTTTGAACTCAAGGAAGCATGCCCTTCGATCTTTGAACCATCAATGGTGCATGGTGGCTCAAAGAATCAAATTTGCCATTTGATATAAAGATGCATACGACAAGCAAAATGAAAACCGAAACCTTATCAAGTTGGGATCAAAGGCCTCGGTGACCGGGAATCGAGGCACATTACATCACTTGAAGTATGAATGTTCCTTGATTCCCACACTTGGTTTGACACCCCAAACCAAGTAAATGCAATGCATGTTATGCAAACATGGCTCAACATGCAACATGATACCAAGATACAAGGCACAACAAGTACTATGCAACTAGCATGACAAATGTGTAATGCCAAGCATGCAAGATGTAAATGTGATGCGAATATGGACCAATTTGGGAATGGGATTCACATGCTACGAGGCTTGATGGAACAACCATACAACAAACATGAAGCAAGCATGCAATGGGGGCCTTGAACCATAAAAGGATAGACCTTAGTCCACCTCAAAACAGCATCAAAAAGTGCTCAAAATGTTGGGCAACATCTCATGTTAACAAGCAAACTTATGGTCCTAAGGTTAAGGCACGAAAAGGAGGCAACTTACCCCCACCAACATGACTTCTCATGGCATGATTTAGACAAATAAGAACAGAAATTTTACATGCAAAATGGGACTTCGAAACCTCCTAGTATGGCAGCTACAATACCTCTCATGAAATGCTACCACCAAGACTCTTTCCTAGGCATAAGAGAGTACACCCCCAAGGCATGAAAGAGGTCAAGCATGCACACATGCAAACATGATTCTTGGACTAAAATAGCATGGCAAACAACTTCAACTCATTAAAGTGGATCAACTAAGGCATGCTAGTGATTCATGTACTTGAGGGCTCACAAGCCAAAATGCATGGCAACCATATCAAACATGTCAAACATGACCAAATGGATAACCAACAGGTTTTAAGCATGAAAAAATAGTGCTAACATCTTCATGGAACCAACCCAACACACACAAGAATCATGGCCTAATCATGAGATACACTTCTAAGCAAAATGGAGCAATACAAAACAAGTATTACAAGCATACAAGGAGGCACAAATCCAGCCAAAAACAGAGATCCCACATGACCTAAAAACACCCAAAAAGTTCTGAAATGAAGCAAAAACCAAGCAAGCATGCATGCATGTCACCCTTTTGGGCCACAACTCAAGGAAACAAGACCATAAAGGGAGAGGGGTGTCCCTCCCCTATGCAAGACTTCAAACCGACTTTTTTAACACTAAAAATACACTGATTTTCAGTAGTGAAGAGATCAAGATACAAAGATGACCAAAGCTTAACCAAAGAGGCAACAAAAGTGGCTAAACAAGGCCTAATAGAGTGAGTTTGCACTCAAAACACCAAACCACTTTAATGAAAGTTCTAAAGCATGAAAATATAAACCTTTTTTTATGTTATACATAAGAGCTAAAACAGCAAGCAAGATAGGTAGAAAACTATTGCAAGTTTGGGGAATAAAAAGCAAGATGCTCACCCTTGAAGAACCCTTGAACAACAAATGGTCTAGCCCTCTTCTTTTGATCAAAACCAGTCCAAAAACTCAAGAAACAACCCTCCAAGTCCCTCAATCTCGGAATAAGGTGTAATAGTGTGTGTAATGGTGCAAAAGTAAGGTAAAAACCACCTTTTGAGCTAAGAAACACACACAAAGGAGGAGAGAGAGAGAGATATAGAGATGATATGTATCTATATCTCAAAGCTCTGGTTTTTGGTTGCCAAAATCTAACCTAGATCCAAGAGGAAAGACCTCCTCTTAAAGGGCTCCCTCTTGCAAAGCTTATACAACAAGCTTGGCTAGAGGGAGATCCCTCCATACACGTGTATGGAGGGGGGAAGAGTTGGTGCCAGCTATCACAGCTGGCACAAAATATCTCTATAAAGTGGATGAACAGTGGTCGGCTGCCCAAAAATGTCACTTCGACAAAAAAAAGTGCCGACCGGCAATAAACCATGCCGACCGGCAAATAAAAGTGCCGATGGCAGCAAAAACCAGCCGGTGGCCTCTAGCCACTGCCGGTGGTGGGTGGGGATGGTCCACATGCCCTACCCTGCCTCTCAAAGGCAAGATGCAAGTGTTTGGTGCAAAACCAGACACTAAACGGTTGAATTCGGAGATCCTGAGGTAGGGCACACGAGCCGAGACCTCCGGGAACTCCAAACGAACACAAACAAGGATAATCACCGAGTATTCAAACGGTGACGTCCAAGTCTTGAGGACGGTCAAAAATGGGGTGTCTACACCGGCTGACCAATTTCTATTGGCCAACTGTCCTCTCCCTAGCATGTCAGCCAGGTTTCCCGACAAGAAGGTATTTGCTGCTAGCTATCCCCCTTATCCCCCTTATGTGCATGCACTGCACCAGCTAGTTCAATACAGATATTTCCTAAATAAGAACTTGTTTTTCTATATATACTTGACCATCCCTTATGGTTTTAGGTTAGAAAATTTTCTAAAAAAGCCAAAGCTTGTAAAGCACTCTCCCTCTCTATCTTGAAATATACATACACTATACATACACTTCCTAAACCAATATTTTGAGGCTCTTTGCTAAGGTTATTGAGCTAAAATTTTAGCCCTTGAGAGTGAGCATCTTGTGATTTGTGAACAAAAGAGTGTCTTCTCTTCAAAGGTATAACTCTTGCCATCTTGTGCCTACTTTTTTTCCATCTTTTTCTTGGTTTTCTATACTGTTTTCTTGATTTTCTATACTATTTTGGACTTTTTTTTGGTGTGCTAAAACTTGTGATTTAAAGCTACCAAAGGTGGAGGGGTTAACCACCCTTGCTTGAACCTTGTTCCATAAGCTTTTATCCTTATGTTTCCCACTTGTTTCTCAACTTTTGGCCACTATTTTTCAGAGTTCTAAGAGGCTAAAATGTGTGATTTTAAGGTCCAAAAATTAGAGGGGTTAGCCATCCCTCCTTAGGCTTGCTCACTAGCTTCAATTCTCTCCCATTTTGCTTACTTTTTCTAGCTTTTTCAAACCAATTTCAGCACTATTTTTGGTGTTTTTGGAACCGTTTTAATTGTTTAGATAGCTTATGCTTTGAATATCATGCTTCTATTGTTGTAAGTCCTCGTAGGTTTGGTGGTTTAGGCCTTAGACACCAACCTATTTGAATTGATAGCTTTTATTTCATAGTTGTCATATATACTTACATTTGTAATAATTATTTCTAAAACCTCCCTCCTTTCTTGGTTTTCTTTGTTTAAGAGTTGTTTCAAACAATTGATTGTTGTTTGAGGTATGTGAAAGAGACCTTCCATGCTTAATGGTTTAATCTCTTTGGAGGTTCATTACCAGGCATTACATCTCTCTCATGCCAAGAACAACTTCTTGTTTGACGCTTCTATTCATTAGTGGATGTAATTATCACTTTTGGATAAAATGATTAAAGAATGGAAAGGTAATGCAAAGGGCTAATAAAATTGGACTAAAAGAAGCACAAGATAATAAAATTGAGTTGGGTTCAATCGGACTTTATATTGAACCCATTGAGTCTTGAGTCATTTCATACTCTTTAGTGATGATATTGAGGCAAGAATCAATGTCTGCCACTTTCCTTGAGGTAACTCCGTGATAGAGAGGAGGTTTTGTTGGTCTTTTATTTTCATTCATTAAGCCTTTGTCCCATCGATTCACGGATCATCATGCAACAACCTTGCGACCATTGATGATTTATGGGCCAATTCTAATCCTCCCTTGATCAATTCCATGATAGGGAGAGGCAGAGAGGATAAACATTCCCTGAAAACACTCTGTTTTTGCTCTGCTTTAGTTCTGTAGTAGCGGGGTAGACCCTTAAAATAGTGGTTGGCCGGCCACCTTTGCATCCGGTGCACCACTTTTCAAGGCCGACCGGCCACTCTATTTTATGCAGGCAATGCCATTTTCATGGCAGAATAGAGTAGAGGCTGGAGTAAAAATAGAGTAATTTTCTAACTGCAAAACAGAACAGTTCTGGTAGCAAAACAGAGGAGTTTTCAGATGGACATTCCCATTCATGCATATGCAATTCTTCACTTCCCGTGGCTCGTGAAATTAATACTAATAGTAGTATGTTATAACTAAATTAGTAGGTTCATTTGAAACTTGTAATGGCTAATTCATTAATTAGTTAAATTCCTTTGAATTTGTAATAGCTAGTTAAGTTAGTTAATTTGGTGTTGTAATAAGTAGTCTAAGTAGGACATTTATTCGGACCCTCCTGTGCGAGGGCAAACTTGTAATATTGTGTATGTCTTCCAACTCCCATTTCTTTCTCCCTTTTATTTATCTGCTTACCACGGTTGTATAGCATCATATTTTCCTTAGCATTTTCCATGACTTACATCCATTTGTTTTGCATGCATAAGGGTTCGACTCATCATACTAATCAATGTCAAAATTCAAATTCCTTACCCGAATACGTGCTTTGTCGCTTGTCCTTAATTGACTCTCATGCTACACTAGTAACTGAACCTTGTAGTTGCATTTTGTATGTGTTGCATTAGTCACTTGCATAATAGTGCATGCATTTTTCTAATAATTTTATTCCTTTTGGTTTGCCTCGGTTGAGTACTAGGTGGGCATTTCTTGCTTTAGCATATTGCATGTATGTTGGTGTTACCATGTCAAGCATGTTTACCATGAGGCTACGTGCTTATTTGATATATCTCTTGAATGCCTATGGATGAAGGTTTGTTCACTTAAGTTGGGATTATTTGATTAATGTAAATGTGAGCTTACTTTTTCAAGTAGCACACATTCAAAACTCTTTTCAAATACACATGTAATCAAAAAGTTCCAAAATGGGTGAATTAGTCTATACTTGTGTGCATCACATAGTAAAAATAGTATAAATAATCGAAACAAGAGCATATACTATACATAAGAATCACATCATGATTAGTAGAGGCCGATCTTTGATCGGGTGAGTGGGGTGCTCAATTCATGACCTTCCCTTCTCATACCTAAGTTTTCGAGCCGAGGTACTTTGGTGACGACGGACAAGTGGCCTTTGGCACGAGTCACCGGTTTCCTAAATTTTCCAAAAATATTTAGGTGGCAACTTTGAAATCTAGCAAAGCAATCCATTTTTGGCATTTTTGATTCAAAATCGATTTTTCAAAGATTTGCCAGATTTGGGCTCTTTTGTGTTTATCTGTTTCACATTGCACTTGTGAAATCAAATTCAGAACCACGGGAGTCCGAATTGTAGGGCTATCGTATCTGAGGAGACTAAACCCCTCCGAGGAGCACGAATAGCAAGCTACACATAGGTTGGGAGTTAGAGCCAAAAACGTCTTAAACTTAGTCGAAAAAGGGCGTTTGGGGGGGCGTACATGCAAAACAAGCCCCCGAGCCCTTTTGTTCTTGAATTTTACACACTTTCCCTTGTTAATATTTGTCTGCATAATGAAACTACATAAATCTTCATAGAAGAAAATGAATTGTGATCACTCTTTAGCTAGAACAAACATTCATGTAATGTAATACCAAATTTGAAGGACAACAACAATGATATCCACTCCATACACACACACTCAGGCAAAGGTGATTGAATAATTGTAGCATGATAAAATAAGACTATTATAATGCATGCATATGCATTGTGACGCCCCAAAATCTACACTAAGAGTTGTAGTCAAGGGAAAGTCACTAATGAGTCCTATGGTCAATGACCAAGTAAGATCCCAAATCGCCAAAGGAGTCAAATTAACCTCCCTTCTAAGTCCAGTTTTCTTAGGTAGCAAAGCTACCCTTTTGACAGATCTTAAGAGGTATTGACGCAAGGTCTCATAAGTAATGTGGGGAACTATATTGGTTTACAAAAGACAAGCATATAGTAATCAGTGGATATATACAAAATATCCTTAGTTACAAAGATAGTTCCAACGATATTACATCCCAAAAATAAAATTTTAGATGGACTTTACAAAACAAAACAAAAAAAAATTCTAGCTTCTCTAGGACAACCAAAAGTCTTCGAAAGTTTCTGGCTCGTCATTTTTTGTTGCAAAATCCTCTTCAGTACCTGGCATGAAACGCTATGAGCATTGGATGCATAGTAAACGCACACACACCTCGTTTCTTTTCTTTCTTTCTTTCTTTCTTTTTTTCTTTTTTTTTTTTTTTTAATAACACACAAACAATTAGACATATCAACAAGTAAATAAGCATAAGTTACAAGGTTATGCGTTAGAAACCTAGAAATTCCCTAAAGAGATTTCATCCTCCCAATCACAAGAATCGGACACGGATTATTCAGTATGCCCCCTCTTTTGCTGCTTTACAGACCTTACCCCGAATGCCTACTAACGGTTATATATCGCGTAGCGCTAACCGAGAACCTCAAAAGAGACAGTAAAATATGGGTCTTGCCCAAACCCTCCTTACACCAAAACCACTTAGGGTCCAAATACAACCGTTCCATTTAAGGGTTCCGAACAATCACTTGCGCAACACTCCACTTTCAAAATGGAACACATCCCGCTAACCAATTCAATTTAAACATAATCTTATCTCATAATAATACTCATGTGATCGAAACCCCATTAACCACCCCATTAATTTTTTCGTTTAGATTAATGTTTTAAGTTAGTTAGCACAAGCAATTGAAATAAAATTTGCATAAATATAAAAATCATCAAAGGACCAAAATAAAAGGTATATAACCATAACACATGCAATATCATACCAAGACATGATTATATACTAATAAGCATATTCATGAAGATAAGAACATACAACACCAAAGCAAAACTAAATTTTCAAATTCAGTACCATTTAAAGATTAAAATCAAAAGGACCATTTCAGATTTTTACCGAGCCTGGCCTTCCTATGGTTCTTAGAGAATTTTATCTAGTTTTCAGAACATGCTTCAGAAATGGAATAGTTTTTCTAGATTTTTAGTTATTTAAGAAACACTCCAACGTTGTCCAGATTCGTCAACCGTTATGAAAATCGGGTTTTCTTTCAAACCGCTCACTCTTTCTCAATGAAACCAAGTTTACTTGAAATATAACTCTTTAAGGAAGTTTTTGACTTAGAACTAAGGTCCATGAGATTTTCCTACAATTTTCTAGAATTTTCGAAAGTTGGCTGTAAAAATTGGTTTTTCATGCATAATACTCTAAATAAGAAGATTGGTGAGAAAATAAGCCAACTAAGGGAAATTTTTCACTTTTTTTGTGATGAAAACATACTAAATAATGTATCAATAACTCATATTTTTAGAGTGATGGTGTGCTTTGGAAATAATGTGAGATATGGGAAGAAAAATGTAGTTTTGCATCTATTAAAAGAAAATATGAGTAGAAGAAGGATCAAAGCTCAACTTAACAACCTTGAACATATGAACATCAAATTTTTAGAAAAATAGAAGAGATTCTTTCCTCTCAGCCACGTGGTGTTGTTTGAGTGTGTGTTCTTGTATGCAAAATGCCAAGGGAGAGGTTTTATTTATAATAAAATGGATGCAAAAGGTCCAATTTCCCATTGGTTGGAAATGGATTGGATATTTTTGATTTAGTTGGAACTTAATGGAATAGTGGATGATTAGAGGCCTTAATTATGCAATTAATCATGATTTAGTTAGGCTTTAGTTAGGATGGAACTTGAGGTGGAAACAAGGTTCCATATTTTGGGGTGTACTAGAACACTTTTTCCATGAATTCATGGATTTTGTTTTAAAAAAATGTATGCATTTCCTTTCCCAAGGGTGGCCGGCCAAAGATGATGATTTGGGAAGATTTTCTTATTCTTTTATTTTTATTTATTTAGTTATTTTTTTATTTTTTTGTGTGCACAATTTGATGGAAATTTCAAATTTAGTGTACAATTTATTAAACAGGTTTAAAAGTACAAGTGTGTATATATATATATATATATATAATAGTACTAACTTGGGGCTAATAAAAATGTGAGGGCTTTGGCTTTAATTTATAAATTGGAACATTTATTTAAGTGTAGAATTAAATTAAATTAGACTTAGAGAATCTAATTCGGTTTAGATTTCTTTTTTCGAAAAAAAAGGCCATCAATCGACGAATATGATGAAAATCGAAAAAATCTAGGGTTTCAAGTGGTAAGTCCATATTTAGGGAGTCATTTAATCAGTATTAGGGTATTAGAAATGATTCCTAAGTTACTAAAATCGATTAAGGTTTGCGAATTTTCGCTTCTAGGGTTAAAGTTGAAATTATTTAGGAAATCAAGTGTCTTCATTACAATATTTCAAAGAGTCTTTTAAGAAAATATAGATATTTTTTTTTTTAAGGGGCCTCACATGCATGATTGATAATTTTTCCTTATCTGCTGTATGATCTAATTTCCATTTCCATACAAATACCAAATTTTACAATTTAGGAAATAAAAATGATATGTTGGTTTTTTTTTTCTTGTTGGCTCAGTAGGGAATTTTTTTTTTCTTCCATTAATTGAATTTAGGGAATATTTTATTAAAATGAAGCTATTCTTGGTTCCATTTGAATCGTTTCTTGTATCAAAAAAAAAAAAAAGAAGAGCACTGAAATGAGGAGACACTAGTGTGAGGGTTATTATTCGAAACTTAGCAAAGAAGCATCTGCTCAATAGTTTGAACGTCTTCTTTATATATAGCACAAAGAGCAGAGACAATAACTTGTCAAGCAAAGATTTTCAACAGCAATTTAAAACAACTGCTTAAAGTTTTTCAATTACAGAAATGCTAAATAACCAGCATTTCTTTTCTTTTCTTTTCTTTTTTTCTTTTTTGGCTAAGAATAATTTTTAAATAATAGATTTAATAAATAACAACAAAATTAATAATTTTAGATTCATGCACCAAAGGTTTTTCTTTTGGGTAAGTAAGATGTACATGCTATATGATGAAAACATGAATACAACAGCTGCAAAGGGCATACCCCAAGTTAAAGAAATAGGATGGAGATCATCTACCCTTAATAGAGATGAGAGCCATCCTAGCCAAAACTTTACAAAAATAAAAATAAAATAAGAATACACATACAAGCACATCCCTTAGAAACTTCTACTAACATCAACTGACACAACATGTCACATTTCAAGACCCATATACAGCAACAGTAGTAGTAGAGCATCAATAAGACTATGGTAGCAGCAGCAAGTCTATAGTAGGAACATCAAAAGATCACCGGCAACAAAAGAATAGCATCAACAGAGCTGTCACTACTTCATTTAGGCAAAAATATACATCATCTGGTTTCCCAGTTATCAAAACAGAACCAAAATAGTAGTAGTAAAATTGTAGTGACAACAACAACGAAACCAAAATAGTAACATCCATCATAACAGCAATATCAACAGAACCAAAATCTTGTGAACCACACTGCTAACTCTACATTTGTTGACTAGGACTTGAAAATTGAAAATCATCAAGATTTTCATTAACACTGTTAGACAAGCCCTGCAAAGAGGGATACAAAGATGTCACCTACTTCATTTAGGTAGAAAAATGCCTTACATTGTAGCTAGAGGTACAAACAACTAGACTATATGTTATTTGACTCATATACGATCCAAAAAATTTGGAATGTGCAAAATTGCTCAAATAGAAGTCAGGATAACTAGAAAGCTATATCAAACATTATTAGTAAATGCCAACAAATAATTAAATTGGATTGTTTCATACAATGTAAACACCATAATTAAATTAGAAAAATACCTGATTTGACAAAGCATCATTTGTTATCAAATTGTTATGCAGAATGGTCAAAATGGGAACAAACTGCATAAAGAAATAAATTTAAGTTACTTTAATCTTTGTTTTGCCATTGTGTATGACTAAAATTTATTTTGGTTCATCTATTTGGTGAGGTCTTTCCTCTTCGTTTATTTGTGATTATTTGGAATTCACCTAAGGGTGGTTTTGTGAGACCATTACTGTCTCTTTTGTAATCGTTTGGAATTATTTGGTTGATAGTGGAATCGAATTTCGATCCCGTGGACGTACCTCACATTGAGGGAACCACGTAAAAATTCTTATGTTGCCTTTGATTTAATTTTTCCGCATTAGTTTTTATTCCCATTGATTAATTTACTTGTGGGGAATCACATCGATTTTCCCTAACAACTGGTATCAGAGCTTACGGTTTATTTGGGTTTATTTATTTGTGTAAATCAATGGAGAGGAATGTGGGTCGTATGTCTAGCTTCAATGGAAGTAATTGGGTAACTTGGAAAACTAAAATGGAGGACCTATTATTTTGTAAAGATTTGTATGGACCCATTGAGGGTGATAGTGGCAAACCCGAGGGTATGAAAGATGATGAATGGAATAGGCTTAATCAAAAAGCCGTTGGTGTTATCCGTCAATGGATTGATGACAGTGTGTTTCATCATGTTGCTACTAAAACTTCAGCACATGATTTATGGAAAAAATTAGAAGGCCTTTATGATAGGAAATCAGCCACAAATAAAGCCTTTTGTTTCGTAAGTTGGTTAATTTAAAATATAAAGAGGGCAGCCCTATTCCGGAACATCTGAATGAAATAAAGAGTATTGTTAACCAACTTGCTTCTATGAAAATTGTTTTTGATGATGATTTGTAGGCTTTGATGCTACTTAGTTCTTTGCCCGAAAGTTGGGAGACTTTGGTTGTGACCGTCAGTAATTCAGCGCCTGATGGAGTTGTCACAATGGGCCAAGTCACTAGTAGCCTGTTAAATGAAGAAACTAGAAGAAAATCAGCGGGTTCCTCTCATTCGGAAGCATTCGTTGTGAGAGGCCGAAGCAAAACAAGAGGGAGGAGTAAAACTCCTCATGGTCGTGATCAAAGCTGTGACAAATCGAAAGATGGTTCTTTTTCAAAGAAAAACATTGAGTACCATTATTGCCATGAGAAAGGGCACATGAAGCGAGAATGTCGAAAGCTCAAAAATAAGGAGAAAATGTGTGACAAAAGTGTGGACAAGAAGCAAGAAGACACAACGGCAGTTACTACCAATGGTGATCTCATGGTCGTTTGTGAAGATGATTGTATCAATTTTGTGGGCCAAGAGAGCAATTGGGTGATTGATTCCGGTGCTTCTTTTCATGTGACTTCTCGAGTTGATTTCTTCACTACCTACACTGAAGGAGATTATGGTTTTGTTCGAATGGGTAATGAAGGTTTGTCCAAGATTATTGGTATGGGTGATGTTTGCTTGGAAACAAATTTGGGCTGCAAGTTGTTGCTTAAAGATCTGAGGCATGTTCCCGACATTCGCCTCAATTTGATCTCTATTGGGAAGCTAGATGATGAAGGCTTCAACAACAAATTTGGTGATGGAATATGGAAGCTCACAAAGGGTTCCTTGGTGGTGGCTAAGTGTAAGAAGACTCATACACTTTATTCGATGCAAGGAAAAATTTGTAAAGGTGTTGTCAATGCACTTCAAGATGATACTTCTACCGAATTGTGGCACAAGCGGCTTGGCCATATGAGTGAAAACAGGCTGAAAGGTATACATCTTAAAACTTGTGTTCATTGTTTGGCAGGTAAACAACATAGAGTTTCTTTTCATAAAAATGTTGCTTCCAGAAAAGAAAATGTTTTGGAGTTGATTCATTCGGATGTTTGTGGTCCTTTAAAAGTTAGAACACATAGTGGTGCACTTTATTTTGTCACTTTCATTGATGATTATTCAAGGAAAGTTTGGGCTTTTCTACTAAAAACTAAAGATCAACTTTTAGAAGTATTTAAGCATTTTCAGGCCATGGTTGAAAGAGAAACAGGGCAGAAATTGAAGTGCATCCGATCAGACAATGGTGGTGAATACATTGGGCCATTTGATGAGTATTGTCGCAGCCAAGGTATTCGGCATCAAAAGACAGTTAAGAAGACTCCTCAACAAAATGGAGTTGCCGAGAGGATGAACCGCACCATTGTGGAAAGAACACGGTGTTTTCTTTCACAAGCGAAATTGCCAAGATCCTTTTGGGGTGAGGCATTGAAGACAGCGGTTGGCGTAATCAATTTGTCTCCTTCCTATCCTTTGAATGGTGATGTTCCAGAAAGAGTTTGGACCGGAAAAGATGTATCTTATGAGCACTTGAGAGTGTTTGATTGCCGA
Source organism: Camellia sinensis (assembly GCF_055761805.1). NCBI lineage: Eukaryota > Viridiplantae > Streptophyta > Magnoliopsida > Ericales > Theaceae > Camellia > Camellia sinensis. Next base: position 19,910,169 of record NC_138966.1, read on the forward strand.
GCTTTTGTTCACATTCCAAAAGATGAGAGGTCCAAGCTTGATAGTAAGTCAAGACAATGTATTTTTCTTGGCTATGGGCGTGATGAATTTGGGTATAGATTGTGGGATCCGGTCGACAAGAAAGTCATTCGAAGCCGTGATGTTGTGTTTCTTGAAGACCAAACAATTGAAGACTTTGGCAAAGGTGACCAACTAGAGCCAAAAACTAGTGATCTCATTGACATGGATCCATCTCCTTCATCTTCAGTTGATGATGAAAATGGGGGAGATGTGCAGCCACCCATTGAAGATGTAGAAGATGATGCTAATCCTAATGAAGTTGAGCCAGAAATAGAGGAAGAGCATCCAACTCAAGAACCGCCACCACAACTTGAGTTAAGAAAATCTACAAGGGACCGACAACCTTCAAGAAAGTATCCTCCCAATGAATTTGTGTTGATTTCTGATCAAGGGGAGCCTGAGAGCTACCAAGAAGCAATTGAGCATGCAAAGAAAGGTGATTGGAATAAGGCCATGGAAGAGGAGATGAATTCCTTGCATGAAAATCACACTTATGATTTAGTGAAATTGCCTAAGGGGAGGAAAATTCTGAAAAATAAGTGGGTTTTCAAAATAAAGAATGATGGAAAGAATCTGAGGTACAAGGCACGTCTTGTTGTGAAAGGCTTTGGGCAAAAGAAAGGTATTGACTTTGACGAGATTTTCTCACCTGTTGTAAAGATGTCTTCTATTCGGGTTGTACTTGGCATGGCTGCAAGTATGAACCTTGAAGTTGAGCAACTTGATGTGAAGACCGCATTTCTTCACGGTGATCTTGAAGAAGAAATTTACATGGAGCAACCGGAAGGTTTTGTAGAGAAAGGGAAAGAGAAATTTGTTTGCAAATTGAAGAAAAGTTTGTATGGTCTCAAGCAAGCCCCGCGGCAATGGTACAAAAAATTTGACTCTTTCATGATGAATAATGGTTTTTCTAAAACCACTTCAGACCATTGTGTGTTTGTGAAAAATTTTTCGGATGGCAAATTTATTATTCTTTTGCTTTATGTTGATGACATGTTAATTGTGGGTCAAGATTCTACCATGATAAATAGGTTGAAATTGGAGTTGAGCAAGTCTTTTGCTATGAAAGATTTGGGACCGGCAAAGCAAATTCTTGGTATGAAAATTGTTCGTGATCACAAAGAGGGGCTGATTTGGTTGTCTCAAGAAAGCTACATTGAGAAAGTTCTTGAGAGGTTCAACATGAATAAAGCAAAGCCGGTTGGTTGTCCACTTGCAGGTCACTTTAAACTTAGTTCGAATCAATGTCCTACAAGTGAGAAAGACAAGGAAGAGATGTTCAAAGTTCCTTATGCTTCAGCAGTTGGTTCTTTGATGTATGCCATGGTTTGTACAAGGCCGGATATTGCTCACGCTGTTGGTGTGGTGAGTCGTTTTCTGTCTAATCCGGGTAAAGAACATTGGGCAGCGGTAAAATGGATTTTAAGGTATCTTCGAGGGACTTCGAAGGTGTGTTTGTGTTTCGGGGATGGTAAGCCGATGCTTGATGGGTTCACAGATTCTGACATGGCTGGTGATGTTGATTCTCGAAAATCTACTTCGGGGTATTTGATGACTTTTGCAGGGGGAGCTGTGGCATGGCAATCTAAATTACAAAAATGTGTTGCTCTCTCAACTACCGAAGCTGAATTTATTGCCATTACAGAAGCTTGCAAAGAAGAGTTATGGTTGAAGAAATTTTTGCAAGAGTTGGGTTTAAAGCAAGAAAAGTATGTGCTTTATTGTGATAGTCAAAGTGCTATTCACTTGAGTAAAAATTCTACTTTTCATTCGAGATCGAAACACATTGATGTAAGGTACCATTGGATTCGTGATGTGTTAGATTCGAAATTGTTGCAACTCGAAAAGGTTCACACGGATGATAATATTTCGAATATGTTGACTAAGACTTTGTCGAGGGACAAACATTTAAAATGTTGAACTTTGGCGGGTATGGTTGATTTCTCCACCTAAGTCGGTAGGGGGAGAATTGTTGGGTATACCTCCTTATTGAAGTGTGGGACCCAATTGGTTTGTTATAGAATTTTAATTTGGCTTGGTTTAGGTATAATATATTATTATATATTATATTTGAGGAAACCCAATCCAATTTGGAAACAATTAGGGTTTGATTATAAAACCCTAGATTCACAATATATAATTATTGATATTGTTTCTCCCAAGAAAAAAAAGAGGGAGTACGGCTGCTATAATTTGATTAATCAGTTCGTGCCTTTTGGAAATTGGTGGAATAGTGCTGCGGTTTGCTATACTATAGTAAAACAATTAGTTTTTGGCTTTGGGGTTTGTGGAGCAGCATACACTTTCTTCTTGGAGAGATAGTGCTTGGGTTGATAAAATCAATTGGGTGGTGCAGAAGTTTTTCCATTATTCGGGGCAGTCATTGTGTGGCTAATTTGGTTTGTTATTTTGGATCTTCTTCAACTCTGGTTCTGAAGATTTTGGTTCATCTATTTGGTGAGGTCTTTCCTCTTTGTTTATTTGTGATTATTTGGAATTCACCTAAGGGTGGTTTTGTGAGACCATTAGTGTCTCTTTTGTAATCGTTTGGAATTATTTGGTTGATAGTGGAATCGTATTTCGATCCCGTGGACGTACCTCACATTGAGGGAACCACGTAAAAATTCTTGTGTTGCCTTTGATTTAATTTTTCCGCATTAGTTTTTATTCCCATTGATTGATTTACTTGTGGGGAATCACATCGATTTTCCCTAACAAAATTTAGCCTTACCATTTGATTGGGTGTGGACACAAATGAAGTAGGAATTTGTTGTGGCCAAATGTTGATATGTGATGCTTCAATTGTTGCCGCTTGCATATGGGTGCATACAAGAGGTTGTGATGTTTGAGGAGTGTTTGTTTCCTTTGAAGACTTTCTTTTTCACTTCTCTAAAGTCCCCTTTTGTCTACTATATGAAACTCCTTTGGGTCATTTTCGAGGTGGATCCAACACCGGCATGTCACAAATATCATCACCTTCTTCAACTGTTTGAAGATTAGTTGTTACCTCCATATTCACTGTCAAGTCCATTCTATTGACTTCATCCTCAGTTTTGTCCAAATTTTTATATGCAACCGCAACCTTTTCATCATTACCTAAACTTAAATTCATTACACTAAATGCTCTACGCATTAACTCGGGAACTCTCCTGGCCTTTAACCTGATACATTTTTAGGCTTCCAATTGTGTCAATAAATCTGCAAGAAATACATTGTAAGAACTCATCTTCAAACATTTTGAAAATTTTAACTGTGTACACATTGGCTGCATGCTTGAAAATGCTATTACCACGCATGAATAACTGAGGTGTCCTATGAGCACAGTTATAATCATCCTCATTTTCAATTTTTCGCATCCGATTTTGACAATCCTCATAGTGATAAACAAATTAGATAAGGGTCATTGTTTTACAAGAAATATGATAAAAACATTATTTGTACTCTCACTTCTTTGTGTGGATCGAATATTTGCTGAAAAAGTATCACGGCTAAAAGCTGGGGACCACTTGTCATGTAGTTCATATAGTCTACTCAACCATTTATTCCCTGAAAACCCAAATTCATCCATTATTTCTTTCCATTTGGACTCGAACTCCATTTCTAACTCACAAGATTTCAAAAGATAATTGAACTTATCTTTGAAATTCGGTTTTGCATAAAGATGACCAATATGTTGAGTTGCATTTTTTGAAATATGCCATGTACACAACAGATGGCATGAACTAGGAAATACTTGTTTCACGACATTTGCCATTGCTTAGTCTTGATTAGTGAAAAGGGTTTTTGGTACTTTGTTCCCCATTGCCTCTAAAAATGTCTCAAATAATTGTACAAATGATGTACTAATCTTTTCTTGCAAGAATGCACAACCGAAATAAACATTCTTCCAATGATGATTAACTCCAACAAAAGGTGCACAAATCATATTGTACTTATTTGTGCAGTAAGTGGTATCAAATATAACAACATTTCCAAAACAATCATAATCAACTCTTGATGCACCATCTGTCCAAAAAAAAATTAGTTAGCCAACCATGATCATCAAACTGCTCATGGTGAAAAAACATAGGACTATCGACTAATATACTCTTGAAATAATTGATCAACTCTGAGCATCTCCTGGTCCAATCATATTTGCTCTTTGGGTTTGTAGAAAATTATGACAATCACACTCGGTAAATTCCATGTTTTGAACTCCACCAACTTCTTTTCCCAAGTAAGCATATGCCTTTGCCAGTTTAATGCCAGCATCAATCATTGAGCTAATGACACCCTTACTACACTACAAGAAAATCAGGTTTTAGCAACGTTTTTTATTGCAGTGGCCTGAAAAATGCTGCTATAGATGGGCTATTGCAACGGTTATTAGTATCCATTATCTTTCTCCTATATTGTATAAAACGACGTTGTTCTGGTGGCACGAGTGGGTGGTTATGCTCATGAATGAATTCGAAATCACCCACGCCTCACCTTGCACTTCAAATTTCACACTAGCCATGCATCTGGTCCTAGTATACAATTTTCTAGCGCTTTTCTCCTCAAGAGGGAATGCTTCATTTTTTCCCTCCTTTGAACATACGTAAATGTACCCTCAAATGACATTTGTGCGCCCTTTATACAATGGCTTATGTTTTTCTGACACTAAAGCCTTTGTTCAAAGCATATTTATTATATAGATTGTATGCCTCTGTTTCACTGCACACAACCATCCCAACTTTCAACTCATTTATTTCATCTCCACAATGAGCAACATTAACACTGTCACATATGCCATTATCATTATCTCCATGAACATTTAAATCTAAAATATTGTCAAGAATATATTGTTAACAAAAAAAAAATCAAACCTATGACTATTGGAGTAATTACCAAATCAGAAACTGTTGGCTTATTTTTCCTATGAAGGAAAATATCATAAATGCGAGCGTGCCAGCAAGGATTGAAAAATCCTTACAGATTAAATTTAAGCCAATTATCAAGCGATTGCGTTGACAGTTCTTTTGCCTCAACGAAGAGGACTTCAAAATTTTCAAGTGTAGCGAAAAAAAAAATTAAAAGAAGAATGAGGGAGACGGAGAAAGACGATTGAGTGAACAATCAAAATAATAATTACTTACCTCTACTCTTATGCTTCGAAAATGAAGTGCATAAAATGCTTCGAAAAGAAGATGCTGAAAATAAATGCTTCGAAATATAAATCTATGTTAAACTACTCCTAAGATAAGGAAAATAACAAGAAATATTAAAATCAATTGTCTTTGGTTATGAATTCTGGATCCTTTTACAATGTAGCCATTAATGGCTATTTATAGAGGAAAAAATACAGTAATAACAACTTAGTAACTACCCATTTCTTCCATCTTTATTCTTGTCTTGCCATGTGTCCTTCCACTCTTCCACTTTGTCCTTCATATTCTCCATCATCTCTATAACTTCTTTTAACTTCCAAATGAATAAGAGGATGCCACGTGTCCGGAAAAAAATTGCAGATTTATGATGCCAACATTACCTCCCGCGGGCCTTAAAAATGATGTTTACTTTGAATTTTTGAAGGGCCGAACCAAGCACATGACTAATCTAAGCAATAAAGTGCTTCGAATAATATCAACAAAGTGCTTCGAATGATATAATAGCACCAATAAAGTGTTTCGAATGAATATGAAATTATGACTAGATGTCTCGAATGCTAGCTATTATGGACTAGTAACAAGCTTCGAAGGTGGTATAAAGGACCAAAATCATATTTCGAAGGTTGAAAGTGCCGACAAAAGACAAATTACATCCTTGGAAATATTCGGCAAAGCTTCGAAGGTTCACAACCACCATTATTGTTTCTTCGAAGCTGTTAATGCAAGATGGAGCGCTTCGAAGCTTACAAAATTATGGCAAAAAGGCCTTCGAAGTAACTTTTGGCCAACATTGTGTTTATTCAAATTTTGTATGTTCTGATTCATACATAATTAATGAAAATATTAATTTTGTGCTTTGAACCAATTATTAATTCTTCGAAGACACCAAAACTGTTGTTCTTCGAACCAACTTATCATGCCAAAAATAGGCATTATTCGACAACTAATTAATTGCCATTTTACATATATTTGAAGAGATACACATTTCGAAAGTTTTCTCGCCCCATGTTACATTTCGAAGGTGTTTATTGATAACAAAACCACCATTCGAAAGTCACATATGTTACTATAGGATCAAAGTCGTCCTTCGAAAGTGCTCACGACATCTCTTCGAACTAAATCCAAAGAGTTGGATTATTATGAAATTAGTTTGGCATTTTAACTAGCCATTAATGGCTATAAAATGATATTTCAATGAATAATCTACTTCGAAGTGTCTTGAGACATGCTTTGAAGGTAACCACAAAACCAAATGGTGATGGTTTTATGGATCAACTAATAACAACATTTTTGGCTCAATATATTGCAATAACGAAATATTATTTGTTAGCCATTCCATCAAAGTCAACGTTTGATGTGATCCACAAATCCAAAATGGATTTCGAACAACAAAAGTCATGGTATAGTGTGACCATAAAAATTCATACTTTTTGACATTTTGAAAAATGTCAAAAAAATTGAATTCATGAACAATGGTTTGTTCATTATTTTTGACCATGTTTGTTTTAAAAACATGACTTTTGCCAAATAGATTTTCATAATTATTTGGCAAAGTGGATTGTTTTTTTATGTTAGCCATTAATGGCTTATAAAAATCACCCATAGATATGTTATTTTCATGACTTGACTCTCTAAAAATTGGTTTTGAGACCCCTCGAGCCATGCATGGAACATCATTCTTAGCCAAATTTGGCTCAAGAACATGCTCCTTCGTTATGTTAATTTCATAATTTGGCTCTTTAAAAACGGATTCTTGAACCCCCCCAGCCATTGATGAAATCAACTCTTTGCTTTTGCTATTTTTAACCAAGAAAAAATTCTGAAAAAATTCACCAATTCCGGCCATTAAGGCCTCAGTTAAAGACTTGGTAGTGCGAGTTGATAACTCATCATTCCACTGGCAAATTTCCATATCAAGTTGATGAATTTCTCCAATTAAATGGTGTCTTTTTTCTTTCACCAAATAATATTGTAAGGGATGAAAATTTATTTCATCAAGAAAATGGATCTCTTCTTGACGATCCAAAATTTCTTGTTTACGCCAATAAATTTCATCTAGGCTATTTAAAATGGACAAATCCAATTCATTTTTCATTTATTACACTTGACGTCCCACTGGGCGTGCCAAAAATTGTTGGCTTATTTTTCCTACGAAGGAAAATATCATAAATGCGAGCGTGCCAGCAAGGATTGAAAAATCCTTACAGATTAAATTCAAGCCAATTATCAAGCGATTACGTTGACGGTTCTTTTGCCTCAACGAAGAGGACTTCAAAATTGTTAAGTGTAGCGAAAAGAAAAATTAAAAGATGAATCAGGGAGACGGAGAAAGACGATTGAGTGAACAATCAAAATAATAATTACTTACCTCTACTCCTATGCTTCGAAAATGAAGTGCATAAAATGCTTTGAAAAGAAGATGGTGAAAATAAATGCTTCGAAATATAAATCTATGTTAAACTACTCCTAAGGTAAGGAAAATGACAAGAAATATTAAAATCAATTGTCTTTGATTATGAATTCTGGATCCCTTTACAATGTAGCCATTAATGGCTATTTATAGAGGAAAAAAATACAGTAATAACTACTTAGTAACTACCCATTTCTTCCATCTTTATTCTTGTCTTGCCATGTGTCCTTCCACTCATCCACTTTGTCCTTCATATTCTCCATCATCTCTATAACTTCTTTTAACTTCCAAATGAATAAGAGGATGCCATGTGTCCTGCAAAAAATTACAAATTTATTGTAACAACCCTCGCCTTACTCTTGTCATACTTGCATACATTCCTGCATGATCTTGCCTTGTTTTAATAATTGGTAGGATTTGTTTGCCTTGTTTTGTTAGTATTACTTGCGTGATCTTGTCCCTTGTTCGGTGTGTGCGTAGCCGAGGTCATCTTGAGCTTAGTCCGCCTTTGAACCTTGTACTTAGATTTGTTTTGAGATCTTGTTCAACCCCATCTTCACCTCGGACATTCATTGCCGAGATGTTTTGCACTTAGTGAACCTTGTCCGCAGGCAGGTATGGCCTAGGCCGAGATGTGGCACACCCCGGCCAAGGTGTGGCACAGCTTAGTCAAGTGTCGACCTCCCTAGCCGATGTTTTGTTATCCTGTTGCTGGATCCTTGATTTGAGCCGATGTCATCTTATTACCGATGTGTCTTGCCCGAGCTTGCTGCATACGCTTTGTCAGAGACTTGTCTTGTCTATCAATCACCTTTTTGAGCTGAACCAACCCGATAGCGCCACGTGTTCGAGCTGTTTGTTAAGACAGCCGGCAGACTTAGAAACGCGTCATTTTTGGTCTCAAATCTTTGTTTTAGAGAGAGAAGCTCTAGAGAGAAGGAAGAGGGTTCTTGAGTGAGAGTGAGTCTTCCAAGCTTGATCTTCGTGGCTTGAACCGTTAGATTCGAGCTTTGGGGTAAGATTCTTGATCTACTTTGAATGTTGTTATGGATTATCTAGCTGCATTGCATGATCGGATTTGTGTTGCATGTCATGCATTGTTTTGAAGTTGGTTTTGGAAAGAGAAAATGGTTTTTCATGTGTTCTTGAAGAAAGTCTCGTTTTGATCGAAAAGCTTGGAACGAAAACCATGTTTTTGTGTTTGTTCTTGCATGATTTTCTTGTATGGGTACCCCGGTCCGTATTTTGAACTCTTGGCATGAAAACTCAAATTTTTGTAACAAGTTGTGAGCTTGTATCTATCTTTCAAATGATCATGTTCTTCGTATTCTTCAAAGGAAAACCCAGGTTTTTCCTGACTTTGTTTAGCGGAACCTCGGCATAGTCCTGGACGGTACCCAGTGTGTTTTCATGAAACGGGAGCAGTGATTAAGCTTCCAGCTTGTTTTGCTTTGTCTTTGACTTGGATCTGGCAAGAATGCCGAGATCATTTGCATGTATATAGAGCTTGCTTTGAGAATGTGACTTGCCATGTGATTGTAGGTCCTTGATACTTGCTTTGAGTCTACACCTGAAGAACTAGGTGAGTGGTATTTCTAATAAAGCTATGTTACACTTGCTTTTGATAAATCTTGTTTTGTTTGTTTTGACGTGGGTATTTGCTAAGCATGAATAAATAGCCTTGTTTTGATTGTTATCCTCGGAAAGTCCCTTGTGCTGGAGGACTCTAAACTTTCGCAGTACTAAGTATAAAAGGATACAGTCCTTGTTAAATCGGGCTACGGGCCTAAGTAACACAAGTCCCTTGTGCTGGAGGACTCTAAACTTTCGCAGTACTAAGTATAGAAGGATACGGTCCTTGTTAAATCGGGCTACGGGCCTAAGTAACACAAGTCCCTTGTGCTGGAGGACTCTAAACTTTCGCAGTACCACTTGAATGATGAATACGGTTCATCCCCTGCTTCGCCGATGTTATGACACTTGAATGATGAATACGGTTCATCCCTTGCTTCGCCGATGTTATGACACTTGAATGATGAATACGGTTCATCCCTTGCTTCGCCGATGTTATGACACTTGAATGATGAATACGGTTCACCCCTTGCCTCGCCGATGTTATGATACTTGACTGATGAATACGGTTCATTCCTTGCTACGCCAATGTTATGATACTGGACGATGAATACGGTTCATCCCTTGTTTTGCCTATGGCAGTAAACATCTTTGGATACTTGTAATATTTGATTGATGAATTCGGTTCATCCCTCGTCTTGCTAAAGTTTGATGTGTTTCGTTTTGAAGGATCCCGGCTATATTCATGCAAAACCTTTATTATTAGTACCATTCACTGAGTATTTGTACTCACCCCTCTATATATATGTAGGTGATGAGCAGGACGGCGGCGACGCCTAGATCGTTTTGGATGCTTGTTTTGGATTCGTACTTATGTCGGCTTTGCTTTTGTATTTACGTCGGCGATGCCCTTCATTGCATGTCGGCAAATCTTGAAAATCATGCTTCTTGACTTGTATTTTATTGTATTTTGTATACGTCGGCTCGAGAAGCCTTTTGATCAAGATGTAACATGTATTTTGCTTGGCTGTATTCAAGTTGTAAAGATTAATGACATTGCATTTGATCTATGCACAGCTCTTATGGACTGCTCGTATTTTAGATTATTGCTTCTGCATTTGTTAGCCCCGATTATCATACTCTGATTGTGTTAAGTTTTTGAAAGTTGGCCTTCGGTAATTACGGATTACTGGCCATCACGGCACCAAACTACTAGGGGCGGTTTGGGGTCGTGACAGAATGGTATCAGAGCACAAGTTCCTCGGTATACGCTATTCACACACTTTGAGTCCTAAAGAGCATAGGATTTCCCTTAGAAGGATGTTAGGATTGCATCATGGTGTTTGCTATTTGAACAAGGTGTGCATTGTTTTGATATACTTATTTGCTACTTGCCTATGTGGTTATTTGCTTAATTGTTTTAAAGTCATACCTTGCATACTCATAGCATCATGAGGAGAGGTAGACCGCCGCTTGGCCGGGATCAGCCCGAAGACAGAATGGACAGATTGGAAAGATTAGTTGAAGGTTTGGCCCGCGAGTTGAGGCAAACCAGACAGCAGTTCGCTAGTACTACGTCGACTCAGGCCGAGTAGACCAACGGCCGAAATGTAGTTCCACCTCCTCTAGTGCCGCAAGTTCCCCCGCAACCAACCTTATATGGGGATGGCACGATGGCTTTGATCAGGGAGTTCAAGAAAATGAGGCCACCGAGATTCTCTGGGGGTATAGAGTCGATGAAGGCTGAGGCATGGGTTTTAGAAATGGAAAAGTTGTTCGAGATCTTCCCTAGCACTGACGCTCAGAAAGTGACGTTGGCAGCATTCACATTAGATGATGACGCCCGCAGGTGGTGGATGATGGTTAGAGGGAGCAATCCAGATTTGACCTGGACCCGATTCTTAGAGTTGTTCTACAAGAAACATTTTCCCCTAAGTGTTCGAAACCGCAAGGCTACCGAATTTCATACTCTGACGTAAGGCAACAGAACAGTGGCGGAATATGACCGCGCTTTCACTGAATTGGTGAGGTTTGTACCTCACATGACCAACGATGAATATATGAAGGCCAGGAAGTTCGAGTGTGGGCTTCGTGGACCGATTCAAGACCGGGTCAACTTGCTCGATATGCCGACTTATGTCGAAGTATTGGACAAAGCCATTCAGGCCGAAGCTAATTTGAACCGATACCAGAGCTCGGGAGAAAACCAGCGAAAAAGGCAGAACTATGACAATCGCCGAGGACAGCTGAGCACCAAGAAGAAAATGAACATGGGCAGTACTAGTAACCTGAGACAGGAAGGGAGTTCCAAACCAACGTGTTCGGATTGCGGGAAGCAACATTTCGGGATTTGTCGTCGGACGTCTGGAGCCTGCTATGAATGTGGCGAGATGGGCCATTATGTGAGAGATTGCCCCAAAACAAAAGCTGAAAACAACAAGAAGGGTGAGAATACCTCGGGTTCCGTTCAGAAGGGAAACACTGGGAAAGGACAGATGAGGCAGGGCAGAGTATTTGCGTTAGTACCAGGAGACACTCAGAATGCTGAGGCAGTGGTGTCAGGTATACTTCTAATTTGCTCCCAAGATGCTTATGTGTTGATTGATTCGGGTTCTACTCACTCGTTTATATCTACTAAGTTTGCCGAGAAAATTGATAGAGAACTAGAGCCCCTTGATTATGTGTTGTCTGTGTCTACTCCATCTGGGAGATCTATGACTGTTGCATCCATTTACAGAGCATGTGTTGTTGTGATAGAGAATGTTGAATTGTTAGTAGATCTAATGCCTCTAGTCATAGCTCATTTTGATATTATACTGGGAATGGACTGGTTGGTTGCAAACGATGTATCTATTAATTGTGTTTCAAAAAGTGTCACCTTGAGACCCCCAAACCTAGCCGAGGTTATTTTCCAGGGTAAAGGGGTAGTGCCCCCACCTTACTTGATTTCGTCTATTAAGGCCTGTAAGTTAATCCAGAAGGGGTGCCGAGGCTACTTGTGTAGTATACTAAGTGATCAAAATGGAAATGTTAGCTTAGCCGACATCCCGATCGTTAATGAATTCCCCGACGTCTTCCCAGACGAATTGCCTGGCCACTTGACCGATAGAGAAATAGAGTTTACTGTTGACATCATGTCGGGAACACAGCCGATCTCCAAAACACTTTATAGGATGGCCCCCACTGAACTTAGAGAATTGAAACTGCAATTGCAAGAGTTGTTAGATAAGGGATTTATTAGGCCGAGCACTTCACCATGGGGGCACCTGTTTTATTTGTTAAGAAGAAGGATGGCTCACTCCGTCTTTGTATTGATTATAGGGAACTTAATAAGGTCACTATCAAGAACAAGTACCTGTTGCCTAGGATTGATGATCTACTTGACCAATTACAAGGAGCGCGAGTCTTTTCTAAGATTGACCTTAGGTCTGGTTACCATCAGCTTAAAGTTAAGGCCGAAGATGTTGAGAAAACTGCCTTTCGAACAAGATATGGCCACTACGAGTTTTTAGTAATGCCTTTTGGAGTAACCAATGCCCCTGCTGCATTTATGGATTTAATGAACCGAATCTTCAAACCGTATTTAGATGAGTTTGTAGTTGTTTTCATTGATGATATATTGATCTATTCCAAGAGCGGAAGTGAACATGAAAATCATTTGAGACTTGCCTTACAGATTTTGAGAGAACGGAAATTGTATGCGAAGTTTAACAAGTGTGAGTTTTGGCTTTCTACCATCTCATTTTTGGGTCATGTGATTAGTGAAGAGGGTATCTCAGTTGATCCTACTAAAGTTGAAGCCGTAGTAAATTGGCCGAGGCCGACTAATGTGTCCGAGATTCGTAGTTTTCTGGGTTTGGCAGGTTATTACAGAAAGTTTGTGAAAGACTTCTCAAAGATTGCAATACCATTGACGCAATTGACCAAGAAGGGAACACTGTATGAATGGACTAAAGATCGGGAGTCAGCCTTCCAGGAACTGAAGACGAGGTTAGTTGCAGCACTAGTACTTGTACTACCATCAGGTAACGAAGAGTTTCATGTCTATAGTGATGCATCGCATAAGGGTTTGGGTTGTGTATTAATGCAAAAGGGTAAGGTTATAGCTTATGCATCTCGTCAGTTGAAACCTCATGAGAAAAACTATCCTACCCATGACTTAGAATTGGCGGCCGTGGTATTTGCTTTAAAGATTTGGCGTCACTATTTGTATGGAGCTACTTGTCAGGTTTTTACAGATCATAAGAGCTTAAAGTATCTATTCACTCAGAAGGAATTGAATTTGAGGCAAAGACGGTGGCTTGAATTGTTGAAAGACTATGACATGCAAATTCAATATCACCCAGGAAAAGCCAACAGTGTAGCCGACGCTTTGAGCAGGAAGTCAGATGGAAATTTGGCGTGTTTAACCGTGATGACAGCAGAGCCGACTATTGTTAATGAAGTAAAGACCAGGCAGATGGAAGAGGACTTCTTCAAGAAAATAGCCGAGAAGATTGACACAAGGCCGAGACCAGGGTATACCATCGAGAATCAAGTGCTCAAGTCTGAGGGAAGGTTATGCGTGGCCGACATCCCAGAGCTGAAGAGGAAGATTTTGCAGGAAGCTCATGGTTCTAAGTTTGCTGTCCATCCAGGGAACACCAAAATGTATCAAGATGTGAAGCAGACCTTCTGGTGGCCAAACATGAAAAGAGAGATAGCCGAATTCGTGTCCCAGTGTTTACATTGTCAGCGAGTGAAAGCAGAACATCAAAGACCAGCAGGACTTCTTCAACCTTTGCCGATTCCTGAGTGGAAATGGGAACATATCTCCATGGATTTTGTGACTGGTTTTCCGAAGACACCAAGAGGTATGGATTCGATTTGGGTTGTTATTGACAGATTAACTAAGTCAGCACACTTTCTACCTGTTAAGACTACCTTCAACGCCAATCAACTTGCCTTGTTATATGTGAACGAGATTGTCAGACTTCATGGAGCGCCGACGTCAATCGTGTCAGACCGAGATCCTAAATTTGTTTCTAGATTCTGGCAGAGTTTACAGAGGGCTTTTGGAGCCGAGCTGAGATTTAGTACAGCTTTTCATCCCCAGACAGATGGGCAAACTGAGAGGACAATTCAGACACTTGAAGATATGCTTAGACTTTGTGTGTTGGACTTCCAAGGAAGTTGGGGAACACATTTGCCCTTAGTGGAATTCGCTTACAACAACAGTTATCAAACTAGCATTGGCATGGCACCGTATGAAGCCTTGTATGGAAGAAAATGTAGGTCGCCGATATGTTGGACCGAAGTTGGAGACAGAGCTCTGCTTGGTCCCGAATTGATTCAAGTGACGACAGAGAAAATTAAACTTATCCAACAGAGGATTAAAACCGCCCAGAGCCGACAAAAGAGCTACGCCGACCAGAGAAGGAATGAGATAGAATTCGAAGTTGGGAATCATGTATTCCTGAAGGTCTCACCAATGAAAGGAGTTTCCAGATTTGGAAAGAAAGGTAAGTTAGCACCTCGCTATATTGGGCCATTTGAAATTCTTGAGAGAATTAATTCCGTTGCCTACAGACTTGCTTTGCCGCCAGATTTGAGCCAAGTCCACAATGTGTTTCATGTTTCGATGTTGAGGAAGTACATCCGAGATCCACTACATGTAATTGATCATTCCGAGATCACAGTTAATGAGGATTTGGGCTACGAGGAGAAGCCAATGAGGATTATTGACCGACAAGTGAGGCAATTGAGGAATAGATCGATACCGATGGTAAAGGTCGAATGGAAGGAGCACTATGGCACAGAAGCCACGTGGGAAAAGGAAGAGGATATGAGAATCCGTTATCCGGAGTTGTTCTGGGAACAAGGTAATTTAAGTTTGGGGACCAAACTTCTTTAAGGGGGGTAGGATGTAACAACCCTCGCCTTACTCTTGTCATACTTGCATACATTCCTGCATGATCTTGCCTTGTTTTAATAATTGGTAGGATTTGTTTGCCTTGTTTTGTTAGTATTACTTGCGTGATCTTGTCCCTTGTTCGGTGTGTGCGTAGCCGAGGTCATCTTGAATTTAGTCCGCCTTTGAACCTTGTACTTAGATTTGTTTTGAGATCTTGTTCAACCCCATCTTCACCTCGGACATTCATTGCCGAGATGTTTTGCACTTAGTGAACCTTGTCCGCAGGCAGGTATGGCCTAGGCCGAGATGTGGCACACCCCGGCCAAGGTGTGGCACAGCTTAGTCAAGTGTCGACCTCCCTAGCCGATGTTTTGTTATCCTGTTGCTGGATCCTTGATTTGAGCCGTTGTCATCTTATTGCCGATGTGTCTTGCCCGAGCTTGCTGCATACGCTTTGTCAGAGACTTGTCTTGTCTATCAATCACCTTTTTGAGCTGAACCAACCCGATAGCGCCACGTGTCCGAGCTGTTTGTTAAGACAGCCGGCAGACTTAGAAACGCGTCATTTTTTGTCTCAAATCTTTGTTTTAGAGAGAGAAGCTCTAGAGAGAAGGAAGAGGGTTCTTGAGTGAGAGTGAGTCTTCCAAGCTTGATCTTCGTGGCTTGAACTGTTAGATTCGAGCTTTGGGGTAAGATTCTTGATCTACTTTGAATGTTGTTATGGATTATCTAGCTGCATTGCATGATCGGATTTGTGTTGCATGTCATGCATTGTTTTGAAGTTGGTTTTGGAAAGAGAAAATGGTTTTTCATGTGTTCTTGAAGAAAGTCTCGTTTTGATCGAAAAGCTTGGAACGAAAACCATGTTTTTGTGTTTGTTCTTGCATGATTTTCTTGTATGGGTACCCAGGTCCATATTTTGAACTCTTGGCATGAAAACTCAGATTTTTGTAACAAGTTGTGAGCTTGCATCCATCTTTCAAATGATCATGTTCTTCGTATTCTTCAAAGGAAAACCCAGGTTTTTCCTGACTTTGTTTAGCGGAACCTCGGCATAGTCCTGGACGGTACCCAGTGTGTTTTCATGAAACGGGAGCAGTGATTAAGCTTCCAGCTTGTTTTGCTTTGTCTTTGACTTGGATCTGGCAAGAATGCCGAGATCATTTGCATGTATATAGAGCTTGCTTTGAGAATGTGACTTGCCATGTGATTGTAGGTCCTTGATACTTGCTTTGAGTCTACACCTGAAGAACTAGGTGAGTGGTATTTCTAATAAAGCTATGTTACACTTGCTTTTGATAAATCTTGTTTTGTTTGTTTTGACGTGGGTATTTGCTAAGCATGAATAAATAGCCTTGTTTTGATTGTTATCCTTGGAAAGTCCCTTGTGCTGGAGGACTCTAAACTTTCGCAGTACTAAGTATAAAAGGATACGGTCCTTGTTAAATCGGGCTACGGGCCTAAGTAACACAAGTCCCTTGTGCTGGAGGACTCTAAACTTTCGCAGTACTAAGTATAGAAGGATACGGTCCTTGTTAAATCGGGCTACGGGCCTAAGTAACACAAGTCCCTTGTGCTGGAGGACTCTAAACTTTCGCAGTACCACTTGAATGATGAATACGGTTCATCCCCTGCTTCGCCGATGTTATGACACTTGAATGATGAATACGGTTCATCCCTTGCTTCGCCGATGTTATGACACTTGAATGATGAATACGGTTCATCCCTTGCTTCGCCGATGTTATGACACTTGAATGATGAATACGGTTCATCCCTTGCTTCGCCGATGTTATGACACTTGAATGATGAATACGGTTCACCCCTTGCCTCGCCGATGTTATGATACTTGACTGATGAATACGGTTCATTCCTTGCTACGCCGATGTTATGATACTGGACGATGAATACGGTTCATCCCTTGTTTTGCCTATGGCAGTAAACATCTTTGGATACTTGTAATATTTGATTGATGAATTCGGTTCATCCCTCGTCTTGCTAAAGTTTGATGTGTTTCGTTTTGAAGGATCCCGGCTATATTCATGCAAAACCTTTATTATTAGTACCATTCACTGAGTATTTGTACTCACCCCTCTATATATATGTAGGTGATGAGCAGGACGGCGGCGACGCCTAGATCGTTTTGGATGCTTGTTTTGGATTCGTACTTATGTCGGCTTTGCTTTTGTATTTACGTCGGCGATGCCCTTCATTGCATGTCGGCAAATCTTGAAAATCATGCTTCTTGACTTGTATTTTATTGTATTTTGTATACGTCGGCTCGAGAAGCCTTTTGATCAAGATGTAACATGTATTTTGCTTGGCTGTATTCAAGTTGTAAAGATGAATGACATTGCATTTGATCTATGCACAGCTCTTATGGACTGCTCGTATTTTAGATTATTGCTTCCGCATTTGTTAGCCCCGATTATCATACTCTGATTGTGTTAAGTTTTTGAAAGTTGGCCTTCGGTAATTACGGATTACTAGCCATCACGGCACCAAACTACTAGGGGCGGTTTGGGGTCGTGACATTTATGGTGCCAGCATTACCCCCAGCGGCCCTTAAAAATGATGTTTACTTTGAATTTTTGAAGGGCCGAACCAAGCACATGACTAATCTAAGTAATAAAGTGCTTCGAATAATATCAACAAAGTGCTTCGAATGATATAATAGCACCAATAAAGTGTTTCGAATAAGCATGAAATTATGACTAGATGACCAATAACATGCTTCGAATGTGGTATAAAAGACCAAATTCATCGCTCGAAGGTCTTGTGGCACAAATTTGAAGGAACAGCATCACCCTTCGAAGGTTGGAAGCATTGATATAGGATGATGATACTTACAATGAAGTTTCAAGGTTAGGCTTGATGCTTCGAATGTATCTTCGAAGCTTTATACAGTTTCGAAGGTGAAGTAATCAACATTCGAAACAACTCTTGATGCTTCGAATGTATCTTCAAAGCTTTATACAGTTTCAAAGGTGAAGTAATCAACCTTCGAAACAACTCTTGATGCTTCGAATGTCGGAGGTGAAGTAATCAACCTTCGAAACAACTCTTGATGCTTCGAATGTATCTTCAAAGCTTTATACAGCTTCGAAGGCGAAGTAATCAACCTTCGAAACAACTCTTGATGCTTCGAATGTATCTTCGATGCTTTGATTGTGTACAACTGGCCATCAAATTGAAAAGATAAGTCATTTTCAACCATTTATTTAAATGCATAGGTTTTTTCTAGCCAAGTTCATGCATTTTAAATGGTCATCCCTTGTTCTAGCCAAGTTCATGCTTCGAACTCATAAGAACAATTTGTTAATTTTATTAGCCACATCATCAAATATAATTTTGATGTGAACCACAAATCCAAAATGGATTTCGAACACCAAAAGTCATGGTATAGTGTGACCACGAAAATTCATACTTTTTGACATTTTGAAAAATGTCAAAAATTTTGAATTCATGAACAGTGGCTTGTTCATTATTTTTTATCATGTTTGGTTTAAAAACATGACTTTCGCCGAATTGATTTTCATAATTCTTTGGCAAAGTGTGTTGTTTTTCCTTGTTAGCCATTAATGGCTTATGAAAATCTCCCATAAGAATGTTATTTTCATGACTTGACTCTCTAAAAATTGGTTTTGGACCCCCCAAGCCATGTATGAAACATCATTCTTAGCCAAATTTGGCTCAAGAACATGCTCTTTCGTTATGTTAATTTCATAATTTGGCTCTTTAAAAACAGACTCTTGAACCCCCCAAGTCATTGATAAAATCAACTCTTTGCTTTTGCTATTTTTAACCATGGAAAAATTCTCAAAATATTCACCAATTCGGGCCATTAAGGCCTCAGTTAAAGACTTGGTAGTGAGAGTTAATAACTCATCATTCCATTGGCGAATTTCCATATCAAGTTGATGAATATCTCCAATTAAATGGTGTCTTTTTTCTTCCACCAAATAATATTGTAAGCAATGAAAATTTATTTCATCAAGAAAATGGATCTCTTCTTGAAGATCCAAAATTTCTTGTTTACGCCAATAAATTTCATCTAGGCTATTTGAAATGGACAAATCCAATTCATTTTCCATTTATTACACTTGACGTCCCACTGGGCGCGCAAAAAATTGTTGGCTTATTTTTCCTACGAAGGAAAATATCATAAATGCGAGCATGTCAGTAAGGATTGAAAAATCCTTACAGATTAAATTCAAGCCAATTATCAAGCGATTGCGTTGACAGTTCTTTTGCCTCAACGAAGAGGACTTCAAAATTGTCAAGTGTAGCGAAAAGAAAAATTAAAAGAAGAATGAGGGAGACGGAGAAAGACGATTGAGTGAACAATCAAAGTAATAATTACTTACATCTACTCCTATGCTTCGAAAATGAAGTGCATAAAATGCTTCGAAAAGAAGATGCTGAAAATAAATGCTTCGAAATATAAATCTATGTTAAACTACTCCTAAGATAAGGAAAATGACAAGAAATATTAAAATCAATTGTTTTTTATTATGAATTCTGGATCCTTTTACAATGTAGCCATTAATGGCTATTTATAAAGGAAAAAATACAGCAATAACTACTTAGTAACTACCCATTTCTTCCATCTTTATTCTTGTCTTGCCATGTGTCCTTCCACTCATCCACTTTGTCCTTCCACTCATCCACTTTGTCCTTCATATTCTCCATCATCTCTATAGCTTCTTTTAACTTCCAAATGAATAAGAGGATGCCACGTGTCCTGCAAAAAATTACAGATTTATGGTGCCAACAGAAACATGAAAACTAAAATTAATCCAAAGACATATTGACCTATATGTAGAAAATCCTAGTATGTTATAAATTAAATTTTTAAAAGGCCATAAATTTACGTTAATAATTATTCTTTAGTAGACTACTACAAGAAAAATAAAGATATAAAATAGTTGTTATGTACGGTCCACAGTGGCAGAGCCACACCTGGTCCAGGGTGTCACGTGATCCCCCGATTTTTGAATAATTTTTTTTTTTTTTTTGTGTAAATATAAAGAAAACATTTTAAATAAAAAAAATTATAAAATATTATTTAGAGTGAAATATCAATGACATTTTTAAAATTATAAGAATAATAATTGTTGTTTTTTTATTGAAAATAAAGATATTACGATAAGTCATATTATTATCTATGAAAATTTCAATACAATGGTGATGTCCATCATTGTTAACATGCAATTATAATTAATCTCAATGAAGATATGGAATTTATTAAATTGTTAGTTACATTTGACCTGTGGGGTTCATCCTTTATGTGTTTCTTTACTATTGGTTGGTGATATCATATGTCAATGATGATGTAGTATTACTATTATATTGAATTTTTACTGAAATTTGTATAAAAAAATAATTTATCATTATATAATTTATTTTAAAACTTATATCCATGACTTTTTTTATATTATCCATGATATACCAGTTACAAATAATATATATATATATATATATATATATATATATTTATCTTTCTTGAAGTCAATCGTAAAAATTTATGTGAAATATTTTTATAAAATTTTTCAATGTTGTAATTAATAAGTACCCCCTCTGATTTAATTTTTTGATTCCGCCACTGACTGTCCATATATGAAAATTTGGTTAAAGGCTTGATATAGTATACAGAACTCAAATCCTTAGGGTATCTCCAATAATTTATCCTTTTTTTTCATCAAATTTAAATTTGATGAAAAAGCGCTTAAAAATCATTTTCAATCTTTTCATCAAATGTTTATCAATAATTTTTTCATGAAATTGGCAATTCATCAAATGATTCATCAAATTGAAAATTTAAAAAGATGAAATATTGGAGATGATTTTTTTTTCCCATAAAATTTGATGACAACGGAAATTTGGGATTAGAAGATCTAGTGCAACAAAATAGAATAATGAAAATAAAATTGCGAATATCTACCTATCTATTTGCAATTTTCTTGTGAATTTATATATGTACATAATAATACTAGAATGCATACCTAGCTAGGGTTGAGCAATCTCTTCCGCTTTCTCTAATACTGTGTTTGGTTAGAGGATTTGAGGAGGAATTTGGAAAGAGAAATGGAAAAAGTAGGTAAAATATAAGTAAAAGATGCTTATATTTCACCTAGTTTCACACACATTTTCCCTTTCTCTTTCCAAATCCCTCTCTAAATCTTCCAACCAAACACAGCATAAATAAATTGCCATCAGGGACGAAATTAGGAGAAGATTATAAGGGTCATAGCCCCTGTTTTTATGAAAAATATGATTTGTCATAGTATTTTAAAAATATTTATCTCATTTTATACATAAAATGGCCTGGTATAAAAAATAAATATCTCATCTTGCATTCTCTTTTTATTTTATACCAAAAAAAACTTTTTCATCCTATTAGAAATTGCTTTTATGGTGTTTGAATTTTTTTATGTGTATAGATATAATTTATATAGGGAGCTTTTTTGATAAATCATTTTTCTAAGAGCTTTATTTCATCCAACTTATATTCTTTTTGACTATTCCATTAGGTCCTATTTGAGGTAAGAAGATCAAAATACCCTTTTTATCTACTTATGTTCCATTTAGTCCACATTATTTTCTTATGTTTCAATAAGTCCTATGGGTGACATAGTTACCAAAATACCCCTAATGTGAATGTTCACACTATCAATGTGAATGTTCACACCGTCAATGTGAATGTTCCTATTTGAGGTAAGAAGACCAAAATACCATTTTCATCTACTTATATTTCATTTAGTGCACATTATTTTCTTATGTTTTAAAAAGTCCTATGGGTGACATAATTACCAAAATACCCCTAATGTAAATGTTCACATCCTATGGGTGACATAATTACCAAAATACCCCTAATGTGAATGTTCACATCGTCAATGTAAATGTTCACACTGTCAATGTAAATGTTCACATCGTCAATGTGAATGTTCATATCATCAATGTGTAGGGGCTCGGCCCAGCCTGGGCCGGGGCCAACCCATGTAAAGCCTCGTGGGTGCTTGCCAAAATTCGAGCCGAACCGGACCGGCCCATGGACCAAAAAATTAGGCCTAGGCCCTAGCCATGGCACAAAGGTATTCAGGCTTTGGGTGCCTCGGTGGGTCGAGCTAAGGGGCTTTGGCCTAGACTTGGGTTTAGGTCGGGCTTAGGTGAGCCTCGCCATTTTTTTTAATTTTTTCTCCCAAAATTTTATTATTTTCCACAAAAAAGACACCAGGCCTTTGGTGGGCCGGGCCACGGGCCGAGCCTTAAATGGGCCTTATGCGGGCCGAGCTTCAAAGTGATGGCCCAGGTCCTAGCCCAAGTTCTCGAGCTAGGCTCGGGCCTGAGCCCAAACGAGCTTGCCTCGGGCTGCGGGACGGCCTCGGGTGGCCCACGAGCCGCGGGCCAATTTTACTCTCCTATCAATGTGAATATTCACATTGTCAACAGGTCGAACCCGTTCCGGGCCGCGGGCCAATTTTACACTCCTATCAATGTTAATGTTAACATGTCAATGTGAATATTCACATTATAAACGGGTCGGGCCGAGCTGGGCCCGCGGGCGGGTTTCGGGCCGCCTACGAGCCGTGGGTCAATTTTACACTCCTATCAACGTGAATGTTAATATGTTACTGTGAATATTCACATTGTCAACGAGCCGGGCCCGCCAGGGCAGCCCACGGGCTGCGGGCCAATTTTACACTTCTATCAATGTAAATGTTAACATGTCAATGTGAATATTCACATTGTCAATGGACCGAGCCGGGGGGAGCTTCGGACCGCCCACGAGCCATGGGCCAATTTTACATTCTTACCAATGTGAATGTCAAAATATGAATATTTACAACCCACCCCGCCCCGGGCAACGGGGGGGCTTCGGGCCGCCCACGGGTCGCGGGGCAATTTTACACTCCTATCAATGTAAATGTTAACATGTCAATGTGAATATTCACATTGTAAACGGGCCGAGCCGGGCCCGCGGGCGGGTTTCGGGCCGCCCACGGGCCGCGGGCCAATTTTACACTCCTATCAATGTGAATGTTAACATGTCAATGTAAATATTCACATTGTAAACGGGCCGGGCCCGCGGGCGGGTTTCAGGCTGCCTACGAGCTGCGGGTCAATTTTGCACTCCTACCAATATGAATGTTAATATGTTAATGTGAATATTCACATTGTCAACAGGCCGGGCCCGCCCCAGGCAGCCCACGGGCCGCGGGCCAATTTTATACTTCTATCAATGTGAATGTTAACATATCAATGTGAATATTCACATTATCAACGGACCGGGTCTACCCCGGCTCGGGGGCGAGTTTTAAACCACCCACGGGCCACGGGCTAATTTTACATTCTTACTAATGTGAAAGTTAAAATATGAATATTTACAGCCTGCCCCGCCTCAGGCAACGGGCGGGCTTCGGGCTGCCCACGGGCTGCAGACTAATTTCACATTCTTATCAATGTGAATGTTAACATGTTAATGTGAATATTCACATTGTAAACGGGCCGAGCCGGGCCCGCGGGCGAGTTTTGGGCCGCCTATGGGCCGCAGGTCAATTTTACACTCCTATCAACGTGAATGTTAATCTGTTAATGTGAATATTCACATTGTCAACGGGCCAGGCCGGGCCGGGTCTGCCCCGGGTAGCCCACGGGCCACGGGCGGGTTTCGGGCCGCCTACGGGCCGCGGGCCAATTTTACACTTCTATCAATGTGAATGTTAACATGTCAATGTGAATATTCACATTGTCAATGGACCGGGTATGACGCCCCGGTTCTATACTATTGGTTGCAGTCAAGGGAGAGTCACTAATGAGTCCTATGGTCAATAACCAAGTAAGATCCCAGATCGCCGGAGGAGTCAAATTAGCCTCCCTTCTAAGTCTAGCTTTCTTAGGCAGCGCACTGCCCTTTTGACAAATCTTAAGAGGTATTGACGCAAGGTCTCATAATCAACGATAAGGTTCTTACATAGAATATAAATATATAATAATCACAATATATATAACTCAAAAGATGGTTCCATTACATTACATTCAAGAAGAAAGCTTAAATCTTCACATGGGTCTTACAAATATCCAAAAAGAAACTTTTAATTTTTTTCTAGGATAGCCAAAAGTCTTCAAAAGTTTCGGGCTCGTCGTCTCCAGCTATGAGTTCCACTTCACACCTGGCATTATACGCCGTGAGCTTTGAACGCCCAGTAAACACACATGCACACCCCGTCCCTTTTTTCCAGTCCAATACACAATCACAATTATAACATCAAGTAGTAAAGCATGATACTCAAATAAATAAATAAAGGGTTAAGTTAGATGTTAGCAAACTAGAAATCCCCCAAAGAGATTTCGTCCTCCCAACCACAAGAATCGGACGCGGATTATTCAGTATGCCCCCTCTTTTGCTGCTTTGTTGCAGAACTAACCTCGGATGCCTACCAACGGTTATGTACCGCGTAGCGCCAACCACAGAGCCTCAAAAGAGACGGTAAAATAGGGCCTTGCCCGAATCCCTCCTTACACCAAACCACCTAGGGTCCGAATACAACCGCTCCGTTCAAGGGTCCCAAAAACCACTTGCACAAGACTTTAGCTTTCAAATAGGGAACGCATCCCAACAATCCATATATCACATATTCTTATCTTTTCATTACTCAAGTGCTCGAAAACCCAATACCCTCCCCATTAGGTATCCCGTTGAGTTAAATGTTTTAAATCAAGGTTAGTCCAACTTATAAGACAATAATATCCATACAAGCTTGCATTCCTAAGATGAGAAAGGTAAATAACATAACCACAACACATATAATATCATGCTAAGATATGATCATAAGCTAATAAGCAATCTCATGAACTCAAGGGCATAAAACATCCACACATAACAAAATTTCCAAATTTAGTGTCGCATATAGATTAAAATGAACGGACTATTTTAGATCTTCCACCGGACTTGGCCTTCCTATGGTTCGTAGGAAATTTGATCTAGTTTCTAGAGAATTTTTCAGAAACGGGATTGCTTTTCCAGATTCTAAGTTATTCAGAAAACATTTTAGCGCTGTTCAGATTCTGTCCAAATCCGTCGACCGTTACGAAAATTTGATTTTCTTGCAAACCGCTTAATGTTTTTCGATGAAACCAATTTTAGTTGAAAACTAACACCTTAAGGAAGGTTTTGACATAAAATAGAGGTCCAGAATAAGTTTCTAATTTTTTCTAGAATTTCTGGAAGTGGGCTGCAAAAACAGATTATAGGGTACTTTGCCCAAAACAAGAAGATTTATGAAAAAGGGATTCCAGAATAATCTATGGCTCGTAGGAAATTTGATCTAGTTTCTAGAATATTTTTCGGAAACGGGATTGCTTTTCCAGATTCTAAGTTATTCAGAAAACATTTTAGCACTGTCCAGATTCTGTCTAGATCCGTCGACCGTTACGAAAATTTAATTTTCTTGCAAACCGCTTAATATTTTTCGATGAAACCAATTTTAGTTGAAAAATAACACCTTAAGGAAGGTTTTGACATAAAATAGAGGTCCAAAATAATTTTATACATTTTTCTAGAATTTCTAGAAGTGGGCTGCAAAAACAGATTCTAGGGTACTTTGCCCAAAACAAGAAGATTTATGAAAAAGGGATTCCACCAAGGGAAGGTTTCATTTCTTTTGTGAAGAAAATATGCTAACTATCATATATTTAACTCAAAAAATTTGTTTGAAGGAATGCCTTTGCAAAGTTGAGAGATTGGTACAAAAAGGATGGTTTTGGGCCAAAATGGGAAAAATACAAGAGAGATGGAATCAGTACTCAACCCTTAGTAGTTTTAACATAAGAACTTAGTAATATCAGTTCTGAAAACATTATTTAGAACCTTTAAAAACATGTATTGAAAAAAAGGAAAATGAAAGAAAAGGTTGTGTTTGTGGCTTACCTACTAAGCTTTGCACAAGAAAGCTCTCTTCTTTCTTCCTTTTCTTATTCTAGACTTCTCTCTCTTGTTTTCCTCCCTCTTTCTAGCCGAATGTGTGTGTGTGGGTGTGGTGTTTGTGCTTTGCCAAGTTAGGGGAGGTTGGTATATATAGGCAATTTTTGATGTAAAATGTCCTAAAAGCCCATTAGTTGGAAAATGGATGGAAATGTTAGGATTTTGCTTGGAGTCTAATGGGATAGGAGTAACTAAGGTGATAAATCATAGGTTTTGGCATCAATTAGTTGATTTTTAGTTGAAAGGTAACTAGTTTTGGAAACATCACCCTAGGTCTAGGGTACTAGGTTTGGGTTTCTTAGAATATCTTCATCATAAGTCTTGAAAATTGGCTCCTCTCTCTGCCCTAGGGGGGGCGGCCTTGGGGGAGTGTGATGGGTTATTATTTTAATCATTTTAGGTACTAGTCTACACCTATATATATATATATATATATATACATATTACAAGATTGATTGTACTTCAAGGTACAAGGTACAAGTACTAGTTTTTGGATAAGTTTTGAATTTAAATAAAGAGTGAGGGCTTGAAGTTAAATACATGTAACTTATGTAGAATTAAATTAGGTTAGGGAACCTAGTCCGACTAGGGTAATTCCTGTTTCGATAAAAAAAAAAAAAAAAAAAAAAGTAATGCTAACTAACAAGATTCGAATTAATTCAAGTATCCGAGGGGCTTTAAGAAAATAATTCAGCATTAGGGTTTTTAAAGTGAATACATATTTCGGGGGTTTCACACCGGGCCCGCCCCGGCCCAAGGGCGATATTTGGACCGTCCACGGACCACGGGCCTGTAGACGCGCCCGCGAGGGGCCCTCGCAACTACAATTCGGACTCGATTTGTGTCACGGTTCTTAATCTTGAACCAAAGAGTCCAAATCTGGCAAATCGTTTTGAGAAACAGATTTTTGAAAAGTAGTGTCAAACATGGACTGCTTTGCCAGATACAGAGTCGCCACCTAAATATTTTAAAAATGGGAGAATTTAGGAAACCCAGACTCGGTGCCGAAGGCCACATGTCCGTCATCACCGGAGTTGTCTCGGCTCGGGAGCTTGGGTACGATCGGGGAATGTCAGGTATGAGCACCCCCTTTCGCCCGATCCGAAGACCGGCCTCTACTAACCATGATATCCGATTTTGAAAACGTTATGTGTTCTTATTCCATTTATTAGCCTAGAATTACTATGTTATGCGCGCAGCAAACAAGTATAGACTAGATTGCCTAATTTGGAAATAAGCATTGCATATCCGTTTGTTTTAAAAAGTGCTTTGGAATTTGCTACTCGCAAGTAGGCTAAAATACGAATTTCAACGAGTTTTTCCAACTCAAACAATCCCACCTTCACCCACAGGCATTCAAATAGTTTATCACATAAGCATTTAGCCGCATGGCAAGCATACTGTCATGGCAACACTCACACGCATGCGGGATGCTAAAGCATAAATACTTACATCGTACTCCGTGCCAAAACGATAAACTAGTTAGCAAACATGCATGTCCTAGTTCATGTTGAATTGCCTAATGCGACACACACAGGATGCAATCAAAGTAGGCTCGGCTAACCTAAGCATGGCATGTGAAATGCGATCAATCGATGCACGTATTCAATTTGGAATTGAAGTACAAATGCAGTTAGCGTGATGTACCGAGCCTAATGCATGTAATACAAATGCATGAATGCACGCATGCATTGCATAAGGTATGCTAATTTAAACGTGCCCTAATACTAACCAACAAAGCAGGTAAGTAAAAGAGAAGAAAGAAGTGGGGATTGGAAGACATACACACCACTCACACACACATATTACAGATTTGCCCTCACTCGGAGGGACCAAATAAATAATACAAATTAATTAACTACGCAAGCTAATTAAATATTACAAATTGCCTAATCAGCTAAGCAAATTAACTCAGACTAAGAAAAGCAGTAAACCGCCTCGGGAGGAGAGCCTGATGCAATGCATGCTCGGTCCTGCTCGGAAATGCACCGCCATGCATAGGCTGCCTCTGTTTTCCTTCCTTTACTCCTCTGGAGGCTGCCAAAACCTTAGGACTGCTTCCTTGGACATTAGGGAACACCACCGGCTGAATGGGATTGCCATCGGCAGTGGGATGTGGCCACCGGCCATTGGTGAAGCTTTCGGCAGAGAAGGGATTGCCGGTCGGCATTGAGCACTGCCGGTCGGCAGAGTGTTCCTGCAGAATCTGCAATTGACAGCAACAGAGGGCAAGGCAAAGCATGGCAGCACAATTCAAGGCATATATGCACCAATCATGTCCCTTATCATGGTTGTGACTCAAAAGGGCATGTGTCTCGATTCTCGAACCACCAATCACGCATTTCCATGCATGATGGCCCAAAGAGTCAAGTGTGCAACTTTCATGTCAAATGAAATGCAAACCAATCAAACAAACCAAGGCCCAATTCCTATCACCAATTCAAGGAACAAGACATGCATGCAAGATGCAATGCAACCTAGGTATGCAAGCTAAGAATGCAACATGGCATGGCAAGACACTTATGAAAGCATACAAGCAAACATGAGGCAATGCAAATGGATGAAAAGATGGACTTAAACATGATTTGGGCAGCTCTAAATAGGCCCAAAACAGTGGCCAAAGTGACCAAAATAAAGGACCAAAACACATACACACATGCACATGTTAAAGGGCCAACACTTAGGAACAAATGAGGCAACTCTCAAACACAATTGAAAGAGGCATAATGTGGACTAATGGCATGCAAAGTAAGCATTGAAAATCATGTTAAGATGGTGTCAAACCAAGCAACAAGATAGGCTAAACATTAGCATGCAAATGGTCCAAGTACTTAAAACAAGTCAAGGGGACTTGAACCATGGCTAAGCCAACCAAGCCTCACAAGGCTGAGAGGGCTTAAGATAGGTTCAAGACAGACCTAGACTATGCAAAGGGGGCCCCCTAGATGGCATCTCAGTGGCTCAATTTCAAAGCATGCACAATGGCCAAAACATGGAGCATACTACACAAGCTTTTAAAGCATTAAAGATACATCCAAGGTAAACATATAGGCATGCAAATGGGACTGAAATGACATGGTGGATGGTTCCAAATCACCAAATCAATGCAAAGATGTCATGCTATACATTCACATACTTGAGGCCAACAAGCCGGAATGCAAAGGGGCTATACTAAGCATACCAAATCTGACCCAAACAACTATGGACAGACCTAAAGCATGGCAAAATATGCACAAAAGCTTCACAAGACTAAGCCTAAAACATGCTTGAACAAAGGCTAACAACCTAAGGCATATTAAGGCAATAACAAGGTATTACATGGTAGGTATGCTAAGCATGCATGGTGTACCAAAACCAACAATAAACAAAGGCATATTATGATATAATAGGCACAAAAAACAGCCAAGGCATGGTCAACGTGAAGCTTAGCTAGATGCTCCTTCAAGAGGCCAAAAATGGTCCATTTCAAGGACAACAAGGAGAGGGGGTGGCCCTCCTCTTTTGGAGACTTCAAGGCACCATCTTCACCACTGAAATCCCTTAAGATTTCAATGGTGAAGAGGCCCAAACACCAAAGTCTCGAAACTTGCACAAAATAGCACAAAATGAGGCCTTTCAAGGCCTAAGAGGGGTCAAACACCCTCAAACCACAAAACACTCTTAATAAATAACCAAGAGGGATAAAAAACAGAACTTTTTTGTATTATACACCAAGCTCAAAAACGATTTTAAGACAGGTAAAAACAAGATGCAAAAATGGGGTAAAAAGGGGTAAGACTCTTACCCTTGAAGACCTCTTCAACAATGATGCTCCAACAGCTCCTTCTAGGTTGAAAACAGCTCCAAAACTTCAAAACCAACCTCTTAGAACCTCAGTAGCTAAGTGAAGGTGAAACACTATGTGTTTGTGTGCAATAGTAAGACACAAACACACTTTAACACACACAAGAGGGAGATATAGAGATAGAAAGTGTATGGTTTCTAACTCTAGAACTCAAAACCCTAAAAATGGCTGTCTAAGCTCTCTCAAGTGTCTAACCCTTGCAACAAGAGAGAAGACCCTCTCTTATAGAGCTTATTGTCTTGTAAAGCTTACAAGACAAGCTTCTAAAGAGGGAGATCCCTCCATACAGGTGTATAGAGGGGAGCCAAAAGCAAGACAGCTGTCTTAAAATATCTGCAAAAGCAGATGCACAGTAGTCGGCCAGCCAAAGATGCCATTTTGGCAAAAAAGAGTGCCGACCGGCACTAAATAGTGCCGACCGGCAATATACATTGCCGGTGGCAGCAAAAACCAGCCGGTGGCCTTTGGCCATGGCCGGTGGTGTGTGGGGATGCCTCACAAGGCATTCCCTGCCCTTCCAAGGCAAAATGCAAGTGTTTGGTGCAAAACCAGACACTAAACGGTCGAGTTCGGAGATCCTGAGGCAAGGCGCGTAGCCGAGACCTCCAGGAACTCCAAACGAACACAAACATGGATGATCACCGGGTGTTCAAACGGTGACGTCCAAGTCTTGAGGACGGTCAAAAATGGGGTGTCTACAGTTGCCCCTCTTTGACAGAACTCGAAAGTCATAACAATGACGGAAGTGAGTGTCAAAGCCCAGAGACGACCCATTTTTGACAAGGTCGAAGACTTAGACAAACATGCAAGACAAACAAGGTATGCGCCCGAAGGTAGGGGCAAAATGCAAGACAATGCACGAAGCCGAGCATAACTTATGATCATGCAAAGAAAGCTGTAATGAAGCATACATGCGACAATTTTAAGCTAGCATACACCAAACTACACTACAATGCAGAAAGGATGTGAGAGAATTATGCAATTCTCGATACTTCTCACTCGGAGGATACAATACCTGTGCGGCTCGTCTGGTTGCACCAGCCTCAAATGAATCGTACATACAATATCGTGCCTGCAAAGAAAACAAACTTAACAGGTACAATATTGTTAGCAACATGCATGACAGTGCAAATAAAAGCGAAATGATATGCAATATATACAAAACAATGTATAAACAATACAAATGAAGATGCAATGTAGTTGAAACAATGCAAGCTATATGCAAAGCGATTGAATCACGATCCAACCACGAGCGGTTCGAAACCACACCTATGTCAAATAGATTGATGGAGGTAACAAGTTTGCCTACCATAGAACGGTTAACTGAACTATAAGCATCGTAGACAGACACAAGAACAAGTATTGGGTGGAATGACATAAGAGGGGAAACGACCCGCTGGGGAAAGGACAATGATCCTAATGCCGGATGCAAAAATTACACTACAATATAATATATATGGATATGCTAGGAAGATGGCAATGGATATGGCACGCGGGCCAAACCAAATCTTGCCTAGGAAAGGCATGTACGCATACAGGCCATGTTTAACATCGAACGGTCTACTGAACTATGCTTCGACACGAGAAGTATGGGCACATACCAGACCAAGCTCAACATGGAAAGGCGCAAGCCATAGATGGGAGGTGATGCAACGAATGCATGCGATCTACAATGCAATGGATATGGCACGCGGGCCAAACCAAATCTTGCCTAGGAAAGGCATGTATGCGTACAAGCCATGTCTGACATAGAACGGTCCACTGAACTATGCTTTGACATGAAAAGTATGGGCACATACCAGACCAAGCTCGATCATGGAAAGGCGCAAGCCATAGGCGGAAGGTGATGCAATGAATGCATGCAATCTACAATGCAATGGATATGGCATGCGGGCCAAACCAAATCTTGCCTAGGAAAGGCATGTACGCGTACAAGCCGTGTCTGACATAGAACGGTCCACTAAACTATGCTTTGACATGAAAAGTATGGGCACATACCAGACCAAGCTCGATCATGGAAAGGCGCAAGCCATAGGCGGAAGGTGATGCAATGAATGCATGCAATCTACAATGCAATATCTACAAATATGCAATGGAATGAATATTTACAAAAATGCACGACAATGCAGTATGATGCAACTTGCTGGGGAAAATGCAATGGATGCATGCAAGCTACAATGCAATAGATACTAAATTCTAATGATACATGTTTTGTTGTTGTTGTTTTTTTTTTTTTTTTTTTGTGAAATGCAAATGATGCAAGTGCGACACGCATGCCATACGGAATGTAAGGTGATACAAATGAGACACGCATGCCTCATAAGATGCAAAATGATATGAAAGAAGATTTTGACAATTGGACTTATACGCTACGCGTAGCCGGTTCGTATTCAAAACAATGCAATGTACTAACAAGTACAAGTGAGGTGCGCAAGATAGCGTGATAGGACGCATGCAAAATGCAAGTAAGGTGCACAACACAGTGCGATGCGCAAGAAAGCGCGAGTGATTTGAAATGCACAAGACAGTGCGATACGCTAAACAGCGTGATTGAAATACAATGCACAAAACAGTGCGATACGTTAAACAGCGCGATTGAAATGCAATGCACAAAACAGTGTGACGCGCTAAACAGTGCGACGCGCTAAACAGCGCGAGTGATTTTGAAATGCACAAGACAGTGCGATACGCTAAACAGCGTGATTGAAATACAATGCACAAAACAGTGCGATGCGCTAAACAGCGCGATTGAAATGCAATGCACAAAACAGTGCGACGGATTTTGAAATGCACAAGACAGTGCGATTGATTTGAAATGCACAAAACAGTGCGATTGATTTGAAATGCACAAAATAGTGCGATTGATTTGAGATGCACAAAACAGTGTGATGCGCAAAATAGCGCGAATGCAGCTGCACAAAACAGTGCGATTGAGGTGCGCAAAATAGCGCGAATGTAAACTGCACAAAACAGTGCGATGCGCAAAATAGCGCGAATGTAGCTGCAGAAAACAGTGCGATTGAGGTGCGCAAAATAGCGCGAATGTAAACTGCACAAAACAGTGCGATGCGCAAAATAGCGCGAATGTAGCTGCAGAAAACAGTGCGATTGAGGTGCGCAAAATAGCGCGAAATGTAAACTGCACAAAACAGTGCGATTGAGGTGCGCAAAATAGCGCGAATGTAAACTGCACAAAACAGTGCGATTGAGGTGCGCAAAATAGCGCGAATGTAAACTGCACAAAACAGTGCGATGCGCAAAATAGCACGAATGATTTTGAAATGCACAAGACAGTGCTAGCGAGATACAAAGTGTAAATGCACAAGATAGTGCGAGTGAATGCATGTTCCATGCAAATGAGGTGCACATGCCGATGAAAATGACACAAAATGAAACACGCATGCCCCATAGGATGCCAAATGATATAAATGAGACACGCATGCCTCATAAGGTGCAAAATGAAACAAATGAGACACGCGTGCCTCATAAGATGCAAAACGATGCCCAGTGCGACACGTATGCCACACGGGATATAAAATGATGCTAAGTGTGACACGCATGCCACACGGAATATGAAATGATGCTAAGTGTGACACGCATGCCACACGGAATGTGAAATGATGCTAAGCGTGACACGCATACCACACAGAATGTAAATGGACTTAAATGCGTAACAACGCACGTGTTTCGGAATGCATGACAATGCATGGTAAGGGAATGCACGACAATGCGAACGATGCGCGCGGCGACGTATGTATCTGAAATACATGACAATGCTAGTAATAAAAATGCAATGACAATGCATGAGAGATGTGCATGACAATGCAAAGAGGTACGTGTTACAATGCATGTAGTGTATGCATAACAATGCAACTATGAGGCACATGACAGCGCAATGTAATGCACCGAAATAGTGCGATGAACGCGTGCAACGCACACGGGGCAACTTTTGGATCTCGTAAGAGGAAAAAAGGATATCAAAGGATACAATCATTGCATGAGTTGGAGTGCTACGCACAGAAGATGTGGTCCGAGGTCAAAACGGAGGCCGGTTGAGCGTCGGAGATACACTTTCTTGCACTTTCTTGAGCTATGAAGACCAAAAGCTGCTCATATGGCCTAAACAAGGTTGTGGGAACACCACCGGCCGAGAGGGGAAGCCACCGGCTGTCCACCGGCTGAAAAATAACTCCATCGGCACAATATACTGCTGGCCGGCACAAAATATTGCCGACCGGCAAAAAGTTGCTGAGTCGGGGCAGATTCGACATTTCACCTCGGGTGTTTTAAAATAGGGTTTCAAACCCTATTTTCTTACTTTCCTTTCCGCCGAAAACTCTCACTCTCTCTCTCTATAGCGTTTTCCTTTCCTCTTTTGCTCGTTTTCTCGCGTTCTACGCCCGTTTCGTCGTCGGATTCGCGATTTTCTTCGCGTTTCGAACATTTTCAACCGAACAAAACTTTGTTTCGGTGCCTCGCTTGGCGTTCCCACCTTTTCGGGGTTTGTTCCCCTCGCTTTCCTCTTGATTTTCATGCCCTTTCCACATCCCGGCCTTTCCGGCCATTTCCGACCTTCTCGGGGGTTGACTTTTCGGTTGACTTTTCGTATTCTAGCCCGATTTTCCTTCCTCCGGCTATTTTCTCATCACTCTTGACATGGCGAACGACATTCCACGCGGCGAGACTCCCCCGGATCACGAGATGGATCCCAGGGTCGAGCTCCTACCTTCGAGCGAGCGCCCGTTCGACCCGGCGACCTACCGGCCGACGATTCATGTTCTACCCCCCGACGGACTCCGCCAGTTTCGGAGCTTCGAGAGGCACGTGCCACCCGAGCTATTACTGCGCGAGCCTACCTCCCACCTGTCCTTCGGCGCTTCCGAGGTAACTCTCTTTTCTCTACTTTACTTTCTGCAATGTAGGGCACAAAAACTGTCGTAGCTTGTTTATGCTCTTTAACTGCTTTAGCTCAGATATCCTGTATACTGTAGTTATTCGCAAACATACGTGCCACTGATATCTGCGTGAAACTGACACATGCACACACACTGCACTAGCCCCGAATCACCCAAACACACTAAATTTCACTGCATACACACTGGTACCCGGCATTTGCTTGAGTCTGTCAAACTATGCACACATGCTATACTGTACTGAACCATCCGAACACATTGACGCATCACACGTATTTCACTGTAAGCACACCGGCACCCGGTATTTGTTTAAATCTGTCAAACTTGAACACATGCTATACTGTACTAAACCACCCGAACACGTTGACACATCACACGTTGTAGTTCACTGTAAGCACACCGGCACCCGGTATTTGTTTAAATCTGTCAAACTTGCACACATGCTATACTGTACTGAACCACCCGAACACGTTGACGCATCACACGCTGTAGTTCACTGTAAGCACACCGGCACCCGGTATTTGTCTGAATCTGTTAAACTTGCACGCATGCTACATTTGTATGCTTCTTAAAACTGCATTTTGAATGTTGCCTTGCAATTGTTATCTTCTGTTTACAGGAGGATTCCCATACCATCCGCGGGTATGGGAACACTGGTGCTCGGGAGTGGTACGACGAGCTTCCTGACGCGGTCCGTCGCATAGTGGACCAGGCGGGCTTCGGCGCCTTCTGCTGAGGACTCTCCAGGCTTACTACATGCAGACCTCTCCTCGCCGCTCTGGCGGAGAGGTGGTGGGACACCATCGATTCATTTCATTTCTCCACAGCAGGGGACATGACGATGACCCCTTACGATTTCTCGATGCTCATAGGCATCGGGGTAGGGGGTGATCCGATCCCCTTTGATATCGACATGGATGAGTGGACTGCCGCTCAGGTCCATCTGCTGGGTGAGGCGCCACCTCTCGCTCATCCAGGCTTTGTCCGATATTCCTGGTTCGAGGTGCAGTTCAGGGTGCAACCCACTCTTGTTGATGCAGCCCCGATGACCCCGGAGGCCGTGGAGAGGTACGCACGCGGCTTCCTCATGTTCTTGTTCGGGACGACCATCTTTGCCGACCGAGCAAACACCGTGCCTCTCTGCCTGCTCAGCGCACTGGTGGACGTCCGGGACATTTTGCACTACGACTGGGGTGGCGCCGCTCTGGCCACTCTCTTCGGGTACATGAGCTCAACTTCCCGCGGCAGCGGACAGTTGCTCGGAGGCTACTGGCGGGCTTGGGAGGTACATTTCTTCTCCATTTTTTACATTTCTGCTTTCTGCTTCCTGTATTCTGTACACTGCACACACTGTAGTCTGCTTTATACTTGCTGTATACTGTACACACGGCACACACATACTCTACTTTACACCGACTGTACACTGCTCACACTGCACACTCTGCACAATACACTGCACAACACACGGTCCTGCTATTTCTGCTTTTACTCTATATTCTACTTCATCTGATAAATGCACTGGTATTTACCTTGCAGTTGTGGGTTTACGCCTACTTTCCTAGGCTCGCTCCCGTACCAGTCACAGAGACTCCTCTGGTCGTCCCGTTCTCGCGGCGCTTCGACGGGAGATGCACCCGGCGGCCACGAGAGACATTTGGCTTTTTCCGCCGCTACTTCGACACCATTACCCCTGCCGAGGTATGTTTTACTTGCAGTTCATTTAAGCTTCGCCTTTCCACTGCATATTTCGAAAACAGTAGATAACAAACTGTATGTCACTTTCAGATCACTTGGCAGCCGTGGGTTCCATTGCCGGCGGCGATGCGGGACCGGTTTGCCGGTGCTGAGGAGACCTCGCATTTCTGGATCTTACTGGAGGGCCCGGTCTGTCGGGCTTGGTACCTGAGTGAGCGTTTCCTATGCCAGACCCTAGGGTTACCTGAGCAGATAGTCCCGGTTCACCCTCCTGCGGACATGAGGGAGACCGAGAGGCTCACCACCGAGCAGATGGCCGATTTCACTATCGGCTGGGAGGAGACCCGCTTTAGAGGCATTGGCGACTACAGAGAGTACGTGCAGACGTACCTTATGCGACCTCTGAGCGGCGGCCGTCGAGCGGAGGGAGCTAGGCCCGTGGCGCCAGCGGCTGGGGCAGGAGCGGGAGCTTCGAGGAGGGCCCGAGTCCATGGCAGGAGCGGAGTTCAGGGAGGACGGGGGGCTGGTTGGCCCGCCCTGCCTGCTGTACTGACTTTCCGAGGGCAGGGTGGGGCGACGTATCAGATCCCCTTCGCCCCTCTGCCGGCTGATCACGAGTTTGTCGGTGTCCCCGACTTACCTCCTGTATGTACTACTGCGTTTTTGTACAGTCATTTCATTTCAGTTTATTTGATATTCCACAGAATATTGATGCACCTAATACTTTTGCAGGCTTCTTCTGGGTATACCCGGCAGTCATTGGAGATGAATGCCTCCATGATGGGGATGCTTCAGCGGACTTTTGACCTCTTAGCCCTCTACAGCATTCCGGTATGTTCTTCTGACACTGGCCTCAAACCATTCATACACTGCTTCACATAATCTGATGCACGGCATGACACCTGATACACTGCATACACCGCATTCTACACTGTACTCTGAAATGATAAACTGCTCACGGCATTCATACATTGTACTCTGCATTCTGCACTGATAAACTGCTCACGGCATTCTCACACTGTACTCATACACTGCATTCTGCACTGTTAAACTGTCCACAGTATACACACACTGTACTCATACACTGCATTCTGCACTGTTAAACTGTACATTGTACTCACACATTGCATTCTGCACTGTTAAACTGTTCACAGTATACTGATGCATTTCCCTTTTATGTACCTTTTCAGCCTCCTTTTCAGATTCCTATGGCAGGAGGTGCTCCAGCTGGACCTTCCGTCCCTGCCCGAGGGAGAGATGAGCAGGGCAGAGCATTCCCCCGCACCAAGGCGGGGCGCACTCATGTCGGGAGTAGCTCGCGAGCTCCAGTCCCGGATGATGATGATGATGATGACGAGAAGTCAGAGGCGGGGGCAGAGGCGGAGGCGGAGTCATCAGAGGAGGAGACCGGAGACGGCACTAGCTTGGGCTCTGACGACAATGCTGATGATGCTCCTGGACCCTCGTCCAGGAAGAGGACTAGGACAAACTGATAGCCCCCGGAGTGCTCGACATGGATACATATTTTTGTTATTTTTCTTCTTTCTTGTACTTTTCTCTTTTGTTGGTAGTTAGATTACCTTGTACTGCCGCAGGCAGATTTTTGTTTCCAAAACTTGTATATTTGAAAAGATGATGAAATGAACAAACTTTTTATCTTAAAAAGTGTTACATTTACATATCTCACGTATTGCATTGTGTTTCATCATGTTACACCTCAATGTAAATGGAATTGACTGGTTGCCTGAAAATTGAACACTTGCACAGTAATAATCAGATAACTAAACAACCAACAGCAAAATAACCCAAGCAACCCACTGCCTGATTCTGGACACACAGCCCTCACTCTATTGGGGATTAATCTGCATACAGCCCATAACACAGCATTCGGTTCATTCTGCACACGCAGCAAATCCAGAACAAACAGCCCAATCTAGCAAGACGGACTACGGAGGTGAAACTAGCTGGAGTTGAAACACAATCGAATATAGAGAATGGCACAACATTCTGAGCATAAACGATTAACTTTCAGAAAAGAGGTTTTCTTAATCGGGGTATCGAGCCTACAAATGAACACAGCGGGGAGGACTCAAACAAAGAGGTACACGACCTAAACACAACGAGACACGCTCGGAAGAGACCTAAAACAAAGGTTGAAGTAAACAAAACAAAAAACACGACACACAGGCGCATCGACGATGGGGGACCTCAGATCACGAGGAGCCAGTTTCTCTGGGTATTGTTTCCCACCCTTTCTGATCTTGTGATTCTCACATCACTCTGGCACTCAAGCTCAGTTTTTCTCTCAAAACCCTCTAGCTCGCTTTTTCTCTCAACTTACACCTCTCTATTCTTTATTCTCTCATTTTTCGTCCCTCTCCAAGGTGATTAATGAATGAATAGGAAGGTGTGGGTTCATGCCCAATGCCGTTAGCTCACAGCTATTTCTTCTGGTGGGTAGAGTGCCCTTCTGGCAAATACGTCGACGACGGGGGAAAGACAGAACACCTGACTCAACTGTGCCCCTAGTTCATCATTTTGACCATTTTTTTTGGTTTTCAACTAAAACAATTTTGATCAAAATGAGAGTCGGATTAACATACTTGTTCGATTTTTGATTTGAAAATCATGCAAGTCAGGCTGTAAGCACTGAAAATTTTCCTTTTGGGGTCCAAGAAAATGGTCCAGTTTTGGAAAACGAAATAGTTTTCGAGAAAATAGTCAACCTCAGTAAAAAAATTTCAAAAACTATTTTTGCAAACGGCTGATGCTCAACGAGCATGGAACTTACTCTTTGAGATGCGCGACCTCGGATCGGAGGCAATGGAAAATTGCCCCTAGTTTGAAGAACGCCGCATGGCAACGGAAAGTTGCCCCTAGTTTGAATGGCGGCTCGCGACGGCTGGTGGCAACGAAAAGTTACCCCTTGTTTAGATGATGCCGCAGCAGTCCGCAGACAGTCTTCATTGGCGGTGGTCGAACTCTTGGACACAGAGATGACGAAGACGATCATAACAGATATATGGACACAATCACCTTGGAAGGTGTTGGCAACTAGACTTTGGGATGAAGTCGAAACCATTGCATGGACTGAGACGCTATGACAGCGTTGGGGGCTGGACTTCAGAATGAAGTTGCCTACGTATCCCAAACATGGGAATCAAGCCTTACGTAGTTCCGGTTAAGGTACACTCGGGTATTTTAACCTTCACTTTTCAGGCTCTAACTTTTGCCAAGGTGCCCGATGCGGGTTTTCGACCTTGCGAGCTTCTTTTCATTTTCTTTTATTCATTTCTTTTTCTTTTCTTTTTCGCATTTTTTTCTTCTTTTCTTTTTTTCTTTTCTTTTCTTTTATTTTTTGCTTTTTTGTATTTTTCTCTTCTTTTTTGTATTTTTTGTATTTTTCTCTTGCTCTAACTTTTGCCTGGGTCGCCCTTCCGGGTTTTTGGCCCAGCGAGCCTCTCAAAGGGTAAAAGTGTAGCAAATCCATGTCAAATGGTTTCTGAAGTTGAAGCCTCTTTGTGTCTAGGAGAACGGCTGTTGCAATGATTTGCAGAAGAATCCATCCCGGTTGCTCCACGAGCTTCTTCCGGCGAGATCTACTCCTTCTGATTCGGCTTTGGTGCCTCTTGCTCGAGGGCTACTTCAGAACTGGCCATACAGACCTTACATGGCGTTTGACCGTTGAATTTTCTGAACGGGTTCAAGGTTCGAAACGGATGGGTTGAATCTTGAGGCTGAGAGCGATCCTAGGCTGCACAATCTCAAGAGCGGTTCACACAGGTCTTCACAGGGCCGTGTAAAACATTTGTTTTTGAAAGTTTTTAAGAAAGCGACGAATCGCTTGTGCCGAAGATAGTGTGGAACCAATCTAGATCAAACCAGGGTCCTTCTCAGTACTCACGCCGACAAGCATGATTTCATTCATTAAGGGCTTAGCATGCCTCTCTTTCTCTCAAAGTGATCAAAATTTTGCAAAAGCGGAGGAATTCCTTCCTCTTCGTTTTTTATCACCGTAGTGTTGAAAGGGGTTTTTGAAAAACTTAGGCTAATGCAATGAGTTTGGCGCGCAAGAGAGCAGGCGAGATATACTGTCAGTCCATTCAAGTCCTCTGGCACAACTAACTTACACTGGAAGCAAGCATGAAAATGAGATAGCCACAGCTGTTTCATTCAGATTTGTTCGTGTAACTGGCCCCTCGGCAGAAACAGACTAAAAACAAAAACAGATAATTATAAGACAAAACGGTGTTTGGGACAACAACCCCAGAATCACCTGGTATTCTATACAAAGGGGACTGACTCGCTACAACAAGACAGACCCTTAAGCAAAAAGACTGACTCAAAACAAAGAGACAGACTCAAAACAAAAGACTGACTCGATTCCCGAGCCAGAATTTACAAAACTCGGTTTCACCGATGCTCAAAAATGCGTGCCAGACGCCATATCCAAAACATACCGAATGCCGCCCGCAGGTGGTTCACTCTACATGCTTGCAGCATCTAAGCCCTCAAAATCCAATAACTGGGTAGTAACGGACTTGGCTGAGGTGGGCAGGAGGATAACCTCGTTATCAATCAAATCTTGCACCTCATGACGAAGGCGGGAACAATTGTCAGTTGGATGGCCTGTCTGCTGGTGGTACGCGCAGTACTGAGCAGCATCATGCGTGGCGGGGAGATTCTTCGGGAGTGGCCGAGGCTCCAAGGGTTTAAGGTGCCCCTTCTCGGCAAGGATCTGAAGTGCCTTGGACAGAGGCATGTAGAGAGCATGAAAGGCCCTGCGCCCTCGGGGCAGGTACTTCGAAGTCTGAGCGTTCTTACCGGATGCACAAGCAAAAGGGTCGGCAGGCGCCACCTTGGCTTTCTGGTCTTTCCCGGGTGCAGGGGCGGGAATAGGAGGAATTGTTCTGGCATGACGGGGCCCATCCCGATTTTCTGACTGTCTTGAACTACCCTCAGGTGGAGTGGGGAAAGCATCCTCCACAGTTTTTGCCACAACTGCGGATATCTGTTGCTTATTCATCCCCCCGGCTTTCAAAGCCTCGACTGCCCACAGCAGTTGTTCGATGGGATCAGCGTCTACCTTCGCTTTGTCTTTTCCTCTGGCCTTAGCCTGATCGAGGGTCTGGGTTGGTGTTGACATGTCATTACCATAGCTGGAGGCCATCTCCAGTTGGCTAAGTTCGATCACAATTCGTTCCAACAGCGGGGGCTCCTGGGGTACGAAACTCCCGGCATATGGTGCGGCTGGAGGTGAAGCTGACATTGCAGTTGTTATAACCACGAACTCTTCTGAATTCTGCGTCGTCATAGGTCCTGCCTCAGCAAGGGGGAACACTGGCTGTTCTGTATCAACTCTCTGACCCTCTGAACTGAAAGGGAAAACAAACAGCATTTCAGCCCAAATAGACCATCCACAAGTGTAGCCGAATAACTGACTCTACTACTGATAACTGTTCCCCAGAATCACTGTCCCCAAAACTGACCTGATATCCGCAGATAACTGATTCCCAACAATACTGATACTGGTACCCTCGGGCCCGATCCTCAAACTTGCAAACTGGTATGTACGTTCCTATAGAGATACACTCTAAAAGCACATAGCAAGTAAAGAGAGCCAAAACACCCCTATGTTGGGGTAGGGTTTCCCTGTCCTATTTTGTCAGGAGCTAGGGTTTCACTACGCACGCAGCGGTTTCAAACAACCTGACATCGGGTGAGCAACATGTCCTAGCTTGGAATGGTCACTATGGATCCGAACATGCACTAGGTCGAATGGTCAAAAGGGGTGCCTCGGTA
Organism: Camellia sinensis; assembly: GCF_055761805.1. Classification (NCBI taxonomy): domain Eukaryota; kingdom Viridiplantae; phylum Streptophyta; class Magnoliopsida; order Ericales; family Theaceae; genus Camellia; species Camellia sinensis. The sequence continues at coordinate 19,952,468 of NC_138966.1, forward strand.
AAATCGGGGTTTGTGTTCCCATACTATCAGAGCCCATAACCGGTCAGCCTTATGGTCATGCCTTGACAAGACAAGCCTCCGGCAAACCGTTCAGGAATGGCAGATGGCAAACACGGTGTTCCTAGGCGCACCAATGCACATGCAATGCAAAGAAACACATAAATGAAATCAAAAACATGATATCACGAGTTCGAGTCAAGCTCTCTAAATGTCCCCAGCGAAGTCGCCAGAAACTGTAGACGCACCCGCGAAGGGGCCCTCGCTACTACAGTTCGGACTCGATTTGTGTCACGGTTCTTAATCTTGAACCAAAGAGTCCAAATCTGGCAAATCGTTTTGAGAAACAGATTTTTGAAAAGTAGTGCCAAACATGGACTACTTTGCCAGATACAGAGTCGCCACCTAAATATTTTAAAAATGGGAGAATTTAGGAAACCCTGACTCGGTGCCGAAGGCCACATGTCCGTCATCACCGGAGTTGTCTCGGCTCGGGAGCTTGGGTACGATCGGGGAATGTCAGCTATGAGCACCCCCTTTCGCCCGGTCCGAAGACCGGCCTCTACTAACCATGATATCCGATTTTGAAAACGTTATGTGTTCTTATTCCATTTATTAGCCTAGAATTACTATGTTATGCGCGCAGCAAACAAGTATAGACTAGATTGTCTAATTTGGAAATAAGCATTGCATATCCGTTTGTTTTAAAAAGCGCTTCGGAATTTGCTACTCGCAAGTAGACTAAAATACGAATTTCAACGAGTTTTTCCAACTCAAACAATCCCACCTTCACCCACAGGCATTCAAATAGTTTATCACATAAGCATTTAGCCGCATGGCAAGCATACTGTCATGGCAACACTCACATGCATGCGGGATGCTAAAGCATAAATACTTACATCGTACTCCGAGCCAAAACGGTAAACTAGTTAGCAAACATGCATGTCCTAGTTCATGTTGAATTGCCTAATGCGACACACACAGGATGCAATCAAAGTAGGCTCGGCTAACCTAAGCATGGCATGTGAAATGCGATCAATCGATGCACGTATTCAATTTGGAATTGAAGTACAAATGCAGTTAGCGTGATGTACCGAGCCTAATGCATGTAATACAAATGCATGAATGCACGCATGCATTGCATAAGGTATGCTAATTTAAACGTGCCCTAATACTAACCAACAAAGCAGGTAAATAAAAGGGAAGAAAGAAGTGGGGATTGGAAGACATACACACCACTCACACACACTTATTACAGATTTTCCCTCACTCGGAGGGACCAAATAAATAATACAAATTAATTAACTACGCAAGCTAATTAAATATTACAAATTGCCTAATCAGCTAAGCAAATTAACTAAGACTAAGAAAAGCAGTAAACCGCCTCGGGAGGAGAGCCTGATGCAATGCATGCTCGGTCCTGCTCGGAAATGCACCGCCATGCATAGGCTGCCTCTGTTTTCCTTCCTTTACTCCTCTGGAGGCTGCCAAAACCTCAGGACTGCTTCCTTGGACATTAGGGAACACCACCGGCTGAATGGGATTGCCACCGGCAGTGGGATGTGGCCACCGGCCATTGGTGAAGCTATCGGCAGAGAAGGGATTGCCGGTCGGCACTGTGCACTGCCGGTCGACAGAGTGTTCCTGCAGAATCTGCAATTGACAGCAACAGAGGGCAAGGTAAAGCATGGCAGCACAATTCAAGGTATATATGCACCAATCATGTCCCTTATCATGGTTGTGACTCAAAAGGACATATGTCTCGATTCTCGGACCACCAATCACGCATTTCCATGCATGATGGCCCAAAGAGTCAAGTGTGCAACTTTCATGTCAAATGAAATGCAAACCAATCAAACAAACCAAGGCCCAATTCCTATCACCAATTCACGGAACAAGGCATGCATGCAAGATGCAATGCAACCTAGGCATGCAAGCTAAGGATGCAACATGGCATGGCAAGACACTTATGCAAGCATACAAGCAAACATGAGGCAATGCAAATGGATGAAAAGATGGACTTAAACATGATTTGGCCAGCTCTAAATAGGCCCAAAACAGTGGCCAAAGTGACCAAAATAAAGGACCAAAACACATACACACATGCACATGTTAAAGGGCCAACACTTAGGAACAAATGAGGCAACTCTCAAACACAATTGAAAGAGGCATAATGTGGACTAATGGCATGCAAAGTAAACATTGAAAATCATGTTAAGATGGTGTCAAACCAAGCAACAAGATAGGCTAAACATTAGCATGCAAATGGTCCAAGTACTTGAAACAAGTCAAGGGGACTCGAACCATGGCTAAGCCAACCAAGCCTCACAAGGCTGAGAGGGCTTAAGATAGGTTCAAGACAGACCTAGACTATGCAAAGGGGGCCCCCTAGATGGCATCTAAGTGGCTCAATTTCAAAGCATGCACAATGGCCAAAACATGGAGCATACTACACAAGCTTTTAAAGCATTAAAGATACATCCAAGGTAAACATATAGGCATGCAAATGGGACTGAAATGACATGGTGGATGGTTCCAAATCACCAAATCAATGCAAAGATGTCATGCTATACATTCACATACTTGAGGCCAACAAGTCGGAATGCAAAAGGGCTATACTAAGCATACCAAATCTGACCCAAACAACTATGGACAGACCTAAAGCATGGCAAAATATGCACAAAAGCTTCACAAGACTAAGCCTAAAACATGCTTGAACAAAGGCTAACAACCTAAGGCATATTAAGGCAATAACAAGGCATTACATGGTAGGTATGCTAAGCATGCATGGTGTACCAAAACCAACAATAAACAAAGGCATATTATGATATAATAGGCACAAAAAACAGCCAAGGCATGGTCAACATGAAGCTTAGCTAGATGCTCCTTCAAGAGGCCAAAAATGGTCCATTTCAAGGACAATAAGGAGAGGAGTTGGCCCTCCCCTTTTGGAGACTTCAAGGCACCATCTTCACCACTGAAATCCCTCAAGATTTCAATGGTGAAGAGGCCCAAACACCAAAGTCTCGAAACTTGCACAAAATAACACAAAATGAGGCCTTTCAAGGCCTAAGAGGGGTCAAACACCCTCAAACCACAAAACACTCTTAATAAACAACCAAGAGGGCTAAAAAACAGAACTTTTTTGTATTATACACCAAGCTCAAAAACGATTTTAAGACAGGTAAAAACAAGATGCAAAAATGGGGTAAAAAGGGGTAAGATTCTTACCCTTGAAGACCTCTTCAACAATGATGCTCCAACAGCTCCTTCTAGGTTGAAAACAGCTCCAAAACTTCAAAACCAACCTCTTAGAACCTCAGTAGCTAAGTGAAGGTGAAACACTATGTGTTTGTGTGCAATAGTAAGACACAAACACACTTTAACACACACAAGAGGGAGATATAGAGATAGAAAGTGTATGGTTTCTAACCCTAGAACTCAAAACCCTAAAAATGGCTATCTAAGCTCTCTCAAGTGTCTAACCCTTGCAACAAGAGAGAAGACCCTCTCTTATAGAGCTTATTGTCTTGTAAAGCTTACAAGACAAGCTTCTAAAGAGGGAGATCCCTCCATACACGTGTATAGAGGGGAGCCAAAAGCAAGACAGCTGTCTTAAAATATCTGCAAAAGCAGATGCACAGTAGTCGGCCGGCCAAAGATGCCATTTTGGCAAAAAAGAGTGCCGACCGGCACTAAATAGTGCCGACCGGCAATATACAATGCCGGTGGCAGCAAAAACCAGTCGGTGGCCTTTGGCCATGGCCGGTGGTGTGTGGGGATGCCTCACAAGGCATTCCCTGCCCTTCCAAGGCAAAATGCAAGTGTTTGGTGCAAAACCAGACACTAAACGGTCGAGTTCGGAGATCCTGAGGCAAGGCGCGTAGCCGAGACCTCCGGGAACTCCAAACGAACATAAACATAGATGATCACCGGGTGTTCAAACGGTGACGTCCAAGTCTTGAAGACGGTCAAAAATAGGGTGTCTACAGGGCCAATTTACATTCTTACCAATGTGAATGTTAAAATATGAATATTTACATCATAAAATTGTTAACCGTTCAAAAAATATTTGTAAGGGTATCAAAATTAAATATAAAGGCATAAGAGTCTAAAAAAAGAGTGTAAATCAAGAAAAAAGACTTTATGGAATAATACTATACATACATGGGACTTTATGTGTATAGATATAATTTATATACCATATTATATATACATGTATACTTATGTATATGGTAAAAAAATTTATTTGTCTTTTACCTCCTACGGTAATAAAATCATGATTCCATCCGTGATTGCCATTGGTTATTGAATACACAGGAAAGAGAATGAATGCATGTGATTACGGCTACATGGAGAAGTTTGAGCCTTGTCTTCTTTAACAAAGCATATGCCTTTCTTGTTTCCTTGATTGTTTCCAACTCTGTTTTTTTGTATCATAAAACTCACAAATCCAAACGAAGTTTGTTGATGGAGCTCTGCGAATCGATTATCTCCACCTTTGTGGATGAAGGAAGAGTGAGAACAGAGTGTTCTTGAAAGTCCAAACAAAGAAGTGACTAAAAATACTAGAGGGAAATTTTAAAATTTTTTTTTTTGTGGAAATTGGGTACTTTTCGGTGGGAGGCTGATGAAGGTTAACCTTTTGTCTATTTCCTATTTAGGTTAATATTATTTTAATAAGTTGGGATGATGTGGTGGATCACTGACAATGCTTGACATGATTGACAAAAAAAAATGTTTTGGAACTCTAATTAGAGCCACCATTAATGATATGACAGTGAGTCCCACCCACTATCATAGTGTTGTTCTTTTTCTTTTTCTTTTTTTTTTCTTCTTTTTTTAAAGGCTGCCACCAGTTTAGGGGAAATTCTATTTCCACCACCCTAATAAACTCAGGGCAAATCTCTTCTCAATACAAATCTCTATTAATTTAATTATTAAGTAATTATCTCAATTCACATCCTTAAAATTATAAATAAATCATTCACTCATATGTACACACACTTTACCATCAAAATACACACACTTTAATTTATCCCAATTTACAATTCTACTTCAAACAAGAGGAAAGAAGTTCAAACAAGATTAAAGCAAAAATATCTTCACCATCATCATCCTATTTCTTGAAGAAGACGATGCCCCAAAATTATAAATTGACTAGGTTCTTCAAACAGGAGGGAAGAAGACGATGCCCCAATTATATAAATTGACTAGGTTCTTCAGTGCAAAAATATCTTGGAAACATTCGCCACTACCCTCTTTAATTGACTTCAGCCCACATTTCCTAGGTTCTTCAGTGCATGCCCGAATAGTTCTTCAGTAAGGAAAATTTCAATTCCGTTCTACAGAGCCGAAGTAAGTAAAATAATTCAGATAATAAAAATCAAAAATAATAACAAAATTTGGAATTCTAGTGCCGAAAATATTAATTTTGTTCGGAACTCTAAGACCGAATAGTTCTAGTGACGAACTATTCATATTTTTTCGGTATTTGATAACCGAATTAATTTAACAAATTCGGCACTGCGTTTCCGACTAAAAAATGCAAAAAAAAAAATTATTAGGAGTGTTGATCAAAATCAAATAAAAATTGTTGAACTAATAATTAAACGATGTTAATAATTGAGTATAAACTTAAAGATTAAAGCAATAGAGGAGATGTTTTGTTTGCAAATAACAAAGAGGAGTACAGAGTGTGTAAGAAGCAAAGTGACTACAAAAAAAAAATATAGTTTATTTTTTTTGTTTCAAAAAGTGTATATTGAGATATTTTTATTTCTAAAAGATGTGTATAGAGAATTTGTATATATATTATTATGAGTGTTGATCAATGGCTATTATAGTAATTTTTAATTAGGATATAATTGTCATTAATTTAATTTTTCATTAAGTATGTTCACTGAGTTTATTAGGGCGGTGGAAATAGAATTTCCCTCGGTTTAGAACTGGTGTTTTAGTGGTTTCTAGCAAGACTGATAATTGGTGTGGGCACCACCTAGGCATGTGACGTGGTGCCCCAAGACCAATGAATAATTTCTTCAAGGATGCTCTGGTTAGAAGTGAGCAGCGGATATACCGATCCGCCTAAACCGGCCAAACCAAATCGATCCACCACATTTTCAACGGATGCGTGATGACAAGCGAACGGTTGCAGATTGATTTTTTCCAATCTGCTTAGTTTTGGACCGGTAGCAGATTTGAGATTCCTTTAGTCGCAACCGAACCACCAAACCGTGAGCACCCCTAGTAATTTGTAAGATTTTGTGTTTTTAATTTGTTTAGATATTCTGTTTGTATTTTCAATTGAAAAATAGTTTAAATATTCTGTTGAATATGTTCTGTTGAAAAAGAGTTTCAACTTGAATATATTTTTTAAATTGAAAAAAATAAATGTATTATTTATTTATATTTTTTTATTTTTAAATCTAACGCTAAAAATAATAAATAAAAAAGATGATATATGCTGGTTGGTTTTTGTTTTCAAAAACATATATAGATATAACAGTACATAGGCATATAATCTCTACTACTGCTCTGTTCATGGTTTTGGTAGTTTAAATTGTTTTTATATTTTAAGAATCACATATTTTAATATTTTATGTAGATGATGCATGTTGTGATTGTAATATGTGGATAAAGCATGCAGTGATTAGAATATTCTAAAGTTTCAAACTTTCCTTTTTTGGATAAGACATGCAGTAATTATAATACTCTTTTAAGTCATTGATTGTATTATTATTATTATTATTATTCATTTATTTTATTTTTTTTAGGAAGTGCACAAGTTGAATTATTTTGAAAATTTACAAAATTTTAAACCACCAAACCGATTCGCATCCATCTGCCAATCCGTTGAATCCACATCTGTCGGATTGGCGGACGGATGCAGATTGATTTTCTCCAATCTGTTAATTTGGCAAACAAATGATAGATTGGAGATTTCGTGGCCATAACCAACCTGCGCCCACTCCTAACTCTGGCAGAAGTGTCACTATTGAGTGGCATCTAGTAAAAAACTTGTTTAAGAAAATTATATTATGTATTTTTGTAATATATATTATGTATTTTTGTGATAAATTTTACGTATTTTTCTTTATAGGAGTTATGATAATTTGTGGTTCAAAAATAAAATTACATATTTTTATAGTAATGTTACGTATTTTGTGGAATTGTTACACATTTTGTGGTTAGAAAATATTTTGGATAAAAAAATATATAATATTACTATAAAAATATGTAATACTACCACAAAATACGTAAATTTATTTATGAATCACAAATTATCATAACTCCTACTAAAAAAATATATGACATTTACTATAAAAATACATAATAAAGTGCATATAGTACACACCTTTTGAAAGGTGTCTACCATAACATTTCGTTGGTGATCCTCAAAGGACTATTATAGTCTCTATGTTTTAGAAATACTATTTGGAAAATGATATATAAGTTTACTTTGTAAACTTATTTTTTAAACTCAATGATATATAGGTAAGATGATTAGTTAATGATTAGAGAAGATATAAGAGAAATGATTATTTTAGATATTTTAATTAATTGTTACATTGTTGAGTTTGAAAAGTGTCTTTAACTTTTGAGTTAGTATAGAAATGCCTATACTATTTTGTAAAAGATTTTGATTTTTTTTTTTTTTTGGAACACCGAAAATAGGGAAACAAGACACTAGCCCAAAACCTTTTTCAAGACAAAGGAGGATTACAAACCCAATTCGAAGACAAACATCCATTACGAAAAGCTCTAGCGGTCCAGTGAGTAGCCCTGTTGGCCTCTCTTGGTGTTCAAAGAAAAGATAGGTTGTTTCTCCTAGCTAACACTTTGATGTCTGCAATAATAGGAGCACAATCCCATGGAGGGCGTCTTCCGAAACACAAGAGTGCAATAACAGCTTTGTTATTGTTAGCTGTTATCTATTCCTATTATAGTTAGAGTTGTCAATTGTTATCTATTCATATTATAATTAGAATTCTTGTATTCTTGTACATCTAGGTTTCTTAGCCTATATATACAAGCTTCTCCTATTGTATTGATTGATTGAATATGTACAATACATATCATTTTATCTCTCTCTCTACTATTCTAACAGTTATCACTAGTAATCTCCATTCAAGAGAGGTTGAGGGCTTGGGCCATAAGACATGCCCACTCGATAGCAGTAGCTTCTCTTTGTTATACGGATCCAACTTCTGCCCTTCTAACTAATCCCTCCACCAGGCGCCCCTGACAATCTTGAAACAACACAACTAAAGCAGCCTAAGAGGAATCAGATTTGAGGGCCACATCACAGTTTGCTTTAAGACACCCTTGAGGAAGGGAAGTCTAAACTTGAGAAAGTCGCAACCTCAAGGGGCCCAATCGACCAGCAGCAGGTTAGGAGCTAGGGGATTGACCATGTGATGTCCCGAGTCTCGGACTTGACTTGATCATGCCTTTCAGATTTACAATTTTCTTTTTTAGAACCTTCAAGGGGTCATGTTGCATTGATATTTAGGAATTTGAACTTGTTTAATCTTCTTAACGTAAGACCGAGTTAAAATTTCAAATTTCAGACGTAAGTACGAAAACAAGGCCGTGGAATCACCTCAGGAGGATCGAACTTGGTCAGGTGAGCTAGCACATGCGGCAGGTAAACTCGCACATGCGGTGGGAGGCTCCGTTTGATAAAAAGAACAAAATAGTTTGACTCTCTCTAGTGTTATTGGGCCAATTAGACCATCCATTCCAGTCTATTATGGGTTCAACTCAGATTGATCTCGACGATCTAAATCGTTTATTTTGTAAAGTTCATGGAGTACATTATCTATGTCAAAAGTTGGTTTGATTGGTTGTCATTGTTAGCCACATAATTACTCTTAAAAAATAAACTACTTTCAAAATCATATTTATTAATTATTTTCTAACAAATATAATATAATCAAGTGACTACTGATATTTGGTTATTATAATTTTTGACATGAATAATCTACTGGATAGACCAAAAAAAAAAAAAACCTACTTGATACACTTGACAAAAAAAGTAATTTAAGCCAATAATATAAATTCGAAATGACCCCACAATAAGTTAAATTGAATAATTTAATGGAAAAATATCACAACAGTGGTATTTTTTAAAAATAATTAAAAATTAATGATAAAATTTATAAATATTAATAATTAAAATTATAAATTTCTCATTAATATGTAAATATTTTTTCAAATTTTCATTGGGTGTAATTACTCCTTATTTAATTGATCAAACCAATCAGAGGCAATCAACACCTAAAAAAGGACAAAAATAAGAAAAAGGTTCAAGAGTGATGCTATATCTCCTAATACATCACTCCAAGAATAGAGAAAGAGAGATAGATAGATGAGGGATGAGGAGTGAGTACAGGTTCCCCATTCACATGATCCATTCCATATCATTGGGTTTAGATTGGGGTTGATCAATTACAGCTCCCAAGCATTTTTCAAGATTCAAAGGTGCTATAGCAATTCTGGTTTAGACTAGACCCATTCTGTATCCTAGACTCGGGTTTCATGGTTTCGCGTTGTTGTCCATGTCTTTCCTTCCTTATACTTCCTTGAGTTTGGCTTTGGATTGTAGTGGTTGCGTTTGGAATAAGTTGGTTGCTTGGTTTTCAAACTTTTGTTACCCAGGATTTTACTCGTCCGCTCGAGTGGCACTTCTTATGCTCGAGCGGATTTTGTAAACCCTCAATACTATTGCAGGCCTGCAAAACTACTGGGAGACTGTATTCTACACTTGAGCAGCCTTTCCTATGCTTGAGCAGGTGTGCACTCGAGCGCTGTTCTTCTATTTGCAAAACTACTGAATGTGTGTAATCTGCGCTCGAGCGTCACTTCTTGCGCTCGAGCGGAACAACTTATTGTGTCTGATGGTCGAGCATCACTTCTTGCACTCGAGCAAATTGTATGCATTTCAATCCATAAAAGTGACATTTTACATCATTTTTTCACATCTCCTTACCCTAGATCTAGAGTCTCTCTCTCTACATTTTCATCTAATTTTAGTGGTTTCTGTACCCTACTCTCTTTGATAAAAAGATAGAGTACTCTGAGGGTTCTCATTTGAATCGAGTAAAGTTGTGTTTGAGCATCTTTAAAGTTTCCTCTTTGCCTTGCTTGACTTCTTGCTTTGAGGTAGGAACTTTCTACACTTTCCTATGATTTTTAATTTAGTTATCTGTTGTTGTGTAAATAATGTTAGGATTTGGAGGATTTTAGACAAACCTAGGGTTTTAGTTTAAAATAAATAAAAAAAAGGGGGTTCTCAAACAAAAGTATTGAAAATGGTTATGGGCGTAGATATGAGGATGTATTGTACTTAATTTGTTGATTTTGACATTTGGAATGGGTTTTAGAGAAAATGGAGTTTTGTCCTAAAATGACTCAAATTGTTATTTTGTATAAATAAATGAAATTGACATTGGGAATATGAAATTAGATGGATGTTTATATAAATGGTGGAGTTGGATATGTATTACCTCTCACCTATGAAAATTTAGATAATCTATATGTCTTAAAGATTGTATATTTGTTTAGAAATATCTGTTTTGGGCTGATTATTATAGAAATTGCATGAAGATTAGGTGAATTGAAACTAATCTCTTATCTGTTATCATTGAATATGACTCTATTTTTAATACATTGTAAATGTATGGTATATGGGAGAAGAAAGCGGATATACTCCATGTTTTGGAGGAGAAATGAGATAGACTCCACTGAATTAAGTTGGCTTGTGTGTTCAGGGTGAAAACCCTGAAAACCGCGCGTATGCATGGGTGCCGATTCCCGCGGATGAAATTTCCGTACGATGGCAAATAGATGTGTTTGTATGATAAAAAAATACAAACACATCTATTTATATTGTTAGAGACCCAGTGAGTTGTATCCTTAGTTTGGTTGATTGAATGAAATGTATATGATTAATGAATTGAGATGAAATGGATATGATTAACAAATTGAGATGAAATAGATTGAGATATAAAGCTTGGCATAGCATGGTCTTTGGAAAAAGAGTTGTAAATGATTTATCACGGGTATTGTATATGCATATCATATTTATATCTTTGCTAAGATTTGTATATTGTTTTAGATTGTTTCTATTGGACTTTGGCTCACCCTACTGGGGAAAAATCATTTTCAGGTGCTGGTGATATGCCTCCGCCAAGGACTTAGCTTGGGAGGATTGTGGAGCTGAAGGCTCAATTTTGTTTATTTTGTATCTATCTTTTGTACAAGCCTAGGGCTTAACTTGCGTTGAGCTTATGACTCATTTTGTTGTAACCAAGTACGGTCTTGGCATATGAATATCTGTTTAGCTTTCATTCCTTATTACTACTTGTAACACATGCTGTAAATTCAGGATGAACTGTTTATGAATGTAAAGCACATGTGTCACCTTTTGTATACTAACTCTAATTAATGAAAAGTGTTTGGAGTTAGATTATTATACTTATTTTGAGGGCGTTACAGGTATGATTACGCAAGCATAAAAATTTAGAGAGTACGTCACCATGATAAAAATTGGTTCTTGCACCGACACTCTCAGTCACCTATCATAATTTCTAATGTGTCGCCAAACCAACCCAATTGGTTGTTATTTTTCTGCTCCATCACCAGTGGTCGTAATCACAAAGCATAGCCACTAGTTTTTTCGTCTCTTTATGACGATTTTGTTGCCACCAACCATGCCTCCAAGACCACCAAACGTGCTCTTACGCACCTCCTTTACTTGGCGCGTCACTCCACGTCACCACCACTCACTCTACACTCCACCATGTATCAGGATCCTCTAGAGTGGGATTCTCTGAAGTGATCCTTGAAGTGAGTGATCAAATGGCTCAAAATAAAATTAATCAAAACGACGTCGTTTTGGTTAGTAATTTAAAAAAAAAAAAAAAAGGCTTTAATTCAAAATTTCTGCAGATCTCATATGAAGCAGTACAGAGACACATAGAGACAAAGAGAGAAAGAAAAGGGTTGTGTTTCAGATTTCCATCTCTTCACTTTCATCTTCTTTTTCTTCTTTTTCATGGTATTGGCGTTCTTGATCTACTGGTTTCTTCATGGATCTTGATTTGGGTTGTTTATTGTTTTGGCCTGTTTAGAGTTGGTTTAAAATCTATAGTTGGGTTGTTTATTGTTTTGATTGGTTGAAATGTTCTTTGGGTTTCTCTGGGTTTCTTGAATCTATAGTTGGGTTGTTTATTGTTTATTCTTCTCAGGAAGTTCATGGCCATGGATGACACCAAATCAATTTTCATGTGGGTTTCTTTGCAAATCCACCCATTTTCTTCTTCATCTCTCAAATCCATCAAAATCTCTGCAAAATCTGTCCTTGAAGCTTCTTGAAGAATAGAGATTAAAGTGAGTTTTTTGAAGAATAGAGATCAAAAAACTAGAGGACATAGAGATTTCAAAAAATTAGATCTCTGCCAAAAAAATCAATCTCTGCAAAAATCTCTATTTCCTCAGCTCTCTCTCATCCTCCCTCTCGATCTGCAAACTGAGAAGGAAAAAAAAAATTGGGTTGGCCACCAAAACGACGTCGTTTTGGAGAGGGATCATCTCAGCCATTGGTTCTATCAATAGGACATGTGTCGGGCCATAAAAGACCACTCTAGAGGATCACTTCAGGAAATGACTCTAGAGGATCCGGACGCCTCCACCACGTGCGTTCTTCTTCTGTTGTCTCTAATTGATGTAAACCCTATGTGCCTCTCTCTCTCAACGCGCCTTTCGTTGCCGTCAACCCTACACATCTCCTACGTCCCCTGCTAACGTCAGCCCTACAGCACCTCTCTCCTTGCATTGTTGACTGTAGCCCTAGCCAGCTTCAACACACTAGCTCACCCCTATCACAGCTGGTTTAGTCAAACCGGCTTAGTCACCTATTTTAGCCGGTTCACCCTATTTAGACCTATTTTAGGTGTGTTTGGACCGATTCCCAAGGGTTTTTTTTTTGCCTTCTGAAATCAGTGGTAACCTTCATTTTTCTAGATTTTTCTGTTTACTGCACTATTTTTTGTATTTTTTGCATAAATTGATCGCTCCGACCCTGGTCAACAAATTTCAATCCTTCTTGATGGCACCAATTACCTCATCTGGTCTCAAGCTATGTCTACCTATCTCAAAGGATGTCAATTATGGCAGATTATTATTGGTGAATTGAAGCAACTAGTGCAAGCCACAAATGAACCTAATGTCAAATTTATTGACCGTCTTGATGTATGGGATGGTAAACATTATCAAAATATTACCTGGTTTCAAAACACTTCTATCACTTCCATTCATCTTCAATTTTGGCGATTTCAAACTGATACCGACTCCGCTCCTGCTACATCCATATGGGACTTTCTCAAAAGACTGATATCACGCTATTGGGCTTTCTTATCAGTATCATATTCGAACCACTATTCATGGTCAACACCAGACACCAGGTCACACTTCAGTAGTCCTTGCCTATATATAGACCTCTTGTATAGATGATTAAACACATTATTCAATATGCACTTTTCTATTTCCTTGAATTCTGTCAACATATCAAATGGAACTTATGAGCTTTGGAAGTAGTTATATGGGCATCAGCACTGTGGATTGAAAAACTTATTGTCAAGTTTTGATCAACATCAAGAAAGGAAAATGTGAACCAAACTGAAATATTAGGACGATAATTAGGTATATTAACTACTATTGAAATATATTACATTTCTAAAGTTGATAGATCAGTAATTAAGCTGAGCTGGCTAATGTCGTAAACTCTATTACATAATTATGCTACCGATACATATTTCCTCAAAAAAAATGGAACTTATTGGCTACCATTGTAATGTACACACCATCAATGACCCCTCACCTACAATGCTACTTCCATCAAAAGAGTAGTAGCTTCTTTCAAAGGATTTTTAAATTATTTTGTACCCAACAAAAAACCAAATGACAACTGCAACTTGGCATTTTTATCTGTGAATAATTCTATGAATCTTCTATCAAATTATTAAACATATGAAAATATAAAATTCTCATCGCAAGGAAAAACAAGATATAATAATTCTATTAACATCAGCTAATCAATCAGTCCAAGATGCACCCAACATCTTAGCCATGAAGCTAAATAGGTCTGCAGCTTCATCAATCTGTAGCAAAGGAGAAAGGTTGTTTAGAAGTACACTGGATGTGAAAATGTTATGAAATAGAGGAAAAGATTAAAAAAAGGGAATTCAATGTAATATGTTTTAAATTGGTAAGTAGTGTTTTGTATGCTTTGATTTTTTTCTTTTTTCTTTTTGTTTTTTTTTGCCCAATATCCTATCAAAATATGAAAAATTTTAGTTCTAGTTAAGTAAATGTAAAGTTAAATGTGTTGTGAGCCATATAATGAATCTTTGTTCACATGTTTTTAGTTTCGGGTATGTAGCAAAACTAATGACATTAATATAATGCTTACCACTTTTTGAGTTGGACGTCCCGCTCCATGTCCAGCCTTGCACTCAATGCGGCCAATGATTGGGTTTTTCTGTGGGCTCTTTTCCAAACTTGTGCACAAAACATATTGCATGGTCTGAAAAAATGCACAAAACAGTTTCAACAATTAGGTAAAATCAAAATAACATTCAAGAAAAATTGCATACACTTTTGACCTAGCTGCCTACCAAAGGCCTAGATGGTTTCAAAAAATACACAGCATGTGTATGTATATAAATTAAATACCACATAAAGTACTCTACTTTTGTTAGATAGCATGTAAACTAGTAGATATGGCAGCACATCAAATTCCAAAGAAAAAAAAAAATAGTGCATACAGAAAGTACCAGACATACAATGCACATTCTTTCGTGTCCGATACTTTCTGTGAGATAAAATGTTCAAAAGTACCGGACATGGAATGCACATTCTTTTGTGTTTGGTACTTTATGTGCACATATGGCTAAATTCCAAAACCTAAGCAATGTGTTCAATTTGCATGGTATTGGAGAAAACATGAAACTATACAAACATCATGTTTTGTAAAATGTAGATAACTCCACTCTCAAGAATTCTATGACTTCTATCAAGTCCTGCACCTAGGATCCGACTGCAATGATTCACATGATTTATTAAACTGCATTCTCTTTCTCATGTTATTTAAAAATCGGCCAAATTAAATAGAGTGATGCATATGTATAACATCCGTTTCATTTAATAAGCATTTAATACCCGGGACAGTTATCCACACATTGCCATAGTTGTTAAATTATATGAGAATTTAAAAAGTGAAAAGTCATAGTTAGGGGTTAAATTATAAAATTATAGTTCTTATGAAAAAGAAAAGAAAAGTGTTTTGTGAAAATTTTACAAAGTCGGAAGTTGGATTCACCTACGACATTCCACCTTTCAGGAAAACATCCAGTGTAATTATTTTTGCTACATTTAAGTGTAGTTTCAAATGATTTTTGTAGGTTTCATGTGCACTTTTATCATTTTATCATTTGTACCAAAAAAGGAAAAAACTTCAATTTATATTATTCCAATATCCCTTGTAATAAAAGTAATCAATTCAATCACAAACCTCAAACGGATCTAACCTAGATGGTCCTGGCAAAAAGGTGGACAAATGTTATAACATCTAAGAGGAGAACTTCACTGACAAAACATGAACAAGAAACTAGACAATTCAATCCCCAAATGCAGGGTAAAGCAAAGCAAATAATATAGAGAGTAAAATATAATTGCAACAATTAAAGACTCACTGCTAATAACTTTAATGAGTGTAATGGCACAACCCGATCATCATGATCAGCTGTTAGTAACATGGTAGCTGGGTACTGAGAAAACTGATCAGAGGATTGTTCCCATGGTCTCCTCACATTATGCAGTGGCGAGTACCTGAAGATAAATTTTAATAATGGCAAAGAGTCAAAATGACAAAATAGTTACCCAACTACCTGATTGCTGAAAACTTTCAAGTGATGAAAAGCTAAAAGAAAAAGCAACTGAGCTCAAAAATCAAATAAGAACTAACTACTTACTAGCTGATGGATAAACAAGCACGACCAGTTGGAAACAATAAATAGAGCAATGCTATAGACCACTAATTTATCATCACTAATACCACCACTAGTGAGGTGGCAATTGAAAAAAAAAAAGAAAAAAAGAAAAAAGGCACAAAACACATGTGGCAGTGGGTGGGACCCACTACCACATCATTAGAGCCACCACTAATTAGTGGTCTAAAGCATTTTTGCAATAAATAACAGTCATTAAGAGGCAAACAGTAAGACACAGAACTAAATGAGCTTACACGAGACTTGACAACAACAAAATAAATACTAAATGATACATTTTAACATAATTTTAATTTAACAGAAAATATATTCCCATCGTATGCAAGTGAACTGCATTTTAGTATTCCTAAAATGTAGTTTGAAAGTTGGAAACATGGAATAATTTGAGACTAAGCGGTGAACGCCAAACAGTAACAGAAATAAATTACTTACTCGAGATTAATTAACATATTTTACATCAAACAGAAAAAAAATACTCCATCTAAAAAGTCATAATTTCCAAGTTAGAACATTGTACAGGCAGATTATTCAATGAAAATAAATTCACTCACTTGATAAGCCAATGGAACTCTTCCTCCTTCTCTGAGCAGCCAAAGTCACTTGTCCATGCATGACCTAAAAAAGAAACCTAAAAATCAACAAGTGATACTAAAATAAATCTACCAAGTGAACCCACAGATTGCTGGCTGACCTATAGTGAATTTGTGAAACCTAAGCATATCCATAACACCAACATGAGCAAGAGCACAACCAAAAAGATCAGGTCTCTGCAACCACAAAATTTTATGATTTAGTTTATAGACACGATGTATTATGACAAATGAATAAACCCAAAAAATGCCACCAAGAAAATGAATCAACACCGCTATACCTGATTAATGCAAGCCCCAATAAGAAGCCCACCGTTGCTTCCACCTTCAATACACAATTTTTTGGGTTGAGTATAACAAGAAGATGCAAGGTATTCAGCGGCAGAAATGAAGTCATCAAAGCAGTTCTGCTTGTTTGCAAGGGAACCAGCCTTATGCCATCCTTCTCCATACTCTCCACCGCCACGAATGTTTGCTAAGCAGAAAATAACACCTAAATGTTTTGCGAGCACAATACGACTGACGCTGAAATATGGTGTAATACTAATGTTAAATCCACCATATGCATATAACAAGCAAGGATGTGATCCATCCAGAGGAATATTCTTTCTAGCCACTATGAACATCGGTATCTTGGTTCCATCTTTACTAGTCACAAAAACCTTTAAATGAAAAACACAATCAAGAAAAAAAACAAGTTATTGCAACAAAAAATTTCAATATATATATATATATATATATTTTATAAAAAAAATATCCTACTGTTAAATGTTAACAGAAGTGTTTACCTGATTAACATCAAATGCTGTACGATCAAAATCAGGAACAACAATTTCTCGAAATATCTTCATTTCTGGAACAGCTGTGTCCAAGTTGCATTCATATATAATCCCTGGGGTAAGGAAGCTAGTAAACCCAATAAAAACCGTGCTGTCTTTGCGCCTTGCACAAATCTCAGAAACAGTGCCAATGTCAAGAGGTAAGTGGTGTAGAAGGGACCCTGTTTTCAAGTCCCTCAACTGCAGAACATATTTCACATCACTTAAATAACTCACTAGAACTTGATTAACATTAACAGCAACAGCCGATTCAAGCACGTCCTTTTCAGCCTCTTGAAGGACATCAAACCAAGCAGTCGGTTCCTTGAGATCTATTCGGACTAACTTGTATTTTGGAGCATCCTTATTAGTCCGAAAGGTAAAGAGCGTATCGTCATTTGCAATAGCATCGTACTCTGCATCAAAATTGTCGATAAGCTTAACAAAGGGAAGCAGGTCCTTTCTTCCCCTATAACCTTCAAGCCCATTAACAAGCGCAGATATATCACAGTAATAAACTTTATTAACTGGTTTGCAACTCTCCGCAATGGTCAGAAGCAGATACTGCACAAAGTAAATATCCAACCAAAAATGTCTATCAATGCTACAAATCATTTGAATGAACCAAATTAATTAGGGAATATTGATTTCCATGCATACAAGTTGCATACACAGATTTAGTTAAAACACATATATATTCATATCAAGAATTTTCCAAGAGGCAATATTAAATCAAGAAATTTCCATTAAAAATTATACTGAAAGAAATTGCTGCATTCAATACAGACATCCAGTAACCATCATATGCACCGTCATAAATGAAAATGCTTTAGCATCAAAGTCAAAGGAATATAAAAAGACCTTACGAAACTCATATTTACATATTAGATGTGACATTATTAGGACGAATGCCTTCTCTTAAGGGAAGAGTTCATTCATTATCCTAATTAGTAACAGTTAACTTTTCAAAACTTTGTCAATAGTATTTTAACCTGCAAAGAATATTACAATAGCGACTGGGTTACCATCTTTTGAAAAGATGCATTACGATAATAAGCATGCCACATCACAAGCTTCTACTCTCCTTTCTGTACAGTGAATCCCTCTGCATGCTTGTAGAAACCTTGGCAAGTAGGGGGAGTAGCTCCTCTCCATACCTCCTCTCTCATACCCTACATTTCAATCCACGCACAACCGTACATCTCATAGATCTCACAATAAAGGTTCTCCATGCAAAAAATTAACTTCATCAGGCAATTATAAGCACAAAAACAAATCAAATTTTATTTTATAAAATTGATGGTTTAAGTTTACAATCCATGAATCATTCATTTTATAAAATAAAATGCAATTTGTTCTTGTATTTATAATTGTCCAACGAAATTGATTTTTTGCATGAATAACCTTTACTGTGAGGTCTATGTGATAGATGGTTCGGTTCATTTGTGTGTGTCCGAATTGAAGCGCATAAGAGAGGTATGGAGGGGTATGGAGAGATGAGGTATGGAGAGGAGTTACTCCCTGCCAATAGGCCAGTGAAAATTTGTTGGTCTCCCACCACCATCGTTGCATGCAATTCAAGCGGCAACAACACTCCCTCATCCCAGTGACTTCATCTTCTTTGTGAAAAATGTATTTACAGATTGTTTACAGAGCTTACTTCATGCTTGATCAGTTAACTTTCATACAGTTGCAAAAAACAAAATGCTCTCTAGGTTCGTGCTTGATACTCCCAAAAAAACAGAGCTCACCACAGGTTCGTGATTGATACTCCCCCTCAACCATTTGATGAGCTATTTATTAGAATTAATGTATAAAGAGAGAAATACAGAGAAAATAATGTATCTATTGATGTTATTATTGATTGTGTTTATATATGTTTACAATGATTCCTATATATAGGAGAGGATGTGGGAAGAGAATAGGTGAGTGTGTAGTAGGTGTGTAGTAGATGGAGTAGGTGAGGAGTAGGTGGAGAGTAGGTGAAGTTTACAGTGTACATTAACAGCCCCCCTCAAACTCAAGGAAGATAGGAACTAACCAACTTGAGTTTGAAGAGAGTAACAAAATGTGAAAATAAACTGACAAATAAAATAAAATAGGATCGGAAACACTGTATGGTCGTGTCAGACCGTTGGTGAAGACACTGTATGAGTGTGTATATAGGCTGCCCAAAAGATATATATGGATATATATATCGAGCCCTCAAAAGTCGCGCCCTCAAAAGGCGCGCCCACTGCATCAAAAGCCGTGCCTGACAGAAATCATCGAGCGGCGAGCCATCAAAAGTCGCGCCAGACACGCAACGATGCACGTGATCGACAGAGCGCGTGTCGTCCTTTTCGTCATTGTCTTTATAAACCAAAGCGAAGCCTGAGGCTTGGAAGCATAACAAACCAGTTGAAACCTCTTCGTTCTCTGAAAGCTTTTCTCTAAGAGCTGCAAACCCTGAAACACTCTGTAACATCTGAAACACTCAGCATCCCAAAGCATGGCCTCTTCTTCCCGTGGTCTGCTGACTCTCTTTCCAGACCTCAACGAGTCCACAAGAGAGATAACTGGTGCGGTTGCCCTGAAACCTCAACCAAGCGCCCCTGGGTTTGCTCCGTTGACCTTTCCTATGCGGTCTGTGGAGCAAATAATGGCAGCGCGATCAGATATTGAGGCCAATCAGTATACATTGAAGTCATGTGTGGAGACGATGACTGCAGTCACAAACTTGTCGCACCGGCTTCAGAGTAGGACAAATGAGGTGCAGCAGTTAAACGCCCAACTGGCTCTGCTCCAACGCATGTATAAGGATGCTCGAGCAGAGATATGTGTGCTAAAAGCGGAAAACAAGGAGCTGAAGCGGAAGGCCACTGTGATGTTTCGATTTGGAGGTCCGCCATATGCTGCGGTGGAGGAGCAAGGGGGAGTGAACGGGCTCGGCGGGGCGGGAAACACAGAGGCAGCACCGTTAAGGGCCGCCCAGGACGGAGGCAAGAAGAAAAGACCGGCGGAAGAGGCGAAGAGGTGAGGTCAGTGGGTGGCCGTCTGCAGAAAAGAAAACAAATCTTTTGTTGTTGTGATGGTGGTCTTTGTTGCAGTTGGTTTTTTTTTTTTTTTTTTTTTTTTTTTTGCTGTAAAATGTGGATCGGGGTTGATCCCGGCATGAAGAAATGACAAGTTTGTGGAATGAAAACCGAGTTGGTTGTGAATGGAATATATATATATATATATATATTTTGTTTTTTTTTTTTTTTTTTTTTGTTTTTTTTTTTTTTTTTTTTTTTAAATCAACCATCATTCAGTAATGCAGTTGCTAAAGAGAAAGATTAAAAAAGAGTGGTGGAAAGAAAAATTTAAAAGAAATGATGGGAAAGAAAAGAAAATGTGGGTATGTAAAAGAGTGTAAAAGTAGTTTGGAGAAAACAAATAAAAATAATTGATGTTGAAATCAAACGTGATAGGAGGAGAGAGAGGGGGGGAGAGACACACGCTGGACACACACACAGAATACACAGGACACAAAAAAGATAAGATTAAAATAAAGAAAGATATTCTATTTTGGGAAGAGGGAGTCGGTGAGTGGGGTCCAAAAGGTGAAGGAGAAATGATGGGTTGAAAATGTTTTGGGCAAAAGTGGTGGTGAAAGGCACAGAAAAATTGATTAAAAATAAATAAAGATGTGGGGATGGGTTCAAAAGTGGACACTGCCAGTGGAAAATATGAGTGTATTGATTATTTGATATAATAATAATAATAATAAAAATAAAAAGTTAGACCACTTGGGTGACTTGATTGATTGAAAGCTGTGCCTCTGTCTCTCTGCTCGTGCGCAACCCATTTCCCGACTGTTATTCCCAATTATTTGGTCATTGCCTTGGATGAAGAGATCGCCAATCTTTGCCAATCAAAGGATGTTCCTGTGTATAAGAGAGACCCAGATGAAGGAATTGATTCAGTTGCAAGGACCGGAGGAAACCATGCTGTTTCCGGATTAAAATTCCACATCTTGAGGGAGTTTTTTGCAGTTGGGTTACAGTGTTCTTCTCTCAGATGTCGATATAGTGTATTTGCAAAACCCTTTTTATCATCTTTATCGGGACTCAGATGTGGAGTCCATGACCGATGGTCACAATAACATGACAGCTTATGGGTATAATGATGTGTTTGATGAACCTTCAATGGGTTGGGCTCGCTATGCTCATACAATGCGGATATGGGTGTATAATTCTGGTTTCTTTTACATAAGGCCAACAATACCTTCTATTGAGCTTCTTGATCATGTGGCTGGTCGCCTTTCTCGGGAACCGAAGTCATGGGACCAGGCAGTTTTCAATGAGGAGCTCTTCTTCCCTTCACATCCTGGATACAAAGGTCTTCAAGCTGCTAGGAGAACATGGTCGGCATTCTCTACTTCTCTCTCACCGATCTGGTGAGATGTCCTTCAAAAGCATTGTACGCGAACTGAGGGAGATGAAAGATGGAATGGGGAGTATATCAAAACGAAGGGTGGAAGGCAAGCACTGGTGTAACCGAACCCGATCACTTACTGCCCCTGATGTAGCCCCTTCTGAGCCAGTTGAAGGTCACTCCCCGTTGGAGCAAGCAAATGTGGTCCCTGCTTCATGAGAGAAGTGAATTGGGGTTTGCTTGTCAGGGAAGGTGGGATTCCTTCATTGGCAGAGAAGAGAGCTCAGCAAGTTGATTGAGCCATTGTAAGGCAGAGAAGAGTTCAGCTATGGAATTTGTGGCAGCGGAGTGAAGGTATGTGTAGAGGTCCGGCGGGCGGCCAAGGCGAGGCTGCCGCCCGCCGGTGAAGCAGAATGACTAGGTTGTTAACCTTGCTCTGATACCATATTAGAATTAATGTATAAAGAGAGAAATACAGAGAAAATAATGTATCTATTGATGTTATTATTGATTGTGTTTATATATGTTTACAATGATTCCTATATATAGGAGAGGATGTGGGAAGAGAATAGGTGAGTGTGTAGTAGGTGTGTAGTAGATGGAGTAGGTGAGGAGTAGGTGGAGAGTAGGTGAAGTTTACAGTGTACATTAACACTATTAACCAACAAGATTCATATGATCTGCTCATCAAGAATAATATCACCATTGTACAGAAAATTTAGTATAACTTAAGTTTCTGAGAATATGTAATTATGGAAAACAGCAAAGAAGATTGCATAACAGCCAAAGCCTAACAAATAAACCAAAAATCTTGAGTAACTGGCTCCTTTGTACTTTATCACCTGTCATTGGACCCTCACTGAGAGAAAATCAGAGCGCTTTTAAAGAAGACAGACAGCAGAAAATAAGTCGTTTGCGATTGGTCCTCTTTGTAATGATCAATTTTTTTTTCCAATTTGAAGTGAATTGATGAAGGGGCACTACATTTGAAACTCGATAAGACGTGCTAGGACCCTAATCTAGGGAATCTTCCTTCCACCCACATTGTTCATATGATAAGGTAACGTGAGGAGAAACCCACAATAAAATTTCCTTATGCTTATCATCGCCCAAGGAAATAAAATTTCATTATGAACCCTCAAACCCCTACTGTATTTAATTTGGCTTGGGTTAAAGAATAGGCTTCAAAATTACACCTCTAACAAGAAATTCTCATATTTTTCATTTGAACAATTTATCTGACCTGACATAAATACAAAATCTAGACATACACAAGAGACTTAGGGCAAAACTAAAACTGGATATCCTTGAATTTAATTTCATTATCGTAAAAATAATCAAAGAGTAATTTAGCCAGTTCTCACCCCCGTAATAAGAATCAAAGCCTTATTTTTGTGCACAACAACCATAAAACTTGGCTCCAAAGAAGCAAAATACAAAAAGGAGAATAGACTCCTCAGTAAGGAGGTTTGCACATTTGTTATCAACCTTGATAATATAATTAGTTAAACAATTTCAAAAACCGTCCAACAAACAGGGTTAATCACTTTACCAATGATTTTCTAGAGGGGTAAAGTGGAATTTTTAAACAGACAGACATATATGCACAAGGCTAAAAGAATGCACTGAGCCTACGACTCACTCCTGGTTTTTACACTAATAAGACAAAAGTAAGACAAATGCAGCACCAAAAAATGAAAAGTAGAAGTTGTGAAGTGCTTCCTACTTAACTGCACAAACCACAAAATAGTACAGGTAGAAGGCTTGTTACCTTTCCATCATCAGTTACACAAGTGCCAAATGTGTGCTTTGGGTTGTCGGGATCTCTCCAACATAAAATATCTTCAGATTGGTTAGTACCCAAGAAATGATAGTACACCTCATGATTCAAGTTAGCATTGGTCTCAGTCCCAGCATCCAAATTTTCACTCTCCCTACAAACAAAAACAAAAAAAAACTTATCATCATTACCATGATACAGATTCACAATTGCCCCAATATTTTTTTATTTTGTGAAATCTTTTTTCAAAGGCGGAATTTTCCGGATATACTGCCATCATCGTTAATATTTGTTAAGCCAATTTCGACAATGTTATTCCTTTTTCCTTTCCTCTTAAACTCTTTTTCTCAGGCCAGAATTGCTGCAACTACATGTGATAATTTGGAAAACCAATTCAAAGAAGTACTCTGAATATCATTGGTAATATTTTAAAATATCACCAAAAAGGAAATAAAAAAAGAAAAAAGAAAAAAAAAAGAGAAAGGGCAAGACATCAGACTTATCTACTCAAACTTCTTCACATATTAGTTACAGAATTAAAACTATGCAATGTCCAACTGAATATTACAAGCCATGGCTGCTGTTTTACTTACTTGGGAGCTGGGTAGCGGCTATAGAAAAAACCTTTGCTATCATGGGTCCAACTAAGACTTGAAAACTTAACCTGCAACAAAGTGAACAAACATAAAAACACACCTTTTACTAAATAAGGTATGCATATATATAGACAGAAGAATTTTTATTTTATTTTATTTTATTTTTAAATTACGCAATATATTTGCTATGAATGGTCTTTTTCAATTCATATTGAAATGTTAATGAATGTCTTAGTACTCACCCATGACACAATATCAGGCTGGATTGTCTTGTTTTCAACCTGCATAACTTTGATAGTGACCCAATCACTTCCACTTGAGCTAAGTCCATATGCCAAGTACTTGGCATCTTCGCTAACAGCACAAATACTCATTGCAACTGTTCCGTCCTTACTAAGTCCATTCGGATCGAGCAAAACCTCTGGTTCTCCATCCAAACTATCCTGAAACACAATTGAATAAAGCAAAGAAAAGAAACAGGAACCAATGAATCTGTAAACCAAAATTTTGGCCTCTTATGAAATAAAATCTCACAATATTGTCCACATAGTTGTCAAAATAATGAATACTTCAGAATTCAAAACAACAAAAAAACAAAACAAAACAAAACAAAAAAGCAAGAACAAAAACAAAAACAAATGAAGAGCAAAGATAAGGTTAAAGTAATAAAAGATATGGCACTTTCTTATCCAAGATCGAAAAAAACTTCGCATGTTAGAGCAACTCAAATGCTATTCTTCATTTTTCACTAGCTAAATAATCTTTATTTTACCTAACTTTTTATCTATGTGCTCTAACACACTCTTTGTTTCACATATTTATTCACACAAATTAGTTTAAAGAGCCTCCAAAGACTCCAAATGTAAATAGTCTAGTAAAGTCTTCACTAGTCTGTTGGAGAGAATAAAAAATGATGACAGGCTCCTATTGGAGATGCTCTTATAGCTTGTAACTTCTGCCATCAAATATTCTGATTTAAACTAGAAAGTTGTAACTAGAGAGTAACATGACAGAATTTTTAATTTCCATTTTTCACTAGTCCCATCACCAAAAGAAGAAAACAAAAGAATATCAAACTCTGCTCAATATGTTTCTGACCATCAATAACTATATACTATTATGCTTCTGGTGATGTATTAAGACATCCTTTAAAATTCAATTTTCTAATTTACAACTTTTAAGTTTTATCGAATTTGCCTATTATGGAAAAACTTTAATAAACCATAAACAATAACACAAGCGGCATAGCTAGAAATTTCACTCACTGGGATTAGCTAAAAAACCCAAGTGAATATGAAGTCCAAAAATCACTACAAAATCAAAAAAATAAAAAAAGCCAAAAGACCATAAAAAATGGTCAAAATTCCTTCTCTTTTTTTCTTTTTTTTTTTAACTTTTTGCATGGCTTTCCGTAAAATTTCAAAAAATCATTCCCTACCACTTAAAAAAAAAATTCACTTCATATTTTAACCAAAAGTAAAAAAAAAAAAACCAATAAAAAAGTCACTTACTAAATGAAAGCATCAATGTCAAATTCTGAATTCTGCAAACAGAATGAAAATAAAATTTTACATTATAAAGTCACTTCCTAAATGAAAGCATTGATGTCAATTTTTCAATTCTGGAAACACAATTAAAATAAACTTTTTTCATAATATATTGTAATAATTTCATATATTCTCAATAACATCAACAAGAGTAATTCAAACATGTCGAATTGAATTTTATTATATAACTAGAAATATTAATTTATTGATTCAACAAAAAACGTAGAAATATGTCCTTGGGATAAGCTAGAAAGGTAGAGCCACGAGAGTACAACCAAAATGTGAAACCCACTGAGGGGTTGATGCTTATTTTAACTCCAAAATAAAAAAAGAAAATTCAAAAATTTTAAAAAATGCAAATATTAAATAATTTAAATTTTCTTTAACCTAATACTTACCCAAAATAAAATAAAATAAAACCCAAAAATAAAGTCAGCTTTTTGGTTTTTGTAGATTGCACCACTTCTCTATTTCTTTACACGATTTTTTAAAAAAAAAAAATCAAAAAACTAACTTTTAACCAATTTTTAAAAAAACAAAAGGCCAAAAAAAGTAAAAAATTTAGATTTTAACAACCTTTTCAAAACAATAAAATGGTAGAAATACATGAATTGCACAAATAAATACTCATCAAATATACGAGGATAGTAGATATTTTCCATAAAGGTAAGACCCAAAAAGCTAAAGTCCAAACTTTAGAATCTTTCATTCAACTACTGACGCATATGTATTGTATAAGAAAAATATCAAATCAGTTTGTGTGGATATTTCAAAAATTAATTATACATTTATAAAATAAAAAAAATAAAAATAAAAATGTGATTTATTGGAGAAATATCAAATTAAAGACATTTTAAAAAATAATTACAAATTATAAACTTTTCATAACTTTGTAATTATTTTTTAAAATGTCATAGGATGATATACAGAGTGTAGGATGAATGTACAACCTGCATGAAGAGGACATATTGGGGTTGAAGACCAGAGTTATGGAAGTAAAATAACTTGTTCCCTCTCCTGAACGGCGCACGATAGCGCGGGTGATCGAAGAGCTTCGTAATCTTCTCTCGAAGCTTTTCCCTCGTATCACACTTTTCTAGCACTGATTCTGTCAATTTCACCTGCTTTTCTACAAAATCTTTTACCTCCTCAGCATCGGGATCCTCAAGCCTACCCAAAAACAATTCCAATCGAAAATTTTCAATACACCATCAAACATAGCACTCCTGTTTGTTTCAACAGAAAACGTTTCCAGCAAAATTTTCCCAGGCAAAATCAAAATTCAAGCAATGCCTTAATTTTCTCGATAACCAAACGGGTCTAGTACTGTCGTGCAAAATGGTAATTTCAAGGGGGAAATAACAAATTCTGTCAAACTAATTTCAGAGTAATGAAAAAAAAAATTATAAATTTTATCATCAAATAGTAATTATTAAACAAATATTATACTTGTGTGTAATCTCTCCTAATTTCAATCGTAAAATAAAACAATCAATAAAAACACAAGTGAATCATAGCTATGAATTCCAAAAATCACTACAAAGTCCAAAAAAAAAACATAAATATAGTAAAAAATCTCTCTCTTTTTTTTTTTTTTTAAACCCTTTACATATTTTTTCATAAAATAAAACAATTAATAATAAAAAAAAAACATACAAAAAGAAAAAAATTAAAATAAAATACAAAAAACAAACACGTACATAACTTTTTTAAAATAAAATAGTACACGGTATAGAAAACATCAAAATTCAATTTTTTTTTTTTAACACTCTAAAATTCGATTTGAAAATCTATACTACAATAATATGTAAAGCCTTTCCATCGTATTTGGATAAATATGTCTATATTTTGAATTTTTTAAAATATTTTTATAATTATTAATGCTTATGTAAAATTTATATTAAGAGAAGGATGAGATTTGAATTGAAATTATTATACATTTTTTTTGTCATTATTTTGATATTATTATTTTGTTTCGAGTTATGCAGACCGCTGATTACAATATATATACAATCAAATCTTGGAACCTAGCCCACAAAAGGTCAAAGTTGAATCTTGGTTGAACCTTTTAGTTCCCCAAGTACAATAATAGTAAATACAAATAACAAATACAATGAGATTAAATTTGATTTGATTTTGATATTTCAATACCATCGATATGGATCGGAGATGCGAACGCCATGATAATCGTCGACAACGGACTCGTCTCTGCGAGCCAAAGGGTACTGCAGAGGCTCGTCTTCTGGGACAGAGAGTGAACCCATTTTTTTATTAGACAGAGAGAAGTTGGAGACTAGTGTGAGTTTCAAGAGAGAGAGGAGATGGTTTTGTGGTGGTTTTGGTTAGCATTTTATAAGAGCAAGGTTTGAAAATATGTTTTTTTAATAATTTTTTTATTTTTTAGTTAAAATATGATATAAAAAGTTAATATATTTAGAATAATTTTTTAAACTTTTATATAAAAAAATGAGTAAAACGTAGAAATAAGTTTTTTTTTTGATTTTTTAATATAAATTATTAATATTTTAATTCTTTTAATAAATTTTTAATTTTTAATTAAAATTATCACTTACCAAACGAAGCCTAATTATGGAGAGAGTAGAATGGCGTGGGCGTGGCAAGCATATGAGAACATGGTGCGGAAAGTTTGGGAGTGATGGTGGGATCCAAATCTGATAAGAGTTGGAAAAAGTGGAGTAATGTGTCGCCACTTTGTTCCAATTATGTCGTCATTGTTTTTTGTGGACTTTCTTTGTTGTCCCTCTCCCTGTCCACGTGTTCTCTTTTGTCATTAGATATCACTACTAGGTTTTTGCAGTGGATTGAGTTTTTGGGGTTTTTAGTTAATTTTTTTTTTCTTTTTTTGTTATTTTAAGTCTCATTTGACAATATTACATTTTAATTTAAAAGTTAAAAAATTATTTTAAAAGCTAAAAATCTAACAAAATATATTTTTTTAAAATGTTAAAGATGTTTTTTTCTTTTTACTTTGTGCATAATTTTTGATAAAAAAATTAAAAAATTATCTTAAATATACTAAATTTTTTATCTTATATTTTAATTAAAAAATCAAAAATTACTAAAATAGTCTATTCTCAAATGAAGCTGTAGTCTAGGCTAAAAAACCTCTTTTGGGACGAACACTTTGACTTTTTTGACAGACAAAAAATAAATAATTATAGTTTAAATGTAATATTTTATCTTATTAATTTTTTAACCTATTTTGTCTATATTGTCTTTAGTATCATTCTTTTTTTCTTCTTTTTTTTCATATATTCTCTTTCACTAAAAATAAAAAGCCTCTTGACAATTTTATACCATCAATTAAAAAATATAAATATTTAGAATAAATTATAATAGCTTCCTCTGAGATTTATAAAAAAAATATATAATAAATCTCACAAGTCTAAAATAATTATATTAAACTCTTTAATTTTAATTCACACAGTACTTAGTCTCATATTTTCATCAACAATTCATTGATCATTTGCATCAAAAAATGATATTATTCACTGTGTTTGGTTTGAGTTTTCTGAATTAAGTTTTTTGAAAATTAAGTTTTTTTATTTTCGTGAAAAAATATTTTAAAAAATTAAGAAATACATAAAAATATAAAAAATGTACTAAATTCTTATATTTTTTTATATTTTTGGTATTTAGTGAATTTTTAAAAGATTTTTTTTACAATTTTTTTACTTTTTAGGTGTATTTATGTTAGGTGTGTCTAAAAAATAAAAAATTTACATAAAATATTAAAAAAATTCAGTGAAAACAAAAAAATACGAAAAATAAGAGTATAGAATTTTTTAAAAATGGGAACTAAACAAAATGATTATTTTTTTTCATTTTTTTTTTGTTTGTTAATAAGCCATAAAATAAAATGACAGAATTTACAAGATTCCAAGGGCATATCCCGGGGCCTATCACATCTATACGCCAGACCCACCTAGAACATAACTGCTACAAATTAACGTAAACCAATAAAAATAAATAAGATGATGGGACATACATCCTGTTCAAAATGGGGCTAAGGTGCCTGCTGGCCACTCAGCACAGCAGATACTGCTGTCGATTCTATGGACTTATTTCGTAATTTGTTTTGATAATTTAAATTATTTATATTTTAGAATATATTAAATAAAATATATTTATAAAAAATTAAGTTAATCGGATATCGTTAATCTTTTCATTTCTTTACATTTGTATTCATTTTAATATTTTAAATCATAATGTCATTTGTTGTTGAAGATACAAATGTAAGTGGAAGAAAAGGTTAACGATATTCGATTAATTTAATTTTTTACATGTATGTTCTACTCGATATACTCTAAAATGTGAACGATTCAGATTATCAAAACGAATTTCGAAATAAACCCATAGGGCAGCACAGTAGTATCTGTTGTGCTGGGTGCATAGCAGGCACTCCAAATCTATTCAAAATCCATATTTAAACTAGAAATAGGAAGAATAAACAAGTACAAAAATCCAAACATTAAGACTCTTACATAAAGGGAGAATGAACAAGTAAATGAGATGTTATTATCTCATTTATATTGAAATGTATATTGTTTATCTTTGTGTCTTTACATCATTTGCGTTAGTTCAATCTCTTTAGACTTACTAAAATAGAATTAGTGTAATTATGCCAAAATTATGAAACTTGTTATATTTTCTCCAAAATGCAAGGGAGGTTAGTGTAATTCATTTAAAATTTTATAATTTCAATATACTTTTCATATATTTCAAAATACTTTCATATGTTTTTATGCAATTTTTGAATATTTTAATAAATTTGTACACAATTTTTAACAATTATAATGGCGGTGTTTGGGAAGTGGGGGCTATAGGCTATTTTAGCCTCAAAGTGTGAAAAAAGTAAAAAGCCTCAACAGTAATTAGACACCATTGATTTAAAAAAAAAAAAATAGCCGGCAGCCTACACTATCAATGACAGTGTAGGCACGGTGTTTTGTCAGCCTACTCCCATAGGCAAAAATGACAATTTTGCCCTTATAGACCAAATTTGGAAAAAGTGAGCTTAGGGGTAAATTTGTCATTTCAATTTCAAATATCATTTCAAACATATTTTTCATTACAACAACTCAAATAAAAATCTATCATATCTTCTCAAACACAATAAAAATCCATCATATCTTTCCAAACACAAAAATTAAAATAACCTACTAAAATAGTCAAAAAGTCAAAAAATCTCTAAAATAGCCACTTCCCAAACACCCATAATATCTCTTAAGGGATGTTTTTGGCATTTTTCAAATAATTAAAAGCGATGGTTCAGTTCGGTCCAGTTTGTGGAATTCACCACGAAATTTATTAAGGCCTCATTTGGGAACAAACTAATTTAGTAACTTTTTTGGCTATTTGGCTAAAATATGAGTTAAAAAAAACTAGTATGTTTGGGATGACTTTTTAGCTTTTTACGAAAAGATGTGCAAAAAATTGAGAGAAAAGAGAATCTTTGACTTTTTGATATGAGTTGTTAGCTTTTTGGCTTTTTTAGTAACTTTTTGACTTTTTAGCTAAAAGGGAAGGTTCTCAAACGAAGCCTAAGTCATTGATTTTTGTTTATTTTAAAAAAAAAAATTGTGTAAATTATTTGTTAAAAATTTAAATGAATACGATAATTAATGTTTTAGAAAAATAGACAGTTTATTTTTAAAAAAATTAGTGTAAGTTATTTATTATTTAGATGAATATAATTTTATTTTTAAAATGGACAATTTTATTTTTAAAATCATATTTGTCACTTATTTTTTTAAAATAAATATAATAAAGTTATTTTTTTTTATAAATAATCTGATCTAAAAAAGGAACTGGTATAGATTTGTCACATATTTGTTTGGGTTTATAATAAATTAACCGAGATTTGTTATATACTTGTAATTATGTGTTACGAATTTCACATTTAATATAATTTTCATAATACTTATTAATTTATCTTTTTATCAGATAACAATAAAAAATATAAATAATGATTAATTCCCTTATGTTGTTCTCACAATTCCACCCCTAATGATGTGGAGAGGCAAAAGATCCCCTAATGGTGTGGAGAGGCAAAAGATGTGAGAGAGAGGAGTGTGCAACCGTTTCATATGAGTGGGCTACGTCATTATGGATGGAATTAGGGAGCAAAATTAGAAAATCTAACACCATTAATTTTTTTCACAGATTGACAATGAAAAATACACTATAATCTTGGGTGAATCACTAATAAATTCTAAAATGTGGTCTTGTGAACTGTTTAGTTTTTTTCTTTTTTCTTATAAACTTGAAGGTCCTATTAAATTGAAAATTACACAAAAAGGTAGTCATTACATAGTTGGGTTTAAATTTTTAGAGATAAAATTGGGTTTCTTCAAATGTAAAATTAGATATTTGGGCAATTTACACTATAGAAGTTTTGAATTTTCCCTCTTTTTGGAATAAATCCCATATTATGAACAAAAATGTAACACTCTAATGTAACACTCCAATAACGTAACACTCCAATGTAACATATTAAAAAACTCCTTTATGTACTTTTTTCAAACGTAACAACGTAACACTCAAAAAAAAATTCTTAGTATACTTTTTTCAAACATAACACTCCAAATATATAAATAAAAAAAATAAAAAAAAAAATTCCTTAGTGTACTTTCCCAAATGTAACACTCCAATTAATGTAATATCAAATGTAACACTCTAATGCAACATACTCAAATGTAACACACACAAAAACAATAAAAAAAAAAAAACTCTTTAATATACTTTTTTCAAATGTAACACTCATAGTTTGAAATTATACATTTGTCCAAAACTTTCTAAGGAATTTTTGTACACCTTTTGGAATTGTTTAAAGAATCCCACATCATTTTTTTGGAGTGCTATATTAGAGTGTAATATTTGAAAAAAATACACTATGGAGTTTTTTGGTGTGTAACATTAGAATGTTAGAAGGAGTTTTTTTTTAGAGTGTTAAATTGAAGTGTTATGTTTGAGAGAAGTACAGTAAGAATTTTTTTTTTTTTTTTTTTGAGTATTATGTTTGAGTGTTATATTGGAGTGTTACAGTTTGAAATTATACATAACTTACAAAGGAGTTTTTGTACTCCTTTTGAAATGTTTGAAGAATCTCACGTCTTTTTAAAATGTTTAAAAAATCTCAAATTTCAAGTCATTTTTATACTCATTTTGAAATATTTTCCAAATAAAAAAGATTATCATATAAAAATTCAACCCAAATTTGATTCTCATATATTGTCTACCTTACCTTTTGATGATGCAATATGGTCAGTGGTGGATGGGTCGGACTCGCCTACTCTTTCAACGGGTCTGCTGGTCATCGAATCCCCGATGCGTTCCTGTAAAAAGGTCCAGAGGGAGAGTAGTCCCCTGACGGGCACTCCGAAGATCAAGTTCGGTCAAGGTAGAGAATTAATGATAGACAGTAGTTGGTTTTTTTGTGCAATAAAGAAGAAGAAGAAGAATACCATCTATAAGATGGCTGATGTGTGGGTGCAATAACTTTGTACGGTCTTTGTCTGCTTATGTGGCTAATTCCCTGACTGAGAGGTGTTTGAACATTATTGGTCCTGGCCCAGCATGGGCTTCTCAAAGCTACTGGGCTTTAATCGTGACTGCTTGGAAGGCTTAGGACAGGGGTGGCTTGAGTTTACCTGGTCTGTGCCAATCAGTAGTCTCTCATTCCTAAGTACAACTTTAGTCTAACGAAGGGAATATGAAGAGTGGAAGTTATTAGGACTCAAACCTGCCTCTGTAGGTTTAGTGTCATGACCAGCCAGTAACCATAAGTTACCTACGGCCTCTATAAACAAAGCCATTAAATATAAGGTACGGGGCTTAGCGGATATATAACGCATCATAAAAATTTATCCATTGAGCCATGCGTATATGAAAAAAAAAAAAAGCTTGCATTAAAATTATAAACCATTCTATAGATAAGTGCATACATTACAAAAGTTTTGAAGCAACGTCCAGTCCACAATTTCCAAAACTTATACATCATACATACACAAAAAAAAACCCTATACTAAAAACCAAACTAAGAGCTCATAACAAAATTGTTTAGACTTGCTTGACTCCACACGAGTCCAAGTTGGCTCCTTCTCGGGAGCTCTACAAAAGGGTTGACCACTAGGTAATTCCAAGGCGACTTCTATCCATGATGCTCATCTTGCTCACCTACACATATATATATATATATATATATATATATATATATATATATATATAAATAGTGAGCCAATGCCCAATGAGTAATAACAAGATAAACAGGTTATATAAATGAAGTTCAATATCATTACAAATATAAATCTTAGCATCAATAACCATTTTATTCATACGTGTGGCACATCTAATAGAGTAACAATGTTTAACTAACAATGGGACCTCAAGGGTCAATCAATATATCATATCCAATGTGACCATTAATGTCTGACAGTAAAGATTCCTATATTTCGATCATCCAAAAGGCCACGGTATTGTTTTCCCTGGGTGAGAGCCAATGGGTCATGGTATTAATCTCCCCCAAGCAAGGGTCAATGTTCAACGGATGCCACCAAATCATTTCAAAATAGAACTTCATTCATTAAGAGAAAATAATATTTCAATGACTCATTCAATCAATCATATATCAAGTTCAATCGCAATAACATTTTCGAAAGTAAACATAACTTAAACATATCTTTATAAAGTTATTACTCATAATGGGTTATGTTTTCACTAATCCTTGGACGTTCACCTAGAGAAAACACATAACAAAAGCACAATTGAAGCACCAATTCATTTTAATTCAATTCTTCTCATGCGTCTCTAACTCATTCTATGGTTATATGAGTCCATTTGGTGCTTAAGGATGCTAGAAATGACATAAGAGTGCAGTTATACACTTAAAAGAGTTAGTCAAACTTTGCTGAAAACAGGGTCTCCACTCCAGCGCAGCTTTCTTCGCTCGGGCGGACGTCCAAAAATAAGGGCAATCACTCGAGCACAACTTCGGTTGCTTGAGCGGTCTGCAAACTTGGTAAAAGTACTGGTTGCATGAAATTTCCGCTCGACGGTCGCTCGAGCAGAAGACTAAAAAAAAGTGGTCCTCGCTCGAGCGCCACTTTGGTCGCTCGAGCGGTTTGTAAAATTTTGTAAAACTTCTGGGAGCTCGATTTTTACGCTCGAGTGGATAGGCTAAATTCTGGAATTTTCATAATTGTGTTTGAAGTTCAAATATGATATTCAAAGCCCCAAAACTTGTATTTCTGGTACAAAAACATGGAGAATCATTATATAATTTGAAAACACTCCCAATGTGAAATCATTTACTCAAAATCATGATCCATTTGACAACCCAAAGCTTGAAACTTTATATTATAAATCATGCATGCATCACATTGAATTTGTATCTTCCTATATCTTCCCAAAACTTGA
Organism: Camellia sinensis; assembly: GCF_055761805.1. Lineage (NCBI taxonomy): Eukaryota > Viridiplantae > Streptophyta > Magnoliopsida > Ericales > Theaceae > Camellia > Camellia sinensis. The sequence goes on from NC_138966.1 coordinate 19,987,705, forward strand.
TCAACCCACATGATAAGTTCGAAAACACGATAAAACCCTCAACTTAAGTTACAAAAATGCCATGCATATGAGAATTTCAAGGATTCTTACTCAAAATGCACATGCATGTATGCAATTCAACTCTTTTACACTCAATTCATGAAAATTTAACACATAACTCTAAATTACATGCAAAAGAGTGTTGGAACTGGTTGAATTAAACTTCTCCATGCAATATTTTCAAGAATTAAAGATGGATTTCATACCTAGTGTTGAATACAAGTGTTGGCCTAGCTCAATTCACCAAACCTCTAGCAAATTTTCTTTAAATCTCTTCCTTCTCTCTCTAAAGTATTGAGCTCTCTTCTTTCTCTCTCAATTATCAACCAAGAGTTGTATAACATGAGCATATAATCTTATTTGACCCATTTATATGGTGTGATTAGCTAACCTAATCGAGTATGATTAAGGTTAAGTAATTAGGCTCAATTCTAACTAATTTTAATTAGTTTATTCTAATTATTTTGATCCGAATCAATTTTCAATAAAAAGTTTCCATAAAATTCTAAATATTCTAATTAGTCCATTAAGCTAATCAATTTCAATTTCTGAACCTGTCTTGGTTCTCAATTTATGCCTCTAAGTTGCCAATTCGAACAGATATTCCATGTACTAACAGATAACGATAAAATGTAATCACACAATTAAACACATAATCATGCAATTAGGCTTATTGAAATAATGTAATATCATAGTTCGGATGTCGGGGTCGTCACAGAGGTAGTTCTTCAAGGCGGGGAAGGTGGCACAGGACGGGCGGGTAAGTTCCGCTGCGGAGGGGAGAAGGTGGCTCTACAGCAGAGCATGAGGGTGGTCTACCGAAAAGGTGGTGGATCGATAAGGTGGTTGACTGATGAAATGACCAACCGACGAATGAGGGCTACCATCAGAACTACCAACCGTATGGATAACCAACCAACAAGGTGGCCGACCACAAGAGAGACTGGCCGGGAAGGTGGCTGATCGGGAGGGTGACTGAGCATGTTAAAAGATCAACCAACAAGGGTGGTCGACCATTAAGATGATGGACCGCAAAAGTGGACGATCGTGATGGTCGACTGTCAGGATGGCCAACTGGGAGGGTGATTGAGCGTGATGAATGATTGACCAACAAGAGCGGTCGACTGTCAGGATGGCCGACTGCAAAGGTGACCGAGCGTAATAAACGACCGACCAACAAGGGTGGCATTGATGGGGCATGAATGGGCATGGGGCTCGAAGGACAAAAACGCATGTGATGATGTGAAGTGGAAAATACAGGAAAAAAAAGATAGTTAATGATGGTGGCATAGCGCCTGTATACGCATGAGGTGATCTGCACCGTTGATTAAGATGTTATATTGTCGATGGAAAATGAAAGGGTTTTTTATAGTGGGGGATTGCAAAGAGGTGGGGGTTTTATCATGGTTGTTGGGTTTCAAACTAGCAAAATTTAATCATGATCCGTGGAACATAGGCAAGCCTTGGGCATTTGGTCTTGTGCAATTTACGTATCTAATTGCGAGAAATTGACAGATCCCAGATTTTTCTCCATTCATCTCGTGTGATTCTCTCTTGTTTCACATTTCAAACTTTCTGTTCCTCGTGTCCGAGGCGATTTATAGGAATGTAAGGGAGATGGCAAAAGAGAGAGCCCCTACCTTGGCGCTAGACGCTTTAGGCGAAGACGACGAGATTGCTTTAGCAGAGAAGTATAGAACGGGAAGGTTAGAGAAAAGAATGGGGAAAAGGCCACATGGCCCATTCTGGAAACTATGATACCGGCCGTCCAACTATTGAGCCAAATGGCCCTCGACTATTGGCACACCAAGGCAGATAGGTCGACACTGACAGCGGGGATCTGGAGGGACTGTGAATTAAGTATCAGATCCAAACAAATATGGAGTTAAGATTGCCACTGGCAATAGAGAGGGCGTTGGATGCGAGGCCCCAGGACTTTACGTTGTATAAAGAGGCACTCCACGGGGGTTTAAGGTTGCTAATTTCCCAAATCGTCATCGATGTGCTTAATTGGCTAGAGGTGGCACATGGCCAATTGATGCCCAACGCATGGAAGATTCTGATGGCGTGCGTGATCTCCTGGCCGTGGGTGATCGACGGGAGAACGATGTCGGTGGAGGAGTTGTTTTCTTGTTACAAGGCGTCCGGTCAGCAGGAGACATGAGTAACCCTGCAAGTAGCGACAGGCAGTGGATTGGTCGTAAGGTTGCCCTCATCAGTCAAAGGGTGGCGAACGAAGTAGTTTTTTGTATTAGAGAATGGAGAAAGGAGGATACGGACAATGTGGAAAGTCCCTACCAAGTCGCTAGAGCTGAAGTTGAATGTCGCGGCAGAGGGTAGGGCAAATCAAGTGAGACGGTAGAGGGAAAAAGAGGAGTTAAAGTGGGATGACTTGGTGAACCCTCTGCCATATTTGCTCTGGGCTTGGGGCCAGAGCTTGCGGAGGGAGATTCGACGCTTAAGGAGGTGGAGGCGATAAGGAAAGCCCATGAGGCAAAAGATAGGAGGATCCTAGTGGTAGTAGAGAAATACAAGGAAAAGGAGTTGGGACTAGCGCCAAAGGCAGTGGTGGAGAGGGTGGCACGCCTAAGGCCTAAGTCGTTGCTAGGCAAGGACTTGAGTACTTTTGAGCCATTGAAAGCACTAGTGGACCTGCTGAAGGAGAGGAGTATGATGGAGATAAAGAAGGTGTTGAGGAAGAAAAGAAAGGTGGTGAGAGAGAGTGGGGAGAGAGGGCTGGCTTGGATAAAGAGTAAAGGAACAGCGACAGTGGTGAGCAGCGAGGTAGAAGTAAGGCCCAGGCCAAGGATGGTTGTTGAGGAAGAGTCTAAGGCCCTAATTGTAGAGATGGTGGTGGTGGGAGGGAAGAAGGAAGGACAGGTGGAGGAACAGACTGGCAATGTTTTGGCGCTAAAAGAAAGAAGAGAGAAAGAGGGTATGGCAGAAGGAAAGGCAGGGGATGAGAGCCTTGTCCAAGCGAACACAGCAGCTAGAGCCAGAAAGACGGCTGCTCACCACCTTGGAGTAGTAGTTGTTCTCCCGCCAACAAGGTGGAAGAGCCTGCCAACGTGTTAAGTAATGCGCGAGTGGCGACAGAACGCTTGTTGGGAACGATAGAGGATGCAACGGTCAGGGATGTCTCCAGGTTTGGAGAGGCTAATCTAATGAGAGCATTCTGTTCTCCCCAAATAGAATCGTTGACACTGGCAGCGACATTAGTGGGCAAGGGTGTGGGAGCAAAAATGGAGGTCGTCTCACTTAAAGCTCAGTTGGAGAAAATCTAGGCAGAGTTAGGGAGGGCGAACGTGGAGTGTGCACGCTGGCGAAAAGCAGCACGAAGCGCTTGCTATTAAGGGTTGAAACACGCACAAAAAACCAAGAAGATGGAGGTGTTGGCAGTGGTTCAGGGCTTCGTAGTAGAACGTGCCAAGGGATGGAAGGAAGAAACTAAGGCGCAGTTGGTAGAGGCCAGCGCGCAGCTGGGCGAGAAGGCAACGGAGTTGGTTGTGGAGCAGAGACGAGCCCAAGAAAGCTAGGAGGCATGTGAGACCGTAAATGAGAGATTGAAAGAAGCCCTAGTCAACAATGAAAAGCTACGTAAATCGTTTTTGAATGAGAAGGAAGAGACGGATGCACGGGCGGCAGGGTTGGCGAAGGCCTTGGAAGAAGAAAGGGTGAAGACAGCAGAGTTAACCAAGATGATGGCGTCAGAGAAGGCGGCTTACCCAGATATGTGTACCGCTGCGGTGGAACATTTTAAGTTATCACCTGAGTTTCAAATAATAGTTGACGCAACCGTAACGAGGAGCTTGGCCAGAGAGGGGGAAGGTGGGGTAGGGCTGTCGAATGCGGCGGTTGTCGACCTGGTGGAGGGGCAGACCAAAGGAGAAATAATCTAGAGTTTTCAGCAATCAAACTATTACAAGCATGAATTGAGTATGTACTGGGATAGTGGGTGGGTGAGTTGCCAACGGAGGGGAGCAGAAATCTTCCCAAACATCAACGTTAATCTCCTAAAGCTAAGAGAGGGAGATATCGCTCAAACTCCCCTGGATGAGGGTGTTAAAGAAGAAGATCTAGCATCCAGTAGGGAGGATTGAAGACTTAGCTTTGCTGCCAACAGTTTTACGTACTTTGTTTTGCTGTAATTTGCTTTTGTAAAGATTTAACTTGAGCTTGTGTAAAGAATTTTGGAGTTTGTAAGAATTTTTGTGTTGAATTATAAGGACCGTTCTTCTAGTTGGTGGAGTAATGAACTACTCCTGTTTTGCCTTTAGTAAAGATGAACTGGCCTTGTGCATGTTGTTTTATTTGAAAGAAAGAACAAAGATGGATTTTTGGGAACTGTAAAAACAATCTTTGTAATAAAAAAGATGTGATTATATAAAAACTTGGATTTGTGAATTTGAAAACTACATAAATAAACATGTGATTATTGTTGTATATACACTGGAAGGCGTGCTAGACTTAGTTTGAATGAGGCTTGCTGGACTCAGTGTGGTTGAGCTCTTTAGGGTCAGTCTGGCTAAGGCTTGTTTCGCTTACTCTTGCTGAGCTCTTTAGGCTCAATCTAGCTGAGGCTTGCTTGGCTTAGTTTGGCCGAGTTCTTTAGGCTTAGTCTAGCTGAGGCTTGCGGTGCTCAGTCTGGCTGAGTTCTTCAGGCTTAGTCTGGCTGAGGCTTAGAGGGCTTAGCCTAGCTGAGGCTTACTTGGCTCAGTCTAGCTGAGCTCTCTGGCTAAGGCTTGGAAGGCTCAGTCTTGGCTGAAGCTTGCTTGACTTAGTGTAGCTGAGCTCTTTGCCATGCACCTTGACGTAGCAGATGGATGATAACGAAGCTCCCTCCGGTGACAATGAACACAATTGTCTACCAGAGATTGTTCCCATAGACGACGCCAACTAATGATGCAATGTGGTCAGTGGTTGATGGGTCGGACTCGCCCACTCCTTCAACGGATCTGCTGGTCATCGAATCCCCAATGCGTTCTTGCAAAAAGGTCCAGAGGGAAGGTAGTCCCCCGACAGACACTTTGAAGATCAAGTTAGGTTAGGGTAGAGAATTAATGATAGACGGTAGTTGGTTTTTTTGCGCGAGAAAGAAGAAGAAGAAGAAGAAGAATGCCATCTATATCTACAAACGTACCTCGAAAGCTTCCTTATATCCCTTGCTCATCATTTCCTTGTCCATTCCGAGTTGTCTTTTTGGCCGAAAGTCTATAGCCTAGTTAACATCGTTCATGGTGATTCTGCATGCTCCAACGTGAAGAGTCCTGCTACATTTAATGTTATGGCGGCCTCATTAAATGATTGATGTGTAGGTGCAATAACTTTGTAGAATCTTTGTCTGCTTATGTAGCTAATTCCCTGCCTGACAGGTGTTTGAAATTATTGGTCCTGGCTCAACATTGGCTTCTCAAAGCTACTGGGCTTTAACCGCCACTACTTGGAAGGCTTAGGATAGGGGTGGGTTGAGCTTACCTGGGCCGTGAGCAGTACCCTGGGCTGTGTGTTGGGCCCTCTCGAGCCATGCCTATCACCTTTCTAGCACAAAAGAAAAAAAAAAAAGGGAAACATACTAGAAATAAAGATATAACCGTAAATTTAATTTTTAAATAATATATTAAATTTACGTTTCCAAAATTAATGGGATTAATTAGTTTATAAGAAAATTTTTGAGACTAAATGAATTACTATTTCTTAAAATGAGATTTATATGTAAATTTTTTTATAATTTTTTATTATATGTATTACATAGTTAAATTGAACTCCTCCTAATCATACCAAACTTTCACTGCTTCATCATTAATTCCATTTCAATTTGGAAACTTTTAACAACTACTAAATCAATATGGAGATGGATGCCATCGTGATATCTCTTTTGGTACATTGTAGAGTAGAGAGGTGAGATTTGAAATTGAAGTATAAATTTGGATTGACTCAAATCTTGACTTTACCCAGTCGGCTACTCTGCATCTTATCTTATATATGGTTCAGAGATAATGAAAATCAATACATCTGAATTAATTTTATAAAATATAGAGTAAACTACACTGACCTCCCCTGAGATTTTTGACAAATACAGAAATCTTTCATGTAGTTTCAATAATTACAGTAACTTTTCTTACTTTGCCTGACATTCTCCATATTCTCCCCTTTGTCAAATTGTTCTAAATGGTGTTATTTTTTCTATAGTAAATTACCTTATTGCCCTTCCTTTTAAAATGTTAAAAAATATTTTTAGATTGAAGGACAGGTTTAGAAGAAACAAATAGGTGCCGTTTGGTAACACTTACGTTTTCAGTTTTTTGTTTATATTTACAAAAATTTTAAAAACTCAAATAAAAACTTGTTTGGTAAAATTTTTGATTTATAAATCAGTGATCTCAGTTTATAAATTTGGCCAAAAAATGGAAACACAAAAAATGTGTTTCCGTTTTGAGTTTTGAGTTTTTTTTTTTTTTTTTTTTTTTTTTTTTTTTTTTTTTTTATCACCCAACACTAGCCACCACCTGCCACCATTTTCCACCACCGTCTTCCGGCACCTCCACCCACCCCCCACCCCGCACCACCACCTGCCACCACCACTCACCATCCACCTGCCACCACCACCCACCAACCACCACCACCCACCTGCCACGCACTCACCACCACCACCCACCTCTCGCAGCTGCCACTGTTACAAAATAGTGTTTGGAACAGTATTTTTGGATTTATTTTTTTTTAAATATTAAAAAATAGTTAAAAAAATTATTTTTTATTTTAAATATATAATTTTTATTTAAATATTTTTAAATATTTTATTTTATTTTGTAAATATTTTAATTTTTTTAATTTTAATATTTTAAACTCAAAACACAACTTTACGTTCAAATCGTAACCAAACACATAACTCAAAACTCAATTCAAAAATTATTTTCAAACCTCATAAACAAACACATAACTTGACACTCTACACTACTTTCAAAACTCTACACTCAAATCGTAACCAAGCGCATAACAAAAAAATTAAAGTATTTAAAAATATATTTATAAAATAAAATAAAATATTTAAAATAAAAACTATATATTTAAAATAAAAACTATATATTTAAAATAAAATAATAATTTTTTTTAATCTTTAAAAAATATATTTAACATAAGTTTGTATTTTTTTAAGTTTGTGTTTAGTTGTGAGTTTTGAAAATAATTTTTGAATTGAGTTTTGAGTTATGTGTTTGGTTATAATTTGACTTGCTATTTTAACTTGTTTGGTTATAAATTTTGAAATTTTTTGAATTTATTTTCTTAGGGTAAATATTTTATATTTTAAATATTTACTTATTTATTTTAATATGCATTATATTTCATACATTTATGAGTTGTATTTTTTTTTAATATTTTAAATTTTTTTGAAATATTAAAAAGTTTTAAAAATATATTTTTTTATTTTAAATATCTAGTTTTTATTTTAAATATTTTATTTTATTTTATAAATATATTTTTAAATATTTTAATTTTTTTTGTTATACGTTTAGTTACGATTTAAGTATAGAGTTTTGAAAGTAGTGTGGAGTGTCGGGTTATGTATTTGGTTATGATATTTGAAAATAATTTTTGAATTGAGTTTTGAGTTATGTGTTTGGTTATAATTTGAGTATGAAGTTGTGTTTTGAGTTTAAAATATTAAAATTAAAATATTTACAAAATAAAATAAAAATATTTAAATAAAAATTATATATTTAAAATAAAAAAATTATTTTTTTTACTATTTAAAAAAAATAAATCCAAAAATATTGTTCCAAATATTATTTGTTTCTTTCAAACCTGTCCTCCAATCCAAAAATATTTTTTAATATTTTAAAAGGAAGGGCAATTAGGTAATTTACTATAGAAAAATAACACCGTTCGGAAAAATTTGACAAAATGGGAGAATCTGGAGAATGTTAGATACAGTATGGAAGGCTATTGTAATTATTGAAACTATAGGGGAGTTCTCTGCATTTGTCAGAAATCTCATGGGAGGTCAGTGTAATTTACCCAAAAATCTACCATATCTATCTATACTATATATATAACTATATCTATACTATATATACTAGTGAAAATCTGTGCTATGCACGGAATGTGAAAAAAAAATTAATAAAATATATTTATATAAAATAATATAAATAGTTAAATTTTTGTATGTAAATTATGAAAACAAAAAATATATATATATATATTGAAATCTACAATTTAAGTTTCACAATTTTATCATAATTTATTTATCAATTTTTAGTTTGTCAAAACTTCAATGATGTAACTTTCAACTCCCTTACTAGAGTTGTAAATTTGGGCAAGTTAAACACAATCAACTCGAGTCAAGCTTGTAAATTTTTATAGATTGGGCAACATAATTTTTAATTTGGTGAGAACCTATGTAAAATTCAAATATTCGAATAAATTTGAATGGACTTGGGCAGAAACACCAAATAACATAAGTAATCAAAATAAAATTGTTTATATAAATATATAAAATTGTTTGCTAATTTATTTTTGGGGTATTTTTTTTAAGGTCCCCCGTATTAAGATTTTATAGACATGAAATATTTTCATAATAGTTGGGGTCTTTCAAATTGTTACAGAGTAATTTTGAAGTAGAGAAATTTTGATCTATAGAAATTTCGAAACAAAGAAATTTTAATCCAGAGAAATTTCGAAACACAAAGAAATTTGTCTGAAATTTCTCTAGTTTACTTACAAATTTCTCTGTGTTTTAACCAATTTTGTCTGATATGCTCACAATTTTCTCTGTTTTTTGAACGAACCAGAAAAAATTAAGCTACTCACAAACCAAATTTTCTATAATTTTTACAAGAAAACACCATACTAAGTTCATTAAAGAACTTAAAATACAAAATCTAGTTACAGTTTTAAAAACAACAAACACTACACATCCCAAAAGATCAAAAATAAAATTCGAAGTTAGAAATCGAATGAAAATCAAACAAGTAACATAAATTAGTGGAATCCTAATGTGAGCAGGAAAAATTCATCTACTAGAGAAAATTTGAAAAAATAAAATCAAATCAAAGAGACAACTAACTAGAGAAAATCAAGCAAGGCACAAAAATAAAGAGAATTCAATGTGTTCAGAGAAAATTAATCTATATTGGATATCTTAGTACCAAAGAAAATTCATCTCAAAGTAAAAATTACATACAAGAAGACAACTAATCAGTGAAAATCAAACAAGTAACCTAAATTAGTGAGAGTTTAATGTTTTCAGGAAAAATTCAAATGCTAGAGAAAATTCAACTCAAAGAACAATTAACCAGTGAAAATCAAACAAACAACACAAATTAGTAGGAGTTTAATGTGGTCAAGAAAAATTAAAATGCCAGAGAAAATTCGATAGAAAATCAAAGAGACAACTAGCCATAGAAAATCAAGCAAGACACATAGAGTAAAGTGAATCCAATGTGTTTAGAGAAAATTGTGGTGCTAGAAATTCATATCAAGAGGAAATTTACACACAATGAGACAATTAACGAGTGAAAATAAAAAAAGTAACATAATTTGATGGGTTAGGAAAAATTTAGATGCCAGAGAAAATCAATAAAAATTCTAGCCCAAACTTACAGAAATTTCAACCCAACTCAGAGAAATTTTGCCTGACTCAGAGAAATTTCTTTGATTTTCTCTATGTTTTAGAAATTTCTTTGTGTATTATACATAGAAAAGGGAGAAGAAAAAAATGGAATAGTTTCTTGTCAACCCTTAAATTTTTCCCTCTATAAAGGTAGTAATTCAACAAGTAATGCAAATATAAGTCTTACAAATATATATATCATCTGTATAGAAAATAGGGACACGGTCACCAATATATTTGTCATTCAACTCTATATTCATTTTTAAGTACACTAGAGTCAAGAAAAAATATACACCCAGACAGTTATGGATGCTCGATGATGTTGAATGTAGAAGAAAAGACAGATATCATAAATATCATCCACTGTCATACCTAGTTTCTCTTTCCCCCCCTTCTCCCTCTCTATATATATAATTTTATATTGTTATAGATATGATTGAAATGTTTCACACATTTGCATTCCCTCTCTCTATATAATTTTATACTGTTATAGGTTTGGCTGAAATGCTTCACATATTTGTATTTTTTTTGTCTAAATTTTATTTATTTATTTATTTTGCACGTGACATCATAAATATAATACCAAACTTAACAACCAGAGAGTTTTTTAAAAAAAATTTATTGCATCAATGTTGAATATTATGTACCAAAATTGTCCCCCCAAAACAAAAATGTGTGAGAAAATTATTTGTGCGTATCATTCTCTTAATGAATTTCTCACCAAATTAAAAAAACTCTTTTCTATTTGAGAATTTCAAAGTAATTTAACTTGGCCATTAAGTGCCCACTATATTTTTTTGCTTAAAATTTTATTTTTCGAGGATATTTTGGTGATGGGTTCACATAGTTTTGTGATTTATATGTTTTTATGTAATATTTAATTTTGCTATTTTACATTTGATATCAAATTTATTTTTTTGATAAGAAACTTGAATAATTGAGTCTTTTATTTTGTTTTGTTTGTGAGTTGGTAGTAGAATATTATTTTTATCATAGAAAAACATAGTTCTCAATTATATAATACTTATTGTTATTTCACTGCAGTTGTTTTTAATTTATTTGTTTAATTGAAGTACTTTTTATGTTTTTGGTTATCGAAATCTCATCGAAAATAAATAATAAAAGACAATCAGTGTGGATGATATTAAAAGTAAAATCATAGCACATCATATGTTTTGCAATTATATTTTTAAATTATTCATTTTAAATCATATACAATCGTGTATCGCATAAGTTACCGCTAGTATATATATAACCAAATGTAATGTTTTCTCAAAAACCTTCAAAAGTCTAATCCTAAATTTTCATAATTTTGAAAAAAAAAATTGAAAAAAAAATACGTGACACGTCCCTTCACTTTCCTTCCCACTATTCAAATCTTCTCACCTACTCTCCCACTATAAAATAAAATAATAAAATATTCATCCATATCCATCATCCACAACTCCCTTAACACATACGTTTCTGTATTCAATATAAAATAAAATAATAAAATATCCATATTCATCACCCACAACTCTTACAACTCCCATATTCGGTTTATTTCATATTCTAGTCAGATTCAATCATTCTCTCTCTTCTACCCATCTTTTCTTATAATAACTCATTTTCTTCATTGTTACATTTTGCAAATTTGATGATCTGGGAAAATCATTATCTTCTCCATTGTTACATCTTCCAAGTTTGATGATCTGCAAAAATCATTACAATGTCAGTGTAATATTATTTCTTACTTCATATCTTTGTGTGTATATATTTCTTTTTCCCAATATTTTTCATTTCATCTTTAATATTCTCAATTTTTATGCTCCTAATATTATATTTTTTAGTGTTGAGTACTTTTGTGTGTATATATTTCTTTTTTTCAATATTTTTCAGTTCATCTACACATCTTTTCATCTTCTCCATATTACATTTTGTTTGATTAGGGCTTGTTTGCTTTTTAATTTGTGGTTTACATTTGTTTTTTGATTTAATTAGATTTGATTTGTTTCTTCTCATATAACACCGTTAATGTAGCACTCCAGAAAATTTCTTTTCTTCTCATCGCTCGAGCGATGGATTGATCGCTCGAGCGATGGATTGATCGCTTGAGCGATCTTGCGAAGCTTCCAGTACTTTTGCAGATATGAGATTCTAGGAGATGTTGATATTTGCTCAAGTGCAGAGTTGGTCGCTCGAGCGGTGTGGTGTCTCTGACATTCGAGCGCAAGAGTGGTCACTTGAGCAGTCTGTTCGGGATCAGCATCTTTAAAAGCTATTTTTTGTCCACTTTCTTCATTCTTTCAGATTCTTTCTCTCCCATCTCTCTCTTTTTAGCCATTTTTGAGCTCCAAGCTCACAAAGGCTTGATTTTCATCTCCTTCTACTAATTTCCTACCCCATGTTCCTTATATAAAAACGAAGAGCACAACGAGGGCTTTCTATCCATCCAAGCGGATCATGTTTTCATTAAAGTTGGATTTTCGGGTTTCTTCCTCTTCTAGCTTGAGGTAGGGATTTCCCTACTTTTCTTCAATATTTTCTCATAGATAGATGGGTGATATATTTGTATTGCATAAAAACCTCATGTTGAGGAATTTTTCTTGAAAGCAAAAAAATGGAGTTAGGAATTTCAAAATAAGGGAGTTAAACGTAATATTAAGGTGGATTAAGGAAGTTTTGGGTAGTTAGAACATGGTTTTGTGTTTTTGTAACGCCCCAAAACAAATAACAATAACCCAACTTACAACATTACTTACAATTGATCAACAAATCAACTCTTCTATTCTATTCATAACTTTGATCAATACAAAGGATGACATATGCAATATACATTCACAAATCCTAGGTTCTGAATCTATAGCATATGGCATGGATACAAGAATTAAAGTAAAAGTAAAATAAAATAATTATATGCCCTAATGGCTACAACTTTTTAAGTCGATGCTTTAGTACAACAAAATGAGTTTAACTCAATACAGGTAAAGCCCGATGCTTAAACAAAAACAATCACATCAATAAACAAAAATGAAACCCTTAGCTCTAAGTCCTCCTAAGTTACGTCTTTGGTGGAGGCATATCATCAGTACTTGAAAGATGTTTTCCACATAGGGTGAGGCAAAGCCCAGTAAAGATACTCTAACACAATATATGAGTCTTAGCAAAATTATAAGGTGAATGCATATGCATGTCTAACTCGACTTTTTTGCGTCCCCTTTCGGAGAGCTCCAATTGGTCCTACAGTTCGGACTCCTGTCACGGTTCTGAATCTAGTCTCACAAGGTGCAATGTGAAACTGATAAACACCAAAGAGTCCAATCCGGCAAATCATTTTGGAAAATCGATTTTAAATCAAATAATGCCAAAACTAGACTGCTTTGTCAAATTATAGAGTCGCCACCTAAATATTTTATTTTTGGAAAATTTAGGAAACCCTGACTCGTGCCAAAGGCCACGTGTCTGTCATCACCAAAGTTGCCTCGGCTCAGAAACTTGGGTACGAGAGGGAAAGGTCCTGAAATGAGCACCTCCGCTCGCCCGACCAAATATCGGCCTCTACTGATAATGATATGATGTTTTATAAACCTTATGTGTTCTTATTCCGGTTATTAGACTAACTTTACTATGTGACACGCACAAGCAAGTATGGACTAGTCACAAGACTTGGAACGAATTCAACTCATGTTTGTTTTCGAAAATGGTTTCAATTTGCCACCCTCAAGTGGGCTAAAATGCGGATTTGCCATCAAACATGATGGGCTTAAAACATGAATGCCACTTCGCAAAGTGGGCTTAAAACATACATTAGTTGAATTGTTTCAATTCAAGCAACAAAGCCTTCATCCACAGCCATTCATGCAGTTCAGCATATAAGCAAATAGCCTCATGGCAAGCATGTGAAACATGCAATATGGCAATCACACTCATGTAAGTATGCTAAAGCATAAAGACTTACCGAGTACTCCAAGCCAAAGCAAAAACTAGTTAGAAAAATGCATGATCCTAACTATATAGGATGCCAAATGCAACACATACAATAATGTGATTAATAGGCTCAGCTACTAATATGGCATATAATGCAATTTGATAACATGCTTTGAAACACATATTCAAAGAAATATTGAAATTACAATGTAGTTTAAATGATGCGTCGAGCCTCAATGCATGCAAGACGAATGAATGCGTGAAAACATGTGAGCATAAGGTATGCTAATCAAAACATGCCCCTAATCTAACCATCGAAAACGGTTAAATAAAAGGGAGAAAGACGTAGGGTTGGAAAACAAACATACACACACGCAGCTTATTACAACATTATGCCCTTGCGAAGGAGGGTCCGAATGAATAAACCTAACTAGCTACACTAATTAAGCTAAGCTAATACAAACCAAAACTAATTAACTATTCTAGTTAACTATTTGTTACAAACCAAAGTAAATAACTAGCTATGCTAAGCTAATGAAAGCGATTAAATGGCCTTGAGGGTGAAGGACATGTACGTGCTCGATCGGCTTCCTCCCAAAATCCACCGCCCTGCCATCGGACGCCTCTGTTTGTATTTGTTTTGGCCACTGAAAATTACACCAACTTCCAGCACACTTCTGCTCCACCTCATGAATATACTAAACAAACTTTTCATTGATGGCCGCTTGGCTACAATTGGTGGTTGTCGGCCACTACTGGTGGCTGTCGACCATTACTGGTGGCCGGTCGGCCACCCTTTTCACGGGCTTCTCTTTTTCTTGCAACAGAGAGCAAACAGAGGCAAAATAGCATATTCTCAAGGAGTATGTGTACTATTACCCTCCTTATCATTACACAAAGTCAAAGGAGTGTAATTCTTGGCTCCAAAACCACCAACCAAGCATTCTCAATGCATGATGGCCAAAAAACCAAGAAGGACAACTTCATTGTATGCAAAACAAGACTCAAGACCATCACCTTATCATGTGTGATCAAAGGCAATGGAGACCAAGGAGAATGGCTCATTTCATCACTTTGAGTATGAAATGCTCCAATCTTTTTTGTGTTCAATATAACGTCTGATTGAACACATGTAATGCAACACAAGATGCTTATCTTGCCTCTTTTACTTTGTCATTTTTTGTTTACCAATTTTAGATTACCCAATCTATTCTTTAATTGGTTAGTCCAAAGGTGAGTGTCCTCTAATTGAAAGTAGGCTTAAACCACAAGTACCTTGAGCATGAAAGAGGCCTCGTGTTGTTGGTAATGAACTCCCGAAGGAATTAAACCATTAGGCATGAAGATCTCAATTCCACACTCAAGCCAACAAGGGGTTTGAAGCCACTTTGAAAACAAATGAAAGAGTGAAGAATAGAGGAAGATTGCAAAGATTTCAGTGCTGAAATGGCATGCAAAATGATACTACAACATGCAAGCAACTCATGCAATTCATGTTAAGAAGCCTAACACATTAAGTTAGTGAAGGAGATTGCACTACAACCACACAATACAAGCCTCAAATGGCCAAACCAGCTCAAAATAGAGCTAAGACCAGTCAAAACAGTGACTAAATTATGCTGAGATTAAGGTGCAAGATGCTAGAAAAACATGCTCAGATGTTAGCTTGAGAACATGACTCAAGAGCAACTCCAAAAAGCAAAGAAAGAGTGAAACAAATGAGCATGTGACAGAGCTATATATTTTGAAATTACATGTAAAAAGATATTACAACATGCAACCAACTCAAGCAAAGCATCTTTAGAGGCCTAAAACACCAAACTAGTGAAGGCATTTGCACTACAACTATGCAAAATATGACTCACATGACCAAAGTAGCCCAAAATAGAGCTAAACCATTCCAAATTAGAGGCAAACATATGCTGGAAATAAGCTAAGTTAAGCTACAAAAACATGCTACCATGTGACGCTAACTAGGCATGTAAGTAAGACACAAGGAGGAGAGGCTAACCCCTCTAATTTTGGACTTCAAAACATACTTTCCACCACTAAAATAACTCTGAATTTCAGTGGTTTAAAGGGCCAAAATTTTTCATTTGAGCATGCTAAAAGATGGCACAAAAAGATTCACAATTAGGCAATAAGAAGGGTAGACTACCCCTTTACACAAAATGGCCTCAAACCATCATGTTAAGGCTCAAAAATCAAAGTTTTTTGTAGTTGAAAACTAGGCCAAAAATAGTACAAAAAGGTGGCAAAGCAAGTAATTAAAAGAAAGCCTACAAAGTAAGTCTTTTACCTCTTAAAGCACAGCGCAAAAAAGGCTCAAATTCCAGCTCAAAACCCTTTCTAAGGCTCCAAGAAGACCTCCTAGAACCTCAGCTCCAAGGTAGTCAAGATTGATCAAGGGTCTGTGCAAAAGTGTAGAGAAAGCTAACTAGAAAGCACAAAATAGGAAGAGAGAGAGAGAGAGAATTCCAGAGAGAGAGAATTTTGCTCAAAATTGTCTAACCTCCTAAAATGGGAGAGAGACCCCCCCTATATATAGAAAAACAAGTTTAGAGCTTGCATTCATCTCTCCACACACGTGTATGGAGATGCACATCAGTGAGCAACAGCTGGCACAGCTGGCAAACAAATATCTGAAAAATGAGAAAAATGGTTACCGGCCATCAATGTGGCCGACCGGCCACCACTGATGGCCAGCAGGCACAAACCATGGCCGATGGACTGTAGGGATGGCCGACAGGCCACCCTCTCCTCCAAACTTGAAACAAAAGGCCCTTGGTCCTCAACCAAGCACAAAACAGACAAGTTGAGAGGCTCGAAGGCAATGCACTTCACCAAGAACTTCAGGCGCTCAAAACAAACACGACCATACAAAATCATTGAGTGTTCAAATGATGACGTCCAAGTCCCGAGGACGGTCAAAAATGGGGTGTCTACAGTTGTCACTTTTTGACAGAACTCAGAAGTCATGAAATGACGGGAGTGAATGTAAAAACCCAGAGACGACCTATTTTTGACAAGGCCGAAGACTTGGACAAACAAGCAAGTCAAAAACAAATAACGGTTGCGCCCGTAGGCTGCCTACATATCCCTTTGCAAGGAATCAAACCAGCGTAGTTCTGGAGCAAGATGCAAATGATATGCACGATGTAGAACATAACTTATGATCATGCAATGAGGCTGCAATGAAACATCTAGATACAAATGTTATGCAAAGAAATGCTACAGAAAACTCATATATAAACCAAACCACATTTCATGTAGAAAGGATGTAAGAAAATTATGCAATCTTAACTACGCCTCATGCAGGAAAGGCAAAGAACAACACAACCCTCGGGCGCACCCGAGGCATGAAACAAGATCCTAACGTGTGGCACATGCGAGGAGAGAAATGGTGTGAACATGAGAACATACCCTAATGTTCTGGACCAAAGAGAACAGTAATAACAAATGAAACACATCCAAATATTATGCAACCAAAGCAAGAAGCGGTATAAGCTTTAGAACCCGTCCAAATGCTTTTAACCAAAGCGTCCTAACACGTCGCACACGAGGGGAGAAGAGGGTGATATGAACACCGGGGGGCGGTATAAACATCGGGACACGTCCCAATGTTTCTAACCAAAGCAGGGTGGTATAAACATTGGAACACATTCCAATGTTTTTAACCAAAGTGGGGTGGTATAAACATCAAGAACACGTCCAAATGTTTCTAACCAAACGGGTTTTATAAACATCGAGATCGAAGCACGTCCCGATGTTTCTAACCAAAGTAGGGTCTTATAAGTATCAGGAACACGTCCAAATGCTTCTAACCAAAAGGGTGGTATAAACATCGGAGCACATCTCGATGTTTCTAATCAAAGCAAGGTGGTATAAGCATCAGAACACGTTCCAATGTTTCTAACCAAAGCAGGGTGGTATAAGCATCAGGAACACGTCCAAATGCTTCTAACGAAAGCAGGGTGGCATAAACATTGGAACACATTCCAATGTTTCTAACTAAAGCAGGGTGGTATAAGCATCAGGAACACGTCCAAATGCTTCTAACCAAAGGGGTGGTATAAACATCGATGCACATCTCGATGTTTCTAACCAAAGCAGGGTATGATGTTGTAGACGGCGCCCGCGTGGGACCTCGTGCTACAGTTCGGACTAGATTTGTGTCGCGGTTCTTAATCTGAACCAAAGAGTCCAAATCTGGCAAATCGTTTTGAGAAACAGATTTTTGAAAAAGTAGTGCCAAACATGGACTGCTTTGCCAGATACAGAGTCGCCACCTAAATATTTTTTATGGGAGAATTTAGGAAACCCTGACTTGGTGCCGAAGGCCACATGTCCGTCATCACCGGAGTTGTCTCGGCTCGGGAGCTTGGGTACGATCGGGGAAGGTCAGCTATGAGCACCCCCTTTCGCCCGGTCCGAAGACCGGCCTCTACTAACCGTGATATCCGTTTTTGAAAACTTTATGTGTTCTTAAACCAATTGTTAGCCTAGAATTACTATGTTATGCGCGCAGCAAACAAGTATAGACCAGATTGCCTAATTTGGAAATAAACATTGCATATCCGTTTGGTTTGAAAATGCTTTGGAATTTGCTACTCGCAAGTAGGCTAAAATACGGATTTCAACGAGTTTTTCCAACTCAAGCAATCCAACCTTCACCCACAGGCATTCAAAACAGTTTTAACACATAAGCATCTGGCCACATGTTAAGCATGCTGTCATGGTAACATTCACACTCATGCGATATGCTAAAGCGGAAATACTTACATAGTACTCCGTGCCAAAACAAAGAACTTGTTAGCAAACATGCATGATCCAAGTCCATGTGAAGTGCCTAATGCATCGCATACAAAATGTTGCTAGAATAGGCTCGGCTATCCTAAACATGGTATGTGAGAAATGCACAACTTTCACATATTCAGTTTGGAATTTGACATACATATGCAGTTAGTATGATGTACCGAGCTCAATGCATGTAATACAAATGCAGGGATGCACGCATGCATAGCATAAGGTATGCTAATTTAAACGTGTCCTAATACTAACCATTAAAGCGGGTAAGTAAAAGGGAAGAAAGAAGTGAGGTTGGAAGACATACACACCACCCACACACACTTATTACAGATTTGCCCTCGCTCGGAGGGACCGAATAAATATTACAAATTAATTAACTACGCAAGCTAATTAAATATTACAAATTAATTAATTAACAAATTAACTAATTTAGGAAAATAGTAAAACGTCTCGAGAAGCGTGCCGCCATGCGCAAGCTGCCTCTGTTTTCCTCCCTTTCCTCCTCTGGAGGTTGTCAAAACCTCAGGACTACATCCTTGGACAGAGGGGATCATCACCGGCTAGATGAAATTTCCACCGGCAGTGTTGTATGGCCATCGGCACAAAGTTGAAGCTGTCGGCAGAGAAAATAGTGCCGGTCGGCACATTACACTGCCGGTCGGCAGAGTATTCCTGCAGAACCTGCAACTCACAGCAACAGAGGGCAAAACAAGGCATGGCAGCACAATTCAAAGCATGTATGCACCAACCATGTCTCTTATCATTGTAATGACTCAAAGGGACATGTGCCTCGGTTCTCGGACCACCAATCACGCATTTCCATGCATGATGGCCCAAGGAACCAAGTATGCAACTTTGATTTCAAATGCATGTAAACCAATCAAACAAATTAGGCCCTATTCCTATCACTAATTCAAGGAACAAGGCATGTATGCAAAATGCAATGCAACCTAGGCATACAAGCTAGGAATGCAACATGACATGGCAAGGCACTTATGCAATCATGCAAGCATACATATGGCAATGCAAATGGATGGCAAGATGGACTTATACATGAATTAGGCAACTCTAAAATAGGCCTAAAACAGTGGCCATAAGTGCTAAAGAGTGAGAGCTAAATGGCATGCACACACACATGCACATAAGGACCAACACTTAAGCATGAATCAAACAACATTCAAGCACGCTTGAAAGAAGGAAACATGGAAAAATTAGCATGCAACATGAGCCCTAAAATCATGTTATAAAATGATGCCAAATCAAGTTATAAATCAAGTCAAGCATGCAACAAAAAGTCCAAGTGTTCAAGGCAAATCGATAAGGCATTGAACTACACTTATCATGACCAAACATGGCGTACATTAAACAACTAAAAACAGATTTTTAGCATGTTAAAACAAGGCCAAAGGACTCCTTAGACGGCATCTAAGTGGCCCAAATACAAAGGCATGCACCATGGCCAAAACATGGAGCATTGCAACACATGCTTTCAAAGCATTAAAGAGACATGCAAGGCAATCCAACGAGCATGGAAATGGGACTGAAATAGCATGTAGGATGATTCCAAATCACCAAAACAATGCAAAGATGGCATGCTACACATGCACATACTCAAGGCCAACAAGCCCAAATACAAAGGAGCTCTATAATGCATGCAAAGATCAACCCAAACGATTATGGACAGAGCTAAAACATGGCAAAATAAGCACATAAACTTCACAAATGCAAGCCTAAAACATGCTCCAACAAAGGCTAACAACCTAGAACATGTTAAGGCACAAATAGGGCATTACATGGCAACTATGCTAAACATGCATGGAGTTCCAAAACCAACTTGAAATCATGTTATATCATGGATATATAAGCATGAAAAACAAACCAAACATGCTCAACACACACTCAAGCATAGGCTTCCTTAAGAGGCCAAAATATGCCCTTTTCAAGGACAACAAGGAGAGGGGGTGGCCCTCTCCTTCTTGGGACTTCAAAGCATCATCTTCACCACTGAAATCCCTCAAGATTTCAGTGGTGAAGAGACCTCAACACCAAAATCCCGGAGCTAACACAAAATGGCTCAAAATGAGGCCTTTTGAGGCCTAAGGGTGGTCAACAACCCTCAAACAACAAAACACTCTTAATAAACAATAAAGAGGGCTTAAAAAAAGAACTTTTTTATGTTATACAATAATCACAAAAACAGCTCTAAGACTAGTAGAAAATCAATGCAAAAAAGGGGGAAAAAAGGACTAGTTTCTCACCCTTGATGCCTTCTTCAACAAAGATGCTCCAATGGCCTCCTTGAGCTTGAATCCAAGACAAAAACTTCAAAACACACTCTTTAGAACCTCAGCTCCAAGAGGAAGGTGAAACACTAGGTGTTTGTGTGCAATAATGAGACACAAAACACCTAGTATGCAAAAATGAGAGGAAAAGAGAGATAGGTTGTGTATGTCTAACCCTAACCCTAGAAAACCAGAGCTCTCCTCTGTATTTTCTCTCTCAAAAATGTCTAAGCCTCTCCCTCTTTGCCTTAGAGAGAGCTTCTCTCTATATGCCTCTTGTAAAGCTTACAAGACAAGCTTTGCAAGAGGGAGATCCCTCCATACACGTGTATGGAGGGGAGCAAAAGCTATACAGCTGTCCAAAAATATCTGCAAAAGCAGATGAACAGCAATCGGCCGGCAAAAAATGCCATCTTGGTCAAACAAAGTGCCGACCGGCACAAAATAGTGCTGACCGGCAACAAATAGTGCCGGCCGGCAAACTATATTGCCGGTGGCAGCAAAAACCAGCCGGTGGCATCTAGCCACTGCCGGTGATGGGTGGGGATGGTCTACAAGCCCCACCTTGCCTCTCAAGGGCAAGATGCAAGTGTTTGGTGCAAAACCAGACACTAAACGATCGAGTTCAGAGATCCTGAGACAAGGCGCGCGAGCCGAGGCTTCCGGGAACTCCAAACGAACACAAACATGGATAATCACCGAGTGTTCAAACGGTGACGTCCAAGTCTTGAGGACGGTCAAAAATGGGGTGTCTACAGTTGCCCCTCTTTGACAGAACTCGAAAGTCATAACAATGACGGGAGTGAATGTCAAAGCCCAAAGACGACCCATTCTTGACAAGGCCGAAGACTCAGACAAGCATACAAGACAAATAAGGTATGCGCCCGGAGGCA
Organism: Camellia sinensis; assembly: GCF_055761805.1. NCBI lineage: Eukaryota > Viridiplantae > Streptophyta > Magnoliopsida > Ericales > Theaceae > Camellia > Camellia sinensis. Next base: position 20,009,241 of record NC_138966.1, read on the forward strand.
GGGGCAAAATGCAAGACAATGCACAGAGCCGAGCATAACTTATGATCATGCAAAGAAAGCTGTAATGAAGCAAACATGCAACAATTTTAAGCTAGCATACCAAACTACACTACAATGCAGAAAGGATGTAAGAGAATTATGGAATTCTCAATACGTCTCACTCGGGAGATACAATACCTGTGCGGCTCGTCTGGTTGCACCAGCTTCAAATGAACCGTACATACAATATCGTTCCTGCAAATAAAACAAACTTAACAGGTACAATATGGTTAGCAACATGCATGACAATGCAAAATGGATGCAAAACGATATGCAGTATATACAAAACAATGTATAAACAATGCAAATAAACATGCAATGCAATTGAAACAATGCAAGCTACATGCAAAGCATTTGAATCGTGATCCAATCACGAACGGTTCGAAACCACACCTATGTCAAATAGATTGATGGAGATAACAAGTCTGTCTACCATAGAACGGTCAACTGAGCTATGAGTATTGTAGACAGACGCAAGAACAAGCATTGGGTGGAATTGACATAAGTGGGGAAACAACCCGCTGGAGAGAGGACTACGATCCTAATGCCGGATGCAAAAATTACACTACAATGTAATGGATGGATATGGCACGCAGGCCAAATCAAATCTTGCCTAGGAAAGGCATGCATACATACGAGCCATGTGTAACACAGAAAAGGTGCCGCAACCCTCAACCAACATATCAACGTGGAATCGGCGCGATACACATACAGAACTGTGTTTTAACATGAAAAGTAAGGGCACATACCAGACCAAGCTCAACCTGGAAAGGCGCAAGCCAAAGGCGGAAGGTGATGCAATGAATGCATGCAATCTACAATGCAATATCTACAATATGCAATGGAGTGGATATGGATACAATGGATATGGCACGCAAGCCAAACCAAATCTTGCCTAAGAAAGGCATGTACACGTACGAGCCATGTGTAACACAGAAAAGGTGCCGCAACCCTCAACCAACATATCAGCGTGGAATCGGCGCGATACACATGCAGAACTGTGTTTTAACATGAAATGTAAGGACACATACCAGACCAAGCTCAACCTGGAAAGGCGCAAGCCATAGGCGGAAGGTGATGCAATGAATGCATGCAAACTACAATGCAAATGCAAATGCAAATATGACAATGCACTATGATGCAATGACTATGATTGCAACTTTCCCTATCTTACCAACAGGGTGATATACTAGGTTGGTTCAGTATCCAGAACTGAGGCGTAGACATGCCGTCTCAACCTATGGGGCTTCCATACAGATTTCAAGCCGAGGGTAAACCTCTGGGTTTTTAAACCAGACTTTAGTCTCAGAACTCCCGAACCTTTGCGTTCTAGGCATAAGCCGTTCGAACTCTAGTTTCCACCGTCCCAGTTGGTCTTCTAGGAACTCATCGCAAGCACAGACTGGTGGCTTTGCCAGACCACCGAAAAGTCGTTCGGGCACGACAAACACCGAAGGAATTGCACCTTCAGAGGATTTAAGGTCTCCTAGACCGGACGTGTTTAAGGTCTCACCAGACCATGCGTGTTTAAGGTCTCGCCAGACCGGAATGCAAAATGTATGCATGACTATGCACGTTTTTGTTTGTTTTTTTTTGAAATGCAAATGATGCAAGTGAAATGCAAGTTGCATGAGATGCGCGACAACACGCGGCTTAAGATATGTACAAAGCAATAGTGTGCACACCAATGCAATAAAGGTCTTGCACCTTCCAAGGATTTAAGGTCTCCTAGACCGTACGTGTTTAAGGTCTCGCCAGACCATGCGTGTTTAAGGTCTCGCCAGACCATGCGTGTTTAAGGTCTCGCCAGACCACGGGGGTATTTACAAGACGCGTGACAATGCGCTGAAGGTTTCGCACATCCAAAGGATTTAAGGTCTCCTAGACCGTGCGTGTTTAAGGTCTCGCCAGACCATGCGTTGCACGATGGTATGATGCGCAAGACAGCGCTATGCGCGAGTGCACAGGACAGTGCGATGGAATGCATGCAAAATGCAATGAGATGCGCAAAACAGCGCGAACAATTAAATGCACAAAACAGTGCAATGCGCAGAACAGCGCGAACAATACAATGCACAAAACAGTGCGATGCGCAAAACAGCGCGAACAATTTTGAAATGCACAAAACAGTGCAATGTAATGCACCGAAGTAGTGTGATGAACTTGTGCAACACACATGGGGCAACTTTTTGAATTCAAAAGGATACAAAAAGGATACACCTTGCATGAATTCGAGTGCCACGCACTGGAGACACGGCCTGCGGTCAAAACGGAGGTCGGTTGAGCGTCGAAGATGCACTTTCTTGCACTTTCTTGAGCTATGAAGACCACAAACTTCTCAAATGGCCTAAACAAGGCTGTGGGAACCCCACCGGCCGAAAGATGAGGCCACCGGCTGGCCATCGGCACAAAAACAATTCCATCGGCACAAAAAAGTGCCGACCGGCAAACAGTTGCTGGTGCGGGGCAGTTTTGTCTTTTCACCTTGGGTGTTATAAAATAGGGCTTCAAGCCCTATTCCTTCACTTCTCCACCGCCGAAATCCCTTCCTTTCTCTCTCTAGGGTATTTCTCTCTCATTTTTCGCCCGTTTCTTCTCGTTCTACGCCCGTTTCGTCGTCGGATTCGCGATCCTCTTCGCGTTTCGGACATTTTCCACCGATCACATTCTCGTTTTGGTGCCTCGTTCGGCGTTCTCGCCTTCTCGGGGTTTGTTCCCCTCACTTTCCTCTTCATTTCCGTGCCTCTTCACATTCCGGCCATTTCCGACCCTCTCGGGAGTTGACTTTTCGGTTGACTCTTCGTATTCCGGCTCGGTTTTCCCTTTTCCGGCCATTTTCACACCATTCTCTACATGGCGGACGACATTCCACGTGGCGGGACTCCCCCGGACCACGAGATGGATCCCGGGGTCGAGCTCTTACCACTGAGCGAGCGCCCGTTCGACCCGGCGACCTACCGGCTGGCGATCCACGTTCTGCCCCCAGACGGCCTGCGTCAGTTTCGGAGCTTTGAGAGGTACGCGGCCCCTGAGCTACTGCTGCGTGAGCCTACCTCCCACCTTTCATTCGGCACTCCCGAGGTAACTCTTCATCTTCTGCTTTACTTTATGCAATGTAGGATACAAAACTGCCATAGTTAGCTGTATTCTCTAATTGCTGAAATCTGATATGCCGTAGACCGTAGTTGACTGTAAACATACATACAACTGATATCTACTTGAGACTGACACATGCACACACACTGCACTAGCCCTGAATCACCCAAACACACGGCGCACACTGTATTTCACTGCACACACACTGGTACCCAGTATTTGTCTGAATCTGTCAAACTTGCATACATGCCACATCTGTTCTGAAACACTCAAACACGCTGACACAGCACACGTATTTCACTGTAAGCACACCGGCACCCGGCATTTGCCTGAATCTGACAAACTTGCATACATGCCATATCTGTCTTTTCAAAACTGCATTTTGAATGTTGTCTTGCCATTGTCATTTTCTGTTTGCAGGAGGGTTCCCATACCATTCGCGGGTATGGGAATACTGGTACGCGGGAGTGGTATGACGAGCTCCCTGATGCCGTCCAGCGCATCGTGGACCGAGCGGGCTTCGGCACCTTCTGCCGAGGGCTCTCTAGGCTCTCCACATGCAGACCTCTCCTTGCCGCTTTGGCGGAGAGATGGTGGGACACCACCGATTCTTTCCACTTTTCTGCTGCGGGGGATATGACGATGACCCCTTATGACTTCTCGATGCTCACAAGCATCGGGGTAGGGGGTGATCCGATCCCCTTCGACACCGACATGGATGAGTGGACCGCCGCTCAGGTCCATCTACTGGGGGAGGCGCCACCGCTAGCTCGTCCAGGCTTCGTCCGATATTCCTGGTTCGAGGCACAGTTCAGGGTCCAGCCCGCATTGGGGGAGGAGGTGCAGATGACCGAGGAGGACGTGGAGAGGTATGCCCGCGGCTTGCTCATGTTCCTGTTCGGGACTACTATCTTCACCGACTGGGCGAACACCGTGCCTCTCTGCCTTCTCAGCGCACTGGTGGACGTCCGAGACATCTTGCACTACGACTGGGGCGGCGCTGCTCTGGCCACCCTGTACGGCTATATGAGCTCGGCTTCTCGCGGCAGCGGCCAGCTGCTCGGAGGTTACTGGCGGGCTTGGGAGGTACATTTCTTCTCCGCTTTTCATTTCTGTCCGATATTCTCTGCACTCTGTACACTGCGCACACTACGGTCTGCTTTACACTCACTGTATACTGTACACACGGCACACACATACATTCTGTTTCACACTGACTGTACGCTGCTCACACTATGCACTGCACACAATACACTGCACAACACACGGCTCTGCTATTTCCGCTTTATTCTGTATATTCTGCTTTACCCGATAGTCATACTGACATCTGTTTTGCAGTTGTGGGTTTACGCCTACTTTCCTAGGCTTGCACCTGTACCAGTTGCGGAGCCTCCTCCGGCTGTCCCGTTCTCGATTCGCTTTGACGGGAGATGCACCCGGCGACCACGGGAGACATTCGGCTTCTTCCGCCGATATTTCGACACCATCACCCCGACCGAGGTATGCTTTACTTTCAGTTCATTTAGCTTCGCTTTCCCACTGCATGTTTCAATAACAGTAGATAACAAACTATCTGTCACTTTCAGATCACATGGCGGCCATGGGCCTCCTTGCCGTCGGCGATGCGGGGTCGGTTCCCTGGTGCTGAGGAGACCTCGCGTTTCCGGATTTTGCTTGAGGGTCCGGTCTGTCGGGCTTGGTACCTGGGGGAGCGTTTTCTACGCCAGACCCGCGGGTTACCTGAGCAGATAGTCCCGGCTCACCCTCCTGCAGAGATGAGGGAGACCGAGGGGCTGACCACTGAGCAGCTGGATGATTACTCCATCGGCTGGGAGGAGGCCGGCTTCCGAGGCACCGGCGACTATCAGGAGTACGTGCGGACGTACCTGATGCGACCGTTGAGCGGCCGTCGAGCAGAGGGAGCCAGGCCTGTAGCATCGGCGGCTGGGGCCGGAGCAGGAGCAGGGGCTGGATCTTCGAGGAGGGCCCGGGTCCGTGGTAGGGGCGGAGCGCGGGGAGGACGAGGAGCTGGCTGGCCTGCCCTGCTCGCTGTACTGACTTTCCAGGGGCAGGGTGGGTCGACCTATCAGATCCCCTTCGCCCCTCCACCGGCTGGTCACGAGTTCATTGACATCCCCGACCTACCTCCGGTATGTATCACTGCACTTCGTACAGTTATTTATTTTAGTTTACTTGATATTCCACAGAATACTAATACATCTGATACCTTTGCAGGCTTCTTCTGAGTACACCCGTCAGTCGTTGGCGATGAATGCCTCGATGATGGGGATGCTCCAGCGGACATTTGACCTCTTGGCCGTCTACAGCATACCGGTATGTCCTTCTGACACTGGCCTCAAACCATTCATTCACTGCTTTACATAATCTGATGCACGGCACAACACCCGATACACTGATCTCACAGTATCTGAACACTGCATACACTACATTCTGCACTAAACTCTGTACTGACAAACTGCTCACGGCATTCATACACTGTACTCACACACTGCATTCTGCACTGATAAACTGCTCACGGCATACTGATGCATTTCCCTTTCGTGTACTTTTCAGCCTCCTTTTCAGATTCCCATGGCGGGAGGTGCTCCAGCTAGACCTGCTGTCCCTGCTCGGGGGAGAGATGAGGAGGGTAGGATATTTCCCCGTACCAGGGGAGGGCGTACTCACGTCGGGAGTAGCTCGCGAGCTCCAGTCCCGGACGATGACGACGACGAGGAGTCAGAGGCGGAGGGAGGGTCATCGGAGGAGGAGACCGGAGGCGATTCTAGCTCGGGCTCTGACGACGACGCTGACGGTGCTCCTGGACCTTCGTCCAGGAAGAGGACCAGGACGGACTGACAGCCCTTGGAGTCGCTAGACATAGATGCAGATTTTTGCTATCTTTTCTTTCTTTCTTTGTACTTTTCTTTTTGGTTGGTAGATAGATTACCTTGTACTGCCGCAGGCAGATTTTTGTTTCCAAAACTTGTACATTTGAAAAGCTAAGTAAATGAAACAGACTTTTTATCTGAAAAAAGTGTTTACATTTACACATTTCATGCATTGCATCGCATCTCATCATGTTACACCTCAATGTAAATGGAATTGATTGGTTGTCTGAAAATTGAACACTTGCACTGTAATAATCAGATAATTAAACAGCCAACAGCAAAATAACCCAAGCAATCCACTGCCTGATTCTTGAACACACAGCCCTTACTCTGTTGGGGATTAATCTGCATACAGCCCATAACACAGCATTCGATTCATTCTGCACACGGCAAACTTCTGAACAAACGGCCCAATCTGACAGGACGGACCTCAAAGATGGAACCGGTTGGGGTCAAAACAGATTCAAATGTAGAGAATGGCACAGCATTCTGAGCATAGATGATTTTTGAAATCGAATGAGGGTTTTTCAAACCGGGATATCGAGCCTACAACCGAACACAGCGGGGAGGACTCAAATATAAAGGTACACGACCTAAACACAACGAGACACGCTCGGGAGAGACTCAAAACAAAAGACGAGACCGTCAAATGAAAGAGACACGACACACAGACGCGTAAGCGAAGATGGGGGACCTCGGACCACGAGGAACCAGTTCAATCTGGGTATTGTTTCCCACCCTTTCTGATTTGTGATTCTCACATCACTCAGCTCTCGAGCTCGGATTTTTTTCTCAAAACCCTTTTCCTCACTTTTCTCTCAACTTACGCCTCTCTATTCTTCAATCTCTCATTTTCCATCCCTCCCCGGGGTGATTAATGGATGAATAGGAAGTTGTGGGTTCATGCTCAACATCGTTAGCTCACGGCTATTTCTTCTGGCGGGCAGCGTGCTCTTCTGGCAAGTACGTTGATGACGGGGGAAAGACAGAACGCCTGGCTCAACTGTGCCCCTAGTTCATCATTTTAACCATTTTTTCGTTTTTGCTTTCTACTAAAATGGTTTTGATCAAAACGAGAGTCAGATTAACGTACTTGTTCAACTTTTGATTTGAAAAGCATGCAAGTCAGGCAGCAAGCACTGAAAATTTTCCTTTTGGGTCCAAGACAATGGTCCGGTTTTGGATAATGAAATAGTTTTCGAGAAAATAGTCAACCTCAGTAAAAATTTTGAAAAACTACTTTTCAAACAGCTGATGCTGAACAAGCATGGAACTTACCCTTTGAGATGCGCAACCTCGGATCGGAGGCAATGGAAAATTGCCCCTGGTTTAAAGGGGGGGTGTGAGGCAACGGAAAGTTGCCCCTAGTCTGAATGGCGTCTCACGACGGCTTGTGGCAACGAAAAGTTGCCCCTTGTTTGGGATGGTGCCGCAGCAATCCGCAGACAGTCTTCATTGGCGGTGGTCGAGCTCTTGGACACAGCGATGACGAAGACGGTCCCAACACATATATGGACACAATCACCTTGAAGGGTGTTGGCCACTGGACTTTGGAACGAAATTGAAACCATTGCATGGACTGAGACGCTTATGAAAGCGTTGGGGGCTGGACTTCATGATGAAGTTGCCTACGTATCCCAAACATGGGAATCAAGCCTTACGTAGTTCCGGTTAAGGTCCACTCGGGTATTTTAACCTTCACTTTGTTTGGCTCTCACTTTTGCCAAGGCGCCCAATGCGGGTTTTCGACCTTGCGAGCTTCTTTTCATTTTCTATTTCTCTCTCTTTTTTTTTGCATTTTTCTTTTTTCTTTTTCTTTTTGTATCTTTTGTCTTTTCTTTTTTTGCTTTTTTCTTTTTCATTCTTTCTTTTGTATTTTTCTCTTGCTCTAACTTTTGCCTGGACCGCCCTTCCGGGTTTTCGGCCCAGCGAGCCTCTCAAAGGGTAAAAGTGTAGCAAGTCCATGCCAAATGGGGTTTTTTTTTGAAATTGAAGCCTCTCTGTGTCTAGGAGAACGGCTGTTGCACTGATTTGCAGAAGAATCCATCAGGGTTACTCTACGAGCTTCTTCCAGCGAGATCTACTCCTTCCGATTCGGCTTCGGTGCTTCTTGATCGAAGGCTACCTCAAAACTGGCCACACGGGCCTTTCATGGCGTTTGTCCGTTGAATTTTCTGAACGTTCTGAACGGGTTCAAAGTCGGAAAGCAAACAGGTTGAATTTTGAGGCTGAGAGCGATCCTAGGCTGCGCGACCTCAAGAGGGATTCCACACATGTCTTCGCAGGGCCGCGTAAAACATTTGCTTTTGAAAGTTTTTAAGGAAGCGACAAATCGCTCGCGCCGAAGATAGTGTGGAACCAATCTGGATCAGGCCAGGGTCCTTCTCAGTACTCACGCCGACAAGCATGGTTTCATTCATAAAAAGGCTTAGCACGCCTCTCTTTCTCTCAAAATGATCAAAATTTTACAAAACCCGAGGAATTCCTTCCTCTTCGTTTTCATCACCGCAGTGTTCAAAAAGTTTGTTTGTGAAAAACTTAGATTAATGCAATGAGTTTGGCACACAGGAGAGCAGGCGAGATGTACTGTCAGCCCATTCAAATTCTCCGCCACTTATGCTGAAAGCAAGCATGAAGGTTGAGACAGCAACAGCTGTTTTGATCGGCTTTGTTGGTGCAACTGGCCCCTCGGCAGAAACAGACTCAAAACAAAACAGATAATAATTACAAAACAAAATGGTGTTCGGGACAACAAACCCCAGAATCACCAGGTATTATATACAACGGGGACTGACTCGATACAACAAGACAGACCCTTAAGCAAAAGACTGACTTAAGACAAAGAGACAGACTCAAAAACAAAAGACTGACTCGACATCCGAGCCAAGATTTACAAAACTCGGTCTCACCGATGCTCAAAAATGCGTGCCAGACGCTTCATCCAAAAATGTACCAAATGTTGCCCACAGGCGGTTCACTTTACATACTCGCAGTATCTGAGCCCTCGAAATCCAACAACTGAGTGGTGACGGGCTTGCCTGAGGTAGGTGGTAGGATAACCTTGTTATCAATCAAATCCTGCACTTCATGACGAAGGCGGGAACATCCATCGGTACTGTGACCGGACTGTTGATGGTACGCGCAGTACAAGGTAGCATCATGAGTGGTGGGGAGATTCTTCGGGAGTGGCCGGGGCTCCAAAGGCTTAAGATGCCCGTTCTTCGCCAATATTAGCAATGCCCTAGACAAAGGCATGTGGAGGTCATGAAAAACCCTGCGCCCTCGGGGCAGATACTTTGTATTTTGAGGATTCTTGCCAGACGCGCTGGCGAAAGGATCAGCTGGCGCTGCCTTGGCTTTTTGAACCTTCCCCGGTGTAGGGGTGGGAGCTACTGGAATTGTCTGGGCATGACGGGGCCCATCCCGGTTTTCTGTCTGGCTTGAACTGCCCTTGGTTGGAGCGGGGAAAGCATCATCTACAGCTTTGGTCACTATTGCAGATGTTTGTTGCTTGTTCATCCCTCTGGCCTTCAAAGCCTCGACTGCCCACAGCAGTTGCTCAATAGGGTCGGCGTCTACCTTTGCCTTGTCCTTTCCCCTGGCCTCAGCCTGATCGAGGGTCTGGGTTGGTGCTGACATGTCGTGGCTATAGCCGGAAGCCACCTCTGGTTGGCTGAGCTCTATCACAATCCGCCCCAGTAGCGGGGGCTCCTGTGGTACAAAATTCCCGGCGTACGGCGCCGCTGGCGGTGAAGCCGACATTCCATAGGCGAGGTCTGCCACAGACCTTTGGAGATCGCCTATCATCCCCATCAATTCGAAGGTGGTGGGCTCACGAGCCTGGTATAACTGGGGAGCCCAAACCGGGTGCACAACGGGCGACCTGGGCGGGTATGACATACTGACGCTAGCCTCACTCTGCGGAGTGGTTCCCTGCTCCGGTGCGGCTGTCATAACCACAATTTCTTCTGAACTTTGTGTCGCCATAAATCTTGCCTCAGCAAAGGGGAGACACTGGCTGTTCTGTATCAACTCTGCCACTCTCTGAACCTTGAAAGGAAAAACAGACAGCATTTCAGCCCAAACTGATCAAACACGGGCGTAGCCAAACAACTGTACCCTACTGCTGATCACTGTTCCCAGATTTCTGTTCCCAAAATACTGAATCTGATACCCGCGGATAACTGATTCCTGATAACTGATTCTCAACAATACTGATTCTAGTGCCCTCGGGCCCGATACTCAAACTCGCAAACTGGTATATGCATTCCTGTAGAGGTACACTCTAAAAGCACATAGCAAATAAGAGAGAGCCAAAACACCCCTATGTTGGGGTAGGGTTTCCCTGTCCTATTTCGTCAGGAACTAGGGTTTCACTACGCACACAGCGGTTTTCAAACAACTTAGCATCGGGTAAGCAACCTGTCCTAGCTTGGAATGGTCACTATGGATCCGAATATGCACTAGGTCGAATGGTCAAAAGGGGTGCCCCGGTAAACCGGGGTTTGTGTTCCCATGCTGTCAGAGCCCATAGCCGGTCAGCCTTATGGACATGCCTTGACAAGACAAGCCTCCGGCAAACCGTTCAGGAATGGCAGATGGCAAACACTGTGTTCCTAGGCGCACCAATGCACATGCAATGCAAAGAAACACATAAATGAAGTCAAAATGAGATATCACGAGTTCGAGTCAAGCTCTCTAAACTCCCCAACAGAGTCGCCAGAAACTGTAGACGGCGCCCGCGTGGGACCTCGTGCTACAGTTCGGACTCGATTTGTGTCGCGGTTCTTAATCTGAACCAAAGAGTCCAAATCTGGCAAATCGTTTTGAGAAACAGATTTTTGAAAAAGTAGTGCCAAACATGGACTGCTTTGCCAGATACAGAGTCGCCACCTAAATATTTTTTATGGGAGAATTTAGGAAACCCTGACTCGGTGCCGAAGGCCACATGTCCGTCATCACCGGAGTTGTCTCGGCTCGGGAGCTTGGGTACGATCGGGGAAGGTCAGCTATGAGCACCCCCTTTCGCCCGGTCCGAAGACCGGCCTCTACTAACCGTGATATCCGTTTTTGAAAACTTTATGTGTTCTTAAACCAATTGTTAGCCTAGAATTACTATGTTATGCGCGCAGCAAACAAGTATAGACTAGATTGCCTAATTTGGAAATAAACATTGCATATCCGTTTGGTTTGAAAATGCTTTGGAATTTGCTACTCGCAAGTAGGCTAAAATACGGATTTCAACGAGTTTTTCCAACTCAAGCAATCCAACCTTCACCCACAGGCATTCAAAACAGTTTTAACACATAAGCATCTAGCCACATGTTAAGCATGCTGTCATGGTAACATTCACACTCATGCGATATGCTAAAGCGGAAATACTTACATAGTACTCCGTGCCAAAACAAAGAACTTGTTAGCAAACATGCATGATCCAAGTCCATGTGAAGTGCCTAATGCATCGCATACAAAATGTTGCTAGAATAGGCTCGGCTATCCTAAACATGGTATGTGAGAAATGCACAACTTTCACATATTCAGTTTGGAATTTGACATACATATGCAGTTAGTATGATGTACCGAGCTCAATGCATGTAATACAAATGCAGGGATGCACGCATGCATAGCATAAGGTATGCTAATTTAAACGTGTCCTAATACTAACCATTAAAGCGGGTAAGTAAAAGGGAAGAAAGAAGTGAGGTTGGAAGACATACACACCACCCACACACACTTATTACAGATTTGCCCTCGCTCGGAGGGACCGAATAAATATTACAAATTAATTAACTACGCAAGCTAATTAAATATTACAAATTAATTAATTAACAAATTAACTAATTTAGGAAAATAGTAAAACGTCTCGAGAAGCGTGCCGCCATGCGCAAGCTGCCTCTGTTTTCCTCCCTTTCCTCCTCTGGAGGTTGTCAAAACCTCAGGACTACATCCTTGGACAGAGGGGATCATCACCGGCTAGATGAAATTTCCACCGGCAGTGTTGTATGGCCATCGGCACAAAGTTGAAGCTGTCGGCAGAGAAAATAGTGCCGGTCGGCACATTACACTGCCGGTCGGCAGAGTATTCCTGCAGAACCTGCAACTCACAGCAACAGAGGGCAAAACAAGGCATGGCAGCACAATTCAAAGCATGTATGCACCAACCATGTCTCTTATCATTGTAATGACTCAAAGGGACATGTGCCTCGGTTCTCGGACCACCAATCACGCATTTCCATGCATGATGGCCCAAGGAACCAAGTATGCAACTTTGATTTCAAATGCATGCAAACCAATCAAACAAATTAGGCCCTATTCCTATCACTAATTCAAGGAACAAGGCATGTATGCAAAATGCAATGCAACCTAGGCATACAAGCTAGGAATGCAACATGACATGGCAAGGCACTTATGCAATCATGCAAGCATACATATGGCAATGCAAATGGATGGCAAGATGGACTTATACATGAATTAGGCAACTCTAAAATAGGCCTAAAACAGTGGCCATAAGTGCTAAAGAGTGAGAGCTAAATGGCATGCACACACACATGCACATAAGGACCAACACTTAAGCATGAATCAAACAACATTCAAGCACGCTTGAAAGAAGGAAACATGGAAAAATTAGCATGCAACATGAGCCCTAAAATCATGTTATAAAATGATGCCAAATCAAGTTATAAATCAAGTCAAGCATGCAACAAAAAGTCCAAGTGTTCAAGGCAAATCGATAAGGCATTGAACTACACTTATCATGACCAAACATGGCGTACATTAAACAACTAAAAACAGATTTTTAGCATGTTAAAACAAGGCCAAAGGACTCCTTAGACGGCATCTAAGTGGCCCAAATACAAAGGCATGCACCATGGCCAAAACATGGAGCATTGCAACACATGCTTTCAAAGCATTAAAGAGACATGCAAGGCAATCCAACGAGCATGGAAATGGGACTGAAATAGCATGTAGGATGATTCCAAATCACCAAAACAATGCAAAGATGGCATGCTACACATGCACATACTCAAGGCCAACAAGCCCAAATACAAAGGAGCTCTATAATGCATGCAAAGATCAACCCAAACGATTATGGACAGAGCTAAAACATGGCAAAATAAGCACATAAACTTCACAAATGCAAGCCTAAAACATGCTCCAACAAAGGCTAACAACCTAGAACATGTTAAGGCACAAATAGGGCATTACATGGCAACTATGCTAAACATGCATGGAGTTCCAAAACCAACTTGAAATCATGTTATATCATGGATATATAAGCATGAAAAACAAACCAAACATGCTCAACACACACTCAAGCATAGGCTTCCTTAAGAGGCCAAAATATGCCCTTTTCAAGGACAACAAGGAGAGGGGGTGGCCCTCTCCTTCTTGGGACTTCAAAGCATCATCTTCACCACTGAAATCCCTCAAGATTTCAGTGGTGAAGAGACCTCAACACCAAAATCCCGGAGCTAACACAAAATGGCTCAAAATGAGGCCTTTTGAGGCCTAAGGGTGGTCAACAACCCTCAAACAACAAAACACTCTTAATAAACAATAAAGAGGGCTTAAAAAAAGAACTTTTTTATGTTATACAATAATCACAAAAACAGCTCTAAGACTAGTAGAAAATCAATGCAAAAAAGGGGGAAAAAAGGACTAGTTTCTCACCCTTGATGCCTTCTTCAACAAAGATGCTCCAATGGCCTCCTTGAGCTTGAATCCAAGACAAAAACTTCAAAACACACTCTTTAGAACCTCAGCTCCAAGAGGAAGGTGAAACACTAGGTGTTTGTGTGCAATAATGAGACACAAAACACCTAGTATGCAAAAATGAGAGGAAAAGAGAGATAGGTTGTGTATGTCTAACCCTAACCCTAGAAAACCAGAGCTCTCCTCTGTATTTTCTCTCTCAAAAATGTCTAAGCCTCTCCCTCTTTGCCTTAGAGAGAGCTTCTCTCTATATGCCTCTTGTAAAGCTTACAAGACAAGCTTTGCAAGAGGGAGATCCCTCCATACACGTGTATGGAGGGGAGCAAAAGCTATACAGCTGTCCAAAAATATCTGCAAAAGCAGATGAACAGCAATCGGCCGGCAAAAAATGCCATCTTGGTCAAACAAAGTGCCGACCGGCACAAAATAGTGCTGACCGGCAACAAATAGTGCCGGCCGGCAAACTATATTGCCGGTGGCAGCAAAAACCAGCCGGTGGCATCTAGCCACTGCCGATGATGGGTGGGGATGGTCTACAAGCCCCACCCTGCCTCTCAAGGGCAAGATGCAAGTGTTTGGTGCAAAACCAGACACTAAACGATCGAGTTCGGAGATCCTGAGACAAGGCGCGCGAGCCGAGGCTTCCGGGAACTCCAAACGAACACAAACATGGATAATCACCGAGTGTTCAAACGGTGACGTCCAAGTCTTGAGGACGGTCAAAAATGGGGTGTCTACAGATGTAAACATTGAGCATACCTGAGTGTTTCTAACCAAAACAAGGTGTTCAAGGGACATGAATGATCTTACCTAGAGTTCCTTTGAATGAACCGAATATACAATATCGTCTGGTTGCACCAGCTTTGAATGAACCGTATATACAATATCGTCTCGTTGCACCAGCTTTGAATGAACCGTACATACAATATCGTGCCTGCAGAAGAAAAAAACTTGACAGGTACAATACAATAGGAATGCATGTTCTATGCAAGATGAATAACCATGACACAATGTTAGAGGCATGTTTCATGCACAATATGCAAGGAACAGAAGCAGAAGCATATTCTATGTAGCGCGAGTGGGAGCATGTTCTCTACAACACCAAAATGCATGTTCAATACAACAGGTACGAACATTTTCTATGCAAATATAGGGGCATGTACAATGCAATACAACGTGACATGCATATTCTATGCAAAATAACAACAATGCATCATGCATATTCTATGCAAAAGAGCAATGCATCTTCAATGCAACATGCATACTCTATGCAAAATAACAACAATGCATCTTCAATGCAACATGCATATCAATGCAAACATAGGGATGCATGTTCTATGCAACAATACAAAATGCATGTTCCATGCAACGACAAAGCGTGCTTGATGAAGACGACTCAATCACAACTTCCGATTTACCTCTCAGAAGAGTTGCAGTACGTTTAGAAAAAAAAAGGATACACCTTGCCCATGTTGAGTAATGATGAGCCACGCACCGAAGACACAATTCGGGGATTTTACAGAGACACTTTGAGATTAAAAGTAAGCCTTCCTTGCACTTTCTCGAGGATCAAGGGCACAAAATAGTAGTAAAACACTCATGGAGAGCATTGAAGGCCTGTCGGCCACTAGGGAAGGTTATAGGCCACCCATCGGCCACCAAAAATAGTTGTCGGCCATAAATGGTGGCCGATCGGCCACCGATGGCAGATTCGGGGCAAAATGGCCATTTCACCTCGGGTCTTTAACTATAGGGTTCCAAACCCTATTTCCCCATTTCTCCATTGCCAAAAATCATTCTTCTCTCTCTCTAGGCCATTTTCTTTCTTCAATCCAAGCATTATACGCATTTTCCAACGCCCCACGGACATTTTATTTGCTAAACCCTCGTAGTTTACACTATTTTGAACCGATTGAAAGTCGGTTTCGGTGCTTCTTCCTTCATTTCCACAACTTGAGGCTTGTTTCCCTCGAGTTACCCTTGGATTTAGTGTTTTTCTCGGGTTTTTTCTTTTTCTGCCATTTTCCACTTCCGAGGGTTGATTTTTGTTGACTTTGCCATTTCTCTGCCCATTTTCGACATTCTTGACCACTTTCTCATCTTCCATCGAGATAGCGGACGACATCCCACACGGCAGAGCTTCTCCAGAGATGGAGGTGGATTCGAAGCTTGAACCACTGCCGCTCAGCATTCGACCTTTTGACTCAGCGACGTATCATCCCCAAATACACGTGTTACCGCCCGATAGCATCTGTCAGTTCAGGGGGTTTGCACGAGGCGCACCGGAGGACCTCTTACTGCGCGTGCCAGAGTCATATTTGTCCCATGGCGCCTTCGAGGTATACACTTCTTCTTCATTTTTGGCAATGTACGTTGCATTTCTTGCATAGCTCACATTGTCTTCCATCTGTTCATCCCAAACACATTTATGCACTGTATTTCTTACACTGCCTTGCATCTGCTTGTCCCAAACATACTCTTGCACCGCATTTCTTACAATACTTTTTATCTGTTTGTCCTGCTTACAGGGGGATTCACACGCCATCTGAGGATACGGGACCATCTCTGCGAGGGAGTGGTATATGGAGCTTCCTGACATAGTCCACCATATCATCAACGAGGCCGGTTTTGGTTCATTCTGCATGGAGCTCTCACGCCTCATAGCGAGCTGGCCTTTGCTAGGTGCCTTGGTAGAGAGGTGGTGGGATACCACCGATTCCTTTCACTTTTCTACCGCAGGGGAGATGATGATGACTTCCTTCGACTTCTCTATGCTCACTGGCATAGAGGTAGAGGGTCATCTGATTCCTTATGACACAGACATGGGCGAGTGGGAGGCCGCTTAGATTTACCTGTTGGGGAGTTGCCCACCCATCTCTTGATTAGGGATGGCCCGATACACATGGTTCGCGGATTACTACAGAGGGACGACGCCAGCGACCCAAGAGGAGACCAAGTAGTGTGCTTGAGGTTTCCTGATGTTTCTCTTTGGCACTACCCTGTTTGCCGACCGGGCGAACACCGTTGGGTTATACCTCCTGAGTGCTCTGGTGGACTTGTCTTGAGTCCAACTTTACGATTGGGGTGGCGCTGGCTTGGCCACCTTGTACGGGTACGTGAGCTCGACCTCTTGCAGGAGCGGACATCTAATAGGAGGCTACTAGAGGGCCTGGGAGGTATGCCTCACTTCTCTGTTTTGTATTTCCTATTGCGCTTTCCGCCTAGCATTCTCTGTACACTGCACACACTGTATATTGTACACACACAATCGACTTTCTACTTTACATACTCTGTACACTGCACACACTGTACACCGCACATAATCTACTTTTTGCTTTACATACTCTATACACTGCACACACTATACACCGCATACAATCTGCTTTCTACTTTGCATACTCTGTGTATTGTATACTAACTATTGCCCTTTTCGCTTTCTACAACTATGGATGTACGCCTGCTTTCCGAGACTTGCCCCAGAGCTAGAGGTGGAGATGCCACTTGTCGTGCCGTACTCTCACCGATACGACGGAAGATGCCAGCGGAGGTCTCGGGAGTCCTTCCCCTTCTTCCGGCAATACTTCGATACCATGATCGCAGCTGAAGTAACTCAAGCTTCTCTATTTATTTTCATTTTCCTTCAATTTTGACTCATATTGCAATACCTGATGATAGCTAACAATCTATACCTTCTCTATTTACAGATCACTTGGCAACCCTGGGCGATGATGCCTGAGGGAGTCAGAGATCAGCTCGCTGGTGCCCGAGAGACTTCTCGCTTCTGAATCCTGCTCGAGGGCCCAATTTGTCAAGCATGATTCTTAGGGGAGTGATTCTTATGTCAGACCATCGGCTTGCCCGAGCCGGTAGTTCCGATGCCGCCTTCAACATACATGAGAGTCACAGAAAGGTACATTTTCTAAGAGATGATTGATTTCACCCGAGGCTGGGACGCCGACTTCTTCTGAGTCGAGGGTGACTACACAGTCTTCATCCAGACATACCTTATGCCCCCTTTGACCGGGGTCCACGGAGATAATAGACCGAGGGCTCTAGCTGTAGGAGAGAGAGGCAGAGGAGCCGAGGCGACCAGGACCCATGGCAGGAGAGGTTCTAGGGTGAGACAGAGGGCTGGGTGGCTAGAGCTTCCTACCACACTCACCTACCAGCGACATTCCAGGGAGGCTTGCCAGATTCCCATTGAGCCTGCGCCAGCCAGGCATGAGCTTATATGGGTTCGAGGCCCTACTCCAATATGTACCATACTTTTGATTTTGCATATTTACTTCATTTCGGGTATACTTTATAGAACACTAATCTTCTCAACATACTTGCAAGCATCCATAGAGTACACCGGGCAGGCCCTCAAGCTAGTGGCTTCCCTGACGGAGATGGTACAGAGGAACATGAACATGCTCAATCTCTACAGGATTCTGGTAATTTCCTTCAGTTCACACTTCATGCCATTAAATTTCTTGCTGATACATCAGCATTTCAAACATAATCAGTTCCACACTACACTAATCTGACACATTGCACTCAGATACTACATTCAAACACGACACTCAAACACTATATCTAAAACACTGCACTCAATCACTGCATTCAAACATGGCACTTAATCACTACATCTTGCACTACATCTTTTTGCATCAAGTATACATCGTGACTAATGTATTTGACAAACTCCCATTTTCAGATCCCAGGCACATTGGATGTTCCAGCAGGAGCTGCAGCGGGACCATCAACACCTCCTCCGGCAGCAGGGAGAGGGAGATGAGAGGCTCCGGCTCACAGCCTAGGTAGAGCTAGGGACACCCGTGATGAGAGTGGCCATTCAGAGCCCATTCCAGACGATGATGATGATGAGACGAGTGAGGATGAGGAGGCAGCGAGTCCACAGTCAGAGTCATCTGAGGACGGAGAGAGCGATGCTGGCTTAGATTCTGAGGGCGGAGATGATGCTACGACCAGTTCAACAACTAGCTCA
This sequence comes from Camellia sinensis, assembly GCF_055761805.1. Taxonomy (NCBI): domain Eukaryota; kingdom Viridiplantae; phylum Streptophyta; class Magnoliopsida; order Ericales; family Theaceae; genus Camellia; species Camellia sinensis. Next base: position 20,027,970 of record NC_138966.1, read on the forward strand.
GACACGGGGGCCTCTAACAACGGCGCTAATGACGATAGCTTTAAGTCCATGCCCAAGAAGAAGACGAAAAGGGCCTCTCAATCTTGAGGTGGATGGCACTGATTTAGATGCTGTTGCTTAGTTTCTTTTGCCTCTTTCTTTTTTAGCTAATAGTGCTAGCATATTGTACAGTTTTATTTTCTAAAAAAAAAAAACTTGTACTCTTGTGTAAAAAGAAGCCATGATTGGAATGAAAAATCGGCTTTTTTGATGAAAACATGTTGCGTTTTACATTCTGAACATCGCATTGCACCATTTTACACGAAAACAGGACTTGATGGAATTTTGAACATTGTACACTATATTGGCAACTTCTTAATCAGGTAATGAACCAACCAACACATAACAAACAGAATAACAACTTAATGAACAACGAGTGCAATAACTCGATAAACAAAACAACAACTCGATAAGCAAAACAACGACTCCATAAGAAAAACAACAAAACAACTCTATAACAAAGAGAAACTACATAAAGAGCGACTCAATCAAAACTCTTCAAACAAGGCGGCAAAATACACTAAGAGTAGAACAAAACATAGGTTCCCAACATTCCCAACACATAGGAAGGCCATAGGAATTATGTCGGCTATAGGCAGAGGTTGTCGGCCACCAAAAGTGGTTGCCGGCCACTAGCACTGGCCGGTCGGCTACAAAAGTGGCCGGTCGGCTACCAACATTGGCCGGTCGGCCACTAGTGCTAGGAACCTCCAGATTGCTGCCACCTGTCTTCCACTTAGCACCTTATTTGCTACAAAAGTGGGGACTTTGTAGTTTCTTCATTCCAACTTTGTTTTTTCCACAAATTGAGCCATTCTTCACCGAAAAACCCTCAAATTAGATTACAACTCTGGATGGCTTAGAAAAAGTGAATTTTCGAGGTTTCGAGATAAATGCACTATTCCTGCTAAGTCATACCCCACTGTGTTTTCCATTCCTTCAAGCCGTGACTAGATGTTGGAACCCGGTTACACATGTGTTCCACTTCGGAGGACAAGAAGTGTACCCTACAATTAAAGAATTCCAAGTTCTAGTGGAATCTCGGTGTGACGAGGAAATCTTGCCCCAGTCCCATTTTAGTCACATCCAGGCTTTAGGAAGGATGTGTGGGCTCACTTTACACGATGTTTGATCCTTGGTTTACAACGGAGAGCTTGACATTCCCAATCTCATTCATCGATTTTTTGACGCCAGCAACCGTGGCGATTGTCTTTGGCAAGGTTTTCGGTAGCATGACCTTTGCTTGTGTATGTTGGCTCATTTCCTACTTGCCCCTGGCTTTGGAGGGTCTAGCATTCGCTTGATCGAAGTAGCTCAAGGCTTGAAAGAAGGCAAGAGCTGCATTGGCTTGACACTAGCTGAGACTTTGATGGGCTTGGACACCTTCCATAGGCGGGAGACGACCAAGTTCGCAGGAAGTCCACTACTCTTGCAGGTAATGTTTCTCACATCACTTGGCCCTCAAGCTCTGTTTTTCTCTCAAAACCTTTTCTCACTTTTCACTCCACATACACCTTTCTATTCTTTAATCTCTCTTATTTTTCATCCCTCTCCAGATATGTCTCATGGACAGGTTGAAAGTACTGGACTCTTGCCCTGCATACTCAGCACAAGGCTATTTCTTTTGCTAACGACCAGTTGATTTCCCAAACAAGGGGTGGTGGTGCCATTGGATGTGTAACAGGTCTGCTGCCGACATTACTTGGCGTTGCCCCTGGTTTGATCTGCCCGAGATGAGCTACAACATGGCCCGGTAACCTGGCATTCAGGTGATTGGCTTGACACACTATGTCTTCTACTTTTCATTCTGGTTTAAGCGTCAGTTTGGACACGACCAGACCTGTCCAAAAGAGGGGGTAGAGTACCCGGCTTCATTTTCTATCCGAGGTTCACAACTTGCTCGATATCCCACTACATGGAGGATAAGAGAACTTCTAGCTCCCGCTTCCAATTTCAGTTGCGCCCTTTCTGGAGAATGCATAGCTTGGCTTGAGGATGAGGCGCGAATTGGGCCTACTTTAGCATCTAAAGCTTTCACAAGCTCTGGGAGGGGACGCAGGAACACCTGACTCATCGATGCCCCAAGTTTATTGCTTTAATCTGTACTTTCAAGTTTTCCTTTTGAATGTAATAAAAAGCAACTTTGATTTGCATCAAGAGGTAGAGAACTCTGTATTAAAATCAATAAAATTGAAGGTTGTGGGTACTGAAAATTTTCCTTTGGTCCAAAAATGGTCTAAGTTGTAAAAAGATTAAGTTGAACAAAATCAACTTTTATTAAAAATTTTCAAAACTATTTTCGATAAGGATCACAACTGGACACACCCGGAATCTATCCTTAAGAAGTACAACCCCAAATCCAGTAAATAGAAAGTTATCCCTTGTCTGAATAGCACTGTACTGCACTGAACTGTAACCAGCTCCCATAGTAAAGATTACAATCGAACTCTTGGCTACAGAAAAGACAAAGATGCCTAAAACAATCTCATGGACATAGTTGATTTGGAACTGTTTATGGCTGGACTTCAGAATGAAGTTGCCTACGTATCCCAAAGATGGGAATCAAGCCTTAAATAGTTCGGTTCGGGTTCACTCGGGTATTAACATTCTCCTTTTGCGCTCTAACTTTTACCAAGGCCACCCTTTCTGGGTTTTCAACCTTGCGAGCTCAGTTTTTCTTTTTTTCTAATTTTTTGTGCTCTAACTTTTGCCTAGGTCGCCCTTCCGGGTTTTCGGCCCAGTGAGCCTCTCACGGGTAGTATTTCTTCAACTTGTCCATGTTGATTGGTTGGGAGAATTCGAGGCCATCTAGGTCCATAAGAATGACAGCACCACCCGACCAGATAGATTTGATAATGTAAGGACTAGTCCAATTGGGTCTGAACTTGCCCCTAGGGTCATGGATGGGAGCTCGGTTGTCTTTGAGAACCAAATCCCCTTCTTTTAGATTCCTAGACTTAACTTTCTTGTTGAAAGCCCTAGCGATTCTGCATTGATAACCTTGGACATGGTATAGTGCTTTTAGCTTCCTCTCGTTGAACAACATTAGTTCCTCGAACCTGCTCTGCTGCCAATCTGCTTCTACTATCTGGCTCTCAGCCATAACCCGTAGCAACGGAACTTTAACTTCAATTGCTAGAACAGCTTTCATTCTATAAACCAGAGAATACAGAGTTGCCCCAGTAGATGTTCGGATTGATGTTCTGTTGCCCCAAAGAGCAAATGGCACTTTATCTGGCCAGTCCCTGCAGGTTTCCACCATCTTTTGTAGAATGTGTTTGATGTTCTTGTTGGTAGCCTCAACAGCTCCATTGGTTTGCGGCCGATCTATTGATGACTTATGAAAAGGCACGTTGTAATTCTCCAACAAGTCGATCACTTCTTTCTTAAAGTGGGAACCATTGTCTGAGATGATCTCATTCGGGACCCCATAACGACAGATGATATTATTCCTGATGAACTTGGCTACGTGCGATGCTTTGAGCATTGTGTAGGATTGGGCCTTAACCCACTTTGCAAAGTAATCTATTGCCACCAGGATATACTTATGCCCATTTGAACCCTTCGGAGTAACTACCCCAATAAAATCAATTCCCCAGACTGAAAATGGCTATGGTGAAGTGATGTTGTACAGCTTCGATGGCGGGATATTCATGCGATTTGCATCAATTTGGCATTTGTGGCATCGCTAAACAAAATCGATACAATCTTCTTCCGTGGTTGACCAGTAGTAACCCTGCCTAAGAATCTTCCAAGCTAGCATTACCCCGCTCATGTGCAATCCGCACTCTCATCCGTGGATGGCCTCCATTATGTGCTTCGACTCTTCTGCATCAACACACAGCTTGTGCATTCCCAGATGGTCTCGTTTGTACGATTTACCTCCTCAGATGATAACTGAGCTACCATTCACCGTATTGCCCTTTTATCTTTGGCATTTGCCCTTAGTGGATAAGCCTCATTTTCTAAGAAGTTCCAGATATCATGATACCAGGGGTTCTGATCTTGTACTTCATCTATCATGGCAATCAGCTCGTAGGCCAGCACATATCTCTGTTCAATAATGATCGAACGTATCCGGATTCTCAAAGGGATGTCTATCATGGAAGATAGAGCTGATAAAACATCAGCGAACCTGTTGTTCTCTCTTAAAAGATGCGTGAAGGTTACCTTCTCAAACCTAGGAATCAGAATATCCCGGGTTTGGTGATAGATTTTTATCCTTTCTTTCTTAACCTTCTAGTCTCCTTTCGTTTGAAACACAACCAAGTTCGAGTCCCCAATGATGTCTAACCATTTTGCCCCTAGTTCCAGGGTGATTTCTAAGCTAGCGATACATGCCTCGTATTTTGCTTCATTGTTTGATATATTGAACCAGAGTTTGAAAGCTAAAAGTATGTGAAAATTGTTCGGTGCTATCAGCAACACTCCTATCCCATAACTGCACTGGTTAGATGCTCTGTCAAAGTACATAGTCAAAATCTCTTCTTCGACCTACAGAATGGCCTCATCTAGGAACAAATACTCTACTACTTCGTCTCCCTCCACTGGGTGATGGGCTAGGAACTCCGTTACCGCTCTCCCCTTCACAGACTTGCGAGTCATATACTTCAAATCAAATTCGGAGAGAAGAAGCGACCAACGGGCTAGCCTACCCAAAAGTGCTGGTTTCTCGAAGAGATATTTGATGGGATCTAATCTCGAAATCAGAATTACAGAGTGAGCTAATAGGTAGTGCCTCAACTTCCTGGTAGCCCATACCAAGGCCAAACAAGCCTTCTCGAGTGGAGTGTAACGGGTCTCATAGTTCAGCATCTTCTTGCCCAGGTAATAGATGACCTTCTCAACTTTATCCTTAGATTCATGTGCAAGCATGCAGCCCATTGTCGTGTTGGTTACTGACAGATACAAAATCAACGGCTTCCCGACTTTAGCGGTGACAACACGGGTGGGTTCTGTAGATACTGCTTGATCTGCTCAAAAGTAACCTGGCATCGGTCATCCCATTGGAACTTCTTTCCTTTCTTCAGGAGACCAAATAGTGGTTCACAAGTCAAGGTTAATTTTGCAATAAATCATCTTATGAATTGCACCTTACCCAGAAAGGTTCGCACCTCCTTTTCAATCCTTAGTGGTGGCATTTCTAGGATGGCCTTGATTTTGGAAGGATCGACTTCGATACCCCTTTGTGTAATCAAGAACCTCAACATTTTCCCAGCTGTGACACCAAAAGTGCATTTCTGTGGATTTAGTTGCAACCGATATTCTTTGATCCGTTGGAAAAAAAATTTCAAGGTGGTGTAGTGCCCTTCTCTTTCCTTGCACTTGACAATTATGTCATCCACATACACCTCAACCTCTTTGTGGATCATATCATGCAAGATCGTAGTTACAACCTGTTGATAAGTAGCCCAGCATTTTTCAGACCAAACGGCATCACCTTGTAGCTGTAGGTTCTCTACAGCGTGGTGAAAGCAGTCTTCTCCCTATCCTCGGGTGCCATCAAGATCTGGTTGTACCCGAAAAACCCATCCATAAAGGAGAGCAATACATGGCATGCGGTGAAGTCTACCAATTCGTCGATGTGTGGTAAAGGAAAGTCATCCTTCGGACTAGCTTTGTTCAAATCTCTGAAATCCACACACACCTGAATTCTGCCATCTTTCTTTGGCACCGGAACAATGTTGGCCAACCAAGTAGAATACTCAGATACTAGCAAGAACGCTGTATCTATCTGCTTGGTAACCTCTTCATTAATCTTCAAAACTCAATCCGGGGGTATTCTCTGAAGCTTCTGCTTGAAGGGTCGGGCCTCAGGGTTAAGAGGGATCCGGTGCTGTACAATCTTAGGATCGATTCCAGGCATGTCTTCGTAGGACCACACGAAAACATCTTTGAAATCTTTTAATAAAGCGACTAAGCGCTCGCGTTCCTCCGAAGACAACGTGGACCCGATCTAGACCAGACGCAGATCCTTCTCAGTACCAACATTAATTGAAATGATTTCATCAACCAGGGGTTTTACAAACCTCTCCTCCTCTCGATCAATCAAATGTTTTAAAACCAGAGGAATTCTTTCCTCGTTGTTTTTATCAAAATTTTGAAAGTCATGATCCATGCAATGCACAAGTGACACAGAAAAGTACTCAGATATAGCAGTGGTACCATTCTCATTCGTAACTTCCAGCTCGTCTAATTTCTCGGTTACAACGGACTCAAAAGAAAAGGAAAAAGATGACCTGCACAAAACAACGGCATCCGAGTTATCAACCCCAGGAATATCGGACTCTGACTCAGAAGAACTAGAATCTAATTCCGACTCCACAGACTCCGTGAAATCAGATTTCGGTTCACTACCTGATTCAGAACTGCTGGACAAAAAGCCCTCCTCGAACTGCCAAACGAGGGAGAATGCAATAGATGCATCCAGAATACCACCGGAAGGGTCCACAGTCGATTGATCTCCAATCATGGAAATGGTGAAGTCATCCCCCAAGCTCTTCGGTTTGATCTGAGGATCCGAGAGGAAACAAGCCAACGCTGCTCCCAGCTCAAGTTCATTGCCATTGGACTCATTCTCTGTACTTTATTCAGCCCCAGCTGGTAGGTCAGTCTGTTCCTTTACAACTTCATCATCTTGCAGTTGTAGATCGAAGAAGATCTCAAAGTTGGGCAAACGCCACTTTTCAAAGTTCAGCCATGGTTCAGGAAAGCCGTAAAATGGGAAATCTTCCCCCTCCTAGACAAAGCGGCCGTTCAGGGTTCCTTGAATGGGTCTATGCACTAGCTCATAGTGCTTTCCAGTTTGCAGAGCTTTGGCCCTTCCTGCCATTTTCTTTCCCTTTTTTACCCAATCCTCTTTGGTAGGTGTGTAACCTAGACCAAAGGTATGAGGGTTATGTGGCACTTCAGCCAACACAGCAATGCCCTTTCGACCGCTCCTTCCCAATCCTATTCCGGGTACATGTTGCAGCTTATTCATGAGGTAGACGGATTGAGCACTGACATACAACCCCTCATTAATAGCCAGGATATCTTGCACTACCCAGGCCTCGACCAAGGTGAACCCAGACTCGTCGCCGTGTACAATTTCTAGTACCGGTGTAGTGACTTTCGACAGAGGATGTATAGATGAATTCCTAAAAACAATAGCTACCCCTTTCCCATGGGGGTACTTGAGCATCTGATGCAGAGTGGAAGAGACAACTCTCACTTGATGCAGCCACAGCCGTCCAAGGAGTAAGTTAAGAGTGGCCGGAACATCCAAGACGTGAAACTTAATGTCTTGTTACGCCAGGCCAACCTGGGTTCTGATCCGAACTGTCCCAATCACTTCCCAACTTGTATTGTCATAAGCCCAAATCACTTGGTCTGTTGGTACAAAGTCTGCTGACTTCAAGCCAATAGCATAGGCCGTGCGCGACGGACACCTATTAATTGCAGACCTAGTATCAACCAAGATGGCTGGTATCCATTTCTCTTTACATTCAACAGAGATGTATAGTGGTTTGTTGTGCTCAGAGCCCTCAGGCGGCAATTCCTTATTTGTGAAAGTCAAAATCGATGAATCACCTCCTAGGAAAACCAGTCCCACTAACTGCTTGGGGGTTGTATCAATAAAGTGCTTAGCCTTATCCATTGCTGATAGGACGACTTGTCTGTGCACCCGGGAAGCCATGAGCAATCCCCAAATGGATATATCTACTTGAAACTTTTTCAGCTATTTCAGTACAATTTCCTCCTCTAATAGTTTATCCTTCTGTTTCTCAGTTTCCTTATCCTTTCATGATGCTTCTGGTTGATCTACGTGTGGGGGTTTAAAATATCACCCGCTCCGATTCATGTGATCGACTTCCTCAGAATAACATGTATCATTCGGCAGATTCTGTCCCCAATCTTCATCCATGTGGGCAAGATGCAAATCATCATCTTCCCACTACATTCCTCCGACAACCGACAAGCAACTGTCTGGTTCTGTTGTAAGTATTCCTGCATCTACAACACAGTCAGTCCTTGCAGGGCCATTGGCTTTTCTGGCCTTCTGATCATTCTCAGTTCTTTCATGCTCGAACCGCTTCAGCGCAGCCTCCTGTTCTGTATCGGTTGTACAAATGCTACCCAATTCTTGAGTAAAATTCTTAGTATCGGTGCTCTCTGGCAACTTTCCCTTGTCGTCGACCGTTCTGACCGTTGCAACAATTCCCGTTTCCAACTATTCCTGATTTGGTTGAGCCCCCTCATCAACATTCGATTCATCACTAAGCCACCCCGTATTATCTGTTGATCCGTTCATATCAAACCAACCAATCTGTACAGTTTCCAAATCTTGTTCATCAAAGAACTACAGGTTACTGATGTCCTCTTCAAGCTCGGCTAAGTCATCCAGTCCCTGGCTTGGTCTGTCCTCCTGGACTAGATTAACCTCCATTCTCATTGACAATTCCACCCCTGGTCTGGCCTGACTTGTTGGCACAATGTAGCGACATGGGTTGTATGCCTCTTCAATTAAGCTCACGGAGCCCTCAGGCACACCTTCTTCTACCACAGCCACCACCATAGGTTCGGGTTGGGATATGGGTGCGCTCATCATGCACAAGTCTGTGCTTTCTAGGATGAACAACGCCGGCTTAGGTAGGTAGGAGGGGGTGATGTATATGCTGGGGTCGTATGGGACGACCAGTGTTTGGACAAGATTTACTTGCCTGGGTGGCGGGGGTTGGTTATGTGGTAGGAGAGGATTTGTAGTGACATGAGGCTTTTGAGGAGACGCTATCACTTTGTTGTCAATGAGATCTTGAATCTCATGATGCAATCTAAAGCGTAGGTCGGTATCATGACCATGCTACTGGTGGAAGGCGTAGTACTTGGCCAGGTTGTGTGTAGGAGGGTGGAGATTAGGCAATGGGCGTGGCTCTAGGGTCTTCAGATGCCCTTTTCTGATCAGGACCCTCAAGGCCGCAGATAGAGACATATAGAGTAGAGTGAAAACCCTCTGGCCTCGTGGTTGGTACTTTGCAGGTTATGAGGTAATTTCGGACGTATCGGCAAAGGGGGTAGCTGTTTTCGGTGTGGTGGTGACCATACCAACATCAGAAGTCCTTATAGCTGCATTACTACTCGTAGCCGCATTTGAACTGTGTGTAAAAGCCCTCTTGGGTTGCTCTTTCTCATAGTCTATCAGAACTTGTTTCATTACATCCACTATCTGCACCCCTATCTCATGAAGGTTAGCAAATGTAGGCAGAGGTAAGACTATCATCTTTTGTAGCGGCCTCGGTTCTAGATTACAGACGACCATTCTTATCTGGTCCTTTTCAGCTGGCCGGGTGGTCATCAAAGAGGCCTTGGCCCTCCATCGAGTGACGAAATTAGAGAAGCCCTCCTTCGGCTCTTGACGAGTTGCTTCAAGATCACTAGTTGTGACCTCGATTTGAGTGTAATAGGAATACTGGGCAATAAAGACCTCAACCATCTCTTTCCAGCTCCTCTTCATGGAATCTTCCAACTTAGCATACCAAATGACCGCGATACCCGACAAGGTCCGGCCAAAGAGGGATAACTTCTACAGTCTAGTTAGGCCCATCGGCCACAGAATGTCTGAAAATAGCCGTAAGTGGACCATGGGATCACCCGAGCCATCAAAGTGGTTTATATGTGGCATTTTAAACCTATCTGGCAAGGTCACCGCTGCATCGGTACAGCTATCCTCTATATCTGAGATCAAATTGACACCCTGAGCTCGTTTGAAAAGCTTCTCAAGCTTGCTCACTTTTAGCGCAGTAGGGTCGATCTCAAACTCAAACAGTGCCTCCGTTGGGTAGACTGGTGCTTTAGAATTCTAGGGTAGGACTGGATCTATCGGAATGTCCGCATTTTCCTGGACATTAGTAGTAACCCTGGGTATTGGAACCCTGACTGGGGGCGGATGTGAAGCAAAAACTGCTGCTTGTTGTGGTTGTTGTTGCTGTTGAAGCCTAGCGATCAACTCAACTTGCTGGGCTGTAATTTCCGTTTAGCGGGTGGTGACTTCCGCTTGGCGAGCAGCGTCTAGCTGCATTGCCTCAATGGTCTTTTGAAATTGACGCAACATATCCTCTGTGTTGTCTACGGGGTGCTGATCTATCAGAACCGGTGTGTAATCTATTTCTGATGTGGAAGCAAAAAACTGGGTTTGACTAAACACAGGTGAAGTAGTTAGTAACTGCTAAATTGGCGACTGCTGAACCAGTGAGCTATGCCTAACTCTCCGTCGTCTGGTAACCAGGGGTAGCGAAGCAAACACTGGTTGTCCTCCAACAAGATCCTCAGATCGATAAATCTGCCTTACTCGAGTCCAGAGTGCTAAGGGGGTAACTGCCTCGTCTGAAGCAATTGTGAAACACTACCTTGCAAAAAGGATCAGAAAATGCACAGCACCACGGCTTAGACAGATACAACACACAGTTGAAATCATAAGCTGGACGACTGCACTCAAACACTGATTTCTGTCCCAAATTTCTGCCTCCAAACTGATACCCTAAAACTGATACCCAGACTTGCAACTAATACATACATTCCTGTAGAGTTACACTCAAAAAGCACATATTAAGTAAGTAAGAGCCAAAACACCCCTATGATGGGATAGGGTTACCCTGTCCTAATCTCATCAGGAGCTAGGGATTCACTACGCAAACAAGCGGTTTCATACAATCTTGCATTTAGGTGAGCAACCTATCATAGTTTGGAACAGTCTCCAAAGCTTCCGATATGCATCTAGGCCAATTGGTCAAAAAGGGTACCTCAGCAAGACCACCTAATATACCTCTCGCTCCTAACACCGAGAAGTGAAAGGAGGATCAAACGGTACAGCGGTAGTCCAGATCCAAGGCTTGTGTTCCCATCGTGGCAGAGCCCGCAACCAGTCAGCCTTATGGCATGCTTTTCTAAGCGAGCCTCCGACAAACCGCTCAGGAATAGAAGATGGCAAACACTATGACTTAGGCGTACAAATACAAGTGCAAATGCAAAGAAACACATAAGTGTAGATAAAACAATATATCATGAGTTCGAGTCAAGTTCTCTAAATCCCCAGCAGAGTTGCCAGAAACTGTAAGTCGACTTTTTCGCGCCCTCTTTCGGAGAGCTTGAATTGGTCCTACAGTTCGGACTCCTGTCATAGTTCTGAATCTAGTCTCACAAGGTGCAATATAAAACTGATAAACACCAAAGAGTCTAATCCGGCAAATCATTTTGGAAAATTGATTTTAAATTAAATAATGCCAAAACTGGACTGATTTGCCAGATTACAAAGTCGCCACCTAAATATTTTATTTTTAAAAAATTTAGCAAACCCTGACTCGTGCCAAAGGCCACGTGTCCATCATCACCAAAGTTGCCTCGGTTCGGGAACTTGGGTACAAGAAGGGAAGGTCCTGAAATGAGCACCACCGCTCACCTGATCAAAGATCGGCCTCTACTGATCATGATATGATGTTTTATAAACCTTATGTGTTCTTATTCCGATTATTAGACTAACTTTACTATGTGACACGCACAAGTAAGTAGAGACTAATCGCAAGACTTGGAACGAATTCAACTCTTGTTTGTTTTTTAAAATGGTTTGAATTTGCCACCCTCAAGTGGGCTAAAACGCAGATATGCCATCAAACATGATGGGCTTAAAACATGATTTGCCACTTTGCAAGGTGGGGTTAAAACATATATTCGTTGAATTGTTCCAATTCAAGCAACAAAGCCTTCATCCACAGACATTCATGCAGTTTAGCATATAAGCAAATAGTCTCATGGCAAGCATGCAAAACATGGAAATATGGCAATCACACTCATGTAAGTATGCTAAAACATAAAGACTTACCGAGTACTCTAAGTCAAAACAAAAACTAGTTAGAAAAATGCATGATCCTAACTATACAAGATGCCTAATGCAACACATGCAATAATGCGATTAATAGGCTCGGCTACTAATATGGCATATGATACAATTTGATAACATGCTTTGAAACACGAATTCAAAGAAGTATTGAAATTACAATGCAGTTTGAATGATGAGCCGAGCCTCGGTGCATGCAAGACAAATGAATAGATGCAAACATGTGAGCATAAGGTATGTTAATCAAAACATGCCCCTAATTAACCATCGAAAGCGGTTAAATAAAAGGGAGAAAGACGTAGGGTTGGAAAACATACACACACACATGCACGCTTATTACAACATTATGCCCTCGCAAAGGAGGGTTCGAATGAATAAAGCTAACTAGCTACGCTAACTAAGCTAAGCTAATACAAACCAAAACTAATTAACTATTCTAGTTAACTATTTATTACAAACCAAAGTAAATAACTAGCTATGCTAAGCTAATGAAAGCAATTAAATGGCCTCGAGGGCGAGGGACATATACATGCTCGATCGGCTTCCTTCCGAAAATCCATCGCCTTGCCATCGAACGCCTCTGTTTGCATTTGTTTTGACCACTAAAAATTACACCAACTTCCAGCACACCTCTGCTCCACCTCAGGAATATACTGAACAAACTTTTCATTGATGGCCGATCGGCAACAATTGGTGGTTGTCAGCCACTATTGGTCGCTGCTAGCCATTACTAGTGGCCGGTCGGCCACCCCCTTCTTAGACTTCTCTTTTTGCTGCAATAGAGAGCAAACAAAGGAAAAGCAGTGTATTCTCAAGGAGTATGTGTACTATTACCCTTCTTATCATTACATAAAGTCAAAGGAGTGTAATTCTTGGCTCCAAAACCACCAACCAAGCATTCTCAATGCATGATGGCCAAAGAACCAAGAAGTACAACTTCATTGTATGCAAAACAAGACTTAAGACCATCACCTTATCATGTGTGATCAAAGGCAGTGGAGACCAAGGAGATTGGCCTATTTCATCACTTTGAGTATGAAATGCTCCAATCTTCCTTGTGTTCAATATAACGTCCGATTGAACACATGCAATGCAACACAAGATGTTTATCTTGCCTCTTTACTTTGTCATTTTTTGTTTACCAATTTTAGATTACCCAATCCATTCTTTAATTGGTTAGTCCAAAGGTGAGTGTCCTCTAATTGAAAGTAGGCTTAAACCACAAGTACCTTGAGCGTGAAAAAGGCCTCATGCTATTGGTAATGAACTCCCGAAGGAATTAAACCATTAGGCATGAAGGTCTCAATTTCACACTGAAGCCAACAAGGGGTTCGAAGCCACTTTGAAAACAAATGAAAGAGTGAAGAATAGAGGGAGATTGCAGAGATTTCAATGCTGAAATGGCATGAAAAATGATACTACAACATGCAAGCAACTCATGCAATTCATGTTAAAAAGCCTAACACATTAAGTTAGTGAAGGAGATTGTACTACAACCACATAATACAAGCCTTAAATGGCCAAACCAGCTCAAAATAGAGCTAAGACCAGTCAAAACAGTGACTAAATCATTCTGAGATTAAGGTGCAAGATACTAGAAAAACATGCTCACATGTTAGTTTGCGAACAAGACTCAAGAGCAACTCTAAAAAGCAAAGAAAGAGCGAAACAAATGAACATGTGGCAGAGCTATATATGCTGAAATTACATGTAAAAAGATATTATAACATGCAACCAACTCAAGAAAAGTATCTTTAGAGGCCTAAAACACCAAACTAGTGAAGGCATTTGCACTACAACTATGCAAAATATGACTCCCATGACCAAAGCAGCCCAAAGCAAAGCTAAATCATTCCAAATTAGAGGCAAACATATGTTGGAAATAAGCTAAGTTAAGCTACAAAAACATGCTACCATGTGAAGCTAACTAGTCATGCAAGTAAGACACAAGGAAGAGAGGCTAACCCCTCCAATTTTGGAGTTCAAAACATGCTTTCCACCACTGAAATAACTCTAAATTTCAGTGGTATAAAGGGCCAAAAAGTTTGATTTGAGTATGCTAAAAGATGGCATAAAAGGCTTCACAATTAGGCAATGTACGGGGAGCAAATATTCAGGCGAGCCCGCACTCCTTTCTTCCAGGCTCCGCTTCTATCCGGTCACCTGCGAGCAAATAACGATGAGCTACCCGGCGGTGTGTGGCCGAAAAAACCCTCCGACGATCAAGTTAGCGCACACCTCAGGATAGAGAGAGAGAGAGGAGTGTTTGAGTGTAAAAATTTCCTTACAAAGTGTTCTTGTATCGCGTATGGGGGGCGCAGACATGCTTATATACCCTTCTGCGCCCCAAATCTACTCCCATTGGTCTCTCGACACGTGGCTCTGTTATCCCATCCGTCAGCACAAATCTTACTATACATCACCTAACCCAACTGCCAGCCCACTCTGCTGGGAGCACGGCAGCCGGGCAACATTATCTCGGCTATCAACGGCCATACTGAACATGCCCAAGTGCAGTTGATGTCGTAGCTTTCTACTACCGGGCTTAATTCCAGCTGTGCTCAACTGTATTCTGACGAAGCTGAGCTGGAGATTAGTAATCCCGGTCAGCCAAAGACCTTCTCGGCCAAGCTCCAAGCACAGGCCTTCCTACCGGGTTAAGGTGCGTGCATTACAACCTTGCAACGCGTGAGCCGGGGAGCCATATCTAGGCTGTTCCTCCACCTGTCCGGCCTTCGCGGAACCGAGATCATATAACTCGGTTCCACGTGGGCTTTGCCATTATCGAGCAATATCACGACCTGATCTTGGAGCCCAATACCTCGGCCCAAATCTGTCCGGCTAACGTCACGGCCCAATCTCAGATCATAAATCTCCCTCTCAATTGCCCCTTAATTCTGTCCGCAAAAGCGTGACTGGGATTACTTATTTCGATCGGGATAACACTTCCTCGGTCCTCAGAATGTGAAATGGCGACCGGGCTAGTTGACATTCCTGTCTGCAAACCTGCCTGGTTATACTTCTCGGTTGACGTCCTCTTCTTCAAAAGTAGGCCGGTTGACTCAACTCTTCAACCTGTCTCTTCAGTTCTGACGTCGTCATAAATGGGGACACGGGGCGGGCTGCCATTGGTTCTCGAGCAGCCAACCCGCCGTCTTGCCAGAATTTGAATTTGGGCGGTGTCGTCTCCTCTATAAACATCCCCCCCTCATCTTCCTTGAGCTCTTACTGACTCACTGCCATTCCAAGCAACCCAGAGCTCTTGCCTCTCCTCTACCATTCCTGAACTCGCGCTCGAAGTAGAAGTAGCCACTGCTCCATATTGGTAAGCCCTCCAACCCTTGTTATTGTTATTTTCCTTGATATTTCACACAATAGGGCAATAAAACGTAGTTCTTAGGGCATAGGCCATAGAAATCGTCCCAAACCTCCCACTGTTCATGGTGTTCTTCATTTTCGCTGATGAACTTCGAAGAACTGGGGCGGACCGGGCTCCAGGTCTTCGTTTGATCCAAAAAACCATCCCGACCGAGCAAATAACCTATTAGACTTAACCATAGCAAGAACCGGGATAACAAAGGTCTTGGCCGCTCAACCGGGCTAAAATCTGGTCTGCTTGGGTGGCCGAGCTCCTTGGTTAGCCTCTACGACCGAGGTGGTTTGGCACTCTAGACGACGGAGCTAAAGTCAAGCTCGCTTTGCGCGACCGCGCTCCCTCTTACACTTGCCCTCCTTTTCCTGCAGAGTCCAAGGGGACCACTGACCATTCCTGAGGCTCCCAAAGACCGAGCAGCCACAAATCACCTGACAGTGCCAAACCACAGCCGAGCTAATTTAGCCGGTCGTAAATGGGGAAATTTTGCTTCCTCGTAGATACTCCGGCTGCCTTGGCCGTGTTCAGGGAGGAGTACGGCATCCCGGCCGATGTCCACCTTGAGCTTGCAAAAGAGCAAACAATGCGTTAGGGCAGATCAGAACAATGCCCCTTCACCATGCTATCTATCATCGAAGGAGGCCTCCGCTTCCCACTCAACCCACTTATCACCGAGTTCCTCCGCCGTACCGGGCTGGCACCCACACAAGTGTCCACCAACACTTACCGAATTATCAACGGCGTCCATGAACTGAACAACCGGCTAGGCACCAACTTAGGTTTAGCCGAGATATTAAGGCAATACACGATGGGTCACACCGGTGACGACCTAGCATATTATTTGAAAATCAAACCGGGCAAGGAGAAAATTGTAACCGGCACCCCGGATAAAGACTTGCACGACGATGATTTTTTCTGGGTATCGGGCAATTACGAAACAACCGACGTACCGGGCTGGTTTATAAGCAAGAACTTCGGTTCCTCATGTAAGCCGCTCAAACTTGCTCGGTCAGCCTACCTTCTATATTCTGTAATTAACTAGTTTTCTTGTTTCTTTTGCAGCAATCCAAGCCTTGCAAGCCAACTACCAATTTCCCAACGTAGAGGCAATTCGGACGGTGCTCCGCTGTCGCCACCGAGATTGCAATGAGCTGCTCGGTTACACTCCAACCTACAGATACTCAGCTCCACGCCGGAGTAAAGTTACAGACTTTTTTCGCGCTCCAACTCCTCCTCCAGACCCAAATCTTCCAGACGTTCCGCTAATCCGGCTGACTAAGGAACAAGAGATGGCTAAAAGAAGCCGCGTCAAGAATCTCCTCACAGCCACATCCGCTGAAATACCAAGCATTTCTCCCCCGTCTCATGCTGCTGGTCAATCCAACAGCCTTGTGGTTACCCTGGCATCTCCAGCCGCCGGGCAATCCAGCCAACCCCGCCGGGCAGGCAAAAGACCTCGCGCAGATCCAACTGCCGAGTTGGTTGCCGAGCTAATAACCGAGCAGCCCACCAACACTGCTAATCCCATTCCACCATGGCGGCCACAGCTCAAGCACCGGTGCCAAGATATCCCGGAAAATGCTTCTGTCAAAGGCGATAAGGAGCACTTGTTGGCCTTTGACCTCTCGAAAACTCTCTTGCTGCCAAGTGACATGGTTGGCAGCGATCACGTCCCTGACACCCGGTTGGTGAAATCAGCAGTGAAATCCATGACTAGGGTAAGGATCCAACTTCCACTGAAATTTTACAAGTGTTTGCCCGGTTCCTTCACTAATCAAATTCGTTTCTTGCAGGCTATCCAAAAGCAGCACCTGGTAATGGAACGCATCCACAGACTTCGGCAAAAGGCAAATGACACAGCCAGCCAAGTCCAAAGCCTCCAAGTCGAGCTTGGCCGGGCAAAAGCATCTCTCCAAATTGCCAATGCTGACAACAACAGGTTGCATGGTCAGCTTGACGAGGCCGAGAAGAAGCGCGATGAGCTCCAGGCCGAGCTGGACGCTCTAAAAAAGTCAAGGAAGAAGGACTGTCGAGATGCAAATAACGCCGGCTTCCTAGAAGCCGAGAAAAGCTACAAAAAGTAGGTCTTCGCTACCCAAGACATCTACTTCAAAGCGGGTTGGAAGTCTGCCTGCGAGCATCTCGGTCAGGATCCTGATACTGATGTCTTTGCCTTCCCGCCGCCTGCTTCCCTGCTGACCTACCTCGTGCCATATGCCAATGACGTCTTCAGTGCATTACAGGCTGAGACCGAGGAAGGGCTTGAAGAGGAAGAGGCCGAGGAAGATACTGATGGAGAGGAGCCACCAGAACAGGAGCAGCCCGGCCGAACTGAGCCCGGTGTTGAAGACCGATCTCCAGCAGTGAACTTGGAGATAACTCCGGATGATGAATTCACCAATCTCTCCCCCTTAGCTTAGTTTTCTTTTTTCTATTGCTTTTTTTTTTTTGCTTTGCACATGTAACCGGGCTCTCTGCCCCTCCTTTTGTATTAACTTTCTATCAATGAAAAGCTTTAATTTCATCAAGTATTTGCACGGTTTTCTCGAACTCTATCTTCAGCAAAACATCTCGGTTTAAATCACTAAGTTGCACAAATCACCAACTAGCTTGACCGGAGTTAACATCTTGGTAAATTTAACAAAATTGAGGAATTTCTTCAACCGGAATAAACATCTCGGTGGGAACAACAAAGTTGAACAAATCACTAATTCTTTCAACCAGACTAAACCATCATGGTTGAGCATGCCTGAACTGTACAAAACATCTTGTATAACCGAAATACACCATCTCGGTTTTAATTCTGATAGAATTGAACAAAACATCTACTCCCTCAACCGGAGTAGGGCATCTCGGTTGGAATCTCTGAGTCAAACAAACCATCAACTCCTTCAACCGGAGTAAAACTCATCTCGGTTGGAATCTCTAAGTCGAACAAACCATCAACTCCTTCAACCGGAGTAACTCATCAGGGTTGGAATCCCTGAGTTGTAACCATCAACTCCTTCAATAGGAGTAACTCATCTCGGTTGGAATTCCTGAGTTGAACAAACCATCAACTCCTTCAACCGGAGCAACTCATCTCGGTTGGAATATCTGAGTTGAACAAACCATCAACTCCTTCAACTCATCTCAGTTGGAATCTCTGAGTCGAAAAAACCATCAACTCCTTCAACCGGAGTAAATCATCACGGTTGAGAATCTCAAGTATTCAAAGCAAGCAATCAAAATGCTAAGGCAAAGAAGACACTTCTATATATTGACAAAAAGAATTACATTTTGAAGTGTAAGGTAAAAAATTCCTTTGCACAAAAAGAAAACAAAAGCTAGAAATAGTACAGTTTGAGATTGGCCGCATTCCATGGCCGCGGGATTGCTCTACCATCCAAATCCTCCAAGTGGTATGCCCCCTTGCCCGCCAGACCGGTTACCTAGTAGGGTCCTTCCCAATTTGCACCTAGCTTGCCTTCTCCTGGCACTAGGGTATTGCCCATAACTTTCCTCAAGACCCAATCACCCACCTTGAACGATCTGGGGTGCACCGTCTTGTTGTACTTCCTGGAGAGCTCTGCTGGTAGGTGGCCACATGGATAAGAGCCTGTTCCCGGCGCTCTTCCACCAGATCCAATTCCAGAGCAATGGCCTCGGCGTTCAGCATGGGCTCAAAACTTTCACTTCTGAGAGTGGGCATACCAACTTCCAATGGAATGACCGCCTCCATGCCGTAAGCCAAAGCAAATGGAGTTTCCCCGGTCGACCGCCGAGGGGTTGTACGGTATGCCCAGAGGACGCTGGGGAGTTCCTCAGCCCACTTTCACTTCGCCTTCTCCAGCCGTTTCTTCAGCCCGTCAAGAATGGTCTTGTTTGACGCCTCGGCTTGACCGTTGGACTGTGGGTAAGCCGGCGTGGAGTTGCAGAATTCAATCTTCAAATCTGCACAAAACCCTCTGAATAGGCGACCGTCAAACTGGGTGCCGTCATTAGAGATCAAAATTTTGGGGACGCCGAACCATGTTACCACATTCTGCCAGACAAACCGCTTCACGTCTTTCTCCTTAATTGTTGCCAAAGGCTCAGCTTCAACCCATTTGGTGAAGTAGTCCGTTGCCGCGATGAAGAATTTGCGGTTGCCTGGTGCTGTTGGGAGTGGTCCCACTATATCTAACCCCCACATTGCAAAAGGCCAAGGTCTGGTGAGGGGAAGAAGTTCTCTGGCCGGCTGGTGGATTTGATGTGCAAACTTCTGGCACTTTTCACACTTGCGAACA
Organism: Camellia sinensis; assembly: GCF_055761805.1. Taxonomy (NCBI): domain Eukaryota; kingdom Viridiplantae; phylum Streptophyta; class Magnoliopsida; order Ericales; family Theaceae; genus Camellia; species Camellia sinensis. Next base: position 20,047,519 of record NC_138966.1, read on the forward strand.
TATTTCTGGGCGTCGGCTTGCATGCACGGCCACCAATAGCCTTGTGAAATAGCTCGATAGGCCAAGGACCTGCCCTCAATGTGACTGCCACAGATGCCTTCGTGAATTTCATACAGGAAGGTTTCCATGCTACTCGGGTGCACACACTTCAGGTAAGGATCGGTGAAAGACTTTTTGTACAAAACGCCTGAAGGAGAGAGCCAAAACCGCTCTGACTTTACACGCACTTTGTGTGCTTCCTTCTTGTCAGTTGGAAGAGTCCGTTCTCTGAGAAAAACGATGATAGGGTCCATCCATGAAGGACCTAGCTCAGCGCAGAATACTTCCGGCTGCCCGGTTTCTTCAATACTGGGTCTCGATAGGAATTCAATCAAAAGAGGGTTGGGAAATGAGCGGTCGACCATAGAGGCCAGGCCGGCCAGCTCATCTGCTCGGTCATTTTCTTCTCGGCCGATCTGTTGGACCCTGATAGACTGGAATCGCTTGATGTGGTCCTTGACCAAAGCTTGGTACTTTATCATTCTGTCATCCTTTGCCTGGTAGACCCCAGAAACTTGGTTAACCACAAGCTGGGAATCACTGTAAACCATTAACTCTGATGCCTGCATCTGAAGCGCGCTCTTGAGACCGGCCAAAAGCACCTCGTACTCGGCTTCATTATTGGATGCTGGGAAGCCAAGGGTGATAGAGTGTTCAATTGTCAACCCGTCTGGTGATATCAAAACTATACCTAGCCCGGCACCGTGACGGTTCGAGGCTCCATCAACAAAAAGTTTCCACATCTCCCCCGCGAAGAGCTTCCAGCATTCTGCTCGGCTGTTCGGTTTCAAGGTCTGTTGATTGGTTCCACTTCGGTCACCCTTGATGATTCGGCACCGGACTCAACAAGTTGACCTGCAATGCTCAAGTCCGTAGGTGAATCACCAGGTTGCGGTATTATGCCGACCGCAAGTTCTGAGTTGTGTGGTTTCATTTCTGCCCCCTTGGTGATGCGGGACCGGACAGAGCAGGTTGGTCGGTGATACTCAACTCCGTCATCGCATTACCAGGTGATAAAACCGTACAAACTGAGGATGCTTCAGTGGTGCGCGCAAACTCTGCGTCGCTACCTCCACCAACTGGTTGTATCTCGGATGGTCTTGCGTGCACCTCATCATCTGCCGTGGTAATATCGACCGAGCATACCGGATGAGTTCCAGGTGAGAATTCGGTGACGAAGTCGGCCAAAGTCTGGGCTTTGATGGCAGTGCGCGGTTGGAACTTCACATCAAACTATCCCAACTCGACCGCCCACTTAAGAATCCGACTGGAGAAGTCTGCCCGCTCGAATAAAGCTTTGAGGGGGAACTCGGTCAAGACGATGACAGTATGTGCATGGAAATAGTGCGCCAACTTTCTTGAAGCCATCATTAATGCCAAAGCAAGCTTCTCCAACGGCAAGTATTTCGACTCTGCCGGTAACAAAGTTTTGCTGACATAAAAGATGGGGAGGTGCTTGATTTCTTCAGCCCGGACAAGCACCGCACTGACTGCATGCTGCGATACGACCAAATAAAGATAGAGTTCTTCTCCAGGCTCCGGTGTGACCAACAGTGGTGCTGAAGAGAAATACTCCTTAAGCTCGACCAAAGCTCGGTCACACTCTTCATCCCAGGAGAACTTTGATTTTAAGGACTGAAAGAAAGGGCGGCAGCGATCTGATGACCGACTTATAAATTGATTAAGCGTGGCGGCCATTCCGGCCAGATGCTGCACGTCTTTCGTCGAGCTAGGCTGTTTTAGCTCTTGCACGGCTTGGATTTGTGTAGGGTCGGCTTCGATACCTCGGTTCGTGACTAGGAATCCCAAAAATTTTCCAGATCTCATGCCGAAGGCACACTTAGACGCATTCAGGCGTAGCTTGTGCTTTTTGAGAATGGCGAACATCTCGGCCAAGTCGGACAAATGATCTACCTGATGCCGGCTTTTAATCACCATATCATCAATGTAAGCTTCCATTGTCTGGCCCAGCAAAGGAGAAAACATCTTGGTCACCATCCTCTGAAAAGTTACCCCGATGTTCTTCAAACCAAAATGCATGACTCAGTAGCAGAAGAGTCCCCTTGGTGTAGTAAATGAGGTGATTTCTCTGTCGGGGCCATGCATGGCAATCTGATGATAGCCGCGGTAGGCATCCAAGAAACTTAGCTTGTTATGTCCAGCCGTCAAATCCACAAGCTGGTCAATTCTAGGCAAAGGAAAGCTATCTTTCGGACAAGCTCGGTTGACGGTCTTGTAATCAACACAAACCCGCCACTTCCCATTCTTCTTCGGTACCGCCACTGTATTTGAGATCCACCGAGGATAGTGCACTTCTTGAATTGCTCGTGCCTGCAGCAAATTCTTGACTTCCTCTGCAACTACCTCGGCGTGATGCAGTACCGATCTCCTTGTTCGTTGAATGACTGGCTTGGCTCCAGGGAAGACATTGAGATGATGGCAAATAAAACTTGGATCGAGGCCGGGCATGTCGTAAGGCGACCATGCAAAAACTTCGATGTTGGCCATCAAAAACTCAACCATCTCGGTCCGTTCTGTGGCTGTAAGGCTTGAGCCGAGCAAGAAGAACTTGTCCGGCTGCTCTGTGTCAATTCGTACCTCCACAAATTCCTCGACAGCTTTGTCCTCGGCCTTAATGCCCACATCATCCAAGACACCCTGGTCCTCCGGTCCCTCAATCATTTGAACAAATCCTTTGGCAGCCCGGCTCCCGTTGACTGCCACGAAGCACTGCTTTGACATGACCTGATCGCCCCAAATCTCCTCGATTGCCCCCATAGCCGAGGGGAATCTCATTACTTGGTGAAAAGTTGATGCCACGGCTTGCATAGCGTGAAGCCACCCCCTTCCAAGGATCAAATTGTAAGTAGATGGCACCTGTAACACCCAGAACTCCACCTGTTTGACCACGGATCCTGCTTTGACCGGCAGGATAATTTTTCCCAAAGGCCACTCCGGTTGTAAGTTGAAACCAACCAATGGCAATGTCGCCGGGGCCAAATCCGTATCTCGGAGCTTGAGCTGTTTGAAAGCGTCGTAGTACATGATCTCGACCGAGCTTCCTTGATCGATCAAGATCCGTTTGACTTCAAAATCTTTGACGCGGAGTGTAACTACTAAGGCGTCATTGTGCGGTGTCTGAATGCGCTCCAAGTCCCTTGAGGAGAAACTGATCACATCTTTCGCTTCCGTCTTCCCCCTCTTGAGCACAGGCTGAACTGACAAAACTTTCCTCATGTGCTCTGCCTTCTTGATCATACCACGGAGCTCGCAAACACGCGTCGGTTCCACTATGCCGTGGATGACATTCACAACCCCTTGAGGAGGTGCATCTCGGTCATTCGGTCCCCGCGGATCAACCGGAACCTGATTTGCCTTAACGCCCCCATCGATGTAAAGATCCAGGTGCCCGGCTGCGACTAGCTCTTCCAAGTGTTGCTTCAAAGGCAAACAGTCCTTTGTTAGGTGGCCTCGCTCCCGGTGAAATGTACAACGGTATTTCGGATTGAAGCCCTTCTGTCTATCGCCCAACTTAGCGGGAAACCGGACAAACTCCTCGTCACGGATTTCACTAAGTATGCGATAAATTTGAATCTTAAAGACCGTGGTAATGCCGGTCCTTGTTTTCAATCTCCTATTTGCATCGGTTGCGTCATCCCGTGGGTAGTCATCCCGGTCATTCTGACGTCCTCTACCCTGGTTTTTCCGATTCGATCCACGGTCCGATTCCTCAGCGCGGTCAGTAGATCGGCCAGACTCCTGTCCGACTGTATGCACTTTTCCAGCCGTCTTGTCTGTCACTGCCGGAACTGACTTCGCGGTAGATGCCGACGCATCATCCTCAACTCGAATATGCTCATTGATGCGTTGCATGAGTTGGTCCATGGACGTCGGCTGGTGCATGGTAAGCGAGTCCCGCAGTCTATGTCCGACCGGGAGACCACGCTTGTATTACGTGATTGCAAGGTTGATCGGGCAATCCAAGATCTCGTTGAAGGTCTCCCAGTACCTGGAGTTGTATGCCTTCAGTGTGTCGCTCGGTTCCATCTTGACACTTAGTAAGTGATCGACTTCCTTTGGTGTTTTTGTGTTGGTTTTGAAGCGCGTCACAAAGGCTTCGGCCAACTGATGCCACCTTTGTATACTCCCTTCCGGCAACCTCTCGAACCACTTCAAGCCCAGCTCGCCTAAACTTGACGGGAAGATTAGGCACATAAGTCTGTCATTTCGCCTACGTCTGGCCATAACCTGTCGGAAGTGGCTTACATGCATGTAAGGATCAGTTTTTCTGTCGTAGAGTGTGAACTTAGGCTGGTGGAAGCCTGCCAGAAGCGGTGTTGTTTCTATTTCCAGGGAAAAAGGGGTGGCGCTCAGCCTGGCCAAGTCTGTATCTACAAAGAGTGGCGCTGCTTGGCGGGGTGGAGGCATTCTGACCTCCTCATTGGCGTGAACCCCATAAGATAGCCGTTGAAATGCCGGCACCCTTTGAGCCTCCCGCCGGCGAGCTCGTTCCTTCAAGACTGCCCGCAAATCCTCTGAGTGAGCGGAATATGAGTACCTCGACGTCGTCACCGGACGCGAGGGCTGGTAAGTGCTATCCTGTGCGCTGGAATTATCTGCGCACACACCTGAATCACTAACCTTGTAACTTCTAGTAATGGAAATGGATAGAGTGTGTCGCTGACTCTGACTGCCTGAACGGCGGGATGGGTGCGCTCACTGTGGTCTACCACTCCATCTACACCCTTCCCCTTGACATGCCGCTTCAGCTCCTCCATCTCCGTCGCCATTCGCCGGATGACAGCGTCTTGGTCCCTCAACTTGAGTTCCAGACGTCGGGCATGTGATTCTCTCCGCCACCGATGACCGTCTGGACTTCGTGAATGACCATAACTTCTTCCGCGCTTATCCCGCGTGTCTCCTGACTGTTCTCCGGTGGGTGTCTCCAAGTCCGCCATTGGATGGATGGCGGGAGGTCCTTCTCTCCTTCGGGTGAACTCCGGGGTGGCTCCGTCTATGGCAGACAACGGAAACTCGTCGTTGTTCACCATGGACGGCGATCAAACGAGCCTGGAAGACAAGGTTTTGTCTGTCAAGGTTCCCACAGACGGCGCCAATTGTACGAGGAACAAATATTCAGGCGAGCCCGCACTCCTTTCTTCTAGGCTCCGCTTCTATCCGGTCACTTGCGAGCAAATAACGGTGAGCTACCCGGCGGTGTGTGGCCGGAAAAACCCTCCGATGATTAAGTTAGCGCACACCTCAGGATAGAGAGAGAGAGAGAGAGGAGTGTTTGAGTGTAAGAATTTCCTTACAAAGTGTTCCTGTATCGCGTATGGGGGGCGCAGATATGCTTATGTACCCTTCTGCGCCCCAAATCTACTCCCATTGGTCTCTCGACACGTGGCTCTGTTATCCCATCCGTCAGCACAAATCTTGCTATACATCACCTAACCCAACTGCCAGCCCACTCTGCTGGGAGCACGGCAGCCGGGCAACATTATCTCGGCTATCAAGGGCGATACTGAACATGCCCAAGTGCAGTTGATGTCGTAGTTTCCTACTACCGGGCTTAATTCCAGCCGTGCTCAACTGTATTCCGGCGAAGCTGAGCTAGAGATTGGGAACGCCGGTCAGCCAAAGACCTCGGCCAAGCTCCAAGCACAGGCCTTCCTACCGGGTTAAGGTGCGTGCATTACAACCTTGCAACGCGTGAGCCGGGGAGCCTCATCTAGGCTATTCCTCCACCTGTCCGGCCTTCGCGGAACCGAGATCATATAACTCGGTTCCACGTGGGCTTTGCCGTTACCGAGCAATATCACAGCCTGATCTTGGAGCCCAATACCTTGGCCCAAATCTGTCCGGCTAACGTCACGGCCCAATCTCAGATCATAAATCTCCCTCTCAGGCAACAAGAAGGGTAGACTACCCCTGTGAAGCCCCTGGAATATGTATTCAATTTAAAAACCCTAATGTTTGAATTATATTCTTAAAGCCCCTCGGTTACTTGAATTAATTCGAATCTTGTCTGTTAGCATTACTATTTTTTTTTATTATTTTTTATTTTTATCAAAATAGGAATTACACTAGCCGAATTACGTTCCCTAACCTAATTTAATTCTACCTAAGTTACATGTATTTAACTCCAAGCCCTCACTCTTTATTTAAATTCAAAACTTTCCCAAAAACTAGTACTTGTACCTTGTACCTTGAAGTGCCATCAATCTTGTAAGATATATATATACACCTTGAAGAGTGTGCCCTAGGACCAAAACTAATAAAATAATAACTCCATCACACTTCCCCAAGGTCAGCCACCCTAGAAAGAAGAGAGGAGCCAAGTTTCAAGATTTTTGATCATGATATTCTAGGAAAACCAAAACCTAGTACCCTAGACCTAGGATGATGTTCCCTATACTAGTTACCTTTCAACTAAAAATCAACTAAATAATGCCTAATCCTATGATTTAGCACCTTAGTTACTCCTATCCCATTAGACTCCAAGCAAAATCCTAAACTTTCCATCCATTTCCAACTAGTGGGCTTTTAGGACATTTTACATCAAAATTTGCCTATATATACCAACCTCCCCTAGCTTGGCAAAGCACAAACACCACATCCACACACACACATTCGGCTAGAGAGAGGGAGGAGAGCAAGAGAGAGAAGTCTAGAAGAAGAAGAGGAAGGCAGAAGAGAGCTTTCTTGTGCAAAGCTTAGTAGCAAGTAAGCCACAAACACAACCTTCTCTTTCATTTTCCTTTTTTCAATACATGTTTCTAAGGGTTCTAAACAATGTTTTCAGATCTGTTATTAATGATTTCTTATGTTAAAAATGCTAAGGGTTGAGTATTGATTCCATCTCTCTTGTATTTTCTCCATTTTGGCACAAAACCTTCTTTTTCTATACCAATCTCTCAACTTTCCAAGGGCACTCTTTCAAGCAAATTTTCTGAATTAAATATATGTTAGTTAGCATGTTTTCTACACAAAATAAACGAAAACCTTCCCTTGGTGGAACTCTTTCCTCATAAAACTTCTTGTTTTGGGCATAGTACCTTAAAATCTGTTTTTGCAGCCTACTTCCAGAAATTCTAGAAAAAATGTATAAAATTATTCTGGACCTCTATTTTATGTCAAAACCTTCCTTAAGGTGTTGGCTTTCAACAAAAATTTGTTTCATCGAAAAACATTAAGCGGTTTGCAAGAAAATCAATTTTTCGTAACGGTCGACGGATCTGGACAGAATCTGGACAGCGCTGGAATATTTTCTAAATAACTTAGAATCGGGAAAAACAATCCCATTTCTGAAAAATGTTCTTGAAACTAGATCAAATTCCCTACGAACCATAGGAAGGCCAAGTTCGGTGAAGGATCTAAAATAGTCCTTTCATTTTAATCTTTATGTGATATTAAATCTGGAAATTTTGTTATGCATGGATGTTTTATGCCTTGTATTCATGAAAATGTTTATTAGTTCATGATCATATCCTGGCCTGATATTGTATGTGTTATGTTATGTTCTTCATCTTCTTCACCTTATTAATATATGCTTGTGTGGATATTTTTATCTTGTTATGTTGTCTAACCTTGATGTAAAATATTTAACTCAACGGGAAACCTAATGGGGAGGGTATTGGGTTTTTGAGCACTTGAGTAATGAAAAGATGAGAATATGTGATACATGGATTGTTGGGATGCGCCCCCTATTTGAAAGTTAAAGTCTTGCGCAAGTGGTTTTCGGAACCCTTGAACGGAGCGGTTGTATTCGGACCCTAGGTGGTTTGGTGTGAGGAGGGATTCGGGCAAGGCTCTATTTCACCGTCTCTTTTGAGGCCCTGTGGTTGGCGCTACGCGGTACATAACCGTTGGTAGGCATCCGAGATTAGTTCTGCAACAAAGCAACAAAAGAGGGGGCATACCGAATAATCCGCATCCGATTCTTGTGGTTGGGAGGACGAAATCTCTTTGGGGGATTTCTAGTTCGCTAACACCTAACTTAGCCATTTATTTTTTTATTTGAGTATCATGCTTTACTACTTGATGTTATAATTGTGATTGTGTATTGGACTAGGAAAAAGGGACGGGGAAAAAGGGACGGGGTGTGTGTGTGTGTTTACTGGGCATTCAAAGCTCACGGCGTATCATGCCAGGTGACGAGGCGGAACTTATAGCGGGAGACGACGAGCCGGAAACCTTCGAAGACTTTTGGCTATCTTAGGAAGGCTAGAAATTTCCTTTTGTTATTTTGTAAGACTCATGCGGAGTTTTAAACTTCTTTTTTTTCGGGATGTAATGTAATGGAACCATCTTCTGGATTAAGTATATTGTGGTTGATATGTATTTATATTCTATGAATGAACCTTATCGTTGTTTGTGAGACCTTGTGTCAATACCTTTTAAGATCTGTCAAAAGGGTAGTGCGCTGCCTAAGAAAGCTGGACTTAGAAGGGATGTTATTTTGACTCCTCCGGCGATCTGGGATCTTACTTGGTTATTGACCATAGGACTCATTAGTGACTCTCCCTTGACTGCAACCAGTAGTATAGAATTGGGGTGTCACAACTTGGTATCAGAGCCTAGGTTCAACCCTTAACCCTCGCAACCCTATACGCGACTCTAGAAGTCCTTACCCCTTGTCTTATTTTATTCTATCACGCTATTATAAGAAGATTAACTAATAAAAATCTTTTCCACCTTAGGATGTCATCGGGAGGCTATCCAGGACGCGGCATCAGTACCGACTCGTGCGGTGTTTTCCGTATGTAAGGAAGGAGGGCCATGTTTGTCAGCCCCTACTTTAGCCGCCGACGCTGTGAAATCACCGCCGAGGAAATGATCAAGACCGAGATACGTAAGGTGGAGACGGAGTACTCCCGCTATACGAGGATGCATAAGAGGTCTCTGGTGCGGCGCCGCCTACAATTTCTGAGTCAGGAAGCAAAGAAGGCGATCCGAATGGAGCAAGATGAACAGAGGATGGACTCCTTGATACACCGAGCTTTGACCGCCATAGCACCGACTCAGGCTGAAAGCCACGAATCTTGTTATCACGGGCCAGGCGACAATCAACCAATGGATATGGAGCATCCATCAGAGCAGCAAGGAGCAAACCCAGCCTACCCTATCAAGGTGTCATCTAATCACAATCCTCCTACACCAATGTACACCCTCCGCTCTCCAAACCAAGCCACTGACTCCGCTGATGAAGACCCAGAAGAAGACTTTGATTGGTCAGGAAACGAGAACTAAATCGAGGGATAGTCAAACTAGACTTTTGTAAGACCCGCTGACGGGGATCCTTAGAATAAGATAGCCTGAACCTTGTAATGCGTAGATGCTCTTCGAATGTAACTCCGATATAGGAGCCCTTTTTGTAATGATGCCTATTATAATATATGAATGATGTGTTAATCTATGCTATTGACTGTTACTTGCTTTAGTGCACCCTAAGTAAATTAAACCTTTATTTCAAATCTAAGTAGTAAGATTTTCTAAGACTAGAAACCAACTCATCACATGCCATGAACAGAATGGTGGACACGCGAGCTAATGGATATACCGAAACAAGTAACAATGTACGAAACCGTCTCAGAAATCAACACGGACCCATCCCCGCAGGGGCTGACATCCCTAATAACCTAGGTCATCAAATTTTGGAGGAACTAGGGCAGATAAGGAACAATCGGCAGAATGAGAGGACTCGACTCTTTTCTGAGTTTCGGAAGCAGAGGCCCCCAAAGTTCATAGGCGTACCGGACCCGAAGATAGCTGAAAATTGGCTTCGGCAGATAGAGAAAATGCTAGACACCGTGGGCATAACCGAGGCCGCTGATAGAATAGCTTTGGCAGTATTCGAGCTTGATGATAAGGTTGACCATTGGTGGGAGTTAATCAGAAATACTCGTGACGTAGCGAGCCTATCAAGGAACCAGTTCAGGGAACTATTCCTAGATAAATATTTCCCAAGTACTATCCGTCGAGAACGAGTCAAGGAATTCCAAAACCTGGAACAAGGAAATATGACCGTGACCTAGTATGCTGCAAAATTTGAAGAGCTAGCCCGTTACGTAACCAGATACGTAGCAAATGATGAAGAGAAAGCAAGGATGTTCGAGTGGGAACTGGACCTTACAATCAGGGAAAGAGTTCTTCCGCAACGACTCCCCACATATGTCGAGGTGCTGGAAACAACATTAGAATCTGAAAGGGAAGTAAACGACGCCAGGAAAGCTTGGAACAAGAAAAAAGTGAGTCAGGCATCTATTGGACCTCAGAGGAACCAGAAGGGAAGCATGACCTCAAAGCGCCACTACAACAAAAAATGTCTATGGTGACGAAAGCGCATGATGAAAAAATATTTCGTCTCCAAATATACATGTTTTAGTGATGAAAATAAGATTTCACCTCCAATTGAACTATTTTTAGAGACAAAAACCAAATTTCGTCACCAAATGCTTAAAATCAAATAAAACAATTGGTGACAAAAAATTTATTCGTCTCTAAATTTTATTTTTCATCACAAAACAATTTCTCACCTTAGGAAAATTTAGCGCAAGATTTGGCGCCATTTTGGAGACGAAATTTTTCGTCACCATTGTAAAAAAAATTTAGAGAGGAAAAAATTTCATCTCCAAATGTATTATTTTTAGAGACGAAACCCAAATATCGTCACCAAATGCTTAAAATCAATAAAAAATAAAATTGAACCAAGAGATATCTATCTCTCTGTTTAGATGCATGTATTTTACTTTCTATATCTCTCTATCACCCCCTCACCCACTCATCTCCGTCACACCGTCCGTCCGTCCATCTTTGTCGCACCGGCTAACCCGCACGTCGCCGATCGGCGCTCGCTACAACAAGTATCTCTCTCTCTCTCTCTCTATGCCATATTTTGTATTAAAACTACGTAGTTTTGAATGTTTCCTAATATTAATTAAATTTGTTACGATTTGAAATAATTATTAATAATCAGTTCAAAAAAAAATATTAATAATTGAATAATAAATTATTAAGAACATAATAATTATTATTTTTTAATATAATTATTATTTATTGATTAAAATCATAAAATTTCTTAAATTTATTTATTTTCATTCAAAATATTAATTAAACCTTAATAAAGGTAAAATTACAAACATAAATAATAAGACTTAAAAAAATATAAATTAAAACCAATTTTTACTACAAAATTTTGTCTCAAATTTCTTTTCAATATTTGAAACAAGCCCTTCAAAATTTTGCCTCAATTAAAATTTCCTCATAAAATTTTGTCTAATTTTCTACTCCCTGTCCCAAAAAAAAGAAAAAGGGGAAAATAGAAAAAGACTACAGGGAGATGTGTTCGAGAGAGAGAGAAGACGAAGAAGAGATGGAGGGAAAAGAGACCATGAAGAGAGACGGAGGGAAGAGCAGTCCTTCAGAGCAACAGCCATTGCTTCGCTCGTGATGGCCATTGCGTTGCTCGAGCAGTCCTTCGGAGCTACCTACTTCGCAGCCCGGTTCATCTTCGCTTCTCCCTCCGGCCGACGAAGACCCGCGAACGAAGCAAACGGAGCCGTCTCACCTCTCCCTCCGACCGGAGCTCTCGCACCTCTCCCTCCCACCGTCCAATTTCAGGTGCATGTGTAGATACTAGGGTTTTGAGTTTTGATTTGAGGCTTTTCAATTTGAAAATTAGGGCTTAGGGTTTTTGAATTTCAAAATTTGGGGCTTTTCAATTTGGGGTTTAGTGTTTAACTTGGTTGATTCAGTTCCTGGTCGGTGTGAGTTGATAGATGAGGAACAAGCATTTGGGGTGATTGTGGATTATGCTTATACTCCTGATGCCTTGTCTAGACTACTTGACTTTGTAAAGGAGCTTGGACCAAGGAGGATTATCACTGGTATGCTTCTTATATGCTTTATCAAAATGCAAATGATTGGTACCATATTTTTGTTGGCTTTTTACAGAGTTGTGGTTTGTCCCTTTTATAAAATCAATATTTGCAATTTTCACACAAGTGCTGATAGAAACTGATGATGTCTAGGTTTGTTGTAGCTCAAAAGTTTCTTCATTTGGTTTAAAAAATGGCTAGTTTTTTTTTTTTTTGACACAAACTATTCTTCCAGTTTGTTTTTATTTATTTATTAATTTATTAAAAAATTAATAAATAGAAAAAGAAGATAAAAAAAAGAAAAAGAAAAAAAGAACATGTGTTAAGTTTGCATTCCAGAGTTAAGTTTGTCCAGGTTGAAGCCTCAATAATTTATTTAAAGTTTCAATATTTCACCAAAGTGTTACTATTTATATTTCATCAAATGAATATTTAATTTTGAACGTAGTCAAAATTGAGATGTTGGTTTGATGGAGCCTTTTGTGGAATGAACTTCAGTTGTCCTTGATGTTGACAACTTTTATGTTTACCCTTTAGGCCATGGTCTGTTGAGGAAGAAAAGGAACAAGTTAGAAATGCCATTTGCTGGAAAACTGACAGCCTTTATCTCTATGTGTGCTTGTCTTGGTGTACTTTAACCAGAAGCTTACTGATTTAGGAATAGCTAAAGTTCTTATAGTATGTAATTAAGTTTTCATGGTCTAACCTAATTTTCATGTTTTTCCTGAAGTTCTTATAGTACGTAATTAAGTTTTCATGGTCTACCGTATTTAAGTTTTTATTGATTTAGGAATAGCTAAAGTTCTTATAGTACATGTATTAGGAAACATCTGTTAAATGCTTTTGTAAGTAATATTGGGCTCATTTCCTTGAATTCTTAATATTGGGCTCATGTGTGTCTCTGAAAAAATGGATGGTCTATTTTCGAAAACACACTTGACCATTTTTTGGAGGGGATTTCTGCTCTCATGTTATGAATTCGTACAAACACAGGTTTTGGAGGGGATTTCTGCTCAAATGTACATTTGAAATGAGTAAAGTGAAGGGCTGGAGATGCCTTTAGGCATATTCAATGTGCATGTCCAACTAGACATATTGGACAAATATTTCATATCCTTACTCAAGTGTCGAGTGTCTGATATGGTTAATTAACAAATTTAGAAGAGCACGTGTAACACAAGTTATGATTTTCATTATTAACACAAAATTGAAATTAAAAAATAAAAATAAAGAAATAGGGAATAGGAAAGATAGAGAAGGATTACTTAAGGTTATGCATCATACTTTCTTTTTTCTTTTTTCTTGACAAGTATACATGTCATACATAACTTTATTTTCTAAGGATCCATTATTGCATAGCTTTGAGTTGGTTTTGTGAAAGAGAAAGGAATCGTGAAATCAATGTGCTTAAATTATTTGTAACACTCAAGAGGATTCACATTTGTTGTATATCACTTGAATATAAAAAGGCATTGAGTGCAAGTTTAGTGCATCTTACACCTTTGCATTGCAGCACCTACCTTTCTTATTTTCTTCATTTAATTCGGGGTCATGATAGGAGATAGGCAAGATTTGTACCAAATTTTCTACTTCTTTCTACAGTTTGTTATGGTTCACCATCTCCCTTTTCTCTCTCTTTACTTTTCTTTTCTTTCCCCTTATTGTTTCTGAGAATCACATTAGACCTCCACAAAATTGGAAACTCAACTTTTTTTTGTTAATTTTGTCCATTTTTTCAAGTTATAGCACTAATATTGATGACCTTGTGTAGTGATGCATACGTTACAGGGATAAACAACAATGAGTATCAAATAACAAGAGGAACAGTAAGTAATTTTCATGTTGGTGTATAACAAAACTATTTCTTCATATCTGCATTGATTTTGAATACATACTATTATAGTGGAATCTCCTAGTTAAAATTCAACTATCTTTCCTGTTCATAACCACTAACCAGTTAAGAGTTTTTGGCTTGTTTATATGCTTTGAGTGCTTTGGTTGCTCTGCAGGAACTGAACCGCATTGCAGGAGTGGACAACAACTGCAGCTATGTGAAGGCTGACTTCATGAATATGCCATTCTCTGACAACAGTTTTGATGCAAAATTTGCAATAGAAGCTACCTATCATGCACCAAATGTGGTATGCTGTCAGAATGCTCATTAGGTTCATGTGTAAATTTGTCTAATCTTACATATCGGGTTGTATAGTTCCCTCTATTTATATATAATTTGTTTTATCCTTTGTGTGTGTGTGTGTGTGGGGGTGGGTGTTAACTAGGTGGATTGCTACAAAGAGATTTTCAGAGTGTTGAAGCCTAGCCAATGTTTTGTTGCTTATGAGTGGTGTATCACCGATTCTTTTGATCCCAACAATAAAGAGCACCAGAGAAACAAGGTTCTACTGATTCAATATGCCTTTTGACTTGCTTTCTCTGTCGGAAGACAAACTTAATTTCTTTGGAAACAGGGTGAGGTTGAGCTTGGTAATGGACTTCCAGATATCAGGGTCAATGAAACAATGTCTTGAAGCTCTGAAACTTGGACTCAAGAGGATTCACATTCACTAATGTAAGTTGTAAAAATTTACGGAACAAGCACGGTAAAATTTGGTTTAAAATTTACTTTGAAATTTTTATTTTTTCTCTTCTAGATTGCATATTAACATATTTAGTGAATGGTTACCTTAACCTTTTGTTGTTGTTGTTTTTTTATTTTTTCTTTTTTAAATGGCAGATTGGAGATGAACGAATTTGGTAACCTGCATAGCAAGAGTTTTTTGTTAATATTACCAGACACATCCATCACAGTGTAGTTGTACTTTTTGTTGATATTACCAAACATGTATTTTGACTATGTTGTTGTGGGTTATGATTATATTGTGATGTATCTAATCTTTTTGTTGATATTTTATTGAATAGATCAAAATGAATAGGTTTTTGTTGATGTTACCAAATGAACAAGTTTTTGTAATGATTTGTAATGGATATTATATTCAGCAGGTTATTAAAATGCACAAGTTATTTTGATTGTGTTGTAGTTTTTTATTTTACTAGAATAGATGTTATAGTTTGGATGTTATATATTAATTTCTTGATACTATGATACATGTATTTTGTTTGGGTTGTTTTATGATAATGAACAGTTTAATTTTATATTGATTTGTATTAGATATTTTATTTAATAGATTATTAAAATGTACAGGTATTGTTTATTGAAAAAAATATATAAATTGCAAATATAACCCTCCCCTCAATTTTTAAAATTTATTTATTATTGGCGACGAAAAAAAATTAACACTAAAACTTTCTATTCCCAACAAATAATTTCGTTACACATATTTACTATTTCATCACTAAATTAAAATATTTGTTGACATAAGTTTTCGTCACTGAAGGATCTTTTTTTTCCATCTTTTGGTGACGATATTTTCATTACTAAAAATTTTATCGCTATTTTTAATGACGAAATATTTTGTCATCCAAAACAAATGTAATAAAAGTTTATTTAATTCTAGTGACGAAATGGATGTTATAGGTGACAAAATATTTAACATTTAGTGACGAATTATTTCGTCACCAAATACCAATAATAGGTGACAAAATAAATTTTCGTCATCAGGTACTTTTAGTGACGACGAATTGATGACAAACGTGGTGACAAAATTATTTCGTCACGGATCAATTTAGTGACGAAAATTTCACTATTGGAGACGAAGTGATTTTGTCATTAAAGTACCATTTTGTTGTAGTGGCCCTACTCCAGACCATAACCACAACAGCAACGACAATAACCGCAGCAACAGATCCAAAGAGGAGGCTATCAACAAAGGCCGGTGGGACAAATCCAGTGCTTTCATTGCCAACAATTAGGGCACAAAAAGAGCGAATGCTCCCAACTCTCTCCATCTGGATACCAAGGAGGAGGTTCCGGAGCAAATACCCAGGCATTAGGAGGGCAGAAGCCTTGAACAAATAAGACAGGATCTACCGGGCAGCAGCACCAGAGGAGTGGAGGAACTCAGAACGCCAAGACCAGTGGCAACCAGAAGGCAGCCGACAGAGTCTTTGCCCTACAAGGGGAAAAAACGGACCCGTCCGTAATTGAGGGTAATTTAGTACTATACAATTCTTGGGTGCATGTTTTATTTGATACCGATGCATCGCATTCTTTTATATCCTCTGCTTGTGCTAAGTCATTAGAACTTGTATGTGAACCTTTAGAAACTGCCTTAAGTGTAATGTCACCTATGGGAGGATGCGCTCGGGTAGGATCAATCTGTAAGGACTGTAGGATAGGGATGTCGAACGTATACTTAACTTGCGACCTTCGTATCATGGAAATGTCGGACTTCGATATCATCTTGGGCATGGATTGGTTGTCCGCCCATCGAGCGGTGATCGACTATTGTCAGAAGAAAGTGGTAGCTCATACGCAAGATGGAACACGTTTCCGGTTTAAGGGGGATAGACAAGACCCCATGGCTTTAAACAAAACATCGGATGCAGTGGCACGATCAACTTGCGGGTAGGATAGCAAGTCTGATTCTAAATAAGGAGGGCCAAGGAGAAATAGAACTTTCGCGCGTAGTATGCGAGTATGCAGATGTATTTCCTATGGAATTACCAGGATTGCCACCAACCCAGGAGGTAGACTTTAGCATTGAGCTACAACCTGGAACTACCCCAATATCCATGGCTCCGCATCGCATTGCACCAGCAGAGCTACGAGAATTGAAGACACAACTACAAGAATTGCTCGAGAGAGGATTCGTTAGGCCAAGTACTTTGCCATGGGGAGCACCCATGTTGTTTGCTAAAAAGAAGGATGGATCGTTAAGGCTATGCATCGATTATCGTCAACTCAATCGAGTCATGATTAAGAACCGATACCCACTCCCAAGGATTGATGACCTTTTTGACCAACTTAGAGGCTCAAGGTGCTATTCAAAGATCGATCTCAGGTCAGGTTACCATCAACTACAAGTCAAGGAGGAGGATATACCAAAGACTGCCTTTCGTACTAGATATGGCCACTATGAGTTTGTAGTAATGCCCTTCGGACTAACCAATGCACCGGTGGTATTCATGAGCCTAATGAATAAGATTTTTAGACCATACCTTGACCAGTTTGTAGTAGTGTTCATTGATGACATCTTGGTATACTCAAGGTCTGAAGAAGAGCATGAGAAATATTTAAGGACTGTCCTCCAAGTTCTTAGGGATAATCAGTTATATGCCAAGACGAGTAAATGTGAGTTCTGGTTGAATGAAGTAAAATTCTTAGGGCATCTGGTATCAAAGAATGGGATTGCGGTGGATCCATCCAAGGTGGAGGCAGTATTAGATTGGAGACAACCAAAAACCGTGTCAGAAATCCGCAGCTTCTTAGGATTGGCTGGTTATTACCAGAGGTTCATTCAAGATTTCTCCAAACTAGCTAAACCAATGACTCGTTTGACGCAAAAGGGAGTAAAGTATGAGTGGGACGAAGCTTGCGAAAAATCCTTCCAAGAGCTAAAGAAGAGGTTAACTAGTGCGCCAATTTTGACCATCCCAGAACAAGAAGAATGGTACACTGTGTATTGCGATGCGTCCAAAGAAGGGTTAGGTTGCGTGCTCATGTAAAATGGAAAGGTAGTCGCATATGGGTCCAGGCAGTTGAAACCTCATGAGCGCAACTACCCCACACATGACTTGGAGTTAGCAGCCGTAGTTTTTGTCCTAAAGCAATGGCGACATTACATGTATGGGGAACAATTTGAGATTTTCACAGATCACAAGAGTCTGAAGTATCTATTCACACAGAAGGACCTTAACTTGAGACAGAGACGATGGATGGAGTATCTTGAGGATTTCCAGTTCACTCTCTCATATCACCTCGGTAAAGCCAATGTAGTAGCAGATGCTCTAAGTTATAAAAGCAGAGGGATGATGTCTAAGATCTCCGTCAAAGAATGGGATATGGTTAAGACACTCAGTGAGTTCAGGATCCAAGTGGAATCTCGAGATACGAAAGCATATCTTAGTGCCCAGAAGGTGATGCCTAAGTTGATGAATGAGGTCATGGAGGCCCAGAAACACGATCAAAAGGTAGCCTACATCAAGGGACGTCTGGAATCAAGAGAGCCCATGCCCGATTGGGTAATTCACCCCGATGGGAGTTTAAGATGCTAAGGTAGATTGTTTGTACCAAGTGACGAGTTACTTAGAGAAAAGGTACTGAAGGAATGTCATCATTCAGCATTTGCGGTGCATCCAGGAGGGACCAAAATGAACCAAGATTTGAAGAGGCAGTATTGGTGGAATGGAATGAAGAAGGAAGTGGCTAGGTTTATAGTGAAATCTCTGACATACCAACAAGTGAAGGCGGAACATCAGAAACCAGGGGGAATGTTGCAACCTCTACCAATAACCGAATGGAAGTGAGAGTACGTGACGATGGATTTTGTGATGGGGTTGCCTAAGTCACCTAGAGGGTGCGATGCTATATGGGTAATAGTGGACCGTCTTACCAAGTCAGCACATTTCTTACCCTCTAAGATGACCGACGCTTTAGAGTCTATGTGCAGGCTCTACATTGGGGATATCATTCGGCTACATGAAATTCCGTATCTATCGTGTCAGATCGTGATCCACGGTTCACCTCTCGATTTTGGGGGAGCTTACAGGAAGCTCTTGGTACTGAGTTATGTTTTAGCACTGCCTTTCACCGGCAGACGGATGGACAATCTGAATACACTATCCTGACACTCGAAGACATGTTGAGAGCTTGCGTAATGGATTTTCAAGGAAGTTGGGAACGACACCTACCTCTAATTGAATTAGCCTACAACAACAGCTTTCAAGCTAGCATCGGTATGGCGCCCATTGAAGCATTATATGGATGACCTTGTAGATCACCGATTTGTTAGACGGAAGTGGGTGATGCAAATCTGATAGGACCCGAACTTGTTCTAGAGACTACGAAGAAGGTCAAATTGATCTGACAACGGTTAAAGACTGCCCAAGACCGTCAAAAGAATTATGCAGACAGGAGGAGAAGACCATTGATGTTTGAAGTAGGCAGCCACATGTTCCTAAAGGGGCAACCTAGGTGTGGAGTCGTACGTTTTGGGAGAAAGGGGAAGCTGTCACCACGATATATTGGACCTTTTGAGGTATTGGAAAGAGTGGGTGAAGTAGCATATAGACTAGCTCTACCTCCGTAGTTAACAGGGATACACAACGTCTTCCATATATCTATGTTGAGGAAATACATCACTGACTCGTCACACGTCCTCAAATGGGAAGAGATCAGTCTTGACAAAGATGTTACGTTTAAAGAAGGACCGGTAGCAATACAGGATTGCCGAGAAAAGAACCTTAGAGGCAAGACGGTTCACTTGGTGAAAGTGCTATGGCGTCATTGGGGAATTGAGGAATCTACTTGGGAACGCCAGGATTGGGTGAAGGCAAACTACCCCGAGCTTTTCGAAGGCAGTATGTAGTTGAATTTCATGGACGAATTTGTTTTAAGGGGGATAGGTTGTGAAGCCCCTGGAACATATATTCACTTTAAAAACCTTAATGTTTGAATTATTTTCTTAAAGCCCCTCGATTACTTGAATTAATTCGAATCTTGTCGGTTAGCATTACTATTTATTTATTTATTTTTATTTTTATCAAAACAGAAATTACGCTAGCCGGATTAGGTTCCCTAACCTAATTTAATTCTACCTAAGTTACATGTATTTAACTCCAAGCCCTCACTCTTTATTTAAATTCAAAACTTACCCAAAAACTAGTACTTGTACCTTGTACCTTGAAGTGCCATCAATCTTGTAAGATATATATGTATACACCTTGAAGAGTGTGCCCTAGGACCAAAACTAATAAAATAATAACTCCATCACACTTCCCCAAGGCCGGCCACCCTAGAAAGAAGAGAGGAGCCAAATTTCAAGATTTTTGATCATGATATTCTAGGAAAACCAAAACCTAGTACCCTAGACCTAGGATGATGTTCCCTATACTAGTTACCTTTCAACTAAAAATCAACTAAATAATGCCTAATCCTATGATTTAGCACCTTAGTTACTCCTATCCCATTAGACTCCAAGCAAAATCCTAAACTTTCCATCGATTTTCAACTAGTGGGCTTTTAGGACATTTTACATCAAAATTTGCCTATATATACCAACCTCCCCTAGCTTGGCAAAGCACAAACACCACATCCACACACACACATTCGGCTAGAGAGAGGGAGGAGAGCAAGAGAGAGAAGTCTAGAAGAAGAAAAGGAAGAAAGAAGAGAGTTTTCCTTCTCTTTCATTTTCCTTTTTTTCAATACATGTTTCTAAGGGTTCTAAACAATGTTTTCAGATCTGTTATTAATGAGTTCTTATGTTAAAAATGCTAAGGGTTCAGTATTGATTCCATCTCTCTTGTATTTTCTCTATTTTGGCACAAAACCATCTTTTTCTATACCAATCTCTCAACTTTCAAAGGGCACTCTTTCAAGAAAATTTTCTCAGTTAAATATATGTTAGTTAGCATGTTTTCTTCACAAAATAAATGAAAACCTTCCCTTGGTTGAACCCTTTCCTCATAAAACTTCTTGTTTTGGGCATAGTCCCTTAGAATCTGTTTTTGCAGCCCACTTCCAGAAATTCTAGAAATATGTATAAAATTATTCTGGACCTCTATTTTATGTCAAAACCTTCCTTAAGGTGTTATCTTTCAATAAAAATTTGTTTCATCAAAAAACATTAAGCAGTTTGCAAGAAAATCAATTTTTCGTAACGGTCGACGGATCTGGACAGAATCTGGACAGCGCTGGAATATTTTCTAAGTAACTTAGAATCTGGAAAAGCAATCCCATTTCCGAAAAATGTTCTTGAAACTAGATCAAATTCCCTACGAACCATTGGAAGGCCAAGTCCGGTGAAGGATCTAAAATAGTCCTTTCATTTTAATCTTTATGTGATATTAAATCTGGAAATTTTGTTATGCATGGTTGTTTTATGCCTTGTATTCATGAAAATGTTTATTAGTTCATGATCATATCCTGGCATGATATTGTATGTGTTATGTTATGTTCTTCATCTTCTTCACCTTATTGATACATGCTTGTGTGGATATTTTTATCTTGTTAAGTTGTCTAACCTTGATGTAAAATATTTAACTCAACGAGAAACCTAATGGGGAGGGTATTGGGTTTTCGAGCACTTGAGTAATGAAAAGATGAGAATATGTGATATATGGATTGTTGGGATGCATCCCCTATTTGAAAGTTAAAGTCTTGCGCTAGTGGTTTTTGGAACCCTTGAACGGAGCGGTTGTATTCGGACCCTAGGTGGTTTGGTGTGAGGAGGGATTCGGGCAAGGCCCTATTTCATCGTCTCTTTTGAGGCCCTGCGGTTGGCGCTACGCGGTACATAACCGTTGGTAGGCATCCGAGGTTAGTTCTGCAACAAAGCAACAAAAGAGGGGGCATACCGAATAATCCGCGTCCGATTCTTGTGGTTGGGAGGACGAAATCTCTTTGGGGGATTTCTAGTTTGCTAACACCTAACTTAACCATTTATTTATTTATTTGAGTATCATACTTTACTACTTGATGTTATAATTGTGATTGTGTATTGGACTGAGAAAAAGGGACGGGCTGTGTGTGTGTGTGTTTACTGGGCATTCAAAACTCACGACGTATCATGCCAGGTGACAAAGCGGAACTTATAGCAAGAGACGACGAGCCGGAAACCTTCGAAGACTTTTGGCTATCTTAGGAAGGCTAGAAATTTCCTTTTGTTATTTTGTAAGACTCATGCGGAGTTTTAAACTTCTTTTTTTTTTTGGCATGTAATGTAATGGAACCATCTTCTGAATTAAGTATATTGTGGTTGTTATGTATTTATATTCTATGAATGAACCTTATCGTTGCTTATGAGACCTTGTGTCAATACCTTTTAAGATCTATAAAAAGGGTAGTGTGCTGCCTAAGAAAGCTGGACTTAGAAGAGAGGCTATTTTGACTCCTCCGGCGATCTAGGATCTTACTTGGTTATTGACCATAGGACTCATTAGTGATTCTCCATTGACTGCAACCAGTAGTGTAGAATCGGGGTGTCACAACCCCTTTACACAAAATGGCCTCAAACCATCATGTTAACGATAAAAAATCAGAGTTTTTTGTAGTTGAAAACCAGTCCAAAAAAAGTACAAAAAGGTGGCAAAGCAAGTAATCAAAAGAAAGCATACAAGGTAAGTCTTTTACCTCTTGAAGCACAGCATAAAACAGCCTCAAATTCCAGCTCAAAACCCTTTCTAAGGCTCCAAGAAGACCTCCTAGAACCTCAGCTCCAAGGTAGTCAAGATTGATCAAGGATCTATGTGCAAAAGTGTAGACAAAGCTAACTACAAAGCACAAAATAAGAAGAAAGAGAGAGAATTTTGCTCAAAATTGTCTAACCTCCAAAAATGAGGGAGTGTAGACACCTCATTTTTTACCGTCCTCAAGACTTGGACATCATCGTTTGAACACTCGATGATTATCCATGCTCGTGTTCGTTTTGAGTTCCCGAAGGTCTCGACTGCGCGCCTTGCCTTAGGATCTCTCAACTTGTCTGTTTTGTGCTTGGCTGTGGACCAAGGACTTGTGATTTTGTTTCTGAGGGAAGAGGGTGGCTTGTTGGCCATCCCTACAACCCATCGGCTAAGGCCTTGTGCCATTGGCCTTGTTTTCTTGTTGTCGGCCATAAGTGGTGGCCGATCGACACTCTTTTTTGTCAATCGACCATATCTTTTGGTCGAGACCTTTCTATCTACTTTTTCAGATATTTTTTATGCCAGTTGTGACAGCTGGTGAGCACAGATTTCATCCTCCATACACGCGTATGGAGGGATTGAATCAAGACTCAAGCTTGCTCAACAAGCTTGAGATTTGATTTTCTATAAGAAGGGAGGCGCCCCTCCCTTTCCAGAGGTTCTGAAATCTTGATATAGAAGTTATATCTCTCTCTATATATATATTTCCTCTCTCTCTCTCTCTCTCTCTCTATCTCTCTCTCTCTCTCTATATTTGCACTTGTTTGTGCTCAAAAGTGCATTTTCTTCACACTTTTGCACTAAAGCACCTAGGGAAACACCATCCTTTTGTTGCTGAGGCTCTTAGAAGTTGGTTTTGGTGTTTTTGGTTTGGTTTGAGCTCAAAAAAGTTGCTGGAGTTGTAGCTTCAAAGTGGTTCTACAAGGGTGAGCCTTTAACTCCTTAAACCTTGGTTTTTGCTTAAGCTTTTGGACCTATTTTCATACTTATTTAGGCTTGACTTTCTACTGCAAATTTGTTTAAGGTCACTTTTGTGTTGGGGGTGGTTAACCCCCTCTTAGGCCTTGTTTGGCCTTGTTCTTGTGCCATATTTTTAAGCTATTGGGATCACCTTGTTTTGGCCTTCTCACCACTGAAACTCAAGGGAATTTCAATGGTGGAAATGGTGTTTTAAGGTCCCAAATAGGAGAGAGTCATCCCCTCTCCTTGTGTCTTGCATGCTTGTATAGATGGCTCATCAAAGTAGCATGCTTGTCTAGCATATGTTGGCCATATCTCAGCTTGTTTTTGGTGTTGTTTTGCCATGTTATGCCTCTGTTTTAGGTTGGTTTGATAGCATCTTGCATTCTTCACATACTTGTAGTGCAATCTTGCATGATAGCCTAACATGCATCATGTGTTTGAACCATCATTCTAGCATATTTTGGCTTAACTCCAAGAAGCTTTTGGCCATGTTTTACCATTCTTAAGGTCTGATTTGTGTTGTTTTAGTCATGTATGCATTGCATTGTGTAGCCATTGTTCATTCTAGCTTGTTAGCTTTGAGTTTCCAAGCCACTAGCATGCATTACTTGGACTACTTTCATGATTTGGCATCATTTGAAATGTGATTTCAGTACTTGTAGTATGGTCATACACTTGCATTTGTCACTCTTTCAATGCTTTGAAGAGTTGGTGTTTCATGCTTTGAGAATGGGTCATTGTGCATGCCACCATGCTTAGGCCTTTGGGCTATCATTTCAGGGTATTTTCTAGTCTTGTTTTACCATAATATAGCTCTAATTTTTGTTGTTGAAGTCATCGCATGCTTAGTTTTGGTAGGTGTAGTGTAATCCTCCTCATTGGCCTTGTATGCATCATGTTTTGTGCTCACCATGCTAACATGTTTTGGCGCCATTCCATACATGTTTTAGACTCCTTTTGGCATAATCTAGGACTATTTTGGGTTGCCTTGGTCTTATGCTTCATGCTTTGCATAGCCATGGTGTAAGTCCCTTTAAGCTTTGAGCCCACTAGCATGCTTGATTTGTGACATGTATGTGATTTGACATCATTTACCATGACATTTCAAAGCATATAGACTTGCCATGCTCCCACCTCTTTCTCCCTTTGAGTGCCTCTAAGGGTTGTGCATTGTTGCCTAACTTATGGACCAATATGTGTGCATGCATGTCTTGCCTTTTTGGTGCCTTAGTTTTGGTGTTTTGGCCACTGTTTTGGACCCTCTTCAGTCTATCCATATGTGGTTTAAGTCCACTAAGTGTTGCATTACACGGCCCATTGTCATTGCATTGTTGTTTGCATTGCATGGTGCTCGCATGCTCATGTTGCATTACATTGTTTGCATGCCATTAGCTTTGTTAAGTTGTGCATGCATTGCATTGTGTTTGGTTTGGGTGTTAAGCCAAACACGAGAAACGAGGGACGTTTCATACTTGAAGTGATGAAAAGTGCCTCAATTTTTGGTCGCCGACCCTTTTGATCATGCATGATAGAGGTTAAGGCATTTATGTGTTTTTGTGCATTCATTTGGCATTGATTTGTGCAACTCGTCCTCTTTGGCCATCATGCATCGAAATGCGTGATTGATGGCTTGAGAGCCAAGCACTACACACCTTTGAGCCTTAGACATGATAAGGGGTGTAGTTGCACACATATTTTCTTACAAATATATTGCCATGCCTCTGTTTGTGCTCTGTTGCAGTAAAAAGGAGAATTTGCAGGAAGAGATGGCCGATCGGCTATCTAGTGTGCGAAATAATTGGCCGATAGCCTCAAAATTGGTTAATGACCTTTATCCTTTGGCCGATTGCCATACCTCTTGGCTGATGATCTCTCAGCATGTCCATGAGGTGAATCAGAAGTGTTTTGGAGATTGGCACAATTTTCAGAAGTCTAAAACAGTGCAAACAGAGGCAACATGAGGCATGGTAACGGATTTCTGAGCAAGGCGATCGAGCATGCATCTTCGAACTCTTAGAACTGAGCTGAGGCTTTGTAATTTGTAATTAGCTTTACTTGATTAATTAGGTTTTGAATTTGTAATTAAACTATCTAATTTGTTAATTAGTTAACATGTTGTAATAATTAGCTTAGTGTTAGCTAGTTATTCAATTTGATTATGTAATAATTAGTCTAATTAGATTATTAGATTAGTTAGACTAGCTTAGTGTACTCATTTGGACCCTCCGTCGAGAGGGCGGATTTTATAATAAGTGTGCGTGAGTGTGTGAATGTCTTCCAACCCCACGTCTTTCTCCCTTTTACTTATCAGCTTTTGATGGTTAGTTTTAGGGCATATTTCAATTAGCATCCTTGTGCTTCGCATGCGTGCATCATTCATCTGCCTTGCATGCACTGGGCTCGGTGCATCATACTAACTGCACAGTATTTCAATACATTTACTTGAATACGTGTTCAACAGCATGTTATCAAGTTGCATCTCATATGTTATCTTAGAATAGTCGAGCCTATTTCTAGTTGCATTTTGCATGTGTTGCATTAGCCATCTTAACATGAACTAGGATCATGCATGATTTCTAACTAGTTCTCTGTTTTGGGTCGGAGTACACTGTAAGTGTTTATGTTTTAGCATCTTGCATGCATGTTAGTATTGTCATGATAGCATGCTTGCCATGAGGCTA
This sequence comes from Camellia sinensis, assembly GCF_055761805.1. Taxonomy (NCBI): domain Eukaryota; kingdom Viridiplantae; phylum Streptophyta; class Magnoliopsida; order Ericales; family Theaceae; genus Camellia; species Camellia sinensis. The sequence continues at coordinate 20,073,383 of NC_138966.1, forward strand.
ACTGCTTAAGTGTTTAATTGCATGAATGCCTGTGAATGAAGGTTGGATTGCTTCAATTGGAACAATTCATCAAAATGCGAGTTTTAAGCTCACTTGAGGTGGCAAAATCATGTTTTTTAAGCCCACTCGAGGGTGGCAAATCCACGTCTTAGCCTACTTGCGAGTAGCACCTTCAAACCATTTTCAAACAAACAAACATGAGATGTTTTGTTCCAACTTAGGCGATTTAGTCTATACTTGAATGTTGTGTGCTTCACGCAGTAATGATAGATTAATAAACCGGAATAAGAACACATGTGCTTTAAAAAACAAAATATCATATTAGTAAAGGCCGATCTTTAGGTCGGGCGAGCGAGGGTGCTCATTGCATGACCTTCCCCTCTCGTATCCAAGTTCCCGAGCCGAGGCAACTTTGGTGATGACGGATACGTGGTCTTAGGCACAAGTCAGGGTTTCCTAAATTTCCCAAAATAAAACATTTAGGTGGCGACTCTGTATCTGGCAAAGCAGTCCATGTTTGGCACTTCTTTATAAAAATCAGTTTTTCAAAACGATTTGTCGGATTTGGACTCTTTGGTGATTTATCGGTCTTGCATTGCACTTTGCGAGATTAGATTCAGAACCGTGACATTGAGTCTAAACTGTAGTAGCTTAAGAACAAAACGATTTCGCGCCTTCGCGCGCGGAGCCATGACGTTCGGGCACGTTTGCAGTTTCTGGCGACTCTGCTGGGGATTTAGAGAACTTGACTCGAGCTCATGATATCTTGTTTTGACTACACTTATGTGTCTCTTTGCATTGCATTTGCATTGGTGTGCCTAGGATGCCGTGTTTGCCGTATGCTATTCCTGAATGGTTTGCCGAAGGCTTGCTTTGAGAAGCGTGCCATAACGCTGACCGGTTGCGGGCTCTGCCACGACGGGAACACAAACCTAAGTTTTTACCGAGGCACCCTTTTTTACCATTCGACGTAGTGCATATCGAAATCCATAATGACCATTCCAAGCTAGGACAGGTTGTTTACCCGATTATAGGTTGTTTGAAACCGCTGTGTGCGTAGTAAAACCCTAGCTCCTGACAAGATAGGACAAGGAAACCCTACCCCTCCATAGGGGTGTTTTGGCTCTCACTTGCTTGATTATGTGCTTTTAGAGTGTACCTCTATAGGAATGCATGTATCAGTTTACAAGTCTGGGTATCAAGCCTGCGGGCATCAGTATTTTGGGAATCTGTTTTACCTGCGGGTATCAGATTCAGATTCAGGGCAGTGATTTGGGAAAAATGATCAATAGTTGAGAACAGTTCTTTCAGCTTGTGTTTGTTAACTATGTGTTGTCTTTATTTAAGCTATTATGCTGTCCGTTTTTCTGGTTATTTGTTTCCTTATTATGCTCTATTTATCTTTTTGTAAGGTAGTTTAGCACCATTGCATCTGACCAGGCAGATATTCCCTGAGCACTCTGGGTTAGAGGTCGAAGACTTCGTCGATCCGAGGATCTGACAGATGGACAAGCAGTGTTCCTTTCTTTACCCCCGGTTACTAGATGGAGGTCAGTAAGGCACAGTGTATTGGCACACCAGTCACCAGATCAGTGGTCCACCCCACCAGTGAACAGTCAGGCTGAGGTCTCAGTTTCTACTGTAGGGACAGATATACTGGTTGTTCAGTTAGACCAACACAATATGGCAGGTATAGAAGAGATGATGCGTTAGCTATAGGAGTGTATGCAAGCCATGCAGCAGGATGCTGCTCGCCAAGCAGAGTTTGCTGTACGCCAAGCCGAGGTCATGGCTCAACAGGTAGAGCTGATTGCTAGACTTCAACAACAGTAACCACCACAGCAAGTCAGAGCATCTACTTCGCTCCCAGCTCCTCCCCCACCAAGAGTTCCAATACTCGGGGAGACCGCACATGTCTAGGAAAATACGGATGTTCCAACAGGGCCAGCTCCGCCCCCAATCTTGCCTCAGCTATCCAAAGCGTCGCCAATATAGTGGACACACCGTTTGAGTTCGAGGTGGATCCCACAGCGTTAAAAGTGAGCAAGCTAGAAAAGCTGTTCAAGAAGTCTCAAGGCATGAAATCCATTCCGGATATAGAGGATGGGTATACCGACTCGGCTGTGACTCTGCCAGACCGGTTTAAAATGCCGCACATAGACCGTTTCGACGGGTCTGGAGATCCTATGGTTCATTTGCGACTGTTCTCGGATATACTAAGGCCGATGGGCCTCTCTAGATTACAAAAGCTTTCCCTGTTTGGTCGGACCCTGTCGGGTGTAACGGCTATTTGGTATGCAAAACTGGAGGACTCTGTTAAGAGGAGCTGGGAGGAGATGGCTGAGGCCTTTGTAGCTTAATACTCCTACAATACGCAGATCGAGGTCATAACTCGTGATCTCGAGACAACTAGGCAAGAGCCAAAGGAGAGCTTCTCCGATTTTGTGACCCGCTTGAGGGCTAAGGCCTCGATGATGACCATCAGGCCGGTCGACAAGGACCAAATATGGATGGTTGTACGCAACCTCTAGCCCAAGCTCATGCAGAAGATGATTGTCCTCTCCCTTCCCACCTTTGCAGATCTACATAAGATCGGGGTACAGATCGAGGACGCCATGAAACATGGCCTCATTGATCATGAGAGAGAGTAGCCCAAAAGGGCATTCAACCGCAGTACGAATACAGGCACAAGCAGTGCTATAGCTACCAGGACTTCAGACGTGGGCATGGTCACCACCACCACCCCAAGAACCCTTACAGCTGCACCATTCACCGGTGCGTCCGGAAGTAGCTCACAAACAACCAAGTTTCCACCCCCGAGGCCAGAGAACCTTTACCCCGCTGTATATGTCTCTATCCAAAGCTTTGAGGGTTCTGATCAGGAAAGGGCACTTGAAGCCCCCGGAGCCGCGGCCATTACCAGACAAACTTCCTTCCTCCCACAACCCAGGTAAATACTGTGCGTTTCACCAGCAGCATGGTCACGACACTAACGAGTGCTTCAGATTGCGTCACGAAATCGAGGATCTCGTTGACAATAAGGTGATCGCATCCCTAGAAAAACCAAATGTTACAACCAACCCTCTCCCACCACATAACCAAGCTCCACCTCCCAAATGCATCAACCTGATCCAAACTGGGGTTTTGTCATATGACCCTAGCATATATATCACCCCTTCCTTCTACCCAAGCCGGAGGTGTTCATTCCTGACAGCACTGACTTGTGCATGTTGGACATCTTCCAAACCCAACCTGAAACGGTGGTGGTGACTATCAAAGATAAAATTGGGTCGACTGTGGACGCAGATGGGAATGATGATATAGAGCCTGAGGGGTCTACGAGCTTCATGTACAACCCGAGGGGTTACATCACATCAGCAGGCTAGGCTAGACCGAATGTGGAATTGCCAGTGGGGGCAGAGATTTGTGTGGTTCAAGAAGATGGACCTAATCAGGGGCTGGATGACCTTGCAAAATTGAAGGAGGCTATTGCGAGTCTGCAATTCTTCAATGAACAGGATCCGGGGGATGTGACTGTCAACTGGTTTGATCTGGAAGGGTCAGCAGAAGCTACTAGGTGACTCAGCGATGAGCTGGATGTTGTTGAAGCACCTTAGCCAGAGCAACGGCAACTAGGAGTTGGGATGTCAACAGTAGCCGGAAGGGCCGGGAATCAGGATGCACCGCCGGAGAGCACTGGTGTTAAGAATTTTTCTCAGAATAAGGGCAGTTTGAGTACGAAAGATACTGAACAGCAGGCTGCACTGAAGCAGTTTGAGCGGGAAAGGATCAATGATTCTGAGAAGGCCAAAAAGGCCAAAGCCCCTGCAGGGACAGAACGTGCTGTGTGCACAAGAACGGAATGTGCTGCGAGCACAGGAACGGGAGGTGCTGTGGGCACAGGAATAGTTATAACGGAGCCGGACAGGTGTCTGTCGGCTGTCGATGGCATGTGGTGGGAAGACGACGATTTATGTCTTGCCCACACAGATGAAGATTAGGGGAACAATCAGCCGGATGATACCTGGTATGTTGGCGAGGTTGACCACATGACTAGGAGTGGACGATATTTCAAGCCCCCGCACTTAGATCAACCAGAGGCGTCCGGAAAGGACAAAGAGGCAGAGAGGCAGAAAGATAAGCTGCTCGAAGAGGAGGCTGTGTTGAAACAGTTGAAGAAAATCCAAGCAGACATCTCTATCTGGGGATTGCTCATGGCCTCAAGAGTTCACAGGCAGGCTGTCCTTTCTGCCATGGACAAGGCCAAACTTTCAATCGAGACCACACCTGAGCAGTTGGAAGGGTTAGTTTTTCTAGGAGGAGCTTCCCCGACGTTGACCTTCACTGACAAGGAGCTGCCGCCTAAGGGCGCAAACCATAACAAATCTCTCTACATCTCTGTCGAGTGTAGAGAAAAATGGATACCAGTGGTTCTTGTCGACACAGGATCTGCTATCAGTGTGTGCCCATCAAGGACGGAATATGCAATCGGGTTGAAGCCTGCGGACTTTGTGCCTACTGCCCAGGTGATACGGATATATGACAATACCAGCAGAGAAGTGATGGGGACTGTGCAGATTCGGACTTAGGTTGGTCCGGGGCAACAGGATATTGACTTTCATGTCTTGGACGTTCCCGTAACCTTTAATCTACTCCTAGGGCGGTCGTAGCTGCACCAGTGAAAGTGGTCTCTTCCACCCTGCATCAAATGCTGAAGTACCCCCACGGGAAGGGGGTGGCAATTGTCTTTGGGAATTCTTTAATCCATCCGCCGCCAGAGGTTTCTACACTGGTTCTGGATATTGAGTATGGCGCAGAAGATATGTTCCTGTTAGGATTCACCCTAGCTGAGGCCCGGGTTGTTCAGAATATCTTAGCTGTTGATGAGAGGTAATATGTCAGTGCGCAGTCTGTGTACCTCATGAACAAGCTCCAACACATCCCTGGAATGGGACTAGGGAAAACTGGCTGGAAGAGCATTACAGCATCGGCCGAAGTGCCGTACAACCCGCATACCTTTGGTTTAGGTTATCTGCCTACCAAAGATGATTGGTCGAGGAAAGGCAAAGAGATGGTTAGAAGAGCCAGAGCCAAGCAGGCCGGGAAGCATTATGAGTTGATTTATCGGCCTATCCAGGGTACCTTAAATGGATGCTTTGTCCGGGAGGAGGAAGACTTCTCGTTCTATGGCTTCCCAAAGCCATGGCTAAATGTCGAGAGGTGGCGCTAGCCGGGATTTGAGATTTTCTTCAACTTGCAGTTGTCCGGGGATGATGTTGCCGAAGAGCAGATAGACCCACCAGCTGAGGCTGAGCAATGTAAGAAAGAGGATTCTGAGAGCACCGAGATTGAAATGGGGGTAGCACTGGCTTGTCTACTCTCAGATCCTTCGATCGCACAAGAGTGCTTGGGAAATAACTCAGTTTCCATGATTGGGAATGAAGTGGTTGTGAGCCCATCTTCAAATATTATGGATGTGTCCATCGCACCCTCCCTCGTCTGGCAGTACGAGGAGGGATTTTTATCGAGCAGCATCGGGTCAGGTAGTAAGCCGAAATCTAATTCCACTGAGTCTGTGGAGTCAGAATCAGGTTCCAGCTCGTCTAAGTCTGAGTCCAGTATTCTTGGGTCATCTTTTTCTTTTTCCTTTGAGTCTGTTGTAACAGAGGAATCAGGCGATTTGGAAGCGATTAATAAGAATTATGCGGCTGTGGCCTTCAAATACTTTTCTGTACCCTTGATTTGTTGCATTAATTAGGACTTTCAAAATTTTGATGAAAACGACGAGGAAGAAATTCCTCCAGTTTTAAAATATTTGATTGATCAAGAGCAGGAGAGGTTTGTAAAACCACTGGTTGATGAAATCACCACAATTAATGTGGGTACTGAGAAAGACCCGTGGCTGGTCCAGATCGGGTCCACGTTGTCTTCGGAGGAGCGCGAGCGCTTAGTCGCTTTATTAAAAGATTTCAAAGATGTTTTCGCGTGGTCCTACGAAGACATGCCTAGAATCGATCATGAGATTGTACAGCACCGGATCCCTCTTGACCTAGAGGCCCGACCTGTTAAGCAGAAGCTCAGAAGGATCCGCCCGGACTAGGCTCTCAAGATCAAAGAAGAGGTCACGAAGCAAATTGACGCAGGGTTCCTTCTAGTATCTGAATACCCAACTTGGTTGGCCAATATAGTTCTGGTGCCGAAGAAGGGCGGCAGAATTCGAATATGTGTGGACTTTAGGGATTTGAACAAAGCCAGTCCGAAGGACGACTTTCCTCTGCTGCATATCGACGAATTAGTGGACTTCACTGCTGGGCATGCGTTACTCTCATTCATGGATGGATTTTCTGGCTACAATCAGATTCTAATGGCACCCGAAGACTGGGAGAAGCCTGCTTCTACCACCCCGTGGGGAACCTATTGTTATAGGGTGATGCCGTTTGGGCTGAAGAATGCTGGAGCTACATATCAACGGGCCGCGACCACGATTTTACATGATATGATCCATAAAGAGGTTGAGGTGTACATGGACGACATCATTATCAAGTCCAAGGAAAGAGAGGGCCACTACACCGCCTTGCAGAAATTCTTTCAATGGATCAGAGAGTTTCGGTTGTGGCTGAATCCTCAGAAATGTACGTTTGGTGTTATAGTAGGGAAAATGCTGGAGTTCTTGATCACACCGAGAGGTATCGAGGTGGATCCTTCTAAAATCAAAGCCATCTTAGAAATGCCACCACCGAGGACTAAAAGGAGGTGCGAGGCTTTCTGGGTAAAGTGCAATTCATAAGACGGTTTATTACAAAATTAACCTTGACTTGTGAACCACTCTTTGCTCTCCTGAAGAAAGGAAAGAAGTTCCAATGGGACGGCCGATGCCAAGCAGCTTTTGAACAAATCAAGCAATATTTACAGAACCCATCTGTTTTGTCATTGCCTGAGCCGGGAAAACCGTTGATCTTGTATCTTTCAGTGACTAAAACTACAATGGGCTACATGCTTGCACAAGAGTCTGAGGACAAAGTGGAGAAAGCTATCCACTACTCGAGCAAGAAAATGCTGGATTACGAGACCCGCTACACTCCGCTGGAGAAGGCTTGTCTGGCCTTGGTATGGGCTACTAGGAAGTTGTGGCACTACCTGTTAGTTCACTCTGTAATACTGATTTTGAGATTAGATCTCATCAAATATCTCTTCGAGAAACCGGCACGTACGGGTAGGCTAGCTCATTGGTTGCTTCTGCTTTTCAAATTTGATCTGAAATACATAGCACGCAAGTCAATGAAAGGGAGAGCTGTAGCGGAGTTCCTAGTCGATCACCCAGTGGAAGGGGATGAAGCAGTTGACTATTTGTTCCCAGACGAGGCCATTCTATATATCGAAGAAGAAACTTGGACAATGTACTTTGACAGAGCGTCAAACTAATACGGGTATGGGATAGGGGTGTTGCTGATAGCACCCGACAATTCCCGTATACCTCTAGCATTCAAACTCCGGTTCAAAGTGTCGAACAATGAGGCAGAGTACGAGGCATGTATTGCCGGACTAGAAGCTGCCCTAGAACTAGGGGCAAAACGGTTGGACGTCATCGGGGACTCGAACCTTGTTGTATCTTAAGCTAAAGGAGATTGGAAAGTTAAAGAAAAAAAGATGAGAATCTACCACCAGACCTTGGACGTGCTGATTCCTCGGTTTGAGAAATTGAACTTCGCTCATCTGTTAAGAGAGAACAACAGGTTCACTAATTCATTAGCAACTCTATCTTCTATAATAGACATCCCTTTCAGAGTCCGGATGCGTCCGTTCATCATTGAACAGAAATTTGTGCCGGCCTACGAGCTGATTACTACCATAGATGAGGTACAAGATGAGAATCCTTGGTATTACGATGTCTGGAACTTCTTAGAGAAGGAAGCGTATCCACCAGGGGCAAATGCCAAAGATAAAAGGGCAATTCGTAGAATGGCTGCTTAGTTCATCATCTGCAGGGGAAAATTGTACAAGAGCGGTCATCTTTGGATGCATAAGCTGTGTGTTGATGCTGAAGAATCCAAGCGCCTGATGGAGGCCATCCATGGAGGAGAGTGCGGAATGCACGTGAACGGGGTGATGTTAGCCCGGAAGATCCTTAGACAGGGTTATTACTGGTCCACCATGGAAGAGGATTGTATTGGTTGGCGATGCCACAAATGTCAAATCCATGCAAACCGCATGAACATTCCACCGTCGAAGCTGTACAACATGCCTTTGCCATGGTCATTTTCAGTCTGGGGGATTGATGTAATTGGGGCTGTCACTCCAAAGGGGTCCAATGGGCATGAGTTCATTCTGGTCGCGATAGACTATATCACGAAGTGGGTTGAGGCCCAATCTTATGCGGTGTTGAAGGCATCACACGTTGCAAAGTTCATCAGAAACAACATCATCTGTCGCTACAGGGTCCCGAATGAGGTTATTTCGGATAATGGTTCCCACTTCAAGAAGGAGGTGATCGACTTGCTGGAAAAATATAACATGGTTTTCATAAGTCATCTACATATCGGCCGCAAACCAACAGAGCTGTTGAGGCCGCCAACAAGAACATCAAGCACATTCTGCAGAAGATGGTGGAAACCTACCGGGACTGGCCAGATAAGCTGTCGTTTGCTCTGTGGGGCTATCGGACTTCAATTCGAACTTCTACTGGAGCAACTCCATGTTCCTTGGTTTATGGGATGAAGGTTTTTCTGCCTATTGAAGTTGAAGTTCCGTCATTACGAGTATTGGCTAAGTGTCAGATAGCTGAGGCAGATTGGCAGCAAAGCAGGTTCGAAGAACTCATGCTCTTTGATGAAAGAAGGCTGAAAGCACTGTATTACGTCCAGGGTTATCAACAGAGAATTGCCAGGGCTTTCAACAAGAAGGTTAAATCCAGGAATTTGAAAGAGGGGGATCTTGTGCTCAAAGACAACCGAGCTCCCATCTACGATCCTAGGGGCAAGTTCAGACCCAATTGGACTAGCCCTTACATCATCAAGTCTATTTGGTCGGGCGGAGCTATCGTTCTGATGGACCTAAATGGCCTAGAGTTCTCCCAGCCGATCAACATGGATAAGTTGAAGAAATACTTTTCCTGAGTGGCTCGCTAGGCCGAAAACTCGAAAGGGCGACCTAGGCAAAAGTTAGAGTACAGAAAATTTGAAATTATAAAAACTGAGCTCGCAAAGTTGAAAACCCAGAAAGGTTGGCCTTGGAAAAAGTTAGTGCGCAAAAGGAGAGTGTTGATATACGAGTGAACCCGAGCCAAACTACGTAAGGCTTGATTCTCATCTTTGGGATACGTAAGCAACTTCGTCCTGAAGTCCAACCATAAACACTTCCAAATCAACTTTGTCCGTGTGATCATGTTGGTTATCTTTGTCTATTCTACATTCAAGAGCTCAGTTGTGATCTCCAGTGCAGTGCTATTCAGACTTGGGGCAACTTTCCAGTTGCTGAGAATCCGGGGTTGTGCATCTCAGTGATAGCTTTCAAGCGTGTCCAGTTCTGATCTATATCGAAAATAGTTTTGAAAAGTTTTAATAAAATTTGATTTTACTCAAATTAACCTTTTTACAACTTAGACCATTTTTGGACCAAACGGAAAATTTTCAGTACCCACAACCTTCAATTACATTGATTTCAATACAGAGTTTTCCTACTCTTGAATACAAATTGAAGGTGCTTTTTATTACATTCATAAAGAAAACTTGAAAGTACTGATTAAAGCAAATAAATTCAAGGCATAGTCAGGTGTTCCTGCATCCCCTCCCAGAGCTCATCGATGCCTCTGATGCCAAACCAGGCCCAACCTGTGCCTCTTCATCGAGCCAAGCTATGCACTCATCAGAGAGGGTGCAATTGAAAGTGGGAGCGGGGGCTAGAAGCTCTCTCATCCTCCATGCTGTGGCATACCGATCTAGCTGTGCGCCTCGGACCAGAAATATAGCAGGGTACTCTATCCCCTCTTCCGGGCAAGTCTGATCATGTCCAAACTGGCATCGGAATCAAAAAGGGAAGTAAAAGACATAGTGTGTTAGGCCGATCAACTGAATCCCGGGCTGGCGGGTCATGCTGTAGCTCATCGCCAGTAAATTAAGCCAGGGGTAGTGCCAAGTAATGTCTAGAGCAAACAAACTGCACATCCAGTCGCCCCACCATCCCTCATCAGGGGCATCGACTAGACGTCGTCGGAAGAAATAGCTGCGAGCTGAATATGTTGGGCATGAGTCCACAATCTTCAACTTATCCATCAACCATATCTGGAAAGGGATGAAAAATGAGAGATTAAATAATAGAGAGGTGTACGTTGAGAGAAAAAGTGAGAAAAGGGTTTTGAGAGAAAAACCGAGCCTGAGGGCCGAGTGATGTAAGAAACATATGTGAGATGGGGTGGGAAACATGACCTGTAGTAGTAATGGACTCCCCGCGAATCTAGTCGTCTCTCGGCGATGAAAAGCATCTAAACCCATCAATGCCTCAGCTAGCGTCATGGCGATGCAGCTCTTGCCCTCTTTTAAGCCCTCGGTGACTTCAATCAAATGAGTGCTAAACCCTCCAAAGTTCAAGGCAAGCAAGAAATAAGACAACATGCACAAGCAAAGCGTATGTCACCGATAACCCTACCAATGATGATCGCCACGGTCACCGGCATCAGAAAAACGATAAATCAAGCTTGGAACGTCCAGCTCTCTATCGTGAATCAATGACCGAGCGTCGTGCAAAGTAAGGCCGCGCATCTGTCCTAAGGCTTGGACGTAGCCAAAGCGGAATTAAGGCAAAATTTCTTCGTCGCGCTCGGATTCCATTAAAGCTTGGAAGTCCTCGAAAGTGGGACATATCTCTTGTCTGCCAAAGCTAAAGACGTGTGTTACCGGATTCCAAAACCTTGCCGCAGCATGAAGGAACGGAAAACGCAGCGGGGTGCGACTCAACGTGAATAGTGCATTTATGCCAAAGCCCCGGAAATTTAGCTTTTCCGAGCCATCCAAGTTGGCAATCCAATTTATGAGATTTTGGACAAGAAATTCTTCCATTTGGTACAAAAATTGAGCTGAAATGGAGAAACTACGAAGTTGGGGCTTTTGAAGAAAATAAGGTGTTAAGTGGAAGACAGGTGGCAGCATTTTAGAGGTTCATGCCATTTTTGGCCGATCGGCCAAAAAGAGTGCCGACCGACCATCTTTTTAGCCGATCGGCTAGTAATGATGGCCGATGGTCATTTTTTATGGCCGATGGCCTCTCACCCTAGCCGATGACCCTTCCTTTTGTTCTTTGAGCTGTCTATGTGTTCAAGATGTTGAGAACTTATGATTGGTTCCACTTTGCAAAGTCACGCCTATGTTACTTCAATTTGTTTATCGAGTTATTGTACTTTTGTTTATCGAGTTGTATTTTGTGTTCTTTAGTCCTTGTTTTGCTTATCGAGTTGTATTTACATTTGGTTAGCATGTCAAGTTCATTGTTTTTTGCTTATCGGGTCGTTTTGTTGTCAGTTGTTTCACTACCTGATTAATGCAATTCGAGTGCTTAGTTTTCAAAACAAAGTTCAATCTCATTTACATTGTTATGTAATGTGATGCGATGCGATGCGATGCTTAGAATGTACAAATGTAACACTTTTTTAACAAAAAGAGTTGTTTCATTCCATCATGTTTTCTTTTGCAAAAGTATATAGTTTTGAAAAACATAAAATCTGCCTGACGCAGTACAATGTGCGAAAATTACTAGTAAAAAGAAAAATAAAGCAAAAAAGAAGAGCAGCATCTGGATCGGCGCTAGTCGCCTCAAGCGCGGGAGTCCGTCCTCGTCCTCTTCCTGGACGAAGGTCCAGGATCGCCACCGTCAGCTCCGCTGTCTGAGCCTAAACCGGAACCATCCCCAGCCTCATCCTGAGACAACTCTGCCTCTACATCAGACTCGTCATCATTTGGGGCAAGCGTCCATGAGCTACTCCTAGAGTGAGTACGCCCGACTTTGCTGCGGCTGCGTACTGAGATCCCTCATCCTACTCTCCCCGCTCCTCGGGCAGGTACTGAAGGTCCTGCTAAAGCACCCCCTGCGGCTAGTATCTGAAATGGGGCCTGGAAAGAACAATTGGCAAACGCATTAGTTATGCTATGCAAAGTCGAGTATGGTATCGAACACAATATATGAGTACAGTGTATGAATGCTGTGAGCAGTGTATAAGTACAGTGTATGAATACTGTGAGCAATGTATAAGTACAATGTATCAGTGCCGTGAGTGGTATGTGAGTGCAGTGTATCAAGTGTCGTATTGATAATGTGATGCATCAGATTAGTATGGAACAGATTATGCAAGGTCTTGAGACTGAGGTTGAAAGAACTCACCGGGATACTAGAAATGCTCAACAGGTCTATGCTCCTCTGCTGCATCCCGATCACTGAGGCCGTCAACTCCAGAGCCTGTCCAGTATACTCGATGGAAGCCTGCAAAAGTGTTGAAGTAATTAGTATTCTGCAGGATATTAAATGAAATGAAATGACTGTACAGAGTGAAGAGTATAACACATACCGGGGTCGAGCTGCGAACTACAATGAGCTCATGATCAGCCGGAGGAGGAGCAATGGGTATCTGATAAGTCTCCCCACCCTGTCCTCGGCATGTCATGGTGGTGGGCAGCTCTGGTCACTTCGCTCTCCGTCCCCTCCGGGACCCACTCCTGTCGCAGGACTGAGTCGCCCTCGATGCTCCCGCTCTTCCCACACGGGCTGCAGGCCTCTCCCTCTTGACTCGACGAGCACTGGCCAGAGGTCGCATAAGATGAGTCTCGATGAAGGCGGTGTAGTCGCCCTCATCTCGAAAAAAGTCAGCGTCCCAGACGATAGTGAATTCGGTCATCTCCTGCGAGGTGTACCTCTCTATATGCCTCATATGGGTGGAAGGTGGCCTCGGAACTATCTGCTCAGGTAAACCAAGGGTTTGCCGCAGGAAGCGCTCTCCCAAGTACCAAGCCTGGCAGACCAGACCCTCTAGTAAGACTTGGAACCGGGCAGTCTCTCGAGCACCCATGTACTGGTCTCTCACTGCATCCGGCAACGCGGCCCAGGGCCACCAGGTGATCTGCAAATGACAGGATATACAGTTTGTTATCTGCTGTTGAAAGTACAATGTAAAGCGAAGCTTAAATAAACTGTAATGTTTGAAATACCTCTGCGGCGGTAATGGTGTCGAAGTATCTGTGGAAGAACATGAAAGACTCCCGCGGTCTCCGCTCACACCTCACATCATATTAATGAGAATATGGGACAACGAGGGGCATCTTCACCTCCAGCTCTGGAGCAAGCCTCGAAAAGTAGGCATACACCCACAACTACATAGTGTAATAGGGTAAAAACGAGTGTGCTTATCAGTAAGGCAGTGTGCAGATAAAGTAGAAACCAGAGAATGGTGTGCAGTGTATTGTGCAGTGTGTGCAGGGTACAGCCAGTGTAAAGAAGATTGCGTGTATGCAGTGTGCATGGTGTATAGATAGTGTAAGGAAAAACTGTAAAACAGAAAGGGAAGGTGTACCTCCCAGGCTCGCCAGTAGCCTCCTAGCAGATGTCCACTGCGGCAGGATGAAGAGCTCATGTACCCGTAAAGCGTGGCTGGGCCTACGCCACCTAAATCATAGCGTCGGATCCTGGTCACGTCCACCAACGCGCTCAACAGATAAAGGCCAACTGTGTTCGCCCGGTCGGCGAAAATGGTGGTGCCCAACAAGAACATAATGAACCCTCGGGCATACTGCTCGACCCCCTCACAGGTCATCGACGTCTGCACTCTAAACTGGTCGTCGAACCAAGAATACCTCACGAACCGTGGCCGGGAGAGAGGCGGGCGAGCGCCAAGCAAGAACATCTGGGCAGAGTCCCACTTGCCCATGTTAGTGTCGAAGGGGATCGGATCACCACTTACTCTGATGCTAGTGAGCATGGAGAAGTCGAAGGGAGTCATCATCATCTCCCCCACCACGGAAAGGTGAAAAGAATCAGTGGTGTCCCACAACCTCTCCACCAACGCGCCTAGAAGGGGGCCTGCTCGTAGTGAGGCACGAGAGTCCCATGCAGAAAATGCCAAAGTCAGCCTCGTCAACAACCTGGCGGACCTCATCAGGCAACTCCATGTACCAACCCCGGGCAATGGTATTCCCATACCCCCGGAAGGCATGGGAATCTCCCTGTGTTCAAGACAAACAGATACGAAGCAGTGTTAGAAATACAGTGTTTGAATATGTTCAGAATTGATGAAAATGCAATGTGTGTGCATGTGTTCAAGTTTACACAGATGTTATGTATGAACGTGCTCAGGGTGAACTAAGCATGTGATCTACAAGTGTGTTTGTGATGATCAGATAAGGGATAGTATCAATTATCCAAGATATACGATCTACATTGCAGAAAGTAAAGAGCGAGAGTATACCTCAGCGGCGTCGTAAGAAAGGTGCGACTCCGACTCGCATAGCAGGAGCTCCAATGGCGCACCTCGCGCATAGCTCTTGAACTGGCGAATGCTATCAGGAGGCTATACATGTATCGCGGGCCGGTATGTCACCAAGTCGAAAGGTCGAACACTAAGAGGTAAGAGCTCAACCTCGGGATCCGTATCCATCTCTGGAGGAGTCCCACCCTGTGAAATATCATCCGCCATCTCGAGAAGAGTGCAAAAATGGCCGAGGGTATGGAAAGTGGGCAAGAATGCTAAAAGTCAACCGAAAGTCAACCCCGAGGGGTAAAAAATGGAAGAAAAGGTCGAAGTGCGAAAGAAGGCACGGAAACCAAGGCTAACTCAGGGGAAACAAACCCCAAGTGGTGGAAATCGAGAATGTGGCACCGAAATCACGTTTCATTCGGTTCAAAGTGTTTGGAACGAAGAGGGCTTCGCGAATCGAAAGTTGCGGGAGGCTTGAAAACGGAAGAAAAGCACAGATCGAAGGGAGAAAAATGCCCTAGAGGAGGAGGAGAGTGAATTTCGGCTAAGGAGAAGTGAGGAAATAGGGTTTGGAACCCTATATTTAAAGACCCGAAGTAAATGGACAAAATTGCCCCGAATCTGCCACTTTTCGCCGATTAACCAAATTGTTAGCTGATCGGCTAAATTGTTGGCTGATAATATCTTTTGAGGGCCGATAGATGGCCGATAGCTTTCCCTTGTGGTCAATGCACCTCCAATGCCCTTGTTTGGGTCAATTCTGTTGATTGGTACCCTCATCTTTCAAGAAAGTGCAAGAAAATACACTTATGAAGCTTAAGCGGCCTTCGTAGTGGCCCCGAACCGTGTCTTCTGTGTGCGGCACTCGATACGCATGAGGTGTATCCTTTTTCATATCCTTTTGTATATTGAAAGAATTGCTCGAGAATTGCTTTTGAATATCTTGCGTTACGAGTGTTTCATCATGCTTGTAAAGGCGCACATTTGTTATACGTCTTTTCACTCTTGCATTGAGCATGCCTCATCTCGTTTTAAAGTTGCAACTCAACATTGTGGATAACATGCCTTTACCATGCTTACGTTGAATATGCACATCTATATGCGTTGTCACGCACGTTTTTTTTGCATTGTTATGCACATCTCACTCGCATTGTTATGCACATTGCTTGCGTTGTCGCGTATGCTTTTCCTTGCATTGTTATGCACATGGCTTGCGTTGTCGCGCATGCTTTTCCTTGCATTGTTATGCACATTGCTTGCATTGTCGTGCATGTTTTACTTGCATTGTTATGCTCGTTCTAGTTGCATTGTCATGCATCTTTTCACTTGCATTGCTATGCACCTTCTCACTCGCATTGTATATGCATGTGTTTATCTCATATTGAAGTGATTTCTTGATCTAACGTTGAACGTGTGTTTCTACTATATTGTACCTGTTGAATTTCTTTCTTTTGCAGGCACGATATTGTATGTACGGTTCATTCAAGAGAAGTCCCGGTTCAGTTTGACTACTACCCTTCTCCACTCGCGTTTGACACGCGTTTGGATGTGTCTCTCTCCTCTCGCGTTTGGCACGCATCTGGATGATTGCGCTTTCTTACACAGTCCTTTCCTCTCCTGCGTGTGATACGCTGAGAGATGTTGTGTTTGAGACTCCGGGTATCCTCGGTAGACACTTTTAGTCTTCCCCACGTGATACGCAGTGAGAATTGCATAATTTTCTTACATCTTTTCTGTTGGAAGGTGTGGGACTATTCTTTCTTATTCGCTCGCTTAAATTATTGTATTTGTTTTGCATGAATGCTTCATTACAGCTCTCTTTGCATGATCATAAGTTATGTTCGGCATCGTGCATGTCATTTGCATCTTTCCCTTGCCTGCGGGCACATCTCTTTGTTATCTTGTATGCTTGTCTAAGTCTTCGGCCTTGTCAAAAATGGGTCGTCTCTGGGCTTTGACATTCACTCTTGTCATCTTTTGACTTTCGAGTTCTATCAAAGAGGGGCAACTGTAAACACTCCATTTTTGACCGTCCTCAAAACTTGGACGTCATCATTTGAACACTCGATGATTATTCATGCTCGTGTTCGTTTAGAGTTCCCGAAGGTCTCAGCCGCGAGCCTTGCCTTAGGATCTCTCAACTTGTCTGTTTTGTGCTTGATTGTGGACCAAGGACTTGTGGTTTTGTTTCTGAGGGAAGAGGGTGGCTTGTTGGCCATCCCTACAACCCATCGGCTAAGGCCTTGTGCCATCGGCCTTGTTTTCTTGTTGTCGGCCATAAGTGGTGGCCGATCGGCACTCTTTTTGGTCGATCGGCCATATCTTTTGGTCGAGTCCTTTCTATCTGCTTTTTCAAATGTTTTTATGCCAGTTGTGACAGCTGGTGAGCACAGATTTCATCCTCCATACATGCATATGGAGGGATTGAATCAAGACTCAAGCTTGAGATTTGATTTTCTATAAGAAGGGAGGCCTCTCTCCCTTTCCAGAGGTTCTGAAATCTTGATATAGAAGTTATATCTCTTTCTATATATATTTCCTCTCTCTATATATATTTGCACTTGTTTGTGCTCAAAAGTGCATTTTCTTCACACTTTTGCACTAAAACACCTAGTGAAACACCATCCTTTTGTTGCTGAGGCTCTTAGAAGCTGGTTTTGGTGTTTTGGGTTTGGTTTGAGCTCAAAAAAGTTGCTGGAGTTGTAGCTTCAAAGTGGTTCTACAATGGTGAGCCTTTAATCCCTTAAACCTTGGTTTTTGCTTAAGCTTTTGGACCTATTTTCATGCTTATTTAGGCTTGGCTTTCTACTGAAAAAAAGTTCTGATTTTGCATGCTCATAATGTTTGTTTATGGTCACTTTTGTGTTGGGGGTGGTCTACCCCCTCTTAGGCCTTGTTTTGCCTTGTTCTTGTGCCATATTTTTAAGCTATTGCGATCACCTTGTTTTAGCCTTCTCACCACTGAAACTCAGAGGAATTTCAGTGGTGGAATTAGTGTTTTAAGGTCCCAAATAGGAGAGGGTCATCCCCTCTCCTTGTGTCTTGCATGCTTGTATAGATGGATCTTGCATCATAGCCTAACATGCATCATGTGTTTGAACCATCATTCTAGCATATTTTGGCTTAACTCCAAGAAGCTTTTGGCCATGTTTTACCATTCTTAAGGTCTGATTTGTGTTGTTTTGGTCATGCATGCATTGCATTGTATAGCCATGGTTCATTCTAGCTTGTTAGCTTTGAGTTTCCAAGCCACTAGCATGCATTACTTGGACTACTTTCATGATTTGGCATCATTTGAAATGTGATTTCAGTACTTGTAATGTGGTCATACACTTGCATTTGTCACTCTTTCAATGCTTTGAAGAGTTGGTGTTTCATGTCTTGAGAATGGGTCATTGTGCATGCCACCATGCTTAGGCCTTTGGGCTATCATTTCAGTGTATTTTTGGTCTTGTTTTGCCATAATATAGCTCTGATTTTTGTTGTTGAAGTCATCGCATGCTTGGTTTTTGTAGGTGTAGTGTAATCCTCCTCATTGGCCTTGTATGCGTCATGTTTTGTGCTCACCATGCTAACTAGTTTTGGCCCCATTCCATACATGTTTTAGACTCATTTTGGCATGATCTAGGACTATTTTGGGTTGCCTTTGTCTTATGCTTCATGCTTTGCATTGCCATGGTGTAAGTCTCTTTGTTAACTTTAAGCTTTGAGCCCACTAGCATGCTTAATTTGTGGCATGTATGTGATTTGACATCATTTACCAGGACATTTCAAAGCATATAGACTTGCCATGCTCCCACCTCTTTCGCCCTTTGAGTGCCTCTAAGGGTTGTGTATTGTTGCCTAGCTTATGGACCAATATGTGTGCATGCATGTCTTGCCTTTTTGGTACCTTAGTTTTGGTGTGTTAGCCACTGTTTTGGACCCTCTTAGGTCTGTCCATATGCGGTTTAAGTCCACTAAGTGTTGCATTACACGGTCCATTGCCATTGCATTTTTGTTTGCATTGCATGGTGCTCGCATGCTCATGTTGCATTACATTGTTTGCATGCCATTAGCTTTGTTAAGTTGTGCATGCATTGCATTGTGTTTGGTTTGGGTGTTAAGCCATACACGAGAAACGAGGGACGTTTCATACTTGAAGTGATGAAAAGTGCCTCAATTCTCGGTCGCCGACTCTCTTGATCATGCATGATAGAGGTTAAGGCATTTATGTGTTTTTGTGCATTCATTTGGCATTGATTTGTGCAACTCGGCCTCTTTGGCCATCATGTATTGAAATGCGTGATTGATAGCTTGAGAGCCAAGCACTACACACCTTTGAGCCTTAGACATGATAAGGGGTGTAGTTGCACACATATTTTCTTGCAAATATATTACCATGCCTCTGTTTATGCTCTGTTGCAGCAAAAAGGAGAATTTGCAGGAAGAGATGGCCGATCGGCTATCTAGTGTGTGAAATAATTGGCCGATAGCCTCAAAATTGGTCGATGACCTTTATCCTTTGGCCGATGGCCATACCTCTTGGCTGATGATCTCTCAGCATGTCCATGAGGTGAATCAGAAGTGTTTTGGAGATTGGCACAATTTTCAGAAGTCTAAAACAGTGCAAACAGAGGCAACATGAGGCATGGTAACGGATTTCCGAGCAAGGCGATCGAGCATGCATCTTCGAACTCTTAGAACTGAACCGAGGCTTTGTAATTTGTAATTAGCTTTACTTGATTAATTAGGTTTTGAATTTGTAATTAAACTAGCTAATTTGTTAATTAGTTAACGTGTTGTAATAATTAGCTTAGTGTTAGCTAGTTATTCAATTTGATTATGTAATAATTAGTCTAATTAGATTATTAGATTAGTTAGACTAGCTTAGTGTACTCATTTGGACCCTCCGTCGAGAGGGCGAATTTTGTAATAAGTGTGCGTGAGTGTGTGAATGTCTTCCAACCCCACGTCTTTCTCTCTTTTACTTATTAGCTTTTGATGGTTAGTTTTAGGGCATATTTCAATTAGCATCCTTGTGCTTCGCATGCGTGCATCATTCATCTATCTTGCATGCACCAGGCTCAGCGCATGATACTAACTGCACAGTATTTCAATACATTTACTTGAATACGTGTTCAACAATATTTTATCAAGTTGCATCTCATATGCCATCTTAGAATAGACAAGCGTATTTCTAATTGCATTTTGCATGTGTTGCATTAGCCATCTTAACATGAACTAGGATCATGCATGATTTCTAACTAGTTCTCTGTTTTGGCTCAGAGTACACTGTAAGTGTTTATGCTTTAGCATCTTGCATGCGTGTTAGTGTTGCCATGATAGCATGCTTGCCATAAGGCTAACTGCTTAAGTGTTTAATTGCATGAATGCCTGTGGATGAAGGTTGGATTGCTTCAATTTGAACAATTCATCAAAATGCGAGTTTTAAGCCCACTTGAGGTGGCAAAATCACGTTTTTTGAGCCCACTCGAGGGTGGCAAATCCACGTCTTAGCCTACTTGCGAGTAGCACCTTCAAACCATTTTCAAACAAACAAATATGAGATGTTTTGTTCCAACTTAGGCGATTTAGTCTATACTTGAATGTTGTGCGCTTCACGCAGTAATGATAGATTAATAAACCGGAATAACAACGCATGTGCTTTAAAAAAAAAATATCATGTTAGTAAAGGCCGATCTTTAGGTTGGGCGAGCGAGGGTGCTCATTGCATGACCTTCCCCTCTCGTATCCAAGTTCCCGAGCCGAGGCAACTTTGGTGATGACGGACACGTGGTCTTGGGCACGAGTCAGGGTTTCCTAAATTTCCCAAAATAAAACATTTAGGTGGCGACTCTGTATCTGGCAAAGCAGTCCATGTTTGGCACTTCTTTATAAAAATCAGTTTTTCAAAACGATTTGTCGGATTTGGACTCTTTGGTGATTTATCGGTCTTGCATTGCACTTTGCGAGATTAGATTCAGAACCGTGACATTGAGTTCGAACTGTAATAGCTTAAGAGCAAAACGATTTCGCGCCTTCGCGCGCGGAGCCATGACGTTCGGGCACATCTACTGGGAGAGACCCCCCTATATATAGAAAAACAAGTTTAGAGCTTGTATTCATCCCTCCATACATGTGTATGGACATGCACATCAGTGAGCAACAACTGGCACAGCTGGCAAACAAATATCTAAAAAAAGAGAAAAATGGCCGTCGGCCATCAATGTGGCCGACCGGCCACCACTGATGGCTAGCAGGCACAAGCCATGGCCCATGGACTGTAGGGATGGCCGACAGGCCACTCTCTCCTTCAAACTTGAAACAAAAGGCCCTTAGTCCTCAACCAAGCACAAAACAGACGAGTTGAGAGGCTCGAAGGCAAGGCACTCCGCCAAGAACTTCAGGCGCTCAAAATGAACACAAGCATTCAAAATCATCGAGTGTTCAAACAATAACATCCAAGTCTCGAGGACGGTCAAAAGTGTGTCAAACATTCCTCATTTTCCAGCTCAAAACAAAACAATGCAATGCAATGCCAGATTATAAATCAATTAACAAAAATAATCTTTTTATAGTAGAAAATAGGGCAGTGGATACAAAATACTGGGAATCTCTAGGTACGTATTTTTTCAATAAGCTATATAAGCACTACCAAAGCCATTTTACCTGTACTAATCGGAAGGATCGGCACCTAACTGCACGAGTTTCTAGACTTTCACAAAGGACACATAGGCCAATCTCATAACCATAACCACACCTCTAACCAAATTCACCAAGGTATTCACATCTTTTTCTCAAAATCAATACATTTACAATGTTTAATAAGAAAAGATGCTTAATGCACAATGTATGAGAAATTAACTTCAATTTAACATAATCCTTATGCAATGTCTACAACAATCAAGACTATCCTTCATTGATAGCCTAAAATAGATATTTCTATACAACAAATAGTTTCTAATCAAAAGATATAATTTCATCATTTTACGATGGAAGTGATATTACATATCCAACTCCACTATCATCATCAACATAAGCTTTGTTCCAATCATACAAAACCCACCATCATTTTCCATTTTATTTTACAAATCCAAATATGCCAAATTTTAGAACAAAACCCCTTTTATTTAAAAAATCAATTTTAAGAAAGGATATCCACAATTTTAACATATCTCAACCATAAACACATCCTCACAACCATTTTCAAGAACCAATTTGGAAAACCCGTCTCTTGATTTCAAAATAAAACCCTAGGTTTTCCCCGGTCAAAGAAATCCTTACCTCAAAGTAGAAGACAAGAGAGAGTGAAAGGTACAACTTGGACGGAGACGAAAACAATAACTTCACCGATTAGAACGAAGCCCTCGACGTGCTCAATCTTTTACTCCAAGGGGCTAGGGTGAGAAAACCAATGGATTAAGAGTATTTAGAGCTAGAAGGCAAGAACTAGAGAGAGAAAGTGAACATTTTTGGGTTGTGAAATGTTTAGAGAGGGAGAAAGATGAAAAAGTGACTCTAAAAACCATCTTCTCGGACTGATATACGCACAGACCGCTTGAGTGACCAAAACATCGCTCGAACGACAGACACAATAAGTGACACCGCTCAAGCGACCAAAAACACTGCTCAAGCGCACAATGACCTCCTTCCAAAAGTTCAAACCTGCAAAAGACCGCTCAAGCGTAAAAAGGACCACTCGAGCGAAAATATCACACTGCAATAGTTTTGCAGACTGTAAAAGACCACTCAAACAAAAGAAGACCACTTGAGCGAGTAAGCAAAAATCTAGGCAATAACTCATTAAAAAACTAACTTCTCAACCTATTTCAAACGCAACCAAAACTCCCAATAGCCAAACTTAACAATCAACAAGATGGAAATGAGATAAACAACAGTTAAGTACATAGATTCTCGGATTCAAAAGCAAAAAATGGGTTGTGTCTAAACCGGAATCGTTATAATCTCCCCCCTTAAGGAATTTTGTCCCTGAAATTTAAAATCAACTAGCATTCATTGAAAGTAAAACAAATCATATATCATCTAGACTTGTAACAAGGATACAACAGTTCAATTCCTTAAAACATATACAATGTTTATATATATTACAACATAAATAAGATTTTCAACACAGCTCTTAAATATCAACAAATATGTCCAGATACTTGTCGCAGACTTCTTGTAACAACCCACTTTTTATTTCAAGGATACCATTACCAAATCCTTTATTATAATACAATTTCAGAGATCATGTATGGAAATTCAATACGTCAATAAGGACAATTAAGTCAAGGTCCTCTCATTCGAATACATAATGAATGCAACATGAATTATAATTAAACAAATTTCCCAAAGGTTTATATCCTTACATATAAGAGAAGGGTTCGACCCTTTTTCAACATTGGCATTCCACCGACAAATAAAAGGCCCCGTGGCCAACAGATAAAGAAGATCCTCGATCTTGAAACATTTCTCGACGTTCATCTAAAAAAGGATTAGCTATGATCATGAATGCTTTATATCATATCATATACATAATGTGACGGTTTATACTAAAAATATACTTATACAAATACTTTTCTCAAAATCATTCAATTTAGCTAACAACAAAAACAATTCACTTTTCTTTCTCATTTTCCATTTATAAATAATGCATCACAACTGGTTGTTTTAAAAATACTTTCACAAAACCCGATTACTTCTCATTATTTACGCCCAATACAAAACATACTGTAACATGCCCAGGGGGTACCTGCGCGCGTTAAACAGTTCGGCCTCCCGAGATCTCTTTGATCTAGTCTCATGAATGCAATGTAAAGCATAGACGAGAGTCCAGATTTGGCAACTTTTATTGAAAATCCATTTTATTGCAATTTTGTCAAAAATGGACTGCGTCATCAGATCTCAGAGTCGCCACCTAATATTTTTGAAAAATTAGGAAACCCGTGACTCGTGCCAAGGCCATTGTTTGTCGTAACCAAGGATGCTTGGCTCGGAACCTTAGGTATGAGAAGGGAAGGTCAATAACGAGCACCCCCGCTCACCCGATCAAAGATCGGCCTCTACTAAACCATGATATGACTTTTTTATTTTCTTTATATGTTCATGTTCTGATTATTGAATAAATCCTAAAATTTACTATGTGAAATATACAAGGTATAAACTAGTTTACTCAAATTGGAACAATTCAATTTCATGTGTGTTTGTGAAAATGGTTTGAATTTACCACCTCAAGTGGGCTTAAAATTTGCGGATTTGCGACCAAACATAGTGGGCTTAAACGTACATTCATCGAATCATTCCAATTCAAGCAACAAGCCTTCATCCACAGGCATTCAAATAGTTTATCACTTAAGCAATTAGCCACATGGTAGGATGCTAAACATAATAAGAAAATTATGTACAAGCGGAATGCTAAAGCATAAAAACTCACATTTTTTTTTTTGATCACATATTTACCGATGTCACTCGAACAGCTACAAAACAAAGTTAGAAAAATATGCATGATCTTATATATAAAATCCTAATGCAATTCACTCATGAGATGCAACTAAAGATTCGGCTTCTAAGATATGACATGTGAATCATTGCAATACTTGCGATAGTACACAAAATCATATAAGAATTGATGAAATCCACTCACAAAGATGCAAACTTAGCCGAATCAATATGCATGAAACATGGATGCAAAGTATGGATATGCATGGTATGTCAGATATATATACATGTACAGTTGTATAAAGCAATTAAAGAATGGGATAGACAGAAGCGGGGTGAGAGATTATTACAATACTTGAATTATTACATATCCAAACGAGAGAGAAATAAAATAAAATCCTCACAAACACTCAAAATAAAAATAAAATAAATAAAAATACAAATAAAATGAAGCAGGGACACACCCTGTATAACTAAGCACCTGACGCCCAAGCAAAACCAACTCAAGCCTTGACGCCCATACTGATAGTCCATGCGAAACTAACTCAAGTTTGGTAGTCCATCCCTCTTTCTCAGTCGCCACGGTTTGGTCTTCACTCTCTGTATAGATATTCTCTCATATCATCATGGATGGAAGGATGGTGTTCTTACATATGTTGGCCTGCATGTGATGGAGGGAGAGAGAGATATATTGGTCTCGGCTAGAGAGAGAGAGAGTACCCAGATCATCCAAGAGAGAGACCCATGTGAGTCGTCTCCTCTGTGTGTCTGTCTTCAGTGTATCTGTGTGTCGTGGGTGCATGTGTATGAAGCTGTGTGTGTGTGCTGCGTGTGGGAGAGAAAGTTGTATGTGTGATGCATCTGCTGGGTGTCTCTCTTGGGTGTGTGCTCTTGGGTGTGTGAATGTGTATCAATATGGATGCATGTTTGTGTGCCGTGCGTGCAGCGTGTGTAGCTCTGTGTGTGGTGTGAGTGGTGTGTTGAGTGTGTGTGTTAGCAGATAGAGAGAGAGATGAGTGTTTATGGTGTGTGTAGGTGTGTGGGTGTGTTAACCTGTGTAGCAGTCGTGTGTCTGTGTGGAGTGTGTGGATATGCATGCCGAGAGGGAGGGAGGTGGAGCGTGTGGAAACAATGGCAGAGAAAGAGAGATATAAACCGAAGGGAGAGAGAGATCAGTCCATCTATTGATGTGTTTTCAGCTCCCTAACCCAAAGTGCCGAGAGTGAGAGATAGTGCCTTCATCCCTCGTCTGTGTGTATCTTTCTACGTATTAGTGCTTGTGTGTGTGTGTGGTGATGTGTTGAAGCTATCAGTTTGTGTGGCCGTGTCTGAGTGTGTGCTCAGCTTCTCCTCTCAAAATGCAACCCGAGAGAGAGATAAGAGAGAGAGTGTGGGTGTGGGTGTGGGTGTGTCCCATGTGAGTATGTTCATCAGTGTGTGTAGATGAAACTTCCCTCCCTCTCCATCTCTAGAAAATTCTCTCTAAAAAAAAATCACTCCTCCCTCCTTTTCTCATGAACACCACTCTCCTCCTTTTTCAATCTCAGATTATCTCCCCTCAAATAAGAGAAATGTTAGAGATCATGAAAATTTTGTCATGAAAAGGGTCATGAAAAATTTGTGACCCTTCGATTACCTTAATTAGTGTGTGGTACTTTATTGTAAGTGTAATCCAAAAGTCACAAAACCTTCATGACTATTTTCATGAAAGACTTTTCATGATACCTAGCATTGCTGCTCAAATAATACACCACCCACCCATTCTTTTCTATCCCTCTCTTTTTAATATTTTTCAACTTCTCACCTGCTCTCTTCTCTTTTTTTATTCTTTTTCCCCCCGACCATGCATGCTCCCTCCCTTTCTAAAAAAATAATTGTTCTCCACCGGCCCCACACAACCTCACCAAAAATCTTATCTTCATCCCCCCACTCATTCATCCTCTTCTTTTTTTTTTATATATATATATATATATATTTATCATTTTCTTTTTTTGTCAAACATCAAAATTATTTATACCAATTTAGATAAAAAAAAACATCAAAAACTATGTACAACACAAAAAATTATAAAATATTATGAAATACTAAAGATTAATAATTTGGACAACATGGGTAAGGTTTGGGATTAAAGCTTTTTGATATTTTCTGCTGAGAAATTCATAAAATAGTATATTCCAACTTTCATCATGGGGTGTTCAAAAGAAAGTGCCTAAGTCTTAGGGTCGGTCAAAATGGAGTGTCTACACATATACTCACTTCTGATACATTCATTACATTCCCTTGGCCCTAAGTCCATGGTCCAGAAACACTTTCAACTCATCCAATACGCCTATGTACAATGATTACTACACTATCACATAAAACAATTCAGCCTCACCCAACCATAACCATTACCTACTCATGATATACTAGGATACATCGAGATAAAATGAGAAACGAAACAATGCTCTACCTACCTTAAGCATGGTAAGCCAAGGATACACCTTTCCATAACGAAATACCAAATTACCAGATACAAGCTGGAAGGTAATGATACCTCTATCAAGTTCTCCAAGCGCTAGCTGGAAAGTACAGGTACCTCTCATTCTAAACGCGGCCAATTCTCCAGGCGCTAGCTGGAAGGTAATGATACCTCTCATTCTCAATGCGTGAACATTTCCAACCATCTCAACATACTAGAATGCACAATAACACAAGTGTACTACATAAACGATATTATTCAACACAACAATGCCATCCTCTACCGATAACTAAGGACAAACCTCTAAGCATATGTATTAAATACACGTAAGACAACAATCTAATTCTCACAAGACCTTAAGTTCAACAACAATAATAATATGTAAAGGCTTCAAAATCCGGCCTTAAGTTCATTATTAATTTACGATGGGTTATGATTTCATTTTCTTTCCAAAAACCAATTTTCCTTATTTTCCAATCCACACTACTCCAATCATTTTCTAAAAATTCATTCTCTTCATTTAATTAAAAACCACATCTTTAATGCCAAAGCCATAACCCAACCCCACTCAACATGATTAATCCAAACAATTTCAATACCATGGTTATTTCTCCTTTGTAGATATTAACACAATTACATAATCCATATTAACAAAATACAAAAGATTATTCAACTTCCTCCCTTTTAAATCCATTAAGTCAATAATATTAAATTAAGGCTCTCCTCCCTCTCAATGTAAACATGTTAAACTACTTCCCAATTAACCCAAACAACAACCAACTTAACAACTTCAATCACAAATATCAAACGCTAGATCCATTTTCATGACTTTTAAGGAAATCCATAATAAATATGATTTTTTTTTTTATGCAATAAAACCTACCACATGTCTATCTATAAATGAGGTAGTGAAAAGGAGAAAGGAAATCCCAACCTCTTGAAGCAAAGAGGAGACAACCCAAAAATCACCGGTAACGAAACCACAAACTACTTGGATCAAAAGAAAGCCCTTGATGAGATCTACAATCTTTCTCAAATGACCAAGGTGAAAAGATAGTGTAGACACCCCATTTTTGACGGCCCTTACGACTTGGACGTCCTCGCATGCGCACCCGTTGATGAGTCTGTTTGCTCGCCAAGTGCTCGAAGTCCTTAGTGCAATGCCACAGCTTTGAGCCTTGCGCCCCTATCACCTTGTTTTTGGACTACAACCATGGTGTTTCAAGGCTGAACCTTCTGGTGACCTATCGGCCACCACCATGGGCTGTCGACCATGTCACCTGGTTGTCGGCCTTTGGTGTGGCCAGTCGACCACCAATGGTGGCTGGTTGGCTACCAGTAGTGGCCGACGGCCACCAGTGTGTTTTGCAGATATTTTATGTCAGCTGTGCCAGCTGTTTGCATAGATGCATGCATTTGCACCCACGTGTAGGGCTAGATCTCCTTGTATAGAATTCAGGTTTTCTATATATAGGGGGTTAAAATTTTTGGAACAAAAATCTTTCTCTCTCTCTCTCTCGCTTTCTCTCTCTCTCTCTCTGTCTCTCTCTCTTACAAATTTGTGCATATTAGCCTATATACACTGCACTTTTGCCTATACCTCCTTAACCAAAGTTGTTCATCTTTTAGCTGAGATTCCTTGAGGCCTTCTTGGAGCTCTAGAAGTTGGTTTTGGCTTGAATTGTTGCCTAGAATTGATCTTTGCTTCAAGAGGTATAACATTTGCCCTTTTACCTTGCTTTGCACACTTGTTTTTCTATCTTTTTCCCACTGTTTTTGGGCTATAAAAACTCTATTTTTGTGGGCTGAAATTGGTGGTTAGAGGCCATTTAAAGGTTAGGGGATGGTTCACCCTTCTTTATTCCTTGTTTGTAAGGCCTTTCCACCTTTGTTTCGCACTTTCAAACCATCTTTTTTTGGGCTTTTAAACACTGAATTTCTAAGTAATTTCAATGGTGAAAATCATGTTTTGAAGTCTAAATTTGGAGGGGTTAGCATCCCCTCCTTGTGCCTTGTTTGCTAGCCTAGTTACCCCTATGTGTTAGTTTATTTTTCTAGCCATTTATAGCTTAATTCCAGCATGTTTTAACCTCTGTTTTGGATTGTTTTAACTCTGTTTTGGGTTAGGTAAGTCATTTGGGTCTTGTATTGCATACTTGTAGTGTAAGTGTCCTCACAAGCTTGGTGTTTTAAGCCTTTAGACACCACTTGTTTGAGTTGATTGTATTGTTTTAGTACTTTTCTCACTTAATTTCAGCACTATTAAGCTCTGCAACCTCCCTCATCTCTTGAATTTTTCATTTACTTTGAGGGTTGTTTTAACCTTGGGATTGTGTAAGCTTGAGATTGAGGTCCATACTTAATGGTTTAATCCTTTTTTGGGGGTTCATTACCAACGGCATGACACCTCTCTCTTGCCTTAAACCACCCCTTGTTTGACACTTCCTTCTCTTTAGAGGATTTGATTCACCAATGGACTTAATTCGTTAAGGAATGGTTGGTAATCTAAAATGAGTAACCAAAAGTTGCAACTAAAATGGTGCAAGATAAGAATTTGATTGTGTTTCGGTGTGTTCAATCGGACGTTACTTGAACACAAGGAAAATTAGGACATTTCATACTCAAAGTGATGAAATATGCCAAGTTTCCAAGGTCACCATTGCCCTTGATCATGCATGATAGGGTGAAGGCTTTTGGTCTTGTTTGTGCATTTATTGAACTTGTACATCTTAGTTCTTTGGCCATCATGTAATGAAATTGCTCGATTGATGGTTTAAAAGCTAATTGTATCACTCATTTGAGATGTTTTGATGATAAGGAAGGATACACAGTATAAACAACCCTTGAGAAATACACAGTCCTGCTTTGTTTGCTCTCTGTTGCAGCAAAGACGTCCAGTCAGTAGTGGCCGACAGGCCATCATCAGTAGCCGACTGACCACCATCAGTGGCCAACCGACCATCAGCAGTGGCCGACCGGCCCCCTGTCGGCCACCAGTGCAAATTTAGCAGTGTCCTTCTGAGACAAAACAGAGTTGGTCCAGAAGTGGAAAATCAATGCAAAGGTTGTGCAACAAAGGCTTTCAGAGGCAGATAGTGGATGTTCTTCGGGTAGAAGCCGAGCATGCATGAGCCTCCCTCGCTTACCGGGACTAGTTAATTAGTTTAATTAGCAATTGGTCATTTATTTGTTGTACTTAATTAGTTGTAGCTAATTAGCTTGTTTTGTACTTATTTAATCTAGTTTAGATTGATTAAATAAATTAATTTGGGTTGTAAATATTTAATTAGCTTAGCCTAGTTAAATTATTTAATTTTTGTACTTAATTAATTAGCTTAGGGTAGTTAATTCTTTATTTGGTTTGTAATAATTAGCTTAGCTTAATTAGTTAGCTAGTTAGTTCATTCGAACTCTCCTTCGTGAGAGCACAATGTTGTAATAATGTGTATGTCTTCCGACCCCACGTCTTTCTCCCTTTTATTTACCAGCTTTTGATGGTTAGATTAGAGACATCACGTTTCAATCAGCATATCACATGCTTGCATCCATTCATCTTGTATTGCATGCACCGAGGCTCGACACATCATTCTAACTGCATTGTTGTTTAAATATATTTTTTGAATACGTGTTTAACCGCATGTTATCAAATTGCCTCATATACCATGTTAGTAGCCGAGCCTATTGGTTGCATTATTGCATGCGTCGCATTAGCCATCTTTTGTATTGTTAGGTATCATGCATATTTTTTAACTCTTTTCCTTTATTTTAGCTTGGAGTACTAGATGAGTTTTTAGTGCTTTAGCATACTTGCATGAGTGTAAGTGACTACCATGTCTAGCATGCTTGCCATCAGGCTAAGTGCTTACTTGTTAAACTGTTTGAGTGTCTGTGGATGAAAGCTTATTGCTTGAATTGGAATGATTCAATGAATGTATGTTTAAGCCCACTTTGTCAAGTGGCAAATTCACAAAACTTTAAGCTCACTTTGTTAAGTGGCAAAATCAAATCCTTTTCAAAAAAAAAACATGAAATTGAATTGTTCCAATTCGGGCAAACTAGTCTATACCTTGTATGCGCACATCACATAGTAAATGGTAGCTTAATAAACCGGAATAAGAGCATATAATGTTGATAAAAATTATGTCATGATTAGTACAGGCCGATCTTTGATCGGGCGAGTGAGGGGTGCTCAAATGTATTCATGACCTTCCCCTCTCGTACCTAATTTCCCAAGCCGAGATAATCTTGGTGATAGCGGACATGTGGCCTTTGGCATGAATCATGGGTTTCCTAAATTTTTCCAAAATAAAGTATTTAGGTCACAACTCTGTATCTGGCAAAGCAGTCCATTTTTAACAATTTGATTCAAAATCAATTTTTCAAAAGGTTTGTCAGATTTGGACTCTTTGGTGTTTATCAATTTCACATTGCACCTGTGAAATCAGATTAAGAACCGCAGGAGTTCGAACTATAGGGCTTATTCCGAGCTTCTGAAAGGGGGCGCGAAAAAGCCGAGCTATAGTTTCTGGCGACTCTGCTGGGGAAATTAGAGAACTTGACTTGAAATTCATTATATAAAATTTTATTTACACTTATATGTTTCTTCGCATTGCATTTGCATTGGTGCGCCTGTGTCACTTTGTTTGCCATCTGCTATTCCTGGACAGTTTGCTGGAGGCTTGCTTGGAAAAGCTTGCCAAAAGGGTGACCGGTCGCGGGCTCTGCCACGATAGGAACACAACCCTTGGATCTGGACTACCGCTGTACCGTTTGATCCACCTTTCACTTCTCGGTGTTAGGCGCGAAAGGTATATTAGGTAGTCTTGTTGAGGTACCCTTTTTGACCAATCAGCCTAGTTGCATAATTAAAGCCATAGATACCTGTAGACACCCCATTTTTGATAGCCCTTAAGACTTGGGCACCACTGACTGTTTACTTGGTGATGAAAGTTGTGCAGTGCAAAGGTTTGATTTCTTCAGCAAGAGGAGCTTCAAATCCCAACCTTACACCCCTTTTTGGACCAAATCCTTTTGACTAAAATGTTTTTTTAGACATAAAACCCTCTCTTTCAAAAAAAGTTCCTACGATGTTCCAACGCTCGCATTTTGTTAAATGTTGCGCTTTCGGTAAACCGAGCAAAGACAAAGTGGAAATGAATGGAAGAGAGGTGAATACTTTGAAAAATCTTTCAAAACACCTCATTTAGGAGTTTGGGGTTGAAGAAAAGAGGAGCGGAGGCAAGAAAACTAGCTAAGAAGAAGTTAGGCATGAATCCGGGTAGGATCGAAACTAAGCAGTCTTCACTAAAATAGGCATATCTTCTTGCACACTTGGAATTTTGATATGAGGCTGACACCATTGGAAAGTAGACTTCCAGGGATTCAATTTAGATTCAAGAATGACCTGAAAAGGAGTTCAGATGAAGGAGATATGTCCAGTTGAAGTCGGGCCCAAAAAGCAGATTTTTCTGGCCGGCCAGAGGTGGAAGTTTCTAGCCATGAATGGCCTATGCTGGCCAGGTGCCGTCCAAGAGTGATCCTTGCCAGCCAAGAATGGACATGTGCCAGCCATCAATGATCCCTTGCCGGCCATTGATGCAAAAAAGCAGTTTTCTGCAGATATTTGTTCTTCAGTTGTTCCAACTGTCCATTTTGGGATATTTTCGACCTGAAGCCTTATTCTTCTATATATAGAGAGCCTTCTCTATGGTTTTTAAGGTTAGAACATTTTGACGAAGAAAAATTTTGGGAGCCTCTCTCTCTACATTTCTCTCTCTCTTGAACCTTTGTGCATAAGTGCATACAAGTGCAGATACACTTCTCCATTGCCTATACATCCTTGACCAAAGTTGGTTATCTTTGAGATGAGGTTCTAAAGGTCTTCTTGGAGCTCTTGAAAGTGATTTTGCTTGGTTTTGTTTCCTAAAATTGTGTTGTGCTTCAAGAGGTATGACTCTCTCCCTTTGTGCTTGTTTTGCACACTTGCTTTACCATCCTTTTTCCATTGTTTTGTACTATTTTGAGGCTGGTTTTAACCTCTGAAAATCTCTATTTTCATGGTCTAAAATGGTGGTTTGAGGTTTGATTTGAGTTAGGGGTGGTCTACCCTTTATGTAGCTTGCTTGCTAAATTGTTGTGCCATCTTTCAAAGCTTTTAAAATAACTTTTTTGTGGCCTTTTAACCACTGAATTCCAGGGGATTTTCAGTGGAAAAAACTATGTTTTGAGGTCCAAAATAGGAGGGGGTAGCCTCCCCTCCATGTGTCTTGTTTGCATGTGTAGATAGCCAAACATGTGACCATGTTTTTCTAGCATTTTCTGACTTGATCTCAGCATGTTTTTGCTATTATTTTGACTTATTTTACCTCTATTTAGAGCTGGTTAAGTCACTTGAGGCTTGCTTCGTATGCTTGTAGTGCAATTGTGCTTAATAGTCTAGTTTGTGCTATGTGTTGGCCTTTTATTCTAGCTATTTTTAGCTTACTTCAAGCATGTTTTAGGACTCCTTTTAAGCTGTTTTAGGACTATTTTAAAGTGTTTGTGCCTTTGGGGCTTTGTATTGCATGCCTATAGTGTAGTGCTCTTCACTAGCTTGGTGTTTTTGGCTTTTGAACATGTTGTGCATGAGTTGCTTGCATATTGTAGTATCATTTTTCATTCCATTTCAGCACTAAAATATCTGCAACCTCCCTCATTTCTTCACTTTTCCATTTTCTTTGAGGGTTGGTTAACCTTAAGGTTGTGTTTAAGCTTGAGATAGAGCTTGTGCTCAATGGTTTTAATCCTCTTTTGAGGGTTTCTACTAACCAACGGCATGATCTCTCTCATGTCTTAAATCATCCTTTGGTTGACCCCTCTCTCATTAGAGGACACTCACCTTGGACTTAACCGGTTAAAGAATGATTTGGTAATGTAAAATGAGTAAACAAAATCGAACAAGTAAAACATGACCAAGATAAACATGTTATGTTTGCATTGCATGTGTTCAATCGAACGTTATATTGAACACAAGGATGATTGGAGCATTTCATACTCAAAGTGATGAAATGAGCCAATCTCCTTGGTCTCCATTGCCTTTGATCACTTATGATAAGGTGATGGTATAGAGTCTTGTTTTTATGCATTTATTGAAAGTGTACAACTTGGATCTTTGGCCATTATGCATTGAAAATGCTTGATTGGTGGTTTTGGATCCAAGAGTGCCACTCCTTTGATGTTTTGAGATGATAAGGAGGGGCACAATACAAACATATCCTTGGAAAACCCTCAATTTTTCTCTGTTTGTGCTCTGTTGCAGTGTGGTGATTCAGCACACCAGTGGCCGGCAGTAGCTCACTGATGGCCAACACTGCTTCATCCTTGGCTGGCATGGCACATTTTTGGCTGGCAGGGGGCCGGCAGCAAGCATTCATGGCCGGCAATCCACTGGTGTAATCCTCAGTATTGAATTGGTAAGGTGGAGCAGAAAGATCCTAGAGTGTGGTCAACCCTGCAAACAGAGCCTCTTAAGAGCAAAACCGAAGGGTTTTTTGGGGCAAAATCGAGTACATGCATCTTCTATTTTCTAAAGCAGAGCTGAGGCAGTGTAGTTAGTGCTTTACATGTTTAGTTAGCATGAATTTGTAATTTAATTAACTAGTTGCTAATTAGTGAAGTGTTGTAATAATTAAGTAGCTTAGTTTAGCTATTTCTTTATTTTGTATTGTAATAATTAGTCTAATTAGTTTAATTAGATTAGTTTGATTAGGTTAGCTTAGATTAGATTAGCTTAGCTCTTATTCATTCAGACCATCCTTCGCGAGGGCGCAATGTTGTAATAAGTGTGCATGCTTATGTACATGTCTTCCAACCCCACGTTTTTCTCCCTTTTATTTACCCGCTTTCGATGGTTAGATTGGGAATCATTTTTTATTAGCATACCTTATGCTTGCATGTTTGCATTCATTCATTTGTATTGCATGCACCGAGGCTCGGCGCATCATTCAAACTACATTACAATTTCAATACCTATTTGAATACGTGTCTCAAAGCATGTTATCAAATTGTTGCATTCATATGCCATATTAGTAGCCGAGCCTATTAATTCATATTGCATGTGTTGCATTAGGCATCTTGTATAGTTAGGATCATGCATTGTTTCTAACTAGTTTTTGTTTTGGCTTGGAGTACTCAATAAGCTTTTACACTTTAGCATATTACATGAGTGTGATTGCCACGTTGCCATGAGAGCATGCTTGCCATGAGGCTATTTGCTTAAATGCTAAACTCAATGAATGCCTGTGGATGAAGGCTTGATTGCTTGAATTGGAACAATTCATCAAATGTCAGTTTTAAGCCCACTTTGCGAAGTGGCAAATCATGTTTTAAAGCCCATCATGTTTGATGGAAAATTCGCGCTTTAGCCCACTTGAGGGTGGCAATTTCAAACCATTTTCGAAAACAAACATGAGTTGAATTCGTTCAAATTCTTACGATTTAAGTTTATACTTGCTTGTGTACGTCACATAGTAAAGTTAGCTAATAACCGGAATAAGAACACATATGTTTATAAAACAACACATCATCCTTAGCAGAGGTCAATCTTTGATCGGGCGAGTGGGGGTGCTCATTTCAGGACCTTCCCCTCTCGTACCCAAGTTCCTAAGCCGAGGCAACTTTGGTGATGACAGACACGTGGCCTTTGGCACGAGTCAGGGTTTTCCAAATTTTTCAAAAACAAAATATTTAGGTGGTGACTCTGTAATCTGGCAAAGTAGTCCATTTTTTGCATTATTTGATAAAAAATCAATTTTTCAAAATGATTTTCCGAATTGGACTCTTTGGTGTTTATCAGTCTCGCATTGCACTTTGTGAGATTAGAATCAGAACCGTGATAGGAGTCCGAATTGTAGGACCAATTTGAGCTCTCCAAAAGGGGGCGCAAAAAAGTCGAGTTTACAATACTGTTCCAAACCAGGATAGGTTGCTTACCCGAATCCAGGATTGTGTGAAACCACTTTGCTTAAATAGCCAACCCTAGTTCCTGATGAAACGAGGATAGGGTAACTTTATCCCCTCATAGGGGTGTTTTGGCTCTCAGTTAACTGGTATGTGCTCCTAGAGTGAAACTCTACAGGAATGTGCATATCAGTTACAAGTTTGGGTATCAGATTTTTTGCGGGGGGCCAGAATTCGGTGTTGAGTGTAGTCCTACAGCTTTTGATTACATCTGTGTGTTGTTCACAACTGAGCTGAGGTACTGTGTGGTTTCTAGTTTTTGCTTTCCTTTTTACTTTATTTCTTTTTGCAAAGTAGTTTATCATAATTGCTTTGGACAGTTCGGATCCCCCCCAAACACTCTGGACCCGTGTAAGGAGACCTTATAGATCTGGGGATCTTGTTAGGGGACAACCTATGTTTGATTCGCTCCCGCTAGTTACTAGACGGAGGAGAGTGTGATACCCCTGTTCTGTAATATGCTAATTGGTCCCTAATACGTATGTGATTATATGTTTTGATATGATTTTTGTGTGCCATTATGTGAATATATGCGATTTTGGAATTCTACCTGTTCACCGTAGGAATATCTGTTTGAATAATCTGCTCTGGAAATTAAATTGAGGGCCTTATCGGCCACAGAACTCGAAATTGATTACGCCATTGTGGTTGGCATAATTTTTAGAGCCTACAGTGAAATTTAATTGAAAATTGATTCTGGTCAATTTAAACTGATTAAATTGATAAATTAAGTACCCCATTATTTTATATTAAAATATTTGTTAGAGGGGCTTGTGGTATATTTGCATTGCACTCTCCTTTAGCTCTCTTAAAACTCAAAATCTGAGTTAGACAATTGAGAGGGAGAGAGAGGCCGGCCATAGAGAGAGAAAGGAAGAGGCTTGAGCAATTTTTGGCTCTAGCTTGGGAGTTTGAAGATTTAACTCAAGAATTGACTAGAGTTTGGAAGATTAAAGCTCCTAGGTGAGTAACCAACCCCTAACTCATGAATTTGAGTTGTGATTTCGTGAATTGAAGATTAATTTGTGATCTAGAACATGAAAGGAGTTGGTTTTGATGAATTTGAGGACTATATATGCATGCATGTAAGAAAGTACCTTGAATTTGCATGTTTGAGCATGAAAATGTATAATCCATGTACAATTTTAATTGAAACTCATGTTATAATCATCATTTGTGCCATCTAAGTTGAGAATGGTGAGCATCTCCCACATGCATGTACAAATTATGGGAGAGTAAGTCTTGAATGTTTGAATTTGAGCATGTTGGTGATGAGTTTGACATATTTTGGGGTATACATGTGAATTACGTGTGAATTGAGCTTCATTGGGTTGTGATTTTAGGTTTACACCATGTTAGTATAATTATATTTGAGATTTGAGCCATAACATGCTTGTTTTGTTGGTTGAAAATCGAATTGGAGCTCAAGAACACAGTTCTGGGTTTTCCAGAATTTTGAGGTCCGCTCGAGCGGGGAACCTGACGCTCAAGCGGGAAATGCGTGCTCCCAGTACTTTTTGCAGACTTCATGTCCGCTCGAGCTGGGTAATTAACGCTCGAGCGTGGGAGCTATTTTGATAGGCCTTCCGCTCGAGCGTCCTATTTCACGCTCGAGCGTATTTTTGATGCAACCAGCACTTTTGCAGGCCTATAGGGTCCGCTCGAGCGGGGAAGTCCACGCTCGAGCGGGGACCCTGTTCTCTGAAATTTTGTATGCTCGTTCTGTGTTTCGTTTTCCGTTCTCTTTCACTTGTAAGCACTCTTAGGCATATGTTAAGCATTGTAAATGAGTTAATGAGATAAGGATAAAGCCTAAAGAGGAATATGTGAATTAAGGAACGGATTGAATTATTAATGACCTTTTTGTGTTCATGGAATGTGTAGGGTCAAGCTCCGGGGCAAATCCACAAGCCGATCACTGTGAGTAATATCGATATTTGAATGATTGTGAATGTCCAATTATTATTCCCTTATAAGCTTTATGAGTTGCTAATTGGGATTGTGGACAAAAGTCTGACATGAACGAATGAATGGACCGAAGGTCGTTTCGATATGAATAAATGGACCTAAGGTCGTTTTGATAGAAATAAATGGACCTAAGGTCATTTTGAAATGAATGAGTGGGCCGAAGGCCGTTTTGACACGAATGTATGGGCCGAAGGCCGTTTTGACGTAAGCGAATGGACCGAAGGTCGTTTTGACATGAATGATTGGGCCGAAGGCCGTTTTGACATAAGTGATTGGGCCGAAGGCCGTTTTGATAGAAATGAGTGGACCGAAGGTCGTTTTGATATATATGAATGGACCTAAGGTCGTTTTGACATGAATGATTGGGCCGAAGGCCGTTTTGACATAAGTGATTGGGCCGAAGGCCGTTTTGGCACAAATGAATAGACCGAAGGTCGTTTTGACATAAATGAATGGACCGAAGGTCGTTTTGACAAGACATGAATGAATGGGCCAGAGGCCGTTTCGACACGAAAGTGTAAATAGGCCTAAGGGCCAGTTTGATATGAAAGTTTGAAAAGGTTGAAGGCCAGTTTGACACAAGTAATAGTTTGACAATGAAATGAATGAATTGGGCCCGAGGTCATTTGATGTACATTGGGCCCAAGGTCGTTTGATGTACATTGTTCCAATGTATATTCTTTATTTGATATTATTCACTGGGCTATCGCTCACGCTCATTCATTTGTTTGTAGGTGAGCCAAGAGAAGTCCAGACCCAGCCTCAGTGAAGTCTGTATGGAACAACTAAGGTTTTGAGAGAGTCAGCCCTTGTGTCTCACGCACGAGACCCATCTTCGCCCTTTTGTCATGTATTTACATTTTGTCAGGTTGGCGAAGTTTTGAATACGTCTGTATGTAGTTTTGCTTGGCTGACTTAGATTTGAATGATCCTGTCTGTACAGTACTTATGTTACTATACTTTCTGTTGTGAGTTATTAACATATGTATGTCTAGAATGTTATGATGTGCATATAAGCACGGCTCTATGGACAAAGTTTTAAAATTGCTTCCGTTTGGCCCCTTTCACTCTGGTGTGTTAAGTCTGTTTTGGTTTGAGGCCGTAGGTAATCTCGTGATTACTGGCCGGTTATGGCCTTAACCCAGAGGGGCGGGTTCGGGTCGTGACAGAGTGGTATCAGAGCACGAGTTAATAACTCACACACTTGTCCAAAAAGAGCAATAAGCGTCTAGATGAGATCTCAGATGCATTAACATGAAATTGGAAGCATTGATAATCGCAAGCCTCCAAGGCACCAGTGTACCGAACCAAGCCTCCAGTGTACCGAACCAAGCCTCCGTTTGAATTTGAAATTAACCCCACTGTACTGAAGGTCAACAAGCTGGAGAAGCTTCTCAGGCGAGCACAGGGGGTGAACTCAATTCCTGGCATTGAAGATGGATATACCGACTCCACAGTAACTTTGCTAGACTAGTTTAAAATACCACACATAGATCGGTTCGATGGCTCTGGGGATCCCATGGTCCATTTGCGGTTGTTCTCTTATATCCTGCGGCCGATGGGCCTCACCAGACTTCAAAAGTTATCACTTTTCGACCGGGCCTTGTCAGGAATAGTGGCTTTCTGGTATGTAAAGTTGAAGGACTTTGTGAAGCCGAGCTGAAGGAAATGACTGAGGCCCTCATCAACCAATACTCATACAACACGCAGATCGAGATCACAACCCGTGATCTTGAGGCAACCCGTCAAGAGCTAAAGGAGGGCTTCTCAGACTTTGTAATGAGGTGGAGGGCCAAAGCTTCAATAATGACTACCAGGCCATTCGAGAAGGATCAAATCAGGATGGTGGTCCGCAATCTGCAAGCGAAATTATTGCAAAAAATGATCGTCTTAACATTGTTCACATTCATTGAGCTCTACGAAATAGGAGTTCAGATTGAAGATGCAATGAAACAAGGGTTGATAACCGATGAGAAGGAGCAGGCCAAGAGGCCTTTTGCACGCAGTTCCAATGCAACCACTAGTGGAAGCACAACTGCGTAGCCATTTAATCTGAATGTCATCACCACTACAGCCAAAACCGCCAACCCTTTCGCCAACACAACTCTACAATCCTCAAACAACCATGCCCGATCCCAAAAGGTCTTTACCTCACTTTACATGCCTTTATCGCAAGCCCTAAGGGTGCTGATCAAAAAAGGTATCTTAAACCATTAGAACCACACCCACAACCCGATCCTTTCCCACCTAAACACAACCCAGCCAAATACTGCGCTTTTCACTAGCAGTACGGTCACAACACCGACCAATGCTTCAGGCTGCGTCATGAGATTCAAGATCTCATCGACAACAAGGTGATAGCACCACCCCAAAAGCCAAATGTGACCATCAACCCTCTCTCGGCCCACAACCAAGTTTCTCTACCTCAGATCTTAAACCTAATACATACACTAGCCATCCCCTATGACCCTAGCGTATATATTACCCCTTCTCACCTACCCAGACCAATGTTGTTCATCCCTGAAAACATGGACTTGTGCATGATGGACACGTCCATACTTCAGCCTGAACCCATGGTGGTGACAATGGCCGAAGAAGAGAGGTTGGCCTTGGAGGAGAATGTCAGTCCATTGCCTGAAAGCTCTACGGACTTAGCTGAGGAAGTGTATGACCCGTGTTGTTACATTGTATCGGTTGATCAAACCAAACCAGAAGTGGCATTGCCGACAGCAGCAAAGGTCAATGTGGCCAAAGAGGATGGCCCAAGTCAAGGACTTGATAATCTAGTGGAGCTAGAAGAGGACTTAGACAATCTGTAGTTCTACGATGAACAGGATCAGGGGAATATGCAGATTGACTGGTTTGATCTGAATGGGTTGACAGACAACTCCGGGTGGCTTAGTGACGAACCTGACAAGGAAGAAGGAACTGAACCAAAACCTGAAGAAAAGGAAGCAAGAATAGTTGTAATGGTCGAAATGGTCGAGGAAAAGAGAAAACTGCCAGAGAGCACCAGCATCAAGAATTTAGCTCAGGAACTAGGCGCCGTGAGTACCGCGGATATAGAACAGGAAGCTGCGTTAAAGCGGTTTGTGTAAAAAAGGGGATCAAGGCAAACAGGAAGCTGGAATAGCTCAACTCCCTGCGGGGGATACTTGTGATGAGAGAAAGTGATTAGAATGGAACCAAACAATTGCTTGTCGGTTGCCAGAGGTGTATGGTGGGAAGATGATGATCTACATCTGGCCTACACTGACAAGGATTGGGATGAGTCCCTGCCAGACAATACTTAGTACTCCAAAGAAATGGACCACATGACGATAAGTGGATGGTATTTCAAACCCCCAAATTTAGACCAAGCCGAGGCCTCTGGGAAAGATAAAGAGGTTGAAAAATATAAAGAAAAACAGTTAGAGGAAGAGGTAATGCTAAAACAGCTAAAGAAAATTCAAGTCGATATTTCAATCTAGGGTCTGCTCATGGCTTCTCGGGTGCATCGACAGGCTGTACTATCAGCGATGGACAAAGCAAAATTGTCCATTGACACAACTCCTGAACAACTTGTGGGATTAGTCTTCCCAGGAGGCGCTGTGCCAACTTTAACCTTCTCGGACAAAGAACTGTCGTTGGAAGGCTCAACATATAACAAACCTCTATACATATCAGTGGAGTGCAGAGAAAAGTGGGTACCAGTGGTACTAGTCGATACCGGGTCAGCTATCAACGTCTGTCTATCCCGCATAGCTTATGCCATCAGCCTGAAACCATCAAACTTCGTGCCTACAGCCCAGGTGATTCAGGCATATGACAACCCGAGCAGAGAGGTTATGGGCACGGTACAGATCAGATTTCAAGTGGGCCCAACTCAATAGGATATTGAGTTTCATGTCCTGGATGTGCTAGCTACTTTCAATCTACTGTTAGGGGGACCTTGGTTGCACCAGGTGAAAGTCGTCTCTTCTACCCTCCACCAAATGCTAAAATACCCCCATGAGAAGGGAGTGGCGATTGTCTTTAGGAATTCGTCTATATATCCTCCACTAAAGGTAACTACATCTATGCTGGAAATTGTTCATGGCGAGGAGGATGTTTTCCTTTCAGGGTTCACTCTAGCTGAGGCTCGAGCAGTGCAAACCATCTTGGCAGTTGATGAGGGCTTGCATGTCAGCGCCCAATCAATCTATTTCATGAACAAGCTACAATATGTGCTAGGAATGGGACTGGAAAAAAGTGGCCGGAAGGGCGTCACAGCATTGGCCGATGTGCCACATAATCCACATGCCTTTCGTCTTGGCTATATGCCCACCAAAGAGGATTGGGTCAGGAAGAGAGAAGAGATGGCAGGCAGAGCTAGAGCCAAGCAGACCGGGAAGCGCTATGAGCTTGTTCATAGGCCGATCCGAGGAACACTGAACGGCCATTTTGTTCAGGAAGGCGAAGACTTCCCATTTTGCAGCTTTCCCAAACCCTGGTTCAATTCTAAGAAGCAGTGCGTTCTTAGCTTTGAAATTTTCTTTGACTTGCAGCTACAAGACAGTGATATAGAGGAAAAGGCTTAACCAACTCATGAAGTTGAGAAAAGCATAGAAAATAACTCAGACAACAGGGAACTTGAAGTAGGGGCAGCACTGGCATGTCTCCTTTCAGATCCTCCGGTCGACTCAGAAAGCTTGGGGGATAACCTGACCATCTCCATGATCGAGGACCAACCGGGTGTGAACCTATCTAACAGCATTTTGGATGCATCTGAAGCACCA
This sequence comes from Camellia sinensis, assembly GCF_055761805.1. NCBI lineage: Eukaryota > Viridiplantae > Streptophyta > Magnoliopsida > Ericales > Theaceae > Camellia > Camellia sinensis. The sequence goes on from NC_138966.1 coordinate 20,115,435, forward strand.
TCTCTCATTTGGCAGCAGGAGGAGGGCTACCTTTCTAGTTCTGAGTTGGGTAGTGAGCCAGAATCTGATTCCACAGAGTTTGTGGAGTTAGAATCAGATTCTGGTTCTTCAGAGTCTGAGTCCGGTATTCCTGTGGGTGATAACCCAAATGCCAAGGTCTTGTCCAGGTCATTCTTTTCTCTTGCTTTTGAGTCGGTTGTAATCGAAGAGTTGGATGAACTGGACCTTATGAATTAGAATGTTGCTGCAGATTCTGAGTATTTCTCAGTGCCGCTTGTTTATTGCATTGATTAGGATTTTCAAAATTTTAATGAAAATGATGAGGAAGGAATTCCTCTAGCTTTGAAAATTTTGATTAATCGAGAGGATGAGAGGTTTGTAAAACCCCTTTCTGATGAAATCATTACTTTTAATGTGGATACTGAGAAGGATCCGTATCTAGTCCAGATCGGGTCCACGTTGTCTTCGGAGGAGCACGAGCGCTTAGTCGCTTTATTAAAAGATTTCAAAGATGTTTTTGCGTGGTCCTACGCAGACATGCCTAGAATCAATCCTGAGATTGTACAGTATCGGATCCCTCTTGACCCCGAGGCCTAACCCGTCAAACAGCAGTTGCGGAGAATACACCTGAATTGGGCTTTGAAGATTAAAGAAGAAGTTACCAAACAGATTGAGGCAGGGTTCTTGCTTGTGTCTGAGTATCCGACTTAGTTGGCTAACATTGTTCCAGTCCCAAAGAAGGATGGCAGAATCAGAGTCTATATCGACTTCAGGGATCTAAATAAGGCTAGTCTGAAGGATAATTTTCCCCTGCCACATATTGATGAGTTGGTAAACTTCACAGCGGGTCATGCATTGCTCTCCTTCATGGATGGATTTTTCAGGTATAACCAGATTCTGATGGTGCCCAAGCATAGAGAGAAAACCACCTTCACTACGCAATTTTGCATGATATTATCCACAAAGAGGTCGAGGTGTACGTGGACAACATGATTGTCAAGTCCAAAGAAAGAGAAGGCCACTACACCGCCTTGAAGAAATTCTTTCAACGGATCAGAGATTATAGACTAAGGTTGAATCCGCAGAAGTGCACTTTCAGTGTAACAGTAGGGAAAATGCTGAGTTTCTTGATCACATAGAGGGGCATCGAGGTAGATCCTTCTAAAATCAAGGCCATCCTAGAAATGCCACCACCAAGGACTGAAAAGGAGGTGCGAGGCTTTCTGGATAAAGTGCAATTCATAAGACCGTTTATTTCTAAATTAACCTTGACTTGTGAACCACTATTTGGTCTCCTAAAGAAAGGAAAGAAATTCCGATGGGATGATCAATGTCAATTCGCTTTTGAACAGATCAAACAATACCTTCAAAATTCGCCCGTGTTATCACCACCAGAGCCGGGGAAGCCTTTGATTTTGTATCTGCCAGTCACAGACACAACGATGGGATGCATGCTTGCTCAAGAATCTGAGGATAGGGTGGAGAAAGCCATCTACTACTTGAGCAAGAAAATACTGGATTATGAGACCCGTTACACTCCATTAGAGAAAGCTTTCTTAGCCTTGGTATAGGCTACCAGGAAGTTGAGACACTACTTGTTAGCTCACTCTGTAATTCTGGTTTCGAGATTAGATCCCATCAAATATCTCTTTAAGAAACCAGCGCTTACGGGTAGGCTAGCCCGTTGGTTGCTTCTTCTCTCTGAATTTGATCTGAAGTATGTCACTCACAAGTCGGTCAAGGGGAGAGCTGTGGCGGAGTTCTTAGCAGATCACCTAGTAGAAAGGGATGAAGAAGTAGAATACCTATTCCTAGATGAAGCTATTCTGCAAGTCGAGGAAGAGATTTGGACAATGTACTTTGACGGAGTGTCTAATCAATATGGTTATGGGATAGGTGTGTTGCTGATAGCACCCGACAATTCCCATATACCTTTAGCCTTCAAACTCCGGTTCAAGGTATCCAATAACGAAGTAGAATATGAGGCGTGTATCATTGGTTTGGAAGTCGCCCTAGAACTAGGGGCAAAAAGGTTGGACATGATCGGGGACTCGAACCTGGTTGTTTCTCAAGCATACGAAGACTAGAAGGTCAAAGAGGAAAGGATGAAGATTTATCACCAAACCCTAGACATTCTAATTCTTAGGTTTGAGAAACTGATTTTTACACATCTACTAAGAGAGAACAACAGGTTTGCTGATACCTTATTAACTCTATCTTCTATGATAGACATCCCTCTGGGAGTCCAGATGCGTCCGATCATCATCGAGCAGAAGTATATGCCAGCCTATGAAACTATTGCTGCAATGGATAAAGCGCAAGATCAAAACCCTTGGTACTATGATATCTAGAACTTCTTGAAAAATGAGGTTTATCCACCAGGGATAAATACCAAAGACAAAAAGGCAATACGGCAGATAGCCTTTCACTTTATCATCTGCAGAGGTAAAATGTACAAAAGAGGTCATCTAGGAATGCACAAGTTGTGTGTCGAAGTAGAGGAATCAAAGCGCCTGATGGAGGCTATCCATGGGGGAGAGTGCGGAGTGCACATGAATGGAGTAATGTTAGCTCGGAAGATTCTCAGGCAAGGTTACTACTGGTCTACTATGGAGGAGGATTGTATTGGTTTTGTTCGATGATGCCACAAATGCCAAAATCATGCCAATCGCATGAATATGCCACCGTCAAAGCTGTACAACATGACTTCACCATGGCCTTTCTCAGTCTGGGGAATTGACATCATCGGCGCAAAGTTAAAAGCAACGCAGCAAAGTTCATCCAAAACAATATCATTTGCCGATATGGAGTCCCAAACGAAATCATTTCAAATAATGGCTCCAATTTCAAGAAAGAAGTGATAGACTTGTTGAAGAAATACAATGTGGCTTTTCACAAGTCATCTACATACCGGCTACAAACCAACGGAGCTATTAAGGCCGCCAACAAAAACATCAAGCATATTTTACAGAAGATAGTTGAGACCTACCGGGACTGGCAAAACAAATTGTCATTCGCACTCTGGGGCTATAGAACTTCAATATGGACGTCTAAAGGGGCAACTCCTTATTCTCTTGTCTATAGGATGGAATTTGTTCTGCCAATCGAAATAAAAGTCCCGTCGTTGCGAGTCATGGCTGAGTGTCAGATAGTAGAGGCAGACTGGCAACAGAGCAGGCTTGAAGAACTGATGTTGTTTGATGAGAGAAGACTGAAAGCGTTGTACCATGTTTAGGGTTATCAAAGCAGGATTGCTAGGGCTTTTAACAAGAAAGTTAAGTCTCGGAATCTCAAAGAAGGGGATTTGGTGCTGAAAACCAACCGAGCTCCTATCCATGACCCTAGGGGCAAGTTCAGACCCAATTGGACCAGTCCTTACATCATCAAAACTATCTGCTTGGGTGGAGCTATTATTCTACTGAACCTGGATGGCCTAGAATTTTTCCAACCGATCAACGTGGACAAGTTGAAGAAATACTATCCCTGAGAGGCTCACTAGGCCGAAAACCCAGAAGGGCGACCTAGGCAAAAGTTAGAGCATGAAAAATTAGAAATGAAGAAAAACTGAGCTCGCAAGGTTGAAAACCCTAAAGGGCGGCCTTGGCAAAAGTAAGAGCATAAAAGGAGAGAGTCGATACTCGAGTGAACCCGAACCGATCTACGTAAGGCCTGATTCCCATCTTTGGGATACGTAGGCAACTTCATCCTGAAGTTCGCTCATAAACACCTCCAACTCAAATATCCTGTTCATGTGTTTGATCAGGTCATCTTTGTCCATTCATTATTTGAGAGTTCAGTTGTGATCTTTACTCTGAGGAAAAGAGCTAGTTATAATGCTGGGTAGTGCTATTCAGTTAAGGGGCAAATTGTGATCTTTGGATTCGGGGTTGTACATCTCGAGGATTGATTCCGTGCATGTCAAGTGGTGATTTTTTTTTTTCGAAAATGGTTTTGGAAAGTTTTAATAAAAGTTGACTTTGTTCAAATTTTAACTTTTACAACTTAGACCATTTTTGGACCAAAAGGAAAACTTTCAGTGCTCACAACTTTAATTTCATTGATTTTAACTCAAAGTTCTCCAACTCTCTGATACAAATCAAAGTTGCTTTTATGACATTCAAAAAACTTCAAAAGAAATATCAAAGTGATAAACTAGGGGCATAGATGAGTCAAGTACTCCTGCGTTCCCTACTTGTGCTTGTGGATGCTTCTGATGCCAAAGTAGGCCCAGTTTGTGCCTCATCCTCAAGCCAAGCCAGGTATTCGCCAGAAAGGGCGCAACTGAAACTAGGGGCAGGGGCCAAAAGCTCTCTCATCCTCCAAGCATTGAGGTACCTAGCCAAATGCGAACCTCAGATAGAGAATAAAATCGGGTACTCTACCCCCTCCTCTGGATTGGTCTGGTCATGCCCAAACTGTTGTTTGAACCAGAACGGAAAGTAGAATACACTGTGTGTAAGGCAGACCAGCTGAACGCAAGGTTGCCGAGTCATGCTGTATGTAAAGATCCTAAATTTGGGTAATTACATGTGTAACCCAGAGACTTAGGTTAATAGCAGTTTAGCCCCTAGTTTCGTAAAAATCTACGAAGTGGCCCAATAAAGGATAATTTTCCTGTATATTATCATAATTAAATCATAGAACATAACTTTATAATTGGAAATGCCCTAAAACTTGGTTTTTATTTATTTACCTCCTAGTTTATAAATCAATTCATACATTTTATCTTTATTTCTATTTTTGTATTTATTGTTCTTTCATTTATTATTTATTTGAATATGTACATAGGTGTGATAAATAATATTTTAGTGGAAAATTGGTTGAAAAACAAAATAAAAAAAATATCTACATATTTAGGCCTTCCTTAGTCATTAAGTTAGGACCCAAGCTTATTTCCTATAAATTAAGAGCCTTGCCTCAATTCCACACATACACACATATCAACAGCCAAGGAGAGGGTGAGAGAGGGAGAGTATGATTAGGGAGAAGTAGAAAAGAAGAAAAAAAAAAAGAAAAGGAAGAAAAATGGTGCCTTCTTGAGTCAAGGTAAGAACACACCCCTTCCATGTCTTCTCCAATTCTTTCACCTACCTCATACTATTTTCTAGATGCCCTCTTGTGTTGCATATTAATGGTACATAGGGTTTTTGATGTGTATGAAAGTGTGGGTTTGATTTAGTGACTTTGCCTTACAAATTTGTCAAATTCTACACTGCTGCAACTTCTCTAATTTAAAAGAAATATCAAACCTATTTATTTCTCAAATCTAAATTTAATGTAGGATATTTGGTGTGTTTAGAGATTTTGATAATTTTATTATCTCCTAATTGTGTGTTTTAGGGCTTGGATATTGTGTTTAAAAATATGGTCCTAAGTCTCTGAAAAACAGTCCACTTCTTGCAAGTTTATAAAATTCCAAAAAAAATCATCTCATGTTGGTTCTTCTGTCAAAATTTAGAATTCTGAGTCCTCTTTCCATTGGAATTTATTTGGGTGAAAATCATTGGGTAGATTGGGAGGAAAGCTTGTTTTCCCAAAGGGTAACAAATCTGGACAGGTTTTTGAATATAGCTTGTAGATGAATTTCTGGAGGTGCTGTGCAAATTCTGAGAGTTGGAATTGAAACTAGATAGGTTAATTATTATTTCTGTGCAATTTCAGCCCCTAATTTGACCTAGAAGTATTTTTCCCAAAGCACTCTTATTAGCCCTGCAGAACCGAACAATGCTGGAAATGGTGTTTTGTTTTGTTGTTTGTCTCTAAGTATTTTAAAGCATGCCTAATGTTATTTGCTTGCCTTACCATACCTATGTATGATTATCATGGGCTATATTTCATTCATTATGTTTGTCTCATGCTCTTTTATATTACCGAATTACCGAATGTGACTAGCTTGCTTAGTAGAAGATCAGATAAATGGGAAATGGATAGGGGTTGGTAATGGGTGACATTCACCCTTGTGCTTCAGAATGATTTATGTAATAAACATGTGAATGGAATTAAAACCAAATGAGTTAAGTCTTACGCAAGCGGTCTAAGCGAGCGCTTAGGTTGACACGAATGTGTTCAGACTCTATGTGGAGGTTTCAGGGTGTAAGCGAGCCCTTTGGTATGGCATGTGCAGGGTGTAAGCGAGCCCTAGGCACGATTTGGTATGGTATGTGCAGGGTGTAAGTGAGCTCTAGGCATGATTTGGGTGTAAGTGAGCCCACTTGTTTGGCCGTCCCTTTTAAGGTCCATCAACGTCATTGACCGGTAAATAACCGGGAGGTGGGCATAGATGGTAAGGTCTACAAAGTAGCAAAAGGGGGAGTTCTGAATAGTCCGGTGTTCAATCCTTGTGGTTGTGTAGAAGGATCTCTTAGGGGGATTCTAGTCGTCTAGAACCTTGTTATAATATTGTAAGTTATGTTACCCAATTTGTTCTGTGTATGGTTGATTGGTTAATAGAAGATATGGAGGTGTGTGTGTTTTTACTAGGCATTCCAAGCTCATGGCGTGTCATGCCAGGTAATGAAGCAGTTTACAATGGTGAAGGTTATTTTGAAGGCAAATAAGATGAACTGTTGGAGCTGTGGTTCATTTGAAGACTTAGACTAGTTGTTTTTTTTTTTCTTTTGACTTTTGGTTTGGCAATGTTTTGGTAATCCTGTAAGGGAACATAAACGAATTACCTATGATATTAACTCTGGTTATATATGTATATTAAGATGTTTTGGTTATCTATCCTACTTGTGTTGTATTATTGTACGTATTTAACAGCCCAGATGTTGGGGCGTTACACTGTAGCTTATTTCGGCCAGATTAAGCTAGGTGCAATGCCAGGCTATGTCGGTAGCAGCCCTGTTGCACACCCATTCGCACCACCACCCCTTATTCGGGAAATTTACAAGCTGGTGGCAGAAGAAATAACCTCGAGTTGAGTACTCAAGGCAAGAGTCTACTACCTTCAGCTTGTCCATTAACCAAACCTGGGAAGGCATGAAAGAAAAGAGAGATTAAAGAATAGAGAGATGTATGTTGAGAGAAAAGTGAGAAAAGGGCTTTTAGAGAAAAACAGAGCATGAGTGCTAAGCGATGTGAGAAACAAATGTGAGAAAGGGTGGGAAATAATACCTGAAAAAATAGTGGACTCCCTGCGAATTTGGTAGTCTCCCGCCAATGAAAGGTATCTAAGCCCATTAAGGTATCGGCCAGCGTCAAGCCAATACAACTCTTGTCCTCTTTCAAACCTTGGGCCACTTTGATCAACCGAACGCTAGACCCGCCAAAACTAAGGGCAAGAAGGAAATGTGCAAGCATACAAAAGCAAAGGGTATGTTGCCGAAAATGCTGCCAAAGAAGGTCGCCGCGGTCACCAACATCGAAGAATCGATGAATCAAACTGGGAATGTCTAGATCTCCGTTGTGAACCAAAAGTCGAGCCTCATGTAGAGTGAGCCCACACATTCGTCCCAAAGCCTGGATGTGACCGAAACAGGGCTGAGGTATGGTTTCCTCTTCGCATCGAGATTCCATTAACGCTTGAAATTCTTCAATTGTTGGGCATATTTCTTGTCCTCCGAAGCTAAAGACATGTGTAATCGGGTTCCAGCATCTAGCCGCGACATGACGAAATGGAAAACAAAGCGGAGTTTGGCTCAATGAAAAAAGTACATTTATGCTGAAACCCCAGAAATTTATCTTTTCCGTGCCGTCTAAAGTCGCAATCCAATCGAAGAGTCTTTCGGCAAGAAATGGCTCCATTTATGGAAAAAAATTGCAGCTGAAATGAAGTTTTGGAAGGGAAATCGCGAAGCTGAACCTTTTGTAGAAGATAAGGTTGTGAGTGGAAGCCAGTTGTCAACAATCTGGAGGTTCCTTACACTGCTGGCCGACAACCACCACCTTTGGCCGGCAGTCCCCTTTTTAGGCTTGTCGTCCACCTATGTGTTGACCAGTGCTGGAAGCGTGTGTTTTGTTTTGATCTTTGTTTCTTTCAAGGTCTTGTTTTAAGTCTTTGACTTTAGCAAGGTTTGTTCATTTGTATTTGATTTATTTTGTTTTGTTTATCGAGTTGTCTTTGTTTATTGAGTTGCATGTTGCATTTTGTATATTAGTTATTGGTCGACTCATTACCCGATTAAGAACATTGTTTCAATCAAGAGTGCTCTTGGCCAATTCAATTCAATTCCATGTCCATTTCATGCATATATCGTGCTCATGATGCAAAAATAATCACACTTTTCATAAAAACTACTGGTTTTTATTTCGATCATGGTTTTTTTAACAAAAGCGGAGTACAAGTTTTAAAGCAAAATAAAACCTGTCCGAAGCTATACAATGTGCTAATGCTATAAACAAAAAGAAACTAAGAAAAAACAATATTAAAAAAATCGACGCCAATCGCCTCAAGCTTGAGAGGCCCTCTTCATCCTCTTCCTCGGAGGAGAGGACTCAGGGGGCACTGTCTCCATCTTCGCCACTATCAGAAGCACTCTTGCCAGAATCAGCCTCTGAACTAGAGCCAGTAGTATCTCCGCTCTCTGTCCCTGAACCTGTCTCGGCATCAAAACCTCTGCTCTCGAAACTAGAGCCAGCATCGTCACCCCTACTCTCGGACGACTTAGAATACGGACTCACTACTTCCTCAGAGTCACTTGTCTCAGTATCATCATCACTCAGAATGGGCTCTGGAGTGCTCCTCCGACCTCGGGCACCCCTGTCTCTACCCCTCTCTCTCCTCCTTGCTGCTAGAGGAGGTACTGACGGTACAAGTGCTACAGCTGCCGTCGGTGCACCCGGTTTGGGTGGGATCTGAAAAGACAGTTGTCATCATATCAGTCTCAGTATACATCAAATGCAAGCATGGTATGCGGCATGAGTGTATCCATAAGTCAGATACAATGTGTGTGAGCACAATGTGTGAATACAGTGTATCAAATATAGTGTGTCAGATGCAGTTTGGAAAAGATTACAGTTTGAGATGCCAATGTATCAGGGGAGAGATGATAGCATGAACTGCAAACTAAAGGAATTATCGGGATGCCGTGAAAACCGAGTAGCGTCTCCCTCCTCTGAACTATGCCCATCAGGGAGGCTATCAGCTCGAGAGCGCCTCTTGTATACTTTATCGATGCCTGTAAATGTATTTTGGATGATCAGTATACGCAATAAACCTATCTGAAATGAAATGTAGGGTGTAAATTATAAAGTGCAGTCCATACTTGAGTCGGACCTCAAATCCCGACAAGCTCGTGCCCTGCCATTACAGGCTCAATCGAGACCTGGTAAGCATCCCCGGTGTGCTGCCGGCATGTCAGTGCGGTGGGAAGCTTTATCCAGGCGGTCATCTGCCTTGCTTGGGAAGCCCCTCTACCACAGGCCATGGTCACTCGGGTCACTCTAGGCGCCTCTCTCACAGTAGGAGCTCTCGCTCCCTCACCTCCACAAGTGCCTGTTAAAGGCGGAATCAGATGCGTCTGAATGAAGGCTGCATAGTTGCCCTCGGCTCAGAAGTAGTCAACATCCAAGCCCACCATAAGCTTGGTGACCTCCTCAATGGATAAGCTGTCTACTGTCCTCATAGATTCTGGCGGCGCCATTGGAATGATCGGGTCAAGCAGACCCATGATCTAGCGCACAAACCGCTCGCTCAGAAACTAGGCTCGGTAGACTAGGCCCTCTAATAGAATACAAAAACGGGAAGTGCCCCAAGCCCCGGCGAACTGGTCCCGAATCCCCGCTGGCATCATGGCCCATGTCTGCCACATAATCTGTAAATAGAGTATGTAGAGATTGTTAGCCGCCGTCAGTCGTCAAAATGTGAATCAGAACAGTTGTAACGCAAATTGACTGTGTTTTAGGTTACCTTATGGGCAACCACAGTGTCAAAATAGTAACAAAAAAAGCTGAAGGTCTCACAGATCCAACGCTGAAGCTGGTCGTCATACCTCTGCGAGTAAGGGACTGCTAGGGAAAATTCCTCCACAGGCTCTGGGCCAAGAGCCGAAAAATAAGCATACACCCATAGCTGCAAGTGTGACGCCCCGGTTCTACACCATTGGTTGCAGTCAAGGGAGAGTCACTAATGAGTCCTATGGTCAATAACCAGTAAGATCCCAGATCGCCGGAGGAGTCAGATTAGCCTCCCTTCTAAGTCCAGCTTTCTTAGGCAGCGCACTACCCTTTTTGACAGATCTTAAAAGGTATTGACACAAGGTCTCATAAGCAACGATAAGGTTCATACATGTAAATATTAAAGTATAAGTGCATAACAACCATGAATATCCTTAATTTCAAAGCTTGTTCTATTACATTACATCCCAAAAGAAGCTTTAAAACTTCACATGAGTTCTTACAAAATAACAAAAGGAAATTTCTAGCTTTCCTAAGATAGCCAAAAGTCTTCAAATGTTTCAGGTTCGTCGTCTCCAGCTATAAATTCCGCTTCGTCACCTGGCATGATACGCCGTGAGCTTTGAATGCCCAGTAAACACACACACACACCCCACCCCTTTTTCCCAGTCCAATACACAATCACATTTATAACATCAAATAGTAAAGCATGATACTCCAATAAACAAATAAATACATTAGGAGTTGAGTCGGAAGTTAGTAAATAGAAATCCCCCAAAGAGATTTCGTCCTCCTAACCACAAGAATCGGACGCGGATTATTCGGTATGCCCCCTCTTTTGCTGCTTTGTTGCAGACCTAACCTCGGATGCCTACCAATGGTTATATACCGCGTAGCGCCAACCGTAGGGCCTCAAAAGAGACGGTAAAATAGGGCCTTGCCCGAATCCCTCCTCACACCAAACCACCTAGGGTCCGAATACAACCGCTCCGTTCAAGGGTTCCGAAAACCACTTGCGCAAGACTTTAACTTTTGAATAGGGAACGCATCCCAACAGTCCATATATCACATTTTCTCATCTTTTCATTTCTCAAGTGTTCGAAAACCCAATACCCACCCAATTAGGTTTCCCGTTGAATTAGGTGTTTTAAATCAAGGTTAGTTCAACTAAACGATAAAATAAAATTCACATAAGCATGCCTCCTCAAGATAAGAAGATAAATAACATAACATACCCATACAACATTATGCCAAGATATGATAATAAGCCATAAAACATTTTCATGAATACAAGGGTATAAAACATCCAAACATAACAAATTTCCAGATTTAACATCACATGAAGGTTAATATGGAAGGACTACTCAGGTTCACCTACCGGACTCGGTTTTCCTATGGTTCGTAGAGAATTTGATCTAGTTCCTAGAACATTTTTCGGAAATGGGATTGCTTTTCCCGATTTTAAGTTATTTACAAAATAGTCCAGCACTGTTCCAGAATCTGCCCAGATCTGTCGACTGTTACGAAAAATTGATTTTCTCTCAAACCACTCAATCTTTTTCGATGAAACAAATTTTAGTTGAAAGCTAACTCCCTATGGAAGGTTTTGAAATAAAATATAGGTTCAGAATATTTTTGTAAATTTTTCTGGAATTTTTGAAAGTTGACTGAAAAAAACAGGTTTTGGTGGAATGCCCAAAACAAGGGAATTTATAAAAAAGGGGTTCCACCATGGGAAAGTTTCATTTCTTTTGTGAAGAAAATATGCTAACTATCACATGTTTAACTCAGAAAATTTGTTTGAAAGAGTGCCCTTGAAAAGTTGAGAGATTTGTACAAAAAGAAGATGGTTTGTGCCAAAATGGGGAAATACAAGAGAGATGGACCCAATACTCAAATCTTAGTATTTTTAACATAAAAACTTGATAATAACAGATCTGGAAAACATTATTTAGAAACTTTAGAACATGCATTAGAAAAGGAAATGAAGGGAAGGTTGTGTTGGTGGCTTACCTTCTAAGCTTTGCACAAGAAACTCTCTTCTCTTCCTCCTTCTTCTCCTCTAGATTCTCTTTCTTGCTCTCCTCTCTCTCTCTCTAACCAAAATGTGTGTGTAAGTGAGTGTGTTGTGTGTATGTTTGCAAGCTAGGGAGGGTGTGGTATATATAGGCAAATTTTGGTGTAAAAGGACATAAAAGCCCTTTAGTTGGAATTGGATGGAAAGTTAGGATTTTGCTTGAATTCTAAAGGAATGGAAGGGACTTAGGAGGTGTGTTCCATTGCTTTAGGCCACCTCTAGTTGTAATGAAACTAATTCTTGGATTTTGTATCCTAGGTAGGTCACTAGGTTGTATTTCTCTAGGATTTCATAATCATGATTATTGAAAATTGGCTCCTCTCTCTTCCCTAGGAGTGTAATGGGTTATTATTTTATTGGTTTTGGTCCTAGAGCACACTCTTCAAGGTGTATATATATATATATATATATCTTACAAGATTGATGGTACTAATAATATTAGAGTACATGTACTAGTTTTTGTGGTTTATTTTGAATTTAATAAAGAAGTAGGGGCTTGGTGTTAAATACATGTAATTTATGTAGAATTAAATTAGGTTAGGGAACCTAATCCGGCTAGGGTAATTCTTGTTTTGATAAAAATAAATAAATAAATAAATAAATAAAGTAAAATAGTAATGCTAGCCGGCAAGATTCGAATTTATTCAAGTAACCGAGGGGCTTTAAGAAAATAATTCAACATTAGGGTCTGAGAAGTAAATACATATTTCAGGGGCCTTACAGCAAGGAAAGTGCAATGATATGTGATCAACAATGTATTTGAGCAGATACAGGAAATGCAAAGTAGAAAGCATATAGCATGAACAAATACAGAAAATGCAAAGCAGATAGCATATAACATGAACAGATACAGGAAATGCAAAACAAAAAGCATACAGCATGAACAAATACAGAAAGTGCAAAGTAGAAAGCACATGTGTTGAAACAGATGTAAAGCAGGAAATGCAAAGTAGAAAATGTAAAGTGTAAAGAGGGAACTGAGATGCGTACCTCCCAGGCTCGCCAATAGCCTCCAATCAAGTCTCCTCTCAAACGGAAGGTAGAGCTCATATAGTCGTTCAAAGTGGCGAGGCCAACTCAGCCCCAGTCGTAGAAACGCACCCAAGAAAGGGTCACAAGGGCGCTCAGCATGTACAACCCTACGGTGTTCACCCTGTTCGCAAATAGGGTGGTACCGAGGAGGAACATCAGAAAACCCCGAGCATACTGCTCTATCTCCTCCATTATCTCTGGTTGGCTCCCTCGAAAATGCTCAACAAACCAACTATATCTGACCATGGCTAGTCAGAACAGAGGTGGGGGTGCTCCCAGTAGCTTGATCCAAGCAGCCTTCCACTCCCCCATGTCGGTGTCAAAAAGGATCGGATCACCCCTTACTCCTAAGCCTGTGATCATGGCAAAGTCGTAGGGAGTCATCGTCATCTCTCCAGTAGTGGAGAGGTAGAGGGAGTTGGTGGTGTCCCACTATCTCTCCACTAGCGCTCCGAGAAGTGGGCAACTCGCTATAACCCGTGTCAATCTAGAGCAGAATAGGCTGAAGCCGGCCTCATCAACAATGTCGCGGACTCCTGCAGAAATCTCATCGTACCAATCCCTAGTTATTGTAGCCCTATAGCTCCTGTATGCATGGGAGTCGCCCCATGGCAGAGAACAGGTGAATCAGATAAGGTAATGATAAAAATACAATCAGAAAATGTAGTGCAAGAAATGCAAGTGAAGAAAAGTAGGAATGCAAGTAAACAGAGCTCATACCTCAACAGCAAGGGATGAAAGGTGAGAAGTCGACTCCCTCAGCAGGAGGTCCTTCGGCACGCCGTGAATAAACTCAATGAAGCGTATAATGCCTCTTGGAGGTAAGACATATGTCTAGGAGCGGTACCTCGCCAGATCAAAGGGTCGTACCCCAGTGGTGGCAACTCCGGCTCAAGCTCCGGGGTGAACTCTGCCTCAATATCCTTCGCCGCCCCGCCGGCCTCAGCTATCATCAGCTTCTCGACCTCGGCAGGAGGTGCTAGTGAAGGCGAAACCTCTGAAAGGGCTCCGTCATGTAGAATATCATCTGCCATCTGGAAAATGGGTGAAAAGTCGGTGAAAAGTGAAGAAAAATAGAGAAAACAGGGTAAACTCAAAAATAATCAAACCCTATGAGAGAGAAGATGGAAGGAAAAATCAAAACCGGAAAAAGATCATGAAACCTGATAGAAACTCGAGGAGAACAAGCCTAGAAGGGCTAAAATGAAGAAAGAAGTGTTGAAACCAAATTTTGATCTGTTCAAAATGTTGAGAGCTAAGAGGGTTTAGCAAAGAAAGTGTGCGTGGGACATTGAAAAACACGTATAAAACTTGGACCTAGAGAGGGAAAGTGTCTAGAGAGAAAGGGAGGAATTTCGGCCTTGGAGAAGTGAGGAAATGAAGTACGGATGTGTGTATATAAAGACCCGAGGCAAAAAGTGGAAATTGCCCCAAATTTGCCATCGATGGCTGACCGACCACCATTGGTGGCCGACAGGCCACATTGGTAGCCGACAAGCTTTAGGGGTGGCCGACGCCCTCCCCTTGCGGCCAGCCAGTGGCTGTTGCCCCTCCACTAAGTCTTGATATTGTTTTGTGTCCATGTTTCCCAAGAAGTGCAAGGAAAGTTCACTGTTGAGTTCAGATTCTCTCTACGGAAGCTCAAAACTGTGTTTTCGGCAGACGATGTTCATCACTTGTCAACATAAACGAGGTGTATCCTTTTTAAACATGTTGTAACTCTTTCGAAAGGTAAATTGGAAGTTGCCACTGAATTTGTTTTTGTCAAATTATGTTTTTGTTCATTGCATAGAATATGCATTTTATATTATTGCATAGATATGCATTTCACATGTACACTACGTGCGCGTCTTACATCATTAGTTATGATTCACATATAGAATATGCTTTCGTTCTGATTTCATGCATAGAAAATGCTCTTGTTTTATGCATAGAACATGCTTTCAACATCATATCTTGATTGTTTATCTTGCATAGAACATGCGTGGTTATTGTACCGCACTCGTTTAATTCTTTTCTTTCTTCCTTGGCCAACACAGACAAACGATATTGCATGTATCGTTCATTCAGAGGAGTTCTGGCTAAGATCATTCATGTCTCGAAAAGAGAGCCTTTTCCTTTAACTTGTGCATCTACCATACTTGTTCACCTTTGTGCATCTATCGCACTTCTTCACCTTTGTGCATCTATCGCACTCCTTTAACTCGTGCATCTATCACACTTGTTCACCTTTGTGCATCGGGACGCGTGAAACCCAAGCCTGAACGATTTTTGTTCTTGTTTCTCAGGACGTGTGAAACACGAGCACGAGCGGTTTTTGTTCTCTTTTTCTCAGGATGTGTGATACGCAGCCCTGAGCGGTGTTTTCTTTCCTCGTCTCTTGTTTTGGCATGGACAGAGTGTGTTTTAGTTCTTCTTGCATAGAACTTGTGTTGATTTTAGCTTGAAGTTGCTCATTCATTTGTCATTATCATATTCTTGCTTATTATACTTGTTATTTGCTTATTGCATCATCTCGTATGATCATAAGATTTCAAAATCACCGGCTTCATGTAGCGTGTGAGTCCAGCTTTCAAAGTCGCATTGTGCATATCATTTGCATCTTGCCCCCTAAACTACACTGGTTTGATTCTTTGCAAAGGGATACATAGGCAGCTTGCAGGCGCTGCCATTTATTTCTATCTTGACTGTTTGTCCAAGTCTTACGGCCTTGTCAAAATGGGTCATTTTTGGGCTTTGACATTCACTCACGTCATTTCATGACTCCGAGTTCTGTCAAAGAGGGCAATTGTAGACACCTCATTTTTTACGACCCTTACGACTTAGACATCCTCGCATGCGCACCCATTGATGAGTCTATTTGCTCGCCAAGTGCTCGAAGTTCTCAACAGAATGTCACAGCTTTGAGCCTTGCACCCCTGTCACCTTGTTTTTAGACCAAAACCATGGTGTTTCAAGCCTGAACCTTCTAGTGGCCTGTCAGCCATGTCTCCTAGTTGTCAGCCATTGGCGTGTCCAATCGGCTACCAGTAGTGGCCGACAGCCACCAGTGTGTTTTACAGATATTTTATGCCAGCTATGCTAGCTGCTTACACAGATGCATACATCTGCACCCACGTGTAAGGCTGGATCTTCTTGTATGGAATTCATGTTTTCTATATATAGAGGGGTCTCCTCCCCCATTTTTGGAGGTTATAATTTTTGGAACAAAAGTCTCTCTCTCTCTCTCTCTCTCTCTCTCTTATACAAATTTGTGTATATTAGCCTATAAAAGCTACACTTTTGCCTATACCTCCTTAACCAAAGTTGTTCATATTTGAGCTAAGGTTCCTTGAGGCCTTCTTGGAGCTCTAGAAGTTGTTTTGGCTTGAATTTTTGCCTAAAATTGATCTTTGCTTCAAGAGGTATAACACTTGCCCTTTTACCTTGCTTTGCACACTTGTTTTTCTATCTTTTTTCCACTATTTTTGGACTATTTCTGGGCTATAAAAACTCTATTTTTGTGGGCTGAAATTGGTGGTTAGAGGCCATTTAAAGGTTAGGGGGTGGTTCACCCTTCTTTTTTCCTTATTTGTAAGGCCTTTCCACTTTTGTTTTCTGCTTTCAAACCATCTTTTTTTGGGCTTTTAAACACTAAATTTCCGAGCAATTTCAGTGGTGAAAATCATGTTTTAAAGTTCAAATTTGAAGGGGTTAGCCTCCCCTCCTTGTGCCTTGTTTGCTAGCCTAGTTAGCTCTATGTGTTAGCTTATTTTTCTAGCCACTTATAGCTTAATTCCAGCATGTTTTAACTCTATTTTGGACTGTTTTAACTCTGTTTTGGGTTAGTTAAGTCATTTGGGTCTTGTATTGCATGCTTGTAGTGTAAGTGTCCTCACAAGCTTGGTATTTTAGGCCTTTAGACACTACTTGTTTGAGTTGATTGCATTGTTTTAGTGCTTTTCTCACTTAATTTCAGCACTATTAATCTCTGCAGCATCCCTCATCTCTTGACTTTTTCATTTGCTTTGAGGGTTGTTTCAACCTTGGGATTGTGTAAGCTTGAGATTGAGGTACACGCTTAATGGTTTAATCCTCTTTTGGGGGTTCATTACCAACGACATGACACCTCTCTCTTGCCTTAAACCACCCTTTGTTTGACACTTCTTTCTCTTTAAAGGATTTGATTCACCAATGGACTTAATTGGTTAAGGAATGGTTGGTAATCTAAAATAAGTAACTAAAAGTTACAACTAAAATGGTGCAAGATAAGAATTTGATTGTGTTTCGGTGTGTTCAATTGGACGTTAATTGAACACAGGGAAAATTAGGACATTTGATACTCAAAGTGATAAAATATGCCAAGTTTCCAAGGTCACCATTGCCCTTGATCATGCATGATAGGGTGAAGGCTTTTGGTCTTGTTTGTGCATTTATTGAACTTGTACATCTATTGAACTTGTACATCTTAGTTTTTTGGCCATCGTGCAATGAAATTGCTTGATTGATGGTTTAAGAGCAAAGTGTATCACTCCTTTGAGATGTTTTGATGATAAGGAAGGATACACAGTATAAACAACCCTTGAGAAATAC
This sequence comes from Camellia sinensis, assembly GCF_055761805.1. Classification (NCBI taxonomy): domain Eukaryota; kingdom Viridiplantae; phylum Streptophyta; class Magnoliopsida; order Ericales; family Theaceae; genus Camellia; species Camellia sinensis. The sequence goes on from NC_138966.1 coordinate 20,132,953, forward strand.
ACAGTCCTGCTTTGTTTGCTCTCTGTTGCAGCAAAGAAGTCTAGTCAGTAGTGGCTGACAGGCCATCATCAGTAGCCGACCGACCACCATCAGTGGCCGACCGACCATCAGCAGTGGCCGATCGGCCCCCTGTCGGCCACCAATGCGAATTTAGCAGTGCCCTTCTGAGATAGAATAGAGTTGGTCTAGAAATGGAAAATCAATGCAAAGGTTGTGCAACAAAGGCTTTCAGAGGCAGACAGTGGATGTTCTTTGGGTAAAAACCGAGCATGCATGAGCCTCCCTCGCTTCCCGAGACTAGTTAATTAGTTTAATTAACAATTGGTCATTTATTTGTTGTATTTAATTAGTTGTAGCTAATTAGTTTGTTTTGTACTTATTTAATCTAGTTTAGATTGATTAAATAAATTAGTTTGGGTTGTAAATATTTAATTAGCTTAGCCTAGTTAAATTATTTAATTGTTGTACTTAATTAATTAGCTTAGGGTAGTTAATTATTCATTTGGTTTGTAATAATTAGCTTAGCTTGATTAGTTAGCTAGTTAGTTCATTCGGACTCTCCTTCGTGAGAGCGCAATGTTATAATAATGTGTATATCTTCCAACCCTACATCTTTCTTCCTTTTATTTACCAGCTTTTGATGGTTAGATTAGGGACATTACGTTTCAATTAACATATCGCATGCTTGCATCCATTCATCTTGTATTGCATGCACCAAGGCTCGGCGCATCATTCTAACTGCATTATTATTTAAATATATTATTTGAATACGTGTTTAACCGCATGTTATCAAATTGCCTCATATGCCATATTAGTAGCCGAGCCTACTGGTTGCATTATTGGATGCGTTGCATTAGCCATCTTGTATAGTTAGGTATCATGCATATTTTTTAACTCTTTTCCTTTATCTTAGCTTGGAGTACTAGGTGAGTTTTTAGTGCTTTAGCATACTTCTATGAGTGTTAGTGACTACCATGTCTAGCATGCTTTCCATGAGGCTGAGTGCTTACTTGTTAAACTGCTTGAGTACTTGTGGATGAAGGCTTATTGCTTGAATTAGAATGATTCAATGAATGTACGTTTAAGCCCACTTTGTCAAGTGGCAAATTCACAAAACTTTAAGCCCACTTTGTTAAGTGGCACAATCAAATCCTTTTCAAAAAATAAACATGAAATTGAATTATTCCAATTCAGGCAAGCTAGTCTATACCTTGTATGCGCACATCACATAGTAAATGCTAGCTTAATAAACCAGAACAAGAGCATATAATGTTGATAAAAATCATATCATGATTAGTAGAGGCCGATCTTTAATCGAGTGAGTGGGGGTGCTCAAATGTATTCATAACCTTTCCTCCTCGTACCTAAGTTCCCGAGCCGAGACAATCTTGGTGATGACGGACACGTGGCCTTTGGCATGAGTCATGGGTTTCCTAATTTTTCCCAAAATAAAATATTTAGGTGGCGACTCTGTATCTGGCAAAGCAGTCCATTTTTGGCAATCTGATTCAAAATTGATTTTCCAAAAGATTTGTTAGATTTGGACTATTTGGTGTTTATCAATTTCACATTGCACCTGTAAAATCAGATTAAGAACTGCGGGAGTCCGAACTATAGGGCTAATTCCGAGCTTCTAAAAGGGGGCGTGAAAAAGCCGAGCTACAAATAGCTCTAGGTGAGTAGATCTAAAGATCTAACTGAAAAAGTTGAGTTTAAAAAAAGAGAAGGGAGACTCACTATCATGACCTGAACCCGCCCTCATGGATTAAGGTCGTAACCAGCCAGTAATCAGGGGATTACCTACGGCCTCAAACCTGAGTAACTATATTTCAACAGAGTTAAGGGGCCAAGATGGAAGAAAACTTAAAAATTTTGTCCATAGAGTTGTGCTTACATGGCACGTTAAAACATTTCGCATGTACTCATTAATAACCCACATCAAAAGGGAAAATAACATAGAATTTTTTTTACACAACAAGATCATTCAAGTCATAGTAAGCCAAACCAAAAGCTTATGTACATGGTGATCTAACATTTTCACCAAAGTAACAAAAAGGAAGAAACAAAACAAGTCTCATGCGTGAGACGTTTGGGCTGACTCCTTAAAACTTTGACTTTTTCTCACATACTTCACCGAGGCTGGGTTTGGACATCTCTTGGCTCACCTACATACACATGAATGAGAGTGAGTGAAAGCCCAGTGAATAATATCAAATAAAGAAGGTACATGAATGAAATTCGAAACAGATATATCAAACGGCCTTAGACCCATTCATGTTTCTATATGGTACATTAAACAGCTTCAAGCCCAAATATATCAAACAGCCTCAAGCCCAATTCATTCATGTCAAATGGCCTCAGGCCCAGTTTCACTCTTGTCGAGCGGCCTTTGGCCCAATCATTCATGTCGAACGACCTTTGGCCCAATCATTCATATCAAACGGCCTTTGGCCCAATCATTCATGTCAAACAGCCTTTAGCCCAATCGTTCATGTCAAACAGCCTTTGGCCCAATCATTCATATTAAACGGCCTTTGGCCCAATCATTCATGTCAAACGGCCTTTGGCCCAATCGTTCATGTCAAACAGCCTTTAGCCTAATCATTTATGAAATGCGCATTTCGTACTTGAGATCATAATCACATCATAATCATAATTGTAATCCAACGGCCTTATCCAATCATATAGCGTAACGAATATTTGTTCACAATTCAAATTAACAAACTTATGAAACTCAAATAGGAGTAAGCAATTGGGCAAATAACATACTTCAAAATATCTTTACTAAGATATTACTCACAGTGTTCTGCCGGTGGATTCACCCTTGTGCTCGACCCTACACATTACATAACACATATTGGGTCACAAACGATTCAATCCGTTCTTAATTTATTTCTTTCTCTTAGGCCTCTTTCTTATCCTTTTAGGTCATATACAAAGCACAATTCATACCTAAGAGTGCTTAGAAATGGAAGAGAACGAAAAATGAAACTCAAAACAACTTTTTAAAATTTCTGAAACAGGGCTCTCCACTCGAGTGTGGGTATTCCCACTCGAGCGGACCTTTTTGGTCTGCAAAAGTACTAGTTTTCTCATTTTGGCGCTCGAGCGTGACTTCGGACACCCGTGCTGAGAGTCAAAACATGTGATTGAGGGCTCGAGCGTGACTCTTCCTGCTCGAGCAGACATCAATGTCTGTAAAACTTCTGGGAGCTAGCATTTCACGCTCGAGCGGCGAATGTCGCGCTCGAGCGGACTCGACGAATTCTAGAATTCGCAGCAAGCGGCTTGAGTTTCAAACTCGCATTCAAATTGATGTAACTTACATGTTATGACCCATAACTCACATGTACATCTACTAACATGATACAAACACTAAATTTTCAATATTATGAAACTCAATTCCCATGAATCAATTACATGCATACCCAATTATGCCAAACTTATGCCCAATACATCAAATTCATGCACCCAAAACTCATACCTCTATGAATTGTGCATGCATGTGGAATATAACTCTCATTTTCAACTTAAATGATGTAAATGATGATCAAAGGCATGAATCTTCATTAAAATTCAACATGGATCACATGTTTCATGCTCAAATACACGAATTCATGGCAATCTTTTACATGCATGTTTCTAATGACTTCAAATTCACCAAATTCAACTCAATTCATGTTCTTGATTACAATTTGTCTTTGAGTTCACATAATTACAACTCAAACTCGTGAATTCATATCTAATTACTCACCTAGAGGCTCCAATCTTCCAATTTCTATTTAGTTCTTGAGCCTAGCCTTTCAAATCTTAAGTTCCCTTGTAAAAATCTACAAGGATGGCCTCTCTCTCTCTCTAAACCGGCCCTTTCTCTCTCTCTAGAGGGTAAAATCTTATTTGAGCTCAAAACAATATGAGCTTAAGCATACTTAGCTAATTTATATAGGCCTTCTCCAATCACACTTAATTAGAGCTAATTAATGGTGCCCAATTGATTCAATTTAAACTAATCGATTCGCTCCGAATCAATTTTCAATTAAATTCCACCGTAGGCTTTAAAAATTACGCTAATCACAATGGCGTAGTCAATTTCAATTTATGTGGCTAATAAGGCGTTTAACTTATCAACTTTCAGTTTATAATAGTAAGTTGAACAAATTTTCCTACGGTGAACAGATATAAGGCCAAACTCACATATAGTCATATAATTACCACTCAAAATCATATCAGGCATATAATCACAACCATAATTTAAGATCAATTAACATAACACAGGACAGGGTTATCACACTCACGGTGTAAAGATGAAAAAGAGAAAGAGAGAGAAAAGAAAATAATGAGGAAAGTATGTTTAGAGCCTATTTATAGTAGTAGAATAATAGCCCCAAAGTCAATGAAAAGAATAAGTCAAAACCCCCAAAAAGTAGGCCCAAACTGTACCCAAAAATCTGAAATTTACTTGCAGGGGTCAACCCTCAAGACAATGGTGTCAACCATCAAGAAGAAAATACTGAGACACTAATGTGTGCAGTAGACAAAGGTCGACCCTAGGAACCAGTGGTGTCGACCCTATATTTCAGTAGCAGCACCCAGAACTTAGCAACAGACAAGGGTCGACCCTGGGACCCATGGTGTCAAGCCTATAAACCAGCAGAGACACTAAAAGCAAGGCAGTAAGGTGATGTCGAACCCCAGGAAGACTAGTATCGACACCAAAACAAATTTTCCAAGTTCTCAAAGAACTTTTCAACGAAAACAATTTCGAACGAACAAACTTACCAAGTCCAAATTGAAGTGTACTCCTCCAAAACTAAGATACAACAACTCCAAAGAATCCCAAAATGAAAATAAAGGAATTAAATACACTCTCCAATAGTTTAAAGGACACGAGTGCTACACTTCTGCCTCAAGCTTTTGGCCGCACATGCTGCGCAAGGTCGTACGGTTGCACGTACTATCGGTGGTGTTGAGTGAGTTATAGCTCTGAATTGTTCGAGAGGTGCAAGGAGAAAGTGATGGGCAACCTTAGGGGGACCTAAGGTGTTCCAGAACCTTCCCCCTAAGCCTATATATACCTCCATCTCCCCTCTTTGAGAGATGTCAACTTTTTGCTAAATGTTGAGAGTTTTAAGAGAGAAACACCACTTCCCTTCATCCAAAACCCTTAGCTCGCGAAATTTCTAACCCTAGCAATGGCTTTTGATAATCCTAGAATGCATCTAGGGTTGAAACAAAGCAATCAAACTTGAACCAAAGCCTTAGAGAAGCTTCAAGCAAGGAAATTAAGGCGTTCTTCGCTCTTTTTTGCTTTTTTGTTGCTTTTTTTGCAAAATAGTGGGTAAGTCCACTGATTTTTATTTATTTCAGCAACTTTTGGTCTCTCCTTTCAGTTTCTAATCATGTTGTGTTAGCTTTGCATGGTCATCATGTAACTTATTGGTTTTGCATGATTTTTGGCTTTCTTCTTGCATGTTTTATTTAAGTCATGATAGTAGCATGTTTAGGTTAGTTTAGGTTTTATATTTGCATGCATTAAGCCCAGTTTATTCATTGTAATATTCTGCATGTTTTATTTATTTATTTGTCAGTTGCTTTTTGTGGATTAAATTATGTTAGATCTCTTAAACCGGACTTAGGATGCATATTGTGTGTTTGGATAGCATGTTTAGAATCATCGTACTTTATTATCATATCATGCGTAGTTGGACGCGTGGTGGTGGAATCCGGTGAGTTTCCTTGATTTTCATGACATATGCTTTCTTTTTGTGCATTGTTTTCAATAATTCAAGTCTAAGTGTTTTTTCGTACAAAATTGTATATTTTGAATGTTTTTGTGAGTCTTGCTTAGTTTAGATCTTGTTTATGGCCATTTAATGGCTTTTTTTTTTAATGGAAGATATGATTTTTGGATAAAAATATGGTTGTATTCATTAGATCTAAATTGAGTGATATTCATTTATTCAATGATCTAGTTTTAGGTTTAGTAATGGTTTTAGGGTTAATAATGAAGTTTGTGAAACATTTAATCATTAAAATCACAAAATAGAGAGTTAGTAGGGACCAATTTTCGAATTTGGTAAAAGAAAATGCTTTTTTTTTAAAAAAAAATAATGAACACTACAAGAAAACTGGGTATATGAGACGGAACTATTTGCGACGGCACACTTGCCGTCTCAAAAAGTCACTTTTTGCGACGGCAGAAAATGCCGTCTCAAAAGAGCAGAGTATTTGCGACGGCATCATTTGCCGTCTCAAAAAAGCAGAGCATTTGCAACGGCACTAAATACCGTCGCAAATACTCTCATTTTTTGAGACGGCAAATAGTGCCGTTGCAAATGCTCTTCTTTTTTGAGACGGTAAATGGTGCCGTCGCAAATACTCTACTTTTTTGAGACGGCATTTTCTGCAGTCGCAAAAAGTGACTTTCGTGTTTTTTTTTTAGTGAATATTTTTAAAATTTTAAATATTTTTTTTAGATGTACCTTACTTAGATGTATCTACAAAATAAAAAAATTATGAAAAAATATTTTTAAAAATTAATAAATACATAAAAATACAAAAAAAATGTATTGAATTATTGTATTTTTGGTATTTAGTGAATTTTTAAAAGATTTTTTTTACAATTTTTTTAATTTTTAGGTGTATTTATGTTAGGCGTGTCTAAAAATTTTAAAAAATACTTAAAATATTTTAAAAATTTAGTAAAAACAATATAACACGGAAAACAAGAAAGTTTAATTTTCTCAAAAGAGTTTTTGGAAAACTCTAACCTAGCATAGTGATTGTGGTTTTGAGATAGCTTCATATATATACAGTCACAAAATGGTTTGAATAAATTCAACGGTATTTTTCTGTCGCAAAAAAAAATTAAAAAAAATAATGTCGTCTTACTCTTTTGATATACCATTTCTCTTTTCATTCATTTTTTCATCTTCCCATCTCTCTGTCTCTATCTCTCTCTCTCCTCTCTTTATCTTTTTCATTTATCACTCTTCTTTCTATGTCTGCCTGTTTCTCTCTCTCATTCTCTCTGTGTCTCTCGCCTATCTCTCTTCTCTCTATCTCTCTCATTTCTTTTTTCTCTCTCTCTCTCTCTTATCTCTCTATCTCTCTCGCTCATTTCTCTTCTCTTTCTGTCTCTCTCTTTTTCTATGTCTCTCTCTCGCTTATCTCTTGTTTCTCTCTCATTTTCTATCTCTCCATCTCTCTCTCTCTATCTCTTTTTCTGTCTATCTCTCTCTTCCTGTCTCTCTCTCACTCATTACTCATCACTCTTCTCTCACTCTCTCTCTGTCTACTTGTCTATTTGTCTATTTCTCCCTCACTATGTTCGCCTTGTTCACTCTCTTACTCCCATCTTCTCTATTTATCGAGCTCCTTCTCGATTTATCGATCCACTATAAGAAAATACACTTTTAGCAACCACTTTGTCTATCTCTCTCTCTCTCGCTCATCACTCTATCTCTGTCTCTCTCTCTCTCTCTCTTCTTTATCTGTCTCTCACAAAATTAAAATATTTTTAAAATATTTAAAAAATTGATTTGAATTAAGTTTTGAAAAGAGTTTTGAATTATCTGTCTTCTTTATTTATTGAGCTCCCTTTCGATTTATCGATCCACTACAAGAAAATCCATTTTTAGCGACCACTTTGTCTCTTTCTCGCTCATCATTCTCTCTCTTTCTCTGTCTCTCTATCTCTTTTCTCTATTCGTCTCTCACTCATCTCTCTTTCTCACCACCCATCTTCTCTACCACATTTACCACTACTACAAATGCCATTTAACTACCACCACTCTTTTCTTTCTCTCTTTCACTCATCACTCTTCTTTCTCTGTCTGTTTGTCTATCTGTCTGTTTGTCTGTGTGTCTTTCGTTCATCTTTCTTCTTTCTATCTCTCTCATTTGTCTTCTCTCTATGTCTCTCTCGCTCATCTCTCTTCTCTCTCATCTCTTTTCTCTCTTTGTTTCTCTCGCTCATCTCTTTTTTCTCTCTCTGTTTCTCTCGCTCATCTCTCTTCTCTCTATCTCTCTATTTTTCTATTCTCTCTCTCGTTCATCTCTTTTCGCTTTCTTTCTATATGTCTCTCTCATCTCTTGTTTCTCTCTATTTTTCTATATGTCTCTCTCTATCTCTTTCTCTCTTTGTCTCTCTGTCTCTCTATATCTCTTTCTCTCTATATCTCTTTCTCTCTTTATCTCTCTCTCACTTATCACTTTTCTCTCTTTCTTTCTCTCTCTGTGTCTGTTTGTTTGTCTCTCACTCTTTTGTTTCTCTCTCTTTCTCTCTATGTGTCTGTCTGTCTGTTTGTCTATCTCCTCCATTGTGTTCACATTACTCACTCTCTCCCTCATCGCTTCTCTATTTACTGAGCTTTCCACTACAAGAAAATGCACTTTTAGCGACCACTTTGTCTCTCTCTCGCTCATCACTCTGTTTCTGTCTCTCTCTCTCGCTTTCTCTCCTCTATCTGTCTCTCACTCATCTCTCTCTCTCTCTCACTACTCATCTCTTTTACCAACTTCACCTCTACGACTACCATTACTACTACCATTGCCACCACTCCACTACCACCACTACCACTACTGCCACTACTACTACCATTACCTCTCTTTCACCCCTGCCACTCCATTTACACTACCACTACGACAACTTCACCACTAATTTCTTTCGCTATCACCACCACCACCACCACCACCATCTCTCTTTCACCTTTTTTTCATTAAAATATTTTTCATTAAAATATTGCCCCTACTTCTACCAAATAAAAAATAATAATATTTTTTTTTCATTAAAATAAAAATGAAACAAATAAATTTTCAATCTTCGTAACTAAAAAAAAAAGAAATTTTTTTTTAAAAATTCATTAACTAGAAAAAATATATATTTTAACAAAAAATAAAATTTTTTGACGATAGCAACCCCAGTCTCAAAAAAATAAAAAAATAAAAAATTAGACGGCGTTATTTTGTTATTTAAATTTCATTTTTGACCCTTAAAATATATATATATATATATTATTTTATTTTTGTTCCCGCCCTTCTTTTTTTACCTTTCCCGCTCCCTCGCCCCCAAAAGCAAAAAAATCCCCAATCTCTCAAACCCAAAAATCCCTAATCTGTTCTTACCCCCCTCTCTCGAGATAGACGGCGACGGCGGAGACAACCAGTGACTTCACCACCGTTCCTAACCTGAATGACTTCCCGAACCTCATCCTCCTCCTCATCCTCTCATTTCTCCCCACTCTTGATGCCATTCGAACCACCTGTCTCTCTCACAAATGGCGAAACCTCTGGTTCTCTCTCTCCTCTCTCAACTTCGACTACCCTCTCTTCCCTCCCTCCGACTTTCCCTCCGACACCTGTCGTCTCTTGGGTAGGTGAGGATGGAGGGTATGGTGAAGAAATATCAGCAAAAATTTAGAAAAGTCGTCTTCTCTATCTGTTTATCTCTCTCTTTTTCTCTATGTCTGTCTATCTCTCTCTTTTTCTCTATGTCTCTCGTCCATCTCTCTTCTCTCTATCTCTTTCATATATCTTCTCTCTCTGTCTCTCTTCTCTCTATCTCATTTATTTATCTCTTCTCTCATCTATCTTGTCTCTTTTTCATTGACCACAAAAAATTAACTTTATTTTAATGGAAAATATTATTCCTACTTTTACCAAATAAAAAAATAATAATAATTTTTTATTCATTAAAATAAATATAAAACAAATAAATTTTTAACTTTACCAAATGAAAAAAAAAAATTATCAACTATAAAAATTATTTTAATAAATTTTTATTTTAATAAAAAATTCATTAACTATAACATTTGTGTGGGGATTTGTGTGGGGTGTGTAGGGTTTTGTTTGAGAACACACACAACACAAACACAACAGCCGTCTCCTCTCCTCCTGCTCGCTCTCTCTCTCTCTCTCCATCTAGGGTTTCGCCTTCCTCTCTCTCTCTTTCACACAACGACGGCGCCGATCATCCGTCACCGCCGATCCTCCCTCACTCCCGATCCTCCCTCACCGTCGCTCGTACCTCACTGTCGATCCTCCTCCCTTACCGCCGCTGCTACCTCCCTCTCTCTCTCTCTCTCACAAATGACGTTGACGGTTGCTCGCCCCTCACCGCCACTCCTCCCTCACCGGCGATCTTCCCTCACCGCCGATTTCAAAGGGTATCTCTCTCTCTCTCTCTCTCTCTCTCTCTCTCTCTCTCTCTCTATGTCGGGATTTCGGATATAGGGGGTTTTCATACACACACACACACACACACATATATATATACATCTGTGAGTGTATATATGGGGGTTTTTGATCTGCTACATATATATATATATATATATCTGTTTTTTTTTCTTGATCTGTTTTTCCCATACAGATCTGCCTAGTACTGCTACTCATACCAGCCTCTCTGCTGTGGACGAACACGACAGCCTTCTTTTAGAAGCAATTGGAGAGTAATTCAATTTCTATCCTTTAAACTTTACATTATACATTAGCTTAGCATACATATCCTTTCTATTTATTTATTTTAAATATATATATATATATGAGTTGATCTTTTATTGAGTTTTTGATCTGTTACATATATATATATATATATATATATATATATATGATCTGGTTTTGGTTGTGGAAGCAGCACTTGGTACATCTTTTGGTTGTGATTGATGACTACCTTTATGTATCATCTAAATTCCAAGGAAATGTTTTTACTTTACGTTTTGTCACCATTTGGTTTTCCATTTGATATATGATCACTATAAATGGAAATGTAAGAGGAATAGACTAAACTGATATGCAATGTTGTAGTGAAATAAGATTTCAATTTATTTAATTTAACTGTATATATAGCTCTTGACAGAGCGGAAAGGCAAAAAATGAAAACCAACACAAGACTTAGTTTGGTTTGATTTTCTTTTTAACAAGTTTTCACTTTTTATATTTTTCCAAGAAGGGATAAAGGAGTTAATCCTACTTGTACTGTCAAGCATGTAATCCAGTATGCATATCACAAATTTGAGTTGATGGTGGTTATTTTTTGAAGTTTGTGATCACAATACAGTTTAGTTTCACCCCCTAATTATATATATATGTGTGTGTGTGTGTGTGTGCATATCTATACACATACATACATGTATATGTTTGATTTTCTAAACAAAAGGTTTGTTATTTTCAATTGGGGTGGCTAATTTTGTTAGACTAGAATTATTGAGTTGTTTATAGCCATTTGTGGAAACCATTGATTCATCATCGTCATCCTTATTCCTTCCTACATTATCTGATCAATGGTTATATATAATTCCAAATGGCAACTATTGACAATTGGGATTACTAGGTGGTTCAGTTTTCTGATGAACTTTAGGTATGATTTGCAAGAGAATATAAAAATGGCTGACTATATTAGTCTGTGCGTGGTGTGTGTTTTTGGACTTTTTTATCAAATCATGATCATCCTCTTTTACTTTTATGTAACAGATAATCAATATTAAATTTGTAATAATTAATTAAATCGTTACCCTTTCTTGACTTCTTGATTATCACTTACTCGTTTATTTTCGTATCACCCGATCTCCAAATTTTCTCTCTGTTTGTCTATTTTAATACTTTTTGTTGTTGAATCATTTAAGAATCTCAAGATGCATAATTTTGAGAATAATCATATGACTGGGGAGTGCATTGGGTCATGGTCTTGACTTAATCAACTCATTATTCTTTCTTAATTTCTTGATTATCTTTTACTTAAATATTTTCATATCATTCAACCTCTTTATGCAATCAAAATCACCCGTTTTTAAATTTATCTGTTTCTTTGTCTGAATATTTTTCGCTGTTAGATCAATTTAAAAATTTCAAAATACAAAAATCTCGATACATGAATATTTGACTGAGATTACATTGGGACAAAAGGAGGAAGGATCCCTTGCCCTTTTAATAGGTACAACCCATTAATGCATATTTGAATCACATGCACTGAACTTGCGCATGTATCTCAAGATATGATTATTTGTAAGTAAGATTATTTGAGTGAGAATACATTAGGACAAAAGAAGAGAAAATATCTTGCCCTTTGAATGTACAACCCGGAAATGCATATTTGAATCACATGGGCTGCACGTGCTACCAATTGTGTGAGGGGTATGTATACCCTTGTGGGTCAAAAAGAAGAGAGAACTCCTAGTTTTCTTGTTCTTTGGTGATAGATTCTATTTAATAATATAATACTAGCAGTGTTTTTTTATGTTCTTTGGTGATAGATTCTATTTAATAATATAATACTAAGGTTTAAATCTATACTACACATTTAAATTTTGAGCAATGTCGTAACATTCCAAGGTGGATGTTTGACCCCTAGACTAATAAGGTTGATAAATACCTAAACAGAATCTAACTCAATTCATAAATGAATTACACCTCCATAACAGTAGCTTAATCTGAGATCAAGTTTAACCAAGCATCAATCTATGGTCAATAAGTTGCTAGTAAGAAATGCTTAGGAAACAACATTCAGTTTGTGGTGCAACCAACACTGAATGATGGAATGAATGTTAGTGTTGCTTGGAGATTAGGTTTGTTCCTTCTCCTCCTTGCCCCCAAGTGATATTCTTGCATGGCCTGCTCCACTCCATTTGGCATCTTTTTTCTTTTTTTATTATTTATTTGTTTATTGGTGCAGAATGGAACACACCTAATGTACTTATGGGAAAGGGCTTCGGCTTCTACACATGCCATATCTACCAAGGGAAGGCAGTGATAAGATTAGTGAACAATTAATTTGCAGAATAAAAAAGATTTGATCATCGCATGCATGCACGTAGTAAATATTAATAGCAAAGTAATTTCCTATACTACTTTTTATTTTTTTTATTTTATTACTTTGATACATGAAATGATTCAGGAATGTTGAGATGTTCATGGAACCACTTCTTCACATTGAACCCCTTCGATTGGTGAGCCGGAAGTTTAAATTACAGTTTTGTTGGAGAAATCGTATTACGATCAACTGGTTTTAATGGATTTTCTTCTCTTGTCTCTTTATGCCAGAAAATGATGGGTGTTGTGCTGACTGTAATGGACAAGATTGGTTTGTATGATGCAGCCTTCAATGGCAAGGTAAAGAAGGCAATATATCTCTTGCTAATACTTCCCCTCATGACTGCCTTACTCTTCCTCTTTGTAAAGCTCTTTGGTTCTGTTTGATTATTGGAATTAATAGTGAGAGAATTAACAATAGATAAGATTAGTTATCCAACTTGATTGGTGGAATAAACAATCCCCTCTTGTTCATGTTTTACTTTGCAATGGATACGGAGATATATAATTCCAATCATATATTTGTTTTACATTATTAGTGATAGGATTAAAAATTTCTCTAATTTTATTAGATTGAATAGTAACGTACATGCTCAACTAAAGGTGATAAACTTAACCAAAATTACAAATACAAAAACCTGGAAAGAGAAATCGATAAAATAAATGGGTTAGTCGAGCTACACAATTGAACTTAACCCATTTATTAGTTAAATAAGCAAGAATTTAAGTTAAATTATTTTAATACATAATCAATTTTGACCTGTCCAAACCCACCTCACTCAATATAAATGACTGTACATATAATATAATGAAGTACAATTGGTGCACTTTTTCTCTTGTATTCTTTTTTTTTTTCTTCGTCGTCTCTGTTTACATGTATGCAACTTGAAGCTTCACAAAATCTTGAAAGCAACCTTAACTACACAGTTTTCAACTTTCCACTACCCTTGACCTGTAACAACTATTTTCATGTACCAACTTTCCACTACCATTGATTTGATGTTAATCGTATTTTGAATTGGTTAATACATGCTTGTCTATATTTAAACCTTGGACCGTTATGTTCTTTGAACTGTCACCTCAAAATTTAAAAAATTTGTCTTTTACTTTGAACACCGACCTTAATCTCAATTCTATCATTATCTCTAACATTTGAAACCCTAATCCTAGCACGTACTTTCACTTTTGGTAGTCCCTCCCCCACATTTTTTGCCACTCCTCAACCCGTCCAAGCCAACCCTGCTAGCCCTAATTTGAACACCATCCTTAAATCTCAATTCTACTATCATTCTTAACATTTGAAACCCAAATCCTTAGCCTCTACCTTCAATTTCTATGGCACCATTGCTGTTGTGCCCTCTTTTAGCTGGTGAATGTGAATTGGAGGATGATTTTGATGTCAACGGTGATAATTCTGCCCAGCTTCTTGCAGCCGCAAATGCTGCTAATAATGCTCAAGCCATCATCACAACACTTTTGGAGGAGTATGAGAACATTTTTTATGTAAGTTGCTCTTAATGTGATTTTTTATTTTGTTTAATAAAGGTGCAGCTGTTTAAATACCTTCTTTGTGATTTCTATTTCTATTTCATACATCATGGGTCTTGGGGCATGTGCATGTGTCCATTTTCTCACTAGTCCCATTTTATATGAGATATATGTGTCGTTTGGTGTAGCTTATAATGCTGTTTATAGTTCTATTTTTTTTTTAGTTATAATTTTGGAAGTTGCCAAAGTGTTCGCTGCAAGTCACGATTCATTTAGAATTTTTGGTTGTCATGCTGAACATCTATTGGTGTGGTTGAAGGTGCAAAAATCAACTTTGATGTAGATAAAAGAGGAGCTAGATGGAAAATTCTTGAAATTAAGAAGCTTGTTTGTGCCTTCTTCATTTTCATTTTTGTGAGGCAGTTGACGGAGATCATCAAAATATTAAATATGATGTTGTTGAAAAAGTTAGTGGAGACAAATGGAAATCAATGGTAGAACATGCGAAAGTGTCTTATTTGGAAAGAGGCTTGAAAGAGAATGAGAAAGACACTTTTGTGAAGTTGGTGCAAATTGAACCATAACCTATACTTTTATAGTGAGGAACCTCAAGAAGTAAAAATTTTATGGTGCTCCTATTCAGTGAGGAACCTCAAGAGTCCAAACAAAACAACTAATAAATAATTGGGTAGAGCTAAAGAAAAATTAAATGATGAAAAGTTAAATTCTATGTTTATTTCATTACCCAATCATTAATCAAGGATAAAGGGGGCAACATTTTGGATTCACTTGGACATAGCCCAGCCACATGTGCTTGTCACACATACATAGTGAGATACAGAATAAATGTTACTTTAGTTTATAATATACTGAAAACTATGAAACACAAAGTCACCCAAGGAAATGTTCTCAGATTGCTTTTTTATATTCATTTCTGTACTTCCTTATGTGCTCTGAGACTTGTGATCTGAAACCCATGAAGCTTTGAATGGATATGGATTGAGGTTTTCTGTTCTAAGGCAAGTCTTAATCCTTTAAGCAGATTGTGTTGTTAATAGATTCTCTTTTCATCTGTAAGTTAAAAACTCTCTTTAAATTAAGAAACCTTTTTTTGACGTCCTTTACATAGATTGAAAACATAAAAATAAAAATAAGAAAAGAAGAAAAGAAAATAAGAGAATGATGATTTCTTAAGAAATATATTTGAAGGGATGTTGGGGGGTGGGGTGGGTGGGGGTTAAGAGTATATCATAAGGTCAAGGGTTGGAGAATTAATTGAACAAAGAAGGAAAGGACTGTTTGGGTCCTTTGGGATGCTGTGAACAGTGCCTTCAGAGCAGTACCTTAAGATCAGGTTTGGTTGAGAAACTAAATAAGAGGAAGACTAGGGATTTAGTGCTCACTTTAGAGATTATATGAGCTAAATGATTAGCTGAATAGTTTCACAGATCAAAGAATAGAAACAACAATTATTTAAAATGTAATAATTTGTTTTTAACATTCGTTTATTTCTTTAAAAATGTGATTTGTTCTTTATTATTTAGACATTTAATCAGGTCTGACATTGTTATTTCCTCATTATTATGTTTGTTTTTTTGTTCATTTAGGCTTTTGGAGGTGATGATTCAGATGTTGGATCCCCCAGGATTAATCTCACAGCAACAGCAAAATCAAATCCTCCTGTAGATTCTCAGTCACTTAGAGAGTCTGACATTCAATTAAATGAGCAACAAGGCCAACAGAATCCAAGCGTAAATGAGATGGACAGTCCTAGTATTGTACCTGGTAGCGAGTCTCATCGATCAATGGGGGAAATATTATCTGCTATGGATCAAGGATCAACCTGCTTTGATACCATGTCACTAAAAGACATAAAAAATAAATGTTGATCAATATAGAAGAACCATGGAGGGAGAAGAACAAGAGGTTTACATGCCTTTCTAGGACTATGACGTTTCCCTTCACCTGTCTCCTTATCTATCTTATGTTACATCTGGTCCTTCTTTTATTCTTAAGAATATGCTTTGTTGCTGACTTGGTACTCTCTGTTTTAATTTGGCAATTAAAAATCTCATGATCCATTACACAATTGGTTGCATTATGTTTTTGATCTTAGGTTTAATTAATTTGGTGATGATATTTTAATTGGATCAGAAGATTTAAATGCTGCTAATTTAGTTGAATATTCATCAGTTGTTAATAGAAAATAGAAAATTTTAATATTTTTATTAATTTTGTTACAGGGTTTATTTTTTGCAACGACATTATACTGTCGCAAAAAATAGAAATTTTATTATTTTTTAATATTTTTTGCGACGGCATTACACTGTCGCAAAAAATAAAAAATTTCATTTTTTTATACTTTCTGCGACGGCATCATCCGTCCCAAAAAATAGTGTTTTTTTTTTAAAAAAAAAAGACTATTGGCGACGGTGTTTTTTGCCGTCTCAAATAACGTTTTTAGCGACGGTAAAATAAGGCCGTCGCAAAAAAGTCAAGAAATTTCAAACGTTATTAGCGACTGCACAGTACCGTCGCAAAAAGGCAAAAATGCCGTCGCAAACATTAGCGACGGCACTTACCGTCGCAAAAACTCTTTTGCAACCCCTGCAATTGCGACCCCCCTCTTGCTGTCGCAAAAAGTTATTTTGCTGTCGCAAAAAGTATTAGTGACGGCATTAAGAGTATTAGCGACGGTATTTTACCGTCGCAAAAAGTCAATTTTTTTGTAGTGAAAGTTTGTGGAACATTTAATCATTAAAATCACAAAATAAAGAATTAGTAGAGACCAATTTTCGAATTTGGCAAAAGGGGGTGCTTCCATGCACTGACTTTCCCCTTTTGTACCTTGTAATTCCCAAACCTTGATTATTTGGTTGTGACCGATCAAGTCTTGTATTTAGTTTTCATCGTTAAACATTTTTTAAATCTCCTTAAAATTAAATGGCGACTCTTAAATGCAAGTTGATACGACATTGGATGAAAACGTACCTTATATCCAAAAAGACACGACATCTACAGACCTCACACTTTATTAATTTAATTTTTACTACATATACCTATTCTGAATAAATTCTGAGACCCTAATTATGATCTTTTCGAAAGTCTTATTGTGGTTATTGAATATATTTACGTGGCAAACCCTGAGTGGCTATCCGTAAAGCCCAGTTTTACGACACAGCCATGTAAAATGCAGTCCCTTTGTTGGAAAGCAATTTGTTGAACGCCACCAATTTCCATGTCGCATTGTTGGTCTCTCAGAAAAATTATTTAATACTTCTAAAACGCCACCGGTTAATACTCGTTCATTAATCATCATATATATATATATATATATTATATTCTTATCATGTCCCTAATCACCCCGACATAAAATTATAAGTTCTATCTTTTCCATCAATCACAACACCCTAGAACATCCAATAACCACTGGGTCTCTCGTCAGGAACACCAAATAACTTCTCCTCACAACACTTGAGAACATCCAATAACCACCGGGCCTCTCCTCACCAGGAACACCAAATAACTTCTCCTTACTAAGAGTGTAGCATCATCGATTTTGGTTCCCTCTTTCTCAATTATAAAAAAATAATTATGTATATGGACTAACTTTTTCAAAATTTAAATAGCAAGAGGTTATTTGTTACAAATCAACCTAACGTCTTGGTTGGCATCATTAATAATCCAACTATATTAATTATCATATTTTTTTATGACAATTATAGGTTTATTATTGACCTCCCAAAAAAAAAAAAAAAAAAAAATTATTGGATTTGTTTCTTAAGAAAGATTAAAATATTACAATTTAAATTTCACAATTCACTAATAATAATATGGAACCGAATTGAATATTACATTATTGAATTCATAACATATAAAAAATATATAATTTTTCATGTCTTTTTGTTCCATAGGTAGCAAAATAGATGGCAGAAACATCAATAATAAAAGCAAACTAGCAGCCATCACTCGTTAAAGGTTCTTGCAGCCAATTAAGAGCAAGGCCTTCCCAAGTATGAAAACCAACCCCAACAGCACCAAAACGCGCTAATTCATGAGCTACGGCGTTGCAACCCTGCCGAACAAAACCAAACTCACACAACCCAAACAACTTCCTATACTTTAACATGTTTCAAAATTACTGTCACTCTACAATCCCCATCTCCCTTGCCAATCAACCCTTTAATAACTGATTGCGAATCACTTTCCACCAAATAGATTGATAACCCATCTCAACTCCCACACGCATGCCTTCCCTTACAGCCATAGCTTGCTTCCACCACTGATGGATTACAAATCAGTGCAGTCGATAAAGCTCGGGCTGTAATAAAGTGGCCAGCAAAATCTCTAACCACAATCCCCCACCCCTCCCCTTTTCGAATTCTTATATGTAGCCCCATGGACAGTAAGCTTCAACACTCCCCTCGACGGCCTATTCCACACGACAATAGGTCGCAGCCCACCCCTCGCAGCTACTAGGGGCCCTTCTATCCTGTTATTAGCCCCCTTTTGAGACAAAGCATCCTCCACCGCACACAGGCAGAGTTTTTATTTTCCATGGGAAAGCTATACTGGCAGACTTGGAACAGGCTCAAACATCTTATTTTCAAGTTTGCCCAAAAAATACGGAACTCTTTTATAGTTTCATTTGTAACACTTAAACTCCTGAACTTAATATTACACTATAATTTTTGATAGATCTGTTTATTTAAACAGAGTGTGAGATTCACGAGCATAGAAGTATAAGCAGCACTCTCTCTTGCCAAAAACATTACACTCTTGGACCAGAACACCCTTTCTCTCTCCCCTCATTATATAAATATGCAACAAACACATTAAAGCCTCTGAAATTGCCCAGATTATCTCATGATTTTTCTTCCTCACCGCACAGCAAAACCAGCTTGCAATTCAACACGACCATTCACCCTCTATCTCCTTCTCATTTCCCTTTCCATATCACTCACTCCATCCAACAAACCAATGCGATACACCCACTGCCACACCATTCCCATTCAGCACCACTACAGCTAATATATATACATACATCATCAAAAGCAAATCTCCAAATAAAATTTTCAAATGGATCGGACCCAGTTAGAATGAAAGGAAATTTTTTTTTTTTTTAATTGTTCAATAAAAGTTGCAAATTATAATGCAAAAAATGGTTGGAACTTGAAATAATTTTTACCTCACAACTTCATATTTTGTTCACATCAAATTGACTGCTCACATTATATAGATAATATACAGTGTTTGCATATATGCCCACAAAATTATTTACAGACTTCGAGACAAACAAAAATTTTCAGCTACAAAATCTTACCCGACACAAACGTTGTGTTTGGTTGGGGGATTTGAGAAGGGATTTAGAAAGGGAAAGGAAAAAAAATTGTGTGAAATTAGGTGAAATATAAGTATGTTTTATTCACATTTCACTTATCTTTTTCATTTTCCTTTCCAAATCTCTCTTCAAATCCCCCAATCAAACATAGCCTAAGCGATTTTCCGAAGAGTGCAATGCAAGAGGGAATTGGGTTTGGTGTGAGGTGTTGCAGGTGGCTGCTTCATGCTGGGACAGCCATGCTTTCCATGGAAAAAAACAAAAAAGGGGGCGATTTTCCGAAAAGTGCAATGTAAGAGGGAATTGGGTTTTGGTTTGAGGTGATGTATGCAATGGCTGCTTTAACTAGGACAGCCATGGCTTCTTCCATATAAGAAACAAAAAAAAAATGAAAAAAAAAAAACCAGTGGTGAGCGCTGAAGAGAGGGGAGAAGAAGAAAAAGAAAAAGTGAAAAGAAATAGAAAGAAATGGTGCTTGTTGGACATAGAAGTAACAGGTGGTGTCCTTGACATTTTGCGAAGGGGGAAGGATCGGGTAGAATGAGAAAGATGGCATACAAAAAAAATTAGAGAAAAAAGTAAGGGTATTCAAGACTTTTTACAAAAAAATTTATATCCGACCAAAATTGCACTTTTGTATAAAGTTTAGTGATTTAAGTGTTACAAATGAAACTATAAAGGAGTTCTGTATTTTTTAGGTAAACCGCAGGGGGTTAAAGTGTAATTTATCATATTTTCAAAGTGAAGGCAGTTAGACCATCTCCAATGGTTCATCAATTCTTTCATTAAATTTAAATTTCATAAAAAAAAATATATATATATATATATATATATCATTTTTCCTACTCTAATGGTTTCATCAAATGAATATCAAATTAAGGATATCAAAAATCTTTTACCAAATTGAGGATGCCTGAGACCTTTTATCATTTCACTATTCATAGCTGTTGCATTTTCACTACTGGATGTCTCCCGAATGTCCTAAAAATTGTAAAAAAATTACACTAACCGATTGACCGGCAAGATATTTGCCCAGTCGTCCGCCCGATCGACCGATATTTTGATGAAAGTTCAACATACTCCGTTGGAGCACTTGATATGAAATGAAATTTTTACTCAAATTTGATGAAAAAAAGATACACCGTTAAAAATGCTCTTACACCCTTTCCATATCCGCCGCAACACTGAAGCTATTATAGCGATTTTCAAAGTTATTATCTAATTTTCCGTATCATTGTAAGTAAAATTATAAATTTAAATTATGAGCTCAATATTTTTTTCTTCTTCTTTTTTTAATTTATAGAAACTGTCGGACTTGTTTTATTTATTTATTTGTGGAAATTATCATATTCATTACTGACCTACCCCTAAAAAAAATATATCTCCACCAATTTAGAAGTTATTTGATCTTAAAATAATGTTCCACACCATCTATCACACGTTATGTCGTCATGTTGTTTCTCGAAACTAATATAACAATACTATTTTAACTAATAAATTTCACAAGATCACTAAATAAGTTTTTGCGATCTTAAAACATTATTTCACATTATTTATTTTGAGATATTTCTCGTCGTATCTTCTAAAACGAGGCATAAAAAATAAGGAAATTTTATATGGCACACCCCATTTTGTGGTATGTATCATGTCAGTTATGATTTTTTCACATTGTGGTGTTAGTTATTATTTATTATGAGTTCATTATACATTATTTTGGTTGTGGTAAAAATACTTTTTAGTTATATCTTATATGATATTTAGTTATCACTCATTATATATATTTTTTGTTATGACAGAAAATGATTTAATTATAACATTTGTGATAATTAACACCACAAATATCATTACATTTATTATAAAATAATCCTAAAAAAAGTAATAAACCATGTCATTTCAATCAATAATGTGTTGTATAGTGAAATTAAATAGAAAAAAGTGGTGAAAATACATCCTAAAGTGTGTATAAGGTATTAGATTAAAAAGAAAATCTGGTTTGATGATAAAGACCCGCCTAAAAGGTCGTCGAAAAAAAGTCACAAGCTTCGAAAAAGTTGTCGTCGACGATGACCAACGGTAGCAGGTGGTGATGGCGGTGAGATAGAAATATGTGTAACATTCAATAAATAAGATGTTGAATGAGTGTCATGTGTCGTATGAATTTCAACAAATAAAAAAATAGACTTGGTAAATTTTTAACAAATAGAAAATTGGATGATTTAAAGAGATAGGTTGATTTGATTTCAACGGATAGTAACTTTTTGGACAAATTATGGGGTTTGGGAGGGCTGCTTTGCAATGAAATAGGCCCATTTCGAGGCCCATTTTCGATAATCTGAACCGTTCACATTTTAGAATAAATCAAGTAGAGCATACCTGCAAAAAAATAAAGTTAATCGGATATTGTTTACATATTCATCCACTCACAATTGTATTCATTTTAATACTTTAAATCACAATTATTATTTATTTTTGTAGATACAAATGTAAGTGGATGAATGGATAAACGATATCCGATTTACTTAATTTTTGCAGGCATGTTCTATTTGATGTATTCTAAAATGCGAACGATTCGGATTATCAAAATGAGTTCCAAAATGGACCCATTTCGCTGCACAACAGTGGCTGTTGTACCCCCCTCACACAATAACCAACCCAAACCCCAAATTATGTTCTTTTGGCCCAAAGATATTAGGGCTTGGGTCTAATAACCCAAAAGATTTAAAAATGAACCTATAGCCTCATTATCCAATTTAATATTGAAAATTTTAAAATTTTAAATCTTTTAAACACCAAAAATAGGTAATGTATTGGCTTATTTAGATCACATCACCTCTCTATTTTGTTATACGTATTTTCATAATAAATAAAAAAAAATAAGTCATGCCTAAAACAAGTAAAAATATCAGTTTAAGATTAATCCATAAAAAATTATTGAAAATTTTTGAAGCACTACATATCTATGTTCCTTCATTATTCATCATATTTCTTATATTTTTCAAGAGAATTTTTTCGATAAATCCTCTTTCTAAGACTTTTATTCCATCCAACCCACATTTTTTTTTACTATTCCATTAGGTCCTATTTGAGGTAAGAAGACCAAAACACCCTTAATCTCTCATGTCCCCTATTAATGTTGATACCTATACATTAACATGTTGTCATTATATTCATATTAATTTGAAATGAATTTTTGTCATTATGTTGCCAATTACATGATTTGAATATTCACATCATGTAATTGAAATAAATATTCATATCATTATACACTACGCCAAAATTGGGCTTTAGCGGCGGTTTTTTACCGCCGTTAAAGGCTGTAAAACCGCCGTTAAAACCTTTAACGGCGGTTTTGTTACCACCGTTTATGCGCCTGTCGGAAAAAGTACAACCGTCGTAAAAAGGTAAATTACCGTCGTTAAAAATCGACCAAAAACGGCAATAACATAGGACCAAAAACGGCGATTTTTTACCGCCGTAAATAGGTTCAAATTTTTCAAAAAATAATTCTTTCTTCTTGCACTCCCCAAGTCTTGAACCCTCAGCCTCTCATCCACCCACACTAACCACTCTACCATAGCCACTCTTCATGAAATGTATTCCCTAAATAAATATTTAAACATTACTTTTACTTTATTGTAGATGGTTTCGCCGGAGCACGCCAGAGTTTCGCCGGCAAAGACCGCCGTCATTAACGGTGGTAATGATTGGGCATTAGCGGCGGTTTTGTTACCACCGTTAAAAGTGGGCATTAACGGCCGTTTTTTTAACGGCGGTAACAAAACCGCCGTTAATGATACCTTTAACGACGATTTTCGTTACCGCCGTTAATAGTACCTTTAATTACGGTTTTCGTTACCGCCGTTAATGCCCTGTTTTGGCGTAGTGATATTCACGTTAATTTGAAATAAATTTTTGTCATTGTGTTGTCAATTACATGATATGAATATTCATACTAAAACATACGAATGTGAACGTTCACATAACTACATTAGATAAGAGAGAATGTTCACATGTTGTGAATAAGAATGTGTTGTCAATTAAAAATATAATGAATGTTATTTTTAATGTGTTGTCAATTAAAAATAAGAAGGTTCACATGTTGTGAACGTTCACATCACTACAGAGAGAGAATTTTTTGAAAATGTGTTATGAACATTCACATCAGATGAGAGAGAACGTTCACATTATTTTTAATGTGTTGTTAATTAAAAATATATTCACATCAGATGAGAGAGAATGTTCACATCATTTTTAATTTGTTGTCAATTAAAAATATATTCACATTATATAATAATATAAAATAATAACATCAATGTTATTTAATTTGTGTATGAAATTTCCTATGCCTTGGTCCTTTCACTTCTCTCTCCTCCCCCAATATTAATTATCAATACAGAAATGCTTGAGAGCTCGAAACTCCTCAGGCTCGAACACCCCGAATTCAAAACGACGTCGTTTTGAATTTTTTTTTTTTTTCTCCTCTTTTATCTATGAAATAAAACAGAGTGAGGACGGGAGAAAGAGAAAGAAGAGAGAAGAAAGAGGGAGAAAGGAAGAAAGGAAGAAACGAAAGGGAGAAATGAAACAAATCTTCTTCTTCCACTCCGTCACCGCCGCCGTCGCCTCTTCCTTTTCCACTCCGTCGCCACCGTGTGTGTGTGTGTGTGTTTCATTGATTTGGCTTCCAGATCTGTTTTTGATTTTCCAGACCTGTGTGTTTGTGTGTGGGTTTGATTTGTTGATGATGATGGTGTTGTGTTGATGATGATTTGTTGGTTATTGATAATGATGATGCTATGTTGATGATGATGTTGTGTCACACATGAATTTTTACCATGATTAAATAAATAAATTAATTAATTAATAATAATAATAATTAATGTTATAGTTGTAGGTGATAAAATATAATCTAATTTTGGACCTAATGCGAACTAAAAAAAATGGTGATTTGTCTTCATCCTAATGCATAGGATGGTGATTAGGATGGTGACTAAATGAATGCCTTAGCCACGTAACAAGGCATAAAGATTGCCACCTGTTGCACAGGTAGCCAAACCAAAACCTACCCACCTGGTATAAGCCATGCAAACATGGCTATAAATAGGGCCACACTTGCGTAGTAAACTTCAAGAGTAAAAATGAAAGTTGGAAACTGTTCGTAGTAAGTTTCGAAGAGAGTGTAGTTGGGAGGTGTAGTAGGAAAATAAAGGTTAAGAGTTAATCTTAAGATGGGTTATATTATATCTTGAGTTACCATAGTATGTTTTAAATATGTTTTGAGTTACCATAATTTATTTTATATAATTTATGTTTTATGATTATGTTGATGTTTCTAGTACGTGAATTATTTTCTGAACTCCAATTGCTTAGATTAAAACCCATGGATATGTTTATTTAAATTTTAGAAATTATATTATAATGATCTTGTAACCAATTATTTTCTGTCAGTACCACCACGGGAGTCTCATGCCTTGGGGGACTTAAATAACCATTAGCCCCTGTTTGACCACTTCAAGGTGGCATGTTTGTCATGAATCCATTGACCCCTGTTATTGTCACTCTAGTGACCCCTGTTCTGTACCGTGGTTATAGTTATTTACGTAATTATTATTTCAGTTTCTGCCACTTAAATAATTTATTTATGCAACTTAAATATTTTAGCTTAAATAACTATCCATAGCTATTTTGTATCCCTATACTCACAGTAAAATAATTCTCACTCTGCTATGTGCTTATAGCTGTTACCCCCTTTCAGTGACGAGGTTTAGCGGGATCAAGATGGAAAATGAATTGTTGTGTTGTTTTTTTTTTTATTTCTTTTTTTTAAGATTTCTATCTTTTTCTTTTTTTTTATCGGACTCTTGTAATACAATAAAGCTCAAATGACTATGTTTTGTTTTCTTTTAATAAACATTTGGTATCCAATTATTTTTATTTTAATTTATTTAATTTATCCCCTTGCGCTACAATTACAAAATTATTTGAATTATTTTGTTTTTATCTTGTTACGACGCCAAGCCTTTGGGTACCGGGTTTAGGTTGTGACAAAAGTAGTATCAGAGCAATGATTTTTTTTGTAAAAAAAAAATGTAAAAGTTTTTGAAATTTTCTGTATAATTTTCACATTATTTGCAATTCACATTATTTGAATTGAAAATTATTTCAAAAAATAAAATAAAATAATAATTTTAACCTTATATTATTTGACATTATTTGGTATGCCTAATGCATGCAAACTATGTTATACATATGTCTAGGCTAAGTTTTCCGGTGTTGTAAGAAATGACGTATTTAATGGAGTTATTCTGGTTCGAGCCCCCAGAAGCTCATCTCCTCTCGAACCTATTAGAGGGCTGGGGTGACTTAGAGAGTCTTGTCAAGCAAGCCCATCCGACACTTGACCAGCTCATGGGGAGACCTGTATATTTACAAGTCGACCCCAATAAGGATTTTTTATTCTGGAGACTTAGCCGAGGTAGCACTCGTGAGAGGTACATAGGACCGACCCACGTTGTTGGTCTTGCTCCGGACCTAGAACCGCCACATTTTCTAGTCGTACCTCTACCCGTAGGTTTTGCAGAAAGGAGGAGATACGCATACCCTAGCAGCCACATCCGCACCACGACACCTCCTCCACAGCATATTGCCTATACCCCAGTTGTGGACTTCACTGATAATGCATCATATTTGGAGATACCGGTACAGATTACCGGACGGGAATTTTGGGGTTATGATCACGATGCTTCTATCTACATAGTCCAGGTGGTATGGAGTTGCTTTGGAATAGAGCACAGTGGGTGGGATTTCGAGTCCCTCATGCAGAGTGACTTCGCGGGGTTATTTCATGGGCCAGTTTTCTGGAGCCAGTTCTCATGGTGGCCTAACAGTCCATTCTAGACGTCCGACCAAAAGATCCTTTTTGTGACTTGATCGTGATTAGTCTAATCCTTATATTTTTGTATCAGTAGGATTAGACATTAATTTTTAATGGTTGGACTAACACCTTATGTATAGTAACAATGATATATATATATGATGTTTTATGTGGTATTAATGCGGTAATATTAATGTGATAGTAAAACTAATATGTTATATGTGACATTGTATCAAAGTTGTATCAATATGATGTCACGCTTATATCATTTTACCTTGTAGTAATGGCCAATGAAGGAAATGAAACCGGATCATTAGCCAACGGTACCATCCCAATGGAGCAAATCATAGAAAGAGCAGTCACCAACTTTTTGCAGGCCTTGCAAACCAGCATAACCAATGGGACACTAGAGAGACCAGAAGAACCAACTACGATTAAATAATTTCAGGATCTGAAACCCACCACGTTTATCGGCAGTCCAAACCCACTAGTGGCAGAGGCTTGGGTTAGGGACATAGAGAAAATGTTTCGCGCGCTACCTTACACAGAAAGACAAAAGGTGACTTTTGCCACATTCACCTTCAAAGACAATGCATAAGAATGGTGGCTTCTTACCCTGGAGAAAGAAGTTATTGTGACTTGGGCAAGATTTTTGGAGTTATTCTGTGAAAAATATTTTCCAGATTCAGTACGGGAATAAAAGGCGTCAGAATTCATACATCTAAAGCAAGGAAGCATGACAGTGGCCGAATACGAAATCATGTTCACACAACTGGCCCGATTCGCGACATATGTCATCCCTACCGAAGCTCGAAAAGACAGAAAATTTGAAGCAAGATTGGATCCTAAAATTAAGAACAAGTAAGAGGTTTTGAAACTACCAACCTATGCGGCGGTGGTAGATCAAGCTTACATTGCAGAAAAAGGAATTAAGCCTTGCGCTCCGAGGAACCAAGCCAGAGGAAGCGATTTTGGGAAAGAGATAACAGAAGACCCAGTGTCACGCCTCCCAAGAGAGTAAATACGGGCACAACCAGTTCAACCAATTCAAGCAATCAAGGTCCTACAAATTCCAAAAATGGCACCATTCCAGCTTGCACTACCTGTGGAATGACTCATTAGAGACAATGCCATCGAGATACGGGAGCATGCTTTAGATGTGGCCAAGTTGGCCACTTGCTGAGAGATTGTCCAAAGCTTACCAGTCCTAGAGCTAGCCCCTCTGCACCAGTCCAAAAACCCGCGCTACCTGGAGGTATGAGGAAGGACCAGAAACACCCAGGAAGAGCTTTTGCCCTGGTGCTTGGAAACCCAGAAGTTACTGAGAATGTTGTGTCAGGTACACTTTCTGTTTATGGTCACTTACCACATGTTCTCTTTGACTCTGGTTCAACTCATTCTTTTGTTACACCACACTTTGCTACCAAGTTGGCATCAACACCCGAACCCTTGGGATGCGTACTATCTATGTCTTTTCCTTCTGGAAACTCCGCCCTTAGTACTGATATATACAAATCTTGTACTGTATCCTTAAAAGATGAAACCTTACATGCAGACTTGATTCTCCTTTGCATTAGTACCTTTGATGTGATCTTAGGAATGGATTGGTTAGCTGCCAACCATGCCTCTATCAATTGTGAAGCCAAAAAGGTCTTCCTCCGGTCACCAAACCAACTTGAGCTTGTCTTCAAAGGAATTGGAGCCTCTTCCCCTTCATGTGTTATATCCTTCATGACAGCCCAACGGCTACTAAGAAAGGGTTGTTGTAGTTATATCTATTATGTGATCGATACTCAATAAAAAACCCCCACACTTGATGTAATCCCTGTAGTTCGAGAATTTTCGGATGTATTTCCTGAAGACCTGCCTAGTACCCCAGTTGACCGACAAATCAAATTCACCATTGAAACCCAACCTGGTACACAACCAATCTCAAAGACCCCTTACTGCATGTCCATGACAGAATTGAAAGAACTAAAAACCCAACTCCAAGAACTACTGGACAAAGGCTTCATCCGACCAAGTACCTCACCATGGGGAGCTCCAGTACTATTCGTAAAGAAAGAAGATGGCACGATGAGGTTATACATCGACTATCGAGAGCTGAACAAATTCACCATCAAAAATCGATACCCCTTGCCACGAATCGATGACTTGTTCGATCAACTGCAAAGCGCTCAAGTATTCTCAAAAATTAACTTGCGTTCTGGCTACCATCAACTAAAAGTCAAAACGGAAAGCATCAAAAAGACTGCCTTCAGAACTCGTTACGGCATTACGAGTTTCTCATCATGCCATTTGGCATCATAAATGCTCCAGCAGCCTTCATGGAGCTCATGAATCGAGTGTTCAAACCCTATCTTGACGAGTTCGTCATTGTCTTCATTGATGATATTCTTATATACTCCAAATCACCAGAAGATCATGAGCACCACTTGCGAAGAGTTCTACAAACATTACGTGATCACAAGCTTTATGCAAAGTTAAAGAAATGCAAATTTTGGATCACTAGTGTACACTTTCTCGGTCATGTCATTAACAAAGATGGCATCTCAGTTGATCCCCAAAAGGTTACAGCAATCGTGGATTGGCCACGACCTACTAACGTGTTTGAGATTCGAAGCTTCTTGGGCCTAGCCGGCTATTACCGGCGCTTCGTGCAAGATTTCTCAAAGATAGCTTCACCCCTGACCCAGCTAACTTAGAAGAACACACTTTTTGAATGGACCGACAAGCAGGAACGTTGCTTCCAAAAATTGAAAAACAAACTGGTGATGGCTCCTATACTAGCACTCCCTGCAAAAACAGAAGGGTTCGTAATTTATAGCGATGCCTTATACAATGGTTTGGGTTGCGTTCTTATGAAAAATGGGAAGGTCATTACTTATGCCCCCCGCCAATTAAAGACTCACGAAAGAAACTACCTAAATCATGATCTAGAATTGGCTGCGGTAATCTTCGCCCTCAAGATCTGGCGTCATTATCTCTACGGTGCAACCTATGAGATTTACACTGGTCACAAGAGTCTCAAATATCTGTTTATAGAGAAGGAATTGAATATGAGGCAACGACGATGGCTGGAATTTATGAAGGACTATGATATAGAAGTCCATCATCACCCCAGCAAAGCTAACATAGTAGCAGACGCATTGAGTCGAAAGACGACCAAAAGTTTGGCATGTACTCTCGATCCCCACAAGATCAGTGGGCTATTTGCCAACATAGTTGTGGAACCCGAGTTGATTGAAGAAATTAAAGCCCGCCAGTGTGAAGATAAGCTTTTAAAGAAAAAGTACGAGAAACAAGGAGGCACGCCTCATCCTGACTTCACAATAAGCAATGGAATGGTAAAATTTTGGAATCGAATTTGCATACCCGACCTTCCAGAACTCAAGAAAAAGATATTGGTAGAAGCCCATAGCTCGAGGTTTGCGATCCACCCTGGCAATACGAAGATGTATCACGATCTGAAGGAACGCCTCTGGTGGACAGGAATGAAGAAAGACATAGCAAGCCATGTCTCCAAATGCCTGCGTTGTCAATAGGTTAAAGCAGAACATCAGAGACCTGCAAGAATGTTACAACCACTCCCTATTCCCAAATGGAAATGGGAGCACATTACTATGGACTTTGTGGTCGAGCTACCGCAATCAGTCTCAAAGAATGATGCAATATGGGTTATCGTAGATCGATTGACGAAGTCGGCGCATTTTCTACCAATCAGAATCATGTACTCCCTTACTAAGTTAGCCAATCTATACATTAAGGAAATCATTCGTTTGCACGGCACTCCAATTTCAATCGTATCCAATAGAGACCCCCGCTTTGTGTCTCATTTCTGGAACAAATTGCAAGAAGCTTTGGGAACCACTCTGAAGTTTAGCAAGGCTTATCACCCACAAACTAATGGGCAATCTGAAAGGACGATCCAGACTTTGGAAGATATGTTACGTTTGTGTGTGCTAGACCTCAAAGGTAACTGGGATGATCATCTACATTTGGTGGAGTTCGCATATAATAACAGCTACCATGCAAGTATTGGAATGACACCGTACGAGGCACTGTATAGAAGGAGATGTCGATCACCTCTGTATTGGACGGAAGTCGGAGACAGGAAATTATTAGGCCCCGAGATTGTGCAAATAACGAGCGATAAAATTCAACTCATCCAGCAGCGAATTCGCACTGCCTAGAGCTGCCAGAAAAGCTATGCAGATACACAGAGACGAGACTTAGAATTTCAAATAGGCGATCATGTATTCCTAAAGATCTCACCAACAAGAGGGGTTATCTGATTTGGAAAGCAAGGAAAGTTAAACCCACGTTACATTGGCCCATTCAAGATACTTGAAAGGATTGGTCCTGTGGCATATCGCCTTGCGCTTCCACCTGAACTGTCCAATGTCCATAATGTGCTTCACGTTTCGATGCTTCGTCGATATCTTCGAGATCCAAAGCATGTTGTCGATTATGAGAACCTGGAAGTTCAAAAAAACCTCTCTTATGAAGAACAACCTGTACAAATTCTTGATCACCGTGACCAGGTCATTCGAAACAAGACTATACCTCTTGTAAAAGTTTTATAGAGAAACCATCGTATCGAAAAAGTGACATAGGAACTGAAAGCCAAATGCGGGCCAAATACTCGCACCTCTTCGAAAACCAAGATACGTCAAGTTTGGAGGCAAACTTCTTTTGAAGGGAGGAGAATTATGGCACTTGAATTTTTACCATGATTAAATAAATAAATAAATAAATTGATTAAAATAAAATAATAATAATAATAACAATAATAATAATAATAATAATAATAATAATAATAATTAATGTTATAGTTGTAGATGATAAAATATAATCTAATTTTGGACCTAATGCAAAAAATTAAAAATTAAAAAAAATGGTGATTTATCACCATCCTAATGCGTAGGATGGTGATTAGGATGGTGACTAAGTGAATGCCTTAGCCACGTAACAAGGCATAAAGATTGCCACCTAACAGGTGGCCAAACCAAAACCTACCCACCTGGTATAAGCCATGCAAACATGGCTATAAATAGGGCCACACTTGCGTAGTAAACTTCAAGAGTAAAAACGAAAGTTGGAAACTGTTCGTAGTAAGTTTCGAAGAGAGTGTAGTTGGGAGGTGTAGTAGGAAAATAAAGGTTAAGAGTCA
This sequence comes from Camellia sinensis, assembly GCF_055761805.1. Taxonomy (NCBI): domain Eukaryota; kingdom Viridiplantae; phylum Streptophyta; class Magnoliopsida; order Ericales; family Theaceae; genus Camellia; species Camellia sinensis. The sequence continues at coordinate 20,164,633 of NC_138966.1, forward strand.
ATGTTAAGGTGAATTATATTATATCTTGAGTTACCATAACATGTTTAAATATATTTTGAGTTACTACAATTTATTTTATATAATTTATGTTTTATAATAATGTTAATGCTTCAATTACGTAGATTATTTTCTGAACTCCAATTACTTAGATTAAAACCTATAGATATGTTTATTTAAATTTTAGAAATTATTTGACAATGATCTTATAATCAATTATTTTCTGTCAGTATCACCACGGGAGTCCCATGCCTTGGGGGACTATCAACCATTGGCCCCTGTTTGATCACTTCGAGATCCCCTGTTTGTCATAGATCCATTGACCCCTATTCTGATTGTCACTCCAATGACCCACATTCTGTACCGTGGTTATAGTTATTTACGTAATTATTATTTTAGTTTCTGCCACTTAAATAATTTATTTATTCAACTTAAATGTTTTAGCTTAAATAACTATCCATGGCTATTTTGTACCTCTATACTCACAGTATAATATTTCTCACTCTACTATGTGCTTATAACTATTACCCGCTTTCAGGTGACGAGGTTTAGCGGGATCAAGATGGAAAATGAATCGTTGTGTTGCTTTTTTTTTATTTCTTTTTTTTAAGATTTCTATCTTTTTTTTTGTTTTTGTCGAACTCTTGTAATACAATAAAGCTCAAATGACTATATTTTGTTTCCTTTTAATAAACATTTGGTACCCAATACAAAATTATTTGAATTATTTTATTTTTATGTTATTATGACGCCGAGCCTTTGGGTACAGGGTTTGGGTTGTTACATGTTGTCTTCTTCTTTCTTTTTCTTCTTTTTCTTCTTTCTTCTTTCTTCTCTTCTGTGATGATGTTGTGTTGAGTCGAAAATGATGAAGAAAAGGGAGGAAAAAAAATAAAACCCCAAAACGACTTCATTTTGGGATTTTGGGCCGCTCGAGCCACGAAAAATTCGATTTACAAAATGGAACTTATATCAATATCGGCGCTGCTTGAGGGCCCGAATTTCGGGGCTCGAATGCCCCGAAATTTCCACTTTAGGTAAAAAAAAAAAAAAAAAAAAAGGAAAAAAGAAAGAAAAAAAGAAAACAGTTTCTAAAAATGGAAATTAGGGGCATTAGGGGCAAATTTTTTAGGGCCACCAATCATTTTCCTATCAATATTAAACATAAAAGCATAAAAGTTTAAGAAAATAATGTAAATTAATAAAAAAGGACTTTATGGAATAAAAGTATAAACACATGGGACTAAGTGGGTTAAAAAATTTCTTCATGAACTTATTGGATTAGAACACTTCTAAATATGATTTATCAATAAAAATCCCATTTTTGAATCACCTAATATAAAATCATAAGAATCACCTTTTCCACAAATTAAAATAGGAAAATTTACTTATAAATCCTATCTTTGAGAATGGTTATCCATTTAGTACCAAGAGTTTTTCTATAGACCAATTAGTCTTATTGATTTTGGAAAGAGAGAATATATTATTTGAAAATTAGATTTACAATTATACCCTTATATCTATTATGTTTTCTATTTTTTTTCCCATTTTATGTTAGAAAGGTAAGATATACAATTTATTGGAATCAAATTTGGAATTAATTTTTATATGAGAATTCTTTTTATTTGAAATGACTTAAAATATGAGATTTTTCAAACATTTCAAAAGTACTACAAATGATTTGAAATATGGGATTCTTCAAACATTTCAAAAAGAATACAAAAACTTTTTAGTAAGTTTTGAGCAAACATATAATTTAAATTATAACACTCCAAAAAAAAATCCTTAATATGCTTTTTCTAGATGTAATACTCAAATGAAGCACTCAAAAAAAAAAAAAAAAAAAAAAACTCATTAGTATAACACTCCAAAAAAAACTCCTTAGTATACTTTTTCTAAATATAACATTCAACTGTAAGATTTCAAAAAAATTCGTTAGTATACTTTTTTCCAAACGTAATATTCAAATATAATACTTTTAAAAAAAAATCCTTAGTGTAACATTCCAGTGTAAGATTTCAAAAAAATTTCTTAGTATACTTTTTACAAAAGTAATACTGAAAAAAAAAATGCTTACTGTAATACTAAAAAAAAATGTTTACTGTACTTTTTGCGATCGTAACACTCTAAAAAAAGGATGTGAGATTCTTCAAACCATTAGAAAATGAGTATAAAAATTCCGTAGTAAGCTTTGGACAAATGTATAATTTCAAACTGAGCATTACACTTGTGAAAAGTACACTAAGAAATTTTTTAATATTTTTGTATGTTACATTAAAGAATTACGTTTGCATTACATTGATTGGAGTGTTACGTTTGAGAAAAGTATAGTAAGAAGTTTTTGTGTGTGTTATATTGCAGTGTTACATATGATAAAAGTATACTAAGAATTTTTTTGTATGTGTTATATTGAAGTGCTACGTTTAAGATTATATTGATTGGAGTGTTATGTTTGAAAAAAGTACGTTAAATAGTTTTTTTTTATATGTTACATTAGAGTGTTACGTTTGATATTACATTGATTAGAGTGTTACATTTAGAAAAAAAAATATAGTAAGGAATTTTATTTTATTTGTTTTGTGTGTTACATTTAGAAAAAACTTAGAATGTTATATTGTTACGTTTGAAAAAAGTACACTAAAGAATTTTGTAACGTGTTAAATTGAAGTGTTACATTATTAGAGTATTATATTAAAGTGTTACATTCTTATTTATAATATGAGATTTGTTTTAGAAGAAGGAAAAATCTAAAATCTTTATAGTGCGAATTATCTAAATATGTAATTTTATATTTGTAAAAACATATTTTTATTCCTAAAAAATTAAACCAAAACATATAAATCTATCTTTTTATGTAATTTTTATTTTAATAAGATTTTTAAATTCATAAAAAAATAAAAAAAATTAAATAATTTATAAGACCATATTTTAAGATTTATTAATGCTTTAGCTATTAAAATATCCTAAGTAGCACGTTCCATGAATGCCCAGTAACTTCCCTTAATCTATACATGATCTATGGTCAGGAAGCATGGGCACATAATTTGCATCATTAGCGTCACAACACAATCGATTCGTCGATTCGTGTCCACCTAATCATCGCACCAACACCGACACCGTGGGGCCTCCGTGCGTTACGGAAAGCCGAACTCTTGCAAAACTCAACAATGCTGTACATAGGGGGGCAAATGCAAAAATATATAGATTATTTGGCAGAATTTTTTAAATATGATTTAAAAATATAATTATATTTTGAGTTTATAAATTTTGAAATTATGATTTAAGCGTAGGAAATTTATTTGATGAATGAGTTTTGAAAAGATTTTTAAATGGAGTGAAAATTTTTTTATATAACATATGATATTTAATACAAAAACTTACAACTCATAATCAAACACATAACTTAAAATTCTATTAAATCTCATAAAAAATTTTAAAAAATTTAGAAAATATTTTTTTATTAAATATATAAAAACTAACATGTGTCAATTGTAAATAAATAAATAAAAAAAATTACATTATTCCGGTCAATCAGTTGGGCTACCGGTGGGACGTCCGGTAGGACATCTAGTGGGACAACGGTTAGCCCAAATTTTTCCGCCTTCAATCGCGTTTTCAAGAGTGACTGTGAAATTAAGTTTTGAAAATCATAAACAAACGTTATGTTCAAATCAAGCTCTGGAACGTTCCAGAGCTCCACGAAACAGAACCATATATTTTTTCTATTTTAAAATATTAATCTCTTATTATATTTTTTACTATTTTAAAATATTAATCTCTTTTTAAAAATTTAAAATTAAAATAATATAAATTTTCTATTTTGTTTTTTAAATTTATTAACAATACAAAAAGTACAATAATGATAATTAATAATTTTTTTAAAATATATTATCAAAAGGTAATTTTAGAAAATTAATATTTTTAAAATACAATAATTGTACTATCAAAAAAAAGTTTAATTCCCTAAAAGGGACTATTATTTTGGGATAGAAGGAGTAAGTTGAACGATCGGCTGGATGAACAGAATGGTCGTTCAAATGACAAAATGATAGTTGCAGTCAACAAGATAATCACCGAACGATCAGGTGGTTGATTAAATGACAAAATAACAATCGTGGTTGACAAGATGATAATTGATCAACCACTCGATCATCCAACCTACATGCTTCTGTGTTACATTCTGTGCTCGCTCTGCTGTATACGTAGCATTACTGAATTAGAAATTAAAAATATCATTTTATCAAAAAAAAAATTAATTTATTTAAGTTTTTGGTATAACTTAGTATAAAATAAAAATTGATAATTTAAACATAGTAGTAAAAATAATTCCTCAACCATTTTTTGGAAATCAATCACCATTTTTTGTTTTAGAAAATTAAGTTCATTTTTTAAAAAATTGATTTTTTTAAAGTAATTTTTTTTAATATTTTGCGTAAATTTTTAATTTTCTAGATATATGTAAAATAAATACACTTAAAAAGTATAATATTTGTGAAAAAAATTCACACAACACAAAAAACATAAAAATATATGTATGAAAATTCAATACATTTTCATACTTTGTTGTATTTAATGATTTTTTTAAAGATTTTTGTACATTTTTTAAAAAGAAAAATTTAAATAAATTAAGATTTAAGTGGATCTACAATTTTTTAAAAATGATTAAAATATTTTTTAAAAATCATTAAAAGTTAAAAAAATTATTTTTGAAAACTCAAAATCAATCACGATTTTTCAACTTATTTAAATTTTTTTTTGTCTCATAAGATAGAAGAAAAAGTTGAATCAACCAATATAGAATAAAAAAGCTATAAACAACTCAAATAAACTGCATCAAACAACCTCAATCTGACAGAAACTACACCAAAAGTCTGGTATAAATCTCCAAATAAAAAATAAGGGTAAATTACAAGCAATAATGATACATCCCTCAATAACTAAAATTTTAATTTAGCTCTAGTGAGGTGGAAAATTAAAAAAAAAAAAAACAAGGCTAAAACTTAGGAGGTGTTTGGAGTGTCTTAAATAAGTGCACTTTTTTGTCTTTTTCGATTAAAAAATTGAGGAAAAAATATGGATGTTTGGGTTAACTTTTTGATTTTTTATAAAAAAAAAAATGTGTATTAAAAAATTGTATAAATTAGTGTGTAGGGAAAAATTAGGATTGGGAGATGTGCAGTCGTAATTTTTGACTTTTGATAAATAGTGATAATTTTTTAACTTTTTGAGTAACTTTTTTGACTTTTTGGCAACTTGTCAAACTTGGCCTTAATATCAAATGGGCTCTAAATACATATTAGAACTATTAGAGTTTACAAATTAGAACTCCAAAACATTTTTGAATTACAAATACACATTCTAAGATTTGTTTAAAATACAATTGCTCCTGTGGTTTGGAGAATTATAAATACCCCTTATTAGAATTTTTATTTAACATAATTATTTAAAAAAATAAAATTCATAATTACTCTCCTATAAAACTGTTAATTAATTTAATAATTTATTAATAAAAAAGAGAATTTATTGTGAAATTCGAAACTTCAAGAATGATATATACTTTTCAGAGTCACGAAAAATAATTTATATTTTAATCAGGTGCTTATTTATAATTTATCCTTAATTTTTTATTTTTTTTAAATTCAAGCTGCAGCCCCACCGTACTCCCACTTACACGCTGTAGACTGTAACTTTGTTCTCTTTTTCTCTTTGTTCTTCTCTCCTCCTCAGTCTTCTATCTTGGACTCTCTCTCTCTCATTGATTAGACTGCTGCGAACCATATCTTCCAAAACAGTACACTAAACTTTAATTCCGTCAATGGGGAGTGTTTCGTCGGACGATGATTCCGATCACCACAGCGAGAGGTTCGAGAGTTACAGTCTTAGTGCTGACGTCAGCGAATCCGAGAGCTCCAGCACTTTCTCTTACGATCCTCAAGCCGCTTCTTCTTCTCCACTCGCCGTACCTCCCAACTTCCCGGCGCCGTTGCATTTCCCCGTCGTCGGTGGCCGACACGTCATCATTCCGGCGGAGAAATCTGTGTCTGCTAGAACTGATTTGTCAGGTATGATTTAATTTGTAGATGAACACTTAATTGTCTTTTTCTTTCTTGAATTGAGTTATAATTTGCTTTAATTGATCACTATTCTTCGTTGTTTTTGTTTTATTTGGGGAAGATTCAACGGCGTTGACATACTTTGAATTGTTTCTTCAACTTTAATTGGATTTGTGCCTGTATTGTGTATATTTCTGTCGTCATGGTCTGTTTGTTTACCGAGAAAATGAATGTCCCAAATTGAATTCAGTTCGGTCAAGTCTTTGTACAAGGAAGGGAATACTTATGTTGAGTTCATCGTTTTGCTTTATTGGGAATAAAAAAGCAACTTTTTCCCCCCCTTTCTTTCATATAGTTTCAAGGAACCAAATATAGCATTATACGATTACTCTCTTTAGCAATAGCAATTTCGGTTTTTAGTTTTTGCTGTGTTAATTTTTTTAACAATTCTCAAAGTTATTTCGTTCTGCATTTTTTTTTCCTTCGTGCGATTACAGAAGTTGAATTGTTACATGAATTTGATACTTTAATTGGATGCGTGCTGTGTATATTTCCGTCGTTATGATCTGTTTGTTTACCGAGAAAATTTCGTCCAGAAAATGAATGTCCCCAATTGACTTAAAGTCAGCCAAGTCTTTGTACAATACCCATGTTGGGTTGTTCGCTTTGCTTTATTGGGAATCAAAAAGGAAATTTTTTCCTTTTTCTTTTCGTTTTTTTCCCCTTATTGTTTCAAAAATACCTAACAGAGCATTATATGATTAATCTCTTTCGCAACAGCAACTTCAATTTTTACTTCTTGGTACGAGTTTCCTTCTCTCTCTCTCTCTCTCTCTCTCTCTCTCTCTCTCTCTCTCTTATTTATTTTGAAAATGTGATTACAGAAGTTGAATTGATGAAGGAACGTTTTGCTAAGCTTCTGCTTGGAGAAGACATGTCGGGCGGAGGGAAGGGAGTTTGTACTGCTCTTGCCGTCTCCAACGCCATTACAAATCTCTCCGGTTTGTTGATTTCCAACTTTCTTCATTCATTTAAACACATAAACTTTTTCTTTCTTTTTTGCAAATTTTGATTTTGTTGTCTCATAATTATATGCATCACATTGTATGTGTGGTAATTTGGCAGCTTCTGTGTTTGGGGAGCTATGGAAGTTGGAACCATTGGCACCACAGAAGAAGTTGATGTGGCGCCGAGAGATGGAATGGCTTCTATGTGTGAGTGATTCCATTGTGGAGCTCATTCCATCAATGCAAGAATTCCCTGATGGTGGGACTTTTGAGGTTATGGTGACTCAACCTCGTTTGGACCTTTACGTAAATCTTCCCGCATTGAAAAAACTCGATGCTATGTTGATCATCATGCTTGATGGGTTTTGTGATTCTGAATTTTATTACGTTGATCGTGGGATAGTCATTGCCAATGGTGAGAACATTGAAGCACATTCTTCATCCCCGTCCTCAGGGAGGCCCTCAATTAGGCTGGAGGAGAAGTGGTGGCTACCTTTTCCAAAGGTCCCACCCAATGGTTTGTCTGATGATTCAAGGAAGAGATTGCAGAAGTGTAGGGTATGCACAAATCAAATATTTAAGGCTGCCAGGGCAATCAATAGCAGTGTATTGGCTGATATGGAAATCCCAAATATTTACTTGGAGAGCTTGCCCAAGGTATGGTAATGTCGTTAGGTTATTCAAACTCCATGTGTAACGAGTTAAATAATGTGCAACTATGCACCTTTCCATTAGAGAAGTTAACAAAAAAGGGTCTGTCAAATCATTGCTGCTTCTTTGTGGTCTGTAGTATTTCAAATTCTTGGGTCATAGGTTAGTGGCAAATTATATTCTAGGAGACATAACACTAAAATGACAATCAGTCTAGTTTTTTGCATCATGGTATCTTCCCTCTTTCTTCTGTGAAAATTTATATAATTTATGATATCTGTTGACCGTCTTTAGTTTTTGTGTTTGCTAGCTTGCTTGCAAACAAAACTAAACATGGATGGTTATGTGTTTATCTTAAAACCTTCCAGTATCTGGAGTCATTTGAGGATTTTCCTCTATAGCAATTGTTAGATCGTCAATTGTGATCATCAGTCTACGTCTTGTTTAATATAGTTTTAGGATCACTATATGTTAGTAAAATTCTGTCATATTATTTAATTCCAATAATGTCATTTATTCTAAGGCACTTTATGCCATTTGGGGTTGTTATGAATGCAATCATTTTTATTGTTTTCCTCTTTCTTAATATTCCAGACCAGACAGTAATCTTTAATTTGTAGTATGTTAAGGTGGGTAATTAAGTACTCCATTAGATTCTCATTTCTGACCTTGATGCGATTAATTTGCTATTTTTCTTTGTTTAGGTTTTTTATGTTTCTAATATTGGTTTTCATAATTTATATGCTTTCAGAGTGGGAAAACATGTTTAGGTGAAATCCTTTACAGGTATATAACCGCTGATCAGTTCTCCCCAGAATGTCTTCTCGATTACTTAGACCTCTCATCAGAATACACCACTCTAGAAATAGCAAACAGGATTGAGACTGCTATTCACATTTGGAGGCAAAAGTACTTAAAAGGGGATTTAAAACATGCAAAAATTGTGAGGTCATCATCATGGGGTGGAAAGGTTAAGGATCTTGTTGTGGACAAAGAAAAGAGTAAACTTTTAGCAGAACGGGCTGAGACCCTCCTACAGAACTTGAAGCTACGCTTCCCTGGCCTTCCACAGACTGCTTTGGACACGAACAAGATTCAATTTAACAAGGTGCAGCCTCTCACCATCTATTTTTACTGAAGTGATTTTGGCTTTGCTCCTCTGCTATATAAGATTTATTTTGGTCATGTTTCCAATTGTTAAAGCTCCATTTGATTTGATATGATCCAGAATTGGAATTGCAAGAAACTACAGTGACTACGTTCATGTTCCAAACAATTTGATAAATCACATTCATCTGCATAATTGATCTATATCGTTCAAAGAATCAATGAGTAATTTGGTACTTCAATATGTGAAAGTAGGGACTTTAAGCAGGATATTGGATGTTGTGGTGAAATAGTAATTTGACTCTCGGAAAAATTATGCCCTCTAATAGTACAAGCATTCCACTGTTTATATGCTTGGTTAGAGTTTTTCAAAAACTCTTTTCAGAAAATTTTACTTTCTTATTTTTCGTATTCTTTTGTTTTTACTGAATTTTTTAATATTTTAAGCAATTTTTTTTACTTTTTAGACATACCTAACATAAATATACTTAAAAAGTAAAAAATTTCTGAAAGAAACATTTTAAAAATTCACTAAATACCAAAAATATAAAAAAAAAAATACGAGAATTCAGTACATTTTTTATATTTTATGTATTTATTAATTTTTAAAAATATTTTTTTACAAATTTTTTACTTTTTAGATACATCTAAATAAGGTGCATCTAAAAAAGTAAAAAAAAAAATGTTTAAAATTTTAAAAATATTCACTAAAAACAAAAAAATACGGAAACTAAAAAACTCAGTTTTCAAAAAATTTAATCTAAAAAACTCAAATCAAACACACTGACATGACTGCTTTGTTTTGCTGTCTGGAACTTTTTTCATTTTCTATGCAAATATATAAAGTAATGCATTCTGCCATAGGATGTGGGGCAGTCAATTCTTGAGAGCTACTCAAGAGTGATGGAGAGCTTAGCCTTCAACATAATGGCGAGGATAGATGATCTACTATACGTTGATGATGCCACAAAGCAACAAGCTGCTTCAGAGTCCGTGGCTATGCTTCACCAGGGAGGGTTAACTGGTGCTCTTCCAGTGCCAAAGAGGATGTCACCTATCCCGCTCTCAATTAAACTCAACTCCTGTGACTTTCCATTGACGAAACCAGTATTCAGCTCTTCAAAACAAAAACTCGAAAGGCCCACAAGGACAGATTGTACAGAAAACAAGAGTAGTCTATTAGACTCCCTGGATGAGAATTTAGAAAGACAAACTTTCTAATGATTTTGAAGTGAGTGTGGTTCCCTACTCAGGGAGCACGGACGGTTGCAGCAAAGTTGTTCCAACAAATGTAAGCTAAAATGTTGGGCTTGACTCTGATGGTGCAGCACTAGCTTATTGAGGTTAGCTGATGATACAATTCCTGCATATGGTTTTAATATTAGAGAGTAGCTTAAGTTCTGGATTGTAGCTTTGTATCTAGGGTGACATGATATTACCCTGTATAAATTTCTCTTTTCTTTTTTCTTTTTTCTTTTTTATTTTTGTTTTTTTTTTTATTTTTTTTTATTTTGGTGTTTCTATTTACATATGATAGATTACATTTTGTTGCAAGATTCTTGTATGGATGAAGTTATATATCAGCACTCTTTAATTTTGATGTAGTAGCTTGTGACATTTTATATTGGGGGATGTGTATTCAAAGGGTGTGTTTGATTGGGGGAGGGATTATTTACTGTGCGGATTGTAATTCGCACAGTAAATCCAATCCGATGATTGTTTTTTTTTTTAATCCGCCGGACATGGAGTTCGGCCGGACTCCTTATCCCCTATATGGGGAATTATATTATCCTAGGGGAGGTGTGGGATAATTTTGAGAGGATTATTTACTGTTGGGATTAGGTGGTGAAATGATCATTTTGACCGTCTACTATTTAATTATATATTATATTTAATAAATTTTAATAAAATTTAAATGTCTCAATTTAAAAATAAAATAATTTTATTTAACTATTTATTGATGCTTTATTTATTTATTTTTAAATAATTTTTTATAGATATTTTATTGATGTTTTATTTGAAAATTTTGTTTATATTTTATTTAATTTCATTATTTAAATGTTAATAGATGTTTTATTTAATTTCATTGTTTAATTATTATTATTTTTAAAAAAAAATTTATTTAAAATTTTAATTAAAAAAATAATATAAATTTTATTGATATTTTATTTATTTATTTATTTTAAAAAAAATAAATTTATTTAATTGTGTAAAAAATAAAATAAAATAAATTTTTATTTAATCTAGCTAAAAATAATTAAAATATTAAAGATATGTTTAATATTGCTATTACTAAGTAAACAATTGAAAATGGGTAAAATAGTCTTTTATTCATTTATCATATCCAATCCGTCCAACCAAACGTTGGATTCACTAAAAATAGTCCTTTCCAAACATCTAATCTCATGAAAAAATAAACACAGGATACATATCTAATCCAATCAAATAGTCCGGGGGATTTATAGTTTCAGGACTCAAGTTCGATAGATTCTAATCCCTCTTTTATCTAGCCCGTCCAATCAAACACACCTTTTGTGTTGTATATATAAATGCCATGCGCATGCCAGAGAGATAATGATGAATTTGTGGGGAAAAAAAAGCAACAATGCTAGGAACACAAAACAGAATACCAAACAAAGCTTTTAATATAAATAAAATTAATATTATTTTAAGTACTTTGTTATTACCTGAGTTGCAAAATATTTTATGACCCATTATTCTATCACTTAGTTCGTTTTTTTATTACACATTATTGTATCATTATTTATATTTATAATTTATTGAGCATTTTTTTGTAATAAACTCTATTCTTCCTACATGAATAAATCTTGTGATAGTGTAGAGATATGGAGAAAAGTCATATTGAGATGCAAAGTTTGGCCATCTTAGGAAGGGCCCCCAACTCTTTGACTTTGGGCTATAAATTCATTTTTTGAACTTTTTTTGACATTTAATCCAAACTTTTATCTTTGAGGGTCAAAATGAAACGCGTTAAACCTCTTATTTTTTGGCATATCTTTGTTCTTATGTCTTTTGTATTTAAAAGTATAAAATCTTATAATTTAAACTCTACAATTCCGTTTTTAATAATATTTTTATTTTTTATATCTTTTAACAAGATCTATAATATGAAATCTTTTTTTTTAAAAAATCACACTTAAATGTAACCGTATTCACAGCAGTTGAACTTATTTGTACATTTTTTATTCTAAAATGTATTTGCCCACCTTCAAATTACAAAAATAAATAAATAAATAAAATATATATCTATATAAAATTGTCCACATCCAAGTTAAAAAATAGAAAAAACTAGAGACATATATATTATATATTTATCCACTTTCAAATCGTGAGCCCAAAGGGTTGATTGTGTGATTGCAAGCAGTGGTAGATATAGTATATGTTTTCCGAATATCTCTCGATACATTTCATTTCCTATACCTTTAATTTCATATTTTTAATAAAAATCACTTTGTTAATAAATATAAGAAAATGGAAATATTAAGTGTAGTCGTGTACTTTAAAATTATTTAACAAGGACAAATATATCTATCTATCCATTTTTAAATTATAAAATAGGAGCAAATGTTTCTAGTTATCACTTCCATATTAAAAAAATGAGTACCGTTATATATTCATCCATTTTCAAATCATAAAATAGAAACACATATGTCTAATTGTGCACTTTTGAAATTATAAAATGGGAAACAGTATGTATCTGTAAAAAAAAAGAATTCAAAATTCAAAAAAAATTCAAAATTTTGTATTCAACATGGACCTTATTTGAAAGAGTTTGAAAACACGAATCAAAAATAAATAAATTTTGTTTAAAATGAATTTATAGATTTATAAGTTATGAAATTTTAACAAAAAATTGTCACATAATACACATAAAAAAGCAAAGATGTCATGAATTTAAAAACAAATAAAAAAATAAAATAAAAAACCAAGTGAGATTAGGTTTTACACTATTGTTGTTGCTTCATTGGCAGCCAATGCTTTGCTAACATATTGAGGTGGATCTATAGGGGCTTTCGGTCCACCACTTAAAGTCTAATACATAATTCAAATATTAAAACCAAATATTGTTGGAGCCCAACATTGCACCAAGGACCAATGACATCTAAACACTTGTCAAGAGAAGAACCAGCCACATAAGCAGACAAAAATCCTATAGAGTTATTGCACCACACATCAGTCATTAATGAGATTCCCTGCAGCATTTAATGCGAGAACCCCTTCACGTCGGAACAGAACAGCTTCACCATGAACAAGACAAGCTAAAACATAGGCTTTCGACCATCATGACAGGTCGGAGTGGACAAAGAAATGATGAACAAAGGATATAAGTAGGTTTCTAAGACAAAAAGAAGGTTAAGTTCTTTATCACCATCCTATCTCTAGATTCCATTAATCTCTCTTCTCTGACTTGCTTGTCGGAGGGTTCGCTGGGGGACTCCCGTTCCCCATTGGACTCTTGTGCAGGTTTCTCAGTGGGCCTAGCGATCGGACAACGACGTGGGAAGTATGGATCAGCCTGACCCGTTCCTCAATGACCAGTAATATCATCAGTTGGCGCCGTCTGTGGGAACCTTTTACTCCATGTGACAATCGTGCTCATTGTTGCCGGAGACCCACTCCCGATAATTCCTCCTTGACACCCACCAAGGTGGATGGTCACAACGAGATCCATGGCTTCTCAACACAACGTTGTCGACCTCCAAGCCGAAACCCACCTCGGTATTTCACAGAACTCACTAACAGCATTAACTGCCTAGCCGAACAAAACCAAGCCTTGATCAACGCTTTGCTTCAACGAGACCTCCTTATGCCTCCTCTACCACCACAAGATATACCATCTAACCGAGAACGAACTCTGAGCCATCCTCTCCAACAAGCCCACCCCTCCAACTTGGAGGGTTTGCGACCCCCACCCCAAGATATGAATCCACTACCTCGGGACCTGCACCCACCAGTCCAAGCACCTGCTCCTGAGGGAGAGGCCAGTAGTGTCCAACCTGCATTGCATTTTGGTGGTGACAACTTTCCAGTCTGGGATACGAAGCTCCGAGCCATAAAACTCCAGTTTAAAGGAGTCATACAGAATATACAGAATAAACCCTCCACAACAGCCAATTCACCGTTTGTCGCCACCATCAGAGACAAACCCCTACCTCCGAAGTTCAAAATGCCCTCGATCGACTCTTTCGACGACACAACGAACCCGGTCGATCACTTGGAGACTTACGGGACCCTAATGATCCTCCATGCTTTTCCTGATGAGATCATGTGTCGGGCTTTCCCCATGACGCTCAAGGGGTCAGCTCGACTCTAGTTCAATCAGCTGCCGACGAACTCCGTCTCTACTTTCCAACACCGAAGTGAGTCCTTTCTTAGCCATTTCATTGGCATCCAGCACCAACGGCGCCCGGCGACTCAGCTCCTCAACATCCGTTAGATGGAGGGGAATCGCTACGTAGCTTTGTCACTCATTTCAACACCAAGGCCTTGCAGGTGGCGAAAAACGACGACAAGGTCATTCTCACGGCTTTCATGGCTGGTTTATGATCATCTGATTTTCTTTTCTCCCTCTCTAAAAACCCTCCAACCTCCATGGCAACCCTTATTTCCAAAGCCCAAAAATATATGAATGCCGAAGATTCTCTGGCCGCCCGCCAAGGTTCCACAACCGAAAACCCAACCCTCAGAGAGAAGAAAAAGGAATCTGAACCCAGAACCACCCAATACACACAGCAAGCACCTCAGTATACCGACCGAACTGCTCGAGCCGACCGATCAGCACCTACCCGACCGCCTGGTCGGTTTGAACGGTACACACCCGTCAACTCCCCCATAGAACAAGTCTTAAACCAGATCTAACGAGATTACAACTTGAAATGGCCACAACCCTCACGGTCTTCTTTCAACCGGCGAGACCAATCTAAAGACTGCCGTTTCTGTCAGGACCACGGCCACAACACCGAGGAATGTGTTAACCTTAAAGACTAGGTACAGAGCCTGATACGCCAGGGACTCCTCAGTCAGTTCACGGCAGCCCCTCCCCAGCAACGACCAAGGACCGAACCTACTAGGAGCAACCGCCGACACACCCTTCATAGACAACCCGCACAACCTAACCAGGGCAATGATCGGCCCCCACCACAATCCCGAGCACAAGGCAACCCTGCTCTCCCGGTCGGAGAGATCAAAGTCATTGCTGGCGGGCTTGCTTGCGGAGGACCATCCCACTCGGCCCAGCGCGCTGAACTCCGAAAAATCAGGCAAGGCTTCGACAAAGAAGTCGCGACATTGGATCGCCCCTTTAAACACCCCAAACAGTTGATGGAACCCATTACCTTTACGGAGGCCGATTGCACAGGCATCCGTTACCCTCATGACGGCCTCCTCATCATCTCTGCTCTCCTGTCCAATTACAAAGTCATACGAGTGCTTGTCGACAACGGTAACTCTTCAGACATCATCTTCCTGAACACCTATCGCCAGCTCAAGGTCAGGGAAAAAAGATTGTCCCCTCTCCAAACCCCACTGGTTGGCTTCACGGGGGATCGGGTGACCTCCATAGGCTTCATCGATCTCACCATCACCATCGGAGAATATCCAAGGCAGACCACCAAGTTACTCACTTTCCTTATCGTCAATTGTCCTTTTGCTTATAACATCATTCTCGGCCACACAGCCCCTAACGCTTTTCAAGTTGTCACATCCACATACCATCTGGCCATAAAATTCCCTACCGACCTCAGGGTTGGCATCGTAAAAGGAGAACAGACGGTGGCCACAGAATGCTACGTCGCTTCACTCAAAGAGGTCAGGCTGAAGGAGGCCATGATCATCGAAGGACTCGACATCAGAGACGAAGACGAGTTAGTCAGAGGGAAACCAATGGAAGAACTTGTTGAAGTCTCCATCGACCCTGCCAACCCAACAAAAACAGCCAAGATCGGCAGCTAACTATCCTCCCAAGCCAAGTCCAACCTTACAGCTCTCCTAACTGAGCACAATAATGTATTTGCCTAGACCCATTCTGACATGTCGGGTATCGATCCCTTTTTCATCACTTATCGTCTCAACATCGAGCCCCACTTCCGACCCTTCCGCCAGAAGCAGCGTGTCTTTCACCCGGAACGCAACGCCTTTATTGCTTTTGAGGTAGACACACTACTGGAGGCACGGTTCGTCAAAAACATAGACTACCCCAGATGGCTGTCAAATATGGTCCTGGTCTGTAAAAACAACGGTAAATGACGACTCTGTGTCGACTACTCCGACCTTAACTGAGCTTGCCCTAAACATAGTTATCCCCTTCCTTGCATAGATCTGCTTGTCGACGCTACCGCTGGACATCAGATGCTCAGTTTCATGGACGCCTTCTCTGGCTACAATCAAGTTCTGATGCACCCGGTAGACCAGGAACACACCTCTTTCATCATAGACAGTGGAACTTATCACTATCGTGTTATGCCATTCGGGTTGAAAAATGCCAAAGTAACTTACCAACAGTTGGTCAATACCGTCTTTCACCATCAGATAAGTCGGAACATGGAAGTCCACATCGACGACATACTTGTCAAGAGCAAACTCTCCTCCAATCATCTGACAGACCTGCAAGAAACCTTCGAAACCCTATGCAAGTATCACATGAAGCTGAATCCGGAGAAGTGCGCCTTCGGCATAGGATCTGGAAAATTCTTGGGTTTTATCGTCAGTCAGCAGGGCATCAAGGCCAACCCCAAAAAGATCAAGGCCCTGAGAAAAATAAAGTCTTCCAAGATGGTTAAAGAGGTTCAACAGCTTACCGGCAGAGTTGTCGCCCTCTACCGTTTTATTTCCCGCGCAACAGACAAGTGTCTTCCCTTTTTCAAAGTCCTTCAACAGGCCTTTGAGTGGACCACCAAATTTGAAGAGACTTTTCAACAATTGAAGCGGTGCATGGCCAATCCCCCCTACTCTCTCAAGCGCTCTCAGGCGAGACCCTCTTTCTCTACTTAGCCGTATCAAACACCGCAGTCAGTGCGGCCCACATCAGGGAGGACAGCTCAGTCCAGCGTCCGATTTATTACATTAGTTGAGCTCTTAGGGGGGCAGAACAGAACTACCCTCTGCTAGAAAAAATGGCCCTTGCATTGGTCATAACTTCAAGACGACTCCGACCTTATTTCCAAGCTCACTCCATAGTGGTCCTCACTGATCAACCTTTGAAGAAGGTACTACAACAACCAGAACTATCCGGCAAACTTATGCAATGGTTTGTCAAGCTGAGCCAATTTGAAATCTCTTACCGACCTCAAACAACGATCAAATGACAGGCTATTGCTGATTTTATCTTGGAATTCACCAATCCCACTCCAAGCACGCCCCCTCCGCCAAGGTAATTCAACACTGAGGCAGAAGATCCCCACTCATGGACCCTCAATGTCGATGGATCATTCTGCAAAGAAGGTCATGGGGCTAGTTGTCATGACCCAAACCCGCCCCTGTAGGTTTAGCACCGTAACCGACCAGTAATCCGTGGATTACCAAAGGCCTCTAAACAGATTAACAAATAATAAGGGGCTACAGAAGCAATAATACAAAATAGACAAGGTCCAATGAGCTGTGATAACGTACATGGAACGGAACATTTTAAAACTTATTTATAGATATATAAACATGCCAGTCCAAATACACAATATTTACAGAATATTTACAGAAGTGAACTTCCCAAGATCTGACTTTACAAACAGTTACAGAGACTAGCGTGAAAAGAAAAACAGCCTTGGCATTAAACTTCGATCGGAACCTCCTCGGGAGGCACAAGGGTTGGCTAACAAAACGGTATAGGGGGCCGTCAACTCTGGCCCTGGTCATGTGCCGGCTCACCTACATACATAATATAAACTGTGAGCGAAAGCCCAGTGAATAATAACAGAGTAAAGGGGTTATATGAATGATGTCCAGCACAAGTTAGAATCCAGCATTTAAATCAGAGCATAATCAAACTTCAAAATAGAAACAGATTCATATACACTTTCATATTCAGATTTTGCATAAGATCATATGTGGTACACCCATTAGCTATCAGAACAGATTGGTCCAGAGACCCACATACATAGTTGGTACCAACGACCACAAAGGTCCATAACTTGCACGCAAGTAGCCATGGTATTGTTACCCCCAGGCAAGGGCCACGTGCAGATTGGCTGCGGTATTGTTACCCCCGGGCGGGGGCCACATGCAGATTGACCATGGTATTGTTACCCCCAGGTGAGGGCTAAATGAACTAAGGGTGCCACAAATACTTTTTAGAAAATTGGACATTCATTCATCATTAGTAAGATAGCATTTCAGAAAATAGATTATACCATACCAGTCAGAAAATACATAGGTTAAACATAACTTTAGAGAGTTATTACTCATAGTGGGCTTGAAGACAAACAAACAGAGCAGATCGATCAGACAGGACGTAGCACGTGACCTACACGACACATAACAGATACACACTTGAAACACACGTTCTAATTGTACAAAACTTATTTCATTGGCTCTTAGTGTGTTTCTAATTTTTTACCCTCACTATAGAGTCTAAAACATGGCCTAGGAATGCCTAGGATGGAATGAGGATGCAAAGATGCGCTTTAAAACACTTTTCAGAATTTTGCTGAAACAGGGGTCCCGCTCGAGCATGGCCTTCTACGCTCGAGAGGACATGCAGACAAAAGGAATCCGCTCAAGCGTGGATTACTCCGCTCGAGCGGACTGCAAGCTACAGTAAAAGTACTTGATGCATGAAATTCACGCTCGATGGGCGCTCGATACCCACTCGAGCGTGAGACACAAGTCCTCGCTCGAGCGTGCATTACCCTGCTCAAATGGACTGTAAACACAGGCAAAGTACTGGATACACGAAATTCCCGATCGAGCGTCATTTTCCCCGCTCGGGCATACTGCATGAACTCAGTATGTACGCTCGAGCATGGAGTTTTCTGCTCGAGCGTGAGTCCAAAATTTGAAATTTCCAGATTTGAACCTCAAGCTCAAAACTCAACTACAATGCATCAAATTCGATCCTTTTGGGCTAATTTTCTGGAAAACACTTGTAAACTCATAATATGACATGTTTCAAAGATCAATTTGAGAAATCAAAGCCCAAAGGTAGTTCAATTAAACACAATTTTCAAATAAACTTCAAGAACATGAAGAATATATAACATGCATGAATTTAATCAACCTCAAGGCTTCCAATTCATGATCCTAAGAGCCAATTCTTTCAAAAACAAGATGAAATCATGGACTTCAACCAAAATGTAAACATGCATGCAAGAATTTCCATGAAAACAACTTTAAACTTCAAGATATGCACATGCATGCATGATTTAGCTCTAAATTCAACATTTTAAGCCACAACTAGACTTCTATCACTAATATCACCATGGACCATGCTAGAACAACTCAAATACATAAGTGAGAGGATGAGTCTCCTACCTTAAGTCTTGAATTATAAGTGAGGAAGCTCAATTTTTGCAAATCTTCTACCAATTCCTCAAGTCTCTAAGCCAAAACTCAATGGAAGGTAAGTTTTCTCTTCTCTCACTCTTTCCTACGTTTTTTGTCACAAAAAAAAATGGCTGAGGAAATGTTATGAAGTGTATGCAATTGAGTTCCAAGCAATGGTACCTAAGTGGCCCACTAATGGCAATGTCGTAAATAATTGAACTAATGTAATTTAACATTGTTTAATCTAATTCGATCACTCTGAACCGAATTTTAATTAAACCTACCATAAAATTCTATAAATCCTAACTAGCACATAAACCAAGTCGATTTCTGATTCGGACGCCGATAAGGCTTTCAATTCGCAATTTAAAGTCAAATACATGAACAGATCATTTTATCGCAAATAGATAGAAACACATAAATAATGCAATACACAAGCAAATAAATCTCAAATCCTTCCTAAATTACTAGTAAGCATAATTAATTATAAATTAGCATTAATCGGAGGTCGGGGTCATTACACTGGTCTGATCCTCATAGCTCCCTAGGGCGGTTATTTCAAGTGTGTCCTCCGTTTCCTGTTCAACGCCAGCAATAATGAAGCCGAATATGAGGCCTTGATAGCAGGTCTTCACCTAGCCAGAGACATTGGTGTAAGCCATATCCAAGTGTTCAATGATTCCCAATTGATCGTCGGGCAAATTACGGAGAAATTCGATGCGAAGGAGGACACGATACGAGCTTACAGGGATATTGCACTCCATCTTGTTCGTCTTTTGAATACTTTCCATATCAAACACATCCCTCGGTCAAAAAACTCCAAGGCAGATGAAATGGCCCAATTAGCCTCGGCCGACCAGTCAAACCTCAGCCAAATACCTGGCCCATCCGACTACTTCACCAAGCCAGCAGGAGGTCCACTTCCTCCAAAACGAACCTATCCCATGGACCGCAGACATCCTTCTATTTTTGACAAGTATGGAGTTGCTAGACGATGAACAGCAGGCCGCCAAAGTCAGATCC
This sequence comes from Camellia sinensis, assembly GCF_055761805.1. Taxonomy (NCBI): domain Eukaryota; kingdom Viridiplantae; phylum Streptophyta; class Magnoliopsida; order Ericales; family Theaceae; genus Camellia; species Camellia sinensis. Next base: position 20,184,965 of record NC_138966.1, read on the forward strand.
CGGTCGTCCAACTACGTCCTCATCAGCAGCCTACTGTACAAACGTGGATTTTCACGCCTATACCTCAGGTGTCTCAGTCCTGATCAAGCAACCTATGTGATGAGGGAAGTCCACGAGGACGTATGTGGTAATCATTCGGGTGCCAAGTCACTGGCCCATAAAATCCTTCATCGGCTACTTCTGGCCAACTCTCAACCAAGATGCCACCGAATTTGTGCTTAAGTGTGATAAATGCCAGCACTTTGCCAATATCCCCCATGCTCCACCTACAGAACTGATTACACTTTGCAGCCCTACCCATTCGCCAAGTGGGGCATCGACTTAGTTGGTCTGTTGCCCACCAGTAGGGGTCAAACCAAGTTCGCTGTAGTTGCCATTGATTACTTCACTAAATAGGTGGAAGCGGAGCCCCTCACTACAATCACTGAATGGAACACAACCAGATTCATCTGGCAGTCGATCGTATGCCAATTTGGAATCCCTCAAGCCATCGTCTCAGACAACAAAAAACAATTCGACAATGCCAAGTTCAGGAAATTCTGTGTCGAGCTCCACATTAAGCCATGTTTTTCTTCCCCAGGTCATCCCCAAGCCAGTGGGCAAGTCGAAGGCACCAATCGCTCTCTCCTGAAGATCATCAAAACGAAGTTGGAAGCCGCTAAGGGACTGTGGGCTGAGAAACTACCAAACGTACTCTGGGCTTATCGAACTACTGCCCGAACCCCTACTGGGGAGACCCCCTTTCGCTTAACATACGGCGTTGAAACGGTTATCCTAGTGGAAATTGGGCTCCCGACACCGAGGGTTTTGCACCCGGATCCAGAACTAACCGAAGAATTACGTCGGGCTGACTTGGACTTGATTGAAGAGCTCCGAAAGACAACTACTGTCAGACATGCCTCATATCAGCAAAAGATGAGAACACACTACAACTGCAAAGTCCGATCGAGAGAGTTCGCAGTATGGGACCTAGTCTTGCGCGAAGCGACTCTTGCCACCAAAATCCCGCCGAGGGCAAGCTAGCAGCCAAATGGGAAGGACCTTACGTCGTTAAGGCCAGACCTCGACCAGCCACTTACCGACTTCAAGACATGGAAGGCAGAGGCCTCCCCTATCCATAGAATGCCGAGCACTTGAAGCGTTATTTCCAATGAAATGGTGTCTCCCGTTTTTGCTCCATTCCATTGTTGTATTTTCCTTTTTGTACTATTCCACTGGTGTAAACTTGTGATCAACAGGCCATGCCTTAAATGACAATGATTCTATATCTCCATCATTTGTGTCGTGTTTGAATAACAACTTGTTAACTAAAGCCTCAGCCATACCGAGTTAACTTAAGCCTCAACCAGACTGAGTTAACTAAAGCCTCAGCCAGACTAAGCACGAAGAGCTTAGCCAGACTGAGTTAACTAAAGCCTCAACCAGACTGAGCACGAAGAGTTCAGCCAGACCGAGTTAACTTAAACTGAAGAATTCGGAGAGCATTCCAAGTCTTAGTTAGAACTCGCATGAAGAATTCGGCCGGTCTGAATCAAAGCTAGTCTCAGATGTTGCCATACTTAGTTAAAATCCAAGTTCATGCCCATACATTATCACTAGTCATACAAGTCAGCCTGTTTGTCCATTTTTAACATTTTTACATCATGGTTTACTTACGAAATTTCATATTACTCCGTTGTTACGCAATTTCATACTACATCATGGTTTGCCCATTTTTAACATTTTCACTACTCATCCATACAAGTCAGCCTGATTGCCCATTTTGGCCATTTTTACATCACAATTTACCTACAAGTTTCACAATTTACACACAAGTTTCATTTTTACCATCCCAAATTTACAAATTAGAGCCATAACGACAACAACAATACATAAGAAAACTCGCTTTTATATTGACAAACTTGTGTTTTTACACAAATTTATTACAGAAACTACCTCTATTACCAAAAAAAAAAAAATAGCAACACAAACAAAAACAACATTTTTACACTTAGTTACACAAATCACTCTTCCCCACTAGAGGCAAGATCTTCCTCTTCAATCCCTTCGTCCAAGGGGGTCTGGGCGATGTCGTCTTCTTCTACCTTCACGAGGCTGAAGTCCACGTCCGGGAATAGCTCTTGCACCTAATACTTGAAAGTCATCCAGCCGCTGTCCCAGAACTGGCTCATCTCATGCTTATAGAAGTCAGACCGCTGGAAGCTTTGAATCACTTCCTCTTCACTCCTACCTCTAGCGACCACCCCCAACGGCCCAGCTTCCCCATCCCCGTCCTTCGCCAAGCTGCTGGTGACAGCAGCATTAATGGCCATCTAGAAGTCGGCGGACCCCTTGAATTACTCTACAGCCGTCCTCTTCTTCCTTGTCTTCTTTAACACTGTCTCCACCTCCTGCTTGCCTCTCTTCTTCAGCGGGTTTGCTGGGGGCGGCAGTGGTGCAAAGTCAGTTAAGTCTTTGTCTCTCAGCGATTTGGGATGCGGTCGGACCCCCTCCCTCATCACCAGTTTAGGGGAAGGCCCCAACTGTGTCTCCTTATACTTGTCCGCTTTGGCGAACACTCTCCTGTCTTCTGCCTCCTCTGCCTTCCTCCGCGCCTCTAACTCCTTCCTCGTCGGATCCTCCTCCGTCGGTTGCGGTCCCAGTCTCAAGGCAAAAAGGGTTAAAGGAAGGATCAGCTCATCCCACTTTACCCCATTTTCCTCCCTCCACTCCTTCGCCTTCTTCACCTTGTTTTCGACCTCCACTTCTAACTTTGGCTCCACCGATTTTGTGGGGACTTTCCATGTTGTGCGAACTCCTCTCCCACCGTTCGCTGATACATAAAACCATCTCGGCCTCCACCCCTTCACCGAAGATGGCAAGCCCGCCACTAGACCTCGGCCCGCTACTGCCTGCAAGGTCATCCACGTCTCCTGTTGACTGGAGGCCTTGTAGCAGGAGAAGAATTCCTCCACTGTCATTGCTACCCTTCCGGTAGCCTGCGACTAGGCACTCACGCAGGCCATTAGTATTTTCCAAGCGTTCGGCATCAACTGCCCTGGCACCATCTCTAGCTTGTTAAGTACGTCCACCACTATTCGGGAGAGTGGTAGCCTCAGCCCCCCCTCGCAGTGCCTCCTCGTATAACATAAACTCTATTGGCCGCGCATTCGATACCCTCTCCTTTGATGTGGGCAGCCTCAGCTCTATCTCCACAGGAATCTGATACTTTCTCCATACCTCCTTCAACTCCTCCGCTGTAAACGTAGATTTGTCGGCTTTGGTGTGCCAGTGGTCCGGCTCCACTTGGCTAATTGGCCTAGCGGCTGTGATCATCGTCATCGGACGAGCCCGCGCCACTTGCCCAGTTCCCCTCTCCTCTCTCCGCTCCGCTTGATACTGTTCCGCCAACTGCACTGCGTCGTCATCTCCTAATGAGTCAAGCCTTACGGCTGGCACTTCATCTCGAGCCATTCCTCCTACGTGTCTGCGTATTGCTTCGGATGCTGGCATAAGGAGGTTCGCAAAATGTTACAGAGACGTGTCACACGAAACAAATGAGTTCACCTCTAGAATGTGTTGGTTTTTTGCAATAAGGTAGGTAAAGCGAATAACTCCAAATGCCCACGGTTTGCCTATATTCCAAGGGTCAAGATTAAATTTTGCCAGTTTGAAAATTTTCGAAAACTTCCACCCTCGCCTCTTCAATGCCCTATATCAGTCTATCCCTTCATTTCCCATATTACAGGATTGTGCCACGTGTACGACCACGATGTAGTACTCTCTTCCCCTTCCCTGTCTATTCCACTTCACATCATCACGTGCCACGCCGCGCCTCGAGCCCTGCGCGCCACCATTCCCTTTCTCACTCAGTCACCCTTCGCGGTCGGCCCTCCTCGCAGTTGATCTTCTCCCTCGGTCACCCTTCGCGGTCGGCCCTCTTCGCAGTCGACCTTCTCCCTCGGTCACTCTTTGCGGTCGGCCCTCCTCGCAATTGACCTTCTCCCTCGGTCACCCTTCGTGGTCGGCCCTCCTCGCAGTCGACCTTCTCACTCGATCACCCTTCGCGGTCGGCCTTCCTCGCAGTCGACCTTCTCACTCGATCACCCTTCGCGGTCGGCCTTCCTCGCAGTCGACCTTCTCCCTCGGTCACCCTTCGCGGTCGGCCCTCCTTGCAGTCGACCTTCTCCCTTGGTCACCCTTTGTGGTCAGTCCTCCTCGCAGTCAACCTTCTCACTCGATCACCATTCACGGTCAGCCCTCTTCCTAGTCGGCCTTCTCCCTCGGTCACCCTTCGAGGTCGACCCTCCTCGCAGTCGACCTTCTCACTCGATCACCCTTCGCGGTCGACCCTCCTCGCAGTTGGCCTTCTCCTTCAGTTACCCTTCGCGGCCGGCCCTCCTCACAGTCGGCCTTCTCACTCGGTCACCCTTCGCAGTCGGCCAATCTCCCAGTCAGTCTTCTCTCCGTCTACCTCTCACAACCCCCGTCTTCTTTCTTATTCCCTTCATTGGACTGAAGCTGCACTTGGGAATGGGAGACTACTGATATAGGTGGGCTTACAGGGGCTTTCAACTCACCACTTAGAGCACAATACATAATTCAAACACTAAAGCCCAACATTGTTGGAGCCCAACGTTGCACCAAGGACCAATGACATCTAAACACTTGTCAAGAGAAGAACCAGCCACATAAGCAGACAAAGATCCTGCAGAGTTATTGCACCACACATCAGCCATTAATAAGGTTCCCTGCAGCATTTAATGCGAGAACCCCTTCATGTCGGGACAGAACAGCCTCACCATGAACAAGGCAAGCTAAAACATAGGCTTTCGGCCAACATGACAGGTCAGAGTGGACAAGAAAATAATGAACAAAGGATATAAGCAGGTTTCAAAGACAAAAAGAAGGTTAAGTTTTTTATCACCATCTTATCTCTAGATTCCATTAATCTCTCTTCTCTGACTTGCTCGTCGGAGGGTTCGCTGGGGGACTCCCGTTCCCCATTGGACTCTTGTACAGGTTTCTCAGTGGGCCTAGCGATCGAACAACGGTGTGGGAAGTATGGATCAGCCTGACCCGTTCCTCAGGGACCAGTAGTATCATCACATATCATTTTGAGAGAGAAAATTTGAACAAACATATAGTTAAATTTATAGGTAAATAAAAAATGTAGAATTAAGGATTAATATATAGTTATGATAAATTTATTTTAACAAATCTTTATTTTGACATAAAAAAAATTAATGGAAATTTTAAAGGCTATAATAATGTGTTAATTATTATCTCTAGTTTTAAATTTTGATAATGTCTTGATATCTAATGAAATGAAATGATAATCCTCATTTTATATATATAATGGAAAGAATCTAGTTCCAAGATTAAGAGATCATCCGACTTAATCATAGTTTAAACCATTTGTTTGGATCCGAACATTATCCTCTCCATTTTATATATGTAATGAAATTTTTTTATTACAAATCTAATAACTGACAGAAATATTAATACAAATTTATAATTAATTTAATTTTTTTTTTAAAAAAAGATCACTATACTCACCGTTAAATGTGTTAGACAATTTTCACTGTATTAAAAATAAATTATGTTTGTGTACTTAACAATAAACATAATACAGAAGAAATAAAGGAAATGAGAGAGATTGTTTGATTACAAAAATCAAACCAGAATATAAAATAAATAAATAAAACAGATTTTTATTTTGTTACAAAAACAAAATCAAAATCTGAAACACAAAAAATAATAAAACAGAAAAGTAAATTAATTACTTACCTTATTAATTTGTCGAACAAATTTTGGATCAAGTCTAGTATTTAACACTGTGTCATTAAGATAAATTCGTTCTCTCCACGGTGCTTTTAGATTGTGAACCTCTATCTCTCAGGATAAAATGATCAACTGTGAATAATAGCAGCACTACAAATTATTCGTACGATGAACACACTTTGTGTTTACACTCTTTCTCATAAAAAATTAATGCAGCAAAATGCAGAGATTGAAGCAGCAGAGAAAAACGAAATTTGTGAATGAAAAAACCAAATGAGGGCCTGTCTTATTTATAGATGAATTCGTGGCTATTCAGATTTGAATGAACAAGTACAAGACCTGTTTGGTTTTGAATCTAACCTGTTCGGTTTGAATTTGTTGAATCTATTCAATTTTATAACATTTAGGAACATGTTGGGTTTAAATTCAAACAGATTTAAATTTGTGCGGACAGATATGAAACCTAGACAGAAATATTGAAGAGGTGCAAACAATTTTGAATTTTTCCAACCAAAATTTGAAATTAAATTGGACAGATTTTATTTTACCAAAAAATAAAATTAAATTCAAATATTTTTGGCTCAAAAAAATAAGTATTGGGCGGACAAGCCCAACCCAACCTCACATCCGCGCCCAAGCCCAGCCCGACCGAACGGCGGCGGCGTGCGTGTTTATTTTTGGGTCCAATGGGTCAAGCCTAATTTGCCCATAATCTCTCCCTTCTACAAACTTGGGGTGCCTCTCGGGGCCCTTCCCAAGTTACAAGCCCATGTCTTATAAACCAACATAAGTTTGTCCACCAAACCAATGTGGGACAAGTCTTAATTCAAACCTTTAAGAAATTTTCACCAAAACTCTATATCCATAGAGCTCACTTTAGTTTCAATTTCTCATTCACCCGATAATGATTTTGAGTAACCAAATATATTACGTGAATCACAATGCGGTATAAAACGCGTTACCACTTAGACCCGCCAAATTTAGCACATGGGTCCCACTTAAAAATTAGACCAAAGTTGAGGAAAAATCTTATTTTTCAAAACCATTTCTAACAAAATGATATAATAGAACCTCTCCATTACAAATGTGAAATAGATAGGATCACAATTCCTTTCAATCCCAATATTCTAAAGAAATTTGCAATTAATTGAAGTCTCTCTCCTATTTTATTTTTTTTAGCACCACTCTCTATTTTTGTTCACTTTTAAAATGTTTAAATAAAACATATAACTAAGTAAGTTTTGAACAAAAACTAGATTCTCCTCTTTTCCTCTATTGGCAAACCAGTTGTGGTTGTGCCGGGATGTGAGGATGTAGCTAGGCCTTTATAGGGATACAAACACACCATTAAAAGGTAAAAGGTCCGTATGATGTACATTTATTTCAGTTATTAATATAACGATATAAAGCAACTCCAAAGTTGGCAAGCAAAATGTCTTCTAAAAATACATATATAAAAAAAATATATAAATTTGATTTTACCTAACTAATCTAACTAGTGTGTATTTTAATTATACTTTTTATTTTAACTATTTTGCCTAACTAATTTTTTATGATATGTTGTTTGTGCACCTAGTATTGACATGATATTTATAAATATTTATTTTTAAAATATATATATATATAATTAAATTATTTTTGAAAATAATATTTTTATAAGATCATATTTTTAAAATAACAATCTGTTCGAACAAGAAGAGATGCAACAAAGATTAAGAGAACAAGCAGAGAGGAAGACCTCAAAACGGTAGAAAAATTCTTTTGCCTAACAGTAGAGGTTTGCAAGATGTAGAAAGCGAAAATGAAAACAGGCAAAATATCTTTTGTGACGTAGAACCTGTTGGAAGAAGAGAAAACTAACTTTCCTAGCAAAAATGTTGTGTGGCCCTTTTGCATCCTCACTTTGAGATGCTCAATTATTCATCCCCGAATTTGTTCAGTCCGAATTCGCTCGAATGAGACTCTTTCCGAAAAGAATCTCCTGTGAGTTTCCAAAACAGGACTCTTTCGAAGAAGAATCTCATTCGGACAAATTCAAACTCAACAAATTTGGTAAATATAATGGTGCTGCTAAGGAAATGCGAGCAATTGTTAAAGTATATTAAATGGTAATAAATAATAATAGGGTAAAATACAAATGCACTCTCTAAGATTTATTTAAAATACGGATCGCCTATTGTAGTTTTAAAAATTATAAATATTTCATTGTCAGAATTTTTTATTTAATAGAATTAATAAATAAAAATAAAATTTTAAACTATTCTCCTATATACAATAATAAAATTATCTGAATTATTAATTGAAACGTATTTCTGACAAAATTAAAATTTATTAATTGACTTGATGATTTATTAATAAAATAGTATTAGAAATTTGAAAGAATAAGATGTAATTTTTAAAATCACATGAGATAATCTATATTTTAAGCAAATATTAAAGAATGTATATATAACTTTCCCTAAATATTATTGTTTAATGAGTCTTAATAAAGTTTCAACAATAATATTAAAAGTAATAAAGTATGTCATTAGAACAAGTTAGCAGTACAATTTTTATTTTATTTTTGTTATCCGCAAATATTAGTAATACAAATGACAAAAACAAACTAACCTTGCATTTGAAACTTTCTTAAAAGTGAGCAGTATTATAAAAGACAAGTTCCAGCTACATTCTATATTGTTGAAACTTTCTTCTACATGCCCTAACTTGACTCTTCATTTAATTTTAAGAGAAATTAACCTACTTATTAATTTTGGACAGAGATGAATGAGTTTTTCTTTTTCAGTGTTTAGTAATTTTGTTGGCGTATTATACATAGCAAAGTTAATCATTATCTAAAATATTTAGTTTTTAATGTCATGCGTAGCATGATGAGTCAAATTGGCAAATGAATTCACACAGTGAAAGAATCAAAAATTCATATTCCCAATAAAAATGATTGATTTTCTTTGTAGTAAAATGCTAAGATTAAAATAGTCATTAAAAAATAGTATTGTCATCCTGATATGCTTCTTTCACCACCGTCTTCACTACGGAATTGTCTTATCCAATATTAAATCCACAACGCTGATGTCAAATTCACGACGATGAGCCACTCTAAAATGCACCAAAGCTTCAAACCAAAGTTTTCCCGATTCCACTAAAGAACACCTCTCTTTTTTGTGAATAAAAGAATAAAGATAAACCCTTTGTTGATACCGATATGAAACTCGTAGATCCACCTATTGTTGGAAAAAATGATTTTTTGATGACTTTAATTAAATATTAAAGTGGGTCCCAACCATCTATTGTGTTGGGTCCAAGTGGATCTAGATACTTTGCAATGAGATCTTTACACCACAAATAGTATAGGTAAAACCATTAAAAATTGAATGAGAAATTGCCCCATCATGAAAGAGTTAATGGGGTTTGTAACTTCTGCCTTTATTGCAGAGTTTAATAGTGCATTAATGGGGTTTGTAACTCCTGCCTTTATTGCAGAGATTAATGGTGCATTAGTGACCAGCCATAAAGGCTGGAGGCTTCCCCTCTCTCCCCTATACATGTATAAATTGAGACCCTCTTGTCAAGTCTCTAAAACAGAAATTGTTTCTTCCATTCTTTAGTCAGTTTGCCAGAAAGTTCCTACTGTGAGAGAGTGTTGTCACCGTTTTTGTTCGCTAAGCTAAACAAAAAGTGCTTTTGTCGTAGCTGGTTTTTGACCGTCGTATCTTGGGAGACAGACGCCGGGATTCCTCAAGCACTCGACCCGTGAGGCAGCGAAATCTGTTTTAAGGAAACTGCTACCGTGCAGGCTTCGGTTTGGTTTCTTTATCATTTTATTGTTTTGTGTATTTCTGTTGAAATTTAGTTGTAATTATCAGTGTATGTTTTGGTATATAATTTTGATTTCTTCATAAATCTATTTAATTAATTTCACAATTTGAACAACAAGCTTAAAACAGATTTCTATATATATTTTTTTTCTATGAAATTGGTCGAATAGATTTATATAGACACTTGTATAATGTTACTCGGAACTGTTGCGGAATTGCTCCCTATTTCAATGATTGTAAATTATGCAATGTGATTCTCTAATTGCTTAGTTTAATTAGAATGCTCTATCATAATTTGTATACTTAATTCTATTAATCTGATCTTATTTTATGTGTATGGTTCATCATTCTCCTTCTATGATTTGCATGTTAATTGTTAAATGGTTATATACTTGAAGTGCTTGGTTATTAGTTTATTACATATAAACAATTCAAATTATTTACATAAACTGCATGCTACTTATTTGATTTCATCCTATTTGACTAATGTTGCATATGTATATTTTAATTTTGCATGCTTTTAGCTTTACTATCTAATTTGCATATGAAATTGCTTCTAGTTTTCTAGAGTTATTCACATAAGTTATTTCCATGTTTATTATTTAATAATTCTTATATATTTTTTAAGATTTATAATGTGTAGTTTTATTTCCATGAATAGTGTGCGATTTAATTGGATGAATTAAAGTTTGAATTAAATATAGTTTTTTGGAGTTATAAAATTTGTGTAACTTTGCCTATATTTATTTACATGGTTATTGTGAATTAAATTCTTATATAATTTATGGCAATTAATTTTTAATTTAATGTAGAAGTTATAAGGTTTTGTAACTTGTATAGTATCTTAATTCCTTAGTTATTTTGCTATTCTATGATTTGCTAGAAGGTTAAATAATATTTGATTGTATGTACAATTGCTTTAGATTAGTTGCTTTATATTATGTTGTCGTTTGCTACTAACTCTCTTTGTAGGCATACCTAAGCGTGAAAAGGCTTTTGGACTAAATAGAATCCTTATGGATTGGCTATTTTATTTAAATGTTTGAAGCATGTTTGCTTGAGATGTAGTTGGTTTGTTTACCAATTTGTAGTAGCAAGTTTTATTTGCTTATATTGTTGTAGCAATTATTTTATATTGCTTGTAAAAGTTTTGGACCTTGGTTTGTTTTAACCTAGTTCATCCCTAAGAAAATTTAATTCTTAAAATTGTTTATCACGGACTAAGAGTCAACATGCTCTTAAAAGTTTTGTCAAAATGTTAACTGGGTATTAAGTAGGACCGGTGTGACCCATCCAGTCTTCCTGGGAACTTTCTTGACCATGTTCGATTCTAGGTTTTTGTGGTGAGACTAATTTTGAATTAACTTTTCATCCAAGGGATTTTCTAAGGGTTAAGTTTAATTTCTGGAACACAGAAGTGATATTCTAGTGTAATTTTCAGAAATGGCAACTATCACTGATGCTGCTGCTACTGCTAATGTTGGTGGGTATCTGAACCCCAGGGCAATTAGGTTGCCAACCCCTACTGTTGTGACATCTGTGGTCAACCCTGGCGTTACTCCGGCTGTTCCAGGAGGACCGCTTAGTCACCATGAGCGCCTAGAAAAGTTTACTGGGAAAAACTTTAAGAGATGGCAGCAGAAGATGCTGTTTTACTTGACCACGCTAAACCTTGCAAAGGTTCTGAGCGAGGATCCTCCAGCTGTGGCAGAGAATAAGCCTGACAGGCAGAAAGTCATGGCGCTTGACACATGGAAGCAGACAGACTATCTTTGCCGGAACTATGTGTTTAACAGCTTGGCAAACTCACTCTATAGTGTGTTTTGTTCTAAGAGCTCAGCAAAAGAGTTATGGAAATCTCTGGACAAAAAGTGCAAGACTGAGGATGCCGGGGCAAAGAAATTTGTGGTTGGCCGGTTCCTTGATTTTAAAATGATAGATTCAAAAACTGTGATAAGCCAAGTCCAGGAGTTTCAAGTGATCTTGCATGAAATTCATGCTGAGGGGATGCCTTTGAACGAGTCATTCCAAGTTGCTGTGATCATTGAGAAACTTCCCAATGGTTGGAAGGATTTCAAGAACTACTTGAAGCACAAGCCGCAAGAACCAAGTTATCGGTTCTTTGGGAAGTGTTATAACTGTGGTAACGAGGGGCATCGGGCTACTGACTGCCGCAAGCAGAAGAAGTCATACAAGACTAAACCTCGTGCTCATATGGCAAATTTACAAGAGCACTCCCACGAAGAGGATGATATGCACTTGTCGGCCGTTGTCTCTGGGGTGAATCTGGTGGGTTCAAACCCAAGAGAATGGTGGATTGATACTGGGGCTACACGCCTGTAGCGATCCTAATTTTCTTTAGTCAGTATTTTATTATTATTATGGTTATTATTATCTTATTTCATTTTTGACTTTATTAATTGTGTGGTCACATGAGAGTTACTGTGATATTTGATGGATTTAATGTTGTAATTATTAATTTGGTGGTTACATGAGATTTAATGTGATATTTAATGGATTTAATGATGTAATTATTAATTGGGTGGTTACATAAGGTTTAATGTGATATTTAAGGCATTTAAGGTTGTAATTATTAAATTTACTGCATATTATAGTTTATTAAGCTATTATATATTGAGATTTAGGTTTATAGTATAAGATTATTAGGTTATACTAGCTCTTAGGTTATTATATATATAATAACATAGAAGTATTCAACTAGGTTTAGGAGATCATAAGGATAAGAGAGAGACCAAGTTATGAGAGAGAGAGAGAGAGAGAGAGAGAGAGAGAGAGAGAGAGAAATCAAAGAAGACAAAGAAAGGGGCGGCAGCAAGGAAAAAAGAGGAGAGGGAAGAAAAGGAAAGATTAGAGTTTTGTTTTGGTGACTCTAGTAGTTTCTAAATATTCTTTGATCTTCAATAAAGTATTGTGAGTACAAAACCCACTTCCCTTGATTTATGTTTAATTCGTTGTTTTTATTTATTTATTTATATTTATTTGAGGTTGAATTGATTTTATATTTGCATGTAGATGATTAATTGATTTTAATTATTTTGATTAAGTTGTGTATGCCAGGTTAAGGGTGTTTATATGGATTTATTTTATGGTTGTAATCACACTCATGGTTATATGAAATTAAAATAAATTAGAAACCCATAGATAAATTCCTTATACTCCACCGTAACTCCATAGATTGTTATTTTATTTGAGTGATGGTGAGAAAAAGTGTATAAAAAAATGAGGATTATGAGAGTTGTTTAATGCCTTATGCCCGGCATTGTTATATTTGTCTCATGATGTTGATGAGATGTTATTTATATTGTTGCCTCGTTCTCATGAGTAGACGAGTGCTTTGATTTACGCGCGTACGTATATGCTAACCATCCGGGGAGTGTGAGTCAAACTCGGGACGATATCCCCGTGCAAGTTTGGCTTCGGAGCGGTGTTAGATATACGGGAGGCACATGGGATATATGTGTAGGCCAGAAGTGAAGGGCCAAAGTGGTGGAGTTAAAGAACAAAGAATTTAATTATGAGTTTATTGATATAGTGTGAATTGTATTGATTTGTACATGTTGATAAATAGTAAACGATTTCGATATATTATGAGATTTGAGCAGAGGCATGCATACGTGATTTTGGACAACTTTTGTGTTGTAGCTTTTTATTAAAAAGATCGATTAGAACTTATAATCGGATGACCTTGGTTATTGTCGGTTTGATTCATTTTGATAATGCAGATTTTATAGGCTGTTCTAACCCACGAAACGAGCTCATTTTTATTGGTTTCGCGTAAATTGAAGTAAAACATTATTCTGCGCACTTTTCATGTTTTGAACGTTTCCGAAAGAAAAATCACCTTAGGGAAGTTTTTGTTCATCTTCAGCTTCAGATTTTTTGATTGAATTCCATCTAGGTTTTTCTATCAAGTTTATCTCTCAACCAGTTCAGTTTCTGTTAAATTTGTTTGCGTTGTCTTTTTGGAAATTTAATTCTGTACAACTTTTGTTCTTTGAGTCTTGGTCAATTTGAATTATTTAAGCATGAAACGGTGCATTTTTATACTTCTTTAGTAAATTACTTATGATTAAATTATACTAACTTGGTTTTGCAGGATGGTGGGTCTTACTAACTTTTTATGCAGGGCTGACTCACCATATTTTTAATTATATTTTGTTTATTTATAATCAATTTATATTTAGTTATGTACGGGCAAGAAACTAAATGCCACCGTATCTCGGGAAACTACCCATTCGTCTCAGTGCGGTTGGAACTACTTGTCTTGTCCCGTAACAAGAATTAACTATATTGTTGTTTGTGTCTGATGGACACGTGGGTGTCAATTCTTGTACTCATACCAGTATACTTGTATACTGACCCGTTTTGTCTCTTGGCAACTCGGGTGCGTTCTGTTTGAGCGCAGCTGAGCTTCCTTTGCAGGATTAGTTGAGGCTACGGTGGTGACGTGGAATTACTTTAGTTGTTGGACTTGTCATTTGGATTTCTTTTGTTTTCTTGAGCTTAGGGTTGATATTAGTTTATGTATTTATTATTTTTTTTTATGACTTAGTATTGGAATAATTTGGCATGGTTTGTAATCGTACTTTATTTAAGTTGTTTGACTAGTTATTGTTACCTTGATATTGAGGTATTGGTTAGTTATGAATTTATGGTGGATGGTTTGGTTTGCGTTTAGTTTTTTTTTGTTTCACTCCTAAGATTTGGATGATGGAATATTGATTAGGGTTAGTTTTAATATAATATTTAATTGTCCGAATTTTGGGGCGTGACAGTTTGGTATCAAAGCTCTAGGTTACCCTAGACTTGTGAGAGTTTAGGTGATCCTTGGATTGTGGGAACATGGGTTAGCTGGTTGAGGTTGGTGGTTGAATTTATTCTAGGTATTCATGAACGAATTCTTCTTGTGTGTTAACTTGAAGGTGATGGCTAGAAGATATAATTTGAGAAGCGCTGAGTCCAATGGCATAGGGGAAGGAACAGCTGCTAACGCAACGGCAACTGCAACGGCAGCGGTAGCAGCGACTGCTACAGAGGCAACCAATACGGTGCCGGTTAATGTGGGAGAGATGATGGCTCAATTACTTCAGGTGGTGCAGAACAATAATCAAGGCCAGCAGGGAGATCCCTTTGCGAAGAGAAACAAATACTTTGGTTCTTTGGGAGGCCAAAAATTCTCTGGAGATAAAGGACTTATTGCAGCTGACGCTTGGGTTCAGAGATGTGAGATGGTATTTGGTCGTATGCAGCTCACCGAGGTCCAAAAACAGGAGCTGGCGACACATCAGCTTGAGGGAGCAGCCTTATTTTGGTGGAACTCGTGGAAAGAGGGTCTAGACTTGACGACTTTGACTTGGGCAGATTTCAAGATTCGTTTTGATCGGAAGTTTGTTCCTACTGCTATTCAGTTTCAACTGAGTGATGAATTTTCGAAATTGACTCAAGAGGGTAGAACAGTGATCGAGTATGTCACCAAGTTTAATGAGTTGTCCCGTTATGCCCCTTACTTGATCGACACGCAGGAGAAGAAGAATGAGAAGTTTATTAGGGGATTGAATCATTACCTGTCTAAGTCCCTTATTCCCTTTGATGCTGAACCGTTTGACAGGGTTCTTGACTTGGCACTACTGTTGCAGCCTCTTGAGATCCCTACTTGGAAGTGGGAGTGCATCTCTATGGATTTCGTGGATGGATTGTTGCGGTCTAAGCGAGGCAATGAATCTATTTGGGTGATAGTGGATCGACTCAAAAAGTCTGCTCATTTTATTCCTATCAGTGTTCACCGAACTGCGGATAAACTAGCAAGGCTATATATTCGGGAAGTGGTGCGACTTCATGGCGCACCTGTTTCTATAGTTTCGGATCGTGATCCGTTGTTTGTGGCAGAGTTTTGGGAGAGTTTTCAACATGCTTTGGGTGCTAGGTTAGACTTGAGCACGGCTTATCATCCCCAGACAGATGGGCAAACTGAGCGGGTAAATCAGATCTTAGAGGATATGTTGAGAGCTTGTGTCCTCGATCTTGGTGGTAGTTGGGACGAACACTTACCATTGGTGGAGTTTGCTTATAATAATAGCTATCACTCTAGTATCGGGATGGCACCTTTTGAGGCTTTGTATGGGAGGCCATGTCGATCACCCGCTTGTTGGATGGAGGTAGGAGATGCGCCGTTGTTAAGGCCAAAGTTGGTGAGGGAGACTACGAAGAAGGTAAATATTATTCGGGAACGTATTAAGACTGCACAGAGTCGTCAAAAGAGTTACGCTGATAGAAAACGTAAGGGGGTTGAGTTGAATGTTGGAGATTTCGTGTTTTTGAAGGTCTCTCCGATGAAGGGTATTATGCGGTTCGGAAAGAAAGGAAAGTTAGCACCTAGATTTGTGGGACCATATGAGATCATTGAAAGGATTGGTAATGTGGCTTACAAATTAGATCTACCACCTGCTTTAGCTATGATTTACAATGTGTTCCATGTATCTTTATTGCGAAAGTGTGTACAAGACCCTTCCCAAGTAGTATCACCAGAAGTGTTGGAGATTAGTGATGATCTAACATATGAGGTGCGACCGGTTACTATTCTAGATCGGGATGTAAAGCAGTTGCGGCGCAAGAAAGTGAACTTGGTGAAAGTGCAATGGAGCGAAGATGAGAACGATATTACTTGGGAGTTAGAAGAGAAAGTTCGGCATATGCATCCGGAACTTTTTGTTTCGTACTCTTTTCTATCGAATCTCGGGACGAGATTCTTTTTAGGTGTCTATATTGTAGCGATCCTAATTTTCTTTAGTCAGTATTTTATTATTATTATGGTTATTATTATCTTATTTTATTTTTGACTTTATTAATTGTGTGGTCACATAAGAGTTACTGTGATATTTAATGGATTTAATGTTGTAATTATTAATTTGGTGGTTACATGAGATTTAATGTGATATTTAATGGATTTAATGATGTAATTATTAATTCGGTGGTTACATAAGGTTTAATGTGATATTTGAGGCATTTAAGGTTGTAATTATTAAATTTACTGCATATTATAGTTTATTAAGCTATTATATATTGAGATTTAGGTTTATAGTATAAGATTATTAGGTTATACTAGCTCTTAGGTTATTATATATATAATAACATAGAAGTATTCAACTAGGTTTAGGAGATCATAAGGATAAGAGAGAGACCAAGTTGAGAGAGAGAGAGAGAGAGAGAGAGAGAGAGAAATCAAAGAAGACAAAGAAAGGGGCGGTAGCAAGGAAAAAAGAGGAGAGGGAAGGAAAGGAAAGATTAGAGTTTTGTTTTGGTGACTCTAGTAGTTTCTAAATATTCTTTGATCTTCAATAAAGTATTGTGAGTACAAAACTCACTTCCCTTGATTTATATTTAATTCGTTGTTTTTATTTATTTATTTATATTTATTTGAGGTTGAATTGATTTTATATTTGCATGTAGATGATTGATTGATTTTAATTATTTTGATTAAGTTGTGTATGCCAGGTTAAGGGTGTTTATATGGATTTATTTTATGGTTGTAACCACACTCATGGTTATATGAAATTAAAATAAATTAGAAACCCATAGATAAATTCCTTATACTCCACCGTGACTCCATGGATTGTTGTTTTATTTGAGTGATGGTGAGAAAGAGTGTATAAAAAAGTGAGGATTATGAGAGTTGTTTAATGCTTTATGCCCGGCATTGTTATATTTGTCTCATGATGTTGATGAGATGTTATTTATATTGTTGCCTCGTTCTCATGAGTAGACGAGTGCTTTGATTTACGCGCGTACGTATATGCTAACCATCCGGGGAGTGTGAGTCAAACTCGGGACAATATCCCCGTGCAAGTTTGGCTTCGAAGCGGTGTTAGATATACGGGAGGCACATGGGATATATGTGTAGGCCAGAAGTGGAGGGCCGAAGTGGTGGAGTTAAGGAACAAAGAATTTAATTATGAGTTTATTGATATAGTGTGAATTGTATTGATTTGTACATGTTGATAAATAGTAAACGATTTCGATAAATTATGAGATTTGAGCAGAGGCATGCATACGTGATTTTGGACAACTTTTGTGTTGTAGCTTTTTATTAAAAAGATCGATTAGAACTTATAATCGGATGACCTTGGTTATTGTCGGTTTGATTCATTTTGATAATGCAGATTTTATAGGCTGTTTTAACCCACGAAACGAGCTCATTTTTATTGGTTTCGCATAAATTGAAGTAAAACATTATTCTGCGCACTTTTCATGTTTTGAACGTTTCCGAAAGAAAAATCACCTTAGGGAAGTTTTTGTTCATCTTCAGCTTCAGATTTTTTGATTGAATTCCATCTAGGTTTTTCTATCAAGTTTGTCTCTCAACCAGTTCAGTTTCTGTTAAATTTGTTTGCGTTGTCTTTTTGGAAATTTAATTCTGTACAACTTTTGTTCTTTGAGTCTTGGTCAATTTGAATTATTTAAGCATGAAACGGTGCATTTTTATACTTCTTTAGTAAATTACTTATGATTAAATTATACTAACTTGGTTTTGCAGGATGGTGGGTCTTACTAACTTTTTATGCAGGGCTGACTCACCATATTTTTAATTATATTTTGTTTATTTATAATCAATTTATATTTAGTTGTGTACGGGCAAGAAACTAAATGCCACCGTATCTCGAGAAACTACCCATTCGTCTCAGTGCAGTTGGAACTACTTGTCTTGTCCCGTAACAAGAATTAACTATATTGTTGTTTGTGTCTGATGGACACGTGGGTGTCAATTCTTGTACTCATACCAGTATACCTGTATACTGACCCGTTTTGTCTCTTGGCAACTCGGGTGCGTTCTGTTTGAGCGCAGCTGAGCTTCCTTTGCAGGATTAGTTGAGGCTACGGTGGTGACGTGGAATTACTTTAGTTGTTGGACTTGTCATTTGGATTTCTTTTGTTTTCTTGAGCTTAGGGTTGATATTAGTTTATGTATTTATTATTTTTTTTTATGACTTAGTATTGGAATAATTTGGCATGGTTTGCAATCGTACTTTATTTAAGTTGTTTGACTAGTTATTGTTACCTTGATATTGAGGTATTGGTTAGTTATGAATTTATGGTGGATTTTTTTTTGTTTCACTCCTAAGATTTGGATGATGGAATATTGATTAGGGTTAGTTTTAATATAATATTTAATTGTCCGAATTTTGGGGCGTGACAACGCCACATCTGCTCCGAGAAGAAGCTGTTTACAACTTTCGAGCCGGTTACAAATGGTGAGAAGTTATTTATGGAAAACTCTGCTACCTCGATTGTTGAGGGGAAAGGAAAGGTGGTCTTGAAGTTGACGTCAGGAAAGGAGCTAACCTTGAACGAAGTCCTGTATGTTCCGGACATTTGTAAGAATCTTGTCTCAGGGTCTCTTCTCAGCAAACATGGTTTTCGCATTGTTTTTGAGTCCGACAAGGTCGTTTTGACCAAGAGCGGAGTGTATGTGGGTAAGGGTTATATGTTGGGGGGTATGTTCAAACTCAATGTAATAACTGTTATCCCAAAGATGAATAAAGATGCATCTTCTTCTGCTTACATGCTTGGGTCTTCCAATTTGTGACATAGTAGACTAGGACATGTGAACTTTGAATCTTTATGTAGATTAATCAAGTTAGATCACATACCATCTTTTAAGATTAATCCAAAACACAAGTGTGAGACTTGTGTTGAAGCGAAGTTGACAAGATCTTTGTTTCATTCTATTGAAAGAAGTTCAGAGCCATTGGACTTAGTGCATCGTGATGTGTGTGACTTAAAGTTTATACAATCACGTGGTGGCAATAAATACTTCATCACTTTGGTTGATGATTGCACTAAGTATTGTTATGTTTATTTGTTCAAAAGCAAAGATGAGGCTATTGACAAGTTTATTCTTTATAAGAATGAAGTTGAGAATCAATTAGGCCGCAAGATTAAGGCTTTAAGAAGTGATCGTGGTAGTGAGTATGAATCACCTTTTATTGAGATTTGTGCTCAAACTGGGATTATCCACCAAACCACGGCGCCTTATTCTCCTCAATCAAATGGGGCTGCTGAGCAAAAGAATAGGGCGCTAAAGGAAATGATGAATGCAATGTTGATAAGTTCTGGATTGCCACAGAACATGTGGGGGGAAGCAATTCTCTCTGCAAATTACATTCTGAATAAAGTACCCCGGAAGAAGGTGGACAAGACGCCATATGAGTTATGGAAATGTGTGAAGCCTTCGTATAAATTCTTACGAATGTGAGGGTGTCTTGCAAAAGTGGCAATTCCTATACCCAAACGAGTTAGGATAGGCCTGAAATCCGTAGATTATATATTCATTGGTTATGCACATAATAGTAGTGCATATTGGTTTCTTGTACATAAGTCTGAAATTCCAGACATACACAGGAATACCATCATGGAGTCAAGGAATGGATGTTTCTTTGAAGACATTCTTCCTTGCCAAACCCATGAAGGGGTTCCAAGGTCTTTGGAGCAATTTGATGAGCTTGCTAGTGATGATGATCATGTTGATGATCAAGGTGATGATCAAATTGAGGTTTTAGATAAGCCTAGAAAGAGTAAAAGGGCTAGGATATCCAAATCTTTTGGTCCAGACTTCTTGACTTATATGGTTGAGAACGAACCTCAAACTTTTCACGAAACTGTGACTTTTCCTGAGAGTCCTTTATGGAAAGAAGCAATCAAAAGTGAGATTGACTCCATCTTACAGAACCACACCTGGGAGTTGGTAGATTTACCTCCAGGTTGCAAGCCTTTAGGTTGCAAATGGATTTTTAAAAGAAAGATGAAGGCCGATGGGTCAATTGACAAGTATAAGACGAGGCTCGTTATCAAAGGGTACAAACAACGAGAAGGCCTGAATTACTTTGATACGTACTCACTTGTAACTAGGATAACATCCATTCGCATGGTGATTGCGATAACAGCATTGTGTAATCTAGAAATACACTAGATGGATGTAAAGACAGCTTTCTTAAATGGGAATTTGAATGAAGAAATCTACATGGAGCAACCTGAAGGGTTTTCAGCTCCAGGGAAAAATAAGAAAGTCTGTAAACTTGTCAAATCTTTGTATGGTTTGAAGCAAGCGCCTAAACAATGGCATGAAAAGTTTGACAATGTAATATTGTCAAATGGGTTTAGAATCAACGACTGTGACAAGTGTATTTATGTCAAAGACACTGACAGAGGTTATGTCATTTTGTGTCTATATGTTGATGATATGCTCATTATAGGTAGCAATGATAAAATGATCAAAACTACCAAGAAGTTGTTAAACTCTAAGTTTGAGATGAAGGATATGGGCATTGCAGATGTTATTCTGGGAATTAAGATTACCAGAATCTTTGGCAGAATTGTACTATCTCAGTCTCATTATATTGATAAGATTCTTGAGAAGTTTAGTGGATCAGATACGAGTGTGTCATCGACACCTGTAGACTTAAGTCTACATTTTACCAAGAATAATAAAGAAAGTGTCTCTCAATTAGAATATTCTCGGATAATTGAAAGTTTAATGTATCTGATGAGTTGTACTAGGCCAGATATAACTTACTCAGTTAGCAGGCTTAGTAGACACACAAGTAATCCTGATGCTTCTCATTGGAAGGGCATTATGCGAGTGTTAAGGTATTTACGCTACACTCGGGATTATGGGCTGCACTATACTCGATATCCAGCGGTGCTTGAAGACTATAGTGATGCAAATTGGATATCAGATATAAAGGACTCAAAGTCCACTAGTGGATATGTGTTCACTCTTGGTGGGGCAGCCGTGTCTTGGAAATCTTCCAAGCAAACATGTATGTCTAGATCAACGATGGAATCAGAGTTTATTGCTTTAAATAAAGCAATAGAAGAAGTTGAATGGCTACGCCATTTCTTTGAAGATATTCCACGTTGGTCTAAACCTGTGCAAGCTATTTGTATTCATTGTGATAGTCAATCTGTAATTGGTAGGGCACAAAGTAATATGTATAATGGAAAGTCTAGACATATCCGTCGTAGACATAATTCCATACGACAACTACTTTTGAATGGAGTTGTCTCTATAGACTATGTAAAGTCTAAGGACAACATTGCGGATCCGCTAACCAAAGGGTTAAATCGAGTGTTAGTCGAAATGTCGTCAAAAGGAATGGGGTTAAGGCCTTTGGAAGTTACCGGAATGGAAACCAACCTAGTTGACTGGAGATCCCAAGATCTAGGTTCAATGGGACAACTTAATTGCGTGTAACAATGGTATGTCACTGAGGAGGTTAAACCTCCATCTATTCCTTCTATCAGTGATACTTGTAAGTGTAGAGGTTAAGCTGAGCTTTTAATGACTCTAGTGTGTTAAGCTGTTCAGCTGAGTATTGCAGGATACTCAAGTAGAGTCACCTATGTGAGTTTGAAGTGGGGCCGCTTCTAGAAGAATTGGGCAGGCCAAGATTCTTTGAAACCACTCGCTGAACCAGGCTAGTGCCCAGGGCCACACAGGGCACACCAGTGAGAACAGAATGGTGGTAGGAGTAATTCCCGTGTGAGATCTATTGTCTCACTTTACATAAACGGCAGAGCAGTTCAAGATGTCTTATTCACTGATTAGCCAGTAAACTCGATAGGTTTTCACTAGGAGAGGTTCAAAGCCAAAAGTTACCTTCTCTGATGTCGGGGTTAGCTCATTGCACTCTCTCTTCGAGTCATTATTGTTAAACGATGTCCGTTTGTTGAGTCTTTCGGTCAATTTTTATTCATGTGGAGGATTGTTGGAAAAAATAGTTTTTTGGTGACTTTAATTAAATATTAAAGTGGATCCCAACCATCTATTGTGTTGGGTCCAAGTGGGTCTAGATACTTTGCAATGAGATCTTTACACATATAGCCAAAACCATTGAAAATTGAATGAGAAATTGCCCTATGAAGTTAGCTTCATGAAAGAGTTAATGGAGTTTGTAACTTCTGCCTGTATTGCAGAGTTTAATAGTGCATTAATGGGGCTTGTAACTTCTGTCTTTATTGTAATGTTTAATAGTGCATTAATGGGGTTTGTAACTCCTACCTTTATTGCAGAGGTTAATAGTGCATTAGTGACCAGCCATAAAGGCTGGAGGCTTCTCCTCTCTCTCCTATACATGTATAAATTGAGACCCTCCTGTCAAGTCTCCAAAACAGAAATTGTTTCTTCCATTCTTTTAGTCAGTTTGTCAGAAAGTTCCTACTGTGAGAGAGTGCTGCCACTGTTTTGTTCGCTAAGCTAGACAGAGAGTGCTTTTGCCGTAGCTGATTTTTGACCGTCGTATCCTGGGAGACAGACGTCGGGATTCCTCAAGCACTCGACCAGTGAGGCGGCGAAATCTGTTTTAAGAAAACTGCTACCATGCAGGCTTCGGTTTGGTTTCTTTATCATTTTATTGTTTTGTGTATTTCTGTTGAAATTTAGTTGTAATTATTAGTATATGTTTTGGTATATAATTTTGATTTCTTCATAAATCTATTTAATTAATTTCATAATTTGAACAACACCGATCACATTCAAATCATCAAGGAAATACTTATAAAAATAGCCTCCAATATAAAAAACTTTGGTAGCTCTACTCCCAGAATTTGGATGGCTTAAATCTTAAAAACAGCAAATTACGCACTTTATAAAAAATAAGATTGCAAAGACCACTCGAACACACATTTCGCTGCTCGAGCGGTGTGAGTAAAAGCGGTGCAAAACATATAAGCCGACCGCTCAAGCACACATTTCACTGCTCAAGCCATAAAACTTATTTCTCAAACGTTTAGTTTGCAAGCAAAGATATTAGGTGCTCATATTCACCGTTCGAGCACACAAATGACTGGTCAAGTTGTCAAACAACTTTGGCTTCGGGGGCGTTGCCCCTCAACCCCATCTAGGCGTTGCCCCCTAGATCTCCATAAGCTAACCGGACAGCTCAATCTTCGTGCATAGTCAGCAAAGTGACAAATATGAAAGGCTCAAGATCACAAACCCCTCTGCATAGGCGCATTTAAACACTTACATTCTCACTGAAACAAAAGAGTAAATAAAATTACAACTAAAAAGAATTTTGTCAAACGAGATTGTCAATTACAAAACCCTAACAAAAAGAGCCCTCTCAACCCCTACTCAAACATACTCTAATCTGGTTGAGATTGTAAATGAAAATACTAACAGAGAACTACTACTCCTTTGATGATGATTTGAGCCAAATTGTCACTCTAATTTTTACGAGGGTAGAGGTTTCCCATATATCAAGTTTAGCATAACTTTTGTGTGAGAATGATATACTTTTTAACTATAGAACCCATTATTTTGAAGTAATCAAAAGTTACATTTTATTCACATAATTTTACTATGTCATGCGTCAAAAGTGAATGCTAAATAAATAGTTCAAGCCATGGTTGAGTTCGATGTGCTCTTCAGTGGGTTGTTCCATTCTTTTTCAATGAAAAACGCTATATATATATATATATATATTTGAAACTAATCCTAACTTGCCCTTCGCTAGTTAAAATATTAAAAAAGTATACAAATCCAAATTTATCCATTTAGTTTTTTTGGTAAGAAATTGTATAGTGAATTTGTACAATATGAGATATATATATATATATATATAGAATAAATCTAAATTATAAGATAATAATTCTAAATAATTTTTAAATAATTAATTTTGAATTCGTAAAAAAACACCCTACTTTTGCTCTTTCAGGGAACTACCTTGAAAATGTAGATCTACTTTTTGTCATTCTCACTTCCTAATTATAAATTTTAGTAGAGAGAGAAGAAAAGCAAGCATTTAGAAAATGACAGACTCTAAATATTTTATTAATATTTTTATTAAAAATCTTACATGAGTATAGAATCCACAGTATGTGAGTCCATGACTGAGCATGAAATATCTTTTTATGTACCACTAGAAGTGTAGCTCAACTCGACTCATGTCGGATCTAAGAAGTCCCTCCAAAATTCGCCATTAACACAAACTCAAGGCAGATTCTTTCATTTGATAAATACTACCATCAAATAATTTTTTTAAAAAAAATTTATTCAGAAACATCACCAGTCAGCATCCACCAAAAACAGAACAAAATGAAAGGGGTCTTGCTTAGTTAAATGAAACGTGGATTTTGTGAGTTTCAAAATAGAAAATTCTTTGAATTGATCTCATCCGTAAACAAAATAAATTTTTTTTAATGCTTGATTTGGTTCGAAAACTTGTATTTTATGAAAAATAGTCGTTGATTTCATCTCATCGTTGTTCTTCGACTCGGAGTCCTCTGTCATAAATATCGTCGTCGGTCAACAATGTTTCAAGACTTTTTCAGCCGTGATTTGAGGTTGTGGAGGACATCTGTGGGGTTTATGTGGGGTGGCGAATGAGAAGTTTTTTTTTTTTTTTTTTTTTTTTGAACGAAGAAAAAAGGGTTTTGAGGTATCATCACGGTCCTATGAGTCCTAACTCCGAGATAATTGGTTGCCAATTAAGAATTAACTCTCACCATGTGAGGGACTCACTACTGAGGCATCAGAGGAGCTCAATTATACCCTCCACAGGCCGTCGAGACCCTACAGGCTGCCGAGGGTTCGAACCGGAATATAGAGGAGGGTCTTAAAGAGAACACTTTCACACTCTCCCAAGATTCGATCACTCTCCCCACTTGACGAATGAGAAGTTTGATAAGGGGTTGTAACATCAAATCAAGAGATATTGATTATTGAGATTTGGATGATGAAATGTTGCTATGCTCAGCGCCAGAAGAATTTTTTTTTTTTTAAAGTTAATAAGTAAATTTTCCAAATCTACTATCTAATGTTAGTTTAATCGGAATAAAATAAGAGATAAAACTTTAAATGTATGTATTGATTTCACAACACATAAGACATTTTAGAGACAAAATATACAAATGCACTTTCAATGCTTAGAAGATATGGAGATATTGATTGTCTATATATTCTTAATTTACGGCTAACACTGCAATGGGCATGTTTGGTAGGGTTTATAAGGTGTTTGTTTTAATTTTTAGTTTAATTTAAACTAAAATATCGTGTTTGGTGTAGTTTAAGTTAACCAGCTTATAACTTAAATCAAGCTATTTCTCAGCTTATCTCAAAAGCTTATCAGGGGATACTTAAATTTTTTACTTAAGTGCGCAGCTGGTGTGGGGAATAAAATTACTTAAATGCCCTCGTCAATACTCAAATATTAATATTAATTAAAAAATAAAAAATTGTATATTTCTGAAGAAAAAAAAAATCAATATTAATTGATATTAATTATTAATAAATTCATATTGTATATTTTTATATTAATTAAAAAATAAAAAAATTGTATATTTCTGAAAAAACAAAGAAAAAAAATCAATATTAATTAAAAAAATCAATATTAATTGGTATTAATGAATTAATTATTAATTGATACTAATTAATAACAATTGTTGATTATTAATATTAATTGATACTAATAAAAATTAAATATTAATATTAATTTATACTAATTAATAATTTTAATATTAATTGAGACTAATTAAGTCATTAATTGATACTAATTAATAATTTTAGTATTAATTGATACTAATTAATTTATTATTGAAAATAATTGTGACAATAATACTTCCATTACATTTTTAGCAAATGTATTAATTTTTATATTAATTGATACTAATTAATACTACTTATATTAACTTTTATTAATGAAATATTTTTTTTTAAATTAAAACTGAAAAAAATGACAAAATAATCATTTTTATATTATATAAGGGCAGAAAAGACAATTATACAGTAAAAAGCTATTTTACAGCTTATTAACCAAACACTACTCTGCTACTTAAATTCATAATCCCACAGCTGCACCAAACAGGTTAATAGCTTATGTTCACAGGTATAAGTCATAATCTATTTAAGTTATAATATATAATCACTTTTTTACAGCTCTACCAAACGGGGTCAATATATAAGAGTTTTAAAAATCAAATTTTTTAATCTCTAAAAGCGAAAATTTTGTTACAAAAGATATTTAGAAATCGATTTCTATCGTCCTGAGGAGTGTCACTAAAATGTCATCTCAAAAAGTCAAAAATAAAACTTTTAGCAACAAAATTTTAAAAATATCACTAATAAACACTTTCAGGACAAAATAACTTAGTCTCAAAATGATTTATTTTTGGAGATAAAAAATTTAATCTCAAAAAGATAATAATTCATCACTAATGTCCAATTTTCGTTACTAAAAATACAATGACGACACTTTTTGCAACAAAAAATTTGGTCCCAAAAAAATAATAATTCATCACTAATGTCCAATTTTCGTTACTAAAAATATAATAACACTTTTTATAACAAAAATATTTAGTTCCTAAAAAATAATTATCCCTAAATTCTGGTCTCTAAAACTTTAATTTTTTATAGTGTAAGCCGAGTAAAATTTTGTTTGGAATGTATTATATAAGTACATTTTTTATTTTTTTAAGTCACATCGCCTCCTTACTTTTCTAGACATCTTTTTGTAAAAAAATTAAAAAATATGCTTATTTATATCATCTCAAACAAATAAAAAATGCTAAGAACCCTAAAAATTTTATCAAGTTTTTTATTAAATGTTTCACATGGATGTGAGACCTACACCATGTGAGTCCCATATAAATCTCATACCCATATAAAATATTTGATAAAAAAATTAATAAATTTTTAAGATCTGTAGCATTACTTAAGCCTAATCCCTTCTAAAAATACTAAAACAAGAAACCCTAATAATATTATTAATTGGATTAGGCATTTAAATATATTAGTCAAAAAATTAAAAAATTACTATAAATTATCATATTATTCTTTTAATTTTTTTGTATATTTTTTTGGTAAAAAATTGAAAATATACTAAAATAATTTATTTCCAACATGATTTGAAGTTGATGTGAAAGGAAACAAAATGGAAAGAAAGAGGTCTTTCATCCTTTGTTCATATAAATTGATAAAATGGTAAGAAAGAATAAGAAATTATGAGAATTTTTTTCTCTTAAAACCTATGTTTTTATTTCTCACAAAAAAATTGTGAGATTTAATGAGAAAAAACAAAAACTTTGCTTTTATAAAAAAAATTATAATATTTAAACCCAAAATAAATAAAATAAATACGTGGCTTGTTTTATTATTCATCCAAATAAAGTGGTTAATAATTGGTCATTTAGGAAGAAAAAACAAAAAAGAATTGATTGTGAGTTTTTTAATCGTATCGTATTTTTTTCTCATCTACTATACCAAACGGACCCTAAGAGAAACCCTCCTAATAATATTTTTTTCAATAAAAAAAAGAAAAGAAAAAGAGAGAAAAAAAAAACTAGGGTTAGGGTTCCTGAATTGCACACGCATAAGGTTGGGAAACAGAAGATCTGTGCCTCACGTTGGTCTGTCAGTCCAAGTCCAAACATAGATTGCATCACTAACAAAAACACAGACAATAAATATAAACCCTGCAAAAACTATAGATGAAAGAAGAAAGTACTACCAGAAAAAACTTTTGCCTTTCAAGAAAAGAAAAAAAATCATAAAAGTTGGGGGTTATCAACATCATCATCATCAAGTAGAGAGAGAGAGAGAGACCCAGAAAATAACAAAAGTGATAGAGAAGGGCATGATGATCATTCATCATCATGACAAAAATGAAAAAGAAAAATAAAAATAAAAAGGAGATGGGCAAAGCAGGTAATCATGGGGGTAGAAGAGTACAATACAGGGTTCTTTAATTACCTTACTTGGTGGTGGTGGTGTTGTTGGTCCTTATAATAGAACAAGAAGAGAAAACATGGAGAGCGTGTTTGGATGAAGATATCACGAGGGTTTTGCAAAGAGATGCCAACAGAGCTCAGTTGGCAGTATGCCCACCTCCACTTTGAGGGATTTTGATGGGTTGTTTTTTGTTCTGATAGGAGAGGAGGTGGACAGAATGCCAATGAAGTCTGTGAGAAACCCTTTGCTAAACCAACATGAAAGCCAAGAACATCTGTGTATTCATCACCATTGAAAGACACAAAACACTCACAAACACACACGCGGCGGTGGAGGGGGAGAGTAAGAAATTTGAGAGATTGGAGAGGGGTAGATGTTCTATTTAAGATGGGATGATGCCGATACAGTAAATGAGAGAGAGAGAGGGAGAGAGAGATGATAAATGTGGAGGATGTTAATACACCAATAATGTTACAACTTTAGACATAAAAATAAAATTTCTAAAAAATTTTATTTTATATGTAAATTTCATATTTTATCGGTTCAAATTTCATTACATATGCTTATTTGGTAAAGAGTAATGTTAAAAATATTAATTTTTTTATCAAATAAATAATTAAATGTTATATGAATGTGGAGTCCACAAAAATGTAGGGTCTACACTCATATAAAATATTTGATCATTTATTTAGTAGAAAATTTAGAACTTATAACATTTTCCTTTCATAAATTATATGAATCTCAAATTTTGGTGATTGGAGTTGTTGCTGTACATGGCGCAATAGCAGTAACTGTTGCACATTTTATTAGGCCCATTTTAGGGCGTAATTCAATAATCTAAACTATTTACATTTTGAAAGATATCGAATAAAATATACGTATAAAAAATCACGTTGATCAGATATCTTTATCTCTTTCATCAAATCATATTTGTATTGAATTTTATATTTTCAATTACATTTATCTTCTTTTTTTTATAAAATATAAATGTGATTTGTTGAAAGGGCCAACAATATCTGATTGATATGGTTTTTTATTGATATATTCTATTCGATATTTTTTAAAATGTGAACGGTTCAAATTATCAAATTAGTTTTGAAAATGAACCCAATAAAGTACGCAAGCTTTTTTTGGTTAGTACACAACTATTTTTGACTGTGTAAAATAATTTTTTATTATTATGATTTGATCAGGATAAATTATAATAAATAGCTTTTGAGTTTTACATAAAATATAAATTATTTTTTATAATTTTGTAAATTACAAATACCCCTTATTAAAATCTTTTATTTTATAAAATTAATGAAAAAATAAAATTTCTAACTATTTTTCTATATAATAATAAAATTTTTGAATTGTTAACTAAAATATATTTATGATATTATTAAAAATTATTAATTAATTTAATGATTTATTAATAAAAATGTCATTTGTTATGCGATTAGAAATTTGAAGAGACAATATGTAATTTTCAAAATCACATAAAATAATCTGAATTTTAATCAAATTTCAAATGATATATTTGTAATTTATCCAATTGATTATGTCTTATTAGATTAGTTATGATATACTGTAGTTATAATCGAAAAAAGTATTTAGTTATGACTATTTTTTATAGTTATAACTGAAAATAATTTAGTTAGGATATTTATGGTAATAAATGTCATAACTTGTATATGGTACACACTTTTTTTTAAAGATGTGTATTCTAGTATGACCCAATTAATTTTAAGGGTAAATTATACTGACCTTTACCGAGTCTTAGAGAAAATATATAAATTTTCAAAAAAATTGACATAATTATACTGAGCTTTCTTAAAATTTTAATTCATATAATATTTTACTCATTTTTTACCAAAAATTCATTATTGGGCGAATACAAAATTAATATTATCATCTCTTTTATATTGAAATGTAAATTTTATGCTCTATATTTTTGTCTTCATATTATTTATATTAATTTTTGTCTTTTTAATCTTATTTAAAATGAAGTCATTATAATTATTTAGACTTGTACTTTTAAAATTTTAATATAATTAAAGACATAATATAATTAGAGACAACATATTTTAGTTCTTACTGTTTTTTTTTTTTTTTAAGACAAAGATGCAAACATGATTTATAGCATTGGTTGGCTACACATCGTGGGATAGTCATACCACTGATATGTTGTTGACAAAAGGTTTTACAAAATCAGGAGCTTGAGAATACAGTATAAGGGCTCCTTGATAAAAAAAAAGTAAATTTACATACACAAAAATTAAACCCAAAATGGAACACAATCTTTTTACAAAGAGTGAGGCTCACCTGTATGAGATCCACTGGTGAAACTCATCCTTTATGAAAGAATTGTCACATTCTGTCTTTAATTTAATATTATTATGATAAAAATAAGAAATAAAAATAAGAAATAAAAATAAGTAATAAATAACTTTTGCAATTTTGTCGAAGTAGAGTCTACCCTTATCATAGCGTGGGCTCTACTCCAACTCTAGATAAACACTACAAAATTATTATAAAATAAGGTAAATTATAAATGTAATTATTGAATTTTACTTCAAATATAAATTATTTTTTGCAATTTTAAAAATTACATTCCGTTATTTAAAATTTCTAATTTCATAATAAGTGGTTTATTTTATTAATAAATTATTAAATCAAATAACAGTATTTAGTGATGTTAGAAATATATTTAAACTAATAATTTAAATAATTTTATTACTATATAGGAGAGCAGTTAGGAATTATATTTTTTCAATTAATTTTGTTAAATAAAAAAATTCTGATAAGAAAGTGTGGGGATATATTTTCTGAGTATCAACACGTGGCCAAGGTGACGTCGACGTGTCAGCCGAGGTGCCACGTGTCCTGGTTGTTATGCCGAGGTCATCTCGGATAGGCCGAGGAATCCGAGATAAGCGGATGAGGGACAAGAGTCCTAGAATGAGAGAAGACTTCAGTTTGTATTAAGATAAGACTCTTAGAGAGTTTATCCTAATCTTACTAAGAATTCAAGATTAGCAGTAATCCTGAGTCCATAGAAGTTAGGCTTCTATTGGGACTAGGTTTATGTTGGCTATAAAAGAGAGACACCCCCATGGGTCTAAGGTATGCTTTTGATACTCAAGATTGTGAGTTTAGCACTTAATTTATCTTTGAGAGATATACTGACTTGATCGTTGGAGTGCCCCCGGGTGGACGAACCACCGCCGGAATCTTCTCTTTCTGTTACAGGTCAGCCAGGTGCCATCTATTCTGCCAGTGCTCTCCAGCTGGTTACTAAGCGGGCAGTGTGGTCAGAAAATCACATACGCAATTTGGCGCCGTCTGTGGGAAAGAAAGAATAATAGATGGCCAATGAAAGAAAGAAGAATAGATGGCAAATGAAAGAAAGAAGAATAGATGGCCAATGACGGACAGAAGGATCAGATTGGAGACAACGTTCCTGCTGGGAGTGGGAGACCTATCAACCTCAACGTTGAAGGGGATGACCGCAACACAGAAACTCGTGACCAGAGTCACGGAGTGAAAGACGCCAGCCAGAAAGGTGACGCACCAAAGACACCAGATCGAAGCGGATACTACAACGAAGATGACCTCCAGGTATGGAAGGATAGATACCTACGGAGGAACGAAGACCCTTCTAGAAGGGATGCAAAGACAGGGGGCATGAGCGCTCCCAAGGAGATAACATTCAAGTATAGAAGAACTTATCCTAAGTGAGCAAATCCCGGATTCCAAATCCTGGATCCCGAATCCTAGAAGACATGATCTTGGCCTAGATGAGTAGGTCCGAGAAGAGAAGAGCTCAACCTGAGTGAGCAGATCCAAGATTCTAGCAGACAAGATCTCGGCACTTAAGTCCGAGAAAAGAAGAGCTCAGTAAGCAGATCTCAGATCCCAGAAGATAAAAAAAGAAAACACACAAGGTTGGATTGCAGTTAGCCAGGTTGAAGATCTTTTATAAGGTTCGCAAAGGAGTATGTGGAAGCCATGCAGGGGGTAGAGAGAAAAAGAATATGTTTACCACTTGTTGAAATTTGTAGTAATTTACAAGTTGGTTAAACCGATATGAAGTTTACCACTTGTTGAAATTTGTAACAATTTACAAGTTGGTTAAACTAATATGATGTTTACCACTTGTTGAAATTTGTAGTAATTTACAAGTTGATTAAACCGATATGAAGTTTATCACTTGTTGAAATTTGTAACAATTTACAAGTTGGTTAAAGCGATATGATATTTACCACTTGTTGAAATTTGTGGCAATTAACAAGTTGGTTAAACCGATATGATGTTTACCACTTGTTGAAATTTGTAACAATTTACAAGTTGGTTAAACCGATATGATGTTTATCACTTGTTGAAATTTGTAGCAATTTACAAGTTGGTTAAACCGATATGATGTTTAGCACTTATTGAAATTTTGTGTGAATTTACAAGTTGAAGTTAAACCGAGATGATAGTTAACACTTGTTGAAATTCTGTATGAATTTACAAGTTGAAGTTAAACCGAGATGATCTTTAACACTTGTTGAAGTTCTGTGTGAATTTACAAGTTGAAGTTAAACCGATGTGATATTTAACACTTGTTGAAATTCTGTGTGAATTTACAAGTTGAAATTAAACCGAGGTCGTATCGGAAGAAGATTGGTTTAAACAATTGTTGGAATTCTGTGTGAATTTACAAGTTATAGTTAAACCGAGGTCGTATCGAAAGAAAGATGGTTTAAACACTTATTGAAATTTTGAGAAAAATTTACAAGCTGAAGTTAAGCCGAGATTATGATAAAGGATGATGGTTAAAACACTTGTTGAAATTTTTGAGAAAAAATTGCAAGTTAAAGTCAAGCTCAAGCAATATCTGCGTACTTGCCGAGACTACCAGGTTGTCAAAACTTGAAATATGGAAAACTGAAGTCTTGATAGAAGACATTGAGAAAGTGATAAGTCCTAAGCAACACTTGTGAAAATATTTGTTACAATATTTTCAAGTGTTAGGACAAGGCCGAGATGAGCAAGATTAGAAATTGTGACAGAGGTATTTTACCCGAAGAGATTGCACAGTCAAGGTGTACTTTGAAGACATGCAAATTATTCTACGTGTAAAATCATACAAGAGCAGAAAAAAGAAGACATCCATTCAAAGAAGAAATTAGAGAAATGCATTTAAAGAAGAAAGAAGGCACTTTCGGCCTGAATATTGAAAAATAAATTATTCAGACTACAAAAATGGCACGTCGGCCGAATTAAAAGCATACAAAGAAAGACAAAGTACAAGGTATAAGGTACAAGGAGTAAAAGAAGGAAACAAAACTACTCGGCATCAATGGCAGGATATAAAAGACAATTGGGAAGATTTCTCAGCAGCCTTCTCGGCCTCGAGCTCAGCATCGATCTCCCGAAGAGTTTGATCAAAACTCTCATCGGCGATTGGCACTTCGGAGTTTGAAGGCAAGGATTGAAAGCAAGAATTTGAAAAAAGACACAGAAAACAGAAACAAGAATGTAATTCGTAATCAAGAATGGTGATAAAACTATCAGGAAATCGAGACAAAAAGATTGCACAGGTGTGTCAAGCCAAGAACAGTGACAGAAATCAACAGATGTGTGAACAGTGTGTATTCAAGAAGATGATTTGGAAATAACGGGTAAAACAGTAATGGTGATTAACAATAAAGCAGAGCTTCTTGGAAAGCAACAAGAAATAAAATCAGGAGGAACAGTGGCTTACCAGAAAGAGGGAAGCCAGAATGAGAATTGCCGAAGTCTGACGACGGATGCGAAAATGACAGAATGACATAAGCTTCACCAGAGCAGAGGAATGAAAACAGTTGCAGAGCTTGAAAGCTTGGACCAATGACGGATTTAAGCAAAAGAGCTAGAAAGAGAAAAAACCAGAGGATTGAATGAAAAAAGAGAAAAATCAGAGTCAAGAAGACGACAAAGTTCAAGAATAAAGCCAAGTGCACAGGCACTAAGTAAGTATGTGAAAAACAAGAAAGTAATGACCCAGACACGATGCTAGCAACAGAAAGCGGATATGGCAAGAACAATACCAGGCGTTCAAATAATTCAAAACTTGAAAACATACGAAAATAGAAGACAACAGAGGGCAAGTAAACGGATTCAGAAGAGTTATGAAAGATTGAGCTTAATAAAAGAGTTTATGAACCTACCAAGAGAAATGAACGCCGATATGAAGATAGCCGGAGTAAAATAGATGACTGGAAGTCAAGAACCCACCGAAGAATGTGAGTGGAGCAGTTGCAAAGCTCTTGGAGTTTACGAATTAATGGAACAAGAACCTCGGCTAGGAGGTGTGATCTCGAGCAGCTTGGAAAGCATGAAGCTTGATACTTGACAGAAGTGGACAGTAAAGTCCAGGAAACTTTGAGGTCGGCGAGTTTGATCTCGGATAGAGGGGCACAAATGAATAAACAGTGTAGGTTCCATCACCTCAGAATGCCGAGGTAATAGAACCTAGGGGGCAGTTGTGGGGATATATTTTCTGAGTACCAACACGTGGCCAAGGTGACGCCGACGTGTCAGCCGAGGTGCCACGTGTCCTGGTTGTTATGCCGAGGTCATCTCGGATAGACTGAGGTTACCTCCGAAGATATCAGAATCCGAGATAAACGGATGAGGGGCAATAGTCCTAGAATGAGAGAAGACTTCAGTTTGTATTAAGATAAGACTCTTAGAGAGTTTATCCTAATCTTACTGGGAGTCCAAGATTAGCAGTAATCCTAAGTCTATAGAAGTTAGACTTCTATTGGGATTAGGTTTATGTTGGCTATAAAAGAGAGGCACCCCTATGGGTCTAAGGTATGCTTTTAATACTCAAGCTTGTGAGTTTAGCACTTAATTTATCTTTGAGAGATATACTGACTTGATCGTCGGAGTGTCCCCGGGTGGACGAACCACCGCCGGAATCTTCTCTTTCTGTTGCAAGTCAGCCAAGTGCCATCTATTCTGCCGGTGCTCTCTAGCTGGTTACTAAGCGGGCAGTGTGGTCAGAAAATCACTCACACAGAAAGTATTTGTAATTTTTTAAATCATAGGAACAATTCATATTTTAAGTAAGAGACTTAATATATATTTAAGAATAATTTCTTTTAGTTGTATGAAAAAATATGAGTGATTAATGCTATACTTTCCCTTTCTGTTTGAATTTCTCGTTTTACCAAACCAAAAGTGTAAATACCTGTACATTCATAAGAGTAGTTTGATTTTTTCAAACTGGTACCAAAAAAAAAAATAAAGTTATAAATGCCAAACATATTTTTATTTAGAAAGGAGTGTGAGCGCGAGTGTGGTTAAGGATGTTAAACAAATTGAGCTATTTGAACTTGAGTCGGATTTGGTTTGTTGAAAGTTTGTTTGATATTGACTCATTACATAAAAATAAAATAAAAAAATTTACACATTTTAAAATTTGTTAATTTTTTTAAATCGTGTTTCAACGACTTATTACTTGGCATAATAAATTTATATGTACTATAAAAAGTTAACTTACCCAAACTCAACTCGTATTTGGTTTATTAAAAATTTGCTCAAAATCGATGCATTATGTAAATAAGTTAAATTTAAGTACATTTTAAAATTGGTTAAATTTTTAATTTAAATTTAAATATTTTAATACTTTATTACTACTTTTTATGTGTGGTGGTTTGTGGGGATAGAAAGATCATAATGAAATGGAAGGGGGCATATTTGGGAGCTTCTATTTACACACATTACTTCTCCTCTCCTCACACACTTAATGATATTTCTTTTATTACATTTCCATCCTAAAATAAAATTGTCAAAATATCCCTTTCTTCTTCAACCAAAACCCTAACTCTAACCCTAATACCCAACACAGTCCCTCCCCTCCGGTCATCTCCTTCCTCAACATCGTCCCCTCTATCAGTCACCTCCCTCCAGCCTCTCTCTTCTCGAATCGAAACCCCACGCCACCCCATCGTTCGTCTTTCACTTACCCTCCCCACCACCCCCCGTAACCCCTCACTTCGAAACACAACACCACCGCCGCCGCAGCTCCCACCCCTTCACGACCCTCAATTCTGCACACCCACAGAGAGAAAGAAAGGAGAACCTAAATCTAAAAGAAGACAAATTCGGTTCGACTATCAACCTTCGAAACCCTATTTTCGTGACTGAGAGAGAGAGAGAGAGAGAGAGAGGATGAGGTGGGGGTCGCGGTAGTGTCGCCGGTGGTGGAGGAAGGGGTGGGGATAGCGACTGGAAGTGAAAGGGAATGGTGGTGCTGCGTCGCCGCCGGTGAAGTGGTCGCTGGTGTGGAAGGTGTGTGGATTGGGAGGGTTGGAAAGTTGTGTGTATAAGGATATAATTGGAATAAAAGTGTGTAATAAGTAAATTTTATTTATTTATTTTTTTAAGGTGCGTGAACTGAGAAGGATGTGTAAAAAGTGGATTAGGTGTGTTCAAATAGAAGCTCCCGACATATTTAGAGTGAATGGAGGAAAAGAATCATCAATAGTTATTCTCTTCTTCTTTTTTTATTGCTTTTTTATCCGAAGAAATTTCTATTCAAGTAAGCCAAACAACATATACAGAAGAATCCATTCAATAGATAAAACTTACATCAAACAAAGAAAAAATCAGAGCAAGACGCACAAAGGAGTAAAACTATGAAAAAATCTAGGCACACAGCTTGTGCCCGTGCTCGTGCTCATGTTCGTACTCCAAAAGCAAACGTCGATCATAGGAGTTCTGTAATAGAACATGTCTGAGATAAATTATAGGTTACAGCCACAGAATAGGTAAGCTACTGATGAACTCTAAGAAACACAACCAAAAACCAAACTAGATAAGAAAAAAATAGGAAAAACTCAACCTCAGTCCTAGAAAACAACCAGATCCGTGGAGGCAGGCCAGATCCATGGCAGACATGGTGGCAATACAATGGTGGCGGCTATGTCAAGAGGAGGAGGGAGAAGGAACATGGCAGATCTAGCGTCGGCGGGAAGAGAGGAGGAGAAAACTAGCAAAACTTTCACCATGGGGATGAAGGCCGGAGGCTCAAGCCCCCCTCTTCCTTCCCCAACCGTGCTCCGAAAACAGAACACTAAAAGAGGAAGAGAGAGAAGCTCTCGTTTTATTCTCTTGAATCCCTCTTTATTGATGAAGTAATTCCCTTTCCCTAAGTCTTTTCTTGCCTTCGAGTATGGATTTGCTGAAGTTAAATTGTGGGATTAATATGTTTTCCTTTTAGTAGGAGTAATTTGAATTGCTCATCTCATTTGAAAAGTTAAGAAGAATATACATAAAAAAAATTGGGTTGATCAGACTAAATAGTTAAATGATTAATAACATATGTATTATAACAAATGAACGGTGTATTCTTAAAAACATATATGCTAGATAGATAAATATGATTTGATAGTATGACAATCGATATTGGATCAACTTAATTTTTTGTTGCATGGATAATTTTCTTGGTTGGTTGTTCGAGATGAACAGTATAGATCCCCAAAATGGGCCTAAGATAGTCCTATAATGGGTCAATTTCACCGTATAATTCAAATTTTTCAACTTTAGCGAATCTTGACTTGGCTCTCCCCTATCCCTTTTCGACTAATCATTTATTTTTGTATCATATTTTTTTTATCTCAAATTTTTCTATTTTTATTTTAATGTTTCAAAAAATAAAAAACTTAAGATTTTATATAATTGAATAATTAAAAATATATTAAAACAAGAGTGGAAAAGAAGTTGATGTCAAAAAAATTCTTAGGCCATATTTGTTTGGTCTCTTAAGTGGTGAGATTGGATTAATAATCCTGTGAGTTCCACCAAATCCATGTTTTGTTGTGTTATATGCTAAGTTCCATGGGACTACTAATCCTACTTAGGGGTAGGATTAGCATTCTCTTAGAGGGGCTGGGATTGCTAATCTAATCCCCTTGAATTGAAGCAAAATACCTATTTTATCTTTTATTTATCAAACACAATAAAATCTATTTTTTATGCAACAAAGACTTTTACGTAATTTTATAAATTTAATCCTAACCAACTAATACCATCACACTACTCTTTTTTTTTTTTTTTTTTGATCGGCAAAAAAGATACTTTATTGATGGAATAAAACAAGTACAAGGTACAAGACAGATTACATCAATAAAGAAAAGAAAAGTACAAAAGCATCACAATGAGCTAAATAATACCATCACACTATTCCTTAAACAAAAACACTTTATCTTACATCTCTAATTTAATACGATCACATTATTAATCTCTTCACTCAATCATAATATATTAGTAATCACATCCAACTTAATCTGCCAAATAAACCTGGCTTTAATGCATTCTCCCAGCTCTTGTTTCTAATGCACTCGCCATTTCTAATGCACTCACCATAAATATCTCTCTTTTAGGAGTTGTTTGATATGTGCTACTTTAACATATTTTTATTTTTATTTTTATTTTTTTTAATTGGATATTATCTCTTATTTAAGTCATATTATTTTTTTATCACATTATATATTTTTTTGTAAAAAGTAAAAAGATATACTTATTTAAATCATCTTAAACAACTCCTTAATTTTCTGAATAATTGTTCAAATGTAATTGTTAATAAGATTCAAATAATTATACATTTTTTTAATAAAAATATGTTATACAAAGATATAAAATTATTTTAAATTTTGTTAATCAAAATTGTTGAAGAATTTTTTCGTATTAATTAATTTATTTAAAAAAGTGTCATCACCCTATTGATATGATGGCAAACAAATTTTAATAGGGTAAATTACAAATCTCTTTTAAGATTTGCTTCAGGTGTGGATTATTAGTAGTTTGAAAAATTATAAATATTTTTTTGTTAAAATTTTTTATTTAACAGAATTAATTTAAAAAATAAAATTTTTAACTATTATTTTATATAATAATAAAAGTACTTAAATTATTAATTAAATAAATTTATAATATCATTACAAATCATTAATTGACTTGATGATTTATTAACAAAATGAGCTATTTATTATAAAATTAAAAAACGTCAAGGCCGGATGTAATTTCTAGAAAATCACATGGGCAATTTTTATTTAAATCAAACCTCAC
Source organism: Camellia sinensis (assembly GCF_055761805.1). Taxonomy (NCBI): domain Eukaryota; kingdom Viridiplantae; phylum Streptophyta; class Magnoliopsida; order Ericales; family Theaceae; genus Camellia; species Camellia sinensis. The sequence goes on from NC_138966.1 coordinate 20,224,373, forward strand.
AGAGTATTTTATAATTTACCCAATTTAATAAAAATGTTACTATATATATTTATATTTTTTCTAATACATCAAAAGCGGAGAAAATCTTGTTGGCACCTGTAACGTATTCAAATTATAGACAAATTTAATAAAAATAATTTATCTTAATATTGATTTTTTTTTTTTTGGGTACATAAGGAAATGATAAAATCTTGTGGTAAAAATTGGGAAAAATATATTTCAATGAGTTTTTTTTTTTTTTAAATATTGGAAATTTATAAATATTAATAATTAAAATTTTAAACTTTTTCATCAGTATGTTAAACACCACATTTTCCACAAAAAAAAATTGAACTGTTAATAAGAGTTGTGGTCGACTACCGGCCAAAAAGGACCGAATGCCTAAGAAACTTGTTTATAGGGGTGTTTGGTATATTTTATTTTTTATGAATTTTTCTGAAGTGTAAATTACATTTTTTTTTTTTTACAATTTAAAAAAGTACAGTAATTTTATAATTTTGACATAATTGTATAGACATTCTTTTTAGTAAGATTAAATAAACTGAAACTAATACAGATATAGCCAAAAAAAAAACGTAAAATATATATATTTTTGTGTAAAAAGATGACAGCATTATTTTTTTCATCCATATAATTAATAAATTATTGATGTAAAGCTCGCTAAGTGTTATATGAATTAAAATCATAATGGAGTTAATATAATTATGTTAACACTGTAGGGCTTACTATAATTATTTCAAATCTCAAGTAAGATTAGTGTAATTTACCCTTTATTTTTTATTTTTTTTTTATGAGAGTTTGTGCTGTTTGGTGTAATTCTTGTTTACTTCTTATTGGACAAAAATAACTTAAATTAGTTGAAAATTTTTTTAATTATCTAAACGATGAGAAAGGGATTTTTTTTTTTTTTTTTTTTGCCCTTTACTTTTCTGATTATCAACTAAGATGACAATTTTTTTCTGCCCGATATAAAATTTTCTCATCTCAATAAAGAAACAGGACAGGGACGTATTATGATAAATCAATTTTTAAAATAAATTGGCCAGACATGGCCACAATAAATAGGAATAATTTAACTTCAGTGGATGTTCAAAAAAATATTTTTAAATTAGTAATAAACTTTGTAAATATTTAAAATTATAATTATAAAAAATTTCATAATTCTATAATTAATTTTTGAAAATTCTTCTAACATGTAATTTTTTCTAATAAATAATGACTAAGAAGACAAAAGTGGGCAAAACAAAACAATAAGTTGATTTTTTTATTTATTATAAAAAGACGTAAAAAAAAATAATAAGATAATATGATAGAAATAATCTAATAAATAGATTATTTTTATTGTCATGCTTCCGCTCCTTCCACGACGCGGGTTAGAAAATAAATTTATTCAAACTTTTTTATGATTGGTTTAATATATACCTTAAACGTATAATAACGTCACATAAAGCATTAAGTTATGATGTCATTTTTTTTTAAATCAGAAAAATTATTGATATGTCTTATTTTTCTTTAAAAATTATTATGAAATGCTATTAAGTTTTTTACAGATAATTAAGTCATATATTTTTTATAAAATATTTTAAAATTTCTCAATACTCGTGGATTTTATTATGATTTTTCTCTTCCCGTTTAACATACAACAATTTCATAAATAATGTTAATTTACTTAAAATTATTTTTTAATTATACAAATTATGAATCATATATTAAACAAACTCGTCAACACTCAAAAAAATTATGACATTTATCCATCATTTTTTATTGTTTGAAATTGTGAATTTTTTAATTGTAAACAATTCAAAAAGACAATTTTTTATTAAAATTCTATCAATGTAGCTATTGACAACAGTATTGCGATGAATTTATATATTTCTTAATACATGAAAAAATTAATGAATCTTATATTTCTAGTTTTGTTTATGAAAAATTATTAAATTTCAATAAATAAAAAAAATTATTATAAAATTTTAAATTGCTTATGAAATTTTTAGTTCATATTTCAAGGAGAATGTAAAAATAGAATCAAATATACTATTATGAAAAACTGAATTTTTTAAGATTGTGTTATAAAAAATAAGACTTATATTAGTCACTTATAATGACATTTGATAAGATATAATGATAATTTTAAGAGTCTAACATGTTATATTGATAATTATTCCCCAAAACTTTCATTTCATTCATATAATGAAATGGAATGAAACAGTTAAGGATAAATTACAAATACATTCCTGAGATTTTGTTAAAATACAAATTACTCCTTATAGTTCTGAAAATTACATTCCACCCCCTAAAATTTTTAATTTCATAACAAATCGTCCATTTTATTACTAAATCATCAAATTAATTAACAGTTTTTAATGATGTTAAAAATATCATATATGTTTCAATTAACAATTTAGATAATTTTATTATTGTATAGGAGAGCAATTATGAATTTTGTTTTTTTAATTAATTCCATTAAATAAAATTTTCTAGCAAGGGGTATTTGTGATTTTTCAAACCACAGTGGTTATTTGTACTTTAAGCAAACCTCAGAGGGTGTATCCTTAATTTACCCTTATATTTTTCATTTTTATAGTTTGATTCCAATTTCAGTTTAGTTTCAATAGTTTTAAATGGAATAGTTTGCTCCTACACTTTAAATCTAATTTCAATTTAAACATTCCGTTCAAATGAGAGATTAAAATTAGCGATTGTAGGATACTTATCAATTTTTTAAGATATACACGCAGGAAAAATTAAGGAAATTTTAGATAGAATGACTAAATTAAAACTTAATTTTAAAATATGTAAGGACGAAATTGCGTAATTTAAAATTATAAAAATCAAAATATAAGAGTTTAAGATATAATTAACCCAAATATATATTAAGGAATTGAATTCCAAGTTGGTCCTAATCTACTTACCACCACTAAGGTCCGTTTGGGAAGAATTAAAGTGGGCTTTTTTGACTATTTTAACCACAAAAGATAAAATAGGCTATTTTAGTCACAAAAAATAAAACATTACATCTAATCCATAATCATTACACTTTTCTCTCACAAAAAAAGTCAAAAAAGCTAAAAACCAAAAAGTCCTTCCCAATTCAAGCTTTTAGCCCAGATTAAAATAATTAAAAAAAGTTAAAAAATTAAAAAGTCAACCCATTTTCCAAACGGAGGCTAAAAGGAGCCAACTAACGGTGGCAACCAAGGTACGCTCCTGTCTCTAGTCACTTTCCTCGTTGAAAGAAACTTCAAAAATTTGAAAGGTTCTTTATAATAGGAAATTTCATGGGTAAATTATAAACATTATTTCTAAATTTGTATAAAATATAAATTATCTTTATATAAATTTGAAAAATTACAAATATTCTATTGTTGAAATTTTTTATTTAACAGAATTGATTAAAAAAATAAAAATTTTAATTACCCTCTTATACAATAATAAAATTACTTAAATTATTAATTGAAATAAATTTATAATATCATTAAAAATTGTCAATTGATTTAATAATTTATTAATAAATGAGGCCAATTGTTATGAAATTCAAAATATTAAGGGGCGGGATGTAATTTTCATAATCACAATGGGCAATTCGAATTTTAAGCAAACTTTAGAAGGTGTATTTGTAATTTATCCAAATTTTTATTTATACATAAAATTTATATATAAAAAAAATTAAAAAAATTGACAAGAATGATGTTAGATATTTTGTAATTGACAATCCCGTTAGACAAAACTCCATTCAATTGTAATTGCATTCGCTCTTTTAATTCTGTGTGTTTGTGAGTTTTTAAATGCGAATCTAACTCAATTTGTACTTGAGTAAAGGAGTTCGTGTTGAAGGAAATGTGTGTTTGAGCAGAGATGTTTTTGAGTTTGTCAAAGTTCTTGGATCGCTTGAGCAATCAAGTGTGCACTTAAGCGCTGAATTAAAGCATCTAGTATCAGTCTGAGCTCTGAGATACTAAGAGTTGTATTTGACTACTCGAATGATAAGTCTTGCGCTCAAGCGAAATGACAAGTGGAAGTTTATTAGCACTACCATTTAGACACACTGCCCGAGCGGTCATTTTTACACTCTAGCGATTATCGCACTCTGCACCTTTCAAGCCGCCTCAATTGCGTTTTCCAGAGCTTAACCTTACTAGAATTCTCAAAGAGGAGATAAGCAAAGTGTTCTATATTGGGGAGTGTCTATATGTTATTTACCTTGATGAATTGAGGGTGATCCATATATCAATAGATTTCATATTGACAATCATTAAGGGATTGCTTTCGTTTAATTCAAATTCAAAGAGAGATTATGGGAAACTTGAGTTTGAAACTTTGGTGGATTCCGAAATGGCTTGTCATCATGAATTCGATGTCGGTGCTATGGATTCAACGTTGGGCAAAGCTCCTCTGTGGTGAAGACCATGGTGGAAAAGGTACATCGGGTTCCGTTCAATTTCGGTATAGATTCGCTAGGTAATTAAGAGCTCTTTCCTTTGTCTTCTTATTGGATTATTTTATAGTTTTGACTCGTGATTTTTTATCACAATTGGAGATGCTTCAATTGTTCCAATTGTGATTTTTTCCATGTTATATTGTTGTATCGATTTATCTTTGCTTGTTTGTAGATATAATTCGATTCTTGTTTAAATTGAATTAGATCTATGATTGTTTGATTTGGAATTGTTATTCATTTCTAAAATTGAATCTTAATTGCAAATCAGAATCTCGAAGATATCATATTACCATTATTACAAATATATGGATAAATTACAAATACATCTCCTGAGATTTACTTAAATTACAAATTACCCCTTATGGTTCTAAAAATTACATCATGCCCTCTAAGGTTTCTAATTTCATAACAAATAGGTCCTTTTATTAATTAATCATCAAGTTAATTAACAGTTTTTAATAATATTAAAATTTTATTTCAATTAATAATTCAGATAATTTTATTATTAATAGGTGAACAGTTTTTTCAATTAATCATGTTAAATAAAAAATTCTGATAGGGAGGTATTTGTAATTTTCTAAACCACAGAGAACAATTCATATTTTAAGCAAACATCAGAAGGTGTATTTGTAATTTATCCTAAATAAATTTATTTTTTATAATATTTTATTTTGAATTGAAATGTACACAATACATGGTAAGTAAATTTTTGTTCCTACTGACATTATTTTATGCATAATTTTTTTTGTTTATATAGCCTTCTCATGTTTTTACTCCTCTAAATTAGGGATGACAATCTGAATCCGACCCAATGGGGACCCGACCCCCTTGACCTCAAATTGAGCGGTTATTCCTCGAAAAATACCCCCGATGGGCCGGGGATGATATTCAAAAAAAAATCCCTGATGATATTCAGGCCGGGGACGGGGATACATGTCTTAGCCCCGAACTCGGCCCCGTTTAGCCCCCGATGTAAGATTACCATTATGTCCCTATTTATATATATGTGTAGGTTTGGTTGACACACTCACACATAAACACAAGTTACACAATGACTACTGCTCTCTCTCTCTCTTTCTCATGCCGCCGCTGGGTTTCGCCTCTCTCTCTCTCTCTTTCTCTCTCTCTCACGACGGTTGTCGCTCTTCTCTCACCGCCTTTGCCATTCCACACACTCTCTCCTCTCTTCCTTTCTCTCTCTTCACCGCGGTCACTTGTTGTTCCACGCCGTCACGACCGTTGTTCGCACTGTTGCGGTCGTCGTTCGTTGTGACAGCTCCTCCGCATACCCTGCCATCTTCGCTGGCGAAGAAGTATGGAGTTTGGTAAGACGACTCTCTCTCTCTCTCTCTCTCCCTGTCCTTATCTTCTCTCTCTTCATTTCAGCTCTAAATCAAAGGTGTTTGTCTTCTTCATTTCTCAGATCAATCCAGTTGTTGTACAGAGACGACAGATCTAAGCAGATCTCTTTCTCTCTCTACTCAGATCTCTCTCCCTCTCTATGAATCTATGATGTTGATGATGTTGTTGTTGATGTTGTTTGATGATGTTGTTGAATCGTTGTTGTTGCTGTTGTTTGGTTTGTTTTTTTTTTTGGTCCGAGAAATTTTTAGGGTCAGGGAAACCAGATCTCCATTAGGAGGCAGGGACGGGGACGGTGATAGGTTCCCTGTCGGGAATCGGGGCCAGGGACGGAGAAATTTTTACCATCGGGGATTGGAGACAGGGAGTGTGATCCCCGGCCTTGCCCGGCCCGGCCCTGTTACCATTCCTACTCTGAATACATGCTAAGTAAGTTTTTAAAAAATTTACATTTATGTATTATATTCACTTTTACATAAAAATATAAGGGAAATTATAAAATAAAAAGTTAGGGTTTAATCTTATAACAAAATAAATTTTGAATTTTATCAATTTAAATATTAAATCTTTGATTTATTTTCAATCTAAAGTATTTGTTTATTTTCATTAAATAAAATTAATAGAAAAAATTTATTTTAGTTATTAAACTATGTTGGATTATTGGCTCAATGTCTATTCCCAATATAATTTGGATTCAGCATTCTATTTCCTAATTGGAATAGGATTTGTGGGTAGTCAAACACTGACTTGGTTTTGACTCCCATATTGGTTTGAATTTCTGATAAATGACTCGGTTTGGACTTTTAAAGTTTTGGATTTAGTATTTCCTAGTTGGTTTTGGATTGGATTAAAAGGAAACCTATTTTGTTTCAGGAAGGATTCCTTGGATATAACTAAGTGGAGACTCTCATTAATTCAGTTGAGCTTTCCCCCCCCCCCCCCCCATTGGTAGGACTTTTTAATTCCATTGGCAGGACTTTTTAGTTCCTTGGATCCCCCATAAGAGGTTTTGTTGGTAGGCCTTCCGGTCTTTGGTGTGGCCCTTGATTACTTGGTGCCTCACTACAAAAAATTAAGGTTTTAGAGATCAAAATTTAAAGGCAAAATTATTTTTTAGGGACTAAATATTTTTGTTGCGAAAAGTGCTGTTATTATATTTTTAGCAACAAAAATTAGACATTAGTGATGAATTATTATCCTTTAGGGACCAAATTTTTTGTCTCAAAAAATAAACCATTTTGAGACCAAATTATTTTGTTTCTAAAAGTCTATTTATTAGTAACATTTTCAAAATTTTGTCGCTAAAAGCCTTGTTTTGGACTTTTCGGACGACTTTTTAGCGACTATCCTTATGACGATAGAAATTGGTTTCTAAATGTTTTTTGTAACAAAATTTTCACTTTTAGAGACCAAAATATTTAGTCTCTAAAACTCTTATTTGTTGTAGTGCCTCTTTGTTGAAATTTTAGTTTTGTGAGACTTATGTAGACAGAATTTGGGTTTGATAAGAGAACATGTATTTAGGTGGTAAGTGTTGTGAGTAAGATTTTAAAAATCGATTGTAACCATAATGTAACGTCGTTACGTAACGATTGTAATGGTTACTGTTACTTGTTACAGCGGCTATAGCGGTGTGATAGAAATTCACGACCGTAACAACCGCCACCATTACTAAGAGGGTAATTTGTGTAGATAAATTGGGCTGAGTTAAGTGGGATCCTCTTTAGAGATTGGGCCGCACAATGGACCGAGATAAAAGCTTAGATAGTACGGTCTTGGGTTGAACCTGTAATAGGCTGTTCAGTGATGGGCTATTAAGGCTTGGAACTAGCTATCTGTGTATGATCCATAGACAAGTCGAGATACTAGATTGACTGTCTAGGGAGAGAAGGCCGAGCTAGTTATAGCTTGGTGGTGCACCATTGGGCAGACAAGGTTTGCACGGTTCGACTAGAGGCAGAACGGAGTAAAGGTAACTCGGTTAGTTATCAATAGTCGAGCACAGTGTTGCCATTTCACTTGGCTGATAGTGAGGAATGGTGTTCTAAGGATAAGCGTTATTCTTTAAGAATGTGACTCCTAGAAGGACTCTGCTAAGAAGAAATAAGAGTCCTACTAGGATTGTGCTACGCGGAATCTAAAAAAACTCATAAAAGAACCTATTCCCAAGTATTGCAATTCTTACTCTTGAATATACAGAGCTTTAGTGTCTTTTGTCAACTTGCTGACTTAGGCATCGGAGTACACACTCATCGACTAGCTCACGTTTGTGTTTTCAGGTGACAAAACAACGACGTTTGGAAGAATACAAACTTGATCAACATGATTATACAAGAAGGATTATTTCATGCTCGTACAGTTACATAAAAGTTGTAACGGCCGTTACATTGTCGCTACAGCCATTATGACTGTTACGTTTATACTTTTATATATATATATATATATATGTTTTGTATATATTGCCATTTTCTCTTTTTATTTTCTAGTTATATAGAACCTAAGTAAAAGTCTTATCTCTATATGTTTTAAATGTCTAATATTCAAAATCTACAAGATTTCATTACTTTTTGTCTTAATTATATTTGAATATGAACTTAATCTCTTTTGCTTATGTTAAATTTATTGAACAAAATTTAGATTTCATGTTATGTATTTTTATGTTATTATTTTAACATTTTGTTTGAACTTTTAGTTATGAGACTATTGTTTTTAATATTAAATTTACTTTAATTTTTTTTAACAAATCGGAAGAGTTATCCATAATTATAATTAGTAAAGTAAAGAAAATTGGGATATTTATCAATAAATTTTATCTCACAAACAAGTACTACAATTATCTTAAGTTTTTTCTATTGATTTATTGAATCCTATTAGTGGAGAGTTTATTTCCTTACGGTCCTATTTTTTATTTTGATAATATTTTGGTGGACACCTATACCATTTTATTAATGTGATATGTATGATGTAATATTCTAATGTGACAATGTGACACTCCAAAAAAATTAAAAACTCCGCAGTGTATTTTTTCTAAATGTGACAACGTGACAGGTATGATGTGACACTCCAAAACTTTTACTCAAAAAAAGTAAAAGCTCTTTAATGTACTTTTCTTTAATATGACAACGTAATGGGTATGATGTGACACTTTAAAAAAATAAAAATCCCTTAGTGTACTTTTCTCGAATGTGACAACGTGTCGGGTATGATGTAATACTTTAAAAAAAATTAAAAACTCCTTAGTGTACTTTTACCAAATGTGAGGTGGGTATGATGTGACACTCCAAAAAATTAAAAACTCTTTAGTGTGCTTTTTTCAAATGTGACACTCTAACGTGACGGGCATGATGTAACACTAAAAAACTCTTTAGTGTACTTTTTTCAAATGTGACACTCTGATATAACAAGCAAATGAGTCATTACACATCCAAAATGATTAAATGGATCACAAGAAAAAAAATATGAGATTATATGGATTACAAGTTTAAAATATAGATTTATTGGTCAATCTCCCAAGAAAATTAAATAAATTCAACAATAAAAAATTCTCCATAGCAACTCAAAACTAATATAAAAATTAATATATATATTGGATCATATTTTAAAACTAAAAAAAATACTAAATATCATTTTAAACTTCACTAAATGTGATTCTGAAATAAAAACATGCATATCGATATATTTTTTTTAAAGCTGTGCAAAGAATTAAAAAATTCACGACTCTGGTTGTCACTACCGTTACGCTACGCCATTATACCCCGCAACCACATCAGCGTTTCTACTACCGTTACAGTAACTACAACCATTATTTAACACCTTGGTTGTGAGAGATTGTTTTATCACCAATGTAACTCTTCGGGGCATTATTCTTTTTACTAGTGAAATCCTTGTCTTTGTGACTGATCGTAGGCATAGGCTTAGGTTGAACGACGTAAATTTTGATATCTTGTTAGTTCATAGTCATTTCTCTCTCTCTTGGGTTTGTATAGTTCTTCTACTCCATCTTTGAAACTATCAACTCTGTGGTGTGATCGAGTTTTTAGGAACTCTCTGCACAACAAACTCAATGCAAAAGGATATCTTACACATTTTATGTACACTTATATTAAATTTAATGACTAAAATATTATTATTTTTTTCTTTAGTTTTACCTAACGAAAGTAACACAATGGTTTAGATTAAAAATAAATTAAAGTATTATAATTTAAATTAATAAAATTAAAATTATTTATTTTATTATAATGGTCAAAATATGAATCTTATTATAATTTCTCTTAAAATATACAGTACTCTGTCAATAAAATCTCGTTTCAAAACCTCACAAAAAAAAAATAATAATAACTTAAAAAGTTAGAAAGTTACTAAAGTTTTTATTATCGCTTCAAAAAATAAAATATTATATTTTATTCATAAAAAGTAAAATTTTCAAACATATTAATTTTGTTAAGTTAAAAAAAATTAAAAATAAACTAAACGCCCACTTAAAAGACAAGTTTTGATCTAATTAGCTTTCCTTTGACAAGATAGTTGTGATTAATTTAATTTACTAAGAGATAAAATAGATTAAAAAATCAATAAAATAAAATATCACATTCAAATTATAATTATTTCATTTTTTTCTTACAAAATTATCAAAAAACAAAAAACAAAAATTCATCTTAGGGTTCATTTGGCATGAAGGTTTGGGTTGAGTTGGGTTGTGTTATGACTATTTTAGTCACAAAAAGACAAAATAAACTAAAAAATTAATAAGATAAAATATCACATCTAAATTATAATTATTTTATTTTTTCTCTTATTAGAGTTAAAAAAGTCAAAAATTCATCTCAAATAAAATTCTTTAACTTCAAATTAAAAAACTAATATACATTCTAAACGAAACTTTTTTAATTAGATTAAAATAATTAAAATAAATTTAAAAAAATTGTTTTCCCCAAAAAAAAACTTTAAACAAAGAAATAATAGGGTAAAAAAAAGTGGTCAAATTGCTTTAATTATGGATACACATAATTTTGGCAGGGTGTTCGCTCTTGTCGTCGGTCACCATTTCCAAGAGAAAGAGAAACAGATAAGAAAAAAATCATCCGATTTGTCGAGTGAAACGTCGCACTCATCATGCTCACACGCTCCTTCTCTCACGCTCCTTCTCTCTCTCTCAGGTCCCTTTGAAGATTTGAGTTGTAATTAAAAAGTACAGTAAAAGTTATCATATATATATTTTTATTTTTTTAAATAAATAAAAATTTTAATTAAAATAATCAATTGTCAAACGAAATTAGTTGGTCGACTGATTGTTCTTAGGACTCCTTTGTTTTTAGAATTAAAATGTAAATAATTATTAGTGAGAGATTTATTTGATAATAAGTAGATTAGTAATAGTTTATATTTATTTTGAGAGATAATAGTGGAATTAATCATGTAAAATTTCATAAATATCCTTTGTATTATTATAAAATTTAGACCTATACTAACAAAAGAATAAATAAATTTTTACTCAATGTTATTTTTATTCCTTTTTTTTTATTTTTTTTAAAATATTAAATAATCCAACTATCAATTTTTTTTGACTCAATGTTATTCTTTTCTTTTTATAAATATTAATGAATCCAACTATTAATAAATTTTTACTCAATGTTATTCTCTCTTTTTTTTTTAAATATTAAAGAATTCAACTATCAATAAAATTTTACTCAATATTTGTATTAAATATTACATGAGCCATAAATTTAACAATAAACACAAGGGTAAAATAGTCAATTAACCCATAGGTTCCAAGGAATTCATTATTGAGTACCACTTCCCATGGGCCCCATTTGTTTGGTGGTGTAGATAGTGGGATGAGATTAGGATGGAAGTGAGGCCCATTTAGTATTGTGGCCCTGTTTGGTAGAATTGTGGGAAAGTGCTTATAGTTTATACCTTAACAGCTTATAGCTTATAACTATGAACATAAGTTGATTTCTGACTTATAAATTAAGCTTCTCCCGCCCCACTCAAAGAATAAGCTAATTTCTGACTTACAAAAAGCTATAAGCTGCATTGTTAAGATAAACTAAACACATCAAAATAGCTTAAATTAAGCTGAAAGCTGAAATAAGTTGAAAAAAAACTGTACCAAACAGGGCCTGTGTTTGTTTGTAGAGTTGGGGAATGGATTAGGATGAAAGATGGGATTAAGATGGAGGTTGAAAGGGGGGTTGAGATGGAGGAGGAGGTGGTGGAGTTGGAGGTGGAGGTAGAGGTGGTATTAGAAAAATAGTAAGGGGACTAGAAATTTTTTTATTTTTTACATGTTGGGCATTTTTTTTTAAACATTAATCTTTAATTTTTTTTATTATTTGTTTTATTATTTTATATAAAACTAATTTAACAATTCCTACACTAATAACTATCATCAAAACAAACACAATTTTACTTAATCCTCTCACTAACAATCCTCTCACTATTAATCCCCTCTATTTTACCTTTAAAAACAAACGGGCCCTAGGCCATTACTAGTCCCGCCTTTCATAGTCAATGCGACGCTTAATCCCATGGCTACTTTCTAAAACAAACACAATTCTTTGAATTCCACTTCAATACTAGTCCCAATCTCATCCTCCAACTCTAGAAACAAGGGAGGCCTTGCTACTTTTAGGCCTCGTTTGTTTTGGAGTGTAATGGATGGGAGGGGATTAGGATGGATGTGAAGTTATTTAGTGTTGTGTTTGTTTCTAGAGTTGGGGAAGTGATTAGGATGGAGTAGGGGATATAGATGGAGGTTGGAAGAGGGATTGGGATGGAGGAGGTGAAGGTGAAGGTGGTATTAGAAAAATAGTGAGGGAATTAGAAATTTATTTATTTATTTTATTTTTTATATATTGGAAATTTTTTTAAATATTAATGTTTCATATTTTATATTTTTATTTGTTTTATTATTTTATATAAAAATAATTTAACAATTCCTATACTAACAACTATTACCAAAACAAATACAATTTTCTTCAATCCCCTCACTAACAATTCTCTCACTATAAATCCCCTCCATTCTACATTTGGAAACAAACGGGGCCTTATAATCGATTAATGGGGTGTTTGGCAAGTTGGATTTTAGTCTATTTTTGGCTAAAATTTACAAAAAAAAATAAAATAAATAAATAAATAAAAAAGGCTAAAATAGCTAATACAAAATGTCACATCAAATGCATAATTCTTTCACTTTTTTTCCTCACAAATATCACATCCAAATGCAAAAAAATTGAATTATCTTCCCCAAATATAAAAATTTTAACCTACTATAATAACCAAAAACTAAAATTATCTATTAAGCCCCGGTTTGACATTTGTTGTGGGACTAAATAATCACATATGGATAAAAAAAAAGTTACAAAATCATAAAATGCCAAAACACTTGAGTTGGGATGTAAAATTACCAAACTGATCCATATATAAACAAAAAGTCAAAAAATATCATTTCTAAGTGGAGGGCAATTTTCTCATTTCACTTTGAGAACATTATTTCTAATGTCAAAAAGCCAAAAAAAATCAAACTAGAAAACCAAACAAATAAAAGAGTCCAGGCAAAAAGTTAAAAAAATCAAAAAAATCAATTAAAAAAGTCATTGACAAACGAACCATAAAATAGCAACTTCCTAAACCATCACAATAAATACTGAAATGCTAACCAATGTCCCATAAATATTGTTTAATATTAAAAAATATAGAAAAAAATCTCTTAAAAATATATAAAAATATTAAAAATTGAATTAATTTTAGTAAAAATATATTGATTTAGTAAAAAATATTTTGTATTCTTCAAATTCTTTTTATTTTTTACTTGTTTTATATATAACGGAAAATTATTATTTGCTCCAGGTACAAGATGATGTAGTGCTCCAACTTAAATGTGATTGATTGAATCAATAAGGTTCATCACATTTTTTTCTTTTTTTTGGGAGATAATAAAACACTAAAAATGTTTTTCTAAAAGTTCTATTAAAATTTTTATCAAATATTTTACATAAGTGTGAAATTCATATAAGACTCACATGATTAGGTCTTAAACCTATATAAAATATTTAATAAATTTTTTAATATTATTTATAAAATACTTAGCCCTCAATAAATAACGGGACAATGGCCCAAGATCCACCAATAACTTCTCTATATATAACACTGCATTGGCAGGACGCAAGAAATTATAAGGACAGTCAACAGCTTCCCCTCAAAACTCGCTTTGCACAACTTCCACAAAAGTATAAAAATTGTTCCAAGTAATGATGATATCTGGGTATTGTCCAAATTTTATTTTCAAAAGGGTACAATTTAATTCTTTCGTTAATCCGTTAAGTCAATTAACAAAAAAAAATTAATATAATAAATTAATTTTTAAAAATGTCTATTTTACTCTTATTAAAGAAAATCTTCTTTAAAAAAAAAATTACTAGATAAATAAAAAAAATTTATAAGGAATTACAAAAATTCATTTTATACTAATACATATATTATTATACTATTAAACATTCAAATAATGCTATGGTACACAAGCTTTTGTGGTGTTAATTTTCATAAATATTATAATTAGATTATTTTCAATCATAACTAAAAAAAATATAGTTACAATTAAACACAACATAATGCATACGAAATACCTTTTGAATTATAACCAAAATAATGTTATAATCAATAATTATAATTAACACCATAATAAGTCATAATTAAAGACCACGACTGGGGCATATAAAATTTTCTTAACCGGTAAATTGTTTGTCAATTTCATATATGCAAATAAGAGTAAAGTAGGAATTTTAAAAATTAATTTCTTATATTAGTTTTTTTCGTTATTTGACTTAACGGTTGACTAATGGAACAATTAAATTGTAATGGAAGTTTAAATCTTAGGAAGAGGGATGTAATTTTCAGAACGTGAGGGGAGTAATTGTGTTAAAGGCAAACCTCAAAGGGTGTCAATATAATTTACCCTTTTCATAATAAAAGTTAAGGTAAATTACACTTATTTTAAAATTTTTAAAAATACACTAAATTCTATAGTTTTAGGGAAATCCTATGGTGTTGGAGGGTGTGTATCATATGAATCTTATCACAAATTATTATAATTTTATTATAAAATTTCATAACATCAACCACAAAATGCATAATCTCACCACAAATTGACGTAAAAAAAAATCATAACCAAGTCATAAACTTTTGTTGCATGAATTATAAAATTTTAGACATTTGTTATGCTAATTTATGGTAAAATTATGTATTTTTTAGTTACTATTACAAAAACTTTGTGGTAAAGTTACGCTATTTGTTGTAGGGTGCACATGGTACACAAGACACCATAGTTCTAATACATTTTTTTTTTTAGTAAGGTTAAATACAAAGAAATTAATATAAATGGTGTGAATATACAAAAACAAATAATGCAAAGTATAAATTTTGGTCTAAAAGAATTAATAATATCATTTTCATCCATATAACTAACAAATCATTGATTAAAAAGAAATAAAGTGATATATGAATTAAAATTTTAAGAAATTTAATATAACTATATCAAAATAGTAAAACTTATAATATTTTCTCAAAAGGTTTAGAGAGGCATTGTAATTTACACTAAAAGTTATTTGATTGAATTGATAAAGGCAAAAATATCTTGATTACGATATTTTGTTGGGGGATAATATGATGTAAGATAATATTGTAACTAATATTGTAACTAAATAATATTATGATAATTATACCTTTTGTCTTATTTATTTACCATTTTATGTGTTCATTAATAATAAAGATAAATGACAAGACTTTACTGACACATAATATGCTAAATATTTTAGGGAGAATTACTTGTCAGTGGAGTATGGAATTTTTTTTTGGGTGCTGTTATGGTGTGCAACCCCTTAAGGTTGTATATCATATGCAACCAATACAAAAGGTGTAAATAGAAGGTGTAAACATAAAACAGGATAGTAAACAGAAAGGCGTAAGTGTAAGGTGTAAGCTGCACACTTAAGAAAAGTCCTTTTTTTTTTTACAAATCAGTGAAAAAGTATATTATTTTAGGGTTGGTTTGGGATGTGGGTTAATTTTTTGTCTTTTTTAATTGTTTTAGCCTAGGACAAAAAGTCTCGTTTGGATAGACTTTTTAGTTTTTTAAACTTTTGTGAGAAAAAAAATGAAATGATTATGGTCTGGATGTAATGTTTTGTCTTATTGAACTAAAAAGACTATTTTATCTTTTTGTAACTAAAATAGTCAAAAAATTAAAAAGTTTGACATGCTAAACGAAGGCTTAATTATTTAAGTATATAAACTTAAACACTGATTTATAATTTTTTTTTTTTGGTCACCACTGTTCCGTCATCTCCCTAATATTTCATAATAAGGAAAAGCAATCGTTTCTTCTAATATTC
Organism: Camellia sinensis; assembly: GCF_055761805.1. Lineage (NCBI taxonomy): Eukaryota > Viridiplantae > Streptophyta > Magnoliopsida > Ericales > Theaceae > Camellia > Camellia sinensis. Next base: position 20,240,564 of record NC_138966.1, read on the forward strand.
TTTTAGTATTATTGATCATCAAATGCTAAAATATTTAGGTAATATGAGAGTAAAAAGTATTTTTGGAATGATAATAAAAAAAATTAAAGAATAGTACTATATTGATTTTCTATTTCTATCATATTATTTTACTATATGATATGTGCTAGTCTAATTGTCACCACTATATTGGTGGTATGTCCGAATAGTGAGACTTATTACACTAATGTTATGTTGATAAATAAGATGATAAATATAATATGGTATAAAAATGTGATAAGTATAACATTGAAATTTGCATTCAATGATTTTCCATTTTTTTTTTGAAAAAATTATTTGTAAATCCTATTTGGAAGACTTATTTAATGTGAACAGTCCTATGAATATTCTTCTAGAGTTTAAAGTCCTATTTAAATAGGAATGTGTTCCATAAGATCCTATGAGTTGTAAATAAATGATATTAGTGTACTATTATACCTCTAATTTGTTTCCATATTGTATCTTATTTTCTTATTCATCATATCACGTTTGAGAAGGCTTTTAGGAAAGATAAATCTACATGCAACGACCGTGCGAGTTTTTTTCGCCTTGATCACGAGATTCTAGTACATTTTTAAAATGCTGCTTAAATGGATGTGGATATGATCGATAATATGATGAAGTTTGAGGGTTGTGTTAATTCCTTGAGATTTCGACTCCAATCAATTGAGGGGAAGATGCATTATTTATTTATTTATTTATTTTGAAGTGTGTTACTGTTTGTTAAAGTGTGGATTGTTTATCTTTAATAGGGCATTGACAATCTATTACACTCATTGATAGGCACACTTTAGCTAATATTCTGATTGAATGTGTGTATTTGACATTGTGATGGTTGATACATTTTGATATGTTCGATGTGTGGAGTGGTATGTATGAGTTCAAGGGTAGGGTTGGGGATATTTGGTTTTGGTTGTTACTTGAATATCGAATGTGAACCATGTCGTAAGATGGCAATTATACATTGAGACCTGGATGATCGTGTTACGATGTATGTTACATTTAATGTGCATTGTTCATCCACATACACCATGTAGTGGATGACATTCGTGTGTTTGTTTGGTTATATATGTGTTTGGATGTGTATCATGTCTTTGTTGTAATCAATGTTTACATATATGTCATAGTACATTGCGCAAAATTATTGGGGATTTGGGTTTGTAATTGAATGTAGATTAAATCTCATCGCTTGATGTTGAAGTTACGCTGGGTTGGGGGTGATGATGGTTCAATACATGGATTGGGTTGGGATGTTATATGTTACATTTAGGAGGTTACATTATTCATAATTTAATGGTGGAGTATTGGAATGTCAGTTTGGGTTTGGGATGAGAAGCATATGGAAATGTCACGATGGGTTTAGGATGTCACATGTTACATTTACGTTGGGTTTGGGATGAAAAACATATAAGAATGTCACATTGGGTTTGGGATGTTACAAGTTACATTTATGTTTTGAATTTCAAATTTTGAACCAATAGATATGATCACACAATATAGTAACAATGGATTTCTTATATATGATATTGCCATTAATCAAGTTATTTTAAATTTCAGAACCATATGGGAGTGTCTTGTTGGGTTTGGAAATATCACATTGGGTTTGGGATGTTATATGTTACATTTATGTTTTGAATTTTAAATTTTCAACCATATAAATATGATCACAATTTATAGTAACATTAGATCTCCTATATATAGTATTGCCATGAATTAGGTTATTTTAAATTTCAAATTTCTTATCATATAGATATCATCATAATTGATGATAACATTAGATTTCCCATATATGTAATTATCATTAATTAGGTTATTAATTAATTAAGATTGGAGGTAGATATATCCACAAGAAAATCACAAGATGGTTATAAGTTTTTTCATAAGACTATATGTAAATCATAAAGTATTATAACGCAGCGGGAAAAATATTGAGATCATACCTTTAGGTGATAGAATCTCGTGGGTAAATCACGTGCTTCCAGATTCCGAACAATGAACCCAGCGGTGGAGTGATACTGCAAAATGAGTATCACCCACACAAGTCACAATGCAAAATGGCTTGATCGTTGTTTAATGGGAGAGAGTCAGAGAGAAAGTTTGGGAAAAAAGGTTATGGGTAAAAACCATATAACGTATCTGATATACGTATCTAATATATAACCAATATCTATCTATCCATATCTATTGATATGATAGATATAGATATCCTGAATGGTTATCCAAATAAGTTTTGAATTCAAATTCAAACTTACATGGATAAGGTTCAAAAGGTTCAGGTTCAAAAGGTTCTAAGCGTTATGCCACATGGGCGCCCAATTTCTAACATCTCCCACTCGGACATGAGTTGGCATGACACTGCCACATCTTTATCTCAATCTCCCCAAAAATGAACAATCTCATACTAGCCACTGCACCGTGCGACTACTGAGAATACCTGCATGTGGGAGCTCTATACTAGAAACTCAAAATGAGCCAGCATAGAGACATCAACCCCAAAAGAACAGAAATAGTGTCTCATATACCCCAGACCCATCTAATTACACCGGTCCAAAAAAAAAATCTCTAATCCCTCAAAAAAGAGCATGTTTGACCCTCTCAATTCTTGCAATATATTCACACTCAATCCGCCTCTCATATAGAGCGATGTGAGTTGCCGGCAGTGAATATACAACAGTGGTGTAATACTAGATGATCTTCCCTTTGCCCTCATGCCATTTAGTTTAGGATTGACCGCTTTCCTAGTGATGTCCCTTAAGGCCGAATCATACATGCCCGCAGGCAACATACCAAAGTAGCAGAACATCAATCCCTTACTTTATGACATAGTCAAAAGTCACAAAAGGGTACATAAACGAAAGTCATATCAATAATGACACGTAAGACTCACACGGTGAGGAAACAGGGATCCATTCTCTCATTACTCGGTCGCCAAGTACATGTAGTATGAATACATGTTACGGTGGAGTTACTCTTCCAAAAGAGTGACGTCATACTCGATACACCATACAGATATTAGTCTAGTCGCTTTCTAGCACCTAACCCGAATTCTCTATTTGCTCGCCTTCCATGCGCCAAATGAGATCTCGCATCTCGCTAATCATAACAAGCACAACATGGAAAGTGGGTACTAACATCCATGTTTGGTCCTTAACACGACCTCATCTTGGTTGTAACCAAGGCGACATGCATAATGGATTATTTAAGCCTCTCTTGGCTCCAAATAAAATAAACCACTAGTCTTATCCTTGCTCGCTCCCAAGCGCCAAGGGCGATTGCTCATGTGAGTGAGCCAATCTTGCTTGCTGACATCATCATCTGCTAATCATTATGACACAAACCATAACAGTGTCAACATCCCATCATCTCAAAATAAGTGATCGATTTAAAAAAAAAAATTGACCACAGCTTGCGCAATTATAGATTCCAAACATAAGCCTTATCAGCATCTTTTGCAATAAGTATATACAACGGAATCCACCATGTGCGCCTCATATGAAGTGATTCAAGATCACTATTCTAGATTCCAAACATAAGCCTTATCAGCACCTTTTGCGATAAGTATATACAACGGAATCCACTATGTGCGCCTCACATGAAGTAATTTAAGATCACTACCTCTTGCGCAATAACCTCTCTAAAGATATTTTGGTGACCAATTTGCGTTCATTCTTAATGCGCCCAACTAGCGCATTGAATCTTACAAGGAGCAAATTAATATACTACTAGTAAAGCATTTTATCCACAATCTAATGAGCAAGGTCAATGTCTAAACAACTCAGTTGACCATTTACCAAAGATAACACTTATCATGCCGAATACGCCCATATAGCGTACTTTAGGCTCCCACAACAAAGAAAAAATCAAGGAATATAGGTCATCTGTTTCTCCCAAAGACAATCTGAGGATACACTCAATAGCTAAGGCTCTGGCTTTTACCGATAGGTAAGTCAATGGGTTTGCAATTTTGCATCTAGAATCATTCTAGGATATTCCTTATGTAAGTCATCAAAGACAAACCAAGAATTTTTCCAAAACAATCCCTAAGGATCGTACATCCGAGCATATAAATTACATCACCCATGTCCATCATATCTAAAATAGAGGACTGCCTACCCTAGGTGGCGACAACCTTATAAATTCCTGGCTTATAATGATTAAATAAGGAAAAATTTCTTTTGGACCATTGATCATGTCTCTCTGGTCTTCATCGATCATCGTCAGCCTATCATGGCTTGACGAAATCTAAGAACCACTATTTGGTTAACTGTTTTAGGCTGTAAAAGATTTATTGGAACTAGCAACCTTTTTGCGCTCCTAACTTTTCACCATAAAAGCAGAAGGTAAATCCTTACGGATCTGCTTATCCAATTCTCTAACGAGAGAGTTGGGTCACAATGTCTACAAATCAATGTTTCAAACTTATTTCAATCATAGCCTAAGTCAAAATAACCTCACTCCCTAAGAGGAGGTCTTCTCATGGTCTATACTTTCCTCAATGGTGCGACTTTTCGGTATCTAGCGAGCCTTATGCCGCAACAATGACTATCCAAATTACGCATAACTTTAGAACAGTTTCGCGTCATAATGGAAAGTCAACCAAATTATAGAAATGGTTAATCCTCAAAGACTTTGTCTTAAGCTACGCAATATTAATCCACTTTCTAAAAACAGGGGACTAGAGCCTTTGGCATTATCCTAGGCTCTTTATCATCTTGCGGAGCAATCATGAATGTTTCCCTCTCAATCACCCAATGATGACGTGGAAAATTTTTACATTCGCTACCACACAACTAAAAATGTAGAGTATTCTTCTCTAATTGAGTAATCCATTAGTAGGCACATTGCTCCCACTGTCCCTAGGATATTGGAAATTTCTTTCCATTGTTAACTAGGCTACATAAAAGCGCTATGCTTAGAATTCTCTATCTTATAGAGTTCCAAAACTCTATTCACGTCACCTTTACTAAGAAAACTTTATGTGACTTAGTTACACTACCACAAAGTTGCTTACCTATATGCACATGATCCGGAGGGTTTGCATGACCTCATATAATAATGCGCCACACGACCTTATGTGTTTACAAGATAGCATACAATAATGCGCTATAGAACCCTAGGTCTTAACTTCGCAATCTTATGAGAAGTGGAATAAAGATAAGCTGCTTAACGGTTACAGATTGCCCATAGATGGCTCTCTGCTAGCCCATTACTCAAATGGAGTGTAAAATCTGATATGGAGGGCACTTAGTTAGGGATATAGGCAACAAAGTAGTGCAATTCCCAATTGGGAAACATTTTGCGCCATTATCCACCTAACATTAACAATACTTAATTCCTTATCTCTACTACACCATTGTGTTATTGAGTATTAGGAATAATCAATTTTCTAAGCATTCATTTCTCTTCACAGAGCTTTCTAAAAAATAACTCAAATAGATACTCGTCACCTTGGTCAAAACTAAAAACACGAAAGCTGTTATCTAATTGATCTTAACCTGATATGTGCAATGTCAAAAATCATCTCAAAATTTTTGACTTATGGGAGATCAAATAGTCTTGACTCAGATGCGTATTGTAATCTATAAATGTGTCGAGATTGAGGCTTAGCTATCATACCCTCACACATATCTAGTCACAAATATCATAGTGGACTAAATGCGCCAAAACAAATGACCTTCTATGGCTTTCCTACTTACTTGTGCGCACCCATTGCGAACAAAGTTACACATTCACATGAGAGCAGGATGTCATAAGAGAGTGAGCCCGAGAAGGCCTACTCAAACCATCGTGTCGTCATCTCATTAATGTGATTAAGTATAATAAGCCACTGGTTCATGACCAATGTCATAAACTAATTCCAATCATCTTAATGTGTGAGTTTTTAAAGACAAGTTTTAAAGGTTTAGGCCCAACTAGGTAATGACTCACGACTAATTCATATTCACTAGATCATAAAAGGATGTCATGGAGATATCAAGTGCGCCTAAGTTACAAATTTAACTAGTAAGTGCTAATCCCCTGCACTTTCAAGTCAATTTTATTCTCCATATACTTTAATGCATCTAGTTAAAAGATGATGATACTCCTCTTGCCATATCTATTTCTCACTTCATAGTTACTTACAATTAATTCTACTATCCACAAGAAGGAGAGAATAAGCTATCAACTATGACAGCTCTTAAAGTAACTTAAGTGCAAATTAGGCTAAAGAGTCTAATTCAACATAATACTCTCACAAGCGATGCGTCAAATTCTTAGAGTCATAACAACCTTTTCGGCCTTGACCTTTTCATCACTATGCCGCAATGTTTGCACTTAGTGCTAAACGTTATTCAAAAACATTAGCCTAGCTAAGGAATCATATAAAGAAGCACCTCCTCATGTCTCACACATAATTGTGGAAACAGTAAGTGTCCAGACTTAGACAAGTTGGCAATACTAATAGATTTTTCAGCCAATTGGCGTTAATCTTTTCACTTAGTGTTAATAGATTTTGCAGCTTCTAAGCGCTAATCTTTTAACTTCACGTGATATTTTAACGCACACTATTATAGTGCATGAAATTTCGCTCCATCCACTCCCAATAATTGGGTAGAGAGCAAAACACTACTCATACTGGCTACTTGTCTTACACTTAATGACTAATTTATTTAAGCTCGTATTTCTTGGATGGCATGACTCTTGAATGTTACTTCATCCAATGATGTAACATTATTTACAAGTCAAATTACAAAGTCAATCCGCGCAGCTCAATAGTCAAGATCATATACAGATCTATTGAGGGCTTACTAATTTCATAACTCCAAAACTCGCCAATCAAAACTACGTAGTGTGCCGCTAACCATAGCGCACACATCAAACTTTGTTGTGCCGAACAAGGCAACAAAACCAGGGCAACTTTGAGTTATGTTTCCTTACTTTGGCTCAATTAAGGTCTGACCTAAAGTCTCTAAGACTTTTGCTCATCTAAAGAATAGGATTACATTGTTCACATTTGAACATCTCTACTAAGTCTAGGTCAACCAAATAACTTCCATAAGCTAAGTCAATTTAGAGAGAAATTCGTATTGGGATTAATTTTGATTAGCATAATATAATTTTGCCGCAAAAATCTAAATTAAATAGTGACAATATTACACAAGTCGCAAGATTAAAAATCCGCTATGCTCGTAATCATCTCTTACGCCACAGGTGGCAATTATCCAAAATTTAATTTAATTTATGCACAAAATATTGGTTTTCGGGAGTTAATCTACAAAGATTTCTCTCAACCGAATAACCTCCCATTGACTATGGCATATCTAAAAAATATGATAAAATATTCTAATTTCATACAATAGCATCATAATGTAGATTTACAATCAATACATGCTATGTTACATTTAATAACGGAATTAAAATAAAAAATAATTAATCATGCTATTCTAATCACAACATATTACAAACTCAAAAAAAATAATATGTTGTATTCAATATTCAAATTATGCCATAACAGAAACTATATCACTTCTGGAATTTTTCTGGAATTTTTCTGGAATTTTAAATAACTAATAAACACACATAAAATTAGAAATAAATATTCTAGAATCTAGTAAAATGCAATAACCATACCAGTAAATCGTAAACCATAACAGTAGTCTACAATAAACAATTCAGCCCCAGAAACTTAATCATGCAACACCAGATGCACTTTAAAACAGAAATAATGAATTATTATTTCAGGAAAAATATTTTTTATTTTCATAAAATTTTGAAAAATTTACAGAAGATAAAAAATTTAATTTTGAGTCTAACGGTCCTATCCACGCTTAAAAAAAAGCTATAGCGAATTAATTATGACCATTTAACGCGATTCTGAATTTAAAAAAAAAAACAAACAGACCCTTAACCCCAGCCTCCAAACCAGCAAAGCCGGTGTGGAAAACGGCGCGGCGCGGCTCGGCTCAGCGAGTGGCTCAGTGCACGGCGCAGCACGCGGCACAGTGCCCGGGGTGCGAGTGTCCGCCGCTGACGGCGTCACCAGGCACATGTTGCTCACGCGCTGCCTTCCAGGGTGTTTTCTGGTTTGATTTTGATACTCCCGAACTCTATTTTTCACAATAAAAACATTTATGGTCTCAAAAATAACGTTTAATGACCATAAAAATAAGGTGTTTTACACTCTCAATCTAATGAGAGTGGACATCTTTCTCCTTTATTAATATTTATGCATATATCATGTATATATACTTATATAAAAATATACACATATTTTAATGCATAAAAATAAGCACGAAAATACCTATATTAGCTCTGATACCAATGTAAATCATAAAGTATTATAACGCAGCGGGAAAAACATTGAGATCATACCTTTAGGTGATAGAATCTCGTGGGTAAATCACGTGCTTCCAGATTCCGAACAACGAACCCAGCGGTGGAGTGATACTGCAAAATGAGTATCACCCACACAAGTCACAATACAAAATGGCTTGATCGTTGTTTAATGGGAGAGAGTCAGAGAGAGAGTCTGGGAAAAAAAGTTATGGGTAAAAATCACATAACGTATCTGATATACGTATCTGATATATAACCAATATCTATCTATCCATATCTATTGATATGATAGATATAGATATCTTGAATGGTTATCCAAATAAGTTTTGAATTCAAATTCAAACTTACATAGATAAGGTTCAAAAGGTTCTAAGGGTCATGCCACATGGGCGCCCAATTTCTAACACTATATTTTGTATAAGTCTTTCAAATAGAACTTATAAATAATTTACCCATGTTTAAAAAAAAAAAAAGAAAATGAGTGAGAGCACTAATTAGTGCTATCACTAATGATGTGGCAGTGGGCCCCACCAGGAATGATTTGATGTTTTGGCCTTGGTGTTGTATTTTTTTTCTTTTTTTATTGAGTACCATGTCATTAGTGGTCTTTTTGGAGCTCTAAAATTAGTGGTCTTTATCATTGTTGAAAAAAAAATTAGTGAAAAATATTTTTTGTATTATTTTATTGTGTTCCATAGACACTTGTCCACCTCATTGATCAATCACGGTTAAATATTTATTGAAAAATATTCTATATAATTCTATTTTATACGGTATTCTATCACCTTAGCATTTTAACTTTTTTATCATTTTTTTCATTTACTTTGATTTTAAATTTGAGTAAAAATTTTGATTTGATATAAACTATTCTAATAATATGAAGGCGAAGTACCAATAAATCCTATTTAGAGCATCTCCAACGGTTCACCTAATGTTTCACCAAATCTGAGTTAAAAAATGGCCATTTCCTTAATTTGATACTTCACGCTCCAACGGTTCACCTTCATCAAATCTCATTCAGGACAACCGGATGGTCGACCGGTTAGAGGAATTTTTTTTTTTTTAAAACCTTTCTGAACTGTTTGAACCAATCAACGTGAACTGACCGATGTGAACTGGTAGGGGGCGACCGGTTGGTTGACCGGCCGGTCAACCGGTAATCTTTTTTTTTTTTTTTTTGATTTCCCTTCATTTCTGTTCCTAATTATTTTCCTATTTGTTTTTCCCTCCATTGGTTTACCCGTAATAATTATTTTCTTCTAAAATCTCATATAAACACATTATTATTTATATGCCAGACAACTCCACAAGGATCATAGCTTAAACACAAGGATTATATCTTAAACAAAACAGAGGATAATGGATACTTTGAAATCCATGATATTTACTTCATTTTCATCCTCTTCTTCTTCCTCCTCCTCTGATGAGGAGTCTGATGATGAATATATGATCACACTTTTAGCAGCTTATGAGCAGAATACCAGTAGTATGCTTCAGATCCTTAAGTCAAGTGATAGCTCAAAGAAAATAGGGGGTTTTGTTGTAGGTCACAAGTATATACGCAGAGATAGAAGGCAAGGTCATGACAGATTGTTTGCAGATTATTTTGCTGCAAATCCAGTGTATTCAACTACAATATTTCGGAGACGTTTTTGAATGCGTCGTCCTTTGTATTTGCGAATTTTGAATGCAATCGAAGCACACAATTCATATTTTATTCAAAAACAAGATGCAACTCATGTAGTTGGATTATCTGCCCTACAAAAAATGACTTTAGCGATGAGAATATTATCATACGGTGTCGCAGCAGATGCAGTTGATGATTACATACGTATTGGGGAAAGCACTGCGATTCAAAGTTTGCAACAATTTTGTTATTCAGTGATTGAAATCTTTGGAGTAGAATATCTGAGATCTCCGACACCAACTGACATTGCTAGGTTACTTGCTATTGGCGAGGTTCGGGGGTTTCCGGGTATGTTGGGAAGTTTAGATTGCTTGCATTGGGAGTGGAAAAATTGTCCAAAAGCATGGCAAGGTCAATACGTAGGCCATCAAAAAAAGCCAACCATTATTCTTGAAGCAGTAGCTTCTTATGACTTATGGATTTGGCATGCATTTTTTGGAATGCCTGGGTCACACAATGACTTGAATGTATTAGATCGGTCACCTTTGTTTTCTGATCTTGCCCAAGGTAAGGCTCCCCCTGCCCACTACACTGTTAATGGACATAGTTACAATATGGGTTATTACCTTGCTGATGGTATATACCCGCAATGGGCAACACTGGTTCAAACAATTTCTTCTCCCTAAGGAGCTAAGAGACAACATTTTGCAATGATGCAACAGTCTGCCAGGAAAGATGTAGAGCGGGCATTCGGAGTCCTCCAATCTCAATTCGCAATTATAGGTGGTGCTGTACGTTTTTGGGATCCAAAAATGCTTGCCAACATAATGAAGACTTGCATTGTATTACACAATATGATTGTTGAAGATGAGAGGGAGGAGCACCTTGATTTTGATTATGAAATTTCATCTACCAATACACCAGTGCAACTTTCCTCTACTCCTACCAATGACTTTGAATCATTTTTGTCTCGTCATTTAGGTATTAGGGATAAAAATGCATATCATGCCCTCCGTAATGATTTAATAGAACATATGTGACATCTTCGCAGTGAAAACTAGATTCACCACAGATATATTTTGTAATTTTGTTTAGCAAAGAAATAGAAGGTTGTCTTGTTTGTAATCTTCATTATGATGCACTATATTAACCAAGTAACGCAGAAGTTATGTGATTAGATGTGCTATTGTGGTGATCCAATCTTCAATATTCATAATTGTTCTCTGTTCAATTTATGACAATCATCAAAATAATTTATTTCAGTATGACAATTCTGTTTTGGAGTTCTATAATTCTGTTTTGGAGTTGCAAGTTTGCTTCACTATTGATTCCCCAATAAGTCTAGGAACACAAATATCAAATATAGAATATGACATATATGTTTTACATGAAATGAGTCTTATATGTGGATCTCATATCATGTACATCACATTTCATATGAGACATATGTGTCTCGTGTTTTGTATTTATATTCCTACCATTACTCATTGATTCCCTTCCATCCTTAAACAGTGAATCACACATTTCCTAAGAATCTTCAATCTTTTATCAAATTAAAATTTGATGACAAATTTGGTAAAAATCACCTCCAATCTACATCAAACTTGTATTAAATCAAACTTTTACATTTCTTTCATCAAATCAAGGCAAAAAAAAGCTTTTTACCAAATTTGTTGAAACAAACTTTTGGGAATAGGTTTGGAATTTTTAAAAAGATTTGATGATTAAGGGTTTGGCATTTTTAAGAAGTGAGGATTGGAGCATTCAGTTTTTTCATCAAATGAAGCATTCAATTAATTAAGGGTCTAGCTCGTGGGATTCATCATGCATGCCATTATTTGTGCATTCGAATAATTGCTTTTGTAAGGATTTATCTTCAATATTCATAATTGGACTAATTGCATGCATTTCAGTATGTATATTCAATGTATTTGTATGTATATTTGTTTTAAATTCAATGCATTTTCATTATTTGTGCATACATTATGTGTGCATTATTCAATGTATTTATGCCATACATTATTTGTGCATTATTTGTGGCATCAATTATTTGTGCCATTCCATAAATTATTGATGTTGATGCATTGAACATTCAACCTACTTTTCTACCACATTGAACATTTAACCTACAGTCATTGTACTATATGTGGCAAATCATCTATTGAACCACCTACCATTCAGAAGATCACACCACCTACAATTCATTATATGAACCACCTATCAATTCAACCACCTACCATCCTCTATATCAGCTCAACATTGCCATCACCATATTCACATTTCACATTGTTAGAAATTGGGCGCCCATGTGGCATGACCCTTAGAACCTTTTGAACCTCATCCAAATGGGTTTTGAATTTGAATTCAAACCTATTTGGATGAGCCACTCAGGATATATATCTATCATATCATGATATGGATAGATGATATAGATATCAGATATTATCTCATTTAACCAATGGATAAATGAGATAAATATAATATATATCTGATATATGGTTATGGGTAACCAAGAGAGAAAACAACGTAGGTTTTGTTTTCTACCCATAAACTGACTCTCTCCCAAGATACAACGATCAAGTCAATTGCACTGTGGTTTGTGTGGGTGATATTCACCATTGTAATATCACCCCACTGCTGGGATTGATTTATCAGACTCTGGAAGCACGTGATTTATCCACGAGGTTCTATCATCGAAAGGTATGATATGATTATTTTATCCGCTGCATAATTGTTTGTTTTTATTTACATTGGTATCAGAGCCATTTATGGATATTTTCGTGTTTCTATTTTTACATGCGTATATATACATGTATATGCATGAATATTAATGGAGGAGGAAGATGAAGTGCACGGTTTTCTTTTTTACATTTTAACTCCATTTAGATTGAGAGAGTGATATACCTCAATTTTATGTTGCTTAAATGTTATTTTTTATGCCATAAATGTTTTTATTGTGAAAAATGGAGTCCGTCAGTACAAAAATCGGACCGGAAAACACCCGGGAAGGCGGCGCGTGTGATTCACGCGCTGTATGACGCCGAGCAGCAGCCCCACGCGCCACCACGCGCCTCCACGCGCTGAGCGCGTTAGGCACGCGCCCCCCACGCGCCACACGCGCGATCTGTCAGCTTCCTTCCACACGCGCGCGTTAGCCGCGCCGCTTCCAGCCGCGCCACGTGTGCGACACACGCGCGCCATGCGCCGCGCCGCGCCGACTCGCGCCGAGTTGCGCTGAGCCGCGAGCCGAGCCGTTTTTCCCCCTGGCTTGGCTCTAAGGCTCTGTTTGTTTGTTTTTTAATTCTGAATTGCGTTAATTGGCCATAATTTATTCGTTATAGCTTTGTTTTAAGCATGGTTGGTACCCTTAGACTCAGAATTAATTTTTCTACATTCTGTAAAATTTTGAAAATTTTACGAAAATAAAAAATATTTATTCTGTGTTAATAATTCATTTTTTATGCTTTAAAATGATGCTGGTATTGCATAAATAATTTTCTGCGGTTGAAATTTTTATTGTGGACTTCTGAAATATTTTAATATCTACTGGTAATATTTTCTCATTTTATCAGTTTCTGGATTTTTTATTTCTAATTTTGTGTGTATTTATTAGTCATTTAAAATTCCAGAATATTTCAGAAAAATTTCAGAAGATTTCAGAACAATGTACATTTTTATTATGGCATAATCTGAATATTGTTCCTGTTTACTAGTTTCTGGATTTTTATTTCTAATTTTATGTGTGTTTAATTAGTTATTTAAAATTCTAGAAAATACCAGAAAATTTCAGGATGATGTACTTTCTGTTATGGCATAATTTAAATATTGGATACAGCATATTTTTTTTGGGTTTGTAATATGTTGTAATTAGAAGAGCATGTTTATTTATTTATTTATTAGAATTCCATTATTAAATAAATATAGCATGAGTTATTTGTAGATTTACATTAAAATGCTATTGTATGGAATTTATCATGCTTTGTATATGCCATAGTCAGTGGGAGGTTATTCGGTTGAGAGAAATCTTTGTAGATTAACTCCCGAAAACCAATATTTTGCGCATAAATTAAACTAAATTTTGGATAATTGTCACTTGTGGCGCAAGAGATGATTACGAGCATAGCGGATTTTCGATCTTGCGACTTGTGTAATATTGTCACTATTTAATTTAGATTTTTGCGGCAAAATTATATTATGCTAATCAAATTAATCCCAATGCGAATTTCTCTCTAAATTGATTTAGCTTATGAAAGTTAATTTGGTTGACCTAAACTTAGTAGAGATGTTCAAATGTGAACAAACTAATCCCATTCTTTAGATGAGCAAAAGTCTTGGAGACTTTAGGTCAAACCTTAATTGAGCCAAAGTAAGGAAACATGACTCAAAGTCGCCGTGTTTTTGTTGCCTTGTTTGGCACAATAAAAACTAATGTGTGCGCTATAGTTAGCGGCACGCTACATAGTTTTGGTTGGCGAGTTTTGGAGTTATGAAATTAGTAAGCCCTCAATAGATCTGTATATGATCTTGACTAATGAGTTGCGCGGATTGACTTTGTAATTTGACTTGTAAATAATGTTACATCATTGGATGAAGTAACATTCAAGAGTCACGTCATCCAAGAAATGCGAGCTTAAATAAATTAGTCATTAAGTGTAAGACGAGTAGCCAGTACGAGCAGTGTTTTGCTCTCTATCCAATTATTGGGAGTGGATTGAGCGAAATTTCATGCACTATAATAGTGTGCGTTGAAATATCACGTGAAGTTAAAAGATTAGCGCTTAGAAGCTGCAAAATCTATTAACACTGAGTGAAAAGATTAGCGCTTAGTGGCTGCAAAATCTATTAGCATTGCCAACTTGTTTAAGTGTGGACACTTACTGTTTCCACACTTGAGTGTGAAACATGGATGAGGTGCTTCTTTGTGTGATTCCTTTACTAGGCTAACGTTTTGAATAACATTTACCACTAAGCGCAAACGTTGCAGCATAGTAATAAAAGGTTAAGGCTGACAAGGTTGTTATGACTCTAAGAATTTAACGCATCGCTTGTAAGAGCATTGTGTTGAATTAGACTCTTTAGCCTAATTCGCGCTTAAGTTACTTCAGGAGCTATCATAGTTGATAGCTTATTCTCTCCTTCTTGTGGATAGTAGAATTAATTGCAAGTAACTATGAAGCGAGAAATAGAGATGGCAACAGGAGTATCGTCATCTTTCAATTAGATGTATTAAAGTGTATGGAGAATAAAATTGACTTGAAGATGCAGGGGATTAGCACTTACTAGTTAAATTTGCGACTTAGGCGCAGTTGATATCTCCATGACATCCTTTTTATGATCTAGTGAATATGACTTAGTCGTGAGTCATTACCTAGTTGGGCCTAAACCTTTAAAACTTGTCTTTAAAAACTCACACATTAAGATGATTGGAATTAGTTTATGACATTGGTCATGAACCAGTGGCTTATTATACTTAATCACATTAATGAGATGATGACACGATGGTTTGAGTAGGCCTTCTCGGGCCCACTCGCTTATGACATCCTGCTCTCATGTGAATGTGTAACTTTGTTCGCAATGGGTGCGCACAAGTAAGTAGGAAAGCCGCAGAAGGTCATTTGTTTTGGCGCATTTAGTCCACTATGATATTTTGTGACTAGATATGTGTGAGGGTACAATAGCTAAGCCTCAATCTCGACACATTTATAGATTACGATACGCATCTGAGTCAAGACTATTTGATCTCCCATAAGTCAAAAGTTTTGAGATGATTTTTGACATTGCACATATGAGGTCGAGATCAATTAGATAAGAGTTTTTTGTGCTTTTAGTTTTGACCAAGGTGGCGAGTATCTATTTGAGTTATTTTTTCAGAAAAACTCTGTGAAGAGAGATGGATGCTTAGAACATTGATTATTCCTAGTACTCAACAACACACTGGTGTAGTAGAGATAAGGAATTAAATATTGTTAATGTTAGGTAGATAATGGCGCAAAATGTTTCCCAATTGGGAATTGCACTAGTTTGTTGCCTATATCCCTAACTAAGTGCCCTCCATATCAGTTTTTACACTCCATTTTGAGTAATGGGTTAGCAGAGAGCCATCTATGGGCGATCTGTAACCATTAAGCAGCCTATCTTTATTCTACTTCTCATAAGATTGCGAAGTTAAGACCTAGGGTTCTATAGCGCATTATTGTATGCTGTCTTGTAAACACAAAGGGTCGTGTGGCGCATTATTGTATGCGGTCATGCAAACCCTCCGGGTCATGTGCATATAGGTAAGCATCTTTGTGGTAGTGTAACTAAGTCACATAAAGTTTTATTAGTAAAGGTGACGTGAATAGAGTTTTCGGAACTCTATAAGATGGAGAATTCCAAGCATAGCGCTCTATGTAGCCTAGTTGAGAATGGAAAGAAATTTCCAATATCCTAGGGACAGTGGGAGCGATGTGCCTACTAATGGATTACTCCATTAGAGAAGAATACTCTACATTCTTAGTTGCGTGGTAGCAAATGTGAAAATTTTCCACGTCATCACTGGGTGATTGAGAGGGAAACATTCATGATTGCTCCGCAAGATGATAAAGAGCCTAGGATAATGCCAAAGGCTCTAGTCTCCTGTTTTTAGAAAGTGGATCAATGTTGCGCAGTTTAAGACAAAGTCTTTGAGGATTAACCATTTTTTATAATTTGGTTGACTTTCCATTATGACGCAAAACTGTTATAAAGTTATGCGTAATTTGGATAGTCATTGTTGAGGCATAAGGCCCGCTAGATACCGAATGGTCGCACCATTGAGGAAAGTGTAGACCATGAGAAGACTTCCTCCTGGGGAGTGAGGTTATTTTGACTTAGGCTATAATTGACATAAGTTCGGAACATTGATTTGTGGACATTGTGACCTGATTTCTCATTAGAGAATTGGATAAGTAGATCCGTAGGGATTTACCTTCTGCTTTTATGGTGAAAAGTTAGGAGCGCAAAAAGGTTGCTGGTTCCAATAAATCTTTTACAACCTAAAGCAGTTATCCAAACAGTGGTTCTTAGATTTCGTCAAGCCATGATAGGCCAACGATGATCAATGAAGACCACTGAGGCATGATCAATGGTCCAAAAGAAGTTTTTCCTTACTTAGTCATTATGAGCCAGGAATTTATAAGGTTGTCGCCACCTAGGGTGGGCAGTCCTCTATTTTAGATATGATGGACATGGGTGATGTAATTTATATGCTCGGATGTACGATCCTTAGGGATTGTTTTAGGAAAATTCTCGGTCTGTCTTCAATGACTTACATAGAGAATATCTTAGAATGATTCTAGATGCAAAATTGCAAATCCATTGACTTACCTATCGGTAAAAGCCAGAGCCTTAGCTATTGAGTGAATCCTCAGATTATCTTTGGGAGAAACAGATGACCTATATTCCTTGATCTTTTCTTTGTTGTGGGAGCCTAAAGTACGCTATGTGGGCGTATTCGGCATGATAAGTGTTATCTTTGATAAATGGTTAACTGAGTTGTTCAGACTTTGACCTTGCTCATTAGACTGTGGATAAAATGCTTTATTAGAAGCATATTAATTTGCTCCTTGTAAAATTCAATGCGCTAGTTGGGCGCATCTGCGCTAGTTGGGCGCATTAAGAATGAACGCAAATTGGTCACCAAAAATATCTTTAGAGAGGTTATTGCGCAAGAGGTAGTGATCTTAAATCATTTCATGTGAGGCGCACATGGTGGATTCCGTTGTATATACTTATCGCAAGAGGTGCTGATAAGGCTTATGTTTGGAATCTATAATTGCGCAAGCTGTGGTCAATTTTTTTTAAAATCGATCACTTATTTTGAGATGATGGGATGTTGACACTATTATGGTTTGTGTCATAATGATTAGCAGATGATGATGTCAGCAGGCAAGATTGGCTCACTCACACGAGCAATCGCCCTTGGCGCTTGGGAGCGAGCAAGGAT
Source organism: Camellia sinensis (assembly GCF_055761805.1). Classification (NCBI taxonomy): domain Eukaryota; kingdom Viridiplantae; phylum Streptophyta; class Magnoliopsida; order Ericales; family Theaceae; genus Camellia; species Camellia sinensis. The sequence continues at coordinate 20,258,491 of NC_138966.1, forward strand.
GAGACTGGTGGTTTATTTTATTCGGAGCCAAGAGAGGCTTAAATCATCCACTATGTATGTCGCCTTGGTTATAACCAAGATGAGGTCGTGTTAAGGACCAAACATGGATGTTAGTACCCACTTTCCATGTTGTGCCTGTTATGATTAGCCAGATGCGAGATCTCATTTGGCGCCTAGAAGGCGAGCAAATAGAGAATTCGGGTTAGGCGCTAGAAAGCGACTAGACTAATATCTGTACGGTGTATCGAGTATGACGTCACTCTTTATGGAAGAGTTACTCCACCGTAACATATATTCATACTATATGTGCTTAGCGACCGAGTAATGAGGTGAGAGAATGGATCCCTGCTTCCTCACCGTGTGAGTCTTACGAGTCATTATTGATATGACTTTCATTTATGTACCCTTTTGTGACTTTTGACTATGTCATAAGGTAAGGGGTTGATGTTCTGCTACTTTGGTATGTTGCCTGCGGTCATGCATGATTCGGCCTTAAGGGACATCACTGGGAAAGCGGTCAATCCTAAACTAAATGGCATGAGTGCAAAAGGAAGATCATCTAGTATTACACCACTGTTGTATATTCACTGCCGGCAACTCACATCGCTCTGTATGAGAGGCGAATTGAGTGTGAATATATTGCAAGAATTAAGAGGGTCAAACATGCTCTTTTTGAGGGATTAGAGATGTTTTTTGGACCGGTGTAATTAGATGGGTCTGGGGTATATGAGACACTATTTCTATTCTTTTTGGGTTGATGTCTCTATGCTGGCTCATTTTGAGTTTCTAGTATAGAGCTCCCACATGCAGGTGTTCTCAGCAGTCGCACGGTGCAGTGGCTAGTATGAGATTGTTTATTTTTGGGGAGATTGAGATTGAGACGTGGCAGTGTCATGCCAACTCATGTCCGAGTGGGAGATGTTAGAAATTGGGCGCCCATGTGGCATGACCCTTAGAACCTTTTGAACCTCATCCAAATGGGTTTTGAATTTGAATTCAAACCTATTTGGATGAGCCACTCAGGATATATATCTATCATATCATGATATGGATAGATGATATAGATATCAGATATTATCTCATTTAACCAATGGATAAATGAGATAAATATAATATATATCTGATATATGGTTATGGGTAACCAAGAGAGAAAACAACGTAGGTTTTGTTTTCTACCCATAAACTGACTCTCTCCCAAGATACAACGATCAAGTCAATTGCACTGTGGTTTGTGTGGGTGATATTCACCATTGTAATATCACCCCACTGCTGGGATTGATTTATCAGACTCTGGAAGCACGTGATTTATCCACGAGGTTCTATCATCGAAAGGTATGATATGATTATTTTATCCGCTGCATAATTGTTTGTTTTTATTTACATACATGTTTTCACTGAAGCCCTCTAACCATACACTCTATATTTTCAAGTGTGAATCCACATCATCACCAAGGCAGCATCAGTAGGAACAGAGGAACAAGGCAGGATCATCAAAACAGAACAAGAAGGCAACATTAAAAGAGCAAGGTGATTCACGGGGCAACCGGTTGGGCAACCGGCCCTTTCAATTTTTTTTTTCCCCCTTCCAGTGTGCATGCCACTCAATTGTTCAACTTGTTTACAGAAGACAGGAACATAATTTCACTATATGTTACTTTCATGTTTTCTAAATTAATGTAGTTTATTAAAACCTGCACCACAGAACTGAATTTTAAGTTTCACTTGATGTTACTTTCTTGTTTTGAAAATGCATGTAATTTATTAAAACCTCAACTACAGAACATGAGTTTATTTACTTTCATGTTTTGAAAATGAATGTTTTTTACTTTCATGTTTTGAAAATGAGTGTAGTTTATTTAAACCTCAACCACAGAACAAGAGTTTACTTTAATGTTTTTTAAATGACATTAGTTTATTAAAACCTCAACTACAGAACAAGATTTTGATTTTTACTTCATGTTACTTTAATGTTTTTAAAATGAATATAGTTTATTAAAACCTGAACTACAGAACAAGATTTTGATTTTTACTTGATGTTACTTTGTAGTTCTATAAAATGAATGTAGTTTACTAAAACCTCAACTACAATACTGAATTTTCAGTGTGCATGTTTTATTAAAACATGAGCTACATTCATTTGATATGTACTGAATAGAGAGTCTGCATGCTTTATACTACATTACTATGTTCTTAAATTTTCAGTGGCCATGCTTCATTAAAAATACATGTCTACTTAAATTTTCAGTGGCCATGCTTCATTAAAAATACATGTCTACATTTTAATTCTAAGTTCATGTTTTCAGTAAGCATTTTAAAAGACAGTGTTTATGTTAATTACTTCATTATAGCACATTTTTATTAAAATTCAACAGATATTCACATCATGCCTAGAACTAAAAGAGTGAGAACAGAAGCTGGTGAAAGTTCTAACCCTCGACGACGCGAACAACAGCAGCATCAAAATCAGTCATATCCTACAGATGAATTTCTCAATGAAAGTCATGAACTAGCCTTTCAAAATTTCTCAAGCCGACCTATTGTAACAGGGAGGAGGGTCAATCTGCTACCTCAATATGATGCACTACTAGTTAGTAAACTTGAATCAATGGGACGGCTAAATTTAATTAATTTACCCCAAAAGGTATATCCACGGCTAGTATCCCTTTTTTATGTTCACCTAAGAGTTACTCATGAAGAAGATGAAAATTTTACTCTTTTGTCATATGTGAAAGGAAAGGGTGTACAGTTTGATGTTCCTACCTTGGCACGCATTATTGGAGTTGAGGTAGGTGATGAAAATACCCATTTTCAGACTGAGGCTGAGTTAGTTAATATTGTCGGTAATGGTACTGATGTATATACTACTATATGTCAGAACAGATTTACTGGAACTAGTCTACAAGCAAGACATTTAAAATCTTATCTTCGGATCCTCCACCGGTGGATTGTAGAAAATGTCACTCCGAAAAAAGGACATCATGATGCGGTCCCATATTTTAATGTCTATTTGTTATACTTTTTTGAGGTTGGGCAGAAGTTAGATTTGTCTTACATAATTATGAAAGAAATGGTGCTGGCAAATCAAGAAATGGGCCGGTCATTACTGTTTGGGGCACTCTTGACAAAAATTTTCAAATATTTTAAGGTTCATTTTGCAAATGAAATGGACATTAAAATCCGTTCACCCATTACGCAATATACTGTGAATCGTGCTGGTGCAGCCGCCAATTTAATGGGAAATGATAATGCTGCAGAAGATTCAGAGGATGAAGTCCCACCAGATGATGGTCCACAAGATCCTCCTGTCAATGTGATGCCATCAACTGAACCACCTCAATATTGGACTGATTTTTTGGCCATAGAAGAACAACGTTATAATCAACACGTTGAATGGGAACATCAAATGGCTAATCAGGTCAATTCGTTGGGTACTCAGTTTGAGACATTTGCCACTGCACAAAACTCATTAATTGAACAATTTGGTGAGTTCCGTTTGGACATTGGAAGACGTCATGACGTGGCAAACAATCGCATTGATAGAATTGAGCATCGCGTAAATGACATATACCATCACTACTTCCCTCCTCCACCACAACCAGATAATGACTGTTGGTCGGTGTGCCATTATGTGTTTCCATTGTTTTGTCTTGTATTATTTTCACAACCTTTTTTTAGGTAAATTTCTTTTATGAATGTACTGATTTTGTAATATTATGTGATATAAAATGATCTTGCCTTGGTAATACTTTAGCACCATCTTTTCGAGCTTCACTCATACCATAATCTGTAATATGTTATTAATGTTTCTGATTACTTAAATTTGTATGAAAGTTTTTGAAAGGTGTAATGGTAACCAAAGAAAAGAATAAAGGATGTATTTATATGTAAGTAGTTATCTGTAATACTGTATGTACATGTACAACATATTCTTATTTGAGAAATCAGATAGAGGAGATTCATTGAGATGAAGATAAGACGCAGATTGAATGAAGGGTGAAATTATAAAACCTTGGAATTATAATCATCTATAACAATATGAAGATGTAGCCCTTGGACTTGATTGCGCAACAGAAGAACAACACCCATTTAGATAGTTGTAGGAAATTGTAGAAGAAAAATAAAAATATAAGCCCCTTATCTGACATATCCATGAAGAAGAATTTCATTCATGATAACTACTTAGCAATTGGTGTGTTTTGTTTTTACCAATCAATATGGTATCCAAAGAAGCATTAGAGAATAGAACGCAACCATCTCAAGAAACAAAAACTGAGAACAAATTAATTAATTTCTAATTTTACATAAATGGAAAAGGCAAGTGAGACATTTCATATAATTGTACACAGTTTTTCCGTTTCCTTTTCCAATAGATGACACCAATAGATGAAACCAGTAAATACAGAACCTTTCAAGGCAATCTATTAGTTGTTCGAAATAAAATCTGTCGTTGAAGATCTTCATAGTACGCCCTTTGCATTGGATTTAAATTTGTCATGTCCATTGACATTATTTTATGATCTTCATTTCGTTGTTCTCTTTCATTCATCATAGATAGGAGTTTTAATTGTTCCTCCCTATCTTCGGCCCTTCTTCGACGGTCTGCAGCTTTCTGGTCACGGTCGATCGCCTTTTGTTCATCTCGCTCAATAGTTCTAGCAGAAATAGTTGATAACACTTCAACAATTTTGGATTGGTTGGCAGCCATTTCATCAAATCTACTATCGTGGGTTGTTTGATTCTTCAACTTCTCTTTCGCTGCTTTAGTACCAATTGGTCGTGTTGATGGATTAGATGGTTCTTCGTGCAGAACATTATTCTGGTTGGATTGAAATGCATCAGATTCTCTAGTTGGTGGATTAGAACATGGATAAGCATGTTGCGTACTCTTTTTGGATTGTGTTCGAAATTCATCCCACTTACAACTTCGGCGCAAAATATCCCAACATGTATCAAATGTGAAGTGTTTTTTCTGTATTGCATGATACATCCGCTTTGCTTCAGCGACCTACAAAAAAAATTACAACAATTTTAATAACAAATATACATTTAGAGAAGAAATTTGATATTTAATAACACAAATAAATGTTACCATGTCTACCTCAGTTGTTCCACTTTGTTGCCTCAGTTGAATTTGTTCAAGAAAATCACAGAATTTATTAATTGCCTTTTGCATGGCAGACCAACGGTAAGACAAAGAAATACGGTTTCGATTTGATTCACCACTCAATTCTGAATTAAAATTAACAAGTACTCGTTCCCAAAATATAACCATAGTCTGACTATTACCAGTAATGGGATCTTGAGAGACTGCTAACCAAGATCTACATAAAGTTTCAACTTCTATAATTGTAAATGCTTTACCACGAGAAACACGAGAAGTTTCTGAAATGAAATGTTTATCACTGCTCTGCGTGTTCTGTTCTCGCGAAGTTTCCGACATAAAATTAATATCAGTGTTGTGCTGAAACATTTGTGATTCTTCAAACATTTGAAAATCTTCCATAATTTCAAAAAAATACAGTACATACAATATGTAAAATAGTAAAAAATATTAGAATGATATACAATCAATACTGAACCTTAGAATCAGATAATTTAGTCAGATAATATAAATTAAAGTTTCAAAGGAGAAAAATCACAAAAGAAACAAAATTCACAACATACAATGTAATGCTCTTCTCAAAATAAAATACTCTGTCATCTTGATATACAAAACTGATATATTTTATAGAACACATTATCAACGGTAAATTTTAAAAATACTCTGTTCATACAACGGTAAATTTATTAAAGCGGCTACTTTTAAAATATGTATATGAGATAACAACGGCAAATTGTCAAAAGACTCTGTCCATCCAACGGTAAATTTACTGAAACGACTAATTTTAAAATATTTATATAAAAGATAACAATTTGAATTATATTTTCAATGAAATTAAAATTTATATCACCCTTCAAATTATTCCAAATTATTCCAAGTCCACAAAATAAGCTATCTAAAAATAAACCTATCTGAAATTCTACCTGTTCAAACCAAACCTGTTGAAAGCAGTTGAAACCTACCATTCCCATGCTTAGACTGGGCGACCGGATGGTCAACCAGGCGGTCAACCGGCTGGTTGACCGGTTCATCAACAACGCTCAGGCCACGGACCAGTTCAAACCCATCAGTTCAACCAGTTCAAACCCGTCGCATAATCTGATGAACCGGTTGACCGGTTGGTCAACCGGCCAGGCAATCGGCTGGTTGACCGGTGTACCTATTTCAACGGTCAGTAACAGTGATTTGGTAAAATCCCTATCTTGTTCTCAGTTTGATACTTTTTTTGCTGAATTCTCATTTTGATATTCATTTGGTGCAACGGTTGGAGCATAAAAAAGTGCCTTTTTCATCAAAATTTGAATCTGATGTCAATTTTGGTTCACCGTTGGAGATGATCTTAGTAATCTTATGAACTGTTTAATCTTTTTTAGTCTTTTTTTTTTTAATGATTCTAAAAGTCCCATTTCAATGTAAATTACATAAACAGGGCATGCGTGTATGTTAATTTGAGGGAGACATTTGGTTGAAATTATACATTTAGCCCAAGCACACTATAGACTTTTCTACTCTTACCTTTTGTTGAACGAATCCCATGCCACACCAAATGGAAAGATTCTCAAACACACTGTTACAGTGATTCAAATTTCTTCAAAAATCTGTACAAATGTGAATGAAAATGAGAGATTGTTGATCCTAACTGCCGATTTCACAATCAAAATTGGGGATACAAGCCCTACATTCTGGAAATGTTAGATTGGGACAAACGTGCACTACTACAAATATAGATAAATATTACATTTTTTTTTCTATGATGTATGTTTTTTGGTCACACCTCTTAAGTTTTATTAAAGTGTGATCTTTAGGAGTGTCATTAAAGACGGTCATTTTTAATCACACTTTTTAAGTGTCATTAAAAAAATGATTCATCACATCTTTTAAGTGTGATTAAAAATATTTAAATCACATCTATTAAGTGTGATTAAAAACATTTAGATCACATCTTTTAAGTGTGATTAATAACATTTAGATCACATCTTTTAAGTGTGATTAAAAATATTTAGATTACTTCTTTTAAGTGTAATTAATAACTAATAAAACCTGTAATAAAAAAAAGAATTCGACATATTTGAAGAATAATCAATATTATTTTTGTACGCGCATTTGAAGAATGTAATATACACTATATACTATATTTTGAATCACAACCATATATTGAATGAAATAACGTAATATATTTCATAAATGAAAGTTAAATGTTCAAAAGTATATACAAAGAAATTAATAAAAAGTTTAACTGTGATTACATATATTAAAAAATGGAAAAAAAAAACTTTAAAAAACTAAGTTCTTAAAATTTTTGACCATATTTTGCATATCTTCAGAAAATTTCTGACCTGAAAAATAAAAACACAAATTAATTCAGAAACAGCTAGAATCAAAAAATACATTATGAAAATGGAACAAATCTAAAGAATCGTATAACATAGCTCAAGGAAAGAGGAATCACAAAGAAAAATATATATAACCACTTCATTTTTAGGAATTAATTATTGCTAATGCTACTAATTCTAAGTCCCAACATAATGGAGAGTACATCTAGAATTTCAAAGAGCAACTCCTCAATCACTTTGATAATACAAGTCAAATAATTGAAAATGAAACAAATGAAATACCGTCCTCGCCGTACAAAAGGGGAATGAAAACACATAAATACGGGTTAAGCTAAAATGGCAATAGAATGGCAACCAATAACAAGCTTAATGTTCTATCTCATCTATATCAAAAATCTATGGTTTTACGAGTTGAACAGAGAACAAGGGAAGATGAAAAACTAACTGTATACATGCCTCACTGATATGATATCGTGCAATTCTTTAGTATTATAGCATATAACCATCACAATCATCATGGTTTTGGTGTGGTAATCCAACGGCCTATATTTAAAGTTGAGGCAAAACTACATCATTTTAGGATGTATGGCTTTAATGTTATTTTACTTTAATTTTAACTCGAACTGTTGGATTATGTACTTTGCTAGGGTGTCTTGCTGTAATAAAAAGTACGACAAGTTCATTGTAGGAAAACCATGGCAGAGAAACAGGTCTCAATTCATAACACTCAATAGAACCCTATACCCCAATCACCCATCTCATAGCACGCAGAAACTTTAATGAAGAAAACAACATAAGACATCAAAAAAACAAAAAGAAATATGTATTTTTTTGTAGAAATATGTCAATCTAATTTCAAATTTGTCACTGCAAGTACATAGACATGTCTCACCAGTTTAAAATATCAGGAACCCTTGACTCTTTCATGGCATCAGTTACATTTTTTGTAAGGGCCTGCAAGTTTTTTTAGGTCAAATAAATAGTCATAAAAAAGAAATCAAATACCAAGGAACACAAGCAGATACATTTATTATTAAAAAACTGTATCACATTGTGTGACTAGCTTCTACAAAATTTTAATTTAAAGAGATAACCAACTAACAATTTTGAAATTATTGAGTGAGAAACACCCATCTTTTGGTTCCAATAGCTCAAATTGAGCCCTAAGGTAAATGAGTTCATCCTCTGTTAAAGCATTTGAGAGAGCCTGCAAAATATAAGCAGGTTATGCTACAATGAGAAGAAACAAAGAATACGTACCGCTTTAGCAACTATCTCAGCAGTCATAGGGACATCAACGTTTGCCTCAAAAAACACCTAGGCCCATTTGTCACTACTTGCACTATCAGCAATGTATGGAATGTTCGCCTTCTGGTATCTGGATGCTTCTACCCAGGTTCTGCCACCATCAATGGATACATCTACTCTCTTAATTGCATGGCCACCTCCTGATACTGCATATCCCTTGACGGTTATCTGCATAGAAAACCAAGGAGTTCATTTATGAATTAAAATATTTAAAAGACATTGAAGTCTACCTATTTAGGTTCTAAGGAACAGCACATCCCACCAGGACATTGATTTTATAAATTCACATAAATGAGATATTCCAGAAAAATATGGAAAACATTATATGATGAGATAGTTTCCATAGGAGAAGCAATCATATTTTATCTTCATATTCAACGAGATCAACAAATATTTGGCTATGGTTGGGGTATTTTGTGAATATTGGAGAATATGGCAGTATTGATAATGAGGTGTCTGTATTCCATTCATTTGTAGCAAATAACAGAGTAAAAAAAAAAAAAATTCAAAGACATCAGCAGGATGAATAACAATACTTAACTTCAAAGACCAAAAACCATTCTTTCCTCCAATTCAAACAAGGTATTCTGCACATCAAAAAACTGACTAAAGGTGCACATTTCTACCTCCATAAAAGTTCCTTCCTTGAAGATTTCTCACTAATGTTTTTGGTTTGCAATTTGCATCTTGGTAGGACTAAGTTGTTAGAACATGTCCAATAATAGACTGTATGATGGGTTAGGTTCAACAGGCCAAAGAATGCCATTGATGTGTGGCTTAGATGGCATAATGCCACTTCTATGCATGTGAAGAGTGGGTGTTTCTAGGTCTTAAGTTTTTCTGATCCCAATAAAATAAGGCAAATGCATTCCTAAAGAATTACAAAAGTGGCTAATTGTTTTTTCATCTCAAGTTGCACGACACTTTTTGGCAGGAGCACTTTAGTCATTTTAAAGAAATATATGATTGATAAAAATAAATAAATAAATAAATAAATAAAGAGGTAACAATCTGTTTCCTTTGATTCACATGTAGAACTGTAGCCAAAGAACTGAGTCACCTTGATGATTCCAGAAAATAAACAACACCTCGTAAGCACAGGATCAAAGTCGAGGTTGACATATTAGAACTAGTAAACCAGGTGCAGCATAAAGATTTAATCACCCATGAATGTTTATGTCACGACCCAAACCCGCCCCTATGGGTTTAGCACCGTAACCGGCCAGTAATCCAAGATTACCGAAGGCCTGCTTAACAGTAATACAGTAAAACAGAGTATAGGGGCATGGCGGAAGCCAAAACAGTAAATAAACAATGTCCAATGAGCTGTGACAGTCTGTATGCCAAAAAGACTTTTCATACACATATACATGAACAGTACAAAACAGTATGTACATATATACAATCCTTCAGTTGAGGGACCTAATCCCTATTAAACAGTCCAGTAACAGTCTATACAGTTATACAAACAGATACAGAGACAGACGGGGAAATTTAAAACACCCCTAAGCCATAACTTGACGGGCTCGGAACCTCGCAGTGAGGCACAGTGGCTGGCTTGACAAAACTAGAGCTTACCTCGACGCTTCTAACCACGGTCTGGTGCCTGTACACCTACATATATATATGAGCAGTGAGCTAAAGCCTAGTGAATAACGTAATGCGTAAAGGGGTTAAGAATGAATGTCCTTACAGTAATGAAAACAGTTCGTTAATTCAGTATATCAGTCATTCAGTCATATGTGGTACACCCATTAGCATAACAGTACAGTAAATAGTAGGTCTTAAAAAAATCGAACAGTAAATGATGGCCATCAATCAGTAACAGTAGTGGTTCCAACAAGGGAACCGACAAAGATCTCTGTAACAGTAACGGTAAACAGTAGTTGCTAAGGATGCCACAATACAGTTCAGAATATAGGACATACATTCATTCAATTAACAGTATCAGTTTGGAAAGCAGTACAGTTCAATTGTTCAGAAGATAATCATTTTGAACATATCTTTACACAGTTGTTACTCACAGAGTTCTGGGCTATAGTAAAGCTAGAGCGCGTCTCCAGTCGCCAACCCTACACAGTTACAGATTGAACACACACTAAGCTACACAGTTGGGAAAGATAATAACTTAATCCTTAATTTGCCTCGGTGTATTCTACATCTATATCCTCTTTAAGATGTCTTAAACTAGGCCTAATAATGCCTAGGATGAGATGAGGATACAAAGATGCACTTTAAAAGCATTTTCAGAATTTTCAGAATTTTCAGAAAACAGGGGTCCCGCTCGAGCGTAGGTTAATCCGCTCGAGCGGACATGCAGACAAAGGTTTCCACTCGAGCGCATACTTAACCACTCGAGCGTACTTCAAAACAGTCAAAAGTGCTGGATAGGTGAAATCCACGCTCGATTGGGCGCTTGACACCCGCTCAAGCGTAAGACACAAGGTCTCGCTCGAGCGTAAATTACCCCGCTCGAGCTGACCTAAAAACAGAACAAAATACTGGGAGCATGAATTTCACGTTCGAGCGCCAGTCACCTCGCTCGAGCGTGAGTCCAAATTCTGGAAATTCCAGATTTGAACCTCAAGCTCAAAACCAAGTTTTAAAACATGAATTTCGATCCTCTTGGGCTAGTTTGCTGGAAAACACATCAAAACTCATAGTTTAACATGATTCAAAGCTCAATTGTAAAATCAAAGCCCCAAAGGAAGATCAATTCAACTCAATTTGAAACCAATTTTCATGAACATAAATCAAACATAACATGCATGAATTTAAACCATCTCAAAGCTTTAAATACAAGCTCAAATGAGCTAACTCTTACAAAAACATGATGAATTCATGGTCTACTCTCAAAATATAGACATGCAAGTGAGGAATGAAGAATTACAACCTCAAAACTTATCAGTATGCACATGCATGCAACAATTGAGCTCTAATTCAACAATTTGAGCCATATGTTGGCTCTAGACTTTAACTTTGCTCAAAACCATGCAAGAACAAGCTTAAACACAACAATGAGAGGTTGAATTCTCTTACCTAAGTCTCCAATACAAGGTGAGGAAGCTTAATTTGCAACCTCTATTCCAATTCTTCAAGCCAATGCACAAAATCAAGTTGAATTCACTCCAAACCTCTCACTCTCCTCTTTTGGTTGGTTGTGATGTTCAATTGTGGCTGATGAAATGTTGCCTAAGTATATAATAAGGCTCAAATATGGTTCATCTAGTGGGCCACTAGTGTGGTGTTTTGGTAATTAAGCCAAACTATGCAATTTATCAATATTTAATCTAATTTAATCATACCAAATCAGTTTTCAAATAAATATACCATAAAATCCTATAAATTCTAACAAACACAGAACATTAATCAATTTCAGATATGGCCGCCGATAAGGCTTTCAATTTGTAGTTTAAACATAAAAACACGAACAGATCAATTAACAATCAACAGATAGAAATGCAATATAACAGATATACTTAATCAATTCAGTTCCAGATTCCAGTCAGTTCAATTACCAATCATAATTAGTCTTAGTTTAGCAGTAATTGGTAGTTAATCGGTAAACAGTGACGAGGGTTGTTACATTTTATTTATTTATGATAATCATTCATCTGATTGGATACAGCTAGATTGGAAATAGAAAACCCAAGGTACTACTTATCAATCACAATAGCAATTCTTAATTTCTTAGTACATTGATTTCCATAATTGGTTTATTATATATAAACCAAATCAATTGTCCTAAACATTAGAGTTAGAAAATAAACCAAGAGTAACATAACCAACAGGTGACTTGATCAGCATATAGCATTTTCAATTCTTTATCATTTCAAAATAAACATTTCTGGGTCAGACATTTTAACAAACAGTTCAAAGACTATTTGGTGACTTAAAATTGTAAAACTAGATCAAACAATAACATAACCAATAGGTGTACCATGTAGTGGTTGCCTTAAACAGAATGAGGTCAAAATTAATTAAATTACAAAAAAAACAACAAGTACAAAAATGGATCAATGAAAGGAAATCCAAACCTGAAGTAGACCTCAAAGATTTTAGTATTGTTGCGGGTTTAGAACAAAAAGAAATCAAGTAACTTGCTAGAAAACATCTTCCATCCTATTGCATAATTTAAAAGCACAATAATCACATTAATTAAGGGGGCAAAAAATCCCTAATTTTTCCATGTTAATACAAAAGGATCAAAATCAAAAGAGAAGCAAAGCAACTATATTATAATGGAATTAGGAAAAACAAATCAAAAAAGAGTAAAGGATTATCAGACGATGGCAACAGAGATGCGAAGGGGCTTCCGTAAGCCTACGCCTGCAGTGGGTAGCCTCCTTCGGGGGCGGCAACAAAGTGTGCAAGTGGAGTAGCGGCGTAGGGTTTTTCTTTGAAGGCAGAGATTCGAGCGATGAGAGAGTCGGAGTTCCGACGAAGGAGTGGCGACTGGCAATGGGATTTGGATTTTGATCTACCTCACGATTTGGATCTCAAATGAGAGAGAGAAGAGGAAGAGAGTGAGAAAGAGAGTGAATGAAGGACTAGGGCTGGGCATGGCTGGGCTTAATGAATTTAGAGCATCTCCAACGGTTCACCTAATTTTTCACTAAATCTGAGTAAAAAAATGATCATTTTTTTAATCTGATACAAAATGTTCCAATGGTTGATTTTCATCAAATCTGCTCTAGGGACAATCGGTTGGTCGACCAGCCGGTCGACCGGTAAGGCAAATTTTTTTTTTTTGAATTGTTTGAACCTACCTATTTGAACTGTTTGAACCTTTTAGTGGTCGACTGGTTGGTTGACCGGTAAGGCAAATATATATATATATATATATATATATATTTTGAATTGTTTGAACCAACCCATTTGAACTGTTTGAACCTTTTAGTGGTCGATCGTTTGGTCAACCGGCCGGGCAACCGGCTGGTTGACCAGTTCAACTCTTCCAACGGTCAGGAACAGTAATTTGATAAAATCTGCAGCTTGAAGAAAATCAGAGAAAAATATCTTTTTCTTATTCAATACCTTAACCATTTCACAGAGAACTAGTATTTATACAGAATGAATACACTTAACCTGACCATAACTGTCTAACTAAACTATAGTTAAACTCTAACAAACTAACTACCTAGCTAACAAACTAACTACCTAGCTTTAACAATACACATGTGATTCTGAAGCTTGTGCTTGGAGACTACTGGCTGCTGCTGTAAGCTCTGAGCAGGATTTGATCTGTTAGCTGCGGCTTGAGCTTTGAGCTGCTGCTTATCATGCTCCCTCAAACTCATAGGATGGGGAAGAACTAAGAGTTTGCGTTGAAGATATTGAAACCGAGCCACAGACAAAGGTTTAGTGAAAATATCGGTGACTTGATTAGTGGTAGGAATGTGACAAATGTGAAGCTTCTTGGCGGCAATTCGTTCGCGAACAAAATGATAGTCGACCTCAATATGCTTAGTTCTAGCATGAAACATAGGATTGTGAGACATAGCAATAGTAGATAAGTTGTCACACCACAAGGTAGGAACAGGTACAAGACAGTGCAGTTCCGCCAACAACATGCCAAGCCAACTAAGTTCAGCGGAGGTCTGGGCTAAAGCTCTATATTCAGTTTCGGAGGAAGACCTAGACTCAGTTGGTTGCTTCTTGGTAGACCATGAAATTAAGTTGGGACCAAGGTAAACACAATACCCAGTAGTGGATCTTCGATCCAGCACATTACCAGCCCAGTCTGAGTCGGAGTAAGCATTAAGAATGAGAGGACCACTGGTGAAATGAAGGCCATGACCTAATGTGCCTTTAAGATAGCGGAGTAACCTTTTGACAGAGGCAAAATGACTATTCAAAGGGGCTTGCATGAATTGGCAGGCATAATTAACCACAAAGGCAAGATCTGGTCTTGTAATTGTGAGGCATTGAAGAGCTCCTACTAAACTGCGATATAGAGATGGCTGATTAAAGGGTAAATCAACATCAGAAGAAAGTCCAAGGGTTTTGGTAGCCATGGGAGAGGAGTAGGACTTGCAACCGCTCATGCCTGCTTTAACCAGAATTTCCGAAGCATACTTTTGTTGAGACAGAACATATCCACTAGAGGTTTTGGTGACAGAGATGCCCAAAAAGTAATTAATAAAGCCCAACTCTTTCATAGAAAATGTAACATGCATTTGTTGAATGAGAGAAGCAATATAAAGAGGGTCACTGCTAGTAAGCAAGATATCATCAACATATATGAGGAGAATGGTAATAGAAGTAGGGGTCTTGAGAACAAACAAAGAGGAGTCACATTGACTAGGAACAAAATTCTGAGAGAGAAGAAAGGTTGAGAAAGTAGAGAACCAAGCTCGAGGGGCTTGTTTTAAACCATAAAGAGCTTTGTTTAACTTGCAAACTAGATGAGATTGAGAAGCATTAACAAACCCCTGTGGTTGGACCATGTAGACCTTTTCATCAAGTACTCCATGAAGGAAAGCATTGGAAATGTCAAGTTGTTTGATTTGCCAATCAAAATGTAAAGCAAGACACAAAAGAATTCTGATGGTTGGTTGTTTAGCCACAGGGCTAAAAGTCTCATGATAATCCACTCCCTCAGTTTGAAGAAAACCCTTGGCAACGAGCCTAGCTTTATATCGAGCGATGGTGCCATCAGAATTCTTTTTCAGTCGATAAACCCATTTACAGCCAATGGCCTTTTTGCCAGGTGGTAAAGAAACTAATGACCAAGTACCTTGCTTGTGAAGAGCTGCATATTCATCAAGCATGGCAGCCCGCCAAGCAGAGGAAGAAGCAGCTTCTGAATAGGTTTGAGGTTCAAGAGAAACAGTGGAAGTGAGAAGAGAAACAGAATTAGAAGAGGAAGGAAGTCGGCTAGATTTAGACCTAGTAATCATGGGATGAGCAGTTGATGGAACATAGGGAAGATTGATAGAAATTGAAGAGATAGGAATGGGAAGAGAAGAACCATTAGTCAGATGATCAGTAGGCAGACGAGGAGTAGCAACTGAAGACGGAACGGGCTGCTGGCAAGGAGAAGCTGCAGGAGTATGAGCTGCAGAAGAAGGATCTACTTCGGCAGAGGAAAGTGGTTGGTTCTGCCGGGAAGAAGAGACAGGTTGCTGCTGTGTAGAAGTAGCAGTGGCAGGAGGAGAAGCAGCTGCGGCTGCTGAGAAAAGAGGTTGCGGCTGCTGTGAAGAAGAGACTGACATTTGGAAATCAGAAGAGGAATTAGAGGAAGAAGACTGAGATGGATTAGCAGGAGAAGCTGGCCAGAAAAATTTAACCAATTGAGAGACAGTAGTGGAAGAAGAAGAAGAAGTAGAAGGAGAAGAAACCTTGAAAGGAAAACAAGACTCATCAAAGATGACATGTCTGGAAATGTAAACTTTGCCAGATTGAGGATCAAGACACCTATATCCTTTAATAGAAGGTTGATAACCAATAAAAACACAAGGTGTGGATCTTGACCGAAGTTTATCTTAAGCCAAGGATAACACTTGCATCCAAAAGACCGCAAGAAGTGATAGTCAGGTTTTTGCCTAAACAGGACCTCATAAGGAGTAAGATTATTGAGTTTGAGAGTAGGATGCCTATTAATCAAGAACACTGCAGTGGCAAGAGCATCAAACCAGTAGATTAAAGGAAGACAAGAGTGATGCATAAGTGTAATAGTGGTTTCAATGAGATGCCTATGTTTTCTCTCAACCACACCATTCTGAGAAGGAGTATGGGGGCAAGTCAACTGATGATCAATTCCTTTTTGTTTAAGAAACATCTGAAATTGAGTGCTTAGATATTCACCCCCATTGTCACTTCTTAAGACTTGAAGTTTAGTAGAGAATTGTGTCTCAACAAAAGCTTTAAACTCTAGAAATTTAGAAAAGACTTCACTCTTATAATGAAGAGGGAAGAGCCAAGTAAATTTGCTAAAATCATCAATGAACAAAACATAGTATTTAAAACCTGAAACAGAGGAAGAAAAGGGGCCCCAAACATTAGTGTGAATGAGGGCTAAAGGTTTATTTACAGTAGCATTGGACAAGCAAAAAGGTAACCTATGACTCTTGGACAATGCTCACACAAACTAGAGCCTTTATTAGACAAAGAAGAAGAAGAAAATCCTAGGTGATGATGAGAAATGATGTGATGAAACTTCTTGGTGGAAGGATGGCCAAGACGAAAATGCCAAGCTGAAGCAGATGCTGTGGTTGGAGGAGTAGAGCAAGCAAGACAAGCTGGAGAAGAAAAGGTAGCAGCAGAATCAGAGGAAGAAGAACTGAAGGGATACAGTCCATTGGAGTAGCAACCTCTATACAGAACTTTCTGAGTATTCTTGTCCAGGATAACAAAAGAATTCTCATCAAAAGTAATAGTACAATGATTGTCCATGGCTAATTGATGAACTGAAAGTAAATTGGAGGAAAGAGTAGGGATGTGAAGAAGTTTATTAAGTTGGAAAGGAAATGAAGGAGTTGGAAGCAATCCTTTACCAGTATGAGCTATAGGAAGTGTGTTGCCATCTCCTACTGCTACCTGATCTGAGCCCCGAAAGGGTTGATAAAGAGAAAGATTGTTCAAATCATGTGTCATGTGAGTGGTTGCTCCAGAATCAAGAAACCAACTGTTGGAGTCAGACTGGGGACTTGAGCTGGCTGCAACATATGCTTGTGGATGGCTGGGAGAGACTGAAGAACCAGAAAAATAATTCTGAGATTGAGGCTGAAATGTTGCATCTAGTCTGTACCAGCAGTCTAGAGCAGTGTGGTTTCCTTTTCCACAAATCTGACAGATCACAGGAGGACTGGAGCTTGAATGAGGACTATTCGTATGTGGACTGTAGCCGGCATTAGGACTGTTTGCATGTGTAGCTGATCTGCCTCTCTGAGATGGAGTGCTGCCTCCTTTCTGATACTGAAAACTATGACTAGGTTGACCTCGAAATCTGCCTTCATCTCGACCTCCGAAAACACCTCTGCCTCTATAGGAGCCTCTAGAACCGTCCTTAGGAGAGTAATTACTTCTGTAAGCAGCGTAGGCAAAAGAACCAGGAATTTCCGAAGCATGTGTGTGCTTAAGAGCAGATTCCACATGTATACTTTCGGAACAGAGTAAGGCACTGAGTTGATCCAGTGAGATAGGTTCAGACCTAGCTCGTATGGTAGTTTTCAAAGCATTGTATTCTTCAGGATGACCATTCAAGATCAAGAGGACTAAATCTTCCTCATCAACAGGTGATGAAGCCAAGGCAAGCTGATCTGATATTATCTTGAAATGATTCAAATATTCTTCCATGGTGGATCCTTTCTTAACAATTCGATTTAGTTTGTTCTTTAATTGATAGATGTGAGACCTGGAAAGAGAAGTAAATCTCTTGGCAAGAACACTCCAGACTTCTTGACTGGTTTGACAATGAATGACAGTGGTAAAGATGGATAGAGAAAGTGTAGCAGTGATGCAGCTTAGTAAGTGTGTATCAATGGTGCACCACAGAGTGTAGTTTGGATTTAGAACTTCACGATTCGAATCTAATACAACCGATGGAGGACATACCTCAGATCCATCCACATAACCAAGAAGCTTTGTGGCTTGCAAGATATTCTGCAACTGATTTTTCCAAACTATGTAATTTGAGGAGTCAAGTTTGGTGGTGACGAAGGCATTAAGATTGAAGATTAACAAGGTGAGATTTGAAGGCAGTGTGATAGATGAAGACATAGAGATTGAAGAAGATGAAACAGCAGCAATGGTGTTTGGAGAAGTCATGAAGAAACTGTTGCTGAAGGATCAAGGCTCGTAAGAGCTTAATGCTCTGATACCATGAAGAAAATCAGAGAAAAATATCTTTTTCTTATTCAATACCTCAACCATTATACAGAGAACTAGTATTTATACAGAATGAATACACTTAACCTGACCATAGCTGTCTAACTAAACTATAGTTAAACTCTAACAAACTAACTACCTAGCTAACAAACTAACTACCTACCTTTAACAATACACATGTGATTCTGAAGCTTGTGCTTGGAGACTACTGGCTGCTGCTGTGAGCTCTGAGCAGGATTTGATCTGTTAGCTGCGGCTTGAGCTTTGAGCTGCTGCTTATCACAACTTATTCTCACTTTGATGAATTTTTTGGTGAATTCTCAGTTTGATACCGATTTGGTGCAACCGTTGGAGCACCAAACAGTGACTTTTTCACTAAAATTCAAATTTGATGTCAAGTTTGGTGAACCGTTGGAGATGGTCTTAGGAATTTAATTATATTGATCACAGTTTGAAAGTATATATATTGATCACATTTATTTGGAAGTGTGATTAAAAAAATTATATATAATCACACTTATTAGAATGTGAGATTAAAAAACATATATATAATCACACTTAATTAAAAAGTATGATAAAAAAATAAATATTATCACACTTAAATAAATTAAGTGTGATTAAAATACTAATCTAATTTTTTTATCACACTTTCAATAAAAATGAGATATTTTTATTTGTTAAAGTGTGATATTTAATTATTTTTGTAGTAGTGGTGGACGTTTGTTTTATGACAATGAGACAGAAAGGTAAGTAATGTTTGATTTTGTAAAATCATAATGTGGAATGTCATGTTAGGATTCACGTGTGCTAGTGAATTCTTGATTGTTTTCCGTATGCATGTGTGCTATGTGGGTTTTTTTGTGTCGTTGCTGGAGTGTATGATGTTGTGGGTTTAATGTATTGGGATATTTTATTCTATCTAAATGAGATATTCGAAGTTGGTACTCATTTGGTTGTCATTGTGTTAATGTTAATGTTAGACCTTAACATTTTAAGATTTGTCTTCTTTCGTTTGTGTAAATGTGTCAGTAGTTTTAGAATGGCCTATTTAGGATTCGAATTGTTGACTCATGGGTAAGGGTAATACAAATATATTGTTGACATCAACAATGAGGGTATAGTAACGTCCTTATGTTATTGTGTTAATGTAATTAACGTTACATGTGAAATTACTATTGCATTAACGTTGTATTTGGGTTTCATCATGTATAATTCCATGAATTTGAACTTAGGTTTGGTTTTGTTTTTGAACGTAACACTGGTTTTTGAATGTGGAATTGTGTTGATGATGTGTGGTTGGAATATTGGGTAATGAAATTGAGATGGTCATAGTGATGTGGGTTCTCATACTGTATCACAATGTAGGACACCCTGATGTAGATTTTTGCACTCCCAACATCTATGGTCTATGCGGGTTTGTAATCTTGTGTGATTTTTACGTTTGATGTGTGTTTTTATTTTTTATTTTTCATATGAGGTTACTATGTACAGTTTGTTGTTACTGTGTAGTTGTTATGATGGGTAATGATGTTGGGATGGCCATGGTGGTGTGGGTTTTCAAACTATTTTACAAAACACTTGAAAATGTAAATTCCATTGTGGATCTTACATGGGTGGGTGTGTCAAACTTTTGAAATATGGAATTTTGAAGTGTACAATTTGTGAACAATCAAATTTGTTATGGTTATTAACTTTTTTGATTTACATATTGTCCATGTGGGGTAGTTTTTTTTGAATTTCACATTGTCAACAATGTTTTCAATGTCACATTGTTGTATATCTTACCCACAATCCACGATTTTCTCAACTGAATTCCACGAAATAATTATATGTTTGTATATTTCACCTTTCTAATACAAAAGAAAAAATAAAGAAACGTAATAAAAACAAGAGTATAACTATGTTGGCTACACATTTTGTACTAGCCAATGACAATTCGACGCGTGGCAAAGTAAGGGTAATACAGGGAGACCAGGCAGGTCTTCGATCCTGATCATACACGTGGCAGTTAATATTGGTTGTTATAAGATCTGAGTAGTAACGGATCAACAAAGAGATGTACGGTGACGTGGCTTCAACGGTTGCTCACATTCAAATTCAAATATAAGGGGGAAGCCTAACTGCAAGTGAAGGCGTAGTGGAACTACTTATAAGGTAGCATGATCAGCGATTACGGAGGAGCAGTTCGACGGTTTGAAGTACAATTCGATGGTTATCTTCGGAGAGTATAAATAGCAGGAAGGACTTCAGGGAAAGGAACGAAGAAAGATCTAAAGAATTACTTTATATATTCCAGCGTTATTTCCTGTCCTTTATGTTTCTGTACTTTAAGTTCCTACACTGCACTTCATTTGTACGAGTAGTTTTCGAGTATATTGCCGCTGTAATTCTCTACGGAACTAAGATCATTGTAAGTTTTTCATACTAATGAAATGCTTCAGTTTATTTAACTGTTCTTATGCTCAAGTTCTCTGAAGTCAAATTACTAGTAAGCCACCAGTAAAAGTCCTCTTTATTAAGGCCGAAAGAACCATAACATAATCGTCTGAATAATTGTTTGGCAATTACAATTCTGTAAGGACTGATTGATCCTTGCTGGCACGCTCATAATTACAAAAGTAGCCTTCGAAAGCCAAAAAGCCAACATATATTTTTGGCACGCCCGGTGGGACACTTTAAAAAATGGCTAGACGTAGGAGACAAGGAGAGAACGAACGATTGGAAGAAGGCGTGGAAGGAGAAGTGGAGACATCCAATCCAGAGGATAATGTGATAACACATCCTGTGGAGACTCCTATTTTATCAGAACCCATGGTCGAACAGACCAATACTTCAGAGCAAATACCATTTGTTCGTAATAGTGGACGAGACCAAGGAATTGGACCATCTAGTGTCCCATCTACCCAGCCAGTCAACCCGTGGGGCGGCTTAGTAGATGCTATGGGACAGCAATTAATAAACACAATGGAAAGGTGGGCAGTATCCTTTTTGGATCGAATGAATAACCACCAACCAACAAATGTGAGACACATGGAGGAAGTAAATGTCCCTCAGCAAAGATTGGCTAGACAGCCTATGCAAGCTAATGGACATTCCAATGGTCAAACCAGTAATCAGACTCATGAAAGATTACCACCTCAGTCTTGGTACGAACCCATTTCGAGGCCTGCGGCAGGGCAGAATGCCTCAATATTTAACAGTGAAGCCATGCAAATTGGTGGATCTGGCCCGGTACAGGAAAATGGCATAAGAATGGTTCCAAATCCAACATTCGAAGCCCTACCTGGCACTAGGGGGTACAATAATCCCTTATTCGAATTTATACACGGGGGTGTAACAAGTCCGCGGGGGACCTCGCTACAGTTCGGACTCGATTCGTAGTCACGGTTCTAAGTCTGAACCAAAGAGTCCAAATCCGGCAAATCGTTTTGAGAAAACAGATTTTTGAAAGAAGTGCCAAACATGGACTGCTTTGCCAGATACAGAGTCGCCACCTAAATATTTTGTTTTGGGAAATTTAGGAAACCCTGACTCGGTGCCAAAGGCCACGTGTCCGTCATCACCAAAGTTGCCTCGGCTCGGGAACTTGAGTACGATTGGGGAAGGTCACTTCGTGAGCACCCCGCTCACCCGATCAAAGATCGGCCTCTACTAACTATGATATTTATTTTTGAAAACTTTGTGTGTCCTTATTCCGGTTATTAGCCTAGGTTACTATGTGATGCACACAGCATACAAGTATAGACCAGGTCGCTTGGATTGGAACAAAACATCTCATGTTTGTTTATTTGAAAGGTGGTTTGCTACTCGCAAGTAGGCTTAAAATGCAGATTTTGCCACCCTCGGGTGGGCTTAGAAAAGATGGTTTTGCCACTATCTAGTGGGCTTAAAACAAATAGTTGATGATTTATTCCAATCCAAATAACCCAGCCTTCACCCACAGGCATTCAGGCAGTTATATCACATAAGCAAATAGCCTCATGGTAAGCATGCTATTCATGGCAGTCACTCACACGCATGCAAGGATGCTAAAGCATAAAACTTACCGAGTACTCCAAGCCAAAACAAAAACTGTATTAGAAATCATGCATGACCCTAAGTATACAGAAATGCCTAATGCAACACATGCAAAAATGCAAACTATAGCAGGCTCGGCTATTCAAAACATGGTATATGAGATGCTACAACTATCATGTATTCAACTTGGAATTGAAAATACAATGCAGTTAGTATGATGCGTCGAGCCCGGTGCATGCAAAACAGATGAATGAATGCAAACATGCTATCATACTGTATGCTAATTGAAAAAATGCCCTAATCTAACCATCATAAGTGGATAAATAAAAGGGGGAAAGACGTGGGGTTGGAAGACATACAACACACACACGCACACTTATTACAGTTGTGCCCTCGCGCAGAGGGTCCGAATAATACAGTCCCGAATAAAAGAATATTACAGTCCAAATAATATACAAATTCCTAATTAATTAACAAATTAAATAAGAAAACTGTAAAACTGGCGTGCAAGCCAGGGACTGCCTTGCTCCTGATGAATGATGCATGTCTGGGCTGCCTTGCGCGGAAATCCACTGGGATGCCCCAATTAGCCTCTGTTTTGTGATTTTTCTTGGAAAACGCGCCAAACTCCGGAAGTTTGCTGATTCTTCATTTGCTGCAACAGAGAGCAGGAAAGGGGCATAGCAATGTATTTTCACAGATATATGCATGCCTCGATCCTCGTGCCACCAATCACGCATATCGATGCATGATGGCAGAGGGGTCGAAATGTGCAACTCAATATAGAATGAATGCACGTATAAACACAACAAAACCTAACCCCATCATGGATAATCCGGAGTGTCGGTGACAGGGAATTGAGACACGTTCCGTCACTCGAAGTACGAAACGTACCTCGTTTCCCGTGCCTGGGCTAACTCCTATCCCGAACACGATGCAATATGCGTGACATGCATGAATGCAACTAAGATACAGCCTAGTATGCACAATGCTATGAAAATGAGATGTCTCGAAATGCGTGCACACGGGCACGCAAACCGAGGAAATGCATATGCAATGGAAATGACGTGGAAATATGATATGGGCCTACACTAACATGAGAGAGCCTCAGCCACACTCACATAAGAGGCCGATAGATGAAAAATGAAGTGCCTCGAAATGCGTGCACACGGGCACGCAAACCGAGGCAATGGCATACGCAATGCAAATGGCATGGAAATGGCATATAGAATGCAACATGGACTTATACTAACATGAGAGAGCCTCAGCCACACTCACATAAGAGGCCGATGGATGAAAATGAAGTGCCTCGAAATGCGTGCACACGGGCACGCAAACCGAGGCAATGGCATACGTAATGCAAATGACATGAAAATGGCACATAGAATGCAACATGGACTTATACTAACATGAGAGAGCCTCAGCCACACTCACATAAGAAGCCGGTGGATGAAAATGAAGTGCCTCGAAATGCGTGCACACGGGCACGCAAACCGAGGCAATGGCATACGCAATGCAATAGGGCTAAAATGGCATATAGAATGCAACATGGACTTATACTAACATGAGAGAGCCTCAGCCACACTCACATAAGAGGCCGATGAATGAAAATGAAGTGCCTCGAAATGCGTGCACACGGGCACGCAAACCGAGGCAATGGCATACGCAATGCAAATGACATGAAAATGGCACATAGAATGCAACATGGACTTATACTAACATGAGAGAGCCTCAGCCACACTCACATAAGAGGCCGATGGATGAAAATGAAGTGCCTCGAAATGCGTGCACACGGGCACGTAAACCGAGGCAATGGCATACGCAATGCAATGGCGTGGAAAATGATATGCAAACATGCTAATGGATTTTCAGCAATGAAATGTGGGGGAAAACAGCCCCGAAATGAAGCGAAAACACACCCGATGCATGGAATCTCTCCCGAAATGCAAATTAGGCGCATAAAATGTACTACAGCTATACAAAGCATGCATAATTGGTACACGAGATGAAAAGACAGAAGAAAGGCAGCCTAAAAATAAGCATTTTTACAGTACAAATCATGGCCAAACAGCAAGCAAAGATAGGGCAACAATGGCATGCAAAAATGGCCCTAAACATGAGATTATGAAGCAACTCACAGCTGCTAACTCCAAATAGGTTAGGGCCCTTCAACAACATTGAAGAGGGACCAAAAATAAGCCACTTTATAGAACTGTAAAAACCCTAAAAACAAACATAGATATGGCTAAGCTCTTATGCAAGAAAAAGGGCCAAAAGGTGGCCAAAGAGGCAAGTGGTATATGCAAAGCCCAAACTGAAAAATTCCCTTCTACAACATTGAAGAGGGACCAAAAATATGCATATTTAAAGAACTGTAAAAACCCCAAAACAGTATACAAACATGCTAGAAATGCAATGCAAAATGAGGCTCAAAAGTGGCAATAACACAAAGTATACAAAATATTCATCAAACAGCCAAAGACCCTTAATGAAACATGAATAATGGGCCAAAATAAGACTATTTTCAGTTATGTAAAATGACCAAAAACCGAAGCATAATAGGTTGCCAAAGCATGCAAGAAAATAGCATTCAAGGAAGATATTGAAGCAAGTGCAAGATGGGGGGCTCAAACAGGGTTGAGCCCTTAAGAAAAAGTGAAAAAGAGCTCAAAACAAGGCCACTTTCAGTTAGGGCCGGAGCTCAAAACAATAAGCATGTATGGCTAAGAAATGTTGCAAAATTAAGCTCAAAAGAGGGGAAATAGGACTTACCTTTGAAGACAAGTCTTGGATGCTTCTTGGCTTGAGTTTGCAGCACCCTTAGGCCTTGGAGAACACCTTCAAACTTTTGGAATGGAGGATGGAAGGGTGGGGGTTGGTGGTGTAGAAGAAATGGTGGTGTTGGACTTGGAGGTTTTCAAGGAAATGGGAGAGATGGAGGATGATTTTGTATACCAAGCTTGAAGATGATTTTTTCTAACCCCCAATACCAATGCTTGCAGCTGGTTATATGGACCAAAAGGAGGGGGAGCATGGAAGGAAAGGGTGGGGGAAAAGGACCAAGGCTTTCCCCCAAAAAATATCCCCCGGATACAGATATTTTCTGGGGGAAAAAGCTATACAGCTGTAAAGTACCAGGCACAAGGAAAATGGCCGGCTGGTTTTTGGACTTGCAGGTGGCCGGCCGGCCACCTCCTCTAGCCGGCCGGCCAAAGGTCAAAAAGGCCAAGTTGCTTTAGTGGCCGGCCACCACAAAAAGGTGGCCTCCTAGGTCCCCTCATCACAACCCTGTGGTTCGAATTTGGAAATTGTAAAACAGGAGAGAGAATAGGCCATTTTTAGGAGGGGTTCAAAAGGGTCAAATGGAATTTCTGGCCGGCCATAAACTTTTAGGGTCCTCCCATGTGTGTACAACACAAATATGTGGTTTGGGGTTGAAGAAAGTGGCCCCAAGGTGTTCAACATTGGCTCGGAAGTGCGAAAAACGGGTATCGGAGGGCGAAAATGGAATATAACTGGTTGCCAAGATAATTGCTGGCCTCCCACCCTCCAGTGACCTTCCTGGTGATGAAACAGAGGCACCTGCCAAAAATGAACGAAAACCGATGCAAAACGAATGCTCGGGGGCCAAAACACGCAGTTCGGGGTCCCGAAAATGGGCTGCCAAGCACCGAAAGTGGCGTTTGGCCACGAAGTGGGTTTCCCAGACCCCAGTGTCCCTTGAAAGGGAGAAAATAAGATGTATGCCAAAATTCAGAACAAACGGAGATGGTTAGGCGGTCCCGAACCGAGGCACACGGCCAACGGTCCCGAAAAATCGGAAATCGGACTCCGAAATGGGCAAAATGGCCTGCGGCCACAAAATGTAGCCCACGGCCACTGAGAGATGGTCTACGGGACCTCTCCCTCCCCTTGGGAAAAGAAACAGAGAAAATCGAGTCTGGTTCGCAAACCGAGGCAAGGCACGGAAGAGGGTTCGGAAGTCCGGAGGCAGGGCTCACGGCCGCGACTCTGAAACTTCTGAACGAGCACGATATGCAACGTCACCGAGCGCTCAATCGGTGATGTCTGAGTCTTAAGGTCGGTCAAAAATGGGGTGTCTACAGTTGCCCCTCTTTGACAGAACTCGGAAGTCACAAGTGACGGGAGTGAATGTCAAAGCCCAAAGACGACCCATTTTTGACAAGGCCGAAGACTTAGACAAACATACAAAATAGCGAAGAAATGTGCCCGCAGGCATGCCCGGAGGCAGGGGCAAAATCCAACCGACAATGCAAGCAGCTGATCATAACTTATGATCATGCAAAGAAAACTGTAATGAAGCATACCATGCAACAGTTTTAAGCAAGTGAATACAAATCTAACTACATTTCATGCAGAAGGATGTAAGAAAATCGTGCAATTCTCACTGCGTCTCACGCGGAGAAGGCTAAAATCGACTACCGAGAATACCTGGAGTCTTACACACAACATCTCTTTGCGTATCACACATAGGAGAGGAAGCAGGTAAACCTCTCAGCGTATCACACGCAAAAGAGGAAAGGCAAATTTCTCAGCGTATCACACGCAAGAGAAAACCTCTCAGCATATCACATGCAAGAGAGAAAAGATAAATTTCTCAACGTATCACACGCAAGAGAAAACCTCTCAGCATATCACATGCAAGAGAGAAAAGGGAAATTTCTCAGCGTATCACACGCAAGAGAGAAAAGGGAAATTTCTCAGCGTATCACACGCAAGAGAGAGAAGGGAAATTTCTCAACGTATCACACGCAAGAGAAAACCTCTTAGCATATCACATGCAAGAGAGAAAAGAGGAATTTCTCAACGTATCACACGCAAGAGAAAACCTCTCAGCATATCACATGCAAGAGAGAAAAGATAAATTTCTCAATGTATCACACGCAAGAGAAAACCTCTCAGCATATCACATGCAAGAGAGAAAAGGGAAATTTCTCAGCGTATCACACGCAAGAGAAAACCTCTCAGCATATCACATGCAAGGGAGGAAAGGGAAATTTCTCAGCGTATCACACGCAAGAGAAAACCTCTCAGCATATCACATGCAAGGGAGGAAAAGGAAATTTCTCAGCGTATCACACGCAAGGGAAAATCTCTCAGCATATCACATGCAAGAGAGAAAAGGGGAATTTCTCAGCGTATCACACGCAAGAGAAAATCTCTCAGCATATCACATGCAAGAGAGAAAAGGGGAATTTCTCAGCGTATCACACGCAAGAGAAAATCTCTCAGCATATCACATGCAAGAGAGAAAAGGGAAATTTCTCAGCGTATCACACGCAAGAGAGAGAAGGGAAATTTCTCAGCGTATCACACGCAAGAGAAAACCTCTCAGCATATCACATGCAAGAGAGATAAGATAAATTTCTCAGCGTATCACACGCAAGAGAAAACCTCTCAGCATATCACATGCAAGGGAGAAAAGGGATGGATGAACACCGGAACTCATCCGAATGTTCGAAACCAAAGATGCCCTAACGCATCGCATGCGAGAGGAGAAAAGACGACAATTGCAAGTGAAAAGGTGCATAGCGATGCAGGTGAAGTGTACATAACAATGCAAGTAATGAGCATAATAATGCCAGATAGATGTGCATAACAATGCAAGGAATGAGCATAACAATGCTAGATAGATGTGCATGACAATGCAATGAATGACCATAACAATGCTAGATAGATGTGCATAACAATGCAATGAATGAGCATAACAATGCTAGATAGATGTGCACAACAATGCAATGAATGAGCATAACAATGCCAGTGGAACGCGCGTGACAACACCCGTTTGAAACAAAAATACCGAATAAGGGAATACAAACCTTAAGTAGACCAAATTCCAAACGCAACCTCCGATTTACCTCTCGGAGGGGTCACGATATATTCCAAAAAGGATACACCTCGTGCATGCCGACTGACGATGAGCTACACATCGAAGACATGAGTTGAAAATTCCGCAGAAACATTTTGAGCTGAAAAGAGTGGGTTCTCCTTGCACTTTCTTGATTGTACTTCCAAACCGCAGTTACTACCTTTCCTTCCTGGCCATGTTCACAACTTTCCCTATTCTCCAACGGGGTGACAGACTAGGTTGATTCAGTATCCAGAATCGAGGCGCATTCACATGCTATCTCAATCTATGGGGCTGCCATACAGATTTCAAGCCGAGGATAGACCCCTGGGTATTTAAACCAGACTTTAGTCTCGGAAATTCCGAACCTTTGCGTTCTAGGCAATAGCCGTCCGAACTCTAGTTTCCACCGTCGCAGTTGGTCTCCTAGGAACTCATTGCAAACACAGCCAAGATGCATCTGGCAGGGGCTGGTTTTCTGAGGGAGCACTTCGATTGCCATTTTGGCTTGAAGCAGACTTGATCTTGAGCTTGAGGTAGAGGCACACTCATACTTCAGAGCTTTGGCAAGACTTTGAAGAGGTACACACAGAATGTAGTCTCGGAACTTACTAAAGTTGAAACAAACTCAGATACCCGACATTTTCCTCTTTTGCTTTTGCTTTGCAATCCGGAACCATATATAGCTTCAGATAGGTCCTAGTTCTACTGTTCTCGCATGACCTGGGTTGAACCCTGCGGTTTTATGAAAGAACGAATCTTGTTTTGCACAGATGTGGAGAACGGCACGGCACTCGGAGCGCAAAACGATTTTATTTTTGAAATTCAGAGATGAGCTTTTGACCAAGTATTGAGCCTACGACTGAACACAGCAAAAACAACTCAACAAGGAAATAAGAGGCACACAACCTAGACACATCGAGTAACACTCGAAACGACTCAAAACAAGAATCGAGATAAAACAAAAAGACACGACATTCAGACGTGCACAGGGAGCCTGTTTCACCGGGTAGTGTTTCCCACCCTCTTTTATTTGTGGTTCTCACATCACTCAGCCCTCAAGCTCTGTTTTTCTGAAAAAGCCCTCTTCTCACTTTTCCTCTCATCGCACATCTCTCTATTCTTCAATCTCTCATTTTTCATCCCTCCCCTGGGTGGTTGATGGATAAACAGCAAATTGTGGGCTCGTGCCCCTAGCATTCTGCTAGATTCTCTTTCTTGTTCATAACAGTGAGTTTCTCCCACAGAGGGGTTATGATCAGATCTGTCCAGATAAGGGAGTGGAATGTCTTGTCCCATTCCAGTTCGTGCTTCGCACTTAGCTTGATACCTCGTTGCTTGGAGGATGAGAGAGCTTTCAGGCCTTTGTTGTTAACTTCAGTTGTGCCCTCTTCTGGCAGGTAGAATGCCCTTCTTGGCAAGTATGTTGACAATGGGAAAGACAGGAAGCCTGACTCAACTGAGCCCCTAGTTCATCATTTTGACCATTTTTGTTTTAGTTTTCTCCTAAAAAATTTTTGACCAAAATGAGAGTTAGATTAATCATGCTTGTTCAATTTTCTGATTTAAAATCATGCAAGTCAGGCCATGAGCACTGAAAATTTTCCTCTTTTGGGTCCAAGAAATGGTCCAGTTTTAAAAATGGAATACTTTTCGAGAAGATTAGTCAACCTCAGTAAAAATTCTCAAAAACTATTTTTGCAAACGACCATTGCTTAACGAGCACGGAACCTACTCTTGAGATGCGCAACCTCGAATTTGAAGGAAGATTGCCCCTTGCTTGAGGGGAACTGCATGGCAACGGAAAGTTGCCCCTTGTTTGAACGGCACTGCGGCGCATTGAATGGCAACGGAAAGTTGCCCCTTGTTTGGATGGCACCGCAGCGCATTGTAGGCAGTCCTCAGAGTGACGAACACAATCCGTCTCTCGGATACAGAGAAGGCAAAGATGATCAAAACCATTACATGGACACAATCGAATTGTTTTACGGCTGGACTTCAGAATGAAGTTGCCTACGTATCCCAAAGATGGGAATCAAGCCTCACGTAGTTCGGGGTTAAGGTACACTCGGGTATTAACCTCTCCTTTTTAGGCTCTAACTTTTGCCAAGGCGCCCGTTGCGGGTTTTCGACCTTGCGAGCTTTGTTCTTCTTTTCTTTTCAATTCTTTTCATTTCTTTTTCCTTTTTTGATTTTCTTTTTTTGTTCTTTTTTCATTTTTTGTATTGCTTTTTTTTTGTATTTTTCTCTTGCTCTAACTTTTGCCTGGGTCGCCCTTCCGGGTTTTCGGCCCAGCGAGCCTCTCAAAGGGTAAAAGTGTAACGAGTCCATGCCAAATGGTTTTGAGATCCTGAAATTATCTGAATCCAGGAGAATAGCTCCTGTTCTAGCTTCGTAAGCTTCTTCTGATGAGATCTGATCTTTTGATCTGACTTTCCTGGCCTCTTGTTCGAGGGCTGCTTCAAATCCGGCCACACAGGCCTCATATCGCGGTTGACCGTTGAACATTCTGAATCCAAGGTCAAGGTTTGAAAGCAAGGGCTCAAGTCTCGAGGCTGAGAGCGATCCTAAACCGCACAATCTCAAGAGCGATTCCACACAAGTCTTTGCAGGACCGCACAAAACATTTTGTTTTTGAAAATTTTTAAGAAAGCGACAAATCGCTCGCGCCGAAGATAGTGTGAAGCCAGTCTGGATCAAGCCAGGGCCCTTCTCAGTACTCATGCTAACAAGCATGATTTCATTCATTAAGGGCTTAGCACGCCTCTCTTTCTCTCAATTGATCAAAATTTTGCAAAACCCGAGGAATCCCTTCCCCTTCGTTTTCACCGCAGTGTTCAAAAAGTTTTGAAAAACTTAGGTCGATACAATGATTTCAAGGCACAGAAAAGACAGAGTTCTTTAGTCAAATACAGCCGTCTCATTCAGAACTTCCGGCATAACTGGCACAAGGCAGAAGCAAATGCGAGAGCATGAAGATCACTGCTGTTTTATTCAAATCTGTTGGCACGACTGGTTCCCTGGCAGAAACAGACTCAAAACAAAACGAAAAAGACAGACACAAAACAAAATGGTGATGCCCGAGGTAACACCCCCCGGAATCACCCGACTCCTATACAACAGGACTGACTCGATACAACAAGATAGACCCAAAACAAAAAGAGACTGACTCAAAGTAAAAAGATAGACTCAAAATAAAACAACAAGACTGACCCAATACCCAAGTCAGAAACTGGCATTCGCAAATGCTCAAAACAGTGCCTGTCCTTCCCCCATCTAGAGTAAATCGAGTGCCACCCGCAGCCGGTCCAATCTCTGATCAGATCACATTATCCCCCCATAAATTCACTGATCGAGTGCCGATAGACTTTGCTGGACTGGCGCGGGAATGACCCCGTTGTCGATCAGATCTTGTATTTCGTGGCGGAGGCGAAAGCACATATCAGTGTCATGGCCGGCTCGCTGATGGAAGGCACAGTAGTCGGTTGGGTTGTGTGAGAGAGGGAGGTTCTTTGGTAATGGCTGCGGTTCCAGGGGCTTCAGATGCCCTTTCTTGATCAAAACCCCTAGAGCCTTTGACAAAGGCGTATAAAGTGGGGTGAAAACTTTCTCGGCTTGGGGTGGATGTTTGGCTGCTTGCGAGCTACTTCCAGACGCACCGGCGAATGGGGTAGCTGTTTTTGATACGGTGGTAGCCACCATGCCCACATCAGAAGATCTTGCAGCTGCATCACCACTGGTGGTCGCATTCGAACTGCGGAAAAACGCCCTCCTGGGCTGCTCCTTCTCCTGGTCAAAAAGGCCCTGCTTCATAGCGTCCTCGATCTGTACTCCCATCTCATGCAAATCTGAAAAGGTAGGGAAGGGGATCACAATCATTTTCTGCATTAGCTTGGGCTGGAGATTGCGCACAATCATCCGTATTTGATCCTTATCCGTTGGCCTAATGGTCATCATTGAGGCTTTGGCTCTCCAGCGGGTCACGAATTCTGAGAAGCTCTCCTTCGGCTCCTACCTCATCGTCTCAAGATCACGGGTCGTAATCTCGATTTTGGTATTATATGAATATTGTGCGACGAAGGCCTCGGCCATCTCCTCCCAGCTTTGTTTCACTGAATCCTCCAATTTGGCATACCAGGTGACTGCAATACCCGACAGGGTCCTGCCAAAAAGGGAGAACTTCTGTAATCTTGTCAAGCCCATCGGGCGCAAAACATCTAAAAACAAGCTCAAGTGGACCATGGGATCTCCTGACCCGTCAAAACGGTCGATGTGAGGCATCTTGAACCTGTCCGGCAGAGTTACAGCTGCGTCGGTGTACTCGTCCTTAATGCCCGGGATGGACTTTACCCCCTGGGATTTCTTGAACAGCTTTTCGAGCTTGCTCAACTTCAACACTGTGGGGTCGACCTCAAACTCGAAGGGAGAGTTCGGTAGATTGGTAGGTATTTTGGATAGCTGGGGTAAAATTGAGGGCGGAGCCGACCCTACCGGAATGTCCGTACCTTCCTGGACATTTGGCGTCTCCCCAGGTGCTGGAACTCCTGCTGGGGGAGGAACTTGTTGCGAAGCGGACGCGCCGCTTTGCTGTTGCAGCTTGGTGATGAGCTCGGCTTGCTGGGCCATGATTGCAGCCTGCTGTTTGGCAAATTCCTCCTGACGGGCAGCATCCTGCTGCATGAGTTTCATACTCTCTTGCATCTGGCGCATCATTGCCTCCATCTCTGATGTGTTCTGCTGATCCATCTGACTGATTGGTATCTATCCCTGCAGTAGAAACTGAGACCTCAGCCTGACTGTTCACTGGTGGGGTGGATAAGGGCCACTGATCTGGCAACTGTTGAACTGGTGATTTGTGCCCGACTAGCCCTTTTACCCTGCCTCTGGCAAAGGAACACTGATTGCCCTTGAACTGAATCTCTGACCTGACAAAGTCTATCAGCACAAGTTCGATGAATCTCGGGGGATATTGGAGCCTTCTGAAGCTATGGTTCCAAGACTACCTTGCAAAAGAGAAAACAGGCAGCACCTCAGCCTGATTCCATCTGAACAGATACGAGCATAGTTGAATGAGTGTGCCCTCTACTGAATTCTGTCCCAAAATTCTGCCCCAAATCTGAGTCTGATACCCACAGGTAAAGCTGACTCCCAAATACTGATAGTAATGCCCGCAGGCCTGATGCCCAAATTCGCAAACTGGTGCCCGCAGGCCTGATGCCCAAACTCATATACTGATACATGCATTCCTGTAGAGACGCACTCTAAAGCACATAACAGATAAGTGAGAGCCAAAACACCCCTATGTTGGGGTAGGGTTTCCCTGTCCTATTTTGTCAGGAGCTAGGGTTTCACTACGCACGCAGCGGTTTCAAACAACCTATAAACGGGTAAGCAACCTGTCCTAGTTTGGAATGGTCACTATGGATCCGAATATGCACTAGGTCGAATGGTCAAAGAGGGTGCCCCGGTAAAACCGGGGTTCATGTTCCCATACTGGCAGAGCCCACAACCGGTCAGCCTTATGGTCATGCCTTGACAAGACAAGCCTCCGGTAAACCGTTCAGGAATAGCAGATGGCAAACACGGTGTCCTAGGCGCACCAGTGCAAATACAATGCAAAGAAACACACAAGTGTAGTCAAAAACAGATATCAAGAGTTCGAGTCAAGTTCTCTAAATCCCCAACAGAGTCGCCAGAAACTGTAACAAGTCCGCGGGAGACCTCGCTATAGTTCGGACTCGATTCGTAGTCATGGTTCTAAGTCTGAACCAAAGAGTCCAAATCCGGCAAATCGTTTTGAGAAAACAGATTTTTGAAAGAAGTGCCAAACATGGACTGCTTTGCCAGATACAGAGTCGCCACCTAAATATTTTATTTTGGGAAATTTAGGAAACCCTGACTCGGTGCCAAAGGCCACGTGTCCGTCATCACCAAAGTTGCCTCGGCTCGGGAACTTGGGTACGATTGGGGAAGGTCACTTCGTGAGCACCCCCGCTCGCCCGATCAAAGATCGGCCTCTACTAACCATGATATTTATTTTTGAAAACTTTGTGTGTCCTTATTCCGGTTATTAGCCTAGGTTACTATGTGATGCACACAGCATACAAGTATAGACCAGGTCGCTTGGATTGGAACAAAACATCTCATGTTTGTTTATTTGAAAGGTGGTTTGCTACTCGCAAGTAGGCTTAAAATGCAGATTTTGCCACCCTCGGGTGGGCTTAGAAAAGATGGTTTTGCCACTATCTAGTGGGCTTAAAACAAATAGTTGATGATTTATTCCAATCCAAATAACCCAGCCTTCACCCACAGGCATTCAGGCAGTTATATCACATAAGCAAATAGCCTCATGGTAAGCATGCTATTCATGGCAGTCACTCACACGCATGCAAGGATGCTAAAGCATAAAACTTACTGAGTACTCCAAGCCAAAACAAAAACTGTATTAGAAATCATGCATGACCCTAAGTATACAGAAATGCCTAATGCAACACATGCAAAAATGCAAACTATAGCAGGCTCGGCTATTCAAAACATGGTATATGAGATGCTACAACTATCATGTATTCAACTTGGAATTGAAAATACAATGCAGTTAGTATGATGCGCCGAGCCCGGTGCATGCAAAACAGATGAATGAATGCAAACATGCTATCATACTGTATGCTAATTGAAAAAATGCCCTAATCTAACCATCATAAGCGGATAAATAAAAGGGGGAAAGACGTGGGGTTGGAAGACATACAACACACACACGCACACTTATTACAGTTGTGCCCTCGCGCAGAGGGTCCGAATAATACAGTCCCGAATAAAAGAATATTACAGTCCAAATAATACAGTCCAAATAATATACAAATTCCTAATTAATTAACAAATTAAATAAGAAAACTGTAAAACTGGCGTGCAAGCCAGGGACTGCCTTGCTCCTGATGAATGATGCATGTCTGGGCTGCCTTGCGCAGAAATCCACTGGGATGCCCCAATTAGCCTCTGTTTTGTGATTTTTCTTGGAAAGCGCGCCAAACTCCGGAAGTTTGCTGATTCTTCATTTGCTGCAACAGAGAGCAGGAAAGGGGCATAGCAATGTATTTTCACAGATATATGCATGCCTCGATCCTCGTGCCACCAATCACGCATATCGATGCATGATGACAGAGGGGTCGAAATGTGCAACTCAATATAGAATGAATGCACGTATAAACACAACAAAACCTAACCCCATCATGGATAATCCGGAGTGTCGGTGACAGGGAATTGAGACACGTTCCGTCACTCGAAGTACGAAACGTACCTCGTTTCCCGTGCCTGGGCTAACTCCTATCCCGAACACGATGCAATATGCGTGACATGCATGAATACAACTAAGATACAGCCTAGTATGCACAATGCTATGAAAATGAGATGTCTCGAAATGCGTGCACACGGGCACGCAAACCGAGGAAATGCATATGCAATGGAAATGACGTGGAAATATGATATGGGCCTACACTAACATGAGAGAGCCTCAGCCACACTCACATAAGAGGCCGATAGATGAAAAATGAAGTGCCTCGAAATGCGTGCACACGGGCACGCAAACCGAGGCAATGGCATACGCAATGCAAATGGCATGGAAATGGCATATAGAATGCAACATGGACTTATACTAACATGAGAGAGCCTCAGCCACACTCACATAAGAGGCCGATGGATGAAAATGAAGTGCCTCGAAATGCGTGCACACGGGCACGCAAACCGAGGCAATGGCATACGCAATGCAAATGACATGAAAATGGCACATAGAATGCAACATGGACTTATACTAACATGAGAGAGCCTCAGCCACACTCACATAAGAGGCCGATGGATGAAAATGAAGTGCCTCGAAATGCGTGCACACGGGCACGCAAACCGAGGCAATGGCATACGCAATGCAATGGCATGGAAAATGATATGCAAACATGCTAATGGATTTTCAGCAATGAAATGTGGGGGAAAACAGCCCCGAAATGAGGCGAAAACACACCCGATGCATGGAATCTCTCCGAAAATGCAAATTAGGCGCATAGAATGAACTACAGCTATACAAAGCATGCATAATTGGTACACGAGATGAAAAGACAGAAGCAAGGAAGCCTCAAAATAAGCATTTTTATAGTACAAATCATGGCCAAACAGCAAGCAAAGATAGGGCAACAATGGCATGCAAAAATGGCCCTAAACATGAGATTATGAAGCAACTCACAACTGCTAACTCTAAATAGGTTAGGGCCCTTCAACAACATTGAAGAGGGGCCAAAAATAAGCCACTTTACAGAACTATAAAAACCCTAAAAACAAACATAGATATGGCTAAGCTCTTATGCAAGAAAAAGGGCCAAAAGGTGGCCAAAGAGGCAAGTGGTATATGCAAAGCCCAAACTGAAAAATTCCCTTCTACAACATTGAAGAGGGACCAAAAATATGCATATTTAAAGAACTGTAAAAATCCCAAAACAGTATACAAACATGCTAGAAATGCAATGCAAAATGAGGCTCAAAAGTGGCTATAACACAAAGTATACAAAATATTCATCAAACAGCCAAAGACCCTTAATGAAACATGAATAATGGGCCAAAATAAGACTATTTTCAGTTATGTAAAATGACCAAAAACCGAAGCATAATAGGCTGCCAAAGCATGCAAGAAAATAGCATTCAAGGAAGATATTGAAGCAAGTGCAAGATGGGGGGCTCAAACAGGGTTGAGCCCTTAAGAAAAAGTGAAAAAGAGCTCAAAACAAGGCCACTTTAAGTTAGGGCTGGAGCTCAAAACAATAAGCATGTATGGCTAAGAAATGTTGCAAAATTAAGCTCAAAAGAGGGGAAATAGGACTTACCTTTGAAGACAAGTCTTGGATGCTTCTTGGCTTGAGTTTGCAGCACCCTTAGGCCTTGGAGAACACCTTCAAACTTCTGGAATGGAGGATGGAAGGGTGGGGGTTGGTGGTGTAGAAGAAATGGTGGTGTTGGACTTGGAGGTTTTCAAGGAAATGAGAGAGATGGAGGATGATTTTGTATACCAAGCTTGAAGATGATTTTTTCTAACCCCCAATACCAATGCTTGCAGCTGGTTATATGGACCAAAAGGAGGGGGAGCATGGAAGGAAAGGGTGGGGGAAAAGGACCAAGGCTTTCCCCCAAAAAATATCCCCCGGATACAGATATTTTCTGGGGGAAAAAGCTATACAGCTGTAAAGTACCAGGCACAAGGAAAATGGCCGGCTGGTTTTTGGACTTGCAGGTGGCCGGCCGGCCACCTCCCCTAGCCGGCCGGCCAAGGGTCAAAAAGGCCAAGTTGCTTTAGTGGCCGGCCACCACAAAAAGGTGGCCTCCCAAGTCCCCTCATCACAACCCTGTGGTTCGAATTTGGAAATTGTAAAACAGGAGAGAGAATAGGCCATTTTTAGGAGGGGTTCAAAAGGGTCAAATGGAATTTCTGGCCGGCCATAAACTTTTAGGGTCCTCCCATGTGTGTACAACACAAATATGTGGTTTGGGATTGAAGAAAGTGGCCCCAAGGTGTTCAACATTGGCTTGGAAGTGCGAAAAACGGGTGTCGGAGGGCGAAAATGGAATATAACTGGTTGCCAAGATAATTGCTGGCCTCCCACCCTCCAGTGACCTTCCTGGTGATGAAACAGAGGCACCTGCCAAAAATGAACGAAAACCGATGCAAAACGAATGCTCGGGGGCCAAAACACGCAGTTCGGGGTCCCGAAAATGGGCTGCCAAGCACCGAAAGTGGCGTTTGGCCACGAAGTGGGTTTCCCAGACCCCAGTGTCCCTTGAAAGGGAGAAAATAAGATGTATGCCAAAATTCAGAACAAACGGAGATGGTTAGGCGGTCCCGAACCGAGGCACACGGCCAACGGTCCCGAAAAACTGGAAATCGGACTCTGAAATGGGCAAAATGGCCTGCGGCCACAAAATGTAGCCATCAGCCACTGAGAGATAGTCTACGGGACCTCTCCCTCCCCTCGGGAAAAGAAACAGAGAAAACCGAGTCTGGTTCGCAAACCGAGGTAAGGCACAGAAGAGGGTTCGGAAGTCCGGAGGTAGGGCTCACGGCCGCGACTCTGAAACTTCTGAACGAGCACGATATGGAACGTCACCGAGCGCTCAATCGGTGATGTCTGAGTCTTAAGGTCGGTCAAAAGTGGGGTGTCTACAGGGGGGTTGGAAGGTTTCCCTACAAGTGGAAGGGATACAATACCTGTTCCAGCACCTTTCGTGGGTCCTTTCGTTGGACAGGCTCAGAGAGGTTACTTACACCCCCAACAGCAGCCTGTACCACAGGGACAACCAGTCCCGAATGTACCACCTTATGGACCAAGGGGACCACAAGCACAAGTTTGTCCACCAAATCCTGTGTTTGTTCCCCCAGTAGTGGTTCAGCAGGCACAAAATATGGTCCCTAGGGACCAAATTACTGAGATAGTTAGGGAGTTGTGTGGGCCAATGGCTTGGGGGGTCCAAACTCCTGTGTATAGAAAACCATACCCAGAATGGGTTGATAGGGTACATGAATATCCAAGAGGTTTCAGGGTACCAGATTTTGTCATCTTTCATGAGAATGGAAACCAATCAACAGTAGAGCATATTACTAGGTTTGCCGCTCAATGTGGTGAATTTACCAATCATGACTATATGAAATTGAGACTATTCCCGAATTCTTTAACTGGGGGAGCGTTTGTATGGTACATTAATCTTCCACCTGGATCCATCCAGACTTGGCAGCAAATGGAAGAGGCATTTCATGCCCAATTCTTCCAATTTGAGCCAGAAGTTTCCATGGCAGACTTGGCAAGATTGAGTCAAAGGCCTAAAGAGAAGGCTACTCAGTTTATTTCTAGATTTAAGAGGGCTTGAAATAAATGTAGAGTAATCTTGCCAGAAACGGAATTCGTAAGATTGGCTCAAAATGGCCTAGAGTTCAGGCTTCGAAAGAAGTTTGATTCAACAGAGTTTAGAGATTTAGTGGAACTGACTTATAAAGTATCTAGATATGAAGCATTACTAGAAGAGGAATAGGATCGAAATAATGCATCATATAGGACATACTACAAAGATCCTAATTATGAGATTGATGCAGCAGAGATTGTGGGAAAAGAGCCTATGATCTGTGAAGCATTAATTCATAAAGATACGACAATTGACCAGCAGTTTAAAAAGAAAGATCTCCACAGGAAATATTCTTTCGATTTAACTAAGGCAGATGACATTTTTGATCATTTGCTTGCAGCCAACTTCCTTAAGTTACCAAAAGGTGTTAAAATTCCATCTCTTGATGAAGTTAAAGGAAAAATATATTGTAAATGGCATAATTCTTGGTCTCACTCGACTAAAAACTGTGTTGTTTTTCGAGACAAGATCCAAGAACAAATTCAGAAAGGGAGTTTGAAGTTCCCAGCCAAAGCTGAAAAAGCCATGGGGATCGATAGCAATCCATTTCCAGAAATTGGAAAGGTGGCAGCCAATGTCATTATGTCAGACTTTTCAGAACCTGTCTTTGAAAGAATTGGAGGAAGTCAATGTACAGATGCATGTGGCCAACCAGACAGCAACCAAAAAAGACCTTAGAAGTCCACCAGCTATGGGACGAGATTTCTCACATCAGAGGGAAGACTCTGATGAAGAAGCACTGGATGATGACTCCCTAGAGGCAGCCGTAATGCAATGAATGTGTCCCAGGTGCAGACTGAGTTATAAGTGGTTGAAAGGCCTTCCAGTCGATGGGAAGCAGTATTACAGGGATGTGCAGAGGCGTCCCAAACCAACCAATGCTTATAATAAAAGGTCGTATCCGGCTAATGTTAGGCGGCAGCCATTAGTGGTTGAGCCTGCAGTTGAGAGAATATATGCTAAAGGCAAGAGGCCCTTGTATGAGTCCAGATCACCTAACTATTACAGCTTGCAGAGTAGTCATTCTGAAAGAAGGCTGGAGAAGAGTTCAGGTTTTGGGATCAAAACCAGGAATTGGCCCCTTGGGCCAGCTTCACGAAGGACAGAAAATGATCACCATCATCGAGAACCTGAATCAGGCTCAAAGCTTGGAGACAGGGCCAAACAATTGTCTTCACAGCCAACCTCGAAGGTGACCTCGAAAGAAGAAAGAGGCAGTTCAACGTCTGGGTCAGTAAGTTCGTGGGTACCTGGAGTCCCAGATTGGTTTGTGATGCAAAACAAACCTAGGGAAATGCCTACCCAAAGGAATTTTGGAAATCAAAGTAGGATGGTTAAGCCTCCTTTGGTGGCCCCCAACAACTGGGTATTGCTGAAACACCCAAGAACGAGGGAACCAGATATGGTCCCCGTTATTTCTAGATCACAAAGGAGGAAAATTCAGCGTAGGTATACCCAATACCAGAGAGACCTGAAAGAAAGTGGAAAGAGTTCTTCGATGATCCAGACTGGAGAAAAGAAGAATCGAAAGTCAGACCATAATTCAAAGCCAGTTTCACAAAACGAGGTGGACTGCAGCAGAGAACAGTTGGCCAAGGTTCATTCTGAACTAAAGGTCAGAGAGAAGGAAAGTCTAGCAGGGTTGGAGAAAGCTCTGATGGAGAGTGGTAGCGAAACGGAAGAAGATATTGGCGTAAGCCAGAAGAAAGAAATGGTGGAAGAAGAAATGTTCGAAGCTTTCATGGCTGAGCGAACATTTCTGGTTGGAAAACCAGCTGAGGAAAATCATTCGAAGGGACCCGTTACCAATGAAATACCAGAATGCATCATGCAGGATGTTTCTGAGGTAATTGACCAAGGTGACCAAGAGGGGAAACAGGTACAGCCAGCCATCCAGTTTGGCTCGTTTCCCCCGGTATCAGTGAACATAGTACACATACTACCACAGGAATTCCAAGCTGGAGATGAGAATCAAGAGGGGCAGGAAGCTGATTCAATTCCGATCTCTAGTGAAGATTCACAAGCGAGTATGGTACAAGATAATTTCGAAATGGTCATCCCAATGGAAGCTGAATATGAGAGCGAGGAAGTGGTAAGCATTAACCTCTCGTATCCATTCGAGTATCCCTCGAATTTGATGACGCAGCATGTTAAGCCTTTATACATTAAGGCCTTCTTCGATGGGGTTCAGTTAAACCTAGTCTTGGTGGATAATGGAGCGGTGGTAAACTTATTACCGAAATCCTCCTTGAAGAAATTAGGGAAGAGGAATCCCAGGTTGATCC
Organism: Camellia sinensis; assembly: GCF_055761805.1. Taxonomy (NCBI): domain Eukaryota; kingdom Viridiplantae; phylum Streptophyta; class Magnoliopsida; order Ericales; family Theaceae; genus Camellia; species Camellia sinensis. The sequence goes on from NC_138966.1 coordinate 20,300,161, forward strand.
CAACCAGTACAACCATCGTTGGTTTTGCTGGAGACAAGCAGATGGCCCAGGGAATTCTACCCATCAACCTGAGTGTGGGAACCAAGGACTGCATGACGGCGTTTTTCGTCATCGATAGCAATGCGAAGTACAATGCTTTACTTGGTAGAGATTGGATCCACACTAATAAATGTGTGCCTTCCTCTTTGCATCAAAAAATGATAATAGCTCTAGGCAATGGGAAGACGGAGGAAATTAATGCAGATCCTCAACCTTTCATAGCCTGTGCAGATTTCGCAGAAGCCAAGTTGTATATTGATGGCGTGGCACCGCTCCGTATACTGATGGAATTCGATGGCTCAGCCGAAGTAACGGCTGATACGGAAGTAGCACACCTGAAGCATTTAGTCCAGGAGAGTGCTGGTGAAGAGCTAGTGGTTAAAGATGACAATGATGCCTGGTTATAGGCAGCAAGATGAAGCACTAGAAGCCAGGTCTTTGGCTTTAATCAAGTTTTCAATATTGGACATAAAGTCAATAGTCCAGAAAGTTCGAGAGCAGGAGAAAGAAGTCATGACGATTGGCTGCAAGCGGGAGCAGCAACAAGCTAGAGTTTTGACCCTTGATAAATACTGTGCATTGGACATAGAAACAAAAGTCCAAGAAATACAGGAAGAAGAAACCTTGTGGACAGATTTTGTCTGTGAGGAGGAGAATAAAGAGGAGGAATCAAAGAGCCTGGAAGCAGAATACAGCAAGGAGATTTCTGCGAAGTCAGAGAAGATCAAAGAAGGAGTTCCAGTAAGTACTCAGATACAAGACCCCTTAGAAGAAATAAATTTAGGGGAAGATTCTGTACAACAACCCATTTATATAAGTGCTTGGTTGAGTTCTCTTGATAGGGACCGGTTATTGGTTATTCTGAGAAGATATAAAGATTGTTTTGCATGGTCATACAATGAACTACCAGGATTGGATAGGTCATTAGTGGAACATAGGCTTCCCATGAAGCTTAACTTCAAGCCATACAAACAAAAACCAAGAAGAATGGGTTCAGAGGTGATCCAGAAAGTCAAGGAAGAAATTCTTAGACTACTCAAGGCAGACTTTATCAGAACAGCCATGTATGTTGAGTGGCTCTCTAATATTGTACCTGTAGTCAAGAAAAATGGCAAAATGAGAGTATGCATTGATTTTAGAAACCTAAATCTGGCAACTCCAAAAGATGAATATCCTATGCCTATAGTAGATCTGTTGGTGGATAGCTCAGCAGGACATCACATTTTATCAATGATGGATGGACACTCAGGCTATAACCAAATCTGTATTGCGGAGGAAGATGTTCACAAGACAGCATTTAGATGCCCTGGGAATATTGGGACCTTCGAATGGGTTAAAATGCCGTTTGGCCTAAAGAATGCTGGGGCCACATATCAGAGGGCTATGAACACTATCTTTCATGACCTTATTGGTGGGTATTTAGAATGTTATGTTGACGACATTGTGGTTAAATCCCAATCCATGGAGGAACATTTGTTTCACCTAGAGGCAGCCTTTGAAAGAATGAGAAGGTTCAAATTGAAGCTTAATCCTCTTAAGTGTGCTTTTGGCGTATCATCTGGAAACTTCTTGGGCTATGTAGTACACAAGAAAGGAATACAGATTGACCAGAATAAAGCCAAAGCCATCATTGAAGCCAGACCTCCATCAAGTAAGAAAGAATTGCAAAAGTTCCTTGGTCAGGTTAATTTTCTTCGAAGATTCATTTCTAACACTGCAGGGAAAACTAAAATTTTTTCTTCTTTATTAAGGCTGAAAGATGAAGAGGAATTTGTGTGGACAATGGAGCATCAAAGTGCTTTCGATGGAATCAAAGCCTACTTGGCCAATCCTCCAGTACTGATGCCACCAAATGGCGTTAAGCCTTTGAAGTTGTACATAGCCGCAGCAGAAGATTCATTGGGAGCTTTCTTGGCCCAAGACAATGAGGAAGGCAAGGAGCAAGCTGTTTATTACCTTAGTAGGTTTTTAAATTCTTGCGAATGTAAATATTCAGCTGTAGAAAAGCTTTGCCTTGCACTGTATTTTGCTGTAATGAAATTAAGATATTACCTTTTGCCTACAACAGTCTTGGTAATTGCAACCACAGATTTGGTTAAATACATGTTATCTAGACCTATGTTGAGGGGAAGAATTGGCAAATGGGTATTAGCCCTGTCAGAATTTCACTTAGAATATGTGCCCCAAAGGGCAGTGAAAGGACAAGTTTTAGCCAATTTTTTGGTAGACCATCCGTCTCAAACAGAGAGTCAAGAAATAATGGAACTCAATATGGCCAGTATTGAGCCATGGCAAATGTGGTTCGATGGATCGAAAGCCAATGGCCTAATTGGAATTGGTATAGTAATCAAGTCACCACAAGGAATAGAAACCACACATGGTTTCAGAATAAATGAAACTGCTTGTTCTAATAATCAAGCTGAACATGAAGCTTTGATAGTGGGATTGGAAATTCTTATTGGATTACAAGTACATGCAGTTGACATATTTGGAGATTCCCAATTGGTCGTTAACCAAGTAAAAGGGATTTTCAAGTGTCAAAGTATAAGTATGCTGCCATATTATGTCGTCGCATTACATTTGCTCTCTCAATTTGAAATAGTAAATGTAACTTATGTCCTAAGATTCTTGAATAATAGAGCTAACGATGTGGCGTAGAAAGCTTCGAATTTCAAGAATAAAGATGGTACCCATTGGGATGTAAGCCAAACGACATACCAAAAACCTATACCACCTTTAAGTAAGAGGAACATGGTTCTAGAAATCAATTATAATGACCTGCAGGAACAGGATTGGAGACATCCAATAATATAATACTTGGCTGGCCCATCCTCGAAAGCCAGCAGAAGAGTTAAATTGCAATCTGTGCAATATATCATATACAACAATGATCTCTACAAAAGAGGGGGAGATGGTCTATTGTTAGAATGTTTAGGGCCAAAAGAAGCATTAATAGCTATGGCTGAAGTTCACGAAGGTATCTGTGGTGCACATCAGCCTAGTGTAAAAATGAGATGGTTGCTTCGAAGACATTCCTATTATTGGCCGACTATCCTTAAAGATTGCATAGAATATGCAAAGGGCTGCCAGGCATGTCAAAAGCATGGTACAATAAGGCATGTGCCTGTAACTGATCTACATGCAGTAGTAAAGCCTTGGCCATTTAGAGGATGGGCCATGGATATGATGGGGAAAATACACCCTCCCTCTTCGAAGCATCATTGTTTTATTTTGGTGGCTACTGATTATTTCACCAAATGGGTCGAAGCCAAACTATATAAAGCTGTAGATCAGACGGAGGTTATTGGGTTCATTAAAGATTTGATCCATAGATTTGGCATCCCACAAACGATAACAGTCGATAATGGGACTGTTTTTGATGGGAAAATGGTAAAGTCTTTTGTGGCTGAGTTCGGGATTAGCCTTGTGAATTCCACTCCATATTACGCACAAGCCAATGGTCAAGCTGAGTCATCTAACAAGTCCTTAAAAAAGGGAATACAAAAGGTTGTGGAAGATAATCCGAGAGATTGGCACAACCTATTGTTAGATGTATTGTGGGCTTATAGAACTTCCCCAAGGTCAAGCACAAGAGTCACTCCTTATGCCTTAGTTTATGGGCATGATGCAGTATTACCAGTGGAGATCAATGTTAAATCCTTAAGGGTAAGATGCCAAGACCAGTTGGATCCTGAGCAGTACTATCAAAGTATGTACTTGGAATTAGAAGATATAGATGAAGCTAGAATTTTGGCATTAAATAGAATTCTCTTTCAGAAGAAGAAAGCAACCAAAAATTATAACAAGAAAGTCAAACACGTTGGCTTCGATGAAGGTGATTTGGTGTGGAAGACAATACTCCCAATAGGGATTAGAAGCCATAAATTTGGCAAATGGTCACCTAACTGGGAAGGACCATATCAAATTCATAGAGTTTTGTCTTTTGGGGCATACCATTTGAAAGATTTGAGTGGTTATGTGCATCCCAAAAAGATTAATGGCAGATATTTAAAACCTTATTTTTCAATTATTTGGGAAACACAGGGAATAAAATAAACACTGAGTACAAGAACATAAAATAGTAAACAAGGAAATGTTTTATAAAGAGTCAAGTACATTGTGCCACAAGTTGGCCCAAAAATCATTACAATGTTTTAGCTGTTTTTGTACAACAGATTTTCTATTGGTAAACGAAGAAAACAGTTGAATAGCCGCAGCCATATCTTTCTTTTGATCAGCCAGTCCTTGATTGGTGATTTGCAGTTTGAGGTCAGTTCGGAGTAAGGCTTGATTCACTGCAGAAAGCTCCTCTTCGAGTTGAGCTTTCCTCTCCAGCAGTTGAGTTCGGAAGTGAGAGGCAGAGGAGTGTTGTTCCTTAAGCGTCGATACTTCAGTATGCACTTGAGAAACAAAACTTTGATCTCTAACCAATTTCTCATCTGCGGCTTTGGCAGCATGACAGATGCTGATGTAAAAATCGATGGTAGCTGTTGCCTGGGATAGGTGGTTAGAGACATCCATACCAGACTGCTCAGCAAGTTTGCAGCATTGAAGAAACCCGTTTTTAATTATAGGCCTTTGTAGAGCCTCGAAGGGAATCCTCGAAAAAGAAATTAGCAGGTCTAGACAGGTGTCCAAGTCTATCGAAGGCACAGAAGGTTGGCTGCTGGAGAAAGGAGAGCTCTCAAAAATTTCCAGCAAAGAATCAACTAAAACTAATGGCTCAGCCTCCTCATCGAATGTCGGAGAAGTAGAAGTGATGTCAAAAAGACTAGCTAATCTTGCTTCAAAAATATCAATCTCATCAGTAGACATAAGGGGTGCAGAGAGAGTTGCCATGGGAGACACAGAAGATTGCATAGCGATAGGAGAAATGGGTGGAGCATCTTTAATGGTCTCCATGGTCCTAGTCACCAATGAATCAAGAGAAGGAGGGCTGGAGCTAGGTAAAGGTGGTGAGTCACGAATTGGAGAGCTGTCAGCACGCATCAAAGACAAAGTAGCACTTGGAATCTCCTTGGAAGGAGAAAGATGAGCAAGACTCGGTAAAGAAGTAAATTGAGGAAAGTCAAGAGTCAAGTAAGAAAGATAGGGAGTCAAACCAAGAGGAAAAGGTGCAGGAATGCTTGGCCTCAGGAAAAGTGTAGAAAATGTAGACCCTAAAAATGGAAGAATGGTCTGAATAGTCCTTACATCCTGCATCTGATCTACCTCGAGTGAAACTAAGAGAGGTCTCATCGGAAAGATGAACTCAGAAATTGCTGCTGCAAGAGGAAGAAATGTAAGGCAATGTTAAACCTCGATACCAAAAGCTAACAGAGGAAAAATCGCAGAAGCATAAAATTACCTGCTCTAGAAGTATCGGCGATAATGGGGGAACTACGAAGGGTGTAATCTCTGGCAGTCTGTTGCCTTCTTACAGTTTCCCTTTGTAGTATGTCAGCAGTGGGAGATTCATCTCTCAGAAATTGTTGCTGCCGTCTCTTCTCAGCTCTCTCAAAGACAATCATGGCTTTAGGATGTTCTTGCTCTATTGTCTTGACGGCTGCTTCATGGATGGTATCTTCGACTGAGACAGGAGTGGAAGCAGACATCTTTTTTCTTTTCTCTATGGCTTTGGCGATTGTCTCAGAATCAGAGTCTTCGACCATATCAGAAGGAGAGGCAGTCACCTTTCTTTTCCTTTTCCTCTGTATTGGCAGGGTCTGCTCTTTCTCAATTTCTTTCTCAACTTTTCCCTCAAGCTCTTCAAGCTGCGATCTGGATTCCAAAGAGATGAATTCATCTTCTGACTCTCTGGCAGTTTCTTCATCCCTAACCGAGTCGGATGAAAAGATGATCGCCTTCTTCTTTCTTTTCAAAAATAACTCTTCCTCTTTATCTGATTCTTCCTTTTCTTCCCCTTGAATATTGAATGTTCCCTTCTCGAGTTCAAAGAGCCTCCTTTTCTTTTGTGATTGACCACCTCCACAAAAGAAGAATTAAAGATAAGGCAAAATGCATTGTGAAAGACAAAAGGAGAAGAGACAAGGGTATACCTTTCTTCGAGGCAGCCCGAGTGACTCTGGGAGAAATTGAAGCAGCAGGACCAGCATGTGCTATATCTGAAATAGTGGAAGAAGTGACAACCCCAGTTTCTTTGGGCTTGGTCACATCTAACACCGTTAGTAGGCTTAAAGGTGAAATGGCCAAATAAATCTCCATGTTAGTCACCCACCAGTTTTGGTACCTCTTCAACACGGTACCTTGAGGAATGAAAGGGGTGTATTCAAAGTTGGCTAAGTCATCTACAAATTTCAAAGTTGCCTCTTCTAGCCTGGATTTCTGGACTTTCAAATCCCTTCTGGTGAGGCTGAGATTTGTGTTGCTACAGAGAGGTATTGGGACCCCTTGTGAGAGGCCAAATTGTCTAGCAAACTGAGCTGGACAGTAAGGTTCAGCAATGCATTTGTAGGTCTTCAGGTTCAAAGTCCCGATAAATAACTCTCTGGGAATCAGAATGGAAGCCCATATATCCTTGTGAACAAGTGAAGTACAAGACTGGTCACTTAGAAAATTCCTCAACCAAGATGGACCAATGGAAGGTTCGAAAGGACGAAAGCGGTAAGTAGGAAGGGAGACTGGAAGCTGGTGAAAGAAAGAGAAGTAAAAGGCAAAGGTAGAAGGGTAAAGTGAAGCATTGGCCATCCTTATGCCATGAGAAAGAGGGTTTGGCTCGGAAAATTTAAGGCATTTGGATTGTAATTCAGTAAAATAGGCGAAAAGCCAAAACTGAAGGATCCAGAATGGCCCTCCTTGATTAGCATCTAAGGGTTTCTCACAAAAAAGGGAGCAGACTCTATATACGTGCCCTAGAACATGTGGGGCTAAGGCCACCTTTTTCTGTAAGACAAAGGCTTTGGCAAGAGGGGCAAATTCAAGCATAATTCTCTGAAAGGAAGTGCAAAAAAGGAATTTGCAAAGCCAATACAATAAGAAAGAAAAGAATTCCCTATCAGTCACAGGGCCCTCTCTTTTATTCTCAGCCCTAGCGAAATCACTATAAGATGAGTTAAGGGAGGGGAGAGAGAAAGGGACTGCTAAATCAGGATAATCTGGTCCAAAAGGGGTGCCAATGGGAGATAGTCCCAGTAAATGGCAAATATCAAGAACAGTAGGGGCCATCATCTCACATCTAAATTGGAAAAAAGTTAAAGACAGGATTCCAAAAACATAGGGCAGCAGGAACAAGGAAAGGGTCCTCTGAAATAGTTACCCTAGATAGTCTGAGAGCATCGAGAAGGCAGAGTTCTTGAAGGTCCAGGGTCCTAGCGGGAATAACCCGATCATACCATTCTTGCCACTCTGGTCTCACCGTGGGCCAGCATCGGTGGGGGCGATTTATCCTCCAGTTCCTCCAGTCAAGACCACCTTCATAGAGAAGACATTGGTTCTCCAGTCGGGGATACAGGGCTGGGAGTTCAGTGAGGACCTCTTTGAATATGGGCCCAAGCACATAGTTTGACTGCACGTGGCGACGAGGGACAAAGATGCGTCCATCAATAGCACTCTTCTCCCCAGCCATGTACTTTTCACATTCTGCATCAATAATCCTCTTTAGGGCCACAGATGGGCTCATACGCTCTACGACTGATACTGAAGGAGAAGCCATTGACGGTATGTTTTTCTTTGGGAAAGGAAGTAGAGAGAAGCCGACGATCGGTAATAAGAGGGGTTTGTGCGATTAGAAGAGCAGGTGATTTCAGAACACAAAACAAAAGGGTTTTTAAAGCCCTCGTATTTGAAAATATATTACATGAGCTGTTAAGTATTAAAAGTACGAAAGCTTCCTTCAACATTGATGCTTTTGGAGGGAAAAACAAAGCCCAGTTGTTAAGGCTAGCTTCGAAGTAAGATATTTTGCTTCGAAGCCAAGTCAAACGGCTTCGAAATAGAGAAGCCAGCTTCGAAGTGGGTTGCCATACCCAAAATATAAAAATACTCGAGTATTTATTTCACTTAAAAGAGCTTAAAGACCTGTCTTTAGAGTTTTTAACAAAGGTAATGTCCTTCGAAGTAAAACTTGAGATTCTTTAAGGATGTGATTTGGTGTTCGAAACATCAAAAGCAACAATGACAATGACTAGATGTTGACTATGGTCAAAACAGGCTTTAAGTGTAAGATTGCTAGATTCGAAGCACTGTTTCCAATTGAAAATCAGCCAAAGCTTTATTCCACAAATTGGAAAGGTTTACAATTGGCTCATTTAGTGTTTTATTTAAAACAATTAAGTCCAGATTCAAAGGATGAAATTGTTCGAAGTTCGAAGCTCTGAGTTGACTTTTAAAACACAAGTAAAAATACAAGTGAAGACAGGGTCAAACAAAGACAAATGAAGAAGAATTTTTGTTTATATTAAGATCAGAGCGATTACATCAGCTGACCCTATCTCGGTATGAACTCGAGCTCATAAAAATAAGGAATGGAATAAATAACAAGATCATGAAATTTAGTCCAACAGTGATCAATGAACTTTTGTTCTTTCCTTATTCTATCTTCTAAATTTTCTAGCATTGGCTGCATAAGTTGATGTGCTCTCACTTCGTAGTAGAGCTCTTCAGCCTTTATTTCGAAAGCTACCTCTCTTAATCCTTGTTCCAATTCATCAATGTCTAAGTCATCCCAATACGCAGAATCTTTATTCTTGAAATCATTGAATTCTTCAATAAAGTTCTCTGCTTCGTATTGAGCATGAATTCGAAGAGATGAAAGTTGGTCTAAAGATTGTGTAGTAGCCACAGAATTTCGATGCCAGTAAAGAAGCAATGGAAGTTGGTCTAGAAACATATGAAGTTCTGTCTGAGCAATGGGATTAAGGACATGGCCCCTAGTCAGAATATCACAAGCCCATCGAAGGTTCTTGAGAGGGACTTCGTCCTCGAGTACATTAAAAGGCAAGTGAGAGAAGGCTGCAAGCAGAAGCTGAGCTTGTTTCCGCTCAGCTGGGGTAGGAGGAGATAGAGGTTTATAAGGAGGAAAGACATTCTCCATGGATAGGGCAATCTTCAGTTTCTCTGTCCAGGAAAGAATTGGTGGGGAAGAAGGTATGCATACTTCAATTTCGGGAGACAAAGAAGAAGGTGTGGACGCTTCTGTTTTTGGGGATGATACGGGAGCAGAAGGAACAAAGGCATTAATATAATCAAGCCAGTCAGAAGAACAGATCTTCGCCTTCTGGGCTAAGAATGATGGGTTATACCCTTGTGCTTCTTCTGGGCGAGGGGCAGTGTGCACTATCTTTGTAGGCATGGAAGATGTATACCATGCTACAAGAAGATTCTCCTCCAGACTACGCCGATGGTCAATGGGCACATAGGGATAAACAACTGAACTTCGAGTATAGGAAGGAAACTCTAAAGGGTCAGTGAACTCAACAAAATGGTGGTTGATTCGCTCCTTCAAATCATAAGTCTCAGGTACTGACGAGCTTGTCCAGTCAGAACCCCCAGAAGAGGAAGAAGTTGCAGCTTTATCCTATACAGAAATTTGCGAAGAAGAGTTGCTCAAATCCATATTTGCAAATTTCCGAATCAAAGGTTTGAGAGCAGATTGTTCGAACTGTAAAGGTAGGTCAGAGGGGAAAATTCTTATGTCTACGTTTGTAGCCTTCTGAATCGAAGGATTAAGAGCAATGTGTTCGTAATCCAAAGGTCGGTAATTTGCAAAGGCGTCCATGACCTGAATATAGAAAGGTGGGTAAAGGTGGCCAATAAATGCATGCTTTCGATGAGAAATAGCATCGACATATGACTCTTCGTATGCTTCATCACTGGAGGAAAAAATTAATTTGGCCATTAAAATGTATCAGTCTATTCGAATAATAAGATAGTGAAAGTACTTAAAGGATTAAGACGAGAGTATTAATACAGATGGTGAGTGACAGTGGCATTTCTGGGAAGATGCAAAACCCATGCACGTTCTAAGATGTGGGAAAAGGGACCCTGATCCACTAATATCACCAAGTCTTGGGTATATTAGTGCGGGGGGTAATGTTGGCTACACATTTTGTACTAGCCAATGACAATTCGACGCGTGGCAAAGTAAGGGTAATACAGGGAGACCAGGCAGGTCTTCGATCCTGATCATACACGTGGCAGTTAATATTGGTTGTTATAAGATCTGAGTAGTAGCGGATCAACAAAGAGATGTACGGTGACGTGGCTTCAACGGTTGCTCACATTCAAATTCAAATATAAGGGGGAAGCCTAACTGTAAGTGAAGGCGTAGTGGAACTACTTATAAGGTATCATGATCAGCGATTACGGAGGAGCAGTTCGACGGTTTGAAGTACAATTCGATGGTTATCTTCGGAGAGTATAAATAGCAGGAAGGACTTCAGGGAAAGGAACGAAGAAAGATCTAAAGAATTACTTTATATATTCCAGCGTTATTTCCTGTCCTTTATGTTTCTGTACTTTAAGTTCCTGCGCTGCACTTCATTTGTAGGAGTAGTTTTCGAGTATATTGCCGCTGTAATTCTCTACAGAACTAAGATCATTGTAAGTTTTTCATACTAATGAAATGCTTCAGTTTATTTAACTGTTCTTATGCTCAAGTTCTCTGAAGTCAAATTACTAGTAAGCCACCAGTAAAAGTCCTCTTTATTGAGGCCGAAAGAACCATAACACAATCGTCTGAATAATTGTTTGGCAATTACAATTCTATAAGGACTGATTGATCCTTGCTGGCACGCTCATAATTACAAAAGTAACCTTCGAAAGCCAAAAAGCCAACAAACTATAAACTCAATTTTTAAAGAATATATTAAATTTACTTTTCTAAAATCAATGGGACTAATTGGTTTATAAGAATATCTTTAGAATTAAATGGATCACCATTCCTCAAAATGGGATTTATAGATAAATTTTCTATCAATTTATCAAATTATGAAGACATTTTTTTTTGAAATTCCTCTCTTATCCCAAAATTTTCTTTTTATTTTCTTTTCATCCAATTTGATTAATCTTCATCTTGTAAAATTTTTATCAAATTTAAATTTGATAAAAGATTTGATGAAAGATTTGATTGAAAAAATAACTCTTTCTTCAATTGATGAAAAATTCATGAAAGAATTGAAAATAATTTTTAAACACAAAGTGAATGATTAGAAATACTCTTATAAATAAGTAAATGAGTTCTATGTGTATTTATATAATAATGAGTTCATTTTTTTGTGCTTAAAAGTGACAAAATAACATTAAAAAAATAAAAATTATGTATAACAGTGCTCTTATTTATTTGAAATATGGATATGTGAAAGGTGATTGCAATCGAGGTGTACGTAAGGTTCTCTGGATATTCAGACATCAAAAACGTGAAAGGTGATTGTATTTATGGTGGCGAGTCCATGAGCTGGCCTATATTTATGGATTGAAATCTCACCCACCACCATGTCTATTAACACTCTGTTTGAATTATGAGACGAGGTGAGAAAAAAAAATAATTATAGTTTTTAATCATTATATTTGGATGAATAAAAAGAAAAAATGTGATTGTTTACATATCTTGTTTGAATATAGTAAATACGAGGGAAAAAAAGAAGAAGACGAAACTGTTGTATTTTATTTTATCAAAATAACCTTTTATATTAATAAATTAAGTTTTTTCATAAGGATAATTTTAATATTTTAAAAAGTTTTTATTAAACCCAATTCTTTTCTCACAAAATCTCATCACTTTTTGGTGACAAACAAAACATAACTTTGGTGAGAATCATTTTTTCACTATCTCTCCTCTTACTATTTCTCAACACTTAACCATCCAAATAAATAAAGGAATTTTCTATTTTCACAATTTTTTTTGCTTTTTTCACCAAACTCCATCCAAACGGAGTGTGAGTAATTCTGGAAATTAATTTGAAACACCAAAAGAAAGAACAAACAATAAACAGAATCCCACCTAGTAGTACCATCTTGGAAAATTAAACAAAAATAAATAAATAAATTTAAGTCTTCACCCTTATAACAAATTAAAATTTTAATTTTATTAATTTAAATTCTAAATTTTTTTATTTATTTATTTTCAATCTAACTATTTGTATATTTTTATTAAGTAAAATCAATAGAAAAATAATATTTTAGTCATATTAAACTCAATGTGGCCATTAAACTCAATAAAAAGGTTTTTTTTTTTTTTTTAGAGTCTCTGGTATTAAGATTTTATAGTATAAAGGACATCTAATGTTTTCATAATGTCTAAGGTCTCTCAATTTGATCCAGAGAAATTTTGGACCAGAGAAATTCTATCTAATCCAGAGAAATTCTGTAAAAACTCGAAAATTTAAGTTGTTCCTTAAATTTTATACTAGTATTATGGTTGTATGTGATGATATATTATTAAATAAATAATAATAAATACAGAATCTAATTTGGCATTGAATTGTCAAATATGAGATTAATTAGGGATTATTATTTAGGGCCAAATTAACAGAAATATGAAATTATAATACTAGTTGGGCCAAATTAAAGTTAAAGATAGTAAATAAATAAATATAAAAGTAAGGGTAAATAAATAATAATAATAATAATAATAATAATAATAATAATAATAATGGGTGTGGTAATAAAATAAATAATTAATTTTCTATTGATATATAATAGAGTGTAATTTAATTAGGGATTAATTTATCTATATAATTATATTAAAAAATTGGACCAAAATATAATTATCTTAAATATTTATTAAAAATAAATATAAATCTATATTATTAATGAATCAAATCTGTGAGAGGATTCATTAACCGTGTGTTAGCCTGTCAATGCTCCTACCTCCTTGTATAAGGCGGAGGTAATCTGTGGAAAGAAAAGGAGAAGGAAGAGAGAAAGGAAGGAAGAGGGAAAGAAAGAAAGAAAAAGATGGGAAAAAATAATAGAAATTGAGAGGGTCTTTGATAGTAGAAAGAAAGAGTGGGGTATTAAAGTTAAAGGTGAGTTATATTATATCTTGAGTTACCATAATATAGTTTACGTATGTTTTGATATACCATATTTGTTTTATACAAGTTATGTTTTATAAATTATTATTAATTATATTAATATTTCAATTACGTGAATTATTTTCTGAATCCTATTTATTAAAATGAAATCCATGGATATATTTGTTTATATTTTAAAAAATATTTGACTATAACCTTATAAACAATAATGTTTTGTAAGTACCACCACGGGAATCCTATGTCTTAGGGGACTTAAATAACCATTGACTTTTCTTGGGTCACTTTGTGACCCTCTGTCTGTCATAGATCCATTGGCTCTCTGATTTCTGGTGTGGAGCAAAGTGCTGTGCGAAAATAAGTGCTACACTATCGTGGGAGCCACCTCTATCATCCATACGAGCCACCTTTTGAATCCGTATCTCTGTTCTGACTGTCACTCCCGTGACCTCTATTCTGTTTTGTTCGATACCGTGGTTATGGTTATTTATTTATATAATCTTAGTTTTGCTACTTAAATGATTATTTGTTCAGACTAAGTTATTTTAAATATTCTAGTTACATAAACTATCTATGGTTATTTTGTGTCCCTTATACTCTTAGTATAATATTTCTCACTCTACCATGTGCTTATAGCTGTTTACCAATTTTCAGGAAATAATGCAATTCAGAAATAGCTTTTGGAAAGTTTTAGACGCGGAGCTGCGGAATAGACACACACAACACTTTTATGATATTTTTTATATGTAAATATTGGCCTTCTTGGTCAATAAATTTTGTAATAAAAATAGAAACTCCGATGATTATTTTGGTACCCTCACTTGAATATTATTTCCACTCGCGTTTTTTTTTTTAATTTGTTTAAGAATTGGCCGAAGGTAACCTCAGTTACTGGCCATCACAATGCTTAACCCTTAGGTACGGAGAGCGGGCCGTGACAAATTCTCTGTTTCTCTCTAGAGAAATTTTAAGATTATGTAAAGATCTAACAGTTATGTTTTTTAACTCAAAAAAAAAAAAATGGAGCAAAACAACAGCAACACCATTACCAGAACTGACGCAAAGAGAAATGTGCATATCAGACAGATCATACACAAAATTATTGCACTGAGTACAACCAAGAAACAACTGGACTTTCAAATTTCTCTGACCCACTCTCTAGAGAATTTCTCTGGCCTTCCCTTCTCTCTAGAGAAATTTCCCTTCTCTCCAAAGAAAATTGAAATTTCTCTGAACAAAATTGTTTGCTTCTATAGAATCCTTTCTCTGAGAAACTAGAGAAAATTCAAATCCTTTACCAGAGAAAATTCAAAATCTTGTACCAGAGAAAATTCCAAATCCTCTACCAATCAAATCCTTTATCAGTTGAATAGAAGAAAAAGAATGAGAAATGTAATATATATATAATAATAGTACACAGCCAAAGTAAAATGTTCACCAAAGAAAATTCTGGAGTAGAGACTGAAACCCAGAGAAAATTGGTCTTCTATTGATTTGAAAAGTTACTGCAAATAAATTACTCAAATTCATACATTTCGCACTACCAATGCCCTAAATCTAGAGTTCCAAACTTTCCCAAATAGTCAACTGATAAATTCCCAGAGAAAATCACAAAAACTCCGAGAAATTCACTGATAAATTCCTAGAGAAAATCACAAAAACTTAGAGAAATTCACAAAAAGATACACAAAAAAGGGTCAAATTTAAGGATCGGGCTAGCCTTGAAAATTCGTTTAGCTGTTAAGTTCATTGAACATCTGTGACTGAAACCTATACAAAAAGAGAACCATAACTGAGAGAAGATACATTTTTAAGAGATTTTTTTTCTACCTGTGTTACTCCATTAGTCTTGTACTGAAATTTCTGAGGCCATAGCTCATAAAAATCCTGCCAATAGAAAATGTCAATGATTCTTTCAGCTTAACTTATTTCTAAGGAATAAAAGAAGATATTAGCCAAAATAGAAATGGAATTAGAATTAATCTCCTCCCATTCTTACATTCCTCTTCAATTCTTCTCAAACTCTCAAACATAGTTAGTAGACAATCATCAAAACTAAGCCCAATTGAATATGAAAAGAAAATAAAACAAAAACAAAATTAACTTAGAAAAGTTACTAGAAGATACATTTATTGACAACATTAAAATATTCTTTCTCATTTACTACTACAAATAATAATCATAATACTAAAATTAGTACTTAAAAAATCTAAAAGGGCTAAGCATAAACACAGCCCCATGACGGAGCCATCAACAGCACAATTGCTTGCTCCTCCACCTCCAACTTCCTCCACCGCCACAGCTCCTCTACCGACGATCTCTGCATTACCACTTCTCACCCAAGCCTTAATAGCTTCCTCTTCAATGAATCACCCAATTTACTAATGTTGCTTTCATTGCTGTAATTGTTATGGTTTTTGTTAATTTCTTGTGCTCTGTTTTCAGACCCAAAAGTGCTCTCCTCTTCTTCCCGCTTCTGATCCCACATGCATTGCACAGTGACTGCAATGAATAAACACAAACCTAGATCACACAATCAAAATCAAAACCCAAAACCCTAAATCACTGATCAAATACATATAGAGATAGAGAAAAAAAGAGAATTAGACCTTAGGGTCAACAGGGCCGCTGTTTTTTCTTCTGTCAGACGTCTTTGGATTGGCCGACGAAGCGGCGAGCAGCGATGCCGGTGGAGAGGTCCCAGAGGCGGAGCTCGGAGTCCCAGCTGCTGGAGAGAGAGGGAGATGAAATAGAGAAGGTATAGAGAGAAAGAAATGAGTTTGATCTGGGAGAGTTAAATTTCTCTGTGATATATGGGAAGAGACCTTAAACATCATAAAAAAAATACTGTGGATCTCTTCTATCATCAAAAATAGGAGAGAGACCTTAGACTAATTTTTCCCAATAAAAAAGAATATTTTAAACATCTTATATATACTTATATTGAGTTTAATGATTAAAATATTTTTTTTCTATTGATTTGCTTAGCAAAAATAGATAAATAATTTAAATTAAAAATTAGGGTAAATTACAAATACACCTCATGAGGTTTTATTAAAATACAAATCGCTTCCTGTAGTTTTAAAATTGGGGATTTTTTTTAAGGTCTCTAATAATAACAATTTAGAGGATAAAGGACACCCAAAAAGATAGTAATGCATCACGTCCCTGAAACAACTTGGCGCACGTTTTTAATTATTTTGTGG
Organism: Camellia sinensis; assembly: GCF_055761805.1. Taxonomy (NCBI): domain Eukaryota; kingdom Viridiplantae; phylum Streptophyta; class Magnoliopsida; order Ericales; family Theaceae; genus Camellia; species Camellia sinensis. Next base: position 20,316,377 of record NC_138966.1, read on the forward strand.
ACCAAAATACCCTTGCCAAAATCAACACAGAAACAAACTCATTCCGACGTCTGAGTTACATTCCAAACATCCAGCATCTTCACGAACAGGAGAACAGCAGAATTAGGGTTTCAACATCATCTGCACCATCGACATTAGAGCTTCGTTATCTTCTCCAAAAATCATTCCCATTCCTTCCTCACAAATTTCTCTGACCTAGGTTAAAGCTTCGTTTTCACTGCTCATCATCATCTCAGTCCATCTTCGTCATGTCGCATCTTCATCTCGGGCCATATCAACTCGTCATTCAAGTTTCATCCTAACTCTGGTCAGTTTTTCTACAATACAACTAGATTTTCTCTGGAAACACAGTTAATAGCATTTTATAATAACCTTCCATAAATTAGGGTTTCAATTTCGTAATAAAAAGCTACCTGAATTTGGAAAAAGTTATTTCTGTGTATTTTGAACTTTTCTTCAACATGTTTGTGTGATTTTATCTGTAAATTTCTCTAGCATTTGAATTTCTCTGATTTTTTATTAATGTACGTTTCTTCTTTCAATTTTCTCTGGCATGTTTATTTTCACAAAAATAATTTTTTGTGTTTTTATCTTATTCTTGAACATGTTTCTGTAATTTTGTCTATAAATTTTCCTGCTCCGTAAATTTCTCTGTAATATGTATTTTTAATTGGAATGTCTATCTTAATCTGGAATGTCTATTGCTTTCTTGCCTCTGTCTTAAGTTTCTCTGGTATTTATAATTTTCTCTGACCACATCACATCACTTTCCTCCCTTGTGTCTTTGTCATTTTTAATTTTCTCTGGAATTTTAATATTATGGACTGGAATGAATGTTTCTTCTTTGAATTTTCTCTGCCATGTGTACTTTGAGAAAAAGTTATTTCTCTGAATTTTGATCTTATTCTTGAACATGTTTCTGTCATTTTGTCTATGAATTTCTCTGCTTTGTAAATTTCTCTGGAATATGTATCTTTCTCTGCAATGTCTATTACACTCTTGCCCCTGTCTAAGTTTCTCTGGTATTTATAATTTTCTCTGACCACATCGCACCACTTTCTTCCCTTGAGTGTCTCTATCATGGTTAATTTTCTCTGGTTGTGTATGTAAATTTCTCTTGCATTTTAATATTATGAATTGAAATTTTCTCTGGAATGGAAATTTCCTCAAGAATGTGTAATTTTCTCCAGAATGTGCATTTTTCTCTGGTATGTTTATTTTGTTCAATTCTTGATTTCAATATGGTGTAATTCTCAGTGGCATGTTTACATTACTTTGTTTATTTTATCTTTGCTAATTGTGGAATGGAAATTTTCTTTCGCTTGCCATGATTACTTTTTTCTATCATTCATTTTCTCTGGTATGTTTACTTCTATATGTAATTTAAACAATTATTGAAAATTTCTCTCCCATGTTTATGATGCTGTGTTGATTTTCTCTGACATTTAATTTGTAATGTCCAATTTTCTCTGGCATGTCCAATTTTCTGTAATTTTTCCTTATCTGTAATTTTCTCTGGCATCTACAATTTTCTCTTTTTTGTAATTTTCTCCCTTATCTGTAATTTTCTCTGACATGTCCATTTTTCTCTGGGATTTAATGTTGACATCTCTATGTTTTAATCATTGCCTAGAAATGGCAAAACGTAAAAGCAGCGAAACACTGGAAACACCAAGCAAAAAACAGAAACTCTCTCAGTCTTCTTATGGACTAGGATAAAAAACCAGCAGCAAAACACTAGAAACACCAAGCAAGAAAGAACAACTCTCTCAGTCCTCTTATCATCCAAGATAAAAAACCAGCACTAAAACACCACAAACTCCTTCCCAAAACACATAAGTCCAAGCTGATGAAGCAACTAGCATCCAGATGAGTACCCCAACTTCAAAAGACTCAAGCTCAAGGGGGAAAAAACCTGTTAAACTCCACAGAAAGAGAGCTCACTACAGCATTCAATTCCGATCCAACCTCTCATCTGTAGTCTCCTTCTTTCAAACACTTAAATTCAATTCAAAACATCTTCTAGAGCTTCAAAAGACCCCATTCTGGTATTTGATCCAAGCTCTAACCACTAGAAGGATGGATCCAAAGAAATCTAGGAAATCCGATGATGATGTAGTTGCCATAATCCAATGTTACAATGAAAAAACAAAAGCATTCACAGTTGGGAAGAAGAACCTGACCTTTACAACAAATGACATGACCTTGATTTTTGGTTTGGAAGGAGGTAAAGGAGCCATGTCATTGAGATACTCTAAAAAGCCAAAATCTGCATTCCTCAGGAGAAGATTCCAAAAGGACACAAGGCTCACTGGTCCTGTTCTTAAAAATGCCTTGGTCAAAGCAATGAAAGGCAAGCAATCAACTGACTTCAAAGATGTAGCAATCATTGTTACATTGTACTTGTGTCTCACCCTATTTTTTGCAACAAGTGGGAATTCAATAGGTTGGGTTTTTATAAAGTATGTGGAACCTCTTGAATCAATGAAACAGTATGATTAGCCGGAAGCAATCACATCAACATTGATTGATTCTATCATGGCATTGCACAAAACTCCAGAAAAAGTTACGGGGTGTGTCATTGCATTGCTGGTACGTATAATATCCATTCAAATTTACAGTTATCATACTTACAAATTTGTGCGTTTACAAAATTTTATTTACTTTCATTTTCATCACAATATTGTCTATGTGAACATGCAACTATCATTGACTCGGAAGACAGTAACACAACTGACTTCCCAAGATGTGCCAAGTGGAACCTGCAAACCTTGACGAAACAGCTGCAGAAGACACCAGTCCACTCTCTTGCACCTCGACAGGTTATATTCCTATTGCTACTGAAATCTCAGTGAAATTTCAAAATTTCTCTGACCACTGCTTTGTTTCCCTCCTTGTGCATTGATTGATTAAGATTAATTTTCTATGAACTATCAATTTATGTTTTCTTCTTTGCTTACCACTGGTCTATTTCTGCCATTGTAATCAATTTTCTCTGCCATCCAAATTTCTCTGACCATAATTGTAACACATTAACTTATATGCCCTGATTGATTTTCTCTAATATCTGAATTATGTTGGTTGTTTCATAATTTTCTCTGGCCCATCAAATTTTATCTCCTTGTGTGTAATTTTCTCTGCCCATAACTTATATACCTTGCATCTTTGATAAACACTGTTTATTTCTACCTTTCTAATGAATTTTCACTAGAATTCAAATTTCTCTGACACAATTATAGTAAAACATTAACTTATATGCCTTGATTGATTTTCTCTGATATCTAAATTATGTTGTTTGTTTCATAATTTTCTCTGCCTCATAAAATTAACTCCATGTCTCTAATTTTGTCTGGCCCATACAATTTTCTCTGAAGTTTGTTTCCCATTAGTATCATTTAGATGAATTTTATTTTCCTTATTTGAATTTTTTCTCTCAGTGAATTTTGTAACATTTCTCTAATAAAAGAGTCTCCTGTTACAGATTGATAACAAGCAGCTAGTCAAAAATCCATCAGAGGAGTTCTGTCTTGGCAAAAAGACGAAGAAAGAATTAAAAAAGGCAATTGTCAAATTCAAGGAGACATTACAAGATCCATCTGAAGATCGAGGGAATGAACAAGCAGAAGGCAACACAGAAGAATACGAAGCCAGCAATGGACAAGAACATCAAGCAAGCAGCACAGAAGAAGAAACCAGCGAAGAAAGTGAAGAAATAGAACCAGAAGACAAAGAACAAAATGAACAGAAAGAAGAAGACAGTGAACAAGAACATGAAGAAGAAGATGAACAGCAAGAAGAAAACAAGGATGAAAGTGATGAAAAAGAAAATAATGAGCCGATAGACCAACAACATGATGGCATTTGTGGCGCAACAATGCATCAGCCTGAAGAATTTGAGGAATCAAAGGATGCCCGAATTGCTGATCTACGCCAAAGATTGAAGGCACTTTCTCAATCCAAAAAAGAAGAAGACAGAAATTGGATTGAATTACTTGCTGAAAAGGATATTTCAATAAGAATCCTGACATCACATAACTCAGAACTTCAAGAAAAAGAAAGCACAATCCGAATGAAACTAAGGATGTTGGAGGTTGAAAAAGCAGACGATACAAAAACAATTCAACAGTTGAGGTGTTCAAATTCGAAGCTTGAAACTGAAAATGCTAAATTACATGAACAAGTTCAAGAACTATCCGTCCAACTAGCAACACAACCATACCGAACACCAACACAACTTCAATCACAAGGTCAATGAAAATCTTGAGCCACAAAAAGTTATGTCCTTGTGTCAACATAACTCAGAGAAATTTCTATTTATTATAATTTTCTATGTCATTGGTAATTTTCTCTGGAAGGTATATCTCTCTGAACACATTAGTTATATTTCTACTGCTCATTTCATTTCTCTGTATATTTTCTTATTCCATTTTTGGGGCTTGTTTGATTTTCACTGTGTATAGTTGGAATGCAAGTGGAACAACAACCAACAACCCAACAAGAACAAATGCCACACAAACGAAAACCGAAACAAAAGACAAAACTCTATGGTAATTGCAAAATATTGAATTAAATAAATTTACATATTGAAATACCATCTGTTGCTTCAGAGAAATTTCACTTTTCCTAATATTTTCACTGTCTACAGTAAAAAAAGATCCGACGTCAATGATAAAAAATTTAAAGGCAAAAGAAAGGAAGGAAAAGCGGCATGATCCAGAATTCCAATATCCCAAAGTTGCGAAAGTGACTAGAGCTTCAAAACAAGCTGCAAAGCAAGTTGAGCAAAGCACGAAGGACAAAGAAGTGCTTGATGCTGATGCGTACGTCTTGCCTCAACCTATAAACATCAGAAAATCTTGGGTCTTTCCACAAACTCTTCCAATTTCAAGATTGATAAAAGATCATATAAAAGACATCTTACAGCACATATCAAATGTGTCTGGGCTTGAGTAAGTACAACAAACAAAATAGAACATAACAAACAACAAATTACAAACTTATGTTGCATTAACAACAATTCAATCCCTTCTTTGTCATCTTGTAGAGCTTTAATTTGGACAAGTGAGTTGAATCTCATTACCTTTGAAGACATTGGAAACCTAATAAAGCAAAAAGAAATTGCCAACAATGTAAGTCTTCCCCTTTCATCAAAATTTCTCTGCAATGTTCCATCAGCCTTTATAAAACAATATTACAATTATAAATCATATTTTTCAGGTCATTGATGGCTATAGAGAGATCCTTTTGGCTGACCAAATGAGAGAGAGACAACAACCAACCTCATTTTTTTTCACATCCATGTGCTTAGTATGTCACTACTATTTTATTTGATTTTCTCTGGAATTTACTTACTACTTTCTCTTCTTAATATACTTCTTGAAGTCAGTTGTGTCACTAGTCATAACAAAACCATTTTTTGATTTTCTCTGAGCACAAAATTTCATCAAGATGACAGAAAATCAAACTTTTCGAGTGTCCTTATTTGACAAGCATATTCAAACAGCATGGAGGAACTATAGGTTCCTCCATTTCCCAATAAATACTGGAGGTAATTAGAAGTCCACACATGGAAATCACTGGACCTTGCTTGTCCTGGACAAACGAGACAATTTATGGAGGTTCTACAACTCACTGAGGCCAAGGAGGGATAATGCAGAAGACAAATATGTCAAAGATGCAAAACAATTGGTAACGAGTGCAAATTTCTCTGATCCATCATCATCTTTATGTGATGATAATTTTCATAGAATCCCATTGACTTGTCCGTAAATTTCTCTGTTATTTAAAAATTATTTTTTTGCAGCAAGATTACGTGGAGAATTTTTTGAAATCTTGCCTTGAAAGAGACGCTCAATCACAACCCTCTTTCAAATTAATAAACTCACAAAACACAAGTTACGACTTTGAGTATGTCAACAATGCTCCACAACAAGAAAGCGATTCGTAAGTTTCATACATCTATAAATAAGATAATCTGATTTGCATGTTTCTTAAAACTAACCATACCTATAATTTGTATGCAATCTGGATTGTGGCCTCTTTGTCTGCTATATAATGAAATAATATAGCAAGCATAAACCTATCAGCTCCAAATTGTCCACACAAGAGATAAGGTTGATGAGGGCAGAACTCATAGAGAGATTTGTGACCGAAGTTAGCCGGTCATGGACTGAACCAATTGAAATACCTCCAGAAGAACCACAAATGTAATAGTGAAACTAGTGAAAGGAAGACAATGTACATATCCACACAGAGAAAATTGTCTCACATATATGTATATATCCTTTCTTGTTGATACATTGAAGGAATGATGATCCTTGACATATATGTATATATCCTTTCTTGACTAATCTAAATTTCATTTTTTTTTATTTCGACTAATGTAAATTTCATACCTATCGATGGTTAAATATATATATATATTTTATTGTCATGCACAGAGAAAATTGTCTGTCATAGAAAATTGTCTGCAGAAATTTCTTTGGTATGAACTACCAGAAATTCACAGAGAAATTAAACTTGTATCGTCCCAAGGGGATGCCTATATGATCATGTAATCTGTAATACTTTGTGTTGGTACAAAACAATCATCAAACTCAACAAAACACAAAGCACACAGTAATTTTATCTGCCACTGGAAAATTTCATTGCATGAATTTCAAATTTCAGAACACAATGCTCAGATAGTTTTCTCTGATGGTGAAAAATTTCTCTAGATGAATTTGACAGAAAATGGAATTTCTGAGTTATGAATTTCTCTGGGTTGAGTGATTTGGAGAGGAGGAATTTCTCCGAGTTGGTGAGGAAAATTTCTCTGGCTTTGACACAAATTTCTGAGTTGAAGTGAGTCCAGAGAAATTCTTCCCTGGTCCAGAGAAATTCTCAACTCAGAGAAATTTCAAAAGAGCTTGATTTTGTTTCTTGGTTGTACAATAATTTTTTGTATGCTCTGTCTGGTGTGCACATTTCTTGAAATGATTGATATGAAGCTACCAGAAATTTGCAGATAAATTTAACTCATATCTCGCCAAAGAAGGTGCCTATATGATCATTCAATCTCTAATGCACTGTGTTAGTACAAAACAATTATCAAATTCAAAAAACACAATCCACACAGTACTTTAGTCTGCCATTGTCAAATTTATGTGGATGAATATGAAACTTCAAAACACAACACACAGAATTTTCTCTACCATAAGAAAATTTCTCTGGATGAATTTGACAGGTACTACAAACCTACTGCCTATAGTATATATCAACAAACACACTTTAACTGATATTGGAAAATTTCTCTGGATGAATTTGATTGATATTATTATATATACTGTCTAAAAAATACATTTCACAAAACAAAATACACAACGTAATCATCAAATGTATTATTCAAACAATAAAATGTATAATCCTCAACTATTTAACAAAGGTTCCTTGCATGTCCTCTTATTATGGTGACCAATACTCTCACAACGACTACGCTTAATCACCCTTTTAAACTCTCCAGTAGAAGCAATTCTGTTCTTCTTCGGCCTCCCAGCAGGTCTCTTGCTCAATGGAGGTAAAATCATAGCATCTTCAATGCTACACACAGGTTTTTCAACAGTTGGAACTGGGCCAATCGAAAACGAGTATGCTTGACGATACATATCAGCATGAAAAAATGGTTCAACAAATGAATTCAAATTCTTTCCACTCCTAAAAATTGCAGCAACAGCATGTTGACATGGATACCCATTTATTTCCCATTTTCGACATGAACAAGTTCTCAACCCAAGATCAACCATAACCGAAGGAAAACAATGCACTTCAAAGACATTATCAGATGATAAACTCACATTCCATGTCCTCCCGTCCAAAAAAGACTTCTCCAACACACTATCCATACGAGGATACAAAATTTTATTCCATTTACTAGAGAGCAGCCTCCTATCAGACCTCATATTCATTATTTGCAACCGTATCATGTCCACCAAATTTGTTATTGGCAAGTGCCGAGCTTCTCGTATCCATGAATTGAATGACTCAGCAACATTTGAATACATCTCACCATAACGTTTCCCAGCAAAATATGCATCACTCTAATTTTCATATGGTAAACTTCTCAAGAAAACACTCACAATGTCTCCTCCCTCACTTTTTAATTCATTTAACTTGAAATGAAATGATGCCTTTGTTGGAGCATATGCACATTCTGAAAACTTGGATACAATCGTCTCCCTAACCAAATTTGTGTTTCCACATGACAACTTATCTCTCAAATTTCTCTTTAGATGTTTCAGACAAGATCCATGAAAGCAGTTAGGGAAAAACCTAGCAATTCCCTCCACAATTCCACAATTCCACAATGTCGATCTGATATGAAACTTATCACCCTTTCTGATCCTAATACTCTATATAAATGTTCAAGAAACCAACCCCAATTGTCTTTATTCTCAGCATCAACAACAGTAAAAGCTACAGGAAAAAAACCTACAAAACAAATAGGAACAAGCATATTAGATATACACATGCAGAGAAAAATAAACACAATAAACAACCAGAGAAGTTTGACACTGCCAACATCCAGAGAAAATTCACACATTGGCAACATCCAGAGAAAATTGACTTAGTGACCAGCTACAGAGAAAATTCACACAATCATAATATACAGAGAAAATTCACTTAGTGACCACCTACAGATACAATTCACACAATGACAACATCCAGAGAAAATTCATACACTGACCAAAATCCAGTGAAAATTCTCACAGTGGCCACAACAATAGAAAATCCACACAGTGGCCAAAACCAGAGAAAATTCACATTCACTCAATTCATGCATGTATAGAAAATTCACATACTTAGATAAAATTAGATATATTTATAATTACCTTCATTCCCATCTTTCCCCGTTGCAGCAAGCATAACTCCTTTGTATCGTCCTTTCAAAAATATTCCATCAAGAAAAAGCAATGACTGACAATATTTGAAACCAGCAATGCATGCATGAAAAGCCACAAACACTCTTTTGAAACGCTTGTTATCTTCAAAATCTAACTCAAAACGACTCCCTGGATTGTTCTTCAATGCCTCATCAAAATACCACCGTAATTGATCAAATGACAAACAAGAATCCCCATATGTACTACATTTTGCTTTTTCAACACCCAACCAACCACAGTTATAACTGATTGAGACCCCATACTTGTCTTTCATTTCTTTTACAACATCCACTGGACGAGTTAAAGGTTTTGCACTTACCTCTTCAAGTATCAGCCCAGAAACTAAGCTGGAAGTCATCCTCGAATGTTTACTCGTACGAACCGCCACACCACACGTATGTTCATTGTTCAAAGTCCTTATGTTGAAGAACCCATTTGTTTTTTCAACAGAAGCATGTACACGCCACATACATCCCTTTGATTCCTTATATGCACATTCTGTCGTAACCCTCAGCTTGTCATTTTTAACATACGTAAACTAAAAACCAACCTCAATAGCATACTTGCATAAAAAACTACGGAACTCAACCACACCACCCTCAAACTTTTGTCCAACACTCGTAATATTATTCCGCCAAGTAGCCGATAATAACATCTTTTCTTGGTGAGAACAAAACTTAGAGAGTGAATTCCTTTCAACATCCACCAGCCTATCACACTCACCATCCACAACATCTACCCAATTAGACCCCACTTCATCCTCTTTATCAGAAGTACTACATCTACTAACTGAAACATCAACTATATCAACATCGCGTGCACAAACAACCCTCAACATATTCAGAAAATCAATATTATTTCGAACCATACAATTCGGATGGCCCAAAATAGAATATGAAATACACATAGTCTCAGGTTTCAAATTCTCCCATGTTTTACACAAAATGCCAACCAATTCCTCAAAATTCAATTCGCATGAAGCATTAATGACAATAGTATCATTCCCATATTTGCACAGCAACAACACTGCACTGTCCATTGAAATTGAAACAAAAAATAACAAAAATAATTTGTTTAACATAGAAACACTTCACAAAAATAACATAAAAGTCCAGAGAAATTTCTAAAAATTATAATTTTCTCTGAATTTAAAATAAAAGTCCAAAGACATCTACAAACTGATATTCACGTTCAAGATGATAAAAAACAAAATCACAGAAACTTAATGAATCACAGAGAAATTTACTGCTAACTATTAAACACAATTATAGAAAAAAAATCACATAGAATACAAGTCTAGAGAAATACTTTTCTCTGAACTACAAACTGAAAGTGAGTAACAAACTTACAATTTTCTCTGAACTACAAATACAAGTCCAGCGAAATTTATGAACTTACATTCACTTTCTCATATTATATCTCCATTACAAACTTCTAATAATATGTCCATATGCACTTATAATTTCCTCTGGACTACACAAACAAAAGTGCAGAAAATGAAATTTCTCTGGTTTGAAAAAACATAGAACAAAACTTATCATTGATCAGCATGTTGATAAAAAACAGAGCACCAAAAATGAACTCTAAACATCAAAATCACCTACACTGTCAACACTATTTGAAATTGATCAAAAAACAAAGAATGAAAAATTAATTCCAAAAATAAAAATCAACTCTATCAAGCTGGCCTCTCTCTAAACAAAAATCAAAATCCATGTGGAATCTAAATCGAAAACAAACCTAATTCAACTCCACTCAAAAACCTACGCGATCAACACACTGTCAACACTCTTTGAAATTGATTAAAAAACAAATAATAAAAAATTAATTCCAAAAATAAAAATCAACTCTATCAACCTGGCCTCTCTCTAAACAAAAATTCAAAACAAAAATCAAAATACATGTGGTATCTCTATCGAAAACAAACCTGATTCAACTCCATTGAAAATCTACGCGATCAACACACTATAACACCACTGAAATCTCCAACGAAATCTACACGATCGTAGCAATCTTTCTCGTCAACTCCACTGAAATCTCCAACGAAATCTCCACCATAAAATCTCCACTGAGATCTCTGACGAAAATTCCGACAAAATCTCCACTTCAAATTCGGTTTCCAAAATCTATCAGTTAAGTCAACAATATAATATTCAAACAAATTTATGTTATAAAGGAAGGGTAATTTAGGTACTTTATAACCTAAAATAAATTTGAGGGACCTTAGCCATCAAAACATATTATAAAGGACCTCTCCTCCTATCAAAAGTAGAGGAGGGACCTTAGGCCAATTTTCCCTTTTAAAAATTACATTCTATCCCCTAAGATTTCTAATTTCATAACAAATTGTCCATTTTATTAATAAATCATCAAGCCAATTAACAATTTTTAAAAATGTTAAAAGTATGTTTTAATTAATAATTTAAGTAATTTTATTATTGTATAGGAGATCAATTATAAATTTTATTTCTTTTGTTAATTCTGTTAAATAAATTTTTTAATAAAAGAATATTTATAATTTTTTAAATTATAAAAATTAATTTATATTTTAAACAAATCTCAAAAAATATAATTATAACTTACCTAAAAATTATGTTACAAAACTTAAACCCGGTAGTATTATTTTATTTTATTATTAAATTAGCCCTAGTATCTTCTATGGCTCTGTTCCACGTTGTTCTCTCTTACCTTATCTCTAATTCACTCCTTTTCCTTTTTCTCAGTCTCTCCCTTTCCCTCTTGTTGAGGGTATCAGAACCAGTTGGCAACCCTGAGTATTCTGTCAGAGCCGTGATTGAATCATTGATTTAATTCTGCGTTTTCAGATTTATTTAGATTGGTGAGGAGCTGTTTGGAACTCCAAAACCAATTTAAGATTTGGTTTGAGATGTGAGTTGACTTTTTAGCGTTTTAGTCTGAAATTTAAAAGTTTCATTTGTGATAAATATTTTTGATTTTTTTGACTTTTGTGAGAGAAAAAATGAGATGATTATGAATTAGATGTGACATTTTATCTTATTTAATTAAATAACTTATTTTATCTTATATAATTATTTTAATCCTAAGAGACATACCAAATGAATCCTGAGTTAAGGAAATGTGCCACCATATACTATGCAACTCTATATAAAATTATGTAAGTTTCACATATTTACATAAATGATCATAAAAAATATATATAAATTGAACACAAATTTACATAAATTCATTAAAACCAGCATGATTAGATAAATTTATATTAAACTCACACATTTTTCTAAAATCACTTAAATAAATTCGTAAAAACTTATATAATTTTGTATAAAGTTGCATATAGTGTGTAATGCACACCAAAATTTTTTCTATTAATTTATCATTAGTTAAAAAAATTAAATATTACATTAATATTTTTACTTTAAAAAAAAGAAGAGAGAGAGAGAGAAAGCAGATGGGCTGGAAAATTATACAAATGTAATTTTACCCAAAAAAAAAAAAAAAATCTACTTTTTTTAACTAAACAAGTGAGGGTTTTGCTTTTCAAAAATAATTCTATGTACCTACCCTTATTAATCCCGAATGAGTTGTTGTGCAATGCACACTGAATTTTTTTTTTTGTTAATTTATCGTTAGTTAAAAAAATTAAATATCACATTAATTTTTTTACTTGGAAAAAAAAAAAAAGATAGAGCAGATGGGTTGGAAGATTAAACAAATCTTATATTACAAAAAAAAAAAAAAAAAAACTTAAAAAAAAAAATCTAATTTTTTAAACTAAATCAGTGAGGGTTTTGCTTTTCTAAAATAATAATTTTATGGACCTACCCTTATCTATACTATATGAGATTGTATGGTTATGATTGAATTTGTGTGATGTAATGTGGTGTATCAATATTTATGAAAACAAAAATGATTTAGAGCTCTAAATAATAAGCTCTAAATCTACCACTAGTGAGGTGAAAAAAAAAAAGAAAAAAAAGTACACAACACGTCATTAGTGGTAGTACTAATTAGTGATCTCTAGCATTATTGTTATGAAAAATCTTAATTCTGTATAGTCAGATTGAGTTTCGTGAATTGAAGTGTGCATATTTGCCATCCGACCCAAACCCGACCTTTTAAAAATTGATATACCCACATCATCCGCCTGTTGCATTGAAGCCGTCCATTTGAGGTTGGATTGTTTTCCCAGCCCTCCATTGAGATATCAAGACTACAAGCTCACAAAAAATAATTTCACCCAGCAAATTTAGAGATTGGAAGCTTATTAAAACCATATTTATTTCACAATGTAGGAGGCACTCAACCTAACACCCCCTATTCCCTCCTAAAAATAGAAAGAAAAACAACATAATACTCAAAAATAAAACACAAATTGAGGCCCGGGAAACTTCTAAATGTGCATCACTTGTGCCATACTGCATATCTGCTGCCACAAGTGGCAAGTTTCCACTCCCTGCCAGCTGGGCACCACGAACCATCACCGATCTTCATGCACACTTTCTCCCCAATAATAGCAGAGTAGAGATTTGGCTGTGCTTCGAAAATGGTAATAGATGATCGGCTGTTAATGTCTTGTTTCTTCCGAATTTCCATCTGCATATTTACTCAAGAACATCAATAACAGCTCAAGAATGCCAAACCAATGGGATAATAGAAGTTAACTGACATACCAGCTTCGCAATTTGGTCATGAATGGAGTTGCCCCAATCATAAAAATGGTCGTAAAAAACTGTTGGTATCCCCGGATGTGTGAGTATATATGCATAGCCCTGGAGAATGAAAATGATGTCAGAACTCACAAAGTAAATAGCTCAAAGATGGAAAAGGGTTCACCAAATTTGAGCAAATGAAGAACCGGATTGAAGTGATTTAGCAGCTGCAGTTTGTACAAGTGAAAGAATGGAAACATGGCCTTTCTATCTCATCATAATTTAGGCTCGTAATTCAATAATCAAATGTTATCAATGGACCAGGATTAAAAAAGACGTTAAAACCCCCTGAATACCATTGCTTGAAACTAAGACTAAAGATGTTACAAATAGAACAATCTTTCAATTATATATGTGCCTCTAGCTTCATCAAAACAAACTCAAATGTGTGCTAGAGGTATATGCGGGCAGACAATCCAAGACTCGGAAAATTTTAATTACCTCCATAATATGATGCGAGGGAAACGGCCAATGAGCCTGCAAGAGTTGAACAACCAGGAGTAAATGGCTAGCTATGCAAGGACAGTAAGCTTGATTCTAAAACAACTAGTACAAAATAACAAACATATGAGAATTACTTCTATGCTAGGCACGCGCAAAGGATTCACATCCAGCATTCAAATATTAAACCCAAAAAATTATCCGGTGTAATTTTGATCACCTATGACCTGATTGTTTGTCAACTGGCAATCCATTTTAATATTAATCTACTAATTAAAAAAGAAAAAAGCCAATAGATCTTGCGGAGTAATCTCCTCTTTTCTTTCTGGAAGTCCATTATTTGAGAAAAAGAGTTCAAAAAAGTAAAATAATGATCTGGTTGGGATAAATCAGGTTGGGCAATCAAACAGAAAGCATTAAAATTCATGCATGGATGCCTGCATGAGAACAAAAAACAATGATCCCAGCAATACTATCAGAGCCATCTGTACCAACTATTGTAAAAAAAATAAGGAAATTTTACTTGAGTGGAGCCCGTATCATGGTTATCAAGGAAAGTGACAGCCCTTGAAGGCCACCATCCCATCACTCCAGGTGGTTTTCCTTGATGATCACGCAGACGCCAGAATTCTCCCTTCACCGCTTCCTGCATAGTGATATACATAAATTAATGATAAAAAGAAGGATCACATTCCGTGAAATAGCCAATATATTGATAACTGAATTAACAAGACCTAAATTCACTATTAAAACACACCAGGAGTTTAGGGCAAATGAACATGGCATAGTGCATCAAACCGTGTAGTCAATAAAAGTTGAAAAGACTACTCATATGATAATGTTATTTTTATTTTTTTTGATAAGTCATATGATAATGTTATTATAAATAGTGGAAATATCAAAAAAGTGGAAAGATGGAAAAATAATTTCAAATGCATGAGAGTATAACATTTTTTTGCACAAATTAGTGCATGAGCCACTTGTACTTACATGAATTTCAAATTATTTTAACCTGTTTCCACCTTTTTGATATTCCCCCTTATAAATATATGCTTGCCACATTGAGAAAACCACCTGCTGGAATTCTTTGAAAGAGAAAATAGATTTATATCCACAAAATGTCTCCAAGAAAATACCTGAAGAATTCCCTTTGTTGTGAAGTCAAATGCAGTTGAAAGCTGCCCTGTGCCATCAATCCAATTGACAATCCGTTGCCTATGACTATCTGCATGTGGAATTATTGACAAAAAGGGAATGATATAAATATATATAGGATCAAAAAGCTGAGATTAATATTTTTGCCTTAATAACAAATTGAAATACTCGTCAACCAGTGAAAGACATTATAAAAAGAGAACAGAGAAAGATATTGTCAAATCTATCCAACAAGTAAAAACTATATCATGGATGTTTCTAGTCAATAGGGTAAGGGTAAGCTAACTAGTTGATGCGAATTAATGGGAAATATCAAACCATCTCTACTCTTGCAGTAATAGTGCAGTCTTAAATTCATGGAAAAAGCATAATATATAGAAGAAAGAGCACAAAGTAAGGATGCAAATTCGAATTCATTACTAAAGGTTTAATACATAAAGGGCATGTTTGATTGGGTGGATTAGAGCATGGGATTGAGATTATTAATTCGTGGGCCCAATTATCCTATGTTTGTTTTAACATTTTGGTTTAGGATTATTAATCCAATGGATAATCAATCCAACAAATTTGTAAGATTATTAGTAATGGAGTAGGGGTGGGATTATTAATCCAATAGATATTAATCCAATTGGATAGTGAATACCACACTAATTTAATAGGATTATTAATACTTCACTATTAGTCTTGTGAATCAAACATGATCAAAAAGACATGAAAAATCTAATATTGTCAAACGTAAATGTCAAAGGGAACAAACTGATCCTCATGAAAAGACATTAGTTAAAACCAAGCTAACTAATATGGTGAACTAGTCCATACGGGACTTTGCCTCCGCTTCAGTTGAGCCCTCCACTAGTGGACGGTGGGATTGGTCCCCCAGATTAGTCTGTCTAGTGGGCTGGATACCGAGTTATAAAAAATAAAAAATAAATAAATAAATAAATAAATAAATAAAAACTAATATGGTGCTCCAAATTAGTGTGTTGAAGGTAGCCATTTTGCTTTACAAGAAGAGATCTGATAACCATCTCAGCAAGTGTGAATACAAGCATTCATAGTTCACATAGATATGCCCGAGGACAAAAACTTCAAGAAAGATCTTTCTACCATTACAGCACGAGATACTACATGCCACACTCACAATCAATGTCTTGGCATTGCTTCTTCTTCTATTTTTTTTTGTTCTTTAAAAAAAAAAAGTATTTGTTAGGTTTTTGTAATTGGTAATCCCATTTGGCAAAACTCTTTTTAGTTGAAATTTTATTCGCTCTTTTGTTTCAGTGAGGTTGTGTGAGTGTTTAGCTGCGAATCCAACCCGAAATATGCCTATGTAGAGGAGTTTGTGATGACATTTCTTATCTTGAGCATTCCTTGCTTGCCACTTCCTAGCGGGTCTGGGGTAGCACCCAAGCGGGGTTGAGGGGTAGCACCCCTGGAGCCAAAAAGAAGTCAAAGTTATTTGATCGCTTGAGCGGTCATTTGTGCGCTCGAGCGGTGAAGTGGTTCATCTAGTATCTCTATTTGTGTTCTACACTTCTGGGAGACAAGTTTTACCGCTCAAGTGGTAGATGTTGCGCTCGAGCGGTAAAGTGTGCACTCAAGCGGTCTTCGTGGCTCTGTTTAGTATAAAATGTGTTGTTTGCTATACTTAGGGTTTAACCCGTCCAAATTCTCTGAGAGGAGAGCTACCAAGATTTTTTATATATTGGCTTCCTTGATGATTCGAGAGCGATCGATGGATCTATGAGTTTCATTTTGACATCATCACGGGGCTTGTTTTTTATTATTTCATTCACAAGAGAGAGGTGTTCTTTGGTGAATTCCGGGAAACTTGGGCTTGAAATTTTGATGGATTCCGGAGTGACTCATCGTTGTGGATTCAATGTTGGGCCAAACAATTCCAAGGTGAAGACGGTGATGGAAGAGACACATCGGGTTCAGTTCAATTCAGGCGTGGATTCGCTAGGTAATTGAGGGTTATCGTGCGTAATTCCTTTCTCTTCTTAGTGGATTGTTTTGTGATTTTGGCTCGTAGTTTTTTACAATCGGAGATTCTCCAATTGTGATTTTTTCCATGTTATATTGTTGTGCCAATTTTTTGTTGTTGATTTTTTGATTGGGATTTTTCATTGTTTGTTAAGATTGAAATATAATCTCAAATCAATATCTCGGGGGGTTTTTAGTTTTTTCAGTACTGACTCATTCTGACGCAGATTATTAGAATTATCAACTTGGACTGCAGCTTATTTTTCTTGATATTTATGCTATGAACTGAATTGTGCAAAGAACGTAGAAGTATAATACCTTGGTTGTATTCCAAGCGTTGACCATTGTAATTGCAAGAATCCCAATATTCACCAACAGAAAATACAGGCTTTGCACCTTCAATATATTCCTTCACATAATTTGCTGAATACCTAAATCAAAGATTAAGATGAATGATGAGTAAAATGAAATTTTATGAAGATGGATGCAATTAAAAAAAAAAAAATTACAGGGTTCATTTCTTGTTGCCATGGTAAAAGTTTGGGCTGCCAATCATGAGAACATAAGTTAACATCTAAGGCAGCCACTTCGGGCGAATCACACTGAAGCTTAGGTCTGTACTTCATACAAGCCTACCAGCACCTCGTATTGGCGGGACAAAAGAAAGAACAGAAAGGAAAAACAGTAGAACATAAAAAAATTACCCTCTGGCAAAATCAAAACGAAAATCTTGGAAGCCAACTGTATTGCGAAGCCATTTTAGCCACCCAATTAGATCTTTTCGAACAAAGTGTTGGGTATGGTCAATATTTGGAACCCCATGGAAGTTGTCCCCAGTGCTTTTATTACCCTGGAAGATAGATTAACATGTATAAACATTGATGAACATAAAAAATTAAAGATTATGGCCAAGTCATGCAAAGGAATACATCTGAACATCCCATTCACGTGTCTTTTCAAGCATATTTGCACAAACATGGAGGGGGGTTGGTAATGGGTGCTCAAGAGATTAAACAATTCTACTGAGACATTTTCCAAAAGTTAGTGTTTGCACCCATTTTTGTAAATTTCCTATCGATAGGTGGATCGATTGAATGATAACACATGGCAATAAAGTCAAAGTATTAGTCTTTCATTTGATCAAAGAGACACAAAGCATGAAATAATTGTTTGAGTGCATGAATTATTGAAAGTAGTCATGAAGCAGTTATTAAACAATTGTTGACTTAGTGGGTTGATTGGTGTGAAGTCATGATTGTGAAATGGAGCTATGTTTTTGTCGATATAATGCTCAAAATTTTGAGGGATATGTGACATCATGGAGGAGAATTATTTCGACAGAGAAATGTGAAGAATTGCTGAAGTTGAAGGTGAAGAGTTGAAGCTTTTGTAGTTTACGTTGAGCCCATTATTTGGGTTTATTTGGATTAAGTATGTGTCCTCCTGGGCTCAAGAAAGGGATTTGTTTAAGTTAAAATCATTTTTAACTTAAACAAGGGGGCCATTTTTTGCCAGATTCCTATTGACAGGTGGATCAACCAGATGGTGACAAGTGGCAAGGTCAAAGTGAGAGTCTTTTATTAGTTAAAGGGATAGATGGCATCAAAAGAATGGATCAAGTGCAGCAAGTGGTCCAAGTGATGGAGCAATTACTAGGCTGAGTCATAGACTTAGTGGGTCATTGCAAAAGTGATCAAGTACAGAATAAGGGCTTGGCTCTATCGATCAGAGGTCCAAAGTGTTGAGGGACACGTGGCATCATTAAGGGAGAGTAGCTCGACAAAGAGAGTTAAAGATTTGGAGGAGTTTGAAAGCCTTGGAGTAAAAAGGCAGTTACAGAAGTAGTTGAGGTAGGGGTAATTGCAGATTCAAAGTCATATGATCATGGGCCAGAAAAGAAGGGAGAAGATATAAAAGCCATGGATTTTGCAAGGAAGGAGATCAACAACCACCAAAAGAACTAGTTTTAGACTTAGCATAATTTAGGAGTAGTTTCTCTTTCGAAATAGTAGTTCATTAATGTAATTTGTAAACTATTGTGAACTTCAGTAGTTTAACTTTTGAAATTACTTTTTGTTTACTCTGTTTACTTTATAACTGTCAATTGTTCTAGAGAAGTCCTCATTCCTTTGAGGCATTTGAATTAATTACACAGTTGCCTGGTTACTCTTGTTCAATTGTTTGGTTTGAATTGTGGTTTAATCCCTGTCGATTGGGAATAAGCATAATTTTTACTAACACTTAGGTAGGGGTGGCTAATTCTACAGCAGTTTTTATGAGAATTAATTTCAAATAAAACTACTAAGCAACTTGTCGACAAATTAAATCGATTCCATCCATCACATCCAAAATTTTCTTAGCATGACTGAAAAGAAGTTTACTACAATAACTAGCCTTACCAATCCACCGGTACAAGATGTAACAGCACATTCATCCCAAGATAACTGAATTCCATCATAACGGTTATACATTCCACCATGCCCTTTGGTAGTTCCAACACGGTGATTGATCACTATGTCAGCCATTGCTCTAACTTTGTATTGCTTCATCTTTTGAAGTAAAGCTTTTAAAAGGTGTTCAGAGCCATATGAAGAATTGAGAGAATACAGATTTTGAGGAAGGTATCCTGTTATGGAAGGGAAGAGTCCAAAAAAAAAAAAAAAAAAAAGAAAGATTAAGTGTATTCAGAAATATAAAACATTAGTTTGAGTTCTAAAGTGAAATGTTCTTCCAAGTTCCAACCTTCGGGTGCAAAGGAATGAGTTGCTGGTGGTAACCACGCCGATGTAAACCCAGATTTTGCAATATCAGGAACCTTGTTGTCTAAATTTCTCCACCAATCATGTTTGTGAGACTCCCAGTTAAAAGCCTGTTAAGCAAATCATCAGTCAGCTGAACAAACTTAAGCATTATTCAAGAATTGAGAAGTAAAATATACTATGATGAAATTGAATGTAATGACATCCTTGTGAGAGCTCACAGAATCCACAACTTCATCTTCTTCTTTTTTTCCAACTAACTCGGAAAATCCTAGACATGGTAACAGCCACTAAATAATTTGGACAATGAACCACAGGTGAATTTCTACCTATTTTCTAGTGAAGTTAAAATAGGTCATCATTAGCATTTACCTGCAATAAAATTTCTCTTCCACTCTGTACTACTGCTCCTGAAAATGAATCCAAAGCACACATTAACCAGCTTTAGTACACCAATATCTTTTCCTTCACAATCAAAATATAAATTGACACAAAATCTAAAATTAGGAGGCAAAATTGAGTCAATTGAAAGTGTAGGGATCAGAATGACACAAGGGGGAAAATGTAGGGACTACTAATGTAATGTACCCTTAACTCAATGGGAACTTATGTGCATCACTTCTATGAGTCTCTAGGAATTATTTTATCTTCTTATCCTCAGTTCCATATTGACTCTAAAGATCAATTACGCAGGATTTGAGAACATAAAACCTTCTCATTTCGTAGTACGTAGTAATGATAACAGAAGCAGTAATAGTACTAATGGTTAAAGTTACTAATGGTTAAAGTTAGGCAGATAATTTGTTTTGTTACTGTATTCCAAAAAATGTGCAACTATAAAATTCAAATCCTGAAACTAGCAACATGGAAAAAAAATTATATGCATCCATATCATTTTTCATCTCTCATCTGTGATTATGATATCAATAGAAGCTATTCTTTACCACTAAATATATATAGATATACACACATATGTATGGCATCCGTAAACACATAATTATACATTGGTAAAATAGTGTCTCCATTTCTTATTTTTGCTAGATCAAACAGAAGAGGAAGGAAGGAGAGTCAGGAAAGGAAGGAATGCATTAGTCTAAATCCACACAGGTTAACTTTTAAACAGACATTCCACATGTGAGCCACATACCACAGTTACAGCTAACTGAAAGTTTGAAGCCTCTATATAAAATGGTAAAGCCAATAAAGATAAAAGCCAAAATAACATAGAGAAAATTGTTCTTTTTGTATTGCCAAAATCTTGCAGTATGTCAAGGAAACAAAGGACATGATAGGGAAAAGAAAAGCATACCAACATCAGTCTGCTGAATACTTTCACCCTGCATTTGAAAGCGTACTGTATGAGTATCAGAAATGAATAAATAATCCTTAGAAAGATCAATTGACTTTGGGAAACACCAAACAAAAAAAGAAAAAGAAAAATTGAAGTAGGATCTTACGTTGCTCAGGTAACTCATACTGGATCAAAGGTTATCGTAAAAGCTTTGATCCTGGATTTGAAAATATGAGGAGAAATCCTGTACAACAATCAACAAATATTTTAACTGTTATAAAAGGATTACAAAGGAGAACACCAAGTATATCCATGCATAGTGGGATAATTGCAGTTTCTTCTCATTGAAGAATGTTAGAAGCTAAGACATGCTCAAATTCCAGATCTATGGCATCAGAATCAAAACAGACAAATCCTAACAACTTTCCAAGATTATCATCAAGGCAAAGGAAGTAATAATAACTATAGTTGGTATCTTTGTAAATTTTGCAAGCAAACTTTACAAAAGGAACTAACTCTTCAGCGAGAATCTAATTTCAAAGACAACAAATTTCTCCTCATGCTCTTGTACTATGTATAAAAGATATGTTCCTGTAGAAAACATTATTTCGTTTATATCTTCATTTTCATCTAACATGACAAAACATCTTCTCTACGCAATGACACATCCTTCTTTTTAGGTGAAGTGTGGCAAACAAATAAAGTCCCATTGAATAGTATTTTCAAATTTTCAGGTTTCAGGGAGAAATAAATAAAATCATAAACTCTGTTCAGCTATGGACC
Organism: Camellia sinensis; assembly: GCF_055761805.1. Taxonomy (NCBI): domain Eukaryota; kingdom Viridiplantae; phylum Streptophyta; class Magnoliopsida; order Ericales; family Theaceae; genus Camellia; species Camellia sinensis. The sequence continues at coordinate 20,338,398 of NC_138966.1, forward strand.
TGTAGGAATTAACTACAAGCATGCCGATATATATATATATATATTATGGCATTAGATGCCAAATCCACCTGCATCCAAAAACCTGCAAAACACCATCATCCTCACCAACAAAAAAAACCAATGATGTTTTCATCACCTCCACCATTGGCATGATCACCTCCAATGCCACCACCACCACCAGCACGCAGGCTGCTGTCACCAGAGCCACTATCATTTTTTTTCCCTTTTTCTTTTTTTTTTTTGTTAAGTGATGGGTGAGGGGAGACCTAAACTAAAATGGGATGCGCTACTAAAAAAAAGATATGTATTTATTTCATTTAAGCATATGGTCCTTAATAGAATAAAATGGCAAAAAATGATTCACGTAACCGACCATACTTTAATTGGAGCACAAGGAATAGTTTTGGTTTGTTTTGGCATAATTTTATTGAAACAGGCCGAACCAATCATATAAAATACCAATCCTCACCATATATATCATATTGGTAACAAAAATGCTATCAACTATGAAAATTTTTCCCGAATTCTACTCGAGAGTGAGTGTGTGGTATAAATTTAAAGTTAGTGGAACATGAGCCCACTGTGTTTAATTCATGATTTGGAAAGTGAAACAGAAAAAATGAAATATAAATAAAATATAACTAATTTCACACCTTTTTTTTTCTCTTTTCCTTTTCAAATCCCTACCCTAAACACAGACTTAGACTCAATTATGGATTTGGATAGTAAAATGGAATAAGAAATGAGAAAAGGTGGTGAAATGTATATTCTTTCTTTTTTTTCAAATTTCAACTTTAATCTTAACACAATTAACAATGCTATTAATGGAGACTAAAACGACAGTGACATTTTTTAATTACGTGAAGTGAAGCAACATCAATAAATGAAACGTAACAGTAGAGACAAAAATTTGAAAAAAAAATAAAAATAAAATAAATTAAAGTACTCACAGTTTGTGAGGAAAGAAAGTAACCGAGACTGGGATTCTTAAAGGGAGGGGCGATCGCAGCTTGAATTTTCCTGTATGCGCATGGAGAACTTATATAGAGAAAGAAAAGCTGAGAAAGCGATTGATTCTGATGAACTGGAATCACGATTTCCATCCGTAAGAAGGAAAAGTGGGAATGAAAAGAAATTATTCGATACCACATACACCACCACCGGCTCTGAATTTGTCACCAGTGGTGCACAAAATGGAGATGATATTCGAGATTTTGGAAAAGTTGAATTGCTTTTCAGATGCTTTTTCTGGGTTGGGAATGTTACATATGCTCATTCATATATTTAACGTTAAATCCCTTGGAACATCAAGGGGGACGTAGTTCGGAGATTCGAGTTTTGAGGTTGAGTTTTTTTTGGGTAAGTTTTTGAGGTTGAGTTTGTCACCATTTTACTATCTATCAACAATGATACCTCTTCTAAATTAAACTCTAACTGAGCTGTATTGAGATGAAAAGTTAAAAAAAAAAAAAAAAAAAAAAAATTCAAAACATCATATTAGATAGGTTTTATATAATAAGGGAGAAATGTTTTTGAATTTATCTCAAAATGTATCAGAGATACATTTTATTTCAACAGTTGAGATGATTTGTTTTTAACCATTAAGGGCTGAGATGGTTTGTGATATTTTCAACATCCTGCCCAAAACAATCCTCTCTCTCCTGCACCCAAACGTTATTTGCACACTTTCTCTCTCTCTTTCTCCAACTTCTTAGGTCTCTCTCTCCCTTCAGAGATCTCTCTCTTCCTCTCCCTCCTTTCCACTCTCCACTCTCCATTGTCGCTTCGCTTCCATCGTTGCGTCGTCTCCGATCTCCACCGAAAGCCACTCTTCTCCCTCCCAGATCTCAGATCGTCCTCCACCGTCGAGAGTTTGATGAGTTGGCCACCGTGTCTTCCCAAAGCAAACGCAGAGAGATGGTGAAACTGTAAGTCTCCAATTTTAATTTGCTGTAAACTATTTTAATTTGTTGTGGTTGTGATTTCTGAAATGGGTTTGATAGGTTTGATGGGTTTTGATTTTTGAAATTTGAAATGGATTTGATGGGTTTAATCCGCAGAAATTCGTAGAAATTCATATACTAGAGTATACTCTCTCTGTAGATTTGATGGGTTTCGATTTCCGGCTTTGCCACTTTCCGCTCATCCCCGTGAGTTTAGTTTCTCTGTCTCTCTAGCATGAATATAGATATTCTCCTTGAAATGGTATGCACTTTTTCCACAATTGTTCATCTAGAAGAAATGTTCTGCAACTGATGATGAATATACACGATATACTTGGAAGTCTAGAATGAGTTGGATGACAAAAGGACAATACAAGTTATACAACTTCCAAATACATAACAGAAGGGACCATTTGCACAACATGAGTACTGCTAATTTATATACAGACTATTTCCTACCACACTTTTTATGTCAGTTTTAACATGTGGGGGTAAGTTTGCGTACACCAACCCTTCTCCCGCTAAAGCAGGAGCTTCATGCACTGGGTATACCCTTTTTACTTTTTACATCCTTAAATGTGGGATAAGTGTTAAAACTGTCAGGTTATTAAACTCTAAGCTAGCTTGGTTATTAGCAAAACCTTGAGTCGATATATACTCACAAAACAGTCATTCGTCGACCTAACTCTTGGAGGGAAAAGGAATACCATTTGTTGAAAATTGAACCAAGTCTTAAATGGCATATGATAAAGAGAATTAAGGCTAAACACCAAGCAGAATTTAAGCCAATATTTTTTTATTTTATTTTATTTTTTAATTGACAAGTGGAATTCAAATACCGTAACAATCCAGCAAATAGTAATGAACCAACATTTATATGGCCTGACATAAAAAGCTACCTATGTTATTTGACTCATTCCAATGATTTAAAATCTCAATTGAAAGAATGATTTGCTTAGTTTCAACCATAAGGGATAGGATATGTAGAGATCTAAGTTCATTTTCCCCATGTAACGTCTTAAAGTACTTGGCCAACATAAATAAATAAATCATGCCAAGAAGATCTAAGTTAGTTAAGGGACAAGAAGAATCTGTCCACTTAGAAATACAAGAGCAATGGAAAGAATGATTGCAGATAGTTGTGAGAATTCCACTCATGTCTTGCTCCAATCTCTCTGCAACAAAGGAGAAAAATAAGTGAAATCCAAACTGTAAAGCTACAGATCAGCGTCCTATTCCACAACTTCAAGTGGCTTGAAAAAACCTTAAATAAATCAATGTAGTTAATGAGGGAAACAGATTAGCAAGATTTTAAATAACCTTGATGAGGTTTGGATTGGGCGAAACAACTGCACTATAGAATTCTTAAATATCAATTCCTATACCAGCAGAGATCCCTGAGGTCTGAATAGAAAATACTAATTACTCTAAGTACATCACTAACCATGAAACATAGTGCAAACCAATAGACCCCATTGCCTCTTAACCTGGAGGCAGATTCAAAAGTGAAAACGAGAAAATACCAGACAAAATAAAACACTCAGCAGATTACAGTTAATTCTTATTTTATTATTTCTTATCTATATAATAAGAGAGAAAGGTAGATAAATTTGAACTCAAAATTTAAATTAGGTTTAAATTGGGTTATCTTAAAAAAATGATCATGAAAGTGAATTTTGAGAAAGAGAAGAAATAATGGGAGTGGTGTGATTTGTTCAAAAGCTGAAAAGAAGAGTTTTTTTATTAATAGAATTTTGACTTCAAATCTATATAATAAGGCAAGAAGGTTTTTGAAAATATATGAAAATGTCTAAGAGATACATTTTGTATCAATGGCTGAAATGAATCCTGAGTGTATATCAATGGTCTAGATCCATAGATGATTCCTGCCCAAACACTTCTCTCCCTAAACATCACACCTGTTTGCCTTTCCACCTACCCATGTTTGCCTTCCACCTTTCCTGTCTATCTCTCTCTCCCTCTCTGTTCTTCTTCTTGAATAGTTTTTCTTATTTCTCTTTCATAGATACATCTCTCTCTCCTCAAAACTTTTCTTCTTTTGCGACGACCACCGCCATCGCGACACCGACGACCACCGGTCACCTCTCCTTTCTCTCGCCGGAGACCCAAACCCGAACCCTCTATTCCTGTCCTCCTCCCTCTCTCCCAGCCACAACCTCAATCCCTTCATCTCCCGCTCCTTCATCCCCCTTCATCACTTTAGGGCTTTGTTTTGCAATAGGCCCTCACCTTTTTTTTTTTTTTTTTTTTTTGCATTCCGTTCAGGCTTATTCTCTGGCTCTGGCTCCTGTGCCTACCAGCGATGGTGAGTTCTGTTTCTTTGCTTTGTTCTCTCTTTCCATGCCGAGAAAATGTTGGAAAAGAAAAGAAAAGAAAGTTTTGTGCATTTCGTTTTCTTTATGAACAAAAATCAAACATTCATGTTTGTTTATTTTCCCAGATCTCCTCCTATATATTACATTTTCTGTGATTAGCATACTTACAATGTGATTAACACTCAAATCTACTTCAATGTTGTTAGTGTTTGTAGAGAAAAAAAAAAAAAGTAATAGAAGAAGGCACATTGTGTAATTTTATTTTTTGTCTCTAAAAAAGTAACAGAAAAAGAGAATTTTTATTGGGTTTTGAGTTTTAAGACTTAATAGAAGTAGTTTTGTTTGATGGAAACTTAGGAGTGCTTCTACGTTTGGAGCTAATTTGGTGAGCTGGGTCTGAATTTGGAGCTAATTTGGTGAATTTGGGAAGAGGAATTATATACATTTGGGTGTGTTGTTAGTTGGTAGAATTGAGGTCTATAATGGTTATAATAATTCTGTTTGTTTATCATCATTATCATCAAGATTTGATTGTTTATCTGGGTTTAAAATGGATGTAACGGTATCAAATCTTGATGATAATGATGATAAACAAACAGATTTATTATAACCATTATAGACCTCAATTCCACCAACAAATAACACACCCAAATGTATATAATTCCTCTTCCCAAATTCACCAAATTAGCTCCAAATTCAGACCCAGCTCACCAAATTAGCTCCAAACGTAGAAGCACTCCTAAGTTTCCATCAAACAAAACTACTTATATTAAGTCTTAAAACTCAAAACCCAATAAAAATTCTCTTTTTCTGTTACTTTTTTAGAGACAAAAAATAAAATTACACAATGTGCCTTCTTCTATTACTTTTTTTTTTTTTTCTCTACAAACACTTACAACATTGAAGTAGATTTGACTGTTAATCACATTATAAGTATGCTAATCACAGAACATGTAATATATAGGAGGAGATCTGGGAAAATAAACAAACATGAATGTTTGATTTTTGTTCATAAAGAAAACGAAATGCACAAAACTTTCTTTTCTTTTCTTTTCCAACATTTTCTCGGCCTGGAAAGAGAGAACAAAACAAAGAAACAGAACTCACCATCGCTGGTAGGCGCAAGAGCTAGAGCCAGAGAATAAGCCTGAATGGAATGCAAAACAAAAAAAAAAAAGGTGTGGGCCTATTGCAAAACAAAGTCCTAAAGTGATGAAGGGGGATGAAGGAGCGGGAGATGAAGGGATTGAGGTTGTGGCTGGGAGAGAGGGAGGAGGACAGAAATAGAGGGTTCGGGTTTGGGTCTCCGGCGAGAGAAATGAGAGGTGACCGGTGGTCGTCGGTGTCGCGATGGCGGTGGTCGTCGCAAAAGAAGAAAAGTTTTGAGGAGAGAGAGATGTATCTATGAAAGAGAAATAAGAAAAAGTATTCATGGAAGGCAAACTTGGGTAGGTGGAAAGGCAAACAGGTGTGATGTTTAGGGAGAGAAGTGTTTGGGCAGGAATCATCTATGGATCTAGACCATTGATATACACTCAGGATTCATTTCAGCCATTGATACAAAATGTATCTCTTAGACATTTTCATATATTTTCAAAAACCTTCTTGCCTTATTATATAGATTTGAAGTCAAAATTCTATTAATAAAAAAACTCTTCTTTTCAGCTTTTGAACATATCACACCACTCCCATTATTTCTTCTCTTTCTCAAAATTCACTTTCATGATCATTTTTTTAAGATAACCCAATTTAAACCTAATTTAAATTTTGAGTTCAATTTTATCTACCTTTCTCCCTTATTATATAGATAAGAAATAATAAAATAAGAATTAACTGTAATCTGCTGAGTGTTTTATTTTGTCTGGTATTTTCTCGTTTCACTTTTGGATCTGCCTCCAGGTTAAGAGGCAATGGGGTCTATTGGTTTGCACTCTGTTTCATGGTTAGTGATGTACTTAGAGTAATTAGTATTTTATATTCAGACCTCAGGGATCTCTACTGGTATAGGAATTGATATTTAAGAATTCTATAGTGCAGTTGTTTCGCCCAATCCAAACCTCATCAGGGTTATTTAAAATCCTGCTAATCTGTTTCCCTCATTAACTACATTGATTTATTTAAGGTTTTTTCAAGCCACTTGAAGTTGTGGAATAGGACGCTGATCTGTAGCTTTACAGTTTGGATTTCACTTATTTTTCTCCTTTGTTGCAGAGAGATTGGAGCAAGACATGAGTGGAATTCTCACAACTATCTGCAATCATTCTTTCCATTGCTCTTGTATTTCTAAGTGGATAGATTCTTCTTGTCCCTTAACTAACTTAGATCTTCTTGGCATGATTTATTTATTTATGTTGGCCACGTACTTTAAGACGTTACATGGGAAAAATGAACTTAGATCTCCACATATCCTATCCCTTATGGTTGAAACTAAGCAAATCATTCTTTCAATTGAGATTTTAAATCATTGGAATGAGTTAAATAACATAGGTAGCTTTGTGTGTTAGGCCATATAAATGTTGGTTCATTACTATTTGCTGGATTGTTACGGTATTTGAATTCCACTTGCCAATTAAAAAATAAAATAAAATAAAAAAGATATTGGCTTAAATTCTGCTTGGTGTTTAGCCTTAATTCTCTTTATCATATGCCATTTAAAACTTGGTTCAATTTTCAACAAATGGTATTCCTTTTCCCTCCGAGAGTTAGGTCGATGAATGACTGTTTTGTGAGTATATATCGACTGAAGGTTTTGCTAATAACCAAGCTAGCTTAGAGTTTAATAACCTGACAGTTTTAACACTTATCCCACATTTAAGGACGTAAAAAGTAAAAAAGGTGTACCCAGTGCATGAAGCTCCTGCTTTAGCGGGAGAAGGGTTGGTGTACGCAAACTTACCCCCACATGTTAAAACTAACATAAAAAGTTTGGTAGGAAATAGTCTGTATATAAATTAGCAATACTCATGTTGTGCAAATGGGCCCTTCTGTTATGTATTTGGAAGTTGTATAACTTATATTGTCCTTTTGTCATCCAACTCATTCTAGACTTCCAAGTATATCGTGTATATTCATCATCAGTAGCAGAACATTTCTTCTAGATGAACAATTGTGGAAAAAGAGCATACCATTTCATGGAGAGTATCTATATTCATGCTAGAGAGACAGAGAAACTAAACTCACGGGGATGAGCGGAAAGTGGCAAAGCCGGAAATCAAAACCCATCAAATCTACAGAGAGAGTATACTCTAGTATATGAATTTCTACGGATTTCTGCGGATTAAACCCATCAAATCCATTTCAAATTTCAGAAATCAAAACCCATCAAACCTATCAAACCCATTTCAGAAATCACAACCACAACAAATTAAAATAGTTTACAACAAATTAAAATTGGAGACTTAAAGTTTCACTATCTCTCTGCGTTTGTTTTGGGAAGACACGATGGCCAACTCATCAAACTCTCGACGGTGGAGGACGATCTGAGATCTGGGAGGGAGAAGAGTGGCTTTCGGTGGAGATCGGAGGCGACGCAACGATGGAAGCGAAGCAACAATGGAGAGTGGAGAGTGGAGAGGAAGAGAGAGATCTCTGAAGGGAGAGAGAGAGACCTAAGAAGTTGGAGAGAGAGAGAGAGAAAGTGTGCAAATAACGTTTGGGTGCAGGAGAGAGAGGATTGTTTTGGGCGGGATGTTGAAAATATCACAAACCATCTCAGCCCTTAATGGTTAAAAACAAATCATCTCAACTGTTGAAATAAAATGTATCTCTGTTACATTTTGAGACAAATTCAAAAAACTTTCTCCCTTACTATATAGATAGTACATTAGATATAATAATATACTTAGACCTGGGTTTTATCACAAAAAGGTGTTTGAAAGAATCTTCCAGTAGCAGCAGCCACGGAGAGATCGAAAGAAAAGAAAACAAATAAAAAGAAAAAGAAAGCTGTAAGAGAGAGGGAGGGAGAGAGAGAGAGAGAGAGATTAATCAAAACCAAGTGCAAACTGTGAGAGAGAGAGAACATAGTGTAACGCCCTAAAAAATAAACCCATTATAGCATACATTCACGATAAATAAAAGAATTTTCATATTACAATCATCAGAGTATTCTTACAATAGGTATTACATATTGACAATAAAAGTAAACGCCCTACAGGCTTACAACTTTCTAAGTCAACACTTGGTTACAAAAAGAGAGTACTAACTCTACACAAATAAGCCCTTGGCTTGATATACATGTAATACAACAAAAACAACAAAAAGAGTTTATAGCCTCAAGCCTCCCAAGCTACGTCCTTGGAGGTGGCATAACACCTGTACTTGAAAATGATGTCCCATATAGGGTGAGCCAACGCCCGTAGAGATATGCTAAACACAATATGAGCAATAACTAAAATATTAGCACTCGATAAATGTTTAACTCATATAAATCAACATACAGTACAATCCAATTCCATAATCCTTAACTTAACAAAACCCAACTTATAAACATGGCTCAGAACCTGACCAAACAACTTAAGTGAGACTACATCTCATGCCAACAATACTTCAAATTGCCATTTTACGGAAATTGTGTCCATGGGATTCGACACCCATGCGTTTTTATTCTCTTATGGCCATTTTACGAATATTTCATCTGCGGGACTCGGCACCTATGTATAGATATTTTCGGATTGCCATTTTACGAAAATTGCGTCCGCGGGATTCGGCACCCATGTATAATTATATTCGAATTGCCATTTTACGGATATTGCGTCCGCAGGATTCGACACCCATGTGTTTTTATTTTCAAATGGCCATTTTACGGAAATTTCATCCGCGGGATTCGGCATCCATGTATTTAAATACACAACTTGATTAGTTTCAATTCACCTAATCATCATGCAATGTCTACAACAATCAAGACTATCCTCCACCGATAGCCCAAAGCAGTTATTTCTAAACAGATAATAAATGCCTCAACAGATATATAATTGACATTTTCAAAAGTGAGCGATTAATAAATCCAACTCCACCATTCTATCCCATAATGAGCCAATTTCATTATTCCCAACTCAATTTCAAAATTCCATAACAAATGTCATTTATTACGCTAATGACTCAAATATACCCAAATATGGCATTTTTCCCTTTAAGCTCAATATTGACCCAAAGGTCCAAATATTATCAACAACACCAATAATCTCATTTCTAAACCCAAATACACATGTATAGGCTCAAAATACAAAACCCCTCTTTCTACATTTTGAAACCCTAACACCCAAAATCACCCAACATCAACATTATATCAAAATGACTAAAAATTTATGTCAAAGACCATAAGAGTGACTAGTTATCCCTACCTTAAATTCGGAACTCAAAGGAAGAAGTTGAAGAAAACTCAAAGTGCTCCAAATCAAGAAATTTTCGGATCAAAGTGAAGCCCACGCCAAGCACAACACTTGTTACAAAGGGACAAAGGTGGGAGATCACTCTAACTAGATCAATACCTAGAGAGAAGTTGGGTTTTAGAGAGAGGTGCTCTCCAATGGAGGTTTTGAAAAAGTAAGAGAGAGAAAGAAAATCAAAAAGTGATCCAAAAAGGTGAAACTCGGAATGATATACAAGTCGCCCCGCTCGGGCGTGGGAATCCCCGCTCGAGCGTCAGACACAGACTCACGCTCGAGCGTCAAAACTCCCGCTCGAGCGTCAAAACTCCCGCTCGAGCATCGGATGCACACTCACAGAAGTTTTGCAGGCGATGGTCCCCGCTCGAGCGTCAAACTCCCGCGCTCGAGCAGAGGAACAAAAACAAAGGTTCACGCTCGAGCGTCAAAACTCCCGCTCGAGCATACTAAAACCTGCGGAGAAAATACTGGGAGATGGAAATTTACGCTCGAGCGTCAAAATGCCCGCTCGAGCGGATAAGCAACAACAAAGGGCCCGCTCGAGCATCAAAATCCCCGCTCGAGCGTGAAGGCCAAATTCTAAGCATCAACTTTTGGTTTCAAAGCACAACCAACCTGTTTCAAACCTGCCCAACACAACCCAAGACTCAAATACGAAGAGTAAATGATGGAAATGAGAATGAGACAACAACACATCTACGGAACCGAGTCCGGAATACAATAAATAAAGAGAGGAAAAACCAGGATCGCTATACATAGAGACAACAAAGAAGAGTGGAGAAGGAAAAAAAAAAAAGTTAGGATTTTGTTTTGGTGGCTCCATCAGTGTCTTTGGTTTGAGTTTTCTGGATTAAATTTTTTGACAATTGAGTTTTTTGGTTTTCGTATTTTTTTTTTTAGTGAATATTTTTAAAATTTTAAACATTTTTTAAAAACTTTTTTAGATGCACCTTACTTAAATGTATCTAAAAAGTAAAAAATTTGTAAAAAAATATTTTAAAAAATTAATAAATACATAAAAATACAAAAAATGTATTGAATTCTTGTATTTTTTTTTGTATTTTTGGTATTTAGTAAATTTTTAAAAGATTTTTTTTTACAATTTTTTTAATTTTTAGATATATTTATGTTAGGTGTGTCTAAAAAGTAAAAAAAAAAATTCTTAAAATATTTAAAAAAATTCAGTAAAAACAAAAAAAGACGAAAAATAAAAAAATAGAATTTTCTGAAAAGTGTTTTTTGAAAAATGAAAACAAGCAAGCTGTTTGCTTTTTAAATATTTTTTTGATCTTCAAAAAATAATTGTGAATGCAAAATCCACTTTTCTTGATTTATGTTTAATTCATTGTTTTTATTTATTTATTTTTATTTATTTGATGTTGAATTGATTTCGTATTTGCATGTAAATGATTGATCAATTTTAATTATTTTGATTAATTGTATATGCAAGGTTTAGGGTTTTTAGATGATTGATTGATTTTAATTATTTTAATTAGTTGGGTATGCCATGTTTAGGATTTTTATGTGGATTTATTTTATGGTTGTAATCACACTCATGGATATATGAAATTAAAATAAACTTACAACCCATAGAAAAATTTCTTATACTCCACTATGAGTACATGGATTGTTGCTTTATTTGAGTGATGGTATGAAAGAGTGTATAAGAAAAAAAAAATGTAAGGATTATGAGATTTATTTAAATGCCTTAGGCTTGGTATTGTTATGTTTGTTCTCATGAGTAGATGAGAGATTGTGTGTATATATATTGTTAACTCGTTTTCATGAATAGACGAGTGCTTTGATTTACGCGTGTACGTATATGCCAACCATCCGGGGAGTGTGGGTCAAACTCGGAACGATATCCCTATGCAAGTTTGGCTTCGGAGCAATATTGGGTATACGGGAGGCACATGGAATATATGTGTAGGCCGAAAGTGAAGGGTGGAAGTGGTGGAGTTAAAGTACAAATAATGAAATATGAGTTTATTAATATAGTGTGAATTGTATTGATTTGTACACCTTGAAAAATAATAAACGACCTTGATAAATTATAAAATTTGAGCAGAGGCATGTATACGTGATTCTAGAAAACTTTTTTTTTTTTAACTTTTTATTAAAAAGATCGATTAAAACTTGTAACCGGATGATTTTGGTTATAATAGTTTTTATTCATTTTAGCAGTGCAAACTTTAGATGCTATTTTAACCCACGAAATGAGCTCATTTTTATTGGTTTCACATAAACTGAAGTAAAACATTATTCTGAACACTTTTTATTTTTTGAACTTATCAAAAAAAAATCATCTTAGGGCAGTTTCTTTTCGTTTTCAACTTTAGATTTTTTGGTGGAATTCCGTCTAGGTTCTTCTATCAAGTTTTTCTCACAACCTGTTTAGTTTCTACTTAATTCGTTCGCGTTGCCTTTTAGGAAATTTGATTATGTACAACTTTTGTTCTTTGAGTTTTGGTAAATTCGAATTATTTAAGTATGAAACGGTCCATTTTTATACTTTTTCAGCATATTACTTATGATTAAATTATACTAACTTCATTTTTTTTTTGGCAGAATGGTGAGTTTTACTAACTTTTTATGTAGGCCCGACCCATCATATTTTTATATTTATTTTATACTCAATTTATATTTAGTTGTGTACGGGTAAGAAACTAAATGTCACCGTATCTCGGAAAACTACCCCATCGTCTCGGTACAGGTGGAACTACTTGTCTTGTCCCGTAACAAAAATTAAATGTATTTTTGTTTGTATCTGGTGGATACGTGGGTGTCAAATATTTGTACTCATACCAGTATACTTGTATATTGACCCGTTTTGTCTCTTGGCATCTCGAGTGAGTTCTGTTTGAGAGCAGGCGAACTTCCTTTGCAGGATTAGTTGAGACTGCGGTGGTGAAGAGAAATAACTATAGTTGTTCATGTTGTTTGGACTACTTTTGTTTTCTTGAGCTTAGGGTTGATATTAGTTTATGTATTTATTATTTTTTTTATGACCTTAGTATTTTGATAATTTGGCATGGGTTGTAACTTTACATTATTTAAGTTATTTTAACTATTTATTGTTAATTTAATGTTGGAGGCATTGGTTAGTTATGAAATTATGGTGGATGGTTTGGTTGGCGTTTTGTTAGTTTTTTTTTATCCAATGTAATCTTTTGAGGATGGAAATTTACTTAAACCCTTTGGAGACGTGAACGTTTAGATCTTGTTTCACCCCTAGGATTTGGATGATGGAATATTGATTGGAGTTTAGTCCTAATTTAATATTTAATTGTCTAAATTTTGGGGCGTGACACACCCAATTTAGGAAATTTACATTTTCACACATGTGGCTCATTTTGTAACTAGAGGGTGTAGCTATAATTTCACATGTACCTTTTAGCTACCTTTCTAAATGATTTTGGGGAGCTTCTATTTGCACATCTCCATTCCCCTCTTTGCACACACTTAATTATAAGTATTTTTATTATAATTTTATTTTCAAGTGAAATTATTATTATGGACATCAATAAACACATTCGGAAGTTGAATGTCGAAAAAATGAAAAAAATTCGGAATTCTACTTCTGAACAAGTTGTTTATTTTCGAAATGCTACTTTCGAACCAGTTGTTTATTTTCGGAATTCCACTTCCGAACCAATTATTTATTGAAAAAGATGTGTATAGAGTGTAATGGGTGTGTGCAAATAAAAGCTCCCATGATTTTGTTGCCAAAAAAGCAAGCTTCTAGCTTTTTACCCAAGTTGCAAAACGTAGCTTATAGCGATCCCGGTTGTCCCTTTACTATTCTGTTGTATTCCGGACTCGGTTCCGTGAAGTTGGTAGTTGTATCAATCTTGTTGTCGTCCTTAAATTCCGCTTGATTGAGTTTTAGGATGTTTTGGGCAGGGTTGTTACAGGTTGGTTAGTCCTTGGTTTCAATTCCTTGTTGCCTAGTTTTTTTGGCGGTCCGCTCGAGCGGGTCTTCTTGCGCTCGAGCGGGGATTGCACACCCCCAGTATTTCATGTCCCTGCAAAACTTCTGCAGGTGTGATTTTTACGCTCGAGCGGGTTTCTTTACGCTCGAGCGGTAGAGCTCGAGCGGGTTTGTTGGCGCTCGAGTGGGTAGCATTTTCTCGGTATAAGTTCTGGGAGGGGGAAATCTACGCTCGAGCGGACTGGTTTTCGCGCTCGAGGGGATGTACTTTATTCTTGTGTATTGACGCTCGAGCGGGCCTTCTTGGGCTCGAGCGTACCTAGTTTTTGTTCTTGACGCTCGAGCGGGAATGTCTTATATCAGTTGGCAGCTGGACTTTTTAAAATCACTTTTTACACACTCTCTCTATCTCTTACTTTCTAAAAAGCCATTTGAGAGCTCCTTTCTCTAAAACCATAACTTCTCTCTAAGTATTGATCTAGCTAGGGTGTTTTCCTCACCTTTGGTCTTCACACAAGTTGGGTTGATCGTCGAGGGCTTCACCTTAATCCAAAAATTTCGAGTTTTGGAGCACGTTGAGTTTCGTCATCTTCTCCCCTTGAGCTCCGAATTTGAGGTAGGGATTGCTACCCACTCTTATGGTCTTTGACCTAGATTTTTGGTTGTTTTGATAAAGTGTTGAAGTTGGGTAATTTTGGGACTTAGGGTTTCAAAATGTTGAAAGAGGGTTTTGTTATTTTGATTTCAAGAATGTGTATTTTGAGTCTTAAAATAATGATATTGTCGTTGGTTGTTGAAATACAGACCATTGGGTCAATATTGGGAAATGGGGTAGAAAACCCTAATTGGTTGTATAAATTAATTGGTATGATTAATTTGGGAAAATTGTGATTATATGGAATTGAGTTGAAAATAATGAAATTGGTTCATTATATGGTTGAATAGTGGAGTTAGATTTATTAATCGCTCACTTTTGAAAACATTGATATTTTATCTGTTGGAGCTCTTATTATCTGTTTAGAAATAATTGCTTGGGCTACCGGTGGAGGGTAGTTTTTATTGTTGTAGACAATGCATGATGATTAGGCAAACTAAAACTAATCAATTGGATATGTCATAGAGTATGACAGTTGATAGAATACATTAACGTTATGTATTGATTGATTGTGTGTATGACCTTTGTGTATATACGCTATGTGTGTGGGAGGAGATAGGGGATGTACTCCACGGTTTAGGGGAAGATAGGGGATGGACCTCTAAACCAGATGTTGTTTGGGAGGAGATAGGGGATGGACTCCACTGATACAACTCATATGCTTGTCAGATATTGCGTTGATTTAGCTCATATGCTTATCTTTGGAAGTGTTGATACAGCTCATATGCTTATCATTGGAAGTGTTGATATAGCTAATATGCATATCTGTTGAAATGTGGGTACAGCTTGTATGCTTATCTGTTGAGATATTGATACAACTATTATGCTTATCTATTGAAAAATGGGAAATGTCTAATATGAGTCACTGTCTCATATAAGTGGTTGGCCAGGTTCTGAGCCATTGATGTAAATTGTGAGATTGATAAGAAATGGAAATTGAAATGAAACATGAACATGGTGGTCATGAAAATGGAAATGGGCTATGAATTGGCTTATGGAAATTGAACATTTATCAATTGCTAATGTCTTAGTCATTGCCCATACTGTGTTTAGCATATCTCTACTGGGCGTTGGCTCACCCTTTATGGGACATTATTTTCAGGTACAGGTAGTATGCCACCTCCAAGGACATAGCTTAGATGATGATGAGAGTTGAAGACTCTTTTTTTGTTTATTTTGATGTATTACATGTAAATTCAAACCAAGGGCTTAATATGTATTGAGTTAGCACTCTTTTTTTTGTAACCAAGTGTTAACTTGGAAAGCTGTAAGCCCATTGGGCATTTGCTTTTGTTGTTAACATGTAATACAGTTGTAAGAATTACTCTGATAAATAGAAATGGTTAGTTTCTTTTATACCAATGCATGCTTAAAGTGATGGGTTTTATGTATTATTTTGAGGGCGTTACATAGCTTTTATCTTTGTTCCCAAATGACCCATATATATATACATATATATATATATATATACATATATATATATATATATACATATATATATATATATTATATAAGTAAAAAAGAGTTTCTAAATTATAAGAACTCTAAGAGTTTCAAGTTCTTAATCTAAAATTTATAATTTTTAAATTTTTAAAAATTAAAAAAATTCTATTGGCTACCTCTTATCCAAGCAAAAATAAAAATAAAAATAAAAATTAATATTTATTGATTTATGATTTTCAAATGGAAAGTATATTAAATCTAAAAAAATGAAAAGTATACTAATTCATTTTAAAATTTAAATTTGAGGGTCACTAAATATGAAATGCAATCTATTAATTTAAATTTAAAATTGCCACAATATAAATTTAAAATTATATTGATCTATCCCATGATTTATAAGTTTTAAATAAAATTTTAAAATTGTCATAATAGCTCATAATTTTTGTATTAAGGAGCAATAAGAGTGACGCTAAGATTATTTATATATTTTACAAAAAAAATCTTTTAAGAAGAAATATTATGAGAGTTTTAAAATCTCATACAAAATCTATATACTATTATAGTTGCAAAACGTTGTCATCTTATTAAAGTTGAAAGTTGCAATTCTTTATTTTATTTTATTTTTATTAATTTGTGTCACAATGTGATTGGTCTATAGATTAATTTTATATCCTTAAAATGAAAATTTAAATTTAGATTCTTCATTAAATTATGTTAGCAATCAATATTCATTCATTAATTTATGCATCTTTTATTAAATTATAAAATAAAATTTTAAATTTAAATTCTCTTTTAAATTATGTTACTACAATTAGAATGAGATCAATATTCACATATGTCATAATATTATTCGTCTAAACATACTATGTTATTAAATACACGTATTCAAATTATTAATTGCTATTGAAAGTTGATATTTTTATGTTTTGTCATTTTTGGTTTTAAATTTTATAAATAAAAAAAATTATATCATTCTAAACTATAAGGACTTTTAATAAAAATATTTGGCTTTTAACAAAAGACAAAAACATTAAGAAAATGAATTATTTTTTTAACAATTGCCAAGCATAATGGATTCTATTAGTTTTTTTTATTATCTCAATTGTCAATTAAAAAATATATATATATATATATATATTTTGCTTAAACAGTTAAGAAGTGACTTTTGCTAAAATCAAATAAAAATATATATATATATATATATTTTATTAAAATTGATAGTTGGTGAAACTTTTTTTTTTTTTGTATAATAAAAAAAGGGTGGGGGGAGTTACACGCGATAATTTATTATTTCAGCAATACTATAGACCTACACTTTCACCCAAAATCAGGGCCGGCCCTGGCCTAAGGCCAGTAAGGCCTATGCCTTAGGCCCAAAATTTTGGCCCAAAAATAGAGCCTCTAAATTTAGTAAAATGTTATAGGCCAATGTTTTTTTTTTTTTTTTTAGGAACAATTTAAAGGGCCCCAAAATATTTTATTAGATCCATGTATGGTGTCACGCCCCGCACCCGCCCCTAGAAGTTTGGGCATGACCACTTCAGAAACGGACACTTAACTTGGTATATATATATCATATGGGGCCTTGACGGAAGCACAAAACATACAAGAATACAAAATTAAGCCAATCCCATTGAGCTATTTCTAACATGCCAGGATCTCATACATTACATGCACCATAAGAGGTTGATAGAATCCAAAAATATTTCTTGACAGTACATATATACAAACACATATACAGACCCAGCCCTGTAGTCGGGCATGTAACAAAAACTATTGGAGTTATACACAATCAACCTTGGAAGGGTAGCCAAGAAATAAGCCAATTATCTTAGTAGACTCCACAAAATGGGTGGCCTTGTGAGTGCTTGGACACACGAAGGTTGTCAAAAGGAACCGGGCATCATAGGTTAGGATTGACCACCTGGTTGGTTGCCTACAGAAACAGACATAACAGAGAGTGAGCTGGGCTCAGTGAATAGTAATACATAATGAAGCAATGCTCAACTTGAAACATGACATATATCAATATATGTGTAAATGCAGAGGTTACAAAGTTAGCCTGATTCTGTATTCATCTTATAACGGCCTTAGGCCCAATCTGGAACATAAAAGCTTGATAGATCACATTCTTAATTCATAACGGCTTGAAGCCCTTAAACATGGTGGCATAATGCCCTTGAACATAGTGGCACAAGGCCCTTTAAACATGGTGGCATAAAGCCCTTGTAACATATGACACTAAGGCCCTTGAAACGTGTGGCACAAGGCCCTTGTAACTTGTTGGCATTGAAGCCCTTGAAGGTAGCATAAAGCCCTTGAAAGTATACTTATACGAACTCAAGAGGTGTCTCCCACGGATTCTAGAGGTGGCTCACATCGTAGCACTTAGTTCCGTGTAGCACTTTGTTTCATATCACAATAGCTTATAATGAGTGGCCGTAGGCCCAGCGTCTTATAGAATAAAGGTATTTTATCTTTCTCATTCCTTTCTTTACATTCTTGGAACATGCTTGAACATTAACATACATACATGAACCATACATACTTGAAACATTAATCATAGTTGCGTACTTGAGACATTAACATAGTCGTGTAAACGAAATGCTAATGAAAATCATTAACCATATGTAAAGAAGATAATGGTACTACTACTCACAGTGTTGCGATGATGTGCTTGTTCTTCCCGGAGTGTGCCCTGCACACATTCAACCTTACACAATTTAGTTTCCTTTCCATATTAGATTACTTTCTGTTTCGTTTTACTTCGAAGGAATTTATACATATTAAAAGGCATCAAATACATATTCCGACAACATTAGAGGGTTCTACACGCAAAACGGAGCGATCCCCGTTTTTCAGCATGGGCCGCACGTGCGGCTGTGAGCCCCGCACGTGCGGCAAACTCTCCCGCACGTACGGCAAAAATGTCCCGCACGTGCCTTTTTGACATTGTCCAAGCCCCTGTTTTTCACCATTTCCCGCACGTGCGGCCATGACTCCCGCACGTGCAGCAGCACCTCCCGCGCGTGCGGCCATGACCCTGCACGTGCGGCGATTCTGCTCAAATTGTCCGAAAATTTCTTACAAAATCCCATCTTTTGGTACATATTTACAAGGCTCAAATTAACATTCTTACTTGATAATACATGGTCCAAAATCATGTCAAGATGATGGCAATTACATCAATTTAATTTAGTTCATCATTCTTGAGCTCACAACATACACATATCCATGAGAATTCTAACTTTACACATCCATGAACATATATCCACATATTTGAATTCAAAGTAAAAGCTCAAATACAACTTCTCCATGGTTAATTCAAAGTGAATCAAGCAACCAAGTAAGAGTATTCTACCCACTAACTTCTACACATACATAAGGTTACAATTACTATCTTCAAATACCATAACCAAGGGAAAATCTTACTCAAAGCTAAGAGAAAGGTTGTAGGAAATAATTAGATTTACCTTAAGCTTGAGCTCCTTAGATTCTCTACCTTCTCCTTGTTGAATTCCTCTCAAACCTCCACTCTCTCTCTCTCTTAGGAAATAGCTTGAAGAAACTCTTCTAAGTTATAGGATATGAACATGAATATATCCTTCTATATAAGCATATCATAGGTGAATAAAACGAAAATCATTCAGTTTAATCGTCCTAAATTGAAATTGCATAAACATACTTAATATTACTTAAAAATTATGCTGATCACATATGTGAAATCAATTTCAGATAATTAAGCCTCTAAGGCTTCAAATTTCTGATCTAAGTGTTCTCATGTAACAGATACTTTCCTTATTGAACAGATAGACATCTTGAATCACATGGTTTACTTACTTAATTTAAATTTTCCATAGGATTCCACAGTAAGCATTTAAAATCACAAAATAGGATCCGAAAATATAACAAAGAACATGTACGAGGGTCGGGTTATTACATATGGTTTAGCCCATATTTTATTTATAAGTGTAGTTTGACCCATATTTATTAAAATGAAAATATATATTAAAAAAAAAAGTGTTTGGGCCCAAGAAGAACAATACATGTAATATATGGGCCCTATTTTTTTTTTTTTTACCTTCTTTGTCTATTAGATTTTACTAGAATAAATAATTTTGACCTAATTTTTTTACTTAGGCCTTTATCAGTTTTAATTGAATAATTTTTTCATAATTTTTTTACCCTAATTTTGTTTTATTAAATTGTTTTGTTTATAATTTTAATGATTATATGTGTAAGTAAATTTTTTTGTGGTTACAAACAAATAAAAAAGTTGTAACTTATCGTTTTATCCATGATTTTTTTTTTTAATGTAAGAGGAGCCTCCATTTCCGAAATTTGCCTTAAGCCCCCTAAATCTCAGGGCCGGCCCTACCCATAATGATGTGTTGGGCCCCATGTCATTGAGTGTATAGTAAATTAAGAGTTGACACATATGATACAAAATCATTGTGGATACAATTGTGGATTTTTTTTGTGAGTCTCAAACATTTTTTTTATTGTTCATTTAGACTTTTTTAACACTTGCGAAACATGGTGGATCCTGTTAATTTTTTTTTAATCTCAATTGTCAATTAAACAAACTAAAATAAAAAATGAAATTTTTTTGGCTCAAATTGCTAAAAAGTGACTTTTGTTAAAACAAATAGAAATAAATATTATTTTTCTAATAAAAGTAATGGTTTGTGAAATATCCTTTTTTATTTTAAAAAATGAGGGTCATAAGTGATACTTTATTGGTCCTCTAGAATTATTTTCATATCAAATGAGAATACCATTCTAAATTTTAATATAATTATACTAACATTTTTTTACCACTTAGTTTCAATATAATAATGATTAAAAATATATATATATATATATAAAAGTGGAGATTGGAGAACAACACTTTAAATAATTATTTTAGAATGGTATTTGTGAGGTAGATTTCATAATTTGGCTTTGGACTGTGGTAATGATCGAGCTAAAAAGAGGTCCGAGCGTGTTTGGGCCGAGCTAACGTTGGCTGATCTAGAGTGGATTGCTCGGTTGAGGTCCAGGGCCCATTCGGCCGAGATGATCGTTGGTCAACCCAGGCTTATTGTTCGCGCATGTAGCTCGGCGGAAAGGTCTCTCACGGACCAGCCTAACCTGTCTGGAGCTGGGCCGCACTGGAATGCTACCGAGCTCGGTTGTGATAGAGCTCGGCAAGTGGCACTGTTGGACTCGCTAAGTAGCTCGGTCGAAGGAGGCCGGGATGATTTCACCAGGCTGCCCGTTCCTGCTAATGCCGAGTGGCTGTTTGATTAGGTGGTGTTTAACTAAATTTGCGTTGACAGATAGGAAAGCAGTTCCACGTGTCAATAAGCGAATGGATGCAGAGGTGAGCGCAGAAAGTATATAAGCATGACTGCGCCCCCCATATTGAGGATGGAACATCATTTGGTGAGATACAAATTTGACATGGATTGAATTTCTCTTTCTCTTTCTCTCTCTCTCTCTCTCTCTCTCTCTCTGAGTGTGTGCTAACTTGACCGTCAGAGGGGTTTTTCGGCAACACACCGCCGGGTAGCTCACTGCCGTTGTATTCTCAGGTTGATCGGATAGACACGGAGCTCGGACGAAAGGAGTACGGACAGCGACGGATATTTCCTCCCCGTATAGTATTCATCATTTTACTATTGATATTATAAAATTTTGTGATAAATTTACACATTTTATAGTAGGGGTGCATATCATATACACCTCTATTATCTCAGGTAGGCAACTCAAGAGGGGGGTGAATTGAGTTATTAAAATTTTTTACAATATTAAAAAATAATAAACACAATATTCATAATTTTAATAAATAAAAAAAGAACAATAATTATCAATATAAAAGTAAGAGAGATATGAAGAGAAAATCAAACACTGAGATTTATAGTGGTTTGGCACGCCGGGCCTACATCCACCCCCCAAGGAATCTTCTTGAGAATTTCTTTACTATCAAAATGAATCAATACACCACCAAGGTTTCACCAAGCTTGTGGATTTTGCACAAGTCTTATTTTTATCTATTGAGCCTCACTCAACAATAAATTCCCACTCTTACAAAATAATAAATAAGGATAAGAGGTACTCAACCCTCTTTTACAATAATTCTCTCACAAAGAGTAGATATGAAAGTGTAAAAATAAAGGCTACACTTAGATCTGAAAGTGAAAGAGCAAAATATAATACACTCAAAATTTTGGAGTACACAGATTTTTCTCTTCAAGTTCTTGATTTTTCTCCACACACAACACTTCTATTTATACCAAAACATATACCCGTTGGAAGAGAAGACGCTCCTCGACATCATATCTTTTCTTTGTTAGACTTTATTTTTTTTTCTTAGTCCACTTTTTCTTTATCAAACTTTATACCTTTTCTTTGTCAACTTTTTCTTTGTCAAAATTTTTGCAGGCAAGTCACCAAGATTTTGAATATAAAATTCAATTCACACTCATATATATATATATATACATACATACATATCAGATAAAAATATATATACCCCTTCTAAAAGTTTTATAATTATTGAAGAGATTATAAAGACATTCAAATAAAAATGACCAATCATTCCATATGAGTATATCAAAAGGAAACAGTTCATTAATATCATATTTGTGAAAATAATACAACAAATCAATCAATTTTGTTACAATAATACAATTAATCAATTTTAAATTTGTCAAAAAGTGAATAGTAACCACTTGAATTTTTCAAAATTGTGAATAGTAATATTTTCAAAATATTTCCATTTAAATAATATTTATAACAAATATATTATACAACCTATATTTTAAACATATAATATTTTGTGTCAAATAATATAGAATATGTATATTAAAGAATCCAAAAATTTCAAATAATATTTTAGGCATCATCAAAATTAAACAACATGATTATCAATCTCCACCTTTTGATGATGGCAATATTTGTATGGATTTGACACAAAATAAAAATTAGCAAGTTATTTGATAATTTAAGCCCATGCATGCCCAACAATGCAAAATCATATTTTTTCTCCCCCTTTGACATCATCAAAATAAAATATAAAGATAAGAAATAAACACATTTGATAAAATAATCTGAGATGCTAAAAATATAATAATGGTTCTTAGGTCTTGTCGAGATCATTGTGGTGATTTTGGAGCATCTTTGGTGCTTGAAATGTTGACAAACAAGAGATATGAGCAGATATGCTTCGATTATTGGATCGGTGGAGTGTACAAAAAGTGACAAAGAGGATAGGCAGAGATACGAAATCGTAAAGTGTTGTTAGAGAAAAATTTGTTTTACCTTCTTGTGTAATCATGTCATTCCTTACCTTAGCCATCAATGATTCTGACATGCTTGAGATGCCTGTAATGCAAGCAAATGAGAGGTTACAATGGTGCAGTCACATGCTATTCCAGTAAACGAGAGTCCAAGTGTTGTTGGTAATTGGAATGATATTGATGCTATTAATAACACTATGACTCTTAGTACACAGGCAATAACTACAGTTTCCAATATGGCTCGATGACTACAAGCAAGAATACAAGAAAATCAGTAATGGAGAGATGATGTGTGCTTGTTAAAACAACAACTAGCTAATATTCGTCAGGAGAAGAAAGAGCTAGAAAGAAAAAATTCACAATTGGAGAATGCGTTGCAATATTATGCAACAGTTATAATGCCAAGACTCACAGAAGTTGAAAATAGAGAGAGGCATGTAAAAGAGGCTCATGAAAAGTTGTTGAGAGAAGTGAAACGAAAAAAATCTGTGAAGCCTTCTGAAAACTTATATGTAATCAAGTAATATTTTCTTCTTCTGAAATAAAATTGCAAGCATTTCTCTATGAAAAAAATTTCTGTCTTAAAAAAAAATTATTGATGCAAATAAAGTAAAAATTATATATACTCCCCCTAAAATTATGCACAAAAGAAAATTACACAAATTGTAAAAAACAGATTACCAATTTATAATACCAAAGGCCATTAAGATCCGGCCAAAAACAACTACACCAAGTGCATAAGCATAAAAAGAGAAAATACAGATAAAAACAATTTGTTCAGACAGGGTAGAAGCAATTATTATTAAATCTAAGAGAGTTTGGAGCACATACAACCATATAAAAAAATATAACACAGTGCAACAATAATTTTAACCTGTTGATCGGCGACGATGTTGATGATTGGAAATAATGGAGAAGATTGGGGATGATTTTTTTTTTGTAGATCGGTGATGGATCTTGGTGGATCAGTTATAGATTTTGATGGATTGGTGATGAAACTTGAGGAATCGGAAATGATGTCGAAGATCGGTGATGAAGATTTTGTAAAGAGCAGTGATTGATCTCGGTAGATCGGTGAGGGATTTGGGTGGATGATGGTAGTGATGAAAGTGATGGATGATGTTGTGGATGGTGGAGCTAGTGGTGGACGATGGTGAGGATGAAGATGGTGTCTGAGGATGAGAGGAAGAAAGAGAGAAACAGAGTGAGAGCGAGAGAGAGAATATATAAAAAATATATATTTTTTATTTTTTTTATTATTGTTATTATTATTTTTTGTTTTTTTTAATTTAAATTTTATTTATTTATTTATATTTAAAAGAATAAATATCATATATGAGTATTCATCATACCAAGTTCAGTTCTAATATAACAAAATTATTCTTTATTAAGAGGCTTGGTAAATATGTCAGCTAATTGACGATTTGTAGGCACAAATTCAAGTTCAATATCACCTTTGAATACATGATCTCTTAGAAAATAATGTCTTATTTCAATGTGTTTACTGCATGAGTGTTGAATATGATTTTTTGAAAGGTTAATGGCACTAGTGCTGCCGCATTTGAAAATCCTAAGTGATTCGTGATTAGATCAAGATTAAAAAAATTCCAAATCCCAAAAATCCAAAACACACAATCTAAATCAACAAGCACTTACGAAAGTGATTTAGATTGTTTGTTTTTCAGATTAAATAATAAATTGACACAAACGATTTTTACGTGGAAAAAACCACAATTGGACACCTCCAACTGTGATTAAAAAAACCACGGGCGAAACGCCACTAATCAATCCACTACTGAAGTAAAAAAGATTACAAAGATAACATACAAATTACCCAACTTAGTCAATTTGTCTTCGAATCTTCTGTAACTCTTTCTCCACGACTTCGTCTCGGAACTGATCAATCCTGAAGTTGATTCCACAACCTCACTTGTTGAATTAACAACTACGTATAAGATCAAACGCCTTTTGAAACTATACGCTTGAATCTTCGGAATCCACCGAAGAGAACTCTCTCTTGAATATAAAGTAACCAACACCTTGATGTATGTATTTTAGATCATGAGTGAAGAACTCTTCTCAAAACATCAAGGAAAACTAACCAAAACTTCAGAAGTACACCCCAAACAAAACCCTAGGACTCTTGAATAAGATCTAGGAAAAGTAAACCTAAAACAAACCCACAAAGCGAATATATAGAATCTGGGATCGCGCGGTCCGCTCGAGCGTGGGTCTTTCCGCTCGAGCGGAGACTTCAAATTTTGTGATTTCATACAGGCTCCACGCTCGAGCGGCAATTTCCACGCTCGAGCGTTGAATCACACCATCCAGTATTTTTTCAGGCGACTGCAGAGATGCTGAGAGCTTCCAATTCCCGCTCGAGCGTACCTTTCCCCGCTCGAGCAGAGAGACCAAAATTTGAAAAACTGGAAAACTGAAACCTGTAACAACCTTGGTTTTGATCCATGGATTTTGACAACAAAGGATCCTAACAATCTCCCCCTTTGTCATATCCCGGACAAAACCATCCTAAAACAGTGATCCTAAGAAAAATCACAAAAGAACTCAAACAATATACAAACTAGTTTAAAAAAACAATGTTCCAACATAAATAAAAAACAACACCACCAACAACGATCCAATAGTCAACCAAAGCTCAAATCCATGCTTGTGAACAACAATCCTAAAAGAAAACAACCACACACAAGCCAACCAAAAATATGTGGAACTGGATTAGATGAATGAAATAAGAAGTAACCAAGGACAAGTAAGAAAATCATCCAAAACAAAAAAAAACCAATCCAACTGTACCAAAGAAGGATAATACATCAACTGTACCAAAATTAAAGGTATCCAAAACATCACCAAAAACACCAATACACTCCCCATTTTTGTCCGGGAGGGAACAAAAGAAAGAGAAACAAAACAAAGGAGCAAAGCACAAAGATCACGAAGCCGGAGGGGGAGACTGCATCTGAAGGAAGGTCAAGATCTGAGCCAACTGAGATGAAGACTGTGCCATAGAATCCTCAATCCGCTGGGAAGAAGCCTCCAAGGCACTGAAACGAGCATCGGTAGTGGTCTCAAGATCTGTGAGTCTGGCCTCAAATATATCCATCCGCGCCTCAAGATGGTCAAACCGGGAACCAACAGAGCGCTCGAGGGACTGAAGCTGACCACGAACTGTACGAACTGGAGGGTGCTGCTCCCCCTCACCAAGATCTCCACCAGCAGCAGCATCATACTCGGCCTCCTCTGTCATGGCCGCAGCAGCACTGGGACCTGCACCAGATCTACCTGAACCAGAAGGAACCCCCTTAATGTGAGACTGACTCTGGGAGACAGTCTTTTTGGTAAACGGACGGGAAGGAGAAGCAAATTCATCCTCATCAAACGCAGGGACCTTCAATTTTACTAAAAGGCGGTTAATGAGACAACCATAGGGTAAGCCAAGATTGCTGCGCTCAAAAGGAGCAAACATCTTTTGAATGATAAGAGTGGCAAGATCAATGGGACGGTTGTGGGCTATACACTGAAGAACAAAGCCTTGATCCTGGTTAATCTCAGAGCAGTGAGTGGTAACGATGATATTGGCACACACAATTAGGTTGAGTAACCTAAATTGTGGAAGAAGTTCATGCTGTTTGATCAAGGAACCGGAATGCCAAGAGCGAGGACATCCACAAAGAAACTGGGCAACCTCATCAAAATCACACGTAGGGCGCACTGGAAAAGGGTAAAAAATAGGAAATCTCTCACGAATCCCTAAAAGCTCGCGGATAAGGTCAGTGGTAACAGTGATTTCCTTGGACCGAACCCAGGTCTTAAAAGATGTGCCAATGTCATTAAGACCTTCCATATTGCAATAAAATTCCCGAACCCAAGTAAGATTTTGTGACCCAGAGAATAAAAGAACATGATCCCCACCCAAAGAATCAAAGAAAGATCGGATAGAAATGGACTCAAAGGTGGAGGGTTGAACATTACGTTCAAGGTGGATGGAGCGGGAGGAGTAGGATTCGCGGTATAACTTGGCTTTTTCAGCTGACGGGAAGCGGTCAGTGTTATATGTAGGACGAGTGGCTGTAGACTTACGTCTTTTGAAGGTGGACATGACTAAACTGGACAAACAAACCCCAACCCAATATAACCAAAAACCAACAAGGACAAGAGAAACAACAGAAACATTAGTAACACAATGATATAGCAACATGAGAAAAAAAATTGAGAATGCAAACATGTATGTAGCATGGTGAGGACTTATGCAAAAATAAATAGATAAATAAAAAAAAATCAAGTAACACATGATAATAGAGGTAGACGAAAATCCCCAATTTCAAAACTAATCAAAAAACAAGCAAAAAAAACCAAAAGACTAACCCTAGATGCAAGATATGGACAGTACAACATTATTAACTAATCAAAAGCAACAATGAAGGACCGTCAACAAGAGGAACAAACGCATACCAGACCCATCTATATACTGGAAAACAACAAAAAAAACAGAGACGAATAGATCAAAGAACAGAGATCCGAAATCAGCAAAGGAGAAGAGAGAATAGACAAACCTGAGATGTGGTAAACACACGAAAACACCAAGACCCCACGGAAGAGTAGAGAACGGAAGCGCAAGAGAAAACAAAACCTAGGAGAGAGAGAGCACTGGAAAAAAATGAACTGAAAGGACGAAGGAGGGAAATATATACAAAACCAGTCCGCTCGAGCGTACGAGTTGCCGCTCGAGCGTGATACAAAACACGCAGAGACCAGCTCGAGCGGGAAAACATACGCTCGAGCCTCAAAATACCCCTCTCAGAACTGTAAGGCAGAGAGCAAACTACTGCAAGGCCCAAAACTACGCTCGAGCGTAAAAAGTGCCGCTCGAGCGGGGAAAAAAACTTTTTTTTTTTTTTTGTAACTAAAAACAAAATACTCAATAACAAGAGGGGAGACCCGAAACACAAGTAGATGAGCACATTCAGCCAGAATGGAATACTAAGATGAGATAATTTGTAATTCATGAAGTCTGGAAACTTGCAGTTGTTTTAAAAAAAATGACACTGAACATCATGAGCAAAGCAGATAAAAGATAATCAATGATCATAAGCTACATGAGAATGTACAACTCAAAATCCAACATGAGAGCTCACAAAAAAAATGTGTGTGTGTGCAATCCATGAGAGGTCACTGAGCTAGAGTTAATCCTAGTAGTGATCGGATGGCTGGACCTCCATCAAGAGTAACTCAACAATACAGAGAAAAGTCAAACCACTAGGAATCACGGGGTATTTGTTGAGTAAATGCGGAGGCTCCCCCTCAATCAATGAGTCCTAATTTTTTAATTTATTTATTTATTTTTTTTCTTATGGGCACTCACTGGTGGCTTTCACTCTCAAGAGTGTGGAAACCAAACCAGAGAAGAATGAAATCATAAAGGATGACCTGGTTGGTGCCTCTGAGGTAGCCTTTTCCTAATGCCCGGACTTCAAGGAACTGAGGGAGAAACCATGGAAGTGAAAAACAGATGGTAGATGGTTAAGAGACTCAACATCACCCATGATATGCTAGTCTCGGTCAATTCCACTGTAAAAGTACAAGAAACACTGTTAGTGGTCCATAGAGAACTTTGATCACATGTGCGGAAACCCCTGCAACAATTAATCTCAAGGATGTGTACAGAATGAGATCATGAGGTTAATGAGCATGGGCATTCAAAATGAGCTATGACCAATGATCAATGAGATCTTGTAAGCAGCATGAGTAGCGTATATAAAAAGTTGGATGCAAGTACAACAGATATCAATGAAAATGAGATTATAACATCCAAGCATACATAAGGAAAAAACACTATCACCTACTCAAGTAACAAGTAACACTCTAGTGATCGAGCATGACACCCAAGGTCTTTCTAAGGAACTCAAACCGAAGAAGATCAAGGGGTTTTGTAAAAATATCAGCTTTTTGATGCTCAGTGGGAATATGCTCAAGAACAACAAGGCCCTCTTCTACTAACTCTCGAATAAAATGATGATGAATGTCAATGTGTTTAGTGCGAGAGTGTTGGACAGGATTTTTTGAAATGTTTATGGCACTTGTGTTATCACAGAAAAGAGTAAGAGTGTTCTGTTCTATCCCATAGTCATGAAGCATTTGCTTCATCCACAACATTTGTGCACAACAACTCCCTGCAGCAATGTACTCAGCCTCAGCAGTCGAAAGAGAGATGGCATTTTACTTTTTACTATGCCAGGAAACCAGATTATTCCCAAGGTAAAAACACCCCCCGGATGTACTTTTCCTATCATCAGCACACCCTGCCCAGTCGGCATCAGAAAAACCAGTAATCTCAGCTGTAGTATCAGTAGAAAACCAAACCCCATACCCCAATGTCCCATTAACATATTTAATGATGCGTTTGACAGCAAGAAGGTGAGACTCTTTAGGACTAGCTTGGTAACGGGCACAAACACCTACACTGAAAGCAATATCAGGACGACTGGCTGTGAGGTACAAAAGACTCCCTATCATACTCCTATAAAGGGTAGGATCAACATCAATACCAGAGGAATCTTTGGAGAGGTGAAGACTGGTGCTCATGGGAGTGCGTGCATGTTTGGCAGACTCAAAACCAAACGTAGACACAAGATTTTTTGCATACTTAGACTGAGACACAAATATACCTGAAGGAGACTGTTTAATTTGAAGACCCAAAAAATAAGACAATTCTCCCATCATGCTCATCTCAAACTCATGTGTCATGCAATCCGAAAAATATTTCACAAGATGTTCAGCAGTGGATCCAAACACAATATCATCAACATAAATCTGAGCAACAAGAATATGAGATTTAGTATGTTTCACAAATAAAGTCTTATCCACACTACCCCTTTGAAAATCATTATCAAGAAGAAATGTAGTGAGTCTATCATACCAAGCTCGAGGGGCTTGTTTCAATCCATACAAAGCCTTGTCTAACTTGTAGACATGATTAGGACATTTAGGGTCCTCAAACCCTTTTGGTTGCTCAACATATGCCTCTTCTTTCAAGTACCCATTCAGAAAAGCACTTTTTACATCCATTTGAAACAATTTAAAGCCAAGAAAACATGCAACACCAAGTAAAATTCGAATGGATTCGAGACGTGCAACTGGGGCAAACGTCTCATCATAGTCAACACCCTCTACTTGTGTGTAGCCTTGAGCAACCAACCTAGCTTTGTTCCTAACAACTGTACCATTCTCATCAGATTTATTTTTAAAGATCCACTTGGTACCTATCATATTCATGTCTCTAGGTCTGGGAACTAGAGTCCAAACTTTGTTACGTTCAAATTGACCTAATTCTTCATGCATAGCATTGACCCAACTATTATCTAGCAAGGCCTCTTTAAAATTCTTAGGTTCAATTAAAGAAACATAACACATATGTGATACCTCATCTCGAATCTGTCTTCGGGTTTTCATTCGATCCGAGACACTTCCAATCACCTGTTGAGCTGGATGATTCAGTTTCACCCTAGCTGATGGTTTAAGCTCAGGACTTATGGTGACAGGGGCAACAGGAGTGATGTCCCTTGGAGCACTCTTTGGACTTGACCTTACCTGTGAGGATGGTTCGGTAACCATTTCTTGTGATGGGTCTGCACCTTCTCCTTGATTTTGTGATTCCGTATCCAAGATTGGAGACTCATCATTA
Source organism: Camellia sinensis (assembly GCF_055761805.1). Taxonomy (NCBI): domain Eukaryota; kingdom Viridiplantae; phylum Streptophyta; class Magnoliopsida; order Ericales; family Theaceae; genus Camellia; species Camellia sinensis. Next base: position 20,369,072 of record NC_138966.1, read on the forward strand.
TCATCCTCATTTGTTGCTGGAGCAGGTGTACCTGTGTCATCTATAACCACATTGATAGATTCCATTAAAGATGAAGTTCGCAGGTTATAGACTCTAAAAGCCCTACTAGTGGTTGAATACCCTAGAAAAATACCTTCATCACTTCGGGAGTCAAATTTGCCCAAAGACTCTCTATCTTTGAAGATGTAACACTTACTCCCAAAAGTTTTGAAGTATTTTACATTAGGTTTCAAGCCCTTTCACAATTCATATGGAGTTTGTAAAGTGCCGGGCCTTAAATACACGCGATTTATGACATAAACAGCAGTATTTATGGCTTCGGCCCAAAATTTTGGAGGAAGTTTCTTACTAAGGAGCATGACCCTAGCCATTTCTTGAACAACCCTGTTCTTCCTCTCAACAACTCCATTTTGTTGTGGAGTAATGGGTGCAGAAAATTCATGCTTAATTCCATGTATATCACAAAAATCCGAAAACGAACTATTTTCAAACTCACGACCATGATCGGTTCGGATTCTTATGATACGATCAATGGAAATACCTTGTTCATTCTGGATTTTAAAGACTAAGGCCTGGAAAGCATCAAACGTATCAGATTTTTCCTTTAAAAAATTTACCCATGAAAATCGAGTAAAATCATCAACAGTTAAAAAAATGTATCTTTTACCTCCGATGCTTTCAGTGCGAGTAGGACCCATTAAATCCATGTGAACCAATTCGAGAGGACGTTTGGTTGTAAAGCTGTTCACCTTTTGATGAGGGGCACGAGTTTGCTTTCCAAGTTGACATGGTCCACACACATGGCTCAAATTCTTACCCAGTTTAGGTATTCCCCTCGCAAGCTCTTTGTTGGCTATCTTAGTTAGGTCATTGAAATTCATGTGACCTAATCTTTGATGCCACAGGTCAATGTTACTAATGATGACAGAGTGACAAGTGAGATCATTAGTAGTAACAATCCCATAGCAGTTATCAGATGTGCGAACCCCATGTAAGACAGTATTTCCCTTTTTATCCAAAATTTCACATGCCTCTTTAGCCTTTGTGCAACGAACAACCCGTTGCTGTTCTTCAGTAGAAATTGCTCCACGAATAGTGATCAGGGCTCTCTGATTGCTCGGATTGTCAGCCCTGTCTGTATCTTCTTCAATGGCCTGCCAGCCTTCTGGATCAAAAGCTCTCAGAAAAGCTCTCATTCTGATTTTCCAAAACAGGTAGTTACTTCCGTCAAAGGTGGGAGGAAGATGCAAGTTCTGACCACGAGCTAACTCTGCTGGCTTTGGAGGAGGTGGTGTCAAAGTAGACCAAAATGCCATGAAAGCATTATCCCCATCTTCTCCAGATTCAGGTTCTTCGGGTTCTTGCTCCGACCCGCTTTCATCATCCCAAGTTACAGTGTAGACTTTCTTTCGATTCTTTTTCGAAGGGCATTCAAGGGCAATGTGACCAAAACCTTGACATTCATAGCACTTGACTCCTTGCCCCTTTACAATCTTCTTTTCAGTTTTTGAAGCAAGTTTTGGTGGAAAAGTTTTGGGTTTTTCATTACTCTTGTCTTTTGAAATAGGGTCTCTGAAATTAGGCTTCTTTTTCTTCAAAATTTTTTTAAATTGTTTAGTAAACATAGCCGTCATCTCAGACTCTAAATCAAATTCAGCCTCCGGAGTTTTTGCAGACTCATGAGCACTAGTGAAAGCCACACTTTCTTTTTGTTTTTTCTTTGAAATCTGGTGTGCTTCATAAGTCTGCAAGTTTCCAACCAATTGATCAAGCTTGAGGGTATCAACATTCTGAGCCTCCTCAATGGCTGTCACTTTTGGTTGGAACCTCTCGGGTAAAGACCTCAAAATTTTTCCAACAATTTTAGCTTCCGGGATTTTTTCCTCGAGTGTGAAACAGGAATTCACGATATCACTAAGTTTTGCATAGAAATCATCAAACGTCTCCTCATCGCGCATAAAAAGGGTTTCAAAAGCGGAGGTGAGACGTTGAAGTTTTGACCTTTTGACAGAAGTAGTACCTTCGTGAATCGTTTCCAAAATGTCCCAAGCCTCTTTTGCTACCTCACACGTGCAGATACGTCGAAACTCTTCAGGTGTGACGGAGCAAAACAGGGAATTGAGAGCCTTACTGTTCCAACTCGAGTTTTGGTAATCAATTGTGTCCCATTTATCAAGGGGTTTAGGAATATTAACACCATCAATGGTGATAGTAGGTTCACTCCACCCATAGATCACGGAGTGCCAGACTTTCTCATCGATGGATTTTAAAAACGCTCTCATACGAGCTTTCCAGTAAGAATAGTTTGTACCATCGAGTAAAGGTGGTCTATGGGTCGAGTTACCTTCACGAATAGAATCCATAATACTAGTCACACAAAATCACACTCCTATATTTTTTTTAAAAAAAAGAGTGACCTGCTCTGATACCAAATGAAAATCCTAAGTGATTCGTGATTAGATCAAGATTAAAAAAATTCCAAATCCCAAAAATCCAAAACACACAATCTAAATCAACAAGCACTTACGAAAGTGATTTAGATTGTTTGTTTTTCAGATTAAATAATAAATTGACACAAACGATTTTTACGTGGAAAAAATCACAATTGGACACCTCCAACTGTGATTAAAAAAACCACGGGCGAAACGCCACTAATCAATCCACTACTGAAGTAAAAAAGATTACAAAGATAACATACAAATTACCCAACTTAGTCAATTTGTCTTCGAATCTTCTGTAACTCTTTCTCCACGACTTCGTCTCGGAACTGATCAATCCTGAAGTTGATTCCACAACCTCACTTGTTGAATTAACAACTACGTATAAAATCAAACGCCCTTTGAAACTATACGCTTGAATCTTCGGAATCCACCGAAGAGAACTCTCTCTTGAATATAAAGTAACCAACACCTTGATGTTTGTATTTTAGATCATGAGTGAAGAACTCTTCTCAAAACATCAAGGAAAACTAACCAAAACTTCAGAAGTACACCCCAAACAAAAACCTAGGACTCTTGAATAAGATCTAGGAAAAGTAAACCTAAAACAAACCCACAAAGCGAATATATAGAATATGGGATCGCGCGGTCCGCTCGAGCGTGGGTCTTCCCGCTCGAGCGGAGACTTCAACTTTTGTGATTTCATACAGGCTCCACGCTCGAGCGGTAGTTTCCACGCTCGAGCGTCGAATCACACCATCCAGTATTTTTTCAGGCGACTGCAGAGATGCTGAGAGCTTCCAATTTCCGCTCGAGCGTACCTTTCCCCGCTCGAGCGGAGAGACCAAAATTTGAAAAACTGGAAAACTGAAACCTGTAACAACCTTGGTTTTGATCCATGGATTTTGACAACAAAGGATCCTAACAACATTTTATAGGAATATAATCATAGTGAAGTCCAAAATCTTGAAGAAGTTGTTTTATCCAAAGTAATTGTGCACAACACCCAGCGGCTGCAATATATTCTGCTTCAACAGTTGACAGAGCCACTGAGTTTTGTTTTTTTGCAAAACCAAGAAGTGAGTGAGTGTCCAAGAAAGTGACAAGTACCACTTGTGCTTTTTTGATCAAGTCTACCATAATTTGAGTAACCAAATAGTTCAAAAGTGGTTCTCTTAGGATACCATAATCCCAAATTTGGAGTGCCAACAAGATATCTAAAAATACGTTTGACTGCGGTGATGTGTGACTCTTTAGGTGCAGATTGAAAATGTGCATACATACAAACACAAAACATTATATCGGGTCTACTAGCAGTAAGATAGAGCAAGGAACCGATCATACCTCGATATTTCTTTTCATCTACCTGTTTACCTTGCTTATCTTTGTCAATTTTTATTGATGTGCTGATTGGAGTTGCTGCAGGTTTTGATGATTCCATTTCAAACATTTTGAGTAGATCCTTGATATATTTTGTTTAATTTAAATGGATTCCATCCTGAGTTTGTTTAATTTGTAGACCGAGGAAATAATTTAACTCCCCCATTATACTCATTTCGAATTCACCCTACATATGTTTAGCAAACTCTTTGAACAAATTTTAATTAATAGCACCGAAAATAATATAATCAACATAAATTTGAACAATTAGCATATCCTCCTTTTTGGTTTTTATAAAAAGAGTTGCATCAATTTTTCCTCTAGAAAAACCTTTGTTAAGTATAAAATTACTTAATCTTTCATACCATGCACTAGGAGCTTGTTTTAAGCCATATAAGGCTTTTGAAAGTTTGAAAACATGATTTGGGTATTTATGATTTTCAAAACCGGGAGGTTGTTCAACATAAATTTCCTCCAAAATGTACTCATTTAAAAAAGCACTTTTAACATCCATTTGATATAATTTAAAATCTTTAAAACATGCAAAAGCAAGTAACATTCTAATATCTTTAAGTCTAGCAACTGGTGCAAAAGTTTCATCAAAATCAATGCCCTCTTCTTGATTATAGCCTTTGACTACCAATCTAGCTTTATTTCTAGTAACAACTCTAGATTCATCCATTTTATTTCGCAAAACCCATTTTGTACCAATAATTGGATGATCCTTAGGCCGAGGGGTCAAAAACCAAACTTCATTTCTTTCAAATTGATTTAATTCTTCTTGCATTGCTAAAATCCAATTTTCATCTTTTTCAGTTTCTAAAAATTATTTTGGTTCAATTTGTGAAACACATGCTAGGTTACCACAAGCATTTTGAATAGAGGAACGAGTTTTTATACCTTCCGTTGTATCACCTATGATAAGGTTTTTAGGGTGGCCATGAGCAAACTTTCATTTCTTTGGTAGATTTGATTCATTTTCTGGACGAGCATATTCTTTTTGAAGATTTTTTATTGTGATTTCTTCTTTTTGTTCAGGAGATGGATTTTCTTCATTTGTTGTGTAAATGCTCTCTATTCTTGGATGTGTTTCTGTAGTGTCATCACTTACAAGATTCTTGGAGACAACGTTGTTAGATTCATCAAAGGCAACGTGTACAGATCCTTCAACAAGTAAAGTCTTTTTATTGAATATTCTATAAGCTTTACTAGAATTTGAATAACTAAGAAATACAACTTCATCCAATTTAGTATCAAATTTTCATAAGTTATCTTTATTGTTATTTAATACAAAGCATTTACAACCAAAAGCACGCAAGTGGCTAATATTAGGCTTTCTACCTTTCCAAAGTTCATAAGGGGTTCTCTTAAGAATATGTATAATCATGGCACGGTTTACAACATAACATCCAGAGAAAACTGCTTCAGCCCAAAAATATCCAGGTAAATTATTCTTACAAAGCATAGTACGGGCCATTTCTTTAAGAGTTCTATATTTTCTTTCAACCACACCGTTTTGTCGAGGAGTTCTAGGGACTGAGAAATTATGATCTATTCCTAAGTCATCACAAAACATAATAAAATCATTATTTTCAAATTCTCTACCATGATCACTTCTAATACTACAAATATTAAGATTTTTTTCATTTTGAATTCTTTTACAAAGTCTTGAGAAATTATAAAATGTTTTATTTTTGTGTGCTAAAAATAATACTCATATATATCTAGTATAATCATCAACACAAACAAGAGCATACGATTTTCCTCCTAAACTTAATGTTCTAGATGGTCCTAATAAATCAATATGCAAGAGTTGAAGCGATTTAGTAGTTGAAACGATATTTTTGGATTTAAAAGAAATTCTAGTTTGTTTTCCAAATTGACATACATCACAAAGTTTGTCTTTTTCAAAAACAATTTTTGGTAATCAAATGACTAATTCATTTTTTTGAAAGTTTGGAAATTAAATCAAAATGCGCATGTCCTAATCTTCTATGCCAAAGCCAACCATTATCATTTATAGCAGATAAACATTTAATTTTAAAATGAGAAAGACAAATCATGCAAATCAAACACATATACATTCTCATGTCTATAACCTATAAATAAAATTTTGTTTTCTAGAGTGTTCTCAATAGTGCAATGAATTTTCTCAAAAATTATCCTATAACCTTTATCACATAATTGACTAATGCTATGCAAGTTATGTTTTAAACCTTCAACAAGTAAAACATTTTCAATAATAGGAGAAGGATTTTTACCAATACTTCCTGCACCAATGATTTTACCCTTGCTATTGTTGCCGAAAGTCACATATCCGCCATCATTTGGTTAGAGTGTGGCGAACATAACTTTATTTCCGGTCATGTGCCTCGAACATGCACTATTGAGATATCATCTATCATTACTGGATTTTGTCTTGAAACATACCTACAAAATGTTGATTTTTCTATTAGTACCCATATTTATTTGGGTCCATAAAAGTTAGAATTTAACACTCTTGAAATATCTTTAGGGACCCACATATTTTTTTATTTTAGCAAAGGATTTCTTATAACAGGACATGAAGGTAAAATATGACCTTTTGTACCACAAAAATGACATGTGAAATGAGAGTAACTAGAAGATGCATATACAAAACTATTTTTAACAGTTTTTACTTTTGAAAAAGGTTTATATTCAATTATGGCTCTACCAAAAGTACGATTTTGATTTTTAAGAATTTTATCTAAAGTCTCTATATCTTGAGTGAATTTTGAAAGAGTATTCAAGTCTTCAATATATTCTTTCAAAATAATTTGCTCCTTTTTTAAAGACTCATTTTCTTTTTGCAATATAACTAATTTTTTCTCAGAAATTGAAGACTCTTTTCGAGTTAAAATCTCATTTTCCTTTTTCATTGTCATGGCTTCATTTTCTAAAGCATTTATCTTGGAAGTTAATGATTCATTTTCTTTTGATAAACTTGAAATCACTTTCTTTTAACAATTACTTTTCAAACTAAGTTTCTTAAATTCAGCATGCAATTCACCAAAAGCTGATTGTAATTCATCAAACGTAAAAGATTCGTCATTTACCTCATCTTCATTTCCAAGTGCCATTAAGCATATGTTAGCAACCTCATTTTTACAAATTTCGATTTCTGAGTTGCTTTCATCGCTATCTGTTCCCCATTCTGTAATCATGGCTTTCTTCTTGTCCTTCTTGAATTGTTTCTTAAGTTCTGAACATTCTGATTTGTTGTGTCTAGGTTTGTTGCATTCGTAGTAGGTAACTTCAAATTTTTTCTAATTTTCTTACCTTTGAAAATCCCTGTTGTTGAAGTCTTTTTTGAAAATTTTTTACACGCCTTGTTTCTTTTTCACAAACCTTTTGAACTTCCTAGTGATGAATGTCATTTCCTCATATCATCTAAATCATCTTCTTTATCCACTTGATGTTTCGAGGTGGATTTGAAGGCTATTCATTTTTTCTTGTTGTTGTCCTCCTCTTCCTTTCCTTCTTGCATTATGAACTCATGAGTTAAGAGAGATCCCATTAACTCATCTAGACTTAGCTTTGATAAATCCTTGGCTTCGGTAATGGCAATGACTTTTGTCTCCCAACTTTTTGGCAATGACCTAAGTACTTTTCTTACAATTTCAGCATTAGTATATATTTTTCCAAGAGAAGTTAAACCATTAATAATATCAGTAAAGGGAGTAAACATTTGAGGAATAGTTTCATTAGGCTTTATTTTAAAGAGTTCATAATTATGGTCTAGCAAACTGGCTCTAGATTCTTTAACTTGTTCGGTTTCCTTATGAGTCACTATAAGCTTATCCGAAATTTCTTTTGCGGTTTTATATATGGAGATTCTGTTGAACTTGTTGGCATCTAAGGTGCAGTACAACATGTTTGTGGCTTTGACATTAATTTGGGCCATTCTAGTATCTGATTCATTCCACTCATCTTCAGGTTTTGGTACCTTAAGGCCATCTACGGTTTTGGTAGGAATTTTTGGACCATTGCAAATAATTTTCCAGCATTCATAGTCATTTTATTGAACATGTATAGTCATCCTAGTTTTCCAATAGCTAAAATTTGTGCCGCTAAATAGTGGTGGCCTATTGGACGCTTGTCCCTCAGGTAAAGAATAACTAAGAGTTGTCATGATCTACTCTAACATAGTTAAGTCACACAAACTAGTGTCTAGACTTTGATACCAATTATTATCCTAGGTAACCTAAGAGGGGGGGTGAATTGGGTTATTAAAAAAAATTTCAATATTAAAAAATAATAAACATAATATTCAGAATTTTAATAAATAAAAAATAGAACAATAATTATCAATATAAAAGAAAGAGAGATAGGAAGAGAAAATCTAACACTGAGATTTATAGTGGTTTGGCACGTCGGACCTACGTCCACTTCCCAAAGAACCTCGTTGAGAATTTTTTTACTATCAAAATGAATCAATACACTACTAAGGCTTTAGCAAGCCTGTGAATTTTGCACAGGTCTTATTTTTATCTATTGAGCCTCACTCAACAATAAATTCCCACTCTTACAAAATTCCTTCACAAAATAATAAATAGGGATAAGAGGTACTCAACCCTCTTTTACAATAACTCTCTCACAAAGAGTAGATATGAAAGTGTAAGAACAAAGGCTACACTTAGATCTGAAAGTGAAAGAGCATAATACAATACACTCAAAATTTCGAAGCACATAGATTTTTCTCTTCAAATTCTTGATTTTTCTCCACACACAACACTTCTATTTATACCAAAAAATATACCCCGTTGGAAGATAAGACGCTCCTCGATAGCATATCTTTTCTTTGTCAGACTTTATTTTTTTTCTTAGTCCACTTTTTCTTTATCAAAGTTTACACATTTTCTTTGTCCACTTTTTCTTTGTCAAAACTTTTGGAAGCAAGTCACCAAGATTTTGAATATAAAATTCAATTCACACTCTTATATATATATATATATATATATACATATCAGATAAAAAATATATGTATCTACTCCTTCTAAAAGTTTTGTAATTATTAAAGAGATTATAAAGACACTCAAATAAAAATAACCAATCATCCCATGTGAGTATATCAAAAGGAAACAATTCATCAATATCATATTTGTCAAAATAATACAACCAATCCATCAATTTTGTCACAATAATACGATTAATCAATTTAAATTTGTCAAAAAGTGAATAGTGACCAGCCAACCAATCAATCAATTTTGTCAAAAAGTGAATAGTAACCACCCGAATTTTTCAAAATTGTGAATAGTAATATTTTCAAAATATTTCCATTTAAATAATATTTATAACAAGTATATTATACAACTTATATTTTAAACAGATAATATTTTGTGCCAAATAATATAGAATATTTATATTAAAGAATCCAAAATTCTCAAATAATATTTTAGACATCATCAGAATTAAACAACATGATTAACAACCTCTAAACGGGTGCACACCATAAGAGAACCCTAAAATAAATTAGTATAATAGCTCTATTTTCTCCTTTCTAAATCCTAATCCTCAAACCATTAATCACCACCATCCTTCGCAACCTCCTTCCAACACTCATTTCTCATCACAACCCATTCCCCTCTTATTCTCTCATGTTGCCTTCACCATGCCTTCTTTCATCTCGTTCCAACCATCCTCCATTTTGTTGTATTTCTTCCTCTTTTGCCACTCTCTCTCTAACCCATTCTTATTATTTTTGTTCTTTCTAAATCTGGATTTTTAATGTGTTGCGAGGGTAGAGGAAGTGGTGTGAGGTATGGTCGAGGCTGGAGAATAAAGGGGTATAAACATAAGGCTATAACATGACAAAATTGGGGTTGTGAAAGAAGCGACAATAGTAGGGAAATGGGATTTAGAAGAGGGAAACAATGTATTTAGGATTAGGGTTTGAAGGTAGTGGTCACCAAGTGGTAGCTAAGGTTAGGATTTAAAGATTGAAGAAGGTGGACATATTTTTGATTTAATAGGTTGTGTATTGCGTAATGTTGGACCATTTTAATATCTTATATTTATTTATTGGTTTATCTTTTTCATAATGGGGTTTTATTTCTTTGGTAACCTCTTGGTCATAAATGGAGGTTAAATAGAATTCATGAACCTGGTTAATGGTCATTATTTTGGTGTAACCATTTTCTTGTTTAATGGTCATTTTTTTGGTGTAACTGTAAGGTCCTTATAGCCTATATATATAGTCTACTCTTTTCTATCTATAGAGATAAAGCTATTTTCTATACAAGAGAGATTACTAGCAAAGAAGGGTGTTTTATTGGTGGAGCTTTGGGTTCACCATCTTGTGCAGAGTTGGCCTGAACCATACGACAAGTGGTCGGAGGTTACCAAAGAAATAAAACCCCATTATGAAAAAGATAAACCAATAAATAAATATAAGATATTAAAATGGTCCAACAATCCCCACTCATTTTAATATCAACAAGGATAAAAATAAAAATAAGAGAGATTACTAGCAAAGAAGGGTGTTTTATTGGTGGAGCTTTGGGTTCACCATCTTGTGCAGAGTTGGCCTGAACCATACGACAAGTGGTCGGGCTGTTGTATCCTGGAGGGGACAAGTCATAGTATTGTGACTGCTGCATCGGTATTTGGATTCTTCCTACCGCAGTGGGCTTGATCTCCTTAAAGAAAACGAGATATCCGTGCCTCAGCCTGATCTATTTGTATCTCATTTTCTTTGCATCATTTATCAATAATATTGTTTAGTTTCTGGTATTTTCTCCAACAATTTTAAGGAGATCAAACATGGAACAAGTACCAGAAAAAACCAATGATGGAATTGGAGATCTCAACAAACCTTTCAAGTTCAAAGGAGTTCATTTTAAGAGGTGGAAAGGAAAAGTTCTTTTTTACCTTAGCCTTTTGAAAGTTGCATATGTTCTTACAGAAAAGAATCCGAACAAAATCCCAACCGAGGAGATGAATGATGAAGACTATGAGGCACATGAAGCAAAAGTGGCTTCTTATAATACAGATGAGTATAAATGTCGCTTTTATCTCTTAAATTGCCTTGCTGATCAATTTTATGATTACTATGACACCACTTACACTTCCGTAAAGAAAATTTGGAAAGCTTTACAGACTAAGTATGATACCGAAGAGGCAGGAGCAAAAAAGTATGCAGCTAGTCGGTTTTTTCGCTTCCAAATGGTAGATGGAAAATCCGTTGTCTACTCTTTTCTATCTATAGAGATAAGCTATTTTCTATACAAGAGAGATTACTAGCAAAGAAGGGTGTTTTATTGGTGGAGCTTTGGGTTCACCATCTTGTGCAGAGTTGGCCTGAACCATACGACAAGTGGTCGGGCTGTTGTATCCTGGAGGGGACAAGTCATAGTTTTGTGACTGCTGCATCGGTATTTGGATTCTTCCTACCGCAGTGGGCTTGATCTCCTTAAAGAAAACGAGATATCCGTGCCTCAGCCTGATCTATTTGTATCTCATTTTCTTTGCATCATTTATCAATAATATTGTTTAGTTTCTGGTATTTTCTCCAACAATTTTAAGGAGAGAAAACATGGAACAAGTACCAGAAAAAACCAATGATGGAATTGGAGATCTCAACAAACCTTTCAAGTTCAAAGGAGTTCATTTTAAGAGGTGGAAAGGAAAAGTTCTTTTTTACCTTAGCCTTTTGAAAGTTGCATATGTTCTTACAGAAAAGAATCCGAACAAAATCCCAACCGAGGAGATGAATGATGAAGACTATGAGGCACATGAAGCAAAAGTGGCTTCTTATAATACAGATGAGTATAAATGTCGCTTTTATCTCTTAAATTGCCTTGCTGATCAATTTTATGATTACTATGACACCGCTTACACTTCCGTAAAGAAAATTTGGAAAGCTTTACAGACTAAGTATGATACCGAAGAGGCAGGAGCAAAAAAGTATGCAGCTAGTCGGTTTTTTCGCTTCCAAATGGTAGATGGAAAATCCGTTGTAGAACAAGCACAAGATTTCCAAATGATAGTTGCAGAAGTAAGATCTGAAGGCATCAAGATTGGTGACAACTTGGTAGTTGCAGGACTTGTTGACAAGCTACCACCATCCTGGAGAGAATTCCAAAAGAGTATGCGTCACAAACAAAAGGAGACTTCCTTAGAGACGTTGATCACTCGCATCCGAGTAGAAGAGGAGGCTAGAGGCCAAGATGCATTAATAACACAAGCGGGTAATGGCAATTCTACCACAAAGGTAAACTTTGTTTCAGCAAATAATAACTTACCCAAAGGTCATAATTCCAAGAATGCTTATTTGCAGCCTTATAAAAAGAATATGAAGAATTATGGTAAACCTCACAATAAGTGGATTAATCCAGATAAGAACCAAGGTCCATCACCTCCACAAAATTTTACATGCTTTGTCTGTGGCAAAAGTGGGCATATTGCTCGAACTTGCAAATTCCGAAAACGTGCACCTACCCCAAAGGCTAACATTATCGAGGAGCCATTTGTGGCTATGATTACAGACATTTGCATGGTTAATTATGTGGACGGTTGGTGGGCAGATTCTGGTGCTAATAGACATGTTTGTTATGATCAAACTTGGTTCAAGGTGTATACTCCCTTTAATGATGAGAAAACAATTATGCTTGGTGACTCTAGTCAAACCAAGATACTTGGGAGTGGTGAGGTTGATCTAAAATTCACCTCTGGACGTGTGCTTACTTTAAAAGATGTGCTTTATACACCGTCCATGAGGAAGAATTTGATGTCAAGTTATTTGTTGAATAAGGCTGGTTTTAAGCAAACTATGGAATCTGATCAATATGTGATTACCAAGAAGGGTATTTTTGTGGGTAAGGGTTATGCTTGTGATGGGATGTTCAAATTGAATGTTGAGATTAATAAACCATCTACTAATTCGGTTTACATGTTGTCTTCTATTAATTTGTGGCAAGCTCGCTTGTGTCATATAAATAGTAAATATGTGGGAATCATGAGTAGTTTAGAATTAATTCCTAAAGTGACAAAAAATTTTGAGAAATGTGAAGTTTGCAGTAAAGCAAAAATTACCAAGAGGCCTCATAAAAGTGTTGAAAAAAATACCGAATTGCTAGAATTATTTCATACTGATTTGTGTGAGTTTGAAGGAATTTTAACTCGGGGTGGTAACCGATATTTTATCACTTTTATTGATGATTTTTCAAAATATACAAACGTATATTTATTAAAAAATAAAAGTGATGCTTTTGAGAAATTTAAAGAATTCCTTCTTGAAGTGGAAAATCAATTCGGTAAAAAGATTAAAAGAATTAGAAGTGATAGAGGCCGGGAGTATGAATCTCTAGGATTCAACTCTTTTGTTCAGTCATTGGGAATTATTCATGAGACTACTCCACCATATTCACCTTCATCAAATGGCGTAGCTGAAAGAAAAAATAGAACGTTAATTGACTTGACGAATGCTATGCTTATTGATTCAGGTACTCCCTCAAATTTTTGGGGTGAGGCTATTTTGACAGCTTGCCATGTGATAAATAGAGTGCCACACAAAAAGACTAAAATTGTCCCTTATGAGTTGTGGCGAGGGCATAAACCAAATTTAGGTTATTTGAGGGTTTGGGGTTGTTTAGCTTTTGTGAGGCTTGCAGATCCTAAACGACCTAAATTGGGTGAACGAGCTACCACTTGTGCTTTTCTTGGATATGCGTTGCATAGTACAGCTTATAGATTTTTTGATATGGAAAATAATATTATTTTTGAATCAGGTGATGCTATTTTTCATGAAAATAAATTTCCTTTCAAATCTAGAAATAGTGGGGGTCAAATAATATCTGAAAATATTTTTAGCTCTTCTACTCCTTCTCAAGTTTTTCAAGAAAAAGAAAATTTTCAAATTCAACCAAGAAGAAGTAAACGAGCTAGAGTTGAAAAAGATTTTGGCCCTGACTATTATCTTTACAATGTGGAAGAAATTCCTCATACGGTACAAGAAGCTTTATTATCACCTGATGCTATTTTCTGGAGAGAGGCTGTAAATGATGAGATAGACTCACTACTTTCAAATAAAACATGGAAGTTAGTGGATTTACCTCCAGGTTGTAAAACTATTGGGTGTAAATGGGTCCTTCGTAAAAAACTTAAACCGGATGGAACTATTGATAAATATAAAGCGAGGCTTGTCGCTAAAGGTTTTAAGCAACAAGTTGATCTTGATTTCTTTGATACTTTTTCTCCGGTTACTAGAGTAACATCCATTAGACTGTTGATTGCAGTGGCTGCAATTCATGATTTAAAAATTCATCAAATGGATGTAAAAATAGCATTTTTAAATGGAGATCTAGATGAGGAGATTTATATGGACCAACCTGAAGGCTTTGTGGAGCCTGGCCAAGAAAGCAAGGTGTGTAAGCTAACTAAATCCCTTTATGGTTTAAAACAAGCTCCTAAACAGTGGCATGAGAAATTTGATTCCTGCATGCTTGAGAATGGCTATAAGACTAATGAATGTGATAAGTGCATATATTATAAAACTTGTGAGAATGCACATGTGATTTTTAGTCTATATGTGGATGATCTACTTATCTTTGGCTCTAATTTGCATATTATAAATGAGACTAAAAATATGCTTAATAGCCACTTTGATATGAAAGATCTTGGTGAAGCTAATTTTATTTTGGGAATTAAAGTTACCAAGACTGCGGATGGCATTTTTCTTGATCAGTCGCATTATGTTGAGAAAATTTTAAAGAAATATAATTTTCTAGACTGTAAACATGTTGCTACTCCTTTTGATGCAAGCATACACTTATCTGTTGTAACAAATGAAAAAGAAGTGATTAATCAAAAGGAATATGCTAGTATGATTGGTAGTTTGAGATATGCTACTGACTGTACTAGACCTGACATTGCATATGCTGTTGGAGTACTTAGCAGGTTTACTAGCAAACCCAGTCGAGATCATTGGCTAGCCATGGGAAGAATTATGAGATATTTATTTGGAACAAAAAATTATGGTTTGTTTTATAACAAGTATCCTGCGGTACTTGAGGGATATAGTGATGCCGATTGGAACACTTTGTCAGGTGATTCTCTCTCTACCTCGGGTTTTATTTTTACCTTGGGTGGTGGTGCTATATGTTGGAAGTCTAAAAAACAGACGATAATTGCTAATTCTACAATGGAAGCTGAGCTTATAGCGTTAGCTTCAGCATGTGAGGAAGCGAATTGGTTAAGAGATTTGTTACATGAAATTCCTTTTTGGGAAAAACCAATTCCTCCTGTGTTAATTCGTTGTGATAGCACTGCTGCTATTGGTAGAGTGAACAATCATTTTTATAATGGTAAATCCAGACCTATTAGAAGGAAACACAGTAATGTGAGATCCTATTTGAGTAATGGCATCATAACTGTGAATTATGTAAGATCTTGTGATAATATTGCGGATCCATTGACCAAGGCCTTGGCGAGAGATAGGGTCTGAAATACATCGAGGGGGATGGGTTTGAAGCCTATAAAATCAAAAACCATGTATGAGGATACCCAACCTAGGGACCAGAGATCCTGTAACTAGGTTCAATGGGAAGAACGAATCATGTGGTGGTTGTAAAAATGCACTCTTTAATATTTTGTTATCCATCCCTATGATGTAAGTGCATTTGTCCTGTAATGTTGGAGGGTTGAGTTTTTATACTCTTAATGAAATTCTGTAGCTCTTGTTGAGTGGGGTGTGTAAATTACAGGAACATCCTTGACAGATTTCACCTATGTGAGCATGAAAGTGGGGCCGCTTTCTATGAGAACTAGGCTTATTCTCAAATATGCTCATGAAAACTGGGATTAGCACAAGGCCGTAATGTGCTGGCTATTAAAGCTCATGTCAACACCTGGACTATTATGTGTGAGCAGTAATACTTTATTTCCCCTAAGCAGTCATAGTTCAAGTCTGAGACCACTACTGACTCTGGAGTAGAGGTTGCTGTTTCACTAATGAAGGTTCAATGCAGAGCACACCTTCATGATGCATACTAATCTATCTTTGTTTGGTAATCTCTCTTATTTTTATTTTTATCCTTGTTGATATTAAAATGAGTGGGGGATTGTTGGACCATTTTAATATCTTATATTTATTTATTGGTTTATCTTTTTCATAATGGGGTTTTATTTCTTTGGTAACCTCTTGGTCATAAATGGAGGTTAAATAGAATTCATGAACCTGGTTAATGGTCATTATTTTGGTGTAACCATTTTCTTGTTTAATGGTCATTTTTTTGGTGTAACTGTAAGGTCCTTATAGCCTATATATATAGTCTACTCTTTTCTATCTATAGAGATAAAGCTATTTTCTATACAAGAGAGATTACTAGCAAAGAAGGGTGTTTTATTGGTGGAGCTTTGGGTTCACCATCTTGTGCAGAGTTGGCCTGAACCATACGACAAGTGGTCGGGCTGTTGTATCCTGGAGGGGACAAGTCATAGTATTGTGACTGCTGCATCGGTATTTGGATTCTTCCTACCGCAGTGGGCTTGATCTCCTTAAAGAAAACGAGATATCCGTGCCTCAGCCTGATCTATTTATATCTCATTTTCTTTGCATCATTTATCAATAATATTGTTTAGTTTCTGGTATTTTCTCCAACACGTAAAATATTAACATCCCACGTACTCACTCAATTAATAAATCTTAATACACAAAATTAAGGCCAACTTTTATTACTTTTTGTTATGTACATATTAATTCACGCAATTTTAACATCATCAAAGATGCTTTAAAACACTTGACAAGAAAAAGTAAGGGAAACGGTCCTAAAGTACAACAACAAAAAGTTGAGTTGTCGTTTGGCAAACATTTTTTTTAGTTGGCTTTTTGAAGTCAGACTTTTTAGCTTAGAACTAAAAACTTTAGCCTATTTTGTCAATTGGGTTAAAACTAGCTTTTTAGCTTTTTGACTTTTTTGGATCATATCATCTTTCTATTTTTTTTGCATGTTCTTTTTAAGAAAAAAAAAAACTAAAAAAAAAACAAAAAAGTTGGCTTTTAATCTACTTCCCACTTTTTTGATTTTTTGACTTTTATGAGAGAAAAAATGAAATGATTATGATTTGGATATGACATTTTGTCTTATTAGCTTTTTAACTTACTTTGTTTTTTAGTGACTAATTTAGCCCCAACCATGATTGCTAAACGAAGAGTATTTTAACAAATCAAGTTATTTTAATGATTTTTTATAATGTAAGTCATTTTAAATTTATTTTTAAATCCGTATTAATTTTTTAATTAAATCCATATATTATTGTAGGTCTCATCAAACATATCGTCTATTCAAAATCAAGTTGATCAAAGATTAGTAATTACACAATCGAATTGTATTTGGCTTAGAAAAAATTGAATGACAATTATAATTTTAAATAGACCATCTATTTCTTTTAAAACAATTATAATCCATTCATGTAACTACCTTCATTCGATTAACTCAATTACTTTTACATAAATAAATTTAGGTAAAATTACCAGTCAACCCTATCAATTCGAGTTTTTACTCAATGAGTTTTGAGTGAAATTTTTATAGACATATTAGTCGTGAAAATCATGCCTTTTACGGTTGAGAATCATTGAAAAAAGCGGTGAATTTCTTGTGAGAATTGATGTGTGTTAAGAATCGTGAGTTAGCGAGTTGGGTTGTGAGAGTAAAATAAAAAATATAAACCTATCAATTTGGAGGACTTATTGGGTATATTAAATACTGTCTATAAAATTGGGCCATAAGTCTCCCAATAATTTACTTGATAGAGCCCACAAGATCGACAAATGGGTCACCAAAATTGGGCCTAAGTGGCTTACAACCTAGCAACTGGACATCTCGAGTCTCATTAAAACAATTGGAGAAAAGTTACATTCTTTAGAGCATGTTCAGTATGAAGAAATGGAATGAAATGGGAATGGAATGAAAGTGAGAATAGAATACAAGATTGAATGGATGGAATGGACATTCACATTTCCTTATTTGGTTGTCAACATAGAATGATATATGAGTAATTCTCATTCTCGTATTTGGTTATTATACCTATTAAAATTAATGGAATAGAATAAGTTTTTATTTATTATTTATTTATTTAACAAGCTTGTAACATCCCAAAATAATAACAACTATCCACATCAATATTCTGTAGAATTGATCACTAACATTATATTTAACATTTCCATTTATACTCCTTGATCATACAAAAGATGACATATGCATGTATATATTCATAAATCTTAGATCTTGAATCTATAGCATATGACATGTACACAAATTGAAATAAAAGGAGAATCAAGTACTTTCATGCCCTAATGACTAAATCTTTCCAAGTTAATGCTTGGTTATAGCAAAATGAGTTCAACTCAGCACAGTTTAAGCCCATGGCTTGTACAAAATCAATTATACTATGAAACAAAAGAAACTCTTAGCTCCAAGTCCTCCCAAGCTATGTCCTTGGTGGAGGCATATCATCAGCACTTGAAAGTTATTTTCCACATGGGGTGAACTAGAGCCCAATAGAGATACTTTAACACAATATATAAATTTTAACGAAGTCATAAGGTGAATGCATATGCATGTGATTTGTCAAACATTTTACATCTACATCTCAAAACAATTCAATGTCAAGATTATATATCAATTCATGAAAAATATCCTTTTATATTAGAAAATAGGGCAGTGAATACAAAACACCGGGAATCTCTAGATACATGTTTGTCAGTAGGCTATACAAGCACTATCAAAACTATTTCATCGGTACTAATCAGAAGGATCAGACCTAACAACACGGGTTTCTAGACTTTCATCAAGGACACACAGGCCAACATAATAACCACAACCACACCCCTAACCAGACTCACCAAGGTATTCACCAATTTTTCTCAAAACAATATATTTTCAATGTTCAAGTATGAAACAATACTCAATGTAAGATGTGTAACGCCCCGATATAATTAACAGCAATAGATCAACAATCTCCTATCTTCTATTCATTATAGCTTTGATCTTTACAAAAGGTGGCATATGCAATATATATTCACAAATCCTAGATCATGAATCTATAGCATATGCCATGGATACATGGTAAAAAGGAAATTGAAATCAAATAAGAAATTCCCTAATAGCTTACAATATCCCAAGACAGTGCTTGGTTACAACAAAATGAGTTTAAACTCAATACACATAATACCTGAGGCTTAAACAAAATAATTACATCAAGAAATAAAAAAGAAGCCTTAAGCTCCGAGTCCTCCCAAGCTATGTCCTTAGCGGAGGAATATTATTAGCACCTGAACATTGTTTCCACATAGGGTGAGCCAAAGACCAGTAGAGATACTCTAACACAATATATAAATCTTAGCAAAATCATAAGGTGAATGCACATGCATGCCATTTTCCATCTCAAAAAAATGCAATGCTAGATTATATATCAATTTATGAAAATAATCATTTTATACAAAAAAAATAGGGCAGTTGATACAGAACACTGAGAATCTCTAGGTGTGCCAGTAGGCTATACAAGCACTACCAAAGCCATTTTACTAGCACTAATCAGAAGGATTGACACCTAACCGTGCAGGTTTTTAGACTTTCACTAAGGACACACATGCCAACATAACAAAACCACAACTACACCCCTTAACTAGATTCACCACGGTATTTACCCATTTTTCTCAAAAACAAATACATTTACAATGTTCAATGTATAATGATGAACAATCCACAATGGATGAGAAATTTATTTCAATTCAACCTAATCCTCATGCAACGTCTATAACAATTAAGACTATCTTTTATCTATAGCCTAAAATAGATATTTTTATTCCATAGATAAATTTCTAATCAAAAGATACATTTTTATCAATTACAACAGGAGTGATATTACATATCCAACTCCACCATTATCATCCACATAACCATTATTCCAATTCCACAATATCCAACATCATTTTCCATTTTTCTTTTTACAATTTCAAATATCCAAAATTAGGACAAACCCATTTTTGTTCAAATTCAATTTCGGGAAAAGATTTCCATTATTTCAACACAACTCACCCACAACCATTTTCAAGAATCAATTTGGAAACCCTTCTTTTGATTTCAAATCAAACCCTAGGTTTTACCAAAAATTTCCAAATAACTAACCCATTTTCAAAGAACAAATAACTAAGCTAAAAATCATATAAAGAGTCAAAGGAATCCCTACCTCAAAGAAGAAGACATGAAGAAAAGATGGGTAGAACTTGACAGTGTCAAAAACACTAGATGCTCCAATCAAAATGAAGCCCTCGACGTGCTCAATGTTTTTCTCCAAAGGACTAGGGTGAGGAAATTCTCGGATTGAGAGTATTTGGGACTAAAGATCAAGAACTAGAGAGAGAGAGAGAGAGAGTAGATCTAGGGTTTTAAAATGTTTAGAGAGAGAAAGAGATGAAAAAGTGATTCAAAAAGGATGTCTTTCAGACTGATATACGCATAGACCGCTCGAGTGACCAAAACACTGCTCGAGTAAACAGACACGATAAGTGACACTACTTAAGCAAACAAAACCACCACTCTAGCGCACAATGACCCCCTTCCAATAGTTTAGACCTGTAAAAGTTCACTCGAGTGCAAGAAGCGTCACTTGAGCACAGATATCAAACTCTCGGTAGTTTTACAGACTGTAAAAGGCTGCTTGAGCATAGGAACGGTTGCTCAACCGAACAAGCCAAAATCTAGGCAACAACACTTTGAAAAAAAATAACTTCCCAACCTGTCTCAAATACAACCAAAACTCCCAATAGCCAAACCCAACAAACAATAAGAAGGAAAACAATAACAAGATGGAAAACAACAACAAGATGGAAATGAGCTTAATCACAATTAAATACACAGTTTCATTGATCCAAAAGTAATAAAATTGTCTCGTTAGAACTAGAATCATTATAAGATGTGTAAGTAATTAGTTTCAATTTACCTAATCCTCATGCAATTTCTATAACAATCAAAGTTATCCTCCACCGATAGCCCAAAAATAGATATTTCTACTCAACAAATAATTTCCAACAAAAGGTATAATCTCATCAATTTCAAAATGGGAGTGATACCACATATCCAACACCACTCTTATCAATCAACAGATACATTCCCTATATCTTTTCAAAACCCAACATCTTTTCCATTTTTGCTTCATAAATCAAATATTAATAGTTTTTGAACAAAACTTCCTTTACTTTCAAAATCACATGTAAGTAAAGAAATTCTAACATTTCAACATATCTCAACTATAAACACATCCCCACAACCTTTCTCAAGAACCCATTTGAAAACCCCTCTTTTACATTTCAAAAATCAAACTCTAGGTTTAACCTAAAATTTCCAAATCACTAAATCTTTTCAATGAGCAAATAACTAGGCTAAAAATCATACCAAAGGTTGAAGAAATTCCTACCCCAAGACTAGAAGAAAAAGAGAGCAAGGGTTGAAGTTTGGTAGAGCCAAAAACGATATCCTCTCCAATTAAAACAAAACTTTCTATGAGCTCTACCTTTTCTCCAAGGAACTAGGGTGGAGAAATCAATAGATTGAGAGTATTTGGGGTTTTAATGTAAGAACTAGAGAGAGAAAGAGTGAAGAAATTAAGGTTTTAGGACGTTTTAGAGAGAGAGAGAGGAAGTGAAAAAGTGATAAAATCTCATTTTTCTCGATCTGATATACGCATAGACTGTCTGGGTGACCAAAACACTTCTCGAGCGTCAGACATAATAAGAGACACCGCTCAAGTGACCAAAACACCGATCGAATGCACAATGACCCCCTCTTAGAAGTTTAGACCTGCAAAAGAGTACTTGAGCACAAAAAATACCGCTCGAGCAAAGATACCATACTTCTAGAAGTTTTACAGACCTATAAAAATACTAGAGAATCTCAAAGATCGCTCGAGCAAACAAGAAGAAAAAATTGGACAATAACACTTTTGAAAAACTAACTCTTAACCTGTTTCAAACGGAACCAACACTCAACTCAACTACCACCAAGATGAAAATGCCATGAACAATAATTAAAGACACGCAATCCCGAATCCAAGAGCAAGAAATGGATTGGATTTAATTGGAACCATTATAAAGCTTGTAATAAACAAGTTTAAAAATTATACAAATCATGATAGTGTCAATAGTCATGAAAGTGGTGATGGTGGTGATAACAGTGGTAATTGGATAGTGGTGGTGGTAGGTCATTATAGCGTTGGTAGTGGTAGTAAGGTGGTGTTGTGGTAGTGGTGTGGTGGTTATGATGGTGTCGATGGTGGTGGTTGTGATGTGGTAGTTGTGGTAGCGACTGTGGTGGTGGCAAATAATGAGAGTAGAGTGGTGGTTCTTGCGATGGTAATGGTGGTGATGGTGGTAGTGTGGCTTTTGTGACGGTGGTAGGAGAAGGCAGTGGTGGTGGTAATTGAGTAGTGGTTCTAGCAATGGTGGTAGTTGTTTGATAATTGTAGTGATAGTGGTGGTAATAGTGGTGGTAATGGCACCGACGGTAGTAGAGTGGTAGTTATATGGTGATGTGGTGATTGTAGAGGTGGTGGTGGTAGTAGCGATGATGATAGTAGTGTGGTAGCAGAGGTAGTGGTGGTTGGTGGTGACGGTGGTGCTAGTGGTGGTGATGTAATAGTGGTAGTGGCAATGATGGTAGAAGGATGGTGGTGATAATGGTGGGAGTGGTGCTGATGGCAATATGATGGTGGTTGTGTCCATGGTGGCGGTGACAATAGTGGTGATAGTAGTAATGGCAGCGACGGCAGCGACGACGATGATGATAGGGTGTAAAAAGTGTTAGAATAACTATTCTATTAGAATGGCGATTCTCACTTAGATAAAACGTTGTTTCATTGGAATGATTATTTTGACTTAGATAAAAAAATACTAAATAAGGAATGCAAAACTAGAATGAGTTTTTCATTACAGTCTTTCATTATACTAACCGTACTCTTACCTATGTTTGGTTCATAAATTTAAATAGAGATTTAGAAAAAAAAAATCAAAAAGGTGTGTGATAAACAATTATATTTTATTCAAATTTCACTTATTTATTTTTGATATTTCCTTTTCAAATGTCTAACAAAATCTTTGAACCAAACACAATGTTACTTAAAAGGGAAATTCTAACATATACCTGGTTTAAAGAAGTGGATTCGATAGAGAAACCAATTTTCACAAACAAACAAACTGATTAGGCAATGCGGTTAGTGTCCTATGCCTTGACAGATTCAATGACTTATTTGGAGGTTGTAATGTGAAGAAACAAAGATGAACAAACTGGAAATGTGATTAATACAAACTAGAAATGTGATTAATTACACTTTAACTTGTCACTTAATTACAAGAATTAGCATTATAATCGACAGGTCCAAATTGAGTTACAAGCACTGAAATTACCGTTAATCTACTCCTAAGTTACAGAACTACTCCTAAATAAGTTACACTACTCCTAGATTGCACAAGTGATATGAATTTGGTTGAAGGTCCTCTTCTCTTCAAATTCCCAACACTTATATGGCTTCATTGGCCATGACATGCTGCTACGTGTCTATTTGCTGGTTGATCTACAACTGCCCTTAACTTCATTTTCTCTTGGAAGTGCCATGTGCCTTATCTTTGATCCTTACTTTCAGACCACCATCTTCATGCCCACGATTCTTAGACTCTTAGTGATTACGCCCATGCTCCTGTCGACAGAGGATTCAAATTTTGGTGCCAACAATGCCCCTTCATTTAAGGTAAAACTATGTTTTGACTTGAATGAATATTCACTGAAAATGACATACTTCAAAGGCCCATGGAGACAAGGATAAACAAGCTTCCATTTGAACAAAAATGGGCCATTTTTGTCACCATATGACTTGTCAACAGATCCAAAAATTCTAGGATCATGTCCATCATCTACTTGACTTTTATCTCTTGTTTTCCCACATAGTTAGATAATATTTCTTCAAGTATTTATCATTAATTACTCTTTTATGTGGTTTTTTTTTTCTTTCTAGGAATGCAAAATGATATGCTCCTCCTTTAAGAACTTTAAAAATCTTGAATGGTCCTTCCCAATTAAGAGACCATTTTCCATACCCTGGATTCTTTGTTCCAAGAGGTAAAATAGTTTTCCAAACTAAATCTCCTTCAGAGAACACTTTATGCTTTACTTTCTTGTTATAGCT
This sequence comes from Camellia sinensis, assembly GCF_055761805.1. NCBI lineage: Eukaryota > Viridiplantae > Streptophyta > Magnoliopsida > Ericales > Theaceae > Camellia > Camellia sinensis. The sequence goes on from NC_138966.1 coordinate 20,393,086, forward strand.
TCTTTTTACTTTCTTTTTTTGAGCTATCAAATGATTGAAAGCAAAAATCCTCTTTTCTTCTAAATCTTGTAATTCAATTGACATGGCTTCATTGTATTCATCCATTGGAATGTCTAACCGTTGAGCCAGTTGATTAGATCTTGCATTGAATTCCAAAGAAAGTACAACATCATGTCCATACACCAACTCATATGGAGTTGTCCATATACTATTTCTCCTAGAATTTTTGTAAGCCCACAGTACTTTAGATAATAGATTGTGCCAATCCCTAAGATTGTCCTCAATTATTCTCTCTAAAGTATTCCTTACAATTTTGTTTGTTGTCTTAGCTTGTCTATTTAATTTAGGATTTGAATGCCATACTCTTTGGCAAACTATTTTATTTCATCCCCATTGAACATAGTCCCTTGATCGATAGTAATAGACTGAGGCAAACCAAACCTATGGATCACATTCTCTTTAAGGAACTCAATAACCTAAGTTTGTGTGGCAACTTTTAATAGAATTGTTTTCACTCATTTTGTGAAATAATCAGTTACCACCAACAAATATGAGTGTGCCTTTGAAGAAGGTGGGAAAATCTAGCCTATCAAGTCCATTGTCCAACCTCTAAAAGGCCATGGTCTTAGTATTGAATTCAAACTTACAGTTGTGACCCTTTGGACATTGCCATGTTTTTGACAACTTTGGCATCCTTTAGCATGTGTAATTGTAGACACCCCATTTTTGACCGTCCTCAAGACTTGGACGTCACCGTTTGAACACTCGGTGATTACCCATGTTTGTGTTCGTTTGGAGTTCCCGGAGGTCTCGGCTCGCGCGCCTTGCCTCAGGATCTCCGAACTCGACTGTTTAGTGTCTGGTTTCACACCAAACACTTGTGTTTTGCCTTTGAGAGGCAGGGTAGGGCTTGTAGACCATCCCCATCCACCACCGGCAGTGGCTAGAGGCCACCGGCTGGTTTTTGCTGCCACCGGCAATGTATATTGCCGGCCGGCACTATTTGTTGCCGGTCAGCACTTTTTAGTACCGACCGGCACTCTTTTTGGCCAAGATGGCATTTTTGGCCGGCCGATTACTGTGCATCTGCTTTTGCAGATATTTTAAGACAGCTGTCTTGCTTTTGCTCCCCTCCATACACATGTATGGAGGGATCTCCCTCTTATGAAGCTTGTCTTGTAAGCTTTACAAGACAAGAAGTGCCATATAGAGAGAGGTGGGTCTCTTGGCTAGAGAGGTTAGAGACTTAAGATATTTTGAGAGCTTAGATAGCCATTGTTAGGGTTTGAGTTCTAGGGTTAGGGTTAGATACACATTATATCTCTCTTTCCCTCTCTTTTGTGCCCTTGTGTGTGTTTTAGTCCATACTATTGCACACAAGCACCTAGTGTTCCACCTTCCTCTTGGAACTGAGGTTCTAAGGGACTGATTTTGAGGTTTTGGTGTTGGATTCAAGCTAAGGAAGGCCATTGGAGCATCATTGTTGAAGAAGGCTTCAAGGGTAAGAATCTCACCCCTTTTTACCCCATTTTTGCATTGTATTTCTACCTATCTTAAATTCATTTTTGAGCTTAGTGTATAATACAAAAAAGTTCTGTTTTTAGACCCTCTTAGTTGTTTGTTAAGAGTGTTTTGTGGTTTGGGTAAGTTTGAACACCCTTAGGCCTTAAAAGGCCTCATTTTGTGCCCTTTTGTGCTAGCTTCGGGATTTTGGTGTTGGGGTCCCTTCACCACTGAAATCTTGAGGGATTTCAGTGGTGAAGGTGATGCCTCGAAGTCCCAAGAAGGAGAGGGCCACCCCCTCTCCTTGTTGTCCTTGAAAAGGACATGTTTTGGTCTCTAAAGGGAGCCTATGCTTGAGTGTGTGTTGAGCATGTTTAGGCTATTTTTCATGCTTATATATCCATAATATAACATGATTTTAAATTGGTTTTGGTACTCCATGCATGCCTAGCATAGTTGCCATGTAATGCCTTGTTATGCCTTAACATGTCTTAGGTTGTGTGCCTTTGTTTCTAGCATGTTTTAGGCTTACATTTGTGAAGATTTTGTGCATGTTTTGCCCTGTTCTAGGTCTGTCCTAGGTTATTTGGGTCGAATTTGGCATGCATCATATAGCCTCTTTGCATTCCGGCTTGTTGGCCTTAAGTATGTGAATGTATAGCATGCCATCCTTGCATTGTTTTGGTGATTTGAGACCATCCACCATGCCATTTCAGACCTTATTGTATACTTGAGAGCTCGCATTTGATGTCCCTTTAATGCCTTGTAAGGTTGTCATCTCATGCTCCATGTTTTGGTGATTATGCATGCCTTTGTATTTGAGTCATTTGGATGCCATCTAAGTGATCCTTAGGCCTTGTATTAATGTCCTAAAACTCTGTTTTTGGTCAATAAGTTCATGCCATGTTTGGGCTTGCTAAGTGTAGTTCAATACTCCGTTGGTTTGTTTTGAGCACTTAGGCCATTTGTTGCATGCTTGGCTTGATTTGTTGCTTGGTTTGGCACCATGTTTTGGCATGATTTTAGAGCTCATATTGCATGCTAATTGTCCATGAAATCTCTTGTCGAGTGTGCTTGAATGTTGCTTGCTTAATGCTTAAGGTTTGGACCATAACATGTGTATGTGTGCATGTGTGTTTAGCCTCCATTTTTGGGCATTTTGGCTACTGTTTTGGGCCTTATTAGAGCTGCCCAAATCATGTTTAAGACCACCTTTGCATCTATTAGCATTGCCTCATGTTTGCTTGTATGCTTGCATAAGTGCCTTGCCATGCCATGTTGCATCCTTAGCTTGCATGCTTAGGTTGCATTGCATCTTGCATGCATGCCTTGTTCCTTGACTTAGTGATAGGAATTGGGCCTTGTTTGGTTTGATTTGGTTTGCATGCATTTGAAATCAAAGTTGCATACTTGGTTCTTTGGGCCATCATGCATGGAAATCGTGATTGGTGGTCCGAGAATCGAGGCACATGCCCCTTTGAGTCATTATCATGATAAGGGACATGGTTGGTGCATATATGCCTTGAATTGCGCTGCCATGCTTTGCCTTGCCCTCTGTTGCTGTCATTTGCAGATTCTGCAGGAACACTCTGCCGACCGGCAGTGTAAGGTGCCGACCGGCAACAATTCCTCTGCCGACAGCTTCATTTTGTGTCGATGGCCACACACCACTGCCGGTGGTAATTCCACTCAGCCGGTGGCACTCCCCAGTGTCCAGGGATGCAGTCTTGAGGTTTTGACAGCCTCCAGAGGAGTGAAGAAAGGAAAACAGAGGCAGCCTATGCATGGCGGCGCGTTTCCCGAGGCGTCTTTCCTATTTTCTTAGTTTTAGTTAATTTGCTTAGTTGATTAGGTAATTTGTAATATTTAATTAACTTGCGTAGTTAATTAATTTGTAATATTTATTTGGTCTCTCCGAGTGAGGGTAAATATGTAATAAGTGTGCGTGGGTGGTGTGTATGTCTTCCAATCCCCATTTCTTTCTTCCCTTTTATTTACCTGCTTATGATGGTAGATTAGGGCACGTTTAATTTAGCATACCTTATGCTATGCATGCGTGCATCCATGCATTTGTACTGCATGCATTAGGCTCGGTACATCACGCTAACTGCATTTGTACTTTAATTCAAAAATTGAATATGTGATAGTTGATCGCATTTCATATGCCATGCTTAGGTTAGCCGAGCCTATCTAATTGCATCCTGTATGTGTTGCATTAGGCAATTTAACATGAACTAGGACACGCATGTTTGCTAACTAGTTTACTGTTTTGGCACGGAGTACAATGTAAGTATTTTCGCTTTAGCATCTCGCATGCGTGTGAATGTTAACATGACAGTATGCTTGCCATGCGGCTAAATGCTTATGTGAGATTAAATTGTTTGAATGCCTGTGGGTGAAGGTTGGATTGTTTGAGTTGGAAAAACTCATTGAAATCCGTGTTTTAGCCTACTTGCGAGTAGCAAATTCCAAAGCATTTTCAAAACAAACGGATATGCAATGTTTCTTTCCAAATTAGGCAATCTAGTCTATACTTGTTTGCTGCGCGCATAACATAGTAATTCTAGGCTAATAAATGGAATAAGAACACATAACATTTTCAAAATCGGATATCGTGGTTAGTAGAGGCCGGTCTTCGGACCGGGCGAAAGGGGGTGCTCATAGCTGACCTTCCCCGATCGTACCCAAGCTCCCGAGCCGAGACAACTCCGGTGATGACGGACATGTGGCCTTCGGCACCGAGTTAGGGTTTCCTAAGTTTCCCCATTTTAACAATATTTAGGTGGTGACTCTGTATCTGGCAAAGCAGTCCATGTTTGGCACTACTTTTTCAAAAATCTGTTTCTCAAAACGATTTGCCAGATTTGGACTCTTTGGTTCAGATTAAGAACCGCGACAACAAAAATCGCGAGTCCGAACTGTAGTAGCGAGGTCCCCCTCCGCAGGCGCGTGCTACAGTAATGTAATCCTTTCTTACAGATGGCCAAAAATAGCAATACATATTAATCAACCATCTCATTTTATCCCAACTTGATGGGCTCCATAAATGCCTTCATGTGCCTCAGCCATTGCTTTAATTTGATCTTCTTAGCCAATGCAGAACAATGTCAAACCATCATGTGCCTCTCTAAACAAATCATCACCCATGATGAAATAGTTTAGAGCTTGGTATCTTACTTGTCTGTTAGATCCTATATTAGGATTAGACAAGTATCTGATTAGAGGAAATCTCCAATCATTTTTAGATACTTCTAAGGCCATTACTGGTAAAAAAAATTCTATGTCTGTCCCTAAAGGTCAAGAAATTCCTCCTTTGAATTCTTATTATTCTTTCTTGGGCCCTTTTAGAAATCTTCAATCCTGATGCTGCTTGAGCCATCTCATTGGCTTCTTTGTTTTCTATTCTACATATGTGTGTAAATGATACATGGTAAAAAAAACTCATTAACCACCTTTTACACACTTAAACTCTCCCTCACTTTGCTTGATGACTAACTGAGAATCACCAAACACTTGTAACCTTCTAATTTTGAACTCTATAGCCAACTCAAGTCCAATTATCAAGGCTTGATATTCAGCCTAGTTACAAGACTGTACATGTTATTCATCTAATTGGTTGGAAAATCGGTACATCTATCTATTAGGTGAAACCAGAACAATACCTGCACCAACTCCATCATCTGTTTTTGACCCATCAAACATCAACCTCCAAGGTTTAATCTCTTCTATCACATGAACCTCAAATAAATCTAGTTCGATAGGTAAACATGGATGTTCTGCTAAAAAGCCTACTAAAGCCTGTCCAGGTTTAGATCCCTTCCATTATTTCAGCATGGCCCTAATGTTGCTTGGGCCAGCAAACATGGATGCACAGGAGCCCTTTGAAACAAAAATGGAGCATCATCCTCACCATAATCTTCTGCATGCCCAAATATCCCTGGGTCTGATCCATCACAGAACATGTGGTCAATGTCAAATATCTCTAAGTCACTTCCACCCATGGTATTGAATCAAAGACCAACATCCTTTCCTATTTTCTGAATCCTATTTTCTAAATCCCATTTATGACAATGGCTCTGGCTCTTTCTGTTTTAGTGTCACATCTAAAGCAAATGAACCTCTCATCAGGCTTTTGTTGAATCTTCTTTCCTTTTCCTTCCTTAGCAATTTTCTCCATTCTCTCTTTATGAAGTCTCTCTAACTCTATCAAGAGGACTCTAGGGTTTCTTCCTTTCTTTTTCTGGCCAGTCAACTAAAGGTCAGTGGACACCATATTAATTCCCACCATGTCTGGGAATGGATCACTGTCAACTGCTATTGCTCCTTAGTCTTTCTCAGTATACTTCAACTTCCCTTACTAGATCAAGTCATGCACATAGTTTCGAAATATGACAATTGTTAGTTAAGTGTCTAAAGGAATTTTGCCATTTGCAGTACTCTTTTCCAATTCTATCTATTTCTTTTGGAATGTTATGGCCAGGAGTTAAAAGTTAAAAATTTGTTGGCCAATAACTCATCAAACAAAGCATCTGCTTTTTGTAAGTCAAATGAATACTGTCTACTTGATGCAACCATATTTCTTTTGGCTGGTTGTGTTCCATCAATAGGTTTCTCAACCTTTCTCAAGGTCTCACAACCCATAGGCTTCTTTCCAATCACTTGTGCCATATCAACATCTACATCAAAGTAAAATTCAATTTTTTGGTAATAAGTACCAAGTGAAGTTGCCTTTCTTTGTTGTTCTTCTCTAAAGATTGACTCATAACTAGTTGGCCTTAAAGACAACTCACACAAGTCCCTAAACATCATTCCCTCAAATTTCTTTCTTAACTCAAAATCTAAATCATTTTGAGCCGATCTTATGACTTCTATATCAGGCACATATGCAAAACACCTATTTTTTGCTCTTTTAAACTTATCCATGTATTGTTCTGTTGTTTCTTTTTGTTTTTGTTTAAATTTCGACAGTTCTACCAAAGTAACTTCAGGTTCAGTTCTAAAGAACTGAGTATGAAATTGACTTTCCATTTCTTGCCATGTGTGCACATAATTTTCTAGCAAGTTAATAAACCAGGTAAACGCAGTTTTAGATAATGAATTTGGGAATAGTTTCATCTTTAGAAAATCATTTTGCCAAACTTCTCCACACTGTAGAACAAATATTCCTATATGTTCAAATGTGGTCTGCCTTTCTTTCCTTGTAAACAAAAAGAATTTAGGCACTTTAAAGTTCCTTGGGAGAGGTGTATTATCCACTTTTGGAGGATATGGACTTCTAAACATAAGTCTGTTTGGCCTTCTTAGACCTGGGCCATAAATTTCCTGAATTAAGTTAATTATTTGTTGCCTATTATTCATCATAGGGTCTACTCCTATGTATGCTTGCTGTTGTCCTCCTCCATGAAATTATGGTTGATAATAAGGGAAATGAGGTCCAGGCCCTCCAGGCCTTGGGTTCATAGAATGGTTGTTCCATGACAAGTTTTTCCATATTTGGAGGCCTTACTTGATTAGGTGGCCTAAGTCTTTGCTCTGCTATACCATAATGATCAACTACGGGCCTATCAAAAACATAATTATTATATATTTGTGGCCTTGGTTGCCCCCCAGGTCTTGATCCTAAGTCATTTGGATTATAATTAAAGACTGGATTTGGGGGGTATTCCCTCATTTCTATGTATTAGAACATAGGGTTTGTATTCATTCCCTCCTCATATCGTTCTTGAAGTGTAAGAGGTCTGTAAAATGATACATGTTCATTTACAATTGTGTGCTCTTGACGAGTGATATAAGGACCACATTGTACCTTGTATACTTGAGTCTCCTTCATAGATTTCCTTGATTGGCTTGGCTTGATGTTGATATTTTCAAATAAAGCTAGCAAATCATCAATCATCATCTAGTTCTCATGTGCAGACATAGAACTAATCATCTACCATGCGTGCTGTAGATAAGCCCTTCTTGGGTCTGTGGTAGGGCCACTTGTTTGGCCTGCAAAAGCTACACTCTAGCCATTTTCTTGGCCTTCTTCTTGCTTAGCCACTGAATAGCCATCTTCTACGTTGTTTTTAACTCCTTCAAACTCACCATCAAGGTCATCTCTAAAAAATCTAGAAATCCCCTAGAATTATTGATTTGTGGTCATGTATCAATTTTAATCAGTAAATAGCAATCCCAATCAAACAATCAAGACAAATCGACACAACGATTTCAACGTGGAAAAATTACAATTAGAGCACCTCCAATTGTGATAAAAAAATCATGGGAAAAAGCCACAAAACAATCCACTAAGAAGACAAAAGGAATTACACAAGTGCACTCTCAATTACATAGCGAATCCACGCCCAAATTGAACCGACCCCTATATGCCTCTTCCACCACGGTCTTTGTCACGACCCAAACCCACCCTTATAGGTTTAGCATCGTAACCGGCCAGTAATCCTGGGATTACCAAAGGCCTCTAAGACAAATTAACATAATATTAGGGCTAGCGGAAGCAAATAACAAATATACAACGTCCATTGAGCTGTGCAGACTCATATAAGATAGAAAATTTTTAAAATTTTTATATACATATATACACATCATCCTTACGTCATTAGATATATAAAAATTAGACAAAAAGAGACTTAGCCCTATTTACAAAATACACAAAGACTTGTTTAACCAAACAAGAAAACAAAACTTAAACTTTAAATCACATAGCCATAGCCACTTGACATATCCAGAACCTCCACGAGAGGCACATAGGTTGGCTGACAAAAACAGATTCCAAGCAAACGCCTCTAAGCCTGGTCACGTGCTTGATCACCTACGTACATAAACAATACAGTGAGCTAGAGCCCAGTGAATAATAACAGCGTAAAGAGTTTTAATGAATGATGTCTATACCAGATTTAGAAATCATAATTCAGATTCATAAACAGATTCATATCTGTACGGGAAGGAAATGTTCGTCGCTGTCTGTACTCCTTTCGTCCAAGCTCCTTGTCTATCCGATCGACCTGCGAGCACAACGGCGGTGAGCTGCCCGACGGTGTGTTGCCGGAAAACCCCTTCGACGGTCAAGTTAGCACACACTCAGGGAGAGAGAGGAAGAGAGAGATATAGCACAATGAGGGTTTCTCACCAAATGATCTCCCATCCCCAGCATGGAGGGTGCAGTCATGCTTATATACTTTTTGCGCTCAACTCTGCACCCATTAGTCTCTTGACACGTGGATCTACTCTCCCATCTGTCAGCACAAATCCAGCGAACACCACCTAACCAAACCGCCAGACAGCATTAGTGGGAACTCAGCAGCCCAGCGGCATCACCTCAGCCTCACACGACCATACTACGTAACGAGTCTGAGTGCTCCACTTGCCGAGCTCCAGAACAACCGAGCTTAGTAGCATTCTGGCAGAGCCGAGTTCAAGATTGGTCAAGTCGGTAAACGGAAGGCCTTTCCCGTCGAGCTAAATGTGCGAACCATGGAACCCGGGGTACCCGACGATCATCCCGGCCAAATTAGCTCGGTCCAAACATGGGACTCGGACCTCGGGCCTGGGCCTCGACCGAGCAAGACCAACTCCAGGGAAACCCAAGTTAGCTCGGCCTGAATAGTGGGCCCGAGCCTTAACCGGGCAAAACCCACTCTGAATAGGCCCAAGTTAGCTCGACCCTATCCTGTCCGGCTTCTACCACGGCCCAAAGCCAGATTATAAATCTCCTTCTCAATTGCCCCTTAATTCCGTCCGCGCAAGCATGACAGGGATTACATGATTCGAACAGGGTAGATTCTCCCTCGGTTCTTAGTTCGCAAGACGTTAACCGCGCTAATCCCTATGCTCGATTTCTTGATTTGCTCGATCAACGCCTCAACTCGCCTTCCTGTCTCTTCAATACTGACGCCGCCATCAATAGGGATACGCGTTGATCATTTATTAGCCCCGAGCAGCCAACCCAGCCGTCTCTTCATATTCAAATTTAGGCGGTTCTTTTCTCCTATAAACACGCCACTTCCCCCTGCATTTTCTTCCTACTGTCTCTCCTTCACTCCAGACGACCTGACGCTGCAGTGCCCTCCTCTCTATCAAACACCTTCCTAGCCTTGGACTGACTTTGAGCTCGAAGATTCGACTGTCGCCCTCATTCTGGTAAGTTCTTCGAATCTCTTCATTGCTTTTTCATTTGGTATTTTACATTTTACGGCATAAAGCCATAGGTTTTAGGATAGAGCTCCCCAAAAACCTCCTCTGCCCCTGTTCTCTTTACTGTTCTTCAACCTCAGTGATGAACACACGAGGATCTGGGGCGAACCGGGCTCCAGGTCTTCTTTTGATCCCAAAAAGCATCGAAACTGAGCAAGTTGCGAGTTTGCAAAACTCGTGTAGAAACCGAGGTAACAGAGTGCTGGACCGCTCCACCGGGCTAAAATCTAGTCCGCTTAAGCGGCCGAGCTTCTGGTTTACCTTTGTGACCGAGATAAACTGGCACACCATATGACCGAGCTAAAGTCAAGCTCGTTTTGCGCGACCGCGCTCCCACTTACACTTGCACTCCTTTTACTACAGAGTCCAAGGGGACCACGCACCAACACTGAGGCTCTCAAAGACCGAGCAGCCATCAAATGAGAGTTTTTGCCAAACCAACATAGCCGTGCTAAAACCAGCCAGCTACACATGGGGCGCTACCGCTTCCTGGTCGACACGCCGGTCGCATTAGCCGCGTTTCGGGAAGAATACGGTGTCCCTGCTGACGTGCATCTCGAGCTCAGTGCCGAGGACACAGGCCCTTGGGGCAGATTGGACCAGTGCCCTTTTACCGTGCTGTCCATTATCGAAGGCGGCCTTCGCTTCCCGGTGAATCCTCTAATGTGCGAGTTCCTGAGGTGCACCGAGCTAACACCAACACACATCTCAACCAACACCTATAGAATAATTAACGGGATAGCAGAGCTGAACAACCGGCTAGGAATCAGCCTAGGATTAGCCGAGATACTCCACCAGTACACCCTCGGGCATACAGGCGATGGACTTAACTACTACATAAAGATCAGACCGGGCAAGGAGAAGATAGTAACCGGCACCCCGGATAAAGATAAGCGCAACAACGACTTTTTCTGGGTGTCTGGAAACTATGAAACAGCCGACGTGCCCGGCTGGTGCATCAGCAAGAACTTCAGTTCGACATGTAAGCTGTGCTCACTGCTCGGTCAAATTATTTTCCTTCACTATTCTGTACTAATGCCTTTTCTTTTTTTCCTCATTACAGCCATCGAAGCTTTGCAAGCCAACTACCATAATCCCAATGAAGCAGTCATCAGAACTGTATTGTGGTACCGTAACCGGGATTGCCACGAATTTCTCAGCTACGTATCGACCTACAGATAGCAGTCATCAGAACTGTATTGTGGTACCGTAACCGGGATTGCCACGAATTTCTCAGCTACGTATCGACCTACAGATACTCCACTCCTCGCCGAAGTAGAGTAACAGACTTCCTCCGAGCGCCGTCTCCACCTCCCGATCCAACACTACCGGACGTGCCACTAATTCGGCTGACCGAGGAAGAGGAAATGGCCAAGCGAAACCGCATCAAGAATCTCATCACCGCCACATCCACCGAGCTGCCGAGCATCCCTTCCCACGCAGCTGCTGCCGGTCAAACAAACGGGGCCGTGGTTGCGTTGGCGTCAACTGCCGTGGTGCAGCCTAGCAAGGACAACTGCCGGGTTGGAAAAAGGCCTCGGACCGCCGACCCCTCAGCCAAGCTTGTTGCGGAGCTGAGCACCAAGCAACCCGCGGCCATAACTGAGCTGACACCTCCCTGGAAGCCTCAATTGATGCACCGGGGAAAACAGATCTCGGCCAGTGCTTCGGTCAAAGGAGATAAAGAGCATCTCCTCGCCTTTGACCTAACAAAAGCCCTGCTCCTGCCGAGCGATGTGACCGGTAGCAACCACGTGCTCGACACCCGGCTCGTGAAGTCCTCGGTCAAGTCTATGACCCGGGTAAGAATTTTGCATGTTTTATTCAAAATTTTCCAAGTGTTTGCTCGGTTCCTTTTCTCTAATCAAACTCTCTTCTTGCAGGCCATCCAAAAACAACACCTTATAATGGAGTGGATTCACAAACTCCGGCAAAAGGCGACCGACACCGCCAGCCAGGTCAAGCATCTGCAGACCGAGCCGGGATAGTTAAAGGCTTCTTTGGAGATTGCAAACACAGACAACTCCAAATTGCTCGGCCAACTTGGAGCCACCGAGAAAGAAAAGGACGCTCTCCGAGCTGAGCTGGAAGCGTTGAAACAATCAAGGAAGGATGAGGTGGACGAGGCCAACAATGCATGTTTCAAGGAGGCCGAAGAAAGCTACACCAAGCAAGTCGAGGCCACCAAGGACATATTCTTCAAGTCCGGTTGGAAGGCTGCTTGCGAACAGCTCGGCCAAGGATCTGGAACCGACGTGTTTGCCTCTCCTCCAGCTACCTTTCTGCCAACGTACATGGTGCCATACGCCAACGACGTCTTCAGTGCATTGCAGGCTGAGGCCGAGGAGGAAAGTGGGGATGAAGCCGAGGAAAATGCCGAAGGAGAAAACCACCCAAAGCAAGCCGGCCAGGTGGAGACCGGCGTCCAAGAAACCACAACTACGGTCGACCTGGAGGCAGTTGCAACCGGGAATGACTTCGCTGACCTTTCCCCCTTAGTTTAGTTTTTTTTTTTCTTTTAAGAATGTAACCGGGCTGTCTGCCCTACCTTATGTAATTCAGTTTCGCATCAATGAAAAGTTTTGATTTTGTTAACTGTTGCACTGCTTGTTGGACTGTGTTTCATTATCTCGGCAGGAACCCTTAAGCAAAACGTCAACTACTTTAGCCGGGGGAAAGCACCTCGGTTAAATCTTTTGAGTTAGGCAAATCACCAACCCTTTAGCCGGGACAAAGCATCTCGGCCAAAGCCTTGAGTAAATCATCAACTCATTCAATCGGAGTAAGACATCTCGGTTGAAACCACAGAGTTGAGTAAATCATCAACTCATTTAACCGGAGTAAAACATCTCAGTTGAAACCACAGAGTTGAGTAAATCATTAACTCATTCAACTAGAGTAAAACATCTCGGTTGAAACCACAGAGTTGAGTGAATCATCAACTCATTCAACCAGAGTAAAACGTCTCGGTTGAAACCACAGAGTTGAGTAAATCATCAACTCATTCAACCGGAGTAAAACATCTCGGTTGAAACCATAGAGTTTAGTAAATCATCAACTCATCTAACCGAAGTAAAACATCTCGGTTGAAACCACAGAGTTGAGTAAATCATCAACTCATTCAACCGGAGTAAAACATCTCGGTTGAAACCACAGAGGAGTAAATCATTAACTCATTTAACCGGAGTAAAACATCTCGATTGAAACCACAGAGTTGAGTAAATCATCAACTCATTCAACTGGAGTAAAACATCTTAGTTGAAACCATAGAGGAGTAAATCATCAACTCATCTAACCGGAGTAAAACATCTCGGTTGAAACCACAGAGTTGAGTAAATCATCAACTCATTCAACCGGAGTAAAACATCTCGGTTAAAACCACATGAGTAAATCATCAACTCATTTAACCGGAGTAAAACATCTCGGTTAAAACCACAAAGTTGAGTAAATCATCAACTCATTCAACCGGAGTAAAACATCTCGGTTGAAATCTCAAAGTAGGTATCGCAAACAACAAAATGCTTCAGCAAAAAAAAGTCACTTCTATTATATTGACAAAAAGAGTATTACATTCAGAAGTACAGGGAGAGCAAGTCCTTCCACAAAAAATTACATAAGAACATCAAATCCTAAAAATAGTACAGTTTGAGGTTGGCCGCATTCCATGGCTGGGGTATGCCTTTTCCTTTCAAATCTTCCAAGTGGTATGCCCCCTTGCCCGCCAGACCGGTTATCTTGTAAGGCCCTTCCCAGTTTGCCCCTAGCTTGCCTTCGCCCGGCACCAGTGTGTTGCTCATGACCTTTCTTAAAACCCAGTCGCCCACTTTAAACAGTCTGGGGTGCACGATTTTGTTGTATTTCCTGGACAATTCTTGTTGGTATGCGGCCATGTGGATCAAAGCTTTTTCTTGGCGCTTTTCAGCTAGGTCCAATTCCAGGGCGACTGCCTCAGAGTTCATCTCGGGCTCAAAATTTTCACTGTGGATGGTGGGCATGCCGATTTCCAATAGGATGACCGCCTCCATGCCGTATGCCAAGGCAAAAGGAGTTTCCCCGGTAGATCGCCTCGGGGTCGTCCGATGTGCCCAAAGGACACTTGGGAGTTCCTCGGCCCATTTTCCTTTGGCTTTTTCAAGTCTTTTCTTCAACCCATCAAGAATGGTCTTGTTTGATGCTTCAGCTTGGCCGTTGGACTGCGGGTAAGTCGGAGTGGAGTTGTAGAATTCGATCTTCAATTCCTCACAAAATCCTCTGAATAAGCACCCGTCAAATTGGGTGCCATTATCAAAAATCAGAATCTTGGGGACGCCAAATCGCGTTATCACATTCTGCCAGACAAACCATTTGACGTTTTTCTCCTTGATAGTCACTAAGGGCTCAACTTCCACCCATTTGGTGAAGTAATCCGTAGCTGCAATGAAGAACTTCCAGTTGCCTGGTGCCGTTGGGAGTGGTCCCACTATGTATAGCCCCCACATCGCAAAAAGCCAAGGGCTTGTGAGGGAGAGAAGTTCTCTGGCCGGCTGGTGAATTTGGTGGGCGAACTTCTGGCACTTCTCACATTTTATAACATATTTTTGAGCGTCCGCTTGCATGCACGACCACCAATATCCTTGTGAGATAGCTCGGTAGGCCAAAGATCCTCCCACAATGTGACTTCTGCATATGCCTTCATGAATCTCGTACAGGAATGCATTCACGCTGTTTGGGTGCACACATTTGATGTAAGGACAGGTGAATGACTTCTTGTATAAAGCACCAGATGGAGAGAGCCAAAACTACTCTGACTTCACCTGGACTTTATGCGCTTCCTTTTTATCGGCCGGAAGGGTCCACTCTTTCAAGAAGAGGATAATAGGGTCCATCCAAGAAGGGCCAAACTCGATGTAGAGTACTTCTGTCTGCTCGGGTTCCTCAATACTAGGCCTTGGAAGAAACTCAATCAGGAGAGGGCTGGAAGATGTTCTGTCGACCATGGAAGCTAGGCCGGCTAATTCATCCGCACAGCTGTTTTCTTCACGACCAATTTGTTGGACCCTTATGGCCTGGAATCGCTTGATGTGTTCTCTTACGAGAGCTTGGTACTTGGCCATTCTGTCGTCTTTGGCTTCATAGACCCCGGACACTTGGTTGACTACAAGTTGGGAGTCACTGTAAATTATCAGCTCGGAGGCGTGCAACTGAAGCGCGCTCTTGAGCCCGACCAATAGTGCCTCGTATTCAGCCTCGTTGTTTGACGCAGGGAATCCGAGGGTGATAGAGTGCTCGATGGTCAGACCATCTGGCGAGATCAAAACTATGCCGAGCTCGGCACCGTGACGATTTGAGGCTCCATCTACAAAAAGTTTCCACATTTCACCGACAAAGAGCTTCCAATACTCTGATAGGTCCTGGGAGGCTTGAAGGTTGATGGGATCACGGTCGCTCGGCTGTTCGATTTCTGATTGGCTACTGTTCGGTTCCATTTCATCCCCTCTCGGCGATGCGGCACTGGACCCAACAGGTTGGTCTGTTATGCCCAAGTCCGGCGTCGCATTGCCGGGCTGCAATACTGTGCCGGTTGGAGGTTCTATAGCGGGGCGCGCAAGTTCCGCGTCGCCAACATTGCCCTGCTGTGCAATTTCTGTTGAGCCTACGTTCACCTCCTCGGCTACCGTGGCAAGATCCACCGAGCATACTGGATGAATTCCAGGTGAGAATTCAGCGACAAAATCAGCCAATGTCTGTGCTTTTATGGCAGTTCGGGGTTAGAACTTGACGTCGAATTGTCCCAATTCGACTGCCCACTTGAGGATTCGACCGGAGAAATTCGCCTGCTCAAACAAGGCTTTGAGGGGGAACTCGGTCAACACGATGATTGTGTGAGCATGAGAATAGTGGGCCAATTTCCTAGAGGCCATCATCAACGCCAAAGCAAGTTTTTCCAGCGGCAAGTACCTCGACTCTGCCGGTAGCAAGGTTTTGCTCACGTAGAAGATGGGGAAATGCTAGATACCTTATGACCGGACAAGCACTACGCTAACTGCATGCTGAGAAACGGCCAGGTTAAGGAAGAGTTCTTCGTCGGGCTTGGGTGTCACCAATAATGGAGTAGAAGACAAATACGCCTTGAGCTCGGCCAAAGCCCTGTCACATTCCTCATCCCATGAAAACTTGGATTTTAGGGCTCGAAAGAAAGGGCGGCAGCGATCTGATGACCGACTTATGAATCGGTTAAGCGCGGCGGTCATTCCGGCCAGATGCTGCACGTTCTTCGCCGAGTTGGGTTGCTTCAATTCTTATATGGCTTTGATTTGTGTGGGGTCCGCCTCGATGCCTTGGTTTATGACTAGGAAGCCTAGGAATTTCCCAGATCCCACGCCGAAGGCACACTTAGACGCATTCAGGCGTAGCTTGTGCTGTTTGAGAATGGCGAACATCTCGGCTAGGTCAGACAAGTGGTCTGCCTGATGCCTACTTTTAACAACCATGTCATCGATATAAGCCTCCATCGTCCGGCCTAGCAGATGAGTGAACATTTTGGTCACAATCCTTTGGAAAATTGTCCCGACATTCTTCAAACCAAAAGGCATGAATCGATAGCAGAATAGTCCCCTTGGAGTGGTGAAAGAGGTTATCTCACGGTCGGGGCCATGCATGGCAATCTAATGATAACCGCGGTAGGCATCCAAGAAACTGAGCCTATTATGTTCGGCCGTTAGATTCACCAGCTGGTCTATTCTGGGCAGAGGAAAGCTGTCTTTAGGGCAAGCTCGGTTGACGGTCTTGTAGTCAACACAAACTCGCCACTTCTCATTCTTCTTGGGTACTACGACCGTGTTTGATATCCACCGAGGGTAGTGTATTTCCTGAATACCCCGTGCTTCAAGCAAGTTCCTTACCTCCTCCGCAACTACCTCGGCATGATGAAGAGCCGATCTCCTTGTTCTTTGAATGACAGGACATGCATCCGGGAAGACATTGAGTTAGTGGAAAATAAAGCTTGGGTCAACGCCGGGCATGTCGTACGGCGTCCAGGCGAAGACTTCGATATTCGCCATCAAGAAATCTACCATCTCGGTTCTTTCTTGGGCGGTAAGGCTTGACCCTAGCAAAAAGAATTTGTTTGGACTTTCGGTGTCGATCCGCACTTCCACCAACTCTTCCACAGCCTTGTCCTCAGCCTTGGCACCCACATCTTCAAGGACTCCCTGGCCTTCCGGTCCTTCAATTATTTGGACGAAGCCTTTGGTAGCCCAACTCCCATTCACTGCCACGAAGCATTGTTTCGACATGACTTGATTGCCCTAAATTTCCTCAATTTCCCCCATAGTCGAGGGAAATCTTATAACCTGGTGGTAGGTCGACGCTACAGCCTGCATAGTGTGAAGCCATCCCCTACCGAGGATCAGATTGTACGTAGACAGCACCTTCAATACCCAGAACTCCACCTGCTTGACCACGGATCCAGCTTTAACCGGTAAAATTATCTTTCCCATAGGCCACTCCGGTTGCGAATTGAAACCAACCAGTGGCGAAGTTGCTAGAGCCAAATCTGTATCCCGGAGTTTGAGTTGCTTGAACACATCGTAGTACATAATCTCAACAGAGCTTCCTTGGTCAATCAAGATGCGCTTGACATCGAACTCTCTGACACGGAGGGTGACCAATGCGCTCTAGGTACCTTGTGGAAAAACTAATCACGTCTTTCTCCTCGGTCTTGCCCTTTTTGACCACGGACTGGATTGACAAAACTTCCCTCATATGTTCCGCCTTTTTGATCATTCCTCAGAGCTCGCACACACGCGCTGGTTCCACTATGCCGTGGATCACATTGACCACTCCTTGAGAGGGCGCTTCTAAGTCATCCAAACCATTCAGATCAGTCGGGGCAGGATGCGCAGCTTTGACGCCCCCATCAATGTAAAGGTCTAAGTGACTGGCGGCGACTAACTCCTCCAAGTTTTGCTTCAAAGGCAAACAGTCCTCTATTTGGTGTCCTCGCTCTCGATGATATGTGCAACAGTACCGCGGATTGAAGCCCTTTTGCGCATCGCCTAACTTAGCAGGAAACCGGACGTAATCCTCGTCACGGATTTCACTAAGTATGCAATAGATTGGAATCTTAAAGACCGTGGTGATGCCCGTCCGAGCGTTCAACCTTCTGTTAGCATCAGCTGCATCATCGCGGGGGTATTCTGCTCGGTCATTTCGATGACCCCTACCCTGGTTTCAATGATTTGGTCCACGATCAGATTCCCCGGCGCGATCATTTGGACGGTTAGGCTCCTGTCCGACCGCGTGTACCTTGCCAGCCGACCTCTTATCTGTTACCATCGGAGTTGTCTTCGCGGTGGACGCTGCCGCATCATCCTCTACTCGGATGTGCTCATTGATGCGCTGCATTAGTTGCCCCATGGATGTCGGCTGGTTCATGGTAAGCGAGTCCCGCAACCTATGTCCGATCGGGAGACCGCGCTTATATTGGGTGATTGTCAGGTTGATAGGGCAATCTAGAATCTCATTGAAGGTTTCCCAGTACCTGGAGTTGTATGCCTTGAGAGTGTCACTCGACTCCATCTTGACACTGAGAAGGTGGTCCATTTCCTTTGGTGTTTTGGTATTGGTTTTGAAACGAGTCACGAATGCTTCCACCAACTGCTGCCACCTTTCGATGCTTTCCTCCGGCCGCCTTTCAAACCATTTGAAGCCCAATTCGCCCAAACTTGACGGGAAAATAAGGCACATAAGAGCGTCATTGCGCCTATGTCCGGCCATAACCTGCCAGAAGTGGCTTACATGCATGTACGGATCGGTTTTTCCGTTATAAAGCGTAAACTTGGGCTGGTGAAAGCCCGCCGGGAGCGGTGTGGTTTCTATCTCAAAGGAGAAGGGGGTGGCGTTCAGCCTCGCCAAATCTGTGTCTAGAGGGACAGACACGGCTGGGCGGGGTGGCGGCATTATGACCTCCTCACTGGCGTGACCCCCGTAAGATAGCCGCTGGAGCGCTGACACCCTTTCGGCCTTCCGTCGGTGAGCTCGCTCCTTCAAGACATCCCTCAAGTCCTCTGAACGGATGGAGTAAGAATATCCTGAAGTGGTCGCCGGACGTGAGGGATGGTAGGTACTATCTTGCGCGCTAGACTTCTCTGCAGGCATGTCTAGGTCTCCACCCCTATAGCTTCTGGTGATAGAAAGGGATGGAGTGCGCCGCTGGCTCTAGCTGCCTGAACGGCGGGGTTGGGTGCGCTCACTATGGTCTCTCACTCCAGCAACACCCGTCTCTTTGACCTGGCATTTGAGAGCTTCCATCTCTGCCGCCATTCTCTGGATGACAGTGTCTTAGTCCCTTAACTTGTGCTCCAAACGTCTAGCGTGCGATTCTTTTCACTGCCGGTGTCCGTCTGGGCTCTATGAATGACCGAAACTTCTAGCGCACTTATCTCATGTATCTCTTGAATGTCCTCCTGGGGAAGTCTCCAGGTCCACCATGTTCTAAATGGCGGGGAGTCCGTCTCTCTGTCTGGCTGATTCCGGGGTAACACCGTCAATGGCAGACAACGGTATTTCGTCGTTGTTCGCCATTGAAAGCAATCGGATGAGCTTGGAAGACAAGGTTTTGTCTGTTGAACCTTCCTACAGACGGCGCCAATTATACGGGAAGGAAATGTTCGTCGCTGTCCGTACTCCTTTCGTCTAAGGTTCTTGTCTATCCGATCGACCTGCGAGCACAACGGCGGTGAGCTGCCCGGCGGTGTGTTGTCGGAAAACCCCTCCGACGGTCAAGTTAGCACACACTCAGGAAGAGAGAGGAAGAGAGAGATATAGCACAATGAGGGTTTGTCATCAAATGATCTCCCATCTCCAGCATGGGGGGTGCAGTCATGCTTATATACTTTATGCGCTCAACTCTGCACCCATTAGTCTCTTGACACGTGGAGCTGCTCTCCCATCTATCAGCACAAATCCAGCGAACACCACCAAACCAAACCGCTAGACAACTTTAGCGGGAACTCGGCAGCCCGGCAGCATCACCTCGGCCTCACACGACCGTGCTGCGTAACGAGTCCGAGTGCTTCACTTGCCGAGCTCCATAACAACCGAGTTCAGTATCATCCTGGTCGAGCCGAGTTCAAGATCGGTCAAGCCGGTAAACGGAAGGCCTTTCCCGCCGAGCTAAACGTGCAAACCATGGAACCCGGGGTAGCCGACGATCATCCTGGCCAATTAGCTCGGTCCAAACATGGGACCTGGACCTCGGGCCTAGGCCTCGACCGAGCAAGACCAACTCCGGGGAAGCCCAAGTTAGCTCGGCTTGAACAGGGGGCCCGAGCCTCGATCGGGCAAAACCCACTTTGAACAGGCCCAAGTCAGTTTGGCCCAAACATGCCCGGCCCTATCCTATCCGGCTTCTACCACGGCCCAAAGCCAAATTATAAATCTCCCTCTTAATATCCATATTCATATTTATATTCTTGTTAAAATCATATACAGAAATTAAAGTTCATGCTTACTCATACGTGGTATATCCATTAGCGCTAACAGAACAGATACAGAACAGATGTAGAACATATTGTGGTTATGAATAACCAGTTCCATGAAAGAACCTCCGGATTCGGGTAACAGAGAATAGATATGCTGAGCCCCATGATGGAGCCTTCGGTATGGGTAACAGAGTGTAGACATAGTAAGTTTCACAATGGAACCTCCAATACCGGGTAATAGCTAATAGATATCACATAATGCTAAGGATGCCACGAATACATTGTCAGAAATTGGACAATCATTCATTGAACAGAACATATCATTTCAGAAAACAGATCTTAATTCATCATACAGAAAATAAATAAAATTGAACATAGCTTTACTAAGTTATTACTCACAGATAGCTGCAGAAGCAGATCAGACAAATTAGACAGATAAGACAAATCAGACAGACAATAACGCGTGACCTACACAAGCACATAACATATACACATTGAAATACAATATCAATTCCTTGATCAAACTTGACTTTTCTTATCTTTTTCTGTCTAAGTAGTCCAGAGTTCTACTATGCTTGCGCTTTCTTATTTAAATAAATAGGGTTCTCATTTCACATATCCTTTCATTACTAAATCATTCTTTTCTGAATAAACCAATTTCTTACTTGGCTTTTTAATAATAACTTATTCTTTAATCAACTAGTTAATGTTGATTGTTAGCTTATTAATCTTTATTGTGCCATAAATCATGTTTAGAATGCTTTGGAAAGAGATGAGAATAAAAATGTGAATTAAATGTAATTTTCCAAAATATGCTAAAGATAGGGTCTTTGCTCGAGCAGACCTTTGGTTGCTCGAGCGGTCTGAAAAGCTATATAAAAATACTGGTTGACCTTAATGTTCGCTCGAGCGGCTAGCAAATTTCCTGTGCTTTCAAAATCAACAAATAATTTCCAAACACATTTTCAAAACTTAAACTCTTCCTTGAACCAATTTAAACATGTAATTTTATTAATAAAGATGAACCCATGACTAATTTTTCAATTTCTAATACAAAAATCTCTTTGATCATTAAGATTAAAACCAATAATTTCATGAATATAATAATTTCAACATTCTTCTTCTTTGTTTTATAAAACATAAATTAAAGCTATAAAGCCTTTTCAAAATATTTACATGTAAGAAATTTAAATCAAAATCAAACTAATTTTTGATTCTCAAATATAAATTATAATTTATTTCCATATTGATTCAGCTTAACCATGTTCATGAATTAATTCTTTAATTCTTCCAAATTACATGCATGTAGAAATAAGATTCAAATTCATATAAGACATTCAAAATCAAATCTAAAATAATTAATTTCTAATTTAACTTCATAAACTTGATCTTGGCTCTAATTCTTCATTTTCTTGTCAATTTCCTAGCAAACATTGAATATGTGTAATTCAAATAAAACTAACTAATTTAATATATATTCCAAAATTTGTTTAAATTAAATAAAGTTCTTAAATTACATTGCATGCATGTGTTAATAATCAAAATCAAAATTCATATTTTCATGAACTCATGGTTTCCAAACTTTTCTTCAAAATCAAATGTAGAATAAACTTGCATGACTCAAATCCTTTCAAAACTCATGGTGCATGCAAATATACATCCCATATATATATATATATATCAAGGTTCACAAATCCAAGCTTAATTTGAAGAGTTCCTACAATTATTTCCACATTTATGCTTTAATTCTTCCAAATTACTTGCATGCAAAAATGAGACTCAAATTCATGCAAGCTATTCAAAATCAAACCAAAAATATAATTAATTTCTAAGTTTATTTCCATAACCATGAGCCTAGCTTAATTTTATCATTCAAACCCATTTCCTTACAAATTCCATGAATTGATTCCATGACTTCCTTAGTTTCAACTAGTATGTGAAGCTTGTACATGAATTAAGCATAAATCTCTTACCTAAAGCTTCAATTTCAGATGTAATGTGTTGATTTCCTCTAATTCCCCTTGTTATTCCTTCCATTTCCATCACAAAGTGGGTTTCTCTCTCTATATCCTTGAGCTCTCAAACTCACTCTGTTTCTAAGCTTCTTTCCAGTAGAAAATGGACTCAAGATAAGCTCTCTCTCTTCTTCTTGACTCACATATAACACAGACACTTCACTTCTTAACAAGGCCCCACGTGTGCACACTTGCACCTTTCTTTGAGCTCCAAAACAACACTCACGTGCACACACATAGATTTCTCTGCACATACACCCACAATTCTAGTTTGTTCCATAATTTAATTTATGTCTAGGATTAATTTAATTAAGCATCTTAATAAATTTTGATTAACACAAAATTAGTTAATTATAACTAATCTCAAATCCCACACAATTTAATTAGTCTAATTGACTTCCATTAGAGCCTAATTAAATATATTTAAATTTATCAATCCAAATCAGATTTTTAATCAAACTTCCCAAAGGCTCCAAATATCAAATTAAATTTATTTCCACCATCAATTTTGGTTTCTTGAATCATTAAGGTCTTCAATTTCAAATTAAACTTCAAAATCTTCGCCAATAAATTACATACTCAATGAATACCTTAATTGAATGCCTCATAAAGAAATTTAATTCATAATAACCTTAATTCCCAATTTTCATAACTTAATTAATTCCAATTCGGACCCAATTAATCAAATCTCAATTTTATAAATCTGAATCGAATATATAATTAAATTCTCATACGGTCTGATACTTGAAATTAAAATAATTCAATTCACCAATTATACTTTCTTGAGTAATGTAGACTTTCAACTTCTAATTCCAAAATAAATCCTCAATAGAATTATATACGTACCAGTCTCCATTGTTTTCATAAATCTCGGATTATATTGGAATAATTGACAATTAAATTCAAATCTCCTCGATTAATAAAGTGCTAATTACTATACGTGGTAGGGTTGTCACAGTCTTCACCTCGGAATCGTCTTGCCCAACGTTGAATCCACAACGCTAATGTCAAATTCACGACGATGAGTCACTCCAGAATCCACCAAAGCTTTAGGCCCAAATTTCACAAAATCCACCAAAGAACAACTCTCTTTTATATCGAACGAAACAAACAATCCTTTGATGTATACTTTTCAAACTAGATTTAAACTCAAACAAACATCAAAGAAGCTAGCAAAGAAGCTCCCGATATAAACCCTAATATCCAAGAAAAAGATCTAGAAGCCGTCAACCTAAAATCGGACTGAAACACATATTTATAGAAAACAGGGCCGCGATGGTTGCTTGAGCAAAGGATCTCTCGCTCGAGTGAGGAGACTAAAAGGTGTTCGAATCACAAATTGAACCGATCCCTGACATAGTCAGCGAAGTGGCAAACATGATAGGACTTCGGATTACAAACTCCTTTGCAAGGGCACAATTCGGGTTGGATTCGCATCTAAAAACTCATAGTCTCACTGAAATAAAAGTTGAACAAAATTATAACTGAAAGGAGTTTTGTCAAACGGGATTGCCAAGAATAAAAACCTAAAAATCTCCCCCTTTGGCAATGTCATGACAAAACACACCTAACAAATAAAATCCTAATCACCCCAGCCCATTACAGCCAACAAAAGCAAACTTCTTTCTCAAGGTTATGATCTGCAAAACAGCTATTAGTGCCACAATCTCCAAAACAACTATTAGTGCCACAAGAGTAAATGAAAAAGCAATAGACATACGACAAGATTATCTTGAAACATAAGATGGAAATATGAATAGATATAAATTGGAGATTTTAAGAACGTGTAGCATGAAAACATGAAAACTAAGACACTTGCACCCGACACATGCACCCAACACATGGCATGAATACATGAAATCCTAAGACATATGCACCAGACAACATTTCTCCCCCTTTTTGTCACGAATTGACAAAGGAAGCTCAAACAACGAAAGTAAGATAAAAAACCACACAAGCAGGGACAAGATGATGAAAAAATTAATAACCTGCGAGAAGTAAGCAATAAACAAACAATGGATAGCAACACACAGACCAACTAATGCCAAACTCCCTTACCAAACTAATCAAAGATGAACCAAACTCCCCTTCACGAATAGCAACCACAAACACTGAAAACAGTGAACAAGAAGGAAAAAAAACAAAAACAAAATATAGTGGAGCAAGCAAGGAATTTTTGATTTGTACCTTAAAACACACAAGATTATCCAAGAAACACAATTACTTGAAAACACAATGTGCACAGCCTCTAGAAGATTCCTCATAAAAGAAGTGATGCAGTATATGAAAAGCATAGATCCCATGATGAAAGTATATGTGTGACTCTTGGAGTTCGACAAACACTAGATTCAAATCGTAGTAGTGATCTGATAGCTGAACCTCTGGCAAGAGAATCTCAACACAACTAAGGAAAGTCAAACCACTAGGAATCAAGGGGTATTTGGTGAGTAAAAGTGGAAGCTCCCCTTAACCAATGAATCTTTTTTTCTTCTTTCTTTTGCACATTTTTTATTTTCTTTCTTTTTCACATTTTTTTTTTCTTTTGCACACTCATTGGTGGCTGACACGCTCAAGAGTATGGAAACTGAACCAGAGAAGCATGAATAGCCTAGTTGGTGACTCAGAGGTAGCATTTTCCTTATGCCTTAACTGCAAAGAACTGAGGGGAAAGCCATGGAGATGCAAAAAGATAGAAGGTGGTTAAAAGACTCAACATCACCCATGATATGCTAGTATAGGTCAATTCCTCTAAAAAAGCAAAAGATATAATGCCAGAAGTCCATAGAGAAAAATGATTACTAAGGCGGAAGACTCCGATATTTGCAAATCCAAGAGTGTGTACAGAATAAGACATACTAATCAAAGAACACACATTCCGAAATGAGTAATGACCAGAGAAAGCACACACATATTAACATGCAATGGATATTCTCATCAATTCCAAAATGTAACAAGAACTTCTCAAAAATTTCAAGCTTACAAAACAATACTAAGAAAATCTTTTTGTTTTTTTCCTTTTTTTTTAATTTAAAACAAAGCAAGACAAAAAATGAACAGGCACACATTAAATGATAGCACACATTAAATGACCCAAAAAGAAAAAACACACAGAAACCTAAAAACTAAAATGAATAAACAAATTAACACAAGTCAAGTTTTCTCACCCAAACCGCTTTAGTATGAACAAAGTTGTGAGAATTATGGTTCTTGGGTGGTATCTTGACGTTGTGGTTCGCTTCCCCCTTCAATGGAACCCGTCTTGACTTGGTTTCCAACTTCTTATTCCTAGGTCTAGGCAAACACAACCTCTGTTCATATTTGGTCTCAAGCAAATCAAAATAACGAGGTCTAATATGACCCTTTACCGCATTACCACCAATGAAGTGTCTCCTACCACACGAGATGTTGGAATTTCTTCCATCTCTATGAGACACTCTCTCATGTAACTCATAACAATAAGGGCAAATATGACCATACATATCACAATGATGACAAATAAAAACAGGGTGTACGTTCTTTTCTTTGACCTTACCAACTCTAGGAAGACTGAGAAGTATTTCCTCTCGTTGAATCTTTTGCTCCCCTTGCCCTTGAGTTCTTGTATCATGAGATATAGATGCACTCCGTTTTTGCTCTTTATTATCACCAAAGCCAATGCCACTCTTGTCATAACATATTTGTTGAAACCCAATGATATTATCCAAAGTTTTTGATCATTTGTTCCAAAGACCAATGGTAGCCATAGCGCACTTGAGCTCTTCCTCTTTCTTGATCATTAGTTCTTCCAAAGCAACTTGAGACATCTCGAGAGATTCAATCTTTTCTTCATACGTTGCATAGATTTGCTATAGCTCATTCCTTACTTTTTCACAAGTCAAGGGTTTTGCACAAAGAGCTTGCCGATCATTAGATATCTTGATGGCATCATTCCTAGCCTCGGAAATCTCCTCTTTTAGTTTGACATTCTCACTTTCACATGCTTTGAGTTTCATAGTGAGTGTGCCATTCAATTTGGATAAGTTAAGAGATTCCTTATTGTAACGCCCCCAATTTCTAACCCAGATGATAATACAACAATCAAGGCTCTTTCAAGGAAAACTGAATATAAATCTCCAAACTTACATTACATGGAGCAATAGTTCTTCATGCAACAATACATTAATCTAACAACAAGTAAATAAATAAATAAATACCCCCAAGGGTTTACAAGTTTCCAAGGCTTAAGCCCAGTTACACATAATGGTTATTCAAACCCACACAAATATAGCCCTCGGCTTACAAAACAGAGTCACGCAAGATGAGAGCATTGTACTCCCAACACACACACACTTCCACACCTTCAGTTAGGTAGATTCACCATATCTTTCCTTGGAAAAAAATCCTGTAGGGTGAGCATAAAGCCTAGTACGAAATTCTTAACAAAGTATATACATTTTATATAAGTCTCATGAGATGGAATGCTTATGCCATGTCACGCCTTTTTGAAAGTAAAACACACCTTCATCTTTTGAAAACTATCATGCTCAATGATGTCATGCAATTTCAACTGCTCAACATTTATCGAATTTTATTCAAGGGACGGTAAATACAACTCCGTAAAGCCCTAGGTCGGTGTCTGCAAGTAGACTATATAAGTGCTACCAATTTGTCATTTTTACCGGTATTAACCGGAAGGCTCGACACCTCTAACCTGTCATTTTTACCAGTATTAACTGAAAGGCTCGACATATATAATCTACACCACCTTTCAAGACTTACAACCGTATTTACCCCAAAATCATTTCATGAAAACTTGTTTCTCAGCATTCCTTTCTAAATGCAAAGTTTTCAAATCAAATTTCAAAACTCTTCATTATCAAATGAATTGATATGTCAATGCAATGATTAATAATACAGTACAATATTTCTTCCATTTTCAATACTCCCACACAATATTCCCATTGTGATCAAAATTCTCATTTCTCATTTCACATTTCAATGCAATTTCACAAGATAAATAAATACTTTTATTTTAATTCATCCAAGGAATAACATAATTCCCACATTTCAAACATTTCTAATAACTTAGTTATTTCAAGTCTATATCAACACTTTTAAACAATAATTTCCAAAACTTCAACAATTCTCTTATTTGATGGAAAACCATCATTTATATATAATAAATAAACACTTTTCATACATCATTTATTTTGGCACACAAAATAAATATAACAACTTATTCTAAAGATTTTCAACATCTTTCTTAAAAATCCTCAATTTCTAGGTTTTCTCACCAAAAACCATTCATCTTTAAATATTTGAGAAGATCTCACCAAAAACATCTTTCTTTTATCAACATAGTTAAAAAATCCTCAATTTCTATTTTAAAAGAAACAAGAAAGTAAACCCACCTTCAAAATCACTCATCTTCTTGAATCAACAATAAATTTTCAAAACTAATCAAAGGATGATTTCGAAAATCATCTAGATCTTGCAAAAACATACATATAACTCAAAGAAAATCCCTACCTCAAGCTTAGAAGAGAAGATGAGCAAAACAATGATGAAACTCCAAAGTTGTCAAAACCAACTTTTACTTGGATCAAAACGAAGCTCTTGATAAGCTCTATACTTAATCTCAAAGGAGCAAGGCAGGAAGATGCTTCCAAGTGAGTAGATCTAAAGATCTTAGAGCAAAAAGTGATTTTGGAGAGGAAGAGGGTGACTCACGACTTGGAAAGGGAAAAAGAGAAGAAAAAGTAAAGAAAAGGTTAAGTGAGGGACCTATTTATAGTGCTAGGTCAAAGTAAAATGAAGTCTCAAAGTCAACCCAAAAGATCAAGTCAAAGTCCTCAAAAGGTAGGCCCAAAACCGGACTAAAATCTGGAAAAAGAAATCTGTAGGGGTCGACCCTTGCAACACAAGGGTTGACCCTATGAAGAAATTTATGTTTGGCAGCACGCAAAGGGTCGACCCTTCCTAGACTGGTGTCCACCCCAATTTCCAGCAAGCAAATTTCAGAAACAAAGGGTCGACCCTTTCCAGACTGGTGTCTACCCCAATTTCCAGCAAGCAAATTTCAGAAACAAAGGGTCGACCCTTCCTAGACTGGTGTCAACCCTAGAACAAGATTTTTAAGTTCTCAAACAAATTTTCTACATAACCAAGTGTGAACGAGCAATCCTAACAAGTTTAAATTCATTTGTACTCCTGCAAAAACTAAGATACAACAACACTAAGATTCCCAAAATAAAATTAAGGATTAAAATACACTTCCTAAAAGCTTTGAAAGACACAAGTGCTACAACCTCCCCACCTTAGGAAATTTCGTCCCTGAAATTAGATCAAACTACCTAGCAAAGATTTTCAAGCGATCAAAATCACGCTACTTCATTTTCAATTCACGAAATTTGTTCTCAACCAAATCTTACCATTACATCATGGTTACCTCATTAACAACAACCTTCCAAAATACGTCTAAACATGAAGTTTCCCAATAAAAGTAAATGGTAAACCACAATAACTTCATGCTTAAAATAACAACATACACAACAACATGTGTTTAACAATTTTAATACATTTCCCTCAAACAATAGGAAATATTACAAAGGAATGTAACTTAATCATTTTCAAATAAACTTGAATACTTGGAACGCACTTCCGCCTCCTATTCCCACGTCGCTTCTTCAATCCCATGGTGTCTCCACAACACCTTTACCAATGGTATAGTTTTGCCCTGTAACGCTTGCTCCCGAGTATCTAATACCGATTGTTCTTCGTAAGAGGCATCCTCATCTATCTCCAAGTCAACCCAATCAAGCACATGAGAGGGGTCGGGTTCATACTTCCTAAGCATAGCTACATGAAACACATTGTGAACTCCCAAAAGTTGTGGCGGTAAAGCTAACCGGTATGCGACTTCCCCAATTTGCTCTAAGATCTCAAAAGGCCCAATGAACCTTGGAGATAATTTGCCACTCTTACCAAATCTCATCGAACCCCGCCTTGGAGAGATTTTTAGAAACACATGGTCACCAATTTCAAAAGATAAAGGTCTTCTTCTCTTATCGGCATTACTCTTTTGTCGGTTTTGGGCCGTAGCTAACCTCTTCCGAATGAGAACAACTTTCTCGGTTGTCTCTCTAACAATTTTCGGACCCAGTAACGGTGCATCACCCACTTCGGCCCAACAAACAGGTGATCTACAAGATCGGCCATACAAGGCCTCAAATGGTGCCATCCCAATACTAGCTTGGTAACTATTGTTGTAAACAAACTCAATCAATGGTAAGTGCCTTTCCCAAGGCCCCTTAAAATCAAGGACACAAGCTCTAAGCATGTCCTCCAAAATCTGAATGGTACGTTCCAACTGTCCATCGGTTTGAGGGTGATAAGCAGTGCTAAGAGTCAACTTAGTTCCCAATGCCTCTTGAAGGCTTTGCCATAATCGGGCAGTAAAACGAGGATCCCTATCCGACACAATAGTCACAGGGATTCCATGAAGTCGAACTATCTCTCTAATGTACAACTCTGCCAAGCATTCAACTGAGTCGCTGGTGCACATCGGAATAAAATGGGCAGACTTAGTCAACCTATCAACAATCACCCAAACGGCGTCATTGCTTGTTGTGTTCTAGGAATCCCAACTACAAAATCCATGGTAACACACTCCCATTTCCACTTGGCTATGGGTAAGGGTTGTAATAAACCCGCTGGTCTTTGGTGTTCGGCCTTCACTTGTTGACAAGTAAGGCACTTCGATACAAATAAAACGAATCGCATTTCATACCCCTCCACCAAAACTGACGACTAAGATCATGATACATTTTAGTGCCTCCTGGGTGTACCGCAAGGTAGGTTGAGCAGTCAAAGTAAACAAGGTAGGTTGAGCAGTCAAAGTAAACAAAGTAGCACTCTCGCTAGACTCACCCAAGTATAAATCAAACTTGCCAATTTCACCTAGCATAACCCATTCCCGAATGGCTACACTTGCCAAACTACTCACAGATTTTTGACTCAAAGCATCGGCTACTACATTGGGCTTCCCTGGATGATAATGTAACTCAAAGTCATAATCCTCCATAAATTTCATCCACCTTCGTTGACGTAAATTCAAGTCCTTTTCAGAAAACAAATACTTTAGACTCTTATGATCAGAGAAGACTTCAAACTTCTCACCGTACAAGTAATGCCTCCAAACTTTCAAGGCAAAAATCACCACTGCTAATTCTAAATCATGGGTGGGGTAATTTTTTTCATGAGTTTTCAATTGTCGTGAACTGTAGGCCACAAATTTTCTCTTTTGCATCAAGACCCAACCAAGTCCATCCCCGAACGCATCACAATAGACAGTGTAATTCAAACCCTTTTTCGGAATTATCAAAACCGGTGCAGTAGTCAATTTAGTCTTAAGCTCTTGGAATGACTTTTCACAAGACTCGCTCCACACAAATTTGATACCCTTTCTAGTCAACCTAGTCAAAGGTGCAACTAGTCTAGAGAAGTCCCTTACAAAACGTCGATAATACACCGTTAATCCCAAGAAACTCTGGATCTCAAAAACATTCTTGGGTTGTTCTCAATCCTGTACGGCATATATCTTTGAGGAGTCCACAGTTACTCCCTCTCTAGACACTACATGCCCCAAAAACTTCACCTCAGTTAACCAAAACTCGCATTTCTCAAATTTGGCATACAATTGGTGCTCACTAAGTAAACCCAGCACTACCCGCAAGTGAGTCTTGTGTTCCTCCTCGGAGGTTGAATAAATCAATATGTCGTCCACAAAGATGACCACAAAATAGTCCAAGTATTCTCGAAAAATTATGTTCATCAAATCCATAAAGGAAGCCGGCGCATTGGTTAACCCAAAGGGCATTACAAGGAATTCATAGTGGCCATAACGCGTACGAAAGGCCGTTTTCTGAATGTTCTCCTCCCGGACTCTCAACTGATGGTACCCCGACCTCAAATCTATTTTTGAGAAGCAACGAGACCCTCTAAGTTGGTCAAACAAATCATTTATTCTGGGTAGAGGATACTTGTTCTTAACTGTAACTCTATTCAACTTGCGGTAATCAATACACAACCGCAACGATCCACCATTCTTCTTCGCAAAGAGAGCCGGTACTCCCCAAGGTGATGTACTAGGACAAATGAAGCTCTTATTTAAAAGCTCTTGGAGTTGAATCTTCAACTCATGTAATTTGGCGGGTGCAAATCTATACGATGACATGGAAATCGGTGTCGTGCCAGGCACTAATTCAATGGAGAACTCGATCTCTCGGTGAGGTGGTAAACTAGTAAGATCTTTTGGAAATACAACCGGGTATTCACAAACTACCCTTGGTAACTCAACACGAACCCCGTCACTCTCACTATCCAAGAGAGTTGTAAGAAGGCCACTAAGTTTGCTCCTACTACGAGGGTCAACAACTGGTGACAAGGTTCTATCAACTCGGTTCCCCAGAAAATAGAAACGATCACTGCTCGAAATGCACACCGTAACTCTCTGACGGTAACAATCAATCACAGCTTGGTAAGAACATAACCAGTCCATTCCTAAAATGACATCAAAACTCGACATATCTAGCAACACAAAACAAAATGAAAGTCGACGCCTGGCAACTTCTATTTCACAATCACGACAACCGCAGTCTAAATCAACTGTACCCCCAACAGGTGACTCTACTCTGAGTGGAGACACTAACCGTGCTACTTTCAACCCCAATGCAGAAGCAAATGTAGTAGATATAAATAAATTAGACGCACCCGTGTCTATCAACACATTAGCCAAAGAATTACACATAACAAAAGTACCTCTCACAATTGAGGATTCTGGCAACTGCTCTGGCACGGTAGCAGCATACACGGGTCCCTATGGCCCTTGATTAACTTGTTCCCCTCTCGGAGCATAAGCCTGTTGTACTAACTGAGCCGAAGCGGCTCCCTAACTTGCTCGTAAAGCCTGAGTTGAATGAGCCTACTGGTGGCTCTGAGTCTGCTTCGACCTTGATGCGCCAAATGTGCCTCCTAACTAAGGGCAAGATCTCATCATATGCCCCGGCTGACTACATTGATAATAATTAAATCCTTGGCCTCTATTCTGAGACTGAGATTGAGTTTGAGATCGGTTAGGTGGTGGTAACATCAATTGTCCTCCATCCTTCTGTGGGCACAAAAAGGCTTTATGGCCCGGTTGGCCACACTTAAAACACGAGAAGCCACTCGACGCACTTTTTCCCGGACCCGCACTAGGCAAAGGAAAAGTGGATCAAGACTGCTGTGTTTGGGACTGGAGTGGATAGGCGTTCCTGCTCTTCTTATTTTGCCTATAGTCTCCTTGAGACTCTTGGCCTCTAGAATTCGAACTCCGAAGTTTCTCCTCCTCGGCTTGTATGGAAATTTCTATGTATGCTGCCGTCTCCACAAGACGGTCATATTCCCCAATCATATTCCCGACAAGCTTGAAGAAGACCTTAGTTTTCAAATTCTATGCAACGACGCTCTTCCATTGCCACCAACTTTGGTGCAAATTTGGACAAGCTAGAAAAGACCGCCTCAAACTTGGCCACGAACATGTCGAGTTCTTTGAGGTCTTTAAACTCTTGCCTAAATCTCTCCCTATGAGTGGGAGGTATGTACTTATCTTGGAAAGCAACCACCAAGGCTTCCCATGATGGTTCCACCCTACCCTTGGCATATTTCCACCATTGACCCGCATCTCCTTTAAGGTAGTAACTCACTAGAGTCACTCTTAGTTCACTATCTTCAATGTGAAGCATCTCAAATGTCTTCACCGTTTGTTCGAGCCACTCATCTGCTTTCTTAGGCTCGGGGCCACCATAGAACTCATTCGGTTTGGCCCGCAAAAATTCCCGAGTAAGGAAACTCGCTCTAGCCTCCACAGTGTTCTCTCGGTGTAGACGTGCCCCGAGGGCCTCATGCTACAGTTCGGACTCAAATGTCACAGTTCTGAATCTAATCCCACAAAGTGTAATGCGAGACTGATAAATCACCAAAGAGTCCAAATCCGGCAAATCGTTTTGAAAAACTGATTTTTAAGAAAGAAGTGCCAAACATAGACTGCTTTGCCAGATACAGAGTCGCCACCTAAATGTTTTTGTTTTGGGAAATTTAGGAAACCCTGACTCGTTGCCTAAGGCCACGTGTCCGTCATCACCAAAGTTACCTCGGCTCGGGAACTTGGGTACGATTGGGGAAGGTCATCTAGGAGCACCTCCGCTCGCCCGATCAAAGATCGGCCTGTACTAAGCATGATATTTTGTTTTGAAAACATGTGCGTTCTTATTCCGATTAATTAGCTAGAATCACTATGTGATGCGCATAACACACAAGTATAGACTAGATTGCCTAATTTGGAACAAAGCATCGCATATCCGTTTGTTTGGAAATGGTTTGAAGTTTGCTACTCGTAAGTAGGCTAAAATGCGGATTTCAATGAATCATTCCAGTTCAAGTAATCCAACCTTCACCCACAGGCATTCAGGCAGTTATATCATATAAGCAATTAGCCTCATGGCAAGCATGCTGTCATGTTAACACTCACATACATGCAAGATGCTAAAGCATAAACACTCACAGTGTACTCCGAGCCAAAACAAGAAACTAGTTAGAAATCATGCATGATCCTAGCTCATGTTAAAATGGCTAATGCATCGCATGGAAAGTGCAACTACAATAGGCTCGGCCAATCTAAAATGGCATATGAGATGTGACAATTCGATACATGTATTCAAGTAGAAATTGAAATACAATGCAGTTAGTATGATGCGCCGAGCCCGGTGCATGCAATACAGGTGAATGGTGCAAACATGCATAGCATAAGGATGCTAATTGAAACATGACCTAGAACTAACCATCATAAGCAGTTAAGTAAAATGGAGAAAGACATGGGATTGGAAGACATTTACATACTCACACACACTTATTACAAAATTCGCCCTCTCGACGGAAGGTCCGAAAGAACAATACAAATTGACTAATTAACTAACTAACTAGCTAATTAATTATTACACAACACTTAACTAATTAAACAAATTAATTAAGCTACTAAAGCGGTAAAGAGGCCTCAGAAAGAGGGACAAATGCATGCATGCTCGGCTCTGCTCGGAAATCTATCGCCATGCTCATGCTGCCTCAGTTTACACTGCTCTGCACCTCTGAAAACTGTGCAAGTCTCAAGGATGCTTCTGAATCACCTTCTAGGTGCTGTGAGAGGACATCGGCCAAGTGGAAAGGAACACCAGCCATGTGGAATTGGTCATCGACCATTTGTGAGGATCTCGGCCAAAAATGCTTAGTCGATCGGCACTGAAGATGGCCGGCCGGCCATATCTTCCTGCAGAATGCTGTTTTGCTGCAGCAGAGGACAAACAAAGCATGGCAATACATTTTCAAAGCAATGTGTGCACAACCATTCTTCCTATCATGTTATAAACTCAAGGGAGTATGGTTCTCGACCCTCGAGCCATCAATCACGTATTTCTATGCATGATGGCCAAAGGAGCCAAGTGTGCAAATCAATATGGAATGAATGCACAAAACATATGAAGGCCTCACACTCTATCATGTTGGATCAAGAGCGTCGGCGAGTAAGGATTGAGACACGTTTCGTCACTCCAAGTACGAACGTTCCTCGCTCTTCGTGTTTGGTTTGACACCCTAAACCAAACACAATGCAATGCATGCAACGAAGTACAATGCAACATAGAAATACAAGGCAATATAACATGAGCATGGCAAATGCAATGCAATGCAACCTAGTCAAGCATGTGACAAAATGCAAACTAGCAAGCATGCAAAATGCAACCTAAACGTACAAACATGCAACGTAATAGGCATGCGACAACAGTACCAACAACAAGGATGCGATAAGCATGCAACGACACACAAACCGCATGATCCATGGACTTACACTGAAACTGGGTAGGCCTCAGCCACACCAAAACAGTGGCCAAAATGATGAAGTGATAGAATGAAACGCACAATAAGCATGTACGTGCAATGGTCCAAGAGTTAAGGCATAAGGTCACAACACCCAAACATGAACGAGGGGTGACAATCATGGTAGTATGGTGACACCATAAGCTTTGAAATTATGTTAAGAGTGATGCCAAATCAAACACATAACACAAGCGAGGCATGCTAATGGACTTCAAGGTACTTGAACCATGGCCATATCAATCAAGCCCCAAAGGACCAAGGTGACCCAAAACAGTCCCAAGGCAGTCCAAAACAAGGCTAGAACATGCATGGGATGAGGCCAAAACATGCTAGAAAGGTGAGCACAAAACAAGACGCATACAAAGCCAAAAGGGGCAATTGCACTACACCTATTACAACCAAACATGGCATGACTTAGGCCAATAAAATTAGAGTTATGGCATGTTAGAATGAGCCCAAAAACCCACTTAGATGGCATCCCAAAGGCCTAAGTATGATGGCATGCACAATAACCTATTCTTAAGGCATGACACACAAACTATCCAAAGCATGGAATAGGTGATAAATGCAAGTGTGTGACCATGAAACATGGACTAAAATTACATTTCACATGATGCCAAATCATGAAAATACTTCAAGTAACACATGCTAATGAACTCAAGGCACAAAGCTTACAAGCTAGAATGCACCAAGGCTATGCAAAACAATGCATGCATGACCAAGAAAACACTTAACAGAGTTTAATCATGGTAAAACATGAGAGAAAGCTCCTTGGAGTCGAGCCAAAACATGCAAGAATAGTGGTCCAAACACAAGATGCATGTTATGCAAACATGCAAGATTACTCTACAAGTATGTGAAGCATGCAAGATGCCGTCAAACCAACATGGAATAGAGTTAAGGCAGGTCCTAAAAGCCACTAAAAAGTGCTGAAATAGAACCAAGACATGCTAAGTAAACATGCTACTCTTATAAGCCAACAACACAAGCATATGAGACATAAGGAGAGAGGGGTGTCCCCGTCCTATACAAGACTCCAAAACCAGTTCTCCACCACTGAAAATCCCCTGGATTTCAATGGTGGGAAGGTCAAAATAAGATGATCCCAAAGCTTAAAAGTAAAGGCACAAAATAAGGCCAAACAAGGCCTAAGAGGGGGTAGACAACCCCCAACCAAAAAGTGACCTTAAGAAACTAAAACAAGCATATAAAATCAGAACTTTTTGTAGTTTAGAGTCAATCAAGCTTGAAACAATATAGAAGTATGTGTAAAAGCTTAAGCAAGAATGGGGTATCTAAAGTTTAGAACCTCACCTTTGAAGAACAACTTCATGAACACAAGACCAGCAACTCTCTCTGATCAAAATCAGCTCAAGAACCTTAAAATCAACCTCCTAGTACCTCAGCACACAAGGATGGTGTAGTGCTAGGTGTTTATGTGCAATAGTAAGAACAAAACACACTTTTGGGCTCAAACACACACACAAATCTAGAGAGAGGGAGATATATAGAGAGAGATATATATCTAACTTATATATCAGATTTCTAGAACCCCTGGAAAGGGAGGGGAGGCTCCCTTCTTATAGAAATCCAATTTGCAAAGCTTCTTGGAGAAGCTAAGCAAGGGGCAAATCCCTCCATACACGTGTATGGAGGGGGGGAATTGTGCGTGCCAACTGGCACAAAATATCTGCATAAAGCAGATGAAACAGGGTTCAGCTACCAAAAATGACCGATCGACCAACATAAGGGCCGGCCGACCAAAAAAAGTGCCGACCGGCCAACACTTTTGGCCGATGGCAAGAAAACAAGGCCGATGGCTTCATGCCTTGGCCGGTGGTTTGAGGGAATGGCCAACAAGCCACCCTCTTCCCTAAGAAGCACAAACACAAGTGCTTGGTCCACAACCAAGCACAAAACAGTCAAGTTGAGAGATCTTGAGGCAAGGGGCGCTGCCGAGACCTCCGAGAACTCAAAACAAACACAAGCATGGATGATCATCGGGTGTTCAAACGATGACGTCCAAGTCTTGAGGACGGTCAAAAATGGGGTGTCTACAGTTGCCCCTCTTTGACAGAACTCGAAAGTCGTAAAAAATGACAGGAGTGAATGTCAAAGCCCAGAGACGACCCATTTTTTACAAAGCCGAAGACTTAGACAAGCATACAAGATAGCAAGATATGTGCCCACAGGCGGGGGCAAAAATGGAAAGGACATGCACACTGCCGAAAATAACTTATGATCATGCAAAGAGAGGTGTAATGAAGCATAACATGCAACG
Source organism: Camellia sinensis (assembly GCF_055761805.1). NCBI lineage: Eukaryota > Viridiplantae > Streptophyta > Magnoliopsida > Ericales > Theaceae > Camellia > Camellia sinensis. The sequence continues at coordinate 20,430,486 of NC_138966.1, forward strand.
ATTTAAGCAAGCAAATAAGAATCAAACTACATTTCATGCAGAAAGGACGTAAGAAAATATGCAATCTTAGCGAACATGTGCGATCGATACATAAAGCGAACGTGTGATAGATACACAAAGTGAGCATGTGTGATAGATACACAAAAGGTGAACGAAGTATGATAGATACACTAAGTGAGTATGTGTGATAGATACACAAAAGCAAACAAAGTATGATCGATACACTAAGTGAACATGTGTGATAGATACACAAAAGTGAACAAAGTGTGATAGATACACTAAGTGAACATGTGTGATAGACACACAAAAGCGAACAAAGTGTGATAGATACACTAAGTGAAAAGAGTGTGATAGATACACAAAATGAGCAAAGTGTGACAGATACACAAAGGCGAACAAAATGTGATAGATACACTAAGGTGAACAAAGTGTGATAGATACACTAAGTGAACATGTGTGATAGATACACAAAAGCGAACAAAGTGTGATAGATACACTAAGTGAACAAAGTGTGATAGATACATTAAGTGAACATGTGTGATAGACACACAAAAGCGAACAAAGTGTGATAGATACACTAAGTGAAAAGAGTGTGATAGATACACAAAATGAGCAAAGTGTGATAGATACACAAAGGCGAACAAAGTGTGATAGATACACTAAGGTGAACAAAGTGTGATAGATACACTAAGTGAACATGTGTGATAGATACACAAAGTGAACGTGTGTGATAGATACACAAAATGAGCGTGTGATAGATACACAAAGTGAACATGTGATAGATACATGAAATGAGCATGTGATAGATACACAATGTAAACGTGTGATAGATACACAAAGTGAGCGTGTGGTAGATACACAAAACAAACATGTGATAGATACACAAAGTGAACGTGTGTGATAGATACACAAAACGAGCGTGTGATAGATACACAAAGTGAACATGTGATAGATACACAAAGTGAACGTGTGTGATAGATACACAAAATGAGCGTGTGATAGATACACAAAGTGAACATGTGATAGATACATGAAGCGAGCGGAGTGTGATAGATACACTAAGCAAACAAAGTGTGATAGATACACTAAGCAAACATGTGGTAGGTGAATGAAGTGTGATAGATACACTAAAGTGAATCAAGTAAAGTGTGATAGATACACAAAGAGTGAACACAAAGTGTGATAGATGCACTAAGTGACAAAGTGTGATGGATACACAAAAGGTGAACACAAAGTGTGATCGATGCACTAAGTGAACAAAGTGTGATGGTTACACAAAAGGTGAACACAAAGTGTGATAGATGCACTAAGTGAACAAAGTGTGATGGATACACTAAGTAAAGCGAGTGTGATAGATACACAAAAGGTGAACACAAAGTGTGATAGATGCACTAAGTGAACAAAGTGTGATGGATACACAAAATGTTAATGTGTGTGATAGATACACAAAGTGTTAATGTGTGATGGATACACAAAATGTAAATGTGTGTGATGGATACACAAAGTGTTAATGTGTGTGTGGTAGATACACAAAATGTTAATGAAGTGTGATGGATACACTAAAGGAATGATCTTAAACGGAACTTTTTTGAATGAACCGTACATACAATATCGTGCATGAATGAGAAAGAATCTTGATAGGTACAATGCAATACAATGCGTGATGTTTAAGGAAACATAGCAGCGCTTTAGAAAGCACCTCATGGGATGAGTGGCGATGAACCGCTCTACTCTGATGGGGATCCGCCCCCTTGTGTTCTTCGAACACTTACCTTGCGTTCTTCGAGCTCTTACCTTCGACTCACAGTTCAAAGGTCCTGATATGCTGACAAGGGGTAACCTCTATATGTAGAAGCCACGAATGTCGTTTTCCCTCCTGATCATGTTCACAACTTTCCCTACTCTCCAACGGGGTGACAGACTAGGTTGGTTCAGTATCCAGAATTGAGTTGCGCACACGCTATCTCAACCTATGGGGCTTCCATACAGATTTCAAGCCGAGGATACACCCCTGGGTATTTAAACCAGACTTTAGTCTCAGAAATCCCAAACCTTTGCGTTCTAGGCATCAGCCATTCAAACTCTAGTGTCCACCGTCGCAGTTGGTCTCCTAGGAACTCATTGCAAACACAGCCAAGATAACTCTGGCAGGGAATGGTACTCAGGGAGAACACTTCTGATTGCCATTCTCTCTTGAAGCAAACTTGATCTTGAGCTTGAGGTAGAGGCACACTTATACTTCAGAGCATTGACAAGGCCCTGAAGAGGTACATCCGGAGTACAATCACAGAATTTTTTTGAAGTTGAAACACACTCAGATGCTCCAAACTTTCCCTCTTTTCTTTTGCTTTGCAGTCTGGAACCTATATAGCTTCAGATAGGTCCTGATTTTACTGTTCTCACATGACCTAGGTTGAACCCTGCAGTTTTATAAAATAACAAATTCTATTTTGCACAAATGTAAAGAATGGCGCAGCACTTTGAGTACAAAACGATTTATTTGAAATTAAAATTGAATTCTTGACCGGGTATTGAGCCTATGACCGACCACAACCAAAATGACTCAAAAATGGAAAATAAAGGTAAAACAACCCAAACACATTTATTGACACTCAAAGCGACTCAAAACAAGAATTGAGACAGACAAAACAAAACACAAGACTCAAATGTGCACAGGGAGCCTGTTTCTCCGGGTATTGTTTCCCACCCTTTCTCATTTGTAATTCTCACATCACTCGGCCCTCAGGCTCTGTTTTTCTGAAAAAGCCCTTTTCTCACTTTTTCTCTCAGCGCACATCTCTCTATTCTTCAATCTCTCATTTTTTATCCCTCCCATGGGTGGTTGGTGGGTAAACAAGAAGTTGCGGGCTCTTGCCCCTAGCATGCCGCTAGATTCTTCTTCTTCTGCTCACAACAGTGAACTTCTCCCACAGAGGGATTCTGGTGCAACCAGATGTGCAACAGATCTGCAATTGACATCGATTGACGATGCACTTGGCCAGTTTAGATATGATCAGACATGTCCTGATGAGGGAGTGGAATATCCTGATCCATTCCAATCCGTGCTTCGCACTTGGCTTGAAACCTCGCTGCTTGGAGGATGTGAGAGCTTTCTGCCCTTTTGCTATTAGCTTCAGTTGTGCCCTTTTCTGGCAGGTAGAGTGCCCTTTCTGGCAAGTATGTTGACAATGGGGGAAAGACAGAACACCTGACTCAACTGTGCCCCTAATTCATCATTTTGACCATTTTTTGTTTTTGCTACTACTAAAACAATTTTGACCAACATGAGAGTTAGATTAACATGCTTGTTCGATTTTTTGATTTAAAATCATGCAAGTTAGGCTACGAGCACTGAAAATTTTCCTTTTTGGGTTCAAGATATGGTCTAGTTTTGGAAAAATAGAATAATTTTCGAAAGAATTAGTCTACCTCATTAAAAATTCTCAAAAACTATTTTTGCAAAATGGCCCTTGCTCAACGAGCACGGAATTTACTCTTGAGATGCACAATCTCAGATCCAAAACAATGGAAAATTGCCCCTTGTCTGAATGGCACCACAGCGCACTGTATGGCAACGGAAAGTTGCCCCTTGTTTGAATAGCACCGCAGCACACTATAACCAGTTCTCATAGTGTGATCATAACCGAACTCTCGGATACAGAGAAGACAAAGATGATCAGAACCATTACATGGACACGGTCGATTTGGAAGTGTTTATGGCTGGACTTCATAATGAAGTTGCCTACTGTAGACACCCCATTTTTGACCGACCTTGAGACTCAGACGTCACCAGTTGAGCACTTGGTGATATTACATAACGTGCTCGTTCAGAAGTTTCAGAGTCTTGGCTGCGAGCCCCGCCTCCGGATTTCCGAACCCTCTTCTGTGCCTTGTCTCGGTTTGCGAACCAGACTCGGTTTTCTCTGTTTCTTTTCCTGAGGGAAGGGAGAGGTCCCGTAGACTATCTCTCAATGCCCGTGGGCTACATTTGGTGGCCGTAGGCCATTTTTCCCATTTCGGAGCCCGGTTTCCGGTTTTCGGAGCCGTCAGGCCGTGTGCCTCGGTTCGGGACCGCCTAACCATCTCCGTTTGCTCTGATTTTTGGAATACATCTTATTTTCTCCCTTTTGAGGGACACTGGGGTCTGAGAAACTCACTTCATGGCCGAACGCCACTTTCGGTGTTTAACGGGCAGTTTTCGGGGCCCCGAACTGCGTGTTTTGGCCCCCGAACATTCGTTTTGCATCGGTTTTCGTTCATTTTTGGCAGGTACCTCTGTTTTATCACCAGGAAGGTCAATGAAGGGTGGGAGGCTAGTAATTGTTGCAGCAACCAGTTATCTCTCCTCCGGAGCCTCCCGGCGCCCGTTTTTCTGACTTCCGGGCCAATGTTGAACACCCTGGGGTTAGTGTTGCCAACTTTCAACCACATATTTGTGATGTACACACATGGGAGGCCACTAAAAAGTGGTGGCCGGCCATTAATTCAATTTGACCCTTTTGAACCCCTCCTTCCGGGCTAATGTTGAACACCTTGGAGCCATTTTCTTCAAACCCAAACCACATATTTGTGATGTACACACATGGGAGGCCACTAAAAAGTGGTGGCCGGCCATTAATTCAACTTGACCCTTTTGACCCCTAGCTGGCCGGCTAGGGGAGGTGGCTGGCCGGCTAGGGGGTGTGGCTGGCCGGCCACCTGCAAAAAAAGTGATAGGCCGGCCGTGTTCCTTGCACTGTGCACTTTACAGCTGTGGGGCAATATCCCCCAGATATTTTCTGTGTCCGGGGGATATTTTGTGGGGGAGTTTTACCCTCCTTTTCCCCCACCTTTACACCCCTTCTTTGGCCTATATAGCAAGCAAACCTTGTTCTTTGTTGGGGTTAGAAAATTTACTCTTCAAGCTTCCATAGCCAACTCCATCTTCTTCCTCCTCAATTCTTCAAAAAACCCTAAGTTACTACACCACCATTTACACTACAACACCAAGCTCTACCACCACCACTCCATTCCAAGAGAAAGGAGAGGAATTCCAGAAGCTAAGAGGCAACAAAGTTGGCCCAAGAAGCAACAAAAGAATTGATCTTCAAGGGTAAGTCCACTTTCTCTCTTTTGAGCTCATTTTTTGCAACATTTCTTAGCCTTTCTTTCTTGTACATTTGAGCTCCGACCAAAACTGGAAAGATCATTATTTTGAGCTCATTTTCATGTCTCATTAAGGGCTCAACCCTGTTTGAGCCCTCCATGTTGCACTTGCTTCAATGTCCTCCTTAAATACCGTTTTCTTGCATGCTTTGGCAGCCCATTATGCTTCCATTTTTGGACGATTTGCAGGCCTAGAGATAGTCTTATTTTGACCTTCTTAACATGTTTCATTAAGGGTCTTTGGCCATTTGTGGAATATTTTGCATACCTCATGTTATAGCCACTTTTGAGCCTAATTTTGCATTGCATTTCTAGCATGTTTGTATTCTGTTTTGGCTGTTTTACAGTTCTGGAAATATGCTTATTTTTTGTCCCTCTTCAATGTTGTAGAAGGGAATTTTTCAGTTTGAGCATTGCATATACCACTTGCCTCTTTGGCTACCTTTTGGTTCGTTTTCTTGCGTGTTTAGTTAGCCTACCATGCTTTTGTTTTCGGCCATTTTACAGGCCTAGAGATAGTCTTATTTTGATCTATACTTCATGTTTCATTAACATTTTTTTTCTGTTTGGTGATTATTTTGTATACTTCATGTTATAGCACCTTTTGAGCTTTGTTTTGCATCACATTTTTAGCATATTTGTATACTGATTTTGAGGCTACCATATACTGTAAATGTTCATATTTTTGGTCCCTCTTCAGTGTTGTAGAAGGAAATTTTTCAGTTTGGGTTTTTCTTATACCACTTGCTTCATTACCCCTCTTTTGCCCCCTTTTCTTGCATACTATTTTTCCCTTACCTATGCTTGCTGTTTGGCCATGTTTATAACTGTGAAAGTGCATCTTTTGGGACTGTCTAGCTTTTGTCTTTGCATTGCATGTCCATATTGTGCATGTTTAGCATAGCTATAGGTCATTTCGGGTGCCTAATGTTGCATTTCGGGACATTTCCTTGCATTTCATGTCATTTCGCCTCATCCCGGGGCTGTTTTCCCCTTGTTTTGTTACTGGAATTCCATTAGCATGCTTGCATATCATTTTTGCCATGTTGCATCACATTTTATCATTGCCTCGGTTTGCGTGCCCGTGTGCACGCATTTCGAGGCACCTCATTTTTATCCGACGGCATCCTATGTGAGTGTGGCTGAGGCTCACTCATGTTGGTATAAGCCCATATCATGTTTCCATATCATTTCATCGCATTCTGCCATTGCCTCGGTTTGCGTGCCCGTGTGCACGCATCTCGAGGCACTTCGTTTTTCATTCATCGGCATCTTATGTGAGTGTGGCTGAGGCTCTCTCATGTTAGTATAAGTCCATTTCTCATTTTCCATGTCATTTGCATTGCGTATGCACCGCCTCGGTTTGCGTGCCCGTGTGCACGCATTTCGAGGCACTTCATTTTCTGCCATCGGCATCTTATGTGAGTGTGGCTGAGGCTCTCTCATGTTAGTATAAGTCCATTTGTCATTTTCCATGTCATTTGCATTGCGTATGCACCGCCTCGGTTTGCGTGCCCGTGTGCACGCATTTCGAGGCACTTCATTTTCTGCCATCGGCATCTTATGTGAGTGTGGCTGAGGCTCTCTCATGTTAGTATAAGTCCATTTTGTCATTTTCCATGTCATTTGCATTGCGTATGCACCGCCTCGGTTTGCGTGCCCGTGTGCACGCATTTCGAGGCACTTCATTTTCTGCCATCGGCATCTTATGTGAGTGTGGCTGAGGCTCTCTCATGTTAGTATAAGTTCATTTGTCATTTTTCATGTCATTTGCATTGCGTATGCACCGCCTCGGTTTGCGTGCCCGTGTGCACGCATTTCGAGGCACCTCATTTTCTGCCATCGGCATCTTATGTGAGTGTGGCTGAGGCTCTCTCATGTTAGTATAAGTCTATTTGTCATTTTCCATGTCATTTGCATTGCGTATGCACCGCCTCGGTTTGCGTGCCCGTGTGCACGCATTTCGAGGCACCTCATTTTCTGCCATCGGCATCTCATGTGAGTGCGGCTGAGGCTCACTCATGTTGGTATAAGCCCATTTGTCTTTTTTCATATCATCGCCTCGGTTTGCGTGCCCGCGTGCACACATTTCGAGACACACATCATTTTCTCGGTTTGCGTGCCCGTGTTCACGCACTCCGAGGCATTTCATTTTCATAGCATTCTGCATTTTCTCGATTTGCGTGCCTGCGTGCACGCATTTCGAGGCATCTCATTTCATACCATTGTGTACGTTAGGATTGTATCTTAGTTGAATTTCATGCATATCATGCATATTGCATCGTGTCCGGAATAGGAGTTAGCCCGGGCACGGGAAACGAGGTACATTTCGTACTCCGAGTGACGGAATGTGTCTCAATTCCCCAGTCACCGACACTCCGGATTATCCATGATGGAGTTAGGTTTTAGCTGTAATTTCATGTGCATTCATCCTATATTGAGTTGTGCATTTCGACTCCTCGGCCATCATGCCTCGGTATGCGTGATTGGTGGCACGAGGATCGAGACATGCATATATTTGTGCAAATACATTGCTATGCCCCTTTCCTGCTCTCTGTTGCAGCAAAACCAGGAATCAGCAACTTTCCGGGACTTGGCACGCTTTTCAAGAATAACAGGTGTAAACAGAGGCTAATTGGGGCATTCCGGTGGATTTCCGCGCAAGACAATTCGGACATGCATCATCCATCAGAAGCAAAGCAGTCCCTGGCTTGCACGCCAGATTTATTTGCTTTCTTAGTTAATTCATTAATTAATTAGGATTTTGTAATATTTTGGACTGTAATATTCTTTTATTCGGGACTGTAATATTTGGACTGTATTATTTATTCGGACCCTCTGCGCGAGGGCCACAACTGTAATAAGTGTGCGTGAGTGTGATGTATGTCTTCCAACCCCACGTCTTTCTCCCTTTTATTTATCCGCTTATGATGGTTAGATTAGGGCATATTTAAATTAGCATACAGTATGACAGCATGTTTGCATCATTCATCTGTATTGCATGCATCGGGCTCGGCGCATCATACTAACTGCATTGTACTTTCAATTCCAAATTGAATACATGGTAGTTATAGCATTCCATATGCCATCTTAGAATAACCGAGCCTGCTATAGTTGCATTTTGCATGTGTTGCATTAGGCATTTCTGTACACTTAGGATCATGCATGATTTCTAATATAGTTTCTATTTTGGCTTGGAGTACTCGGTGAGTTTTATGCTTTAGCATCCTTGCATGCGTGTGAGTGAATGCCATGATAGCATGCTTACCATGAGGCTATGTGCTTATGTGATATATCTGCCTGAATGCCTGTGGGTGAAGGTTGAGTTGTTTAGATTGGAATAAATCATCGACTGTTTGTTTTAAGCCCACTAGATAGTGGCAAAACCATCTTTTCTAAACCCACCTGCGGGTGGTAAAATCTGCATTTTAAGCCTACTTGCGAGTAGCAAATCATCTTTCAAATAAACAAGCATGAAATGTTTTGTTCCAATTCGGGCGATCCAGTCTATACTTATATGCTGTGAGCATCACATAGTAACCTAGGCTAATAAACCGGAATAAGAACTCACAATGTTTTCAAAAATTGATATCATGGTTAGTAGAGGCCGGTCTATGACCGGGCGAGCGGGGGTGCTCACGAAGTGACCTTCCCCAATCGTACCCAAGTTCCCGAGCCGAGGCAACTTTGGTGATGACGGACACGTGGCCTTTTGGCACCGAGTCAGGGTTTCCTAAATTTCCCAAAATAAAATATTTAGGTGGCGACTCTGTATCTGGCAAAGCAGTCCATGTTTGGCACTTCTTTCAAAAATCTGTTTTCTCAAAACGATTTGCCGGATTTGGACTCTTTGGTTCAGACTTAGAACCATGACTACGAAAAGTCGAGTCCGAGCTGTAGCGAGGCCCCCCGCGGGCTTGTTACACCTACGTATCCCAAACATGGGAATCAAGCCTGACGTAGTTCGGGGGTTAAGGTACACTCAGGTATTTAACCTCTCCTTTTGCGCTCTAACTTTTGCCAAGGCCGCCCTTCCAGGTTTTCAACCTTGCGAGCTTTGTTTTTCTTTTCTTTTCATTTCTTTTCTTTTCATTTATTTTTTTCATCTTTTCTTCATTCTTTGTATTTTTTTTTCTTGCTCTTTTTCTTCTTTTCGTTTCTTGCTCTAACTTTTGCCTGGGTCACCCTTCTGGGTTTTCGGCCCAGCGAGCCTCTCAAGGGTAAAAGTGTAACTTTGTCCATGTTGATCGGTTTGAGATCTCGAAGCCATCTGAATCTAGGAGAATGGCTGCTGTTTACTGATGACGTAGAAGTCCATCCAATGGGAGGCTGAAGTTGCCCCTAATGTGGTGGATAGGAACTCAGTTGTTCTTCAGCAATACTTTCTTCTTTCCTCCCTTCTAGGATTTGGCATTCTTGCCGATCTTCGTTAGCTTGAGAAAAGTCCCAATTTTTCGCTCTTCGAGCACATTTGACATCTTTGCTGCCCCTAGTTCGAGGGGTGCTCCTAATCTAGATTCACAAGCTTCCTTTTGATCATGTCTGACCTTCTTGCCCCTAGTTCATGGGCTGCTTCTGATCTGGCCATACAAGCCTCACATTGTGGTTGACCATTGAACATTCTGAATCCAAGTTCAAGGTTTGAAAGCAAGGGGTCGATTCTCGAGGCTGAGAACGATCCTAGGCTGCGCAATCTTAAGAGCGATTCCACACAGGTCTTCGCAAAACCACGCAAAATATTTTTTGAAACCTTTTAAGAAAGCGACTAATCGCTCGTGCGAAAGACAATGTAGAACCAATCTGGATCAAGCCAGGATCCTTCTCAGTACTCACATTAACAAGCATGGTCTCATTCATTAAGGGCTCAGCATGCCTCTCTTTCTCTTAATTGATCAAATTTTTACAAATCCCGAGGAATTCCTTCCTCTTTGTTTTTACCACAGTGTTCAAAAAGTTTTGAAAAACTTAGGTCCATGCAATGACTTTAAGGCACAGAAAAGACACAGTTCTAGTCAAATACTGCCATCTTATTCAAAACTTCTGGCACAACTGGCACAAGGCAGAAGCAAACACAAGAGTGTGAAAATCACTGCTGTTTCATTCAAAATATGTTGGCACAACTGGCTCCAAGGCAGAAACAGACTCAAAAGAAAAGACAAACACCAAACAAGCAAGTGATGTTCGAGGTAACACCCCCGAAATCACCTGACTCTCAACAAAATAGGACTGACTCGATACAACAAGACAGACTCAGTCGACTCAATATGAAAAGACTGACTCAATACAAAACAACAAGACTGACCCAATACCCAAGTCAGAAAGTACAAAAATTAGCATTTGCACAAATGCTCAAAATAGTGCGTGCCATACGCCACATCCGGAGTAAATCGAGCGCCATCCGCAAGTGGTTCATTCCCCCGATCACATCGCATTATCCCCCCAGAAGTTCATTGATCAAATGCCGATAGACTTTGCAAGACTGGTGCGGCGATGACCCTGTTGTCAAACAGATCTTGTACATCATGGCGCAGACGAAAGCAACTATCAGTGTCATGACCAGTTTGTTGATGGTAGGCACAGTACTTAGTCTGGTCATGCTTTGAAGGGAGAGGATCGGGTAAAGGCCGTTGCTCCAACGGTTTCAGATGCCCTTTCCTAAATAGGACCCCTAGAGCTTTTGACAAAGGCATATAAAGTGGGGTAAAAACCCTCTTGGCTCGAGGTGGATATTTATCTGTTTGTGAGCTGGTTCCGGACGCACCGGTGAATGGGGTGACTGTTTTTGGTGTGGTGGTGGTGACCATGCCCACGTCTGAAAATCTTGCAGCTGCATCACCATTGGTGGTCGTATTCGAACTGCGGGAAAACGCCCTCCTGGACTGCTCTTTCTCCTAGTCAATCAAGCCTTGTTTCATTGCGTCCTCGATCTGCACCCCGATCTCATGTAAATCTGCGAAGGTGGGGAGGGGGAGGACGATCATCTTCTGCATGAGCTTGGGCTAGAGGTTGCGCACAACCATCCGAATCTGATCCTTGTCAACAGGCCTGATGGTCATCATCGAGGCTTTAGCCCTCTAGTGGGTCACAAAATCGGAGAAGCTCTCATTTGGCTCTTGCCGGGTTATCTCGAGATCACGAGTTGTGACCTCGATCTGAGTGTTATAGGAGTATTGAGCTATGAAGGCCTCAGCCATCTCTTCTCAATTCTGTTTCACAGAGTTCTCCAATTTCGCATACCAGATTGCGGCCATCCCAGACATGGTTCGGCCGAATAGTGACAGCTTTTGGGTCGTGGTCAAGCCCATTGGCCTCAGGATATCAGAAAACAAGTGGAGGTGCACCATTGGGTCTCCAGAGCCATCGAAGCGGTCGATATGTGGCATTTTAAACCGGTCCGGCAATGTCACCGCTGAGTCGGTATAACCATCCTCTATGTCTGGAATGGAATTCACACCTTGAGCCCTCTTGAATTGCTTCTCAAGCTTACTGACCTTTAGGGCGGTTGGGTCCATCTCAGATTCAAACGGTGTATCTGTTGAAAAGGCCGGTGCCTTTGAAATCTATGGTAGAACTGGTGGCGGAACTGGTCCTGTTGGGGCGTCCGTATCTTCCTGGACATTTGCAGTCTCCCCGAGTGGTAGAACTCTAGGTGGGGGTGGGGGTGGATGTAAAACGGATGTTCTGGTTTGCTGTTGTAGCTTGGCAATTAACTCTGCCTGTTAGACCACTACTTCTGCTTGCCGTGCAGCCACTTCTGCCTGGCGGGCAGCATCCTGCTGCATGGCTTGCATAGTCTCCTAGAACTAACGCATCATCTCCTCTAAGCCTGCCATATTGTGTTGGTCCAGCTGAATAACAGGTGTATCTCCCTGAGGTAAAAGTAGATATCTCAACCCAACTGCGCACAGGTGAGATGGATAATGACCGCTGATCCGAAGACTGTTGAACTGATGATCTGTGCCTGACTGGCCCTTTTACCCTACCTTTGGCGAAGGAACACTGATTTGCCCTTGAATTGAATCTCTGACTTGACAAAGTCTATCAATACAAGTCCGGTGTACTCGGGGGATATTGGAGCCTTCTGAAGCTATAGTTCCAGGACTACCCTAGCAAAAGAGAAAACAGGCAGCATCTCAGCCCAATTTCACCTATCAGATTTGAGCATAGCTAAATGATTGTACTCTTTACTGAATTCTGCCCAAAATTCTGCCTGTAAACTGATACCTTCAGCTAAAACTGATTCCAAAATACTGATGCCCACAGGCCTGATACCCAGACTTGCAAACTGATATATGCATTCCTGTAGAGACCAACTCTAAAAGCACATAATCAAGCAAGTAAGAGCCAAAACACCCCTATGGAGGCATAGGATTTCCCTGTCCTATTGTCAGGAGTTAGGGTTTCACTACGCACGCAGCGGTTTCAAACAACCTATAATCGGCTAAGCAACCTGTCCTAGCTTGGAATGGTCACTACAGTTTCCGATATGCACTAGGTCAAATGGTCAAAAAAGGTGCCCCGGTAACAACTGGGGTTTGTGTTCTCGTCGTGGCAGAGCCCACAACCGGTCAACCTGATGGCACGCTTCTCAAAGCAAGCCTCCGGCAAACCGTTCAGGAATAGCATACGGCAAACAGAGTGTCCTAGGAGCACCAATGCACATGCAATGCAAAGAAACACATAAGTGTAATCAAAACAAGATATCATGAGCTCGAGTCAAGTTCTCTAAATCCCCAGAAGAGTCGCCAGAAACTGCAGACGTGCCCCGAGGGCCTCATGCTACAGTTCGGACTCAAATGTCACGGTTCTGAATCTAATCACGCAAAGTGCAATGCGAAACCGATAAATCACCAAAGAGTCCAAATCTGGCAAATCGTTTTGGAAAACTAATTTTTAAGAAAGAAGTGCGAAACATGGACTGCTTTGCCAGATACAGAGTCACCACCTAAATGTTTTTGTTTTGGAAAATTTAGGAAACCCTGACTCGTTGTCTAAGGCCACGTGCCCGTCATCACCAAAGTTGCCTCGGCTCGAGAACTTGGGTACGATTGGGGAAGGTCATCTAAGAGCACCCCCGCTCGCCCGATCAAAGATCGACCTGTACTAAGCATGATATTTTGTTTTGAAAACATGTGCATTCTTATTCGAATTAATTAGCTAGAATCACTATGTGATGCGCATAACACACAAGTATAGACTAGATCGCCTAATTTGGAACAAAGCATCGTATATCCGTTTGTTTGGAAATGGTTTGAAGTTTGCTACTCGTAAGTAGGCTAAAATGCGGATTTCAATGAATCATTCCAGTTCAAGTAATCCAACCTTCACCCACAGGCATTCAGGTAGTTATATCATATAAGCAATTAGCCTCATGGCAAGCATGCTGTCATGTTAACACTCACATACATGCAAGATGCTAAAGCATAAACACTCACAGTGTACTCCTAGCCAAAGCAAGAAACTAATTAAAAATCATGCATGATCCTAGTTCATGTTAAAATGGCTAATGCATCGCTTTGAAAGTGAAACTAGAATAGGCTCGGCTAATCTAAAATGGCATATGAGATGCGACAATTCGATACATGTATTCAAGTAGGAATTGAAATACAATGCAGTTAGTATGATGCGCTGAGCCCGGTGCATGCAATACAGGTGAATGGTGCAAACATGCATAGCATAAGGATGCTAATTGAAACATGACCTAGAACTAACCATCATAAGCAGTTAAGTAAAAGGAAGAAAGACGTGGGGTTGGAAGACATTCACATACTCACGCACACTTATTACAAAATTTGCCCTCTCGACGGAGGGTCCGAAAGAACAATACAAATTGACTAATTAACTAACTAACTAGCTAATTAATTATTACACAACACTTAACTAATTAAACAAATTAATTAAGCTACTAAAGCGGTAAAGAGGCCTTAGAAAGAGGGACAAATACATGCATGTTCAGCTCCGCTCAGAAATCTATCGCCATGCTCATGCTGCCTCAGTTTACACTGCTCTGCACCTCTGAAAACTGTGCAAGTCTCAAGGATGCTTCTGAATCACCTTCTAGGTGCTGTGAGAGGACATCGGCCAAGTGGAAAGGAACACCCGCCATGTGGAATTGGTCATCGACTATTTGTGAGGATCTCGGCCAAAAATGCTTAGTCGATCGGCATTGAAGATGGCCGACCGCCCATATCTTCCTGCAGAATGCTGTTTTGCTACAGCAGAGGACAAACAGAGTATGGCAATGCATTTTCAAAGCAATGTGTGCACAACCATCCTTCATATCATGTCATAAACTCAAGGGAGTATGGTTCTAGACCCTTGGGCCATCAATCACGCATTTCAATGCATGATGGCCAAAGGAGCCAAGTGTGCAAATCAATATGGAATGAATGCACAAAACACATGAAGGCCTCACACTCTATCATGTTGGATCAAGAGCGTCGACGACTAAGGATTGAGGCACGTTTCGTCACTCCAAGTACGAACGTTCCTCGCTCCTCGTGTTTGGTTTGACACCCCAAACCAAACACAATGCAATGCTTGCAACCAAGTACAATGCAACATGGAAATACAAGGCAATGTAACATGAGCATGGCAAATGCAATGCAATGCAACCTAGTCAAGCATGTGACAAAATGCAAACTAGCAAGCATGCAAAATGCAACCTAAACATACAAACATGCAATGTAATAGGCATGCGACAACAGTACCAACAACAAGGATGCGACAACATGCAATGCGATAAGCATGCAACGACACACAAACCGCATGATCCATGGACTTACACTGAAACTGGGTAGGCCTCAGCCACACCAAAACAGTGGCCAAAATGATGAAGTGAAAGAATGAAACGCACAATGAGTATGTACGTGCAATGGTCCAAGAGTTAAGGCATAAGGTCACAACACCCAAACATGAATGAGGGGTGACAATCATGGTAGTATGGTGACACCATAAGCTCTGAAATTATGTTAAGAGTGATGCCAAATGAAACACATGCTAATGAACTCAAGGCACAAAGCTTACAAGCTAGAATGCACCAAGGCTATGCAAAACAATGCATGCATGACCAAGAAAACACTGAACAGAGTTTAATCATGGTAAAACATGAGAGAAAGCTCCTTGGAGTCGAGCCAAAACATGCAAGAATAGTGGTCCAAACACAAGATGCATGTTATGCAAACATGCAAGATTACTTTACAAATATGTGAAGCATGCAAGATGCCGTCAAACCAACATGGAATAGAGTTAAGGCAGGTCCCAACATGGAATAGAGTTAAGGCAAGTCCTAAAAGCCACTAAAAAGTGCTGAAATAGAACCAAGACATGCTAAGTAAACATGCTACTCTTATAAGCCAACAACACAAGCATATGAGACATAAGGAGAGAGGGGTGTCCCCCTCCTATACAAGACTCCAAAACCAGCTCTCCACCGCTGAAAATCCCTTGGATTTCAGTGGTGGGAAGGTCAAAATAAGATGATCCCAAAGCTCAAAAGTAAAGGCACAAAATAAGGCCAAACAAGGCCTAAGAGGGGGTAGACAACCCCCAACCAAAAAGTGACCTTAAGAAACTAAAACAAGCATATAAAATCAGAACTTTTTGTAGTTTAGAGTCAATCAAGCTTGAAACAATATAGAAGTATGTGTAAAAGCTTAAACAAGAATGGGGTATCTAAAGTTTAGAATCTCATTTTTGAAAAACAACTTCAAGAACACAAGACCAGCAACTCTCTCTGATCAAAATCAGCTCAAGAACCTTAAAATCAACCTCCTGGTACCTCAGCACACAAGGATGGTGTAGTGCTAGGTGTTTGTGTGCAATAGTAAGAACAAAACACACTTTTGAGCTCAAACACACACACAAATCTAGAGAGAGATATATATATATCTAACTTGTATATCAGATTTCTAGAACCCCTGGAAAGGGAGGGGAGGCTCCCTTCTTATAGAAATCCAATTTGCAAAGCTTCTTGGAGAAGCTAAGCAAGGGGCAAATCCCTCCATACATGTGTATGGAGCGGGGGAATTGTGCGTGCCAGCTGGCACAAAATATCTGCATAAAGCAGATGAACTGGGTTCGGCCACCAAAAATGGCCGATCGACCAACATAAGGGCCGGCCGACCAAAAAAAGTGCCGACCGGCCAACACTTTTGGCCGATGGCTTCATGCCTTGGCCGGTGGTATGAGGGAATGGCCAACAAGCCACCCACTTCCCTAAGAAGCACAAACACAAGTGCTTGGTCCACAACCAAGCACAAAATAGTCAAGTTGAGAGATCTTGAGGCAAGGGGCGCTGTCAAGACCTCCGAGAACTCAAAACGAACACAAGCATAGATGATCATCGGTTGTTCAAACGATGATGTCCAAGTCTTGAGGACGGTCAAAAATGGGGTGTCTACACTCGGGCTTGATTCTCTGCCCTCAACAAGTTCATAGCTCCTGCTATTTCTTGGGCTAGGGTCCCTATTGCAATATGACCCACTTGTTCCGCTTGTTCGGCCACATTAGCTTGGCCTAACTCTTCCTCTTGTACTGGAATCTCATTGACTGGTACCTCATGTACACCTTGGCGAGCCCTGCCACACCTCCCGCCTCTACCACCATGGACTTGACCCCTTCCTGACATCCTAATAAAGGACACAAGAGAATAATTTAGCACATTAACTCATATGTGCTCGCAATTTGCCTCACACGTTCGATCACAATAATTCTGTATATTTCTCTACCATATAGACAATTTAATTTCACTCCACATAAGCACTTAGTCATGTAAACACATACGGATTGTCCTTTCATGATGAAATTTGTCCCATGAAAAATCAAGAATTCTTAGTAGAATGAGTATTGATCAAGTACCCTTCTAATAAGACCTCAAGGAATTTAATAGGCGCAAACAACATCCCAAAAGTCCAATCCCATACCTATATAATCACATAAGCATGTTATCATATAGTCACAAAATACCTAACATCTTTCTATCATGCAACATGGACCCATTGCGGTAAAACAACCACTTCCTACGAGCTCCAAGTTTTCGAACCCGGTAGCTCTGATACCAAGTTGTAACGCCCCCAATTTCTAGCCCAGATGATGATACAACAATCAAGGCTCTTTCAAGGAAAACCGAATATAAATCCTCAAACTTATATTACATGGTGCAATAGTTCTTCATGCAACAATACATTAATCCAACAACAAGTAAATAAATAAATAAATACCCCCAAGGGTTTACAAGTTTCCAAGGCTTAAGCCCAGTTACACATAACGGTTATTCAAACCCACACAAATATAGGCCTTGGCTTACAAAACAGAGTCACGCAAGATGAGAGCATTGTACTCCCAACACACACACTTCCACGCCTTCAGTTAGGCAGATTCACCACATCTTTCCCTGCACAAAAATCCCGCAGGGTGAGCATAAAGCCCAGTATGAAATTTTTAACAAAGTATATACATTTTATACAAGTCTCGTGAGATGGAATGCTTATGCCATGCCACGCCTTTTTGAAAGTAAAACACACCTTCATCTTTTGAAAACCATCATGCTCAATGATGTCATACAACTTCAACTGCCCAACATTTATCAAATTTTATTCAAGGGACGGTAAATACAACTCTATAAATCCCTAGGTCGGTGTCTGCAAGTAGACTATACAAGTACTACCAATTTGTTATTTTTACCGGTATTAACCGGAAAGCTCGACACCTCTAATCTATCATTTTTACCAGTATTAACTGAAAGGTTCGACACCTATAATCTACACCACCTTTCAAGACTTACCACCGTATTTACCCCAAAACCTTTTCATGAAAACTTGTTTCTCAACATTCTTTTCTAAATGCAAAGTTTTCAAATCAAATTTCAAAACTCTTCATTATCAAATGAATTGATATGCCAATGCAATGATTAATAATACAATGTAATAGTTCTTCCACTTTCAATACTCCCACACAATATTCCTATTGTGATCAAAATTCTCATTTCTCATTTCAATGCAATTTCACAAGATAAATAAATACTTTTATTTTAATTCATCCAAGGGATAACATAATTCCCACATTTCAAACATTTCTAATAGCTTAGTTTTTTCAAGTCTATATCAACACTTTTAAGCAACAATTTCCAAAACTTCAACAATTCTCTTATTTCATGGAAAACCATCATTTATATATAATAAATAAACATTTTTCAAACATCATTTATTTTGGCACAAAAAATAAATATAACAACTTATTCTAAAGATTTTCAACATCTTTCTTAAAAATCCTCAATTTCTAGGTTTTCTCACCAAAAACCATTCATCTTTAAATATTTGAGAAGATCTCACTAAAAACATCTTTCTTTCATCAACATAGTTCAAAAACCCTCAATTTCTATTTTAAAAGAAACAAGAAAGCAAACCCATTTTCAAAATCACTCCTCTTCTTGAATCAACAATCAATTTTCAAAACTAATCAAAGGATGATTTCGAAAATCATCTAGATCTTGCAAAAACATATATATAACTCAAAGAAAATCCCTACCTCAAGCTTAGAAGAGAAGATGAGCAAAACATGGTTGAAACACCAAAGTTGTCGAAACCAACTTCTACTTGGATCAAAACGAAACTCTTGATAAGCTCTATACTTAATCTCAAAGGAGCAAGGCAAGAAGATGCTTCCAAGTGAGTAGATCTAAAGATCTTTGAACAAAAAGTGATTTTGGAGAAGGAGAGAGTGACTCACGGCTTGGAGAGGGAAAAAGAGAAGAAAAAGTAAAGAAAAGGTTAAGTGAGGGACCTATTTATAGTACTAGGTCAAAGTAAAATGAAGTCCCAAAGTCAACCGAAAAGATTAAGTCAAAATCCACAAAAAGTAGGCCCAAAACCGGACTAAAATCTGGAAAAAAAATCTGCAGGGGTCGACCCTATGAAGAAATTTATGTTTGGCAGCACACAAAGGGTCAACCCTTCCCAGACTGGTGTCTACCCCAATTTCCAGCAAGCAAATTTCAGGAACAAAGGGTCGACCTGTCACGCCCCAAACCCGCCCTTAGAAGTTTGGGCATGACCACTTCAGAAACGGACACTTAACCTGTTTTATATCTATATATATAGGGCCTGAACGGAAGCACTAAATATCAAATTTTGACACTGGAAACAAACTCCATCGAGCTACTACTATCATGCCAGGATCACAAACTTTTAACAAATAAATAAAATCTAAAACATACACCTGAACATCGGTTATGTACATACATATATACAGACCCAGCCCTATCATTGGGCATATACAAAAACACGAAAGCTATATACATCACTCTTAGATAGACATTCAAAAAGCAAGCCAACATCTTATCAGCTTAACAAAATCAATGGCTGTGTATAGTGCCTGGACATACGAAGGTTGACAAAAGAAAGCGGCGTCACGGCTGGGACTGATCACCTAATTGGTGACCTACAAAAACAAACATAACAGAGAGTGAGCAGGGCTCAGTGAATAGTAATACATAAATAAAACGATGCTTAACTTGAAACATAACACATAGCAATGCATATAAGGATGTAGAGTTCACATAGTTAGTCTGATTCTGTGCTAAGTACATAATGACCTTAGGTTCAATCTTGCAACATAAACATGGTGGCTATAAGCCCTTGAAACATGGTGGCACGAGGCCCTTGAAACATGGTGGCTATAAGCCCTTGAAACTTGTGGCATAAAGCCCTTGTAACATATGGCACTAAGCCCCTTGAAACATGTGGCATAAAGCCCTTGTAACATATGGCACTAAGGCCCTTGAAACATGTGGCATAAAGCCCTTGAAAAATTGGCATAAAGCCCTTGAAACATATTTGACCTTGTAGCATATTTAAACTTGTAACATATACTTGAAACATACCTAAACATACTTGAACATCATTCATTAATTCAAATGGAACATATCATGACTAGAGCATTTCTTGTTGTATCATGTCATTATCGTACGCTTAACAATGAGAGACTAATTCACATTCTCATGAGGGCCACACAATGATGCTAGACTTTGCACTTATATCGTAGATTCTGAATAACTTCCAAGTTATTAGCAACATAGCAAAATAACTTCAATTCATATGGATACACATAGCTACTCTTATATTTACTCAGAATCCATTCTTCAAGAATGAACATAAATTCTTTTGGGTAAATGACTTACTTTAGGTGCTCTATTAATCAATAACATACACCTTTGTTTAATCATTCTTATATGTTAACATAGTTGCCTTGCCTTGTAATTAACAGAGTTCTAATGGTAACCGTTACACCATTCCCATGAGTTGACATAATTAACGTAAAGTTAACAGGACATTCTTGATAAATAGTAATGAAAAGTAAGCACATTTTCATTAGATTACAGATGACTTTATTGGTTTCACAATTTCACAGTTTGGCCCTTGGCCTGAGGGGTTCACACATTCACAATAGCCTTTGGGTTTCATAGATTCACAACTTATCACATCGGCCTTTTGCCCTTTGGATTCACAAGTTCACAAATTTGGCCCTTGGCCTCATAGCTTCATAAGTCACAAGTCGGCCCTTGGCCACATAGGTTTGATCTTCACAAATGGCCCTTGGTCACATAACTTCATATTTCACAAGTTCACAAATTTGGCCCTTGGCCTCATAGCTTCATAAGTCACAAGTCGGCCCTTGGCCACATAGGTTTGATCTTCACAAATGGCCCTTGGTCACATAACTTCATATTTCACAAGTTCTTTTGAGGTTTTCATAATTTCATAATGTTTCTCACATAACTTCACAAACTCTTTTGAAGTTTCCATAATGTCCCAGTGTTTCTCACATAGCATACATAATATATATGTCAGCATAATTCTTACGACGAAGATTTAACATCAATAACGATAAACGGTTAAAGGTACATCAAAGTACTACTACTCACAGCGTTCAGGTGCTTAATCCGCCCCTGTAGCTGACCCTACACAATTCACATAATTCAAACATAATTCATCATAGTACAACACCAATCAATTCACTATGGTCAACACAACATAATCCAACAAGGTCAATATCACTTAGTTCATCAACACCATTTGTAATTTAACATAATTCAAAATAAATCCTTGAATTCCATTTCAACATTCCAAAACCGAGTTCATATCATCCATATCATTAATAGATTATTTCTCCAATTTTCCCTTCACATTACAGCATGAATTACAATGTTTATAACATAGCTCATTTGCAAATTTTAAACATAATTTTCAAACATTTCCAAATTCTAATTAAACTTGAACACATATAATTCCATACCTCAATTTCATTACTCTACTTTCAATTTGGGCCAATTTATTGGTTATCATCATTAATCAACCTAGGGTTTCAAGAAAATATTGAAATTTCAAGAAAAATACAAACTTATTAACCCATTACTTTTTATTCTAATTTTCCCAATGATTATACATCTAGGAGTCACAATCCATCATTTTAACCCACCAATTTAACTTCCAACATCTCCAACTCTAAACCCACAATTCTCAAGTTGGACATAATATGCTCAAAACTATAGATTTTGTTTGTATATTCACAAAATTCCATAATTCCATCCATGAATGCAAATATTGAAAGGGAATAAGGACCCCTACCTCAAGAATCAAGCAAAGGAGCAAAGATTGAGAAGAATCCTCCAAAAATTCGAATTTCAATCGGTTGGAAATGTTGACCCTTTCTTGTTCTCCATCCTTGATGCAAAGATCCATGGTGGATTTGTTGATAAAAGTGGAGGAAATCAAGGTTTTGGGAGCTAGGGTTTCGGACATGGAAGAGGGGAGAAGAAGAGAGGAAAAGAAAATGTAAGAAATGGGCCAAAAATCTCGTTTTTGAGCTGCTATCCCGCACAACCCGCACGTGCGGCTCTACTTCCAGCACAGATGTAAAAACTTCAAATGGGTATAACTCTCTCATCGAGATTCCGTTCTAGGTCGTTCTTGTGTCCAAATTGAAGCCCCGGAAATAAGCTTTCCAATAGTTCTAACCTCACATTCAAATTCAAAGTGTAGAAAAAGAAAAAGGCAAATGAGTGACGGCTGATCGTAGAATAACTATCCGGATTATATTCTTTGGTCCAATCTTACTTTACCATCATACCACCACCTCAATTAATACCCCAAAATAAGATAAAAACATTCTCAATTCCAATAGATATAGTTGAATTAAAACACATTAACCCCTAATTAAATAAGGATGACTTTTGGGGTCATTACACGACCCCTCCCAGACCGGTGTCTACCCCAATTTTCAGCAAGCAAATTTCATAAACAAAGGGTCGACCCTTCCCAGACTGGTGTCTACCCCAATTTCCAGCAAGCAAATTTCAGAAACAAAGGGTCGACCTTTCCCAAACTGGTGTCTACCCCAATTTCCAGCAAGCAAATTTCAGAAACAAAGAATCGACCCTTCCTAGACTTGTGTCAACGCCAAAACAAGATTTTTAAGTTCTTAAACAACTTTTGTACGTAACCAAGTGTGAACAAGCAATCCTAACAAGTTTAAATTCATTTGTACTCTTGCAAAAACTAAGATACAATGACACTAAAAATTTCCAAAATAAAATAAAGGATTCAAATACACTTCCTAAAAGCTTTAAAAGACACAAGTGCTACACTTATACAACTTTTCATAAGATTACTGAAACTTTTCATCATCACTCATAGAGGATTCATCATTAGTTTCATTCTCAACCGACCTCTTCGGATACTCTGATCGTCTTTCAGTTTCGGAAGCCGCCATAAAAGTAAGGAATTGTTCACTGCGCCTTGTGCTTCGTTGTCACTTTCATCTTTATCAGACTTTGATTCATCATCCCAAGTGCTAGCGAAGGCTTTCTTCTTCCTCAAACGAGTAGGGCATTCTTGAGCAAAGTGGCCAAATCCTTAGCATTCATAACATTGGACTCTTTCAAAGTTCCCTTGTATTTTTCCTCTCTTCTTCTGGGTTATAGAATTAATTTTGAATTTATCTTTGCCTTTGGATTTATGAGTTGATTCCAAAAGATTAGGATTCTTTTTCAGAAAAGACATCTTAAATTTTTTTACGAAAGCATTCGTAATCTTGGAATCAATCTCACAATCCTCATCAGAATCCTTTCCAACAGTATGAGCACTACTAAAAGTAATATCATCTTTTTGTTTCTTTTTGAAATTTCTATGTGCCTCATAAGTTTGGAGATTTCCAACCAAATGATCTAGCTTGAAGTTGTCAACATCTTGAGTCTCCTCAATAGCCGTAACTTTTGGTTGGAACCGATCGGGCAAGGATCTCAAAATTTTTCCCACAACCTTGGATTCCAGTATGTTTTCACCTAAATTGAAGCTGAAATTACAATGTCACTTAACTTCGCATAAAATTCATCAAATGTCTCACTATTTTTCATTGAAAAGTTTTTGAAACCAGACGTGAGCCTTTGAAGTTTTGAGCGTTTAACAAAATGAGTGCCCTCATGAATGGTTTGTAAGATATCCCAAGCCTCTTTTGCAACTTCACAATTGTAAATATGACTAAACTCTTCAGGTATGATGGTGTAAAAGAGAGAATTGATAGTTTTACTACTCCAGCTACTATTTTGGTAATTAATTGTGTCCCACTTATCAATTGGTTTGGGAAAGGTTACTCCATCAACGGTAATCGTCTATTCGGTCCACCCATACATGATAGATTGCCAAACTTTTTCATCAATAGATTTTAAAAATGATCTAATATGAGCTTTCCAAAAAGAATAATTGGATCCGTCAAGTAGGGGTGATCGATCCATAGAATTTCCCTCACGAATTGAATCCATTATCACAAATCAAACAAGATCTTGCTCTAATAGTTTTTTTTTTTAAATAAAAAATAGAACGACCTGCTCTAATACCAATTGAAAAATCTAGAAATCCCCTAGAATTATTGATTTATGATTATGTATCAATTTTAATCAGTAAATAGCAATTCCAATTAAACAATCAAGACAAATCGACACAACAATTTTAACATGGAAAAACCACAATTGGAGCACCTCCAATTGTGATAAAAAAAAAATTACAGGCAAAAATCACAAAACAATCTACTAAGAATACAAAAGGAATTACACAAGTGCACTCTCAATTACCTAGCGAATCCACGCCCAAATTGAACCAACCCCTATATGCCTCTTCCATCATGGTCTTCACCTTGGAATCGTCTTGCCCAACGTTGAATCCACAACGCTGATGTCGAATTTACGATGATGAGTCACTCTAGAATCCACCAAAGCTTTAAGCCCAAATTTCACGAAATCCACTGAAGAACAACACTCTCTTTTGTATCGAACGAAACAAATAATCATTTGATGTATACTTTTCAAACCAGATTTAAACTCAAACAAACATCAAAGAAACTAGCAAAGAAGCTCTAGATATAAACCCTAATATCCAAAAAGAAAATCTAGAAGCCGTTAACCTAAAATCGGACTGAAACACATATTTATAGAAAACAGGGCCGCGATGGTCGCTCGAGCGAAGGATCTCTCGCTCGAGTGAGGAGACTAAAACGCGTGTTTTTCCAAAAGTCTTCGCTCGAACCACCAAAGTGTCGCTTGAGAGAGAAAAGCAACTTCTCAGTATTTTTACAGTCAGTGAAAACTTCTGGGACCAAGGATTCTTTGCTCTAGTGCATATTCCTTCGCTCGAGCGAACAAACAACTTCAATTGTATTTTTGCTTTTTGCTTCAAGGGCACTACCCCTCTACCCCGCCTAGGCGCTGCCCTAGACCCGCCAAGAGACGCTGCCCCCTAGACCCCCACAAACTGATCGGGCAGCTCGATCCCCGACAGAGTCAGCGAAGTGGCAAACATGATAGGACTTCGGATCACAAAATCCTTTGCAAGGGCATAATTCAGGTTGGATTCGCTTCTAAAACTTATAGCCTCACTGAAATAAAAGTTGAACAAAATTACAACTGAAAGGAGTTTTGTCAAACGGGATTGCCAAGAATAAAAACCTAACAATCTCCATTAGTCATTTTTCCAAGATCTCCAAAGACTTTATGCTGTTTCTTCTTAGCCATCACTCCAAATTAGACAAGTCCTACCAGGCATGCCAAAATATGTTAGCAAAAATCTGGTTTAAGTCAAATCGACAAGAGTGGATTCGATAGAGAAACTAATTTTCACAAACAAAAACACTGATATGGCAATATGGTTGGTATCCTATACCTTGACAGATTCAATGACTTCTTTAGAGGTTGTAATATGAAAAAACAAAGATGAACAAACTGGAAATGTGATTAATAACACTTTAACTTGTCACTTAATTACAAGTTTCATAGCATTATAATCGACAGGTCCAAATTCAGTTACAAGTACTGAAATTACTGTTAATCTACTCCTAAGTTATAGAACAACTCATAGATAAGTTACACTACTCCTAGATTTCACAAATGTTGTGAATTTGGTTGAAGGTCCTCTTCTTTTCGGATTCCCAGCTCTTCTATGATTTCACTGGCTTTGTCATGCTGTCACGTATCCATTTGTTGGTTACTTCTACTTGCCCATGATCTGCAACTGCCTTCAACTTCATTTTCTCTTGGACATGCCACATGCCTTGTCTTTAATCCTTGCTTTCAGACCACTATCTTTATGTCCATGATTTTTGGATCCTTATTGATTACACCCATGCTCCTATCAACAGATGATTTAAATTTTGGTGCCAATAACACCCTTGAAAATGGTATATTATATGCACTTCTAATTATGTCAAATTTTTTTTTTTTAGTTATGACTTATGATTTTTTATTATTATTATATCTCATTTTATGTTTAGTTGTAATATTTCTTTAATTATGACTTAAAATGTATGAAGATATGTTATTTTATTTTTTAGTTAAGTAATGTTAGAGATCCTAAAAATTGTACAAAAGTTTTTACAAAATGTCTTATATATGTGTGTGACTCACACTATGTAAGTCTTTTATGAGTCTCATACTTATGTGAGACATTTGATAAAAATTTCCGTAGAATCTTTGAGATTTCTAATGTTTTTGTTTTTAGTTAAGGTAGATTTGTTTCCTACTTAAAAAAATAGATAAATTACAAACACACCTCTAAGGTTTATTTAAATTACAAATTAATTCACGTGATTCTAGAAATTACATTATACTCCCTAAGGTTTTTAATTTCATAACAAATAAGTTATTTTATTAATAAATTATCAAGTTCATTAACAATTTTTAATAATGTTAAAATTTTATTTTAATTAATAATTCATATAATTTTATTATTGTATAGGTGAACAATTAGAAATTTTACATTTTCAATTAATTATGTTAAATAAAAAATTTTGACGGAGAAATATTTATAATTTTTTAAATCATAAAAGACAATTCGTATTTTAAGTAAAATCTCAAAAAGATATATTTGTAATATACTCTTAAAATAATAATAAAATAATCGATGTAGTTCAATTCTAGGGTTTAATCGGGGGATAGAGTCTCTCAGCAGTTATTACACCCACCAACCCCCTAAGCATGCTGTAAATTGAGACCTCGATCACGCTCCATGAACTACGACGACGACGACGACGACTACTATTCATCACATCACCTCTAAAATCATGGAAGACAACCCTCCTTCCTCCCCAAAACAACCAGATCCCAAAAAACTCAAAATGTCCACCACCACCACGGACGACGACGACACCACCTCGGCCACCACCACAGATAAAAAAGAACGATACAAGCGCCGCAAAATCGCCATCTTCTTCGCCTACTGCGGCGTCGGCTACCAAGGCATGCAAAAAAACCCAGGCGCCAAAACCATCGAAGGCGACCTCGAAGAAGCCCTCTTCCTCTCCTCCGCCATTCCCGAACCCGACCGCGGTCTCCCCAAGCGCTTCGACTGGGCCCGGTCCGCTCGAACCGACAAGGGCGTCAGCGCCGTCGGCCAGGTCGTCTCCGGCCGGTTCTACATAGACCCGCCCGGTCTAGTCGATCGCCTCAACTCCAATCTCTCTCCCCAGATTCGGATTTTCGGGTATAAGCGTGTTACGGCGTCGTTTAATGCCAAGAAGTTTTGTGATCGTCGTAGGTATGTTTATCTTCTACCTGTTTTTGCCCTTGATCCTTGTTCGCATCGTGATAGAGAGAGTGTGTTGAATAGTTTGGGGTCTGAGAATGAGCTTGTCAAGTGTTTGGAGTGCTCGGAGAGAGGTCGAAAAGTCGCTGGTGTAATGGGTAAACGAAGCTTCGAACCCAATTCAGGCATTTCGTCGAACAATGGAGCTGCATTAACGAACTCTGAAGTTGAAGAGGCAATTGGGGTGGTTCCTTTGGAAAAATGTACTAATGATAATTCAAACTCTGATGATCATAAAGAGGAAATGGGGGTTTCTTTGGAAAAATGTAATAATGAGAATTCAAATTGTGACAATGTTGTTGTTGATGACAATGAGGGCGCTAATTTGGTTCCGCAAGTGGTGGTTGAAGATAAGAAAATGGAGGGTGAATCGGGTTTGTGTGGCAATGTGGAGGAGAAACCGGAAAAACTTAATGGGTTTTGTTATGATGAGAAGGAGAGAGAAAGGTTTAATCGAATTTTGAAGCGTTACGAGGGAACTCACAACTTCCATAACTTCACAACCAGAACTAAAGCTGAAGATCCTGCGGCGAAGCGATTCATTATTTCCTTCGATGCGAACACTATAGTTTCTGTTCAAGGAATTGATTTTGTTAAGTGTGAGGTTGTGGGGCAGAGCTTCATGCTTCATCAAATTCGGAAGATGGTTGGTCTTGCGGTTGCAATCATGAGGAATTGTGCTCCTGAGTCGCTGCTTGAAACCGCTCTGCAACAGTAAGTGCTTCCTTTTCTTTTGTTTTGACTGCATCATAGTTTGAAACTTGAAAAATGTATTTTTTTTGTTATTTTATTTTAGGGTCTAATTGTTGCTTTTAAAAACTTTAGGGATGTTAACATTAACGTGCCTACGGCTCCTGAGGTTGGGTTATATTTGGATGAATGTTTCTTTGCATCCTATAACCAGAAATGGAAAGAGAGTCATGAAGAACTATCTATGAAAGACTATGCAGAGGAGGCAGAGGACTTTAAAATGAATCATATTTACTCTCATATAGCATCAACAGAACATAAAGAAGGAGTTGCTGGTCTGTGGTTGCATTCGCTGAACTACCGCAATTATCCTGATTTACGCATTGTGAGCAATGGAGGGACCTCTGACACAAAATCTTCTGAGGTAGATGATGTCATGCCTGAGTGAGTTGTCTTGCAGCCAATGGTTTTTAACACTTATATCGGTTTTGTATGCCTCTCGCATGTGTTATTTATGTACTTGATGTTCACTTATATAAACTTTTGTTGTTTTGATTATATAGCGGAAAATAGTTGTCTGATTACAAATTCTTGCATTTAATGCTTATAAAACTCTAGTTCTTGAATTAGTCTGGAAGTTTTGCCCATTAAAATATATATATATATATATAAATTGTAATAACTCTGATTTATGGGCAACTGTTGAATGTCTTGTTTGAAAATGTGCCTTAGGCTGGATGATGTTCTTTTATGGCATGTGGATCTTAATGCTTATGACTTGTGGCTTTATTTTCTAGTAGGCTTAGGCTGGTTCACTATGCTGCTAGCTGACACTTTGCTAAAAATATTTGTTTTTTGTTTTTATTTTAGAAAATTATGAACGTAACTTTTACTTCACACTGCAGGGAAATCCTAATTTACTTGAATCCTCTTCATTACTGGTATTCACCAATTCAGATGTTAGATAATGAAATAAGAGTCACTAGTATTTGTTATGTTTGACCATTTGTTATTTATGCAATTTTACTTCAAACTTTGGGAAGATGTGGTGATTCATGATTAGTGGCCTGGTGGTGCGGTTACTATGTTCAACACATTTAGGTTTCCTTTGGGAGTTAGCTGTAAAAGGCTAGCTTATTAGATAAAATAAGCCTATGAAAAACTAAAGCTAAAAATAACTCATTTGTTTGGTATTATTTTTCTAATGGCTTTTTTAGAGTAGCTAAAGTGGGATTTTTGGCGGGTTTTCCACTTTGTGCACTATGTCAAAGGTTAGGTATGTATCCAATCTTTTCTCTCCCGAACACACATTAATGTGTACTAATTGAGCGTTGTTTTTTTAGCAAAATGAGCTTTTGTAGCTATAAACTGACTTTTAAGCCTCCGCCAAATGAAGCCTTAGTCAATTCAGTCTTAGAAAAAAGAGATCAAGGTGTATGTTTCTCAAGAAATTATGTTAGGGGTTGGTTTACAATAGGTAGGAGGTAAATAGGAGACTAAGGCTCCGTTTGTTTTCAGAGATAGAATGGAGGGGATTGATAGTGAGGGGACTAATAGTGAGGAATTGTTAAATTATTTTTATATAAAATAATAAAACAAATAAAAAATATAAAAAATTAAACATTAATATATTAAAAAAAATTCCCAATATATAAAAAATAAAAAAATTTCTAATCCCCTCACTATTTTTCTAATACCATCTCTACCTCCTCCTTTCCAATCCCCTTCCAAGGCCTTTACTAATATCAAGGGATTAGGAGTCCCATCACCATCTCTCAAAACAAACACCCCATATAGTAGTCACACCTCACTATCAATCCCAATCCCCTCCCTATAACCCCAAACAAACGGGGCCTAAGGATTGACCTGGTCGATGAGGTGATCTTTTACCGGGTGGGTTTAAAACAAGTGGATTTCCTTCAAACACAATAATGGAATAAGGAAATGAAGGGGTTAAGCTAGCAATGTTTAAACAATGAAGAATCAATTGTATTAAAAGCAAAGGAGCAGAAGCTCTCTGATGGTTTGAGTGTGTTGAACTTGGAACACAATTAGTATGTACCTGCATGGTGATGAGACTGATTGAGTTGATACAGATTGAAAGTGTGGGTTGTGAACAGGTAGGCATTGCCTAATTTCCCCACCCCCCCCCCCCCCCCCCCCCCCCCCCACCCCCCAAAAAAAAGGGCAAGCATTGCCTATATATGTACATGTGTGTCTGTATCTTCTTTGTGAACATGCCTTCAATTTTAAAAGATTTTCCTTGCCCTATGAAGCATGGACACTCCAAAATCGGTGCCGTAGCGGCGTCTGACACGCCGGGGACATGCGTGTCCATATCGGGACATTGCATGGGACACGGCGAGGCTCACTTTTTTTTTTTTTTTTTTTTCTCTTCTTCTTCTTGTTCTTTTGCCTCTCTTATTTAGTGCTTTTGTGAAGAATATTGTTGGATATTGAATGTTTTCCCTTTCTCGTCATCGTTTATTATGAACTTTTTAAGAATGGATGATCTATTAATTTGTTTAAATGTAGTGGTTATATTTTTAAAGCATACTAGGGTGATAATTTTTAACCTATTGTGTAGCAGCTCTCAGCAGCTTGAAGTGTTGAAGCATAGATTTGTATTTGGAGCCTATTGATCTAGATATTCGGGTGTTTTGCTTTGGGTATTTTAAAGCATACATTTGTATTTAAAACATGAATGACATGATAATATAAATGTATCTTTGTTGATCCCAGTTGATATGATTTTCAACTGTGTGTGAAGTGTGTGAACATCGTACTTGAAGTTGCTCACTTAACACATCTGCTGTTCAATTTCTCTTTGAGAATGAATCTGATGTAGTAATTGAAATTTCCTTTTCTCCTTCTGATCATGTAATGTCAGCAAAAGATAGCGAAGTGTGGTGAGGGAAGGATGAGAAGAACAGAGTAAGAATAGAAATTCAATGGGATGAATAGTGTTTGGTTGAGAAATTTGAGGAAGGATTTGAAAATAGAAACGAAAATGGAAAAGGAATGTGAAATGTGAATAAAATACACTTGTATTTCACTTAGTTTTACATACTTTTTCCTTTTCATTTTTCAAATCCTTTTCCAAAATTTTCAACCAAACATAGCAGGCTTTTTCATCAATCACTTTTTGCCTTCTTTAAGGATAATTATTCAGTAATTCTGAAATATGGACACGTGGTATTTCATAACATTATGATTGGTAAAAAATGTGAGTATGTGAGGTATTGTGTTAGATAATTGGAAAATATGAGGAGATATATTGAATGATGATTAGTTAAGAAGTATAAACACGTAATATTTCGGAAATATTGAATAATTTATCTTTCTTCAAAGGCCTTGAAAAGTGCTTTTACTTTGTATCAAGTATAAGATTCACATTCACCCAAAAAAAAGTATAAGATTCACTAAATTGTCTATGAAGAACCAGATAAGGTTTAAAACCTAGTTGAGAAAATTAAGCTAAATAATGCACATGGATTGTTTTTAAAAAAACAAAAAAAAAATCATACAAATTAAATTTTTATAAAAATATATCTAAACATTCCACCTTACCAAAAAAAAAATAATAAATAAATAAAAATTAAACGTATTATAGCACTCCAGTATATAATAAAAAAACATCCGTGGGATTTTAGGCTTGGTTTTATTAGAAAGAAATAAATTATGAAAAACAAAAATGGTAAAAAGTAAAGTGAAAGAAAAAAAAAAAGAAAAATAAAATATCTTTTCTTCGATGAATTTGATTATGATGAAAACTTTGTAAGAAAATAAGAATTTTAATTACAAGTAACAACTTTTATAATAAATTTAAATTTTCTTGTATTTTCCTATATTTTTTTTACAAAAAAACTAGCATTTTAGTTACCACGCTATTATGAGTTGTACAAGAAAATTAATTTTTTTATAACTTTTACCATTGTTATGCTAAACAAATTTTTAAAAAATATATTTTTTCCATTTCTTTTATTTTTTACCATTTTTATCATAGCCTTATTGTATAGTTTGCCAAAAGATTTGAATCACCTGTGTAGTGTTCCCCCAGTTCTACACACCCTCGAGCCTAGGGCTGAGCAAGAAATCTGTAAAATCCGTAATCCGATCCAATCCAGTCCAGTCCAATCCGATAGGTTTGGATTCGTTTTTTGAATCCGTGGTTCGGTTCTGGATTGAAGAATTAAAAATCCATAGTCCACGGATTGGTTCCGGATTGAATCTCACGGTTCCGGATTGGAACCGATCCGGACCGTATACAAATAGTCTATATTTTTATTATACATCCTCCCCCATAGTATCTTCTCTTATTCTATATAAAATTTAAACTCAAACCTAAACCTCGTATAATATCTTCTTTTATTACTTTTGTTTTTTAGTTTTTAGTTTTAATTTGTGGTGGTCTAAATACTTATAGTGAAACCAGTTTTTTTATGATTGTTTAAATTCTAGAACATTATGTCGCTATTATAGAAAAATATGTTGCTATTGTAGAACTAATGTAGCGCTATGTTTATATTTTTATAAAATTAAAGTGTTATATATATATATATATTGTTATTTAATTATGTGAATCCGTGGTCCTAAACCGATCCAATCCGTGTTGAAATGGATTGGTTCGGATCGGATTGGTTCCGATTTTTCAGGAACCGTAGATAACGGATTGGTCCTGGTTTTATCCTAATCCGGTCCAATCCGGACCATGCTCACCCCTACTCGAGCCTCGAGGCTTCACACTCCATATATTTTTTAATATATTATTTTTGGGCCAGACAGGGTTGGGCCACACACTTCAATCCTATGTCCAATTCATTTATTCAACGAGTCTAAAATATTGGCCTAATTCAACTTTGCTCTATGGACCAAAGTATCTTTCCCAAGTTCTACGAGAATAAGGTTGGCTTGGGCGGTCTAGGTGGGCCAATGCCCAGCCCTATGAAAAGCTTTGTGAAAGTCGATGTTAGGTGTCAATTTGTGATTGATATTGGAAATACATTAAAAGTGAATCTTCTCTTCAGTTGTTGGATAGCGATATCCCAGGGTTTTAGAGTCTTGAAATTTTAACCTTAATTTGCGGGATTTATGTTTTCCTTAGAATTGTTAAAGTAATCTTGTAAATAAAATAAATAAAAATTAAATTAAATAAAATAAATAAATAACGTATCGAATTTATTTATCGAATCGAATTTAAAGAAAATTCAAAGACCAAGTTGAATGTGTGACACTCTGTCCTTTAGACAGATTCGTCCCGTTACGGTACTTACGGTTGAGTGGCGTCTATCTCCCAGAATACAATGATCTTTACAAGCTTGTAGTAACACTCCACACAAATTTGTACGGCAAACTAGAACCTTGTGTTCTTACTCTCTGAAATTTTATTCTAAAACTAAAATGAAGAATAATGTACAAAATAAATACTGGACAACAAAGAAACAATTTGCAGACTGATTTTCGGATCCTCTAACACTGCTGAAATGTTGGTATTTATAGGCACAAAAAGCCCTGTCTGAACAGGTATGAATCTGTCCAACAAATTCAGTTTTGAAAGTGAACAAGTATGTACCTGTTATGAACATGTATACTTCAAATTCAAACAGATCTAAGTGCTGAACTATTATACCCGGAACTGCTGGGCAGTTTGTGGAAGTTAAAAAACTGAAAAAACAGTTTTAGACTGTTAAGGAATTTCGAACTGAAGGAGATAAATTTAGACAGAAAAATAATTCAATTTTTGGCACAAAATTTAAATTTAATTTTATTTAAAATTAAAATAAATTTTGTCCTAAAAATTAATATAAGAACTAACCCGACCCACTTCCCACACCCGGCACGGCTCGGCTCGGCCGGACGGCGGCGCGCGCGTGGTGGTTGTTTGGGCTATGGTTCACTTTGTCCATAACTTCTCCCTTCTACAAACTTGGGGTGCCCCTTGGGGACCAACCCAAGTGTTGTAGGCTAGAGTTTATATACTTAACAAAACTCTCTTAAAGTTTCAATGTGGGACAAGCCTCACAAGGAAACTCACATTTAAAACTTAAATGTTCAATTCCACGAACCCGAAAACGACGTCATGTTCCCATTCACTCATAAATGGTTTTGACGAACCGTCTTCACCGTGTGACTTGCCACACGACAAGAAACACTTCACCTCTTCGAACCCACTCCAAAAGACGTTCGGGGCCCACTCAATTTTGGGCTTAAAGTCGGCCCAAAATAAGCCTAACAAACCAAATTTTCCAACAATCCCCCACATGAATGGAATTTGACAGAGAGAAACTGCAACAACATGATCTAATTACAGAGAGTACAGAAATTGAAAATATTCTGCAAATGATATGTAGCTTTTGGCTTTGAACCTTCTCTTGTGAGACACTATCGGATTTACTAGCTAACCAGTGAACATGATGTCTTGAACTGTTCAGCCGTTTGTGTAAACCAAGACAATAGAACTCACACAGTACATCCCCAGACACAATTTAGTTCTCACTATTGTGTTCATTTTGGCCCTGAATAACCTGGTCTTTCATGAGTGCTCTAGAGAATTGTAGCCCTTCACAAATCTCATAGAACTGGCCCAGTTCACACTCATATAGGTGATTCTTATGAAGAGTATCCTGCCATATTCCACTAGGTTTACCTAGATATAAGAATCATTAAAAGTATTACTTAACCTAAACCGCTGCAGACATCACTATTTCATCATAGAAATGGGTAGGAGTTGGACTCCCCAGTGATCCTTCTACGTCAATCACAACTCGGTTATCCCTTTGAACCTAGATCTTGGGATCTCCAGTTAACTAGGTTGGGTTGCCGTTGTGATAACTCTTATTTTACAGGCTTAAGTCTCATTCCCCTCGATGAATTCACAACTAACTCTCTTGCTAACCCTTTGGTTAGTGGATCCGCTATGTTCTCTTTAGACTTAACATATTCTATGGAAATAATTCCATTAGAGAGTAGTTGTCTTACGGTGTTATGTCGACGACGAATGTGTCGTGACTTACCATTATACAAATGACTCTGTGCTCTACCTATAGCTGATTGACTATCGCAATGTATGCATATAGTAGGCACCGGTTTTGGCCATATTGAAATATCTTCAAGGAAGTGACGAAGCTATTCTACCTCTTCCCCTGCTTTGTCTAAAGCTATGAATTCTGATTCCATAGTAGACCTAGCAATGCAAGTCTGTTTGGAAGATTTCCAAAATACAGCCGTGTCACGACCCAAACCCGGCCCTATGGGTTTAGCACCGTAACCGGCCAGTAATCTGAGATTACCGAAGGCCTGCTTAACAGTAATACAGTAAAACAGAGTACAGGGCCTGGCGGAAGCCAATACAGTAAATAAATAGTGTCCATTGAGCTGTGACAGTCTGTATGCAAAAAGGCTTTTCATACATTTATACATAAACAGTACAGAACAGTATACACAATATTTACAATCATTCAGACTAGGGACTCGACCCTAGATAACAGTACAGTAACACTCGGTCTATACAGAACAGTAAAACAGTACAGAAGGGGGAAAAACAAACAAAACACCCCCAAGCCATAGCATGGCAACTCGGAACCTCACAGTGAGGCACAAAGGCTGGCTTGACAAAACTGGAGTAACCCTGACGCCTCTAGCTGCGGTCTGGTGCCTGAACACCTACATATATATATGAGCAGTGAGCTAAAGCCCAGTGAATAACATAAAGCGTAAAGAGGTTTAGAATGAATGTCCTTACAGTAATGAAAACAGTTCAATTCAATCAGTAATTCAGTCGTTCAGTACAGTAAACAGTCATATGTGGTACATCCATTAGCATAACAGTAACAGTAGGTCTTGAAAGACCGAACAGTAATGATGGCCATCAGTCAGTAAACAGTAGTGATTCCACGAGGGAACCGACAGAGATTTCTGTAACAGTAACGGTAACAGTAAACAGTAGGTGCTAAGGATGCCACAATACAGTTCAGAATATAGGACATACATTCATTCAGTTAACAGTAATCAGTTCAGAAAACAGTACAGTTCAGTTGTTCAGAAAATAATCATTTGTGAACATATCTTTACACAATCGTTACTCACAGAGTTCTGGGTTACAGTATGCTAGAGCGTGTCTCCCCAGTCGCCAACCCTACACAGTTAACAGATTGAACACACACTAAGCTACACAGTTGGGAATATCATAACTTAATCCCTAATTTGCCTCGGTGTGTTCTACAACGATATCCTCATCTAAATGTCTTAAACTAGGCCTAAGAATGCCTATGATGGGATGAGGATGCAAAGATACACTTAGAAAACATTTCGCAAACTTTGCTGAAAATAGGGGCTTCGCTCGAGCGAGACTTTCTTCGCTCGAGCGTAAGTCCAAAATCAAAGGCTTCGCTCGAGCGAGGAATCCTTCGCTCGAGCGGTCTGCAAAACAGTAAAAGTACTGGATGCTGAGATTTTACGCGCGATGGTCGCTCGATGGTCGCTCGAGCGGAGCCTTGGACAAAGGTTCTCGCTCGAGCGGGGAATCCTTCGCTCGAGCGAGGAAGCCAAATCTGGAATTTCCAGATCTGTCTCCCAAGCTCAAACCAAGCATTCTACCACTCCAAACTCGACCTCTTGGGCTCATTTTCTGGAAAACTCTTATAAACATATAGAATATCATAGTTCAAAGCTCAATTTGAGAAATCAAAGCCCAAGGGTTTTTAATTCAAACCCAATTTTCAAGAATAACATTCAAACATGCATGCAAAGATTGGGCTTCAACTCACCATTAATGAACCAATTCATGACAATTGGACATGAACCATGCATGAATCAACTTAAACACAAGTCAAAAGGATGAAATTCATACCTAGGTTCCTTGAATGCAAGTCTAGAGGTTCAAATTAACAATCCACACTTCAATCTTCAAGCAATTCTACCAAGTTCCAAGCAATGCAAGATGAAACTCACTCTCTCCCTCTCAAGGTCGGCTAAAGCAAGGAAAATGGCTGATCAAAATGTGTTTTGATACAAGGTGTAATGAGGCTCAAACATGTATGTTGAGTGGGCCACTAAGGGTGGCAATATGGTAATTAAGCTTAACTCTTTAATTAGCTTATTTAATCTAATTTAATCATACCTAATCAATTTTCAGATAATTATACCATAAAATCACATTAAATATGAGGGTCACGGAACATCAATCGGTTTCTAGTTCGGCCGCCGATAAGGCCTTCAATTAGCAGTTTAAACATATAAACATGAACAGATAATCAGACAATCAAACAGATAGAATGCAATTAACTAACATATACTCAGTCAATTCAGTTTCAATTTCAGTCAGTCAGTTCAGTACTTTAATCAGTTCAATTATCAGTCAGTTATCAGTCATTATCAGTTCCGTTTAGCAGTAATCGGTGATTATCGGTAATCAATCAGTCCCTAATCAGTAAACAGTATGAGGGTTGTTACAGTCTCCCCTCCTTATAAAGAGTTTAGTCCTCTAAACTCGAGTTACCTTCATTCTGGAAGAAAACAGGATTCAGTGGAAACAGTTCAGGATATCGTTTGGCCATGTCATCTTCCCTTTCCCAAGTGGCATACACGTCACCATGGTTTTGCCAGTCAACTTTCACTAACGGGATCTCTTTGTTCCTCAGTTTCTTGATTCGTCGGTTTACAATCTGTATAGGCCGTTCCTCGTAAGTGTAGTCATCACTCAACACTACGTGGGTAGGCTCTATTACATGGAAGGGATCCCGGAGATAATCTCTTAACATAGAAATGTGAAAGACGTTATGCATGTGCTCCATTTCAGGAGGAAGCGCAACTTGATACGCCACCGGATTGATTTTCTCAATAATCTCATACGGTCCGACATATCTCGGCGCTAACTTGCCTTTGACTCCAAAACGAGTCTGGCCTTTCATTGGTGTCACTTTCACAAAGACGTGATCACCCACTTCATACTCTCTGTCCCGTCTCCTGACATCTGCATAACTTTTCTGTCTACTCTGTGCAGTTTTTAGTCTTTGCTGTATCAGTTTCACTTTTTCAGTTGTTTCGTACACAATCTCGGGCCCAAGCAAAGGCCCATCTCCAACTTCTGCCCAGCAGATTGGAGATCTACATTTTCTTCCATACAATGCCTCGAAGGGCGCCATACCTATACTCGAATGGTAGTTGTTGTTGTAGGCGAATTCAGCTAATGGCAGATGACTTTCCCAGTCTCCCTGAAAATCAAGGACACACATTCTCAGTAAATCCTCCAGAGTTTGGATGGTCCTTTCTGATTGGCCATCTGTCTGAGGATGATAGGCACTACTCAGTCTCAGTTCAGTACCCAGTGCAGTTTGTAGGCTTTGCCAAAACCTCGATGTAAACTTCGAATCCCTGTTAGAAACAATAGACACAGGCACTCCATGCAGTCTTATAATTTCATCAATATAGATAACAGCCAATTTGTCCGCATTATAGATTGTCTTGACAGGTAAGAAGTGAGCAGATTTGGTTAGTCTATCAACAATAACCCAAATTGAATCCATACCTTTTCTGGAGCGAGGTAATCCAACGATAAAATCCATCGTGATATGCTCTCATTTCCACTCTGGTATGGGTAGGGGTTGCAACAGTCCGGCAGGTCGTTGATGTTCAGCTTTGACCTGTTGGCAATGAAGACATTTGGATACAAAATCAGCAATTTCTTTCTTCATTCCCGGCCACCAGAAATTCTGTTTCAGATCTTGGTACATTTTCGTATTCCCCGGATGGATAGACAATTTCGAATTGTGGCCTTCTTGCAGAACTCTTCTTTTCAGTTCAGTATCATTTGGTACACACAGTCTTTCTTGAAATTTCAGGACATTATTCTCAAATTTGAATCCCGGTCTCTGTTTGGATTCTCTTTCCTCGATGATCTTCTTCAAGAAATCATCCAGTTGCTGTTTCTCTTTAATTTCTTCAATCAGTGCCGGTTGAGCAGAAATAGCAGCTAAGGTTCCACCTTGTTCTCGTAAAACGATTTCAATTTCAGATTTTTCAAGGTCACAAAGCAACTCTTTCTGTCCTGTAAGCAGACAGGCTAAGTTTCCAATCGACTTCCGGCTCAATGCATCGGCAACGGTATTGGCTTTTCCCGGATGGTACAATATCTGTAGGTCATAGTCTTTAATCAGTTCCAGCCATCTCCGCTGTCTCATATTCAGTTCTTTCTGTGTGAAGAAATACTTTAAAATCTTGTGGTCGGTGTATACTTCACATGTCACCCCATACAGATAATGACGCCAAATTTTCAGTGCAAACACCACTGCAGCAAGTTCCAGGTCATGGGTCGGGTAGTTCTTTTCATGTGGTCTCAACTGTCGGGAAGCATAAGCAATAACTCTCCCATTCTGCATTAAAACACATCCCAAACCCTTATGAGAAGCATCACTAAATACAGTATAACCATCCGTACCTGAAGGTAAGGTAAGAACTGGTGCAGTCACTAATCGAGTTTTCAACTCCTGGAAGGCAGATTCCCTTTGGTCAGTCCAGTCAAATGATGTCCCCTTTTGTGTTAACTGTGTCAGTGGTAGGGCAATTTTGGAGAAATCTTTGACAAATCTTCTGTAATATCCAGCCAATCCCAAAAAGCTTCGGACTTCAGTCACATTGGTCGGTCTAGGCCAGTCCACTACAGCTTCAATTTTCTGCGGATCAACAGAAATTCCATTTTTGCTAACAACATGCCCCAAAAACATAACATGGTCAAGCCAAAATTCACATTTAGACAGTTTAGCATACAGTTTCTGTTCCCTTAAGGTTTGTAGGGCAAGTCTCAGATGATGTTCATGCTGTTCTATACTTTTGGAGTAAATCAATATGTCATCGATAAATACAACAATAAAGTCATCAAGGTATGGTTTAAATATTCTGTTCATGAGGTCCATAAAAGCAGCAGGGGCATTCGTGACTCCAAAAGGCATAACCAAAAATTCGTAGTGTCTATACCTTGTTCTAAAAGCAGTTTTATCAATGTCATCTGATTTAACTTTCAACTGATGGTATCCCGATCGGAGATCGATTTTGGAAAACACTTGTGCACCCTGTAACTGATCAAATAAATCATCAATACGCGGTAATGGGTATTTATTCTTTACAGTTACCTTATTCAGTTCACGGTAGTCAATGCACAGTCTCAGTGAGCCATCTTTCTTCTTGACAAACAAAACAGGAGCACCCCATGGCGAAGTGCTAGGTCTGATGAACTTTTTATCTAACAGTTCTTGCAATTGCACTTTCAGTTCCTTCAGTTCAGTTGGAGCCATTCTGTAAGGAGCTTTAGAAACTGGTTGTGTTCCGGGAATCACATCAACGGTAAATTCAATCTCCCTGTCAGTCAAATCTCCTGGAAGATTATCTGGAAAAACATCTGGAAATTCTCTGACTATAGGAATACAATTCACATCAGTTTTAATACTATCATCAGTAGGCACAGTCAGTACAGAACACAGATATCCTTTACACCCCTTTCTAATTAATTTAACAGCTTTCACTGACGAAATCAAATACGGAGGAGGTACTACTCCACTCCCATTAAACACAAATTCAGGCAGACCAGGTGGACGAAAAACAACTTGCTTGGTCACACAGTCAATAGTGGCATGATATTTTTGTAACCAATCCATCCCCAATATTACGTCAAAATGATCGATGTTCAATGGCAGTAAATCAATAAACAGATGCATATCCCCAACAATGATTTCACATGCGGGGTACATATAAGCACATGTCATAGATCCCCCTATGGGTGATGATACGGCTAGCAGATAGTTCATGGGTTCTAAGGGTCTATTCAATTTCCGTGAAAAAGCATGCGATACATAAGAATGTGTAGACCCCGAATCAATCAATACATATGCATTTTGCGTACAAATAGAGAGGATACCTGACACAACGGTCTCAGTATTTTGCACGTCTCCCGATACTAGGGCGAACACTCGGCCCTGCCTCATGGGCTCTTTCCCGGTAGCTCTGGGGTTAGGCTTTGGTGCTACAGTTGATGCTGCTGCGCTTGGTGCAGCTTTACTACTGGCTTGTGGAGCAGAGGGGCAGTCTTTAACCATGTGGCCCACCTTGCCACACCTGTAACAAGCTCCAGATATTCTGTAGCAGACCCCCTTGTGCTTATTGCCACACTCAGGACAGGGTGGTATGAAACCACTCCCTTGGCTGGGGCTAGTTGTCAACCCCGTATTCTGTTTCTTGTTGGCTGGGTTGTGCTTGCCTTTCTTGAATTTGAAACCCTGCCTTTTTCCATGCCATTCAGCTGTTGGTGTTTCAGATTGCTTCACCGCTGCAATGTTCGACTCGGCCATCAATGCCCGGTCGAGAACACCCACAAAAGTCGGTAATTTCAAAACATTTATCCGGTCAAGTATTGCCACATTTAGGCCACCTTCAAATTTTCTGGCCTTCTTATATTCAGTATCCACCATGTGCGGTGCATAACGGGCAAGTTCAGTAAATTTTGTTTCATATTCGGCAACGGACATTGTGCCCTGCTTCAGCTGTTCAAATTCAGTCACCTTTCTATCCCTGACACACTGAGGGAAGTACTTTTCAAAGAAGGACTCCTTGAACTGAGCCCAAGTCATAACAGTATTTGTATCACGGATTAACATCCACCACCTTCTAGCTTCTTCTTGTAAGGTGAAGGTAGCTAACAGTACTTTATTCGCTTCAGAGCACGGGAACACCTCAAATAATTTCTCTGTCTCAAGAACCCACGCTTCAGCTTTTAACGGTTCAAGGCCTCCCTGAAAGGATGGCGGTTTCATCTTGCTGAATTTATGGGTGAGAGCAATAATATCCCCATCATCCACATTCGCATTAGGTTCCGGCTGTACCGGAGGAGGAGGAGGTGGGGGCGGTTGGTTCTGTTGTTGTTCCAGTCTAGCAGTTATCAGTTCTATCATTCTTTCCATTCTTTCCATTCTTGCCTCAGTAGATGAGGACTCAGGTTCATTTGCATTGTCCATTTCACTATAAGCAGTTATAACAGTTTTAAACATAAGCAGTCATTTGTTTACCAGTTTAACACATTAACAGATATTCAGTCATAACATAACCACACACTTATCATGCTCATGAGATGCCCTAATCACTTTTCTAGGACACCCTATAGCTCATTTGGACACGTGTGTGCGGTATAACTCGTGGTAAGTAACCTCGCTCTGATACCACTCTGTCACAGCCCAAACCCGGCCCTATGGGTTTAGCACCGTAACCGGCCAGTAATCTGAGATTACCGAAGGCCTGCTTAACAGTAATACAGTAAAACAGAGTACAGGGCCTGGCGGAAGCCAATACAGTAAATAAATAGTGTCCATTGAGCTGTGACAGTCTGTATGCAAAAAGGCTTTTCATACATTTATACATAAACAGTACAGAACAGTATACACAATATTTACAATCATTCAGACTAGGGACTCGACCCTAGATAACAGTACAGTAACACTCGGTCTATACAGAACAGTAAAACAGTACAGAAGGGGGAAAAACAAACAAAACACCCCCAAGCCATAGCATGGCAACTCGGAACCTCACAGTGAGGCACGAAGGCTGGCTTGACAAAACTGGAGTAACCCTGACGCCTCTAGCTGCGGTCTGGTGCCTGAACACCTACATATATATATGAGCAGTGAGCTAAAGCCCAGTGAATAACATAAAGCGTAAAGAGGTTTAGAATGAATGTCCTTACAGTAATGAAAACAGTTCAATTCAATCAGTAATTCAGTCGTTCAGTACAGTAAACAGTCATATGTGGTACATCCATTAGCATAACAGTAACAGTAGGTCTTGAAAGACCGAACAGTAATGATGGCCATCAGTCAGTAAACAGTAGTGGTTCCACGAGGGAACCGACAGAGATCTCTGTAACAGTAACGGTAACAGTAAACAGTAGGTGCTAAGGATGCCACAATACAGTTCAGAATATAGGACATACATTCATTCAGTTAACAGTAATCAGTTCAGAAAACAGTACAGTTCAGTTGTTCAGAAAATAATCATTTGTGAACATATCTTTACACAATCGTTACTCACAGAGTTCTGGGTTACAGTATGCTAGAGCGTGTCTCCCCAGTCGCCAACCCTACACAGTTAACAGATTGAACACACACTAAGCTACACAGTTGGGAATATCATAACTTAATCCCTAATTTGCCTCGGTGTGTTCTACAACGATATCCTCATCTAAATGTCTTAAACTAGGCCTAAGAATGCCTAGGATGGGATGAGGATGCAAAGATACACTTAGAAAACATTTCGCAAACTTTGCTGAAAATAGGGGCTTCGCTCGAGCGAGACTTTCTCCGCTCGAGCGTAAGTCCAAAATCAAAGGCTTCGCTCGAGCGAGGAATCCTTCGCTCGAGCGGTCTGCAAAACAGTAAAAGTACTGGATGCTGAGATTTTACGCGCGATGGTCGCTCGATGGTCGCTCGAGCGGAGCCCTGGACAAAGGTTCTCGCTCGAGCGGGGAATCCTTCGCTCGAGCGAGGAAGCCAAATCTGGAATTTCCAGATCTGTCTCCCAAGCTCAAACCAAGCATTCTACCACTCCAAACTCGACCTCTTGGGCTCATTTTCTGGAAAACTCTTATAAACATATAGAATATCATAGTTCAAAGCTCAATTTGAGAAATCAAAGCCCAAGGGTTTTTAATTCAAACCTAATTTTCAAGAATAACATTCAAACATGCATGCAAAGATTGGGCTTCAACTCACCATTAATGAACCAATTCATGACAATTGGACATGAACCATGCATGAATCAACTTAAACACAAGTCAAAAGGATGAAATTCATACCTAGGTTCCTTGAATGCAAGTCTAGAGGTTCAAATTAACAATCCACACTTCAATCTTCAAGCAATTCTACCAAGTTCCAAGCAATGCAAGATGAAACTCACTCTCTCCCTCTTAAGGTCGGCTAAAGCAAGGAAAATGGCTGATCAAAATGTGTTTTGATACAAGGTGTAATGAGGCTCAAACATGTATGTTGAGTGGGCCACTAAGGGTGGCAATATGGTAATTAAGCTTAACTCTTTAATTAGCTTATTTAATCTAATTTAATCATACCTAATCAATTTTCAGATAATTATACCATAAAATCACATTAAATATGAGGGTTACGGAACATCAATCGGTTTCTAGTTCGG
This sequence comes from Camellia sinensis, assembly GCF_055761805.1. Taxonomy (NCBI): domain Eukaryota; kingdom Viridiplantae; phylum Streptophyta; class Magnoliopsida; order Ericales; family Theaceae; genus Camellia; species Camellia sinensis. The sequence continues at coordinate 20,474,627 of NC_138966.1, forward strand.
CCGCCGATAAGGCCTTCAATTAGCAGTTTAAACATATAAACATGAACAGATAATCAGACAATCAAACAGATAGAATGCAATTAACTAACATATACTCAGTCAATTCAGTTTCAATTTCAGTCAGTCAGTTCAGTACTTTAATCAGTTCAATTATCAGTCAGTTATCAGTCATTATTAGTTCCGTTTAGCAGTAATCGGTGATTATCGGTAATCAATCAGTCCCTAATCAGTAAACAGTATGAGGGTTGTTACAAGCCGCCCCACCAAGAGTAAAGACATACCCACTGGTGAACTTCGAGTCTCTAGTATCCAATATCCAATTTGCATCACAGTATCCTTCAAGTACTGCTGGATATTTAGTATAATTCAGCCAATGTTACGAGTAAATCGGAGATATCTTAGAACTCTTATAATTGCTTTCCAGTGTTCTACTCCCAGATTACTCGTATACCTACTTAATTTACTTACTGTATAAGCTATATCCGAGCGAGTGCAGTTCATCAAGTACATTAAGCTTCCAATAATTTGGGCATACTCTAATTGAGAAATACTTTCCTGTACATTCTTAGATAGAAACAAATTAACATCTACAGGTGTTCTAGCAAGATGATCATCATCTTTGCTAAATTTATCAAGTATTTTCTCAATGTAATGAGATTGTGGCAAAGCATATCCTTCTGATGTTTTGGTAATTTTCATACCAAGAATTACATCAGCAATGCCCTTGTCTTTCATGTTAAAATGTTTATTCAACATTTTCTTAGTAGTTTTAATCATATCATTATTACTACCTATGATGAGCATATCATCTACATAAAGACATACAATGACATAACCTTTGTCTGTGTTTTTAATGTAAACACATTTGTCACACTCATTAATTTTGAATCCATTTGACGTCATTGCCTTGTCAAATTTCTCATGTCATTGCTTTGGCGCTTGTTTTAAACCATATAATGATTTAATCAATTTACACATTTTCTTTTCCTTCCCTAGAACAGAAAAACTTTCTTGTTGTTTCATGTAAATTTCTTCATGTAACTCACCATTTAAGAAAGCGGTTTTCACATCCATTTGATGAATTTCTAAATTGTATAGAGATGCAATGGGAATTAGTATTCTAATGGATGTTATTCTAGTAACCGGTGAGTATGTGTCAAAGTAATCAAGACCTTCTTTTTGTCTAAAACCTTTGACCACAAGTCTTGCCTTGTATTTGTCAATTGATCCATCCGCTTTCAATTTTCTTTGGAAAATTCACTTGAACCCAAGAGGTTTACAACCTGGTGGTAAATCCGCCAATTTCCAAATGTGATTTTGTAAGATGGATTCAACTTCACTGTTGACAGCTTCTTTCCATAAAGGAGTTTCAGGATTGGACATAGCCTTCTTAAAAGTTAACGGCTCATTTTCTAACAAAAATGTTAGGAAATCTGGACCAAAAAATTTTGAGGTTCTAGCACGTTTACTACGCCTAGGTTCCTCTTCCTCATTTTGATCTAACTCTTGTTCTTGATCATGTTCTTGATCTTGACTAGTAATAGCATCATGAGATCTTTTATTGTTACTAGTCTCTTGTCTAATCTTATTTGGAAATACACGTTCAAAGAAAGATGCATTCCAAGATTCAATAATAGTATTTACATGCATTTTGGAATGTTCTGATTTATGAATCAAAACCCGATATGCACTACTATTCTTGGCATAACCAATGAAAATGCAATCAATGGTCTTAAGACCTATCTTAGTCTTTTTAGGACTAAGAATAGCCACTTTAGCCAAACACCCCCCACACTTTTAAGTATTTATAGGATGGTACTCTACCATGCCACATTTCATAAGATGTTTGATTCACTTTCTTTCAAGGGACTTTATTTAAACTATAATTAGCAGAAAGTATTGCTTCCCCCCACAAGTTCTGAGGTAATCCAGAACTTATTAACATGGCCTTCATCATTTCTTTTAAAGTCCTATTTTTCCTTTCAGCAATTCCATTTTGCTGAGGTGAGTAAGGAGCGGTGGTTTGATGAATTATTCTATGTTCTTTACAAAATTCACCAAAAGGTGATTCATATTCACCACCTCTATCACTTCTTAGTTTTTTAATTTTCTTACCAAGTTGATTCTCAACTTCATCCTTATATTGAATGAAAGTTTTCAAAGTTTCATCCTTGGTTCGAATTAAATAAACATAACTATATCTAGTATAGTCATCTATAAAAGTGATAAAATACTTTTTTCCACCTCTAGTTTGAATTGATTTAAAATCACAAATGTTACTATGAATTAGTTCAAGTGGTTCCGTACTTCTTTCAATTGAATGAAAATGAGTTTTAGATAATTTTGCCTCAACGCAAATTTCACATTTATGATTTGAATCAATATCAAATTTAGGTAAACATTCCATATTAATTAATCTACGCAAAGATCCATAATTAACATGTCCTAGTGTACCATGCCATAAATTTGAAGACTCAAGCAAGTAAGAAAAAGACGTATTATTATTAATAACTGAGGGTACAACTGTCATACATTTAACTTGAAAAGGCCATCAGACATGTAACATTTTCCTACATACATCCCATTCTTTGTAAGTATAAATTTATCACTCTCAAATACTAGCCTAAACTCATTCTTACTCAACAGAGATCCGTAAACAAGATTTTTGCGAATGTCTGATACATGCAGCACATTGTTGAGAGTGAGTTCCTTTCCAGATGTCATTTTAAGTACAATCTTTCCTTGTCCTTCAACTTTGGAAGTTAAGGAGTTGCCCATAAAGAGTTGTTCACCATTGTCCACTGTAGAATAAGATGTGAACATCTTTTTGTCGGCACAAATGTGGCGAGTAGCACCAGTGTCCACCCACCATTCTTTAGGATTTCCGACAAGATTTGCCTCGGAAACAACTGCAAAAAGTTTGATGTCATCTATACCATTAGAAATATTGTCCACTTCGGTCATATGGGCTTAAGCAGGCTTCTTGCTTGTTCTTCTTTGCTCTTGCCTTTGCTACGACAATCTTTGGCCCGATGTCCTTCTTTGTCACAGATGTAACATTTGCCATTATACTTGTGCTTTTTATTTCCCCCCCCCCCCTTTAGAGCCTTGTGATGAACTTTCTCCAGAAGACTTTCGTTTCTTGGTTTTTGAAGCATGTTCCATCACATTTGCCTTAGACTCCATAGGATGCTTACTAGCTCGCTTATTAGAATTGCGGTTGTCCTCCTCAATCCTCAAACGCACAATTAATTCTTCCATAGATATTTCTTTGCGCTTGTGTTTGAGGTAGTTCTTGAATTACTTCCAGCCTTGTGGTAATTTTTCAATTAAGGCTGCAACTTGGAAGGATTCACTGAGAGACATGCCTTCTGCGTGCATGTCATGCAGAATGAGTTGGAAATCTTGAACTTGGTTGATCACAGATTTTGAATCAACCATTACAAAATTCAGGAATCCGCTAACCATAAATTTCTTTGAGCCGGCATCTTTCGTTTTGTATTTTTTCTCCAACAACTCCCAAAGTTCCTTTACTGTCTTGATAGGACTATAGACGTTGTATAATGTGTTGTCAAGTCCGTTTAAAATGTAGTTCCAGCAAAGGAAATCAGCATGTTTCTAGGCATCAACCGCAGCAACCACTTGCCGGTCGGTTTCATCCTCTTTCAAAATAGGAGCATCTTCACGGAGGAAACAAGCCAAGTTCAGAGTTGTAAGATAAAACAACATTTTCTGTTGCCATTTTTGAAATCAGTTCCTGAGAACTTCTCTGGCTTTTCACCGTGATTTACCGGTACTGTCACAACAGGAGAGGGAGTTGGTGTCATTGCAGCAACCACAGTAGTACTTGTTTGGGCATTAGTTTCAGTAGCCATCAATTCTAAATTATAAAACAAAATTATAATTAGAATTTATACTACACATAAAATTAATCCAAATTCACAGAATTAAATTCTGTAAAAAAAAAAAAAAAAAAAAAAAAACAAGAATGTAACTTTTATTTTCCAATTAATTTGGAAATAAAATAAAATTTTATTTAACCAAATTAATTCCACACAGAAAATTAAATTTCTGTAACACTTCAATAATTAAAAAAAAAAACTAAAACAATATTTTTTTAATTAATGAATACTCAGAAATAAAATAAGAAAATCAAAATTAATTTCTAACAAAATTCCACAAATATATATTCTGAATTGTTAATGACACCAGTATATTTACTACTAGTTGTCAAAGAAAATAGATAGTATATTACTACTATCTGTCAAATAGCATATAACCACTATTTGTTTTTCCAACCAGAATATTAATTTGTAAATTCACAGAAAATAATTTTCTTAAAAGAAAAATGAGAAAAGGAAATCAAACGAAAAATTCTGTAAACAGAATAATTCGAATCTGTCTTAAGATTGTTGGAGCAATCTTCTGTGTAAATAAAATAAATGAAAACTAAATCAAACAAAATAAATAAATAACGTCCCGAATTTATTTATTGAATCGAATTTGAAGAAAATTCAAAGACCAGGTCGAGTGTGTGACACTCTGTCCTTAAGACAGATTCGCCCCGCTACGGTGCTTACGGTTGAGTGGCGTCTATCTCCTATGATACAATGATCTTCACAAACTTATAGTAGCACTCCACACAAATTTGTATGGCGAACTAGAACCTTGTGTTCTTACTCTCTGAAATTTTATTCTAAAACTAAAATGAAGAATAATGCACAAAATAAATACTGGACAGCAAAGAAACAATTTGCAGACTGATTTTCGGATCCTCTAACACTGCTGGAATGTTGGTATTTATAGGCACAAAAAGCCCTGTCCGAACAGGTATGAATCTGTCCAACAAATTCAGTTTTGAAAGTGAACAGGTATGTACCTGTTATGAACAGGTATACTTCAAATTCAAACAGATCTAACTGCTGAACTGTTATACCCGGAACTGCTGGGCAGTTTGTGGAAGTTAAAAAACTGAAAAAACAGTTTTAAACTGTTAAGGAATTTCGAACTGAAGGAGATAAATTTAGACAGAAAAATAATTCAATTTTTGGCACAAAATTTAAATTTAATTTTATTTAAAATTAAAATAAATTTTGTCCAAAAAATTAATATAAGAACCAACCCGACCCACATCTGGCACGAATGGCGGCGGCGGCACGCGCGTGTGGTGGTTTGGGCTATGGTTCACTTTGTCCATAACTCCTCCCTTCTACAAACTTGGGGTGCCCCTTAGGGACCAACCCAAGTGTTATAGGCTAGAGTTTATATACTCAACAAAACTCTCTTAAAGTTTCAATGTGGGACAAGCCTCACAAGGAAACCCACATTTAAAACTTAAATGTTCAATTCCACGAACCCGAAAACGACGTCATGTTCCCATTCACTCATAAATGGTTTTGATGAACTGTCTTCACCGTGTGACTTGCCATGCGGCAAGGAATACTTCACCTCTTTGGACTCACCCCAAAAAACGTTCGAGGCCCACTCAATTTTGGGCTTAAAGCCAGCCCAAAATAAGCCTAATAAACCAAAATTTTCAACAAGAACATCTTTAATGATGTGTCAAATTTTTTATTAAATTTGAGTAAAAATTTGAATAAAGTTTCAGTTGATATCAAGTGTTTCAACGGAGATTTTCGAAACTTCATCAGTATAATGGTTGACTGGGCAGAAGACGGAGCGGATATGGGTGCAACTTAGGCGGGCTCAACCCGAGCAATCCGAACTCAGTCTGAATTTTTTTAGGGCTTAGATAAGATATTTTTAAATTCAGAACGGGCTTAGACAAAAATTCAGAAGTCCGACTTAAATTTGAGTGGATTTGGGCAAAAACGTCAAACAACCTGAGCAACCTGAAATCCGAATTATACATATATAGATATATAAAAATATTAAATATACATATAAATTATTAGCCATTACATGATGTTAAAGTAATTTAATTATTAAATCATATTAAATATATATTATTATATATACAAATAACATAAAATCTTACCTTTTATTATTATTATTATTTTCACTCATAAATTGTAAGGACTACCAAAGCGGCATCTTTCTTACATTATATAAATTATTTGTTTTGATGGTATTAATGATTTTCTATAAAATAAATATTGTAAATAGAGTCAAATTTTAATAATTTAATAATGAAAAAAAATCTGAAATTCATTTATAATTTGGGCAATTTGGACAACTCGGGTTTAACTCGAGTCAGGCTTGGGCAAGCAACTTTGGGTTACAATTCGGGCCTGGGTAGGTCTCAATACAACTTGGACTAGGCTTGGACAATCTCCCAACTCGACCGAACCCGCTCGAGTTGCACCCCTAGGAGCAAATGTTTGGCCAATTGACCGCCTAGTGTAATTTTTTTACAAATTTTTGCCTTGAGGTAGTCATTTGGGGGGTTGATCGGACAGTGTAATTTTTTCACAAATTTTTGCCGTAAGGTGGTCATCTGAGGGTGAAAATCAAACGGTTATAAACAGTGATTTGATAAAAGACACATAGGTCCTCAATTTGATGAAAGAAAAGTAAAATTTTGAATTTAAAACACATTTGATGAAATCGTTGGAGCAAGAACATGTGCCATTTTTCATCAAATTTAAATTTAATGATAAATTTAAGTAATTAAAGATGGTCTTAGCGCTCATATTTTCAGTAGTGTATATTAGATCTCATTTTGAGTTGATTTTGCTAGAACAAAGCTATGCAAACAAAATCCATTTACTTAAAATTCATGTACACAACTTACATAGTTTAAGTAGTTACCGAAAACTTTGAGAATATTAAAAAGATAAGCATATTAAGAGTATAATAATAATATTTAAAAAAAACTTAATAGATAATTAACCTAAAATTCAATATTGCAATAAAAAGCCTACATTATTGAATGGAACATGTATCAGACTCTTGAAAAAATTCTCACAATTTAATTCACAATGATATGTGCCAATTATGGATTGAAGATGTGGGGATATATTTTCTGAGTACCAACACGTGGCAAGGTGACGCCGACGTGTCAGCCGAGGTGCCACGTGTCCTGGTCATGACGCCAAGGTAATCTTGGCAAGGCCGAGGTTATCTCCAAAGATATCGGAATCCGAGATAAGTGGATAAGGGACAAGAGTCCTAGAATGAAAAGGGAACTCAACCTGGATGAGGGACAAGAGTCCTAGAATGAGAGAAGACTTCAGTTTGTATTAAGATAAGACTCTTAGAGAGTTTATCCTAATCTTACTGGGAGTCCAAGATTAACAGTAATCCTGAGTCCATAGAAGTTAGGCTTCTATTGGGACTGGCTTTATATTGGCTATAAAAGAGAGGCACCCCCATGGGTCTAAGATATGCTTTTTAGGCTCAAGCTTGTGAGTTGAATAATTGATTATCTTTGAGAGATATACTGACTTGATCGTCGAAGTGCCCCCGGGTGGACGAACCACCACGGGATTCTTATATTTCTGTTGCAGGTCAGTCAGGTACCATCTATTCTGCCAGTGCTCTCCAGCTGAATTACTGAGTTGGCAGTGTGGTCGGAAAATTTCCCACACAATTTGGCGCCGTCTGTGGGAAAGAAAGAAGAATAGATGGCCAATGACGGACAGAAGGACCAGACTGGAGACAACGCTTCTGCTGGGAATGGGAGATCTATCAACCTCAACGTTGAAGGGGACAATAGCAACACAGAAACTCGTGACCAGAGTCACGGAGTGAAAGACGCCGGCCAGGAAGGTGACGTACCAAAGACAACAGATCGAAGTGGATACTACAACGAAGATGACCTCCAGGTATGGAAGGATAGATACCTGCGGAGGAACGAAGACCCTTCCAGAAGGGATGCAAAGACAGGGGGCATGAGCGCTCCCAAGGAGATAACATTCAAGTATAGAAGAACTCATCCTGAGTGAGCAGATCCCGGATTCCAGATCCTGGATCCCGGATCCGAGAAGACATGATCTCAGCCTAGACAAGTAGACCCAAGAAGACGAGAGCTCAACCTAAGTGAGCAGATCCCGGATTCCAGATCCCGGATCCTAGAAGACATGATCTCGGCCTAGATGAATAGGTCCGAGAAGAGAAGAGCTCAACCTGAGTGAGCAGATCCAAGATTCTAGCAGACAAGATCTCAGCACTTAAGTCCGAAAAGAGAAGAGCTCAGTGAACAAATCTCAGATCCCAGAAGATAAAAAAGAAAACACACAAGGTTGGACTGCAGTTAGCCAGGTTGAAGACCTTTTATAAGGTTCGCAAAGGAGTATGTGGAAGCCATGCAGGGGACAAAGAGAAGAAGAATATGCTTCCCACTTGTTGAAATTTGTAGCAATTTACAAGTTGGTTAAACCGATATGATGTTTACCACTTGTTGAAATTTGTAGCAATTTACAGGTTGGTTAAACCGAGATGATGTTTACCACTTGTTGAAATTTGTAGTAATTTACAAGTTGGTTAAACCGAGATGATGTTTACCACTTGTTGAAATTCTGTGTGAATTTACAAGTTGAAGTTAAACCGAGATCATATTTAACACTTGTTGAAATTCTTGAAGTTAAACCGAGGTCATATTTAACACTTGTTGAAATTCTGTGTGAATTTACAAGTTGAAGTTAAACCAATGTGATATTTAACACTTGTTGAAATTCTATGTGAATTTACAAGTTGAAGTTAAACCGAGGTCATATTTAATACTTGTTGAAATTCTGTGTGAATTTATAAGTTGAAGTTAAACCGATGTGATATTTAACACTTGTTGAAATTTTGTGTGAATTTACAAGTTGAAGTTAAACCGAGATGATATTTAACACTTGTTGAAATTCTGTGTAAATTTACAAGTTGAAGTTAAACCGAGGTCGTGTTTAACACTTGTTGAAATTCTATGTGAATTTAAAAGTTAAAGTTAAACCGATGTGATCTTTAAACACTTGTTGAGATTCTGTGTGAATTTACAAGTTGAAATTAAACTGAGGTCATGTGTAACACTTATTGAAATTCTGTGTGAATTTACAAGTTGAAGTTAAACCGATGTGATATTTAACACTTGTTGAAATTCTGTGTGAATTTACAAGTTGAAGTTAAACCGAGGTCGTATCGGAAGAAGATTAGTTTAAACACTTGTTAAAATTTTGTGTGAATTTACAAGTTATAATTAAACCAGGTTATGATAAAGGAAGATGGTTTAACACTTGTTGAAATTTTGAGAAAAATTTACAAGCTGAAGTTAAGCCGAGGTTATGATAAAGGATGATGGTTAAACACTTGTTGAAATTTTTGAGAAAAATTTACAAGTTAAAGTCAAGTTCAAGCAATATTTGCGTACTTGCCGAGACTACCAGGTTGTCAAAACTTGAAATATAGAAAACTGAAGTTTTGATAGAAGACATTGAGAAAGTGACAAGTTCTAAGCAACACTTGTGAAAATATTTGTTACAATATTTTCAAGTGTTAGGACAAGGCCGAGATGAGCAAGATTAGAAGTTGTGACAGAGGTATTTTTCCCGAAGAGATTGCACAGTCAAGGTGTACTTTGAAGACGCAAATTTTTCTAAGTATAGAATCATACAAGAGCAAAAAAAAAGAAGACATACATTCAAAGAAGAAATTAGAGAAATGCATTTAAAGAAGAAAGAAGGCACTTCGGCCTGAATATTGAAAAATAAATTATTCAGACTACAAAAATGGCACGTCGGCCGGATTAAAAGCATACAAAGACGGACAAAGTACAAGGTACAAGGTACAAGGAGTAAAAGAAGGAAACAAAACTACTCGGCATCAATGGCAGGATAAAGAAGACAGTTGGGAAGACTTCTCAGCAGCCTTCTCCGCCTCGAGCTCAGCATCGATCTCCCGAAGAGTTTGATCAAGGCTCTTCTCGGTGATTGGCACCTCGGAGTTTGAAGGCAAGGATTGAAAGCAAGAATCTGAAAAAAGACACAGAAAACATAAACAAGCATGTAATTCGTAATCAAGAATGGTGATGAAGTTATCAGGAAATCAAGACAAAAAGATTGCACAAATGTGTCAAGCCAAGAACAGTGGCAGAAATCAACAGATGTGTGAACAGTGTGTATTCAAGAAGATGATTTGGAAATAACGGGTAAACAGCAATGGTAATTAACAATGAAGCAGAGCTTCTTGGAAAGCAACAACCAGAAGGAACAGTGGCTTACCAGAAAGAGGGAAGCCGGAATGAGAATTGCCGAAGTCTGACGACAATGACAGAATGACGTAAGCTTCACCGGAGGAGAGAAACACGATGACAGATTTAAGCAAAAGAGCTAGAAAGAGAAAAAGCCAGAGGATTGAATAAAAAAAGAGAAAAATAGTCAAGAAGACAGCAAAGTTCAAGAATAAAGCCAAGTGCACAGGCATTAAGTAAGTATGTGAAGAACAATAAAGTAATGACCCAGACACGATGCTAGCATCAGAAAGCGGATATGACAAGAACAGTGTCAGGCATTCAAACAATTCAAAACTTGAAGACAGACGAAAATAGAAGGCAACAGATGGCAAGTAAACAGATTCAAAAGAGTTATGAACGATTGAGCTTAATAGCAAGTAAAGAGTTTATGAACCTATAAAGTGAAATGAACGCCGATATGAAAATCGCCGGAGTCAAATAGATGACTGGAAATCGGGAACTCACCAGAGAGTGTGAGTGGAGCAGTTGCAAAGCTCTTGGAGTTTACGAATTAATGGAACCAGAACCTCGACTAGGAGGTGCGAAGCAGCTTAGAAAGCATGAAACTTGATTCTTGACACCAGTGGACAGTAAAGTCCAGGGAACTTTGAGGTCGGCGAGTTTGATCTCGGACAGAGGGGCATAGATGAACGAACAGTGTAGGTTCCATCACCTCAGAATGCCAAGGTAATAGAACTTAGGGGGCAGTTGTGGGGATATATTTTCTGAGTACCAACACGTGCAATATTGTTAGAATTTTTTCATTTGCTACATTTCATCAATTTCGTGGGAAGCCGTAGACCTATTTCCATTGTGGGAAACCCGTGAACCTTATGTACCTTCAGTAGGTATATTATTGTGCCTAATGACTGAACCAAACCCATGAACACTCTTAACCAAACCCTATGTACCCATGTACCTACAAACTTGTCCTGCACAGCCATGGCCCCTCCCGCGAGTCATCTTCAGCGTCTCAGTTCCGATAAAAGCAACAAAAAAAAAAAAAAAAAAAAAAACATGATGCTATAGCCTTCTGATTCGAGAAAAGGCTTCATAACTTTGACTTACAACAAACACATTTCGAAAGTAAGCACAGAATTCATCAGTTGCAGAACCCATATATATTTTTGTATAGAAATTTATGAACACTATACCTCTTTGTTGTCGTTGTTTCGATGCTTAGAGGGTGAATCGACCACAACGCACAAATTGACCATCACTTGATTTGTGGGAGCTCGTTGATGCCAATTTATGGGTGGGAAAGAATTGGTTCACAGACATTGTCTGGATTTGAAGGTCAGAGAATCGTTCAAAGAGAGAAGGAAGTAATGTTAGAGCTGCGGCCCACTAGTGAAGCATCAGCTTTGCTTTTCTTTGGCACATGAATTTTCAAAATGGAGAAGACGAATCTAAGCATATGTATGAACAGGAGAAAGTTTTGGCTTGCAAACTGTTTCAAAACACTAGTGTATTTTGAAAATTGTGATGGAATTAATTTTTGAACACTCTATCCAAACAAAGAGTTTAGGAGAAGGGGTGGAATCATGTTTCAGAGGCTTGTCCAAACGCTGCCAAGAGTTGGAAACTTTTAGTCCCACACCAACCAAGATAGAAAAGAGAGATGGTATGGGTGATCCACATGAGTAGGAAGTGAAAGTGTTAAATTTATCTTTGCACTTGGGGCAGTGACGTAGCTAGTGAGGCTCTGACCGAGGCACGTCAATTGCTGGTTGAAAACTATTTCCAAACCCCCTCTTAGGCCTGGGTTCAGTCCTGGCCTTTGAGAATTTCTGGAAGGGCTCCCTCTAATCCAGGGTAACAGCCCTACAATTCTTACTCTTCAATAGTTTGTCTTGGGGCCATGGCTAAGCTTGTTTGATTGTATTTTTTTTTTTTTTCTGTGTTTTTTTTTTTTTTTGGTAATTAGTTTCTCTCTTTTTTCTTGAAAAGAAAAAGAAAAGGTATGGCAAATAGTTGCTCAAACAAGTTTTGGCTGTTGGTCCGGGGGTAGGGAGTAGAGTACTATAGTTTTATTGAATCTGCCATGTTTCTGGGGGTCCAAAAGGGCTGTTTGGTTGAGTTTTTTGAATTTTTTTTGAAAATTAGTTTGGTAAAATAAATGAAAACCTCATTATTTGGGACAAATAATTTTCGAAAATTCAAATTATATTTTATGGGGTTTATTTTTGTGAAATTGCAGTGTGGCATTTGAAATGTGCAAGTGTTTCCTACAATTTGGTCGACCTCTTGTAAAATCATTACATCTACTAGTTTCATTCTGCCGCATAGAATATTTCCTTCTAATCCTATAAAGAAAAAAGGTTATTATTTTTCATTGGACATTGAATGCTGCAAATGAAAAAGTTCCGAGTAATATTTTGTCAAACAATTATGTCAATACAATGTCGAAATTTTATATAAACAATGAACATGAAAAGCCTATCTACCTTGCCTCTGACACCGGGGATCTTTGCCCACATATGTAGGAAAAATCGGCTATCAGCAATAGGATGCAACATCTTGAGGTGAAGTGAACATTGGTTTTTAGGCAATTTTGTTGAGACCGTGAAAGAAACTGTGTTTTCTCTTCCTCCTTGAATGTCTTTGAGAAGTCCTCGACATGACGTAAGGAACAAATTGCACCTACATCATAATATATCCATTGTAGAAATATAAAAACTAAATGACTTATAAATGACTCGGGAAGGGAATTTCATTGCGCTTGTTTTGTTTGATTTTTAATTAGAAAGACATAATAACCCAAATGAGGAAAAGAAAGATTAAAATGTTAAATTTTGTTTGATTATAAAACATGGAAATAGGGGACACGTAAGACAAAATATCCACCATTCTTAAAGCAACACAAGCGTAAGGATTTGCTACAATTGATGGCATAGAAGTATTGTATTTTCACCGTGTTTGTATTCTAATTGTTTTTCAAAATCATCGTATCTCATGTCCATATCCATGTTACTACCTGCGCCTGTGCACATGAATATCAGTAGGGATGGCAATGGGCCAGGGCGGGGCCGGGGCACACACTCCCTGTCCCCAATCCCCGATGATGAAAACTTCATCGGCCCCATCCACGATTCTCGACGGGAAACCTATCACTGTCCCCATCCCCGCCCCTAACGGGGATCGGGTTTCCCTGACCCCAAAAATCCCCCGGACCAAAAAAAAATAAAAATAAATCTAAGCAACATCATCATCAACATCACACATACAGAGATCCAAGTAGAAAGAGAGATCTGAGAGAGAGATCTGAGCAACAACATCATCATCAAACAACATCAACAACAACATCATCAATATCACACACACAGAGGGATCTGAGTAGAGAGAGAGAGAGAGAGAGAGAGAGAGAGAGAGATCAATTTGAGAGAGAGATCTGCCGTGGTGGAGAGAGAAGAGAGGAGGAGGAGGCGACGGAGACGATCGCTGCGGTGGCGCGAACGAGAAGGCGACGGTCGCTGCCTCCCTTTGCTCTCTCTCTCTCTCTCTCTCTCTCTCTCTCTCACTCTCACTGATTCGGTGGATATAGGGTTAGGTATATATATATATATATGAATAGATATAGGGGGTTTATATGTAATTTCAGCTCGAGGGGAAACGGGGTCGGGGACGGGGACGGGGACGGAGTCGGGCCGGGGTTGAAAAATATATCACCGTCCCCGGTCTGACAATTATCGGGGATTTATTTTCGAATACCATCCCCGGCCCGTCGGGGGTATTTTTTAGGAAAAAACCATTCTAATCGAGGTCGGGTCCCCGTCGGGGCGGGTCAAATTGCCATCTCTAAATATCAGATAAAGACTCAGTTTCAGGTTTCCCTTCCATCATTGATATGATTGGCCTATGTTGAAGTGGTGCCATTAGTGGTGAACGGTTTCTAACATGGAATGATTTAGAAAATCTAAAACCATCATTCAATTTTTTGGGAATGTTCAAATTGGTATTTGAGAGAATCATAATGGAATCTGCATAATGCCTTGTGCTTAAAGCATCGTCCATATAAAAATAATGATCTCTACCGAACAAATAAAAGAGCTCGTGGTCAGATGGCAGGAAAGAACTCATAAGTAACATAACTTTGTGAAAGTGAGAAAGAATAGAACCCATACCTGAGAATTGTTACGAATGCCATAATCCTGAAGGGCAGAGTTGTCATCAAGTAACTTCTCATTATGGTACGAGAGACAAAAGTTTGCCCAAACATGCTTCCTGTAAATTCAAAAATAAGTGATCTATAACTAGCATAACCAGGAAATACAGTATTAGAAATGAAATTCAAGATCGAGCTTTATTATAATAAGTACCAATAATTAGAAAAAGAAGAAAAAACTTCAAAATTAGTTTACATGTTAGGAATTGTGCAGTGTAAGGAAAATTCTAAAAACCAATTTCAATTTTTTTTTTTTCTGGGAAATCAAGAGTAGCTCTCAATGATTAATTTGCATAATTTTTTTTGCTTTTTAAACATTAATTTGCATAAATGAAAATCAGTTTAAATTCATGTGAAGCAAAAGATAAATATTCAGAGTCATAAATGGGTTGTCGTCTTCTTGATTCACCAGTTCAAACAGCAACTAGATCATGTCCAGAAAAATTGTTGCCATATCACAAGCACAATCTCATTAGCTGAATACATCTACAGTACGTTATACCATTCAATGAACCAAAATGTTAGTAGTTAGCACAACATAAGCTATAGAACGTTCTCATATGTCAACTAAAGAAAATTGCAAAGGTGGTCTCATAGTGATTCTGTATTACTATTAAATTTTAACCAAAGTTTTAAAGGGCTTTACTGAGATTCACTTCGATTCTCTCCTCGAGGTGAGGCTAAGGCAAAAAGCAGCGAAGCTTCAATTTTTGGGTGACTCTCCAAAGGCTCGTACATCACACAGTCTGAGGCGTGAGCTTCACGAGCGCCTTGTACGCCTTTTGGGCAAAAACGTATGATGAGTACGCATATAAATAATAGCCTATCTATCTCGGGCTTTAGTTAAAATTAGTCTGGTAGATGATTTAGACATTAAAAAAAAAAAAACCCTCTATTGCAACTATATTCCATAAAAAAAATCAAATAAATGACCAATCAAGAAAACACAAAACAAAACAAAATTAAGACTCAAGTGAAAAGCTCAATAATCTAAGCTAAGACTGCCGATTCACTTTCAATAAGGGCAAGCTTACTTCTTTGCATTGAAATGTTTGAAGCCTTGAGGAGAAAAGTATTTACACCTTCATAATCATTTTTAAATTTTTTTTTGCTATTTAAAAATATTTAATTTATTTAATAAATATAAAAATTCATAATTCGAATGCTTATGCCTCGAAGTCTCAAGGCTTACGCCCTATGTTACATGAACTCGGGTAAGAGTATCTGGTGCGGGTTTGTATCCAAGTGTCAGACCTTTGTAAATCTAAATCTTAGGATATTGGAATTAGGGATGGCAATTTGAACCCGACCCGATAGGGACCGGGCCCCGCGACCCCGATTAGAACGGTTTTTTCTTGAAAAATACACCCGAGGGACCGGGGATGGTATTCGAAAATGAATTCCTAACAATTTTTGGGCCGAGGAAGGTGATACGCTCCCCAACCTCGGCTCATCCCCATTTCTCCGCACTGAAATTACTATTATACCCCTCTATATATATATAAACCAAACCCTAACACAAACTCACACGCAAACCGTCTCTCATCTCTCTCTTCCTCTTACTCAGATTTCTCTCTCTCCTTCAATCTCGCGTCACTCACCGTTGCCTCAAGAACATCACGCTGACTCCGATGCCTTTCCCTTTTCCGCTTTCTCTCTTTCACACAAGCCCTAGTTTTCTCTCTTTAAAAGCTTTCATGGCAAAACTAGGCATCAGATCGCCGTCAATCTCAGAACAAATCTATGCAAATCTGAATCAATCGCCGACTCTCGCTCACACTCAAGTTCGCCTCCTCCGCCACCCTCTATCGCCGACTCTTGTTGATCTTAGCGTCAGTCGCTGCCATCATCGCTGTCTTTATCATCGCTGTTGTCAACGTTGCTGTCTCCAATCATAGAGCTTGCAGCCTTGCCGTTGTCTGAGAGCTACGTGCTACCACAAATCTGCCATCACTCACTCTCTGCTTTCATCCACACCAATCTCTCTCTAGGTCTGCCCTCGATCCACACTGATCCGCCGCCATCATAACCAAATCTGAATGGCCTTTAAATCATGTACTTGTTGATTTTTTTTTTTTTTTTCGGTAGTCGTTGATCTGTTCTGGTTCTTATTCTTCTTCTTGATGATGAATGTTGTTGTTGATGATGAAACAGATCTATAATAGCATTGAACAGGTCTGTAATAATTTAGATCTGCAAAGATTTGTTGTCGTTTGGGTTTTTTTTGAGCTTTGATTTTGATTCAATGAGCTCTTCTCCACTGAAATTGGAATGAATCAAAAACTGGGTTGCAGAGATATCATGTTGGATGTGGACTGGAGAGAGACAATCGACCAAAATGAGGATCAAATACTTGGGTCGGGGATTTTTCGGAGCTAGGGAAACCCAATCCCCGTACGGGGGTGGGGGGGGTGATGGGTTCCCCGTCGGGAATCGCGGACGGGGAATTTTATATCTTCGGGGATTGGGGACGGGGAGTGTAATCCCAGGCCCCACTCCGCCCCGGCCCGTTGCCATTCCTAATTGGGATACGTATCCAAAATTGAATATCAGTATAGAGATACGTTATATGCACATATATATTGTATATTATATAATATTCTCGGGTGAGATGTTGTAAATTATGTAGAAATATACTAGAAATTAAATAAGATTTAGGAAAAATATGAAGTTTCTATATCTAATTCATGTGAGAAGCTTAAAATATACAAATGTGAGTTTCTTCTTCTTCATGTATTGTCACAAATTAAAGGATCTTAGTGTCTAAATTGGATATGGGTGTCGAACACATATCTCACACCATTACCCATGTCATATCCGGTGGATACGGGCACTATGAGGGAAATAGAAGAGTCTATATAACACAGCTTACGTCTCACCTCACGAAGGATTAAACGCCTCGCATTATGCATTCGCTTTTAAAAACTTTGATTTGAACATTGACATCCAAAATTATATATAAATAGACATACCAAGAAATGTGACGATGACCCATCTTGGACTGCTCCATGTCATTAGTTTTCCTCTTTATTGCCATTTTCAAATCCTTCACATTCGTAGAATTCATCACCACCACATCTTCATCAAATGGAAATCCAACCAATTGAAAATCATTAGTACACACGTAAGTTAAATGTTTGTCAAAATGACTAATAGAGAGAGAGAGAGCGAGAGTATGTGTGTGTGCACGTGTGTTTGTTTGAAGTACCGAGGGAAGTGCCATCTAATTTAAGGATGGAAATGCGCATGGCGCTGCCAAGCTCCAAACTGATGAGATTATCGACATCCGATAGTGTTGGTTTCTTTGGTACGTCTGTGAGGATAGGATCATTAAGGAGGGTGGCCATTGTTGACTGCAATCTTGCCTTCTTGACATTGTTGCTGCTGTACCCTGTTGCCACATTGTTGTTTTTGTTGTCCTCCTCCTTGCCCCCAGTCACAGATGCCTCCATCTCTCCAACAAGCTATGTACTTAGATGAATTTTTATATTGCCAACTGAAATTTCAATTGAGTAAATGCTAGTACACCTTATAAGTCATTCATTCAACTTCAACTGTTGCAGCGATAATAAGTGCTGTATTTGCGTTCTATATAGGGGCGGAGCCACATGAGGACCAAGTGTCCCCCTCAATTTTTTTTTAAATTACAATTTCACCTCTAGTAAAAAAAATTCTTAATTTTTATTTGTTTCTTTGAAAATTCTCCTAAATTTTTTTACCTCCTCTTTCCTTTACTTTTTCTTTTCAACAACATACCTACAATTTGTCACTTTAAATGTTCAATTATACTAAATATTCTCCTATAAATTTTACATTATTTCTTCACCTTTTTCTCCCATTTCTTTCTTTACCCCTCTATATCTCTTTGTGTGTGTAGATACAATTTTGTTCTCGTATTTTACGGAGATATGTGATTGCTTTTTAAACTATAATGATCATCACACAATCAATCAAATTAATAACAAAAAACGAAAAGAAAAGTGATCAGTTGCCATCAAGTAAAAATAGGGTTCAATTGGTTTGTATTTTTCCAAAGATTTCAACTCAATGCGGTTCTGCCACTAGGTAAAGTTTTTGGAGGCCTCAAACAAAACATCAAAATCAGGCCTTATATCTAACTAAGTTTTTGAAAAGTTAAAATCTTTTTTAGAATCTCCATTTGTTGGAGGTAAATACTTTGTAAAATGTTTTCGCTGAAAAGTTTTTGCAAGAAAATAATTTTCCCACCTCCTATTTTGGGTTTTTCTGATACAATTATGAAGTAATTTCCAGTCAAGCATATTATCAAACAAGAGATGCGCATAATATACACCAGTTAATTAATACCAGAAATTGTAGAAACAAACTGGGTGGTCGAAGGGCTGAAAACTTGCCGATTTGAAGAAGATGAAATGAGCCCACCGCCGCCGCAAAGACAATATGACTGCCCTCTTCCTTACAGGTTTAATCTCACCATCTTGTTCCACTCACTGATTTGATTTGGAAGCAGCTTATGCTTAGCTTAACACCCCTTGGATTGGGTGATTCACATTTGCAAAATTAGACTCCACCTCTCAAGGTTTTAAATCACATTACAATTGTCCCCTTTTGTTAATCCTATGTTAAGTCAACTAATAGATTCTGATGATATAAGCAACAATTTTTCTCAAAATACCAAATTTACCCTTAAACTATCAAACCCAGTTCTCTCTTTTACGGCCATGATCTCTTCAAATGGGAACAAGTCTCAACAATAAGGACAAACCCAACAATATTTGGAAGAGTAATTAATGTGTTTGGTTTCAGTTTTTGAAAAATATTTATAAAAGAAATATTTTAAAAAATTAATAAATAGAGTTAATTAATAAATAAGACAAATTCATGATCCCTAATATTATTCTATTTGAAATGAAAGATATCTTTGACAAATTCAACAAAGTTTTAAATAGGATAAATTTAGGAGTGTAAAAATGGCCTGTGGGAGGCCCGACACGTTTAGGCTCGGGTTCAAGCCCAACCTGAGACCCTAAGCCAAGGCTTGGGCCATTGTTTTGAAGTCTTGACCGGCCCGTTGCCTGATTTATCGGCCCACTTAAGGCCCGGCTTGAGGCCCATTGTTTTTTTTAGTGAAAAATAATAAATTTTGGTAGAAAAAATATAAACAAACAAAAAATTTTGTTCAGGCCCGCCCCAAGCTCGAGCCCAGACCTAAGACTTGGTCCACCGGCCTGTCTAAGGCCTAAATACCTATGAGCCTAGGCCTAATTTTCTGACTCATGGGCCGGGCCGAGTCGGCTTGAATTTTGGAGGAAACTCGCGAAGCCCAACATAGGCCAGCTCGGGCCTGGACCCTGGTGGGTCGGGCGAAATTTACACCCCTAGATAAATTTAGTGCCTTTTGATGAATACCACCAACCAAGAAGATCTCAAACCCCACGTAACAAGACCCATGTCCAACAACAATAATGCTAGGGACCTCAAATGATTTATCAAATGTTCTACCAAATGTCTCATATAAGTATAAGACCCACATTATGTAAGTCACATATGGTACTACACCCATATAAGACATATGGTAGAATAATTCGTAAAATATTTGGGGTCCCTAATATTTTTCATCCAACAAATCCATTATCTTCGTCCAAAGTTATCTACATGTACCCAAAAAAAAAAAAAAAAAAAAAATTCTGACAAAAGATTTAGTGTAATTTTCAAAAGATGAAGTGAGAATTTGTATTAATACATAGATATTATAAAAAATAAAAAAAATAAAAAAAAAACCCCACTTATGAAAGGTTATTTTAATACATAGCATGAAATAATTTATCTGTTTAATTTTTTTTTTTAAATTTAACCAAACAAAATAGAGAAATAATGATTTTTTTTTTAATTTTTTTTTTAGAGAGAAGTCAGAATTTTTTCTCTTCTTCTCTTTTATCTCCTTATTTAATCATTTATTTTCTTTCCTAAGTTCCCTGGCGCTTTGAATTAAACGTTTTACAAAACATCATTCCGTTTGAAAGGTTTTAGTGAGAACAAAAAAAAAAAAAAAAAGAATTAGAAGTAAACAAATTTCATCGCTTGATTGAGAAGGTGAAAATTTGAGAGGAAAAAAAAATGAAAATGAGAAATTAAGAGAAAAAAAAATATTCTTAAAATTCATATTTTGTTTCATAACAAAAAAAACTCATGTTTTGTTTTTTTTAGTTGGGAAATTAATGTTTTGTTTATTAGTAAAATTAATAAAGCTTGCTTAGAAACGAAAATTGTTGTATATAATTTTTTTTATAATACTTAAATGTCAATCCAAATATAAATATAGAACAAGTAAAATAAAGATACATGTATTTTCTTTTAATTCTTGTTTATTTAAATAAAATGATGAGAGACTAATATTTTCTTTTCTCAGTTAAGTGAAACCATAATCTTTATTTTATTTTTATTTTTTTAAAGCCTACTTCACCAAATGAAAAAAATAAACAGAAAAACTATAATCCATATAACTTGAATTATGCAACCATTTTTTTTTTTAATTTTCGTTTTTACAAAAAAACATGTTTAATGTTTTATGTAAACAAAAATCAATAAATTGTAAATGTACTTAGCAACACCTTTTATGTTAGATTCTACTAACAAATGTCCTAACTTACCCATTATCCTCGGAGAGATTCCACCCAAATAATAATAAATAATAAAAAGAGAAAATTTGTGGTAAATACAATTTAAGAAAAGTATAAGGTATTAGATTCAGGGGATATTTTTTTATTGGTAATAGGTCCACTATTTGTGAAATAGTTTGGTGAAATATCCTTTTGTTGGTTTTGGAAGACATTTTATTTTCAATTTTGCCTTGATTTATCTGTTGACTTTTTTTTATCCGTTTGACTTTTTTGACTATCTGTTTAAATTTATATCTATCTATTCAAAAAAAAAATTCTCTGTGTTCAAAATTTTTAATTATTTGTTCAAATTTATATCTATCTGTTAATTTTTTTTTCCTCTTGTATGCTCATTTTTTCATATATGTTCAAAATATAAATCTATCTGTTCAAATTTTTTGACTATTTGTTCAATATATCATATTATTTGTTCAAATTCTATTATCTGTTCAAAATTTGAACAAATCTATTCATGATTTGTTCTATCTGTTGCAATCATCATCAACATCAACAATAACAAACAAACAAACAAACAAAAAGAGAGGAAGCTTTGGCCTTTGTCTGGTTTTGATTTCACAAGAAGCTTAGGGTTCATCTTCAAAAGCAATAGACAAAAAGACCATATATATATATATATATAGAGAGAGAGAGAGAGAAGTCTTTTATGAGTTTTTTAGGGTTTAACATTGTTTATAATTAGCACAACTTGATCGTCGATGGTGCGATTGAAAAGTAACATTTCTTTCGACGACGATTCAACCTTAGAGTCGCCGAAGCTACAACCAACATCAAGGCATTGTCACAGATCTGAGATCGGAGAGAGAAAGAGCGAGTGATATGAGATCAGAGACCGACACGGCAGTGATAGGAGTGGAAACGATGAGCCTGGTGCTGCGATAGATATCGGTGGTGCCAACGAGTGAGGAGTAGATGAAGAACAACATCGACACTGCCAAATTAAGAGGAGTCGAAGCTGGTGCTACGGCAGATGTTGTTGATAGCGGTGGTGGTGGTAGAGTGCGATTCGCAAGATCTATTGATCGATAGAGCTACGACAGTGATCGATTGAGAAAGATGGCAATAGAGTTGCGTGGCGGCAATCGTGAAGAGATCGTGCAGCGAGAAAGTAACAGTGGTGGCGGCAGTAGAGGGTGAAGAGAAGTGAAGAGAGAGAGAGAGAGAGAGAGAGAGAGAGTAGAGAGCTGTGGAACCGGAGAAAGAGAAACGAGAGAGAAAATAGTTTGGTTAGGGTTTGATTTGTGAACGATGTATATATATACATGGGTATTTTTGTCATTTCATAAAAGTTTGTCCTTGTGGACATAATAAAATAGCATGTGGACTTTTGAGCATAGAAAATACAGGATTGGATTTTTCACCCGAGTGACGTAATAAAAATAGTATAAAATAAATAACCTTGTTATAAGGCTAACATTTCATGGGCAAATCATGTCATC
Source organism: Camellia sinensis (assembly GCF_055761805.1). Taxonomy (NCBI): domain Eukaryota; kingdom Viridiplantae; phylum Streptophyta; class Magnoliopsida; order Ericales; family Theaceae; genus Camellia; species Camellia sinensis. Next base: position 20,497,061 of record NC_138966.1, read on the forward strand.
AACCTCAACAATTCTCATTTACTTTTGCATCGTTCCAAAGAGGGGAGAGAGAGCACTGCTGCTAAGATCTCAATGTACAATCAGCCAGAACAGGTTGTCGGAAGCCTGTCTGACATCACTGCAGGCATGTATCGGACATTCATGTAAAGAGGCAACATACGGTATTCAATGTCAAGTTCCCGGAACACTTTGATCATCTTCTCAACCAGTAAAGCCCTCCTAACCCACCTCTCACCCATATGCTGAAAGTTCATTCTGTGTTTAACCCACACCACCATCTTTACTCTGTTCATGTCCTCCACATCTGTTATCAGTACAGTTGGAGCCTCGTGCCAGTGATCACTCCTTTCATCAATGTAACTGATAAATAATGCATGCCCACAGCAAGAAGTCAATGACAAAAAAGAAGGGGAAAAAAAGAAAAAAGAAAAAGAAAAAGGTGAGTATCAATTTCAGAATTTTCAGCTTATCAAGCATTTTGATGGAAAAAAGAAGGTTAGCCAACTTCAATTTATTTCGGCACAAATGCTGGAATTGCCATCCAATGTAATAGAAATAGCAAGTAAATAGGCTTCAAAGAAAACATCTTAATCAAATGAAGATATACAAGTGTCTAATTAATGGTATGCAACTGCCTATCCTAACGTCCACGAAATAAAAATTACTTAATTAAAAGTATATTTTTTCCTGGATAACTATAAAATCAAAATTATTTTATGGAATTTATCATATTATTAAAAAATCATACAACAATTAGAAATTAAAACAAGTTGGATAGTTACAGGGTGGTAAATTGGCAGGACATACCCCCGAAAAGTTTTAAGTCCATTTTTATTAGGTGAATTAGAATACAGAAAGATGACGATTAAGAAAACATCCCAATCCGAACAGGTCTACTTCAAATCATTTTTTTCTTCTTTCTTCACTCGTAGTTATGTTTATGGAGAAACAAAATTAAATGTAAACTTAAAATTACACTGGAAATTTGATTGTAGGAGGAATTTCAAATTTTGAAGTCTCTCTAAGAATTGTATATAGTCATTGATGAGAGTTATTTGTAACGTTCTAAAAACATGAGCAGAATGACGCATTCATTGAATTATTTCAGAATGCTGAAGTTCAATCAGTTTGTTCCTATAATGTATAATGTTGCCGGAAATGTAAGAACAAACCTTCAACATTCCAAAGATTAAGCCACACACAAGATGGAAAGAAGACAACAAAAAATAATGGTAAAGAATTAAGATTTCGAAAGATACCTTATTATGCTTTTCCTCATACTGGCAATCTTTTCCATTGGAGTCGAGATGTGAATAGAGAATTCAACTGAATCTAACATGTCTGGACTACGGAAGTAATTACTTATGGGCTTTGTTGCTAGAACACTATTCGGGTATATAATCATCTGATTATCGTATCTTAGAAACACTGTAGTTAATATGTTCATCTCTTCAACTACCATCTGAAATCCAAAGAAATAAAAGTTAGACTCCTTAACATAAAATAGAAAAGCATTCAATAAAAAGAAGAAAAATGTCTCACAAAATAAACAAAATTAGTAATTGTTTACCTGCACTCCATCAACTTCACAACGGTCACCCACATCAAATGGGTGCATCACAAATAAGAATGTAATTGCCTCAAATATTCTCTTGCACGTGTCCCCAAAGATGAACACTGCCAAAAGAAGCTGGGAGCCAACCAGCACAAGAAAATGGGATATGGCAATATCAAATATGAAAAGCCAGATTATCACAATGATGATGGTTACAATGACATTCAATATGTTGTGAAGTTCATCCACTGCTGTTTTTGTATCATCTAGAGACAATGCAAGAGACCTCCTTTCTTTAAATGCATCAACCTTTCAAGGGAAGAGAAAATAAATAAATAAATAAGAGAAAAGAAAATAAATATAATTATATCATTTTTAGAAGAGCATAACATAAAAAAATATAAAACCTTAAGAAGTACGAACACTTCTAAGAAGGTGTTGTGTCTGTGTTGAACATGTATCTTACATCTACAATATGTTACACTCTACCATGCGTCGAATACATGTCTAAATGTGTCTTATTATTTTTTTTAAATTTAACGGGGATTAAATTGGGTGTACCTTTTAAACCCCGAGGGGTAAACCTTGTGGCAAGGCATTGGGTCTTGGGGGTGTGCTCCCTCCAAGGTTCAGGGATCGAAACCTCTTGCGTGCTAACCTATGAAGCACGGGTACGGGTACAATACTCATACTAGTACGGGTAATACTTGTACTAGTACAATACAGGTACGTCGATAAAGTAAAATCCAAAAAAAATAGGGCATGAGTACAGCTTGGTACCCTTGTACAAAAATATTTATTTTTAATTTAGAGTAATACAAAAATTAATTAAATGGTTTAATTTGTTAAGATCCAACCTACAATTAACATTTAATGCCAAAAGTAAAGGTATAAATCAAAATTAAATGTCAATATATTAAATAACTTACAAACCATAATTTAATTTAAAAAACATGCTAAGCATAAAACTAAAAATTAAAAAAAAAAGTCTAGTGAAAGGAGTTTTATTTTTGTAGTAGAAGAAAATATTGTTTCAACTGAGGTACGGTACAACTTGGATATATAGTAAGTACGTCTGGGTTTGCCAAAAATTAAGAAGAAAAAATTTACATACGTGTTTCGTGTACCCGGTACGTATGCAGAAGTACTATATAAAGTACCGTATGCCAGTAGGTATCCAGTACGGGTACGGCTTGTTTTTTTTGAAGTACCCATGCTTCATAGGTGCTAACAATTCCTTGTGACCATCGGACTGGGGGGAAAACCCTTGAATTAACCATGGTGCACTTGCCGAGGGCCTGTGCATCCCTGAGAACTAGTTGGATTTTGATCCGAACACCGCAGTGCCATTAAAAAGAATTGGGTGTACTGTTTATGAACCAAACACATTTCAAACACTAGGTGGATATGGGATACACATATCCATTACTTATACACATAAAACTCAATCATGAGTTTCAATAAAATAACTTAGGAGCCAATGATTAAAATCAAAATAATGTGAATATAATAATTATTTCTCTAAGAAGCATGGATACAGACAAAGTTTTCAAAAGCTTTATTGCGGCTCACCTTGATGCTCGCCTCACCTTGAGACTAAGGTAAAATGCATCAAGGCATTAATTTTAGGCTATACTCCCCAAAGGCTTGCGCATCACAATCTGAGACATGCGTCTTAGGTGCGCTTTGTATGCCTTTTGCATATGCATATGAAAAGATTGCCTTAGACTCTTGTTAAACTGGGGTTGTTTGGGATGTGCTATATAAGTGCACTTTTTGACTTTTTGGCTAAAAAAATAGAGAAAAAAAAAGATGTATATTTGGGATAACTTTTTGACTTTTTACTAAAAAATGTACAATAAAATATTGTAGCAAATATCAAAATTACTGTTTTTCCCTTCCTGACACATTTAGCAACCCTATTTTCATTCCGTGCATTTAAATTTTTTTTTTTTTAAATGGAAATTCATGGCTTACATTGTGCCACGTCATCGCATTTGAGGAAATGTAGATGCAAAGTAATCTGCAGCACTGAGCTGCACTGTTGGGTTGTTGAATTCAAAGGGCAAAATTGTAATTCTAGGCTTCCCCCACACGCTTCCCCCAAATAGTAGGGACTTTTTAACTTTTTTAGTAACTTTTTGGGTTTTTATACTATCGTCGATTATGCCAAACAAGGCCCAAGTCTACTAGATAGTTTAAACGTGGGCAAATTGCACTAGTAGTCCTTATTACATTTCACCCAATGTGTCATTTTGGTCCCTATACTTTCAATTGACTCAATTTTGATCCTTAATTTTAGATTTTGTGTCAATTTGGTCTAATCAATAAAATCGTTAGGGTTTTTGATGAAATGGATCATTGAGTTGGTTGAGATTAACTTACCAAGTTGAGAAAAATTATAATTTCACCCTTAAAAGCATGTCACATGCCACTTATTTGAGTATTTTTCATAAGAAAATGCTAAAAATTTTAATCAAGTGGACCAAATTGAGATAAAATCATAAATTCACGGTCAAAATCGAGCCAATTAGAATTACAGGGACTAAAATGATACAAGGATCAAAGCATAGGGACTATCGGCATAATTTTTCCTTTAAACATTGAAAAGCAAAAAATACAAAAGAACCTCTTTTATGACTATATTTTATAGAAAAAATTAAGTAAATGACCAATAAATAATACAAAGTTAATGCTCAAGTGAAAAGCTCAATTACTATAGCTAAGAATGTCAATTTCACTTTCAATAAAAGCAACCTTCATTCTCTGTAGTGAAATGTTCAATGCCGTAATGAGAAAAGTAATTTTACACCTTTATATTTAATTATTTATTTATTTTTTCACTATTTTAAAATATTTAATTTATTTACTAAATATTAAATTTTAAAATTCAAAATGCTTATGCCTCACCTCATGAGGGGTAAAACATCTCGATTTACGCATTTGCCTTTAAAACCTTTGGACATGTGATAGAACACACAAATTTTCAAAAATGTAGGGGATGACATGTGAGGGACACGTGCAAAATATATAATTTTATATTTCTATAATATATCATATATAAGGATAAATAATTATAATGTCATATATAAATATGTAAGTCAAAGATAATAATTTTCAAATTTAAAGAAAGAGAATAAGTATAAATTTACACTTTTTGTTTTATTATCGGATTTCAAGTTATTCCATTCAAACTTGTAATGTGCTTCATGTGTATTCAAGTAATAGACACATCCTCCACAAATGTCTAAAGAGTATCCAAGTCCAGAAAAATGTTAAAAATAGTAGGATATGTTTGGACATATGTCTGATAGGTGTTTGAAAATGTGACAAATGTCATGCCATGTCAGAGTCGAACATGACACTCTACTTTCTTAGAAGTGTATGTGCTTTTCAGATTATTCTACCCTCCTCTAGACTTTTGTAATTTAGAAATTCTAAAGCCAAGATATATTAATTTGTTTATGAATAAAACATCTAAAATAGATATTTAGATTTTTTGTTCAAACTTCCTTTTATAATATATAATATGTGAAAAATATAAAATATAAATGTATTTGTAATGCAAAAAATGAAGAAAATATTACTCCTTCTGTCCCAAAATATTATTCCCTTTTAGGGAATCCAACTTTTCTTGGTAGTACAATTATTACATTTTAAAAATATTAACTTTTCAAAATAACCCTTTGACTTTTTTTTGCGAACATCAATTGTCACAATTACTGAACTTAAAAGAAGCACAAAATAGGAAATTCATGTTATTTTAGTCCTTGTTTTTTGAAAATGGACTAATATTTTGGACAATGAAAAATGGAACAAGGGACTAATATTTTGGGACGGCAGAAGGATTACTTTCACGAATATATATATTTGTTATCATGTCCCTGTCTAGTTTTTTAAAATTGTTATGCAAACACTCAAATCGACTCTTATCTGCGTCTCGTGTCTATATCTATGTTTCTTAAGAAAAAAAATCCATGCCAAAGAGCTAACTTAAGTGTTGATCACTCAACCTCTGAACCTCACTCTGCAAAGTACAACTCGTATGGGGCAAGTTTACTCAGGGTCGATCTTGGGGGTAGGCAAGCAAGAACCCCAAACTTTAGCAAAATTTAAGATCCCCAAATAAGTTTAGTTGTATAGTATTAGTAGGTTGAAAGATGAGGGAAATCCAACTTATTCAAGTCCACAATCTTATAATCTTATCTTTGATCAGCCATGTAATTAGAAAGATTTAATGCATTAGCTATATTATCTATTGAAAAGGATATAGTACACAAACTAGGTTATGCAAGCCTAATTAGTAATTTTGTAGCTAAACAGACTAAAAGAATAATGTTTAAGGGATACATTGTCGTAGTTGATTTAATTTTTATTTGGTATTATAGTTTTAGATTGCATTTGTTTTTTTCTTCTTGTATTCTGAATTTTTTTCTTAAATTAAAAGCAACAAGACCAAATTTTTATTTTTTGAGTTCGTTTAATGTTTTCTTCATATCCTAGTCTATATATATATATATATTTTAATATATAAATTTACTGATTATACATGCAAGCAGACTTTAAAAAAAAATAATTGTGAGTAATTATCATTTTATCCACAATTATTTATTTATTTATTTATTTGTGATTATGTATAAAGGGTCCCATTTTAGAAGTTCGCCTAGAGCCTAAAAAATCTCAGCCTGAGTTTACTTATCATGCGCAAAAGGAGAGTTCTTAAAAAGCCTTTCAGGCTGATAGAGTGAATGCAAAAACTCAAAGCATAAAATTTACCATCCATTTAGTGAGAGATTCCAGGTTGATTCCCTTGTTTTCATTTGATCCTTTAAAAAGATCCATGGTCTTCAAAGCTTGATCTTTACTCATGAAGCACATCAAATCGTCTAGGTAGATGTATCTTTTACACACAAAGAGAAACTGATAAGGGATATGATGCCAAATGAAAGCAAATCAACAAGATCCACCACGTATCAATACTGAGAAGACATCAGAAGCCAAAACTTTTCATTCCACATTGAAAAGGATTAGATAATAACCCCCATCCATAAAAAAAAAAATAATAATAATAAAATCTTCCCACATATTTAAATTCCAGCAAGTTTATATGATCTATAACACCAACACATATACATCTCCATCTACAATAGGACATAAATTCATATCTAAAGAAAGAGAGCAAGCTTTGTCATATGATCTTATAATGATGACTAAGGATACTGGTTGCTGCTTTTTTCGGCTAAAAATGGTGCACATGAATTATATAAAGTTCTTAAAATATGATCAGAAACCGTCATATATATATATATATTTAGTCCCCTTCATCAATTTAGACAGAAGTCTTTGGGGGCCTAAAAAATTGTTAGCAGCCAAATAAGGGTAGGCCTCAAGGGCAACAGACAGTCAAAGAAAAAGGGGATTGTTGGGGACATCTTGAGGTGTTTATAAGGTGCATAGTTTTCAAATTTTATATCCTTTTCTTTTGGAGTGGTGGTGGGGGATTGTTTACAAGGTTAATGAAGGAGTAATGCTAAACCTTCAGGATCTTGTGTCTGATCTGTAATATTAATATTGAGTACATTAATCAATTATGCATGAAAGCGGCCAATGATTTTAAAATCTAGTCCTTGTTATCAAATTTTTTTCCTTTTTTTTTTTGGATTTTATATCGGCAATCCCACAATCAACTCTTTTCAGAGTGCAAAAATAAATGGATCGGTGAAGTGTATTGGCTTCCATCTAAATAGGACACCAAATCTATAAATAAAATAACCCGTTATAAATGGGAGTGTAACATGACACACATCAACAAAATAAAACAAGCTGAGTTTCACTATCATGAAGATGAGATTAGAGTTGGTCCAGTTCAAAAATAAGGGCAAAGAGAAAAAGACTCACTTGGACCTTGCGTCGACCACATTCCGGAATATCTTCTTCGCTGCAGCTTTTGCAGATTTTTCATCTTTAATTCGTAGCGAAGCCTCATCCTCGTCAGTTGATGAAGGTAATTCCTCATCCAAAGTAGACAGACTCCCATTTTGCACTACTCTCATCAACCTCTTCATCCTCAAAGGCGAAACATTCTTCTGATCCATCTTCTCTAGGTGTTCAATGGTGATCTTCTTATCTTGTCTCTTAGACACCCTCCTTGATAACTTGGGATTCTTCATCTCAGGTTCACTCTGTTCTTGAGCTAGTGGAGACCCGGAGAGCTTCTTAATCACATATTGCTTGAACAAAGAGCACCGAATTTGATTGAAGAATGCAGTCACATGAAACGACGATGCAAGGACCTTAACAACCAGGGTTTTGAAGAGCCATATCAATGCACCAACCCAAAGACAGACCAAAATCTTGGTTACATACCGCAAAACGCCATGTTTGGTCACCCTCCCAATCTCTTCAGCTAAAATGAAATGCCAAACCGACAACACCTGACCCAACCACAAGAAATTCTGAATCGACTTTCTCAACCCATACACGAAATACAAAACCCTAATCTTCAAGATAAAATTGCACTCAATAAAGAACACGAGAGCTCGAATCATCCAACCAGAGACCAAATGGCCACAAATTAGCACCAGAATCAAAATTTCCCAATTCCATAGATAAAGTTCCCACAGCTTTCGATTCTTCAAGTGAGAAATTGTAAGTGTACAAGCCAATGTAACCAAAATTAACAAGAGGCTTACCCACTGAACGATTGTTAAAGCGTCTTTCCAGTCGAATTCTCCAAATATATCTTCGTCTTCGTCCAAGAACAGGTCATCCTCTTTGCAATCCTTGTCAGTTGTCGACAGTCTTTTATATCTACAGTGTCGATCTTCAAGCCTCGATTTGCTCCGAGACATGAACATCCTTGCCTTTCCAGGAACCGAATCATCATCGTCGTCTTCATCATCATCATCAGCATCATCATCATCATCATCATCTTGAATTTCGGAAAATTTTATGGTCCGTCTTGGAATTGGATCATGAGTTTGCTTCAGCAAATCGAAATTGTCTCCAGATTCATCGGCAATTTTTAGCGCCACATCATCGTGGTCGATTGAATCTGGGAATTGTTGAGCCATGTAATCGTCTCTGTTGCTCTAACGAACTTGCCATTGTTGTTGATGACATTTATAGAATTCAAGAAAGATATCAACAAATTCAAGAAAGATATCAACAACACTGTGTTGATAAACATTGCAATAACTGGGATCGAATCTATTAAAAGCGAGAGAGAGAGAAGAAATTGTCGGAATCAGGTTCAAACCCAGCATAACCACTAATTTAAAGACACTTTTTTTTTTTTTTTTTAATTTATAAGAACATTATTCGAAACTGTGAATGATGACTGTAGATGATATGATGGATCAGTGGTTTAGGTTAGCAAATTGTGGAAAAGAAAGATGTATTTGATATTCGGATGGTCCAGGACGAGCGAAGACGGAGGACTACTTGGTTGAAGATGCCAATATTGGGGGTTTAGGGTTCTGGTTGCTTGTCTCCAGCGGGAGAAATTTTTCAAAATTGTCATGCAATCCATAATTTATTCAGAATATATTTGTGTTGAGGGGAGAGATTAAATTGATCAAGTATATGATTCATGAGTAAAATTTTATCAAATTTAAATTTAATAAAAAGTTGATGAAAACGGTACTCTATCTATTTCATTAACTTTGTATTAAATTGAGAATATTTGGAATCTTTTATCAAATTACTGTAGATAATCATTAGTGCAAGAGCACCAAACGGCCGGTTGATTGTGCCCTAGACATTCACTTCTTTGCAACTGAACAATTTACACTGGCCGGTTGACCGGTCGAACATCCTTCCAATCGTCCTCCTGGTTGATCGGTCATTTGATGAAAATTTAAAATTCTCTATTGGAACGCTCGATATCAAATCAAGTTTTTACTCAAATTTGATAATAAAAAGAATAATGTTGGAGATGCACTAATACGCATTTGAAACGCTGATTCCTTTTCGGGTAAATTTTGGGTTTATAAATCTATTAGAAGTGAGTATGGTTTAGATTAATTCAGTTTAGTGTAAACCAAGATTAATCCATTAATTATGGTTCCAACAAATTTAGAACCAAACGAATCTATGAAAATTTTTTAATCAACCCAAATTGAACCACTTAACCATAGTTTGGTTTGGTTTGAAATTGTGAATTTTAAATATTATCATTATTTATAATATATGTGTTTGGCAAGTAGGTTTGCAGGCTTTTTTGGCTATTTTAGCCACAAAAAACAAAATAGGCTATTTTAGCCATAACAAACAAAACATCACATCCAACCCATAATCATTACATTCTTCTCTCACAAAAAAACTCAAAAAAGCCAAAAAGCCAAAAAGCCCTTCCCAAACCAAGCTTTTAAGCCCAGGCTAAAATAGCCAAAAAAGCCAAAAAGCCAAAAAGCCAACCCACTTCCCAAACGGAGGCAAAATATTATTCACAACTTAAGAATTTATTAAAACAATTGTTTAAAACTAGTTCCATTACTATACAAAAATATACTTATAATAGTAGAGAGTTTTAATTTATAGATATATTTGATACTAATAAAATATTTTAGTATTTATATTTAGTAACAAATTATATATAATCTAAACGGTCCGATTCGTTTCTAATTGGATTCGTAACTATAAAATCATAAATTGAATTGTGAAGTACAGCAAGTCTATATCAAAAATCAAAATTGTAGCTATAAAATCATAAATTGAATTGTGAAGTACGGTTAGTCTTTGTTGAAAAATGTTTGAGGGCTCGAAATTCCGTTGGCTCGAATCGGCTCGAAACCCAAAACGACGTCGTTTTGGGTTTCATTTTTTTTTTCTTTCTTTTTCTCCTTTTATTTTCGTTCCCTTTCCTTTTTGAAATAGGAAAGAAAGAGAGCAGGTAGGGCTGAGAGAGGAAGAGAAAAGATGAGAGAAGGGTGAGTAAGAGAAGAAAGAGACGAAGAAGAAGATGAAGAAGATGAATATATATATAGATCTGTATTTGTTTTGATGGCAAGAAAGAGCAAGCACATTAATATAGATCCTCTCATCTTAACTCTCTCTCTCTCATATATATATATATATAGATGTTTTTTTTTTTTTTTTTGATGATCTGTGTATAGAATATTTTTTGTTTTTTGTTTTTTGTTTTTGTGATTGTTGGATTGTTGGATCTGTCTGTGTAGTGTATAGAAATAGATCTGTATTTGTTGGATCTGTATTAATGGGATGAGAGGATCTGTATTAATGTGTTGATGATGCTGTATTAATGGGATGAGAGGGGAGAAGATCTGATGGTGTTGTTGTTGTTGTTGTTGTTGTTTTTGTTTTGTTTTGTTTTGATTTGTGTATAGAATATTTTCCAGCTCCCTCCCCTCTTCTTCTTCTTCTTCTTCTTCATTTTCGTTCTCTCAGAACAGAGAAAGAAAGAAGAAAAAAAAAATCCAAAACGTGAGCTCTATTTTTGTTTCATTAGTTTGATAGAACACGTGAGCTCCGCGTGCATCAATTTTTGGGAGGGAAACCAGTTTCGAGCCATTCGATCTCTTACATATTCGGGCCCTGTACTAGAGCTAATATCAAAAATCAAAATCTAACCGTACATTGAGAAAATAAAATCAAACCATGCAATTTGATTTGAACCGGATCGGTTTACGATTTATTTGATTTTTATGCTTAACCCTAAGTCTATGTTTATGGTATTGTTGGAAATTTTTACATCCAATAGAAGGTTGGTTTCAGAATTAAATTTTTTAGTAATTTTAATTTTTTTTTTATAAAAATAGTGTATAAAAAATGTGTGGGTAATTTTCTGACCACACGGCCCGCCTAGTAATCAGCTGGAGAGCACCGGCAGAATAGATGGCTTTAGCAAACCTGTAACAGAAAGAAAAAGGCTCCGGCGGTGGCTCTTCCACCCGGGGGCACTCCGACGATCAAGTCAGTATATCTCTCAAAGATAATCAAGTGCTAAACTCATAAGCTTGAGTATAAAACTGCGTACCTTAGACCCACGGGGGTGCCTCACTTTTATAGTTTACTCAATCCATGTCCCACTAGAAGCATGACTTCTATGGACTCCCATTTAGTGCTTACTTTGGATTCCTCAAGAGATAAAGATAAACTCCCTAAGAGTTTTATCCTTATCTTTGGCAGAGTCTTCTCTTTACTCTAGGACTCTTGTCCCTTATCCGCTTATCTCGGATTCCGATATCTTCGGAGATAACCTCGGCCTCGCCAAGATAACCTCGGCATAACTACCACGACACGTGGCACCTCGGCTGACACGTCGGCATCACCATGCCACGTGTTGGTACTCAGAAAATATATCCCCACAACTGCCCCCTAGGTTCTATTATCTCGGTATCCTGAGGTGATAGAACCTATATTGATATTTCTTTCTGCATATTGGCTCAAAAACTGTTTAGCCGAGATCATTCATTTCAGGCCGACGTGTTCTCTTCGGAGAACAAGAACTCAAACAAATTCCCCCACGCGCATGAGCTGTCATGCATCTCTTCTCAACCGTTCCCCTTATGTGTTCTATCTTCATTGGCCCGTGTCTGTGACGCGCTTGTAAGCCGTCTTTCATCCGTCTGCGCCGTCTAACGCGCGCGTTCCTCCAGGCGCAATAAATGCCGTGTTTTGCCGCCGTTTCAAGTTTTTTGATAAAACTTTTCTTTCCCTCCTTACTTCTTTACTTTTGCATTCGATTTTCTGGCTTTCTCTTTCTCTTAAACTTTCTCAAATCCGCCATTACTCTAGCTTCAAGCTCTGAAACCGTCTTCATTCTTCCATTTCAGCGAGGGTTTCGCCGTTCCATCGTGTCTGTAACCGTTGCCTGATCTCGGCGACTTTCATTCCGGCTTCATTTGTTCTGGTAAGCCTCTGTTCCTCTCACTCCCAATTTCTTCTATGTGCTTTCGTTTACTTACTGTCATTATTGCTCTGTTCAAACCTTTGATTTGCTGAACCATTCATCTGGATGCGTCTATTTCATGATTTCGCTCATATTTTGAACACTTGCACTGTTTCAACACTTTTCTTGCCACTGTTCTTGACCTTTTACTTCTGTATTCTTCATGTTCTTGATAGCTCATCCTTGTTCTTGTTTCTGAAATTTCGCCTTTGTTTTCTGTTTTTTGTGTCTTTGCCGAATCTTTGCTTTCTTTTAATCTTTGCCCCCATAGATTTAGGTTTGGGATTTGTCTATAGAACCTGTCAATTCTTAGGAAAAAACTGAAACAATCCTTACCAGTATATACCTTGGGTTTCGCCGAGGTCCTGATAACCCCTTTAGAGCATTTTCTTTCCGAAACCTAGCCCTTTGATTTTAGGCCGACGTTATGGGTATGTGGAGACATAGGGTAGACACCCCGACCAAACTTGAGTACTTTAGGCAAGAGTTTTCTATCCCTGCCGATGTCCATCTGAGGCCAACTGAAGATAATGACTCTATCATGCCCACAGATGATTCAATGCCCTTTCCTATAGTAGCTTTTACTGAGTGCGGACTCCGGCTTCCACTTAACATTCTCTTTCGCGAAATTATTCACTTTTACAAGTTGAACCCTGTGCAACTTGCCATAAAGTCTTATCGAGTGATCAATGGCATCATAGCTTTAGCTAGGCAAGAGAACGCTAGGATCACCCTGGCCGACATTCAGTACTGTTATACCATGTGCCCCCTTAGCCTGAAGGAAAAAGGCTTCATTTATTATCTTAAGCCGAGGTCGACAGAATACAAAATCGTAGCCGACCTCCCAGACTCCAACAAAGGGGCTGGAGATGACTATGTTATTGCTTCGGGAAATTGGGAGTTTGGCGCAGACGAGGACACCCATCTCTACCCTCTTCCCGAATCAATTAAAGAGGGCAAGGGTAAGAGCCCAGTATCAATACTTTAGTTATTTCTGTTTAAGTCTTCAATATTTTATCTGTTTCTAATGTTTGTTTCTTCTTGCAGAAGTTCGTAAGTTACCAAAAGACTTTCGCCAATCCTACGTTCCCAGCAAAGACTTAAAGAGGCTCCTAGATCTGCCAATCCAAAAGCGCAAGGCTCCACTGGTACTGAATTTTATTCCGACGTACAAGTCGACTTTGCCTGATGTTCCCAAACGAAAGAAGAAAAGCCTTTCTCCTCCTACTGCCACAACTCAAGCCGCCTCTACATCACGAACAGATCAAGAGTCAACATCTGACCCAACCAATCAACCATTTACCTCGGCCCCATACTTAATCCCAATACTAGAAAGAAAACGTCGGCGACGACTTGTCAAAACTGCTGAGATGGGTCGCCTGAAGCCTGTTGCTGTAGATCTCTTAGCCGACCTATCTGCCGATGTTGATGTTGTTCCAACCCAATCCATGCCCCCACCAAAGCCAAAAAGAACAAAAAGGGCTCAGCCGAAGGCCAAAGTGACTCAGGTTGAATCTGAGGACACTTTGCCTATTTCCAAACTGGTTAAGAGTAAGAAGACTTCTTCTGCTCCTGCAAAAAGGTCTGCTGAAAACCCACCCTCTGAGTCCACACAGTCAAAGAAGCCAAGGTCGGCCTCAGCTACTACCTCGGGGTCCAAGAAACCGGATGTCCCTTGGGCTCCAAAAATTACTTTGGAAGACAGGCCAATTATGTCCAGTGAAAGTGCCGATGACATAAATGTTGGCGTTGCCCTCAGCACGGCGTTGCTTCTTCCGGGTGACCTTGAGCGAAATGCTGAGTATAGTGAGTACGAGAATTATGCTCTAATGCTCCAGCATTCCGTTCAAGTAAGTGTTCCTGCTTGGAATTTTCTACTTTCTTTCTGTTTCATACTTAAAATATTTTCTAACACTTCTGTTTTCTTTCAGGCCATCCAGCATGCCCATTCGTTTTCAATGCAAGCTTTTGAAAACAGAGCAAAGTTGGTCGACCTGAAGAGAGAGGTTTCTGCCCTTAAAAAGGAAAGCAAATCTCTTCAATTAAAGATGAAAAAACTGGAAGACCAGGCTGAGGCTGCCACCAAAGCCCAAACCCTTGCCGAGGAAAAAATCGAATTTACCTAGGCTATTAGAAAGGTCGCTGAGGCCGAGAAGAGAGAGGCCGAGGACAAAAAGGCCCAAGCGGAAAAGGAACTTCAAGATGCTTTATCTACTAAAGGCGTTGAAATCAAGGCGGCCGATGAAAAGGCCTATGCTCAAGGAATGGCTGACGTTACAGAAGAATACAAACTACAAGTCAGGCAGGCGTGCAACAGGGGCTTCTCCTTTGGTTAGATGGCCCTTGCAAAAAAAACTTAATCTCCCTGAGAATTCACCATTGCGCCAAGCCGACGCTATTCCTCTTCCATTTCCTCCACCTCCCAGCCAAGCTGAAGATGAATCTGAGTCTGAATCTGAGGATGAGGATAAGGATGAAGATGAGGCTTTGGTAAGGAAGCCCAAGGACGCTAGTGAGACCAAATCCTCTCCTCAGGATGATCAAGTCCTAGACTTGACTCAGGAGGAGGATGATGAGGTTATCAAGGAGGCCACTCCTGAGCAAGCGTCATCTGATGTTCCTCCAGTCGACAGAAGTCTTGATTAAACACTTGCTGAAATTGATGCTGAGTTGGCGGCGGAAAAGATTACCGAGGTGGTTCCACCAGAATCCTCCGAGGTTCCAGCCCATCCAGCTGTTGATGCTGAAGGAGCCTGACTCCGATGTTTTTCTTTGTTTGAACATTTTTATTTTTCTGTGTTCTGGACAATGTAAACTTTCTTTTGTAGCCGATGTGCCTATCTTTGTTATTTCGAAACAATTTACTTCTGTAGTGCCTTCTTTTGTACACAACTGCAACTGTTTTTCTATGGATGCCTTAATCTTTTCATTTCTCTTCATTTGCTTCTGTATGGTTCTATACATAGAATATTTTGTATGCCTTTCATATTTTGCCACCCTTGTGCAATCTTCTCGGGGTTACATATCTCGGGTATAATAACTACAAGCTTTAGTTCGGCAAGATACTGACCTGCAAACTTTTCATAAATTTCAACAAGTGTAAGACATATACTATTCAATGTCAACTTTGTGAACGTTTCTCAATGTTTCAATCAAGTGTATAGACAGTGATCTTAGTCTAACCTACTTGTAAACTGCTACCAATTTCAACAAGTGTTATCATATACTGCAAACTTTTCTCAAGTTATAACAAGTGTTTAAGCAATGACCTACTTGTAAATTGCTACAAATTTTAACAAGTGTTTAAACAACATACTTAGCTTTTACCTCAACCTACAAATTGCTGCAAATTTCAACAGATGATCACATGTCGGCTTAACATTATCTTGTAAATTGCTACAAATTTCAACAAGTGTTAAGCATCTTCTTTGGTTGGACCAACCTGTAGATTGCTATAAGTGTGCAAACTATAACCTCGGCTTAACTTTGACTTGTAAATTGCTACAAATTTCAATAAGTGAAGATAAGGAATCAGCTTAACTCCAACTTGTAAATTGCTGCAAATTTCAACAAGTGAATTAAGGAATAATCTCTGCCTAACTTCGACTTGTAAATTGCTACAAATTTCAACAAGTGTTAATAAGGAATCAGCTTAACTCCAACTTGTAAATTGCTACAAATTTCAACAAGTGAATTAAGGAATAATCTCGGCTTAACTTCGACTTGTAAATTGCTACAAATTTCAACAAGTGAAGATAAGGAATCAGCTTAATTCCAACTTGTAAATTGCTACAAATTTCAACAAGTGAATTAAGGAATAATCTCGGCTTAACTTCGACTTGTAAATTGCTACAAATTTCAACAAGTGAATTAAGTGTCTCTGTCTTCTCTCTGCCCCCAATGTGAACCTGAGTTCTACTTGGGTTCTCATTATTCATGTCTCCAAGAATACCAACATGTAACTTTATCAATCATATGTGTTTTAAAGAAAAGGGGAAAGATTTTATTGATGACATCGGCCAAAAATAGTGCACATCTAATGATAGAAGAATTTCAAATTACAAGTGTTCCAAGGTCTTGGCAGTGCTTTGCCCTCGTTATCTTCAAGCCGATAAGCTTCATTGCCTAATACCGAAGTAATTCTGTAGGGTCCTTCCTAGTTTGGGCCAAGCTTGCCCTCTCTGGGATCCTTCTAGTTGCCGACGACTTTTTTCAGGACTAGGTCGCCGACTTGAAAATCTCTTGGATTGACCTTCTTGTTGTAAGCTCTGGCAAGCTGTTGCTGGTATACTGCGAGCTGAATTGCAGTTTTTTCTCTTCGTTCTTCCAAAAGATCTAGATCTCGAGCTAAGAGTATGTCATTGGTGCCATTCTCTACTCCCTGGGTCCTGATCCCTGGGATGCCGATCTCCAATGGGATGATAGCTTCTGTGCCATAAGCCATGGCAAAGGGGGATTCCCCTGTTGATCTTCTCGGTGTAGTCCTATATGCCCAAAGCACGTTGGGCAACTCGTCTACCTACTTTCCTTTTGCTGCCTGCAGCCTCTTCTTTATTCCATCCGAAATTACTTTGTTGGATACTTCTACTTGCCCATTACTTTGGGGAAAACTTGGTGTTGAAAAGTAATTCTTGATCTTGAATTTCGTACAAAAGTTCTTGATGAGTTTGCTGTCAAACTGTGTTCCGTTGTCGGCAACTATTGTTCTTGGAATCCCAAATCTGGTGATGATGTTTCTCCATATAAAGTTCTTGACGTCCACATCTCGGATTTTGGCAAGAGGTTCTGCCTCTATCCCTTCGTAAAGTAATCTGTTGCTACCAGCAAGTATTTTCTCTGCCCAGTTGCCTGGGGAAGTTGCCCAACAAGGTCCATGCCCCATTGGGCAAACGGCCAAGGGCTGGATACTGGGTTCAGGTCAGCAGCTGGCTGATGTATCAAAGGTGTAAACCTTTGGCATTGTTCACACTTCTTCACGTAGGCTTCAGCATCTTTTTGCATGTAGGGCCACCAATACCCCTGGGTAATGGCCCTGTGGGCTAATGATCTGCCCCCAGCGTGGCTTCCACAAATTCCTTCATGAATTTCATATAGGAAATCTTCAACCTGCAAAGGGTGTACACGCCTTAAAAGGGGTCCAGTGAAGGGCCTTCTGTAGAGGTGTCCATCTGCTGTTAAACAGAATCTTGCCGATTTCAATCTGACTTTGTGTGCCTTCTTATGATCTTCTGGCAGCTTTCCTTCTTTCAGGAATGCAACAATTGCATCCATCCAGCTTGGCCCCACGTCCACACACATTGCTTCCTGTTCTGTGCTCTCTAGTTTTATGCTCGGGCCCGATATATAGTCGATCATAATTGTTCTTGTTTTTCCAGTCTGCATTGAACTTGCCAGGTTAGCCAACGCGTCGGCGTGGGTGTTGTTATCTCGGCTAACTTGGAATAGTCGGCAGTTCTGAAATAGGGCTGCCAATCTGATGACCTCTTTTGCATACGCCGATATCCTTTCGTCCCTGGTTGCAAATTCACCTATTGACTGGTTAACAATAAGTTGTGAATCACAAAAAACTATTACCTCATCTGCTTCTGCTGCTGCTGCCAGTTTTAGCCCTGCAATTAATGCTTCGTATTCCGCTTCATTGTTTAAGGCCTTGAACCCCAAACGGATGGACTGTTCTATTATTTCTCCATCTGGAGATATCAGCAGTACTCCTGCCCCCGCTCCTTGTCGGTTCGAACTTCCATCGACGAACAGTCTGAATGAATCGCCGATGTAGATGCTGCAGGGTCTGAGTTTTTCCTTCCTTTGCTCTTTTGCCCTAGGCTGGGATTCTTTTTGCTTGCTGGGACAATGCTCATCCTGGCTCAACGGAGCCCGATGTTCGATGGTTTCGGGTGTGAATTCTGCCACGAAGTCGGCCAAAACTTGGCCTTTAATTGCTGTTCTCGGCTTGAACTCCAGGTCATATTGGCCCAGGGCTACTGCCTATCTTGCTATCCTTCTTGTTAAGTCTCCTTGTTGCAACAAGGACTTCAGTGGGTGCTCTGTTAGGACCACAATCTTGTGCGCCTGAAAGTAATGGTTCAACTTCTTTGAAGCCATTACTAAGGCTAGCATTAATTTCTCCAGTGGTAGATACCTTGTTTCTGCATCGGCCAAGGTTTTACTTACATAATAAATAGCCTTTTGCTCCCCTTTTTCTTCTCGGATTAGTACTGCACTGACTGCTTGTTCTGAAACTGCCAAGTATAAAAACAGTTCTTCCCCTTGTTCTGGATTGGAAAGAACCGGAGTTGTGGTCAAGTACTTCTTCAGGTCGGTTAAAGCGGCTTCGCATTCTTCTGTCCACAGAAAGTCTTTGACTTTTTTCACCAAGTTGAAGAAGGGTCTGCACTTATCTGAGCTTCTGCTGATGAATATGTTTAGGGCTGCGGCCCTTCCAATAAGCATCTGAACTTGTTTTGCCGATGTCGGGCTCTTCAGCTCTAGGATGGCCTTGATTTGGTCTGGGCTGGCCTCAATGCCCTTTCTTGTTACCAGATACCTTAAAAACTTACCTGATCCAACTCCAAACGCGCACTTTGATGCGTTGAGTCGAAGCCGGTATGTTTTGAGTATATCAAAGACCTTTTTTAGGTCGGCAAGATGACCCTTTGATTCCTTGGTCTTCACGACCATGTCATCGATGTAGACTTCTACCGTTTTGCCAATCAGGTGCTTGAACATCTTTGTTACTAACCTTTGGTAAGTTGCTCCTGCATTTTTCAATCCGAAAGGCATTACCTTGTAACAGTACAGGCCTTTAGGGGTGATGAACGCGGTCTTCTCCTCGTCTGGAGGGTACATGGCAATCTAGTGGTACCCCCTGTATGCATCCAAAAAACTCATCCTTTCGTGCCCTGAAGTTGCATCTACTAGCTGGTCAATCTTGGGCAGAGGAAAGTTGTCTTTGGGGCAAGCTTTGTTGAGGTTGGTAAAGTCTACACAGACCCTCCATTTGCCGTTCTTCTTTTTTACTACTACTGTGTTGGACAGCCATGTTGGGTAGTGAACTTCTCGGATGGCCCTGGCCTCCAGAAGTCTGTCTACTTCTTCTTCTACTGCTTCGACGTGCATCAACGTCGGTCTTCTAGCTCGTTAAATCACAGGTTTTGCCGACCTGTCGACATTCAGTCTGTGGCAAGTGACCTCGGGGTCAATGCCAGGCATTTCGTAAGGTGTCCAGGCGAACACCTCAATGTTGGCTCTCAAAAAATCTTCCAGTTTTTTTTCCTCTTCTTCAGCTAAGCCTGAACCGAGAAGAAAGAAGCGTTCTTCGTCGCCCTCTTGGACAAGGATTTTCTTTAGTGTCTCTTCACTCTTTTCGGTTGGCTCCTTGCCGACATCATCTAGGACCTCCATGTCCTCGTCTTCAATCTCTGCCTCTTTTGGCTCTCGAATGCTGCAAGTAGACTTCATTGCTGCCATGGAGCAACTTTTTGCCTACAGTTGATCTCTTCTGACTTCTTCAATCCCATGCTCTGTGGGGAACCGTAGTAGTTGATGCAATATTGAGGGAACTGCCCCCATTGCATGCAACCATGGTCTTCCCAAGATGATGTTATATGGCGAGGGTGTGTCAATCACCATAAATTCTGTCTTGATCTTCTTAGTACCAGTTTGTACTTCTACGCTTGCTGCGCCCAGTGGCCATGTCGGTGTTCCATTAAAGCCGACCATAGGGTTGCTGGATTGTTCCAGGTCGTCAGGATGAAGGCCCAGCTCCTTGTAACATCTGACGTACATGGTGTCACAAGAGCTGCCTTGATCTATTAGGATGCGTTTTACTTGGCACTCCCCAACCTGGAGGGATACTACCAAGGCATCATTATGCGGATGCTGGACCATCTCTAGGTCAGCTTCAGTGAAGGTTATCATTGGTCCTTGGCATTCTTCAGGCCGAGGTCTTTTGTGTCCGACCTGGTTCACGTGCTGCAGGTGTTTTACTCTTTGGGTTTCTCCCCGAATGTCGCTTTCGTTCACCTTTGAGTGAATTACATTAACCACCCGTGGTCCTCCTGCCTGTGGTTGTTGTGCTGGGGGAGGCGGAGCTGCAGGTGCTTGAGGCAATCTTGCCTGTTCTTCTCTTGTCCTGGCCTCATCAACAAGGTCCCTCAGATGGCCTTGTCTTACCAAGTCTTCTAAGTGTGCTTTTAGGGCTCTGCAACCCTGAGTTGGGTGCCCTTTTTCATTGTGGTAAGCACAACGCCTACCAACGTTTCTTCCCATGAATTCCCCTGGTGCTCTTGCTGGAGTTCTGAAATAGGATTGGTTTCGTATTTGATCCAAGACTTTATGGATAGGGATTCGGAACACCGTCGTCACTGCCTGTTTACCTTTCAATTCCGTTTCTTGTTTGGTCGGTCCGTTGTTACCTCGGCCTCGCTTCGGCGAGCCGTTTCCTTTCTCCTGCTTTATCTCTTTGTTTCCCGATGTATCTTCCTCGGCTCTGGCGTACTTCTCGATTCTTGCCATGAGTTCTTCCATGCTTTTTGGTAGTGTTTTTGCCAGAGACTTCCGTAGTGGGCAGTCATCTTTCAGGCCGTTCTTGAAAGACATAACCGCCACTTTTTGGTTGTATTCGGGTATTCGATTGAACACCTCGTAGTACCTCTTCGCGTAGGCCCTAAGGCCTTCTTCCTTGGTGATTCTTAAAGCCATCAGGGCGTCGACCCTCAAGGGCTGTAGTTTGTTCGTCACAAACCTGGCCACAAACATCTCAGCCAGGCCTTCCCACGTCTTTATGCTTCCCTTCGGTAGTTTATGGAACCAATCGGATGGAATTTCCCCAAAGGATGAGGGAAATACTTTGCAGAGCAACGGCTCGTTCCCACTGTATAATGCCATTGAGTTCAGGTATAGTCCAACATGAAAGTTGGGATCTGACTTACCATCATAAATTTGGAACCTCGGCATACTGAATCTCTTTGGTGCTTCAAATTTGTCCAGTTCCACCGAGAATGGTGTTCTCGACTTAACTGGGGAAGTCACCTCGGCTTCAACATTCTGCTGCCTCCTTTTGAGGTAATCCCTCAAGTCTTCCTTACTCCTACCCGGAGCTCGGCTATCTCTGGACTTCAATCTTTTTGGCACACTACTTTCGGCCTCGTGGTGGGCCCGTTTCGATCTCTCTCCATGGGTTCTTTGGGCCCTGGATCCTTCATGTGATGTGTCCTTCGGGACTCTTCTTGCCTCGGCTCCTCTCGTCTGACTTCCCTAGAAGGTCGGTGAGAGTGCCTTCCACTCCTGGTGTGCTGAGGGGCTTCGGGGATTGTTTTCCTTCCTCCCTTCTGGGTATTAATTGCTGGCATCGGCGTATCTTGCAGCGGGTATGGTGGCTGCATAACATTGTTTTGCATCATGAAGTTGACCACTGACTGTAGGTCTGCCAACTTGTTTGCCAAGTCTTTTACTTCCTTATCTCTCCGTAGGCACCTATCCCTCCATACCTGAAGGTTATCTTCATTATAATACTTGCTTTGGTCTGTCCTCTTCGAAGCGTCGCCCTCCTGGCCGACGTTTTTTTCTCCGTGGCCCTGGTCATGATTTTCTATACTGTGGTTGTCTCCTTCAACGTCAAGGTCAATTGGTCTGCCACTCCCAGCAGGAGTGTCGCCCCCAATGTTTTCCCTTTGTCCGTTACTGGCCATCTATTCTTCTAAGATTCCCACAGACGGCGCCGAATTGTGTGGGTAATTTTCTGACCACACTGCCCGCCTAGTAATCAGCTGGAGAGCACCGGCAGAATAGATGGCTTTAGCAAACCTGTAACAGAAAGAAAAAGGCTCCAGTGGTGGCTCTTCCACCTGGGGGCACTCCGACGATCAAGTCAGTATATCTCTCAAAGATAATCAAGTGCTAAACTCACAAGCTTGAATATAAAACTGTGTACCTTAGACCCACGGGGGTACCTCACTTTTATAGTTTACTCAATCCAAGTCCCATTAGAAGCATGACTTCTATGGACTCCCATTTAGTGCTTACTTTGGATTCCTCAAGAGATAAAGATAAACTCCCTAAGAGCTTTATCCTTATCTTTGGCAGAGTCTTCTCTTTACTCTAGGATTTTTGTCCCTTATCCGCTTATCTCGGATTCCGATATCTTCGGAGATAACCTCGGCCTCGCCAAGATAACCTCGGCATAACTACCACGACACGTGGTACCTCGGCTGACACGTCGGCGTCACCATGCCACGTGTTGGTACTCAAAAAATATATCCCCACAAAAAATTAAGTAATTATACTAATAATGGGTATCTTGAGATTTGATGAAATTGTAAAAACTTTCCTAAGGTTTCTAAAATGACTTAAACCTCTCGTAAAGTTCAGTTTTTAATTGCGCTAACATTCCTTAAGGTTTAACGAAATGTAGAAACCTCTCTTAAGATTTATGAAATGACTGAAACCTCTCTTGAGATTTAGTTTTTAATTACACTGTTTTCTCCTGAGGTTTAATGAAATTGCGAAAACTTCTCCTAAGATTTTTAAAATGATAGAAACCTCCCTTGAGGTTTAGTTTTTTTATAATAGATTCTCTCTTTCGTTACTTCATCGTAAAAAATAACAGAAAATATTGACGTCATTAAACAATTTAATTATATTTTCAATTTACCTTTTAAAAATTTATCAGAATAAATAAAACATATATAATTTTAATAATCACATTTCTAGTTTTACCCTTTAAAATTGTGTTCGATTACAAAAAATAAAAAAAATACAATTCCTATTTTTTCTCTTTCTAATGCTTGCAGTTACTATTAATTATGTATGTTTCCTTTATCCAAAACTCCAATAGGAATTATATATATATGGTTTTTTTTTTTTGTTTTTTTTTTAATTGGATACAGTTTTAAAAGGTAAATTAAATTATTTAATGATGTCGGCATTTTCTATTATTATAATTTTTTTTACGATAACGTAACAGAAAAATAATCTATAACAAAAAACTAAATCTCAATAAGGGTTTTTGTCAATTTAGAAATCTTAGGGCAGACTTCTACGATTTCATTAAACTTCAGCAGATGTCAGTATAATTGAAAACTAAACTTCAATGGAGATTTTTTTTCATTTCATAAACCTTAGGTGAGGTTTCTACATTTCATATTAAACCTCAGAAGAGGTCAGTGCAATTGAAAATTGAAATATAAAAAAATATATAATCAACCCTATACTTTTGAGCTAATTACATTAATCTCTTTTTCTTTTTTCTTTTTTTCCAGTGTGATTAGAATGATCAAAACTAAATTCAATAATATGTAGACACTAAAATTAATAAACATAAATATATATTTTAGTAAAAAAGAAATTGTAACATCATTTTTCATTTATATGACTAATAAATTACTAATGAAAAATAGGTTTAAGTACTATGTAAATTAAAATTTTGAGGGAGATCAATATAATTATGTTAAAAAGGTAGGCTAACGGTAATTTACGGCCATTTGTGAGTTAAAGAGATTTATTTCTGTTAATTGTGAGTTTAGAAGCTTACTTAAGGAAATACTTATATGGGATTTGACTCCCTAAATACAATTGCTTTTGAGTCAAGAATTATATTTAAGAAAAGATTTATATAAAATCTAAGGAGAGGGTTTATTATTATTATTATTATTATTATTATTATTATTATTATTATTTTATTAACAAGATTTACGTAGGATTTTTATTACACCTACTTATGAGTCAAGAATTTTTATTTTCATCGGTGTGAAAGAATTAATAAAAGACGTTAATTTGGATTTGATTCCCAAATTTAAGCTACTTATCAGTGAAGACATTTTATTTTCATTGACTTAGATTGGCTTCTATTTGTTTGTGAGTGTGGATTTTACTTGAGAGAGGAATTACATGGTATTTCACTCATTCAATTACAATTACTTGTGAGTTAAGAACTTTATCCAAGTAATCATGGATTGTAATCCAACAATAACATAAATTATCAAAGAATCGTAAAAGATCAATATGGATTCTTTATATTAAGACATGCACAAAATGGATGAACAAACCAAATCACAAAAAAAGAGAGAGATGTTCTCACAAGCAATCTAATTTTTTTTTTTTTAGAGAAATCGTATACACAAATTTTGAAAATTATACAAATAAACTTGTTAATCATCATGGTTGATGGGCACAACCTAGGTGGGCCCAACTCACGGCCCAGGAAGGCCCAATCCACCTTTGTTCTAAACTCCCAGACAGTTGTGCGGATTAAAGCCCACTAGCCATGACAAGTCGATGCTAGCCCAGGTCCAATAACATTTAGACACCTACTAGAGAGGGAGCCAGCCGCGTAGCAGACAAAGATCCTACAGAGTTATTGAGCCCACACATTGGCCATTAAATGTGGCTGCCATGGCATTTAATACAGCAGGACCTCTCACGCCAGAGTATGCAAAATCACCACGACCGATGACAACTAGGCTATAGACTTTCGATCAATGAGACAGTTTGGAGCAGACAAGGAAATAATTAGTAAGGGATATAAGGACACTTCCAATATGTTTTTGAGGACAAGTAATACTCTCTTCTCTCTTCTTCTTCTCTCTCTCAACTTTCCCTATATACATTGCATCCAATCACTTCCTATCTAATTTAGTCGTCGGCATGTCCACGGGGAGAAACCATTTCCAATCCTGGTACCTCCTCATTGGACCTTTTGCAGGTGTGCGTTTAGAAGACGAAGGTTAGCAGACCCGTGGAGCACGTGGATTAGTCCGACCCATCTACCATTAACTGTATTGCATCATCAATGGTCATTGGCGAACAAGTCGAATGAAGTCCAAAAATTTCATAAACCAAACATTCTATAGAGAACAAAAATCCAATTAATAAAATTCGTAAAATGTTATGGAGATGCATATATGAGCTAGTTATTTCAAAATCATTTTACAGGCTTCAGTGATGGAGATATTAAATTAATAAAATCCAAATTGACTGCAAAAACTATTAATATTTCATAAATTTCAAAATTATGAAAAAAATAAATTGAAACTTTTAACTTCAAAGGCAAACCAATGTTTTGCTATATAATATAGATTTAATCGTGTTGGCACACAAGTTTTGATTTTTTCACTCAATTTTTAGTTTGAAATTATGTCAAACCATTTTATTGCTCAGCCTAATTCGTGGATAAGAACTTTGGTCTAGGCATTAAATTTATTTTGGACCAAATTATTTGGATTGGACAGATTGTTCAACCATAGTTAGTACTAAAATAATTTATTTTGAGAATAGTTTCGTAATCTATTTAAAATTTAAAACATTTTTTATTTTATTATGTATAATTTATACTTCAATTAACTTCTATAGATTTTTAGAAAGAAAGAATAATGTTAAAACGAACATATTTTGATATTATATTTGAATATCATGTAACGTGACACCTTATCGGACACAAATGTAAACTATGTTATGTTTATGTTATTTAGTTTAATCATCAAGGATAGTTTAATTTTATTATCTGTAATTAGACTTTTAGGGTTGTGGTTGATTTCCTATTTGTGTTGTACTTTTTGATTTTGGTTATTATTCATTCAATACGGCTCCTTTTGAGAAGTGAGTTATAATTCACTTCTCGAATTATAAGAGCATCTCCAACGGTAGTAGGCATTTTACCTATCTAAATATTACTATAAAGTATATATTTTATTTTGCCTATCAACTGTTTTATGTTTTTATTCCAACCATGTTCTTTATTTTAGCTATTTATCCAAATACTATTAATTTTATAGAATGTCACGTCAACAACAAAGATGGAGGGAAATGATCCTAATGATTGAATACATTTTGCCTAGCGTTGAAGGCTAGCTACATGTAGCTAGTGAATATGAGTTAAGCCAAAATGCCTAATCATATGCTTAGTACATTGGAATTGAAAAAAGTGAATCACACTAGCATTTTAACTAACAAGTATTATATGCCTAGTGCATTGGAGATACTCTAACCCACTGTCTTTCTCACAAAAAAACTGCTTATAAGCAACTTATAAGCAGTTTTGCTTTTAATTTTGTATCAATAGCCGCAAGACACATGGAAATAGTGTTTAAGCGGCCATCAGTTAGTACCAAATGCTATCATTATAGCATTAATAAATTTTATTTTCAAAATTTAAAATTCAAATGTTCTAAAATGTTAAATTAGATAATTAAAATTTTATTTTGGATTTTTCATCTAAATAATTTCAAATGAGATTTGGCTAAAATATTAATAAGATTCTATTTTGGATAAGTTTTCCAAAATTTGAATAAGATTCTATTTTGAATAAGATTCAATTTTGATATGTGGTTAGATGGACCAATAGTTTCATGCCACATATATTCTTAACTTTCAAAAATAAAAATTTGTTATGAGATGTAATTTAAATGTAGCTAAGATTCTATTTTGGACTTTATATTTAAATGTTTTAAAATTTTCAGTATAATTGGATGGGCCAATAGTTAATAGTTATATGTAGGGTTGAACAAGAAATCCGTATAATTCGTAATTCGATCCGGACCAGTCCAATCTAATAGATTTGGATTGAATTTTTGAATTCGTGGTTCAGTTCTGGATTGAAAATTTAAAAATCTGTAGGCCACGGATCAGTTTCGGATTGAACCCCATGGTTCTGGATTGGAATCGATCCGGACCGTATACAAATAGTTCATACTTATACTATAGACCCTCTCACATTATATCATTTCTTATTTCATAAAAAAGCTAAACCCTTATTCCATGTTGTTGTTATGTTGTTACTATGCTTTTGTTTGTTTGTTGCTTCTGTTCATGGAGTTTTGTTACTTTTGTTTGTCTAAAATCAGTTTGCTTATGCTTTTGTTTGATGTTATGTTTAGTTTTAATACAGAGGAGAACTCTCTTTTGTGTAATGTATATCCAGTTTTATTGCTTTTGTTTATTACTTTTGTTTGATGCTATGCTTATATTTTTATGAAATTAAAAAGTTCTATATTTTTTTTATTTAATTATGTGAATCCGTGGTCTTAAATTGATCAAATCCGTGTTTAAATAGATTGGTTTGGATAGGTTCCATGATTTAAATGGATTGAATTGGTTTCAATTTTTCAGGAATCGTAAATAATGGATTGGTCTTGGTTTTACCCTAATCCGAACCAATCCAAACCATGCTCACCCCTAGTTATATGTCACGTATATTTCTTAAATTTTAAAAATAAAAAAAATAAAAATTTAAAATTCTGATTTATATTCTATAACAATTTCATAAATTAAAATTTTTTATTTCCATAAATTAATGAATTGAAAGGTAAGAATTAAGGAATTCGAAATACATTATCATAATAATAAAAGAGTCAATATTTATTAAAGTGGAATCACCAATGATTTTATGATTGAGGATGATGAAAATTCGGCCCGAGAAAACTTAGCCCCAAGCAGGCCCAGAAAGAGAGGGACAACCCACTCCTCAATATCATAGTTTGTTTGGCTTTAGAAAACCAAAAGGAGCCGATCACCGTGATTGGATCAAACTAGTACAATCCGGTCAATCTATACAAAATGTGGAAAGACAGTTATCCAACGGCCAATAACTAGTGCAAGTTGGCTGCCAATAGGATGACCTTCGACAAGTTGTCGATCATCCGATGGGGTGACAAGGGATCCAATTGCCAAAAACAAATACAAGTTGAATGCTAATTGGCTATAAAATGTGGGCCAAACAAGGAGGTAATGACATGGAAAAGGGGTACACACAAGAAACACCATTACATTTGTTCAATTTTCCTTTGTTATCATGTTCGATGTCAATGCTGATTTGATTATCTGAGGGTCCTCCTAACCTTAGGTCAGGAACGATATCTGATTTTGGGTTTTTCTTGTAGGGAAGGTCGTGGCAAAATGCATCATCTAGGTAAATTCCCTGTGGAGACAAATTCACCATCTATAATGACACATGTATATTTATATTTGGTTAATTCAAAAATCTAGAAAAAATGGATTTAAGAGTTTTGAGTTCATATATCTATAAACGTTTTTACTTATATAATAGTATAAATATAAATAGATAGATATTAAGCAAAAAGATATTTTCATGAGCAGCCTTCTAAGAGCTCCAAGACCTCATGCCAAATTTTCTACTTTTTAAATTTTGTAATACACTTTTTAAAACAACCATCTACAAAAATTCCAAATTTTTTAAACAAAAATCAGTTATGCATGAAAAGGAAACCTAATTAGTCCAATCAACTCATTTTTAAAAAAAAAAATTGAATGTACAAATATCCCGTGATTTGTGATATCTCTCTCCATATGAAATCACCCTCTCTCTTTTAGAAAAATGATCCCGACCCCCTCTCCCCCCACCCCCAGGACCCCTTTTGGCTGTGATTGGCTAGTTTTCTTTTTCTTTTTTTTTTCTTCTTTTTTTTCCTTCTTCTCCAATCACCAGCCCCCACGTGTGTGTGGGGGTGGTGATTAAAGAGGGTCTCAATCACTCCCCTCTCTTTTATGTATATAATAATTTATAGTTGTAGTATATTTGAATATCTTCAACGGTCTATGAGCTTACAAAAGAATTTCAAAGACACGTTCGTCAACCAAATATGGAGATCGTAGAAATTATATAACACAAATCATGTGTAGACATCCCATTTTGATCGGCCCTAAGACTTGGCTCTCTTTTCCGAACACCCGATAATGAAAGTTGGAATGTGCTATCTTACAAATTCCTTAGCAGTAGAACTAGGTTCAAGCTTTAATCCCAACCTTACACCCGTTTTGGCCAAAATATTTTAGACTCTCTTAAACCCCTTTTCAAACATTTTTACAAACTTCCGAGGCTCATATTTTCAAAATTCAAGTGTTATATTTTCGTAAATTGAACAAAGACAATGGAAATGAGTGGAATGAATGAGAATTTTTTGAAAAAAAAAAACCCTGTTTTCCCATTTGAAAAGTTGTCTGGCCAAGCAATTTTTTTTTTTTTTTTTTTGTGTGTGTGTGTGTGTCTGCCCAAACAATTTTTTGTCTGGTCGGATGATTTGTCCGAGTAGCAGAGTAGTTTCAAGAAATTTGTCATTTTCTCCTAATTTTACACAAATATCTTAGATATTTTTCCTTTGAGCTTCCTCTACAAGTTTCTCAGATATTTTCTTTACCTCAAAAGTTTATAAATATCCCCCCTCCCACTTTATTTTAAGGGGTTACAAAATTTTTATTTACACCCACACCTCATCTTCAACCTTCTTCTCAATTTTCTTCACTGCTTCTTCACTAATACACCACCCAAAACTCCATTAAAGCTAAAATTAAGATTGAGAAATATTTCTAAGAGGTTACAAAATATTTTAAAAGACTAAAAGACTTATTTGAGAGCCCACCTCCTACACTTCATCTTCAACCTCCATTTCTCATATACCCATAAGCTAAACACCATTAAACCTTAACTTGGAGCTCCTTGCTAAGGATTCTTGGACTTACTCAAGGATTTTGAGGGTGTTAGGAAAGAGTTTGACAATAAAGAAGAAGCTTACCCTCTCGTCAAAATGTGGATTTTTGCCTCTCTCTCTCTCTCTCTCTCTCTCTCTCTCTCTCTTCATCTTTAAGCTTTGTTTCTCATTTTTGTTGTGACGTAATCATGTGATAGGTCCTTATGGATGTGGAGGGAACTAGGATGTAGCCACCCATTCATTGAGTTGATTGTTCTCTTTATTTTTTTGTGCTTTTGCACACTTGTCATGCTTTGTAGTGCTTTAATTCATTGTTGTTGTACATTGATGTGTTGATTGGAACCTTGCGGATGTGGAGGAAGTAAAAAGTAGCCACCCATCTACAAGTTTGATTGTGTATAGTTGTTTCTTTCGTTTTGTACACTTTTTCACACATATCTCATCATCTTAGCGTATTGGCTGGTATGCTTCAACCCATGCTCAATCTTAATGAGTAGTAGAGGTTGTTTCATGGGGTTAGTTGAATGATTTTTGGGATTTGATGTTGAGAAAGTGGTTGGTTTTCATTTTTATTGATTTTCCTTGGAAGCAAAATAAGAGATTCTATGTCAAGAATGTTAAAATCTCTCTTCCCAATCATTCATGAACATGGAAGGGGGTGAAAACATCCTTATTCCATGAATAGAAGAAAAGTTCTCAATAGTTTTTGATGAATTCCTTGCTTTTAAAGCAAAGCGTCCACTAAGAAATGATGTAGCAAAACTTTCACTAAGAAATGATGTGCATTAATCTACTCTCTCTAATTAATAGCATGGATTTGGGTATTATCTTACCTTTATTCACAAAGAGATGATATAGGTTCCCATCTATTTCTTAGGCTGGAATTTGTTTTTACTTTAATTCATTTAATATGACGAACTGTTGTAAATATCCTGTTGTATTTAGCCTTTTGTATTATTAATTATAGAATGAGGCCTATCTACATTTTTCTTGAATGTCTGTGTGAGAGAAAGCGACAGAAACGATGAACACTCATTAGAAGATGTATTTTGCTTCTGTTATGGACTTTTTGCACCAAACAAAGTTTTCCTGGAGGATATGTTCGGCTGAGCATCTTTTCTATCAGTCGAACAAATTTGCGTATAGCCGGATGAATTTTCCAGAGCAAAACAGGACAATTTCTGGAGAGCAGGACAATTTCTGGAGAGCATTCTCCTGGGTGGTTCTGGAGCTACTGATTAAATTATTTTATCTATTTAATATGATTTGTTAGATTCAATAGTAATTTGGTTGAATCTATTCATTGTTGTAATAATTCCTTCAATCCCACGTCTTTTCATTTCATTATTATTCATTCAATTGTTGTAATAACTTCTTCCCTCTTTTCTTCTTTCTTTTAACTCAAATTGTTGTAATAACCTCCAACCTTACGTCTTTCCATCCCTTTTATTTGTACATTTTCTGTATATAACATTACTTTTATTCACCATAATCATGACTTGCATACATTTTTCAAGCATTTGAATTCGGCTTATTTGTATTTGTGGGCTTATCATTTCTTATGTGGTTTTATGTGCTACCTCATGCCTTGAGATGATTCACATATCATGTGTTTAGTAGCCGAATCTATAGTTGCATTCTTGTATATGTATTGCATTAGCTATTTGTATATAGGATCATGCATATGTATATAGCATATTATTTTGGCTTGCCATAGATGAATGTTAGGTGAGCACTTATAGTTTTAGTATCCGACTTGTGCATGGTTTTCTTATTATGTCTAGCATCCTACCATACGACTACATGCTTAAGTGATATATCTCTTTGAATGCTAGTGGATGAAGGTTGTTTTGCTTGAGTTGGAATGATATTGATTGATATACATGCGGGTTCAGTTTTCTTTGAGTTGTACATTTATTCAGAAAAAAAAACCTTTCAAAATGTATAAAATCAAAATATTCCAAAATGAATGACATAGTGTATACTTGATTGCTTCACATAGTAATTTGTAGCATTAATAAATAAATCAGAACATAGGCATATATTGTCTATAAAACTCATATCATGGTTTAGTAGAGGCCGATCTTTTAACCTGTGAGCGGGGGTAACAATTCATGACCTTTCCTCTTCATACCTAAGGTTTCTAACCGAGACATCTTTGATTATGACGAACAGTGGCCTTTGGTATAAGTCCCGAGTTTCCTAGTTTTCCCAAAAGATTAGGTGGTGACTTTGAGATCTTGTGATGTAGTTCATTTTCGACATATTTTGCAATAAATTGATTTTCTATAAAAGTTACTAGAATTGGACTCTCATTTTCTGTTTCACATTGCACTAGTGATATCAGATTAGAAATCGAGAGTATGAACTGTCAGGTGCACTCGGGTACCCCGGGACTCTTACAGTTTTTGGCGACTCCACTGGGAAAACTAAGAGACCTTACTTAAACTCCATGATATGAGATTTATTTACATATATATGTTTATTGCATTGCATGCATTGGTATGCTTAAATCACTGTATTTTCCATCTGATATCCTAGACGGCTTGTTAGATGTGGGCTCTGTCATGATGGAAATGCAAACCTCGAATTTGGATCACCAACATACTGCTTGATTCTTCCTTCACTTATAAGTGTTGGGTAGGGCAGGTATATCGGTGTCTTGCTGAGGTATCCTCTTTGACCAGACTAACCTAGTACATATATTCAGCTCTAGCAACTTCCAAAATTAGGGCATGATGCTTTCTAGTGTCTAAGATGTGATGATCTTTCCTTGTTTGAATAGTGAAGCTCTAGATCTATTCAAAGCTAGGATAGGGAAATCCTAACCTTTAGGGATGTTTGGAATGATTGCTTATGTACGAATGTGAGATACTTGCTATGTGATTATGAAATCTTGGGAAAAAGGGCATCCAATCCTTGGAAAGTCTTGACTTAAGGGGATTTGTTTCAAAATTTTGAGTCATATAGGAATCAGAATTTGGGTTAGAATCTAGGGGAATGTGTATGGTGGAGGATCAGAATTTGGGGATTATAACTGAATGGTTGAATTTACAACGAGATTAGAACCAGGAAATCAAAAATTGTGTCTTGCTTTGTTTTGACTAACATGTCCAGTACCATGATCTGATGGGGGTATATGTGTTGATGATAGGATTCACCAAGACCAGGAGAGCTTGATTTTATATACTTTGGTGGGTTACCCAATTTAGAAATAGCCCAACTAACCCAATCCAGGGAAAACCCAGTCCAATCAAACTCAAAAAAAGCTTAACCCATCACACTCCATATAATTTGACCTATCCAAGTCAAAAACACTCCAGTCTATCTAAACCCGTAAAAGCCATCTCTAAAACACCCCAGCCCATCGAAACCCGAAAAAGCCATCTTCGACAAGGTCACATCCACCAGGTTCCCTAATTGCTAATTCACTAGATCCCATAATGGCCCAAAATCCAGTGGATTTAATAGACATGCTTATAACCCTATGGCAAACTATGAATGCTCTCAACTACACAGGTGCAACTTAAGCTGAGACTATGGCTGGATTGCAGTACCTATCTTGGGCATCCATTACTCACCCACTCCCAGACGATCATCCAGTCTTAGATCCACTTCCATTAGCTGAAGACGTCCAGGGTCCTAATATATAAGAAAGACTAGACCAAACCCACCATGCTGCTAGAGCTTAGGCACAACCTATTAAGGGACTTTTCCCTCTCAATCTTAGTGAGTTCAACCCCACAATTTTGAAAATAGCTAAGCTTGAAAAGCTATTTAAAGGGTCATAGGAAATCAACTCCATTCCGGACATTGAGGACAAGTATACAAAGACTGCTGTAAGATTTCCAGAATGGTTTAAGATGCCACGCATAGACAGGTTCGATGGGGCCAAAGACCCAATGGTTTATATCCACCTCTTCTTAAACATCCTGAAACCCATGGGTTTGACTCGGGCCCAAAATCTGTCCTTGTTCGGGAGAACTATGTCAGGAATAGCTGCTATTTGACATGCCAAGTTGGATGATTTGATCAAACAAAACTGAGAGAAGTTGGCTAGAGCATTATTGCATAGTACTCTTACTACACACAAATTCAAGTAACCATCTGAGAGTTGGAGGCAAATCACCAAGAGCCCAATGAAAGCTTCGTGGCTTTCGTCACTAGATGTAGGGCAAAAGTAGCTATGATGACAAACAGGCTTCTGGAAAAAGATCAAATCTGTATAGTTGTAAGGAATCTACATAGAAAACTACTACAGAAAATGATAGTTCTCCCCCTTTTTAATTTCAAGGATCTACATGAGGTTGGGGTTCAAATTGAAAATGCCATCAAGCAGGGAATCATTGTAGAGGGAACTGAGCCCGTAAGGAAGTCATTTACCCATAGTTCCAAAGCAACTAGTACTAGCACAACTGCCAATACCGAGTCCTTTTATATCTATGCAATTACCACCATTGCCAAAATGGCCAATCCCTTCGCCAATGGCGGTCCACAAAAAGCCAACTCTACCCGAGCCCAGAAAAGAACATACCATCATTTTCATATGTCCCCAATCCGTGCCATGAAAATCTTGGTAGAAAAGGGATACCTCAAACCCCTTGACCTCCGACCTCTCCTTGATATTCTCCTAGCCCGACATGACCTTACCAAATACTGTGCCTTTCACTAACAACATGGTCATGACATCGACCGTTGCTACCGCCTTCATCATGAGATTCAAGATCTCATTAACAACAAAACTATAGCTCCACCTCAAAAGCCCAATGTCACTACCAACCCATTACCTCCTTATGACAAAATACTATCCCCTTTCAACCTTAGCCTCATCCATATACTGCCATCCACTTACAATCCCAGTATATACATCACTCCATTCCATCTACCTAAGCTTGAGGTGTTCATTCCAGAGGGCACCGACTTGTGTATGATGGACACACCTAAACCCCAATACTTTCAAACCGTAAAAAGCGAACTCCAGAAAAACCTAGCTTAGTCAATCCATTTTGACCAATCTAGTTCAGATACACCAAGTATGCCAATGGTTAAACCCACTACTTCTGAGATGTTGGGAATGATTGAAGACCTTCAGAGAACTGTAGTAGATTTAACCTTTGGGGTTTTAGCCTCAACATAGGCCAATGTTCTCCATAGACTCGAACATGAAACCTCACCTTGTTACCTAAATAACTACTTGAATTACAGCCCTAGTCAGCCAAGAATTGGATTTCATAATCCAAAGAACTAGTCTTAAAATCAAGCAATTTTAACACAAAAATCATTTTAACTGATTTTATAACTAAGAACACAAATTTAACACAACAAATATCACAAAAATTAACAAAAATTTCAAGGGGGGGAAAAAAAACTCAAATGCATGAATAAAATCATAAAATATCACATTAAGTATTTTCATAATGCATATATATATAAAGAATACAAGAAGAGAAAAAGAGAAAAAAAAGGGAAATGAGATATACCACTGTTTGGAGGCTGTTACAAGTATATGGGTTTATATGGGTAAATCAAAGTTGTCCTTCTTTTGGAAGATTCTCATTAGCACAAGCACATAGGTGCATAACCTTGTTAAGAGGCTAACATTTCATGGGCAAACCATGTCATCAGCCTAAAAAATTCTCACTTGCTTTTGCAGTTTCGACATATACAAACCAATCCTATGAGCATCTATAGCCTGCTTTTTATTCGATTCAAAGAGGGAAGATAAAGTATTGTCGAGATCTCAATGTGCAATCGATCAACAACCACACCTCTCACCTATATTTTGATGGTTCATTCTGTGTGTAACCCACACCACCATCTTCACTCTATTTATGTACTCCACATCTATTATTAGTAGTACAGTTGGAGCTTGTCAGAACCCGGAGTTTACAAAATCCAACTCTAGATAATAACACATCCATAACAACCAAATGATATGAGGTAAATTTTTTTATGTAAAATAGATATGCTCTCCATCATACAATTTATGAAATTTCTTTGTCATCCATGAACTCAAAAGTTTGCAAGTGGTATAGAATTTACATGGCATGTTTTTATGTCAAATGCACCATACATATATACTAAAACGAAACAAGTATTGTGCAAAATAAAGGGCATTTTCTCTTTTACAAGAAAAGGCCTTGGCCTATAAAACAAAATGGTTGTGCCCTACACAAAAATATAACAAAACAAAGAGCCATCATGCTCGTCATCCAAATCATCCTTAGGCTTTAGACTCGTCATCAACAACTGAAAATGATTAACAACAATAAGAATGAACACAAATGTCCAATAGAAAATATCTTCAATCAAGTTGTATAAAGTGTGCATCAAACATGACCATGATATGACAATAAATAATAAACGACAAAATGCTTAGATTTAAGAATTATTCGAATGTAACTAATTCCAAATAAATATAATACTTGTGTTTTATGTCAAAATATCATTCCTCACATTTCCAATTTCATTTGACATATCTTTAATGACATCTTAAAGCAACATTTTATCCAAGTAAATCCCTAGATATGTATATGCTAGTGGTCTATCACAAGAACCACCTAATCAATCCCCATTTTACCGATTGCTAACTAGAAGAAAATCAATAACTACACGCGCAAGTTTCTAGTCTTTCACTGAGGATCTCAAGCCAACTTAATTCTCATAATCAACATCACTATTACTCAGATTCACTAAATGCCACGATAGAAATCAACAATTTGAATCACCCAAATGATTCAGACATCTTATTCAAAATACAATTCGAAATAATTTAACCACCTCTTTGTTTCGATTCACAATATAATTTACATCTCAACTTACAATTTCACCAATTCTCGACCAATTAATCTATTCATTTTCCATAAACAAAATGTAACCAATTCTAAGGTTTTTATTGCATGTAGAAAATTTGAATAAGAATTCTACCATTTACCAAATAAGATTTTGAAGGACAATATATAGCTTGATCATGCAATTAACATTTTGAAAATGTAGAATAGGCAAATTAGGGTTTCGATTATTAATTTAATCTTAACAATTTCATAACTTTATAAATAAAAAAATTATAATTCAAAGATTCTTCCATACATGGTTCCAAAGAGCCAAAATTTTACAAATTACCACATTTTAAATACTCAAATTATATCCACAAAAATAAGATAAATCCTACATCAAGGAGAATCAATAATCTCTACGAGGTTTGTTCTAAATTTCAAAATCAATTCTTGTTCTATAAGTTTGAATTCTTACTTTGATTTCACACAAACTTCCAAGAAATTGTAGAGAGAAAAAGTATGAAGAAAAATAGTGAAGGGTGTAGTTTGTGAAGAATGAGAAATGAAAATTGAAATACATGTATATACTTAAGG
Source organism: Camellia sinensis (assembly GCF_055761805.1). NCBI lineage: Eukaryota > Viridiplantae > Streptophyta > Magnoliopsida > Ericales > Theaceae > Camellia > Camellia sinensis. Next base: position 20,534,336 of record NC_138966.1, read on the forward strand.
TCACGTAACAAACCACCCCTTTGCCTATGGACATACAGCCACACAACTGCATCTAGAGAAGTGTGGCCGCACCTCATTGCCAAAACTGAATTTTTATTACTTGACTCCCAAATCGTGCTTTGGGACACCTCGAAACTCAACCAATAGATACATACATCCAAAACAGACATATAAATAGTGTAAGGTGCTAAAATTGCACAAAGAAGTCAAAACTCAAAAAGTCTACCTGCAACACCTAATCATGTAAACAAGCAAAGTATTCAACCACAAAACTTCAATAAGGTCTAAGCTTCAGATCTCAAACACATTTTTTGGTTTATTCTAATTCTGAATAGCTTCTATTTTGATGAATCCATGGAAACCCTCCTTGAATTAACATGACCCAAAAACTTCACATCTGATAGCCAAAAATCACATTTTTCAAACTTGGCATACAAACAATGCTCTTGCAATAATTGTATGACAATCCTCAAATGTTCCTCGTGCTTCTCAATAAAGTAGAATGTTATCAATGAATATAATGACAAATTGATCAAGGTAGGCAAGAAAATTTTGATTCATCAAATCCATAAAGAAAGCTAGAGCATTTGTCAAACCAAACGGCATGACTAAAAATTCATAATGCCTATAACGAGTATGAAGGATGAGGTATGTCCTCTTCTTTAATGCATAATTGATGGTAACCTAATCTCAAATCTATATTTGAAAAAGCAATGAGCACTTTTAGGTTGATCAAAGAGATCAACAATTCTAGAAAATGGATATTTGTTTTCCACAGTTATGCGATTCAACTTTCAATAGTCAATACACAATAGTAAAGAGCCATATTTCTTCTTAACAAATAAGGCTGGTGCTCCCCAAGAAGACATACTAGGATAGATAAAGCCTTTATCAACCTACTCTTGCAACTGCACCTTCAATTCACCTAACTTTCCTGGCATAAATTTATATGGTGCCGTAGAAATTGGTGATATACCCAACACTAACTCAATAAAGAAATCAATCTCTCAATGGGGTGGTAATTCATGAAAATCATCTAGAAACTCACAAACAACTCTAGGCAAGACGTTTGTAGTCAAGATAATCTCATTGGCTACCATGATCGCAAAGAGGAAGTTAAGGTCGCTTCAACCCTTAAGATCATACAACGGATGAAATATTCACCTTGACCTCCTAAAAAATAAAAACAATCCCCCTTCAGAGTACATACATAAACTCTCATACTATAGTAATCAATCCTCACACAGTAAGCAGTCAACCAATCCATGCCTAGAATGACATCAAAGCTAGTCATATCTAGTAGGATAAAATCAAACACCAACCTACGGTCGGTAACCTCTATCTCGCAAAAATGTCATACTCGCCTCAACAATACTCTATATCCAATTGGAGACTCTACACTCAAGGTTGGCCTAAAAAATCAATCTTTAACCCTAAGACCGAAGCAAAACTCAAAGAGATAAAATAATGAGATGCACCAGTATCAATCAAAACTCTAGCCTATGAATTGAACAATAGAGAATTACCTCACACCACCGAAAGTCTTGAAAATTGATTTGGTGCAGTAACAATATGCACGCGCCCAAAGGATCTTTGATCCCCATGCTCACATCTAGTTGGATAAATTTGCTGAAGAGTCTGTGAAAATGACGCTCCCTAAACAGCTCTCAAAGTTTATGTCGATAGAGTCGGTTGACGGTCTTCTATGTCTTAATCTAGACTGATAGGACTGAGTCTGTTTGGAGCCTGAAGCATTAGGAGTACTCCTGGTTTGAGGACAATAATGTCTAATATGACCAATCGGGTGTGACAACCATCTCCCTAATTAATTAAATTAATTATGCGATTTGCATTGATCAGGTGATTATGTGTTAAATATGAATTATGTGCCATGTGTTATATGTATTGTATTGTTATTGTGAACAGATATGAATAGGTGGTAATTGAACCTGTCTGAATCAGTATTTAAACAAATTAGAAGGAAATAATTGGATAGGTAATTAGAGCCTAATCTACATTGGTATAATTAAGTTTAGTCTAGTTAAGATTAAATTAGGCTACGATGAGGATTAATTTAATTTGGATGAATTTATTTTAATATTTTAGTGTAACCTCATAATTAATTAAGGATTAGGAAGATTAAAGCTTAATTATATTCCTAAGCTATTCATCAAATAATAAGAGAAAAGAGAGAGTGATAGTGGAGAGTGTTGGAGACAAATTGAGAGAATAAGAGAAAACTCTTGAGAGCTCACCAAAGAAGAAGAAAATAAGAGGAAGAAAAGAACCAAGAAATCTTCAACAATTCAAGCAACCAAGGTAGGAATTCTTCTCCAATTTCATGAACTTGAGTTGTATTACCCATGAAATCATAGAATCTAAGTTAACTCAAGAAGAAATCATGCATGATTAGGAGTTTAATGATGTTAATTGATGACAAGAGTTCATACGAGCAACTAAGAAAGTAATTGTAGGAATTGAGCTCAAAGCTTCACATGCACGGCATAATTTCATGAAAATCTTCTTTATACACTTGAGTTCTTGCATGGTTTATGGAAATTGGAGAGGAAACTTCAAGATTTTGGAAGCATCATCACTTAGTAATCATAATATTGTGTCTCATTATTGTAATATGAATGATCACTCAATTTTGTCATGTCAATTTAAAAAAGGATTACATGGAATAAAAATGAAATGGATTCCAAAATCAAGTAATCTTGAAACTGACAGTCACGGATCCAAAAAAGTTTGGGTACCAAAATCGAAAACTTGACTTTTTTTTTTTGTAGGTGTGCTTCAAGGTGAAATCTGGTAAGAGAAAATGGTAATTGGACAATGGATGTCACAATATTCACCATATCTTCTCGGATAAACAGTAATCACGCAATACTCAAAAAATAATAAATTATTGGTATAGGTAATTTTGGTAAAAGTTGATTTTCTAAATCTAAAAATATTTCATTTGATGATATTGTTCTCATACTTACCCGTGATCATCATTGATTTGCATCTATGAATATATTATTACAGACATGATTATCATGACATGTCATAACCATGCATACATGAATACATCGTGCATAAATATAACACCATGCATGCTGGTACAGAATGGAGTAGAATATTACTATTACATAGTTCATGCCTCAAAATAAATATTGCTTAAAAATAATCAACTGGTATGTCATATTTTGTGCTTAATTTTTAATATTTATGTTTGAAATGATGTGATTTTTGTCATTACTTTGATTATCTTTATTGAATCACATTTGATTTTGATGATGTAGTATATTGATTAAATGTAATATTTTTCATGTCACTTTATATGTGGTACATTTTGAAATGAAGAGATTGCATAAACTTATTTTTTAAATCTTATGGTGCAATTTATATATTTGAAAATGCTCTAGGGGAGAAATATTTTTTTAGAGAGAAAGCATCATCTTAGGGGGAGTTTTATGAAAACATTATATTATGATTATACGCATAATCTCAGGGGCAGTTTTTCTAAAAATATATTCTAAAATTACTCTAAATTTATTTACTCCTAATCTATACAAATGTTTTTATTATGTCAAATGGGAGAAGTTATAACAATTTCATATAATTTTGGTAAAGATGTTTTAAAGAGGAAGAAAATAAATGCATGCATTATTATTGATAAATATTTTTTGTTGCATTTACTTCAAAAATTGATTCTTCTTACCTATATTAATCTTTTATTTTGATGATATCAAAGGGGGAGAAGAAATATGATTTTTATATAAATTTATTTGACAAAGAATTTGTTAATAAATGGGTCGAAAATATAATTTTTATATAAATTTATTTGACAAAGAATTTATTAATAAAATGGGGAGAAAATATAATGCAAATAAATGTTTGTATTACGATTGTTGAATATTTTTATGTTGCATTTATTCTTGTGAAATTTTGTGTCAAATTCACGTATAAATTGTTATCATAAAAAAGGAGGAGATTGTTAATCACGTGGTTTAATTTTGATAATATCTACAATATTATGGGATAAATTGTGATTTTTTAATATATATATATATATATATTTTACATTCTTTGACACAAAATATCATCTATTAAAATATATGTTGTATGATGCATGTATTATAAATATTATTTAAATAGATTGTATTGTGCATCATATATTTTGATATAAATGTTACTATGCAAGTCACTATGCAGCCTTTGGTTTTTTACGTAATTGTGTTGATAATTTTGTTATCACTATTTATTGAAAGTGACCTTGGCCAAAATTTTCAAACTTCCCCGTGCTTTGCGTGATTTTCTTTCCATATGAATCTGGCAAGCTGCCCGAGCTGCAACATGCTTTCTCTGTGTCCACGTGATCCAACGTTAGCAAGGAGCGTCCTACTTCAACGACTAGTATTTAGTATATATGTAGAAGTGTTTTGTTGGAGAAAAATATAAGAAGTGTTGAAGAGAGAATTCTATGATATTGAAGTATTCCCGAATATTGTGTTGTGTGCTTTTAGTAATTAATTATTTCTATTGAGAGAAAATCTGTTGAGATTTTGAGCTTTTATTGTAAAAGGATTTTATATCCCTTATTTTTATTCTTGTAAAAAGAGTGATAATTTTTGTAAGTGATTTTTGAGATAAAATCACTTGGTTGGAGTGATTGGAGCTGATCACTTGTTGTAAAGGTTCCCTAGCATCCATGAAGCTAGTGGTGTTGTTAGTAATTGACGAATAGTAGAAAACTCTCAAGAAGGAACTTGAGGAGTGGACGTAGGCCCGGTTGTGCCAAACCAGTATAAATTGTCAAGTTTGCTTTCTCTTTCCTTTACTCATTTTATTTTTTATTACTCTCATATATATTGTTCTGTATATTCATTTATCTATTTATTTATTTGGACCAAAATTTTAATTTGACAATTTATTTAGAAACCCAATTCACCTCCTCTCTTGAGTTGCCTTCTGGGTTACAGAGGTTATGTAAATCCTCCTTAGATTGCCTTAATGCTCTGTTGTTGACCGATTTCAACTTCTTCGATGCACTGCCCTTTGTGTTGGGATTTGGCCTCTTGAATCCGTTAAGATACATCGTCTTCTCGGCATTTTAGTCTTGTCCATTCACTTGCCTCGATCTAATCTATGGCTGCATCTCATTTTCAAAGATCACCTCCATCCATGTGTGCTGATCGCCATGGAGAGTAGACCGTCTATCTCCCATTGCGTCGGGCCGATGTCTGCTCACCATTTTGAACACTAGCATTAATGACCACCGGTAGTTACTGTTGGAAAAAATGGTTTTTGGTGACTTTAATTTAATATTAAAGTGTGGTGACTTTAATTAAATAATAAAGTGGGTCCTAACCATTTATTATGTTGGGTCCAAGTGGGCCAAAAAATCATTGGGTTTTGAATAAGAAATTGCCAAGAAATTGCCTTATGATGTTAGATTCATGAATAGGATTTTAAAGGGTATTTAAATCATTTTTCTTGGCTAAAGGGTGTGAATGTTTTGGGTATCCAAACTTTTCAATTTTTTGGAAAGGGGCTATGGATGCTTGTTAATAGTGTTTTAATGGCCAGCCTTAAAGGCTGGAGGCTCTTCTTCTCTCCCTTATACATGTATAAATTGAGACCCTCCTGTCAAGTCTCAATACATAATTTTTTTTTGTTTCCATTTTACAAGTCAGTTTGACAGAAAGTTCCTACTGTGAGAGAGTGCTGCCACTGTTTTTGTTCGCTAAGCTAGACATGAAGTGCTTCTGCCGTAGTTGGTTTTTGACCGTCGTATCCTGGGAGACAGACGCTGGGATTCCTCAAGCACTCGACCCGTGAGGCGGCGAAATCTGTTTTAAGGAAACTGCTACCGTGCAGGCTTCGATTTGGTTTCTTTACCATTTTATTGTTTTGTGTATTTATGTTGAAATTTAGTTGTAATTATCAGCATATGTTCTTGGTATATAATTTTGATTTCTTCATAAATCTATTTATTTAATTTCACAATTTGAACAACAATTACGTCGGCATCGGTGGTGTCAGCTGCAATACCTGAGTTTGTACTATAATTTTATCATGGTCTGCAACTCTGCCACCTTGCAGACCAAATCCTTTACCTTTGCATCTCGACGTGAACATTGGTCCTTCTAGATTTGGATATCATTCTTGTTATAGTACTTTTCTCGGGGCCGATCTTGCATCCTTCCATAGCCCCTCCTTGGGTCACCCTCTGTTCTAGGATTCCGGCCGTTGGCTGCATTATTCGCTCTGAGATTTTCTTCTTGGTTTTCCCCACCATCCTGTTCTTCTTCTGCATCTAGGTTCACTTGTTCTTCATTCCCCCTATACAAGTTGTCTTCGACCCGCGGTTCTTACCCGTTGTGCATGACGTTGGCCATCTATTTCGACTAAATTCCCACAGATGGCATCAAATTGTGAGTGTTGAATTTTGACCTCATAACTAAATCAAGTCTCAACACCTACACATAACAAGACAACAACATTTGTGGCTCATCTACTTGAGGGCACTCCGATGATCAAGTCAATCATCTATCTCTCAAAGATATCGGCTCAAAATAACATATTAGTTCAAAACATACCTTAGACCCACGAGAGTACCTTCTTTATATAGTGATTAGTGCCCTACTTCCCCTAGAAGACTTACTTTATGAGACTCTATTCTTTACAAGAATATCACTTATTCAAAACTCCTCATATTCATATTAGGATCAACCCTCTCAAGAGTCCAGCCTTACCTAAACTGGTAGTTTGATATCAACTAAGACTCTTGTCCTTTATCCGAATATCTCGGAATCCGATATAATCGCATTGTATCTCGGCAACCGGGATCACCCACATGGCACCTCGGCTAATAACCTAGGCCACGTGGACAATCCTAAAATTATGTCCCACTCTTATACTATGACTTGTTTTGTCAATTGCTAGCAATTGTTTAAAGTAGTTAAAAAGTCAAAAAATCATCATAAACAAATCAAAAAATTTCTTTATTTTTTTTATGTATTTTTATATATATAAAAAAGCTAATTAAAATAATTAATTGTCAAAGCAACTCCATATAAAAACCTTAGTACTCGAACTTCTCTCTTAACTACTCAACCTAAATTGATCAAGCTTCGTTAAATTTTGGACAACTACAATCTACATAAGTCCTAAATTTTCTTTGAAATTTATATCGAGTCATATTACCACTACTGAGAATACTTGTTCAAATTCACGACTTAATAGAACTCTTTAAAAATTCATGAGAAAAATAGGACTTGATATTTTTTCATAAAAACAAAATAATAATATTAATAATAATTCTATTGAGTCAAATTAGCCGATTCAAACTTTGTGTTAATAAAACTCAATAAAAATTCGTAAGAAAAATAAACCTTATTTGATATTTTCCTAAAAGCAATCAATAGCACTTCAATTATGTTCATTGAGGGCCCCAATCCTTAGCCGTGTGAGACCATACTATGTCAAATTCAGCCAGATAAGTACCAGCAAAGACAAGTTGATTCCAAATTTGAAAGAAAGCTTTTTCTAAAAGCTTACACTTGGGACTGCAAATGAATCGGACTGTTTATGAACAAGCTCGGCTTTACTTAGCTCGTTAAGGGCTCGTTTCAGCTTGACTCGTCTTGTAGTAAACAAGCCAAACTTGAACTCAAATAAGCTCGGCTTGTTTATCTTTTTTTAAATTATATAATAAATAAATTATTTAATATATAAATATACATATAAATAATAGTAAAAATACACTATTTATATATTAAATAGTATTAATAATATTTTTATTTAAATAATATTAAAAAAAATCTTAACGAGTCAAGCCGAGCTCGAGCTCAATAAACGAGCTTGAGCTCGAGCTCAGCAACGTTCTACTCGGCTTGGCTCGTTTGCAACCCTACTTACACTTTAAACAAGCGTTACACATTTGTCATGAATTGCATAATAGAACACAACAACACTTGTGAAGCAAACAAGTAGCAAAAAGTAATCTAAAAAACCCAAGCACTCACCCAAAGCCATAACAACAAATGCAGCACCAACCCATTTCAAGCATGAAAGAAAGCTTTTAGTAGAAGCTTACACTTTAAACAAGTGTTACACATTTGTCATCAATTGCATAATAGAACACAACAACACTAGTGAAGCAAACAAGTAGCAAAAAGTAATCTAAAAAACCCAAGCACTCACCCAAAGCCATAACAACAAAAGCAGCACCAACCCATTTCAAGCATGCCAACAATCTCTTGATTCTCTCTGTCTCCTGTCTCAATTCACTTTCAATTATTAGATTACATAAAAATTTCAAAATATAATCTAATAATTAAAAGTGTAATAAGACGGAAGACAAAGAAAGAGATAAATTTATTGGCACAGAATTTTGTGACTTTCAAGCACTTGGCGGAGGTGGCGGGTTCTGCATTTCAACCACCTTCTTCCATGATTCTCGGCTTGATATCTCATCCCACCACCTACCCACATTCTTCCTTGAAGTGATGAGCTCTCCCCTATCGGTCGCATTCACCAAGTACTGTGTGTTGGGTAGGTGAGAGAGGTCAGCCAAAGTGAACTCATCACCCGCCAAGTAACGACTCTCGCCAAGCCTCTTTTCGTACACATCAAGCACTTTCAAGAGCTTTTCTTCATTCTGCTTGATCAGCCCTTCATCCTGCTTGATCTTCATTCGCGGGGCAAATGCTAGCTGAAACACAAGTACAGAGCTTGGAGGGCTAAAGCTCTGACCTTCAGCCTCCAACCATTGGTCGATTGAAGCTTTTTCTAACAGGTTTATCCCATACAGACCCTTGTTTCCCTGGTTGGGGTACTTCTCCGATATGTACCGACATATGGCTCTGGATTCTGGAGTAATCAAACACATAGAACACACTGTTTAACCCCTCTATCCTGTCCGGTCCAGTTTGGATCCACAAGTTTTATTTTGATTATTTGATCCATTTATCTTAGAAAATTGTGTAGACTATTCATAAGAAAATCAAATTAATTCAATAAGTACTCAAATGATTTCCAACGTCGGAAGGAAAGGAGATTCTAATCCCTTAAAATTTTTGAAAAAAACCTAATTTTATGTGAGTGTAATCTTGTAAAATAATTGTACTCCGTGTAATGGTTATCATTGGATAGGGTAATATTGCTAATCACCTGTGCAAAAACACTCACTCCAGCAGTGTGGTATATATATCATGTGCTAAAATAGAAATATGCTATTTTATAACAGTTGATTTTTTTAATAAAAATTACATTTGCCATTATAATTGGAGTTTTATTTATTATGCATTCATTAATCTAACAACAAAGAAATTAAAATCTTCGCCTATCTAATTGAAATCCTCGCCTATACTCACTAATTTATTAACAACTATTGAAATTTTCACCAACATTATTTTTCACATTCATAACGATATCAATTCACAAAACCCTAATGACTCATACAACAACCCCTAACTCTATCCCAATCCTCTCCCTCTCATTTTGATGCTTCTATTTTTCTAGACTCCGAACAAGATCCAATTGAAATTAGTGTTGATTATTCAAGATCTAAAAGGCCTAATGGAAGAAAGATCGAAAAAAATTTGCATAGGAAGAGCAAGGTAGTAGATGATTAGAGCTTTTGTCTTTGTGATTTGATGGATAATTTTAACAAGCTAATATGTGATACTCGAGAGGAAGGCTAGAATAGAAGAAAGAAAAGTGTGATGATATGATTATGACTATGGACTTACAAATATGATAAGCTTAACTAAAAGTAAATAGTTAGTGAATGGTGGTTGATAACTAGGTAAGTAGTGAAATAGAACAACAACAAAAAAAAAACACTAAATTGTTAGACTAAACCCACATAACCAAACTGCACAAGAATCTGGAGACAAATTGTTCCCTGAAAATATACAATGTGATTGAAACTAAGAGCAATTTCAATAATAAAAAAATAAGGGAATTGAGGGTAATTACCAAAGAGGGATATGCTCTCATGTTGAAATGCTGGTACTTGTCCAAATGGCTGTTTCATGTTCAAGGTTAGAGTGACATTATGATTGTGCTTGGATCATGGATTTCAGTAGGGATTTGGAAAGTGAAAGTGACAATGTGAGGACAACCTAGATGAAATATAAGCTACCTTTTTTCTCCATTTTCCTTTCTGTTTCCAAATCCATTATCCAAACACAACGTACATAAATGACTCTAACAAATAGATAAGGGCAAATTATATATGTTATCCTTATAATTTGTCTTTTATCTCAATTTGATCTATGTAGTTCAATTGTTTCAATTTTGTCTTTCAATTTTAATTTTTTCTTTAAATTGTGTTAATTTAGTTTAATCGATAACATCCGTTAAGAAATTGAATATAAATTAATGGCAAAGCATCAAAAGAAATGCATCATGTCAAATTAGAGGCCGACCTTTCAACAACATTAAAGAGAGAGAATGAACTATTTTTTTTTTTCATTAATTTGAATCTAATTTTTAATTGTTCATTATCAAATGGACTAAATTAAAAATTCAAGAGTAAAATTGATCCAAATAAAATTAGGAGGACCAAATTGACATTTGAAACAAACTACATACACATACATATATATATATATATATATGGGCAAAGGAAAATATTTGAGACCCATAATAAACCCCTACAATTTCACTCACAATGATGCTGTATGATAAGTGTCAACTTTTGATTTGTTACATACTTAATTATGTGGCGCTCACTTCCTTGCCACGTCATTGGGTGCATTTGGGGGTCTCAAATATCAGTAGCCCTTGCATTTTGTTTTTTATATCCCGTTGGGAAATTGACTATTTTAATTAATTATTTTAGATTTTGACTTTTTTAATAGGCTAAAATAATTTTGTTTGGAAGAAGAGTCAAATTTTTTTATCCTTCGATGTGATATTTATAACAGAAAAATAAAATAATTGTGAATTTAATATAATATTTTACCGTATTGATTATTTTAGCCTGTTTTATTTTTAAGTGTTATTTTAGCCCAAAAGTAAAAAAAAAAAGAAAAAAACTTTTTTTTTTCTAAATTTGTTCCTCTAATTTCAATTAAATTGATTTTAACTCTAAATTTTAAATTATGTCAATTTGACCCAGAGTCAAACAAGGTTATAGTTTTACTTAAAAAACATAACACATCACTTATGCTCCAAAATTGTAGTAAATCGAGATAAAATTGATGATCAAAACATAGCCAATCAAAATTATAGGGCCAAAATTTTATGATTATGTAATGAATACCTGGAGCTTGAGGAAATCAGCTTTTTTGTGTTCGCCTTTGGCCATGTTGATGGAGATGAGCTGAAATTGGACGTCTTTCTCGAGAAGACAAGATAGCACCCTCGACACTGCTGTCGACAATGGTGGTCCGTACACTTTCACTCCTGTCGCCATTAGTGAAGGGAGCTCCGATTTGGTGTTTTGATTGTTTTGGGGTTTTTTTTTGCTTTCTTCTCTCGATGTCTTGTTCGTTTTTTAACCACACACACCAACTGCGCTTTATCCTTTGCTTGCGAGAGCTAAAAGGGCTGAGAAAAAAAAAGGATTTAAATTACACCTATTTAATTACATTATTAAAGTGAATTAATGTCACAGTAGATAGATATTAAAATAAATAAAAATAAATATATATTTAATAAGAAATAGATGATAATATAATTTTTTTGTTTATATATTTAATGAATTACTGATAATAATAAAAAAAAGACTTAAGAATTATGTGAATTAAAATTATGAGAGAAGTCAACGGTGTTAGAAAAATAACTTGTAGCTCGAAACTTCCCAGGCTCGAATGGCTCGAAATCAAAACGTCGTTGTTTTGATTTCGATTTTTTTTTTCCCTCTTTTATCTGTGAAACGCAACAGAGGGAAGGAGGGAGAAAGAGAGAGAAGAGAGAAGAAAGAGAGAGAGGGAGAAAGGGCCGATCTTTCTCTTCCACCCCGCCATCATCGCCACTGTGTGTGTGTGGCTTCCAGATCTGTATGTGTGTGTGGGAGGGAGGAGGGGGTTTGATTTGTGGATGGCTTTTGATTTTCCAGATGATTTGTGTGTGTGTGTTTGTTGATGATGCTTTTGATTTTCCAGATGATATGTATGTGTGTGTGATGATGATGATGATGCAGATCTGTATATGATGATTTGTTAGTTATTGATGATGATGATGCTGTTTTTGTGTTGATGATGATGATGCTGGCCTTCTTTCTTCTTCTTTTTCTTCGGCTTTCTTTTTTCTCTTCGGGCTTCTTTCTTCTTCTCTTCTCTACTCTGAGTCAGAAAGGATGAAAAAAAAAAAAAAAAATCCAAAACGATGTCATTTTGGTATTTCGGACCACTCGAGCCACGGCAAATTCGAGCTACCAAACGGAATTGATGGTGTTATTATGTAAAAAATGTGAAGCTATTTGTATTTTTTTCAAAACTCAAATGAGTTGAGTGTAGTATGCATTTTTAATTATCTTTTAGAATTAAAAAAGTTTATTTATTTGGCTTGTGTGTGTGTGTGTAATGAAGAAAAGTTTAATGAGTTTTTTTCAAAATTTTATTTTCTTGTGAAAAATTGTCATATTATTTTTTATAGTTTTGTGAAATTCTTATTAATATAACTAAATAGACATGTTAAAATTTCTAAAAAAATCATGACAAATTTGTTTAAAATGTAATGACCCCATTTAAAGTAGGAGAAATTACTTTTTAGTGGTAATTTTATAAAATTATTACATATTTATGATTTTAATGATTACTATTTATAAAGTTTATCAATTATTTGTAATTATTTTTTCAAACACCCACTAAACTGAAATTTCCCCTTTAAAGTATAGGGTCCTATTAATTTTTTATTTTATACTTTATATTTTAAAATGTGTTTAGTTCACGCACCATTCTAACTTTGCCTATCTCCACTTGTGGTACGTGATGGTATATATATCACTTGTAACAATTAGTAGGGTATCTAATTTCCTATGTCCTTTCAAAGGGTTGATAAAAAAAAAAAAAAATCCCTTCAAAGGTTTGTAACAATTAGTAGAGTATCTAAAACCCTCCAAGCTCTCAGTAACTTAGCCATTGAAGTGCTTATTTGGCAAACACCCCTATGGAACCCTTTGGTAGTTCGATTCTTATGCATTATATTTGTCAAGACCTCAGTCCACTACCTGACCACCGTTGTTTTACTAATGAAACTTCTCACTATGGTTGGTGTCATCTTAGGTATTAAATTGGTCTTGAGTCCTTGAGTAAGGGAATAAAATAGACAACTCGTTTTACTAATAAAGAATCCAATTATGGTATATATTACTATAACATATGAAAGTCTTAGAGATCAAATGTATTGGGTTCTAAAAGTAAAAATTTTGCTACAAAAGACATTTAGAGACCAATTTCCATTTTCATAAGGATGAGTCGCTAAAAGGTCATATTAAAAAGTCAAAAATAAGACTTTTAGCGACAAAATTTTAAAAATGTCACTAATAAATAGACTATTAGGGACAAATAATTTGGTCTCAAAATAATTTATTTTTCGACACAAAAAATTTGGTCCCAAAAGGATAATAATTCATCACTAATGTCCAATTTTCGTTACTAAAAATATAATAACGACACTTTTCGTAACAAAACTATTTGGTCTCTAAAAAATAATTTTATCCCTAAATTTTAATCTCTAAAACCTTAATTTTTTTTATAATATATGTTGGTTTCATATTAGGTATCCAACCGGTCTTGAGCTCTGAAGGTAATAAAATACTCAACTCGATCGCATGTACATTTGAGTTTCCCAACTTATGAGAGCCTTAACAATCCCATTTTAGATACACAATGGAAATGAAAATAAAATGGCAAAATATCTAGTCACAAATATCATTCCTGTTTAGCTAAGCTGTTATATTGGCTAATGTTGTGCGTGGATCTTGGAAAAACATTCACTTTATCTCCATAAATCCAAGATCTAAAGAGAAAAAGAGAATCAAAATTTTACTATGGACATTCCCCTGCACCAACGCTGCCTAGGACCTTAGGAAACTAGACATTGTCACTTTGTATCATCAACCAAACAGTGGTGGCTCCAGGATTTTTATCCAATGGGGTCATTCTATTTTTTTTTTTTCTTTCTAGTCATGCAAATTGTTTTCCTTTTCAAAATATTTAAATGGCAATTTGTATAATTAAAGCAATAGTTCATGATATCCATGAAAATATCATCAACGAGAAGACAAAAAAAATCATGACTAATCCATAAATTCACTGCAACATTGAAAAAAGTTTTGAAAATTGAAATATTGCTCTCACATTTAAAAGCAAAATTGCAATGAAGAAGAGCATTAAAGAGCTTTGATGCTTTTTATTGAAGTTTGTGAGAAGAATTTGTTTTATATGATACGTTTTATCTTACAATTATTTAAAGGGCAAAATCTATTTCACTCACTTGTGGTATTACCTTGGAGCAGTTTACCCCGCCCTCCACATTTAAAAATAGTAAAAAATCTCACCTGTGCGCAGAAGAGATTTAGGATTTGTTTGGTTTGTTTTTTGGAGAGTTGTTTTTAAAAAAAAAAAATTTGGGGAGAGAGTTTAAAATTTTTTTTAGTTTGTTTGGTTGTATATTTTGAAAGTAGTTTTGGAGTTTGGGAGTTTGGGATGATTTGATATTTTGTTGTAATTGAGTAGATGTGTGTGAGAGAAAAAGTGATTGAAAATGAGAGATGAGAGAGAAAAAGTGATTGATTGATGTGTAAGAGAGGGAAAGTGATTTTGAAATTTTTTTGAGAAAAATTACAAACCAAACAAAATTTTGAAAAAAAATTTCAAAAACAACTCTCCCAAAAACAAACCAAACAAACCCTTAGTCTCTAATGGTCTTTCCACATTTGGCAACCAAATTAATTGGTCTCCACTTACGTGAGAAAACTTCAACTTTTTTGGTTCCTAAAAGTCTCTAAATGTTAGGACTATGGGACACTAGAAATCAATTCCACACAATAACACAAGAATATTTACGTGGTTCGGCAATTGCCTACGTCCACGGAGAGATATCCACTATAGAATTATTTCGGAGGGAGATTACAGAACTCACACCTCACAACTCTCTATAGAACTCTCGCTCACAGATTATACTCTCCTCTGTGTATTTTCAGCTCAGCGTGTCACTCCCATATATCTCTATACAACCCCTCCTCACTCATCTCAATTTATAACCGAGAGAAGAGGAGTAGGTGAAGTGACAGCCATGAGTGGGCTTGGTTGTGCCACCCTTACCATCTACCTTTGGTGAGTTGGTATTACCCCACCAGCTTCCTTTACCACATGGTGCCACCCATACCATGTGGATGGTGGGCTCCTTACCATGTGGGTAGTGGATGGAGCTAACAATTCTCTCCCTCCACGCCCACATGGACAACTGACTTCTCACTTGAAGTCCATCCCGGTCAGATGCTTGCAAACTTCCAGTTTGTCTCTGGTGACACCCTTGGTCATCATGTCAGAAGGATTCTTGTCTGTGTAAATCTTCACTAGCTTCATCAGTTGCTTTTCCATCACTTCTCGTATCCAATGATATCGGACATCAATGTGTTTTGTACGTGAATGGTACATGGAATTCTTGCTCAAATCAATTGCACTTTGACTATCACAATGTACCTTGTATTCTTCTTGCTGTAGACCCAATTCTTGGAGAAACCGCTTTAACCACAACATTTCCTTTCCAGCATCTGCGGCAACAATGTACTCTGCCTCTGTTGTAGATAAAGCAACACACTTTTATAGTTTGGACTGCCATGAAATACCTCCCCCTGCAAAGGTGAACAGAAATCCTGATGTAGACTTTCTACCATCAAGATCACCTGCCATATCGACATCTGTAAAACCCTCCAAAATTGGTTCAGCTCCCCCGAAACATAAACACATCTTTGAAGTTCCCTTCAAGTACCTAAGAATCCATTTGACCGCCTCCCAATGCTCCTTTCCTGGATTGGCGAGGAATCTGCTCACAACGCCAACTGCGTGAGCTATATCTGGCTGGGAACACACCATTGCATACATCAAGCTTCCTACTGCGGAAGAATAAGGGATTGTCTATATTTCTTTCCTTGTAAAGCTGGTCGTGGGACATGAACGCTTTGACATATTGAAATGGTTGGCCAGTGGTGTGCTGACTGGCTTGGCATCTTTCATGTTGAACCTTTCAATTACCCGTTCAACATGTTTCTCCTGTGATAGCCATATCTTCTTGGATTTCCTGTCATGAACAATCTTCATGCCCAAAATCTGTTGTGCTGGGCCTAAATTCTTCATGTCAAAATACTGCGACAAGTCCTTTTTCAACTTGTTGATCATAGTAGTATCCTGTCCGATGATCAGCATATCATCGACATACAACAGTAAGATAATGAAGTTTCCATCCGAAAACCTTCGGAAATATACACACTGGTCTGCCACTGTTCTTGTGTACTCGTGATCCACCATAAATGAATCAAACTTCTTGTACCATTGTCTTGGCGCCTGTTTCAGGCCGTAGAGACTCTTTTTCAGTTTGCAGACTAGTTTCTATTTTCCTTTAACTTCAAATCCTTCTGGTTGCTCCATGTAGATCTCTTCCTCCAACTCACCATGGAGAAAGGCAGTCTTGACATCCATTTGTTCTATTTCCAGATTCAAGTGAGCTACTAATCCCAGAGCTACTCGAATGGAAGTCATCTTCACAACTGGAGAGAAGATCTCATCAAAATCAATTCCCTTCTTCTGCCCAAAGCCTTTGACCACCAAACGAGCTTTATGTTGCAATAGTTTACCGTTTTCATCTTTCTTCAACTTATACACCCATTTGTTCTTCAAGGCTCTCCTGTCTCTTGGAAATGGAACAAGCTCATAAATGTGGTTCTTCTGCAAAGAACTCATCTCCTCCTTCATGGCTTGCATCCAACAGTCTTTCTCTGTATGATTCTTAGCTTCTGAAAAACTCTCGGGCTCCCCCTCATCAGTAATCAGAATATACTAAGAAGCGGGATATTTGGTTGATGGCATGGCAGCTCTTCCAGATCTCCGCAACTGAGGCCCAGTTGCCTCTATTTGAGGGGGTTTCTCCCCCTGCTCAACACCCTCTTCATCCGGGTCTTCATCTTTTTCCTTCTGATCCTCAATTTCTGGCATAGGATCCTGGAACTCTGGCACTTCTTGTTGCACATCATCATATCTAGCATTTTGTGATGGCTTGGGAGATGGAAACAAGTCTGGAGTGATGATATCTTTAGACTTTGGAGATTTCTCAAAATCTGCTACTGTTTGGTCTTCTTAGAACAAAACATCTCTGCTCCTGAACATCTTCTTGTTCACTGGGTCCCACACCTTGTACCCAAATGCTGCATCTGAATAGCCCACAAATATGCATGGAGTGGACTTGTCATCAAGCTTCTGTCTGTTTTTCTTGGAAATGTGTGCAAAGACCTTACACCCGAAGAATCTCAAGTGAGAATATGATACCTTTCTTCTGGACCAGACTTCCTCAGGTATCGCAAAATTCAATGGGACTGAAGGCGACCTGTTGATGAGGTAACAGGCTGTACGGGCGGCTTCAGCCCAGAATGACTTTGGCAACTTTGCCATTTTGAGCATACATCTGACTCTTTCCATAATAGTGCGGTTCATCCTTTCTGCCACACCATTGTGTTATGGGGTGCCGAGAATTATTGTCTCGTGCCGGATACCTCTGCTGGCACAGTATGCTGCAAAAGCATTGGAAATGTACTCACCTCCATTGTCTGTGCGAAGACACTTCAACTTCTTCCCGGTCTCTCTTTCCACCATTGCATGGAACTCCTGAAAGTACTGAAATACCTCATCCTTTGTCTTCAGGAAATACACCCACAACTTCCTTGATGCATCATTAATGAAAGTCAAAAAATACTTGCGGCCGCCATGTGACTCCGCGTCGATTGGGCCACAAACATCCGAGTATACCATATTGAGCACTTCTGTTTTCCTCTTGCTCGTTGAACTGAATGATACTCGATGTTGCTTGCCATAAAGGCAATGATCACAGGGCTTCAAGACACTCCCTTTGGATAAGGATATCCTGGATTGCTTTGCCAATAGATGCAATCCCTTCTCACTCATGTGAGCCAGTCTTCTGTGCCATAAGTCCGGTGACTCCTTGTCTTCTGATGCATTAATACTTTCCAGACAGATCTTCGTTTGAGTCTTATACAGTGTTGAAGACATCTCTCCTTTGGTGATTGTCAAAGCTCCTCCTGTCAGCTTCCAACGGCCATTTCCGAATGTACTTGTATAGCCCTGTCGGTCCAGGGCGCTTCCGGAGATAAGATTGAGGCGCAAATCTGGAACATGCCTCACATCTTTGAGAACCAGCTTGTTCCTGACATTAGTTTGAATACTAATGTCTCCAATACCCACAATCTTCAAATAGCTAGAATTTCCCATTCGAACAGTGCCAAAATCTCCAGCGTTGTACGAGCTGAAGAGTTCTCTGTGGGAAGTGGCGTGATAGGATGCAGTTGTGTTTATCACCCATTCTGTGTAGCTGTAGTCAACCACGTGAAGGCAATCTTCCTCTTCACCAACTGCAAGAAGTATTTCATCAGTTGTTGTGGCTGTTGTGTTCTCATCCCCTTTTGACTTACTGCTTTGGCATTTATCTTTCCAGCTTAGGCAGTTTCTCTTTATGTGACCCTCTTGGCCACAGTGATAGCAAGTGAAGCTGGAGTTACCTCGACCTTTGTTGTCTCTGGATTTACTCATGTTGTTCCAACTGCCTCTACTCTTGCTTCTTCCTCTACCTCTTCCTTTACCTCTGTCTCTACCTCTATCTTCTGTGACGAGAGCATGGGACTGATTACCTCCCATGTCTTTCCTTCTTGTTTCTTCATTGTACATGGCGTCTGTGACCATACTCATGGTCAGTTTCCCTTCTGGTGCAAAGGTGCTGAAAGAAACCACCAATGTCTCCCAGCTGTCTGGTAAAGAACTGAGCAGCAGTATGGTTTGCATTTCATCGTCCAAGCGCATCTTGACGGTTGCAAGCTGATTTACCAGATTTTTGAATTCACTGGTGTGCTCGGCGATAGACACACCATTCTTCAACTTCAGATTTACTAGCTTTCTCATCACCAAGGCTTTGTTTCGGGCGGTCTTTGACTGGTACATGTTGTTTAACATTGTCCAAAGAGCATAGGCATCTGTCTCTTCGGCAACATGATGGAACACACTGTGGTCTATCCATTGTCTGATACAAGCGATAGTCTTGCGGTTCATCTTTATCTAGTCATCGTCTTTCACTCCTTCAGGTTTAACCCCCTTTATAAAAATAGGATCAAACAAGTCTTTTAAAAATAGGATGTCTTCCATCTGTGACTTCCAAATTGCATAATTGGAAGGAGTCAACTTGAACATAGATTCTGAAGTTGATGTGAAATCCTCCATCGTATACTGTCTTTTTACAGAAAACTCCGAATGAAAAATCTGGCCGTACAGATGTGTTCGGAATACTTTAAATAGTCAAAAACCATTATTGGATCATCAAAAATGGACTCAGAATGGCTTAGATCAAGCCAAAACAGTTTGGACAGTTCAGATCTGTAGGTGTACCTTAGCCGCGCAGCAGCGAATAACTCTCAGCCCCTGTGTTGACTGGTCAACAAGGTGCTGACGTGGACAGCCACGTGGCAGACACGTGTAGATGAGCTGGCGCTTACGTGTCAGAAACATGGCAGTGATCTGGCGCTGACGTGGCGCACACGTGGGAGCCACGTGGAGATGACGCGGCAGTCACGTGGACAGTGACGTGCGTGTGACGTCACACATGCGCACGCACTCGTCTTCCTCATTGAGCAGCCCGTGTGGCGCGTGGAAGTGAGTGATATCATGCGCCGGCTTGTCTCACGGCGCGTGGAGAGCGTGCAGAGAGTGAGATTCACGCGCACAATTTGGGAAGCACGTGAGAGCGCGTGCGGGATCTTCTTGGGCTATTCTTTGCAGTTCTGGACTCCTCTCTTGGAGTCTTTGCTCCTGGTATGCTCAAAACTTGATTTTGAGCAACTTGATTTCTAGGCATTTACGAAAAACACACTGTGTTTGTTCCGAAACGCAATCGATTCGGCTCTGATACCACTTGTTAGGTCTATGGGACACCAGAAATCAATTCCACACAATAACACAAGAATATTTACGTGGTTCGGCAATTGCCTACGTCCACGGAGAGATATCTACTATAGAATTAATCCGGAGGGAGATTACAAAACTCACACCTCACAACTCTCTATAGAACTCTCGCTCACAGATTATACTCTCCTCTGTGTATTCTCAGCTCAGTGTGTCACTCCCATATATCTCTATACAACCCCTCCTCACTCATCTCAATTTATAACCGAGAGAAGAGGAGTATGTGAAGTGACCGCCATGAGTGGGCTTGGTTGTGCCACCCTCACCATCTACCTTTGGTGAGTTGGTATTGCCCCACCAGCTTCCTTTACCACATGGTGCCACCCATACCATGTGGATGGTGGGCTCCTTACCATGTGGGTAGTGGATGGAGCTAACACTAAATATATATAGAAAAATGCTTCGTAACTCGAAAGGTTGAGGCTCGAGTGGCCTGAAAAATACCATTTTCTCTTTCTTCTCCTCTCCTTTTCTCTTCTCTCTATCTCTATCAACACTGTTAGGGACCCCCAGCGGGGGACACCCCCAACACCCCTAGTTTTTTTTCATTGGCCAGTTTTTTTTTTTTTTTTTTTTTCAATCACCCACAGCCACGTGGGGCTGGGGGTCACTGGGGGTGGGGGTCTGCCACATTTTTCCTATCTCTATACTCGAAACAAAATGCATTCAAACACTCTCATCACTCTCACCTCTGTTCCCGCTCATCCCTCTCATCCCCCAGACCCGTCTCATCCCAGACCTCTCTCATCCCTCTCATTTCTGTTAAACCTCCCTCTGATCGTTCTCTGAGTGCGAAGGAAGACGAATGACGGTAAACGACGGATGACAAAATACAGAAAAAAAATCTTCACCTACCGGCGCCGGAAAGTCCTCATTACTTACGATAAGAAAAGGAATTCGAGGTAAACCTAAAATTGCAAAACTAGGGTTTATGTTTTGGCTTCAATTTCTATAGAAATTAGTCGATTGTAACTGTTTGGGTTTGGATTTTGCTTTCAATTTGAGTTAGGATTTGTGATTTGCCTTTAATTTGTGATGTATTTGATGGTGAATGGGTTTGGGATGGTGGTTATCCTCTGTATAAATCCGAAGATTGCTTGTTTATGATTTTTATTTTGACTTTGATTTGAAATCTGGAACCTCTAAAATTTGTGCATCTAAAATATGGAAATCTGTTGTTGAAAATACATGTGTTTGGTTTTGCTTGAAATCTGTAATCTGTTGTGGAATTAAAATCTGTGTTGAAACATGCTTTAGTAATTGGATGTTTGGGCAATGATAACTGGAAGAGTAACTTGAATATTGTTTAGTAATTGGATGTTTGGGCAATGATAACTGGCGAGTCAGATTGAGCTACTAACTGCTTGAGAGATTAGTCTCTCTTTTTTCCTTAGGCTTATGCATTTTATGGCTTAGAAAGCATAACAATTTAGACGAAACTAAAATTACCCAATCATTGTAGTTGGATCTATCTCACTGTGGAACTTGCTAATAATTAGGAAGAAATTGAAATGCCTTTCATATTCTGTATGCAGATTACACTTCTATGGCTTCTTCTTCTACTAATAATAGCAGCATAAGATTAAAACCAAGATTGTGTGATTGTGGGAGAACAACGATGATGCATATTGTACGAACGAATGAGAATGGAAACCAAGGATGTTTGTTCTTCGTTTGCCCATCGAAATATGTAAGTATCTATTATAGAAATTGATCTTTTACTACGTACAAAGTTATTTCTGTGATTTGATTAACTAATTCTTGTGCATTGTAAAGTCATAAGGAACACTGTAATTACTTCAAATTCGCAGATGACGACGACGACGACACTAGTTCCATAATCCGTTCCAATATTGGACCTCGGAAAGCTATAAGAACAGAAGAATTAAACGATCTAAGGACAAGGCTTTGTGAGATGGACAATGAAATTCATGAGCATGGTAGAAGGCTTCAAAGGATGGAGAAGAACTTCAAGGCAATGATTTATGTCATTGTTTTTTTTTGTGTCTTTTTGCACTTTATCATGTACATGACTAACTTTCTATTGTTCTAGCGAATTTCATGAATGTAATAAAAAACTTGTTTGTATTTTGTATCTTTTTGTACTTAGTCATGTAAATGACCGAGTTGTTAGGTTTTGGGGAATTTCATGAGAACCTGTTCTGTATGTTTTGTGTTGTCTATGTGGATAAGCTTGGATTGTGAGCTTTCATAGGCTACTAATGAATGTGGATTGGGAATTTCATGAATGTTATTAGTAACTTTTGATTGGTTATTTATTAATTTGGGATTAGATTTTTTTTTTATTCAATTTTTTTATTGAATTGATTTTGTACATTACTATACCTAGGTTTTGCTGTTTCTAAAACTTGCAACAAACAGAATGTTACTTGATTTCAAATTAGCAAATGTTATCTACTAATACATGGAGCAATACTTGCTGATTTTTGTGGTTTTTGTCCCAATGAAGATTTGGGCAGTGTTAGAAAACACTTCATCAAACTTGTGTAGTTCTGATTTCTACATTTCATAATGTACGTTGTTTACATGAAAGAAGTTCATAGTTTTGAAAATAAAACCATACCATGGCTCACTCATAATCTGAAATTCACATCACTTTAATCTTATTCTGATCTGAGTTTTAATTTGACATTCCAAACATCAACCACAATGATTTTAATGGCTGCCTTTGCTATTTAAGATTCATAGATTTGTACAAACATTAAAATTATCCCAAAATGGACAACCATCTTCAACCCAAAATCCAAACTAATTTCTAGTGCAAAAAACATAAACACAATAAGTTCACAAGAAAAAAGACAGAGAAGTTATGGATTGAGCCTTGTTTGCACAATAGAGGATCAAACCAAAATCCCAAATATCAAACTTGAGCAAAACTTTTACAGAGAACAACTCCTCAAACCAATGTTGACAAATGAAGCCAACAACAAATGTCACGAAATGTATCCAAATGAAATAAAACCAAACTATCTGAAGTTTACATACGAATGTCATACAATTACTAGTGCGAAACCAAAAAAAAAAAAAAATGGGGCATTTGGATCCGTATCTATATTCAAGTCAACAAATTTTGATGCTACTGGCGAATTTTGACTGCTTATATTGTTGACCATTCCTGATTGAGTATGAGACGTGCTTCCAATATTGTCAGCCATTTGCATTGGGCTAACCCGTGCATATAAAAACAAAGTAAATATTACAAATATTGTCCACAAACATATTGACCAATCTAAAATTTAATTCATCATTAAAATATGTATAGTCATATATCACTACAAGAAAAGTGGGTTTAAAAGACGGAACTTTTTGTGACGGCACATTTGCTGTCGCAAAAAGTGGCTTTTTGCGACGGCACAACTTGCCGTCGCAAAAAATGTGACTTTTTGAGATGGCACATCTTGCCGTCGCGAAAAATGTGACTTTTTGCGACGGCACAACTTGCCGTCGCAAAAAAAAAAAAGAGTATTTGCGACGGCAGAAATTGTTGTTGCAAAAAAAATGGAGTATTTTTGCGACGGCACCAGCTGCAGTCGCAAAAAAAAAAAAAAGAGTTTTTTGCGACTGTAATAGGTACCGTTGCAAAAAAAAAAAGTAAAATATATATATATATATATATGTATATTGTGGCTTTGAGACGACTTCATATATATAGTCACAAAATGGTTTAAATAAATGCAACGGTATTTTTCTGTCATAAAAAAAAAAAAAAAACGACGCGTTTTACTCTTTTGATATAACATTTCTCTTTTCACCCATTTATTCATCTTCCTGCCTCTGTCTTTATCTCTGTCTCTCTCTCACTCATCACTCTTCTCTATCTGTCTGTCTGTCTCTCTCTTTCTCTATATGTCTCTGTCTCTCTTCTCTCTCTCTCTCACTCACCACTCTTCTCTGTCTGTCTGTCTCTCTTTCTCTCTGTGTCTCTCGCCCATCTCTCTTCTCTCTCTGTCTCTCTTTTCTTTATCTATCTCACTTTTTCGCTCATCTCTCTCTGTCTCTTTCTCATTTATCTCTTTTCGCTCTTTTTTTTTTCTCTCTCTCTCTGTCTATCTCTCGCTCATCGTTTGTTTGTTTCTTTTTTTTTTCTCTCTCTCTCTCGTTCTTCTCTCTGTCTCTTTTTTTTCTATGTCTCTCTCTCGTTAATCTCTTTTCGCTTTCTTTCTCTCTCTCTTTTTGTTTATCTCTTGCACATCTCTTGTTTCTCTCTCTTTTTCTGTCTCTCTCTCTCTCTCTCTTTCTCTCTTTGTTTCTCTTTGTCTCTCACTCATCACTCTTCTCTCTCTCTGTCTGCCTGTCTATTTGTCTGTCTGTCTGTCTGTCTCTCTCCCTCACTGTGTTCACCTTGCTCACTCTCTCCCTCATTTCTTCGTTATTTATTGAGCTCCCTTTCGATTTATCGATCCACTACAAGAAAATCCACTTTTAGCGACCACTTTGTCTCTTTCTCGCTCATTACTCTGTCTCTTTCTCTGTCTCTCCATCTCTCTTCTCTATCTGTCTCTCACTTATCTCTCTCTCTCACCACCCATCTCCTCTACCACATTTACCACTACTGCAAATGCCATTACACTACCACCACTACTACCGTTGTTGCCACTCTACCTCTACGACTACCATTACTACCACCATCGCCACCATTCCACTACCACTATTACCACTACTACTACCATTACCTTTCCTCCACCACCGCCACTCCATCTCCTCTACCACTACCATAACTTCACCACTAATCTCCTTCGACATCGCCATCACCACCACTACCACCACCACCACCACCACCACCACCTCTTGTCCACCACCTTCACCACTACTGCCATTCCCTCTCCTCTACCACAAAAAATTAGTTCTTGATTTTTAGTAACAAAAAAAAAATGAAACGGTATTTTTCTGTCGCAAAAATATTAAAAAAAAAACGACGTGTTACTCTTTTGATATAACATTTATCTCTTCACCCATTTTTTCATCTTCCTGTCTCTCTGTCTTTGTCTCTTCTCTTTCTCTCTTTCACTCATCACTCTTCTTTCTCTGTCTGTTTGTTTGTCTGTCTGTCTGTCTGTCTCTGTATGTCTTTCGCTCATCTCTCTTCTCTCTATCTCTCTCATTTGCCTTTTCTCTCTGTCTCTCTCGCTCATCTATCTTCTCTCTATCTCTCTCATCTCTTTTCTCTCTCTGTCTCTCTCGCTCATCTATCTTTTTCTCTCTCTATCTCTCTATTTTTCTATTCTCTCTCTCGTTTATCTCTTTTCGCTCTCTTTCTCTCTCTTTTTATCTATCTCTCGCTCATCTTTCTCTCTTTCTCTCTCTCTCTTTTTCTGTCTCTCTCTCTCTCTGTATCTCTTTCTCTCTTTGTCTCTCTCTATCTCTCTCTCTTTCTCTCTCTCTCTCTATGTCTCTGTCTCTCTCACTCATCACTCTTCTCCTGTACCACTTTCACCACTACTGCAAATTCCATTCCACTACCACCATTACTACCACTGTTGCCCCTCCACCTTTACGACTATCATTGCTACCACTATCGCCACCACTCCACTACTACCACTACGACTACCATTACCTTTCCTCCACCACCGCTACTCTATCTCCTCTACTACTACCACAACTTCACCACTAATCTCCTTTGTCACCACCACCACTACCACCACCACTATCACCTCTTATCCACCACCTTCACCATTGCTGCTGCTCTCTATCCTCTACCACAAAAAAATTAGTTCTTGATTTTTAGTAACAAAAAAAAAAAAATGGGTCACAGAAAAATATTTTTCATTGACCACAAAAAATAACTTTATTTGTATAGAAAATATTTTTCATTAAAATATTATCCTTACTTCTACCAAATAATAAATAATAATAATAATTTTTTATTCATTAAAATAAAAATGAAACAAATAAATTCTCAACCTTAGTAACGAAAAGAAAATGAAAAATCAAAAAAAAAAAAATTCATTAACTATAAAAAAATTTATTTTAACAAAAACTAAATTTGTTTTGCAACGGCAACCTCTGTCGCAAAAAAAAAAAAAAAAATTATTTAATTTTTCCCGATCCCGCTCAGTTCCCCCATTCTCGGCGGGGAAAAAAAAACCCCAAAATCCGCAATCTCTTACAACCAAAATCCCTAATTTCTACCAAATCTCTCTCTCTCTCTCTCTCTCTCTCTCTCTCGCGACTGTGAGCATGACAGACGACGGCGTCGAGCCACGGGGACCAGTGAATGAAGGAAGCTAGACATTGACGACCATTGTCGGAGTCCTTCGCTTCTCTATCGATAGCCATTACCAGCAAACGAAGTTCTTCGGAGTCCTTAGCTTCTCTCTCCGGCTGTGACCAGCAAACTAAGCAAACAGAGCTCTCACCTCTCCCTTTGACCGGAGCTCTTGCACCTTTCCTTCCCACCACCCAATTTCAGGTACATGTCCAGATATTAGGGTTTTGAGTTTTGATTTAGTGCTTTTCAATTTCAATATTAGAGTTTATGGTTTTTCAATTTCAAAAATTGGGTATTTTCAAATTCTAGGTGTTGACATTAACAAAATTTAACTGGCTCAAATTGATTTGATTTGAAACTTTTTTCCTTTTATTTTATGATATTTGTTATGTTAATGTAATGGGTATTATAATGTAGTTTAGTTTATTACATATATTTTTTTCTTCTAATGTCTTAATTGCATATGTATAATCTTTTTTTTTTTTAGTTTCTTTTCATTTTTGGTTAAATTTTTTCTGGGGAGGGGGGTTACTTTACAGTTGCAGGGTAACTATTAATTAAAATGTCACCATGACACTTTGATTTGATTAAGCAATTCTATGACTGAACTATGTTTCCAGTTAATTCATTTGAGTTATATATCATATGTGAATGGCAGCAGCAGTATCTAATGTGGGATTGAATTTATGTTTAGCTAGCAATACTATTTTGTACCTGCAGAACTACCTGAAGTAAGCATGTAGTTTGACCATTTTTTTGGATGGCCTCAAGGTTTTAAAAAGCGGCCGCAACCGTTACGTAACGCCGTTACGTAACGGTTTTGGCGGTTACCGCCACCCGTTACGGCTGCTTTTGCAGTGTGATTGAGATTCACAGGTGTGTCGGCCGTAGCGGTCGTAATGGTGCCGTAACAGTCGTAACGGCCTGTTACACACCGTTACGTGACAGTTCCAAACTGTTTCTTTCGAAAAAACACACAAAAAAAATTGAAAATGGAGGAAGAGGGATAGAGAGAAGAGGGAAGATAAAGAGAGAAAATGGAGGAGCAAAAGATAGAGAGAGAGAAAATGGAAGATGAAGAATATGTTATTGATTTGTTGAAACTGTAAGACCTATTCTATTCTATTCAGCTGCTACCACTAAACCGTTTTGTTTGTGTGTGTCTATCTATATATTGTTTAAAAATAATAATAATAATAAGTGTGGTCATTATCTATTTGGCTTGGTTAAAATATGTATATATATATATATATTTAGGCTCTTATTTATTCTCTTACTTTTGTCATTGTTTATCTTATATATAATAGTTAGTGATTGATTTTTTGTATAATATAAAGTCATTAATTATTAAAATAAATATAAAAAACTTAGTTTATAGTGATTTAAAAATATGAAATATATTGGATCATATTTAAAAATTTACAAAAATTGATCAATGTTTATTTTTAGGGGGATGCACCAATAAATCCCAAATTAATAACTTATGCACTGTTTAGTCCTAAAAGTTTTCTTATAGACTGAAAGGTCCCATTACAATGTTAATAACATCAGATACAATGTTAATAACATCAGAGTCATGTTACAAACATTGGATTTCAAACATCTAATGTTCATCAAATTTCAATAATGTTTGAAAATATAGGATGAAAAACATCTAATGTTCATCAGATTTCAATAAATTTTGAAATTATAGAATGAAACATCAGATCATTTACATCATTCACATCATGTTGATGTAAAAATGGGACTAAATGGAGCATAAGAAAACTTTTAGGACTAAATGGTTCAACGTTTCAAAAACTAGGACTTATGGGTAAATTTTCCTTATTTTTAACCCAATAAATATGATCATGGAAAAAAAATATGCGTATCGGTAAGTTTTTTTCAAATTGTGCAAAAAATAAAAAAATCACGATTCCGGTTATTGCAACCGTTACACTATGGCCTTTACATCCCGCAACCACAACCGCATCACTGCTACCGTTACGGCGACCGCAACCGCTTCTGCTTTTCAGAACCTTGGATGGCCCGCATTCAAGTAATCTTCTACTCAATTTTCAACATAATAGGTTTTGATTCAGGTTGCCTCCTTAACTCATTGAACTGAAAATTAACACAAGTAATAAGTTCTAGATATATATATATTTTAAGTCTTTGAATGTCTCTTTTTCTTCTTTTGAGATAAGTTAGTTAAATGGCTGGTTTGGCATGCCTATCTAAAATATGTTCAGTGTTATGGCTAGGTACTGGCTATATTGATCTGACGAGAATTTGATAGGGCTTGAATTCAAAAGCAAACTATAATTTTGTTGGAATTTGAGCTTCAGTATTTCTGTACTTAAACTGTTGGATCAATTGATGTCATAACAAACCATCCAGAGGTATAGCTATTTGACCACATCATAGCTGCAATGTGAATTTGTCAAGGCAGCATTGGAACTCAAAACATGTGAATTTGGATACTATTTTATCACCATCAGTTCTTACTATGTCACGGGATTTTTTTTGTCAACAGGAAAAGAAGTTGGAAGAAGAGGATGAAGCACTCATAAAATCATTATTTGGAGTGGGTATATCATTGTCAAACTACTGCTACTTTGCTATATTGCTGCCTCTGTTTTCTGGTAGTTTGTACTCGTGAGATTTATTGGTGTCAAAATTCTTTCTCAATCACCAAGAGAGGTCATTCACAAGATCGATGATGATATTCTTGATGATGATGAAGATTTATCTCAGATTTCAACTGACAATGCTGAAACATCAAACAATAATTCGAAAGTATGATCATTTTCTAATAATTTGGTTGTATGATCAATATGTGTCTAATATAATTTGGTCGTGTGTACCCCCTATTTCTGGGTTTACAATTCCAAAGCCTCTTGCACCGTCTACATCTTCTTTCTTTGAGCTCAACTATAGGTTTGACTTCTAGTCCTTTTTGTCTTTTTATCATCTTCAACAATCAATACAAACAATTTTTACATGGTGATCACAATCTTTTTCATTATCAGTCATCAATGACCTCTGGATTATGATCTGTTCTTGATTTTCTTATTTTCTTTCTGTTTGTCACCACTCTTTAGCTTGTATGGTGATCTTTTGCTTTTTGCTAGTTTTCTTGTTTACTTTTTGGTTGAATATCATCTGAGATTAGGGGTTTCTATGGTGGTTTTTTTTCATATATGTGTGACTGTATGTAGGTATTATTTTGCATTAAAATGTGCTATGATTGTAATAGTTTCATGTTTTGGATATGGGTTTGATATTTGTTTTGGCAAATCTTTTGGCTTTTGTGTACTGTATCTGTTCTTCAAATTTTATTGGATGGGTTTGTATGTACAGTGTAGAAATATAGCTCTAATTGATATGAAACCCCTGATATTGTTCTCTTCTTCTGCCAATCTGATATTGAGTTCTATATTTTCTTGAATTCTCTTGATCACATCATACTGAGGAATCATGAATTTCTTTGGAAGATACCTAGCCCTAACTGCAATTTGTACTCCAACTGTTGCTTTTTTAGTGGCTCTTCCTACTCGAATTACCTTCTTTTGGTCTATATTGGAAATCTCAAACAAACTTATAATGAAAATTTATAGAAACTGATTTCAAATGTGAAAGATCCTAAAGGGGTTCTTTTCATTTCCTTACAGTTTTATGAAAATATATAGCATGATAAATAACCACCTTTTTCCCCCCCAATTAATAATACAAGCAAGAAAGTAAACTTAGTGGTCAACAGTTAGGAGTTTAATTGAGAGTGTTGCTGTGGCCAATTTAGTATTGCAAGTTCAATTGGGGTTTGATTGTGTCCATAAAAGACAGGGAGACTAATACAGATGATTTTTTTGAGCCAATATATTCTATAAGCTTGTTGTTACCTAATAATTAGCCTTTTGTGACAACTAAGACTGTCAAACATTTGAGTTCTCTTCTCATTATCTTTTATCTCAAAATTGACTACTGGTTTATCAAAAGTGTATTTATGTGTGCTCTTAATCTTTTTTTTTTTTTAATGTTCAACACTAGCAACAACGTGCCATTGGTTTCTTCCTTATTTTCCGCAATTGCTTGCTTTCCACACATGCTAATAATTTAGAATTGTAAATGGTGTCGGTTTAGTACGAAACTTGGCACACACGACTGCCTAGACATGAGAGACTTGTGGGAGAAGACGGGACTCTAATCGGGTTCCCAATTTGGGAGTTAGAGCTGGATTTCACTATAGGCAAACTAGTTCCTTAAGAAACTTGAATTCGAGGTGTTGACGTCCTAAAATCACCAAACAGCGTCGGTTTAGCACGGAACTTGGCACACACGATCGTCTAGGCACGAGAGATTCGTAGGAGAAGACGGGACTCCAATCGGATTCCCGGTTTGGGAGTTAGAGTTGAATTTCACTATATGTAAACTAGTTTCTTAAGAAACTTGAATTGGAGGTGTTAATGCCCCAAAATCACCAAATGGCGTCGGTTTAGCACGAAACTTGGCACACACAACCGCCTAGGCACGAGAGATTTGTGGGAGAAGATGGGACTCCAATCGGGTTCTCGGTTTAGGAGTTAGAGCCGGATTTCACTATAGGCAAACTAGTTCCTTAAGAAACTTGAATTGGAGGTGTTAACGCCCCAAAATCACCAAACGGTGTTGGTTTAACACGAAACTTGGCATACACGACTGCCTAGACATGAGAGACTTGTGGGAGAAGACGGGACTCCAATCAGGTTTCCGATTTGGGAGTTAGAGCCGGATTTCACTATAGGCAAACTAGTTCCTTAAGAAACTTGAATTAGAGGCGTTGACGCCCCAAAATCACCAAACGGTGTCGGTTTAGCACGAAACTTGGCACACATGACCGCCTAGGCATGAGAGACTTGTGGGAGAAGACGGGACTCCAATTGGGCTCCCGGTTTGGGAGTTAGAGTCGAATATCACTCTAGGCAATCTAGTTCCTTAAGAAACTTAAATTGGAGGTGTTGACGCCCCAAAATCACCAAACGGCGTTGGTATAGCACGAAACTTGGCACACACGACCATCTAGGCACGAGAGACTTGTAGGAGAAAACGAGACTCCAATCGGGTTCCCAGTTTTGGAGTTAGAGCCGGATTTCAGTCTAGACAAACTAGTTCATTAAGAAATTTGAATTGGAAGTGTTGATACCCCAAAATCTCCAAACGGCGTCGGATTAGCACGAAACTTGGCACACACGATCGCCTAGGCACGAGAGACTTGTGGGAGAAGACGGGAATCCAATCGGGTTCCCAATTTGGGAGTTAGAGTCGGATTTCGGTCTAGGCAAACTAGTTTATTAAGAAATTTGAATTAGAGGTATTGACGCCCCAAAATCTCCAAACGGTGTTGGTTTAGCACGAAACTTGGCACACACGACCGCCTAGGCACGAGAGACTTGTGCGAGAAGACGGGACTCCAATCGGGTTCTCGGTTTGGGAGTTAGAGCCGGATTTTGGTCTAGGCAAACTAGTTTATTAAGAAATTTGAATTAAAGATGTTGACGCCCCAAAATCGCCAAACGGCGTCGGTTTAGCACGAAACTTGGCATACACGACCGCCAAGGCATGAGAGACTTGTGGGAGAAGACGGGACTCCAATCGAGTTCTCAGTTTGGGAGTTAGAGTTGGATTTCCGTCTAGCCAAAATTATTTACTTAATTATCTTTTGTAATTATATAGTTAATTTTTTTTTTATGTTTTTTTGTAATTAAAATATTAACACATAATTATATTGTCATTAATTATTTTTATTTTTTGTTTTCAGATATTTCCCGAGTAGCAGTTTGCTTCTTGTGGAATACATGCGTGTGAAGATTGCGATTTACTTTTATTTTTGTTACCCACAGAAGAATCATGAGGGAAACTTTTGTTTTTGATTTACGTTATTTTGAATTGTGAACAACATTATGTATTTAAACATTGTATATGTATTATGCAATATTATGTAGTGGGATAATTTTGCTAATGTGTTGTAATGAATGAATGCAAGAATATTGTTATTATGGATGAATTGTTATTTTTATACTGGAATTTTTATATTATTATGTAATTATTGGTTTCTTTTTCAATTATTTTTCATTTAATATAGGTTCATTTAATACAGGTAATTTTCATATTTTTAATTTTTTTTTTTTGAGACGGCATTGCATTGCCGTCGCAAATGATATTGGCAGAGTTGAGACAAAAGCCTTTTGTGACGGTACTCTTTGCCATCGCAAATAATCTTTTAGCGATGGCATATCGTGCTGTCTCAAATATTTTTTAGCGACGACAGATATCCCGTCGCAATAAAAATTCTCTAGCGACGGCATTTTTGCCATCGCAAATAACACCTTTAGCGACGGCAACATAGTGATGTCTCAAAAAATCTCAGATTTTTTCATATTAATGGCGACAGCAAAATTCCATCGCAAAAAGGCAACTTTGCCGTCGCAAAAAAAAGGCGACGGCAACGTGCCGTCGCTAAAACCTTTTTGCAACCTCCTTTGTTGCGACCCCCCACTTGCCGTTGCTAAAAGTCTTCTGCCGTCGCAAAAAACCTTTTGAGACGGCATTTCGAGTATTTGCGATGGCATTTTGCCGTTGCAAAAAGTCAATTTTTTTGTAGTGTATTGAACATGTACCGGTACATACATACTGTTTTGTGTGCCATCCATACAAGGAAAATAGTAAGGTTGAGCTTGCGGCACCTTATGATCAAATAGTAACACAATTTCATTAGTAATTTCAAGCATTAAAATAAAAACCCACAGGAAACAAAATGCAATATATTAAGTCTGTTCAAAACAAACCGGTACATACATACTGCCTTGTGTGCCATCCATACAAGGAAAATAGTAAGGTTGATCTTGCGGCACCTTCTGTAGACTAGCTCAAGCACAACTGTGGTTAACTTATATCTTCCATCCTTTTGTAGACTGGCTCTTACCCTTACTTTACAATCAATTTTTGATGACAAAGATGGTTTCAGGGGATTTACTTCTGATCTTTTTGTTCTGTTCTGTGTCCGAGTACATTTAATTCCAAAGTATTTTACTTCCCTATCACTTGTCACATTTTGTGTTCTATAAGCTATAGCAAATCCAAGGTGTTACGCATATTTTGCATAAAATGCGTACACTTCTTACTTTGAGGTAAAATACATCTCCTTCTTAGGTTCTTCAACTTCACCACTCTCATTAAATGAAAGATTGTTATCCTATTCTTTAACTTTCTCACTTCAATTGAATGAATTATTGTTTGAATCAATATCCATTGTAGCTTTAAAGTGAAATAGAATAGACATTCAAAGAGTTAGTGGACAAAACACTGATGGCCTCCACCATTCTCATCACACAACAACCAATATTACGAGGAAGCAAACAAGAACATTACAAATTGTTCAAAATGGCAAGAACAACACAAAGAAACTCAATTTAAGTTTCACAGTTTTTCTATAATTCTTCATCTCTTTAGAGGTTTATTTTTACACTTATCTTTCAGACTAATTTGGCCAATTTTGTTGTGTGTTTGTGATTTTTGGGTATTTTTTTGTGTGTGTTACTTTTCTTTTTTATTTTCCTTAAAATTCTTGCAAGTGAGACATGGCCTATACAATTGTTTCCTTCCATTTTGCTCCATTTGAAGGGAAAAAAAAGAACCATAGGCTTGAATTTTGAAGATTTTGTTATTTGGGATGAATGCATCAGTTAGGGGCTATGGCAATTTTTATTGTTATTTGGGATGAACGCATCAGTTAGTGGATAGAAAACAATGAAACAAAGGGGGAAAAAATACCTTATCCAGAAGTCAGTAAAGACTCCGATCAAACAGAAGCAACGGCACACAAAACTCCCCTTCTTCCACTCCGATCAAACAGCAGTAGCGGCACACACAGCAGTAGCAACACCCTAGTCAGGAGCGGCACCCAGATCGGTGCTCAGCGGCGGCACACAGGTCGGTTCCTCTCTCTACTCTTTGTTACCTAGTCGGTGCTCCTCTCACTGTTTAGCTAGGTTATCGAGTCAGTGCTCCTTTCTCTCTACTCTCTGTTCTTTTCTTCTTTTTTTTTGAAATGAAATGTGTGGGTTCAATTGAGCAGAGCAGAAGAGTTGAAATGTGATTTTGGGCTATTCGAGTCTCACTTATTCGAGGTACCTAGCGGGATTGATATATATATATATATATGTATATATATTTTTTTGTCGATCGGATATCATGAAAGAATATAGTGTGTTTGTATAGTTTTTTTTTTAAATTTTATTTTTATCCCTAAATGGTGGTTTTTAGAGACCATATTCAATTAGTCCCTAAATATTGGCCTCTAAATCACATTTAAATTTTATACGCAACTCAGAAAAGAAAAGAAAAAAAAGTCAATTTTTTTAACCAAGCGTATTACAGGTGTTTGGATCTAATGAAATTGGGTTGGTAGAATAGAATTTGGATTTCACTTTTAACAACCCAAAAAGCTTACTAATTTCTTCATTATTTGCTATGGTCTGATACCATTCAAATGGGAAATTAATGTAGCATTCTCCTATCATTTTGGTACTGACATACATCATATCAAATTCTTTATTCATCTTATTAATAAAGATGAAGTCATATTGATGTAGTGTGGATATGTATGCAGGGGAATTTTTTACCTTAACAGGAGCAAGGCTGAATGGTAAGGAATTGGTTGCAATTGGACTAGCAACACATTTTGTCCCTTCTGAAGCGAGTTCTGAACTCTCTTATTCAATTATAGTTTTTTGCCATTTAATCATCTGTGGGAACTTTGTTCATGGTACTAAGGCAAGCTTATATGAAGTATTAGACAACTATGGGGGATGTAGATGCAAAAATTAGTGTTGGTTTGATAATAATAATAATAATAATAATAATAATAATAATAATAATAATAATAATAATAATAATAATAATAATGTCTCTTGTCTCATAAATGTTTGTGAAATATTTGCCTTGAATATGCATTGTCCCTCTACATCCTGTAACAGTATATAATATGACAACTATACATTGAAATAGTAGGATTTTGGTTGAATGCACTGCAATGTTTAACCTACCGGAGAACACCTTATGAAAGTCAATGTTGCTTTTTTTATTTTTGATTATATTTTTTTGAACCCTTCTTCAATATTGTGCTTCCTCTGCTGTGGAATGCTAACATATTACGCAGAATGTGGTTGTTTGTGGCCATTCCCCAGCAATAAATGAGGGAAGAAAATGACTTCTATCATAACGGATTGCTTGTATGGTACTACTCCTTTGAGCCACCTATCCTGCAGAGGGTTGTGCCATAGAGTTTCGTCTATCATGGAAAAGTTAGAAAGTGATGAAAGCAATATCAATATAATTCACGCATCTCGGTGAATGGCACATAACCTTGAAGATATTGACAGATAATTGAAAGGTGAAGGTCTGCTGGTGGGTTGGGACTTGAAGAGGAGAGGTGCATTTTTTTTCCAGAAATGATTTGCTGCTAAATTTCAGAATAGTATTCATTCATTGTGATATTGTTTGGTGTTTTTCTGATGCAGCAGAATAAATCACACAAGACTAGATATCGTTCTCGCAGAAGAAACAGAGACTAGATATCGTTCTAGTAGACGAGAATTCTTGAATCAACAAGAACACCCTTGAATCCACAAGGAATATAGAAGAAAAACTTTTTAAAATATTATTGATTGAATGAATCTATTACATATGCTTGTAGGCTTATTTATAATAAACTAAACATAATACTTGTAGGAAAAAAAATTCTAAAATAAACTATGACACTTAAATCAGCACAAATTAGGAAACCTAAGAGAATATGAAACTAAAATTCTAAATTATTTAAAATCCTAGTCAAAATCTAATTCCAAAATAATAAAATTAAGAAATATAAAATTTATAAAATTTTGTTCTACATCATACTCCTCTTCTTTAAAAGAACTCGTCATCGAGTTCCAACTGGAGATCTGCGATCTTTCATGCCAAATAAAGAGATATTTTGAATACTTCAGTTGATTGCCTCTCTTCCAAAATTTCTATGTAGAAAATTTTTCTTTCTGAAAGTTCTTCTCTATATGCTTCAATTGGTTGACAAGATTAATTAGACAAACATTGAAAATTAAATTACATTACTCCACACTAAGAAAATCAACGAAGTGTATTTTATGTTGATTTCAGATACTATCTAGACTTTGCTCTATCTTAGATTCAGTTGGACATTCAATTATCATCTTTAGAACATCAATTACATCCTCAATCAACTTCTCTGGTGCAGATGTCAACTTTATTACATCATCTTTTATTTCTTCTTTTTCATTGAGTTCAACTTGATCTTTTTTTGCGATCTTATAACCATCATAATAATCAAGAGATGATAGTTTCATCATTAAAAGCTCTTGGCTAACTTCAATGTTTTTCTCTTGCTTCACTTCTTCATCGTCTTCTTCAAACTTCTTGATCAGAGTAATTTCAGTGACCTCTCTTTTGTCAATTTCAATGTTCTCACCAATGTTGAAATCAACTTGATTTTCTACTTCAATTGAATGTCTGTTTGGGTCTTCAAAATTTTGAAACATTGAGATACTCAAAATCTTTTCTTCTTTAATACGTGGTAGAGCGTAACAAATTTGTTGACCTATAAGGTTTGATTAACCCAAACTTGGTAGAGCCATAGTCATGTTTCTCAAATAATCTGTATCCACAATTGCATAATAATTATTGAATTGCAAAGAAAATTGTGAATCAGAATTACCTTGGAACAATTGTTTCGATTCAAGCTTTTTTTGGTATTGTTAATACAACATTTGCCCATGATTTGATTGAAGGAATCTAGAACTCATCAACTTCTTCATCTTATGCCACGTCCTAATGAGTTGTTTGTCTTGTCGCCTTTGATCATACTACAATTGTTTCCACCATGTAGAAACATAACCTTGTAACTTACGTGCAACATATTTGGCTTGATTTCTTCAGAGATTTCCATACACTCAAGGAATTTGTCAACTTTGTGAAACCAATAAATAAAATCCTCAACATGACAAGTAGCATTAAAATAGGGAATTTCTAGTGGTACTTGATAATCTGAAAAGTCATGGTTGATGCAATTATTCCTATTGAACACATCACTAAATCGTCGTTGTCGCCTTATCAACTGATATTCACCATAATTGTCATGACCCGAACCCGTCCCTATGGGTTAAGGACATAACTGGCCAGTAATCCTGAGATTACCTACGGCCTCAAACCAAAACAGACATAACTCATCAGAGTAAAGGGGCCAAACGGAAGCAAAATTTAAAACTTTGTCCATAAAGCTGTGCTTACATGGCACACCAAATAAACCAAACATATAAACATTAATAACTCACAACGGAAAATAGTACCATAAAGTTCTATGCAGACAGGATCATATAAGTCTAAGTCAACCCATCAAAACTATATACAGGTATACACAAAGTCCTCGCCAATTTGACAAAATAAACAAGATAACAAAAGAGCGAGGACGGGTCTCATGCGTGAGACGTGAGGGCTGACTCTCCAAAACTCGGTTGTTCCACACAGACTTTACTGGGGCTGGGTCTGGACCTCTCTTGGCTCACCTACAAACACATGAATGAGCGTAAGCGATAGCTCAGTGAATAATATCAAATAAGAGGTTACAAACAATATGTAAAACAACATACTCCGAACGGCCTTGGGCCCAATTCACATTTTTATTTAACATTTACAGACGCAATTTAAGTCAAGTGACTGTGGTTTCAAACATACTGGCCTTTGGCCCATTTATCTTTCATTCCTGTCAAAACGGCCTCTGACCCATTCATTCATGTCAAAACGGCCTTTGGCCCATTCATTCATGTCAAAACGGCCTCTAGCCCATTCATTTATGTCAAAACGGCCTTTGGCCCATCCATTTGTGTCAAAATGGCCTTCGGCCCACCCATTCATGTCAAAATGGCTTTTGGCCCATGCATTCGTGTCAAAACGGCCTTCGGCCCATCCATTCTTGTCAAAATGGACTTCGGCCCATCCATTCATGTCAAAACGGCCTTCGGCCCATCCATTCATTCATATCAAACATTGTCCATAATTCAAACTGGCAGACTCATAAGGCTTATAAGGAAATAAGCAATTGGACAAATGACAAGTTTCAAATATCGATATTACTCATAGTGATCGGCTTGTGGATTTGCCCTAGAGCTTGATCCTACACATCATATAGCAAATAAGGGTCACAACCGATTCAATCCGTTCTTTAATTCACATATTCCTCTTTAGGCTCTATTCTTATCTCTTTAACTCAATTACAATGCTTAATGCATGCCTAAGAGTGCTTGCAAGTGAAAGAGAACGGAAAACGAAACACAGAATACACTTTCAAAATTTCAGAAAGCAGGGTCCCCGCTCGAGCGTGGACTTCCCCCGCTCGAGCAGACCCATGAGGTCTGCAAAAGTACTGGTTATGTCATTTTTACGCTCGAGCGTGAAACTTGGACACTCGAGTGGAAGTCCATCTTACAAAGCTCCCCGTTCGAGCGTGGAATTCCCCGCTCGAGCGGACATCATGGTCTGCAGAAAATGCTGGGAGCACGAAATTCACGCTCGAGCGGCGGTTTCCCCACTCGAGCGGACATCAAATTTTTGGGTTTTCCAGATCAAGTTCTTGAGCTTCAATTCGATGTTCAAAGGCTCCAAATGCATGTTTTTGGCTCAAACTTTACATAATCATATATTAACATGATACCAACACCCAATTACAATACAATGGAGCTCAATTTCATAATTTAATCACATGCAAGACTCAACTTACCTCAACTCAACACCAACATGCTCAAATTCAAACATTTAAGCCTTACACCCCCATGATTTGTACATGCATGTGGGAGATGTTCATCATTCACAACTTAATTGGTGAAGAGGTGACCAAAACATGAGTTTCAATTAAAATTGCACATAGATTATACATTTTTATGTTCAAACATGCAATTTCAAGGTACTTTCTCACATGCATGTGCATATAGACTACCAAATCAACAAACCAACTTGATTTCATTATGATCAATTCATTTTATGTTTCTTATCAACATTCAACTTGAATTCACAAAGATTACAAATTAAGATGCACAAATTTACTCACCTAGGAGCCTTACTCTCCCCAATTTATGATCAAATCTTGAGTTAGACTTCAAATTTTCAAGCCTCAAGACCAAAATGGCACAATCCTTCCTTCTCCCTCTCTATAGCCGGCCCTCTCTCTAATTTTGAGTCCAAGATCAGCCAAAGTGCAACTAAGGAGAAGAATTGAGGTGTAGTGCCTTTTTACAACACTCTCCACTAATTTCATTATAATAATAATAACAATTGGGCACTAATTCATTAATTTAATCAACTTAATCTGGTCTGAATCAAAATTTCAATTAAACTTCACCGTAGGCTCTAAAAATTATGCCAATCACAATGGCACAATCAATTTTGGTTTCGGTAGCCGATAAGGCCTTCAATTTAATTTCGAAAGCAGATGATCAAACCGATATTCCTACGGTAGACAGATAGAAATTCAAAACCACATATTTTCACATAATTGCACACAAAATCATAGTAAACACATAATCATACTCATATTAAGGACCAATTAACACATTACGGAACAAGGATATCACAATAATCCTCGAATAGCTCATCTTTAGATTCGTCATCACTATCGTATTGATAACAAGAAGATCGTCCCAAGACATTGTGGTTAATAGGCTGGCCTTGGGAAAATCCCATAGCGTGGTTCCTATTAACGTTGTGGCTAACAGGTTGGCCTTTGGCAAGTCCCTTGACTCGAATCGTATTAAATCTTTCTCTACGATCATCGTCAATAGAGCTCATGCTTCCTCCTTCGATGAATGACATCGAGCAAGGAGAAACCTTGCTCTGATGCCACTTGACGCAACAGAATAAATCACACAAGGTTAGATATCGTTCTAGCAGACGAAACAGGGACTATATATCATTTTAGTAGACGACAATTCTTGAATTCACAAGAACACTCTTGAATCCACAAGGAAGATAGAAGAAAAACTTTTTAAAATATTATTGATTGAACGAATCCATTACATATGCTTGTAGGCTTATTTATAATAAACTAAACTTCATACTTGTAGGAAAAGTAATTCTAAAATAAACTAGCAAACTTAAATCAACACAAATTAGGAAACCTAAGAGAATATGAAACTATAATTCTAAACTATTTAAAATCCTAGTCAAAATCTAATTCCAAAATAATAAATGAGTGCTGCTATTAGCAACCCATCAATTATTTTGAACCCCCCATTTTTTAGTTTTTTTTAATTACAATAATAACCTTAAATGAAATTACTAAAAAGGATATCAAATAATTTTCGGACACCCTATCTTACAATTAAGCTCAAACACTTACTACATCATGAGTTAGGGTTTATGAGAGCACCCACCTCCATCACCATCCATCTATCTTTTCCAAATCCTACCTTCAAAAACTATCCATCCTCAAAACCTTGAAAACCCTTTGGCGGGTAATATTACGGCAGTAACGGTGACAACTATTTGATTACCTACATTTCTCTAGCAATGACAATGAGTGAAAGTTTTTCCGGCAAAACGAGAGGAGTACACAATAAAAGCTCAGAGGAGGTTTATAGCTTTGATGGTGTTTTTAGCTCAGAGGAGATTGGCTTTATAAGGGTAAGTTTCTTGAAAAAAATGGTAAATGCAATAAAAAATGTTCATCATTTTTTCGAGACTGAACTGCCGAACATATAACCGAAATTCGAGAACACAGGCCCGAACATTGTTCATTTGTTTGGGAACACGTAACTGAACATTTCTTATTTGTTTGGGAACACATAACCGAAATTTGTGAATGTGACAACCCTCACCACTGTTTACTGATTAACCACTGATTATGGCTAAACTGGACTGATTGATTAAGTGTATCTGTTTAAGTGCATACCTATCTGTTGACTGTTAAAATTATCTATTTATGTTGTATGCTTTAAACTGCAAATTGAAGGCCTTATCGGCGGCCGAATCTGAAATTGATTGATGATTTATGATAATTAGAATTAATGTGATTTTATGGTGTATTTATCCGAAATGTGATTTGGTATGATTAAATTAGATTAAATATTGATAAATTGCACTAATTGGCTTAATTCACAACTTTGCCACTTAGTGGCCCATTACATGGAACATTTTTTGAGCTCTCCTCATTAAACACAACACAATTCATCAGCCTTCTCCTTGCTATAGCCGACTAGAGAGAGAGAGTGAGAGGAATAGAGTGATTTCAACAAATTAGCTTGGTGACTTAAAGAAATTGAAGGTTGATTGCATAATTGAGCTTCTAGTCTTGTGATTAAGGACCCAAGGTAGGATATTCAACCTCTCATTGATGTATTTAAGTTAGTTCTTGCATGGTTCATTCTAAATTGAAGAGTTGAGCCTAGAATTGGTCCTAAAATGTTGAATTGTAGCATATATCATGCATGCATGTCTACATTGTTGCATTTTGAGGTTGATTACATGGAATTTGGTACATGCATGTTCATATTATTGTTATAGTCCATGTTTTCATCTTGTTTTTGGAAGTTGAGGCTCATTTGAGCAAGTAATTGAAGCTTTGAATTGGTTTAAACTCATGCATGTCATGTTTGAGTTATGTTCATAAAAATTGGTTTGAAATTGGATTTAATTGAACTACCTTTGGGCTTTGATTTCTCAAATTGATCTTTGAAACATGTTATATTATGAGTTTTGAAGTGTTTTCTAGAAAATTAACCCAAAAGGATCGAATTTGGTACATTGAAACTTGTTTCTGAGGTTGAGGTTCAAATCTGGAAATTCCAGATTTTGGACTCACGCTCGAGCGAAGTTACTGGCGCTCGAGCGAGAAATTCGTGCATCTAGCACTTTACACTGTTTTACAGTCCACTCGAGCGAGTTATTGGACGCTCGAGCGAGGACTTGTGTCACACGCTCGAGCGGGTATCAAGCGCCCAATCGAGCGTGATTTTCGCACATCCAGTACTTTTGGCATGTTTTACAGTCCGCTCGAGCGGGGTAACTCGCGCTCGAGCGGAGTATTTTGTTTGCCTGTACGCTCTAGCGGGTAAACCCACGCTCGAGCGGGAACTCTGTTTTCTGAAAATGTTTTAAAGTGCATCTTTTCATCCTCATTCCATCCTAGGCATTCCTAGGCCTAGTTTAAGGCATCTTAATGAGGATATTGATGTAGAACCACATCGAGTCAAGATAGGGATTAAGTTATTATTTTTCCAACTGTGTAGCTTAGTGTGTATTCATTCTGTAACTGTGTAGGGTTGGCAACTAAGGATGCGTACTAGCTTATCTGTAGCCCAGAACTCTGTGAGTAACAATGTTGTAAAGATATGTTCGAAAATGAATATTTTCTGAATGATCAACTGAACTGTTTTCTGAACTATTTACTGAATGAATGTTTGTCCTCTATTCTGAACTGTATTGTGGCATCCTTAGCAACTACTGTTACTG
Source organism: Camellia sinensis (assembly GCF_055761805.1). NCBI lineage: Eukaryota > Viridiplantae > Streptophyta > Magnoliopsida > Ericales > Theaceae > Camellia > Camellia sinensis. The sequence goes on from NC_138966.1 coordinate 20,577,278, forward strand.
TTACGGCTATTGTTACAGAGATCTCTGTCAGTTCCTATCTTGGAACTTCTGTTTACTGTTATCATGGCCATCATTAACTGTTCGGTCTTTTAAGACCTACTGTTTACTGTACTGTTCTGCTATTGGATGTACCACATATGACTGTATGACTGAATGACTGATATACTGAATCAATCGACTGTTTTCTATACTGAAAGGACATTCATTCTTAACCTCTTTACACATTATGTTATTCACTGGCTTTAGCTCACTGCTCATATATATATGTAGGTGTTCAGGCACCAGACCGGAGCTAGGAGCGTGGGTTAGACTCCCTTTTGTCAAAGCCAACCACTGTGCCTCACTGCGAGGTTCCGAGCCTGTAAAGCTAGGGCTTTTGGGGTGTTTTAGTTTTCCCCCTTCTTGGTTATGTTCTGTATAGACCGAATGTTTTGTATTGTACTGTTTTAATAGGGATTAAGTCCCTGTCCTGAATGACTGTATATCTTGTACATACTGTTTTGGTACTGATTGTATATGTGTATATGATATGAAAAGTCTTTTTGCATACAAACTGTCACAGCTTATTGGACATTTTAATTACTGTATTGGCTTCTACCAGCCCCTGTACTCTGTATTACTGTTAAGCAGGCCTTCGGTAATCTCGGATTACTGGCCGATTACGGTGCTAAACCCATAGGGGCGGGTTTGGGTCGTGACAGTGAAGATCGCAGAACCCATGAAAAGGGAATTTTGAATTAGCAACAAAAAAATCCTACATTTATTTTCTCATGTCATGAACAAGTATATGGAGATGGAGTAGTAATCACCTTTGTGGGTTTTGTTAGGGTTTTTGGGAGAGGCTTTTTGGGGTGTGGGGGTGTGAGGTTGTGCATTCAATTGAATGGGTGGAATATTTTCACAAGGATAATTTTGGTATTATTTGAGGAGAGAAAAGAAATTTTAAGGGTTTTAGAATTTATAAGTGGGGGTCTAAAAAATGAAGGATCCAAAATAATTGATGGGGTGCTAATAGTAGCACTCATAATAAAATTAAGAAATATAAAAATTATAAAATTTTGTTCTACATGTTTGTCTTAGATCTTAGAAAAGTTTGCCATGGAATTTTGAGAGTTATTGCCATTCACTGCTTTACTAAAATGATGTAAACATATAAACCAGTTACCAAATAGGGCATTTTATATGAGCATATGATAGTTTTCATTCATGATAAGAATTTGAGATTATTGGCCTTGTGGGAATTTGAGATTGATGTTGGTTCATGAAACTAATCAAATTCATGTCCACTTTGTGTATTAAGTGGAAAATTTGAGTGTGTTTGGTATCATTTTATTTTCTTTTTTTATATGATTGAATGATATTTAATTTTTGTGCATTTTTAGCTATGAAATTAAATGGTTACAAAATTCCCAACTTTCACTTTTAGCAACGAAATATGTGGTAGAGAAAGTCATTTGTCTTTTAGCGACCAAACATAATTGTGGTTAATGCCATTATTTTGTTTTTTGCGATCAAATTGAAACATCTTGTGGCGAAGTATTAGCGACTAAATGTTTAGTGATGCAAAATTAAAACATTTTGTGACCATATAAATTTCGACGCTAATTGCCATTTTCAGCGACACTTTTGAAAATTCGTCACTAAAAATTAGTATTGACTTTCTTGAATGCACTTTTAGTGACAAATTTATTTTTGTCATTAAAAGTATTTAGAGACCAAAATAATAGTTTTATGGACCAAAATAATTGGCCACCAAAAGTCTTATATGTTGTTGTGGTTAGGGGTGGGCAGTGGATCTTCCGACCTGCCCAACCCGCCCAGCCAGAAGAGTTTTGAACGGTTGCGTGGTAGTGAGCGGGTGGATGCGAATAAAAAACTATGAATTTCATGGGTGGCAGATGAACCACTCTTGAACCACCTATACCGAACCCGTCCGCATATATATACATATATAATTTTTTTCCTCCTTTGTCAGCGGGTGATGACCATGGCAGCGAGCCTTATAGATCTCGATCTTCAAACACTGTAGCGATCCCGGTTTCGACACTTCTTTCATGTTTTGCCACTTCGACTGGGCAGGTCAGGGATCGAGCTGCCCGGTCAGCTCGCGGGGCTCCAGGGGGCAGCGCCCTGGCAGGGTCGAGGGCAACGCCCTCGAAGCAAAAATGCAAAATGCATTCGAAGTTACTTGTCTGCTTGAGTGGCTGTTTATGCACTCAAGCAAAGAATGTTTGGTTCCAGAAGTTTGACCTATCTGCAAAAGTACTGGAAATGTGTATTCGACGCTCGAGCAGGGCTTTCCACGCTCGAGCGGACCATGTTATATCAATTCGTGAATCTGATATTTCAGATCACTTTTGTATATCTCTCTCTCTAAAAACATTTCCTCTCCATTCTCTCTACATTTCTCTGCCAAATTGGATCAAAACCTTGATTTCTCAAGATCCATTAGAATTTTGTCATAGGTTCTTCATCAAAGTTGGTTAACTTCTCAAGGGCTTCGTTGTGTGCGGTGAAGATTGAGCTTCGACACCGTTGAATTTGGGGGTTTTATCTCATTTCTTCTTCAAAACTTGAGGTAGAGATTTTCTTAGAGTTATATATATATTTGCAAGATCTAGATGATTTTCGAAATCATCCTTCGATAGCTTCGAAAATTGATTGTTAATTTAAGAAGTTGAGCGATTTTGAAAGTGGGTTTGTCTCTTGTTTTTTTAAAATGATCTTATGGGTTTTGATTTTCGTTGATTGAAGAAAAAATGATTTTAGAAAGTTTTCTTTCAAGAGATTTGAGTTGTATAGTTTTGGTGAGAAAATCTAGAATTTGGGGATTTTTTTTTAAAGAGACTTAAAATCCATGAATGATATTATTATATTTATTTTGTGTATCAAAATAAATGGATGTTTGGAAAATTTCTTATTTATATTTATATAAATGATGAATTTCAAGGAATATGATAATTGTTGTTCATGTTGAAAATTACTGTTCAAAACATTGAAATAGTCTTGAAATGACTAATTGTTGAGGATACTTGAGAAGAGGAAATTGTGTTATTCCTTGGATGATGAATTGGAATAAAAGTATTTATATTCATCTTGTGTTATTGGCATATCAATTCATTTGATTACATTAAACTTTGAAAGTTGATTTGAAACTTGCATTAAGAAGAGAATGTTGAGAAACAAGTTTCCATGAATTGGTTTTGGGGTAAATATGGTGATATGTCTTGACAGGTGGTGTAGATGAAATTGAATAGGTATCGAGCCTTTCAGTTAATACTGGTAAAAATGACAGATTATAGGTGTCGAGCCTTCCGGTCAATGTTGGTAAAAATGACAAATTGGTAGTATTTGTATAGTCTACTTGTAGACACCAACCTAGGGATTACCAAAGTCGTATTTACCGCTTTTGAAATGAATTGTTAAGTTTTGAAGAATTGAAATTGCATGACATTATTGAGCATAATGGTTTTCAAAGATGAAGATGTGATTTTATTTCAAAAGGGCATAGCATGACATATGCATTTCATCTCTTGAGACTTGTATAAAATGTACATACTTTGTTAAGGATTTCCTACTAGGCTTTATGCTCACCCTACGGGATTTTTGTGCAGGAAAAGATGTGGTGATGCCGCCTAACTAGAGGTGAGGAAATGTGTCTTGAGAGTACAAGACTCTCATTTTGATGTGACTCTATGTGTAAGCCAAGGCCTGTATATGTGTGGGTTTGAATAACCGTTTTGTGTAATTAGGCTCAAGCCTTGGAAACTTGTAAACCCCTTAGGGGTATTTATTTGTTTATTTACTTGTTGTTGGATTAATGTATTGTTGCATGAAGAACTATTGTATCATGTAATGTAAGTTTGGAGATTTATATTCGGTTTTCCTTGAAAGAGCCATGATTGTTGTATTATCATTTGGGCTAGAAATTTGGGGCGTTACAAACACTAAAGCTTTTGAACTAGTTTGTCGAATTGGGTTTTGTTGAGATTGAAAGAAATTGCTGGAAAACAAGGGATATGACCTTTGAGTTGTGAATTAGAGGGATTGAAGCGATTTGGGAACCCAAGTTCTTAAGCTTGATTTTGCAAAAAACATGGTGATGATGACGGATGAACGCCAGAGAAAATGGGTCTCGAGGCCACAGGAAGCTTCACTGCTAAACCTTCGACGACGATTCACATGAAATGACATAGGTCCATGACTACTATGCTCTTTACTGCGGTCTCGATTGAGAATTAGATTTTCTCAATCTCTCTCTCCTTGTTGAATGGTTGAAGAGGGAAGAGAAGAGATGGTGATTTGATATAAGAGTGAGAATATATAGAGAAAGAAAATTTGTAGAGCGACAATGGTAGTTTTTGGTTTTGGTGCTTCTATCAAGCATTGGAATAGCTGCTGCCATCACATGGGGTGTGTTTGAATTGTTAGCTAGTAGCACGTGGTTCTAATGGTACATCAAATCTCTTGCATAGCTTGTTGTGTGGGCTTTAATGGGGGTAAGTGTTTATTTATTAAGTTTAGTCTCAATGGAGGGCCCATTTGGACCTATGTTTTAAAGTGAGCAATGAGCCTATTTAGAATTTTGGTGCACGCTTCATGGCCACACTTGCAGGGCTACTAGCTTTTCAAGGGTGGGCTTTAAAATTTTATGCTGGATTAATGTATCAAGGCCTCGATTTTCGTAAAGTTAGATAGATTGGATTCTTGAAATGTTTGTAAAATACAGATTTGATTGTTATTCTAAAAGAAAAAATAAATAAATTATGTCAACGGGTTTTATTATGTTAAAAATTTGTAAAATTTTAAACCGCCAAACCGATTCGCATTCATCTGTCAATTTGCATTTGCTATATTGCGAATAGATGCGGATTGATTTTCTCCAATCCACCAATCCAGCGGACGGATGGTGAATTGAAGGTTTTGTGACCGCAACATATCTGCGCCCACCCATAGTTATGGTGGTTTTAGACACTTTGCACTTTGACTCTACCATCGTCAAGTCCATTTAATCTAACTTAAAGTGTGCCTCATATGCATAATTGAGAGTTGGCATGGAAAAAAAATTCAAAGTAAAGTAAAAATATAATGCAAAATGACAAATATGCCCTTATTATTAACTTCTTTCCCAAACTAATATGAAAACCCTAATCCTAACCATTCCTCCTGTTAAAAAAAATAATATATATATATATATATATGGATATCTATTAAGTTAGAAATCTACATTATATATATAAAGTTATATATATCTATCAATTTTTAAAATGTAATATTTACTTTAAGATCTTTGTGCAAATTTAAAGGCTAGGTGAAGGACATCCGTAAATCATTATCCATTTCATTTGCATTCCTACTGTTTCCACAGTCCCTATACCTTTATTGGTTGAGCTGCTTCCACTATGAGCCATTCAGCCTTGATTTCTATGAGCTTACCTTCTCCTTTTCGGATAAGAATTTCTACATGCCAGTCTCATATATTCATTCCATCCATTGGATACATGTAAGTATATATACACATATGTATAACAGAGCAGAGAGATAGAGAATGAAAATGAAGAAGATAAATGGACATTAACATCATTTTACATTTATCATTAACGATATCAGCATTGCACTTTAGTTTCAAACTCATGGGAGATTTTTGGCTATTTTTAAATATGAGGGGTAAAGTGGTCTAAGGCAATACCACAAGGGAATAAAATAGATTTTACCCATATTTAAATAAAGAACTAACATTCTTATTGGGACTAGAATTCATAAGAAAGAAAATTACTTTATAGATGGAATCAAATATTCACTATTTATAGATAAAACATTAATTTATTGTTAATTTGGTGCATTTAGTGAAACATTTTTAAAACCTCAAGGTTAATAAATTATAATGCATATTTGAATGAACAGTCCTGCTGGGGACCCCAGTGGGGGTGACTCCTAGCACCCCCACCTCCACGTGGGGGGCAGCCAGTGAAAGACCAAAAAAAAAAATATGGACCAATGAAAAAACAGTGGGGGTGGTGGGGTCACCCCCACTGGGGTCTGAGGCAATTTTGTTGAATGAATACTGAGTTTGAAATGGGGAAGATTGAATATTTGAACTTCGAAGAGTGGGAAAGAAAAAGAGAGTGAAAGATTGAGTGTAACAAACTAGGTTGTGGATGCAAACAAACAATGCTAACATAAAAATAATTTTTTTTTTTTTATTAATTCTTTAGGTTGACTGACGGTGTCAACTGCCACCATTCCTTACTATTCCCTTTAACTTGGCACTGCATTTGCAACGAAATAAAACTTCACATATCATTACCTAATGCCTAGTGTAACTCCAACTTATCAATGCACTTGACATATTTGTGTATATATACACTAACTAGTGTTCACACATCACTACTTCAAAATCCCCAAAATCTTTGGGAAATCCATACATTTCGAAGTGTTCAAAACGGATTCAAAGTAGCTCTTCCCAGTTCCCTCAATTCTGATTAGTTGGAAAAAGTGTTCCAAGTGGAGGGAAACCTGTTAGAATTTATGACCGGCATGTTGCTGACGTTCACGTCAAGTGGCAACATGCGGTATTCAATATCAAGCTCCCTGAATGCTTTGATCATCTCCTCAACTAAAAGAGCTCTCCTCATCCACCGCTCAACTATGTCTTGATAATTCATTCGGTGCGAAAGCCACACTGAGATTCTCAACCTGTTCATGTCCTCCACATCCCTCAATATTATGAATGGACCCGGGTACCAATGCTCGCTCTTGTTTGTAATGTACCTGCACAATTGTAGCAGTCATAATAGATAGAACATCAATCAATCACTTTTGGTAAATTACATGATCAACCAGTTGTAAATAAATAACACACCAGTGAAATTCTATAGTTCTAGAAAAAAAAAATGTGCACACAAACACATGGTGACTGTGCATGCCACCGGAGACATATCACACAAAACCCATTTCTGACAAAAACCAGTACTCATTCATGATGTTAAATGTAGCCTAGCGGGTGTGATTTAGGCTTAACTCTGCAAGATCTGTTGGTTCTTTTAGCTGCAGCTTATACGTTTTCTTATTTTTGAAAACTCGTCACTTTTTCTTTTCTTTTCTTTTATTTTTTTTTTAAAAATTTCAATTCAAATATTTTTACTTTTTAAGTTTGTATAGATAGACTGTACTATCATAAAAAACTTTAAATTTTTCTTCCTTTAGGAAAGAAAATCCAATGAAGACATATAAGTTAAATTTTTGGACTTTTTTGACAAAATTTGGTTTATTTTCGTCATTAATAAATTTATTTCAATTTATTATTATTATTATTATTTTTTATTTTTAGGATCATCTAGTGCATACAGTGTTGTACAAAAGCAATTCTTCTGACCTTGATGCCTAGAATTAAAGGAAATGTATATCCATACATACCGTGTTATTCTCTCTTTCATCATAGTAATCTTTTCCATGGGAGTTGCGATGTGGATACAAAAATCGACTGCATCTCCCATGTCTGGACTACGGTAGTAATTGCTTATGGGCTTGGTAGCAAGAACACTGTTTGGATATATAACCTTTTGGTTATCGAACTTGAGAAAAATGGTAGTTAGTATATTCATCTCTTCAACCACCATCTGAGACACAGAGAGCTGGAATTTACAACCTCGAAACACTTCTTTTCTTGCCAGCATACCAAAGAAAAAAAACACAGCTTTAAAACTAAGACTCTGTTTGGTTTGAGTTTTTCAAAATTTGTTTTAAAACCTCCACTGAAAAAGGGTTTTCAAAACTTCAAAATGTGATTGGTTTCAAGTTCTCATATATATATATATATATTTGAAAAACTCGGTTGCTTGAGTATTTGAAAACAGTTTCTTCAAACTTGAACAGAGTATTAAGTTTTCAAAACCCGAGTTCAAAAGCTAAGATTATGATTACCTGAACACCGTCCACTTCACAACGATCACCAACATCAAATGGGTGCATTACAAATAAGAAGATAATTGCCTCAAATGTCGTCTTGCATGTGTTTCCAAACATAAACACAACCAAAAGAAGTTGGGAGCCTAGAAAGACAAAAAAATTGGTATCTGTGATTTTGAGTATAAGAAGCCAGATAACCAATAGGATGATTCCGACAGCAACGTTCAACATCTGGTGGAGCTTGTTCACAGCTGTTTTTGTATCGTCGAGGGACAATGAAAGCGCTCGTCGTTCTCTGAATGCATTAACCTGGGAGGGTAAAATAAAAATTGCATTTGTCTCATATTCACATCAAGCACAACTCCTAAAGAAATAATATTTTGATGTTTTGAGTTTTTTCACTTTGTATGATTATCCGATTTTCAAAAAATGACTAAAATATAGTAAAAAAATAAATTTTCAATTTCAAAAACAAAAAGAGTGTTCTGTTTCAGAAATACTATCTTACAATCATCTTTGACTCATCATGAGATGGAGGAAGCAGATGATAACTTTATACTAAGATTGTGATTTTGTATTGATAAACTTAAAAAATAAAAACAAAATAAATAAAAATTGCCATGTTGTTCAGACCTGAAATTTAATCAAGGGTGCTTGTTAAAATAATTGTTAATAAAGTAAACTGGCCATGAAATGAGCTGATCTTACCCTACTCGTTAGACACGGGACGTGACCTTTTATTTAATTAATTTGTTTTTTTTAGAACATGTCAATTAGTTCTTTTTCCCCTCTTTCTAGTGCTTATGATTAATATTGAATTTCCTTAGATTATAATGATCTAATGATGCATTGGATGATAAATCATTCTTCTTAAGTTTAACATTTATCCTCTTCTTTTTTTTTTTTTTTGCATGGATGATTTATTAATTATTTAAATCTAATGCTTTTTTATACATTAAATTAGTATTAACTTTCGTTAATTTTAATTATTTGTGAACATAATATTAATCTATAGAAAATAAAAAGACATAAAAAAAAATATTTTTTAATTGCCGTGTCCGGTCCATATTCTCATTTTTTTTTTGAAACTACTGTGTGCCAAGTCCATGTCTACGCTCGTGCTACTTAAACTTCCAACTAGAACGGGAAGTAATGCAAGGGGAAAGGTAAAGATCACATTTGCCCCCCAAAGTCGTGCCCGAGTCCATGTTCTCATTTTTTTATATATATAAAATCAGTGCGTCCAAATCCGTGTATGTGTTCGTGCTTCTTAAACTACCAACTACGATGAGTAGTAATGTATGGGAAAAGTAAAAGATCACAATTACCACCCAATTCTTCAGACCTCGCTTGCTGATTCTCTTGCCTTCACTTGCTCCTTCAAAGAAGCTCATCGTCTTCAAAGCCTCATCATCTCTCAAGAACCGCATCAGATCCTCCAGATAGATGTATCTGATAACAAAAGACAAACCATTCAGGCTTGGCAAAATCAACACGAACCAACAAGATGTCAAGATTTAGACAGTGAGTTCATGGATATGGTGATCCAATTTTGGCAGCAAGATTGAATTATCAATGAATTTGTGGTTTTAAAAATTACTCTTTTGCTCTGTTCAACCCAATAGTACACGTCCTTCTCATGCACACAGAAACTTATATAAACCGAACAATTGAATTTGGTTTTGAGTACTAATCGACATTCTATATGAATGTAAGCCATGAATAAACAGAAAATGAAATCATAAATCAATCAATCACGCGAAGAAAGCTCTGAGACATGTTATGAGAAAAGAGATAATGCATACTTAGACCCCGGCTTGGCCACATTGTAGAATATCATCTTGGCTGCAGCTTTTGCTTGGTATTCGCTTGTGATCGGCACTGCGGACTCGTCCTCCTCCGCAGTCGAATCTTGGATTTGCTCATCCAAAGTCGACAAGAACCCTTTCCGAACAATATTCATCAACCTCTTCATATTCCAAGCCGAAATATTCTTCTGATTGAGCCTATGCAAATGATCAATGGTGATGCCTTCATCAAGCTTCTGCGAAACCGCGGTGGAAAACCTAGGACTTTTCGCTGCCTTGGGGCTCTTCTGGTATCTCCCACTCCTCGGGAACACGTTGGCTCTCAAGTCAGCGGGCATTGTAGCCCCCGCGTTCTGAAGTTTCTGGACCTCGGCCATGAGTCTCTCCTCCTCTTCCTTTTCGTTTCGAATCTCAATCAATGGAGGTCCGGACAATGTCTCAATCACATACTGGTTGAACAAAGATTCCTGAATTCGATCAAAGAACGTGCTGACGTGGAACGACGAAGCGAGAACTTTAACAAGAAGGGTTTTGAGAAGCCAAATGAATGTACCAACTAAGAGACAAACCCAAATTCTAGTTATGTAAGGCAAGATTTTCCCGTTAGTCATAGTCTCAACTTTCTTGTCAAAAATGCATTGCCAAGCAATCAAAACCAGACACAACCAAATGCAATTCTGAACAGCATTTCGAATTCCATACACGAAATACAAAACCCGTTTTCGCAACATGAAATTGCGCTCGATGAAGAAGACAACGATCCGAATCGCCCAACCAGATACCAACCGACCCGAGATGAGAACCAAAACCATGAGTTCCCATTTCCAGAGTTGTAATTCAAACAATCTTTTAGTCCTGAGTCTTGGAATTGAGAGACTACAAACTAAAGAAGCTATGATCAAAACCAAACTCACTAATTGAATCAGAGATACCACATTGAATTTAAATTTCTTGTACTCTTCAGGCAAATCTTCATCCAAAAATGGGTCGTCCTCATCGATTTCACTACCTCTCCCCAACATTCCAGATTTAATCAACCTCGGAGTCTCAGGTGGGTCTAACAACCTAGACTTCGTTTTCGACATCAACAAACTCGATTTTCTTCGAAACGACGAATTCGAACTGCAAACCAAAACCTCATCAATGCCACCGCCGCCACCGTTGGACCGGCGCTGAACCGGTTCGGACACACCTTCACTCTCTTTGATTCTCGACAACCCAATTTGCGAAGATTCATCCACAAAATCCAAGTCTTTAAAAACCTTAATGTTGGTCGAATCGTTTGAGAAATCGTAGCTACAGTCTCTCCAAATTCGATTACCAGTACTACTAGTCTCTGCGTCGATGGGCTGTGATGGGAAGTGGGTTTCTCTGGGGCAATCTTGGCCGTTGATTTTGACAATTACTTGTTCTATTTGATTGGTCTCTGCCATTGGATCGTCTTGTAAGAGGACAAGCTGTTCTTCGGGAGGTGGGTTGTTTTGGAGGGGTTGATGATCAGAGAGTGATTTGAAGGACTTTCTCACTAGTTTGTCCATCTAAACTAAACAACACAACTCTGAGATTGATAGTCAAACATATAAAATAAAAATTAAAAAATGAGTTTAGATGACTCAGGTGATAATAAATAATAGGTTTTTTCTTCTTCTTTTTTTTTTCTTCTTTGGGAAGGTAGATGTAAATGAGCAGTTGTTTAAAGTTAAAGATCGCCATTAATGAGAGGAGAGGTGTGGATTGGGTTGGTAACAGACGACCAGAAAAAGGAAACAGAGAAAAGGTTGTCTGTTTTAATGATGTTGGAAATCGAAACCGTCCAATTGAAAATAAAAGGAAAAAAAAAAAAAAAAAAGAAGTTGTGTGGGTTTGATTTGAGTTTTTTTATTAAGTTTTTTGAAAATTAAAATTTTTATTTTTCATATTTTTTTATTTTTAGTGAATATTTTAAAATTTTAAGTAATTTTTTTTTATTTTTTAGATATATTTAAAAAGTAAAAAATTTATGAAAAAATATTTTAAAAAATTAATAAATACATAAAAATATAAAAGATATATTTCTCTCTTTTTTTCTTTTCCTTTTTTTTTTGTATTTTTGATATTTACTGAATTTTTAAAAGATTTTTTTTTACAAAAATTATACTTTTTATGTGTATTTATGTTAAGCGTGTCTAAAAATTTTAAAAATATTTAAAATATTAAAAAAATTCAGTAAAAATATAAAATAAAAAAAAACAAAAAATAAGAAAGTAAAATTTTCTGAAAAGTATTTTTGAAAAACCAAAAACAAGCAAGTTTATTTCCCCCGAAGACCTCTAAATTATTAAAAAAATATTATTTTAATCCTTTAAATTATAAAATTTATAAATGAATCTCTAAATTATTAAAAAGTATTATTTTGTATTTTCAATTTTAAAAATGAACAAATGAACTTTTTAATTATAAAAAATATAAAGGCCAAGTTTGGGTACTTCCAAAAAAGCCAAAAAACTAAAAAGTTAAAAAGTTAACACTATTCACCAAAAGTCAACAATTACGGCTGCACAACTCCCAATTCAAATTTTTCCCTACAAATCAATTTTTACAATTTTTTGTTACACATTTTTCAATAAAAAGTCAAAAAGTTAACCCAAACATCCATATTTTCAACCTCAATTTTTTAGTCCAAAAAGACAAAAAGTACACTTTTTTAGTCTTCCCAAACTTGGCCAAAAATTAGACCCCTAATAGAAAATGGTCAAAATAAAACATATTAATAGTTTAAGAGATCTATTAATACATTTTTAGGTCATGTTTGTTTATCGAGCGTAGGTGGCTGGATTGGATTGATTCGGTTGTGGATCCCATTCACAGCTTGTTTGGTGTTGGTTTGGGAGGGGCAATTGATAGTGTGAGGGGAATAGTAATTTCCCTTAATAGGGAGATTAGCTTGCCTGAATTTTTGGTAGAATTAGAAAAATAGTAAATAGATTGAGTCTATTTTATATAAAAAATTTATTTTTTTAATTTTATTTTTTTTTACCAAGTGCATCTATTTGTTTTAGTTTTTTTTAATATAGAAATAATTTATTTATTTATTTTATATAAAAATAATTTAATAATTCCATTACTAACCATCTCCCACACTATCATCAAAACAAACACACTTTTATTTAATCCATTTACTAACAATCCCTATATTAATAATCTCTTCACTAACCATCCTCTTACTAACAATTCCATCCAATCTAATTCGCTAAACAAGTGTGACATTATAGTTTAGGGGGTAAAGTGATATTTAATAGTTTAAGGATCCATTTGTATGTTTTTATAATTCAGGTAATCAAAATGATACTTTTCAATAGTTTATAAATCTCTATGTAAATAGTCAAACAAATAATAATAAACAAAAAATAAAAATGCTACATCCTTCAAATATTTTATTAAACACTCACATAGATTTAGACTACATGAGATCAACGTTGTGTTTGGTTTGAGAGATTTGGGGAAGGGATTTCAAAAAGAAAAAAAAAAGATAGGTGAAATGCGAATGAAATATAGGGCAAACTTCACTTTACCCCCTTGTGATTTGGGCCGGGTGCGAATTACCCCTTTGACATTCGGAAATCGCTACATAACCTCCATGCGGTTTGTGGATTAAAACGCACAGTTAACAATTCCATCCAAGATAACAAATAGTGAGAGCCATGCGCCTCTATGAAGAGTAAGTCAATTTTTAAGATGAAAATACCCTTCTTATATCTTTAAATTTACCAAAAATGCCATTGTTTTCCCTCTCCCCTTATTTCTCTTGTTTCTCTCTCTACTCTAACAGTTAATCATTGAGCTAGATATATATGTATATATATGTTTGCTATCATTTTCAAAATAAAAGTTAGTATCAATTACTTGAGAACAAAACTCACAATCATAATGCTTGTTGATTCACTAAACCCTCATCTTTATCATCAATATCTGTAAACCTCTACCCAGAAAAGAAAAAAAAAATAAAAAAAAATAAATAATAACCTTTATATGTATATGTGTTTAAACAAAATCAATCTTTAATTTTCACTGTGCATCTATATATATATATATATATATATGGATAAAACATGAGCATACAAATTTTTTTTTTTTTTTCAATCTTAAATGTGCATCTATATCTATGTGTATGTGTGTAAAATATAATTTTGGGGATATTTGATGAACTAGATGATTTGGTGATATTTGATGAATCAGAAATTCAAAATTATATTATTTGATTCACTGTGCATATATATATATATATATATATATTCTTCAAGGAGATGATCAAACGCATCTAAATTGAACAACACCAATGGACGCCCCAACCTCGATCTGTGATTCTGCACCCTGTCTTTTTCAATAAGTGAAACTTACCCAAACAACTTCTATTATCATCCAGCCTCCATGGACTTCAATATGTGTGTAAAATATAATTTTGAGGATGTTTAATGAATCAGATTATTTGATGATGTGTTTGATGAATTAAAAATTCGAAGTCGTGTTATTTGATTTCAGTTCCTTCACTGTGTATGTACATATATATATATATATATATATATATTTGATTGGGAAACATTATAAAAATAAAAATAAAAAAAGAAAGAGAGAGAGAAGAAGAAGGAGATGAAGATGAGGGTATAATTGTCAATTTATAACTTCTGTTAACAGAAGTTAGTGTGCATTTCAATCCACAAATCCCATAGGGGTTATGTGGTGATTTTCGAATGTCAGGGGATAATTCGCATCCGGCTCAAACCACAGGGGGTAAAGTGAAGTTTGCCCTAAATTATACCTACATTTCACCTAACTTTTATACACCATTTTCCTTTCCAAATCTTTTTTCAAATCCCTTCCCAAATATTCAACCAAACACAGCGTAAATGTCACATTCATGTGAATATTATATAATATTTGATAATTCATTTGAAATCTCTAACATTGTTTCTCAAAAAAACATTTTGGTTTGCTAACTTGTACAAAATTGTATTCCAAACAACACTTGGATTGTAATAAGAAATTGGATAAATTAAACCTATCTTTCTTAAAATTTGAAAATAATAGAGATTTACAGTTTTGAGATAATAATATATAATATTTTTAAAATTTTAATTTACACAATAATCTGGTTTTCTTTTTCTTTTTTTATCAATAATTTGTTATTTATAATTATTCATATGAATAGAAAGATAATATTATCATATTTTTATATTAAATATATATATAAATATATTCTTGTGCTTTTATACTGTTTGCATGTCAGTCTCTTTTGCCTTATTAAAAGAGAAGTTGGTGTAATTATCCAGTCTCGTTTATCTTTATCAAAAGGGAAATTCATATAATTATATTAAAATCATAAAATTTAGGAATTTTTTTTAAAGTTCTTGGTATTAAGATTTTATAGAATAAATGACATGCAATATTTTCATAGTTGTTGGGGTTCCTCAACAGTTTTTTAGAGAAATTTCGATCTAGAGAAATTTCAAAACTAGAGAAATTTTGTTGAGTATGTTTGTGTGTTCATGTTTGAAATTTCTCTGGACACATCAAAATCCCCTTAAAATTTCTCTGAGTGTGTTTGTGTGTTTATGTTTAGAATTTCTCTGGGCATTTTTACTAAAATTTCTCTAGACACATCACAATTCCACTGTGTTTGAGAAAATTCACATAGTAACCATAGCTAGAGAAAATTCATATAGTGACTACAGCCAGAGAAAATTTACAAAATTACAAACAGTGACCCCAACCAGAGAAAATTCACATAGTGATCACAGTAGAGAAAATTCATACAATTAGAGAAAATTCACACGGTCAGAGAAAATTCACACAGTTCCGACATCTAGAGAAAATTCATGTAGTCTAGAGAAAATTCAATCTAATTTGCTCATACAACTTTCAATCTGATTTGCTCACACATCACAATCCCCTCATCCAAATTCCGCTACGCCATTGAGTTTATTGTTGTTCATGATCACCTATTCTGCAATTTCAAATTTGGGTTGCTAAATCAACCATTTTTTTTTAACTGAAAACCCAAATAGTTTGTTATTGTTTCTTCATCACAAAACCAGTTGGGGGCAAAAATGTCAAATTTTTAATTTTATGAATCGAGTTCCAATTGAGCTTTTTTTAATTTTCTCTTACTAAAACAAGCAAATTCAAATACTTGTAGCACAATTTTCCTACAATGCTTCCAATAATTGCAAATTTTATTTTGTACAGAAAACTAGCAAATTGGCCATCTAAAGTACAACCAATTAGAGAAACATTCCCTCGGAAACTGAAACTATACTATAGACATGAAGAGACATGAAAACCATATTGGCCCCAGCACAAGTATGACTCAACTTTCAATTTTACAAAACAGTAACAATGTAACACTAACCAAATTCAAAATAAATGAAAGCTACAAAATTTAATGTCTTAGAATCGATAATTTCCCCAAATTATCTGAACTCAAACAAATGAATCAATGAATGGGTTTTGCAAGAATATATATATATATATATAGAGAGAGAGAGAGAGAGAGAGAGAGAGACTCACTTATTGAAACCATCAATTGCATCTCTTTTGGTGAAGTATCGATTCCTTGCTTTGATTATTCCCGCCAATGATTGGTTGCTGAACAGCCCTGCAATCTTTGTCCACAGCTTTGACATGTCTTCACTCACTCACTCACTCACTCACTCACTCACTCTTTCTCTCTCTCTCTCTCTTTCTCTCTCTCTCTCTCTCTCTCTCTCTATATATATATATATATATATATATTCAAATTGAACTTGTCTTCTACATTATAGCACTACGTCAAGAACATGATCACTGGCGTCGCCCAAATGTTAGATAGTCATGGAGAGAGAGGGGAGAGAGGATATGGCGGAGGGACCTCAGACTACAAAAAGAAATATTGTGGATCTCTCCCATTGATAAAAGTTAGAGAGGGATGTTAAACTAAATTTGTATTATATATTTTTTAAAGAAAAATAATATACAAACCTATTTTTCTAGCCCAATGATGTTAAGTGAGATGATTAGTTGATAATTAAAGAAAATATTATAGAGATATATCTTAGATATTCTAATAAATTGCCACATTATTAGGTTTGAAGTCTAATTTTTTGACCTAAGTAGAATCATCCTTATTTTAAAAAAAATTTTGTGGAGAATTTTTGTGTCTATTTAGTTTGATTTGATTTGATTTTTCAAAAACTATTTTTAAATGAGTTTCCGTTATTTTTAGTATTTTTTATATTTTAATAAATTCTCTATACTTTTTAGATGCCCATAATCATAATGCATCTAAAAAGAAAAATAAATTGAGTGAAATATTAAAAAAAAAGTAAAAATTTATGAAAATTCAAACAAAAATTTATGTGTATTATCGTTCTGGTTTTCGTTTTTTTTAGTGATTTTTCTTTCTTCATATTTTAGTTATTTTGTTTACTTTTTAGATGCATATAATTTTGATGTATTTACAAAATAAAAAATTTTGACTAAAATATGAAAAAAAATTCAATAAAACAAACGAAAACTCGTTTAAAAATAGTTTATGAGAATTGTAACTAAACAAAATCTTCTGTTTGGTTTTGTTTTAAGATCATGATTTGAGTGTAAAGTTATATTTTGAAAGATATGTTTTTGAAATGAGTTTTGAAAAAAAAAAAAGAAGGTATTTACGTGTAGGCCTCAATAAGTTGATTTATTGTCTAATAGGTCCCATGAAAAAAATTTGTCATAAAAAAACGTTACTATACAATTTATAAAAATCATGACAAAAAAAGTCACAAATTATCAATTTTTAATGACATATATAAAAAATTGTCACAAAAAAATTATTTTTAATGGCAATTTTACCAAGACTTATTTTCAATAGTACTTGATAGAAATTAAGTCTAACTATTAGGATCTATTGATAGTTTACCCCAAATAAACTTGTTTGGTTATAAGTTTTGAAGAGAGTTTTGAGTTGTATTTTGAAATTGTTTTGGATTTATTTATTTTTAAATATTTAAAAATTTTCTTAATTTTATTTTTTAGGGTAAATATTTTTTATTTTAAATATATTTTTAATGTACAATGCCCTTACTACATTTGTGCGTTGTAGTTTTTAAAATATTTTATATTATATATATAATTTTTAGTTTAAATATTTTCTATTTTTTTATTTTAAATATTTTATTTTATTTTATAAATATTTTAAATATATTTTTATTTTTTTAAATATTTAATTTTTTATTTTTTTTAAATTTTAAAATTTTTTGAATCGCCCATATATATATATATATAAATCATAAAAAATTATTTGGCCAATATTTAAAAAAGTAACAAAATATTTTTTCAAAAAAATAAAAAACATAAAAAATATTTTTCTAATATTTTTCCAAAAAAATAAAAAATAATTTTAAAGAACTAAAGAAAAAAATATTTTTTTTGAAATATATATATTTTTGGTTTTAAAAATAGAGTTTTAAAAAGAGTTTAATTATGAATTTTGAAATTTTTTTTTAAAAGAATTTTGAATTGAGTATTTGATTATGAATTTTGAAAAGTGTTTTAAATTTTTTTATTCTTATTTTTATATTAAAATCATGATTCTAATCTAAAACCAAATGCTACATTTAATTTGCACAATATGAATAATGTTATATGCACTATCATTTATGGTGTACACAAAGTTTAATTAAAGACTGCATTCGTCCTATTTAAGCTGATGTAAGTTTAGTGGTGGAACAGGTTTGTTTGGTTTGAGTTAAAATTAAATTCAAAATTGATGGTGATTCTAAAATTTGAACACAAAATCTTTTGAATTTTGTTAATATGTGTGCTAAAAATACATGTTAAGAAATTTAAAACTAATATACATCTTGTATAAAAATTGGGATTTTTATTGATAAATTCTATTTAGAAGTGTTCTAACTCAAGAAGTTCATGAAATAATTTTTTAACCCACTTAGTCCTATGAATTTATACTTTTGTTTTATAAAGTCATTTTTCTTGATTTACACTATTTTCTTAGACTCTTGTGCCCTTATATTTAATATTGATATTTAATGTTGATATTTAATGTAGCAAAAATGCTCCGTAGCCTGAAAAACTGAGGCTCGAATGGCTTGAATGGTACGAAAAATATTATCTTATCGGTAAGAGAATAAAAAAAAGTCCTAAAACGACGTCGTTTTGAGATTTCGAGCCATTCGAGCCATTGATTTTTCGAGCTCCGTAGCGGTGTTGTTAATGTAGGGGGAGGAGAAAGAAGGGAAAAGACTAAGGCATAAGAAATTTCATACACAAATTAAAAAACATTGATGCTATTATTTTATATTATTATATAATGTGAATATATTTTTAATTGACAACACATTAAAAATAATGTGAACATTCTCTTTCATCTGATCTAAATATATTTTTAATTGACAATACATTAAAAATAATATGAATATTCTCTCTCATATGATGTGAGCGTTCACAACACATTTCCAAAAAATTCTCTTTCATCTAATGTAGTAATGTGAACGTTCACAATAAAATATTTTTAATTGACAACACATTAAAAATAATGTGAACATTCTCTGTCATCTGATGTGAACGTTCACAACATTTTTTAAAAAATTTTCTCTCATCTAATATAGTGATGTGAACGTTCACAATATGTAAACCTTCTTATTTTTAATTGACAACATATTAAAAATAACGTTTATTATATTTTTAACTGACAATACATTTTTATTCACAACATGTAGTGATGTGAATGTTCACATGTGAACATTCTCTCTCATCTAATGTAGTGATGTGAATGTTCACATTTGTATGTTTTAGTATGCATATTCACATCATGTAATTGACAACACAATGACAAAAATTCATTTTAAATTAATGTGAATATAATGATGTGAATATTCATTTCAATTACATGATGTGAATATTCACATTATCTAATTGACAACACAATAACAAAAATTCATTTCAAATTAATATGAATATAATGACAGTTAACATCCTGATGCATGAGAATTACCAAGACAATCAACATTAAATACTCCAACATTAATAGGGGCAGAGAAATTGAGGGTGTTTTGGTCTTCTTACCTTAAACAGATCTAATGAAATAGTCAAAAGAATATGAATTGAATGGAATAAAACTCTTAAAATGAGAATTTATCAAAAAAAAACTCTCATAAAAATTAGTATAATAAAAAATGTATAATTATTTTAAAATTCCTTAACATGTGTAACATATACGGAGAACACATATTAACAACACTCAAAATTTTTTAACGTAAAATCAAACTAATGATTCTTTCACACAAACATAAACAAATCGGGTAGTGGTGAAAAAAAATTATACAATCATGAAAAAATTTACAATTTTAATTATTAATATGTATAAAATTTTTCAATGATTTATAAATATTTTTGTAAAATTACACTGATTTGATATTTTCTCAAACAAATATAACCACCAACGGACACAAGATTCTATCTTGGGGAGCAAAAATATATGTAATTAAAAAATTTATAATCAACGGTGAAAATTTTAATAATAGAATCAAGAATTTTTTAAAATTCCTTAACATATATTTTAAGAACATATATTAACAAAAATCATAAAAAAAATTACAATTAAACCTGTAACTTTAACAAAATTACATTAATCTCTCAAAAATAAGTTAACTTATATAAACTTTTTTGATTTTTTTGTGAAACAAAAAACAAGTATATACTATAAGTTGTGGGGCGTGTGATGCGTGCACATATGGTCATTTTATTTCAAAAAATAATATTGTAAACTATATGATTGAATTCAAAATTTAAAAATTGAAATGAATTTTAAAAAATCAAAAGCTGAGATATTTGAAAAAAAAAAATAAAATTTATGGCATAATTGCCCATATAACTGATATATGGATATTTTGGAAAAACTCAAAATATGAGATATATAAACACCATCTCAAGGCTTTACTTTATAATAGTACTAGTGGTTGACACATGTATACACTTTAAATAAGTAAAAATAAAATAAAATATTTACTATATATGGTGTTCTACTTAAATGGTAAGAGTCTTTTTCACTAGACCTTTGATCTATAGTTTGAGTCTCATACCCTCCCTTTTCCTGTTTTTGTTTTGTTTTTTTGTTTTTTGTTTTTTTTTTTTGAATGGAGAAATAGACACTTGACATTAAAGAGAGGGATGGCTTCAGGACATCAACTAAGGTGTTTCCTTTATATAATAGTATAGTTAGATAGATATAGAAGACAAATATTTAAAAAAAGAAAATTCAAAACCCATATTGATACGAATAAATTGGTAATAAATCCAAGCTAAAAAGGGTATAAGGCATTAGGTTTGGTGAATATTTTTTGTTAGTGAGTATAGCGATTCTGATTTAGATCCGACACATTTGATGTTCTGGATACGGGTTTCATCGTCTTACATGTGATTCAAGTCTTGTTTCCCATTTTCCTCATTGAGTTTGGTCATTGAAGTGTCATGATTGTGTTTGGAGCAGGTCGGGAGTTAGTTTTTCAAAATTGCTATTGCCTAGATTTTGACTCCTACGCTCGAGCAAAGCTTCTTGTGCTCGAACGATCTTTGTGAACTCTCTGTCTGTAAAACTACTGAGGGTTTGTATTTTATGCTTGAGCGAAACTTTTTGTGCTCAAGCGGTCATATCTTTTGTGTCTAGACGCTCCACTTCTTGCACTCAAGTGGCCTGTGTGTATATCAGTCTGTAAAAGTCACTTTCTATATCACTTTTTCATCTCTTTCTCTCTCTCTAAATATTTCAAAACCCTATTTTCTCTCACTCTCTATAATGCCCCAAAATAAATATAATAAACCATCCATAACGATAATTGAATGACTATATAAATCTGAGTATAATATCCTTTTATTACATGAAATTCGATTGAAGGTGACATATGAGATATGCATTTATAAATAAAACACACTGAATCTACAGTATGTGTTACCAAACAGTAATAATGTAATAAAACCTAAACATGTAGTTATATGCCCTAAAGACTTACATCTTTCCAAGTTAAGGCGTGGGTACATCAAAAGTGAGTCCTAAGCTCAATACAAATAAAGTCTTAGGTTTGTACAACAATAAATACAAAATAACAAAACTGAGCCTTTAGCTCCATAGTCCTCCCAAGCTAAGTCCTTGGTAGAGACATATCACCAGCACCTGAAAATGGTTTTCTCAAATAGGATGAGCCAAAGCCCAGTAGAAATAATCCAATACAACATATGAAACTTAACAAAGATATAAGGGTGATATGCATACACAATGCCATTGATAAACCGTTTCATAATTCTTTTGCAAACCATGTAGTACCAACTATGTATTTCAAATCAAGAAATCAGTTCCATTTCATTCAGATAACCAAACTGAGAATACAACTTAATAGATCTCTAATCAATGCAACCATCATACAACCACTTTTATTTTTCATTTTACAGATATTTCGTCTGCGAGAATCGACACCCATGTATACGTACAGTTTTCAGGACTTTTATCCTAGACACACAGGCTAACTTAATTCAATGGAGTATGTCCTATTTATTCTCCCAAACATGGAGTACATCCATTTTCTTCTCCCAAATATCATACATTTACAATGTATTAAAGACATAGTCATATTTAATGACAACGGATGTGAGATTAGTTTTAATTTGCCTAATCCTCATGCAATTTCTACAACAATCATAGCTATCTTCCACCGATAGCCCAAAACAGATATTTCCAAACAGATATACAATCTCCAAGACAGATAAACTATCCAAATTTCCATAGATGAGAGATAATGCATATCCAACTCCACCATTTATATAAACATCCATTCAATTTCACATTTTCAAGACCAATTCCATTTAATTGTACAAAACAAATGTTTGAGACATTTTAGGGCAAACTCATCTTTTTCCAAAATCCAACCCAAGTATCAAAATCAACCATTTTACTACAACACAACCTCATATCCACTCCCATACCCATTTCCAATACATCCATTTGTAAACTCCTCTTTTAATTTTAAACCAAAATCTTAGATTTGTTCAAAATCCTCTAAATTCATAATAATGTTTATACAAAACAAATAACTAAGTTAAGAGTTATACAAGAGTATAGAAAATCCCTACCTCAAATCTAGAAGACGAGCAAAGCAAGAAAGGAACTCTGATGAAACCGAAACCCAACTCTATTCGAATGAAAATGTAGCCCTTGAGATGTTCTACCTTTTTAACAAAGGCATACGGGTAGAGACACCTCTAAATCTAGGTAAAAATGTAGAGAGAGGGAGAGAGAGAGAGAGAGAGGGTTTTAGAAAGAAAATCTCAAGATCTAGGGTTTTGAAATGTTTTAGAGAGAGAGATATATGAAAAAGTGATGTGAAATGACCTTTTTACAAACTGATATACGCACAGTTTGCTTGAGCGCAAGAAGTGATGCTAAAGCGTCTAGACACAATAAGTTGTTCTGCTCAAGCGCAAGTGACGCTCGAGTGCCAAGACACAATGAAAAAGGCGTTGCTGCTGGAGCTCAGGAAGTGACGCTCAAGCATAGAATACACACTTCCAGTAGTTTTCTAGACAGAAGACCATCGCTCGAGCGCAAGAATAGCGACTTGAGTGCACAACTGCTCGAGCGTAGGAAACACCGCTCAAGCATTGAATACACTCTCCTAGTAGTTTTGCACGCCTGCAAAAGTATTGAGAGTTCACAAAGCTCGCTAGGATGCAAGAAGTGACGCTCGAGCGGAGGAGTAAAATTCTGGGCAACAAAAGTTTAGAAAACCAAGCTACTAACCTGTTCCAAACGCAACCAATACAACTCAATAGTCAAACTCAAGTAGGGAAAATAGGAATAAGACAAGAACAACAATACAGAACCATGAAACTTTAATCCAGAATATCAAATAGGTCGGGTCTAAAACTAGAATCTCTATAATCTCCACTCTTAAGAAATTTCGTCCTCGAAATTTCAAATTAATTTTTAAAAACTATGATTAAACCAATTACAATGATGATACTTAATCAATTCCATTACCATGACCCATTCTCCGGTTATGCATTAGTTCCAACATTGAAAGTACAATTCATATTTTTTCAAAACACATTCAATATTTATATTAAACCTGTGTTTTCAAAACTTATACAACATATACAATGTTTCCATATTTTCAAAACATATACAATGTTTTTATATTTCATTAACATAACATAATCTCAATACATGTTCATACATCAACAAATAAGTCCAGATACTTCTCACAAACTTCCAACTCACTTTCCCAAGTTACTTTCTCAACTCCGTGATGTTTCCATAACACTTTTACCAAAAGAATTGTCTTGCCTCGCAAGACTTGGTCTCGAGTATCTAAGATTCTCACTGGTCTCTCTTCATATGAGGCATCCTCATCTACCTCTAAGTCGGTCCAATCCAACATGTGCGATAGATCTGGCTTATACTTCCAAAGCATACAAACATGAAACACATCATGAACCTTAGAAATCTGTGGTGGCAAGGCCAAGCAATAGGCTACCTCTCCAATCTGCTTAAGGCCAAGTGAGGTTGTACAGGGTCCCAGTGACAATTGTTTCGGATAGAGATCCGCGTTTCATGGCTCGGTTGTGGCAGAGCCTCCAGAGTGTCTTGGGCACGAAATTGACTTTTAACACAGCATATCATCCTTAGACTGACGAGCAGTCAAAGCGCACCATTCAAATCTTAGAGGATATGCTCCGGGATTATGTCCTTGACTTTAAGGGTTTGTGGGAAAGGCATTTTTCCTTAGTGGAATTTACTTATAACAACAGCTTCCAGTCGAGTATTGGTATGGCACTGTTTGAGGCCTTGTACGGCCGACCGTGTAGGTCTCCTGTGTGTTGGACCGAGGTGGGGGATGCACCTATGCTGGGTTTGGAGTTAGTCCAAGTAACGACTGAGAAAGTTACACTTATCCGTAAGATGTTGGTTACGGCCTAGAGTCACCAGAAGAGTTATGCCGACTGTAGGAGGAGACCCTTGTCTTTTGAAGTGGGAGATCATGTCTTTTTGAAGATATCACCTAGGAGGGGTTTGATGAGGTTTGGAAAGAGTAGGAAGTTGTCCTTTCGGTTCATTGGGCCTTTTGAGATCCTTGAGCGAATTGGAGAGGTATTTTATCGTTTGGTCTTGCTGTCCCAGCTTTTCAGGGTTCATGATGTGTTTCATATTAGCATGCATATCGTTAATGTATACTTCCATGGTACGGCCGAGTTGTTTCTTGAACATGGCAGTCACTAATCTTTGGTAAGTTGCCTCGTATTCTTCAGCCTGAAGGGCATGACCTTGTAGTAATAGGTTCCTCTTGGGGTGAGGAATGCGGTTTTTTCTTAGTCCTCCGGGTGCATGGCAATTTGATGGTAGCCCCTAAAGGCATCTAAGAGGCTCACGCGTTGATGATGTGCCGTTGAATCTACAAGTTGGTCTATTCTGGGGAGAGGAAAATAGTCATTGGGACACGCTTTGTTCAAGTTCGTGAAATACACACAAACACGCCAAAACCCATTCTTCTTTTTTACTACCATAGTATTGGACAGCCATGTAGGATAGGTTACTTCTCGGATTGCCCCGACATCACGTAATCAGTAAACCTCTTCAACAACGGCCGAAGTATGCTCTGCGGCAGATCACCAACTTTTCTGGATTATTGGCCTGCATTTTGGATAGATGTTTAAGCAGTGCTGATCCACAGATAGATCTATCCCTGGCATCTCGTACGGTGACCACGCAAACACGTCAAAGTTGCCGAGTAAAAAGGAGACGAGCTTGTTCCTGTCGGCCTCGTTCAAGGAAGCGTCGATCATGAAGAACTTGTCAGGATTCCCATTGATTTCGACCCAATCTAGGGCCTCTGTTGCCTTTTCACTAGGTATCTTCCCAACGTCTTCAAGGCTTTCCCGATCCAGTACCTTAATCAAGTTCACTTCTAGCTCTTTTGGTCTTTTTGCGGCCACCAAATAGCATGCCCGTGTTGATTTCTGAGAACCCCGAATTTGTTCAATGCCGTACTCAGTTGGGAAGCAAAGTAACTGGTGGTAGGTGCTCGACATGGCTTGCATGGTATGCAACCAAGTTTTTCCCATGATGAGATTATATGGCGAAGGAAGTTTAACAACCAAGAATTCTACATTTACTGATTTGGTGCCCGCCCGAACTGGTAATGCGATTTTGCCCAAAGGATACTTCGGATTAGCGTTGAAGCAGAATAATAGATAATCAGCCGATGATAGATTCGAGTTAGTGAAGCCGAGCTTGACAAATGTTTTGTAATACATTATTTCTGAAGTACTTCCTTGATCAATGAGAACATGCTCAATGGTGAATCTGTTCACGTGCAGCTCGACTACGAGGGGATCAGTGTGGGGGAGAGTTACTCCAACTAAGTCGGTGTCATCGAAACTAATCCTCCCAGTTTCATGGGGCCGTTTCGCTGGTGTGATCGGCCTAGATTGCACCTGAATCGTATGCACCTCGGATGATGTCGGCAAGCTATATATCATATGAATTACGCCGAGTGGAGGCGAATCCGGCCGTAAGGCTACTGTGTTCAATGAACTTTTCTTCCAGATGTGTTGCGCCAACCAGTCGTCTTGCACTAGCTCCTCAAGGTGATCCTTTAGTGCATAACAACTGTCGGTGTCATGATCGTGGTCTTTATGATACTCACACCGTTGATCCCGTCTCCTTGTATCGGGAGGTCCCATCATCTTGGGCGGCCACTTGAAGAACGGAAGGTGTTGGACTTTCAACAAAATCTTACTGATCAGGTCTGTTAATTCCGTGTAGTTCTTGTCTGAGCGCCTTGTGTGCCTGTTATCCACTTGATATTGTCCACTTGCTCGATGTGAACGTTGATCATTTGATCGGCACAAGCCACGCCTTTTGTCTCGTTTAGTCTAATTCCGCGGCTCGAGGCTCCTTGATGGCATGGCGCTAATTGGTTGAACGATTCCTGGCGGAGCCATCTCAACGGCTTTCTGGCTGGCTCTGACCCGCAGGGCATCATTTTCCACTTTGCAATACTCTTCGACTTTCTTCATTAACACCCAGACTGTTTTAAGGGGCCGTCTGGTCAATAAACTGCGGATGGGGCTATTAGGATGCAATCCCATCTTAAATGCGGTGATGGCCATGGAATCATTGCAAGCATCATCTACTAGATTAAAGAATTCCCAATAGCGGGCTGAATATTCACGAAGGGTTTCTTCTGGTTTAATTTGCATGGCCTAGAGAGAATCGGCTTGCTTCGGTTGGATCTCATTAGTGATGAATCTTGACCTGAATGACTTTTGGAGTTAGTGGAAGCTCTTGATCGATGCCGGTTCCAGTTTATAATACCACCTGTCGGCCAGTGGTCCCAGATTGCTTGGAAATATTCGACACATGAGGGCTTCATCATTAGTATGAAGCGTCATTACTTGCTTATAATGACGAATGTGATCAGTGGGGTCCAATTTTCCGTCGTAAATGGTGAACGACAATGCTTTGAACTTTTTGGGTAGCACTGTCCTTGTAATTCATCACACAAATGGGTCATGCTTATTTTTCTCATCCGAATCATCACTCCTCCCTCGTTTATGCCGTACATACGGACTTCCTTCAGATAAGATGGATACGTCAACTCGTCCTTTCTTTCTGGGTTCTGGGGATGGTGAGTCAGAATCACTGTCATTATCGCGTTTCCGAAGTCGACGTCATCGACCATCCTTCTTTCCTAAAGGTCGACCCCGATCTTGACATGCAGCCTGTTGGGATTTCGCCACCTCCAAGGCCAAGTCTTGGCGCAAGCGCTCATTCTCTGCCATCATGTTCTCCAACCGCTGCTCCTTTTGCTTTGCTTGATCCATTATCATCTGCATTGTCTCATGTACTGAAGTTGAGGGTGAGGTCTGAGCTACTGAATCGAAGTTCAAGGCCCGTCGTGCGGCGATATTCTCTGGTCCAAGCATGTTCTTGGAGTGGGGTCGTCTCTTGGGGTAGTTTCGTCAGCGACTATCGGAGGATCTTCTGTTATGCCCGCCATGGATATGCTTGAGTATTTCCACAGACGGCGCAAATTGTGGAGAAGTAGTTTGGAAATACTCTTGGATCCTAAAGGACGTTCTTGATCCTCTGATTGCCACCTGAAAAAGGGATGAACACTCCGGTCAGGGGTGCCGGGATTAGCACTCCGATGGACAAGTTCGTATATATTCTCTCGTTTGCTTGTGTCTTAAGTTTCTTTTATCTATTCTCACATGCCTCTCTTTGGTTGATGCTCCTCTCATTTATACTCGTCCCTGCTCTCGGGGGTCGGGCCCACTTTTAATCTAGCGTATAATTGCTCACTCGGCCATTTTGTCGTGTGCCTATTCACACTCGGCTTCTTGTACGGCTGATTCTATGGTCGATTTAGTTATTCGGCTTCAAGATCCCCCAGGACGGAGCTGAATAGTATATATTTTGATTTTCTTCAAATTCATTTGGCTTTCCTTCATGAATTTTATTCGGCTCCCACAAAGAGAATTGGGATTGATTGGTTAGAGAGTTGAAAAGTTCATGTATCTTATATGTGTAATTTCATAGTGGATTTGAAAGAAATGAATTTTGTACATTGATGTTTGTAATTATTTATTTGTAGCTCCGTAGCGGAAGCTTGGCATGTATTATTGTTGTTATATTCATTGAGCGAGAGAACAAGTGTTATTATGTTTCTATTACTTAAGAGTAATAGATATTTTAAATAAAAAAAATGGACCTAAATTAAAGGCGTAACGTTTCCGAGTAATTAAAACTTGGGGCGTGACATAACATCAAAAGCTTTCATTAATCAGAGTTAACATACAAAAGGTGACACATGCGATATACATTCATAAATCGTTCATTTTAAATCTACAACATGTGTTACAAGAGGTAATAAGAAATGAAAGTTAAAGAAATATTCATATGTCCTAAAGGCTTACATCTTTCCAAGGCTGTGCCTAGTTACAACAAAAGTGGATACAAATCCAATACATATAAAGCCGCTGGCTTAAATCAAAACAATAACATAATAAACAAAAGAAGCTTTCAGCTCCAATTCCTCCTAAGCTATTGTTTTGGCGGAGGCATATCCCCAACATCTGAAAATGGTTTTCCCAAATAGGGTGAGCCAAAGCCTAGTAGAAACAATCTAACACAAAGTATGATGTGCATATACAACGCCCATGATAAAATCATTCTTATTCTTACTAGATCATAATATGTCAAGTTTCATATTTCAAGCTATTTTATCTTAATTCATTTCATGATAATTTATTTCACCTCAATCTGTGAGTCGAGTCCATTGTTATCCAAACAACTCAACTGAAGCTACGACTTAGTGGTTCTCTAACCAATACAATCATTACACAAACACGTCAAAATTTTCATTTTTCAAAAATTTCATCCGCGGGATCGACACCCATGTATACGCGCGATTTTTAGGACTTTCACCTTAGGCACACAGGCCAACTTAATTTAATGGAGTCCATCTCCTTTCTTCTCCCAAACATGGAGTACATCTCATTTCTCCTCCAAACATCATACATATACAATGCATTTAAAACACAGTCATATTCAATGACAACAAATAATAGATTAGTTCCAGTTCACCTAATCCTCATGCAATTTCTACAACAATCATAGCTATTCTCCAACGATAGCCCAAAACAAATATTTCTAAACAGATATACAATCTCCAAGACAAATAAATTATCCAAATTTCCATAGGTGAGAGCTAATACACATCCAACTCCACCATTTATATACACATTCATCTAATTTCACATTCCTAATACCAATTTCATTATTTATACAAAATAATTATTTGAAACATTTTAGGGCAAAACCCCATTCTCTCCCAAATCCAACCCATATATCAAAATCAACAAATTCAACACAACACATTCTCATATCCGTACCCATAACCATTTTCAATACCTTCATTTAAAAACCCCTCTTTTGATTTTAAACCACAACCCTAGGTTTATCTAAAATCCTCCAAATCCCCAACATTATTTGCACAATCAACAAATAACTAAGTTAAAATCATAGTAAAGTATAGAAAATTCCCCCACCTCAAAATAAGAAGGCAAGCAAAGCAATGGAGGAACTCCAAAGATGCTGAAACCAAGGTTTGTTCGGATCAAAACGTAGACCTTGAGGTGCTCTACCTTTTTTCCAAAGACACTAGGGTAGAGAAACTAATGGATCTAGATGAAAATGTAAAGAGAATATGAGTTCTAGAGAGAGAAACTCAAGATCTAGGGTTTTGAAATGTTTTAGAGAGAGAAAGAGATGAAAAGTGATGTAAAAAATGACTGTTACGAACTGATATACACATAGTCCACTCGAGCGCAAGAAGTGACACTTGAGCGTCAGACACAATAATTTGTTCCGCTTGAGCACAGAATACACATTCCCAGTAGTTTTGCAAACAATAGACCAATTGCTCAAGCGCAAGAATGGATGCTTGAGCTGAACCCGCTCGAGCGCAGAAAAGACCGCTTGAGCGTAGAATACACTCTCTAATATTTTTACAAACCTGTAAAAGTATTGAGAGTTTACAAAGCCGCTCGAGCGCAAGAAGTGCTGCTCTAGTTGAGGAGAAAAATTCTGGGCAACAAAAAATTGGAAACTAAGCAACCAACCTATCTTAAACGCAACCACAATAATCCCAAAGCCAAATTTAAGGAGATACAAGGATAGCAAGATGTAAACAACAATATGAAACCATTAAATCCGAGTCCGGGATACAACAAGAGTCGGGTCAAAATCGGAATGGCTATAACCTCCCCCCCTTAAAGAATTTCGTCCCTGAAATTTCAAATCAAGTTTTAAAACTAAGTTAAAACCAACTACAACCATAACGATAATTATTCAATTCCATCACCATGACCCATTCTCAGGTCATTCAATCCCATCAACACAATAAACGAATTTTCAATACTAGATACATAATTCGTATTTCCAAAACTTATACAATGTTCATAATAAACTCACATTTCTAAAACATAAACAACATATACAATGTTTCCATATCTCATTAACAACACAACAATACAATACATGACAAAATATTAACAAACAAATCCGGATACTTTTCACGGACTTCCAATTCACGTTTCCAAGTTACTTCTTCAACCCTGTCATGTTTCCATAATACCTTAACCAAGGGAATTGTCTTGCCTCGCAAGACTTGATCCCGGGTGTCCAAGACTCTCACCGGTCTCTCCTCATATGAGGCATCCTCATCGATCTCTAAGTCGGTCCAATCCAACACGTGCGATGGATCCAGCAATCCATGGAAAAGCGAGCCCATCTAGTCGATTTGGCAGAGACATTCGGCATTCTTTGAAAGTACAAAAAGAAATTGAATGCTTCCAAATGTGCATTCGGCATCGGATCCGGAAAATTCCTTGGCTACATCGTAAACCATCGCGGAATCGAAGCTAACCTGAGGCAAATCATAGCAATTCTAGAGCTTGGCTCTCCTCAGTCGGTCAAAGAGGTTCAGAAGCTGATAGGAATGGTTGCCGCCCTCAACAGGTTCATTAGCCGTTCCACAGATTGCTGTCGACAATTTTTTCACACACTTCGGCAAGGTAAGGATTTTGAATGGACCCCTGACTACCAGTCCGCTTTGGACGACTTGAAGACTTATCTCCGGTCAGTACCACTCTTGGAAACACCTTCGGCAAGCGATCAGCTCATTTTGTATCTGGCGGTATTCGACCGGGCGGTCAGCGCCATACTGTTGAAGGAAGAACTTGGGGAGCAGCGACCAGGAAACTGATGCATTACTTTTAGGGGCATACCATTGGGGTACTAACGGACTATCCCCTCCGTTCAGCGCTCCGCAGCGTAGAAGCATCAGGGCGCATTTCGAAATGGGCACTGGAACTAGGTCAGTATGATATCCAATTTTTGCCCAGAACTTCCATCAAGGGGCAAGTGCTCGTCGACTTTGTAGCCGAATTCACGGGATCCCTCGCCGACTTTAAGTCTGATCAAGTGCAACCTAAGCCCAACTGGAGAGTATATGTTGGAGACATTTGGAAGATGTATTGTGACAGGTCATCCAACCAACGTGGCAGTGGCGTAAGCGTAGTAATCATGATCCCCGAAGGGGCAATAATCGAGCAGGCTGTCAAATTGGGTTTCGATGCATCAAACAACAAGGCCGAATACGAAGCACTATTAACCGGCCTACGGAATGCAATTCTCCTCGGTGCGCGGTGTCTGCTTGTTTTCTGTGACTCAAAACTAGTCATCAACCAGTTGAAGGGAGAATATGCAGCCAAAAATAACCGCATGTTCGCCTACATGAAAACGGTGAATTCTTTGCTCGCAAAATTCGATCGTCATGAATTGAATCAAATAACCTAGGATCAGAACACTCATGCATATGCCCTGGCTTGCCTAGCCTCTGCCATTAACTCAGAAATTAAACGGACAATTGAAGTAGGATTCATCCCTGAGCTGAGCATTGCTTCTTCTGAATCAGTTCAGATCAACATCATTGAACTAGGTCCAAGTTGGATGGACCTTATCACTGCATTCCTGTCCTCTGAGCAGCTCCCAACGGACAAGAAAGAAGCACACAAACTGTGAAACAAAGCACTGCGATACTACTTGGATTCGCAGGGAAAGCTCTACACAAAATCCCTTTATGGTCTGTACCTAGAATGTGTTCATCCGGATAAAGTTGAGGAACTCTTGGCTGAAATACATGAAGGCAGCTGTGGTGCCCATTCTGGCGGGCGTTCTTTGGCCCATCGAGTTGTAACATAGGGGTACTATTGGTCGACCATGAGAACAGATGCTGAATGTTATGTCAAGAAATGCAAACAATGCCAGAAGTTTTTCCCTTTAACTCATTTGCCTGCCTATCACTAGTCCTTGGCCGTTCACTCAATGGGGACTTGATATCATCGGACCATTGCCCGTGCTCTAGGGAACAATCGATTCTTGACTGTCGCGATAGATTACTTCACAAAATGGGTCGAAGCAGAGGCATTGACACATATTCGAGATACTGATGTTAAACGTTTTATATGGAAAAAAATCATAACGCGATTTGGCATACCAAGAGCACTTGTTTCAAATAACAACACCCAGTTTGATTGTGGCATCTACCGAGAATTATGTAACACGTATGGTATTCGGCCCAATTTTCCCTCGTCGGCTTATCCCAAAGCAATGGTTAAGCGGAGGCCTCCAACAAAGTCATTCTGGACGGCATCAAGAAAAGGTTGGAGAAAGCTAAAGGCAGATGGGTCGAAGAGCTGCCCAGTGTGTTGTGGACTCATTGCACTACTCCAAGGCGGTCCACTGGGGAAATGCCGTTTGCCCTATGCTTTGGAACCCAGGCAATTATCCCCCTGGAGATCGGCTTACCTACTTTGAAAATGAAGGTTTTTTACTTGGGCCGTAATGACATGATGTTGGTGTTGGACTTGACTCTAATTGAGGAACGTCGAGACTGTGCCCTTGCTTCTATGGCGCGGTATTAGCAACAGCTCGCTAAATTATATAATCAACACGTACAGCTGCGTCGTTATACACCAAGAGAGTTGGTCCTCAAGAAAGTGCTTCCCACTACTAGGAATCCCGCTAACGGAAAGTTAGGACCCAATTGGGATGGCCCTTATCAGGTTGAATCAATCCCCAGCACATGGGCATATCGGCTCAAAGATATGTCTGGAAGAAGTTTGCCACGTCCCTGGAATTCCACGCATTTGCGTAAATTTTATCATTAACCCAACTTGTATGACATGGTAGCTTGTTTTGAATTTTTGCTATGTACAACTTTTATTTTCCCAATGCAATGCCTTTTTTTTTCCTTCATGCTTTGTGAATTTTGGTTTGGTAACAAAAGCCTCTGAATTCGGAGCCCCATATGTGAATGACATGTTTGGGCTGAATAAGTCTCCGAATTTGGAGCGCCCTTTGTGGATATCACGATTGGCCAAGACAAAAGCCTCCAAATTCAGAGCCCCATCCGTGAATGACACGTTTGGGCCGAATAAGCCTCCGAATTCAGAGCGCCCTTCATGGATATCACAATTGGCCAAGACAAAAGCCTCTAAATTCGGAGCCCCATCCGTGAATGACACGTTTGGGCCAAATAAGCCTCCGAATTCGGAGCGCCCTTCGTGGATATCACGATTGGCCAAGACAAAAGCCTTCGAATTTAGAGCCCCATCCGTGATTGACACGTTTGGGCCGAATAAGCCTTCGAATTCGGAGCGCCCTTTACAGATATCACGATTGGCCAAGACAAAAGCCTTCGAATTCGGAGCCCCATACGTGAATGACACGTTTGGGCTGAATAAACCTCTAAATTCGGAGCACCTTTCGTGGATATCACGATTGGCTAAGACAAAAGCTTCCGAATTTGGAGCCCCATCCGTGAATGACACGTTTGGGCTGAATAAGCCTCCGAATTTAGAGCGCCATTCGTGGATATCACGATTGGCCAGCGCAAACGCAATTGACATAAAGTAATAGATGAAGGTCATGACTTAATTTACAAACATTGATTAAAACAACATACAGACATTCAAAATAAAATGTTTCATTAAATAAATCGTGAATACATGATTTGCATCAAAACGAAACAATTTGTTCAATAAATTTATTCGGTACCATCTTCGTGGTCGGTCTTCTCAACGTCGAATGCCTCGAAGGGAAAATTGTATCTCTGATATAAAGGCGACGTTGAATCAACACCCATGGCGTGGAGAGCTTTGATCCACCCATGCTTAAATCCATGATTTTCGTATTGACAGATTTCCTTGGCTAGCTTTTCCTTCGTCTTCTCTATTCCAATTTTTCGACCGTCATGGAAGCCTTATTCATAGGACCTGGTCTTTGCAGCTTCTATTGCGAACATGCTTGCCGTTTCTCAGTCGGTAATCGCATGATCCAAAATTCGCTGGTTTACACTTTTCGCGACAATCGGGTTCACTTGACTTGCCGATCGAGTTTCAGAAGTTTTGGCTTTCTTCAGCTCATTCTCGACTTTCTCTACGTGAGCTTCCAAGCTTCGAATGCGATTGTCTTTATGCTCTATCTCTCTTCGTGTGGCACAAAAACACATGCCGATTTCATATAAGGTATGCAACCCCTTTACTGTTTCATAGACGCCTTTCCAAAAAACTTCGTAATCAGGCCGGCCGACCATCGACTATTGAACTTCTGGCAAAAAAATCTATCGAGCAAACTCAACTGCCACGTTTGGATCGCGGATAAGCGAATCCGCTTCCGCCATCAGTTTGTTCCCAACGAAGATCGAAAAACTCAACGGGCGTGGTGGCCCACTGGTTTTGCCTTTGCTAGCGGGAGGAGTTACCTCGCTGTTGCTTCTCCTTCCTGGGTGACCTACTTCGACGACGTGGGGAGTGCCGCCTCTCACGCTCCCCTGACATCCTATTCCCCGTACGTGTAGGTTCGCCACCTCGATTTATCTCTGAGTCTAGATCAGCCAATGTCTTACCCTTCTCTCTGCTGTTAAAGAATAGTCTTCTCGACATTCAAATTCATCCAGCTTGGTTCGACACAATGCTTTTTTCCCTCTCTCAATTTGTTGAATTTGAACGCAAAAATGGAACCTAAGTGCATGCAACACCCACCCCACTTATTAATTATGGGTGCAGTATTCCCGAAGCGATCTCTTCAATACTTTGCGCCAATCCATGAACTACTGATATTCGGCGGTTCTGTTCATTCATCAGTTGAGGCAAGGACATATTCATTAATCTATTCGGCTACATTTTAAGCTTTGCGCCGTTAAGTAGATGTGCCCCAGCCAATCCATGAACTACCGATATTCGGCGGTTTCGTTCATTAATCAACTGGGGCAAGGGCAAGGGCAGATTCATTAATCTATTCGGCCCAGCCTCATCGCTTTGCGCAGATAAGTTACTATGCCCCAACCAATCCATGAACTACTGATATTCAGCGGTTTTGTTCATTCATCAGCTGAGGCAAGAGCAGATTCATTAATCTATTCGGTTACATTTCAAAGCTTTGCGCCGCTACGTAAATGTGTCCCAGCCAATCCGTGAACTACCGATATTTGGCGGTTCCATTCATTAATCAACTGGGGTAAGGGAAGATTCATTAATCCATTCGGCCCATCCTCATCGCTTTGCACAGATAAGTTCCTGTGCCCTAGCCAATCCATGAACTACCGATATTCAGTGGTTCCATTCATTATTCAGTTGGGGCAAGGGCAGATTTATTAATCTATTTAGTCCAGCCTCATCGCTTTGCGCAGATAAGTTCCTATGCCCCAGCCAATCCATGAACTATCGATATTCGGCGGTTCTGTTCATTCATCAGCTGAGGCAAGGGCAGATTCAATAATCTATTTGGCCCAACCTCATCGCTTTGCGCAGATAAGTTCCTGTGCCCGAGCCAATTCATGAACTACGGATATTCGGCAGTTCCGTTCATTAATCAACTGGGGCAAGGGCAGATTTATTAATCTATTCGGCTAAATCACAAAGCTACGCACAGTTATTTTATCGCCGAATTAATTTACTCATTTTGTGATTTTACATCATCTTACCTAGCTGTTAACTAGCACATGCATAGCACATGTAGCAGACAGGCAGAAAGGCAAAGACAATTTTCATTAATAAATTGAATACAAACAGTAGTCATTTTACACATGAAAATTACCCTACATTTAACTTCTATCCGAAATAAATAAACAAAAAGCTATAAAAACTACGCACACAAGATACCAAACAAAAATCAAAATTACTTTGACCTTAGTCAATCTTTAGGGTTAGACTCCAGCGGCTCAACTTCTATCTACTTATATGGAATCAGCTGTTCCAATGTCACATTAGCAGCAGTGAGGGCTTTGAGCTAGCTGTGTTTGAAGCCTTGCTTCTCGAACTTAGGTACTTCCTCCATGTAATTTTCTAAGGCGGCGTCCTTCTCGGCTTGGAATGC
This sequence comes from Camellia sinensis, assembly GCF_055761805.1. Taxonomy (NCBI): domain Eukaryota; kingdom Viridiplantae; phylum Streptophyta; class Magnoliopsida; order Ericales; family Theaceae; genus Camellia; species Camellia sinensis. The sequence continues at coordinate 20,614,007 of NC_138966.1, forward strand.
CTTAGAAATCTCGGAGTCGGAGATTTCCTTTGCATTCTTCGATGCTTCCAAATCAGCCTCCTATTTAACAATCAATTCTTTGGCTAACTTGAGTGCATTATCACTCGCATTCGCCCTTTCTTCGGCGACCAACCTCAGTTGGTCGGAACTCTTGGCCTTTTCTGCCTCGGTATCGACCCTCGCTCGTTCTTCCGCCGCTTCTATCGTCTCGGATTCGGCTCTGAGAGAGGCCTCCGTTGCCTTGTTCTTTTCATTTTCAACTTCGGCTGTGAGAAAGCCGATTTGTTCGATAGCGTCATGTTGGCGGCTGCCAATCTCAGCTATCCTTCTCGTCGCCTGCAAAACAAGGAATTAGTAAGATAGCTGGCATAAAAAAATAAAAATAAAAATAGACGCAAGACTGCAAACAAGGCTCAAGTCATGTACCAATATCGCCGATTGAACTGCTAATGTTATGGACAGAAAATCCGGCTCTGCGCGAAAGGTTGCTTTGTCAACCGAGAAAGAAATTGAAGAGGCCACACTCAAGGCCACAACAACGTCTTTTACAGCCGATGCATCAGAAGCAACCAGCACGTTTTTTATCCTTGGTTGTATGATAAACAACACAACCAGGTCCGACTCCTCTATGAGCGGCCGTTTATCAGTTAAGTTTTCTGAAGAGTTGGCTTCATGCTCGGCATAATGTTTTTCCTCCCTTGTGCTCAGCCTCCTGACTGTCCTGTTGATCAACAATGTGCTCCATTTCGGCCATATCAATATGAGCCATTTCTTCAACAAGAGCAGGCAGAGAAGACTCAGCTCCAGCAACGGGTGGAGGTTCAGATCGGTCGGGTTTGGCCTTCCTCTAGGCAGCCATCCTCTCGGCGTTTTTTTCTTCTGGCCATCTGTGTGAGCAACTCCCCAGCCATGTTCTCAGGATATGCGCTGGGAAGATCCCCTAAGTCGGTGAAAATATCTTGAAACGAGACGTCTACTCGGCTTGAAGTGGATGGAGGGTTGAGGCCGGCTTCCACAAAAGCCAAATTTAGAGCCGCGTCAACCTCATCTTCTAGACTATCAGATCTGTCCAAGGTGGACTGATTCGGCTGCTCAGCCACTTCTTCGGCTATTTGTTCATCCGCCGGCTCTGAATCTAAAGCTTCAAGACCAATCTGCCTAAGATTTTTGAAGTTTGGAAAAATAAGCGCTGTAAGCTGTTGTTCGCCCCTTAGAATCGGAAAGTGATCCGTGGCCGAAAACGTAGCGTAAGTTGGCTCCTATCTCAGAAGTATGTGGGCCACCCTCACTTTCTTTTCGAGGCTCGAACGACCAAAGAACTGAAGCGCGGTTTTGATTTGCGCAAGTACAGCGTCGTCGGCCAAGAGGAGAACTTTTTTCAAATCGTTACCTGCGTAAATAAAACGATAAGTTCATAGAATCTAAACCGGATAAATATGTAACAAATACACATAGGGGACTATACGGCCACCTGGTTCACCTTTTCGTCTTGGCACAGGATCTAGGCGATCTTCACCCTCACTAAATTCCTAGTTGCCTCGGACAACGACCATGACATTGTCAACACGCTTGCTGGAGCTGGCAAGCATAGTCACCAAATGGTGGTCGATGTTCTTAGCCCTAAGAAAGTAGCGCCGCTGTCGGCCAGAGGATTTGGCCAAGGCATAACAATGCCGAATAACAGGGATTCCAAGATTGAGCCTAAGGCGTCGGTTTAATTCTACAATTCCCATTATGATTCGGTAAAAGTTTACGTTAGGTTGAGATGGGATTAGACCCCAGTGGCGAAGGATGGCCCTAAAAAACAGGTGAAGGGGGAAACGGACTCCGCCCTTAGTGATTGGCAGGAGAGAAAATATGATTGTACTCTCATCGGTTCTCTCCATGTTAACTACGCTCTCTGCCACGAGTGACAGATGGATGTCATCTGGAATGGAAAAATGACGACAAAAACCAGAAACACGATCCGTAGAAAGAAGGGCTTTCAAATGTTTCGCCATCCTAGCCAGTATAGGAAGTACTCTAAACTAAAAACAAACAAGGAAATGGGAGTCGAAATGGAGAAGAGGAGAACTTACAAGAAGTAGAGAGAACAATGAGGAATGGGAAGAAGTTGCAGAGGTCGTGAAATGAAGGAGGTATGCTGACAAGCAACCAAGAAGCTTTGTGTATTCAAAAAACATACATTCTAAGGGACAACACAGTTTCAAATCGCATTAAATGAATGAAGCGTACGAAGGGGCGAAAAATTATAATGATTCCTAAAAATCGTAGATGATCTGACACTTGTGTTGGAATGAGGGTAACCGCCGTATTTTTTGACCCTCCAAGTTCAAGACCAAACATGCTGACTAACTAGCATTAGTAGGGTTTTTGGGGGGCAATTGTGGGAGTCGAATAAAATTCATGAAGGAAAGCCAAATGAATTTGAAGAAAATTAGAATATATACTATTCGGCTCTGTCTTGGGGGATCCTGAAGCCGAATAACTAAATCAGCCATAGAATCAGCCGTACAAGAAGCCGAATGCGAATACGCACACGACAGAATGGTCAAGTGAGAAATTATGCACTGGATTAAAAGTGGGCCCGACCCCCGAGATCAGGGACGAGTATAAATGAGAGGAGCATCAACCAAAGAGAGGCATGTGAGAACAAATAAAAGAAACTTAAGACACAAGCAAACGAAAGAATATATACTAACTTGTCCGTCAGAGTGCTAATCCCGACATCCCCCCACCGAAGTGTTAATCATTTTTTAGGTGGCAATCATAGGATCAGGAACGTCCTTCAAGTTCAAGTTCCCTTAATACTCAAAAAAAAAAAAAAACAATCATCATACACTCCATTCCCACCTGTCAATCATGGGGTTTATTAATCCTGTGTTGTGTTGAATTATAATTTGAGAGTGCAAAAGTTTATGTGATGTAGTTGTTAGACAAGTAGAAATTCAAGTCCCCTTTAAATTCAATAACAATTCTCCTACACTCAACTCCTACTTGTCTAACAACTACATCACATAAACTTTTGCACTCTCAAATTATAATTCAACACAACACAGGATTAATAAACCCCATTCAATTCAATTTCTCAATTAATTACAAACAAAACTCGTAATCTTCCTATATAGTTACATACAACTCGGTGAGTTCATTATCACCAGCCCCTTATCTAGTTACTAATTCATTATCCATTCTTTTCAAATAATTTCTATATGCGTTCCCATTCCATACCAAAGTACACATCAAATTGTAATTTCATAAGTTCATCACAATTCACACATATTATCACAAACCCAATACATTTCTCAACACATTCTACCTTTTGCTGACTTGATATGGCGGGATAGTGGGCACTCGACTCTTAATACCATCCACTTTTTGCTGACTATTATATAGTGGGAAGTGAACTCCTAAAAACCATTTTCTCAAAACCATACTTTTCCAAAAACCATATTTTTTCACATTTACTGTTTGTCGTACGGCAGGACATGGACACCCAAAACCATTTTCAGCTTTAAAACCAGACCCCACATTTGCCGGCTATTAATACAGCAGGACGTGGGCACCCAAAATCATCCGTTTTTCCACTTTTGCTGGCTATTAATACGGCAGGACCAGTGGACACCCAAAAACATTTTTCCCACATTTGTCTAGCGATAAGCCTAGACAAGGCAATTGAGCACCTTGAATTTAAAACCACCCCCCACATTTACTGGCTCTTATACGGATGAACGTGGGCATCAACGGACGTGGGCATCGAAAGACATTTTTAACTCCCTACGCGGGTACCAACACAACATCACCCAACACAACTCAACCCAACTCGCCACAACCTAACACAACTCAACTTACCACAACCCAACACAACACAACGCAACTCAACATAACCCAACACACTCAACAGCAAATAATGCAATTCAACATAATTCGATGCAAGTTCAACATAGCTCAATGCAATTCAACATATTTCAATGCAACCTCTAAAACCTCAACTTCATCATTTCATCACAAAATTCATATCATCCATACCATTAACAATTTCTTCCCCCAAAACTTTGTTTCATATTATTACATAGTTTAAAATATCAACAATAAGCGTTCAATTGCAACTTTTATATAAATTTCCAAACACTTCCAAAATTCAATTAAACTTGTATATGTTCAATTTAACACCTTAATTTCATGATACTACATTCAATTTAAGCAAAAGCATCATCTATCTTCATGTACCAAGCTAGGGTTTTAAGAGAAATTAAGGTTTTTCATAAAAACACTCTTTAATCCAATTCTTTTATTGATTATACATCCAAATTCATAATCCAAAGTCATAACCCAACAAGTAAACCCTAACATCTCAAACCCTAGACCCCCAATCTCATGAGTTATCATATTATGCTCAAAAATATAAATTTTGTATTTATATAAAGAAAATACCATAAATCTATCTATAAATGAGAGTATTGAAGGAAAACTAGAAACCCCTACCTCAAGGATCAAGTAAGAAAGCAAGGCTCCAAGAAGAATCCTTCGTAAATCCAAATTTCAATTGGTAGAAAAGTAAGATCCTCAAGCCTTCTTCACTTTTTGGTAAGAGATCTTGGCCAAATCTTTGAGAAATGAAAGCTATTTGGGTCAAGAAATCAAGGGTTTTCAGACTTAGGATGAGTGGAAGGAAGAGAGAAAAGAAAAGTGGAGAGAATGATCTAGAAAATCACTTTTTAAGTTGCTGAATTCGCACAGTCCACTCAAGCACCACTTTCTGCGCTTGAGCGCACTTGCTTCCGGTACAGATACTAAAACTTCAAACGGACATAACTCTCTCATTTGGACTCCGTTTTAGGTCGTTCTTGTGTCCAAATCGAAGCCTCAAAAACAAGATTTCCAATGGTTCAATCCTCACACCCAAATTCAAAGTGTGGAAAAATAAAAGGGCAAAAGAGTGATGGTTGTTCATAGAAAAATTAACATCAAAGTTTTTGGTCTAATCTTACTTTGCCATCATGTTACCACTTCGATCAATATCCCAAAATAAAGCGAGGAGGCTCTAAACACAATAATAAAATGTTAAGAGCAATCCCACTAGTCCTAGAAATTCAGACTCAACCAGGCAGACCACTCGAGTGTCCAATCTTACGCTCGAGCGAACAGACCAACAAAGCCGACTGCTCGAACGACCACTCCTACGCTCGAGTGGAAATTCAAAATTCTCAGAATCTTGGACAGACTGCAAAAGTACTGGAAGCCTCACAAGGCCGCTGGAGTGTCAACTCTTGTGCTTGAGCGGAGAGAAAAATTTTGGAGTGTTACATGTTATTTATATCACGTTGCACTAGTGTTTGGGGTTGGTTTATTGTAATTATTTTGGGTCCGTTATAGTTTATCTTTATTGATAAATATCTATTTTGGGCTATCAGTGGAGGATAGCTATGAGTGTTGTAGAAATTGCATGTGAATTAGGAGAATTAAAACTATTTTTCTCATTCATTTGCATTGAGCATTATCTCATACTTATACATTGGAAATGTTACTGTTTTGAGAAAATGGGTGAATCTAAGAAAGGAGTTGTTGTTACATCAAATAAGTTGGCTTGTGTGTCCAGGGTGAAAGTCTCGAAAACTGTGTATAAAGATGGGTGCCGATTTTGCGAACAAAATTTTTGTGAAATGGCAATAGTAGTGCTAGTAGAGCCTACATTTATATGGGTTTCGGTCTACAATTTCCTCTAGACGAAATTCCCAGGAAAGGTTGTATTGTTTTGAAATTCCCAGTGTGTGATTCACTGCCCTATTTTCTATCGTAAAGGAAATGATTTATGAACCATGATATTAACTTGGCATTGCATGGTTTTGGAAAGAGACGTAAAATGTTTTGGCTCGAGCATTGCATATGCATTCACCTTATACCTTTGTTAAGATTCATATACAATGTTGGATTATTTCTATTGGGCTTTGACTCACCCTATGTGGGAAAAATGTTTCAAGTACTGATAATATGCCTCCGTTCAGGCAATAGCTTGGGAGGACTTGGAGAGATAGTTTTTTTTTTTTTTGTGTATTTACTGTATTTATTTTGTATAAGCCAATGGTTTTAACTGTATTAGACTTAAGTCCACTTTTGTTCTAACCAAGCATCGTCTTGGAAAGATGTAAGCCTTTAGGGCATTTCTTATTTGTCTAACTTTTAACTGTCTTTCTATTATATCACTCTTTTGTAAAGTTTAATCGTAAATCAATGAAAGATAATTACTTTATCATTGTAAGCACTTCTTGATGTTGAGTATGGGTTACAGTAATTATTTCAAGGCGTTACAGTGACAAGTCCGCTTTTTATGAAAAATTTGATGAGAAATCCTTTTGTGTGTTTTGTTTTGTTTCTAATTTTACCCCTTAATTTATCTATTGACATTTTTTTTATCTGTTGATTTTCATTGATTATTTGTTCAAATTTTTGCCCTATTTGCTCAAAAAAATTTCCTATCTGTTCAAATTATTTTCTACCCATTCAATTTTTTTTGACTATCTATTCAAATTTATATCTATTGTTAAATTTTTTCCTTATCTATTCATTTTTTTCCCTGATTGTCCAAATTCTATGGATTTCTCCTTTTATCTATTCAAATTCTGCGAATTTCTCTTTGTGCTTATCTGTTGAAACACTATCTGTTAAAAATATGTATTATAACTTTTTTTTGTTTATATGTTGCAATCATTATTATCAACAGCAACAAATCATCAACTATTCCACTATCTATTGAAACAATTATTCAACAGTTTGAGATTTAAAAAATAAAAACAAAAACTCAACACAAACAGATCTGTGTTGAGGCACTTCAAATCTAACACAATTTCTATTATTCATTTTTTATGGACACTGATTTTTGAACTTGCTCAAACAAAGGCCATTCCAACTAGATCTTACTATCAAAACAATAACAAAACAACTAAATAAAACAAAACAAAAACTAATGGAGAACACAGATTATTATCATCCAAAAAAAATAAAAATAAAATCATAATTATCACAAAATAGATTTGTTCAAATCCAACAAAATTCAACACGCACATCATACACACATAGATCTGTTTACTTCCTTTCTTTTGAAACCTGATCTCAAATTTGATCGGATCTCAGCTTTTTTCTAATTTGATCTCTGTTGGCATTCTGTTTCTTCTCCTTAACGAAACAACTTTAGACATGTTGTACAAATTGCATATTTAAATAATTATAAACAGATTCATATAATTAGATTAAAATTATGGAACAAGTAATCATGGACTAAAACATATTGAAATTTACAGTTTGATGAACAAAAACATCACCAAATAATATAAGCTATTTTATACAGATTATAAACTAATATACAGAAATATATATCAAAATAAAAGACTGAAATAAAATAGTACAAAGAAGCAAACTGGATCCTATATGATACCATAGTTTCCTTAAAATAGATTCTCCGCCTCACTGAGGGTGCTAAAGGTATGATGGCGTCTGTCTCCCAAGATACAACAGTTAGAAAACCCGTTAACACAGAAGCACCTTCTGTTTAGCTCCGGCGAGCTGACAATGGCATATAGGAAGAATATACTAGAAGCAAACTGATTGTATAATATGGAAGCCAAAAATTATGTGTAGAAAACCCAAGGAAGAAGGTCTTCTTTTATACTCAATGGGAGAGAGATGAGTGGGTTTTTTCCCCCCTTATTTCTCTTGTTGGTTTTCCTTTAACAATTGCAAGGCTACTATCCTTCTCTTTTTTCATAACCAACATAACTCCTATTAATAAGAGTTCTCTTCATCTTCATTATGGAGCATTTGCTTTTGTACTCATCAAACACTCATCGAATGCATTCATACTTACCAACTACCATCAAATGCATTCATACTCATTAACCACCATAAAATGGTTTTTATACTCATTAACCACTATAAAATGGTTTTCATATTTATTATAGCGATTCGGGCTTAGATCCGACCCATTTATTGCTTTTGAATCCGGAAAACCATATTCGTAGCGATCGTTCTTCTCTCTTTTCATGTTTGACTTTGGCTTCAAGGTTCAACACCATTCTTGGTGTTGTGGACACCGCCTTCTTTTCTTGTTGTGTTCTGCTCCTAGGGTCGACACTCGTCTTGGTTGTGTCGACACCACCTTGTTGCTATGTTCTTGGTGGGGCTACTGAAATTTGGGGTCGACACCAGTCTTAGTGGTGTCGACACTTGTCTTGATTGTTGGCCTCTAGGGTCGACACCAGTCTTAGTGGTGTCGACACTTGTCCTGATTGTTGGCCTCTGGGGTTGACACTAGTTTGGGTGGTGTCGACACTTGTCTTGCTGCTAATCTTGGAAATCGCTACTAAAAAATAGGTCGACACGACGGGTTCCTAGGGTCGACCCTTCTCTTGCTGTGTTGTTTTGGGTTACCTACTGAAAAATGGGGTCGACACCACGGTTTCCTAAGGTCGACCCTTGTCTGCAACTAACATTAGTGCCTCAGCTTTTCTTCTTAAGGGTCGGCATCACTGTCTTGAGGGTCGACCCTTGTGAGTTATTTCTAGATTTTGTTTGGCTTGGACCCTATTTTTTGGGGATTTTTGACTTTTTATTTTCATTTGACTTCGAAGCTATTATTCTATTAATATGTAGTCATTATAAATAGACCCAAAAACACTTTTTTTTCATTGGTTAGTTCTTTTTTTCGCTCTCTACCAGTGACTTCTCTCTCTTTCTCTCAAAACTCAACTTTTCTAACATAGATCTTCAGATCTACTCACCTAGAGGTACCTTCTCATCTTGATCCTTTGAAATAGATTGTAGATCATCTCAAGGGCTTTCTTTTGATCAAAGAGTTTGTGATTTCATCAACGTTGAGTTTCCTTCGAGTTTTGCTCTTCCACCTTTACATTTGAGGTAGGGATTTCTCCGCTTTTCTTTATGATTTTTAACTTAGTTATTTGTTTTTATAAAACAATATTGTGAAAAAGTGGATTTTTGAACAACCTAGGGTTTTGGCTTGATAACAAAAAGAGGGGTTTTCAAATGGTTTATCAGAAATGATTGTGGATAGATATTTACTGTTGAGAATGATGAAAATATGGATTTTTATCTTAGGAAATGGTTTATAAAGAAAAGAGGGTTTTTGCCCTAGGAATCTTAAATGTTGATTTTGTTTTGATAAAGAGAGTTGATGTTGAAATTTTGAATTTGAGTGGACGTTGATAAGAATGGTGGAGTTGAGTATGTATTACCACTCACATCTTAAAATTTGGAAAGCTTGCCTTTATGGAATTTATTTATCTGTTTAGAAATATTTGCTTTGGGCTATCGGTGGAGGATAACTATGATTGTTGTAGAAATTGCATGAGAACTAAGTGAATTGAAACTATTTTATCATCCATTTGCATTGGGCATTGTTGCATATTATCACATTGAAAATGTATATTGTTTTGAGAAAAATGGTGAATACTTGGTGAATCTGGGTAAGGGGTGTGGTTACAATGTTAAGTTGGCCTGTGTGTCCTTGGTGAAAGACTAGAAACCCGCACAAGTAGGTGTTGAGTCTTCCAGTTAATAATGACAAATTGATAGTACTTGTATAGTCTACTTGCAGACACGTACGTAGAGATTCATAGAGTTGTATTCACAGTCCTGTTTTCTATTGAAAAAGAAATGTTTTACGAATTGTGATATAAATTTGGCATTGCATGGTTTGAAAGAGATATAAAATGTTTTGGCACAAGCATTGCATATGCATTCACCTTATAACTCTGTTGAGATTTATATACTATGTTGGATTATTTCTACTAGGCTTTGACTCACCCTATGTGGGAAAACCATTTTCAGGTGCTTACGATATGCCTTTGCCAAGGCAATAGCTTGGGACGACCTGGAAGCTAGAGCTTCATTTTGTTTATTTTGTTGTATTTATTTGTACAAGCCTAGGGCTTTAACTGTATTGGATTTAAATCCATTCTGTTGTAACCAAGCACTGTCTTGGAAAACTATAAGCCTTTAGGGCATTTCTTACTTGCTTGATGTTCATTCTATTATGTAACATATGCTATAGATTAAGGCAAAGGCTTGTGAATGTATATTTTCATATGTTACTATTTTGTAAACTAAATTGGAAACTAGTAGAAGATCATTACTTATACATGTGTTGTTATTTAATGGATATGATGGATGGTTTGTTGTCTTTTATTTCGGGATGTCACACTCATCAAACACGATCATTCTCATTAACCACCATCATACTTAAACAATTTTTCATTCAATTCTCAAACCAAAAAATCATTTTCCCCCCAACAATCCCCCATATGAATAAAAATTAACCGAATAAAGAATAACGAACAACGTTTAACACCAAAGACTCGGAGAGAGAGCGCATAGACTAAACTTACATTAGAAAAGGTAGCTGTTGGCGTTGAACCTTTCGTAGTGAAAGCCTATCGAATTTACTAGCTGATTAGTGAATGTGATGTCTTGAACTATTCTACCGTTTATGTAAACCAAGAAAATAGACCTCACACAAGAGTTACTCCAACCATTGTTCTTGTTCTCACTAGCGTGTCCGGTATAGCCTTGGAACACTTGCCTGATTCAGTGAGTGTTTTTAAAGAATTCGGCCTTGTCAATTCTTAAAGAATCGGCTCCACTTCACACTAACATAGGTAACCTAGATAAGGTATCTTACTATACCATGGTTGACTATTTACATCTCTTAGGTCATTAAAAGGATTACCTTAACCTTCTACCCCCCCGCCCCCACAGGGTATCAGTCTATAAGGGAATGGGCAAGATGATTTACCTCTTCAGTGACTCACCCATTGCATTTAGTTAGATTGTCTCTTTGAACCTAGATCTTGGGATCTCTAGTCAACTAGGTTAGGTTTTCTATTTCGGTAACATTTACTAAAGGCCTTAACCCCATTTCTACTAACTCTCGAGTTAACCCTTTGGTTAATGGATCCACAATGTTGTCTTAGACTTTACATAGTTTAGAGAGACAACTCCAATAAAGAGTAGTTGTCGTATGGAATTTTGTCTACGACGGATATGTCTAGACTTTCCATTACACATATTACTTTGTGCTTGTCCAATTACTGATTGGCTATCACAATGAATATAGATAGAAGACATAGGTTTTGGCCAACGTGGAATATCTTCAACGAATTGGCGTAGTCATTTAGCTTCTTCAGTTGCTTTATCCAAAGCAATAAACTCAGATTCCATCGTTGATCTTGAAATACACATCTGCTTAGAAGATTTCTAAGACATGGCTACCCCTCAGAGGATAAACACATAACCACTAGTGGATTTGGAGTCCTTTATATCAGATATCCAATTAGCATCACTATACCCTTGTAGTACAATTGGGTGTTTGGTATAATGCAGTCTATAATCCTGGGTGTAGCACAGATAAGCTAACACTCACATAATGCCCTTCCAATGAGTAGCATTCGGATTACTAGTGTATCTACTAAGCTTGCTAACAGAATATTCTATATTTGGCCTTGTACAACTCATCACATACATCAAACTCCTAATGACCCCAAAATATTCTAGCTGAGAGACACTCTCACCATTATTCTTGGTCAAATGTAGACTCAAGTCTACTGGTGTCTTAGACACACTCATATCTAACTTACCAAATTTCTTAGGTACCTTCTCAACATACTGAGATTGAGAAAGTACAATACCACTAGATGTTTTGGTAATCTTAATACCCAGAATCACATCTGCAAGGCCCATATCTTTCATATCAAACTTAGAGTTTAAAAATCTCTTGGTAGCTCTAATCATCTCATCATTAATACCATATATCATCAACGTATAGACACAAAATGACATAACCTATGTCAATATCTTTGACATATACGCATTTTTCACACTTATTGATCTTAAACCCATTTGACAACATAGCATTGTCAAACTTTCCATGCCATTGTTTAGGAGCTTGCTTCAAACCATACAATGACTTGAGAAGCTTATAGACTTTCTTGTTTTGCCCTAGAGCTAAAAACCCTTTCGGTTGCTCCATGTAGATTTCTTCATCTACATCTCTATTTAAGAAAGTTGTTTTTACATCTATTTGATGTATCTCCAGACCACGTAAAGCGGCTATCGCAATCACCATGCGAATGGATGTCCTTGTCATAGGTGAATTTGTATCAAAGTAATCCAGGCCTTCTCGATGCCTGTATCCTTTGATAATTAGCCTAGCTTTGTATTTTTCAATCAACCCATTGGCCTTCATTTTTCTTCTAAAGATCACTTACTCCCCAAAGCCTTACTACTTGGGGGTAGATCAACCAACTCCCATGTATGGTTATGTAAGATGGAGTCAATTTCACTCTTAATCGCTTATTTCAACAATGGACTTTCTGGTGAAGTCACAGCTTCATAGAAAGTTTAGGGTTCTCCCTGTAACATATAAGTCAAGAGGTTCGGACCAAAGGACTTGGAATGCCTAGTCCTTTTACTCATTCTTAGCTCATCTACTTCTTCATCTTGATCACTATCACTAGGATCATCTTCAAGTTCTTTCTCAGAATCTTGATCATCTCCTCGACTTGGGCAAGAAAACACGTCCTCAAAGAAATATGCATTCTTTGACTCCATTATAGTATTCTTGTGTATATTTGAAAAATCAGACTTGTACACAAGAAACCTTTATGCACTATTATTCTGTGCATAACCAACGAATATACAATGCACGATTTTTGAACCTATCCTAAGCTGCTTGGGTGTAGGTATTGCCATTTTAGCAAGACACCCCCCCATAAGTTCTGTGGTAACCCAGAACTTATTAACATTACATTAATCATTTCTTTCAATGTCTTATTTTTCCACTCAACAACACCATTCGACTGAGGGGAATAAGGCGCTGTAGTTTGGTGGACAATTCCTGATTGAGCACAAATCACAATAAACGACGATTTATATTCTCCACCACGATCACTTCTCAAAGCCTTAATCTTTTGGCTTAGTTGATTCTCAATTTCATTCTTAAAAATAAAAAAATTATCAATTGCCTTATCTTTGCTTTTTAGCAAATACAAATAGCAGAATTTAGTGCAATCATTAATAAAAGTGATGAAATACTTATTGCCAACACGTGATTATACAACTTTCAAGTCACACACATCACTATGCACTAAATCTAAAGGCTCGGTACGTCTTTCAACAAAAAAAAAATGAAGTCCTTGTCAATTTTGCTTCTACACAATTTTCACACCTGTGATTTGGATTAATCTTGAAAGATGGTATGTGATCTAACTTGATTAATCTACGCAAAGAATCAAAATTCACATGACCAAGTCTACCATGCCATAATTTAGGGATTCAAGCATATAAGTAGAAGAAAAAGCTTTCTTATGCATTTTCGAGATAATAGTCATTACATTGAGCTTAAACATATCGCCCGACATATACCCCTTACCCACATAGACTCCATTTTTGGTCAACATGAGCTTATCAGACTTAAACACCAATTGGAAACCATGCTTGCTTAAGAGAGACCCCAAGACAAGGTTCTTACGAATGTCTGGCACATACAGGACATCGTTAAGAGTCAGCTCTTTTCTTAAAGTCATCTTCAGGATTATCTTGCCTTTCCGTTCAACAGTTGAGGTTGCAAAATTCCCCATGAAGAACTTCTGACCGTTTGATACCGGTTTGAAAGTTGTGAACATTTTCTTCTCGACACAAGTGTAACGAGTGGCCCCAATGTCCACCCACCATTCCTTCGGGTTAGACCCCACCATGTTCACCTCAAAGACGACAGCTGAAAGGTGCATGTCATCAACATCTTGTGACAGATCCTCCATTTCAGCTATGTGGGCCCGACTTTTGTTCTATGGAGAGTTCTTGTAAGGCTTCTTCTTTTTGCGGTAATCAACCGCCTTATGCCCATCGATTCCACAATTGAAGCACTTTCCACTGAACCTATAAGAAGGTTCCCGTGGCTTGTGGACTGGCCTTTTGGATACACCACCTCTAGCCCCCAGATTCGAGTTTTTGGTAGTTGGTGGCTTCTTCTTTACCTCCAAGGAGTGGCCATGCTCAACCATGTTTACTTCCACAGTGGAGGTACTCCCTCATTTTTTCATGTTTTCTTCCTCAATTCAAAGCCTGACAACGAGCTCTTCATCTGTCATCTCCTTTAGCTTATGCTTCAAATAGTTCTTGAAGTATTTTCAGCCATTAGGTAGCTTCTTAATCAAAGCAACTGCCTGGAATGATTCATTTAGCAACATTCCCTCTACATGAATCTCATGCAGAATAACTTGAAAATCTTGGACTTGGCTAATGACGGTTTTTGAGTCCACCATTTTGAAATCCAGAAACTAGCTAATGACAAATTTCTTTGCCCTAGCATCCTCAGTCTTGTTTTTCTTGTCCAAAGCATCTTATAGCTCCTTTGCTAATTTCTTGGCATAAAACACGTTGAACAGTGTATCTGCCAAGCCATTCAGAACATAATTTCGGTAAAGGAAGTCCATCTGTTTCTAAGCATCTAGAGCCATGAGCTTTTGCTTGTCTTGCTCATTCTCTTGCACGGCTAGTGGATCCTCACTCAAAAACCTTGCAAGGCCGATAGTAGTCAGGTAGAACAACATCTTTTGCTACCATCTCTTGAAATGCACTCTAGTGAACTTCTCTGGGTGCTCATGATGGTTGAGTAGTCCCCTTGGAACAGTAGGAGTAACAAAATGATTGACCACAGAGCTCATAGCAACATGATTGAACATAGAGGTCATAATAGTGGTTAGCAAGCCAGTTGACCCAAGGTTTAGATCCCTACCAACATTTGTAGCAGCATCAGTCACAGTTGCCATTTCTAAAAAATATAACAGAATTTCACTATTTTGTTTTTCGAGAAACTAAACTTGACACTAGAAAATCCCAAAGTTTGAAATTTAATTCAAACTAGTCTCACCACTTACCCTATAATCAAACATGGTCAGGAAAGTTTTCAGGAAAACTGGAGGGGTCACACTGGTTCCACTTAAGATCCAGTTAACCTTAGACAAAACTTTCAAGAGCATGTTGACTCCTAGTCCATGGGATACAAATTTAGAATTAACTTTTCCAGTGGATAAATTAGGTTAAAACAAACCAAGTTTACATAACTTTACAAGCAATTAAAACTTGCTTGTAGCACCTGTATCCTTCGAAGCTTTTGGGAAGTGTATTTGAATCCTTTATTTTATTTTGGAAATCTTTGGTGTTGTTGTATGTTAGTTTTGGAGGAGTATAATCAGATTTAAACTCATTGGGTTTGTTTGTTCACACTTGTTCTTGTCAAAAGTTCCTTGGAGACGTAGAAATGCTATTCTAGAGTCGACACCAGCCTTCCTAAGGGTCAGTCCTTACCTGTTGGTGAAGTTTCTGGAAGTGTTGCTGGAATTTATGGTCGACAACAGCCTTAGTAGTGTCGACACCTACCTCTTGTTGTTGTCCACAAGGGTCGACACCAGTCTGGGAAAGGTCGACCCTTGTATATTGCAGAATCTGTGGGTTAGTTACTGGAAATTAGTATCGACCCTTCTTGTCTAAGGGTCTACACCTCTGCTCGAAAGGTCAACCTCTGCGTGTTTTTTTTTAGAATTTTGGGGTTCGAATGGACCCTACCTTTGGGGGGGTTTTGGGCTATTATTTTATTTGACCTTAGGGCTTTTTGCTACTACTATAAATAGGCCCAAACTACTTTTCTCTCATTATTTTCCTTTCAAACCGTGAGTTCTCTTCGCTCTCTCTAAAACTCAAATTTTTTCACTTAAATCTCTAGATCTACTCACCTAGAGTGATCTTTTCACCTTACTCCTTTGAGATTATTTGTAGAGCTTGTCAAGGGCTTCGTTTTGATCGGGGCAAATTGTTGTTTCCTCGCGGTCAACTTTTGAGCTTTTCTATTTTCTTTCTCATCTAAGCTTGAGGTAGGGATCTTTTCTACACTTCCATATGATATTTAGCTTAGTTATTTGTATCTTGTGTAACAATGATGTGATTTGGGGGTGTTTAAGGCCAACCTAGGGTTTGGCATAAAATGGAAAGAGGGGTTTTTGGGTCAAGGTGAAATAAATGCTTGAGGGGTTTTTGGGTCAAGGTGAAATAAATGCTTGAGAGGTTTGAAAATAATGTTGTATTGTGTATGATTTGACGATTTTGGCACTTGACTAATGTTTGGGGAAAAAAGGGGAATTTGCCCTAATTGAATCAAACTATTATTTTGTATAAATAATGAAAATTCACCTTAAAAATATGAAATTGAAAGGGTATTGACATGAATGATGGGATTGGTTATGTGCTATTCCATTCTTTGGTAGTTTTGAATAAACTCTCTGTTATGAGATTTTATATCTGTTTAGAAATAACTGTATTGGACTATCGGTGAAGGATAGCTATGATTGTTGTAGAAATTGCATGCGGATTAGGTGAATTGAAACTAATCACTTGTGTTTGTCATTGAATATGACTATATTTATATACATTGTATATGTATGGTTATTTGGGAGTGGAAAAAGGATGTACTCCATTGTTTGAGTTTGTGATTAAATACATTGCATACGTATGAATGATTGTTTGGGAGGAGAAAGGAGATAGACTCCATTATAATTAAGTTGGCTGGAGTGACCTGGGTAAAAGTCCCGAAATTATACATGGGTGCCTAGCCTGCGGACGAAATATCTGTAAAATGGCAATTGTAGTGCTCGTATAGCCTACGTTTACATGGGTCCCGTTTGACGACTGCTCGCGGACGAAATATCCGTGAAAGAATACATGGGTCCCGTTTAACGGTTGCCCGCGAACGAAATATCCGCGAAAGAAAAGATTGAAGTGCTTAAGTGTTGATAATGTGGTTCTAGTACTGATGAGTTGTAATCTCATTTGGGTTGTTGAGAAATGATGAAATTGGCTTATGTAATTAAATGAAATGAAGGGAAATGGCTTAATGATTGAGTTTGGTAATTTAAGACTATAAATAATGTGGATGCCTTTATCTTTGACGTTGTATGTGCATAGTGTACTTATACCTTTGCTAAGTTTCATATACTGTGTTAGATGATTTCTACTGGGCTATGGCTCACCCTACTTAGGAATAACATTTTCAGGTAATGATGGCATACCTCCAGCAAGGTAATAGCATTGGAGAAACTTTTGGAAGCAAGGGCTTCTCATTTGATTGTATATTTTTGTAAAGCCAAGGGCTTACGATGTAACGAGCGAAGCTCACTTTTGATCGTAACCAAGATATGTCTTGGAAAGATGTAAGCCCGTAGAGTATTTAATTTGTTGTTATTAATTTGCATTACATGCTGTAGATTCAGAATGAACGTTTATGAATGTATAATGCATGTAATCCCTTTTGTAATACGAATTCTGTTATGAGAAAGCGTACCAATTATGTTATATTCATTTCTCTTATGAGTTGGGTTATTTGTATTATTTTGAGGGCATTACATTGCCAACCAAATTACAAGCAATTAAAAATTGATACAACAAGTACAAGCAAATAAAATGCTTCCAACATTACAAGCAAACAAACTTGCTTCATAACTTAGGTAATTAACCATTACTAGACACAAGCAAAAAATTGCTTCAAATATAAAGAAAAGTAACCAATCCAAATTAGGATTCTTTTTGTCCAAAAATCTTTTTCCACACTCTTAGATATTTCTGTTCAACAAAAATGTTAGTAGTCCAAAATTTTGGTTTTTCAGTCCCAAATTCTGTTCATTTGGTTTTGCAATTTTTTTTTCATTCCCTTTCGCATAAGTATTCCTGTAAAGAAAGTTAGCAGAAAACTACAACAAACTACAAAACAAATAATTAAAAAAAAAAGTTTAAAATTTGGACATAATAATTTTTAATCATTGCGTTAATTATTACACACATAATTCACAAAAACATCTCTTAGCTTTTCTTTGCTTTTGGCAAAGTAGTGATTGAAGGAGGACAAAAATTTATCCGCTTAGCTTTTCTTTAGTTTTGGCAAAGTAGTGATTAAAGAGAGATGAAAAAGAAGCGCCTTCTAGCAATCTAATTAACAACAAAAGGAAAAAAAAAAAAGAAAAAAGTAAAGAATAAAATGCTAGACAAGTTACAAAAAAATTATAACTGCAAAAGTTGAATTAAAATTAATAAGCAAGAGTTATAGGAAATTATTACACAATAAAAATGCAAATAATTCTAGAAATTAACATGTAAATTAAACTAAAAAATTAGAAATAAACTCGTGCAAACAATTCTAGAACTCTAGAAAATAATAAGCATGTAATTTAACTTAAATTTAGAAAATTTAGAACATGTAAATTATCCTACAAATCTAGAATTAATAAACATGTGAATTAAACTAAAATCTAGAAAATAATGAACATGTATATTATACTAGAAAAATAAAAGTAATTAGCATGTCAATTTTAACTTAAACACTAGAGGCTCATGAGAATGCAAATTATATTATAAAACTATAAAATAAAGAAACATACAAATCATGGTAGGAAATTAGAAATTGTACTCATAAAATTAAACTATATTAGAAAACAATAGTAGAATCAAATAATGAGGATGCAGAGTATGTTAAACTGGAAATCACACACATAAACTTATACAATTTGTACTAGAGCCACACAACATTATTTGTGATGATCTAAATAAGTGTACTTTTTGACTTTTTATGAAATATGAGTTGGGTTTGAAGTGATGTGATAGAGAGCTGATGTGATTTAAATAAGATGATGTGACTTAAATAGAATAATAACTTTTTGACTTTTTAACTTTTTTGTGTTATGCCAAACTTAGCCTTTGAATTCTAATCATGAACTTTAATAAAAAAAAAAAAAAAAAAAACAGTGGACTATTCTATTCTAGAAAACAATTTCAATTTCCGGAGCAAACAAGTACCTTTTTTATTTTATTTTATTTTATTTTATTTAATAACAATAACTCGCATAACAGGTACCATTGAAACAGTAGCAAAATTCCTACAAGTGATGCCAGAAACAAAACAGCAGCATGCATATATATATATATATATTTAATATTATTTAATATTCACACAAGCAATAACATAATGTAATCTACCAAGGACAATTAAAATTTCTCATTATGAACACATGTAACAGTAAGCTACTCAGAAACAATTTCAGTTATTTACTTACAAAAGCACACAATTCTAAGTCAATGAAAATGAGTACTATTTTTTTTTTTTTTCTTAACAGAAGCAAACCAGAGAACTATAATCCGTAATCACTAAAACTAATTGAACTATGAATCTATTTGTCCAATTTTATAGGAAACATCTAATCTGTTTTAAGATTGTTGTACAAATTGCATATTTAAATAATTATAAACATATTCATATAATAAGATTAAAATTATGGAACAAGTAAATATGGACTAAACCATACCGAAATTTACAATTTGATGAACAAAAACATCACCAAATAATATAAGCTATTTTATACAGATTATAAACTGATATAAGAAATATATATCAAAATAAATATTGAAATAAAATAGTAAAAAGAAGCAAATTGAAGTCTGTGTGATACTATAATTTTCTTAAAACAGATTCGCCACCTCACCGACAGTGCTAGAGGTATGCTGGCATTTGCCTTCCAGAATACGACGGTTAGAAATCCGCTAACACAGAAGCACCTTCTGTTTAGCTCCAGCGAACTGACAATGGCACATAGGAAGAATATACTAGGAGCAAACTGACTGTATAATATGGAAGCCAAAAATTTTGTGTAGAAAACCCAAGGAAGAAGATATCCTTTTATACACAATGGGGGAGAGAGGAGTGGGTTTTTTTTTCCCCTTATTTCTCCTATTGGTTTTCCTTCAACAATTGCAAGGCTACTATCCTTCTCTCTTTTCATAACCAACATAACTCCTATTAATAGGAGTTCTCTTCATCTCCATCATGGAGCATTTGCTTTCATACTCATCAAACACTCATCAAATGCATTCATACTCATCAACCACCATCAAATTCATTCATACTCAACAACCACCATAAAATGGTTTTCATACTCATATATTCAATATCAAACAATTATCCTTCCAGTCTTGTTCCACAGGCTATGGTGACGAAGTCCACAATCGCAAACAAAAAAGTTACTGAGAAAATCAACTTAGCAAAAAAAAAAAAAAAAAAGAAAAAGGGAGAGAACTATTTTGTAACAGTTGAATTTGGCGGACCGCTCGAGTGGTCATTTGGTTGCTCGAGCGAAGATCATTTTGCAGACGAGACCGCTTGAGTTGTGAAGTGGTCGCTTGAGCGCAGATTTCATGCTTCCAATATTTTCATTATAGCTTTCTAAAGCTTTTGGGACCTCGCGTTTACCGCTCAAGCAGTGGAAGTATCGCTCGAGCGGTCTTTTTGAAATTTTGTTGGTCGCTCGAACGGTCTGTCGGTGTAGCTGACTTAAAGAGCTGATCTAACTTATTTATTTTTCACTTTTACAAACATTCCCTCTCTCTATCACCCATCCCGAAACCCTAATCCCCAAAACACTTGATTTCTCAACATTTTGCCTTGGATTCACCCTAGATCCTTCAAGATAATTGAAGAGCAAGTCAAGTTCAAGCTATTTACCGATTGCTTCACGATTTTGTTGAAGATTCGGTTGGAATTCTCGTCTTTAGGCTCCACTCTTGTGGTAGGGGTATCTTTAACTTGTTATATCTTTAAATTGAAACTCATATGTGGTAATTTCTTTAGGTAACCATCTTATACACACACACACACACACACATATATACCTATATATATGTAGAAGCTATGTTGAGTTATTGAAGGAATTTGACTTAAGTGAGTAACTTTGCTTGATTTTGAAAGGATGTGTGTTATTATTGATGATTTTGGTTGTTTGTGATGAACATTAGCTTCAATTTCATGAAAGAGAGGAAAATCCCCAAATTTTATAAAAACCCTAGCTTTGGAAATTGTTCAATAAAAAGGGGTTTTGCTGAATTGTTTTCAAAAACATGAAATGGAAGGTATTTCTTTAACTTTGGGGTTGAAATATATGATTTGAAATGTCTTTCTATATACATGAGTAATCCTTAGTATTGAAGGGTGAAATAGTGAATGATTGTGAATTGAAATCATTTTAGGGGAAAATGAGAATTTACAAATTCATTCATCATATGCATGATTAAATTTCTTTTATGATACAATAATGGTGCGAATAGTGGAAAGTTAAAAAGGGAGTAAATAGTCTATGAGTCTAGGTAGTGAGTCGGGTTGGATTTTGAGTTGTGTATTGTATTTGGTACTCGCGTGGGAAGTTAATGTGCCCAATTACCCTGTTTGCGTATATCGCTGGATGAATGTGGGAAAATATTTTTGGGTGTCCACGAGCTCGCCATTTTTGGTGTCAGCAAATGTGGAAAAGCATGTTTTTGAGTGTCCACGTCCCTGCTGTGTCTGGAGTTGACAAATGGGGAAGGGAAAAAGGTTTTTGGGTGCCCATCGCCTCGCCGTTTTTGGAGTTGGCAAATATGAGACTATTTTCAGTATACAAATCTATATCTGTGTACGTATTTCAAATTTCGGCTCTTACTTGGAATGTCATAGTATATTTACCGCCCCACTAAAATCAGGAAATGCTAATTTAATCTTAACATTTCTCATTTCATACTCATGCATAAAGACATTTATACGCATACATAATAAAATTTTCCAAATGTTTGCATTGCATGATCATGTGTTTTTCAATTAATGTTTTAACCTGTTAAGTGCATCACCTACTGAGCTTTTGCTCACTCCAAAGCTAACCATTTACAAGAAATGAGGATGAAGTGCTTACTAAGTGATGTTTTTTTGTTAAAAAGAAGAAAACTTTTTGGCAGCATAAATGCCTTTCTTTTGGAATCATGTGGTGTCCAAGCCTAAGGCTGTTTTGTAATTGTATGTTGGTTGTATGTTAGTGTAACAACTGACACTATTCAGAAGGAAGTCGACTTGCAGCGTGTCTTGTTTTATATTTCTTACTTTTTGAACTATTTTGTTTTGTTCATGGATGCAAAAAGATGATATTGTAGTTTTGGGAATAGTTCAAAAGGGAAGAAATGTGTTAATGTTACTTTATTATTATTGTCCCTACTTTTCCAATTCATCATCGTCATAAATTGTATTTATGGGATGTCGACTTGAACCTTTGGGTATTGTAATGAGTCCAGGAAGGGAGTGGATACTCTAAGATTGACTTTTTCCTAACTTGAAAGTTGAGTCCGCTCTAGTGATTCTTTGGTTTCTTGAGCGGCCAATCTGTCTATCTAGTTCTGTGTTCTGAAGTCTAAAAATACTGGGAGTATGGTTTTACCGCTCGAACGGTCTGTCAGTAGAAGAGAGAGATTCTGGGAGTTTGAATTTATGACTCGAGCGTAGGATCCACTGCTCGAGTGGTCTATTTGGAGTCAAGTTTGAAAACTGTGTCCAATTGTTTAAAAATCTGAAGCAATATTTTTTCATTTCAGACTCTCTCTTTACACTTCACTTTACTCTCTTTTCTCTTATCTCTCTCTAGAAAACACCCGCCAACCCTCATAAATGCATCTTTCCACCAAAATCCATAGAGTTCTTGACCCTAGTTCTTGAGACGGTTTTGAAAAACACATCGAGAGCTTTGTTTTGCGCGGTGGAGATCACATTTCAACATCTTTGATTTTGAAGTTTTTCTTCCATCTTTCTTCTAGATCTTGAAGTGGGGATTTCTTAACGTAGTGCGTATGATTTACCAATTTTATGTGCTATTTTTGAAGATGAGATACATGTGTGGGTTAGGGTTTTGTATCTATGTATCAATATTATGCAAAATAGGGTTCTTCTCAAATATTTTTCTTAAAACCTTAAAAATCTTGAGATTTTAAACATGTTAGGAGAACATCTTGAGGAAATGGTTTTTGAATGTAAGAAGCCCTAACATTTTGACTAAAACCCTAGGTTTGGGATTTGAGAAAAGGGGTTAATGATTATGAAAATGTCATAAATATGTAATTGGCTATTGACAAATGTTGAGAAATCATGTTGTTGTTGATGTTGCTGAGAAATCGTTTGATATAGGATTGTTATTGAAATATTGGAATATATTTGATATCTTGGTATTGTTGAGAAATGGGGATTTAAATGATGAATTATCATATTGCATATTGAGTAGAGATATTGTGTAAGATAATTGATTGTGGGTTATGTTATGAATTGTAGAATTATTGAGAGGTTGGAGAACTAACAATGCTTTCATTGCATTGGCATCTCATCTCATACTCATATTTACACATTGTTATCGCATTGGTTAATGCTGTGAAAAGAAATGGTTTTGTGGAAAATAAGTATCGTTTTGATTTGTTTTGGAGTAAATACATTTGGTAAGTCCGGATAGGGGTGTAAACTTGAGAATTAAGTTGGCTTGAGGTCCATGGTGAAAGTCCGAAAACACGAGCATAGTAGGTACCAAGTTCCTTCTAGTTAGGAGCCGGTAAAGTGGTTTTAGTAGTGCTTGAGAGCCTTTTTACAGACACCAGTCTAGGGGTTACCTGAGTCATATTTACCGCCCCTTGTTGATCTATTGAGTTGTTGAATTGATTATGTTTTCAAACAAGTGCATAACATGAAGTTTTCAAATGAGAAACAAACTATGGCATGGCATGACATATGCATTCACCGCCTGAAATTGTTAAATTGTATGCACTTCATTAAGATTTCTTTACTAGGTTTTATGCTCATCCCTTAGTGGAAACCTTTTTTTAGGTAAAGATGTTGTGATCTTGCCGAAGTAGAGATATAGAGGACTTTTGGGAGCACGAGGCTCATTTACTTGTATTTTGTTTTTGACAAGTCAATGGTTATATTTGTATGGGTTCGAATACCACTCTATGTAACCAGGCATAAGCCTTAGAACTTGTAGCTCATGGGGCATGATTTTTGTGCTTATTTTATTTAATTATTTTCATCACATGCTATAGATTCACATTCTTTGAAATGTTGAATGTATAATTGCATGTGAAGTATTTTGTAAATCTCATCGATGTATTGTGAAATACAAATGTGAAGATTTAATCATTATGTTGACAAAGATGTTATTGTTCTTGTTTACATGCAAATGATGGACATTAGTGGAAATTTAGAATATATTGATGAATGATCTAGACTGATCAAGTGTTAATTATTTGGGGGCGTTACATGAAAAATCTCACGTTTCAAGTCATTCCAAATCAAAACTCCATAGTTTGAAATTATACATTTGCCCAAAACTTATTAAAGGGTTTTTGAACTCCTTTTGAAATGTTTGAAGAATCTCACATTTCAAACATTCCAAATCAAAAAGATTTTGTAGCACTTGTGTCCTTTAAACTATTAGAGAGTGTATTTAATTCCTTTATTTTCATTTTGAAAGTCTTTGGAGTTATTGCATCTTGGTCTTGGAGGTGTATGATTCGATCTAAACTTGTTGGGATTATTTGCTTGCGCTTGTTTACATTGAAAAGTTTTTTAGGAACATGGAAAATCTATTCTGGTGTCGACATTAGCCTTCCTAAGGGTCGACACCACCTTGCTGCCCTATCCTTAGCGTCTTTGCTGGTTTTTAGGGTCGACACCAGGGGGTCTAAGGGTCAACCTTTCCTTGCTGTTTTGTTCTGGGTGCATTCTGAAATAAAGGGTTGACACCATTGGTTCCAAGGGTCGACCCTTGTCCTCTGCACACATTACTGTCATAGCTTTTCTTCTTGAAAGGTCAACACCACTGTCTGAAGGGTCAATCCCTGTGAGTAAATTTCCAGTTTTTTGGTTCGGTTTTGAGATCTACTTTTTGGGGATTTTACTTATTCTTTCCTTTGACTCTAGGGCCATTATTCTACCACTATAAATAGACCCAAAACACACTTTTTCTCATTCACTTTTTCTCTCTCTCTCTCTCTCTCTCTATCTCTCTCTCTCTTCCCTCTTTAAACCGTGAATCCCTCTCTCACTCTCTCTCTTGGAAACTCAACTTTCTTACATAGATCTATAGATCTACTTGGTTAGAAGCATCTTTTCACCTTGGTCCTTTGCGAAAGGTTGTGGATTTTATTAAGGGCTTTCTTTTGATCCATGAGTTTCGTGGTTTCACCGACTTTGAGTTTTTCGAAGTTCTCCTCTTCGTTTTAAGAGATAGGGTCTATTTCCTAAACTCAATATGAGGTTGGTAGCATATTTGTGCCATATTTTGTTATGTATATTTGGTAGTCATTTGGTATGATTTTTACCCTTGTTATTTGTCATTTCAAAAGATCTATGGATTTGGGTGTTTTGGGTTAAACTTAGGGTGTGGATATCGAAATGTGAAAGAAAGATTTTTCAAAAGAGTTTTTGAACAAGGTTATGATTTTGTAAAGTTAGTTGAGATATGTTGACATGGTGTGGCTTTCCTTTACTTAAAGTGATTTTGAAAGAAAATGAGATTTTGTGAAATTGGGGGATTTTTTGGGCTATGATTTTGCTACTACAGTTATTTTTGGTATTCAAAATTGCATATGGATCTCTAAAAGTGGAAAAATCCCAATTTGTAGACAATCTCCACATGATATTGTTTTGGGAGTTGGATTGATTTGTGGTAAATGGTTTGGTTGGAAAGGAAATGGTTGTGGGATTTGTTACTCTCTCGGAAAATATATCGATACGGTTATTTTTTAATTCTTGCATTAGAAATAACTCTTTTGGATATCGGTGGAGGATAGTATTGCCGTGTGTTACAAATTGCATATGGATTAGGCAATTTGAAATCATTCATATCATGGAGCATGTAACGGATTGTGGAAATTCTCACATAATGTTTTGGGACATTTGCATTATTTTGGAAAAAAAATATTTTGAGTTACATGTATTGTACTATTGAAAAGGATAAATAAAATGGTGAATCTGGGAAGAGGTGTGTATCACCAAATCAAGTTGGTCTGTGTGTCCAGCGTGAAAGTCTTGAAAAACGCGCGTATACATGGTTGTCGGTTCCCGCTAATGAAATATCCATAAAATGACAATAGTAGTGCTTGTATGACCTACGTTTACATGGGTGCCAGTTTACGATTTCTTGCGGACGAAACATCCGTGAAAGGTTATGTTTGTTTTGGAGATTCGCCCATTTATTTACTATTATGTTAGTTTCGGCACAGGATGTTTGGAATATGGTTTTAACAAGATATTTGTTGTTGTCTAGCGATGTATTTGCATTTGATTTAGCAATGTATTTGTTGGTTGGCATTGAGATACTGGGATTGGTTTTTGGAAAGGAATTTTGTATCAAACAGATGATTTGAACTCAGAAAATGTTTTGATTAAACGTAAGATTTTGGTAATTGGAAAGAAAGGATTTTGTTGAGTAATTAATTGGATTTTGGAATGCATTTGGGCATATTGTATATATGTATTGCATCATGATCATTTATGTTGGCGGAACATGTTTAGTTTTTGAAATATTCTCTACTGGGCTTTATGCTCACCCTACGTGGTAGAAATGTTTTTCAGGTGTATATATGTGGATGCGGACTGTGATGTGAAGTTTTGTTCAAACCGTGTAGGGTGGTTCAGTTATTTGTAGGCCAAGAGCCATTTATGTTATTTATTGGCCATGTGCCATTCTTGTAAGGGTTACACCTTTGTGTATGATGTAAGCCTCAGGGCATTTAATTTGATTTTATAACATCTATACATGTTTTTGTCACAGAACATCCATTCAACTTAGATCTTGTATCTAGTAATGTATAAAATTGAATAAACACATATATTGTGTGGCTATATAATATTCATTTGCATGAGAGTTGTTATCTATTGTTCATCGTTGGGTGGTTTATTCATGTGGGCTGGACCTTGTTAATTCAGGGCATGGCAGATTCCCATATCGGGTTGTGTATCTTACCTTTTCCACACAAAAGGGAAAAAAAAAATGGAAATAAGGATATAACCGTAAACTCATTCACTCTTCCAAAATCAATGAAATTAATTAGTTTACAAGAAAATCCTTGGACTAAATGGATCACCATTCCTTAAGATGGGATTTATGGACAAATTTTCCTAAAAGAAATGTATTAATGGTATTACTAATGCTTTAAAACAATTGTCTCTTATTTAACTGATGATGTACAAAATTTAAAAGTTTTTCTAATGTGTGCCTAAAACATCTTCAAGGGATGAAAAAGTTTTGTATACCAATAGGGTACTACGTGGCACTATCCTTCCACCAACCACAAATATATATTGTTGGAAAATTTGGCTTTATAAGGCTTATTTTGGGCCAACTTTGAGCCCAAAATTAAGTGGGCCCCAAACGTCTTTTGGGGTGGGTCCGAAGATGTGACGTGTTCCTTGCCGCATGGCAAGTCACACGGTGAAGACGGTTCGTCAAAACGATTTATGAGTTAATGGGAAGTTGACGTCGTTTTTAGGTTCGTGGAATTGGACATTTAAAGATTTAAATGTAGGTTTCTTTGTAATGCTAGTCGCACATTAAAACTTGAAGAGAACTTGCGTGTGTATATAAGTTCTAAGTGACAACACTTGGGTTGGGCCCCAAGGAGCAACCCAAGTTTGGAGAAGGAATGAGTTATGGACAAAGTGAGCCTTAGCCCAAACCACCATACACAAGCGCGCCACCGTCCGACCGTGCCGGGCGCGGGTGTGGGTCAAGTTGGTTCTTATATTAATTTTTTCCAAAATTAATTCAATTTTGAATTTAATTTTTTGTTCATTGTTACCTCTTCCAGTCCATTTTTCCAAAATAGATTAAACTGTCCAAACAGTTTTCAAATCTGTTTGAACCCGGACAGATTCATTTTTTGCATAGATTGCACCCGGACAGATTCATTTTTTGCTTAGAACATATTTAAATCTATCTAGGCAGTTTTGAATAGATTTAAACTGAGGTTTAACAGGTTCATATGTTCAAAACAGATCAGGAAAACTGCCCAGTAGTTCTGGGCAGTTATATAACTACTGCAGTTAGCATATCCATTCAAAATTCAAATCTGAATCTATTGGACAGATTCATACCTGTTCGGATAGTGTATTTTGCCTATAAATACCAGATCCGTTCCAACATTTTAGGATTCCAAAAAATTAATTTTTGTTGCCTTCCTTTTGCTCTCTTGCATCAATTATTCTTCATATAATTTTTAGGAAAAAATTTAGAGAGTATAGAACACAGGTTCTAGTTCGTCGAACAAATTTGTTTGGAGTGCTACTACAAATTTGTGAAGATCATTGTATCCTGGGAGATAGAAGTCATTAGTCCGTAAGTACCGTAGCAGGGCGAATCTATCTTAAGGATAGAGTATCACACACTCGACTTGATCTTTTAAATATTCATTCGGTTTGGTAAAAATAAATTCGGTACGTAATTTATTTTATTTGTTTGATTTGTTTCAATTTTATTTATTATTCACAGAAGATTGTTCCAACAATCTTAAGATAGATTCAAATTATTTTGTTTACAGAATTTTTCGTTGGTTCCTTTTCTCTTTTTTCTTCTTACAGAAATTTTTTTATGTGATTTTACAAAAATAATATTCTAGTTGGAAAACAAATAGTAATGATATACTGTCTATTTTCTTTGACAACTAGTAGTAATATACTGGTGTCATTAACAATTCAGAATATTTATTTGTGGAATTTTTTCAGAAATTAATTTTGGTTTTCAGAAATTATTTTTTGAGTGTTCATTAATTAAAATTCTGTTTTAGTATTTTAATTATTGAAGTGTTACAGGAATTTAATTTTCTGTGTGAAATTAATTTGGTTAAATAAAATTTTATTTTATTTCCAAATTAATTGAAAAATAAAAGTTACATTTCTTGTTTCTTTTATTTTTACAGAATTTAATTCTGTGGCTTTGGTTTAAGTTTTCTATGTAGTATAAAATTCTAATTATAATTTTATTTTATAATTTAGAATTCATGGCTACTGAAACTGGTCAAATTAATGCTCAAACAAGTACTAGTGTGGTGGCTGCAATTGTTCCAAACCCTCATCTTGTGACTGTGCCAGTCAATCACGGTGAGAAGCCAGAGAAGTTCTCAGGAATTGATTTTAAAAGATGGCAATAGAAAATGTTGTTCTATCTTACAACTCTGAACCTAGCTCGTTTTCTCCGCGAAAATGCTCCTACTTTGAATGAGGATAAAACTGACCGGCAAGTGGTTGCTGCGGTCAATGCCCGGAAACATACTGATTTTCTTTGCCAGAACTACATCTTGAACGAACTTGACAACACATTATACGTCTACAGTCCTATCAAAACAGCGAAGGAACTTTGGGAGTCTTTGGGGAAAAAATACAAAACGGAAGATGCCGGCTCAAAGAAATTTGTGGTTGACAAATTCCTGGACTTTGTGATGGTTAATTCTAAGATTGTGATCAGCCAAGTTCAAGATCTCCAATTCATTCGACATGACATTCACGCAGAAGTCGTGTCTCTCAGTGAATCCTTCTAAGTTGCAGCCTTAATTGAGAAATTACTATAAGGCTGGAAGGAATTTAAGAACTACCTCAAACACAAGCGCAAAGAAATGTCTTTAGAGGAACTAATTGTGCGTTTGAGGATTGAGGAGGACAACCGCAATTCTAAAAAACGGGCTGGTAAGCATCCTATGGAGTCTAAGACAAATGTGGTGGAACATGCTTCAAAAGCAAAGAAACGGAAATTTTCTGGAGAAAGTTCATCACAAGGCTCTGAAGGAGGGGAAATTAAAAAGTACAAGTTTAATGGCAAATGTTACATCTGTGACAAAGAGGGACATCGGGCTAAAGATTTCCATAGCAAAGGCAAAAGCAAAAGAAGAACAAGCAAGGAGGCTTGCTCAAGCCCATATGACCAAAGTGGGCAATATTTCCAATAGTGTAGAAGACATCAATCTTTCTGTAGTTGTTTCCGAGGCAAATCTTGTCGGAAATCCTAAGGAATGGTGGGTGGACACTTGTGCTACTCGCCACATCTGTGCCGACAGAAAGATGTTCACATCTTATTCTACAGTGGACAACGGTGAACAACTTTTTATGGGCAACTCCTTAACTTACAAAGTTGAAGGACAAGGAAATATTGTACTTAAGATGACATCTGGAAAGGAACTCACTCTCAACAATGTGTTGCATGTACCGGACATTCGCAAGAATCTAGTCTCTGGATCTTTGTTGAGTAAAATTGGGTTTAGGCTAGTTTTTGAAAGTGACAAGTTTGTACTTACTAAAAACGGGATGTATGTAGGAAAATGTTACATGCCTGATGGCTTTTTCAAAATGAATGTAATGACTGTTGTACCCTCTGTTATTAATGAAAATACATCTTTTTCTTACTTGCTTGAGTCTTCAAATTTATGGCATGGTAGACTTGGACATGTTAATTATGGATCTTTGTGTAGATTAATTAATATGGAATGTTTACCTAAATTTGACATTGATTCAAATCATAAATGTGAAATTTGCGTTGAGGCAAAATTATCCAAAACTCCTTTTCATTTAATTGAAAGAAGTACGGAACCACTTGAATTAATTCATAGTGACATTTGTGATTTTAAATTAATTCAAACTATGAGGTAGGAAAAAGTATTTTATCACTTTTATAGATGACTATACAAGATATAGTTATGTTGATTTAATTCGAACCATGGATGAAGCTTTGGAAACTTTCATTTAACATAAGAATGAAGTTGAAAATCAACTTAGTAAGAAAATTAAGAAACTTATAAGTGATAGATGTGGTGAATATGAATCACCTTTTGGTGAGTTTTGTAAAGAACATGAAATAATTCATCAAACCACCGCTCCTTACCCACCTCTCCTTGTCCCCTGAATAAATGTAGATATCAATAGAAAGGAAGTGGTAGGCCGTAGGTTCAAGAGCATAGGCTCGTACACAGATTTTTGTCTAAGTGCATAGGGAAGAGAGAGACCAACTAGCAAATGTAGGGGGGTACCTACCAGGAGGCTAGGAAACTACTTAATAATAGAGAGGCAGACTATCAGGAAGGGAGAAGGCCCCTCTAGTAGCTGCACCAATGAATGTCTATAGCAGATAGTACATAGGTTTTTATCTCTATTAGACTTTAAAAGAAATGATGAATGCCATGTTAATAAGTTCTAGATTACCTCAGAACTTGTGGGGGGAAGCAATACTTTCTGCTAATTATATTTTAAATAAAGTACCCTGAAAGAAAGTAAATCAAACACCTTATGAATTGTGGCATGAGAAGTACCATCTTACAAATACTTAAAAGTGTGGGGATGTTTGGCTAAAATGGCTATTCCTAGTCCTAAAAAGACTAAAATAGGTCCTAAAACCATTGATTACATTTTCATTGGTTATGCCAAGAATAGTAGTGCATATCGGTTTTTGATTTGTAAATCAGAACATTTTGAAATGCAAGTAAATACTATTATTGAGTCCCGGAATGCATCATTCTTTGAACATGTATTTCCAAATAAAACTGGACAAGATACTAGTAATAATAAAAGATCTCATGATACTATTACTAGTCAGCAAGAGATAGATCAAAATGAGGAAAAGGAATTTAGGCGTAATAAACGTGCTAGAACCTCAAAATCTTCTGGTCTAGAGTTTCTAACATTTTTGTTAGAAAATGAGCCCTTAGCTTTTAAAGAGGCTATGTCCAATCCTAAAGCTCCTTCATGGAAAGAAGCTGTCAATAGTGAAGTTGAATCCATCTTGCAAAATCACACTTGGGAATTGGTGGATCTGCCACCAGGTTGTAAACTTCTTGGGTACAAGTGAATTTTCAAAAGGAAAATGAAAGCGGATGGATCAATTGCCAAAAACAAAACAAGACTTGTGGTCAAAGGTTTTAGACAAAAAAAATGTCTTGATTACTTTGATACATACTCACCAGTTACTAGAATAACATCCATTAGAATGCTAATTGCTATTGCATCTTTGTACAATCTAGAAATTCATCAAATGGATGTGAAATCCGTTTTCTTAAATGATGAGTTACATGAAGAAATTTATATGGAACAACAAGAAGGATTATCTGTTCCAGGAAAAGAAAAAAAAGTGTGCAAATTGGTTAAATCATTATATGGTTTAAAACAAGCGCCAAAACAATGGAATGAGAAATTCGACAAGGCAATGATGTCAAATGGATTTAAAATTAATGAGTGTGACAAATGTGTTTCTATTAAAGACACAGACAAATGTTATGTCATTGTATGTCTTTATGTGGATGATATGCTCATCATAGGTAGTAATAATGATATGATTAAAACTACCAAGAAATTGTTGAATAAACATTTTGACATGAAGGACATGAGTATTGCTGATGTAATTCTTGGTATGAAAATTACTAAAACATTAGAAGGTAATGCTTTGTCACAATCTCACTACATTGAGAAAATACTTGACAAATTCAGCAAAGATGATGATCATCTCGCTAAAACACTTGTGGATGTTAATTTGTTTATTTCTAAGAATGTATAGGAAAGTATTTCTCAATTAGAATATGTACAAATTATTGGAAGCTTAATGTATTTGATGAACTGCACTTGCCCAAATATAGCTTATGTAGTAAGTAAATTAAGTAGATATATGGGTAATCCATGAGTAGAACATTGGAAAGCTATTATAAGGGTTCTTAAATATCTTCGATTTACTCGTAACATTGGGCTTAATTATACTAGATATACAACAGTACTTGAAGGATACTGTGATGTAAATTGGATATCGAATACTAGAGACTCAAAGTCCACCAGTGGGTATGTCTTTACTCTTGGTGGGGCGGATGTATCTTGGAAATCTTCCAAACAGACTTGTATTGCTAGGTTTACTATGGAATCAGAATTCATAGCTTTAGATAAAGCTGGGAAAGAAGCGGAATGGCTTCGCCGCTTCCTTAAAGATATTCCAATGTGGCTAAAACCGGTGCCTGCTGTATGCATACATTGCGATAGTCAATCAGCAATAGGTAGAGCACAGAGGCATATGTATAACGGTAAGTCACGACACATTCGTCGTCGACATAACACCATGAGACAACTACTCTCTAATGGAATTATTTCCATTGAATATGTGAAGTCTAAAGACAACATATTGAATCCACTAACCAAAAGGTTAGCAAGAGAGCTAGTTAAGAATTCATCAAGGGGAATGGGACTTAAGCCTATTAAATAAGAGTTACCACAACGACAACCCAACCTAGTTGACTGGAGATCCCAAGATCTAGGTTCAAAGGGACAACCGAGTTGTGTATGACTCAGAAAGATCACTGGGGAGTCCAATTCCTACCCATTTCTATGATGAAATAGTGATGTTTGCAGCGTTGTAGGCTAAATACTTTTAATGATTCTTATATCTAGGTAAACCTAGTGGAGTATGACAGAATACTCTTCATAAGAATCACCTATGTGGGTGTGAACTGGGCCGGTTCTATGAGATTTGTGAAGGGCTACAAGTCTTTAGAGCACTCATGAAAGACCAGGTTGTTCAGGGCCAAAATGAAAACAATAGTGAGAACTAAACTATGTCTGGGGATATAATATATGAGTTCTATTGTCTTGGTTTACACAACCGGCTGAACAATTCAAGACATCATGTTCACTAGTTAGCTAGTAAATCCGATAGTGTCTCACAAGGGAAGGTTCAAAGCCAAAAGCTACATATCCTTTGCAGAATATTTCCAATTTCTGTACTCTCTGTATTTAGATCATGTTGTTGCATTTTCTCTCCATCAAATTCCATTCATGTGAGGGATTGTTGAAAAATTTGGTTTTATAAGGTTTATTTTGGGCCAACTTTGAGCGCAAAATTGAGTGGGCCCCAAACGTCTTTTGGGGTGAATCCAAAGAGGTGACGTGTTCCTTGTTGCATGGCAAGTCACACAATGAAAACGGTTCGTCAAAACCATTTATGAGTGAATCGAAAGTTGACGTCATTTTCGGGTTTATGGAATTGGACATTTAAAGATTTAAATGTGGGTTTCTTTGTAAAGCTAGTCCTACATTGAAACTTGAAGAGAACTTATGTGTGTATATAAGTTCTAAGTGACAACACTTGGATTGGGCCCCAAAGGGGACCCCAAGTTTGTAGAAGGAAGGAGTTATCGACAAAGTGAACCTTAGCCCAAACCACCACATACACACACGCGCCGCCGTCCTGTTGTGCCAGGCACTAGTGTGGGTCAGGTCGGTTCTTATATTAATTTTTTCCAAAATTAATTCAATTTTGAATTTAATTTTTTTGTCCGTTGTTACCTCTTCCAGTCCATTTTTCCAAAACAGATTAAACTGTCCAAACAGTTCTCAAATCTGTCTGAACAAGGACAGATTCATTTTCTGTACAAATTGCACCCGAACAAATTCATTTTTTGCTCAGAACAGATTTAAATCTGCCCAAGTAGTTTTGAACAGATTAAAACTGAGGTTCAATAGGTTCATATGTTCAAAACAGATCAGGAAAACTGCCCAGCAGTTCTGGGCAGTTGTATAACTGCTGCAGTTAGCATACTCGTTCAAAATTCAAATCTGAATCTGTTGGATAGATTCATACTTGTTTGGATAGTGTATTTTGCCTATAAATACCAGATTTGTTCCAGCATTTTAGGATTCCAAAAAATTAATTTTTGTTGCCTTCCTTTTGCTCTCTTGCATCAATTATTCTTTATATAATTTATAGGAAAAAATTTAGAGAGTATAGAACACAAGTTCTAGTCCGTCGGAAAAATTTGTTTGGAGTGCTACTACAAATTTGTGAAGATCATTGTATCCTGGGAGATAGACGCCATTAGTCCATAAGCACCATAGCGGGGTGAATTTGTCTTAAGGACAGAGTGTGACACACTTGACTCGATCTTTTAAATATTCATTCGGTTCGGTAAAAATAAATTTGGTACATAATTTATTTTATTTGTTTGATTTGTTACAATTTTATTTATTATTCACAGAAGGTTGTTCCAACATATATGTCATCTATTGTTCTCCAAACACTTAACAATATAGCCCATATTCCACCACCTTCTACCAATCATAGTAGTGGAAGGTACCACATGAATATACCCTATCTAGATACAAGAATCACCCCCAACGGACTATTTGAATGAAACATATTGGCTATTATAGTTAGTATCATCATATTTTATCATTCTGACTTGTTTGCTATTACAATGGGTTTTGTTTCTTTCAAGTTGTCATCTCAACGTGAGAGAGCGTTTTGGTTTTATAGACCCATTTTTAGACTGATTTTGTGATCCAAACCATTCATTTTTAGGACTCGTTGAGTATAATATTCATGCAAAAAATGAAGATGATTGGATATCAGTAGTTATATGTTTGAATCATATTTGTTTTAAAAAAGAATTGATGACAAAAATAATTTTAAGAATAAACATCCATTTTCGAAATGCAAATTTGTTTCAAACATATAGTTATTGATGTTCGATCATCTTGAATTTTTGCGTGAATATTCTACCTAACGAGTCATAAAATGTGACCGCTTTGCATCACCGAAATTTGTCCAAAAATGGACATACCAAGTCCAAACGCTCTCTCATGTTGAGGTAGCCAACATGAGATGAGAGAAGCGTAACCCTATTACAATAGTTATTTTTTTTTTTAAAAAAAAATTCAAAGTTAGCTACATTTGAAGAGCGTTGGGAGGCTCTTTAAATAGTTTGTGTGTATAAATAGGAAAACTAATAACTGGCGTTGGAATACATAGATTAAGGTAAAATAAAGAATATATATATATTTTTATTTTATATTTTAGTTAGTGAAAAATGAATAGTATGATTAGTGTTTCTTAACAACGTACACATTAACAAAATTTATATAATAATATATAGGGTTTGGTTTATTTGAAGTTGTCATCTTAACTTGAGAGGGCATTTGGGCTTAATAGGCCCATTTTTAGACCTATTTTTGTAATTCAAACCATTCGCGTTTTAGGACTCGTTGAGTAGAATATTCATGCAAAAAATTAGAATGAATGGGTATTGGTAGCTATATGCTTGAATTATATTTGTTTTAAGAAAACATACGACAAATATAATTTTAAGAATAGCCATCTATTTTTTATAATACAAATTTGATTCAAACTTATAGGTACCAATATCCGATTGTCTTGATCTTTTGCATGAATATTTTACTCAACGAGTTCTAAAAAGTGAACTGTTCGAATGTCCCAAAATGAATTTACCAGGTGCAAACGCTCTCTCAAGTTGAGATGGCCAATTTGAGAGAAGTCAAACCCTAATATATATACCCAAAAATTACTTATAAAGTACAACTATGGAGCACATTCATTTTGGATCTAGTCAACATTACACAAATTTTGAAAGAATAGACCGAGTAAAATGGTGCCACCATCTTATGTGGTATTACTGACCAATAAAAATCAATAAATGTTTATATAATAATATATAGGGTTTGGTTTCTCTCAAGTTGTCATTTCAATTTAAGAGAGCGTTTGGGCTTAGTAGGTCCATTTTGGGACCGATTTTGGTAATTCGAACCGTTCATTTTTTAGGATTCATTGAATAGAATATTCATGCAAATAATAAAGATGATTGGACATTGGTAATTATATATTTGAATCATATTTTTTTTTTTAAGAAAATGGACGACAAATGTAGTTTTAAGAATAGCCATCTATTTTTTGTAATATAAATTTGATTCAAACGTATAGATACCAATATTCGATTCTACTCGATGAGTCCTCAAAAGTGAACTATTTGGATCATCAAAATCAGTCCCAAAATGAATTTACCAAAGCCAAACACTCTCTCAAGTTAATAGGGCCAATTTGAGAGAAGCCAAATCCTAATAATATACTCAAAAATTGCTTATAAAGTACAACTATGGAGCACATTCATTTTGGATCTAGTCAACATCACACAAGTTTTGAAAGAATAGAGTAAAATGGTGACACCATCTTACGTGGTATTACTGACTAATAAAATCAGTAAATGGATTAATATACAAACCTAGTCTATTATTAACCCAAGGTAAAATATATTCTTACAAAAAAATTATACAAAAATTGTCAGTAGAATAATGTGGCAACGGTAGTGACAGTGATAGTGATATTTATGTAATTAAAAATTAACTTAATGGATTACTTGTTTTAAAGTGATAGGCTCATAATGGTGCCACATCATTATGTATAAGTTTTTGTATTTTTTTTGTTTTTTTTGTTTTTCTATTTGTGTATCAGCTCATAACTCTACAATGTTGTCTACAATATTATGGTTATCGCAAAACGAGATAGCTCGTTGAACGTGTTACATGAAATCACCGTCACATGTAATATATATCCATTTTCAATATATTAATTTGAATAAATTTTAGAATAAATTATATTGATCGGCCTATTTGAAAAGAATATATAGTAAGTCCCACAAGTTTACCATAATTACATTGGGCTCCCACGAGATTTTAATTCACATAACACTTATGGTGTGTTTGGTTGGGAGATTTGGGGAGGGATTTAGAAAAGGAAAGGGAAAATGTGTGTAAAACTATGTGAAATATATATATATTTTATTCACATTTCACCTACCTTTTCCATTTCTTTTTCCAAATCCCTCTCCAAATCCCCCAACCAAACACAGCATTAATCCATTTTTTTCATAAGAAATTCATTAGTTGTATGGATGAAAAAAATGATATTATTATTCATTTTTATACTAAAATGTATATTTTACATCATTTCTTTTTATGTCTTCACATTATTTGCATTAGTTTCAATTTTTTTAACGTTACTAAAAAAGAGGTCAGTATAATTAGGGGTGTACAAAATACCCACTAAATTGAAGAACTGGACCAACCCGACCTTTTTCTAGGTGGGGTTGGTTCAGTTTTTAAGAACATTGGTTTGATTTCGGATATTCAAATCATCAACAAGGTAAGATTGAGTTGGTTCTTAGTTTAGGCCTTGCCTAAACTTAGCCAATTCGAGAAACCGATATATATACTAGGTAGTTTTGATTATGGGACAAAGTGATATTATATATATATATATATATATATGTGGTTTTGGCCCATATATATATATATATATATTAGAAGGTGTGTACATCTAAATGGACCTGCAGCGATACTTCTAGTGAAAATTTGACAGTTAGAGGTAGACCTCGTTCGAAATCGGCGAGAGCGCCAACTGATAGATTTGATGCCGCGAAGGATCAGTGTGCCTATTGTCACAAAAAGGGGCATTAGAAGAAGGATTGTCCAGCTTTGAAGAAGAAAGAAAATGATGAGTCTGATTCCAATGTAGCACAAGGTGATTATGATCATTTTGAATTTTAGGTGGCCGTCGGCCACTTGATCTTAGAAGATTCGCATTTGTTGATTTGGAGAAGATCTTGTGGCAATCTACTTCAAATCTTGATGGAGCTTTGGCATCCTTTTGCAGCCTCTTGGAGGCATTGTTTTGGCGGTCTTCCCTAGATCCTTGGCGACTTATTTGAAGTCTTGATTTTTGGCAAGTTTGTTTATCTTAGTGAGTTAGAGAGTTTCGATTCTGTCTCTCTTTCTCTTGTATTTTGGGATCTTTGCCTATGTTTAACTAGATCCATTAGTGTCTCTTTATGAGATTTGTTTCTTAACTTGTTTTTGAGAGGTTTTGGGTTTAGTGAGAGAACTTGTATTTTGGGATTGGTTGGAGTAGTTTTGTGTTCGGTGTTAAATTGAACTTGAAGCTCACCATTTAGTTTTTTTTGAAGCCTCTCATTGATTCTGGATTGGTCTCCTCAGCATTAGATCAAGCAGGTTGTTCATCATGGTTTTGTTTGAAGTTGTCCATGACGACTTGTTTGGCGTTTGGAACTTGGCACAATGATGGCGTTTGGAATTTGTTTCCTTATCGCAGAATAATTAGAAGAACTGGTTCAATTCATTCTACAATTTGTCTTGGATTGGCTCGATGCATCTCAGGCCTTATCGCTTAGTTCATTTGGCAGTTGTTTCGTGTTCACTTTGAAGCACTTGTTTAGATTGGTATCTCGCCAAGGTGGAGTTTTGTTCAAGTTTGCGTGACTTGATTGTTTTGGTGTAAAAGTTGGAGAACCTTCGCCAAGGTGGAGATTTGTTATATTGAGTTAATTCAATTGGGTTATCTCATTGAGTATTCAATGGGTTGGCTCAAATTCTAGAAGGCTTGCAAGTGGGCAAATTGCACTTCTAGAATCTTGCTAGATACATTGCACTGTTGTTTTGCAGGTGTAACTTGCAAGCAAGTTGGCAAGTTGATGCTATGGAAAAGTACCCTTTTGTCTTCAAGAATTGGTATATAACTAGGGGTGTTGGTAGAATGGAAAAGGCAAGCAAGTGAAGAGGAAGAAAGTGAGTATTCAAGTGTGAGAGAGTGAGTTAAGTTTGAGGGTGTTGCCTTATCCTCTTTCTCTAATTGTAATCTTGTTTTGTTTTTTAATTTTCTTCCTCAAGTTTAGTGAAAATTTGCTCCCGTGGATGTAGGTGATTTACTGAACCACCTAAACTTGTGTGTTTCTTGTTTGGTTGCTTATTTTGTGTTTGTTTTAGGGCTCTGAACACAATAGAGCTCCTACCATTAGGTGAAAAAATATTGTGTGTAATGATAACACTATCTTATGTAATGTCATTGGTCAATAAAAAGTCACAAAAGAATTAAGTGGACAAGTTTTGTCTCCTAACATTGTTGTTGGTTCCTATCGCAAATTAATATTGCTCATCAGATGGTCATACCACCACGTTGTATTATCGTTACATCTAATATTTACTTGATAAGGTCTCATTTTGATATTTAACCGAAAGCCTCACACAACCATAAGCCTATTAAAGAGCCAAACTGGAGGGGCCTAGACAGGCTAGCATACCTAAGTGCAAAAATAAAAAATAGAGGTGAATAATAACGTCGTCCCCCATAGGAAGTCGAAACTAAAGCCACTTCTTCCAAACCCAATAAAAGTGAGCTCTCATCTGCTAGTCTACCATCCTTGGTGATAAAATAATTACAAATCAATGAAGTGGGTGCAAATGAGAATTTCCATTGATTTGTAATTTTTGTCTCATTTTTTTGATATTCCTTAAAAAAAAAAAAAAAAAAAAAAAAAAAACAGGTAGACACAGTAAAGAGGGGTGTAATGTACCATTGCCAAACTTGGCACATTGCTGCAGTGAACACGTGAAGTTACAATGTTGGAGTTTAGCAGAAGAAGAGTATTTTCCATTACCAATGACACAATTTTCCAAACATTTCACTGCGCATCGAATTATGCTCTCTTCTTCAACAATGCAACCAAAAATACATGGTCCAAAGCAACTCCGTAATGTTGCTCTTGCATCCCTTGCTGCAAACACAACTAATATCATTAACACCACCACACCAACTGACCCAACTCCTCTTTTCTCCTCCATCTCCCAGCCTCACCTCTCTCTCTCTAATGGTAACACCACTCATCACCACAATTTATAAGTGAATAGTGGTTGTTCAGTGTTCATCTCGGCAATTTTCCATTGTATAGATTTGGTGTAGGTGAAAATCCATCTTTAAAGAGGATATCGATAGTTGATAATTTATTCATATGCAAATAAAAAATGGATTTGAATTCTCTCAAGTTAGCCATCCAACTTGAGAGAACAGCCTGAGCTTAGTGGGTCCATTTTGGGGCTTATTTTGATAATTCAAACCATTCATTTTTTAGAATTCATTGAGTGGTTCTTATTTAATGTTCATCTTGACAATTTTCCAATGTACGGATTTGGTGCAGGTGAAAATCCAACTCTAAAGAGGATGTGGATAGTTTATAATTTATAGATATGCAAATAAAAATTGGATTTGAATTCTCTCAAGTTGGCCATCCAACTTGATAGAACAATTTGTGCTTAATAAGTCAATTTTGGGACCCATTTTGGTAATCCAAATTGTTCACTTTTTAGTACTTATTAAGTAGAATACTTATGTAAAAAAATCAAAATAATCAAACATCAGTAGCTTTATGTTTGAATTATATTTGTATTACAACAAAATAGAGAGTTATTCTTGAAATTATATTTGTTGTTCATTTTTTCGAAATAAATATAATTCAGACATATAGTTACAAATATTCGACCATGTTGAATTTTTTTGTGAATATTCTGCTCAAAAAGTTCTAAAAAGTAACGGTTCAGATTACTGACTCCAAAATGGACCCACCAAGTACAAGTGCTATCTCAAGTTGAACGGTCAATTTGAGAGAATCAAAACCTGAAAAAAATTGTACAGGTTAATTTCACTTTTATCTATTGAATTATTGTTATTTTCAATTTCATTTCTAAACTATAAATTTGTCTTTTTAGTTTCTAAATTTTTTAATTTCAGTTCATATGGTTTAATTGAAGACAATTTATCCAAATTAGTAACCATTAAAACCTAACCTAATGGGCAAAAAGATAATTTTGCAATCTAAACAACTTAAATCATATAACCAAACTTCCACCTTCTTATGAATACTATATTAGACAATCTACATCCTACAACTAAATATGCATATTCATGTTTTTCTTCATTCCTTGTTTTAATATAGTTAATAAAAAAAAATGAATGTTTGATTGTATGATATAAATAGTTCACATTTTGAAATAACATTTTTGCTTATCAAATTAAGGTTTAACGGTTGTTGATTTGGACTGATTGTCTCTAATTGGACCATATAAACTAAAATTAAAAATTTTAAGGAGTGAAATAAATAAATTAATAATAGTTTAAGGAATAAAACTGAAATTAACTAAAATTTGTAAACAAAAATGCAGTTAAATCTTGATTTGGATTAAATATGTAAATGATCTCCAAAGTATCCATCTTTCATCATTTTGATCCTCGATATTTTAAATGTGTTAATTTGATCTCAACATTACACTCATCACTAATTGTTTCTCCCATATTATTAAATAAAATATCAAAATAATTCTTGTTATATATAAATCAATTACATTTTGAATAAGACATCACTTAAAAAATGCCTTACGTATGATATCAATTGTAGACACAAATGGAGGTTGGAATCATAATAACAAAATTAGTGGCTCATCCGAATTAGCTTTTCTCCAATTTGTTATCGGATTAGAGGGTGTTGTTTGGTTATTGTGGGTTTTGATCTGGACCCATCTCAATGATCTAAACCACTCAAACTATAGAGTTCATCGAGTACATTATCTCTTAAAAAATCATGTTGATCGGATATCGATAGACATTTTATTAGATCACATTTCCGTCAATGGCATGCATAATTTTCAAATAAATTGTGATAGAAATATGATCTAACCAAGTGGCTATCGATATCCAATTACCGTGATTTTTTACAAAGATGATGTAATTGATGAGTTATACACATTAAACGGTTTGAATTATCGAGATGGGCTCAGATTAAGGCCCAAAATGGCGTAACAGTACCCTTTAGTCTAATAACAAATCGGAGAGGAGCCAACTCCTCTAAAATGATTAAATATTAGTGGGGGCTTACATGGGACTAGGAGTGTAAATTTGGCCCGGCCCACCTGGGCCCGAGCTCAGGCCGGCCCATATCGAGCCTCGCGGGTTACTGCTAAATTTGGGCCTGGTCGGGCTGGCCCACGAGCCAGAAAATTAGTCCTAGGGGTATTCAAGCCTTGGGCAGCCCAGGCTTAGGTAGGCCTGAACATTTT
Organism: Camellia sinensis; assembly: GCF_055761805.1. Lineage (NCBI taxonomy): Eukaryota > Viridiplantae > Streptophyta > Magnoliopsida > Ericales > Theaceae > Camellia > Camellia sinensis. The sequence continues at coordinate 20,656,650 of NC_138966.1, forward strand.
TTTTAAATTTTTTTTTCAATTTTTTTTCCAAAATTTTATTCTTTTCCACAAAAAATGACACTGAGTCTCAGGCGAGGTGGGCTTCAGATTGGGTTTTGAGTGGACATTGAGCGGGCCAATGGGTTGGGCCTCCAAATGACGGCCTAGGCCTAGGGTCCCAGGCAGGGCCTACCTCGGGGCCATGGGCGGGTTTCGAGCCGCCCATAGGCTGCGGGCTATTTTTACACTCCTACATGGGACCTATGGCATTGAGAGTTGGAGATGTATTGGATTAGACAATAAATAAAATGTAATACAAAAAAAATAAGAAGGGTAAATTAAACTTACCTCTCCTGAAACTTTTAACAAATATAGAGACATTTCATGTGATTTTAATAATTACATAAATTTTCTCTATTTTTATTGATAATATCAAAAATTTTCCATACAAATGGTGTTACTTGGGTGTAGAAATGATCATATTATCCTTTGATTTTTACGTGAAAAAGACAAAAAACCTATAAACCAAGATGTCTTATTCATTATCAACATGGGCAAATTATGCTTACCTCCCCTAAGGTTTTGCAGGTATATTATCAAAGATCCATACATATTTTAGCATTATTTAATAAAATTCTTAAATTATTAAGACATTATTAATACATTTAATGAAAAAACTTAATTTTCATTAATGAAATACTTAAAAATAAACAAAAATAAACAATCTCTCTAAAATTAATGTTAGATAGCATCCTAATAATTTAATATAAGACTAATTCCACACTACATAAACAATATAAAATTTAACATTTTAAGTAATGTATTTATTATTTGAATTTTTTTTCTTCTTAAAGTTGAAATAAATGGATTTATTTCTTTCCTGGTAATTTACATTACTTATTTATTCATATGTAATAAAATTATTATTTTATCTTTTCTCAATTATATAATATTATGAAATTTTAATTTTTATCTTTAAGTCATTAAACTTCTAATCAATATGTATTTAAAAAAATGCAGGTTAATATTTCTTACATGATTAAAAAAAATTAAAAAAACAAATATAGAAGTAAAAAAAAAAAAAAAAAACCTTACGGTTTCTGACAATATTAAACCAAACACATTCATTATCAGTATTAATCTTAACCTTAAATGTACTAAATTTAGTTTACCCTATATATGAAATTGTTGTTTATTTTTCATAAATTTTTCAAATATAAATGTGATTTCTTGACTCTATTTTTTTTTTTCCAGAACAAGTTTTTGAAATTTTGTAAACAAAAAATAAAATAAAAATTCAGCCATTAATGAAGGTGATGAATTAAATTAAGATTTAATTTAATGAAAATAGTCTAAATGAGATAACTAAAGATGGAGGAATATATTTTAAGTGTCATACATAATAAAGTAATTTATTATTTAATTATTCTCAAATAATTTTTCAGTCATGTAAAGATTAATTTTAATTTTAAGTGTAAAAATAACAAATTCTTTGAATTATTTATTATTCTCAAATCATTTCTTCATCCTTCATTTCCTATCAACAAATTTTAATTTTAATTTTAATCCTCCACGTCTATTTTTTCTTAAAAAAAATGTTAAATTTATGTCACTATAATTGTTGAACTAATTATAACTTTTATATGAACGATCTATACACATTGACAAAATAATCAATAAATTGACTCATTGAAGTGTGTCCCATGATGGGTCCATATGTCTAAACTAAATAGTCTAATATTGAAAAATGGTGCTCGGAAAATCTTACTCTAATAAGAAAAACAATAATACTAACAACAACAACAATAATAATAAATATAGAATGAGATTGAGGATTTGTTCCATGGCTTAGAGCACGCAATAAAATTAATTCTCACTCTTGCTTTGTTTTTGGGGCCTATAAATAGAGTGTAGTATAGTCCATATAGGCCTGTCAATGGGTCGGATCCGGGTCGGATCTGCCAAAATCCGATCCGATCCGATTAACTATTAATCTGAATCCGAATCCGAATCCGATTATTGAAAATCCGATTATACGTGATCCGATCCAATCCGTTTTACACGGATATCCGATCCGAATAATCCGATCCGATCCGTTTTTTTTTTTTTTTTTTTCAAGCCAGCCATAAAGTCAAGAAAATACCAATTATAAAAAAAACATAGCAGCTTTTTATAATGAAAAGTTCATCTTGATGTTCTGACTTTCCTAATGCAAAACATAACATCATTTCAAAGCATCTTTCCAAAACAAAACATCATAATTTCTCCCCTTGTGATACAATCAAAAATACATAAATGAGGGCTTTCACAATGTAGCATGAAGTAACAACAAAGAAAAACTTTTTAAAAAAAATATTCAATTCCAGCAAACTAAAAGTGAAACTGAAAAATATCTAGCATGTTTGACTAGCAACATCAAAATTGGAAACAAGTCTATTTCATTACACATGCTAAACATATGTTCTCGGATTTTGAACATACAAATCAAATCAAACAATACTAAGCTGAGCAGTCTAATTCAAAGCTTACAAGCCTAACCCAGCTCAATAACTCAACCTGATCATATCCCAGATAGAGTACAAAAGTCACTGTTGCATTCATGGTGTAAAAACAACTCAAAAGATGTCACCAGGTTTTGAGAGACAATGGAGCATCATTACAAAGCAACAAACCAATCACTTGGTTGCAAATTAAACGGTGATGTGATTCAGTTTCACTATCACCAATCATATCCAACTCAAAAAGAATAATTCCATCATTGACAAAAAAAAAAAAAAAAAGTAACATCAGCCACCAAAACATTGCCACTGCATTCTCTAACTTACAAGAGGTCAGAATTTTATGACACACTTTTGGCACAAAAGTAAAACCAGAAAAAACTCATGAAAGACTCCTATGAAGAACAAGCTATGCTATACTATCTGAGAGCTAACAATAGTTTCCCAAACATGTTTGTGTCTCTTTTGGTCTTCTCTATTAGTTCTTCAGTATCTTCTCTTGTTCTTTGCTTCTACTACGATAACATCAGCCACCAAAACATCTGCAGAAGTAATTTTATCAATGTATCAGCAAGTGTAAGAGAAGATAAAAACAATAATGAAAACAATTTTGTTGATAAAGAGCAGTGGACCCAAGTAAAGTTACCGATCAGGGAGGAGACTTATTTTGTTATATATATATATATATATTTATTTATTTTGTTATATATATATATATATATTTATAAGGCAACTGCATCATGTGGTATGACCCTTTAGTTCCACTTTATAAGGCAATTAACATTGTGCCACATAGATGTAGACCACTTATTTTGGTTCAGCTGATAATGATTAGAGAATGAATTGGTTATATCATGAAGTAGCTGCAACTTGTCTCTATAATCCCTTTTGCTTTTGCAATTATGGGACTTCACTGTAGTTATAGAATAAAAATAAAAATAAAAATAAATATGATATGCATCTGTTGCAGTGGTTTCAGCCCCAGAAGCACTTATGGGGACAACTAGGTTCCTCTGTTGCCTTGTTTTGAGTCTAGTACATGGTAGCTTTGTGGGTATGTTCTTATTAAAGCCCAGAAAGGGGACAGATATAGAATGATGAGAACATGGTTTAGAGTAGAGGTGAGGAGATAGAGAACAGCTTGGCCTTTGAGGGCTTGGAAGCAGCTTGGCACAGGAAAGAGAAGAGACTGTGCAGATACTTCCATGTTTGACAATTGAAAGCAGCTTGGCATTTTAGTTCCAATTCTCTCTCATTGTCCTTTCTTTTTCTTTTTCTTTTTTGTTTGCTAATATCTTATACTGTTAATTTTTGTTTTGGTTGTTCCGTAGATATTTCCCATACTAGAGGAGCATTTCTTGCCTTGCAAACTTGGTGAGACAAAATTGGAGATGCCAGCAAGTGTGTGTGAAGATGGTTACTGGTATAGGGGCTTGCAAGGATTTGATGATACAAGAGATCTTGGGGAACGAGCGTGATGAGATGGAGAGTGAAAAGCGTTTTCGTGGACCATATAGAGAGGTTTTTTCAGATGTTGCTACAGACGATGAAACGGAAGGGGCGAGAACTACTGAACAATCTTCTCTCACTGAACTAGATGAGGTAGAGTGGCTAACTATAAGATTAAAGGCAGCAAAGAAAAGATTGAAAGAACTAGAGGAGAGGCGTGCTCAGTATGTTGCATCTCTATTGCTCAATTCTGGGGATAATGAGTGAATGTTTAGTGAAGCACTGATTTGGAAGAACCACTATCTTGCTGTCAATTATCTGAAAGTGCAACTATAGATAGAAAGAGACAACAGATTTGGAAGTAGGCAAAATCAGCACAACCGTCTACCATCTTAACAAAATATATTCAGACGATCCAACACATGTATATGGTAATTGTAAAAAGTACCAATAACCAGAGCAGTTCACATAAGCACTATTAATATTTAAACCAAGCTCCAAGAAGAAAAGTTATGTAACCACATTTCACAACAAGCAGTTCTAGTAAGAGATAATTAAAGCTATATACTCACGATTCTTCCAAGTCAATAACTTTAATAGCAACCGCTTTGTTAAGCTCATTATCAAACCTGCAAATCAAGAAAGCTATTACCTTAATATGCAAACAGATTATCAAATTATGTCAAATACGAATTTCATTGATCACTATAAAGGCATGGGACAAGCCCCATAATCTGAACCATATTTACCCATCTACTTCAAGTGATTCGATTCAATTCAATCCATCTACTCATGTCTGCATTCTTCTACATCTGCAATTTGAAAATAATGTGACATTAAGATATTCATAGAACTAAACTAAATAACATCTAATTATTTAAAAATTTCAATATTTCACTTACTTCTATTTTTGGTTGATTCAATCCAATCATGGCAAGTGATCAAGGCCTCCACAATATCTGGAAGTAATGAAGCACGTGTCTCATCAATCACCCTACCTCCTACACTAAACGCCGCCTCTGATGCAACCGTAGTAGCAGGAACACTTAAAACATCACGAGCTATCCTTGCCAAAGTAGGAAATTTTGCTTTATTCACTTTCCACCAATGTAGAATATTGAAGCTCTCATTACTTGGAAACACCAACTCCTCCAAGTATTGCTCCACCTCTGATTTTTGATAGGCATGAATGTTAGAAGCACGTTCTTGGGCATACCACGCATGAAAAGCAGCCAAACTTTCTTGTTTCGAAGAACCGACAAGCAACTGACTACCACTTGAGCTACTATTTTCAGAAACAAGTGCAATGCTACTCATAGAATCAGAAGAATCACTCCTATACTCATAGAAAAGATCAACAAAACCATTACGGACCCTCTGAATATGCTTATTAGCATCAACACCATAAATAAGCCCAAAGTAGTATTCCACCAAGTCCATTTTAAATCTCGGATCAAGAACCACTGCAATTGCTAACACCAAAGAACATTCTTCCCAATATTTTTGAAATTTCACTCTCATTGGACCGGCCATCAATCGAATGCAATCATACTCACTTTGCTCCCATTTTTTCATTTCAAGTTGAATAAGACAAATATCGGGAAAAAACACATTTGAAGTCGGAAAAGTGGTACCACTAAAGTGAGATGTAGCATCAAAAAAAATCTTCAAGCACCCACAAATCACATTTGCTACATTCCACTCATCCTCAGAAGGATTGTGCTTATATTGTTTGTCAATTTGCCCTAAGCGGTGGAATGCACTTTTCAAATCTAATGCAGCTTCAAGCATTGAATAAGTGGAGTTCCATCTGGTAGGAACATCCATGGGGACTTTCTTTTTATGATGTAACTTAACATGATTCACTGCAACATCAAATTTTTGTTTTCCATAAGGAGACCTCCCTAAATATCTCACACTTTCTCGGATTTTTGAAATAAGACTCCCAATCACCTTCAAACCATCCTGAACAACTAAATTCAATATGTGTGCGCTACAACGCACATGAAACAATTGTCCACCCAAATGTAGTAATCCTTGGTCATGTAGCCATCGCTTTAAGAGTCTCACCATGACATCATTACTCGTTGCATTATCGACTACCATTGAAAATAACTTCTTATCTATGTTCCACTCTAAAATTAGATCTTTGATAAAACTAAACAAATGGTCTCCATCATGCGGGTAATCAATGCGTCTATAAGCAAGGATTTTCTTCTTTAACTCCCAATCATTAGTCACATAATGAGCATTCAAACATGTATAGGCAAAATTCTGATGGTCTGAAGTCCATATATCAGTTGTCAAGGTGATCTTAGAAGAGAGTTCATCCAAAAATTGATATAACTTGGCCTTTTCTATTTCATAAACATCAAGGACATCCGCCCTAACAGTGTTACGAGAAACAAGTTTGAACATTGGTTGAAGATTATTACAAAATATTTCAAAAAATTCATGCTCAACCATGTTAAAAGGATAATTGTGCTTGATTACCATCCTAGAAAAATCCATACGACTTCTCTCTTGATCGAATTTAAAATTCGCAGCCTTAGGAGTAGATTCAGAAGCAGCCTTACTAGCAATCCTAGGGGCATTTGGCCCTTTAAGTACTGGACATGTCTTCGACAAATGATTTTTTAAATGACTAGTCCCTTTCCTACTCTCTCCAACAAATTCCCTATTGCAATGCTTACATCTAGCTATGTCATTTCCATTAGGTCCTTTAAATTTGACAAAGTCATCCCATACCTTTGAAGTTAGTTTTCGAATCCTCTTTGTGGGTCCTTGAGATACATCGTCATCCAACTCGGCATCATCAGCAGTAATAGGTTCGCTATAATCCGAAGACATCTTTAGCTCTAAAACTCAAATATGCACTACACAAGAAATCAAACATAAAGGAGCAGGAGTTCATTTAAAAATAGTGTGCACCAATTTGGAAATTATATAGATTTGTGACTTAGTGATTTTTTTGTGATGTTTTTTTAAACTGTCACTAAAACTTATAGTTAGTGACATTTTTTGTGACAATTTTTATATTGTCGCCGAAAATTAACAAATAGTGACGTTTTTTTATAGTGTTTAGTGAAAAATGGCATTAATTATAGGACATATTGGACAATAAGTCCACCTAGTAGGACATACACGTAAGTCCCCCTTTATTTACTTCTCTGTTTTTTTCTTGTTTTTCTTTTTTTGGGTGGTCATTATGAAGAAGTAAACTATGGTTCTTAATCCAGAGTAAACACAGGTTACCACCAAGAAAAGAGAGTAAACAGGCTTATTGCCATAGCAAATTGGGTAAACTCTTTCACGTACTATTCAATCTTTCAAGGAAACAAAGAGATTGTAATTCAGTATAGACAACAAGGATAACCATCCCCAAATCATTCACCCACATATAAAATGTTGGGAAATAGGAGTAAGAGAATGTGTCGTAAGTTATAACTAAATACACAACTTTTGGAATTTTCAAAAAACAAACAAAGATCTTCTTATATATATATAAAGGTTTCACAGTTTATCCTCAAATTAAGACATTCTAATTCTAATTATAATATACAAAAGCATAGCCATCACTGTATTTAGCAATATAAAGGGCAGGAGCTAATTTATGTTGCAATGAGCAACAATGAGGAAGAAGTGGGGGTGTTCAGCAACTACCTGAGGTTTAATAATTTCTTGGACAGTCTTGAGAGCAAAATTTTCTGGTGGCCCTGACTCCAGTATGGCCCTCCTGAATAAATCCTGATTTACATATCATCGGTTCATAAAAATAGTCACACAATTAAAAAGTAACTAAATTTACACAACAACCCAAAAACAAAGAGTCAAATAGAGAAAAAGGAAAGCAGTTGTTTGTAACACATTTATATAATTTCGAATTCTAACTTTTCAAGTGACCTAGGTGAAAAAATCAGATCTTCATTAACAACATCATTTGTACTAGGACTAAACATCTGAGTGAGGCTCTCTGGGAAAGGTTGTCCATGAAAGTACCTACAGTTACTTCCATGCTTACAAAACCCCTTATTAAAATAGTGACAAGCTTTCGTTGGGAACTCGGATAGGGTTGGAGACCATGGGCTTCTCGCACACGTAGCTTCCGGGTAATAATAATCACTCGAAAAAGCTGAAATTCCTGGATTAGCCAAGTTCATCAAAGGTGAAATCGGAGGCGAAACAACTGGTTTCGACACTAAACCAAGTTGAATTTTGGTTTTGTATATCAAATTGTGGATTAAAGTGTCCGGTCCAAAAGCCAAACGAATCATTTCATGACCGCGGTCTTGTAAAAGAAGATACCCTATTATCTTCTTTGTAACATTCTCTGGTTCAAACTTCCAGATTCTACTAAACACAATATTAGAAGCCTCAAAAGAGTCCATTTTCACATCTAGTCACTCCTGAATAATAAATATAAAATAGAAATATTAATTTAATTGAAAAAAAATAAAGACCCGTATAGAGAAAGAACTTGCCAATCCAAATAATCTATGATTCAAGAACAGAAAATTATACATAGTGATCAAGTAAGAGTGATAAGTGATTTGTGTCAAACTTTACTGTCAAAAAAGAAAAGTATAAGCAAATCTAGGGAAAACCCACATAAGTACTTGTATAAGCAAATCTAGGGAAAAAAAAAAAAAACTACTTGTATGAATCTTTATATCATACTGATGAAAACCCACATAAGTATTCTACACATCTACTTAACAAAAAAAAAAAATAGTAAGATTTGAAAAACCCTCCAATCAAAAATATTCATTTGCTCTTTTTTCAAACTTGACCTTCAAAGTTCTTTCTTTCCAGATTCAAAACCCTCTACAAACTAAATTCTTTTCACACGCCCCAAATTTAAAAATTAAAATTAAAATTAAAAAAAAAATGCCCATAGTTATCAAAAACTATAAAATTAAAAAAATTAAAAAAAAAACTTCCACATTAACAAAACCCAACTCTCATTAACAAAACCCAACTCTCAAATCAATAAAAAGAAACAATAAATTCACGGTCTCCTTTGATCTTGTTCAATATTGTAACAAAACCCAGCTCTCATTAACAAAACCCAACTCTCATTGACAGAGCAATAGGATCAGATCTGATACATACAACTTTAAACCAAGAATCAGATCTGATACGGGTAAGAATCAGATCGGCAACAAAAACAGATCTGATACGTGACAGAGACCCAACAAAAAAAATAAAAAATAAAAAGGAGCAGAGAGATGATCTCTTACAGTTCGTAGCTCCGATCTGACAAGATTTGGACTTCGTTCTTTGAAATTGAGCGTTATGAATCCAATCGGAGCAGAGAGCTCGATTTGGCTAGGTTCATCGTCATCAATCGGAGCATTTTCAGACGATGAGAGAGAGATTTGATCTTCAGACGATGAACTTCAACAATAGAACGCACTTTTCAGACGATGAGAGAGATCTGTTTATGAGAGATCTGATTTCAATGGAATCGGATTAGGCAAACAAACGGATTGGATCGGATTTATCCGAGTCCGACCCGTTTAAAATCGGGCTACACAGATACGGGTTAAACAGATATTCGGATTCGGATTTGCATAAATGGACCGGATTAATCGGATCGGATTCGGATCGGATTCGGGTTATACCCGATCCGTTGACAGGCCTAAGTCCATATTTTCAAAATTGAAATAAGTTACTTTTAAATAGAGAGATAAAGAAAGAAAAATAGCTCAAAATAGTTTGAGAGTTGTGGCAATGATAATGACATTATCATTGATAGCAACAAATGTTGTAGGGGCACAAGATCTATGTCTTATAAGGTGTTACATAAGGTGCTTAGTGTAACACGTTTTATAAGTAGATATAAGTTGTGTACTCGCTTATTAAGTAGGAAATAATTTGCTTTTATGGTTGTACTAAACAAAATTATGAAAAGTTAGATTTTGATATGTTACAAATCCCCAAATCATATCTCAATTTTATTTAATTCACGTATGTTTAAAAAAAAAGGAAAGCATATACCTCTATCACTATTATATATACGTGATTATATTTCCTTTTGCAGTTATTTTTTACATAGCCCAAAAATAAGGTATTAAATTGTGCACCAAACAAAAAAAATAAAATAAAATGAGATGAGTTTCGTAATTTTTGCGAACAGCACCTGTTCTTCCTTGCCCTTAAAAAGCTATTTATATTGGGCTTGGATTAGGACCCAAAAGAAAATTGGACCAAGCTTCTCATCAATTTCAATTAAGCGGTTGTGGGTCCGATGAACTATCTAACTTTAGTACATTTCGGGTAAATTATTTATTTAATAATTAGTTATTTAAAAAATTAAATTTATTGGACATCATTGGTTATGATTGGAATAATTGTCTTTCAAAAATTAGATGCTAAGTATAATTTTGTGAATAGACTATTAAAACAAATGATCGAATTATCTATATTCGATTAATTTGATATTTTTTCATTGACAATTTGTTGATGGATATTACAAAATAGATGATTTAGATAACTAAACTAGACGTGCAGTAGGCTCAAAATTCCCTCATTGGACCCTTCAATCCAATTACTGGACTAGCGGGAAGTCTCTTAAAAAAATGGACACTTACATATAAATCTTAATAGATGGACTTATTGTCTAATAGGTCATATAGATTTTTCATCAAACACTATTAAAAAAAGTCACTAATTGTTAATTTTCAGTGACAGTTTGAAAATTGTCACAAAAAAATCACTAATTATAAGTTTTAGCTACAGTTTAAAAATATCGTTACAAAAAAAGTTATTAATTTTTAATTTTTAGCGATAATTTCAAAAATTCGTCTTAGAAAAACATTATTAATTGTAAATTTTAGCAACAATTTATAAAATCTTAACAAAAAAAGTTACTAACTGTCAATTTTTAGCGACATGTGCAAAAAATCGTCACAAAAAATTATTTTCAGCGACAATTTTACTAAGATTTACTTTCAATAGGATTTGATGGGAATTAATTCAAATTATTAGGGCCTATTAGTAAATTACCCTAAAAAAAATTATGCCATAAAAAGGCATAACACTCAAGCTGTGTTTGAAAAAGGATTTCAAAGAAATTTATAAAAGGAAGGAAAAAGTAAAAATAGTTAATGACATGGATAGGCCCATAAGGCTTACAGCCCACAGCAAAACAACCCCAAACCCATCGCTTGGGACCCATAGCATAACCCAGTTGGCAAAGCCCAGGACAGTTGGAGGCCATCTGGGCATGGAGGGCCAATGACATTCGGGCACATGGCAGGTGAAACACAAAGCCACATCAGCAGACAAAGATCTGCAGAGTTATTGCCACAGCACATCACCATTAATGCAGCCCATCACAGCATTTATTACGACAACACCTCCCCGTCAGAACAGAGCCCCCTCACCCTGAGCAAGGTAAGCTACGGCACAGGCTTTCGGCGGAAGGGGGCACGTCGCAAGGGACAGTGAAATGATTACCAAAGGATATAAGTAAGAATCGAAGACAAGAGGAATGTTAAGCTTTTCTATCTCTCTCTCTCTATATTTCCTTCTTCCTTTACTGATTTGCTCGCCGGAGGGTTCACTGGGGGACTACCCCGTTCCCCTTTGGACTTGCTTGCAGGTCATCTGGCGGAATCATCCGCCTGGATCGGAACTTGAAGAGCTTGGACCAGCCCGACCCATCCGCCCAGGACGAACTGCATCATCAGTTGGCGCCGTCTGTGGGAAACTGTGATTTATTCGTGTGCTAGTTGTGTTCACTATCACCGGAGCCCCTCTTTCTCCCCGTTACCTTTTCCTCTCACCCGTCCAGGTGTATGGTCACGACTAGATCCATGGCTTCTCATCATATTACCGCCGATCATCAAACAAACCCTCTCTATCCAAACAACCCACCACAGTACATCATCGAACTTACCAACAGCATTAACCGCATGGCCGAGCAAAACCAGGCCTTGATCAGTGCTTTACTTCAAAGAAACTCCCCCGCTCCACCTCCAGATATTCCACCCAACCAAGAAAGAACCCCGGTCCACACTGCTCCACAACCCCCTCCGCTCAACCCAAAAGGTTTACAACCTCTTCCTCCTCCACATATGAGCCTACCACTTCCACTCCCACGCCCGTCAGTCGTGGCACTAGCCCCTGAGGGGGAAGCCAGCAGCGTCCAGCCTCCATTGACCGACCATGACGAAAACATTCCCCTCTAGGACGCTGAACTCCGAGCTATGAAGCTCCAACTACAAGGGGTCATGTAGAACATTCAGCACAAGCCCTCAGTCACCGCCAACTCGCCTTTTGTTGCCTCCATCCGGGACAAACCATTGCCCGCCAAGTTCAAAATGCCCACCATTAACTCTTTCGATGGCACAACGGACCCAGTCGACCATCTGGAAACCTACCGCACCCTCATGATCCTCTATGCTTTCCCTGACGAGATCATGTGCCGAGCTTTCCCCGTGACACTGAAGGGATCAGCTCGGTTGTGGTTTAGCCAGTTACCGACGGACTCCGTCTCCACCTTTCAACACCTCAGTGACTCCTTCCTGAGCCATTTTATCGGAGCCCAGCGTCAGAGACGCCCAGCCACCCAACTCCTTAACATTCGTCAGACCGAGGGGGAGTCGCTCCGCAGCTTCGTCACCTGCTTCAACACCGAAGCCCTTTAAGTAGCGTAGAACAACGACAAGGTCATCCTCACGGCTTTCATGGTCGGCCTGCGGTCGTCCGATTTTCTTTTCTCCCTCTCCAAAAACCCTCCAACCACCATGGCAGCCCTACTATCCAAAGCCCAGAAATACATGAATGCTGAAGATTCCCTAGCCATTAAAAATCTGACCCCCAGAGACAAGAGGAAAGACTCAGAACCCAGGACCGCCCAGTATAATAGCCAAACACCCCACTATAATGACCGACCCCACCGAGCCGACCGGTCGGCTCTGACCCGACCGCCCGGTCGGTTCGAGCGGTACACACCACTCAACTCTCCCATGGAACACGTCCTCAATCAGATCCAGCGGGACTACCCCCTCAAGTGGCCCTTGCCTTCACGAAACCCTTCCAATCGCAAAGATCAGTCCAAATATTGCCGTTTCCACCACGACCATGGCCATACCACCGACGAGTGTATTAACCTCAAAGATCAGATCGAGACCTTCATACGTCAGGGCCGCCTCAGCCGATTCACAGACACCCGCCCTCAGCAGAGGCAAAGAACCGACCTTCCCAGGAACAATCGCCGACATACACCACCCCGGAACCAAGCCCACCTAACCAAGGCCATGATCGCCCACCACCACAGCCTCGACCTCTAGGCAATCCCCCTCCATCAGTCGGAGAAATCAGAGTCATTTCAGGTGGCCTTGCTTGCGGGGGACCATCCTGCTCTGCTCAGAAGGCAGAGCTCAGAAAAATAAGGCAGGGCTCAGACAAAGCAGTGGCGACGGTGGACCGACCTTCCAAACAGTCAAAACAGTGGATCGAACCCATCACCTTCACGGACACCGACTGTGCAAGAGTCCGTTTCCCACAAGATGACCCCCTTGTCATTTCCGCCATCCTCTCCAACTACAAGGTCAGACGAGTTCTCATAGACAACGGCAGCTCTTCAGACATCATCTTCCTCAATTGCTTCCGCCAGCTCAAGATTGGAGAAGAAAGCTTGTCTCCTCTCCAAACCCCTCTGGTCGGTTTCACCGGCGATCGTGTGACCTCCATCGGCTCCATCGATCCACCTATAACCATTGGCGAATACCCGAGGCAAACCACTAAGTTGTTCACCTTCCTTGTGGTCGACTGCCCCTCTGCTTACAACATCATCCTTGGCCGCACAGCCCTAAACGCCTTCTAAGCCATCACATCCACATATCACCTTGCCATCAAATTCCCTACCGATCTCGGTGTCGGAACTGTCAGAGGAGAACAGACCGTGGCCAGGGAGTGTTATGTCGCCTCCCTCAAAGAAGTCAAGCTAAAAGAGGCCATGATCATCGAAGGGCTTGACGTCCGAGACGAGGACGAGCTGGTCAGAGGAGAACCTGTGGAGGAACTTGTTGAAGTTAACATTGATCCCACCAACCCCATCAAAACTGCCAAAATCGGCAGCCAACTACCTTCCCAAGCCAAGGCCGACCTTACCGTCCTCCTGACCGAGCACAGAGATGTTTTCGCCTGGACCCATTCAGACATGCCAGGCATTGACCCCTCCTTCATAACCCATAGCCTCAGCATCGAACCCCTTGCCACAATCACCGAGTGGAACACCACCAGGTTTATCTGGCAATCGATCGTTTGCCGATTTGGCATCCCCCAAGCCATCATCTCCGACAACGGCAAACAATTCGACAACGCGAAGTACAGAAAATTTTGTGCAGATCTCCAGATTCAACCATGCTTCTCTTTCCCCGGTCATCCCTAAGCAAATGGCCAAGTTGAGGTCACCAACCGTTCTCTTCTGAAAATCATCAAAACTAAGCTCGAAGCTGCTAAAGGCCTTTGGGCTGAGGAACTACCAAGTGTACTCTGGGCTTACCGAACCACTGCTCGCACTCCCACTGGGGAAGCCCCTTTTCGCTTAACATATGGCGCTGAGGCGGTTATTCCGGTAGAAGTCGGTCTGCCCACCCCCAGGGTTTTACATCCGGATCTCGCCTCAACCGAAGAGCTCCATCGAACAGACCTGGACCTCATCGAAGAGCTCAGAGAGACTGCTGCCGTCAGATTGGCTTCGTACTAGCAGAAAATGAGAACACACTACAACCGCAGAGTTCGACCACGAGAGTTCTCTATAGGCGACCTTGTCTTGAGAGAAGCGACTCTTGCCACAAAGAATCCAACTAAGGGCAAACTGGCAGCCAAATGGGAGGGACCCTACGTTGTGAGAGCCCGACCACGACCAGGCACTTACCGACTTTAAGACATGGAAGGCTGAGACCTTCCCCATCCCTGGAATGCGGAACATTTGAAGCGTTACTATCAATGAGTTCACACTTTTGTATTGTCAACATTATTGTATTTCCCCCTTTGATACATAATGCAAATTCCGACTGAAGTTCTCAGCTTTTATAATTCAACTGTCTGTATGTCGCTCCCATGACACTTTCACTTGCAGCACTTCCAAGCCTCAGCCAGACCGAGCACTCAAAGCCTCGGCCAGACCAAGCACTCAAAGCCTCGGCCAGACTGAGCACTTCAAAGCCTCGGCCAGACCGAGCACTCAAAGCCTCAGCCAGACTGAGCACTTCAAAACCTCAGCCAGACTGAGCACTTCAAAGCCTCGGCCAGACCGAGCACTAGAAGCCTCAGCCAGACTGAGCACTTCAAAGCCTTGGCCAGACTGAGCACTTCAAAGCCTCGGCCAGACCGACCACTCAAAGCCTCCGCCAGACTGAGCACTTCAAAGCCTCAGCCAGACCAAGCACTCAAACCCTCGGCCAAACCGAGCACTCAAAGCCTCGGCCAGACCGAGCACTCAAAGCCTTGGCCAGACCGAGCACTCAAAGCCTCAGCCAGACTAAGCACTTCAAAGCCTCAGCCAGACTGAGCACTTCAAAGCCTCGGCCAGACCGAGCACTCGAAGCCTCAGCCAGACCGAGCACTCAAAGCCTTAGCCAGACTGAGCACTTCAAAGCCTCGGCTAGACCGAGCACTCAAAGCCTCAGCCAGACTGAACACTTCAAAGCCTCAGCCAGACTGAGCACTTCAAAGCCTCGGCCAGACCGAGCACTCGAAGCCTTAGCCAGACTGAGCACTTCAAAGCCTCGGCCAGACCGAGCACTCGATGCCTCAGCCAGACTGAGCACTTCAAAGCATCAGCCAGACTGAGCACTTCAAAGCCAAGCAGGACCACATTTTTAACACTTAGTCACATTTTGAAGCTTATTCACAATTCCCAGACCACGTTTTTACTTAGTTAGATTCCAAAGATGTTCTCACGTATTTCATTTACTAATCAGATTATCTCCCACCCCATCCAGTTTGTTTCTCCAATCTCTTCTCTACAAGTTTACAATTAACCGTTTAGTTACGATTTGCAACCTACTTTTCTGTCCTCATCCATGGATTCTTCATCCGTACTTATTAAACTGGAAGTACTAACCCCCTTCGAATATTATGTTCTACAATTTCATAATCCAATTTTTCAATCAACCACTATCATCCTTTCAATTTTCATACAAATTCAATCTCACTCTGCAGGGAGGCACTTTTAACTTAACTTTGCACGAAATTTTTATTGCACAATTTTTATGACCAGTTTTTGTGACAAGACTTCATTCATTTTAGACAATACAGGCCAACACAATCAACTGACAACATAAACGAAATTTTATTCATTTACAATGTGTACACAAGTTCATTACAATAATAAAAAAAAAGCAAACACAGAGAGGGGGCTCTTCATCTCCCTTGGTTATTCCTCCTCGTTGGATACAAGCTCTTCTTCTTCAATGCCCTCGTCCAGGGGGGTCTGGGCCACATTATTTTCACCAATCGTTACACTACTCAGGTCCAAGTCTGGGAACAGCTCTTCAGCTCTGCGTTTGAACATCTTCCAACCGCTGTCCCAGAACTCAGCCATTTCGTGCTTATAGAAGTCTGACTGCTGGAAGCTCTCAATAACTTCTGTCTCTGTCCTACCTCCAGCAGTCGTCCTTGATGGGCCCACCCCCCCAGATTCTTGCCTAGCCAGATTCCTGGCGACTGCGGCATCTACCGCCATCTGAAATTCAGGAGACCCTTTGTATTGCTCCACTGCTGCAACGCACAGATCAGGGTAGGCCGCCCTCTCAGAAGCCATCTTCGCCCTCTCTTCGTCCAGCTCTCTTTGCAGGGCCCCCCTTTCAGCAGCCGCCGTCGCCCTTTCCTCATCCATTCCCTTCCTTAGGCTCTCCATTTCCGCCATCGCCATCGCCATCGCCATCGCCTTCGCCTTCTCTGTTTCCAACTCCCTCACGAGCCTCCCTTTCTTCTCCTCTGCTTTGACGCGCTCATCCTCCAACTCCTTCAACAGATCTCCAATTCTGGCATCTGCCTCATCTTTTTGCCTGACCAGCTCTTCATTGCTGCTCATGGCCTCTTCATGCCGCTCGATCGCAACGGCGCAGGCTCTTTCAGACTCCTCCAACTTTTTCTGTTCGCCAGCGAGTTGGAACTCGAGCAACACGACCTTACAGCGTGTGTCCTCCAGCTCCAACTTGACTGCTTGCAGCTCAGCATGGGCAGTCTTCCAGTCGGCACTCTCCTTTTTCAACTTGGCCAACTGGGCTTTGGCCTCTTCAGACTTTAGCTTGGCAGCCCCTGCTTTCCTTAGAAGGGCCCCTGCCAAGGTGGTTACCTCCATTTGGGTGGAGCATAACCCCCTCAGCAGGTCAGCCTCATTGAATCCTGATGCCGAGCACAGGGCTGTCTCCTCCACAATCTTCACCAAGTGGTCTGCCCCCGCCCTGGCTGGGCCTTCTTCTCCCTCCAACCTTCCAGCTACCGCGCGAGCGTGATAGATTGCCGTGGCCAGACGGACCCCTCCTTCCTGGGGGGCAGGGCCCTTTTGGGTCTGCTCCCTCCCGCTCGGCGCAACCTCAGTCAACCCAACTCCTACTTGCACTGTTGGGGCAGTCTCCACAACCTCCAATGTTGGGGTGACCTCCACCACCTCTGGGGTATCCTTGGCCACAGGGACCTCCACCTCAGCTGGGGCCACCTTAGCCCTCTTGGCCCCAGGCTCATCTACGGCTCCCTCTGGGGCACTCCTCTTCCTCTTCTTCTTTTTCAGAGCCTCCCCCTCCTTTCTGGCCTGTTCTTTTACAGGATCTACTGGGGGCGGTCGTGGCTCAAAACTGCTTAAGTCCTTCCTCTCCAGCGGCCTTGGGCGCGGTCGGATCCTCTCCCGCGCGATCGGTTGAAGCGGTCGGTCTCCTCGCGCTTCCTTCAACTTCGTGGCTTTGGCAAGTATGGCCTAATCCTCTACTTCCTGAACTTCTCTTCTCGCCTCCAATTCTGCTCGGTCGAGGTCTCCACCCCTCGGCTGCGGTCCCAACCCTGCCTCAAACAATGCAGACAGCTGAACAAGCTCGTCCCGTTTGGCCTTCTCTCTCTCCCTCCACTCCTTGACCCTCTTCACCCTCTTTTCCGCTGCTGCCCCCAGTCTTGGCTCCATCGACCTAATGGGCACCTTCCAGATGGTGCGTACTCCCCGTCCCCCATTGCCAGACACGTAGAACCACCGTGGCCGCCACCCCTTGATCAATGTCGGCAGCCCCGCCACCAATCCCCTCCCCATCACTGCCTGTAGGGTGACCCACGTCTCTTGCTGCCCCGAAGCCTTATAACAGGAAAAGAACTCGTCTACCGCCATGGCTTCCCCTCCGTTCGCCTTGGGCCACGCGCTAGCACAGACCAGCAGAATCTTCCATGCATTGGGCATCAATTGCCCCGGTGCTACTTCAAGACGGTTCAGTATGTCAACCACCACTTGGGGCAGTGGCAACCTCATCCCACCTTTTAGCGTCTCCTCGTAAAGGGAAAACTCCCCTGGCCTGGCATCAGACAGCCTTTCCCTTGACATTGGCAGCAATAACTCCACCTCTGCCGGAATCTGGTATTTTTCCCTGATAGCCTCCAAATCCGCCGCAATAATTGTGGATTTGTCAGCCTTAGTGTGCCAATGATCCGACTCTACCTGGCTTATTGGCTTTGGAGCCACTATCAGGGCCGACGCCTGCGATTGTCCCATCGATTCCCCCACCCCCACCATTCGTGTCTCCGTCATATATCGCGCTGTTAGCTCCTCTGCATCATCGTCTCCCAGAGGATCCACCCTCACATTCCCCACTTCTTCTCGTGCCATTTCTAGGGTTTGCTTACGAATCACTTCTGACGCAGGAGCAAGGAAGTTGAGAAAATGTTGCAAAGGTGTGTCGTGCGCAATGAAGGAATTAACACTTGGGTATTTTGAGTTTTTGTAAAAAGGTAGATGAAACGAATTATACCAAAAACCCACGGTTTACCCGTATTCCATGGATCCAAAATAATTTTCGCCCGTTTCAAAACCTTTCGAATCAACCGCCAAAACCGCCTTTTCAAAACCCCCCCTCGTGACCTATCGTTTCATTTCTGCTCCAAGGCTTCACTTCCCCCACGATATTGCCACGTGTATGGCCACGATGCACTGTCCCCTCCCCTTACCCTGTCCTTTCCATTTCACATCATCACATGGCACACCCCCCTTTTTTTTTTAGCCCCGCGCCGTCCTGGTCGGCACGCCTCACGGTCGACCCCTCCCGCTCGGCCACCCTTGCGGTCGGCACACCTAACGGTCGACCCCTCCCGCTCGGCCACCCTTGCGGTCAGCACACTTAACGGTCGACCCCTCCCGCTCGGCCACCCTCACGGTCAGCTCCCCCCGCTCGGCCACCCTTGCGGTCGGCACGTCTAACGGTCGACCCCTCCCACTCGGCTACCCTTGCGATCGGCACGCCTCGCGATCGGCACGCCTAACGGTCAGCCTCTCCACTCGGTTCAAGCTTCTCTTCCTTATTACTATTCCCTTCGTTGGACTAAAGCTGCACTCGAAAATGGGGGACTACTGACATGGATAGGCCCATAAGGCTTACAGCCCACAGCAAACAACCCCAAACCCATCGCTTGGGACCCATAGCATAACCCGGTTGGCAAAGCCCAGGACAGTTGGAGGCCATCTGGGCATGGAGGGCCAATGACATTCGGGCACATGGCAGGTGAAACACAGGCCATATCAGCAGATAAAGATCTGCAGAGTTATTGCCACAACACATCACCATTAATGCAGCCCATCACAGCATTTATTACGACAACACCTCCCCGTCGGAACAGAGCCCCCTCACCCTGAACAAGGTAAGCTACGGCGCAGGCTTTCGGCGGAAGGGGACACGTCGCAAGGGACAGTGAAATGATTACCAAAGGATATAAGCAAGAATCGAAGACAAGAGGAAGGTTAAGCTTTTCTATCTCTCTCTCTCTCTATATATTTCCTTCTTCCTTTACTGATTTGCTCGCCGGAGGGTTCACTGGGGGACTACCCCGTTCCCCTTTGGACTTGCTTGCAGGTCATCTGGCGGAATCATCAGCCTGGATCGGAACTTGAGGAGTTTGGACCAACCTGACCCATCCGCCCAGGATGAACTGCATCATCAATTAATTTTTATTGAATGAATTTTTCTTTCACTTGTTTTTCCTTCGCAAATTCTTTTTTCAAATCTTTAAGCTAAACACAGTTTCACAGGACTAGATGTGTGCATTGCCCATCCTAGTAGTTGTTTTCTATATGGTTTGGAAAGTAACCATTTTTTAAGTTTTTTTTGACTATTTAATTATTTTAATAAGTTATTTTAATTTTTGTATTTGATAAGATGAAAAGTATTTTTATTTGAGTTATTATATTAAAAAATGTGTTTGAAATGATGGTGAAATGTAAAATGACCAAATCATCCATAGAAAAAACAATAAAATACAAAAGGTAGCATTACACGTGACAGTGACAGTGACGACACTGCCACCGTCAGCCTTTGTTGACTTGGGTTCACAAATTTATTTTTTGAATAAATGAATTCAGTTGATGTTAGTTTGACAAAAACAATGCACATATTTATAAAAAAAATTGTCTATTAATTAGTATACAAAGAAATATTAATTAACATACCAACAAATCTCATTATAGAAATTATAAATACACAAAACTTGTTATTCCTTCTGTTCCAAAATATTAGTTTCTTATTCGATTTTTTATTATCCCAAAATATTAGTCTCTTTTTAAAAATTAATAAAAAAAATAGTATGAATTTTCTATTTTTCCCTTCTTGCAAATTCAATACTAATACAAAAAATACAATTATGACAATTAATATTTTCAAAAAAATAATAATAATAATGAAGGGGAAATGGTGAATTTGAGAAATTAATATTTTTAAAATGAACTAATTGTGCTATCAGAAAAAGTTAAATTTCTCAAAATGTACTATTATTTTCAGACCGACTGCATGAAAATTGTTACTATTCCCCAAATGATGGATGATGGAGATGAGAGAGATGAAAGTCCCTTCATCAGTTGTCACTTTTTGTTTTTTGGATATGAGCTACACAGGGCAAAAATGTCTTTTTACCCACATAATGACAGCCAACTGGACAAAAGCTTGGCACCTTAGCTACAATTAGGTTACATGACTTTTTTCGTAAACGTGACCAACGGGTTGCCAAACACCGCCTATGTCATTTATATATCACAATTTCTATTACCTAAGATGTTTTTGTTTTACAATTGCTAATGAGAAGTACGAAATGGTATCTTAAGGTTGAGTTTATGCCCACAAATCTAGATCTATACATTTACAAGCTTTGGTGCATATTTTGTATCCCATAAAAAAAAAAAAAAAAAAAAAAACTGAAAATGATGTTTCTATAAATATGCATATGAAATTCCCAATATGATATTTTAAATGTTGCAGGTTCGCCTAAACTGAAAAACTGTGCAAGTGGCTGTTGCAAGAAATGCAATAACAAGTAGTAGCAGTAGTTCTCAAGTGTTTGTAATGTATGAGCTACTAAGTAATCAATTGCTGGATTAGGAGAGGGAATGATTGACATGTATCAATGCCAAATTTATTAATGTTGTCTCCATAAAAATAATAAAATAAAATCTCATCAATTGTTTGAATAATCTCATCCTTTGCGCACTCCTTGATTGTACATTTGATTGTGCAAATTTCCTGTGCACTAGCTTCATCTCTGGTATTTTTAATCTTTTTATTTTATTTTATTTTATTTATCTTTTCTTCTTTTTCATTTGAAATAATATTAACTATAAGGGAAAATTACAAAAATAAATAAATAAATAAATCAAAAAATTGTTTATAAGTGTGAATCCCTATATAGTTACAAAAAATATGATAAAAAAATTAATTTTAGGGAAGTAATTGAGACCCCCTCCAATCATCACTCCTACCACCCCTCACACACACGTGGCGGTTGGTGATTGGAGGAGAGGAAAAAAAAAGATAAAAAAGAAAAATTGGCCAATCAGATAGAGAGAGGGGGTCAAGGGGGTGCCCCTTGTGGGGGTCCAAGTCATTTTCCTTAATTTTATTTGTATAACATTACTCTAATTTGGATAAGGACATGAAATTCTATATTCTCTTTCATGCATATATTATTTTCTACCAATAACTAAAACAAAGGAAAGCCTATGATGTGCACCCCTAAGAGGTGCATACTATATGTATTTTATTATAAATTGGTGTAATTTTATAATAAAATTACGTAATATCAATTATAAAATGCCTAATCTCGCCATAAATTAGTGTAACAAAATGTTTAAAATTTTGTAGTTCATGTTACAAAAATTTATGGCTTGATTACGACATTTTTTGTTATCTTAATTTGTGTCGAGATTACGCATTTTGTAATTAGTGTTATGAAATTTTATAATAAAATTACGTCAATTTATAGTAGGGTGCATATGGTATACATGCACCCCTAACGGGGTGCACAAATTTTCCTAAAAATGATGTCGAGTGCAAAAAATATATTAAAGAAAATATTTTTTTGCATAATGGACCATTCTAAGATTCTTATGGGATTTTCTAATGCTTGCAGATGAGGTCTGTAGACACTTAAATTTTTGTATGTCTTGATCACCGTCTAATTAATCAAGATGAATAAATTTTCTTGATTAATCAAATTTAATATGGTAAAATTTTTCAAATAGATGTGGGTCCTACTAAAATTATAGATCTTAACTCATTTTAAATTATGGGTCACATCAAAATAAATATTTGACAATTGAGTCAACCCAAATGTGTGGGGCCCATGAAAATATTTTATCAAAATTTAGTAGAATAATTTAAATTTAAATTTAAATTTGAATGCAAATCATGTCCATAAGAGAAGAAGTACATTTCTTGTTTCTTGGAAATTAGAGTCAATTTTGGACTTTCCAAAATTAACCTTCCCCTCCTAAGCCTGTAAATAAGCGGCTCTCATTAGGGGGAAAAAGGACACATTCTTTGGGTAATGGTTTTGCATGCTCCTAAGCAATCTCGAGACCCTGCCAAATTCTCTTCATAAAATTCTCTCTAAAGTTCCTCAAACTTAGAAGAAAGAATTATCAAGCACTCCAAACTTATGCCAATCCTTTTAAGTTACAAATACAAATTTGGTCTCTTTATTCAAGAGATCATTTCAAAACTTATTCGAGATTAAGCCGTTCAAGCCCTCAATCAAGCCTTTCTTCTCCAAGTTCATCCATTCGAAGACTTGAAGAAATTCAGTAACTTGTCTAGTTCAACAACAAGCTTTTATAGCTGTTGAATTGTGCCAATTTCGGAGATCAAATCAGAGGATTTGCTCTTTTGCAATAGAGCAAACCACAGAGAATTGTACCCATTTATTGTGATGAAAAAAATTAATTATTTGTGCATTTATTCCGTGTCTTAATTGCAGGATACAAAATTTGTGTTTACAAATTTGGCATGCCTAGTGGGACCTCTCATCTCTTTCTTCTATAGCATCTTCCCGGAGCCTTGTTTGATCAAGCATAATGGCTTCAAAGAAAGTTAAAATTGCTCTGATCAATAAGAATGCCTGCAAGAATGCCACTGTCATGACCAGTAACAACAACACTTCTACTAGTCCAATCACCCGTAGCCAGACCAAGGCTACCATTGCTCTCGCCACTCACGGGGTCATGCCAACCGCCAATGCAACAAAGCAAGTGCAAGGCGAGTCTTACAAATCTATCACGGTATCCACACCTGGGGCTAAGCAAAAGGAAGTGAGGGAATGGAAGAAGTCCATTTCTCTCTCAAAGGATTCTCTGCCAAAAGGTTTCTCCCCACACCTAACACCCGTAACTTTTGATACAAACTCAAGTACAGTCTCACACTCAGGATCATCTCCTAGTAGTCCTCAACGTTCAATTTCATCAAATCACTTAGATTTGTCTCGCTCGGTGGCTGTACAAGTCATGACCACTGGCACCAGTTCAGTGGAAGAACAATTGGCGACCATGGTTTGTGCCATTGACAAGCTCACCAAAATTGTAGAAGAGAAGGATCTTCAGATCGCCACATTGATGAACAAGTTAGAAGCATGAAATGCTGATGAGGCAAGTGTAGACACCCCATTTTTGACTGTCCTCAAGACTTGGACATCATCATTTGAACACTCGATGATTTTTTATGCTCGTGTTTGTCTTGAGTGTCCGAAGTTCTTGGTCGAGCACCTTGTCTTTCGAGCCTTTGAACCTTATTTGCTTTGTGCTTGGTTGTGGACCAAGAGCTTGTTGTTTCAAGTCTGGAGGAGAGGGTGGCCTGTTGGCCAGCCCCACAGCCTATCGGCCATGACTTGTGCCTGTCGGGCATCAGTGGTGGCCGGTCGGCGATGTTGGTGGTAGGTTAGCTACATTGGTGGCCGACGACCATTTGTCCATTTTTTCAGATATTTGTTTGCCAGCTGTGTCAACTGTTGCTCATTGAAGTGCATCTACATACACGTGTATGGAGGGATGAATACAAGCTCAAACCTTGATTTTCTATATATAGGGGGTGTCCTCCCCCATTTGGAGGGGTTAGACATTTTAGAACTGTGAGGGTTGAGAAGAGGGAGTCATAGAGATACCGGATAGCTGAATCTCGGGGAGTCGAGATTCGAAGCACTTGGCAATTGGCTCGCAAACTCAAATCCAACCCTATTCGGCCAAATGACCGATTAGGCAAGGGGCCGCGTGAAGGTCGATCTATTATAAAATGCGCCGAATATGAGTTGGAAATGGACCGAATCCCGAGGCCCATGGAAGAAAAGATATAAATAGAAGAACATCAGCTAGAAAGAGGTATGTGAGAATTAGGGTGCTTAACTTAGAATACAAGCATTCTTGAGTGTGCATTTTGACTTGTCCGTCAGAGTGCTAATTCCGATACCCCCAACCGGAGTGTTTATTCCTTTTCAGATGACCAGAAGAGGATCACGAGCGTTCTCCAGGATCAGAAGAGTATTTCCAAACCACTTCTCCACAATTGGCGCCGTCTGTGAGAAGACTCAAGCACATCCATGGCGAGCGTGACGGAAGATTGGCGAACATGATCGCAAAGAATGAACATCTCCGACAGGATTTGGCCTTGGCAGTGGCGAAGTCCAAACAATCTGCATACCAAGGCCCGGGATGACCCGTGAGGGCAGCTGCTCGACGTTCTCAAGCCCGACAACAAGATACTGATAGCAACTCCGACTCATTATCCTCGGAGCCTAAGAAAAAGGGACAATTTGAAATTTCTAGTTCTTCTGAAGAGAGTCCCCGTACAAGGCATAAGCGAAGAAGGAACAGCTCGGATGATGATCAACACGATCCTTTTGTATGACAGATTGCAAAGGCAGTGCTACCCAAGAAATTCAAAGCACCGTCATTCACCTTGTACGACGGTAAATTGGCACAAGATGGCCGGCTACAATGGTATGACCGCAAAGACAACCCAAACAAAGCAATAGCCTTGACATAGGATTCACATGTGCCCCGCGTGATCCACATGATATACAGCCTCCCAATGTCATCGGCGGTGCACGCGATTCAGTCGAGGTCTAACCCTCAAGAGCAACTTACTCTGACTAAACGGCCCCATGAAGCCGAGGTTGTCACTTTTGATGATTCGGATTTGGCCAGAGTAACACTGCCCTACATTGATCCCTTGGTAATTGAGTTACGCGTTAACCGATTCACAGTTCAGCGCGTACTCATTAATTCGGGGAGCACATCAGAGATTATGTACTACAAGACATTCATCAAACTTGGCTTCTCCGAATCGGATCTCTCTCCGGCCCTTTATCCACTATTCGGCTTCAATGCCAATCCAGAGTACCCGTTGGGAAAAATCAGACTTCCCGTTCGAGCAGGTCCCGAATAGTGGATGTGGAATTCTTGGTCGTCAAGCTACCGTCGCCGTATAATCTCATCATGGGGCGATCCTGGTTGCATACTATGCAAGCCGTGCCCAGCACCTATCATCAGTTCCTCCGCTTCCCTACAGAATGCGGTATTGAGCAAATCCGTGGCTCCCAGAAATCGGCACAAGCATGTTATCTCCTCGCTAAGAAAATGCCAAAGGAACTAAAGGTGAATTCCATTGAGTCGTCGGATCGAGAAAGCCTCGACGATGTCGGGCGGCTCCTAAATGAAAAGGCAACGAAAGACTTGGAACGAGTTCAAATCGATGGAAACCCAGACAAGTTCTTCATGGTCGGCGCCTCCTTGAATCAGGCTGACAGACAGCAGTTAGAATCTTTCCTACTCAGTAACCTCGATGTCTTTGCATGGACTCCGCACGAGATGCCGGGTATAGATCCGTCAATTTCACAGCACCATTTGAATGTTGATCCTCAGTGCAAGCCGATCATCTAGAAAAGCTGGCGGTCAGCCGCAGAGCACACTGCCACCGTTGTTGAGGAGGTTGATAGGCTGCTTGACGTCGGGGCAATTAGGGAGGTGACCTACCCTACATGGCTCTCTAATATAGTGGTTGTGAAGAAGAAAAATGGGACTTGGCGAGTGCGCGTTGACTTCACGGACCTAAACAAAGCCTGCCCAAAGGATTGTTTTCCTCTTCCCAGAATAGACCAGCTTGTAGATGCTACGGCGCGCCATCAGCGTATGAGCTTCCTTGATGCCTATAGAGGTTATCATCAAATCACTATGCATCCGGAGGATCAAGAGAAAACTACATTTGTCACCCCAAGAGGAACCTATTACTATAAGGTAATGCCTTTTGGGTTGAAGAATGCAGGGGCAACCTACCAGAGACTGGTCACAACCATGTTCAAAGAGAAACTCGGCAAAACTATGGAAGTGTACATTGCTGATATGGTGGTTAAATCCAAAGAAGAGCAGAATCATATAGCCGATCTTGAAGAGACATTCGGCATCCTACGCAAATATGGAATGAAGTTGAACGCTTCCAAATGTGCGTTTGGTATCGGCTCTGGAAAATTCTTGGGCTACATTGTCAACCACAGAGGAATCGAAGTCAACCCAAGGCAAATCACAGCAATCCTGGAGCTCGGATCCCCTCGTTCAGTAAAGGAGGTTCAAAAGTTGATGGGGATGGCTGCCGCACTCAACAGGTTTATCAGCCTGTCCACAGATCGCTGCCGACAATTCTTTTATACGATACGGCAGGGCAAGGCCTTTCAATGGTCCGCCGAGTGCGAAGCCGCTTTCAACTGCCTGAAGACCTACCTCCGCTCAGTACCACTCCTGACAACACCCTCTACTGGCGACCCGCTCATTTTGTACCTGGCAGTTTCTGACTGAGCCGTTAGCACCGTATTGATAAAGAAAGAGATGGGGGAGTAGCAGCCAGTGTATTATGTGAGCAAGGTGATGGTTGACGCCGAAACACGCTACCTTCCGCTGGAAAAGCTCATCCTAGCCCTAGTTATGGCGGCAAGGAAGCTCATGCATTACTTCCAGGGGCATAGCATTTGGGTGCTAATAGATTATCCACTCCGATCAGTACTACGCAGTACGAAAGCATCTGGACATGTTTCAAAGTGGGCCCTGGAACTTGGCCAATACGATATTCAATTTCTACCCAAAACCTCAATCAAGGAACAGGTGCTTGCCGACTTTATCACCGAATTCACAAGGGGCCTTTCCTACTTCAAACCTGATGTCGCCGACTTCAAGTCAGATGAAGTTTGACCGAAGCCGAATTGGAGGATTTATGTTAGGGACATCTGGCAGTTGTATTATGATGGATTGTCCAATCAGCGGGGCAGTGGAGCTGGAGTTGTAATCATGACCCCCAACAGCGCAATAATTGAGCAAGCTGTCAAGCTCAGCTTCGAAGCATCGAATAACGACGCCGAATACAAAGCCCTTTTAGCCGGTTTGCAGAATACGCATATTTTGGGTGCCCGACGTCTGCTTATGTTTTGTGACTCAAAGCTGGTGATCAATCAGCTAAAGGGGGAGTACGCGGCAAGAAACGACCGTATGGCGACCTACATGAAAACGGCTAACTCCCTGTTGGCAAAATTTGACCATCATGAGTTGAACCAGATAACACGTGATCAGAACACCCATGTAGATGCCTTGGCTTGCCTAGCCTCCGCAATCAACTCAGAGATTAAACGAACCATTGAAGTAGGATTCATCCCAGAGCCAAGCATTGGCCCTTCGAAGGAAGTCCAAATCAACGTTATAGAATCTGCACCAAGTTGGATGGATCGCATTGTTGCATTCCTATCTTCCGAACAACTCCCAGAAAACAAGAAAGAAGCACATAAGCTGCGAAACAAAGCCATGAGATACTACTTGGACCCGCAAAGAAGACTTTATAAAAAGTCACTCTCTAGCCCATATTTGGAATGTGTGCACCCGAATAAAGTCGGGGAGCTTCTGGCTGAGATACACGAAGGCAGTTGCGGAGCCCATTCTGGCGGACACTCTTTGGCCCATCGAGCTACAACGCAGGGGTATTATTGGCCGACAATGAGAGTGGATGCCGAATGTTATGCAAAAAAGTGTAAACAATGCCAAAAATTCTCCCCGTTAAACCATCTGCCTGCTGAAGAGTTGAACTCAATCACCAGCCCTTGGCCGTTCGCCCAGTGGGGGCTTGATATCGTAGGACCACTGCCGAGGGCCCCAAGGAACAAGTGATACCTGATCGTCGCAACAGATTACTTCACGAAATGGGTCGAAGCCGAGGCATTAACACACATCCGAGATGCTGACATTAAGCGCTTTGTGTGGAGGAACATCATAACATGATTCGGCATTCCTAGAGCTTTAATCTCAGACAACGGCACCCAGTTCGATTTTGGCGTGTACCGAGAGCTGTGTAGCAAATACGGTATTCAGCCTTACTTTTCTACGTCGGCTTATCCCCAAAGCAATGGCCAAGCCGAAGCCTCTAATAAATCCATCTTGGACGGCATCAAGAAGAGGCTAGAGAAAGCCAAAGGCAGATGGGTCGAGGAATTGCCGAGTGTACTATGGGCTTATCGAACTACACCGAGAAAATCGACCAGAGAAACGCCATTTGTCCTATGCTTTGGAACCTAGGCAATCTTACCCCTGGAGATTGGCCACCCGACACTCAAGTCGCAAGTCTTTGATACGGGCCGAAACGACATGATGTTGGCTTTGGATCTGATCCTAATCGAAGAACGAAGAGACCGAGCCCTTGCGTCAATGGCGCGATACCAGCAGCAGCTGGCAAAGTCGTATAATCAACGGGTTCAGCTACGCCGCTACACACCAGGAGAATTGGTCCTGAAGAAGGTGCTTCCAGCTGACAGGAAACCGATCGATGAAAAATTGGGTCCTAACTAGGACAGCCCATACCAGATTGATTCGATCGTCGGAGTAGGGGCATATCGGCTCAAAGACATGTCAGGAAGGAGTCTGCCACGGCCCTAGAATTCCATGCATTTATGTAAATTTTATCATTAACCCGACTTGTGGGACATGATGCTTGCTCTGACCTGTTCGTTATGTACATCTCTTTTTCTGTAATACAAAGATTCCCATTCACCTACTACAGAATCTAGTTCAAAGATGTTCCAATTAAAGTCTCCGGATTCGGAGCCCCATCGGCAAATGACGTCTTTGCGCCGATCAAGCCTCCGGATTCAGAGCGCCCTTCGTGGATATCACGATTGGCCAATTTAAAGTCTCCGAATTCAGAGTGCCCTTCGTGGATATCACGATTAGCCAATTTAAAGCCTCCGGATTCGGAGCGCCCTTCGTGGATATCACGATTGGCCAATTTAAAGTCTCCGGATTCGGAGCCCCATCGGCGAATGACGTCTTTGGGCCGATCAAGCCTCCAGATTCGGAGCGCCCTTCGTGGATATCATGATTGGCCAATTAAAGTCTCCGAATTCGGAGCCCTATCGGCGAATGACGTCTTTGGGCCGATCAAGCCTCCGGATTCGGAGCGCCCTTTGTGGATATCACGATTGGCCAATTAAAATCTTTGGTTTCGGAGCCTCATCGGCGAATGACGTCTTTGGGTATCACGATCGACGTCTTTGGGCCGGTGAACCCTTCGGGTCATGCGTAAGTCGATTATATTAGGCCGGACAATGTCCATACAATCGTCTGAAATACGTTTATTCAAACATTTATATAATAAAACACATGAAATCATGTGTGTGCCGAACACAACTTATAACAAAACATTGAAAATAAGATGCTTTTCATTTGACCAACCAATAATTACATAATCTTAGACGCAATCCGCGTTCGAACATTTATAACGAGTATTTTTATTCGGTGACTCCCTCATCATCGCTCTTTTCAACTTCAAAGGCGGAAATGGGCAAATGATCACGATGATCCAGGCCACATAAGTTGAAATCGACACCCTTCGCTCAGAGAGCCTCCGCGGCCTGAAGAGCCGCTATCCAACCATGCTTAAAACCGCGATTCTCGCATCGATAGACCTCTTCAGCAAGTCTCTCTTTCGTTTTATCGATCCCAACCTTCCAGCCATCATGGAAACCCTACTCATAACCCTTGGCCCTCGCATTTGCTACGGCAAACACGCCTGTCGTATCTCGGTCGGCGATGGCATGACTCAATAGCCATTGGGTCACCCTTTCATCCACAATTGGGTTAGACTGACCCGCCGTATGCGGATCGGCGACTTTAACCTTCCTAAGCTCTCTAAGCTCGCCCTCTGTCTTTTCCACACGAACCTCCAAACTGCGGACCCGTTCGCCCATTTTCTCCATCTCCCGCCGTGCGGTGCACAGACGCATGCCGACTTCGTAGGCGGTGTACAGCCCCTTCACCGCCCCATGAATACCTTCTCGAAACACTTCGAAATCTTGTCGTTCAACCATCGATTGTTGGACTTCCGGTGGAAAGATCTGTCGAGCGAACTCCACCACTACACCCGGATCATTGACGATGGAATCTGCCTCAGTCATCGGTTTATTCCCCACGAACACCGCAAAACTCAATGGTCGCGGCGTTGCGTCTGACTCATTCCTCAGTCGTGGTCGCAGGGAGTTTCCCTGTTGATGCTTCTCTCTTCAGGGTGACTTGCTTCGACGGCTTGAAGGTTGACATTTTTCGCTTGTCTTGGACATCCTTCCTCTCGTATGCGCAGGCTCATTGCTGCGATTCATCACAGTATCTAGCTCAGCCAGCGTTCGTCCCTCTCCTCTGCTGTTGAAAAATAGTCTGTTTGACATTCGCCCTCGCCCCAAGCTAGTAGTTCAAATCAAGTCTGAATAAGAATAAGTGGACCCACTGGCGCGAACTCACCCCATTTATTCGTAGGCATGCAATGACCCCGAGGCAATTTCATTAACGCTTTTGGCAGTCTCCAAACAACGAATGCTGATTAATATGTGCCACAACCACTTCACGTACTAATTTTTGGCTTGTTAAAACGGTCTAATTATCTAAACGGCAATTATGGGAAAATGCCTTGAAGTCCATGCACTGGCTGTGGCAAGGGCAGATTTATTAATCTAACTGGCCGAGCATCTTGGCCACATGCTGATTGATATGTGCCACAGCCACTTCATGTACTGATTTTTGGCTTGTTAAAACGGCCTAATTTTCTAAACGGTAATTATGGGAGAATGCCTTGAAGTCCATGCACTGGTTGAGGCAAAGGCAGATTTATTAATCTAACCGGCCGAGCATCTTGGCCACATGCCAATTGATATGTGCCCCAGCCACTTCATGTACTGATTTTTGGCTTGTTAAAACGGCCTAATTATCTAAACGGAAATTATGAGAGAATGCCTTGAAGTCCATGCACTGGCTGGGGCAAGGGCAGATTTATTAATCTAACCGGCCGAGCATCTTGGCCACATGTCGATTGATATGTGCCACTGCCACTTCATGTACTGATTTTTGGCTTGTTATAACAGCCTAATTTTCTAAACGGCAATTACGAGAGAATGCCTTGAAGTGTATGCACTGGCTGGGGCAAGGGCAGATTTATTAATCTAACTGGCCGAGCATCTTGGCCACATGCCGATTGATATGTGCCATAGCCACTTCATGTACTGATTTTTGGCTTGTTAAAACGACCTAATTTTCTAAACGGCAATTACGACAGAATGCCTTGAAGTGCATGCACTGGCTGGGGCAAGAGCAGATTTATTAATCTAACCGGCCGAGCATCTTAGCCACATGCCGATTGATATGTCCCACAGCCATTTCATGTACTGATTTTTGGCTTTTTAAACGGCCTAACTATCTAAACGGCCTAATCATCTAGTCGGCAAGTATACAAAACGTTTTATCGAAAACGACAACCAAACAATTCCATTCATTAGTAACAGCAAAGTTCAAAATGAATTTTCATTAAATAAATTGGGCACAAATTGTAACCATTTTACATATGAAAATTGCTAGACAAAAAGATGTACAAAGCTGAAAATTACATGCAAATCCTAAAACAAAAACAAGAGCCGCCCAAATTAGCCCTCGGAGTCAGACTCCAGCGGCTCAACATCCACTTGCTTGTATGGAATTGGTGTAGCCAATGTCACATCAGCAGCAGCAAAGGCTTTGAGCTAGCCGTGTTTAAATCCCAGATTTTCAAATTTGGGGACTTCGTCTACATATTCATCAAAAGCAGACTTCTTCCCCGCATCGAATGCACTAGCAGCCTTCAGGTCGGCTGTTTCGTTCGCCGCCTTCATTTCTTCCAACCCAGCCTCCAATTTAGAGATTGCCTCCTGGGTCAACTTAAGCGCGTCGTCGCTCGCATTCGCCCTCTTCTCGGCGATTGATCTCAATTCTTCAGCACTGCGGGCTCTCTCCATCTCGGCCTCGGCACGGGCACCCTCCGTTTGTGCCCCAGTCCTTTGGCCCTCAACCTCGGCTTGTAAACTGTCAATTAGCTCGACGACATCGTGATAGCGACGGCCCATGTCGGCTATCCTCTCGACAGCCTGCAAAACAGGAAGTCAAGAACAAAATAATATTTGTGTAAAGAGAAAAGACAGAGTCCAGATATATACCAAAGAGCCGATTGCGCGGCTAACCCAATTGTAACCAGATCAGGCTCTGCTCGAAAAGCTGCCTTGTCAGCAGGTAGTGAAACGGATGTCGCTAAGCTGAGTGCAACCGCTAGATCTTTGATTATCGAAGCATCGGAGGAGATCGACATATTTTTTATCTTGGGCTGAATAACAAAAGGTACAATCACATCTGACTCCTCCACACGAGGTCGTTTGTTGGCACGGTCTTCTTCTGAGCCGGCCTCAACGTCGGCTGGGCGTTTCTCCGCCCTTTGCTCAACTTCTACACTTGCCTGCACAAAAGGTTCTGCCTCAAAACTTTCATTCTTTGCCGTCCCTTCAATAACAGGCAAGGAGGTCTGGGATTGAGATTCGGCAGCCCGAATCTCCTCTGCCCTTCGCCGCGCGGCCATCCTTTCCGCGTTTGCCTTCTTGGCAAGGTTAGTGAGGCTCAACCCAGCCATATCTTTTGGGAACGCGCCGAGAAGGTCCTCCAGACCGTGAAAAATATCATCGAGCGGATGATCCTCTCGACTCGAAGTGGACGGAGGAACAACCGAATTGAGGCCGGCTTCTTCAAATGCTAATGTCAAAGCCTCGTCAACCTCAGTTTCGGTTGGCCTGACTCGGCGGCCTCAGCTACTTCCGGTCGCTCCGAATCTGATCCCTCGCAATTGACTTGCCTCAAATTTCAGAAATCAGTCAAGATAAGGGCGATAAGAGACTCCTCACTCTTTGGAATTGGGTTGTTTTCCACCGCCGAAAAAGTCATATAAGTCAGCTCGTAGCAGAGCAGAACGTGGGCCGCCCTCCCCTGCTTCTGAAGACTCGGTCGGCCGAAATACTTGAGCGCAGTCCTGATTTCTGAAAGGACGGCCTCATCGGTCGAGATTAAGACTTTTTTCAAATCGTTTCCTGCAAAAGAAAAACCATGAGGTCCCGAAAAATAAAGTTTTATAAATATAACAAGTAAATAATTAAAAGAAGATGCTCAGCCACCTGGTTCGCCCCTTCGTCTAGGAATATGATCAAGGCGATCCTCGCCTTCGCCGAATTCCCAGTTTCCCTGGACGATGACCATAACATCATCGACTCGCTTCCTAGAGCTGGAAAGCGTAGTCACTAGTTGATGGTTGGTGTCTTTGGCCCTAAGGAAATAACGCCCGTGCCGACCAGAAGACTTCACCAAGGCGCAGCAATGCCGAATAATGGGAATGCCAAGGTTAAGCCTAAAGTGGCGGTTTAGTGCGATAATTACAATCACGATCCTATAGAAGTTGACGTTGGGTTGGGAAGGGATTAACCCCCAATGCAAAGCACGGCCCTAAGGAATGGGTGAAGGGGAAAGCGGACCCCACCCTCTGCGATTGACAGAAGAGGGAAGACGATCATGGTTTCATCAACCCTCTCCATATTGAGGGTACCGTCTGCCACAAATGACAGACGGACATCATCAGGAATGGAAAAATGGCGTTGGAAGCCAGACATTCGATCCGGTGAGAGGAGATCTTTTAAATGTTTCGCCATTCCCCCAGCCAATAGGATTATGCTAAGCCAAAAAACAAAGCAGAGAAAGAGATAACTTACAAGAGGTGAGGGAGATAGAGAAGAGTAGGAAATTGCAGAGGTAGTTCGGAAGGCAATCCAGTGACGGGCGTCTAAAAGCATGTATGCATTTGAAAAGACGTCAAAATTTGAAATCACAATAAATAGAAATGTATGAAGAGGCGGGAAGTTGAAGTGACAACTGGGAAACGTGTACAGACATTTGTGTTGGAATACAGTCAGCTACCGAATTTCGGCTTTGACTCTTCGAGTTCGAAGCCAAACATTCTAACCAACTGTCGTTAGTGAAGTGCTTAGGGGGCAATTGTGGGGGCTGAGAAGAGGGAGTCGTAGAGATACTAGATAGCTGAATCTCGGAGAGTCGAGATTCGAAGCACTCGGCAATTGGCTCGCAAGCTCAAATCCAACCCTATTCGGCCAAATGACCGATTAGGCAAGGGCCGAGTGAAGGTCGATCTATATAAAATGCGCCGAATAGGAGTTGGAAATGGACCGAATCCCGAGGCCCATGGAAGGAAAGATATAAACAGAAGAACATCAGCCAGAAAGAGGTATGTGAGAATTATGGTGCTTAACTTAAAATACAAGCATTCTTGAGTGTGCGTTCTGACTTGTCCGTCGGAGTGCTAATTCCGGCACCCGCAACCGGAGTGTTTATTCCTTTTCAGGTGACCAGAAGAGGATTACAAGCGTTCTCCAGGATCAGAAGAGTATTTCCAAACCACTTCTCCACAAGAACAAAATTTTATCTCTCTCTCTCTAAAATTTTCTCTCTTTCTCTCTCTTCTTATTTTGTGCCTTGTAGTTAGTTTTCTCCACACTTTTGCACATCAACTCTTAACCAAACACTCTCACCTTTGAGCTGAGGTCTCTTAGAGCTATGTTTGAGCCTTGAAAGGGGATTTGAGCTTAAATTTGTGGTTGAATTGCATTGTGCTTTAAAGGTACTGAACTTACCTCATTTAAGCTTGTTGTGCATACTTGATTTGCCATCCTTTTCAACTATTTTAAGGCTATTTTTGAGGTATAAAAAACTCTATTTTTGAGGCATAAGAATGGTAGTTTGAGTCTTTGTGAGTTAGGGGGTTGTCCATCTTTTTTGTTCCTTAGCTTGTGAAGCTTATTGTCACATCTTTTCTCACATTCAAATCAAACTTTTTGGGCCTTTTAACCACTAAAAATCAGAGTTATTTCAGTGACAATAAATTTTTTTTGAAGTCCAAAATTGGAGGGGTTAGCCTCCCTTCCTTGTTGTCTTGATTGCATGCCAACTGCCTTACATGTGAGCATGTTTTTCTAGCATTTTCTAGCTTAGTCTCAGCATGTTTTTGCCACTGTTTTGCCTGATTTTAGCTTTGTTCTGAGCTGGTTATGTCATTTAAGCTTTGTATTGTATGGTTGTGGTGTAATTTCCTTCAGTAGCTTAATGTTTCTAGGCTTTGAGCATCATTTGTGTGTCTTGGTTACATGTTTTAATGCTTTTTCATGCCTAGTTCCAGCACCTAAATCTCTACAACCTCCTTCATTTCTACACTTTTTTATTTGCTTTGAGGGTTGGTTAACCTTCGGGTTGTGTTTAAGCTTGAGATCGAGGTTCGTGCTTAATGGTTTTAATCCGCTTTTGGAGGTTTCTACTAACCAAAGGCATGACCTCTCTCTTGCCTTAAGTTATCCCTTGGTTGACACCTCTCTCATTAGAGGACACTCACCTTGGACTTAATCGATTAAAAAATTAATCGATAATGTAAAATGAGTAAATAAAATTGGACAAGTCAAAGAGGCAAGATAAAGCATCTTTTGTGTTGCATTGCATGCGTTCGGATCGGACATTAATTCAAACACGAGGCAAATGGGACGTTTCATATATAAAGTGATGAAACGTGCCACTTTCCTTAGTCACCATCACCCTTGATCATGTATGATAGGGTGGTGGTTTTGTTGAGTCTTGTTTTGCACTCATTAAGCTTGTACAAACTTGGTTCCTTCGCCATCATGCATAGAAATCCTTGGTTGATGGTTTGAGGGCCAAGAGTTGCACTCCTTTGAGCTTGTGTGATGATAAGAAGAGTAACAGTACACACAAACCTTGAGAATACACGGCTTTGCCTCTGTTTGCTCTTTGTTGTAGCAAAAAGGGAAGTTTGGAGCAGGGTGGCCGACCGGCCACCAGTAGTGGCCGACGGCCACCAATATCAGCCGACAGGCCACCAATGGTAGCCGACTGACCATCAATGAAAAATTGCACAAGTGTGCTCCTGAAGAGGATCATAGGCATTCTGGAAGTCGACAACACTGTTGGTGTTCAAGCATGTGCAAACAGAGGCTGCAATGGCAAGGCAGTGGCATTTTCAGGCAAAGAAGTCGAGCATGCATGCATCCCTCGCCCCTCGAGGCCATTTAACTGCTTTGTTTAGTTAATTAGTGATATTAATTTACTCACTTTGTAATTAGTTAGTTAAAGTGTTTAGCTAATTAATTCGTTTTGTAATATTTAATTAGCTAAGAATAAGTTAGCTAAGTAGTTTTGTTTTGTAATTAGTTAGCTTAATTAGCATAGCTAGTTAGCTTATTCATTCGGACCCTCCTTCGTGAGGGCATGATGTTGTAATAAGTGTGCGTGCATGTGCGCATGTCTTCCAACCCCACGTCTTTCTCCTTTCTATTTAATCGCTTTCGATGGTTAGATTAGGGGCATTTTCAATTAGCATACCTTATGCTCGCATGCTTGCATTCATTCATTTGTCTTGCATGCACCAAGGCTCGGCGCATCATTCAAACTGCATTATCATTTCAATACTTCTTTAAATATGTGTTTCAAAGCATGCTATCAAAGTATTGCAAATATCATGATTAAGTAGCCGAGCCTATTTAGTTACATCATTGCATGTGTTGCATTAGTCATTTAACATAGTTAGGGATCATGCATCGTTCTAACTAGTTTTTGTTTTGGCTCGGAGTACTCGATGAGTTTTATGCTTTAGCATACTTGCATGAGTGTGATTGCCACATTGCCATGTTTCACATGCTTGCCATGAGGCTATGTGCTTAAATGCTAAACAGCATGAATGCTTGTGGATGAAGGCTCGTTGTTTAAATTGGAACAATTCAACAAATGTGCATTTTAAGCTCACTTTGTTGAGTGGCAAATCATGTTTTAAGCCCACTATGTTTGGTGGCAAATCCGCATCTCTTAAAGCCCACTTAAAGGTGGCAAATTCAAACCATTTCCTAAAAAAAACATTAGTTGAATTGTTCTAAGTCTTGCGACCTAGTCTATACTTGCTTGTGTGCGTCACATAGTAAAGCTAGCTAATAACTGGAACAAGAACACATAATGTTTATAAAAACACATATCAAGGTTAGTAGAGGCCGATCTTTTGATCGGGCGAGTGGGGGTGCTCATTTCAGGATCTTTCCCTCTCGTACCCAAGTTCCCGAGCCGATGCAACTTTAGTGATGACGGACACGTGGCCTTCGGCACGAGTCAGGGTTTCTTAAATTTCCACAAAAAAAAATATATTTAGGTGGTGACTCTGTGTCTGGAAAAACAGTCCAATTTTGACATTATTTGATTGAAAATCGATTTTCCAAAATGATTTGCTGGATTTGGACTCTTTGGTGTTTATCAATTTCACATTACACTTGTGAAACTAGATTCAGAACCGCGGGAGTCCGAATTGTGAGGCATTCTTTTCAAACCCTTCTCGAAAGGCGGGGGCGCGGAAAAAGACGAGTCCATAACAAGTCAAGGCCATTCTCATCCACCTGGCTTTACACCACAAGACACGTTTGTTTAGAAGGTGAACCCTACATCTAAGTCCAAGCAAGTTGTTGGTGAGGAAATTGCTATACATCTACTGCGAGGCAAACAATTGGCAAAAGTAGTGAACCAACATCCACTGCTTCTTTGTCTGTTCAACAACTCCAAGACATAATTGCAAATATCATCCGAGCACAATACATTGGGCCCCTGTAAAATGCTTTCATGTATTCCAAGCCTAACACAAATAGAATAGACATTCTTAGAATGCCTAGTGGATACCAACTGTAGACATCTCATTTTTGACCGCCTTTAAGACTTGGGCGCCTCAGGTTGATTACTCAATGATAAAATGTTACGCTGTGTGTACACTCAAGTTTTTCAACAAGAGCTTCAGTTTTCCAACTCCAGAGCCTATAATTGTGCGTCATCTTTGCACCAAACCTGTCTTGGTTTCCAAAAACCTGTTTGTTTCATACTTGACCACCCAGAGGCCTGCAGGCCAACAAGTGGCTAGCAGGCCAGAATTTAGTGGTTGGCCGTCCACTTTATGATCGGCCGACCATGTTTTTCTGCTGGTAGATATTTTGCTGCCAACTATCCCTCCAGGTGCATGCACTACACCAACTGTCTCTATACAGCTATGTTCGACAGAGGCTCATGTTTTTCTGTATATACATGACCACATCTCTTGAAAAATAGGTTAGAAAAATTCCAAAAGGCCAAAAACTTGTAGAACACACACACTCTCTCTCTCTCTATGTTGCAACTTACACACTCTCTTTCTATACTTCCCAAACCAAAAATTTAGCTCTTCTTGCTGAGGTTCTTGAGCTCAAATCTTAGCCCTTGAGAGTGCACTACAACAAAAAACACTTTTAGCGACCTGTTTTTTAGTCACCAAAAGTGTAATTTTGGTTGCTGAAAGTATCCGCGACATGGACAAAATTGGTTGCTGAAGCCCTGTCACTAAGTGCTTCGGCGACCAAATCAATTTTGGTTGCCTTTATAAATAAATTGGCGACCAAATATTTCTGTCGCCAAAAGACTAAAATTTCGTCGCCATAAATTAACATTTGGTCACTAAAAGTAGCCTTCAGCTGATGACATGTTAAGTTTCAGCGACATATAAATGCGTCGCTAAAAATATCTTTCAATGACTAAAAGAATTGGTTGTTGAATGTTACAACTTTTGGTGACCAATCAAGTTTTGGGTCGCTAAAAAAATTGACACATACTTTCAACAACATAAATAAAATGTCACCAAAAGTAAATTTACAACTAAAAAAACCTATCACCAAAAATTCATTATTTATAATTTTTTATAACAATTTCCCTGTTCAATACATAATTCATAAACCTATAAACATAAGCAAAATATAATTCAAATTAACACACTTGTGCAAAGCATCAAACTATAAACTTAATTCAAAAGTAGTACCATATTAAATATAAACAACATATCAAATCCAAAACATCCAATTTAAGTACAAATCTCTTACAATCCCAAACTTGAAACATGTAATGCCCAAAAACCTTCTAAGCTTGCAAATTCATAACAAAAACCTATGACAAAATATATCCAAAAATTCAAAATGTAATCCTTTGATGCTCCCCGAACTTTATTTCATCCATTGCCAATCTGTCAAACATGTGAAAAAAACTTCAAACATGTAATTCCAAAAAACCTTCCAAGCTTGCAAATTCATAACAAAAACCTATGACAAAATATATCCAAAAATTCAAAATGTAATCCTTTGATGCTCCCCGAACTATATTCCATCCATTGCCAATCTGTCAAACATATGGAAAAAAAAAATTATAATGTTAAAATGTTAATAATAAAGGTCTTGGTTCTAAAAACATTGGTTTCACATTATAGATGAACAAATTGAGAGCAAACTTTCCTACGGTGAATTACAAAATTTCAATATACCAAAATCAAAAAGTAACACATGATTCACTAGTTAAACTTGGCATATATGAACTAATTACAAGCAATATCTCTATAAATTTGTACATATTCCGAGTTCTTTTTTTCAACCTAAAGATCAATACTCGTGCTCTGTCACAGTGCATGCAGCACACTTCAGCCTATATAAAGTTACTGAGGGAAGCACACTAAGTATTGGCCGACGCATTTTTTATGATTAACTGTTGATGCATATTTCTTGAATCAAACTATTCATAAAGTTAGTTTTAATCTATCACATGCATCTACAATCACTCCCCAAAAAACAGTTCGTGTCAAGGTTTGCTGACTGAGATTTGTGGCAGGAAAATATTTTATTTTTTAAATTTACTTAATGGGTATTTTTCCGACTTTGGACTGACTTATTACAAGCAGATTGAAATTGCTGAATATCTTTCTATAATAGTGTGAACATATTTTTCTAGGTAATTATTAATTTTGAATTATTTTAGGTGCTTATTTGTTTGTTGAATTTATTTGTAGTTGAAATTTTGAAAATGCGTTGCAGTGATTAGATTTCGCATGATTGAAATTGCTGAACTTGTTTTTATGGATAGCTGTACACTGTGAATATGTTTTTCTAGTTAATTATTAATTTTAAGATCATTACTCTGTGTTTGATTTTTTTGTTGAATTGACTACCCAGTTGAAATGTGTCCCTACTTAGCACCCAGTCAGAGTCCTGTAAAGCTGGACATAGCTTCTTCAGTTCCTCCAGGTTTGTGAACTCACTTGTTTACATCTATATCTATTTGATCCTATCACTGTACACGAGGTCTACTTACCCTTTTTTTTTTATTGATAACCAGGTCCAGGGTTGGTTAATAATTTGCAACATCAACATCTTTTAGGTTTCTAGATTCTGTGTAAAAAGATAACCCCTTTAACTTCAAATTTTTAACCATTTACTAACTAGCCTCATTTCTTTTTTTAAATCGATAATCCCTTTCTTATATTATATGCTAACAAGGGATGCATGCTGCTAGTTAGGTTGGCTGCACAAATCCTGTTTCTTATCAGGGCCCACACTTATTGTTAAATCACACAACACAACATGATGTTCTCTCATTCCCTCACCTGTCTTTTTTAGTCATCCTTTGCCCTTGACAAGCCTTCATACTGGTGCAATTATTGGTCTTCACTGCATATAGCGAAAAACTGTGAATCGACTTTTCTCTTTCTCTGTGTGTGTGTGTATGTACATACATTTATTTTCTGTTATTGATGTCCACTTTTTGAATTTCTTTCTCTCAGATTTTTTTTAGTGCTTGATCTTGTAATCTTTTGGCACAAAGCTATTATTTTATACATGGGTAGTAGAAGAAAAGAATTATTTGGAATATGGAAAAGAACATTCATAAATGGTAGAACATTCATAGAATTCCTCTTCATGTGTTCTCTCGCTTTGTAATGATTTTAGGCACTTTGGTTCTAATATGATGGCTTGGGTTCTTTGAAAATGTGTAGTTTGTTTGGTGCTATGGAGATTTGGTTGGAAAGGAATTCTACAATGTTTGAGAGAAAATCAGATAATGTCAAGGCTTTGTAGGATAGAATCTGTTATTTGACTTCCCTTTGGGCTTCTTTGCTCCTAGGTTAGTGTCTTCTAATTTCAAGGGCATACTCTTATTTTTTATTAGTAGAGTTTGGATAGCTGTGTGTGATATGTAATTTTCTTTTATTAGTAGAGATTGGACAGCTGTGTGTGATATCTCTCTTTTCCTTCTATTGTAATTAATTTTCCTTTATTGCCAATAAGAGTATCCTGGAAAATTCTTTAAAGTCTGATATATATATATACTACCCCCATGGAACATCTGTAGAAAGGCCATAAAAATAAGAGGCTTTGCTTATAAGTTATATTGTTTAGGCATTGGTAAAATTAGTGGTAAGCTAGCAACATTGCCACTGATGAAAACTTGTCAATAATTTTCTTGGTGGAATTCTTACCATTTCCTTTGTAATCTCAGTAAATGGACCTATCAAATGGATCTATTATGAACCGACAGCCAATCTCGGTTGGAAACATCACCCCTGCTACTGTCAAAGTTGTAAGACTCATAACTTATTTATTTATTTATTTTTTGCATAAATAAACATATTACCTGCATCCTCATTTTGAAAAAGATTGGTAATGAGATATTAACATATTACCTGCATGTTTTGTAATCTCTTTCTATATATAAATGATGGTAATTAATGACATGCCCGAATTGCAGCAAACATTGGAAGCACTTATCGTGACATCAATATTGAGTCAGCTGCTGTATTTGTTGCTCTTGCACCCTGGCATGTTCAACAGCAGGTATGGACCTGCTTATCGTATCTAGTTGTAAATTTGGGAACCTCCATGCCAATATTTGCAATGCCTAAATAAGAACAAGTCTGAAAGATTCAATTGTGGTTTGGATAAATTGGTCTTCTTTGTCTTGTCTTGTCTTGTTTATTTGGTGAATTTGTATGTGGTTTGGCTAAGTTGGTGTATAATGTTGAATTGTTTATTTTGTATCAATTGTTATTCTCTTCTTATTCCTGACAAGACCAACAACACATTGACCATTATTGACAGTGGTATTGGCATGACCAAGGGTGGTATGTAGCGATGCAACTGTGTATCATTTAGTCTAGTCTTGATATATGTATGGTTTGTTGGGATTTTTATATTAGTCTCTAAATCTAAACCAGTTCAACTTCAGCCACACAAACCAGAATCAAACTCCAACCAGTTCAGCTTCATCCACAAAACCACGCAGATCTCCAGTAAACCAACCAATTCAGCAGCCAAAACACTACCAGACCAACTCTACCAGAACAGAATAAAAACTATAGTCCAAACAGCCAAGACACTATCAATGTAGCAGCCAAAACAGTACCAATGCATCAACAATTATACCAGACCAA
Organism: Camellia sinensis; assembly: GCF_055761805.1. Classification (NCBI taxonomy): domain Eukaryota; kingdom Viridiplantae; phylum Streptophyta; class Magnoliopsida; order Ericales; family Theaceae; genus Camellia; species Camellia sinensis. The sequence goes on from NC_138966.1 coordinate 20,699,776, forward strand.
CACTACCTATGCATCAGCCACCACTACCCCAGCCATAACACTGCTAGCAATAGCATTACAACTCCCTTCTACTACCTGCACTATGAGGATATTTAATTTCTTGGGTCTAGACAGATCTGCAGCAAAACAAAACCAAAAAACTGCAGCAAGAGAGAAACCAAGGCAGCATAGATCTAGAGCAGACTACAGCCCAAGCCTCCAATCAAACAGCACAACAGGGGATCTCTGGGTAAAGGGCAACACTAACTGCAGATTATCTAAGAACTTCACACACTAAGAACAGCGCCCCACCCATCCTCCATATACAGCAGACAACCAGGCATACATCAGGCTAGAGCCAAACCAACTTAGACCTACCACGCACCAGATTTACACCCAGCTGCACACAAACCACTATTGATCTGAACCTTACTGCTGTGAACTTCTACAACCAGATATACAACCAGCAACTAGACAGCAAACTTCTACTGCTCTGAACCTTACTGCCATCTGATCTGGTAGAGGCTGGACACTAAATCATGGACTGAATACTCCACCTTCAAGTGCCATTTGGACCACAAAGCTGCCTGCACCTTCACTTGTTCGCAAAGAACTTGTATATCAGGAATAGCATCCTTAAATAAGCATTGGTTTCTCAATCTCCAAACTGACCATAAAACTACAGAGGGAATAATCTTCCAAACTTTGAGTACCCAAGACTTGAGATTATGTCGTCCCCCATTCCACCACTGCACCAGACCTTCTATAGAACCTGGAATAGCCCAAGTCTGATCCCACCATTCTACCATGTGAGGATGTTTTATTTTATTTTCAAGATTGGCGGATTTGATTTTGGCTCTGTTCATAGTTTAATTTGTTTGTGTGTTCGAGCTCGAGCTCGAGCTCGAGCTTTATAAATATCTAGCGAGCCGAGCTTGAGCGCAACTTTCATAACTCGACTCGAGCTCGAGCCGAGCCCGAACATTATCAAATTCTATCGAGCCGAGCTCGATCTTCGCAGAACTCGACTTGACTCGGCTCGTTTACAGCCCTAGTGTTCAGTGAATAAAGTAAGATTACAGTATCATGATTGTCAAGTTATATTTGCAATTTCAAACTAAACTAGGAAAAAAAATTGCAGATAAAAACCTTTTATCTTCACCAAATGGATCACTAAGGTACATTAAGGACTGTTTTATACATACAATTTACAACTGAGTAACACAGACCAAGTAGGGAAAGAGTTCGGCTTTGCTTCATGAATATAAGTTACAGAAGTATGCTAAAGAACCCACAAACCTTTCAGCTGTAATAAAATTGGGATATGGTCTATTAATTGCAACCCATTGGCTGTTGATATGGTTGCCTACAAAATAACTATAATATGGCCAGTAGGCTACCATTCTTTTTTCTTTTTTCATTTTTGAAGCAAATGTGATTAAATCATGTGGCTACATATATCGGATCATTCTAATTTTTATTTTAATGATTCGCATATGGGAGCCTAAAATCTTAACAGATAGGATCATCAAAAATGTAGGGCCCATGAACTGGGACCAGACTGTCAAGGACTGGGGAAAAGCTACATTCTTAAAAATAGTTTAGTATTGGGAGAAGCATTGATAAAGATCTTCAGGCATAAAATGAGAGTCTAGTTAACAATAAAATCAAAACGAAACTTATACACTACCTATGACCAATGACAAAGCGAATAATGACACCCTTCTCTTCCTCCAGCTTCTTTCTTTTTTCACCTATTTTCAAGTTTTACAAAATAAGAGTCATCACATATCACCTCCAAAAAAAAAAAAAAAATCAACCAAAATAGCATTAAAAAATAAAATCAAGAAGTTAGGAGGAATCCTTGTTCAAAAAGGAAGTTAGTAGGAAACTAAAGAAAGGAATCAATCCACCAACCTTGTAGCATCCATGTAGTCCGAATTAAATCTCTTCTTTTCCGGCTGCTAAAAGCAGTATTAATTCCAACAACCATAAAATATTTTCTATTGGAAGATGAGTCAGTCTTCTTTGAGTCTTCTGATAGAGGAGAGCCACTGAGAATAGATTCCTGCGCGGCCCTTGCAATAGCTAATTCCGTCTCTAAATTTGAAATGGTTTTATCCAGTGTTCTACATTCAATATAGTACATCATAAGGTCCACTCCAAGGTACCCAAAAATCAGATGGAAGTATACACACATAATCTACTTATGTAAACAAGCACAAGAAGAACTTACTGTATAGCATGATGAGTCTTAGAAACTTCCCCCACAATGTCCTTAGATTCACACTTTACAACCTTCCAGTCCAACTAGAAAAGCTCAATGAGATCAAATCATAGTGCAACAGGAATACAAAATTAAAAATCAAGATAAACCCAAATAGAAAGTGAACAGTGGAGATACATATAGCTTTTGGAACACAACCCTTCGAAACCAAATTTAGTTATTCAGTCCATGTTTTTTTATTTAATTCAAATGAATTTAGTTGCACTGAATCTATTCCAACTTTTTGTGTTTTCTTGGTGAATTTAAGGCCTTGAAAGGGAGGAATTTTATATTTGTGGTATTAAAGAGGCTACTTCCATTATGTCTTTTGATTAGTTGTATCCCTATGCTCTCATCTCCCCCAATATAGCTTAAAAAGTCAGTCTTGTTACACATTTATAAACTTGAAGCCCCCAAATCCTTTCATTTCAAACTTGTAATTTGAACCTCAATAAAAAATCATGTTCTAACCATAGAGATTAAAACTATGCCAAAACACGATCCATGGAGGATTAGGGTCACATTAGCTAAATATATCCACATTCAAATAAATAATAATAAAACATGAGATACATAATTGGCGCAAGAAAGCAAGAGGGAGAGGGAGAGGGACTACATTCAGAATATCAGAGATAGAGAAGAGAACAGAGCAGCGACCCAAAAAGAGGGTCGCGATCTGCTGTCGGCCAGTGTTGCTACCGCCGGGCACTGCTGTGCCTTTCGCATTCAGCGGCGCGAGAGAGTAAGAGGGAGAGGGAGAGAGAGAAGAAGATGAGAAGAAGATGAGAAGAAGAAGAGAAGAAGAACATACCTGGTCTGTGATGTGCCATTCTGTGCTGTGCCGTTTCAGATGGATGAGAAAATGAGAAGAAGTTAGGTCAATTGTTTGTTTATTCACTTGTCAACAATTTTTTGGCAATAAAAAATTAGGGTAAAGCCAAATAATTTATTGGCAACCAAATTAATTTGGTTGCCATAAATGTTATTCAGATTTTTAGCGACCAAGTAATGCCTGTCGCCAAACAAATATAATTGGCGACTAAAATTTCAGTCGCTATAAATTAATTTGGTCGCTGAAAAGTTTTTCGCGCTCCCGCTCAAGAAATTCACTTGGCGCCAAAATCAATAGCGACCAAAATTATAAATTCGTCGCCAAATGTTTATTTTTTAGTGACCACAAATATTCTGTCACCAATTATGTATCTTTGGCAACTAAATTTTTGTTTGGTTGCTAAAAAGTGTCGCCAAAAATGCTTTTTGTTGTAGTGGTGAGACCTTGTGGGTTTGTTAACAAAAGAGTTACTTTGCTTCAAGAGGTATAATTTTAAGCATCTCTACACTACTTCTCTCCTATCTTTTCTTGCTATTTTTGAACTATTTTTATGGGCTGAAACTTATGGCTTAAAGCTATTAAAGGTGAAGGGGTTAACTACCATTCCTTGAACCTTGTTCTCTAAGCTTTTTCCCTTGTGTTTCTCATTTCTTTCTCAATTTTTTTTCAACTTCTTACCACTATTTTTTAGAGTTTTTCAGAGGCTAAAATGTGGTTTTGAAGTCCCAAAAATGGAGGGGTTAGCCATTTCTCCTTTAGCTTGCTTACTATCTTTATATCTCTCCTATTTTAGCTTACCTTTTTTTAGCCTTTTCAACTCAATTCTAACACTGTTTTAGCTTATTTTATGACTATTTTTATGTGTTTATTTCATTCATGCTTTGTATAGTAGGCTTGTAGTGTAATAGTCCTCATAGGTTTGGTGGTTTAGGCCTTAGCCACCAACTTATTTGAGTTGATAGAATTTATTTCATGCTTTTCATACTTGTGTTCACCTCTAATCACCTCTGCACTCTCCCTCCTCTCTTGGCTTTTGAGAGTTGTTTCAATCGAGTGTTGTTTAAGCTTGAGAAAGAGACCCTTCAATGCTAAATGGTTTAATCTCTTCGGAGGTTCATTACCAGGACATTACCTCTTTCTCATGCCCAAAACAACTTCTTGTCTGACACTCTTCTCCATTTAGTGGACTTAACTATCATTTTTGGACTAAAATGACTAATGAATGGAAATGTAAGTAAAAGAGGCAGTAAAATTGGACTAAAATGGACCAAGATGCTAAAATCAATTTGGGTTCAATCGGAAGTTAATTGAACCCCTCGAATCTTGAGTTATTTCATACTTATTAGTGATGAAAATGGTTGAAGGTTCAATGCCAACCACTTCCCTCGATCAATATCATGATAGGAGAGGGTTTTATTGGTTTTTCATTGTCATTTATTGAGATTGTATCCATTGATTCATAAATCATCACACAATGAATTCATGTCGATTGATAGTTGCGGATCAAGCCTACCCCTCATTTGATCTATTTGATGATAAGAAGAGGCAGGGTGGACAAACATCCCCTAAATTTTTTTTAGCCGAGCTTACTTGCATATTGTATGCAATGCATTAGTCATATTGCATTGTCTAGAAGCATGCATGTTTTCTAATTATTTTTTTTTCTTTGTTTTGCTTACCTTGGAGTACTCGTTGAGCATTTCTTACTTTAGCATATTGCATTGTGTGTTCGTGTTGCCATATTGAGCATGCTTTTCATGAGGCTAAGTGCTTAAGTAATATACTTGTTTGAATGCTGGTGGATAAAGGCCTTTTACTTAAGTTGGAATAATTTGATAATGTAAATACAAGCTCGTTTTTTCAAGTGACATGTATTCAAAACCTTTTTTCAAAACAAACATAAATTTTTTGAATTGGTCTATACTTGTGTGCATCACCTAGTAAAAATTAGCCTAATAATCGGAACAAGATCATATAATGTAAAATAAGAATCACATCATGATTAGTAGAGGCCGATCTTTGATTGGGTGAGTGGGGTGCTCAATTCATGACCTTCCCCTCTCATACCTAAGTTCCCTAGACGAGACACTTTGGTGATGATCGATAAGTGGCCTTTGGCATTTAGGTGGCGATTCTGTAATCTGGTAAAGCAGTCCATTTTTGGCATTTTTTCAAACTCAATTTTCTACAAAGGTTTGCCGCATTTGGACTCTTCTGTGTTTATCTGTTTTACATTGCACTTGTGAAATTAGATTCAGAACCACGGGAGTTCGAACTGTAGGGCTAATCGTATCCGAAATGAGCACGAAAAGCAAGCTATAGTTTCTGGCGACTTTGCTGGGGATTTAGAAAACTTGGCTTGAAATTCATGATGTGAAATTTTATTTGCACTTATATGTTCTTTGCATTGCATTTGCATTGTTACTTTAAGTCACTGTGTTTTCCATTTGTTGTTTCTGGACGGTTTGCCAGAGGCTTGCCCAAAAATCTTGCCAAAAGGCTCACTGGTGGTGATGACGGATAAGTGGCCTTTGGCATGAGTCTCAGGTTTCCTAAATTTCTCAAAAATATTTAGGTGGCGAGTCTGTAATCTGGCAAAGCAGTCCATTTTTGGCATTTTTTCAAAGTCGATTTTCTACAAAGGTTTGTCGCATTTGGACTCTTCTGTGTTTATCCATTTCACATTGCACTTGTGAAATCAGATTTAGAACCACAGAAGTCCGAACAGTAGCGCTAATCGTATCCGAAAGGAGCATGAAAAGCAAGTTATAGTTTTTGGCGACTCTGCTGGGGATTTAGAAAACTTGACTTGAAATTCGTGATGTGAAATTTTATTTACACTTATATGTTCTTTGCATTGTATTTGCATTGTTACTCTAAGTCACTGTGTTTTCCATCTGTTATTCCTGAACGGTTTTTCGGAGGCTTGCCTGAAAAGCTTGCCAAAAGGCTAACCAATCGTGGGCTCTACCATGTTGGAAACACAACCCTTAGATCTGGATTACCGCTGTACCATTTGACCCACCTTTCACTTATCGGTGTCAGTACGAGAGGTATATTAGGTAGTCTTGCTAAGGTACCCCTTTTGACCATTTAGTCTAGCTGCATATAATAGAGCCATAATGACTATTCCAATTAGGACAAAATGCAACCCATGTACAGGATGTTGTGAAACTCTTTGTTTGAGATAGTGCAGCCTAGATCGTGTCAAAATCTAGGGCAGGGTAACCTTATCCCCTCATAGGGGTGTTTTGGTTCTCTTTTACCTGGTATATGCTTTTACAGTGAAACTGTGTAGGAATGTTCATATCAGTGGTACAAGTATCAGTTTTAGGGGCAGAGTTTAGTGAATGTTCTTTAGTTGTGATCATGACTGTTGTGGATTGGGCCGAAGCACTGTCTAATTTTGATTGTTGTTTTTCTTTTCTTTCTTTTGGTAGATAGTTTCCCATCATAGCTTCAGAAAGACCCAATATCTCCTAAGTTGTGTGGACTCATTTTGGAAGGCTTTGCAAAACTCAAGACCTTGTTGGTGGTCAGCCAGTGTTAGTCTCACTTCCACCAGTTACTCGACAAAGAAGGAGCAGATAGTCAGTAAGCACTAGTACAAAGCACTCAACAAACACCTGTTCGTTCCCACCCACTCAGTTCACCAGTACCTAACTCACTTGGATCCGCAATGGCACAAAAGGTAGAAGAAGTTGCTGCCATGATGGCAACCTTTCAGAGAACCATGGATACCGTGAATCAAAGGATGGCTGCACAGGATGAAATCATCGCTGATCTGCGATGCCCATCTGGGGCATCTGCATTCACTAGCCATCCAATTCCGGCTGCTCAGCCGAATCTTGATCCACCTCCACTAATGGACAATCTCCAAATTCCAAATCCTCAAGAAATGTTTCCACCAGGTCCAACCTACAGGCCTCTGGCACAGCCCCCTACGGGAATCCTTCATTTTGACATCAATGAGATTAATTCGATCTTGATCAAGATTGCCAAGTTAGAGAAAGCGCTAAAAAAGTTCCAAGGCTTCAACTCCATTTCGGATATTAAAGACGGGTACACTAAGGCTTCGATCAGATTACTAGAGAAGTTTAAGATGCCCTACATCGACAGATTCGATGGGAGTAAGGATCTGATAGTGCATGTCTTATTTTTGGATGTACTAAGACCGACGGGTTTGTCTCGAGCTCAAAAATTATCATTGTTTGGGAGAACTTTGTCCGATGTGGTGGCCATCTGGTATGCAAAATTGGAAGATTCTATGAAGCAGAGCTGGGAGGGGCTGTCTGAGAGGTTTGTCAACCAGTATTCATATAACACTCAGATAGAGGTAACCATCAGTGAGCTGGAAGCAACTACCCAAAACCCCAAAGAACCTTTTATCAACTTTGTCACCAGATGGAGTGCGAAAGCAGCGAGAATGACAAATAGGCCATCTGAAAGAGAGCAAGTCTGGCTGGTGGTCCAGAATCTTGAGCTAGATATACTGTAGAGAATGATAGTGGCACCACTCTCCATGTTTGCTTCTCTACACGAGTTGGGGGCCCAAATAAATAGTGCATTTAAGAAAGGCATCATCCAGAGAACTAGTGAGCCTATAAGATGGCCATTCACCCGGAATACTAATGCTAGCAATAACACTATTCCACGGCTAGCAGATGTTAGTACTGTCGTCACAGTGGCCAAAATGGCCGATCCCTTTGCCGCAGCAACCTTACAACCCTCACAACCCACCAGTCCAAGTCACAACCAAAGAGCCTTTACCCCTCTCCATATGAGCCCAGCCCGCGCCCTCAAACTGTTAATGGAAAAGGGACATCTCAAGCCCCTCGATCCTCACCCTCTCCCTAACCCACTGCCACCTAGACATGACCCTACCCAGTACTGCATCTTTCACCAACAGCATGATCACCCCACAGACTGTTGCTACTACTTGCGTCATGAGATCTAGGATCTCATTGACAATAAAATCATCGCTCCACCCACCAAACCAAATGTAACCACTGACCCACTTCCCGTGCATGATGGACATAACACCACAAACCCAACCAAGGTCTGTGATGGCAAAGGCGGAGAAGAAGGACAATGCACTGGAAAGAGGTTGTCTGACGCCAGGTCATAGAGAAGGGGGCCTCCCTTGCAGAGGAGTATGACCCCAGCTTGTACATTGTGGCCGTTGATTAGCCAAAACTAGTAGTTATACTGCCGAACTTCCTCAGTATTAACGCCATTGGGGAAGATGAACTAGGGAAAAATTTGAACGATTGGCCTGAACAAGGCCTAAATGACTGGGCAAAATTAGAAAAGGATCTAGCTGATCTGAAGGAAGATCTGGAAAACCTTTACTTTTTTGAAGAAAAAGATGTGGGCAGTGTACAAATTGGGTGTTGGGATCCAAGTCAACTCGAGACCAGCAATGGGTGGTTGAGTGAGGAAGAATCAAATGTAGAGGATGAGGCAAAAGAGACTGTGAAAGAAGAAGAAGTTGGTGATAGCAACAAGGCTGAGGCCACACCTTTGAATAAAAAGGAACAAGCGTTGGAGCATTCCAATGGGAAAGGATAGAAGAAATCCAAAGAAAGATAGCCCTGTGTAGACACCTTATTTTTTATCGCCCTTAAGACTTGGGCTTTACTGATTGTGTACTTGGTGATGAAAGGTGTGCAATGTAAAGGTTCGATTTCTTTGACAAGAGGAGAGTCAAATCCTAACCTCACACCCCATTTTGGACCAAAGCTATTTTGAATGGTTTTTAGACCTTAAAACCCTCTCTTTCAAAAATATTTTTGAAATAAAGTTCCTACGATGTTCCAACGCTCGCATTTTGTTAAATGTTGCGCTTTTCGGTAAACCGGGCAAGGACAAAGTGGAAATGAATGAAAGAGAGGTGAAATATTCGAAAATTCTTTCAAAACATCTTGGTTAGGGGTTTGGAGTTGAAGAAAAGAGGAGTGGAGGGAAGAAACCTAGTTGAGGAAGAAGATGGGCATGAATCGCTAAGAGAGAGTTGAATGGTCCTTGCTAAATCAAGCCCATCCATTTGTACACTTGGATTTCAGCTATGAGGCCACCACCGTTGGAAATAAGACTTCCGGTGCTTCATTTTGCACTCAAGAATCTCCTAAAGCCGAGTCCGGATGAGGGAGATATGGTTGGTTGAAGTTGGGCATCAATCCGGTTGGACCGAAACTGAGCAGTCTTCACTAAAAGAGGGATATCTCTTAGAACACTTGGAATTTTGAGGTGAGGCTGCCACCATTGGAAATCTTAGTTCCGGGGCTTCATTTTAGACATAAGAATGACCTGTAAAGGAGTCTATACGAAGGAGTTTTGCTCATTTGAAGTCGGACCTGCAGAGCAGAATTTACAGTCGGCCACTGGAAGTGGCCGATCGGCCAACAAAGTAGCAGGTCGGCCAAAAAGATGGCTGGTCGGCTAGAAATGACCCAAACTCAGATTTTTTGAAGATCTTTTCCCTCCAGCTGTTCCACACAAGCTCCAGCTGTCCCAATTCAGATATTTTCGACCAAAAGCTCTTGAATTGCTATATATGAAGGCAATATCTATAATTTTGGTGAGGAATAAAAGAAGCAATTTTGGGAGCCTCTCTCTCTAGAAATTTCAGAGCTAAATTTCAGCCTTTCTCTTTAGTTTGCCCTCTTTCTTGCCCTTGTGTGCATACAAGAGATACACTTGGAGATACACCTCTCCTTTGCCTAGGCATCCTTCATCAAAGTTGTATATCTTTGGGCTGAGGTCCCTTGGAGCCTATTTTGAGCTCTCAAAGCTGGTTTAAGCTCAGAATTTTGGCCATTTTGCTGTTGTGCTTCAAGGGTAAGCACTTCCCCATTTCAAGCTTGTTTTTGCACACTTGCTTTATCCCCATTTTCCCATTGTTTTGGACTATTTTGGGGCTGGTTTTGAACCATAAAAAACTCTGATTTTGAGGTTCTAAAATGGTGGTTTAAGCCTTGTTTGACTAGGGGGTGTTTCTCCCATTTTGCTCCTTGGCTTGTAAGGCCTTTTGAGCTAACTTTCAAGCTTTCCAAACAACTTCTTTTTGGCCTTAAAACCACTGAATTCCAGAGGAATTTCAGTGGTAGAAAACTTGTTTTGAGGTCCCAAATGAGAGGGGGTGGTCCCCTCTCCTCTTGTCTTGTTTGTTTGCCTTGTTGGCCTAATTATTGAGCATGTGTTTCTAGCTTGTGTTGGCTTGTTCTCAGCCTATTCTTGGCCTTATTTTAGCATGGTATAACTCTATTTTGGCTTGGTTGAGTCACCTCATGCATGCTTTTTACACTTGTAGTGTAATCTTGCCATTTAGCCTTGTGTGCTCAATACTTTGATCCATCATGCTAGCCTATTTTGGTTCTATCTCAGCATGTTTTTTGCGTTATTTTGGCATGTTGTAACTCTGATTTTGGTTGGTAGAGCCACCTCTTGCATGCTTCTTACACTTGTAGTGTAAACCTTGCTCACTAGCCTAGTATACTTGGTGTTTTGGCCCATTATTCTAGCATGTTTTGGCTTCACTCCAGCAAGTTTTTACTCATGTTTTAACATACTTTAGCTTTTTTTTGAGGCTTCTTGGTCGTATGATGCTTGTTATGCATGCTTGTAGTGCAATCTTGCTCAATAGCTTTGAGTTTTGAGGTGTCTTGCATGCTTGGCTTGAGGTATTTGCATGTTTTGGCATCATTTGGCATGTTATTTTAGAGCATATAGTGTTTCCACACTTCCATGTTTTTCATTCTTTAGGTGCTCTTCAGAGTTGCACCTTTATGCCTTGTTTGTGAGCTAATGCATGAGCATCATTCTCTTGCCATTCATGCTATCATTTCATATCATTTTGGCCACTGTTTTGGCATGCATGAGGTCTGTTTGGTGTTGGTTTAGTCCATTGAGCATTGTGTTGCATGATCCTAGTGTTATATCCTTCACTAGTGTTTAATGCTTAAGTGTTCTAGTATGTTATGCATGAGTGTTTGCATATTAGAATCTTGTGCATACCACCTTAACATGTCGAGATTAGCATGTTGGTAGATGAGCATGTTGTTTGCATGTGTGTTGCATTGCATTGTGTTTGGATCAGACGTTAATCCAAACACGAGGAACGAGGGACGTTTCATACTCAAAATGATGAAACGTGCCTCATTCCTTAGGTCACCGGCACCTTTGATCATGTATGATAAGGTGGAGCTTCATCGAGTCCTATGTGTTATTTGTGCATTCATCAACATTGTGCAAGCTTGACTCTTTGGCCATCATACATTGAGATACGTGATTGATGGCTTGAGAGCCGAGCATTACACTCCTTTGAGCTTGAGACATGAAAAGGAGTGTAGTTGCACACACATTTCCTTGCAAATACACTGCCATGCCTCAATTTGTGCTCTGTTGCAGCAAAAGGAGAAATTGCAGGAAGTAGTGGCCGACCGGCCATCAAAGCTGTTGACTGGCCACCAATGCTGCTGATCGGCTATCAGAAGTGGCCGATGGCCACTAACTTTGGCCGATGGCCATCCCTCTTGGCCGACCATCGCTCAGCATCTTCCTAAGGTGGGTCAGAAGCATTCTAGAAGTTGGCATAATTTTCAAAGTACAGAAGTGTCCAAACAAAGGCATCTTGAGGTAAGGCTCTCGGGCATGCATGCACCCCTCGCCCCGAGGATCTTTTTTAACTGCTTTAGCTGCTTTACTTAGCTAATTCGTCGATTTTGTACTTAATTAGTTAATGTGCTTAATTAATCGATTTTCTTTGTAATAATTAGTTAACTAGGAATAGTTAATTAGTTTTGGTTTGTAATAATTAGTTTAATTAACGTAGCTAGTTAGCTTAACATTCGGACCCTCCGTCGAGAGGGAAAATGTTGTAATAAGGGTGCATGTGTGTGTACATGTCTTCCAACCCCATTTCATTCTCCCTTTTACTTATCAGCTTTCGATGGTTAGTTTAGGGCATATTTCGATTAGCATCCTTATGCTTGCATGCGTGTATCATCCATTTGTCTTGCATGCACCGGGCTCGGCGCATCATTCAAACTGCAATGTATTTCAATACCTATTTGAATACATTTTATCAAGTTGCATTCATATGCCATCTTAGATAGTCGAGCCTATTTAGTTGCATTATTGCATGTGTTGCATTAGGCATCTTAACATAACTAGGATCATGCATTGATTTCTAACTAGTTTTCTGTTTTGGCTCGAAATACATTGTAAGTGTTCATGCTTTAGCATCCTTGCATGTGTGTAAATGATTGCCTTGATAGTATGCTTGCCATGAGGCTATTTGCTTAAATGCTAAACTGCATGAATGCCTATGGATGAAGGCTTCACTGCTTGAATTGGAACAATTCGTCAAAATGTGCGTTTTAAGCCCACTTGTTTGTGGCAAATCATGTTTTAAGCCTACTCGAGGGTGGCAAATCCGCACTTTAGCCTACTTGAGGGTAGCAACTTCAAACCACTTGTCGAAAAACAAACATGAGATGTTTTGTTCCAAATTGAGTGATTGAGTCTATACTTGTGTGCTGTGCGAATCACATAGTAAGCTAGCTAATAACCGGAAAAAGAACACATGTGTTTTCAAAAACAACATATCATGTTAGTAGAGGTTGATCCTTTGATCGGGCGAGCGGGGGTGCTCATTTCAGGACCTTCCCCTCTTGTACCCAAGTTCCCGAGCCGAGGCAACTTTGGTGATGACGGACGCGTGGCCTTAGGCACGAGTCAGGGTTTCCTAAATTTTCCAAAATAAAATATTTAGGTGGCGACTCTGAAATCTGGCAAAGCAGTCCATGTTTGGCGCTTTTTGATTAAAATCGATTTTTCAAAACGATTTGTTGGATTTGGACTCTTTGGTGATTTATCAGTCTTACATTGAACTTTGTGAGATTAGATTCAGAACCATGACAAGAGTTCGAACTGTAGTAGCTAAGAACATAATTTGCGCCCTCGCACGTGGAGCGAGTTCAGGCGGTCTACACCCTGGAGCAGGGAAAAGGGAAAGGACAAGCAGAGACCGAGCCAATATCAGTAAATGTTCAAAGTATGGGAAAGCCCGAGTGGGAGCCTAGTGACAGAAAGAAAATGGCAAGAAAGCTCAGGAAGTACTGGAATGCAGAAACCAAAACTGTTGTGGAGGAGGAGTAGTATGATGACGGGGGGCATGATATGAACATGCTCTAAATAGAACCTGATAAAAGCCCAGCCATGACTGTAGGGGAGTTGTGGGAAGAAAGCAACCTAAGTCATGTATACATTGACGAAGGGTGGAAAGCTAATACCCCTAATGATACGTGGTATACTGACGAGATCAATCACATGACCCGTAGTGGTGGGTATTTCAAACCTCTAACTCTAGATCAGCCAGAATCCTCCAGTAAAGAGGCTAAGAAATTAAAAGAGAAAGATGTTGAAGAAGACCTGGTCTTGAAATAGCTTAAGAAGATTTAGGTAGACATATCAATCTGGGGGCTACTGATGGCTTCTTGGGATCAAAGGCAGGCGCTGCTAGAGGCCATGAATAGAACAAAGCTACCCATCGACACAACTATTGACCAATTGGTGTCGTTGGTCACATCCGGGGACGTTACGCCAATGATATCCTTTACGGATAAAGAGTTGCCATCTAAAGGTGCCAACCACAACCGACCCTTGTATGTGACCCTGGAAAGTCGAAAAAAGTGGATTCTGGTGGTGTTAGTAGATACTGGAACAACGATTAATTTATCTTCGGCACGGACTGCCTATGCCATAGGTTTGAGGCCGGCTGACTTCACACCCACAACCCAAGCTGTCCGAGCTTATGACAACACTAGCTGGGATGTTATGGGAATGTTCAAGAGCCACATACTGATTTGCCCATTGTAGACACCCCATTTTTGACCGCCCTCAAGACTTGGATGTCATCGTTTATGCACCCGATGATTATGCATGTGTGCTTGTTTTGTGCCAGAAGTTCTTGGCAGAACGCCCTAACTTTGAGCCTTCAGTCCTTTTCCTTTCTGAGCCTTCTTTTGCACCAGCACTTGGCCTTCAAGGTTGCAACCTCTGGTGGCCAACTGGCCACCATTTGAGGCTGCCGGCCACCAGTGCTCCTTGGTCGGCCATCTAAGTGGCCTGCCGGCCACTAGTGTGGTCTGCCGGCCATCAGTGCATATTTTCAGATATTTTGGTGAAAGCTGTTACCACTACTCACTCTATCTCCATACACGTGTATGGATGGATATAACTTAGCTAAATGCTTGTTTTTTTTTTATAAATATGGGACCTTCTCTCCCATTGTAAGAGTTAGAAAATTTCGGAAAAAAATTCTCTCTCTCTTGAAATTTTGTGCTTAGTTGCTTAGTGTCTCTACACTTTTGTCTGTCAACCCTTGACCAAAGTTGCTTCTCTTTGGGCTGAGGTTACTTGAGACCCTCTTTGAGGTTTAGAAGGTTGTGGCTTGCTTTGTTGCCTAATTTGTGCCTTGGCTTCAAGAGGTATAACACTTACTTTGTTAGCTTGTTTTACATACTTGCTTTGCCATTTTCTTCTACTATTTTTGGGCTGTTTTGGGGCTGATTTTGAACTGTAAAAACTCTATTTTTGTGGCCTAAAGGTGGTGGTTTGAGGCCATTTTCAGTTAGGGGGTGGTTCACCCTTCTTACTTATTTGTTTATAAAGATTTTGTACCTTTGTTCACCACTTTCAAACCAACTTTTTTGGCATTTCAACCACTGAATTTCAGAGGTTTTTCAGAGGCAAAAAACTGATTTTGAAGTCCAAATTTGGAAGGGTTAGCCTCCTCTCCTTGTGTCTTTGTTGCATGCTTAGTTAGGTTTATGTGTTAGCATGTTTTTCTAGCATAACTTAGGTAAAATCCATCATGTTTTAGCCTCTGAAATAACCTGCTTTAGCTTTGTTTTGGGCTGGTTAGATCATTTGAGTCTTGTTTTGCATGGTTGTAGTGTAATAGTCTTCACAAGTTGGTGTTTTAGGGTCTTAGACACCTCTTGTTTGAGTTGATAGCATCTTTTGGTGTTGTTTTTTTACTCCATTTCAGCACTATAAACTCTGCAACCTCCCTCTTTGCTTCACTCTTTCATTTGCTTTTGAGGGTTGTTTAAAGCTTGGGATCCATTAAGCTTGAGACTGAGGTCATGCTTAATGGTTTAATCCTCTTTGAGGGTTCATTATCAACGACATGATCTCTCTTTTGCCTTACATTATCCCTCGGTTGACACTTCTTTCATCTTAGAGGACACTCACCAATGGGCAAATCGATTAAAGAATGATTTGGTAACTAAAATGTGTAAACAAAATTGTCAAGTAAAAATGGCATTTGTGTTGCATTGCATGTGTTCAAATTGGACGTTAATTTGAACACAAGAAAATGAGACATTCCATACGCAAAAGTGATGAAATGTGCCATTTTCCTAGGTTTCTGTTGCCCTTGATCATGCATAATGGGGTGATGGCATTTGAGTCTTGTTTTGTATTCATTGAACTTGTACAAATTGGTCCCTTAGCCATCATGCATGTAAATTGCTTGGTTGATGGTTTGAGGGCCAAATGTATCACTCCTTTGAGATTATCTTGATGATAAGGAGGGATACAGAGTACAAACAACTTGTGAGAATACTCCCTCTTTGCCCTGTTTGCTCTCTCTGTTGCAGCAAAAATAGTGTCTTATCAGTGGCCTGTCGGCCACTATTATTGGCCGGCAACCCCCTAGTGTTGGACGGCAACTCCTCAGTGGTGGCCTGTCGGCCACCACCAATGATTTTTGGGCAGTGTGCTTGTGAAGTATGGCAGAGTTAATCTGGAGAAGGAAACATAGTAGCGGTTGTACAAACAGAGGCTTTCAAAGGCAAACAAAGGATGTTTTTCGGGTAGAAACCGAGCATGCATGGGCCTCCCTCGCTTCCCAGGACTAGTTAGCTAGTTACTTAGTTTGATTAGCAATCAATCATTCATTTGTTGTGAATTAATTAGTTGTAGCTAATTAGTTTGTGTTGTAATAATTAATTAGCTTAGAATAGTTAGTTAATTCATTTCAGGTGTTGTAATAATTAGTTAAGTAGTTAGCTAATTTCATTTGTGTTGGAATAATTAGTTTAATTAGCTTAGTTTTGTTAGTTAGTCAGTTAGTTAGCTTATTTCGTTCGGACTCTCTTTCATGAGAGCAAATGATGTAATAACGTGCACGTCTTCCAACCCCACGTCTTTCTTCCATTTATTTACCCGCTTTTGATGGTTAGATTAGGGTCACGTTTCGATTAGCATACCTTATGCTTGCATCCATTCATTCGTATTGCATGCACCGAGACTCGGCGCATCATTCAAGCTGCGTTGCCGTTTCAATAATTCTTTGAATACGTGTTTAATCACATGTTATTTAAATTGCTTCATATGCCATATTAGTAGCCGAGCCTATTAAATTGCATATTGCATGTGTTGCATTAGGCATCTTGTATAGTTAGGAATCGTGCATAGTTTTCTAACTCATATCTTCTTAGCTTGGAGTACTAGGTGACTTTTTAACGCTTTAGCATATTTGCATGATTGTGAATGTTGCCATGTCTGGCATGCTTGCCATGAGGCTAAATGCTTATTTGATAAACTGCTTGAAAGCTTGTGGATGAAGGCTTGTTGCTTGAATTGGAACGATTCAACGAATGCATGTTTTTTTAAGCCCACTTTGTTAAGTGGAAAATCAATTTTAAGCCCACTACGTTTGGTGGCAAATCTGCAAACTTTAAGCCCATTTGAGGTGGCAAATTCAAACCATTTTCGCAAAAACAAACATGAGTTGAATTGTTCCAACTTGAGAAAACTAGTCTATACTTGCTTGGATTTGGACTCTTTGGTGTTTATCAATTTCACATTGCACTTGTGAGATTAGATTTAGAACTGCGGGAGTCCGAACTGTAGGGCTTTTTTTTCAATCTTCCGAAAGGGGGGCCAAAAAAGTCGAGCTACAGTTTTGGCTACTCTGCTAGGGATTTAGAGAACTTGACTTGAACTCATGATATGACTTTTTATCTACACTTATGTATTTCTTTACATTTGCATTTGCATTGGTGTGCCTAAGTCACTGTGTTTCCCATCTACTATTCCTGAATGGTTTGCCAGACGCCTGCTTGGAAAAGCTTGTCAAAAGGCTAACCGGTTATGGGCTCTACCACGATGGGAACACAACCCTTGGATCTGGACTACTGTTGTACCGTTTGATCCTCCTTTCACTTCTCGGTGTTAGGTGTGAGAGGTATATTGGGTAGTCTTACTGAAGTACCCTTTTTGACCAATCAGCCTAGTTGCATATCGAAAGCCATAGAGACTATTCTAAACTAGGACAGGTTGCTTACCTGAATGCAAGATTGCTTGAAACTGCATTGCTTAAGTAGCAAACCTTAGTTCCTGACGAAACTAGAACCCTATCCCATCATAGGGGTGTTTTGGCTCTTACTTAACTGGTATGTGCTTTTAGAGTGAAACTCTTTAGGAATGTATGTATCAGTTTCAAGTTTGGGTATTAGTTTGGAGAGGGGCAGAAATTCAGTGTTGAGTACAGTTCTACAGCTTATGATTGCAATTGTGTGTTGTTAGTATTTGAGTTGAGTTGTTGTGCGGTTTTTTATTTTCGCTTTCTTTTTGCTTTATTTCTTTTTGGAAGGTAGTTTAGCACAATTGCTTCGGACGATTCTGTTACCCCCTAAGCACTCTGGACTCGTGTTAGAAGGATTTGTAGATCTGTGGATCTTGTCAGGGGACAGCCAGTGTTTGTTTCACTCCCATCAGTTACGAGACAAAGAAGGATTAGGCATAATTCACCAGTCCAGCAGTCACACTTTATTTCACCTATCCCCAGTTAGGCTCAATCGTCTACTTCTACTCTAGAAAAAGAGTATTCACTAGTTCTAATAGCTCAACATCCCTCAATTAGCATAGAAGATATGCTTCGTCAACTCCAGCAGACCATAAAGACTATACAGCTAGATGTTGCTCGGCAAGCTGAGCTCACAGCCCCCCAAGCAGAAGTGATAAATAGGCTTCAGCAATAACAACCACAACCGGCAGTAGCCTCTGCATCCTATGCGCCCCCAGTGGGTATTCCAGCACTTGGAGTCACTGTTAATGTGCAAGAGAATTTGGGCATTCTAGCAGATCCAATCCCACCTCAGACCTCTAAGGCACCAATGTACCAAATGGAGGCACCATTTGAATTCAAGGTTGACCCCACTGCACTGAAGGTCAACAAGCTAGAAAAGTTCTTCAAGCAGGCACAGGGCGTGAATTCAATCCCTGACATTGAGGATGGATACACGGACTCTGTAATGGCTCTACCGGATAGATTCAAGATGCCGTACGTAGACTGGTTCGACGGCTTCGGGGATCCTACGGTCCACCTACGTTTATTCTCTGATATCCTACGACCAATGGGTCTCACTAGACTTCAGAAGCTGTCATTTTTTAACCGGACCCTGTCGGGTATAGCGGCCATCTGGTATGCAAAGTTGGAAGACTCTGTGAAACAAAGCTAGGAGGAGATGGCTAAGGCCTTCATCACGCAGTACACCTACAACACCCAGATCGAGGTCATAACCTGTGATCTTGAAACAACCCGTCAAGAGCCAAAGGAGGGCTTCTCGGACTTTGTGACTCAATGGAGGGCCAAGGCCTCTACGATGACTCTTAGGCCGTCTGAAAAAGACCAAATCAAAATGGTGGTCCATAACTTGCAAGGGAGATTATTACGGAAGATGATAGTCTTGCCTTTGTTTACATTTGCTAAGCTCCTTGAGATAAGGGTTCAAATTGAGGATGCGATGAAACAGGGGCTGATAGACAATGAGAAAGAACAGCCCAAGAGGCCCTTTACACACAGCTCCAATGCAACCACGAGTGGTGGCACCTATGCACGGCCGGATGTGAGTATGGTCACCACCACACCTAAAACTGTCAACTCGTTCGCGTACACATCCAACACAACTCCATAAACCTTAACCAGCCAGGCCTGATCTCAAACGGTCTTTACCCTGCTCTATATGCCTTTGTCCAAAGCCTTAGGGGTTCTTATCAGAAAGGGACATCTTAACCCATTAGAACAACGCCCACTACTCGATCCTCTCCCTTCAAAACACAACCCGGCCAAATATTGTGCTTTTCACCCGTAGCCGGTCATGACACTGATCAATGCTATAGGCTACATCATGAGATTCAATATCTCATTGACAATAAGGTGATAGCGTCTCCCCAAAAGCCAAGCATCACTACAAATCCTCTCCTACCACATAACCAAGTTCCTCCACCCCGACATATAAACCTTATCCACACACTGGTTGTCCCTTATGACCCCAGTATATACATCACCCCTTCCCACCTACCTAAGCTGGCGTTGTTCATCGCTACGAGCACGAACTCGGGCATGATGAACATGTATTCACTCCAACCTGAACCAGTGGTGGTGACAGTGGAAGATAAAAGGAGGTTGGCCTTGGTGGAAAATGTCAGTTTGTTGCCCAAGGGCTCTGAGGACTTATCTAAAGGGATGTACAACCCATACTGCTATATTGTGCCAATCGATCAAGCTAAGCATGAATTGGTGTTGCCAACTGGGATGGAGGTTAGTGTTGTTTGAGTGGATGGCCCAAGTCAGGGATTAGATGATCTGGCTGACCTGGAGGAGGACATAGACACTTTGCAGTTCTTTGATGAGCAAGATTAAGGGGACGTGCATATTGATTGGTTTAATCTAAGCGGGTCAACAGACAATTCTAGGTGGCTAAGTGATGAACCCGATAGAGATGAGGGGACTGAATTAAAGCTGGAAGAATAGAAATCGAGAACTGCTGTAATGGCCAGAATGGCAGATGGGAAGGGTAAACTGCCGAAAAACACCGATGTAGAACAATTGGCTTAGGAACTGGGCATTGTTAGTACTGTACATACAGAGCAAGAACACGCACTGAAGCATTTTGAGCAAGAAATGGGTGAAAACAACCAGAAAGCTGGAAAAGCCCAAGACCTTGTGGGGGAGATTTGTAATGAGAAGGTAATCCGAACGGAGCCGGACAAGTGCTTGTCAGCTGCAGAAGGAGTCTGGTGGGATGACGACGACCTACACTTGGCCCATACCGATGAGGATTGGGGAGAGGACCTTCCTAACAACACTTGGTATGTAGAAGAAGTCGACCATATGACAAGAAGTGGCCGATATTTCAAACCACCGCATCTGGACCAACTCGAGGCATCCGGGAAAGATAAAGAAGTTGAGAAATAGAAGGAAAAACAGTTAGAGGAAGAGGCTGTGTTGAAATAGTTGAAGAAGATTCAAGCTGATATATCTATCTGGGTCTGCTTATGGCTTTACGAGTGCACAAGCAAGCTATACTGTCGGCGATGGATAAAACCAAATTGTCCATTGACACCACCCCAGAACAACTAGTGGGATTAGTCTTCCCAGGAGGCGTTGCGCCAACTCTAACCTTCTCGGACAAGGAACTGCCACCAAAAGGTTCTGCACATAACAAACCTCTGTACATATTAGTGGAGTGTTGAGAAAAGTAGATACTAGTGGTGTAGGTCGACACCAGGTTAGCAATCAACATCTTTCCTTGTCGTACGGCTTATGCTATTGGCCTAAAATCGGCCGATTTTGTACCTACAGCCTAGGTGATCCGGGCGTATGACAATACAAGCAGAGAGGTGATTGAAATAGTACAGATCAGAGTTCAAGTGGGTCCGGCTCAACAAGATATTGAGTTCCATGTCCTCGATGTGCCAGCCACTTTCAATCTATTATTGGGGAGACCTTGGTTGCACCAAGTAAAGGCTGTCTCTTCTACCGTCCACCAGACGCTAAAGTACCCCCATGGGAAAGGGGTGGCCATAGTCTTCGAGAATTCATCTATACATCCTCCGCCAGAGATCACTACACCTGTGCTGGAGATTGTGTATGGCGAAGAGGATGTCTTCCTTTCGGGGTTTACTTTGGCTGAGCCCCGGGTAGTGCAGAATATCCTGGCAGTTAATGAGGGCTTGTATGTCAGCGCCCAATCTGTATACCTCATGAACAAGCTACAGCACATGCCCAGAATGGGATTAGGAAGAAGTGGCCAAAAGGGTGTTACTGCATTGGCCGATGTGCTACATAACCTGCATACCTTGGGCTTTGGCTATACGCCTACCAAAGAGGATTGGGTTAGGAAAGGAAAAGAGATGGCGGGAAGAGCCAAAGCTAAGCAGACCGGGAAGCGCTATGAGCTTGTGCGCCGACCCATCCAGGGAACCCTGAATGGTCATTTTGTTCGAGAGGGTGAAGACTTCCCATTCTATGGATTCTTCAAACCCTGGTTCAACTCTAAGAGGCAGCGGGTTCCTGGCTTTGAGATTTTCTTTGACTTGCAACTGCAAGATAGTGATACAGAGGCACAAACTGAACTAACTGCAGAAGCTGTGAAGAGCACAGAAAGTGATTCCAACAGCAATGAGTTTAAAGTAGGGGTAGCACTGGCATGTCTCCTTTCGGATCCTCCGATCGACTCAGAAAGCTTGGGAGATAACCTGACCGTTTCCATGATCGGGAACCAACCGGGTATGAACCCTTCTAGCAGTATCTTGGATGGATTTGACGCACCATCTCTCATTTGGAAATAGGAGGAGGGCTATCTGTCTAGCAGTTTTGAGTCGGGTAGTGAACCAGAATCTGATTCCATGGAGTCTGTGGAATCGGAATCAGATTCTGGTTCTTCTAAGTCTATGTCCGGTATTCCTGGGGTTGATAACTCAGATGCCGAGGTTTTGTCCAGGTCATCATTCTCTTTTTCCTTTGAGTCGGTTGTAACTGAGGAACTGGATTAGCTTGACCTTGTAAATGAAAATGCCACTATAGATTCTGAGTATTTCTCTATGCCGCTTATTTATTGCATTGATCATGACTTTTAAAACTTTGATGAAAATAATGAGGAAGGAATTCCTCTGGTTTTGAAAAATTTGATTAATCGAGAGGATGAGAGATTTGCAAAACCTCTCGCTGATGAAATCATTGCTGTTAATGTGGGTATTGAGAAGGATACGCGTCTGGTCCAGATTGGGTCTACGTTGTCTTTGGAGGAGCGCGAGTGCTTAGTCGCTTAATTAAAGATTTCAAAGATGTTTTCGCGTGGTCCTATGAAGACATGCTTGGAATCGATCTTGAGATTGTATAACATCGGATCCCTTTTGACCCCAAGGCCTGACCCATCAAATAGAAGTTGCGGAGAATACGCCCGGATTAGGCTTTGAAGATTAAAGAGAAGGTCACTAAGCAGATAGACGCAGGATTCTTGCTACTATATGGGTATCCGACTTAGTTGGCCAATATTGTTCCAGTGACGAAGAAAAGCGGCAAAATTCGGGTGTGTGTGGATTTCAGAGATCTAAACAGAGCTAGTCCGAATGACGACTTTCCTCTGCTGCACATCAATGAATTGGTGGACTTCATCGCAGGACATTCGCTGCTCTCCTTCATGGATGGATTTTTCGGGTATAACCAGATTCTGATGGCACCCGAAAACAGAGAGAAAACTACTTTCACTATGCCGTGGAGAACCTACTACTATCGGGTGATGCTGTTTGGGCTGAAGAATGTCGGGGCTACTTATCAACGGGCTGCAACCACAATTCTGCATGATATGATCCATAAAGAGGTTGATGTGTACGTGGACGACATGATTGTCAAATCTAAAGAAAGAGAGGGCTATTACACCGCCTTGTAGAAATTCTTTCAACAGATCAGAGAATATAGACTGATATAATGTGATACTGTTTGAGCTGAAGAATGCCGAGGCTACTTATCAACGGGCTGCAACCACAATTTTGCATGATATGATCCAAAAAGAGGTCGAGGTATACGTGGACGACATGATTTTCAAATCCAAGGAAAGAGAGGGCCATTACACTGCCTTGAAGAAATTCTTTCAACGGATCAGAGAATACAGATTGAGGCTGAATCCATAAAAGTGTACTTTCGACATAATAGCAGGGAAAATGCTGGGTTTCTTGATCACACAGAGGGGCATCGAGATAGATCCTTCCAAAATCAAGGCCATCCTAGAAATGCCACCACCAAGGACTGAGAAGGAAGTGCGAGGCTTTCTGGGTAAAGTGCAATTCATAAGACGATTTATTTCAAAATTAACCTTGACTTGTGAACCACTATTTGGTCTCCTGAAGAAAGGAAATATATTCTGATGGGATGATCAACGCCAATTCACTTTTGAGCAAATCAAGCGGTACCTTCAAAATTCGCCTGTGTTGTTACTGCCGGAGCTGGGAAAGGCTTTGATTTTGGATCTGTTAGTAATGGACACAACGATGGGATGCATGCTTGCTCAGGAATCTGAGGATAGGGTGGAGAGAGCCATCTATTACCTAAGCAAGAAAATGCTGGATTATAAGACACGTTACACCTTGCTGGAGAAAGCTTGTCTAGCCTTGGTATGGGCTACCAGGAAGTTGAGGCACTACTTGTTAGCTCATTCCATAATCCTAGTTTCAAGATTAGATCCCATCAAATATCTCTTTGAGAAACCAGCGCTTACGGGTAGGCTAGCTCGTTGGTTGTTCCTCCTTTTCGAATTTGATCCGAAGTATGTCACTCGCAAGTCGGTCAAGGGGAGAGCAGTAACGGAGTTCCTGGTGTATCACCCAGTGGAGAGGGATAAAGCGGTAGAATACATGTTCCTAGATGAAACAATTCTGCAAGTTAAGGAAGAGATTTGGACAATGTACTTTGACGGAGCGTCTAATCAGTACGGTTATGGGATAGAGGTATTGCTGATAGCACCCGACAATTCCCATATACCCTAAGCCTTCAAACTCCGGTTCAAGGTATCTAATAATGAAGTAGAATACAAGGCGTGTATCGCTAGTTTGGAAGCCGTCCTGGAACTAGGGGCAAAAATGTTGGACGTAATTAGGGACGCGAACTTAGTTGTGTCTCAAGCAAAAGAAGACTGGAAGGTTAAAGAAGAAGATATGAAGATCTATCACCAGACCTTGGATGTTCCGATTCCTAGGTTTGAGAAGCTAACTTTCACGCATCTTCTAAGAGAGAACAATAAGTTCGCTGATGCTTTATCAACTCTATCTTCTATGATAGACATTCCGCTTGGAGTCCGGATGCGTCCGACCATCATTGAGCAGAAATACACGTCGGCCTATGAAACTATTGCCGCAATAGATGAGGTACAAGATCAAAACCCTTGGTACTACAATATCAAGAGCTTCTTGGAA
Organism: Camellia sinensis; assembly: GCF_055761805.1. Lineage (NCBI taxonomy): Eukaryota > Viridiplantae > Streptophyta > Magnoliopsida > Ericales > Theaceae > Camellia > Camellia sinensis. The sequence goes on from NC_138966.1 coordinate 20,724,123, forward strand.
AAGGAGGTTTATCCATCAAGGGCAAATGCCAAAGACAAAAGGGCAATACATCGAATGGTCGCTCAATTTATCATCTACAGAGGTAAACTGCACAAGAGGGGTCATCTGAGAACGCACAAGTTATGTGTCGAAGTAGAGGAATCAAAGCACCTAATGGAGGTCATCCATGGCGAAGAGTGCGGAGCGCACATGAACAGAGTAATGTTAGCCCGAAAGATTCTCAGGCAAGGTTACTACTGGTTTACTATGGAGGAAGATTGTATTGGTTTTGTTCGGCGATGCCACAAATGTCAAATTCATGTTAATCGCATGAATATCCCGCCGTTGAAGCTGTACAACATGACTTCACCATGGCCTTTCTCAGTCTGGGGAATCGATGTCATCGACGTAGTTACACTAAAAGGGTCGAATGGGCATGAATACATTTTGGTGGCAATTGATTATTTCACAAAATGGGTGGAAGCTCAGTCTTATGCAGCGTTGAAGGCAACGCATGTGGCTAAGTTCATCCGAACCAACATCATTTGCCGTTATGGAGTCCTAAACGAGATCATCTCAGATAATAGATCACATTTCAAGAAAGAAGTGATCGACTTGTTGGAGAAATACAATATGGCTTTTCACAAGTCATCTACTTATAGGCCGCAAACCAACAGAGCTGTTGAGGCTACCACCAAGAACATCAAACATATTCTGCAAAAGTTAGTTGAGACCTACAGGGACTGGCTAGACAAATTGCCATTTGCACTCTGGGGTTATAGAACTTCAATCTGGACGTCTTTTGGGGCAACCCTTTACTCTTTTGTTTATGATATGGAAGCTATTTTGCCAATTGAAATAGAAGTCCCGTCGCTGCGAGTCATGGCTGAGTGTCAGATAGCAGAGTCAGATTAGCAACAGAGTAGGTTTGAAGAACTGATGTTGTTTGATGAGAGAAGGCTAAAAGCACTGTACCATGTTTAGGTTTATCAACGCAGGATTGCCAAGGCTTTTAACAAGACGGTTAAGTTCAAGAATCTCAAAGAAGGAGATTTGGTGCTAAAAGACAACCGAGCTCTCATTCATGGCCTTAGGGGCAAGTTCAGACCCAATTGGACTGGTCCTTGCATCATCAAAACTATTTGTTCGGGTGGAGCTGTTATTCTCATGGACCTGGATGGCCTAGAATTTTCCCAACCAATGAACATGGACAAGTTGAAGAAATACTATTCCTGAGAGGCTCGCTTGGCCGAAAACCCGGAAGGGTGACCTAGGAAAAAGTTAGAGCACAAAAAATTGAAAATAAAGAAAAACTGAGCTCGGAAGGTTGAAAATCCAGAATGGTGGCCTTAGCAAAAGTTAGAGTGCAAAAGGATAGTGTTAATACTCGAGTAAACCCAAACCGAACTACATAAGGCCTAATTCCCATCTTCGGGATACGTAGGCAACTTAATCCTGAAGTTTGGCCATAAACACCTCCAATTCAACTGTCCTATCCATGTGTTTGATCAGGTCATCCTTGTCTCTTCTTTACCTGAGGGTTCATTTGTGATCCTTACTCTGAGAGAAGAATTGGTTACAGTGCTGAGCAGTGTTATTCAGTTAAGGGGCAATTTGTGATCTTTGGATTTGAGGTTATACATCTCAAGGATAGATTTTGTGCATGTTAAGTTGTGATCCTTATCGAAAATAGTTTTGAAAAGTTTTGATAAAAGTTGATTTTTACTCAAATTTTACCTTTTACAACTTAGACCATTTTTGGACCAAAAGGAAAATTTTCAGTGCTCACAACTTTAATTTCATTGATTTCAATACAAAGTTCTCCAACTCTTGACACAAATCAAAGCTACTTTTATTACATACATAAAGCTTGAAAATTAAGATCAAAGCAATAAATTAGGGGCATAGATGAGTCAGGTGTTCCTACGTCCCCCGCTCATGCTTGTGGAAGCTTCTGATGCTAAAGTGGGCCCAGATTGTGCCTCATCTTTGAGCCAAGTCAAGCACTCGCCAGAAAGAGCGCAACTGAAACTAGGGGCAGGGGCATAAGCTTTCTTGTCCTCCAAGAAGTGAGGTACCTAGCCAAATGTTAACCTCGGATTGGGAATGAAACTAGGTATTCTACCCCTCCTCTGGGCAAGTCTGATCATGTCCAAATTGACATCTGAACCGGAATGGAAAGTAGAATACACAGGGTGTAAGGCAGATCGGCTGAATGCTAGGTTGCTAAGTCATGTTGTAGCTCATCACAGTCAGATTAAGCCAGGGGCAACGCCAAGCAATGTCAGTAGCAGACCTGTTGCACATCTAATGGCACCACCATCCTTCATTCGAGAAGTTCACTAGCTGTTGGCGGAAAAAGTATACTCGGACTAAGTATGTCGGGCAAGAGTCCACTACCTTCAGCTTGTCCATAAGCCATATCTGGGGAGGGATGAAAGAAAAGAGAGATTAAAGAATAGAGAGGTGTGTGTTGAGAAAAGAGTGAGAAAAAGGGCTTTGAGAGAAAAGCAAAGCATGAATGCTGAGAGATGTCAGAAACACATATGACATGGGTGGGAAACATTACCTGAAGAAATAGTGGACTTCCCGCGAATTTTGTGGTCTCTCGCTGATGAAAGTCGTCTAAGCCCATCAAAGTCTTGGCCAACAACAAACCAATGCAATTCTTTCCCTCTTTCAAACCTTGGGCCACTTCAATTAGCTGGATGTTAGACCCTCCAAACCTGGGGGCAAGAAGGAAATGAGCTAACATGCACAAACAAAGGGCGTGTTGTCGAAAACCTTGCCAAAGAAGGTCGCCTCGGTCATCGGCTTCAAAAAGTTGATGGATTAGGCTGGGAATGTCCTGTTCTCTGTTGTGAACCAAGGATCGAGCTTCGTGTAGAGTAAGCCTGCACATCCATCCCAAAGCTTGGATAAGACCAAAAGGGGGCTGAGGCAAGATTTCCTCATTGCACCGGGACTCCAATAGCACTTGAAATTCTTCGATTGTCGGGTATATCTCTTGTCTCCCAAAGCTAAAGACGTGTGTAATTAGGTTCCAACACCATGCCACGACGTGAAGGAACAGAAAATAAAGTCGAGAAAGACTCAGCAGGAAAAGTGCATTTATACCAAAATCCCAAAAATTCACATTTTCCGAGCTATCTAAAGTTGCAATCCAATCCTAGAGGTTTTGGGCAAGAAATGGCTCCATTTGTGGTAAAAACAACAGCCCAAATGAGTTCTGGAGAAGAAATGATGAAAGTAAAGCTTTTGTAGAAGATAAGGCAGTGAGTGGAAGCCAGCTGTCAACAATCTGGAGGTTTTGCACATTGGTGGCCGGCACATTCCATCCATGGTCGGCATATGGCCGGCAAGCTCTTTAAATGGCCAGCAGCTGTCTTGTCTATCCTGTTGTCCACCTATGTGCTGAGAATGTTGAAAACATGTGTTTTGTTCTGTTCTTTATGCATTTTAAGGTCTTGTTTTGAGTCCTTTTAGTTTTAGCAAGTTTATTGAGTTGTATTCGAGTTGTTTTGTTTTGTTTATTGAGTTGTTTTGTTGTTTATCGAGTTGTTTTGTTTTGCTTATCGAGTTGTTGCTATTTCGATTATTGAGTTGTATGTTGTGTTTAGAGTTTTAGTTGTTGGTCGGTTCGTTACCTGATTAAGACTATTGTGACAATACAAGTATTCGGTTTTTAGTATCAAATTCAATCTCTATTTCTTGCTAAGTGGTGCTTATGATGCAAAACACAACACTTTTTCAAAGGGAAACTGGTTTTCATTCCGATCATGGTTGTTTTTTACAAAAGTGCAATACAAGTTTTTAAAGCAAATAAAACCTGTCTGAAGCTGTACAATGTGCTAAGACTACTAACAAAAAGAAACTATGCAAAAATACAAGAAAATCAGCGCCAGCCATCTCAGGCTCGAGAGGCCCTCTTCGTCCTCTTCCTGGGTGGGGACTTAAAGCTGTCTCCATCAGCACCGCTATTTGACTTAGATGCCGAGTCAGAACCGGAATCATCGTCGCTCTCTACCTCAGAGCCCAACTCAGCATTACCTCCACTCTCAAATCTAGAGTCGTCACCATCTCCACTCTCAGAGGACTTAGACTGTAGACTCACTGCCTCCTCGGAGCCATTGGTCTCAGCATCGTCATCACTTAACACTAGCTCTGAAGGGATCCTCTGGCCTCGACCACGACGTTCCTCTCGGCTGCGTGTTGGGGCCTGTCTCTCCCTCCCCTCTGCTACTAGAGGAGGTGGTGATGGTGCAGGCGCCGCCGCCGTTGGTGCTCTCGGTAAGGCTGGAACCTAAAAAGAAAAGGGGCAATATTGATGCATCAGATACAAAGTTTATTTGCAAATGCAATATGATGAAAGTGGAAGAATGCAATGAGCCCGATACAGTATAGTATGTTGGTGCAGGCTATTAATGTGATGTGACAAGGGGCATAATGTATACTGTGGTATGAGTATCAGAGCTTCAGTAAGAATGGTGTGTATAATAATGTGGTAAATACTGAATTGAGGGCAGAGAATAGGGAAAATACCTGGATGCCATGAAGACTGAGCAGAACCTCCCTCCTCAGTATCATGCTCTCGAATGACACTACTAGCTCGAGCAATCCCTTAGTGTACCCCGAGGGTGCCTGCAAATGCATTGGGAATGATCAGTATTCTGAAGTACCAAATATCAGAAAGAGAATGGACAATTGGAAATGATGTGGTACATATTGGAAGTGCATCATAAGCTCTGACTTATCTATGTCCAGCCTCCGCTGGCTTGATCGGAATCTAGTAGATGGCGGGGGCGGCATGGGAACAACCGGCTAAGGCAAACCCATGGTCTGGCGGATGAAACGCTCGCCTAGAAACCAGACTCGTTAAGCCAGGCCCTCAAGTAGAAGCCGAAACTGGGAAGCCCCTCGAACTCTGGCATACTGGTCCCGGACTCCATCCGGCATCGTCGCCCAAGGCTGCCAAGCGATCTGCAAATAGAGAATGCACAGATTGTTTAGTTGCCATTAGATATTGCAATATGAATCAGAGCTGAAGTAAAGCAAAAACAACTATGAGTTTTGCGTTACCTCTGCGACAATCTTTGTGTCAAAGTACTGATAGAAGAATGTGAAAGTCTCTCGAGTCCTCCGTAGGCATCTGCCGTCATACCGGTGAGAGTATGGCACAACTGGGGCATCTCCTCCTCCGGCTCAAGAGCGAGGGTCGGGAAATATGCATATACCCAAAGTTGCAAAGAAAAAGCAACAGTGAGTATACAACATATAAACACAGAGAATGTAGAATTCAGAAAACAGAATGTGTGTGCAGTGTACAGAGAATGCAGAATGCAGAAAGCAAAATGTGTATGCAGTGTACAGAGAATGCAGAAAGCAAAATATGTGCACAGTGTACAGAAAATGCAAAGTAGAAAGTACTGAAAAGGAAGGCAGAAAATGCAAAGCAGAAATGTAAAGTGTACCTCCCAGGCTCGCCAGTAGCCTCCTATCCTGTCTTCGCTTCTGCGGGATGTCGAGCATATAAAGCCGTACAGTGTGGCAAGGCCAGCTCCTCCCCAATCATAGAGCCGGTTCTGCGGTAAATCCACCAAGGCGTTTAGAAGATATAACCTAATAGTATTCCACTTGTTCGCAAACAAGGTGGTGCCGAGAGGGAACATCAAAAAGCCCCGGGCGTAATACCCGATCTCCTCTGGTGTTTGCTACTCGCTCCCACGGAAATGCTCCACAAACCAACTATATCGCCCAATGGCTGGTCAGAATAATAGCGAGCGTGCTCCTAATAAGTACAACCAGATAGCCTCCCACTTGCCCATGCCCATATCATAAGGGATCGGATGACCCCCTACTCCTATGCCAATAAGCATGGAGAAGTCATAGGGAGTCATCGTCATCTCAATAGTGGCAGAGAAGTGAAAGGAGTTGGTGGTATCCCACTACCTCTCTACTAATGCTCCGAGCAAAGGCCGACTCGCCATATGGCACGATAGACCCATGCAAAATAAGTGGAAACTAGCCTCGTCAATGATGTAGCGTACGTTAGTAGGGAGCTCCATATACCAGTCCCTCGCTGTCGTGGCCCCATAGCCCCTAGTGGAGCAATAGTCCTCCTGTGATCAGAACAGTGATATATAGTGACATGAGAACAGACAGATGAAAAGGCAGTTGTAGACACCCCATTTTTGACCGTCCTCAAGACTCGGACGTCACCGCTTGAACACTCGGTGATTATCCTTGTTTGTGTTTGTTTGGAGTTCCCGGAGGTTTTGGCTCTCGCGCCCTACCTCAGAATCTCCGAACTTGACCGTTCAGTGTCCGGTTTTGCACCGAACACTTGTGTTTTGCCTTGGAAGGGCAGGGTAGGGCTTGTAGACCATCCCCACCCATCACCGGCAGTGGCTAGAGGCCACCGGCTGGTTTTTGCTGCCACCGGCAAAATAGTTTGCCGGTCGGCACTATTTGTTGCCGGTCAGCACTTTTTTGTGCCGGTCGGCACTTTGTTTGGCCAAGATGGCATTTTTTGCCGGCCGATTGCTGTTCATCTGCTTTTGCAGATATTTTAGGACAGCTGTATAACTTTTTCTCCCCTCCATACACGTGTATGGAGGGATCTCCCTCTTGCAAAGCTTGTTGAATAAGCTTTACAAGAGGCTTATAGAGAGGGCTCTCTCTAAGGCTTAGAGAGAGAGGCTTAGACATTTTTGAGAGAGAAAAGACAGAGGAGAGCTCTGGTTTTCTAGGGTTAGGGTTAGATACACTCAATCTATCTCTCTTTCCCTCCCATTTTGCACACTAGGTGTTTTGTGCCTTACTATTGCACACAAACACCTAGTGTTTCACCTTCCTCTTAAGATTAGAGTTCTAAGGGGTTGTTCTTGAGCTTCTTGACTGATTTGGAGCCAAAGGAGGCCATTGGAGCATCCTTGTTGAAGAGGACTACAAGGGTAAGAAACTTACACCTTTATTCCCCATTCTTGCATCAATTTTATACCTATCTTAGAGCTGTTTTTGTGATTATTGTATAACATAAAAAAGTTCTATTTTTAAGCCCTCTTTATTGTTTATTAAGAGTGTTTTGTTGTTTGAGGGGTGTTGACCACCCTTAGGCCCCAAAAGGCCTCATTTTGAGCCATTTTGTGCTAGCTCCGGGATTTTGGTGTTGAGGTCTCTTCACCACTGAAATCTTGAGGGATTTCAGTGGTAAAGATGATGCTTTGAAGTCCCAAGAAGGAGAGGGCCACCCCCTCTCCTTGTTGTCCTTGAAAAGGGCACATTTTGGCCTCTTAAAGAAGCCTATGCTTGAGTGTGTGTTGAGCATGTTTGGTTTGTTTTTCATGCTTATATATCCATGATATAACATGATTTCAAGTTGGTTTTGGAACCTTATGCATGTTTAGCATAGTTGCCATGTAATGCCTTATTTGTGCCTTAACATGTTCTAGGTTGTTAGCCTTTGTTGGAGCATGTTTTAGGCTTGTATTTGTGAAGGTTATATGCTTATTTTGCCATGTTTTAGATCTGTCCATAGTCGTTTGGGTCGATTTTAGCATGCATTATAAGGCTCCTTTGCATTTGGGCTTGTTGGCCTTGAGTATGTGCATGTGTAGCATGCCATCTTTGCATTGTTTTGGTGAATTGGGATCATCTTGCATGCTATTTCAGTCCCATTTACATGCTCGTTTGATTGCCTCGCATGCCTCTTTAATGCTTTGAAAGCATGTGTTGCAATGCTCCATGTTTTGGCCATGGTGTATGCCTTTGTATTTGGGCCACTTAGATGCCATCTAAGTAGTCCTTTAGCTTTGTTTTAACATGCTAAACCCCTGTTTTTGGTTGCTTAATGCATGCCTTGTTTGGTCTTGTTAAGTATGCTCAATGCCACTTTGGTTTACTTTGAACACTTAGGCCATTTGTCGCATGCTTGACTTGATTTATAACTTGATTTGGCATCATTTTATAGCATGATTTTAGGGCTCATGTTGCATGCTAATTGTCCATGTTTCCTCCTTTCAAGTGTGCTTGAATGTTGTTTGATTTGTGCTTAAGTGGTGGCTCTCATGTGCATGTGTGTGTGCATGCCATCTAGCCTTCATTTCACAGCACTATGGCTACTGTTTTAGGCCTATTTTAGAGCCACCTAATTCATGTATAAGTCCATCTTGCCATCCATTTGCATTGCTCTATGTATGCTTGCATGATTGCATAAGTGCCTTGCCATGTCATGTTGCATTCCTAGCTTGTATGCCTAGGTTGCATTGCATTTTGCATGCATGCCTTGTTCCTTGAATTGGTGATAGGAATTGGGCCTAATTTGTTTGATTGGTTTGCATGCATTTGAAACCAAAGTTGCATACTTGGTTCCTTGGGCCATCATGCATGGAAATGCGTGATTGGTGGTCCGAGAACCGAGGCACATGTCCCTTTGAGTCATCACAATGATAAGGGACATGGTTAGTGCATACATGTCTTGAAATATGCTGTCATGCCTTGTTTTGCCCTCTGTTGCTGTGAGTTGCAGGTTCTGCAGGAATACTCTGCCGACCGGCAGTGTAATGTGCCGACCGGCACAATTTTCTCTGCCGACAGACCCTATTTTGTGCCGATGGCCATACTACACTGCCGGTGGAAGTTTCATCTAGCCGGTGGTGATCCCCTCTGTCCAAGGATGTAGTCCTGAGGTTTTGACAACCTCCAGAGGAGGAAAGGGAGGAAAACAGAGGCAGCTTGCGCATGGTGGCGCGTTTCCCGAGACGCTTTCCTGCTTTAATTAATTTAATTTAATTTGTTAATTAAATTAGTTAATTTGTAATATTAATTAGCTTGCGTAGTTAGTTAATTTGTAATATTTATTTGGTCCCTCCGAGCGAGGGCAAATCTGTAATAAGTGTGTGTGGGTGTGTGAATGTCTTCCAATCCCCACTTCTTTCTTCCCTTTTACTTACCTGCTTTGATGGTTAGTATTAGGTCACGTCTAATTTAGCATACCTTATGCTATGCATGTGTGCATCCATGCATTTGTATTACATGCATTAGGCTCGGTACATCACGCTAATTGCATCAATACTTCAATTTTCAAACTGAATACGTGATAATTGTGCATTTTCACATGACATGTTTAGGATAGCCGAGCCTATCTTAGCGACATTTTGTATGCGATGCATTAGGCACTTCACATGGACTTGGATCATGCATGATTACTAACAAGTTCTTTGTTTTGGCGCGGAGTACTATGTAAGTATTTCCGCTTTAGCATATCGCATGAGTGTGAATGTTGCCATAACAGCATGCTTAACATGTGGCTAGATGCTTATGTGTTAAACTGTTTTGAATGCCTGTGGGTGAAGGCCGGATTGTTTGAGTTGGAAAAACTCGTTGAAATCCGTATTTTAGCCTACTTGCGAGTAGCAAATTCCAAAGCATTTTCAAACCAAACGGATATGCAATGTTTATTTCCAAATTAGGCAAATCTAGTCTATACTTGTTTGCTGTGCGCATAACATAGTAATTCTAGGCTAATAACCGGAATAAGAACACATAAAGTTTTCAAAATCAGATATCACGGTTAGTAGAGGCCGGTCTTCGGACCGGGCGAAAGGGGGTGCTCATAGCTGACCTTCCCCGATCGTACCCAAGCTCCCGAGCCGAGACAACTCCGGTGATGACGGACATGTGGCCTTCGGCACCGAGTCAGGGTTTCCTAAATTCCCCCATTTTAAAATATTTAGGTGGCGACTCTGTATCTGGCAAAGCAGTCCATGTTTGGCACTACTTTTTCAAAAATCTGTTTCTCAAAACGATTTGCCAGATTTGGACTCTTTGGTTCAGATTAAGAACCGTGACACAAATCGAGAGTCCGAACTGTAGCGCATGGTCCCACGCGGGCGCTGTTACAGTTTCTGGCGACTCTGCTGGGGATTTAGAGAGCTTGACTCGAACTCGTGATATCCCATTTTGACTTCATTTATGTGTTTCTTTGCATTGCATGTGCATTGGTGCGCCTAGGAACACAGTGTTTGCCATCTGCCATTCCTGAACGGTTTGCCGGAGGCTTGTCTTGTCAAGGCATGTCCGTAAGGCTGACCGGCTATGGGCTCTGACAGTATGGGAACACAAACCCCGGTTTACCGGGGCACCCTTTTTTTGACCATTCGACCTAGTGCATATTCGGAATCCATAGTGACCATTCCAAGCTAGGACAGGTTGCTTACCCGATTATAGGTTGTTTGAAACCGCTGCGTGCGTAGTGAAATCCTAGTTCCTGACAAAATAGGACAGGGAAACCCTACCCCAACATAGGGGTGTTTTGGCTCTCTCTTACTTGCTATGTGCTTTTAGAGTGTATCTCTACAGGAATGTACATACCAGTTTGCAAGTTTGGGGCATCAGGCCTAAGGGCATTGGTATCAGAATTTGAGAATCAGTTATCCGCGGGTATCAGATTCAGTATTTTGGGGAACAGAAATCTGGGAACAGTGATCAGCAGTAGGGAACAGTTGTTCGGCTACACCCGTGTTTGATCAGTTTGGGCTGAAGTGCTGTCTGTTTTTCTTTCAGTCCAGAGAGTTGCAGAGTTGATACAGAACAGCCAGTGTCTCCCCTTTGCTGAGGCAAGATTTATGGCGACACAAAGTTCAGAAGAAATTGTGGTTATGACAGCCGCACCGGAGCAGGGAACCACTCCGCAGAATGAAGCCAGCATCAGTATGTCATATCCGCCCAGGTCGCCCGTTGTGCACCCGGTTTGGGCTCCCCAGTTATACCAGGCTCGTGAGCCCACCACCTTCGAATTGATGGGGATGATAGGCGATCTCCAAAGGTCTGTGGCAGACCTCGCCTATGGAATGTCGGCTTCACCACCAGCGGCACCGTATGCCGGGAATTTTGTACCACAGGAGCCCCCGCTACTGGGGCGGATTGTGATAGAGCTCAGCCAGCCAGAGATGGCTTCTGGCTATAGCCACGATATGTCAGCACTAACCCCGACCCTCGATCAGGCTGAGGCCAAAGGAAAGGACAAGGCAAAGGTAGATGCCGACCCTATTGAACAACTGCTGTGGGCAGTCGAGGCTCTGAAGGCCAGAGGGATGAACAAGCAACAAACATCCGCAATAGTGACCAAAGCTATAGATGATGCTTTCCCCGCTCCAACCAAAGGCAGTTCAAGCCAGGCAGAAAACCGGGATGGGCCCCGTCATGCCCAAACAGTTCCTGTTGTTCCCAACCCTGCACCGGGAAAGGTTCAAAAAGCCAAGGCAGCGCCAGCTGATCCTTTCGCCAGCGCGTCTGGCAAGAATCCTCAAACTGCAAAGTACCTACCTCGAGGGCGCAGAGTCTTTCACGACCTCCACATGCCTTTGACTAGGGCATTGTTGATATTGGCGAAGAATGGGCATCTTAAGCCTTTGGAGCCCCGACCGCTCCCGAAGAATCTCCCCGCCACCCATGATGCTACCTTGTACTGCGCGTACCATCAACAGTCCGGTCACAGCACCGATGGATGTTCCCGTCTTCGCCATGAAGTGCAGGATTTGATTGATAATAAGGTTATCCTACCACCTACCTCAGGCAAGCCCGTCACCACTCAGTTGTTGGATTTCGAGGGCTCAGATACTGCGAGTATGTAAAGTGAACCGCCTGCGGGCAACATTTGGTATTTTTTTGATGAAGCGTTTGGCACGCATTTTGAGCATCGGTGAAACCGAGTTTTGTAAATTCTGGCTTGGATATCGAGTCGGTCTTTTGTTTTGAGTCTGTCTCTTTGTCTTGAGTCAGTCTTTTTTTGCTTAAGGGTCTGTCTTGTTGTATCGAGTCAGTCCCCGTTGTATATAATACCCGGTGATTCAGGGGTTGTTGTCCCGAACACCGTCTTGTTTTATTATTATCTGTTTTTGTTTTGAGTCTGTTCCTGCCGAGGGGCCAGTTACACCAACAGAGCCGATTGAAATAGCTGTTGCTATCTCAACTTCATGCTTGCTTTCAGCATAAGGACCAGAGAATTTGATTGGGCTGACAGTACATCTCGCCTGCTCTCCTGCGCGCCAAACTCATAACATTAACCTAAGTTTTCAAAAAAAAAAAAACTTTTTGAACACTGCGGTGATGAAAACGAAGAGGAAGGAATTCCTTGGGTTTTGTAAAATTTTGATCATTTTGAGAGAAAGAGAGGCGTGCTAAGCCTTTTTATGAATGAAATCATGCTTGTCGGCGTGAGTACTGAGAAGGACCCTGGCCTGATCCAGATTGGTTCCACACTATCTTCGGCACGAGCGATTCGTCGCTTTCTTAAAAACTTTCAAAAACAAATATTTTACGCGGCCTTGTGAAGACCTGTGTGGAATCGTTCTTGAGATCGCGCAGCTTAGGATCGCTCTCAGCCTCAAGATTCAACCCGCTCCGACTTTGAACCCATTCAGACTGTTCAAAAAGTTCAACGGACAAACGCCATGAAAGGCCCGTGTGGCCAGTTTTGAGGTAGCCTTCGATCAAGAAGCATCAAGGCCGAATCAGAAGGAGTAGATCTCGCCGGAAGAAGCTCGTAGAGTAACCCTGATGGGTTCTCCGCAAATCAGTGCAACAGCCGTTCTCTTAGACACGGAGAGGCTTCCAGTTCAGGAACCATTTGGCATGGACTTGCTACACTTTTACCCTTTGAGAGGCTCGCTGGGCCGAAAACCCAGAAGGGCGACCCAGGCAAAAGTTAGAGCAAGAGAAAAATACAAAAAAAAGAAGAAAAGAAAAGAAAAGACAAAAGATACCAAAAAGAAAAGAAAAAGAAAAATGCAAAAGACATGAAGAAGAAATAGAAAATGAAAAGAAGCTCGCAAGGTCGAAAACCCGCATTGGGCGCCTTGGCAAAAATAAGAGCCAAACAAAGTGAAGGTTAAAATACCTGAGTGGACCTTAACCGGAACTACGTAAGGCTTGATTCCCATGTTTGGGATACGTAGGCAACTTCATTATGAAGTCCAGCCCCCAACGCTTTCATAAGCGTCTCAGTCCATGCAATGGTTTCAATTTCGTTCCAAAGTCCAGTGGCCAACACCCTTCAAGGTGACTGTGTCCATATATGTGTTGTGACCGTCTTCGTCATCGCTGTGTCTAAGAGCTCGACCACCGCCAATGAAGACTGTCTGTGAATTGCTGTGGCACCATCCCAAACAAGGGGCAACTTTCCGTTGCCACGAGCCGCTGTGAGCCGCCTTTCAAACTAGGGGCAACTTTCCGTTGCCTCCCACCCTCCTTCAAACCAGGGGCAATTTTCCATTGCCTCCGATCCGAGGTCGCGCATCTCGAAGAGTAAGTTCCATGCTTGTTGAGCATCAGCTGTTTAAAAAATAGTTTTTGAAAATTTTTACTGAGGTTGACTATTTTCTCGAAAACTATTTCATTTTCCAAAACCGGACCATTGTCTTGGACCTAAAAGGAAAATTTTCAGTGCTTGCTGCCTGACTTGCATGCTTTTCAAAACAAAAGTCGAACAAGTACGTTAATCCGACTCTCATTTCGATCAAAACCGTTTTAGTAGAAAGCAAAAACGGAAAAAATGGTTAAAATGATGAACTAGGGGCACAGTTGAGCCAGGCGTTCTGTCTCTCCCCCGTCATCGACGTACTTGCCAGAAGAGCACTCTGCCTGCCCGAAGAATAGCCGTGAGCTAACGGTGTCGAGCATAAACCCGCACCTTTCCATTTATCCATCAATCACCCCGGGGAGGGATGAAAAATGAGAGAATGACGAATAGAGAGGTGTAAGTTGAGAGAAAAGCGAGGAAAAGGGTTTCGAGAGAAAATCCGAGCTTGAGAATTGAGTGATGTGAGAATCACAAATAAGAAGGGGTGGGAAACAATACCCAGATTGAACTGGCTCCTCGTGGTCCGAGGTCCCCCATCTTTGGTTACGCGTCTGTGTGTCGTGTCTCTTTCATTTGACGGTCTCGTCTTTTGTTTTTAGTCTTTCCCGAGCGTGTCTCGTTGTGTTTAGGTCGTGTACCTATATTTGAGTCCTTTCCGCTCTGTTCAGTGGTAGGCTCGATATCCCGGTTTGAAAAACCCTCATTCGATTTCAAAAATCGCTTATGCTCAGAATGCTGTGCCATTCTCTACATTGGAACGTGTTCCGACTCCAACCGGTTCCATCTTTGAGGTCCGTCCTGATTAGATTGGGCTGTCTTGTTTGAGAATTGCAGTGTGCAGAATGAACTGAATGCTGTGTTTTGGGCTGTATGCAGATCAATCCCCAACAGAGTAAGGGCTGTGTGTCTAAGAATCAGGCAGTGGGTTGCTTGGGTTGTTTCGGTTGTTAGCTGTTTAAGTTATCTGATTATTACAGTGCAAGTGTTCAATTTTCAGACAACCAATCAATTCCATTTACATTGAGGTGTAACATGATGAGATGCGATGCAATGCATGAAATGTGTAAATGTAAACACTTTTTCAGATAAAAAGTTCGTTTCGTTTCATTTCATTATCTTTTTCAAATGTACAAGCTTTGGAAACAAAACCTGCCTGTGGCAGTACAAGGTAATCTATCTACCAACCAAAAAGAAAAGTACAAGGAAAGAAAGAAAAGATAGCAAAAATCTACATCTATGTCAAGCACTCCGAAGGGCCGTCAGTCTGTCCTGGTCCTCTTCCTGGACGAGGGTCCAGGAGCATCAACAGCGTCGTCATCAGAGCCCGAGCTAGAACCGTCTGCGGTCTCCTCCTCCGACGACCCTGCCTCCGCCTCTGACTCCTCGTCGTCGTCATCGTCCGGGACTGGAGCCCGCGAGCTGCTCCCGACGTGAGTACGCCCACCCCTAGTGCGGGGAAATATCCTGCCCTCCTCATCTCTCCCCCGGGCAGGGACAGAAGGTCTGGCTGGAGCACCTCCTGCCATGGGAATCTGGAAGGGAGGCTGAAAAAGCACACAAAAAGTGAAATGCATCAGTATACTGTAGACAGTTTATCAGTGCAGAATGCAGTGTATGGATACAGTGTATGAATGCCGTGAGCAGTTTGTCAGTACAGAGTTTAGTGCAGAATGCAGTGTATGCAGTGCTCAGATACAGTGAGATCAGTGTATCAGGTGTTGTGCCGTGAATCAGATTATGCGAAGCAGTGTATGAATGGTTTGAGGCCAGTGTCAGAAGGACATACCGGTATGCTGTAGACAGCCAGAAGGTCAAATGTCCGCTGGAGCATCCCCATCATCGAGGCATTCATCGCCAACGACTGACGGGTGTACTCAGGAGAAGCCTGCAAAGGTATCAGATGCATTAGTATTCTGTGGAATATCAGTAAACTGAAGTGAGATAACTGTACGAAGTGCAGTGATACATACCGGCGGAAGGTCGGGGATGTCAGTGAACTCATGACCAGCCGGTGGAGGGGCGAAGGGGATCTGATAGGTCGACCCACCCTGCCCCTGGAAAGTCAGTACAGCAGGCAGGGCAGGCCAGCCAGCTCCTCGTCCTCCCCGCGCTCTGCCCCTGTCACGGACTCGGGCCCTCCTCGAAGATCCAGCCCCTGCTCCTGCTCCGGCCCCAGCCGCCGATGCTACAGGCCTGGCCCCCTCTGCTCGACGACCGCTCAAAGGTCGCATCAGGTACGTCCGCACGTACTCCTGATAGTCGCCGGTGCCTCGGAAGCCGGCCTCCTCCCAGCCGATGGAGTAATCATCCAGCTGCTCAGGGGTCAGCCCCTCGGTCACCCTCATCTCTGCAGGAGGGTGAGCCGGGACTATCTGCTCAGGTAACCCGCGGGTCTGGCGTAGAAAACGCTCCCCCAGGTACCAAGCCCGACAGACCGGGCCCTCTAGCAGAATCCGGAAATGCGAGGTCTCCTCAGCACCAGGGAACCGACCCCGCATCGCCGACGGCAAGGAAGCCCATGGCCGCCATGTGATCTGAAAGTAACAGACAGTTTGTTATCTACTGTTATTGAAACATGCAGTGGGAAAGCGAAGCTAAACGAACTGAAAGTAAAGCATACCTCTGTGGGGGTGATGGTGTCGAAGTATCGGCGGAAGAAGCCGAATGTCTCCCGAGGTCGCCGGGTGCATCCCCCGTCAAAGCGACTCGAGAAAGGAACAGCCGGAGGAGGCTCCGCAACTGGTACAGGTGCAAGCCTAGGGAAGTAGGCATAAACCCACAACTGCAAAACAGATGTCAGTATGACCTTCAGATAAAGCAGGGTATACAGAATAAAGCAGAAATGGCAGAGCCGTGTGTTGTGCAGTGTATTGTGTGCAGTGTACAGTGTGAGCAGTGTACAGTCAGTGTAAAACAGAATGTATGTGTGTGCCGTGTGTACAGTATACAGTGAGTGTAAAGCAGACCGCAGTGTGTGCAGTATACAGAGTACAGAAAGTACGAGACAGAAATGAAAAGTGGAGAAGAAATGTACCTCCCAAGCTCGCCAGTAACCTCCGAGCAGCTGGCCGCTGCCGCGAGAAGCCGAGCTCATATATCCGTACAAGGTGGCCAGAGCAGCGCCGCCCCAATCGAAGTGCAGAATATCTCGGACGTCCACCAGTGCACTGAGAAGGCAGAGAGGCACGGTGTTCGCCCGGTCGGCGAAGATAGTAGTCCCGAAAAGGAACATGAGGAAGCCCCGAGCATATCTCTCCACGTCCTCCTCGGTCATCTGAGTCTCCTCCCCCAATGCGGGCAGGACCCTGAACTGTGCC
This sequence comes from Camellia sinensis, assembly GCF_055761805.1. Classification (NCBI taxonomy): domain Eukaryota; kingdom Viridiplantae; phylum Streptophyta; class Magnoliopsida; order Ericales; family Theaceae; genus Camellia; species Camellia sinensis. The sequence continues at coordinate 20,740,779 of NC_138966.1, forward strand.
TCGAACCAGGAATAGCGGACGAAGCCTGGGCGAGCTAGCGGAGGGGCCTCCCCCAGTAAATGAACCTGAGCGGCGGTCCACTCATCCATCGCTATGTCGAAGGGGATCGGATCACCCCCTACCCCAATGCCTGTGAGCATCGAGAAGTCATGAGGGGTCATCGTCATATCTCCTGTAGCAGAGAAATGGAAAGAATCGGTGGTGTCCCACCACCTCTCCGCCAAAGCAGCAAGGAGAGGTCTGCATGTGGAGAGCCTAGAGAGCCCTCGGCAGAAGGTGCCGAAGCCCGCTCGGTCCACGATGCGCTGGACCGCATCAGGGAGCTCGTCATACCACTCCCGCGCACCAGTATTCCCATACCCGCGAATGGTATGGGAACCCTCCTGCAAACAGAAAACAACAATTGCAGGACAACATTCAAAATGCGATTTTGAAAAGACAGATATGGCATGTATGCAAGTTTGTCAGATTCAGGCAGATACCGGGTGCCGGTGTGCTTATAGAAAATACGTGTGCTGTGTCAGCGTGTTTGGGCGTTTCAGAACAGATGTGGCATGTGTGCAAATCGAACAGATTCAGACAAATACTGGGTACCAGTGTGTGTGCAGTAGAATACAGTGTGTGCCGTGTGTTTGGGTGATTCAGGACTAGTGCAGTGTGTGTGCATGTGTCAGTCTCAAGCAGATATCAGTTGTATGTATGTTTACAGTCAACTACGGTCTACGGCATATCAGATTTCAGCAATTAAAGAATACAGCTAACTATGGCAGTTTTGTATCCTACATTGCAGAAAGTAAAGCAGAAGATGAAGAGTTACCTCGGGAGTGCCGAATGAAAGGTGGGAGGTAGGCTCGCGTAGCAGTAACTCAGGGGGCGCGTATCTCTCGAAGCTCCGGAACTGACGCAGGCCGTCAGGGGGCAGAACGTGGATCGCCGGCCGGTAGGTCGCCGGGTCGAACGGGCGCTCGCTCAGTGGTAAAAGCTCGACCCCGGGGTCCATCTCGTGGTCCGGGGGAGTCCCGACACGTGGAATGTCGTCCGCCATGTAGAGAGTGGTGTGAAAATGGCCGGAAAAGGAAAACCGAGCCGGAATACGAAGAGTCAACTGAAAAGTCAACTCCCGAGAGGGTCGGAAATGGCCGGGAAGGCCGGAATGTGAAAGGACACGGAAATGAAGAGGAAAGTGAGGGGAACAAACCCCGAGAAGGCGAGAACGCCGAACGAGGCGCCGAAACGAGAATGTGATCGGTGGAAAGTGTCCGAAACGCGAAGAGAAATGCGAATCCGACGACGAAACGGGCGTAGAACGCGAAGAAACGGGCGAAAAATGAGACAGAAGCACTCTAGAGAGAGAGGGCAAGAATTTTCGGCGGTGGAAAAGTGAAGAATAGGGTTTTCAAGCCCTATTTTATAATGCCCGAAGTGAAAAGGCAAAACTGCCCCGATTCAGCAACTGTTTGCCGGTCGGCAATGTTTTGTGCCGGCCGGCACTTTTTTTGTGCCGATAGAATTATTTTTGTGCCGACGGCCAGCCGGTGGCCTCCCCTTTCGGCCGGTGGGGTTCCCACAGCCTTGGTTAGGCCATATGAGAAGTTTGTGGTCTTCATAGCTCAAGAAAGTGCAAGAAAGTGCATCTCCGACATTCAACCGGCCCCCGTTTTGACCGCTGGCCGTGTCTCCAGTGTGTGGCACTCGAATTCGTGCAAGGTGTATCCTTTTTGTATCCTTTTGAATTCAAAAGTTGCCCCATGTGTGTTGCACGAACTCATCACACTACTTCGGTGCATTACATCGCGCTGTCACGCGCCACACATTTGCATTGTTATGCACGTGTTACATGCGTTGCAACACGCACCCCTTTGCATTGTCGTGCACATTTCTCATGCATCATCATTGCATTTCCATTCCATGCATTGTCATGCATTCCGGAATACGTGCGTTGTTGCGCATTTAAGCCCATTTACACTCCGTGTGGCATGCACGTCACACTTGGCATTGCACTTGTTAGTGCATTGTATTTTGTTCGCGCTATTTTGCGCATCGCACTATTTTGTGCATTGCATTTGTTCGCGCTATCTTGCGCACCTTACTTGCACTTGTTAGTGCATTGTATTTTGTTCGCGCTGTTCTGCGCATTGCACTTGTTAGTGCATTGTATTGTTCGTGCTGTTCTGCGCATTGCACTGTCTTGTGCATTTCAAACCTCGCGCTGTTCTGCGCATCGCACTGTTCTGTGCATTTCAAAATTGTTCGCGCTGTTTTGCGCATCTCATTGCATTTTGCATGCATTCCATCGCACTGTCTTGTGCACTCGCGTTGCCTAACGCATTGCGCTATTTTGCGCATCATACCGTCGTGCAATACCGCCGGTCTGGCGAGACCTTAAACACGCACGGTCTGGCGAGACCTTAAACACGCACGGTCTGGCGAGACCTTAAACACGCACGGTCTAGGAGACCTTAAATCCTTTGGAGGTGCGAAACCTTCAGCGCATTGTCACGCGTCTTGTAAATACCCCCGCGGTCTGGCGAGACCTTAAACACGCACGGTCTGGCGAGACCTTAAACACGCACGGTCTGGCGAGACCTTAAACACGCACGGTCTGGCGAGACCTTAAACACGCACGGTCTGGCGAGACCTTAAACACGCACGGTCTGGCGAGACCTTAAACACGCACGGTCTAGGAGACCTTAAATCCTTTGGAGGTGCGAAACCTTCAGCGCATTGTCACGCGTCTTGTAAATACCCCCGTGGTCTGGCGAGACCTTAAACACGCACGGTCTGGCGAGACCTTAAACACGCATGGTCTGGCGAGACCTTAAACACGCACGGTCTGGCGAGACCTTAAACACGCACGGTCTGGCGAGACCTTAAACACGCACGGTCTGGCGAGACCTTAAACACGCACGGTCTAGGAGACCTTAAATCCTTTGGAGGTGCGAAACCTTCAGCGCATTGTCACGCGTCTTGTAAATACCCCCGTGGTCTGGCGAGACCTTAAACACGCATGGTCTGGCGAGACCTTAAACACGCATGGTCTGGCGAGACCTTAAACACGTACGGTCTAGGAGACCTTAAATCCTTGGAAGCTGCAAGACCTTTATTGCATTGGTGTGCACACTATTGCTTTGTACATATCTTAAGCCGCGTGTTGTCGCGCATCTCATGCAACATGCATTTCATACATCATTTGCATTTCAAAAAAAAAAAAACAAACAACAAAACATGCATTGTCATGCATACATTTTGCATCCCGGTCTAGGAGACCTTAAATCCTCTGAAGGTGCAATTCCTTCGGTGTTTGTCGTGCCCGAACGACTTTCGGTGGTCTGGTAAAGCCACCTGTCTGTGCTTGCGATGAGTTCCTAGAAGACCAACGGGGACGGTGGAAACTAGAGTTCGAACGGCTTATGCCTAGAACGCAAAGGTTCGGGGGTTCCGAGACTAAAGTCTGGTTTAAATACCCAGAGGTTTACCCTCGGCTTGAAATCTGTATGGAAGCCCCATAGGTTGAGGCGGCATGTCTACGCCTCAGTTCTGGATACTGAACCAACCTAGTATATCACCCTGTTGGTAAGATAGGGAAAGTTGCAATCATAGTCATTGCATATTTGCATTGTCTTGCATTTGCATTGTAGTTTGCATGCATTCATTGCATCACCTTCCGCCTTTGGCTTGCGCCTTTCCAGGTTGAGCTTGGTCTGGTATGTGTCCTTACTTTTCATGTTAGAACACAGTTCTTGTGTATCGCGCCGATTCCACGTTGATATGTTGGTTGAGGGTTGCGGCACCTTTTCTGTGTTACACATGGCTCGTATGTGTGCATGCCTTTCCTAGGCAAGATTTGGTTTGGCTTGTATGCCATATCCATTGTATCCATTCCATTGCATATTTGTAAATATTGCATTGTAGATTGCATGCATTCATTGCATCACCTTCCGCCTTTGGCTTGCGCCTTTCCATGTTGAGCTTGGTCTGGTATGTGCCCTTACTTTTCATGTTAGAACACAGTTCTGTATGTGTATCGCGCCGATTCCACGTTGATATGTTGGTTGAGGGTTGCGGCACCTTTTCTGTGTTACACATGGCTTGTATGTATGCATGCCTTTCCTAGGCAAGATTTGGTTTGGCCTGCGTGCCATATCCACCCATTACATTGTAGTGTAATTTTTGCATCCGGCATTAGGATCGTAGTCCTTTCTCCAGCGGGTTGTTTCCCCACTTGTGTCATTCCACCCAATACTTGTTCTTGCGTCTGTCTACAATACTCATAGTTCAGTTGACCGTTCTATGGTAGACAGACTTGTTACCTCCATCAATCTATTTGACATAGGTGTGGTTTCGAACCGCTCGTGATTGGATCACGATTCAATTGCTTTGCATGTAGCTTGCATTGTTTCAATTACATTGCATCTGCATTTGCATTGTTTATACATTGTTTTGTATATATTGCATTTCGTTTTTCATCCATTTTGCATTGTCATGCATGTTGCTAACAATATTGTACCTGTTAAGTTTGTTTTCTTTTCAGGCACGATATTGTATGTACGGTTCATTTGAAGCTGGTGCAACCAGACGAGCCGCGCAGGTATTGTATCTCCCGAGTGAGACGTATTGAGAATTCCATAATTCTCTTACATCCTTTCTGCATTGTAGTGTAGTTTGGTATGCTAGCTTAAAATTGTTGCATGTTTGCTTCATTACAGCTTTCTTTGCATGATCATAAGTTATGCTCAGCTCTGTGCATTGTCGTGCATTTTGCCCCTGCCTTCGGGCGCATATCTTATTTGTATTGCATGTTTGTCTAAGTCTTCGGCCTTGTCAAAAATGGGTCGTCTCTAGGCTTTGACATTCACTCCCGTCATTGTTATGACTTTCGAGTTCTGTCAAAGAGGGGCAACTGTAGACACCCCATTTTTGACCGTCCTCAAGACTCGGACGTCACCGCTTGAACACTCGGTGATTATCCTTGTTTGTGTTTGTTTGGAGTTCCCGGAGGTTTTGGCTCTCGCGCCCTACCTCAGAATCTCCGAACTTGACCGTTCAGTGTCCGGTTTTGCACCGAACACTTGTGTTTTGCCTTGGAAGGGCAGGGTAGGGCTTGTAGACCATCCCCACCCATCACCGGCAGTGGCTAGAGGCCACCGGCTGGTTTTTGCTGCCACCGGCAAAATAGTTTGCCGGTCGGCACTATTTGTTGCCGGTCAGCACTTTTTTGTGCCGGTCGGCACTTTGTTTGGCCAAGATGGCATTTTTTGCCGGCCGATTGCTGTTCATCTGCTTTTGCAGATATTTTAGGACAGCTGTATAACTTTTTCTCCCCTCCATACACGTGTATGGAGGGATCTCCCTCTTGCAAAGCTTGTTGAATAAGCTTTACAAGAGGCTTATAGAGAGGGCTCTCTCTAAGGCTTAGAGAGAGAGGCTTAGACATTTTTGAGAGAGAAAAGACAGAGGAGAGCTCTGGTTTTCTAGGGTTAGGGTTAGATACACTCAATCTATCTCTCTTTCCCTCCCATTTTGCACACTAGGTGTTTTGTGCCTTACTATTGCACACAAACACCTAGTGTTTCACCTTCCTCTTAAGATTAGAGTTCTAAGGGGTTGTTCTTGAGCTTCTTGACTGATTTGGAGCCAAAGGAGGCCATTGGAGCATCCTTGTTGAAGAGGACTACAAGGGTAAGAAACTTACACCTTTATTCCCCATTCTTGCATCAATTTTATACCTATCTTAGAGCTGTTTTTGTGATTATTGTATAACATAAAAAAGTTCTATTTTTAAGCCCTCTTTATTGTTTATTAAGAGTGTTTTGTTGTTTGAGGGGTGTTGACCACCCTTAGGCCCCAAAAGGCCTCATTTTGAGCCATTTTGTGCTAGCTCCGGGATTTTGGTGTTGAGGTCTCTTCACCACTGAAATCTTGAGGGATTTTAGTGGTAAAGATGATGCTTTGAAGTCCCAAGAAGGAGAGGGCCACCCCCTCTCCTTGTTGTCCTTGAAAAGGGCACATTTTGGCCTCTTAAAGAAGCCTATGCTTGAGTGTGTGTTGAGCATGTTTGGTTTGTTTTTCATGCTTATATATCCATGATATAACATGATTTCAAGTTGGTTTTGGAACCTTATGCATGTTTAGCATAGTTGCCATGTAATGCCTTATTTGTGCCTTAACATGTTCTAGGTTGTTAGCCTTTGTTGGAGCATGTTTTAGGCTTGTATTTGTGAAGGTTATATGCTTATTTTGCCATGTTTTAGATCTGTCCATAGTCGTTTGGGTCGATTTTAGCATGCATTATAAGGCTCCTTTGCATTTGGGCTTGTTGGCCTTGAGTATGTGCATGTGTAGCATGCCATCTTTGCATTGTTTTGGTGAATTGGGATCATCTTGCATGCTATTTCAGTCCCATTTACATGCTCGTTTGATTGCCTCGCATGCCTCTTTAATGCTTTGAAAGCATGTGTTGCAATGCTCCATGTTTTGGCCATGGTGTATGCCTTTGTATTTGGGCCACTTAGATGCCATCTAAGTAGTCCTTTAGCTTTGTTTTAACATGCTAAACCCCTGTTTTTGGTTGCTTAATGCATGCCTTGTTTGGTCTTGTTAAGTATGCTCAATGCCACTTTGGTTTACTTTGAACACTTAGGCCATTTGTCGCATGCTTGACTTGATTTATAACTTGATTTGGCATCATTTTATAGCATGATTTTAGGGCTCATGTTGCATGCTAATTGTCCATGTTTCCTCCTTTCAAGTGTGCTTGAATGTTGTTTGATTTGTGCTTAAGTGGTGGCTCTCATGTGCATGTGTGTGTGCATGCCATCTAGCCTTCATTTCACAGCACTATGGCTACTGTTTTAGGCCTATTTTAGAGCCACCTAATTCATGTATAAGTCCATCTTGCCATCCATTTGCATTGCTCTATGTATGCTTGCATGATTGCATAAGTGCCTTGCCATGTCATGTTGCATTCCTAGCTTGTATGCCTAGGTTGCATTGCATTTTGCATGCATGCCTTGTTCCTTGAATTGGTGATAGGAATTGGGCCTAATTTGTTTGATTGGTTTGCATGCATTTGAAACCAAAGTTGCATACTTGGTTCCTTGGGCCATCATGCATGGAAATGCGTGATTGGTGGTCCGAGAACCGAGGCACATGTCCCTTTGAGTCATCACAATGATAAGGGACATGGTTAGTGCATACATGTCTTGAAATATGCTGTCATGCCTTGTTTTGCCCTCTGTTGCTGTGAGTTGCAGGTTCTGCAGGAATACTCTGCCGACCGGCAGTGTAATGTGCCGACCGGCACAATTTTCTCTGCCGACAGACCCTATTTTGTGCCGATGGCCATACTACACTGCCGGTGGAAGTTTCATCTAGCCGGTGGTGATCCCCTCTGTCCAAGGATGTAGTCCTGAGGTTTTGACAACCTCCAGAGGAGGAAAGGGAGGAAAACAGAGGCAGCTTGCGCATGGTGGCGCGTTTCCCGAGACGCTTTCCTGCTTTAATTAATTTAATTTAATTTGTTAATTAAATTAGTTAATTTGTAATATTAATTAGCTTGCGTAGTTAGTTAATTTGTAATATTTATTTGGTCCCTCCGAGCGAGGGCAAATCTGTAATAAGTGTGTGTGGGTGTGTGAATGTCTTCCAATCCCCACTTCTTTCTTCCCTTTTACTTACCTGCTTTGATGGTTAGTATTAGGTCACGTCTAATTTAGCATACCTTATGCTATGCATGTGTGCATCCATGCATTTGTATTACATGCATTAGGCTCGGTACATCACGCTAATTGCATCAATACTTCAATTTTCAAACTGAATACGTGATAATTGTGCATTTTCACATGACATGTTTAGGATAGCCGAGCCTATCTTAGCGACATTTTGTATGCGATGCATTAGGCACTTCACATGGACTTGGATCATGCATGATTACTAACAAGTTCTTTGTTTTGGCGCGGAGTACTATGTAAGTATTTCCGCTTTAGCATATCGCATGAGTGTGAATGTTGCCATAACAGCATGCTTAACATGTGGCTAGATGCTTATGTGTTAAACTGTTTTGAATGCCTGTGGGTGAAGGCCGGATTGTTTGAGTTGGAAAAACTCGTTGAAATCCGTATTTTAGCCTACTTGCGAGTAGCAAATTCCAAAGCATTTTCAAACCAAACGGATATGCAATGTTTATTTCCAAATTAGGCAAATCTAGTCTATACTTGTTTGCTGTGCGCATAACATAGTAATTCTAGGCTAATAACCGGAATAAGAACACATAAAGTTTTCAAAATCAGATATCACGGTTAGTAGAGGCCGGTCTTCGGACCGGGCGAAAGGGGGTGCTCATAGCTGACCTTCCCCGATCGTACCCAAGCTCCCGAGCCGAGACAACTCCGGTGATGACGGACATGTGGCCTTCGGCACCGAGTCAGGGTTTCCTAAATTCCCCCATTTTAAAATATTTAGGTGGCGACTCTGTATCTGGCAAAGCAGTCCATGTTTGGCACTACTTTTTCAAAAATCTGTTTCTCAAAACGATTTGCCAGATTTGGACTCTTTGGTTCAGATTAAGAACCGTGACACAAATCGAGAGTCCGAACTGTAGCGCATGGTCCCACGCGGGCGCTGTTACAGCAGTGTAAGAAATACAGTGCAAAAGTGTGATTAAGGTGAGAAATGCAGTAAACGACGAGTTGCAGTGTAACTGTCCAATTAAAGCAATGAATACAGTAAAATTAAGAAGTGCAGTGCCAAAATGTAGAAAAACATGAGAGTGTAGTGTATACCTCGGTGGTGCTGTAAGACAAATGAGAGTCTGGCTCCCATAGTAAGAGGTCCTCTGGTGCGCGTTGCACAAATGCTCTGAAATGCCTGATACCCTTGGGGGGTAGTATATGCGTCTGAGGATGATATGCAGCCGGATCAAAGGGTCAAATCTCGAGTGGCAATGGCTCTGGCTCTGGCTCTGCCTCAAGAACATGTGGGAATGCAGGTGGGGTCTCTGGTGATGCTTCGTCATGAGGTATGTCGTCCGCCATCTGAATAGAAAACGAGAAGATAAGTGAAAAGTGAAGAAAAATAAAGAAAAAGGGTAAACTTGGAAAAAGTTAAACCCTAGGAGAGAGGAAATGGAAGAAAAAGTCAAAGCCCGGGAAAAGGTACAAAACCCAAGAGAAATTCGAGGAGAACAAACCTCAAAAAGCGAAACTCAAAGAAGAAGCGCCAAAATCAAATTTCAATCGGTTCAAAACGAAGGAAATAAAGAGGTTTTAGCGAATCAACATCGCGTAGGGTGTTGGAAGACGCGCAAAAAGCATGGCTCTAGAGAGAAGGAGCACCTAGAGAAAGAAAAGGAGCAATTTTGGGCATGGAGTAATGAGGAAATGAAACCCCATGCCCTATATTTGAAGGCTCGAGCCAAAATGGCCGAATTGCTCTGAATCTACCATGGGTGACCGACAGGCCACCATTGGTGGCTGGCAATGATCACCAGCAGCCGGCAGGTGGTCGGCGGCCCCCTCTGGTGGCCGGCAAGTGTTCTGAGGTTTCCCTTGGAGTCCTAATGCTGCTTTGTGTCTTTGGTCTTCAAAAATTGAAGGGTTTGTTCATTGTTTGGTTCAGAATGTCTCTGCGGAAGCTCGAAACTGTGTTTTTGGTGCGCGATGTTCGTCACTTGTCAACGTGGATGAGGTGTATCCTTTAAATACATTGCAATTTTTCTGAGAGGTGAATCGGAAGTTGCCTTTCAATTTGTTTTGGTCAAATCATCCTCTGTTAGCTTGCATAAAATATGCATTTCTTTTCGTTGGTAGATGGAACGTGCACTTCACTTTGTGGCATAGAATATGCATTTCACATATGTTGTAAAATGTGCATCTCATGGGAATTGTATGTGCGTCTTACATTTGCTTTTCAATCAGGCATAGAATATGCTTATGCTTTTATGTCTTGCATGGAACATGCCACTAACATTGTATCTCGGTTGTTTGTCTCGCATAGAACAAGCATTCATACTGTATCGCACTTGTTAAGTCTCTTTCTTTCACATGTACGATATTGTATATATGGTTCATTCAGAGGAATTCCAGGTAAATCATTCATCCCATATTCGGATCACATTCCCAACTCTTCGGTTAAAAACATTCGGGTGCATCCCGGTGTTCACACCAACTCTTCAGGTAAAAACATTTGGGTACGTCCCGGTGTTCACACAAACCCTTCGGTTAAAAACATTCGGGTGCATCCTAGTGTTCACACTAACACTTCAGTTAAAAACATTCGGGTGCGTCTTGGTGTTCACACCAACTCTTCGGTTAAAAACATCCGGGTGCGTCCTGGTGTTCACACCACTCCCTTCAGTTAAAAACATTCGGGTGCATCCCGGTGTTCACACCAACCCTTCGGTTAAAAACATTCGGGTGCATCCCGGTGCTCACACCAACCCTTCGGTTAAAAACATTTCGGTGCATCCCAGTGCTCACACCAACTCTTCGGTTAAAAACATTCGGGTGCATCCCGGTGTTCACACCAACTCTTCGGTTAAAAACATTCCGATGCGTCCCGGTGTTCGCACCAACCCTTCAGTTAAAAACATTGAGGTTGGTCCCGGTGTTCACACCAACTCTTCGGTTAAAAGAATCGAGTGCATTCCGGTGTTCACACCAACTCTTCGGTTAAAAACATTCAAGTGCGTCCTGGTGTTCACACCACCTCCTTTGGTTAAAAACATTTGGGTATGTCCCGGTGTTCACAGCAACTCTTCAGTTAAAAACATTCGAGTGCGTCCCTGGTGTTCACACCAACTCGTTAGTTAAAAACATTTAGGTACGTCTCGGTGTTCACACTAACTCTTCGGTTAAAAACATTCGGGTATGTCCCAGTGTTCACACCAACCCTTCGGTTAAAAACATTCGGGTGTGTCCTAGTGTTCACACCACCCCCTTCGGTTAAAAACATTCGGGTGCGTCCCGGTGCTCACACCATCTTATCTCTTCTCACGTGAGACGCATGGATTGTTTGTATCAATTACAAACATTTGGGTGCATCCCGGTGTTCACACCACCCTTTTCTTTCTCACGTGTGCAACACATTAGGATCTTAGTTGAGACCTCGGGTGCGCCCGACAGTTATGTCGCTCTTCACCTTTCCTACGTGTCGTGTAGTTAAGCTTGCATAATTTTCTTATATCCTTTCTACATGTAGTGTGGCTTAGCTCGTGATTCCCATGCATGGCATGTTTATTTGCTTTCTTCTTTTCATGTTTGAGATTGCTGTACCTTTTTTCAGTTTGTTTGAATGTGGCATTTTCATTGCATTGCATTTGCATTTAAATGTTTCATTACAGCCTCATTGCATGATCATAAGTTATGTTCTTACATTGTGCATATCACTTTCATCTTGCCCCAGAACTACGCTGGTTTGATTCCTTGCAAAGGGATACGTATGCAGCCTGTGGTCGTAACCATTTGTTTTTGACTTGTTTGTTTGTCCAAGTCTTCGGCCTTGTCAAAAATGGTTGTCTCTGGGCTTTGACATTCACTCACGTCATTTGGTGACTTCCGAGTTCTGTCAAAGAGGGACAACTGTAGACACCCCATTTTTGACCATCCTCAAGACTTAGACGTCATCATTTGTGCACCCGATGATTATGCATGTGTGTTCTTGTTTTGTGCCCAAATTTCTCGGTGGAACGCCCTAACTTTGAGCCTTCAGTCCTTATCTTTTCTGAGCCTTGTTTTGCACCAACACTTGGCCTTCAAGGTTGCATCCCCTGGTGGCTAGCTGGCCACCATTTGAGGCTGCCGGCCACCAATGCTCTTTGGCCGGCCATCTAAGCGGCCTGCCGGCCACTAGTGTAGTCTGCCATCTATCAGTGCATATTTTCATATATTTTGGTGACAGCTGTGCCAGTTGTTACCACTACTCACTCTATCTCCATACACGTGTATGGATGGATATAACTCGGCTGAAAGCTTGTTTTTCTATAAATATGGGACCTTCTCCCCCATTGTAAGAGTTAGAAAATTTTGGAGCAAAATTCTCTCTCTCTCTCTCTACAAAATTCTCTCTCTCTTGAAATTTTGTGCTTAGTTGCTTAGTGTCTCTACACTTTTGTCTATCAACCCTAGACCAAAGTTGCTTCACTTTGGGCTGAGGTTACTTGAGACACTCTTTGAGCTTTAGAAGGTGGTTGTGGCTTGCTTTGTTGTCTAATTTGTGCCTTGGTTTCAAGAGGTATAACACTTACTTTGTTAGCTTGTTTTACATACTTGCTTTGCCATCTTCTTCTACTATTTTGGGGCTGTTTTGGGGCTGATATTGAACTATAAAAAACTCTATTTTTGTGGCCTAAAGGTGGTGGTTTGAGTCCATTTTCAGTTAGCGGGTGGTTCACCTTTCTTACTTCTTTGTTTGTAAAGCTTTTATACCTTTGTTCACTACTTTCAAGCTAACTTTTTTAGGCCTTTTAATTACTAAATTTTAGAGGTTTTTCAGAGGCAAAAAGCTTATTTTGAAATCCAAATTTGGAGGGATTAGCCTCATCTCCTTATTTATTTTTTGCATGCTTAGTTAGCTCTATGTGTTAGCATATTTTTCTAGCTTAACTTAGCTCAAGTCTAGAATGTTTTAGACTTTGAAATAACCTACTTTAGCTTTGTTTTGGGTTGGTTAGTTCATTTGAGTCTTGTTTTGCATGGTTGTGGTGTAATAGTCTTCACAAGTTAGTATTTTAGGGTCTTAGACACCTCGTGTTTGAGTTGATAGTATCTTTTGGTGTTGTTTTTTCACTCCATTTCAACATTATAAATTCTGCAACCTCCCTCTTTGCTTCACTCTTTCATTTTCTTTTGAGGGTTATTTAAAGCTTGGGATCCTTTAAGCTTGAGATTGAGGTCATGCTTAATGGTTTAATCCTCTTTGAGAGTTCATTATCAACGGCATGATCTCTCTCTTGCCTTACAATATCCCTTGGTTGACACTTCTTTCATCTTAGAGGATACTCACCAATGGGCAAATTGATTAAAGAATGATTTGGTAACTAAAATGTGTTACCAAGATTGGTAAGTAAAAGTGGCATTTGTGTTGCATTGTATGTGTTCAAATCGATGTTAATTTGAACACAAGAAAAATGAGACATTTCATACTCAAAAGTGATGAAATGTGCCACTTTCCTAGGTATCCGTTGCCCTTGATCATGCATGATGGGGTGATGGCATTTGAGTCTTGTTTTGTATTCATTGAACTTGTACAAATTGGTCCCTTAGCCATCATGAATGGAAATTTCTTGATTGATGGTTTTAGGGCCAAATGTATCACTCCTTTGAGATTGTCTTGATGATAAGGAGGAATACAAAGTACAAACATGTGAGAATACCCCATATTTGCCCTATTTGCTCTCTCTGTTGCAGCAAAAATGGTGTCTCATCAGTGGCCTGCTGGCCATTGCTACTGGCCAGCAACCCCCCAGTGTTGGATGGCAACCCCTCAGTGGTGGCCGATAGGCCACCACCAATGATTTTTGGGCAGAGTACTTGTGAAGTATGGTAGAGTTAATCTGGAGAAGGAAACATAGCAGAGGTTGTGCAAACAGAGACTTTCAAGGGCAAATAGCGGATGTTCTTCGGGTAGAAATCGAGCATGCAAGGGCCTTCCTCGCTTCCCAGGACTAGTTAGCTAATTACTTAGTTTAATTAGCAATCAATCATTCATTTGTTGTAAATTAATTAGTTGTAGCTAATTAGTTTGTGTTGTAATAATTAATTAGCTTAGAATAGTTAGTTAATTCATTTCAAGTGTTGTAATAATTAGTTAAGTAGTTATCTAATTTCATTTGTGTTGGAATAATTAGCTTAATTAGCTTAGCTTTGTGAAATCTCTTAATTTTGAGGTATTAATATTTTAGTGAGAGGTATTAGTGGTAGTTTGGTGGTGAGATTCTTAGATGAGAATCTAACTTATTTTTCCCTATTTGTTTTATCTCTTTTTACCTCTATTTCATTATTATCATTATTCATGTCTTTTATTTATTTATTTTAGTATCCTTACTCTCCAAGTTACTTTGTCTCCAAGGGAGTTTCTTTTCTTTTTCCCCAAGCATACCCCTTTCTTGCCCACCAAGTAAAGTTCCTTGCTTTGGCACCAAGTCTTTCTTTTCTTTTTCCTTAAGTATCCTTGTCTATAAATTGAGCTCCCCTCTCAACTTCTTTCTATGTTTCTTCACATATCTCTCTCCATTTGTTATATAGATTTAGAGTTTAAATTAAGAGTGTTTAAAGTGAAAGTAAGCATTTTCGTAAAGGAGAAGAGTTGTAGATTTTGTGAACCCTTACCTTATGGCTTAGAATTTGGAAATCCATGGAGAAATATCGAGATTCAAGTGTTGGTGACAGATGAAATTGATTTGAGGTAATTCAAGTGGTATACAATATGTTTCTCTAAATCTCTTTGCAAAGAGTTTATTTTAATTACCGTAAATTTGTACTCCTCGTGATTATTCTAATCGTTTGGTAAATTCTGTGGAATTATTCGTTGTTGATTCATTTGATTACTCTAGTCATTTGATAAATTTCATGAAGTTGTTTTGTGTAGTCAGTGTTGATTTGTCTGGCTAAATGATGTGGAAATGCTCCATACATGGATCGAGTAGACCTTGCCAATAGTCCGGATAAGCAGTTGTGCTTGGGTGAGGCTGGTCATTGGTCATGTATTGAGTAGGATAGGGTATTTGGTTCTGGATTAGTTATCATATGTCGAGTTGACTTGTTTGTGCAATTTGGTAAATTGCTTGATTATCGAATCTAATCGGTTGTGTAATTGTCAGATCTCTGTTGATTTATTTTCTATCCGAGCCTTGCTATTCCTATTGTATTGTATACTTTTCGAATTAATTTATTTTTCAGGTGTGGAGCAAATTTAGTAGCGATTGGAGTTGAAGCATCTAAAGAGAATTATTTGAGTTGGAGATTTTTTAGTCCATAACTATATATTATTTTTGAAGATTTGTATAATTTATGTTTTGGAGACATTTGAGTTAATTATTTATGGAGACGATTTGTATGTTTGAAATTATGAGTTATCTACAATTATAAATTTGAGGTTGATTTGATTTATTAACGACCCAAAAGTTAGGGCGTTACAGAATGGTATCAGAGCGTAGAGATTAGGTCTTACACGGGATTTGTTGGGTGATTAATATTTGGGTTCAATTTTTTTTTAAAACAAGGTTGATTGTAGACACCCCATTTTTGACCGTCCTCAAGACTTGGACATCACCATTTGAACACTCGGTGATTATCCATGTATGTGTTCGTCTTGAGTTCCCGGAATCCTTGGCAGCGCGCCTCGTCGCAGGACCTCTCGACTCTACTGTTTTGTGCTTGGTTTGACACCAAACACTTGTACTTTGCCTTTGAGAGGCAGGGTAGGGCTTGTAGACCATCCCCACCCATCACCGGCCGTGGCTTGAGGCCATCGGCTGTGTTTTGTGGCCACCGGCCAAATATTTGGCCGGCCGGCACTATAGATGGCCGGTCGGCTATGTTTTTTTGGTCAATTGCATCTTTGGCCGGCCGACTACTGTGCATCTGCTTTTGCAGATATTTTGACACAGCTGTCTTGCATTTGGCTCCCCTCCATACACGTGTATGGAGGGATCTCTCTCTTTAGAAGCTTGTCTTGTAAGCTTTACAAGACAAAAAGCTCTATAAAGAGAGGTCTTCTCTCTTGTTGAAGGGGGTTAGACATTTTAGACATCCATTTTAGGGTTTGAGTTCTAGGGTTAGGGTTTGTCTATATCCTAGCTTTATATCTCTCTTCCTCTTGTGTTTAGTGTGCGTTTAGGCTCACTATTGCACACAAACACATAGTGTTACACCTTTTCTTGGTTCTGAAGGGCCAGAGGTCTGTTCTTGGAGTTTTGGGGCTGGTTTAAGCTCAAGGAAGCAACTGGTCCACCATTTGTGAAGAAGGTCTTCAAGGGTAAGAAGTTTGTCCCTTTATTCCCCATTTTTGCATTGTATTTTTACCTACCTTGCCATTGTTTTTGTGTTTAGTATATAACATAAAAAAGTTCTGTTTTTAGGCCCTCTAAATAGTTTGTTTAGAGTGTTTTGTGGTTTGAGGTTGTTTGACCACTCTTAAGCCTTGTAAGGCTCCATTTTGTGCCATTTTGTGTGAGCTCTGTGACCTTGGTGTTTGGGCCTCCTCACCATTGAAATCTTGAGGGATTTCAGAGGTGAGGATGGTGCCTTGAGGTCTCAAGAAGAAGAGGGCCGCCCCCTCTCCTTGTTGTCCTTGAAAAGGACCATTTTTGGCCTCTTGAGGAAGCACCTAGCTTAGGCTCTTGTTGACCATGCCTTAGCTGATTTTTGTGCTTATTATGTCATAATATGCCTCTGTTTTTAGTTGGTTTTGGTACACCATGCTTGCTTAGCATACATGCCTTGTAATGCCATTTTGTTGCCTTAACATGCCTTAGGTTGTAAACCATTATTCTAGCATGTTTTAGGCTTAGCCTTGTGAAACTTTCATGCTTATCTTGCCATGTTTAAGGTCTGTCCATAGTTGTTTGGGTCGACTTTGGCATGCTTAGTATAGCCCCTTTGCATTTTTGGTTTGTTGGCCTTAAGTGTGTGAATGTATAGCATGCATCCTTGCCTTAATTTAGTGGGTTGGGACCATTTGCCATGTTATTTCAGTCCCTTTAACATGCTTGTATGCTTGCCTTGGATGCCTCTTTGAAGCTTTGAAAGCTTGTCTTGCATGCTCCATGTTTTGGCCATTGTGCATACCCTTTGAATTTGAGCCACTTAGATGTCATCTAGGTGTCCCTTGGGTGTTGTCTAGGCCTGCCTTAGGCTTGTTTTAAGTCCTCTTAGCCTTGTGAGGCTCGGTGGACTTAGTCTCGGTTTAAGCCTCTTGGCTTGTCTTGGGTTTTTGGCTTTGTTTGCATGCCTTGTTTATCTTGTTTAATTGGCTTAGCACCTTTTGTAACATGATTTTCAATGCTTACCTTGCATGCCATTAGTCCATGTTATGCCTCTTTCAAGTGTGCTTGAGAGTTGTCCCTTTTGTGCTTGAGTGTTAGCCCTTTAACATGTGCATGTGTGTATGTGTGTTTAGTCCTCACTTCACAGCATTTTGGCCACTGTTTTAGGTCTATTTAAGGCTGCCTAAATCATGTTTAAGTCCATCCTATGCTTGTTTGCATATTTACCTTGCACGTTTGCTTGCATGTACACATTGCATTGTCCATGTTGCATGCTAGTTCATACGCCTAGGTTGCATTGCATCATGCATGCATGCCTTGTTCCTTGACCTAGTGATAGGAATTGGGCCCCCTTGGTTTGTTGGTTTGCATTGCATTTGACATCAAAATGTGCACACTTGGTCCCTTGGGCCATCACACATTGAAATGCGCGCTTGATGGTCCGAGAACCAAGGACCATGTCCTTTTGAGTCATACACATGATGAGGGATAGGATTGGCACATACATTGCTTGAATTGCACTGCCATGCTATGCCTTGCCCTCTGCTGCTGTCAATTGCAGGTTTTGCAGACATTTTTTGCCGACCGACAGTGTTTAATGCCGACCGGCAATCCATTGGTGGCCGATAGCTTCACAAACAGCCGATGATCATATACCACTGCCGGTGGCTATTTTACTCAGCCGGTGGTGTCTCCCAATGTCCAGTAAGCACATCCTGAGACTTTGGCAGTCTTTAGAGGAGTATAGCAGGGAAAACAGGGGCAGCTTGCGCATGGCAGTGTACTTCCGAGCAGGACCGAGCTTGCATTGCATTGGGCTCTCTTCCCGAGGCAGTTTATCAGTTTTTCCTAGATTAGTTAATTTGCTTAGCTAATTAGATGGCCTGTAATATTTAATTAGCTTGAAGGTTAATTATCTGTAATATTTATTTGGTCCCTCCGGGCGAGGGCGAATCTGTAATAAGTGTGGGTGCGTGTGTGTGCATGTCTTCCAATCCCCACTTCTTTCTTCCCTTTTATTTACCTGCTTATGAAGGTAGATTAGGGCATGTTTAAATTAGCATACCTTATGCTATGCATGCGTGCATCCATACATTTGTCTTGCATGCACCGGGCTCGGTACATCATGCTAACTGCATTTGTACTTCAATTCCAAATTGAATACGTGCATCAATTGATTGCATCTCACATGCCATGTTTAGGTTAGCCGAGCCTACTCTAATTGCATCCTGTATGTGTTGCATTAGTTAATTTGACATGAACTAGGACCATGCATGTTGGCTAACTAGTTTATTGTTTTGGTTCGGAGTACTCGGTAAGCATTTATGCTTTAGCATACCGCATGCGTGTGAGTGTTGCCATGATAGCATGATTACCATGAGGCTAGATGCTTATGTGATAAACTGTTTGAATGCCTGTGGGTGAAGGTTGGATTGTTTGAGTTGGACAAAACTCGTTGAAATCCGTATTTTAGCCTACTTGCGAGTAGCAAATTCCAAAGTGTTTTTCAAGACAAACGGATATGCAATGTTTATTTCCAAATTAGGCAATCTAGTCTATACTTGTTTGCTGTGCGCAAAACATAGTAATTCTAGGCTAATAACTGGATTAAGAACACATAACGTTTTCAAAAATGGATATCATTGTTAGTAGAGGCTGATCTTCGGATCGGGCGAGATGGGGTGCTCATAGCTGACCTTCCCTAATCGTACCCAAGCTCCCGAGCCGAGGCAACTTTGGTGATGACGGACACGTGGCCTTTGGCACCGAGTCAGGGTTTCCTAAATTCTCCCATAAAAAATATTTAGGTGGCGACTCTGTATCTGGCAAAGCAGTCCATGTTTTGCACTTCTTTTCTTAAAATCTGTTTTCTCAAAACGATTTGCCAGATTTGGACTCTTTGGTTCAGATTTAGAACCGTGACAATTTGAGAGCCCGAACTATAGTGAGCCCAAAGCGAACAAAACGGGACTCGTCCTCCCGGGGTGTTCGGGGACGTCTACAGTTTCTGGCGACTCTGCTGGGGATTTTAGAGAGCTTGACTCGAACTCGTAATATCCTGTTTTGATTTCATTTATGTGTTTCTTTGCATTGCATGTGCATTGGTGCGCCTAGGACACCGTGTTTGCCATCTGCCATTCCTGAACGGTTTACTGGAGGCTTGTCTTGTCAAGGCATGACCATAAGGCTGATCGGTTGTGGGCTCTGACAGTATGGGAACACAAACCCCGGTTTTACCAGGGCACCCTTTTCGACCATTCGACCTAGTGCATATCCGGATCCATAGTGACCATTCCAAGCTAGGACAGGTTGCTTACCCGATGTTAGGTTGTTTGAAAACCGCTGCGTGCGTAGTGAAACCCTAGCTCCTGACAAAATAGGACAGGGAAACCCTACCCCTCTGTAGGGGTGTTTTGGTTCTATTTACTTGCTATGTGCTTTAGAGTGTATCTCTGCAGGAATGTACATACCAGTTTGCAAGATTGAGTGTTAGGCCCGAGGGCACCAGTATCAGTGTTGTTGAGAAATCAGTTATCTGCGGGTATCAAGTTCAGTTTTGGGAACAATGGTTCTGGGGAACAGTGATCAGTAGTAGAGTGCAGTTGTTCGGCTACACTTGTGTTTGATCTATTTGGGCTGAAATGCTGTTTGTTTTTCCTTTCAGTTCAGGGGTTCAGAGAGTTGATACAGAGTAGCTAGTGTTCCCCCTTGCTGAGGCAGGACTTATGATGACGCAGAATTCAGAAGAGATTGTGGTTATGACAGCTACGCTAGATCAAGGGATCACCCTGCAGGATGAAACCAATGTTGATGTATCGCATCCGCCCAGGTCGCCTGTCGCGTACCCGATCTGGACTCCCCAGTTGTATCAGGCTCGCGAGCCCACTACATTCAAGCTGATGGAAATGATTGGTGACCTCCAGAGATCCGTGGCCGATCTGGCCTATGGAATGTCGGCTTCACCGCCGGCGGTACCGTATGCCGGGAATGTCATGCCACAGGAGCCCCTGCTACTGGGGTGGATTGTGATAGAGCTCAGCCAGCCAGAGGTGGCTTCCAGCTACAGCCACGACGTGTCAGCAACAACCGAGCTTCGCTTTGAAGTAGCAACCCAAACCCTTGACCAGGCTGAGGCCAGAGGCAAGAACAAAATGAAGGCAGATGCCGATCCCATTGAACAACTGCTGTGGGCAGTCGAGGCTTTGAAAGCCGGGGGGATGAACAAGCAACAGATATCCACAGTTGTGGCAAACACTGTGGAGGATGCTTTCCCCACTCCACCTGAGGGTAGTTCAAATCAGTTAGAAAATCGGGATAGGCCCCGTCATGCCAGAATAGTTCCTCATATTCCCAATCCTGCACCTGGGAAAGATCAGAAAGCTAAGGCAGTGCCTGCCGATCCTTTTGCAAGTGCGTCTAGTAAGAACACTCAGACTTCAAAGTACCTGCCCCGAGGGCGCAGGACCTTCCATGCTCTCTACATGCCTCTGTCTAAGGCACTTCAGATTCTTGCCGAAAGGGGGCACCTCAAACCCTTTGAACCTCGGCCTCTCCCAAAGAATCTCCCTCTCACACATGATGCTGCTTTGTACTGCGCGTATCACCAATAGACCGGTCATGCCACTGATAACTGTTTCTGCCTTCGCAATGAAGTGCAGGATCTAATCGATAATGAGGTCATTCTTCCACCTACCTCAGCGAAGTCTGTTACCACCGAGCTGTTGGACTTTGAGGATACTGCGAATATGTTATCAGGGGTTTGGACCACCTGCGGGCGGCGCTCGGCGTATTTCAGATGTGGCGTCTGGCACGCACTTTTTGAGCATTTGTAAATGCGGTTTTGTAGCTTCTGGCTTGGGTTTTGAGTCAGTTCTCTGTTTTGTTTTTGAGTCTGTCTCTTTGCTTTGAGTCAGTCTTTTTGGGTCTGTCTTGTGGTACCGAGTCGGTCCCGTTGTATAGGATGTCGAGTGATTCCGGGGTTGTTGCCTCGAGCACCGTTTTTGTATTTAACCTTTTTGCTTTCTTTTTGAATCTGTCACTACCGTGGAGCCAGTTACATCCGAGAAACCTGAATGAAACAGCTGCGGTTATCATGTTTCTGTGCTTATTGTTTGTTTTGGGCTAGTTGTGCCAGAGAATTTGAATCAGACGGCCGTACATTCCACCTGTTCTCTTGTGCCCTGAAAATCATTACATTGACCTATGTTTTTCAAAACCTTTTTAACACTACGGTAAAAAACAAAGAGGAAGGAATTCCTCCGGTTTTGCAAAAATTTGATCAATTGAGAGAAAGAGAGGCATGCTAAGCCTTTAATGAATAAAATCATGCTTGTCAGCGTGAGTACTGGGAAGGACCCTGGCTTGATCCAGATTGGTTCCACACTATCTTTGGCGCGAGCGATTTGTCGCTTTCTTAAAAACTTTCAAAAACAAATGTTTTACGCGGCCCTGTGAAGACCGGTGTGGGATCGCTCTTGAGATTGTGTAGCCTAGGATCGCTTTCAGCCTCAGGATTCGACCTATTTGTCTTAAACCTCGAATTCATTCGGAACATTCAACGGGCAACTGTCAAAGGAGGCCCGTGTGGCCAGTTTTGAAGCAGCCCTCGAACAAGAGGCACCAAAGCCGGATCAAAAAGATTAGATCTCACCAAAAGAAGCACGTGGAGCAACCATGATGGATTCTTCTCCAAATCATTGCAACAGCCGTTCTCCTAGATGCAGAGAGGCTTCAACTCCAAAAACCATGTGGCATGGACTTGTTGCACTTTTACCCTTTTGAGAGGCTCGCTGGGCCGAAAACCCGGAAGGGCGACCCAGGCAAAAGTTAGAGCAAGAGAAAAACACAAAAAAAAAAAAAAAAAAGCAAAAAGCAAAAAATGCAAAAGAAAGAAAAAGAGAAGAAATAAAATCAAAAAAATCAAGAAAAAACAAAAAAAAAATCGAAAAAAAAGAAATGAAAAGAAGCTCGCAAGGTCAAAAACCCGCATTGGGCACCTTGGCAAAAGTTAGAGCCTGAAAAGTGAAGGTTAAAATACCCGAGTGTACCTTAATCGGAACTACGTAAGGCTTGATTCCCATGTTTGGGATACGTAGGCAACTTCGTCCTGAAGTCCAGCCCCCAACGCTTTCATAGCGACTAAGTCCATGCAATGGTTTTCTTAATCATCCTTGATTCCCATGTTTGGAGTGTCTAGGCAATTTCATCCTGAAGTCCAGCCCTCAACACCTTCAAAGTGACTGTGTCCATATATTGGTTTTGACCATCTCCGTCTTCTCAGCATTCGAGAGTTCGTTTGCAATCATCCCTGACGAATACTGTTTACCAAATGCTACGGCGTCATCCAGACAAGGGGCAACTTTCCGTTGCCATGAGTCGCCGTTCAAACCAGGGGCAACTTTCCGTTGCCATCCACCCCTTTCAAGCCAGGGGCAATTTTCCATTGCCTCCGATCCGAGGTTGCGCATCTCAAAGAGTAAGTTCCATGCTCGTTGAGCATTGACTGTTTGCAAAATAGTTTTTGAAAATTTTTACTGAGGTTGACTATTTTCTCGAAAACTATTCCATTTTCCAAAACTGGACCATTTTCTTGGACCCAAAAAGGAAAATTTTCAGTGCTTATAGCCTGACTTGCCATGGTTTTCAAATCAAAAATCAAACAAGTATGTTAATCCGACTCTCATCTTGATCAAAACTGTTTTAGTAGAAAACCAAAACAAAAAATGGTCAAAATGATGAACTAGGGGCACAGTTGAGTCAGGCGTTCTGTCTTTTCCCCGTCGTCAACATACTTGCCAGGAGGGCACTCTACCCACCAGAAGAAATAGCTGTGAGCTAACGGCATTGGGCATGAACCCGCAACTTCTTATTCATTCATTAATCACCTTGGGGAGGGACGAAAAATGAGAGAATAAAGAATAGAGAGGTGTAAGTTGAGAGAAAAAGTGAGCCAAAGGGTTTTGAGAGAAAAACCGAGCTTGAGTGCCAGAATGATGTGAGAATCACAAGTGAGAAAAGGGTGGAAAACAATACCCAGAGAAACTGGCTCCTCGTGATCTGAGATCCCCCGTCTTCGTTAACGTATCTGTATGTCGTGTCTTTTGTTTTGTTTACCTCAACCTTTGTTTTAGGTCTTTTATGAGCGTGTCTCGTTGTGTTTAGGTCGTGTACCCTTTTGTTTGAGTCCTCCCCGCTGTGTTCAGTTATAGGCTCGATACCCCAGTTAAAAACCCTTATTTAATTTCAAAAATCGTTTATACTCAGAATGCTGTGCCATTCTCTATATTTGATTGTGTTTCAACTCCAGCTGGTTTCACCTCCGTAGTCCGTCTTGTCAGATTGGGCTGTTTGTTCAGGATTTGCTGTGTGCAAAATGAACCAAATGCTGTGTTACGGGCTGTATGTAGATTAATCCCCAGTAGAGTAAGGGCTGTGTGTCCAGAATCAAGCAGTGGGTTTCTTGGGTTATTTTGCTGTTGGCTGTTTAGTTATCTGATTATTACAGTGCAAGTGTTCAATTTTCAGACAACCAATCAATTTCATTTACATTGAGGTGTAATATGGTGTGATGCAATGCAAAGTATGAAATGTAAAGATGTACGGATGTAAACACTTTTTCAGATAAAAAACCTATTTCATTTCATCATCTTTTCAAGTACACAAGTTTTGGAAACAAAAATCTGCCTGAGGCAGTACAAAGTATTCTAACTACCAACAAAAGGGAAAAGTACAAGAAAGAAGAAAAACAACAAAAATCTGTATCCATGTCAAGTGGCTCCGAGGGCTATCGGTCTGTCCTAGTCCTCTTCTTGGACGAAGGTCCAGGAGCATCATCAACATCGTCATCAGAGCCCGAGCCAGTGCCGCCTCCGGTCTCCTCCTCCGATGACTCCGCCTCGGACTCTGCCTCCGCCTCCGACTCCTCGTCATCATCATCAGAGACTGGAGCCCACGAACTACTCCCAACATGAGTGCGCCCCGCCTTGGTGCGGGGGAATACTCTGCCCTCCTCATCTCTCCCCCGGGCGGGGACGGAAGGTCCAGCTAGAGCACCTCCTACAACGGGAATCTGGAAGGGAGGCTGAAAAAGTACATAAAAGGGAAATGCATCAGTATACTGTGGACGGTTTATCAGTGCAGAATGCAGTGTATGAGTACAGTGTGTGAATACTGTGGACAGTTTATCAGTGTAGAATGCAGTGTATGAGTACAGTGCGTGAATACTGTGGACGGTTTGTTAGTGCAGAATGCAGTGCATGAGTACAGTGTATGAATGCTGTGGGCAGTTTATCAGAAGTGGCGTAGTGCATCAAATTATGTGAAGCAGTGTATGAATGGTTTGAGACAGTGGTCAGAAGAACATATTGGAATGCTGTAGAGGGCCAGGAGGTCGAAGGTCCGCTGTAGCATCCCCATCATTGAGGCATTCAACTCCACGGACTGCCGGGTGTACTCGGAGGACGCCTGCAAGAGTACAAGATGTATCAGTATTCTACGGAATATCAAATAAACTGAAATGAAATGCCAATGCAAAATGAAGTAATACATGCCGGAGGCAAGTCGGGGATACCGGCTAACTCATGATCAGTCGGGGGAGGAGCAAAGGGGATCTGGTAAGTCGCCCCATCCTGCCCTCTGTATGTCAGTAAAGTGGGCAGAGCAGGCCAGCTGGTCCCCCGCCCTCTCTGAACTCCACCCCTGCCGCGGACTCGAGCTCTCCTCGACGCTCCTGCTCCAGCTCCCGCTCCAGCTGCTGGCGCCACGGGCCTGGCTCCCTCAGCTCAACGGCCGTTGCTCAGAGACCGCATAATGTACGTCTGCACATACTCTCTGTAGTCGCCGACGCCTCTAAAGCGGGTCGCCTCCCAGCCGATAGTATAATCGGCCATCTGCTTGGTAGTGAGTCTCTCAGTCTCCCTCATGTCGTCAGGAGGGTGAACCGGGACTATCTGCTCTGGTAACCCTAGGGTCTGGCGTAGGAAACGCTCACCCAGGTACCAAGCCCGACAGACTGGGCCCTCTAGTAAGATCCGAAAACGCGAGGTCTCCTCAGCACCGGCAAATCGGTCCTGAATCGTCGCCGGCAACGGAGTCCAAGGCTGCCAAGTGATCTGAAAGAGACATACAGTTTGTTATCTATCGTTATTGAAATATGCAGTGAAAAGCAAAGCTTAGATAAATTTTGAAATAAAACATACCTCGGCAGGGGTGATAGTGTCGAAGTAGCGGCGAAAGAAGCTAAATGTCTCTCGTGGCCTCCGCACGCATCTCCCGTTGAAGTGTAGCGAGAACGGGACGACGAGGGGGGTCTCCGTGTCTGGCACGGGTGCAAGCCTGGCAAAGTAGGCATAGACCCACAACTGCAAAGAAGACATCAATATGATTATCAGATAAGAGCGAAATGCAAAATAAAACAGGAATAACAGGGCCACATATTGTGCAGTGTGTTGCGCAGACAGTATATTGTGTACAGTGTACAGTGTGAGCAGTGTACAGTCAGTGTAAAGCAGAGTGTATGTGTGTGCCGTGTGTGCAGCATACAGTTAGTGAAAAGCAGACTACAGTGTGTGCAATACAAAATACAGTACAGAGTACAGAAGATAGAAAAGCAGAAATGAAAAGTGGGAAAGAAACGTACCTCCCAAGCACGCCAGTAGCCCCCGAGCAACTGTCCGCTGCCACGGGAAGCCGAGCTCATATACCCGTAGAGTGTGGCCAGAGCGCGCCACCCCAATCATAGTGCAAGATCTGCCTAACATCCACCAGTGCACTAAGCAGACAGAGGGGCACGGTGTTCGCCGGTTGGCAAAAATGGTTGTCCCCAGTAGGAACATGAGAAAGCCGCGCGCATACCTCTCCAAGGTCTCCTGAGTCATCGGAGCCTCCTCCACCAACGCGGGCTGGACCCTGAACTGCACCTCGAACCAGGAGTAACGAACAAAGCCTGGACGGGCGAGAGGTGGCACCTCTCCAAGCTGATGGATCTGAGTGGCAGTCCACTCGTCCATATCAGTGTCGAAGGGGATCGGATCACCCCCTACCCCGATGCCTGTGAGCATCGAGAAATCATAGGGAGTCATCGTCATGTCTCCCATCGCAGATAGATGGAACGAGTCGGTGGTGTCCCACAACCTCTCCGCTAGAGCAGCAAGGAGAGGCCTGCTCGCGGTGAGTCTGGATAATCCCCTGCAGAAAACGCCGAAGCCCGCCTGGTCCACAATGTGGCGAACCATGTCGGGAAGCTCAGCATACTAGTCCCGAGCGGCAATGTTCCCATACCCGCGGACGGTATGGGAATCTCCCTGTTTTCAAACAAATAATTGCGAGGCAATATTCAAAACGCAGTTTTAAGAAGCATACAGGTATACAACATGTGTGCATGTTTTCAAAATCAAATAGACATCAGGTGCCAGTGTGCTTATAGTGAACTACAACGTGTGACGTGTCAGCGTGTTGGCGTGGTTCAGTACAAATATAGTACGTGTGTAAGCTTTTCAGATTCAAACAGATATCGGGTATCGGTGTGATTGTAATAAACTATAGTGTGTGCAGTGTATACTGTGTTGGTGTGTTTGAGTGATTCAAGGCCAACGCAGTGTGTGTGCACGTGTCAGCCTCAAACAGATATCAGTTGCCAGTATGGTTGGGATCAACTACAATGCACAGTGTGTTAGTGTATCTGAGTCAAGTAGTTAAAGAATGTAATCAGCTATGACAGTTTTTATATTCCACATTGTGGAAAATAAAACAGAGAAAGGAATGTTACCTCAGAAGCGCCGAAGGATAAGTGAGATGTAGGCTCACGCAGGAGGAGCTCTGGTGGCATCGCTCTGTCGAAACTCCCAAACTGGCGAAGTCCATCAGGAGGTAGCACATGAATCGCCGGCCGGTAGGTCGCCGGGTCGAACGGGCAGACGCTCAACGGGAGGAGCTCAACCCCGAGATCCATCTCGTGATCCGGGGGAGTCCCGCCCTGTGGAATATCGTCGGCCATGTCAAAAATGGTGAGAAAATGGCTGGAAAAGGAAAAATCGGGCAAAAATGTGGAAAGTCAACCGGAAAGTCAACCCGAGAGGGTGAAAAGTGGCCTGAGAAGCCGGGAAGTGAAAAAGGCACGCAAGTTGAGAGAAACTCGAGGGAAATAAACCCCAAAAGGTGAAAATGGCAAAGGAAGCACCGAAATGAAGAAATATTCAGATAAAAATGTTCGAAACACGAAGATATACGCGAATCGAACGACAAAATGGGTGTGAAACGCAAAGAAACGGAGAAAAGAAGAGAGAAAAATGCTCTAGAGAGAGAGGGAATGTATTTTCGGCTGAGGAGGATGTGTAAAATAGGGTTTGGAACTCTATTTTAAAAGACCCGAGGTGAAAAGTCAAATTTGCCCCGATTTAGGCATTTTTGGCCGGTCGGCCAAATATTTGGCCGGTGGAATGTATTTATGGCCGATGGACAGCCGGTGGCCTCCTCTTCCGGCCGGTGAGCCTCCTGCATCCTTGTTTGGGTCAGATCTGTAGTTTTGGGTCTTCATAGCTCAAAGAAGTACAAGAAAGTGCATCTCCGACACTCAACCGACCTCCGTTTTAACCTCGAACCGTGTCCTCTGTACGTGGCACTCGGATTTGTGCAAGGTGTATCCTTCCTGTATCCTTTTGTCTCTCACGAAACTTGAAAGTTGCCCCATGCGTATCGCATATCAATCGCACTGTCTTGTGCGCTCGCGTTGTCTAAAACGCATAGCGCGGTGTTGCGCATCTCATTGCATTTTGCATGTTTGTTCAAATTCATTACTTGCGTAGACCGCATGTTTTGCTTGCGTAGACAGCATGTTTGTTCAAATTCATTACTTGCGTAGACCGCATGTTTTGCTAGCGTAGACCGCATGTTTGTTCAAATTCATTACTTGCGTAGACCGCATGTTTTGCTTGCGTAGACCGCATGTTTGTTCAAATTCATTACTTGTGTAGACCGCATGTTTTGCTTACGTAGACCGCATGTTTTGCTTGCGTAGACTGTATGTTTGTTCAATTTCATTACTTGCGTAGACTGCATGTTTTGCTTGCGTAAACCGCATGTTTGTTCAAATTCATTACTTGCGTAGACCGCATGTTTTGCTTACGTAGACCGCATGTTTGTTCAAATTCATTACTTGCGTAGACCGCATGTTTTGCTTGCGTAGACCGCATGTTTGTTCAAATTCATTACTTGCGTAGACCGCATGTTTTGCTTGTGTAGACCGCATGTTTGTTCAAATTCATTACTTACGTAGACCGCATGTTTTGCTCGTGTAGACCGCATGTTTGTAATCAATTTCATTACTTACGTAGACCGCATGTTTTGCTTGCGTAGACCGCATATCTTGCTTGCGTAGACCACACGCTTGAAACCATTGTTTTTTGCGTAGACCGCATGCTTATGTTCAGTTTCATCGCTTGCGTAGACCACATGCTTATGATCAATTTCGTTGCCTGCGTAGACCGCACGCTCCACTTACATGTCTGTGCCTTCACAGCAT
Source organism: Camellia sinensis (assembly GCF_055761805.1). Lineage (NCBI taxonomy): Eukaryota > Viridiplantae > Streptophyta > Magnoliopsida > Ericales > Theaceae > Camellia > Camellia sinensis. The sequence continues at coordinate 20,769,278 of NC_138966.1, forward strand.
TGTTATGCTTCCCACTTGCTTTGCGTTGTCACGCATTTCTAAGTACATTAATATGCATATTGTTAATCACATTGTACCTGTTAAGTTTGTTTTCTTTGCAGGCACGATATTGTATGTACGGTTCATTTAAGGCTGGTGCAACCAGACGAGCCGCACAGGTATTGTACGGTCTAGGAGACCTTAAATCCTCGGAAGGTGCAAGACCTTTAGTGCATTGATGTGCACAGTCCATTTACATTGTCATGTATCTTAAAATCCGCGCATTGTCGCGCACTTCGAAATCATGCATCATCATGCATTTGCATTTCAAAAACAAAAACAAAACAAAAAAAAAAATATAGTTGCATTGTCATGCATCATCGTAAATAGTTGCATTGTCATGCATCATTGCATATTTGTAGATATTGCATTGTAGCTTGCATGCATTCACTGCATCACCTCCGCCTATGGCTTGCACCTTTCCATCTTGAGCTTGGTCTGGTATGTGCCCATACTTTTCATGTCGAAACATAGTTCAGTAGACCGTTCTATGTTAGACACGGCTTGTATGTATACATGCCTTTCCTAGGCAAGATTTGGTTTGGCCCGCAGGCCATATCCATTGTATCTATTTCCGTTCCATTGCATATTTGTAGATATTGCATTGTAGCTTGCATGCATTCACTGCATCACCTCCGCCTATGGCTTGCGCCTTTCCATGTTGAGCTTGGTCTGGTATGTGCCCATACTTTTCATGTCGAAACATAGTTCAGTAGACCGTTCTATGTTAGACACGGCTTGTATGTGTACATGCTTTTCCTAGGCAAGATTTGGTTTGGCCCGCAGGCCATATCCATTGTATCTATTTCCGTTCCATTGCATATTTGTAGATATTGCATTGTAGCTTGCATGCATTCACTGCATCACCTCCGCCTATGGCTTGCGCCTTTCCATGTTGAGCTTGGTCCGGTATGTGCCCATACTTCTCACGTCGAAACATAGTTCAGTAGACCGTTCTATGTTAGACATGGCTTGTATGCATAGATACTTTGCCTAGGCAAGATTTGGTTTGGCCCGCGTGCCATATCCATTGCCATCTCCCCAGCATATCCATATATATATATTGCATTGTAGTGTAATTGTTGCATCCGGCATTAGAATCATTGTCCTTTCTTCAGCGGGTCGTTTCCCCACTTGTGTCAATCCCCCCCAATACTTGTTCTTGTGTCCGTCTACATTACTCATAGTTCAGTTGACTGTTCTATGGTAGGCGGACTTGTTACCTCCATCAATCTATTTGACATAGGTGTGGATTCGAACCGCTCATGATTGGATCATGATTCAATTACTTTGCATATAGTTTGCATTGTTTTAATTGCATTGCATTTTCATTTGCATTTCTCATACATTGTTTTGTATATATTGCATATCATTTTACGTTCATTTTTGCATTGTCATGCATGTTGCTAACAATATCGTACCTATTAAGTTGTTTTCTTTGCAGGCACGATATTGTATGTACGGTTCATTTGTATCCTCCGAGTGAGACATATTGAGAATCGCATAATTCTCTTACATCCTTTCTGCATTGTACTGTAGTTCGGTGTATGCTAGCTTAAAACTGTTGCATGTGTGCTCTGTTACGGCTTTCTTTGCATGATCATAAGTTATGCTCGGCTTCTTGCATTGTCTTGCATTTTGCCCCTGTCTTCGGGCGCATATCTTGGTTGTCTTGCATGCTTTGTCTAAGTCTTCGGCCTTGTCAAAAATGGGTCGTCTCTGGGCTTTGACATTCACTCCCGTCATTGTTGTGACTTTCGAGTTCTGTTAAAGAGGGGCAACTGTAGACACCCCATTTTTGACCGTCCTCAAGACTTGAACGTCACCATTTGAACACTCGGTGATTATCCATGTATGTGTTCGTCTTGAGTTCCCGGAAGCCTTGGCAGCGCGCCTCGTCGCAGGACCTCTCGACTCGACTGTTTTGTGCATGGTTTGACACCAAACACTTGTGTTTTGCCTTTGAAAGGCAGGGTAGGGCTTGTAGACTATCCCCACCCATCACCGGCCGTGGCTTGAGGCCATCGGCTGTGTTTTGTGGCCACCGGCCAAATATTTGGCCGGCCGGCACTATAGATGGCCGGTCGGCTATGTTTTTTTGGTCAATTGCATCTTTGGCCGGCCGACTACTGTGCATCTGCTTTTGCAGATATTTTGACACAGCTGTCTTGCATTTGGCTCCCCTCCATACACGTGTATGGAGGGATCTCTCTCTTTAGAAGCTTGTCTTGTAAGCTTTACAAGACAAAAAGCTCTATAAAGAGAGGTCTTCTCTCTTGTTGAAGGGGGTTAGACATTTTAGACAGCCATTTTAGGGTTTGAGTTCTAGGGTTAGGGTTTGTCTATATCCTAGCTCTATATCTCTCTTCCTCTTGTGTTTAGTGTGTGTTTAGGCTCACTATTGCACACAAACACATAGTGTTACACCTTTTCTTGGTTCTGAAGGGCCAGAGGTCTGTTCTTGGAGTTTTGGGGCTGGTTTAAGCTCAAGGAAGCAGCTGGTCCACCATTTGTGAAGAAGGTATTCAGGGGTAAGAAGTTTGTCCCTTTATTCCCCATTTTTGCATTGTATTTTTTCCTATCTTGCCATTGTTTTTGTGTTTAGTATATAACATAAAAAAGTTCTGGTTTTAGGCCCTCTAAATAGTTTGTTTAGAGTGTTTTGTGGTTTGAGGTTGTTTGACCCCTCTTAAGCCTTGTAAGGCTCCATTTTGTGCCATTTTGTGTAAGCTCCAAGACCTTGGTGTTTGGGCCTCCTCACCACTGAAATCTTGAGGGATTTCAGAGGTGAGGATGGTGCCTTGAGGTCCCAAGAAGGAGAGGGCCACCCCCTCTCCTTGTTGTCCTTGAAAAAGACCATTTTTGGCCTCTTGAGGAAGCACCTAGCTTAGGCTCTTGTTGACCATGCCTTAGCTGATTTTTGTGCTTATTATGTCATAATATGCCTCTGTTTTTAGTTGGTTTTGGTACACCATGCTTGCTTAGCATACATGCCTTGTAATGCCATTTTGCTGCCTTAACATGCCTTAGGTTGTAAACCATTATTCTACCATGTTTCAGGCTTAGCCTTGTGAAGCTTTCATGCTTATCTTGCCATGTTTAAGGTCTGTCCATAGTTGTTTGGGTCGACTTTGGCATGCTTAGTATAGCCCCTTTGCATTTTTGGTTTGTTGGCCTTAAGTGTGTGAATGTATAGCATGCATCCTTGCCTTAATTTAGTGGGTTGGGACCATTTGCCATGTTATTTCAGTCCCTTTAACATGCTTGTATGCTTGCCTTGGATGCCTCTTTGAAGCTTTGAAAGCTTGTCTTGCATGCTCCATGTTTTGGCCATTGTGCATACCCTTTGAATTTGAGCCACTTAGATGTCATCTAGGTGTCCCTTGGGTGTTGTCCAGGCCTGCCTTAGACTTGTTTTAAGTCCTCTTAGCCTTGTGAGGCTCGGTGGACTTAGTCTCAGTTTAAGCCTCTTGGCTTGTCTTGGGTTTTTTGCTTTGTTTGCATGCCTTGTTTATCTTGTTTAATTGGCTTAGCACCTTTTGTAACAAGATTTTCAATGCTTACCTTGCATGCCATTAGTCCATGTTATGCCTCTTTCAAGTGTGCTTGAGAGTTGCCCCTTTTGTGCTTGAGTGTTAGCCCTTTAACATGTGCATGTGTATATGTGTGTTTAGTCCTCTCTTCACAGCATTTTGGCCACTGTTTTAGGTCTATTTAAGGCTGCCTAAATCATGTTTAAGTCCATCCTATGCTTGTTTGCATATTTACCTTGCACGTTTGCTTGTATGCTTGCATGTACACATTGCATTGTCCATGTTGCATGCTTGTTCATACGCCTAGGTTGCATTGCATCATGCATGCATGCCTTGTTCCTTGACCTAGTGATAGGAATTGGGCCCCCTTGGTTTGTTGGTTTGCTGGTTTGCATTGCATTTGACATCAAAATGTGCACATTTGGTCCCTTGGGCCATCACGCATTGAAATGCGCGCTTGATAGTCCGAGAACCAAGGACCATGTCCCTTTGAGTCATACACATGATGAGGGATAGGATTGGCGCATACATTACTTGAATTGCACTGCCAAGATATGCCTTGCCCTCTGCTGCTGTCAATTGCAGGTTCTGCAGACATTTTTTGCCGACCGGCAGTGTTTAATTCCGACCGGCAATCCATTGGTGGCCGATAGCTTCACAAACAGCCGATGATCATATACCACTGTCGGTGGCTATTCTACTCAGTCGGTGGTGTCTCCCAATGTCCAGTAAGCACATCCTGAGACTTTGGCAGTCTTCAGAGGAGTATAGCAGGGAAAACAGGGGCAGCTTGCGCATGGCAGTGTACTTCCGAGCAGGACCGAGCATGCATTGCATTAGGCTCTCTTCTCGAGGCGGTTTATCTGTTTTCCCTAGATTAGTTAATTTGCTTAGCTAATTAGATGGCCTGTAATATTTAATTAGCTTGAAGGTTAATTATCTGTAATATTTATTTTGTCCCTTCGGGCGAGGGCGAATCTGTAATAAGTGTGGGTGCGTGTGTGTGCATGTCTTCCAATCCCCACTTCTTTCTTCCCTTTTATTTACCTGCTTATGAAGGTAGATTAGGGCATGTTTAAATTAGCATACCTTATGCTATGCATGCGTGCATCCTTACATTTGTCTTGCATGCACCGGGCTCGGTACATCATGCTAACTGCATTTGTACTTCAATTCCAAATTGAATACGTGCATCAATTGATTGCATCTCACATGTCATGTTTAGGTTAGCCGAGCCTACTCTAATTGCATCCTGTGTGTGTTGCATTAGTTAATTTGGCATGAACTAGGACCATGCATGTTGGCTAACTAGTTTATTGTTTTGGCTCGGAGTACTCGGTAAGCATTTATGCTTTAGCATACCGCATGCGTGTGAGTGTTGCCATGATAGCATGATTACCATGAGGCTAGATGCTTATGTGATAAACTGTTTGAATGCCTGCGGGTGAAGGTTGGATTGTCTGAGTTGGAAAAAACTCGTTGAAATCCGTATTTTAGCCTACTTGCGAGTAGCAAATTCCAAAGTGTTTTTCAAGACAAACGGATATACAATGTTTATTTCCAAATTAGGCAATCTAGTCTATACTTGTTTGCTGTGCGCATAACATAGTAATTCTAGGCTAATAACTGGATTAAGAACACATAACGTTTTCAAAAATGGATATCATTGTTAGTAGAGGCCGATCTTCGGATCGGGCGAGAGGGGGTGCTCATAGCTGACCTTCCCTAATCGTACCCAAGCTCCCGAGCCGAGGCAATTTTGGTGATGACGGACACGTGGCCTTTGGCACCGAGTCAGGGTTTCCTAAATTCTCCCATAAAAAATATTTAGGTGGCGACTCTGTATCTGGCAAAGCAGTCCATGTTTGACACTTCTTTTCTAAAAATCTTTTTCTCAAAACGATTTGCCAGATTTGGACTCTTTGGTTCAGATTTAGAACCGTGACAATTTGAGAGCCCGAACTGTAGTGAGCCCAAAGCGAACAAAACGGGACTCGTCCTCCCGGGGCGTTCGGGGACGTCTACATTGATATTTGAGGTTAAAAAAAAATAAAATCATTGTTTATATCAGAGTGCGTAGGCATGTCATTTGAGGAGTTAGTAGTTATTAAATTTTGGAGTATTAGAGATTGTGAATTTCGAGGACGAAATTTGTTTTAGTGAGACGTATTGGTGGTAGTTTGGTGGTGAGATTCTTAGATGAGAATCTAACTTATTTTTTCCTATTTGTTTTATCTCTTTTTACCTCTATTTCATTATTATCATTATTCATGTCTTTTATTTATTTATTTTAGTTTCCTTTCTCTCCAAGTTAGTTTGTCTCCAAGGAAGTTTCTTTTCTTTTTCCCCAAGTACACCCTTCTTGCCCACCAAGTAAAGTTCCTTGCTTTGACTCCAAGTTTTTCTTTTCTTTTTCCCTAAGTATCCTTGTCTATAAATTAAGCTCACCTCTCAACTTCTTTCTATGTTTCTTCCCATATATCTCTTCATTTATTATATAGATTTAGAGTTTAAATTAAGAGTGTTTATAGTGAGAGTAAGCATTTTCATATAGGAGAAGAGTTGTAGATTTTGTGAACCCTTACCTTATGGCTTAGAATTTGGAATTCCATGAAGAAATATCGAGATTCAAGTGTTGGCGATGGATGTGATTGATTTGAGGTAATTCGGGTGGTATACAATATGTTTTTCTAAATCTCTTTGCAAAGAGTTTATTTTAATTACCGTAAATTTGTACTCCTCGTGATTATTCTGATCATTTGGTAAATTCTGGGGAATTATTTGTTGTTGATTCATTTGATTACTCTAGTCATTTGATAAATTTCATGAAGTTGTTTTGTGTAGTCAGTGTTGATTTGTCTGGCTAAATGACATGAAAATGCTCCGTACATGGATCGAGTAGACCTTGCCAATAGCTTGGACCAATACCTCGGATAAGCGGTTGTGCTTGGGTGAGGTGGGTGAGGCCGGTCACTGGTCATGTACTGAGTAGGACCAGGTATTTGGTTCTGGATAAGTTATCATATGTCGAGTTGACTTGTTTGTGCAATTTGGTAAATTGCTTGATTATTGAATCTAATCTGTTGTGTAATTGTTGGATCTCTGTTGATTTATTTTCTGTCCGAGCCTTGTTATTCCTGTTGTATTGTATACTTCCCGAATTAATTTATTTTCTGTCCGAATTAATTTATTTTTTGTCCGAGACTTGTTATTCCTTGCGATTGGAGTTGAAGCATCTAAAGAGAATTATTTGAGTTGGAGATTTTTTAGTCCACAACTACAAATTATTTTTGAAGATTTGTATAATTTATGTTTTGGAGACATTTGAGTTAATTATTTATGGAGATGATTTGTATATTTGAGATTATGAGTTATCTACAATTATAAATTTGAGGTTGATTTGATTTATTAACGACCCAGAAGTTGGGGCGTTACAGTTTAGTTAGTTAGTTAGCTTATTTCATTCAGACTCTCCTTCATGATAGAAAATGATGTAATAACATGTATTTCTTCCAACCCCACATCTTTTTCCCTTTTATTTACCCGCTTTTGATGGTTAGATTAGGGTCACATTTTGATTAGCATACCCTATGCTTGTAACCATTCATTCGTATTGCATTCACTGAGGCTCGGCGCATCATTCAAACTGCATTGTCGTTTCAATAATTCTTTGAATACGTGTTTAATCACATATTATTTAAATTGCTTCATATGCCATTTTAGTAGCCGAGCCTATTAAATTGCATATTGTATGTGTTGCATTAGACATCTTGTATAGTTAGGAATCATGCATAGTTTTCTAACTCATATCTTCTTAGCTTGGAGTACTAGCTGAGTTTTTGACGTTTTAGCATATTTGCATGATTGTGAATGTTGCCATGTCTAGCATGCTTGCCATGAGGCTAAATGCTTATTTGATAAACTGCTTAAATGCTTGTGGATGATGGCTTGTTGCTTGAATTAGAACGATTAAATGAATGCATGTTTTTTTAAGCCCACTTTGTTAAGTGGCAAATCAGTTTTAAGGCCACTATGTTTGGTGGCAAATCCACAAACTTTAAGCTCACTTGAGGTGGCAAATTCAAACCATTGTCGCAAAAACAAACATGAGTTGAATTGTTCTAACTTGAGCAAACTAGTCTATACTTGTTTGTGCGCATCACATAGTAAAATAACTGGAACAAGAGCACATAATGTACATAAAATTTATATCATGATTAGTAGAGGCCGATCCTTGATCGGGCGAGCAGGGGCACTCAATTCATGACCTTCTCCTCTCGTACCTAAGTTCCCAAGCCGAGGAAACTTTGGTGATGACGGACACATGGCCTTTGGCACGAGTCATGGGTTTTCTAAATTTCCCCAAAAAAAAAAAAATTATTTAGGTGGCTACTCTGTATCTGGCAAAGCAGTCCAATTTTGAAATTTTTGATCCTAAAATCAATTTTCGAAAAAGATTTGTCGGATTTGAACTCTTTAGTGTTTATCAATTTCACATTGCACTTGTGAGATTAGATTCAGAACCGCGAGAGTCCGAACTGTAGGACTTTCTTTTTTATCTTCCGAAAGGAAGGGCGAAAAAGTTGAGCTACACCCGTCTGAGCATGAGGTGGAATTCCATGTCATGGACGTGCCGACAACTTTCAATCTACTCATAGGCAGGCCTTGGCTACACCAGATGAAGGCTGTATTATCAACGGTCCACCAGCTAGTGAAATACTCCTTTAAAGGTATGATTGCTACTGTGTACGGTAATTCTGTCATCCATCCTCCCCAAAGAACAACCACGCCCTTGCTGGAAATCATACATGGGGAAGAGGATGTATTCCTCTCCGGCTTCTCCTTAGTGGAGGCCTCGTTGGTCCAATCTATCATGGCAGAAGACGATGGAAATTATGTAATCACCCAGTCCATCTACCTGATGAACAAACATGGGCATATTCCTAGATCAATAATGGGCAGGGGTGGCAAGCAGGGAGGTACTATTGCTAAAGAGATGAGTCACAAACCCCCCATGCTTTTGGGCTAGGATACAAACCTACCGCTATAGATTGGCAAAGGAAGTGGGATGAGTTGAGAGGGAGAAGTAAAGCAAAGAGGACTGGGAGGCAGTATGAGTTAGTCCACAAGCCAATATGGGGAACCCGGAACGGACGCTTTGTCTGTGAAGGGGAAGATTTCCTGTTCTGTGGATTTCCAGAGCCTTGGTTTGACCAGGAAACAAAGACTAGGTACCCAGGGTTCGAGATCTTCTTCGGGCATCAGTTACTAGAAGAGAAGGATGAGCAAACGGACCTGAGCATTAATATAGATCAAGGTGGAATAGCAAGCCTGGATATTGACGAAGAAAGAGCTATTGGGGAAAGCATTGGTTGATCTACTAACAAGTTCTAATGTTGGGACTGAGCCCGCCAACTTGGGGGATAGTTTTACTATCTCAATGATCAGGGATAAACCAGTAGTGGATTTCACTGGTTTCATTGTAGACGCATCTGAGGCTCCACGCCTGATCTGGAAGTTTGAGAAGGGCGCCATCAGCAATTCTGAATCAAATAATGAGTCCGAATCTGATTTTATCGAGTCTGTGGAGTCGGAATCATATTCGAGTTTTTTTTAGTCCGGTACTTCCAAGAGTGGTAACTCGGATGCCAAGGTCCTGTCTAGGTCGTCTTCCAGTTTTTTTTTTAGTCTATTGTAACCGAAGATTCGGACTTTTTTAATGAGAATGTCATAGATTTCACTTACTTCTCTGTGCCTTTGGTTTGTTGCACTGATCTTGATTTTCAAAATTTTGACTTAAACGAAGAGGAAGAAATTCCTCGAGCTTTGAAAAATTTGGTTGACCAAGAGGAGGAGAGGCGTGTTAAGCCCTGTACAGATGAAATCGTTGCAATTAACGTGGGTACTGAGGAGGATCCTCGCTTGGTCCAGATCGGGTCCACGTTGTCTTCGGAGGAATGCGAGCGTTTAATCGCTTTATTAAAAAATTTCAAAGATGTTTTCGCGCGGTCCTATGAAGAGATGCCTGGAATCGATCCTGAGATTGTATAGTACCGGATCCCTCTTGACCCTGAGGCCCAACCAATTAAATAGAAATTGCACCGAGTTTGCCTAAATTGGGCTTTGAAGATTAAAGAAGAAGTCACCAAATAGATTGAGGCGGGTTTCTTAATGGTGTCTAAGCACTCGACTTGACTAGCTAATATTGTTCCAGTTCTGAAGAAGGGTGAGAGAATTAGAGTCTGCGTCGACTTTCGGGATCTGAACAGAGCTAGTTCAAAAGACGACTTTCCACTATCGTACATCAACAAGTTGTTAGATTTCATTGCTGGCCATGCCTTGCTTTCGTTCATAGATGGGTTTTTTTGGATATAATCAGATTTTGATGGCACTGGAGGACAAAGAAAAGACTGTTTTCACTACACCGTGTGGTACTTATTGCTATTGAGTCATGCCTTTCGGGTTGAAGAACGCTGGGGCCACATACCAAAGGGCTGCGACCACGATCTTGCATGACATGATCCATAAACAAGTTGAAGTGTACGTGGACGACATAATTGTCAAGTCTAAGGAACGAGAAGGCCACTACACTGCACTAGAGAAATTCTTTCAATAGATCAGAGAGTATAGACTAAGGTTGAACCCACAGAAATGCACCTTTGGGATGACTATGGGAAAAATGTTGGGGTTTTTTATTACGCACAAGGGAATTGAAGTAGATTCATCCAAAATTAAGGTCATCTTAGAAATGCCACCACCAATGACTGAAAATGAGGTGCGCGGCTTTCTAGGTAAAGTGCACTTCATAAGATGGTTCATCTCAAAATTAACCTTGACTTGTGAACCACGGTTCGATCTCTTAAAGAAAGGGAAGAAGCTCCAATGGATGATTGATGTCAGTTTGCCTTCAAACAAGCCACTCAATACTTGCAGAATCCACCTGTGTCGTCACTACCAGAACTGGAAAAACTGCTGATCTTGTACTTGTCAATGACAAATTTGACCATGGGATTCATGCTCGCTCAAGAATTTGAAGCTAAGGTAGAGAAGGCCATCTATTATTTGAAGAAAAAGATGCTAGATTATGAGACCTGTTACACTCTCCTTGAGAAAGCTTACTTAGTCTTATTATGGACTACTAGGAAGTTAAGGCACTACTTGTTAGCTCACTCTGTAATTCTAGTTTTGAGATTGGATTCTATCAAATACCTCTTTGAGAAACCAACACTTACGGGTAGGCTAGCTCGTTGGTTGTTTTGCTCTCTGAATTTGATCTCAAGTATGTCACGCGCAAATCAGTTAAAGGGAAAGTTACAGCGGAATTCCTGGTAGACAACCCAGTAGAAGGAGATGAGGCGGTAGAGTACCTACTCCCAGATGAAGACATTTTGCAGATAGAAGAGGAAACATGGACAGTGCACTTTGATGGAGTGTCTAATTAGTACGGTTATGGGATAGGTGTGGTGCTCATAGCACCCAATGATTCCTACATACCCTTAGCTTTCAAACTCCCATTCAAAGTGTCCAATAATGAAGTAGAATATGAGGCATGCATTGCTGGATTGGAAGCTACTCTAGAACAAGGGGCAATAAGGTTGGATGTCATCAGAGACTCGAACCTGGTTGTTTCTCAAGCCAATGGGGATTGGAGGGTCAAGGAAGAAAATATGAAGATGTATCATTAGGCCCTGGATATTCTGATTCTGAGGTTTGAAAAGTTGACATTTACACATCTGTTGAGAGAGAACAACCGGTTCGCTAATGCATTGGCAACTCTATCTTCCATGGTAGACATCCCACTTGGAGTCAAGATGCCTTTGATTATCATCGAACAGAAATATACGCCTGCTTCTCAAACCATTGCCATAATAGAGGAGGTGCTAGACAAAAACCCCTGGTATTATGACATTTGGAATTTTCTAGAAAATGAGACGTATCCACTAAGGGCAAATACCAAAGATAAACAGAGAATACGGCGTCTAGCCGTCTAGTTCATTACTATGGGGGTAAGTTATATAAAAGGCATCATCTGGGAATGCACAAGCTATGTGTTGAAGAAGAGGAATCGAAGCGTCTCATGGAGGCCATCCATGGTGGAGAATGTGGAGCACACATAAATGGTGTGATGCTATCTCAGAAAATCGTTAAACAAGTCTATTATTTGTCAACTATGGAGGAGGATTGTATTGGTTTTGTGCGGAGATGTCACAAATGTCAAGTCCATGCTAATCGCCTGAATATCCCGCCGTCAAAGCTCTACAACATGATTTCGCCATGGCCTTTCTCGGTTTGGGGAATTGACGTTATTGGGACAGTCTCGCCAAAAAGCTGCAATGGACATGAGTTCATCTTGGTGGTGATCGATTACTTTACTAAGTGGGTAGAAGCTCAGTCTTACTCCATGTTGAAGGCATCGTATGTGGCCAAGTTCATCAAGAACAATATCATCTGTAGGTATGGGGTGTCAAACGAGATCATCTCAGACAATGGCTCACACTTCAAGAAAAATGTGGTTGATTTGCTTAAGAAATACAATGTGGCTTTTCACAAGTTATTAACGTATAGACCACGGACTAACGGAGCTGTTGAGGCGGCCAACAAGAATGTGAAGAACATCTAGCGCAAGATGGTTGAAACCTACAGAGATTGGCCGGATAAACTACCATTGCACTTTGGGCATACAGAACGTCAATTCGGACGTCCACAGGGGCTACTCCTTATTCTCTAGTGTACAAGATGGAAGTTGTTCTAACAATTAAATTGAAGTACCGTCACTACAAGTTATGGCTGAGTGTCAAATAGTGGAGGCGGATTGGTAGCAAAGTAGATTTCAGGAATTGATGTTATTTGATGAGAGAGGTTAAAGGCTTTGTACCATATCCAGGGCTACCAGTGTAGAATTGTTAGGGCTTTTAACAAGAAAATTAAGTCCAAGAATCTCAAGGAAGGAGATATGGTGATGAAAGACAGCCGAGCCCCCATCCATGATCCCAGGGGCAAGTTCAAACCCAATTGGACCAGTCCTTACATCATCAAATCTGTCTGGCCGGGAAGGGTGATTATTCTTATGGATCTAGATGGCCTAGAGTTTTCACAGCCGATCAATATGGACAAATTGAAGAAATATTATCCCTAAGAGGTTCGCTAGGCCGAAAACCTGAAAGGGCGACCTAAGCAAAAGTTATAGCATGAAAAATTAGAAGTAAAGAAAAACAGAGCTCGAAAGGTCGAAAACCCGAAAGGGCGACTTTGGCAAAAGTTAGAGTGCAAAGAAGAGTGTTAGTACTTGAGCGAACCTGAACTGAACTATGTAAGGCCTGATTCCCATCTTTGCGATACGTAGGCAACTTCATCCCGAAGTTCGGCCATAACCATCTCCAACTCAACCGTCCTGTCCATTTGTTTGCTTGGGCCATCTCCATCCATTGTCTTCTAGTTGGGTTGTGTCATCTTTATTTGGTAGAAGGGCCAATTGCAAGATAGAGTAGTGATGTTGTCACGGGTAGTTACGATCTTTTGATTTGGGGTTATACACCTTAAGGACTGATTCCGTGTGTGTCAGGTGGTGACCGTTTTCCGAAAATTGTTTTGAAAAGTTTTAATGGACTGGTTTTTCTCAAAATTTTACCTTTTACAACTTTAACCTTTTTTAGACCAAAAAGGAAAATTTTCATTGCTCACAATTTTAATTTTATTGATTTTAACACAAGTACATTCTCCAACTCTTGATTAAATCAAAGTTTCTTTTACACAAAACTTGAAAAGAAAAGACAAAGCGATAAAACTAGGGGCACATATAAGTCAAGTGGTCCTATGCCTTCTGCTTGTGCTCATGGAAGTCTCTGCAGCTAAAGATGGCCCAACCTTTGTCTCCTCCTCGAGCCAAGTAGAACACTCGCCAGAAAGGGTGTAACTAAAGCCAACAGCATGGGATAGAAGCTTCCTCACCCTCCAAGCAGTGAGATACAGGGGCAAGTGTAAAGCATGAACTGGAAATGAAGCCGGGCACTCTACCCTCTCATCTGGGCAAGTCTGATCATGTCCAAACTGGCGTCTAAACCTGAATGGAAAATAGAACACGCAATGTGTTAGGGCAATCAATTGTATACCCGATTGTCGGGACATGCTGTAGCTCATCTCAGTCAGATTGAGCCAGAGGCAACGCCAAGCAATGTCAGCTACAAATCTGCTGCACATCCAATCACATCACCATCCCTCTAAGGGAAAATCCACTAGCCGCTAGCAGAAGGAGTAAGCTCTGGCTAAAAACTCAGCACAAGGATCCACCATTTTCAGCTTATCCATTAGCCATACCTGAGAAAGGATGAAAAATAAGAGAGATTAAAGGCTAGAGAGATGTATGTTGAGAGAAAATTAAGAAAAGGGTGTTGAGATGAAAATAGAGAGCGAGTGCCGAGTGATGCGATAAGTCATAAATAAGAAGGGTAGGGAAAAATACCTACAAAAGCAGCGGACTCCCTACAAATCGAGTGGTCTCTTGTGGATGGAAAGTATCTAAACCCATCAGGGTCTCGGCTAGTGCCAAACCCATGCAACTTTTGCCCTCTTTCAGACATTGGGCTACTTCGATCAAACGGATCCTGGCTCTACCGAAACTAGGGGCAAGAAGGAAGTGCGCAAGTAAACATGAACAGAGAGCATATTGGCAGTTTCCTTGCCAGAGAAGGTCACCCTGTCTCCAGTGTCAAAAAACCGATAAACTAAATCGAGAATGTCCAACTCCCCATTCTGAGCCAGGGATCGGGCCTCATGTAAAGTAAGCCCACATATTTGTCCAAGTGCCCGTGTATGGCCAAAACAGGGTTGGGACATAATTTCCTCATCGCGTTGGGATTCCATCAATGCTTGAAATTCATCGAGTGTGGGGGACATTTCTTGTGCTCCTAAGCGGAATACATGAGTAACTAGGTTCTAACATCAAACCGTAGCATGAAGAAATGGGAAACAAAGCGAAGTGTGGATCAGTGGAAAAAGCGCGTTTATGCCAAAACCCCAGAAACTTACCTTTTCTGTACCATCCAAAGTAGCTATCCATTTCTTGAGCGTCTCGGCAAGGAATGTCTCCATTTTTTAGAGAAAACAACAACAAAATGAGGCTTTGTCGAAGAAGCAATGAAGGAAGACCTTTTACAGAGGATAAGGTTGTGTAAGTGGATGCCAGCTGTCAACTTCTTGTCCACCCACAACACCTGGCCGGCCGACCACTTTTTATGGCTAGTCGTCCCTTTTGTGGCCGGCCGACCACCTCTGTTAGCCTGGCAGCTGTTTTGTGTTATTTTGTTCTAGTTCTTTTGTTTTGGGGTCTTACTTTGAGTCATTTATTTTTAGCAAGTGTAAATAGCTGTGTTTAAGTTGTTTTTTTTTTTTTTTGCTTGTTTTTCGTTTATCGAGTTGTCTTTACATTTTGGTCGGTTCAATATCCAGTTACGAACATCATTCACAATACAAACATCTTTCAGTTTCAACATTTGGGATTCAATTCGTTTCATACATACAGATGTGGTGGCAATCTAGAGATGCTGTGCAAAACAAAAACTCCTTTTATAAAACTGCAAGATTTTACACCGATCATCGTTTTCACAAAAAGAGTACAATTTAAAAAAAAGAAAAAAAAAAAGAAAAAAAAGAGTAGCGCCTATCTGAAGCTATACAAATGCTAAACTGCCAAAATAAAAGAAAATAAAGCAAAAACACAAAAATCTATTTCAGTCACATGAGTCAAGCTCGAGAGGCCCTCTTCATCCTCAACTGTGGAGGAGACTCAGGGGCACTATCTTCATCAACACCATTGTCGTCAGAAGGATTGGACTCAGAGCTAGAACCTTTCTCTCCGCTCCTTGACCTGGAGCTGGCGTCATCATCCTCACTCCCAGATCCAGAGCGTCTACTCATCATTTCTTCGTTGCCACTAGACCCGGTGTCATCCTCACTCAATGGTAGCTCTGAAGATGAAGAGGTCTCCTTTATCTGGGACTCACTGCTCATACTTTGAGCACCTCTACCTTTGCCTCGACCTCTATTCTCATCCAAGCTACGTGCTAGGGCCTGTCTACCTTTCCTCCTCGCCACCGGAAGAGATACTGCTGATGTCGCCGATGCCACAGGTACCGCTAGTACAGGTGGAGGCTGAAAATAAGGAACAGAAAATCAATACGATACAATACAAAAAATAGTACAGAACAATATAGATATCAGAGCAATATAATGCAGAATTTGGATCGACATGAATCAGTATGGGTATGAATCAGCGCAAGTCAGAGCGTAAGGGAAGAGGAAATACCTGGATACCGTGAAGGGCAAGTAGTGTCTCCCTCCGCTGCACCATCTGAACTAGGGAGGCGACCAATCTGAGGACGCCGTCCATATGCACTAGAGGCACCTACAAATGGGTTTGAACATCAGTGTATAAGAAAGGGAATGTGAACTATGAACTGCGAGGCAAAGTGGAAAAGTGCATACCTGCTGTATGGCGGGGTCCCGAATGTATCTGTGCTCTCCATCTGATGGCTCAACTGGAATCTGATAGGCCGTCCCGATCGGCCGTCAGCATGTGATTGTGGTTGGAATCGCTGGCAAACTAACTACGAGCATAGTAGAAAGGGCCCCACTATTGTCAACCTTAGCTGCGTGTGCAACACCTCCAGCTGCAGGGGCATCTGTAGTGTCTCTTGCACAAACTCTAGATAAAGGCGGCATCAGATGAGTCCTAACGAAGGCTGCATAGTCTCCACCTCATCGGAAGTAATCAGCATCTTGCCCACCACGTACTAAATAATAGCCTCAACTGGGAGGCTATTAGCTGTCCTCATAGATGCGGGAGGCAAAGCAAGAATAATTGGGGCAGGTAGGCCCAAAGCCTAGCGCATAAATCGCCTACCCAAATACCAAACCTGGTAGAAGGGGCCCTTTAATAGAATCCAAAATAGGGTGGTACCCCAGGACTCGCCGTACTGGTCCCGTATCCCGATAGGCATTATCGCCCAGGGCTGCCATGTGATTTGCAAATAGTTGTTAGTAATTGTTAGTAGTAAAGAGTGGGTTGAAGCAGTGTATACAGAATGGAATAGGTATGAGATTCAAACTACCTCTCGTGCTGTCACCATATCAAAATATCGTCGATAATGCGCAAAAGTCATGTCATCAGGGCGCCTGGAGTGGCATTTGCCATCGTACCGACATGAGTAAGGTACAACCGGTGCTACCTCATCTACCGGCACTTGGGCAAGGGTTGGGAAATGTGAAAGAGAGATCAGTTGTGTAAGCACAGAGATAAACAGTGTAAAGGCAAAAAGTGCAAAACAGAAAGCATAGTGTAAAGACAGAAAATGCAAAGCAGAAAGCATAGTGTAAAGGTAGAAAATGCAAAGAAGAAAGCACAGTGTAAAGGCAGAAAATGCAAAGCAGAAAGCATAGTAATAAAGACTACAATGAAAGTGCAGTGTGTACCTCCAAGGCTCTTCAATGGCCTCTGACTTTGTTCTTTTTCATGCGGGAACCAGAGCTCATATATCCATAGAGTGTGGTGAGACCAACTCCACCCCAGTCATAAAACTGAACCCGGGGCAATGTCACAAGGGCGCTCAGTAGATACAATCCCATGGTATTCCATTTGTTCACGAACAAGGTGGTACCAAGAAGATATATTAAGCAGCCCCGAGTATACTACTCTACCTCCTTTTGAGTCTCGGGCTGGCTCTAACGATAATGCTCGAGGAACCAGCTGTACTTGACCATAGTTGTGATCATAGAAAAGTTGTAGAGAGTCATTGTTATCTCCCCGGTAGAAGAGAAGTGGAGGGAGTTGGTGGTGTCCTACCACCTCTCCATTAAGGACCCTAGTAAGGCTCGACTGGCTTGAAATCGTGGAAGTTTGGAGCAAAATAGGCCAAAGCCTGCCTCGTTAATAAGATCGTGAACTCGAGCGGGGAGCTCATAGTACCAGTCCCTCACTATCACTGCTCCATATCATCTCCAGGAGCGGGCATCACCCTGTGTCGGCAAAGAAAGAAAGTGTCAGTTGTGTAACAGAATGAAAGGTAGTATTGAAACAACTTGAAAATAAAGCACATAAAAGTAAAGTTCTTACCTCTGCGACACCATGAGAAAAATGGGAGGCCCGTTCCCTCAACAGAACGTCCTCGGGCACGCAAGTGGGTAAAGTCCTTAAATCGTAGCACACTGCCAGGAGCCATCGCATGCGTCCAAGAGTGGTAGGTGTCCGAGTCGAATGGCCTCAACTGCAATGGTAGCAGCTCGGGCTCAGCTCCTGGAGAGTAGATCTCCTCCGCCTCGATATCAGTGGCAATGTCTTTCACCGCTCCGTCAACTGCATCAATTATAGGCTCCTTTACCTCGACAATGAGTAAAAGCCCCGGTACCTTAAGTGGAGCACCACCACATGGGATATCATCTGACAAGAGGAATATGGGTGAAACGTAGTAGAAAATGGAGAAAATGAGGGAAAATAACGAAAACACCAAAAAAGTCAACCCTAGAAGAAAGAAAAAGTCAAAACCCAGGAAAATGTGGAGAACCCAAGAAAAATACAAGGGAAACAAGCCCAAAGTGATGAAAAACCCAAAAAATCAACGAAAAAAAATATGATTGGTTCAAAACGTAGAGAACCAAGGGTGTTTTACGAATAAAGTGTGCGTGGGGGGGTGTAACGTGAGAAAAAGGGAAATCTAGAGAGAAAGAGTACCTAAAGGGAGAGGGAGAAGCTTTTCAGATAGTGTGGAGTGAAGAAATGAGGGATTGTGGTGTTTTTAAGTGATACCGGTGCCGAAAAGACCAAACTGCCCTGAAAAACCCCACGGGTGGCCGGCCGTCCATCTGTTGGCCGGCCGACCCATTTTGTGGTCCAAAGTTGGTTTTTGCTATTCTCATTCCTCAACTGTGTATGGGAGGCCTTGTTTTCATCTGGGGAATGGGTGTAAAGATTGTTTAAAATTCCGAGGGTCCCTGAGGAATGGGTGTGAAGATTGTTTCAAATTCCGAGGGTCCCGAGATTGTGTTCCAGTTGCACTGTCCTGAGATGTGTTGTTTCTTCAATACATGAACATGCCCTGATCGTAAGCCAAAGCAAATCGTATTGTGAACAATTGGAGACCTCTGGGTTATAAGTTGGATGGTGAAATATGAGGTGTTTTCCAAAAAACACCACCGTTTTGCTTTTCTGTTTCGTGGAGCATTGTTTTTATTCAGTTTATCGCATCCATTGTATTCTTTGCCTCGCATCATTTATCCTTTCACACCAAAGCATGTTTAGGATCATTTTATCTTGTTCCTTTTTCGGGACGTGTGAAACACGCTCCCGTGCGATCTGCCCTCCTCGTGATGCGTGAGACGTAATCTCGGGAGATCCCTTCCTTGAGGTTTGTAAGGGCATGCATGTCCCTATGCACAATGGGGTGTTCCCTACCACTTTCTCTGTGAGGTGCTTTCATTAGTACCGCTCTTGTGAATTGCATTGTTATATTGCATGGAACATGCATTGCATTGTTTTTTATTTTTATTTTATTATTTTAATTTATTTTATCACTTGTATCGTATTGTACTGCATTCTTATATAGCATACCCTTTGTGGTCACCCTTTCTACGTAAGGCATAGTTTGAGTTGCATCTTTGACCCTTTCTACGTGAGATGAAGTCAGGTTTGCACCTTCCACCCTCTCTGCGTGAGACGCAGTTTGGCATGGAGCTTTGACTCCTTTCTACATGAGACATAGTTTGGATTGCATCTTTGACCCTTTCTACGTAAGATGTAGTCGAGTTTGCACCCCCCACCCTCTCTGCGTGAGACACAGTTTGGCATGGAGCTTTAACACCTTTCTACGTGAGACGTAGTTTATATAGCATCTTTGGCCCTTTCTATGTGAGAGGTAGTCAGGTTTGCACCCACCACCCTCTCTGCGTAAGGCGCAGTTTGGCATGGAGCTTTGACTCCTTTCTATGTGAGATGTCGTTTGGATTGCATTTTTTTACCCTTTCTACATGAGACTTAGTCAGGTTTGCACCCTCCACCTTCTCTACGTGAGACGCAGTTTGGCATGGAGCTTTGATTCTACGCGAGACATAGTTAGGTTTGCATTTTCTTACACCCTTTCTACGTGTGACGTAGTTTGGATTGTATTTTCTTATACCCTTTCCACGTGAGACGTAGTTTGGCTTGCATTTTCTTACATCCTTTCACGTGAGACATGTTTGGTTTGCTTATTTCTTCCTGTGTAAGGCAAGGATCGATGTGTTTTGCTTTGGTTTAAAATGTTTTTATCCTGTATTACTGGTTGTATTGTTTCATTGCATTGTTTGCATGAACATAAATTTTCAAAAGTAGCCGAGATCGTGTGTTGTATAAGTCCAGCTGGCTTTCTACATATCATTTGCATCTCGCCCCTAAACTACGCTGGTTTGATTCCTTGCAAAGGGATACGTAAGCAACTTTCAAGTTCAACCATTGCATTTGTATTTTGATTCCTTGCCCACATCTTGCGGTCATGTCAAAAGGATCATCTTTGGGCTTTGACACTCACTCACGTCATTTCGTGACTACGAGCTCTGTCAAAGAGGGACAACTGTAGACATCCCATTTTTGACCACCCTTAAGACTTAGGTGCCTCCGGTTGATTACTCAATGATGAAATGTTGCGCTGTGTGTACACTTAAGTTTCTAAGCAAGAGCTTCAATTTTCCAACTACAGAGCTTAGAATTGTGCGTCATCTTGGCACCAAACTTGTCTTGGTTTCCAAAAACCTGTTTGTTTCATACCTGACCACCCAGAGGCCTGCAGGCCAACAAGTGGCCGGCAGGCTAGAATTCAGTGGTCGGCCATCCACTTCATGGCCGGCCAGCCATGTTTTCCAGCTGGCAGATATTTTGCTGCCAACTGTCCCCGCAGGTGCATGCACTGCATCAGCTGTCTCTATACAACTGTGTTCAATAGAGGCTCATGTTTTTCTATATATACATGACCACCTCTCTTGAAAAAAAAGGTTAGAAAAATTCCAAAAGGCCAAAAACTTGTAGAACACACACACACACACATTCTCTCTCTCTCTCTCTCTCTCTCTCTCTCTCTCTCTCTCTCTCTATCTTGTAACCTACACACTCTCTCTCTACACTTTCTAAGCAAAAAATTTAGCTCTTCTTGCTGAGGTTCTTGAGCTCAAATCTCAGCCCTTGAGAGTGAGACCTTGTGGGTTTGTTAACAAAAGAGTTACTTTGCTTCAAGAGGTATAATTTTGAGCATCTCTACACTACTTCTCTCTTATCTTTTCTTGTTGTTTTTAAATTATTTTTGGAATTTTTTTATGGGCTGAAACTTGTGGCTTAAAGCTATGAAAGGTAGAGGGGTCAACCACCCTTCCTTGAATCTTGTTATCTAAGCTTTTGCCTTTGTGTTTCCTATTTCTTTCTCAACTTTTTTTCCAACTTCTTGGCACTATTTTTCAGAGGCTGAAATGTGGTTTTGAAGTCCTAAAAGTGGAGGGGTTAGCCACCCCTCTTTTTGCTTGCTTACTAGCTTTATTTCTTTCCTATTTTAGCTTACCTTTTTTTAGCGTTTTCAACTCAATTCCAACACTGTTTTAGCTTATTTTAGGACTGTTTTTATGTGTTTATTTTATTCATGCTTTGTATAGTAGGCTTGTAGTGTAATAGTTCTCATAGGTTTGGTGGTTTAGACCGTAGCCACCAACTTATTTGAGTTGATAGCATTTATTTCATGTTTTTCATACTTGTGTTCACCTCTAATCACCTCTGCACTCTCCCTCCTTTCTTGGCTTTTTTTTTTATTTTATTTCTTTAGGAGTTATTTCAACAGAGTGTTGTTTAAGCTTGAGAAAGAGGCCCTACAATGCTAAATGGTTTAATCTTTTCGGAGGATCATTACCAAGGCATTACCTCTTTCTCATGCCCAAAACAACTTCTTATTTAACACTATTTCTTCATTTAGTGGACTTAACTATCATTTTTGGACTAAAATGACTAATGAATGGAAAGGTAAGATACTAAAATCAACTTGGGTTCAATCGGACATTAATTGAACCCCATGAATCTTGAGTCATTTCATACTTATTAGTGATGAAAATGGTTCAAGGTTCAATGTCAACCGCATCCCTTGATCAATATCATGATAGGGAGAGGGTTTTGTTGGTCTTTCATTGTCATTTATTAAGACTATATCTCTTGATTCATAAATCATCACACAATGAATTCGTGTCGATTGATGGTTTGCGGAACAAGCCTACTCCTCCTTTGATCTATTTGATGATAAGGAGAGACGAGCTGGACAAACATCCATTGAAAATAATCTATTTGTACTCTGTCTCTTTTTTGTTGCAGCAGGGAAAACCCTCAAAATAGTGGCCGGCCGGCCACCAATCAACCGGCTAACCACCTTCTCCTGGCCAGCCGACCACTTCTTTTAGACCAACAGTGTCCTCTTTTTGGCAGAATAGAGCAGAGGTTGGGGCTAAAACAGATCTCTTTGGTTTTTTTTTTTAATTTATTTTTTTACTACAAAACAGAATGGTTCCAACGATAAAACAAAGAGGTTTTCAGGCGAGAATTTGAATTCATGCACATGCATCCCCTTGCTTTTCATTCCTTCGGTTCAATGCTTTAGTAGTAATATGTTGTAATTTAATTAATTACATTCCTTCAAGCTTGTCACACTTAATTAATTTAGCTCATTAGTCGGATTTGTAATAATTAGTTAGGTAGGATTAGTTAGTTAATCCATTTGGTGTTGTAATAATTAGTATTATGACATTTATTTGGACCCTCTTGTGCGAAGGCAAATATGTAATAATGTGTATGTCTTCCTACCCCCATTTCTTTCCCCATTTTATTTACTTGCTTATGATGGGTAACATAGAACATTATGTTTCGCTTAGCATTTTCCATGATTTTTCATACATTGTCTTGCATGCATGAGGTTTGGCTCATCATTTTAACGACATTGTTATTTGTTACTTCTTTGAAAATGTGCTCAAATTGATTTACATGCCATGCTAATAGCCGAGCTTACTTGCATATTATATGCAGTGCATTAGTCATATTGCATTGTCTAGGAGCATGCATGTTTTCTAATCATTTTTTTTCCCTTTGTTTTGCTTGCCTTGGAGTACTAGGTGAGCATTTCTTGCTTTAGCATATTGCATTGTGTGTTCGTGTTGCCATATCGAGCATGCTTTCCATTAGGCTAAGTGCTTAAATGATATACTTGTTTGAATGCTGGTAGATGAAGACCTTTTACTTAAGCTGGAATAATTTGATAATGTAAATACAAGCTCGCTTTTTCAAGTGACGTGTATTCAAAACCTTTTTTTTTTGAAATAAAAATAAAATCAAACATTCCAAATTTTGCGAATCGGTCTATACTTGTGTGCATCACCTAGTAAAAATTAGCCTAACAAATCGAAACAAGGGCATATAATGTAAAATAAGAATCACATCATGATTAGTAGAGGCCAATCCTTGATCGCGTGAGTGGGGTGCTCAATTCATGACCTTCCCCTCTCATACCAAAGTTCCCGAGCTGAGACACTTTGGTGATGACGGATAAGTGGCCTTTGGCACGAGTCTCGGGTACAGACGGAGATCTACTTGTCAAACAATTTGTTCGGTCGCTCGAAGGAAATGCCTTTGATTGGTACACTGATTTGGCAGCCGAGTTAATTGATAGTTGGGAGCAAATGAAAGGTGAATTCCTTAATCGTTTCTATAGCACCCGTCGTATGGTAAGCATGATGGAATTAACCAGTACGAAGTAATGGAAGGATGAGCCTGTAGTAGACTACATCAACTGTTGGTGTGCACTAAGTTTAGATTGCAAAGACCGACTCTCTGAGATCTCAGTTGTGGTGATGTGCATGCAAGGCATGCACTGGGAACTCCTGTACATCCTTCAAGGAATAAAACCACGAACATTTGAAGAGTTAGCTATGCGTTCACATGACATGGAAATTAGCATAGCCAACCATGGCAGGAAAGACCTTCCCATTCTTGAACAAAGGAAAGATAACAAAGAAGAGAAAAAATGAGGCAAACCTTTCGAAGGTACCACCAAAGAAGCAATGGTAGTAATGACAGTTCCAATCAAGATTTCAACAAAAGACGAAAAGAAAGAAAAAATAAAGGAAACTCGTCCATCTTTAGCAAAACTACAAGAAAAGAAATATCCTTTTCCTGACTCTGACGTACCAGGGATGTTAGAAGATTTACTTGAAAAGAAAGTCATTCATCTCCTTGAGTGCAAACATCCTAAAGAAATAGGTCGTGTGAAGGATCCGAAGTACTGCCACTATCATCGGATAGTTAGTCATCCTACTGAAAAATGCTTCATGTTAAAGGGATTGCTCATGGACTTGGCTAGGAAGAACAAAATCCTCTTGGACCTTAACGAATCGACAGAATCCAACCATGCGACGGTTATTGTAGGACCTCCAAATTCTCCATTCTCAAAATCCAAGATAGAAATGTCACAGCCTGCAATCCTAACAGTGAGGGCAATTCCCAAAGTCATCCAGTTTAGTTCACTTGAACCTATCATTATTCAAGTTCCAAATCAAGACAGGTATGTCCATGATGGTTTTGAAGAAGTCTTAACTATTAGAGAAGATGAAAGTTGGACTCTTGTGACACGAAGGAAGTCGCGAAGAAGTAAGTCCAAGACTTAACATTTTTCACTCAAGAAGGTGGAGGAAAAGAAGAACTTCAATCGACACTCCAAAAATGAGGTAATGGACAAAAGGAAGAATGAAAAGAAGACGCAACAAGTAGATAAATTTCTTGAAGAAAACTCACCTACCCTAATCATCCTGCGAGATTTTTTCCTTATTGGGTATTTTAAAGATGACTTGGTCGAGGCAGCTTACATGGTTTTAACCATTGAAGTAGATGTGGAACAAGTTCATGCCATTAAGGCAACACCAAATAACGGTGGAAATTGATGTCCTGACAAGCTTGAAAGAACTGCCCCTACGCTTCAGTTTGCGTGAAGCATCTCAACTCCCTAGATTTGTACAACTTGCACTTGTTCTAGTGTTAGAAGATCCTGGAAAATATGAGTTTGTTGTTAATGAGCTAGATTATCCCAAGGTGAACTCCATCACTTCTGTTCCTTGTTACACAACAACCACCTTCACTGATGAAGACCTTCAACTAGGTTCAAAGCCACACAATCACCCATTGTTTGTCTCTGGCTTTATTAGTGAACAAAAACTTAATCACATCCTTGTTGATGGAGGCTCAGTGGTAAACATCATGCCAAAGTTCACCCTGAAGAAACTTGGAATCCTAGTGGATGAGTTAGCCCAAAGTCGTTTGGTTATTCAAGGTTTCAACCAAGGAGGCAACGTGCGATTGGTATGATTCGTTTAAGCCCCACAATTAGAGAACTCGCAGCCAGTACTTTGTTTCATGTCATCAACGCAAGAACATCCTATAATTTGTTACTTGGACGACCTTGGGTCCATAGAAATGGTGTAGTTACGCCAACTCTCCATCAATGTTTTAAATTTGACGAAGGTGGAATAAAAAATAGTACTAGCAAATGACAAGCCATTTACAGAAACTGAGTCTCACTTCGCTGATGTAAAATTTTATTTGGATTCCAATGGGGTACCTGAAGTTATTAAGCTGAAATCCCTTCTGTAAGAAAAGAGAAAATGAATGAAGAAAAGCAAGTTGTGTTGGACTTCTCAAGAAAAGACGTATCAAGTGGAAAAAAAGCACCTAAGGTCGCGTCATCACAAAAACAACCTTCATTCTCAAAAGGCCATGCAATGAAAAAAGTCTTCAAGTATGTGCCGAATTCTCAACGAAAAGAAGGGTAATCACTGTTTGAAGAAGTCACGACGTCCGCAAAAGTTAAAGTAGATTTTGCTCACCCCGTGATAAAAGAAGATTTGTAGATACTAAGAGCAGATGCAACAATACAATTCCACAAGTGGGACTGTCAAGCCTAATTAAACCTCCACTAAAGGGATTTGTTAAGGCTGCACAAAATTCTATCGAATATGACTCCTTACCTGAAAGACGAATAAAAGGGTTTGATCCACAAGCTTACAAGCTTCTAGCCAAGTCAGGTTATGACTTTGTTGATCCCTTATCACTGGGAGAGTTAAGTCTAAACTTACAGGTGAGAAAGTTCATGGTCTCAACAGAACTCAAAAAAAGTTAAGGCAACATGGGTACAGGGTGAGCCCTCCAAAGACTGGAGTCGGATTCATGCTAACTGAACCCATTTGTATCTCTGCCAAAAGAAAATTGAAGAAGGAAGGTGTACAACATATCACTGTGGAATAAATGAAAGAAGACAAAATTCCAAGCCCAAGTCCTCGAGTCTCAGTGTTTGACCGCATTGAAACTCCTACACCTCCAAACTCAATTTTTAATAGGTTGAGCATTGTTGATAAGACAGGTGAAGGTACAATTTCTTAACCTTTAGTTTTTAACAGATTAGGCACTACTGAGGAATGGAATGAAAAACAAATTTCCTGGTCACGAAAGTCCAATTTTGCTCCACCTGGCGGTATGAATACATCACCTAGAAAAGGCAAGAACAAGAGAATCACAGCAACAATTGAGTTGAATTTCACGAAGGAGGATGATGAGACTCGAAATTTGATTCCTTCTCGCATGAAATGCATGACGTCACTTGAAGTTAGTGTTGAAGGTCCGCTTAAGGTCAAAAGGCACACTATCATACTAACTGGAGAAATTAAGACTTAAATGGAAAGTAAAAGAGAAGAAGAAATTGAACATGTTTCTTCTTACCATGTAACAGTTGAAGAAGATTCTAGCTCAGATTCGGAGGATGATGATCTCCAAGAAGCTCCTCCAGAACTTGAAGATGGGGGGCAATCAATTGTTGACAATTTAAAAGAACTCAACTTGGGAACTCCTGATGACCCTCGACTAATCTTTGTGGGAACACTCCTAACGCCTGAGGAAGAAAAGACATTTTTCAAACTGCTCCTCGAATATAAAGATGTCTTTGCATGGACATACAAGGAGATGCCGTTTAAGTCCAAAAGTTACTATCCATCACCTTGGGATCAAACATAGTATGCGACTAGTAAAGCAGGCTCATCGATATATCAGATTTGAGCACATCCTTAAAGTGGAAGAAGAAGTCAACAAGTTGATCGAAGTTGGGTTCATACGTGAAGTAAAATATCCGACATGGATATCAAGTATGGTCCTGGTAGTCAAGAAGAATGGACAAATTAGAATATGTGTCGACTTTCAAAATTTGAGCATAGCATGTC
This sequence comes from Camellia sinensis, assembly GCF_055761805.1. Lineage (NCBI taxonomy): Eukaryota > Viridiplantae > Streptophyta > Magnoliopsida > Ericales > Theaceae > Camellia > Camellia sinensis. Next base: position 20,796,148 of record NC_138966.1, read on the forward strand.
CCAAGGATGACTTTCTGCTTCCTATTCTAGAATCAATGATAAATGCCACTACCAAACATGAGGTGTTGTCCTTCATGGATGGGTGTTCAAGATACAACCAAATACGAATGGCACCTGAGGATGAAGAGTTAACTGCATTTCGTACCACAAAGGGCATTTATTATTATAAAGTGATGCCTTTCGGACTCAAGAATGCCAGTGCCACCTATCAACGTGCCATGCAAAAGATCTTCAATGACATGCTCCATAAATTTGTTGAGTGCTATGGTGATGATTTGTTGGTCAAAACTAAGAAAAAGGGAAAATCACCTAGAGGTCCTTCGTGCAGTCTTCTACCAGCTGAGAAAGTATGACTTGAAGATGAATCCACTCAAATGTGCATTTGAAGTCATGCCTAGAAAGTTCCTGGGCTTTATTGTTCGACATAGAAGCATTGAGGTTGATCAGTCCAAAATCGATGCTATACAAAAAATGCCATCCCCAAAAAACTTGAAGGAACTTAGAAGCCTCCGAGGTCACTTGGCATACATCCGTAGATTCATTGCAAACTTGGTAGGCTGTTGTCAACCTTTCAGTCGACTAATGAAAAAGGATTCTCCCTTTGTTTGGGATCAGGCATGTCAAAATGCTTTCGATAGTATTAAGAGATATTTATTTCATCCACAAGTATTAGAAGCTCCTATTTAGGGGAACCCATTGATACTTTACATTGTTGCTCAAAAAGAGTCTCTTATAGCGATGTTGGCCCAAAATAACAAAGAAAATAAAGAGCGAGCACTCTATTACTTGAGTCGTAGACTAACTGAAAATGAACTCAAGTACTCACCCATTGAGAAAATGTGTTTGGCACTTGTTTTTGCCTCTAAAAAATTAAGACATTGTTTCCAAGCCCATACAGTGCATCTCATTGCAAGAGCCGACCCAATAAAGTATGTTATGTCTAAGCTCATCCTCTTAGGATGCTTAGCAAGATGGTCTCTCCTCTTTAGTGAATTTGAGATAATTTACGTGCCAAGAAAAGCGGTGAAAGAGCAGGCCCTTGTAGACGTCTTGGCCGACCATCTCATCCCTGCTGATTAGGAAATTTCTGAGGAATTCCCTGACGAAGATGTATTGTTCATAGAAGCCCTACAACCTTGGATGATGTTCTTTGATAGGGTTTCCAGGAAGGAAGAGGCAGGAGCAGGTGTCATTTTTGTTTCACCACAGAAGCACATTTTGCCTTATTTATTATTGGCGAAAATTGCTCAAACAATATTGTTGAGTACCAGGCCTTAATCATTGGTTTACAAATGGCAACAGAGCTAAAAATTGCTGACCTAGATGTCTGTAGGGATTCTAAGTTAATAATTAATCAGCTCTAAGGGAATTATGAAGTCAAGAAAGACAAACTTAGTCCCATATTTCCAGTATGCAACTCATCTCATTGAAAAATTTGAGGAGGTTGTACTCGAACATACTCCAAGGAAAGAAAATCGCATGGCTGATGCACTTATCAATCTAGAAACTACACTGCCATTGTTAGAAGGCGAACAAGTTAGTGTCCCTGTATGCCAACGATGAGTATTTCCACAATTGTTGGAATGTCACCTTGTAGAAACAAACACAATTTCAGTACTAGCCATCGAAGTCGACAATTGGAGAATGCCAATTATAGACTACCTTGACCACGATAGACGCATTCCTCTATGTAAGTCAAACTAATCACCTATAGTCAAATGGGTGACAGTGGAAGCGTCTACTTCACCAACCCAACATCTAGGTGGCTAGCTCGATAGGCGCATCCCCCACATAAGTCAAAATAATTAATTATGGTGAAAGAGTAATGGAGTATATTATTCAATTATTCCTACAAAATTGCTATTTTTTATAGACAACAAATAAAATGTAGTCTCCAAAGGAGGTTTGCCTTGTCAATCAAAAAATACAAAGTAGCAGTATTGGGAAAAAGTTGCTACCAAAAAAAAAAAAAAAATTCGATTCTCCTAAGCCATAATTATGTTAAAAAAAAAAAAAAAAAGGGTCAAAACATTCATATTCCAATCAATTCACCTTTGAAGGGCCATAACCTAGGGATATGATGACAACAGGCACTAGTAATCATGTATGTACCGTCCTATATACATGTAACAAATGGAGGCAAATAAAGACAAAGAAATCTTTCTTGCAAATGAAAGCAACAAGTCTAACTACTTTTTGATTTAGAGCTCTACTTCAGCTCCAATAGGTGGACGGCGGCGGTGAGATATGTAAAGATGAATGATTCAAAGCTTAGGGTTTTCATGACAGTCCACTCTTGATCCATATATAGGCATACTAGTTAAGCCTACAAAGATTCTACCTCGTTTTTTTTATAAAAAAAAAAAAGAAAAGGAAAAAGGAATTTAGAATAATTTGCATGGTTAAATCTTTTCCATACTTGAGTGACTGTTACATTGGCCCAAGCTCATGCCAGCCGAGCACTCAATATATATATATGTATATATATATATATACATCTATTATAGCAGATCAAGTCCAAAGGAGGAAGGCACCAATCTTGCCAGTTAGATTAGTCCTACAAATCTTGCCATGAGCCCACGGAGGTGGGGACATAAATAAATTTTGGAGAATCATAACCAAAATTACTTTCCCTCCATTACAATTGTACTGTCAATAGGTTTCCAAAATGCTTCATCAAATCTCATTAAAGTAAGGAATGTGTGATTGGTTTGCAATTAATGCCATATAAGCTCCCAAGCCAAACACGCCAAACACCAAATGAACAAAGTACTTCAAGTCTCACTTTTCGTGTTAGCGAGCAAGCATTCAATTGGAGCCTTGAAGTGGGGGCAATTTGTAGACACTTAAATTTTTATATATCTTGATCACCATCTGATTAATCAAGATAAATAAATTTTCTTGATTAATCAAATTTAAGATGGTCAAAATTTTCAAATGGATGTAGGTCCTATTAAAATTATGGATCTTAACCTATTTTAAATTATGGGTCACACCAAAATAAAAATGAACCTATTTTGACAATTGAGTCAATCCAAATATGTGGGGCCCGTGAAAATATTTTATCAAAATTTAGTAGAATAATTCAAATTTAAATTTGAATGCAAATCATGTCCATAAGAGAAGAAGTAAATTGATTGTTTCTTGAAAATTAGAGTCAATTATGAAGTTTTCAAAATTAGCCTTCCCCTCCTAAACCTATAAATAAGAGGCTCTCGTTAGGAGGAAAAGGGACACATTCTTTAGCTAATGGTCTTGCAAGTTCCTAAGCAATTTCAAAACTCTGCCAAATTCTCTTCTTAAAATTCTTTCTAAAGTTCCATAAACTTAGAAGAAAGGATTATCAAACACTCCAAACTTGTGCCAATCCTTTTAAGTGATAAATACAAATTTAGTCTCTCTTTTCAAAGAGATCATTTCAAGACTCATTCAAGCCCTCCATCAAGCCGTTCAAGCCCTCGATCAAGCCTTTCTTTTCCAAGTTTCTCCATTCGAGGACTTGAAGAAATTTATCAACTCATCTAATTCAACAACAAGCTTTTACAACTGTTGAATTACGCCAATTTCGGAGATCAAATCAGAATATTTGTTCTTTTGCAATACAGCAAACCACATAGAATTATATTCATTTATTATAATCAATAAAATTAATTATTTGTGCATTTATTCCGTATCTTAATTACATTATACAAAATTTGTATTTACAAGATCAAAATGGGAGGCTGTGTGACTGCACGCTCCAAGAACCGCAAAGATATATATAAAGTATAATTATTTACAAGATCAACGTGGTTGTTCAAACTCTATGTAAACTTATAGATAATGATATATATATATATATATATATATATGTGTATGTGTGTGTGTGTGTGTGTGTACTTTCATAAATAATAAGATAGATTATAGTAAAAGTGCTTTGAATTGGAAAGAAAAGAAAAAAAAACAACTCCATTTGTACCCTTTCTGATCCTGAAACTAATTGTATAGCATACGTAAATGTGAAAAAAATAGCTTTTTCATTTTTTATTATTATTTTGCCTGGGAGATATGAAAATTGTAGTCATAATATTTGTAGTTAAGAAGATACAAACGATACATTTATATTATGAACCATGAACGACTTGATAATTTTTGTTAGAAGAGTGTACAAATGTATTCTCATCATTCAATATGATCTTTGACTTTGTCTGGTGGTGTGTCGTCATTCTATTTGAAATTGTTTACGTAACGCATCGTCTGAAGAATTCCCTTCTCTAGAAGTCAATATGATGTTCTATGGAAATTTCATTTTGCCTTTGCTTCTGTGGTGCATTGATGTCTGAGTCTGAGAGATAAGATAGTCGCATAAAACTTTAGGTATATGATTAATATGATAAAAGGTTCTGTCTTATTTGGTGCAGTTTATTATAAGTTAAAAAGTTGATAACTAAAAAATAGAATTCAAAAGTATCTATTCCTTAACTTTTAAATAATCAATTTTTCTCAGCTTATTTAAGTTATTTTTGTCTAAAAAATTGTAAGCAGAAGTTGCACCAAACAGTCTGACACAAATTTTTAAATTAAAATAAGTTATAATCACTTCCTAAAATCCATACCAAACACCTCCTTCGTTTGGAATATGGGTTAACTTTTTGATTTTTCAGCTTTTTGACTATTTTAGCTTAAGACTAAAAAGTTTTATTTGGAATAGGCTTTTTAGCTTTTTTGATTTTTGTAAGAGAAAAAATGAAATAATTATAATTTGGATGTGATGTTTTGTTTTATTAGACTAAAAAATCTATTTTTTTTTTTTTTTTGACTAAAATAACCAAAAAAATCAAAAAAACTTGAAATGTCAAACGAAGGCAAAGAACAAAATTGCATCACCCTTGAATGATAGATGAATTGGTACATGAGGGATGATTTTAAAATCTCAATGTTTTTTTGCCTAAAAAATTGTAAATAGAAACTACACCAAACAGTCTGGCATAAATTTTCAAATTAAAATAAGTTATAATCACCCTTATAATCCACACCAAACATCCCCTTCGTTTGGGATGTGGGTTGGCTTTCTGGCTATTTTGGCTAAGGGCTAAAAAATCTTGTTTATAATAGATTTTTTTAGTTTTTTTGATTTTTATGAGAGAAAAAAATGAATTGATTATGAATTAGATGTAATGTTTTACCTTATTAGACTAAAAAACTTATTTTATCTTTCTATGGTCAAAATAGTCAAAAATATCAAAAAAAAAAAAAACCTTGACATGTCAAACCAAGGCAAAGAATGAAATTGCATCACCCTCTGAATGATAGATGAGCTGGTACATGAGGGATGATTTTGAAGGTACATGAAATTTTGGAGGTACATGAAATTTTGTAAATTTACATTAATGTTGTAGCTTTTGATTCCTATTCACTTTCATAGGTACATGAGGTTTTTGGAAAATTTTATTTAATATAATCAACTTTAATTCCCGTCTCATTTTGCAGCTTCGGGTTATTTAAATTATTTTTGTCTAAAAAATTGTAAGTAGAAGCTATACCAACCAATCTAACACTAATTTCTAAATTAAAATAAGTTATAATCACCCCCCATAAGCCACACCAAACACCCCCTTCATTTGAAATGTGGGTTAGTTTTTTGACTTTTGGGCTTTTTGACTATTTTAGGAGTTGTTTGGGATGAACTATATAAGTGTATTTTTTGACTTTTTAGATAAAAAAGTAGAGAAAAAAATATGATTATTTGGGATAACTTTTTGATTTTTTACGAAAAAGCGTCTATTAAAATATTGTATAAAATAGTAAAATTACCGGATTACCCCTAATGCCCCATATGCGTGTACTAATAGTGATTGTTTAGAAAGACATATAGTACTTCTTGTTGTAAAGTTGTGTGGTGGACTGGACGATGTTGTTTGGCCCATTGGGGCCCAGTACAGGTGTTGTTTTGATAATCTGAACCGTTCAATATGTAGAACTCGTCGAGTACTATATGCCTATAAAAAATCAAGTTGATCGGATATCGATTGCTATCTCATCGGATCAGATCGTTAATTTATTCACGGTTCTTTTTTTTATACAAAACTGATTTGATCATATAGCTATCGATATCTTATCAATGTGATTTTTAACAGGAATATAGTACTCGATGAGTTCTACATATTGAACGGTTCAGATTATCAAAACAGGATCCATGATGGGTTTCCACGTCCGAACAACACCATCTTGTGTAAATTTTTTATGCACCCGCCTGTGTAAATTTGTACCATCACTTCAATACACAGTTGACTTGTACTTGACCTGAGTTCATTTTTTATATATATATATTTTTTTGTAAATAGTGATAACTTTTTGACTTTTTATCTTTTATTGAAGATGCCACACAAACACTTAGTTTGAGACTAAAAAGTCTTGTTTGGGGTAGATTTTTTGACTTTTTTAACTTTTGTGAGAGAAAAAATAAAATGATTATAATTTAGATGTGATGTTTTGTCTTATTAAATTAAAAAGTTTATTTTATTTTATTTTTTTATGACTAAAATTACCAAAAAATTAAAAAGCCTAGCATGCGAAACAATGGCAAAGAATGAAATTGCATCACCCTTGAATGATAGATGAGTTGGTACATTAGGGATGATTTCGAAATCCCAAATTATTTTATTTTTTATTTTTTATTATTATTTTTTTTTCTTGAGGTACATGAAGTTTTGGAAATTCATATTTAATATTGTAGCTTTTGATTCCTATTCTCTTTTATAGGTACATGAGGTTTTTGGAAAATTTTATTTAGCCTCTATTTGGGAAGTTGGTTTGGAGGTTTTTTTGGGCTAAAATAACCACAAAAAATAAAATATGCTTTCTAGCCCTATAAGACAAAACATCACATCTAACTCATAATCATTACAGTCTTTCTCTTACAAAAAAGTCAACAAAGCCAAAAAAGCCAAAAGCCTTTCACAAACTAAGTTTTTTCACCCCAGATTAAAATAGCTAAAAAAACTAAAAAAAAAATCAAAAAATCAACACACTTCCCAAACAAAACTTTAATTCCCCTCTCATTTTGCTGCTTAAGGGGTTTTGTAAAATAGTAGTTAGGCTCTCTTTGGCTATAACTAAAAAATTCCCTTTTGGCTATTTAAGCAATTTTATTTATTTATTTTGCATGTTTTTGCAAATGTTGATTTAGGTGCAAAGAAAATATATATATATATATATATATATTAGCAAGACTCGTCATGTTTAAAACGTGCTAAAATGTCAATTTTAAAAAAATAATAATAATAACTTGTAATTTTATTATTTTTTACTTTCCAGGTCTTTATATTGTAGAAGTTTATTTAAAATAAAAAATCACAAAAGATGAAAAAGGATTTCAAACCCAACCTAAACTTTTCCAATAACAAATACATATATATATATATATCCTAATTAAAAAAGGCCCGTGCTATCATGATTGTACGGGGAAGAAATAAACATTCTCGTATAATCCTGTTGATCAAGTCTGTGCTCCTCCGTACGACGTCGCTTTACTCCCTGAAAACACAAACGTGAGCTAGCCGACGGGTGTGTGCCGGATACCTCTCTGATGCCTAAGTCAACAAGATAGACAAATAGACAAAAAGCTCTATATATTCAGGAATCAAAGTTGTGTTACCTCTCCATAGGCGATGTTGTGATCTTTTATAGGTTCCGCGTGGCACAATCCTAGTAGGACTCTTACTCCTCCATGTAGAGTCCTCCTTGGAATCATATTCCTGAAAGATAATGCTTATCTTTCAACGCTCCTCTCACTGCTTGAACCAAGTGAGATGGTTTTATCATGGTCGGATTCCAGTATGACCGAGCTAAGTATGGCTATGCTTAACCGCAGAATAGACCGAACTATCTAGTTCGGTTCTTCCTTTCACGGCTCTTACCTCGGTTTCTCCTGTATAACCCATGGCGTGCTTAGACCGAGCTAGCAAATAGCAAGGTTTTAACCGAGCTAACCACAGTATGCTATGACCGAGCTAATGCTGAGTATGGTGACCGAGCTAACTGCAAAGCTCTTTTGGACCGGACTAACTTCAAGGTTTTCTCGGACCGGGCTAACTTCAAGGCCTTTTTTACTCAACCCTTCTTACTATGGCCCACAACGGCCCATTACCCAGCTCGGCCCAATTTAGATATAAATTACCCTCTCAATTGCCCCTTAATTCCATCTGCGCAACATGATAGGGATTACCTGTTTATTAGCCGAGCTAAAAATCTTTAGCCCTTTCACCGAGCTAGTATGCCGCCGGGCTACCAATTGGTATGGTTACAAAACGTTTCTTCAGTCGTACTGAAACTGAATCGCTTCCCATTCCTAGGACACGTGGCGAACTGTCATTTGCCTGGCGTAGCTGTCACGCCGTCTTCGTATTTCGTAAAAGTTTGAACAGTCTCGCCATTTTGCTTCCTTTTCCACAAAACAAACCCTACTTTTTTGAATCATTCGCTTGCACTATTCACCTTCTTTCTCTCTCATTTTGAGCCTTCATTCTTCCTCATCATTCTATCTGTGAATGTAACAACCCTCATACTGTTTACTGATTAATGACTGAATGATTACCGTTAATCATTGATTACTGCGAAATGGAACTGATAATGACTGATAATTGAACTGACTAAAGTACTGAACTGACTGACCGAAATTGAAACTGAATTGAATGAATACATCTGTTTGAACTGCATTTTTATCTGTTGATTGATTATTTGATCTGTTTGTGTTTTGTGTTTAAACTGTTAATTGAAGGCCATATCGGCGGCCGAATTAGAAACCGATTGATGTTCCATGATCCTCAGAATTAATGTGATTTTATGGTATAATTATCTGAAAACTGATTAGGTATGATTAAATTAGATTAAAATAAGCTAATAAAAGAGTTGGACTTATTTACCATTTTGCCACTTAAGTGGCCCACTACTTGAATCATCTTTGAGCCTCATTACACTCATTCATACACATTCCATCAGCTCATTCCTTAGACTCAACCGACCAAGATAGAGAGTGAGAGAGAATTGAGTGGATCTTGAGTTCATTGGTAGAATTGCTTGAAGATTGAAGTGTGGATTGTTAATTTGAACCTCTAGACTTGCATTCAAGGAATCTAGGTACGAATTTCATCCTTTTGACTTGTGTTTAAGTTGATTCATGCATGATTCATGCTTCATTGTAGAACTAAGTCTTGTTTTGGTTCATTGTTGTTGAATTGGAGCTTGATTGTTGCATGCATGTACATATATTGGAGTTTTGAGGTTGTAGTTCATAATACCTCACATGCATGTTCATCTTTTGGTCATACTCCATGAGTTCATCTTGTTTTTGAAGGATTGAGCTCTTTTGAAACAGCATTAAAGCTTTGGAAATGATTTAAAGATCATGCATGTCATGTTTGAGGATTGTCCTTGGAAAATGGTTTGAAATTGGGATTGAATAAAACACCCTTGGGCTTTGATTTCTCAAATTGAGTTTTGAATCATGTTTAACTATGAGTTTACATGTGTTTTCTGGAAATTTAGCCCAAGAGGTCGAGTTTTGATGCTTTTGAGCTTGGTTTTGGAGCTTGGAGGTGCAATCTGGGTTTTCCAGATTTCGCACTTCCGCTCGAGCGGGAAAATCGAGCTTCCAGCATCTTGCACTGTTTTACAGTCCGCTCGAGCGGAGGATTGGGCGCTCGAGCGGAGTCATGTCTCAAGCTCGAGCAGGCGTCGAGCGGGGATTTCACCCATCCAGTACTTTTACAGTACGCTCGAGCGGGAAAGTTTACGCTCGAGCGTGTACCTTTGTTTGCCTGTACGCTCGAGCGGGGAAACCTGAGCTCGAGCGGGACTCTGTTTTTCTGAAAATCCTGAAAATGCTTATAAATGTGCATCTTTGCATCCTCATCCCCTTCTAGGCATTTTTAGGCCTAGTTTAAGACATTTAGATGAGGATATCGTTGTAGAACACACCAAGGCAAATTAGGGATTAAGTTATGATATTTCCCAACTGTGTAGCTTAGTGTGTGTTCAACCTGTGAACTGTGTAGGGTTGGCAACTGGGGAGACACGCTCTAGCATACTGTAGCCCAGAACTCTGTGAGTAACAATTGTGTAAAGATATGTTCAACTGATATCTTTTGAATACTGAACTGAACTGTTTACTGAACTGGTATTACTGAATGAATGTATGTCCTTTATTTTTGAACTGTACTGTGGCATCCTTAGTACCTACGGTTTACTGTTACTGTTACTGTTACTGTTACAGAGATCTCTGTCGGTTCCCTTGTGGAACCACTACTGTTTACTGACTGATGGCCATCATTACTGTTCAGTCTTTTAAGACCTACTGTTACTGTTATGCTAATGGATGTACCACATATGACTGTTTACTGTACTGAACAACTGAAATACTGATTGAATTGAACTGTTTTCATTACTGTAAGGACATTCATTCTAAACCCCTTTACGCTTTATGTTATTCACTGGGCTTTAGCTCACTGCTCATATATATATGTAGGTGTACAGGCACCAGATCGGAGCTAGGAGCGTCAGGGTAACTCCAGTTTTGTCAAGCCAGCCTATGTGCCTACTGCGAGGTTCCGAGCCTATCTGTTAAGGCTTACGGGTCTTTTACAATTTCCCCCTTCTGTACTGTTTTACTGTTCTGTATAGACCGAGTGTTACTATACTGTTATATAGGGCTGAGTCCCTAGTCTGAGTGATTGTAAATATTCTGTATAGACTGTACTGTTTATGTATGAATGCATGAAAAATCTTTTTGGCATACAGACTGTCACAGCTCAATGGACACTATTTATTTACTGTATTGGCTTCCGCCAGGCCCTGTGCTCTGTTTTACTGTATTACTGTTCTGCAGGCCTTCGGTAATCTCGGATTACTGGCCGGTTACGGTGCTAAAACCATAGGGCCGGGTTTGGGTCGTGACAGAGTGGTATCAGAGCGATACTTAACCACGAGTTATACCGCACACACGTGTTCAAATGAGCTATAGGGTGTCCTAGAAAAGTTATTAGGGCATCTCATGAGCATGATAAGTGTGTGGTTATGTTATGACTGAATACATGCTAATGTGGTAAACTGTTAAACAAATGACTGCTTATGTTTAAAACTGTTATAACTGCTTATAGTGAAATGGACAATGCAAATGAACCTGAGTCCTCATCTACTGAGGCAAGAATGGAAAGAATGGAAAGAATGATAGAACTGATAACTGCTAGACTTGAACAACAACAGAACCAACAGCCCCCACCTCCTCCTCCTCCTCCGGTACAGCCGGAGCCTAATGCGAATGTGGATGATGGGGATATTATTGCTCTCACCCATAAATTCAGCAAGATGAAACCGCCATCCTTTCAGGGAGGCCTCGAACCGTTAAAGGCTGAAGCTTGGGTGCTTGAGACAGAAAAATTATTCGAAGTGTTTCCGTGCTCGGAAGCGAATAAGGTATTGCTAGCTACCTTCACCCTACAAGAAGAAGCTAGAAGGTGGTGGATGTTGATCCGCGATACAAATACTATTATGACTTGGGCTCAGTTCAAGGAGTCCTTCTTTGAAAAGTATTTCCCTCAGTGTGTCAGGGATAGAAAAGTGACTGAATTTGAACAGCTGAAACAGGACACAATGTCCGTTGCGGAATATGAGACGAAATTCACCGAGCTTGCTAGATATGCACCGCATATGGTGGATACTGAATATAAGAAGGCCAGAAAATTTGAAGGTGGCCTTAATGTTGCAATTCTTGACCGAATAAATGTTTTGAAACTACCGACTTTTGTGGGTGTTCTCGACCGGGCATTGATGGCCGAGTCGAACATTGCAGCAGTGAAACAATCTGAAACACCAACAACTGAATGGCATGGTAAAAGGCAGGGTTTCAAATTCAAGAAAGGCAAGCACAACCCAGCCAACAAGAAACAGAATACGGGGTCGACAACTAGCCCCAGCCAAGGGAGTGGGTTCACTCCACCCTGCTCTGTATGTGGCAACAGGCACAACGGGGTTTGTCACAAATTATCTGGACCTTGTTACAGGTGTGGCAAGGTGGGCCACATGGTTAAAGATTGCCCTTCTGCTCCTCAAGGCAATAGTAAAGCTGCAGCCAGCGGCGCAGCATCAAATGCTCCACCAAAGCCTAACCCTAAAGCTACCGGGAAAGAGCCTGTGAGGCAAGGCCGAGTGTTCGCCCTAGTACCGGGAGACGTGCAAAATACTGAGACCGTTGTGTCAGGTATCCTCTCTATCTGTACGCAAAATGCATATGTATTGATTGATTCGGGGTCTACACATTCTTATGTATCGCATGCTTTCTCACGGAAATTGACTAGACCCTTAGAACCTATGAACTATCTGCTAGCCGTATCATCACCCGTAGGGGGATCCATGACATGTGCTTATATGTACCCCGCATGTGAAATCATTGTTGGGGATATGATTCTGTTTATTGATTTACTGCCATTGAACATTGATCATTTTGACGTAATATTGGGGATGGATTGGTTACAAAAATATCATGCCACTATTGACTGTGTGACCAAGCAAGTTGTTTTCCGTCCACCTGGTTTGCCTGAATTTGTGTTTAATGGGAGTGGAGTAGTACCTCCTCCGTATTTGATTTCGTCAGTGAAAGCTGTTAAATTAATTAGAAAGGGGTGTAAAGGATATCTGTGTTCTGTACTGACTGTGTCGACTGATGATAGTATTAAAACTGATGTGAATTGTATTCCTATAGTCAGAGAATTTCCAGATGTTTTTCCAGATAATCTTCCAGGAGATTTGACTGACAGGGAAATTGAATTTACCGTTGATGTGATTCCCGGAACACAACCAGTTTCTAAAGCTCCTTACCGAATGGCTCCAACTGAACTGAAAGAACTGAAAGTGCAATTGCAAGAACTGTTAGACAAAAAGTTCATCAGACCTAGCACTTCGCCATGGGGTGCTCCTGTTTTGTTTGTCAAGAAGAAAGATGGCTCACTGAGACTGTGTATAGACTACCGTGAGCTGAACAAGGTAACTGTAAAGAATAAATACCCATTACCGCGTATTGATGATTTATTTGACCAGTTACAGGGTGCACAAGTGTTTTCCAAAATCGATCTCAGATCGGGGTATCATCAGCTGAAGGTTAAACCAGGAGACATTGATAAAACTACTTTTAGAACGAGGCATGGCCATTATGAATTTCTAGTTATGCCTTTTGGAGTCACGAACGCACCAGCTGCTTTTATGGACCTCATGAACAGAATTTTTAAACCATACCTTGATGACTTTATTGTTGTATTTATCGATGACATATTGATTTACTCCGAAAGTGTAGAACAACATGAACATCATCTGAGACTTGCCCTGCAAACCTTAAGAGAACAGAAACTGTATGCTAAACTGTCTAAATGTGAATTTTGGCTTGACCATGTTATGTTTTTGGGGCATGTTGTTAGCAAAGATGGGATTTCTGTTGATCCGCAGAAAATTGAAGCTGTAGTGAACTGGCCTAGACCAACAAATGTGACTGAAGTCCGAAGCTTTTTGGGATTGGCTGGATATTACAGAAGATTTGTCAAAGATTTCTCCAAAATTGCCCTACCATTGACTCAGTTAACTCAGAAGGGGACATCATTTGACTGGACTGACCAAAGAGAATCTGCGTTCCAGGAGTTGAAAACTCGACTTGTGACTGCACCAGTTTTAACTTTACCATCAGGTACGGATGGTTATACTGTATTTAGTGATGCTTCTCATAAGGGTTTGGGGTGTGTTTTAATGCAGAATGGGAGAGTTATTGCTTATGCTTCCCGACAACTGAGACCACATGAAAAGAACTACCCGACCCATGATCTGGAAATTGCTGTAGTAGTATTTGCACTGAAAATCTGGCGTCACTATCTGTACGGGGTGACATGTGAAGTATACACCGACCATAAGAGTTTAAAGTATTTCTTCACACAGAAAGAACTGAACATGAGACAGCGGAGATGGCTAGAACTGATTAAAGACTATGACCTACAGATATTGTACCATCCGGGAAAAGCCAATACCGTTGCCGATGCATTGAGCCGGAAATCGATTGGAAACTTAGCATGTTTGCTCATAGGACAGAAAGAGTTGCTTTGTGACCTTGAAAAATCTGAAATCGAAATTGTTTTACGAGGACAAGGTGGAATCTTAGCTGCTATTTCTGCTCAACCGGCGCTGATTGAAGAGATTAAAGAAAAACAGCAACTGGATGATTTCTTGAAGAAGATCATCGAGGAAAGAGAATCCAAACCGAGACCGGGATTCAAATTTGAGAACAATGTACTGAAATTTCAAGAAAGACTGTGTGTACCAAATGATACTGAACTGAAAAAAAAAGAGTTCTGCAAGAAGGCCACAATTCGAAATTGTCTATCCATCCGGGGAATACGAAAATGTACCAAGATCTGAAACATAATTTCTGGTGGCCGGGAATGAAGAAAGAAATTGCTGATTTTGTATCCAAATGTCTTCATTGCCAACAGGTCAAAGCTGAACATCAACGACCTGCTGGACTATTGCAACCCCTACCCATACCAGAGTGGAAATGGGAGCATATCACGATGGATTTTATCGTTGGGTTACCTCGCTCCAGAAAAGGTATGGATTCAATTTGGGTTATTGTTGATAGACTAACCAAATCTGCTCACTTCTTACCTGTCAAGACGATTTATAATGCGGACAAATTGGCTGTTATCTATATTGATGAAATTGTTAGACTGCATGGAGTGCCTGTGTCTATTGTTTTTGACAGGGATTCGAAGTTTACATCGAGGTTTTGGCAAAGCCTACAGACTGCATTGGGTACTGAACTGAGACTGAGTAGTGCCTATCATCCTCAGACAGATGGCCAATCAGAAAGGACCATCCAAACTCTGGAGGATTTATTGAGAATGTGTGTCCTTGATTTTCAGGGAGACTGGGAAAGTCATCTGCCATTAGTTGAATTCGCCTACAATAACAGCTACCATTCGAGTATTGGTATGGCGCCCTTCGAGGCATTGTATGGCAGAAAATGTAGATCTCCGATTTGCTGGGCAGAAGTTGGAGATGGGCCTTCGCTTGGGCCCGAGATTGTGTATGAGACAACTGAGAAAGTGAAACTGATACAACAAAGACTGAAAACTGCACAGAGTAGACAGAAAAGTTATGCAGATGTCAGAAGACGGGACAGAGAGTATGAAGTGGGTGATCACATTTTTTGTGAAAGTGACACCAATGAAAGGCCAGACTCGTTTTGGAGTCAAAGGCAAGTTAGCGCCGAGATATGTCGGACCGTATGAGATTATTGAGAAAATCAATCCTGTGGCGTATCAAGTTGCGCTTCCTCCTGAAATGGAACACATGCATAATGTTTTCCACATTTCTATGTTAAGAGATTATCTCCAGGATCCCTTCCACATAATAGAGCCTACCCACGTAGTGTTGAGTGATGACTACACTTACGAGGAACGGCCTATACAGATTGTAAACAGACGAATCAAGAAACTGAGGAACAAAGAGATCCCGCTAGTGAAAGTTGACTGGCAGAACCATAGTGGTGTGTATGCCACTTGGGAAAGGGAAGATGACATGGCCAAACGATATCCTGAACTGTTTCCACTGAATCCTGTTTTCTTCCAGAATGAAGGTAACTCGAGTTTAGAGGACTAAACTCTTTATAAGGAGGGGAGACTGTAACAACCCTCATACTGTTTACTGATTAATGACTGAATGATTACCGTTAATCATTGATTACTGCGAAATGGAACTGATAATGACTGATAATTGAACTGACTAAAGTACTGAACTGACTGACCGAAATTGAAACTGAATTGAATGAATACATCTGTTTGAACTGCATTTTTATCTGTTGATTGATTATTTGATCTGTTTGTGTTTTGTGTTTAAACTGTTAATTGAAGGCCATATCGGTGGCCGAATTAGAAACCGATTGATGTTCCATGATCCTCAGAATTAATGTGATTTTATGGTATAATTATCTGAAAACTGATTAGGTATGATTAAATTAGATTAAAATAAGCTAATAAAAGAGTTGGACTTATTTACCATTTTGCCACTTAAGTGGCCCACTACTTGAATCATCTTTGAGCCTCATTACACTCATTCATACACATTCCATCAGCTCATTCCTTAGACTCAACCGACCAAGATAGAGAGTGAGAGAGAATTGAGTGGATCTTGAGTTCATTGGTAGAATTGCTTGAAGATTGAAGTGTGGATTGTTAATTTGAACCTCTAGACTTGCATTCAAGGAATCTAGGTACGAATTTCATCCTTTTGACTTGTGTTTAAGTTGATTCATGCATGATTCATGCTTCATTGTAGAACTAAGTCTTGTTTTGGTTCATTGTTGTTGAATTGGAGCTTGATTGTTGCATGCATGTACATATATTGGAGTTTTGAGGTTGTAGTTCATAATACCTCACATGCATGTTCATCTTTTGGTCATACTCCATGAGTTCATCTTGTTTTTGAAGGCTTGAGCTCTTTTGAAACAGCATTAAAGCTTTGGAAATGATTTAAAGATCATGCATGTCATGTTTGAGGATTGTCCTTGGAAAATGGTTTGAAATTGGGATTGAATAAAACACCCTTGGGCTTTGATTTCTCAAATTGAGTTTTGAATCATGTTTAACTATGAGTTTACATGTGTTTTCTGGAAATTTAGCCCAAGAGGTCGAGTTTTGATGCTTTTAAGCTTGGTTTTGGAGCTTGGAGGTGCAATCTGGGTTTTCCAGATTTCGCACTTCCGCTCGAGCGGGAAAATCGAGCTTCCAGCATCTTGCACTGTTTTACAGTCCGCTCGAGCGGAGGATTGGGCGCTCGAGCGGAGTCATGTCTCAAGCTCGAGCGGGCGTCGAGCGGGGATTTCACCCATCCAGTACTTTTACAGTACGCTCGAGCGGGAAAGTTTACGCTCGAGCGTGTACCTTTGTTTGCCTGTACGCTCGAGCGGGGAAACCTGAGCTCGAGCGGGACTCTGTTTTTCTGAAAATCCTGAAAATGCTTATAAATGTGCATCTTTGCATCCTCATCCCCTTCTAGGCATTTTTAGGCCTAGTTTAAGACATTTAGATGAGGATATCGTTGTAGAACACACCAAGGCAAATTAGGGATTAAGTTATGATATTTCCCAACTGTGTAGCTTAGTGTGTGTTCAACCTGTGAACTGTGTAGGGTTGGCAACTGGGGAGACACGCTCTAGCATACTGTAGCCCAGAACTCTGTGAGTAACAATTGGGTAAAGATATGTTCAACTGATATCTTTCGAATACTGAACTGAACTGTTTACTGAACTGGTATTACTGAATGAATGTATGTCCTTTATTTCTGAACTGTACTGTGGCATCCTTAGTACCTACGGTTTACTGTTACTGTTACTGTTACAGAGATCTCTGTCGGTTCCCTTGTGGAACCACTACTGTTTACTGACTGATGGCCATCATTACTGTTCGGTCTTTTAAGACCTACTGTTACTGTTATGCTAATGGATGTACCACATATGACTGTTTACTGTACTGAACAACTGAAATACTGATTGAATTGAACTGTTTTCATTACTGTAAGGACATTCATTCTAAACCCCTTTACGCTTTATGTTATTCACTGGGCTTTAGCTCACTGCTCATATATATATGTAGGTGTACAGGCACCAGATCGGAGCTAGGAGCGTCAGGGTAACTCCAGTTTTGTCAAGCCAGCCTATGTGCCTCACTGCGAGGTTCCGAGCCTATATGTTAAGGCTTAGGGGTCTTTTATAATTTCCCCCTTCTGTACTGTTTTACTGTTCTGTATAGACCGAGTGTTACTGTACTGTTATATAGGGCTGAGTCCCTAGTCTGAGTGATTGTAAATATTCTGTGTAGACTGTACTGTTTATGTATGAATGCATGAAAAATCTTTTTGGCATACAGACTGTCACAGCTCAATGGACACTATTTATTTACTGTATTGGCTTCCGCCAGGCCCTGTGCTCTGTTTTACTGTATTACTGTTCTGCAGGCCTTCGGTAATCTCGGATTACTGGCCGGTTACGGTGCTAAACCCATAGGGCCGGGTTTAGGTCGTGACAGTGAAGCTCGTGTTCTTGCTGATACTACCCCCATCTTCAGTGTTTTTACCTTTGAACTGGTAAGTTAATTCGAATCTTCTTCCTTTCCGTTAATTTTGCACATGTATAGTATGTTTATATGTATGTTTTTCAAAACATATTCCATTTTTCCTTAACTTTAGGCCTTCTGAAAAAGAAACCTTGCAATATAGCCACTGTATACATGAAAAATCTAAACAAGTTTCCCTTTGATCCAAAATCACACTCCAACTGAACTAGGATATTATTTGTTCTATGTTCCTGGCCGAACTAAGAAACCGAACTAAAACTTACACCATACCTGTAGTTTTAATAGACCCTACCTCTTAGCGGGGCTATCGAACTGCATTAAGCTTGCGCAATATCGCGCTAGAAAGACCTAACCACTGACCGAACTAAAACTTGGAGCTAAACCAGCTCCCATAGTTAAAAACCGAACTAAGAATGCTGCCCCAAAAGTTCAACCGGGCTAACAGCCCCTTGCTCAAACCGAGCTAAGACCCGTAGCACCTCACGTAGCCGAGCTAGGACTTTATTTATCTTGCCTTTGTTTCTTTTAGCATGGTCCAGCAACCTGTGCTTAACACCTTTGTTTTTCACTTTGCAAACTTAGGTTGCCCAGGCACTCCTTTGAGCACTCAACCGAGCTACTCAGCATCATACTTCGACCAAGCTAATACTCCTGTTTAATTTATTTATAACTTAAACCTGAAGTGGGAAAGTATAGGTTCTTAGTTAACTCACCAGGTACCATGGCCGAATTCCGAAAAGATTATAACATCCCTAATGATGTCCATCTCACCTTAGCCGACCTGGATAACATACCATGGGAAAAACACGGCTTCATTCCCTTTACCCTTCTGGCCATAGTAGAAACCGAACTAAGATTCCCTGTACAGCCTCTTCTCTGTGAATTCCTTAGGCAGACCAACCTTTGCCCAACCCAACTTTCCACCAATTCTTACCGTATAATAAATGGTATTGCCGAGCTAAACCGCCGTGCTGGCCTTAATCTCAGTTTAGCCGAGCTCTTCCATCAATATTCTATAGGCTCCGCCGAAGATGGATGGGTCTATTATTTAAGAATAAGACGCCGGTGTGAAAAGATAATAAAGGATACCGCAGATAAAGACGTGAACGATGATGATTTCCTTTGGGCATTTGGGAATTTTGAGGACCAACAAGCCCAAATCCCTGGCGACAGAATAAATTGGAACAAGGGTGTAGCCGGTAGAGTTACCTCGGCTTCATTCTATGCGTTTCTTTACTTCGGTTTTCTCATCTTAAATCGCACAAACTGTTGTCTTCTTTTATGCAGATTTGAACTTTCTCAAGTCCCAATACAGCTACCCCAACTTGAACATACTTCGCGCCGCCCTGCGATATCCAAACCGATGTTGGACCGAGCTATTGGACTTTCAGCCGACCTACCGATATAGTGGCAAACGAAAGACCAAGGTAACTGACTTTTTGTTGGAAGCCTCTCCTGAACTGGACGCTAACTTGCCCCAAATCAGATTGATCTCCTGACCGAAACAAACCAGCCTGAGGTACCACCAGCCGGTCAGACTCAAGAGACTGTGGTGGCCCTTCCATCCGATCAACCCTTATCATCTCGTCCCAATAAGCGTGCTCGGATTTCCACAATTGAGCCACTCCTTGTCGATGAAGAAGATCCCATCCTTCCGCCAAGCCCACAACCGGAGCGTTCCAACTGAGCAGGCTCTTCCAAGTGGGCTCCCAAGATCACTTTTCAGAACCGTGCTATACAGGATACTGATTCAGTGGTCGCTGAAAAAGACCACCTAATGGCATTCAATTTGGCCAAAAGCGTTTGCCTTCCACCTGACATGGAGCACCATGACCACCTAACCGAGCTGAAGGCTCTTCGCTCATCCATAAAATCCATGGTTCTAGTAAGTAGCTACCTTGCTTATCTTTCAAATTCTTACAACTTTCTGCTCGGTCGTACTTAAAAAGTTTCTCTCCATCCTTTTGCAGGCCATACAGAAGAACCACATCGCTCACAAGCGAGTGTTGGAACTTCGAAAAACCACTAGGCAGGTCATGGCAGAGGCCAACGAAAAGGCCGCCGAGCTAGAACAGGCCAGGAAGCAGATAGCCGAGCTACAAACCGAGAATGGTCGTCTGACCGGTCTTGTTTAGCTCGGCTGAAGTAGACAAGCAAAAGTCTGCGGCCGTGATAAAAGATAAATATCTTCGCGAGCTAGCCAAGCTGGAAGGAAAAAAGAATGCCGAAATAACAAAGCTCGAGAAGAAGCTGGAGGATGCGGAGGACCGCGGTTTCAAAGACTGCGAAGCCGTGTACATCAAGCAGTGTGAAGCTGCGAAGGACCTGTTCTTTAAATGCGGGTGGAGGGGGGCTGTGGCACAGCTCGGTCATGGACCTGAGATTGAGGTCTTCAATCCTCCTCCATATTTCATACCGAGCTCACTGGCAGAGTATGCTGCTACCGTTCAGCAACAATTCTTGGAGGAGGAGGTGGAGGATGAGGCTCCAGAAGACAACACTCAGCCCGGTCGCCAGTCTACCTCCCCTACTCTAGAGGTCTCCATCCCACCTTTGCCTGCTGATGCGGTGCTTTCGACCGAGCCTAACCAAAGGGTGCTTGCCACAACCAAGCTACCCCTGGGTGAAGACTGGATTGTTCTTGATGCTGACTTAGATGATCTTTTTGCTTGATTCTGTGCTTTTCTTCTTTTTGCTTTTGGAAAAAAAAATTGTAACCCGGCTGAGGCCCCTCCTATGTGTTTGATTTGAATCTTCAATGAAAGCTTCTTTTGTTTTTCAGTTGTTATTTCGGTTTATTCTTATGTTTACCTTTACTTTTCAAAAGTATTTTGAATGTAGTATAACATTTTCCAGCCGAGGTAAATATCTCAGTTTTAGCTTTGCAATCTGACTGGCCATACCTGCCAACCTCTTTAGCCTTAATCCTTATCTCGGCTAAAGAACAATAAGCGTTGGTTTTTTCAGCCAACCACTCTTCAGCCTAGATCCTTACTCTGGCTGAAAGGTACTAAATGTTGGTTTTTTCGGC
The DNA here is from genome assembly GCF_055761805.1 of Camellia sinensis. Lineage (NCBI taxonomy): Eukaryota > Viridiplantae > Streptophyta > Magnoliopsida > Ericales > Theaceae > Camellia > Camellia sinensis. Next base: position 20,817,322 of record NC_138966.1, read on the forward strand.
CAACTTCTTCAGCCTAGATCCTTATCTCGGCTGAAGAACAATAAGTGTTGGTTTGTCCAACCAACTTTTTCAGCCTAGATCCTTATCTCGGCTGAAGAACAATAAGTGTTAGTTTTTTCAGCCAACCTCTAAGTTGGTTTTTCCTGCTAACCTAGAGTAAAGTGTTTGGTTATTCCGACCAAACGTCTTGTAGCCTGGATCCTTATCCTGGGCTTAGGAGGGGTGTTGGTTTTTCCAACCAACCTTTAAGTTGGTTTTTCTTGCCGACCTAGAGTAAAGTGTTTGGGTATTCTAACCAAACGTCCTGCAGCATGGATCCTTATCCTGGGCTTAGGAGGGGTGTTGGTTTTTCCAACCAACCTCTAAGTTGGTTTTTCCTACCGACCTAGAGTAAAGTGTTTGGTTATTCTGACCAAACGTCCTGTAGCCTGGATCCTTATCCTGAACTTAGGAGGGGTGTTGGTTTTTCCAACCAACCTCTAAATTGGTTTTTCCTGCCGACCTAGAGTAAGGTGTTTAGTTATTCCGACCAAACCTTCTGCAGCCTGGATCCTTATCCTGGGCTTAGGAGGGGTGTTGGTTTTTTCAGCTAACCTCTAAGTTGGTTTTTCCTGCCAACCTAAAGTAAAGTGTTTGGTTATTCTGACCAAATGTCCTGCAGCCTGGATCCTTATCTTGAGCTTAGGAGGGGTGTTGGTTTTTCCAGCCAACTTCTTCAGTATTGATCCTAATCTTAGCTGAAGAGAGTGCAAAGTTGGTTATTCCAGCCAACTATGCTTACAGTGCTCCTAACTCCCTAAAACAATCTTTTACAGAAGGAAATAACTATACTAAAAAGAAACTACTTGTTTTATTGACAAAGAAAAAATTACAAATACTGGAAAGAAAAGCTAAAAATAAAATAGTTTGAGATTGGCAGTGTTCCATGGCCTAGGAATGACTTTGTCATCCTTGTCTTCTAAGTGGTCACCTTGTAAGGTCCTTCCCAATTAGGCCCTAACTTGCCATTTCCGGGTACCAAGGTGTTTCCCATTACTTTGCACAGTACCCAATCTCCGATCTTGAATTGCCTTGGATGGACGGTCTTGTTGTATTTCCTGGATAACTCCTGTTGGTATGAGGCGATGTGAACCAATGCTCTTTCTCTTCTTTCTTCTGCAAGGTCGAGCTCTAATGTGATGGTTTCTCCATTTAAGTCTAGATCAAAATTTTTGCTTCGAATGGTGAGGAGGCCAACTTCCAGTGGGATTACTGCTTCTATGTCGTAGGCTAGGGAGAATGGTGTTTCCCCCGTTGATCGGCGAGGTGTGGTACGGTAAGCCCATAAAACATGAGGAAGTTCCTCAGCCCACTTTCCTTTTGCTTTCTCTAACCTTTTCTTCAATCCATCCAAGATAACTTTGTTTGATGCTTCTGCTTGTCCATTTTCTTGGGGGTATGTCGGTGTAGAGTTGTAGAATTCTATCTTGTACTCCTCACAAAAGCCCCTAAAAATTTTGTCGTCGAACTAGGTGCCGTTGTCTGATATTAGTGCCTTGGGTATGCTGAACCGAGTGATGATATTTTGCCAGACGAACTTCTTCACATCTTTCTTCTTTATTGATGCTAGTGCTTCTGCCTCCACCCACTTTGTGAAGTAGTCTGTTGCTGCAAGAAAGAACTTTCTGTTGCCGGGTACCGTTGGAAGTGGTCCTACTATGTCCAAGCCCCACATTGCAAAGGGCCATGGGCTAGTTAAAGGTAGAAGCTCTCTGGCTGGTTGATGTATTTGGTGTGCGAACTTCTGGCATTTCTCGCACTTCTTGACGTACTTCTCAGAATCTGCTTGCATGTATGGCCACCAATATCCTTGCGAAATGGCTCTATAAGCTAATGATCTTCCTCCTTGGTGGCTTCCGCATGCGCCTTCGTGTATCTCGAACAAGAACGCTTCAACTTTGCTGGGATGGACACACTTTAGGTAAGGTCCTGTGAAGGATTTCTTATACAAGGCCATTGATGGGGAGAGCCAAAATCGCTGCGACTTTGCTCTTATTTTGTTGGCCTCTTTCTTCTCTTCCGGTAGGATGCCGTTTTTTAAGAATGCTATGATGGGATCCATCCATGAAGGGCCTAGTTCGGTGCAATATACTTCTTCTACTTCCGGTTCTTCAATGCTTGGTCTTGGTAAGTAGTCAATCAGTAACGGATGTGGGACAGATGTATCTGCCATTGAAGCAAAGCCTACTAGTTTGTCTGCTCTACTGTTTTCTTCCCTGCCGATCTGCTCTATCCGCACTACTTCAAATTTCTTGATCTCTTTTCTGACTAACTCTTGGTACTTAGCCATCCTGTCGTCCTTTGCCTCGTAGTCACCTGAAATTTGGTTTACCACCAGCTGTGAGTCACTGTAAACCATTAGCTCGTTGGCCTTCATGTAGGATGCTGATTTTAAGTCTGCCAGAAGCGCTTCATATTCTGTTTCGTTGTTTGATGCTGGAAAGCCAAGGATGACTGCTTGCTCCACCACTAGGCCATCTGGTGATATGAGAACTATGCCTAGTCCTACACCGTACCTGTTGGACGCTCTATCCACGAAGAGCTTCCACATCTCTCCAACGAACAGTTTCTAGCAAACCATCTGGTGTTTTCTTCAAGGTCCATACTTGCTTTTTGTCCCTCGCTATCTGATTGTACCAAGTCTTTATTTGTTGGTGAGTCTTGGCTTGGTGTAGCATGGTTTGCTTCTTCCTCCCTTACTTTACTCTGTTCTGCCTTAAGGTTTGACTGGGTATCCTGCACCAGGGGTTGCGTTATTCCGGCGTCAACTTTCAACCCTAGTTTGGTTGTATCGGTCATGTCGACCGAGCAGATATGATGACTTCCTGGGGTGAATTCTACGACAAAGTCTGCCAAGGCTTGGGCTTTTATCACGATTCTGGGTTGGAACTTGATGTCGAACTGTCCCAACTCGACTGCCCACTTCAAGACTCGTCCAGAGAAGTTCGTCCTCTCAAACAAAGCTTTTAATGGAAAAGCTGTGATGACGATTATTGTGTGGGCGTGCAAGTAGTGCGACAATTTTCTTGAGGCCATCATCAAGGCTAAGGCCAGTTTTTCCAATGGTAAGTACCTGGTTTCTGCGTCCAGCAATGTCTTGCTGACATAAAAGATGGACAGATGTTGGATTCCTTTCGTTCAGACCAACACTGCGCTAATTGCGTGCTGTGAGACTGCCAGGTATAGAAATAGTTCTTTTCCAGGTATTGGGGTCACTAGCAGCGGTGGAGAAGACATGTATTCTTTCAAACTTTCAAGGGCGCGGTCGCATTCTTCATCCCACTCAAACTTGGCCTTTAATGCTTGAAAAAATGGTCGACATCTGTCTGACGATCGACTTATGAACCGGTTGAGCGCAGTTGCCATACCGGTGAGATGCTGTACTTCTTTTACTGAGTTGGGCCTCTCTAGATCTTGAATTGCTTTGATCTGAGAAGGGTCTGCCTCTATACCTCGGTTGGTCACCAGGAAGCCAAGGAACTTGCCAGATCCTACGCTGAACGTACACTTGGATGCATTAAGGCGTAGCCTGTGCTTCTTTAGGATTTGAAACATCTCACCTAGGTCCCTGAGATGGTCATTCTTATCCTAACAATGGTTCGAACATCTTGGTGACCATCTGTTGGAATGTTGCCACTGCGTTCTTTAGGACAAATAGCATGACCTTGTAACAATATAGTCCTCTTGGAGTCGTAAAAGATGTAACCTCCTGGTCTGGCTCATACATGGCGATCTGATGGTACCCTCTGTATGCATCAAGAAAGCTAAGACGGTTGTGTCCTGCCGTCAGATCTACCAATTGGTCTATCCGTGGAAGAGGAAAGCTGTCTTTTGGGCATGCCTTGTTGACCGTTTTGTAGTCTACACAGACACGCCATTTTTCATTCTTCTTAGGTACCACTACTGTATTGGAGATCCATCTGGGGTAGTGCACCTCTCTGATAGCTCCTGCTTCTAGTAGGTTTTTTACTTCTTCCACCACTATCTCTGCATGGTGGAGTGCCGATCTGCGAGTGTGCTGTATAATTGGTCTGGCAGTTGGGTGGACATTTAATTGGTGACAGATGAAGCTTGGGTCAATGCCAGGCATGTCATATGGTGTCCAGGCAAACACTTCGATGTTAGAGGTCAAGAATTCCATGACCTCTATTCTCTCAGTGTTGGACGTAGATGAGCCAAGCAAAAAGAACTTATCCGGGTTCTTTTCATCTATTCTTATCTGTACCAAGTCTTCCACTGCCTTCTGTTATGCGGCTTTGCCAACATCCGCAAACAATTCATTATTCTCGGGCTCTTCCACCATCTGAACAAACCCCTTGGCAGCTCAGCTGCCATTTACTGTGACGAAGCATTGCTTGGACATAATTTGGTCTCCATAGGCTTCTTTAATTACTCCAGCTTCATTGGGGAACCGCATTACTTGATGGTAGGTTGACGCTACCGCTCTCATGGCGTGCAGCCATGTCCTTCCCAAGATTATGTTGTAAGTGGAGGGCACTTTCAATACCCAGAATTTCACTTGTTTAGTCATGCTTCCTGCTCTGAATGGGAGGATTATCTTGCCGACTGGCCACTCTGGCATTGAGTTGAACCCGATCAGGGGAGATACGGCAAGTGCCAGGTCCTTATCCTTCAGTTTTAGTTGTTTGAAGGTTTCGTAATACACTATCTCGCATGCGCTTCCTTGGTCGATCAAAATCCGTTTGATGTCGTAATCCTTGACGCGGAGAGTGACGACCAGTGCATCATTGTGAGGGCAATATATCCTTGCCAAGTCTCTGTCTAAAAAAGACATGACGTTTGTGGCCTCTATTTTTCCCTTTTTAATGGTGGGTTGTGCACTCAATACCTCCCTTAAGTGTTCAGCCTTCTTTACCATGCCCCTGAGCTCACATACTCGCTCAGGCTCGAATACCCCATGTATTACGTTTATCATGCCTTGAGGTGGGGCGTCAATCGGTGTTCCGTCTGGGTGATCGTGGTTTTGAGGGACTAGTTAAGTCCCTCTTTCTATGTACTGGTCCAGGTGACCAACTGCCACTAACTCCTCCAGATGCTGTTTCAACGGCGTGCAGTTTTTAGTGCGGTGCCCCTTTTCTTTATGGAAGGTGCACCGAGATCTCTCGTCGTAGTCCTTCTGTGCCTCTCCCAATTTAGCTGGCCATTTAACGAAAGGTTCATCGCGTATCTCGCTGAGAATTCGGTAGATTGGTTTCTTGAATACCGTAGTAATGGCAGTGCGGACTCTCAACCATCTTTTATCCCAGTCCTCTTCGTTGTCTCGTCTGCCTCGTCCATTCTTGCTTGGACGTTCTACCATGTTGATTTTTGCCGTAGTCTTCTTATCTGGTGTTGCTGTCGCACCAGATTTTACTTTGGCATGGGCGCCATCTTCCTCCACCCGAATATATTGGTGCACTCTCTCCATCAAGGCTTCCATCGTGAGGGGTGGAGTCATAGTAATTGAATCCCTAAATCTGTTTCCGACTGGAAGTCCTCTTTTGCATTGTGCGATGGCGAGATTGGTGGGGCAGTCCCCTATCTGGTTGAATGTCTCCTAGTAGCGACTGTTGTAGGATCTCAATGTTTCCTTGTCGCCCATATCAATGGAGAGTAGCTGATCGATCTCCACTGGCGTCTTGGTGTTCGTTCTGAACCTTGTTATGAACGCCTCCGCTAATTGCACCCAGGAGGCTATGCTGCCTTTTGGTAGCCTTTCGAACCAGGTTAAACCTAGGTCGCCAAGGCTGGATGGGAATAGGATGCACATTAAAGCTTCGTTCCGCCGGTATACTACCATGACCTGGCGAAAGTGGCTTAAGTGCATGTAAGGGTCTGTCTTCCCTTCGTACGTGGTAAACTTAGGCTGGATGAAGCCTTAGGGTAATGGTGCTGTAGACACCCCATTTTTGACCGCCCTTAAGACTTGGGCACCAATGATGTTTTGCTTGGCGGAGAAAGGTGTGCAGGGCAAATGTTCATTTTCTTCGGCAAGGAGAGAAGCAAATCCTTCAAAACACTTTGTTTAGGGGTTTGGAGTTAAAGAAGAGAGGAAAGGAGAGGAGAAAACTAGTTTGGGAAAAGTTCGGCATGAATCCAGGTAGAAGCGAGTTGAGCAGCCCTCGCTGAATCGGGCTTATCTATCTGTACACTTGGAGTTTAGATATGGGGCCACCACCGTCGGAAAGCTTACTTCCGGGGGCTTCATTTTGCACTCAAGAATCTCTTAAAACCAAGTCCGGGTGGGGGAGGTATGATCAGTTGAAGTCGGGCATCATCCCGGTTGGATCGAATCTGCGCGGCTTCACGAAAAAGGGCATAACTTTTTGCACAGGAGGAATTTTGATGCAAGGTTTGTGCCATTGGAAAGCTAACTTCCGGGGCTTCAATTTACATACCCACCGGCCATTTTTTTGACATTGGAATCATCTATCGGCAATCTATTTTGCCGACCGGCAAAATATTATGCCGACCGGCACTTTATTTTGGCCGACGACCAAATTTTCTGGCCGGTTTGCACCATTTGCACCCTCCAAGCCTGGTGCATCCCAGCTGTGCCAGTTGGAATGCACCAGCACACTCCCCCGTGCATATATGTTGCTATTTTGAACCCTTGACCACCTTTGGACCCCTCTTTTGCACCCTTTGCTCAAGGCTTCTTGAGGAAGCCTTGACCCCTTATCTTGGCTTCCTCAAGAAGCCTACCAGCTGTCCAAGCTTCTCCAATAAGCCTTGAACCCCTTTGACCCCTTTCCCTTTACTTAGCTTGTAAGTTAAGTGCTTTCCTTGCCTTATATAAGCACCTCTCCTCCTCCTTTGTTTAGGTTGGATTTTTAGAACAAAAAACCAGAGATATATAGATATATCTGATATATACATACATATATCCCTTCATCTCTCACTATATCTCTCCTATTCAACCGTCAAACACCCTTGTTCTTGGGCCATTTCTTCATCAACTCATAGCACAAGGCATCCAACGCCCATTCCAGCAGCTTGAGGCTGTCCTCCAGAGGTTAAAAGCTCCCAAACTCGGTCCAAAGGTTGCTAAAGATTGGTTCTACAAGGGTGAGTCCCACTTTCCCTCTTTTGTGCATTTTTTTGGCCTATATCTTAGCCCCTTGTGGTTACATCTTTGGGCTCCTACCCAAACTTCAAATCATCATATTTTGAGGTCCTCTTCATGTTTGATTGAGGACCTCTTGCTGTTTGAGGACAGTAGCTAGCACTTCTTTCATTAGCCCTCTTTATGCCATAATTTTGCATAATATTTTTGGCTTGCGTGTGATCTGTTTTGAGGCATGTTATAAACTGTGAAGTTTCTTCTTTTGAGCCCTTCTTCGACATTGAAGAAGGGCTCAACACTGTTTGGATACTCTATGTGCTACTTGCTTTGAAATCCATGTGTTAGCCCCGTTTTTGTATGCCATTTTAGCCCCATCTTTGCTTGCTGTTTGGCCATGTCATAAACTGTAAAAATGCTTGTCTCAGAGCTGTCTTGCTTCTGTCTTCATGCTCCATGTCCATATTGTGCATGCTTTGTATAGCTGTAAGCCATTTCATGTGCCCATTCTTGCATTTCGGGATCTATTCCATGCGTTGAGTGTCGTTTCGTTATGTTTCGGGGCCGTTTTGCATCACCTATCGCCTCTGAAATTTTCATACGAATTGTCCATGTTTGTGCCGTTCAAATGCGTCGAAAAGTCGCTTCATTATGCTTAAGTCTTGGACCATGTATCTATGCATGTTTGCATGTCATTTGCCTCCATGCGCTTAGCATTTTGGCCACTGTTTTGGGACTAACTAGAGCTGCCTAATTCATGTTTAAGACCATCCTTTGCTTATTTCCATGCTCACCTTGCATGTTTGCTTGTATCGGCATGTTGCATCCTTAGCTCGTATGCCTAAGTTGCATTGCATCTTGCATGCATCACCTTGCCTCTTGAGATGAGTATGATAGAGGTTAGGCCTCCTTGTGTGCTTATTTGGCTTGCATGCATTTTGAAATTGAAGTTGCACACTTGATTCTTTGGGCCATCAAGCATAGAAATGCGTGATTGGTGGCCTGAGAATCGGGGCACATCCTCCTTTGAGTCATTAACATGATAAGGAATGTGATTGGTGCATAAATTGTTTGAATTGCATTGCCACGCAAGATTTTGCCCTCTGCTGCTGTGAGTTGCAGGTTCTGCAGGAATTTATTGCCGGCCGGCAGTATTTAGTGCTGACCGGCAGTCAATCGATGGCCGGTGGATCTATTTTGTGCCGGTGACTAAATGCTACTGCCGGTGGAAATTCTGTTCAGCCGATGATATCCCCCAGTGTCCTGAGAGGCATCCCTGAGACTTTGGCAGTTTTCAGAGGAGCAGAGCAGGGAAAACAGAGGCAAACTATGCATGGCAGTGCAATTCCGAGCCAGTCCCGAGCATGTGTTGCATCTGGCCCCCGCCCCGAGGCAGTTTACCATTTTTCTTTAGTTTAGTTAGTTTGTTAATTAATTAAGCAATTTGTAATATTTAATTAGCTTGCGTAGTTAATTAATTTGTATTATTATTTTGGTCCCTCCGAGTGAGGGCGTGTCTGTAATAAGTGTGTGTGCGTGGTGTGCATGTCTTCCAACCTCCACTTCTTTCTTCCCTTTTATTTACCTGCTTATGATGGTAGATTAGGGCACATTTATTTTAGCATACCTTATGCTATGCATGCGTGCATTCATGCATTTGTTGACATGCATCGGGCTCGGTACATCATACAAACTACATTGTACTTTTCAATTCCAAATTGAATACATGTTATTTGTAGCATTTCATATGCCATTCTAGGGTTAGCCGAGCCTGCTTAGATTGCATCTTTGCATGTGTTGCACTAGCCATTTTTAACATGAACTAGGATCATGCATATGATTACTGACTAGTTTCTGTTTTGGCTCGGAGTACTAGGTAAGCTTTTATGCTTTAGCATATCGCATGCGTGTGAGTGTTGCCATGACAGTATGATTACCATGAGGCTAGCTGCTTATGTGATATAACTGCTTGAATGCCTGTGGATGGAGGTTGAATTACCTAAATTGGAATAATGCATTAAAACTGTGAGTTTTAAGCCCACTAGATAGTGGCAAAATCATCTTTTCTAAAAGCCCACTTGAGGGTGGCAAAATCTGCATTTTAGCCTACTTGCGAGTAGCAAACCATTTTTAAAAACAAACATGAAATGTTTTGTACCAATTTGGGTGATTTGGTCTATACTTGTTTGCTGCGCGCATAACATAGTAATTCTAAGCTAATAACCAGAAAAAGAACACATAGACGTTTTCAAAACAGAATATCATGGTTAGTAGAGGCCGGTCTTCGGACCGGGCGAGAGGGGGTGCTCATAACTGACCTTCCCCGATCGTACCCAAGTTCCCGAGTCGAGGCAACTTTGGTGATGACGGACACGTGGCCTTTGGCACCGAGTCAGGGTTTCCTAAATTCCCCTTTAATAAAATATTTAGGTGGCGACTCTGTATCTGGCAAAGCAGTCCATGTTTGGCACTACATTTTCAAAAATCTATTTCTCAAAACGATTTGCCAGATTTGGACTCTTTGGTTCAGATTAAGAACCGTAACACAAATCGAGTCCGAACTGTAGTAGCGTGAGGCTCCACGGGCGCGTCTACAGTTTCTGGCGACTCTGCTGGGGAGATTTAGAGAGCTTGACTCGAACTCGTGATATCCTGTTTTGATTTCACTTATGTGTTTCTTTGCATTGCATGTGCATTGGTGCGCCTAGGAACACCGTGTTTGCCATCTTCCATTCCTGAACGGTTTGCCGGAGGCTTGTCTTGTCAAGGTATGACCATAAGGCTGACCGGCTATGGGCTCTGATAGTATGGGAACACAAACCCCGGTTTTTCCGGGGCACCCTTTTGACCATTCGACCTAGTGCATATTCGGAATCCATAGTGACCATTCCCAGCTAGGACAGGTTGCTTACCCGATTATAGGTTGTTTGAAACCGCTGCGTGCGTAGTGAAACCATAGCTCCTGACAAAATAGGACAGGGAAACCCTACCCCAACATAGGGGTGTTCTGGCTCTTTTTACTTGCTATGTGCTTTTAGAGTGTATCTCTATAGGAATGCATATATCAGTTTGCAAGTTTGGGCATCAGGCCTGTGGGCATCAGTATTTGGGGAATCAGTTTTACCTGAGGGTATCAATTTTGGGACAGATATTTGGGAAACAGTGATCAGTATTGGGTACATTCATCCTAATATGCTCAAATCTGTTCCAGTGAAATTAGGCTGAGATGCTCTCTGTTTTCCCTTTTGCAAGGTAATCCTGGAACCATAGCTTCAGAAGGCTCCGATATCCCCCGAGGTTCATCGGACTTGTGCTGATAGACTTTGTCAGGTCAGAGATTCAGTTCAAGGGTAATCAGGGCCAGAGAAGGCTAGTCAGGCACAGACCACCAGTACAACAGCTACCAGATCAGTGATCTTTGAGCGGTCGGGCTGAGATTTCCGAGCCTATTGCCGACACAGATATACCGGTTGCTCAGTTAGATTAGAACAGTATGTCGAGTCTGGAAGAGATGGTACGCCAACTCCAGGATAGTATGAAAGCCATGCAGCAAGACACTGTCCGTCAAGCAGAATTCGCCAAGCAACAGGCTGTGGTCATAGCCCAACAGGCAGAGACAATTGCCAGATTGGAGCAGCAAACTGGAGTATCTACTTCACACCAGGCTCCTCCCCCACCAAGAGTTCCCATACTCGGGGAGGCAACCCATGTCCAGGATGATACGGACATTCCAGTCGGGCCAGTTCCACCCCCGATTCTGCCTCAACTATCCAAGGCACCCACTCCTATCAACCAATCAGATTCTCCCTTCGAGTCCGAGGTGGACCCCGTGGCATTGAAAATGCACAAGCTTGAAAAGCTGTTCAAGAAATCTCAGGGTGCGAAGTCCATTCCGGACATTGGAGACGGATACACTGACACAGCTGTGACACTGCCAGATCGGTTTAAGATGCCACAAATCGATCGTTTTGACGGATCTGAGGATCCCATGGTACACCTGCGACTATTTTCAGACGTCCTAAGACCAATGGGCCTCACTAGATTGCAGAAGCTGTCTTTGTTTGGCCGGACCCTGTCGGGTGTAGCGGCCGCATGGTATGCAAAATTGGAGGATGACGTCAAGAGAAGTTGGGATGAGATGGCTGAGGCCTTCATCGCACAATATTCATACAATACACAAATCGAGATTACGACCCGTGATCTTGAGACGACGAGGCAGGAGCCTAAGGAGAGCTTCTCAGAATTCGTGGCCCGCTGGAGGGCCAAGGCCTCAATGATGACCATTAGGCCAACAGATAAGGATCAAATACGGATGATTGTGCGCAATCTCCAGCCTAAGCTAATGCAGAGAATGATTGTAATCCCCTTTCCCACTTTCTCAGATTTACACGATATGGGGGTACAAATCGAAGATGCAATGAGGCAAGGTCTATTTGACCAGGATAAGGAGCAGCCCAGGAGGGCATTTTCCCTCAATTCTAATGCGACCACCAGTGGTGATGCAGGTTCAAGATCTTCTGAAGTAGACATGGTTGCCACCACTGCATCAAAAACAGCCACCCCATTCACCGGTGCGTCCGGAAGTAGCTCACAAAAAACCATATATCCACCTCGAGTCAAGAGGGTCTTCACTCCACTTCATATGCCTTTGTCAAAGGCTCTAGAGGTCTTACTCCGGAAAGGACATCTGAAACCGTTGGAACAACGGCCCCTACCCGATCCTATCCCTGCAAAGCATGACCAGACTAAGTACTGTGCGTACCACCAACAAACCGGTCATGAGACCGATAGCTGCTTTCGTCTGCACCATGATGTACAGGATTTGTTTGACAACAAGGTCATTGCCGCACCAGCTCAGTAAAGTCTATCACCACTGGATCAGTGAACTCGGGAGATAGTACGAGTATGTGATCAGGGGATGAACCACCTGTGGGCGGCACTCAGTTTACTCTAGATGTGGCGTTTGGCACGCACTGTTTCGGGCATTTTGCGAATGCTAGTTTTTGTGTTTTCTGACTTGGGTATTGGGTCAGTCTTCTCAATTTGTATTGAGTCAGTCTTTTCATACTGAGTCAGTCGGGTTTGTCTTGTTGTATCGAGTCAGTCCTGTTTTGTTAAAGTCGGGTGATTCCGGGGGTGTTACCTCGGGCATCACTATTTTGTTTTGTGTTTGTCTTTTTGCCTTCTTTTGAGTCTGTTTCTGCCTTGGAGCCAGTTATGCCAACAGATTTGAATGGAACAGCAGTGATTTTCACACTCTTGTGTTTGCTTCTACCGTGTGCCAGTTGTGCCAAAAGTATTGAATGGAATGACAGTGCTCTTCGCTTGCCTTTTTCTGTGCCTTGAAGTCATTGTAATGACCTAAGCTTTTCAAAACCTTTTTGAACACTGCGGTGATAAAAATGAAGAGGAAGGAATTCCTCAGATTTTGCAAAATTTGATCAAACTGAGGGAAAGAGAGGCGTGCTAAGCCCTTAATGAATGAGATCATGTTTGTTAATGTGAGTACTGAGAAGGATCCTGGCTTGATCCAGATTGGTCCCACACTGTCTTCAGCGCGAGCGATTTGTCGCTTTCTTAAAAAGTTTCGAAAAATGTTTTGCGCAGTCCTATGAAGACTTGCGTGGAATCGCTCTTGAGATTGTGCAGCCTAGGATCGCTCTCAGCCTCAAGATTCTGTCCATTTGTTTTCAAACCTCGGACTTAAATTCAGAATGTTCAATGGTCAACCGCCATATGAGGCCTGTGTGGCCAGATTCGAAGCAGCCCTCGGACAAGAGACAAGAAAGTCAGATCAAGAAGATTAGACCTCGTCAGAGGAAGCTTGTAAAGCTAGATCAGAAGCCCCCCCTCAAACTAGGGGCAAAAATGTTAGATGTGCTCGAAGAGCCGAAGATGGATCCTTCAGTAAATCAATACAACAGCCACTCTCCTGGATACGGATGGCTTCAAAACCCTAAAACCATTTGGCATGGATTTGTTACACTTTTACCCTTTGAGAGGCTCGCTGGGCCGAAAACCCGGAAGGGCGACCCAGGCAAAAGTTAGAGCAAAAGAAAAATACAAAAAAGAAAAGAACAAAAAAGAAAATCAAAAAAAAAAAGGAAATGAAATGAAAAGAAATGAAAAGAAAAGAAATGAAAAGAATTGAAAAGAAAAGAAAAACAAAGCTCGCAAGGTCGAAAACCCGCACCGGGCGCCTTGGCAAAAGTTAGAGCCTAAAAAGGAGATGTTAAATACCCGAGTGTACCTTAACCCTGAACTAAGTAAGGCTTGATTCCCATCTTTGGGATACGTAGGCAACTTCATCTTGAAGTCCAGCTACAAACACTTCGAATTCGATCATGTCCATGCAATGGTTCTGATAATCTTTGCCTTCTCTGTATCCGAGAGTTCGGTTGCAATCATCGCTTCGAGGACTGATTATAATGCGCCGCGGTGCCATTCACACAAGGGGCAACTTTCCGTTGCCATTCAATGCACTGCGGTGCCGTTCAAACAAGGGGCAACTTTCCGTTGCCATGCAGCTCTCTTCGAGCAAGGGGGCAATTTTTGTCCAGATCCGAGGTTGTGCGTCTCAAGAGTGGGTTCCATGCTTGTTAAGCATTGGCCGTTTGCAAAAATAGTTTTTGAGAATTTTTACTGAAGCTGACTACTTTTCTCAAAAATTGTTCCATCTTTTCCAAAAACTGGACCATTTCTTGGACCCAAAAAAGGAAAATTTTCAGTGCTCATAGCCTGACTTGCATGATTTTCAAATCAAAAATCGAACAAGTATGTTAATCTAACTCTCATATTGGTCAAAATTGTTTTCGTAGAAAACAAAATAAAAAATGGTCAAAATGATGAACTAGGGGCACAATTGAGTCAGGCTTCCTGTCTTTTCCCCATTTTCAACATACTTGCCAAGAAGGGCACTCTACCTGCCAGAAAAGGGCACAACTGAAGTCAACAACAAAGGGCTAAAAGCTCTCTCATCCTCCAAGCAACGAGGAATCAAGTCAAGTACGAAACACGAACTGGAATGGGGCGAGATGTTCCACTCCCTCATCTGGACAGATCTAACCATGTCCAAACTCCCCAGCAGGGCATCATCAACCGATGTTAGCTGCAGATTTGCTACACACCCAGTTGTAGCACAACCCCTCTATGGGAAAAACTTACTGTTGTGAACAAGAGTCTGGTAAAATACCAGGGGCAAGAGCCCACAATTTCCAGCTTATCCATCAACCACCCAGGAGAGGGATGAAAAACGAGAGATTAAAGAATAGAGAGATGGGCGCTGAGAGAAAAAGCGAGAAAAGGGTTTTGAGAGAAAAACCGAGCTTGAGAGCCGAGTGATGTGAGAATCACAAATAAGAAAGGGTGGGAATAATACCCGGTGAAACAGGCTCCCTGTGCACGTCTGTGTGTCGTGTCTTTTGTTTTGTTTGTCTCGATTCTTGCTTTGAGTCGTTCCGAGCGTGTCTCGACGTGTTTAGGTTGTTTACCTTTTGTTTTCCGTTGTTGAGTCTTTCTCGCTGTGTTCAGTCGTAGGCTCAATACCTGGTCGAAAACTCATCTCTCAATTTCAAAAATAAATCGTTTTGTGCTCAGAGTGCTGTGTCATCCTTCACGTTTGTGCAAAACAAGATTCTTTTTTCCATAAAACTGCAGGGTCCACCCCCGATAAGTGTGAACGGTGAAACCAGGACCTATCTGAAGCTATGATAGTTCCAGACTGCAAAGCAAAAGCAAAAGAGTGAAAATCGAAGTATCTGAGTTTGTGTCAACTTCAGAAAATTCCGTGATTGTACTCCGGACGTACCTCTTCAGGGCCTTGTCAATGCTCCGAAATATGAGTGTACCTCTACCTCAGGCGCAAGATCAATCCTGCTTCAAGGTTATACACTCTTCCACTTACATTGTTATGCACCCACTTCACTTGCATTGTAATGCATTATACCTATCAAGTTTCTTCCTCAGTCATGCACGATATTGTATGCACGGTTCATTCAAAGAAGTTCCGTTTTAAGGTCATTCACTTTTGTGTATCAATCACACACACTCACTTTAGTGTATCAATCACACTTCATTCTCATTTAGTGTATCAATCACACTCTCTTCACTAAGTGTATCAATCACATTTCTTTCATTTTGTGTATCTATCACACACATTCTCATTTTGTGTATCTATCGCGCACATATTCGCTTTTGTGTCTATTGCACTCTCACTTAGTGTATCAATCACACTTCTTTCATTTTGTGTATCTATCACACACATTCTTGTTTTCTGTATCACACTTCATTGATTTAGTGTATCAATCACACTCTGTTCACATAGTGCATCTATTACACTTTGTATTCACTTTTAGTGTATCAATCACACTCTGTTCACATAGTGCATCTATCACACTTTGTGTTCATTTTCAGTATATCGATCATACTCTGTTCACTAAGTGCATCTATCACACTTCGTGCTCACATTTAGTGTATCAATCACACTCTGTTCACATAGTGCATCTATCATACTTTGTGTTCACTTTTAGTGTATCAATCACACTCTGTTCACATAGTGCATCTATCACACTTTGTGTTCATTTTCAGTATATCAATCATACTTTGTTCACACTGTGCATCTATCACACTTTGTTTTCACTTTTAGTGTATCAATCACACTCTGTTCACATAGTTCATCTATCACACGTTGTGTTCATTTTCAGTATGTCAATCATACTTTGTTCACACTGTGCATCTATCACACTTTGTGTTCGCTTTTAGTGTATCAATCACACTCTGTTCACACAGTGCATCTATCACACTTTGTGTTCCCTTTTAGTATATCTATCATACTTGCTCACTAAGTGCATCTATCACACTTTGTGTTCGCTTTTAGTGTATCAATCACACTCTGTTCACATAGTGCATCTATCACACTTTGTGTTCCCTTTTAGTATATCTATCATACTTGCTCACTAAGTGCATCTATCACACTTCGTGTTTGCTTTCAGTATATCTATCATACTTGCTCACTGAGTGCATCTATCACACTTCGTGTTCGCTTTCAGTATATCTATCATACTTTGTTCACTTAGTGCATCTATCACACTTTGTGTTCACCTTTAGTATATCTATCATACTTTGTTCACTTAGTGCATCTATCACACTTTGTGTTCACCTTTAGTATATCTATCATACCTTGTTCACTTAGTGCATCTATCACACTTTGTGTTCACCCTTTGTGTATCTATCACACTATGCTCACCATACTCGCTTAGTGTATCTATCACACGCTCAACTACTGTATGTATCACTTGTTGCTTCATATAGTGTATCTATCACATGCACGCTTTGTGTATTAATCACACACGTTCGCTTTGTGTATCAATCACACACTATGCTCACTTTGTGTATCTATCACACGTTCACTTTGTGTATCCATCACATGCTCCCTTTGTGCATCCACCACACACGGTTGCTTAGTGCATCTATCACATATTTGCTCAGTGTATCCATCACACTTGTTTCGCTTTGTGTATCTATCACACTTTGCTTTGCTTAGCGTATCAATCACACTTTATTCGTGTAAGCATGTCCATCACACTCTCTTCACTATGTGTATCTATCACGCATGTTTGTCCACTTAGTGTGTCTATCACAC
Organism: Camellia sinensis; assembly: GCF_055761805.1. Classification (NCBI taxonomy): domain Eukaryota; kingdom Viridiplantae; phylum Streptophyta; class Magnoliopsida; order Ericales; family Theaceae; genus Camellia; species Camellia sinensis. The sequence continues at coordinate 20,834,064 of NC_138966.1, forward strand.
TTCGTTCACTTTTGTGTATCTAACGCACATGTTCGCGCTATTTTGCGCACCTCACTTGTACTTGTTAGTACATTGCATTGTTTTGAGTGCAAACTGGCTTCGCGTGGCGTATAAGTCCGATTATCAAAGTCTTCCTGCATATCATTTGCATCCTGCCCCTGAACTACGCTGGTTTGATTCCTTGCAAAGGGATACGTAGGCAGCCTGCGGGCACAACCATTCATTCATTTGTATTTTGTTTGTTTGTCCAAGTCTTCGGTCTCATCAAAAATGGGTCGTCTCCGGGCTTTGACATTCACTCCCGTCATTGTTATGACTTTCGAGTTCTGTCAAAGAGGGGCAACTGTAGACACCCCATTTTTGACCGCCCTTAAGACTTGGGCACCACTGATGTTTTGCTTGGCGGAGAAAGGTGTGCAGGGAAAATGTTCATTTTCTTCGGCAAGGAGAGAAGCAAATCCTTCAAAACACTTTGTTTAGGGGTTTGGAGTTAAAGAAGAGAGGAAAGGAGAGGAGAAAACTAGTTTGGGAAAAGTTCGGCATGAATCCAGGTAGAAGCGAGTTGAGCAGCCCTCGCTGAATCGGGCTTATCTATCTGTACACTTGGAGTTTAGCTATGGGGCCACCACCGTCGGAAAGCTTACTTCCGGGGGCTTCATTTTGCACTCAAGAATCTCTTAAAGCCAAGTCCGGGTGGGGGAGGTATGATCAGTTGAAGTCGGGCATCATCCCGGTTGGATTGAATCTGCGCGGCTTCACGAAAAAGGGCATAACTTTTTGCACAGGAGGAATTTTGATGCAAGGTTTGCGCCATTGGAAAGATAACTTCCGGGGCTTCAATTTACATACCCACCGGCCGTTTTTTTGACATTGGAATCATCTATCGGCAATCTATTTTGCCGACCGGCAAAATATTATGCCGACCGGCACTTTATTTTGGCCGACGACCAAATTTTCTGGCCGGTTTGCACCATTTGCACCCTCCAAGCCTGGTGCATCCCAGCTGTGCCAGTTGGAATGCACCAGCACACTCCCCCGTGCATATATGTTGCTATTTTGAACCCTTGACCACCTTTGGACCCCTCTTTTGCACCCTTTGCTCAAGGCTTCTTGAGGAAGCCTTGACCCCTTATCTTGGCTTCCTCAAGAAGCCTACCAGCTGTCCAAGCTTCTCCAATAAGCCTTGAACCCCTTTGACCCCTTTCCCTTTACTTAGCTTGTAAGTTAAGTGCTTTCCTTGCCTTATATAAGCACCTCTCCTCCTCCTTTGTTTAGGTTGGATTTTTAGAACAAAAAACCAGAGATATATAGATATATCTGATATATACATACATATATCCCTTCATCTCTCACTATATCTCTCCCATTCAACCGTCAAACACCCTTGTTCTTGGGTCATTTCTTCATCAACTCATAGCACAAGGCATCCAATGCCCATTCCAGCAGCTTGAGGCTGTCCTCCAGAGGTTAAAAGCTCCCAAACTCGGTCCAAAGGTTGCTAAAGATTGGTTCTACAAGGGTGAGTCCCACTTTCCCTCTTTTGTGCATTTTCTTGGCCTATATCTTAGCCCCTTGTGGTTACATCTTTGGGCTCCGACCCAAACTTCAAATCATCATATTTTGAGGTCCTCTTCATGTTTGATTGAGGACCTCTTGCTGTTTGAGGACAGTAGCTAGCACTTCCTTCATTAGCCCTCTTTATGCCATAATTTTGCATAATATTTTTGGCTTGCGTGTGATCTGTTTTGAGGCATTTTATAAACTGTGAAGTTGCTTCTTTTGAGCCCTTCTTCGACATTGAAGAAGGGCTCAACACTGTTTGGATACTCTATGTGCTACTTGCTTTGAAATCCATGTGTTAGCCCCGTTTTTGTATGCCATTTTAGCCCCATCTTTGCTTGCTGTTTGGCCATGTCATAAACTGTAAAAATGCTTGTCTCAGAGCTGTCTTGCTTCTGTCTTCATGCTCTATGTCCATATTGTGCATGCTTTGTATAGCTGTAAGCCATTTCATGTGCCCAATCTTGCATTTCGGGATTATTCCATGCGTTGAGTGTCGTTTCGTTATGTTTCGGGCCGTTTTGCATCACCTATCGCCTCTGAAATTTGCATACGAATTGTCCATGTTTGTGCCTTTCAAATGCGTCGAAAAGTCGCTTCATTATGCTTAAGTCTTGGACCATGTATCTATGCATGTTTGCATGTCATTTGCCTCCATGCGCTTAGCATTTTGGCCACTGTTTTGGGACTAACTAGAGCTGCCTAATTCATGTTTAAGACCATCCTTTGCTTATTTCCATGCTCACCTTGCATGTTTGCTTGTATCGGCATGTTGCATCCTTAGCTCGTATGCCTAAGTTGCATTGCATCTTGCATGCATCACCTTGCCTCTTGAGATGAGTATGATAGAGGTTAGGCCTCCTTGTGTGTTTATTTGGCTTGCATGCATTTTGAAATTGAAGTTGCACACTTGATTCTTTGGGCCATCATGCATGGAAATGCGTGATTGGTGGCCCGAGAATCGGGGCACATCCTCCTTTGAGTCATTAACATGATAAGGAATGTGATTGGTGCATAAATTGTTTGAATTGCATTGCCATGCAAGATTTTGCCCTCTGCTGCTGTGAGTTGCAGGTTCTGCAGGAATTTATTGCCGGCCGACAGTATTTTGTGCCGACCAGCAGTCAATCGATGGCCGGTGGATCTATTTTGTGCCGGTGACTAAATGCTACTGCCGGTGGAAATTTTGTTCAGCCGATGATATCCCCCAGTGTCCTGAGAGGCATCCCTGAGACTTTGGCAGTTTTCAGAGGAGCAGAGCAGGGAAAACATAGGCAAACTATGCATGGCAGTGCAATTCCGAGCCAGTCCCGAGCATGTGTTGCATCTGGCCCCCGCCCCGAGGCAGTTTACCATTTTTCTTTAGTTTAGTTAATTTGTTAATTAATTAAGCAATTTGTAATATTTAATTAGCTTGCGTAGTTAATTAATTTGTATTATTATTTTGGTCCCTCCGAGTGAGGGCGTGTCTGTAATAAGTGTGTGTGCGTGGTGTGCATGTCTTCCAACCTCCACTTCTTTCTTCCCTTTTATTTACCTGCTTATGATGGTAGATTAGGGCACATTTATTTTAGCATACCTTATGCTATGCATGCGTGCATTCATGCATTTGTTGACATGCATCGGGCTCGGTACATCATACAAACTACATTGTACTTTTCAATTCCAAATTGAATACATGTTAATTGTAGCATTTCATATGCCATTCTAGGGTTAGCCGAGCCTGTTTAGATTGCATCTTTGCATGTGTTGCACTAGCCATTTTTAACATGAACTAGGATCATGCATATGATTACTGACTAGTTTCTGTTTTGGCTCGGAGTACTAGGTAAGCTTTTATGCTTTAGCATATCGCATGCGTGTGAGTGTTGCCATGACAGTATGATTACCATGAGGCTAGCTGCTTATGTGATATAACTGCTTGAATGTCTGTGGATGGAGGTTGAATTACCTAAATTGGAATAATACATTAAAACTGTGAGTTTTAAGCCCACTAGATAGTGGCAAAATCATCTTTTCTAAAAACCCACTTGAGGGTAGCAAAATCTGCATTTTAGCCTACTTGCGAGTAGCAAACCATTTTTAAAAACAAACATGAAATGTTTTGTTCCAATTTGGGCGATTTGGTCTATACTTGTTTGCTGCGCGCATAACATAGTAATTCTAAGCTAATAACCAGAATAAGAACACATAGACGTTTTCAAAACAGAATATCACGGTTAGTAGAGGCCGGTCTTCGGACCGGGCGAGAGGGGGTGCTCATAACTGACCTTCCCCGATCGTACCCAAGTTCCCGAGCCGAGGCAACTTTGGTGATGACGGACACGTGGCCTTTGGCACCGAGTCAGGGTTTCCTAAATTCCCCTTTAATAAAATATTTAGGTGGCGACTCTGTATCTGGCAAAGCAGTCCATGTTTGGCACTACTTTTTCAAAAATCTATTTCTCAAAACGATTTGCCAGATTTGGACTCTTTGGTTCAGATTAAGAACCGTAACACAAATTGAGTCCGAACTGTAGTAGCGTAAGGCTCCACGGGCGCGTCTACAGGTGCGTTCTCTATCGCTGGAACAAACGGCGAGCTATGTAGTCTTGCCAATGCTTTATCTGTTGGTTCGTAGGCAAGGTGAGGTATTGGCATTCCAACCTTGACGCTTCCATGTATCCGAGGAGCCAACCGCTGAAGGGCTGAAACTCTGTGTGGGTCGCGTACCCTGGCATCCTCCTTCCGTCGTGCCCTTTTCTCAAGCATAGTCCGTAAGTCGGACGATCTAGGCAACTCCGTTTGCCTGGATGATGTCTGGTGCGTATGTGAGGGCCGATAAATGCTTCCTACGGTGTAAGACCTCAATGATCTCGTTCTCTCAGACCTGGAGTAACGAGTTCTGGAAGTCCTTGATTGAGTCTCGCCTGTCTTGAGGCTCCTACTCTCTGCTTGCGATGGCGTGGTATGTCTACCACGATCTTCTGAGTGGCGAGGAGGCATATTGCCTTTGCGCCCCTCTCCTGTTGCCACCTCTTTTCCCTTGATCTGGCGCTTCATGGCCTCCATGTCCGCCGCCATCTTCCTTATTAGTTCATCTTGCTCTTTTATGCGATCCTCCAAAGCTTGAGGGTCGATTCTTCGCCTTTGCCTTTCAGGGCTTTGTGAGCGAGAGCGACGGGGGCTGTTGTTCCACCTCCCCCTTGTATCCCTCTGGGGATTCTGTCGCTGGGGCTCTAAGTCCACCATGGGAGGGATAGAGGGCAATCCTTCGCGCCTCCTACCCCCTCTGGGGTTTGTCCGTCGATGGCGGACTGCGGCAAATCTTCGTTGTGCGCCATTCAACTAGCGAGGGAAACTTGATCAAGAGGTTTTGTTCTTTGTCTGATCTTCCCACAGACGGCGCCAATTGTACGGGAAAGAAATAAACCTTCTCGTATAATCCTGTTGATCAAGTCTGTGCTCCTCCGTACAACGTCACTTTACTCCCTGAAAAAAAAAACGTGAGCTAGCCAGCGCGTGTGTGCCGGATACCTCTCCGATGCCTAAGTCAGCAAAATAGACAAATAGACAAAAAGCTCTGTGTATTCGGAAATCAAAGTTGTGTTACCTCTCCATAGGCGATGTTGTGAGCTTTTATAGGTTCTGCATGGCACAATCCTAGTAGGACTCTTACTCCTCCGTGTAGAGTCCTCCTTGGAATTATATTCCTGAAAGATAATGCTTATCCTTCAACGCTACTCTCACTACTTGAACCAAGTAAGATGGTTTTATCATGGTCGGATTCCAATATGACCGAGGTAAGTATGGCTATGCTTAGCTACAGAGTAGACCGAACTATCTAGTTCGGTTCTTCCTTTCACTACTCTTACCTCGGTTTCTCCTGTATAACCCATGGCGTGCTTAGACCGAGCTAGCAAATAGCAAGGTTCTAACCGAGCTATCCACAGTATGCTATGACCGAGCTAACGCTGAGTATGGTGACCAAGCTAACTGCAAAGCTCTCTTGGACCAGACTAACTTCAAGGTTTTCTCGGACCGGGCTAACTTCAAGGCCTTTTTTACTCAACCTTTCTTACTATGGCCCACAACGGCCCATTACCCAGCTCGGCCTAATTTAGATATAAATTACTCTCTCAATGACAATATATTTAAATTTTATATTTTGATAATTTTTTTAAAATAAGAATATTGTTTTATGAAATTGAATAGAATAAATCATTAGATATATGATAGAATTATATAAATTATATTTTAACTAATAGAAATTAGAAAAAAAAATATAATAAGTCTTACAATTTTAACATAATTATACATTTTCTTTTTCAGTAAGACTAAAGTTTTAAGGAAGTCCAATATAATTATATCAAATCTTTATAAGTTAATGTGTTTTTAACACTCAAGTATTTATTCATGGCCACTTGTGCTATTGTCTAAATTCATATCGATTTCAAATAATCACCAAATTAATTATTCAATATTATTTCGTTTTATACAAGTATCTTTTGAGTTAGTTCATTTTGTTATTCAATACTTATTTGATATGATGAGTTTTATCAATAGTGCTCAATTCACTAAAATGAAAGTAGAATAGAATGATCAATTAAAATGTTAATTCTCACATATGATGAAAAATGTATCGAAAATGGTTTCTTATTTATAAGAAAATGGTCATTCTATGGGGAGACTATTTAATGATCATTCAACTTTCATTAATTGTGATTTAAGATTTTTAAACTGACATGTCACCCATCTATTATAAAAATTACAAATAAATGGGCTTTCCTCCAATCCGTGATCGGATTGAAGGGTACTTTGGACCCGTGGGACCCACCACAAGTCTCATTTCAATAATTCAAACTGTTCAATGTGTAAAATTCGTCGAGTACTATATGTCTGTAAAAAATCATGTTAATCGGATATCGAACCGTTTAATAATAATAATTCACATTAATAGCCAGCTCATGAACTGATTTAATTACAACGAAAACATACACCATTAATAATAACAATTTACATTAGTAGCAAGCTCATGAACTGATTTAATTACATTTCTTCCTACTTTAATAATACTAAGAAAATGAAAGAACATGCTACAGTAAAATATATCAGTAATAATCCACGCCACATGCCGATCCATATTAGACCCCTTATACTAAGTTAATCAAAACTTGGCAATCCGTCTTTATCGTGATCCTACATAGCTGCTGCCCACAGCCCATCGCATAGCCTCTAAACATGCTGTAGCTTAAGCCATGAATGGAGACGAGGGACACTGAATTGCCATATTGCTTTCTGGGCCATATGTTGATAGTCATCATTTAAACAAACCCAAGATGCTCCTGCAATCAACCCAGTTGATCTCCATGACCCATCAATAAGTATAGTCCACATTATTAAATCTTCCTGTAGAGCTGCTACTGGCTGTGTGTCTTGCTGCAAAACACACACATTAGAATTATCATCTAGTGCATCTATGGCAAAATGATTCTTTGTTAATGAACTAGATTTAACAACATTACAACGTATGGCCATATTGAAGCACTCATTGGCTATCACAATTGTGTCCACACTCGGCAGAGCATTATGATTGAAAACATAACTGTTACGCTGTAATCAAATAGCCCAAAGTATAGCCACCGACTGAATAATAATCTCTTCATCTCTAATTTGTACCACCCAATTTTTAAGAGTTATGTTAGGTACTTGTTAACAAAAAATCTAGTCTAGGCCAAATCGACAATGGTGATTTGACAGAGAAGCCAAACTTTTACAAACAACAACAAATCAATTGTGGTCTGAATGTCCTATGCCTTGACAGATTCAAGGACTTCTTTGGAGGCTGTAATGCGAAGAAATAAGAAGGAACAAACTAAAAATCAATTGTTGAACAAACAAACAAACTTGGAATTTAATCAGTAAAATTAAACTTCCAGTTCAATGTACATGACAATCGACAGAGAATTCTTAGTTACAGAAACTGAACTACATATACACTTCTCCTAAGTAAGAACTAACTAAGTTAAGTTACTCCTAATGTTATAAGGGTTGTAAATTTGTTTGAAGATCTTCTAACTTCGAATTCCCAGCTTTTACATTGCTGGTCTTCAAACTCCACAGCTCTGCAGCTACGTGTCCCATCATGTAGCCAGCTACTTCCACTTCAATGCCCATGATCTCTGCAACTGCCAGTAACTGCTTCTCTGTTGCAGCTTCTCTCCTTCTAGGAAACATGACATGTATCATGTATGCCTTGCATGCTAACTTTATAGCTTGACGCATGGGCCATGTTTGGCCACATTCCACTTTAGTACTAGACGAATCGACAGGAAAACTGCAACTGCCACGTCTGTCTCTTTGACTATTTCCTTTCTGTCACTTGCTCTGTATTCTAGGCTTCATATTCACTCGCTTTTCACTTGTAAACTTGTGGAAACTCGTGGTCTTTAAACCTAGCATCCGCTGGACCAATTCTCTGCATTTGTTACATACAATCGACAGAGAATATACAATTTTTAGTATCAACAATGCCCCCCTCATTCAAGACAAAAAGGAGTTTTTGCCTTGCATGATTATTTAAAAAAAATAAAATTGGACATTTAAATATTTGGGCTGTTTATCTACAATTTGTAATAAGGCCCAAATGCTAAAAATTAGTCCAACATAATTTCCCAGAACTTTGAGTAAGCCCAACTGATCGAACTATCAAATAAAGTCCAAACTTAAAACGGCCCATAGCAAACTATTTGAATGCCAAAATTCAAATCACCATTTCACTATTCTCTATCTCTCTCTGCTATTTGCTTCTTCAACCCTCTGACTTCGAAAAACCCTTCTCCTCACACTCTCTAATGGTGCCCAAACGAGGTCAGGTCAAAGGAAAGAAACAAACTGTGTCACCATCCGTACAACGTTTTCCAATCGATTTTCAGCAGCTACTGCGTCAAAACATCTTTAACAGTTGCATTATCCCACCCTATGGCAACCCTGCCGAAGGAGAATTGGGCCCTACTTTCAATGTAATCATTCCTGATGAGCTTACCCAATACTATCCTATTGCAGACACTGAAACATTACTCTTGAACAAAGCAAAGTTGTCATGGAACCATTGGGATTCTAGCCCTAATCCTCTACGCACATGGCAAAGACCTAATCCAGACTGGAAATGATGGGTCCAACGAATGATGATATACAACATTGATCTCTGGAGAGCTTTAGGTATTTACAATGTCATCAAGTTATCAACTTTCTCTCTAGATATGGATATGATGTCACCTACTATTCTTGATGTTGTCCATTTGACTGGCCTTCTTTTTCTGGTCAACATATCAGTGCCCTTTTAACCCCAAAAACACCTATCAAGTTGGACACTAACCTCTATTATGGGAAATTTCAAACAAAGTACCAAAAATCCGACCTTAAACCCGCAGATAAGGAAAGAACAACTTTTTATTTACTATGGCTTTCCCAACATTTTCTTTGTGTTCCTGGTTTGAAAATCACTAAAGAATACCTAGCATTAGCCACTTGCATTCAAGAGGGATAGAATTAGCTCTTGCCCCCTTTTTACTAGGCACCTTATACAGAGGTCTCTTTTCTTTAGTGGATAAAGAAATTGATCATAATGGTGGTGGTCCTTTCTGGCTTTTCCAAGCGTGGCTTTATGCTTATTTTCCTGAAATTAGGCCTACTACTCAGACTCCATTTCTCCCCACATGCCAAAGCTATGCTGAATTTTTTCTTTCCTTTAGACCAACCACCTCTAACTCTTTCACTAAGGTGTTCACCTTTCTTTATGAACTACCTATCGACAGAGATCCTCAGCTTTTCATCCCTTTTCACCAACTTCACTACACCTTATCTAGACTCACCTATGTCCATGATGATCCTTCTGTATTGGGTAATGAGTTGAAACAACAACAAAAGTATTTTTGGGCTCAGATCCTTACTCCAAGATACATTTTAGTGGAAGGGTCCCTCTCAACTAGCAGAATTTCTAACTGCAATTTTGAAAGCTATAACCCCTGCCAATGGGCTAGGCAAATGGGCCTCTATCAAACTGTTCCTTGCCCATATTTTTATCCCATTATTCATGAGCAAGTTGGAGCTAGAATTCAATTCAAAAATCAAACAATTGTGGAGGCCCTTCTAGCCCACAATCAAGAACTATTTGACCAATTCAGCTTTTGCTACTGCAAAGTCACACCCTTTCTCTCTACAAGATTCAGAGACTGGTGGATTCTTATGAGTGCAGTAATCTTCAATAAAGAAATTCAAATATGCCTCTGGAATGTGCATCCTGACAACAAAAAAGGAGTGACCATGAGCATTGGTAAATAGCTATCTTCTTCTTACTTTATATTTCTTGTTAAAATTTCTTTTTTGGGTGTAAAACAGTATATATCTTTTCTATATATATGCAGCTGAGTCCCCAGTCAAAGCCATTCCTCTGGCCATAGAAATGCCTACTCCCACTATCTAGAAAAGAAAGCATAAGGGTAATCCCTTAAACACCACCAATGCTGAAGGTTTCACACCTTACAAACCAGGTGTAGAGACTAAACAAAGGATTCAGACTAGAGAAGAGGAACTTCAAAAATTCTTTACATCTCAATCCCAACCAGAATGTGGTATTTCTCAACCAACATTGGAAGGTGGTGCAACACGTGAGAGGAGATCTAAAAGAAGACAAGAGGAACCAGTTCCCCCCCATCTCCGGCTGCACTAGCTTCTTCCTCTTCCAGTGGTGCAGCACTTGTAAGGAGACCTAAAAGAAAGCAAGAACAACCAGCTCATTCACAAGCTCCTGCCGTACTAGCTTCTTCTTCTTCTAGTTCATCTTCTCGTCCCATAATGGTATAAATCTTACTCAATCTGTCAATTTTGTTATCATTTTAAACATAATGACATTCTATTTTGCTTGTTTAACATTTTCCTCTTTCTCTTTCAAACATATCTTAAGTCATACAAAAAGAGAAGACTTGTTTCTTTGGCCATATCTTCTTCTTCTCATGAAAATATACCTGCAACTCATACCAACCTATCTCCTCCTCTTCTTGAGAATGAAGAACTGGCTGAGGCACAAGTTAATCCTCTTGAAAGCCAAACTGAATTGCTACAGTCTCAACCAAACCCCCTTGAGAAAGAACAAATTGATCAAAGGAGAGCCATTTTAAGAAACTTGGCTCCTGAACTGGCTCAAATTTTGTCTGAAATTCCCCAAGGAGTGGCTTTAGGAGACCTAATGGCCTTCCCTCTTAGAGGGGTGCCACATGGAACTAATGAAGTCATCACTTTTCTTGGTGTGGCTTCTTCTCCAGAAGAATCAGCAATTTCTGAACATGCTCAAGAAGATCCAGTTAATTCAGACCATGTCAGAGAAGCTCCAGTTGACTTATCCACTAACTCTGACAATCACACATCTTCTATCGACAGAGATTCTCCTGTCCATGAGCATGTTTTTGAGCCAGATGACAACCTTCTAAATGAAGTTGACAGAGCTGACACTGAGGTTTTAGATGATGAATCAACCTCAAGTGATATGAGAGTTCCTCAACCAACTATCATCACTTCCATTACTCAGTCATTTCCAACACAGGTAGCATTTTCTCACCCATACGCCTTATTCTTATATATATATATATATATATATATATATTTAGATGTATACGGTTTAAAAACAATCCCCTTTCATTCTCTTATGCAAGACTGAGATGCCTTTTCAAACATCATTGACTGCTGACATAGGGGTGCAAACTACACCAGCTCAAAGTCCCTCAAGAGAGATCTTAGGTACTTCTACCTCACCTCATAGTGTCACAGAGGTAATAATCTCTCATATCATTTTCCATATTCATTGTTCTTCATTTGTTAACTTTATTTTTTGATAACTATAGCCTGCTGTTATCTCCTCTTCTTCCATTCAAGACTTACTCTTGGGAATTTCTGCTGTTCAAGAAACTGTTGCTAATTTGATTGTTGAAGAAAAATTGAAGCAACTATCCAACGAAGAGCAATAACTTATTGAACAATTTTTTAATTTACTTAGTTAACCACTGGATGCCTTGGCTCTCTCTCAAACTTCAATTTTGACTGACTGTTTGGAAGCCATTGCGCCACTGATGCCTCAACTTTTTGATCCAGACCAAGTGTAAATCTTTCAAACCTTCATTTTAGAGCTTCCTCAGCATTTAATGGCTATCAATCAATTTCAGATTGAGCCAAAAACTATTGAGAATCAAGCTGAGCAAGCGAGGAAAGCAGTGTATGCTCTAATTGAAGCATCTGTTAGATTACAATCCCTCATTGCTCAATTTAACACTCTTACAGCAAAAGAAGCTTAGCTAGAAGCTCAACTGGCCCACGTGAGAGCCCAGAAAGCTGCCATTGAACAAGAGCAAGCCAACCTTTCTTAGCAAATTCCAAATCTTCTTGCTCAAGCAAAAAGTGGTCCACTAGCTTTCAAGCAAGCCCAAACCAAACTTAGGCAAAATAAGCTAAAGCATCAGACTGCTCTTCAAGCTTGGAGCAGACTCTCAATGTATTTCTAAAGGGATTAGGCCAAATGTAAAAAAAAAATTCATTATTTGTCCTTTTGTACTTTTGATACAAGTTTAATGAAAATACTTATTACATTTGATTTGACTTTACTCTTTCTGTCACAAATCTTTGTTTTCATATGTATGAATCCATGCATTCCCACATGGTTGGATAATACTTCTTTAAATACTTGCCATTAATGATCCTTCTGTGTGGCTCACCTTCTAAAGAAGCAAAATGATAGGCTCCTCCTCTAAGAACCTTATGTATTTTAAATGGTCCTTCCCAATTTGGAGACCGTTTACCATATTCTGGGCTTTTAAATCCAACTGGTAAAATGTTTTTCCACACTAATTCTCCTTCAGAAAATAATTTACTCTTAACTTTCTTGTTATAACTTCTCTCAACTTTCTTTTTCTGAGCCACCAAATGATTAAAAGCCACAATTCTTTTCCCTTCTAAATCTTGCAACTCAATCGATAGTGCCTCGGAATATTCATCCATAGAAATATCCAAATGCTTAGCCAGTCGATTGGATCTCACTGTCATTTCCAAAGGTAATACAGCATCATGCCCATAAACCAACTCATATGGAGTTGTACTTGTACTATTCCTTTTGAAATTTCTATAAGCCCAAAGCACTTCTACAAGAGATTATGCCAATCTCTAGGATTGTCTTCAATCATTTTCTCTAAAGTATTTTTGACAATCTTGTTTGTTGCCTCAGTTTGTCCATTTGCCTGGGCGTAATATGGTGAAGAGTTTAATATCTGAATGTTGTATTCTTTGGCAAACTCTTTAATCTCATTCCCATTGAACACTATACCTTGATCGACAGTGATAGCTTGGGGTAAACCAAACCTATGTCTCAAATTATTTTTCAAGAATTCAATAACTTAGACCTGTGTCACCACTTTCAAAGGTATTGCCGCTACCCATTTAGTAAAATAGTTAGTGGCTACCAATAAGTAAGAATGTGCTTTAGAAGATGATGGGAAAATTTGCCCAATTAAATCCATTGCCCATCCTCTAAAAGGCCAACGTTTAACTACTGAATGCAGGCTAGTAGCTGGTACCCTTTGAATATTGCCATGCTTCTGGCAACTTTGACATCCTTTTGCATACATTATGAAATCTTTTCTAATGGATGGGCAAAAATATCCATACCTGTTAATCAGCCATCTCATTTTATCACCAGCTTGATGGGCCCCACAAATTCCTTCATGTGCCTCAGCTATATCTTTCATTTGGTCTAATTTACCAATACAAAGTAAAGTCAAACCATCATGAGCCTTCCTAAACAAATCATCTCCCATGACAACATAGTTTAAGGCTTGAAACCTCACCTGCCTACTGCTTTTTTCATTGGGATTCGATAGGTACTTTATTAAAGGGAATCTCCAATCTTCTTCTGTCACATCCAAAGTGAGAATAGGTAGGAAATTCCTACACCTATTTTTAAGTGCAGAAAAGTTTCTTTTCTGAATTCGAATCACCCTTTCCTGAGCTCCTTTAGGTATTTTTAGTCCAGAAGCTGCTTGAGCCATCTCATTAGCCTCTTTATTCTCTAATCTAAACCTATGTGTGAATGTGAAATGGTCAAAGAAACTAGTTAACCATTTGACCTTAGTTAAATACTCCTCTAGAGCACCACTGACACATTTGAACTCTCCCAAAACTTGTTTAATGACTAACTGGGAATCTCCAAAAACTTGGAGGCTTCTAATCCTGAATTCTATGGCCAATTCTAAGCTAATTATCAAGGCTTCATATTCAGCTTGATTACAAGACTGTACATGTTGTGCTTTCAACTGATATGCAAACTGATACATTTGCTTATTTGGTGCAATCAACACAATACCTGCTCCAACTCCTTCATCTATTTTTGAACCATCAAACATCAATTTCCATGGTTCACTTTCCACCAAATTGACCTCATATAGATCTAAATCGACAGAAATGCGAGGGTGTTCCATCAAGAAGTCAGCCAAAGCTTGCCCCTTGACTGCTTTTTGCGACACGTATTTAAGACAATACTCAATTAATGCTAATATTCATTTACCCTGTCTCCCCCTTAAAATTGGTTTAGACAACATATATTTAATAACATCTGTTTGTGCTATCACAAACACTTCTGTTGGCAGCAAATAATGCCTCAATTTAATGGCTGAAAAATAAAGTGCCAAACACAATTTCTCGACAGAATTATATCTAGTTTCAGCATTATTTAGCCTTCTACTTAGGTAGTAAATGGCTTGTTCATGACCCATATCATTTTCTTGAGCCACTAAACAACCAATCGACAGGTTAGAAGCTGATATATACAATTTCAAAGGCTTTTCTGCCACTGGTGGCATAAGCACTAGAGGGTTTGTCAAGTATTTTTTGAGCAAGTCAAAAGCTTCTTGATGGAACACTTCCCATTTAAACTCATGGTCTGACTTAATTTTCACTAAAAGAGAGAATGCTAAAGTTTTCTTGGCCAAATTAGCTATGAATCTCCTCAAAAAATTTACTTTTCCAAGAAAACTTTGCAACTCTTTCTTGATGGCTGGAGTCCTGGCCCCCAAAATGGCTTTGGCTTTATTAGCATCCACTTCTATTCCTTTGTGATGTACTAAAAAGCCTAAAAAATTTCCATCAGATATCCCAAATGCACACTTTAAAGGGTTCATTTTGAGTTTGTATGTCCTCATTCTTTGAAATGTCCGCTACAAATGTTCTAGATGCTCATCAAAACTGTCAGATTTGTTGGCTACATCATTGTGGGGCCTGAAATGTTGAGAGGCGTAAATAGGCTGAATAGATGGACCAGGAGAGTCAAAATATATACAACGCATTCGGCCCTGTTCGGCCAAATAGCCGGTTGATTGAGGGGCCGAGTGGAAAGCGGTTTTGCAGCAAGAGGAGCCGAATAAGTAGTTATACGGTGAATCGGAAGTGGGGCCCAACCTGGAGGCCTAGGAAAGAAAAGATATAAATAGAAGAACGTCAGATAGAACGAGGTAGGTGAGAACTAGTGTGCTTAACTTAAGATATAAGCAATCAAGAGTGTATACACTAACTTATTCATCGGAGTGCTAATTCCGGCACCCCCGACCGGAGTGTTCATTCCTTTTCAGGTGGCTAGCTGAGGATCACGCGCGTCCCCCAGGATCAGAAGAGTATTTCCAAACCACATCCCCACAATTGGCGCCCTCTGTGGGAATACTCAAATACATCCATGGCGGGTGTAACGAAAGACCCTTCGATAGTCACTGATGAGACCACACAGAGAGACGACCTCACTCCAACAAACATGCTTGGATCGGAGACTTTCACCGTAAGACGTGCTTTGAACTTCGCGTCACCCTCTACTTCAACGGATGAGACAATGCAAGCGATCATGGAACAAGCAAAGCAAAACGAACAAAGGTTGGAGAACATGATCGCTGAGAACGAACGTCTCCGTCAGGATTTGGCCTTGGAAGTGGCAAAGTCCAAGCAAGCCGTACGCCAAGATCCGGAACGACCTCTAAGGGTAGATGGTCGACGACCTCGAGCCCGACAACAAGACACTGATATCGACTCTGACTCATTATCCCCAGAGCCTAAGAAAAAGGGATGACCTGAAACTACCAGTTCCTCTAAAGAGAGTCCACGTATAAGGCATAAGCGAAGAAGAAACAGTTCAAACGAAGAAGACCAACACGATCCCTTTGTACGACGGATTGCAAGGGCATTGCTACCCAAGAAATTCAAAGCACCGCAATTCACCTTGTACGACGATAAATCCGACCCCACCGATCACATCTTCCATTACAAGCAAGCCATGACGCTGCATGCAGACGACGAGGCTCTCATGTGCAGAATATTTCCGAGCAGTTTGGGACCACTGGCTGTCAGGTGGTATTATAAACTGGAGCTGGCTTTGATCAAGAGCTTCCACCAACTCCAAAAATCCTTCAGGGAAAGGTTTATCACTAATGAGGTCCAGCCAAAGCAAGCCGATTCCCTCTGGGCAATGCAGATTCAATCGAGGGAAACCCTTCGTGCGTATTCAGCGCGATATTAGAAGTGTTTTAATTTGGTAGATGATGCTTGCAATGACTCCATGGCCATTATCGCCTTCAAAATGGAATTACATCCCAACAGTGCCCTCCGTAGATCTTTGACCAGATGGCCCCCCAAAACAGTCTGGTCGTTGATTAAGAAAGTTGAGGAATACTGTAAAGTGGAAGATAACGCCCTGCGGGTTAAAGCTGGAAACGTGGCCAACAAGATGGCTCCTTCTGAAATTGCTCAACCGTTAAATTCTGTACCACCTCAGAGCCTTGAATCACGGCATCGGGCTAAATGAGACAAGAGACAGGATTCTCACCGATCAAGCAACCAATGCCCCCACCGAGCAAATGAACAACTGCAAGTCGATAGCAGGCGCACAAGGGGTGCCGACAAGAAATATACAGAGTTGTTAGAGCCGATCAGTACAGTCATGTCCAAAATCCAACACCTGTCGTTCTTCAAATGGCCGTCGAAAATGGTGGGACCTCCCGACACGCGAAGACGAGATAGGCGGTGCGAGTATCACAAGGATCATGGCCATGATACTGAGAGTTGTTATGCATTGAAGGATCACCTGGAGGAATTGGTACAAGATGGTCGGCTACAACAGTACGTTCGAAAAGGTAACTCAACCAAAGCAATAGCTTTAAGACAGGATTCACCTCCACTCGGTGTGATCCACATGATATACAGCCTGCCAATGCCATCTGCGGTGCATACGATTCAGTCGAATCCCGACCCTCAAAATCAACTCACTCTAGCTAAGCGATCCCATGAAGCTAGGAGCATTGCTTTTGATAATTCAGACTTGGCCGGAGTGACACTTTCCCACATTGATCCCTTGGTAATCGAGTTACGCGTAAACCGATTCACCGTTGAGCGCATAATTATTGATCCAGGAAGCACATTGGAAGTTAGGTATTATAAGACATTCACCAAACTCAGCTTCTCCAAATCGAATCTCTCTCCGGCACCTTATCCACTATTCGGCTTCAACGCCAATCCAGAATACCCGTTGGGAAAAATCACACTACCCGTTCTAGCGGGCTCCCGAACAGTGGAAGTGGAATTCTTGGTCGTCAAGCTGTCGTCGCCGTATAATCTCATCATGGGGCGAACTTGGTTGCACACCATGCAGGTCGTGCCAAGCACCTATCATCAATTGCTATGCTTCCCGACAGACCGCGGAATTGAGAAAATCCGTGGCTCCGGCATAAGCATGTTATCTCTTTGCTGGAAAGTCGCCAAAAGAGTCGCAAGTGAATTCTATTTAGGTGCCGGATCGAGAGAGCCTCGACGATGTTGGGCGGCTCCCAAGTTAAAA
Organism: Camellia sinensis; assembly: GCF_055761805.1. Classification (NCBI taxonomy): domain Eukaryota; kingdom Viridiplantae; phylum Streptophyta; class Magnoliopsida; order Ericales; family Theaceae; genus Camellia; species Camellia sinensis. The sequence continues at coordinate 20,851,513 of NC_138966.1, forward strand.
GGCCACGGAAGCCCTAGATTGAGTTGAAATCAACGGAAACCCAGACAGGTTCTTCATGGTCGGCGCCTCCCTGAATCAAGCTGACAGACAGCAACTAATTTTCTTCCTTCTCGGCAACCTTGATGTATTTGCTTGGATTCCATATGAGATACCAGGTATAGATCCGTCTGTTTCGTAACACCGGTTGAATGTTGACCCTAAATGCAACCTGATCATCTAGAAAAGTCGACGGTCAGCCGCAGAGCACACTACCGCCGTTGTTGAGGAGGTTGACAAGTTGCTTGATACTGGGGCAATCAGTGAAGTGACCTACCCTACATGGCTCTTTAATACTGTAGTTGTGAAGAAGAAAAATGGTACTTGGTGAGTGTGCGTTGATTTCACGGACCTAAACAAAGCTTGCCCTAAGGATTGTTTTCCCCTACCTAGAATTGACCAACATGTAGATGCGACGGCACGCCATCAGCGTATGAGCTTCCTCGATGCTTACAGAGGCTACCATCAAATTGCCATGGATCCGGAGGACCAAGACAAAACTGCATTTCTCACCCCAACAGGAACCTACTGCTATAAGGTTATGCCTTTTGGGCTGAAGAATGTAGGGGTAACTTACCAAAAACTGGTCACTGCCATCTTCAAGGAGCAACTCGGCCAGACTATGGAAGTGTACATTGATGACATGGTGGTCAAGTCCAAAGAAGAGCAAACTCATCTAGCTGATCTAGAAGAGACATTCAGCATTTTACGCAAATACAAAATGAAGCTAAACGCTTCCAAATGTGCGTTTGGGATTGGCTCTGGCAAATTCTTGGGTTACATTGTCAACCACCAAGGAATCGAAGGCAACTCGAGGCAAATCATAGCAATCTTGGAGCTCGGCTTCCATCGTTTAGTGAAAGAGGTTCAAAATTTAATGGGGATGGCCGCCGCACTCAACAGGTTCATCAATCAGTCCATAGATCGCTGTCGATAATTCTTTCATACACTACGGCAGGACTAGGCTTTCGAATGGTCCGCCGAGTGCAAAGCCGCTTTCAATGGCCTGAAGACCTACCTCTAATCAGTGCCACTCTTGACAACACCTTCGGCAAGTGACCCGCTCATTTTGTATCTGGCAGTTTCCGATCGGGCCATCAGTGCCGTACTGATAAAGGAAGAGCTGGGGAGTAGCGGCCAGGGTATTATATGAGAAAGGTAATGGTTGATGCCGAAACACGCTACCTTCCGCTGGAAAAACTCATCCTAGCCCTAGTCATGGCGGCAAGAAAACTGATACATTACTTCCAGGGGCATAGCATCGGGGTGCTAATAGATTATCCCCTCCGATCAATAGTACGTAGTGCAAAAGCATCAGGATGTGTTTCAAAGTGGGCTCTTGAACTCGGCCAGTACGATATTCAGTTTCTACCTAGAACCTCAATCAAGGGACAGGTGCTTGCCGACTTTGTTGCCGAATTCACTGGGGGTCTTGCCGACTTCAAGCCCGATGAAATTCGACCAAAGCCGAACTGGAGAATTTATGTTGGGGACATTTGGCAGTTGTACTGTGATGGATCATCCAATCAAAGGGGCAATGGAGCCGGAGTAGTAATCATGGCTCCCGACGACGCAATAATTGAGCAGGCCGTTAAGCTCGGCTTCGAATCATCAAATAACGAAGCCGAATGCGAAGCCCTTCTAACCGGTTTGTGGAATGCACATCTTCTGGGTGCTCGGCATTTGCTTGTATTTTGCGATTCAAAACTGGTGATCAAACAGCTAAAGAGGGAGTACGCTGTACTGTGATGGATCATCCAATCAACGGGTAGTGGAGCCGGAGTAGTAATCATGGCTCCCGACGGCGCAATAATTGAGCAGGCCGTCAAGCTCGGCTTCGAATCATCAAATAACGAAGCCGAATGCGAAGCCCTTCTAACCGGTTTGCGGAATGCACATCTTTTGGGTGCTCGGTGTTTGCTTGTATTTTGCGATTCAAAACTGGTGATCAATCAGCTAAAGGGGGAGTACGCTGCAAGAAACGAATGGCGGCTTACATGAAAACGGCTAACTCCTTGCTGGCAAAATTTGACCATCATGAATTGAATCAGATAACACGTGATCAGAACATACATGCAGATGCCCTGGCTTGCCTAGTCTCCACCATTAACTCAGAGATTAAACGGACCATCGAAGTAGGTTTCATCCCGGAGCCGAGCATTGGCCCTTCGGAAGAAGTCCAGGTCAATGTCATAGAATTTGAACCGAGTTGGATGGATCCCATTGCTGCATTCCTGTCTTCTGAACAGCTCCTAGAGGACAAGAAAGAAGTGCACAAGCTGCGAAACAAAGCCCTGCGATACTACTTGGATCCGCAAGGAAAGCTTTATAAAAAATCCCTTTCTGGTCCATATTTAGAATGCGTGCATCCGGACAAAGTCGAAGAGCTTCTAACTGAAATACATGAAGGTGGTTGTGGAGCCCATTCTGGCGAGCGCTCTTTGGCTCATCGAGCCGTGACATAGAGGTATTACTGGCCGATAATGAGAGCCGACGCCGAATGTTACGTGAAAAAGTGTGAACAGTGCCAGAAGTTCTCTTCTTTAACCTACCTGCTTGCTGAAGAGCTAAGCCCCATAACTAGTCCTTGACCGTTCACCCAATGGGGACTTGACATCGTCAGACCATTGCCTCGTGCCCCAGGCAACAAGCAATTTTTGATTGTCGCGACAGATTATTTTACAAAATGGGTAGAAGCGGAGGCATTAACGCACATCCGAGATACCGACGTGAAGCGTTTTATTTGGAGAAATATCATAACACGATTCGGCATTCCAAGAGCACTTATCTCAGACAACGGCACCCAGTTTGATTGTGGCGTCTACCGAGAGTTGTGCAGCAAGTATGGTATTCGGCCTTACTTTTCCACACCGACTTATCCATAAAGCAATGGTCAAGCTAAAGCCTCTGACAAATCCATCTTGGATGGCATCAAGAAGAGACTGGAGAAAGCTAGAGGAAAATGGGTCGAAGAATTGCCGAGTGTGTTGTGAGCTCATCAAACTACACCGAGGCGATCCACTGGGGAAACGTCGTTTGCTCTATGCTTTGGAACCCAGGCAATCATACCCCTCGAGATCAGCCTCCCAACCTTGAAATCGAAATTTTTTTATATGGGCCAAAACGATATGATGCTAGCCTTGGATTTGATTCTGATTGAAGAACGAAGAGACTGTGCCCTTGCATCCATGGTGCGGTATTGTAGACGCGCCCGTGGGCCTCGCTACAGTTCGGACTCGATTTGTGTCACGGTTCTTAATCTGAACCAAAGAGTCCGAATCTGGCAAATCGTTTTGAGAAAACAGATTTTTGAAAGAAGTGCCAAACATGGACTGCTTTGCCAGATACAGAGTCGCCACCTAAATATTTTAAAATGGGGGAATTTAGGAAACCCTGACTCGGTGCCGAAGGCCACATGTCCGTCATCACCGGAGTTGTCTCGGCTCGGGAGCTTGGGTACGATCGGGGAAGGTCAGCTATGAGCACCCCCTTTCGCCCGGTCCGAAGACCGGCCTCTACTAACCATGATATCCGATTTTGAAAACGTTATGTGTTCTTAAACCAATTATTAGCCTAGCGTTTACTATGTTATGCGCGCAACAAACAAGTATAGACTAGATTGCCTAATTTGGAAATAAGCATTGCATATCCGTTTGTTTTGGAAAAATGTTTTGGAATTTGCTACTCGCAAGTAGGCTAAAATACGGATTTCAACGAGTTTTTCCAACTCAAACAATCCAACCTTCACCCACAGGCATTCAAACAGTTTATCTCATATAAGCATCTAGCCGCATGGCAAACATACTGTCATGGCAACACTCACACGCATGCGGTATGCTAAAGCATAAATACTTACAATGTACTCCGTGCCAAAATAATAAACTAGTTAGCAAACATGCGTGATCCTAGTTCATTTTCAAATGTCTAATGCAACACATACAGGATGCAGTTAGAATAGGCTCGGCTAATCTAAACATGGCATGTGAAATGCAATCAATTAATGCATGTATTCAATTCGGAATTGAAATACAAATGCAGTTAGAATGATGTACCGAGCCCGGTGCATGTAAAACAAATGGATGAATGCACGCATGCATAGCATAAGGTATGCTAAATTAAACATGTCCTAATACTAACCATCATAAGCTGGTAAATAAAAGGGAAGAAAGACGTGGGGTTGGAAGACATACACACACTCACGCACACTTATTACACAATTGCCCTCACTCGGAGGGTCCGAATAAATATTACAGTACGAATAAATAATTAACTACTTAATTAATTATTACAGAATTCCTATTTAATCAATAAATTAAATGCAAAGGGAAGGTGGCCACGGCCCCCGCCTCGGGATGCGCGAATGATGCATGCTTGACCCATATCGCCCGGAAACTCGTTGCCATAGCACTACTGCCTCTGTTTTCACTGCCTTTTCTTCTCTGAAAACTTGTCAAAGTCCCAGAGAACCTTCTATGAGCATTGCAGAACATCATCGGCTGGGAGGGATGGCCACCGGCCGTGTACAATATCCATCGGCTGGAGATAAAGCTATCGGCACTAAATAAATGGCCGGTCGGCACTGAATGTTGCCGGTCGGCAGAAACTTCCTGCAGAAGACAGTTTTGACAGCAACAAAGGACAGACAGTGTATGGCATGAAATTCCAAGCAAATGTGTGCACCAACACATCCCTTGTCATGCTTTTGACTCAAAGGGGGATGTTCCTTGATTCTCGGACCACCAATTGCGCATTTCGATGCGTGATGGTCCAAGAAACCAAGTATGCGCTTTGATTTCAAATGTCATGCAAACCAAACAAACACATAAAGCCCAAACTCTATCACATGATCAAGAGGCAAGGCATGCATGCCAATGCAATGCAATGCAACCTAGGTATGCAAACAAGAATACAAGCATGCTATGCAACTACATGGCATACACAATGCTAACAACATAACATGCGCAACGCTTTGAAACATGGCATACACAATGCAAGATGGGCTTACACCAATACAAGTGGACCTCAGCCACACTCACATAGGAGGCCATAAGATGAAAATAAAGTGCCTCGAAATGCGTGCACACGGGCACGCAAACCGAGGCAATGGCATATGCAATGCAATGGCTAAAATGGCATATAGAATGCAACATGGACTTATACTAACATGAGAGAGCCTCAGCCACACTCACATAAGAGGCCGATGGATGAAAATGAAGTGCCTCGAAATGCGTGCACACGGGCACGCAAACCGAGACAATGGCATATGCAATGCAATGGTATGGAAAATGATATGCAAACATGCTAATGGGATTTTAGCACTGAAATGTGGGGGAAAACAGCCCCGAAATGAGGCAAAAGCACACCCGATGCATGGAATAGTCCCGAAACATGAATTTTGGCACCCGAAATGGCCTATAGCTATACCAAACATTCACAGTATGGACATGAAATGAATAGACAGTAGCAAGGCAGCCCCAAAATAAGCATTTTTCCAGTTCAAAGCATGGCCAAACAGCAAACATGAATAGGGCAAAACTAGTATGCAAAAATGGCCCTAAATATGAGATTATGAAGCAACTCACAGCTGCTGACTCCAAATAGGTTAGGGCCCTTCAACAACATTGAAGAGGGGCCCAAAATACGCACATTTACAGAACTGTAAAAACCCCAAAAACAAACATAGGTATGGCTAAGCTCTTATGCAAGAAATGGGCCAAAAGGTGGCCAAAGAAGCAAGTATACAAAACATTCATCAAACAGCCAAAGACCCTTAATGAAACATGACAAGGGGGTCAAAATATGGCTGTTTTTAGTTCGGACCAAAGTCCAAAAACAGCAACATCAGGGGCTTCCAAGGCATGCAAAAATGGGACCCAAAAGAGAATATAAAGGCAAGTATAGCATGGAGGTCCCAAACAGTGTTGAGCCCTTCTTCAATGTTGAAGAGGGGCTAAAAATAAGCCTATTTACAGTTTACATCATGCTCCGAAACAGATCACGTATAGGCCAAGAATAACATGCAAGATAATGGCATTAAAGAGGGGTAATGAAGCAAGTGCAAGCTACTGTCCTCAAACAGCAAGAGGTCCTGAATCAAACATGAAGAGGACCTCAAAATATGATGATTTACAGTTTGGGTCGGAGCCCAAAAATGCAAGCAACTATGACTTAGATATGAAGCAAGAAAAGACTAGAAAAGGGAAGAGAATGACTCACCCTTGAAGACCAGCAAACCAGCACCTCTTGCACCAAGTTTAGGTGCTCCTAAGCTCTGAAGAACAGCCTCAAGTTGCTGCAATGGAGTAAGGACGCCTTGTGCTATGATTTGATGAAGAAATGGCCCAAGAACAAGGGTGTTTGATCACTCTAACACACCCAAATGTAGAGAGAGAGAGATATAGAGAGAGAGAGGGTGATATATATGTTATATGTATGTATTAGGTCTGGTTTTGCTGAACCAAAACAATGGAGGAGGATGGCTTCCTTTTATAGAGCAAGGAAAATGACATAAAGCTTCTCAAAGAAGCTATACAAAAGGGTCAAAGGGACCAAGCTTCTAAGAGAAGCTAATGCAAAGGTGCAAGCTTCTTGAGGAAGCCAAGACAAGGGGTCAAAGCTTCCTCAAGAAGCTTTGAGCAAAGGGTGCAAAAAGAAAGGGTCAAAAGGTGTGCAAAGGGTGCAAAACAGCCACACACGTGCATGAGGAGCAGGGTCTGTGCATTCCAGCTGCCACAGCTGGCATCCATTCAATCTGTAGAATACTCCGGAAGGTCATCGGCTAGCAAAAAAAGTCGGTCGGCTACTTTAATCTGCCGGTCGGCAATCTATTTGGCCGGTCGGCCATCTGTTCTGGCCGGTCGGCCATATATTTGGTCGGTCGGCAGGAAAAATCTGCTCTGCAGGTCCAACTTCAAACGGGCATAACTTCTTCATATAAACTCCTTTTTAGGTCAATCTTGTATCCAAATTGAAGCCCCGGAAGTAAGATTTCCAATGGAACCAGCCTTGCATCAAAATTCCAACTGTACAAAAAGTTATGCTTATTTTGGTGAAGGCTGCTCAGTTTCGATCCAACCGGGATGATGCCCAACTTCAACCAATCATATCTCCGCCCTCCAGACTCGGATTTAAGAGATTCTTGAATGAAAAATGAAGCCCCTGAAGTGTTCTTTCCAACGGTGGTGGCCTCATAGATTAACTCCAAGTGTATAGACTGATAAGCTTGATTTAGCGAGGACTGCCCGTCCCTCTCCTAGTGATTCTTGCCTATCTTCTTCTCCAACTTGGCTTCTCCCCTCTTCTCCTCTTTTCTTCAACTTCAAACCCCTAAGTAAGGTGTTTTGAAAGTTTTTTCAAAGATTTCATCTCTCTTTCATTCATTTCCACCTTGTCCTTGCTCGGTTTATCGAAAAGCGCATTTTTTGACAAAATGTGAGCCTTGGAACATCGTAGAAATTTTATTTCAAAAATGTTTCGAAAGAGAGGGTTTTAAGGTCTAAAAACCATTAAAAATAGCTTTGGTCTAAAATGGGGTGTGAAGTTGGGATTTGTCTCTCTTCTTGCCGAAGAAGTTGAACCTTTGCCCTGCACACCTTTCTCTACCAAGTAAACCATCAGTAACGCCCAAGTCTTATGGGTTGTCAAAAATGGGGTGTCTACAGGTATCAGCAGCAGCTTGCTAAGTCGTATAATCAACGCGTTCAGCTGCGCTGCTACACACCAGGAGAGTTGGTCCTGAAGAAAGTACTCCCAGCTGCTAGGAAACTGGCTGATGGCAAATTGGGTCCTAACTGGGACGGCCCTTATCAGGTCGATTAGATCGCGAGAGTAGGGGTATATCGGCTCAAAGACATGTCTGGAAGGATTCTGCCACAGCCTTGGAATTCAACGCACTTGTGCAAATTTATCATTAAACCTAACCTGTGGGGAATGATACTAGTTTTGAACGGCTCACCATGTACATATTTCACTTTTGCAATGCAAAGTTTCCCGTTTCGTCACTGCACAAGTTCAAAAGCCTCCGGATCCAGAGTGCCCATAATGGATACCACGATTGGCCAAGCCAAGTCTCCGAATTCGAAGCCCCATTGGTGCATGACATCTTTGGGCCGATTAAGCCTCCGGATTCGGAGCGCCCTTCATGGATATAACGATTGGCCAAGCCAAGTCTCCGAATTCGGAGCCCCATCGGTGCATGGCACCTTTAGGCCGATTAAGCCTCCAGATTCGGAGCGCCCTTCATGGATATCACGATTGGCCAAACCAAGTTTCCAAATTCGGAGCCCCATCGGTGCATGGCACCTTTGGGCCGATTAAGCCTCCGGATTCGGAGCGCCCTTCGTAGATATCACGATTGGCCAAGTCTCCGACTTCGGAGCCCCATAGGTGCATGACATATTTGGGCCGATTAAGCCTCCGAATTCGGAGCGCCCTTCGTGGACATCACGATTGGCCAAGCCAAGTCTCCAAATTCGGAGCCCCATCGGTGCATGACACCTTTGGGCCGATTAAGCCTCCAGATTCGGAGCGCCCTTCGTGGATATCGCGATTGGCCAAGCCAAGTCTCCGAATTCGGAGCCACATAGGTGCGTAACATCTTTGGGCCGATTAAACCTCCGGATTTGGAGCGCCCTTTGTGGATATCACAATTGGCCAAGCCAAGTCTCCGAATTCAGAGCCCCATTGGTGCATGGCACCTTTGGGCCGATCAAGCCTCCGAGTTCAGAGAGCCCTTCGTGGATATCACGATTGGCCAAGTCTCTAAATTCAGAGCCCCATAGGTGCATGACATCTTTGGCCTGATTAAGCCTTCAGATTTGGAGCGCCCTTCGTGCATATCACGATTGGCCAAGCCAAGCCTCGAAATTCGAAGCCCCATCGGTGCATGGCACCTTTGGGTTGATTAAGCCTCTGGATTCGGAGTGCCATTCGTGGATATCACGATTGACCAAGCCAAGTCTCCAAATTCGGAGCCCCATCGGCGCATGGCACCTTTGGGCCGATTAAGCCTCCAGATTCGGAGCGCCCTTCGTGGATATCACGATTGGCCAAGCCAAGTCTCTGAATTCAGAGCCCCATCGGTGCATGGCACATTTGGGCCGATTAAGCCTCTGGATTCGGAGCGCCCTTTGTGGATATCACGATTGGCCAAGTCTCCGAATTCGGAGCCCCATAGGTGCATGACATATTTGGGCCGATTAAGCCTCCAGATTCGGAGCGCCCACCATGGATATCACAATTGGCCAACCCAAGTCTCCAAATTCGGAGCCCCATCAGTGCAGGACACCTTTGAGCCGATTAAGCCTCCGGATTCAGAGCGCCCTTCGTGGATATCGCGATTGGCCAATCCAAGTCTCCGAATTCGGAGCCCCATTGGTGCGTGACATCTTTGGGCCGATTAAGCCTCCGGATTCGGAGCGCCCTTCGTGGATACCACGATTGGCCAAGCCGAGTCTTCGAATTTGGAGCCCCATTGGTGTATGGCACCTTTGGGCTGATTAAGCCTCCGGATTCAGAGTGCCCTTCGTGGATATGACGATTGGCCATGTCTCTGAATTAGGAACCCCATAGGTGCATGACATCTTTGGGCCGATTAAGCCTCTGGATTTGGAGCGCCCTTCGTGCATATCACGATTGGCCAAGCCAAGTCTCCGAATTCGGAGCCCCATCGGTGCATGGCACCTTTGGGCCGGTTACGCCTCCAGATTCGGAGTGCCCTTCGTAGATATCACGATTGACCAAGCCAAGTCTCCGAATTCGGAGCCCTATTGATGCATGGCACCTTTGGACTGATTAAGCCACCAGATTCAGAGCGCCCTTCGTGGATATCACGATTGGCCAAGCCAAGTCTCCGAATTCGGAGCCCCATCGGTGCATGGCACCTTTGGGCCGATTAAGCCTCCAGATTCGGAGCACCATTCGAGAATATCACGATTGGCCATGTCTCCGAATTCGGAGCCCCATAGGTGCATGACATCTTTAGGCCGATTAAGCCTCCGGATTCTGAGCGCCCTTTATGGATATCCCGATTGGCCAAGCCAAGTCTCCGAATTCGGAGCCCCATAGGTGCGTGACATCTTTGGGCCGATTAAGCCTCCGGATTCGGAGCGCCCTTCGTGGATACCACGATTGGCCAAGCCAAGTCTCCGAATTCGGAGCCCCATCGGTGCATGGCACCTTTGGGCCGATTAAGCCTCCGGATTCGGAGCACCCTTCGTGGATACCACGATTGGCCAAGTCTCCGAATTTGGAGCCCCATAGGGGCATGACATCTTTGGGCCGATTAAGCCTCCAGATTCGGAGCGCCTTTTGTGCATATCACGATTGGCCATGCCAAGTCTTCGAATTCGGAGCCCCATCAGTGCATGGCACCTTTGGGCCGATTAAGCCTTCGGATTCGGAGCGCCCTTCGTGGATATCACGATTGGCCAAGCCAAGTCTTAGAATTCGGAGCCCCATCAGTGCATGGCACCTTTGGGCGGATTAAGCCTCCAGATTCGGAGCGCCCTTCGTGGATATCACGATTGGCCAAGTCTCCGAATTCGGAGCCCCATAGGTACATGACATCTTTGGGCGGATTAAGCCTCCAGATTCGGAGCGCCCTTCATGGATATCCCGATTGGCCATGCCAAGTCTCCGAATTCGGAGCCCCATAATTGCGTGATATCTTTGGGCCAATTAAGCCTCTGGATTCAGAGCACCCTTCGTGGATACCATGATTGGCCAAGCCAAGTCTCCAAATTTGGAGCCCCATCGGTGCATGGCACCTTTGGGACGATTAAGCCTCCGGATTCGAAGCGCCCTTCGTGGATATCACGATTTGCCAAGTCTCCGAATTTGGAGCCCCATAGGTGCATGACATCTTTGGGCCGATTAAGCCTCCAGATTCGAAGTGCCTTTTGTGCATATCACGATTGGCCAAGCCACGTCTCCGAATTCAGAGCCCCATCGGTGCATGGCACCTTTGGGCCAATTAAGCCTCCGGATTCGGAACACCCTTCGTGGATATCACGATTGGCCAAGCCAAGTCTCCGAATTCGGAGCCCCATTGGTGCATGGCACCTTTAGGCTGATTAAGCGTCCGGATTCAGAGTGCCCTTTGTGGAGCCCCATCTTTGCATGACATCTTTGGGCCGCTTAAGTATCCGGATTCAAAGCCCCATTCGCGCGATGCCTATGGGCCGAATGAGATTATGGATTCCGAGTCCCTTCGTAGATATCATGATTGGTCTACAAAAACCTTCCGAATTCAGAGCCACAGCTATGCATAACACATTTAGGCCGAATAATATTTCGGATTCGGGGCGCCCTTCGCGACGAAGGTTAAAGTAGAATGCTTCGTTAAGTTGAGCCAGCAAAAATCATTTACGCATCGAAGCATACAAACATTGAAAATTAAAAGCTTAATTAAGTTAGGCCGGCACAACTGCATAAACGAATTGCAACATGCAAACATTCGAAATGAGATGCATAATCAAACATGGAAACATTCATAATGAAACATAGACGTTTAAAATGAAATGTTTTATTAAATTAGCCAATAGATACATTCAGAATGAAACATAGCGTTTACAATATATATGTAATCCTATTCGGCATCGCCCTCGTCATCGCTCTTCTCAATTTCAAAAGTGCCGAAAGGAAAGTGCTAACGTTGATATAAGGGCAACATCGATTCAATTCCTGCTCTTTGGAGTGCCTCCGAGGCTTGGAGAGCCTTAATCCATCTATGCCTAAAGCCCCAGTTCTCGCATCGGCAGACCTCTTCCGCGAGTTTCTCTTTGGTCTTGTTTATCTCGACTTTCCGCCCATTGTGGAAGCCTTTCTCATAACCCATGGTCCTTGCATTTTCTACGGCAAACATGTTCGCTATATCTCGATCGGCAATCGCATGACTTAACAGCCGTTGGGTCACCCTCTCCTCCACGACCGGGTTAGATTGACCTGCCATACGCGGCTCGGTGGTTTGAGTCTTCCTAAGCTCCCTAGGCTCACACTCAGCCTTCTCCACGCGAGCCTCCAAATTTCGAATTCGTTCGTCCTTCTTTTCTATCTCCCGCCGCACGGCGCGCAGACGCATACCGACTTCATAGGCAGTGTACAGTCCTCTCACCGCTTCATGGATTCCCTCTCGAAATACTTCAAAATCCTGTTGACCGACCATCGACTGCTGGACTTCCGGTGGAAAAATATATCGAACGAACTCGACTGCTACACCTAGGTCGTTGACAATGGAGTCTGCCTCCGTCATCGGTTTATTCCCCACAAAAACAGCAAAACTCAACGCTCGCGACGTCGCGCTGGCCTCACTTCTCGGTCGCAGGCGTGGGGAGCTTCCCCGTTGCTGTTTCTCCTTACGGGGTGATCTGCTTTGACGACTTGGGAGCTAACGTTTTTCCCGTTCCTTGGACGTCCTACCTCCCATACGTGTAGGCTCGCTGCTGCGATTCATTGCAATGTCAAGCTCAGCCAATGTTCGTCTTCTCCTTTGCTGTTGAAGAGCAGTCTATTTGACATTCGCACTTGTCTAACCTTACGCAACAAACTGGTTTAAATTGAGTCTGAACACAATAAGTGGAATCACTGGCTCGAAGAGTCCACCCCATTTATTTCTAGCGCTTGCAACACCCCCGAGGCGATTTCATTAACGCTAAAATCCAAAAGCCCGAAACTGATCGACGTGCGCCGCATCCACCCCATGAACTACTAATATTCGGCTTTTTGGAGTTCATGCAATGGTTGGGGCAAGGGCAGATTTATTAATCTAATCGACCAAACATCTAAGCCTGATGCCGATCGATCTATGCCAAAGCCACTCTATGAACTACTAATATTCGGCTTTTTGGAGTTCATGCAATGGCTGGGGCAAGGGCAGATTTATTAATCTAATTGGCCAAACATCTAAGCCTGACGCCGATCGATCTGTGCCACAGCCACTCCATGAAATACTAATATTCGGCTTTTTGGAGTTCATGCAATGGCTGGGGCAAGGGCAGATTTATTAATCTGATCAGCTATTCGACCAGGATAAATTGTTAAATTGCCTAGTTATCTAATCGGCAAGTGTACATGAATGTCTTATCCAAAATACCAAAAAACAATACCATTCATTAATAGCAAAGTACAAAGAAAACTTTCATTAGTAAATTGGGCACAAATTGTAGCCATTTTACATGTGAAAACTACTAAACAAATATGAAAACTACTAAACAAAAGCTACAAACTCGCATGTCACCTTACACATGAAAATTACTAAACTAAAGATTGCGACAATACATTCAAAATACTTAAACAAAAACAACTAAAATGTCACCCTAATCAATCCTCAGAGTCAAACTCCAGCGGCCCAACATCCACTTGCTCGAATGGAATCAGCATAGCCAATGTCACATTAGCAGCAGCAAGGGCTTTGAGCCAGCCGTGTTTGAATCCCCGATTCTCGAATTTGGGGACTTCTTCTACATAGTTTGTGAGGGCAGCGCTCTGGCCGGCCTCATACACCTTGGAAGCCTCAGAGTCGGCTACTTCCTTCACCACCTTCGATTCTTTCAAGTCGGCCTCAAGTTTAGCGATAGCCTCTTGGGCTAACTTGAGCATAGTTTCGCTCGCGTTCGCCCTCTCCTCGGCGGCCAATATGAGCTGTTCTGCATTTTTGGCCCTCTCCATCTCGGCCTCGGCCCTCGTGGCTTCCATCTTTGCCCTCACCGCTTCGAACTCAGTCATGCTCCTCTGGCCTTCAACTTCCGATTGTAAGCGGCCAAGTCGTTCAACGGCGTCATGCTGGCGACGGCCTATCTCGGCTATCCTCCCGACCGTCTGCAAGCAAAACAGGAAATTAAAACCAAAATAATGTTTGCACAAAAGGAAAAGACAAGGTTAAGGTATTTACTAAAAGAGCCGATTGAGCGGCTAATGCTATTGCCAAAAGATCTAGCTCTGCCTAAAAAGCCGCCTTTTCAGCCGGCAATGAGACGGACGCAGCCATGCTCAATGCCACGACTGGGTCTTTAATAGCCGACGTGTCAGAGGAGATCAGCATGTTTTTTATCTTCGGTTGAATGACAAAAGGCACAATCACATCCGACTCCTCTAAACGTAGCTGTTTGCCAGCACAGTTTTCTTCAGAGCCGGCCTCAACCTCGGCAGGATGCTTCTTCGTCCGCTCAGCCTCTTCATTGATCTACACAACCGCCTCAACCTTAGCATTTCGGGTTTGAGCCGTTTCTTCCTCAACAGGTAGGGAGGGCTGAACTTCGGCGGCAGGTAGCACTTCAGATTGAATGGCCTCTGCCCTTCGCTGCGTGGCCATTCTTTCCGCATTTTTCTTTTTGGCAAGCTGTGTGAGGCTTAACCTAGCCGTCTTCGGGGTATGCGCCGGGAAGGTCCTCCAAACCGGTAAAAATGTCATCAAATGGAAGGTCCTCTCAGCCCGAAGTGGACGGAGGGTTGGCTGAATTGAGGTTGGCTTCCTCAAAGGCCAACCTCAGAGCCTCGTCTACTTCGGCTTCGGATTTATCTGAGTCGGCGACCTCAACTACTTCCGCCCGCTTCGAATCAGATCCCTCTAGACTAACTTGCCGCAAGTTTTTGAAGTCGGTCAAAATAAGAGTCGTAAGAAACTCTTCACCCTTCGGAATTAGGATGTTTTCTACCGCCGAGAAGGTCGTATAAGTCGGCTCGTATCGAAGCAGAACGTGGGCCACCCTCCCTTCTTTCTGGAGACTCGGGCGGCCGAAATATTTGAGTGCGACTTTGATTTTCGAAAGAACGACGTCGTCGGTTGAAGTCAAGACTTTCTTCAAATCGTTTCCTGCACAAGCAAAACCAAGAGGACTCAAAAATGAAGTTTTATAAACATAAAAAAATAAACACAAGAAGCTATACGGCCACCTGGTTCGCCCCTCCATTTGGAAATAGGATCAAGGCGATCCTTGCCTTCGCCGAATTTCCAGTTACCTTGGACAACGACCATAACATCATCGACTCGCTTCCCAGAACTGGAAAGCATAGTCACTAATTGATGGTCGGTGTCCTTGGCTCTAAGGAAATAACGTCCATGCCGACCAGAAGACTTGGCCAAGGCATAACAATGCCGAATAGCAGGTATGCAGAGGTTAATCTTAAGGCAACGATTTAGCTCTATGATCTCCATTACGATTCTAAAAAAGTTGACATTAGGTTGGGAGGGGATTAGACTCCAATAGTGGAGGACAGCCCTAAGAAATAGGTAAAGTGGGAAACGGATTCCGTCTTCAACAATTGACAAGAGGGGGAAAACAATTGTGCATTCATCAACCCTCTCCATATCGAGGGTGCCATCTGTCACAAGCAACAAACGGACGTCATCAGAAATAGAAAAATGGCGTCGAAAGCCAGAGATTCGGTCCGCGGAGAGGAGGTCTTTCAGGTGCTTTGCCATTTTGGTCAGCCTATAGGAGCGTACTAAACTAAAGGCAAACCAGGAAAAGGGATTCAAAGCAGCGGAAGAGAACTTACAAAAGATGGAGAGGACGGTGAAAGATGAATGGAAGTTGCAGAGACGAGTTGGAAGGCAGTCCAAAAACTAGCATCCAAAAAATGTGTGTTTGAAAAGACGACAAGATTTTAAATCACAATAAATAGAAGCGTATGAAGGGACAGGAAGTTGAAATGATAACCGAGAGGTGTGTGCTCTGACATTTGCTTTGGAATGAGGTTAGTTGTCGAATTTCGGCTCTGAATTTTCAAGTTCGAAACCAAACACTCCAGCTAACTGTTATTAGTGGAGTGCTTGGGGGGCAATTGTGGGGGCCGAAATGTTGAGAGGCATAAATAGGCTAAATAGATGGACCAGGAGAGTTAAAATATATACAACGCATTTGGCCCTGTTCGACCAAATAGCCGGTTGATTGAGGGGCCGAGTGGAAAGCGATTTTGCAGCAAGAGGAGCCGAATAAGTAGTTATACGGTGAATCGAAAGTGGGCCCAACCCCGAGGCCCAGGAAAGAAAAGATATAAATAGAAGAACGTTAGATGGAAAGAGGTAGGTGAGAACTAGTGTGCTTAACTTAAGCTATAAGCAATCAAAAGAGTACACACTGACTTATCCGTCGGAGTGCTAATTCGGGCACCCCCGACCGGAGTGTTCATTCCTTTTCAGGTGGCTAGTTGAGGATTACAAGCGTCCCCCAAGATCATAAGAGTATTTCCAAACCACATCCCCACAATCATCTATATAAACTTCTAAATATTTTCCAATAAAATCATAGAAAATGAAGTTCATTGCCCTTTGATAAGTTGTTCCTGCATTCTTTAATCCAAAAGGCATGACTACCCATTCAAATGTCCCTAAGGCACAAGGACATCTAAATGTTGTCTTATCAGTATCCTCTGGGTTAATAAAGATCTGATTATACCTAGCATGTCCATCCATAAAGGACAAAACCTTGCTCTTGGCTGCTAAATCAACTAACAGATCAGCCACTGGCATAGGATATTCATCTTTAGGAGTTGCTAGATTCGAATTTCTAAAATCTATATACACTTAACTTACTATTTTTCTTCATTACAGGGACAACATTAGACAGCCATTCAACATACCTGGCTGTTCTGATAAAACCTACATTGAGCGACCTTTCGATTTCTTCCTTAACCAATAAGGTAACTTCATTAGTCATCCTTCTTGGGGTTGTTTATGAGGAATAAAATTTCCTTTCATTGGGAGTCTATGCTCCACCAATGTTCTATCTAATCCAGGCATTTCTTCATAAGTTCATGCAAAGCAATCCACATACTCAGAAAGCAAACTAACTAGTTTGCACTTACATTCATTAGATATATTAGTATTTACATAGATGGGCCTCTTACAAGCCTTACTTCTTAAGTTATATTCCTCTAAAGGGTCCTGCACATCTGCCTTGAGATCATCAAGTTTGGCAGAAGTTGCCTTCAGATGTTCCAGTTGCACCTCTTTATAACTCAAAGGGCTACTGTCGATTACACATTTTGCCCAAGAACAATTAGGCAAACACTTAGGGCTGAACTTACTTTCTAAAAAGAAATGAAAAAAGCCTAGAAAAAGTAGATCTAATTACATCAGTTGTCTCATCCAGCTTGTCTTCTTTTGTTAGTTGCACTTGCATCACCCCTCATCTTTAGCTATTTCCTCTATCACAAGCCTCTTCTACTTCTGCATCAGGCTTGGTTTGGCCAATTCCTGGCCTATCTGCTTGAAACCTTCCTCAATGAAGGCCTTGAACCCTTCAGTTATTAAACATTTCCCTTGCGATTTGACTTCTTCTTTATCAATCACAACCAGGCCCAAATCCTCATCATACAACACAGCCTCTATGTTGTTGACATCAACAACAAAAGGATTTGCCTCAGCCCAGAAGATTTTCATTCCTTTTTTTTATTCTGACCACCACCAGTTAGAAAAATTAATGCTTGGTGTAGAGACGAAGGTACACACCCATTAAGATGAATCCAATCCCTACGTAAGAGCACATTGTAGTTAGAAGTGGAGTCTATTACAAAGAAAGCTGTTAGCATTAACTTGGAACCAACTTAAAGCTGTAAAGCTACTACTCCTCTAGCCTCAGATGATCCACTAGAAAAATTACTTATATTTACCTCAGTAGGAAGTAAGTCATCGACAGACTTACCAATAGCCTTCAGTGTCCTAGATGGGAGAACGTTGACAATAGCTCCATTGTCTACCAACACCTTTTCCACTGGTACCCCATCCAGAAAAGCTTTAACATACAAAGGCCTCAGATGCTTAATAATTTTATCTTCTGATTTTTGAAGTCCAACTTTCTCCCCATCGACAAACTTAATAACCTCAATTGATCTCAATGGCTTGGCCTGTGTCTCAACTATTGCTATCTGAACAGCTAGTTCTGTCAAATCTTCAACATCACCTGCCAAGTTATCTAGCTGGTTTGGTTTGGCCTGAAACCTCTGTGGGATGGCCATTATCATGTTGCACTCCTTGGAAGGGAGAAAAGAACCAAAATGAATGGCAGCCAACTTTTCTCCAAAGTAACCACCAAAACTATCTAATTTCACTTCATCTTCTTGAACCCCTTCATTAACATTCTTGTTATCAATGACCATCTCCTGATCTTGATCATCTTTCATTACCACATCTTTTTTATTATTATTATCTTCTTCATTAGACATCAGATCTTTCTCTAACTGTTTCAGCTTTTGCCTTAACAAAGCCTTCTCTGAAAGCTTACCCACAGGTCTATCTTCAGTCTCTTATAGTCCCATTTTCCTTTTCAAAATCTGAACTGGTTGCATTGGATAGGTCTTAGAATTTGAACCTTTTACTTCTTTTCCTTTAGCAGCAGGAACTAATCCTTCCCTAATCCACACTAAGTCTTGTCTTCCAGATGGTTTATCCCCTGCAGCAGTGGACATCATAGCATGAAACCTTATTTGTTCTCTCATTTTCTGAGTTCTTGTTTCTCCTATTGGTCTCCAACCACTCATGGGAAACTTTGGATGTGACACTCTTTGTCATTCCAAATGGGATGGTATTGGAGGTTTCACCACTCTTGGCTGAACCAATTGCATTTCTGGCCTTACTCTTGGGCCATGATGCTGCTGCTGATATCCTTCAGATGGTCTTGCGAATTGTTAATGCCCTCTATATGGCCTTCCAAATTGTTGATGGCCACTATGTGATGCACAAAATTGCTGCTACTAGCGATTATATGGCCTAGTTAGAACCTTTGGGTTTCCATAAGGCTTAGAACCCTTATGTTGATTAA
This sequence comes from Camellia sinensis, assembly GCF_055761805.1. Classification (NCBI taxonomy): domain Eukaryota; kingdom Viridiplantae; phylum Streptophyta; class Magnoliopsida; order Ericales; family Theaceae; genus Camellia; species Camellia sinensis. The sequence goes on from NC_138966.1 coordinate 20,870,307, forward strand.
GCATAGCCCTCACATTACTAGCTCCAACCAAGCATGGATGAACAGGTGCTCCCTAGAATAAGAATGGAGCATCATCCTTACCATAGTTCTCTGCAGGTCCAAAAATTCCAGGATCTGTTCCATCATAGAATAAACAATCGTTATCAAAAATTTCTAAATCTCCACTTCCCATAGTATTAAACCTCAGGCCAACATTTTTTCCAAGTTGTTAAATCCCATTAATCACAATGGCCTTAATTTTTTCTTTCTCAGAACCACATCTGAAACAAATAAAACTCTCACTTGGTTCTTTTTGAACTCTTTTTCCTTTTGCTTCTTTTGCCATTTTCTCCAGCCTTTCCTTATGAAGCTTTTCTAACCCCACCAACAAAACTCTAAGATATTTCCCTTTTTTTCTTCTAATCAGTGGCCGCCATATTGATTTCCAACATACTAGGAAATGGATTACTGCAACTGCCATTACCCCTTTATGTTTTTCGGCATATTTCAACATTTCTTTTTGAATTAAATCCTGCACACAATTGCGAAATGTAACACAATTATTAGTAGAATGTTTGAAAGAATTATGCCATTTGCAATATTCCTTGCCAACTCTGTCCTTTTCTTTAGGAATGTTATGGCCTAGAGTTAAAGTTAAAAACTTGTTTGTTAATAACTCATCAAATAATGCATCTGCTTTAAACAAAGCAAAAGAATATTGTCTATGTGTTATAGCCACATTCTTTTTGGCTGGTTGTGTTGCTGGCATGCTTATAGGTTGGTCTGTCTTTCTTAATGTCTCACAAACCACAGGTTTTTTACCTATTACTTGGGCAATATCTATGTCAACTTCCATGTCAAATTCGACTTCTTGATAATAAATGCCTAATGAGGCTGCATTTCTATGTTGTTCTTCTCTGAGAATGGCCTCATAACTAGTTACCCTTGAAGACAACTGAAATAAATCCCTAAACACCATGCCTTCAAATTTTTTCCTAACCTCAAAATCTAAATCATTTTGGGCTAATCTTATTATTTCTATTTCAGGCATGTATACATGACAGCAGTTTTTTGCTTTTTTAAACTTGTCGATGTACTGTTCTGCATTTTCTCCTTGTCTTTGTTTAAATTTTGACAAGTCCACCATTGTCACTTTAGGTTCAGTTCTAAAGAACTGAGCATGAAACTGATTTTCCATGTCTTGCCAAGTGTGAATAGAGTTCTCTGGCAAGTTAATAAACCAAGTAAATGCCACTTTTGACAAAGAATGAGGAAAGAGCTTTAACTTTAAATTATCATCATAACTAGGTTCTCCACATTAGAGTATGAATCTGCCCACATGTTCTATGGTTGATTGTCTTTCCTCCCCTGTGAATAAAGTAAACTCAGGAATTCTGTAATTCCTTGGAACGGGAATTGTTTCCACCTATGGAAGGTAAGGACTCCTAAACATTGGTCAATCTGGCCTTCTCAAGCCTGGACCATACATTTCCTGTATGATGTTAGCAAAAAATCTGGTCTGGGCCAAATCGACAGTGGTGATTTGACAGAGAAGCCAAACTTTTACAAACAACAACAAATTAAGCAATTGTGGTCAGAATGTCCTATGCCTTGATAGATTCAAGGACTTCTTTGAAGGCTGTAATGCGAAGAAACAAGAAGGAACAACCTGAAAATCAATTGTTGAACAAACAAACTTGGAATTTAATCAGTAAAATTAAACTTTTAGTTCAATGTACATGACAATCGACAGAGAATTCTTAGTTACAGAAACTGAACTACAGATAGACTACTCCTAAGTAAAAACTAACTAAGTTAAGTTACTCCTAATGCTATAAGGGTTGTAAATTTGTTTAAAGATCTTCTAACTTCGAATTCCCAAATTTTATATTGCTGGTCTTGAAACTCCATTGTTGCTCTGCTGCCATGTGTCCCATCATATCGCCAGCTACTTCCACTTCAATGCCCATGATCTCTGCAACTGCCAGTAACTGCTTCTCTGTTGCAGCTTCTCTCCTTCTAGGAAACATGACACGTATCCTGTATGCCTTGCATGCTAACTTTATGGCTTGACGCCTGGGCCATGTTTGGCCACATTCCACTTCATTACTAGACGAATCGACAGGAAAACTACAACTACCACGTCTATCTCTTTGACTATTTCCTTTCTGTCACTTGCTCTGTATTCTAGGCTTCATATTCACTCACTTTTCACTTGTAAACTTGTGGAAACTCGTGGTCTTTAAACCTAGCATCCGCTGGACTAATTCTCTGCATTTGTTACATACAATCGACAGAGAATATACAATTTTTAGTGTCAACAGGAATCCAAATAAATTACTAAATACTATCAAACCTCTTACATGAGTGTGTGATTTATACACATGTTATTTGTATGGGTCTCACATCTATATGAGATGTTTGATAAAAAAATTAGGTAATGCTAGAGATACCAAATTTTCTATCAAATAAATGACTAAATGTCTCACATGGGTGTGGAATCGACAAAAATGTGAGATCCGCACCCATGTGAGACATTTGGTCATTTATTTGGTAAAAAATTTAGGCCTATAACATTTTTCTAAAAAAATTAACAATTTATTTAGAGTCCATATCATTTTTAAATTTTTAAATCACAAAAAAAAAAAAAAAAAAAGACGTTGGATTTCCAAGATTGAAGTCTAGTCCCAACGTAGAACCCCCCACTCTCTGGCCTATTATGAAAAGTGAGTTAAAAATCAATTATCAACTTTTAACCCACTTCCCTCTCTCATAAAAAAGTTAAAAAAAATTAAAAAGTAACTTTTAACCATCTTTCCAAAACATCCCATAAAAATGGACAATAAAAAAAAAAAGCATGTTCCAACGTCGTCTAACAGAAATCATATCTGTTGGTAAAATATTACTTCAAAAATAATTAATTTAACAGAATAATTAAACAGATAAAAAATAAATACATAACAAAAGTTCACTTACAACTTTATGTAGAAACAAACTTAGAACAAATTTGTGATTGAGGCCAGTGTATGGACACTGTGTCTTTAAGACAGAAATTCGTCCTCTCCTAGGTGCTTGAGAATAACGGACGTCCTGCCTCCAGGATTCAACAATCACCCCAAACAATTACAGCACTGCGAACTTGTTTGTACAGTGAACCAGGCTATGTATTTTCGAACTCACACAAGATGCAAAATTACGGGGAAAAAACTATCTATTTTCTTGGAACGGAGGATTGCTATATATAAAGGCAGTGTAGTGCCATTTCCGGAACAGAAAAAACCGTTATGAAGAACAGTTGCGACTAGTCGGAAATTGAGAAGGATTATAACCGAAAATTTTGATTTCAAAATTTCGGTATTTGTATTTTTCCCGCAGAATTTATTTGAAACATTTCAAATAATTTCGGAGCAAAAAACAAAGGGCAGGTTAGATCCACACCCGCGCTCGCCCCGACCCGGCCGAACGGTGGCGGCACACGCGTGTGGTGATGGTTTTGGGTTTGTCCATAACTCCTCCTCCTACAAAACTTGGGTACCCCTTGGGGCCCAACCCAAGGTCTCCAACTTTGAGCTTATAAACACATTGAAACTCTTTCATGTTTCCTATGTGGGACAAGGTTTTAGATACCAACTCATGGGAACCATACCAAACATTTTCATGTTTATAAGGCTCACTTCGGTATCAATTTCTCATTCACTAGTAAATGGTTTCGACCACCCGAGTATATATTCTTGTTCACCACATGGCAAGGAACGTATTGCCACTCGGACCCACCTAAACCGAGGTATGGGACCTACATTAATGAAAGCTCAAAAGTACCGGAAATTAATGGTGATAAACCATTTTTCTCTAACAAGATCAACCATCATACCTATCTTCTTTAATTCCCACAGTACTGGTAAAATGCAATGAACGCATTTCCAAAGGAAAACAGTCCATTTTGGAGGAAACATCACTTTTTTAAAATAAATAAGCTCAAAAAAATCTCCCAACTTGAACTATTAAGCTAATAACAATGAATCAAAATTTATTACATAAATTTCAAAAGCCCACCCTCCCAATTTTCCTTATTTCACCAACCAAGTGAAGGGACAAACTAGAAAATTCAAAAACAAGCTAAGGACAAAATAGACAACCCAAGACAAATCTTCCCAACCAAAGTAACCAAAATTTATTACATAATTTCTAAAACGCCACCACCTAAATTGTTTGACCAACCAAACTAAAGGCCAAAATAGCAATTTCAAAACAAGCTAAGAGCAAAATAGCAATTTCAAAACAAGGTAATGGCAAAATAGTAATAAAAAAAATAAGCCACAAACAAGAAAGAGATTCTTATATATATACTAGATTAAGAAGGTTCGTGCAAGGCACGAACTATTATTATAGCATATTTAAGTTTTGTATTTTGATATTTCTTTTAAAATTAAAATATTGTTCTATGAAATTAAACAGAATAAATCATTAGATATATAATAAAATTATGTGGTATGGTATGTATCATTTTGTTATTTGTTATACAACCAATGATGTAGTCTCCAATTTTATTATTATATCATTTTGGGTGAATTTATGAGTCTAACATTTTTTCCGAAATTATATAAAAAAAAAATATTATGGTATATAGTTTTTTTCAACAGATAAATATAAAACAAGTACTAATATAATTCTCCCATCTAAAAAAAACTACTAAGATAATTTACGGAACTAATAAAGAAGTAAAAGAAAATACACACACACACACATATATATATATATATATGAATAATTAATTTTATTAATACATACATCATACTCGTATAACGAATTACAAATTTTATTAATAAGTAAATCATTAAGTAAATTAACAATTTGTAATGTATGCAAAATATTTTTTAGTTAACCGTTTTGTTAATAAATAAATCATTAAGTCAATTAATGATATGAGAAATAATTTTCAATAAAATTCTTTGATAATTTATTATTGCATAGGAGAATTCCCCCTCCCCCCTCCCCCAAAGTATTGTGTTAAATGAAAATTTACAAAAACAGTAGTAATTTATAGTATTATAAGATCAATTCTTATTTTAAACAAACCTTATGGGTGTATTTGTAATTTGTTAAAAAATAAAATATTTATGTTTCATAATTGACCAAGAATATTTACGTAATTATGAAAAAACATATTTCATGATTGACCAAGAATGTTCAAATAATTACGAAAAAACATGTTGCATAATTGACCAAAAATGTTTGCTTAATTACAAAAAAAACTTTCACTCAAAATGTAAGCCACCATTAATAAATTATTCAAAATGAAAGGACAAAATCGAAAAGAAAAGACGAATCTCAAACAGTTAAGCAGTTCTTATATATATATATATATATATATATTTAAAATTCTATTTATATTGACATATTTTTACCTAATTAGTCTATATATTATAGTGAACTTGATTGCATTTAATAATTTTTCACATAAAATAAATCTTATTAGTTTTAATTTGTATTGGTTGTATTTAAATTTGAGTTGAACTTTACCATAGTATTCATAATTGTTGACATATATTAAATAATTTTTTATTTTTTATTTGTGTTACGTTTAAATGTTAAAGACTTATTTATTTTATTTATTATTGATTGATTCACTTATTTTTGTGTAATGAAATCATGGTTCCAACCTGAATCAACCCAACCCAGCTTACATTGAGTTGGGTTGGGTTGAATTGATTTTAGTGTATGATTGATTTGGTCTTGGGTGTAAAAACTTGGAACCAATTACGATTAGATTGATTCCAAATTTAGTGTCGATACAAATCAAACCGATTCATAAACACTCTTAAATGTAATTATATCCAAGTTAAAAAAATTACTATATATTTTCTTTTAGATAACAGAAAAGATGATATAATTTATTCATTTTTTTTTTTTTTGGAGTAGATAATATTTTTGAAAAAGAATTTAATGCTATAATATTCCTCTCATTATTGCAACCCCACGGGAAATACGTGCATGTTGGGCATGCTTTAATGTTATAAGTAGCATTGAAGATGGCTCAGGTTCAGTGGTACAACCCTGGTAACAAAAATGTCACCAATGGGCAAAATCGTCCCGTTAATCTGGTGAGATTCCACTGCTCGAAATTAATACATTGATGCTGCGTTTAGTTGGGATATTTAAAAAGAAATTTAGAAAGAAAAATAGAAAATATAGGTAAAATATGAATAAAATATATCTACATTTCATATAATTTCATACATTTTTTCTCTTCTTTTTTTTCTCCAAATCCCTTGCTAAATCTCCCAACCCAACATAACTTGAGAGAAACCAAATGAGAAAGTTATTAAGGTCTCTCAAGGTTAAATAAATATAAGGGCAACTATATAAAAAAAAATACATAAATAAATAAAAATTAGAGTTTGAGTCTTTTAATAAAATAAATCACAAGTTTTTAATTTTGTCATTTTAAATTATAATATTTTGATTTATTTTCAATCCAAATTATTTGTCTATTTTCATTACATAAAATTAATAAAGATAGAGTATTTTAACCATTAATCTCACTGTAAATATACATAAAATATCTAAAATAAATTTTTTATCGAGTTTGATGAATAAAATAATTAGTTTTTCATCAATTTTACTTAACGAAAATAAGTAAATGGTTTAAATGGAAAATAAATAAAAAGTTTAGAGTTTAAATTAATAAAATTAAAAATTAAAAATTTATTTTGTTACAAGAATTAAAATTTGATTTTTTATTTTTTTCTGTAATTTTCTCTAAATATATTTTTTTTGAAAAAAATATGAAAAAAATCACCCTTAAATAAATATATGTGATGATATTAACTTATCCGGTGATAATAATAAAATTAAAAAAATCAAAAAAAAAAAAAAAGGTATTGAGTCTAATTTGTGCTCAATAAATAGTTGCAAAGACATTGTCAATAAATTTGGAGAGATTTAAGTGTAGATTCTAATAAGTAAATATATTGTGCAAAATGTCTGACGGTAATTAATGATATTTTTCATCAAACACTATTGAAAAATGTCAATAATTATTAATTTTCAGCGACAGTTTGCAAATTTTGTCACAAAAAGTCACTAACAATAAGTTTTAGTGACAATTTAAAAAAAAATGTCACAAAAAAGCGTCACTAATTTCCAACTTTCAACGACAATTTGAAAAATGTCGCTAATTGTAAGTTCTAGTGACAATTAAAAAAAAATCGTGATTAAAAAAGTTACTAATTATGAATTTTTACGACATGCAAAAAATTATTACAAAAAATTATTTTTAATAACGATTTTAGTATGACTTATTTTCAATAAGACTTAATAAAAATATGATTGTATTTCTTTTTTCCATTCCTCCGACCAAATACAACCTAAAAGTCTTATTAGTAAGGTTGGTGTTCCTTTAACTCTTTTTTTTTTTTTTAAAACCCATAAAGTCCTATTTTCAAAATAACGTAAATTATTGAAAAATCTAAGCTAAAAAGAGTATAAGGTATTAGATCCAATGAAATTTTTTTATTAGTGAAAGTCTACCATTTGTAAAATAGCTTGGTGATAAGTTTTTTTGTTGGTTTTGGAGGACATTTTATTTCTAATTTTACCCCTTAATTTATATGTTAATCTTTTTTTGACTATTTATTCAAACTTATATCTATCTATTCAAATTTTTTACTATCTATTCAATTTTTTCTCCTCATCTATTTAAAATTTTGCTATCTGTTGAAATTTATCACCTGATCTGTTGAATTTTTACACCTCTCTATCTCTCACCCAATCTGTTGAAATTCTCATTCTTAACTTATTTGTTTAAATTCTCATTTTTAATTAGATCATATCCACTTGTGAGTGTTGATTTTTGACCACACAACCAAATAGGGAACTTAGCTAGAGAGCACGCGACAGAATAGATTAAGCTAGCACCTGTGCATAAGAAGACAAGAAATATCGCGTTGGCTTGTCCACTAGGGGGCACTCTAACGATCAAGTGAATCAACTTATCTCTCAAAGAAATCAACACAAGTACATAACTCACAATTAAAAGCATCTTAAATAAAAGCATACCGTAGACCCACGGGGGTGCCTCACTTTTATAATAATCAGTGTCCAACTTTTCCCTGAATTCTCATTTCAGGGGACTCTATCCTTTACAGGGATAACATTTATCACAACTCATACTATTCAAATTAAGACAAACTTCCTCAAGAGTTCCATCTCTATCTAAATAGGTAGCTTGATATCATCTAGGACACTTGTCCTCTATCCAAACATCTCGGATTCCAGCATTATCACACCAAACCTCGGTAACGCCGCAATCACATCAACCAACATGACTCACCCATGTGACACCTCGGCTGACATCTTGAAGACACCTCAGCCACATGGTGTTATTCTCAAAATACTTCCCCACAATTGCCTCTAGGTTCTATTACCTCGGCAACCTGAGGTGATAGAACCTATATAGTCTGATCTTCTAACATGTCAGCAAAACAACATGATAGAAATATATCTTCGACCGAGGTCATGACTCATCAGCATCAAGAAACAAGGACTCAAGTGTCTACTCATCAAGAACAGCATGCAAATTTTCAAATCATTCAAGAACAAATTTTTCAAATGCAAGCTTCTCAACTAGCTTTTCTAAAGGAAATGCGAGGATAGAGGGATCACCAGGATGCTTGGCTAGATCAGTTTAATTCCCGTTTTGACCACATTAATCACTCCACCACGCATCTTGCTGAGAACTTTTAAGAGTTTAGTACTTTCTTTCACCATCTTGATTTGTTTTTCTGTTTTGGACTTTTTTTGTGTACTTTCCTTTGTTATTTCCAGACAAAAATGGGGAGTACTAGTTTAGGGAGAGTCTTTGCGTTTTGTTGAACTTAGTTAGTTTTTATGCTTTTTTCGATGAACTTGGTCATTTTGTTGTCAAATGTTTTGTTTTTGGTCTATTTTGATTTTTTGTTATAATATCTTATATGAAATTGTTCTAACAGTTTTTATGTAGGATATTGGGTTTTGTCACGGAATTTCCAAAAGGAGAGATTGTTAGGACTTTTAATCCTACTTTTTAAGTTGTATTGCAAATTCCATTCCAAAACATTATTTCTTTCTTTCTTGGTTTTTTTATTTATTGACTTTTATCTTAGTTGGTTTTGTTTTTATTTCATCTCTTAAGCATGTGGATTATCTTCTTGGGGTTCTAACCTTGATTGTTGCAGAAGATGGATTGGTATGTGGCATAGATTTTGTTTGACCTTGTGTTGGTGATATAAGCATAAGGAAAAGGTTGCTAAAAGTTTGTTGTCTTGTTTTTGTATGTCAATATTTGAAGTTTTGTATTTGATTTGATGCCATTCTTTGGTAGACAAACAAGTGTGACTTGAAGTTAAAAATGGTGACTTTTTGTTTGCCCAAACATGGAGCCGAATGTGGGAGAAAAATCTAAAATAGAAATTGAGCTAGCATGCTTGTTTGCGGCCACAAACTTCACAACTGCGCCCCCGATTTGGCAAGTCCAAAAACCCAACTCCCATATGTTTTGTTTGCATCCCGTGAAAGGTGGTCGCACTCGCGACCTCCATGACCATGGTCGTGACCATGGTGTGCGTGCCTGCGAAGATTTTTGGCCCTGGCCTATTTAAGGCATGCTCGGCTGGTTTATTTTGTATCTATTTCACCCATTTTCTATGTACTCTCTCCTAAGCTCTTCTTGTATTATTATCTTCTAAGAGATCATTTTATTGTAGAGAGATTTTGCTAAGTATTTGAGAGTGAACTTTGTAGTGAGAATTACTTGTAATACTCTCATGTGCTTGATGATTCATTAGCATCTAAGAACCTCAAGCTAATCATCAAGCTATTCTAAGTCCTTCACACCTTTCAATTGTGAACCTTCTCGGTGGATTCCGAGATTGTAGACTTCGGCAGATTTCGAAGTCATTGGTGTCATGGTGATTCGACATCCATAGCAGAGATCTTGTGGAGCAACACTACAAGAAATCACACTTTTAGAGACCAACTTTTTGGTCGCAGAAAATTGATATCTGGTCGTTAATAGTTTTTAGCGACCGAAAAAAGTTGGTCGCAATTTAATCACCAAAAGCCCGTTAGAGAAGGTTTTTGGCGACTAGAACCAAAGTTGGTTGCTGAAAGTTATAATTTGCGACCACGTATCTTGGTCGCGAAAAGGATTTTAATTTGTCGAAAGTTGATCATTTTGCGATCAAAAACTATTCGTTGAAAGATAACATTTGCAATCACTTATTTTGGTCTCTAAATGTTATCATTTGCGACCACCAATTTTGGTCGCTAAATGTTATCATTTGCGACCACATACTTGGTCGCTAAAAGGTTGATCATTTGCAACCATATATTTTTCCGATGCGAAATATATCAAAAACTCCATGGATAAGCACAACTTAGAATTAATGCACCAACAAACTCAATTCCATAAACACGCATGACTACACCTCTAGCTACCTGCAATAAAGAAATGAAGAAAGCGTTGTTAATAATAATAATATTTTTTTCTTACATTTCTATTTAATTTTGTAAAAATCTGTGGATCTAATTCCATTTCCAAAACTACCAATCACACACAACCAACTAAATAATTACACGAGTAATCAGACATCATATATATTGACCTACTTACATCGACAATGATAAAAATTAAATTACCTGCAAGGACTGTACGATAGCTACTTGAATGGCTGGTGGAACATCCTCCTAATTTTCTATTCCTTGCAATGAGGCTTGCAATCGAACATTAGTTGCGTTAGTGGCATTAAACCCCCACAAATGTTCTCCGCTCACTAGAAACTCCAACAAAAAGCTTCTTGCCACCATGTTGGTGTTCTTACCCCTTGTCGGACCTCATACTCACTTCATTGTTGAACCTATATTATAAACACAAAATTAAACACTATTATTTCTTTCAATCCATATGTTATAAAAAAAAATGCAAAGAAATGTCCACAATAAGAATAAGGAAAATCAAAGAATTGTTTATAGGTTGCTGCTGTTTATACACTTTGATGGTTGTTGTTTATACACTTTCATGGCTGCTATTTAGACACTTTGATGGCTTCTGTTTAGAAAAATTCACAGTTAAAATACCATTTACACATCATGATTTGGCAACCAAATTAAATATTGTCAATCATAATCACTCCAAAAAGAGTAAGCATGTAGCAAGTACTCAACATTGATTACAACGATGGGTGCAAGAATCAAACTGTTCTATACAAAGGATGAAACACATACCAATACCAGCTGTCTGCGAAGATGGAGATGCATCCATAGGAGATAGAGATATAGATGCATCCACATGAGATGGAGATGTTGACAGGTGAGTTGGGACCTTAGTCAGGGTTGCCTCTGACATTGAAGTCATCGACCTTCTCTTATTGGCTTGTCCAGGTGGCATATGTGTAGTCTTTGTATGTAACAAATGAATTATAAGCAATACATTAATAAAGATTTAAAATGCATGACAATACATGAAATTATAAGATAAGCTAATAGTCTAACATTAGAACTACATTACAAGTAATGAAATTATGAACAAAAAATTCATTACAATTTGACTTCATTAACACATGCATGCCATTACAATCAAAATGACTTCATAATGTAAAAAGTAAAGGACATTACAATCAAGGCTTTATATCATGATTTGTATCTGAGTCACTATGACTATGAAATTCATCTTCATCATCACTAGGATCACTTGAATTTTGATCATCATCATCATCATCACAGATAAAATCATCTTTGTTTGCACCATCTACATATACACCTCTACTAGATTATAGAACCATTTGACTTGGAATAATATCAGGTGCAATGTTAATCCTACGTAAAGTGTTGCTAATGGAGTCTGTAATGGTGATTTGGACAATTTCAATGGTCTCGTCCTACTGGAATACATCATTCGAAATAGGCAATTCATTATCATTGGGATCTACATCCTCAAGCTCTGACACATTCCATATTCCTCGACGTTGAAGTTGTTCTACAACTTTCCAATGTTCACCTAATTTGGTATCATTGACATGAAAAACTTGCTACACTTGACTTGGCAAGACAAATGAGTCATTTTGATACCAATGGCTTCTTACATCAGTGGTTGTTAGATGTGTTTCAGTACAAAATGTTCGGTTGCTACCAGTGTTAAACCATTCGCATTGAAACAACACAACTCGATGCCCAAACATGTACGTCATTTCTCAAACTTTAGTCAAGTGACCATAGAAATCAATTGACATACCTTGATGATCCCCTTGAATGACCAACCCACTATTTTGAATTTTACAACAGTTGTCTTGATCTTTGGTATGGAATCGAATGCCATCACAAATACAACCCGAATAAATATTCACTATTGGACCAGGACCATTAGCTAATGACCACAACTCATCAGTTGCTTCCGATGATCCTTGATCTCGTAATTGATTTATTTACATGAACATGTGACAATGATGTATGATGTTAATATCAATCTAGGAACAGTGAATTATGTTTATGATGTTTATTACTTATTCATCTATATATCTTACCGGCTCGTTGAACCACCTAGGAAATTCTTCTTGTTGTCATCTTGTGATGTCATGTACATTTGCATTCTGTAACTAATTCTTATGTTCTCTATTCAAAAAAATTTAAATGATTAGTACTTGAGTGCGATCATAACGAAAATGTTATGCATATACTTAACTAAATGAGAACATACTCTAGATATTTATCGATTTTAGAACTATTGTACAAGACAAACCAATGAGCCAGTTTTGTTTCATTCTCAGACACGTAGAGTGCCCTTTGAGTTAGCCCAAAAGTACGGACTTTTTGTGAAAAAACTGAATGCCCCAAGACAATATCACCACCATCTTCATTTCTTTCCTCTCTGTTAAATACGGTTTCAATCTCACCAAGATACATAGAGCAAAAAGTGAGGCATTCTTTGACAATGTAAGCTTTTGCAATCGAACCTTCTGGGTGAGCTTGATTTGCTACATACCCTTTCAAAATCCCGAGTAATCTTCAACAAATAACATGAAATTACTATATAAACCACATATATGGTACTATAATGTCAAAAAAATATAATTTTACAATAAGCACATAATAATACTTTTCGATAGGGTACATCCATCGATATTGCACTGGCCCTCCAAGAATGGCTTCACGAGGCAAGTGAATAGCTAAGTGGACCATGACATTAAAGAATGCAAGTGGAAATTTTTTTTCTTACTTGCAAAGTATGAGTACTATGCTTTCTTGTAATTTCTCCAAATCATTCACCCTCACTGTTTTCGAACATAACTCTTGAAAGTAATTTCGCAACTTAAACAATGTAATAGAAATGTCCTTGTGAAGATACCCACGCATCCCAATAGGAAGAAGTTGTTGTATGAGGACATGGCAATCGTGACTTTTCAAACCAAATAATTTGTTGCCCTTAGTGTTCACACACCTAGACATGTTTGCTACTTATCCATCAGGATACCTAATCGATTTTAAGAACTTACAATATCCTTGTCTTTCCTTTGGAGACAATGTGTACAATGCAAGGGGCTTTTCAAAGGACCCATTTTTGTGCCTCTTTAAGTGCAAATCTTTCCTAATTTTCATATCCTCTAAATCCATGCATGTTTTTTCCATGTCCTTGTTCTTTCCATCAATGCTCAACAAAGTCCCAATCAAATTGTCACATATGTTCTTCTCTATGTGCATAACATCGAGATTATGCCGTAACTTGAGTGTCTTCTAGTACGACAATTCAAAAAATATGCTTTTCTTTGTCCAATTCAGTACTATATTTTCATCCTTTTTTCTTTTCTGGTTGCTTGGATGCGTCCCAAATGGTTTAACTGTTACTGAATCCAATTGATCTAATATTTGTTCCCCTGACAACTCCAACGGTCTTGCTCGATCACCTGCCTTACCATTCATGAGCTTACTTTTTTGCCAAGGATGGTCTTGCGGAAAGTATCCACGAGCACCAGTGTATCCTATCTTACTTCTTAACCGTTGTGATGATGCATTCTTATTAAAATTGGGGCAAGCCAAATATCCTTTACCCTGACAAGTTACCATAAGTAGAAAAGTCATTAATAGTCCACATAACAATTGCATGCATTCGAAAACTTGCCCTAGTTGAGGCATCATACGTAACTACACTATCTTCCCACAACTTCTTCAATTCATCAATTAATGGCCTCAAGTAAACATCAATATCTCTCCCTGGTGCTTACGGTCCATGAATAAGCAATGACATCATGGAAAATGGTTGTTTCATACACTTCCACGGTGGCAAGTTAGAAGGCATAACTACCACAGGCCACATACTATATGAGTTGCTCATATTTCCAAAAGGGTTGAAACCATTTGTGGCCAACCCTAGCCTCACATTACGTGGTTCTTAGGAAAACACAGTATGTTGCCTATCAAAGTCCTTCCATGCCTCACCATCAGTTGGATGCCTTAATATGCCATCGTCAACATGTTTCTCTTTGTGCCATCTCATATTTGCAACAGTTTTTCTCGACATGTATAATCTTTGCAACCTTAGTGCCAACGGGAAACATCTCAAAATCATATGAGGGATCTTCTTACCTTTGCCATTATTCAGTTTGTATCTAGGCTCCTTACAAATTGGACAATTTTCTAAGTTTGCATTTTTCTTACAAAAAAGAGCACAATCATACTTACATGCATGAATAGACACATATCCTAAACTCAAGTCACGCAAAAATTTCTTGGCTTCCTAAAGGGTCCACAGAACCTTTTGGTCACTTTCTGGTAAAAAGTCTTTCAATACACCTAACAACATGTCGAAAGACTTATTGCTCCACTTGTTTGACACTTTCACATGAAGCATCTTAATGACAAACAATAACAAAGTAAACTTTTGGCACCCAAGGTATAACGGACGTTGAGCATCCTCTAACAATTTATCAAAGTCGTGCATCCTCTCTTTGCTCATTATTATTCCACTCATCCTCTTCATCATCATCAAAAATATTCACCATGCGTTGGTCTTCTAACATATCACGCAATTCATCTTCAAGGTCATGGCTTTCATTGGTTGTCCCTTCATCACCAACACCTTCAACCTCATTGTCATTATTCCACACATGAGGTTGAGTAACTGGAACAGTTTCCCCATGGTGCACCCAAGTTTTGTATGAAAGCAACATCCCTTTCCGAATCAAATGATAATCCACATCCTTAATAGTATGACGTTCAAAATTTAGGCAATCTATACACGAACAACGAATTCTATTATCTAGGCCAACATTTGTCATTGCAAATTGGAGAAATGACATAACCCCTTCTCTATACTCCGAACTCAATCTATTTCTAATGGACATCCAACTCTTGTCCATATTTGGTCACCTATAAAGTAAAGGTTATGTTAGATAAATGTATCATTTATTTGCTATGGTTATATGCATGGAAAAAATAATGAATTATATACAAGTGAATAAACCAAGAACCAACTAACTAATTTTCACACAAGTAAATTAGCACAAAAAGTACAAAAATGTATACAAAAAGTTAATGTATGCACTATAACATAGGCATCAACACAAACAAAGATAGCGCCTATATCCAGCCTCTTTGGAGAGGTTCCGAATAGTAAAACAGAGGTGCATCTAAAGCAACAAAAGGTAAAAATACAACATGGAGTGAACAGAAAAACAGCGGACAAACAACAACATAGGAAAGTAGTAGCATAAAAGATTACGGGTTACAAAAAATTATTTCCAAACACTTTAATTTTTCCCCTTCATAGTTTAGTTAAAAATCACTGCTCAAATGATTCATAAATTACAATAATCTCATCTCCTAGGGTTTTTTGAAAAATTAGGGGTTTCCTCTCTACAAATATACATTTCACAAAGTTATCATTTTAATCAACTCACAAGAGAGGTAATTTGAAGAACAACAAAGACATGAGAATTAGGAAATTTCCAAAATTCCTATTTACAAGTTAAAGTAAATGAAATGAGAGAGAAGCTTGGTAGCTCATCAAATTTTTAATTTAGTCTCCATGTGTAACTAAGGTTTCATTCCACCCCATTAAACCAAATTAATACACTAAGTTTAACTAAACATGTACACATAATCAGTTTACTTGTTTATTGTATGTCTAATCATTGTCTTTTGAAATTACTATGTTTGATAGTAATCCCATTTTATTTTATTTTGTGTATGCATTTTTTCTGCTCTGTTTTCCATAATTATTGGCATTATCTCTCTTTTCCTACCATGTAATTATGTTTCCAAACTGTTCTCTCTATGAAAGTTTAGAGAAATGGGCTTAATTATGTACAAGCGATTGTGAAAAATGAGAACTAGGTAGTGGAACTTAGGAGGTTTATAAGACAAAAACTGAATCTCCCTTTTTTGTTAAATTTGCCATGGTAAGGACTCTTTCAGCACAGTCTAAGCCATAGGCTAACTTGGAATAAGACCCAACTCATCAATGTCAAGAAAGTAATTCTACGGAAAGGGTATTTACCACAATAAAAATGAGAATGGAATCAATATGATCTTAAATGAGCACAACATATGTAAATTCTAATCAGTGCTGCTTTGTGGATTGTGTTCTTATTCTATAGAATTACTATGCAGATTTTCCTTATGACTATATATATATATATATATCTTGATGTTTCCTACCAGTAATTGTTTTGATTACAAAAAAATTAGATATCATAAGTTTTTCCTTGTTCATTCTTTTACAATTGTTCAATTTATTATTGAAGTTGGTGCTAATTGTCCAGTGTGCTTCTCATTCTTTTAAAATTGTGCAGTTTGTTATTGATGTTGGTGCTAATTGTCAAGTTGGCCCCTAAAAATGTTCTTGCAATATTGAAATACTCTCCTTTTGTTTTTCATTTTGTGGAACTCATGGGTTGTTTAGATTTTTGCTAATTGAAATACTGTTACAGGTTCTATTACAAGTTAGATTTTTGCTTCAATGGTGTACATTCATTTGCCTAAACACTTTTTTTCACTTTTCTTATATTGCTTTCATCAATTTGAAACTTGTTATGTTCAAGAAATTATTATTATTGTTGATGATGATTAAGTATTGAACTTTTGACAGTTTGTGTTGTGCTTGTTTATGCTTGTAATTTGAATTCTTCCTCAAAGTCATGTAGTTCAATTCATTGATTTTTTTTTCTTCCTATATTTGTTGTATTAGTGAATTTCACTTTCTTTTTTTAATTAACAAAAATAGACTTTATTGATGAAGAAAACCGTACAAGAAAGGAAGAAAAACATCAATAAATGGACAAGGTGCAGAGGCCATCATACTGTAATAGCCCAATCCCAACTAGGTAGGCACTGAGCTGAACACACAATCATATGACAACACCAAGCCATCTATTGGTAAGGGACCAAGTGTCACGACCCAAACTCGCCTCTAAAAGTGTGGATCATGACCGGCCAGTAACCTTAGATTACCTTCGACCTCAAAAACAAAATTTAAAATATTCAAATCATATCGAGGCCTAAAGCGGTAGCAAAATCAAATAAGAATGTCCATTGAGCTTGTGCATACATGCCAAGATTCTAAAACATCATGTCCAATATAGAAAGTCCACATACATAGGCCATATATATACACAAGTCCAAATCGTGTCATCGTATACAAAGAGTTAACAATTAAAAATCATCTATCAACAATGTGTAGCCACCAAAGGTTAAACGAAAATGTGGCATTAGTAGAACCTCTGAAAAGACAAAAAGACTCCAACGTTAAAAGCTTAACAGGACGGGTTCGTCAAAAGTTTCCTGATGCTGACCTAGGGCTAGCCTCCAAGCTGACCACCTATAAAACATACATAAATACGGAGTGAGCAAGGCTCAATGAGTGATAATAATGTAGGGAGGCGTGCATGAAGGCATATAAATAAGCATGCGTCTTGAAGAATATTTACATAACAGATGTACGTCTTGTTCACAAGCATATTCTAGAATGGCCTCAGGCCCACATAAAACAGAACGGCCTTGGGCCCAACAACATATGGAATGGCCTCGAGCCCAATATCATAACAAAACGGCCTCAGGCCCAACATAATAGCAAAACGGCCTCAGGCCCAACATGATAGCAAACAGCCCCAGGCCCAACATAATAGCAAAACAGCCTCAAGCTCAACATGATTGCAAAACGGCCTTAAGCCCAACATGATAGCAAAACAGCCTCAGGCCCATTTTATATGTCATTGCTGTCAAATGCTCAACCATTTAATAAAACGTATTATTCATGATCGAAAATATATAAATCGTAACATTTAACATCTCATTACATTGCTATTACTCGCAGTGATTTGGTAGTGCAATGGTCCCTTCTGGCGAATGACCTATATATCACACACACAAATGGATAAGCACTGCAGTCTTTCCTTAGCTTTTCTCTTTAATCATTTATCCGATTCATTAAATTCCTAGTTATCTTTAAACATTTCGAAGGGATTAAATATACACATTAACAGATTGAGAAGGTCAAAAAGGGTAACAGAAGTTGACAGAATGTCCTCCACTTTTCGCACGTGTAGAAGACCCCCACCGCATGGGCGAAGAGGTGTGCCGCACGTGCGGTCGTACGCGCTTTTATTTCAGAATACAGTCTTGCCTCCCTTGTTTTTCACACGTGCGACTGTGGCTCCCTCACGTACGGCTGTGGGCCCCACACGTACGATGCTAGGCTCTGTTTGAGCAATCTGAAAATCCAACAATTTCAAGCTTTCCAAATGCATTTTTAAGGCTCAATTGAAGCAATTTCATTTCCAAAACATGACATATAAACATGATAAACATGAAACTCAAGCTCAATTAGATCATAACTTCCTTTAATTTGACGTACAACTTTCTAACTTTCATTTTCTTCATCTTTCATATATATATATACACACACATGAGCTCAAAGCATGCAAAGAGACAAAATTAGGTACAATTCCTTACAATCTAACCAAACATAAGCTCAAAACACAAGAAACAACCCTTTGACTAAAAAACCCCAAAGATTACATGCTCATTTCATGAGATTTGTTAAGTTTAGATCATAAACCAAAAACCCTAGCTTTCATGAGTGCTAAAGCTTCATTTTAAGACTTGATTCTAACTAATTGAAGACAGATTTAGGGTATTCTAGTTGATTTACATTTTACCTTGGACCAATCTTTGAATTAATCTTTCAATTTCTTCAATCTCTAAGCTCTTGGTTGAATACTCCTTTCTCTCTCTCTTTTCTTCTTTCTTTCTCTAGAACTCTCCC
This sequence comes from Camellia sinensis, assembly GCF_055761805.1. Lineage (NCBI taxonomy): Eukaryota > Viridiplantae > Streptophyta > Magnoliopsida > Ericales > Theaceae > Camellia > Camellia sinensis. Next base: position 20,889,577 of record NC_138966.1, read on the forward strand.
CAGGAGATGTTTTTGTTTTATTGAGTCTAAGTGTTAACTCTAAGGCTTATATATATCTATACTAACCAAGGTCAAGCATATTTTTGGGCATAAGTTGGGCTTAATTAAGAGGTTTAGCCAAATAAATCTAATTAATTCATTACAAATCAATTTTTACGAAACTTTATATTAAGTCCTAAAAATCATGCTAATCATAAATGTAAAGTCAATTTCGATTTATCGCGCCTCCAAAGCTTTCAATTTCCAGTCCAAAGGTCACAATTTCAACAGATTTTCTTATAACCGACAGATATAAGTTGATAAACATGTAATGCACACATTAAAACATGGAATTTCACATCAAACATATAATCACACAGATAATGAGGGAATCAGAGCATAAGTAGCATATGAGAAAGTCGGGTTATTACACCAACAACAAAGGGATAATAGCCAAGTGGTTGAGATAGGAAAAAAAAAAAACTAACTAACAACAACAACAACAGTAGTAGCATCACAAATACAATGCAACAGTGATAGCAACACAGATACACTAAGGAAAGAACATGATCTAACAAAGATTGTGGAAAATGTCATGCATTGAGTAAGAGAAGCCTAGGAGGTTGGATTTGACCGAAAGAGCAACTCTCCATTACACTTGGTGATATGATGAGTCACATGAGTTCTTGATTTGTTATAGAATTCACTAAAATTTGGAACTATAACAAACACTATTTTGACTTTTTGTCTTGAGTATCTATTTGGTTATGTTCTTTTTTACTGTTTATGAAAAATTTTCAAAAAATTACAGATTAATTTGACAAAATTAAACAAACACACACACACACACACACACACACACACAAAATAAAAAGGATAACAACAGAGGGACCAACAGCAGAGGAACCAACAACAAAGTGATAACAACCAAGTGACTGCAATAGAAAAGAAACAGCGGCAACAGCAGCACAGATACAATGCAGTAGCGATAGCAACACATATACACTAAAGAAAGAACATGATCTGACTAAGATTGTAGACAATGTCATGCATTGCGTAAGAGAAGCATGGGAGGTTGGTTTTGGCCCAAAAAACAACTCTCCATTTCACTTGGTGCTATGATGAGTCACATGAGTTCTAGATTTGTCATAGAATTCACTCAAATTTGGAACTAACCAACACTATTTTGACTTTTTGTCTTGAGTATCTGTTTGGTTAAGTTCTTTTATACTGTTTATGAAAAATTTTCAAAAAATTACAAATTAATTTGACAAAAATAAACACAAAAAAAGAAAAAGCAAAGAAAAGAGAATAGCAGAGGGACCAACCGTAGAGGAACAACAGCCAAGTGGAAAAAAAAAAAATCAACAACAGCAGCAGTGCGGATACAATACAACAGTGACAACAACACAGATACATTAAAGAAAGAACATGATCTGACTAAGATTGTGGACGATGTCATGTATTGAGTAAGAGAAGCCTGGGAGGTTGGATTTGGCCCAAAGAGCAACTCTCCATTTCACTTTGTGCTATGATGAGTCACATGAGTTCTAGATTTGTTATAGAATTCACTCAAATTTGGAACTAACCAACTCTATTTTGACTTTTTGTCTTGAGTATCTGTTTGATTGAGTTCTTTTATACTACTTATGAAAAAATTTCAAAAAATTACAAATTAATTTGACAAAAATAAACACAAAAAAAAAAAAGGATAACAAGAAAGGAACCAACAACAAAGGAATAACAGCCACATGGCTGAGACAAACAAGCAAACAAAAAAAAAAGGAAAAGAAAAAAGAAAAAAAAAAGAAGAAAGAAACAACAGCATAGATATAATGCAACAGTGACAACAACACAGATACACGAAAGAAAGAACATGATCTAACTAAGATTGTGGACAATGTCATGCATTGAGTAAGAGAAGCCTGAAAGGATGGATTTGACCCAAAGAGCAACTCTCAATTTCACTTGGTGCTATGATGAGTCACATGAGTTCTGGATTTGTTATAGAATTCACTCAAATTTGGAACTAACCAACACTATTTTGACTTTTTGTCTTGAGTATCTGTTTGATTGAGTTCTTTTATACTGTTTATGCAAATTTTTCAAAAAATTACAAATTGATTTGACAAAAATAAACACAAAACAAAAAAAGGATTCAAAAACAGACCTAAAAAATTTAAGGCTTACCAAAGAAATTACTGTCAATCAAAATCTGAAATAATCCATATAGATACGATGATTTCACAATAATAAATCGGATTATTACAATCATGACAGTAAATGGTAATAGCAACCCACAAAACCTTTCAAAGTACATACACTAATCAATAACAAACTAAAAAACAAAGAGAGAACCAGATATATAATACAATACCAAAACCTTCAAATACAACAACCACTCTCAAACCCAATTCAAGAAACATTACCAATGCTCAGAAATGATTGTAAAAAAAGCAAAATCTAGGAGTAGCAACTAAAATAGCAGAGACATTTGAACATCTAGAAAGACAATGAAATAGATACATTCAATCTGAGCACTAATCAAATGATACGCATAGAAAGAAAGAAAAGCAAAAATCAAAATAAAGATGAACATAATATACATATATAGAGAGAGAGAGAGGGAGAATACTCGATCGGACGACAAAACTCATAAAGGAAAACAAAATTAAACTCACCTCAAGGTGGAGGCAATGCGAGAGAGGAGGAAGCAAACCTGGTGGTGGACGAAATGGAGAGAAAAGGCAATAAAACTTGCTTTGAATGGCAGCGAACAACGAAGTGAATGGAGATAGTGGCTAGGGCTTTGTCACCTATTGGGAATATAGAGAGTGAGGAGTTGAGATGAAAAATGAAGCACAAATATATTTAGGAATTACGTAATTAAAAAAAGAATTGATTTAGGAAAATTCGAAACTACGTAGTTTTGTTTCAAAAATACCCCTTTTCTTTTTTGACCACAATTTACTAGTCACCAATAGTGTTGAGATCCCGCCAATTTTTTTTCGATCTACCGCCATTACCTTCCGCGACCACATTTCAAATTTAGTCTCAAAAAATTACCTATTAGTGACCAAAAAAGTGTTGGTAGCGGAAACATAACTCATCCGCAATCAGGGAAAATTTTGGTCACAGAAAGTAAACTATCTGGGACTAACATGAAAAAGATGGTCACTAAAAGTGTTTTTCCTTATAGTGAAAGCAAAGTGGCTCGTAGGTTGAGCAAATGCGTGAGCTCGGAGTGACCTTTGTAAGATATCTCTTGTACACTTTTCTTTCATAGTGAATTGTTCACTTGGCCTAGGTCCCATGATTTTTTTATTACAAGTGGGTAGATTCCAATTGTGATTTTTCCATGTAAAAAATATTTTGTATCGTGGATTAATTTTCTCATGCTCTATCTCTTTTCCACATTGATTATGTTGTATAATTTTTAATTTGGATTACCTAAATTGACAATCACTTATCACGGGACAAATCTAGATTTTTAAAAGGATTTTCGATAAAATTAAACTTTTCAGTTTATTTTTTAATTATTTAACAGATGTGAGTTGACATGTCCCACTTATAAATTTTTTTACTACATGATTGATTTAGATTAACACAAAGGCAAAGTCATGTGATGTGCCGATACTAGTTAATAATTACTTGGAAGAGAGAGAGAGAAAGATAAATATACGGAATAATTATTTAATAATTTTAGAGTACCATGTTAAAATGCCTATATGGTGTTTCAAATTAATCACATAATAAATAAATAAATAAAATTACTAGTACAACATAATGACTCGTCTTTGTAGGTACTTCAAAGTTAAAAAAAAAAAAAAAAAAAAAAAAAGAATAATTTAGTATACATTAAAAAGATTTATTTTTTAAAAATATTATATAAATAATGTCATATAATACTTTAAAAATATTCAATAATTTTCCGGAGAGAGGGAGGGGAGCAAGAAAGAATATTATGGCTTTTAATATGGGTCATGGGTTGCTGCAATAAATGGGTGGTCCTTTTTCGGGTTTGGTGGCGGGGCTTTAAATGCACCTTCTCTACAGTACTGCCCCTTCCTCCTTAAATTTCTTCAATACATTCCCATTTTCTTCTCACTTCTCTCTCCTCTCTTCATCTCTCTCTTTGTCATCACCATGGCCATCGTTCTTCTTCTTCTTTCTAAAGTTTTGTTTTTTTAACAAATCTTTAGTTCTCTTTGTGAAATCCTGAAATAGTCACTGCGATATTGGCTCGGTTCACTCAGACAAATGCATCATAAAAAGGGAAAAAAATTGAAAATGTTGATGTTAACATTTTATTATTTTTTTGAATTTGATTGAGCCGTGCCAATATCTCAGTGCCATTTCATCTCTCTTCGTCTTGCTATACGTTAACAGCCAACCCATCTCAAGGTTTGTATTTTTATGAGTCATGCTACAAAGTATATATATATATATATATTTTTATTATTTTTTCTCTTTTACTCGACGAGAGTAAACTCACACCCTGTTATAGTGTAAACTCAAATCTTATTATGAGTCGGATAAAAAATATGATAAAATACATCACGCACCTTGTTGTTTTTATATGTATTTAAGTCCTTTCTAAATATTGCAATAATAATAAGAGTCTTGTAACAAGTATATGTAGAATACAAACATATATACACAATTATAATACACTTTTTATTAATTTTAAACTATTTTCATTAATTCAAAATTTTTTGAAGTATAATTTTTGAGATAAATTATAGATACATTTTCTGTACTTTGTTTAAAATATGGATTACTTTTGTAATTTGGGAAATTGCATTCTGCCCCTTTAAATTTATAATCGCATAAAAACAACTCCAAGGATGAGAAGTAAAATATCTTGCAAAAGTACACAGAAAATTACTTGTTTTTATTTTACTTAACTAATTTAGCTCGTGTACATTCTAACCATACATAGAAAACTACTCTCTTTATTTCTGCTTTTATTTCTGCTCTTGTTTGTTTTGTATTTGTGTCGAGTTAATGGTAACATTATTCACTATTTGAGGGGGTAGAAAAATTAGAATATGCAGTTAATAATATTATTTACTTTTGGTGTTGATAAAAATTAATATCGTATTTGAATTTTTTTTTTAAAGTAAAATATTAATTAATAATTTCATATATTTTTGTCTCCTCAAAATTTAAGTTTTAAATCCGTCCCTATCAATTGACATATATCGGGCTACAATTATTATTACATGAATTGTGATATCATAAACTCTGATTACAGTTAACATTGACTTACTGAGTGCATTGTTAAACTAATAATGCGTTACAATTAAATATTTAATTGGGAATAGACACGAGTAATAGAACCTATTATATTAATATAATATTAATAATAAAATATGACCATTCAAAATTATTGTTCTTAAAAAAGCCATTGCAAGTGGCCCGAAACACTTTTTAAGGTATAATTAATATATTTTACTATATTTAAGAATTCTTGGAACTTATTGAATACTGAATACTGATTATTTCCATGCATAAAATGTAAAACATTAATTATAAAATAGTTTATACAAATTCAAAAGAGTGAAATATTCAAATAATAACATCTAATTTAAAGTATGTTAAAAATATAAATTTATCAAAATCAAGTCAAGTTGATACAACACTAATATATATTAATTACGAGCATCTCCAATAGAATAACTAAAATTATTTGTTAAATTATATATCAATTAAGGAAATATAATAAAAATGAGACCCAATTTTATATGTAAAGTATTTATTAATGTAAAAAGTGAACGGATACTTTTGTTAAGTGAATAGAAAAATAAAAATAAATTATGCCAGCTAAGGTGCTCAGTGGATATTTCGATTCGTTCAAATTAACTGAATCGAACTGATCCGTTACATTTTGGACGGATGCATGATGACGAGTAGACGGTTGCAAATCGATTTTTTTTTTTTTAATCTGCCTAGTTTTGGACGGATAGCGGAATTAAGGTTCCTTTACCCGTAATCGAACCGCCAAACCGTTAGCACCTCTAGTAATTTGTAAGACTTTGTATTTTTAATTTGTTTAGATTATGTTTGTGTTTTCAATTGAAAAAGAGTTTAGATATTGTATTATGTTTTCAATTTGAAAATCATTTTATCAAATGACAAGTATTGATATTTGGTATTTTGTGTGAAAAATATATACTTAATTTTGTCATTTTTTTAAAATCAAATTAAATAGTTTTTGAATAAAAAAAAAAAGTAATGAAATAGTTTTGATAATGCATGGTTTCTTATATATGTATTTATTATTGGTATTTGACAGTTTACTTGATAATCTTTTGGCAATGTTGAGTTGGATTGTTATCCCAAATATATATATATATATATATATATTGACAAGTTGTTGTAATATGTTCAAAATTTGTAAAAGTTTAAACTGCCAAACCGATTTGCATTCATCCGCTCAATCTACTTCTGTCAATCCAACAAACAAATGCGGATTGATTTTTGCAATCTGCCAATCTAGCGGAAGGATGGTGGATTGGAGGTTTCCCGACTGCAACTGAACCGCGAGCACCCCTAATGCCAGCCTCTTCCCTTCCCTTCCCTCCCTTCCCCCCCTCCTCCCTCCTCCCTCCTCTCTTTCTCTCCTTGTAAAGATCCTCTCCACAAGTTAACATACAACCCTAACATCTTATACATAATTTAATCCAATAGTTGAGTCTATCTAACCTAAGATTTGTAGAGTTTGAGGTCGACTCATTTGTTTATCGAACTCGAAAATCAAGCTCAAGCTCAACTTAAAAATTAATCTAAATCTCAATTGGAAAATTAATCCAACTCAATCTCGACTTACTTGTTTATAATAATCATGCTTAAGCACCACTTTAAGCTTGATAAATTTAAAAAAAAAAAAAAAAATTATATTAAACCCCCTCAAACTATCAACCATTTACACTTTACCTCCTTAATGTTTTAAACCCAACAATTACCCCTCTCAAACTATTTAAATTTGAACATTAAGTCTTTTTGTCAGTCATCTATTAGATATTTAGATGAAAAATTGTCAAATGTTGTGCACATGATGATTATATTAAATTTTTATGATCATCATGTACATAACATTTGACAATTTTTCATCCAAATATCTAGCAGATGACTAACAAAAGGACTTAATGTTCAAATTCAAGTAGTTTGAGGGGAGTAATTGTTGGGTTGAAAACATTAAATGAGTAAAGTGTAAATGGTCGATAGTTTGAGGGGGTTTAATACAATTTGTCCAAAGAAAAAAAAAAATTGGCTAGATAATCATCTTGTTTATAATAATCATGCTTCAGCTTCACTTTAAGCTTGATAATAAAAAATAAAAGTTTAGCTAGATAAGCATGGTCAGCTCATTAAATTTATTCTATATATTAAATATATAGATATGTAACACATTTTGTATTAGTTAATATATAAATAATATATTTATCATATTATTTAAATAAATAATATATGAATTGAACTAGTTCTAATTCGAGCTTGACTCATTTATTAGACAAACTAAAAGTTTGGCACAAGTTCGTTTATATACCTAATGAGTTCAGCCCTCTGGAATTGAGCTTGTAAATCCTAATTGGGGGGGGGGGGAACTACCAAAAAAAATAATAAATAATAATAATAATAATAATGCTTAACTATTTTTTGTCAGTTAACATATAACACTACCGATGGTTTTAGATTTTTGTAATTGACAATCTCGTTGGACAAAATTTCATTCAGTTGTATTTTATTCGGTCTATTGTATCTGTTAGTTATGAGAGTTTAGATGTTAATCCAACCCAAGTTGTGCCTTAGTAAAGGAGTTTGTGATAACATTTCATATCTTATTTTGAGCATTTCTTGTTTGTCACTTCCCTGTCCAAGAGGCAGAGCCCAGCCAAGATCGAAGGACAGTGCATCCGAAGTAAAGAAAGAATTCAAAGTTGATTAACCGCTCGATCGGTCTTTTGTATGCTCGAGCGGTTTGCCTATGTGTGTGCACCGCCTTCAGTCACACTATTCGAGTAGTAAAGTGAGCGTTGGAGCTGTTTCGCGACTCTGTTTATTATAAAGTGCTTTGTTTGCTATGTTTAAGATTTAATCTGTCTAGATTCTCAAAGAGGAATAAAAAATAAAGTGTTGTATATTGGAGCGTGTTTAATATCGGCGTTGTGGATTTAATGTTGGTCAAAGCAATTTCAAGATGAAGACAGTGGTAGAAGAGACACATCAGATTTGATTTAATTCGAGTGGATTCGCTAGGTAATTGAGGGTTCTTACGTGTAATATTTTTTTTTTTGTCTTCTGAGTGAATTGTTTTGTGATTTTGGCCCATGGTTTAACAAACTCATTGGAAATGCTCTAAGTGCTCTAGAGATACACTACAACAAATTAAGATTTTAAAAAATAAAAATTTAGGGACAAAATCACTTTTTAAAGACGAAATCTTTATATTATCAAAAGTGCAATTATTATATTTTTAGCAACAAAATTGGATATTTAGTGACAAATTATTATCCTTTTGGACTAAAAATTTTATTCCAAAAAATAAATCTTTTTGGGATCAAATTACTTTGTGCTTTAATTAGCAATAATTTAAAATTGTGGCTAAAAGTATTTTTTTTTTTTCAAGACAACATTTTAGCAATTATCCTCGCATTAACAAGCATTGGTTCCTAAATTTTTGTTGTGACCAAATTTTTATTTTTGAAATAAAGAATTTAGTCCCAAAAACTCTTATTTGTTAGAGTGACACTTTAGTATTAGCTTATGTAAAATCACCAACACGGTGGAGCTTTTTACCAGATACCTATAAAGCACGGGTACCCCACAAATGGCCAGACAAGTACTAAGTACTTATTGGGTGCGGGTACGCCTATCGATACCCTACTTTTTTAAGAATTTATCATATTAGTATACTTGTATCATATCTGTACCCGCACTCATACTTCAGAGCCAGATACATGTGGCCCTTACATTAAACCCTTATATTAAAATTAAAATTTATAAATCTAAGGGGTCGTTTGGGAAAGGCTTCCGGGCTAAATTAGCCACTAAATGTCAAAAGAGGCTAATTTAGCCAGTAAATGACAAAAGAGCCACAGTTGGTTGGCAACAATAAACGATCAGGAGAATTTATGAAACTACCCCTCATGAAGAGGGGCATGCGGCAGCACAAACAAAAAATAAAAAAATTTCCCAAAAAACACATTTTCCCAGAGCAAACAAAGTTGAAAAAAAAAATTAAAAACATTTTTTTTGTTTTTTGTTAAAATATTTTATAAAAATAAATTCAAACTCTATTTTATAAAAATAGCTTTAAATATTTCAATTTTTTTGTTATGTATTTGGTTATGATTTGCGTGTAGAGTTGTGAAAGTACTGTGGAGTTTCAAGTTATGTGTTTAGTTATGAGTTTTAAAAATAATTTATTACTTAAGTTTTATTTTATGTGTTTGGTTATGATTTGAGTGTAGAGTTATTTTTAAATTTAAAATATTAACATTTTAAATTATTTAAATTTTTTCGATTTCAATTTTGTGAATATTTATTTTAATTTTTTACTTATTCAATTTTGTAGATTATTTACATTATTTAAATATTTAAAATAAAATATTACGATTTAACATATTATGATTTGAGTGTAGAGTTGTGAAAGTAGTATAGAATTTCGAGTTATGTGTTTGGTTATGAGTTAACTCAATAATTTATTAATTGAGTTTCATTTTATATGTTTAGTTACGACTTGAGTGTAGAATTGTTTTTAAATTTAAAATATTAACATTTTAAATTATTTAAATTTTTTGAATATTTAAATTATTTAAATTTTGTTGTTAAAATAATTTTTTTTTTATTTTGATATGTGTTTGATACGGCTCATTGAATTTTTTTTTTAAAAAAAGAAAACATGAAAACAAAAATTACCATTCGCCACGTAATTAAATAAGGCAATAAATATAAAAATAAATAAGGCAAAAAATAAATAATTAATATATAAAACAATAAATAAAAATAAATATGGAAAAAAAATAAATAAATAAGGCAAAAATTAAATATTACGATTTAAATTTCAAATATTACGATTTTTTTTAAAAATATTATGATTTAAATTTTAAAATATTACAATTTAAATTTAAAATATTACGATTTAAATTTTTTTAATTTTAAAATTTTTTATAAAAACAATTCAAACTCTATTTTATACAAATATTTTTTAAATATTTTAATTTTTTGTTATGTATTTGGTTCTGATTTGAGTGTAGAGTTGTGAAAGTAGTATGGAGTTTCGAATTATGTGTTTGGTTATGAGTTTTAAAAATAATTTCTTAAAATACACAGGACAATAAAATAAAACCTCACTTTTTATTATTTTACAGAAAATGAAAACAAATTGAAATTAAAAATAGAATAAAAATAAAAACCACATGAAAACTATTTGTAAAAAAAAAAAAAAAAAAAAACTTAGCCTGGGTTGGTGACGTCACTGTCAGGACAGCCGCCCAAATAAAAACAAAATTTAATACCAGGGGTAGTTTAGTAATATTACATATGGACACCTCACCAAAAAGCCAAAAAGTCAAAAAAGCCAAAAAGTCCTTCCCAAACCAGACTTTTTAGCCCAGGCTAAAATAGCCAAAAAAGTCAAAAAATTAAAAAGACAACCCACTTCCCAAACGAAGGCTAAGCAGTTTTAAGATTATTTCTAAATCATGTGCTTTGTAAAGTCATGTTTGAGTTTTAACAACTCTATTTTTCAGTTGTGTTTTATTTTAAAAAATATGACTTCATAAAATAATTTTGAAAACGAGTTTAAAACTGCTGCCTTTTAGAAATTCTGTTTTGAGTACAACTTGAATTGGGTAAAATATGGAAATCCTATGGACCCATAAGAATATCCCATAATTTTGTCAAGGATGTCTTTGTATGGTAGAAACTGAGTTTGTGTAGTGTAAGATTTATATATAGATTAAGGATAAATTATATCATTAGTCTTTTTAATTTCAGTAAAATTTTATTTTTAGTCCTTATAATTTCGATGTGAATAATTTGGTTCTTATATTTTTAATTTTGTTATAATGTGCTTTCTCGTTGTTTAATATTTTGAACACCCCCCACCCAAAAAAAAAAATAATAATAAAATTATTGCACAAAATTAGAAGGATCAAAGTGAAATTCAAAACAAACTACAGAGAATTTCATTGTAATCCTTTTAGTTTTACACATGCGCTTTTTGGTTGACTATAACGGCGAAGGATCACATTGTAACAAAATTAAATAAAGACTAAATTGTTTAAATTAAACTTACAGGAATTAAAGTGACAACAAAATTAAGGACTAAATTGTTTAAATTAAAACTATAAGAATTAAAGTGACACTTCACTCAAATTATAAAAATTAATGATATAATTTATTCTAAAATGAATATAAGTTATAAATTAATATTTTTTTAATAAAATTTTGAATAAAAATTTTCGAAAGCTTGAATAAAATTTTTGAGTGTGTGGTACAACTTGAAAAAAAATAAAATAAAATAAAATAAAAAAATCCATTTGTGAATGTGACAGATGAAGGTTCGTTGGTGTAAACATGGTGGTCATCGAGAACATCAAAAAATGCAGACAAGTTGGTTGGAGAGAATAAATGTGAGCAGTGGGGCGTTGGAAAATCTTTAATACCACGTAGTAAATTATTACTAGTATATTGGCATTTGTTGGTGTAGAAGAATTTAGAGACTACTTCAATTTGGGGAAGGATTTCCTCCGATTTAAAATTTGTACTCAAGGGTGATCTTTTTAAGTTTGTGAAGTTAATTATAGGTTCCTGTTGACTTTTTGGCTTTCGAAAGTTATTATTGTAATTATGAGCATGCCAGAAAGGATCAATCGGTCTTTATAGAAAATTAATTGCCAATCAATTATCAGAGGATTGTGTTTTAGTTATTTCAGCCTCAATAAAGAGGACTTTTACTGGTGGCTTGATTTAGGAGAATTAAGCAAATGACAATCAAATAAAGAGCAATTGAAGCATTTCATTAAAATGAAAACTTACAATGATCCAATTCAGCCTCGTAGAGGTTTACAGTAACAATCTACTTGAAACTACTCCTATGAACGAAGTGCAGTGCAGGAATTAAAGTACAGAAATGTAAAGAACATAAAATGTAAAAACTGGAAAGAAAATGAAGTAGAATAAAACTGATTTTTTAGATCTGAGTCTGGGGGGCTTTTCTGGAGCCTTCTTTGCTATTTATACTCCTCAAGGATGACTATCGAACTGCACTTCCAACCGTCGAATCGCTCCTCCATGATCGCTGATCATGTTGCCTTATAGTTAGCTCCACTATGCCATCACTTGCAATTAGGCTTTCCTCCTAATTTTGAATTTGAATGTAGGTAACCGTTGAAGTCACATCACTTTATATCTCTTTGTTGATCCAATACTACACAGATCTCGTAAAACCAATACTGACTGCCACGTGTTCGATCATGATTGAAAACTTGAATAGTCTTCCTGTATTGCTCTTATCCTGCCACGCGTTGAATTGTAATTGGCTTATACAAAATATGTAGCCAACATTACCCCCCGCACTAATATACCCAATACTTGGTGATATTAGTGGATCAAAGTCTTTTATCCACGTTTTAGAACGTGCATGGGCTTTATATTTTTAGAAACACAATCGTCATTCATTGATGATTATTTGCATTAACTCCTCTTTGATCCCTTAAACATGCCCACTATCTCAGTATTTGAAAAGTCCAATTCAATGGAAAAACAGGCATTTTCTTATCTCAATCAAGCATATGAAGAGTTGTTTGATAAAACCGTTCGTCCTCGAAAGAATCTTCATGCATTGATTAGCCACCTTTACCCACTTTCCTATATTCAAGTCATGGAAGCTTTCGCAAATTATCAACCATTGGATTACGAACATACTGTCCACAATCCCTTAATTCAGAAGTTTGCAAATATGAACATGGGAAGCTCTTCTTCTAATTCGCAATCTTCTGCATGGAATGAGGTTGTGGTTTCTTCTTCTTCTGGGGCTTCTGGTTGGAGAGGCTGGTCGGACTCTGAGACCTGTGAGTTAAGGGAGCGAATTAACCATCACTTTGTCAAGTTCACTGATCCTTTAGAGTTCGCTTCCTATGCATGAAGCTCGGTGGTCTATCCTTACGTGCCCATCGATCGCCGACGTAGTTTAGAGGACAATCTACTTGTAGCATGGTACACATCATCCATGCCTACAAAGATAGTACGAACTACCCTTCGCCCAGAAGAGGCACAGGGGTATAACCCATCATTTTTAGCCAAGAAGGCAAAGCTTCATCCCTCTGACTGGCTTGATTGTGTTAATGTCCTTCGGTTCCTTCCTTTCTTCGAAATGGAAACCTCTATACCTCCTCATTCGCAAAAACCTTTCTGGATAGAGAGATTGAAGCTTACCCTTTCTACGGAGAAGGTTTTTCCTCCTTACAAGCCTCCACCTCCTCCTACTCCAACTCAACAAAAGCAAGCCCAACTTCTGCTTGCGGCCTTTTCTCACTTGCCTTTCAATGTTCTTGAGGACGATGTTCCTCTCAAGAACCTTCGATAGGCTTGTGATATTCTAACTCGAGGTCATGTTCTCAACCCCATTGCCCAAGCAGAACTCCACATGTTTTTGGACCAACTCCCATTGCTTCTCCATTGGCATCGGACTTCTTTGGCCACCACCCAATCTTTGGACCAACTTTCATCCCTCCGAGTTCATACCCAGTACGAAGCAGAGAACCTCGTCGAGGAATACAATGATTTCAAGAATAAAGACTCTGCGTACTGGGATGACTTGGATATGGACGAGCTAGAACAAGGGCTAAAAGAGAACATCGTTCGAAATAAAGGCTGAAGAGCTCTTTTATCAAATGAGAGCACATCAACTTCGACAACCAAGCTTGGAACAAATAGAGGATAGAATAAAAAAAGAACAGAAATTTATTGACCATAGCTGAACTAAATTCCATGATCTCATTATTTATTCTATTCCTTACTTTTATGAACTGGAATGTGTACCCAAAGAGGAACTTTTAATGTAATTGCTTTAGTTTTAATACATCTAAGTCTTTTCTCTTTGTTTGGCATGGTTCGAATTTATCTCTGTTTGCCTTCATAAGTAAATTTAGGGCTTCGAACTAACCAATCTCATCGTTCGAATTTGGATTCAATTGTCTTAAATGAAACACTGGAAAACCAACATGAACTTTTCCAATCTATGGAATACAGTTGACAACTTTTGCTGATTTCTGTTTTAGAATCAGTGCTTCGAATTTTGACAATCTTGCCCTCTAAAGCTTGTTTTAAACATATCCAACATATGGTCATATGGTTAGTATACTCAATTAGTTTTAAATTGACCACTCTCCGAACAATAGTCCATAATTTCCAAAATATGGAAGCCCCTCTCAAGGGCTGCATTGTTTAAATTCGAAAAAACAAACTCTTCTGTATATTGCCAAACCAACTATTGGTTTTGATATTTCGAACAACAATTTCCATTACTTCGAAGGATTTATTCTTACTAAGAAACCAGAAAACAGGCTCTTAATCCTTTGACGTAAACAAATATCAAAACATTCCTTCACCGCAAGGCATGGAATGTGCTTCGAAGTAAGCTTTCGACGTTCGAAGCCGTTTGTCATTTCAATTTGGCGCCCAAAATTGGCTTCGAAGACAAATAATTTATTATACTTCGAACAACAATTCTCATCCTTAAGGGATCTCAAGTTTTGCTTTGAAGGATACTACTCTCACTAAGAAACCTAAATCAGGTCTTTAAACCCCTTCGAAGTAAACGAATACGTGTACATTTTTACATCCTTAGGTATAGAATGTGCTTCGAAGCAGGCTTTCGACATTCGAAGCCGCTTGTCCTTTCATTTTGGTGCTAAAACTGGCTTCGAAGCCAAATATTTTATTTCAAAGCTGACATCAACATATGGGATGTGTTTTTCCCTTCAAAAGTATCAATATTGAAGGAAACTCTTCGTATCTGTACTTTTAGTACTTTTCTATGAATTACACGATATATTTTCCAGACACAAAGGCTTTTAGAACCCTTTTACTTTATATTCTGAAATCACTCATTTGTTCAACACACCAACCCTTCCCCTCTACTAACCCTCTCTTCCTTGCTACTTGCCACCAATGGATTTTTCTTCTCTGAAAGTACCAAACGATGATCGTATAAGCCCAACAATGGCTTTGAAGAGATGTATTGAGGAGGAGATCGCCAAACTTACAGCTGATAGGTCAAGCACCATAGATGGATGCCTCTTTGTTCCTCGCCATAACGATAAACAAGAATACAACCTAGGTCCCATCTTTCGAGAAGCTCCCGCTCAACTTCCAGCTTTATACCCTTGCTTGGAAGACCACTTTCTTCTCTATGAAGGGGGGTTCGATTGGGGGAATTGGAGAATGACCCGTCCTCACCGTTGTTGGCTGACATTGAGAGCTGAGTGGGAGGAATGGTATGATAAAGTTGTGCCTGCAAGAGAAGATGACCTGCAAGAGCTCTGTATTCTCGACGCCCTTCGTCTTTCCAGGTTTATCATTTCTGAAGACCCTTTTTTGATTCCTGCTGTTCTTTGCTTTTGGAACATGGCTTTTAATTTTTTTTCAGTTTCGGTGTGGCATGATGGCCCCCACCGTTCTTGATATCTGCCATCTCCTAGGGCTTTCATCCCTTGGTACTCCTTTTACATCCAGCTACCCGGACTTTTCTGTTAAGTTTTCCCTTCCACCCTTAAATTCCTCTTATATTGACTTTGTAAAGGCTGAAAACAAAAGGGTAAGCCCCGTGAGAGATAGAGAACTTTTTTCCTTTATTTTATACTGGTTGTGTAAATTTCTCTTTTGTACATCATCTCAACGGATTATGCCTGAATTCGCCCCACTTGCGAAAACCCTTGTTTTGAAGAAACGCATAGCCTTGACCCCATATCTCTTAGGCCATATTTATAGAGCTTACTCCCAATTTTGTGAGAAACCTCTTGACATCAACCAAGGAGGTCCCTTTTGGGTGCTCCAATGCTGGCTCTTTGCTTACTTCACTGATTTGCATCCCAAATGCTTAAAATTCCTTGTTCAAAGAGAAATATGCTAGAATTGTTCTTTATCCTGCCTCCTTTGCCTATTACCTCACCTTTTTTCATCAACTTCCTATTTCTCTATCTGCCTCCTTTTTTTGCCCCTTTGATGCCAACAAAGGACCTACTTGGCTGCAAACATTTTTGGCTAACAAAGAGTGCTCCACCCCACCACACAAAGATATGTGAGCTTCTATTTTGTTAGCGAGAAAGCTGTTCATTGGTACTCTAAACCCTCGACCTTATAAGTGTATATCTGAGGTATACTGCCCTTCTCAGTTTGCCAGACAATTTAGGTTTACTCAGGAGATTCCCGTTTCACTTTGCAGCCTCTTGAATGTCCATCTTACAGCTAGAGACCTGAGAATACCCACATCAAAACTAGAGGCGGCAACATTTAAACTGTTGAAAGAATTGAGTGAGTTCAAATTTGTCCCCTTTCTTCCCTCTGGCTTGGCTTTGAAAAGATTTCAAAACAGGTGGACAGCCAACATGGAAGTGCGCCTATCAGTACACCCTTATGATTTGCTTATAGGGCCTGGAGTGCCTTCTAAGGCTAAACCAACAACAGTTGAAAACATACCCTCTCTTCCCACAGCTGCCCAAACTGTTCCTGTAGCCTCACCCCCTCCAGCTAGAGTTACCAGAGCTGCTTCGAAAAAGGGTAGGTATTTTCAGGTTCTTTTTCTTGTAGATTCTTTTGTTTATTTCCTTTACACTCATACCTCTTGGTGCAGGGTCCCCACAAGAAGAATCTCCTAAAAGAGCTGAAACTCTAGCTGCTCTCAAAGACAAACAACAGCAGAAAAAGAAAAGGAAGCTAATACTCACTCCTGAATAATCTGAATCTTAGACTGAAGAGAGAGAGATTAAGAAAGAGCAAGAAATACCATTACAGAGAACAAAGAGAAAAAAGGTAGCTGTCTCTCCATCTGATTCGGTCGAAGACCCTACTTATGAGACAGCTGCCAAAGCAGTGGAAAAGGAACTTACTCTTGAAGAGCCTAAATCCCAGATTGAAGAGAGAGAGATTGAGAAAGAGCAGGAAATACCATTACTGAGAAGAAAGAGAAAGAAGATGACTGTCTCCCCTTCTGATTTGGTCGAAGACCTCACTTATGAGGCGACTGCCAAAGCAGTAGAGGAGGAACATTCCAGAGAAATAATTGTTTTTCAAGGAGCTGAGAAGAGGCGGCAGCAGCAACTATTAAGAGATGAAGCTGCTGCTGCTAATGCAATCCAAAGGGAAACTGCGAGAAGGCAACACATTGCTGAGCACTATTCCCTTCGTGGCTGTCCCATCATTGTTATCACTTCTGAAACAAGTAATTTCTTTCATGCCTTTATTCTTTTCTTGTCAAATTCTTGGTATTGAGACTTGACATTACTTTGTACTTCTTCTTTTGCAGCAATAACTATTGAGCCTATTCTTCCAATAAGAACTCCCTCAGTTTCGGTTGAGGTTGATCAATTGCAAAATGTGAAGTCTATTCAGATAATACTCCCACTTCATAGGCCTACATTCTCTGTACCCTCCTTGAGGCCAAGTATTCCTGCTCCTTTCCCTTCTGGCTTAATTCCATATCTCCTTCATTTGACTTTTGATTTATCTCAATTTAATTCTCTTTCGAGCCTTGCTTTTCCTCCTCCTCCTAAGGGAATTCCAGCTGCTGCTCCATCTCTGATGGTAGCTGATTCCCTTATAGAGGGTGCTGGTAGCTCTCCAACTCATAGTCTATTATCTCTGCCTAGTTCCAACCCCTCTTCCATTGACCTACTGGTGGCTAGAACTATAGAAACTGCTGAAAATGATCTACCTATTTCTCCTATCCCTATGCAGTCTTTTGTGCCTTCTACCAAAGCTCTTTCTGCACCCATCATGTCCACGGATGAGGTAGATATCTTCGAAGCTAGACTAGCTAGTCTCTTCGACATACCTTCCACTTCTCCAATAGCTAGTGATGAAACTGAGCCATTAGTTCTGGCTAATTCCTTGCTAGAAATTTTTCAGAGCACTTCCACCAGTAGTAAGACTTCTTCGCCTCTGATAGACTTGAACAACTGCTGACATCCTTTTCGAGGATTCCTTTCGAAGCTTTACAGAAGCCTATAATAAGAAATGGCTTCCTTCAGTGCTGCAAGATCGTTGAACAATCCGGCATGACTATCTCAGGTCATTTGTCTCAAGCAGCAGCCACCATTGATTTCTATATCAACATTTGTCATGCTGCCAAGGCTGTAGAGAAGAAATTGGTGGGAGACCAGAGCTTTGTTTCCAAAGTACATACTGAAGTATCAAAGCTAAAGGAACAACATTCCTCTGTCTCCCTCTTTCGAACTCAACTACTGAAGAAGAAAGCTCAACTTGAGGAAGAGCTATCCGCAGTTACCCAGGCCTTAGTCTGAACTGACACCAAGTTGCAGATTACCAATCAAGGACTGGCCGACCGAAAAAAGGAAATGACCACAGCCTTCCAGTTGTTCTCATCATTGAAGAATAGAACATCCATTATAAAAGAACAACTGAGACATTGTACTGATTTTGGGCCAATTTATGACAGAATGTATTCAACTCTTTATGAAAAGAATGTATTCAACTCTTTATGAAAAGCAAATTCTTATTCATCATTTGAATATTCTTATGTTCTTTTACTTAACATTTATTCGATTCCTTGTGTTTTCCATATGGTTGGAAAATAAGGCTTTAACTATCTGTCATTAATCTTTTTGGGATGTACATATCCGTTCAAATTTCTCAAATGGTATGCTCCAAAAGACAGGACTCTATGAACTTGATATGGTCCTTCCCAATTAGGTGACCATTTACCAAACTTATGGCTCTTAATCCCTATTGGGAGTATTGTCTTCCATACAAAATCACCTTCATCAAAGCCAATGTGTTTGACTTTCTTATTATAGTTTTTGGCTGCTTTCTTCTTTTGGAAAAGACTGCTATTTAATGCCAAAATTCTAGCTCCATCTATACTTTCTGACTCCAAGTACATACTCTGATGGTATTGCTTAAGATCTAACTGGTCTTGGCATCTTACCCTCAAGGACTTAACATTAATTTCCATAGGTAACACTACATCATGCCCATATACTAAGGCATAAGGAGTGACTCATGTGCTTGACCTTGGAGAAGTTCTATAAGCCCACAAAACATCCAACAATAAGTTATGCCAATCCCTTGGATTGTCATCCAAAACTTTTTGTATTCCCTTTTTTAAAGATTTATTGGATGATTCAGCTTGACCATTGGCTTGTGCATAATAGGGGGTGGAATTAACAAGGCTAATTCCAAATTCTGCCACAAAAGACTTCACCATTTTCCCATCAAACACAGTTCCATTATCAACAGTTATAGTCTGTGAGATGCCAAATCTATGGATTAAATCCTTAATGAATCCAATGACTTCAGTCTGGTCTACAGTCTTGTATGGCTTAGCTTCAACCCACTTAGTGAAGTAATCAGTGGCCACTAAAATGAAACAATAATGCTTTGAAGAGGGTGGGTGTATTTTCCCTATCATGTCCATAGCCTATCCTCTAAATGGCCAAGGCTTCACAACTGCATGCAGGTCAGTTATGGGCACGTGCCTTATTGTGCCATGCTTTTGGCATGCCTGGCAACCTCTTGCATACTCTATGTAGTCTTTAAGGATAGTTGGCCAATAGTAGGAATGCCTTCGAAGCAATCATCTCATCTTCACACCAGGTTGATGAGTACCACAGACACCTTCATGAACCTCAGCCATAGCTGTCAATGCTTCCTTTGGACCTAAACATTCTAACAATAACCCATCTCCCCCTTTTTTGTACAGAGCATTACCATACATTATGTATTGCATAGACTGCAATTTAATTTTTCTACTGGCTTTCGAAGTTGGGCCAGTCAAATACTGCATTATTGGATGCCTTCAATCTTGCTCTTGTAAGTCATTATGATTGACTTCCAAGACCACACTCCATTTATTCAAGTGTAGTATTACTTTCTGATATGTTGTCTGGCTTATATTTCTTCCAGTATTATCCCTTCTCTTGAAATTCGAAGCTTTCTGAGCTACATCATTAGCTTTATTATTCAAGAATCTTGGGACATGAGTTACATTTGCTATATGAAATTAAAGCAGATGTAATGCAACAACATAGTATGGCAACATGCTTATACTTTGACATTTGAAAATCCCTTTCACCTAGTTAACTACCAATTGAGAATCTCCAAATATGTCAACTGCATGAGCTTGTAATCCAATAAGTATTTCCAGTCCCACTATTAAGGCTTCATATTCAGCTTGATTATTGGAACAAGTAATTTCATCCACTTTGAAACCATGCGTGGTTTCTACTTCTTGTGGTGACTTAATTAATATACCAATCCCAATTAAACCATTGGCTTTTGATCCATCGAACCACATTTGCCATGGTTCCATTATCTCCTGGTTTTCTGTTTGAGATGGATGGTCTGCCAAAAAATTAGCTAAAACTTGTCCTTTTACTGCCTTTTGGGAAACATATTCTAAATGAAATTCTGATAAGACTAGTATCCATTTGCCAATTCTTCCCCTCAACATAGGTCTAGATAACATATACTTAACCAAATCTGTGGTTGCAATTACCAAGACAGTTGTAGGCAAAAGATAGTATCTTAATTTCATTGCAGCAAAATACAATGCAAGGCATAGCTTTTCTACAGCTGAGTATTTACATTCACAAGAATTTAGAAACCTACTAAGGTAATAAACAGCTTGCTCCTTGCCCTCTTCATTGTCTTGGGCTAAGAAAACTCCCAATGGATCTTCTGCTGCAGCTATGTACAACTTCAAGGACTTATCACCTTTTGGTGGCATTAGCACTGGAGGGTTGGCTAAGTAGGCTTTGATTCCTTCGAAAGCAATTTGATGCTCTGCTGCCCACACAAATTCCTCTTTATCTTTTAGCCTTAACAAGGAAGAAAATACTTTAGTTTTCCCTGAAGTATTAGAAATGAATCTTCGAAGAAAATTAATCTGTCCAAGGAACCTTTGTAATTCTTTCTTACTTGATGGAGGTCTGGCTTCAATGATGGCTTTGGCTTTATTCTGGTCAATCTGTATTCCTTTCTCCCAAGAAGTTTCCAGATGATATGCCAAAAGCACACTTAAGAGGATTGAGTTTCAACTTAAACTTCCTTATTCTTTCGAAAGCCGATTCTAGGTGAAACAAATGTTCCTTCATGGATTGGGATTTCACCACAATGTCATCAATATAACACTCTAAATACCCTCCAATAAGGTCTCGAAAGATGGTGTTCATAGATCTCTGATATGTAGCCCCAACATTCTTCAGGCCAAATGGCATTTTAACCAATTCGAAAGTACCAATATTCCCAGGACATCTGAATGCTGTTTTATGGACATCCTCCTCTGCAATGCAGATTTGGTTATAACCAGAGTGTCCATCCATCATTGATAAAATTTGATGCCCTGCTGAACTATCTACCAACAAACCTACTATAGGCATAGGATACTCATCTTTTGGAGTTGCTAGATTCAAGTTTCTGCAATCGATGCATACCTTGATTTTACCATTCTTCTTAACTACAGGTACAATATTAGATAGCCATTCAACATATCTGGTTGTCCTAATAAAGCCTGCCTTTAGGAGTCTAAGAATTTCTTCCTTAACTTTCTGAATCACTTCTGGACTCATTCTCCTTGGTTTTTGCTTGTATGGCTTGAAATCAGGTCTCATAGGGAGCCTATGTTCCACTAATGACCTATCCAATCCTGGTAGTTCATTATAAGACCATGCAAAACAATCTTTATACTTCTTCAAAACAACCAACAACTAGTGTCATGACCCGAACCCGCCCCCGTGGGTTAAGGACATAACCGACCAGTAATTCAGAGATTACCTACGGCCTTGAACCAAGCCACACATATTTTAACAGAGTTAATGGGGGCGAAACGAAAGCAATTAAAACCTTTGTCCATAGAGCTATGCTTACATGGCACATCATAACAAACCATACATATGCACATTAATAACTCACAATAAAATATGTACTACATAAGGTTCTGTACATACAGGATCTTATAAGTCTAAGTCAACCATCACGACTATATACAACAGATGCAAAGTCTTCGCCAACATGACAGAATATAAATACATAACAAAAGGGCGAAGACGGGTCTCGTGCGTGAGACACAAGGGCTGACTCCCCCAAAACCTTTGTTGTTCCACATAGACTTCATTGGGGCTGGGTTTGGACTTCTCTTGGCTCACCTACAAACACATGAATGAGCATGAGCGAAAGCCCAATTAATAATATCAATTAAAAAAGCTATACAGACGATATGTAGAACAACATGCTTCAAACGGCCTTAGGCCCAATTCATATTTCTATTTAACATATATACACAATTTAGGTCAAGTGATTGCGGTTCCAAACAAATTGGCCTTCGGCCCATTCAAACTTTCATTTGTGTCAAAACGGCCTTTGGCCCATTCATTTATTCATGTCGAAACGGCCTCTGGCCTATTCATTTATGTCAACATGCCCTCTGGCCTATCCATTCATGCCAAAATAGCCTATGGCTCATCCATTCATGCCAAAACGGACTCTGGCCTATTCATTCATGCCAAAACGGCCTCTGGCCCCTCCATTCATGCCAAAACGGCCTCTGGCCCATTCATTCTATTATTTAGATCAGACTGGCCTTCGGCCCACTCATTTGGTATAGCAAACATTGTCCACCAATCGAATCAATGAACTTATAAAATTTACATAGAAATAAGCAATTGGACAACAACATATTTCAGATATCTATGCTAAGATATTACTCACAGTGATCGGTTGGTTAGTTTGCCCTGGAGCTCGACCTTACACATTCCATGAACACAAAAGAGTCACAAAATTCGATCCGTTCTAAATTCACATTTTCCTCTTTAGGATTCATTCTTATCTCTTTAACTCAATTACAATGCTCAATGCATGCCTAAGAGTACTAGGATGTGAAAGAGAACAGAAAATAAAACACAGAATGTCTTTTCAAAATTTCAGAAAACAGGGTCCCCGCTCGAGGGTGGACTTCCCCGCTCGAGCGGACCCACGAGGTCTATAAAAGTACTGGATATGTCAAATTTACGCTCGATCGCGAACTCTGGTGCTCGAGCGGAACACCTCTCTACATGGCTCCCCGCTCGAGCGTGAACTTCCCGCTCGAGCGGACACCATGTCTGTAGAAAATACTGGGAACACGAATTTCACGCTCGAGCGGCGGTTTCCCCGCTCGAGCGGACATCAAAATTCTGGAAAATCCAGAACATGTTCTTGAGCTTCAATTTGATGTTCAAAAGTTCCAAATGAACGATTTTGGCTCAAACTTCACATATACATATTCTAACATGGTGTAAACACCAAATTACAACACAATGAAGCTCAATGTCACAATTTAATCACATGCATGTCTCAGATTAACTCAAACTCATCACCAACTATAGACGCGCCCGCATGAGGCCTTCGTGCTACAGTTCGGACTCAATTTGTGTCACGGTTCTTAATCTGAACCAAAGAGTCCAAATCCGGCAAATCGTTTTGAGAAAACAGATTTTTAGAAAAGAAGTGCCAAACATGGACTGCTTTGCCAGATACAGAGTCGCCACCTAAATATTTTTTAAGGGGGAATTTAGGAAACCCTGACTCGGTGCCAAAGGCCACGTGTCCGTCATCACCAAGGTTGCCTCGGCTCGGGAGCTAGGGTACGATTGGGGAAGGTCAACTATGAGCACCCCCTCTCGCCCGATCCGAAGATCGGCCTTTACTAACCGTGATATCCGTTTTTGAAAACGTTATGTGTTCTTATTCCGGTTATTAGCCTAGAATTACTATGTTATGCGCACAGCAAACAAGTATAGACCAAATTGCCTAAATTGGAACAAAACATTTCATGCTTGTTTTGAAAATGGTTTGCTACTCGCAAATAGGCTGAAATGTAGGTTTTGCCACCCTTAAGTGGGCTTTAAAAAAGATGGTTTTGCCACTATCTAGTGGGCTTAAAACTCACAGTTTTAATGCATTATTCCAATTTAGGCAATTCAACCTCCATCCACAGGCATTCAAGCAGTTATATCATATAAGCAGCTAGCCTCATGGTAATCATGCTATTATGGCAACACTCACACGCATGCGGTATGCTAAAGCATGAATGCTTACCGAGTACTTCGAGCTAAAATAAAAACTAGTTAGTAATCATATGCATGATCCTAGTTCATGTTAAAATGGCTAATGCAATACATGCAAAATGCAACTAAGATAGGCTCGGCTAATCTACAATGACATGTGAAATGCTACAACTAACACGTATTCAATTTGGAATTGAAATACAAATGCAGTTAGAATGATGCGCCGAGCCCGGTGCATGTAAGACAAATGTATGAATGCACGTATGCATAGCATAAGGTATGCTAATTTAAATATGCCCTAGTCTACCATCATAAGCGGGTAAATAAAAGGGAAGAAAGACGTGGGGTTGGAAGACATACACACACTCACGCACACTTATTACACAATTGCCCTCGCTTGGAGGGTTCAAATAAATATTACAGTCCGAATAAATAATACTAAATTAATTATTACACAATTTCTAATTAATTAACAAATTAAATGCAGGATTAAAGTGGCCACAGCCCTGCCTTGGGATGCGTGGATGATGCAAGTTTGACTCGTCTCGCCCGGAAATTTGCTGCCATAGCACTGTTGCCTCTGTTGACACTGCCATGCCCCTCTGAAATTTATGAAAGTCTCCTGAACTGTTCTGAACTTCATTCTGAGTGCAGTGGAGTTCCACCGGCCGAATCAAAAGGCCACCGGCTATGGGAATGAGGTTATCGGCTAAAGATTTTGCTCTCGGCCAAAATTCTTTGCCGGTCGGCACTCATCATTGCCGGCCGGCCAAATCTTCCTGTTGAAGCCTGCAGTTGACAGCAGCAGAGGGCAAGCAGTGTATGGCATGGAATTTTCGAGCAAATGTGAGCATGGGCACACTCCCTATCATGCAAGGGACTCAAGGGAGCATGACCCTCGACCCTCGGGCCATCAATTGTGCACTTTTGATGCATGATGGCCTAAGAGGCCAAGTTAGCAACTTTGATGTAAATGCATGCAAACAAAAAAAAAAAAAATGAATGCCAACACCCTATCATGTTGAGGTCAAGGGGATTGACGACCGAGGGTTGAGATGTGTTACATCACTTGGAAAATGAACACTCCTCAATCCTCATACTTGGCTTGACACCCCAAACCAAGCCAAATGTAATGCATGGATGCAATATATAATGCAAAGTGATGCAACTCATGCAAGATAACATGAGCATGCTAAGCTAACGCAACATGACACTATCTAATCCTGCATGCTAGACTAATGCAATATGGACATATCAAGCATACAACAAGATTATGTAATGCCATTAACTAAACAACATGCAAACATGCGAAAATGATACAATGTAAGCATGCAACCAATGCAATACAACATGCAAGCATGCAAAATATGCAAAGACGGACTTATACTGAAATGAGAGGACCTCAGCCCACCCCCAAAATAGTGGCCTAAGAGGATACACAAGAGCACAAATGATACATGCAAGCATGCACACATCAAGGTCCATCACCTAAGCATAAAAGGGGACAACTCTAAGCATACTTAAAGGCGATATATATGGGCATTAAACCAACATGCTAAGCTCTGAAAATGAATAGAGAATGATGCCAAATCAAACAAAACATGCAAGCGAGACATGCAACAATGACCAACACTTGAAGCCCATAAAGGGGGTCAAACCAAAGCTATGTCAACCAAACCTTAAAGGGCCAAAATGACCTAAAACAGTCCCAAGGGACCCCAAAACAAGACTAAAGCATACATAGATCATGGTCAAAACAAGCCAAGGAATGAGCCAAAACATGGGCATTCAAGGCCAAAAATAGGAGCATTGCTCAACACCTCCCCCATGCAAACACGACATGAATTTTTCAATGCAAAAAGGAGTTTTAGCATGCAAAAAGGGCCCTCAAAACCCACTGATATGGCAGCCTAATGTCTAAACACATAGGCATGCACAATGACCATTTTCCAAGGCACAAAAGAACAACCTTTCAAGGCAAGAAAGTGATGATGAATGTGGGCATACAAGCATGGATTAGGGACTGAAATGGCATATGAAATGACTCCAAATCATTGAAACAACCCAACTAAAGCATGCTAGTGACTCACACACCCAAGACTCACAAGCCAAAATACAAAGAGGCTATACCAAACATGGCAAATACGACCAAACCAGCACCCAACAGACCTCAATCATGATAAATCATGACCAAAAGCTTCACAAAGCTAGACAAGAACATGCAAGCACGATGGTCTAATGGCTAGATGCATTTCTAGGCAAAATGGATGAGTACAAAGCAAGTGTATTAAACATATAAGGGACCACAAATCCGACCAAAAATAGAGGTAAGATATGCCCAAATAACACCCAAAAACCTCTGAAATAGGTCCAAATACAACCAAGCATACATGCTACCCTTATGAGCCAAAACATGAGCAAAATGAGAGACCAAGGGAGAGGGGTGTCCCTTCCCTTTACAAGACCTCAAAACCCCTTCTTCACCACTGAAAATACATTGGATTTCAGTGGTGAGAAGGCCAAGACTCAAGAGTAACCAAAGCTTAAGAAAGAAAGCACCAAAAGGGCCAAACAAGGCCTAAGAGGAGGAGGTCGACCCCGAACCACAAAAGGACCTTAATGAAAGATCTCAAGCATGCAAATACAAGACTTTTTTATGTTATACACAAAGCTTAAATTAGCATGCAAGGCAGGTCAAAAACTAATGCAAGATTGAGGAAAATAAAGCAAAAGTCTTACCCTTGAAGAACACTTCAAGAACAGCTGGTCCAGGCACTCTCTTCTGACCAAAATCAGTCCAAAACTTCAAAAACAAACCCTCAAAGCCCCTCAAGGTCGAAGCAAGGTGTAATGGTGTGTGTCTTAGTGCAAAACTAAGGTCAAAACACACTTTCTAGGCCTCCAAACACACACTAAGGATGAGAGAGAGGGAAATATATATAGAGAGAGTATATGACAGATGTATATATGTATAATCTCTGGTTTTTTGTTCAAAATCTCTAACCCTCTACAATGGAAGAAGAGAGGGGCTTATATAGGCAAAAGAAATGGTTCTAAGCTTCTCAAAGAAGCTAAGTAAAAGGGGGCAAAGGGGGCAAGGAGGTCAAGGCTTCTTGAGGAAGCTAAGACAGCTGGCCAAGCTTCTTGAGGAAGCTTTGACCAAAAGGGGGCAAAAGGGGCAAAACAGCCACATGTTAGCCCCGGGGTAGGTTTGGTGTACTCCAGTTGGCACAGCTGGCATGCACTATGCCTGAAGAAGGCAAAAAGGTGTTACCGGCCAAAAAAGGAGGTCGTCGGCCAAACAGATAGCCGGCCGGCCATATGGAGTGCCGACCAGCCATTGGTATTGAGAAACCATGGCCGGTGTCAGCAATTAATGGCCGGTGATGCAAAGGGAAGACCGATGGGGTGTGGGGATGGTCAACAAGCCATTCCCTACCCCTCAAAGCAAAAACACAAGTATTTGGTACGAAACCAAATGCAAGACGAACAAGTTGAGAGATCCTGAGGCAAGGCGCGCAACCAAGGCCTCCGGGAACTCAAAACGAACACGAACATGGATGATCACCGAGTGTCCCCACCGGTGACGTCCAAGTCTTGAGGACGATAAAAAATGGGGTGTCTACACCAACACACTAGATTCAAACATGCAAGACTTAAACTCCCATGATTTGCACTTGCATGTGAAATATACACAATATCCTCAACTTAATTGGTGAAGAGATGATCAAATACATGGTCATTAATCAAAACTCAACATGGATTACATACTTTATGCTCAAACATGGAAATTTATGGCAATTTCTTACATGCATGTGTTCTAAGACTTCAAATTCAACAAAACTAACCCAATTTCATCATAATTAATCTAAATCATGTCCCTGACCATTAATCAAACTTGAATTCACAATTTACAACATTAAACTCATGAATTCCCTTACCTAGGAGCTCAATCTTCCAAACTATAGCAAATCCTTGAGTTTAATCTTCAAATTCCCCAAACCTTGAGCCAAGATTACATAATTCTCTCCTCTCTCCCTCTAAAGCCGGCCCTCTCTCTTCTTTGAGTTCAAAATCAGCCAAATGAAGCTAAAGAGAGAATTGAGGGTGTAGTGCTCTATTACAACCAATTCCACTAATTGCAAAATAATAATAATAATAATAATAATAAAGTAATTAGGCACTAATTCATCAATTTAATCAATTTAATCTAATCCGAATCAATTTCCAAATAAATTTCACCGTAGGCTCTAAAAATTACGCTAATCACAATGGCGTAATCAAATTTGGTTTCAGTGGCCGATAGGGCCTTCAATTTAGTTCCCAAAGCAGAAAATCAACAGATATTCCTACGGTGAACAGATAGAAATTTAAAACCACATATTTTCACATAATGGCACACAAAATCATGTTAAATACATAACCATACTCATATTAAGGACCAATTAACATATTGCGGAACAGGGATATCACAGTTTTCCCCCCTTTAGGAAGTTTAGTCCCTCAAACTTATTTTACCTTCGTCGGGAAACAAATGTGGATATTGCAGGCACATTTCATCATCTTTTTCCCACGTGGCATCCGTCCCATAGTGTTCTTTCCATTCTACTTTCACCATTGGGATGGACTTGCTTCTCAATTGTTTCACTTGCCGGTTAATGATTCGTTCCGGCCATTCGGCGTACTCCATATTTTCATCAATAGCTACCCGGTGATAATCAATCACATGGAACCGGTCTCGGAGGTAACCTCTCAACATCGACACATGAAACACGTTATGGATTTGTTCAAATCCCGATGGCAAAGCAACTCTGTAGGCAACTGGGCCAAGCCTTTCTAGAATATGAAACGACCCAATGTAACGGGGCGACAACTTGCCCTTCTTTCCAAACCTAACTTGGCCCTTCATCGGAGATACACGGATGAACACATGGTCACCAACCTCATACTCAAGAGGCCTTCTCCGAACATCTGCATAATTCTTTTGTCCTGTTTTGAGCCTTTGCTGAATAATCTTGATTTTCTCAAAAGTGTCTTGCACAATTTCAGGCCCAAGTAAAGTTCTATCCCCGACTTCTGTCCAACAAATAGGTGATCTACACCTTCTACCATACAAAGCCTCGTATGGTGCCATACCGATGCTGGAGTGGAAGTTGTTATTATAAACAAATTCCGCAAGTAGCAAATAGTCTTCCCAACTCCCCTAAAAATTCAAAGCACACATCCGAAGCATATTTTCCAAAGTCTGTATTGTTCGTTCTGATTGCCCATCTGTCTGTGGATGGAATGCAGTACTAAACCTTAGTTCCATCCCCATAGCTTCTTGCAAACTCTTCCACAATCTAGATACAAATTTCGAATCTCTATCCGACACAATAGATACCGGAACTCCGTGTAAACGGACGATCTCATCAACATAAATAGTAGCCAGTCTATAAGCATTAAACGTGGTTCTAACTGGTAAAAAATGTGCAGATTTAGTCAGCCTATCAACTACAACCCAAATAGAATCCATACCTCGAGAATTCCGAGGTAAGCTAACAACGAAATCTATAGTCACATGCTCCCACTTCCATTCAGGAATAGGAAGAGGTTGCAGTAGACCGCCTGGTTTCTAATGTTCAGCTTTAACTTGCTGACACTGAAGACATTTGGACACATATTCTGTAATCTCTTTCTTCATCCTAGGCCACCAATAGGTCTGTTTCAAATCCCGATACATTTTATTATTACTCGAATGCATAGCAAACGCTGATTTGTGGGCTTCATCTAAAACCCTCTTCTTTAGTTTCGGAATATCTGGGACACACATTCTGTTCCGAAATCTCAACACTTCATTCTCAATGCCAAACTCTACTTTCAGACTTGTCTCAAATTCATCAATCACTTTCTTGAGGAATTCATCCTCTTTTTGTTTCTGTTTAATTTCCTCAATGATTGCCGACTCAGCTGTAATAGCGGCTATCAATCCGCCATGTTCACACATTACCACTTCAATTTCAGACTTCTCAAAATCTAGCATGATCTCTTTCTGTTCAGTAAGCAAACAAGCCATACTCCCTGTTGATTTTCTGCTCAAGGCATCAGCAACTGTGTTAGCTTTCCCGGGGTGACACTGAATCTCTAAATCATAATCCTTTATCAGTTCCAGCCATCTCCTCTGTCGCATATTCAACTCCTTTTGCGTGAAGAAGTATTTCAGACCTTTGTGATCTGTGTAGACTTCACACTTTGCTCCATACAGATAATGCCACCAGATTTTCAAAGCAAAAACAACTGCGGGTAATTCTAGGTCATGTGTTGGATAATTCTTCTCGTATGGCCTCAACTGTCGGGAGGCGTAAGCAATAACCTTTCCATTCTGCATTAACACACAACCCAAACCTTTATAAGACGTATCACTGAAAATTACAAAATTCTCCGTACCTGAAGGTAGTGTCGAAATTGGTGCAGTGGTCAATCTTGTTTTCAATTCATGAAAGGCAAATTCTCTTTCGTTGTTCCATTCAAACGGTTGCCCTTTACGTATCAATTGGGTAAGAGGCACAGCTAATTTCGAAAAGTCCTTTACAAACCTCCTGTAGTACCCAGCTAAGCCAATGAAACTACGGACTTCTGTCACATTGGTCGGTGTAGGCCAACTCACAATCGCCTCTATTTTCTGCGAGTCCACTGAAATTCCTTCCTTGTTGATTACATGCCCTAAGAAAACAACTTCATCCAACCAAAACTCACATTTCTTTAGTTTAGCAAATAATTTCCTTTCCCGAAGTATTTGTAGGACAGTTCTCAAATGATGTTCATGTTCAAGTCTATCTTTAGAATATATCAAAATGTCATCGATAAAAACCACAATGATTTTGTCAAGGTAGGTTTTAAAAATTCGGTTCATTAAGTCCATAAATGCTGCCGGAGCATTAGTCACTCCAAATGGCAAAACAAGAAACTCAAAATGTCCATACCTTGTTCTGAATGCGGTTTTCTCAACATCTTCTGCCTTAACTTTCAACTGATGATACCCAGACCTCAAATCAATCTTAGAAAACACCTGTGATCCCTGCAACTGGTCAAATAAGCCATCAATACGGGGTAAGGGATATTTGTTCTTTATTGTTACCTTGTTCAATTCCCGATAATTGATACACAGGCATAGGGTTCTATCCTTCTTTTTCACAAATAATACTGGTGCACCCCAAGGTGAAGTGCTAGGTTGAATAAACCCCTTGTCAAGCAGGTCTTGCAACTGTTCTTTCAATTCTTTCATTTCGGCAGTAGCCATTCTATAGGGAGTTTTAGAAATGGGCTCTGTGCCTGGCACAATTTCAATAGTAAGCTCTATTTCTCTATCTACCAATTCCCTTAGTAATTCATTTGGAAACACATTTGGAAATTCTCTAACTATAGGGATATCATTCAATTCAACATCCGCAGATTGTTCAGACAACACATAGCACAAATAACCCTGGCACCCTTTCCTGATCAGTTTACATGCTTTCATTACAGATATCAAATAAGGTGGAGGCACTACCCCATTACCCACAAACACAATTTCCTTCTGTTCTGGTGGTTTAAACACAACCCATTTTGTCACACAATCAATGGTGGCACAATATTTGGTCAACCAATCCATGCCCAAAATTATATCGAAATGTCTAAAATTCAAGGGCAACAAATCCACATATAGGATAGTATCCTCAACACGCATATCACAAAACCGGTATATAGATTCACACAATACAGATTCCCCAGATAGAGCAGACACACATAGCAGATATGGCAGTAATTCTAAAGGTCTATTCAGTCTAGATGCAAATGCACATATCACAAAAGAGTGTGTGGATCCGAAGTCAATGAACACAAAAGCATCCTGATTACATATAGAAATAGTACCTGAGACAACTGCGTTGGTATTCCGTGTATCGCCCGAAACAAGCGCAAAAACTCTACCTTGTCTCACGGTATCCCCGGTGATGGAAAGTCTCATAGTATTTCCCGACTTCGGGATTGATGCAGTTGAGCTAGCAGCTAGTTTTCCACTGTTCTTATTACAATCTCGGGCCATATGCCCTTGTTTCCCATATTTGAAACAGGCTCCTAACACACGGTAACAAACTCCACGGTGCTTTCTGCTACAAATATTGCACATGGGAGCTGTGTCTCGGGAAGAATTTGAAGTATTTGAGGAGCCCGTATTTTGCTTTTTCAAAAATTCCTTCTTTGAGAAGAAGCCTTGCCTTTTGTTACTTTTCCAGTCAGTTGTTGACTTAGTCTGTCTAGCTATGTTAGCCTCTGATATGATGGCCCTGTCTAGCACCCCAATGTAGGTCTCCAGCTTCAAGACATTCACTCTTTCTAAAATGTCACTCCGGAGCCCACCTTCAAAATGTCTCGCCTTCTTATAGTCAGTGTCAATCACGTGTGGTGGAAACCTGGGCAATTCAGTGAATTTAGCCTCATACTCAGCTACAGTCAAGCTGTCTTGCCTAAGTTCCATGAACTCTACTACTTTTCTATCCTGAACACATTATGGGAAGTACTTGTCATAGAAAATCTCCAGAAATTTCACCCAGTCAACATCCTTATGATTTTCTCGCATTAACATCCACCATCTTCTTGCCTCGTCTTCTAGCATAAAAGTGGCTAGAAGTATTTTCTATATCTCTGAACATAGGAACACTTCAAACAGTTTCTCAATGCCGAGGACCCATGCTTCGGCTTTCAACGGATTTAGTCCCCCGTGGAACTGTGGTGGTTTGATTTTCTTGACTTTTTTGGTGAGTGCTATTATCTAATCGTCATTCTGATTATTTGGCACAGGAGGTGCTAGAGGTGGAGGTGAAGGGTGTGGTTGTTGCCACTCCTGTTGTTGCCTCAACGTTTCTTCCATTTCCTGTATCAGTCTTTCCATTCTATCTATTCTGGCAGTACAGGACTCCTCTATCTCATCACCTCTTGTTCTCACCATCTGATTAAACTTACATTATACGTTATACAAAAGATACACAACTATGCATATACTAGAAATCACACATATTCAAACAATTGCAATGCAAGCAATTCACAAACTTATAGCACATAATCGCTCATATCAAAACAGTTAGGCATATTCTCGATGCTTTCAATTTCACTCTTATCATATGAATGCATCCTAGATCTTTTCTAGACACTTATTGCTCTTTCGGACAAGTGTGTGAATTATTAACTCGTGCTCTGATACCACTCGGTCATGACCCGAACCCGCCCCCGTAGGTTAAGGACATAACCGGCCAGCAATCAAGATATTACCAATGGCCTTGAACCAAGCCACACGTATTTTAACAGAGCTAATGGGGGCCAAACGGAAGCAATTAAAAACTTTGTCCTTAGAGATGTGCTTAAATGGCACATCACAACAAACCATACATATGCACATTAATAACTCACAACAAAATATGTACTACATAAGGTTCTGTACATACAGGATCATATAAGTCTAAGTCAACCCATCACGATTATATACAACAGATGCAAAGTCTTCGCCAACATGACAGAATATAAATACATAACAAAAGGGCGAAGGCGGGTCTCATGTGTGAGACACAAGGGCTGACTCTCCCAAAACCTTTGTTGTTCCACATAGACTTCACTGGGGCTGGGTTTGGACTTCTCTTGGCTCACCTACAAACACATGAATGAGTGTGAGCGAAAGCCCAGTGAATAATACCAATTAAAGAAGCTATACAAATGACATGTAGAATAACATGCTTCAAACGGCCTTAGGCCCAATTCATATTTCTATTTAACATATATACACAATTTAGGTCAAGTGACTGCGGTTCCAAACAAACTGGCCTTCGGCCCATTCAAACTTTCATTTGTGTCAAAACGGCCTTTGGCCCATTCAGATGACAAAACGGCCTTTGGCCCATTCATTTATGTCAAAACGGCCTCTAGCGTATCCATTCATGTCAAAACGGCCTCTGGCCCATCTATTCATGCCAAAACGACCTCTGGTCCATCCATTCATGCCAAAACGGCCTCTGGCCCATTCATTCTATTATTCAGATCAGACTGGCCTCCGGACCACTCATTTGGTATAGCAAACATTGTCCACCAATCGAATCAATGAACTTATAAAACTTACATAGAAGTAAGCAAATGGACAACAACATATTTCAGATATCTCTGTTAAGATATTACTCGCAGTTATCGGTTGGTTGGTTTGCCCTAGAGCTCGACCCTACACATTCCATGAACACAAAAGGGTCACAAACAATTCGATCCGTTCTAAATTCACATTTTCCTCTTTAGGCTTCATTCTTATCTCTTTAACTCAATTACAATGCTCAATGCATGCCTAAGAGTACTAGGAAGTGAAAGAGAGCATAAAATAAAACACAGAATGTCTTTTCAAAATTTCAGAAAACAGGGTCCCCGCTCGAGCGGACCCACGAGGCCTGCAAAAGTACTGGATAGGTCAAATTTACGCTCGATTGCCAACTCTGGCGCTCGAGCGGAAGGCCTCTCTATATGGCTCCCTGCTCGAGCATGAACTTCCCCGCTCGAGCAGACACCATGTCTGTAGAAAATACTGGGAACACGAATTTCACGCTCGAGCGGCGGTTTCCCCGCTCGAGCGGACATCAAAATTCTGGAAAATCCAGAACATGTTCTTGAGCTTCAATTTGATGTTCAAAGGTTCCAAATGCACGATTTTGGCTCAAACTTCACATATACATATTCTAACATGGTGTAAACACCAAATTACAACACAATGAAGCTCAATTTCACAATTTAATCACATGCATGTCTCAGATTAACTCAAACTCATCACCAACACACTTGATTCAAACATGTAAGACTTAAACTCCCATGATTTGCACTTGCATGTGAAATATACACAATATCCTCAACTTAATTGGTGAAGAGATAATCAAATACATGGTCATTAATCAAAACTCAACATGGATTACATACTTTATGCTCAAACATGGAAATTTATGGCAATTTCTTACATGCATGTGTTCTAAGACTTCAAATTCAACAAAACTAACCCAATTTCATCATAACCAATCTAACTCATGTCCTTGACCATTAATCAAACTTGAATTCACAATTTACAACATTAAACTCATGAATTCCCTTACCTAGGAGCTTAATCTTCCAAACTATAGCAAATCCTTGAGTTTAATCTTCAAATTCCCCAAACCTTGAGCCAATATTACACAATTCTCTCCCTCTCTCCCTCTAAAGCTGGTCGTCTCTCTTCTTTGAGTTCAAAATCAGCCAAATGAAGCTAAAGAGAGAATTGAGGGTGTAGTGCTCTATTACAACCAATTCCACTAATTCCAATATAATAATAATAAAGTAATTGGGCACTAATTCATCAATTTAATCTATTTACTCTGATCCGAATCAATTTCTAAATAAATTTCACCGTAGGCTCTAAAAATTATGCTAATCACAATGGTGTAATCAAATTTGGTTTCGGTGGCCGATATGGCCTTTAATTTAGTTCCCAAAGCAGATAATCAACAGATATTCCTACGGTGAACAGATAGAAATTCAAAACCATATATTTTCACATAAAGGCACACAAAATCATGTTAAACACATAGCCATGCTCATATTAAGGACCAATTAACATATTACGAAACAGTGATATCACAACTAGTCCCTGTCAAGAGTATTTAACCAAGCACTTGTATAGATGGGCTGTTGTATAGAACCTTCCCCTAAATTTACCTCCTTCGAGGGGTCTTGTATCTGAGAACTTACTGATGCTCTTTCTTCGATTCCTTCTGACTTCGAAGCAATGTCCTCGCTTTGTTCTGTTCCCAGCTTCTTTGATTCAACGTCTCTACCCTCCTCCTCATAGACAAAGTCTGTCCACAAGGCTTCTTCCTCCTGTATCTCCTAGACTTTTGTTTCAATGTCCAAAGCTAAAGCCAAAAATCTGACCTGTTGCAGTTCCTTCTTACAGCCAATCATCATGGTTTCTTTCTCTTGCTTTTGCACTTTCTAGACTATTGACTGTATGTCTAATGCTGAAAACTTAATTAAAGCCAGAGATTTGGCCACCTGAGTTCCATCTCTTTGCCTACAACCAGGCATCATTGTCATCTTTAACGACAAACTCTTCATCAGCACTTTCCTGGACTAAGTGCTTTAGGTGTGCTAATTCCTCCTCAGCTGTCACTTCGGCTGATCCATCAGGTTTTCTCAGTATACTGAGTGGTGCTACTCCTTCAGTGTACAATTTGGCCTCCGCAAAATCTGCACAAGCTATGAAGGGTTGAGGATCTGCATTGATTTCCTCTGTCTCTCCATTGCACAAAGCCATCATGATTTTCTGATGTAAAGAGGAAGGCACACATTTGTTAGTGTGAATCCAATCTCTTCCAAGTAAAGCATTATACTCAGCATTGCTGTCGATAACGAAGAATGCTGTCATGTAGTCCCTGGTTCCTACACTCAGGTTGATGAGCAAAATACCTTGGGCCATCTGTTTATCTCCAGCGAAGCCAGCAATGGCTGTGCTAGTTGGGATTAGTCTGGGGTTCTTCTTTCTTAGTTTCTTCAACGAAGATTTTGGAAGCAAGTTTACTGTTGCCCCATTATGCACCAATACCCAACTCATCTGTACTCCATCAAAGAAAGCCTTGATATACAAAGGCTTGACATTTTGAGTCATGGACGTTGTAGGGTATTCGAAAGGATATGAGAGGTTAATACTGCCATCTTCCTCACTCTCACCTTTAGTTTCCATTGGTGTGACCGATTCAGATTCGTCTTATACTATACTCACTAGCGAGTCTTCATTGGAAACCGGGATTGGGTCAATCTCCTGACCTTGGTTGTCATCTTCAGCTTAAAACTCCTGTGGTAATATGAGCACCATATTCACCGACACCGGAGGGAATGAGCCAAATTGGACGACTGGTTGTACCTGCTTCATTTCTTGGCTGACTTGTTCAACTACTTCAAAAGCATCTTCCATGCTGCATTCTGGCACTTCAGTACCAATAGCTGTCTTCGAATGGACTACCTCTACTAGTTTTTCAACCAAAAATGTATGTTCAGCCATGAAGGCTTAAAACATTTCTTCCTCAACCATTTCTTTTCTTTGGCCTAAGCCAACTTCTTCCTCTATTTCACTGTCACTCTCCATCAGGGCCTTTTCCAATCCTGCCAAACTGGTCCTTTCTTTGGCTTTTAGTTCAGAGTGAACTTTGGCCAAATGTTCTCTACTGCAACCCCTTTTGTCTTGAAGAATTGATTTTGGATCATGATTTGGCTTTGAATTTTCTTCCTTTTCTGTTTGGCTCTTTGGTTGGACCAATGAAGAGCTCTCTCTATTGTCTTTCAGGTTCTTCTGGTAATGTGTGTACCTTCGTTGGATCTTCTTTCTATGAGACCTAGAAATCACTGGGACCATGTTTAGTTCTTTTGTTTTCGGATACTTAAGCAATACCCAATTGTTTGGAGTCACCAAATGAGGTTTAACCATCCTGCCTTGGTTTCCAACAACATTTCTTTAGGTAGACATCTCCCTAGGTTTGTTCTGCATGACAAACCAATCTGGAACTCCAGGTACCCACGAACCTACTGATCCAGCTGTTAAACTGTTTCCCTCCTCCTTCGAAGCCATCTTCGAAGCTGGCTGTGAAGGCCACTGCTTGCCCCTGACTCCCTGCTTTGGGCCTAACTCAGGCCTTCGATGAAGGTGGCCACTTTATGTCCTACTTGAGGCTGGTCTAGGAGGCCAATCTCTGGCTTTGATCTCATAAACTGAACCCTTCTCCGGTCTCCTTTAGAATGCATTCTAGCGGCCGTTGGCTCAACCATTAATGGCTGCTGCCTAATACTAGTTGGATATGGCCTTTTGTTGTAAGCACTGGTTGGTTTGGGACGCCTCTGCACATCCTTGTAATATTGTTTCCCATCAATCGGAAGCCCTTTCAACCACTTGTAGCTCAGCCTACATCTGGGACACATTCTTTGCATAACAGCTGCCTCCAAAGAATTGTCATCTAGTGCTTCTTCCTCAGAGTGTTCCCTCTGGTCTGAGAAACTTTAACCAGTAACTGGTAGATTTCCAGTGTCTTTCTTGACAGTTGTCTGGCTGGCAACATGCATCTGTACTTGACTTCTTCCAATTTCTTCAAGGACAAGTTCTGGAGGTTTGGCATAACAACATTGGCTGCCACTTCTCCAATTTTTGGGAACGGATTAGTGTCAATCCCCATGGCCTTTTCTGTTTTAGCTGGGAATTTTAGACTCCCCTTTCGAATCTGCTCTTGGATCTTGTCTCGAAAAACAATGTAGTTTTTAGTTGAGTGAGACCAAGAATTATGCCATTTATAGTACACTTTTCCTTTAAGTTCCTCTGGAGACGGAATTTTGACTCTTTTTGGTAACTTCAGGAAATTTGCAGCAAGCAAACAATCAAAAATGTCATCTGCCTTTGTTAAATCAAAAGAGTATTTCCTATGAAGATCTTTCTTTTTAAACTGCTGGTCAATTGTTGTGTCCTTATGAATTAATGCCTCACAGATCACAGGTTCTTTCCTCACAATCTCTGCTGCATCAATCTTATAATTAGGATCTCTATAATATGTCTTGTATGATGCATTATTTCGATCTTGTTCTTCCTCTAGTAATGCTTCATACCTAGACACCTTATAAGTTAGTTCCACCAAGTCTCTAAACTCAGTTGAGTCAAACTTCTTTCGAAGCCTAAACTCTAAGCCATTTTGAGCCAATCTCACGAATTTTGGCTTTGGTAGGATGACCCTACATTTGTTTCGTGCTCTTTTAAATCTGGCAATAAATTGAGCAGCCTTTTCATCAGGCCTTTGGCCCAACCTTGCCAAATCTGCCATGGACACTTCTGGCTCCGTTTGGAAGAATTGGGCATGAAATGCCTCTTCCATTTGTTGCCAAGTCTGAATGGAGCCAGGCATAAGGTTAATATACCATACGAAGGCTACCCCTATAAGAGAATTTGGGAAAAATCTTAACTTTATGTAATCATTATTGGTAAATTCACCACATTGAGCAACATGCTCCGCCGTTGACTGGTTTTCATTCCCATAAAAAAGGACAAAGTCTGGTATCCTGAATCCTCTTGGGTATTCATGTACCCTATCCACTCATTCTGGATATGGTTTCCTGTACACAGGAGTTTGAACCCCCCGAGCCATTGGTCTACACATCTCTCTAACAATATCAGCAATTTGGTCCCTAGGGACCATATTTTGTGCCTATTGAACCACTACTGGAGGAACAAACACAGGATTTGGTGGACAACCTTGTGCTTGTGGTCCTCTTGGCCCATAAGGTGGTATATTTGAGACTGGTTGTCCCTGAGGTGCCAGTTGCTGTTGGGGGTGTGGGTAACCCCTTTGAGCCTGTCTTGCGAAAGGTGCTGGAACAGGTGCTGTGTCTCTTCCATTTGTAGGAAAACCTTCCAACCCCCCGGTTATAAATTCGAATAAGGGATTAGTGAACCCCCTTGTGCCAGGTATGGCTTCGAACATGGGATTTAGAACCATTCTTATGCCATTTTCTTGTCCTGGGCCAGATCCACCAGTTTGCATGGCTTCACTGTTAAATACTGAGGCATTTTGACCTGCTATAGGCCTCGAAATAGGTTCATACAAAGACTGAGGTGATGGTCTTTCATGGTTTTGACTACTAGTTTGACCATTAGAATGTCCATTAATTTGCATAGGTTGTTTATCTCTAGCCAATCTTTGCTGAGGGACATTTGAAACTTCCTCCATGTGTCTTGTATTTGTTGGTTGATGGGTATTCATTCGATCCAAAAAGGATGTTGCCCATCTCTCCATTGTGTTTATTAACTGTTGTCCCATGGCATCTACTAGGCCTCCCCACGGATTCATTGGCTGGGTAGATGGAACAGTGGATGGTCCAATTCCTTGGCCTTGTCCAATATTATAAACATGTGGTACTTGTTCCGAAGTGCTGGTCTGTTTGACCATAGGTTCTGATAAAATAGGTGTTTCCACAGGATGTGTTATCACATTATCCTCTGGATTAGATATTTCTACCTCTCCTTCCACGCCTTCTTCCAAGCGTTCATTTTCTCCTTGTCTCCTACGTCTAGCCATTTCAATTAGTCCCACTGGGCGTGCCAAAAATATATGTTGGCTTTTTGGCTTTTGAAGGTTATTATTGTAATTATGAGCGTGCCAACAAGGATCAATCAGTCCTTACAGAAAATTAATTGCCAACCAATTATCAAACGATTGTGTTTTAGTTCTTTCAGTCTCAATGAAGAGGACTTTTACTGGTAGCTTGATTTAGGAGAATTAAGCAAATGACAATCAAATAAAGAGCAATTGAAGCATTTCATTAAAATAAAAACTTACAATGATCCAATTCAGCCTCGTAGCGGTTTACAGCAACAATCTACTTGAAACTACTCCTATGAACGAAGTGTAGTGCAGGAATTAAAGTACAGAAATGTAAAGAACATAAAATGTAAAAACTAGAAAGAAAATGAAGTAGAATAAAACTGGTTTTTTGAATCTGAGTCTGGGAGGCTTTTCTAGGGCCTTCTTTGCTATTTATACTCCTCAAGGATGACCATCGAACTACACTTCCAACCGTTGAATCGCTCCTCCATGATCGCTGATCATGTTGCCTTATAGTTAGCTCCACTATGCCATCACTTGCAGTTAGGCTTCCCTTCTAATTTTAAATTTGAATGTGAGTAACCGTTGAAGCCACATCACTTTATATCTCTTTATTGATCCAATACTACGTAGATCTCGTAAAACCAATACTGACTGCCATGTGTTCGATCATGATTGAAAACTTGAATAGTCTTCCTGTATTGCCCTTATCCTGCCACGCGTTGAATTGTAATTGACTTATACAAAATATGTAGCCAACAGTCCCGTTTTGGTTATGTGAATTGTTTATTTTATTGGATATTTTATATATGTTATTTACAAATATTATATCAATTCGATAATTACAACTTATTCAATTTATCACGTATGTCATCAAAAAAAATAGACGACAATTGAATTTTTTTTTTAATTCATCCATTTTTTGGGTAACAAACACGATGAATTGAATAGTCTACGATTATCGGATTGACCTAATTTTTTTTATAAATAAAATATACTAAATGTTTTACAAAATAAACGATTCAAATCATCAAAATGAGACCCGTAACGAGTCCAAACAACACGCTCTAGTCTAGATAAATGTTACAATAAGACAAATGTTAACATATATATCAAAGAGGATAGGTTATACTTTTTCTTTTTTTATGTTTGTTCATTTTTTTTACTTTGGCCTTTTAATTTTGCTTGTTTGTTTGTTTGTTTGTTTTTGTTTTTTGTTTTTTTTTCCCCCACTTTGGTCTTTCATATTTTTAAGTTTTTATTAGTTTACTTCTAAATCTGACTTTTGTTTAAAATTAGACAAAAAATGTCATGTTAATAGTCACATAACGTAACAAAATATATTATTATATTAGAGTTTCAATTTGTGTAAGATATGTGCTTTATACATAATAAAATATTTATATACCACGTGAATGTCAATACGTTATTTTCTATATAATTTGGGACACAAGTTAGCTTTTAGAGTAAATGAAAAAAAAAAAAAAAAAAAAAAAAAAAAACCTTAAAACATGAAAGGTTAAAGTGAAAAAAAACAAACTTGAAGAGTTAAACTGAAAAAATGAGCAAACACAAAAGAAACAAAGTGTAATTTATCCTATCAAAATTATTGATTTTTTATCTTTAAAATACTAAAAAATGAGGATCATACTTTATTTTATTTATTTATTAACAAACAAACAAACAAACACTCCTTAAAAAGAACATAATAAGCCCTCGTTTGGAAATATGTTATTTTATTTTGGTTAAAATATGAGGGAAAAAAATTATATTTGGAATGACATTTTGATTTTTTAAGAAAAGATGTACACAAAGTAGAGAGAAAAAAAAGAATCTTTGACTTTTTGGTATAAGTTTTAAACTTTTTGATTTTTTTAGTAACTTTTTGACTTTTAAGCTAAAACGATTACTTCCCAAACGAGACCTAACTATTAGCCAAATAGCTTACACAACCTAGGAGAATTCTCCCGTGTGCATTGCATATGGTTTGTAATTCTACACAAAATTACGTAAATTTTCATAAATTTACATAAATGGTATTATAAAAATGCATAAATCAAACACAAATTCATTTAATCACACAAGTTCTTGCAGATTTATGTAAATTTGAGTTTAACTTACGCATTTTTATGAGATCACTTATGCAAATTCATAAAAATTTATGTAATTTTACACAAATTTACATATAGTGTGTATTGCACACCAGAATATTTTCCACACAACTATTGTTCTATCTGCCAAAACACAAGACAGAAGAGAGGATGGGACCCCCTCCATCCTAACACTTTTGTTCCTCTACTTGGATGGCTATACGTGCAACAAATGAGCTGTCTTGTTGCTAGGGCTGTAAACGAACCGAGCTGTTCATGAACAAGCTCGGCTCGGCTCGGCTCGTTTAGTAAACGAGCCGAGCTCGAGCTCGAATATTAAGCTCGTTTAGTAAACGAGCCGAGCTCTAGCTCGCATGAGCTCAGCTCGTTTATCTTTCTTTAAATTATATAATAAATATATTATTTATATATTAAATAATATGTAAATATATACAAATTCATTATTTATATATTAAAAATATATAAATATACATATATAAATAATAATATAAATAAATTTTTTATATATTAAATAATATAAATAATATTTTTATTTAAATAATATAAATAATATTAAAAAAAATTTATCGAGTCGAGCCGAACCGAGCTCGAACTTTATTAAAATTAACGAGCCGAGCCGAGCCGAGCTCGAGCCTAGTTCCTTATCGAGTCGAGCTCGACCTCAATAAACGAGCCTGATAAGTAAATGAGCTGAGCTCGAGCTCAGCAAAGCTCGGCTCGGCTTGGTTCGTTTTGCAGCCCTACTTGTTGCTATGCCGTTTAGTATGAGAGCAAGAAGAAGACCGAAAATCTCGAAGAGCTCTATTGATCCCCTCTATTTAACAATCAGTTGTTGACAGATTATCATCCCCAGAACTGATACCAAGAGAGAATCACCTTCAATATGAATGTCCACGAAACCCCCGAAACCGGGTTGTGCTCAATGTAAATACAACGCCACGAGAATCTCTAACAATAATACCACAGCACCGGCTGTCCCATCTTCAAATAGAGCTCCATCAAAATTTAATTTTATAAATATCTATCAATTAAGGGCAAATTACACTAACAGTCCCTATAGTTTGGGATTTGTGTCACTTTAATCCCTGACTTTTCAATTGTGACACATTTGACCATGAATTTTAAATCTTGTTCCAAATAAGGACCATTGAAGATACCATTATTTAATTTAAAGGGCAAAATCGTCAATTTAATAAAATATAAACTAATTTGACAAAAATAAATGTCAAAAAAATATTTTTAATTTTTTTAAAATTATTTTTATCCACTAAAGATAAAATTATGTAAAATTGATCAAAATCAATAAAAAATACATGATTACTTTTTAAAAATTAATTTTACATGATCATCATTCAAACACATCACAAAAATTAATTTGGTAAAAAAAATAAATAAATGTCTAAAAAGTTTATTAATTTTACATAATTTTATCTTTAGTGGGTAGAAATAATTTTTAAAAATTCAAAAATATTTTTTTGACATTTATTTTTGTCAAATTAGTTTATATTTTATCGAATTGACTATTTTACCATTGAAAAATCTAATGATATCTTCAATTGTTCTTAATTGAAACAAGATTCAAAATTCATGGTCAAATGTGTCACAATTGAAAAGTCAGAGACTAAAGTGACACAAGCCCCAAACTATAAGGACTGTTAGTGTAATTCACCCATCAATTAATAACTAATTGAATATTAAAATAAAAACAAACAAACGTTATTCTTAAAGGCTTGATCATTCAAATTCAAATGATAAAAAGTCATTGTCATTATTGGATAAAAAAATCAGATAAGTGTTGAGAGGGTAATTTGTATAGACAAATTGGGCCGAGCTAAGTAATAGTGTCTCCTAAATTTGGGATGTGCATGGGGACGAGATAAGAGCATGGGTATTTCGATTCTGGATTGACTAGATACTGGGCCAGATAGTGGTATAAGATCAAGTGATCCATGTGCAATCTAAGAGTAGACCAAGATGGCTTCAGTATAGAGGACCAAGTCATAGTTAGCTCGGTAGTCCATCGATTGGCTATTTTCACGACTCTGCCAGAGGAAGAGTGATGCGAAGGAGCTCGGTTGAGTATCCACCGCCGAACAA
Source organism: Camellia sinensis (assembly GCF_055761805.1). Lineage (NCBI taxonomy): Eukaryota > Viridiplantae > Streptophyta > Magnoliopsida > Ericales > Theaceae > Camellia > Camellia sinensis. Next base: position 20,934,199 of record NC_138966.1, read on the forward strand.
GGTGTTGCCATCCCATTTGACTTTCAGGGAGGAGGGTGTTCCACGAATAAGTATTATCCTTTAAGATTGGGATTCCAAGAAGGACTCTGTTAGTAGAAATAGAATTCTATTAGGATTGTGTCAGACGGAACTTATAAAAGCTTGTGACTTCACCTATTTTCAAGTATTGCAATTCTTACTAAAAAATACATAGAGCTTATGGTCTATTGTCTACTAGCTGACTTACGCATTTGAGAGGCTTTTAGCACACATCCGCCGGCTATCTCACGTGTGTTTTCAAGTAGCAAAGCAACGACGTTTGAAGGAGTGCAAACTTGGTGAACAGAATTATACGAGAAGATTATTTCATGTTCGTACAAGTTTTATCTATCTATCTATATATCCATATACATATATATATCTATACTATATATTAAGCAAAATGAGATTTTTAACCCCCAAGACCTGTGAGAGCTTCAATATGTCAATCCTAATTTTCTATTTTTTTTTTAAAAAAAAAATTAACCTCAGCATTTATTAACTTCTCTTAACCCACAAGACTTTTTGACTTCTCTCATAATTACTACAATATCTTTTCCAAAACAAATAATTTGTATATTAAAAAAAATTTAAAACAAATATATATATCTATATCTATATCTATATCTATTTATTTATATCTATCTCTAACTCACAAGTTTCGTGGGAGTTCCAATATCTGAATATTAATTTCTTAATTTTTTTTTTTGAAAAAAAAAAAACTTCGCACTTATTAAATTCTTTCAAGTCTTTTTAACTTCTCCAATACACACCCTCTTTTTAACTTTTCACATACCTATTGTAAACAGTAAGTCTCATTTTTGTTTTCTCCTTCTTGACTTCTCACTTCTACATTTTCAACTTCAGTGACCACGTATGCAAACAGTAAGTCTTCTTTTTATTTTCTCTTTCTTGGCTTTTCCTTTTGTTTATTGTTTTAATATTATAGTTAGATAGCGCATAAAAATATTTGTGATTTGTCTAGCGAATAAAAAATTATAATTTGATAAACAGTAAGTCTTCTTTTTGTTTTCTCCTTCTTGACTTTTCCTTTTGTTTACTGTTTTAACATTATAATTAGATAGCGCATAAAAATATTTGTGATTTGTCTAGCGAATAAAAAATTATAATTTGATTTTTTAATATGATTGAAGTTAGATAAATATAAACCCTCACAAAGAGAAAAATGTGATTATAATTAGTTGAATGATACTTTTTTTTTTTAATGGGATTGTAGTTAGTTTAATAGTTTTTTTTTTCATTTATTTATTTTATTATGTGAAAAATGTGATGTGATTGTAGTTTGTTTAATGACTTTTTTTTTTTAAAATATGATTGTTGTAGTTAGTTCAATGGTTTTTTTTTAATGTTATTTAATCTTTTTATTTACTATTTTAATTTTATTTTTGATTTTTTAATATGATTGAAGTTAGATAAATATAAACCCTCACAAAGAGAAAAATGTGATTATAATTAGTTGAATGGTTCTTTTTTTTTTAATGTGATTAGTTTAATAATTTTTTTTCATTTATTTATTGTATTATGGGAAAAATGTGATGTGATTGTAGTTTGTTCAATGGCTCTTTTTTTTTTTTTTAATATGATTGTTGTAGTTAGTTCGATGGTTTTTTTTAATGTTATTTAATCTTTTTATTTACTATTTTAATTTCATTTTTAATATGATTGAAATTAGATAAACATAAATACTCACAAAGAAAAAAATGTAATTGTAGTTAGTTCAATGGTTCTTTTTTACATTTATTTTTTTTTATTATGAGAAAAATGTGATGTGATTGTAATTTGTTCAATGGTTCTTTTTTTTTAATGTGATTTAATCTTTTATTTACTGTTTTAATGGTTTTCTTTACAATTATTTATGAAAAAAATATGATTGTAGTTAGATAGCATAAAAATATTTGTGATTTGATTTGATTTTTTTTTTGATTTGATTTTTAAAGTACCAATTATTGATAATGATTAGATTGTATTTTGAAAAAAAAATTGTAATTGATTTTTTTAACTCACTGTGTTTTTTGAAAAAAAATTATTGTGTTTTTTAACTATCAATTCACTTAATTTGTCATTTGATTTTTAACTCACTTTAATATGATTGAAGTTAACTCACAAAAAGAAAAATGTGATTGTAGTTTGTTCAACGGCTCTAAATAATATTTTTATTTACTATTTGAATGGTTCTTTTTTTTCAATTATTTTTATTTATTATGAGAAAAATATGATTATAGTTAGATAGCATTAAAAAAATTATGATTTGTATGATTGAAGTTATCTCCTTTTGTTTATAATTTGATTTTTTTAATATGATTGAAATTAGATAAACATAAACACTCATGAAAAGAAAAATATGATTGTAATTTGTTCAATACTCCTAAATAATCTTTTTATTAACTATTTTAATGGTTCTTATTTTCAATTATTTTTTTTATTATGAGAAAAATGTGATTGTAGTTATATAGCATTAAAAAAATGTGATTTGTATGATTAAAGTTATCTCCTTTTGTTTATAATTTGATTTTTTAATATGATTGAAGTTAGATAAACATAAACACTTACAAAAAGAAAAATGTGATTGTAGTTTGTTCAATACTTCTAAATATTCTTTTTATTTACTATTTTCATGGTTCTTTTTTGCAATTATTTTTTTTATTATGAGAAAAATATGATTGTAGTTAGATAGCATTAATTATTATCAAAATATTAAACTTTAATATAATATAAAAAAGAAGATATTTAATTCCTTGAAAAGTCCAACACTTATGATTATTATCAAAATATTAAACTTTAAAATATTAAAAAAAAAGAAGACATTTAAAAAAAAAATTAAAAATCACAATTCACATATATAGATAACTGTAAATACAACCCGTGCATAGCACAGGTGATATGGTAGTATATATATTATACGAAAGTGAGATTTCAAAAGTTTACTTACAACTTCAAAACCTAAACCTAAAATCTTGAAATTTTATATTTTAAAAGATTAAAAAATTGCCACACTCAATTTTTATTGGATTATATTTTATTTATTCAAAGAAAAAATTTTAAAAAAGAATAAACAAACAATTAGAGAATTCTGATTTTTTTTTTCATTTTAAAAATACTATAAATTAAAAAAAAAAAAAACATACAAATGAAGTTGTAAGTTTTTTAAATATATATATACACATTTAAAGTTTAAACCTTGATTTTCTAAAGGGAAAATTGGCCTAAGGTCCCTCCTCTACTTTGATAGGAGGAGAGGTCCTTTATAATATGTTTTGATGGCTAAGGTCCCTCAAATTTATTTTAGGTTATAAAGTACCTAAATTACCCTTCCTTTATAACATAAATTTGTTTGAATATTATATTGTTGACTTAACTGATAGATTTTGGAAACCGAATTTGATGTGGAGATTTTGTTGGAGTTTTCGTCGGAGATTTCAGTGGAGATTTCATGGTGGAGATTTTGTCGGAGATTTCAGTGGAGTTGACGAGAAAGATTGCTACAATCGTGTAGATTTCGTTGGAGATTTCGTCGGAGATTTCAGTGGTGTTACAGTGTGTTGATCACGTAGATTTTCAGTGGAGTTGAATCAGGTTTGTTTTCGATGGAGATACCACATGCATTTTGATTTTTGTTTTGAATTTTTGTTTAGAGAGAGGCCAGCTTGATAGAGTTGATTTTTATTTTTGGAATTAATTTTTTATTATTTGTTTTTTAATCAATTTCAAAGAGTATTGACAGTATGTTGATCGCGTAGGTTTTTGAGTGGAGTTGAATTAGGTTTGTTTTCGATTTAGATTCCACATGGATTTTGATTTTTGTTTTGAATTTTTGTTTAGAGAGAGGCCAGCTTGATAGAGTTGATTTTTATTTTTGGAATTAATTTTTCATTCTTTGTTTTTTGATCAATTTCACATAGTGTTGACAGTGTAGGTGATTTTGATGTTTAGAGTTCATTTTTGGTGCTCTGTTTTTTATCAACATGCTGATCAATGATAAGTTTTGTTCTATGTTTTTTCAAACTAGAGAAATTTCATTTTCTGCACTTTTGTTTGTGTAGTCTAGAGGAAATTATAAGTGCATATGGACATATTATTAGAAGTTTGTAATGCAGATAGAATATGAGAAAGTGAATGTAAGTTCACAAATTTCTCTGGACTTGTATTTGTAGTTCAGAAAAAATTGTAAGTTTGTTACTCACTTTCAGTTTGTAGTTCAGAGAAAAGTATTTCTCTGGACTTGTAGTCTATGTGTTTTTGTTTTTCTATAATTGTGTTTAATAGTTAGCAGTAAATTTCTTTGTGATTCATTAAGTTTCTGTGATTTTGTTTTTTATCATCTTGAAGGTGAATATCAGTTTGTAGATGTCTTTGGACTTTTATTTTAAGTTCAGAGAAAATTATAATTTTTAGAAATTTCTCTGGACTTTTATGTTGTTCTTGTGAAGTGTTTCTATGTTAAACAAATTATTTTTGTTGTTTTTTGTTTCAGTTTCAATGGACAGTGCAGTGTTGTTGCTGTGCAAATATGGGAATGATACTATTGTCATTAATGTTTCATGCGAATTGAATTTTGAGGAATTGGTTGGCGTTTTGTGTAAAACATGGGAGAATTTGAAACCTGAGACTACGTGTATTTCATATTCTATTTTGGGCCATCCGAATTGTATGGTTCGAAATAATATTGATTTTCTGAATATGTTGAGGGTTGTTTGTGCACGCGGTGTTGATATAGTTGATGTTTCAGTTAGTAGATGTAGTACTTCTGATGAAGAGGATGAAGTGGGGTCTAATTGGGTAGATGTTGTGGATGGTGAGTGTGATAGGCTGGTGGATGTTGAAAGGAATTCACTCTCTAAGTTTTGTTCTCACTAAGAAAAGGTGTTATTGTCGGCTAGTTGGCGGAATAATATTACGAATGTTGGACAAAAGTTTGAGGGTGGTGTGGTTGAGTTCCGTTCTTTTTTATGCAAGTATGCTATTGAGGTTGGTTTTCAGTTTACGTATGTTAAAAATGACAAGCTGAGGGTTACGACAGAATGTGCATATAAGGAATCAAGGGGATGTATGTGGCGTGTACATGCTTCTGTTGAAAAAACAAATGGGTTCTTCTACATAAGGACTTTGAACAATGAACATACGTGTGGTGTGGCGGTTCGTACGAGTAAACATTCGAGGATGACTTCCAGCTTAGTTTCTGGGCTGATACTTGAAGAAGTAAGTGCAAAACCTTTAACTCGTCTAGTGGATGTTATGAAAGAAATGAAAGACAAGTATGGGGTCTCAATCAGTTATAACTGTGGTTGGCTGAGGGTTGAAAAAGCAAAACGTAGTACATATGGGGATTCTTGTTTGTCATTCGATCAATTACGATGGTATTTTGATGAGGCATTAAAGAACAATCCAGGTAGTCGTTTTGAGTTAGATTTTGAAGATAACAAGCGTTTCAAAAGAGTGTTTGTGGCTTTTCATGGATGCATTGCTGGTTTCAAATATTGTCGGTCATTGCTTTTTCTTGATGGAACATTTTTGAAAGGACGATACAAAGGAGTTATGCTTGCTGCAACGGGGAAAGATGGGAATGAAAGTAATTGTAAATATATCTAATTTTATCTAAGTATGTGAATTTTCTATGCATGTAGGAATTGAGTGAATGTGAATTTTCGCTGGTTTTGGCCACTGTGTGGATTTTCTATTGTTGTGGCCACTGTGAGAATTTTCACTGGATTTTGGCCAGTGTATGAATTTTCTCTGGATGTTGTCATTGTGTGAATTGTATCTGTAGGTGGTCACTAAGTGAGTTTTCTCTGTATATTATGATTGTGTGAATTTTCTCTGTAGCTGGTCACTAAGTCAATTTTCTCTGGATGTTGCCAATGTGTGAATTTTCTCTGGAGTTGGGCACTAAGTGAATTTTCTCTGGATGTTGGCAGTGTCAAACTTCTCTGGTTGTTTATTGTTCTATTTTTCTCTGCATGTGTATATCTAATATGCTTGTTCCTATTTGTTTTGTAGGTTTTTTTCCTGTAGCTTTTGCTGTTGTTGATGCTGAGAATAAAGACAATTGGTGTTGGTTTCTTGAACATTTATGTGGAGTATTAGGATCAGAAAGGGTGATAAGTTTCATATCAGATCGACATTGTGGAATTGTGGAGGGAATTGCTAGGTTTTTCCCTAACTGCTTTCATGGATTTTGTCTGGAACATCTAAAGAGAAATTTGAGGGATAAGTTGTCATGTGGAAACACAAATTTGGTTAGGGAGACGATTGTGTCCAAGTTTTCAGACTGTGCATATGCTCTAACAAAGGCATCATTTCATTTCAAGTTAAATGAATTAAAAAGTGAGGGATGAGACATTGTGAGTGTTTTCTTGAGAAGTTTACCATATGAAAATTGGAGTGATGCATATTTTGCGGGGAAACGTTATGGTGAGATGTATTCAAATGTTGCTGAGTCATTCAATTCATGGATACGAGAAGCTCGGCACTTACCAATAACAAATTTGGTGGACATGATACGGTTGCAAATCATGAATATGAGGTCTGATAGGAGGCTGCTCTCTAGTAAATGGAATAAAATTCTGTGTCCTCGTATGGATAGTGTGTTGGAGAAGTCTTTTTTGGACGGGAGGACATGGAATGTGAGTTTATCATCTGATAATGTCTTTGAAGTGCATTGTTTTCCTTCGGTTATGGTTGATCTTGGGTTGAGAACTTGTTCATGTCGAAAATGGGAAATAAATGGGTATCCATGTCAACATGCTGTTGCTGCAATTTTTAGGAGTGGAAAGAATTTGAATTCATTTGTTGAACCATTTTTTCATGCTGATATGTATCGTCAAGCATACTCGTTTTCGATTGGCCCAGTTCTAACTGTTGAAAAACCTGTGTGTAGCATTGAAGATGCTATGATTTTACCTCCATTAAGCAAGAGACCTGCTAGGGGGCCGAAGAAGAACAGAATTGCTTCTACTGGAGAGTTTAAAAGGGTGATTAAGTGTAGTCGTTGTGAGAGTATTGGTCACCATAATAAGAGGACATGCAAGGAACCTTTGTTAAATAGTTGAGGATTATACATTTTATTGATTGAATAATACATTTGATGATTACTTTGTGTATTTTGTTTTGTGAAATGTATTTTTTAGACAGTGTATATAATAATATCAATCAAATTCATCCAGAGAAATTTTCCAATATCAGTTAAAGTGTGTTTGTTGATATATACTATAGGCAGTGGGTTTGTAGTACCTGTCAAATTCATCAAGAGAAATTTACCTATGGCAGAGAAAATTCTGTGTGTTGTGTTTTGAAGCTTCATATTCATCCACATAAATTTGACAATGGCAGATTAAAGTACTGTGTGGATTGTGTTTTTTGAATTTGATAACTGTTTTGTACTAACACAGTGCATTAGAGATTAAATGATCATATAGGCACCTTCTTTGGCGAGATATGAGTTAAATTTATCTGTAAATTTCTGGTAGCTTCATATCAGTCATTTCAAGAAATGTGCACACCAGACAGAGCATACATAAAATTATTGTACAACCAAGAAACAAAATTAAGCTCTTTTGGAATTTCTCTGAGTTGAGAATTTCTCTGGACCAGGGAAGAATTTCTCTAGACTCACTTCAACTCAGAAATTTGTGTCAAAGCCAGAGAAATTTTCCTCACCAAGTCGGAGAAATTCCTCCTCTCCAAATCATTCAACCCAGAGAAATTCATAACTCAGAAATTCCATTTTCTGTCAAATTCATCTAGAGAAATTTTCCACCATCAGAGAAAACTATCTGGGCATTGTGTTCTGAAATTTGAAATTTTATGCAATGAAATTTTTCAGTGGCAGATAAAATTACTGTGTGCTTTGTGTTTTGTTGAGTTTGATGATTGTTTTGTACCAACACAAAGTACTACAGATTACATGATCATATAGGCATCCCCTTGGGACGATACAAGTTAAATTTCTCTGTGAATTTCTGGTAGTTCATACCAGACAATTTTCTCTGGCAGACAATTTTCTCTGTGAATGACAATAATATATATATATATATATATATATTTTTAACCATCGATAGGTATGAAATTTACATTAGTCAAAATAAAAAAAAAATGAAATTTAGATTAGTCAAGAAAGGATATATACATATATGTTAAGGATCATCATTCCTTCAATGTATCAACAAGAAAGGATATATACATATATGTGAGACAATTTTCTCTGTGTGGATATGTACATTGTCTTCCTTTCACTAGTTTCACTATTACATTTGTGGTTCTTCTAGAGGTATTTCAATTGGTTCAGTCCATGACCGGCCAACTTCGGTCACAAATCTCTCTATGAGTTCTGCCCTCATCAACCTTATCTCTTGTGTGGACAATTTGGAGCTGATAGGTTCATGCTTGCTATATTGTTTCATTATATAGCAGACAAAGAGGCCACAATCTAGACTGCATACAAATTATAGGTATGGTTAGTTTTAAGAAACATGCAATTCAGATTATTTTATTTATAGATGTATGAAACTTACGAATCGCTTTCTTATTGTGGAGCATTGTTGACATACTCAAAGTCGTAACTTGTGTTTTGTGAGTTTATTAATTTGAAAGAGGGTTGTGATTGAGCGTCTCTTTCAAGGCAAGCTTTCAAAAAATTCTCCACGTAATCTTGCTGCAAAAAAAATAATTTTTATATAACAGAGAAATTTACGGACAAGTTAATGGGATTCTATGAAAATTATCATCACCTAAAGATAATGATGGATCAGAGAAATTTGCACTCGTTACCAATTGTTTTGCATCTTTGACATATTTGTCTTCTGTATCATCCCTCCTTGGCCTCAGTGAGTTGTAGAACCTCCATAAATTGTCTTGTTTGTCCAGGACAAGCAAGGTCCAGTGATTTCCATGTGTGGACTTCTCATTACCTCCAGTAGTTATTGGGAAATGGAGGAACCTGTAGTTCCTCCATGCTGTTTCAATATGCTTGTCAAATAAGGACACTCGAAAAGTTTGATTTTCTGTCATCTTGATGAAATTCTGTGTTCAGAGAAAATCAAAAAATGGTTTTGTTATGACTAGTGACACAACTGGCTTCAAGAAGTATATTAAGAAGAGAAAGTAGTAAGTAAATTCCAGAGAAAATCAAATAAAATAGTAGTAACATACTAAGCACATGGATGTGAAAAAAATGAGGTTGGTTGTTGTCTCTCTCTCATTTGGTCAGCCAAAAGGATCTCTCTATAGCCATCAATGACCTGAAAAATATGATTTATAATTGTAATATTCTTTTATAAAGGCTGATGGAACATTGCAGAGAAATTTTGATGAAAGGAAAAGACTTACATTGTTGGAAATTTCTTTTTGCTTTATTAGGTTTCCAATGTCTTCAAAGGTAATGAGATTCAACTCACTTGTCCAAATTAAAGCTCTACAAGATGATAAAGAAGGGATTGAATTGTTGTTAATGCAACATAAGTTTGTAATTTGTTGTTTGTTATGTTCTATTTTGTTTGTTGTACTTACTCAAGCCCAGACACATTTGATATGTGCTGTAAGATGTCTTTTATATGATCTTTTATCAATCTTGAAATTGGAAGAGTTTGTGGAAAGACCCAAGATTTTCTGATGTTTATAGGTTGAGGCAAGACGTACGCATCAGCATCAAGCACTTCTTTGTCCTTCGTGCTTTGCTCAACTTGCTTTGCAGCTTGTTTTGAAGCTCTAGTCACTTTCGCAACTTTGGGATATTGGAATTCTGGATCATGCTGCTTTTCCTTCCTTTCTTTTGCCTTTAAATTTTTTTATCATTGACGTCGGATCTTTTTTGACTGTAGACAGTGAAAATATTAGAAAAAGTGAAATTTCTCTGAAGCAACAGATGATATTTCAATATGTAAATTTATATAATTCAATATTTTGCAGTTACCATAGAGTTTCTTCTTTTGTTTCGATTGTTGTTTGTGTGGAATTTGTTCTTGTTGGGTTGTTGGTTGTTGTTCCACTTGCATTCCAACTATACACAGTGAAAATCAAACAAGCCCCAAAAATGAATAAGAAAATATATAGAGAAATGAAATGAGCAGTATAAATATAACTAATGTGTTCAGAGAGATATAACTTCCAGAGAAAATTACCAATGATAGAGAAAATTATAATAAATAGAAATTTCTCTGAGTTATGTTGGCACAAGAACATAACTTTTTGTGGCTCAAGATTTTCACTGACCTTGTGGTTGAAGTTGTGTTGGTGTTCGGTATGGTTGTGTTGCTAGTTGGACGGATAGTTCTTGAACTTGTTCATGCAATTTAGCATTTTCAGTTTCAAGCTCTGAATTTGAACACCTCAACTGTTGAATTGTTTTTGTATCGTCTGCTTTTTCAACCTCCAACATACTTAGTTTCATTCGGATTGTGCTTTCTTCTTCTTGAAGTTCTGAGTTATGTGATGTCAGGATTCTTATTGAAATATCCTTTTCAGCAAGTAATTCAATCCAATTTCTGTCTTCTTCTTTTTTAGATTGAGAAACTGCCTTCAGTCTTTGACGTAGATCAGCAATTTGGACATCCTTTGATTCCTCAAATTCTTCAGGCTGATGCATTGTTGAGCCACAAATGCCATCATGTTTTTGGTCCATCGGCTCATTATTTTCTTCTTCATCACTTTCATCCTTGTTCTCTTCTTGTTGTTCATTTTCTTCTCCATCTTCTTGTTCACTGTCTTCTTCTTTCTGTTCATTTTATTCTTTGTCTTCTGGTTCTATTTCTTCGCTGGTTTCTTCTTCTGTGCTACTTGGTTGATGTTCTTGTCCATTGCTGGCTTCGTATTCTTCTGTGTTGTCTTCTACTTGTTCATTCCCTCCATCTTCAGATAGATCTTGTAATGTCTCCTTGAATATGACAATTGCCTTTTTTAATTCTTTCTTCGTCTTTTTGCCAAGATAGAACTCCTCTGATGGGTTTTTGACTAGCTGCTTGTTATCAATCTGTAACAGGAGACTCTTTTATTAGAGAAATGTTACAAAATTCACTGAGAGAAAAAATTCAAATAAGGAAAATAAAATTCATCTAAATGATACTAATGGGAAACAAACTTCAGAGAAAATTGTATGGGCTAGACAAAATTAGAGACATGGAGTTACTTTTATGAGGCAGAGAAAATTATGAAACAAGCAGCATAATTTAGATATCAGAGAAAATCAATCAAGGCATATAAGTTAATGTTTTACTATAATTGTGTCAGAGAAATTTGAATTCCAGTGAAAATTCATTAGAAGGGTAGAAATAAACAGTGTTTATCAAAGATGCAAGGCACATAAGTTATGGGCAGAGAAAATTACACACAATGAGATAAAATTTGATGGGCCAGAGAAAATTATGAAACAACCAACATAATTCAGATATTAGAGAAAATCAATCAGGGCATATAAGTTAATGTGTTACAATTGTGGTCAGAGAAATTTGGATGGCAGAGAAAATTGATTACAATGGCAGAAGTAGACCGGTGGTAAGCAAAGAAGAAAACATAAATTGATAGTTCAGAGAAAATTGATCTTAATCAATCAATGCACAAGGAGGGAAACAAAGCAGTGGTCAGAGAAATTTTGGAATTTCACTGAGATTTCAGCAGCAATAGGAATCTAACCTGTCGAGGTGCAAGAGAGTGGACTGGTGTCTTCTGCAGCTGTTTCGTCAAGGTTTGCAGCACATCTTGGGAAGTCAGTTGTGTTACTGTCTTCCGAGTCAATGATAGTTGCATGTTCACATAGCCAATACTGTGATGAAAATGAAAGTAAATAAAATTTTGTAAACGCACAAATTTGTAAGTATGATAACTGCAAATTTGAATAGATATTATACTTACCAGCAATGCAATGACACACCCCGTAACTTTTTCTGGAGTTTTGTGCAATGCCATGATAGAATCAATCAATGTTGATGTGATTGCTTCCGGCCAATCATACTGTTTCATTGATTCAAGAGGTTCTACATACTTTATAAACACCCAACCTATTGAATTCCCACTTGTTGCAAAAAATAGGGTGAGACACAAGTACAATGTAACAACGATTGCTACATCTTTGAAGTCAGTTGGTTGCTTGCCTTTCATTGCTTTGACCAAGGCATTTTTAAGAATAGGACTAGTGAGCCTTGTGTCCTTTTGGAATCTTCTCCTGAGGAATGCAGATTTTGGCTTTTTAGAGTATCTTAATGACATGGCTCCTTTACCTCCTTCCAAACCAAAAATCAAGGTCATGTCATTTGTTGTAAAGGTCAGGTTCTTCTTCCCAACTGTGAATGCTTTTGTTTTTTCATTGTAACATTGGATTATGGCAACTACATCATCATTGGATTTCCTAGATTTCTTTGGATCCATCCTTCCAGTGGTTAGAGCTTGGATCAAATACCAGAATGGGGTCTTTTGAAGCTCTAGAAAATGTTTTGAATTGAATTTAAGTGTTTGAAAGAAGGAGACGACAGATGAGAGTTTGGATCGGAATTAAATGTTGTAGTGAGCTCTCTTTCTGTGGAGTTTAACAGGTTTTTCCCCCCTTGAGCTTGAGTCTTTTGAAGTTAGGGTACTCATCTGGATGCTAGTTCCTTCATCAACTTGGACTTGTGTGTTTTGGGGAGGAGTTTGTGGTGTTTTGGTGCTGGTTTTTGATCTTAGATGATAAGAAGACTGAGAAAGTTGTTCTTTCTTGCTTGGTGTTTCTAGTGTTTTGCTGCTAGTTTTTGATCCTAGTCCATAAGAAGACTGAGAGAGTTTCTGTTTTTTGCTTGGTGTTTCTGGTGTTTCGCTGCTTTTACGTTTTGCCATTTCTAGACAATGATTAAAACATAGAGATGTCAACATTAAATCCCAGAGAAAAATGGACATGTCAGAGAAAATTATAGATAAGGGAGAAAATTACAGAAAAGAGAAAATTGGAGATGGCAAAGAAAATTACAGATAAGGGAAAATTACAGAAAATTGGACATGCCAGAGAAAATTTGATACGCCAGAGAAAATTGGACATTAAAAATTAAATGTCAAAGAAAATCAACACAGCATCATAAACATGGGAGAGAAATTTTCAATAATTGTTTAAATTACATATGGAAGTAAACATACCAGAGAAATGAATGATAGAAAAAAGTAAACATGGCAAGCGAAAGAAAATTTCCATTCCACAATTAGCAAAGAAAAAATAAACAAAGTAATGTAAACATGCCACTGAGAATTACACCATATTGAAGTCAAGAATTGAACAAAATAAACATACCAGAGAAAAATGCACATTCTGGAGAAAATTACACATTCTTGAGGAAATTTCCATTCCAGAGAAAATTTCAATTCATAATATTAAAATGCAAGAGAAATTTACATACACAACCAGAGAAAATTAACCATGATAGAGACACTCAAGGGAGGAAAGTGGTGTGATGTGGTCAGAGAAAATTATAAATACCAGAGAAACTTAGACAGGGGCAAGAGTGTAATAGACATTGCAGAGAAAAATACATATTCCAGAGAAATTTACAAAGCAGAGAAATTCATAGACAAAATCATAGAAACATGTTCAAGAATAAGATCAAAATTCAGAGAAATAGCTTTTTCTCAAAGTACACATGGCAGAGAAAATTCAAAGAAGAAACATTCATTCCAGTCCATAATATTAAAATTCCAGAGAAAATTAAAAATGACAAAAACACACAAGGGAGGAAAGTGATGTGATGTGGTCAGAGAAAATTATAAATACCAGAGAAACTTAAGACAGGCAAGAAAGCAATAGACATTCTAGATTAAGATAGACATTCCAATTAAAAATACATATTACAGAGAATTTTACGGAGCAGGAAAATTTATAGACAAAATTACAGAAACATGTTCAAGAATAAGATAAAAACACAAAAAATTATTTTTGTAAAAATAAACATGCCAAAGAAAATTGAAAGAAGAAACGTACATTAATAAAAAATCAGAGAAATTCAAATGCCAGAGAAATTTACAGATAAAATCACACAAACATGTTGAAGAATAAGTTCAAAACACACAGAAATAACTTTTTCCAAATTCAGGTAGCTTTTTATTACGAAATTGAAACCCTAATTTATGGAAGGTTATTATAAAATGCTATTAACTGTGTTTCCAGAGAAAATCTAGTTGTATTGTAGAAAAACTGACCAGAGTTAGGATGAAACTTGAATGACGAGCTGATATGGCCCGTGATGAAGATGCGACGTGACGAAGATGGACTAAGATGATGATGAGCAGTGAAAACGAAGCTTTAACCTAGGTCAGAGAAATTTGTGAGGAAGGAATGGGAATGATTTTTGGAGAAGATAACGAAGCTCTAATGTCGATGGTGCAGATAATGTTGAAACCCTAATTCTGTTGTTCTCCTGTTCGTGAAGATGCTGGATGTTTGTAATGTAACTCAGGCGTCGGAATGAATTTGTTTCTGTGTTGATTTTGGCAAGGGTATTTTGGTCCACAAAATAATTAAAAACGCGCGCCAAGTTGTTTCAGGGACCTGATGCATGACTATCTTTTTGGGTGTCCTTTATCCTCTAAATTGTTATTATTAGGGACCTTAAAAAAAATCCCTCTTTTCTAAATTAGTTACAATCAAAGTCATCCATCCATCTCTATTAACTTACCTAACGAAAGAAATTTTTTGAAGTTGACATGGGACTATATTATTTACTATTGCTACGTAAGTATTAATTCTAATTTTGAAATTCACACACCACATATCATAAACACTAACATGGACTTGGACATATAGGATACACTCACCACTAACCCTCAATCTCTCATCTCCTAATTACAACTATCAGAGCCCTAATATCTACCGCCACCCCTTCTTTAACGATGACCACCTATTTTCCCCTTACCCTTCTGCCCACATCACTCCTCTTTTGACCATTTACCTCATTTCATTACACTTCTTTTTGAATACTACAACAAATTTGGAATTTTATGACAAAATAAATTTGTCTCAAAATATATATATTTCGTCACCCAAACTAAATACGGTAAAAAAATTTCCCGACTCGTTTTGTAAAGAAAGCCCTGTCTGTAACGCCCTCAAAATAATAACATTAAAACCCATCAACTTAGACATCCATTGGTATAAAAGATAAATATTCTTCTATTCATCAGAGTAGTTCCTTACAAAAGTATTACATATTAACAACAAAAGCAAATCCCTACGGGCTTACAGCTTTCCAAGTTAGCACTTGGTTACAAAAAGAAGAGTGCTAACTCAATACATATTAAGCCCTTGGCTTGAATTTACATGTAATACATTAAAAGAAAGCAAACAACAAAGCAGTCTGTCTGCCTCTAGCCTCCCAAGCTATGTCCTTGGAGGTGGCATGCTACCTGTACCTGAAAATGATGTCCCATAGAGGGTGAGCTACAGCCCAGTAGAAATACACTAAACCAGCCATGAACAATGACTAAAAGATTAGAAGTTGATAGATGGTCAACACAGATACATCCACATATATCACATTTCGATTTCATGACATTAAGTCCATGTTACATTTCATTTCCCTTGTCTTTTCCAACTTTGAGTTTGAAAACAAGGCTCAACACCTAGCCAAATAACTTAATGAGATTTAGACTCATCTTTAAAACACTTTCAAAATTCATGAGGGATATACATTTTAATGTTGTATCAATAACACATAAACCATTCCCACACTTTGCGAATGATACACATTTCGGTGCTGTATCAACATAACATAGAATCACTTCTATACCTTACAATTGATAACGATATACATTTCAGTGCTATATCAAATTAATTCAAACACTTCCATAATCAACACTTGATACACATTGTAGTGCTGTATCAATGTCACACAAAATCCGGTTTAGAGGTCCATCCCCTATCTTCCCCTAAACCGTGGAGTATATCCCCTATCTCCTCCCACACAACACATGTATATAAACATAGATCATATACAATCAATCAATACATAGAATTAATGTATTATTCCAGTTGCTATATTCAATGGCATACTCAATCAATTAGTTTTAGTTTGCCTAATCATCATGCAGTGTCTACAACAATCAAGACTATCCTCAACCGATAGCCCAAAGCAGTTATTTCTATACTGAAAATAAATGCACCAAATGGATATATAATAAACATTTCAACTAGGTGAGCGATGAACGAATCTAACTACACCCTTTAATCTCATCCACATCCAATTCCAACATTCTCAATTTAATTCCTCTTTTCTTCAAATTAATTATACCAATTAATTTGTCAATGTAATTAGAGCATTTCCCATAATTAACATCACAACCCTAAGGTTCCATTTTCGCCAATAATCCAATATTTATCTCATTTCTCTATGCCAAACATGCATATAAGTTTGTATAAACAAAACCCCAACTTTTGTAAAATTACACAAAGGCCCAAACTTTCTCAAAATTACCCAACAACCCCCAACTCATCAAAATACTAAAATTCAAAGACAAAACTCATGAGAAGGAGTAGGATATCCCTACCTCGAAGTTGTAGCTCAAACAGGGAAGTTGAAGAAAACCAAAATGCTCCAAACTCAAAGATTCACGGATCAAAATGGAGCCCTCGACGATCCACACACTTTTTACAAAGGCCGGAGGATAGTGACACACTCTAACTAGATCAAACCCTAGAGAGAAGGGAGTTTCTAGAGAGAGGAGCTCTCAAAATATCTTTTTAGAAAGTAAGAGAGACAGAGAGAATGTAAAAAAGTGATTTTAAAATACGCAGCTGCCAACTGATATACGACATTCCCGCTCGAGCGGAGAACACAACGCTCGAGCGTCAAGAACAAAAAACTAGGTACGCTCGAGCGCAAGAAGGCCCGCTCGAGCGCCAAGACACAAGAATAAAGTACATCCGCTCAAGCGCGAAAACTAGTCCGCTCAAGCGTGGATTTTCCCCTCCCAGAACTTACACCAAAAAGTACTACCCGCTCGAGCGCCAGAGTACCCGCTCGAACGCGACCGCTTGAGCGTAAAGAAACCCGCTCGAGCGTAAAAATCACACTTGCAGAAGTTTTGCAGGGACACGAAATACTAGGAGTGTGCAATCTCCGCTCGAGCGCAACAAGGCCCGCTCGAGCGGAACAACCAAAAACCTGGCAACAAGATTTCGGACCAAGGCTCAACCCACCTATTCAAAACATGCCCAACACATCCTAAAACTCAAACAAATGGAATTAAAAGACGACAACAAGATAGATACAACTACCAACTCCATGGAACCGAGTCCGGAATACAACAGAACAATAAAGGGACAACCGGGATCGCTATAACCTCCACCCCTTAAAGAATTTCGTCCCCGAAATTAAATACAAGTTTTTCAAAAACAAGATTTTCTCAATTCCCAACATTATCACAATGCGAATTTTAACAACTCGACCCATTACCGGTCATCTCATCTCTTTTCAAGAGGCAGTTTACAACATTTTCCACAACATGCATTATAGTTATGCATTCCCTGAAATTCCACAAATTTCAATACTACATTCCACAATTCTATATCATATTCAGTATTCATGATATATTTCCATTTCTACAATAGATCCACCATATGCAATGTTACATTAAACTTCCATTTTGAGGCAAGTTTCAAAATGCTTCCATTAAATCAAAACATAAACCAGGTTTTACACCCTAAGATATATTCAATACTCTTAAGGTTTATCAATACAACAAAATATACAACACATGCTCAAACATCCATAAACAGATCCGGATATCTCTCTCGGACCTCCAACTCACGTTCCCAAGTGGCTTCCTCCACTCCGTGATGTTTTCACAAGACTTTTACCAAAGGAATGGTCTTGCCTCGCAAGACTTGATCCTGCCTATCCAAGACCCGAACCGGTCTCTCCTCATACGAGTCATCCTCATCAACCTCTAAGTCGGTCCAATCCAATACATGCGATGGATCTGGCTCATACTTCCGAAGCATACTCACATGAAACATGTCATGAACTCCGGACAACTGCGGCGGCAAAGCTAAACGATAGGCAACCTTGCCAACCCTCTCAAGGATCTCAAAAGGGCCAATAAACCGAGGGGACAACTTCCCACTCTTCCCAAACCTCATCAATCCCCGCCTAGCTGATATCTTCAGAAAGACATGATCACCCACCTCAAATACCAAAGGTCGCTTCCTACGGTTGGCGTAAGATTTCTGACGACTCTGGGTTGTAACAAGCCTCCTATAGATAAGCTCAACTTTCTCCGTCGTTTCCCTAACCAACTCCGGATCCAACAAAGGTGCATCACCCACCTCGGCCCAACACACTGGAGACTTACACGATCGGCTATACAAGGCCTCAAACGGTGCCATACTGATGCTAGACTGAAAACTGTTGTTGTAGGCAAACTCCACCAAGGGCAAGTGCCTCTCCCACGTCCCACTAAAGTCAAGGACACAACCTCGAAGCATATCCTCAAGGATCTGAATAGTATGCTCGGACTGCCCGTCAGTCTGAGGATGATAAGCCGTACTAAAGGTCAACTTAGTGCCTAAGGCACTCTGCAAACTCTGCCACAACCTAGCAGTAAAACGAGGATCTCTATCTGAGACGATCGTCACTGGGACCCCGTGCAATCTCACTATGTCCCGAATATACAAGTCGGCGAGATGATCTACCAAATCTCTAACGTGCATAGGAATGAAGTGCGCCGACTTAGTCAACCAGTCTACAACCACCCAAATGGCATCACTACCCCGCTGAGTCCTCGGAAGACCTACAACGAAGTCCATAGTGACATGCTCCCACTTCCATTCGGCAATAGGCAAGGGTTGCAACAAACCCGCTGGCCTCTGATGCTCGGCCTTCACTTGTTGGCAAGTAAGGCACTTCGATATGAAAACAGCCACATCTCTCTTCATACCCCGCCACCAAAACTGGCGACCCAGATCCCGATACATTTTAGTGCCTCCCGGATGCACCGCAAGGCGCGAATGATGGAACTCTCGGAGTACTTCCTCTCGGCAAGACTCCGGCACAAACAAACGGTCTCGGTATCTCACACTCAGGTCGGGATACACCGTCAAACCTTTCTCAACCTTCCCACTGGAGATCTTCTCTCGGAAGGACCCTACCTCAAGGTCACCTCTCTGTGCCTCTAATACTCGGGTCACAAGTGTAGGTTGCGCAATAACAGAAAACAAGGCCGCAGCCTCAACAGATTCGCCCAGAAGCAAATCAAACTCGCCAAGTGCACCCAACATCTCCCATTCCCGGGTGGCTATACAAGCTACATCATTAATGGATTTCTGACTAAGGGCATCAGCCACAACATTGGCCTTCCCCGAGTGATAGTGCAACTCAAAATCATAGTCCTCAATGAACTACATCCATCTCTTCTGCCTCAAATTCAAGTCCCTCTGTGTAAACAGATACTTCAAACTCTTGTGGTCCGAGAACACCTCGAACCTCTCACCAAAAAGGTAATGCCTCCAAATCTTCAAGGCGAAGATCACTGCTGCTAACTCTAGGTCGTGTGTGGGGTAGTTCTTCTCGTGAATTTTTAACTGACGTGAGCCATAAGCTACCACCCTCTCCTCTTGCATCAACACACAACCCAAACCTTCTCGTGAGGCATCACAATAAACCGCGTAACCCAACCCTCTCTCCGGAATAATCAAAACCGGAGCGGTGGTCAATCTAACCTTCAACTCTTGGAACGACTTTTCGCAAGTCTCACTCCACACAAACTTGACCCCTTTTCGCGTCAATCTAGTCAACGACAAAGCTAGTCTGGAGAAATCTTTCACAAACCGACGGTAATACCCAGCTAATCCTAGAAAACTGCGGATCTCAAATACACTCTTAGGATGTGCCCAATCTTGCACTGCCTCTACCTTGGATGTATTAACAGACACCCCTTCCCCAAATACCACATGGCCTAAGAATTTGACCTCCCCTAGCCAGAACTCACACTTTCCAAACTTGGCATACAGCCTATGGGCTCTAAGCAACTCAAGTACCACTCTCAAGTGTTTCTCGTGCTCCTCCATTGAAGGCGAGTAAATCAGGATGTCGTCCACGAAAACGACTACAAAACGGTCTAAGAATTCCCGGAAGATCTGGTTCATCAAATCCATAAAGACTGCCGGTGCATTGGTGAGCCCAAACGGCATCACCAAAAACTCATAGTGGCCATACCGCGTACGGAATGCCGTCTTCGGAATATCCTCCTCCCTGACCCTTAACTGGTGGTAACCCGATCTCAAGTCTATCTTAGAGAAACAACGGGAACCCTTCAACTGGTCAAACAGATCATCTATATGGGGCATAGGGTACTTATTCTTGACCGTAGCCCGATTCAACTTCCGGTAGTCTATACAAATTCTCAAGGCACCATCTTTCTTTTTAGCAAAGAGGGCCGGTGCTCCCCACGGCGAAACACTAGGGCGAACAAAACCCTTATCTAGCAATTCCTGGAGCTGAATCTTCAACTCACTTAACTCGGCTGGGGCAAAACGATAAGGTGTCATAGAAATTGGCGCTGTGCCGGGCACTAAATCAATAGTGAACTCTATCTCTCGGTGAGGTGGCAAACTAATGAGATCCTCGGGAAAAACATCTGAATACTCACAAACCACCCTCGGCAATACAATCTGGGTCTCATCATAGTCACCACTCAAAAAGCTAGCAAGCAGACCACTAAGCTTATTCCGCCTTCGCAGATCATACATCGGTGGCAACACACTATCAACCCGATCCCCCAAGAAATGGAAACACTCCCCGCTCAAGGTACATACTGTGACCCTCTGGCGATAGCAATCAATAGCAGCCCGATATGACGATAGCCAGTCCATACCCAAAATAACATCAAAACCCTTCATGGGCATGACCACAAATGGAAATGGAAGCCTATGGTCGGCGACCTCTATATCACAACCTTTAACACCTTGTTTCAAAATCAATTCACCCCCAACAGGTGATACAACACAAATAGGAGATGCTAACTGTGCCAACTCCAACTCCAACACAGATGCGAATGCAGCAGATACAAAAGAATGAGATGCACCCGTATCAATCAATACATTAGCAACCGAGTTGCAAAACAAGAAGGTACCTCTCATAACTGACGGAGCAGGTACAAGATCCTACGCGGTAACAGCATACACGCGCCCTGTAGGCCCTTGATCCAACTGCTCACCCCTCGGAGAAAACGACTGCTGCACTGACTGGGACGACGAAGCTCCCGGATTGGCCCTCGAGGCCTGCATAGACTGAGCTAGCTGAAAACCCTGCGTCTGCCTAGAACCAGACGCGCCCGAAGTGGCACTCAACTGTGGGCAAAACCTCTTCAAGTGCCCAGGCTGACCACACTGATAACAAGACAAGGGCTGACCCCTGCCCTGACTCTGGTTCTGCGGTCTAGCTGAAGATGAAGTAGCTCTCTGACCTTCTCCCTTCTGTGGGAAAACTGAAGCCTTGTGGCCCAACTGACCACACTTGTAATAGGTGAGCTCCCCCTGATTACCTCTCCCCGAACCTGCACTCGGTACCGGAAAGGTCGATCTAGCAACACCCCCCTGAGACTACTGAGGGTTAGCACTCCTCTGTCTCCTGCCATCACCCTGACCATCCTAGCTCCTCTTGGAGCCTCTCTGTCCCTCCTCTTCCTGCATCATGATCTCCATATGGGCTGCAGGATCAACCAAGCGCCCATAATCTCGGATCATCGAACCTCCAACTCTCATCTTGAGGCCGCGCCTCAACCTCTTCTCGAACTCAATACAGCGGCGTTCCTCGGACGCCACAAGTTCAGGTGTGAACCTAGACAAACTAGTGAAAGCAGCCTCATACTCAGTGTAACAAGCGCCCGCGGAGGGGGACCTCGCTACTACAGTTCGGACTCGATTTTGTTTGTTGTGGTTTTTCATCTGAACCAAAGAGTCCAAATCTGGCAAATCGTTTTGAGAAAACAGATTTTTTGAAAAAGTAGTGCCAAACATGGACTGCTTTGCCAGATACAGAGTCGCCACCTAAATATTTTTTAAAATGGGAAATTTAGGAAACCCTGACTCGGTGCCGAAGGCCACATGTCCGTCATCACCGGAGTTGTCTCGGCTCGGGAGCTTAGGTACGATCGGGGAAGGTCAGCTATGAGCACCCCCTTTCGCCCGGTCCGAAAACCGGCCTCTACTAACCGTGATATCTTGTTTTGAAAACGTTATGTGTTCTTATCCCGATTATTAGCCTAGAATTACTATGTTATGCGTGCAGCAAACAAGTATAGACCGAATCGCCCAAATTGGAACAAAACATTTCGTGTTTGTTTTTGAAAATGGTTTGCTACTCGCAAGTAGGCTAAAATGCAGATTTTGCCACCCTCAAGTGGGCTTTTTAGAAAAGATGATTTTGCCACTATTCAGTGGGCTTAAAGATCACAATTTTAACGCATTATCCCAACTTAAGCAATTTGACCTCCACCCACAGGCATTCAAGCAGTTTATTTCATGTAAGCACTTAACCGCATGGCAAGCATACTATCTTGGCAACACTTACACGCATGCTGGATGCTAAAGCATAACTACTTACATTGTACTCCGTGCCAAAACAATAAACTAGTTAGCAAATATGCATGTCCTAGTTTATGTTAATTTGCCTAATGCAACACATACAGGATGCAATTTAGATAGGCTCGGTTAACCTAAACATGGCATATGTAATGCGCTCAATTATCACATATTCGATTTGGAATTTGAAAATGCGAATGCGGTTAGTATGATGTACCGAGCCCAATACATGCAGTACAAATGCATGAATGCACGCATGCATAGCATAAGGTATGCTAAATTCAAATATGCCCTAATCTACCATCGTAAGCAGGTAAATAAAAGGGAAGAAAGAAGTGGGGTTGGAAGACATACACACCACCCACACACACTTATTACAGATTTGCCCTCGCTCGGAGGACCCAAATAAATATTACAGTCCCAAATAATAAACGAATAAAATTATTACAAGATTTCTAATTTAATTTAAAAGAAAAGATGGCAAAGGAAAGAAGAGGGCAGCCGCAGCCTCTGCCTCGGGATGCGTGAATGGTGCATGCTTGAATCCGTCTCGCCCGAAAAACCCGTACTGTACTCCTGCCGCCTCTGTTTGCACTGCCTTGTCTTTCTGAAAATTGCCAAAGTACTGGAGCAAGTTCCTTGCATCCTGCAGAGCACCACCGGCCGGACAGAATTACCACCGGCACTTCACAATTCCCATCGGCATTTGTTGGATTCCTCGGCACTCCAGATAGTGCCGGTCGGCACTAAATTCTGCCGGTCGGCAGAAATTTCCTGCAGAAGACAATTTGACAGCAAACAGAGAACAGACAGTCCATGGCATGGAGTTTTTGGACACATGTAAGCATGGTCATACTTCCTATCATGTTTTGAACTCAAAGAAGCATGACCTTCAATCTTTGAGCCATCAATGGTGCATGATGACTCAAGGGATCAAATTTGCCATTTAATGTAAGGATGTATGCAACAAACATAATGAACTCCGAAACCTTATCATGGCGAAGTCAAAGGCCTCGGGAACCGAAAGTTAAGACGCGTTACATCACTTGTGGTATGAACGCCCCTCAACTCTCACACTTGGTTTGACACCCCAAACCAAGTAATGCAATGCATGTTATGCAAAACATGGCTCAAAAGGCAACATGATATCAACGCGTATGGCAAGCATGCAATATTAGACACACAAGACACAAATGTGATATAAACATGGACGCTTTGAGCAATAGAATCATCATGCTACAACAACATGTGAAGCAACCATGCATCAATCATGAAGCAATCATGCAAAGATGGCTTAAAATGGTAAAGGGGCAGACCCTCACCCTCCTCAAAACAGTGGCCAAAGGTGTCCGATAGATGGACCAAAATTCATGCCAACATGCAAGCCAAAAGTCCTATGGTTAAGGCACAAAAAGGGAAACATTTCACACTCATCAACATGACCACTCATGGCATGATTAAAACAAGTAAAAACAGAATTTTTACATGCAAAATGGGACCCCAAAACCTCCTAATATGACAGCTAAAGTACCTCCCATGAAACAAATGCACTAAGGGCCACTCCTAGGCATAAGAGGACACACCCTCAAGGCATGAAAGAGGTCATGCATGCACACATACAAACATGATTCTTGGGCTAAAATGTGGCCCTTGATGATGTTAAAATCATGAGGGTAATCACAATCATGCATGCTAGAAGCCAACATGCTCAAAGCTTTCAAGCCAAAATACAAAGCAACCCTAACAAGCATGTCAAGCATGATCAAATGGATAACCAACAAACTTTAAGCATGGAAAAACAATACTAAAAGCTTCATGGAACTAAGCCAACATACACAAGAATCATGGCCTAATCATGAGGTGTATTTCTAAGCAAAATGGAGCAATACAAAGCAAGTATTATAAGCATACAAGGAGGCACAAATCCGGCCAAAAACAGAGGTTACATATGACCTAAAATACCTAAAAAAATTCTGAAATGAGGCCAAGGATCATCAAGCACACATGCTACCCTTTTGAGCCCAAAAAAGCATGGAAACAAACCATGAAGGGAGAGGGGTGTCCCTCCCCTATGCAAGACTTCAAACCATATTTTTTTGACACTAAAATACACTGATTTTCAGTGGTCAAAGGACCAAAACACTGAAGTGAACAAAACCTTATGAAAGAGGCACCAAAATGGATCAAACAAGGCTTAGAAGGGAGAGTTTGAACTCAAACCACAAAATGACCTTAATGAAAGTGCTAGAGCAGGAAAATACAAGCCCTTTTTATGTTATACACAAGAGCTAAAACAGCAAGCTAGATAGGTAAAAACTATTGCAAGTTTGGGGAATATAAATCAAGATGCTCACCCTTGAAGAACCTTTGAAGAACAAATGGTCTAGCCTCCTTCTTTGGATCAAAACTAGTCCAAAAACTCAAGAAACAACCCCCCAAGTCCCTCAATCTCGGAGTAAGGTGTAATGGTGTGTGTAATGGTGCAAAAGTAAGGTAAAAACCACCTTTTGAGCTAAGAAACACACACAAAGGAGGAGAGAGGGGGAGGTATAGAGATAATATGTATCTATATCTCAAAGGTCTGGTTTTTGGTTGCAAGAAGCTAACCTAGATCAAAGAGGAAGACCCTCCTCTTATAGGACTCCCTCTTGCAAAGCTTATTCAACAAGCTTGGCTAGAGGGAAATCCCTCCATACACGTGTATGGAGGGGGGAAGAGTTGGTGCCAGCTATCACAGCTGGCACAAAATATCTCCATAAAGTGAATAAACAGTGGTCGGCTGCCCAAAAATGCCATTTCGGCAAAAAACAGTGCCGACCGGCAACAAACTATGCCGACCGGCAAACAAAAGTGCCGATGGCAGAAAAAGACCATCCGGTGGCCTCCAGCCACTGCCGGTGGTGTGTGGGGATGCCTCACAAGGCATTCCCTGCCTCTCAAAGGCAAGATGCAAGTATTTGGTGCAAAACCAGACACTAAACGGTTGAGTTCGGAGATCCTGAGGCAGGGCACGCGAGCCGAGACCTCCGGGAACTCTAAACGAACACATACATGGATGATCACCGAGTGTTCAAACGGTGATGTCCAAGTCTTGAGGACGGTCAAAAATGGGGTGTCTACACTCAGCTACTGAAGAACTCAACTGCAAAAGCTGACAGAACTGGTCTCTCAGCTTCTCCCTGACTACTGGAGACAAATACTTCTCCTGAAAAACCTCCACAAAAGCCTCCCACGTGCCAGCAATACGGCCCCTCATGTATTTCCACCACTGACCCGCACCCCATTTTAGCTGGAAGGATGCCAAGGTCACTTTCAACGCTTCGTCCTCGATGCCAAGCATCTCGAACGTCTTACTCATTTGCTCTAACCACTCGTCAGCCTTCAGTGGCTCCTTCGGATCCCCAATAAACTCATCCGGGTTAGACCAGAAGAACTCCCTTTTCAAGAAGGAAGGCCCTGTCTCAACAACCTGGGCTTGAACTGGAGCTTGAATCGGATTCTCGGCTCGAAAAATACCCACAGACTCCCTCAAAGCATCGGCTATCCCTCGAGCTAAAGCGCCCATAGCCTCCTAACCTGCTGGCTCGGCCACATTGGCCTGGCCAACCCCCTCCTGCTGTGCCGGATTATCTTCCGGTAAAGGCATCTCCTGCTTACCACGTCTGCCACGTCTACCACGTCCTCGTCCTAACATCCTAATAAAGGTAACGAAGAACATTAGCACATTCATAAATGTGCCAAAACTAAACACTCGCGTCCTAATACATGGACAACTGTAATTCGCTCCACGTAAGCACATAAACACATAAGCACTTACGAATTTCATTTCCGAATAATGATAGTCCCGAGGCGTTACTAGAGTTCCGGTTAGAAACAGCATTGATCAAGTGCTTTTCAAACAAGACTCACAGAAACCCAAGGATCCAATCAACATCCTAGAAACCAAATCCCATACCCAAGTAGTCACATAACATGTTATCAAATAAACACATAATGTCACACACAAGTCTCTAACAAGCGAGACAAACCCATTGTGATACTAATCACTTCCCATGTACCTAAAGTATTCAAACCCGGTACGCTCTGATACCAAGTTGTAACGCCCTCAAACTAATAACATTAAAACCAATCAACTTAGACATGCATTGGTATAAAAGATAAATATTCTTCTATTCATCAGAGTAGTACCTTACAAAAGTATTACTTGTTAACAACAAAAGCAAATGCCCTACGGGCTTACAGCTTTCCAAGTTAGCACTTGGTTACAAAAAGAAGAGTGCTAACTCAATACATATTAAGCCCTTGGCTTGAATTTACATGTAATACATTAAAAGAAAGCAAATAACAAAGCAGTCTGTCTGCCTCTAGCCTCCCAAGCTATGTCCTTGGAGGTGGCATGCTACCTGTACCTGAAAATGATGTCCCATAAAGGGTGAGCCACAGCCCAGTAGAAATACACTAAACCAGCCATAAACAATGACTAAAAGATTAGCAGTTGATAGATGGCCAACACAGATACATCCACATATATCACATTTCGATTTCATGACATTAAGTCCATGTTACATTTCATTTCCCATGTCTTTTCCAACTTTGAGTTTGAAAACAAGGCTCAACACCTAGCCAAATAACTTAATGAGATTTAGACTCATCTTTAAAACACTTTCAAAATTCATGAGGGATACACATTTTAATGTTGTATCAATAACACATAAACCATTCCCACACTTTGCGAATGATACACATTTCGGTGCTGTATCAACATAACATAGAATCACTTCTATACCTTACAATTGATAACGATATACATTTCAGTGCTATATCAAATCAATTCAAACACTTCCATAATCAACACTTGATACACATTGTAGCGCTGCATCAATGTCACACAAAATCCGGTTTAGAGGTCCATCCCCTATCTTCCCCTAAACCGTGGAGTACATCCCCTATCTCCTCCCACACAACACATGTATATAAACATAGATCATATACAATCAATCAATACATAGAATTAATGCATTATTTCAGTTGCTATATTCAATAGCATACTCAATCGATTAGTTTTAGTTTGCCTAATCATCATGCAGCGTCTACAACAAACAAGACTATCCTCCACCGATAGCCCAAAACAGTTATTTCTATACTGAAAATAAATGCACCAAATGGATATATAATCAACATTTCAACTAGGTGAGCGATGAACGAATCTAACTACACCCTTTAATCTCATCCACATCCAATTCCAACATTCTCAATTTAATTCCTCTTTTCTTCAAATTAATTATACCAATTAATTTGTCAATGTAATTAGAGCATTTCCCATAATTAACATCACAACCCTTAGGTTCCATTTTCGCCAATAATCCAATATTGATCTCATTTCTCTATGCCAAACATGCATATAAGTTTGTATAAACAAAACCCCAACTTTTGTAAAATTACACAAAGGCCCAAACTTTCTCAAAATTACCCAACAATCCCTAACTCATCAAAATACTAAAATTCAAAGACAAAACTCATGAGAAGGAGTAGGATATCCCTACCTCGAAGTTAAAGCTCAAACGGGGAAGTTGAAGAAAACCAAAATGCTCTAAACTCAAAGATTCACGGATCAAAATGGAGCCCTCGACGATCCACACACTTTTTACAAAGGCCGGAGGATAGTGACACACTCTAACTAGATCAAACCCTAGAGAGAAGGGAGTTTCTAGAGAGAGGAGCTCTCAAAATATCTTTTTAGAAAGTAAGAGAGACAGAGAGAATGTAAAAAAGTGATTTTAAAATGCCCAGCTGCCAACTGATATACGACATTCCCGCTCGAGCGGAGAACACAACGCTCGAGCGTCAAGAACAAAAAACTAGGTACGCTCGAGCGCAAGAAGGCCCGCTCGAGCGCCAAGACACAAGAATAAAGTACATCCGCTCAAGCGCGAAAACCAGTCCACTCAAGCGTGGATTTCCCCCTCCCAGAACTTACACCAAAAAGTACTACCCACTCGAGCGCCAGAGTACCTGCTCGAACACGACCGCTCGAGCGTAAAGAAACCCGCTCGAGCGTAAAAATCACACCTGCAGAAGTTTTGTAGGGACACGAAATACTGGAAGTGTGCAATCTCCGCTCGAGCGCAACAAGGCCTACTCGAGCGGGACGACCAAAAACCTGGCAACAAGATTTTAGACCAAGGCTCAACCCACCTGTTCGAAACATGCCCAACACATCCTAAAACTCAAACAAATGGAATTAAAGGACGACAACAAGATAAATACAACTACCAACTCCACGGAACCGAGTTCGGAATACAACAGAACAGTAAAGGGACAACCGGGATCGCTGTATTGTCGCCAAAAGGTCATGGAGACCCAAAAAAAAAAAAATCATTATTTAAAATAATAAATTTGTGATGAATTTTTTTGTCTCCAATACACAACAAAATCATCACTCTTATTCTCTAATTTTCTTGCTAATACATTTTATTGGGAACAAACTTGTAAGTAATTAGTGCCCAAATAGTTCTGTCACGTTTTATATAAACGAAAACAAAAAAACGTTTGTTGAAGAAGCTACCAATAGAGACAAAACAAATTCATCATTAAAAAGGAAGAAATAATGTCAAAAAATAAAAATTCGTCACACATTGAGGGTCATAGTGACA
The DNA here is from genome assembly GCF_055761805.1 of Camellia sinensis. NCBI lineage: Eukaryota > Viridiplantae > Streptophyta > Magnoliopsida > Ericales > Theaceae > Camellia > Camellia sinensis. The sequence goes on from NC_138966.1 coordinate 20,963,410, forward strand.
AAATGTGACAATATTTTTTGTCGTGACATATTCATTCAGTGACGAAATAAATAATACAAAATTAGTAATCCACCTAAGCCCAATAAGGGACAAAAAAAAACCTTCTTTTGAATGAAAATTTTTGTCACTAATTCCATAAATATTTTTTTTATACATTATATAGCTATTTTACCAAAATTTGAATTTTAGTTAAGCAATATAACCATATTTATTTTGAAACCTATTTAATATAATAATTCCATCACCACTTAACTTAACTTGCTTATAAATCAACACATTTATGAATAAACAAAATGAAAATATCCATTCATTACAAATAAGTTCATCCTAATACAATGAAATAGTGTAATATCCACAAACCAACAATTATAACTAGTGCAATTTCACGAAACATCCAACAATAACTAGTGCAATTCCATAAAGTATGTATATCATTATCAAACAAAAATAAACATCCAAGCAAATTAGATGATTGTTACACGTCAAAAACACCACCCCAATCCAATATGCGAAAAAATAAATTAAAAATATTAGTAACTAATCAATTATACAAAAGATCACAAATAAATTTAAACGTGTAAACTGACTCAATTTCATGCTTAAGCCTAATTTACTTTCCGAGTACACCATGCATGTGTCGTAAGTTCCTACATGTTCTATTGGTCTCTTCCAATATGTTTGTAACCATATCTCGGCACTTTCATTGTTGTTTCATGATTTGCCCTTCCAACAGCCTTTTTTCAAGACTTAGGCTCTTTTAGTAACTTTTTAGCTTTTGGTTAAAATATAATGTAAAAAAACTAGTATGTTTGAGATATTTTTTGTTTTTTTATGAAAAGATGTGCAAAAAGTAGAGAGAAAGAGAATCTTTGAGTTTGTGGTATAGATTGTTGACTTTTTGATTTTTTTAGTAACATTTTGGCTTTTTGGCTAAAAAAGCCACTTGCCAAACGAGGCCTTAATATTCAAAAAAAAAAAGCATTTTGTAGGCTAATTCTCAAATGGGGCATCCTGTGCATTTGTTGTAAGTTCCTGCAAGTTAGATTGATCCCTTCTGAGGGGTTTGTATCGGTTGTTGTGCATATTTGTGGTTGTTTAACAATTTAGCCATTTGAGGCCCTTTTTTTAAACACAAGTACGAAAAAAATATTTTTTGTATAATACACAAATAGTGTTTCTTGTGCATGTGTCGTAAGTTCCTACAAGTTATATTGGTGTCTCTTGACGTGTTTGTGCCAAATTATGGTCATTTTCATGACTTTTTTACAATTTTCCTTTCGATGGACAATTTTCAAGCCTAAAATATTTAAAAATCAATTTTCAAATCTAATTCACAAACGATGCATCCTTTGCATGTTCCATAAGTTTCTACAAGTTATATTAGTCACTCCTGAGGTATTTGTATTGATTCTCGTGCATATTCATGACTGTTTGAAAGTTTTTCCCTTTATTGGCCATTTTTCAAACTTAAGTATGCAAACAAATGCATTTTTTAGGCTAATTCATAAATGGTGCATCTCGTGCATGTGTCGTAGCTTCCTATAAGTTATATCGGTTCCTCCTAAGGTGTATATGTTGGTAGTTCCTCTAATGGTTATCCATATGTAGTGTTTCAATCTACAACTCATACTAACCCTCAAACTCATTGCTACTCTAGAAAGGGGGAGCAGTGACTAAAGAACCATTAGGGTAGGGACCTCGGGAAAGGAAGGCCTTTGGGGATGGAGAATCATTGGGGAAATCGTTGCCACTCTAGAAAGGGGAAGCAACGACTAAGGAACCATTAGGGTAGGGACCTCGGGGAAAGAAAGGCCATTGGGGATGGAGAATCATTGGGGAAAGAGGCATTGAGAGTGCGGCCATTAAGAGCAGGAGACATTAGGAATTGGGGCCGTTGAGGTGGAAAATGGGAAAAGGACGTGTGCAATTTGTTATGAGTATAGGTGGTGGATTTGATGTAAGAGGTGGCGTAGGAGCGCCGAAGGTGGTGGATTTGAGGGAAGAGCTCGAAATAAAAGGTGGTAGATGGTGGAATGGATGGTAGGTGGTGGATCTGAAAGAGGTGGTGGATCTAATGGAAGAGGTGGCAAGAAAATGTAGGGGTGGGTTGATCTGAAGGAAGAGGTAGTAACGGAGGATGATTTTGCTGCTTAGTGTTAGTGGAATAAATTTATAATAAATGTTTTTTGTAAAATGATGAATATAATGACTAAAATTCTCTTCTATGGAGAAAGACGGGCACGTGCAATTAAAACTATACCAAAAGTTTAAACTAAAGAAATTAAAGACTCGAGTTTTGATTTGTTACAGGATCAAATCCTTTTTTTTTTTTTTTGTTTTTTTTGTTTTTTTTGTGTTGGTTTTTTTTTTTTTTTTTTTTTGCACTTTCCCCTATAAGTTTTCATAGATACACATAGGCATTGTAACTTTGAATAATTACACTTTTTCCTTTTCCATGTTGTGATGTAATCAAACGAAGATAAGTAAGGATTCAAGGTTTATGAAACCATCCTTCCAGTTTTTTTTTTAGTTTCATTAGAAGATTTTGAATTTTGGATTTCAAAATAAAACAAGGAAGAGGCTTCTAGATTTGTTTTCAAGGCCTTCATGTTTAAAAATGAGGAAAAGCAACATGACTAACCTATTTGGTTAGAAATTCTATACCTTACTAAGAGATCAGTGGTTCAAATTTTTCCATGTGCATTATTCTTTCATATTTATTGGGGTTTCTCTCTTCCATTTTGAGAGTGTCTTCATTATTATGATTAAGTTTCATTGTGATATCATACATGAATTTAAAAAAAAAAAAAAAAAGAGTAAGTGATCTTACTATACCAGTATTAGCTATCATGAAATTTGTGGGGGTAATGATACATCCCCCCATTCTTACCTTCCCTAATTTTGTCCCTAATGACGTGGCGCGATAATGTGGCAATATAATGTGGAATAAAATAATATTTTTTATATATGACGTGGATTTTTTTTTATCACAGTCACAAAAATAATATTTGTAACTAATGAATTTAAATACTTATTAGTTATAAAATTATCTTAAGATTTTATTTTTCCATGCCCACCTTACTTCATTTGCTGCGAATACTTTTCAAGCCTTTCAACGAGTAAACAGAAAGTGTAATATTTCACTCTCGGTGACTATTACTTTGCTTATATCACTCTCTCAAACCTCTAGAACATTAAAAGACCGTAGATTAAGTATATATGGAACTATAAAATTCTTATTGAATACTTGAAAATTATAAAGATTACAAGAAAAATAGAGAAAACGCTCTTACCCACTTATAAGACTCTGCTTCTTAACTCCACATTTACAAGATGCAGCCACACCCTTTTATAGGCCAAAAGTGGATTTCAACTTCGGAATTGAAATGCATAAAATTAAAAGATAAGGTTCTTGTAACAAAACAATAAACCTTTTACATTTTGATTTATTGAAACTAATAACTTAGTAGTGGTATCTCCACCACTTTAGTTTTATTCAACATGTGACTCCCTTATCTTCATTCACCATGTGATCCACGTTGTTGTGTCTGCTTGGTTGTATCCGTCATGTGAGATCTTTTTTGGCTTTTCTTTCTTGGCTTCTTCTGTCATGTGAGCCTTTCTTACCTTTGTTTTGTCATGTGAATTTCTACCTATTTTTTAGAAATGCAGAGGTCCATGTCTTGCATTGATTCATAGTGAATTTGGGCTCTCCTCTTGATTTTGTAGAGTTCCCAAACAGCTATAAAGATGTCTGGTGCTTTAATTATCTCTTCTTGAAGAATCTTGAGTATTTCCTTTACTTTGTCTTCTCCTAACTTAGATGGTTCAATGAAAGTTTTTTGGCTTCTTACCACCACAACTCTCTTCCCATCATACAAGATTGCTGGTTCTGCATATTGGAGAAGAGTTTTCAATGTGTTATGGAAAAACATGAGCCTATCAATTTTGTCAATCGTAGGATTATATCCCTTCCATGAGTTGTTGTTTTTGCCATGGTAGAAAGGATTTTGACTGGGTACTGGGTATAGATACCATATCTAATATGTTTGACAAAACTGAGTTTTAGTTCTTTCAACTAGAGTGGACACGATGTGTGCTGTAATAAGCATCGAACAAAGTATGTGTATCATTATCAAACAAAAACAAACATCCAAGAAAATTATATCATTTTTACACGTCAAAAATGCCACCCCAATCCAATATACGAAAAAATAAATTAAAAATATCAGTAACTAATCAATTATGCAAAGGATCACAAATAAATTTAAACTTGTAAACTAACTCAATTACATGTTTAAGCCTAATTTACTTTCCGAGAGCATCGTGCATGTGTCGTAAGTTCCTATATGTTCTATTGGTCTTTTCCAAGATGTTTGTACCCATATCTCAGGCACTTTCATGGTTGTTTCATGATTTGCCACTCCAACAGTCTTTTTTCAAGACTAAATATTCAAAAAAAAAAAAACATTTTGTAGGCTAATTCTCAAATGGGGCATCCCTTACATTTGCCGTAAGTTCCTGCAAGTTAGATTGGTCCCTCCCGAGCGGTTTGTATCGGTTGTTATGCATATTTGTGGTTGTTTAACAATTTAGTCATTTGAGGGCCTTCCTTTAAAAAAAAAAAATTGTTTGTATAATACATAAACAGTGCTTCCCATGCATGTGCCATAAGTTTCTACAACTTATATTGGTGTCTCCTGACGTGTTTGTGCCAAATCATGGTCATTTTCATGACTTGTTTACAATTTGCCTTTTGATGGTCAATTTTCAAGCCTAAGATATTTAAAAATTGATTTTCAAATCTAATTCACAAACGATGCATCCGTTGCATGTTCCATAAGTTTCTACAAGTTATATTGGTCACTCCTGAGATGTTTGTGCTGGTTCTCATGCATATTCATTACTGTTTGAAATTTTTTTCCCTTTATTGGCCATTTTTCGAACTTAAGTATGGAAACAAAATCATTTTTTAGGCTAATTCATAAATGGTGTATCCCGTGCATGTGTCGTAGCTTCCTATAAGTTATATTGGTCTCTCCTAAGGTGTTTATGTCGGTAGTTCCTATAATGGTTATCCATCTGTAGCTTGCCTCCGTTTCAATCTACAACTCATACTAACCCTCAAACTCGTTGCCACTCTAGAAAATGGGAGCAGGAAGTAAGGAACCACTAGAGTAGGGGCCTCAGGAAAGGAAGGCCATTGGGGGTGGAGAATCATTGGGGAAAGAGGCATTGAGAGTGAGGCCATTAAGAGTAAGAGGCATTAGGAATGGGGGCCGTTGAGGTGGAAATGAGAAAAGGACATATGTGCAATTTGTTGTGAGTATGGGTGGTGGATTTGATGTAAGAGGTGGCGTAGGAGCTTCGAAGGTGGTGGATTTGAGGGAAGAGCTCAAAATAGAAAGTGGTAGATGGTGGATTTGATGGATGGTGGGTGGTGGATCTAATGGAAGGGATGGCGAGAAAGGGTAGGGGTGGGTTGATCTGAAGGAAGAGGTAGTAGCGGAGGACAATTTTGCTGCTTAGTGTTGAAGGAATAAATTTATAATAAACATTTTTTGTAAAATGAAGAATATAATGACTAAAATGCTCTTCTACTAAGAAAGACATGAAAGATCTAAGAATCCCAGAGATAGTGATTTCTGATTATGTGTTAATTTTAAGCAGTAAAAATAACAATCTCAATCAAACAATCAAGACAAATCGATATAACGATTTTAACGTGGAAAAACCTCAATTGGAGCACCTCCAATTGTGATAAAAAACCACGGGCCAAAGCCACAAAACAATCCATTAAGAAGACACAAAGGAATTATACAAGTGTACTCTCAATTACCTAGCGAATCCACACTCGAATCGAACCGACCCCTATGTGCCTCTTCCAGCCCCGTCTTCACCTCGGAATTGTCTTGCCCAACGTTGAATCCATAACGTCGATGTCGAATCCACGACGATGAACCACTCTGAAATCCACCAAAGCTTCAGGCCCAAATTCCACGGAATCCACCAAAGAACAACTCTCTCTCTCTTTTTTGAAGTAAACAAACTAAACAAACCCTTTGATATAATCCACTTAATTCATGATTAAACTCTCACAGATATCAAAGGAAACAAGCAAAGAAACTCCAGATGAAAACCCTAATACCCAAAAAGAAGATCTGGCAACCATACCCTAATACCTAACTGAACCGCAGCTTTTATAACAAACAAATCCGCGATCTCCGCTCGAGCGCAAGAATGGCCGCTCGAGAGCGGAGTGACTAAAACGCATGTGACTAAACAGGGTCTACGCTCGAGTGCAGGAATAGCCGCTCGAGCTGAAAAAAACAACTCCCAGTACTTTTGTAGGCGAGTGAATCTTTTGAAAGGTCGCGATCTCCGCTCGAGGATAAGAATGGTTGCTCGAGCAGAAAAACAACTTCAACTGCAATTTTTCTTTTTGCTTGGTCCCCAACATAGTTAGCGAAGTGGCAAACATGATAGAATTAAGATCACAAACTCCTCTTCATAGACACAATTCAGGTTGGATTCGCATCTAAATACTCATAACCCCACTTAAATAAAAGGTCGAATAAAATTACAACTGAAAGGAGTTTTGCCAAACGAGATTGCCAATAACAAAAACCTAACAAGGAAGATACTTGAAATTAAAACTAGACCAAAAGTTCAAACTAAAGAAATTAAAGACTCGAGTTTTGATTTGTTACAGGATCAAATCCTTTTTCATTTTCTTTTTTCTTTTTTCTTTTTGTACTTTCCCCTATAAGTTTTCATAGTTACACGTAGGCATTCTACTTTTGAATAATTACACTTTTTCTTTTCCGTGATATGATGTAATCAAACTAAGATATGTAAGGATTCAAGGTTTATGAAACCATCCTTCTAGTTTTTTTAGTTTCATTAGAAGATTTTGAATTGTGGATTTCAAAATAAAACGAGGAAGAGGCTTCTAGATTGGTTTTCAAGACCTTCACGTTTAAAAATGAGGAAAACCAACAGAAATTCTCTACCTTACTAAGAGATCAGTGGTTTAAATTTTTTCATGTGCATTATTCTTATGTATTTATTGGGGTTTCTCTCTTCCAGATTGGGAGTTTCATCATTATTATGATTAAGTTTCATTGTAATATCATACATGAATTAAAGAGAGAGAGAGAGAGAGAGAGAGAGAGAGAGAGAGAAGAAGAAGAAGAAGAAGAAAGAGGAAAAAAGTAAGTGATCTTACGATACTAGTATTAGCTATCATAAAATTTGTGGGGTGATGATACATCCCCCCATTCTTACCTTCCCTAAGTGTGTCCCTAATGACGTGGCACGATAATGTGGCAATATAACGTGGAATAAAATGATATTTCTTATATATGATGTGAAATTTTTTTTATCACAATCACAAAGATAATATTTATAACTAACAAAAAAATTAAATACTAATTATTTATAAAATTACCATAAGATTTTATTTTTCTATGCCCACCTTACTTCATCTTCTTTGAATACCTTTCAACCCTTTTGTAGACGTCCCGAACGCCCCGGGAGGGTGAGTCCCGTTCTGTTCACTTGTGGGGTCACTACAGCTCGGACTCGATTTGTGTCACGGTTCTTAATCTTGAACCAAAGAGTCCAAATCTGGCAAATCGTTTTGAGAAAACAGATTTTAGGAAAGAAGTGCCAAACATGGACTGCTTTGCCAGATACAGAGTCGCCACCTAAATATTTTTTATGGGGGAATTTAGGAAACCCTGACTCAGTGCCGAAGGCCACATGTCCGTCATCACCGGAGATGTCTCGGCTCGGGAGCTTGGGTACGATCGGGGAAGGTCAGCTATGAGCACCCCCTTTCGCCCGGTCCGAAAACCGGCCTCTACTAACCATGATATCCGATTTTGAAAACGTTATGTGTTCTTAAACCAATTATTAGCCTAGCGTTACTATGTTATGCGCGCAGCAAACAAGTATAGACTAGATTGCCTAATTTGGAAATAAGCATTGCATATCCGTTTGTCTTAAAAAAAAAAAAGTACTTTGGAATTTGCTACTCGCAAGTAGGCTAAAATACGGATTTCAACGAGTTTTTCCAACTCAAACAATCCAACCTTCACCCACAGGCATTCAAACAATTTATACACATAAGCATCTAGCCACATGGTAAGCATGTCGTCATGATAGCATTCACACGCATGCGATATGCTAAAGCATAAATACTTACATCGTACTCCGTGCTAAAAACAAGAACATGTTAGCAATCAATGCATGATCTAAGTCCATATTAAGTGCCTAATGCATCGCATACAAAATGTTACTAGATTGGGCTCGGCTAACCTAAGCATGGCATGTGAAATGCAATCAATTTGATGCACGTATTCAATTTGAAATTGAAGTACAAATGCAGCTGGCGTGATGTATCAAGCCCGATGCATGCGAGACAAATGTATGAATGCACGCATGCATTGCATAAGGTATGCTGATTTAAACGTGCCCTAATACTAACCATCAAAGCAGGTAAATAAAAGGGAAGAAAGAAGTGGGGATTGGAAGACATACACACCACTCACACACACTTATTACAGATTTGCCCTCGCCCGGAGGGACCAAATAAATAATACAAATTAATTAACTACGCAAGCTAATTAAATATTACAAATTTCCTAATCAGCTAACAAACTAATTAAGCTAGGAAAAGCAGTAAACCGCCTTGGGAGGAGAGCCAGATGCAGCGCACGCTCGGGTCCCGCTCGGAAGTGCACGGCCATGCATAGTCTGCCTCTGTTTTCCCTACTCTGCCTCTCTGAAGACTGCCAAAGTCTCAAGGATGCCTCTCTGGATACTGGGAATCACCACCGGCTGAGTAGAATTACCACCGGCAGTGGTATGTGGTCACCGGCACAAAATGAATCCATCGGCTGGTGATTTACTGCCGGTCGGCAATTTATACTGCCGGTCGGCAAAGAATGCCTGCAGAACCTGCAACTCACAGCAGCAGAGGACAGAACTTGCATGGCAATACAATTCAAGCAATGTATGCACCAATCATGTCCCCTATCATGTTTGTGACTCAAAAGGACATATGTCTCGATTCTCGGACCGCCAATCACGCATTTCTATGCATGATGGCCCAAAGAATCAAGTGTGCAACTTTCATGTCAAATGAAATGCAAACCAAACAAACAAACCAAGGCCCAATTCCCATCACCAAGTCAAGGAACAAGGCATGCATGCAAGATGCAATACAACCTAGGCATGCAAGCTAAGGATGCAACATGGCATGGCAAGACACTTATGCAAGCATACAAGCAAACATGAGGCAATGCAAATTGATGGAAAGGTGGACTTACACATGATTTAGGCAACTCTAAATAGGCCTAAAACAGTGGCCAAAGTGACCAAAATAAAGGACTAGACACATACACACATGCACATGTTAAAGGAGCCAACACTTAGGCACAAATGGGACAACTCTCAAACACATTTGAAAGAAGGTAATCATGGACATATGGCATGCAAGGTAAGCATTGAAAATCATGTTAAAACATGGTGCCAAACCAAGTAACAAGTCAAGCTAAACATGCAACAAATGGCGCAAGTGCTTGAAGCAAATCAAAGGGGCTTGAACCATGACCAAGCCAACCAAGCCTAACAAGGCTAAGAGGACTTAAAATAGGTTCAAGGCAGACCTAGACCATGCAAAGGGGACCCTCTAGATGGCATCTAAGTGGCTCAAATTCAAAGGCATGTACAATGGCCAAAACATGGAACATGCTACACAAGCTTTCAAAGCATTAAGGAGACATCCAAGGCAAACATATAGGCATGCAAGGGGGACTGAAATGACATGGTGGATAGTTCCAAACCACTAAATCAATGCAAGAACGCCATGCTAAACATTCATACACTTAAGGCCAACAAGCCGGAATGCAAAGGAGCTATACTAAGCATGCCAAATCCGACCCAAACAACCTAGGACAGACCTTAAAGATGGCAAAATGAGCACAAAACCTTCACAAGGCTAAGCCTAAAACATGCTAGAACAAAGGCTAACAACCTAAGGCATATTAAGGCAATAACATGGCATTACATGGTAGGTATGCTAAGCATGCATGGTGTACCAAAACCAACACACAACAAGGTTATATCATGGCATAATAAGCATGGAAAACAGCCAAGACATGATCAATACACACTCTAACATGATGCTCTCTCAAGAGGCCAAGAGGGGTCCCTTTCAAGGACAACAAGGAGAGGGGGTGGCCCTCCCCTTTTGGAGACTTCAAGGCACCATCTCCGCCACTGAAATCCCTCAAGATTTCATTGGTGAAGAGGCCCAAACACCAAAGTCTCGAAACTTGCACAAAATAGCACAAAATGGGGCCTTTCAAGGCCTAAGAGGGGTCAAACACCTCCAAACCACAAAACATTCTAAACAAAAAATTTAGAGGGCCTAAAAACAGAACTTTTTTGTATCATATACTAAGCTCAAAACGATTTTAAGACAGGTAGAAAAGCAATGCAAAAATGGGGAATAAAGGGGCTAGTTTCTTACCCTTGAAGACCCCTTCAACAATGATGCTCCAACAGCCCCTTTTAGGTTGAAAACAGCTCCAAAACTTCAAAACCAACCTCTTAGAACCTCAGTAGCTAAGTGAAGGTGAAATACTATGTGTTTGTGTGCAATAGTAAGACACAAACACACTTAAGCACACACAAGAGGGAGATACAGAGATAGAAAGTGTATGGATTCTAACCCTAGAACTCAAAACCCTAAAAATGGCTGTCTAAAAATATCTAAGGTGTCTCAAGTGTCTAACCCTAAGGCCAAGAGAGAAGACTCTCTCTTATAGAGCCTTTTGTCTTGTAAATCTTACAAGACAAGCTTCTAAAGAGAGAGATCCCTCCGTACACGTGTATGGAGGGGAGCCAAAAGCAAGACAGCTGTGATAAAATATCTGCAAAAGCAGATGCACAGTAGTCGGCCGGCCAAAGATGCCATTTTGGCAAAAGGGAGTGCCGACCGGCAACAAAATGTGCCGACCGGCAAAATAGATTGCCGATGGCAGCAAAAACCAGCCGGTGACCTCTAGCCACTGCCGGTGGTGTGTGGGGATGCCTCACAAGGCATTCCCTGCCCCTCCAAGGCAAAACACAAGTGTTTGGTGCAAAACCAGACACAAAACGGTCAAGTTCGGAGATCCTGAGGCAGGGCGCATAGCCGAGACCTCCGGGAACTCCAAACGAACACAAACATGGATGATCACCGAGTGTTCAAACGGTGACGTCCAAGTCTTGAGGACGGTCAAAAATGGGGTGTCTACAGTTGCCCCTCTTTGACAGAACTCGAAAGTCATAACAATGACGGAAGTGAATGTCAAAGCCCAGAGACGACCCATTTTTGACAAGGCCGAAGACTCAGACAAACATGCAAGACAAACAAGATATGCACCCGAAGGCAGGGGCAAAATGCAAGACAATGCACAGAGCCGGACATAACTTATGATCATGCAATAAATACAAAACAATGTATAAATAATGCAAATGAAAATGCAATGTAATTGAAACAATGCAAACTATATGCAAAGCAATTGAATCACGATCCAATCACGAGTGGTTCGAGACCACACAAATGTCAAAAAGATTGATGGAGGTAACAAGTCTGTCTACCATAGAACGGTCAACTGAACTATGAGCAACGTAGACAGACACAAGGAACGAGTATTGGGGGGAATTGACATAAGTGGGGAAACGACCCGCTGGAGAAAGGACAATGATCCTAATGTCGGATGCAAAAATCACACTACAATGCAATATATATATGTGGATATGCTGGGGAGGTGGCAATGGATATGGCACGCGGGCCAAACCAAATCTTGCCTAGGTAAGGCATGTACGCATACAAGCCATGTCTAACATAGAACGGTCCACTGAACTATGCTTCGATACGAGAAGTATGGGCACATACCAGACCAAGCTCAACATGGAAAGGCGCAAGCCATAAATGGAAGTGATGCGATGAATGCATGCAATCTACAATGCAATGGAAATGGATACAATGGATATGGCACGCAAGCCAAACCAAATCTTGCCTAGGAAATGCATGTACACATACGAGCCATGTCTAACACAGAAAAGGTGCCGCAACCCTCAAACCAACATACCAGCGTGGAATAGGCGCGTACACATGCAGAACTGTGCTTTAACGTGAAAAGTAAGGGCACGTACCAGACCAAGCTCAATATGGAAAGGCGCAAGCCATAGATGGAAGGTGATGCAATGAATGCATGCAATCTACAATGCAATAGCTACAAATATGCAATGGGATGGAAATGGATACAATGGATATGGCACGCAAGCCAAACCAAATCTTGCCTAGGAAAGGCATGTACACATACGAGCCATGTCTAACACAGAAAAGGTGCAGCAACCCTCAAACCAACATACCAGCGTGGAATAGGCGCGTACACATGCAGAACTGTGCTTTAACGTGAAAAGTAAGGGCACATACCAGACCAAGCTCAATATGGAAAGGCGCAAGCCATAGATGGAAGGTGATGCAATGAATGCATGCAATCTACAATGCAATATCTACAAATATGCAATGGAATGGATATTTACAAAATGCATGACAATGCAGTATGATGCGATCTACTGGGAAAATGCAATGGATGCATGCAAGCTACAATGGAAATGCATGACAATGCACTATGATGCAACGGCTATGATTGCAACTTTCCCTATCTTACCAACAGGGCGATATACTAGGTTGGTTCAGTATCCAGAACTGAGGCGCCGACATGCTGCCTCAATCTATGGGGCTTCCATACAGATTTCAAGCCGAGGATACACCCCTGGGTATTTAAACCAGACTTTAGTCTCGGAACTCCCGAACCTTTGCGTTCTAGGCATTAGCCGTTCGAACTCTAGTTTCCACCGTCCCAGTTGGTCTTCTAGGAACTCACCGCGAACATAGGCAGGTGGCTTTACCAGACCACCGAAAGTCGTTCGGGCACGACAAACACCAAAGGAATTGCACCTTCAGAGGATTTAGGGTCTCCTGGACCGGGATGCAAAATGTATGCATGACAATGCATGTGTTTTTGTTTGTTTTTGTTTTTGAAATGCAAATGATGTATAAAAATGTATGTTGCATGGAATGCGCGATAACACGCGGCTTAAGATATGCATGACAATGCAACTTATAGAAAGTCGTTCGGGCACGACAAACACCGAAGGACTTGCACCTTCAGAGGATTTAGGGTCTCCTAGACCGTCGGAAATTGCACAAGAAATGCATAACAATGCAGTTGAACAACACACATCAATGTGCCGAAGGTTTCGCACCTTCCAAGGATTTAAGGTCTCCTAGACCGTGGGAATACCTGTGCGGTTCGTCTGGTCGCTCCAGTCTCAAATGAACCGTACATACAACATCATGCCTGAAAAGAAAACAAACTTAACAGGTACAATGTTATTAGCAACATGCATGACAATGCAAATGAGGCACGCATGCTAATGCTAATGACGACACACATGCCAACAAAAATGTGACGCGCATGCCAATGGAAATGAGACACGCATGCTGATGAAGATGGGGGCACACATGCCGATGAAAATAAGGCACACGTGCCAATGAGAATGAGGCACACGTGCCAATGAGAAATGAGACACGCATGCCGATGAAAATGAGAAATAATACAAATGAGACACGCATGCCTCATAAGATGCAAAATGAAACGAATGAGACACGCATGCCTCATAAGATGCAAAATGAAACGAATGAGACACGCATGCCTCATAAGATGCAAAATGAAACGAATGAGACATGCATGCCTCATAAGATGCAAAATGAAACGAATGAGACACGCATGCCTCATAAGATGCAAAATGAAACGAATGAGACACGCATGCCTCATAAGATGCAAAATGAAACAAATGAGACACGCATGCCTCATAAGATGCAAAATGAAACAAATGAGACACGCATGCCTCATAAGATGCAAAATGAAACGAATGAGACACGTATGCCTCATAAGATGCAAAATGAAACGAATGAGACACGCATGCCCCATAGAATGCAAAATGAAACAAATGAGACACGCATGCCTCATGGAATGCAAAATGATACGAGTGTGACACGCATGCCACACGGAATGTAAAATGTAAATGAGACACGCGTGCCTCAGGGAAATGCAAAATGATGCAAGTGTGACACGCATGCCACACGGAAAATAAAATGATGCCAAGTGTGACACGCATGCCACACGGAATGTAAAATGATGCGAACGGACTTAAATGCGTAACAACGCACGTGTTTCGGAATGCATGACAATGCAAGGGGTGCGTGTTACAATGCATGTAGTATGTGCATGACAATGCAACTGTGAGGCGCATGATAGCGCGGTGTAATGCACCAAAATAGTGCAATGAACGCGTGCAACGCACACGGGGTAACTTTTGGATCTTGTAAAAGGCAAAAAGGATACCAAAGGATACAACATTGTATGAGTTGGAGTGCTATGCACAGAAGACGCGGTCCGAGGTCAAAACGGAGGCCGGTTGAGCGTCGGAGATAAACTTTCTTGCACTTTCTTGAGCTATGAAGACCAAAAACTACTCATATGGCCTAAACAAGGTTGTGGGAACACCACCGGCCGGAGGGGAAGCCACCGGCTGTCCACCGGCTGAAAAATAATCTCATCGGCACAATATTCTGCCGGCCGGCACAAAATGTTGCCGACCGGCAAAAAGTTCCTGAGTCGGGGCAGATTCGACATTTCACCATGGGTGTTTTAAAATAGGGTTTCTAAACCCTATTCCTCACTTCCTCCTTCGCCGAAAATCCACACCCTCTCTCTCTAGAGTGTTTTCCTCTCCTCTTTTCTCCGTTTCTTCGCATTCTACGCCCGTTTCGTCGTCGGATTCGCGATTTTCTTCGCGTTTCGGACATTTTCAACCGAACAAATCTTTATTTCGGTGCCTCTTTTGCCGTTCCCACCTTTTTGGGGTTTGTTCCCCTCGCTTTCCTCTTGATTTCCGTACCCTTTTCACATCCCGGCCTTTTCGGCCATTTTCGACCTTCTCGGGAGTTGACTTTTCGGTTGACTTTTCATATTCTAGCCCGGTTTTCCTTCCTCCGGCTATTTTCTCATCATTCTTGACATGGCGGACGACATTCCACGCGGTGGGACTCCCCCGGATCACGAGATGGATCCCGGGGTCGAGCTCCTATCTTTGAGCGAGCGCCCGTTCTACCCGGCGACCTACCGGCCAGCGATTCATCTTCTGCCCCCCGACGGACTTCGCTAGTTTCGGAGCTTCGAGAGGCACGTGCCACCCGAGCTATTACTGCGTGAGCCTACCTCCCACCTGTCCTTCGGCACTTCCGAGGTAACTTTCTTTCTCTGATTTACTTTCTGCAATGTAGGATATGAAACTGTCGTAGCTAGTTGTGCTCTTTAATTGCTTTACTTCAGATACCCTGTATACTGTAGTTGATTGTAAACATTCGTACAACTGATATCTGCTTGAGACTGACACATGCACACACACTGCACTAGCCCTGAATCACCCGAACACACGGCGCTCACTGTATTTCACTGCATATGCACTGGTACCCAGTATTTGCTTGAGTCTGGAAACATGCACACATGCTATACTGTACTGAACCACCCGAACATGCTGACGCATCACACGTTGTAGTTCACTGTAAGCACACCGGCACCCGGTATTTGCTTGAGTCTGGAAACATGCACACATGCTATACTGTACTGAACCACCCGAATATGCTGACGTATCACACGTTGTAGTTCACTATAAGCTTCTTAAAACTGCATTTTGAATATTGCCTTGCAATTGTTGCTTTTGATTACAGGGGGATTCCCATACCATCCGTGGGTATGGGAACACCGGCGCCCGGGACTGGTATGCCGAGCTTCCCGATACGGTCCGTCGCATCGTGGACCAGGCGGGTTTCGGCGCATTCTGCAGAGGACTCTCCAGGCTCACTACATGCAGACCTCTCCTCGCGGCTCTGGTGGAGAGGTGGTGGGACACCACCGATTCATTCCATTTCTCCGCGGCAGGGGACATGACGATGACCCCTTACGATTTCTCGATGCTCACAGGCATCAGGGTAGGGGGTGATCCGATCCCTTTCGATATTGACATGGACGAGTGGACTGCCACTCAGATCCATCTACTTGGTGAGGTGCCACCTCTCGCGCGTCCTGGCTACGTCCGATATTCCTGGTTCGAGGTGCAGTTCCCGGTCCAGCCCACCCTTGTTGATGCAGCCCCGATGACTCCGGAGGCCGTGGAGAGATACGCACGCGGCTTCCTCATGTTCTTGTTTGGGACGACCATTTTCGCCGACCGGGCGAACACAGTGCCTCTCTGCCTGCTCAGCGCACTGGTGGACGTCAGGCGGATCTTGCATTACGACTGGGGTGGCGCCGCTCTGGCCACTCTCTATAGGTATATGAGCTCAACTTCCCGCGGTAGCGGACAGTTGCTCGGAGGCTACTGGCGTGCTTGGGAGGTACGTTTCTTTCCCGCTTTTCATTTCTGTTCTATATTTTCTGTACTCTGTACACTGCACACACTGTAGTCTACTTTATACTTGCTATATACTGTACACATGGCACACACATACACTCTACTTTACACTGACTGTACACTACTCACACTGCACACTGTATACAATACACTGCACAACACGTGGCTCTGCTATTTCTGCTTTTACTCTATATTCTGCTTTATCTGATAAATGCACTGGTATTTACCTTGCAGTTGTGGGTTTACGCCTACTTTCCTGGGCTTGCACCCGTGCCAGTCACGGAGACCCCTCTGGTCGTCCCTTTTTCGCGTCGTTTTGACGGGAGATGCACCCGGAGGCCGCGAGAGACATTCAGCTTCTTCCGCCGCTTCTTCGACACCATCACCCCCGTAGAGGTATGTTTTACTTGCAGTTCATTTAAGCTTCGCCTTTCCACTACATATTTCAATAACAGTAGATAACAAACTGTATTGCATTTTCAGATCACCTGGCAGCCTTGGGCTCCTTTGCCAGCCATGACGCGGGATCGGTTTGTCGGTGCCGATGAGACCTCGCGTTTTCGGATCTTACTGGAGGGCCCGGTCTGTCGGGCTTGGTACCTAGGTGAGCGTTTCCTACGCCAGACCCTAGGGTTACCGGAGCAGATAGTCCCGGTTCACCCTCCTGAGGACATGAGGGAGACCGAGAGGCTCACCACCGAGCAGATGGCCGATTATACCATTGGCTGGGAGGCGACCCGCTTCAGAGGCATCGGCGACTACCGAGAGTACGTGCAGACGTACATTATGCAGTCTCTGAGCGGCGTCCGTCGAGCTGAGGGAGCCAGGCCCGGGGCACCAGCGGCTAGGACAAGAGCAGGGGCTTCGAGGAGGGCCCGAGTCCGTGGCAGGGGCGGAGTTCAGGGGGGACGGGGGACCGGTTGGCCTGTTCTGCCCACTTCATTGACTTTCCGAGGGCAGGGTGGGGCGACCTATCAGATCCCCTTCGCCCCTCCGCCAGCTGATCACGAGTTTGTCGGTGTCCCCGACTTGCCTCCGGTATGTATTACTGCATTTTTGTATAGTCATTTCATTTCAGTTTATTTGATATTCCACAGAATATTGATGCATCTGATACTTTTGCAGGCTTCTTCTGAGTACACCCGGCAGTCATTGGAGATGAATGCCTCCATGATGGGGATGCTACAGCGGACCTTTGATCTCCTGGCCCTCTACAGCATTCCAGTATGTTCTTCTGATCACGGCCTCAAATCACTCACAAGCTGATTCACGTAATCTGATGCACAGCACAACACCTGATACACTGATCTCCCAACGTCTGATACACTGCATACATTGCATTCTACACTGTACTCTGCACTGATAAACTGCTCACGGTATTCACACACTGTACTCATACACTGCGTTCTGCACTGATAGACTGCTCACGGCATTCACACACTGTACTCATTCACTGCATCCTGCACTGATAAACTATCCACAGTATACTGATGCATTTGCCTTTTGTGTACTTTTTCAGCCTCCCTTACAGATTCCCGGGGTAGGAGGTGCTCCAGCTGGACCTTCCGTCCCCGCCCGAGGGAGAGATGAGGAGGGCAGAGTATTCCCCCGTTCCAAGGCGGGGCGCACTCATGCCGGGAGTAGTTCGCGGGCTCTCGTCCCTGATGATGACGATGATGATGATGACGAGTCGGAGGCGAAGGCAGAGTCGGAGGCGGAGTCATCAGAGGAGGAGACCGGAGGCGGCACTAGCTCGGGCTCTGACGACGGTACTGATGATGCTCCTGGACCTTCGTCCAGGAAGAGGACTAGGACAGACTGATAGCCCTCGGAGTCGCTTGACATAGATTTTTGTTATTTTTCTTCTCTTTCTTGTACTTTTCCTTTTTGTTGGTAGTTAGATTACCTTGTACTGCCGCAGGCAGATTTTTGTTTTCCTCAAAACTTTGTACTTGAAAAGATGATAAAATGAACAAACTTTTTATCTCAAAAAAAAGTGTTACATTTACATATCTTATGTATTGCATCGCATCCCATCATGTTACACCTCAATGTAAATGGAATTGATCTGTTGTCTGAATGATTGAGCACTTGCACTGTGGTAATCGGATAATTAAACAGCCAACAGCAAAATAGCCCAAGCAGCCCACTGCCTGATTCTGGACACACACAGCCTTTTACTCTACTGGGGATTAATCTGCATACAGCCCGTGACACAGCATTCGGTTCATTCTGCACACAGCAAATCCTGAGCTAACGGCCCAATCTGACAAGACGGAGCTCAAAGATGGAACCGGTTGGAGTTGAAGCACGCTCAAATATGGAGAATGGCACAGCATTCTGTGTATAAACGATTTTTGAAATTAAATAAAGGTTTGTCAAACCGGGGTATCGAGCCTACAACTGAACGCAGCGGGGAGGACTCAAACAAAAGGGTACACGACCTAAACGTAACGAGACACGCTCGGAAAAGACCTAAAACAAAGGTTGGGGTAAACAAAACAAAAGACACGACATACAGACACGTTAACGAAGACAGGGGACCTCTGATCACGAAGAGCCAGTTTCTCTGGGTATCGTTTCCCACCCTTTTCTCATTTGTGATTCTCACATCACTCTGGCACTCAAGCTCGGTTTTTCTCTCAAAACCCTTTTTCCTCACTTTTCTCTCAACTCACACCTCTCTATTCTTTATTCTCTCATTTTTCGTCCCTCCCCAGGGTGATTGATGGATAAATAGAAAGGTGTGGGTTCATGCCCAATGCCGTTAGCTCACAGCTATTTCTTCTGGTGGGTAGAGTGCCCTTCTGGCAAGTACGGGGGGGGGGGGGGGGGAGACAGAACGCCTGGCTCAACTGTGCCCTTAGTTCATCATTTTGACCATTTTTTGTTTTTGCTTTCTACTAAAACAGTTTCGATCAAAATGAGAGTCGGATTAACGTACTTGTTCGATTTTTTATTTGAAAGCCATGCAAGTCAGGCTGTAAGCACTAAAAATTTTCCTCTTTGGGTCCAAGAAAATGGTCCAGTTTTGGAAAATGGAATAGTTTTCGAGAAAATAGTCAACCTTAGTAAAAATTTTCAAAAACTATTTTGCAAACAGTCAATGCTCAACGAGCATGGAACTTACTCTTTGAGATGCGCAACCTCGGATCGGAGGCAATGGAAAATTGCCCCTGGCTTAAAGGGGGTGGATGGCAACGGAAAGTTGCCCCTGGTTTGAATGGCGGCTTGCGATGACTCGTGGCAACGGAAAGTTGCCCCTTGTTTGGATGATGCCGCAGCAGTCCGCAAACAGTCTTCATTGGTGGTGGTCGAACTCTTGGACACAGAGATGACAAAGACGGTTATAACAAATATATGGACACAGTCACCTTGGAAGCGTTGGCGACTGGACTTTTGGGATGAGATCGAAACCATTGTATGGACTGAGACGCTATGAAAGCGTTGGGGGCTGGACTTCAGGATGAAGTTGCCTACGTATCCCAAACATGGGAATCAAGCCTCACGTAGTTCCGGTTAAGGTACACTCGGGTATTTTAACCTTCACTTTTCAGGCTCTAACTTTTGCCAAGGTGCCCAATGCGGGTTTTCGACCTTGCGAGCTTCTTTTTATTCATTTTCTTTTGTTCATTTCTTTTTCTTTTCTTTTTCACATTTTTTCTGTTCTTTTCTTTTTTCTTTTTCTTTTTTTTTCTTTCTTTTGTATTGTTTTTTTTTTTTTTTTGCTCTAACTTTTGCCTAGGTCGCCCTTCCGGGTTTTCGGCCCAGCGAGCCTCTCAAAGGGTAAAAGTGCAACAAATCCATGCCAAATGGTTTTTGAAGTTGAAGCCTCTCTGTGTCTAGGAGAACGGCTGTTGCAATGATTTGTATGAGACTCCGTCATGGCTGCTCCACGAGCTCTTTCAGGTGAGATCTACTCTTTTGATTCGACTTCGGCGCCTCTTGTTCGAGGGCTGTTTATGATCTGGCCATACAGGCCTTGCATGACGTTTGACCGTTGGGCTTTCTGAACGGGTTCGGGGTTTGAAAGTGAGGGGTTGAATCTTGAGGCTGAGAGCGATCCTAGGCTGCACAATCTCAAGAGCGGTTCCACACAAGTCTTCACAGGGCCGTGTAAAACATTTGTTTTTGAAAGTTTTTAAGAAAGCGACAAATCGCTCGCGCCGAAGATAGTGTGGAACCAATCTGGATCAAGCCAGGGTCCTTCCCAGTACTCACGCTGACAAGCATGATTTCGTTCATTAAGAACTTTAGCACGTCTCTCTTTCTCTTAAGATGATCAAAATTTTGCAAAACCCGAGGAATTCCTTCCTCTTTGTTTTTTTATCACCACAGTGTTCAAAAGGGGTTTTTTTTTAAAAAACTTAGGTTAATGTAACGAGCTTGGCGCGCAGGAGAGCATGCGAGATGTACTGTCAGCCCATTCAAAACCTCTGGCACTTATACTGAAAGCAAGCATGAAAATGAGATAACCATAGCTGTTTCATTCAGATTTGTTGGTGTAACTGGCCCCTCGGCAGAAACAGACTCAAAAACAAAAACGGGTAATTACAAGACAAAACGGTGTTCGGGACAACAACCCCAGAATCACCTGGTATTCTATACAAAGGGGACTGACTTGCCACAACAAGACAAACCTTTAAGCAAAAAGACTGACTCAAGACAAAGAGACAGACTCAAAACAAAAGACTGACTCGATACCCAAGCCAAAATTTACAAAGTTAGCATTCACAGATGCTCAAAAATGCGTGCCAGACGCCACATTCAAAATATATCCAGATGCCGCCCGCAGGTGGTTCACTTTCTGATTACATACTTGCAGTATCTGTGTCCTCAAAATCCAATAGCTGGGTGGTAACGGACTTAGCTGAGGTGGGCGGGAGGATAACCTCGTTGTTAATCAAATCTTGCACCTCATGACGGAAGCGGAAACAATTGTCGGTGGCATGGCCTGTCTGCTGGTGGTACGCGCAGTACTGAGCAGCATCATGCGTAGCAGGGAGATTCTTCGGGAGAGGCCGAGGTTCCAAGGGTTTAAGGTGCCCCCTCTCGGCAAGGATCTGAAGTGCCTTAGACAAAGGCATATAGAGAGCATGAAAGGTCCTACGCCCCCGGGGCAGGTACTTTGGTGTCTGAGCGCTCTTACTAGCCGCACAAGCGAAAGGATCGGCAGGCGCCACCTTAGCTTTCTGATCTTTCCCAGGTGCGGGGGCGGGAACAGGAGGAACTGTTCTGGCATGACGGGGCCTATCCCGATTTTCCGACTGACTTGAACTACCCTCAGGTGGAGTGGGGAAAGCATTCTCCACAGTTTTTGCCACAACCGCGGATATCTGTTGCTTGTTCATCCCCCCGGCTTTCAAAGCCTCGACTGCCCACAGCAGTTGCTCAATGGGATCGGCATCTTCCTTCATTTTGTCTTTTCCTCTGGCCTCAGCCTGATCGAGGGTTTGAGTTGATGTTGATATGTCATTACCATAGCTGGAGGCCATCTCCGGTTGGCTCAGTTCGATCACAATTCGCCCCAACAGCGGGGGCTCCTGGGGCACAAAACTCCCGGCATATGGTGCGGCTGGCGGTGAAGCTGACATTCCGTAGGCGAGATCCGCCACAGACCTCTGTAGATCGCCTATCATCCCCATCAGTTCAAATGTAGTAGGCTCACGAGCCTGGTATAGTTGGGGGGCCCAAACCGGGTGCGCAACAGGCGACCTGGGTGGATGTGGCATATCAATGTTGGTCTCACTTTGCAGAGTGATCCCTTGCTCTAATGCAGCTGTCATAACCACAATCTCTTCTGAATTCTGCGTCATCATAAGTCCTGCCTCAGCAAGGGGGAGCACTAGTTATTCTGTACCAGCTGTCCGAACTGAAAGAGACAACAAACAGCATTTCAGCCCAAACAGATCAAACACGGGCGTAGCTGAACAACTGCACTCTACCACTGATCACTGTTCCCCAGAAATCACTGTTCCCAAAACTGAACCCGATACCCGCGGATAACTGATTCTCATAACTGACATTGATGCTCTCAGGTTCGATACTCAAACTCGCAAACTGATCTGTACGTTCCTGTAGAGATACATTCTAAAGCACATAGCAGATAAGTGAGAACCAAAACACCCCTATGTTGGGGTAGGGTTTCCCTGTTCTATTTTGTCAGGAGCTAGGGTTTCACTATACACGCAGCAGTCTTCAAACAACCTAACATCGGGTAAGCAACCTGTCCTAACTTGGAATGGTCACTACGGATCCGAATATGCACTAGGTCGAATGGTCAAAAGGGTGCCCCGGTAAAAACCGGGGTTTGTGTTCCCATACTGTCAGAGCCCATAACCGGTCAGCCTTATGGTCATGCCTTGACAAGACAAGCCTTCGAAAAACCGTTCAGGAATGGCAGATGGAAAACACGGTATCCTAGGCGCACCAATGCAAATGCAATGCAAAGAGACACATAAATGAAATCAAAATAGGATATCACGAGTTCGAGTCAAGCTCTCTAAAATCCCCAGCAGAGTCGCCAGAAACTGTAGACGTCCCCGAACGCCCAGGGAGGGTGAGTCCCGTTGTGTTCACTTGTGGGGTCACTACAGCTCGGACTCGATTTGTGTCACGGCTCTTAATCTTGAACCAAAGAGTCCAAATCTGGCAAATCGTTTTGAGAAAACAGATTTTAGGAAAGAAGTGCCAAACATGGACTACTTTGCCAGATACAAAGTCACCACCTAAATATTTTTTATGGGGGAATTTAGGAAACCCTGACTCAGTGCCGAAGGCCACATGTCCGTCATCACCGGAGCTATCTCGGCTCGGGAGCTTGGGCACGATTGGGGAAGGTCAGCTATGAGCACCCCCTTTCGCCCGGTCCGAAAACCGGCCTCTACTAACCATGATATCCGATTTTGAAAACGTTATGTGTTCTTAAACCAATTATTAGCCTAGCGTTACTATGTTATGCGCGCAGCAAACAAGTATAGACTAGATTGCCTAATTTGGAAATAAGCATTGCATATCCGTTTGTCTTAAAAAAAAAGTACTTTGGAATTTGCTACTCGCAAGTAGGCTAAAATACGGATTTCAACGAGTTTTTCCAACTCAAACAATCCAACCTTCACCCACAGGCATTCAAACAATTTATACACATAAGCATCTAGCCACATGGTAAGCATGCCGTCATGATAGCATTCACACGCATGCGATATGCTAAAGCATAAATACTTACATCGTACTCCGTGCTAAAAACAGGAACATGTTAGCAATCAATGCATAATCCAAGTCCATATTAAGTGCCTAATGCATCGCATACAAAATGTTACTAGATTGGGCTCGGCTAACCTAAGCATGGCATGTGAAATGCAATCAATTTGATGCACGTATTCAATTTGAAATTGAAGTACAAATGCAGCTGGCGTGATGTATCGAGCCCGGTGCATGCGAGACAAATGTATGAATGCACGCATGCATTGCAAAAGGTATGCCGATTTAAACATGCCCTAATACTAACCATCAAAGCAGGTAAATAAAAGGGAAGAAAGAAGTGGGGATTGGAAGACATACACACCACTCACACACACTTATTACAGATTTGCCCTCGCCCGGAGGGACCAAATAAACAATACAAATTAATTAACTACGCAAGCTAATTAAATATTACAAATTTCCTAATCAGCTAACAAACTAATTAAGCTAGGAAAAGCAGTAAACCGCCTTGGAAGGAGAGCCAGATGCAGCGCACGCTCGGGTCCCGCTCGGAAGTGCACGGCCATGCATAGTCTGCCTCTGTTTTCCCTGCTCTGCCTCTCTGAAGACTGCCAAAGTCTCAAGGATGCCTCTCTGGATACTGGGAATCACCACCGGCTGAGTAGAATTACCACCGGCAGTGGTATGTGGTCACCGGCACAAAATGAATCCATCGGCTGGTGATTTACTGCCGGTCGGCAATTTATACTGCCGGTCGGCAAAGAATGCCTGCAGAACCTGCAACTCACAGCAGCAGAGGACAGAACTTGCATGGCAATACAATTCAAGCAATGTATGCACCAATCATGTCCCCTATCATGTTTGTGACTCAAAAGGACATATGTCTCGATTCTCGGACCGCCAATCACGCATTTCCATGCATGACGGCCCAAAGAATCAAGTGTGCAACTTTCATGTCAAATGAAATGCAAACCAAACAAACAAACCAAGGCCCAATTCCCATCACCAAGTCAAGGAACAAGGCATGCATGCAAGATGCAATACAACCTAGGCATGCAAGCTAAGGATGCAACATGGCATGGCAAGACACTTATGCAAGCATACAAGCAAACATGAGGCAATGCAAATTGATGGAAAGGTGGACTTACACATGATTTAGGCAACTCTAAATAGGCCTAAAACAGTGGCCAAAGTGACCAAAATAAAGGACTAGACACATACACACATGCACATGTTAAAGGAGCCAACACTTAGGCACAAATGGGACAACTCTCAAACACATTTGAAAGAAGGTAATCATGGACATATGGCATGCAAGGTAAGCATTGAAAATCATGTTAAAACATGGTGCCAAACCAAGTAACAAGTCAAGCTAAACATGCAACAAATGGCCCAAGTGCTTGAAGCAAATCAAAGGGGCTTGAACCATGACCAAGCCAACCAAGCCTAACAAGGCAAAGAGGACTTAAAATAGGTTCAAGGCAGACCTAGACCATGCAAAAGGGACCCTCTAGATGGCATCTAAGTGGCTCAAATTCGAAGGCATGTACAATGGCCAAAACATGGAACATGCTACACAAGCTTTCAAAGCATTAAGGAGACATCCAAGGCAAACATATAGGCATGCAAGGGGGACTGAAATGACATGGTGGATAATTCCAAACCACTAAATCAATGCAAGAGCGTCATGCTATACATTCATACACTTAAGGCCAACAAGCCGGAATGCAAAGGAGCTATACTAAGCATGCCAAATCCGACCCAAACAACCTAGGACAGACCTTAAAGATGGCAAAATGAGCACAAAACCTTCACAAGGCTAAGCCTAAAACATGCTAGAACAAAGGCTAACAACCTAAGGCATATTAAGGCAATAACATGGCATTACATGGTAGGTATGCTAAGCATGCATGGTGTACCAAAACCAACACACAACAAGGTTATATCATGGCATAATAATCATGGAAAATAGCCAAGACATGATCAATACACACTCTAACATGATGCTCTCTCAAGAGGCCAAGAAGGGTCCCTTTCAAGGACAACAAGGAGAGGGGGTGGCCCTCCCCTTTTGGAGACTTCAAGGCACCATCTCCGCCACTGAAATCCCTCAAGATTTCAGTGGTGAAGAGGCCCAAACACTAAAGTCTCGAAACTTGCACAAAATAGCACAAAATGGGGCCTTTCAAGGCCTAAGAGGGGTCAAACACCTCCAAACCACAAAACACTCTAAACAAACAATTTAGAGGGCCTAAAAACAGAACTTTTTTGTATCATACACTAAGCTCAAAAATGATTTTAAGACAGGTAGAAAAGCAATGCAAAAATGGGGAATAAAGGGGCTAGTTTCTTACCCTTGAAGACCCCTTCAACAATGATGCTCCAACAGCCCCTTTTAGGTTGAAAACAGCTCCAAAACTTCAAAACCAACCTCTTAGAACCTCAGTAGCTAAGTGAAGGTGAAATACTATGTGTTTGTGTGCAATAGTAAGACACAAACACACTTAAGCACACACAAGAGGGAGATATAGAGATAGAAAGTGTATGGATTCTAACCCTAGAACTCAAAACCCTAAAAATGGCTGTCTAAAAATATCTAAGGTGTCTCAAGTGTCTAACCCTAAGGCCAAGAGAGAAGACTCTCTCTTATAGAGCCTTTTGTCTTGTAAAGCTTACAAGACAAGCTTCTAAAGAGAGAGATCCCTCCATACACGTGTATGGAGGGGAGCCAAAAGCAAGACAGCTGTGATAAAATATCTGCAAAAGCAGATGCACAGTAGTCGGCCGGCCAAAGATGCCATTTTGGCAAAAGGGAGTGCCGACCGGCAACAAAATGTGCCGACCGGCAACAAAATGTGCCGACCGGCAAAATAGATTGTCGATGGCAGCAAAAACCAGCCGGTGACCTCTAGCCACTGCCGGTGGTGTGTGGGGATGCCTCACAAGGAATTCCCTGCCCCTCCAAGGCAAAACACAAGTGTTTGGTGCAAAACCATACACAAAACGGTCAAGTTCAGAGATCCTGAGGCAGAGCGCATAGCCGAGACCTCCGGAAACTCCAAACGAACACAAACATGGATGATCACCGAGTGTTCAAACGGTGACATCCAAGTCTTGAGGACGGTCAAAAATGGGGTGTCTACACCTTTCAACGAGTAGACCGAAAACATAATCTTTCACTCTCGGTGACTAGTACTTTGCTTGTCTAACTACTCTCAAACCTCTAGAAAATTAAAAGACCGTAGACAAAGTATATATGGAAATGGAAAATTTTTATTGAATATTTGAAAATTACAAAGATTACAAGAAAGATAGAGAGAACTCTTGCTCACTTATAGGACTTTACTTCTTGACTCCACTTTTACATGACAGAGCCACACCTTTTTATAGGCCAAGAGTGGATTTCAACTTTGGAATTGAAATGCATAAAATTAAAAGATAAGGTTCTTGTAACGAGACAATAAACCTTTTACATTGTGATTTATTAATACTAATAACTTAGTAGTGGCATCTCCACCACTTTAGTTTTATTTAGCATATGACTCCCTTGTTTTAATTCACCATGTAATCCACTTTGTTGTGTCTGCTTGGTTATATCCATCATGTGAGATCACTTTTGGCTTCTTCTTTCTTGGTTTCTTCTATCATATGAGCCTTTCTTGGCTTTGTTTTGTCATGTGAACTTCTACCTATTTTTCATAAATGCAGAGGCCCATGTCTTGCTTTGATTCATAGTGAATTTGGGCTCTCTTCTTGATTTTGTAGAGTTCCCAAACAACTACAGAGATGTCTGGTGCTTCAATTATCTCTTCTTGAAGAATCTTAAGCATTTCCTTTACTTTGTCTTCTCCTAACTTAGATAGTTCAATGAAATTTTTTTCGCTTCTTACCACCACAACTCTCTTCTCATCACAGAAGATTGCTGGTTCTGAATGTTAGAGAAGAGTTTTCAATGTATTATGGAAAAACATGAGCCTATCAATTTTGTCAATGGTAGGATTATATCCCTTCCATGATCTTTTGTTTTTACCATGGTAGAAATGATTTTGACTGGTTACTGGGTATAGATACCAAATCTAATACGGTTGATAAAACTGAGTTTCAGTTCTTTCAGCTAGAGTGGACACGATGTGTGTCGTAATAAGCATAGAGTTTGCTCCTATAATTGTAATAGTATATTTAACTATTGTTGGAAATTCATTTAAGAGCTGAAAATCTTCTCCATCAATTTCCACAAAATCAACAATTCTAAGTTCAATCCAGTGCATGTTAATTTTATTCGCAGATAACTTAAGACTTGGCCAACCATAATCCCAGTTTAAGGATTCTGCTATGAATGGCATATGAAGTATTTCTTTGTGTTCATCTTGTTTTTTGGCAATTTGCTTAATTTTTTCAACCAACTCTTTTAAGAGCACTTCCACGCACATCTTTTTGTTTATTGTTGCGTAGAGTAGAACAAAATTCTTCAATAAGCTTGCTACTTTCTGATGCTAGTCCAGGATTATAGAACGATTTTTCAATTATAGTAAGGTATTCTGCTATATCTATATCTTCAAGTTCGGCAAGTTCGAAGGTTAACTCACCTTTTCGCTCCTTTGATAATTCTCCTTTTAAGAATCCCTTTGAATTTTTTGGTTTAAAATTTGGATTTCTTCTTTTTGTTGTTACTGTCTCAGCCTTGCACACTTTGTTAGCTGAAGAATTTTTTGAATCCTTCAACCAACAATTTTAGCTTTATGGCTTGGTTTGTTGTAGTTCTAGCAAAATAACATGGGTTTCTTCCTTTTGTTAACTAAAGTTGTGATTTCATGCACTATAAAACTCATAAAACTTAAGTCCTTAGTTAAAGAATCTACAATGGAACTTTTCAAAGAAGAAATATATTCAACATCAAAGCTAAAGTGATGAAACCATTGCTGCCATCTATGTAGTTTGCTTTGACTTACATCTCTTAATTTTTTTTTTCAAAAAAACTTTAAAACACGTATTATATGTTCAGATAATGAAATGTTTGGAGACTAGGAAAATGTAAAAAGATTTTATACCATTGTTTATAGAAAGAAATTCTTTTTTATTTATGTGGTATCTTATTTCAGCATTTATGAAACTACCACTCTAATAAAACTCTTTCAAAATACATGAAATCAAATTGTTCCAAAATGAATGGCACAGTCTATACTTGTATGCTTCATATAGTAAATTTTAGGATTTATTAAATAATCAGAACATGAACATATAAAGAAAATAAAATTCATGTCATGGTTTAGTAAAGGCCAATCTTTTGATCGAGTGAGTGAGGGTGCTCAATTAATTACCTTCCCCCTTCATACCTAAGGTTCTGAGCCAAGCATCCTTGGTTATGACGAACAATGGCCTTGGCACGATTCACAGGTTTCCTAATTTTTCCAAAATAAATATTAGGTGGCGACTCTAAGATCTGATGTTGCAATCCATTTGTGGCAATAATTTTATAATAAAATGAATTTTCTATAAAGTTGTCAAATCTATACTCTCATCTATGTTTCACATTGCACTCGTGAGACTAGATCAAAGAAATCGAGGGCCAAACTGTTTAACACGCACGGGTATCCCCCGGGCATGTTACAGGTAGGCGTTAAGTTAATGGCAGATGAAAGTTGGATCAATGCCAGGCATGTCATACGGTGTTCAAGAAAACACTTCGATGTTAGAGGTTAAGAATTCCGTGATCTCTATTCTCTTGATGCTAGACAGAGATGAGCCAAGCAAAAAGAACTTCTCTGGGACCTTTTCGCCTATTCTTACATCCACCAGATCTTCTACTGCCTTCTGTTCGGCTACCTTGCCCACATTCGCAAATAACTCGTTGCTTTCAGGCTCTTCTACCATCTGTATGAACCCTTTGGCAGCTCAACTGCCATTTATGGTCACAAAGCACTGCTTGGACATGATTTGGTCTCCTAAGATTTCTTCAATCATTCCCACTTCATTAGGAAATCGCATCACCTGATGGTAGGTTGATGCTACCACTCGCATGGCATGCAACTATGCTCTCCCCAAAATAATGTTATAAGTGGAAGGGACTTTCAACACCCAGAATTCCACTTGTTTTGTCATTGTCCCTGCTTTGATTGCAAAAATTATCTTGCCAACCAGCCATTCTGGCATAGAGTTGAAACCGACCAAGGGAGATGTCATGGGTGCTAAATCTTTGTCCTCCAATTTGAGTTGTTTGAAGGTCTCATAATACATTATTTCGCACGAGCTCCCTTGGTCTATCAAGATCCGATTGATGTCAAAATTCTTGATGGATAGAGCAACCACTAGCACATCGTCGTAAGGGCTTTGCAACCGTGCTAAGTCTCTATCAGAGAAGCTGATGACGTTTTTCACTTCCATCTTTCCTTTTATTCACAGTAGGTTGTACACTTAGTACTTTCCTCATGTGCTCCGCCTTTCTTGATCATCCTTCTAAGCTCGCAGACTCACTCAGGCTCGATGATCCCATGTATCACGTTGATTACTCCTTGAGGCAGACCTTCGACTGGCATCTCATCTGGCCTATTGTGGTCATGGGGGACTAGGCGAACTCCCCCCTTAATGTACTGGTCCAAGTGGCCCGCTGCCACTAACTCTTCCAAATGTGGCCTTAGTGGCATACAGTTTTCAGTTCTGTGCCCTACTTCATCATGGAAGGTGCACTGATATCTATCGTCGTAGCCCCTTTGCACTTCTCCCAACTTAGCTAGTCGTCGAACGAGGGGGTTCGTCACGTATTTCGCTAAGAATCCAGTAGATAGGCTTCTTGAACACAGTGGTGATG
Organism: Camellia sinensis; assembly: GCF_055761805.1. NCBI lineage: Eukaryota > Viridiplantae > Streptophyta > Magnoliopsida > Ericales > Theaceae > Camellia > Camellia sinensis. The sequence goes on from NC_138966.1 coordinate 20,993,963, forward strand.
GTCGTGCAGACTCTAAACCTTCTTGTCTGGGAGTCTTCATGGTTTGGTCGCCCACCTCTACTATTTTTGTTCAGTCGGTCCTCCCAGCCGACCATGTTGACCTTTGATGTGGGCTTGTTGTCTGACATCGCTGTTGTGCCAGACTTTGCCTTGGCGCGAGCGCCATCTTCGTCAACCCTGATGTACTGGCGCACTCTCTCCATCAAGGCTTCCATTGTGAGAGGTGGCATCATTGTCATTGAATCCCTCAACTTATGGCCCACCAGCAAACCCCGCTTATACTATGCGATAGCTAGGTTGGTGGAGCAATCGCCTATCTGGTTGAAGGTCTCCCAATATCTGTTGTTGTAAGCCTTCAACGTTTCTTTCTCGCCCATGTCACTAGCGAACAACTGGTCTATCTCGACCGGAGTTTTGGCGTTTGTTTCAAATCTGGTGACAAACGTCCCCGAGAATTGTGATCATGAAGCAATGCTACCTTCTGGCGGCCTCTCAAACCAAGTCAAGCCCAAGTCGCCTAAGCTTGACGGAAACAAAATACACATTAAAGCCTCGTTCCATCAATGTATGGCCATAACTTGGCGAAAGTGCATGTAGGGGTCTGACTTTCCCTTATATGTTGTGAACGTAGGCTGGTCAAAGCCCAAGGGCAATGGTGCATTCTCTATCGCTGAAATGAATGACGAACTTTGCAACCTTGCTAACGCTTTGTCTGCTAGTTCGTAAGCAAGGCATGACATTGGCATTCCAACCTCAACACTTCCATGTGTCTGAGGAGCCAACCGCTGTAGAGCAAAGACGCTTTGGGGGTCACGTGCCTAGACATCTTCTCGCCTTCGAGCCCTTTCTTCTAGCATGGTCCGCAGGTCCACTGACCTAGGCAACTCGCTGTGCTAAGAAGTGGTTTGATGCGTATGTGAGGGTCGATAACTGCATCCCTCCATGTAAGACCTTTCAGTCCTCCTTCTCTCAAACCTGGAGCAACGAGTCCTAGAGGTTCTTGATTGTGTATCGCCTGTCCTGAGGCTTCTGCTTTCAGATTACGATGGTGTGACTTGCCTATCACGATCCCCTGAGTGGCAAGAACACGTTTTGCCTTCGCGAATCTCTTCCCCTTCCACTCTTTTGTCTTTTATCTAGCGCTTCATGGTCTCCATGTCATCCACCAATCTCCTTATCAATTCATCTTGGTCCTTCATACGATCCTCTAGAACTTGAGAATCCACCCTCCGTCTTTGTCCATCTGGGCTTTAAGAATGACGAGGACTTGAGCCCCGTTTTCGCGCTCGCCTCTCCATGGGTTTCGTCGCTAGGGATCCAATTCTGCCATGGGTGGGACAAAAGGAAAATCCTTGCGCCTCCTATCCTCCTCTGGAGTTTGTCCATCAATAGCAGAATGAGGCAAGTCTTCGTTGTGCGCCATTGAACTTAGTTGAAGTAAAACTTAATCAAAAAGTTTGTTTTCCATGATTGTTTCCCACAGACGGCGCTAATTGTACAAGCACAGAATAATCTTCTCGTATAATCCTATTGACCAAGTTTGCACTCCTCCAAACATCGTCACTTTGATACTTGAAAACACAAACGTGAGCTAGCCAGCGAGTATGCGCCAGAAACCCCTCCGATGCCTAAGTCAGCAAGTAGACAATAGATAATAAGCTCTGTGTATTTGAAAATCAGAATTGCAATACCTGTCCATAGATTCTACCATGAGCTTTTATAGATTTCCCCAGGCACATTCCTAGTAGGACTTTAACTCTCCTTAGCAGAGTCCTCCTAGAAATCACTTTTCCACTGAATAATACATATCCTGACAACACCTTACTCACTACCAACCAAGTGAGATGGTTAAAACCCTTTATTTTGGCTGACACTGCGGTCAATCGAGCTACTTCAGCTCCGTGCTCAACATGGCCAAACTGTGATAACCCTAGTTACTGGATGGCATCCTACCGAGCTACACCTAGCTCGGCCCACTGCCCTGGTAATCACCTCGGTCTGAGCTCTAGAAACACATATGTGACCTTCATTGCACCTATCTCGGCCCAAGACCAAGATACACAAAAGTCTCTTCTTGGCCCATTACACGGCCTAACTGCCAAAGAAGATTTCACCTAACTCGGCCCAATTTACACATAAATTACCCTCTCATACGCAATACATCCCACACTCCTTTTTCTCTCATTTTCACTAATAAAATCATACCATAATTCCATTTTTACTTATTATGTTATTTACAATGTGACATTTATAGTTTATGCCACTCGCATGAAATATTCTTGAGTCTTTAACGAGGTTTTTCTGAAAAACAAGCAAGTGCACCAGTAAAACATGTGATCATAGTAACGAATGTCCCCGGGTGCTGCTATTATCTTGGCTTTGTTCTCAACGTTGGTAAATGTCTTTTGAGCCCCTTGTGAGTCTCCAAATTCAACAAAGAATGCTCCATTCATCATAAAGATCTCACTGTGACCTCCATGTCCAATTCTTCCATACTGTCTTACTAGCATTCTTTTCTCTTGGTAACCTATACCATTCCAGAAAAGGAAAATAATTAGATCAGTGATCCTATAATCTCATTAAAAACTATTCCATAAGTGTAGATTGCGTGTGTATATATGTAGACACCCTATTTTTGATTGCCCTTAAAACTTGAGCGCCACCGATTGATCACCCAATGATGAATTTATACACTTGTCAAACGCTCGATTTCCTTAGCAGCAAGCCTCGATTTTGAGCCACAGAACCTACAAACCTTACACCATTTGTTTTGGACCAAAATAGCAGTTTATCAAGCGTAACCACCCAGAGGCCTGCAGGCCAACTGGTGGCCGGCCGGCCACAAATGAGTGTACGGTCGGCCACTAGTGTCAATAAAATCAAATATTTTTGCCAGCTATCTCCACAGGTGCATGCACTACACCAGCTATTTCTGTATTGATATTTTTGAGAGCCTAACATCTTTTTCTATATATACTTGACCCCCTCTCATAAAATAGGGTTAGAAAATTTTGGTGAACCCAAATTCTTGGAAAAAATATCTCTCTTTTCTTTGTAACCTATACACATCTATACATACCTTACCTAGGCTCCTTAAACCAAGCTTCTTGAAGGTTCTTGGCTGAGGTTATTGAGCTTGAATATTAGCTTTTAAGGTTGAGCAATTGGTGGTTTATAATTCAAAGAGTTACTCCTCTTTAAGAGGTATCACTCCTACCTTCTTTCCTTTATTTCTTTACCATCTTTATTTGCTAGTTGTAGATCATTTTTCAACTGTTTTTATGGGCTGAAACTTGTGGTTAAAAGCTACCTAAGGTAAAGGGTTGGACCACCCTTCTTTGAACCATGTCTTCCAAGCTTTTGCCCTTGTGTTTCCCATCTTTTCTTTAACTTTTTTTGATCTTTTTACCACTGAATTTCAGAGGTTTTCAGAGGCTAAAAATGTTATTTTTGAAGTCCCAAAAATGGAGGGGTTAGCCTCCCCTCCTTGTGCTTGTTTATTAGTTCTATTTCTCCATAATTGTAGTTAGCTTGTTCAAACTTTTCCATGCGAATTTCAACACTATTTTTGATTTGTTTTAGGACTGTTTTAGGTTGATCATTCCATTTATGCTTTGTATAGCATGCTTCTAGTGTAATAGTCCTCATAGGTTTGGTGTTTTAGGCATTAGACGCCAACCTATTTGAGTTGATAGCATTTATTTAGTGATTTCCATACTTGTGTCCACCTCTTATCACCTCTGCAACCTCTTTCTTTTCTTGGCTTTTTCTTTACTTTGAGAGTTGTTTCAAATGAGTGTTGTTTAAGCTTGAGATAGAGATCCTTGTGCTTAATGGTTTAATCTCTTCCGTGGTTCATTACCAACGGCATGACATCTCTCTCATGCCCAAAACAACCCTTTGTTTGATACTCTTCTCCATTTATTAGACTTAATGCTCATTTTGGACCAAAATGACTAAGGAATGGAAAGGTAATTAAAAGAGGCAATAAAAATTGGGGGCTGAAATGGAAGAAGATAATAAAATGGTTTGAGGTTCAATCGAATGTTAATTGAACCCATTGAGTTTTGATCCATTTCATACTCTCTTGTGATGATAATGGTTCAAAGTATCAAGTCAACCACTTCCTTTGATCAATCTCATGATAGGGAGACGTTTTTGTTGGTCTTTTAACTTCATTTATTAAGCTTTTGTCCCTTGATTCATAGACCATCATGCAATGAATTTGCATCGATTGATGGCTTGCGAATCAAGCATACCCCTCCTTGGATCTGTTTCATGATAAGGAGAGGCATGATGAACAAACATCCTATGAAAATACTCTATTTGTGCTCTGTTTCATGTCTATTGTAACAAGGAGTACCAAACATTAGTGGCCGGCCATCCACTTCTACTAGCTGGCCAGCTACCTTTTTCAGCCGGCAGTGTCCCTTTTCCTGCAGAACAGAGCAAAGACTGAGGTGAAAATCAGTGCAATTTTCTGACTACGCAACAAAAGCATTCTGGCAGCAGAACAAAGAGCATTTTGAGTGAAAATCAGCGTGCATGCATGAGTCATCCCTCGTTTCTCGGGGGCCCATAATAGTTAATTAACTTAGCTTCATATTGTGTTTAATTAGCTTAATTCTAGTAACTAGTTGTAATAGCTAGTTAATCTTAATTTGTAATAATTAGCTAAGTTTAGTTAATTAATTTCATTTGGTTTATAATAGCTAATTAAATTGGTAATTAGCCAGGACATTTATTCGGACCCTCTTATGCGAGGGCAAATATGTAATAATGCGTGTATGTCTTCTAACCTCACGTCATTCTCCTTTTTGTTTACCCGCTTATGATGGATAGTGTAGAACATCATGTTTCTTTTAGCATTTTTCATGATTTGCATCCATTTGTCTTGCATGCATAAGGTTCGGTTCATCATTCTAACGGCATTGTCATTTATTACTTTCTTGAATACGTGCCTCACCTCATGCTATCAAAGTGATTTACATGACATATTAGACAACTGGACCTATTAGTTGCATTTTTGCATGTGCTACATTAGCCATCTTGTATCATTAGGATCGTGCATTTTTTCTAACTCCTTTGTTTCTTTTGGCTCGCCTCAGACATTGGGGTAAGCATTTATTGCTTTAGCATATCGCATGTGTGTGATTGTTGCCATATCAAGCATGCTTTCCATGAGGCTAAGTGCTTAAGTGATATACTTATTTGAATGCCTATGGATAAAGGCTAATTGCTCAAATTTGGATGATTTGATCAAATGTACATATGGGATCACTTTTTCAAGTAGTACATATTCAAAATAATTTTCAAACAAACATAGAATCAAAGTGTTCCAACCTTTGTAAATTAGTTTATACTTGTGTGAAACACATAGTAAATTAGCCTAATAAATTGGAACAAGAGCATATAATGTAAATAAGAATCACATCATGATTAGTAGAAGCTGATCTTTGATCGGGAAAGTGGGGTACTCAATCATGACCTTCCCCTCTCGTACCTAAGTTCCCAGGCTGAGACACTTTGGTGGTGACAGACATGTGGCCTTTGGCACGAGTCATGAGTTTCCTAAATTTCCCAAAAATATTTAGGTGGCGACTCTAAAATCTAGCAAAATAATCTATTTTTGGCATTTTTTATTCAAAATTGATTTTCTAAAAGATTTTTCGGATTTGGACTCATTTGTGTTTATCTATTTCACATTGCACTTGTGAAATCAGATTCAGAATCACATAAGTCCAAACTATAGGGCTATCGTATCTGAAAGGAGCACGAAAAGCAAGCTACAATATATATATATATATATATATACATATAATGTCTGTGAATTTCCAGAACTATAAATAATAAACATATACAAATAATGTATTTTTTTTTAATTTTTCTACTGCTTTGTACCTCCTTTAATCTTAGTTTTAGAGGAGCAATGTATCAGTTTCCTTAACTAATGATGGTAGGATTGGAGTTGCCTTCAATAGCATACATGTTCTAGTGAGTGTAATCATTATTGATGACATGGATGAATCCCCATTGACATCTAGTCATTCTTTGTATTAGTCTGTTACCAAAGTGGTTGAATGCAATCATGACCTGCATAATCTTATCTTTTGAGGTTGAATCATGTGCCGTAAATAGCATTACCTACACCATTCCAAGCATTTTTATCATCAACATCAAATTGATTGTCATCTTAGACATCATTCCAGTTTCCACATCTTGAATTATATATATACATATCACTTAGCTTCAAATATCAAAATACATCCAACTAAGATTAATTAAGTTACCTTATTATGATCAGTGAAGTGACTATTTGAAATGGTTATACCAGTGGATCCCTCAATAGCATCAACAAGGCCATCCACATAGTTAGACATTGAGACATGATCAATCCAAATATTGGAAGTTCCAAAAATATTTGAAATCCCATCTCCATCGCTCTGCGTCCTAAGGCCAAAATGGACAACAACATCTATGACATTGTCGCCACTACCATAGAAAATATGTCGTATGTGAATATTATGAATAATCACGTTCTCTACAAATTGGGGGTTGATGCCAGCACCATGAATAATGTTTACAAGAGCCCCGCGACCATCAATTGTCTTGTCACTCTGCATGATCAACTCCTGGCTCAATCTTATATTCATGCTACGGGCGAATATGATCCACAATGGCTCCTTTTGTTGGAGAGTAAACTTAACTCTTCAAGTAATCTCTAGAAGCTACCTGAACATGGAAGAAAGGATTGAAGAAGCAGCCATGAAGCTTCCTTGAAGCTCACCAGACCATAAACTTAGAAGGTAAGAAACTGAATTCAAACCACAACTTTGAATTCAATGTTGGGAAATTTTTCAAAATGGTTTTTAAAATGTATAGTTTAATTTTTGGGTGTTTTCAAAACCTTCTTTGTTTTTCTTTCGAAAGCTTGAAATAAGCTTAGGGACTTTGTCCTACATCGAAAAAAGAGGAAAACATGGAGCACTTAATAAAGTGCTACATGGAATATTCCTTAAGAATATGGAATTATGAGGTGAAATCTAGTGTGCATGCACTCACACACCAAGGATGGTGCTTCGCACCATCCGCACACGCACACGTATGACGTGGACAATGGACTATGTGGCGTTTGATGGCGCACTTTGCACTTAGCACGGACGCATCGGTGCAAGGCGCCATGAGGGCACTTTCCTATTTACATCAGACAGGTTTGAACGATGACGTGGATCCAACGTGGCATGCGTCCATTGGTGATGAGTCAACCAAATGATCGAACAGTTGCATGTCCAATCTGGAGTAGTTTGATCATAGTTGTTGATTGGAGATGCGCACGATCATACAGATGAGATAGCACCTGGTCGTCATCAGGTATGATCAGTCAAGGCAACTATTCGATGTGAGAATGATCTGCCCCATAGATCGTTGATCCAAAGGTCAGATCTGATCGGATATGATCAAGGGACATGACCATTCTATCAGATCCATCAAGGCCTATAAATAGGCTACGAAATCAGCCATTTCATTCCATCTAAAAATTCAGAAGCATTCTTGCAATTCTCTCTCTCTCTCTCTCTCTCTTCCTTTTGATTTTGAGTTTTTGATCAAGAGTTTCTTAAGAAAATTTTTGCTTTTCTTACTGATAATCAAGTTCTGCAAATTTGATTATCAGTGTCTTGGTTTTCTTCATTATATCAAGAGTATTCTGATCTATTGTCGTCAGTGCAGACGCCGATAAACTTGATCTTAGATCAGGCTTCATTGTATCCTAGAGGCAAATTTGTTGTAACCCCCTGCACACCTTTTTGTGAGTGCAAATATTGTCTTTAGGAAAGCGACTTAGTAACACGACTTGAAGCATCAAATTCCTGTTCTATATAGAAAAGTTCATCGCCAAGTTTTGAAGACTCAAAGACCACCAACTGAATTTAAGAAGACGAGTTGTTCCAACATTCAATACACGTTTGATACACGAATTAGAAACCTATAAATAGATGGTTGGGTTGTTGTTATAGAAATCAATCATAAATCAAGAAACCCATAAAAGGTTTAAGAGATAGAAAGATGGGAGATAAATCCCACAGATTGTATTTGTTTGAAATAAATTCATTCATTTGTTTGTGTGTGTGTGTGACATCATAAATTCCATAAAAAATATATAGAAGCCCACCGTCAATGGTATCAGAGTCTATGAGGTCGAATTCTACAAAAACAAAGGTAGAACAGAGCAATTTTCAAAATTTCCCAGAAATGAAAGTTGTCAAAATCAACTTTTGATCATACCACGTTGAAGGTCTCGTTGAGAAGATCACGTAGGAAAAAAACACATCGAAAACCGAGCTCCAAGGAAACCGCGCATGCCCCACACGCCGACCGACGTCGTGGCCACGCGTAGCCGAAGACCACCAACTGAATTTAAGAGGCAATGCGTGAAAGCTGACGTCACACCTCTGATGTCATCAACTCCCACGCGCACGTCGTGCCACGCCACACACTGAGCCACCCACTGACAAGCCGCTGACGTCACCTAACGTCAGCCTGACGCATGAAAATTATCCAGTGCTTTGCGCACCTCATTTTTCCAACAGATCTAAACCGTTAGTTTTATTTTGGCTAAATCTAAGCCATCGGGAGTTTAATCACAGCAATCCAATTGTGTTTTTCATCTATTTGGACCATTCCAGACTCATCCGTACGATTAGATTTTGGAAATTTAATTTCTACAAATATTTTAAGATTAAAGCAAGCTATCTAATGACATCCACAAGAAACTTCTTTCAACCTCAATTTCCAAAATTAGACAAAAGCAATTATGAGCATTGGAGTATACAGATGAAAGTACTCCTATCATCCCAAGATTTATGGGATTCAGTGGAGCACGGATATAATGAATTAGCATCCAAAGAAAATGAAAAAAATTTGATAGAAGACTGCAGTTAAAGATGCAAAGACAAAAGACAAGAAAGCCTTATATTTGATATATCAAGGCATAAATCCAACTACATTCGAAAAGATCACCATTGCAAGCACATCAAAAAAAGCATAGGAAACTCTTCAAAAGGCAAACTGAGGAATTCAGAAAACCACAAGGATTCAACTCCAAGTCTTATGAGGAGAATTCGAATTATTGCAAATGAGGACAATGAGTCAATTTCTGAATACTTTACCAGAACTGTGACTATTGTTAACCAAATTAAAAGACTCAGTGACAAGGTTGAAGAAATTCGAGTTATTGAAAAGATACTTAGATCACTTAGTTTGAAATTCGAACATATGGTTGTTGCCATTAAAGAATCAAAGGATTTTAACGACTTGACAATCGATGAATTGCAAGCATCATTAGAAATTCACGAGCAAAGAATCAATAAAAACAATGCATCAAATTCCCTTGAGCAAGCTCTCCAAACAAAGCTTTCGATAAAAAGAATAAGGGAAACCTCAAATCAACGAAGAAAAAAAAGATATTCCTAGTACACTAGTACAAGACGTCCACAACAACAGGATTATGAAAATCGCTGAGCACCAACAATAAACAGTCATAGAGGTTGAGGAAAAGGTCGAAACATAAGACCACAAAGGTATGACAAATCTCATATTCAATGTCATGTTTGTCAAAAAAATTGGACATAATGCTACTTAATGTTGGTACCAACAATGAAGAAAAGAAAGTCAATTATGGTGAAGTTAAACATGATTCCACTATGCTACTAACATATAATGATAGCGGTGAAGCAAATCAAAACAGCTTATGGTACCTTGATTCTAGTGCCAGCAATCATATGTGCGGCAAGAGAAAATTGTTCGTAACACTCGACGAAAGTCAACAAGGAGAAGTCACCTTTGGAGATTCAACAAAGAGACCCATGAAAGGCAAAGGGACTATTGGCATTAAGTTGAAGAATGGAGAACAACAATGTATCGACAATGTTTATTATGTGCTAGATTTAAAAAGTAACATTCTGAGTTTGGGTCAGTTACTCAAGAAAGGCTACAATATCCACACAAGAGAGTTGGGATTATCTACCTGCAATCAACACAACAGATTGATCACGCATGTAGACATGACCAAGAATCGCATGTTTCCTCTCTATTTGCACGCTAGCAATGCTATTCAATCCAATTGTTACAAAGCCAAAATTGTAGATGACACTACATTGTGGCATCTTAGATTTGGTCACTTGAACTTTCAAGGATTGAACATTATGTCAAAGAAAAACATGGTGACAAGGTTACCATGGATCAAGCTTCTGCTAAAGAAATGTAAATGATGTCTTATCGACAAACAACACTGAAAGAGCTTTGGAGATGGAATAATAAAAGGAGCAACCCAACCTCTCCAATTGGTCCACATAGATGTATGTGGTCCTATACAACCTATGACACTCGATGGAAATAAGTATTTTCTTACTTTCACTGATGATTTTACTGGCAAGACATGGGTTTATATCATGAAGGAGAAAAGTGAAGTTATTTAAAAAATTAAGGAATTCAAATCCTTAGTTAAAAATCATAGTGGATATTTCATCAAGACGATGAGATCTGATTGTGGAGGAGAATATACCTCAAAGGAATTCGATAGATTTTGCAAAGAAAACGGGATTATTCATCAATATACTATCCCATATATACCTCAACAAAATGGTGTCTCAGAAAGAAAGAATAGAATGATCCTAAACATGGTTCATTGCATGATCAAAGAAAGAGTTATGCCAAAAGAGCTTTGGGGAGAAGCTGTTGTTTGTGCAATATATTTGCTTAATCATTTTCCAACTGAGAGATTATTAAACAAGACCCCTGAAAAAACATGGAGCTTGAAAAAGCTGGTCATTTGAGGATTTTTGGATGCACAACCTACGCAAAAATTCTAGACAAGAAAAAAATGAAGCTAGAAGATAAAGGCCAAAAATGTGTTTTCATCGACTATGGAGAAAGTGGATACAGGCTTTGTGATCCCATCACAAAGAAAATATTATATTCAAGAGATGTTGAATTTGATGAAGCATTAAGCCAGACTTGGTAGAACCCAAGAAATAGTTCCGATAATCCATAATGAAGATAATCCAGCCACTGGAATTGAAGTTTGCAGCCACCTGCATTCACCTCCAGGGGGGACAGGAACAAGAATGAGTACTCAACAACATAGTACGCAACAAGAAACTGCCAGCTCTTCATCAACAACAGAGAATATAATAGGCAAGACTAGAACCATTCAAGATCTATATAATGTTACAAGAAGACTTGAAGATGATAAAGATTTCACAATGTTTTGTCTATTCTCTAGAAGTAATCATATTCACTTTGAAGAAGCACAAAAGGAAGACATATTAAAACAAGCCATGAATGAGGAAATCCAAGCCATAGAACAAAACAACACCTGGAAACTTACATCCTTACTAGAAGGGCACAAACCAATTGGTGTCAAATGAGTGTATAAGACAAAAAGAAATGTTAAAGGAGATGTTGACAAATACAAAACAAGATTGGTTGTGAAAGGCTACAAGCAACAATATGGTATAGACTATGATGAAGTTTTTGCTCTAATAGCACGTCTAGAAATGATACGACTTTTTATCTCTTTAGCAGCCTAGAACAAATGGAATATATACCAAATGGATGTCAAATCAGCATTCTTAAATGGTTATCTTGAGGAAGAAGTACACATTGAACACCGTTAGACGATGTGAAGCCAGATCAACATGATAAAGTATATAAGTTAAAGCGAGTGCTTTATGGCTTGAAGCAAGCACCACAGACATGGAATGCAAGAATTGACAAGTATTTTGCTGCAAATGGGTTTGTTAAATGTCCTTCTGAACATTCCCTATACCTTAAGACAAACAAGGGGGGAGATTCACTATTTGTTTGTCTTTACGTCGATGATTTTATATTCACAGGCAACAATCTCGACATGGTCTGAGATTTCAAAGCATCCGTGATACAAAAGTTCAAGATGATAGACATCGGACTCACGGCATACTTCTTGGGCATAGAAGCCAAGCAAAGTAATGAAGGCATTTTCGTATCATAAGCTAAGTATGCCAAAGAAATCATAAAGAAGTTTGGCATGGAAAATTGTCAAGTCGTCGACTCACCGACAGATGAAAGTAGCAAGATGTCCAAGTATGATGACGGAGATAAGGTTAATCCAACGTATTTCAAAAGTCTAGTTGGAAGCCTCAGATATCTCATAGCCACTCGACCTAATATATTATTCGCAGCAGGCTTAGTTAGTCGATATATAGAGGAACCCAAGACGCCACATCTGAAAGCAGCCAAAAGAATCCTATAGTATGTGAAAGGTACAATAGAGTACGAATTGTTTTATTCATCTACTGAAAAGTCCAAATTAGTAGGATACAGTGACAGTGACTGGGCAGGCGATGTGGATGATCGTAAAAGTACTACCGGGTTTGTGTTTTATCTCGGAGTTTATGTGGTCCTCAAAAAAACAACCGATAGTAATTCTATCGACATGTGAAGCAGAGTATGTTGCTATTGCTGCAGGAGCATGTCATGCTATCTGGTTTAGAAATTTGATGAAAGAATTTCAAGAACCACAACAAGAAGCCGCAGAGATATACGTGGATAACAAGTGAGCAATCCAGTTAGGAAAGAATCCCGTCTTCCATGAGATCCAGTTGATATAGACAAAGAGTGAAGATTAAGTTGTAGACATATTTACGAAGCCCCTCAAAACAACAACATTTGTGATGCTAGGAAGAATGCTCAGAGTTTCCTTATTTGGTGATTCAAGTTTAAGGGGTGATGTTGGAGAATAAACTAGACTCTTCAATTAATCTCCAGAAGTTGCTTGAAGATGGAAGAAGAGATTGAAGAAACAACCACGAAGCTTCCTTAAAGCTCAACAAGTCAAAAACTTAAAAGGTAAGAAACTGAATTCAAACCACAGCTGTGAATTCAATACGCGTTTGATACACGGATTAGAAACCTATAAATAGATGGTTAGGTTGTTATTATAGAAATCAATCATAAATCAAGAAACCCATAAGAGGTTTGAGAGATAGAGAGGTGGGAGATAAAACCCATAGATTGTATTTGTTTGAAATAAATTCATTCATTTGTTTGTGTGTAAGACATCATAAATTCCATACAAAATATATAGAAGCCCACTATCACCTTTTGGATTACAGCATGGTGGAGGGTTCCAGGTTTTGGGTTCGTGGAATCATCTAAATTATCTGTCACAATGTAGAATTTCCCACCTTACCACCGGTTGTCTTGTAACCAAAGCCAAGGACACAATCTGCTAGCCTCTTTCGGTTTAGATGCCAATTCGCTTGGCATCTCCAACACCTATCAATTCGGTTGGTAGCCAAGCATGCACCGGTGTATTTTTTTCCCTTTAGGTGCCTTCTAGTATTGTTGCTTGTCAAATGGATGTTGTTCCACATAGTAGCATCGTTTGCCAATTTGATGTTTTTTAAAGTCCTACACCATAGAAACAACATACATGATATGCATAAATACAATTTATCTATGTTTTGATTGTAAAATTCTGGTGATATATAGTGGCCTCAATGTCAAAATGAAATACTCACCTAAGAACTTCTGTGTTTAAACTATCAGTGACTATTGAAGAGTCTGGCTCGTAAGCGTTAAGGGCGGCCTCTCTTGCTTGCTTCCTCTACTTTCTTTTTGGCACACCTCATCGAAGTGGCCAATGTTGGCCATTAGGGTCAGAAGCAAAGTAGCAAGGCTGAAAAACAAAATGAAGAACCAATTGAGAATAGTGGTCCTCATTTTGGTGTTTATGTATACAAAAATGCTAGAGACTCCAAAAATTCTACCAAAGTTTCTACCAAATGTCTCACATGGCCATGTGAGACATTTGGTAAAAACTTTGGTAGAATTTTTGGGGTCTCTAGCATTACTCTTATGTATATGTGGCCTTTATTTTCAAGAGCTAATATGTAATTGTGATAGCACAAGGTTGAGCCCTTGGTGTTATGCAATTAGGCTTTACTGGAGAATTGTCAAACCAGCAATTCTCAGGCAAATGATTCTGTCCACTTGAGTGGTGTCGGTAGAAAAAACAATTAGAAGTTTGGAATTGTTTTGGTGAATGAGGACAAGAGTTGTTTAAATACTTCTAACAAAATTTAAAACGAGACATTATAGGGGAGAATTTGGGTAGCAAGCATACAAATTCCTATATATATCTCGTTTGTCAAAACTGGGTATGCCTCCTTTTTATATATCATTTGACTAAATTAAAATGCTGAGTTAGCAACAGCTACAAAGAAGAGAGTCAATAATTTCAAAATTGAAAGAATTTTTTTTACAATTTTTCTGTTGTCCTGGTATGTATCGTATTTATAGGCATACACATGTTAAAAGTCACATATAATATAATTGTTATAAGTTATAACTGTATATCATAACTACATTATGTGTTGTGAGAGAGGTGAAATATGATAGTAAAGTATAGTAGAAGCAAGAACCCAAATGTCAAATAGGGACTACTAGATTAGCATAGGTTCCATGACCTTTGTGTGCTACAAAAGTTGATTTTTATTTTAATGGTTCTCAAGAAGACATCTTATAAGTTTAAAAAGATTACAAAAAACGACCCAAGGTTGAATATTAGGAGGAAAAAATAGAATAAAGTTTCGTAACTCGAAAAAAATGGGACTCAAATGGCCCGACCTCTCTCTCTCTCTCTCTTCTCTATCTCTCCTCCTCTGCCTTGGTCTTCTTCTTCTTCCTTCTAAACTAAGACAGTGATGGCAACACCAAAGGGGTTTGTGACGGTGGACTCACTCTCTCTCTCTTATATATATATATATATGTTTATACATAGATCTAACCAGCCAGGTGTGTTAAACATGTTGGCCCATGTTGTGTGTATATATATATAGATCTATGTATATCGGCATTTTTTTTGCCAACCGATGGTTTTCTCCTCTGTTCCCCTCTCTTTTTTTCTTTTTCTCTCTACCTCCTTTTTCTCTCTTTCTTTCGCCTCTTTGTTACCAGTTTCAGAGTGGGAAAAAAAAATTGAAGGAAAAAGGAGAGAATTCATTGTTTTGATTTTGTCTCATAAAACCAACACTATTTTGATTTTGTCTCGTAAAACCAGTATTGTCATCTTCTTCTTTCTAGAGACAGAACAACAAACAACACACACACACACAGAGTAAAATAAAAATAAAAAAAAGAAAATGGTGCATAACAAAAAAAAAAAAAAAAAAACTGCATAATAATATTGCTGAACTTTAAGTCTTGAAAACACATCTTATTGTCATTTAATTACTAAAAGATTTATTACAAATAAATTGTTTAGAGTAATATAATAGCAATATTTTTTAAAATTATGAATAACGATTATTAAATTTTTTAGTTTAAAATGAAAATCATAAAATATCACATTATATAAAATATCATAAAATGAAAAATTATTTTATAATCTCACTACATAAGTATCATGCCATATGAAAGCCTCTATATAAAAATTAAAAATTATTTTATAATATTATTTTAAAATTCATATAAAAAAGTATTACAAGTTTGTAAAATAAATATGAATCTGGCTTAGACGAATTAGAATTTGGATAGATCAGTAATGTGTTTTTGATCTAGAAAACCAATAGGTTCTTCACATTGAACTTTTATACTTTTATATGATTAAGTTTACACTTTAAATCAATTTGAAGCCAAAATTTTTTTTCTTTTTTCAAATCAAACTACGAGTACATTTTCTGAATACTTAAAATTAACCCACTAAGAATATAATTAGGACCTTCTTTGGCAAAGATTATAGAGGCAGTTTTGTTTTTTTTTTTTTTTTTTTTTTTTTTGGTCAAACAAGCCATTTTGTCATGATACATTCAGTTTTTACATTTTGAGAGAGTTACATGCAGTTGGAAGAAGGGAAAAAAAATTACTAATACATTCAGGGTGCAACTTACACCCCATAATCTTTCATATGCATCCTACTATAGACACACTTGCACCTCCAAGTGTTTGTAATTTTTTTCTATCTCCCACTACATGTAATTCGCCCTTACATTTAGTCAAACAACACCTCAATATCATTTTCGCATGTTCATGTGACACAAGTCACAAAGCTTGAAAGAGCTTTAGGCCTTTCTTGCAGTTCTCTAGCTTTCCATCTTGTTGGAAAATCCAAATGATTAGTCAACTTTCAATAATAATGAGGAGAAATTACACATCAGTGGGATGCTAAAAAAATATTTACATTTTTATGATGGTATAAATATCATGTGTTTATGATGCAAGTCGTTCTTGTGTCTAGTGCAACTTCTTCCTGGGTATCAAAATTGTACCAATTTTTTTTTTTTTTTATCTAAAAGGTAATTATTTTTCCGTTGTCTCACTATTTATAATCCCCCCAATAACAATATATAGGCACCAGCTTTGAGCACGAGGACATGTGTTTGTGATCATCATCATCATCATCATCATCATCATCCTCATCATCATCACATGAGGCCATTGAGAGAACAATCTACAACTGCTTCAGACAGAGCATCTCTCAGCAAACTAAAATTAATTGTAAAGCTCAACAGTTCTTTTTTTCTATGACTTGCGAGCATTTGTTAGATCATGTTTGAATGTTGAACTTTTAACGGGAAGAGAAATTTTAAATAAAAAAAAAAAAGAAAAAAGAAAAAAAGAATAGAATTACTTTATACATATATACATAACTAAACAAAACTTTATTATATTTTATCGACAAATATATATATATATATATATATTATTTTCTTCTAATTTTTCTAATCCAACCAAAAATATAGCGATCCCGGTTTCTCTTCCTTTGATTGTTGTATTCCAGACTTAGATTCCGTGGAGTTGGCGGTTGTATATCTTGTTGTTATCCTTTAATTCCGTGTGTTTGAGTTTTAGGATGTATTGGGCGTGTTTCGAACAGGTTGGTTGAGCCTTGGACTCATTCCTTGTTGCCCAGAATTTTGGTGGTCCGCTCGAGCGGGTCCTTTTGCGCTCAAACGTAGTTTGTTTTTGTTGTTGGTCCGCTCGAGCGGGTCCCTTTGCGCTCGAGCAGAATTTACACACTTCCAGTATCTGTGCCTCTACAAAACTTCTGCAGACGGGTTTTTCACGCTGGAGCGGAGTGTTCAGTTTCTGTGAAAATACTGGGATGGGAGAATCTACGCTCGAGCGGACTGGTTTTCGCGCTCGAGCGAATGTATTTTATTCCTGTGTCTTGGCGCTCGAGCGGGTCTTCTTTACGCTCGAGCGGGTCCAGTTTTTGTGTCTGACGCTCGAGCGTCCTATTCTACGCTCGAGCGAGTCATACGTATATTAGATAACAGCTGGGTCTTTTTAGATCACTTTTCAACTTCCACTCTCTCTCTTACTTTTTCGAAAAGCCATTTTTGAGAGCTTCTCTCACTACTTTCTTCCTTCTCTCTTATGATTGATCTAGTATGAGTGATTTTCTACTCTTGGGCCTTTGTAAAAAGTGTGTTGATCGCTGAGGGCTACATTTTGATCCGACAATCTTGGGATTCGGAGCATTTTCGAGTTCTTCATCATTTCTTTTGGGTTTCATCTCTTGAGATAGGGATTCCTACTCATCTTTATGATCTTTAACCTAAATGTAGAGTTTTGTATAAATGGTTTGGTTTGGAAAGTTAGGGTTTGTAATGTATTATATTTCAAAAGAGGGGTTTTGTCTTTTTGACTCATATATATATATATATATATATATTTGGGGTCTTAAAAAGAGATTATTGGTGTTGTTGCCAATATTCGGACCTTTGGATCGATATTGAGTTTAAAGGGAAAAATGTCATATTTGGGTATATTCGGGTCATTAGTGTAATTAATGACATTTGTTATGAAATTGAGTTGTGGATAATGAAATTTGATCATTAAGAGATAGAATGGCGGAGTTAGATTTATAAATCTCTCACTTCTGAAAATGTCAATTACATATCTGTTGAGGCATTTATTATCTGTTTAAAAATAACTGTTTGGGGCTATCGGTGGAGGATAGTCTTGATTGTTGTAGACATTGCATGATGATTAGGTGAATTGAAACTAATCAAGTTGTGTATTTGAATACATGGGTGCCAAATCCCGCGGATGAAATTTCCGTAAAATGGCCATTTGAATGTAATTATACATGGGTGCCGAATCCCACGGACGCAATTTCCGTAAAATGGCAATCCGAATATATCTATACATGGGTGCCGAGTCCCGCGGATGAAATATCCGTAAAATGGCCATAAGAGAATGAAAACACATGGGTGCCGAATCCCGCGGACACAATTTCCGTAAAATGGCAAGTTGTAGTATTGTTGGCATGAGATGTAACCTCATTTCAGTTATTTGGCCAGGTTCTGAGCCATGTTTATAAGTTGAGTTTTGTTAAGTTGAACATTTATCAAGTGCTAATGTTTTAGTTATTGCTCATATCATGTTTAGCATATCTCTACTGGGCGTTGGCCCACCCTATATGGGACATCATTTTCAGGTACAGGTAGCATGCCACCTCCAAGGACGTAACTTGAGAGGCTTAGTGGCTGGGACATCTTTTGTGATTACATTTTTGGATTAGATGTATATCAAGCCAAGGGCTTTTTTTGTGTAGAGTTAGTACTCTCCTTTTGTAACCAAGTGTTGACTTGGAAAGTTGTAAGCATATAGGGCATTTACTTTTGTTGTTAACATGTAATACATTTTGTAAGAAAACTCTGATGGTTATAATATGAGAAGTCTTTTACTTATCGTGAATGTATGCTATGATGGGTTTATTTTTTAGGGCGTTACAACTTGGTATCAGAGCGTACTGGGTTCGAATACTTTGGGTACGCGAGAAGTGGTTAGTATCACAATGGATTCGTCTCGCTTGATAGAGAGTTAGATGTAGTGTTATATGCTTATGTGATAACATGATTATGTGACTATATGAGTATGGGATTTAGTTTCTAGGATGTTGATTGGATCCTTGGGTTTCTGTGAGTCTTGTTGGAAAAGCACTTGATCAATGCTGTTTCTAACCGGAACTCTAATAACGCCTCGGGACTATCATTATCCAGAAATGAAATTCGTAAGTGCTTATGTGATTATGTGCTTACGTGGAGTGAATTACAGTTGTCCATGCATTAGGACGCGAGTGTTTTAGCTTCGGCACATTTGTGAATGTGCTAATGTTCTTCGTTACCTTTATTAGGATGTCAGGACGAGGACGTGGTGGTAGGCGAGGCAGGCCTGGGAGGCAGGAAATGCCTATACCGGATGATATTCCGGCGCAGCAGGAAAGGGTTGATCAGGCCAATGTGGCCGAGCCAGCAGGTCAGCAGACTATGGGCGCCTTAGCCCGTGGGATAGCCAATGCTTTGAGGGAATCTATGGGCATCCTCAGAGCTGAGATTCCAGTTCAAGCCCAGGTTCATGCCCCGGTTGTTAATGCAGGGCCTTCCTTTCAAAAGAGGGAGTTCTTCCGATCTAATCCGGACGAGTTTGTTGGGGATTCAAAGGAGCCACTCAAGGCTGATGAGTGGTTAGAGCAGATGACCAAGACATTTGAGATGGTTGGTATCGAGGACGGGTTATTAAAGGTGACCTTGGCATCTTTCCAGCTGAAGGGGGATGCGGGTCAATGGTGGAAGTTCACGAGGGGCCGTATTGGTGGCACCTGGGAGGCTTTTGTTGATGCTTTCCAGGAGAAGTACTTAGCCCCAGCTATCATGGAAAAGTTGAGGGATCAGTTTTGCCAGCTCAAGCAACTAGGTTTGTCAGTGGCCGAGTTTGAGGCCGTCTTTACCAGTTTGTCCAGGTTCGCACCTGAGCTCGTGGCGTCGGAGGAACGCCGTTGTATTGAGTTCGAAAGGAAGTTGAGGCATGGCCTCAAGATGAGGGTTGGAGGATCCATGATCCGGGAGTATGAGCGTCTTGTGGATGCCGCGACTCATATGGAGTCTATGATGGAGGAGGAGGAGAGGATGAAGGGCTCCAAGAGGAGTCAGGAAGGTCAGGGAGATGGTAGGAGATAGAGGGGTTCTAACCCTCAGCAGTCCCAGAGTGCTTTAGCGAGATCCACCTTTCCAGTGCCGAGTTCAGGTTCTGGGAGAGGTAGCCAGGGGGACTTTACCTGTTTCAAATGTGGTCAGCTGGGCCACAAGTCTCCAGCTTGCCCGCAGAGGGGAGGAGGTCAGGGAGCAGCTTCATCTTCAGCTCGACCTCAGGGCCAGAGTCAGGGCAGAGGCTGGTCGTCCTCTTGTTATCAGTGTGGTCAGACAGGACACCTAAAGAGGTTCTGTCCACAGTTGGGTGGCACACCCGGTGCGTCTGGTTTGAGACAGACGTAGAGTTCGCAGCCAGCACAGTCTGTTCAGGCCTCGAGGGCCAATCAGGGGGCTTCATCGTCTGAGTCTGTGCATCAGTCCTTTGCTTCGAGAGGTGAGCAGGTTGATCAGGGGCCTATAGGGTGCGTATATGCTGTTACCGGGCAAGATCTTGTACCGGCTCCATCTGTTGTGAGAGATACCTTTTTGTTTTGCAACTCGGTTGCCAATGTGTTGATTGATACGGGTGCATCTCATTCCTTTATATCTGCTGCATTCGCATCTGTTTTGGGATTGGAGTTAGCACAGTTAGCATCTCCTATTTGTGTTATATCGCCTGTTGGGGGCGAATTGATTTTGAAACACGGATGTAAAGGTTGTGACATAAAGGTCGCCGACCACCGACTTCCATTTCCTTTTGTAGTTATGCCCATGTCGGGTTTTGATGTTATTTTGGGTATGGGCTGGTTATCGTCATACCGGGCAGTTATCGATTGTTACCGCCAGAGGGTCACAGTTTGTACCGTGAGCGAGGAGTGTTTCCATTTCTTGGGGGATCGGGTTGGTAGTGTGTTGCCACCGGTGTATGATCCGCGAGGGCGGGGTGAGCTTAGTGGTCTTCTCGCTAGCCTTATGAGTAGTGAGTGTGATGAGACCGGGGTTGAGCTACCGAGAGTGGTTTGCGAGTATTCGGATGTTTTTCCCAAGGATCTTGTTAGTTTGCCACCACATCGAGAGATAGAGTTCTCTATTGATTTAGTGCCGGGCACAGCGCCGATTTCTATGGCACCTTACCGTTTTTCCCCAACCGAGTTGAGTGAGTTGAAGGTTCAACTCCAGGAGTTACTAGATAAGGGTTTTGTTCGCCCTAGTGTTTCACCGTGGGGAGCACCGGCCCTCTTTGCTAAAAAGAAAGATAGTGCCTTGAGACTTTGTATCGATTACCGGAAGTTGAATCGGGCTACAATTAAGAATAAGTACCCTATGCCCCGTATAGATGACTTGTTTGACCAGTTGAAAAGGTCCCGTTGTTTCTCCAAGATAGACTTAAGATCGGGTTACCATCAGTTGAGGGTCAGGGAGGAGGATATTCCGAAAACGGCATTCCGTATGCGGTATGGCCACTATGAGTTTTTGGTGATGCCTTTCAAGCTCACCAATGCATCAGTAGTGTTTATGGATTTGATAAACCGGATATTCCGGGAATTCTTAGATCGCTTTGTAGTCGTTTTCGTGGATGACATTCTGATTTATTCACCTTCGGAGGAGGAGCACGAGGAACACTTGAGATGAGAGGAACACTTCCGGGAATTCCATAGGCTGTATGCCAAATTTGGGAAGTGTGAGTTCTGGTTAGGAGAGGTCAAGTTCTTAGGCCATGTGGTTTCCAGGGAAGGGGTGTCTATTGATACATCCAAGATTGAGGCAGTGCAAGATTGGGCACAGCCTAAGAGCGTTTTTGAGATCCGCAGTTTTCTGGGATTAGCTGGGTATTATCGCCGCTTTGTAAAGGATTTCTCCAAGCTAGCTTCACCGTTGACTAGATTGACGCAAAGAGGGGTCAAGTTCGTGTAGAGTGAGACTTGTTGAAAGTCGTTCCAGGAGCTGAAGGTTAGATTAACCACCGCTCTAGTCTTGATTATTCCGGAGAGAGGTTTGGGTTATGCGGTTTATTGTGATGCCTCACGAGAGGGATTAGGTTATGTCTTGATGCAAGAAGGGAAAGTGGTAGCCTATGGCTCACGTCAGTTGAAGATTCACGAGAGAAATTACCCTACTCACGACCTAGAACTAGCAGCAGTAATTTTTGCCTTGAAGATTTGGAGGCACTACCTGTATGGTGAGAAATTCGAGTTGTTCTTGGATCATAAGAGTTTGAAGTACCTGTTTACACAGAGGGACTTAAATTTGAGGCAGAGGAGGTGGATGGAGTTCATTGAGGATTATGACTTTGAGTTGCACTATCACCCGGGAAAGGTCAATGTTGTGGCCGATGCCCTTAGTAGGAAATCCATTAGTGATGTTGCTTGTATAGCCATCCGGGAGTGGGAGATGTTAGGTGCACTAGGTGAGTTTGATTCGCTTCTGGGCGAATCCATTGAGGCTGCGACCTTGTTTTCTGTTGTTGCACAGCCTACACTTGTGACTCGAGTGTTAGAGGCACAGAGAGGTGACCTTGAGGTAAAATCCCTCCGAGAGAAGATCTCCAGTGGGAAGGCTAAAAAGGGTTTGACTGTGTATCCTGACTTGAGTGTGAGATACTGTGACCGTCCGTTTGTGCCGGAGTCTTGCTGAGAAGAAGTACTCAGAGAGTTTCACCATTCATGCTTTGCGGTACATCCGGGAGGCACCAAGATGTATCGTGATCTAGGTAGTCAGTTTTGGTGGCGGGGTATGAAGAAGGATGTGGCAGTTTTCATGTCTAAGTGCCTTACTTGTCAGCAAGTGAAAGCCGAGCATCAGAGGCCAACAGGTTTGTTGCAACCCTTGCCTATTGCCGAGTGGAAGTGGGAGCATGTTACTATGGACTTCGTTGTAGGTCTTCCGAGGATTCAACGGGGTAGTGATGCTATTTGGGTGGTTGTAGACCGGTTAACTAAGTCAGCGCACTTTATTCCTATGCGCGTGAGAGATTCGATAGATCATCTTGCCGACTTGTATATTCGGGACATAGTGAGGTTGCACGGAGTCCCAGTGCCGATCGTCTCTAATAGAGATTCTCGTTTTACTGCTAGGTTGTGGCAGAGTTTGCAGAGTGCCATGGGCACTAAACTGACCTTTAGTACAGCTTACCATCCTCAGATTGACGGACAGTCCGAGTGTATTATTCAGATCCTTGAGGATATGCTTCGGGGTTGTGTCCTTGACTTTAGTGGGACATGGGAGAGGCACTTGCCCTTGGTGGAATTTGCCTACAACAACAGCTTTCAGTCTAGTATTGGTATGGCGACGTTTGAGGCCTTGTATGGCCGACTGTGTAGGTCTCTGGTTTGTTGGGCCGAGGTGGGTGATGCACCTTTGTTGGGCCTGGAGCTGGTAAGGGAAACGACGGAGAAAGTTGAGCTTATCCGTAAGAGGGTTGTTACAGCCCAGAGTCGCCAAAAGAGTTATGCTGACCGTAGGAGGAGGCTTTTGGCATTCGAGACGGGTGATCATGTTTTCTTGAAAATATCACCTAGGCGGGATTTGATGAGGCTTGGTGTAACGGCCCCAAAATCCGTATCCGAAATTACTTTTATGTCCTTATGGGTTAATGCATTTTAATTTAATGATATCTGTTCAATTGAGGAAATTATATGTTGAGTCACGGCTTTAAAATTAAATTACTGACCTTTACGGATCCAGAAATCAAAATTGAGTATTTGGGTATGTTAATGGGAATTTTTGGAACTACTTGGGAAAATTAATTGGAAACCTAATTTGTCTGATTCGTTAATGTGCGTTTGGATGATTAACTTTATACTATAAATTGAGGGCCTTAGAAGCTTCAGAACCCGGAACAGAGGACATATTTCAGATTAGCATAATTTTTAGAGTCATCTAGAAAGTTTAATTGAAATTTAATTTTACGCGATTCGTAAGGGTGTGTTTGGCCTCCCTATTGTGACAAACTTATGTGTTTGTTATATATATATATATATATATATGTGTGTGTGTGTGTGTGTATGTTAAGTGAGTTGGAACTTATCATTTTTGGAGCCAACAAAATATCTGGGGGAGAGAAAGAACTGGGAGAAGAGAAGGCAAAGGAGGGAGAGAGCTCACCACTCATGGAAGCTTGAAGAAGGGGAAGGAGATTGACCATGGAAAATTGGGGAAAAACATGGATTTGGGTTAAGGTATGTGACTTTGATTTCATCCTTGTGGATAACTCATCTACCACAAAGAATCAAGGATTAAATGGAAGATTTTATATGGAAATAAATTAGAGTTGCTTGATTGAAGAGTAAAGTTGTTATATTTGCTCATCTTGTGGTTAATTATATATATAATTGAAGATATATGTGAATATGGAGAAAGTCTTGGGAAAGAAAGAAATGAAGAGATTGATTTCCCTACTTGAAGATTCATTGTATCTTTGATGTTTTGATTTAGAAAACAATCATAATCCCATGTATTTCATTAGTTTTATATGTTTTTGAATGATTTAAGTTGAAAACAAGCTCTGGAAAATGAAAGAATCAAGTGTTGGAGCAAGAAAAACCCATTTTCGGATTGTTTGTTTTTGCCCAGATCGCACGAGCGGCCATGGGCACCGCACGAGCGGAGCATGGAAAAAAAAGAGGTTTTGATTCTGCTTTTGGGCGCTCGAGCAACCGGGTTCCTTCGCTCGAGCGGAATTGGGCCGCACGAGCGGCCAAAGTGGGCGCACGAGCGGCTGACTCTGTTTTAGCTTTTACCTTGTGACTTTGAACAAGCATATCTTTTGCATCCGGACTCCATTTTGAGTAATTCTTGAGCCTAAAATCAAGCCCCGGAAGTCTAGTTTCCAATGGAAGGGGTCCCACTCCCAAATTCTAAATACAGAAATAGTTATGCCCAAATTAGTGATGACTGTTTACTTTCTGTCAACCAGTTTTGTACCATTTCTTCACCTAAACCATTTTCCACCGATTTGTTTTCTGAGACATGGATTATAACTTAGTAAGGAATAATGAGCTTGGTACCACCATGGCTAATTGATCAAAGAGAATAAGTAAAGGATCGAGTATAATCTCATATTATGTGTTGTGCACTGTACTTATAGGTCGAGACGAGGACATCGTCCTATTACTACCGGGAGCTGATCATTGTGAGTAGTAGTACAGTAGTCGTACGTTCAATTATCGTTAATGATTTTTATGGTTAATATGCTGTTCCTTGCAAGTAATTAAGTTAACAATGTGTTGATTGGAAAATCTAGAGGCATTATTGAGAAGACTAACATTCACTACGGAACCATGGTATTCACTATGGTTAATATTATTGAGAAGACTAACATTTACAGATTGAATGATTTCAGAGATACGTGAATACCATGGTTAATATGCTGTCCCTTTGTTCATCATGAATCACTATGGTTAATATTACTGTTGACAAAGAAGACTAACATTCTGTTATTTGCAAGATAGCTATAGTGATTCATGATGAACAAAGGGAACGTATAAGCACTATGGAACCATGGTATTCACGTATCTCTGAAATCATTCAATCTGTACATGTGCTTATCTCTCATTAATAATTATCAGGAATGTCCTATTAAACTTAAGTTAACTATGTTAACTCATGTGAATGATGTAACGGCTACCATTAGTACTCTGTTAAGTACAAGTCAACTATGATAACATATATGAACGATCAAACAAAGGTGTATGCTACTATATGCTATTAATAGATCAAGTGAACTATGCCATTTCTTAATGAATAATTAGTTAAGACCACAGATTGTTTTTTACGTTAATAGCTGCTAAGCATTATGATAAACAACGGATTGACTTACGGATAACTCAACCTGAAGACAGAATTAAATATCAATGACCTTGTCATATGACTCACGTTATGATGTAAACTATTCTGTCTTTGTTATGTGTACTGTAATGACATGATATAACAAGAAATGCTCCATGTTCTGATATGTTACGTTTTGACTTAATGAACAGTTGTCCATATATGTAACTCATGGCATCCGTAGCACACAACCCTTACCCGGGGGTAATAATACCGTGGTTCAAGGATGTTACAAGTTTACGTATGTTACAAGTTTACGTATGTTACAAGTTTACGTATGTTACAAGTTCAAGTATGCACAAGTTTAGGTATGTTACATGTTCATGTATGTTATAAGTTCTCAGTATCGGGGGATTCCTTTATGGAACTAACAAGAATGCTTTATATTGATTTGTTAGCGCTAGCGAAGTGCCAAGTATAATCAAGTATGAATTCTGATTTCTGTTTATGATTCAAGTATAATACATATGTATGAATTTGTTTCCGTTTATGGTTTGACATGATATGTATGGTTTGGTCTACAAGACCTATTAATTACTGGTATGGAAGTGCTACATTGTGAGCGACCTCTAGAGTCCATGTGAGACACCTCTTGAATCCATACATGTATGAACTAAGCTTAAAGCCAATCTGGGCCTATGGCCATTCTATATGATCTATTAGGCCAGAGGCCATTCTGTATTTTTGGTATGAAGCAACGTGCTGTACAGAACTAAATGCTGCAGTGCGAGTTACCTCTAGAATCCGTACGAGCCACCTCTTGAGTCCATACATATGTGAAAGTTATGAGGTCTGAAAGCTGTTCTGTGAAAGTATGAGGCCTATGGCCGTTTTATATGATCTGTAAGATCTGTTAGTATGAAACAAAGTGCTGTGCGGAACTAAGTGCTGCAATGCGAGTCAACTCTAGAATCTGTGCGAGCCACCTCTTGAGTTTATACACACAAGTTCAAGGGCTCAATGCCAACAAGTTCAAGGGCTTAATGCCAACACGTTTAAGGGCTTAATGCCAACATGTTCAAGGGCCTATTGCCACTCTGTTCAAGGGCTTAAAGCCATTATGTTTCAAGATATTATGTTTTAAGTCATCATGTTTCAAGACTGGGCCTAAGGCCGTTATGAAATTAGTGTAGAATCAATTAACCTTATGCCCTCTTTATTTATGTATGCATTGATATGTATTATACTTCAAGTTGAGCATTGAATCATTTATGTACTATTATTCACTGAGCTTCGCTCACTTTGTGTTATGTCTGTTCTGTAGGTAATTACTTTGGAAGTTCGTCTTGACCCTTGATGCTCACCCTTCAATTGTTAACCTCAGTATGCCAGACTCCCAGACCAAGCCCATGCATTTATGTGAAGTTTTGTTAAGATTTTAGCTTGCACTTTAATTATTTACTTAAGGTTAAAATGTATGTATATACCCCCTTCTTCACCAATATTCGGATATACGCTCATTTATATGTATAGGTATGTATATAGATAAATGGCTCTCACGTATGTGATCCTGGCATGTTAGTTTTAGCTCAATGGATGTTATTCTATGTTACTTTGTAATATTAAATGCTTCCATTCAGGCCCCTTATATTATGTATATCAGGTTATGTGTCCGTATCTACATAGGTCATGCCCGAACTTTTAGGGGCGAGTTTGGGGTGTGACATTTGGGAAGAGTGGGAAGTTGTCCCCCCGATTTATCGGTCCCTTTGAGATCCTTGAGAGGATTGGAGAGGTTGCTTACTATTTAGCTTTGCCGCCGCAGTTGTCCGGAGTGCATAACGTATTTCATGTTAGTATGCTTCAGAAGTACGGGCCGGATCCATCGCATGGGTTGGATTGGACCGACTTAGAGGTAGATGAAGATGCCTCGTATGAGGAGAGACCGGTACGAGTCTTGGATAGGCGGGATCAAGTCTTGCGAGGCAAGACCATTCCCTTGGTAAAGGTTTTGTGGAAACATCACGGAGTGGAGGAAGCCACTTGGGAACGTAAGGCGGATGTCCGTGAGAGATATCCGGACTTATTTGTAAATGTTTAACCATGTATTGGGATTTTGTAATATTAATGAACTTTAAGAGCATTAAATATGTCTTAAGTTGTAAAACATTGTGAATGTTTTGGTTTATGGGAATATTGTGGAACTTGCCTTGTAATGGAAGTTTATTTTAACATTGCATATGTTAACTCTGTTGTAGAAATGCAAATATAATTTTAGCATTGAAATTGTTTTGTGATGCATGATGATAATGCATGTTGGAGATTATGTTGGAAGTTTGCCTCTTGAATGGAGATGGAATGACCGGTAATGGGTCAAGTTGTTGAATTTTACATTGTAATAATGTTGGTAATTAAGAAAACATGTTTTTGAAAAACTTGTACTTAATTTCAGGGACGAAATTCTTTAAGGGGGGAGGTTATAGTGATCCCGGTTTTTCTTCCTTTGATTGTTATATTCCGGACTTAGGTTCCGTGGAGTTGGTGGTTGTATATCTTGTTGTTATCCTTTAATTCCGTGTGTTTGAGTTTTAGGATGTATTGGGCGTGTTTCGAACAGGTTGGTTGAGCCTTGGACTCATTCCTTGTTGCCCAGAATTTTGGTGGTCCGCTCGAGCGGGTCCTTTTGCGCTCGAGTGTAGTTTGTTTTTGTTGTTGGTCCGCTCGAGCGGGTCCTTTTGCGCTCGAGCGGAATTTATACACTTCCAGTATCTGTGCCTCTACAAAACTTCTGCAGACGTGTTTTTCACACTAAGCGGGTTTCCTTACACTCGAGCGGGTAGCGCTTGAGCGGGCTTTTTGTGCCCGAGCGGAGTGTTCAGTTTCTGTGAAAATACTGGGAGGAGAGAATCTACACTCGAGTGGACTGGTTTTCGCACTCGAGCGGATGTATTTTATTCTTTTGTCTTGGCGCTCGAGCAGGTCTTCTTTACACTCGAGCGGGTCCAGTTTTTGTGTCTGACGCTCGAGCGTCCTATTCTACACTCGAGCGGGTCATACGTATATTAGATATCAACTAGGTCTTTTTAGATCACTTTTCAACTTCCACTCTCTCTCTTACTTTTCCGAAAAGCCATTTTTGAGAGCTTCTTTCACTACTTTCTTCCTTCTCTCTTAGGATTGATCTAGTAGGAGTGATTTTCTACCCTTGAGCCTTTGTAAAATGTGTGTTGATCGTTGAGGGCAACATTTTGATCCGAGAATCTTGGGATTTGGAGCATTTTCGAGTTCTTCATCATTTCTTTTGGGTTTCATCTCTTGAGGTAGGGATTCCTACTCATCTTTATGATCTTTAACCTAAATGTAGAGCGTTATATAAATGGTTTGGTTTGGGAAGTTAGGGTTTGTAATGTATTCTATTTCAAAAGAGGGGTTTTGTCTTTTTGACTCATATATATATATATATATATATTTGGGGTCTTAAAAAGAGATTATTGGTGTTGTTGGTAATATTTGGACCTTTGGGTCGATATTGAGTTTAAAGGGCAAAATGCCATATTTGGGTACATTCGAGTCATTAGTGTAATTAATGACATTTGTTATGAAATTAAGTTAGAGATAATGAAATTTGATCATTAAGAGATAGAATGGTAGAGTTGGATTTATAAATCGCTCACTTTTGAAAATGTCAATTATATATCTTTTGAGGCATTTATTATCTGTTTAGAAATAATTGTTTTGGACTATCAGTGGAGGATAGTCTTGATTGTTGTAGACATTGCATGATGATTAGGTGAATTAAAACTAATCAAGTTATGTATTTGAATACATGGGTGCCGAATCTCGCGGATGAAATTTTCGTAAAATGGTCATTTGAATGTAATTATACATGGGTGCCGAATCCCGCGAATGCAATTTCCGTAAAATGGCAATCCGAATATATCTATACATGGGTGCCGAGTCCCGCAGATGAAATATCCGTAAAATGGCCATAAGAGAATGAAAACACATGGGTGCCGAATCCTGCAGACGCAATTTCCGTAAAATGGCAAGTTGTAGTATTGTTGGCATGAGATGTAACCTCATTTCAGTTATTTGACCAGGTTCTGAGCCACGTTTATAAGTTGAGTTTTGTTAAGTTGAACATTTATCAAGTGCTAATGTTTTAGTTATTGCTCATATCATGTTTAGCATATTTCTACTGGGCGTTGGCTCACCCTATATAGGACATCATTTTCAGGTACAGGTAGCATGCCACCTCCAAGGACGTAGCTTGAGAGGCTTAGTGGCTGGGACATCTTTTGTGATTACATTTTTGTATTACATGTATATCAAGCCAAGGGCTTCTTTTGTGTAGTGTTAGTACTCTCCTTTTGTAACCAAATGTTGACTTGGAAAGTTGTAAGCCTATAGAGCATTTACTTTTGTTGTCAACATGTAATACATTTTGTAAGAATACTCTGATGGTTATAATATGATAACTCTTTTACTTATCGTGAATGTATGCTATGATGGGTTTATTTTTGAGGGCGTTACAAAAAATGTACCAGAACATAACGACCACATCAATCACTAGAGCACAAGACAAGTGAAAACATATAGTCAATCGCTAAAATTACATAGCTCATCTTTTTTTTTCTTTTTCCTTTTTTGAGAACACTGAAGATGCATATATTATTGAATTTCCCAGCAAACAAAAGCATATGCAAGACAGAAAAATTATGCTCATGCTCATGCAAAGAATAATTCCACGGAGAGGGGATTTGCATATATGTATATGTTATATTATTGTTGGTTGCAACTATGAAGAAATGCTATGTTGCTTACAAACAGACACGAACCAGCATCATTGGTGTGTAAATAAAACAGCATTGATGTGGAATTCTGAACCAGCAAACACCAACTCTTAACATATTTCACAGAGGTTACTACGTTCTCAAATCCACTTCGAAGTAATTATTGTAAGTAGCAAACCAACCCAAACACATGTAAAACTACAAATAGTTTACTGATATATTGACAATAATATGAAAGCATTAATATATTAGTGGAAGAGCTTCCCCTCCAAACTTGATAGAGTTTGAATTGCAGATTCAACATACAGACACCAGTTTAAGGTCATGGTTTCCTCATGCACATCAAAATGACACTTGTGACACCACCTTGGCTCCCCTTCCCTTGGCCATGTAAAGGCCTACATGATGCATCAGTTCCTGCCACACAAAAGAAAAAAGAAAAAATGATTAAAAGTGTCGACAAAAGTGGTTAGTGGAGTGGATTTGCCACATCCTAAATATCTAGACATTAGCTATAGAGCTTTTCCATCTTCACTGAATGCACTAAAAAAAAAAAAATTAGAGTGAGAGAGCCCAAAAACAAAAGGCTTCCTTTTTAAACCTAATAGCTACATAATTTCATCTTGTAATTTAATATTTATATACTTCATGATAAATATTTACATTCCGATGCCTAAATCAGAAAGTTTCAGAAGAGAATAAAAATGAAGCACGAGAGATGGATGGAGAGAGAGAGAGAGAGAGAGAGAGAGAGAGAGAGAATAGTCTCCATTCACTGTGTCCCCAAACCGTGAGGGTTGATGTCCTTCTATAGCCACGCTTGCCTTGCTCTATAATGATTCCTCTTCCTACTAGGAATGGAGTCCCTTGAGTAGTTCTTTTCTATTCTTTCGCAACTCTAATTCTTGATTTGGTTGGATTGCTTCCAACCTGTATCCCAATCAAACCACCATTTGACGTGGCCTTCTCCTTTTGTCACATGCTAGACAAGTCAGCACTGACCAATGGTGATGCCTCACCTCAACTAACTATCTAGCTAGATTTTTCCTCTCGTAACTTAAATCATATGACTTCTTTTCCTTAGATAGCAATTATCCTTGAAACCTTAAGTTTTAGTGAGTTTCCCCATTACACTATGAGCCTACCAAGTGACAACTAAAGCTTATTTTTGTGAAAAATCTTTTCCAATTTATGCTAGATCCTGTGTTATTTGAGGTGTATTAATTATAGTTGTCGAATCGAGAATTATTTCGCGAATCGATATACTTTTGTGAATTGTGAATCGTGAATCGAATCGAATAGATAATCATTAAGATTCAATACAAAGTGTAATACAAAACAATTATTAAAAAAATGATGTTGAACAATGGTATATATGGACCAAAAAAATAAAATAAATTGATTTTGATACATTATAAAATAGTTCTTATCCAAGGACAAGATAACATTATCTAATTGTTAAGACATTGTTGTTAGCATTAGTCCACCCATATGATAAAGGTGAGTCATATAGTTATTAGGTTAGTTTATACATGTATTTGGGGTTATGATAGTAGAGTCATATGTGTAGGATTTGATTACCTAATTGTATGGACTAGGATTCTCATGAGTAAACTATTATAAATAGTAATGTGGACTATAGGGTTTCTCTGAGAGATTGAGGTGAAGGAAAAAGATAGAGATGCAAGGGGTGAGAGAAAAAAATACCGTGAGGCAGCGAGGCGAGCAAGGGCTTAACTATCTTTGAGCATGGGGCTCAGGTAATATAAGTTTTGAGTGTTTTAGTCATCTCACATATAATCTCTATTTTATTCATAGTGGAAGCTCTCTCTCCCATATATGTAGGCAATTTGGGTCGAATCATGTAAATCTCCATGTGATTGTTTTTCTCTTTGGTGTGTGCGTGGGTGTGCTTCCATTTACGTTGGCGGGATATGGAATAAATCCCAACAAGTGGTATCAAAGCTAAAGGCTAAGAAGCACGGATACTTTTGAGAAGGTGGCGTATCAGTATCGTCTCCATGTCGAACACCGACACTCTTTGAACACTCTTAGGACACATGTCCAAGACTCTTCAAAACGTGTCCTATTTTTTAAATTTTTTTAAAGACCCGGACACTCTTTGAACACTTGGAGGACACACATGTCAATAGCTTAAACACACATGTCTATCGATTAGACACATGTGAAACTAATTAGAAATTTGAACAAAACAACTTAAGATACAATAATAAAACAAAAACCATAAAAATGTATAGGAATTAGTGTCATATTGCATTTTTTATTATTTTTGAATGATATATTCATATATATAACATATAATAAATATATAAAATTATATATTTCTTGCGTGTCCCCCATGTGTCGTGTCCTGCATTTTTTGAAAATTAACGTGTCAGCATGTCCGTATCGTATCCATGTTATGTCACGTATCCATATTCATGCTTCTTAGGCTAAAGGTTACCGATCCTAGGTGCAGTTGGTAGAGGGTGTGGCCATTACATACGGAGGACTCGCACAAAAGAGAAAGAAATCCCGGGTGGTACAGGAAAAAAAAAAGGTTCAAATCTGGTGAAGACTTTCGCAAGAAGAAACATGGTAGAAAATTCACAGCGAAAGTGGATCTCAAGGTTTTCAGGGGTTGCAAATTCATCAGTACAATCAAAATTTTCATATTCTAAATAGGTTTAAAGGGATTGGACAGATTCAAAAGTGATCAAAGGTGATTGCATGTGATCTAGAAGTAATCTGATTCAATCAACAAGGAAATCCAGTCTTTACCAAGTCAATTAGACGGTGTTTTTCCTGATTGGACATCATGATTAGCAACTTGTACAGGCTCGTGGAGTATACTATGACAAGAGGGAAGCTATTGTCTAGCATTAGACGAGTAGTATAAGTTGTGGGTGAACAGTGGTACGCAACAATTGCAAAGATATTTGGTGGCCACCAAGGGGAGACAACAGGTTGCCTGATGTCCACGGAAGGAAGCTTCAAGCATAGAACTTGAGATGGTTTCGCGACAAGATGGTGTACACCAAGGGAGGACGCGAGTCTCTTTTCTATGAAAGTTTTGGTTCTTGGCAGTGGAGACACCACAGGGAGGTGCGATGGATCCCATGGGCTCCATCATGAAGACAAAGAAAGCCAAGAAGGACGCGTTTAAAGCACCATTGCGTGAGGTGCGAATAACATAGGCACTTGGTTCAATTGGTGCAACATCTTCTAGGTAAAGGTGGAGTGTATTACGCAAACTAGGACATTCAGGTTGGAGGATGCACGTAACATTTACCCCACATGGGTGAAGAGGGTGATTGTTAGGATTACTCCACCTATGTGATAAAGGTGGGTCCCATATAGTTATTAGACTGGTTTATACATGTATTTTGGTTAAGATAGTAGAGTCCAAAATCTACTGGGAATCCTAATATATGTAGGATTTGGTTACCTAATTGTATGGAACTAGGATTCTCATGGATAGACTATTATAAATAATCATGTGGACTATAGGGTTTCTCTGAAAGAGATTGAGAGATTGAGGTAAAGGGAAAAAAAAATAGAGATGTAAGTCGCGAGAGAAAAAATATTGTGAGGCACCGAGGTGAGCAAGAGCTCAACTATCCTTGAGCATGGGGTTCGGGTAGTGGTGTAGGTTAAGAGTATTTTGGCCATCGCACATGTATTCTCTATCTTATTCATAATGGAAGCTCTCTCTCTCCCATGAATATAGGCAATTTGGGCCAAACCATGTAAATCTATGTGGTTGTTTTTTCTCTTTGGTGTGTACATAGGTGTGCTTCTGTTTGCGTTGGCGGGATATGGAATAAATCCCAACAAATTGTATTCGTAGTAATAGATGTGGGGTGTCCAAATTCCACCAACCAAAAAATTATTTAAAAATCTTAGTATAATCTCTTGTAACATCCAAAAAATGGACTTAGAAACCCTATATAGAGTATAATAAGAAGAATTAAAATCTTTTACTTCAAAACCTAAAATACTTTAAAAGGTATGTATGTGTATTGTTGTTCAAAAAAAAGTTATTAAAAAAATTACAGAACCATTAGGTCTAATTGCCCTAACCCAGGCAATATTAAACCATATTCAATTCATGAATTGAATAGATAAGTTCATGGGAGTAAGTTACTTTAACCTTAAATATCCTTAGAAGATGTATTATGAGCCTTTATTTTTTGGGGGAAAAAAAAAAGAAGAGGAAACACGATTCAGAACATATTTGTCCTGATTCTATCCAATTGGATCCAATTAAAAACTCTAATCACCAAAATAACAACAAATTATGCATAGCTAATGGTTATTTATTGTTTGGCTATCTCCAAATTAGCTACTTTCTGGCTAGAAAAGTCAAAAGTAAAAAATAAATTGTTTGATTTGGCTAAATAAGTAACTTCCCCATAAAAAATCAATTTATTGAGAATCTCATCATAATTGTGCAAAGGCGATTTTACTTTCAAGGTAATTGATTATGTTAATAAGGGTTGTACAATGCTCTATTTGATTCGCGAGAATGAGATGAAATAAAATGATTATTCCTTGGGATTCCTTATGGAATGATTTTTCCCTTACAATGGTGAATAATGATTCCATTTGTAATGTATTTTTCTTTATTTTTTTTAGTCAACCAAACATAAGAATTGATATTTTGATGGAATGATCATTCCATTCCACTCCATTCTAATGAACCAAACATTGCCTAAGAGTAATATGGTAATTTCTCACCAAGAAAGCAAACGGGTAAAAGACCCACAAAACTTTCTCCATAACAAAAAAGCAACCTTTTCTTAAGCAATTACCAAATGATCAGCATCTTTAGATTCTAGAAAACTAAAAAAATAAAAAATAAACTAAAAACCAATTGTCAAACACATGTAGAATTCTAATTCTCATCGGACATGCATCCAAATGTGTCGTGTTATATTTTAAAATTTTCTTTGAACCAGACACGCTATGGACTCTTAGGGAACACATATCTCCATTGCTTAGACAAACGAGAAACACATTTCAAGTATAAAGAAAATAATTTGGGATCCAATGACAATAAAAACAATGTGAATTTATACCCTATTAATCTCTCCTTTTTTATTCTTCCAAATTTTATGAATACTGCAAACCTTTAATTTGTTTATGAACAAACAAGCTCCCTAAAATACGTATGACTTTATGTTCATATTTATTTTCCAATATGTTGAATCGGGAAAATGATTTGTTACTATTTTGATATAATAAATATAAATGTATTTATCATGTAAAAATGAAGCAAGTATTATTAGTTTCATGTATACATATAAAAAATACATATATTTTGTGTTGTTGTTGTCTCCTTTTTGTATTTATTTATTTATTTATTTATTTTAAGAATTGCCACGTTGTTGTGCCTAGGCTATATTATATAATTTTCGTGCTTCTTAACTCAGCTAACTGAATGAAAACTTCATAGCAACCATTCACAGTCAACTAAACCAATATTATCTCCCATTCATCTTATTTTGGGGTCATTTTTCTACCAAGCAAGGAATCGATAACTTCTTTTCCACAGCCTTAAACCCAATATCTTCGAGGCCTTCTTGCCTCATGGCCTTCAACTTGAAGTAAATTGCTCCTTGTTCATGCAACTATTAGTTTCTGTAACACAATCAAACCATCTTCATTTATATATAATTTACTCTTAAATCCATTGGCCACTCATCCATCCATAAATCTTCATTTATGCTACAATTATTTTATTTATGCCTTTTATTTAAAAGATGAAACATGCCAACCTTATGCCCATCTTACAAAAGTCTCATCATTCTCATTGATAGCACGATGCAAAATATTCCCCACTTCATGCATCGGTCTGACACGACCACACTCATAATATTCCCAGTGTCTTCTACACCAGTCATTCCCCACTTCATGTATAAGTCCAGTATCATGTATAAGTCGCTCATGGCGCACTCCCTAAGTCGCCTCCTTGGTGCACCATCACAAGCTTCTACACCGGTCCGACATGACCCCATAAACTGTCTTCTACACCGGTCCGACATGACCCCGTAAACTGTCTTCTACAACGGTCCGACATGACCCCGTAAACTGTCTTCTACAACGGTCCGACATGACCCCATAAACTGTCTGCTACATCGGTCTGACACGACCACACAGTGTCTGCTACAACGGTCCGACATGACCCCGTAAACTGTCTACTACAACGGTCCGACACGACCATACAGTGTCTCCTATCCCATTTTTTTTTTTTTTTTTTTTTTTTAAATTGATGTATATTATTGATTGATATATTACAAGATTGTTGTGTATTGATTTGTATGTTACAAGCTATTATATAGGAGAGGTGTGAGGTAAGTGAGTGGTGGTAGTGGATGGTAGTGGAGGTGGTGGGTGGTAGTGGAGATGGTAAGTGTGTTAGGTTTAGTGGGGGGATGTAGTGGGTTAGGTTAGTGGGTTAGGTGTAGTGTACATTAACAGCCCCCCTCACAGTATCATGTATAAGTTGCTCATGGCGCACTCCCTAAGTTTATACACAGTATCATGTATAAGTTGCTCATGATACTGTGTATAATGGTGTTTATACACAGTATCATGTATAAGTTGCTCATGATACTGTGTATAACAACTTATACATGATACTGTGTATAAACTTAGGGAGTGCGCCATGAGCAACTTATACATGATACTGTGTATAAAATTATACACAGTATCATGTATAAGTCGCTCATGGCGCACTCCCTAAGTCGCCCCCTTGGTGTTAAAATACAATGTATAAAATTGATTGTGTTATATTGATTGATGTATTGATGTGTAAATTACAGATGGTGAGGTACTCATTATATAGGAGAGGATTGGGGAGTAGGTGAGTGTGTGTGGTAGGTGAGTTGAGTGGAGGTGGTAGGTGATGATATATTTTAACAGCCCCCCGCAAACTCAAGGAGGATAGAAACTAACCAACTTGAGTTTGGAGAGAGGAGCAAAACAAGAAAATACATAAAAATAAAAAAAGATAGGAGACACTGTATGGTCGTGTCAGACCATTGGTGAAGATACTGAAAGGTGGTGCCATAACGTTGTAGAGGACACTGGATGGCGGTGTCATAACGGTGTAGAGGACACTGGATGGCGGTGTCATAACGGTGTAGAAGACACTGTATGATGGTGTCATAACGTGGTAGAGGACACTGTATGCTAACCGGAATCAAATGTCGGGACAGTTTATAGGGTCATGTCGGACCGTTGGTGAAGGCTAACCGGAATCAAATGTCGGGACAGTTTATGGGGTCATGTCGGACCGTTGGAGATGCTAACTGGAATCAATGTCGGGACAGTTTATGGGGTCATGTCGGACCGATGTAGCCACGCGCATCGCGCGCCTCTTGACGCCAGACAAACGGGCACGCCAGCCAAGGCACTCACGTGCCTCGCCATCATATCTGGCACGCCTTTTGATGCATCGGGCACGCCTTTTGATGGCACGCCTTTTTGACAGATTGGGCACACCTTTTGAGGGCACGACTTTTGAGGGCTCGATATCTACATCCATGTATATCTTTTGGGCAGCCTATATACACACTCATACAGTGTCTTCTACACCAGTCAGCTTTATCAATCCCTTTGTTTCAACCTCAAATAGGTTTCTATCTTCACACCTATTTGAGTTTGAGAGGGGGTTATACACAGTATCATGTATAAGTCCAGTATCATGTATAAGTCGCTCATGGCGCACTCCCTAAGTCGCCTCCTTGGTGCACCATCACAAGCTTCTACACCGGTCCGACATGACCCCATAAACTGTCTTCTACACTGGTCCGACATGACCCCGTAAACTGTCTTCTACAACGGTCCGACATGACCCCGTAAACTGTCTTCTACAACGGTCCGACATGACCCCGTAAACTGTCTTCTACAACGGTCCGACATGACCCCATAAACTGTCTGCTACATCGGTCTGACACGACCACACAGTGTTTGCTACAACGGTCCGACATGACCCCGTAAACTGTCTTCTACAACGGTCCGACATGACCCCGTAAACTGTCTTCTACAACGGTCCGACATGACCCCATAAACTGTCTGCTACATCGGTCTGACACGACCACACAGTGTCTGCTACAACGGTCCGACATGACCCCGTAAACTGTCTGTTACAACGGTCCGACACGACCATACAGTGTCTCCTAATTTTTTTACACAGTATCATGTATAAGTTGCTCATGGCGCACTCCCTAAGTTTATACACAGTATCATGTATAAGTTGTTATACACAGTATCATGAGCAACTTATACATGATACTGTGTATAAACACCATTATACACAGTATCATGAGCAACTTATACATGATACTGTGTATAAACTTAGGGAGTGCGCCATGAGCAACTTATACATGATACTGAGTGTGGTCGTGGAGATGGTAAGTGTGTTAGGTTTAGTGGGGGGATGTAGTGGGTTAGGTTAGTGGGTTAGGTGTAGTGTACATTAACAGCCCCCCTCAAACTCAAGGAGGATAGGAACTAACCAACTTGAGTTTGAAGAGAGTAACAAAACAGAAAAGTAAACTGATAAATAAAAAACAAAACAGGACAGGAGACACGGTATGGTCGTG
Source organism: Camellia sinensis (assembly GCF_055761805.1). NCBI lineage: Eukaryota > Viridiplantae > Streptophyta > Magnoliopsida > Ericales > Theaceae > Camellia > Camellia sinensis. The sequence continues at coordinate 21,033,092 of NC_138966.1, forward strand.
TCAGACCGATGTAGAAGACAGTTTATGGGGTCATGTCGGACCGTTGTAGAAGACAGTTTACGGGGTCATGTCGGACCGGTGTAGAAGACAGTTTATGGGGTCATGTCGGACCGGTGTAGAAGCTTGTGATGGTGCACCAAGGAGGCGACTTAGGGAATGCGCCATGAGCGACTTATACATGATACTGGACTTATACATGATACTGTGTATAACCCCCTCTCAAACTCAAATAGGTGTGAAGATAGAAACCTATTTGAGGTTGAAACAAAGGGATTGATAAAGCTGACTGGTGTAGACCACACTCATAATATTCCCCACTTCAAAATATTCCCCGTAAACTGTCTTCTACATCGGTCTGACACGACCACACAGTGTCTGCTACAACGGTCCGACATGACCCCATAAACTGTCTTCTACATCGGTCTGACACCGCCATCCAGTGTCCTCTACACCGTTATGACACCACCATACAGTGTCCTCTACATGGTTATGACACCCCCATACAGTGTCCTCTACAACGTTATGACACCACCATCCAGTGTCTTCACCAATGGTCTGACACGACCATACAGTGTCTCTTATCCTCTTTTATTTTTCCGTACTTTCTTGTTTTGTTACTCTCTCCAAACTCAAGTTGGTTAGTTCCTATCCCCCTTGAGTTTGCGGGGCTGTTAAAATTCACCTACTCCTTACCTACTACACACTCACCCTCTTCTACATATAGGAATCATGAATCATTGTAATATATATCAAGATACAACAATCAATAATACATACAATTTATTCTCTCTCTAAAAAAAAAAAAAAAAAAAAAAAAAAAAAAAAAAAAAAAAAATATGGAGATGGGAGGAAATGATAAGTATGGTGATGATGAAGATATAATAATGAAGAAAAAGAGAGCACCAATTAATTTGTATAATAAAAAAAAATAAAAGTTAGGCGGTGAATGGGTGTGAGAAGTGAGGTGGTCAAAACCCTGGTAAGTTATGAAAGAGAGTGAGAGATTCGAAAAATGTGAGTGGGTCTCTTGTTTATTGATTTATTCTTCCAAAACTGAAGAGAGAGGGATGTATGCCGTGTGTGTGAATGGTGGAGCAGTGTAGTGTGGGTCTCTTGAGTGGAATGTTAGAGAGAGAAGAGTGAGTGCCCCCCATGTGGTTCAGCCGAGAGAGTGAGAGGAGGTGCTGCATGTGTATTTGTTTTTTTTTTTTTTTTTTTTTTTACATGTTCAACACTTAAAAAACAAAACCAGCCGAGAGAGAGAGAGCTCAAGAGGCCTTCGACAGAGCCATCCGTAGACGGACGATGCAGATCGGCGAGAGGACGATGCAGATCGGGAGCGGGAAGGGGAGGCGGAAGAAGGCGGGGATTGCGACGGAGGGACGGTGGCGACGGCAGCTTCTTCCGGCGGAGGATGTGCAGAACTCCACGTTGTTGGCGACGGAATGGGAGAATGTAGAGGGGCAATCGAAGAGCCTTGGGGGAAAACGAGCCCTCATTTTCTGAGTATTCGTTGTCGAAGTGGGAATTCCTGGAAGTGGTATGGACGCTGTCGATTTCACTACTGCGATAGTGGCGGAGAAGATGAACAGGGGACATGCCGTGCTGGTGAATTACAGGTCTGCTTGGTGATGGAGGCACCGACCCGTCTGTGAGGCGGTTGTTCTGTTTTATGTGTTTGTTTTTTGTTTTTTTTTTTTTTTTTTTTTTTTTTTTTTTTTTTTGCATTACAGTGCCAGTTTCTTAGAGCCTTTGCTACCTTCTCATTGAAGATGGTTGGCTTCATAGTTGTACCCATAGAGGTGACAAGCTGTGGGCGAGGGCGCAGGAGGCCACGGCTGCGGCGCTGTAGGAGCGGCTTCAGCAAGCCATAATGAGCGGCGGCGGCGGAGAGGTGGAGACGAGTGGACCGAGTGGTGGAGACGAGTGGACCGAGTGGCAAGTTTGTCGATGGCGAGTGGTTGTGTTGCCGGGTCGTCACCTTTGTGGTTATGTTGCAAGTTTGTCAGAGGATGCATGTCTACAACTTGAACTTCTGGGTTTTACCCCGGATCGATTCTCTCTCTACTCTTTATCTCTCTATATATGTAATCCAGAGCTTTTCCGCTATATTTGGATTGCAGGGTCGATATGGGTTTTGAAGACTGATGTGGAAGATGATGATGGAGAAGAGGAATTTGCTTGCTGCTATGGCTTCTATGGGTGTGATAGAAATGACAGCGGAATAGGTTGAGGTCCGGCGGGCGGTCAAGGCGAGGTTGCCGCCCGCCGGTGAAGCGAGAAATACTAAGGTCTTAACCTTGCTCTGATACCATGTAAAATAACTGATGTATTATTATTGATTGATCTGTATTACAAGATTGTTGTGTATATTGATTTGTATGTTACAAGCTATTATATAGGAGAGGTGTGAGGTAAGTGAGTGGTGGTAGTGGATGGTAGTGGAGGTGGTGGGTGGTAGTGGAGATGGTAAGTGTGTTAGGTTTAGTGGGGTGGATGTAGTGGGTTAGGTTAGTGGGTTAGGTTTAGTGTACATTAACATCATGCATCCTACTTTAATTCTATGGTAAGTGTCCTCTCCAGCAACCCTTCCTCATGGATGACCAAACCAAGACAATGAAATCAATCATTTTCAAGAATCTCAGGAGTCAGGACCTTTAGAATAAACTATTTTTTCATTTCTATTATTAATGTAAAAAAATGCAACCAAAGTATTCTATGTTCAGCTTACTTTTGATTCTTAGCATCTTCCAATTCATAATGTACCCATATTTGACTATTATTGATAAGCATCATACAACATGGGTCCTCTACTAACTATTCCAATTTAATTCATTTGAAGCAAATGAAAAATGGACCCTTATGTAAAACTATTGATTGGACAAAAAGAAACCAATCCATCATATATGTCCTGACTATTCTGATTAATGCATATAACCCATTGTATAGAGATCTCAATCTAATCACTACTAACAATAGAACCATTCCCATATTAAAGTACAATCAACGAATCACATCAATTTTTAGGTGTAGTTGCAACACGATTATGTAACTATTATTTGTCCGTAACAGTTAAGAGACCAAACCTAGGGGATCTCACTTCTTGGACTTCAATACCTTCCGAATTTTCCATCAAGTCCACATCACCATTCGTGTGCTTTGGATCTCTTAATCAACAGTTTTCATTTGATCCTCACCACAATTCCTTTGAGGAACTCTTGAAGAATGCCCCCAAAAGTGAGCCAATAATTTCAAGTCGGTTGAATCATCTGTTCTGACAATCATGCACGACATTTCCTTATCTCTTGTTGGTCTTCAAAAATGGCTTCAAACTTTGAATAAAACTCTGAATTGGTTATCATGATGAAGGAAAAATATATATGGAAAAGAGGTTTTGTAAAGAACGGAGCCGAAATTGGGTCACTGGTTGCTAGATTGAATTATAAAAATTTGAGATTGTTTCGTGTTGGAAGTTAGTGGGCATAATTAAGGGAGCTATATTGGACAAGGTTATACGGTTGTTTGGGCTTAAAAATGGGTTAGATTGTGTGGCTTAAATAGGCTAAGTCAGTTAAATTGGATAGAGGCCAAATTGGGTCGTGGGTTTATTATTGGGTCGAGTAAGGGTTATACAGTTGGTTGGTTGACGCAACTTTGGTACAAAGACAGCGATGGAGATGGCTCAGAAAGGAAGAAAGGGAACAAGGGTTGATCGATATTACGCTTTGATACCAAATTGATGCAGAATAGAGAGGGAGAAAGGGGAGAGCTGAAAAACACAATGGCCACACACAACCTAATCACACAAGGCCACAACCTTTGAACTCCCAATTTCATTAATCAACTTTGCATGATACCATGCCAAGCATTCTAAAGAGAAACTAGAATCCCTAATAGAATAGGAAACGAAATATTAATAAGATTCAAATTAAACTTTAATTAAAAAATAAATAAAATAAATATAAATACTCAAGACGTAATTTTTTAAAATTGTAAATACAGCTTCCATGCCAAAGTTGTTGTGTGTATGCATGGACATTGAACTCTATATGCCTCATCAATATATTTACAGTTTCAAGGTGAACTAACAACACTAACTTGTAGAGAATGCGCCTAATTATCTTACTTGTTTTTCATCCATATATGAGAAAGGTTTATTTACCTTTTATGTTTCAAGGAAAGGAACCAACATAAAGTCTCTTCGAATGGAAAGCAAGTTGAGATTTATCCTTCATTTATCACAGAAGGACGAACATTCTCTTGATAAAATGATCATTTATCACCACATCTAACCTTAGCTGCATGTGAATCAGGGGAGAGGGAGGGACCGGGGAGCGGGGGAACATAAACAAATCTAAGGTTGGGAGTGCCTAAGAGAGTGTTTATGTATTTTATATATAAATATATTGTAAGAAATTTTTTTGTTACTTGGTTGTACATATAGTGTCTACATTACAATATCACTTAAACTACTAAAATATAAGTACAGTGAATTCTCAATAAAGTAACAATTCATCACCAATAGAATACATCTTTAATTGAAAGATCTATCAAAAAATCACAATTCTTTAATTCTATATAGGAGAGTCAAAATCTATGATAAATGTTTGTTATCTAGTAGGAAGCATGATTCTATCTCGACCGAACCCGTTTATAACAAAATTCTTGCACTGGACCGCAATGCAGTTCTGGAATGAAAATGTCACCCCCATTAGCTATTCCTACAACTAGGCACCCAACACAAATCAAGTGAGGCTTTCAAGGAAGGCTCAAATGAGCAAAATATCTTTTGACAAGACTAATTACTCATTTGAACCTTGCAATTTCTTTTTTGTTTTATTATCTCATGCCTATTAGTTAAATTCTGCACATCCTAACTTTCCAGAATTCTCATTATGAGACTCTTATGCTTCCTGCCAAATCCCTCCCATGATAATTCTGCCATTTAACTTAACTCCTAGTTTTAACATCCCAACAAGATTAGCGACAACAAAAAAAAATTATGTTCCAACTTTTTATCTAAGTTTACCTGTGGATGAGCAATGCCTTTGATGTTTCTGGCAACATGAACTGGAAGATCAAAAGTAGCACAAGCGCGAGAATAAACAATCACATCCTCCAGAGGGGTGAGAAAACCATGATTCCTTGCAGAGAGAGCAGAACAGACAAAATCTAGGACGCAGATGTCCGTGCATATCCCTACAACCAATATCTTCAGAAAGAAAATATGGGCCAAATTACAAATGCATTTTCACCATCATGTAAAGCAATAGAACTCAAATTAATTCCCATAGAGAGTCAATTTAACAATGCAACATTAGAAATGAATGGTCACTTTGTGGGAAATAGAAATACTTACAACTTTGATCTGGTTGGTTTTCACCCAATCTACAAACACATTGGAACCATCTTTCTCAATAGAACCGATAAACCCGTCAATGCAATCCTTGCATCTAAGAGTTACATTTGGTTCATGTTCCAACCACTGCAGAGCTAAACATAATAGAAAGAAATCAAGAAAGGAGAACAAATTATACAATACATGCTTCTCAAGTCACTACTAGTAAATTCATTGCCAAATTAATATATAGTAACTAAGCAGAGATCAAGCCAGACCAGATATAGAGGAGATGGAAAATACCAGGAACCAATTTTGATTCATCTGTTCCTGCTATACAGTGAGGAGGATAGGGATGCTCTGGGATATCAGGGTGATGAGAATCTAGAAAAGCAAGAACAGGCCATTTATTATCACAAAACACTGTGGCAAGCCTCAATGTCTCATCGACCATTCCAGAAATTTGTTTGTCGGGCGCTGTTGGAGCCTGCAGAGAAAACAATTCAACACAAATATATCATTTTTAACATTTTAATGGAGAGAATCTTAACAAGTCAATGGCCATGTAAAATATAACAAAAAGAGGAAAAAAGCAATAATAATATGTTACTAAAACGATTAACTCAAACCAAAATTAGAATACACAGCATGCAAATATAATATAGTATAATGTCTATGAAGTAAAGGAGATCATTTAGAGCACAAAATAAGATCTCATTGATTACTTTTAGATAAATTACACTTTGCCCCGTTTATGTTTGGCCATTTTTCCACTTTGGTTTTCAAGTTTAAAGTTTTTATTAATTTACTCCAAAAGCTAACTTGTGTCCAAAATTAAACAGAAAATGACACTTTACAGTCAAGTGGTGTAAAAATATTTATTATGTATAGTTCATGCATCTTACACAAACCCAAATTCCAATATAATAATAAAATTTTTATGTTATGTGACAAATAATGTGACATTTTCTATCTAATTTTAAATAAAAGCTAACTTTAGATGTAAAGTAGAAAAACTTAAAGCATGAAAGGCCAAATGAGAAGGGAAAAAAAAATTTAAAGGGCGAAAGTGAGAAAATGATCAAAGATAAAGGAACAAAGCGTAATTGATACTATGATATTTGCTGATTTGATCAGGATCAAAGTACTTGGGAAAAAACAAAAAACAAAACAAAAACAAAAACAAAAACAAAAAAACAAACAAACTTGACTCAATCAGCTGTTGGGCTAGTTCAATCGATTTTTCATCATTGGAAACAGAGGCCATGTTTGTTTCGCGGCTTGAATGGCCGGATTGGACTACCATAGCTGTGGGTCCCACCCACAGCATGTTCGGTAGTGAAATGGGAGAACAGCTTGATAGTCAAGGGCTTAGTAATCCCTCTCAGTAGTGGATTAGCTTGGCTAGATTTTGGATGGAATTAGGAAAATAATAAGGGAATTGAGTCTATTTTATACAAAAATTTTAGGCTCCGTTTGGTAAGCCTCTCAAATTATAATTTCACCCATTGATTTGAGTGTGTTGTTTGTTTTGAACTTTCAAATTATAATTTTACACCCATTTCTTAAAACTCAATTCAAAACATAATCATTACTTTTCAAAACTCATAACCAAACACATAATTCAAAACCCTTTTCAAAACTCAATTCAAATCAATATTTTAATTTTTTAAATATTTTAAATATTTAAATATTTTAAAAATATTTTAATTTTGTTAAGATTTTAAATATTTTAATATTTAAATATGTTACGATTTTTTAATTTTTTAATTTTTTGAATATTTTAATTTCAAAATATTACGATTTTAATTTTTTTAATTTTAAAATATTTTATAAAAATAAATTCAAACTCTATTTTATAAAAATATTTTTAAATATTTTAATTTTTTTGTTATGTATTTGGTTACGATTTGAATGTAGAGTTGTGAAAATAGTATGGAGTTTCGAGTTATATGTTTGGTTATGAGTTTTAAAAATAATTTCTTAATTGAGTTTTGTTTTATGTGTTTGGTTACGATTTGAATGTAGAGTTATTTTTAAATTTAAAATATTAACATTTTAAATTATTTAAATTTTTTGAATATTTATTTTAATTTTTTACTTATTAAATTTTTTAGTTTAATTAAATTATTTAAATATTTATGATTTAAATTTTTTTGAATATTTATTTTGAAAAAAAATTATTTCCTTTGTAGAATTTTCAATTAAAAAATTGATTAATATTATTTTCTGTTAATAATAAAAAAATTTAATTGAATTTTTAAAAGAGTTTGGTTATGAGTGTTTATCAGAATTTTCAATAATGTGAAAGTAGTGTGTTTTGTTATAAGTTATAACAATTTGAATTAAGTTTTGAAAACTCTTTCCAAAACTTATAACCAAACAAATTTTCTTACTTCACATGTCAAAGTTTCACTTTATTCAAAATTCATAACCAAACAAATTTTCTACACTCAAATCATAATTCCACAACTCACAAACTCAAAATATAACTCATACTCTCAAATCATATTTACAAAACTCTACCAATCGCAACTTTATTTTTTTTTACCAAGTGCACTTGTTTGTTCTAATATTTGCTTTAATTTTTTTAATATAAAAATAATTTATTTATTTATTTTATATAAAAATAATTTGATAATCTCAGCCTTATATTATCATCAAAATAAATATAATTTTACTTAATTCCTCTCTAACAGTTCTCACGTTAACAAACACGTTAACAAACTCTTCAGTAACTCTCACCAATAATCACATCCACCTTAATCCCCAAAACAAACGTGGCCAAAAAGATAAGAACTAACTATAAGTTTCTTTTATATATCTTCCTTCATTTTCTCAGCAACCAAACAAATCACGAAAAAAAAAATCGCAAAAAACACAAATAAACATTAAAAAGAAATAATAGACACGTTCTAAATAAATGAAAAGAGAAGAGATATATGTATGTATGTATGTATGTATATTGAGATTGAGATTGAGATTGAAAAAGTACCAAATTGCCAGCTCCGACTGTGCAGAAGCCATTGACGACGTCGACGATAACCAGACCAGTTTTAACGTCTCCTGACACAACCAAAGATTCCTGCTCCACCGGAAGCTCTTCCTTCAACAAATCAATCTTCTGCGACCTCACCATTCTTCTTCCTGTTCCTGATTATATAGGCCCCGTTTGGGACTTCAGATTTTTCCCTTTTTTTAACACATCACTCTTTTCAAAAGTGTTCATTGTTTTTTAACTCGTACAGCAGTTATTTATACCACTAATTTTGGTACTTTAATTAAGCACCAATGACATGATAATAAATAAAAAAATAAAAAAAATAAATTAAGATCAAAACATCACATCATTGTGGGTGGAGCCTACTGCCCCACTAATTTTAGTGCTCTAATGGAGCACTAATGACATGGCAATGAATAAAAAAAAACAATAAAAATGCTAGAGGCCCCAAAAATTCTATCAAAAGTTTTACCAAATGTCTCACATGGGTGTGGGACCCACATGGGATCCACATTGTGTGGGTCCCACACCCATGTGAGATATTTGATAAAATTTTTGGTAGAATATTTGGGGTCTCTAGCATTACTCAAAAAACAAATCAAGACCAAAACATCACATCATTGTGGGTAGAGCACACTGCCAACTCATTAGAGCTACCTTTAGAGCTCAAAAATTAGAGTTCCAAAGCATTTTTCTTAACTCGTAAGGCCTAGGAACAGATTTTTTTAATAATTTTTTGATTTTTAGTTAAAATGTGATGTAAAAAAAATAGTATGTTTGGGATGATTTTTTAACTTTTTATGAAAAAATGTGCAAAAAATAAAGAGAAATGAAAATCTTTTGTTGACTTTTGATTTTTTTTAATAATTTTTTGACTTTTTAACTAAAAATGTCATTTGCCAAACGAGGCTTAAGATTAGAATATTTATACATAAAAAAAATTAAGAAGATTGGATATATAATTTTAAAAATAATTATTTATTTTTTTAATTTAAATTTATTTAAATATATATAATTTATTAATTTTTTTAATTTTTTTATATAAATATTTTATTTAATGAAATTTAAAATATAAATGGTTTGTATAATGAAAATCAGCCCTAAAATTAACTTACTAAACTCAATTAATTTGAAAAAAAAAAGTCAAAATTTATCCTAAACATTAAAATAAATAAAATAAAAATATAAAGTAGTTTTCCTGTCTAGACTCCTTAGGTTGGGAGGATCTCCGGTCAAAAACTTAGGAAAAAGCCAAAATAAAAGAAAGCAATGTGGATGGATGTCGACGTGAATTAATGAATTTTAATTTTAAAAAAAAAAAACGAAGTGATTCTCTGGAAGGTTCACAGTCAGAAAGCAGTCGCTAGCTAGTTGTTTGAGACATAAAGCAGTTTTTTTCTCGAAAGCAAGTCATTGGTACCGTTCATTGAAGTTAAAAAATTCGGTTTTATATGATACATAATTAAATGATTAGCCAAGTTTTTATAAAAATGAAACTAAAATTGATGTAGATTAAAAAGAAATTAAAAAAATTTATGTTACTATTAAATTTAGAAAAAATTAGTTTAGGATCTCTCTTCTATTTTTAGTAATGAAAAATATCTATAATATTATTTTATGATATCTAAGGTTCCTCAACTCTACACTCATATATCATAGAGAAATTTGACTCTCTCAAATCAAATCTCATTTCTCTCTTTCTGCATTCCCTATTTCATCTCTCTTTCTCTAAATCCAAACCTCATTTGATCGAATCCTTAAATCTCTTTTTCGAAAACGAATCGGAATCGGAATCGGAATCGGAATCGGAATCGGAATCCAAACCCAAATCCAAATCGAAATTCAGAGTCGAAATCGCATTCAAGTTCATCAACATCGCATAATTCTCTCTCTAAATCTGCAAAATCATCAACCTCTCGTTGTAATTCAAGAACTCTGACGACGCAATCTAATTGTAGTGCCCTAGATTGTTCAGTTCCAGTTGGTTTCACTAGAGAAGAGGTAACTTTTTCGGCAAGTAATCGACGAATTCAACCTCACTACCACCACCATCACCTTGTTTTTGCTTCGGCTTCGGCCTCCAATTCCTTCTCGTGGACGACTTAAATGATTTCAGGTGAGAACGGCTAACTGGTTTCTCATTGTGTCTGTAGGATTAATTTGATCGGATAGTCCAGCTGCTTCCTAGGTTCAGTTTATACTATAGCCTTGTCAGATTTATGTTCCTACCGTTGGATGGGGCTTAATCTAACACTCATCTTCCACTTCACAGATTCGTCTTCTAGAAGACTATCTTCTATTTATCATGTGTCTTTTGTTGGATGACAAGCTGTCTCCAGATATCCTTTGCGGGCTTATAGCGATGCGTCTAGGCTCTTATCCTTTCTCTTGGTAGGAGTTGGGCTTTGGGCGTGGGCTCATATTTTTTTCCCTCCATAGATAACTTTGACATTCAATTTTTTATTTCCATGGAAGCATCATTTTCGTCCGTGGCAATAACACCAACTACTAAAATAAGAAAAATGTTTGACATCTCGATCCTTAATAAAAAAATTATAATTTTATATATAATGATGTGAAATGATAAATGTCAATTTTGATTTGTCACATCATCAGGTGTATTTGAGGGTCTCAAATGTAGGTCTCTAGTATTACCATTACAATAATAAGCATTCACACTCTGCTTGATCAATGAGAAAATAAAAGAAATTATTTGAATTTCTTACCTAGGTGAAAAAACAAAAAGAAATGATTGGGTTTCTCACTTTCTTATTTAGATAGATTGTGATTAAAAGAGTAATTTTGGCTTCTCACCAAATCTTACTATTTTTGGTGAAGTTTTGGGTGATTTGGCTTTCCCACCATTTCTCTTCATTTCTCACTCACCATTACTCACCTCATGAATCATCCAAACAAGTGAGGACTCCATTTCTTTTCTTTTCTTACAAAACCCCTTGATCTAAACTAGAGGTGGCAAATGGGTGAGTCAAAACGGGTTATACATCTAAAGTAATTCAACACAACCTGTCTATTTAATAAATGGACTTAACAGGTTGGGTAGAATTGGATACGAGTTGAACGAATGAACTCAACCAACCCATTTACCTTTTTTTTCATTTTTTAAAAAATTATTTTTAATTTTTTTTTTTTAAATTTTAGTAGTAGTGATAGAAGTATACTAATTTAGATGGACTTAAATGGATACCGATGTCCAATCCATTTAAACCCATTTATTAATTTAAACAGATTAATATAAATTTTAAATAGGTATAATTAGACGGGTTCATGAATTTGAATTAGATTTGACACATTAGATTTGACACCTCCAATCTAAACCTGAGTGTTAGTGCTTTATTGAACTAGAGACGGTTGCATCAAGGCGCCTGGATCATCTGGGGTCAACTTTAGAGAAGTGTTCCTACAGGATATAAACACCTCGTTTTGCTTAAGAAAAAAATATATTTGTTGCAATTTTTGGAGGCATCTCGCTTCCTCTGCGTATTTTTCCTTCTTCCCTTTTCTCTCGTCATCCACCGCCTCCTTCCTCCTTTTTCTTGCTCCCTCGAACCCTAGATAAGGCTAATAAAATGAAAGTAAATTTTGAGAATCTCAATAAGAAAATGCCTAGTTGTTGATCAATCAATCCTATATATTATGTTTTCAAATTAAACCCCCCTACATACACACACAAAATGTACAATTTCATCGAAAAATTGTCCAACACTCTGCAAATAACGTCGTAATTCATTCAGAGGCAATTTGGAATCCCATACAAAATCTGCCAATGAAGCGAACCAAAAGGCTTGGTACAGCCTAACAAGTCTACAAATCTCTAGCAGCTGAAGTAACGCTACCCTCTCGCAAGTCGCCGACGAGACACAGCCCCGACAAGGGTGTTTATGAAAATTATAGGGAAGAATTGTCCAATTTATCATGTTTCTAGATCTACAGTTTTGGGAGAGGAAGAAGAAGAGAAAAACAAAGAAGATGATGAGAGATGGGGTAGGGGAGGACAGTAGGGAAGGAGAAGGAAAAGAGAGAGGGGCGAGAGCTCCGACAGTCTTCATTTGTTGGCTTCGTTGATAGCGGTCGCAGAGGACGTTGGCGGTCATCGACGATGTCAGCGAGGATGGTGTGTCAGCCTTCGTCGTCTTCTCGCTCCCCTCTCCCGTTACGTAAAGCTCACTTTTCTTTTCTTTTTTGGTTTCAGTACACACAACACAACCACGTCATTTTGTACACTTCATGAAGAAATCACACTTCAGAGAATCCAAACGCTTTGTCCAGTCCCAATCAAACACGCATCACACGTACTACCGAAAAAGGGAAGGAAAATTACACTAATAACCTGGAAGATTTCTTCAATTATCAAGACACTTCTTGAGTTTATGACAAACTTGTGACACCTCCTCTCATCTCAAAATACGATCAATCAGTGGTAAGTTGGATGAGAAGGAAGTCTCCGTTAATAGAGAAGAAGAGAGGGAGGAGGTGAAGGGAGAGGGGGAACAATATAAAGCATAAAATGGGTTGGGGGCTATATATATGAGGGGAAATTAATAATTTCATTAGGGTGCATGTAATTTTACATTGTTTGTTAACTCGATTTCTTTTTTTTTTTTTTTTTTTAACATATGTACGTTGACTCGGTTAATCTTGTCAATTAACCTTGTCGTTAATGTAAGAGAGATTAGTGTAATTACAGTAAAATTATGAGACTTATTGTAATATTAAAAAAAAAAGTAAAAAAAAAAAACAACACTACTTAAGATAAGTCAATGTAATTTACTTATAATTTTATATTACCTAAATCGAACGTGGGGTATCGGAGGAGATCCAATACCCGCACCACCCCAAAGCGGGTGTGAGTGAGAAAAATGCCTCCCTTGAATCTTCATTGGGTCGGGAAAAGACCCACCCGTTCAAGGTAGGGCAAGCCAATATTGCCAAGCCGAGAAACACATCATGTAGCTTGACACGAGTGAGAAAAATGCCACCCTTGAATCTTCATTGGGTCAAGAAAAAACCCACCCGTTCAGGGTAGGGCGAGCCAATATTACCAACCCGAGAGACATCATATAGCATGACGTGATAGGATTACACATGTAGCTTTCTTTTTATTCGGTTGGACAGTTGCCAACTCAACAACTATTAATGTAACTAAAGGCTTCAATGGGCTCTGTAGTACAGTTTTTATAAGGTGATTATCACTTATTTTAATTTGGAAGTTTGTATTAGACTGTTTAGTATAATTTTTACTTATAACTTATTAGATAGAAATAACTTAAATAAATTGAAAAAAAAAACTAATTATTTGAAAACTGGAGAAAGAGTGTTTTTAGTTTCTACTTTCTGATTATCAATTTTTAATTTAAAAAAAAAAAAAAAAAAAAACCCTCCACCTAACAGGGTCAATGAATGCTCTTACTAAGGCCATGTTTGGTTCATGAATTCAAAAAATGATTTGAAAAAGAAATGAAAAAAGATTGATAAAATATTAATAAAATATAATTACAATTCACTTACTTTTACACACTTTTTTCTTTTTTCTTTCGAAATCTCTCTCTAAATTCATGAACAAAACACAGCCTAAAGGAGCCCATAATGTTACGGCACACAACTGAGGTTATTCTCTCCATTTATTCTTATTGCACTTTATTTATTTAATCTAAATTTTACAGTATTTCTAATTATTACAATATTGTAATAGTTAATCCTAACATTAATGGTTTGCTTCTGTAACAAGATGGATGCTACCACTCCTAAGTACTCAAAAAAAAAATCCTAACATTAATAATCTAACTTACAATGATGGAATGAATTTCAGGCTCGACCATAGTTTAAATTGATTCAATTTAAAAATAAACTAAGGACTAATATATTATTTACGATTCTATGAAATTTAAAACTAAGCCAAATAATGAAAATTTTAAAACAAAACCAGACCAAATCACTAAAGCGGTGAAATTAAAATTAGAATCATGGTTTTCAAAAGCATAAGAATTGTTTAAATTATTGTTTATAACTAGTTCTACCCTATCTAAGAACAGATTTGCAAAAATAGAAGGTTACAGCTTATTGTATATATTTGAATGTTTGCTGTAAATAACAAATTATATATATAAGTACATATAAATGGTCTCAAACTAAATCTGTAACCATAAAATCACATGCCAAACCATGCATTGAATGACATGCTTTGAAAATGGGACAACGGAAGAAGACTCGGAAGAAATTACCGTTCTCTTTCACCATGCTTGGTATATTGAAGAACCATATCTTTCCCTTCATATCCCCCCAGTTGCTTAGTATCCCTCAGTCCTCCCCTTGCTATATAAACAAGAGCACCGTCTTTCTAATAAAAATGATCAAGAAACCTCCACACAAAGATGTGCTTTCCAAAAGCTAACTCACCAATAGTCTAAGAGAACCTTTCTTACTTATGAACAAAGTTACAGCTTCAATGAAATTGTGAAAGGGACTTCTTTATATAAAAATTACAGTTAATCAATGCTCAAAACAGTGTAGTTTTATACCAATAAGCAAGGTATGATATTTTTTGTTTCCTAATAGACCAACCTTGCTTCTTGTTATGCCCAAGCACAGTCTGAACTCACAGTATTTTAGGGTTAAAATTACGAGATACTCATGGTATTTATGCTTACAGCAACTAACATGTGAGTCAATCCCTGATATACAACATAACACCTTATGATTAAAAGGCACCTCAACAAATGTTATACGTGATGTAGACATTAGTGGACAAGCTGGGAAGAAAGAAAGAAAGAAAAAGAGGATATCTCATTTGTCTTTGTTGGGATCTTGTGGGAGATGTAAACCCATTAGCCCCAGCAAATTGGAAGCTGGACCAGGTAGTCCTTGTTGAGAAGAAAAGGAATCCAGAAAACTCTTCACAAGGTTCACATCCACATCCACTGGAGTAAACTCCTCATCCATGCCTTCCGTGGCATTTGATTTTCCATGCACATCTATGGCTTCCTTGGCGTTTGATGTTCCCTACGTTTTCAAGTTTAAGCAATACATACTAAGTAAAAATAGACAAGCCAAAAAGAAAAGAAAAAAATTCACAAATCTAAAATATGAGGGGGCAATGTAATGAAATTATAAAATTAAATAAAGCAGAAACATATCACAGAATATGACATTTTATTAGAGTTAAAATTTATGATCCCAATCTGTTTGCCTGTCTTGCATATAGAGCAATGAGACGACATTCATTTGGCCAAAGTGGCCAAAACCAAGTGTAGATAAAGCTCAGTTGAGTTGATTTTGGTTCTCCATGAAAATGAATCCAAAGAGAGAACTAACCTCATTTTTATTCACAGATTCTGCATGAACAAAACTTTTGTCAAGTGTAGTAGTCTTCAGTTCCTCATTCAGAGCATCAGAATAGGAACGCATGAATGTATCCCCTTCCTCCTCATTATTCTCGGAAGGCTCCATATCGCTTCCATCTTCAGACTCATCTACAGGTTTTAATATTTATGCAGTCATTAGAACAGAATAAATTAAAGAGGAAAACAATTTTTGTAAGTTGAACTTAAGAACAAATAATTATAAACCAAGAACTATGAGACTCACGAACTATGAAGTACCAACACTTAAAACAAGTGTCGTATCCGTGTCGGACACATGGACACTTCGAGGACACGCAAACACTTCGGGGACATGTATAAGACACACTACATGGCGTGTCCTCTTATTTAATTAATTTATTTTCAGGGGACACTTCAGGAACACATTAGGGACATGTTAAGTAGTCTTTTTCCCTATTTTATTTAGTGCTTTTGATGAATGTTGAATGTCTTTTTTTTTTTTTCCTTAGATTTAAATACTTGATAGATCATCCATAAAAAAAGATATAAACTGTAAATATTAATTTAAAAGTGCTTTAAAAAAATAGAATTAGAGTTAGTTTTGTTAATATTGATTGTTTGTAGAAGTAATATTAATCTAGATAGCACCTTTTTAGAGGTTTTTCATGGTGTCAATAACCACACCCGCCAACGTCGACGCTCGAGCCGAACCCCTCGCCAAGCCCAAAGCAAATCTAACACCCCCTTTGGATGAACCCAATCAACCCCAAAGAGTGAGCAAACGAAACCCCACAAATACAAAGCCACCGATCAATGAAGAAACAAATTATCCACAGACTCCGCATCAGCATAACACATACAACACTGATTCACTAAACATGCCCCCGCTGCATCAAATTATCCAACGTAAGATTCCAACCTAAGGCTACTGTCCACATGAAAAAAGCAACCTTAGACGGAACCCCCCAGTGCCCACACACTTTTCCATGGAAAGATTTTGCCACAGTCCCCCACCAAACCCCAATATAATGATGCTATTGTGAACCAGCCCTTTGCACCCACCCCATTCCACACCATGACATCTTGTCCCACCCTAACAGTCCCCAAACCATATAAAAAACCTCACAACTCCACCAACTGATATAGACGAATTCTTGTATGTAAAGGTCACAAATAATTTTGAGCCCTCTGCATTAATGTATTAGCATAGTAATTTTCACATACAAGACAAGCAATTATCATCTTCGAGTAAAGAAATTTTACTATGAAAAACACACCCCCCCAAAAGAAAGGCAATTGTACTTAGACAAAGCTTGTAGCATAGACAAACAATGAAAGCAACTTCTTTACACTCTCCTTTTTATTGTTTCTTTCAAGAAAAAAAAAAATTTGTTTAGCTCATTTGCCTCGCTTAAAAGCTTGCAATGCTTAGACTGTTCTAAGACAAAAAATAAATCCACTAGGAAGAAGTTAAAAGTGGCACCAATTGAAAATAAGATGAGGGAAACCCATTTGAGATGGTATGGTTTTGTCTATTGTAGGAGTCGTTTAGGCCTGGTTTGGCTTATACTATATAAGCCAAAAAGTCAAAAAGTTACTCCAAAATCCAAAAAGATATCACTATTCACCCAAAAAAAAAAAAAAAATTTAATTTTTTTCTGCCCAAGTACACACCAAATTGACAACAAGCCAGTTGCTGTGCAGCGGCAGTGCACCTAAATGAAAGGATTGGGTGTGATTTGCACACACACCGCTGTTCGGCCTGTGGGGCCTATCACAGATTCCGTTTTGATAATCTGAACCGTTAAATGTGTAGAACTCGTCGAGTACTATATGTCTGCAAAAAATCACATTGATTGGATATCGATAACTATATGATCAAATCAGTTATGTACAACAAATGGATGGTGTTATAATTAATGATTGAAAAATAAATAAGTCTGATCAGATAGCTATCGATATCCGATTAACGTGATTTTTTATAGGTAGATAGTGTTCGACGAGTTACACACATTGAACGGTTCAGATTATTAAAATGGGACCTGTGATAACCCCCACAGGCCAAACAAAACCGTCCAATGCTTTGTACAAAAATTAGGCAATAATTTCCATAGCCAATTCACTCCAGCCGGTTGTACGGCTAGGGCCCACCTCTCACTAATCATCTCTTACACACTTTTTTTATACAATATTTTAATACACATTTTTTCATGAAAAGCTAAAAAGTTAACTCAAACTTCCATATTTTTTTCTCAACTTTTTTAGTCCAAAAAGACAAAAAGTGCACTTTTTTAGAACACCCCAAACCAGCCCTTAATCTACGTAAAGGTGGTAAACAAATAGAGGAAGACCAAGGAGAACTTGGGTTGAAGTAACAAGAGAGGTCATAACTATCTTAACTGACATATGGCTATAAATAAAAACCACTAGGAGGAAATGGATATATAGAGCCAGACCCATATAATTGGGACAAAAGCTAAGGGGTGTTATGGGCCCTAAACAATGGAGAAGGGTTGTTTTGGAATTTCCATATTACTAACCAGCACTGGTAGCCTATCAGTTAAGAGGGCAAACTCAGTGGCAAATCATAAATACAGACTTCTAGGGTTCAACTGTCGCAGGAGTCTTCGTAACTTAATCAACACATGCGGCTTGTGGGTGATTAAAGGCATCTGGAGATTACTCTGCATGGGTAGATTGAAAGGACCCTTCCTTAGGGAGGTTCCTCATCATCAAAAAATGAAAAATGGAATTTCCATATACTTGTGTTGAGCGTTCAAGGGAGAAAAGGTTAGGGCTTCTAAATTAAGACTTTCAAATGAAGAACCAATGTTGTTAATCCTATATCAACTAGTGTATCGATTTTTCCATTGGTATGGTACATACATTTCAATTTTGATCAGTATGAATATTGTATCAAAAACATTTATATTTACTTGGAAAAAAATTTGATGTACATAATATGACATTCAACACCATACATTTTAGCATAACAAAGGCTAGCCGTAACGAATAGTTTTAGGGTTGGCCTATGCTTGAAGATCCGTCTCTAGAGCAAAGACTAGGCATGTTCTGCTTTAACCATTCAAATAATAAGCTATACATAAATGCATTAACTATACAATAATATCCATATACATATCAACAAATCAAGTGAATTATACAACAATGTTCGGTTTTTAGCATAATATTTCATGCATATAATGTAATCATATAGATTTTGTTTCTTAAGCTCCAAATGCACTTTTAATAAGGTAAGGCCCCAGGTACATCATACATTTTCTGAGTAAAACTAAGGAAAAATAAATTGAAATATAGTTCATATTGCACCGCATCGTAGACTTCAAATGCATCCTAGAGCAAGTCTTCAAAGTGATAATAACGACAACTGTACAAATATCGATATGACAATGCTGCTTAATAAGACACACAACATTTTCTCTAGACTTCTATTAATGTTAGTGTTACCAATCAAACCAAATCTAGAAGAGATCCCTAGAGTCTAATGAACAACAAACATAATACACACTTCTTGAAGAAGCAGAAATGGGAGACCGAACTGTAGGCAATCCTCCACAGTGTGTCGTCGATCTCACAATTTCCGTTCCCAACAGGGCCGGCCTGCCTTCCCCAAGACCCAGCCCTTGGGGAAGGCAAGGAGGACGACCACCTCAACCCTTTTGCTTTCTATTGTTTTTTAATAGAAGAAGAAATTAAGAGGTAAAAATTTATTCCCATAGTTCCTCTCATCTCCCAAAGTTATAACTGAATCACAAAATCCTCGAAAAGCAACCATTGCTGAAAATTTTCTCTAAAATTGTTATCGATTGAAATTTTCAGAGTAAATAGAAAGGCTAGAACTCAGGTAGGTTAAACTCAATCAACCTACACCGGACTCGATTTGTTCAAGATAGGGCAAGAATTTTACTTCTGTAAGCCAAACTTAGGCAAAAATTAATTAGCCCAAATTAAATTCGAGTTGGATTGGACATAATCATTGGGCAGCTCAAGCTAACTCGCACCCAACTTCTCAGGTTATACATATTATGTATTATGTACATACATATACATAACATGTGTCTTGTAGCCACTTGTTAGATTAATAAATAAAAAAAAAAAGAATTTAAGCCTAGCCACTTGTTAAATCTTTCATCTGGATCAAATTCCCATTTAAAAGAAAGTTTTTTTCTTGTATGTCCGAAGCAACCATTACCAGTGCCAACATCTCACCTCCACAGATCCCATTGTCTGACCTCTGGTTCTCCACCCCACCCCCTATTAGAGATTAGGTTTCCAATAATGTTCTGATTCAGTTTCCTATTTTAAATTAAGGTTTCAATCCAATATATATTAGGTCTTTACATTGTAATCTTTAGCTTTGAGAATAATAATATTGAGTTAGCTAATTAAAAACCTAATTAAACAAAGATGGGTTAGCTCAAGAGTATATAACAGTTAAAAGGTGTACCAAAATCCATATCAGACGAGGACCCTTCTCCAGTATCCACATTGCTTCTGGTGTCTTCTGGAGCTTGGCATCCCATTACTGACTTGATGTCTTCCATAAAACGATCCACATCAAAGCCCACAGCTTCTGGGTTTCTTCAAAAAAGATAAGCAAAAAAATTATATATATATATATATATATATAAATTGTTAAATTTGGCACATATGACATGAAGCTTGAAATCAGAATAGGCATCAATGCTTCAAATTTGATTTGACCACCACACTAACCGCAAGTAACTATGGCATTTTAATCAGTTGCAGCTGAAGATATTATTGACTCTATAGCCCTATAAGGAAGAAGGTACTACTTAAAACAAAAACTGGTTCATCCCACTAATAATACATGCTAATGTTTCTTGTAGCTGCAGGTTGACCACGTAAGAAAGGCAATTACGCAAATCAACAGAGTTTTCCAATCAAAACAAAAATCAGATTTCATCTTTATCCTGCTCAATGTAGTTATGCATTGGTCACTACAGCCTGCACAGGCCATGACATCCCACATCAACATACCATCGGGAGATGAATCCAAAAAGTCCATCTTAGGCCTAATCTGAACCATTTTAAAATTTTCTTTTATCCCCTACATCTTTGAACAGCAATTTTCAAACTCAAAATCTACTAAATTTAACATGAAAAAAAAAAAAAAAAAAGAAGAAGGAGAAAGTTAACGAAAGTCTTGATAGCTAATCTTGAAATAAATGTTCAGAATGGCATGGAACAAATATATACATGGTAGGAGACATTTTTTGCCAGTTTATTTCAATTTATTTACTTGATTGGGTTTAGATTTTCATTTCTAAGCTAGTCTATTTACCTCAAGGTTGGAAATTATGTTGTCGGTAGAGTCCGGCATGCATTTTGGAGATTTTTTTGTCCTACCAATGGTGACTTAAAAACCAACATAAGAAATATATCTCATACTGAATTGTAGTTAAACGTTTAATAAAATTCAGTGTCATTAACAGAAAACATTGATTTATTAGACTCAGGGTCAAAAATGCTTCTCTATATTATTCATGGAAATCATCAGAACACTCCTCCCTCGTCAAATTTAAAATAAAAAATAAAAAATAAAAAATCTTGGTTCCAAAATCATGTTCATTAACATCCATTAAACCCCCTCAGCACCACAACCACACTGGCATGCATTACCACAATTAAAACTTTGCACACAATAGAAAAGGAAGAAATGGTTAAAGAATTTCAGTATAGAATAAATGGGAAACACAGACTAACCTGTTTCCAGGAACTTCTGCTCCCTTATAGCTTGACATCTTATGGACAAATGCTTGCATGGATTTTGCTATGTCTCCAAGACCAAAATCATCTGAATTTTTGTCAAATGAGGGACCAGAGTCCTGCTGCTCTTTTGACTTCTGTTTCCCATTATGTTTTGAATTAAACAGTTCCATCTCCTTCTGTCTCTCAAGAAGAGCAGCATTCAGTTCATCCTCCCCATTGTAGAGCCATGAATCGTCGTCTGAAGAAGGAAGCACCTGACCCCTAAAATCATCAGCTGAATAGGGGAGAGCAAGAATCTCATCTATACGTCTCACTGGGGCACTCATCATTTCACTGCAAACATACTCTCATCTCAGTATTAGTAGTATTAGTAACAAAAAGTACTCAAAGTTGCAGTAGTAGCACCTATAGCAGTAGCATTAACAGGTGTAGAAGCAGGTAGCAGAAGAATAAATTATAACTGTAAGGCAATAACGAATGTCATAATTGTAGTCTGTGTTACATTTCCATTTGCTTCAGAGGAAACATCCAACAATATATGCTACATTGGGTGTGAGAGTATGTGTCCAAGTGTCAAATAAGATTTATTTAATTTTCATGTCAAATACACTGGGACACAACTAGATTTCAGAAATTTTTAAATACTTTATTTTTTTGAAGGTAAAAATCCAAGTAGCATAGACACGGACACGTGACGTGACATGATACGGACACGCCAACATGTCGATTTTCAAAAAATGTAGGACACGATACACTTGGAACATGTGAAAAATTATATTTTTATAAATTTATTACATGTGAAATATATGAATAGTTTATTCAAAAGTGATGGAGAAAAAAAATATATCCACAGCAACATAACACTAATTAAAATTAAAAAACCATATTCCATAACTTAAACATCACAATATCATTCACATAACAATTACAATCTACAGAATGCAAAACTATTGTCGAATGTAGAAATATACATGATATATTCATCTTATAAATGTTTCAAAACATATTTAGAGTGAATAAGCTGTATTCCAGAGAATGTTGAACATTGTTATTATGAAGATACTCATAGCATAGGTCGTGTTTAGAAGGTTCAAGAATTGTCTGAGAAGTATCCATTACTATGAATTACATTTTTAATTAAGACACGTTGAAAAAGTGTCGGACACTCGTTTTAGGAGTGTCCGCAAAGTGTCATGTCTGACAGGACATGCCTCCTCTATAGAAATGTCCATGCTTCTTAAAATGATGTTTACAAACTAAAATGGAGCTCTTTATGTATAAAATAAAAGTCTAATATATTACATAGTCAACTCAACTACTTATGCATATTTATTGGGTGTATGTCCAAACAAGCATATGGGATGCATAAAGTGTCATAGGCCCAATCAAGATGTGTATTTTACAAATTTAGAAAAATTCATGTAACATAACCAATAACTAAGAGAAAATGGATAAGGAAAAGTACTCATGAAGTGAATGGGGCTAGACATCTTCTCAATCATAAGTCTGAACATCTTTAATTTTAAACAAAATTTACTACAGCTATAAAAAGGAGCAGATATAATAAAAAGGAACACTACCACCTATGATTTCAAGAATTTCTAAATACTTAACAAACAAATGAGATTGGTGTTGACCCAAAAGAATAGTTACAGGTTTCCAGTGATATTTACAAAATGTACTTCACTAAACCAAAAAGAAAAAAAAAAGCATATACCTGGCCTTAGAATACAGAGAACTGTTTCTGTAATACTCTTGTGCATTCTCCATCAGGCGGCGATATTCCTTAGACCCTGGAAGTAGCCCATCAAAATACCCACTACTCTCCAAACTCTCGTTAAAAGCCTCCCACGCGGTCCCCTTCCCTTCCAATCCCTCCCGCTGCTGCCGCAACCGATACATCATCTCAAACCCACAGGCAATCTTCATCCCCAATTCCGCCTCCACATAAACACTTGTGTCGCTCCTCGGTGGCATTGGGTAACACTTGGGTGCCTGAAAAGTCTGCTGAACCATTTGCGCGTACATTGCTCTGGACATCCTCACAGACACTTGAACAATCTCTTCCCCACTCCCATTGCTCAAAAACTTGTCCATTTTCGCAGCATACTTCATTGAATCGATGTCGCGGTCATAGAACGCCTCCACCGCCAAGGAGATCAAGCATGGTTCGTGCTTCAACACCTGCGCTACAGATACAGGAACCCTAACCCTAACCATATGCACATTCTGCCTGGCTCTCTGAGGATAGTCTCGAATTCGATTATTGATTGCAGACTGAACAGAATCGGAAGCTCTAGATTGATCTGCAGAATTGATTAGATAGGTTAAGGACTGGGAAAGGCTGGGAGTTGAAGGGAAGTGGGTGGTATCGATGATGTGTAACTGGGCACGACGAATGAAGACGCGGTTGGTACTGTTGTCGGGGTTAAGCCAGCGGGGGAGGTGGAAGGCGGCCTCAATGAGGAGGAAGTCACCATCGGTGTCCCAGACACGAATTGAAAGGTGAGGGAAGTGGAGGGAGACTTGGAAGAGTAAGAAGACGACGAACCACTCGTCTTCGAGGTTGTCTCCGAATCGTACCTTGCCGTGGAGGTGGGGGAAGAGTTGTTGATGTTGTTGTTGGTGTTGGGAGGAGCAGATGCAGGTGGAGGTGGCGGTGGAAAGGGAGAGAGTGAAGGGCTCGTGCTGCCATATGTAGTCGGAGGTGTGGGGAGAAAGAGAGTGGAGGATTTGGAGGTGGAGGGATTGGAGTTGGGTGGTGGTGGGGTTTTTTGGGGATTGACAATTGTTAGAGGAGAAGTCGGGGAAGATAGAGTAGAAGACGGTGTCGTCGGGAAGTCTGGAGTTATTCTGTGAGAATATGGACGTCGAGGGGTCAGTGGCCTCTGCTGTTCCTGTTCCTGTTCCCTCCATAATCGCCTGACTGCTTCTATTGAAACGATCTGTAAATTTATTCGACAAGAGATGGGTTTAAACGAGTGATATAATTAATGATCATGGAAGATTTTTTATTTTTGAATTATATTTATAATAAAATATTATATATTTATTAAATGATAAAAAAATTTTATGATACATTTTATGATATTTTTTTTATGATTTATGTTATTACTCATAATTTATTTGACAAGAGATGGGTTTAAACGAGTGATAGGTTTTACTAACTTAGGTCTCGTTTAGCAAATGACTTTTTTAGTCAAAAAGTCACTAAAAAAATTAAAAAGTCAACAACTCATATCAAAAAGTCAAAGATTCTCTTTTCTCTCTATTTTTTACACATCTTTTCGTAAAAAGTCAAAAAGTCATCCCAAACATACTAATTTTTTTTAGCTCATATTTTAGTCAAATAGCTAAAAAGTTATTAAATTAGCATGTTCCCAAACGAGGCCTTAGGCCCCGTTTGGGGACTTACTTTTTTAGTCAATTAGTCAAAAAGTTACTAAATTAGCCAAAAAGCCAACAACTCATACAAAAAAGTCAAAGATTCTCTTTTCTCTCTACTTTTTGCACATATTTTCGTAATAAACCAAAAAGTTATCCCAAACATACAAGTTTTTTTTACCTACCTTTTTAGCCAAATAGCCAAAAAATTACTAAATTAACCTGTTCCCAAACGAGGCCTTACTATATGACAAATCAAAAAGTAATACTCCCCGTCTCAAAATATTAAATTTTTTTTTCAAAAATTAAGAAATAAAATAATATAAATTTGTTTTTTTGTTCTTTTTTTAAATTCACTAATAACACAAAAAGTATAATTATGATAATTAATATTATCAAAAAGAATATACTATCAAATGATAATTTTGAAAGATTAATATTTTTAAAATATAATAATTATACTATCAAAAAAAGTTAGATTTCTCAAAATGGACCATTATTTTAGAACGTAAAGAGTATATATTATGGGGTGATGTACTAATAAATTTTAAAATAAGAACTTATGATCTGTTTTGTTTTGTGTTTTTTTTTATAGACCAATAAATCGTATTATAGTGTATTTTATATATGAAGACAGTATTAAGTAGAGCGTGACTGGAATGTTAAGGGATAAATAAGGTATTTCATCCTACTTGAAATTACAAATTTGAGGTTTCTTTTATATAGTGTTTTTTGAATTTCACGTTGCAGAATTTGGAAAGATTCTAAACTCTGGTGTAACATTGGACAACAACACGGTGGTTTCGAGTGAAATGTAAATGGAAATGATACATTCCCAAATGTGACATTGGTACACAACGTTGTAAGCATTAGGGGCAAAAGTGACCAGCGACAACGAGGAGTGAGTTCATTGACACTGGAATCCGGCATGGAATAAGACCAGTGACCGTGGTGAGAATGCATGACAATGACACATTCAGGTATGTATGTTCATGATTCTGTTAGGCGAATATAGGGTTAGTGTTCATTCAGAGCTTTCACATTAATGTGTGTTCGATGTTGTGTGTATTTATGTATTTGATGTTTATGGCGTTAATGGGTATGTAGGGTTATGGTGGAGATTACGGTGGGCTTTTATGTGAATGTTAATTCGAGAATGTTAATCTGGAAATTGTACAATGTTAAATATAGGTTGCATGCGTGTTAATGGTAACATGAAGCTAACATTCATGTAAGTGTTCCATTAGTTTGGTGTCCTGTTTGGTAAATCGTTGTACATGCCTTGTGTTTGCCTTTGACATGTAGAAATTATTGCTAGTGTATAGATTAATGTGAGGAAGTATTTTGCAAATGACGCCACGTGGCGAGGTGGCTCCAAGATGTCGACCAAGGTGTCACGTGGACAGGTCATATTGCCGAGCTAGTTGCTGTAGTACCGAGGTTCGGTGCAGTAATGCCGAAATCCCGAGATATTTGGATAAGGAACAAGAGTCCAAAGTAAGCGGAGACACTCAATCTAGATACGGATAATGCTTTTTGGGGAGTTCATCCCTATTTGAATGAGAGTCCGAGATAAGCATTGAGCTTAAGTCATGTGAAGTGAGACTTCTAGAAGATTAGGTCATTGCTGGCTATAAGAGTAAAGCACCCTCGTGGGTCTAAGGTAGGCTTTAATTTGTGTATTGAGTACTTGTGCGAGATCTTTGAGAGATTGATTGACTGACTTGATCATCGAAGTGCCCCCAGGTGGACGAACCACCGTTGTATTCTCATTTTCTTGTTGGTGGGTGGTTGGCCTAATCTATTATACCGTGTGCTCTCCAGTTGAGTTTCCTATTTGGTTGTGATCGGAAATCATCACCCACAATTTGGTGCCGTTTGTGGGAACTTAGCATAGAATAGATGGCCAACAACGGGCAAGGAGAGAGAATCGAGGATGATCTTTATAGTGAGGAAGAGGAACATATTGGTCCTAATACTGAAGGAGGGAACAATAATGAAAAAGTATAGGGGGTCAACCCTGAGACCAACAATGCCAGCAAGGGCCGAGGCGTGAACAAGAATGGTAGTCGAGATGAATACTACCACGAAGGCGATCTCCAGGTATGGGAGGATAAGTGCCTGAGAAGGGATGGGGAACTGAAAGACATGGCAAACAAGTTGACAGACCTACAGAAGGTAGTTAACTTCATGATGCAGAGCAACGTGATGCAACCGGCGTTTCCTTTACAGGACACACTGACTTTAGTAGCTAAGGACGATGCCTAGAAGGAAGGATAGAAGACAATACCCACAATCCCGCTGCATGCAAACGGATAGGGAAATTCACATCGGCAATCCCGAGATGTCGGACAGACAGAGTTTGTGCGAGAGTCGCAGAGGACACCACGGACCAAGGGGACCTATGTTAGGGGATCTCAGCAAATCCAATAACAAGGCCTCTATTTTGATGATGTAGTGGACATGGAGAAGTCCAAGAGAACGCACCCTTACACCTGAAGCAGTGCGCTAAAAAGGTTGAAGTCAATTGATAGTCGAGCTCCCGGACGAACGAAGGAGGACCTAAGAGATTACCTCCAAAGAAAGAGACACAATGCCGAGATCACATCAAACGTCCAGCCGAAGACGCCATTCTTGATGGAGTTAGATGTTTTTGAAGCACCAAAGAGCTTCAGCATGCCGAGGTTTCAACTTTATGATGGTAAGTCTAACCCGAATTTTCATGTCAACTTATATTTAAATTCAATGGCTTTGTGGAGTGGGAACAAGCAACTATTGTGCAAAGTATTCCCGTCGTCATTCGGGAGAAATAGCATCAAATTGGTTCCATAAACTTCTGAAAGGATGCGTGAAGAGTTGGGAAAGCCTTGCCGAGATGTTTGTGGCTAGGTTTGTTACGAACAAGTTGTAGCCACTAAGGATAGACTCCCTATTGACTTTGAAGATTAGCGATGGCGAAGGTCTTAGGGCCTACACCAAGAGGTACTATGAGGTTTACAACTGGATTCCGGCTTGTAACCAGGAACTCGCAGACGTATCTTTTAAAAATGGCTTGGAAGATTATTACCCACTCAAGCAGTCGCTTGCAAAGACACTCCATAAGAGCATGGAAGAGTTAATGGTGCGGATAGAAAAATATGCCAGGGCAGAGGAAAACAAGAAGGGAAAGAAGATACTAAAACAAGAAAGAAGAAATGGCTCACCGAAACGAGGCCGAGGAAATACCGGCGTTGACAGATCAAAATTGGGGTTGGGATCCATACAAGCAGTAAGCACAGTCTTCAAGATCCCCGTCTATAAGGTCTTGGAGAGAATTAGGAACCAGCCATACTACAAGGCACCATAGAGGGTCCCGGAGGAGTTCATAGGCAAGAATCCTGGGAAACGTTGTGCCTACCATGAGGAAAACGGGCACATGACATGGGGGTGCCGAGCTCTGATGTCGCACCTAGAAGATTTGGTTAGACAGGGACACCTGAGAGACCTTATCGATAAAGCAAAAACAAGAAAGGAGCAAGTAAGTTGGCCCAGGCACCGGCAACACCACCACCTCCACCACTGCAAGCAAAGGGGCCATGGGTAATCAATGTGATTCACTCGAAGGTCAACGAGAACGAAGTTCGAGGGGATACTCAGAGCGTAAGGTATCTGCAACATGTTTACTAGGTCCAGCAGAAAAATCCAGGACAAGTGGACATCAGAGGCCAATGATATCTTTCACCGAAAAAGACCTGGACATGGTTCAGTATCCACACAACGATGCACTGGTGGTGACATTGAAGGTTGAAGATTGCTAAGTGAGGTGCATTCTGATTGATCAAGGCAGCTCTTGTCACATCATGTATGTCAGATGTTACAAGGAGCTTGGCTTCTACAAGGATGATCTAAAGCAATCTGACAGCCCTATGGTCAGATTCAATGGGACGCCGACATGGCCTTTAGGAGCCACGAGCCTAGAGGTGTAGGCAGGGAATAAGAAGGTAATTACAAAATTTACCATAATAGATACTCCCTTCCCGTACAACATCATTCTGGAAAGACCTTAGCTGCATGCAATGAGGGCTGTTCCCCTCAATGTTATACCAACTATTACAATTCCCAACTGAACAGGGGATTGAAGAAATAAGGGGAGACCAAGTACAGGCGAACAATTGCTCCATAGCAGCAATGAAGTACACATGTAGTGTAAGGGTTGTGGAGACAACATAGATTGAAAGTGAAGACCACGAGGTCTTGGATGATGTTGGCAAAGAGCCAGCTGACATGAGCAAAGAGCCCTTAAAAAAGGTTCTTGTACAGCAAGGCGATGAAGAACGATTCTTCCTCCTCAGCTCTGGTTTAGCTGAGGAAGAAGAAAGGAAACTGGAAGTCTTTCTGAGAGAAAACATAGAACTATTTTCTTGGACAACCTATGAGATGCCGGGGATTAGTCTTGAGGTTACCTGCCACAAACTTAACGTGGACAGGACGGCCAAGCCGGTGATCCATAGAGTAAGAAGACCAACTTTGGTCCATGTGTAAGCAGTAGAAGAGGAGGTGGAAAAGCTGCTAGTGGCACAAGCGATCCAGGAAGTAAATTACCCTACCTAGCTGTCCAATACGGTGGTGGTAAAAAAGAATAATGGCAAGTGGAGGGTATGTGTAGACTTCACTAGCCTAAACAAAGCGTGCCCGAAGGACTGCTTTCCGCTGCCCAAGATTGATCAGCTTGTTAATGCCACATTAGGACATGGAAGAATGAGCTTTCTAGATGCCTACATGGAGCACCACCAGATAGTAATGTATGCCCCAGATGAAGAGAATATACATTCATCACCCCCAAGGGACTTTATTGTTGTAGGGTAATGCCCTTTGGGTTGAAGAATACGGGAGCAACACACCAGAGGTTGGTTACCAAGATGTTCAAGCACTTAATCAGGAAAACTGTGGAAGTCTACATTGATGACATGGTTGTCAAGAGTAAAGAGCCAGAAGATCATTTGGCAGACCTAAAGGAAGTCTTTGAAATATTGAAGGCATATCGGCTTCGGCTGAATGCCTCAAAATGTGCATTTAGGGTAGGATCTGGTAAGTTCCTAGGGTACTTGGTAACCAAGAGAGGAATTGAAGCGAGCCTAGATCAAATTAAGACCATCCTTGATTTGAATAGCCCAACAATAGCGAATGAAGTCCAAATTTTGATCGGCAAGGCAGCGGCCCTGAACAGACTCATCAACCGAGTTCAAATAAATGTAAGCCATTCTTTCAGTTGTTAAATAAGGCCACAGACTTTCTGTGGACAGAGGAGTGCGAAGTTGCCCTAGCTGACTTGAAAAGGTACCTAACAACAGCATCAGTACTGTCGAACTTGGTACTAGGAGAAGAGTTGTTCCTATACTTAGTCGTTTCAAGCCACGCTGTTAATGTCGTGGTAATCCAAGAGGAATGAGGAGAACAGAGGGCAGTGCATTATGTCAGTAAGACCCTGGCCAGTGTAGAAACCAGGTACCTGTCCTTGAAAAAATTGACACTTGCTTTAGTAATGGCTTTAAAGAAACTGAACCATTACTTCTAAGCTCACAAAATTATAGTGCTTACGAAGCACCTGCTGAAGTCTTTGTATCAACAATGAGATCTGACAGGCAGAGTAACACGATGGGCTGTAGCTCTAAGTCAGTATGACTTAGAATTCAGGCTAAGAACAACGATAAAGGGTCAAGTTCTGGTCGACTTTGTAGCAGAGTTCACTCTAGGCGCGACTCCGAGGCGAGCACAGGTGAACCTCAGCCTCAGATGTCCAGGAAAGAAAGAAGAAAATCAATTGGGGCCACGAAACCCCACGTCAGGAAAACAGAAAAAAGACGAAGAAAAGTTAAAACCCTGCGATATTTACATCGATAATTCCTTCGTCTCTTTGTCAATGGCAGTTCAAACCGACAAGGAGTGGGGGCAGAAGTAGTTTTGGTTTTTCCAGATGGGCGAATGATAGAACAGTTTATCCGATTGGGGTTCAAGGCCTCCAACAACGAAGTAGAATATAAAGCGCTAATTGCTCGACTGAAACTAGTAGTAATTATGCAAGCCAAAGAGGTGGTAGTTTTCTGCGACTAACAATTTATTGTAAATCAAGCGACAGGCGAATACATAGCCCGAGATGAGAGAATGGTGGCCTACGTGAAGGAGGTCATCAAGTTACTTACACAATTCCAAAGCTTTCGGCTGCAGCAAGTAAGGCGAGATAACAACAGTCATGCTGATGCCATAGCAAACCTGGCTAGTGCTATAAAGTCTGGCGAGCCAAGGATAATCATGGTGGATTACCTGTCTAGCCCAAGTACTGAACCTCTGATAATAGAGTATAAAGTAATATGCGTAGAGTTGGGTCCAAGTTGGATGGATGCCATAGTTACGTTCCTAAGAGATGGTAAGATACCAGAAGATAGAAGGGAAGCCCACAAGATCAGACTAAAATCTGCAAGGTACTGCTTGTTAGCAGAAGGCCATCCGTACAGGAAGTCTTTTATTGGACCTCTATTGCGATGTGTACACCCATCCCAAGTAGAGGACTTTTTTGTATAAGATCCATGAGGGAGTATGAAGAAGCCATGCATTGGGCAGATCACTTGCTCACAGGGCAGGATATTGGTAGCCTTACATGTAGAAAGATGCTGAAGCCTATGTAAAGAAGTGCGAAAAGTGTCAAAGGTTTGCACCTTTGATACACCAGCCTCCTTGAGATTTAAATCCAATAGCCAATCCTTGGCCATTTCCCTAATAGGGTATGGATCTTGTTGGACAATTGCCCCACGGAACTAGGCAGAGGAAGTTCTTGCTTGTGGCAACTGATTATTTTACAAAGTCAGTAGAGGCTGAACCCCTTGCCAAAATCTGAGATGTGGATGTAAAAAATTTCATTTGGAAGAACATGATCACCAGATTCGGAATCCTAAGAGCCATAGTGGCAGATAATGGCACTCAATTCGACAATAAGTTGATCAAGAACTTCTGTGCGAAATACAAGATCAAGAACTATTACTCTACTCCCAGCTTCCCCAGAGCAATGGACAAGCAGAGGCATCGAACAAAACCATCTTGGATGGAATCAAAAAAAGATGGAAGTTGCTAAGAGCAAGTGGGTGGAGGAATTGCCCAATGTCCTATGGGCATATCGAGCTACGCCGAGAAGATCTACTAGTGAGTCTTTTTTTGCCATGACTTATGGAACAGCGGCTGTTATTCCATTGGAGATTGGCATTCCTAGAATCAGAACCCAGGGAGTGGAGAATGGAACAAATGAGGCATTCCTTACCCGAGATCTTGACCTCATTAAAGAGAGAAGAAAAATAATAGTAATTCGGCTAGGGGCATACCAACAACTTACTAGAGCATACAACAAGAAGGTCAATCCTAGGCAGTTTTAGATAGGAGACCTCGTTCTAAGGAACGTCATCGATAACAAGAAGGATCTTAGGGAGGGCAAGCTTGGCCCAAACTGGAAAGGACCATATCGCATCATCTCAGTCGCCGGCAATGGCACTTACCAGCTCGAAGACACTAATGGCAATGAGTTGCCAAGACCTTGGAATATCAACAACCAAAAATTTTTTAATCATTGATTTTTGGTTTTCTTTCCCTGTGTAATTTGAACTTTAGCCAAAATATTAATAAAATACTAGTATCGATTTTGTTTCTTAATGTTGAGATTTTTGATTGCGAGATACGATTGAAAAAGTCTAAAGGCGATGTTCCCGTGGTGAACAAAGCGATTAACTTAGACTTGCCATAACGACAGAGTTGAACTAAATAAAAGGTGATGTTTCCATGGTAAACAAGGCAAATAACTTAGACTTGCCATGATGGCAGAGTTGAACTAAGTATAAGGCGATGTTCCCTAAGGTGAACAAGGCGATTAACTTAGGCTTGCCATGATAACAAAGTTGAACTAAGTTTAAGGCGATGTTTCAAAGTGGAACAAGGCGAAACTACCCATGTTTTGGTCAGTTTGTGGTAAGAGCTGAGGTAGCTAAGTACTCTCGGCACACTAAGGTCAAGCCTTAAGTGTTTAGTTTGGGTAAGCCAAACGCGATGACCTCGGTCATGGATGTCTTACGCAAGAACTAGGCGATGCAACCTTAATGTGAACATAAGTAATACTTAGGTTCACATTAGGGGGCAGGAAGCATAAGTGAATGTAACACTTGTAAAAATTTTTAGGAATTTTACAAGTTAAAGTTACCCGAGATGATTATGTTCAATTTTTTTACAAGTTAAAGTAATCCGAAATAAATGTTAGAGACACTACCCGAGATGTTTGATACCGACATGTTCTAATCCGAAGTGATTATTGAAGAAAGTTTTACTGAGAAGAACTTCAAAAGATTTGAAGTATGAAACATACAAGGCATAAAGAAAAAGTAGTGAGCATACAACAGGAAGCATTCAAACACTTAGAAGAAAAAGAGGAATTGCATTAAAGGAAAACTTGTTCGATTACAAACAGAAGGCGCATCGGCCCTGCAAAACAAAAGTTGTTAATAAGAAAAAAGGAAAAAAATACAACTACATTAAAATCTAAGTATCAAGTTCTCGGGTTTATCCACCTCGACGTTCGGCGTTGTCTTAGTCTCGACGATCAGTTCAGTTTTCTCCGCCGCTACCTCCGCATCAATCTCCAGTAGGGTCTGATCTCCTCTCGACGACAAGGATTTCGGCGTTAAAGGTAGCCTTCTGGGGAGATGTGCTTTTGGAAACCTCGTCCTCTTCCTCTCCAGGCAAGTCTGGGACTTGTCCGTTAAAAGTTAGGGACTTGGCCCTAACAGCAGCATCCGCCTCTTCGTCGGTGTTGCTTTTTTCCTTTTTCGACCTTGTCCTCAAATTGGTTTGGCGATGGAGGAAAAGGTATGTCAAGTTGGCTGATATCTCGGAGTGACGAGTCCTCAAGGATAGATAGCTTCTTGAGCATAGCCATCCAGCCAAAGTAATAACCTTTGTTATAAGCTAGATTGACTTGCTTCTTATACTGATCGCGCACGTCAGTCTGCCCCTCCACATAAGCCTTTTCGTCAGCGACCTTGATTTCGGCCTCCTTGGCCTCAAACGCCTCATTAAGCTTGGTCTTGGTTTCAATAACCTTCATCTCGGCCGTAGCGTACTTCGTCTCTACCACCTTGGCCTTGTCTTTGGCTTCTTTCTTAGCAGCCTCGGCCATGTTCTAGGTAGATTTAGCGGCATTAGCCTTGTCTATCAGATGGTGGATGCGAGTCTCGGCCTTGTTTAAAGAAAAGAGGAGACCTCACTATCTCGGCTTTCACTACATGAGAATGAGCATGCTGGATGACTTGTAAGAGAAGAAACAAATTAGCAAAATTTGGCTAAGTATGAAAGATGAATGAAAAGATAAAAGTTAAAGGATTTACCAAGATCGAATGTCGCATTATCATGGCGAAGTTCTTATATTAATTGAAGTCAGCCATATGATTCATGTCGGCCGTTAGAAGCACGATCGTGGATAAAGTAGCGCCAACCTCCAGACTCTCGACGACGCTATCACTGGCCTTGAGAGGCCAGTCTCTAACCAAGACCTCGGGCGTCCATGTGTCGTGAGGGTGAAAATTGGTTGCACCCTCTAGGCCCTCAGATCTCGGCTTCTTTGGCGGCAAAATGTTAGATGATTCGGCCTCAGCTGGCCTCTTCTCGATGTCGGCCAGTTTGGATATCGACACTGAGTCCTCTGGATCCTTTTTAGAATTGGAGGAAATATAGGTGATAGTGGCCTTTTTTTACCCATTTTGGTTTTGGTTTTGGCTTTGGCTAGGATTGAGAAGAAGGAGTGGACTGAAGAGTCACTACGTCTAGTAGCCCGATAAGCAGATCCTCGGCCACAGCTGGTTGGTGACCCATCTCCTTGGTGGTGGTAGCGACGGTTACTCCGGTGTCAAGTTTAATAGCCAGAAAGGTGATTGAAGGATTAGTGGGATTGTAAGCCGATGCCTCCAAATCTCGACGCCTTCTGTTATGCATTCTTCTGGTAGGAGCGTTGGAAGGTCAGTGACGGCGTTGGCTTTGAGATGGTGGAAGATATTGGGCTAGAGCAAAAATAGAGGGTTGGTCCATAGGATCAGATGTGGAAGCTTGGTCTGCCCTCGGTGAAGAAGCGGCAGGTGAAGTTGAGGCAGATAGAGGAGTCTTGCTCTTGCTGGAGATGTCGGGGAGAGGAGAGTGGTATATCGGCACGTAGTTTAACAAAATTAGGGCCTTTTGTTTTTCGATTGGCAGGTTTAAGAGCCATTTGAGATCTCGACTCGAGACATAAGATTGCCGAAATGATTTGCTCTGCTGAAGAAGAGCTGCAAAAATAAGAAGAAAACATCAAAACAGATATAAGAGATAAGTGCATAAGTGCAACAAGAATGAGATTTTGACTAAGTTCTTACCCTCATCCTCTCTAAAAACTCCTCGGTGTAGAGGGTAGAGACAAAGATCATCATCAGGCGCCAATTCCCAGTTGCCCGAGACGATCAGGTAGTCATCTCCAGCGCATTGGCTAGAGTCTGGGAGGTCAGCTATTAGTTTGTATGCGGTAGATCTGGGTTTGAGGAAATAGATGCAGCCACTGGTGGACTTGAGGCCATACATAGTATAACAAAATTAGATGTCGGCAAGAGTGATCCTAGCATTTTTTCGGCGAGACAACTCGGTTATGCCGTTGATGACCCTAAACGTGTTTATGGCTAGCTGCATGGGGTTAAGTTTTTAGCAGTGCAACACTTCTCTGAAAAGAATGTTAAGGGTGAATCTGATTCCATCCTTGATAATGGATACTACTGGAAAAGACATGTAATTCTCTCCGGACATGATAGAATCCACTTTTCTAGCCAACCTGAGTTGAACGTCAACTGGAATATTAAATTCTTGATGGAAAAACTCTACCTTACTAGGTAAGTCTACCATCCACTTAAACATACCCATGACCTCGGCTTAGACGGATTGATTAGAGTTTATTAGTGGAAAGGTGGGCTATGTAGGTTAAGGGACCTCGACGAAACAGAGTGTGGCTGGAGAAATTGACTTCAGAGTTGAGTTCGCCGAAGTCAAATGTTGATCTTGATTGGAACAAAAAGGTGGAAGGTTCGCTGGAGAGGACGAGTGGAGTAGTTGTAGGGCTTCGAGAGATTTGGAAATTGTGGAATAAGAGAAATTTTAGAGAGAGAAAATATGAGGCAAAAGAGAGGGTTTATGATTGAAAAGTGAAAGGACAATGAGAGAGGGAAGAAGGTTTTGTCAAAAACTGAAAAGGCGACAAAACATGATGAAACTGCCTTATACAACGTGCCTGACAGACAGCGTGGACATGATTGATATGACTTGATAACATGTGATAGGTGCGGACCAATAAGAAGGGGACACGTAGAAGAAATGGCTAGGGAAATGGAGCGTGACAACTTATGAACAATAGAGATTCTTGGAATTCTTGAATTAGTGGGATAATGACCTCGACTAGAGAAGTGATCTCGGTTGAGGAATGTGATCTCGATTGAGATGATGATCTCGGTTGAGATGTTGAAAGAACTTGGTTCTTGATTCTTGATAAAAGGGGCATTTGAGTCGTGGTTACCTAAAGCCACAAATCATGATCTCGATTGGAGAAGTACATTTATAGGTTCCATCAGCTCAAGTTGCCGAGGTAATAGAACCTAAGGGGTAGTTGTGGAGAAGTATTTTTTGAATGACGCCACATGGAGAGGTGGCTCTGAGATGTCGACCAATGTGTCACGTGGGTAGGTCATGTTGCCGAGGTGGTTGCAGCAGTGTCGAGGTTTGGTGCGGTAATGCCGGAATCCCGAGATATTTGGATAAGGAATAAAAGTCCTAGGTAAGCGGAGACACTCAATCTAGATAAGGATAATGCTCTTGAGAAGTTCATCCCTATATGGATGAGAGTCTAAGATAAGTATTGAGCTTGAGTCCTATGAAGTGGGACTTCTAGGGGACTAGCTCACTGCTGGCTATAAGAGTAAGACACTCCTGTGGGTCTAAGGTAGGCTTTAATTTGTGTATTGAGTCCTTGTGCGAGATCTTTGAGAGATTGATTGGCTGACTTGATCGTCAGAGTGCCCCCAGGTGAACAAACCACCATGGTATTCTCATTTTCTTGTTAGCAGGTGGTTGGCTTAATCTATTATGCTGTGTGGTCAGAAATCAACATCTACAGGTATGTAGGGTTATAGTGGAGATTACAGTGGGTTTATATGTAAATGTTATTTCGAGAATGTTAATTTGGAATTTGTACAATGTTAAATGTAGGTTGTATACGTGTTAATGGTAACATGAAGCTAGGGGTGTAATTTTGGCCTTGTCGGCTCCCGCCAAAAATCGAGTCGGGCCGGGCTGGTCCATGGGCCAGAAAATTAGGCCCAGGCCTAAGCCCAAGCCTAGACCCAGGGGTATTCGGGCTTTGGGTGGGCCAGTGGGCCGGGCCGCTGGGCTTGGGCGCGGGCTTTGGACGGGCCTAAACAATTTTTTTATTTATTTTTTCCACTAAAAATTTATTATTTTTCATTAAAAATAACACAGGGCCTCGGGCGGGCCAGTCCTCGGGCCTAGCTTTTAAGCTGGCCATGAGTGGGCCCAAGCGAGCTGGACTGGGCTTCAAAATAATGGCCCAGGCCCAGGCCCAAGGCCTCGGGCTAGGCTTGGGTCCGGGCCTAAACGGACCGGGCCCACCCCGGGCCACGGGCGAGCTTCGGACCGCTCACGGGCCACGAGCCATTTTTACACTCCTACATAAAGCTAACATTTGTGTAAGTATTCCATTGGTTTGGTGTCCTGTTTGGTAAGTGGTTGTACATGCCTTGTGTTTGCCTTTGACATGCAGAAATGGTTACTAGTGTATAGATTAATGTGATTGCTAGTGTATAGATTAATGTGAACTTACCATGTAAGAAATTATGTCTCACCAAATGTTCCTTGTTCTTGTGTAAAAACCATCATATGATATATGTTTTTTGTGACAATATGGACTGTGTTGGTGGCGAGCTTTTGATGCACGGCATTGTTACATAATGTCAACATCACATGACAATACATAGGGTTTGGAAAGTATACTGATGCAGTTGTGATGTGGGTGGGGGTGTTTGACATTCCGTTTGAATAATTTATGCCTTGTGAAGATAACATTCGTAGTTTGTGACTTAACATTAGCATCACACTACAAAGAGTATGGGGTTCGGGCGATATGGTGATGAATTTGTGTAATTTTTTGAGGATGTTCGACAATGACTTTGAATAATTGTTGAAATGTGAACAAAACTTATATGTTTCAGAAGGTGTTATGTGTTTACTTTGCAAATAGAAATCATGTACCCATAATGTTTCTCGCATAAATTGTGAGTACGTTTGGGTGGGTTGATTAGTGTGATATCGTAGTAGCTCTAGTAGTGGCAATTGAGCATGCGCAGTAATTTGTCTAATAATGATATGTGATTGTTTTATTGTTTGCAAGAGGTTAATTGACATTAGTGTCTTCAACATTAATAAAAGTACAATTGATGAGTATGGCAATAACCTAACTTGATAAAATATCATATCATGTCCGTTGTTGTAGGCAGTTCGTGGAGATAATCACACTGGAAGAGACCCTGCAGAGTAGAATATGGTTCGAGGGTTTCAGATTTCCCACGTATAACATCGTCCAACCGTGCGTACGTCAACGCATGATGCAACCTAATTATGGCATTTGTTTCTTCATAAGTGCACAGCAGCAAAATAGTAGTATCCGTACATGTCGCGCAAACAAAAAAAAGGCACAGAATTGAATTTGGTTGACAACGTAACATTGTAGTTAAAACACACCTGCGACAAATTACAAACCACAAAAAAGAACGTTGAAGCTGAAATACCAAACCCATAACAATGCTTACAGCATATCCAGATCTTGATTCAAAGTAAAATAACAACACCCATTGTTTGTATGATGTAATGTAACATAAAATCTGAAAAAAAATTGAACGCACCAACAGTTTGATGTGGTCATTTTGTGCATAATGATTGTTTCACAATAACATGATACATCGTCGGTGGCGTGGAAATGTCCACGTGCATTACAACCACACAAAAATAACATCACCACAAGCCACACAATTACAACAGACACATAACATTCATGCCATAAATGAACTTATACAAAAATCAAACGTTATGAAACATCAACAACACCATACGACACACACTAACATCACGAACAAACCAATAGAAAATGTGAGCAACCAAACAACCTATCACGCACCTATTACAGTTTGATCGGAAAAGCAACACTTCCATACAAATGACCCTGCCAGAAAAAACAAAGCACACCACCCAAACAAAAACTCACCACTCCATCTGCACCAAATAAAGGCAATATTAATCAAACAAGAATCTTTGGAAATGTCAACATTCCATACCCATTCCAAAAAGATTCAAACAATAAGGAAAAATAAATCACAAAAGGGATTACAAAAGGATATTCATGTCAATTCGAATTTAACCAAAAATCAACCAAATATAACTTTCCAAAAACATAGGACTAATTGGTCCATAAAAAAACTCTTAGGGCTAAATGGATCAACTTTCCCTCATATGGGATTTATAGGTAAATTTTCCTATATTATGTCACGTTATTGTGAATTAAATTGTGAGAATTTTTTTGTGAGTTTTAAACATTTTCCGAAGTTATTTTCGAATAAGGTCTCCTTAATGTCCATAATTTTTGTTTTATTTATATATTTATTTTTTGCTGTAATTCGAGTACATATAAATGTTTATTTCGTAAACTTGCAATAAAAATTATTTACGTAAAAAAATTAGTTTTATTAGATAATTATAAATATAAAAATAAGGGGAAATTATTAGAAATCTCTTTTGGGAGAGTTTTGGACTGAGGGATCCTTTTTTATTTTTAATACTCTTGGAAGTCCTATTTTTTTGGTAATGTTTATAGCAATATCCCGTTTCATTGTTTGGGTGTGGGTTCTGTGACATTTTTACCCTTTTCTTGTATGTAATGTTTTTGGTAAGGATGTGGGGAATCCTAGCGATTATGTTACCAGTTTGGGGAGGATGATTGTGTGTCGCTAATCTTCATTGAGTATTTGAATGCATAGTGGTGCGTTGCTTAATTGTTGGCTGGAAGGTTGTGAACGTAGGGTTCGATTTTTGTAGTTGTGAACAGGTAACGTATTCGTGTCTTTTGTTATGTGGTTATTTGTTTATTTATATTATGGGTTTGGTGGTGTGGGGATCGTGTTTGTGATGTGGCAATATACTTTGAATATTGGGGTGTTTGACGGGTTATGTTGGGTTATATTTTCATCTCAATAATTCCATGTCGCGCAGTCGTTTTTGTATTTTTTTTTCCTTCCATTGTAGCAATGGGGGACAACTTGATGTTGTTGTGTTCGTATGGTGGTAATAACATTGCCTTCATTGTTAACACGACTTTCACGTTCAACTAACCGGCTAATCACGTTTGTGAAGGCTTCGGGAAGGTGTCTCCAGGTTCGATTTTTATGTTCTTCGAGATCATTGGGTACAATAAATTAATGAGATTATTCGGATGTGGGTGGATAGGCGAGAGCTACGTACGAATGGAGAGATTAAGGAAAGGGTTGTGGGTTTCTATCAGTATCTTTTTCAGCCTCAAGAAGGGGCATGGTGGCCAGGTTTAGAAGGGGTTCATTTTGATAGGATATCGAGAAAGGATAGTGTGATGTTGGAATGATCTATTACAGCGGAGGAGGTGGTTAGGGTTTTGCAAGTCATGAGTGGTGATAAAGCCCCAGGTCCAAATGGTTTCACTATGGCTTTCTTCTAGCAATGCTGAAGTGTGGTTAAAAGGGATGTAATGGCAACTTTGGGGGCATTTTTTTCTTCTATCTAGGCAATTCGAGAAAAGTTTTAATGCAACTTTTCTGGCTTTAATCCCTAAGAAAGGGAGGGCAGAGGATGTTCGTGATTTTAGATCTATTAGTTTGTAGGGGAAGTACGAATTATTGGCTAAAGTGTTGGCGACTAGACTCTGAGGAGTTTTGTAGGCTATTGTGTTTGAGTCTCTGTAGACACCCCATTTTTTACCGCCCTTAAGACTTGGGCACTACTGATGGTTTACTTGGTGATGAAAATGTGCAGTGCAAAGATTCGTTTTCTTCAGCAAGAGGAGCGTCAAATCCAAACCTTACACCCCATTTTTGGACCAAAACTATTTTGAATGGTTTTTAGGCCTTAAAACCCTCTCTTTCAAAATATTTTTGAAAAAAAGTTTCTACGATGTTTCGAGGCTCACATTTTGTTAAATGTTGCGCTTTTCGGTAAACCGAGCAAGGACGAAGTGGAAATGAATGAAAGAGAGGTGAACTCTTTGAAAAATCTTCAAAACATCTTATTTGGGGGTTTAGGCCTCGTTTGGGAACATGCTTTTTTAGTAATTTTTTGGCTTTTTGGCTAAAATGTGATGTAAGAAAAACTAGTATGTTTGGGATGACTTTTGGCTTTTTACGAAAAGATGTGCAAAAAATAGAGAGAAAAGGAAATCTTTGATTTTTTGGTATGAGTTGTTGGCTTTTTGGTTTTTTCAGTAACTTTTTGGCTTTTTGACTAAAAAAACCACTTGCCAAACGAAGCCTTAGAGTTGAATAAAACAAGAGGAGAGGAAAGAAACCAAGTTGGGGAAGAAGATGGGCATGAACCATTAAGAGAGAGTCGAGCAGCCCTCGCTAAATCAGGCCTATCCATTTGTACACTTGGATTTTAGCTATGAGGCCACCACTGTTGGAAAGAAGACTTTCGAGGCTTCATTTTGCACTCAAGAATCTTCTCAAGCCAAGGCCAGGTGAGAGAGATATGGCTGGTTGAAATTAGGCATCAATCCGGTTGGACAGAAACTAAGCAATCTTCAATAAAAGAGGGATATCTCTTTGCATAGTTGGACATTTTACAAGGCTGCCACCATTGGAAAGCTTACTTCCGGGGCTTCAATTTTCACACAAGAATGACCTGAAAAGGCATCCAGATGAAAGAGTTAGGCTTGCTTCAAGTCGGAGACCAGGACTGATTTTTACTGCCGGCCCCTAGGGGAGTGTGTTGGCCACTTATGGAGCATGCTGGCCACATGTCGTCCAAAAATGATCCTTGTTGGCCACAAAAAGTGGCCGGTCGGCCAGAAATTTTCAGAAAGCCCAGAATCTGTAGATATTTTGCTCCAGCTGTTCCAGACTGTCCTAGATATTTCTGAATTCAGATATTTCGACCAAATGCTCATATATTGCTATATATTGAGCCATATCTCATATATTGAAGGGTTAGAAAATTTGGGAGCTTCTCACTCTAGAATCCTCTCTCTCTAGAAGATTTGTAAGCAAATTCTCCACTTTCTCTAGAATTCTCTCTTTCTCCTCTTGTTTTAGGCTTAGAAGTGAGAATTTCCTACACTTTTGCAAAGAGACCCTTAACCAAAGTTGATCATCTTTGGGCTGAGGTAGCTTGGGACTTTGTTTGAGCTCCAAAAGGCTCATATTTTGGCTGGTTTTGCTGTTGTGCTTCAAGGGTAAGCTTTTTTCCCTTTCAAGCTTGTTTTTGCACATTTGTTTTACCCTCATTTTTCCATTGTTTTGGACTATTTTGGGGCTGGTTTTGAACTATAAAAAAACTCTGATTTTGAGGTTCTAGAATGATGGTTTAAGCCTTGTTTGGCTAGGGGGGTGTTTCCTCCCTTTTGCTCCTTGGCTTGTAAGGCCTTTTGAGCTATCTTCCAAACTTTTCAAACAACTTCTTTTGGCCTTAAAACCACTAAATTCCAGAGGAATTTCAGTGGTAGAAAACTTGTTTTGAGGTCCCAAATAAGAGAGGGCGGGCCCCTCTCCTCTTGTCTTGCTTGCTTGTCTTGTTGGCCTAATTATTGAGCATGTTTTTCTAGCATGTGTTGGCTTGTTGTCAGCTTATTTTTAGCCTTATTTCAGCATGGCATAACTCTGTTTTGGCTTGATTGAGTCACCTTTGTAACATGCCCAGGGGCTACCCACGCACGTTAAACAGTTCGGACCCCCGAGATCTCTTTGATCTAGTCTCACTAGTGCAATGTGAAACGTAGATGAGAGTCCAGATTTGGAAACTTTTATTGAAAATCCATTTTATTGCAATTTTGTCAAAAATGGATTGCGTCATCAGATCTCAGAGTCGCCACCTAATATTTTGGGAAATTAGGAAACCCATGACTCGTGCCAAGGCCACTGTTCGTCGTAACCAAGGATGTTTGGCTCGGAACCTTAGGTATGAGAGGGGAAGGTCAATAATGAGCACCCCCACTCACCCGATCAAAGATCGGCCTCTACTAAACCATGATACGACTTTTTATTTTCTTTATATGTTCATGTTCTGATTATTGAATAAATCCTAAAATTTACTATATGAAGCATACAAGGTATAGACTAGTTTGCTCAAATTGGAACAATTCAATTTTATGTTTGTTTGTGAAAATTGGTTTGAATTTGCCACTTGACAAAGTGGGCTTAAAGTTTGTGAATTTGCCACTACAAAGTGGGCTTAAAAACGTACAATCGTTGAATCATTCCAATTTAAGCAACAAACCTTCATCCACAAGCATTCATACAGTTATATCAAGTAAACAAGTAGCCTCATGGTAAAATGCGAACACATAGTAAGAAAAACACACACAGATGGGATGCTAAAGCATAAAAACTCACATAGTTACTGTCGTCCCGCGAACAAGCTACAAAACAAAGTAAGTAAAATATGCATGATCTTATATACAGAATCCTAATGCAATTCACTCATGAGATGCACTAAAGATTCGACTTCTAAAATATGGCATGTGAATCATCTCAATAACATGAGGTAGCGTATAGAATCACAGAAGAATTGATTAAATCCACACATGTAAATTTAGCCGAATCTTAATGCATGAAACATGGATGCAAAGCATGGATATGCATGGCATGTCAAATATATACATATGTACAGTTAGGGAAAGCGAGTAAAGAATGGGACAGAAAGAAGCGGGGTACGGGATTATTACAGCATTTTGAATATTACAAATCCGAGGGAAATGACTAAAATAAAATCCTCACAAACACTAAAAATAAAATAAAATAAAATCTTTCATCTAGCAGACCTGCACACCTCTGCCCATGTACTCATCTTCTGTGGAGGTTCCCACCAGTTTATATGCTTGAATTTGATTTGTTCCGGTCTTCTTTGCATGCTTTTTGTCCTCCAACTTCGAATGCACTGGTTGAGTCAAGACAAGATCTCGATATGGGTACAACGATTTCTGGTCTCCTGTCTCTTCGTCATCTGAATCAATAACTACAATCGGCAATCTCTCAACTGGAACATCATTTGCAACCGTTGCAGTTATAACCTCCATTTCCATATCATGCATGAGCTTCGTCAGCTGCGTGCATGCAGAGTAGTGACATCATCAAACAAAGACTTGTAGGGAGAGAGAGAGAGAGAGAGAGATTGAGTGGGTGGCCCCCTCAAAGAGAGAGAGAAACCCGTGTGCGTTGGAGAGAGAGAGACCCAGCTAGAGAGTTGCAGAGAGAGTGAGTTGTTTGTGTATGTTGCAGAGAGAGAAGAGAGAGATGGGTTTGGTGTGTGCCGTGTGTGTGCTTGTGTATGCATGTGTTGTGTGCATGGTGTAGCAGTGTGTATATCAGTGTGTGTATTTTTTGTCAAAGCTGCCGAGAGAGAGAGGTGCCGAGAGAGTGAGAGAGCTCTGTTAGAGAGAGAGAGCTGGGTTTGGTCTTCTGTGTGTGTCGGTTTTTCATCTTCAAAAAGATGCCTACACCGAAAGAGAGAGAGAGGTTGATGATCGGTCTGTGTATCAGTGTGTGAATGGTGATGGCAGCGGTGGTGTAGTGTGTGATGGCAGCGGTGGTGTGGGGTGTGA
The DNA here is from genome assembly GCF_055761805.1 of Camellia sinensis. Classification (NCBI taxonomy): domain Eukaryota; kingdom Viridiplantae; phylum Streptophyta; class Magnoliopsida; order Ericales; family Theaceae; genus Camellia; species Camellia sinensis. Next base: position 21,077,827 of record NC_138966.1, read on the forward strand.
CGACATCGGTGGTGGGGTGTGTGACAGCAACGATGGTGTGGTGTGTGATGGCAACAGTGGTGTGGTGTGTGACGGCAACGGTGGTGTGTGTTGCCTCATGCGTGTGTGTGTGTTGAGTGTCTCTCGACTGTGTGTGTGTGTTGAGTGTGTGATAGGAGCTGCTGCTGTGTGTGTGTTGAATGTGGGTGTGCCATGTGTGTGGAGTGAGAATGGTGCTGTGTGTGTGTTGAATGTGGTGATGTGTTGAAGCTATCAGTGTGTGTGGCCGTGTCTGAGTGTGTGCTCAGCTTCTCCTCTCAAAATGCAACCCGAGAGAGAGATAAGAGAGAGAGTGTGGGTGTGGGTGTGGGTATGTTCCATGTGAGTATGTTCATCAGTGTGTGCAGATGAAGCTTCCCTCCCTCTCCATCTCTCTCTAGAAAATTCTCTCTCTCAAAAAAAAAAAAAAAATCGCTCCTCCCTCCTTTTCTCATGAACACTGCTCTCCTCCTTTTTCAATCTCAGACTATCTCCCCTCAAATAATACACCACCCACCCCCTCTTTTCTGTCCCTCTCTTTTTAATATTTCCCAACTTCTCACCTGCCCTCTTCTCTTTTTTTGATTCTTTTTCCTCCCGACCATGCATGCTCCCTCCTTTTCTAAAAAAATAATTGTTCTCTACCGCCCCACACAACCTCACCAAAAATCTTATCTTCATCCCCCCACTCATTCATCCTCTTCTTTTTATTTTATTTTATTTTATATATATATATATATATATTTTATCATTTTCTTTTTTTATCAAATATCAAAATTATTTATACCAATTTAGATAAAAACATCAAAAACTATGTACAACACATAAAATTATAAAATATTATGAAATACTAAAAATTAATAATTTGGCCAACATGGGTGAGGTTTGGGATTAAAGCTTTTTGATATTTTCTGCTGAGAAATTTATAAAATAGTATATTCCAACTTTTATCATGGGGTGTTCAAAAGAAAGTGCCCAAGTCTTAGGATCGGTCAAAATGGGGTGTCTACAGTTGCCCCTCTTTGATAGAGCTCGAATTCACTTCATGACGTGAGTGAATGTCAAAGCCCGAAGACGACCCTTTTGACAAGGCCATAAGACTTGGGCAAACAAACAAGATGCAAATACAAGTGGTTGAACCAGAAGGTTGCCTACGTATCCCATTGCAAGGAATCAAACCAGCGTAGTTCAGGGGCAAGATGCTAATGATATGTAAGAAGATTTTGAGAACTGGACTTATACGCTACGCGAAGCCGATTATTTTTGAAAAACTTATGATCATGCAAGAGAGGGAAGACCTTAACTAAGAGTAATCAACAACCTAACACGTCTCACGCGAAAAGAGGAAAGATGGTGTAAACAACAGGTGCACCTGATGTTTTTAACCGAGTGAATCAACAACCTAACGCGTCTTACGCGAAAGAAGGAAAGATGGTGTAAACAACAAGCACACCTGATGTTTTTAACCGAGTGAATCAATGACCTAACGCGTCTCATGCGAAAGAAGGAAAGATGGTGTAAACAACAAGCGCACCTGATGTTTTTAACCGAGTGAATCAACAACCTAACACATCTCACGCGAGAGGAGAAGGGGTGGTGTAAATAGACAGGCGCACCTGCTGTTTTTAGCTGATTTGCAATCCTAACGCGTCTCACGCGAAAGGAGAAGGGGTGGTGTAAATAAACAGGCTCACCTGCTGTGTTTTATCCAATTTGAAATCCTAACGCGTCTCAGGCGAGAGGAGAAGGGGTGGTGTAAACAGACAGGCTCACCTGCTGTTATTAACCGGTTTACAATCCTAACGCGTCTCACGCGAGAGGAGAAGGGGTGGTGTAAACAGACAAGTGCACCTGCTATTTTTAACCGATTTGCAATCCTAACACGTCTCATGCGAAAGGAGAAGGGGTGGTGTAAACAGACAGGCTCACCTGTTATTTTTAACCGATTTGCAATCCTAATGCGTCTCACGCGAGAGGAGAAGGGGTGGTGTAAACAAACAGGCTCACCTGCTGTTTTTAACCAATTTGAAATCCTAACGCGTCTCACGCGAGAGGAGAAGGGGTGGTGTAAACAGACAGGCTCACCTGTTGTTTTTAACCGGTTTACAATCCTAATGCGTCCCACGCGAGAAGAGAAGGGGTGGTGTAAACAGACAAGCGCACCCGCTGTTTTTAACCAATTTGCAATCCTAACGCGTCTCACGCGAAAGGAGAATGGGTGGTGTAAACAGACAGGCTCACCTGCTGTTTTTAACCGATCTGAAATCCTAACGCGTCTCACGCGAGAGGAGAAGGGGTGGTGTAAACAGACAAGCGCACCTGCTGTTTTTAACTGATTTGCAATCCTGACGCATCTCACGCGCGAGGAGAAGTGGTGGTGTAAACAGATAGGCGCACCTACTGTTTTTAACCGATTTGCAATCCTAACGCGTCTCACGGGAGAGGAGAAGGGGTGGTGTAAACAGCAGGCGCACCTGATGTTTTTAACCGAGTGAAATCAACAACCTAACGTGTCTCACACGAAAGGAGGAAAGGGTGGTGTAAACAGACAGGCGCACCTGCTATTTTTAACCAAGTGAAATCAACAACCTAACGCATCTCACGCGAGAGGAGAAGGGGTGGTGTAAACAACAGGCGCACCTGATGTTTTTAGCTGAGTGAAACAACAACCTAACGCGTTACATGCAAGAGGAGGAATAGTGAACTTGAGATCCAAATGCGTTTCACGCGAGTGCAGGAAAATGAACACAAATCCTAACACGTTTCACGTGAAAGGGGCGAAGATGGTGTAACCAACAGGCATATCTAACCGTATCTCATACGGAGAGGGGAAAGGTTTTAACTGGAAAGAATAACAATGGTATAACCAACATGCATATCTCAACGTATTTCATATAGGAGAGGAAAGGTTTTAACCGAGAAGAAAAATAATGATGTAACTAACAGACGTATCTCAACGTATTTCATACGAAGAGAATGAAGGTTTTAACCATGGAGAATGACAATGGTGTAACCAATAGGCGTATCTCAACGTATTTCATACAGAGAGAGGGGAGGTTTTAACCAAGGAGAACAACAATGGTGTAACCAACAGGCGTACCTAACAGTATTTTATACGAAGAGGGGGAATGTTTTAACCAGGTAGAAAAACAATGGTGTAACCAACAAACGTACCTAACCGTATTTTTTACAAAGAGGGGGAAGGTTTTAACCAGAGAAAATGACAATGGTGTAACCAACGGGCGTATCTCAACGTATTTCATATGGAGAGAGGAAAGGTTTTAACCAAGGAGAACAACAATGGTGTAACCAACAGGCGTACCTAACCATATTTTATATGAAGAGGGGAAAGGTTTTAACCAGGTAGAAAAACAATGGTGTAACCAACAGGCGTATCTCAACGTATTTCATACGGAGAGAGGGAAGGTTTTAACCAAGAAGAAAAACAATGGTGTAACCAACAGGCGCATCTCAACGTATTTCATACGGAGAGAAGGAAGGTTTTAACCAGAGTAAATGTCACGTCCTAACACGTTTCACATGAAAGGAGTAAAGGTAAATTCAAAGTCCAAACGCGTCTCACGCAAGTGAAAGAATGGTAGAATGATTTCTTGCTGACAAGGGGTAATCTCTACATGTAAAAGCCACGGATGCCGCTTTTCTTTCTGATCATATTCATAACTTTCCGTATTCTCCAACGGGGTGACAGACTAGATTGGTTCAGTATCCAGAATTGAGACGCATACACGCTACCTCAACCTATGGGGCTACCATACAGATTTCAAGTTGGGGATACACCCTTGGGTATTTAAACCAGACTTTAGTCTCGGAAATTCTGAACATTTGCGTTCTAGGCCTCGACCATTCGAACTCTAGTTTCCACTGTCGCAGTTGGTCTCCTAGGAACTCATTGCAAGCACAACGAAGTGGCTATACCAGACCGCCTAAAGTCGTTTGGGACGAAAAACACCAAAGGAATTGCACCTCTAGAGGATTTAAAGGCTCCTAGACTCGGGAGTGCACAAGACAGTGCGAGTGAGGTGCACAAAACAGTGTGATGTAGGATGCACAAAATAGTCCGACACAAAGTGAACGCACAAAACAGTGCAAATGTGGGTGAATGAACGCACAAAACAGTGATATATAAGTGCACAAGACAGTGCGATATGGGTGAATGCGCAGGATAGAGCAATGCAGGTGCACAAGATAATGCGAGTGAGGGAGTGCACAAGATAGTGCGATTGAATTGTGTAGACGCGCCTGCGTGGGGCCCCGCGCTACAGTTCGGACTCGATCTTTGTTTGCGGTTCTTAATCTGAACCAAAGAGTCCAAATCCGGCAAATCGTTTTGAGAAACAGATTTTTGAAAAGAAGTGCCAAACATGGACTGCTTTGCCAGATACAGAGTCGCCACCTAAATATTTTTTATGGGGAATTTAGGAAACCCTGACTCGGTGCCGAAGGCCCATTGTCCGTCATCACCGGAGTTGTCTCGGCTCGGGAGCTAGGGTACGATTGGGGAAGGTCAGCTATGAGCACCCCCTCTCGCCCGATCTAAAGATCGGCCTCTACTAACCGTGATATCCATTTTTGAAAACTTTATATGTTCTTATTCCATTTATTAGCCTAGAATTACTATGTTATGCGCACAGCAAACAAGTATAGACTAGATTGCCTAATTTGGAAACAAGCATTGCATATCCGTTTGTTTTAAAAGGCGCTTTGGAATTTGCTACTCGCAACTAGGCTAAAACACGGATTTCAACGAGTTTTTCCAACTCAAGCAATCCAACCTTCACCCGCAGGCATTCAAACAGTTTATCTCATATAAGCATTTAGCCACATGGCAAACATACTGTCATGGCAACATTCACACGCATGCGAGATGCTAAAGCATAAATACTTACATCGTACTCCGTGCCAAAACAATAAACTAGTTAGCAAACATGCATGATCCTAGTTCATGTTAGAGTGGCAAATGCAACGCATGCAAAATGCAATTAGAGTAGGCTCGGCTAACCTAAGCATGGCATGTAAAATGCAGTCAATTGATGCACGTACTCAATTTGGAATTTGAAATACAAATGCAGTTAGTGTGATGTACCGAGCCCGGTGCATGTAAAACAAATGAATGAATGCACGCATGCATTACATGAGGTATGCTAATTTAAACGTGCCCTAATCTACCATCATAAGCAGGTAAATAAAAGGGAAGAAAGACGTGAGGTTGGAAGACATACACACACTCACGCACACTTATTACAGATTTGCCCTCACTCGGAGGGACCAAATAAATAATACAAATTAATTAACTACGCAAGCTAATTAAATATTACAAATTGCCTAATTAGCTAACAAACTAACTAAGCTAATAAAAACAGTAAACTGGCTCGGGAAGGGAACCCAATGCAATGCGTGCTCGGGTCTTGCTCGGAAGTGCACCGCCATGCATAGGCTGCCTCTGTTTTCTTTTCTTTACTCCTCTGGAGGCTGCCAAAACCTCAGGATTGCTTCTCTGGACACTGAAGAATGCCATCGGCTGGGTAGAATGCTCACCGGCAGTGGCATGTGATCACCGGCCATTGGTGAAGATATCGGCAGAGGGGAGATTGCCAGTCGGCACTTATCACTGCCGGTCGGCAGAAAGTTCCGGCAGAATCTGCAATTGACAGCAACAGAGGGCAAGGCAGAGCATGGCAATACAATTCAAGGCATATATGCACCGATCATGTCCCTTATCATGTTAATGACTCAAAGGGACATGCTCCTTGGTTCTCGGACCATCAATCGCGCATTTCCATGCGTGATGGCCCAAGAGACCAAGTTATGCATTTCCATGTCAAATGCAATGCAAACAATCAAACCAATGGGGACTTAATCTCTATCATGGATAGTCAAGAGGCCAAGCATGCATGCCAATGCACTAGGCATGCAATACGGCAATGCAAATGAGCATGCAATAAATGTAAGTCATAGAGCAATGCGACTAACAAGTGTGCAAGGCTAATGTAGGCATTCAAGCATGCAAGCCAACATGTGACTTCATTCAATCATGTGATTTCAAACATGCAACAACTCACCAATATGCTACAACATACAAGGAGAGCATGCAACAAACAAAGAGATGGACTTAAACATGATTTGGGCAGCTCTAATTAGGCCCAAAACAGTGGCCATAGTGCTATGAAATAAGGGCTAAATGACATGCAAACATGCATGCAAATATGGTCCAATTCCTAAGGCCCACCAAAGAAGTGTTGAACTACACTTAGTGTAACCACACATGGCATGAATTAAATGACTAAAAACAGAATTTTAGCATATTAAAACAAGGCCTAAAGATCACTTAGATGGCATCCAAATGACCTAAATTTAAAGGCATGCACAAATGCCAAAACATGGAGCATGCTACACAAACTTTCAAAGCATTAAAGAGGTGTCCAAGGCAAGCATACAAGCATGTCAAAGGGACTGAAATGATGCTACAAATGGTGCCAAACCAATAAAACAAAGTAAATAAAGCATGCTACATACTCACACACTTAAGGCCAACAAGCCAAAATGCAAAGGGGCTATACTAAACATGGAAAATGTGAATCTAAAGACCCAAGACAGACCTTAAGCATGTTAAAACATGACCAAAAACTTCACAAAGCTAAGCCAAAATATGCAAGCATGGTGGTCCAAAGGCAAGATGCATTTCTAGGCAAAATAGAGAAATACAAAGCAAGTGTATGATGCACATGGAATCTCACCAAACCATCAAAAATTAGTGAATAAAACATGTGAAAATAGGCCCAAATAACCACTGATACGCAACTATGGCATGCAAAAATGATGAGTTACTTTAGAGGGCCATGCAAGGAGTTATTAAGCACATGCAAGATAGACATTCAATATGACCAAAACAACTCTGGAAATGGCTTATGGGGGTCCTAAAACCCACTGAAAAATTCCTGAACCGAGCTCAAGAAGTGTGCAAATATAGGCCCCTTTGTAAGGCCAAAAAGGGCATCAAACAAGACAACAAGGAGAGGGGATGGCCCTCTCCTTCTTAGGACCTTAAACCACCATCCTCACCACTAAAATCCCTCAAGATTTCAGTGGTGAGGAGGCCCAAACAAGGTAGTCCCGAAACTCACCAAAAATAGCACAAAATGGGGCCAAACAAGGCCTAAGAGGGGGTAAACGACCCCAAACACAAAAGTGGTCTTAATGAAGTATCTTAAACACAAAAAAACAGAACTTTTTTATGTTATACACAAAGCCCAAATCCGAAAGAAAGATAGGCTAAAATGGTGTGCAAAAACGGGGAATAAAGAGGAAAAATGGGTTACCTTTGTAGCCAAAAGGGGACAACAGCCTCTAGACCCAAAAATGCAACCCTCAACCTCTGAAAATGGCCTCCAAGCTCCTTAGGTTGATGATGGAGGTGTTAGGCCAAGAGTTGTAGTTCAAATGGCCAAGAACTGGACCCTTTTAAACCCTCTAACCAACACAAATGTAGAGATAGAGGGAGATATAGAGAGGGAGTGATATATATGTGATATATCAGATTTTTCTAACCCTCTAAAGGGGAGGAGAGGCTCTCTTTATATAGAGAAACCAATGGGGCAAAGCTTCTCTTAGAAGCTTTGACCAAAAAGGCCAAGCTTCTCTTAGAAGCTTGGAGCAAAAGGGCCAAGCTTCTTGGAGAAGCTAGACAAAGGGGTCAAGAGGTTCAAGCTTCTTCAAGAAGCTAAAAAAAGGGTCAAGCTTCTTGGAGAAGCTAAAAAGGGTCAAGCTTCTTGGAGAAGCTAGACAAAGGGTCAAAAGGTTCAAGCTTCTTGGAGAAGCTAAAAAAAGGACCAAGCTTCTTGGAGAAGCTAAAAAAAGGGCAAGCTTCTTGGAGAAGCTAAAAAGGGTCAAGCTTCTTGGAGAAGCTAGACAAAGGGTCGAAAGGGTCAAGCTTCTTGGAGAAGCTAAAAAAAAGGGTCAAGCTTCTTGGAGAAGCTAAAAAGGTTCAAGCTTCCTCAAGAAGCTAAAAAAGGGTTCAAAAGGGTCAAGACCCCTCAAGAAAAGGTCTCGGCCAGGAAAAGTGGCCGGTTGAGCAGAAACAATGGCCGGCCGACCAAACACAATGCCGACCGACAATAAACAGTGCCGACCGGCAATATAGATTGCCGATGGCAGCAAACACCAGCCGGTGGCCTCTGGCCATGGCCAGTGGTGTGTGGGGATGCCTCACAAGGCATTCCCTGCCCCTCCAAGGCTAAATGCAAGTGTTTGGTGCAAAACCAGACACTGAACAGTCAAGTTCGGAGATCCTGAGGCAAGGCGCGTAGCCGAGACCTCCGGGAACTCCAAACGAACACAAACATGGATGATCACCGAGTGTTCAAACGGTGACGTCCAAGTCTTGAGGACGGTCAAAAATGGGGTGTCTACAGTTGCCCTTCTTTGACAGAACTCGAAAGTCATAAAAATGACGGGAGTGAGTGTCAAAGCCCAGAGACGACCCATTTTTGACAAGGCCAAAGACTTAGACTAAAGCATACAAGCTACAAACAAATATATGCACCCGAGGGCAGGGGCAAAATGCAAGACAATGCACAAAGCCGAGCATAACATATGATCATGCAAGAAACATAGGGACATATCCCGGTGTTTCGGAAATGTATAAGCATTTGAACATATTCCAAATGCTCTTAACCAAAGGAGGAGAAACATAGGGACATATCCCGGTGTTTCGAAACGAATGAGAAACATAGAGACGTATCCCGGTGTTTCGGAAAAAGAATGAGAAACATAGGGACGTATCCCGGTGTTTCGGAAAAAGAGAAGAAACATAGGGACGTATCCCGGTGTTTCGGAAAGAAGGGAGAAGAAACATAGGGACGTATCCCAATATTTCGGAAAAGAGAAACATAGGGACGTATCCCGGTGTTTCGGAAAAAGAGAAAGAAACATGGGAACGTATCCCGGAGTTTCGGAAGGAGAGAGAAACATAGGGACGTATCCCGGTGTTCCGAAAAAAGAGAAAGAAACATAGGGACGTATCCCGGAGTTTCAGAAGGAGAGAGAAACATAGGGACGTATCCCGGTGTTTCGGAAAAAGAGAAAGAAACATAGGGACGTATCCCGGAGTTTCAGAAGGAGAGAAACATAGGGACGTATCCCTGTGTTTCGGAAAAAGATAAAGAAACATAGGGACGTATCCCGGTGTTTCGAAATGGTGTGAGCATTGGAACGTATTCCGAATGCTTTTAACCGAAGAGGGAGAAACAAAGGGACGTATCCCAAGGGTTAGGGACGTATCCCAGGGGTTAGGGACGTATCCCAAGGATTAGGGACGTATCCCAAAGGTTAGGGACGTATCCCAAGGGTTAGGGATGTATCCCAAAGATTAGGGACGTATCCCAAGGGTTAGGGACGTATCCCAAAGTTTCGGAAGGAAAGAGAAACATAGGGACGTATCCCGGTGTTTCAGAGAGGTAGAGAAACATAGGGACGTATCCCGGTGTTTCGAACTGAAGGAGAAACATAGGGACGTATCCCAGTGTTTCAGAAAGAAAAAGAAACATAGGGACGTATCCCAGTGTTTCGAAAAAAAGGAGAAGAAAAATAGGGATGTATCCCGATGTTTTGAAAAAAGAAGGAGAAACATAGGGACATATCTCGGTGTTTCGGAAAAAGAGAAGAAACATAGGGACGTATCCCGGTGTTTCGGAAAGAAGGGAGAAAAAAACATAGGGACGTATCCCAGTATTTCGAAAAGAAGAGAGAAACGTAGGGACGTATCCTGGTGTTTCGAAAAAAGAGAAACATAGGGACGCATCCCGGTGCTTCGGGAAGGTAGGAGAAACATAGGGACGTATCCTGGTGTTTCGGAAAAGAAGGAGAAAGGGGAACATAGGGACGTATCCCGGTGTTCCGAAAGAAGGGAGAAACATAGGGACGTATCCCGGTGTTTGGGAAAGAGAGAGAAACGGAAACGTAGAGACGTATCCCGATGTTTCAGAAAGGTATAAGAAACAAAAGGACGTATCCCAGTGTTTCCAAACAAAGGAGCGCGCAAAACAATGCAATGCAGGTGCACAAGACAGTGCGATAAAATGCATTTTCTATGCAAGTATGGGGGCATTTTCTATGCAACATTGAAAGCATATTCTATGCAGAAATATAACGATGCGCGGCACGCATGCAACCGAAGTGTATATGAAAGTTCACATTCTATGCAATGGAAGGACATCAAACACATACTCTGGTGCCTCCGATTTACCTTTCGGAGGGCTTGGCAACACAACTCTGCTCGAAAAAGGGACACCCTGTTTACATTGGCGAGAGATAACATTTGCGGCTGCTTTAATTGCCATTCTGACTTGAAGCAGGCTTAAGCTTGGAGTAGAGGCACACTCATTCTTCGGAGCACTGACAAGGCCTGAAGAGGTACATCCGGAGCACAATCACGGAGTTTGAAGAAGGTGAAACACACTCAGATGCTTCGGGTTTTCCCTCTTTTATTTTGCTTTGTAGTCTGGAACCCATATAGCTTCAAATAGGTCCTTGTTTTACTGTTCTTGCATGACCTGGGTTGAACCCTGCGGTTTTAAGAAAAAACAAATTCTTGTTTTGCACAAATGTGGAGAATGGCACAGCACTCCGAGCACAAAACGATTTGATTGAAATCGAGAAATGAGTTCTCAATCGAGTATTAAGCCAACAACTGAACACAGCATACTATGACTCAACAAAAGGTACACGACCTAAACACATCGAGTAACACTCGAAAAAGACTCAAAACAAAAGTTGAGGTAAACAAAACAAAAGACACAACACACAGACGTGTTACAAAGACAAGAGACATCTCAGTTCGCGAGGAGCCAGTTTCTCCGGGTAGTGTTTCCCACCCTTTTCTCATTTGTGATTCTCACATCACTTTGGCACTCAATCTCTGTTTTTCTGAAAAAAAAAGCCATTTTCTCACTTTTTCTCTCAGCGCACATCTCTCTATTCTTCAATCTCTTATTTTTTATCCCTCCCCTGGTTGGTGGATAAACAGAAAGTTGCGGGGTCTTGCCCCTAGCATTCCGCTAGATTCTTCTTCTTGTTCACAACAGTGAGTTTCTTCCACAGAGGGGCTGTGCTACAATTGGGTGTGTAGCAAATCTGCAGCTGACATCGGTTGACGATGCTCTGCTGGGGAGTTTGGACATGATTAGATCTGCCCAGAGAAGGGAGTGGAATATCTTGATCCATTCCAGCTCGTGCTTCGCACTTGGCTTGATACCTCGTTGCTTGGAGGATGTGAGAGCTTGCTGCCCTTTGTTGTTAACTTCAGTTGTGCCCTTTCTGGCAAACGCATTGACAACAGAGAAAAGACAGGAAGCCTAACTCAACTGTGCCCCTAGTTCATTATTTTGACCATCTTTTGTTTTGGTTTTCTACTAAAACAGTTTTGACCAACATGAGAGTTAGATTAACACACTTGTTCGATTTTTGATTTGAAATCATGCAAGTCAGGCTATGAGCACTGGAAATTTTCCTTTTTTGGGTCCAAGAAATGGTCCAGTTTTGGAAAAGATGGAATAATTTTCGAGGGATCAGTCAACCTCAGTAAAAATTCTCAAAAATTGTTTTTGCAAATGGTCAATGCTTAACAAGCACGGAACTTACTCTTGAGATGCACAACCTCGGATTTGGAGGAAAATTGCCCTCTTGCTCGAAGAGATCTGCATGGCAACGGAAAGTTGCCCCTTGTTTGAATGGCAACGGAAAGTTGCCCCTTGTCTGAATGGCACCGTAGTGCATTGTAATCAGTCCTCAGAGCGATGATTGCGACCGAACTCCCGGATACAGAAAAGACAAGGATGACTAGAACCATCACATGGACACAATCGATTTTAGAGGTGTTTGTGGCTAGACTTTAGAATGAAGTTGCCTACGTATCCCAAACATGGGAATCAAGCCTTACGTAGTTCCGGGTTAAGGTACACTCGGGTATTAACCTCTCCTTTTTAGGCTCTAACTTTTGCCAAGGCGCCCGTTGCGGGTTTTCGACCTTGCGAGCTTTGTTCTTCTTTTCTTTTCAATTTTTTTCATTTCTTTTTCTCTTCTTTTTTTTTGCATTTTTTTTTCTTTCTTTTTTTTTTCTTTTGCATTTTTTTTTTGCTTGCTTTTTTTGTATTTTTCTCTTGCTCTAACTTTTGCCTGGGTCGCTCTTCCGGGTTTTTGACCCAGCGAGCCTCTCAAAGGGTAAAAGTGTAACAAGTCCATGCCAAATGGTTTTAGGGTTTCGAAGCCATCCGTATCCAAGAAAGTGGTTGTTGTATTGATTTACTGAAGGATCCATCTTCGGCTCTTCGAGCATATCTGACATTTTTGCCCCTAGTTTGGGGGGGGGGGCTTCTGATCTAGCTTTACAAGCTTCCTTTGATCTGATCTTCTTGATCTGACTTTGGTGCCTTTTGTTCGAGGGCTGCTTCAAAATGGCCACACAGGCCTTACGTTGTGGTTGACCGTTGAACGTTCTGAACTCAGGTTCAAGGTTCGAAAACAAATGGATTGAATCTTGAGGTTGAGAGTGATCCTAGGCTGCATAATCTCAAGAGCGATTCCATACAAGTCTTCACAGGACCGCGCAAAACAGTTTTTGAAATCTTTTAAGAAAGCGACAAATCGCTCGCGCTGAAGACAGTGTAGGACCATTCTGGATCAAGCTAGGATCCTTCTCAGTACTCATACTAACATGCATGATCTCGATCATTAAGGGCTTAACATGCCTCTCTTTCTCTCAATTGATCAAGTTTTGCAAAACCCAAGGAATTCCTTCCTCTTCGTTTTTATCACAATGTTTCGAAAAAAGTTTTGAAAAACTTAGGTCGATGCAATGACTTCAAAGGCACAGAAAAGGCAGGCGAAAAGCACTGTCACTTCATTCAAACTTCTGGCACAACTGGCACACGGTAGAAGCAAACACAAGAGTGTGAAAATCACTGCTGTTCAATTCAAATCTGTTGGCATAACTGGCTCCAAGGCAGAAACAGACTCAAAAGAAAGCAAAAAGAAAAACACAAAACAAGATAGTGATGTCCGAGGTAACACCCCCAGAATCGCCCGACTCTAACAAAACAGGACTGACTCGATACAACAAGACAGGCCCGACTGACTCAATACAACGAGACAGACTCAACAAGACTGACTCGATATGAAAAGACTGACTCAAAACAAAGAGACAGACTCAAAACAACAGAACTGACTCAATACCCAAGCCAGAACGTACAAAACTAACATTCGCAACTGCTCAAAACAGTTTGTGCCAAACGCCACATCTTGGAATAAATTGAACGCCGCCCGCAGGTGGTTCATCCCCCGATCACAAAGTCACATTATCCCCCACAAGTTCACTGATCAAGTGCCGATAGACTTTGCAGGACCCGGTACGGGGATGACCCTGTCGTCAATCAAATTTTGTATCTCGTGGCGGAGACGGACGCAACTGTCGGTGTCATGACCGGTTTGTTGGTGAAAAGCACAGTACTTAGTCAGGTCATGCTTTGGAGGGAGAGGATCGGGTAAAGGCCGTTGTTCCAACGGTTTCAAATGTCCTTTCCTGAGTAGGACCCCCAGGGCTTTAGACAAAGGCATAAAGAGTGGGGTGAAAACCCTCTTGCCTCGGGGTAGATAGTCCGAAGTTCGGGGGTTTGGATTGGACGCACCAACAAAAAGGGTGGCTGTTCTTGGCGTGGTGGTGGCGACCATGCCCACTTCAGAAGATCTTGCGGCTGCGTCACCGCTGGTGGTCACATTCGAACTGCGGGTAGACGCCCTCCTGGGCTGCTCCTTCTCCTGATCAATAAGGCCCTACTTCATAGCATCCTCGATCTGTACCCCCATCTCATGCAGATCCGAAAAGGTAGGGAAGGGGAGCACGATCATTTTCTGCATTAGTTTGGGTTGGAGGTTGCGCACAACCATCCTTATCTGGTCTTTGTCGGAAGGCCTTGTAGCCATCATCGAGGCCTTTGCTCTCCACCTCGCCACAAACTCTGAAAAACCCTCATTTGGCTCTTGGCGGGTGACTTCAAGATCACGAGTTGTGACCTCAATCTGTGTGTTGTAGGAGTATTGATCACTGAAGGCCCCAGCCATCTCTTCCCAATTCTGTTTCACAGGGTTCTCCAATTTCGCATACCAGGTTGTGGCTATCCCAGACAGGGTCCGGCCAAACAATGATAGCTTCTGTAATCTGGTGAGGCCCATCGGCCTTAGAATGTCTGAAAACAGCCGTAAGTGCACCATAGGATCCCCGGACCCATCGAAACGGTCGATATTTGGCATCTTGAATCTGTCTGGCAGCGTCACAGCTGCATCGGTATACCCATCCTCGATGTCCGGGACGGATTTCATGCCTTGAGCCTTCTTGAACAACCTTTCAAGCTTGCTCATCTTCAGCGCCGTTGGATCCGTCTCTAACTCAAAAGGGGAGTCCGGTAGGTTGATGGGTGTCTTGGATAGCTGGGGTAGAACCGGGGGCGAAGCTGGCCCGACTGGAATGTCTGTATCATCCTGGACGTGGGTTGCCTCCCCGAGTATGGGAACTCTCGGTGGGGGAGGAGCCTGGTGCGAAGTAGATACTCCAGTTTGCTGCTCCAATCTGGCAATTGTCTCTGCCTGTTGGGCTATGACCACAGCCTGTTGCTTGGCGAATTCTGCTTGACGGATAGTGTCTTGCTGCATGGCTTTCATACTATCCTGGAGTTGGCGCACCATCTCTTCCAGACTCGACATACTGTTCTAATCTAACTGAGCAACCGGTATATCTGTGTCGGCAATAAGCTCGGAAATCTCAGCCCGACTGCTCAAAGATCACTGATCTGGTAGCTGTTGTACTAGTGGTCTGTGCCTGACTAGCCTTCTCTAGCCCTGATTACCCTTGAATTGAGTCTATGACCTGACAAAGTCTATCAGTACAAGTCCAATGAACCTCGGGAGATATTGGAGCCTTCTGAGCTATGGTTCCAGGACTACCTTGCAAAAGAGAAAACAGGCAGCATCTCAGCTCAATTTCATCAGAACGGGCATAGGCATAACTGAATAACTGTATTCTACTACTGATCACTGTTCCCCAAAATCACTGCCCCAAATCTGAATCTGATACCCGCAGATATTACTGATTCTCAAAACACTGATGCCCGCAGGCCTGATACCCAGACTTGCAAACTGATACATGCATTCCTGTAGAGGCCAACTCCAAAAAGCACATAGCAAGCAAATGAGAGCCAAAACACCCCTATGTTGGGGTAGGGTTTCCCTGTCCTATTTTGTTAGGAGCTAGGGTTTCACTACGCACGCAGCGATTTTCAAACAACCTAACATCGAGTAAGCAGCCTGTCCTAACTTGGAATGGTCACTATGGATCCGAATATGCACTAGGTCGAATGGTCGAAAAGGGTGCCCCGGTAAAACCGGGGTTTGTGTTCCCATACTGTCAGAGCCCATAACTGGTCAGCCTTATGGTCATGCCTTGACAAGACAAGCCTCCGGCAAACCGTTCAGGAATGGCAGATGGCAAACACTGTGTTCCTAGGCACACCAATGCACATGTAATGCAAAGAAACACATAAATGAAATCAAAACAGGATATCACGAGTTCGAGTCAAGCTCTCTAACTCCCCAGCAGAGTCGCTAGAAACTGTAGACGCGCCCGCGTGGGGCCCCGCGCTACAGTTCGGACTCAATCTTTGTTTGCGGTTCTTAATCTGAACCAAAGAGTCCAAATCCGGCAAATCGTTTTGAGAAACAGATTTTTGAAAAGAAGTGCCAAACATGGACTGCTTTGCCAGATACAGAGTCGCCACCTAAATATTTTTTATGGGGAATTTAGGAAACCCTGACTCGGTGCCGAAGACCACATGTCCGTCATCACCGGAGTTGTCTCGGCTCGGGAGCTAGGGTACGATTGGGGAAGGTCAGCTATGAGCACCCCCTCTCGCCCGATCTAAAGATCGGCCTCTACTAACCGTGATATCCATTTTTGAAAACTTTATATGTTCTTATTCCATTTATTAGCCTAGAATTACTATGTTATGCGCACAGCAAACAAGTATAGACTAGATTGCCTAATTTGGAAACAAGCATTGCATATCCGTTTGGTTTAAAAAGCGCTTTGGAATTTGCTACTCGCGAGTAGGCTAAAACACGGATTTCAACGAGTTTTTCCAACTCAAGCAATCCAACCTTCACCCGTAGGCATTCAAACAGTTTATCTCATATAAGCACTTAGCCACATGGCAAACATACTGTCATGGCAACATTCACACGCATGCGACATGCTAAAGCATAAATACTTACATCGTTCTCCGTGCCAAAACAATAAACTAGTTAGCAAACATGCATGATCCTAGTTCATGTTAGAGTGGCTAATGCAACGTATGCAAAATGCAATTAGAGTAGGCTCGGCTAACCTAAGCATGGCATGTAAAATGCAGTCAATTGATGCACGTACTCAATTTGGAATTTGAAATACAAATGCAGTTAGTGTGATGTACCGAGCCCGGTGCATGTAAAACAAATGAATGAATGCACGCATGCATTACATGAGGTATGCTAATTTAAACGTGCCCTAATCTACCATCATAAGCAGGTAAATAAAAGGGAAGAAAGACGTGAGGTTGGAAGACATACACACACTTACGCACACTTATTACAGATTTGCCCTCACTCGGAGGGACCAAATAAATAATACAAATTAATTAACTACGCAAGCTAATTAAATATTACAAATTGCCTAATTAGCTAACAAACTAACTAAGCTAATAAAAACAGTAAACTGGCTCGGGAAGGGAACCCAATGCAATGCGTGCTCGGGTCTTGCTCGGAAGTGCACCGCCATGCATAGGCTGCCTCTGTTTTCCTTTCTTTACTCCTCTGGAGGCTGCCAAAACCTCAGGATTGCTTCTTTGGATACTGAAGAATGCCATCGGCTGGGTAGAATGCTCACCGGCAGTGGCATGTGATCACCGGCCATTGGTGAAGATATCGGCAGAGGGGAGATTGTCGGTCGGCACTTATCACTGCCGGTCGGCAAAAAGTTCCTGCAGAATCTGCAATTGACAGCAACAGAGGGCAAGGCAGAGCATGGCAATACAATTCAAGGCATATATGCACCGATCATGTCCCTTATCATGTTAATGACTCAAAGGGACATGCTCCTTGGTTCTCGGACCATCAATCGCGCATTTCCATGCGTGATGGCCCAAGAGACCAAGTTATGCATTTCCATGTCAAATGCAATGCAAACAATCAAACCAATGGGGACTTAATCTCTATCATGGATAGTCAAGAGGCCAAGCATGCATGCCAATGCACTAGGCATGCAATACGGCAATGCAAATGAGCATGCAATAAATGCAAGGCATAGAGCAATGCGACTAACAAGTGTGCAAGGCTAATGTAGGCATTCAAGCATGCAAGCCAACATGTGACTTCATTCAATCATGTGATTTCAAACATGCAACAACTCACCAATATGCTACAACATACAAGGAGAGCATGCAACAAACAAAGAGATGGACTTAAACATGATTTGGGCAGCTCTAATTAGGCCCAAAACAGTGGCCATAGTGCTATGAAATAAGGGCTAAATGACATGCAAACATGCATGCAAATATGGTCCAATTCCTAAGGCCCACCAAAGAAGTGTTGAACTACACTTAGTGTAACCACACATGGCATGAATTAAATGACTAAAAACAGAATTTTAGCATATTAAAACAAGGCCTAAAGATCACTTAGATGGCATCCAAATGACCTAAATTTAAAGGCATGCACAAATGCCAAAACATGGAGCATGCTACACAAACTTTCAAAGCATTAAAGAGGTGTCCAAAGCAAGCATACAAGCATGTCAAAGGGACTGAAATGATGCTACAAATGGTGCCAAACCAATAAAACAAAGTAAATAAAGCATGCTACATACTCACACACTTAAGGCCAACAAGCCAAAATGCAAAGGGGCTATACTAAACATGGAAAATGTGAATCTAAAGACCCAAGACAGACCTTAAGCATGTTAAAACATGACCAAAAACTTCACAAAGCTAAGCCAAAATATGCAAGCATGGTGGTCCAAAGGCAAGATGCATTTCTAGGCAAAATAGAGAAATACAAAGCAAGTGTATGATGCACATGGAATCTCACCAAACCATCAAAAATTAGTGAATAAAACATGTGAAAATAGGCCCAAATAACCACTGATACGCAACTATGGCATGCAAAAATGATGAGTTACTTTAGAGGGCCATGCAAGGAGTTATTAAGCACATGCAAGATAGACATTCAATATGACCAAAACAACTTTGGAAATGGCTTATGGGGGTTCTAAAACCCACTGAAAAATTCCTGAACCAAGCTCAAGAAGTGTGCAAATATAGGCCCCTTTGTAAGGCCAAAAAGGGCATCAAATAAGACAACAAGGAGAGGGGATGGCCCTCTCCTTCTTAGGACCTTAAAACACCATCCTCACCACTAAAATCCCTCAAGATTTCAGTGGTGAGGAGGCCTAAACAAGGTGGTCCCGAAACTCACCAAAAATAGCACAAAATGGGGCCAAACAAGGCCTAAGAGGGGGTAAACGACCCCAAACACAAAAGTGGTCTTAATGAAGTATCTTAAACACAAAAAAACAGAACTTTTTTATGTTATACACAAAGCCCAAATCCGAAAGCAAGATAGGCTAAAATGGTGTGCAAAAACGGGGAATAAAGAGGAAAAATGGGTTACCTTTGTAGCCAAAAGGGGACAACAGCCTCTAGACCCAAAAATGCAACCCTCAACCTCTGAAAATGGCCTCCAAGCTCCTTAGGTTGATGATGGAGGTGTTAGGCCAAGAGTTGTAGTTCAAATGGCCAAGAACTGGACCCTTTTAAACCCTCTAACCAACACAAATGTAGAGATAGAGGGAGATATAGAGAGGGAGTGATATATATGTGATATATCAGATTTTTCTAACCCTCTAAAGGGGAGGAGAGGCTCTCTTTATATAGAGAAACCAATGGGGCAAAGCTTCTCTTAGAAGCTTTGACCAAAAAGGCCAAGCTTCTCTTAGAAGCTTGGAGCAAAAGGGCCAAGCTTCTTGGAGAAGCTAGACAAAGGGGTCAAGAGGTTCAAGCTTCTTCAAGAAGCTAAAAAAAGGGTCAAGCTTCTTGGAGAAGCTAAAAAGGGTCAAGCTTCTTGGAGAAGCTAGACAAAGGATCAAAAGGTTCAAGCTTCTTGGAGAAGCTAAAAAAAGGACCAAGCTTCTTGGAGAAGCTAAAAAAAGGGCAAGCTTCTTGGAGAAGCTAAAAAGGGTCAAGCTTCTTGGAGAAGCTAGACAAAGGGTCGAAAGGGTCAAGCTTCTTGGAGAAGCTAAAAAAAAGGGTCAAGCTTCTTGGAGAAGCTAAAAAGGTTCAAGCTTTCTCAAGAAGCTAAAAAAGGGTTCAAAAGGGTCAAGACCCCTCAAGAAAAGGTCTCGGCCAGGAAAAGTGGCCGGTTGAGCAGAAACAATGGCCGGCCGACCAAACACAATGCCGACCGACAATAAACAGTGCCGACCGGCAATATAGATTGCCGATGGCAGCAAACACCAGCCGGTGGCCTCTGGCCATGGCCAGTGGTGTGTGGGGATGCCTCACAAGGCATTCCCTGCCCCTCCAAGGCTAAATGCAAGTGTTTGGTGCAAAACCAGACACTGAACAGTCAAGTTCGGAGATCCTGAGGCAAGGCGCGTAGCCGAGACCTCCGGGAACTCCAAACGAACACAAACATGGATGATCACCGAGTGTTCAAACGGTGACGTCCAAGTCTTGAGGACGGTCAAAAATGGGGTGTCTACAAATTGGAATGCACAAAATAGTGCGATGCGCAAGATAGCGCAATTGAATTTGAAATTGTGCAGTAGATGCTAGAAGTGAGATTATTGTGCGATAGATGCACAGAATGAAATGAGGAATTGTAAGTTTGAACCAAATACTCTATACATATATCATATACAGACAAAATACATACAGATACGAACATAGACACAGACATGTACATACGGTATACATATATTCATATACAGACAAAATACACACAAATATATACATACGGTATACATATACAAACGGGGAATATTTCGTTTGTAGCCGTCAACGGGAAGATGCCGTTACTGAAAAGGCATATTCCATTTGTTGACGTTAGCTCGCATACGCAAAACACGTAAAAAGAAACGAAAAACACAAAATGCATGGATATGGGGGTTCGACCCTCTGATCTCAAGCTTAGTTTCCCAGTCCTTAACCACTGAGCCGAACCACTGAACCAAACCACTCTTGTGACAAAATATTCAAACAAATATATATATATATATATATAATACATAGGTATACGAGTTATATATACATAAAACCAAAACAAAACAAACAAAACACTCGTTGCTATAGGAGGTTGAACCTCTGACCTCAAGTTTAGGCTCTCCATCCTTCAAACATCGAATCAGACCACTTCACCAAGTCACTCTTGTGACAAAAATAGTCGAATAAATGTATATAATACCTAAATATACAATACATATACATATATATATATATATATATATGCAACTCTCCCGCCTCTCCTATTTTTGTCTCACTCTCTCTTCCTATTTTTGTTTCTCTCTCTTCTTCATCTTCTTCGAGCGTCGTGTCTGTCGCGCGATTTCAACAATCGCGGCGCCTGACCGACAGGCTATCCAATCCTGCCCCGATTGTCAATGATCATCTCGACCTTCCTCCCTCTTTGTCTTCTTATTTGGTTTCATCCTCTTCTTAAGTTGAGGCCTGCAAGAGAGGGCAGAGCAAAAACCTGCAAACTTTCTCTGTCACCATTCTGCAACCTCTTTCTTTTGCATTACTCTCCTCTACCATGGCCTCTTCACACGGTTCTCTCACTCTTTTTCCAGACCTGAACGAGTCCCCGATAGAGATGACAGATTCTGACTCCCCTGAACCTCAACCATGGGCTCCACCTCCTTCCCTTGTTTTCAACTTTCCAGCGATGTCAGTTGAACAAATCATGGTAGCACAGTTTGACATCGAAGCAAACTCGTATATGCTGAGGTCATGTATGGAGACCGTGACTGCGGTCTCCAACTTGTCCCGTCGACTACAGAACAGGACGTGTGAGGTGCATCAATTAAATGCATAACTCTCCCACCTCCAACGTATGTACAAAGACCCTCGGGTAGAAATTGGTGTGCTGAAAAAGCAGAACAAAGAACTGAAACGATAGACCACCTTCGTGGCTCGATTCGGAGTTTCTTCGCACAACCAATTTGATGGCTGGTGAGGAATAATCTCATTCGGAAGCTCTGCCAAGGCCAAGGCAGAGTCTTCAAGAGCTTTGAAGGAGTAAAAATGAAGCGAGGCAGGTGATGGTAAAGTCAAGCAACGAAGCTGTGTGCAAATGAAGCCGGTTGTAATCCCGAGCTGCTACCGAAAAATTGAGAAAATGCTACTCTCTCTCTCTTTTTCCTTTTTTGTTTTCTCTTTTATTTTATTTTATTTTTCTTTTTTTGTGGGTTTGTTTTTTTTTTTTTGCTTTTCTGGTTTTTTTTTTTTTGGGTTTTATCTCTGTAATCGGGGATGTCATCTCCTGACTGTAATAAAATTAAGTTTTGTGTTTGCACATCAATGGCATGACTGGCATATCACTTTGAACTTGAAAACATTTTTGTTTGATTGAATTTAAGAATGATTGAATTTTGAACTCTAAATTGGACATTGATTCTATATTTACCAGAATCAAAGAATGACTTAACGAAAAAAAAAAAAGCAAAACGATCCAAACATACTTATATACACTGACTGGTATGAAAGGAACTTAAAAAAAAACAAGACTCTGAAACACAACCATTAAGCCTAAGCGATTCTGCAGTTTGTCATGATGGGTTGAAATTGAAACTAATGGGCCGACCAAAAAGTTGGCCGACAAACTCATGATTTAGCCAAAGAGTTGGCCAACGAACTCATGACTCAAGCGGTGGAGAAGATAAAATCTCTAACTCGACTATGCCTCCAATTCATTGCCTTGATTTTCTTTGTAAAAATGTTTTGATCAACATGAGAGTTAAATTAGCATACTTATTCCATTTTTTGTTTTGAAATCATGTAAGCTAAGCTGTAAGCACTAAAAATTTTCCCTTTTTAAATCCAAAGAACGGTCCAAGTTTTGCAAAAATAGAATAATTTTGGAGAAAATCAGTCAACTTCATTCAAATTAATCAAAACCTATTTTTGCAAATGGCCACTACCTAACCAAAATGGAATCAATAATTGAGGTGCATAGCCCCAAGCCAGATAACCCCGAATTGGTTCTGTTGTAGCAACGATGATAACCGAACCGAGCTGATCCGAACCGAATGAAGCCGAACGGAACTGGGCCGAACCGAACTGAACCGAACCGAACTGAACCAAGTTGAATCGAACCAACTACACTGAGCAGAGCGAAGATACACCAATCAAACACGAATAGGACAACCAAGTCGACTAAAGATACACCAATCAAACATGAACGAAATGAATGAGTTGAAAAATTATTAGGGCCGAACTTCAAAATGAAGCTATACGTATCCTAAAGATAGGAATCAGGCCAACGTAGTTCCGACTAAGGTTCACTCGGGCATTGACACTCTCCTTTTGTGATCTAATTTTTGCCAAAGCCGCCCTTTTGGGTTTTCAACCTTGCGAGCTTTTCATTTTTTCATTTTTCTATTTTTTTTTTCATTTTTGTTCATCATTTTTTTTATTTTTTTTTATTTTTTTTCTGCTCTAACTTTTGCATGGGTCACCCTTCCGAGTTTTCTGCCCAGCGAGCCTCTCAAGGGTAATACTTTTATTTTGGCTTGTCCATGTTGATTGGGTGTGAGATCTGTAGGCCATCAAAATCTAGAAGAATGACTGCTACACTTGACCAGTAGATATGATGATGTAGGGACTAGGCTAATTGGGCCGAATTTGCCCCTAGTGTAGTGGATAGGACCTCAATTGTCCTTCTTCTCTCAAATTCTTGGTTTTAAATTTCTGGGCGGTCTTCATAGGGAAACAATCCAATTTTAATTCTTTGATCACATCCAACCTTATTGCCCTTAGTTCAAGGGCTGTTTCAAATTTGAATCATATCATTGCCCCTAGTTCAAGGGGGGCTAATTCCAATCTAACTCATATTCAACCTTATTGCCCCTAGTTGAAGGGCTGCCTCTATTTGAATCACATCATTGCCCCTAGTTCAAGAGCTGATTCCAATCTACATCACATCCAACTTTCTTGCCCCTAGTTCAAGGGTTGTTTCCAATCTGAATCACAAGCCCTACGTAGTTCTGGCTAAGGTTCACTCGGGTATTAACACTCTCCTTTTATGCTCTAACTTTTGCCAAAGCCGCCCTTTCGGGTTTTCAGCCATGCGAGCTTTTCATTTTATTTTTTTAAAAATTTTTTCTCATTTTTCATTTTTTAAATTTTTTATCATTTTTTTTTCTATTATTTTTTTTTCTCTAACTTTTGCCTGGGTTGCCCTTCCAATTTTTCAACCCAGCGAGCCTCTCAAGGGTGGTACCTTCTTGCCCCTAGTTCAAGGGCTGCCTTCATTTCGACTATGCAAGCCTCACACTTTGGTTGGTCATTGAATATTTTGAATCACGGTTTGAAAGCTAAGGAGCTAAGGTGGTCGGACCTCAAGTCAAGAGGGATCATATGCTGTATAATCAATTCTAGGCATGTCTTCATAGGACCACACAAAAACAGTTTTTGAAATCTTTTCACAAAGTGACTAATCACTCGTACTCTTACGAAGACAAGATAGAACCAATTTAGAGCAAGCCAGGATCCTTCTCAGCACCCACATTAACATAAATGATTTTATTCATCAAACGCTTAGCACACCTCTCTTCCTCTCAGTTGATCAAAATTTGCAAATCCCGAGGAAATTCTTCCTCTTTGTTTTTATCAGAGTTTTGGAAAAAGTTTTTAAAAACTTTGGTTTTGTTTATTGAAAAGAGACTATGACTCAGCAATGACAATAGACTCAAAAGAAAATGACAAAGAAGACCTAGACATGACAGAAATGTCTAGGTTAGTACTATCGAAATCAACAGACTCTGATTCACTTGAATGACTCGAGTCTGATCCCAACTCTACAAACTTAGTGGAATCAAACTTAGACTCAATACTCAATTCAGAACTCAGAATAAAACCATTCTCAAATTGCCAATCAACGTGTGGGCCATCCACAATATTCAAAATAAAGCCCGTGCAATCAACAAGCGGTCACTCCCCAATCACAGAGATGGTCGGATACCCTACAAGTTCTATTTATTTACAATGGTCAACTTTGTAGGATATCAGATTTTTTTTTTTTTAAAGTAATGGTGCTAAACTAAACTGCCTGAACCACTCAATTGAATTTGAGAGCCCCTGTATAAATCCAATACATTGCACATAACACACAGCAGGAAAGAGAACAAACCCCCCTGTGAAGGGTAGGGTTATCCTGTCTTAGCTTGAAATGATATAGGGTTTCACTATTCAAACAAGCAGTATCATACATCATAGAAATGAGAAAGCATCCTATCCTAATTTGAAAGGTACTATAGCTCACTATATGTACAAGGTTACCTCTACTCTAAGGATTGAAGTCAAGGTGACATTACCAAAGAGTCCTTTGGGTCATAACCAATGAAGATCTCAGGAAATCAGAAGAGTCAATATAGCCTCTCTTCAAAGTCTGAGAACCTTCAGATCTTAAAAGATTATAACACAAGACCTCTAAAGTAATGTAGAGAGTGTCACAAAAAGTGTGCCTGTGCTCCCACCAGCATCTGGGCAACACAGGGACTTTAAGTGCACCAATGCATGCAATGCAATAAACATATAATTGAAAATAAAAGTCATGTCATGGAGTTCGAGTCAAGGTTTCATAAAATTCCCAGCAGAGTTGCCAGAAACTGTAACATGCCCAGGGGGTACTCGTGCGCGTTAAACAGTTGGGACCCTCGAGATCTCTTTAATCTAGTCTCACTAGTGCAATGTGAAACGTAGATGAGAGTCCAGATTTGGCAACTTTGATTGAAAATCCATTTTATTGCAATTTTGTCAAAAATGGACTGCGTCATCATATTTCAAAGTCGCCACCTAATATTTTGGGAAATTAGGGAAACCCATGACTCGTGCCAAGGCCACTGTTCGTCGTAACCAAGGACGCTTGGCTCGGAACCTTAGGTATGAGAGGAGAAGGTCAATAATGAGCACCCCCACTCATCCGATCAAAGATCGGCCTCTAATAAACCATGATATGACTTTTTATTTTCTTTATATGTTCATGTTCTGATTATTGAATAAATCCTAAAATTTACTATGTGAAGCATACAAGGTATAAACTAGTTTGCTCAACTTGGAGCAATTCAATTTCATGTTTGTTTGTGAAAATGGGTTTGAATTTGCCACTTAACGAAGTGGGCTTAAAGTTTGTGAATTTGCCACTACAAAGTGGGCTTAAAAATGTACAATCGTTGAATCATTCCAATTTAAGCAACAAAACTTCATCCACAGGCATTCATACAGTTATATCAAGTAGACAAGTAGCCTCATGGTAAAATGCGAACACATAGCAAGAAAAACACACACAGATGGAATGCTAAAGCATAAAAACTCATATAGTTACCGTCGTCCCGCGAACAAGCTACAAAACAAAGTAAGTAAAATATGCATGATCTTATATACAGAATCCTAATGCAATTCACTCATGAGATGCACTAAAGATTCGGCTTCTAAAATATGGCATGTGAATCATCTCAATAACATGAGGTAGCGCATAGAATCACAGAAGAATTGATTAAATCCACACATGTAAATTTAGCTGAATCTTAATGCATGAAACATGGATGCAAAGCATGGATATGCATGGCATGCCAAATATATACATATGTACAGTTAGGGAAAGCGAGTAAAGAATGTGATAGAAAGAAGCGGGGTAGGGGATTATTACAGCATTTTAGATATTACAAATCCAAGGGAAATGACTAAAATAAAATCCTCAAAAACACTTAAACTAAACTAAAATAAAATAAAATCTTCCATCCAGCAGACCTGCACACCTCAGCCCATGTACTCATCCTCAGTGGAGGTTCCCACCAGTTTATTTGCTTGAATTTGATTTGTTCCGATCTTCTTTGCATGCTTTTTGTCCTCCAACTTCGAATGCACTGGCTGAGGCAAGACAAGATCTCGATATGGGTACAACGATTTCTGGTCTCCTATCTCTTCGTCATCCGAATCAATAACTACAATCGGCAATCTCTCAATTGGAGCATCATTTGCAACCGTTACAGTTATAACCTCCATTTCCATGTCATGCATGAGCTTCTTCAGCTGCGTGCATGCAGAGTAGTAACATCATCAAACAAAGACTTGTAGAGAGAGAGAGAGAGAGATTGAGTGGGTGCCCCCCTCAAAGAGAGAGAGAAACCCGTGTGCATTGGAGAGAGAGAGACCCAGCTAGAGAGTTGCAGAGAGAGTGAGCTGTTTGTGTATGTTGCAGAGAGAGAAGAGAGAGATGGGTTTGGTGTGTGCCGTGTGTGTGCTTGTGTATGCATGTGTTGTGTGCATGGTGTAGCAGTGTGTATATCAGTGTGTGTATTTTTTGTCAAAGCTGCCAAGAGAGAGAGGTGCTGAGAGAGTGAGAGAGCTCTGTTAGAGAGAGAGAGCTAGGTTTGGTCTTCTGTGTGTGTCAGTTTTTCAGCTTCAAAAAGATGCCTACACCGAAAGAGAGAGAGAGGTTGATGATAGGTCTGTGTATCAGTGTGTGAATGGTGATGGCAGCAGTGGTGTGGTGTGTGATGGCAGTGGTGGTGTGGGGTGTGACGACATTGGTGGTGTGGTGTGTGATAGCAACGGTGGTGTGGTGTGTGATGGCAATGGTGGTGTGGTGTGTGACGGCAACGATGGCATGTGTTGCCTCATGCGTGTGTGTGTGTTGAGTGTCTCTCGACTGTGTGTGTGTTGAGTGTGTGATAGGAGCTGCTGCTGTGTGTGTGTTGAATGTGGGTGTGTCATGTGTGGAGTGCGAATGGTGCTGTGTGTGTGTTGAATGTGGTGATATGTTGAAGCTATTAGTGTGTGTGGCCGTGTCTGAGTGTGTGCTCAGCTTCTCCTCTCAAAATGCAACCCGAGAGAGAGATAAGAGAGAGAGTGTGGGTGTGGGTGTGGGTATGTGCCATGTGAGTATGTTCATCAGTGTGTGCAGATGAAGCTTCCCTCCCTCTCCATCTCTCTCTAGAAAATTCTCTCTCTCAAAAAAAAAAAAAATCGCTCCTCCCTCATTTTCTCATGAACACCGCTCTCCTCCTTTTTCAATCTCAGCTTATCTCCCCTCAAATAATACACCACCCACCCCCTCTTTTCTGTCCCTCTCTTTTTAATATTTCCCAACTTCTCACCTGCCCTCTTCTCTTTTTTTGATTCTTTTTCCCCCCGACCATGCATGCTCCCTCCCTATCTAAAAAAATAATTGTTCTCCACTGCCCCACACAACCTCACCAAAAATCTTATCTTCATCCCCCCACTCATTCATCCTCTTCTTTTTATTTTATTTTATTATATATATATATATATATATATTTTATCATTTTCTTTTTTTATCAAATATCAAAATTATTTATAAAAACATCAAAAACTATGTACAACACATAAAATTATAAAATATTATGAAATACTAAAAATTAATAATTTGGCCAACATGGGTTAGGTTTGGGATTAAAATTTTTTGATATTTTCTGTTGAGAAATTTATAAAATAGTATATTCCAACTTTCATCATGGGGTGTCC
This sequence comes from Camellia sinensis, assembly GCF_055761805.1. Classification (NCBI taxonomy): domain Eukaryota; kingdom Viridiplantae; phylum Streptophyta; class Magnoliopsida; order Ericales; family Theaceae; genus Camellia; species Camellia sinensis. Next base: position 21,105,699 of record NC_138966.1, read on the forward strand.
AAGTCTTAGGGCCGGTCAAAATGTGGTGTCTACAACCTCATGCATGCTTCTTACACTTGTAGTGTAATCTTGCTATTTAGCCTTGCATGCTTGCTACTTTGGCTCATCATTCTAACTTATTTTGGCTATGCTCTCAAATGCTTTTACTCTAGTTTTGGCATGCTTTAGATCTGATTTTGGTTGGTGAGGTTACCTCTTGCTTGGTTTTTGCACTTGTAGTGCATTCTTGCTCACTAGCCTAGCATACTTGATGTTTTGGCCTATTGTTCTAGCATGTATTAGCTTGATTTCAGCACATTTTTTATAATGTTTTGACATGATTTAGGACTGTTTTGAATGGTCTTGGCCTCTTGGGGCTTTCTTTGTATAGCTATGGCATAGATGGCTTCACTAGTCTTGAGTTTTGAGACCGCTAGCATGCTATATTTGTGATGTGTGCATGATATGGCTTCATTTGATATGTGATTTCAGAGCATATACTTTCATCATACACTCATATATATTGCTCTTTAATTGTGTTTAAGAGTTGAGCCTTATGCCTCGTTTATGAGCCAATGCATGAACATCATTTTCTTACTTTTCATACTATCTTCTCGGTTCATTTTAGCCACTATTTTGGCCTGTTGTAGCTCTGTTTTGGGTTGGTTTGGTTGTTTAAGCTTGATATTGCATGCCCCTTGTGTTATTCTCTTTGCTAGCTTTAATGCTCTTGGCCCTTTGCATGCATTCCATGGTTTGTTTGCCTGATTTCAAGGTCTTTAGCATCTCATTTCAGTGCTGAAATACATGCCATTGCACTCAATTATTTACTCATTCATTTGTTTTGAAAGAGGTCTTGAGCCCCTTGTTGGCTTGAGCATGGAATTGAGGCTCTCATGCCTAATGGTTTTAGCCTTCTCTTGAGGGCTTTTACTAACCAAAAGCATGAGGCTTCTTCTATGCTTAAGGTACTTGTGGTTTGGACCATCTTTCCCATTAGAGGACAATCACATTTGGACAAATCAATTAAAGGATTAATTGGTAGGCTTAAAATGTGTAAACAAAATTGGACCAAGTAAAACATGTTAAGCTAAGCATACAGTGTTTGCATTGCATTGCGTTTGGATCGGACGTTAATCCAAACACGAGAAATGAGAGACGTTTCAAACTTGAAGTGATGAAACGTGCCTCATTTCTTAGTTGCCGTCCCCCTTGATTGTGCATGATAGTGTGGAGGCCTTTTGAGTCTTGCGTGTTATTTGTGCATTCATAAACTTGTACAAACTTGGCTTCTCGGCCATCATGCATTGCGATGCTCAGTTGGTGGCCCTAGAGTCGAGCACCACACTCCTTTGAGCTTGAGAAATGATAAGGAGGGTGGTTGTATACAGATACCTGTAGACGCGCCCTCGGGCCTCATGCTACAGTTCGGACTCGATTTGTGTCGGTTCTTAATCTGAACCAAAGAGTCCAAATCCGGCAAATCGTTTTAAGAAAAACAGATTTTTAGAAAAGAAGTGCCAAACATGGACTGCTTTGCCAGATACAGAGTCGCCATCTAAATATTTATTTTTGGGGAATTTAGGAAACCCTGACTCGTTTGCCTAAGGCCACGTGTCCGTCATCACCAAAGTTGCCTCGGCTCGGGAACTTGGGTACGATTGGGGAAGGTCAGCTATGAGCACCCCCACTCGCCCGATCAAAGATCGGCCTCTACTAACTATGATACCTTTCAAGAGGTGTTTCATGGTGACTTTTGGTTAGAAAATTGTTTTCTTGTAGTTATGTATAGTTGGTTGGAAAGGAACACTACAAGAAAAAATAGCTTCGGCGACTACTTTTGCCGACTAAAATAAATTTAGTCACCAAAGGTATACCAATTAGCTACTAAAAATTTGTTTGTCGCCAATAGTAAAGACATTAGCTACCAAATAATATTTGGTCGCTGAAGGTAGAAGCATTAGCTACTAAACCTTTTTGGTCGGTAAAAGTCTAATATTTTGCTACTAAGAACATGTGTTGTCGGAATTGAGTGTCTTTTGGTGACTAATTATTTGTTAGTCGTTAAAACGTGACATTTTGGGCGACTAAATATGATTCTGGTCGCTAATTGCACAGTCTTTACAAATTGTAAATTTGTTTTATTGGTATTTATGTATTTTTTGGCAACTACTTGTGTGTTAGTCGTGCAAAACAAGGGTTTTGGCGACTATTTAAATTTTGGTCACTAAATTGTTTAGGTTTACCGACTGTAATTCAGTAGCCAAAACAAGGCATGAAATTATGGAGAGAATATTTAATTTTTGATAAATATTTTAGCGACTAAAATAAAATTTTGTCGGGAAAAAATATTTTTTTGTTTTATTTTTATTGCAATAGAACTCCATTTCCCTCCCTCTCGCACTCCCGCCTCTGTCACTGCTCTGTCTCCATCGCCATCACCGCAAGGCTTGTGGATCATCACTTTGTCTCCCTCCCAAGTATGTCCTCTCTCTCTCTCTCTATCTCCATTTCTATCTCATTCTTTCTATGGCCTCTCGATTTCCCTCTTTCTCTCTCTCGCTGTTTACATGCATACATGCATATATATATATATATATATACATACATACATACATACATATACACACACACACAAATCATATATACACAACCTTGATCCCATATATAATCGATTATACACTGTTTCCCTCTTCTCTATAGCCGAAATCTCCATCGCCATCACCATCACCGCAAGGGTTGCTGGGTCATCGGGAAGTCTCCCTCACAAGTATGTCCTCTATTCTCTCTCCCTCTATCTGAGATACGTATCTCCCTCTCCATTTATCTATCTCCTTCTCACTGTCTCCCTCTCTCTTTCTCTGTCCCTGTTTACACACACACACACACATACATATATATACACACATAAATCATATAGTTTATGTCGAAAATTAGGGCATTGTTAATGAAATTTAAAATTACAGCAATTCTTGGGCTGAGATGTTATTGAATTTAGAACTGAGATGTTTAATGATGTATAATGGATTTTTATTTATCCAAAAGATTTAAAACATATACCAATGTTCCAATTACGAATTGAACCTTGTGCTTTCACAATGAATTCCAATAAATTTTTGCAATATCTAAATTTCACTTGTGTGTTGGGATAAGATGGATCCCATAACTTTTTATAGCTCCATAGCCATGACTACCCACAATCAACATGGAAGCATGGTGTTTCTCCACAGCCTCACAGAGAACATTTGTAGAATCTTGCTCTCTATCTGATGTATAATAATCATTATAAATCATTCTTTGATATGTGATCACTTTGTATGAATTCAATTTCTTAAGAGGGAAATATTTTACTCTATTTTGACTTTGTTTAGCTTATTAATTTTATGCAAAAGGTAATAGTTTCTTATGTTGTTTGTCTACTCATTAATTGTTCTTTTTTCCTTTTTTTTTTTTTACTCTCAGAGAGAAGACAATCCTTCCTAGTTGTAAGCTTGAAATTCTCTTTCGCACTTCCTATCATGTCGCAAAAACGTACTTATACAAAATCTGTTATCATCTACTTTTTTTAAACCTCATCACACAACAACTAAGTATTACATTTACTTTCTTAAATTTGCTTTTAATTTTTCCAAATGATCAAACTTTCAAACATTGAGAATAGAAGGAACTTCTCTCTCTTTAGAACTCTTCTAGAATTGACCTAAATTTGTTAACAAAAGTTCTTGTTAATTCTTTATATGTTATAAATGCTTTGTGTTTGCTTATGTTAAACGTAGAAGTACTTCTTACTTTCTTTAATTTTCAATTCTTAATTTTACCCTTCACCTTTAATTTTCATGCTTCATTTTTGTCTTCTATTTTCTGAACCAAAGACTTAAAATTACAAAAAAAAAAAAAAAAAAGATTTACCCTCTACAAATACTTTCCCAATTTTAGTAACTTCTTCTTAATACACTAAGTGAAAATTGTGATCATCACCAAATTGTTTTAACAAGCCAATGAGAGTGCCGTAATGTCATAAATTAAGTAGTTAGTGACCAACATCACAATCACAACATTTGGAAAAATGCAACACATCTCATGAACAGCTGATGCAACCATCTTAACGAAATGCATTCTCAAAAACCAGTCTTCCATACCAGAGCATTCCCTTATTTTGCCAACTCATCACCATCATTTGGAAAACAAATTTGGGAGTGAGTTTTTATTTTGTTTTATGGTCTATTCAGAATCCACTACACATTCATGCACTTATTGTTATTCACTTTAGTGTATCTATTAAAAAATCTATCATGATTCCTTAATTTTCTCACATTCAATCTTCTACTTTCTGCTTCTGCATTGTGTTTTACTTACATTTTGAAGACCATTTTAAATTAATAGTCATATGTAGCTTCGTTGCTTTACTTTTTGCTTTTATTAAGTAGTGATGAATTATTTGCATTCCACTGATTTATTTCTTTTGTGTTTGCCTTTGAATAACACTGAAAATCAAGAGAGTGAGCTTGCCAGTTGAATAAAGAGCATGATATGAGTCCAATTATATTGAACATAGGAGAAATTCCCTGGAATTTAGAATGTAGTTGCTGCATATAAGAGAACAAGAGATTCCCAAAAAAACTCAATTTAATTAATTTAAACATGTCTACTTGGAGTCAACTCAATGAATTTTTTTCCAACATACAGCTCCATCTAGAGTCATATCCTCCATTTTTTCATTATTGCCAATAAAATTTTATATTCACTTTCCTTCTTGAAACACATGGGAGATGAAATAAGAGCTATAATTGTATATCCACTTTCTTTTTGAGGGGGTAAAGTAAGAGCCATATAATTTACCTTTCAATCTTACTACCTAAAATCATGTTTCAGCACTGTCTCATAACTATGTTTTCTTTTATAAGGGTGTATTTTTTATACAAAGTAAGAGGTGTCTATGTTTGCCCTTTTAGTAACTTTGAGTATCAGAGCTTAATTCATCTATCTTACTTCCCATTGTTTCCTCATATTATATCTTATATTTGTAATTCTATTTGCTCTATTTTCAGGTAGATTATTTGCCCTTTTATGTTTGTTGTAGAATCTTTAAATTGAATTTAAATTTCCTTTTGTTTGTTGATTTCTACTACGGGATGAACCTATTGATGGCAGTCGAAATGAAAGCCCATTCATCACCTATAGCTGGATTTCAATGTCGTGGGAAAATGTTTGCTGGTGATCATTGTTCATCCCAACTTTTTAGGATGTCATCTATTCAACCTCAATATTGTGAGCCTACTCTATTTGAATCCTCTGTTACAAGTGAACCAATGGGTGATTTCACTCAACTTAAGGATGAAGTCTTTGTACTTCTTCACCGACTTAACATGCATAAGTCCTCAAACAATTTGCTTCATGATATTCTTTCTCAATCTCCACCTTTGAAATTGCTTATTCATTTTGACAACATTTTCAAAGAAGAGTTACAGATGGAATATCAACGTCTTTTGGATAAATATCACGATCAAGTTGCTTTTAATGCAAATCAAAGTAGTGCATCGTCCTAACTTTGGGTGAAATCATAATCAAGTTGCTTCGTTTGCTTCTGTATTTGGATGTTGTTTCTGATTCAATTTTAGCTAAATGGGTGAAATCTTGCGTTGATTATGATGTGGCTCAATGTTATAGTCCATTGGCCTCTGTTGATCATAAAACATTATCGAAAATTCTATTATAATGTGAGTATATTTATTAAATTAGCTAACGAAATGCTATTTCATTTTTGGTAGGAAACATTTTATTGTTCAAACCAGCTTGGCAGTTCCAGTTCCAGCAGCAACAATTCCATCAGCAACTGCAGTGCACTCTTCACAACTGTAGGTAACTTTTCCCTCTCTCTCTCTCTCTTTCTCTACAAATTGTTTTCAATCTCTCATTTACTCAGATTTTATTCTTTGAGAGTATTCATTTTAAGTAGAAAAGTCGTCATACATAATGTTGATCTGTTACCATATCCTCTTTGTGCTTGTACTCTACCTTTTAAGGGTTGACTGCTGATTCATTTGTATTACTTTTGTATCTTTGTCCATGCATCGTAGTCTTCAGTGTAATCTCCCCGTTTCAGTAGCATCTTTTTTGTGTTCATTCACTCAACTAAGTCCGAACTTCACATAGTTGGTTAGCTACATGATCATTTTTCTGTTTCGCCATTCATTTATACGTTGTTATTGTTAGATCATTTTTTTTTCTCAGCATTTTGTTCCATAATCTTTTTGGCGTTCCTCTTGTTGCTAAAGCTCATTCAAAATTGGTGTCTTCTAAGGCTTCTCATGAATCATAAATGCATTCATTTCTTAATTAATCTTTCTTATTTTAAAGTTTTTTATTGCTAATAATCGGATTATGAACAATGTGATTTTTTTAACCTGGCTATTATTTTTTTGTTCCATTATTTTTTTTTTGTGTGTGATTTTTTTCTTAAATGCATTCGTAAATAATAGATGCCTCACTCTCACTAATTGAAAAGCAAGTCTCCACTTCAGTTGGTCACTGAACCTTGTCATTCTTCTCTTCATTGCACCCTCCCTCTCTCATAGACAGTAACTAAATTAGTATCAACGTACTTCTAACAGCCACTGAACCTCTATCATAGACAGTAATAGCTAGTATTATATATCATAAAATTTTAATAAAATGAACTTAGGGTTTTTCCAAGTATTTGCACGAGCAAACTGTCTGTAATGGTTACTCCAGAATTGAGGCGGCTCCAAGCATGTTTTGGAAAGAACAGATGGCATTTTAGTCATTAACAAAAAAAGCCTAAAAACTAAGAGTGGACAAAGAACAAAGAAAGGATTTTACTAGCATCTACGATACCTTTAAACTTTAAGTCTTCTATTTCCTCAATATTAGAATGGGCAAAAAAGAGTTGTGTGATATATTCTTTGAAAATATAAGAACAACCAGAGTCAATGCTAGAACTGCTCTAACTACTTGATCCACTAACATGTATGTAGGAATCTAAGTTGAAACCTTTTGGCAAAACTGTCCACAGCTTTACACAAACATCTTGCGTGCAAAAACCTCCTCTCATTACAAAGACAAAAACTGTCCACACCTTTACACAAACAAGTTTTCTGTGACGAATTTTTATTACTGTATTTTTGTTTTTTGTCTAATTTAGTTCATGCATATCATGCTTTGTAATGTAATTATGCATGAGCATAGTTGAGTTATTTCGTTGCTAACATAATTTATTGTTGTCTAATTTATTTCATGTATTTCATGCTTTATAATAGAGTTACTTGCCTTATTGCAGTTTGAAAAATGGTTCTTGGCTTAAAGACTGGTCAGCTTCGGAAAAAATAGTCACAGGCACAATAACAGACTCGCCGGCTGCTATTCCTTTAGGATCACCGGTCGCTCCATCTCCTGTTGTCCCCGTACGATCAAATGACGGACCAGGTCATCATGCCACTTCCCCACTATTAGTTGATTCTGATGAGACACAAGCCCCATTCGAAACGCAGCCGAGTGGCGTAGGTAAGATCAAAGCATATCAAATTTATCAATTATCACGTTAATATGATTTACAATTGTTTTGGTTGATTTCTTTGTTAACAGGGACTTCGAAGCCCATACGTGTACGTGGACCGACACTTGGCAAAGGAATACAAAAAATAATTAGAGCCAAGAAAGGTGAAAAATGTTATGTTTACATTGATCGTGCGTTGAATGCAATGACTGGCAAGTATGTCACTCCAGCAACTACCGAGTTAGGAATTCAAATTAGGAGCTTGTGCCCTCTGAAAGATGTCAAATCGTGGCTGGATCTTGCTGAGACTACAAAATCTGCCGTCATCCAATCTGTTCTTGTAATTGATATTACTTGTCCACAAGATGTAATTGTATTATGTACACTTATAAGAAAGAATTTTATTTAATGATCATAATTTCCATTTGTTATGCTTATAGGACAAGTTTGAAATTGGAGGCGATTTCCACAATGACTTACAAGAACAAAAGATTGTGAATAAGAAGGCATATGGGTTGTACAAAGATTGGAGGTACACGTTGAAGCAAGAATTCAAACTGTTAGAGGGACTTCCAATTGATGAGATCTATGCTCAACCACCCCTAGGGGTGAGTTTAGATGATTGGAAGCATTTGATCGATGTGGCATGGCAAGATGTATCTCACCAGGTAAAATAATAGACTAGAAATAGTACATACATATATGCCAAAATGTGATATACCTTAATATTTACTTTGAAATTTGTTTACCTACTTGTCTTATTTTTAGAAACGGTCAAAAGCTGGCAAGAGTAATAGGAGCCAATTGCCGTACAATCATACCAATGGGTCTCGCTCATTTCCTATCGCAATGGCTGCTATGGTGAGATTGATTTTATTTAAAATTAAATCCATTATATGTTGTTTGGATATGAAAATGATATGTTGTGATTTTTAGGGGCAATTTCGAGTCTATTAGTACTGTTATTAAACTATAAAGCAAAAGAAGAAGAGCTATGTTTCCATTTCATGCTTTTTTTGAAAAACTGTTTGAAAAAAATCTGAAAAAATCTGTAAAGCAAAAAAATCTGTTTGAAAAAAATATGTTAATGATACCATTGAATAACTTGTGAAATTTGTGTTGACTAGAATAGTGGTGCTCATATTTCCAAATCTGTCTGCAAATCTGTCTGAAAATCTGGCTGCAAATCTGTCAAAAAAATCTGTCTGTAAATCTGTCTGCAAATCTGTCCAAAAATTTGTCTGCAAAATCTATGTAAACTACAAATCTGTCTGCAAAAACTCTGTTATTATACAAATCTGTCTGCAAAAATTTGATTAAAGTGTCGTTGATTTATACGTTGATGTGTTAACAGGTAGCAAAAACAGGACAAGAGTTGGATTTTCCTAAGTTCTATGAGGACAGCCACACTTCCAAGAAAACGAATGACTGGATTCATCCGAAATGCCGTGAGCTGCATGTAAGTATGTGACAAGGAAATAATTGTATTCAATATGACCTTACTTAGTACCCAATAATATATATATGTTAGTTAGCTTTTTTTGTCTTATTTATTTGCAATGACAGAAAGAGATGGTCAACGTACAAGCAGCCGCCATCGAGTCGGGGACGCCATTGATATAGGAGGAGCTTTCAAGGCAAGTGCTTGGATAGAAGAAAAGGTACTTGCTTGGATTTGGGAGTGACCCACTACTCTCTACCATAGCTGCATCATGAGCACACGATAAGGACATGGAGGCAATGCGAGCTGAGGTGGAGGCACTTCGTGCGGAGTGACTAAAAGATCATGACGAGTTAATGAAAGAGCGAGAGGAGTGCGAGAGATATTACAATGAGTTGTTGAAAAAGCGAGAGGAGCACATTCAATTAGCCAATGAGGTGTTGAAAGAGCGGGAGGAGGGACAAAAAATAAGGGAGGAGACAAATACAAAGGTCGAGCATCTTAATAACGTAGTCACCAAACTGTCACAACTCTTAGGAATCTAAGTTGGGCATCCGACGTTTGCTTTTTGGTAAGAACAATTTCATTAATGTCACTATAGACACCCCATTTTTGACCGTCCTCAAGAATTGGACGTCATCGTTTGAACACTTGGTGATCATCCATGTTCGTGTTCATTTTGAGATCCAGAAGGACTCGGCTGCGCGCCTTGTCTTAGGATCTCTCGACTTGACTGTTTTGTGCTTGGTTGTGGACCAAGAACTTGTGGTTCTTGTACTTGAGGGTAGGAAGTGGTTTGTTAGCCATCCCTTAAACCCACTGGCCGTGGCATGAAGCCACCGGCCTTTATTTCTTTCTACCGACCAATTGTTTGGTTGGTCGGCATGGATATCTAGTCGATCGGCCATTTATTTGGTCAATTGTCTCTTTTTCTGGCCGGTACCTCTTTTTTTCCTTTTTCAGGCATTTTGCATGCCAGCTGTGCCAGCTGGAGTGCACGGACTTGTCCTCCATACACGTGTATAGAAGACTTGCACCCTTTGCACCCTTTTACTCTAAGCTTCTTGGAGAAGCTTAGACCCTTTGTCTTAGCTTCCTCCAGAAGGCTTGCACCCTTTGTCTTAGCTTCTCCAAGAAGCTTGGACCTTTGGTCTAGCTTCTTGAGGAAGCTTGGCCCATTTGCCTTAGCTTCTCTAAGAAGCTTTGGCCCCTTGTTTGTTCTATAAAAGGAGGCCCCTCCTTCCTTTAGAGAGGTTCAGCAAATTAGGCATATATATCTGATATACCTCTCTCTCTCTATCTTCTTCTCTCTCTACATTTGTGTGTGTTAGAGTGCCTTAAAGTGTGTTTTGTTCTTAGTTTTGCACTAAAACACCTAGTGTTACACCATACTTGAGTTGTTAAGGTGTTGAGGGACTGATTTCAGAGCTTTTAGGTTGGTTTTGATCAGAGGAGTGGGCTGGAGTTGCTGTTCTTGAAGTGTTCTTCAAAGGTGAGCAATATTGCTTTATATTCCCCGTTCTTGCACTAACTTTTAACCTATCTTGCATGCTGTTTTAGGCTTAGTGTATAACTAATAAAAGCTCTAATTTTTCATGTTTAAGATGCTTCATTAAGGTTATTTTTGTGTTTGGGGTCGACCTCCCCCTCTTAGGCCTTGTTTGGCCCTTTTGTGCCTTCTTTGTTTGAGCTTTGAGAACTTTCGTGTATTAGCCTTCTCACCACTGAAATCCTGAGGATTTTCAGTGGTGGTGAAGGGGTTTTGAGGTCTTGTATAGGGGAGGGACACCCCTCTCCCCTTATGTCTCATATGCTTGTGTTTTTGGTTCATAAAGGTAGCGTGCATGCTTAGTTGGTTTTAGTTCCATCTCAGAGGCTTTTGGGTGTTATTTGGTCATATTATACCTCTGTTTTTGGTCGGATTGATAGTTTATTGCATGCATCATACACTTGCTTTGTAATCCCCTTTATTGTCATAACATGCGTCTTGCATTCGGACCATCATGCTCACATATTTTGGCTTAGCTTTGTGAAGTTTTTAGTCATGTTTTACCATTCTTGAGGTCTGTCCTTGGTTGTCTTAGCCATGTTTGCCATGCTTTGTATAACTTCTTTGCATTCTAGCTTGTAGGCTTCGACTGTATGAGTCACGAGCATGTTTTGCTTGAGCCATTTCAGTGATTTGGAATCACTTATCATGCTATTTTAGCCATGTTTTATGCTTGTATGCTTGCATCTACCACCCTTTCAATGTCTTGAAGAGTTGTGGTCTTATGCTCCATGTTTGGGCCATTGTGCATGCCTCTTTGTTTAAGTCATTTAGATGCCATCTAAGTGGGTTTTGGGGGACATTTTGGCATATTGAAACTCTGTTTTTGGTTGCATAATCCATGCCATGTGTGGTCATGATGGTTGTAGTGGAATGCTCCCTTTTATGCCTTGGTTTTAGGCCCATTGGTGTGCATGTTTGCATGAGCACTTGTCCATTATTTCCATCACTTTTGGCCACTGTTTATGGCAAGGCTGAGGTCTGCCCTTTTGGGCTTTAAGTCCACCATTGCATGTTTGTCGCATGTTGGTTGCATATTTGGTTCATTGTGTGTTGTCACATGCTAGTTCCATTGCATTTTTTTTTCCATGTTTGCCACATTGCATTTTGCATGCTTTGACATATTGCACATTTGCATGTTTAGTTTACATTACATTTGGCATGCTTTGCTAACTTAGCCTCTTGTTGCATACTTGAGCCATTTTACATATTTGAGTCATATTGCATACTTACATTGCATTGTGTTTGGTTTGGGGTGTCAAGCCAAGCATGAGGAATATGATGTGTTCGTACTTAAAGTGACGAACCATGTCTCACTCCTTGGTCGCCGACGCCTTTGATCTCAACATGATAGGGCGTGAAGCATCCATTTGTTTTGTTCCATGCATTTACATTGATTTGCAAACTTGGTACCTTTGGCCATCATGCATCGAAATGCGTGGTTGATGGCCCGAGGACCGAGGGCCACACTCCCTTGAGATCATAGCATGATAGGGAGGGTGGCTATGCACACACTGTCTTGAAAATTCCATGCCATACACTGTCTGTCCTCTGTTGCAGCAAAACTAGTATTTTGCAGGAATAAATGGCCGGCCGGCCACTATTACTGCCGACCGACCATCAAAGTCTAGCCGGTGGTCCTACTTTTGGTCGATGATAATTTTCCCATGGTCGGTGGACCTACATCCAGGCCGGTGACATCCCACCATACTCAGGGAGTGATTCAGAAGGGTTCTGGAAACTTTCATAACTTTCAGAGGAACAAGGCAGTGTAAACAGAGGCAACAGTGGCATGGCAACGGGTTTCCGGGCGAGGCGAATTGAGCATGCATCATCCCATCATTCCGAGGCGGGGCTGCGACCACCTCCCTTTTGATTTTAATTTGTTAATTAATTAGAATTTTTGGAATATTTAATTAGCTAGAGTAATTAATTATTTATTTGGGTTTGTATTATTTATCCAGACCCTCTGAGAGAGGTCAATATTGTAATAAGTGTGCGTGTGTGTGATGCATGTCTTCCAACCCCCGTTTCTTTCTCCCTTTTATTTAACCGCTTACGATGGTTAAATTTAGGGCATATTTCAATTAGCATCCTTATGCTATGCATGTTTGCATCATTCATATGTCTTGCATGCACCGGGCTCAGCACATCATACTAGCTGCATTGTATTTCAATTCCAAGTTGAATACGTGTTAGTTGTAGCATCTCACATGCCATCTTAGAATAGCCGAGCCTATCTTAGTTTCATTTTGCATGTGTTGCATTAGCCATCTTAACATGAACTAGGATCATGCATTGATTACTAACTAGTTTTTGTTTTGGCTCGGAGTACTCGGTAAGTGTTTATGCTTTAGCATCCTTGCATGCGTGTGAGTGATTGCCATGATAGCATGCTTACCATGAGGCTATATGCTTATGTGATATAACTGCCTGAATGCCTGTGGGTGAAGGTTGGGTTGCTTGAGTTGGAATAATTCGTTGAAACTCGTGTTTTAGCCTACTTGCGAGTAGCAAACTTCAAATCATTTTCCAAACAAACGGATATGCGATGCTTTGTTCCAAATTAGGCGATCTAGTCTATACTTGTGTGTTGTGCGCATCACATGGTAAGTTCTAGCTAATTAACTGGAATAAGAACACATATGTTTTCAAAACAAAATATCATGTTTAGTAGTGGCCGATCTTTGATTGGGCGAGCGGGGGTGCTCATAGCTGACCTTCCCCAATCGTACCCAAGTTCCCGAGCCGAGACAACTTTGGTAATGATGGACATGTGGCCTTAGGCAACGAGTCAGGGTTTCCTAAATTTCCCAAAAATAAGACATTTAGGTGGCGACTTTGTATCTGGCAAAGCAGTCCATGTTTGGTACTTCTTTCTAAAAATCTGTTTTTCAAAATGATTTGCCAGATTTGGATTCTTTGGTGATTTATCAATCTCACATTGCACATTGTGAGATCAGATTAAGAACCGTGACAATTTGAGTCCAAACTGTAGTGAGCCCTAATGAACAAAACGGGGGATTTCCTCCCGGGATGTTCGGGGACGTCTACAGTTTCTGGCGACTCCGCTGGGGAGTTTAGAGAGCTTGACTCGAACTCATGATATCTTGTTTTGATTACACTTATGTGTTTCTTTGCATTGTACTTACATTGGTGCGCCTAGGACACCGTGTTTGCCATCTGCTATTCCTGAACGGTTTGTCGGAGGCTTGCTTTGAGAAGCGTGCCATAAGGCTGATCGGTTACGGGCTCTGCCACGATGGGAACACAAACCCTGGTTTTTACCGGGGCACCCTTTTTGACCATTCGACTTAGTGCATATTCGGGATCCGTAATGACTATTCCAAACTAGGACAGGTTGCTTACCCGATTATAGGTTGTTTGAAACCGTTGCGTGCGTAGTGAAACCCTAGCTCCTGACAACATAGGACAGGGAAACCCTACCCCAACATAGGAGTGTTTTGGCTCTCACTTGTTTGCTATGTGCTTTTAGAGTGCGTCTCTACAAGAATGCATGTATCAGTTCACAAGTTTGGGCATCAGGCCTGCGGGCATCAATTCAGTATTTTGAGAATCAGTTATCTGCGGGTTTCAGATTCAGTTTTGGAGGCAGTGATTTAGGGAACCATGATCAGTGTTTGAGAATGGTGTATTCAGCTTATCGACTGCGTGTTGTTATATCCAACTGTGTGTTGTGTTTATTTAAGCCGTTATGTTGTCCGCTTTCTGGTTGTTTATTTCCTTATTATTGCTTTATTTACCTTTTTGCTAGGTAGTTTAGCGCAATTGCTTCCAACCAAGCAGATATTCCCCAAGCACTCTGGACTAGAGGTCGTCGACTTCATCGATCTGAGGATCTGGTAGACGGACAACCAGTGTTCTATTCTTTACCCCTAGTTGCCAGACAGAGATCGAAAAAACGCAGTATATTGGTACCGAGATTGCCAGATCAGTGGTCTGTGAACAGTCGGGTTGAGATTTCCGAGTCTACTACAGAGGCAGATACACCGGCAGCACAGATTAATCAGGAAAGTATGTCAGGGATGGAAGATATGGTGCGCCAGCTCCAGGAGAGCATGAAAGCTATGCAGGAGGACGCTGTTCGCCAAGCAGAATTTGCTAAGCAGCAGGCCATTGTCATGGCCCAACAGGCAGAGCTATTTACCCGGTTACAACAGCAAACCGGAGCATCTGCTTCACATCAGGCTCCTCCCCCAACAAGAGTCCCAATACCTGAGGAGACGGCGAATGTCCAGAATGCCCAAGAGGATACAAACATCCTAACGGGGCCGGCTCCGCCTCCAATTCTACCTCAACTATCCAAGGCACCCAAGCCTATCAATCAACCGGACTCCCCATTTGAGTTCGAGGTGGACCCTACAGCATTGAAGTTGAGCAAGCTTGAAAAGTTATTCAGAAAGTCCCAAGGGGTAAAGTCCATCCCAGATATTGAGGACGGGTATACCGACGCGGCTGTGACGCTGCCAGATCGGTTCAAGATGCCACAAATCGACCGCTTCGACGGGTCCGGGGATCCCATGGTGCATCTACATTTGTTTTCAGATATATTAAGACCGATGGGCCTCACCAGACTACAGAAGCTTTCATTGTTTGGCCGGACCCTATCGGGTGTGGCGGCCATCTGGTACGCAAAATTGGAAGATGATGTCAAGCGGAACTGGGATGAGATGGCCGAGGCTTTTGTCGCCCAGTACTCCTATAATACACAAATCGAGATTATAACCCGTGATCTCGAGACAACAAGGCAGGAGCCTAAGGAGAGCTTTTCTGAGTTCGTAACCCGGTGGAGGGCCAAGGCCTCAATGATGACCCTAAGGCCCACCGATAAAGATCAAATTCGAATGATTGTGTGCAATATCCAGCCCAAGCTCATGCAGAAAATGATTGTTCTCCCCTTTCCCACATTTCCAGATCTACATGAGATGGGAGTACAAATCGAGGATGCTTTGAAGCAGGGCTTGATTGACAATGACAGAGAGCAACCCAGGAGAACCTTCAACAATCGCAGTACGAATGCAGGCACAAGCAGTGCTGCAGCTGCCAGATCTCAGGAAGTAAGCATGGTCACCACCAACACCCCAAGAACCCTTGCAGCTATGCCATTCACCGGTGCGTCCGGTGGTAGTTCGCAAATAACCAAATATCCACCCAAAAGCCAAAGAACCTTCGCTCCACTATATATGCCCATGTTCAAAGCTCTAGGGGTTTTAATCAAAAAAGGGCACTTGCAGCCCCTAGAGCCGCGGCCATTACCGGAAAAACTCCCCCCTTCCCATAACCCAGCCAAATACTGCTCGTTTCACCAATAGCACATTCATGACACCAACTAGTGCTTTCGATTACGCTATGAGATTCAAGATCTCATCGATAATAGGGTGATCGTACCTCCAGAGAAACCCAATGTCACAACCAACCCTCTCCCACCACACAACTAAGCTCCACTCCCCAAACGCATCAACTTCATCCAGACCGGGGTTACGGTATATGACCCTAGCATATACATCACTTCTTCCCACCTACCCAAGCTCGGGGTGCTCCTTCTTGACTGCACAGACTTGTGCATGTTGGACATCTCCCAAATCCAACTCGAACGAATGGTGGTGACTGTCGAAGACGGAACAGGGGAGACTTCAGTGGAGAATGGAATTGTTAAGTCAGAATTTGAGGAATCGGGGAATTTTGCTGAGGAGGTATACAGTCCGAGTGACTATATTCTATCAGTAGGCCAAGTTGGGCCAAATGTGGAATTGCCGACAGGGGCAGAACTTTGTGTGATACAGGGGGATGGATTTGGTCAGAGGATAGATGACTTGGCGGCTGTGGAGGGGAATTTTGCTAACCTCCAGTTTTTCAATGAACAAGATCTAGAGGGCGTGGCAGTCAACTGGTCTGATTTTGAAGAGTCAGTAGAGGTTACCGGGTGGCTTGATGACCTACCAAACGTTGTTGAAGAATCTCAATTGGGACAGGGCCCAACAGGGGCAAGGACATCAATTGTGGCTGGAAGGCCCGAAGATCAGAATGCATCGCCAGAGAGCGCCGGTGCTAAGAATTTCGCTCAGGATCTAGGCATTTTGAATACAGGAATTATAGAGCAGCCAGCTGTACTGACGCAGTTGGAACAAAAAGGAATCGAAGAGTTTGAGAGAATCAGAAAAGCAAAGGCCCCCGTGGAGACTGAAAGTGTTGTGTACATGAGAACAGAGAATGCCGCGAGCATGTAGACAGAAGGCACTGCGAGTGCAAGGACAGTGGAATCGAAACCGGACAAGTGTCTGTTGGCTGCCGGTGAAATGTGGTGGGAAGACAATGATCTATGTCTTGCCCACACAGATGAGAACTGGGGAAGTAATCAACCAGACGATACCTGGTACATCGACGAAGTCGATCATATGACCAGGAGCGGACGGTATTTCAAGCCTTCTCATTTAGACCAACCAGAAGCATCCGGGAAGGACAAGGAGGCCGAGAAACAGAAAGAGAAGCAACTCGAAGAAGAGGTTGTACTGAAGCAGCTGAAAAAGATATAAGCAAACATCTCCATCTGGGAACTGCTTATGGCTTCGCGAGTACATAGACAGGCCGTCCTATCGGCAATGGATAAGGCCAAGCTCTCAATAGAAACCACGCCGGAACAGTTGGTGGGATTGGTCTTTCCGGGAGGAGCTTCCCCGATGTTGACCTTCTCCGACAAAGAATTGCCACCCGACGGTGCGAATCACAACAAGACACTCTACATCTCTGTGGAGTGTAAGAATAAATGGATACTGGTGGTTCTTGTTGATACCGAATCTGCCATTAATGTGTGCCCGGCAAGGACAGCCTATGCAATCGGGTTGAAACCCGCAGACTTTGCGCCAACCACCCAGGTGATAAGGGCGTATGATAACACAAGTAGAGAGGTAAAGGGGACCGCGCAAATTCAAACTAAGGTTGGTCCGGGACAACATGAGATAGACTTTCACGTCCTGAAAGTTCCTACAACCTTCAATCTACTCTTAGAGTGGCCGTGGTTGCACCAGGTAAAGGCAGTTTCGTCCACCTTGCACTAGATGTTGAAGTATCCCCATGGGAAGGGGGTGACCATTATTTTCAGAAATTCGTGGATCCATCCACTGCCAGAAGTATCTACGCCGGTTTTGGAAATCGAACATGGTATGGAGGATGTGTTCTTGTCGGGTTTTACCTTAGCCGAGGCTCGGGTTGTGCAGAACATCGTGGCTGTTAATGAGGGGGTCTATGTTAGTGCTTAATCAGTATACCTCATGAACAAGCTCCAACACATCCCCGGGATGGGATTGGGAAAGAGTGGCCAGAAGGGGGTTGCAGCATTGGCCGAAATACCACACAACCCACATACCTTTGGCTTGGGTTATCTGCCCACCAAAAAGGATTGGGTAAGAAAAGGTAAAGAAATGGCTGGGAGAGCTAGAGCGAAGCAGGCAAGGAAGCCTTTTGAGTTGATGCACCGGCCCATCCAGGGCACCCTAAACGGATGCTTCGTCCGGGAAGGGGACGACTTTCCATTTTGTGGCTTCCCAGAACCATGGTTGAATGCGAAGAGCAGGCGCGTGCCAGGTTTTGAGATCTTCTTCGACCTGCAGTTATCCGGGGATGATGTTGCCGAAGAGCAGACAGACCCATTAGCTGAGGTTGAGCAGTGTAAAAATGTGGATTCCGAGAGTGCTGAAATTGAAATGGGGGTAGCGCTGGCTTGTCTACTTTCAGATCCTCCGATCGAACAGAAGTGCTTGGGGGATAACTTCTCGGTGTCCATGATCGAGAATGAAACGGCTGCGGGCCTACCATCAAACATTTTGGATGCGACCATCGCACCCTCTCTCATTTGGCAGTACGATGAGGGATTTTTATCAAGCAACACCGGGTCAGGTAGTAAGCCGGACTCTAATTTCACCGAGTCTATTGAGTCGGAATCAAGTTCCAGCTCGACTGAGTCTGAGTCCGGTATTCCAAGGGGTAATAACCCGGATACCACAGTCCTGTCCAGGTCATCTTTTTCTTTCTCTTTTGAGTCTGTTATAACAGAAGAATTTGACAATTTGGAAATGCTTAATGAGAATGGAATGAATGTGGTTTCTGAGTACTTTTCTGTGCCCTTGATTTATTGTATTAATCAGGACTTTCAAAATTTTGATGAAAACGACGAGGAAGAAATTCCTCCAGTTTTGCAATGCTTAATTGATCAAGAGCAAGAAAGATTTGTTAAACCTTTAGTTGATGAAATCACTATTGTTAATGTTGGTACTGAGGAGAACCCGCGGCTGGTCCAGATCGGGTCCACGTTGTCTTCGGAAGAACGCGAGCGCTTAGTCGCTTTATTAAAAGATTTCAAAGATGTTTTCGCGTGGCCCTACAAAGACATGCCTGGAATCGATCCAGAGATTGTACAGCACCGGATCCCTCTTGACCCAGAGGCCCGACCCCTTAAACAGAAACTCAGAAGGATCCGCCCAGACTGGGCCCTCAAGATTAAAGAAGAGGTCACCAAGCAAATTGACGCAGGGTTCCTGCTGGTATCTGAATACCCAACTTGGTTGGCCAACATCGTTCTAGTGCCGAAGAAGGATGGCAAGATCCGAGTATGTGTGGATTTCAGGGATTTGAACAGAGCCAGTCTGAAGGACGACTTTCCCCTACCGCATATTGATGAACTAGTGGACTTCACAACGGGGCATGCTTTACTTTCGTTCATGGATGGATTCTCGGGCTATAATCAGATAGTGATGGCACCTGAAGATCGGGAGAAGACTGCTTTCACCACCCCGTGGGGGACTTACTGTTACAGGGTGATGCCATTTGGGTAGAAGAACGCTGGAGCTACATATCAACGGACCGCGACCACAATATTGCATGACATGATCCACAAAGAGGTTGAGGTGTATGTGGACGACATGATTGTCAAGTCCAAAGAAAGAGAGGGCCACTACACCGCCTTGCAAAAGTTCTTCCAAAGGA
This sequence comes from Camellia sinensis, assembly GCF_055761805.1. Taxonomy (NCBI): domain Eukaryota; kingdom Viridiplantae; phylum Streptophyta; class Magnoliopsida; order Ericales; family Theaceae; genus Camellia; species Camellia sinensis. Next base: position 21,125,181 of record NC_138966.1, read on the forward strand.
TCAGAGAATTTCGGTTGCGGCTGAATCCTCAGAAGTGTACGTTCGGTGTTACAGCAGGGAAAATGCTGGGGTTTCTGATTACACAGAGAGGTATCAAAGTCGACCCTTCCAAAATCAAGGTCATCTTAGAAATGCCACCACCAAGGACTGAAAAGGAGCTGTGAGGCTTTCTGGGTAAAGTGCAATTCATAAGACGGTTTATCTCAAAATTAACCTTGACTTGTGAACCACTTTTTGGTCTCCTGAAGAAAGGAAAGAAATTCCAATAGGACGGCCGATGCTAAGCTGCTTTTGAACAAATCAAAGAATACTTACAGAATCCACCTGTGCTATCACCGCCTGAGCTGGGGAAGCTGTTGATTTTGTGTCTTTCAGTAACTGAGACCACAATGGGCTGCATGCTCACACAAGAGTCTAAGGACAAGGTGGAAAGGGCTATCTACTATCTGAGCAAGAAGATGTTGGAGTATGAAACCTGCTACACACCGTTGGAAAAGGCTTGCTTAGCCTTGGTATAGGCTACCAGGAAGCTGCGGTACTACCTGTTAGCTCACTCTGTAACGTTGGTTTCAAGATTAGATCCCATCAAATATCTCTTCGAGAAACCTTATGGGTAGGCTAGCTCGCTGGTTGCTTTTGTTTTCCGAATTCGATCTGAAATATGTGACGCGCAAGTCAGTCAAGGGAAGAGCGGTAGCGGAGTTCTTAGCCGATCATCCAGTTGAAGGAGGTGAAGCAGTTGAGTGCTTATTCCCAGATGAGGCCATTTTGCATATCGAAGACGAAACTTGGACGATGTACTTTGACGGAGCGTCAAACCAATACGGGTATGGGATAAGGGTGTTGCTGATAGCACCCGACAATTCCCGTATTCCCCTAGCCTTCAAACTCCGTTTCAAAGTCTTGAACAACGAAGCAGAATATGAAGCATGCATTGCTGGTTTAGAAGCAGCCCTGGAACTAGGGGCAAAACAGTTGGACGTCATTGGGGACTCGAACCTGGTTGTATCCCAAGCTAAGGGGGATTGGAAGGTCAAAGAAGAAAAGATGATAATGTACCACCAGACCTTGGACCTGCTGATTCCTCGGTTTGAGAAGCTAAACTTCACTCACCTACTAAGAGAAAACAACAAGTTCGCAGATTCACTAGCAACTCTATCTTCCATGATAGACATCCCGTTTGGAGTCCGGATGCGTCCAGTCATTATCGACCAGAAATTTATGCCGGCTTACGAGTTGATTGCTACTATAGATGAGATTCAAGATGAGAACCCCTGGTATTACGATATTTGGAATTTCTTGGAGAAGGAAGCATATCCACCAGGGGTAAATGCCAAGGATAAAAGGGCAATCAGAAGAATGATCGTTTAGTTCATCATCTGCGGAGGTAAATTGTATAAGAGAGGTCATCTGGGAATGCATAAGCTGTGCGTTGAAGCTGAAGAATCAAAACGCCTGATGGAGGCCATCCATGGAGGGGAATGCGGTGTGCATATGAACGGGGTAACGCTAGCGCGGAAGATCCTCAGATAGGGTTACTATTGGTCCACCATGGAGGAGGATTGTATCGGTTTTGTTCGGCGATGCCACAAATGTCAGATCCATGCAAACCGCATAAACATCCCGCCGTCGAAGCTGTACAATATGACTTCGCCATGGCCATTTTCAGTTTGGGGAACCGATGTGATTGGGGCTGTCACTCCGAAGGGGTCCAATGGGCATGAGTTCATTCTGGTCGCGATAGACTACTTCACAAAATGGGTTAAGGCCCAATCTTATGCAATGTTCAAGGCGTCGCACGTTGCAAAGTTTATCAGAAATAATATCATCTGTCGTTACGAAGTCCCGAACGAGATTATCTCAGACAATGGTTCCCACTTCAAAAAGGAAGTGATTGACTTGTTGGAGAAATACAACGTGGCTTTTCATAAGTCATCCACATATCGGCCGCAGACCAACGGAGCAGTTGAGGCCGCCAACAAGAACATCAAACACATTTTGCAGAAGATGGTGGAAACCTACCGGGACTGGCCAGATAAGTTGCCATTTGCTCTCTGGGGCTATCGGACTTCGATTAGAACTTCCATAGGAGCAACTCCGTATTCATTAGTTTATGGGATGGAGGTCGTTCTACCTATCGAGATTGAAGTTCCGTCGTTGAGAGTACTGGCTGAGTGTCAGATAGCCGAAGCAGATTGGCAGCAGAGTAGGTTTGAAGAACTCGTGCTCTTTGATGAAAGAAGACTGAAAGCACTATACCATGTTCAAGGTTATCAACGAAGAATCGCTAGGGCTTTCAACAAGAAGGTTAAATCCCGAAATTTGAAGGAAGGAGATTTGGTACTCAAAGACAACCGAGCTCTCATCCATGATCCTAGGGGTAAGCTCAGACCCAATTGGACTGGTCCCTACATCATTAAGTCTATTTGGTCGGGAGGAGCTGTCGTTCTGATGGACCTAGATGGCCTAGAGTTCTCACAACCGATCAATATGGACAAGTTGAAGAAATATTACCCTTGAGTGGCTCGCTAGGCCGAAAACCCGAAAGGGCGACCTAGGCAAAAGTTAGAGCATGAAAAAATTTTGAAATTATAAAAACTGAGCTCACAAGGTTGAAAACCCGCAAAGGGCAGCCTTGGCAAAAGTTAGAGCATAAAAGGAGAGTAAAAAATACTCGAGTGAACCCGAGCCTGAACTACGTAAGGCTTGATTCCCATTTTTGGGATACGTAGACAACTTTATCCTGAAGTTCAGCCATAAACTTTCCCCCGATCAACTTTATCCATTTGATCATCTCGGCCATCTTTGTCTATTTCAGCATTTAAAAGCTCGGTTGTGATCTCTGGTGCAGTGTTATTCAGACTAGGGGCAACTTTCCAGTTGCTGGGATCCGGGATTGTGCGTCTCAGTGACAGATCTCAGGCGTGTCTAGTTCTGATCCATATCGAAAATGATTTTGAAAAGTTTTAATAAAAGTTGATTTTACTCAAATTAATCTTTTTACAACTCATACCATTTTTGGACCAAAACGGAAAATTTTAGTACCCACAACCTTTAATTTTATTAATTTCAATACAGAGTTCTCCTGCTCTTGCTTACAAATGGAAGTTGCTTTTTATTACATTCATAAGGAAAACTTGAAAGTTCTGATTAAAGCAAATAAATCCGGGGCATAAATGAGTCAGGTGTTCCTGTCCCCCCTCCCAAAGCTGGTCGAAGCCTCTGATGCCAAGCTGGGCCCAATCTGCGCCTCTTCATTAAGCCAATCTACGCACTCATCAGACAAGGTGCAACTGAAAGTGGGAGCGGGGGCCAGGAGTTCTTTAGTCCTCCATGCTGCGGCATGCCGAGCAAGCTGCGCACCTCGGACAGGGAATGTGGCTGAATACTCCATCCCCTCTGCCGGGAAAGTCTGATCATGGCCGAACTGGCGCTGGAATCGGAACGGGAAGTAGAATACACAGTGAGTCAAGCCAACCAACTGAATTCCGGTCTGCCGGGACATGCTGTAGCTCATTGCCGGTAGGTTAAGCCAGGGACACCGCCAAGCAATGCGGTCTGCAAACGAAATTGCACATCCAGTCGAACCACCATCCCTCATCTACGGCTTCAACTAGACGATGTCAGAAAAAGTAGCCGCGAGCTGAGTATGCTGGGCAAGAGTCCGCGACTTGCAACTTATCCATCAACCACACCTGGAGAGGGACGAAAAACGAGAGATTAAAGAATAGAGAGATGTACGATGAGAAAAAAAAGTAAGAAAAGGGTTTTTGTGAGAAAAGCCGAGCCTGAGGGTCGAGTGATGTGAGCAATACATATGTGAGAAAAGGGTGGGAAACATTACCTGCAACAGTAGTGGACTCCCCGCAAATCTGGTCATCTCTCGGCGATGAAAAGCATCCAAGCCCATCAATGTCTCAGCCAAAGACATGGCAATGCAGCTTTTACCCTCCTTTAAGCTTTGAACAACCTCGATCAACCGGACACGAGATCCTCCGGATCCTGAGGCAAGCAAGAAATGAGATAGCATGCACAAACAAAGGGCATGTCGCCAAAAGCCTTGCCAATGATGGTCACCATGGTCACCGGCATCGGAAAACCAACAAATCAAACTCAGAATATCCAGCATTCCGTCACAAATCAAAGATTGAGCGTCGTGCATGGTGAGTCCACACATTCGCCCTAAGGCTTGGGCGTGGCCGAAGCGAAGCTGGGGCAAGATTTCTTCGTTGCACTCAGATTCCATCAAAACTTGGAAATCTTCAAAGGTAGGACACACCTCTTGCCCGCCAAAGCTAAAGACATGTGTTACTGGATTCCAAAACCTTGCCGCGGCATGGAGAAATGGAAAGTGCAGCGAAGTGCGACTCAGCGTAAATAGTGCATTTACGCCAAAGCCCCGGAAATTTAGCTTTTCCGAGCCATCCAAGTTGGCAATCCAAGTTGTGAGATTTTGGGAAAGAAACTCCTCCATTTGGTGTAAATCAGTGTTGAAATGAGGAAAACTACGAGGCTGAGGCTTTTGTAGAGGATAAGGTATTGAGTGGAAGACAGGTGTCAACATTCTGGAGGTCCTTAGCATTTTTGGCCGGTCGACCAAAAGTAGTGCCGACCGACCATCTATTTTGGCCGATCCCAAGCAATTTCGGCCGATGATGTCTCCCTTTGGCCGGTAGCCTCTAATTGTGCTCTAAGCCGATTAAGTGTTAAGCATGATGAAAAACTGGTGATTGACATCATTTCCAATGCTTTCTGGTGATATTTTGCGAACTAACACCTGTTACTCCATCTTGCTTATCGAGTTGTTGTACATCTGCTTATCGAGTTGTATTTTACATCCTTTAAGTCTTTTCTTTGCTTATCGAGTTGTATTTACAGGTGGTTAACTTATCGAGCTCTTTGTTTTGATTATCGAGTTGTTTTTGTCCTTACTCAGTTCACTACCTAATTATTACAAGGCAAGTGCTTACTTTTCAAACAAAGGTTCAAATCTCCTTTACATTGTTGTGAAATGAAATGCGATGCGATGCATGGAGAGTACTAATGTAACACCTTTTTGGACAAAATAGCTGTTTCATTGCCATTATGTCTTTTGCAAAAAAAAAGTAAGTAAAAGTAGTTTTGAGAAAGTGAAACTTGCCTAAGGCAGTGCAATGTGCTTAAACTACCAGTAAAAAGATAAGTAAAGCAAAAGGGGAGCAGGGCAGCAGAGTGTCCGAATTAACACTAGTGGCCACCCCTTGTGGTCGATGCACCTCCCACGCCCTTGTTCGGGTCAATTATGTGGTTTGGCACCTTTATTACTCGAGACAGTGCAACGAATTGCACTCTTGAAACCTTAGTAGATCTTCGTGTTGACCTCGAGCCGTGTCTTCTATGAGCGATGTTCGGCGCGTGCGAGGAGTATCCTTTCCCGTATCCTTTTTGTCTCTTGTGACTCCGACAAATCGCTTCAATTATGTTGTATTATGTTGCTCCGTTTTGGCTTTAATAAAGCACGCTCGCTATGAGTCTTGTGTTGAGCGCTGCCTCGCCTTGTTTTGAATTTGCATCTCAACATCATGAGTAACATGCCTTTACCATGTTTTAGTTGAATATCCACCCTTTCCGCACTGCTTTACACATTGCATATGTTTCCACGTATGCTTTACATACATGTGTTTATATACCCCTTTAAGTTTCCATACACATTGCATGTGTTGTGGCGTTATGCTTTACTTATATGTGTTCAAGTTTCCATACACATTGCATACGTTGTCGCGTATTGCTTTACTTATATGTGTTCAAGTTTCATACACATTGCATACATTGTCGCGTATTGCTTTACTTATATGTGTTCAAGTTCCATACACATTGCATGCGTTGTCGCGTTATGCTTTACTTATATGTGTTCAAGTTTCTATACACATTGTACACATTATTGCGTGTACTTTAGTTATATGTGTTTGTGCCTTCATAGCATTGTTATGCTTGTTTCAAATTGCATTGTTATGCACACACTAGGGTTGCGTTGTTATGCACCCCTCTCACCCGCATTGTCATGCACCCCTTCGCTTGCGCTGTCACGCACCTTTCAATTGCATTGTTATGCATGTTTCTAACAATATTGTACCTGTTAAGTTCTCTTTCTTTTTCAGGCACGATATTGTATGTACGGTTCATTTGAGGCTAACACGACCAGACGAACCGGACAGGAACGATATTGTATGTACGGTTCATTCGAAGCTGGCATAACCAGACGGACCGCACAGGTATTACATTCTCCGTGTGAAACGTAGCGAGAATTGAATAATTCTCTTACATCCTTTTTGCATTGCAATGTAGTGGTTTTGGCTTGCTTAAAACTGTTGCACTTATTGTATGTATTTGCTTTGTTATAGCTCTCTTTGTATGATCATAAGTTATGCTCGACTTTGTGCATTGTTCTTGCATTTTGCCCCTGCCTTCGGGCACATATCTTTGTCTGTAGCTTGTATGCTTTGTCTAAGTCTTCGGCCTTGTCAAAAATGGGTCTTCTCTGGGCTTTGACATTCACTCCCATCATTGTTATGACTTTTGAGTTCTGTCAAAGAGGGGCAACTGTAGACACCCCATTTTTCACCGTCCTCAAGACTTGGACGTCATCATTTGAACACTCGGTGATCATCCATGTTCGTGTTCATTTTGAGATCCCGAAGGACTCGGCTGCGCGCCTTGCCTTAGGATCTGTCGACTTGACTGTTTTGTGCTTGGTTGTGGACCAAGAACTTGTGGTTCTTGCACCTGAGGGTAGGAAGTGGCTTGTTAGCCATCCCTTAAACCCACCGGTTGTGGCATGAAGCCACCGGCTTTTATTTCTTTCTACCGACCAATTGTTTGGTCGATCGGCACGGATATCTGGTCGATCGGCTATTTATTTGGCCGGTTGTCTCTTTTTCTGGCCGGTACCTCCTTTTTGCCTTTTTCAAGCATTGTGCATGCCAGTTGTGCCAGCTAGAGTGCACGAACTTGTCCTCCATACACGTGTATGGAAAACTTGCACCCTTTGCACCCTTTTGCTCTAAGCTTCTTGGAGAAGCTTAGACCCTTTGTCTTAGCTTCCTTCAGAAGGCTTGCACCCTTTGTCTTAGCTTCCCCAAGAAGCTTGGACCTTTGGTCTAGCTTCTTGAGGAAGCTTGGCCCATTTGCCTTACCTTCTCTAAGAAACTTTGGCCCCTTGTTTGTTCTATAAAAGGATGCCCTTCCTTCCTTTAGAGAGATTCAGCAAATCAGGCATATATATCTGATATACCTCTCTATATATATATATATATATATCTTCCTCTCTCTCTACATTTGTGTGTGTTAGAGTGCCTTAAAATGTGTTTTGTTCTTAGTTTTGCACTAAAACACCTAGTGTTACACCATACTTGAGTTGTTAAGGTGTTAAGGGACTGATTTCAGAGCTTTTAGGTTGGTTTTGATCAGAGGAGTGGGCTAGAGTTGCTGTTCTTGAAGTGTTCTTCAAGGGTGAGCAATATTGCTTTATATTCCCCATTCTTGCACTAACTTTTAACCTATCTTGCATGCTGTTTTAGGCTTAGTGTATAACTAATAAAAGCTCTGATTTTTCATGTTTAAGATGCTTCATTAAGGTCATTTTTGTGTTTGGGGTCGACCTCCCCCTCTTAGGCCTTGTTTGGCCCTTTTGCACCTTCTTTGTTTGAGCTTTGAGAACTTTCGTGTATTGGCCTTCTCACCATTGAAATCCAAAGGATTTTCAGTGGTGGTGAAGGGGTTTTGAGGTCTTGCATAGGGGAGGGACACCTCTCTCCCCTTATGTCTCATATACTTGTGTTTTTGGCTCATAAAGGTAGCATGCATGCTTAGTTGGTTTTAGTTCCATCTCAGAGGCTTTTGGGTGTTATTTGGTCATATTATAACTCTGTTTTTGGTCGGATTGATAGTTCATTGCATGCATCATACACTTGCTTTGTAATCCCCTTTATTGTCATAACATGCGTCTTGCATTCAGACCATCATGCTCACATATTTTGGCTTAGCTTTGTGAAGTTTTTAGTCATGTTTTACCATGCTTGAGGTCTGTCCTTGGTTGTCTTAGCCATGTTTGCCATGCTTTGTATAGCTTCTTTGCATTCTAGCTTGTAGGCTTCGAGTGTATGAGTCACGAGCATGTTTTGCTTGAGCCATTTCAGTGATTTGGAATCACTTATCATGCTATTTTAGTCCATGTTTTATGCTTGTATTCTTGCATCTACCACCCTTTCAATGTCTTGAAGAGTTGTGGTCTTATGCTCCATGTTTGGGCCATTGTGCATGCCTCTTTGTTTAAGTCATTTAGATGCCATCTAAGTGGGTTTTAGGGGACATTTTGGCATATTGAAACTCTGTTTTTGGTTGCATAATCCATGCCATGTGTGGTCATGATAGTTGTAGTGGAATGCTCCCTTTTATGCCTTAGTTTTAGGCCCATTGGTGTGCATGTTTGCATGAGCACTTGTCCATCATTTCCATCACTTTTGGCCACTGTTTATGGCAAGGCTGAGGTCTGCCCTTTTGGGCTTAAGTCCACCATTGCATGTTTGTCGCATGTTGGTTGCATATTTGGTTCATTGTGTGTTGTCACATGCTAGTTCCATTGCATTTTTTTTTCCATGTTTGCCATATTGCATTTTGCATGCTTTGGCATATTGCACATTTGCATGTTTAGTTTGCATTACATTTGGCATGCTTTGCTAACTTAGCCTCATGTTGCATACTTGAGCCATTTTACATATTTGAGTCATATTGCATACTTACATTGCATTGTGTTTGGTTTGGGGTGTCAAGCCAAACATGAGAAATAAGATGTGTTCGTACTTAAAGTGACGAACCATGTCTCACTCCTCGGTCGCCGACGCCTTTGATCTCAACATGATAAGGCGTGAAGCATCCATTTGTTTTGTTGCATGCATTTACATTGATTTGCAAACTTGGTACCTTTGGCCATCATGCATCGAAATGCGTGGTTGATGGCCCAAGGACCGAGGGCCACACTCCCTTGAGATCATAGCATAATAGGGAGGGTGGCTATGCACACACTGTCTTGGAAATTCCATGCCATACACTGTCTGTCCTTTGTTGCAGCAAAACCAGTATTCTGCAGGAATAAATGGCCAGCCGGCCACTATTACTGCCGACCGACCATCAAAGTCTAGCCAGTGGTCCTACTTTTGGTCGATGATAATTTTCCCATGGTTGGTGGACCTACATCCAGGCCAGTGACATCCCACCATACTCAGGGAGTGATTTAGAAGGGTTCTGGAAACTTTCATAACTTTCAGAGGAACAAGGCAGTGTAAACAGAGGCTACAGTGGCATGGCAACAGGTTTCCGGGCGAGGCGAATCGAGCATGCATCATCCCATCATTCCGAGGCGGGGCTGCGGCCACCTCCCTTCTGATTTTAATTTGTTAATTAATTAGAAGTTTTGTAATATTTAATTAGCTAGAGTAGTTAATTATTTATTTGGGTTTGTATTATTTATCCGGACCCTCCGAGAGAGGGCAATATTGTAATAAGTGTGCGTGTGTGTGATGTGTGATGCATGTCTTCCAACCCCCGTTTCTTTCTCCCTTTTATTTAACCGCTTACGATGGTTAGATTTAGGGCATATTTCAATTAGCATCCTTATGCTATGCATGTTTACATCATTCATAGGTCTTGCATGCCCCAAGCTCGGCGCATCATACTAACTGCATTGTATTTCAATTCCAAGTTGAATACGTGTTAGTTGTAGCATCTCACATGCCATCTTAGAATAGCCGAGCCTATCTTAGTTTCATTTTGCATGTTTTGCATTAGCCATCTTAACATGAACTAGGATCATGCATTGATTACTAACTAGTTTTTGTTTTGGCTCGGAGTACTCGATAAGTGTTTATGCTTTAGCATCCTTGCATGCGTGTGAGTGATTGCCATGATAGCATGCTTACCATGAGGCTATATGCTTATATGATATAACTGCCTGAATGCTTGTGGGTGAAGGTTGGGTTGCTTGAGTTGGAATAATTCGTTGAAACCCGTGTTTTAGCCTACTTGCGAGTAGCAAACTTCAAATCATTTTCCAAACAAACGGATATGCGATGCTTTGTTCCAAATTAGGGGATCTAGTCTATACTCGTGTGTTGTGCGCATCACATAGTAAGTTCTAGCTAATTAACTGGAATAAGAACACATATGTTTTCAAAACAAAATATCATGTTTAGTAGTGGCCGATCTTTGATCGGGCGAGCGGGGGTGCTCATAGCTGACCTTCCCCAATCGTACCCAAGTTCCCGAGCCGAGACAACTTTGGTAATGTCGGACATGTGGCCTTAGGCAACGAGTCAGGGTTTCTTAAATTTCCCAAAAATAAAACATTTAGGTGGCGACTCTATATCTGGCAAAGCAGTCCATGTTTGGCACTTCTTTCTAAAAATCTGTTTTTCAAAACGATTTGTCGAATTTGGACTCTTTGGTGATTTATCAATCTCACCTTGCACATTGTGAGATCAGATTACGAACCGTGACAATTTGAGTCTGAACTATAGTGAGCCCTAATGAACAAAACGGGGGATTTCCTCCCGGGACGTTCAGGGACGTCTACAGTCACACTTACTTTGTTTAAATGTGTTCGCTTAAAGAGTTGAAAATATCCTCAATTTGGGAGTTGTTTAAATATGTTCGCTTTAACTTTTGTTTTTACGTTTCTAACCTGATTCTTTATACTCATTCCTAGATTTCTATTAGCTAACAACATTTGTAGAGGCCACTGTAAATGAAAACAAATCGTACACAATGAGAACTGCTTTTAGTTAAGGTAGATTATGAGGGATAAAAAAAGACCTGTCATTAGGACTGACTTAAATATGCACTAAAATGCGAATGCCACACAGTATATGAAGTTAGCACAGATTTAAGGCTTTGATTTACATTGTATCATTACCACCCAAGACCCTCATTCATTGAACTGTTACCAAGCAAAAAGAATTCTTCAAATGAGAAGTTGTAAAGAAGAGCACTGTTAATTGACAATTAGAAGACATTTAAGATGACTTGATAATTCATTGAAGACTCTACTAACCAAGTTTAAATTTTCATTAAACTATCTACTAGCTAGAAGTTTAAAGCTTATTTCTGAGTTTTCTTAACAGTGAAATTCTACTTAACATATTTACTTGATTAAGATTAACCATAGTAGCACAATGTTAAAAAAACATAGTGGATGTCATGTTTCGTTTAAGGTAGCATGTGGAAATAAACAGTGTTATTTTGAGTATTAACTCGATCATTACATAATGCCGAAATGTGATAATATCACATAGTTCTTTGAAATATATAGATGTTGTGCCTTCAATCATGACACATGTAGAAATGTGATAATATTATGCATTAATTTGAAATATATAGATTTTGTGCCTTCATGTAACATCCAGTGGTGCACTGATCTAATTGCTCACTTATATCTGTCATTGTTACAGAAAAACCTGAATAACATTTGGTAGTTTAGGAGATTTGAGTTTTTACGTAAACATTTATTTATCAATTGACATGTAATCATGTTCAATTGACATGTAATCATGTTCAAAATTTTTACTCAAATGCTCAAGGCTATCTGAAAATAATACATTATGCTATGAAAATCGTGATTAGCTTTGTCTTATGGTTGGCATAGTATTTTTTGGTTCCTTCGAGTGTCGGGAAATAATAGGAAAAATTTGTCTCCTTCCTCTCTTTAATTAATGTGTCTCCTTCCTCTTTTTTAATTAATGTGTCTCCTTCCTCTCTTTATTCACACATCAGTCTCTTTGCTTGTGAAGCTTCTTTTCCTAGCTTAGACATGTTTGTTTGTAAGTCACTTCTGGCCAATTGTAGTTGTATTAAATTTTTCCATCAGTATGTGATCATGGGGATTCATGGTCACTCATTTGTTGCTTATGTAAAACTAATAGTTGTGAGTATATGCTAGTGAGTTTTTATATTACTAGAGGACTCACATAACAACTTTGCTTCAGTCTATAAAGAATTTAATGCTTCCTCCTATTTATATAAGAATTGGTGGGTAGTTGGACTGGTGGATGATGAAGGAAAAAAGCCAGAAAAGTTATTTTAAGGGGGCCAAGAATAATTTAATAGAATAGCTTCACACATAAGCATAAAGGGGGCCAAGAAAAAATAGCATCACACATAAGCATAAAAGGGGCAAAGTTATTCTTAGCTTCACAAATAAGAATAGCTTCGCATATTTTAAGGGGGCCAAGAAAAAATTATAATAAAAGCTATTTGATGAATTTATGTTGACTGTACATTCATGGTAAATATGTCTTTAGGTTAAAGTTTTACTTAAAAACTATATACATCAAAGTATGAATAATGAAATTTTGTTAGTTATAATGTAGAAGAGTCATTATATTAAGTTAGTTGTAAAGTCATTGCACTATACCATATTAAACATATTGCAAAAAAATATCTTTGTATGAAATATAATTTTTTTTTCGAAATCAAGGGACAGATGGTACGTAAATAGGATACCTACGTTCGAAGTTAGAGTTGAAAATGTCAATTATTTTAGTCGAAAAAAGGGGTTCGGGGGGCGAAAATGCAAAATAGCCCCCGAACCTCTGTTTTAACATAACGGAAAGCTTCCCGGTGACAAATGTGACATGTAGGGACATACGGTGTGTAAGTAGGACACGTACGTTGGGAGTTAGGGTTGAAAATGTCATAAACTTAGTCGGAAAAAAGGGATTCGAGGGGTGAAAATGGAAAATAGCCCCCGAACCACTGTTTTTTCGTAACAGGAAGCTTCCCAGTGAAAAATGTGTCATGTAGGGATAGACGGTACGTAAATAGGACACCTACGTAGAGAGTTAGAGTTGAAAATGTCATAAACTTAGTCGAAAAAAGGGGTTCAGGGGGCGAAAATGCAAAATAGCCCCCAAACCACTGTTTTTACGTAACGGGAAGCTTCCCAGTGACAAATGCGACATGTAGGGACAGACGGTACAAAAGTAGGACACGTATGATGGGAGTTAGGGTTGAAAATGTCATAAACTTAGTTGAAAAAAGGGGTTCGGGGGGCAAAAATGGAAAACAGCCCCCGAGCCACTAATTTCTCGTAACGAGAAGCTTCTCGGTGATAAATGTGACATGTAGGGACAGACGGTACGTAAATAGGACACCTACGTTGGGAGTTAGAGTTGAAAATGTCATAAACTTAGTCAAAAAAAGGGGTTCGGGGGCGAAAATGCAAAACAACCCCCGAACCATTGATTTTTCGTAACGGGAAGCTTCCCGGTGACAAATGTGTCATGTAGGGACAGACAGTACGTAAATAGGACACCTACGTTGGGAGTTAGAGTTGAAAATGTCATAAACTTAGTCGAAAAAAGGGGTTCGGGGGGCGAAAATGCAAAACAGCCCCCAAACCATTGTTTTTACATAACGGGAAGCTTTCCAGTGACAAATGCAACATGTAGGGATAGACGGTACATAAGTAGGACACGTACGTTGGAAGTTAAGGTTGAAAATGTCATAAACTTAGTCGAAAAAAGGGGTTCGGGGGGCGAAAATGGAAAACAGCCCCCGAGCCACTGTATTTTCATAACGGGAAGCTTCCCGATGATAAATGTGACATGTAGGGATAGACGGTACGTAAATAGGACACCTACGTTGGGAGTTAGGGTTGAAAATGTCATAAACTTAGTCGAAAAAAGGGGTTTGGGGGCGAAAATGAAAAACAGCCCCCGAACCACTGATTTTTCGTAATGGGAAGTTTCCTGGTGACAAATGTGTCATGTAGGGACAGACAGTACGTAAATAGGACACCTACGTTGGGAGTTAGAGTTGTAAATGTCATAAACTTAGTCGAAAAAAGGGGTTCGGGGGGCGAAAATACAAAACAGCCCCCAAACCACTGTTTTTACGTAACGGGAAGCTTCCCAGTCACAAATGCGACATGTAGAGATAGACGGTACGTAAGTAGGACACGTACGTTGGGAGTTAGGGTTGAAAATGTCATAAACTTAGTCGAAAAAAGGGGTTCGGGGGGCGAAAATGGAAAACAGCCCCCGAGCCACTGTTTTTTCATAACGGGAAGCTTCCCGATGATAAATGTGACATGTAGGGACAGACGGTACGTAAATAGGACACCTACGTTGGGAGTTAGAGTTGAAAATGTCATAAATTTCGTCGAAAAAAGGGGTTCGGGGGGCGAAAATGCAAAACAGCCCCCAAACCACTGTTTTTACTTAACGGGAAGCTTCCTAGTGACAAATGCGACATGTAGGGACAGACAATACGTAAGTAGGAAGAATTGTTAAACATTATCTTTTTCAGCACTTGTCCCCATAAGGCATTACTCATTCACAAATAGAAGTATATCTACATCTATAAACCCACTAATTAGTTAAATAGAAATGAACAGTATACTATGATTTCATTACACTATTGACTTAGTTTCTTCTTTAAGGAAAGCGTTTCCAAACTTTCTATGATTATATCGAATAAATTAGAATCTTTTATGAAGAAAAGTACACACCAATTTCCATCCGTGGAGGTCACAAAAGCACTGTTTTAACGTAACTGGAAGCTTCATGGAGGTCACAAAAGCATAAGCATAGTGAGTTTTATGGATACCAGACAAACTCTAATGATGGGTCCTCTTACATTTTTATAACAAATAATTTTTAGATGAAATGGTAAGTACACCCATAATTTCTATAATTTGGTAATACCTACACAATTTACTTTCACATTTAACTACTAAAATTTACTTAGATAGATTTAGAGATTAAAAAGCTAAAATAAGAACTCATGATGGGTCCATGTTTGGATGTCTTTCATTAGTTAATAGATATTACTATCCTCGTCTTTTAATGTTTGAAATTATTACAATATATATATATATATATATATATGTCGTCTAGAAGTGCCTCTATACGCACCAAACTAATGATTTTTTTCCCCTTTTTTGCAGATGTTCTTAGACATACAAATGTGGATATGTTTTTGTTGACAAGCACAGGAGGGCATTGTTTTTATATCTCTATCTGTATATATAGTGGTTTGTACAAATTACTTTTTTGGTGTGTTAAATATCAGCTAATTTGGCATGGTGTAGACACCCCATTTTTGACCGACCTTGAGACTCAGACGTCACCAGTTGAACACTCGGTGATATCGCATATTGTGCTTGCTCAGAAGTTTCAGAGTCTCGGCTGCGAGCCTTGCCTCCGGACTTCCGGGCTCTTCTGTGCTTTGCCTCGGTTTGCGAACCAGGCTCAGTTTTCTCTATTGCTCTTCCCAAAGGGAGGGAGAGGTCTCGTAGATCATCTCTCAGTGGCCGTAGGCTACGTTTCGTGGTCATAGGCCATTTTGCCCATTTGGAGTCCGGTTTCCAGTTTTTCGGAGCCGTTGGCCGCGTGCCTCGGTTCGGGACCGCTTAACCATCTCCGTTTGCTCCAATTTTTGGCATACATCTTATTTTCTCCCTTTTGAGGGACACTATGGTCCGAGAGACCAACTTCGTGGTCGAACACCACTCCCGGTGCCCAACAGTCAGTTTTCGGGGTCCCGAACTGCGCGTTTCGGCCCCCGAACCTTCATTTTGCATCGGTTTGGGTTCATTTTTGGCAGGGACCTCTGTTTCATTGTTAGGAAGGTCGTAGAAGGGTGGGAGGCCAGCAATTTTTCTGTCAGCCAACTTTATCCCTTCATCGCCCTCCGTCGCCCGTTTTTTCTCACTTGAAAGCCAATGTTGACCACTCTTGGGCCATTTTCTTGCACCCTAAACCACATGGTTGTGTTGTGCACACATGGGAGGCCACCAATATCATATGGTCGGCCACTAATGTTGCTTGACCCTTTTGAACCCCTTCAAAAAGTGGGCTTTTCTCTCTCTTGGTTTGCTTTCTCCAGTTTTTGACCACATGGTTGTGTTGTGCACACATGGGAGGCCACCAATATCATATGGTCGGCCACTAATGTTGATTGACCCTTTTGACCCTTGGCCGGCCGGCCATGGGAGGTAGCCGGCCGGCCACCTGCAACTTGGATAACTGGCCAGCCATGTTCCTTGCTACAGGTACATCTCAAATATGCATCTCTTTTCCCCCCAGATTGTGTATCCGGGGGGGCTGCATTTTGGAGGGAAACTTGACTCATTTTCCCTCCATTTCCCCCCCCCCCTTTTTCCCCCTCTTTTTGCCTATATAACCAGCCTCCAGCTCTGGTTTTAAGGGTTGGAAAAATTACCTAAGAGCTTTGCATACATACACCTTCATCTCCCTCTCTTCCAAGCTCCAATCCTTCAAACCCTATACCATTTTGCACTACACCTCACAGCACCACATCCCCATCTTCCATTCCAGCAGCTAGAAGCTGATTTCCAGAGCTAAAGAACCACCAAACTCAAGCCAAGAGTTGCCTAAAGCTTGGTCTTCAAGGGTAAGCACCATTTTCTCTCTTTTTAGCTTGTTTTTGTATCCTTTCTAAGTCATATTTTCTTGATGTTTTGGGCTCCGACCCTAACTGGAAATAGGCTTATTTTGAGCCATTTTTCATGTTTCATTAAGAGCCTCTCACTGTTTGAGGCCTCCTTGTTGCACTTGCTTCATTATCCCTCTTGTATGCCATTATCTTGTGTAGTATTTTTGGCCTATGTATAAACTGTTTTGAGCTCTGTAATAAACTGTAAAAGGGCTTATTTTGAGCCCTTCTTCAACATTGTTGAAGGGCTCATTGCTGTTTGAGGCTTCTATCTTCCACTTGCCTTTATATCCCTTTTTTGGCTCCATTTTTGCATGATTCATTAGCCTCTTGTGCTTCTGTTTTTGGACTCTGGTCCGAACTTAAAAAAGCCTTATTTTTACCCCCTCTTAATGTTTCATTAAGAGTGTTTCATTGTTTGAGGCATCCTTTTTATACTTTGTGTTATAGCTCTTTTTTTGGCCTTATTTTGCATAGCATTTTGAGCATGCTTTTGTACTGTTTTTGGCTCAGTCATAAACTGTAAAAGGTCATATTTTGGGCCCCTCTTAAACATTGTTGAAGGGTCCTCAGTTGTTTGGGGGGAGCATCTGTGACTTGCTTCATTATCTCACATTTAGGGCCATTTTTGCGTATAGGTTTAGCCCTATTTGTGTTTGCTGTTTGGCCTTGCTTAAAACTGTAAACATTCTTGTTTTTGGGCTTCCTTTAATCTGTCTTCACATGTCATGATCAAATAATGCATTCTTTGTATAGCTATAGGTCATTACGTATGCCTAATTTTGCTTTTCGGGTACCGTTTCATGCATCGGGTGCCATGTTCCCATGATTCGGGGTTGTTTTGCATCATATTTCGCTTCTGAAATTTGCATGTTTGCATATCATATTCCATGCCTTGCCATGTCTTGTTAGAGTGGCATTTGGTGCCTTAGGGTCAGTCCTCGGTTTGCGTGCATGCGTGCACGTACTTCGAGAGTCTCTTTTTTATCGTATGGCCTCTTATGTGAGTGTGGCTGAGTTCCACTTGTGTTAGTGTAAGTCCATTTGTGCATTGTGTATGCCATTTTATTTCATAGCATTGTGTATGCTAGGTTGTATAATTAGCGCATTGTGTATGCCATATCACCTCATGCATCGTGTATGCCATTTCATAGCATTGTGCATGCTAGGTTGTATATTAGTTGCATTCATGCATGTCATGCATATTGCATTGTATTTGTGATAGGAGTTAGCTCAAGCACGGGAAACGAGGGACGTTTCGTATTTCGAGTGACGGAACGTGTCTCAATTCCCTGTCGCCGACACTCCGGATTATCCATGATGGAGTTCAGGCCCTGTTGTGTTTTTCATGTGCATTCATTCTATATTGAGTTGCACAATTCGACTCCTCGGCCATCATGCATCGAGATGCGTGATTGGTGGCATGAGGATCGAGGCATGTATACATCTATGAAAATACATTGCTATGCCCCTTTCCTGCTCTCTGTTGCAGCAAATCAAGAATCAGCAGTCTTCCGGGGCTTGGCGCGCTTTCCAAGAAATCATTGCAAAACAGAGGCTAATTGGGGCATCCTAGTGGATTTCCGCGCAAGGCAGTTCAGACATACATCATTCATCAGAGTCAAGGCAGTCCCTGGCTTGCATGCCAGTTTATAGCTTTCCTAGATTAATTTGTAAATTAATTAGGATTTTTTGTATTTATTCGGGACTGTAATTATTTATTTGGGACTGTATATTTATTCGAACCCTCTGTGCGAGGGCATAATTGTAATAAGTGTGCGTGTGTGTGATGTATGTCTTTCAACCCCACGTCTTTCTCCCTTTTATTTACCAGCTTATGATGGTTAGATTAGGGCATGTTTCAATTAGCATACAGTATGATAGCATGTTTGCATTCATTCATCTGTATTGCATGCACCGGGCTCGGCGCACCATACTAACTGCATTTGTATTTCAATTTCAAAGTTGAATACTTGTTAGCTGTAGCATTTCATATGCCATGTTTAGAATAGCCGAGTCTGCTATAGTTTCATTTTTGCATGTGTTGCATTAGGCATTTCTGTATAATTAGGATCATGCATGGATTTTCAATGAGTTTTTGTTTTGGCTTGGAGTACTCGGTAAGTTTTATGCTTTAGCATCCTTGCATGCGTGTGAGTGACTGCCATGAATAGCATGCTTACCATGAGGCTATTTGCTTATGTGATATAACTGCCTGAATGCCTGTGGGTGAAGGTTGGGTTATTTGGATTGGAACAAATCATCAATTGTGAGTTTTAAGCCCACTAGATAGTGGCAAAACCATCTTTTCTAAGCCCACCCGAGGGTGGCAAATCCACGTCTTAGCCTACTTGCGGGTAGCACCATCAAACCATTTTCAAACAACAAACATGAAATGTTTTGTTCCAATTCGGGCGACCCAGTCTATACTTGTATGCTGCGCGCATCACATAGTAAATCTAGGCTAATAACCGGAATAAGAACACACAGTGTTTTCAGAACTTGATATCATGGTTAGTAGAGGCCGATCTTTGATCGGGCGAGCGGGGGTGCTCACGAAGTGACCTTCCCCAATCATACCTAAGTTCCCGAGCCGAGGCAACTTTGGTGATGACGGACACGTGGCCTTAGGCAACGAGTCAGGGTTTCCTAAATTTCCCAAAATAAAATATTTAGGTGGCGACTCTGTATCTGGCAAAGCAGTCCATGTTTGGCACTTCTTTCAAAAATCTGTTTTCTCAAAACGATTTGCCGGATTTGGACTCTTTGGTTCAGATTTAGAACCGTGACAATTTTAGAGTCCTGAGCTGTAGTGACCCCAAATGAACAGAACGGGACTCACCCTCCAGGGGCGTTCGGGGACGTCTACACATGGTAGAAAGTAACATAGCACGTGGTACAAAATAGTTTTGGGGCAGTACAGAATATAATTTTTGTTGTGGTACAGAAGTTCTAGGTGTACAATTAATTTTGTTATTCCTGTATTATGTATGGAATTAAATTATTGACGTTGGATTAGACTTGGTTCTTATGGAATTTGTAATATATATATATATATATATAATTAGACGTTCAATATTAATTTTTTGGATGGTTGGAACTGAAATGTGTGCACGTTGTTGAATGCTTGATAACATATTTAGCGTTGATGGATTAAATTGTTTATACAGGGTACAGGTTGTATTAATAATGGATACAAGTTGTTTAAAAAAAAATTTAAAAAAAAAAAACACGTTAAAGTATTTGGCCACCAAATATTTTGGTAGCTAAATACGTAATCAAACGTTTTGGTGACTAATAATTTAGTAGCAAAAACATAACCCAAAAATTTTTTGCGACCAAATAATTAGTAGCTAAAACAATTGAGAATGAGAGAAAGAAACTATTGGTCACTAAATTTTTTAGTCACGGAAAAAAAATGGTATCATTTGGCGACTAAAACGTTTGGTGGCAAAAAGTGAAGAAGTGAATGTTAAGAGGCTTTTGGCTACGAAACTTTTAGTGAACAAAAGTAACAACGACAAAAATTACTTAGTCGCTAAAAATATGTATTCTATTGGAGACCAAAATGTTTGGTCTATAATAGTCATTCTCATTTTATGGTAGCACTTTTAGTGACTAACACTTTAGTCGCCGAAATCACCTTTTGCCGACTAAATAATGTTTGGTAGCCAAATGTGTATTTTCGGTGACCAATTCTTTAGTAGCAAAAAAGTGACACCTTCCCCGACCACACGAACTTTAGTAGCCAAAAGTCACATTCGGTGACTAAAGGTTTTAGTGGCGGAAACATAACATTTGCGGACTAAACAAATTTAGTAGCGAAATGTAGTCACTTTCGGCAACCAAACAAAGTTTAGTCGCCAATACTCTCGCCGACAGGGTATAGGCGACGAGTTTGGCAACAAAATATTTTAGTCGCTAAATCGTTTTAGCAACCAAATATTGGACTTTTGGCGACCAATAATTTGGTAGCCAAAAGTGACATTTCTTGTAGTGGAAGGTGGATCTAGATATGTTTGCCTTTTTGGATTTTTTAGATGATGTGTTGTGATTGGTTAGGGTCTTATTTCTGGTTTTGTCCCCCTTTGGGGATGTCGCTTTTGTATTCGTTGCATCCTCTTGATGCTTTCTAATAATATTTGTTTATTTGTCCAAAAAAAAAATGCAAAACACATGTTAGGACACACAAATTATATGATTTTATATATTTAGGAAAAATAATATAATCACCATAAATGAAAATGTTAGGGGGGGGTAGAAGACTTAAGCAATGTAGTAGTAAAAAAATGTCTTTATTTTAATTAGCTATGCATATATTCCATGACAGAATGAAATGACACAAATGGATGCATGGAAACGACCCCACTTGGGACATAAGACTTAGATTTGTTTTGTTACATGTCATGACCCAAACACACTCTAATAGGTTTAACATCATGACCGGCTAGTAATCTTGAGATTACCTACGGCCTCAATAAACAAAATAAATCTCAATATAATTTACGGGGCTTAGCGGAAGCAATATGAAACATAAAGTTGAACCATTGAGCTATGCATACATGAAAAACCTCATATAATAGTTGTGCAGCCACTCTTACCTATGTACATTCATCTAACATGGTAAATCTTTAGCACTTAGTACATAATTCAAACATCCATAGATACATCCATAGATTTAAGTTCAAAATAACCCCCAAACAACAAAACAAAATAAAAAATAAAAAGTGTATCACGATAGGGGTTTTGTCTTGCTTGGCTTCACTCAAGCCCAAGCTTACTCCAACCAAAGAGCTTTCAAAACAGCTGACACAGGGGTAAACTCCGAGGCTTCTCTATCCTTGATGCTTAGTTTGTTCACCTACATATACATATAACTAGTGAATTAGGGCCCAGTGGGTAATAACATAATAAAGGAGTTAAATGAATGAAGTTCGATAATGCTTCAATACAATTTTTATTTCAATTCAATTCACAATGATCCAATAATAGCATAATAGCAATAGTCTTTTCAAATGAGACATATAAATGGGACCACAAAGGTCGAATGATGGGACCACGAGGGTCGATCAATGTTCCATAGTCAATGTGACCACTATAGCTGGTTTTTCGTGCTCCTGGAGGGGTTTAGTCTTCTCGGATATGATAGTCCTATAGTTAGACTCCCGTAGTTCTGAATCTGGTTCCACAAGTGTAATGTGAAACAGAAAAAACATAAATGAGAGTCCAAATCCTGCAAATCTTTAGAAAATCCATTTATCATCAGAGATGCCAGAAATGGACAGCATTGCCAGATTTCAGAGTCGCCACCTAAATATTTTTGAGAAATTAGGAAACCCATTACTCGTGCCAAAGGCCACTTGTCTGTCATAACCAAAGTGTCTTGGCTCGGGAACTTAGGTATGAAAGGGGAAGGTCATTAATTGAGCACCCTACTCACCTGATCAAAGATCAGCCTCTACTAATCATGATGTGATTTTTATGTACATTATATGCTCTTGTTCTGATTATTAATGCTAACTTACTATGTGATGCATACAAGTATAGACTATGTCACCTATTTTGGAATGCTTTGATTTTATGTTTGTTTGAAAAGAGTTTTGAATATGTACTACTTAAAAAGCCAGCTCATATGTACATTTATCAAAGTTGTGTCAACTTAAGCGAAATAGCCTTCATCGACAGGCATTCAAACAGTTATTTCAAATAAGCACTTAGCCTCATGGTAGTATGCTTGATATGGCAACACGGATACACATGCAATATGCTAAAGCAAAAATGCTCACCTAGTACTCAACCGAGGCAAGCCAAAGAAAAGAAAACAATTAAAAAAAATACATGCTCCTAATATGCAAAGTGACTAATGCAACACATACAAAATGCAACTATTAGGTTTGGTTTATTTATCTTGTCATATGGATCAACTCAAAGCACGCGTAACGCACGTATTCAAGTAATTAGGAAATGACAATGACAATGATATAAGAATGATGAACCGAACCCAATGGATGCAAAAATGGATACAATGGATGGCAATGATATGAAACCAAAACATGATACTACCATGGTAAGCATGTAAATAAAAGGGAGAATTAATGTCCTATTTAAACTAATTATTATAAACCAAATGAATTAACTAACCTAATTAATTATTACAAGTCCTAATGAAAGTAAAACAACTAATTAATTACAACATATGAATATGAAAGCTATTAAACTAATGGATTCAAACGGGAAGTTAAAAACCACATACACATGACTGAGAACATCCTCTGGAAACCTCTCTGTTTGTTGCTAGAATCTGTTCTGTTTGCAGTCAAAAAATTATTCTATTTTGGCCTCAGATTCTGTTCTGTTCTGTTATAACAATGCCACTACCTGTACAAAATAGGTGGCCAACCAGCCTTGAGAAGTGGTCGGCTATACAGAATGGTGACCGGCCAACCATTGTTTCTGAAAAATACCCTGCTGCAATAGAGCAAAAACATAGTGTTTCCAGGAGATGTTTATCCTCTCTGCCCTTCCCTATCATAAAGATGATCAAAGGAAAAGTAGATTCGATTCTCAAATCATCAATTATCGCAAATTTGTTGCGTGATGATCTTAGAAATGATAGGATAGGAGCTCAATAAAATGAAACAAAAGACAAATAACACCTCCTCCCTATCATAGAATTACCTCAAGGGAAGGGGTAGACTTGCTTCATGAATCATCAAATATCACTTAAATAGTATGTAATGATTCAAGACGTAATAGGTTCAATATAACGTCCGACTGAATCCAACCAAATTTTATTATTTTTTTACCCTTTTTTACTCCAATTTTGTTAGCTTTTTTTCACTTTACCTTTCCATTTGTTATCTTTTCTTTTTCTTTTTCTTTTTTTTTTTTGTCGAAAGATAATGATTATGTCCACTATGTCCAAAAGCAATAAAGAGCAACAAGCATGACTTGACCCGAAAAATAAGCTTTTCAAGCCCTTTTCTGTGGGGAGAAATTGCAAAGAAAGGATCAAACTCATTTACAAGCGATAATGGATTCGGAGTCGAACCCAAAACGAGCGATAATGACTCCAAATCCAAACTTGATAATAAGCTGTAATGAACCTTTCCTTTATGATTTCCAAGGGTCTAATTAGAAAATTAGTCTCTTAGAAGTAATGCACCAGTGATAAAGGAAAATGTCAAACAAGAGATTATGCTTAACATAAAAGTGATGTAATACCTTGGTAATAAACCTCTGAAGAGATTAAACCATTTAGCATGAGGGGTCTCTTTCTTATGCCTTGAGCAACAATCTTTTGTTTGATATAACTCTTGAGCAAAGAAATAAAGAAAAGAGGGAGGTCGCAGATTATGAATGAAAAGGTGGATGATTACAATGGTGTAAATATATGTATTAAAGCTATAAAGAGTGAAAAAAAAAAAAAAAAAAAAAAAAAAAAAGAAAAAAGAGGGACTATCAACTCAAATGGATTGGAAACTATGGTCTATACACCAAATCCATGAGGACTTACAACAACATAACTATAATATTCAAAGCATAAACTAAATAAATACTTAAAACACCCCAAATATAGTACAAAACAGTGCTGAAAATCAGTTTAAAAAAGGTAGAAGACATGAACGAAAAAAAGAAGAGGACAAAGCAAGCCTAAGGAAGGGTGGCTAACCCCTCCACTTTTTACAAATTTAAATCACATTTTTAAGCTTAAAAAAAAAGAAAAAAAGAAAAAAAAAAAGAAGCTCTGAAATCAGTATGAAAAGGTAAAGAAAAAAGAGAGAAAATATTGTAAAAGAGCTCAAGATATACCTCTTGAAAAAGAGGAAAAGCTCCTTAGTTACCAAACCACAAACCAAGCACTCTCAAAGAGCTGAAGTTAGATTCAAGAACCTTAGCAAAAACTTCAAGTTTAAGCTTAGAAGGTGTATGTATAGTGTATGCATATTGCAAGAGATGAGGGAAGTGTGTTGGACAAGTTTTGGTTCTTGCAGAAATTTTCTAACCCCAAACCATGAAGAGGGGCTTGTATTTATAGAAAAGCAGGTTCTCACGTCGGAAATATCTGTAAAGAGACATTTGGTGCAAGGCATACACATAGGGACAGCTGGCTGTTACAAAATATCTACCTGCGCCAAACATGGCTGGCCGGCTAATCCAAAATACTTGTTGGCCAGCTCATCTCTGAGTGGTTAGGCTAGAAAAAATAAGGTTTTAGTTCAAAGGGGGTGTAAGGTTTAGGTTTTAAAGCTTGAAACCGAAGCCTTTTGCTAAAGAACTTGAACGATTGCACAACGTAGTATTTCATCATCGAGTGTTCAGCGTAAAGCGCCTAAGTCTTAAGAGCGGTCAAAATGGGATGTCTACAACCACGAAGGTCTAACATCAGAGATCTTTGTGTTTCAATCATCCAATAAGCCACGATATTGTTCCCCCTGGGCAAAGGCCAATGGGCCATGGAATTGTTTTCCCCAAGCAAGGGCCAATTAATCGATGGGCCATGATATTGTTTCCCCCCAGGCAAAGGCCTCACTATTGGATGCCACAAACACAATTCAAAGAAGAACTATATTCATTAAAAGAAAGCAATTCCAATAGACCAATCATATAACAATTTTGAAAGTAAATATAGTTTGAACATATCTTTATAAAGTTACCACTCACGGTGGGTTAAATCGACACTAGGCCTCGGATGTCCACCTATACAAAATATATAGCAAAAACACATTGAGGCTCCATTTCAATTTAACGTTTAATCTCAATTCAATTCGCTTCTTGTATGTTTCTACATCAATTCCTTATTATTGATGTCTTAATCAATGTCTAAGAATGCTCTAATAAGCATGAGGATGAAATGATGCACTTATGAAAGCTTTTCGAAAGTTGCTGAAAACAGGGTGTTCACTTGAGCGCACACTTTGTTGCTCGAGCGGTCCATTCATATGCAAACGGTTCATTCGAGCACACACTTGGTAGCTCGAGCTATCTGTAAAGACTGCAAAAGTACTGGTTGCTCGATTTTCATGCTCGATGGTTACTCGATAGTCGCTCGAGCCAAGTACTGCGTAAAAAGTGGGCTCACTCAAGCGCACACTAGGTCGCTTGAGCCATTGTGCAATTGTTTGCAAAACTACTGGGAGCTTAAAATGTACACTCGAGCAACACTTCCATCGCTCGAATTCTGGAATTTCTAGAATTATGTTTGAAGTTCAAACTTGCACCTTAATGGTTCAAATTTTGCATGGTTGGTACAAAAACATGGTAAATCATTTTAGAACATGAAAACATAGTCAATTTGACACCAATTGCTCAAATCGGTGCTCCAAATTCCAAATTCAAGCTTAAACTATAAAGTTAAAACTATGCATGATATGAATTGCACTCTTTTCTTTTCAAAACTGCCATGTATGAGATGAGAAGTGCTAGAACTATGGAAGATCTTCAAAAATGTCAAATATAACTTCACGCATGTGGAAAATTTCATGGAATTCAAACTCAAATTGGTGATTCATGCATGCATGTATACAATCATGCTCAATTCTTCCAAATTCATGGTAATTCTAGCTTCCTCTACACAATTACATGCAAATGAACTTAGGAACTTGATGAATTCAACTTCTGTATGTTTCATTTTCAAAGTTTAAGGATGAATTTCATACCTAGAGTTGAATTCAAGTGCAATCGTAGCTCAATTATTCAAGCCTTCTACAAATCTCCACAATTCTCACCTTTCTCTCTCTAAACCTGTTGAATTTTCAAGTCTCTCTCTCTAGTTTCAGCTCAAGAGTTGAAGAAGTGAGCTCCTAAGCTCAATTAACACATATATATACAAGTTGATTAAGCCTCACTAATTACATGTGATTAAGATTAAACAATGGGGCTTAAATCTAATCAATTAAGATTATTTTATTCTAATTATTTTGATCAAAATCAAAATTTAATTAAAGTCGTCATAAAATTCAAAATATTTTAATTAGCCTATTGGGCTAGCCAATTTCTATTTCTGAAGCCGTTAAGGCTCTCAATTTCTGTCTCTAAGTTGGCAATTCTAACAGGTATTCAATCAACAAACAGATATTCACACTTAAACATATAATTAAGCAATTAAACTCACATCAATAATATAAAACAATAATGTATGCGTTGAGGTCATCACATTACACATGAATAATTTATTCAAATATAATAAAAAATACAACATACCACTCATTTTTAATGTTTAAAGAATAAGAGATTAATGTATAAATCTATACTCTCTTTTTTTTGTTGGATCCAAAGGTATTTTTTTTCAAGCATATAATGTGTTTTATGTGTTTTTAAGTGATAACATGCATTTCCAAAGTGTGTCTAGGTATAAAAAATAAAAATAATAATAAAAATATATGTTTGAATGTGTGTTCAACTCATATCGAGGAGTGTTGGAAAAGTGTCATGTCCAAGATGGACAAACCACCTTCTTAGAAATGTTTGTACTTCTTAGTTCCCTCTTTAAAAAATGAAAAATCCTAATTTGTGTAATAAGAAGTTGAAGATGAAGAAGATAAAAAAAAAACATCAATAGTCAAGAAGTCATTTTGGAGATCCCATTGTTGAGAAACTCGGACACTTCTAACAAGGCGTTGTGTCCATGTCAGATAGCAATACTAGTCAAAGACTCCTCGACACGTTTCAAACACATGTCCAAACATGTCTCATTAATAAAAATAAAAAATTAGAACAGGGCAAGTTTCGGACACTTGGGGGACAAATGAATCCATCACTTAGACACGTATAAACACGTTGCAAGTTTGAAAAAATTAACTTAGTATCCAATGATAAAATTGAAACATCCTATCATGGCGTGTCTTGACTATTTTGAAAATTGTTATATCAACAAGGCTATTTCGTGTTGTATCTGTGTCATGCATATATTTGAGCTTCATAGTCCCATTGTAATAATCTTCAGAAAATGACAAACAATAAATTATCTAAAGTTTCTTAGTTTAATTTGGCTACACTCATGTAGTTGACCTCAAATGATTGGGACAAGGCTTTGTTGAGTTGAGTGAGTTTGATTTGTATGTGCGTTGAACCCCTACAAGCTTGAACAGTGGAACTTCTGTTTGAAGATAAACATTATATTGTCCCAATCATTTGAGGTGGTGCCTGTCTACTACTTAAGGTGAACATTATATTGTCCCAAACATTCCAGTGTGACAAGGTTTTGTTGAGTTGGTGCCTCGTCTACTTTGTTTTTTTCTTGGAAACACCCCTTTTAATGTGTGCCTCAACATGTGGGACATCGTGATTTTTCTAGCATTTTGTTCATTGCTTTCTCTCTCTCTCTCTCTCTCTCTCTCTCTCTCTCTCTCTCTCTCTCTCTCTCTGATGTTTAAACTGATCATTGTTCTGCTGTTTTACTTGTGGAATATTAATATTTGAAGATGTTTTTATGAAGTCATAACATTAGATAAAGCACTAAGATGGATGTGTTGTTTTTTGTTAGGCTACAAAGATTCTTTTAGCAATCTAATTTTCGTAACTTGGCTAGAAGGCCTCTCAGGGTCTGAATTTTCTGTTCTCCCTATCTCTCGCACACACACACAAGATCTCTTAAGTAGTGGATGTTACATATTTGATGAATATCTATCATGTTTTTTAATGAAATTTTTCTTTGCTGATCAAAAAAAATATATATATATTAAGTGACAATAGAATGATTGCCTTGCTTCAGGATGGCAAACTTTGTCCCTCGTTCTTGTATTGAGGTCATTCGTTGATGAATGTAGTATTTGTATGCTGACTATAACTATGCGGGACAAGCATGACATAATGGCTATTATTAGTTGCCTTCGGTTATTCCCTTTGCAACTATGGATGGTGGAGCCAGAAAATTAGGTTAGGGGAACACTTATTAATTATAATTTTTTATTTACAAAAAATTTATGAGCAATATTAAAATAATAATAATTTTATGAGATAAATTTAAATATAAAAAATTACATACTCATTATTAATAAGAAAAAATCAAAATTCTATAATAGAGCGGTGTGGAATGATGATGTAAGTTTGCAATTTTAGCACAAAAAATTATGGATCAAAATTTCTAATTTTAAAAAATAAAAATACATCATTTATAACACAAATTATTATAAAATCTATTTAATTTTTATTTGACAGGAAAATATTAAAAAAATGACATTGCTTATGAATAATGTTTTTTGAATGAAAATTATTAAACAGTCTTAGAGTACTATATGGCATTACCTACGTGATGTTCAAACATAGAAAATCACAAATCACACTAAGTGGTATGTCAACTACTTAAAAATAATAAATTCATTATATCAAATCTATAATATTTTTCGCTACACTATTTATTTAAATTACTACATAAATAATACCATAGTGTTTCCAAAATATCAAATAATTACTTGTTGTGAACAATATAATAAATCATTAGCCAAAGAACAGGCTAAGAAAAAAAAATACATTTTATACATGACAATAACACAAAAAAAAATTTACAAAACTGAGGGGGCATGTGACCTCCTGGCCCTATGCTGCGTACAGTATGTATGGTGGCTAAGTACAATTTTTTTCTCTATTGCTTTGCAACCCAATTCTATCACAACCAAGCTTGAGTAACGTTTGTGTCTTATTTGACAACTGCCTAACTTTGATCTCATTAGACAATGTAGCAAGGATATGATGTTAAACCTTGATTCTCCTACATATTTCGTGTCTAATTAGGTTTTGTATAGTTTTCCCCTTTTTTTTTGGGGGGGGGGGGGAGGGCAGATCACTCAATTGGGGTGAGCTCGATCTAGAGCGGACATGCAGCTATCTTGTGATATCATTCTTCTGTGGACCCCGATGCTGCTGTTTGAAGGAGTTATGCATGAAACTCATCCTGGGGGACGTGTATGACATCCTAAACTTTAAACAAGACCGTCGTTGGTTTTCTGGTCATGTTTGAACTGTGGGAGCTGATTGGTGATGTCTTGGGGTATCCGTGCTTATTGTGCTATTTTTCTGCGATGCCTTGAACGCAGCAACCGTTCTCGAGGGTGCGAATTGAGCAGCATTGTGGCATCTAGTGTTTCCTTGCTAACTTGGTGTTCCCCTCTCACTTTGTGGACTTGGTGAACATTTCTATATTGTGGGCACACTGTGGCGCGAGCATGCTACATTGGTGGACGGGTTGCTTCCTAACCAGCAGGGTTGGCATGATTGTGTTACTTTGTTGGCTACATGGGGATTTCTACCGCAGTTTGGACTTGTGGAATGCTTGTATCAGATTGTGAGCTTATGATCTTCAGCTATTGAGCCTTAAAGACGGATTTTCGTTGGCAGCCGTGCACGTGCTATGGCATTATCACTGGTTCTCTTCAAGGGGCGTATGTTTCGACTGTTCGTGTGGCATTTGCAACTTGTGCTTGTCAGTGGTTTTGCATCATCAGACACATGGTTGCTGACTCTTAGAGGGTTTGTTCGGAAAATTTTCAAGACAAAATTTGAGATCTTGACTCCCGTGTGCAGAGGCACCGAGTGTACATGCTTGCTAGAGGGCAGGATGATGGATGAAATCACCGTTGTTGGAGGACAACCGTGTAGCGGGATTGTAAAGTCAAGACATAATTTGGTGCCAGGATTAGCGCACCGTTTTGAACAGCATTGTTGAAATGGCTAATTTTGTGGGTGGTAGGAGCGGTGAGCCTTTGAAAGGCAAAATCTTTGAGCTTGATGAGATAGCTAACTCGAGTGAAGGCAGTGGCTGAGGTACTGGGCAGCATGAGTTAAATTTTAGCCAGAAGATATAAGTTGAGACAGAGGGCTTGCCTGAGGGCACGAGCATGATATTCAACCGGTGGGCTATACTTTGTTAAAAAGAGCGAGTTGAGCAAAGCCGGTGGGCTTTATTTCAGCCAGAGGGCTACACTTCTACAAGAGCATTGAAGTTTTGGGTTATAAGTAAATATTCAACCAGGAGGCTACCCATTGCCAGAGGGCACGAGTTTGAGTCAAGCCAGAGGGCTTCATTTTGCTAGAGAGCATGAGAAAATTTGAGTTTGCAAAGAATGCATTAGTCAAAGGGGCTACAATTTGCCAGAGGGCTTTAGCTAAAGTGTTTTAAAGTCTGAGTTTGCTTGAGAGCAACAGCCAGAGGGCTTCAGAGATTGAGCTTACCAGAGAGCAACAGCCAAGAGGGCTTCAGAGATTGAGTTTGCCAGCGGACATCAGCCAAAAAGCTTTAGAGGCATGAGCTTGTTAATGAACAGTAGCCAGAGGGCTTTTATTTCGCCAGAGGGCACAGTACAAAGATACTTCAGTTTATTGAAGATATCAGCCAGAGGGTTTCATGCTTACCAGAGGGCATTGTTTAATCATTTTGAGGAGCAACTGTTGATTTGCATTGAGTCGACGAGGGCGTCGACAACTCGAGTAGAGGAGGAAGTCGCGATGCGACGACCCACTGCGAGTTAGCTCAGAGGAGCATTGGGAGCATGAGTGATCATTAGAGGAACATCGTTCGGAGGAGTCAGCTCAGAGGAGCTTGAGTTTGCTCGGAGGAGCGTTGGCAGAGAGGCCATTTGAGAAGAGGGCTTGGCATTTCAAGAGTATTGGCAAAGGGCAGAGTTTAGAGACGCTCAGAGGAGCTTTGGCAGAGGCCATTTTCAGATAAGGCATTTGAGAAAAGTTTCCAGCAGAGGGTGCAACAAGTGGAGTGTATTTCAGCTGGATTCGAGTAGAGAACAATAAGGGGAGCTTGGCTAAAAGAGTTAGACGTTGAAGGTAGGCCATCAACACAGAGGTGTTGGACTCACCAGAGAAGCCGGCACACGCACTGCAACATCAGCTTTGTGCTACATCAACGAGGACATTGATGGCTGGAGTGGAGGAGAGTGTCACGGGTTACCTTGCAAGGCTAACTCCGTGACGTTGCGTTCACGGTGGTGTGGCCATTTGAGTGCTCAAGAGTGACCGTTGGAAGTGCCCCAACGTGGCCTAACTTTGGCCCCAAGTAGCCCAAGGAATGTAGGCCACTAATATCCAGCAAACAGCAAAGTCGCAGCCCATGCCAATAGCTAACCAGTGCTGCCAGCAGCAGCAAAATACAGCAGCAGCAGCCAGTAGTGGCAACCAACAGTGCAGAAGTTTGGCGCGTTGTTTCGGCATTCAAACGAAGGAGTTTCGGGCTGAAATTTTTACTGGAAATAGGTCTTAGGGGAAGTGTTTTCCCGACCAAGTTTCGTGATTTTTCTTAATTTGTGGAATTTATGAAAAATCATTATGACTCCTCGGACATGTATGATGTTTCCTCCTGCCAGAGGGCAAATTGCTTAACAAGCATATATAAGGGGGCAAGGTGTGCTACCTACCTACCTTTCCGCCCAAACTGGGCTTCAAGTGAGCAACCTTGGGGCAACTCAAAGGAGGGCTTTAGGCATCCAGAGGGGTGTCTAGAGTCTCCACGTGGGTTTGGGAGCCCTGTGGACGGTGCAATAATGTAGGCACTGCACGTGTCCTCCCGAGCAAGAGGTTCACTACGTTGCTTCCACTATGCCACGCAATATGGCATCTTTAGGACTCGTTTTGGACCGAATGGGCTATCGAGGCACCACTAAAGGCCTCGTGTGCCAACTCAAGTGCTTGGTTTGGGCTCAACCTTGCACGAGGGGATCCCGTGGCTTAAGCTAAGCAGTTGGACGGTAACACCGCATATGTGGGCTATCAAATGAAGGCATCAATGACTAAGTCCATTGAGGGACTACATTATGCTACAAGCAAGCTACGGATTGAGATGTTGCCTTACTCATGCTACACGTTGGTGCAACGCTAAGGTGCGCAATGGCCTTAGGTGGAATCTAACACACGTGTTGGCACGAGGATTACGCCATGGGTGAGAGATTGACCCTCGGTGGCTTGTGGGCTTCGCATGACCAAGTGGCCATCTAATATGCATCTATTGAGGCATGCTAGACCCTATGACACTTCGAGATGCTACTAAATACCCAACATGCAACGTTGGCTTGTCGGCTAAGTTGAGGACCTTTGCAAGCACATTGTTGTATGGCTAGGTACCTTGATGACATAAACCTAGTTGGGCGAGCGCCTTGTTTGAGATAAGCTTGGCACTATGAAGCGACTTATGCCATGCTTGGTGTACTTGAGGCGTCAGGCCTACTTGTGGCATCCGGGTGAAGACGGAGCTTCCTTGTGAAGTTGTTTTGCTTGACAAAGCATTGGGCCCTAATGTTCAAACGGGTGAGATCATCAACACTCGATTTGTCAATGAGCTATGGCGCGCTTAAACTTGGTGCAGTTTGAGCACCACACGGCGAAAATTGATCCGCTGCTCCTCTAAAGGAGTCGGCCAGTGACAGTTTAGGCGGGGATTTAGGTAGGTAGCACACCTTGCCCCCTTATATATGCTTGTTAAGCAATTTTCCCTCTAGCAGGAGGAAACATCATATATGTTCGAGGAGTCATAATGATTTTTCATAAATTCCACAAATTAAGAAAATTCACGAAACTTGGTCAGGAAAACACTTCCTCTAAGACCTATTTCCAGTAAAAATTTCAGCCCGAAACTCCTTTGTTTGAATGCTGAAACAACGCGCCAAACTTCTGCATTGTTGGCTGCCACAGTTAGCTGTTGCTGCTGTATTTTGCTGCTGCTGGCAGCGCTGGTTGGCTATTAGCCGTTTGAACATTAGGGCCCAATGCTTTGTCAAGCAAAACAACTTCACAAGGAAGCTCCGTCTTCACCCGGATGCCACAAGTAGGCCTGACGCCTCCAGTGCACCAAGCACGGCATAAGTCGCTTCATAGCGCCAAGCATATCTCAAGCAAGGCGCTCGCCCAACTTAGGTTCATGTCATCAAGGTACCTAGCCACACAATAATGTGCTAGCAAAGGTCCTTAACTTAGCCGACAAGCAAACGTTGCATGTTGGGTCTTTGATAGCATCTCGAAGTGTCGTAGGGTCTAGCATGCCTCAATAGATGCATATTGGATGGCCACTTGGTCATGCGAAGCCCACAAGCCACCGAGGGTTGATCTCTCGCCCACGGCGTAATCCTCGTGCCAACACATGTGTTAGATTCCGCCTAAGGCCATTGCGCACCTTAGCGTTGCACCAACGTGTAGCATGAGTAAGGCAACATCTCAATCCGTAGCTTGCTTGTAGCATAAAGTAGTCCCTCAATGGACATAGTCAATGCATAGCTTGATGCCTTCATTCGATAGCCCACATATGCGGTGTCGCCGTCCAACCGCTTAGCTTAAGCCACGGGATCCCCTCGTGGAAGGTTGAACCCAAACCAAGCACTTGAGTTGGCACATGAGGCCTTTAGTGGTGCCTCGATAGCCCATTCGGTCCAAAACGAGTCCCAAAGATGCCATATTGCGTGGCATAATGGAAACAACGTAGTAGACCTCCCTCTCGGGAGGACAGGCGCAGTGCTTACATTATTGCACCGTCCACGGGGCTCCCAAACCCACGTGGAGACTCTAGACACCCCTCTAGATGCCTAAAGCCCGCCCTTGAGCTGCCCCAAGATTGCTCACTTGAAGCCCAGTTTAGGCAGGGAGGTAGGTAGGTAGCACACCTTGCCCCTTATATATGCTTGTTAAGCAATTTGCCTTCTGGCAGGAGGAAACATCATACATGTCCGAGGAGTCATTGTAATTTTTCATAAATTCCACAAATTAAGAAAAATCACGAAACTTGGTCGGGAAAACACTTCCCCTAAGACCTATTTCCAGTAAAAATTTCAGCCTGAAACTCCTTCGTTTGAATGTCGAAACAACGCGCCAAACTTCTGCAATGTTGGCTGCCACTACTGGCTGCTGCTGCTGTATTTTGCTGCTGCTGGCAGCACTGGTTGGCTATTGGCATGGGCTACGACTTTGTTGTTTGTTGGCTATTAGTGGCCTACATGCCTTGGGCTACTTGGAGCTAAAGTTTGGCCACGTTGGGGCACTTCCAACGGCCACTCTTGAGCACTCAAATGGCCACACCACCGCGAGCGCAACGTCACGGAGTTAGCCTTACAAGGCAATCCGTGACAATCTCCTCCACTCCAGCCTTCAACGTCCTCGTTGATGTAGCACAAAGCTGATGCTGCAGTGCGTGTGCCAGCTCCTCTGGTGAGTCCAACACCTCCGTGTTGATGGCCTACCTTCAATGTCTAACTCTTTTAGCCAAGCTCCCCTCATTGTTCTCTACTTGAATCCAGCTGAAATGCACTCCACTTGTTGCACCCTCTGTTGGCAACTTTTCTCAAATGCCTTCTCTGAAAATAGCCTCTGCCAAAACTCCTCTGAGCGTCTCTAAACTCTGCCCTTTGCCAATACTCTTGAAATGCCAAGCCCTCTTCTCAAATGGCTTCTCTACCAATGCTCCTCCGAGCAAACTCAAGCTCCTCTGAGCTGAATCCTTCGGACGATGTTCCTTTAATGATCACTCATGCTCCCAATGCTCCTCTGAGCTAACTCGCGGTGGGTCGTCGCATTGCGACTTCCTCCTCCACTCGAGTTGTCGACGTCCTCGTCGACTCAATGCAAATCAACAGTTGCTCCTCAAAATGATTAAACAATGCCCTCTGGCAAGCATGAAGCCCTCTGGCTGATATCTTCAATAAATTGAAGTATCTCTGTGCTATGCCCTCTAGCAAAATAAAAGCCCTCTGGCTGCTGTTCATTAACAAGCTCATGCCTCTGAAGCTTTTTGGCTGTTGCTCTCAAGCAAACTCAGACTTTAAAATACTTTAGCTGAAGCCCTTTGGAAAATTGTAGCCCTATGGCTAATGCATTCTTTGCAAACTCAAATTTTCTCATGCTCTCTAGCAAAATGAAGCCCTTTGGCTTAACTCAAACTCGTGCCCTCTGGCTGGATGTTTACTTATAACCCAAAACATCAATGCTCTTGTTGTTGTTGCTGCCTTCTCTTTCCACACACAAAAAAGATGAGGTTGTTTGGACTAAGCAATATCTCATTAGTGGAAATCAAGAGGACAGGATCCCATATTTGTGCAAAATTTAGCTGATTGGGCCGTTGCTGAATGGTTGACCAAAAACAAAGGGTTTAATGGGTAAACTTGATTAAATTCATTCGATTTTTTTTAGGGTAAATTATAAATACACCTCTTGAAATTTTTTTAAAATACGAATTACCTTATAGTTTAAAAAATTACAAATATCTTCCTATCAGAATTTTTTATTTAACAGAATTAACTAAAAAAATAAAATTTTTAACTATTCTCATATACAATAATAAAATTATCTGAATTATTAATTGAAATAAAATTTTAATATCATTAAAAACTATTAATTAACTTGATGATTTATTAATAAAATGACTTATTTGTTATGAAATTAGAAACTTTAGAAAGCATATTATATAATTTCTAGAATTATAAAGGGTAATTCGTAATTTAAATAAATCTCAGAGAATGTATTTACAATTTACTCTTTTTTTTTAATATTATAAGTTAAACGCATGTATGATCAAATGATTTCTTACAGTTTTCCATCCTCCTATGAGGGTTACGAATTGTTTGAACCTCTCTTCTATGTCTCTCTACTCTAGTGTACATGCGCACTTGGGCTCAAACTGTTACGAGCAAATTGTACAATTTTGATGCTACTGGCACACGCACAACTTCGCTTAACATGACCACAAGCACTTTGATTTGACAAACAGTCATGTTATAGATTTAGACATAAAAATTTAGAAATTATTTAAAATTTTACATTAATAATTCAAATTCATTTCATATATAGACCTTGCACTATACTAATTCAATTTTTACACTATATTACTGTAGACACCCCATTTTTAATCATCCTCAAGACTTGGACGTCACCGTTTGAGCACTCGGTGATCATCTATGTTCATGTTCGTCTTGAGTTCTCGAAGGTCTCGGCCACGCGCCTTGCCTCAAGACCTCTCGACTTGCCTGTTTTGTGTTTGGTTTTGCACCAAACACTTGTGTTTTGCTTTTGAGGAGCAGGGAATGGCTTGTTGGCCATCCCCACATCTCACTGGCCATGGCTTGAGGCCACCGGCCATTGTTTTGTTGCCATCAGCCAAATGTTTGGTCGGTCGGCACTCTGTTTGGTCGGTCGACCATTTATTTGGTCAATTTGGCATTTTTGGCTGGCCGACCACTGTGCATCTGCTTTTGACAGATATTTCGTGCCAGCTGTGCTAGCTGGCACCCACTTTGCACCCCCTCTATACACGTGTATGGAGGGATTTCACTCTTGCTTAACTTGTTTTGTAAGCTTTGCAAGAGTGATCCTCTATAAAGGGAGGCCTTCTCCTCCCTCCTCAAGGGTTAGAGGGTTGAGTTCCAGAGCTCTGGATTAGGGTTAGCATAGTTGTATCTATTCTATCTCTATATCTCCCTCTCTTCCATATTGTGTGTGTATTTAGGTGTTTTGTTCATAGTTTTGCACACAAACACCTATAGTTACACTTTCCTTTGGCTATTGAGGTACTAAGGAGTGATTTTCAGAGTTTTTGAGTTGATCTAAGCTTAGAGAAGGGGCTGGAGTGGTCCTTGTGAAGAAAGTCTTCAAGGGTAAGAACTTTACCTCTTTATTCCCCATTTTTACATAGGCTTTTAGCCATCCTTGCATCTGCTTTTAAGCTTAACTTATAACATATAAAAGTTCTGATTTTAAGTGCTTAAAATAGTTGTTTAAGGTTGCTTTGGTGTTTAGGGTTGTTTAACCCCTCTTAGGCCTTGTTTGGCCCCATTTTTTGTACTATTTTGGTGAGCTCCGGGACCACCTTGTTTGGGCCTCCTCACCACTGAAATCTGGAGATGGTGCTTTGAGGTCCTAAGGAGGAGAGGGACATCCCCTCTCCTTGTTGTCTTCAAAAGTTGTCATTTTAGCCTCATGTGTGAGCACTATTGTTGAGTTCATGTTTGCCATGTCTTAGCTAGTATTTGTGCTTATTTTGCCATGATATAGCACTGTTTTAAGTTAGTTTAGACACACCATGCATGCTTAGCATACTTGTCTTGTAATGTCATGAAATTGCCTTAATATGCTTTGTGCTTTGAGCCTTGTTTCTAGCATAATTTTAGCCTAGCTTTGTGAAGCTTTTATGCATGTTTTGGTGTGCTTGAGGTCTGTTTTTGGTTGCTCGGGTCATCCATGCTTTGCTTTGTATGGCTACCATACAATCTCACTTGTAGGCCTTGAGTGTTGACCCCTCTAGCATGCTTTACTTGCTTTATTTCAGTGGTTTGGAACCACTTATCATGTCATTTCAGTCCTTGTGGCATGCTTGTATGTTTGCATTTGATGCTCCTTTAATGCTTCAAGAGGTTGGTGTCTTATGCACCATGTTTGGACCATTTTGCATGCCTTTAGACTTAGGCCATTTAGATGCCATCTAGGTGTGCCTTTGACCTTGTTTTGGTCTGCCTTGGGGTGGTTTTGAGTCCCCATGGCCCTTTGGGACATGCTTCATATAGCTATGGTTTAAGCCCGTTGGCTTACCTTGAGTTTTGGACATGGTTGCATGCCTTGCTTGCATTGATAGGTTGATTCGGCATCATTCCTCATGTATTTTCAGAGCTTGCTATGCTTGCCATTAGTCCATGTTTATCCTCTTTTAAGTGTGCTTAAAAGTTGCTTCTTTATGCTTAAGAGTTAGGCCATGTGTGCATGCATGTTTGTATGTGTTTTGGCCTTCATTTCCTTAGCATTTGGCCACTGTTTTGGACCTAGTAGAGAGCTGTCCATCTTGGTGTAAGTCCCTCATTTGCATGTTGTTGCATGCTCACCTTGTGTGTTGTTGCATGCTTGGCCTATCACATGTTGTTGCATGTTTAATTGCGCATTTGGCGTGCATCTTTGGTCAAGTTGTTTAGCATGTTGTCACATGTCTTGCATACTTGCATGTTTAAATTATATCTTGCATGCTTGTTAGTTTGCATAGTTGTTACATGCCTCGCATGCTTGTTTGCTTAGGTTGTGTGCCTAGTGCACTTTGCATGTTTGCATACTTGCCCCCATCCTCATATTGCATACTTAGCTCGCATACTTAGGTTGCATTTTGCATGCATACCTTGCCTCTTGAATCACTATGATAGAGGTTAGGTCCATTATTTGTTTATGTGCATTTCATTTGACATTGAAATGGCACACTTGGCCTCTTTGGCCATCACGCATTGAAATGCGCAATTGATGGCCCGAGGGTCGAGGACCATCCTCCTTTGAGTCATGAACATGATAAGGAGGGTGTTGGTGCACACATTTGCTTGAAATGTATTGTCATGCCATGTTTGTCCTCTCCTGCTGTCAAAACAGGATTCTGCAGGCATACATGGTCGGCCGACCATCTAAAGTGCCGATCGACCAATGATGGATGGCCGAGAGCTGAATATTTGGTCGATGACCCTTCTACCATGGTCGGTGATGCTCCACAGTGTTTAGAGAGTGTTCCTTAGGACTTGTGCAACTTTCAGAAGAGCAGAGCAGGGTAAACAGAGGCAGCTTGAGCATGGTGACGGATTTCGGAGCAAACCCGAGCACGCATGCATTGGACCCTCTTCCCGAGGCTATTTTATTGCTTTCTTAGCTTAGTTAATTTGCTTAACTAGTTAAGTGGTCTGTAATAATTAATTAACTTGTAGGTTAATTAATTTGTATTATTCTTTTGGTCCCTCCAAGCGAGGGCGAATGTGTAATAAGTGTGGGTGTGTGTGTGTATGTCTTCCAACCCCCATTTCTTTCTCCCTTTTACTTACCTGCTTTTGATGGTTAGTACTATGGCATATTTAATTTAGCATACCTTATGTTATGCATGCGTGCATTCATTCATCAGTATTGCATGCACCGGGCTCGGCGCATCATGCTAACTGCACAGTATTTCAAATCTAACTTGAATACGTGTTACTTGTTGCATTCCACATGCCACTCTTAGATTAGCCGAGCCTATTCTAGATTGCATTTTGCCTGTGATGCATTAGTCATTTAACATGAACTTGGATCATACATTTGATTGCTAACATGTTCTTTGTTTTGGCTCGGAGTACACTGTAAGTATTTATGCTTTAGCATTTCGCATGAGTGTGAATGTTAACATGACAGCATGCTTACCATGTGGCTATGTGCTTATACGATATTACTGCCCGAATGCCAGTGGGTGAAGGTTGGATTGCTTAAGTACAAACAACTCGTTGAAATCCGTATTTTAGCCTACTTGCGAGTAGCAAATTTCAAACCATTTTCCAAACAAACGGATATGCAATGTTTTGTTCCAAATTAGGCGATCTAGTCTATACTTTTATGTTGTGCGCATCACATAGTAAGATTAGCTAATTAATCGGAATAAGAACACATAACGTTTTCAAAACTAGATATCATGGTTAGTAGAGGCCGATCTTCGGATCGGGCGAGCGGGGGTGCTCATAGCTGACCTTCCCCAATCGTACCCAAGTTCCCGAGCCGAGGCAACTTTGGTGATGGCGGACACGTGGCCTTAGGCAAACGAGTCAGGGTTTCCTAAATTCCCCCATAAAAAATATTTAGGTGGCGACTCTGTATCTAGCAAAACAGTCCATGTTTGGCACTTCTTTCTAAAAATCTGTTTTCTCAAAACGATTTGCCTGATTTGGACTCTTTGGTTCAGATTTAGAACCGTGACGACATTGAGTCCGAACTGTAGTGAGCCCAATGACGAACAAAACGGGATTTCCCTCCCGGGACATTCGGGGGACGTCTACAATTACTCTACTCAAAAAAATTGGAATAAATATGTCATAATCCATAACATTTTTGATTTGACAAATGCTTCCCTCTAATTTCTTATTGTTATATTATTTAAAAATAATAATAATAAATTTGTGGTTATTATGGAAAACTTTCCAGATTTTTTTTTCTTCTCTTTGAGCCACGTTGAACTTGAGCATGGCTAGTGGTTCTATTTTTAGGTTTTTAGAGGAGGGTTAAAGTTCGAATTTGTGAAGTAGTGTCAAATGTTTGATTATGCTAACTTAAAATCACCCTCTAACATCTTAAGTGCTAAAATATCAAAAATAGATCAACAATTACAAATATAGAAGTCCAGAAAGAAAGAGAAAGCTAAGCCTCTCTCTGTAGGTAATTTTCGGCAATGCTTCGGCAATATTCTGGCGATTCATTTTACACTTTTAAAGTGTAAATCTACACTCCTAGAGTATATAGTTTTAGAGTGTAGATTTAGACTTTTTATATTCGAAATAAGAGTTTTGAGAGTTTTTTCCTCTGATTTTAGCATAGATTTTTTATCTCTCAAGCCTTCTCCCATACCATTGTGGGTTTATTTCCTTCTTCAGCGGCGAAGTTAGGTAACAATGACAGAGACGACAGGCTTTCAAGTAGATCTTGTTTTTCAGACCACATTTTTGAGCAGATCAGTGGTCTTTCCAAGATCGTAACTGTTTTTTTAGCGGACTTATTTTTGGGAATGGCTTCCCTCCAGTCCAATCATAGACTGGAGGGTACTGTTGGGCCCGTGGGGTGCCACCACGGGTCCCGTTTTGATAATTCAAATCGTCAATGTATAGAAATCGTCAAGTACTATATGCTTGTAAAAAATTACGCTGGTCGGATATTGATAGCTATGTGATCAAATCAGTTTTGTATTGAAAAAAATAGACGGTGAAAAATAAACGGCTTACAAAAATCTGATTTGATCACATAGCTATCAATATCCGATAAACGTAATTTTTTATAGACATATAGTAATCGATGAGTTCTACATATTGACGGTTCGAATTATCGAAACGGGACCTGTGGTGAGCCCCCACGAGCCTAACAGTACCCTCTAGTCCGTGGAAGCCATTCTCTTTTTTTTTGTTGTTGTTGGTTTTTTGTTTTGTTGTTTGGCTGAGATGGCCCTTTAGAGTTTTGTTTAGGGTTTTTTTTTTTTAGGGTCCCTGGTATTAAGATTTTATAGCATAAAGGACATCTAATATTTTCATAATGTCTAAGGTCCCTCAATTTGATCTAGAGAAATTTCATCCAGCGAATTTCTCTAGACTTCCCAGAGAAATTCTGGACCAGAGAAATTCCGGACCAGAGAAACTCTCTCCAACCCAGAGAAATTTCGATTTTGTTGAAAAAATCGCTAATGCAGAAAAAATTCAAAGTCAGAACCATAAATGCAATAAGAACAATCAATGCAATAAGAACAATCAATTTGGAGTTGAAAACACACTTCAGCTTAAAAATTCTTGGTTGTATTTATGCTCCTCCAATTCATTATAAACAAAAGAAATTTTTTAAAAATACATTATTTGATCAAAAAATCATACATATCCCCCCCCATCAACCATGCAAACACAAAACGCGGTCAAAGGCTCTATTTATGCTTCCACAGCAGCACCATCTTGGAAAGTATGTTGCTTCAGACAGCCTTGTGGAACACCTGTTGAATGCCTCGACCTATCCTCAGTATTCTGCACTGACAAGTGGGGATTAGTAATTAGGCTTCGACATGAATTTAATGTTTCCACCGAATTAGGAATGGCATGTTCAAATGCCACTCTATTCCTATGACATCAAATAGTGTGGGTGTTTGGGAAGTGGGTTTTTATGTAAGTTTTTTTAGTTGTAGGATATTATTGGATAAAAAAATTTTGGTGTTTGGAAAGATAGTTGGATTTTTTTGTGGTTGGATGTGATGTTTGTGAGAGAAAAAGTAAAATGATTATGGAGTTTGATGTGATATTTTGTTTGGATGTATTTTTTTTGGTTTTGTAAAAAGTTTGTCTTTTAGTGGAAAAAATCAAAAAAAAAAAAATCGAAACCCAAGTTCCCAAACACCATTATATTTTTCATTAGCTTTGAAAAAATTATTTGTATTTATGCATTTGCTTCATCATGTCAGTAATATTGTCAAAATTATGTCTATCATCACATCAGTAAGAGTTATTATCTACAGTGAACAAGGTAAAACAATATAAACACAACAAAACATGTAGAATTAAAAGAGCAAATAGGATTGATGTTAGCTTTACCTGTTCTCCTCATAAGGCTCTTGTTGTTTCTTCCCATCACTTTCACTACCACCATTGAGAGAAACCAGGCTCCCCAAGCACATTTTCTCTGTGTTGGTCTAGAGAAATTCTTTGGTTTAGACTGAATTTTCTTTGGTTTCAACTGAATTTTCTCTAGGTTAGTTTGAATTTTCTCTGGGTTGGTCCAGAGAAATTCTCTAGTTTGGGCTGAATTTTCTCTGGGTCGGTCC
This sequence comes from Camellia sinensis, assembly GCF_055761805.1. Classification (NCBI taxonomy): domain Eukaryota; kingdom Viridiplantae; phylum Streptophyta; class Magnoliopsida; order Ericales; family Theaceae; genus Camellia; species Camellia sinensis. The sequence continues at coordinate 21,167,911 of NC_138966.1, forward strand.
AGAGAAATTCTCTGGTTTAAGTTGAATTTTCTTTGGGTTGGTCCAAAGAAATTCTCTGGTTTGGTCCAAAGGAGAAATTTGAACAACTAGAGATATATGCCTATCAAAATATATAATCATACACTAAATCAATTTATATACACATACATATACATATACATACATGTGTATATATATAATCATACTTGTAAATACATAATTTATACCTATAGCGAGTGTATTCCCCAAAACGTATGATTATATACATGTTCTATTCTTGTTATGTAGTTAACCTTCCATTGAACTGGTGGGCTCTTCATTTGAATTTCCCAGACCTTTTACTAATGACTAATTTAATTACTTGCAAAAGTATCAACCTAATGCCTCATACCCAAATCTTAACAGTGCCCTAGCTTCAGTTCTTTGGGAACTCAACCTTCTGTCTAAGCATCATCATCCAACTGTTTCAACGCTAGCGTCGACCATTTCAATATTGAGCAGTGCTTAGAACCAGGTTTATCTTTCCAACATGTTAGCGATTATCGAAGGAGAAAGTGACGAAGAGGACGTCTTTGGAGTGGCTGACGAAGTGGTGAGTAGTGATGTCGGTGGAGAGGTCCGAGAGGCGGAGCTCGGAGTCCCAGCTGCCGGAGAGAGCGAACTGGCCATCGGAAGAGAGGATGGCGTTTTCAACGAAGTGAGAGTAGCCGACGAGCTGGATCGACGAGAGAGAGAGAGAGAAAAGAGCAGCGAGAAGAGAGAGAGGGGAGGTAAGGGTTTAAAGGTGTGAGATATATCAAATTTCTCTGTAGGGACCTTAGATATCATAAAATAATATCGTGGATCTCTTCTATTACTAAACATGAAAGAGGGACCTTAGACTAATTTTTCCTTTTGTTTAGGGACATTTACATACAAGTCCCATTTTGTTAACTTATAATCCATTAAGTCCTAGATAAAATTATTTACTCCTTCAAGTCTCATTAATTTTTAATAGACTAATTTACCCTTCCAAGACCTCCTCCATAGTTGTCAAACATCCATTTTGTTAACTTATTAGCCGAGAACACGTCGGTTCTACGAAATATATTGCCTGAAGCTCAACATCACGACATCTCAAACCAGGTCTAGAAATGAATCAGACTTTGAAGGAATCTCAGGCCGCCAAAAGGAATATTCCAACGAGAACGCAGCATCGACGTGGTCTCAGCCTCACCGGTGACGAGAACTTGGATCTCTTTTCTCGGAACCATCGGAGTCTCTCCGTTGCTTCCTCCGACAAATCGGACTGTACAAATCTTCATCCATTTCACTGCGTTTCGTTATTGTTTTTCTTCGCCGCCATACCCTATGTGCTCTGTTGCAACGCTTGTAAGCGGCGAATCTACACCTATTTTTTCCGCTGTGTGGAGTGCGAATTCAATCTCCATGTCAGTTGTGTAACTACATTGCCACCAACTGTCAAAGATAAACATCATGTACATCCCCTCACTCTCACCAATTCTCCCATCAGAGACCATCCAGATGAAGATGAATACTCGGAGTTCTACTGCGATTCTTGTGAGAAAAGAAGGGAGTTATATGATCCTACCTACTACTGTGAAGAACGCCACTACGTTGCTCATGTTCAGTGCCAGCTCTCTGAGGTATGTGTATGCACTTCCAGTATTTTTACCTGAATAGATTTTCTTGAGAGAGAGAGAGAGAGAGATAGAGAGCTAAGTAGAACTACTTGGTGGGTTTCAGGAGTCTAGGTGACTTCAAATTTGTAACTGTTGCAATACTAGTGCCTAAATCATATTGCCCACAGTTTAGATCTTGTTGGGATTCCAAATTCTTCAATTTGTATTGTTTAGTTCTCTCTGGGTTCAGAAGCTCTTTTTAACATGATAGAACCAAAGCTCTTTATCATCAAGTTGACCTTCATTATTCCTTACTGCTGGGAAGAGGACCAAGAGAGTTCCATATGTTTTAAAATATAAAAGTTATAGTCACCGAACGAAACACGCTCATGAACTTTGATTTATTTTTTTTAATTTGGAGGATGATCTGGTCCATTGATACTTGATAATATTATAAATATATGTAAACTTCTCCATTTTAATTCTGATTTGTCGGCTTCCAATTAATCACGAAAGAAATTGAGAAATTTCACAAAATTGATAATATTCTCAATTAATACTAGAAGCACCGCACCAAAAGCATCAAAAAAATTGAGAGATTTCTCAAAACTAATAATATTTTCAGTTCATACTAAGAAAAAAATTGAGAAATTTCTTAATTTTGATAATTATATACTGAAATCATTCTCTGTTTTAAAATTGAGAACATTCTCACTTTTGGGATAAAAGGACAAAACGTCTTTTTACCTATAAATGGAACTTATTGGTTTAAAAACTTTTTAACAGAACTTAAGCTACCACTAAATATGTAGACAGAACTTTTTGATAATTAATCCATTTTTATTTTATTTTTTATAATTTAATTAGGTGTGCTAGACTATTTTCCACAAGCAAAACGCTTATCCCCTGCCAGTAATTAAGCCTAACTTTGCACTTCCCATTATTATCCACCTCACATCAGAAACATCCAAAGCCACATCAAAGGATATCATCCAGTCCAATGTTTCAAAAATGGGACCAATGCACAAATGGAAAAAAGAATCGGCTAGACGGGTCATTGGTAATTATCAAGTTAAACTGAAATGAAATCGAACCGTAACGTAATAATTGTATTAAAATTATATTTAAATAAAAATATAAATAATAAAATTATAAATTAAAAAAAATCAAAATTATTAAATTATTTTAAATATTTCTCCTAATATTTTTTTTACTAAAAAATATAATAATATATTTTAAAATATTATTAATTTTAATTTTAGAAATGGAAATCAAATATTTAATATTCCCTTCATATGGTTTTAATTCAAATAATTTGATTGAAAGAAGAGCAAAATTTTTGGAGGAACATCAAAATTTTAAATCTCCCTCCAGTAAATTTGATTGAATCCCACATAGATTTCTTGAGTTTTTTTGAAAGAATTTTATTTTTATAAATAGGTAGAGACTTTCACAATAATTTCAAACTCTTAATGGGATTCCTCACAAAAGGAGATCCTTGAAAGAGAGTTTCCAGTTAAAAGAAGTTGGCGTCGCAGTGGTTGCCACCGCATCTAGTGCATTGCTAGCCAGGAATGCACTAGCCATTGAGATCTTGCTTGGGAGCTCTGATGGTGGTTTGGTTTTTGAACCAAACAATTTCTCAATAGCTTCAGGTGAAAAAATCGTCTTCAAGAACAATGCCGAGTTCCCCACAATGTGGTATTCGACAGGGATGAGGTTCCGGCGGGTGTAGATGTGTCAAAGGGCACTTATGGTTTTTATTGTGCCCCTCACCAGGGAGCTAGGATGGTTGGCAAGATGACCGTTAACTAGAAAATACTTTGTGCGATGACAACTTTGAATCTATGATTGAATTTTTTATTTTTTTTATTGTTCTTTGTTTTAGTCATCCTATTTTTTAAATTGAACATGGTAGATTGAAGTTGAGCACTTTAATGTATCTGGTTTTCTTTGTAATGTTCAGGGAACAAAAATGTAATAACATTGCTTTGTAGCATTACCAATCACAGTATTCTTAGTTTAAATGATGAGTATTTTGAGGGGAATGACAATATAATCATGTGTCTTTGTTTCAACCAAATTAAAATGGGAAAGTGATTGTTGTGTACTTAATTGAAGCTGAAATAATAATATTTTCATGCTAATTTTTTATTTTTATTTTTAAATAAAAAATAAAAACTAAATGAAGATGAGATTGTCCTTTTTTCTCTCTAATTCCTATCATCCCAAACATAATCTTTTACGGTAATGTTAAAAGTGATCAAATTTGAATATTATCTAATTGTCGCCAACATATTGATTTAAAAGAACTTACCTGTCTTGTTTTTATCAATGCATTAACACTTTTGGCACATAAGATATGATATCCAATTTTTGATAATTTGAAATTTACGTATTATAACATTAATGATAATCTTATCTGGTATCAAACTTCTTGTATAGCTGATGAACAATTCATCCTTTAGAACAAATTTTTGAATTTTGAATTTTGAATTTTGAATTTATCAAGTCAAAAGAATATGAAAGAAAACAAATTTAATTTCTTTCACTTCATTTTTTTTAATCATCTGCATATCCATGCTCTAAACATAAAATAAAAGAAGAAAGGAAAAAAGAAGATAGAAAGAAAGAAAAAAGCTAAATATATATTGAAAAGTATGTTGTGAAATTACATAGCTAAAAATACTTGTCCATTCACACAATTACATTTGTAAGTGATTTTCCACCACCTTCTAGAACACCCTACTATGATCTTCTCATTGGGGTATCCAATTACACCACACACACACACACACTCACCCACTCCCTCTCTTGAGTTTCAAACACTCTGTACAACATGCATTCCATTTTACAAAATTACTTTACAAATTGAGAAGAATGCCGTCTTAAAGATCCGTTATCCACCACTTGGCTCATGCAATATTCTACACAGTTACAGTAAACAGCAGGCATGAAAACTGGCAGAGCCTATGTAGTTAAAGCATCGGGGAGGGTGGTTGTACGAGCACCAAGCACCTTACCCCCGATATCCGGGAAGTTCTCTTGTCCAGGCAAGGGGCCCACCTTACCATTGGTGTCTATTTCCACCGGGTATTTTAGAAGATGGCCCTGCAATGGGGTGAATTCCTCGGTGGTGAATTTCTTCCAGTTCTCTTCAGCGATTTTGTTCACGCTCTCCACACAAACCAAACTCTCAGGCTCCTTGAAGCACTCGTCTAGCTTTCCTAGGTGCTCTGCCCATAGTGACATTCTGTATCCATATACCTGCAATTGAATATCAATTAATATTTTATTTTGTCTTTTGAACATGAACATCAATACCCACAACCCCCAACCCCCCCCCCCCCCCCCCCCCTCCAAAAAAAAAAAAGAACATGAACATCAATCAATTTAAGAACTAACTCTGTGCCGCAATATATTTCTCAATGGAAGTTTAACAATTGTGTTATTATCGTGAGTGAATTCCAAACATCTTCAAGTATGTAAAGCGCATGTGTTTGCACGAGCACCAAGAAGGTTGATGGCAGATTAAATGATAGCATTCAATGGAGTAGCAACCTAAGTCATTCAAGAAAGCAGGTTATAAACATTATATTCTGATAGTAGACACCCGATGCATTTCCTTTCCTCATTGTAATATTCTTCCTCATCTTTGTTATTTAATTATTCCTTTGACAATCTAAATGTGCTAAGTGGCAGTAGGCACACACAAGGAAGATCAGGCACAAAAAATTAGATCTTCTTTTAATATAATAGCATATTGTATGCATATGACAAACAATGAAAATTATTATGAAACATATCAAACACTATGAACAAGGATACCAACCTGGCCACGTGGATTTTCCTTACAAGCCCGAGTGTGATGTGGTTGATATGCACCCATAGCTATCTCAGTGTCCCTTGAACCAGCCATAGATCGTTGGTTAATATTGGCAGACCCCAAAATCACATACTGGTCATCTACTATCATCCCCTTTGCATGTACATAAATCATAAACCGTCCGAATTTTTGTGAAGCTGAAACCTGAAAGATTTGTTTGAAAAAATTTAACTCCAGGTTTGTTTCACATCATAACAAATTTTATGTTTCAAATTCACATACAGAACTCTACTAAAAAGAGAAGATTCAATGGATTGTTACAAAATCAAACCTACAAATTCTTTCAGAGCATTAGTTTGAAAGATATTTATAGTTTGAATCCTAGAGAATTGGTCAGGATTCCAGAACATGCAGCTTCCAACTTACTGGACAATGAAATAAGTACTAATATTTATGTAATACATATACATATGTTTTAAACAGATTTTCAGAAGGGCTAAACATCAACAAAGCCAATTTAATTTAACACCACGAGAGAAAGATAAAGAGCAAATGCAATGCCAAATTCAAGAGGAGTTAGTGGGCACAGTAATGTTCATAGTCAGGTAGTCAACCAGAAAATCAATGGGTTTCGTATTAATCCATGCGAGCACTTATAACCTTGAATAACCTTAAATAATTAGAAGATGTAAAAATAACCCAATTACAACAAGGGCTTGAGGGGAAGAAAAATGAAAAAGCCCACGGACATTGGCAGTAGAATTTTTGCACTATGTTTCATGATATATATATATATATATGAAAAGAATAAAAGAATCATAGAAGCTGGACACCTAATGCTCTTCAAACCTACATTTCTGAACTGAATCTGACATCCTGAGCATTATTTTTGAAATAATGAAAATAAGATCTGTTATAACCTTGAATAACCTTAAATAATTAGAAGATGTAAAAATAACCCAATTACAACAAGGGCTTGAGGGGAAGAAAAATGAAAAAGCCCACGGACATTGGCAGTAGAATTTTTGCACTATGTTTCATGATATATATATATATATATATGAAAAGAATAAAAGAATCATAGAAGCTGGACACCTAATGCTCTTCAAACCTACATTTCTGAACTGAATCTGACATCCTGAGCATTATTTTTGAAATAATGAAAATAAGATCTGTGACTATCAAATGCAAGGAAACTACATTTGTCTCTTAAGGCCAGAATATTCCCAAATAGCGGATGCCCTATAGCTAAGCCTTGTATAAAATTCAGATCATATGCATCCAGTTCAATTTTAAACCATACTACAATTCGGATATTTTACATTTTGAGAACAGTTACTTAGATATGTGGATCATTAGTTGCAGAAAAATCAAGTTACAAATCTCGAGTAGTAATTAGGACCCACTGTACATCAATTGGTGAAGATATTGAACTACTAAAAATAAGTTGGGTTTGCATGATTACCGTATCACCATTAGAGGAAGGCTGATTGCTTGAATTTGGATCTTCTTGTGGGCATTCTTCACGATTACCAAGACAATAGAAATTAAGGTAGTCTTTTGGAGAATTGTCAAGTTGCATGGATTTCAACTCTTGTGCAATAATTTCATACATCATTTGCATAGTTTGTCCCTGCAAAATCAAAGAGCCAAATTAAACTAATAGTCTGCCTGTCACATAGATAAAAGTATGCTTGGTATATGATATATGCAATGTCAAATTTCTCCCAAGCTAATAGAGTGCTTATGGCCAAAACTAATTTCAGGTTGTCAATGTACCATGCCAAATTAAGATGAATTACTGCAAGCAAAACTAAAGATCTCCACATAGTACTTAAAGAAGGGCACTAAATATGTACATTCACAATGCAAGAATACATATACCATGGCTGTCCTTCATGTTAACAATGTTTACCAACAACATAACACTAATTATTTTGAAAACATAGAAATGAATTTTGAAGTAAATTTTCCCCAAATCTCTTCACTTTGACAATGTCCATTTGTTTGTTTGCCTACCTTCCAGTGCCCTAAAATTGAGCTCAACTTTTATTTGAGCTGCTATCAATCTCCTACACATGTCAAATAAATTATAGTTTTGCATATCACATTACCTGCCAGAATAAGATTTCTTGTACAGAGGCAGATGATGGAAGACCCTCAGGCCACATTGGAATGACAACATAAACTGCAAACCTCTCTTTTGCTCTTATCTTGCTAACAATCTTTAGTGCCAACTCCATTGGGATCAGATTATCAGCACCTAGTCAAAATTAACTGAATTTCAACTATCTTCACAAGAAACAAAAGAAACTGAAAATAATTTATGGATGTTTTTGTAATCACAACATTAACAACATACGTAAATGTGTTTATAAAAACATAATATGGATGTAAGATGGACTCTGTAAATGGAAACATGATTCTGACAAATACTGTATTTCCAATAGGATTAGGCTGTTTATTATTGTTGAAACTATTAATTCAGCAACTATCAAGCTAGTTATATTTGTATAAAAAGAAGATTCAAATGCGGAGGCCACTAATGCTACACAACAATGTGTTTATAATGAAGGAACTTTAGTTGAACCTGCTTCTTTGTAAGATGGCCATGCATATGAGGACCCAAGGAAATATTGATTCTCGATATATATAAAGTGCTGGGCAGATCTTATTGCCTGAACATATGCTGTTTGAATGCTCATGTCGATCACTAGATTTTTTGCACAGACTAGGTTCTGCAATAAAGAATGTTACAAACACAAACAATTATCAAAACTGAAAAGAACAGACAAATTCAGTAGAACTTTCCAATGTGCTAACTTAACACTAAAAAGAAACGGAATTAAGAAAACCTGAGTCTCAGCTGAATGAACATCTTTCGGAAATCCTCTCACAGAACCTGAATCTATGGATCGGAAAACCTGTTAACAATGGCACAACTAACCAAGATTAGTTTACTGACATTCGAATCAGATAATAGAAGCTTTGTTTAGGCAAGATGTGCATACTAATTAACCTGAACATGCCAGTTTTCAGGATCGTCTTCCTTGGAAACCCACAATACAGGATCGTCATTCGGAATGGAAGAGTTGGGACTAAGTATCCATGAAATGCGTTCTAACTTTATTAATGCATCATCATGCCAATGAGATATTCTTTTGAAACGTTGTCCAAACTCCGACCATTTGGTGGCTTTTTTCCACCTCTGCTCAAAGTTTGTGAGCACATCATATGCAGCAGGCCCGTCAATTCTACAATGCAAATCGTGCCATGGTTGTCTCGGACCCTGAGTTCCTGCCTATTACAAGAGATAAAATCATACACCATATTGAAAAAACCATTTAGCATTACCCTAACATAATGACTGGCATTATACTAGTCCGGTAAAAATATATGCATAAATTATTCATACTTCAATGTGTCATTGGCAAGCATAGAAGTCCAGCTTAATTATAGCTTCGTCCAGCTAAATTATATTATAGCCAGTGAAGAAAATTATAGCTTTCATATCAAACATTATGTTCATTTGCCAAAGAAACTGTCTTCATCTACTATGGTCTATATTAGTTGTTCAAACATTCATGATGAACAAAATAGCAGGATATAAGTCCTGGGCTTGAAGACACTCAGGGAGCTCATGAGTAAATAATAATAGTACTTTTTTCCCCCTTTCATGTCGTTCCTCTAAATTGTTACCCAATAATCAATCGCAATTGGGATTTCAATTTAATTTAACCTGTACAATATCGGTATACTAAAGAAACCTGAAGACATAGAATTTCAGAAGAAAGGAACGCTTACAGAAAATGTTGGATTATGATAATCATCCTGAAATACAGTGTCAAGATCACGAAATAGTCGATGCTCAGGCGTATCATAGCGACCATCACAGAGGTCCAGACCTCCCATAAAAGCAGTTACCTTCCGGTTATTTCCATATGCTTGGGAATCTACAAGCACACATTTCTGATGGTGTGTATAGAGAGTTCCGACAACCTGATGTCAGATGCAAGAAGAAAAGATAATCAGCTTCTTATCTATTTTAGATGAAATGAGTGTCTTTTAAGACATTTTTACATGTAAATTTAAGGTTTCTTTACGTTTCTATACATGAACAGTTTTTGCTGATAAAATATTTCTGTTGTGTATGCAGGGTTTCTTTAGCCTGAAGATTTCACATTGAGATTGACAGGATAAAGAAGCCGCAGAACAAAACTTTATGCCACAAACTCAGCGTGAAATGGTAGCAAAAACGAATTGAACAAATGGTAGCAGATGAAGATGTTTTCAAGCTCCACAAGAGTTCGATGCATATAACCATAAAACTTAACCACTGGGACCAAAGTTATCTTCCAAAATGCTTATATTATATCATTATCAGTGAGCATTTTCCTATGATCGTTTTATTTGATACACAAGAAAAGAAAGCAATTAGTCGACCACAGTATAAAGCATGCCTGCTGCTTGAAAATGCTGAGCTTACTGCTTGCATATCGAGGTGCGAGCACACAACTGACAGAAGAGTGCTTGAAAAACTTCCGAGTTTCTTCATCATGAGTTTGCATCACTCCTTGCTGCACAAAACCACAACTAACATCAGAAATAATCTTTAAAATGAACTAATGTTAACAAAGGATGATGTTAGTTGAACATAAGAATTGTGCACAAAGTGGAAGTAGGCATCTAGCATCTTTGCCCTGTAAACTTGTATCTAAACAAAGGAGGCCAGTAGCACAAACTATCAACCACATCCCACTAAAGAATGTATAATACCAGCTCAATCCAATAGAATTCATGAATACTAAATTAAGGTGATCATCCTTATAATCTGGAAATTCCATAACAGCATTTTTAAAAATAAAATGCAGAGTGTTATTGCAGCTGCACATCATGAATATTTAATGTCAGACATCAATGTAGAAAATGCAGGACTACTCCTGGAAAAGCTTGTTGATAGCTCATCATAACATCTTACTTAACAAAAGTAGTACAAACAGATGTAATTGTAATACTGAATGTCACCTAAAGCTCCCTCACTGGTTACTACTGTTCCAAAGGCCCTGTTATTATGGGAGTGGGATCCTCTACAACAATCCACCCTTACAATAATCTTGCAATGGTGGTTTACGAATAAAAAACACAATCATTGGCTGGTTTAACCTTGCAATGATTGTGTTTTGGACTCTTAACCCACCATTGCAAGAGTATTGCGAGTGTGTATTATTGCAGAAGATCCTAGTATGTTATTATGAGGTAGGTATTAAGATTTCTATTTTTATTTTGTGACAATCCTTACCCTAAAAAGGTTAAAGTCCCTGATCAACTTTTGGCAGAGTTGTTAATCTTACCCAACACAATTTTTTGTTTTCACAAAGTTTATTTTCCTCTTTATAATTTCAGCTTAGAGTCCTACAAAAATGCACAGAACATTGCTAATTGTACAAGTCAACTATAAATTAACCCAAATTTCTTCTGATTATATTAATCATCAGAACCTCAATTGAATATATCAACATCAATGAAAAATGCCTTAAATGGGTAATTACTCAGGGGAGCACACACTAGACAAATCTTTCCTTTAACAAATACTATCAATAAATTAACATAACTCAGCATTTATGAACTAAAATGAAAAAAAGAAAAAAGAAAATCAAAAGATTCATACCGTATTGATGAAAAACTTGCTATGAGAGGTCTTGTCATCCCAAACCAACAATAGAACTCGAACCCCTTCTTGCGACTTATACTTGAGCAAATCTCCGAGAGTCAAATTCCCACCGCTCGGCAACGGCTTGCTCGGCTCTCTAACCAGCCTCACCTTATGAAAAATTGACCATCCAACAACATACACCATATGATGAGCCTCTAGAATCGCATGACATATGTCTTCCCAACACTTGTCATGCCTAAACACCATTTTCTCATCCAATTCAATCTCAGGAAGCATACCATCAGGCACATGAGCGTCCTGATACAGAGTCACCGAACCTCCATGCTTCACCGGAAAATAGCTCTGTTTGACATCGAAACAGTCTGGATCAGCTACAATTCCGTGATTGAAAACAGGATTGTGATCGCATTGTTTGAATCTGATCACGAGACGAACAGCGCAATCAGGCTTCGGAGGCTTACCGTTGGATCCAATGATCGGAAACCAATCGTCGATGAGATCGCCGGACTTGATTTTCTCCGCCGGAACAGTGGTGATTCCGATCAAATCTGCGCCGAACATATCATTGTCCTTGACTTGAAACTCGACCTGAGAGATTGGATGAGCGAGAGGGATTTTGAAGTTCTCGTTCCAGACAGGGTCTTGGTTGTTGGAGATAACGCGAGTTCGAGCCACGGTAGCGCCGGCGAGGCAGACGGTGACGTAAGGGTCGCTGGTGATAATTTTGTTTGGGCGGTGGCGGCGGAGCTTGCGTGCGGCGCCGGAGAAAGGGTTCCGGCAGGAATCGAAGGCGCTGAAACAGCGACGGAAGCGCTCGGACATCAAATCCATGTTAGGTAAAAATCGAGCTTCGAGAATCTGGAGATCGAGATCGCCGTGAAGATAGATGACTGAATTTGAATCTGAATCTGAATTTGAATTTGAATTTTGGTCCGCCATTGAAGGAGATCGAATCGAATTGAGATGACAACGGTTTGGGAAAATGTGGTGGGGTGCGTTTGTTTCTCCGCCGTACGAAACGGCCGAGAACGAAGATGACGATGAAGATGAAGCACAAGAAGAAGGCGGCAATGAAAGACAAAATTAAAAATATTTTGGTGGTCACGTGTGTGGCGACACGTTGGATTTTTTTCAATTTTTACCTTAAAATTCGCCGACACGTGGATTGGGCGGGTAGATTTTGTTCAAAACCATCAACATCAATGCCCAGACTAACTTGAATAAAATAAACTTAGGATAAATATGTGATATTTTAAGAAGTTATTAAAAAATTAATTTTTTGGTTTTTTTTAATTTTTTTGTGATTATTTGTGTAAAAAATTGACTTTTTGTATAAAAAAAAAAATTTAAAAAAGTCAAAAAAATTAATTTTAAGCAAGTTTTCAAATTGTTCCTAAGTTCACTTTTTAACTTTTTATAATAAAAATGTATAGAAAAGTATAGAAAGTGTGTAGAAAAATAAAGAATAGATGTTGATAGATATTGATTGTTATAGTATAAATAAGTGTATCTATATAAAAAAAAATACATTTTTTTAAGTGCATGTCAAATACCTACTTATACTCCAAGAGAAAGTATCACATCAGTGATATTTTTTTTAAATATTATATATTAATAATTAAAAACTTAATTTTTTTAATAGATTTGTAATTTTTTTTTTAAGTACTATTTAGTGTATTTGAATTCAGTTTTTTCATAATTAATTTTTTTGTTTTTCATGTTTTTTATTTTTAGTAAATATTTTAAAAAAATTAAGCATTTTTTTCTTTACTTTTTTAGATACACTTTATTTAGATATATCTAAAAAGTAAATATTTGTGACAAATATATTAAAAAATTAATAAATACACAAAAATACTAAAATATACTGAATTTTTGTTTTTTTTTATTTTTGGTATTTAGTGAATTTTTTAAAGATTTTTTCACGAAAATTATAATTTTTAAAATTATTTATGTTAAATGTGTCTAAAAATTAAAACAATTGCTTAAAATATTAAAAAAAATTCGGTAAAAACAAAAAAATAGGAAAAACAAGAAAGTAGGAATTTTTTAAGAAGTGTTTTAGAAAACCCAAACCAAGCAAAATGATTGATATGTATTTTTCTCAATTATAAATACATATATTTATTTAAAATTTCTAATTATTCTTTTATATAATAATAAAATTATTAGAATTATTAATTAGAATATATTTATAACATAATTAAATTTTTAATTGATTTAATGATTTGTCTAGTCGTTAATTTTAAGGTTTCAGATTTAGTCAAGATATGAGTAAATTGGTTTAGAGACACAATTATAAATAAATAAATAAATAAAATGGATCAATTGTTTTACGATTAGAAATTTGAAGGAGTAGGATATAATTTTTAAAATAAAATGAGGAATTTGTATTTTAAGTAAATTTCAAATAATATATTTGTAATTTATCCCATAATCTTAATAATGTTATGTTACAAATGTGATATTATCAAATAATAGAAAATTTTCCAATGTGCTATGCAATTTTACCACAAAACTATGTAAGTTTTTATGATTTTGTACAAGTAACTTCACAAAAAAGGTTGAAGTTTTGTGAGATTATAAAAATTTATGTAATTTTGTAAAGAGGATTATATACAATGCGCATTGTCAATAGTAGAATTATATATGATGTGCATTGTATATTGAAACATCATCTATTATTTCATAAGAATTTATGTACGAGATAATTATAAATATTTTTATTTATTTTAAATTTTTTGTAATATATAAATTATGTATTTTAAGATTTTTGATAAAAATAATTTAACAATCTTATTACTAATCATAGTGTATGGGAGAAATTGAAAAGACTACTGTAGTAATTATGCATGGGTTGTATCTATAATTATTTGTATGAAGGAATTTTAAATACTGATCAAGAATTTTGATCAAATCAATAAATGTAGACATGTGGAAAGACGTGTGAATTGGAAAAAGTTAATAAATGCTGATCAAGAGATTTTAACCAAATCAATAAATACTAAGTTTTTTTTAAAAAAAAAAATTTAAAAATTAAGATTGTGAGATTGGAGCTCTCACAAAGCTTGGGGTTAGAAACCCCCTTTTCCTTAATATATACTAGCTTATCACACGTGCTATGCACGGGATAATTATATATATTTATATTTGTGTTAGATTTTTTTTTAATATATAAATTATGTTTTTAAAGATTTTTTATGAAATAATTTAACAATTTTTATCACTAACCATATTGTATGGGAGAAGTTGAAAATGATATTGCAGTAACTATATACGGGTTGTATCTATAATTATTTGTATGAGAAGATTTTAAATGGTGATTAAGGACTTTTGACCAAATCAATAAATGTTGAGTTTTTTTTTTCAATAAAAAATTTAGAAAATTTAGATTGGGATATTAGAGCTCCCACAAGCATTGGGGTTAAAAACTCCCTTTTGCTTAATATATAGTATAGATAATTAAAAAAAATCAATCACAAATTAAGTTAATTGATAATTAAAAAACACAATACTTTATTTTTCAAAAAACATAATGAGTTAAAAAGATCAATTACAATTTTTTTTGGTCAAAGTACAATCTAATCATCAGTAATTGGTACATTATGTGACCTTAATGAGTACAATCCATTTTGTTTTTTAAAAAGCACAGTGAGTTAAAAATCAAATCACAAATTAAGTGAATTGATAGTTAAAAAAAACAATAATTTTTTTTTCAAAAAACACAGTGGGTTAAAAAAATCAATTACAATTTTTTTTTCAAAATACAATCTAATCATTATCAATAATTGGTACTTTAAAAATCAAATAAAAAAAAAATCAAATCAAATCACAAATATTTTTATGTTATCTAACTACAATCATATTTTTTTCATAAATAATTGTAAAGAAAAATAATTAAAACAGTAAATAAAAGATTAAATCACATTAAAAAAAGAACCATTAAACAGATTACAATCATATCACATTTTTTCCATAATAAAATAAATAAATAAATGAAAAAAAGAACCATTGACTAACTACAATCACATTAAAAAAAAAAAGAACCATTGAACTAACTACAATCACATTTTTTTTCTTTGTGAGTGTTTATATTTATCTAATTTCAATCATATTAAAAATAAAATTAAAATAGTAAATAAAAAGATTAAATAACATTAAAAAAGAAACTATTGAACTAACTACAACAATTAGAAGTGTACACGGTCCGGATTGGTTCGGTTCTGAGAAAATCTAAGAACCGAACCGATCCTAACGGTTCTGTAATTTTGAGAAGCAGACCAGACCGTTACACTTGTAAAACCGGAGCAGAACCAAATCGAAAAAACGATTTGGTTTACGGTTCGGTTACGGTTCCAAAACTTTTTATTTATAAGAATAAATTATTAATATTAGCAAAATAATTACTCAAACTAATTACATTTAACTCATGATAAAAACTAATAATATTAAGGCATTACTTAATATTACATATATATACCATCCTACTATCATTAAAATTATAAAAAACCAATTAATAAAAATAAAGCTTGATATTATATATATATATATATATATATCTTTTAAAATTTGGTTCAGTTCGGTTCGAACCGCGATTTTTTCATAAAATCCATTAACCGAACCGTTTTTACGGTTCTCATATTTCTTAATCCGAAACCGAACCAATTCTTAATAGAGCCGAACCAAACCATATGATTCGGTCTGATTCGGTCCGGATTACCGGTTTGAACGGATTTTTGAACAGCCCTAACAACAATCATATTAAAAAAAAAGCCATTGAACAAACGACAATCACATCACATTTTTCCCATAATAAAATAAATAAATGAAAAAAAAATATTAAACTAACTACAATCACATTAAAAAAAAAAAAAAGAATCATTCAACTAATTATAATCACATTTTTCTCTTTGTGAGAGTTTATATTTGTCTAACTTCAATCATATTAAAAAATCAGATTATAATTTTTTATTCGCTAGACAAATCACAAATATTTTTATGCGCTATCTAACTGCAATATTAAAACAGTAAACAAAAGGAAAAGTCAAGAAGAAGAAAACAAAAAGAAGACTTACTATTTGCATACATGGTCACTGAAGCTGAAAGTGTAGAAGTGAGAAGTCAATAAGGAGAAAATAAAAAGGAGACTCACTGTTTGCCATAGGTATGTGAAAAGTTAAAAAGAGTTTGTGTTGTGGAGAAGTTAAAAAGACTTGGAAGAATTTAATAAGTTCTAAGTTTTTTTTTTCAAAAAAAAAAAACAAAAATATTAAGAAATTAAGGTTCAGATATTGGAACTCCCACAAAACTTGTGGGTTAGAGATAGATATAAATAAATAGATAGATATAGATATAGATATAGATATTTATATTTGTTTTAAATTTTTTTAATATACAAGTTATTTGTTTTGGAAAATGTACTGTAGTAATTATGAGAAAAGTCAAAAAATCTTATGGATTGAGAGAAATTAATAAATGTTGAGGTTAATTTTTTTTTTAAAAAAACAAAAAATTAGAAAATTAGGATTGATATATTAAAGCTCCCACAGGCCTTGGAGGTTAAAACCCCCTTTTACTTAATATATAGTATATATATATACTAGCCTATCACCCGTACTATGCACGAGATAATTATAAATATATATATTTGTTTTAGATTTTTTTAATATATAAATTATGTTTTTTAAGATTTTTCATAAAAATAATTTAACAATCTTATTACTAACCATAGTGTATGAGAGAAGTTGAAAAGGGTACTGCAGTAACTATGTACGGGTTGCATCTATAATTATTTGTATGAGAGGATTTTAAATGCTAATCAAGAATTTTGACCAAATCAATAAATGCATGCATGTGGAAAGATATGTGAATTGAAAAAAGTTAATAAATGTTGATTAGGAGATTTTAACCAAATTAATAAATGCTGAGGTTTCTTTTTTTTTAAATAAAAATTTTAGAAAATTAAGATTGACATATTAGAACTCCCACAAGACTTGAGGGTTAGAAACCCTTTTTTTCTTAATATATACTAGCATATCACCCGTGCTATGCACAGAATATGTTTGCAATTATCTATATATGTGAATTGCGATTTTTAAATGTCTTTTTTTTTTTTTTTAAATGTCTTCTTTTTTTCCTTTTTTATACTATATTAAAGTTTAATATTTTGATAATAATCATATGTGTTAGACTTTTCAAGGAATTAAATGTCTTTTTTTTTATTATATTATATTAAAGTTTAATATTTTGATAATAATCATATGTGTTAGACTTTTCAAGAATTTTTTTTTATATTTGTTCTTAATGCATTAAAGTGTTATTACAAGGGATAATAATCATATGTGTTGGGACTTTTCAAGAAATTCATATGTGTTGGATTTCAAAGAATTTTTTTTATACTTGTTTTTAATGCATTAAAGTGTTATTATGAGGGTAAGACTTGGGGTTGGGATAAGTTAATAAATGTTAAGGGTTTTTTTTTTTAATTGCGATTTTTAAATGTCTTCTTTTTTATTTTATTTTTGTAAATGTCTTCTTTTTTTCCTTTTTTATATTATATTAAAGTTTAATATTTTGATAATAATCATATGTGTTATTAAATATCTTTTTTTTATTATATTATATTAAAGTTTAATATTTTTATAATAATCATATGTGTTAGACTTTTCAAGAATTTTTTTTATACTTGTTCTTAATACATTAAAGTGTTATTATGAGGGATAATAATCATATGTGTTGGGACTTTTTAAGGAATTCATATGTGTTGGATTTCAAAGAATTTTTTTTATGCTTGTTTTTAATGCATTAAAGTGTTATTATGAGGGTAAGAGGGGTTGAGAGAAGTTAATAAATGTTAAGTTTTTTTTTTTTTTTAAATCAAAAAATCAAGAAACTTAGATTGGGAGATTGGAGCTTCCACAAGGCTTGGAGTTAAAAATCCTCTTTTACTTAATATATAGTATAGATATACATAGATAGATATAAATTTAGGTAGATATGTGAGTTGCAAAGTGAACTTTTTGAGTTTTGAGTAGTGGGGTGTATTTGACGATATCAAATGATTTGGCATTATAGTATCAGTAGCATGTCATCCGTGTTATGTATGAATTGTGTTTACAATTTATTTATATTATATATTAAGTAAAATTAGATTTTTAAACACTAAAACCTGTGGGAGTTTCAATATTTCAATCTGAATTTTCTAAATTTTTTATTTTTTATTCAAAAAAAACTCAACATTTATTAATTTGGTCAAAATCCCCTGATCAGCATTTATTAAATTTTTTCAATCCATATGTCTTTCCACATGCCTGCATTTATTGATTTGGTCAAAATCTCTTGATCGGCGTTTAAAATCCCCTCATACAAATAATTATAGATACAACATGTGTATAGTTATTACAGTACCTTTTTCAACTTCTCCTATACATTATGATTAGTGATAAAAATTGTTAAATTATTTTTATAAAAAATCTTTAAAAACATAATTTATATATTAAAAAAAATCTAACACAAATATAAATATCTATAATTATCTCGTGCATAGCACGGGTGATAGGCTAGTTATCTATATATGTGAATTATGATTTTTAAATGTTTTTTTTTAATGTCTTCTTTTTTTTCTTTTTTTATATTATATTAAAGTTTAATATTTTGATAATAATCATATGTGTTGAAATTTTCAAGGAATTAAATGTCTTTTTTTTATTATATTATATTAAAGTTTAATATTTTGATAATAATCATATGTGTTGGACTTTTCAAGAAATTTTTTTTATGCTTGTTCTTAATATATTAAAGTGTTATTATGAGGGATAATAATCATATATGTTGAGACTTTTCAAGGAATTCATATGTGTTGGATTTCAAAGAATTTTTTTTTATGCTTGTTTTTAATGCATTACAGTGTTATTATGAGAGTAAGACTTGGGAGTTGGGAGAAGTTAATAAATGCTAAGATTTTTTTTTTAAATCAAAAAATCAAAAAATTTAAATTAGGAGATTGGAGCTCCCACAAGACTTGGGATTAAAAACCCATTTTGCTTAATGGTGGTGTTTGTTTGGGCTTTTTTGAGCCAACTTATGGCTTCTGACTTTTGAAAAGTTATTTTGAACTGTTTGGTTAAACTTATTTCAAACAGCTTCTGATTCTAACAACTTATTTTAAGTCAAAAAAGTGGATTCTGAAAAGCTGTTCACCCCTTACTTCTGATTATCAGCTTCTGCTGTGGACATGATAATTTACGGTTATACTCTTAAATTTTTTTATTTTTTATTTTTTTTAAAAATAGAAAAAGATCCAAATGGACTATAGAATATTATTATTATTTTTTATGAGAAATGTAGACAAGTAGTGAATAATAAAAAATAAAAATTAATTGAAAAAGCTCATTCACAGCTTATTTAACAAACACTACTCCAGTAACTTAAATCTATAATCCAACAGTTACACCAAACAGATTAACAACTTCTGATTAAAGTCATAATCTATAATCTGTTAAGTTATAATTTATAATCTGTTTTACCAGTTACACCAAACGCGGCCAATATATAGTAAAGAAGTATAGATTTGACATACTTTTTTTACTTTATTTTATTTATTTTTTAGTTACATTCACCATGTATGTTTTTATTTGGGGGATTTTTTTTAAGGTCCCTAATAATAACAATTTAGAGAATAAAGGACACCCAAAAAGATAGTCATGCATCAGGTCCCTGAAACAACTTGGCGCGCGTTTTTAATTATTTTGTGGACCAAAATACCCTTGCCAAAATCAACACAGAAACAAACTCATTCCGACGTCTGAGTTACATTACAAACATCCAGCATCTTCACGAACAGGAGAACAGCAGAATTAGGGTTTCAACATCATCTGCACCATCGACATTAGAGCTTCGTTATCTTCTCCAAAAATCATTCCCATTCCTTCCTCACAAATTTCTCTGACCTAGGTTAAAGCTTCGTTTTCACTGCTCATCATCATCTCAGTCCATCTTCGTCATGTCGCATCTTCATCTCGGGCCATATCAGCTTGTCATTCAAGTTTCATCCTAACTCTAGTCAGTTTTTCTACAATACAACTAGATTTTCTCTGGAAACACAGTTAATAGCATTTTATAATAACCTTCCATAAATTAGGGTTTCAATTTCGTAATAAAAAGCTACCTGAATTTGGAAAAAGTTATTTCTGTGTGTTTTAAACTTATTCTTCAACATGTTTGTGTGATTTTATCTGTAAATTTCTCTGGCATTTGAATTTCTCTGATTTTTTTATTAATGTACGTTTCTTCTTTCAATTTTCTCTGGCATGTTTATTTTCAAAAAAATAATTTTCTGTGTTTTTATCTTATTCTTGAACATGTTTCTGTAATTTTGTCTATAAATTTTCCTGCTCCGTAAAATTCTATGTAATATGTATTTTTAATTGGAATGTCTATCTTAATCTGGAATGTCTATTGCTTTCTTGCCCGTCTTAAGTTTCTCTGGTAGTTATAATTTTCTCTGACTACATCACATCACTTTCCTCCCTTGTGTGTCTTTGTCATTTTTAATTTTCTCTGGAATTTTAATATTATGGACTGGAATGAATGTTTCTTCTTTGAATTTTCTCTGCCATCTGTACTTTGAGAAAAAGTTATTTCTCTGAATTTTGATCTTATTCTTGAACATGTTTCTGTGATTTTATCTATGAATTTCTCTGCTTTGTAAATTTCTCTGGAATATCTATTTTTCTCTGCAATGTCTATTACACTCTTGCCCTTGTCTAAGTTTCTCTGGTATTTATAATTTTCTGTGACCACATCGCACCACTTTCCTCTCTTGAGTGTCTCTATCATGGTTAATTTTTTCTGGTTGTGTATGTAAATTTTTCTTGCATTTTAATATTATGAATTGAAATTTTCTCTGGAATGGAAATTTCCTCAAGAATGTGTAATTTTCTCTAGAATGTGCATTTTTCTCTGGTATGTTTATTTTGTTCAATTCTTGATTTCAATATGGTGTAATTCTCAGTGGCATGTTTACATTACTTTGTTTATTTTATCTTTGCTAATTGTGGAATGGAAATTTTCTTTCGCTTGCCATGTTTACTTTTTTCTATCATTCATTTTCTCTGGTATATTTACTTCTATATGTAATTTAAACAATTATTGAAAATTTCTCTCCCATGTTTATGATGCTGTGTTGATTTTCTCTGATATTTAATTTTTAATGTCCAATTTTCTCTAGCATGTCAAATTTTCTCTGGCATGTCCAATTTTCTGTAATTTTCCATTATCTGTAATTTTCTCTGCCATCTCCAATTTTATCTTTTCTGTAATTTTCTCCCTTATCTGTAATTTTCTCTGACATGTCCATTTTTCTCTGGAATTTAATGTTGACATCTCTATGTTTTAATCATTGTCTAGAAATGGCAAGACGTAAAAGCAGCGAAACACCGGAAACACCAAGCAAAAAACAGAAACTCTCTCAGTCTTCTTATGGACTAGGATAAAAAACCAGCAGTAAAACACTAGAAACACCAAGCAAGAAAGAACAACTCTCTCAGTCTTCTTATCATCTAAGATCAAAAACCAGCACCAAAACACCACAAACTCCTCCCCAAAACACACAAGTCCAAGCTGATGAAGCAACTAGCATCCAGATGAGTACCCCAACTTCAAAAGACTCAAGCTCAAGGGGGAAAAAACCTGTTAAACTCCACAGAAAGAGAGCTCACTACAGCATTCAATTCCGATCCAACCTCTTATCTGTCGTCTCCTTCTTTCAAACACTTAAATTCAATTCAAAACATCTTCTAGAGCTTCAAAAGACCCCATTTTGGTATTTGATCCAAGCTCTAACCACTGGAAGGATGGATCCAAAGAAATCTAGGAAATCCGATGATGATGTAGTTGCCATAATCCAATGTTACAATGAAAAAACAAAAGCATTCACAGTTGGGAAGAAGAACCTGACCTTTACAACAAATGACATGACCTTGATTTTTGGCTTGGAAGGAGGTAAAGAAGCCATGTCATTAAGATACTCTAAAAAGCCAAAATCGGCATTCCTCAGGAGAAGATTTCAAAAGGACACAAGGCTCACTGGTCCTGTTTTTAAAAATGCCTTGGTCAAAGCTATAGCGATCCCGGGTTTTTACCCTTGTTGTACAGTGATCCGGACATGTGTCCGTGGATGTTGGTAGTTGTTTATCACCTTGTTTGCATCCTCTTTACTTTGTATATTGAGTTATAGGATGTGTTGGGCAGGTTTGTTTCAGGTTGGTTGTGTTTGGGAGCCTAGTGTTACTGCCCAAATTTTTAGACCTTCGCTCAAGCGAGGAGTTGGTCGCTCGAGCGAGACTTGAGTTTGTGTCTGGTGGGTCGAGCCAGAGTGGTTTCGCTTGAGCGAGTGATGGCGTCTGGTTCTGGACCTGAGAGTTGTGTTTCTTGGCTCGAGCGAGCTTTTCTTGGCTCGAGCAGTCTGGTTTGTTCTTCGCTTGAGCGAGAGATCTGTCGCTCGAGCGTGTTGCTGGTTACAGACCTGAGGGTTTGAGTTGTTGGCTCGAGCGAGCATTCCTTAGCTCGAGCGCACTTCTGAGTTTTTGGCTCAAGCGAGAGTTCCTTGGCTCGAGCGAGAGTTTCTGTGTCTGGCCGCTCGAGCAACCAAGTCTTCGCTCGAGCGAGCGTGTTTTATATCAGCGGACAGTAACGATTTTGAACTTCACTTTTTCACTTTCTTTTTTGATCAAACCCTAGATTCGAGACCCTCTCTCTCTAAACTTACACTCTCTCTAAGAATTGATCTCCCTAGAGTGTGAATCTAGCCTAGGGCCTTTGTTAAAAAGATAGAGGGTGTTGAGAGCTTTGTTCTAATCTGAAAAAGTTTGGATTTGGAACACGTTGATCTTCGAGTCTTCATCTCCTTTTTGGCTTAAACTTCGAGGTAGGGATATCCTACTCCTCTCTATGGATTTTGTCTTTAAATTTTGGTATTTTAAGATGTTGGGGCTGGTTTGGTAATTTTGTGAAAGTTTGGGGTTTTGTGTGATTTTACAAAAGTTGGGGTTTTATTCATAATAAACCTAGATGCATGTTTGGCATAGAGAAATGGAATAGATGTTGAATCATTGATGAAAATGGGACCTAAGGGTTGAAATGTTAATTATGGGAATTGACCTAATTACATTGTTTAATTAATTGAGATAATTAATTGTGAGGAATGAGGAAATGAAATGTTGATTGAATATCCATTGTGCATTTATTTTCTGTTTAAAGATAACTGATTTGGGCTATCGGTGGAGGATAGTCGTGATTGTTGTAGACAATGCATGATGATTAGGCAAACGGAAACTAATCAATGGAATGTGTCATGGAATTTGACGGTTGATAGAATACATTAATTGTATGTATTGAGTGATTGTATATAGAACCAATGTGTTTGTATACGTTATGTGTAGATGAGAAGATGGGGGATGTACTCCGCGGTTTAGGGGAAGATAGGGGATGTACCTCTAAACCGGATAGTGTTGGGAGAAGATAGGGGATGAACTCCGTAGATACAGCTCATATGCTTGTCTAGAGAAGTGAAGATAGAGCTTATATGCTTATCTTTGTGAAGTGTGGATATAGCTTATATGCTTATCTGTGGATATTGTTGTTATACATATCTGTTGTAGCATGCGGATATAGCTTATATGCTTATCTGTGAATGTGGATGTTGTTGTTATACATATTCGTTGAGAATGAGGATATAGCTTATATGCTTATCTGTTGAAAAAGGGGAAAATGAAAAGTAACTTGGACTCATAAGTCGTATGACATAAATAGGTGATTTATGTGAATGTATCAGTGGTGGCCATCTATCAATTGCTAATCTTTTAGTCATTGTTCATGGTTGGTTTAGTATATTTCTACTGGGCTGTGGCTCACCCTATATGGGAATATCATTTTCAGGTACAGGAAGCATGCCACCTCCAAGGACATAGCTTGGGAGGCTAGAGACGGGCACGCTTTTGTTGTTTTACTTTTTGATGTATTACATGTAAATTCAAGCCAAGGGCTTAATGTGTATGAGTTAATACTCTTTTGTTGTAACCAAGTGTTAACTTGGAAAGCTGTAAGCCCGTAGGGCATTCTGCTTTTAGTATTAACATGTAATACTTGTGTAATGGAATTCTGATAAATGGAAGAATGTAAACCTTTTACATATCAATGCATGTCTTATTTGTTGGATTTAATGGTACTATTTTGAGGGCGTTACAAAAGCAATGAAAGGCAAGCAACCAACTGACTTCAAAGATGTAGCAATCATTGTTACATTGTACTTGTGTCTCATCCTATTTTTTGCAACAAGTGGGAATTCAATAGGTTGGGTTTTTATAAAGTATGTGGAACCTCTTGAATCAATGAAACAGTATGATTGGTCGGAAGCAATCACATCAACATTGATTGATTCTATCATGGCATTGCACAAAACTCCAGAAAAAGTTACGGGGTGTGTCATTGCATTGCTGGTAAGTATAATATCCATTCAAATTTGTAGTTATCATACTTACAAATTTGTGCGTTTACAAAATTTTATTTACTTTCATTTTCATCACAGTATTGGCTATGTGAACATGCAACTATCATTGACTCGGAAGACAGTAACACAACTGACTTCCCAAGATGTGCCAAGTGGAACCTGCAAACCTTGACGAAACAGCTACAGAAGACACCAGTCCACTTTCTTGCACCTCGACAGGTTAGATTCCTATTGCCACTGAAATCTCAGTGAAATTCCAAAATTTCTCTGACCACTGCTTTGTTTCCCTCCTTGTGCATTGATTGATTAAGATCAATTTTCTCTAAACTATCAATTTATGTTTTCTTCTTTGCTTACCACTGGTCTACTTTTGCCATTGTAATCAATTTTCTCTGCCATCCAAATTTCTCTGACCACAATTGTAACACATTAACTTATATGCCCTGATTGATTTTCTCTAATATCTGAATTATGTTGGTTGTTTCATAATTTTCTCTGGCCCATCAAATTTTATCTCCTTGTGTGTAATTCTCTCTGCGCATAACTTATGTGCCTTGCATCTTTGATAAACACTGTTTATTTCTACCCTTCTAATGAATTTTCACTGGAATTCAAATTTCTCTGACACAATTATAGTAAAACATTAACTTATATGCCTTGATTGATTTTCTCTGATATCTAAATTATGTTGCTTGTTTCATAATTTTCTCTGCCTCATAAAATTAACTCCATGTCTATAATTTTGTCTGGCCCATACAATTTTCTCTGAAATTTATTTCCCATTAGTATCATTTAGATGAATTTTATTTTCCTTATTTGAATTTTTTCTCTCAGTGAATTTTGTAACATTTCTCTAATAAAAGAGTCTCCTGTTATAGATTGATAACAAGCAGCTAGTCAAAAACCCATCAGAGGAGTTCTGTCTTGGTAAAAAGACGAATAAAGAATTAAAAAAGGCAATTGTCATATTCAAGGAGACATTACAAGATCCATCTGAAAATGGAGGGAATGAACAAGCAGAAGGCAACACAGAAGAATACGAAGCCAGCAATGGACAAGAACATCAAGTAAGCAGCACAGAAGAAGAAACCAGCGAAGAAAGTGAAGAAATAGAACCAGAAGACAAAGAACAAAATGAACAGAAAGAAGAAGACAGTGAACAAGAAGATGAAGAAGAAGATGAACAACAAGAAGAGAACAAGGATGAAAGTGATGAAGAAGAAAATAATGAGCCGATGGACCAACAACATGATGGCATTTGTGGCTCAACAATGCAGCAGCCTGAAGAATTTGAGGAATCAAAGGATGCCCAAATTGCTGATCTACGTCAAAGACTGAAGGCACTTTCTCAATCTAAAAAAGAAGAAGACAGAAATTGGATTGAATTACTTGCTAAAAAGGATATTTCAATAAGAACCCTGGCATCACGTAACTCAGAACTTCAAGAAAAAGAAAGCACAATCCGAATGAAACTAAGGATGTTGGAGGTTGAAAAAGCAGACGATACAAAAACAATTCAACAGTTGAGGTGTTCAAATTCGGAGCTTGAAACTGAAAATGCTAAATTGCATGAACAAGTTCAAGAACTATCCGTCCAACTAGCAACACAACCATACCGAACACCAACACAACTTCAACAACAAGGTCAGTGAAAATCTTGAGCCACAAAAAGTTATGTCCTTGTGCCAACATAACTTAGAGAAATTTCTATTTATTATAATTTTCTCTGTCATTGGTAATTTTCTCTGGAAGTTATATCTCTCTGAACACATTAGTTATATTTCTACTGCTCATTTTATTTCTCTGTATATTTTCTTATTCCATTTTTGGGGCTTGTTTGATTTTCACTATGTATAGTTGGAATGCAAGTGGAACAACAACCAACAACCCAACAAGAACAAATGCCACACAAACAACAACCGAAACAAAAGAAGAAACTCTATGGTAACTGCAAAATATTGAATTAAATAAATTTACATATTGAAATATCATTGTTGCTTCAAAGAAATTTCACTTTTCCTAATATTTTCACTGTCTAGAGTCAAAAAAGATCCGACGTCAATGATAAAAAATTTAAAGGCAAAAGAAAGGAAGGAAAAGCAGCATGATCCAGAATTCCAATATCCCAAAGTTGCGAAAGTGACTAGAGCTTCAAAACAAGCTGCAAAGCAAGTTGAGTAAAGCACGAAGGACAAAGAAGTGCTTGATGCTGATGCGTACGTCTTGCCTCAACCTATAAACATCAGAAAATCTTGGGTCTTTCCACAAACTCTTCCAATTTCAAGATTGAGAAAAGATCATATAAAAGACATCTTGCAGCACATATCAAATGTGTCTGGGCTTGAGTAAGTACAACAAACAAAATAGAACATAACAAACAACAAATTACAAACTTATGTTGCATTAACAACAATTCAATCCCTTCTTTGTCATCTTGTAGAGCTTTAATTTGGACAAGTGAGTTGAATCTCATTACCTTTGAAGACATTGGAAACCTAATAAAGCAAAAAGAAATTGCCAACAATGTAAGTCTTTCCCTTTCATCAAAATTTCTCTACAATGTTCCATCAGCCTTTATAAAACAATATTACAATTATAAATCATATTTTTCAGGTCATTGATGGCTATGGAAAGATTCTTTTGGCTGACCAAATGAGAGAGAGACAACAACCAACCTCATTTTTTTTCACATCCATGTGCTTAGTATGTTACTACTATTTTATTTGATTTTCTCTGGAATTTATTTACTACTTTCTCTTCTTAATATACTTCTTGAAGCCAGTTGTGTCACTAGTCATAATAAAACCATTTTTTGATTTTCTCTGAACACAGAATTTCATCAAGATGACAGAAAATCAAACTTTTCGAGTGTCCTTATTTGACAAGCATATTGAAACAGCATGGAGGAACTACAGGTTCCTCCATTTCCCAATAAATACTGGAGGTAATGAGAAGTCCACACATGGAAATCACTGGACCTTGCTTGTCCTGGACAAACAAGACAATTTATGGAGGTTCTACAACTTACTAAGGCCAAGGAGGGATGATGTAGAAGACAAATATATCAAAGATGCAAAACAATTGGTAACGAGTGCAAATTTCTCTAATCCATCATCATCTTTATGTGATGATAATTTTCATAGAATCCCATTGGCTTGTCCGTAAATTTCTCTGTTATATAAAAATTATTTTTTTGCAGCAAGATTACGTGGAGAATTTTTTGAAAGCTTGCCTTGAAAGAGACGCTCAATTACAACCCTCTTTCAAATTAATAAACTCATAAAACACAAGTTACGACTTTGAGTATGTCAACAATGCTCCACAACAAGAAAGCGATTCGTAAGTTTCATACATCTATAAATAAGATAATCTGAATTGCATGTTTCTTAAAACTAATCATACCTATAATTTGTATGCAGTCTGGA
This sequence comes from Camellia sinensis, assembly GCF_055761805.1. NCBI lineage: Eukaryota > Viridiplantae > Streptophyta > Magnoliopsida > Ericales > Theaceae > Camellia > Camellia sinensis. The sequence continues at coordinate 21,195,944 of NC_138966.1, forward strand.
TTGTGGCCTCTTTGTCTGCTATATAATGAAATAATATAGCAAGCATGAACCTATCAACTCTAAATTGTCCACACAAGAGATAAAGTTGATGAGGGCAGAACTCATAGAGAGATTTGTGATCGAAGTTGGCCGGTCATGGACTGAACCAATTGAAATACCTCCAGAAGAACCACAAATGTAATAGTGAAACTAGTGAAAGGAAGACAATGTACATATCCACACAGAGAAAATTGTCTCACATATATGTATATATCCTTTCTTGTTGATACATTGAAGGAATGATGATCCTTGACATATATGTATATATCCTTTCTTGACTAATCTAAATTTCATTTTTTTTTAATTTCGACTAATGTAAATTTCATACCTATCGATGGTTAAATATATATATATATATATATATATATTTTATTGTCATTCACAGAGAAAATTGTTTGCCAGAGAAAATTGTCTGCAGAAATTTCTCTGGTATGAACTATCAGAAATTCACAGAGAAATTTAACTTGTATCGTCCCAAGGGGATGCCTATATGATCATGTAATCTGTAATACTTTGTGTTGGTACAAAACAATAATCAAACTCAACAAAACACAAAGCACATAGTAATTTTATCTGCCACTGGAAAATTTCATTGCATGAATTTCAAATTTCAGAACACAATGCCCAGATAGTTTTCTCTGATGGTGGAAAATTTCTCTGGATGAATTTGACAGAAAATGGAATTTCTGAGTTATGAATTTCTCTGGGTTGAATGATTTGGAGAGGAGGAATTTCTCCGACTTGGTGAGGAAAATTTCTCTGGCTTTGACACAAATTTTTGAGTTGAAGTGAGTCCAGAGAAATTCTTCCCTGGTCCAGAGAAATTCTCAACTCAGAGAAATTCCAAAAGAGCTTAATTTTGTTTCTTGGTTGTACAATAATTTTTTGTATGCTTTGTCTGGTGTGCACATTTCTTGAAATGACTGATATGAAGCTACCAGAAATTTACAGATAAATTTAACTCATATCTCGCCAAAGAAGGTGCCTATATGATCATTCAATCTCTAATGCACTGTGTTAGTACAAAACAATTATCAAATTCAAAAAACACAATCCACACAGTACTTTAGTCTGCCATTGTCAAATTTATGTGGATGAATATGAAGCTTCAAAACACAACACACAGAATTTTCTCTGCCATAGGTAAATTTCTCTGGATGAATTTGACAGGTACTACAAACCCACTGCCTATAGTATATATCAACAAACACACTTTAATTGATATTGGAAAATTTCTCTGGATGAATTTGATTGATATTATTATATACACTATCTAAAAAATACATTTCACAAAACAAAATACACAAAGTAATCATCAAATGTATTATTCAATCAATAAAATGTATAATCCTCAACTATTTAACAAAGGTTCCTTGCATGTCCTCTTATTATGGTGACCAATACTCTCACAATGACTACACTTAATCACCCTTTTAAACTCTCCAGTAGAAGCAATTCTGTTCTTCTTCGGCCTCCCAGCAGGTCTCTTGCTCAATGGAGGTAAAATCATAGCATCTTCAATGCTACACACAGGTTTTTCAACAGTTGGAACTGGGCCAATTGAAAACGAGTATGCTTGACGATACATATCAGCATGAAAAAATGGTTCAACAAATGAATTCAAATTCTTTCCACTCCTAAAAATTACAGCAACAGCATGTTGACATGGATACCCATTTATTTCCCATTTTCGACATGAACAAGTTCTCAACCCAAGATCAACCATAACCGAAGGAAAACAATGCACTTCAAAGACATTATCAGATGATAAACTCACATTCCATGTCCTCACGTCCAAAAAAGACTTCTCCAACACATTATCCATACGAGGACACAAAATTTTATTCCATTTACTAGAGAGCAGCCTCCTATCAGACCTCATATTCATGATTTGCAACCGTATCATGTCCACCAAATTTGTTATTGGCAAGTACCGAGCTTCTCGTATCCATGAATTGAATGACTCAGCAACATTTGAATACATCTCACCATAACGTTTCCCCGCAAAATATGCATCACTCCAATTTTCATATGGTAAACTTCTCAAGAAAACACTCACAATGTCTCCTCCCTCACTTTTTAATTCATTTAACTTGAAATGAAATGATGCCTTTGTTGGAGCATATGCACATTCTGAAAACTTGGACACAATCGTCTCCCTAACCAAATTTGTGTTTCCACATGACAACTTATCCCTCAAATTTCTCTTTAGATGTTCCAGACAAAATCCATGAAAGCAGTTAGAGAAAAACCTAGCAATTCCCTCCACAATTCCACAATGTCGATCTGATATGAAACTTATCACCCTTTCTGATCCTAATACTCCACATAAATGTTCAAGAAACCAACACCAATTGTCTTTATTCTCAGCATCAACAACAGTAAAAGCTACAGGAAAAAAACCTACAAAACAAATAGGAACAAGCATATTAGATATACACATGCAGAGAAAAATAGAACAATAAACAACCAGAGAAGTTTGACACTGCCAACATCCAGTGAAAATTCACTTAGTGCCCAACTCCAGAGAAAATTCACACATTGGCAACATTCAGAGAAAATTGACTAAGTGACCAGCTACAGAGAAAATTCACACAATCATAATATACAGAGAAAACTCACTTAGTGACCACCTATAGATACAATTCACACAATGACAACATCCAGAGAAAATTCATACATTGACCAAAATCCAGTGAAAATTCTCACAGTGGCCACAACAATAGAAAATCCACACAGTGGCCAAAACCAGAGAAAATTCGCATTCACTCAATTCCTACATGTATAGAAAATTCACATACTTAGATAAAATTAGATATATTTACAATTACCTTCATTCCCATCTTTCCCCGTTGCAGCAAGCATAACTCCTTTGTATCGTCCTTTCAAAAATATTCCATCAAGAAAAAGCAATGACCGACAATATTTGAAACCAGCAATGCATCCATGAAAAGCCACAAACACTCTTTTGAAACGCTTGTTATCTTCAAAATCTAACTCAAAACGACTACCTGGATTGTTCTTCAATGCCTTATCAAAATATCACCGTAATTGATTGAATGACAAACAAGAATCCCCATATGTACTGCGTTTTGCTTTTTCAACCCCCAACCAACCACAGTTATAACTGATTGAGACCCCATACTTGTCTTTCATTTCTTTCACAACATCCACTGGACGAGTTAAAGGTTTTGCACTTACCTCTTCAAGTATCAGCCCAGAAACTAAGCTGGAAGTCATCCTCGAATGTTTACTCGTACGAACTTCCACACCACACGTATGTTCATTGTTCAAAGTCCTTATGTAGAAGAACCCATTTGTTTTTTCAACAGAAGCATGTACATGCCACATACATCCCCTTGATTCCTTATATGCACATTCTGCCGTAACCCTCAGCTTGTCATTTTTAACATACGTAAACTGAAAACCAACCTCAATAGCATACTTGCATAAAAAAGTACGGAACTCAACCACACCACCCTCAAACTTTTGTCCAACACTCATAATATTATTCCGCCAACTAGCCGACAATAACACCTTTTCTTGGTGAGAACAAAACTTAGAGAGTGAATTCCTTTCAACATCAACCAGCCTATCACACTCACCATCCACAACATCTACCCAATTAGACCCCACTTCATCCTCTTCATCAGAAGTACTACATCTATTAACTGAAACATCAACTATATCAACACCGCGTGCACAAACAACCCTCAACATATTCAGAAAATCAATATTATTTTGAACCATACAATTCGGATGGCCCAAAATAGAATATGAAATACACATAGTCTCAGGTTTCAAATTCTCCCATGTTTTACACAAAACGCCAACCAATTCCTCAAAATTCAATTCGCATGAAATATTAATGACAATAGTATCATTCCCATATTTGCACAGCAACAACACTGCACTGTCCATTGAAACTGAAACAAAAAACAACAAAAATAATTTGTTTAACATAGAAACACTTCACAAGAACAACATAAAAGTCCAGAGAAATTTCTAAAAATTATAATTTTCTCTGAACTTAAAATAAAAGTCCAAAGACATCTACAAACTGATATTCACCTTCAAGATGATAAAAAACAAAATCACAGAAACTTAATGAATCACAGAGAAATTTACTGCTAACTATTAAACACAATTATAGAAAAAAAATCACATAGACTACAAGTCCAGAGAAATACTTTTCTCTGAACTACAAACTGAAAGTGAGTAACAAACTTACAATTTTTTCTGAACTACAAATACAAGTCCAGAGAAATTTGTGAACTTACATTCACTTTCTCATATTCTATCTGCATTACAAACTTCTAATAATATGTCCATATGCACTTATAATTTCCTCTGGACTACACAAACAAAAGTGCAGAAAATGAAATTTCTCTGGTTTGAAAAAACATAGAACAAAACTTATCATTGATCAGCATGTTGATAAAAAACAGAGCACCAAAAATGAACTCTAAATATCAAAATCATCTACACTGTCAACACTATGTGAAATTGATCAAAAAACAAAGAATGAAAAATTAATTCCAAAAATAAAAATCATCTCTATCAAGCTGGCCTCTCTCTAAACAAAAATTCAAAACAAAAATCAAAATCCATGTGGAATCTAAATCGAAAACAAACCTAATTCAACTCCACTCAAAAACCTACGCGATCAACACACTGTCAACACTCTTTGAAATTGATTAAAAAACAAATAATAAAAAATTAATTCAAAAAATAAAAATCAACTCTATCAAGCTGGCCTCTCTCTAAACAAAAATTCAAAACAAAAATCAAAATGCATGTGGTATTTCCATCGAAAACAAACTTGATTCAACTTCATTGAAAATCTACGCGATCAACACACTGTAACACCACTGAAATCTCCAACAAAATCTACATGATCGTAGCAATCTTTCTCGTCAACTCCACTGAAATCTCCGACGAAATCTCCACCATGAAATCTCCACTGAAATCTCCGACGAAAACTCTGACAAAATCTCCACTTCAAATTCGGTTTCCAAAATCTATCAGTTAAGTCAACAATATAATATTCAAATAAATTTATGTTATAAAGGAAGGGTAATTTAGGTACTTTATAACCTAAAATAAATTTGAGGGACCTTAGCCATCAAAACATATTATAAAGGACCTCTCCTCCTATCAAAAGTAGAGGAGGGACCCTAGGCCAATTTTCCCTTTTTATTTTTTTGAAAATACTTTTCAGAAAATTTTACTTTTTTATTTTTTTATTTTTATTGAATTTTTTTAATATTGGAAACAATTTTTTTTTTAAATTTTTAGACACACCTAACATAGATACACTTAAAAAATATAATTTTCATGAAAAAAATCTTTAAAAAATTCACTAAATATCAAAAATACAAAAAAAAAATTGAAAATTGAAAATTCAATATATTTTTTTTGTATTTTTGTATATTTATTAATTTTTTTAAATTTTTTTTTCATAAAAATTTTACTTTTTAGATATATCTAAGTAAGGTGCATCTAAAAAAGTAAAAAAAATTCTTAAAATTTAAAAAATATTCACAAACAATAAAAAATAAAAAACTCAATTTTCAGAAAATTGAATTAAAAAAACTAAAACTAAACACACTGGTTGTCTTTCTATTTCTTTATATATATATTTTAAAATATATATATATATATATAATAAAAAATTTAATTTTTAGTTTTTAACTTATTTTTGGTCACATCGCATTTCACATTTTATACACACAAAAGGATACAAAAGTTAAAAAAAATTTAAAAATTAACTTTTCAAATCACTCCATATTTATTTAGATTATTTCAAATCCTCTCTATATCAACCATTCATTTTAAAGTAATGAATTATAAATAAATTTTAAATTTATATGCGTTTTGGCTAGTTTTTTTTTTTCAATAATTAATTAGTGTTGTGAAAAAAAAAAAAAAAACCATGAAAATATGTGCGCCCACTTAGAGGACCCAATTATGAGTTATTACAGATAAGGCTCTGGTTAAATCCTTGTCAAATCCGACAATAGCATTGTATATGGAGTAGAACTCATCATGCGCTGAGAACTTATCATTATAGAAGTTTCAAATAATTAAGCTTTTATATGCCATGGGACTATTGGATTAAAATAATTATAAAAAGATAAAATATATTTTTAAAAATTAATAAAATAAAATATTTTATTCAATTATAATTATTTATTTATTTTTATAAAAATTAAAAATGTTAAAAAATTTAACCCAAAAAAACCTTTTTAGCCATAGACTAATAACCAAAATACTAACCCAATCCCCAAACGTAATCCAAAAATTGTGTGGTGTAAGATTTCTGGATGAGTCATTACTAGGCAAGACAATCAATTACTATAAATAGACATGTGGGGTTAATGTACATTACTTTCTCTATGTAACTAGCGTAATATTTGCACTATACACGAATATAAATAAATAAATAAAATTTTAAAATTAAAATTAACTAATAATAAAATAAAATTATATCATTATTTTTCAACTCGTGACTAACTTGAGTTAGTTTGAAAGTTTTAATACTGGATTAAAATATTAAAGTAGCTTAGAAATTAAGTTCAGGTTGATTTTTATGCCAACAACTTTTAATTGAAGCCTAATCATTAGAGAATTATTTTTGAGCTTTAATTAAGAAAATATATATTTATTTTTAAAATATAATATATCTATTATACCAATATCAAAGTATATTTACATCTGAAAATTTATTTAAGACCAGATCAAACTAGTCTTTTTTTTTTTTTTTTCTTTCTTTCTTTCTTTTATCTTAGAACATGAACAAAAAGTGATGGCTTAGTTTAAAAAATATTTTATAATTATAAATTTAAATTGTATCATTTTTTGTTTAATCTTTTTCTCAATAGAATTTGATCGTTTGATAATTATAATTTATGGCTAAGAATTTTATCTCTTATTTTCATTTAAATATTTTTAAATTATATATAATTAAACATTCATTTGGATTTTTCTTTTAAATCTCAAATGAGATGTAACTTAGACATGGTTAAAATTTATTTTTGACTTTTCATTTACAAATTTTTTAATTTAAAAAAAAATAGTTAAGCCAATAGTTTAATAATATATATTTTATGCTACATTTTAAAATTTTAAAATAAAAAAATAAATAGAAGACTTAAATATGATCAAAAAATAACATAATTAAAAGATATATATATATATATATATACATTTAACCACGACATATGTATTTTTGGATATGGCACAAAAATATGCACTGCACATGTATGTTTTTCAATTTTTTTATACATGCTACACGAAATTTCCTTCTTGATTAATAAATGTGTCATAAATATTTTGACGCTTAAATAATTCTTAGTTCTTTAAACGTAACATGTGTTGTTTAGTTTTTAAAAATAAAATAAAAAATTAAATGTAAATATTTTTAAAATTTGAAATTATATGAGACTAAAATTACATTTGGAATTTTCTTATAAAGATTTTTAAATTTCAAATTAGATATGGTTCAAATACGATGCGCTACATACGGCTAAATTTTTGTTTTATTTTCTATATTAAGATTTTAAAATTTTGAAATCATGGATGTGGTTAGATAAACTAAAATTTCCATGCTAGAGGTATTTCTTAACACTTAAAATTTTAAAAAAAATTAATTTTTTTTTGATTAATGTTTTAAGCCCATAGAATTTTTTAGACAAAGAATTCACTTTATTTAATATATAGTGTAGATGTAGATATATATGGAATAATACCATAGCAAGTGTTTCGTTTTGAAACCCTAAATCGTGGGATATACCATAGCAATTGTTTTCTTTTTAATTGGATTTTAAAATTTATTATATACTTTCTTTTTCAAAATCATGGACTAATTAGTCAATAGAAAAAAAATTATTGTTTAAAATTTTTAAAATCTAGAAAATTTGTTTGAGATTTTGAAACTTCCAAAAGTCTTCTCATTGAAATGTTACTTTACTATGATGTATAGTATAGATAAATAGTGTATGGAGAGCAAATATTCGCCGCTTTCCATACTTCTCGTGTCCAAGCTTCATTTCTTTCCGAATGACCTGAGAACACAACGATAGTGAGCTGCCCGGCGGTGTGCTGCCGGAAAAACCCTTCGACGGTCAACTTAGTACGCTAAGAGAGAAAGAGAAACAAAGGGGTAGGTAGCTGTGATAACCAGATGTTCCAGACCTGTGCATGGAGGCTCAGCACCGTTTATATAATTTCTACGCACTCCTCTCTGTCTCCTTCTTCTAACGCGTGGATATGTTCCCCTCTTACCTTCTTCCACGTGCAAGAGCTAATACTGCCAAACACCGAATGTCAATACCGCCTAATGGTATTGACACGTACAGACGGCGGAATCTCCTTTCAATAGTCAAACGATGCCACGAAGCACACCCCACCGAGCTAAACCAAGCGCGGTGCCACAATCCTTCTTCAGGGTCACGCTATTTGCTCGATCCTATCAAACAAACTAGTTTGCAGGTCGAACCGAGCTTCGTAACCCACAGCGAGCTCCTGCTCAATCATACCCGGCCTTCTGAGGACAAATTTTTTCCAACTTAGAATAATGCACATCTCCACTAGGCTAGTAGCTCAAAGTCATCTCTAACTTGACCGGACATACTCTTCGGCCCAGCACGTGTCCAACGTCTAATCGAGCGAAGACCTTGACTCTGACCCAAACTACCTCAGCCTATTACTAAGCCATAAATCTCCCTCTCAATTGCCCCTTAATTTCGTCCGTGTTAGCGTGATCGGGATTACATTCACTGGCCGAGCTCATCCTCGTACTCGATCGTTATCTACTCGGTGAATCGTCCCACCACTCACACTTCCAAATCGTTTCATTTTTTTCAACCGCGTTAGTCCTCATGCTTGGTCTTACAACCTGTCTTTTCAAGATTGACGCCGGTCTCATCATAGACACGTGTCGTTCACTAATTGGCCTCGTATTGCCTATCCAGCTATCCCACGCCGTCTTTTCAAATTCAAACTTTGGTACCTATTCCCATTCTATACTCCTAACCCTTTCATTTCTTCTGTACTTCTCACTGTTCATCTTATTTATTCCCCATTGAGCCATTTTCCCCAAAACCAGTGTCACCATCTTCGATCAATAGTGCTCAAATCAGAGCACCTTTTGCATTTGTTCTTCATCGCCGTTGTCGTTGGGGGTGCGCCTCCCCGATCATGACATTGATCAAAGCTCTGACCAGGTGAGTTTTTAATATTCCTCTATGGTATTTCCTTTTTCTTCGTGTTCTTCATGTTCTTGAACTTTAACTCACATACTCATCCATTGAGGAGGATTAAAGCACCCAAACACATCTAAAAATTGAATAGGGTTAGGTTTTAGCGCTACTTTTGATGCCGAAAAGGTCTCGTATCCCTAGTTTCCCACTATTGATCATATCCTGTGATGAACATGTGTGGATATGGGCTTGGTCAAGCTCAAACCCTAGTCGACTAGGAAAATTCATTGCTTATGGAATTAGGGCAGAAAACTGGGCTACCCAGTATACGAGGTTGTGCGACTGGGCTAATATCTATTCTGCTCGCATGACCGAGCTAGGATCTATCAAATCATATAGACCGAGCTGCGAAGCGCGCTCAAATTGATCGAGCTAATAACAAGCTCACATGCGCGTCCGTGTCGCCACTCACACTTGGTTTTTAACTGCAGAATCCTAAGGGGCCAGACATATCAACATCATGGCTCTCAAAGGTAGAGCAACTACCGTGCACAACTTTGCCAACTCAATTCTGTCGGGCTAACCAAACCGGTCTCCTATAAGGGGATATTGCTTCCTTGTAAATACGCCGGATGCACTGGCCACGTTTTGGGAGGAGTATGGCGTCCCCGTCGATATACATTTGGAGCTCAGCCCAAAGGACATTAACCCATGGGGTAGGTTAGAGTCTTGTTCCTTCACCGTACTAAGCATAATTAAATGAGGGTTGCACTTCCCGGTGCAACCCCTAATGTGCAAGTTTTTGAGACATACCAGACTAGCTCCTACACAAGTATCTACCAACACTTATAGGATCATAAATGGAGTGGCCGAGCTGAACAATCGACTAGGGTTACAGTTAGGATTGGCCGAGATCCTGCGTTAATACACGCTCGGTCAAACAAAAGATGGCTACAATTATTACTTAAAAATAATACCACGCAGAGAGTGATTAATGACCGGCACGCTGGACAAGGACATGCACGACGATGATTTTTTTTTCTGAATGATCAGTAATTATGAAATAGCTAACGTGCTCGGTTGGTACATCAGCAAGGACTTCGGTTCTTCTTGTAAGCCGAGCTTACTGATTAATTAATTTTATCATTATTACTTGTACTGAACTAACCACCTTCCTTTTGCAGCAATCGAAGAGTTACAAGCCTATAATCTCTAACCGAACGAAGTGGCGATCAAAGCCGTGCTAAGATATCGGCACCAAGATTGCCATGAGCTCCTCGGTTACGTACCGAGCTACTACTATTCAGCTCCCCGCAAGAGCAAGGTTACTGACTTCTTTTGGGCACCTTCTCCACCACCAGATCCGACACTTCCAAACGTGCCCCTAATCAGATTGACCGAGGAACAAGAAATGGCGAAGAAGAGCCGAATCAAGAACTTTATCACTGCCACCTCCATCAAGCTACCGAACAATCCACCACCTGCACCTACTGCCGGTCAGGGTTCAAGGACCGTGATTACTTTGGCCTCTACGGCTGCTTCGAATACTGAACAACGCCGGGCTAGAAAGAGGGCTAGCGACTGAGGTCAATACCGAGCATGCAGTGACCAAAATCGAGCCGATTTCACCTTGGCAGCCGAGGTTGAAGTCCTAGAGAAATCCTATCCCGGCCAATGCTTCTGTCAAGGGGGACAAGGAGCTTCTGCTAGCTTTTGATCTCTCCAAGTCCTTACTTCTGCGACTGAGCATGTTCCAGACACCCAACTAGTTAAGTTTGCGGTGAAATCAATAACGAATGTAAGATCTTCAAATTTGGAATTTTCCTAACTGTTTGCCCGGTTTGTTGCTTGCTTTTGATTTCTTGCAAGCTATCCAAAAACAACACTGTAGACGTCCCCGAACGCCCCGGGAGGAACGAGCTCCCGTTCTGTTCATTTTGGGTCACTACAGCTCAGGACTCTCAAATTTGTCACGGTTCTAAGTCTGAACCAAAGAGTCCAAATCCGGCAAATTATTTTGAGAAAAAACAGATTTTTAGAAAAGAAGTGCCAAACATGGACTGCTTTGCCAGATACAGAGTCGCCACCTAAATGTTTTTTAATGGGAAATTTAGGAAACCCTGACTCGGTGCCAAAGGCCACGTGTCCGTCATCACCAAAGTTGCCTCGGCTCGGGAACTTGGGTACGATTGGGGAACGTCACTTCGTGAGCACCCCCGCTCGCCCGATCAAAGATCGGTCTCTACTAACCATGATATCTATTTTTGAAAACTTTGTGTGTTCTTATTCCGGTTATTAGCCTAGATTACTATGTGATGCGCACAGCATATAAGTATAGACTGGGTCGCCTGAATTGGAACAAAACATTTCATGTTTGTTTTTGTTTGAAAATGGTTTGATGGTGCTACTCGCAAGTAGGCTAAGTCGTGGATTTGCCACCCTTGGGTGGGCTCAGAAAATACGATTTTGCCACTATCTAGTGGGCTTAAAACAAACAGTTTGATGATTTATTCCAATCCAAGTAACCCAACCTTCACCCACAGGCATTCAGGCAGTTATATCACATAAGCAAATAGCCTCATGGTAAGCATGCTATCATGGCATTCACTCACACGCATGCAAGGATGCTAAAGCATAAAGCTTACCGAGTACTCCAAGCCAAAAACAGAGACTACATTAGAAATCATGCATGATCCTAAATATACAGAAATGCCTAATGCAACACATGCAAAAATGCAAACTATAGCAGGCTCGACTATTCTAAACATGGCATATGAAATGCTACAACTAACATGTATTCAATTTGGAATTGAAAGTACAATGCAGTTAGTATGATGCGCCGAGCCCGGTGCATACAAAACAGATGAATGATGCAAACATGCTATCGTACTGTACGCTAATTGAAATATGCCCTAATCTAACCATCATAAGCGGATAAATAAAAGGGAGAAAGACGTGGGGTTGGAAGACATACAACACACACACGCACACTTATTACAGTTATGCCCTCGCGCAGAGGGTCTAAATAAATATACAGTCCCGAATAAAAGAATATTACAGTCCAAATATTACAGTCCGAATAATATACAAATTCCTAATTAATTAATCAAATTAACTAAGAAAGCTGTAAAACTGGCGTGCAAGAAGGGACTGCCTTGCTTCTGACGAATGATGTATGCCTGGGCTGCCTTGCGCGAAAATCCACTGGGATGCCCCAATTAGCCTCTGTTTACACTTGTTCTTGAAATGCGTGCCAAGCTCCAAAAAGTTGTCGATTCTTCATTTTGCTGCAACAGAGAACAGGAGAGGGGCATGGCAATGTATTTTCACAGATATATGCATGTCTCGATCCTCGCGCCACCAATCACGCATACCGATGCATGGTGGCCGAGGAGTCGAAATGTGCAACTCAATATAGAATGAATGCACGTGTAAACACAACAAGAACCTAGCTCCATCATGGATGATCCGGAGTGTCGGTGACTTGAAATTGAGACATGTTCCGTCACTCAGAGTACGGAACGCACCTCGTTTCCCGTGCCCGGGCTAACTCCTATCCCGAACACGATGCAATATGCATGATATGCGTGAGATGCAACTAAGATACAATCCTAACATACACAATGTTATGGAAATGAGATGTCTCGAAATGCGTGCACACGGGCATGCAAACCGAGGAAAATGACTGAATGCGATCTAAGATACAACCTAGTATGCACTATGCTGTAAAAATGAGATGCCTCGAAATGCGTGCACACGGGCACGCAAATCGAGAAAATGACATACGCAATGCAAATGACATAGAAATCTGATATGGGCTTACACTAACATGAGAGAGCCTCAGCCACACTCACATAAGAGGCCGATGGATGAAAATGAAGTGCCTCAAAATGCGTGCACATGGGCACGCAAACCGAGGCAATGACATATGCAATGTAATGGCATGGAAATGGCATATAGAATGCAACATGGACTTATACTAACATGAGAGAGCCTCATCCACACTCACATAAGAGGCCGATGGATGAAAATGAAGTGCCTCGAAATGCGTGCACACGGGCACGCAAACCGAGGCAATGACATATGCAATGCAATGGCATGGAAATGGCATATAGAATGCAACATGGACTTATACTAACATGAGAGAGCCTCAGCCACACTCACATAAGAGGCCGATGGATGAAAATGAAGTGCCTCGAAATGCGTGTACACGGGCACGCAAACCAAGGCAATGACATATGCAATGCAATGGCATGGAAATGGCATATAGAATGCAACATGGACTTATACTAACATGAGAGAGCCTCAGCCACACTCACATAAGAGGCCGATGGATGAAAATGAAGTGCCTCGAAATACGTGCACACGGGCACGCAAACCGAGGCAATGACATATGCAATGCAATAGCATGGAAAATGATCTGCAAACATGCTAATGGAATTTCAGCACTGAAATGTGGGGGAAAACAGCCCCGAAATGAGGCGAAAACACACCCGATGCATGGAATAGTCCCGAAACATGGACTTTGGCACCCAAAATGGCCTATAGCTATATCAAACATGCACAATATGGATATGAAATGAATAGACAGTAGCAAGGCAGCCCCAAAATAAGCATTTTTCCAGTTCAAAGCATGGCCAAACAGCAAACATAAATAGGGCAAAACTAGTATGCAAAAATGGCCCTAAATATGAGGTTATGAAGCAACTCACAGCTGCTGACCCCAAACAGGTTAGGGCCCTTCAACAACATTGAAGAGGGGCCAAAAATAAGCCACTTTACAGAACTGTAAAAACCTCAAAAACAAACATAGATATGGCTAAGCTCTTATGCAAGAAAATGGGCCAAAAGGTGGCCAAAGAGGCAAGTGGTATATGCGAAGCCCAAAATTAAAAATGTCCTTCTACAACATTGAAGAGAGACAAAAAATATGCACATTTACAGTTTATGGAAGCCCCTAAATCAGTATACAAACATGCTAGAAATGCAATGCAAAATGAGGCTCAAAAGTGGCTATAACATGAGGTTTACAAAGAATTCACCAAACAAGCAAAGACCCTTAATAAAACATGTTAAGAAGGTCAAAATAAGGCCACTTTCAGTTCTGATCATGGTCCAAAAATAGAAAAATGATAGGCTAGTGAAGCATGCAAGAATATTGACATACAAGGAGATATTGAAGCAAGTGCTAGATGGGGGGCTCAAACAGTGTTGATCCCTTAAGCAAAAGTGAAAAAGAGCTCAAAAGAAGGCCACTTTCAGTTAGGGCCAGAGCTCAAAACAGTAGGCATATATGGCTAAGAAATGGTGCAAAAATGAGCTAGAAAAGAGGGAAAGTGGACTTACCCTTGAAGACCAATGCTTTTGCTGCTTCTTGGACCAACTTTGATGACTCTAAGCTGCTGGAATTCCTCCCCTTGCTGCTGGAATGGAGTGGTGGTGGTAGAGCTTGGAGATGATGAAGAAAATGGAGCCAAAACTTGAAGGAAATGGAGTGATATGTATGTATATCCTCAAGCCAATTCTTGTAACCCTTTCTCTTGAGTTGGGAGGCCAGCAATATAGGCAAGAGAGGGAGAGAAGAGTCTAGGCAAAAGTGGAGGGAAATGAGGCTTCTTTTCCCTCCAAAAGGGTCCCCTGGATATAGATATTTTTGGGGGAAAACCAAGGCACAGCTGGAATGTACTCAACCGGAAGAAGCAGGCCGGCCTGGCATTTTGGCTGCAGGTGGCCGGCCGGCCACTTCCCCTAGCCGGCCGGCTAGGTCAAAGGGAAAAAAGTGGTTGGCCACCCCTTAGGATGAAGCCCCAGAAGTTAGCTTTCCAATGGAGCAAACCTTGCATTAAAATTCCTCCTGTAGAAAAAGTTATGCCCTTTTCCGTGAAGCCGCGCAGATTCGGTCCAACCAGACTTCAACCAACCACATCTCCCCCCCCTGGACTTGGACTTGGGAGATTCTTAAGTGAAAAATGAAGCCCCGGAGGTAAGATTTCCAATGGTGGTGGCCTCATATCTTAATTCCTCTTGTGCAAAGAGTTACGCCCGTTTCGGTGAAGCCGCGCAAATTTTTCTCCTCCCCGGATTCATGCTGAACCACTTTTGACCAAAAAGAAGTTGGCTTTTCAGCAAAATTGCTGGCCTCCCACCCTCCTACAAACTTTATAACAGTGAAAATAAGGTCTCCACCAAAAATGAGCCCAAACCGATGCAAAATGAAGGTTCGGGGGCCGAAACGCGCAGCCCGAGGCCCCGAAAACTGGCTGTTAGGCACCGGGAGTGGTGTTCGACCACGAAGTGGGTCTCTCAGACCTCAGTGTCTCTCAAAAGGGAGAAAATAAGACACATGCCAAAAACCAGAGCAAACAGAGATGGTTAAGCGGTCCCGAACCGAGGCACACGGCCTGACGGCTCCGAAAACCGAGAACCGGGCTCTGAAATGGGCAAAATGGCCTACAGCCACAAAATGTAGCCCACGGCCACTGAGAGATGGTCTACGGGACCTCTCCCTCCCCTCAGGAAAAGAAACAGAGAAAACCGAGTCTGGTTCGCAAACCGAGGCAAGGCACAGAAGAGGGTTCGGAAATCCGGAGGTAGGGCTCACGGCCGCGACTCTGAGACTTCTGAACGAGCGCGATATGCAACATCACCGAGCGCTCAACTGGTGACGTCTAAGTCCTAAGGTCGGTCAAAAAATGGGGTGTCTACAAACACCTCGTCATGGACTGCATTATTAACTTGTGACAAAAAGTGACCGAACTAAACGCTGTCGAAAAGAATGTCTCAGCCGAGTTGGGCCGGGCTAAAGCTTCGCTTGAGATTACGAATGCTAATAACGCGAAGCTTCTTCGCCAGCTCGGTAGAGACGAACAAGAGAGAGATGCATTGAAGGCCGAGCTTGAGAAGGTGAAAAAGGCCAGAGACAAGGCCGTGGACGATGCGAAAGACCGCGATTTCAAGGAGGCTGATGAGAACTACACAAAACAAGTTGAAGCCACCAAGGACATCTTCTATATGGTGCCATATGCTAACGACGTCTTCAACGCTTTACAAGAAGAGGCAGAGGCCGACCAAGTGGGGACAACCTAGTTGGAGCGCGATAGTGATGCAACTGCAGTAGTGGACCTAGAAGAGATTGCCATCGGGGCTGGAGATGAATTCGTTGATCTTTCGCCCCTCCCCTAGTTTAGCTTTGTATTTTTTGTCGTTTTTATTTTGAACCTTTTGTAACCGGGCTACTGGCCCCTCCTCTTGTACTTGAATTCTCAATAAATGAAAATTTTTACAACTTTTTGACTTGTAACTTTGAAATGTATGTCGCCTTCTTCCAACTATGCAATATTCTTAAACAAAGCATCCATTCACTTAGCCGAGCAAAGCATCTCAGCCGAAAGTCAAAAGTTGAACAAAACATAAACTCTTTTGGCCAGGTAAAACACCTCAGCTAGAAATTGAGACTTGAACAAGTCATCAACTCTTTTAGCTGGGCAAAATCTCCTCGGCTAAAAGTCGAGAGTTGAACAATTCATGAACTCTTTTAGCCGGGTGAAATCTCCTTGGTTAAAAGTTGGGAGTTAAACAATTTATCAACTTTTTTAGCCTGGTAAAATCACCTCGGCTAAAGTCTTGAGTTGAACAATTTATCAACTCTTTTAGTCGGGCAAAGTCTCATCGGCTAAAAGTTGGGAGTTGAATAATTCATTAACTACTTTAGCCGGGCAAAATCACCTTGGCTAAAGTCTTGAGTTAAACAATTTATCAACTCTTTTAGCTAGGCAAAATCTCCTCAGCGAAAAGTTAGGAGTTAAACAATTCATTAACTCTTTTAGCGGGGCAAAATCACCCCAGCTGGGAGACAGTTGCCCCCGGTCTACGGCAATCCACAAATCATGACAAAATTTCTAAGTATTGAATTTGAATTCATTTCCTTTATATACACATTTCACAAATCCTTGATGTAACTGAAAGAATTACATTGAAGAATGGTGGGTTATGACTGCCCTCCACCAAAAATTACATTAAAAGTTCGGACTAAAAATAATACAATTTCAAGTTGGCCGTGTTCTACAGCTGAGGTATGGCTTTGCTGTCCAAATCCTCTAGGTGGTATGCCCCTTTGCCTGCCAGACCGGTTATCCTGTAAGGTCATTTCTAATTTGCCCCTAACTTTCCTTCGCCCGGCACCAGAGTGTTGCCCATCACCTTCCGCAGAACCTAATCCCCAACCTTGAATTGTCAGGGGTGAATCGTCTTATTATACTTCTTGGAAAATTCTTGTTGGTATGTTGCGACATGGATCAGTGCCTTTTCTCGACGTTTTTCTGCGAGGTCCAACTCTAGGGCGATGGCTTCTGCATTTAAGTCTGGCTTAGGGTTTTCGCTGCGGTTGGTGGACATGCCGATGTCTAGTGGAATGACTGCTTCCATGCCATATGCCAAAGCAAAAAGCATCTCCCTAGTTGAGTGTCTTGGCGTAGTTCGGTAGGCCCATAAAACATTCGGGAGTTCCTCGGTCCACTTTCCTTTGGCTTTCTTTAGCCTTTTCTTCAATCTATCTAGAATGGTCTTGTTTGACACTTCATCTTGGCCATTCGACTGAGGATAGGCCGGTGTGGAATTGTAGAACTCTATCTTCAGCTCCTCACAAAATCCCCTGAATAGCTTTCCATCGAATTGGGTACCGTTGTCAGATATTAAGATTTTTGCACTCCAAACCACGTTATAACATTCTACCAGACGAATCTTTTCACATTCTTTTCCTTGATGGTTGCCAGGGGCTCCGCTTTTACCCATTTGGTAAAGTAACCCGTTGCGGCTATAAAGAACTTGTGGTTGCCTAGTGCGCTTGGAACTGGCCCCACTATGTCAAGCCCCCATATTGCGAACGACCAAGGACTCATGAGAGGAAAAAGTTCTCTGGCCGGCTAGTGAATTTGGTGGGTGAACTTTTGGCATTTTTACATTTCCTCGTATACTTCTGTGCGTCTGCCTGCATACATAGCCACCAGTATCCTTGCGAGATAGCGCGGTAGGCTAGAGATCTTCCACCGACATGACTTCCACACATCCTTTCATGAATTTTAAAAAGAATGGCATCGACCCTGCTTGGATGGACGCACTTGAGGTATGGACCAGTGAATGACTTCTTATACAGAGTACCAGATGGAGAAAGCCAAAACTACTCAGTTTTCACCCAGACTTTATTTGCCTCTTTCTTGTCAGTTGGCAGGATTTTTTTTTTCAGGAAAAGGATAATGAGGTCCATCCAAGAAGGACCTAGCTCGGTGCAGAGAAATTTCGTCTGTACTGAGTCTTCTATGCTAGGTCTTGGGAGGAATTCAATTGGGAGAGGGTTGGGGGTTGATTTGTCTGCCATGGAAGCCAAACCGGCCAACTCATCCATTCGGCTGTTGTCTTCGCGGCCAATTTGTTAAACTCGTATGGCTTGAAATTTTTTGACCTGCTCACTTACCAGAGTTTGGTATTTGGTCATTCTGTCATCTTTGGCTTCGTATTCCCCAGATACTTGGTTTACAACGAGTTGGGAGTCACTGTACACCATTAGCTCGAATGCTTGCAGTTAGAGTGCGCTCTTCAACCCGGCTAGCAGTGCTTCATACTCGGTTTCATTGTTGGACGCGGCGAACCCGATTGTTATGGAGTGTTCAATGGTCAGTCCATCTGGTGAGATCAAAACTACGCCAAAGCGCCATCGACAAAAAGTTTCCACATTTCGCCGATAAAAAGCTTCTAACATTCTGTGGGGTCTTGGAACTTTTGAAGGATCAAGTGTTATGAGTTGCGTGGTCGTTCAGCTATTTTCGTATCAAGTGCGTTGTCAATGATTGCAACTTGTATGACTTCATCTCTCCTCTGGCGATGCGGTGCTGGATCCAACAGGTTGCCCCGTTATTTTCAAATCCATTAGTACATTGCCAAGAGGTGGTTGTTCTTCAAGTGGCGAATCTGTGCTTGAGCGCGCAATTTCCGTGTCGTCTTCTATGCTAGGTTGGTTAAGAGGTATGGCTGGACCAGGGTGGGAGTTGGCTGTGCGATTTTCGCAGTGCATACCCCCCTTAGCCCAGTTGCATCGGTAAGGTCCATCGGGCAAACCGCGTGGCTTCCAGGTGAAAATTTAGCAATGAAGTCGGTTAATGCTTGGGCCTTGATGGTGGTTCTGGGTTGAAACTTGATGTCGAATTACCCCAACTCAACTACGAACTTCAAGATTTAACAGGAGAAGTTTTCTTGCTCAAACAAGGCTTTCAACAGAAACTCAGTTAGCACAACGATCGTATGTGCATGGAAGTAATATGCTAACTTCCTGGAGGCCATCATCAATGCCAAGGCCAGTTTCTTAAGCGGAAAATATCTTGATTCTACTGGGAGTAAAGTCTTGCTCACGTAGAAGATCGTCAGATGTTGTATGTCTTCTGCCCGAACAAGCACTGCGCTGATAGCATGTTGAGAAACAACCAGATAAAGATAGAGTTCCTCGCTTTGCGTTGGCGTGACAAGGAGTGAAGCGGAAGATAGGTATGTCTTCAGTTCGGCCAACGCCCTGTCGCATTCTTCGTCCCATGAAAATTTAGATTTAAGGGCTTGAAAGAAAGGGCGACAACAATCTGATGACCGGCTAATAAATCTATTAAGCGGTTGCCATATTGGCAAGATGTTGCACGTTCTTTGCTGAGTTGGGTCACTTCAACTCTTGGATGGCCTTGATTTGAGTGGGATCAGCTTCAATTTCTTGGTTGGTTACCAAGAAACCCAAGAATTTCCCTGATCCCTCACCGAAGGCACACGTTGATGCGTTCAGACGCAGCTTGTGTTGTTTGAGAATGGCGAACATCTCCGTCAGGTCGGCTAAGTGGTTGGCTTCACATTTGCTTTTTATAACCATATCGTCGATATAAGTGTCCATTGTGTGGCCGAGCAAAGGGGAGAACATCCTGGTAATCACCCTCTAAAAGGTTGCCTCAGCGTTCTTTAGCCCAAAGGGCATAACTCTATAGCAGAACAACCCCCTTTATGTTGTGAAATAGGTAATCTCCTGGTTGGGCTCGTACAAGGCGATCCGGTGATAGCCATGGTAGGCATCCAAGAAATTGAGTTAGTTATGCCCAACTATAAGATCCATCAATTGGTCGATTCTGGGTAAAGGGAAACTGTCTTTAGGACAAGCTCAGTTGACTGTCTTCCAGTCAACACAAACTCGCCATTTTTCATTCTTCTTTGGTACAACGACCATGTTGGAAACCCACCGAGGGTACTGTATCTCCTGGATAGCCCTCGCTTCAAGCAAGTTCTTCACCTTTTCCGCCACTACTTTGGTGTGATGAAGCGCTGATTGCCGTGTTGTTTGAACGACCAGTCTAGCATCAGGGAAAACATTGAGTTAGTGGTAGATGAAGTTTAGATTGATGCCAGACATGTTGTAAGGCGCCCATGCAAACACTTCGATGTTCGCCACCAATAAATTCACCATCTTTAATCGTTCTTGGGCGGTAAGGGTGGATCTTAGCAGAAAAAACTTCTCAGGATCATTTTCGTTGATCCTTACCTCCACCAAATCTCCAACCGCCTTTTCCTCAACTCTGGTAGCCACATCGTCCAAGACGCTTTGGTCTTCCGGTCCTTCGATCATTTGTATGAAGCCTTTGGCAGCTCGACTGCCGTTCATTACTACAAAACACTACTTGGCCATAACTTGATCGCCCCAACCTTCTTCTATTGTCCCAGCAGCAGAGGGGAACCTCATGACTTGGTGGTAAGTAGATGCCACCGCTTGCATGGCATGAAGCCATCCTCTACCTAGGATCAGGTTGTACGTTGAGGGCACCTTCAACACCCAGAATTCCACTTGCTTAATGACTGACCCTGCTTTAACCGGTAGGATGATCTTGCTTACTGGCCACTCTGGCTGTAAGTTAAAGCCAACCAGTGGCGAGATTGCTGGGGCCAAGTCCTTGTCGTTGAGCTTGAGTTGCTTGAAAGCATCGTAATACATTATTTTAACCGAGCTGTCTTGGTCAATCAAAATGCACCTAATGTCAAAGTTCTTCACGCAAAGCGTGACCACCAGCGCATCATTGTGTGGCGTCTAAATGCGCTCAAGATCTCTACTTGAAAAGCTGAGGATATCTTTCACCTCGGTCTTGCCTTTCTTGACGGCTGGTGTATTTTGTTCGTTAAAATATATATATTTTTTCTTTTTGTTAAACTTTGTTCTTGTTATTATTATTTTGTTATGACTTTTTTTCTTTTAGTGGTGGTAATATATTTCTTCTGTTAATGAATAAGAGGATTAGGATTTTTTCTGTTAGTTATTATGTTTAGCTGGATGATTTAATTTCTGTTAGTTAAAATTTGTTCTTGTTATTTTTGTATTAGTTAAAATTTGTTGTTGTTCTTCTTCTTTTTCTTATTTTATTAGTTACTATTTCTTCTTGTTATTTATTTATTTTTTTTTTTGATAAATCAAATATTCTTGTTGTTATTTATGTTTAGATGGATGATTTAATTTCCCCTATACAAGGGCCTAGTGAGATCGCTACTGAACAACCTACAACACAAGAACATGAGAATGAAAGCACAAAAAATTAGTCTAACAGTGTCAAGGATAAAAGAGAAAGATCTTTGGTTTAGGATCATTTCACGAAATTGAAGTGTGAATCTAGTAAAAGACCTATGGCTTCTTGTAACTATTGTGGTACAACTTATGCATCTGATCCTAAAATTAATGGGGCAACATCAATGCGAGCTTATATACAATCAAGATGAAAAGCAAACTACACTAAGTTTTAAATGAAAAAATGAAACTGGTGCCGGGGAACAGTTGGTAATCTTGTGGCTGCAAGCTTT
Source organism: Camellia sinensis (assembly GCF_055761805.1). Classification (NCBI taxonomy): domain Eukaryota; kingdom Viridiplantae; phylum Streptophyta; class Magnoliopsida; order Ericales; family Theaceae; genus Camellia; species Camellia sinensis. The sequence goes on from NC_138966.1 coordinate 21,218,047, forward strand.
AGTGTTGACGCATGTAGAAAGGTCCTAGCAAAGATGATAATAATAGATGAATTGCCATTTAAATTTGTGGAGGGTGAAGGATTTAGGCAATATTTGCGTGTGGTGCAACCCAAGCAGTTAAAAATCCCATCTAGGATTACCATTGCCAAAGAATGTATGTCAATATTTGTGAGTGACAAGAAGGCTTTGAAGAATGCACTTAGAGGTCAACGACTATGTCTTACCACAGACACTTGGACATCAGTGCAAAACTTCAATTATATGTGTCTCACTGCACATTTTATTGATTGTGATTGGAAACTTCATAAAAAAGTGTTGAACTTTTGTATAGTTCCAAATCACAAAGGTGACACACTTGGTAAAGTGATTGAGGATTGTTTGGCAACATAGGGAATTGATAAGTTTCTCATAATCACGGTTGATAATGCAAGCTCAAATAATGGTCTCATTAACTTTTTGAAGTGAAAGACGAAGATAAGAAAGAATACCATATTAGAGCATGACTTTTTACATGTGAGGTGTTGTGCTCACATATTGAATCTAATTGTTTGCGAGGGATTGAAAGAAATTGATGATTCCATAACAAGAATTCGGCGTGTTAAAAAATTTGTGAGATCCTCTCCATCTAGAATGGCCAAGTTCAAATTATGTGTTGAAAAAGAGGGCATTGAGTTTAATGGTAAACCTTGTTTGGATGTGGCTACCCGGTGGAACTCCACGTATTTCATGTTAGAACGGGCTATACAATTTCAAAAGGCTTTCGAGCGGTTAGATGATGATGACACTCATTTTCGCTTGAATCTTAGAGAGGGTGAGGTTGGTGAGGTTGATAAGATTGATGAGGTTTGTGAGGAGAGAGAAGTTGGTGACATTGGTGAAGAGGACGAAGTTGCTTTAAGTAATAATGGTGGCAAAGGAAAAGAGAGAAGAAACACAACTGGACCGCCTACAAAACATGATTTGAAAAAGGCGAGATTGTATGTCAAGTTCCTAAATTTGTTTTACAATGCCACATTACATTTTTCAGGTTCTTTATATGTCACTTGCAATGCATTTTTTATTGAAATTATGTTGATAAAAAATGCAAGCATTGAATTGTGTGAGAATGAAGATGTAAGCTTGCATTTAATGGCACTTGGCATGAGTTCCAAGTTTGATAAGTATTGGGGTAAATTTGACAAGGTTAATTTGTTATTGTTTGTTGTGATTGTAATTGATCCCCGTTACAAACTCAATTATATTCAATGGTAATTGGAATAAATTTATGAAGCTAAGCATGTTGATGATTTGATGATGAAACTAAAGAATGAGTTAACATGATTATATGATTGGTATGCTTTGAATGTTCAAAGTGGTAGCGTGCAAACACAAACTGTGGGGGAGTCATCAAGGGTAATGGATTTGGATGAAGAACATGACATGGATGTTTGGGCAAAAATGAAATCCAAGTATAAGATGCGTTTGAAGAAACAAAGTAACATGGTTAACAAATCTGAGTTGGAGAAGTTTTTGGCGGATGATTGTGAAAAAAATAATGATGGTTTTGATATATTGGGTTGGTGGAAGGCTAATTCCACTAAGTATCGCATCCTCTCTCTCATAGCTCGTGATGTTCAAGCTATTCTCGTGTCTACAGTTGCCTCAGAATCTGCTTTGAGCACGGGAGGTCGTGTGCTGGATCTATTCTGTAGCTCTTTATCACCCATCACGGTAGAGGCCCTCATTTGTACATAAAATTGGTTACGTTCCCCATCTCAAATCAGTCTTAGAGATCAATTGGATGAATTGGAAGATATTGAATCAGGCACATTCCTTGATCAATAAATATTTCTTATTTTCTTTCTTTTATATTTTGTGAGAGTTATATGTTTAACACTTGAATTTCTTTTGTTTTGCTTCTTTCATGTTTTTTTAGTGCTTATGGAAGGATCAAGTAGCAAGGATGTCAACATCATTGATTGATGTCAGAAAGCAATGGTAACAAGTTGAATATTTTATCTAATTTTTTTTAATGTATTTATGTTAAATTCAATTCTTATGAGAATATTTTTATTATTTTTACAAGACTTCTATTGTTTTGTTGGTTGGAAAATATGTCAAATTTCTGCACATTTCATTTTTTGATTTTTGAGATTTGAGTATTAATAGTTAGAAAGGCAAGAAATTGCATAATTCATTTAGATTCTTTTTATGTTAAATTCAATTATGATTGTAACAATTTTATTTATTTATTTTGGCAATACCTCTTTTGCTTGCTTGGTTGGAAAATGCATACTCTATCTATTTTATTTTCAATTTTTTAATATTAATAGTTTGTAATATTTGGTTATGGATATATGGTTCTTTTTTTCTTTCTTTTTTTTTTTTGGGGGGGGGGGTAATATATGATATATGGTTCTTATTTAGTTTTGAATGGACCACAAAATACTTGCTTGATATATGGTTCCTATTTGTTTTGAATAAAAAAATAGTTGTTGGATATATTTTGATAAATTTTGGTATGTTTGGTTTGTTTGATATGTTTGATGCATTTTTATTTTTTTATTTTTTAGCTCTTACTAGACAAGAATTTCAAAGCCCAATTCTTTTTTCTTTTCTTTTTTTTTTTTGTGGGTAAATAAAGTCCAATTTAATTTGATAAAGCATATGTAAAAATTATGCTTAGGTGTTGTTGGACTTTAGTTTCTAAGGCCCGAATTCATTTTTGTAATGGATAAAAAGCAGGCCTAAAATGTGAGGCCCAAAACGTAGCACTGCTCCGAAACCGCATATAGCGGTTTGGTTCGGTTTGTAGGTGTCTTCTGGTCTGTTCGGTTTCAAAAAAATAAAATCGAGTATTTCAGTTCGGTTTAAAAACTATGAAAAAATCGACTAAACCGTACTGATTTCACCCCTACTTTCAATACCAATTTCATTACTTGTACAAAATAATCATTTGAGTTGTTTTAGGGCCAAACTCCTTTTTTTCCCGATTTCATCCCAAACACCAAAATACACCATTCTAACCCAACAAAAGTTCATAATTACTCTCATAACCATTTCCATCACATTCATTTGAAAATCACTCTTTTGATTTTAAGCCAAAACCCTCGGTTTGTTTAAAATCACCATAAGTTCCAATATTTCTTACACATCGACAAATAACTAAGTTAAAACTCATAGAAGAGAGTAGAAAGTCCCTACCTCAAAGTTAGGAGATGAACAAAGCAAGGTGGAACCTTCAACAACATCGAAACCAAGTTTCAATCGGATCAAAACGGAGCTCTTAGAATGCTCTAACTTTTTCTCAAGGACACTAGGGTAGGAAACCCAATGGATCTGGGTTAAAATGTCGAGAGAGAGAGAGAGAGAGAGAGTGACGATCTAGGGTTTTGAGAGAGAAAGAGATGAAAAAGTGATAAAAAAGAAGGCTACTACGAACTGATATACACACAGTCCGCTCGAGCGCAAGAGTTAACGCTCGAGCGTCAAACACAACAATTTGTTCCGCTCGAGCGTAGAAAATGAAGCTCGAGCGTAGAATACACACATTGCAACATTGAATACTTGAGCGCCCACCCACTTGAGCGTAGGAAATGCCGCTCGAGTGTAGAACGCACTCTCCCAGTAGTTTTGCAGACCTGCAAAAGTACTAAGAGTTCACAAAGCCTGCTCGAGTGCAAGAAGTGTTGCTCGAGCGAAAGAGGAAAAATCTGGACAACAAAAGGTTTGAAAACCAAGCAACCAACCTGTTCTAAACACAACCACTACAACCTAAAAGCCAAACTCAAGCAATAATAAGGTGGAAAAAGACATAAATAACATTCAAAAATCATAAAACCCGAGTCCAGAATATAAGATTGGTCGGGTCAAAACCAGAATTGCTATAACCTCCTCTCCTTAAAGAATTTCGTCCTCGAAATTACCAATTATGTTTCAAAACCAAATTTTAAGCAATTACCATAATGATTGTAAATCAATTTCATCCTCATGACCCATCCACCGATCATTTGATCCCATCAAAATGATGAACGAATCCGCAATACTAAATACACAACTCATTTTCCCAAAACATATACAATATTTACATTAAATCCATGTTTTCGAAACATACACAACATACACAATGTTTTCATATTCTCAAAACATATACAATGCTTTCATATTTCATTAATATAATCAGATTCTAATACATGTTCAAACATTAACAAACAAGTCCGGATACTTCTTACGGACTTCCAACTCACATTTCCAAGTTGCTTCCTCAACCTCGTAATGTTTACACAATACCTTAACCAAGGAGATCGTCTTGCTTCGCAAGACTTGGTCCCGGGTATCCAAGACTCTCACCGGTCTCTCCTCGTACGAGACATTCTCATCTACCTCTAAGTCGGTCCAATCCAACATGTGCGATGGATCTGGTTCATACTTCCGAAGCATGCTAATATCAAACACATCATAAACCCTATAAATCTATCCATTATTTCATCAAACCTTATAGTTGAAATTAGTCTCTCTATCACTTGTCCTATTTTACTAGGAGCAATCATCCTTAGTTATCTCTAATAATTTCTCAATTCTTATTCTAAAAATACTTCCTAATCATAAATTTGCCAAAATTTCTATCCAATATAACTATAAACTGTATTCTAAATTTTCTCCTAAATCTCTTTCTCACATAAAATTTTTAAAAGCTCTCTCTCTAAATGTGAATTTTAAAAAACTGTGAATCTAATAAATAAATAACTCAAAAATTTTCTCTTCAACCAAACCTTATAATATAAATATGTGGTACACATCCTCTCTCTCTCTCTCTCTCTCTCTCTCCAAAATTGATTTCATAACTTGTAAAACATCTTCAAATTTCTAGTGATAATTTTAGATTGGACCCAAAGCCCTTATTCAAACAACTCTAATGTGATAAAAGTTGAGAAAATCAATATTAAATAAAAAATGAGATTTTTATCACACATCATCAGTTACATAATTTTTGAATAATACATTGGAAGTATTTTTATAAGTACCAATAAAGGTCAAAATTTTAGATATGATTCATGATGAAAATCACAAAATACTGTGCGAGGAGCAAATATTCAGGCAAGCCCGCACTCCTTTCTTCCAGGCTCCGCTTCTATCCGGTCACCTGCAAGCAAATAACGGTGAGCTACCCGGCGGTGTGTGGCCGGAAAAACCCTCCAACGATCAAGTTAGCGCACACCTTAGGATAGAGAGAGAGAGAGAGAGGAGTGTTTGAGTGTAAGAATTTCCTTACAAAGTGTTCCTGTATCGCGTATGGGGGGCGCAGACATGCTTATATACCCTTCTGCGCTCAAAATCAACTCCCATTGGTCTCTCGACACGTGACTCTGTTATCCCATCTGTCAACACAAATCTTACTATACATCACCTAACCCAACTGCCAACCCACTCTGCTGGGAGCATGGCAGCCGGGCAACATTATCTCGGCTATCAACGGCCATACTAAACATGCCCAAGTGCAGTTGATGTCGTAGTTTCCTACTACCGGGCTTAATTCTAGCCGTGCTCAATTGTATTTCGACGAAGCTGAGCTGGAGATTGGTAACGCCGGTCAGCCAAAGACCTTCTCGGCCAAGCTCCAAGCACAGGCCTTCCTACCGGGTTAAGGTGCGTGCATTACAACCTTGCAACGCGTGAGCCGGGGAGCCTCATCTAGGCTGTTCCTCCACCTGTCCGGCCTTCGCGGAACCGAGATCAGATAACTCGGTTCCACGTGGGCTTTGCCATTACCGAGCAATATCACGGCCTGATCTTGGAGCCCAATACCTCGGCCCAAATCTGTCCGGCTAACGTCAAGGCCCAATCTGAGATCATAAATCTCCCTCTCAATTGCCCCTTAATTCCGTCCGCAAAAGCGTGACTGGGATTATTTATTTCGACCAGGATAACACTTCCTTGGTCCTCAGATTGTGAAATGGCGACCGGGCTAGTTGACATTCCTGTCTGCAAACTTGCCCGATTATACTCCTCGATTGACGTCCTCTTCTTCAAAAGTAGCCCGGTTGACTCAACTCTTCAACCTGTCTCTTCAGTTCTGACGTCGTCATAAATGGGGACACGTAGCGGGCTGCCATTGGTTCTCGAGCAGCTAATCCGCCGTCTTGCCAGAATTTGAATTTGGGCGGTCTCGTTTCCTCTATAAACATTCCCCCCCTCATCTTCCTTGAGCTCTTACTGACTCACTGCCATTCCAAGCAACCCAGAGCTCTTGCCTCTCCTCTGCCATTCCTGAACTCACGCTCGAAGAAGAAGCAGCCACTGCTCCATATTGGTAAGCCCTCCAACCCTTGTTATTGTTATTTTCCTTGATAGTTCACATAATAGGGCAATAAAACGTAGTTCTTAGGACATAGGCCATAGAAATCGTCCCAAACCTCTCACTGTTCATGGTGTTCTTCATTTTCGCTGATGAACTTCGAAGAACTGGGGCGGACCGAGCTCCAGGCCTTCGTTTGATCCAAAAAACCATCCCGACCGAGCAAATAACCTGTTAGACTTAACCATAGCAAGAACCGGGATAACAAAGGTCTTGGCCGCTCAACTAGGCTAAAATCTGGTCTGCTTGGGCGGCCGAGCTCCTTGGTTAGCCTCTACGACCGAGGTGGTTTGGCACTCTAGACGACTAAGCTAAAGTCAAGCTCGCTTTGCGCGACCGCGCTCCCTCTTACACTTGCCCTCATTTTCCTGCAGAGTCCAAGGGGACCACTGACCATTCTTGAGGCTCCCAAAGACCGAGCAGCCACAAATCACCTGACAGTGCCAAACCACAGCCGAGCTAATTTAGCCGGTCGTAAATGGGGAAATTCCGCTTCCTCGTAGATACTCCGGCTGCCTTGGCCGTGTTCAGGGAGGAGTACGGCATCCCGGCCGACGTCCACCTTGAGCTTGCAGAAGAGCAAACAACGCCTTGGGGCATATCAGAACAATGCCCCTTCACCGTGCTATCTATCATCGAAGGAGGCCTCCGCTTCCCACTCAACCCACTTATCACCGAGTTCCTCTGTCGCACCAGGCTGGCACCCACACAAGTGTCCACCAACACTTACCGAATTATCAACGGCGTCCATGAACTGAACAAACGGCTAGGCACCAACTTAGGTTTAGCCGAGATATTAAGGCAATACACGATGGGTCACACTGGTGACGACCTAGCCTATTATTTGAAAATCAGACCGGGCAAGGAGAAAATTGTAACCGGCACCCCGGATAAAGACTTGCACGACGACGATTTTTTCTGGGTGTCGGGCAATTACGAAACAGACGACGTACCGGGCTGGTTTATAAGCAAGAACTTCGGTTCCTCATGTAAGCCGCTCAAACTTGCTCGGTCAGCCTACCTTCTTTATTCTGTAATTAACCAGTTTTCTTGTTTCTTTTGCAGCAATCCAAGCCTTGCAAGCCAACTACCAATTTCCCAACGTAGAGGCAATTCAGACCGTGCTCCGCTATCGCCACCGAGATTGCAACGAGCTGCTCGGTTACACTCCAACCTACAGATACTCAGCTCCACGTCAGAGTAAAGTTATAGACTTTCTCCGCACTCCAACTCCTCCTCCAGACCCAAATCTTCTAGACGTTCCGCTAATCCGGCTGACCGAGGAACAAGAGATGGCTAAAAGAAGCCACATCAAGAATCTCCTCACAGCCACATCTGCCGAAATACCAAGCATTTCTCTCCCGTCTCATGCTGCTGGTCAATCCAGCAGCCCTGTGGTTGCCCTGGCATCTCCAGCTGCCGGGCAATCCAGCCAACCCCACCGGGCAGGCAAAAGACCTCGCGCAGATCTAACTGCCGAGCTGGTTGCCGAGCTAACAACTGAGCAGCCCACCAACACTGCTGATCCCATTCCACCATGGCGGTCGCAGCTCAAGCACCGGGGCCAAGATATCCTGACAAATGCTTCTGTCAAGGGCGGTAAGGAGCACTTGTTGGCCTTTGATCTCTCGAAAGCTCTCTTGCTGCCAAGTGACGTGGTTGGCAGCGATCACGTCCCTGACACCCGGTTGGTGAAATCGGCAGTGAAATCCATGACCAGGGTAAGGATCCAATTTCCACTGAAATTTTACAAGTGTTTGCCCGGTTCCTTCACTAATCAAATTCGTTTCTTGCAGGCTATCCAAAAGCAGCACCTGGTAATGGAACTCATCCACAGATTTCGGCAAAAGGCAAATGACACAGCCAGCCAAGTCCAGAGCCTCCAAGCCGAGCTTGGCCGGGCAAAAGTATCTCTCCAAATCGCCAATGCTGACAACAACAGGTTGCACGGTCAGCTTGGAGAGGCCGAGAAGAAGCGCGATGAGCTCCAGGCCGAGCTAGACGCTCTGAAAAAGTCAAGGAAGAAGGACTGCCGAGATGCAAACAACGCTGGTTTCCTACAAGTCGAGGAAAGCTACAAGAAGCAGGTCTTCGCTACCCAAGACATCTACTTCAAAGCGGGTTGGAAGTCTGCCTGCAAGCATCTCGGTCAGGGTCCTGATACTGACGTCTTTGTCACCCCACCGCCTGCTTCTCTGCCGGCCTACCTCGTGCCATATGCCAATGACGTCTTCAATGCATTACAGGCTGAGGCAGAGGAAGGCCAATCAGAAAGGACCATCTAAACTCTGGAGGATTGGGTACTGATTTGAGTCTGAGTAGTGCCTATCATCTTCAGACAGATGGCCAATCAGAAAGGACCATCCAAACTCTGGAGGATTTACTGAGAATGTGTGTCCTTGATTTTCAGGGAGATTGGGAGAGTCATCTGCCATTAGTTGAATTCGCCTACAACAACAACTACCATTCGAGTATTGGTATGGCGCCTTTCGAGGCATTGTATGGCAGAAAATATAGATCTCCGATTTGCTGGGCAGAAGTTGGAGATGGGCCTTTGCTTGGGCCCGAGATTGTTTATGAAACAACTGAGAAAGTGAAACTGATACAACAAAGATTGAAAACTGCACACAGCAGACAGAAGAGTTATGCTGACGTCAGAAGACGAGACAGAGAGTATGAAGTGGGTGATCACGTATTTGTAAAAGTGACACCGATGAAAGGCCAGACTCGTTTTGGAGTCAAAGGCAAGTTAGCACCGAGATACGTCGGACCATATGAGATTATTGAGAAAATCAATCCGGTGGCGTATCAAGTTGCGCTCCCTCCTGAAATGGAACATATGCATAATGTTTTCCACATTTCGATGTTAAGAGATTATCTCCGGGATCCTTTCCATGTAATAGAGCCTACCCACGTAGTGTTGAGTGATGACTACACTTACGAGGAACGGCCTATACAAATTGTAAATAGACGGATCAAGAAGTTGAGAAACAAAGAGATCCCGTTGGTGAAAGTCGACTGGTAGAACCATGGTGGCATGTATGCCACTTGGGAAAGGGAAGACGACATGGCTAAAAGATATCCTGAACTGTTTCCACCGAACCCTGTTTTCTTCCAGACTGAAGGTAACTCGAGTTTAGAGGACTAAACTCTTTATAAGGAGGGGAGACTGTAACAACCCTCATGCTGCTTACCGACTAATGACTGATTAACCGCTAATTACTGTTAACCGAGACTGATTATGACTGATAATTGAACTGAATAAACTACGGAACTGACTGACTGAAAACTGGAACTGAATTGACTGAGTATGTACGTTTGAATTGCATTCTATCTGTTGATTGTTTATTTGATCTGTTCGTATTTTAGTGTTTAAACTGCTAATTGAAGGCCTTATCGGCGGCCGAATCCGGAATTGATTAATGTTTTATGATCGTCATAATTAATGTGATTTTATGGTATAATTATCTGAAAACTGATTAGGTGTGAGTAAATTAGATTAAATATTGATCAATTGCTTAAGTTGGCCTTATTTACCAAACTACCCCTAGTGGCCACTATCTCAATATAACATGTGAGCCTTGTATACACTTGAAACAAACATTTCCTCAGCCCTTTTTCCTTGCTCTGGCCGACCAAGAAAAGGAGTAGAGTGTTTCAACTTGATTCATCTTTAGAATTGCTTGGAATTGGAGGAATTGAGAGGAGTTCTTGCTAGATTAAACCTCTAGACTTGCATTCAAGGAACCTAGGTATGAATTTCATCTTCTCGATTTGTCTTTAAGTTGATTCATGCATGGTTCATGTCTAATTGTAGAGCTAAGTCATGAATTGGTTCATTAATGGTGAATTGAAGCTCATTTCATGCATGCGTGTTTGTAATATAGATGTTTGAGTTGTTTTCATGGCAAAAGGGTACATGCATGTTCATAATTATGTTTAAGTCCATGATTTCACCATGTTTTGAAAAGATTGGCTCCTTAGAGCATCAAATTGGAGCTTCAAAATGATTTAAATTCATGCATGATTGCATGTCCTCCATGTTTATGTTATTGGTTTGAAATTGAGTGTGAATTAAACACCCTTGGGCTTTGATTTCTCAAATTGAGCTTTAAACCATGTTATTCTATGTGTTTATAAATGTTTTCCAGAAAATGGGCCCAAGAGGATTGGTTTTGATGTATTTGAATGTGAGTTTGAGCTTGGAGGTGCAATCTGGAATTCCCAGATTCTGCACTTCCGCTCGAGCGGAGGAAGTGCCGCTCGAGCGTGGAATCCGAGCATCCAGTATCTCTGCACTATTTTACAGTCCGCTCGAGCGGAGGATTGGGCGCTCGAGCGGAGTCATGTCTCAAGCTCGAGCGGGTGTCGAGCGGGGATTTCACCCATCCAGTACTTTTACAGTACGCTCGAGCGGGAAAGTTTACGCTCGAGCGTGTACCTTTGTTGCATGACCACTCGAGCGGGGAAACATGCGCTCGAGCGGGACTCTGTTTTTTCTAAAAATTCCGAGACTGTTTTCTGATCACATCTTTGCATCCTCATCCCATTTAGGCATTCTTAGACCTAGTCTAAGGCATCTTATTGAGGATATAGATGTAGAACACACCGAGGCAAATTAGGGATTAAGTTGTTATCTCCCAACTGTATAGCTTAGTGTGTGTTCAATCTGTTAACTGTGTAGGGTTGGCGACTGGGGAGACACGCTCTAGCATACTGTAGCCCAAACTCTGTGAGTAACAACTGTGTAAAGATATGTTCAAAATGATTATCTTCTGAACAATTGAACTGCACTGCTTTTTGAACTGTTACTGTTAATTGAATGAATGTATGTCCTCTATTCTGAACTGTATTATGGCATCCTTAGCACCTACTGTTTACTGTAACTGTTACAGAGATCTCTGTCGGTTCCCTCGTGGAACCACTACTGTTTACTGATTGATGGCCATCATTACTGTTCGGTCTTTAAGACCTACTGTTTACTGCTATGCTAATGGATGTACCACATATGATTGAATAACTGTTCTGATTGAAAGACTGAAGTATTGTTTAATGAACTGATTTCATTACTGTAAGGACATTTCATTCATAACCCCTTTACGCATTATGTTATTCACTGGGCTTTAGCTCACTGTTTATATATATATATATGTAGGTGCTCAGCCACCAGATCGGAGCTAGGAGCGCGGGTTAGACTCCAGTTTTGTCAAGCCAGCCTTTGTGCCTCACTGCGAGGTTCCGAGTTGCCATGCTATGGCTTTGGGGTGTCTTGTTTTTCCCCCGTCTGTCTCCGTACTGTTTGGTTTACTGTATAGACTGTCAGCTACTAACTGTACTGTTATCAAGGGATTTGGTCCCTGTACTGTGTGACTGTAAATTTTGTATAGACTGTACTGTTTGTATATGTGAATGCTTGAAAAATCTTTTTGGCATACAGACTGACACAGCTCAATGGACACTATTTATTTACTGTTTTGGCTTCCGCCAGGCCCTGTACTCTGTTTTATTATTCTACTGTTCTGCAGGCCTTCGGTAATCTCGGATTACTGGCCGGTTACGGTGCTAAACCCATAGGGCCGGGTTTGGGTCGTGACATCCCTCAACCGGAGTAGGGCATCTCGGTTGGAATCGCTGAGTCGAACAAACCGTCAACTCCTTCAACCGGAGTAACTCATCTCGGTTGGAATCCTTGAGTCAAACAAACCATCAACTCCTTCAACCGGAGTAACTCATCTCGGTTGGAATCCCTGAGTCGAACAAACCATCAACTCCTTCAACCGGAGTAGCTCATCTTGGTTGGAATCCCTGAGTCGAACAAACCATCAACTCCTTCAACCGGAGTAACTCATCTCGGTTGAGAATCTCAAGTATTCAAAGCAATCAATCAAAATGCTAAGGCAAAGAAGACACTTCTATATATTGACAAAAAGAATTACATTCTGAAGTGTAAGGCAAAAAATTCCTTTGCACAAAAAGAAAACAAAAGCTAGAAATAGTATAATTTGAGATTGGCCGCATTCCATGGCCGCGGGATTGCTCTACCATCCAAATCCTCCAAGTGGTATGCCCCCTTGCCCGCCAGACCGGTTACCTTGTAGGGTCCTTCCCAATTTGCACCTAGCTTGCCTTCTCCTGGCACCAGGGTATTGCCCATAACTTTCCTCAAGACCCAATCACCCACCTTGAACGGTCTGGGGTGCACCGTCTTGTTGTACTTCCTGGAGAGCTCTTGTTGGTAGGCGGCCACATGGATAAGAGCCTGTTCCCGGCGCTCTTCCACCAGATCCAATTCCAGAGCAATGGCCTCGGCGTTCAGCTCGGGCTCAAAACTTTCACTTCTGAGAGTGGGCATGCCAACTTCCGATGGAATGACCGCCTCCATGCCATAAGGAAAAGCAAATGGAGTTTCCCCGGTCGACCTCTGAGGGGTTGTACGGTATGCCCAGAGGACGCTGGGGAGTTCCTCAGCCCACTTTCCCCTCGCCTTCTCCAGCCGTTTCTGCAGCCCGTCAAGAATGGTCTTGTTCGACGCCTCGGCTTGACCGTTGGACTGTGGGTAAGCCGGTGTGGAGTTGTAGAATTCAATCTTCAAATCTGCACAAAACCCTCTGAATAGGCGACCGTCAAACTGGGTGCCGTTATCAGAGATCAAAATTTTTGGGACGCCGAACCGTGTTACCACATTCTGCCAGACAAACCGCTTTACGTCTTTCTCCTTAATTGTTGCCAAAGGCTCAGCTTTAACCCACTTGGTGAAGTAGTCCGTTGCCGCGATGAAGAATTTGCAGTTGCTTGGTGCTGTTGGGAGCGGTCCCACTATATCTAACCCCCACATTGCAAAAGGCCAAGGGCTGGTGAGGGGAAGAAGTTCTCTAGCCGGCTGGTGGATTTGATGTGCAAACTTCTGGCACTTTTCACACTTGCGAACATATTTCTGGGCGTCGGCTTGCATGCACGGCCACCAATAGCCTTGTGAAATAGCTCGGTAGGCCAAGGACCTGCCCCCAATGTGACTGCCACAGATGCCTTCGTGAATTTCATACAGGAAGGTTTCCACGCTACTCGGGTGCACACACTTCAGGTAAGGACCGGTGAAAGACTTTTTGTACAAAATGCCTGTAGGAGAGAGCCAAAACCGCTCTGACTTTACACGCACTTTGTGTGCTTCCTTCTTGTCAGTTGGAAGAGTCCATTCTCTGAGAAAAACGATGATAGGGTCCATCCAGGAAGGACCTAGCTCGGCGCAGAATACTTCCGTCTGCCCGGTTTCTTCAATACTAGGTCTCGGTAGGAATTCAATCAAAAGAGGGTTGGGAAATGAGCGGTCGACCATAGAGGCCAAGCCGGCCAGCTCATCTGCCTGGTCATTTTCTTCTCGCCTGATCTGTTGGACCCTGATCGCCTGGAATCGCTTGATGTGGTCCCTGACCAAAGCTTGGTACTTTATCATTCTGTCATCCTTTGCCTGGTAGACCCCAGAAACTTGGTTAACCACAAGTTGGGAATCACTGTAAACCATTAACTCTGATGCCTGCATCTGAAGCGCACTCTTGAGACCGGCCAAAAACGCCTCGTACTCGGCCTCATTGTTGGATGCTAGGAAGCCAAGGGTGATAGAGTGTTCAATTGTCAACCCGTTTGGTGATATCAAAACTATACCTAGCCCGGCGCCGTAACGGTTCGAGGCTCCATCAACAAAAAGTTTCCACATCTCCCCCACGAAGAGCTTCCAGCATTCTGAGGGGTCCTGAGAGGCTTGAAGGTTGATGGGGTCACAACTGCTCGGCTGTTCGGTTTCAAGTTTTGTGTTGATTGGTTCCAATTCAGTCACCCTTGATGATTCGGCACCGGACTCAGTAAGTTGATCTGCAATGCTCAAGTCCGTAGGCGAATCACCAGGTTGCGGTATTATGCCGATCGCAGGTTCTGAGCTGTGTGGTTCCATTTCTTCCCCCCTTGGTGATGCAGGATCGGACAGAGCAGGTTGGTCAGGGATACTTAACTCCGTTATCGCATTACCGGGTGGTAAAACCGTACAAACTAAGGGTGCTTCAGTGGTGCGCGCAAACTCCGCGTCGCTACCTCCACCAACTGGTTGTATCTCGGTTGGTCTTGCGTGCACCTCATCATCTGCAGCGGTAATATCGATCGGGCATACCGGATGAGTTCCAGGTGAGAATTCGGCGACGAAGTCGGCCAAGGTCTGGGCTTTGATGGCAGTGCGCGACTGGAACTTCACATCAAACTGTCCCAACTCGACCGCCCACTTAAGAATCCAACCGGAGAAGTCTGTCTGCTCGAATAAAGCTTTGAGGGGGAACTCGGTCAAGACGATGACGGTATATGCATGGAAATAGTGCGCCAACTTTCTTGAAGCCATCATTAATGCCAAAGCAAGCTTCTCCAACGGCAAGTATCTCGACTCTGCCAGTAGCAAAGTTTTGCTGACATAAAAGATGGGGAGATGCTTGATTCCTTCAGCCCGGACAAGCACCGTATTGACTGCATGCTGTGATACGGCCAAATAAAGATAGAGTTCTTCTCTAGGCTCCGGTGTGACCAACAGTAGCGCTGAAGACAGATACTCCTTGAGCGCGGCCAAAGCTTGGTCACACTCTTCATCCTAGGAGAACTTTGATTTTAAGGACTGAAAGAAAGGGCGGCAGCGATCTGATGACCGACTTATAAATCGATTAAGCGCGGCAGCCATTCCGGCCAGATGCTGCACGTCTTTCGCCGAGCTAGGCTGTTTTAACTCTTGCACGGCTTGGATTTGTGTAGGGTCTGCTTTGATACCTCGGTTCGTGACTAGGAATCCTAAAAAATTTTCGGATCCCACGCCGAAGGCACACTTGGACGCATTCAGGCGTAGCTTGTGCTTTTTGAGAATGGCGAACATCTCGGCCAAGTCGGAAAAATGATCTGCCTGATGCCAACTTTTAACCACCATATCATCAATGTAAGCTTCCATTGTCCAGCCCAGCAAAGGAGCAAACATCTTGGTCACCATCCTCTAAAAAGTTGCCCCGGCGTTCTTCAAACCAAAAGGTATGACTCGGTAGCAGAAGAGTCCCCTTGGTGTAGTAAATGAGGTGATTCCTCGGTCGGGCCCATGCGTGGCAATCTGATGATAGCCGCGGTAGGCATCCAAGAAACTTAGCCTGTTATGTCCAGCCGTCAAATCCACAAGCTGGTCAATTCTAGGCAAAGGAAAGCTATCTTTCAGACAAGCTCGGTTGACGGTCTTGTAATCAACGCAAACCCGCCACTTCCCGTTCTTCTTCGGTACCACCACTGTATTTGAGATCCACCGAGGGTAGTGCACTTCTTGAATTGCTCGTGCCTCCAGTAAATTCTTGACTTCCTCCGCAACTACCTTAGCGTGATGCAGCGCCGATCTCCTTGTTCGCTGAATGACTGGCTTGGCTCCGGAGAAGATATTGAGATGATGGAAAATAAAACTTGGATCGAGGCCGGGCATGTCGTAAGGCGACCATACAAAAACTTCGATGTTGGCCATCAAAAACTCAACCATCTCGATCCGTTTTGTGGCTGTAAGGCTTGAGCCGAGCAAGAAGAACTTGTCTGGCTGCTCTGTATCAATTCGCACCTCCACCAATTCCTCGACAGCTTTGTCCTCGGCCTTGGTGCCCACATCATCCAAGACACCCTGGTCCTCCGGTCCCTCAATCATTTGAACAAATCCTTTGGCAGCCCGGCTCCCGTTGACTGCCACGAAACACTGCTTTGACATGACCTGATCGCCCCAAATCTCCTCGATTGCCCCCATAGCCGAGGGGAATCTCACTACTTGGTGAAAAGTCGATGCCACGGCTTGCATAGCGTGAAGCCACCCTCTTCCAAGGATCAAATTGTAACTAGATAGCACCTGTAACACCCAGAACTCCACCTGTTTGACCACGGATCCCGCTTTGACCGGTAGGATAATCTTTCCCAAAGGCCACTCCGGTTGTGAGTTGAAACCAACCAATGGCGATGTCGCCGGGGCCAAATCCGTATCTCGGAACTTGAGCTGTTTGAAAGCATCGTAGTACATGATCTCGACCGAGCTTCCCTGATCGATCAAGATCCGTTTGACTTCAAAATCTTTGACGCGGAGTGTAACTACTAAGGCGTCATTGTGCGGTGTCTGAATGCGCTCCAAGTCCCTTGAGGAGAAACTGATCATATCTTTCGCTTCCGTCTTCCCCCTCTTGAGCGCAGGCTGAACTGACAAAACTTCCCTCATGTGCTCTGCCTTCTTGATCATACTACGGAGCTCGCAAACACGCGCCGGTTCCACTATGCCGTGGATGACATTCATAACCCCTTGAGGAGGTGCATCTCGGTCTTCCGATCCCCGCGGATC
This sequence comes from Camellia sinensis, assembly GCF_055761805.1. Lineage (NCBI taxonomy): Eukaryota > Viridiplantae > Streptophyta > Magnoliopsida > Ericales > Theaceae > Camellia > Camellia sinensis. Next base: position 21,234,750 of record NC_138966.1, read on the forward strand.
AACCGGAACCTGATTTGCCTTAACGCCCCCATCAATGTAAAGATCCAGGTGCCCGGCTGCGACTAGCTCATCCAAGTGTTGCCTCAAAGGCAAACAGTCCTCTGTTCGGTGGCCTCGCTCCCGGTGAAATGTACAACGGTATTTCGGATTGAAGCCCTTCTGTCCATCGCCCAACTTAGCGGGAAACCGGACATACTCCTCGTCACGGATTTCGCTAAGTATGCGATAAATTGGAATCTTAAAGACCGTGGTGATGCCGGTCCTTGCTTTCAATCTCCTGTTTGCATCGGCTGCATCATCCCATGGGTAGTCATCCCGGTCATTCTGACGTCCTCTACCCCGATTTTTCTGATTCGATCCACGGTCCGATTCCTCAGCGCGGTCAGTAGATCGGCCGGACTCCTGTCCGACTGTATGCACTTTTCCAGCCTTCTTGTCTGTCGCTGGCGGAACTGACTTCGCGGTAGACGCCGACACATCATCCTCAACTTGAATATGCTCATTGATGCGTTGCATGAGTTGGCCCATGGACGTCGGCTGGTGCATGGTAAGCGAGTCCCGTAGTCTATGTCCGACCGGGAGACCATGCTTGTATTGCGTGATTGCAAGGTTGATCGGGCAATCCAAGATCTTGTTGAAGGTCTCCCAATACCTGGAGTTGTATGCCTTCAGTGTGTCGCTCGGTTCCATCTTGACACTTAGTAAGTGATCGCCTTCCTTTGGTGTTTTTGTGTTGGTTTTGAAGCGCATCACAAAGGCTTCGGCCAACTGATGCCACCTTTGTATGCTCCTTTCCGGCAACCTCTCGAACCACTTCAAGCCCAGCTCGCCTAAACTTGACGGGAAGATTAGGCACATAAGTCCGTCATTTCGCCTATGTCCGGCCATAACCTGTCGGAAGTGGCTTACATGCATGTAAGGATCGGTTTTTCCGTCGTAGAGTGTGAACTTAGGCTGGTGGAACCCTGCTGGAAGCGGTGTTGTTTCTATTTCCAGGGAAAAAGGGGTGGCGCTCAGCCTGGCCAAGTCCGTATCTACAAAGAGTGGCGCTGTTTGGTGGGGTGGAGGCATTCCGACCTCCTCGCTGGCGTGAACCCCATAGGATAGCCGTTGAAACGCCGGCACCCTTTGAGCCTCCCGCCGGCGAGCTCATTCCTTCAAGACTACCCGCAAATCCTCTGAGTGAGCGGAATATGGGTACCTCGACGTCGTCACCGGACGCGAGGGCTGGTAGATGCTATCCTGCGCGCTAGAATTTTCTGCGCGCACACCTGAATCACCAACCTTGTAACTTCTGGTAATGGAAATGGATACAGTGTGTCGCTGACTCTGACTGCCAGAACGGCGGGATGGGGTGCACTCACTGTGGTCTACCACTCCATCTACACCCTTTCCCTTGACATGCCGCTTCAGCTCCTCCATCTCCGCCGCCATTCGCCGGATGACAGCGTCTTGGTCCCTCAACTTGTGTTCCAGACGTCGGGCATGTGATTCTCTCTGCCACCGATGACCGTCTGGACTTCGTGAATGACCATAACTTCTTCCGCGCTTATCCTGCACGTCTCCTGCCTGTCCTCCGGTGGGTGTCTCCAAGTCCGCCATTGGATGGATGGTGGGAGGTCCTTCTCTCCTTCGGGTAAACTCCGGGGTGGCTCCGTCTATGGCAGACAACGAAAACTCGTCATTGTTCGCCATGGACGGCGATCAGACGAGCCTGGAAGACAAGGTTTTGTCTGTCAAGGTTCCCACAAACGGCGCCAATTGTGTGGGGAGCAAATATTCAGGCAAGCCCGCACTCCTTTCTTCCAGGCTTCACTTCTATTCGGTCACCTGCGAGCAAATAACGGTGAGCTACCCGGCAGTGTGTGGCCGGAAAAACCCTCCAACGATCAAGTTAGCACACACCTTAGGATAGAGAGAGAGAGAGAGAGGAGTGTTTGAGTGCAAGAATTTCCTTACAAAGTGTTCCTGTATCGCGTATGGGGGGCGCAGACATGCTTATATACCCTTCTGCGCCCCAAATCTACTCCCATTGGTCTCTCGACACGTGGCTCTGTTATCCTATCTGTCAGCACAAATCTTGCTATACATCACCTAACCCAACTGCCAGCCCACTCTGCTGGGAGCACGGCAGCCGGGCAACATTATCTCGGCTATCAACGGCCATACTGAACATGCCCAAGTGCAGTTGATGTCGTAGTTTCCTACTACTGGGCTTAATTCCAGCCGTGCTCAACTGTATTCCGGCGAAGCTGAGCTGGAGATTGGTAACGCCGGTCAGCCAAAGACCTTCTCGGCCAAGCTCCAAGCACAGGCCTTCCTACCGGGTTAAGGTGCGTGCATTACAACCTTGCAACGCGTGAGTCGAGGAGCCTCTCTAGGCTGTTCCTCCACCTGTCCGGCCTTCGCGGAACCGAGATCAGATAACTCGGTTCCACGTGGGCTTTGTCATTACCGAGCAATATCACGGTCTGATCTTGGAGCCCAATACCTCGGCCCAAATCTGTCCGGCTAACGTCACGGCCCAATCTCAGATCATAAATCTCCCTCTCAAATACCAACACCAAATAGTCGGGGAAAAAAAAAAAAGAAGAAAAAAACTATAAAATAAGTTTTAAGAATAATTGCTAGCAACACATTTTCTATGCTTTGAATAACAACAAAAAAAATTCAGCTTGAGTACACAATATATGTCTTGTCGCAATATATTCAAAGGAGAGAAAATTGAATAGACAATTATTCAAAATAAATAAAATATCCAAAAAAATGTTAAAAATTGCTTAACAACTGCATTATTTATTTGATTTTTCAATGACTTTTACTGTCACTGTTGAACACAATAAAACTAAATCCATAATTTCCTTGTATGAAATTCAACATCATGGGGAGCAAAACTGAATGGGCATGAAGGTTATGCCAATAGAGCCTCTAAAAATAGTATAAGTTATTACCTTTAGGTAACAATCACCAATTCGCAATACAAATGACTATGAGTTGTAGTAAGGAAATTCATTGATAGAAGAATAAAAAGAATTCCAATAAAATCATACAAAGAATGAAATTTTCATGGGACAGCCAATCTAACAGAGTAAAATCTTGAAACTTTGGCATCTTAGTATCTCCTCAAACGTAGGCATTTTAGTATCACCATGGATGTTTTGATAGGTCTTCATAAACACAGAGCCAATTAACACCTATATATATATAGATGATGTATGTGAGTTTAGTTAGAGGAGAGAGGAGAGAGGAGAGATTTTAGGAAAGCAAAAAGATTAGGAGAGAGATTTTAGGAATTTATAATTCAAAATTTGTTCACATGATTATGAGGTGATTAAGAGGATAAATTTGAGGAGTTTGTAATTCAAAATTTTGTTAGCATAATATTGGGTTTTGATTTAGAATTGGGATAAAATATTTGACATAGATAAATATAGATTAATACTGTAACGACCGTTTACTTTTATACACATAATTTTGAATAATTCCATATCAAGTGTTTCTTTTTTAATTGAATTTCAAATTAATTAATGTACTTTCAATTTGAAATTCAATAATTATGAAATATTTAGAGTTTTCAATTTATTAAACAAGAGTTGGCCAATAGAAAATTTTCAATTGTTTAAAATAAAATAAAAATTAAGAAATTTAGATTGAGGTTTTCGAGCTCTCACAATACTCCGTGTTAGAAATCTCATTTTCCTTAATATATAGTATAGTTTTGTCTATTAAATATTTTTATAATTTTATAACGATCACATGGTGTGATTTTTTATGTCCGTACAAGAGTATTTGGCCTAGTAATTTTGTAACATCACTTTGTAATGTGACATTGCAGGTTTAACTCTTATGGATAAAAGTTCGATACTTTTAGGGTGTTTATATATCTCCATGATTGAGGTTGTATGTAGTTGTTAATAGGGTTGAGCAAAAGAGTCGTAAAATCTATAAACCAAACCAGTCTAGTCCATTTGAATAACATTTGTCTTCAAAAAATGAACGGTTATTCTTGAAATTATATTTGTTGTTCATTTTTTGAAGATAAATGTGATTCAAACATATAGTTATTGAAGTCCAATTATCTTTATTTTTTACATGAATATTCTTCTCGACGAGTACTAAAAAGCGAATGGTTTGGATCATCGAGATTAGGCTCATATACGCCCACTAAATCCAAATGCTCTCTCAAGTTGGATCTCAAGTTGGATCCCCAACATGAGAGAAATCCCCAATATGAAAGAAGCCAAACCATTTTCATTAATGTAAACTAGCATATCACTCATGCTATGCATGGGATAAAATAATATATTATTAATTAAAAATATGATAATAATATTTAATTTTTTTATATTTTGTCTCTTGCAAATAAAATTTTATATATAAGTTTAAGGGTTTTCTTTCAAATGTACTTTTACTATAATATATAGTATAGATAGATTAAAATTGTTGTATTGACAATTAATAATTAAAATTATGCTTTGTTATAATAAAAAATTATTTTAGAATAAAAATATACAAATTTTTAAAAATTATCATATTAGTTTTTGAAAGGGAAATAATTAAAGAAATTTTAAAAACTTAATGAGTAAGAAAGAATCATCGTAACATGTAAAACCGCTAAAATTACGGTTTAACCAGCAAATCATTCAAACAAAAAATGATTTAGCTTAATCAATTACGTCAAAAGACCAATCAGTTTACACAAAAATTACTTAATTAAAACTTTTAAATTTTATTTTATTAAAATTTAAACTGTCACTAAGGCCTCGTTTAGGAACAGACTAATTTAACTTTTTGACTAAAATATGAGCTAAAAAAAATTAATATGTTTGGGATGACTTTTTGTCTTTTTACGAAAAGATGTGCAAAAAGTAAAGAGAAAAGAAAATCTTTGACTTTTTGGTATGGGTTATTGGCTTTTTGGCTAATTTAGTAACTTTTTAGCTTTTTGGCTAAAAATGAGGGGTCCCAAACGAGACCTAAATATAGAAAATAGTATACTAATTTAAATTTAAAATCGACGCAATATAAATTTAAAATTATAATAATCTATCTCATAATTTATAAGTTTTAAATACAAATTTAAAATTATCGTAATTATCTCATAATTTTTGTATTAAGGAGTAGTAAGAGTGACATTTAGATTATCGATATATCTATATATTTCATAAAAGAATCCTTTTAATGAGAGATATTATGAGAGTTTCAAAATCACATACAAAATTATTTTTAAAATCAAAACCTTTATGTGGGATTGTAAAATATAAGTTAAATGGAAGCTAGCCAATCAGGATTTTCTTAATTGTTTAAAATTAAGAAAATCAAAAAAATTAGTATGAGATATTGATCATAAGGCATTTCACTAAAAATCTCATTTTGCTTATAAAAATCGGAGCATAAGATTCACTTTATGTAAGTGAAACAATCCACTTTATGTAAGTGAAACAATCCACTTTTTCCTTGTTTTCTTGATGTGTGATTATAAAATAAAAATTAAATAAAAGCTAGTCAATGGGGATTTAATTATTTAAAAGTTAACAATTGTTTGGGTAGGAAGTTTATTTTGAGTTAAACAATCTTAGCCGTTTAATCTTTAATTTATTTCGAATCAAACAAATTTAACCAATATATTTTGATAAAACCACAAAAATCGCAATTAAACCAGTGAATTAGTCAAACCAAAAATGGTTCACCCTATCAGCTAGGTCAAAGAACCAACCAACTTATACAAAAATTAATTAATTAAACTTTTAAATTTTATTTTAATTTTAAAAATTAAACTGTCTTGAACTGAAACATACACAACACTACAATATTAAATTGGAGCATAAGGTTTATATAGTGAAACAACTAATTTTTTCCTCCTTTTCCTAAAGTGAGATTGTAAAATAAAAATTAACAATTGTTTGGATGAGAAGTTTATTTCTAATCAAATGATCTCAGTCGTTCTATTTTTAATAAGGTTAATCTTAGTTTATTTAAAATCAAACAAATCTAAACAATATATTTTGATAAAACAGCTAAAACTGTGGTTAAACCAGTGAATCAGTCAAACCGAAAACGGTTCAGCCTAATCAGTTAAGTCAAAAGGCCAACCAATTTATAACAAAATTAATTAATTAAAACCTTTAAATTTTATTTTAAAATTTAAACCATCTTGAACTGAAATATGCACAATACTATAATATTAAATGAGAGTGTAAAATTCACTTTATATAAGTGAAACAACTCACTTTTTCATTCTTTTCTCGATGTGGGATTGTAATTATTTTAAAGTTAAATATTATGAGTGTTTTGAAATCTCATACAAAATTATTTTTAAAATCAAAACGTCTATGTGGGATTGTAAAATAAAAGTTAAATGGAAGCTAACCAATGGAGATTTTCTTAATTGTTTAAAATTAAGAAAATAAAAAAAAATGGTATTAGTCACAGGGTTTCTCACTAAAAATCTTCTTTTGATTATATAAATGGAAACATAAGATTTACTTTATATAAGTGAAACAATTCACTTTTTCTATAGTGATTCTGGTTTAAACCCGACCCATTTGATATTCTGGATTCGGGTTTCATGGTTTTGTATTGTTGTTCATGCCTTATTCCTCTTTTCCCTCTTTGAGTTTGGCTATTGAGTTGTGTTGGTTGTGTTTGAAACAAATTGGTACATTATTTTTCAAAAACCTTGTTACCTAGAATTTTGCCTCTATGCCTGAGCGTCACTTCTTGCGCTCGAGTGGCCTTTGTGAACTCTTAGTACTTTTGCAGGTCTGTAAAACTATTGGGAGAGTGTATTCTACGCTCGAGCAGTTGTGTGCTCGAGCAACTCTTCTTAAGCTCGAGCAGTAGGCATCTGTTTATAAAACTACTGGGAGTGTGTATTCTACGCTCGAGCGTCACTTCCTGTACTCGAGCGGTGACGCCTTTTTTTATTGTGTCTTGGCGCTTGAGTGTCACTCACTTCTTGCGCTCGAGCGGATTATGCATATATCAGTTCGCACAAGTCACTTTTTACATCATTTTTTCACTTTTCTCTCTCTCTCTCTCTAAACATTTCAAAATCCTAAATCTAGAACTACTCTCTCTAGAACTTACTCTCTTTCTCTCTCTCTCTCTACAAATATACCAAGATCTATCCATTTCTCTACCCTACACCCTTTATTAAAAAGGTAGAGCTCATCTAGAGCTTCATTTTCATCCGAATAGAGTTGGGTTCTAGTTTCATTTCAGTTTCATTCGTGCTTTTCTCGTCATTTAGCTTTGAGGTAGGAATTCTCTACACTTGTTTATGATTTTTAACTTAGCTATTTGTTTTTATAAAACAATCTTGTGATTTTAGAAGATTTTGAACAAACCTAAGATTTTGGTTTAAAATCAAAAGAAGGGTTTTCAAATGGATGTATTGAAAATGGTTATGGGGTTGGAAATGAGGTTGAGTTGTGATCAAACCATTGATTTTGATACTTGAAATGGATTTTGGAAGAAAAATAGGTTTTACTCTAAATGGCTCAAATATTTATTTTGTATAAATAAGTAGAATTGATGTTGAAAATGTGAAATTGGATGGATATTGATATATATGGTGGAGTTTGATATGTATTATCACTTACCTTGAAATTTGAAAAGTTTATCTGTATTGGAGATTTTATATCTGTTCAGAAATATTTGTTTTGGGCTATCGATGGAGGATAGCTATGATTGTTGTAGAAATGGCATGAGGATTAGGTGAATTGAAACTAATTTCTCATCCATGTGCATTGAATACTGGTTCTCTTTTAATATATTGCAAATGTATGTTATTTCGTGAAAAATGGGGTGAAAGTTGGAAAAAGGTGTGTATCACCAAACTAAGTTGCCTGTGTGCCCAGGATGAAAAACTTGAAAAATGCGCATATATATGGGTACCGATTCCCGCAGGCGAAATATCCGTAAAATGACAATAGTAATGCTTGTATAAGCTATGTTTACATGGGTGCCGTTTGACAAATTTTCGCAGACGAAATATCCGTAAAAGGTTATACTGGTTTAAGAATTCCTCTTTGTCTTCGGTTGTGTAGGACATAATTTGAGAATTGTGGTATAAGCTGAGCATGACATGGTTTTTGAAAAACAAATGTAAAACGTTTTGGTCATAAGCATTACATATGCATTTCACTCTTATATCTTTGTTAAGATTCATATATTGTGTTGAATTACTTCTACTGGGCTTTGGCTCACCCTATATGGGAAAACCATTTTCAAGTGTTGGTGAGATGCCTTCACTAAGGTAGTAGCTTGATAGGATTAGAGCAAGAGCTTCATTTTGTTTATTTGTTGTAATTGTTTTGTACAAGCCTAAGGCTTTATCTATATTAGATTTAAATCCACTTTGATGTAATCAAGTACAATCTTAAAAAGTTGTAGCCTTCAGGGCATTTTTATTATCTGTTTAACTTCTATTTCATGTCTTTGTTGTTGTCACATGTTATATATTCAGGGTTAGGACTTATGAATGTATATTTGCATGTGTCATCATTTTGTACAATTGAGTCTTATGCAATGGAAAGACATTACACTCCGATTCATATTGTTATTTACTTATCATCGTGGATGGTTTATTGTATTTATTTCGGGGCATTACAACATGGTATCAGAGCGTACCAGGTTTGAATACATTGGGTACATGGGAAGTGGTTATTACCACAATGGGTTTGTCTCGCTTGATAGAGAAATTAGTATGTATGGTATGCTATGTGATAACATGCTTATGTGATTATATGGTATGAATTTAATTTCTAGGATATTGATTGGGTCTACGGGTTTCTAAAAGTCCTATTAGAAGAGCACCTGATCACTGCTGTTTCTAATTGGAACTCTAGCAATGCCACGAGATAGTCATTATCCAGGAAGAAAATACATATGTGTTTATGTGACTACGTGCTTATGTGGAGTGAGATACTGTTGTCCACCACATTAGGACGTGAGTGAGTTAGCTTCGACACATTTGTAAATGTGCTAATCTCTTTTGTTACCTTCATTAGGATGTCAGGACATGGACATGGTGGTGGTAGGCGTGGTAGACCTAAAAGGCATGAGGTGCCTTTACCGGATAAGATTCCAGCGCAAGATGAAGTAGTTGGTCAGGCCAATGTGTTTAAACCAATTGGTTAGCAGGCCATGGGAACTTTGGCCTGCGAAATGGCCAGAGCATTGCGGTAATCTATGGACATTCTTAGGGTTGAGAATCAAGTCCATGCCCATGTTGCTGAGACGGGGTTATCTTTTCTGAAGCGAGAGTTCTTCTAGTCCAATATGGACGAGTTTTTGGGCGATCCTAAAGAGCTTTTAAAAGCAGAAGAATGGCTCGAATAAATGGTGAAAATGTTTGAGATGCTTGGTATCGAAGACGGTGGTTTGAGAGTGACCTTGGCGTCCTTTCAAATGAAGGGAGATGTAGGTCAATGGTGGAAGTATGCACGTGGGCGCATCGGGATGACTTGGGGAAGCTTTCGTCGACACCTTCCAGGACAAGTTTTTGTCTCCCACTATTAGGAAGAAGTTGAGGGACCAGTTTTCTCAGCTCATGTAGTTGAACACACCAATGGTCGAGTTTGAGGCCGCATTTACTAGTCTGTCGAGGTTTGCACAGGAACTCATGACAATTGAGAAGCATCATTGTTTAGAGTTCAAGAAGAGGTTGAGGACTGAACTCATGTTCAAAGTGGTCGGGTTAATGATTAGAGATTATGGACGCCTTGTGGAAACAGCAGCTCATTTTGAGACCGTGATGCAGATGTAAGAAGAGCGGATGAGGGGCTCCAAGAGGAGTCAAGATATTCAGGGGAACAATAAGAGGCAGAGGGGTTATACTCCACAACAGTTCCAGGGAGCACAATCGAGGTCCACTTTTCCAGTACCGAGTTAGGGTTTAGAGAGAGGTGATCAGAGAGATTTCACTTGCTTTAAGTGTGGTCAGTTAGGCCACAAGTCTCCAACTTGCCGGCAAATGGGAAGAGGGCAGCTGTCCGCATCATCTTCGGCTCGTTCTCAAGGCCAAAGTCATGGGAGAGGGTAGCCCCTCACTAGTTATTAGTGTGGGCAGATAGGGCATATGAAGAGATTTTGCCTTCAGTTGGGCGGCACACCTGGTGCGTCTGGTTCAAGACAGATATAGAGCCACCAGTCCACACAGTCAGCTCAGGCCTCGAGGGCCAATCAAGGAGCCTCTTCGGCTCAGTCAATGCATCAGACTTATGCTCTAAGGGGTGAGTAGGTAGAGTAGAGACCTACATAGTGTGTGTATGCTGTTACCGCGCCAGACTTAGTATCAACGCCTTCGATAGTGAAAGGTACTTTCTTCTTATGCAATTCTATTGTTAATGTGTTGATTAATACTGGTGCATCCCATTCTTTTATCTCGTCTGCATTTACATCGGCTTTGGGGTTAGAATTGGCTCGGTTATCATCTCCACTCAGTGTAGATTTGTAACGCCCCCAAAATAATTACAATAATTCATCTATAAATAACTAATACCACATGACATAGACAAAATAATAGACTTTCATTAATCAGAGTTAATTTACAAAAGTGACACATGCGATATACATTCATAAGCTCTACCTTGAATCTATAGCATGTGATACTAACTTAATGATCAACAAAAATAAATACCCTACAAGCTTACATCTTTCCAAGACTATGCTTAGTTACAACAAAAGAGAGAGTCTTAAGCTTCATACATGTAAAGCCCTAGGCTTGTACAGATATTAAATACAAAACAACAAACAGAGCCTTCAGCTCCCAGGTCCTTCCAAGCTAAGTCTTTAGAGGAGGCATGTCATCAGCACTTGAAAATGGTTTCCCAAGTAGGGTGAGCCAAAGTCCAGTAGAAACAATCTAACACAATATATGAATATTAACAAAGATATAAGTATGATGTACATGTTAAATGCCCAAATGACAAGCCTTTCACAATCTTTTTCCAAAACCATGTTGTGTCAAACCTACATATCAATCCATCAGTTATACCCACTTCATTTAATCAACCAAACAGAGGATACACCCCATAGGCCTCCAACCAATATAATTATCATACAAAATACATTCACTTGCCATTTTACAGAAATTTTGTCAACGGGAATCGGCATCCATGTATACGCGCGATTTTCGGGACTTTCACCCTAGACACACAAGTCAACTTAATTTAATGGAGTCCATCTCCTTTCTCCTCCCAAACATGGAGTTCATCCCATTTCTCCTCCCAAATATCATATATATACAATGTATACAATTCATAATCATATTCAATGATAACGGCTAGGTGATTAGTTTCAATTTGCTTAATCCTCGTACAATTTCTACAACAATCATAGCTATCCTCCACCGATAGCTGAAGATAGATATTTCTAAATAGATATACAATCTTCACAACAGATAAATTATCCAAACTTCCATTGGCGAGAGATAATACATATCTGACTACACCATCCATATAAATAACTTCTCAATTCCACACTTTCAATTAGGGGTGAAAGAATAATCACTGAAATTGAACCAACCCACCGCACCAAACCGAATCGCCGGTTTACAGTTTGTTTATTTTTTGTAATTCAGCGGGTCGGTACGATTTTTTTAAAATTTTGGTTTTCGATTTGGTTTACGTGAATTTTACACTACACCGAGCCAAACTGCACTGAATTATACTCCTATCTAAACCATCCACGTGTTTTAATCCTAACCGTCCACTCAATAATATATATAACATAAGTACAGTGTTTCTGGCCTTCCAAGTCCCACGGTGAAAACAAAAAGTTGAAACACTTTTTGTTCTCTTTCACTGATTCATTCTCTCTGTCCCTTACTCTTTGTCTTCTTCCACTTCAAAGTTCAAACAAATTAGGGCTTTTTTACTAAGGGTGAGAAATCAATTGGGGTTTTTACTAAGGCACTCTTAGGTGGTCCACCATTATCATCCATTACTCAGAATCTTGAAGAAAAGTCTTGGTACCAGGTAAATTTCATCCCTAATTTTTTATTTTGAAAACCATATTTTTTTATTGTTTTACTTTTTGAACAAACCCTGTTTTTATTTATTTATTAAAAACACCTAGTTTATGACACAAATCCTTAATTTTTTAACACTTTTCAAAAGCCCTAGTGCAGACTGACTTTTGTGTCAAAGTAAACCCTGTTTTTTACCTTGTTTATATATATGTGTGTGTGGGTGTGTGTGTGTGTGTGTGTGTGTGTGTGTAATATTTATGATATTTTCAAAAGGGTTTTAATGTTTGTGAATCACTCGATTTTAATGGTGTTTTAGATCCATAAAAAGATTTTTTTTTAAAAAAAAAACAGGGCGTTCGTTAACATGCAAATGAAACACTACTCTTAACATACAAATGAAAAAAAAAATGATAATTTAATTTTTGTTCGTTAAAATATATATATTTTTTCTTTTAGTTAAAATTTTCTCTTGTTATTATTATTTTGTTATGATTTTTTTTTCTTTTAGTGGTGGTAATATATTTCTTCTGTAAATAAATAAGAGACTTAGGATTTTTTCTGTTAGTTATTGTGTTTAGCTGGATGATTTAATTTTTGTTAGTTAAAATTTGTTCTTGTTATTTTTGTATTAGTTAAAATTTGTTGTTGTTGTTGTTGTTCTTCTTATTTTATTAGTTACTATTTCTTTTTGTTATTTATTTATTTATTTATTTTGATAAATCAAATATTTCTTGTTGTTATTATCTATAGATGGATGATTTAATTTCCCCTATACAAGGGCCTAGTGAAATCGCTACTAAACAACCTACAACACAAGAACATGAGAATGAAAGCACAAAAAATTAGTCTAATAGTGTCAAGGGTAAAAGAGAAAGATCTTTGGTTTGGGATCATTTCACGAAATTGAAGTGTGAATCTAGTAAAAGACCTAAGGCTTCTTGTAGCTATTGTGGTACAACTTATGCATCTGATCCAAAAATTAATGGGACAACATCAATGCGAGCTTATATACAATCAAGATGCGAGCTTATATACAATCAAGATGAAAAGCAAACTACACTAAGTTTTAAACAAAAAAATGACACTGGTGATAGGAAACAGTTGGTAATCTTGTGGCTGCAAGCTTTAGTGTTGATGCATGTAGAAAGGCCCTAGCAAAGATGATAATAATAGATGAATTGCCATTTAAATTTGTGGAAGGTGAAGGATTTAGGCAATATATGCATGTGGTGCAATCCAAGCAGTTAAAAATCCCATCTAGGATTACCATTGCCAAAGAATGTATGTCAATATTTGTGAGCGAGAAGAAGGCTTTGAAGAATGCACTTCAAGGTTAACGACTATGTCTTACCACAGACACTTAGACATTAGTGCAAAACTTGAATTATATGTGTCTCACTGCACATTTTATTGATTATGACTTGAATTATATGTGTCTCACTGCACATTTTATTGATTATGATTGGAAACTTCATAAATTTTTTTGAAGTTTTATATAGTTCCAAATCACAAAGGTGACACACTTGGTAAGGAGATTGAGGATTGTTTGGTAGCAGAGGGAATTGATAAGTTTCTCACAATCACAGTTGATAATGCAAGCTCAAATAATGGTCTCATTAACTTTTTGAAGTGAAAGACGAATATAAGAAAGAATACCATATTAGAGCATGACTTTTTACATGTGAGGTGTTGTGCTCACATATTGAATCTAATTGTTTGCGAGGAATTGAAAGAAATTGATGATTCCATAACAAGAATTCGGCGTGTTATAAAATTTGTGAGATCCTCTCCATCTAGAATGGCCAAGTTCAAATTATGTGTTGAAAAAGAGGGCATTGAGTTTAATGGTAAACCTTGTTTGGATGTGGCTACTCGGTGGAACTCTACGTATTTCATGTTAGAACGGGCTATACAATGTCAAAAGGCTTTCGAGCGGTTAAATGATGATGAGACTCATTTCTGCTCGAATCTTAGAGAGGATGAGGTTGGTGAGGTTGATGAGATTGATAAGGTTGGTGAGAAGGGAGAAGTTGGTGACATTGGTGAAGAGGACGAAGTTGCTTTAAGTAATAATGGCAAAGGAAAAGAGAGAAGAAAGACAACTGGGCCACCTACAAAACATGATTCGAAGAAGGCGAGATTGTATGTTAAGTTCCTAAATTTGTTTTACAATGCCACATTACGTTTTTCAGGTTCTTTATATGCCACTTGCAATGCATTTTTTTATTAAAATTATGTTGATAAAAAATGCAAGCATTGAATTGTGTGAGAATGAAGATGAAAGCTTGCATTTAATGGCACGTGGCATGAGTTCCAAGTTTGATAAGTATTGGGGTAAATTTGACAAGGTTAATTTGCTATTGTTTGTTGTGATTGTTATCGATCCCCGTTACAAACTTGATTATATTCAATGGTGATTGGAATAAATTTATGAAGCTAAGCATGTTGATGATTTGATGATGAAACTAAAGAATGAGTTGGCACGATTATATGATTGGTATGCTTTGAATGTTCAAAGTGGTAGTGTGCAAACACAAATTGTGGGGGAGTCATCAAGGGTAATGGATTTGGATGAAGAACATGACATGGATGTTTGGGCAAAAATGAAATCCAAGTATAAGATGCATTTGAAGAAACAAAGTAACATGGTTAACAAATCTGAGTTGGAGAAGTTTTTGGTGGATGATTATGAAAAAGATAATGATGATTTTGATATATTGGGTTGGTGGAAAGCTAATTCCACTAAGTATCGCATCCTCTCTCTCATAGCTCGGGATGTTCAAGCTATTCTCGTGGCTACAGTTGCCTCAGAATCTGCTTTTAGCACGGGAGGTTGTATGCTTGATCCATTTTGTTGCTCTTTACCACCCATCACGGTAAAGGCCCTCATTTGTACATAAAATTGGTTACGTTCCCCATCTCAAATCAGTCTTAGAGATCAATTGGATGAATTGGAAGATATTGAATCAGGCACATTCCTTGATCAATAAATATTTCTTATTCTCTTTCTTTTATATTTTGTGAGAGTTATATGTTTAACACTTGAATTTCTTTTGTTTTGCTTCTTTCATGTTTTTTTAGTGCTAATGGAAGGATCAAGCAGCAAGGATGTCAACATCATTGATTGATGTCAGAAAACAGTGGTAACAAGTTGAATATTTGATCTAATTTTTTTTATGTATTTATGTTAAATTCATTTCTTATGAGAATATTTTTATTATTTTTGCCGGACTTCTTTCGTTTTGTTGGTTGGAAAATTTGTCAAATTTCTACACATTTAAGTTTTTGATTTTTGAGATTTGAGTATTAATAGTTAGAAAGGTAAGAAATTGCATAACTCATTTAGATTTTTTATGTTAAATTCAATTATGATGATAACAATTTTATTTATTTATATTGGCAATACCTCTTTTGCTTGGTTGGTTGGAAAATTCATACTCTATCTATTTTATTTTTAGTTTTTTTAATATTAATAGTTTGTAATATTTAGTTACGGATATATGGTTCTTTTTTCTTTCTTTCTTTTTTTTTTTGGGGGGGGGGGGATTAAATATGATATATGGTTCTTATTTGGTTTTGAATAGACCACAAAAGACTTGTTTGATATATGGTTCCTATTTGTTTTGAACAGAAAAATAGTTGTTGGATATATTTTGATAAATTTTGGTATGTTTGGTTTGTTGGATATGTTTGATGCATTTTTATTTTTCAATTTTTAGCTCTTCTTAGACTAGGATTTCAAAGCCCAATTCTTTTTTCTTTTTTTTTTTGTGGGTAAATAAAGTCCAATTTAATTTGATAAAGCATATGTAAAACTTATGCTTAGGTGTTGTTGGACTTTAGTTTCTAAGGCCTGAATTCATTTTTGTAATAGATAAAAGTAGGCCTAAAATGTGAGGCCCAAAACGTAGCACCGCACCGAAACCGCATATAGCGGTTTGGTTCGATTTGTAGGTGTCTTTCGGTCTGTTCGGTTTCAAAAAAATAAAATCGAGTATTTCGGTTCGGTTTAAAAATTACAAAAAAATCGGCCGAACCGCACTGATTTCACCCCTACTTTAAATATCAATTTCATTACTTGTACAAAATAATTTGAGTTGTTTTAGGGCCAACTCCTCTTTTTCCCGATTTCATCCCAAACACCAAAGTACACCATTCTAACCCAACACAAGTTCATAATTACTCTCATAACCATTTCCATCACATTCATTTGAAAATCACTCTTTTGATTTTAAGCCAAAACCCTCGGTTTGTTCAAAATCACCATAAGTTCCAATATTTCTTAAACATCGACAAATAACTAAGTCAAAACTCATAGAAGAAAGTAGAAAGTCCCTACCTCAAAGTTAGGAGACGAACGAAGTAAGGTGGAACCTTCAACAACGCCAAAACCAAGTTTCAATCGGATCAAAATAGAGCTCTTAGAATGCTCCAATTTTTTCTCAAGGACACTAGGGTAGAAAACCCAATCGATCTAGATTAAAATGTAAAGAGAGGGAGAGAGAGAGAGAGTGAGTTTTAGAGAGAGAGAGTGACGATCTAGGGTTTTAAGAGAGAAAGAGATGAAAAAATGACAAAAAAGAAGGCTACTGCGAACTAATATACACACAGTCCGCTCGAGCGCAGGAAGTGAAGCTCGAGCGAAGAATACACACATCCAGTAATTTTGTAAATAGATGAACATCACTCGAGCGTAACATTGAATACTCGAGAGCCCATCCACTTGAGCGTAGGAAACGCCGCTCGAGCGTAGAACACACTCTCCCAGTAGTTTTGCAGACCTGCAAAAGTACCAAGAGTTGACAAAGCCCACTCGAGTGCAAGAAGTGCCGCTCGAGCGGAAGAGCAAAAATCTAGACAACAAAAGGTTTGAAAACCAAGCAATCAACCTGGTCTAAACACAACCACTACAACCCAAAAGCCAAACTCAAGCAAGAATATGGGGGAAAAAGATATAAATACCATTCAAAAATCATAAAACCTGAGTCCAGAATACAAGATTGGTCAGGTCAAAACCAGAATTGCTATAACCTCCCCCCCTTAAAGAATTTTGTCCCCGAAATTACCAATTATGTTTCAAAACCAAAATTTAAGCAATTACCATAATGATTGTAAATCAATTTCATCCTCATGACCCATCCACCGGTCATTTGATCCCATCAAAATGATGAACGAATCTGCAATACTAAATACACAACTCATTTTTCCAAAACATATACAATGTTTACATTAAATTCATGTTTCGAAACATACACAATGTTTTCATATTCTCAAAACATATACAATGCTTTCATATTTCATTAATATAATTAGATTCTAATACATGTTCAAACATTACCAAACAAGTCTGGATACTTCTCACGGACTTCCAACTCACATTTCCAAGTTGCTTCCTCAACCCCGTGATGTTTACACAATACTTAACCAAGGAGATCGTCTTGCTTCGCAAGACTTGGTCCTAGGTATCCAAGACTCTCACCAGTCTCTCCTCATACGAGGCATCCTCATCTACCTCTAAGTCGGTCCAATCTAACATGTGCGATGGATCTGGTTCATACTTCCAAAACATGCTAATATGAAACACATCATAAACCCTAGAAAGCTGTGGTAAGAAGGCCAAACGATAAGCTACCTCTCCAATTTGCTCAAGGATCTCAAAAGGCCCAATGAATCGAGGGGATAGCTTCCCACTCTTTCCAAACCTCATCAAACCCCTCCTAGGTGATATTTTCAAGAAGACGTAGTCTTCCACCTCAAAGGACAAAGATCTCCTCCTACGGTCGGCATAACTTTTCTGGCGACTCTAAGCCGTAGCCAACCTCTTACGGATTAGTGCAACTTTCTCTATTGTTTCCCGTACTAACTCTAGACCCAACATAGGTGCATCACCCACCTTAGCCCAACACACAGGGGATCTATACGGTCGACCATACAAGGCTTCAAATGGTGCAATGCCAATACTCGATTGGAAACTATTATTATAGGCAAATTCCACTAAGGCCAAGTGCCTCTCCCACGAGCCCTTAAAGTCAAGGACATAACCCTGAAGCATATCCTCTAAAATCTTAATAGTGTGCTCTGATTGCCCATTAGTCTAAGGATGATAAGCAGTGCTAAAGGTCAATCTAGTGCCCAAGGCACTCTGTAAGCTCTGTCACAACCTAGCCATGAAACACGGATCTCTATCCGAAACAATCGTCACTGGGATCCCGTGCAACCTCACTATGTCCCTAATGTAAAGGTCGACAAGATAATCTATCGAGTCACTTACACGTGTAGGTATAAAGTGCGCTAACTTAGTCAGCCGGTCAACTACCACCCAAATGACATCACTACCCCATTGAGTCCTCGGAAGGCCCACAACAAAATCCATCGTGACATGCTCCCACTTCCACTCGGCTATAGGAAAGGGTTGTAACAAACCCGCTGGCCTCTAATACTCGGCCTTCACATGTTGACAAGTAAGACATTTTGACACAAACATAGCCACATCTTTCTTCATACCTCTCCACCAAAATTGACGACTAAGGTCGTGATATATCTTTGTGCCTCCCGAATGCACCGCAAGACGTGAATGGTGAAACTCTCGAGTACTTCCTCTCGGCAGGAGTTCAGCATGAACAAATAGTCACGGTATATCACACTCGAGTAGGAGTACACGTGCAAGCCTCTTTCTACCTTCCCACTAGAGGTCTTTTCCCGAAGGAATTCTACCTCAAGGTCACCCTTCTGTGCTTCTAACACTTGGCTCATATGTGTAGGTTGTGCAACTACCAAAAAAAAGGCCGCAGACTCAACAGACTTGCCAAGATACAAGTCAAACTCTCCAATAGCACCCATCATCTCCCATTCCCGATGGCAATACAAGCTACGCTGTTAATAAATTTCCTGCTCAATGCATAAGCCACAACATTGTCTTTCTCCGATTGATAGTGTAACTCAAAATCATAATCCTCTAAGAATTCCATCCACCTCCTCTGCCTCAGATTCAAGTCTTTCTGTGTGAACAGATGTTTCAGACTCTTATGATTAGAAAACACCTCAAACTTCTCTTCATACAGATAATGCCTCCAAATCTTCAAGGCAAAGATCACTACCGTTAACTCTAGGTCATGGATAGGGTAGTTCCTCTCGTATGTTTTTAGCTGCCGCAAGCCATATGCTACTACATTTCCCTCTTGCATCAGAACACAACCCAAACCTTCCCGTGAGGCATCATAATATACCGAATAGCCCAAACCCCTCTCCGGAATAATCAATACTAGAGCAGTGATAAGTCTAACCTTAAGCTCTTGGAACGACTTCTCACAAGTCTTATTCCACATAAACTTAATTTCCTTCCTCATCAATCTAGTCAATGGTGAGGCCAGCCAAGAGAAATCCTTTATGAATCTACGATAGTACCCGGCCAATCCCAAGAAATTATGAATCTCAAAAGTATTCTTAGGTTACTCCCAATCTTGCACTACCTCTATCTTGGATAAATCTACAGTCACCTCTTTCATGGATACCACATGGCCTAAGAACTTAACTTCTTTCAACCAGAACTCACATTTTTCGAACTTAGCATATAGTTTGTGGGCTCTAAGCAACTTAAGTACTACCTGCAAGTGTTCCTCGTGCTTCTCCTTTGAGGGTGAGTAAATCAAGATGTCGTCCACAAAAATGACCCCAAAACGATCTAATAACTCACGGTAGATCCAGTTCATCAAATCCATAAACACAGCCGGTGCATTGGTTAGCCCAAAGGGCATCACTAGGAACTCGTAATGGCCATACCATGTACGGAATGCCCGTTTTGGGATATCCTCCTCCCTTACTCTCAGCTAGTGATAACCCGATCTCAGGTCTATTTTACAAAATCAACATGACCTCTTCAATTGATCAAATAAATCATCTATACAAGGCATTGGGTACTTGTTCTTAATAATTACCCGATTTAGCTTCCGGTAATCTATACAAAGTCACAACGCACCATATTTCTTTTTAGCAAAAAAAGTTAGTGCCCTCCAAGGTGAAGTACTAAGGTGGATAAAACCCTTATCCAACAATTCTTGGAATTGAATCTTCAACTCACTCAACTCATCAGGTGCAAACCCATACGGTGCCATGGAAATCAATGCCATTCTAGGTACTAAATCAATAAAGAACTCGATCTCTTAGTGAGGTGGTAAACTGGTAAGATCCTCCAAAAAAATATCCTGGCATTCACAAACTACCCTTGGCAACTCAACTCGGACTTCATCACACTCAGTACTCAAGAAGTTAGTAAGAAGGCAACTAAGCTCACTCCTCCCACGCGGATCATACACCGGTGATAAGACTCTATCAACCCAGTCCCCCAAGAAATAAAAGCAATCACCGCTTAAGGTACATACAGTAACCTTTTGATGGTAGCAATCTATGACAGCCCGATAGGATAACAACTAGTCCATACCCAATATAATGTCAAAACTAAACATATCAATCAACACAAATGCAAAAGGAAGTCGGCGACCGGCAACCTCTATGTCACAACCCCGACACCCTTACTTCAAAATAACCTCACCACCAATAGGTGATTCTACACAGATAGGAGATACTAACTGGGCTAACTCTAACCCAAAAATCGATGCAAATGAAGACAGAATAAAGGAATAGGCTGCACTCGTATCAATCAACACATTAGCAACCGAATTATAAAACAAAAAGATACCTCTCATTACCGATGGCGCTGGTACTAGGTCCGGCACGGTAATAGCATACACACGCCCTATAGGTCTCTGCTCAACCTGCTCACCTCTCAGAGCATAAGCCTAATACACTGACTGAGCCGAAGAGGCTCCCTGATTGGCCCTCGAGGCCTATGCTGACTGTGTAGACTGGTGGCTCTGTGTTTGTCTCGAACCAGATATACCGGGTGTGCCACCTAACTGAGTGTAAAATCTCTTCATGTACCTCATCTACCGACATTGATAACAAGTGAATGGTTGCCCTCTCCCCTGACTTTGGCTTTGAGAACGAGTTGAAGACGATGCAGATCGTTGCCCTCCTCCTCTCTGTGGACAAGCTGGAGACTTGTGATCCAACTAGCCACACTTGTAACAAGTGAAATCCTCTAGACCACCTCTCCTAAAACTTGAACTCAGCATTGGAAAGGTAGACCTTGACTGTGCTCCCTGGGACTGCTGTTGGGTAAGACCACTCTGCCTCTTACTATCCCCCTGAACATCTTGACTCCTCTTGGAGCCCCTCATCCTCTTTTCCTCCATTTGCATCACAGTCTCAAGATGAGTCGCCAACTCTACAAGTCGCTCGTAATCTCTAATCATCGAACTAGCCACCTTGAAAAGAAGCCTAGTCCTTAAACTCTTCTCAAACTCCAAGCAATGGTGCTCCTCTGTCACTACTAACTCTGGTGCAAACCTAGGAAGACTAGTAAAGACTGCCTCAAACTCGACCACCGGTGTGTTCAACTAATTGATCTGAGAAAACTGATCCATCAACTTCTCCCTAACTGTGGAAGGCAAAAACTTATCATGTAAGGCGTTGATAAAGGCCTCCCAAGTCACTCCAATGCGCCCACGCGCATACTTCCACCACTGACCCGTATCTCCCTTCAATTGGAAGGATGCCAATGTCACTCTCAGTTCGTCGTCCTCGATGCCAAGCATCTCAAACGTCTTCACTATCTGCTCCAACCACTTATCTACCTTCAGTGGCTCGTTGGGATCACCCAAGAACTCATTTGGATTTGACCAGAAAAACTCCCATTTCAAGAAAGACAACCCTGCTTCAGCTACTTGGGCCTGTACTTGATTCTTAGCCTTAAAAATGTCCATGGATTTCCGCAATGCTTCAGTTATTTCACGGGCTAAGGTGCCCATGGCCTGTTGGCCGACTGGTTCATCCACATTGGCCTGACCAACTCATTCTTTCTATGTTAGAATATCATCCGGTATAGGCACCTCATGCCTTCTAGGCCTGCCGCGCCTACCACCACCGCGTCCACATCCTGACATCCTAATAAAGGTAACAGAAAAGATTAGCACATTTACAAATGTGCCGAAGCTAACTCACTTGCATCGTAATGCGGTGGAAAATAGTAATTCACTCCACATAAGCACGTAATCACGTAAATACATATGAATTTCATTCTCGAATAATGACCGTCCCGCGGCGTTGTCAGAGTTCCAATTAGAAATAACAGTGATCAAGTGCTTTTCTAATGAGACTTCTAGAAACCCGTAGACTCAATCAATATCCTCGAAATTAAATCCCATACCCATATAATCACATAAGCATATTATCACAGGTACCTATTATATACTCAAATATCTCTGATAAATGAGACAAACCCATTATGGTACTAACCACTTCGCACGTACCCAAGTATTCAAACCCATTACACTCTGATACCAAGTCGTAATGCCCCCAAAATAATAACAATAATTCATCTATAAATAACTAATATCAGATGACATAGACAAAATAATAAACTTTCATTAATCAGAGTTGATTTACAAAAGTGACACATGCGATATATATTTATAAGCTCTACCTTGAATCTATAGCATGTGTTACCAACTTAATGATCAACAAAAATAAATGCTCTACATGCTTACATCTTTCCAAGACTATGCTTGGTTATAACAAAAGAGAGAGTCTTAAGCTTTATACATATAAAGCCCTAGGCATGTACATATATTAAATACAAAACAGCAAACAAAGCCTTCAGCTCCCAGGTCCTTCCAAGCTAAGTCTTTGGAGGAGACATGTCACCAGCACCTGAAAATGGTTTCCTAAATAGGGTGAGCCAAAGTCCAATAGAAATAATCTAACACAATATATGAATATTAACAAAAATATAAATATGATGCACATATTCAATGCCCAAATAACAAGTCTTTCACAATCTTTTTCCAAAACCATGTTGTGTCAAACTTACATATCAATCCATTAGTTATACCCACTTCATTTAATCAACTAAATAGAGGATACATCCCATAAGCCTCCAACTAATACAACTACCATACAAAATACATTCACTTGCCATTTTATAGAAATTTCGTCCACAGGAATCGGCACCCATGTATATGCACGGTTTTCAAGACTTTCACTCTTGACACACATGCCAACTTAATTTAATGGAGTCCATCTTCTTTCTCCTCCCAAACATGGAGTACACCCCATTTCTCTTATACAATTCATAATCTTATTCAATGATAACGGCTAGGTGATTAGTTTTAATTTGCCTAATCCTCATGCAATTTCTACAACAATCGTAGCTATCTTCTACCGATAGCCTAAGACAAATATTTCTAAATGGATGTACAATATTCACAACAGATAAATTATTCAAACTTCCATTGGTGAGAGATAATACATATTCGACTACACCATTCATATAAATAACCTCCCAATTCCACGCTTTCAATACCAATTTCATTACTTATACAAAATAATCATTTGAGTCATTTTAGGGCTAAACTTCATTTTTTCTCGATTTCATCCCAAATACCAAAATACACCATTCTAACCCAACATAAGCTCATAATTACTCTCATAACCATTTCCATCACCGTAAGTTCCAATATTTCTTACACATCGACAAATAACTAAGTTAAAACTCATAGAAGAGAGTAGCAAAGTCCCTATCTCAAAGTTAGAAGACGAACAAAGCAAGGTGGAACCTTCAACAACTTTGAAACCAAGTTTTAATTGGATCAAAATGGAGCTCTTGAAATGTTCTAACTTTTTCTCAAGGACACTAGGGTAGGAAACCCAATGGATCTAGGTTAAAATGCAGAGAGAATGTGAGTTTTAAAGAAAGAGAGAGTGTCGATCTAGGGTTTTGAGAGAAAGAGATGAAAAAGTAATGAAAAATGAAGCTGCTGGGAACTGATATACACATAGTCCACTCGAGCGCAAGAGTTGGCGCTTGAGCGTCAGACACAACAATTTGTTCCACTCGAGCGCAAGAAATGAAACTCGAGTGCAGGATACACACATCTAGTAATTTTATTGACAGACGAACATCGCTTGAGCGCAACATTGGATGCTTGAGCGCAACATTAGACGCTCGAGTGCCCACTCGCTTGAGCGTAGAAAATGCCGCTTGAGCGTAGAATACACTCTCCCAGTAGTTTTGTAGACCTGCAAAAATACTAAGAGTTCACAAATCCTGCTTAAGGGCAAGAAGTGCCGCTCGAGCGGAAGAGCAAAAATCTAAGCAACAAAAGGTTTGAAAACTAAGCAACCAACCTGTTCCAAACACAACCACTACAATCTAAAAGCCAAACTCAAGCAAGAATAAGAGTAAGGGATGAGGATATCCAGAAGACGACATTCCGTACGCGGTATGGCCATTATGAGTTTCTAGTGATGCCTTTTGGGCTAACCAATGCACCGGTCATGTTTATAGATTTGATGAACCGGATCTTCCATGAGTTCCTAGACCATTTTGTGGTCGTCTTTGTTGATGACATCTTGATTTACTCACCCTCTGAAGAGGAACATGAAGAACACTTACAGGTAATACTTGAATTACTTAGAGCCCACAAACTATAAGCCAAGTTCGGGAAGTGTGAATTTTGGTTAGGAGAAGTAAAGTTCATAGGCCATGTGGTATCTGAGGGAGGAGTGACTGTAGATTCATCCAAGATAGAGGCAGTGCAAGATTGGGAACAACCTAAGAATGCATTTGAGATCCGTCATTTCTTGGGATTGGCTGAGTATTACCGTCAGTTTGTGAAAGATTTCTCTAGATTAGCCTCACCATTGCCTAGACTGACGGGAAAATGAATCAAGTTTGTTTGCAATGAGACTTGTGAGAAGTTATTTCAAGAACTTAAGGTCAGACTTACCATTGCTCCTATATTGATTATTTTGAAGAGGGGTTTGGGCTATTCAGTGTATTATGATGCGTCACGGGAAGGTTTGGGTTATGTGTTGATGCAAGAGAAGAAGGTAGTAGCTTATAGCTCACGGCAGTTGAAAACACATGAGAAGAACTACCCTACTCATGACCTAGAGTTAGCAGCGATGATCTTTGCCTTGAAGATTTAGAGGCATATCTGTATGGTGAGAAGTTTGAAGTGTTTTCTAATCACAAGAGTCTGAAATATCTATTTACACAGAAAGACTTGAATTTGAAGTAGATGAGATGGATAGAGTTTATAGAAGATTATGACTTTGAGTTGCATTATCATCCGGAGAAGGCTAATGTTGTGGCTAAAGCTTTAAGTAGGAAATCCATTGGTAGTATAGCTAGTATTATCATTCGGGAACGAGAGATGTTGGGTGCTATTGGTGTGTTTAACTTGCATCTTGGCTAGTCCATGGAGTGTACATCCTTGTTTTCGGTAGTTACATAACCTACACTTGTGAACCGAGTGATAAAAGCACAAAAGGGTGACCTTGAGGTAGAATCCCTATAGGAAAAGACCTCCATTGAAAAGGTAGAGAAAGGCTTGAATGTGTATCCCGATTTGAGTGTTAGATACCGTGACCGTCTTTTCGTGCTGAGGTCTTGTTGAGAGGAAATACTCCGGTAGTTTTACTATTCACGCCTTGCGGTGCATCTGGGAGGTACAAAGATGTATTACGACCTTAGTCACCAGTTTTGGCGGAGGGGAATGAAGAAGGATATGGCCGTGTTTGTATTAAGGTGACTTACTTGTCAACAACAGAAGACCGAACATTAGAGGCCAACAGGTTTGTCACAACCCTTGCCTTTAGCTGAGTAAAAGTGAGAGCATGCCACGATAGATTTCGTTATGGGTCTTCCGAGGACTCAATGGGATAGTGATGTAATTTGGGTGGTGGTTGACAGATTAACCAAGTCGGCGCACTTTATGCCTATGCACGTGAGGGACTTGGTGCCAACCTTTATATTATAGACATAGTGAGGTTACACGGAGTCCCTGTAACGATTGTTTCAGAAAGAGATCCGCATTTCACGGCTCAGTTGAGATAGAGTCTACAGAGTGCCTTGGGCACTAGATTGACTTTTAGCACCGCGTATCATCCTCAGACTGACGAGCAGTTAGAGCGCACTATTCAAATTTTAGAGGATATGTTTCGAGGTTGTGTCCTTGACTTTAAGGGATTGTGGGAGAGGCACTTACCCTTAGTGGAGTTTGCCTATAACAATAGCTTCCGGTCGAGTATTGGCATGGCACCGTTTGAGGTCTTGTATGGCCAATCGTGTAGATCTCCTGTGTGTTGGGCCAAGGTGTGTAATGCACCTTTAATAGGTACTGAGTTGGTTTGAGAAACGACTGAGAAAGTCGCTCTTATTCGTAAGAGGTTGGCTACTGCCTAGAGTCGCCAGAAAAGTCATGCCGACTGTAGGAGGAGACCTTTGTCTTTTGAGGTAAGAGATCATGTTTTCTTGAAGATACCATCTAGGCAGGGTTTGATGAGGTTCAGGAAGAGTGAGAAGTTGTCCCCTAGATTTATTGGGCCTTTTGAGATCCTTGAGCGGACTGGAGAGGTAGTTTATCGCTTGGCTTTACCGCCACAGCTTTCCAGGGTCCATGATGTGTTTCATATTTGTATGCTTCAGAAGTATGAGCCAGATCCATCGCATGTTTTGGATTGGACCGACTTAGAAGTAGATAAGGATGCCTCGTATGAGGAGAGACTGGTGAGAGTCTTGGATACTCGAGACCAAGTCTTGCGAGGCAAGACAATTCCTTTGGTAAAAGTATTGTGGCGACATCACGGAGTTGAGGAAGCAACTTGGGAACGTGAGTTGGACGTCCGTGAGAAGTATCTGGACCTATTTGCCAATATTTGAACATGTACTGAAACTTTTGCTATATTGATTTAATATAAACATTGTATATGTTTTGAAAATGTGAATTGTTTATTCAGTATTGAGAACTTGTTTATCATATTGATGAGAATGAATGACCGGTGGATGGGTCATGATATTGGAATTGATTGATTATCATTGTTGTAATTGTTTTAAACATGATTTTAAAGTTTGATTTATAATTTCGGGAACGAAATTCTTTAAGGAGAAAAGATTATAGCGATTCAAGTTTAGACCTGACCCATTTGATATTCTGAATTCAGGTTTCATGGTTTTATATTGTTATTCATGCCTTGTTCCTCTTTTTCCTCCTTGAGTTTGGCTATTAGGTTGTGTTGGTTGTGTTTGGAACAAGTAGGTACCTTGTTTTTCAAAAACCTTGTTACCCAGAATTTTGCCTCTACACTCGAGCGTCACTTCTTGTGCTCGAGTAGCTTTTGTGAACTCTCAGTAGTTTTGTAGGTCTATAAAATTATTGAGAGAGTGTATTCTACGCTCGAGCAGTGCTTCCTGCACTCAAGCGGTCGTGCGCTCGAGCGACTCTTCTTGAGCTCGAGTGGTAGGTATCTGTCTGTAAAACTACTAAGAGTGTGTATTCTACGCTCGAGTGTCACTTCCTGCGGTCAAGCGTTGATGCCTTTTTCATTGTGTCTTGGCACTCGAGCGTCACTTCTTGCACTCGAACGATAATTATTTTTGTGTGTGGACGCTCGAGCGTCACTTCTTGCACTCGAGTGGACTATGCGTATATTAGTTCGTAAAGGTCACTTTTTACATCACTTTTTCACCCTTCTCTCTCTCTCTAAACATTTGAAAATCCTAAATCTAGAGCCCCTCTCTCTAGAACTTACTCTCTCTCTACAAATACACCAAGATCTATCCATTTCTCCACCCTACTTCCTTTGTTAAAAAGGTAGAACTCACCTAGAGCTTCATTTTCATCTGAATAGAGTTGGGTTCCGACTTCATTTGAGTTTCATCCGTGCTTTTCTTGTCTTCTAGCTTTGAGGTAGGGATTCTCTACAATGTTTTATGATTTGTAACTTAGCTAATTGGTTTTATAAAACAATCTTGTGATTTTTGAGGATTTTGAACAAACTTAGGGTTTTAGTTTAAAATCAAAAGAGGGGTTTTCAAATAGATGTATTGAAAATGGTTGTGGGGTTGGAAATGAGGTTGAGTTATGATCAAACCATGATTTTGATACTTGGAATGGATTTTGAAAGAAAAATGGGTTTCACCCTAAATGGCTCAAATATTTATTTTGTATAAATAAATAGAATTGATGTTAGAAATGTGAAATTTGATGGATATTGATATAGATGGTGGATTTTGATATGTATTATCACTTACCTTGAAATTTGGAAAGTTTATCTATATTGGAGACTTTATTTCTGTTTAGAAATATCTGTTTTGGATTATTGGTGGAGGATAGG
The DNA here is from genome assembly GCF_055761805.1 of Camellia sinensis. Lineage (NCBI taxonomy): Eukaryota > Viridiplantae > Streptophyta > Magnoliopsida > Ericales > Theaceae > Camellia > Camellia sinensis. The sequence goes on from NC_138966.1 coordinate 21,262,963, forward strand.
TATGATTATTGTAGAAATTGTATGAGGATTAGGTGAATTGAAACTACTTTCTCATCAATGTGCATTGAATACTATTGCTCATTTAATACATTGCAAATGTATTTAATTTTGAGAAAAATGGGTGAAAGTTGAAAAGAGGTGTATATCACCAAACTAAGTTGGCCTATGTGTCTAAGGTGAAATTCCCAAAAAATGCGCGTATACATGGGTGTCGATTCCCGCGGGCAAAATATCCATAAAATGGCAATAGTAGCGCTTGTATAGGCTACGTTTATATAGGTGTCGTTTGACAGTTTCCCGCGAACGAAATATTCATGAAAAGTTGTACCGGTTTAAGAATTCCCTCTTGTTTCTGTTGTAAAGGATATGATTTGAGAATTGTGATATAAGCTGAGCATGACATGGTTTTTGAGAAAGAAATGTAAAACGTTTTAGTCATAAACATTTCATATGCATTTCACTCTTATATTTTTGTTAAGATTCATATATTGTGTTGGATTACTTCTACTGGGCTTTGACCCACCCTATATGGAAAAACCATTTTTAAGTGTTGGTGAGATATTTCCGCCAAGGCAATAGTTTGGGAAGATTAAAGTAAGAGCTTCATTTTGTTTATTTGTTGTAATTGTTTTGTACAAGTTTAGGGCTTTATCTATATTGGATTTAAATTCACTTTGATGTAACCAAGTACAGTCTTCGAAAGTTGTAGCCTTCGGGGCATTTCTATTATATGTTTAACTTCTATTTCATATCTTTGTTGTTGTCACATACTATAGATTTAGAGTCCGGACTTATGAATGCATATTCGCATGTGTTACTCTTTTGTACAACTGAGTCTTATGTAATGGAAAGACATTATACTCTGATGCATATTGTTATTTATTTATTGTCGTGGATGGTTTATTGTATTTATTTTGGAGCGTTACATCTTCCTTCTTTTCCTGATGTGAAATTGTAAAATAAAAATTAAATGGAAGCTAACCAGTGGGCATTTTCTTAATTGTGTAAAATTAAGAAAATTCAATAATTTATATAAATTGAAGGATAAGATTCACTTTATATAAATGAAATTAATTCACTTTTTCCTTTCTTTTTTTCCCGATTTGGGATTGTAAAATAAAAGATAAATGAAAGCTAGCCAATGAAAATTTTCTTAATTGTTCAAAATTTAAAAAATTCAATAATTTTAGAATGAGGGTTTAGAGTTTCTAGAAGACTTATCCCTTAAAACCCCCTTTATAAGATTTACTTTATATAAGTAAAACAATTCACTTTTCCTTTCTTTTCTCGATGTGAGATTGTAATTATTTTAAAATTAAATATTATGAGAATTTCAAAATCTCATACAAAATTACTTTTAAAATCAAAACGTTTATGTGGAATTGTAAAATAAAAATTAAATGGAAGTTAGCCAATGAGAATTTTCTTAATTGTTTAAAATTAAGAAAATTTAAAAAATGAGTATGAGATATTGATTATAGGCCTTCTCATTAAAAATCTCATTTTGCTTATATAAATGGGAGTATAAGATTCAATTTATATCAGTGAAACTATTCACTTTTTCTTTCTTTTTTTGATGTGAGATTGTAAAATAAAAAGTAAATAGAAGCTAGCCAACGATAATTTTTTTAATTGTTTAAAATTAATAAAGTTCAATAATTTTAGAATAAAGTTTTGGAACTCTTAGAAGGCTTCTACCTAAAAATCCCCATTTTCCTTATATAGTATATAGATAGATAGTGAAACAAACTATACTTTTTCTTCTTCTCCTGATGTGGGAATATAAAATAAAATATAAACTAATTAGAGTTTTATTTTTATATGGTTAAATAGAAGCTAGCCAATGGAAATTTTTTTAATTGTTTAAAATTAATAAAATCAGTATGAGAAATCGTGATTAAACCGGCAAATCAGTCAAACCCAAAATGGTTCAGCCTATTCGGTTAGATCAAATGACCGACCAACTTATACAAAAATTAATTAATTAAAACTTTTAAATGTTATTTTAATTTTAAAATTTAAAATGTCTTGAATTGAAAAATACACAATACTATACTATTAAGATTTACTTTATATAAGTGAAACAACTCACTTCTTTTTTTTTCCCGATGTGAAATTATAAAATAAAAGTTAACAATTATTTTGACCGAAAGTTTATTTCTAATCAAGCAATCTCAGTCTTTTAATCTTTAATCAGATCAATCTTTAGTTTATTCCGCTAAAATCGCGGTTAAATCAATAAATCAATCAAATTAAAGATGATGTAGCCTAATCGGCTAGGACATAATTAATTAATTAAAACTTTTAAAATTTAAACTATATTGAATTGAAACATGCACAACACTACAATATTAAATAGGATGTGAGTATAAGATTGACTTTATATGAGTAAAATAACTCACTTTTTTTTTTTCTTTTCTCGATGTGGGATTATCAAATAAAAATTAGTCAATGGAGATTTTCTTAATTGTTTAAAATTTAGAAAATCAAGAAAATTAATATGAGATATTGAAATTCTCGCAAGGCTCCTCACTAAATGGGATAAGAGTATAAGATTCCCTTTATATAAGTAAAACAACTCATTTTTTTCCCCCTTCTTTCCCGATGTAGGATTATAAAATAAAAGCTAACCAATGAAGATCTTCTTAATTGTTTAAAATTAAGAAAATCAAGAAAATTAGTATGAAATATTAAAACTCTTACAAGGCTCCTCACTAAATGGGATAGGGGTATAAGATTCCCTTTACATGAGGAAAACAACTTATTTTTTTCTTTCTTTTCCCGATGTGAGATTATCAAATAGAGGCTAACCAATAGAGATTTTTTAATTTTTTAAAATTAAGAAAATCAAGAAAATTAGTATGAGATATTGAAACTCTCACAAGACTCCTCACTAAATATACCATTTCCTTATATAATACTAGCATATCACCCGTGCTATGCACGGATTGTGTTTACAATTATCTATATATGTGAATTGTGATTTTTAAATTTTTTTATTTATTTTAAATGTCTTCTTTTTTTCATTTTTTATATTATATTAAAGTTTAATATTTTGATAATAATAATATGTGTTGGAATTTTCAAGGAATTAAATGCTTTTTTTTATTATATTATATTAAAGTTTAATATTTTGATAATAATCATATGTATTGGACTTTTTAAGAAATTTTTTTTTATACTTGTCTTTAATGCATTAAAGTGTTATTATGAGAGATAATAATCATATGTGTTAGAACTTTCAAGGAATTCATGTGTTGGATTTCAAATAATTTTTTTTTTAATGCTTGTTCTTAATGCATTAAAGTGTTATTATGAGAGTAAGACTTGGGAGTTGGGAGAAGTTAATAAATGCTAAGATTTTTTTTTAAATTAAAAAATCAAGAAATTTAGATTAGGAGATTGAAACTCCCACAAGGGTTGGGGTTAAAAACTCTCTTTTGCTTAATATATAATATAGATATTGATAAATACAAATTTGAGACAGTTCTCACCAATTCCAATTTCAAAATAAATTTTGTAAAAGGTTTTGTTATTGGGCACTTGTTAAAAAATATGTTAAATAATATCTATTAATAACTTCACTATTATAGAAAATATAAAAGCTAATAAATGTACAACATTATAATGATTTTTTTTTAATGAGACCAAAATATTCATTTTTGCATTTTTCTCTATCCTTTTATTTATTATTTTTTTATTATTTTATTATTTCATATCCATCAACCAGGGCCGCCCCGAATTCTGTGTAAAAATTAGGGCCCTCATATGATTTAGTTTATATGTTAGGTTTGATTTGTTGAAATGAAATAATCATTCTATTATAATGTTTATTTTCACATTTAGTTCACTTAAATAGTGATGAAAAAAATTATAAATAAAATTATCATTGTAAGAGAATAATCATTCTATAGAGAGGATGAAAAATGATCATTCTATTCTATTCAATATTATTCTAGTGAACCAAACATTACATTATTATATTAGTAGTTTAAAAATAAAATTTCATTGATTTTTTTTCAAATTGGATTTATCACCTAATATTTTGAATAGTTTTTATGCATAGTCTAGGTAAAAAATTAATAATTTTAGTATTTTTTGTATTGGCACAAAAAAAAAAAAAAAAAAAAACTACACATTTGTTTTTTAATTATGCATAAAGACCCCAATTTTAAACTTCTCCTTAGGCCCCATAAAGTCAAGAGTCGATCTTGCCAACAGCTAATGGTGAATACATCATTAATTTTCTTTTTAACCATATTTAATAAAAGTTCAAAAAATGAGGCACATTATAAAAAATTGAAGGGGGAAATTTTTTTTTTTTACGGTTTGAATATTAGTTACATAATATGGTAAAATTTGCCGCATGAGTTGATACGTCTTATTGTGATGATAATGTTTATCAAATTTATACCATAATAAATTTATGATGAAAATAAATATTTAATTTTTTTTGAAAATTTTCCCATAATAAATTTATTTATGATGAAAAAAAAATGTTTGTTTTTTCTGGCCTTTTCAACCTTTTATTATGTGTCTCATTTTCTACCATTTTTTTAGGAGGTAAATTTGATTAAATATGGTTAAAAAAAATTTATTGGTGTATATTGTGTTAATTATTATATTAGTATTTATGAGAGTCAATCTCTCCAACCTTGCAAAGTGCAAAGTATAAAGTGTTTGTCTCCTAATTCAACTCTCCCATGACCTCCCCTTAGGACTAAGCCATTAGGAGAGTTATGATGGCCAACTAGCCTAGTTGGTTCCATTAGCTAAATATTATCAAATACGGTCCAGTTTATCTCTAGTTAGAGATCAAGAGTGGATCATCCAGTTCGGCCCGTGGGCCCATTTTGGGCCTTATTTCAATAATCTGAACTGTTCAATGTGTAGAACTTGTCAAGTACTATATCCCTATAAAAATTACGTTGATCAAATATCAATAACTATTTGATTAGATCAGTTTTGTATAAAAAAATGAATAGTAAAAAAATAAATGATTGACAGAAATCTGATCCGATCAAATAGCTATTAATATCCGATTAATGTGATTTTTTACAAAAATATAGTACTCGATGGGTTCTACATATTGAACGGTTCGGATTATTGAAAAGGGATCCAAAAATAGGCCCCACGTTCCGGACTGGATAGTCCAGTCTAGTCTTGATCTCCAATTAGAGACGAGCTGGACCCTATCAAATATGTTACTTATTCTGTCCTAATTGGTTTGTCCATTATTGGAAATCTGACTTATTAAGGAGACATGCAATCATTATATTTCAATTCAAATTTTAAAATGTATTTCCCACTATTGCACTTGTACTTGAATTTTAAAATATGTTTATAATAATTTATAGTATGGGTGGAAATTCTCGACATGACACGATAATACGACTAGAGCAGTACACAACGTTAGCGGGTTAGGGTTGAGCATTTTTTGACACAAATGCTTATATGACACGACCTGTGAACCCATATATAATAAAAGATTATGTTTGGATTGAACTCGCGAAAGCTGAAAATGACATGTCTTATATGTTTATTTAGATGTGTAACTTGTTAAGATGAACATGACCCACGATCCGAAAATGACTTGTTTAGGACTTACAACGTACATATACACATTTTATAATAATTTGATCAAATTTCTTCTCAACCATTCATTTTCTAATATATAAAAAGATGATTCATATGACCGCCAACCTCAATATGATATTGGAACTTATGTTATGTCCTAATTTATTGGATCTGTTAATATTAAACAAGTTGTTTATTTAGCAATATTTACTATTGATAATTATGTAATGAAGTTGTGTTATTATTATTAGTTATGTTTTTATGTTATTGTTGAATGGTGATTGTATGAATAAAAATTTAATTGGATAAGCAAGTTTTTCATGTTGTGTCAATCATGTCACATTGTGTCATAGTAACTAGATTTAGGAATTAATCGTGTCGATCATGAGTTGACACGATTATTAACAAGTCGTGTTAGTGTTATCATATATGACATGCTTATTAAACAAGTTATATTCATATTCATATTTTTGACCTGTGAACCTGATATGATATGACTTGTACACGACATGATGCCCACCCCAGGGATGGTTTTGAAAGCCTAACAAAGTTTATTATCTTAAAATAGAAAGTAGACAAATATTTTGGAACCAATAAAAATGGAAAGGTAGATAAACAAAATGGATGGAAGAAGTAATTATGAAATGATAAAATAAAATAAAAATAGAGAAAAATACATAAAAGGGCATTTTGGTCTCACTACAAAAAATATTTCTTATAATACTATACATTTATTATCTTTTATACTTTATATAATAGTGGACTTAATTAATATTATATAATATATTCTTGACAAAACTCTTTCTAAAATGTTTTTCTTAACCTTTAAACAAATTTTCATGATATTTTTTTTAAAAAAAAATTATACAAATTTTTTACCTTTTAAGTATATTAAGATTAAGTGGATCTAATTTTTTTTATTTTTTTTAAAAAATTGATTAAAATATTTAAAAAGTTATTAAAAATATAAAAATACAAATTGAAAACATAGAAAACAATTTTTAAAAATTGTAAACCAAACATGATAAATAGGATTCAAATTCCAATGTATAAGTTAAAAAAATAGAGAAAGAAAAGACATTAAGACTTGTTTCGGGAAGTTGGTTAAAAGTTGATTGTTTGATTTTTTTTTTTTTGTGTGGCTTTTTTTAAAAAAAAAACGTATAAAAAATAGAGAGATAATATGATCTAAACAAAGTCAAAAATTAGCTTTTAACCAAGTTTCCGAAACAAGTCTAAGTGAATTTAAATGACAAAAAGTCAGTTTGAATTTTCCTCTCACATGTCCTGTATTTTCTATTATAACTAAATAAAAAGTGAGATTATATTTTTGTTTCCTTCTTCATTTCTCTCATTAAAATTTCTAACCAAACACAAGGTTTCAATATTAGCAAGTGTGCGGGTGCACCTAACAAAGGAAAAATTATTTTATAAGTGAGGAATATTACGTGGTCATGTTCTCATGTAGTGAGATTATCTTATTTTTCATCATTTTCTTATTTTTAGCTCCATGTGTTTCTTAGACCCTTGTTATTGATTGAGCACACCACCAATGTATGAAATTCGAAATACCAGATAATTACTCTTAACATAGACACAAAATTGTTAAATATATATAATAATAATTCATCCGTAATAAGAAATTAAGGGGTTGTTTGGAATGATCTAAATAAGTGTATTTTTTGACTTTTTATGAAATATGAGTTGGGTTTGAGTTGGATTTGAAGTGATGTGTTAGAGAAGTAATGCGACTTAAATAAGATGATGTGACTTAAATAGAATAGTAATTTTTTAACTTTTTATCTTTTTTCAAGTATGCCAAACTTTGCCTAATAATTTAAATTTATTTTATGTGAGAATTTTATATTTTATTAATTTAATTTTTATTATACAAATATATTCGAAATGAATTCAGTATCCGTAGAGGTGGGTTTTCATCAATTTTCTAACCATATGCGGTTGGTGGCATAGAGAGGTGACACGTCAAACTTGTGGTTGGTTACCAATCAATTGATTAATCGACAAGTGGAGTGTCAGAAATAAATGCAGAGATTTCTCGGGCCCACTATGAATATAGGTCGGTAGATCCCAGGGCTATAAAGCTGATTGTCGTCAACGTGATGAGGTGTCATTGTCTGTGCATGATCCTTCTTTTTAATTTTCTTTCTTTTTTACAAAAACGTAACCCATCAGAAGTAAATGAATAAAAAATTATAAAATAAATTATAAACATACTATTGAGATTTCTTTTAAAATATTAATTATTCTTTTATGATTTTAAAAATTATATTTTAGATTTTAAAATTTCTAATTACATAACAAATTATTATTTTAATTAATCAATTATTTAGTCAATTAATCAGTGTGCTTAGTTTGAATTTTCTAGATTAAGTTTTTTAAAAATTGATTTTTTTGATTTTCGTATTTTTTTGTTTTTAGGGAATATTTTTTAAAATTTAAACAGTTTTTTACTTTTTTAGATGCACTTTACTTAGATGTATCTAAAAAGTAAAAAAATTATAAAAAAAATATTTAAAAAATTAATAAATATATAAAAATACAAAAAATGTACTGAATTCTTGTATTTTTTTTATATTTTTGGTATTTAGTAAATTTTTAAAAGCTTTTGTTTACAATTTTTTTACTTTTTAGGTGTATTTATGCTAGGTGTGTCTAAAAAGTAAAAAAATTGCTTAAAATATTACAAAAATGCAGTAAAAATAAAAAAATACGAAAAATAAGAAAGTATAATTTTCTAAAAAATATTTTTTAAAAAGTGAAAACAAGCAAGGTGTAGTTTTAAATAAAGTCTTCAATATATTTTAATTGTTGAAAAGTTCAATGTAGCAATTACCTAAGGCGTATTATATCCAATGAATAATTGTTGGTAAGAAATTCATACTTTGTGAAATAATTTTGTGATAAGTTTTTATATTATTTTAGAAGATATTTTATTTTTAATCTTACTCTTTTAATTTTTGTTAACCTATCTATTGAAATTAGGTCTATTTGTGTGAATTTTCTACATGTTGAAATTATGGAGGTGTTTGAGAACCCAAGTTTGAGGCTAAAATAGTCTAAAGTACTGAAAAGGCTAAATAGTCTCAAATATCTTAAACTAATAATTTATATTGAAAAAAAAAAAACAAAAAACATCATTTCCTTAGTGGGGTAGCTACACTGTCACGTTGACAGTGTAGCACAGTGTAGTTGACAACCTATTGCCTAAGATAGTAAATGACGATTTTGCCCCTTTACACTAATTTTGAAAAATGTGATATTAGGGATAAATTTGTCATTTTAATTTCAAACATCATTTCAACACATTTTTCAATAGAACAATTCAAATACAAATCCATCTCATCTTCCCACAAAAATTAAAATAGCCTACTAAAATAGTCAAAAAGTTAAAAAGTCTCTAAAATAGCCACTTCTCAAACACCCACTATATCTATGTGAATTTTTTATATATCTGTGTGAATTTTCTATCTGTTAAAATTCTATCTATTCAATTTTTTATTTTTATCTGCACAAATACCAAACCAAACTAAACCTTATCTGTTGCAGTACCAAGCTAAACCAAACCCTATCTTTTACATATCTGAGCATTAAGAGAGTTTTAGAGAGAAATTTTGAACAGATTTGTTAATCGGAGAGGAGGAAGTGAGAGATCATTTCCTTGTCAAAAACATTGTCTTAATTCTGAGGCGTCATTTGTCAATTATGTATTTTAGTTAAAAAGTCAAAAAAATTAGTATAAATTATCACATCATTCTCTATTTTTTTTACGTTTTTTTTATTATTAAAATAATTTATTTCCAAACGAGACTGGATTACCAGGATAAACCTCTACTTCATCCAGTACTCATTGAAGTTTCAAGATCTACCACAATAGAGCTCAACAATGCTTCAATCAATCGACAAAGAAACAAGAAACAAGTAGGGCTCAGTGTAGAGAGAGAACTGATGAGAATGTGGATAGGTTCCTGCAAATTCGATCCAGAGCTCGGCCTCACGAAGCCTCAGCACCCGACTCTTCATGCGTCGAACTCGTAATCAAGGTCTATTTCGACTGCCATGAATGTCAGCTCCATCTAATCCTCCATTTCTTCACGGCGGAGGAGGAAATCGGTGACTAAAGAAGGCGGGGGAGAGGGAACCAACCATGGATATTCGAGAGGTGAGGTGATCGGCGGCAAAGGCGAGAGGGAGGGAGGCGAGATGCAGGCTCCGGCGACGATGGGTACAATTAGGTAGTCGTTGTACCAATTCTTGTTCTTCGTCGATCAAGCGTTTTATTGACTAGCGAGAAGATGATTTCGACCACCGCGCACACCGGAATCACGATCTCCATTGCCAGATCTAGGAGCAATGTCGACCCCATGGTTGATAGAATCGTCGGAACCCCAGTTTCGCAAGAATTCCGAACGGTGCCCTACTGGAATGTCTAGAGAGAGAAAGTGAGGTAGAGAGAGAGAGAGAGAGAAAGAGAGAGAGGGAGAATGGTGAAGAAATGACCAACAGATAAGAAGAAAGAAGAAGAGAGAAGATGGACGAGAGAGAGATGGGTTTGATTATAGGGAGGAAGACACGAGTAAATCTTATAAAGGTGGTGCCGTTATTTTGTGAAGTTTGTCGACATAATACTTCGTCGTCTGAAACTTTGGATAATTTTTTTTTTTAAAATTTGAATTTATAAACTGAATGTCATTAATACTTTTAGTAATTTCATTGTTGCATTAGACAATAGTTAGAATTTTTTTTGTCAATTATGTTGAATGACGGACAAATTGATAAGGTGGCATTTGTAATTTCTAGAATAATTGGAGGTAATATATAATTTTATTGTTATATTGAAAGATAGCTAAGAATTGAGTAATTTTATTTTCACACAATATTTACATTTTGGGAACAACTTTCTATACACATTTAATGAATTTATTTATTTTTTATTTTACTCATTTCACACTCAAAATGTTCCAAATATGTCCAAAAAAATAGTGTACAAAAATTTCAACATATTATGTATACACACCACATAAAATATAAACTCCTACCACACTCCTATGCCCAAGCCAAAACCTAAACCATGCCCTACACATGGCATTTTTTCGGCACACCCCAGTAATTTTTTGACCATATTTACTAAGGTATGCACACAAAAAAAATAAATAAAATTAAATCAATAATTTTTTGTATTATTTTACTATTATTCTTCCAAAACTATAATACTTTGTTTTTTACGTTTTCAAAAATACTTTTGCTAATTTTAAAATTTTGTTTTTTTTAGTATACTTTTTACATATTTAATCAACCTTTTATTTTCTAGAATCACTTAATTTAGATACACTTAAAAAGTAAATTATTCACCAAAAATCTTTTAAAAAAATAATAAATACAAAAAAATATGTACTGAATTTTTATATTTTTGTGTACTTTTTAAGTGTATTTAAATTAAGTGAATTCAAAAAAAAAAAATTAGAATATTAAAAATCTTCACTAAAACAAAATAATACGGATTGAAATTTCTAAAAATTATTTTTCAAAACTCAAACCGAACTGAGTGTAAGTTATTATTATACTATTTTTATTATTCGTTCCATATTGACTAGCAATGAGATAGAAATAATTTGGTACTGGTTACCCAAATACATTAAATATATTCGACAATCAACAACTGAATCAAACAATAATTTTTTATTCTCTACTTCTGAACCAAATATAAATTTTCGACATATAACTATTTTTTAAGTTTGTTTTCGAATATATAAAATGTTTTCAAAAGTTAATTTCTATATAGGTGCAACATTTTCAAAACTGATTTTTAGAATGATAATTGCAACAATGAAAAAAAAAATACTTTCAAACAAAAAAAACTCACCTATTCGTTGCCTAATTTTTTTTTTATTAACAATCATTTTTTTTTCTACATTCAAACATTCATTGTTTTGTAAATCCTCCATCATTCATACAAATCAATAGTAATAGTGTGGTGTAATGGAACAATGTTATAAGAAATGGATAACGAGCCAAAAGTTGAGCAATATTGGTCAAATCTATGAGAAACAATGAAGGAATAGTAAAGTGAACAATGATCAATGGAGGGAGTGTGAAAGAAATAAAAATATTAAATATTAAGTCTGATGTGTGTAGTTTTCGAAAAAAAAAATGTGTGCGGAGAATTTCCATATAAAAGATGTGTTATAAGAAAATTTAGTTTTAAGGATTGATGTATGTATGGATGTCCGTATTGGTCATTTTGTTTAGTGATTAAATTATAAGAAAAAATTAATTCATTAAGTGTGGCACAGAAAGTAAATGATGTGTGGAAATAGAATTACCTCTAAGAATTTCAATTTTTTTTTTTTTTTGGTCAACCATATCGAATGACAAATCTAACAAGGCAATATTTGTAATTTTTCAAAGGACGAATTACGCTAGCAGTCTCTATAGTTTGAGACTTGTGTTACTTTGATACCTAATTTTTCAATTATGATATATTTAATTTTGAATTTTGAATTTTATTTCAAATAAGGACAATAAAAGATGTTTGATCTATTGTAAGGGCAAAATCGTCATACAACTTATTTTGTGTTGGTTAACTTGTATATTATTTGAAATGTGATAACATTTTTTAAATAAATAATCTTGCTTGTTTTCATTTTTCAAAAAACACTTTTTAAAAAATTCTACTTTCTTATTTTTCGTGTTTTTGTTTTTACTGAATTTTTTTAATATTTTAAGTAATTTTTTTTACTTTTTATACACATCTAACATAAATACACCTAAAAAGTAAAAAAATTGTAAAAAAATTATTTTAAAAATTCACTAAACACCAAAAATACAAAAAAAATACAACAATTCAGTACATATTTTGTATTTTTATGTATTTATTAATTTTTTAAAATATTTTTTCACAATTTTTTACTTTTTAGATACATCTAAGTAAGGTGCATCTAAAAAAGTAAAAAAAATGTTTAAAATTTTAAAAATATTCACTAAAAACAAAAAAATACGAAAACCAAAATACTCAATTTTTAAAAAACTTAATCCAGAAAACTCAAACCAAACACACTGATTGGAATTTTCTTGATTATAAAGTTTTGTTTAGTTTGGTTTTCAAAAATCTATTTTTAGAAAATTTATTGGTAAAAAAAATTAAAAACACATCATTTTTATATAATTTTGTCTTTTGAGAGAGCATAAATATTTTTTTAAAATATTTTTTTTTCCGTTAAATTAGTTTATATTTTTTCAAAAGTCAAATATGGTGACAATTTTGATATTATTATTAAACTAATCCACTAAATCAAAAAATTCAAAACTAAAAGCGTTTTATATATTAAACATAATCGATTACACATTAAAAATCTAATAACCATCTATTACATGATAACCATTCAAAAATATTTGTTAACAACAAATACAACCATCTATTACATGATAATAATTCAAAAATATCAACAAAAACAACCATTCATTGCATGATCATCATCCAAACACATACTAAAAATTAATTTGGCAAAAAAATAAAAAAAGTAAAAGATTTATCATTTTATATAATTTTATTTTTGGTAGGTAAAAATAATTTTTAAAAATTAAAAAAATAATCTTTTGACATTTAATTTTATCAAACTATTTTATATTTTATCAAATTGATGACTTTGCCCTTAAAATGAAATAATAGTGTCTTCAATTGTTCTTATTTAGAACAAGATTCAAAATTTAAAATCAAATATATCACGATTAAAAAGTTTAAGATCAAAGTGATACAAGTTTCAAACTAACCATCAGAGGCAATACACATTTTCAACGAATCTCATGGGCTGTACTTGTATTTCACTCAAAATTATAAGAAATTTTTTTGAACAAGTCTTATTCACTTTAGTTTTGAGTTTTCAAAAATAATTTTTTAATTTATAATTTTTCGTATTTTGTTATTTTAGTGAATTTTTTTAAATATATATTTAGTCAATTTTATTCTTATTGTTTTAGATACACTTAGAAAAAATATATATACTAATTTTTTTTTTGTATTTAGTAAACTTTTAAAAGTTTTTTTTACAAAAATTTTGTATTTTTTAAGTTTATCTAGATTAAGTGGATCTAAAAAATATTTTAAAAAATCATTAAAAACCAAAAAATATGAATTAAGAACTCAAAAATTATTTTTGAAAATTTCATAACCAAACAAAATCTTTTTCTTTCAAGATTACTATTGATTCATATCAAAGTTCAACATGAACAATTAAATGTTATATTTTCTAAATTGCTCTCAAATAGTACAAAACTCTTTATTGTGTATTTTATTTTAATTTTACCGTTATCCTTTTAAGGTAAACTACCAATAGATTCTAATAGTTGAACTTAATTCCCATCAAGTCTTATTGAAAAAAATCATCGTTAAAAATAATTTTTTTGTGATAATTTTTTACATACATCGCTAAAAATTGACAATTAATAATTTTTTTGTCATAATTTTTATAAATTGTCGCTAAAACTTATAATTAGTGATTTTTTTATAATAAATTTTTTTTCATAAGACCTATTAAATAATATGTCCACTTATTAAGACCTACACGTAAGTATCCCTATCTTTTAATAGAAACAACAATTTTAATTCACTTTCAAATATATTTTTAAATTGTAAAAACTAAGAAAAATATTAAATAACAATTAGATTGAACAAATTATGACAAAAAATTTATCATTTTTAATTGTTTTAAACGCTTTTTTTTTTCTTTCTTTTTTTAGTGAACAATTCAAAAGGGCAGAATTTATAAAAATTCCATCAATAAGCTCTTTCCTGTTCAAAAAAAACAAGCGGTTTGGAACCAAAAAAGGAATAGCCAAGCAAGCAACTCTCAGCATTTCTCTTAACTTTTTTATTCCCCTTTTTGCATTTTTTCACATGAAATTAGTGTTTAAGTTTGATAATTTTATTTGTTATTGTTCAAATTTGTACCTTTAGTTGTGTGTATATATATAATTTATGTGTCTTAAAAAACTCATTTCCTTTGCTTATAAATTTTTATACAAGGGCATCATTGATACAGGGCAGATACTATCTTGTATTTGACTCTAGATTGTGCTTGAATGATTGTAAATATAGATATTCCTGGTATGTTACTGCTTACCCACACTTTTAGCGATGGAGAAGAGTCAGTAATGAGGAGTTTTCTATGCTCAGTAGAAATCCCTAAGTAGGATATTAGTGAGGTAGATGTGGTACGTGAGTTTGAGGATATATTTTAGGAGATACCTAGACCTCCACCTCAACGGGTAGTAGAATTTCGCATTGACTTAATGTCAGGAACTGAACCAATTTCTAAGGCGGCATATAGAATTGCGCCTAAAGAGCTTGTGGAGATAAAGAAGCAGCTGGAAGAGATGCTTCAGAAAGGTTTCATTTGTTCAAGTTACTCCCCGTGGGGAGCACCCACAATCTTTATTTCCAAGAAAGATGGCACTTTCCGCATGTGCATAGATTATAAAGAGCTGAACAATGTGACTATCAAAAACAAGTATCCGCTACCTAGAATTGATGACTTGTTTGATCAGTTGAAGGGGGCAGCTGTGTTCTCTCAATTTGATCTCAGAATAGGTTACCATCAAATGGGTGTGTTAGAGGAGAGTATACCGCTTACTGCTTTTCGAACCTGGTATAGGTTGTACGAATTTCCTGTAATGCCTTTTGTTTTGACCAATGCTCCTGCTTATTTCATAGACTTGATGAACATAATTTTTCAACTATATTTAGATAAGTTTGTGATTATCTTCATAGATGATATCCTGTTGTATTCTAAGAATGAGGAAGAGCACAGAGAATGCTTGAAAGTTGTGTTGCGGATTTTGAGGGAGCATTAGTTATACGCTAAGTTCAGTATGTGCCACTTTTGGGAGAAAGAAATTCGATTTTTGGAACGTGCTGTGTCCAATCAGGGGATAGCGGTAGATCCTGAGAAAATTATTGCGATCAAAGAATGGAAGCAACTCACGAACCCTTCAGAGGTGAAGAGTTTTTTAGGATTAGCTGGTTATTACATTAGATTTATAGAGAAGTTTTCCATTATTGCAGTACCCATGACCAAGTTGACCAGCAAGAATATGAAGTTCTTATGGACAGATGATTGTGAGAGAGCTTTCCAAGAGTTAAAACAACGGTTGACTACAACATCAGTGTTAACTATACCAGTACAAGGGGAAAAGTTAGTAGTGTTTATTGATGCGAGTGGAACTGATTTGGAATGTGTGTTAATGCAGCATCAAAATGTTGCATCTTATGCTTCTTGACAGTTAAAACCTCATGAGAGACGATGCCCTACTCATGACTTAGAGTTGGCAGTAATTGCTTTTGCGTTAAAAGAGTGGCGATACTACTTGTTTGGGGAGCGCTTTGAGCTATATACAAATCACAAGAGGCTCAAATATCCTTTTTTCTCAAAAAAAGTTGAACATGAGATAGCAAAGGTGCGTTAAATTCATCAGTAGTTATGATTCGAGATCCTTTACCACCTGGGAAAAGGAAATGTGGTTGTAGAAGCAGTTAGTCACAACATGAGATTATAGCTTCTTTGATGATTCAAAAATGGAAGTCCTTGGAGTTAATTTCAACGCATGATGTTCAACCAATAGAGAGTGTCGAGAGGGCATACATTGGTAGTTTGACTGTGCAGCCAAGGTTACTGGGTAAAGTTCATCAGATGCAGTATTTAGATGGGTTCCTTATCAGCAAGCTTGATGACCTTGTAGGGGATTTGATCGATGATTGTTCTACTGATTGGTCTGTGGACTCAGATGGGGAATTGTGATTCAGGGACAGGTTGTGCGTACCTAACATTCTGGAATTGAGGAAAGAGATTATGGATGATGCCTATAGGTCCCGATATACCATTCACTCTGGTGGGACTAAGATGTATCATGACCTGAAGAGGATGTTTTGGTGGGAAGGTATATGAAGAAGGACGTAAGAGAGTATGCTTCTCGATGTTATGTGTGCCAATAGGTTAACACAGGACGCCAACAACCATTTGGACTTTTACAGCCTCTCGAGATCCCTACTTGGAAATGAGAGTACATCTCTATGGACTTCGTGGACGGATTACTGCGATCTAAGCGAGGCAATGAATCTATTTGGGTGATAGTGGATAGACTCACCAAGTTTGCTCATTTTATTCCTGTTAATGTTCACCGAACTATGGATAAACTAGGTAGGTTGCATATTTGGGAGGTGGTGCGACTTCATGGCGTGCCAGTTTCTATAGTTTTGGATTGTGATTCGTTGTTTGTAGCAGAGTTTTGGGACAGTTTTCAACATGCTTTGGGTGCTAGGTTAGACTTAAGCATAGCTTAT
Organism: Camellia sinensis; assembly: GCF_055761805.1. Taxonomy (NCBI): domain Eukaryota; kingdom Viridiplantae; phylum Streptophyta; class Magnoliopsida; order Ericales; family Theaceae; genus Camellia; species Camellia sinensis. Next base: position 21,279,893 of record NC_138966.1, read on the forward strand.
CATCCTCAGACGGATGGGCCAACTGAGGGAGTAAATCAGACCTTGGAAAATATGTTGAGAACTTGTGTCCTCAATCTTGGTGGTAGTTGGGAAAAACATTTGTCATTGGTGGAGTTTGCTTATAATAATAGCTATCACTCCAGTATCGGGATGGTACCTTTTGAGGCTTTGTATGGACGGCCATGTCAATCACCTGTTTGTTGGATGAAGGTAGGAGATGTGCCATTGTTAGGACTAGAGTTGGTGAGAGAGACCATAGAGAAGGCAAATATTATTCGGGAATGTATTAAGACTGCATAAAGTCGTCAAAAGAGTTATGCTAATAGAAAACGTAAAGGGGTTGAGTTGAATGTTGGAGATTTTGTATTTTTGAAGGTCTCACCGATGAAGGGTATCATGTGGTTCGAAAAGAAGGGAAAGTTGGCACCTAGGTTTATGGGACCATACGAAATCACTGAGAGGATTGGTAATGTGGCTTATAAATTAGCTCTACCACCTGCTTTAGCTATGATTCACAACGTGTTCCATGTATCTTTATTGCGGAAGTGTGTGCAAGACCCTTCCCAAGTAGTATCACTAGAAGTGTTGGAGATTAATAATGATCTCACGTATATGGTGCGACCAGTTACTATTCTAGATCGGGATGTAAAGCAGTTGTGGCGCAAGAAAAGTGGACTTGGTGAAAGTGCAATGGAGTGAGGATGAGAATAATATCACTTGAGAATTGGAAGAGAAAGTTCGGCGTATGCACCCGAAGTTTTTTGTTTAGTACTCTTTCCTATCGAATCTCAGAATAAGATTCTTTTGAGGTGTGTATATTGTATCGACCCTGATTTTTCGTAAGTCTTTATTTATTTATTATTATTGTTATGATCTTATTTTATTTTTGACTTTATTAATTGCGTGGTTATATGAGAATTTAATGTGGTATTTTATTAATTTAATGTGTTATTTAGTTATATATAATTAATCCAAATATTTATATATATATATATATTATATAAAAAAAAGGTATTATATGTATTGATTTTATAAAGCATATTTATATATATTTTATTAATAAAATAAAATATAATATATTATCAATTAGGTTAAAAGCAAAAGGTTGTTGTCATAATAGGGGGAAAAAAACAAAAAAAAGAAAAGAAAAGAAAAGAAAAGATCAAAGCAGCCGAGAGAGAGAGAGAGAGAGAGAGAGTGATCAAGAAGAGAAGACCAAGAAAGCGGAGAGAAAGAGAGACAGCAAGAGAGGGGAGAAAAGAAAGGGTTAGGGTTTTATTTTGATGGCTCCATTAATTCTCTATGTGATTCTTTGATCTTCAAAAATAATTGTGAGTGAAAAATCCACTTTCCTTGATTTATTTTTATTTCATTGTTTTTATTTATTTATTTTTATTTATTTGATCTTGGTTTGATATGGTATTTGTATGAAGATGATAGTTTGATTTTAATTATTTTAATTAGTTGTGTATGTAAGGGTTAGGGTTTTGTATATATTTATTTTAGGGATGTAAGCACACTCATGGATATATGAAATTAAAATAAACTAGGAACTCATAAATAAATTTCTTATACTCTACCATAACTCCATGGATTGTTGTTTTTATTGAGTGTTGGTGAGAAAGAGTGTATATAAAAAAAAAAAAAGGGAGTGAGGATTGTGATATTTATTTGAATGCCTTAGGTTTGACATTGTTATGTTTGTTCTCATGAGTAGATGAGAGATTGTGTATATATATATTGTTGCCTCGTTCTCATGAGTAGATGAGTGCTTTGATTTACGCGCGTACGTATATGCTAACCATCCGGAGAGTATGAGTCAAACTTGGGACGATATCTCTTTGCAGGTTTGGCTTTGGAGTGGTATTAGGTATACGAGAGGCACATGAGATATATGTGTAGGCCGGAAGTGAAGGGTCAAAGTGGTGGAGTTAAGGTACAAATAATTAAATATGAGCTTATTGGTATAATTTGAATTGTATTGATTTGTACATCTTGAAAAATAGTAAGCGACCTCGATGAATTTTGAAATTTGGGCAGAGACATGTATATGTAATTCTAGATAACTTTTGTATTTTAACTTTTTACTAAAAAGATCGATTAGAATTTGTAATCGGATGATTTTGGTTACAATAGTTTTTATTCTTTTTAACAATGCAAATTTTAGATGTTGTTTTAACCCATGAAACAAGCTCATTTTTATTGATTTCGCATAGACAAAAGTACAACATTATTTTGAACACTTTTTGTGTTTTGAATTTTTCCAAAAAAAATCATCTTGGAGCATCTTTTTTTCATTTTTAGTTCTAGATTTTTCGATCGAATTTTGCCTAGGTTCTTCTATTAAATTTTTCTCTCAACCTGTTCAGTTTCTACTAAATTCGTTTGCGTTTCCTTTTGAGAAATTGGATTCTGTACAACTTTTTTTCTTTGAGTTTTCGTCAATTCGAATGATTTAAGCATGAAACGGTGCATTTTTATACTTCTTTAGCAAGTTACTTATGATTAAATTATACTACCTTTTTTTTTTTTTTTTTTTTTCAGAATGGTGGGTCTTACTAACTTTTTATGCAGGGCCGACCCACTATATTTTTATTTGATTTTGTTTATTTTATACTCGATTTATATTTAGTTGTGTACGGGTAAGAAACTAAATGCCACCGTATCTCGAGAAAATGTCCTTCATCTCAGTGCGGATGGAACTACTTGTCTTGTCCCGTAACAAGAATTAAATGTATTTTTGTTTGTGTCTGGTGGACACGTGGGTATTAAATATTGTACTCATACCAGTATACCTGTATATTGACCCGTTTTGTCTTTTGGCAACTCAGGTTCATTTTATTTGAGTATAGCCGAACTTCCTTTGCAGGATTAGTTGGAATTACGGTGGTGACGAGAAATGACTATAGTTGTTGGACACGTCATTTGGACTTTTTTTATTTTTTGAAATTTAGAGTTTAGGGATTGATATTAGTTTATGTTTTTTTTTTTATTATTTATTTATGACCTTAGTATTTTGACAATTTGACATTGTGGGTTATTTTTCAATTTGATATTATTTAAATTATTTTGACTAGTTGTTGCTACAATTGTCACACCTCAAACTCGAGTATGACCAGTCGTGGCCCACAAGGCCTTAGCCCAAGACACACGTAAGCTTAAACACGAATCCATAAACACATGGTTGTTTTGGAAAGTTAGTAAAAAGCTGACTTTTGACTTTTTGCCAAGTTTTTTGACTTTTTTGGATGTAATTTGGGAAATTGGTAAAAAACTGATTTTTTGAATTTTTGATTTAATATTTTTTAAAAGTGTCAAATCACTGCAAAATGACAAAAATACGCTTATGCTTGCTTTAGAAATTACGATTATGCCGTTTAGTACGTGAACAGTGTTTCCAACGTAACTGCCACCAGGAATTTGCAACAAATTTTATTCCTTTTTTATATATTCTACAATTTCCAAATTTGACCTAATACTTTTACTTATTACAATTTTATTTTATTTTTTTGTTACGAATTTTTTTTTATTACAAGTTTATTACTAAATGTATTATTTTTTTGTATATTCTACAATTTTCAAATTTTACCAAATACTTTTAATTATTACAAATTTATTATTCTCTTTTTTACCATATTTTTTTATTATTATTACAAGTTTATTAGTAAATGTATTATTTTTTTATATATTCTACAATTTCCGAATTTGACCAAATACTTTTAATTATTACAAATTTATTATTCTCTTTTTTAAGATTTTATTTATTTATTATTACAAGTTTATTACTAAATGTATTATTTTTTATATATTCTACAATTTCCAAATTTTACCAAATACTTTTAATTATTACAAATTTATTATTCTCTTTTTTACGATTTTTTTTTATTATTACAAGTTTATTACTAAATGTATTATTTTTTATATATTCTACAATTTCCAAATTTTACCAAATACATTTAATTATTACAAATTTATTATTCTCTTTTTTACGATTTTTTTTATTATTATTACAAGTTTATTACTAAATGTATTATTTTTTATATATGCTACATTTTCCAAATTTTACCAAATACTTTAATTATTACAAATTTATTATTCTCTTTTTATGATTTTTTTTATTATTACAAGTTTATTAGTAAATGTATTATTTTTTTAATACTAAAAATTATCAAATTATCCAAACAATTATTGCAAAAGACCAAAATACCAGCAACAACTTTTTTCAAATTATTATGATAGTTTTGTTAATTATTTTTATTATTATTATTGAATGGCATATTTATTTTCTTAATTTTTCCCAACAAATTGCGCTCTTACATTAATTAATTTCCACATTACAATTTGGTAAATGCCCTTAAGAACCTGCAACTTACCAACAGAACCGTACATTTTTTTTGACACTTTCAACAGTTTTACACATTCATTTCATTTGCCATCACCTCGTATAGACCGAACAGGATTTACAACCCAAGTTCACGCCGATGTCACACTAATTCATTCTGTATTGATTTCCTTACTTTGTTCATACGTACGTCATCGTCGCCCTCTGGTTTCCCATCATCATCGTCACCAAGACCGTCAACATTTGGCACGTCGTTGAATGTAAAATTCTCTACATTCGCAACCTTGTTGAATGCTTCATCGTCGCTCGAGTTGCGGCGCATAAAATTATGTATCACCATTGAAGCCCCAACCAATGGCACCTGCACTTTCCTGAAATCATATCGCGGCATGTTATGTAGGAATCCCCATCGTGCTTTCCATACGCCGAACGCACGTTCAATTGCACTCCATAAGGAGGAGTGCACCGTGTTGAAAATTTCGTTTGCATTTTTTGGCCATCCTGTTGCCTGAAACACTTCCTGGTGGTACCGGCATCCCTTATACGACGCCAAAAACCCTTTTTGGTTCTTGTACCCCGCGTCAACAAGGTAATATTTTCCTAGTTGCATGTCGATAATTTCGCATTAGTACGGTGGTCGATTAGAAATATCAAATGCACACAACTAATACAAACAAAAAAAAAAATGTGTCGTTCATCCTACCATCCTCTAGCATGGGGAATTGTTTGGCTGGGTCCTGTGTTACTTTGTTAAAAACTCTACTGTCATGCATACTTCTCTCTCATCCGCAAGATATAAAAGTAAAACACAACTCGAAATTACACGCTGCGAGTATGTTTTGCGTGTGCCGTCCTTTACGGCCAAAATATGGCTGTGCCTCCTGAGGCGGGAGATGTGCCTCCACATGTGTGCCGTCAAGCGCGCCAATACAGTCCTGAAATTTCACACATCATCATAAATATGTTTTAATGCTACTACCCAAAATAAGTTTGCCTTACTTTCCGAAAGTGGGTACTACTCATAATGAAATGGGCCAAAAATAAATACCCTCACTTTGAATGGGAAATATTTTCGTTGGGACTCCAAGTACGGATGTCTACTGTGTTGTGACCTTGTCGGTCGGCAATGTGCTCTCGTGAACAACTTCGTCGCTTTAAGAACTCGCATTACATGACGCCAGACTGTTTCCCCCGAGTGTTGAAAATGGTCTTCTATGTCCCAACTCGTGGAGCCTCGTAACACGAATATGAACATGCCGACACTCTCAACTACGTCTATACCATAGGGACGCTGTGGTACTGGAAGGCCGTAATCCTCAACTAATGTCTTGCACAACATCAAGAACACCTCTTGTGACATCCAAAAATTTCGCTGAAATACTTCATTCCTTCCTCCAAGCATCTCCTGCATCCACATGCTACCAGTCAATATGCAGATGTGTGAAACGAAGTCCTGTCAACATACGCGTACTCGTTGGCAACGCGAGCAATTTCCATCCAAATCATTGATGTCGTCGACTCCATTTCTTCGATCGTCTCTCGTATCCAAGCATTTATTTGGCCATTGCGTATGACTCCCGAGCTAGTACCCTCTTGTGCATCCATAAACGTTGCAAATTATATGAAAGAAGAATACCAGTTGTAACTTTTAATTGCTAAAATAAGTTACACAACTCCATGATATAACACTCATGCAGAAGCATAAGCAATGAGCAAATCAACGTAGGCTACTGTGGGCATGTGATTGTCCAAAGCCTAGTACACCAAACAAAACCATGTGAATGCTACTACATTTGCAGGTTTGTACAATTTGTATTTGCATGCTTGCATATAGCCATCTAACTTTAGGATTGTTGGCTTTTGGACGTATGCCACATCCACTTTTTGAATATTTGATGTGAACTGTTTTGGAATCAAATAATGTACATGAAGATAACTATAAATAAATAAGATAATGAAACTAGTAAAATGTTTTTACATTAAACAAATAAAAAGCACCAAATAAATAAATAATTTTTTTTTATTTATTGAAATTTAAGTACTTTTCTGGCACTATGAAATAATTTGAATAAATAAGTGTACACAATAAATCAAATTAATAAAGAATAAATAAGTCAATTGAAGAAATGTAACTACTTTTCATCCTACTTTTTTTTTTCTTGCATTAAATAAATAAGAAGCACCCAATAACTAAATAATTTTTTTATTTATTGAAATGTAAGTATTTTTCTGCCTATATTCAATAATTTGAATAAATAAGTTTACACAATAAATAAAACTAATAAATAATAAATAAGTCAATTAAAGAAATGTAACTACTTTTCATCATTTTTTTTTTGTCACAAAAATTAATTTCAATATTGTTTTTAAAGATACCCATAATTTTCAATGTTGTTTTAACCGTCATGGGGATTACAAATATAACTTTTTAACGGCGTATAAAATTCCAAATTTGCTTTTGTAAGACCAATGTTCGTTGTGTCAATTATGAAACGAAAAAAGCCTGCAAAGAGTTGCATGTACATTCCCTGGACAAACCAAAAAACTTTAAAAAATTTACGAAAAAAAGCATGCAAAGAGTTGCATGTACATTCCCTAAATAATAACACAACAAAGGAGTCAAAAAAAAGCCTGCAAAGAGTTGCATGTACATTCCCTGGACACAAGTTCTGCATAACATAACAAGCATGTGACACCAAAATAATGCCACCTTGCGGCGTGTATACTCGCATATCGGCTGCAAAGTCCTGAAGAATCATACATACACGTCCACACCAAAATAGAAGCACAACAAACCGAAATAAGCCTGCAAAGTCCTGCAGAAGCATACATACACGTCTACACAAAAATAAAAGAAATGCAAACTGTCTCGAGACTTCACCATCCCCCCCCCTCCCCAAAAAAAAAAAAAAAAACACCATACAAACACACACAATATACTACAATCTCATGATAAGCAAATAGTAGCATGGCAATCCAACCACAAAGGCCTAGTCCACGTCAACAGCACCACCACTCCCGAATAGCCGTGTCCCCCCTTCACCATCCCTGCCAACATTGGCCAGCGTGCAGGCACGCTTCTCTGTCAACCAGTTGACAATGCAATTCTGGGAGAGGGCCATGATGATGTCCCGATTATCGGGTGAATCCATTATGTCGCATGCGAATGAGAACAACTTACCGCCTGTCTCTAATCCAGACGTGCTCATAAGTCGTGCAAGACAGTCCCCCACTATGTTGTCACCTTTACCCGTGACAACATATTGCGTGATTTTTAGCTCCCTGCTTTGTTTGCTCACTACTTCCACGAGATTGTCCATGCTGCTAACAACAGTTCCAGGCGTTGCCCGCTTACGTCATTTTGGATTGGCTGATCCGTCCACGGCTGACTAGGGGGGAGCATCCTCAAATAGGCTACTATCAACCACGTTCTCCCCAACAGCGTCATGGCCCGGCTGTGGTGGTGTGCCTGCACTGAGAGGTCCCATTCCGCTATCCACGTCCATGGCATTGGTCGCAGCAGTAGCATCATCTTGCACTTCTGTTGGAGTCCATGCATGTTTCCCAGTCGCTGCTGCGCCAGAGTACACCCGCTCCATGAGATCTACGTGCTCTAGAGGCTTACTCCTGAATTTAGCACATCGGTTGTTCATCTGTGAAGGAGAAAACACATATGTTTTACTACAGCTTGAAATGTAATTAGAAAACAATAAATGTAACTCGTGCCATAAAAGTTTAGTGAAAACATACCGTTTGCATTTTCGCCCACCAATGGTCAGGTGCAGTGATCAAGCCTGTCTCATGGTCGTACCCAAGCCCTGTCAAGCCGTGGCTGGCATTCTCCAACTTCTTCCAGGCGACCTAATCTTTCTTCAAGTTGTCAAACTTGTTTTTCATTTGTTTGGCTAAATGTTGTAGGCCGATTTTCTCTAGAAATTTGTTTGCTACGTTCTTATACCCTGCCATGGATAATCCGTATGGTTGTCGATTATCACCTTCCATTTCAGCAATGATGAGTTGAAGAAACAGCTTTGTATTGTCGCTGTCGAATTGGTATTTGTGGACTGGCTGGGGTTGGGTTGCTGTGACAGCGTTACCTCGATACTTTGAAGGGGCACGGGGTGATGTTCGGTTTGTTTCCATGAGTAGTGTTGTCCTGCTTGTAACATTTACAATGCAATATCAGAAAGAAATGAAGTACAGTACATATTGTTTGTATGGCCAAAAGTGAAATAAAACTGTAAACATGGTTACTGCAGTAATAAGCACAAAACAGTACAACACTTTCCAAAATACAAAGTCCGTTTGTACTACACGTTGGGGAAATCTTATGTAACAGGACCAAAACATCTAACTGACAACAACATATATATGTGATACAGAAAGTAACTACGCAGTTCATATCCATGTCAATACATCACATCCGAAACAACAACACCAAAACAACGATGCACAAAAAACCGACGACGGTCATAAGCATACGTAGGCTCTAATCTATGCGCGCAACGTCTGCTCGTAACCCCTGATCGACATCATTATGTGGCGGTCAGTACGCAAGCTGGTGCTGTGAAACTCGTCACACCAACCAACCCACGATGCACATCTCTGCTGGACAAAATTGCAGTAGATAGTTAGCATGCATACTATACGACACAACCACAAATGAACGATGAGTTTTGTGACTAAGTGCATAAGAGAGTGGCAACACAATCACAGTGTCCAAATGAACGACGAGTTTTGTGACTAAGTGCATAAGAGAGTGACGGATCTTGATATCTTTACGACGCAATGTCCAAACCCACAATCACACATCCTTGGTGGCCACGATGAAGTGGCACTTGACGTGGAGGACGCCATCTGTATACTCATTTGTTTTTTTTGTTCATGTTATAAATTGAACTAATATAATCTACTGTGCGGAATGAAAGACAGTAATTGAAAGAAGTTCATTTTGAATTTAGGTTAATACATGAACAACCTGCTCTTTGAATTTAGGAATTTGTATTTGTTTATGAATGCACTATGATAGATCATGGAACCTCCACAAGGTCATTGACAGAAGAAAGACACAATGGTTTGGTAATGTACTAATGGGAAAGGGATTTGTTTCTATTCTCTATCTACTACTCGGTTTGACTCAATTTATTTATGACACTAGAACTCTACTGTCATGGGGAAAGAGAAGAGATAATATCTATGTATATTGTTTTTAATTGGCAAATGTTAGTTATTTTTTGTTAGATTAACACTGTTAAGTATATATGTATTTGATATTATTATTTATTATTAAGGGTAGTTTACAAGTCTCAAACATGTTGTTTAATTATTTATTTAAGATGGAGTTCTACATACCTCTGTTTTTATATATTCTGAAAAATGATAATTATGCTTGCTTACTTATCGTTAGTTTAGTAGTATAAATATCTTTTTTATAGTTTTCTTGCGAAATGAACTGACTGTTAATACAAAATAAGTGGCATTATACTGTTGACTGTAGTGGTAAGACCCAAACATCACACCTGATAGTCCACTAAGATAATACTTTGATCTTATAACCTTCATTAGTAACAGTAAAAAAAATCGTAAAATATTATTTGATAGCAAAATGGTTCTAATAACTGGTTCTAATAAGTGAATTTACTAACAAGAATTGTGATTGAATTTATTATTTATTGAAATAAACCTATCAGAGCAACAGATGATTGTGGTGATCTTTTCTATACAAGACAAACAATGATATTTTTTCGGATTTATGGTCCATGTATTATTTATTGAATTGGTGGCATTCATGACTTCAATTTGATATGAACCCAATAACTAGATGAAATTCATATTAAACCTTTATTGAATCTCTTAAGTTTATGGATTGCTTATTTATTTTATTTTTTTGCATCAATGGATGATTTAATTGTTCATCCATGTTCTTGTAAATGCTTATACTCATTGGGGAATTTAATAATTATTTTTGCAGTTGTTGACTTTGGAACAAGAGGGACCGAACTCGCTAGAGAAGCAACATTGAAGAATGAAAAGCTTAATAACTATTTTTACAGGCTAGTTGGCTTTGGAATAAGAGGGACCAGGCTCACTAGAGAAGCAATTTGAAGGATGGAATGAATTGGTCATATTTACTTGTACGTGATTCATTTGGGACCTCATCTTTTATGTTTTATGGATATGTAGAATATATTTTGGGACCTAATCTTTTATGTTTTAGAGTATATTTTCGCGCTTTGATATTCCGTAATTATTTTTATCTTTGAATGAAATTTGTGTTAGATTTTCATTGTAATGGTATAGTTTTTTGTGTGATGGATAAATAATTATTACATTGACAGCAATGGGTTTCTCAATTAGAAAAAAAAACTAATGATAACATTTAAAACGATTTGAAGAATGCTACATAAATTGTTTATCGTGCCATTCATACATAGCTCAACATTTCCACTTGCATATTAGGTGTTCGATAAAACGTCTCTGAGAGAACAACAACAACAGATTTTTCTATACACACGAATCATAAACCACAGAAAAATACTTCACCGACGAGTCACAAAGATTAGAACGATGTGCTGAAAGAGTTATCAAATGAGTTTCATATAATCAAATTGAAATATTTCAAAACAAAAACAAAAAAACAAAAATTGTACCTCAATGACAAACAATGGAAGCAGATTCTAGCGGTTTGTTCTCTGTCCAGATGATATCTCTCACTACATTACATATATGTTCTATATATATACTACACTTCAGTTAATGGGAAATACATCAATTTTTTAATTTTTAAAAGTGTCATTGATCTAATCTACAGGTGTTCTAAGTACAGAACACCTTGGTGTTTCAGATCTAATCTGCAGGTCGTTGACAAGATGAAGAACTCGTTCATCCATGGTTTTGGGTCCGTCACTACTTGCGATAGTAAATGGAAGACGGTTTTCGACGTATTTGATGGTGCAGATCCAGCGAAGGCAAGGACGTAGACGACGAATCCGGCGGCAGCTTCGGCAGGGGACGACAAGGTCGTCGGTTGTTCGAGGGAGTTACACGGCGCCGCTTGAAGGAGGAGTTCGCAGAATGAAGCAGTTGAAGAAGGCAAATGTTGCTTTGTTTTGCCCTAGGCCCCAATTTATGAGATATGAGGGTAGATTGGTAAACAAAAAGTTGCGTTTCCAGCTCTTCCCAAATGGTGGTTCAGCTTTTTTCAACACTTCAGCGTTTTGATTTTGGGCTGAGAACGCTGCGTTTTTGCAAGGTTCCCAAAACGGCACTGAATAACTATACAATAGTCCAGTAATAAATAACCAAAACTCAATCCAGTGACATGCCACAATTATAAATGGCAAAACCAACTGTAATCAATATTATCCAAACTTATGGGATATAAACAGCCCACATATCAAAACAATCCTAAATGAAGCCCAATAAAACTAAAACGAAATATGCATAAACTTGACATAACAATCTAAAACAAAATAAATGAACGTCCTAGAGGTCCATGCAATTGAGTCCCTCCCCACTACGCCATGAGTCCACTCTAAGTCCTTCTAACACCTGGAAATGATAAATAACTAGCTCAATAAGTAGCAACATGGATAGTAAATACAGTTTTGAAAGCAGGGTTCAATTCCAAAATAAGATATATATTACAGAAACTAGATTGGCATACAATTTGATAAAGACAATCTGTTTCAAAAAGAAAGTTCTACAGTTCAACAGTTAAAATATTCATGTCTCTCAAGAACATAATAAATGACATTTTCTATTTAAAACAGATTACAACATGAACACCAATAATTTTCTAGGTACCAAGAATAACAAGTAACATGCCACACAATTCTCAAGGTAATAAGTCCGTTGGATCCAATATCGAACCAAGAGTTGTCCTCGGGGTGGCAGCCCGGGCCTTTTCTGGAAGGTCATCTAGCCTAGCCTAACCTATGTCTTTTCCTTACAATTGTGAGCACTAGAGTCATCACGGCCCAACCCGGATCTGTTCTCTAGTGGCCAGAGCCACCACACACAGTGGAATAATTTCTCTAGACTAAAATATACAGATGGTCCCGATAATCAATACAATTTAGTTTCGCAAAACATTGTAGTTCATCATTATAAACATGAGACCATAACAAATAGTTTACAGTATGCTAAGTTTACACATGTTTCAGAAACAATTTAATTCCATTGATAATATAATAATTTATCAAAACAGTTTAGTCCTGAAACAACAATTTAACTTTCCAATAGTTCTGGATAAGAAAACATTTATAAAAATATGTAGCATGTAACTACTCACCTGAAAACGAAATAATATAATCTTCGAATAGAGTATGAAAGTCCAACTAGTGCCCTGAACCATGTATGAAGACTACACGTCACTACTAATTTTAAAAAAATACTAAAGAGAATAATAAACTAAGTACCCCACACTAAAGTACACTAACGCAGCTCAACCCCACTCACCGTTACTCTTAAATAATACCTAAGTTCATGTTCTTCAAGGCCTAAAATTACCCAAGACATGGGTTTCGATCGAAACATAACTAAAAGTAACTTTACGATAAAACAGAGTTTTAAATAAGTTTTCTCAATCTACTCGCTAACTTTGAAAACTAAAAACCCACCCCATGCTGTTCAAAAAATTCCAAAACCCTCCAAATATCAATTAACTTTGGTTGGCGTTTTTGTTAGTTTTTTTTTTTTTTTTAATCCCTTGTAATCTTTTGAGTATAAAAATTTACTTAAACTTTATGAAGACGGGAACATTTAGATTTTGTTTCACCCCTAAGATTTGGATGATGGAATATTGATTAGGGTTTAATCCTAATTTAATATTTAATTGTCCAAATTTTAGAGTGTGACAGTTTATTTTTTTATTTTTATTTTTATTTTTTTTAAGAGAAGTTTTCTATAAGAGTTAAAAAAAAAAAAAGAATTGAGAATTCATTTGGCTTGTTTTTAAAAATTGTTTTCAATAAGTATGTTAAATAAAACCTGTTTTTATTCATATCCTATATTTTAATAAGAAAACAATATTTTTGATGTTATTTTGCTTTAATTTTAAATTTAGATTGTTAAAGTGTTGAATTATGTCATATGTTGAAGTGTGCTGCTATAATTACAACCATAGCAAATGAAATAATTCATGACTATTACTTTCGTTATTTCTGTTCAGACTTGAGACATTTAATAGAAATTTTCAATCCATTCACCATTTCAATGTCTATATCTAGAAAAAGCTTTGAAATTGACAATAAGATCAAACTCATGTTAAAAATGTGAAACAACAACAAACAAAGAAAGAATTTCACAACAATTCATATTCAAAACCAGATTTTCATTAAGCTGATATCAAGAAAATCTCTACTTTGGAGTCATTACATGCATTGAGATTCTAACGTACAAAGAATCATTACAATCATCGAATAATAATTATATTAAATGCAAAGCGATGGTACCAAATGCTTCCAAATCACTTCATTTCGGTGTAAGGCAAACTTCAGCCACTCTGCCATATTGAACAGAATACTTTTAACGATGAAACTGACCATTCTAAGCAGCATGTGTTAGAGGGACAGCTTAGTTCGGCAATATCAAACTTCCAGCTCTGTAGCTATCTTCAATGACAATGGAATGTAGCGCGACGCCAAAGAGGAAAAAAGATTCTGATTCCAGCATCCATGTGCCTTAATTAAAATTAGGGCTCCACGCAGATACCATTGCCAACTTTGAAACTTGAAATAATAGGAGGAGCTGCCCTTATCATGATGCTCTGAGCAAACGCGATCATCTGCACATGGATACATATCACAGGTCAGCACAAGGGCGTGCACACATATACACATATGAATGTATCTATCCTCTAAATTATACCGTTACATTGTTCATGTGTCTATTTTATGTGGGTTTAGACCATATGACCTGTTGGCAGGGTGGGATGAGTGGATAAGACATACCCCAATAAATGGGATTACTTATCTTGTTAAGTTGTTTTAGTAGTTGATTTATGCCAAAACACAAAAAGGTAAAATTTTGTACACATCACAGGGGCCCCTAAGGTAACAAAATTCATTGTGGGGTAAGTTCCAACCCACATGAAAGGCATAACAATTTGGGCATCGTCTCGCAGAACAAGTAGGGTTACTTATGTCATATGTTCTGCTTGTACCTTCCCAGGGAGTATGTAGTATCTTGTTAGGTGGTTTTAGCTTTTAATTTATGCCAAACTCAAAAAAGGTAAAAATTTGTATACATCGGGCAACCAACTGTCCTCACAGCTTGTTAGCTTCAGAGTTCGAATTTAACCATGAATGAAAAATGGGGTTGGTGCTTAAAGTATTATTCAGATTGAACTTGATATGAATATTATTAATTGTAAATTTGAGCCTGGGCATGTCCATATTCCTGTACTTAACCTAGTCCTAGGCCTGACAAATGGAAATTTCAGTGAGGCAGTGAAAGTGTACATATATGACCCCAGCATGGCCTAAGAACAGATGAGAGCAAGCTAATAACAATTCATGTACGATAGCAAGCATCTTAGTTACAATGTAAAAGCTCTTACCAGAGCAAATCCAGCACACGCAATACTGAAACCAGGGAAATGAAAGGGTGGACTTGCAGACAGGAATAAAGCTGGAATTGCACATGGACTTCATTAGTTAAATTAACTTTCAAGCCCAACAAAAGTTGCTAAAATAATAATAATAATAATATTACCTGTTAAAGGACTGAAAACCAAGGGAGAAACAACATTGGCAAAGGAACCTAAGCCAGAAATGCAACCTTGAGCCTTACCCTAAAACAATAAAAAGAAAAAAGGTCGTAAATAAAAAAAAAAAAAAAAAAATTAGTATCACAGTGGATGGGGCACAAGTGAGGAGGCCAAACAGTACTTTGAGGAAATCTAAATAAGCACATGGTAGATGGATGTTGTATACACATTGCTCAGTGTGATGTGACTATATATGGATGAGGCTTAATTTGTTTCAATACTGATTCCATTGAGTAATGGAAGATGCAAGAACAATTAATAAGGTAAGAATGTTATGTATGGCCCCACAATTTCTACACTGTCAAAATAATCAACGAAAAAAAGCCACTCTTTAAAAAATACCTGCTCACTGGGCCCAACTTGCTTGGATGCAATGCTCCGCAACTGCACATTTTAGATCTCCTATTCATCAATTATGATGCTTAAAACTAGTCATGATCATGAGTGAGTTGTAATCAGATATAAAGAACTCACACAAGGCGTTGAAAATACAGACAGAAGAGCGAACATGGCGGCAGCATAAGGAACCTATCAGCATTCAAATCCTTACCAAAACTGATGATATAAACTAGCTAACCATATAGAAATACCAGTTTGAAAAAAATCCAATTTTGTTGTAAAAAGAAAAAACTTGCAAGCGCATTTTAAGTTGGAAGGAAATACCCAGGCGGACCATGCAATGCTGTAAAGAATCATCTGCATCAAAGGCCATAAATCAGTAAATTAAAGCCTCAGATATTTTAGTTGGGACTTGGGAGTATCTTTGTGGGTAAATTACGAAACTATAGGCAATTTTATTTGTGTAAAGGTCGTTAGGATCAATTTAAGGTGAAATGTAGGGGCAAGTGAGTGAGAGCTAGCTAGCTATGTGCTTACATGTGCACAGTTGAAAAAGAGCCCTATTGAAAGCAGCTTCTCCTCTCCTACGGCAGTAGCCAACATGGGCATGAGAAGCATCTGCAAGATTGCCTCAGTATTCAAATGCGTGCACGTATAGGGAGTTTAAAATGAAGAGTGAAAACCGGTATTCAAAATGAGATGAAATGTGAATGGCAACCAAAACGAAAACAGAGTAAAGTGTACCTGGGATATGGTACCTGCAATCCCCGTAATCACCATTAAATCAGCAAACTGGTTTTTGTTAAAATGAAAACTGGCCTTTAAATAGTACTGCACAAGAACGTCCTAATTCAGCCACATCATTCTATATAAAAGTGCTGCATAATTTTCTATTTGTATAGCATTATTCATATTAGAATCAACGCACAAAATAATATATAAAGAAAACTTGTAATTTTGAATTTTTATGTAATGTGACAATGAAAAAATGAAACTTATTTTACGAAGTTTTCAAAATTGAACATACTTTTGATATCAAAAAAAAAAAAATCAAAAGTTCACATTTATTTAGGAGTCACTTCGATTTTGAGTAGAAATTGTGCTTTGACATTGATCCGTGAGCCCTTTTTTTGATAAAAATGGATTTATTTAGTAGCATTTAATGTAATAATACAGCGGAAATTTTGTGCTTAAGATTCATTGAAAACAGTACCAGTAATGCAGCATGAAGGCCAACATCCCCGAGGTTGCTAAAGAAAGCAACAATAGCTGCTTGTGAAAATGTCAAGCTGAAAAAAGAATTAAACAAAAAACCGACCAAAGTCACAAACAAGTAATAGTAGGAGAAATATTCAGCATTATGGAGATATACAAAATAAACAACTTGGTTCTTATCATAAATTACAGAACACCATGCTATTGAAACCTAGTTCGAGATGAACCCCGAAGTACTTGAAAGAACGCTATCGAAAAGAGAAGGGCATATTACACCTGTAGTTTCTGTGTTTTGTCTCTCTCTGCCAATTTGGTCTCTAAAAACTCAAATGGAGGAGTAAAATAGTTCATTCACACTCCTAAAAGTGATTGAATTGTTGGCCTTTTTATTTTATTTTAGGTCTCCCACGGTATTCCAAGTTTTTTGGACCCAAGACTAATCCGCCGAGGAAGTTGCGGGACGCATATGCAGGGTCCTGTCCTAAGGGATTTGCTGCATCCACAAAGGCTTGAACTCGAGACCTTTGCTTAAGCGACCCAAGTCCCTTTCCGATTGGACCAACCCCCATCGGTAATTGTTGGCCTCTAATCTTCAATAGTCTATGCCATTTTGAATGGACCATTTTATTTTTAATTTCTATATAATTTCTTAGCAAAAGATATCGATTGGATAATTGACATAATATGAAAAATAAAATTACCCAAATTTTGCCCAAAATTGAATTTGCCCAGAACCCCAAAAAGTGAAAATCTTCATCTCAAAAGATGGAGACATCAATTAATTAACGTACACAAAAGAGAATCAATTATTTCCCATTATTCAATTTATTTTTTTTGGGTATCTCTTTGTTTGGCAATTTTGGAACATTCATTTAATTTTCTCTCAGATTTCCCAAGAAACAAGCAGAACCCAACTAGTAGAAATTAAGTTTAACATGATGAGAGAGAGAATCACCTGCTCCTTAACAAGCAGACAGTATCATCAAAGGAAGGCATTGTCTTGAATATCCTGACATTCTTTTTGGAAACCTTATCTTCATCCAACAGTCCAACATTTGCTTCAGTAGAAACGCCATTCTCAACAACAACATTAATGGATTCCGGAAGGAAAATTCTCATGTACACTGTCGCAATCACAGCTACCGATGCAGATACCTGATCAAAATCACCACTTTAGTTGATCAATATAATATATATATATATAGAGAGAGAGGGAGAGAGAGAGAGAGAGAGAGAACTTGGAAGGTGGAAGCAGGGGAGAGGAAGCGAGTAGAGAGGTTTCCACAGACGAAAGCAGAGGATCCGATCCCCGTAAGTATTCCGAATACTGATACCCGTCGACTCTCCGGTACGTTATCTGCCTGATATTACAAATCAAACCAATTTTGCGAGTAATTCTATTTCACAAACCAAAACATTTTACTCCACATTCTCTTTTAATATACACACCAATCAATTTCAAATTTTATAATTTTATTCAATGCATAATTTTTTTTTGCCAAAAATATCTCTATTTTTAACCTTAAAATCCTAAACCAACACCCATTTGTAAGTATTAATTCTTCTCCCTTACTTTGATCTTGAAAAGAATTTTCATTCATTTTTTTAAAAAAAATGTTACATTGAGGCGCTGTAAATGACACGTTGGTTAGAGCTATGGTTTAATTATGGATTTATAAGTTATTAAATTTTTTTTGTTATATATTCATCAGAAATTTTTTTTTTGTTTGTTTTCGATTTTTGGGTTAAATCTGGTTGATATTTGAAATACACAGCAATTGATAGACCTATTATAGAGCTTAATTAATCATATTTCACTTATGTTTCTGGATTTGTAACTCATCTATTTTAGTTACCATGTATTATGCATCTATTTGTAAATGAATTTTTTTATAAATATTCTGCAAGATTAAATTTGTTCAAATCTATTCACCCAAAAAAATTTGTTCAAATCAACATGCATTGTTTCCTATCAACGAACCTAGCCAAACGCAATCTAAATCCTCAGAAGGGGATGGCGGTTTTGTTGCAAAGAAGTTGTAACAGTGTTGATGGTGGCGGCGACGGCAATAGCGGTGGGTGGGAGCTAGGGTTAGGGTTAAGAAATTGGGTTTTAGTGAAAAAGATAAGGACACTTTAGTAATTTTATTTTAAGGCAGAACTGTAATAAAAAAATAAATCATTAAAGTGTGTACACAGAGGTAGGTAGGTAGGTGTGTGGAAATATAATTTTCCCCAATTTTCCTATTCAATTACACTTTTGCCCCCTTAAATTTTATAATTTTTTCACTTTTAATATTTTTAAATAGGGAAATTAGTGTCCAACTTTGGGTAGTAAGTGATGTCCAATTTATTTATTTTTATTAACCAAGGGCCTTCAATGAAATTTCTTTGTGATCATGTTAGAGAAATTTCGAAATTTCTCTATGATCATATTAGAGAAATTTCGATGTGTTAGGGCAAAATTTTTCTTTGTTGGGACAAATTTTTTTTGTGTCAGGTCAAAATTTCTCTGTGTAATTTTTTTTTTTTTAAATGTTAAGGGACCCAACTATTATAAAAATATTATATGTCATTTATCTTATAAAATCTTAATATTAATTTTTTTAAAAAACAATTCCATTTTTAAACATATTTATTTTAATTTACGCTCAAAACAAAATTTTGTCCAACTTTGAATGAAAAATGCTACGTTAGCATCCACACAGCATCACGGGGCATAAAATGGATAAATTACATATAAAAGTCGCGTTATGATGTCGTGTGTCAAGAATTTCTAACATTGCTTTTAATTTTAATTTTTTAATTATTAAAAACTTTTTAAAATTTGCACCAATCATATTTAATATTAACTTTTTATTTTTTTTTGTTTAAAATTAAACAAATATTGTATAGATAAATTTTGTTTTAAAAATCATGATTCAACCACATTTTCACTTAAAACTTGAGCATAATTCAAGTGACTGTATTCCTAATTTCTAGAAAAATGTTTGGAGTTTAAAGTCATATAGAAACATTAATGGTTAATGTGTTAACCTACCATATTAATTCTCTATTATCAATTGCCAAAAGGAAAAAGATAAAAAAGCAAAAAAACACATTTTCACTTTAGGCAAATCACATTTTTTTGTCAAATAATTACATTTAAGTAAAAATTTAATTAGTAATCTTAATAATTTAATTAAAAAAAAAAACGCTAAAAAGGGTTATAAAAAGGGAGAACATAAAAAA
Organism: Camellia sinensis; assembly: GCF_055761805.1. Lineage (NCBI taxonomy): Eukaryota > Viridiplantae > Streptophyta > Magnoliopsida > Ericales > Theaceae > Camellia > Camellia sinensis. The sequence continues at coordinate 21,299,791 of NC_138966.1, forward strand.
AGAGGTGAGTAGAAAAATAATTTCAAAATAATGGAAGTAAAAGTGATTATGTATCAGATTATGCAAATAAATCTTGTACTTTCATCATTTAATTTAATTTTTTTTTTCTTAATTTTCACTTTTTTGAAATTCTCCTTTTTAAAAATAGCTAGTACAGTTTGGAGTTGGATGGACATTCAATGACCCAGACTATAATATTTCCAAAATGGCTACAAAAAAAAAATCCAAAATCCCAAGATCAGGCCCAACCCATTGACTTGGGTTTTCTGAGGCCCTAAGATTATTTTGTTCTTTTGTTTTAGAAAATAGGCTGGCCCAATTGAATTGAGCCTAGAGTTGAGTTGGGTTTCAAAGGCTTCATTCTAAGCCCTATTCGGATTTCCCAGTCCTCAGATTGCAAATGGAGTGGGCTGGGCTTGGGCCAAAAATTGATCAATCTGTCGAAACTAAACTTAAAACTTAATGGGTGTGATAGTAGTTGCCCAACCCTTTATTATTGTTTTTGTTTCCTCTTCCAATGATTTATTATTATTATTTTCTTATAAAAAAAGTTTTCTTATTGCAAGAAAATAAAGTAATTTTCAAAAAGCTTTTTAATTTTTTTGACCGTAATGAGACCATCAAGCCCTCTGTTGTAGCGAAAAGCTATGTGAGATCGAGCCCATAACTTCTGAATAAGGTACGGATTTGATGCCAAAAAAATAAAAATAAAAAATCAAATAAATAAAATAAACCAAAATCACATCATATTAACAACTTTTTAAATTTTGTTTTCTTTTCTTTTTGGGTTAGCATATGACAAGAGGGGAGCCTTGAGATCAAAGAAGAGAGATCAACTGCCCACCATTTGTGAATGTTTTGTACTTATTCTACAAGCATTTGACATCAGAGCAATGATACATTTCTTTAATTTTAAAGTTTTAATTGAGCTTTAATGATGTGACAGAGAACAAAAAAATAAAATTACGACCAAAATATCACATCACAGTAGGGTCCACTCCCATTAGAACTCCCAATTATTTTTCAAAAAGTAATCAATCTAGAGTTAAATTGTGCAGTATTTTATAATATAAGTTTTTAATTGGTTTACATAATTTCTTAAATAATATATATTCATTTCATTATTTTAAATTGGGTAAATTACAAATACACTTCTTGAGGTTTGCTTAAGATTAGAATTGTCCCCTGTGGTTTGAAAAATTACAAATATCTCCCTGTTAGAATTTTTTATTTAACAGAATTAATTGAAAAGTGAAATTTCTAACTGTTCAGCTATACAATAATAAAATTATCTAAATTATTAATTGAAATAAAATTTTAACATTATTAAAAACTATTAATTAACTTGATGATTTATTAATAAAATGACCTATTTGTTATGAAATTAGAAAATTTAGGAGGCATAATGTAATTTTTAGAATCACAGGAGATAATTTGTAATTTAAATAAATCTCAGAGGATGTGTTTGTAATTTATCCTTTTAAATTCTATGCTTACCCATAACCGCAATTTACTGATTTATAATTTTTTTAATAGCTTACAGCATAAATTAATCGTAGAGAAACCGAACTCACTAACAAATAATTTGCCAATTAAGAGAGAAAACTTACAACATATGCAAGAGCAAGGCAGTGGACACTTCCTTCACAGACCATGGCTGTGAGAGTCTTTAGCACATAATAAGCATAGTAGTAGTTCTTTGTTCTGTTATAGGCCAAAATGGCTGTAACCAAAAGTTAATACCACATAGAAGTTAGGGCAATTACATTTATTTTTTTAAATTATCATTCAATATCACTTTAATTCTTTGACTAAAAAATGTTACATTTTCACCTCAAGTTATCAATTTGTATCAATGTGATTTTTTTTTTTAAAAGAATTTATAATTTGCCTATGACATCTCATGTATTATAGAATGTCTAAATTGACCTAATTTTTCTCTTCCTTCTTTTCTTCTACTCCTGTAGTAGTTATGGCAACTGTAGTATAAGCAACCAAACGCTGAATGAGAAAGACAAAAATAATGAAAGAGAAGAATAAAGTCATTTTGAATATTTTATAATAAAGAGAAGTCAAGTGCAAAGTAACATGTCAATTTTTTTAATTTTTTCTCAATATTTTTAATAAAAGGTAGTGACAAACTATATATCACTACAACAAAAATCACCTTTGGCGACTAAATTTTTAGTCGCCAAAGGTCCATTTTTAGTCGCCAAAAGTCACTTTAATACCTTCCCCGACTGATTTTTTTTGTCGCCAGTGTTGTCGCCAATAAATGGTCGCCCAAGGTTTTGGCGACTAAAAACGTTTTAGTCGGCAAAAAGTCAGGTTTTCAGCGACAAAACTTTTAGTCGCCAATACTTAATTCCACTTTTTCAAATTATCCATTTAGCGACAACTAATTTAGTCGCCAATAGGTCATGAATCGCCGACTAAACTCATTAGTCGCCCAAAACAACACATTTGGCGACGAAACAGTTTAGTCGCTAAAAGCATTTTTCCGAAAAAAAAAAAATTCAACCTTTGCTACTCCCAGGTTTCGAACCACTAACCTCCCAACCACTGTAAACCTTTACCAACACTCTACCCACTACGCCACAAGAACTTCACATGTATATAATTGCAACATATATTATTTATATTATATATTGACCAATATTAATAAAAAACAATATATATATAAATAATTATTTTTATTTAATATATTTTACGAAAAAAATAAAGTATTTACTAAAAAAAAATAGGGGAGCACTTTTGGCGACTAAATATGAATTTTAGTCGCCAATTCTATGCTTTTTGGCTACTAAATGCTGTTTTGTCGCTAAATGCAGAATTTCCGCCCAAAAAAAACAACTTTCGGCGACAAAACTAATTTTTAGTCGCCAAAAGCTCCACTTTTGCCGACTAAACTCAGTTTTAGTCGCCATTTGTCCACTTTTAGCTACTAAATTTTTTTTAGTAGCCAAAAACCTTTACTTTTGGCTACAAAAAATTTGTTTGTCGGTAAAACACCTATATTCGGCGACTAAAGTAGTTTTTAGTCGCCAAAACCTATAGTTTTGGCTACTAAATGCTTTTAGTCGCCAAAAACCATGCCTTTTAGCTACTAAAATTTTTTCAGTCGCTGAAACTCCTATATTCGGCGACTAAACTGACTTTTAGTCGCTAAAAGGCCTATATTCGGCGACTAAAGTGCTTTAGTCGGCAAAAGTGCTCAGGTTTGGCGACAAAACTGATTTTAGTCGCCATTGGTACTACTTTCAGCGACGAAAATACTTATTTTGGTCGCCAATTCTGCATTTTCTTGTAGTGTATACTTTTAATTAAAAGAGATAAAATGATTGTTTGGCGATAAAGTGTAATTTATCTTAAAAGTTTATATCACATTTATTTATTTACTGATTAAGACAATAATCAAAGTTGTAAAAAGAACGTTTTGTAGGGATATCATAGCACCTGTAGGTTTGGATTTTGAAATAATCGATTGTCGGACAAATTTCACCCAATTCATAAGAAATGATTCACCACTAAAATATCTAATAAATCTCATCACGCATCACAAAAAATATCAAATTTTAATCGAATTACAATACAAAATCTCCACTAAGAAAACATGTCCCCTAAAATTTGAACCTACCTTATCCCTGTAAAAACACAATCCGTTGGCCGGGGGCCGACCACCTGGTGGTTAAGTTGTTTTATTTCAATTCCCCTATCATTGGCTGCCTCAATGATGACAATGGGAGACCATAAAATTATTAATGCATGATGACGCATGATTGCATTAACAACTAACTTCTTATTTGTTATATGTTAATAACGGTGTCGGCCAAATTTAAAATTCAGAGAAAAGATCGGTGTGTCAAACATTCATGAGTTAAAAGAAAAAATAAAAAAAAATGATTTGACAAGAAAAAAATAAATAAATTGATAATTAAAATTAGGAAACAGATTCTCTTTAGTCCATTATATAGATTGGATCAAATTGTTTGAGCTTATGAGACTTATCACGAGTCCTATTTCGATAATTCGAACTGTTCAATGTGTAGAGTTCGTCGATTATTTCGTTTCTACAAAAAAATTACGTTGATCGGATATCGATACCTATTTGATTGGATCAGATTTTTATCAATGATTTATTTTGAAAATCATATTTATCATTGATAGAAATATGATTTGATCAAGTGGCTATCAATATTTAATTAACGTGCTTTTTTCTTTTTGCAAGGATGGAATATTCGGAGAGTTCTGCACATTGAACTGTTCGAATTATTAAAGCAAGATTTGTGATGGACCCCATGGGCTCAACATCATCGGACTGGAGAAAAGTTTGACTCTTAGAACTACATGATATTTTGGTGGAAAAAATCAAAGAGGTGAGGGACTGAGTGAAAAAGTATTAGGTTAATTTGTCACATTTAAGAAGAGATGATACTAATGAAAAAAAAGAGATGATATAGCGTTTGAGAGAACAAATATTGATAAGTAAAGAGAGTTAAAAAGATTCAAATAAGCGATAAAGAAGTAAAAAAAAAAAAAAAAAGAAGAAGAAGATACATATGAGTACTTTTTTTTTTTTTTTGGTTTTACTTGTATTATATTTAACAGATTAAATTATATATAAATATATATAATATATATTTAATATAATAGGAGCGGGGATGAGAAAAATAAAGTGGAGGAAACAAAAAACCGTTCCCATCCCATTTTCTTATCAGGGCAAAAAAAAAAAAAAAAAAAAAACACACGAAGAAGAAGAAGAAGAAGAAAGAAGAAGCTATTCACACAAAAAATTATCAAAAATTAATAGTTATATAATCATATCGCAATAGCCTTAAAAAATTTGACCACAAGTATAATTTTAATATGAGATCATTTATTTTTATTTTAAATATAAACGTTAATTACTGATATTTGATCATCTCAAAATTTACATAGATGCTCCCCTCAATAAATTAATAAAATAACAAAATTTCAGATTACCACAGGTGAATCTCAAAATGGATCCACCAAGTTAATAGTGAATCTAACTTGAGGAGAATCCAAACCATTTAAATGAGAAAACTTATGTGGAAAATAGGTTTTAGGAAGTGATTGTTTTATTAGCATGCATTTACTAAGGTTTTAATTTAGGAAGGAATGAAAGAAATATTAATTATAAAAAATACCTAGGGGTATAATAGTGAGAATCATGGGAAGAGTGAGCATAGCTTTCCTTCCATAAGTGTCGGAGAGATTTCCTATCAGAGGCATCATCACCAACGTTCCCATTCCCATTATCTGCATTTTTATTATTATTATTTTATACAAAGTTAGTTCAAATTTCGTAATTATTATAATCTGTAAGTACTGTTAGTTGATTTGAAATTTATCATCAAATTGCCAAAAATATCATTCTAACCTCAGGTGGACATATACACATATTTGTAATTAAATATGATAATTCTAATAATTATTTGAAACACTTACGCTGTGTTTGGTTGGGGAATTTGAGGAGGGATTTGAAAAGAGAAAAGTAAAAATTAGGTGAAATGTGAATAAAATATACCTACATTTCACCTAGTTTTACACACCTTTTCTCTTTCTCTTTCTCTTTCCAAATCCCTCCCTAAATCCATCAATCAAACACAACATTAAAGATAAGTGAAATATTTATAGAGTTATAGATCAATAGATATGAATATGATGTCATTAAGCATGGAAATGAATATGCAAGTAAAATTTAATCATGAAATGTGATTTCATTGACAAGAGCCGGGTTATATTTTATTTATATAACTGTTACATTATATTGTGTATTGATTAAATAAAAACGTTCTACATATATCTGAACACTTTAGCCATACTTGTTTCATTCGGTTGGATTAGGACTACTAGTCATGATTCATATTATTAGTTCCTTAAAATTACTTATGTTATTTCATTTTTAGAAAGTTTTTGAATTGTGAAGGGAAACAAATAGATTTATTTAAAATCACTGCACATAAATTATATGATGTAGCGACCATAATTTGATTATTTTTTGACCACTTAATTCAAATCTTCTTAATCTATTCATTTTGTATATGTCAATGTAGAGATCTACTTTTATATTTAAACCTAAGAATTAAAATTGACAAAAATACATAATCCAATCCCATGATCTTTTTATCCTTACAATTACATTAGAACTAGTTATCAGTCAACATGTTTGGTTTTTTCAAGGAGATTATTGTATCCATTGTGTTGGACAAAGGTGAAAAGTTGGACGTGTTGGGCGGCATTATTATGATGTGTAATGGGGATGTGGGTGGGTGGTTTTTTTTTTTTGATTTTTTTGTGCGTGTCTTAAAATTATGGTTTTCATCCGATCGATTTAATTTTTAATGGGCAATGCTCCGGACCCCAGTGGGGCACCCCAGCACCCCCATCCCCACGTGGGGTCCGGAGTGGAGAATCAAAAATAAAAAAAATAAAAAAATTGAGCCAATCACAAATTATTGGGGTGGTGGGAGTCACCCGTTGGACGTCTAAGTCATTTTGTATTCTTAATTTAGGTCATTTTTAAATCAAACCAACCTGAAAGTGAAATATATATATATATATTATATAAAATTTTATTTATGTTAAGTTGTATTCATATAAATAATAAAAATTAAATATTAAGGTAGACATTAATATCTGATAAATTATATTCATTCTTTTGTTTCGAATATTATATACTTGTATTAAAATAATATGAATTATTTGTTTTTGTATTTAATAGCTTGTATTAAAAATTGGAATGATGTTTTGTTTCCTTTGTTCAAAACTTGTGTACTGTAAATATTTTTTTTGTATTGAAATTAATTAATGCTATGTTTTTAAATGAATAATTTATTTATTTTTAGTGTAGGGAAAGTGCAGTTTCGACTCGAATTATGTTGGGATGGTTAAATTCTATTATAGTGAAGGATTGATTTGGTTTGGATTCAAAAATCTATAACGGATTTGGTTTGCTTGTGGGTCTAATACTAACTTGAACACAAATGACTCATGCATTATTAGATAACTGGGAGATAAATAATGAATAATTCACTTAATGTGTTTTATAATTTTTTATTTATCAAAATATTACATAAAAAATGTGATATAATATTATGAAATTAGCCAACAATTTATTTGATTTCTTTGGAGGAAAGGAGGGACCACGAATGAAAATCCTCAATGACACCGAAAGTTCCTCATTCGTACATTCAATTGTTTGGTAAGAAAGACAACTAAAGAAAGCGTCCAAAACAGCTTTTCCTTCAAACTTAAGGAAACTTCCTAAACCCAAAATCTATTACTAGAAGACACAGCAAAAGGGAGATAAAACGAAGAGACATTTGACCTTCACATATAATTTAATCATCTCGCTCTACACGAGGCATATAATCAAGTTTATATATCGTATTTGATATACTATCTTATATCTTATATATCATCACTGTATTAAAAATAGACGTGTGATAGATAACATTCAACTAATACAATTATAATAAATAAAATAATAAACTCAACATGATATATAAATACGATTATTATAATATTTTATTGATAAAGATATATGTATGATTAATTATTTAGCTATATTAGTGTATTGTGTGGCATTTTTATGAATTGTTATAATTAATTATATATTAAAAAATTTTGCTGGAAAAATAATATTGAACCCACCTTGTTAGGTTATAGTGTCTTTTGTGATTTTTAATTACCGAAAGGATTACTATATAAACTAATATAATATTTTAAAACTATTTAATAATGATAGTGTGGATTCAATTAAGATTAAAAAAAAAAAAAAACTAGTGAAATTATGACTGATGCTATTAATTTTTTAAAAGTAATAGTCAACTTGATATAATTTCAATAAGGACTAGACAACTACTCACAACCCAATAAAAATATATTCATAGTGGATATATAGATAAAAAAAAAAATTATATTATAAAAATAGATATAGATTAAAATGTTAGTGACAACCTTCAACAATTTATTTGGCAAAAAAAAAAATTAATGGGAAGGTTTGAATCTCCTATTCTCTATATAGTCCCTACAAAAAATTAAAATTTTAGAAATCATAATTTAGAGATAAAATTATTTTTTAAGGACCAATATTTTATTGTGAAAAGTGTTGTTATTATATTTTTAGCAATGAAAATTAGATATTAGTGATGAATTATTATCATTTTCGGACCAAATTTTTTGTCTAAAAAAATAAACCATTTTGAGACCAAATTATTTTGTCCCTAAAAATTTATTTATTAGTGATATTTTCGAAATTTTGTTGCTAAAAGCGTTATTTTTGACTTTTCATGACGACTTTTTGACGACTATTCTCATGATGATAGAAATTGATCTCTAAATGTCTTTTGCAACAAAATTTTTACTTTTAGAGACCAAAACATCTACTTTCTAAAACTCTTATGGGTTGTAGTGAGTAGTTATTGAGAATTTTCTGTTTATTCTGAGAGTTTATTTATATTAATCATATAAATATTATATTTGATCTCTATCATTCATATTGTAATTAATTGAGTTTTATTGTAATATCATTTATGAATCAAATAAAAAAAATTATTTGACCAAAGATGTTTAAGGAAGATAAAGAAATTAAACAAAATTACATTCCTTCAACAAATTTCGTAATAGCTTTTTCAGTTATATATTTTTTGTATTTGGTTTTGTTTTTGATTTTTGTATTTATAAAACTTACTATTTGGACAAATATTAAGAAATCTTGGAACAAAATAAAAGATGAATTTGCTTGTGAGATAAGCAATGGATGCTAAGAAAAGAGAAAATTACACTTAATTATAAAAAAATTATTCAAAGACTTACAAATTTAAATACATAGTAACTAATAATCAAGAAATCGAATCTTAACATGTCATGACCAATACCTTGTATATTTGTTCATTTGATGAAAAATTAGATTCTTTCTTAATCAAATGGATAAAAACAGAATCAAAAGCAAAGCAAAGCAAAGAAAAGAAAAACATACCGCTTGTTGAATTCCAGTAAGGTAGATGGCTAGAGAGCACTCATTTTGTCCAGGACAAAGTGCAGACATAGTAACATCAGTTATGGCTGGAATCACCATGAATGTTGAGAAGTTGTAGAGGAACACTGTCATCAAGAGGTGGCTTAACCCTGATAGCTTTTCCATCTCTCTCTCTCTCTCTCTCTCTCTCTCTCTCTCTGAATGAAGAAGAGGCTAAAGGAAAAGCCACTATATAGTACAGTAGCTTTTAAGGAACTTTTTAATTCTAAAGTACAAGTGCTGTGAATCTATTTATACATATTCATTTCACTTGGGTTTGCTTTCATTCCCCTAAACATTCAGCAGGGTTCATTTCACTTTCGAGAAAGCTTGTTTTGTGTAGTTCATTCAGATTATTATTATTATTTATTTTTTTTAACTCACTAGTTGAATTTTTGGTACAATTTTTGCTTACGAGGTAAAAATAATTTAAATAAATTGATTATCAAAAAAGGCAGACAAACTCATTTATTTATTTATTTATTTTGATAACAACTTGGTAAATTAGGGCAACAAATCTCACCGTTCACTAACGGGGGGTAAAGTCCAATATGGACTGGTCTGGAGAACTTGTTTGCACTTAGAAGGTTTTGAATAGGAGATTTTGGAAAGAGCATATCCCTAAGCTCCAAGACTTTAACCACTTAGCTAACCATTTGAATTAACTATATACCTATATGTATAGGGCCGACTCATGCATAAAAGGATTGAAGTGGTTGTTTAAGGCCCTAAATTTTAGAAGATATATATTCCGACTCTATTTATTCAAGGCCTCTCAAAAAAAAAAAAAAAAAAAAATTCCTATCCTAAAATCATAAAAGAAAAAAAAAATTATTGTCAAAATTTTCTAATTTTTAAATATTGAAAACACATTTTTATATTGAAAGACTCATAATAAAACTCTTTGTCCAAGAGTCCATGAAAAACAACACAAAATTTGTTTTTAAGGTCCCAATCATAAAGCCTAAAAAAATCTTCAATTATCTAATGTCTAGGAAGAATCTCCTCCTATAAAGTCCAACTAAAGGAACAAACTAAGGGCTCCAGTAAAAAAAGGTTGTAAATAACTTCTCAAAATTTTATTTTTAAGTAAAATACAAAACATTAATAAATTTTATTTAGTGGGCTTATGTACCAAAAAAGTGGGCAATGATTGGTGACCATAAATTCTGTGGCTCAAATGGTCCGAAAATGCCAAAACGACGTCGTTTTAGATACAAAACAACTCTGAAAATGCCAAAACAACGGCGTTTTGACATTTTCGAACCATTTGAGCCACAGAATTTGTGGTCACTAAACATTTTCCCAAAAAAGTAACGCTTTTAGGAAATGCCATTTAAACTCACATCCAATGCCGCCCTTACTAGTCTTAAAATATGCAGATTGTTCCTGATCCCATGAAAGTTTGGTAGCCAGGGTGGGTATGAGCTCCCTATCCCGACTCTGATTCGGAGTTGAGAATATTTAATACTTATATAATTTTAAATATATATACATTATACTTTATAATATGAACTTTTATTTTTATTTTTATGCCTTAAGTCTTAGATTATTATTATGACTGATTATGGTTTGTAGAGTGAAAATATGATTTGTAATGTTTTATTTTATTGATATTAATTTTAATTTATTTATAAAAGTAATAAATAAGCTCACTCGAAATAACTTTTAAACTAATGTAGATATTTTTTAAAAAAAAAACTAAAAATCAGTAGCAGATTGGTAAAATATTTATTATGGTAAATTACAAATATACTCCTTGAAATTTGATTAAAATACGAATCGCCCCCAGTGATTTTCAAAATTACATTCCACCCCTGAGGTTTCTAATTTCATAACAAATCGCCTCTTTTATTAATAAATTATCAAGTCAATTAACAGTTTTTAATGATGTTAAAAATATGTTTCAATTAATAATTTAGGTAATTTTATTATTGTATAAGATAGCAATTATAAATTTCATTTTTTTAGTTAATTCTGTTAAATAAAAAATTATAATAACGGATATTTGTAATTTTTCAAATCACAGGGGGCAATCTATATTTTAAACAAAACTCAGGGAGTGTATTTGTAATTTACCCTATTTATTAATGTTAAAATGTAAAAATCTTTTTAGAGTGCAATTTTGGTTGTGTTTTGCGTAAATAAGAAAGAAATATATCCTCATATTTTTGTAAATATTCTAAATCAAATATACCGATCAGAAATCTCTCCTATTTTCAAAGACAAAAACATGAGAAATAATCTTACTCTTTGTGGTATTTTGAGAAGTTGATAAAAAGTTAATTTTTTTTTAATTTTTTAACTTTTTTGCTAAAAAAAACTAACCTTTTTACAACTTTTTTATATAAAAAAATAACTTTTTACCTTCTTTCCCAATTACCCCTTATCCATGCATTTTCAATAGTGAAATTTTACCATCTCAATAAAAAAGAATTGAGACAAGGATGGAGTTTACTTTTCCCGCTCCAACTTTATTGCCATTTCTAATCACACCGGAAACGAACGAAAAATGGGCGGAGCAGGGCCCACAAAAAATACCTGCCCCCCACCCCTGATGACAATTGAGTTATGCTAGGGATCCCAAACAAATTATTAAATTTTTTATCAAATCTCTCATATGAGTGTGGGACCCACACACATTTAATTTGTGTAAATTTCACACTCATGTGAAAAATTTAATAAAAAATTTGATAATTTATTTGAGGTCCATAGCATTTTCCGTGACAATTTATTGTTGTTGTGGTGTTTAATAGGTCATAAAACAAGGGTGTGATTCTGGGCGGTGTTTAATAGGTCATAAAACAAGGGTGTGATTCTGGGCTAGGGTGTGACATTAGGGGCAACAATAGTGTGACTTTAGGAGCGGGCACATAAGTCAAAGAGTAGCGAAAGAGTGACGTTGAAAGGATGCGTAGCTTGTAAGTTCATGAAAAGTATATATCACCTGAATTTTAATTTTGGATTTCTTTTTATTTATTTATTTATTTATTAATTACACTTAAATATTTTTATGCATTTATTTTAATTTTATTTTAGCTTTTTTTTTTAAAATTTTAATTGTGATAATCAACTCCTTAAATTTCAAATCAAGTTACAATCTCATCATTCTGTTCATCTACCATTAACAAAGTAAATGAAAATTAAAATTAAATGAATTAAAGTGAGATTTAAGTGAAAATATAAAGATTAAAATACGATATTGATGAGACAAAAATGTCATATGCTACTCACATTACAAATTTTGCCAGCCATATTAGCGGTAGATTGACGAAAATGTGACATTGTAATTTAATTTAGGACTGTTCTGGAAACTTAGCTAAAAGCTGGCTTTTAATCTATTTTGAGTTATATTATCTCTCTACTTTTTTAAACGTTTTTTTTTAAAAGGCAAAAAAAGTCAAAAAATTAGCTTTTAACTAACTTCTCAAAAACAAGCCTTAGGCCTCGTTTGGTAATAGGTTTTTTTAGTAACTTTTTGGTTTGTTGGCTAAAATATGATGTAAAAAAAACTAGTATGTTTGTGATTACTTTTTGACTTTTTACGAAAAGATATACAAAAAGTAGAGAGAAAATAAAATTTTTGACTTTTTGATATAGGTTGTTGACTTTTTGACTTTTTTAGTAACTTTTTGACTACACCGGTCGCTTTCCAAACGAGGCCTTAGTCATCATTTGCAAAAAAAAAAAATTAGTTAGCTTTTTAGAGTTGAGACTTTTTTAACTTAGGACGAAAAAGTTTATTTGGCAATTTTTTTTATTTTTTATTTTTTTGACTTTTGTGAGAGAAAAAGTAAAATAATTATGTTTTGAATGTAACATTTTGTCTTATTTATTTATTTATTTAGTCTATTTTGTATTGTGCTTTTTCAGTTTCAATATAACCCAACTCACATAGCCAAACGAAACTTTAAAATATATGAAATTAATTGTCATAATTTAAAATAAAAACATTAAATTAAAATCATAATGGAAGTAGAAAACTATTAAGTGTAATTAATTTTAATATTATTATTATTTTTTAAACTTTGGGCAAGTTTTGACGCGTGATGAATCTGATTACGCTTTGTAGCGTGCAAGTTTGAGTTGGCCCCAGTTGAGTTGATCACAAGTAGAAGCCAACTAGCTATTATTTGGGGTCCCATTACACACTACGTTGTGTTCTATATCAATGTTATAATAGTTTAGGATTCTTTGTTCCTATGATACAAATTTCGACACATTATTTTGTAATTGAGGTTACAATTGAAACAAAATAATATATGATGTATTTTTAGAACAAAAAGTTGGGATGCTTGCGACAATTCATCAAAGGTTGGGCGTCTCTCAAGTTTTGAACTAGGTGGTTTGTAAGGCTTACAATGAGTCCTATTTCGATAATCTGAACTGTACATTTTGTAAAAATTTTCTTGTATATCATTTATGAAACAAATTAGGTCAATTTGATTATTTTGCCATGTTTGTCAATCTTTTTTTTTTTTGTTGAGAAAAACGTGAAATGAAAAACTTACAATTATAAAATTGATGTTATTTTTTTTCATGAATAATATACACTACGCCAAGTTTGTTTGGCAGATTAGGTTCCGTGAGATTATGAGTATAGTGAGATTGGATGATAAGATTACTAACATGATGGAATTAGGTTAGAGATGTAAAATAAAATGTATTTATTTATATACTATTGTGATAGTATTAGTTAATTAAAATTAAATTTATAAAATTACATAAAAGTTTTCATTAAGTGAAGGAGATTTTGTTTTTGTTTTTGTTTTGTTTTTATTTTTATTTTTATTTATATATATATATATATATATTTTGTGAAAAGAGGGAAAAACAGACTTTCATCCTTAATTCAACAGGATTGGATCAACAATTCCAACTCCAGATTTGGGGATTCAGATGTGCTGAAAGGCATAGCAGGTTGCTGTGCTCCCTTATGGAGCGTTGTTCTGAGCCTCTTTCGATAATTCGAACGGTTCATATTGTAGGATTTGTTGAGTAGATTAACAATGCAAAAAATTAAATTGACTGGATATTTGCAGCCTTATAACAAAAACATATTTATTTTTATAAAATTAAACGGCTAACATAACTTTCATAAATTTTTAAAATAATTAGGACCTAATCATGGGGTTACGAATATCCGATTAATTTGATTTTGTACATAGATAATATTCTTGACAAACCTTATAACATGAACGATTTTGATCATCGATAGACACTCAGGACGAACTCTCACAAAGGGGCACAAGAGTAGTCCCAAGTCCATCCCCCATGGAAATGCTAATTCTACCCTTGGGGGAATTTGTAATCCCATTAGAATAACAGTCTCATTGCATTTTAACACAACCAAACATGGTTTTGATATGCTCCACAGATTGTTTATAATGATTCTGGACCTGGGCTGTTTATTGTTTTGGATCTGGAATTTCCTTGTCTTATTTGGTTGTTCAACTCTTTTTCATCTTATTTGTTGGTTTTGGCTATTGGGAGTTTTGGTTGAATTTGAAACAAGTTTGGAGGTTAGTTTTACAAAGTGTTGTTATCCAGAAATTTGCCTATACGCTCGAGCAACCATACCTGTGCTCGAGTGGTCTTTTACAGTCTGCAAACAATTGAGACCTCGTTCGGCATGTGAGTGTTTTAGTCAAAAAGTTATTAAAAAAATTCAAAAAGCCTATAACCTATACTAAAAAGTCAAATATTCTATTTTCTCCCTACTTTTTGCACATTTTTCCGTAAAACATCAAAAAGTTATTCCAAACATACTAGTTTTTTTTACCTCATATTTTAGCTAAAATGTCAAAAAGTTACTGAAATAGCTTATTCTCAAATGAGGCCTGAGAGTTTAAGTTCTTTGCTTGAGTAGTCATTCTTGCACTCGAGAGAACTTTTGCAAGTCTAAACTATTAGGAGGGGTGCATTGTGCGCTCGAGTAATCATTTTTGCACTCAACTAGTATATTTGTTGTGTTTGGTCATTCGAGCGGCCATTCCTACGCTCGAGCGATCTGCGCATATATTAGTTCGAGGAAGTAACTTTTGGATCATTTTTTCACAGCTCTCTCTCTCTCTCTCTCTTTCTTTCTCTCTCTCTAGAAACCATCTGTGAACCTCAAATATACCTGATCATTATCCTTTGGGAAAAAGGGTAGAGCTTGCCTAGAGCTTCCTTTTGACTGAAGCAAAGTTAATATTTGACTTCGTCAAAGTTTTCTCTCTCTTCCTTGTCTTCTAGTTTTGAGGTAGGGGTTTTTCCGCACTTTTATATGATTTTTAATTTAGTTATTTGCTTTTCTAAATAATATTGTGATTTAGAGATTTTTGGATAAAATCTAGGGTTTTGGTTTTGAAATCAAAAGAGAGGTTTTCAAATGAATTCTTAAAAATGGTTATGGAATTGTAAATGTGGATGAGTTGTGGTAAAATGGTGGATTTTTATTCTTGGAATTGATTTATAAAGAAAATGAAATTTTGCCCTAAAATGTGAATATTTGATTTTGTAACGAAGAAAATGAAATAATGTTGGATTTTATGAAAGTGGAATGATGATGATGGTGGTGGAGTTGAATATGAATTATCACTCCTATCTTGAAATTTTGAAAAATTTATCATTATTGGAGATTATCTATCTATTTTGGGCTATCAGTGGAAGATAGCTATGATTGTTGTAGAAATTGTATGAGAATTAGGAGAATTGAAAATAATTTCTCATCCATTTGTATTGAGCATTGTTGCATACTTGACAGATTGGATTTTTATATTGTTTTGAGAAAAATGGGTGAATACCTTAGTAAATCTGGGTAGGGGTATAGTTGTGGTATTATTGTTGGCCTGTGTGTCCTTGGTGAAAGTTCAGAAACCCGCGCGGTTAGGTGTCGAGCCTTCTGGTTAGTACTGGTAAAATGGCAATTGGTAGTGCTTGTATAGTCTACTTGCAGACATGTACCTAGAGATTCCTAGTGTTGTATCCGCTGCCCTATTTTCTGTTGTAAAGGAAATGTTTTCATGAATTGTGATATAAACCTAGCATTGTATGGTTTTGGAAAGGGATATAAAATGTTTTGGCACAAACATTGCATATGTATTCACCTTATATATATATTTTTAAGATTCATACACTATATTAGAGTATCGCTGCTGGGCTTTAGCTCACCCCATGTAGAAAAACCATTTTCAGGTGTTGATGAAATACCTCCGCCAAAGCCGTAACTTAAGAGAACTTGGAGCCAAGAGTTTCTTTTGTTATTGTTGTAATTATTTTTGTACAAGCTTAGGGCTTAAACTATATTGAGTTAAAACTTACTTTTGTTGTAACCAAGTACCATCTTGGAAAGTTGTAGCCACTAGGGCATTTATATATGTCTGTTTAACTTTTATTTCATATCATTAATTTGTGGCACATGCTATAGATTCAGGGATATGACTTATAAATGTATAATTGTATGTGTTGCCTTTTGTACAATGGAATCATATGAATGGAAGGATAATTTATTCAGAAATGTATTATTATTTAATAATTGTCGCAGGATGAATTA
Source organism: Camellia sinensis (assembly GCF_055761805.1). NCBI lineage: Eukaryota > Viridiplantae > Streptophyta > Magnoliopsida > Ericales > Theaceae > Camellia > Camellia sinensis. The sequence goes on from NC_138966.1 coordinate 21,316,371, forward strand.
TGGTTATTATTTCGGGGCGTGACATTGTTAATCTAATTTTCTTTTCTAAGAGGCCAAACAAACGTGGCCTAAGGACCCTAGAAAATAAATAGTTAGGATTATCAAAATAGAATCATAATAAGCCCCCAAACCCCTCAAATTTAAATATGAACTTGAACAAACTTTCACCATTAATTAATATGAACAAATTTAATATAGCGATCCCGGTTATCCTTTTACTGTTCTGTTGTTTTCCGAACACGGTTCCGTGGAGTTGGTAGTTGTACCTATCGTGTTGTCAATCTTTAAACTCTTTTGTTTGAGTTTTAGAATGTGTTGGGTTCGGTTGTTACAGGTTGGTAGAGCTTTGGCTCCCATTGTTGTTGCCCAGTTTTTGAATGGTCCGCTCGAGCGGGGTTTACACACTTTCAGTATTTCGTGCTTCTGCAAAACTTCTGCAGATGTGTTTTCTACGCTCGAGCGGATTTCTTTACGCTCGAGCGGGTACTCTGGCGCTCGAGCGGGTAGTACTTTTTGGTGTAAGTTCTGGGAGGGAGAAATCTACGCTCGAGCGGACTGGTTTTCGCGCTCGAGCGGATGTACTTTATTCTTGTGTCTTGGAGCTCGAGCGGACCTTCTTGCGCTTGAGCGTACCTAGTTTTTTTGTCCTTGACGCTCGAGCGTTGTGTTCTCCGCTCGAGCGGGCGAGTCGTATATCAGTTGGCAGCTAGGCTATTTTAAATCACTTTTTACATTTCCTTTCTCTCTCTTACTTTCCCAAAACTGATTTTTGAGAGTTCCTCACTCTAAAACCTAACTTCTCTCTAGGGTTTGATCTAGTATGAGTGTTTTCCTCACCTTGAGCCTTTGTAAGAAGTGTGTTGATCGTCGAGGGGTTCATTTTGATCCAAGAAATTTAGGATTTGGAGCACTTTCGAGTTTTGCTCTTCTTCTCCTTGGGCTCTACATTTGAGGTAGGGATTTCCTTGTTCTTTTTCAATACTTCGTCTATAGATAGACATGTGGTAGTTTTGTATTGCATAAAAATCATATCCATGTTGGATTTGTTTGAAATCATGAGAAGGAACCTAGGGTTGGTTGTGTGAAGATAGTTATTTTACCATTGATGGTTGTTTTGGGCTAATTGGAGTGTAAATTAGCATGTTGTAGTTGATAGAAGAAAAAGCTCTAAATTATATTTTGATTGATAAATTAAAATGGATGGTAGTTAACCTATGTTGGAAATCTCTATTATTATTGTGAGTTGGGTGAAGGTGTTAATGCCTAAGGGATTAACCATGGTTGTGGAATGGGTTTGAAATGAAGATAATGGACTAATATGAGTTATGGCTTTATTATCCACGGATTTGGTTTTGCGACAACAAAAGGGACGGAGTTAGTTTTGTGAAAACAAAAGGAAACTGAACTTGTTTTGTAAAATGGGAAAAGTATTTTTGAAATACGAATGAAAATTGGATTGTTGTTTCTTGAGTGTTGAACACACACATGTGAAGGATTGTAGCTTTAACTACCATGTTAATGTTGTTGTTGAGTTTGTAGTCTCATAGTAATTGAGTCTTTAATAGATATACTAAATATTTGCATCTAGAGGTTTTGTCCTTGGTCATCGGTGGAGGATGACACGGTTGTGTTGAATTGTAGTGTATGCATTATACCATTGTTGATGGAACATCGTATGTGATGAAGTGTTGAGATACATTATATATGTATGCTTGCTCGGGAGGAGGTAGTTATGTGTTCATATACTTTAACACATTGCTTGTATCTTGATGGTTTGTGTATATGTGTTATACACGTTGATTATGCTCTGTTGTGTTGGGTTGGTGGTGTTATACCTTGCGCTAAAAATCAGAGCTACCATGACCTTCCAGCTAGCGCCTGGAGAACTGACTGCGCTGAGAATCGAAGACACCATACCCTTCCAGCTAGCGCCTGGTAAACTGGCATGTTGTTGTGAGAGGTGTATCTTTGGCTTACTACGCACATAGCTAGTAGAGCAAAGTTTTGTTATTGATGTTTCAGTGTGTCTGGGAATATCATGGATTGTGTTGATTACAGTTTTGGAGGACCGAGTTGCCTCATTGGTTTATCTTATGCATGTTGGTGAGTTGTTATCTCCCTTTTTATAACGGTGCATGTATAGATTTGATTGTATCGGGAAGAAGCCAAAATGTCATTTTGTCTTTTGGAAAGTGTGAAGGAGAACGGATATTTTTAAAGAAATATATATTTTGAAAAGGTATATCTGTGTATGTTTGGAAAATGGAAGAGAGTAGTGGGCTTAGTGAAATTATTTCCTAAGGTATTGTTAATGTTATGAAAGATTGGGAACGGGGATTAATGAAAAGAAAAGGGAAGATGAATCGCCTATGGCGTTGATTGAAATGGTTGTTTTCAAGAAAAGTTCATACTTATGTATATTTTGTATAAACTGTCACATTACTATTCTAGTATGAGATTGGGTATTTATGATCATAACTATCTGTACGTTGTTATTGTTGAGGGCTATGTTGAGATCCCTACTGGGCTATATGTTCATCCCACGTTGTTGAATCTTTTTCAGGTGTTGAGCTGAATGTGCTGCAAGATTTGGATCTTCTTATTTGTTGGCCACGGGGCCTCCCTTATATTGGCGGAATGCCATATGTGTAAAAGGGTTGTACCCTTCTTCTTGATTTGTTAATGATGTAAGTCCAAGGGTAATTTATTTATTATACTCATGTTGTATTTATTTGCATACGAATGAGAGCAATGTTATTCACTTCTACGAGTTGAATATACGAGTTTATTTCCGCATGTTATCTCTGAAATGGAATTAAGTAAATGAAATTGGTAATACTTCGAGTAATAAAAAGTGGGGCGTGACATTTAAACTTAAGAAAATCAACCCACTAATTAATGGGAAATTCTATGGGATGTTGTAGATGCGCCCGAACGTCCCGGGAGGGAATCCCGTTTTGTTCATTGGGGCTTACTACAGTTTGGACTCAATGTCACGGTCCTGTATTTAATCTCGCAGAGTGCAATGCAAGATCGATGAATCATCAAAGAGTCCAAATCTGGCAAATCGTTTTGAAAAAATAATTTTTAGAAAGAAGTGCCAAACATGGACTGCTTTGCCAGATACAGAGTCGCCACCTAAATATTTTATTTTGGGGAATTTAGGAAACCCTGACTCGTGCCTAAAGCGACGTGTCCGTCATTACCAAAGTTGCCTCGGCTCGGGAACTTGGGTACGATTGGGGAAGGTCACTTCGTGAGCACCCCCGCTCGCCCGATCAAAGATCGGCCTCTACTAACCATGATATCGAGTTTTGAAAACATTATGTGCTCTTATTCCGGTTATTAGCCTAGAATTACTATGTGATGCGCACAGCATACAAGTATTTACTGGATCGTTTGAGTTGGAACAAAACATTTCATGTTTATTTATTTGAAAGATGGTTTGATGGTGCTACTCGCAAGTAGGCTAAGACGTGGATTTGCCACCCTCAAGTAGGCTTAAGAAAACATGATTTTGCCACTCTTAAGTGGGCTTTAAACTCTCAATTGGTGAATTGTTCCAATTCAAATAACCCAACATTCACCCACTGGCATTAAGTCAGTTATATCACATAAGCAAATAGTCTCATGGTAAGCATGCTATCAGGGCAGTCACTCATATGCATACAAGGATGCTAAAGCATAAATACTTACTGAGTACTCCAAGCCAAAGAAAGAAGCTAATTAGAAATCATGCATGAATCCTAGCTATGCTGAATTGCCTAATGCAACACATGCAAAAATGCAACTAAGATATGCTCGACTATTCTAAAATGGCATATGAGATGCAACAATCGATACATGTATTCAACTTGGAATTGAAATACAATGCAGTTAGCATGATGCGCTGAGCCCGGTGCATGCAAAACAGATGAATGGATGCAAACATACGAGCATAAGGATGCTAATTTAAACGTGCCCTAAAACTAACCATCATAAGCTGGTAAATAAAAGGGAAAATGGCGTGGGGTTGGAAGACATACATCACACACACGCACACTTATTACAACATTGCCCTCCTCGGAGGGTCCGAATAAATAATACACAACCGAATGAATAACGAATTACAGTTAATTATTACACAACCCTAATTAATTAACAAATTAACTAAAATAAATAAGCTAGCATGCAAAACATATGAAATGGACTGCCTCAGCTCAGTCTTGAATGACAAGGAATGCATGCATGCTCGAGTCGCCTTGCCGGAAAATCCATCGCGATGCCTCGATTTGCCTCTGTTTGCAACTGGTCCTAGAACATTGAACAAAACTCCAGAAGGCTGAAACTCCACCATGCCGTAGGGATACTACCGACCAGTTTTTGTTGTTGGCTTTCGGTTTGCTGCAATAGAGAGCAAGAAAGGGGCATGGCAAAGTATTTTCAACATATGTGTGCACGACCACTCTCCCCGTCATTGCATAAGCTCTAGGGAGTGTAGTCCTCGATTCTCGTGCCATCAATCACGCATCTCGTGCATGATGGCTGAGGAGTCGAATTGCACAACTCGATGTGAAATGAATGCAAACATAAGCAAGTAAAGCCAACAACTCAATCATGGACAGTCAAGAGTGTCGGCGACCGAGAATCGAGGCACGTTTCGTCACTTGGAGTATGAAACGTCCCTCGTTTCCCGTGTTTGGACTAAACCCTACTCCAAACACAATGCAATACACATGGCATGCATGAATGCAACTCTAACATGCAATCTAAACATAATGCCACTAAATGATGCAAACATGCAAATGATGATATGCAAACATGCTACTAGCATACACAATGCTACGAAATAATCAATGGCATACTCAATGCATATGAAAACTTTATGGCGTACGCAATGCACACATGGAGACTAACTACGAAATGATCAAGGCATACACAGTGCAATGGTCAATCATGCAACAGCATGGACTAAATGACATATATAATGTAAAATGGACTTAAACTAAAATGAATAGGCCTCAGCCACACTTAAATTAGTGGCCAATAGGATGGAAATGAGGCAACAAAATACATGCAAACATGCACAAATACAAGGGACCAAACCTAAGGCACCAAATGCAACTCTACCAAGGCATGGCAAGGGATGAAATATGGCATACAACAACACAGGTCCCAGCTCTGAAATGACATACAAGATGGTCCCGAATCATGCAAACAACTCACCCGATGCATGTTGGATAGCTCAAATACCGAAACTAGTGAAGTACATTACACTAGAGGTATGCAAAGTAATGCACAAATGACCAAACCAACCCTAAACAGTCCCTATGCAGGCCAAATCAGTAGCAAATATGGACCAAAATGATGGCTTGAAATGGACAAAAGTGAAGCTCATGCAATGGTCCATGAATGAGGTATTTAAGCACAACTCTCAAACACATCTAAGGAGTGGAAAACATGGGAACATGGCAACCTTATATAAAAAATGATGCTAAGACATGGAAACACCTCAACTTAAGCATGCAAGAGGGTTCAAAACTCAAGGCTAGGCAAGTGTATTGCACTACAACCATGCATAGTAAGCATCATTCGACCATGAGGCATAAAAACAGAGCTAAGGTAGTCCAAAACATGCACAAAATCACTTTAGGGTATGGCCAAAAAGTGCTAGAATCAAAGGCCAAAACAACATGCAATGTGAGCTAGTGATAAGGATTTACACTACAAGCATGTGAGGCATTCAAGAGGTCACTAAACCAGCAAAATTCAGAGGTATGACATGCCAAATAATGCCCAAAAACCCACTGAAAAGTGATCAACACATGCAAGAATGACATGCTCCTTTGATAAGCTATGAAGAGGGTTGTTCTACACATGCAAGATAGACACCAAAAATGGAAAAATGGGCTCTTGAAAGAGCCTATGCAGGTCCTAAAACCCACCAAAAAAGGCCCAAAATATGGCTTGGAAGCATGCAAATAAGGGCTCCTTTGTTAGGCTAAAAATGCTAGTAAACAAGACAATGGGTGAGAGGGTCACCCCTCTCTGATTTTGGTGCTCAAAACAGCATGCTAGCCACTGAAAATCCACTGGATTTCAGTGGCTAAGAGGCCAAACAAAGGCCAATGCAAAGGCTCTAAGGCATGGCTCAAAATAAGATGAAATGAAGCATGCAAGGGGGTAGATGACCCCCAACAGAAAAATGATCTTAAACAAGCATGTTAAGAACCTCAAAATAAATTTTTTTTCAGTTTACACCAAAGCTCGAAAATGCTTGCAAATATGGCTAAAAGATGAAGCAAAATAAAGCCTAAAAGAGGAAATAGGGTGTTACCCTTGTAGCTCAGCAACTCCAGCAGCTTATGGACAAAAAATACAGCTCCTTAGTACCTCTCAAGACCCTCCAAGAAGCTTAGGTTGGTGTTGGAGGTGTTAGGCTAAGAGGTAGTGTGTAAAGGGGCAAGAACTTAGCACTTTGGAGCCAAAATATAGAGACAATGGGGAGTTGTATGTATGTATGCTTTCAAACAATTTATGAACCCTCTACAAGGAAGGGGAGCTCTTCCTTTATAGACAAGAGGGTCCAAAGCTTCTTCAAGAATCTTAAAACCAAAGTTAAACATCCTCCATATGGAGGATGCAATCTGTGGCTTCCAGCTGGCACAGCTGGCAATAACTCAGAGAGACAAGACTGAGGGAAGCTGGCAGACCAGTTCAGGTGGTCGGCCGACCACTCCCCATGGTTGGCCGACCAGTTCAAAAGGTCCAACTTGAAGAAAGGTGGTCGGCAGCCCTAATTGGTGGTCTCCCAATTGAATGCAAGTTAGTGGTATGGTGGGAGGCCAGCAATTGTGGCTTAAAAGTGAGGAAGACCAGCTACTTGACAAGAAAACTGGCTGGCGGGAGAAAAGTGGTCTCCAAGAAGAAAAGGTGGTCTCCCACCGTTTTACCACCTTCCAAACAATGAAAAAAGGGTCCATGCCAAAAATGAACCAAGACGGATGCAAAACGAGGGTTCGGGGGCCAAAACGCGCAGCCGGGTGCCCCAAAAACTGACTGTTAAGCACCGAAAGTGGCGCGCGACCACGAAGATGGTCTCTCGGGCCACAATGTCCCTCTAGAGAGAGGAAACAAGGTGTGTGCCAAAAACCGGAGCAAACGGAGAAAGTTAAGCGGTCCCGAACCGAGGCACACGACCGACGGCTCTGAAAACCAGAAACTGGTCTCCAAACGGGAACAGTGGTCTACGACCACGAAAAGTAGCCTACGACCACTGAGAGATGGTCTATGAGACCTCTCCCTCCCTTCGGGAAGAGAAACAAGACCTGGTTCGCAAACCGAGGCAAAGCACAAAAGGGTCCCGAGGTTTGGGGGTAAGGCTCTCAGCTGAAACTCCGAAACCTCAGAACGAGCACAACATGTACCATCATCGAGCGCTCAATCGATGACGTTTGAGTTTTAAGCTCGGTCAAAAATGGGGTGTCTACAGATGTGTACCATGTGCATCCTTAATTATGACTATAGTGATATTTGTTTATGACTTATTGTTGTGTTAGTTATGACTTATTGTGATATTAGTTATAATAATATTTTGATTATGACAAAAAAGATTTTTTGTTATAACTCATGTGGTATTTAGTTATAATTTTTTTTTTTTAGTTATAACTCTTATAATATTAAATTATGACATTTGTAAAAACCAAACTCACAAATCTTATAATTACATACTAATTAATATGGACACTTATAGAGCTTTGAGTGATCTCGTTTGGGAATAAGTTATTTCAGTAACTTTTTGACTTTTTATGAAAAGATGTGTGGAAAAGTAGAGAGAGTGATGTGATAATTTATAATGGCTTTTTGATTAAAACATGTAATTGCCAAATGAGGTTTTTGGATAAGTTTAAGAGTATGACTAATGGTGCGGTTGGTAAAGTCTCTTACATAATTGAGAAATTTTACACAATAATGTGGTATAATATAGGTTAATTTTTTATTTATTATATATTCAATTATATAAGACTCTCTTGTTGTATTATTGTGAAGGGTAAATTACAAATACACCCCCTGAGATTTACTTAAATTACAAATTACTCTCTGTGGTTCTAGAAATTACATTATGCCCCATAAGGTTTTTAATTTCATAACAAATAGATCTTTTTATTAATAAATCATCAAGTTAATTAATAGTTTTTAATAATGTTTAAAATTTATTTCAATTAATAATTCAGATAATTTTATTATTGTATAGGTGAACAGTTAGAAATTTCACTTTTTTAATTAATTCTGTTAAATAAAAGATTCTGACAGGAAGGTATTTGTAATTTTCTAAACTATAGGGGACAATTCGTATTTTAAGTAAATCTCAAGGGATGTATTTGTAATTTACCCTATTGTCAATGAATTTGAAAATTTAAATTATGAGTATCTAATGTTTCTCCTTCATCTTTCTTAATTTTTTCTTTAAAACCCAAACCCAACTCAATTATTGTTTTGGCGGTGTTTGGCATCGGGGTTGACAGGCTATTTTAGCCTCATTTTTTAAAAAAAAAGAAGCCATGTAGCCTTTACTGTAGCTGAGGGAGAGGCATTCAGGCTAGCTGTATGTCATTAACTGGGTAAAAAGACCTTTTTACCCTTCATTGCTCATATCCACAAACCCAAAAGACAACTGATAGCATTTCATCTCTCTCATCTGTATCATCTCTACCTTGGGTGTGAATGGAGGGTTTGAGAGAAGAGTGAGGTTCCTCTTTCCAGCGGAACTTTTGCGTAAAGACCTACCATTTAACTGTTTAACGCGCCGATCGTCGAAGACCTGCTTCAGGTAGGGTATACTGACCCTATTTCTATGCTTATTCTTTGTTTTTGAACTTGATCTTGCTGGTTTTGAACCCACTGTTTTAGATTCCACTGTGATTTGGCTAGTATTGATGGTATTTACTTTTTTTTCTTTCACCGATCTACACCTATGAACATTTTTTGTTTTCCTTTTTTGTTGTTTTGGATTTTTTTGTTGTTCCAACTTTGGTGGTTCAGTCGTCATGGGACTACAAAATAGGGCAAAACAACTGACAAAGTGGGAGTGTTTTTGTTTTTTTACATTATTTTTTCTTCCTTCAAAATCTTTTGTGCATATACAATTTTTTTCCTGTGACAAGCTTTCAGCAAGCATGACTGATTCCTTAATTTTTCTTCTTTCATGTTCTTGGTCAACAAAAAATTTGGTGAAAAGTTTGTGTTATGTTGGTTGCTTCTGTTCTCAGCAAATGTCACAAGTCCTATTTTTTTATTTTTACAAAAATTTCTCTGATAGAAAATCTGTTGTGCATTACTCTTTTTTTTTAATTGTCAATTTGTTTGGCAATCTGTTCTGCTGAAATGGGTATGGAAAACAAACACCACCTAAAAACACAAATTTGTATGATAAAAAATTTGTAGCGCATTCATCTTTTTTATTTATTTTTTATTTTTTTATATGTTTGATGTATTTGTGTACTCTTCTGGTTAGCTGAAATGAGTGCGGCAAAACAAACACCACCTAAAAACCAATTTCTCTGATAGAAAATTTGTTGCCACAGTTCTCTTTTTATGTTTTTAAAATTTTTCATACATTTTGTTCAAACCAAACGCATTTGTAGTTTATGTTTTTCTAAAAATAAACAAAAAACAGTTTATAAAATTTTTATAAACATAAACAAAAAACGTAAACGTCACCAAACACTACCTTAACATTTACTCTACAATGAAACTCTAATGTTCAACATAGTGGACCACCAATTATTTCAGCAACAGCATAAAAAAAAGAAAAGAAAAAAAAATAGACATAAAACAGAAAAACTGAAGACAAATTCCAGCAAAAAAAAATATTCAACGCAGTGCATATACAAATTTGTTTGGTCCATAAATTAGCAGAGCCAAATTGTTGAAAGCAATGCATCTATGGATCCAAATGAAGGAATATGTAAGGATGAAAATGTTAATTGATAATGGCAGTACATGAAACTGGTTTGTAATTGTACACTTGTTTGTAAAAAAGTCGATAACACATGTACTTGTTAGTAAATTGTTCATTGATTGTCCCATGTTATTGTAATTTGAAAAAGGTCAATATGCTCTTGTTCACAGTTTTTAGTTATTTATTTATTTAAATTTATAGACAAACAAGATCGCTTACAAATTCAAGAGCAAACCATTGGAGCATGAAGCTTTGATGAGCGAAGTATTCACCGGTGCAACTATGACTGACAAACATCATTGGACGCTTGGGAAGAAGGCTGACAAACCATTGGGTTGCAGCCATTCACTGAGCCATACAGACCGGTCGTTGACTCACCTTCAAACTCCCCCACCGTCCATCTTGATGAAGCAGACCCAGGGGCAAAGAGGAAAAAGGGAGGTAGTACAAGTGGAAAGTCGAAGAAGATCTCCAGTGGAGCATCTGTGCTTGCGAACAATTTCAACCATCTGTCTCAGGCGGTTCAGTTACAGAAGCACCTCATGGTGAGGCACGGAACTGGTGCATTGCAGAAATATGGCATTAAGGCATGTATGCGAGGGATTATGGCTATCTCGGACTTTATCAGTACCCCTCTATTCCATTTTGCTTGCATTGCATTTGAGAATGCGGATTACCGAGAAACACTGATGTGCATGCCAAATGATGAGAATGTAGTTGGGTGCCTTGCGGCATTGCAGGCTTCAAAAGGGCTGTGACTATTAGGGTGTGGTGCGTTAGGCCAAAATGGGTACCTTACCGGTTTGTTGTAGTGTGGTTTTTGTGGACAACTGCTGTTGGTATCTTTGTTTTTTTTTTTTTTTTTTTTTGTCACTTCACTTTACTTACTGTTGGTTACTTTTGTGGCACGGTTCAATAGATGCGAACGCTACCTACTTTTGTGTTATGCAATATGGAATCATGGGTTATCCTTTACCTTTTTCAATTGTGAACTTTTATGGTTGCACGTAATGTAATGGATTAGTGTCGATATTCGGTATACTCATGTGGATGTATGTATGGTTGTTTTTTTTTTTTTTGGTAAATATTGTTTGTAAATGTACTCAGTATACAAGCGGACAATTGATGGGTGTGTTGTGTGCATTGTAGGATTCGTCAATTGCCAAATGTAGAACGGTCAATGTAGCCACCATCGAAATTATGATGATGTCATAGTCGAACTTGCTGAAGAACAGGAAGACATACAAAAAAGCATAATCGGTGATGCTGCGTAGCATGCAATGGAATATTACCTGAAGTACATAGAGAAGATCCCATGTCGAACTTCCATTTTGACTAGACATGCGTGGATTCAAGAATTATTTGATGGGCACTTAGGCAGGTGTGAACAAAATTTGCATATGCCACCGTATGTGTTTCAAGTGTTGTGTGACACATTACGAAGCGACTTCAGTTTACGGGTACCTAAAAGACCACATGGATTACATATTAAAGAAAGTGTTGCGATGTTCATCCATATGTTGGACAACTGCACTAACTGAAAAATTCAGGAATGGTTCCAACACTCGGGAGAAACTGTGTCGCGACATTTCCATACAGTGTTGGAAGCAATGAAGTTGTTCACAGAAGAGCATTGAAAGCCCACTAGAAATCAAAATAATAGGCATCGATATTTGTGATCCAGAGGCAAATACGTGCCATTCAAGGTTAGCATTTCAATTGCCATTATCATTTACTTTTCATTTATGTGTTGTATGTGAACCTCATGTGTTGTGCATCATTTTATTGGAGTGTTGGATGGTACGTACGTACAAATCGTGTTGCCTGTCAGTGATGTCGGCATATATTACGGTCGCAAAGGGTATCCAACCCAAAACATACTAGCAGTATGCGACTTCGACATGTGCTTCATTTTTAGATCTTGTGGTTGGGAAGAGAGCATGTATGACAGTCGCATATTCAAGGAAATAATTGAGAACAAACATGCACCGTTTCCACACCCCCAGGAAGGTAACACATTTGAAATTAAGTACTAGTTAATAATTTTGTTGTATGTACATTTACCTGTTTGAGCAAATATAGGTAAATATTACCTTGTAGATGCGGGATATCCAAACAAGAAGGGGTATCTGGCACCATTCAAAGGGTCTCGGTAGCACCAAACACAGTTCCGGAATCATGGACGACTAGATAACCCAAGAGAATTGTTTAACGAGGCGCACACATCTTTGAGGAGTGTGGTGGAGAGGACTTTTGAAGTGTGGAAATCGCGCTGGAAGTTCCTCAAAGACATGCTCGACTATGATTTTGCGTCGGTTCAGGTGCCATTGGTTGGTGCTTCAATGGCCTTACACAATTTCATCCGTAGACACGAGATAGCTGGTAACGCCCACAACGAACATGTCAGATGTTCCTCAGTTCTGGATAACATGCCCCCTACGAAAGGAGGGGAAAATATGGATGACAGCCTTATGGTTGGGGATATAGATGTGGATATGGCGAGAGTTCGCGTTTGCATCCACAACCATTTGTTTCACATACGCAATCAAGGACTATTGTGAAATGCTTGTTCTGTATACGGAAATTGTTGTATGGTGTCATAGTGTCACACACGTACAATGACTTTTAATTATGGATGCACGGTTGTTGTAAAAACTGGAACACATCATAACGGACTTAATTATGGGAACCGAAATTGGTCGATTGTCTTATGTTATTGTAATTGGTAATTTGTGCAAGTTAAACGCATATGCTGAACGAAATTAGGTTTTGCATGAAGTATATTGTAACTTCAAAATTTAAGAACAACAAATTAAATTTGTGTTGAAGTTGTCGTTATACGGTCAATTCATTATTTTGATAATTTTGATTTGCATTTGTAATTTATATAAATTGACAGTCAAATTTCAAACAACGTTCCCAATTTAATAAGTTAACTATTTAATTTTGCACGTTAACAATAAACGTCCATATGAATTTCTCATTCATTTGAATTCGTAATTTCCATACCTCTAAGCCAAAGTTGCAGGCAACAAAAAAGAAGAAATATATTTTAATTTCTAATTCGTGTATGGACAATGGAAATGTGTTGCAAATTTTTATTTTTTTGTAAGTACTCCATTTTATCATTTACTATTTAAATGTAGATTGCTTTTGTAATTTTTTTTAAAATTCAGTGTTGGTACAAGTGAAGGTCAAACTTGGTAGCAACACTTGTCTTGGATCAATCGTCATAATTATATTTTTTGTATTAGTAATGAATTTGAAAGAAAGGTAAAATATAAAAATTATATTATTTATTTCTTTAATTTTTAAAAAGAGACTAATATTTTGAGATAATAAAAATTCAAATAAAAATTAATATTTTAGTACAGAGAAAGTAACAAGTTTTGGGTATTTATTTCTATAGTGAGATTTGTTGGTATTAGCATTTGTTGGTTTATTAATTAATATACAAATTTTATTAAAAATATGTGTTTTCATTTGTCCAATTAACATCATCGTTTGGTGGATAGACGAAATAAGGCTGAATCTAGAGCCCAGATGGATGAGCGCAGCTGGTCAACCTCTTCAAGCGACGCAAATGGCAGCCCTGAGGTCAACGACTCTAAGCCAGACACTCGTGCGTGATATGGGTGGTCTAAGTCCCTCAGAACCGTTACCTCACCTCCCTGACTGCCCATCTATGAATATCATGCTATGGAACTGCCGGGGAGCCGGCAACAAAACCCTCAGAAGAAACTTCAGGGAGATCGCCAGAACTCATAGACCAGAGGTGGTAGCCCTTTTCGAAACCAAAGTCTTGTTCAGTTCTAGGGGGCTGTTTTTCAACAACCTAGGCTACACTGCTTCTACAATTGTAGATCCTATGAGTCGTGTGGGAGGAATTTGGCTTCTCTGGAATCCTACACATGTCTCAGTTAGTGCTCATGTAGCAAACCGCCTAGTGATTCAAGCCATAGTCAAAATGCAAGACTATGAAGATTGGGTGCTAGGCGTGGTTTATGCGAGCCCCAACATCAGACTCTGGCAAAACCTATGGCAGGACTTGGAAGACACAGCCAGCTCTATGACTAAGCCCTGGCTCATTGCTAGTGACTTTAATGATATCAGTAGCTACCATGAAAGGCGGAGCTTCACTCAAACTACTCAACAGAATCGTAGTCGCAGATTCTTAGACCAAATAAACCGCTGTGGTCTCATGGATCTTGGTTGTTCAGGGCCCAAATTCACCTGGACCAACCATAGAAAAGGCCTATCCAACACTATGGAACGCTTGGATCGTGCACTGTGCAATGCTGAATGGAACATCCTCTTTCCAGACGGCACAGTCCGTAACTTGCCTCGGACCTACTCTGATCATTCTCCTCTCATTGTCTACACAGAAGGTATTTCTAAACTTTCTCCTTGTAATCGTCCTTTTCATTTTGAGGCAGCTTGGCTTTCACACCCCCAGTACAGAGAAGTGGTTTTTTCCTCGTGGAATCATAATCATTCTCTAAGTAATAATCTTTTGCATGTTGCTGATGATTCCCTTTATTGGAATAAGAAATTTTTTGGTAATATTTTTAAAATGAAAAGGCATCTCCTCTCTCGCATTGAAGGAATTCAAAAAGCTCTTGCTAACCATTTCTCCCACAACCTGTTTTTACTTGAAAAAGACCTAATTAGTCAGTATAATAAAACCCTCTTGCAAGAGGAGATCCTTTGGTTTCAAAAATCTAGGGTTAATTGGATTACTCAAGGTGAAAGAAACACTAGATATTTTCATGTGTCTACCATTTCTAAAAGAAAAAGGCTAAAAATTGAATCCTTACGGTCTGACACTGGGACCTGGATAATGGAAGCCCAAGCTGTCAAAGCTCACATTCAAGCCTATTTTATAGATATGTTCCAAGCTGCACCTGTTACTAATCTTAGTCACTGGAATAATATTGCACCTCACACCATTTCACCTGAAGAGAACCACAGGCTCTCTAAGGTTTTAACTAGTCATGAGATTTGGGAAGCCATTAAACATATTCATTCTTTCAAAGCTCCTGGCAGAGATGGCTTTCAAGCCATATTCTTTCACAAATTTTGGGATATTATTGGTCAGGATGTTTGTGCTTTTGTTAAAAATTGTTACCTTGAAAAGGTTGTACCCTCTGAAATCAATAAAACCCTCATTGCCTTTATCCCTAAGACTGATAACCCTGAAACTATTAAACAGTTTCACCCCATTAGCCTGTGTAATGTGTCTTACAAAATCATCGCTAAAATCCTTGTTAATCGAATCAGACCTCTTTTTCATAATCTTATCAGTCCTAACCAAAGCAGTTTTCTCCCTGGTCGCACTACTCATGATAACATCATTATAACCCAAGAGATAATCCATACCCTACACCACAGAAAAGGTAGACTGGGTGGCCTTATCCTTAAATTAGACCTTGAAAAAGCCTATGATAAGATTTCTTGGGATTTCCTCCGTGATACCCTTTATGAATTTAATTTGAATCATCACTGGATTGACCTAATTATGTCCTATGTTTCTTCCGTTAGATTTTCTTTATTATGGAATGGGGAAACCATGGATGAATTTACACCTGGCCGAGGCTTGAGACAGGGTGACCCTTTATCCCCCTACCTTTTTGTTCTCTGTATGGAACGATTGTCCAATATGATTCGTTGCAAAGTGGAGAAAAAACAATGGAAGGGTCTTAAAGCAGCTAGAGAGGGCCCAACTATATCACATCTTTTCTTTGTGGATGACCTCCTCGTTTTTGCTCAAGTTGACCAGCCTAATTGTGAGACCATTATGAATACCATCAATGAATTCAGCCTCATATCTGGCCAGCAACTCAGCTTACACAAATCTAAAATGTTCATTTCTCCAAATGTGGACAGCAGGAAGGCTAAAGATCTGAGTCAGTTTTGTGGAATCGGCCTTACAAAAAATTTGGGCAAATATCTAAGAGTGCCCCTTCTCCATTGTAGAGTTCAAAAGGGTATGTATAATGATATTTTGGAGAAAGTTCAAAACAAACTCTCCACCTAGAAAGCCAATACCCTTTCCCTAGCTGGTTGGATTACCCTTATCCAATCAGTAACCTCAGCCATACCTTCTTATATCATGCAAACTAATAAACTCCGTTAGAGTGTGTGCATTCAACTTGACAAACTCAACAGAAATTTCCTTGGGGAGACCAAGTAACTAAGAAGAGAATCCATCTTGTTAACTGGAGACAAGTTTGCAAGAGTAAACAAGAGGGAGGCCTTAGCATCAAAAGAGCTGAGGACCAAAATCTAGCCCTTCTAACTAAGGTTGGTTGGAAATTAATAAGTGATAAGGATTCTATCTGGTCTGCTGTCCTCCGAGGTAAGTATCTCCAAAAAGCTTCTTTGATGGATTGGCCTAGTAACAGATTGGCTTCTTATACTTGGAGAAGCATCATCAAAACCAGGGACATTCTTAAAAAAGGTGTGAAGTGGTCGGTTGGTAATGGCAAGAATATATCCTTCTGGAATGATTGGTGGTGTGGAGAGGCCACTATTGCTTCCCAATGCCCAGGTGATCATACATCTACCTACTTGAAAGTTGCTGATGTTATTTATGAAGATGGGTCTTGGAACATTGATACAGTTCCTGAGCTCATCCCAGAGTCCATCTTGCTTGACATATTCCAAATCCATCTGCCCCAATTTGTTGAAATTCAAAACAACCCCCACTAGAAAGGAGCTCCTACTGGTAACTTCACTGTAAGTGCAACCTGCGACCTCTTAACATACATGGAATAGGACAGTGAGCATGTTAATTGGTAGTGGATCTAGAAACAAAAACTCCCACAAAAACTAAAGGGCTTTTGCTGGCTGCTCTTTCATGGGAGACTGTTGTCCAACCATCATAGAAAATCTAGAGGCCTGACAATGGATGAAAGTTGTCCCAGGTGAAATTCAACTCAAGAAGACCTATGCTCTATTTTCAAGGATTTCCCTAAAGCTAAGGAGGTTTGGCTAGCCATTAGAGATCATAGATGACTTCAGACCAGTGAACATCAACCATGGAATCTGTGGCTCCAAACTAACCTGAAATGCAAGGAGAGAACAATTTACCAAATCCTTTGGGGTATGGTATTTTTATACACTATGTGGAAAATCTGGAAAGATAGAAACAATTCTATTTTCAGGCATGAAGATTGCACTGTGTATGAAGCTACCAGATACAATCAACATCAGGCCATTGAAACCTATGAAGCTTTCCACTCTGATCACCTTACTGGCTAGTTTTTACACCATAAAACTAACTGGACTTTGCCTTTTGCAGGTACAATTAAACTCAACTCTGATGGATGCTCCAAGGGCAACCTTGGACCAGCTGGTTATGGAGGTCTATTCAGGGATGAGAGAGGAACTTGGGTTCATGGCTATCATGGAAGGCTGGAGGAAGCTACCAGTTTGGAAGCAGAACTTTGGGGAGTGTATAGAGGCCTCACTATCATCCTTGAGAAAGGAATGAGAGACATTGTTATTGAGACTGATTCTGTGCAAATGGTTAAACTCCTCCATGAAGACTCTAGACCAACTTTCCAGCATAGAGCCCTCCTTGAGGATGCTAAGTTCCTGCTGCAGAGGTGCAAATGCACCATCCAACACATCCTCAGAGATGGAAACAAAACTGCTGATGCTTTGGCTAATTTAGGGGTGAATCACCAAGAACCTTCTGTTTTTTTGAATGACCCACCTAGTGAGATTGCTAATATGCTTGTTGCAGATATACTAGGAACTTCATCTGTGTAATCAAGGCTTCATGCCTTATCTCTTTGTTCTCTTATTTTCCTTTGAATCGAAAAAAAAAAAAATCTTAATTAATTTATTACAAACAACCTTTTGAACCCAACTGCACACATGACAGGCGGTGGCAATGGAGGCAAGCCACGTGGAAATCTGCCTTTTTTTTTAATGAATTTTTGTAAGGCTAGTTTGGTCAATTTAAATTTCACTATCATTTTAAATACATTTTTTAATACAACAACTCAAATAAAAATCTATCTCATCTTCCCAAACACAAAAACTAAAATATCCTATTAAAATAATCAAAAAGTTAAAAAGTCTAAAAAATAGCCAATTTCCAAACACCCACTTTAAGAGTAAAATAGTGTATGCTTTTGGGTAAAAAATAGTGTATGTTTTGATAATAAGAAAAATGTGAGTCACATAAATTTGCTAAAACCTTAAAATTGTAATTATAATATCAAATATGTACCATGATGATGTTTAAATTTGTGTATGTACCATGATCATGTCGACATTTATATGGCTCAATTTGATTGGAGCAATCTACATGAGACGACATGAGTTTTGAACAGGCACCATAGTACTGTGACTAAAGATCCTTCAACACTTAATTTAGAGTAATAAAAACTTAAAAGAGATGGAAAGAAAAGGGAGGAATGACGATAGACTATTTTAATCAAAATGTTAGTAAGTTATTGCAAAAGATCAATTCATTTACTTTATTTCTTACGCTTTTTTTTTTCATAAAAAATAAAATAACCAACTAAAATAATCACTTTTCAAAACAACTCTAATTTTTTTTTTCTCAAATTTTATATCAACAATGATTCATCCCCCTTTTCCTCCACCCCTTTGACCCCCTCTCTCTCTCATTGGTTACATTTTCTTTTTTTTTTTTCTTTTTTTTCCTGCTCTTCCAATCACCACCTGCCATGTAGCGAAGGGGGTGAGGGGGTGACCCCCAAAAGGGGTCCCAAGCATTATTCATTTTATATAGAGGGTCTCCGCTATGGAATTTTGCGGTGTTCGGCCTCACATTTATTGGGCCACAAGCCATGCGGGTTAATTCACAAAAAGTTGGAACATTAGGAGTCCCTTGGGCCACAAGCCATGCGGGTTAATTCACAAAAAGTTGGAACATTAGGAGTCCCTTGGGCCACAAGCCATGTGGGTTGATTCACAAAAAGTTGGCACATTAGGAGTCCCTTCTCTCTTTCTTTCTCTCTCTCTCTCTCTCTCTCTCTCTTTTTGTGGGTGTAAAGATAAGTTCATTTCCAAACAGAGTGGGTTCATAGCCCACGAGAGAGATTTGGTTCGAACTATAGTAGCAGATTGGATAGCTATGGACATTGCTTTTTATTTCTTTTGCCACACATTTTATTGAACATAGAGTATGTTTGATGTTAACTTTTCTCAAGATAAAAATTGATAATAAAAAAGTAAAAACTAAAATGTCTAGTTTAAGTTATATCTATCTCATAATCATCGTTTTATATTTGGCGTCCCAAGCAAAACCTTAAAAATGAGGTTCTTTATGAATAAAAAAGACTACTTATCCAAAATTTTATCCAGTACCTTGAAAATGGGTGTACCATGTAAATTTGGGGGTTATTTGGGATGATCTAAATAAGTGCACTTTTTGACTTTTTATAAAATATGAGTTAGATTTGAAATGATGTGATAGAAAAGTGATGTGACTTAAATAAGATGATGTGACTTAAATAGGATAGTAACTTTTTGACTTTTTAATTTTTTTGAGAGATGTCAAACCTACCCTTAAAGTAAAATTTTCTTATTGTATATATATATATATATAATCTCACGCACACAAAATAAAGTAAGTGTGGGTAAAATGGTAAGTATTTATATATATATATATATATATATTTTTTTTTCTAGTGCTCACACAAAGTATACACATATATAATCACTAAAATTAAAAAAAAAAAATGCAAATAAACAAAATTCCACAAGAATGATTTGATAGTAACATTTTAGAAATATGAAGTCACTTTGTTTTTTTGTTTGTTTGTTTTTTTTTTTTTTGAAATAAATAGACACATATCTGTCATCTGATCTTGTATGAATTTTCTATGTAAGTTTTTTTTTTTTTTTATTTGTATATCATTCCTTCTAAAATTAGATACACAAATTAAAACATGAAAAAAAAAACATTGAAAACACAAAAATATAAAAATACGGCTTGTTATTTATAATTTGAAAAATAAATTAAAAAAATCACCCAATCTAATAAAAAAAGAGAATAAAAGCATCAAACAAAATCTAAAATTATAATACCAAATAAAAAATTGAACCAATTATAGTAAAGTATTAATTAAATGATACTTGTGGGGACATAATTTTAAGTTATCCATGTGGCCTTGGTGGTTAACCCAGGTGCCATATGGTGGTTCTGATTAGTCGAGGTGTGGTCAAGATCACGTTGGATTAATATTTGGATGAAGGACAAGAGTCCTAAATAATGACATGCCATCTATTTGGATAAGTTGGGACTCTTGAGAGAGTTAATTTTAATTTGAATTGGAGGAGTTCTTGATAAGTTTTATCCCTGAAAGTGCTAGAGTCCTATGAAGTAAGACTTCTAAAGAAGTTGGACACTGTTGATTATATAAAGAGGGCACCCCGCGGGTCTAAAGTACGCTTTACTTGAGAATTATTTGTTTACTTGAGGCGAGATCTTTGTGAGATTATTTGACTGACTTGATCGTTAGAGTACCCCCTAGGTAGACGGGCCATCAGTTTTGTTGTTTTCTTGTGCGTAGGTGTTGGGCTTCTTTATTTTTTCACGTGCTCTACGGCTTAGTTCGCATCTCAGCGAGGAAATCTGATTTGATTGTGAAATCAAAATTCAACACCTACAATTTGGCGTCGTCTGTAGGAACTTAATCGGAATAAATAACCAACATCATGCATGAGACCAATTAGTGAGTGCCATGTTGTAGTGGTGGTTGGATTCTCAAACCTAGGATATGGCAAGAGGAGACGCTTGGGTTCTTGTCTTCTGAAGTTGACGAGTCATGATCTTGGTTGACGAAGTACCCTTCAACATGTTGTTAAGTCGAAATGTTGGGAGTTCGGACAATATAGGTTCTATCACCTCAGTATGGTTAAGGTAATAGAACCTAGGGGCAATTGTGGGGACATAATTTTGAGTTGTCCACGTGGCTTAGATGGTTAGCCAAGGTGCCATGTGGGTGGTTCTAATTAGTTGAGGTGTGGTTAAGACCACGTCAGAATCCGAGATGTTCAGATGAAGGATAAGAGTCCTAGATAATGACATGCTTGTTGTTTAGATAAGTGAGGACTCGCGAGAGAGTTAATCTTAATCTGAATTGAAGGAGTTCTTGATAAGTGTTATCCCTACAAGGAATAAAGTCCTATAAAGTAAGACTTATAGGAAAGTTGGACGCTGTTGACTATATAAAGAGGGCATATAGCGATTTCGATTTTGACCTGACCCTTGTTGTATCCTCGGACTCAAGTTTCACGGTTTGATATTGTTGTTCATGTCTTTTCCTTCTTATTCTTACTTGAGTTTGGCTATTGGGTTGTATCAAGCATGTTTGGAACATGTTGGTTGCTTGGTTTTCAAACTTTTGTTGCCCAGAATTTTGCTCCTCCGCTCGAGCGGCACTTCTTGCACTCGAGCGGGCTTTGTGAACTCTCAGTACTTTTGCAGGTCTGTAAAGTAACTAGGAGAGTGCATTCTATGCTCGAGCGGTTATTTCTGCGCTCGAGCGGGCTCAGCTCCAGCGACCCTTCTTGCGCTCGAGCGTTGGTCTGTTGTCTGCAAAACGACTAGATGTGTGTATTCTGCGCTCAAGTATTACCTTTTGCGCTTGAGTGGAACAACTTATTATGTCTGACGCTCGAGTGCCAACTCTTGCGCTCGAGTGGACTGTGCGTGTATTAGTTTGTAATAACCACTTTTTACATCAGTTTTTTTATCTCTTTCTCTCTCTAAAACATTTCAAACCCTAGATCTTGAGCTTCTCTCTCTAGAACTCACCTTCTCTCTACATTTTTACCTAGATTCGTCGGTTTCTGTACCCTAATGTCTTTGGGAAAAAGGTAGAGCATCTCAAGGGCTCTATTTTGATCTGAACAAAAGTCGGTCTCGGCGCCTTTGAAGTTTTCTCCTTGCTTTGCTCGTCTCCTAAACTTGAGGTAGGGACTTTCTACATTCTTCCATGATTTTTAGCTTGGTTATTTGTTGATTATGTAAACAATGTTGGGATTTGGAAGATTTTAGACAAACCTAGGGTTTTGGTTTAAAATCTAAAGAGGGGTTTTCAAATGAAAGTATTGAAAATGATTATGGGTGTAGATATAAGGATGTGTTGTGTTAAATTTGTTGATTTTGACACATGGATTGGATTTGGAAGAAAATGGAGTTTTGCCCTAAAATGTTTCAAATAATTATTTTGTATAAATAATGGAATTGGTATGAAGAATGTAAAATTGGATAGATATTTATATAAAAGGATGGAGTTAGATATTTGTTATTTCTCACATATGGAAATTTGTATAGTTTATCTATTTTGGGAGATTGTATATTTGTTTAGAAATATCTATTTTGGGCTATCGATGGAGGATATCTATGATTGTTGTAGAAATTGCATGAGGATTAGGTGAATTGAAACTAATCTCTTATTTGTTGTCATTGAATATGACTGTGTTTTAATACATTGTATATGTATGATGTTTGGGAGGAGAAATGGGAAATACTCCATGTGTGCGAGAAGAAAGGAGATGGACTCCATTGAATTAAGTTGGCCTGTGTGTCGAGGGTGAAAGTCCTAAAACCTACGTGTATACATGGGTGTCGATTCCCGCGGATGAAATTTGTAAAATAGCAAACTTGAAGTGTTTATGTAATGATTGTATTGGTTAGAGAACCACTGAGTTGTAGCCTCAGTTGGGTTGTCTAGATAATAATGGACTTGAGTCATGGACTGAGGTGAAATGAATTGTCATGAAATGTATTAAGATAAAATGGCTTGAAACATAAAACTTAGCACATTATGATTTGTAACAATACGAATGATTTTATCATGGGCGTTATATGTATACACTGCATACTTATATTTTTGTTAAGATCCATATATTGTGCTAGATTGTCTCTACTGGGCTTTGGCTCACCCTACTTGGGAAAACTATTTTCTGATATGCCTTCGCCAGGGACTTAAATTGGGAGGACTATGGAGCAGAAGGCTCATTTTTGTTCATTATGTATTTACCTTTTTTTACAAGCCTACGACTTTATTTGTATTGAGCTTCTGACTTATTTTGTTGTAACCAAGCATGGCCTTGGAAAGATATAAGCCATTAGGGCATATGAATATTTGTTTAGCTTCCATTCTTTATTCGTCTTGTAAAACAAGCTGTAGATTCAGGATAAACGATTTATGAATATATATCGCGTGTGTCACCTTTTGTACATTAACTCTGATGAATGAAAGCTTTGTACCTTATCTATATCACTTTGTACAGGTGTTTGGAGTTGGAATATTATGATTATTTTGAGGGCGTTACAACTTGGTATCAGAGCGTACCGGGTTTGAATACTTGGGGTACGTGGGAAGTGGTTAGTACCACAATGAGTTTGTCTCGCTTGATAGAAACTTTAGTGTGTATGAATTACTTACATGATAACATGCTTATGTGATTATATGGGTATAGGATTTAGTTTCTAGGATGTTGATTGAGTCTACGGGTTTCTTGAACTCCTATTAGAAAATCACTTGATCACTGCTGTTTCTAATTGGAACACTAGCAACACCGTGGGACGGTCATTATCCGAGAACGAAATTTGTATGTGTTTATGTGACTATGTGCTTATGTGCAGTGAATTACCGTTGCCCACCACATTAGGACGTGAGTGAATTAGCTTTAGCACATTTGTAAATGTGCTAATTTCTTTTTTTTACCTTCATTAGGATGTCAGGACGTGGACGTGGTGGTGGTAGGCGTGGTAGGCCTAGGAGGCATAAAGTGCCTTTATCGGATGAAATTCCGGTGTAGAAAGAAGTGGTTGATCAGGCCAATGTAGCCGAACCAGTTGGTCAACAGGCTATAAGCGCCTTGGCCCGCGAAATGGCCGCAGCGTTGCGGGAGTCTATGGACATTCTCGGAGTTGAGAATCAAGTCCAGGCCCAAGTAACTGAGGCTGGGCTATCATTTTTAAAGCGAGAGTTCTTCCGGTCGAATCCGGATGAGTTTGTGGGTGATCCTAAGGCGCCACTGAAAGCAGATGAGTGGCTAGAACAGATAGTGAAGACGTTCGAGATGCTTGGCATCGAGAATGACCAGTTGAGAGTGACCTTAGCATCCTTCCAGCTGAAGGGGGATGCGGGTCAGTGGTGGAAGTATGCACATATTAGGGTGACTTGGGAGGCTTTTGTTAGCGCCTTCCAGGACAATTTTTTGCCTTCCACTGTTAGGGAGAAGTTGAGGGATCAGATTTCCAAGATGGTACAGTTGAACACCCCTGTGGCCGAGTTTGAGGCCACATTTACTAGCCTCTCTAGGTTTGCACCAGAGTTAGTGGCGACAGAGGAGTGCCATTGTTTGGAGTTTGAGAAGAGGTTGAGAACCAGGTTCATGTTTAAAATGGCCGAGTCAATGATTAGGGATTATGGACGCCTTGTGGATGCGGCGGCTCATCTAGAGACTATGATGCAAATGGAGGATGAGAGGCTGAGAGGCTCTAGGAAGAGTCAAGATATCCAGGGGGACAGTAAGAGGCAGAAGGGTCCTAACCCCCAACCAAAGAGCTCAGTCGAGGTCCACTTTTCCAATACTGAGTTTCGGTTCTGGGAGAGGTGGTCAAGGAGATGTCACTTGTTTCAAGTGTGGTTAATTAGGCTACAAGTCTCCAGTTTGCCCGCAAAAAGGAGGAGGGTAGCGGTTTGCATCGTCTTTGGCTCGTTCTCAGGGCCAGAGTTAGGGAAGAGGCCAATCACTCACTTGTTATCAGTGTGGGCAGGCAGGGTATATGAAGAGGTTTTGTCCACAGTTGGGTGGCACACCTGGTGCGTCTGGTTTGAGGCAGACACAGAGCCACTAGCTTGCACAGTCACCATAAGCCTAAAGGGCCAATCAGGGAGCCTCTTCGGCTCAGTCAGTACATCAGGCTTATGCTCCGAGGGGTGAGTAGGTTGAGTAGAGACCTATATGGCGTGTGTATACTATCATCGTGCCAGACCTAGTACTAGCGCCTTCAGTAGTGAGAGGTACCTTCTCGTTTTGTAATTTAGTTGCTAATGTGTTGATTGATATGGGTGCATCTCATTCATTTATTTTGTCTGTATTTGCATCGATTTTAGGGTTAGAGTTGGCTCAGTTAGCATCTTCTATCTGTGTAGAATCACTTATCGGTGATGAGGTTATTTTGAAGCAGGGATGTCGGGGTTGTGGCATAGAGATTGCCGGTCGCCGACTTTCTTTTGCATTTGTATTGATTGATATGTCTAGCTTTGACGTTATATTGGGTATGGATTGGTTGTCATCATATCCGGTTGTTATAAATTGCTACCATTAGAGGATTAGTGTATATACCCTGAGCAGTGATTACTTTTATTTCTTGGGGGATCGGGTTGATAGAGTCTTATCGCCGGTGTGTGATCCGTGTAGGCGGAGTGAGCTTAGTTGCCTTCTTGCTAACTTCTTGAGTATTGAGTGTGATGAAGTCTGAGTTGAGTTGCCAAGGGTAGTTTGTGAATACCCAGATGTTTTTCGGGATGATCTTACTAGTTTACCACCTTATCGAGAGATCAAATTCTCTATTGATTTAGTGCCTGGCACGACACCGATTTCTATGGCACCGTATAGATTTGCACCTACCGAGTTAAGTGAGTTGAAGATTCAACTCCAGGAATTGTAAGATAAGGGTTATATCCGCCCTAGTGCTTCACCTTGGAGAGTACCGTCTCTTTTTGCCAAAAAGAAAGATAGTGCATTATGACTTTTTATAGATTACCAGAAGTTGAACTGAGTAACTGTTAAGAACAAGTACCCAATGTATCATATAGATGATTTGTTTGATCAGTTGAAGGGGTCTTGTTTTTCTAAGATAGACTTGAGATCGGGTTACCACCAGTTGAGAGAAACGGAGGAAAATATTCTAAAGACGGCATTCCGTACGCGGTATGGCCATTACGAGTTTCTAGTGATGCCTTTTGGGCTAACCAATGCACCAACCGTGTTTATGGACTTGATGAACTAGATCTTTCGCGAGTTTCTAGAACGTTTTGTGGTCGTCTTTGTGGATGACATCTTGACTTACTCACCATCTGAAGAGGTGCACGAGGAACACTTGCGGGTAGTACTTGAGTTACTTAGAGCCCATAAACTGTATGCTAAGTTTGGGAAGTGTGAATTCTGGTTGAAAGAAGTTAAGTTATTATGTCATGTGGTATCCGGGGAAGGGATGACTGTAGATTCATCCAAGATAAAGGCAATACAAGATTGGGAATCACCTAAGAATGCTTTCGAGATCCGTAGTTTCTTGGGGTTGGCCTGGTATTATTATAGATTTGTGAAGGATTTCCCTAAGCTAAGTTCACCATTGTCTAGACTGATGAGGAAATGGATCAAGTTTATATGGAGTGAGACTTGTGAGAAGTCTTTTCAAGAGTTTAAGGTTAGACTTACTAGTGCTCCGGTTTGGATTATTCCAGAGAGGGGTTTGGGCTATTCGGTGTATTGTGATGCCTTACGGGAATGTTTGGGTTGTGTTTTGATGTAAGAGGGAAAGGTAGTAGCCTATAGCTCGCGGTAGTTGAAAACGCATGAGAAGAACTACCTTACTCATGACCTAGAGTTAGCGGCGGTGATATTTGCCTTAAAGATTTGAAAGCATTACCTGTATGGTGAGAAGTTTGAGGTATTTTCTGATCACAAGAGTCTAAAATACCTGCTTACACAGAAAGACTTGAATCTAAGGCAGAAGAGGTGGATGTAGTTTATAGAGGATTATGATTTTGAGCTATGTACGGGGAGCAAATATTCCGGCAAGCCCGTATTCCTTTCTTCCGAGCTCCGTCGATGTCCGATCACCTGCGAGCAAGTAATGGTGAGCTACCCGGCGGTGTGTGGCCGGAAAAACCCTCCGACGATCAAGTTAGCACACATCTTAGGATGGATAGAGAGAAGGGAGAGAGTGTTTGAGTGTAAGAAGTCCTTACAGAGATGTTCGTGTGTCGCGTATGGGGGGCGCAAACATGCTTATATACCTTCTGAGCCCCATATCCACTCCCAGTCATCTCCTGACACATGGCTCTGCTATCCCATCTGTCAGCATAAACCATGCCATTCATCACCTAACCTCAACTGCCTGTCATCACAGCTGGAGCTCGGCAGCCGAGCTGCCCTATCCGTTGTTGTGCCATGCCGTGCTCCATACCCTAGCACTTCACTGGCCAAGACTGAGGAGGACCGGGCTAGGCGGCATCTCGGCAAAGCCTAGCCCGAGGTGCCTCCACTGGCCAAGACTGAGGAGGACCGGGCTAGGCGGCATCTCGGCAAAGCCTAGCCCGAGGTGCCTCCTGGGGTCGGCCTTTCTGCCGGTCAGACAACTTCCTCGGATGTCCGCGCCTTCCCGGGCGCCGGTCACTCGGCCTATCTGGCTTCGGCCATCCTCGGACCGAGCATCATGGTCAGACCGAGCACTGCCTTGCCGAGCAGTTTCTGTTCGGTCCGGGGTGGCACACACAGCCCGAACTCTGCCCGGCCCAAGTTCTGGCAGCCCTTCTCTGGGCGAACAGTCGATCATCTCGGCCCAATGCACTGCTGGGCTTTCAACATGCTCGGTCGATATCTCGGCCCAACTCCAGATCATAAATCACCCTCTCAAGCTACATTATCATTCGGAAAAGGTCAATGTTGTGGCCAATGCCTTGAGTAGGAAGTCAATTAGCACTGTAGCTTGTATTGCCATCCGGGAATGGGAGATGTTGGGTGCTATTGGGGAGTTTGACTTGCATCTCAGCGAGTCTGTTGAGTCTGTGGCCTTGTTTTCGGTTGTTGCACGACCTACACTTGTGAACCGAGTGATGGAAGCACACAGAGGTGACCTTGAGGTAGAATCCCTTTGGGAGAAGATCTCTAATAAGAAGGTAAAGAAGGGTTTGAACGTGTACTCTAACTCGAGTGTTAGATACCTTGATCATCTTTTCATGTCGGAGTCTTGTCGAGAGGAAGTACTCCGAGAGTTTCACCATTCATGCCTTACGGTGCATCTGAGAGGCACAAAGATGTATCATGACCTTTGTCGCCAATTTTGGTGGAGGGGAATGAAGAAGGATGTGGCCGTGTTTGTGTCAAAGTGTCTTACTTGTCAGCAAGTGAAAGCCGAATATCAGAGGCCAACGAGTTTGTTGCAACCCTTACCTATAGCCGAGTGGAAGTAGGAGCATATCACGATGGATTTTGTTGTGGGCCTTCCTAGGACTCAACGGGGTAGTGATGCTATTTGGGTGATAGTGGACCGGTTGACTAAGCCAACACACTTTATACCTATGCGCGTAAGTGACTCGGTGGATTATCTTGCTGAACTTTATATTAGGGACATAGTGAGGTTGTACGGGGTCCTAATGACGATTGTTTCTGATAGAGATCTGCATTTCACGGCTCAGTTATGGCAGAGCCTACAGAGTGCCTTGGGCACGAGATTGACCTTTAACACTACGTATCATCCTCAGACTGGAGATATCACCTAGGAGAGGTTTGATGAGATTTGGGAAGAGTGGGAAGTTGTCTCCTCGATTCATTAGGCCTTTTGAAATCCTTGAGCAGATTGGAGAGGTAGCCTATCATTTGGCCATGCCTCCACAGCTTTCCGGTGTTCATGATATGTTTCATATTAGCATGCTTCGGAAGTATGAGTCGGATCCATCGCACGTGTTGGATTGGACCGAGGTAGATGAGGATGCCTCGTATGAGGAGAGACCGATGAGAGTCTTGGATACCCGGGACCAAGTCTTGCGAGCAAGATAATTCCCTTGGTTAAGGTATTGTTGAAATATCATGGGGTTGAGGAAGCAACTTGGGAATGTGAGTTGGAAGTCTATGAGAAGTATCTGGACTTATTTGTTGATGTTTGAACATGTATTGGAATTTTGATTATACTAATGAAATATGAAAGCACTGTATATGTTTTGAGAATATGAAAACATTGTATATGTTGTGTATGTTTTGGAAACATGAATTTAATGTAAACATTGTAAATGTCTTGGTAAAATGTGAATTTTTACTTTCAATGTTGGAACTTGTGTATCGCGTTGATGAGAATGGATGACCGGAGAATGGGTCACGGAATTGGAGTTGATTAATGATCATTATTGTAATTGGTTTAAGCATAATTGTAAAACTTGATTTGAAATTTCGGGGACGAAATTATTTAAAGGGGGGAGGTTATAGCGATTCCGGTTTTGACCCGACCCTTGTTGTATCCCGGACTCGAGTTTCACTGTTTCATATTGTTGTTCATGTCTTTTCCTCCATATTCTTACTTGAGCTTGGCTATTGGGTTATATCGAGCATGTTTGGAACAAGTTGGTTGCTTGGTTTTCAAATTTTTGTTGTCCAAAATTTTGCTCCTCCGTTCGAGCGGTACTTCTTGCACTCGAGCGGGCTTTGTGAACTCTCAGTACTTTTGTAGGTTTGTAAAACTACTGGGAGAGTGCATTCTACACTCGAGCGGGGTGGAGTGTTGGTTTGTTGTCTGTAAAACTACTGAATGTGTGTATTCTGTGCTCGAGCGTCACCTCTTACGCTCAAGCGGAACAACTTATTGTGTCTGACAGTCGAGCGTCAACTCTTGCGCTCGAGTGGACTGTGCGTATATCAGTTCGTAACAGCCACTTTTTATATCAATTTTTCATCTCTTTCTCTTTCTAAAACATTTCAAAACCCTAGATATTGAGCTTCTCTCTCTAGAACTCACTTTCTCTCTACATTTTCACCTAGATTCGTTGGTTTCTCTACCCTAGTGTCTTTGGGAAAAAGGTAAAGCATCTCAAGGGCTCTATTTTGATCCGAACAAATGTCGATCTCGGCATCTTTGAAGTTTTCTTCTTGCTTTGCTCGTCTTCTAAACTTGAGGTAGGGACTTTTTGCACTCTCCCATGATTTTTAGCTTGGTTATTTGTTGATTGTGTAAACAATGTTGGGATTTGGATGATTTTAGACATACCTAGAGTTTTGGTTTAAAATCTAAAGAGGCGATTTCAAATGAAGGTATTGAAAATGATTATGGGTGTAGGTATGAGGATGTGTTATGTTAAATTTGTTGATTTTGACACATGGATTAGATTTGGAAGAAAATGGAGTTTTACCCCAAAATGTTTCAAATAATTATTTTGTATAAATAAAGGAATTGGTATGGGAAATATGAAATTGGATAGATGTTTATATAAATGGTGGAGTTGGATACTAGTTATCTATCACCTATGGAAATTTGTATAGTTTATCTGTTTTGGGAGATTGTATATCTATTTAGAAATATCTGTTTTGGATTATCGGTGGAGGATAGCTATGATTGTTGTAGAAATCACATGAGGATTATGTGAATTGAAACTAATCTCTTATTTGTTGTCATTGAATATGATTGTGTTTTAATACATTGTATACGTATGATGTTTGGGATGTACTCCATGTGTGGGAGAAGAAAGTGGATGGACTCCATTGAATTAAGTTGGCCTATGTGTCTAGGGTGAAAGTTCTGAAAATCGCACATATACGTGGGTGTCGATTCCTGCGGATGAAATTTTCATAAAATGACAAACTTGAAGTGTTTGTGTAATGATTGTATTGGTTAGAGAACCATTAAGTTATAGCCTCAGTTGGGTTTTCTGGATAACAATGCACTTGACTCATAGACTGAGGTGAAATGAATTGTCATGAAATGAATCAAGATAAAATGGCTTGAAACATGAAACTTGCAACATTATGATTTGTAACAATATGAATGATTTTATCATGGACATTATATGTATACACTGCATACTTATATATTTGTTAAGATTCATATATTGTGTTAGATTGTCTCTATTGGGCTTTGGCTCAACCAACTTGGGAAAACCATTTTCAAGTGCTAGTGATATGCCTTCGCCAGGGACTTAGCTTGGGAGGATTGTGGAGCTGAAGGCTCACTTTTGTTCATTATGTATGTACCTTTTTGTATAAGCCTAGAGCTTTATTTGTATTGAGCTTCTGACGCATTTTGTTGTAACCTAACACGGTCTTGGAAAGATGTAAGCTATTAGGGCATATGAATATCTGTTTAGCTTCCATTCTTTATTTTGTCTTGTAACACATGCTGTGGATTCAGGATAAACGATTTATGAATGTATATCGCATGTGTCACCTTTTGTACATTAACTTTGATGAATGAAAGCTTCGTACCTTATCTATATCACTTTGTACTAGTGTTTGGAGTTAGAATATTATGATTATTTTGAGGGCGTTACAGGGCATCCCCGTGAGTCTAAAATACGCTTTACTTGAGAGTTATTTGTTTACTTGAGTCGAGATCTTTGTGAAATTGTTTGATTGACTTAATTATTGTAGTACCCCTGGGTGGACAAGCCACTGGTCTTGTTGTTTTCCTGTGCGCAGGTGTTGCTCTATGGCTTAGTTCCAAGGATCTCTGCAAGGAGATCTAATTTGGTTCTATTTGCACCAAAAAAAATCATTAAGTATGCTCAACTCAAATTTTGAATTTATAGTTCCTATTATACCCTAATGTAAATTTACTTAAGTATGCTCAACACATATTAAATCTTAAAAAAAAAAATATATATATTCTTCTCATAGTACACCCTAATCACTTATACGTATTCTTCATATTCAAATTTGTTCGTCTTCTTTCCCAATTTTCAATTATTTTCTCTTCTTTTTCTTCCTTACTCCAAAACTCCAATCCACCCATCAAAACTCACCATTATCGCCAACATTGTTGTTTTTTATTGTGTTGTTACTTGTAAATAGAACAAAAGTTTGAACCAAATCAAACAATGGATGAGAATAGTAATCAAAATTACTTTATGAAACAACCCATCAAAGAGGAGGTAAGTATTCACATAAATATCAAAGTACAATTCTTGATTTCTGAGTTTTTTTTTTTTAATGTAAAAACGAATATTCAACTTGTTTTACGTCATTACTGTTCGGACATTTAGAACCGAACAAAACAATCTTGATTGGCACTGGAAGGTAGAACATAGTGAGTTTGTTCGGATCTAAAAGTCCGAACAAAACAATCTTTCGGTGAATGCAAATGTGAACGTGAACTTATCAATTTTCAAGCTCGAATGCAAAATTCACCCTTTTGTTCTCCTTCGCTGTTCTTCTTAGCCGGTGTGGCCTTCGCCGATGTCGTATTCCCTATATGTATGTAAACAAAATAAAAGTTTTGAAAGGTTTTTCTAAGTAATTTGGGTTTTTTAATTATTATTATTATTTGGGAATCTCTTAAAGGGCAATTTGGGAAAAAATATAGGATGTATTGAAAATGAATTATAACCCTAAATAATTTAATAGAGTGTACTAAAAATTTGGGTGCACTTAATGATTTTTTGAGTGTAAATAATTACCCTCGAGTTAAAGTTATTTGGGAGCTCTAAAATTTGAAAGCCCAAGGAGGACCTTGTTCACCTTGGTTCAGGCCATATATAAATTAAAATTACACTAAACATTCCAACACAAAATTTTAAAATAAAATAAAATAAAATAAATTACAAATAATCTTGGAAGTTACACTAACCAGGCCATAGTGCCATAATTATGAAAGATGTCCATGGAGAAATTATTCAATGTTTTTTAGAGTAATATTCCATTTAATTTACATGTTAACACTTAATCATTTTGCTCTTAAAACTCTAATACAAAAAATAACAAATGTTATAATTTAAACTAATAACTACTCATTTAGATCACTATCTAGACTTCCTCAAGTAGCATTCAATAATTTCTCTTGTGCATGGCCCTCCATTGTTGCCCAAAGGATTGTGGAATGTGGTGGTGGTGGGGCTTTCTTACTTACGGACAACTCTAGGGTAAATATCAATATTTCATATCATTTTCAAAATATTTGATATCGTGTTTATTTTTTGTTCACTCTTTTTTTTTTTTTTTTTTTGTGTAATTTCAAAAAAATAAAAATAAAAATAAAAATAAATTGAAAACACATATCCTTGTCATTTTTATACAAATTTTTTTCTCAAAATTTCATAAAACATTTTTAAAATGTTTCCTAATCAATGGGTATTTTTTTTTAAAAAAATACTAATTTTTTTTTTGAAAATAATTTATCAAACAAGTTTTTGCAATGATGAAATCATGAAAATTAAAAAAAAATCAAATAATTTTCGATATTTAATGAAAAATATTAAAGGGCAATGTAAAGGATATATATATATACAATAATGCTACATTTCTCTAATTTACCACTCCTAAATTATCCTTAATGATATGACATTGAGGTTAGACCCCACGTGATAAAATGTCAAAATTTGACACTTGTCAGAGACATCATTAGGGGTAGTTTTTAAGGGTGATAAATTAATTGTCTCAACCATTTTTCATATATATATATATATATATATATGTATATGTATATATATTTACAAAAAGAAAAACGTGTTAGATTCAAAACTATCTTGAGAACAATAGTGACTTTTCGATGAGAAAAAAAGGGAGAAAATTTTATTTTGCCCCTTCCAACAATGTTGTGGTAGATAGAGATGTAAGAAAAATCGAAAAAATTGACTAAATTGATTGAACAAGATCGAATTGGTCATATTTGGTCGGTTTTTTAATATGAATCGGTCTGTTCAGTTTTGGAAATTATTTTTTTTTTCGGTTTTCGGTTCGGTACCGGTTTTGATATACTATATACCGATTTGCACTGAAACCGACCGAATATATTTTGCATATAATATATATTAAATATATAATGAATAACATTGCCAATTTGGTTCTTAGATTATATTTTGTTACTAATTCTAATTCAGTAAAAGCTTCAAGCCTTAGTATTTATTAATTTTTTTATTTGTATTTTTGTGAATGGTTGGATTAGATATGGTTAAAATTGTGTACAAATAACTAATTTAATATTTTTATATAAATTATTTATTATACTACAAATTTAAGAAATGACTCAATTTTGAAAGTACTTAAACTGATTAAACCGCATTAAGCCGAATTGTTTGAATTGGTGTAGTTTGGTGAGGTTTGATAAAAAATTTGGTCTATATTGGTTTTCAATATAATAAAACCGACATTATCGATTAGGTGCAAAATTTCACCTAAATACCGACCGTCCCGAACCGATTACATCCCTAGTGGTAGAGGAGGCAGTACGCTGACATGGAAAAAGGGTTGTGTAAGATCAAAACTTGGGCGGAGCTCAAAAGAGAGTTGAAGAAGCAATTCTACCTTATCAACGTGGAATTCTAAGCGTATAGGGAGTTGCGCAAGCTAAAACATGAGAGGTCATTGCGGGACTATATGAAGGAGTACTCCACATTGTTGTTGGAGATCCCCAACATGGCAGAAAGAGAGTCATTGTATGGCTTCCTAGACGGTTTGCAGCTTTAAGCGACGAGAGAGTTGTAGATTCATGGAATGAAAGACCTTGCAATGGCTCTGGTAGAGGTAAAGAACTTAGAAGACATCAAAATGCTAGGGAAACCCAAAGGAGCAAAAGAAACTCATGCCAAAGGTAGGAGGTAGTCTCTACAAGCCACTGATGACGAACGTAATGATGGAGAGTCCCAAAAGAGACGAGAACAACAGAAGAATGGGTAACACACCAGGTCTCTAAAGAAAAGGTATGGAGGGAAAGGGTGGTTGGAGTGTTTCCGGTGCAACGAACCTCAAGTGGTAAAGAATTGACCGAAGAAGGAAGTACTTAGTACCATGTAAAAGAAAGCGAAGAAAGGCTCCGATGGTGAGAGTTCTTCAGTAGAAGAAGCACAACTGAGGAGCATCCAATTTCTTGGTTCGATATCCAAGAAGAATGATAAGACACAGGAACCAAGGAGCATCCAGAATAAAGATGTGCTCAACATGAAGGTGAAGGTTAATGGGCTACATTTACATGCATCGATGGACATGGGTGCCACTCATAATTTTGTGAGCATCGAGGAGGCAAAGAGGCTGGGTTTGAAGATAAAAGAAGACAAGGGTTGGTCCAATCCAGTAAATATGGAGGCCAATCCAGTCCAAGGTGTAGTGAGGAGTACTAACTTGAACATTGGGAGTTTGACTGGGCAAGTGGAATTTTCGGTCATTAAGATGGGTGACCACCTATAATCCTAGCGATGGATTTCATGCTAAAGAACAACGTGATGCATGTCTGGCACGTAGTAACCGTATTGTTATTTGTTGGTGATCGACCATGTGAGGTCCTTTTGGTGACAATGAGTCAGCTACTAAAAGACAATTGAAATTGCTTACAACAATGTAGCAGACAGAGCAGCATGACAAGAGCCAGGACAAGGCGACAAACACTAACAACAGCAGAGGACATTAATCGTATCAAGATGTGGTGGCTCGGTATGCTTCTGCGTGTTGAGGGCGTCATTTGATCGGGTAGGGGAGAGTGTCATGCCCTGAGAATTTCTGTGACACAGAAAGCAACGTTTGAGGTTGATGGTAGTGTTAAAAGTTCCGGAAGGTGTGAGAATGTACTAGAGTATGTTAGAAGGCTCTAGAATAGGGTAGAAGGGTTTGGAGTAGCCTAGCAGATTTTAGAACGTGGTGGAAGAACCTTGAAGGATCTAGAAGATTCTGGGTGAGTATGGAACATCCTAAAATGTTGTGAAGAAGCTTACCATGTATTACTCTAGTATAGAGAATTCTAGAATGTAAGAGAAGGGTAGTTATCTGAGATATTTCTGTGAAATGTTCTAGAAGAGAGTTTGTAGCCCTTAGATTAAAATGATCCTAGCTATCCATTAAGGAGGTGGATAGCTATATAAGGGAAGAGACCTCATTTGTAAGGATCTTCCAAGAGGAGACACAAGAAAGCTTTAGAGTGAGAATTAGAAAGAGTGCCAAGAGTGAGCACTTGTGAGGATGAGAGCCTTGTAAAACTTTGTACACTACTATGCTTGTATAGTGAATACTTTCTTCCACCTATCACTACAAGAAATATGAAATTTAATGACGTGTACAAAAGTGCCACATTTTTTAATATTTAACGGCGTATAAAACATGTCACTTTTTTGTTAAATAAAATGGCACCATTTTATATTTACAAGTCGTTTAAAAAACGTCTTCAAATGTATTTTCAAAACAAAACCCTAGCTACCCAACCTATGTAATCTCACTCTCACTCTTTATCTCTCTCTTGTGCGCTCTCTTTCTCTCTCTCACTCTTAAACCCTAAAACCCTTCACTTTAGTAAGAACCAAACAATCATGTTGAGTGATTGTTCAAACCCTTTGATTAAAGTCTTTCCTTTCATCTCAGACTGATTGATCGACTCTTCTATATGGTTCGATTGATCATTTTTTCTATATTGTCTGATTGATCGTTTCGCGTCTTTGCTCTCATTATGTTTTGATTGCTTGATTCACATTTTTGCTTTCATCTCAATTCGATTTATCGATTGAACATATCGATTCTCTCTTCTAAGAGCAGATTGAGTTGGTTGCTTTTCTATATGGTCCGATTCACTGATTCGCGTCTTTGCACTTATCACGATCCGATTGTTTGATTCACATCTTTGCTTTCATTTCAGTTCGATTTATTGATTGAATAGATCGACTCTCTCATGTAAGAGCAGATTGAGTTACACCAATGATTTTGATTAGGTTATTCATTTCTATCCCGTTTTCTCTTTCATAGATTTATCCATTTAATTTGATTTTGGATGTTGTTTCTTCTTTGTTGATTAATTAATATGTTATTAGGGTTGATTTGAACATTTTGTAGTTCGGATTTTGTATTTGAAGTGATGAAATAATAGAGGTTTTATTGCATTGCGAAGCTTGGATTTCGTTTGTGTTTTTTTGTTTTATAATATTTGAATTTTGTTTGGGTGAAAAAGGAAAGAGCACTAAAGTAGAGGTTAGCATTATTTGTAGTTTGGTCTTTGTAGAAATATACTGCAATGCTTGAATAGATGCTCTGTTTCATATATGAAAAATGAGACGTTTGGGGCAAGGAATTAGGGCTAGTTTGACAATATTTTTTGAACTGCAATTCTTGCAATTTTAAATTACATGGAAGATTTTGTGAAGCTTGATGGCTGGTAGTAGTAGGAAGATTAGAGGAAGTAGATCATTTTTTATTTTTATTTTTTTGTAGCATTATGGTGTTTGAATTGAAGCTTGTTTGAGTTCTTTAACTAACTCTCCTTGCTCGTATTCTTTTGCCTAATACATTGAGATAGTTGGTTATCTATGATGGTTTGGATGCTTGTGACCATTACAAAATGAACAAATTAAAGTTGCAACCATTGATGACAAAAATCCTTAGGCGAAGAAAAAAGAGTACAACATTCCTTCTATATTTTTTCCCCCTTAGGTCTCGGGTTCAACTCCTATTAGGGGCAATCCGCTTCTTGGGGCCACGCCCGCATGTTCTGTCCAAGATTTGCCTGATTCACGTGAAGGGGGCGCTTTGCATGGGTCCCGGGATTAGTCGAGGTACGCACAAGTTGGCTCGGACATCCAGTCATCAAAAATCCTTGGGGCCACACCCGCGTGTTCTGTTCAAGATTTGCCTGATTCACGTGAAGGGTTTGCATGGGTCCCGGGATTAGTCGAGGTACGCATAAGTTGGCTCGGACATCCAGTCATCAAAAAAAAAAAATCAAATTTCTCTCTGGAAAATGGAAGTGCAAAGGATTTTCATCAAAACTCTGTTTATTTAGATGGTAAATCAAGGTGAAGAAGAGCAATAAAAATAAAAATAAAAAACCCTGGTGAATAGCAAAGAAAATAAGAGCTTATATTTGTATTACAACAAGTTATTTGTTGCTTTGAGTTATTGCAATGGACAGATATAATTATTTTCTTTGTGCATGAATCTGTGCATCCATCTAAACCAACATTTGGACTCATGACAAAAATTCATTTGGATTAATTTCTTCAATGCTCTATGCCGTTGGAATTGAACAGGTTGTTGCCAACGTGAGTTCTGAAATTGGGGAAGCTACAATATTCATGATGAATTTTGGCCACAACGCATTTCATGTTTCTGTGTTCTAATTTTGTGCACTCGGTATTATTATTTGGTTGTTTCACCTGCCACTTATTTTATAGTAGAGTTAACTTTGCTCATATATTTATGGTTTCTTTGCTCATAATTCACTGTTTGAACCAATAAGAATACCAATGAATAAGCTGGTTTGATGTAGTGATAAGCTGCTGCTCACTGGATTCCCAATGACTTTGGAAATTGAAAATCTCAGTTCAACTAAGCAACACCCAAAAATGAAAATCTAAAGGTTTAAAATTTCAATTTTTTTTAATTTTTTTTTATTTACACTGTCCAATCAACTAATGGCATGTTTGATTGGGATAATTAATCCGTGGACCCAATTATCCTATGTTTGTTTTAACATTTTGGTTTAGGATTATAAATCAATGGATAATTAATCCAACAAATTTGTAGGATTATTAGTAATGGGGTAGGGGTGGGATTATTAATCCAATGGATATTAATCCAATTGGATAATGAATACCACACTAATTTAATAGGATTATTAATACTTCACTATTAATCTTGTGAATCAAACATGACCTAAATGCATAATTCTTTTTCCTGTAATATTCTCTGTTCTGGGACTCAATCTTATGTTGACTATTAGAGGCAGATTATCTTGACAACTAAATAAGTAGAAATAAAATATGCAGAAGGTTAGGGAAAGCTTGGAAATTAAAAATCTCAGCTCTAGTGATCATGATTTTAATTTTCTTTTATATGACTTTTTGGTTCATTATTTGCTTGTGCGCTTGATGATAGTTGTTTTAGTAAGTGAGATTGGACTATTATTAATTAGTAACCATAAAGCAATTGTGTAATCTTGCCGCACCTCATGTATCATCTATCTACTATAGCCTATAGCCTTACGAGGACACAAGTAGTTGTTTGCTTGGTATTTTATTATAGATGATATTTGATTCTTTGCTTTGTAACATTGGGGTATGCCGCTACAGTTTTTTTTTTGAAGCTTAACATGGCACAAGGATTGTTGAACCTTGGGGTTCATGCATGGTTGGAAATCAAGCTATTGTTAATATAATAATACCAGCTGCATGCTTATATCATTAATATATATTTAATATATATATTAGTTAGTGCTTCTCCATCAGATGATTTGTTGTAGTGCTTTGCTTAGTTGTATAGGTAGTGCCTTCCACTTTCGGCTGCTTTTTATTTCTATATGTTTTCTTTCATGCTGTAGTATCATAATGATGTTGTATTAGCTCTCCTATATAATGGAGCCTTCTCTTCATGTTTAATACACAATTGAATCACAGAGTGTATTAGCTCTTTCAATCACTCTCTCAATATTTCTTTCATGGTATCAGAGCAGATGTAATCCTGTCTCATCATTTTTCGCCTCTTCAGTCAGTATTCGAGTTTTCTGTTTTAATTTTTTTTTTTGTCTCTCTCTTCTACTCAAATCTATTCTTCTATTTCATGCCTAAATACGGTCCAGCTTTTGGAATGGCTATCGACTCATCCTCCTCTTCTTCTGATATTATCATCTCATCATCTTTATCCTCTCATCAAATGGAAACCTCTCATCTTCCGATCACCGCCCATAAACTGAATGGGCAAAATTATTTGCAATGGTCTCAATCCATATTAATGTTTATACGGGGAAAGGAGAAAGACGACTACATCACCGGAGCCTCAGCACTACCAGAAACCACAGCATCAACCTACAAAAGGTGGATAGCTGAAAATAACATGGTCATGTCGTGGCTCGTCAACTCTATGACCACTGACATTGGCGAAAATTTTTTGTCATTTGATACTGCCAAAGAGATCTGGGACATGGCAAAAGAAACGTTTTCAGACAAGGAAAACACATCTGAAATCATCCAGCTTGAAAGCTCCCTTCACGATTTACGTCAAGACAATCTTACGGTAACTAAATATTTCAATACCCTTACTCGTCTATGGCGTCAACTTGATACGTTTGAGGTTCATAACTGGCAGTGTGTTGCTGATGGTTTGTTGTATAAAAAGATTGTCGAAGGGAAGCGTGTGTTTACATTCTTGTTAGGATTGAACACAAATCTTGATGAAATCAGAGGAAGAATTATGGGAGTAAAACCGCTACCTAGCCTTAGAGAGGCATTCTCTGAAGTCCGTCGTGAAGAAAGCCGGAAAAAACTCATGATGGGATCCCATCAACAACTGAATATGGCAGAAAGCTCGGCTCTTAAGACTCAATTCGCTCCTATTGACCACCGTCAGAAAAATAAAGGAGGTAGGCCTTGGTGTGATCATTGTAGAAAGCCGGGTCACTCAAGAGAAACTTGTTGGAAGATTCATGGAAAGCCAGCAAATTGGAAGCCACGTCAGCCTCTTGAGAAAGAAGGACGAGGTAATCATGTAGGTACAAATGAACTATCACCACAACCTGAAGTAAGCCCTTTCACCAAGGAGCAAATGGAGATGCTCCAGAAACTACTACAGTCACAATCTGGTTCGTCTTCCAACCACATCATTGGATCCGGAACCTTGGCTCACAAAGGTAATTCTTTGAACGCCTTTACTGTTGGTAAGAAACGTAAAAAACCTTGGATTGTGGACTCAGGAGCATCTGATCATATGACGGGAGATGCAACAATTTTTGATACATATAGCTCATGTCAAAATAATTTAACGGTCCGAATAGCAGATGGTTCACTATCAAAGGTTGCTGGTATAGGTTCAGTTGTGCTGTCTAGGAATCTTATTCTCAACTCTGTTCTCCTTGTTCTTGACTTGGACTGTAATTTATTGTCAATTAGTAAACTCACTAAGGAAAAGAGGTGTGTTACTAATTTTTTCTCCACTCATTGTGAATTTCAGGATTTGGATTCGGGGAAGACGATTGGCAATGCTGAGGAATGCTTTGGACTCTACATCCTTAAAGAACGCCACTATCCACAGGAACAACCTCAAACGGCAATTCGTGGTAGTTCTTTTTCGGTTTCGTGTCAAAATAACGATAGAGCAATTATGTTGTGGCACTATCGCTTAGGTCATCCTAATGTTATGTATCTCAAGCATTTATTTCCTTCATTATTTAAAACTCCAAAACTTTTTGATTGTGAAATCTGTCAATTGTCTAAGCATGTACGGTCCCATTTTCCCATTCAATCCTATAAAGCGTCTCGTCTATTCTCCCTAATTCATAGTGATATCTGGGGTCCATCAAGAATAAAAAATGTAACTGGTACTAGGTGGTTTGTCTCATTCATAGATGATCATACTAGATTAACCTGGGTCTTCCTCATGAAAGACAAATCTGAAACAAGCCAAATCTTCAAAAATTTTCAAATTATGATTTAGACACAATTCCAGTCAAAAATCCAAATTCTAAAATCTGATAATGCTCGGGACTATTTCAACTCCATTCTAGGAGAATTTTTAGCCAAAGAAGGGATAGTTCACTTAAGTTCATGTGTTGACACCCCACAACAAAATGGCATCGCTGAATGGAAAAATAGACATTTGTTAGATGTTGCTAGATCGCGAATGTTTTCCACAAATGTTCCACAATTCTTCTGGGGGGAAGCTGTTCTTACAGCAGCCTACCTTATCAATAGGATGCCATCTAGGGTACTACAATTCCAAACTCCTTGTCAACTTCTCCTAAAATCCTTTCCAACTACTCGCCTCATCTCCACTATCCCACCAAAAATTTTCGGGTGCTCTGTCTTTGTTCATATCCATCAACAGTATCGAAGTAAACTTGATCCCAGGTCGCTCAAGTGTATCTTCATTGGGTATTCGTCACATCAAAAAGGGTATAAGTGTTACTCTCCGGTCACAAGGAAATTCTACAATTCCATGGATGTCACATTTTTTGAAACCCAGTCTTACTACCCTAAAATCGTTATTCAGGGGGAGACTCCAACCCAGGAATATCAATTTTGGACCCTTGAGTCATTTAGTGAGCCATCCATCACCACCAAAAATCCCACACCTCCTGAGTCATTGAATCAATCTTTACCTGCCGAAAATTCTGAGTTCATTGTTGACTTGCGGGATAATGAGCACATCCAAGTGGAAACGGAGGAAGGAGCAATTTCTCAACAATCCCATGAGGCTGAACCGGGTTCTAATCCAAGCAACATTCCAGGTGACAATCTTCCTCCCACAGATAGTACTGATAATTCTGAGTTAGAAAATAGTATTCTTAATATGCCCATAGCTTGGAGAAAAGGAGTTAGATCATGTACTCAGCATCCCATTGGGAACTTTATTTCTTATGATAAGCTATCACCTTCGTTTCGTGCCTTCACTTCTAGCATCACGGAGATACCCATTCCTTGGAATATTCAGGAAGCTTTCAAGTATCCGAAGTGGAAGGCGGCAGTCAATGAGGAAGTTCGGGCTCTGGAAAAGAATAGTACTTGGGCAATTACTGATCTTCCAAGAGGTAAGAAACCAGTTGGGTGTAAGTGGATTTTCACAGTAAAACACAAGGCAGATGGTAATGTAGAACGTTATAAAGCTCGGTTGGTCGCCAAAGGATTCTCCCAATCCTATGGCATTGACTATCAAGAAACCTTTGCACCAGTTGCCAAGCTCAA
The DNA here is from genome assembly GCF_055761805.1 of Camellia sinensis. Taxonomy (NCBI): domain Eukaryota; kingdom Viridiplantae; phylum Streptophyta; class Magnoliopsida; order Ericales; family Theaceae; genus Camellia; species Camellia sinensis. The sequence goes on from NC_138966.1 coordinate 21,358,884, forward strand.
CACTGTTCGTGTACTTTTATCCTTGGCAGCTAATCTCGATTGGTCACTTCACCAACTTGATGTGAAAAATGCCTTTCTCAATGGTGACTTAGAGGAAGAAGTTTACATGGACATTCCTGCTGGACTTGAGACAACATTAAATTTCAACAAAGTTTGCAGACTCCGAAAATCCTTGTATGGTCTCAAACAATCTCCCAGGGCCTGGTTTGAACGGTTCACTAAGGCAGTGAAAGGGTACGGTTTTGTTCAATGTCAATCCGATCATACATTATTTGTGAAGCACTCCCTAGGAGGGAAATTGGCAATTATCATTGTTTATGTGGATGACATAATTCTAACAGGTGATCATGAAGAGGAAATTGGCTTACTTAAAAAAATTCCTAACAAAGGAATTTGAGATTAAAGATCTTGGAAACCTTAAGTACTTTCTTGGAATGGAGATTGCTAGGTCAAAGAAAGGTATAGCAGTCTCACAACGTAAATACGTTCTAGACTTACTGAATGAAACAGGGATGCTAGGATGCAAGCCGGCAGAAACACCTATGGACACAACTATCAAACTGGAAGAAAGTGACGGTAGTGCACCAAGTGATAAAGGGAGATATCAACGTCTTGTGGGAAAACTCATTTATCTTTCTCATACAAGGCCAGACATCGACTTCTCTGTTAGTGTGGTCAGTCAATTCATGAATAATCCAACCGAAAAACACATGACTGCTGTGATCAGAATATTGAGGTACCTAAAAAGGACACCGGGAAAGGGTCTCTTCTTCCAAAGAACAACAAATAGAAAAATTGAGATTTTTTCAAATGCAGATTGGGCAGGTTCATTGACTGATCGAAGATCAACTTCTGGCTATTGTTCGTTTGTTTGGGGGTACGCGGTTACATGGCGAAGCAAGAAACAGTCAGTGGTAGCCCGTAGTAGTGCTGAGGCAGAATTTCGTGCTATGGCACTAGGTATCTGTGAGGGAATCTGGTTGAACAGGCTGTTAGAAGAATTACGGGTTCAATCTGAGCATCCCATGGTTTTATACTGCGACAACCAAGCCGCCATCAGTATAGCTAAGAATCCGGTTCATCATGATCGAACTAAACACATGGAGATAGATCGACACTTTATCAAGGAAAAGATTGAAGAATGAGTTTTTCAAGTCAGCTACACTCCAACAAACTATCAAAAGGCTGACATTCTCACAAAAGCTCTTGCTCGTGTTAACTTCGAAGATCTGACGGAAAAATTGGGATTGATTAACATCTACAACGTAGCTTGAGGGGGAGTGTTGGAAATCAGGCTATTGTTAATATAATAATACCAGCTGCATGCTTATATCATTAATATATATTTAATATATATATTAGTTAGTGCTTCTCCATCAGATGATTTGTTGTAGTGCTTTGCTTAATTGTATAGGTAGTGCCTTCCACTTTCGGCTGCTTTTTATTTCTATATGTTTTCTTTCATGCTGTAGTATCATAATGATGTTGTATTAGGTCTCCTACTCTCTCAATATTTCTTTCATGCATCGATATTCTTTTTGTTTTCTTCTTGATGATTGTGTATTGATTGAATTTTTCTGACAATCACAATTAGTTGATGAATGTTTGGTTGATGCAACAAACCGCCGACGCAAAACTATTTTTTGATCTTACTATTGTTTGTGTTGATATGCGACAGGTCTTAAATGGCTCAAAACTTAGTTCTTATTTTTTATATGGGGCCGGTCTTGATATTCTCATTTGATCTTTACTACTATTTAAGTTGATTGATGGAACTTGGAAGCGGCACTCAACCAAGGCAGGTGTTGCTTAGATAGCACTAGATAACAGGGGAAGCCAAATTGCTTCAAAGAAGCATGTTTAGAAGTGTTGAGATATGAAAAACATTTTGATGCTTAGCAATGTCAAGTCAGTTACCTGCTGTTAATCAAGAGCGTTAGGGAAAGGAAGGCAGGAAGGCAAGGGAGTGGGATATGAAATACATTTTGATGGATATATGTAACTATTGTAACTAACTGCTTAGATTATGTATCACTAAAGTGCCCATGCAGGTGGTGTATGAAGCACATTTGGCGGCAAAAGCAGCTTCCATTAGGAGCTGTTAATGCTGCTTTATTTTGTATGATGTTATTGTGTTAAATATATGCATATCTTACTTTTACTCAAAAAAAAAAAGAAAAAAGAAAAAAAGAGAATAGTGTTTTGATGTGAGATGGACTCTAAAATTACTTATTGTTTTTGTTTATGGACAGATTTGATATGCTTTTGTTGTAGGAACAAATTGCCACAATTTTAAATTTAAAAAAAAAAAAAATCTATGACGGCGTTTTTAAAATGCCACTACAAGTGTCTGCGTGACATCACTATACTACTAATGGTGTTTGAATTAAGTGTTTAGCGACTTTTATAAAATGTCATTTAAAGTTTAAAGTTTAAATGTCATTGAAATGTCACTATACTACAATGGAAAATCCACTTTTAAGTGTTCAAAAACTATGGCGGTACAGGGCACCACATCTGATCTATCTCTCTCTCTCTCTCTCTCTTACACACAGACACAAGCACATTCATAAGTGGTACTGTTCAACGCTTCTTTAATGCATTTAACTTTTGTCTCATCTATTCATTTTTATGCATGTTTTGGATGTACACAGACAAATGTGGACCATTAGATTGTAAGTCAGAGAACAAGTTGGATAATAAGCTGGCATGTAGAAGTACTGAATGAAGATTGACCAGAGGATTACTCACTTATTTGAGCTCCCAGCCTTCTGCACACCTGATTTGAACAATCTGAATCACATAAAGGACAAACGTTAAATAATGAGATCAAATATCCTGAGAAACTTCCAAAGTTCAGATTAAGTGCACAACGATACAAACCCATTACTGAACATATCTAAAGAGCCAGCGATCATAATCCGTGCATTATTTCTAGCCTGCACCATATAAGAATTTTTAACAAATATGATTCAAGTTTGGTAGATCTCAATACAAAAAGTTAGCATTTATCCACTTAAAATATCTAAACAAAGACTTGAACCGTTGTCAACAAATATGATTTAACTATAAGTTTGGTAGATCTCAACCAAAAAGTAAGCATTTATTTATTTACAATAGTGAAAGACAAATAAAAAATAAAAAAGACTTCGACCTTTGTCAACTATAGTTAAAGTTCCAAAGTGAAACCACATAAAAAAGAAATTGGTGCAGGAAATGATTAATGCAAATGCAAACCATTCATGAATTACTTATTTCAGTTATAGGCAAATAAATATTAGATGGTCAAAGCACCCAAAACAAATGTTAAAGAATATGAAGTTCAGACATCCCTGCCAATAAGAATTTTTTTTCAAGAAAAATTTCACAAGAAATTAACTAAAAATGTTAAGATATAGGCATATAGCATTTTTTGATCAGCAGATATAGGCAAAAAGCATTACAGAGATCGCTTAAACAAACTCCAAGGCAGAAAGAAAACTTGGATTTTGGATTAGCAGAATATGTAGAAGGAACAGCAGCAACATACCTAAGGTTATATATAAGGGTTGGCTTAATGAATAGAAATTAATCTCAATTTCACACGTCTCGACTATATATATATGTGTGTGTGTACTGATTGGACTTGTCCAGTGAAAACCAGTTTGATCAAAAATCAAAACTAGCACTTTCTTGTACAATTCAACTGACAGCAATGTACAAGAAATGTTTCCCTCACCTGTTATGCAAGCAGAAATCTAGTACTCTCTTGTACTTGTATCTATGTTTGAGGGTAGGAGGTGAGATGATCCAAATGCAATGCTGTTAGACAACTAATCTAAAAGCTTAAGCAGATGGAGAGGGTTTGGTTAAGCATTTCAATCATCAACATTGGACTAAACATAATGAGAAATTATTTCCTGTAAACCGTAACGCCCTTCAAACCTGACAAAGGCTCTAGAAACTTGCCTGATAATTCATATGCATTATCCAAATGTAGAATAATTAAGGAAATAAAAAGTGAGTCTCAAAGCATATCAGCTACCGAGGCTTACTGTTCAATGAAGTTAGTGATGTGTACAGACACAGATAATAAAAATAAAAATAGAAAGGCCCTAGATAATTTTACTGAAGCACTTGTACGAAAGAAATCTTTACCATTTTCTGGTGCTGATTTAAAGCTTGTAGTTTATGTTGCTCATATTGATTTCTTCTGCCTTCCTTCTTTAGCTGCTTGAGAAAAACGTCATCAACAATACATTCAATGATATACGTGCATACCATAAATAACATGTTCAACTAGTTTTATTGGACCTTGTCCACCCCTTATTGGACCTTGTCCACCCCTTCAAAAAAAAAAAAAAAAAAAGTATGCTCAAAAGGACTTCTGCAGCAAGATTTCTAATGTTTGAGCAATAAAATTTATTATGACCCTTTGACAGTAATGTTCAATAAATTACTAAAAGGAAAAACAGAAAGACAAGAAAGAAAAATAGTGGCTACTATGGAGATTTCATTATTATAGATAAGAATATCCGCTGTGGGTTACCCTGCTGAGCTTAAAGGATACATTATAGCAGATGGCATTTTCTCTATTATAACTACGACCTTCAGATGGTAATTAAGTGCCCAAAGAAGATACACACACAACAAAAATAAAATAAAATCATTATGTTCTGCCATTAGATGCGACAGACTATAGCATGTTTCCTTTACCACCATAACCCACTCTTCCTTCCCCACTATAGACCACAATGATTGGTAACAAAATTTGGAGAGAGAAAAATTCATAACATAATCCTAAGGGTGTGTAATTAAGATTTTATTTATTTATTTTATGGTGCACCCTTCATAAGTATTGGGGAGCGAGCTTGCACTGGCTGCTATTCAAGATCAAGACAAAGCTAGATTTATAAATGAAGATATGAATCAAGATCTAGGAAAAGGAAACATTTATCCCACAGGAAAGAATTAAGTCAATAAAGAGAATTAAGATGCCTCTTTACAAAGTTCGAAGTGATATCATATCACTCAACCTTAGGAATGTGATGAGAATACCACACAGTTGCATCAGTTGCTATTATAAAGAATGAGAACTGAAATAGTTGGCTTAATCTACAACCATACCCAAAGCCATCTCAACAAGAAGTAAAATAACTAGAGCAAGGAGCCATGCCTGCATAATCAAGATAGTTAACTATGTCGAAATTAAAAGACATTGAAATGAAAATTAAATAAGAAAAAAGAAAATAGCAATTAAAGAATAAAAGAACCACTCAATTGCTTTCTCATAAATTTCTTGTCAGTAAAAGACTTCCAAACAACATAGCTCTTATTGGTCAATCAAATTTCTTGACAGTTGCTCAAAGAAATTAGTAAATGGAAATTTTTGAAGCCTTGTAAGCGTATTGATGGTTACTTGTATTCTTGCAAGAATTTAGGAGAGAAAGAGAGTTACTTGTATTCTTGACAGTTACTTGTATTCTTGACAGTTACTTGTATTCTTCCAAAATGTATGGCATTAAGAAAATTTTACTACCATTCAATCCAAGTTCTCTAGATGTGGGAACCAATTCAAGCTCTTGTAGAATTTCCAATAGAGAAAACTCAAATTCATCCACAAGAGCCTAAGAATTGAAGCAGTTTTAATTCAACAACACAAAATAGTTAACTAATGCATTTAGTTGTAGTACCTTCTTAAGGAAACTAAAACCCTAAAATTGGAGTTAATCAATGAGTTCATGTTTTTCCACATACTCGTCGTACACCTAACCTAATCATTATTAAAATGCCTTTATTCTCATTGTTAATAGGTCTACAGTTTGAAATGTCCAATTAAGATGCGACGCAGAGAGACAATAATGTGTTTGGTTATCTTGGAAACGACTTTACTTGGAAATGACTTTAAAGCAACAGAATCATCTAGTAGCATATGCTGATCATCTTTGACAGTAAAAAATATTTAATGAAATTGTTGCTTCAACTTTCAGATTCATTGAAAATGATCTTGGCTTTGAGTCACATCATCATCACTTTCTACATCTTTTAATTTTGTGAATGCATTACACTCTTAAAACTTTATTTAGATGCGTTTTATATAAATGGTAAAATTAATATCACATTTCCCTAATTGATTAACTAACTAACTTCAATCAAATATGAGTTCAGGGTATCCTCAATTGAAAAATGCAAAAATTATATTATCATAACAACTTCAAAGCTTTCTCAATCAGAGGTTATGAGATTTATTGTTCGCGTCAATTAATTTCTTAAAGAAGAACAAGAAGGAGAAAGCGTTGCTATTGATTCTAATCGTATCTAAGCTCACAGACTCTTAGGTTTCAGGAGAACCTCAGTTTACGGCAATCTCCATCATCAGCGGTGCATTTTGTAGTCATTGCTCATAGAGTCAGTCCATTATTGTGAGAAGTATGCTGTTGAAATTTTTTTACTACGTAGTTCCAAATTTAAATTTTTCGCCCCCATGTAATCCAAATTCAGTAAATATTTTCTCAAAACTGCAGTTCAAAGCTTCTCAATCATGAGTAACACTCAATGAATAAGCAGCAATATTGGCCATTTTTTCATATCAACAGTCTCAGCTCCAATAAGTAATTGTCTATCACTGCAAATCAAGACCTCTCATATAATTTAGTAAAACAATACTTTAAAGTTCCTACGAAGAACTTAATTTAAGAGCAAAGACAACTAATCAAGACCTCTCATCCTATATTTAGTATAACAATACTATAAGTTCCTAAAATAACTTAATTTTATGAGCAAAACGTTTGATGCCCTTGTTCCAGCCACTCTTCACATTACAATGCAGATCCATACGAACGCAACAAGTATAGAAAGAACAAAAATAACCAATATTTTCCCTATAATATTTACTTGTCAAGAGGATATTGATCAAAATTGATTTAAAAAAATAATCTATAGCAAGGAAAATTTTCGCCCTGATGAATTGTTATGTTCTGATTTTTGACAGCATAGAGACAAAATTGGATGACAAAACAATCAGAAACAAGACCCATAATAAACTCATCTTCAGTTTCATAAATAGCATACACATATCACCTAATTAATAACATCCACAGCAAAAAGAATAATACAAACAAACAAAATTCAAACAATTATCAGAGAAAATATAGATAAAACAGAGCACAAGAAGCTTAATTACTTACCATGAATTGATCGAGCTCCTTATCATCGCCAATGCTACCATGGCCGAGACCCGAATACTTCCCCACCACGTGCTGCGATTGAGCGAGCTGAGCGTCAATCCTCGGCAACTGATCCACCGGTGTTGCGATACGCAAGCACGCAACATAAGCCGATAACAACTGCTCGTAAAGCGGATGCGCCAGAATTTCAGATTTGAGCCTAGCACTCTGCCAATTCATAACTCCCTCGCCACCACGAACATCGCTCCCTGTTATCTCTCCTCCATTGTTCTCCACTTTATTGTTGTTCAAATCAGCCGATTCGTGCGATATCGAAGAAAGGGACCTCGTCGGTCGCTACCTTCCCTTGCCTCGATGTCGCCTCCCCTCGCCTAGCTGCCGGAGTCGTCTGCTGGAGTCGTCTACCGGAGTCACATCGCCTTCATCTCCATGTCGTTTCGTCTCTGCATCTCTCTCAAAGACGGGTTGGGTTAGGGTTATGCAACAAATGAGCGAGAGAAAAAGAGGCTGAAATTCAAAGGGAAAAACAATACAAAACGATTGAGAGAGAGACAGAGAGAGATGAGCGCGACTGAGAAGAAGAAAAATGAGGGAAATTTTGGGGGGAATTTTGGAATAATTTGTTAAATTATTTTTATTTTTTTTTTCAAACGTGGCAAATGGGCGGGTCTGAACGAGTCAAAATAGATTTTGTATTAAAAATTTGTTTCAATTTTTTAAAATTATTTTTTTGAGTTTTAAATTAGTATTTTTTTATTTTTAGTGAATTTTTTTAATATTTTAATCAATTAAAAAAATATTTAAAATATTTAAAAAATCAACAACTAATCAAGCTATTTTTTAATTATATTTGGTTCTAATGCTCGGTTTTCTCAGCAAACAAACAGAGAAGATAAAATTTTCAAAAAAAAAAAGAAGAAACAATCTTGCATCAAAAACAAATATACAAACACAAGGGTCTAAAAGTAAAATAAGAGATAAGCACAGATCGATTACAAATCAATCAGAAAGTCTATGTATGAAAATCAAATGATAGAGATTAAAAAGAAAAAAATCAAAAAGTATGTATGAAAATCAAATGATAGAAATATAGATATTATTATTATTTTTTATTTGGTAGAAGTAGGGGTAATATTTTAATGAAAAATATTTTCCACTAAAATAAAAGTTTATTTTCTGTGGTCAATAAAAAATATTTTTCTACAGCCTATTTTTTTTGGTTAGTAAAAATCATGAACTAATTTTATGTGGTAGAGGAAAGGTAGCGACATTAGTGGTGGAGGTGGTAGATAAGAGATGATGGTGGTGGTGGTGGTGATGGCGAAAAATATTAGTGGTGAAGTTGTGGTAGTTGTAGTGTAGATGGAGTGGAAGGGGTGAAGGAGAGGTAATGGTAGTAGTAGCGGCAGTAGTGGAGTGGTGGCGATGGTAGTAGTAATGGTAGTCGTAGAGGTGAAGTGGCGATAGTGGAAGTAGTGGTGGTGGTGGTGGAATGACGTTTGCAGTAGTGGTGAAGGTGGTAAAGGAGATGGGTGGTGAGAGAGAGAGAGATGAGTGAGAGACGGATAGAAGAGATAGAGAGAGAGAATAGAGCGGGAATGGAAAACAAAAGCAGGCGGGAATAAAAAATATTTTTTTTTTGTCAGAAATGAAATTTAAATAACAAAATAATGTCGTTTAACTTTCTTTTCTTTTTTTTTTTTGCGACGGGAGTTGCCGTCGTCAAAAAAAAATATTTTTTGTTAAAATATATATTTTTTTGTAATTAATGATTTTTTTTTTTTTTTGTAGAGGATAGAAAGTGGCAGTAGTGGTGAAGGTGGTGGATAAGAGATGATGGTGGTGGTGGTGGTAGCGGCGAAGGAGATTAATGGTGAAGTTGTGGTAGTGGTAGAGTAGATGAAGTGGCAAGGGTGAATGAGAGGTAATGGTAGTAGTAGTGGCAGTAGTGGTGAAGGTGGTGGATAAGAGATGATGGTGGTGGTGGTGGTGGTGGCGAAGGAGATTAGTGGTGAAGTTGTGGTAGTGGTAGAGTAGATGAAGTGGCAAGGGTGAATGAGAGGTAATGGTAGTAATAGTGGCAGTAGTGGTAGTGGTGGCAATGGTAGTAGCAATGGTAGTCGTAGAGGTGAAGTGGCGACAGTGGTAGTAATGGTGGTAGTGGAATGGCGTTTACAGTAGTGGTGAAGGTGGTAAAGGAGATGGGTGGTGAGAGAGAGAAAAATGAGTGAGAGACAGATAGAGGAGAGAAAGAGAGAGAGAGAGACAAAGACAGAGTGATGAGCAAGAGAGAGACAAAGTGGTCGCTAAAAGTGCATTTTCTTGTAGTGGATAGATAAATCGAGAGGGAGCTCAGTAAATAAAGAAGACAGAAGGGAGAGAGTGAGCAACGCGAACATAGTGGGAGAGAAAGAGAAGAGAGAGAGAGAGGGACAAAAAGATAGAGAGTGAGAGACAGAAAAAAGATAGAGAGAGAAGAGAGATGAACGAGAGAGAGATAGAGAGAAGAGAGATGAACGAGAGAGAGAGAGAGAAGAGAGATGAGCGAGAGAGACAGAGAAATATGAGAGAGATAGAGAGAAGAGAGATAAACGAAAGAGACAGAGAGAGAAAAGAGATGAGAGAAGAGATAGATGAGTATGAGACAGAGTGAGAGAGAGACAGACAGATAGATAGAAAGAAAAAAGTGATGAGTGAGAGAGAGAAAGAGAAGAGAGAGAGGAAGATGAAAAAATATGTGAAAAGATATAGACAAAGAGAGGGGGAGAGAAAAAAATAGCGAAAAGAGATAAACGAGAGAGTAACAGAGAGAGATGAGCGAGAGAGATAACGAGAAGAGAAATACAGAAGAGAGACAGAGAGAGATGAGAGAGATAGACAGAGAGAAAGAGAGAGACAGACAGACAGACAGAGAAGAGTGATGAGTGAGAGTGAGAGAGAGAGAGAGAGAGAGAGAGAGAGAAGAGAGACAGAGACAGAGAGATAGAAAGATGAAAAAATGGGTAAAAAAGTTCCGTGTCTAAAGCCTCATTTTCTAGTAGTGAGTCATCTCTATCATTCATGGGTAGAATAGAGGCGCGGATTTGGGAATTGTATATTTTATATAAAAATCAAATTGAAATATTTTATACAATCACACCTATTTAGGGAGTGTGATTAAAAAGTAGTAATGTATATATAATCACACTTCAATTAAAATGTGTGATTAAAAAATATATATATAATCACACTTATTTAAAAAGTGTGATTAAAAAGTAGTAGTGTATATATAATCACACTTTAATTAGAATGTGTGGTTAAAAAATATCTATATAATCACACCTATTTAAAAAGTGTGATTAAAAAGTAGTAGTGTATATATAATCACACTTTAATTAGAATGTGTGATTAAAAAATATATAAATAATCACACTTTAATTAGAATGTGTGGTTAAAAAATATCTATATAATTACACCTATTTAAAAAGTGTGATTAAAAAGTAGTAGTGTATATATAATCACACTTTAATTAGAAGGTGTGATTAAAAAATATATAAATAATCACACTTTAATTAGAATGTGTGGTTAAAATATATCTATATAATCACACCTATTTAAAAAGTGTGATTAAAAAGTAGTAGTATATATATAATCACACTTTAATTAGAAGGTGTGATTAAAAAATATATAAATAATCACACTTTAATTAGAATGTGTGATTAAAAAATATATATATAATCACACTTGTTTAAAAAGTGTGATTAAAAAGTAGTAGTGTATATATAATCACACTTTAATTAGAAGGTGTGATTAAAAATATATATATATATATATATATATAATCACACTTAATTGAAAAGTGACATAAAAAATAAATATTATCACACTCAATCAAATTAAGTGTGATTAAAATATCAATCTAATTTTTTTTATCATACTTCCAATAAAAGTGAGATCTTTTTTTTTTGTCAAAGTGTGATCTTTAACTATTTTTGTAGTAGTGTATGCTAGGAACCTTTGACAAAGAAAAAAATAACTGAAACGAAGGAAGTACAAAGGAAATAGAACAGAGATTCAGATAACAAATTGAGAGAGAGAGAGAAATAGAATATAGAGCAAAGAGCGGACAAATCTACCTGAGCTAGAATGAAGAGGCGATGGTGTAGCACAACAACGGTAAATGGCGAAAACCTGACGGTCGACAAATACCTATGCGAGTGTGCGATTGTGAGAGGGAGAGAATTTCCAATCGTGAGAGAATGGCTGTGCAAGGTGAAAATCGTGGAGATAGAATAGGGGTTTTACCTAGCAGCAAAAAAAAAAAAAAAAAACAGAGAGGGGAAATTGGGAGGGAAAGTAAAAAATAAGGTCTTGTTTGGTTTGAGTTCAACTTTCTATTTTATTATTATTATTGTTTTTACTCATCCAAAACAAGCTTTCTACTCTTTTTAAATATATTTTAAAATTAAAAATTATTCATATGCTTTATAAAATTATATAACATTGATAAGTACTTTTGAGTTTATTTGGTTTCAGTTTTCTGAATTTAATTTTTTAAAAATTGAGTTTTTTTTAGTTAATATTTTTAAATTTTAATTATTTTTTTTAAAACTTTTTTAGATGCACCTTACTTAGATATATCTAAAAAGTAAAATATTTGTGAAAAAATATTTTAAAAAATTAAAAAATACAAAAAATATACTAAATTTTGGTTTTTTTTTTAATTTTTGATATTTAGTGAATTTTAAAAAAAAATCACAAAAATTATACTTTTTAATTGTATTTATGTTAGGTGTGTCCAAAAAATTTCATTTCCCCCCTCCTGGTTGTTCAAATTTCTCTCCCAAACTTGTGGCGACCAAAAGACCAAATTAGTCGCCGAAAAAGTACCTTCGCCGACAAACTTTTTTAGTCGCCAAATCTCAATCAACGACGACTAAAATATTGATCGCTAAAAATACAAATTTGGCGACTAATTTTTTTTGGTTGCTGAAAATAAATTTTTGGCGACCAAAAATTTGGTCGTCAAAAAATATGTGACCTTCCGCGACTAAATTTGTAGTTAGTCGGGAAAAATATACCACTTTCTGCGACCAACTCATTTTTTGGTCGCCAAAATATAACCTTCTGCGACCAATAATATTTGGTCACCAAAAACAATGATCATTCGCGACTAATTAATATTTGGTCGCCAAATGTCATTTTTTTGCGACTAAAATGTTTTTGGTCGGCAAAAGTGGTCGCCAAATGTGTAAATTCTTGTAGTGTAAATAAAAAAATTACTTTTTTAGCACTTCCTAAAACAACTCTAATGGATTTAAAGTTGTCTTCTCTCTTGTCTTGAACTAGATCTAATTAGGGTTTTGAACGGTTTGTAGAGCCAAATAGTCAATCGGCCTAGATTGGTTTCAAGTTTAATTAGCTTGTTTAAATTTGATTTGTTTATCTTTTAGAATTTTAAATAAAGTATGAGTTTAAATAATTTGATTTATGTGATATATAAAAATTTATTGAGTTGAATTTAAAAAAATAATTAATTTTATAATGTATTTAAATTTAAATTGTTTACTTGTCAAGTCCATCTTGAAGTTGAGTTGCTTGTTATTTTATTCTTTTATTTGCTTGTTACAATGTCGTTTTATCATTTTTTTATATATAATATTATTTCAATTATGCATAAGGTGTTTTTGACACAATTATCTTTCAATATTTTGAACCGTTAGATAATCTCATTATAATCACGGTCATTGATCACTATATAAAGTTAATGCGATGGATTTAACTTTAGGAGAAATTACATATCAATGGAACATTTTCAAAATAATTATTTTTTCATAAAAAAAATTATAATTATAATTATTAAAATTTATATAATTTTCTATTGATTTGAAATTATTTTTACAAACATCTACTAATTTTTTATTTTCCCTTAACTTTATGTTAAATTTAGCATAAGATTTGATAAATTATTATTTAGTAATAAATTTGGTCAGACCTTGTGTCAAAATATAAATTTGCCTAACAGTAGCTTGATTCTAAGATTACTTCAAGAATAGTTTTTAATGCAAATGTCATTTAAACATATAATTATCGATATCTAATTATTTTAATTTTTTATATGAATATTCTACTTTACAAATTTTGAAAAATGAGCCGTTTAAATTATCGAAATCAGTCCCATGATGGCATCTCCAACGGTATAACAAATATTTCACCAAATCTGAGTAAAAATTTAAACAATTCCTTTATCTGATATCTAACTTTTCAACGGTGTATTTTTAGTTGTTAGCAAAATACCGGTTGACCGAGAGAACGACCAGCCGGAAGTCTGACTAATCGACCGGCAAGGATAATCCGAAAAATATGTTTCCCTCCATTTCTGGTCTTGGTCTTATGATGAAGATCTTTGTAAAGCCTGCAGACAGTCATCAAGCTTTGGGGTGTACTACGTGATCTTTCTTACCAACACAAACCCACCCTCTCTCTCTCTCTCTCTCTCTTCAACTAGATACACATACATATATACTCTGTGTTTCTATCTGTCATTGGATTGCTTTATATTTCTATTTTCTTTGTTTCCTCATAGTAGAAACTGCCTTTTGGGATAATTTGAAAGCATAAGAAGTGTAAAATAAATTGATGTATATTATTGATTGATATCTGTTTTGATGTATTGTATGTACATTATATAGGAGATGGAGATGTGAAGTGGAGGTGGAGTGGTGGAGTAGGTGAAGTGGAGTGTGTAGTGGAGTAGGTGAAGTGGAGGTGGAGTGGTGTAGTGGGTTAGGTTTAGTGGAGTAGGTTTAGGTGTACATTAACAGCCCCCCTCAAACTCAAGGAGGATAGGAACTAACCAACTTGAGTTTGAAGAGAGTAACAAAACAGGAAAGTAAACTGATAAATAAAATAAAACAGGATAGGAGACATGGTATGGTCGTGTCAGACCGATGTAGCAGACAGTTTATGGGGTCATGTCGGACCGTTGTAGCAGACACTGTGTGGTCGTGTCAGACCGATGTAGAAGACAGTTTACGGGGTCGTGTCGGACCGATTGTAGCAGACACTGTGTGGTCGTGTCAGACCGATGTAGAAGACAGTTTATGGGGTCATGTCGGACCGTTGTAAAAGCTGACAGCTGATCGGGATCAATGTCGGGACAGTTTACGGGGTCATGTCGGACCATTGTAGAAGACAGTTTATGGGGTCATGTCGGACCGGTGTAGAAGACAGTTTACGGGGTCATATCGGACCGTTGTAGCAGATTGTGGTGGTGCACCAAGGGGGCAACTTAGGGAGTGCGCCATGAGCGACTTTATACATGATACTGTGTATAACCCCCCCTCAAACTCAAATAGGTGTGAAGATAGAAACCTATTTGAGGTTGAAACAAAGGGATTGATAAAGCTGACCGGTGTAGAAGACACTGTATGAGTGTGTATATAGGCTGCCCAAAAGATATACATGGATATAGATATCGAGCCCTCAAAAGTCGTGCCCTCAAAAGGTGTGCCCAATCTTTCAAAAGGCGTGCCATCAAAAGGCATGCCATCAAAAGGCGTGCCCAATCCATAAAAAGGTGTGCCATCAAAAGGCGTGCCCAGTTTGTCGTCGAGCGCCGAGCGGCGCATGATGCGCGTGTCTGCCTTGGCTATAAGACGGAGGCTGAGGCTGAGGCGAAGACAAACAACTTGTGAAGAAAAACTTCTGAAAAAAAAGTTTGCGTTTACGGAGAGAGAAACTCTGTAACACTCTGTAACACTCGGTTGCCCAGAACATGGCCTCGTCTTCCCGTTCAGCTACCCAGAATATGGCCTCTTCGTCCCGTGGTCTGCTCACGCTCTTTCCCGACCTCAACGAGTCAACAAGAGAGATAACTGGTGCGGTGGCCAGTGAACCTCAACCAAGCGCCTCTGGTTTTGCTCCGTTGAACTTTCCGATGCGGTCGGTGGAGCAAAAAATGGCGGTGCAAATTGATATTGAGGCCAATCAGTATACTTTGAAGTCATGTGTGGAGACCATGACGGCGGTCACAAACCTGTCGCACCGGCTGCAGAGTAGGACAAATGAGGTGCAGCAGTTAAACGCCCAACTGGCTCTACTCCAGCGCATGTATAAGGATGCGCGAGCAGAGATAAGTGTGCTAAAGGCGGAAAATAAGGAGCTGAAGCGGAAGGCCACCGTGATGTTCCGATTTGGAGGTCCGCCATATGCTGTAGTGGAGGAGCAGGGGGGAGTGAATGTGCTTGGTGGATTAGGAAGCACAGAGGCAGCACCGTCAAGGACCGCCCAGGACGGAGGCAGAAAGAAGAGACCGGCTGCAGAGTAGAGAAGAAAAATCCCGCCTGTGGATGTGGATGTTCCGATTTGTTTTTTTTTTTTTTTTTGATGTAAAATGGTGATCGGGGTGAGCCCCGACATGAATAAAATAAGGGAAGGTTTGGTGTGCAAAGCTGTATTTTGTTTTTTTTTTGTTTTTGTTTTTTTTAATGGAAAAGGGAAGATAAAATAAAATAAAGAAAGGTAAAATGGGGTGCAAAAGGGGAAGGAAAGGTGTCATGGGCGGTGGTGTAATGTTCAAAAAGAAAAGATAAAAAATAAAAGAACGGTTTGAAAAATCAGGGATGGTGTGTGAATCTGTGAGTTGATATGGCATAGTATAATATGGTAGAATATATTATAATGGTGTGGTGGGAACGTTGTGTTATTTGAATAATAATTAAAAAAAAAAGGTGTCTCTTTATGCATGTGCGTGTCGGCCGTGTGTGTTGGGATGTGGACTGTCCTGGGACCCCAACACTGTCCATATACCCAGCAAAACACCACTGAGCTTTATAATAATGAAATCTTGAAGAAACATCTGTCTGAACTTGAGAGCGGGCTGTTCGCCGGGAGTTGGAGTTTACCACTGACGAAGACGAGCATGCCGCCGGCGGGGCCGGAAGGATGGCAATCGACGGTGGAGCTCGTGGCGGGGGAGGACGTGGCGGATGAGTTGGGAGCGCGGCAGGGCTTGGTGGATCTCCATGGACGCGCCGCCGTCGAATTCGTAGAGGCAAACCGCGCAGCTCTCGGGCAGGTCCACGAGATCCGAGAACGTGACCACGGGTAGGAGTGCCTGGATCAGAACCACGGAGACTAAGTGGGGCTCGGAAGAGCAGTCGGGTCGGACAGGCCATGCAAGAAAATCGCCGAGAACCAGAGATCGGAAAAGGAATGAGATGAGCTTTCTGATGAAACCTAGAATGGAAAGTGTGTGTGTATGTTTGTTTTAGCCCAGATGCTCTCTGTCTTCACCCCCAACGAGAGAGAGAGAGAGAGAGATTTGGTTGAGGGAGAGAGCCGTGGGCCTTGGTGATCGATGGCACAAGTGGCGAAGCCGGACTTGGCGAAGAGGACGGAGGTGAGCTGAATGAGCCAGCTCGACTCGCCGGTGAAGCCGTGGACGACGGCGACTATGCCGATGATTCAGTTATGGGATTTGTGGCAGCGGATGGAAGGTATGTGTAGAAAATAAACGGAATAGGTTGAGATCCGGCGGACGGCTAGGGTGAGGTTGCCGCTCGCCGGTGAAGCGAAAATATTAGGTTCTAAACCTGCTCTGATACCATGTAAAATAAATTGATGTATATTATTGATTGATATCTGTTTTGATGTATTGTATGTACATTATATAGGAGATGGAGATGTGAAGTGGAGGTGGAGTGGTGGAGTAGGTGAAGTGGAGTGTGTAGTGGAGTAAGTGAAGTGGAGGTGGAGTGGTGTAGTGGGTTAGGTTTAGTGGAGTAGGTTTAGGTGTACATTAACAAGAAAAGCTCGGGACCGTTTATTCACTTTGGAAAAACAAGCCCAACAACAATTGCTTTGCTTTTCTTCTTCAACTACTCCAAGATTCTCAGTTTGAGCCAGACCCACTTTTGCAGAGACCGCTTTTGCTAGAGAAATTTGTGGATTATTTTTTTTTGGGATCATAATGGTTTTTTGGGTTGAATCGATTGTCGCTTGATTTGTGAATTTTTTTTTTTGGTGCATGAAAAGAAGAGCTTGCATTAATTCTTGGATTTGATGAGCAAAATGCTCAGAGAGAAAAGTGATTCCCAGATTCACAAAGCACTACAGAGATTATGTCGCAATCATAAATGGTCTTATCGTGTTTTTTGGTGCTTTGAACACAGAATCTGCATGCAATGCATTTGCCTATGCTATACTTTCCTTAATTGTGTTGTAGGAATTTTTCAACTAAGAAGATGATCGGCCGGACATCCGACCGATCGTCCGACCAGTTATCCGATGGGTCTAATACTCAATGGCTATGCACAGTAAAATGTTGAAAGATGCTAGACATCCTCATTTTGGTGAAATATATTTGATATTTTCAATTTGATATCTGTTTAATAAAATCATTGGAGTATAAAAAAATGATACTTTTTACCAAATTTAAATTTGGTGGTAGATTTGGTACACAGTTAGAGATGGCCTAATAGAATCACCAAGTCTAAACTGTCCTCTAAGGACAAGTTTGGAAACAAACTAAAAAGTCAAGTTTAGAAACTACCTAAAATAGCAATTTGAGAGAATTTAAACCTAATGGAGAGGATCACGGGTTCTCTAATTGATTGACGAATTAGTAAAATTAATAGTAATGTGAGAATTTTTGCCGGGTAAATATGAATTTTGATCCATCAAATATTAGTTTGGAAAATATCTAAATTTGGAATTGTCTTACATCAAAAAAAAAAAAAAAAAAAAACTTTTTTTGAAATTGCTCATTTTTTTTCCAAACATATTAATGTAGTTGTTTTTTCATTTGTGCTCAGTTCTTGGATCTGTTTTTTTTAGTAGGTGATGATCCCTATTCTTGCCATCCCTAATTGTGTCTCTAATGACGTGGCATGATGATGTAGTGATAATGTGGAATAAAATAATATATATATATTTTTATATATGATATGAATTTTTTTTTAATTATTATTATTTTTTATTTTCTTAATCACAATCACAAAGATAATATTTGTAACTAAACAAATTAAATACTGATTATTTAGAAAATCACCTTAAGATTTTGCTTTTCCATGCTCACTTTGCTTTACCTGCTGCGAATACTTTTCAAGTCTTTCGACGAGTAAAAAGCGTAATCTCTCACTTTCAGTGAATATTACTTCTGCTTGTATCACTACTCTCAGAGCTCCAAAAAAATTAAAAGACAATAGACAAAGTATATATGGAAATGGAAAGCTTTTATTGAATACTTGAAAAAGTACAAGAAAGATATAGAGAACATTCTTGCTCACTTATAAAACTCTATTTCTTGTAACACCCCAAAATAACTACAAAAACCCAACCAAAGTATTAACAAATGACAACAAGAAGAAGGTAATTATACTTCATTAAGTTCCAATTAAGTTTGCAAAAGAGTAACATATGCTGGTATACATTCAAAAGCACATCCCTGAATCTGTAACATATGTTACATAACTAAATGAACTTTAAGCAAAAAGAAATTCCCTAAAGGCTTACAGTTTTTCAAGACAGTGCTTGGTTACAACAAAAATAGATTTAAATCCAATACAGTTAAAGCCCTAGACTTGTACAAATAAATACAACAAGAATAAACAAAATGAAGCCCTTGCTTCCAAGTCTTCTCAAGCTATTGCCTTGGCGGAGGCATATCATCAGCACTTGAAAATGGTTTTCCCACATAGGGTGAGCCAAAGCCCAGTATAAATAATCCAACACAGTATATGAATCTTAATAAAGATATAAAGGTGAAATGCATATGCAATGCTCATGACAAAACATTTTACATCTCTTTCAAACCACACAATACCAAGTTTATATTACCATTCATGAAACATTTCCCTTTTACTAGAAAATTGGACTGTGAATATAATTCTATGAATCTCTAGGTATGTGTCTACAAGTAGACTATACAAGTACTACCAATTTTTCATTTTTACCGGTATGAACTGAAAAGCTCAACACCTATCCGAGCGGGTTTCTGGTCTTTCACCAAGGACACACATGTCAACTTAACATTGTAACCACACCCCCTACCTAGATTCACCAAGTAGTCACCATTTTTCTCAAAACAATATACAATTTCAATATGATAATATGCAACAATGCCCAATGCAAATGAGTGAGAAAATAGTTTAATTTTACTTAGTTTTTATGCAATTTCTACAACAATCATAGTTATCCTCCATCGATAGCCCAAGACAGATATCTCTAGACAATAAATAATTTTCATAAAGATAAACTTTTCAAATTCCAAGATGTGAGTGGTAATACATACCCAACTCCACCATCGTCATCAACATCAACCTAATTTCACAATTTTAACATTTTTTCCATTTATCAAAACAAAATCAAATATTTGAGATTTCTAGGGCAAAAACCCTTTTTCCTTAATAAACCATTTTTCTAGATAAAACCCATCATTTCATCACATCTCATCTGTACAGATCTATCCACAACCATTCTCAATAAACCATTTGAAAACCCCTTATTTTGATTTCAGACCAAACCCAAGATTGTTCAAAAATCTATTTCTTTCGCAAAGTGGTTTCATAAAAACAAATACCTAAGTTAAAACTCATAAGGAAGTGTGGAAAATCTCTATCTCAAGCTTAGAAGGTGAAAATGAGGAACTCAAAAAACTCAACATCAACGAAATCACAAGCCACTTGGATTAAAATGAAGCCCTTAAGACGATCTACAATCTATTTCAAAGGACCAAGATGAGGAGGCACCTCTAAGTGAGTAGATTTGAAAATCTAGGTGATAAAAGTTGAGTTTTAAGAGAAAAAAGAGAAGTCACGGTTTAAAGAGAGGGAGAAGAGAGAGAGAGAGAGAGAGAGAGAGAGAGGAAGAGTGAGTGAGAAAAGTGTGTTTAAAGTCCATTTATAGTGGTAGAATAATAGCCCTAATGTCAAAGGAAAGAGCAAGTCAAACCCCCAAAAAGTAGGGCCCAAAACTGAACCAAAAAGCTGGAAATAACTCACAGGGGTTGACCCTCGCGACAGTGGTGTTGACCCTTAGGAAGAAAAGCTGAGACACTAATGTTTTGAAACAGACAAGGGTTAACTCTAGGAGACAGTGGTGTCAACCCTATTTTTCATAATGCAACCTAGAATAAAGTAGAAGGGGAGGGTCGACCCTAAGGACTCGAGGTGTCAACCCTATATTTCAGTATGTAACCCAGGGTAAAGTAGCGATAGAAAGGTCAGCTTCACCAAGACTGGTGTTGACACCAGATGCCAATAACAGGATAAGTGTCGACACCACCAAGGTTGGTGTCGACCCCAAATTCCAATAGCTACACCAAGAGCAAAACAACATGGTGGTGTCGACCCTCAAGCCGTAATCTAACAAAAGAAAATGGAAGGACAACCGCTACGAGTATGGTTTCCTGGATTTGAAAGTAATAAATGGATTGTGTCTAAGCCTGGATCACTCGTGAGATTGAGTTCTCTATTGATTTAGTGCTTGGCATGACATCGATTTCTATGGCACCATATAGATTTGCACCCGCCAAGTTGAGTGAGTTGAAGGTCCAATTCCAGAAATTGTTAGACAAGGGCTTTATCCGCCCTAGCATATCACCTTGGGGAGCACCGGCTCTCTTTGCCAAGAAGAAGGATGGCACATTGTGACTTTGTATTGACTATCGAAAATTGAACCAGGTAATTGTTAAGAACAAGTACCCAATGCCTCGTATAGAAGATTTGCTTGATCAGTTAAAGGGATTTTGTTGCTTTTCTAAGATAGACTTGAGATTAGGTTATCATCAGTTGAGAGTAAAGGAGGAGGATATCCAGAAAACAACATTTCGTACGCCGTATAACCATTACGAATTCCTAGTGATGCCTTTTGGGTTAACTAACACACCTGCCATGTTTATGGATTTGATGAACCGAATCTTTCATGAATTCCTAGACCGTTTTGTGGTCATCTTTGTTGATAACATTTTGATTTACTCACAAGAATAAGAGGAATACTTACGGGTTGTGCTTGAGTTACTTAGGGCCCACAAGTTGTATGCTAAGTTCAGGAATGTGAATTCTGGTTGAAAGAAGTAAGATTCTTAGGCCATGTGGTATCCGGGGAATGTGTGGCAGTAGACTCTTCTAAGACAGAAGCATTGGGAACAACCTAAGAATGCATTTGAAATTTGTAGTTTCTTAGGGTTGGTTGGGTATTATCGTCGATTTGTGAAGGATTTCTCTATATTAGCCTCACTATTAACTAGGTTGACGAGGAAGGGAATTAAATTTGTGTGGAATGAGACTTGTGAGGAATCGTTCCAAGAGCTTAAGGTTAGACTCATCACTGCTCTAGTGTTGATCATCCCAGAGAGGGGTTTGGGTTATTCGGTATATTGCAATACATCTTGGAAAGGTTTGGGTTGCTTCTTGATGCAAGTAGGGAAGGTAGTAGCCTATGGCTCACATCAGTTAAAAACACACAAGAAAAACTACCTTACTCATGACCTAAAGTTAGCAATTGTGATCTTTGCCTTGAAGATTTGGAGACATTACTTGTATGGTGAGAAATTTGAGGTCTTTTTCGATCATAAGAGTTTGAAGTATATGTTTTAACAAAAAGATTTGAATCTGAGACAAAGGAGGTGGATGAAATTTATGAAAAATTATGATTTTGAGTTGCACTGTCATCTGGGAAAAGCTAATGTAGTGGCTGATGCCTTGAGTAGAAAGACCATTATCAGTGTGGCGAGTATTGTCATTTGGGAATGGGAGATATTGGGTGCCATTGGTGAGTTTGACTTGGATCTTAGCGAGTCCTTCAAGCCGACTACTTTGTTTATGGTAGTTGCACAACCTACACTTATGAGCCGAGTTATAGAAGCACAGCGAGGTGATCTTGAAGTAAAAGCCCCCCGAGAGAAGATATATAGTAGGAAGGTAGAGAGGGGCTTGAACGTGTATTTTGATTAGAGTATTAGATACCTTGACTGTCCCTTTGTGCCAGAGTCTTGTAGAGAGGAGGTAATCCGAAAGTTTCACCATTCGCACCTTACAGTGCACTTGGGAGGCATGAAAATGTACTGTGACCTTAGCCACCAATTTTGGTGGAAAGGAATGAAGAAAGATGTAGCCTTGTTTGTATTGAGGTGTCTTACTTGTCAACAAGTGAAGATCGAGCATCAAATGCCAACGGGTTTGTTACAACCCTTGTCTATAGCTGAGTGAAAGTGGGAGCATATTATGAAGGATTTTATTATGGGTTTTTTGAGGACTCAACGGGGTAATGATACCATTTGGGTGATAGTTGATCAGTTGACTAAGTCAGTACACTTTGTACCTATGCGCACGAGGGACTCGGTAGATATTTTCCCGACCTTTATATTAGGGACATTGTTCGACTTCATAGGGTCCCAGTCACTATTGTTTCGGATAGAGATCCGTGTTTTATGGCTCGGTTGTGGCAGAGTCTACAGAATGCCTTGGGCACTAAGTTGACCTTTAGCACCGCTTATCATCCTCAGACTGACGGGCAGTTAGAGCGTACCATCCAGATCCTTGAGGATATGCTTCAGACTTGTGTTCTTGACTTTAAGGGGTTGTGGGAGAGACACTTGCCTTTAGTGGAGTTTGCCTATGACAATAGCTTTCAAGCAAGCATTGGCATGGTACCTTTTGAGACCTTGTATAGCCGACTGTGTAGATCTCCCATGTATTGGACCGAGGTGGGTGATACACCTATAATAGGTCTTGAGTTAGTCCAGGAAACAGCGAAGAAGGTTGCGCTTATCTATAAAAGGCTAGACATGACCCAGAGTCGTTAGAAGAGCTACGCTGACCATACCATTTGGCCTTACTGCCACAGTTTTTCGGGGTTCACGACGTGTTTCATATCTGTATACTCTGGAAGTATGAGCTGGATCCATCACACGTGTTGGATTGGACTGAGCTAGAGATAGATGAGGATGCCTCATATGAGGAGAGACCGGTTAGAGTTTTAGATGCTCGAGACCAAGTCTTGCGTGGTAAGACAATTCCTTTAATGAAGGTGTTGTGGAAACATCACGGGGTTGATGAAGCAACTTGGGAACATGAAGCGGTAGTCCATGAGAAATATCCAGACCTATTTGTAGATGTTTGAACTTGTGCTAAAACTCTTGTCATGTTAATGTAATATAAACATTGTATATGTTTTGGAAATGTGAATTGTACATTCAGCGATGAGAACGTGTTTATCATGGTGGTGAGAATGAATGATCAGTGGATGGGTCATGGTGACAGAATTGAATTATGTCATGGCTGTAATTGGTTTAAACAAGGTTTTATTGCTGATTTAAAATTTCGGGGACGAAATTCCTTAAGTGAGGGAGGTTATAACGATCCAGGCTTAGACTCAACCCATTTATTGCTTTCGAATCCAGGAAACTGTACTTGTAGCAGTCGTTCTTCCCTTTTGTTTTGTTGGATTACGGCTTGAGGGTCGACGCCATCCTTGGTGGTGTCGACACCTCCTTGTTGTTGTGCTCTTAGTGTAGCTACTAGAATTTGGGGTCGACACTAGCCTCGATGGTGTTGACACTTACCCTGTTACGTCTCAAGGGCTTCTTTTTTATCAGAGTGGCTCATGATTTCATTGACGTTGATTTTTTTCGAGTTCTTCCCTTTCATCTTCTAAGCTTTAGGTAGGGATTTTCCGTATTTCCTTATGAGTTTTAACTTAGCTATTTGTTTTTATAAAACCACTTTGCGAAAGAAATGAATTTTTGAACAATCTTGGGTTTGGTTCGAAATCAAAAAGAGGGGTTTTCAAATGGTTTATTGGGAATGGTTGTGGATAGATGTGTATAGATAAGATATGATGAAATGACAGGTTTTATCTAGGAAATGGTTTATAAAGGAAAGAGGGTTTTTTCCCTAGAAATCCCAAATGTTGATTTTGTTTTGATAAATGGAAAAGATGTTAAAATTGTGAAATCGGGTTGATGCTGATGAAGGTGGTGAAGTTGGGTATGTATTACCACTCACATCTTGGAATTTGGAAAGTTTATTTTTATGGAAATTATTTGTTGTCTAGAGATATCTGTTTTGGGCTATCGGTGGAGGATAACTATGATTGTTGTAGAAATTACATGAGAACTAAGTAAATTGGAACTATTTTCTCACCCATTTGCATTGGGCATTATTGAATATCATTATATAGAAAATGTATATTGTTTTGAGAAAAATGGTGAATACTTGGTGAATCTGAACAGGGGGTGTAGTTACAATGTTAAGTTGGTCTGTGAACTTGGTGAAAGACCAAAAACCTGTGTGGATAGATATTGAGCCTTCCGATTAATACCTGTAAAAATGACAAACTCGTAGTACTTGTATAGTCTACTTACAAAAATGTACCTAGAGATTTACAAAGTTGTATTCACAGTCTAGTTTTCTAGTAAAAGGGAAATGTTTCATGAATGGTAATATAAACCTGACATTGCATGGTTTGAAAGAGATATAAAATGTTTTGTCATGAGTATTACATATGCATTTCACTCTTATATCTTTGTTAAGATTCATACACTGTGTTAGATTATTTCTACTAGATTTTGGCTCACCCTATGTGAGAAAACCATCTTCAGGTGTTGATAATATGCCTCCGCCAAGGTAATAGCTTGGGAGGACTTAGAAGTACGAGCTTCATTTTGTTTATTCTTGTTGTATTTGTTTGTACAAGCCTAAGGTTTTAACTGTATTGGATTTAAATCCATTTTTGTTATAACCAAACACTGTCTTCAAAAACTGTAAGCCTTTAGGGCATTTCTTTTGCTTGAAGTTTATTCAGTTATATAACATATGCTATAGATTAAGGGATGTGCTTTTGAATGTATACCCGCATATGTTACTCTTTTGTAAACTTAATTGGAACTTAATGGAATATAATTACCTTCTTCTTGTTATCATGTATTAATATTGTGGATAGGTTTTTGTAGTTATTTCGGAGCATTACACTTCTTGACTTTACTTCTACAAGACGTAGCCACACCTTTTTATAGGCAAAGAGTGGATTACAACTTCAGAATTGAAATACATAAAATTAAAAGATAAGGTTCTTGTTACAATACAAGAAACCTTTTACATTATGATTTATTGAAACTAACAACTTAGTAGTGATATCTCCACCTGTAGACGTCCCCGAACGCCCCGGGAGGATGACCCTCGTTCTGTTTGTTTTGGGCTCACTACAGTTCGGACTCTTAAATCGTCACGGTTCTTAATCTAAGCCAAACAGTCCAAATCCGGAAAATCGTTTTGGAAAACAAATTTTTAGGAAAGAAATGCCAAACATGGACTACTTTGCCAGATACAGAGTCGCCACCTAAATATTTTATTTTGGAAATTTAGGAAACCCTGACCCGTTTGCCTAAGGCCACGTGTCCGTCATCACCAAAGTTGCCTCGGCTCGGGAACTTGGGTACAATTGGGGAAGGTCAGCTATGAGCACCCCCTCTCGCCCGATCCGAAGATCGGCCTCTACTAACCATGATATCTTGTTTTGAAAACATTATGCGTTCTTATTCCAATTATTTTAGCTAGAATTACTATGTGATGCGCGCAACACAAAAGTATAGACTAAATCGTCTAATTTGGAACAAAGCATTGTATATCCGTTTGTTTAGAAAACATTTGAAATTTGCTACTCGCGAGTAGTCTAAAACACGAATTTCAACGAGTTGTTCCAACTCAAACAATCCAACCTTCACCCACAGGCATTCAAGCAATTATATCACATAAGCAAATAGTCTCATGGTAATCATGTTGTCATGGCAACACTCACACGCATGCAAGGATGCTAAAGCGTAAAAGCTTACCGAGTACTCCAAGCCAAAACAAAAGCTATGTTAGAAATCCATGCATGATCCTAACTATACAGAAATGCCTAATGCAACACATGCTGGAATGCGAATACAATAGGCTCGGCTATTCTAGAATGACATGCGAAATGCTACAACTAACACGTATTCAATTTGGAATTGAAACACAAATGCAGTTAGTATGATGCGCCGAGCCCGGTGCATGCAAGACAGATGTATGAATGCACGCATGCATAACATAAGGTATGCTAATTTAAATATGTCCTAATACTAACCATCGAAAGCTAGTAAATAAAAGGGAAGAAAGAAGTGGGGTTGGAAGACATACACACACTCACACACACTTATTACACAATTGCCCTCGCTCGAAGGGTCCAAATAATATTACACAACCAAATGAATACTGTTAAATTAATTATTACAGAACTTCTAATTAATTAACGAATTAAATATAGAAGGAAGATGGCCGCAGCCCTGCCTCGGAATGCGCGAATGGTGTATGCTTGACTTATCTCACCCGGAAACCCGTACCATGCCACTGCTGCCTCTGTTTACACTACCTTGCTCCTCTGAAAATTTTCACGAGTCCCAAGGATGCTTCTCTGAACACTGAGGAGCATCACCGACCAAGTGGGAACATCACCGGCCAAAGGGAATAGCCACCGACCGTTGGTTTAACTATCGGCTAATTGTATTTGGTTGGTCGGCACAATAAGTAGTCAGTCGGCCAAATGTTCCTGCAGAAATCTGTTTTGACAGCAATAGAGGACAGACAGTGTATGGTATGGGATTTTCAAGAAAATGTGTGCATGGCCGCACTCCCTATCATGCAATGGACTCAAGGGAGCGTGGCTCTCGACCCTCGGGCCATCAATTAAGCATTTTGATGCATGATGGCCTAAGAGGCCAAGCTTGCCATTCAATGTTAAATTAAAATATTTAAACAATTTATCAAATTATTTTTATTAAATTAAATCTTTGTTTAAATTATTTAAATCTTTGTTTCTCTCATTTAAATTATTTTTATTAAATTATTTTGTTTAAATTATTTTTGTTAAATTAAATCTTTATTAAATTATTTATATCTTTGTTTCCCTCATTTAAATTATTTTTATTAAATTAAATCTTAAAATTAATTCAAACAAGAAACGTGTATATTCTTTTTTATTTTCATTAATGGTTGATTTTTTTTAACTTATAAAAGTTCAAAAACTTATAGCGGAAAAAAAAAATACAAAGTCAAGGAATTACAAAAAAATTGTGAGAAATAAAATGATAATTTAATATATGTAAATTACACTTAGGCCATGTTTGTTTCGGTGGACATGAGCTTGGGATTGGACTAATAGTCCAATAAAATTATTAATCCGATGTTTGGTTAAACAATGGAAGTACGAACTAACAATCCATTTGGATATGCTATCGTACATATGATGGACTATTCAATCCACAGAGGGAGATGTGATATAAATTGGAGGACTAAGCCAAAGTCTGGACTATCAGTCCCTCCTTATAATCCTAACTCAATCCAAACATAGGATAGGATACACAATCAAAAGGGATTTGTAGTCCTAAGACTATTAGTCATGGGAATTGTGGGTGCTGTTTTCTGACCACACTGCCAAACATGTACTCAGCTAGAGAACACTGGCAGAATAGATTGCACTCGAACGACCTGTCACAGAAAGATAAAGACTTCGGCGGTGGTTCGTCCACCTGGGGGCACTCCGACAATCAAGTCAATTGTAGTACCCGTATCCTTCAAAGCTTTTGGGGAAGTGTATTCGAATCCTTTATTTTTATTTTGGAAACTTGAATGTTGTGTATGTTGGTTTTGGAGGAGTATAATATGATTTAAACTTGTTGGATTTGGTTGTTCATACTTATTCTTGTCAAAAGTTTCTTAGAGACTTAGAAATTCTAGTCTACGGTTGACACCAACCATCCTAAGGGTCAACCCTTACCTGTTGGTGAAGTTTCTGGAAGTGTCGCAGGAAAATAGGGTAGACACTAGACTGGAGAGGGTCGACCCTCTTATGTCTGTGTGTTAGTTGCTGGAAAATAGGGTCGACCCTATCCTGTCTAAGGTTTGACCCCCCTTGCTTGTGCAGATTGTCTTTTCTACCTAAAGGGTCGACCCTTGCATGTTTTTTTTCAAATTTTTGAGGTCCGAATGGGTCCTATCTAAGGGGGTTTTTGGGCCTATTATTTTATTTGACCTTAGGGCTATTTCTTACTACTGTAAATAGGCCCAAACCATTTTTCTTTCATGATTTTCCTCCCATTTTTCCTCTTAAACCGTGATTTCTCCCTTCTCTCTCTAAAACTCAAACTTTTTCACTTAAATCTCAAGATCTACTCACCTAGAGTGATCTTTTCACCTTGCTCCTTTGAGATTAAGTGTAGAGCTTGTCAAGGGCTTCATTTTGATCGGAGCAAAACATGGTTTCGTCACCACCGACTTTTGAGCTTTCTCTCTTCTCTCTCATCTAAGCTTGATGTAGGGATATTCTACTCTTTAATATGGGTTTTAACCTAGATATGTGTCATTTTTGCATAAATGGTGGAGTTAGGAAGTTTGGGTGAAGTTAGGGTTTTGGTTTGAATTTTTGAAAGAGGGGTTTTCTATTTGGGGCTCCATATGTGTATGTGAGGTCTTGAAAATGGGGTTATTTGTATATAAATGATGAAATTGAGTCTTGGGGGTTAATGTTTGAAAAGTGGGAGATTTGTCCTAATATGAGTTAAATAAATTATTGGTATAAATAATGAAATTGTTATGAGAAATATGAAATTGGAAGAATGCATAAGTGAGTTGTGTAGTTGGATTTGATAAATCACTCATCTATGGAAAATATGATAAATTATTTGTTTGTTAGATTTATTTATCTGTTTAGAAATATCTGCTTTGAGCTATCGGTGGAGGATAGCTATGATTATTGTAGAAACTGCATGAGGATTAGGTAAATTGAAACTAATCGATTGGATTATGTCGTCGAATATGACGGTTGGATTAAGCTATTAAATATGTGATTTGATTGGTCATTGTATATGACAACGTGTTTAAATACATTGTATTTGTATCTTTGTTTGGGAGGAGATAGGGGATGGACTCCATTGATAATTAAGTTGGCCGGAGTGTCCAGGGTGAAAGTCCCGAAATCTTACATATTTATGGGTGTCGGTTCCCTCGGACGTGGTTCCGTAAAATGACAAGAAATAGAAGTGTTGGATTCGATGAATGTATTGAATTGTGAACCATTGAGTTGTAGTCTCATATTGATTGCTTGATAATAACGAATTTGGCTAATTGATTTACCCGAAATGGTAGAATGGAAATGAATTGAGATATTGGTTATCTATATTGAATGACCTTGAAAAGAATATGTGTTGGTTAAGAATGTTGCACATTTATCTGATGCTCATATTTTAGTTTATTCTCATGTATGGTTTAGCATATCTCTACTGGGCTTTGGCTCACCCTACTTGGGAAATCATTTTCAGGTACAGGTGACATGCCACCTCCAAGGACATAGCTTGGGAGGCTTAGAGGATAAAGGCTCTACTTTTGTGATTTCATTTTTGTGTTTTTATGTCTTCTTTTAAGCCGAGGGCTTTAATTGTAAAAAGCTTCTGACTCTCTCTTTTGTTGTAACCAAGTGATTACTTGGAAAGATGTAAGTCCTTAGGGCATTTATTTTGTTGTTCTAAACTAGAGTTACATGCTATGGTTTCAAGATGAATATTTATGAAAGTGTAATGCATGTGATATCTTTTATAATATTAACTCTGATGAATGAAAATATACCATTTCTATTATGTCTCTAGACCTTATGAATGGTTGATTTGTATAATATTTCGAGGGCATTACAACTTGGTATCAAAGCGTATCGGGTTTGAAAACTTTGGGTACGTGGGAATTGATTAGTACCACAATGGGCTTGTTTCGCTTGTTAGAGACTTATGTATGGTATTATATATTAATATGATAACATGTTTATGTGACTATATGGGTATGAGATTTAGCTTCTAGAATGTTGATCGGGTCTATGGGTTTCTGGGAGTCCTGTTGGAAAGGCACTTGATCACTGCCATTTCTAACTGGAACTCTAGCAACGCCATGGGACGGTCATTATCCGGAAACAAAATTTGTATTTGTTTATGTGATTATGTGCTTACGTTGAGTGAATTACATTTGTCCATTGTATTAGGACGCGAGTGAGATAGCTTTAGCACATTTGTAAATGTGCTAATCTCTTTGTTACCTTTATTAGGATGCCAGGACGAGGTCGTGGTACGCCTAGGAGGCACGAGATGCCTATACCGGATGAGATTCCAGCGCAAGAGGAAAGAGTAGGCCAGGCCAACGTGGTCGAACCGGTTAGTTAGCAAGCCATGGGTGCCTTAGCCCGTGAAATGGTCGGAGTATTGAGGAAATCTATGGACATTCTCCGGGTTGAGAATCAAGTCCAGGCCCAAGCAGCTGAAGTTGGGCCGTCTTTTTTTAAGAGGGAGTTCTTCCGATCGAATCCGGAGAAGTTTTTGGGAGATCCTAAAGAGCCACCAAAGGCTGACGAGTGGCTAGAGCAGATGATGAAGATGTTTGAAATGCTCGGCATCGAAGACGGAGGTTTGAGGGTGATCTTGGCGTCCTTCCAGCTTAAGGGAGACGCAGGTCAGGGGTGGAAGTATGCGCGGGGGCGCATTGGAGGGACTTGGGAGGCCTTTGTAGAAGTTTTCCAAGACAAGTACTTGCCCGCTACGGTGAGGGAGAAGTTGAGGGACCAGTTCTGTCAGCTCAAGTAGCTGAATACACCAGTGGTCAAGATTGAAGCCATTTTCACTAGTTTATCGAGGTTCTCACCAGAGTTAGTGGCGACTGAGGAGCATCGGTGTTTGGATTTCGAGAAGAAACAGAGGACTGGACTCATGTTTCGAGTGGTCGGGTCCATGATTAAGGAGTTTGGGCGTCTTATGGAGGCTACAGGCCATCTTGAGACTCTCATGCATGCAAAGAATGAGAGGATGAGGGGCTCTAGGAGGAGTCAGGATGGTCAGGGGGATAGTAAGAGGCAGAGGGGTTCTAACCCTCAGCAATCCCAAGGAGTGCATTCGAGATCTACCTTTGTAGTGCCGAGTTCGGGCTCTGGGAGAGGTGGTCAGGGAGACATCACTTGTTACAAATGTGGCCAGTTGGGCCACAAGTCTTCAGCCTGCCCGCAGAGGGGAGGAGGGTAGCGAGCAGCTTCATCTTCGGCTCGTTCTCAGGGCTAGAGTTAGGGCAGAGGCGAATCACTCACTTGTTATCAATGTAGGCAGGCGGGGCACTTGAAGAGGTTGTGCCCACAGTTGGGTAGCATACTTGGTGCGGCTGGTTCGAGGCAGACACAGACTCACCAGCCATCTCAGTTGATACAGGCCTCGAGGGCCAATCAGGGAGTTTCTACATCTCAGTCAATGCAGCAGTCTTATGCTCCGAGAGGTGAACAGGTAGATCAAAGACCTACGGGGCGCATGTATGCTGTTACCGCGCCAAATATTGTACCAGCTTCGTCTGTTGGGAGAGGTACCTTTTTGTTTTGCAGCTCGGTTGCCAATGTGTTAATTGATACGCGCATCCCATTCTTTTATATCTTCTGCATTTACATCCGTTTTGGGGTTGGAGTAGCCACAGTTAGCATCTCCTTTATGTACTGTATCACCTGTTGGGGGTGAGATGATTTTGAAACAGGGGTGTCAGGGCTGTGACATAGAGGTCGTCGATCGCCGGCTTCTTTTTTCTTTTGTATTGATGGACATGTCTGGTTTTGATGTCATTTTGGATATGGACTGGCTATCATCATACTGGGCTATTATAGATTGCTACAGCCAGAGGGTTACTGTATGTACCTTGAGCGGCGATTGTTTTCATTTCTTGAGGGATCGGGTTGGTAGAGTCTTACCATCGGTGTATGATCCGCGAGGGTGCAGTGAACTTAGTTGTCTTCTTGCTAGCTTTTCGAGTAGTGGGTGTGACGAGGTTCAGGTTGAGTTGCCAAGAGTGGTTTGTGAGTACTTGGATGTCTTTCTTGAGGATCTTATTAGTTTACCACCTCATCGAGAGATTGAGTTCTCTATTGATTTAGTGCTTGGCATAGCACCGATTTCCATGGCACCGTATCGTTTTGCCCCAGCTGAGTTGCATGAGTTAAAGATTCAGCTCCAGGAATTACTAGATAAGGGTTTTATTTGCCCTAGTACTTCGCCTTGGGAAGCACCGGCCCTCTTTGTTAAGAAGAAAGATGGGGCCTTGAGACTTTGCATTGACTATCGAAAATTGAACCAGGTTACAGTTAAGAACAAGTACCCTGTGCCTCGTATAGATGACCTGTTTGACCAATTGAAAGGATCCCGTTGTTTCTCTAAGATAGATTTAAGATCGGGCTACCATCAGTTGAGAGTCAAGGAGGAGGATATTTCGAAGACGGTATTCCGTACACGATATGGCCATTTTGAGTTTCTGGTGATGCTTTTTGGGCTAACCAATGCACCGGCTGTGTTTATGGACTTGATGAACCAGATCTTCCGGGAGTTCTTAGATCGTTTTGTGGTCGTTTTCGTGGACGACATTCTAATTTACTCACCCTCTGAGGAGGAGCACGAAGAACACTTGTGAGTGGTGCTTGAGTTGCTTAGAGCCCATAAGCTATATACCAAGTTTGGGAAATGCGAGTTCCGGCTAAGAGAAGTTAAGTTTTTAGGCCATGTGGTTTTTGGAAAAAGGGTGACTGTAGATTCATTCAAAATTGAGGCAGTGTAAGATTGGGGTACAACCTAAGAATGTTTCCGAGATCTATAGTTTCTTAGGGTTGGCCGGGTATTACCGTTGATTTGTGAAAGATTTCTCCAGACTAGCTTCGCCTTTGACTAGATTGACGCGGAAATGGGTCAAATTTGTGTGGGGTGAGACTTGTGAAAAGTCGTTCCAAGAACTTAAGGTTAGACTTACCACTGCTCCAGTCTTGGTTATTCCGGAGAGGGGTTTGTGTTATTCTGTGTATTGTGATGCCTCACGAGAGGGTTTGGGTTGTGTGTTGATGCAAGAGGGAAAAGTAGTAGCCTATGGCTCACGGCAGTTGAAAACCTACGAAGGGAACAACCCTACCTACGATTTAGAACTAGCAGCTGTGATTTTCGCCTTGAAGATTTGGAGGCACTATTTGTATGGGGAGAGATTTGAGGTGTTTTCTGACCATAAGAGTCTGAAGTATTTGTTTACACAGAAGGACTTAAATTTGAGGCAGAGAAGGTGGCTGGAGTTCATAGAGGATTATGATTTTGAGTTACATTACCATCTGGGGAAGGCCAATGTTGTGGTCGATGCCCTAAGTAGGAAATCCATCAATAGTATAACTTGTATTGCTATCCGGGAATGGGAGATATTGGGTGCTCTTGGGGAGTTTAACTTGCATCTGAGCGAGTCTGTTGAGTCTGCAGCGTTGTTCTCTGTGGTTGCACAGCCTACACTTATGAACCGAGTGTTAGAAGCGCAGAGGGGTGACTTTGAGGCAGAATCCCTCCAAGGGAAGATTTCCAATGGGAAGGTAGAGAAGGGTTTGACTGTGTATCCCGACCTAAGTGTGAGATACCGTGACCGCTTGTTTATGCTGAAGTCTTGCCAAGAGGAAGTACTCTGAGAGTTTCATCATTCATGCCTTACGGTGTATCCGGGAGGCACAAAGATGTATCATGATCTGAGTCGTTAGTTTTGGTGGTGGGGTATGAAGAAGGATGTGGCAGTGTTTGTATCGAAATGCCTTACTTGTCAGCAAGTGAAGGTCGAATATTAGAGACCAGCGGGTTTGTTGCAACCCTTACCTATAGCTAAGTGGAAATGGGAGCATGTCACGATGGATTTTGTTGTGGGTCTTCCCAGGACTCAATGGGATAGTGATGCCATTTGGGGGGTGGTTGAGCGACTGACTAAGTCGACGCATTTTATTCTTATGCGTGTAAGAGATTTGGTAGATTACCTTGCCGACTTGTATATTCGGGACATAGTGAGATTGCACAGGGTCCCTGTGACGATCGTTTCGAATAGAGATCCGCATTTCACTGCTCGGTTGTGGTGGAGTTTGCAGAGTGCCTTGGACACTAGATTGACTTTTAGCACGGCTTACTATCCTCAGACTGACGGGCAGTCTGAGTGTACTATTCAGATCGTTGAAGATATGCTTCGAGGCTGTGTCCTTGACTTTAAGGGGTTGTGAGAGTGTCACTTACCCTTAATGGAGTTCGCCTACAATTACAGTTTCTAATTGAGTATTGGCATGGCACCATTTGAGGCCCTGTATGGCCGACCGTGTAGATCGCCTGTATGTTGGGCCAAGGTGGGTGATGCACCTTTGTTGGGCCTAAAGTTGGTGAGGGAAACGACTGAGAAAGTGGCACTTATCCGTAAGAGGTTGGTTACAGCCCAGAGTCGTCAAAAGAGTTATGCCGATCGTAGGAGGAGACCTTTGTCATTCGAGGTGGGTGATCATGTCTTTTTTAAAGTATCACCTAGACGGGGTTTGACAAGATTTAGGATGAGTGGGAAGTTATCCCCTCGGTTTATTGGCCCTTTTGAGATCCTTGAGCAGATTTGAGAGGTTGCTTGTCGTTTGGCATTGCCGCCACAACTTTCCAGAGTGCATGACGTTTTTCATATTAGTATGCTTCGGAAGTATAAGCTGAATCCATCGCATGTGTTGGATTGGACCGACTTAGAGGTAAATGAGGATGCTTCATATGAGGAGAGATCGGTGAAAGTCTTGGATAGACGAGACCAAGTCTTGCGAGGCAAGATAATTCCCTTAGCCAAAGTATTGTGGAAACATCACAGGTTTGAGAAAGCAACTTGGGAGCGTGAATTGGAAGTCCGAGAGAAATATCCTGACTTATTGTTGATGTTTGAGTACAAGTGGAAATTTTAGTTTTGATTGTGAACTATAAAAACATTGTATATGTTTTGGATTATGGAAGCATTGTAAATGTTGAATATGTTTTGGAAATGCAAGTTTAATTTGAACATTGTATATGTTGTTTGAGTTTGGAAATGCAAATATATCATAAACATTCAATATGTTTTAGAGATATGAGATATACATATTGAAATTAGTTAAATTTCGAAAGATGCATATTGGTAATATATGTTGATATAATATATTGTAGATTTGTTCTCTTGTGAGGAGATTGAATGACCGGTGGGTGGGTCATGATGTTGTGAAATGAATTGTAATCATTTCAAAATTGAGTGATCATGGTTTTGAAACTTGTACTAAAATTTCGGGGACAAAATTTCCTAAAGCGGGAAGGTTGTAGCACCCGTATCCTTCAAAGCTTTTGGGGAAATGTATTCGAATCCTTTATTTTTATTTTGGAAATCTTGGATGTTGTGTATGTTGGTTTTATAGGAGTATAATCCGATTTAAACTTGTTGGGTTTGGTTGTTCGCACTTATTCTTGTCAAAAGTTCCTTGGAGACTTAGAAATTCTATTCTAGGGTCGACACCAGCCTTTTTAAGGGTCGACCCTTACCTATTGGTGAAGTTTTTGGAAGGGTCGCCGGAAAATAGGGTAGACACTAGACTGGGGAGGGTCGACTCTCTTATGTCTGTGTGTTAGTTGCTGAAAAATAGGGTTGACCCTATACTGTTTAAGGGTCGACCCCCTTGCTTGTGCAGATTGTCTTTTCTACCTAAAGGGTCGACCCCCATGCCCGAAGGGTCGACCCCTGCGTGTGTTTTTTTTTCCAGATTTTTGAGGTCCGAATGGACCCTATCTAAGGGGGTTTTTGGGCCTATTATTTTATTTGACCTTAGGGCTATTTCTTACTATTATAAATAGGCCCAAACCATTTTTCTTTCATGATTTTCCTCCCATTTTTCCTCTTAAACCGTGACTTCTCTCTTCTTTCTCTAAAACTCAAACTTTTTCACTTAAATCTCAAGATCTACTCACCTACAGTGATCTTTTCACCTTGCTCCTTTGAGATTAAGTGTAGAGTTTGTCAAGGGTTTCGTTTTGATCGGAGCAAAACGTGGTTTCGTCACCACCGAATTTTGAGCTTTCTTTCTTCTCTCTCATCTAAGCTTGAGGTAGGGATGTTCTACTCTTTAATATGGGTTTTAACTTAGATACGTGTCTTTTTTGAGGGTGAAGTTAGGGTTTTGGTTTGAATTTTTGAAAGAGAGGTTTTCTATTTGGGGCTCCATATGTGTATGTGAGGTCTTGAAAATGAGGTTATTTGTATATAAATGATGGAATTGAGTATTGGAGGTTGATGTTTGAAAATGGGGAGATTTGCCCTAATATGCGTTAAATATATTATTGGTATAAATAATAAAATTGTTATGAGAAATATGAAATTGGAAGAATGCATGAGAGAGTTGTGTAATTAGATTTGATAAATCACTCATCTATGGAAAATATGATAAATTATCTATTTGTTAGATTTATTTATCTATTTAGAAATATTTGCTTCAGGCTATCGGTAGAGGATAGCTTTGATTGTTGTAGAAACTGCATGTGGATTAGGTAAATTGAAACTAATCGATTAGATTATGTCATCAAATATGACGGTTGGATTAAACCATTGAATATGTGATTTGATTGGTCATTGTATATGATAACGTGTTTAAATATATTGTATATGTATCTTTGTTTGGGAGGAGATATGGGATGTACTCCATTGTTTGGAAGGAGATAGGGGATGGACTCCATTGATAATTAAGTTAGCCAGAGTGTCCAAGGTGAAAGTCCTGAAATCTTATATATTTATGGGTGCTGGTTCCATCGGACGTAGTTCTGTAAAATGGCAAGAAATAGAAGTGTTGGATTTGATGAATGTATTGTGACATGGGTAAGCCCATAAAGATTATAGCCCACCATTTAGGGCCCAATACATAACTCAAATACTAAAGCCCAGCATTGCTGAAGCCCCACGTAGTAATAAGAACCAATGACAGCAAGACACATGGCAAGAGAAGGGCAAGCCACATATGCAGACAAAGATCTGCAAAGTTATTGCCACTGCACATTGCTATTAATGAAGCCCCTTACAGCATTTATTGCGATAACCCCTATCCGTTGAGACAGAACGCCTTCACCATGAACAAGGTAAGCTAGAGCATAGACTTTCGGCCAAGGTGACAAGTCGGAAGGGACAACGAATTGATTACCGGAGGATATAAGCAGACGTCGAAGACAAGAAGAAGGTTAAGCTTTTCTATCTCTAATTCATCTCTACATTCCGCTTGTCTCTCTAACTTGCTCGTCGGAGGGTTCGCTGGGGACTCCCCGTTTCCCGTTGAACTCGTGTGCAGGTCTTCTAGTGGGATTGATCACTTGGACACCGGTTTGAGAAGCGTGGATCAGCCCGACCCGTCCCATCTAGAACCCACTGTATCATCAGTTGGCGCCATCTGTGGGAAAGGTTTTTGTTTTGCGTGGCACCGTCTATGGGAAAAGTTTTTGTTCTGCGCGCCAGTTGTGCTCATTGTCACCGGAGACCCTCTCCCAATAACCCCCCCTACCACTTGTGATGCTGGATGGTCACAACTAGATCCATGGCTTCTCCCCCTAATGTTCCCGATCATCAAGCCGACCCTCCTAATCTGAATAACCCACCACAGTATTTCACCGAGCTCACCAACAGCATTAACCGCTTGGTCGAGCAAAACCAAGCCCTGATTAATGCTCTACTCCAAAGAAACCTTCCTATGCCTCCTCCACCACCTCCAGATATTCCACCCAACCAAGAACGAGCCCTGAGCCATACTATCCTACAACCTAACCCACCCAACTTGGAAGGCTTGCGAGCTCCCCTCCCGGATATAAACTTGCCACCCCGGGCCCCGCATCCATCGGCCCCGGTACCAACCCCCGAGGGAGAGGCCAATAGCGTCCAGCCCCCGCTCCCCTTCGGTGGTGACAACATTCCTCTCTGGGATGTAGAACTCCGAGCCATGAAGCTCCAGCTCCAAGGAGTCATGCAAAACATACAGCATAAACCATCCACCACGACCAACTCGCCGTTCGTTGCCTCCTTCCGGGACAAACCTCTACCCCCCAAGTTCAAAATGCCCACCATCGACTCTTTCGACGGTACAACGGACCCAATCGATCACTTAGAGACCTACAGAACCCTCATGATCCTCCATGCATTCCCCGACAAGATCATGTGTCGGGCTTTCCCTATAACACTCAAGGGGTCGGCTCGACTTTGGTTTAGTCAACTACCAGCAGATTCTGTCTCCACTTTCCAGCACCTCAGTGACTCCTTCCTCAACCATTTCATTGGAGCCCAGCGCCAATGACGTCCAGCAACCCAACTCCTCAACATCCGTCAGACCGAGGGGGAGTCGCTGTGCAGTTTCGTTACCTGTTTCAACACCGAAGCCTTGTAGGTAGCGGAAAATGATGACAAGGTCATCCTTACGACCTTCATGGCCAGTCTACGATCATCTGATTTCCTTTTATCCCTCTCGAAAAATCCCTCGACCTCCATGGTAACCCTACTCTCTAAAGCCCAAAAATACATGAATGTCAAAGATTCCTTAGTCGCCCGACAAGACCCAATAGCCAAAAATCCGACCTCCAGAGAGAAGAGAAAGGACTCAGAAATTAGAAATACCCAGTACACTCACCAAACACCTCAGTACAATGACTGACCACCCCGAGCCGACCGGTTGGCACCAGCTCGACCGCCTGGCCGGTTCGAGCGGTACACACCCCTCAATTCCCCCATGGAGCAAGTCTTCAATCAGATCCAGCGGGACTACCCCCTAAATGGCCCCAACCATCACGGACTCCTTCTAATCGGAGAGACCAGACCAAATATTGCCGCTTTCACCAAGACCACGACCATAATACCGAGGAGTGTGTCAACCTCAAAGATCAGGTCGAGGGCTTAATTCTTCAAGGACGTCTCAGGCAATTCACAGATACTCGCCCTCAGCAAAGGCAACGGATTGAACCCATCAGAAACAACTGCCGGCGCACCCCTCCCCGACAACCAGCATAATCTAACCAAGGTCATGATCGCCCTCCACAACAACCTCGGGCACAAGGTAACCCCGACCCACCTATTGGAGAAATCAGAGTTATTTCCGGAGGGCTTGCTTGTGAAGGACCATTCCGCTCGACTCAGCGGGCAGAACTCAGAAAAATAAGGCAGAGCTCAGACAAAGAAGTTGCCACATTGGATCGACCCTCCAAACAGCCCAGGCAGTGGACCGAGCCTATTACCTTTACGAACGCCAACTGCACAGGCATCCGTTACCCCCATGACGACCCTCTCGTCATTTTCTCCCTCCTCTCCAACTACAAGGTCAGACGGGTTCTCGTCGACAACGGCAGTTCTTTCGACATCATTTTCTTAAATTGCTTTCGCCAGCTCAAGATCGGGGAAGAAAGTTTGTCCCCTCTCCAAGCCCCATTGGTTGGCTTTACGATTGATCGGGTGACCTCCATCAGCTCCATCGATCTTCCTATCACAATCGGCGAATACCCGCGGCAGACCACAAAGTTACTTACCTTCCTTGTTGTCGACTGCCCCTCTGCCTACAATATCATCCTTGGCCGCACCGCCCTAAATGCCTTCCAAGCTATCACATCCACTTTCCATCTTGCCATCAAGTTCCCCACCGATCTTGGAGTTGGCACGGTGAAGGGAGAGCAGACCGTGGCCAGAAAATGTTATGTCGCCTCACTTAAAGAAGTCAAGCTTAAGGAGGCTATGATCATTGAAGGACTCGACATCAGAGACGAGGACGAGCTGGTCAGAGGGGAACCAGTGGAAGAGCTCGTCGAGGTCCTCATCGATCCCACTAACCCGGCAAAAACTGCCAAGATCGACAACCAACTATCCTCCCAGGCCAAGGCCGACCTCACTGCCCTCCTGATTGAGCACAACGACGTATTTGCCTGGACCCACTCTGACATGCCAGGTATTAACCCCTCCTTCATCACCCACCGTCTCAGCATTGAGCCCCATTTCGGATCCATCCACTAGAAATAGCGCATCTTCCACCCGGAGCGCAATAACCTTATTGCTTCTGAAATAGATAAGCTTCTTGAGGCACAGTTTATCACAAATGTAGACTACCCCAGGTGGCTGTCGAATATGGTTCTGGTTCAAAAAAACAATGGTAAATGGTGACTTTGTGTCGACTACTCGAACCTCAATCGAGCTTGCCCCAAAGACAGCTACCATCTTCCTCGCATAGATCTACTGGTTGATGCCACAGCCGGCCATCAAATGCTCAACTTCATGGATGCCTTCTTTGGGTACAACCAAATTCTGATGCACCCGTCCAACCAGGAACACACCTCCTTCATCACCGACCGGGGCACCTACCATTGCCGTGTGATGCCGTTTGGGTTGAAAAATGCCGGAGCCACTTACTAACGGTTGGTCAATGCCGTCTTCCATTATCAGATAGGCCAGAACATGGAGGTATATGTTGACGACATGCTAGTCAAGAGCAAGCTGTCCACTGATTATCTGGCCGACCTGCAAAAGACCTTCGGCACCCTACAGAAGTACTAAATGAAGCTGGGAGAAATGCACCTTCG
This sequence comes from Camellia sinensis, assembly GCF_055761805.1. Classification (NCBI taxonomy): domain Eukaryota; kingdom Viridiplantae; phylum Streptophyta; class Magnoliopsida; order Ericales; family Theaceae; genus Camellia; species Camellia sinensis. The sequence goes on from NC_138966.1 coordinate 21,399,465, forward strand.
GCGTAGGATCTGGGAAGTTCTTAGGTTTCATGGTCAGTTAGCAGGGCATCGAAGCTAACCCCGAGAAGATCAAGGCCTTAATTAAAATGTTGTTACCCAGAACGGTTAAGGAGGTTCAGCGGCTTACTGGCCGAGTTGCCGCCCTCAACCGCTTCATTTCCTGCACAATGGACAAGTGCCTCCCCTTCTTCAAAGTTCTTCGGTAAACTTTCAAGTGGACAGCGAAATCCGAAGAGGCCTTTCAGCAGTTGAAATAGTGCTTGGCCAACCCCCACTTACTTTCTCAGGCAATCACGGGCGAACCTCTCTTTCTTTATTTGGCCGTGTCAAACACCACAGTTAGTGCAGCACTCATCAGGGAAGACAGCTCTGTCCAACGACCAGTCCACTACATCAGTCGAGCTCTCAGGGGAGCAGAACAGAACTACCCATTGCTTGAAAAAATACCCTTGGCTTTGGTCACCGCCTCTAGACGACTCCGCCTTTACTTCCAAGCCCATTCCATAGTGGTCCTCTCTGACCAACCATTGAAGAAGATAATGCAACAACCAGAGCTTGCGGGCAGACTTATGCAATAGTCGGTCGAGCTTAGCCAATTTGACATCTCCTACTAGCCTCGAACGGCGAATAAAAGGCAGGCTATTGCCGATTTCATCGTGGAATTCACTAATCCCACTCCAAACACAGCTCCTTTGCCCCCACCACCCCCTACCGAGCCAGAAAACCCCCACTCTTGGACTCTCAACGTCGACGGATCATCCCGCAAAAAAGGCAATGGGGCTGGTCTCATCCTCACCGCCCCTGAGGGTGGTTATTTCAAGTGTGCCCTCCGATTCCTATTTGATGGAAGCAATAATGAAGCTGAATATGAGGCATTGATTGCAGGTCTTCGCCTCGCCAGAGACATTGGTGTCAGCCATATCCAAGTGTTCAGCGATTCCGAGCTCATTGTCGGACAAATCACGGGGGAATTCGATGCCAAGGAAGACTCAATGCAGGCTTATAGGGATATTGCACTCCCTTTCGCTCGCCTCTTCAATAATTTCCACATAGAGCACATCCCTCGGGCGGAAAACTCCAAGGCAGATGAAATGGCTCTGTTGGCTTCGACAGACCACTCAGACCTCAGCCACGGTGTCCGCCTCGAGTACCTGGCCCACCCTGCCATTTCCCCAAACCAGCAGCAAGTCTACTTCCTCCAAAACGAACCTATCCCTTGGGCAGCTGACATCTTTCTATTTCTGACAACAGGGGAACTGCCGCCCGACAAATAGCAGGCCACCAAAGTCAGGCCCGGTCGTCCAACTACCTTCTTGTCAACGGCCTACTGTACAAACGTGATTTTTTACGCCCGTACCTCAAATGCTTCAATCCTACTCAAGCAACCTACGTAATGACAGAAATCCATGAGGGTATCTGTGGCAATCATTCGGGCGCTCGGTCCCTAGCCCACAAAGTACTTCACACTGGTTATTTCTGGCCTACTCTCAATCAAGATGCGACTGACTTCATGCTCAAATGTGATAAATGCCAATGTTTTGCCAACATCCCTCATGCTCCTCCTACAGAATTGATCACACTTTGCAATCCCTACCCATTCGCCAAGTGGGGGATCGACCTAGTTGGCCCATTGCTCACCGGCCGAGGCCAAACCAAATTCACAATTGTCGCCATCGATTACTTCACTAAATGGGTGAAGGCAGAACCCCATACCACAATTACCGAGCAGAACACAACCAGATTCATCTGGCAGTCGATCGTATACAGATTTAGTATCTCTCAGGACATCGTCTCCGACAACGGCAAACAATTCGACAATGCCAAGTTCAGGAAATTCTGTGCAGAGCTTCAAATCCAGCCATGTTTCTCTTCCCCAGGTCATCCCCAAGCCAATGGCCAAGTTGAGGTCACCAACCGTTCTCTTCTGAAGATCATCAAAACCAAGTTGGAAACTACTAAGGGACTCTGGGCTGAGGAATTGCCGAATGTACTCTAGGCCTACCGCACTACTGCTCGAACTCCCATCGGGGAGACCCCATTTCGCTTAACATACGGCGCTGAGGCTGTCATCCCAGTGGAAATCGGTCTTCCTACCTCACGGGTTCTACATCCAAATCCAGACCTAACTGAAGAGCTGCGTCGAGCAGACCTAGACCTAATTGAAGAGTTCCGGGAAACCACTGCAGTCAGATGGGCCTCATACCAACAGAAAATGAGAACACACTATAACCGCAAAGTCCGACCGAGGGAATTCGCAGTGGGTGACCTTGTTTTGCGAGAACCAACTCTTGCCACCAAAAATCTGACTGAGGGTAAACTGGCAGCCAAGTGGGAAGGACCTTACGTTGTGAAAGCCAGATCTCATCCGAGCACTTACCGACTTCAGGATATGGAAGGTCGAGACCTCCCCCATCCGTGGAATGCCAAACACTTGAAGCGTTATTTTTAATAAATTCATATGTCTGTTATTGATCAGTTCTTGTATTTTCTTTTTGGCAATCTACACACTTGAATGTTTTTCTTCTTCTCTCACATGATGTAAATTTCTGATCCAATGGGTTACACTTTACATGATAACAATCTTATATCTCAATTATCTGTGTGGTACCTCAATAACGTCCTGATTGCAGCACTCAGCTGCAAGCCTCAGCCAGACTGAGCATGACAAGCCTCAGCCAGATTGAGCGTGAAGTGCTCAACCAGACTGAGTTACTTGAAGAGGTAGCCCGACCGATTTCATCATGGCTCAACCCGAACTGAGCACGAATGAAGAGATCGGCCAAGGCCACTATTGCAACTTTATGATCGTTTTTCCAAGTTAGACTATCTACTTGCTGGGTCATGATTCACAACTTCACTCTGCATTGAGGTTTCTTACATTTTAAACTTCACTCTGCATTGAGGTTTTCTTACATTTTAAACTTTACTCTGCATTGAGTTTTTCTTACATTTTAAACTTCACTCTGCATTAAGGTTTTCTTACATTTTAAATTTCGCAGTGACTTATACACAAGCCCTATGCAGACCACCACTTTCATTCTTTGCAGATCCTCAAATAATAAAGACAATAGCATAAAAACACAAACACAACTCATAATCTTATTCATTCACAACTTATACATGAGTTTATTACAGCAACTGTAAAAAAAATAAAAAATAAAAAAATAATAAAAAAATAAACCAAACAACCAAAACTCTAAGTACCAATCTTGGTCACACCAACTATACCTCTTCACTTGAGGTGAGGTCTTTTTCTTCAACACCCTCGTCTAAGGGGGTCTGGGCCATGTCGTCTTCATTAATCTTCACATTACTGAAGTCCAAGTCTGGGAACATCTCTTCTGCCTTAAGCTTAAACATCTTCTCTTCTGCCTTAAGCTCTGGATCACTTCTTTTTCACTCCTGCTCCCAGCGGTCGCCCCCGATGAGCCAGCCCCCCCAGACCCCTCTCTCGCCAAGTTGTTGGCGATCGCGGCATCGACAACCATCTGAAAGTCAGTAGACCCCTTGAACTGCTCTACTGCTGCGACGCATAAGTCGAGGTATGCTACCCTTTCAGAGGCAACCTTGACCTTTTCTTCCTCCAACTCCTTCTCCAACCCCGCTGCCTTGGCACGCTCGTCGGCCAGATCTCGCCCCAGCTCAGTGATCTTCCGGTCTGCTTCTTCATTTTTTTTGACCCACTGCGTATGCAGATCTTCATTGCTGGTCATGGCCTTTTCAAACCGAGCGTTGGCGACAGTGCAGGCTTGTTGGGCATCTTCCAGTTTCTTTTACTCACCAATAAGTTGGAACTCGAGCGACACCACCTTGCGGCGTTACGTCTCTAGCTCTAACTTGGCCGCGAGCAGCTCAGCATGGGCATGCTCGGCAACGTTGCTTTGCACCATCGCCAGCACTTCCATCTTCTTTGCCTTCTGAGTCTCCTCCAACCCCCTGGCACACGCACTCTGCGCAGCCCTCCTCCAACCTACGCTCTCCTTCTTGAAATTTTCAAGCTGGGCCTCCACCTACCCCAACCTCTCCCTCTTCCTCTCCCTCTCCTTCCTCACTTCACCCTTCGCCGCCGCTGTCTTGTTCAACAGGGCTCCTGCTAGGGTAGTCACCTCCATCTGGGTAGAGCATAACCCCTTAAGCAGCTCATCCTCAGTAAAACCAGCCACTGAGCGAACGGATGCATCTTCCACCACCCCCAAGAGGCGATCTGCAGCCATTTTGGCTTCTCTCCCTTCCCCTTCCACTCGCCTGGACACTGCTGGGACGTGGTAGAAGGCGGTCTTCAACCCATCCCTCTCTCCTTCTCCTTGGGGCGCAACACCCTTGTTAGGCTGTGGCTCTACTCTCTGCTCACCACCGATTGCCCCACTTGCCATTTGTTCTTCTGGGCCAATCGCCCCACTCTCCACCCCCTCTGCTGTTTCGCCCAACCCCACTTTGAGGGTCTTCTCCATCGCCCTCTCCCTCCTCCTCTTCAGGGCGGGTTCCCCCTCACTCTCCCTTACTCTCCTCTTCTTCTTCAAAGCCTCTATCTCCTTTTTGTTCCTCTCCTTCAGAGGATCCACTGGGGGCGGTCGTGTCTCAAAGCCACCCAGATCCTTCTTCCCCAACGGCTTAGGGCGCGGTCGGATTCGCTCCCTTGCGATTGGTTTTGAAGCAAGCCCAAGCTGCGTCTCCTTGTACTTGTCCGCTCTAGCGAACAGTCTCACCTCCTCATCCTCCTCCACCTTCCTCTGTGCCTCTAGCTCTTCCCTTGCTGGGTCCTCCCCCAACGGCTACGGTCCCAACTTTAGGGCGAACAACGTCGAAGGCAGGACCAGCTCATCCTATCTCACCCCCTTCTCTTCCTTCCATTCCTTCACCTTCTTCACTCAGTCTTCGGCCTCAATACCCAACTTAGGCTCGACTGATTTGGTGGGGACCTTCCACGTTGTACGCACCCCAGCCCCACCGTTCTCTGTCACAAAAAACCATCTTGGTCTCCACTCCTTCACCGACAATGGAAGACCCGCCACTAAGCCTCACCCCGCCACCGCCTGTAGTGCCACCCAGGTTTCCTGCTGACCAGAATCCTTGTAGCAGAAGAAGAACTCCTCTACCGTCATCACCTTCTCCCCAGTCGCCTACGGCCACGCACTCGCGCACGCCATTACTATCTTCCAGGCGTTCTGCATCATTTGCCCTAGCGCCGCTTCTAGCCTGTTTAGCACATCCACCATGACCTGAGGAAGGGGTAGCGTCAACCCTCCTCGCAATGCTTCTTCGTAGAGGTTAAACTCGCCCGGTCGCACATCCGATGCCCTTTCCGTGGTTGTGGGCACTCTTAGCCCTATGTCCGAGGGTATTCGGTACTTCTTCCTTATTCTCTCCAACTCCTCTGCTGTCAACACGGACCTATCCGCCTTGGTGTGCCAATGGTCCGGTTCCACCTGACTGATAGGCCTCACGACCGAGATTACCGCCCTGGGGCGAGTCCGCACCGCTTCATTCGCTCCCTCCCCCTCCCTACGCTCTGTTCGATATTGTTCTACCAAATCAACTGTGTCATCATCGCCTAGTGGATCAAACCTTGCGGTTGTTGCTTCCTCTTGGGCCATCTCTCTTGTATGTCTGCGAATAGCTTCGGATGCGGGTGCAAGAAAATTCACAAAGTGTTGCATGGGTGTAACGTTAGCAACGAAGGAGTTTACACTTGGAATGTTTTGATTTTTCACAAAAAAGTAGGTAAAACGAATAATACCAAAAGCCCAAGGCTTGCCTGTATTCCAAGGGTCACAATTAATTTTCGCCAGTTTGAAAATTTTTCAAAATCCACCAAAACTGTCTTTTCAATACCCTGAAATGATCTATCGTTTCACTTATTGCCCAACGCCTAACCTCTCCCACAACGAGATTCCGACACGTGTACGACCACGATCCACTGCCCTTTTCCCCTTCCCTGTCTATTCCACTTCACTTCAAACACGTGCCACACCACCTCTCGAGCCCCCGCGCCACATCACCCACCCTTAGCGGTAGGCCCTCCTCATGATCGGTCCCTCTGCTCGGTCACTCGTCACGGTCGGCCCTCCTCATGGTCGGTCCCTCCGCTCGGTCACCCAGTCACGGTTGGCCCTCCTTATGGTCGATCCTCCTTATGGTCTCATGGTCGGTCCCTCCGCTCGGCCACTCTTCGCGGTCGGCCCTCCTCATGGTTGGTCCTTCCACTCGGCCACCCTTCGCGGTTGGCCCTCCTCATGATTGGTCCCTCCTTTCGGTCGGCCTTCACCTTGCCGGTCTCTCACAACCCTCGTTTTCTTCATTATGCCTTTCGTTGGGCTAAAGTTGCACTTGGCAATGGAGGGACTATGAAAATCCATATTTAAATTATTCTTAAAAGAAAATAAATAAATTAATTAATTAATTAATGTTACTCAGAACCTACCTAAAATATAGAATAGTGAAAAAAATATATATATATATATATTTTTAAATTAACCCAATTCTATCACTAACAAAGACCTTATTAAGAATAATAAGGTATTGATGTTCAATAATTATTGTAATAAATTATTATTAAAAATATATATATATACATATATATATAGGAGAATCAGATTCGGTGGCAAGGGTATGTCACATGCTAACTTGCATGTTGGCTTGGTAAATTCTACCAAATGATGGCTTTTGGGTAGAGTGAAGTTTATGGCAAGGAATAACATCATGAAAAGAGAGAGAGAGAGAGAGAGAGAGAGAGAGAGAGAGAGATCTACCTATATATATCATAGGTAGACTTAGTTGATGGACACATACAAACAAAAGAAGGAGTATATACGGGTGAGAAGAGATTCAGTAGAGGGAAATAATAGGGGAAGCTAAAGGAAGCAAAATTTTTCTACCACATCATCACTCATTTGAATCCTACTCTTAAGTAAGAAAACCCTCTCAATCCTCTCATTTTTTTATATATTTGAAATTTTCAGATTATTATGATAAATTGTCTAAACTGTGTTGAGAATAATCTGTTTTGAATCTGCCAGCATGTTTACTTGAATTTTTAGACAATTTTATACTCACAATTTTGAGATGATTTCTGCTACAAAGTTGTTGATAATGATGTCTAGTTCATCCATAAATTTTGGCAACAATTTTTGAGCTTCCTACGAATTTATACAAATATTTTTACTAAATTTGAAACAGTGTTGAGAATAATTTATTATAAATCTGCTAGCAGGTTTACCTGAATTTTTAGACAATTTTATACTCACAATTTCGAGATGATTTCTGCTACAAAGTTGTTGATAATGATGTCTAGTTCATCCATAAACTTTGGCAACAATTTTTGAGCTTTCTACGAATTTATACAAATGTTTTTACTAAATCTAAAATTGTATTGAGAATAATCTGTTTTGAATCTGCCAGCATGTTTGCCCGAATTTTTAGACAATTTTATATTCAAACTTTCGAGATGATTTCTTCTACAAAGTTGTTGATAATGATGTCTAGTTTATTCAAAAATTTTGACAACAATTTTTGAGCTTTCTACGAATTTATACAAATTTTTAACTAAATCTGAAACTGTGAGACAAATTTTACTATATATTTGAAACTTTATTTAAAATTCTATACTAAGCCAAATCTAGTAATTTCTAACTAAAAGACGAAATTTGAGAAGTCTAGTTTCATGATAAATTTTTAGATTATGGATTTGATCTATAAATTTAAGCATGGAATTAATGTAAGGAAATGTGACGAATCTGTGTCAAAAAAAAAATTGCTGGGAATTTTACAGGATTATTTACACTTTCTTTTTCTGAAATTCTTTCTGAAAAGTGACCTAAACATCCCTATTGAGTATTCTGTTCAATTGCATAAATTTTAGAATTGTGTAAATAATTTATTTATAAATTTTAATACCGGGTATTCAGGGTGAGCCCTGGTTTTTAATAACTTTTAAGTAAATTGTGTCGCGAAACCCTAAGTTGGCACGGGGATTATTTGAACCCTTATCGGTATTTGGTTTTGGAATAAGGGTGGATGTGCGGGTGGCACGCAGGGAAGTTACGTACCCCTGGCAGACCGTTCCCTTGGGGTAAACCACGGATGTCACAGCTTGGGTATATAACTCCGGGCGTGGGCATCTTTTGTAGTTCTTGAATATTTGACCAAGGGGGGGTTTCCAAATTAACCGTGGCTATGACTTAGTGGTTGGTAAGTTAAACCTCTTTGGCGAGATTTCAATGGTCACCTAAGTTATTAAAATTATTTGAGGTATTTTAATGGTTGTAATTTATGTTTACGATTATATTATTATCTCGTGTTTATAATCTCATTATTTTCTCTCAAAAAGAATGGTAGGTTGGTTATGTTTTCTTACTGTGTTGCAAAACTCATGGCATATATTTCGTTGCTCTGGTGTTTCATGCCAGATTATGTCGAAGAAGGGACTGAGGCTTAAATTGGAGCTGCTACTAATATCGAACCTTGCTAACTTAGAGTCAAGATTTTATCAAAATAAAATCCTGTTATTTCTTGTATTAGTGTTTAACTATGTTGTGACGTTGTGTGTGAACTTGTAGTTTTATTTTGTTGTTGGACTTTGACTATGTAAGAATTTAAAATTTCCTAATTAGTAGTTAAAATTTTATCTAGCAAGTTATTGTTATTTAAATCTTATGACTGTAGACGTCCCCGAACGTCCCGGGAGGAAATCCCGTTTTGTTCATTTGGGCTTACTACAGTTCAGGACTCAATGTCATAGTCCTGTATCTAATCTCACAGAGTGCAATGCAAGACCGATGAATCATCAAAGAGTCCAAATCCGACAAATCGTTTTTGAAAAACTGATTTTTAGAAAGAAGTGTCAAACATGGACTGCTTTGCCAGATACAGAGTCGCCACCTAAATATTTATTTTTTGGAAAATTTAGGAAACCCTGACTCCTTACCTAAGGCCACATGTCCGTCATCACCAAAGTTGCCTCGGCTCGGAAACTTGGGTACGATTGGGGAAGGTCAGCTATGAGTACCCCCGCTCGCCTGATCAAAGATTGGCCACTACTAAGCATGATATCGAGTTTTGAAAACATATGTGCTCTTATTCCGGTTATTAGCCTAGAATTACTATGTGATGCGCACAGTATACAAGTATAGACTGGGTCGCCTGAATTGGAACAAAACATCTCATGTTCGTTTTGAAAAACAATTTTTAAGTGCTACTCGCAAGTAGGCTAAGACGTGGATTTTGCTACCCTCGGGTGGGCTTAGAAAACATGATTTTGCCACCCTCAAGTGGGCTTAAAACTCTCATTCAATGCATTGTTCCAATTCAAATAACCCAACCACCACCCACGGCATTCAGGTAGTTATATCACATAAACAAATAGCCTCATGGTAAGCATGCCATCATGGCAGTCACTCACACACATGCAAGGATGCTAAAGCATAAACACTCACCGACTACTCCAAGCCAAAACAGAAACTAGTTAGTAATCAATGCATGATCCTAGTTCATGTTAAGATGGCTAATGCAACACATGAAAAATGCAACTAAGATAGGCTCGGCTATTCTAAACATGGCATATGAAATGCAACAGATAACATGTATTCAACTTGGAATTAAAATACAATGCCGTTAGTATGATACGCCGAGCCCGGTGCATGCTAGACAGATGAATGGATGCAAACATGCGAGCAAAAGGATGCTAATTGAAATGTACCCTAAAATTAACCATCGAAAGTAAGTAAGTAAAAGGGAGAAAGACGTGGGGTTGGAAGACATACATCATACACATATACACTTATTACAACATTGCCCTCCTCAGAGGGTCCGAATGAATAATACATAACCAACTAGCTAATCTAAGCTAATCAAGCTAATTATTACACAACATTAGCTAATTAACAAATTAACTAAATAAGCAAATGAACTAGCATGCAAACTATATATGATGGACCGCCTCAACTCTGCTTTGAATGATAAGGGATGCATGCATGCTCGAGTCGCCTCGTTGGGAAATCCATCGCGATGCCCCGATTTGCCTCTGTTTGCAACTGGTCCCAGAATACTGTAAAAAGCTCCAGAAGGCTGAAACTCCACCATGGGAACCTGTAGGGATACTGCCGACCAGTTTTGCTGCTGGTTTCTGGTTTGCTGCAACAGAGAGCAAGAAAGGGGCATGGCAAAGTATTTTCAACATATGTGTGCACGACCACTCTCCTCATCATTGCATAAGCTCTAGGGAGAGTAGTCCTCGATCCTCGTGCTACCAATCATGCATCTCGATGCATGATGGCCGAGGAGTAGAATTGCACGACTCGATATGAAATGACTGAACATACGAACACAATAAGGCCTAAACTCCATCATGGGTAGTCAAGAGTGTCGGCGACTGGGAATTGAAGCACGTTTCGTCACTTTGAGTACGAAACGTCCCTTGTTTCCCGTGTTTGGACTAACTCCTATTCCAAACACGATGCAACACACAATGCACGCACCAATGCAACTCTAGCATGCAACCTAAATGCAATGCGACTAAATGATGCAAACATGCAAGGGATGACATGCTAGGGTGAGGCTAGCATATGCAATGCTCTGAACTAAGAATGGCATACTCAATGCACATGACGCTACATGGCATACACAATGCACATATGAAGACTATCAATGAGATGATCAAGGCATACACAATGCAATGGTCAATCATGCAACAACATGGACTATATGGCATATGCAATGCAAGATGGACTTAAACCAAGATGGATGGACCTCAGTCACATCCAAATCAGTGGCCAATAGGATGAAAATGAGACAACAAAAAAACGTGCAAACATGCACAAATGCAAGGGACCAAACCTAAGGCACAAAGTGCAACTCTACCAAAGCATGGCAAGCATGAAATATGTCATACAATGACACAAGTTCCAGCTCTAAAATGGCATACAAGGTGGTTCCGAATCATGCAAACAACTCACCCAATGCATGTTGGATGACTCAAGTACCGAAATTAGTGAAGTGCATTACACTAGAGGTATGCAAAGCGATGCACAAATGACCAAACCAGCCCCAATCAGTCCTTATGCAGGCCCAAAACAGTAGGAAAATGGACTAAAATGGTGGCTCAAAAGGCACGAAAATAAAGCTCATGCAATGGTCCATAAATGAGACATACAAGCACAACCCTCAAATGCATATAAGGAGTGGAAAACATGGGAACGTGGTAAGCTTACATGCTCTGAAATACCATGTATAATGACCCCAAAACATGCAAACACCTCAATATAAGCATGCAATAGGCTTCAAAACTCAAAGCTAAGCAAGGGTATTGCACTACAACCATGCATAGCAAACATCATTCGACCATGAGGCCTAAAAACAGAGCTAAGGCAGTCCAAAATATGCACAAAATCAAGTTAGAACATGGCCAAAATATGCTAGAATCAAGGCCAAAACAACATGCATTATAAGCTAGTGAAGAGGATTTACACTACAAGCATGTGAAGCATTCAAGAGGCCACTAAACTAGCATAAGACAGAGGTATGACATGCTAAATAAAGACCAAAAATCCACTGAAACATGGTCAATGCTTGCAAGAATGACATGTTCCTTTGATATGCTATGAAGAGGGTTATTCTACACATGCAAGATGGACATCCAATATGGCAAAACAAGCTCTGGACAGAGCCTATGCAGGTCCTAAAACTCATCAAAAATGGCATGAAACATGGCTTGGAAGCATGCAAATAAAGGCTCCTTTGTAAGGCCAAAAATGCTAGAAAACAAAACAAGGAGAGAGAGGATCACCCCTCTCTGATTTTGGCACTCAAAACAGCATGCTAGCCACTGAAAATCCACTGGATTTTAGTGGCTAAAAGGCCAAACAAAGGCCAATACAAATGCTCTAAGGCATGGCTCAAAACAAGGTAAAATGAAGCATGCAAGGGAGTAGATGACCCCCAATGGAAAAATGATCATAGACAAACATGTTAAGGGCCTCAAAATAAGACTTTTTTCAGTTTACACCAAAGCTCAAATATGCTTGAAAGTATAGCTAAAAGATGAAGCAAAATAAAGCCTTAAAAAGGAGAAAGTGTGTTACCCTTGTAGCTTCAGCAAAACCAGCAGCTTCTTGGACCAAAAACCAGCTCTTTGAGACCTCTCAAGACCTTCCAAGAACCTTAGATCAATGGTGGAGGTGTGTGGCTATGAGGTGTGGTGTTAAAGGCCAAGAACAAACACCCTTTCTAAGCCTAGAATGTAGAGATATAGAGAGATATATGTGCTTTTCCTTAGACAAATTTTTTTCAACCTCTCTAAAGGAGAGGGAGGCCCTCTCTTATAGAGAAACAAGAGGGTTTAAGCTTCTTGGAGAAGTTAGAGCAAAGGTTCAAGAGGTTCAAACTTCCTCAAGAAGCTAAAATAAGGGTTCAAAAGGTTTAAGTTTCCTCAAGAAGCTAAAACAACGGTTCAAGCTTCCTCAAGAAGCTAAAACGAGGGTTCAAAAGGTTCAAGCTTCCTCAAGAAGCTAAAACAAGGGTTCAAAAGGTTCAAGTTTCCTCAAGAAGCTAAAACGAAGGTTCAAAATGTTCAAACTTCCTCAAAAAACCGTGCCAAACGGAGAAAGTTAAGCAGTCCCGAACCGAGGCGTACGGCCGACGGCTCCGAAAATCGAAAACTGGTCTCCAAACGGGAACAGTGGTCTACGACCACAAAAAGTAGCCTACGGCCACTGAGAGATGGTCTACGATACCTCTCCCTCCCTTCGGAAAGAGAAAACAGAACCTGGTTCGTAAACCGAGGCAAAGCACAAAAGAGTCCCGAGGTCCGGAGGCAAAGCTCTCAGCCGAGACTCTGTAACCTCAGAACGAGCACAACATGCGTCATCACCGAGTGCTCAATCGATGGCGTTTGAGTCTTAAGGTCGGTCAAAAATGGGGTGTCTACAGTTGCCCCTCTTTGACAGAACTCGAAAGTCATAAGTGACGGGAGTGAATGTCAAAGCCTAGAGACGACCCATTTTTGATGAGACCGAAGACTTAGACAAACAGGCGAGATAAACAAGAGATGTGTCCGCAGGTAGGGGCAAAATGCAAGAGACATGCACAAAGCCGGTCATAACTTATGATCATGTAAAGAAATCTGTAACGAAGCAAATATATACAATAAATGCAACAGTTTAAGCAGGAATGCAAAATTTTATCCAGGATGATTTTGATAATTGGACTTACATGCTACGCGAAGCCGGTTTGAAAATTGGACTTATACGCTACGCAAAGCCGATTTGAAGATTGGACTTATACGCTAAGTGATGCCAGTTTGAAGATTGGACTTATACGCTAAGCGAAGCCGGTTTGACAATTCAGGATTTATGCAATGCAATGCAATGTAATAGCTAGGAAGTGAAGGTACCTTACAAGAGCAATTGGCAATGACCTATCTCATGCTGCTGGGGACCTTCCCCTTCTTCTCGATTGAACCGCAGGTACTACTTTTCTCCCTGGCTATGGTCACAGCTTTCCCTATTCTCCAACAGGGTGACAGACTAGGTTGGTTCAGTATCTAGAATTGAGGCGCATACACATGTTATCTCAATCTATGGGGCTGCCATACAGATTTCAAGCCAAGGATATACCGCTGGGTATTTAAACCAGACTTTAGTCTCAGAAATCCCGAACCTTTGTGTTCTAGGCATAAGCCATTCGAACTCTAGTTTCCACCGTCTTATTTGGTCTCCTAGGAACTCACTGCAAATACAGGCAGGTGGCTATACCAGACCACCGGAAGTCGTTCGGGCACGACAAACACCAAAGGAATTGCACCTTTAGAGGATTTAAGGTCTCCTAGACCAGAGAGTGGACAAGATAGAGCGAACAATGCAATGCAGGATTTAAGGTCTCCTAGACCAGAGAGTGGACAAGATAGAGCGAACAATGCAATGCAGGATTTAAGGTCTCCTAGACCAGAGGATTTAAGGTCTCCTAGACCAAAGGGTGCACAAGACAGTGCGATGCCATGCACTAACAAGTGCTAGTGAGGTGCACAAAAAAGCGCGAACAATGCAATGCACTAAAAAGTGCAGGTAAGATGTGCAAGAAAGCGCGAACAACAAAATGCAATACACTAACAAGTGCAAGTAAGGTGCGCAAGAAAACATGAACAAAATGCAATGCACTAACAAGTGCAAGTAAGGTGCGCAAGATAGCGCGATAAAATGCATGCATAATGCAAGTGTGATGCGCAAAATAGCGCGATAAAATGCATGCATAACGCAAGTAATGGTCACGGCGCAAAATAACGCGATGCGCAAAACAGCGCGAGTACACAAGACAGTGCGATGCGCAAGAAAGCGCGAGTGTAAATTGCACAAGACAGTGTGATGCGCAAGAAAGCGCGAGTGTAAACTGCACAAAACAGTGCGATACGCAAGAGAGCACGAGGGTAAACTGCACAAAACAGTGCGATGCGCAAGAAAGCGCGAGTGATAAGAAATGTGAAAGTGCACAAGGCAGTGCGAGGGGAGATGCAGGGTTTAAGGTCTCCTAGACCAAAGTGAGTGCACAAGACAGTGCGAGTGATACAGAAATACAATGTGCACAAAACAGTGCGGGTGAGATAAAATGCACAGGAAAGTGCGATAAAATGCATGTTCTATGCAAGTGAGGAAGAATGCATTTTCTATGCAAGAGATATGAGCATTTTATATGCAAGTATGGAAGAGTGCATTTTCTATGCAACATGGAAAGCATATTCTATGCAATATTGAAAGCATATTCTATGCATGAGACAGGCATATGCTATGCAGCATTGAAAGCATATGCTATGCATGATTGGAAGCAAAGCATATTCTATGCAGAATCGAAAGCAAGCATGTTCTATGCATGAATCAAAACGATGCGCGACACGCATGCAACAGAAGTGTATATGAAAGTGCACATTCTATGCAATAGAGGAGCATCAAACATGTACTATGCTGCCTCCGATTTACCTCTCGGAGGACTTGGCAACACACTCAGCTCAAAAGGGGACACCCTGTCTACATGGGCGAGAGATAACATCTGCATGTGAAAACCATAGGTGCTGCTTGGACTGCCATTCTGACTTGAAGCAGGCTTAAGTTTGGGGTCGAGATATATTCATACTCCAGAGAAACGGCGAGGCCTAAGAAGGTGCACCTGGAATGCAGTCTCAGAATTGCCGAAGTTGAAACATGCTAAGATGCTCCAAATTTTCCCTCTTTTCTTTTGCTTTGCAGCCCGGAACCTATATAGCTTCAGATAGGTCCTTGTTCTATTGTTCTCTCATGACCTAGGTTGGACCGTTGCGGTTTATGAAAGAAACAAATGTGGAGAATGCCACAGCACTCTGAGCACAAAGCGATTTATTTTGAAATTGAAATGAGAAAAGGGTTCTCAACCGGGTATTGAGCCTACAACTGACCACAGCCAAAACGACTCAACAACGGAAAACAAAGGTAGAACAACCTAAACACAACTCAACAAAGGAAAAATAAGGTAAAACAACCTAAACACATCTATTGACACTCAAACGACTCAAAACAAGAATCGAGATAAACAAAACACACAGACACAACACTCAGCCGTGTTACAAAGGCAAGAGACCTTTCGATGCACGAGGAGCCAGTTTCTTCGGGCATTGTTTCCCATCCTTTCTCATTTGTGATTCTCGCATCACTTGGCCCTCAAGCTCTGTTTTTTTTTAAAAAAAGCCCTTTTCCTCACTTTTTTCTCTCAGCGCACATCTCTCTATTCTTCAATCTCTCATTTTTTATCTCTCCCCTGGGTGGTTGATGGATAAACATGAGGTTGTGGGCTCGTGTCCCTAGCATTCTGCTAGATGATTCTTCTTCTGCGCACAGCTAGTGAATTTCCCCACAGAGGGGTTGTGCTACAACTGGGTGTGTAGCCAATCTGCAGCTGACATCGGTTGGCGATGTTCTGCTGGGGAGTTTGGACGTGATCAGATGTGTCCAGATATGGGAGTGGAATACCCTGATCCATTCCAATTCGTGCTTCGCACTTGACTCGATACCTTGCTGCTTGGAGGATGAGAGAGCTTTTAGCCCTTTTCTATCAGCTTCCGTTGTGCCCTTCTTGGCGAATAAGGTGCCCTTTTCTGCAAATAGAGTGCCCTTTCTGGTGAGTATGTTAACAACGGGGAAAGACAAAACACCTGAGTCAACTATGCCCCTAGTTCATCATTTTGACCATTTTTTGTTTTTGGCTTCTGCTAAAACAATTTTAACCAAAATGAGGGTTAGATTAACATGCTTGTTCGATTTTTTGATTTAAAATCATGCAAGTCAGGCTATGAGCACTGAAAATTTTCCTTTTTTGGGTCCAAAAAATGGTCCAGTTTTGAAAAATGGAATACTTTTCAAGAAAATTAGTCAACCTCAGTAAAAATTCTCAAAAACTATTTTTGCAAATGGCCACTGCTCAACGAGCACAAAACCTACTCTTGAGACGCACAACCTCAGATCTATTACAATGGAAAATTGCCCCTTGTTTGAACGACACTCTATGGCAATAAAAAATTGCCCCTTGTCTGAATGGCACCTTAGCAGTGCATGGCAACGGAAGGTTGCCCCTGGTCTGAATAGCACAGCAGCACATGGCAAACAGTCCTCACAGTGACAATTATAACCAAATTCTCGGATATAGAGAAGACAATGATGACCAGAACCATTACATGGACACAGTCGAATTTGAAGTGTTTTATGGCTGGACTTCAGAATGAAGTTGTCTACGTATCTCAAAGATGGAAATCAAGCCTTACGTAGTTCGGGGTGTGGTACACTCGGGTATTAACCTCTCCTTTTGCGCTCTAACTTTTGCTAAGGCCGCCCTTTCTGGGTTTTCAACCTTGCGAGCTTTGTTCTTCTCTTCTTTTAAATTCTTTTCATTTCTTTTCTTTCTCATCTTTTCTTTTCATTTTCTTCATTTTTTCTTCTTTTCTTTTTTTTTGTGTTTTTCTTTTTTTTCTTTTTCTTCTTTTTCTTGCTCTAACTTTTGCTTGGGTCGCCCTTCCAGGTTTTCGGCCCAGCGAGCCTCTCAAGAGTAAAAGTGTAGCTTTGTCCATGTCAAATGGTTTTGAGATCTTGAGGTCATCTGAATCCAGGAGAATGGCTGTTGTTCGCTAATGATGTAGAAGTCCATCCAATGGAGGGTGAATTTGCCCCTAGTGTTGTGGATAGGAACTCGGTTGTCCCTCAGCAATGTCTTCTTCTTTCCTCCCTTCTGGGGTTTGGCATTCTTGCGGATCTTCATTGATTTGTGGAATGATCCATCTTCGGCTCTTCGAGCACAATCTGGCATGTTTTGCCCCTAGTTCGAGGGGTGTTTCTGATCTAGCTTTGCAAGCTTCTTTTGACGACATCTGATCTACTTGATCTGACTTCCCTGTCCCTAGTTCGAGGGCTGTTTCTGATCCGGCCACACAGGCCTTACATGGTGGTTAACCGTTGAACATTCTGAATCTAAGTTCAAGATTCGAAAGCAAGGGGTTGAGTCTTGAGGCTAAGAGCGATCCTAGGCTGCACAATCTCAAGAGCGATTCCACACAGGTCTTCGCAGGACCGCGCAAAACATTTTTTAAAATTTTTTAAGAAAGCGACAAATCGCTCGTGCTGAAGACAGTGTAGAACCAATCTGGATCAAGCCAGAGTCCTTCTCAGTACTCACATGAACAAACATGATTTCATTCATTAAAGGCTTAGCATGCCTCTCTTTCTCTCAATTGATCAAATTTTGCAAAACCCGAGGAATTCCTCCCTCATCGTTTTCATCACAGTGTTTGAAAAGTTTTGGAAAACTTAGGTCAATGCAATGAGTTCAAGGCACAGAAAATTAGGCAAAAAGTACTGTCGTTTCATTCAAACTTTCTGGCACAACTGGCGCAGGGTAGAAGCAAACACAAGGGTGTGAAAATCACTGTTGTTCATTCAAATCTATTGGCATTACTAGCTCCAAGGCAAAAACAGACTCAAAAGAAAACGAAAAGACAAACACCAAACAAGCAAGTGATGTTCGAGGTAACACCCCCGAAATCACTCGACTCCGACAAAACATGATTGACTCGATACAACAAGGCAGACCCGACTGACTCAGTATAAAAAGACTGACTCTATACAAAACAACAAGACTGACCCAATACCCAAGTCAGGAAGCACAAAAGCTAGCATTCGCAAATGCTTAAAATAGTACGTGCCATACGCCACATCTGGAGTATACTGAGCGCCGCCCGCAGGTGGTTCATCCCCCGATCACATACTTGTACTATCCCCCAAGTTCACTGATCCAAAGACGATGGACTTTGCTGAGCTTGGTGGGATGATGACCTCGTTGTCAAACAAATCTTCTACTTCGTGGTGAAGACGAAAGCAATTGTTGATGCTGTGACCGGTTTGTTGATGGTACACACAATACTGGGTAGTATCATGACTGGGTAGAAAACGACCAGGGAGAGGTCGAGGCTCAAGGGGTTTGAGATGGCCTTTTTCAACAAAGATTTGAAGAGCCTTAGACAAGGGCATATAGAGGGCATGGAAGACCCTACGACCTCGGGGTTGGTACTTCGAGGTTTGTGGATTTTTACTGGGCGCACTAGCGAAAGGGTCAGTAGGTGCTGGCTTGGTTTGCTAATCTCTTCCGAGTGTAGGATTAGAGCTCAAAGGATCGTTTTTGGTACGACAACCCTTCTCCTAGTTTTTCCCTTGACTTAGACTGCCCCTAACTTGAGTGGCGAAAGTGTCATCCATAGTTTTTGCAACAACTGTGAGGACTTGCTCTTTGTTCAGTCCCTCGGCTTTCAAAGTCTCAACAGCCAACAGAAGATGTTCATGGGGATCCACGCCCGCCCCTACCTTGTTATTTCCACTCACCTCCACTTTGCCAAGGGTTTGGCTTTCTTCAAATGCAGCCCGTCCCAAGATTGAGGAGCCTTTTGACATGAAATTCCCAGTATGTGGTGTGGTTGATGATGGAGCCAATATCCCAAAGGCTAAATCTGCCACAGTTCTTTGAAGATCTTCAATCATTCTCATCAACTCGGAAGTAGTGGGTTCACAGGTTTGAGATGATTGGGGTTCAGGTGCATCCATCATGCATAAGTCCATGCTTTCTGGGATAAACACCTCAGGCTTGGGTAAATGGGCCGGGGTGATGTATATGCTGGGGTCATAGGTGGACGGCAGTGTATGGATGAGATTGAGGTGGGCAGGAGATGTTTGGTCATTGGGGTCTGAAGGTGGAGCTATCGTCCAGTTGTCAATGAGATTTTGGACCTCATGACGAAGGCGGTAGCAATGGTCGGTGCCATGACCACGCTGCTGATGGTACACACAATACTTGGAGGGATTATGTCTGGCTGGGAGTGGGTCAGGCAGAGGTTGGGGATCGAGGGGTTTGAGATACCCTCTTTCCATCAAGACTTTTAGTGCGCTAGTTAGGCTCATATAGAGAGGAGTGAAAGTTCTGCCCTGAGCTCAGGCTGGGCCGGCGGTTTGTAGGCTTGGATTGGCAAAAGGGTCGGCTATGGCGATTATATTGATTTCAGTGGGTTTGGGAATAACGCTGCTACCAGCATTGGTACTCCTTGTAAAAACCCTCTTTATCGGTTCACTTGTTCTGGGAATGATCCCACTGTTGAACGTATTCTCGATTTGAACCCCCAGTTCATGCAAACTTTTGAAAGTGAATAGCGGGGAGACTATCAACTTTTGCAACATATCATGCTCGAGGTTTCGCACCATCATCTACACTTGATCCCTCTCAGAAGGGCGATCTGTCATCTGTGCTATCTTTACTCTCCACCTTGTAACAAATTCCACAAAAGGCTCTATTGGGTTCTGGCAGGTTGTTTCAAGCTCTTCCATGGTCATTTCAACTTGGGTATTGTAGGAATACTGATCGACAAAGGCCTCAGCCAGTTCTTCCCAGATTTGCTTCACTTTATCCTCCAACCTAGCGTACCAAGTGGCTGCTACAGCTGACAGGGTTCTTCCATACAAAGAGAGTTTCTGTGGCTTAGTCAAACCCATCGGCTTCAGGACATCCAAGAAAAGCCGGATATATACCATAGGATCTCCAGACCCGTCGAAACGGTCAATATGTGGCATTTTGAATCTGTTTGGGAGCCGTACGGCAGCCTCAGTGTATCCCTTCTCAATGTCGGGAATGGAGTTAATGCCCTGTGCCTTTTTGAATTGCTTCTCAAGGTTCGCAATTTTCACTGCAGTCGGATTGAACTCATTAACATGAAAGGGTTGAAGCCTCTCAGTAGGCTGCACCAGGGGTGTGGAAACTCGAGCTTGAGCCAACCCTTCTTGGGGAACCAGACCATGCAAATCTTCAGCTAGCGGAAGTGGATCAAAGTTCGTCTAGGGTCTCGAGGTTGGATGTGCGGTAGATGCCCTAGATGGGCGCTGCGTTTCAATACTAGTCTCAGCCTGCATGGCAGTTCCCTGATTTAACGCTACTATCACGGCCACAAATTCTTCCAAACCCTGTGCCAGCACGATCTGCTGAGTCTGATCAAAGGTGATGTGACTGGCGACTGACGGATCAGATGAACCGGTGAGCCCTGACTAGCCTTTCTTTGCCTTGCCTCAGCGAAAGAACACTAGTTGCCCTTGAATTGAATCTCTGACCTAACAAAGTCTATCAGCATAAGTCCAATGAACCCGGGGGATATCAGAGCCTTCTGAAGCTATAGTTCCAGGACTACCCCCTAGCAAAAGAAAAAACAAACAGCATCTCAGCCTGATTTCATCAAAACAGATATGAGCAGCCGAATAACTGTGCTCTCTTCTGAATTCTGTCCAAGATTCTGCCTGTAAACTGATACCCTCAGGTCAAACTGATTCCCCACATACTGATACCCTCAGGCCTGATATCCAGACTTGCAAACTGATACACACAGCCCTGCAGAGACACACGCTGACAGCACATAGCAGGCAAATGAGAGCCAAAACACCCTTATGTTGGGGTAGGGTTTCCCTGTCCTATTTTGTCAGGAGCTAGGGTTTCACTACGCACGCAGCGGTTTCAAACAACCTATAATCAAGTAAGCAACCTATCCTAGCTTGGAATGGTCACTACGGATTTCAATATGCACTAGGTCGAATGGTCAAAAAGGGTGCCCTGGTAAAAATCAGGGTTTGTGTTCCCATCGTGGCAGAGCCTGTAACCGGTCAACCTTATGGCACGCTTCTCAAAGTGAGCCTCTGGCAAACCGTTCAGGAATAGCATATGGCAAACACGGTAATGCACATGCAATGCAAAGAAACACATAAGTGTAGTCAAAACAAGATATCATGAGTTCGAGTCAAGTTCTCTAACTCCCTAGCGGAGTCGCCAGAAACTGTAGACGTCCCCGAACGTCCCGGGAGTAAATCCCGTTTTGTTCATTTGGGCTTACTACAGTTCAGGACTCAATGTCACGGTCCTGTATCTAATCTCGTAGAGTGCAATGCAAGATCGATGAATTATCAAAGAGTCCAAATTCGACAAATCATTTTTGAAAAACTGATTTTTAGAAAGAAGTGCCAAACATGGACTGCTTTGCCATATACAGAGTCGCCACCTAAATATTTATTTTGGAGGGAATTTAGGAAATCTGGACTCGTTGCCTAAGGCCACGTGTCTGTCATCACCAAAGTTGCCTCGGCTCGGGAACTTGGGTACGATTGGGGAAGGTCAGCTATGAGCACCCCCGCTCGCCCGATCAAAGATCGGCCACTACTAAGCATGATATCGAGTTTTGAAAACATATGTGCTCTTATTCCGGTTATTAGTCTAGAATTACTATGTGATGCGCACAGCATACAAGTATAGACTGGGTCGCCTGAATTGGAACAAAACATCTCATGTTCATTTTGAAAAATGGTTTGAAGGTGCTACTCGCAAGTAGGCTAAGACGTGGATTTTGCCACCCTCGGGTGGGCTTAGAAAACATGATTTTGCCACTCTCAAGTGGGCTTAAAACTCTCATTCAATGCATTGTTCCAATTCAAATAACCCAACCTCCACCCACAGGCATTCAGGCAGTTGTATCACATAAGCAAATAGCCTCATGGTAAGCATGCTATCATGGCAGTCACTCACACGCATGCAAGGATGCTAAAGCATAAACACTCACCGAGTACTCCAAGCCAAAACAGGAACTAGTTACGAATCAATGCATGATCCTAGTTCATGTTAAGATGGCTAATGCAACACATGCAAAATGCAACTAAGATAGGCTCGGTTATTCTAAACATGGCATATGAAATACAACAGATAACATGTATTCAACTTGGAATTGAAATACAATGCAATTAGTATGATGCGCCGAGCCTGGTGCATGCAAGACAGATGAATGAATGCAAACATGCAAGCATAAGGATGCTAATTGAAACGTGCCCTAAAACTAACCATCGAAAGTAAGTAAGTAAAAGGGAGAAAGACGTGGGGTTGGAAGACATACATCATACACATGCACACTTATTAAAACATTGCCTTCCTTAGAGGGTCCGAATGAATAATACACAACCAACTAGCTAATCTAAGCTAATCAAGCTAATTATTACACAACATTAGCTAATTAACAAATTAACTAAATAAGCAAATGAACTAGCATACAAACTACATATGATGGACCGCCTCAGCTCCGCTTTGAATGATGAGGGATGCATGCATGCTCGGGTCGCCTCGTCGGGAAATCCATCGCGATGCCCCGATTTGCCTCTGTTTGCAACTGGTCCCAGAATACTGTACAAAGCTCCAGAAGGCTGAAACTCCACCATGGGAACCTGTAGGGATACTGCCGACCAGTTTTTGCTGCTGGTTTTTGGTTTGCTGCAACAGAGAGCAAGAAAGGGGCATGGCAAAGTATTTTCAACATATGTGTGCACGACCACTCTCCCCATCATTGCATAAGCTCTAGGAAGGGTAGTCCTCGATCCTCGTGCCACCAATCTTGCATCTCGATGTATGATGGCTGAGGAGTCGAATTGCACGACTCGATATGAAATAAATGCACATACGAACACAATAAGGCCTAAACTCCATCATGGGTTGTCAAGAGTGTCAGCGACTGAGAATTGAAGCACGTTTCATCACTTTGAGTATGAAACGTCCCTCATTTCCCGTGTTTGGACAAACTCCTATTCCAAACATGATGCAACACACAATGCACGCACCAATGCAACTCTAGCATGCAACCTAAATGCAATGCAACTAAATGATGCAAACATGCAAGGGATGACATGCAAGGGTGCGGCTAGCATACGCAATGCTATGAACTAAGAATGGCATACTCAATGCACATGACGCATAATGGCATACGCAATGCACATATGAAGACTATCAATGAGATGATCAAGGCATCCACAATGCAATGGTCAATCATGCAACAACATGGACTATATGGCATATGCAATGCAAGATGGACTTAAACCAAGATGGATGGACCTCAGCCACATCCAAATCAGTGGCCAATAGGATGAAAATGAGACAACAAAATAATGTGCAAACTTGCACAAATGCAAGGGACCAAACCTAAGGCACAAAGTGCAACTCTACCAAAGCATGGCAAGCATGAAATATGGCATACAATGACACAAGTTCCAGCTCTAAAACGGCATACAAGGCGGTCCCAAATCATGCAAACAACTCACCCGATGCATGTTGGATGACTTAAGTACCGAAATTAGTGAAGTGCGTTACACTAGAGGTATGCAAAGCGACGCACAAATGACCAAACCAGCCCCAATCAGTCCCTATGCAGGCCCAAAACAGTAGGAAAATGGACTAAAATGGTGGCTCAAAAGGCACGAAAATGAAGCTCATGCAATGGTCCATAAATGAGGCATACAAGCACAACCCTCAAATGCATATAAGGAGTGGAAAACATGGAAACATGGCAAGCTTACATGCTCTGGAATACCATGCATAATGACCCCAAAACATGCAAACACCTCAATATAAGCATGCAATAGGCTTCAAAACTCAAAGCTAGACAAGGGTATTGCACTACAACTATGCATAGCAAACATCATTCAACCATGAGGCCTAAAAATAGAGCTAAGGCAGTCCAAAATATGCACAAAATCAATTTAGAACATGACCAAAATATGCTAGAATCAAAGGCCAAAACAACATGCATTCCAAGCTAGTGAAGAGGATTTACATTACAAGCATGTGAAGCATTCAAGAGGCCAGTAAACCAGCATGAGACAGAGGTATGCCATGCTAAATAAAGCCCAAAAACCCACTGAAACATGGTCAATGCATGCAAGAATGACATATTCCTTTGATATGCTATGAAGAGGGTTCTTCTACACATACAAGATGGACATCCAATATGGCAAAAAAAGCTCTGGACAGAGACTATGCAGGTCCTAAAACTCATCAAAAATGGCCTGAAACATGGCTTGGAAGCATGCAAATAAAGGCTCCTTTGTAAGGCCAAAAATGCTAGAAAACGAAACAAGGAGAGAGAGGGTCACCCCTCTCTGATTTTGGCACTCAAAATAGCATGCTAGCCACTGAAAATGCACTGGATTTCAGTGGCTAAAAGGCCAAACAGTGGCCAACACAAATGCTCTAAGGCATGGCTCAAAACAAGGTAAAATGAAGCATGCAAGGGGGTAGATGACCCCCAAAGGAAAAATGATCTTAGACAAACATGTTAAGGGCCTCAAAATAAGACTTTTTTCAGTTTACACAAAAGCTCAAATATGCTTGCAAGTATAGCTAAAAGATGAACCAAAATAAAGCCTTAAAAGGGAGAAAGTGTGTTACCCTTGTAGCTTCAGCAAAACCAGCAGCTCCTTGGACCAAAAACCATCTCCTTGAGACTTCTCAAGACCCTCCAAGAACCTTAGATCAATGGTGGAGGTGTGTGGCTATGAGGTGTGGTGTTAAAGGCCAAGAACAAACACCCTTTCTAAGCCTAGAATGTAGAGATATAGAGAGATATATGTGCTTTTCCTTAGACAATTTTTTTAAACCTCTCTAAAGGAGAGGGAGGCCCTCTCTTATAGAGAAACAAGAGGGTTTAAGCTTCTTGGAGAAGCTGGAGCAAAAGGTTCAAGCTTCTTGGAGAAGCTAGAGCAAAGGTTCAAGAGGTTCAAACTTCCTCAAGAAGCTAAAATAAGGGTTCAAGAGGTTCAAACTTCCTCAAGAAGCTAAAATAAGGGTTCAAAAGGTTCAAGCTTCCTCAATAAACTAAAACGAGGGTTCAAAAGGTTCAAGCTTCCTCAAGAAGCTAAAACGAGGGTTCAAAAGGTTCAAGCTTCCTCAAGAAGCTAAAACGAAGGTTCAAAATGTTCAAACTTCCTCAAAAAACCGTGCCAAATAGAGAAAGTTAAGCGGTCCTGAACCGAGGCGCACGGCCGACGGCCCCGAAAATCGAAAACTGGTCTCCAAACGGGAACAGTGGTCTACGACCACGAAAAGTAGCCTACGGCCACTGAGAGATGGTCTACAAGATCTCTCCCTCCCTTTGAGAAGAGAAAACAGAACTTGGTTCGCAAATCGAGACAAAGCACAAAAGAGTCCCGAGGTCCGGAGGCAAGGCTCTCAGCCGAGACTGTGTAACCTCAGAACGAGCACAACATGCGTCATCACCGAACGCTCAATTGATGACGTCTGAGTCTTAAGGTTGGTCAAAAATGGGGTGTCTACAATGACGTTTCAAAAAAAAATTTAGGGCGTCACAGTTTGGTATCAGAGCCTAGGTTTGAACCTTTGGGCCATGGGTAGTAGTTTATTATTTTTACATTTAAGAAAACCTAACGTTAATTTGTAATTTTCGGTGACTTGAGTAAGTTAGAACCTTTTTATTTGTAGGATGCCAGGGTCATCAGACATTAACTCTAACGAGGAAAATTCGGTGGAAAACTATGACATAGAATCTGACCCAAGTGAAGAAGTGGAGATGCCTATAGAAGACTATGAATCCATAGAATCTAACCCAAGTGAACAAGTAGAGATGCCTATAGAAGACTATGAATCTGAGCCTAAGCTTGAGCCTGAAACTGATCCTGAACTTGAGCCTGAACTTGAGTCTGAAGAAGTTGTACCAATATGCAACCCCCTGGAGGTTATTGTGATTGAGTCAGACACTGAAGATGAGTCTATGGAAAGCAATACTGAGGAGAGCACTGAAGATGTAGGAGCCACGTTTGGGGGTTGGGATGTGTGAAACGGGTTGCAGATTGGCTCTTTTGTATATGTCAGACTTCATCCCCTAGGAGGTTGTGCTTGGAAAGCTGAGAGTTGGGTGGGTACCTATATCGGACCTGTCCAGATTCTAAGACAAAAGACTCCCTGGGTATATCAATTAGGCCTCTTCCCGGATGGTTTCACCGATAGGGTGGGCGACCTTTTTGACTTTTGGAGCCTTCAGTGTATCATGCCCGACCCAAGCAGAATTGTGAGGAGAGATGGGTCAACGGACTTCAGAGACTAGAGGACCTATCGGGAGGAGCTGGTGCTGCTGCTAGGGCATCGTGTGTGCGAAACTGCTATCTTCGTGAGGGTGCTGTGGCGATTCATGGGGCTTTTCCAAGCCACATGGGAGCCGAAAGCCCTTGTGTGGAGAGACTTTCCTTGGCTATTTTAAGGAGTCTTAAGGGAATTATAAACTAGGCTAACCAATTGTTTTGTATGCTCACATGTAAAATTGCCTAGTTTAGAATTGTGAGTGTAGGAGTTAACTTGGATTGTAGGGGCTATCTTTTGCCCGTAGTATGTTATTTAATCTTTTCCTTTGTTTGCATGTATTTTGCTGGTTGTAGCTTATCTAGTCTAATTAATGAAGTTTTTTTTTTTATTTTTTATTCTTGCATATAAATATAGTAACATATAATAATAATAATAAATAAATAAATGAATAAATCACCAAAAAATCCCATCATGCAGAATGGCTGGGCGAACAAGAAATAATAACAACGGTAATGGTGATTGAGTGCCTGACGGGGATGTCGCTCGAATTATACGCGCGATTGCTGATAGGGTAGGCAATATATCACCCCGAAACTAAGATCAAAACAAATTGAAAATGATAGCAAAATTTGAAAAGCTACGTCCCCACAAATTCCATGGTGGATTAAACCCCCATGAAGCTGAAGCTTGGTTAAGACAAATTAAGAAGTTGCTAGATACTTCCGACATCCGAAACGAACAAGATAGAGTGACCATGGCGGCATTTCAAATGGAAAGGGAAGTAGATCATTGGTGGGAAATGATCAAAAGTACTCGACAAGTAGAGACATTAACTTGGAGACAGTTCGAAGACCTGTTCATGGAAAAGTATCTTCCTAACTCGCTAAGACAAGAAATGATTCATAAGTTCCTCAAACTAAAACAAGGAAAAATGCCAGTCGCTCAATATGCGAACCGTTTTGAAGCTCTTTCACGGTACGCTTCAGCCATAGTAGCAAATGAAGAGGATAAGGTTAGGCGATTTGAATGGGGTTTGGATACAGACATTAGAGGAAGGTTGATCGCAGTGCAACTTTCCACCTATGCTCAAATAGTGGATCGAGCTTTAATTGTGGAGCGAGAATTAGCAGATTCTGAGCGCACTAGAAATCAACAATCAAGGAACAACAACCAACCACGCGGAGGAGGTCCAGTCTGCAACACCAGAAACCATCCTACACCAGCACCTTATGCCGGAGGGATGCAGTAGCAACAAAGGTAGAATCGAGGAAACCAGCAAGGAGGAAACTTTGTAAATGAGTGGAAAGGAAGATGTTTCAGATACGGCCAACAGGGGCATCGTCGAAGTGAGTGTCCTCAAGGTGGGGAGTATTTTATGGATCAGCGAGGGGCACAACAAATGCCAACCAGGGCAAGGTTCTAAGCCTGCTCAAAATACTCAGACCAACAAAAGGCAGCCACAAGCCTCTAGGAATGCAGGCCAACCAAGAACACAACCACAAGGACCTGGAAATGGAAAGAAACCATGAGAGACTAACCAACAGGCAGTAGGGAGAATGTATGCTCTCCAAGAAGAAGAAGATGTTGATAACCCATCAGTAATTCAAGGTATGTTAATCCTTATGAATTCTTGGGTTAAAGTATTGTTTGATTCTAGAGCTTCGCATTCTTTTATATCCACTGCATGTGTGACAAGTTTGGGTCTAGAGCCAGAGACGCTAGGGATAGCTATGAGTGTCGCTTCGCCCTTAGGAGGTCAAACCCGAGTAAATCTAGTATGTAAATCTTGCGAGCTAGAAATCTCCGATTCATATTTGATCTGTGATCTAAGAGTTATGGATATGTCTGATTTTGACGTCATCCTAGGAATGTACTGGTTGTCAGTTCATCGAGCCGTTATTGATTGTTACTGTAAGACAGTGGCAGTATCCTCCCTTAACGGCACATAAGTTCAATTTAAAGGAGATAGACAAGATTCTCTAACTCCAACGTGTCGCAAGTCGCGATGGCATGATCAACTAAACGGATGGTTGGCAAGCCTAATTTTGGAAGACGAAAATCGAAAGGATCCAGGATTACCCCATGTGGTGTGCGAATACGTTGACGTTTTCCCTGATGAATTACCGGGATTACCCCCAAAACGAGACGTAGATTTCACGATTGAGCTTCAACCTGGGACTTCACCGATTTCAATAGCACCACATCGTATGGCGCCAGCTGAACTTTGAGAATTAAAGGAGTAGTTGCAAGAACTGTTGAATAAAAAGTTCATCAGACCAAGTACGTCTCCTTGAGGAGTGCTAGCATTATTCGTGAAAAAGAAAGATGGAACCTTAAGATTGTGCATCGATTACCGACAACTAAATCGAGTCACCATTAAAAATCGATATCCCCTACCCAGAATTGATGACTTGTTCGATCAATTAAGAGGCTCAAAATGTTTTTCCAAAGTTGACCTTAGGTCGGGATATCACCAACTTCATGTCAAAGAAGGAGATATCCCCAAAACTGCGTTTCGAACCCGTTATGGCCACTATGAGTTTGTGGTAATGCCATTTGGTTTGACGAATGCGCCTGGGGTATTCATGAGTTTAATGAACAAAATCTTTACACCCTATTTGGACCAATTTGTGGTAGTGTTCATTGATGATATTTTGATATACTCACGATCGGAGGAAAACCACGAGCAACATCTGAGAACCGTTTTGCAAATTCTAAGAGAGAACCAATTGTATGCTAAAGCTAGCAAATGTGAATTTTGGTTGAAGGAAGTAAAATTCTTAGGTCATGTTGTGTCTGAATCAGGAATATCAGTGGATCCTGCTAAAGTAGAAGCAGTAATGGGGTGGAAACAACCTAAGAATACGTTTGAGATTCATAGTTTCTTGGGATTAGGAGGTTATTATAGGAGATTCATTTAGGATTTCTCCAAATTAGCCAAGCCGATGACACGCCTAATGCAAAAAGGAGTAAAGTTTGAATAGGATGAAGCGTGTGAGCAGTCATTTCAAGAACTCAAAAAGAGACTGACAAGCGCTCCTATATTAATCATACTCGAACGTGACGTTGGGTACACCATTTATTGTGATGCCTCTAAAGAAGGGTTAGGTAGTGTGTTAATGCAAAACGGGAAGGTAGTAGCTTACGGATCAAGACAATTGAAGAATCATGAGAAAAATTATCCTACTCACGATCTAGAGTTGGCGGCTGTGGTCTATGCACTTAAGACTTGGCGACATTACCTTTATGGCGAAAAATTTGAGGTATTTGCCGATCACAAAAGCTTGAAGTACTTGTTCACATAAAGAGATTTGAACATGAGGCAGAGACGCTGGATGGAGTAACTTGAAGATTACCAATTCACCTTGTCTTATCATCCCGGGAAGGCTAATGTTGTAGCAAATGCACTAAGTCGAAAGACAAGAGAGATTGTAGCCAACATATCAATTAAAGAATGGGAAATGATAAGCACCGTGAATGGGTTTAAGTTACAACCAGAGACTCAGAATGGGAAGGGTAGGTTGTTTACAATAGTTACAACACCCCAACTTCTTACCAAAGTGTTGGAAGCCCAAAGATTTGATCAGGAGACCGACTTCATCAAGGCCCGATTAGTGTCCCGGGAATCTTCACCGGATTGGACACTCCATCAAGACGGTAGTTTAAGGTATTTAGGTAGAATTTTTGTGCCAAACATCGAACAATTAAGAGACGAAGTACTTAAAGAATTTCACCATTTAGTTCTTGCAGTTCATCCAGGAGGAAACAAGATGTACCAGGATCTTAAGCGACAGTATTGGTGGAGTGGAATGAAGAAGGACGTTGCTCAATTCGTATCTAAGTGCTTGACGTGTCAGCAAGTGAAGGCAGAATATCAAAAGTCGGTAGGGAAACTCCAACCTTTACCAATACCTAAGTGGAAATGGGAACACATAACAATGGATTTTGTAACGGGATTACCTCGGTTGCCGCAAGGCCATGATTCCATTTAGGTGGTGGTTGATCGATTAACTAAGATGGCGTATTTTCTACCAATAGGACCAGCAGACACACTCGAATCTTTAAGTCGTTTATTTATTCGAGAAATCATTAGATTGCACGGAGTACCAGTCTCAATAGTGTCAGATCATGATTCTCGTTTTACGTCACAATTCTGGCAAAGTCTGCAGAAAGCCTTGGGTACAGAGTTGTGTTTTAGTACAGCTTTTCACCCTCAAACTGACGGTCAATCAGAAAGAACAATTCAGACTTTAGAAGACATGCTTCAAGCTTGTGTGATGGACTTTAAAGGTAGTTGGAAGAAACACTTACCATTAGTCGAATTCTCTTACAATAACAGTTTTCAAACAAGTATTGGTATGGCACCGTATGAAGCTTTGTACGGACGGCCTTTCCGGTCACCAATATGTTGGACAGAAGTCGGAGAAGCACCTCTTTTAGGGCCAGAGTTAGTTCAAGAAACTACAGAGAAGGTGAAACTAATTAGGCAAAGGCTTGAGACCGCTCAGAGTAGGCAAAAAAGCTATGCAGATCAAAAGAGAAGACCTTTAGCATTTAAAGTTGGAGATCATGTGTTTCTGAAAATACAGCCTCGCCGAGGAGTTATTCGTTTCAGAAAGAAGGGAAAGTTGTCACCTTGCTTCATTAAGCCTTTCGAAATCTTGGACAAAATAGGAGAAGTGGCATACCGCTTGGCTCTACCACCTCAACTGGCTGGAGTACATAATGTATTCCACATCTCTATGCTACAGAAATACGAGCCACACTCTTCTCACATCATCAATTGGGAGGAAATTAATCTTGATGAAGATGTGACATTTGAGGAAAAGCCTGTCAAGATTTTAGATCATCGCGAGAAGAAATTACGAGGTAAAACTATACTGTTGGTTCGAGTTCTCTGGAGACATCGTGGGATGGAAGAGTCAACGTGGGAGCGAGAAGATATTATACGTGTCAATTACCCTCAACTTTTTGAGTCTAAAGGTACGAATTAATTTCGAGGACGAAATTTTTTTTTAGGAGGGTAGATTGTGAAAACCCATATTTAAATTATTCTTAAAAGAAAATTAATTAATTAATTAATGTTATTCAGAACCTACCTAAAATATAGAATAGTGAAAAAAAAAATTAGTTTTAAATTAATCCAATTCTATTACTAACAAAGACCTTATTAAGAATAATAAGGTATTGATGTTCAATAATTATTGTTATAAATTATTATTAAAATATATATATATATATAGGAGAATCAGATTCGGTGGCAAGGGTATACCACATGCTAACTTGCATGTTGGCTTGGTAAATTCCACCAAATGATGGCTTTTGGGTAGAGTGAAGTTTATGGCAGGGAATAACATCATGAAAAGAGAGAGAGAGAGAGAGAGAGAGAGAGAGAGAGAGAGAGAGAGAGATCTGCCTATATATATCGTAGGTAGACTTAGTTCATGGACACATACAAACAAAAGAAGGAGTATATACGGGTGAGGAGAGATTTAGTAGAGGGAAAGAAGAGGGGAGGTTAAGGAAGCGAAATTTTTCTTCCACTTCATCACCCATTTGAATCCTACTATTAAGTAAGAAAACCCTCTCAATCCTCTCATTTTTTTATATATTTGAAATTTTCAGATTATATATGATAAATTGTCTAAACTGTGTTGAGAATAATCTGTTTTGAATCTGCCAGTATGTTTACCCGAATTTTTAGACAATTTTATACTCAAAATTTCGAGATGATTTCTGCTACAAAGTTGTTGATAATGATGTCTAGTTTATCCAGAAATTTTGGAAAAAAATTTTGAGCTTTCTACGAATTTATAAAAATATTTTTACTAAATCTGAAACTGTGTTAAGAATAATCTGTTTTGAATCTGGCAGCATGTTTGCCCGAATTTTTAGACAATTTTATACTTAAACTTTTGAGATGATTTCTACTACAAAGTTGTTGATAATGATGTCTAGTTCATCCAGAAATTTGGCAACAATTTTTGAGCTTTCTACGAATTTATACAAATATTTTTACTAAATCTGAAACTGTGTTGAGAATAATCTATTTTGAATCTGCCAACATGTTTGCCCGAATTTTTAGACACTTTTATATTCAACATTTCGAGATGATTTCTTCTACAAAGTTGTTGATAATGATGTCTAGTTCATCCATGAATTTTGGCAACAATTTTTGAGCTTTCTACGAATTTATACAAATTTTTAACTAAATCTGAAACTGTGAGACAGATTTTACTATGTATTTGAAAATTTATTTGAAATTCTATACTAAGCCAAATCTGGTAATTTCTAACTAAAAGATGAAATTTGAGAAGTCTAGTTTTATGATAAATTTTTAGATTATGGATTTGATCTATAAATTTAAGCATGGAATTAATGTAAGAAAATGTGACGAATCTGTGTCAAAAAAAAAATTGCTGGAAATTTTACAAGATTATTTACACCTTCTTTTTCTGAAATTCTTTCTGAAAAGTGACCTAAACATCCCTATTGAGTATTCTGTTCAATTGCACAAATTTTAGAATTGTGTAAATAATTTATTTATAAATTTTAATACCGGGTATTCAGGGTGAGCCCTGGTTTTTAATAACTTTTAAGTAAATTGTGTCGCGAAATCCTAAGTTGGCACGGGGATTATTTGAACCCTTATCGATATTTTGTTTTGGAATAAGGGTGGATGTGCAGGTGGCACGCAGGGAAGTTATGTACCCCTGGCAGACCGTTCCCTTGGGGCAGACCACGAATGTCACGGCTTGGGTATATAACTCCAGGCATGGACATATTTGGTAGTTATTGAATATTTGACCAAGGGGGGGTTTCCAAATTAACCGTGGCCATGACTTAGTGGTTGGTAAGTTAAACCTCTTTGGCGAGATTTCAAAGGTCACCTAAGTTATTAAAATTATTTGAGGTATTTTAATGGTTGTAACTTATGTTTACGATTATATTATTATCTCGTATTTATAATCTCATTATTTTTTCTCAAAAAGAATGATAGGTTGGTTATGTTTTCTTACTGTGTTGCAAAACTCATGGCATATATTTTGTTGCCCTGGCGTTTCATGCCAGATTATGTCGAAGAAGGGACTGAGGCTGAAATTTGAGCTGCTGCTAGTATCAAACCTTGGCTAACTTAGAGTCAAGATTTTATCAAAACAAAATCCTGTTATTTCTTACATTAGTGTTTAACTATGTTGTGACGTTGTGTGTGAACTTGTAGTTTTATTTTGTTGTTGGACTTTGACTATGTAAGAATTTAAAATTTCCTAATTAGTAGTTAAAATTTTATCTAGCAAGTTATTGTTATTTAAATCTTATGACGTTTCAAAAAAAAATTTGGGGCGTCACAGGGACTACTGACAAGGGTAAGCCCATAAAGATTATAGCCCACCATTTAGGGCCCAATGCATAACTCAAATACTAAAGCCCAGCATTACTGAAGCCCCACGTAGCAATAAGAACCAATGACAACAAGACACATGGCAAGAGAAGGGTAAGCCACATAAGCAGACATAGATCTGCAAAGTTATTGCCACTGCACATCGCCATTAATGAAGCCCCTTACAGCATTTATTGCGATAACCCCTCTCTGTCGAGACAGAACGCCTTCACCATGAACAAGGTAAGCTAGAGCATAGAATTTCGGCCAAAGTGACAGGTCGGAAGGGACAACAAAATGATTACCAAAGGATATAAGCAGACGTCGAAGACAAGAAGAAGGTTAAGCTTTTCTATCTCTAATTCATCTCTACATTCCACTTCTCTCTCTAACTTGCTCGTCAGAGGGTTCGCTGGCGAACTCCCCGTTCCCCGTTGAACTCGTGTACAGGTCTTCTAGTAGGCTTGATCACTTGGACACCGATTTGAGGAGCGTGGATCAGCCCAACCCGTTCCATCTGGAACCCGCTGTATCATCATATTGAATTGTGAACCATTGAGTTGTAGTCTCATATTGGTTGCTTGATAATAATGAATTTGACTAATTGATTTACCCGAAATGGTAGAATGGAAATGAATTGAGATATTGGTTATCTATATTGAATGACCTTGAAAAGAGTATGTGTTGGTTAAGAATGTTGCACATTTATCTGATGCTCATATTTTAGTTAATTCTCATGTATGGATTAGCATATCTCTACTGGGCTTTAGCTCACTCTACCTTGGGAAACCATTTTCAGGTACAGGTGGCATACCACCTCCAAGGACATAGCTTGGGAGGCTTAGAGGCTAAAGGCTCTGTTGTTGTGATTTCATTTTTGTGTTTATATGTCTTCTTTTAAGCTGAGAGCTTTAATTATAAAGAGCTTCTGACTCTCTGTTTTGTTGTAACCAAGTGATTACTTGGAAAGATGTAAGCCCTTATGGCATTTGTTTTGTTGTTCTAAACTAGAGTTACATGTTATGATTTCAAGATGAATATTTATGAAAGTGTAATGCATGTGATATCTTTTGTAATATTAACTCTGATGAATGAAAATATAACATTTCTAATATGTCTCTAGACCTTATGAATGGTTGATTTGTATAATATTTTGAAGGCGTTACACAATACTCAGTTATCTCTCAAAGATAACAATTAGTGCTTAACTCACTAGTCAGAATTCAAAAAGCGCACCTTAGACCCACAATGGTGCTTTACTTTTATAGCCAACACTGACCTGATCTCTGTAGAAGCCTAGCTTCAATGGACTCTGGCTCAATACTTATCCTGGACTCTCAAATAGATAGAGATAAGCTTCCTAAGAGTTTTATCTTTATCCAGACTAAGGTCCTCCCCCATTTTAGGACTCTTATAGCTTATCCGTTTATCCTGGACTCCAGCATCTCCGCAGATAATCTCGGCCTAGCCGACATAATCTCGGCGTCATGACCAGGACACGTGGCACCTCGGCTGGCACTTCGGTGCCACCTTAGCCACGTGTTGTCATTCACAAAAATATGCCCCCACAACTGCTCCCTAGGTTCTATTACCTTGGCATCCTGAGGTGATGGAACCTATATCATTCAACCATACAGCACATCGGCTAAGGTTACTCTATCCTTCATTACCAAGGTTATCATCTGTCGGCTCTATATGACCAAGACCTGTAGTCTGTTTTGTCAATGCCTTAGAACCAAAAACCAAGTTTTTTCAAGTTCTTTAGCCGAGACCGTTCCCTAAGCCGAGGTATTTACTTCATTAAATCAAGAACTCCAAGAGTTTTTACATGCGTGTGAGCTGTCACGCACAGTAACTCAACCGTTTCTGCCACGCGTCTCTTCCCTATTAAACCGTACCTAACACTCGCCATTAAGTTGCGTCGCACTTGCGTGCGCCGTCTGACAGGCACGTCGTCCTAGGCACACTAATTGCGATTTGTCGCCTTTCGTGTTTTGACAAAAACACTTCCCTCTCTCTCCGTCGTTTCACTTTTACAACTTTGTTCCCGCTTGAGTTTTCAAGTTTTTCTCTCTAAAAATCCCTCACCTCCATTGTTGCCTTTTTCGAGCTTCCTACATCCACTCTATTCACCTCCTCCGGTGAAGCATTTCGGTATTTTTCTCTACTCACTGCCACCGTCTAACTCTGACGAACCACAACCTCGGACCCAACTGGTGAGTTTCTTTGTTCTTTTCTTTCTTTTGTGATTTTGCGAATCTGTTCATTTTCCTGCTATTGAACTTGTGGGTAAAAACTTATTTGTTTGTAACTCTATGTTGCTCAATTCTACCTTCTGGACCCATATATGCATACATGAACTGTTCATATGATATCTGAGGAATTCTGCCACTGTTCCTTTAGTTTTTACACAACTTCACACGTTTTACATGCCGTTCTTGATTTTTCTTTTTGGGTTCTGAACCAAATACATACTTGTTATTCTGCCACTATTCTTGGCTTTGTATATCTGTACATGTTTTGTAAAATGTTCTTGAATTCTTGTTTGTCTTTTTGAGTTTGAATCATGTTCTTGTTTCTGTTTTCTTGTTGCATTTTGCAGGATTCTTGCCTCCAATTCCCTGTTTCCACATAGATTTTAGGCTTGGGTTTTGATAGAAGCCATTATCCCTAGGAAAATTGGAACAAATTTCCCTAGATCTTAAAAAGCCCTTGCCCTTGCTTTTGTTTTATGTTTAAGCCGAATTCCCTTAAACCTTAACAAACCACTTCCTTCTGAAATCCAACACATTTCCCACTTAGCCGACGTTATGGGTATGTTCAGGTGGAGGGTAGACACCCCAACTAAGCTAGAATACTTTAGGTAGGAGTTTGCCATCCCTGCCGATGTTCATCTTAGGTTGGCTGAGGAGGAGGACTCCATCATGCCCAAAGACAACTCCATGCCCTTCCTAGTAGTAGTCTTTATAGAGTGTGGACTTAGGTTCCCTCTTGACATCCTCTTCCGAGAAGTCCTGCACTACTATAAACTTAAGCCGATACAACTAGTCATTAACTCTTATCGAGTCACAAATGGTATAATTTCCCTAACTAGTAGAGAAAATGCTAAGGTAACTCTAGCCGACATCCAGTACTGCTACACCATGTGTGGCCTTAAGTCAGAAAAAGGCTACATTTATTACCTTAAGCCGAGGTCGACCGAATACAAACTCATCGTCGATCTCCCTAATTCCAACAAAGGAGCCAGAGACGATTATTTCAACGTCTCGGGCATCTGGGAGTTCCCTCCAGAGGATGACCTTCACCTCTACCCTTTAAGCCATACAGTATTCAGAGAGAGAGATGGTAAGAGCCAAGTGTTACTTTCCTTGCTTTCAAGTCTTTATTACTGTTATTCCTTTTATATGTTCTAATGGTTTGTTGTTTACTTTGCAGCCCTTCCTCAGCCACCCAAGGACTTTCGCAAGACATTCTACCCCAGCAAGGATTTCAAGAAATTGTTGAGTTTGCCAGTTGACAAATCGAAAGCCCCTTTACTGCTCAACTACATCTCGACTTACAAATCCATTTTGCCCGACGTCCCGAAGAAGAGCAAGTCCCCTCCTTCTGCTACAACTCCTCAAGCCGAGTCATCATTAAGGCCAGACCAAGGATCAACCTCTGACCCAGCAGAACAACCATCAACCTCTGCTCCACAACTGATTCCACCTTCTCAATGCTAACGCCGACGTCGAGCTCCATTGCTCGCACCAGCAGGCAAGACTCGTAGCCGAAGACGCGGAAGTGCTGTGATGTCCTCTTACGATCCAACCAATCCTCTCATTAGCCTACCAACAATTCACTTCGGCACAAGAGTCACAGTTGCCACGACCTCCGACGAGATGGGACGCAAGAAGGCAGTTGCCGAAGACCTCTTGGCTGACATCCCCAACGTTGTCACGGTCCAGTCCTCACCTTCCCAGTCTCAACCCAAACCAAAGCCAAAGAGGTTGAAGAAAGCCCAAGCCAAGGCAACAGTGACTTAGATTGATTCTGAGGATACCTTACCGATCTCAAAAATAGCTGAGGTGGAAAAAAGTGCCTCTACTGCTGAAAAGAGGTCCGCAGAGGCTGCTCACTCCGAATCCACCTGGTCAAAGAAGCCGAGGTCGGAGTCTACTCCAACCTCGGGGTCCCTGAAATCTGATGCCCTCTAAGCCCCTTCAATCACAATTGAGGACAAGCCAGTCAGAGTCGGCGACAGTGCGACGGACATTGAAGTTGGTGTTGCACTCTTTACTGCCTTGCTCCTTTCCTAAGACCTTGAACGCAATGCCGAGGTCAGTGAATATGAGAATTTCACTCTGATGTTGTAACACTCTGTAAAGGTAAGTCCCTAACACTTAGTACTCTCCACTCTCTGTTTTTCCATACTTAGAGGGTTTTATTAACTTTTATTTTTTTTATTTCCTCTTGGCGATCCAGCACGCCCACTCCTTCGTGATGCAGGTCTTCGACATCAAGAAGGAGTTGGCCCGTAAGACCGAGGAAGCTGCTGGCTTGCTCAAATCACTGAACAACGCCGAGGCCAGGATGAGAGGGCTGATAAACTAGGCCAAGGGAGCCAAGCAAGCTCAAGACGAGGCCAAAGAAAAGGGCAGGGCTGCAGAGGTTGTTGCTGAGGTCCTCAAGGCTAAGAAGAAAGAGGCTGAATCGAAAACTGCCGAAGCCCAAGCCGAGCTCCTTGCTACCTTGGCCACAAAGGACGCCGAGATAAAAGTGGCGGACGAGAATGCCTATGCCGAGGGGGCAGCAGACATCCGCGAGGACTACAAAAGGAAAGTCAAATAGGCATGCAACAAGGGTTACACCATTGGTTGGATGGCTGCCTTGAAGAAGTTGGCTGTCCCCAAGGATTCAGCTCTCTGAGAAGATAGCCGCTTTGCCCTTCCATTCCCTCCTACTTTAAGCCGATCAGACAACGAAGCTGAGTCCGAGGATGAGGCCGAGGACATTGAGACCGAGAAGGATGAGGCTGCTGGGGCTAAGTCCCCAACTCTGAATAAGTAAGTCTTAGACTTGACTCAGGATGAGGGGGACGAGGTCTCAAAAGGTGCCTCCCCTGGGAAGACAACATCCGAGGCGCCTATCGCCGAGAAGAGCCTCGACCAGACTCTTGAAGAGATCGATGCCGAGCTCGCGGTTGAAAAGGCTACTGAGAAGAGTTCCCAGATGTCTTTTGAGCCCCAAACCCATTCAGCCGATGACGCCAAATAGTCTAGTTTTGAAACTTTTCCTTATTTCCTGTACCTTATGTTTTTTTCTCTTGAACAATGTTTAGCTTTTATTTGGCCGATGTGCCTTTTTGTATTTGAACTTCCTTATCTAAATGCATTCCATAATTTCTTCTTTCAAGTGTTTTGTATGCTTGTAAGCTCTACTGCTTCTAAACTTAGAATATTTTGCATATCTTCAGTTTATGCCTTTAGTTGTATAGTCTACTCGGATTAACATACCTCGAACATAACTTCTAATCTTGTTTATCTCGGCCTTGGCATAACACTTGAAAACATTGTAAAAAATATTTTTACAAGTGTTATTTAAAACTTGCCACTTTACTTTTACTTATTAAGACTTCTGTCTTCCATTATCTTCCAAGTTTTGGAAACATGGTAATCTCAGCAAGTACATATATACTTCTTTCAACTTAACCTTGGCTTAACTTCAACTTGTAAATTTTTCTTAAAAAATTTTAACAAGTGTTAAACCAACCTTAGTTTGTAAATTCCAACTCCCAAGCATTATTCGCCAGCTCTCTGCCCCCTAATGTGAACTTAAGTTCCACTTAGGTTCTCATTAAGCATGTGGCTATTACCTTGTTGCCGAAGTTATATTCAAACAGAGACTAGCCGAGGTTCTCAACCTTGGTTCTTCTGTTAATCTTACTCAAGTGTACTTAGTTTTAATCTATGCTTGAATCTGCCCATATGGCAAATCTAGGCTAATCCAACTTAGTTCAACTCTATTATATGCAAGTATAATTCAACTCTGCCATATAATAAGTCTAAGTTATTCGTCATGTTTCAATCAGAAACATCACCAACTTAGTTCAACTCTATTATATGCAAGTATAATTCAACTCTGCCATATAATAAGTTTAAGCTATTCGTCATGTTTCAATCAGAAACATCGCCAACCTAGTTCAACTCTATTATATGCAAGTATAATTCAACTCTGCCATATAATAAGTCTAAGTTATTCGTCATGTTTCAATCAGAAACATCGCCAAGGGACTGGTCAATTTTTTTTCACAAGTTTGAAAAAATCGAGCTAAAATTTTATTATAACTTCGGCTAATAACAAAAGACTTAAAAAAATAAAAAGAAATCTAATGATAGAAAAACTTCAGGTTGCAAGTATTCTAGGGTCTTGGCAACTCTTTGCCTTCAATATCTTCAAGCCGATATGCCTCATTGCCCAGGACCGAGATGATTCTATAAGGTCCCTTCCAGTTTGGGCCAAGCTTACCCTCTCTAGGATCCTTCTTGTTGCCGATGACCTTTCTCAGGACGAGGTCCCCAACTTGAAACTCTCGTGGGTTGACCTTCTTGTTGTAAGCCCTAGCAAACTGCTGTTGGTATGCCCCCAGCTGAATTGTTGCTTTCTCTCTTCTTTCTTCCAATAGGTCCAGATCTTGGGCTAAAAATGCATCATTAGTCCCATTCTCTACTCCCTCGGTTTTGATTCCTGGGATGCCAACCTCTAATGTGATTATTGCATTTGTGCCATAAGCCATAGCAAATAGGGATTCCCCAGTTGATCTTCTCGGCGTAGTCCGATATGCCTAGAGTACATTGGCCAACTCATCCACTCACTTTCCCTTTGCTGCTTCCAGCCTTTTCTTTATCCCATCCAATATAGTTTTGTTGGATGCTTCTGCCTGTCCATTGCTTTGAGGGAAGCTTGGAGTGGAACAGTAGTTCTTGATTTTGTACTTTGCACAGAAGTTTTTGATCAGCTTGCTGTCAAACTGTGTTCCATTGTCTGCTATTATTCCCCTTGGGATCCCAAACCTGATGATGATGTTCTTCCATATGAAGCTCTTCACATCAACATCTCGAATCTTTGCAAAGGGTTTAGCTTCCACCCACTTGGTGAAGTAATCTATTGCCACTAGCAAGAACTTCCTTTGTCTAGTCGCTTGAGGTAGTTGTCCAACAAGATCCATGCCCTATTGGGCAAATGGCCAAGGGCTAGGCACTGGGTTCAAATCCGCTGCTAGTTGGTGTATCAAAGGTGCAAACCTCTGACACTTCTCACACTTTTTGACATAAGCCTCAGCATCTTTTTGCATGTAAGGCCACCAGTACCCCTAAGTAATGGCCCTATAAGCAAGTGACCTGCCTCCAGTGTGGCTTCAACATACTACTTCATGTATTTCATACAAGAAGTCTTCAACTTGTGAATGATGCACACACCTCAAAAGGAGACCAGTAAAAGATCTTCTGTAGAGATGCCCTTCTGCTGTCATACTGAATCTTTGCCGACTTCAGTCTGATTTTGTGTGTTTCTTTATGATCATCTAGCAGTTTTCCATCTCTAAGGAATACTATTATTGCATCCATCCAACTTGGTCCCATCTCCACACACATTGCCTCATGCTCTGTGTTCAGAGGTTCTACAATTGGACTTGACAAGTAGTCAACCATTATTGTCCTTGCTTCTCTTGGTTTTATTGCACTAGCCAAGTTGGCTAAGGCACCAGCATGGCTGTTGTTATCTCAGCTAACTTGCTGTAGTCGGCAATTTTGGAAAAATGCTATCAGTCTGCCCACCTCCTTTACATAAGCCACCATCCTTTAATCTCGGGCTGGGTATTCGCCTGTTGTCTGGTTGACGATAAGCTGGGAGTCACAGAAGGCCATTACCTCGTCGGCTTCTATTGCTGCTGCCAACTTTAATCTTGCGATCAGTGCTTTATACTCTGCCTTGTTGTTTAAGGCCTTAAACCCCAAATGAATAGATTGTTCCAGCATCTGCCCATCCTGTGATACTAGCACTACTCCTGCCTCTGCTCCTTGTCGGTTTGAACTTCTATCAACAAACAGGCGAAAGAAGTCACCGACGTAAATACTGCAGGGCCTGAGTTTCTCTTCTTTGCTCTGTTCTGCTATCCCCAGCTGGGTTTCTCCTTGTTCACCTGGACATCGTATACCCCGGCTCAACGGAGCCCGATGTATGATGGTGCCTGGTTTGAACTCGGCCACAAAGCCCGCCAAAACTTGGCCTTTGATTGTTGTTCTGGGTCTGAATTCCAGGTCATATTGGCTTAACACCACTGCCCATCTGGCTATCCTGCCTGTCAGATCTCCTTGTTGCAGCAGGGACTTCAAAGGATGCTCAGTTAATACCATAATCTTGTGGGCTTGAAAGTAATGATTCAGTTTCTTGGAGGCCATTACTAAAGCCAATGTCAGCTTCTCCAAGGTAAGTGTCTGGTCTCTGTATCTGCTAGGGTTTTACTCACATAGTAAACTGTCCTTTGTTGTTCCTTTTCTTTTCTAATTACCACTGCACTTACTGCATGCTCTGAAACCGCCAAGTATAAGAACAACTCCTCTCCAAGTATTGGATTTGAGAGAACTGGAGCAGTGGTCAAGTATTTCTTCAAGTCGACCAAGGCGACTTTACACTCTTCTATCCATAAGAAGTCTATGACTTTCTTCACTAAACTGAAGAAAGGTTTGCATTTGTCAGAACTTCTGCTTATGAATCTGTTTAGGGCTGTAGCCCTTCAATTCCAAGATGGCTTGATTTGATCCGGGCTTGCCTCAATACCCTTTTCTGGTGACCAAGTATCTCAGGAACTTCCTTGACCTAACTCCAAATGCGCACTTCGACGTATTGAGTCAGAGCCGAAATGTCCTTAGGATATCAAAGACTGTCTTCAGGTCGGCCAGATGATCTTTAGGTTCCTTGGTCTTCACGACCATGTCATCGATGTATACCTTCACTGTTTTGCCTATTAGATGTCTGAACATATTAGTCACCAATCTCTGGTAAGTTGCTTCTGCATTTTTCAACTCAAAAGGCCTCACTCTGTAGGAATATAGTCCTTTTGGGGTGATAAATGCAGTCTTCTCCTAATCTGGGGGGTACATGGCTATCTGATGGTACCCTCTGTAAGTGTCGAAGATGCTCATCCTTCCATGTCCTGAGGTGGCATCTACCAATTGATCAATTTTGGGGAGTGAGAAACTATCTTTGGGACAAGCCTTGCTTAGGCTGGTGAAGTCTACACAGACCTTCCACTTCCTATTCTTTTTCTTCACAACAACCGTGTTTGATAACCATGTTGGGTAGTTTACCTCTCGAATGGCTCTGGCCTCCAGAAGTTTATCTACTTCCTCTTCTACTACCTCAACATGCATCAATGTTGGCCTCCTTGTTCGCTGGATGACAGGTTTGGCCGACCTGTCCACATTCAGTTTGTGGCAAGTGACCTCGGGGTCAATGCCAAGCATCTCAT
This sequence comes from Camellia sinensis, assembly GCF_055761805.1. Lineage (NCBI taxonomy): Eukaryota > Viridiplantae > Streptophyta > Magnoliopsida > Ericales > Theaceae > Camellia > Camellia sinensis. The sequence continues at coordinate 21,442,778 of NC_138966.1, forward strand.
ATGGTGTCCAGGCAAACACCTCAAGGTTTTCTCTCAAGAACGCCTCTAATTCCTTTTCCTTCTCCTCGGCTAAGCTTGAGCTGAGATGGAAGAAGCGCTCTTCATTCCCTTGCTAGACCAAGATCTTCTTCAGGGCTTCATCACTTTTCTCGACTGGTTCTTTACTGACATCCTTAAGGACCTACATGTCCTCATCTTTAATCTCTATTGCTTCTGCTTCTCGTATGTTGTAGGTGGATTTCATTGTTGCCATAGAGCAATTCTTTGCCTGCATCTGATTCCTTCTGACCTCTTCAATTCCATGTTCTGTTCGGAATCGCAACAGCTGGTGCAAAGTTGAAGGAATAGCCCTCATTACATACAACCATGGCTTTCCTAAGATAGCATTGTAGAGGGAGGGGGTGTCAATACAACAATTTCTCTTCTCTTGTTTTGACGCCTTTGTCCATGGCATATCCTCTTCGGCTCTGACATACTTCTCTATTCTGGCCATTAATTCTTCCATACTGTTTGACAGTGTCTTCGCCAGTGATTTTTGAAACAGACAATCATCGTTCAAGCCGTTCTTAAAAGTCACGACCTCCACTTCTTGGTTGCATCCTAGTATTCGGTTGAATACCTCATAATACCTCTTGGCATAAGCCCTGAGGCTTTCATCCTCGCCTATTCTCAGAGCCATCAGGGAGTCCACCCTCAATGGCTGTAGTTTGTTTGTCACAAACTTGGCCACGAACATCTCGACCAAGCTTTCCCAACCTTTCACAGTTCCTTTCGGCAACTTGTGAAGCCAGTCTGATGCGATTTCCCCAAAGGATGAGGGAAGCACTTTGGAGAGCAACGACTCGTTCTCGGTGTACAGTGCCATTGAGTTCAGGTACAAGTCGACGTGAAAGTTAAGGTCAGACTTACTGTCACGACCCAAACCCGCCCCTATGGGTTTAGCACCGTAACCGGCCAGTAATCCAAGATTACCGAAGGCTTGCTTAACAGTAATACAGTAAAATAGAATACAAGGGCATAGCGGAAGCCAAAACAGTAAATAAACAATGTCCAATGAGCTGTAACAGTCTGTATGCCAAAAAGACTTTTCATACACATATACATGAACAGTACAGAACAGTATGTACATATTAACAATCATTCCGTTCAGGGACCTAATCCCTATCAAACAGTATAGCGACAGTCTATATAGTTTACAAAACAGTTATAGGGACAAACGGGGGAAATTAAAGCACCTCTAAGCCATAGCTTGACAGGCTCAGAACCTCACAGTGAGGCACAGTGGTTGGCTTGACAAAACTGGAGCTTACCCCGACACTTCTAACCACGGTCTGGTGCCTGTACACCTACATATATATATGAGCAGTGAGCTAAAGCCCAGCGAATAACGTAATGCATAAAGAGGTTAAGAATAAATGTTCTTACAGTAATGAAAACAGTTCGTTAATTCAGTATATTAGTCATTCAGTCATATGTGGTACATCCATTAGCATAACAGTACAGTAGGTCTTAAAAGACCAAACAGTAAATGATGGCCATCAATCAGTAACAGTAGTGGTTCCAACAAGGGAACCGACAGAGATCTCTGTAACAGTAACAGTAAACAGTAGCTGCTAAGGATGCCACAATACAGTTCAGAATATATGACATACATTCATTCAATTAACAGTATCAGTTCAGAAAGCAGTACAGTTCAATTATTCAGAAGATAATCATTTTGAACCTATCTTTACACAGTTGTTACTCACAGAGTTCTGGGCTACAGTAAAGCTAGAGCGCGTCCCCAGCCACCAACCCTACACAGTTACAGATTGAACACACACTAAGCTACACAGTTGGGAAAGATAATAACTTAATCCCTAATTTGCCTCGGTGTGTTCTATATCCTCATTAAGATGTTTTAAACTAGGCCTAAGAATGCCTAGGATGAGATGAGGATGCAAAGATGCCCTTTAAAAGCATTTTCAGAATTTTTAGAAAACAGGGGTCACGCTCGAGTGTAGATTACTCCGCTCGAGTGGACATGCAGACAAAGGTTTCCGCTCGAGCGTAGACTTACCCGCTCGAGCGTTCTGCAAAACAGTCAAAAGTGCTGGAAAGGTGAAAATCACGCTAGATTGGGCGCTCGACACCCGCTCGAGCATGAGACACAATGTCCCGCTCGAGCGTCAATTATTCCGCTCGAGCGGAATTCAAAACTGTTAGAATTTTACCTACACCTACCACCACCTACTACCACACCTACTACACCTACCACCAATTTACCCTCACCTACTCCTCACCTACTACCCAAACCCTCTCCTATATAATGAGCCACTCTGATTTGTAATATAATATATCTTGTAATACATCAATCAATAATCCATAAATTGTTACATGGTATCAGAGCAAAGTTAAAGATCTTGGTGTTCTCGGTGTTCTCCGCCTTCCGGCGGGCGGCAACCTTGCCTTGACCGCCCGCCGGATCCTCTGCATCAGACATGATCCCTCTCCCTCATGACCATGGCAGCTAAATTTACATGTTATCATCTTCATCATCCGAGGATTCTTCTGAACTATCACTTGATTCCTCTTTCTTCTTGACAAACGGAACAGAAACTTTGTTACCAGCAGTTGACGGCAACTTCTTGGCTTGGGAGGTCTTCTTATCATCTTCCTCATCTGACGAGTCATCAGTGCATGACTCACTCGTGTCCTCCACTTCCTCCACTTTTTGCGGGACAGCAACAGGCTCCTTCCCTCTGCTTTCTTTGTTTCAGCTGCAGAAGATGGCCTTTTTAACGAGACAACTTTGGTTGCTGGGGCCTCATCTTCATCTGATTCAGAATCCTCAGAGCTGTCACTTGTTTCAGTTCCCTTCTTGGAAGCCACCACTGTTAAAGGTGGCAGTGTTGGTGGCGATGCCAGTCCTCTTCTTGATGGGTCTATCACTCTCCACCAACAACAGCGGCGAAGTCGAACTCGTCCGATCGATCCAGACTTGTGTTCTGAAAGTGCACATTCACTGTGACGGTTGTAAGCTCAACGTCAGGAACATCTTGCCGAAAATTGATGGGTTTTTTACACAACCCATATAGACTCAGACCTTTGATCTCCGTACCCGACTCGTCGATCAGTACATACTGGGTCGAGGCGAATTTGGAGTCACATACCTCTGTTCCGATCGAGAACCCAAAAACCCCCTCTCGCAACAATCCGATCGCAAAGCCCTTTTGCATCTCACTTCTTCTCCATGCGCAGCCGTGGTTAACTCTTCTACCAAGATGGTGCAAATGGAGGCACATGGATCTTCTTTTTTTTATCTATTTCTTTTATTTTTTTTTATTCTCTTTATCTGTCTTCACCATGTGTGTCTCTCATCCGTTTGTGGGAATCTACCACCGACAACTACAACCGAGCGCGCTCTCTCTCTCTCTCTCTCTACTCAAGAACATCCGCCTTTAATTTAATATTTCCACCCATTTATTTTAACTTTTTCTTCCACTAATCCACTGATTCTATATTTTATTTTATTCCCTACCCATCATCTCTTTTCACTCTTTCTTCCCACCAGTTTCCTTTTTTATCATAACACCCACGTGCCATGTCCCTCAGCTTTTTGACACATTTTTCTTCTTCTTATCCCCATATTTATCATTTTCGTTTTTCATATGTATATATATATCTATATCTATATATATATTAAAAAAAAAAAAAAAAAAAAACACAACTGCGCATCACACTCATTTTATTCATGCCGGGATCAACCCCGATCACAATTTTACACTAAAAAAAAAAAAAAAAAAAAAAACCACACAGACAACAAACTCCCTCCCCCCGGAGGGATTTTTCTTTTCCCTTCTTTACTCTACTGCAGGTCTCTTCTTCTTGCCTCCGTCCTGAGCGGCCCTTGCCGGTGTTGCCTCCGTGCTTCCTAGACCACCAAGCAAGTTGCCTCCTCCCTGCTCCTCCACTGCCGCATATGGCGGACCTCCGAATCGGAACATCACGGTGGCCTTCCGCTTCAGCTCCTTGTTTTCAGCCCTTAGCACGCTTATCTCTGCTCGCGCATCCTTATACATGCGTTGGAGCAGAGCCAGCTGGGAGTTTAACTGCTGCACCTCATTTGCCCTACTCTGCAGCCGGTTCGACAAGTTTGTCACCGCAGTCATGGTTTCCACACATGCCTTCAGAGTATACTGATTGGCCTCCATATCCGACTGCACTGCCATTCTTTGCTCCACCGACCGCATCGGAAAGTTCAACGGAGCAAACTCCGGGGCGCTTGGTTGAGTTTCCAGTGCCACCGCACCAGTTCTCTCTCTCGTTGACTCGTTGAGGTCGGGAAAGAGGGTGAGTAGCCCGCGGGAAGACGATGAAGCCATTTTCTAGGCACCAGAGTGTTACACAGTATCTCTCTCAGAATTCTCTCTCAGAAAACAGAGTGTTACAGAATCTCTCTCAGAATATCTCTCGCAGGTTTTTTGCCTCAGCCTCAGCCTCTGTCTTATAGCCGAGGCAGCCACGCGCATCGCGCGCCTCTTACCACCAGCCGACAAACGGGCAAGCAAGCCAAGGCGCCCACGTGCCTCGCCATCATGTCCGGCACACCTTTTGATGAATTGGGCACGCCTTTTGATGGCACGCCTTTTGACAAAATTGGGCACACCTTTTGAGGGTGCCACTTTTCCAAGGGTCCGACAAGACTCTATAAACTGTCCCGACATTTGATACCGGTTAGCTTTTTCAAGGGTCCGACAAGACTCTGTAAACTGTCCCGACATTGATTCCGGTTAGTTTCTACAAGGGTCCGACAAGACTCTGTAAACTGTCCCGACATAGATTCCGGTTAGTTTCTACAAGGGTCCGACAAGACTCTGTAAACTGTCCCGACATTGATTCCGGTTAGTTTCTACAACGGTCCGACATGACCCCATAAACTGTCTTCTACAACGGTCCGACATGACCCCATAAACTGTCTTCTACAACGTTATGACACCACCATAAAGTGTCCTCTACAACGTTATGACACCCCCATACAGTGTCCTCTACAAACGTTATGACACCACCATTCAGTGTCTTCACCAATGGTCTGACACGACCCTACAGTGTCTCCTATCCTTTTTTATTATTTTTATGTATTTTCTTGTTTTGTTCCTCTCTCCAAACTCAAGTTGGTTAGTTTCTATCCTCCTTGAGTTTGCGGGGGGCTGTTAGAATTTTACCTACACCTACCACCACCTACTACCACACCTACTACACCTACCACCAATTTACCCTCACCTACTCCTCACCTACTACCCAAACCCTCTCCTATATAATGAGCCACTCTGATTTGTAATATAATATATCTTGTAATACATCAATCAATAATCCATAAATTGTTACAAAAACAGTGCAAAGTACTGGGAACATGAATTTTACGCTCGAGCGCCAGTCACTCCGCTCGAGCGTGAGCTCAAAATCTAGAATTCCCAGATTTGAACCTCAAGCTCAAATCCAAGTTTTAAAACATAAATTTCGATCCTCTTGGGCCAATTTTCCAGAAAACATTCCAAAACTCATAGTTTAACATGATTCCAAAGCTCAATTGTAAAATCAAGCCCAAGGGTGTTTCAAACAACTCAATTTCAAACCAATTTTCAAGAATATGAAAAACATGCAAACATGCATGAATCTAACCAATTCAAAGCTTCAATACAAGCTCAAATGAGCTAACTCTTACAAAAACATGATGAAATCGTGGTCTACTCTCAAAATATGGACATGCTTGTGAAGAATTATGGACTACAACCTCAAAACTTCAATACATATACATGCATGCAACAATTGAGCTCTAATTCAACACTATTGAACCAATTCTTGACTTAACTCTTTAAACTACCATGATCCATGCTAGAAGGAACTTAAATACACAATAAGGAGCATGAAATTCATACCTAGGTTCCTCAATTACAAGTCTAAAGGCTTAATATACAAGAATCCTTCAATCTCTACAAGACTCTAAGCCAAATTGTGAAGAACTCAAGCTTTCTCTACCTCTCACTCTCTCAAGTCGGCAAGAACAAGAAATGGACTGATGAAATGTTTTGTTAAAGTGTTGTGAGGCTCAAATATAGTCTAGGTAGTGGGCCACTCATGTGGCAAAATGGTAATTACGCCAACTCTTAACATTAAGCTTATTTTAATCTAATTTAATCATACCAAATCACATTTTAGATAAATATGCCATAAAATCATATAAATTCTAAGGATCGCAAATCATCAATCAATTTCAGATTCGGCCGCCGATAAGGTCTTCAATTCGCAATTTAAACACAAAGGCATGAACAGATAATCAAACAGTCAACAGATAGACATACAATTAAACAGATATACTTAATCAATTCAGTTCCAGATTTCAGTCAGTCAGTTTAGTACTTCAATCAATTCAATTACCAATCATAATCAATCTCAGTTTAGCAGTAATCAGTGGTTAATCGGTAAACAGTGACAAGAGTTGTTACACTTATCGTCGTATATTTGAAATCTCGGCATGTGGAACCTTTTCGGGGCCTCAAATTTGTCCAACTCCACTGAGAACGGCGTTCTCGGCTTGACCAGAGAGGTCACCTCAGCATCTTGTCACTTCCTCTGGAGGTAATCCCTCAGATCCTCCTTGGTCCATCTAGGAGCTTGGCTATCAACGGATTTCAGCCTTTTTGGTGCGCTACTCCTGGTGTCGTTATGAGTCCACTTGGACCTCTCTCCGTTAGTTGCGTCGAAACAAAGTTTCTTTCCTTGAACATGCCGATGTTCTTTGGGGTTAGCTTCTTTGGTACGGTGCGTCCTCCGAGAATCTCCCTTCATTGACTCTCTTCGCTCGACCTCCCTTAAAGGCCGGTGAGAGTGTTCCTTGGTCCTAGTGTGCTGGGGGACCATAGAGACTGTTTTCTGCCCCCCTTCTGGGCATTGTTCTTGGCCGCTGAAATCGACGTGTCTTGTAACGAAAACGGTGGCTGCATGACGTTGTTCTGCATCGTGAAATTGATGACCGATTGCAGGTCCGCCAATTTGTTCGCCATTCCCTTCATTTCTCCGTCCCTCCGTAGGCATTTATCTTTCCATACATGGAGATCGTTCTCGTTATAATACCCTCCTCGGTCTGCCTTCTTTGGTACATCTCCCTCCTAGCCGACGTCCTCCTCTCCGGGGTTCTGATCCTAAGTTTCTTCGTTACAGTGATCCTCAATGTGTTTACCACTCCCAGTAGGGATGTCGTCCCCAACCTTTTTTCTGTTCGTCGTTGGCTATCTATTCTCCTTTCTTTCCTACAGATGGCGCCAAATTGTGGATGCTGTTTTCTGACCACACTACCAAACAGGTACTCAACTGGAGAACACCAATAGAATAGATTGCACCCGAACGACCTGTCACAGAAAGATAAAGACTCCGGCGGTGGTTCGTCCACTCGGAGGCACTCTGACGATCAAGTCAATACTCAGTTATCTTTCAAAGATAATAATTAGTGCTTAACTCACTAGCCAGAATACAAAAAGCATACCTTAGACCCACAATGGTGCCTTACTTTTGTAGCCAACACTGATCTGATCCCTGTAGAAGCCTAGCTTCAATGGACTCTAGCTCAATGCTTATCCTAGACTCTCAAATAGATAGAGTTAAACTCCCTAAGAGCTTTATCTTTATCCAGACTGATGTCCTCTCCCATTCTAAGACTCTTATAGCTTATTCGTTTATCCCAGACTCCGACATCTCCGCAGATAACCTTGGCCTAGCCGAGATAATCTCGGCGTCATGACTAGGACACGTGGCATCTCTGCTGGCACTTCGGTGCCACCTTGGCCACGTGTTGTCATTCACAAAAATATGCCCCCACAAGAATGTTAACCCAACATGATCCAGTCCGCCCAAACAAATATGGCCTTATTTCCCTTAGGTCATGTTTGATTCACAAGACTAATAGTGAAAGTATTAATAATCTTATTAAATTAGTGTGGTATTCACTATCTAATTAGATTAGTAGGATAAATTATCCCCTTATCCATTGTTTGATTTGCATTAGATTAGTAGGTAAAAGAGTCGTTTTATTTTATTTCCTAGCTCGGGATATATAATCTCACCCCTACTCATTACTAATAATTTTACAAATTTGTTGGATTAATTATCCATTAGATTAATAATCCTGAAATAAAATTTCAAAACAAACATAGGATTATTGGATTCACGAATTAATAATTTCAATCTCATACTCTAATCTTATTAATCAAACACGCCCTTAAGATTTTGAATAGTGTTTAAAGGATATTATGATCATTTACATAATTAAATTAACACTGTTTGAATTAACTTAAGGAAATAAAAAATTCAAATAATGTCTGAAAAAAATAAAAAAAAAAAGTCAATATAATTTTAATAGTTATAGGAAAAGTTTCCGTAATTGTCAGAATTTTTAACTATAATTTATCCCGAGTTGGGTGGGGTGGTAGTGGGACAATTGAGTCACATGAGATGGTGGCGGTTAGAATTTAGAAAATGGAAGATTTTATCAAATAATTGTGATAGAGATCTCACACATACATGATCTCTATAATCTCCATCCTCATTCTAATCATTCATAATGTGAGGTTCATACATACATAAGTGGATCCCACACAAACATCAAGGACCAAGATCAAAATGTGAGTCATGAAACTCCCAAAAAAATAGGTCTCAAACATTTTTGTTTATCAATTTATTTGTACGGATGTGGGTTGCACAAAAATATAAAATATACATTTATGTGAGATATTTATTAAAATTTTTTGTAAAAAATTTAAGAGTTCAAATATTTTGCAAAAGCTAAAATATGCAAGATGACAGATCAGACCAGACCACATCATAATAGCCCTGTTTGGTAGAACTGTGAGAAAGTGCTTATAGTTTATCCCTTAACAGCTTATAGCTTATAACTATGAACATAAGTTGATTTCTGACTTATAAATTAAGCTTCTCCTGCCCTACTCAAAGAATAAGTTGATTTCTAATTTACAAAAAGTTATAAGCTGTATTGTTAAGCTAAACCAAACACATCAAAATATCTTAAATTAAGCTGAAAACTGAAATAAGCTGAAATTAAGCTGTACTAAATAGGGCCAATATCAAAATTCAGTCTTATAAATCTAAAATTTATTAATTAATGATACAAATTAATTTTATTTATAACTTTCATATTTCATCAATTTAATATTTATGAGTTAATAAAAAATTTAATATCTATCATATAAATATATTTCAAATAAATTATAAATTGATAAAAGTGGATTGATAGATTTTTTCAAACCACACACAGCTCATGACCTGTTTGTTTTCGTGTTTTTTCAGTCTATGGTTATTTTACAAAGATGGCTAAAATTCATCTTTTAATTTAAAAAATTACATCATTTTTCACATATTTTGTATATTTTTTGTAAAAAATTTTTTTTTTTAATCATTTTCCCAAAACAACTAGGCCTTGTTTAGTTGTTTGGTAAAGGCTATTAATTGGGTCTTTAGGTTAAAATTTATAAAAAAGATAAAATAAGTTAAAATAATTAATAAGATAAAATATCATATCAAATTTATAATTATTTTATTTTTTTTCTCATAAATATCATATACAACTACAAAAAAATATAACCATTTTTCTAAACATAAAATCTTTAACTTACTAAAATAGTTAAAAATTAAAATAATCAACTAAAATAATGAATTTCTCAAATATGGGCTGAAAATATCTAAGACTCATCCAATCAGACAAAGGCCTTTGTGGGAGCTGGATAATTGGAAGAGTCGGAAGCGTACTCTGGAAGACAGACACTACTCGGCTCTATCCTATACGATCAGAATGCCGAATAATACAGATAGACCGAATAAATATTGAACTATGGAACTGAGTAAATAAGAGGATAATGAGTGAAAAGTGGGCCTGGCCCCGAGGCTCAGGGAACAAATATAAATAAAAGAGCAACATAATAAGAAAGGTAGGTGAGAATTGTTGTGCAAAACATAGAATACAAGCATTCTTGAATGTGGAGACTGACTTGTCCGTCGGAGTGCTAATTTCGACACCCCCGATCGAAGTGTTTATTTCTTTTCAGGTGACTAGAAGAGGATCACGAGCGTTCTCCAAGATCAAAAAAATATTTTCAAACCACTTCTCCACAGCCTTGATTGGAAAAGGCTATTAATTAGTTTTTTAGGTTAAAATTCAAAAAAAAAAATAATAATAAAATAAAATATATTAAAATAATCAATAAAATAAAATATCATATTTAATTCATAATCATTTCACTTTTCTCTCACAAACATCATATTTAACTATAAAAAAATTCAACCATCCCTTACAATATAAAAATTCCAAGCTACTAAAATAGTCTCCATTCCAAACAAGAACAAAGTGAGATACAGCTTCGATTTGTAATCAGGCTGAAAATATCCAAGTGAAATAGATTGGGCCACCCCTATTCACACTGCACTTCTACGCTACGATTCATCTTTTTTGTACTCCGAAATTTCCACACCTTTTCCTCCCAATCTCTCTCTACAACTTTCTCTCTCTAAAGCTCCCATCCCATGGACTCTCTCACTCTAATCTGCACGGCCGCCCTCTTATGCGGCGGACTCCTCTACTGGTTCGTCTGCGTTCTCGGCCCCGCCGAACAGAAAGGCAAACGCGCCGTGGATCTCTCCGGCGGATCAATCTCCGCCGAAAACGTCCAAGCAAACTACGACAAGTACTCGTCCTTTTTTCGCCGCCCCAAAGAGATCGAAAAGTCCGAGAAGGTTCCAGATTTCGTCGACACTTTCTACAACCTTGTCACCGATATCTATGAATGGGGCTGGGGCCAGTCCTTCCACTTCTCCCCCGCCGTTGCCGGAAAATCTCACCGCGACGCCACGCGCCTCCACGAACAGATGGCCGTCGATCTCATCAAGGTGAAGCCCGGCGATCGAATCGTGGACGTCGGTTGCGGAGTCGGTGGGCCCATGCGAGCGATTGCGTCCCACTCACGAGCCAAGGTCGTGGGAATCACGATCAACGAGTATCAAGTCAACCGAGCGAGACTCCACAATAAGAAAGCTGGACTCGACGATCTATGCGACGTCGTTTGTGGTAACTTCCTTGAAATGCCGTTTGATAATGATAGCTTTGATGGCGCCTACTCGATCGAAGCGACTTGTCACGCGCCGAAGCTCGAAGAGGTGTACGCCGAGGTGTATAGGGTTTTGAAACCTGGGGCTTTATACGTGTCGTACGAGTGGGTTACTACTGAAAAATTCAACGGTGATGATCAGGAACACGTGGAGGTCATTCAGGGGATCGAGAGGGGGGATGCTTTGCCTGGGCTAAGAAGCTACGCTGATATTGCGGCGACTGCTGAGAAAGTGGGGTTTGAGGTTGTGGAAGAGAAGGATCTGGCTAAGCCGCCGGCACTGCCGTGGTGGACGCGGCTGAAGATGGGGAGGATCGCCTACTGGCGGAACCACATTGTGATCATTGTACTCTCGACTTTGGGAATCGCGCCCAAAGGAACGGTTGATGTTCACGAGATGCTTTTCAAGACCGCTGATTTTCTCACGAGAGGTGGAGAGAGTGGGATATTTAGTCCGATGCACATGATCCTCTGCAGGAAACCGCACGCTGCTTCGCATGAGACCTCATCCTAGTAACATCGTCGTTTCGTAATTTAGGAGGTATCCTGGTGTCTGTTTTGTTTTTTATTTACTGTTTTTTTTTTTTTTTTTTTTTTTGTATTTGAATTTATTTTTGAATTTTGGTGGGTATGTGTTAAAAAAATAAAAAATAAAAAAATAGAAAATCAAAAGGATAGCTCCTAAAATACTTTTTGTATAATAATAATGAATTTTCTCGCTTTCTGTTTTGGGATGTTTAGCTAAAATACATAATGAATTTTCCAATCTGATACTAATGTGATAAGTATTAATTACTTTTTGTTTAATAATGGATTTGAAATTGCCTTCTCTCTTGTCCTGAACTAGATTTATGAGGGTTGTGAACGGTTGGTGGATCCAAATAATCAATCGGTCAAAGGTTGTTTTGAAAGTTTAAAGAGCTTAGGGTTGGTTTGACAATGGCTCATTCGGTTTTTTTGACTCCATGAGTAATAAAAGACAGAATAGGCTCATGAGTCACAACAGACAAAATATCCCATCCAACTCCATAATCATTACACTCTTCTTTCACAAAAAAATCAAAAAAGCTAAAAAGTCAAAAGTCTTTCCCAAACCAAGCTTTTGAATCCAGGCTCGTATAGTTAAAAAAGTCAAAAAATCAATCCACTTCCCAAATGGAGGCTGAATTTGATTTGTATATTTTTTTAAAATCAGTTTTAATAGTGCCTGAGTTTAAATAATTTGGTTACCATGATATATATAATTTTGTCAAGCTGAATCCATTTATTTGCTTGTTAAAATGTCGTTTTATCATTTTTTCAGCAATATTATTTCAAGGATGCTAAAGGTGTTTTTGATACAATAATCTTTCACTATTTTGAACGCTTAGATAATCTCATTATAATCGAGCATAAATTACAAATACATTATTTGAAATGTACTTAAAATACAGATTATTTTGATTATAAAAATTACATATTGCCCTTAAAGTTTCTAACAGCATATAGAATGATTATTTTTATTAATAAATTATCAATTTAATTAGTAGTTCAAGTAATTTTTTCAGCAATATTATTTCAAGGATGCTAAAGGTGTTTTTGATACAATTATCTTTCACTATTTTGAACCCTTGGATAATCTCATCATAATCGAGCATAAATTACAAATACATGATTTGAAATTTGCTTAAAATACATATTACTTTGATTATAAAAATTACATATTGCCCTTATAGTTTCTAATCGCATATGGAATGATTATTTTTATTAATAAATTATCAATTCAATTAATAATTCAAGTAATTTTATTGTTGTATATTGTTATATATAAGAGTAATTAGAAATTTTATTTTTGTTAATTTTTTTAAATAAAAAAAATCTAATAAGAGAATATTTATAATTTTTTAAATTATATAAATAATTTGTATTTTAAATAAATTTAGATAGATGTTATTGTAATTTGCCCTATAATCAAGGTCATTGATCACTATCTAAAGTTAGGACTTTTCTTAAGTGCGCAACTTACACCTTACACTTACGTCTTTCTGTTTGCTGTCCTATTTTATGTTTACATCTTCCATTTACACCTTTTGTGTTGGTTGCATATGGTGTGTAACCTTAAGGGGTTGCACACCATAACAGCACCCCTAAAGTTAATGCGATGGATTTAACTCTATAGTATTAGATTTTTGATAAAAATCATTATTTAGTAATAAATTTGGTAAGTCCTAGTGTCAAAATTTTGATTTGGCTAACAATAGTTTGATTATAATTTTAATAATAGATATTGATTTTTTATAATAATAAAAATGTGATTCAAATATATAATTATTGATATTTGATTATTTTAATTTTTTTACAGTAAATTATCGATAGGTCTTAATAATTAGACTTAATTTTTATCAAGTCATATTAAAAATAAGTTCTAGCAAAATCATTGCTAAAATTAATTGTCTGTGATGATCTTTTTGCTCACTAAAAATTGACAATTAATGACTTTTTTGTCACAATTTATATAAATAATGACTAAAACTTGTAAAAAGCGACTTTTTTTTATAACGAATTTTTTAATTTTCATTAGAAGTTAAAAGTTAGTGACTTTTTTTATGACAATTTTTTAAAATAATTGTTAAAATTTATAATTAGTGATATTTTTGTGATAAGATTTTCAAACGGTTGCTAAAAATAAAATTAGTGACAGTTTTTAATAATATTTAATGAAAAGTATCATTAATTATCATAGAACTTATTGAATAATAAGTCCATCTATTAGGATCTACACGTAAATCTTCTTGTTTTTTGTATGAATATTATACTCAACGAATCTTAAAAGATTGCGGTTTAAATTATCAAATTAAATTCTAAAATTGAATTACCAAATCCAAATTGCTCTTTTAAAATAAGTGACTTACTGAAGAGTGTTTTTTTTTTTTTTTTTTTTTTTTTTTTTTGATACATCGAAAAATAGTTAAGGAGAATTCAAACCTAATGAAAATTAGCCGAATCCTTTAAATGAGAGTTGTAAAATTAATATTAATATGAGCATTTTTGCAGAGTGGATGTAAAATTTGAATACAATAGATTAAAAAAAAAAAAAAAGAATAAAAGATTTATTGATAAATAGTACATTAGGAACCTTCATCAATTTTCATCGAAGATCCATCAAATATTAGTTTGGTAAATATCCAAATTTGGAATAGTTTCGTGGCCAAAAAAATAAAAAAATTAAATTAAAATCTCTCCTTTTTTTCCCCCAACATATTAATGAAGCTGTTGTTTCATTTGTGCTCAGTTACTTTCGTTTTTCTTTTTTTTTTCTTTTTTTTTGCCATCGTCGTGGTCGTCGTCGTCTGTTGTCTGTCTTGGAACCAGTGGATGCATCATAATCTGATGAAGTCAGAGTTGGGAACAATTTAAATTCAATTAGTAATTTCAGTAATATGGAAGTTCTTTTTTCTTTTTCTTTTGTTTTGGAGGAGAAATTACAAATAGATGAGAGAGTTACAAAATAATCACTACATATAAAATAAAAAAATTATGTAATTCTGATACACAGAAAGAGTTATATTATTATGAAAATATATATATTTTTTGTCACTGTTCTATTAAAATGTAATTTATTTATTTATTTTTATTTTTTATTTTTTAAATAGAGTAGTATGTAAGTTTGAGTGTAGAGAATAATAAGAGCAATGTTACGTATCTCGAATTTGACATTGGCTTGAATGATTAGAATTTTTGTTCATCAGTCATTTGGCCAGTTGTCCAGTTGTCTGGCCGGTTATCTGACAAAAAGATTGATAATTATGATTGACAAAGTGACAACCACAGCTATTAATCTTTTTATCGGACGACCAATTGAATGACCGATAAATAAAAATTCAAACTATTTAAAACAAGATGAATTTGAGGCATCAAAGATTACACGAATAATAAATTGTCATGAGTTGGAGTATTGTTGTGGTGGTGGGGACAATTGAGTCACATGGATGGTGGATAGAATTTAGGAAAATGGACAAAAGCTGAAGTATGCAAGGTGGCAGACCAGACTGACCACACACACACAGCGCTCATGACCTGTTTGTTTGTATGTTTTTAGTCTATGTTTGTGCGTTTCTGAGAGGGTATGGGGGAGCTATGTGATAATTTTTCGTGTCCGAGACTCATCCAGTCAGACAATGAGTTACAAGCTTTCGTCCGTTTGTTTGTCGTATAATGCCTACTGTTATAACGTTTGGATCTCTTCTGCATTCTTCATCATCTGATTCCGTTTGAGATTTCAAATCGGCTGTTCAAATAAGGTTTTTTTTTTTTTTTTTAAAAAAATATTATTTTTATTTTTTTATATTACATTTTGGATAAATTAAAGGGTTCGTTTGACAAGAAGAGTTTGGGGCTTTTTTGGCTATTTTAGTCACAAAAGACAAAATAGGCTATTTTAGTCACAAAAAACAAAACATCACATTCAATTATAATCATTACACTTTTCTCTCACAAAAAAAGTCAAAAAAGCCAAAAAGTCAAAAAGTCCTTCCCAAACCAAACTTTTTAGCCTAGGCTAAAATAGCCAAAAAAGTCAAAAAATCAAAAAATCAACCCACTTTCCAAACGGAGGCTTAAATTTTTGAAATGATTTAAACCTCGCTTGAGGTTTAACGAGATTTAGTTTTCAATTATATTAATGTTGGCTTTACTGGCTGCCGCCAACAATTAACATCCGTTGAGATTTAGGCTAAGTTTGGCATCTACTAAATAATACAAAAAGTCAAAAAGTTACTATCCTATTTAAGTCACATCATCTTATTTAAATCACATCACCTCTCTAACACATCACATCAAACCCAACCCAAACCCAACCCATATAAGCCAATAAATCAAAAAGTACACTTTTTTAGAACATCCCAAACCAACCCTTAATAAAATGGTAAAGATGATCATGAGGTTTTTGAAATGACTAGAAACTTTTCTTTGAGATTGATTTTTAATTACAGATTCCATATATTGTTATTTTATTGTAAAAAAAAAAAAACAAAATATATTGACATCATCAAATAATTTGATTATATTTTTAATTTTCTTTTAATATTGTGTACAATTACAAAAGAAAAATAAAAATGAAAATGAAATCATGATTCCTATTGAGATTTTGGATAAAAGAGAGACACAAAATTAATAGTAACCGCAGGCATAATAAAAAAAAAAAAAAAGAGAAAAGAAGAATTGTATTTAATTTTTTTGTTTTTTTGTTTTTGTGATTGGACAGAATTTTGAAAGGTATAATTAAAAATGTAAATAAATTATTTAATGATATCAATATTTTTTTTCATTGGTTTTTATTTTTTTTATTTACGATATCAAGGGTTTTGGATAAAGAAGGCACACAAAAACAATAGTAATTGTAGGCATAATAAAGTGATAAAATAAAAATTGTATTGTTTTTCCTTTTTGTAATTGGACATAGTTTTAAAAGGTAAATTAAAAATGAAATTAAATTATTCGATACAATAAAGTAACAGAAGAGGAAATTTGTAATAAAAAACTAAATATCAAGGGAAATTTATGTCATCTTAGAAATCTTAAGATAGGTTTCAGTTTCATAAACTTCATAAGAAGTTAGTGTAATTAAAAACTAAACTTCAAAAGAAATCTCTATCATTTTAATAATCTCTAGAAATGTTTATTATTTACGTCCTTTCTTGTTTTCAATAACACTCAATACACAAGTATTTATATATAAAAGGGTAAATTACATTTACCTCCCCTGAGGTTTCTGACAAATACAGGGACCTCCCATGTAGTTTGAATAATTACAGTAACCTCCCCTACTTTACCTGACAATATCAAGATTCCCCCTGCCGTCAAAAATCACTAAACGGTGTCACTTTTTCCTTCAGAAATTACTTTATTGCCCTTCCCTTTAAAAATATTAAAAAATGTTTTTGGATTGGAGGGATAAGTTTAGAGTGTTTGGAACAGTATTTTTAGATTTATTTTTTAAAAATATTAAAAAATGTTTTAAAAAAAATTATTTTTTATTTTAAATATATAATTTTTATTTAAATATTTTATTTTATTTTGTAAATATTTTAATTTTTTAATTTTAATATTTTAAACTCAAAACACAATTTCAAACTCAAATCGTAACCAAACACAAACTCAATTCAAAAATTATTTTCAAACCTCATAACCAAACACATAGCTCAACACTTCACACTACTTTCAAAACTCTACATTCAAATCGTAACCAAACGCATAACAAAAAAATAAAATACTTAAAAATATATTTATAAAATAAAATAAAATATTTAAAATAAAAAATATATATTCAAAATAAAAATAAAAATAAAAATTTTAAAATTTTTTAATATTTAAAAAATATATTTAAAATATTAAAAAAAATACAACACATAGATGTATGAAATATAATGCACATTAAAATAAATAAATAAATATTTAAAATATAAATATGTATCCCAAAAAAATAAATTCAAAAAATTTCAAAATTTATAACCAAACAAATTTTTTTTTTTTCAAAACTCATTACTCAAAATACGACTCCACACTCAAATCATGATTCTAAAAATAATTTTAAAAAATAAAATAAACTTTTTTTGAAATTTTTTTTCTTTTAAAATAGAGTTTTTGAAAAAGTTTGGTTTTGAGTTTTGGAAAGAGTTTTGAGTTTTGAAAAAAGTTTTGAATTGAGTTTTAAGTTTGTGTTTGATTATGAGTTTTAAAAATAATTTTTGAATTGAGTTTTGAGTAATAAAAACATGTTCCGAATTTTTTTTTTTTTAGAAACATGTTTGGTTCTCTTTTAGAATCACAATTCCAATTACAAATTTTCAAAAAAAAATTCAAAACTCATAGTGTTAACCAAATACACAATTCTAATTAGAAATTTTCAAAAATCTTTTCAAAACTCATAGAATCACAATTCAATTAGAAATAATTTCTTGAATTTACTTTTTTAGGATAAATATTTTATATTTTAAATATTTATTTATTTATTTATTTTAATGTGCATTATATTTCATACATCTATGTGTTGCATTTTTTTTTGATATTTTAAATATATATTTTAAATATTAAAAAATTTTAAAAATTTTATTTTTATTTTAAATATATAGTTTTATTTTAAAGATTTTATTTTATTTTATAAATATATTTTTAAATATTTTATTTTTTTGTTATGTGTTTGATTACGATTTGAATGTAGAGTTTTAAAAACAACAATGATTCATCCCACTAAAAACATCACCACTAATAGCACTAATGCATTAAAAAAGTAAAAAAAAAAAAAAAAACACAACTCCAAGACCAAAACATCACATCATTAATGACGGGACCCACTGCCACCTAATTAGTGGGAGCACTAATTAGTGCTCCCAAGCATTTTTCTTTTAAAAATAGTGTGGAGTGTCGAGTTTTGTGTTTGATTATGAGGTTTGAAAATAATTTTTGAATTGAGTTTTGAGTTATGTGTTTGGTTACGATTTGAGTGTGAAATTGTGTTTTGAGTTTAAAATATTAAAATATTTACAAAATGAAATAAAATATTTAAATAAAAATTATATATTTAAAATAAAAAATAATTTTTTTTAAAATGTTTTTTAATATTTTTAAAAAATAAATCCAAAAATACTGTTCCAAACACTCCAAACCTATCCTCCAATCCAAAAATATTTTTTAATATTTTCAAGGGAAGGGCAATAAGGTAATTTCCTAAGGAAAAAGTAACACCGTTTAGTGCATTTTGACAGCAGGGGGAAATCTTGATATTGTCAGGTAAAGTAGGGGAGGTTACTGTAATTATTCAAACCACAGGGGAGGTCCCTGTATTTGTCAGAAACCTCAGGGGAGGTAAATGTAATTTACCCTATATAAAACAAAACTCTCAAATTGTTAGGATTGGGGTGGTTGTTGTGTTGTGCTATTTATGGGATCTATTATGGACTCATTCTCATAATTTAAATCGTTTATTTTTTAAAGTGCATCAGTAAAACATATTTATAAAAAATCAAATTGATAAAATATCGATAGCCTTTTCATTGAATTGTATTTGTATCTAAAACGAATTAATAAATTTTATTTGAAAAATAAAACTTAATAAAAAGTCTAATTAACTTAAATTTTACAAACATATTCTATTAAAAATATCATAAAAATTAAACGATTCAAATTATCAAAATATATTTCGAAATCAACCTCATGGTCCGCAATAGTTGTTGTGCCCGCAGCAGCCACACAATTCTCAAATGGTTACACTTAAATCATCAACACGCATGATACACTGGTTAGAAAAAATAAAAACATGATACACAAATATATTTTTACTAGTGTCTTCCTACTCTTTTCTTTTTGCTTACACAACCACAACTTTTTTTCTTTTCTTTATTACAATGACAACACATCACCTAAACATGCACCCACGACGAATGTCCATTTTGAGTTGTACATATTGTATTTTGACCCAAACAATTAAAATAATTACACTACTTTGTAAAATTACATTTTGTTCTAATTATAAAATCACATATAGATCTTTTGTTAGTATGGTGTCACAAATTTTGGTATTTACACAAATAACACAACATCAATAGAAAATTGATGTGAGCCAACTCATAACTGTAAAATGAATTTTGCAACTCAAAAATGAAACTATATTAGTATTAATCTAATTGATTTGAGACAAGTCTTGTTATTGAAAAATTATTAGGTAGTATTAGAGCGTTACGTGACAATACTCTCATCAATCAACAAATGCCATGTCACTTGTTATTCTTTATTACCTAACACAAAATTATGAATTCATTCTTTTTACCAATAACAAAACTCTTATGAATTCATTCTTTTTACCAATAACAAAACTCTTGAAGCGTTATCTTATCATGTTGCAAGACGGCCAAATAAGGCCAAGTTTGACCATCCAAAAATAATCCATCTTTTTATCTTTTTTCCATCATATTACCTCTGTATTTTTCTGCACATCTTTTTGTAAAAAGACAAAAAGTGTACTTATTTAGGTCATCCCAAACAACTCCTAAATTCTAATGATTTAAATAAATGCACTTTTTGACTTTTTATAAAATATAGGCTGGGTATGAGTTAGGTTTGAAGTGATGTGTTAGAGAGGTATTGTGACTTAAATAAGATGATGTGAGTTAAATAGAATAGTGACTTTTTAACTTTTTAGCTTTTTTAGATCATGCCAAACAACGCCTCAAAAAAAGATAAAAGTAGAATAAAACTGTGAAAATCTCTAGTTTAGCAGATTGAAAGGAAAAATTATTGCTTCCGCTCCACATATCAATAACGTGTTATCACATTGCAAAAACAAAAGTAAGGAGTTTGTTTCTTGGCATGGCTTTACTTGATGGGCGCGGATCGGTTGCTGCCACGAAACCTCCAATCTGCCATTTGTCTGACAAATTGACGGATTGGAGAAAATCAATCCGCATCCGTCCGCCAATTCGACGGATGCAGATTTGGCGGATTGGCAGATGGATGCGAATCGGTTTGGCGGTTTAAAATTTTACAAATTTTCAACATACAAAAAAAAAAAAAAAAAAACCCCTAGACAATACAATATTTATTCATTCACATCTATGAAACAACTTGGACAGTGCAACCTGGACAATGCAAAATTCATTACAATGGGCATAATTCAAAATATTTATTCATTCACATCTATGAAACTTGGAAAATATTGTGCATAATTCAACATCTATGAAACCTGCTATTTTTCCCTAACACCAAATTGATACCTGAAGGACTGCAGCAAGGACTAAAAACTACATGAAGGACTACAACATGGTTTATTTCAATCCATGGTCTATAGCAGTAATACATGAAAAAGTAATACAAATCAGATTTGAAAACAGAGAGAAGGGCTAATAAATGAAGGACTAATACATAAAAAAGATGATAAATATGAAAAAGTAAGAAATTGGGTAACACAAATTGATAAATATGATCCTAAATCATTCATTTCCCAAGTAGTTTCTAAAGCATTCATTTCCCAAGCAGTTCTAAATCAGTTTATAACACAAATTGCTTAAGTCATTAACATACCATAAATCAATTTAAGAGGTAAATGAGAATGCATATACATTAACATACCATCACTGCCCATTAATAGATCCAGAGCAAAATATTCAACAAATGGGTATTGTGTTTCTTAGCTTGGCCATAAATTACAAAGTATGCAACAGAGCATGGCCTAACCATTTGTGTTTCAACCAGTTTGTAATCAACAATTTGTGTGGAGTATCAACCAATATACTGGATATGATTACAAAATTCATCAACCAATAAACATTACCTAATGAATACCAGAGAACAAGAGACGAACCAGAGTGCGGAGTGACATACCAGAGAAACATACCAGAGAACAGAAGAAGAGAATGAGGAGAAGAGAAGAAGATGAGAGAAGAAGAGTAAACACAGATATAAAATCACAGACAGACACAGATAGAAATCACACAGACAGATATAAAATCACAAACACATATATAAAATCAAAATCACAAACCTCTGGTTTTCGAACTCTCTCTAAGCTTCTCTCTCTATGTGTGTACAACCCTCACTCTAATCTCACCATCCATTTGCTTTCAGAACTGTAACAAAAAAAATAAAAATAAAAACAGTTAGAGATTTAGGAGAAGAAGACAAGAAGAGAAAAGATGAAGACAAAACAGAACTCACCACCACCATGATCAGCAAACCTCTTTCAGTCGAAGAAAGGGGTAGGCCCTAACCGTTAGGGTTTTAGTTTGAGATTCTCAGAAAAGGGAGCAAAAAAAAAAAAAAAAAAAAAAAGCAGATCTTCGATCGCCGATGGAGAAGATCGTCAGATGATGAGAAAGTCGCCGTCGGTAGATGGGTAGGCTTTTGGGGAGGAGAAAGAGAGAGAGAGAGAGAGAGAGAGAGAGAGAGTACTGTTGAAGAAGAAGAAAGGGTTAGGTCTTTTGATGATGAGACCATAAAAAAAAGGGAGCGTACAAAAAATATAAAAATATATATAAAAAATCTAGAGACAACGACGGGTCGGGTTACATGGATATAATGGCGGGCCACCTGCCACCCGACCCGAATCCGCTAGAATATAAAATCTTGGCCCGCATCTGTCCGCCAGGCATCCACCCATTTGGTGTCGGGTCGGGTCGGGCGGATTTGGCAGGCCGGTGGATCCATTGCTCAGCCTTGGCCCATTGAAGTGAAAGCCAATTGTGTGTGTGATAGAATTTGAGCACAAAATCAATTAAGATCATCCTCCAAAATGTATAGGAACGAAATTGGCAAGTGGAGATGTATATCTGGAAATCTGTGCTTGTAAGACCGAAAGTACTTCAATATTTAAGTCAGTAACAATTTACAAATAACTCAATTAAAAATGAGCGGAATCATTAAAAAGATGAGCATTAATAGTTTTAAAGTGATGTGAGTCTCACATGATGTGATGTTTTGCTTTTATGTGTGTATTTTTTTTTGAATTTCTACCTTATTAGTGATCAATTAGTACTTCCAAATTAATGAATTAATCATTGTTGTTATTTTCAACTTATGAGTCGTATATCTAATATATTATTGCCTTTTATTACAAAGAAAAAAAAAGAAGAAAAACTTCCACTTCTAATATCTTGGCTAAGGTATGATTCACACCAATACCTCGGCCAATAACAATCTACCAACTTGTATCTCAATCCGAGGCCGTTTCATGTGATCATACAAAAAATTACGTCCCCCCACGCCAATTATTTTCTCAATAATATCATTAGAAAAGTTAGGAATAATGAAAAAAATGTCAATAATTCTAGGGATACTTACGTGTAAGTCCTAATAATTAGATTTATTGTCTAATAGGCCCTATGAAAAAAATTTGTCATAAAAACAGTCACTAATTTTAAGTTTTAGCGACAATTTATAAAAAATATGACCAAAAAAAGTCAACAATTGTCAATTTTTAACGACGTATATAAAAAATTGTCACAAAAAAATTATTTTTACTGACAATTTTACCAAGACTTATTTTCAATAAGACTTAATGAGAATTAAGTCCAACTAATAGGACCTATTGGTAATTTATCCTAATTTTTTTTACTTCGAAAAATGATGCATAATCTATATTCATTTATTGTACAATAAAACCCACACTTAAAACAAATCATAACCACACATTATTTTTTATCATTATTCCTCAAGTATACATTTTATTCTCAAAAGAAAAAATTGTGTCTAACACGTCCTCTCTATGTGGAGGTTTGTTGTAGTGTTTCAAAGGGCAACTCTCAATGAGCTAAGGACATAATGGAAAAAATTAGTGGAACTATCATGATTTATTGGAGCTTGGAGGGGTCATTGCCCCTTTCATCCACCAAGTATTCTCATTATTAAAAAAAGAAAAGAAAAAAAGAAAAGCAATCGTGCTATACATTTTCAATAATGTACTTATTCTTTTCATTATTATTTATTGGATTAATTATATTTTTAGGCAGTAAAATGTGAATTTTATATCATTTTGATTATCAATATTTTAGTTTCTAACATATTAATTTTGTTATTAAATGATTCTTACATCGGTTTTCATTTACAATTTATAACAAAATTAATTGAATTTGAGTAATACTAGAGATCTCAAAAATTTTACAAAAGTTTTTACCAAATATCTCATATGGGTGTGAGACCCACACAATGTGATCCCATATGAATCCCACACTCATATGAGATATTTGATAAAATTTTTAATATTTTTTTTTGAAATCTCTAACATTTTTTATTGTATTTTTATTAAATCACATTTAAAAATTAGCAAAACGAGAAAAAATATAGTCCAAAATATGTGATTTATTTCATTTTGATTTCCAATATTTTTAATTGTGTGAACGTAATTCCCATCTTATTTAGTGCCATAGGTGGTTCAACGAAATTATCCTTACTTTCGTTATCAATTGTAGACAGAAAAGCATGTAGAGATCATTTTACTAACAATATTAATAAATTAAAAATCAAATTGATACATTTGAAACATAATCAAAATCACATAGGATGCATACATTAAAAATTATTTTATTTATTTTAACTGATCACAATGAATTTTGACCGCGTGGATCATATTTGTAGAGCTGTTAAACACTTGGCAAAAAGAAACTTGAAAGGCTGTTCAATTTTTTTTTTCTTTTTTTTTTGAGACCTTCAAATATAATTTTTAATTTTTTTTCCCAATGATACGGATAGTTCTCTTCGCCACTCCACATCCTTAAGATAAATTTAAGGAATCTTTGACATTTCTTCTTTGAGAAAAAACAGGCAAAATCTGATCTATAGACTTTTTTGGCTTTTCAGCGAGATGTGCGGATAGTTGGACTCCTGACAAAAACAAATTTTTAAGGTTAAATTATTAATAAATCTTAATAATTGGATTTAATTTTTATTAAATTTTATTAAAAATAAATTTTGATAAAATTATCGTTAAAAATATTTGTTTTGAGATAATTTTTTATATATGTCGTTAAAAATTGACAAGTATTAACTTTTTTTGTTATAATTTTTATAAATTGTCGCTAAACTTACAATTAGTGACCTTTTTTTGACAAATTTTTCCTATAGCGCTTATTAGACAATAAATTCACTTTTAAGGGCCTACACGTAAGTACTCCAATTTTTAAACCCATTTTCAAATTGTGGGTTACGTTCAATATATATATATATATATATATATATATTTTTTTTTTGATAAATTATACTATGCACTTTTGTACTTTATATTTAATTTTACTTTGATTCCTATATATGAAATTATGACAGTCAAACTCTATGCTTCTGGTCAAGTGTCAATAGTTTCTTTTTGTTACTTCACCGTATAAGTCTTTAACAGAAGTTAATGATATGACAAACATGTAACTATGAAATGAGGACAAAAAAGAAAAAGTTCCCTCATTTTCCATCTATACATATTTCGTCCCAAAATTTATATTAAAATATGACTTGTTGGCTGTATAAATTGTATAAGTCAATCACGATTCAACACGTGGTATGAGAAGGGTAATTTGGGAAGGCAATATAAATCGCGAACCATAGTTAGACACGTGTCAACCCATACTAGTAATAATGAGTCTGCATAACACTAGAATGATCGAGGGATATAAAGTGATGTGGCATAACGGTTACTCACAAGGTTCAAATTCAAAATCAGGAGGGAAGCCTAACTGCAAACGTGGCATAGTGGAGCTAATTGTGAGAAAGCATGATCAGCGATCATGGAGGGATGCTTCAACGGCTAGAAGCTCATATCGACAGTTATCATTGAGAAGTATAAATAGCAGAGAAGGTTCCAGAAAGAAGGACCCAGACTCAGATCTAGAAACCAGTTTTTATCTACTTTATTTTCCTTCCAGTTTTTACATTTCTTGTTCTTTACATTCCTGCACTTCAAATTCTTGTATTGCAGTTTATTCATAGGAGTAGTTTCAAGTAGCTTGTTGCTGTAAATCTCTACGAGGCTGGATCAAATCATTGTAAATTTTTCATTTTTACTTAATGAAATGCTGCAATTGTTTTTCATTTAATTATTGTTTACTAAATTCTTCTAAACAAGCCACTAGTAAAAGTCCTCTTCATTGAGGCTGAAAAAATTGAAACACAATCGTTTGATAATTGGTTGGCAATTAATCTTCTGTAAGGACTGATTGATCCTTACTGACACGCTTAAAATTACAATATTAACCTTTGAAAGCCAAAAAAGCCAACATATATTTTTTGGCACGTCCGGTGAAACTAATTGAAATGGCTAGATGTAAAAGACAAGGAGAAAATAAACGCCTAGAAGAAGGTGTGGAAAGAGAGGTAGAGGTACCTGATCTAGAGGATAATGTGATAGCACATCCTCGGGAAGCACCTATCTCATTAGAACCTATGGTCGAAGAGACTAGTAATGCAGAACATACCACGTGTCCAAAATAGTGGACGAGACCATGGAATTGGACCATCTACTGTTCAATCTACTCAGTCAATGAATCCGTGGGGAGGCCTAGTAGATGCCATGAGACAGCAGTTAATGAACACAATGGAAAGATGGGCAATATCCTTTTATGGATCGGATGAATACCCATCAACCAGCTAACACAAGGCATATAGAGGAAATTTCAAATGTCCCTCAGCAAAGATTAGCAAGAGATAAACAGCCTATGCAAAGTAATGGACATATTAATGGTCAAACTAATAATCAAAACTATGAAAGACCATTACCTCAGTCTTGGTATGAGCCTTTTTCGAGGCCCATGATAAATCAAAATGCCTCATTACTTAATAGTGAAGCCATACAAATTGGTGGTTTTGGGCTAATACAAGAAAATGGTAGAAGGATGTTTTCAAATCCCATGTTCGAAGCCATACCTGGCATAAGGGGGTTCACTAATCCTTTGTTCGAATTTGTACCCGGGGGGTTGGAAGGGTTTCCTGCGACTGAAAGAGACACAACACCTGTTCCAGCACCTTTCGCAGGTCCTTTCGCAGGACAGGCTTAGAGAGGTCAACTGTAACAACCCAGATTTTTAATTATTCTATAAAATTTATACTAATATTATTTAATCACAGTTAAGAAAATATATAATTTATTATATATTATTATGTTTAATTTTTTAAAAATTGTTAAGAGTTTAAGGGCCAAAATATAAATAAATAACTAAGTTAAGTTATCCATTAAAAAAGTTAAAGATAAGTTTGAATTAATGGGTTTAATGGGAGGGTGACACGTGGTAGCCCGCGGGTTGGAGCCCGCGGCTTGGTGGCCACGGCTGCCATCCTATATAAGGGGAGAATGTGCCCAGGAAGAAAAACAAGGAAAAGAAAGAAAAGAAAAAGAAAGAGAAGAAGAAAAGAGAGAAAAAAATAATGGAAGTTAAAAGGGTCTTTGGTGGTGGAAAGAAAGAGTGAGGTATTAAAGTTAAGGTGAGTTATATTATACCTTGAGTCACCAAAATATATTTTACGTATGTTTTGACTTACCATATTTATTTTATACAAGTTATGTTTTATAAATTATTATAAATTATATTAATATTTCAGTTACGTGGATTATTTTCTGAACCCTATTTGCTTAAAATGAAACCCATGGATATATTTGTTTATATTTTAAAAAATATTTGACTATAACCTTATAAACAATTATATTTTGTAAGTACCACCACGGGAGTCCCACGCCTTGGGGGACTTAAATAACCATTGGTCCTCTGACTAGTCACTTTGTGACTCTCTGTCTGTCATGGATCCATTGACCCTCTGAATCTCTGATGTGGAACAAAGTGCTGTGCGGAGCTAAGTGCTACACTATGGTGCGAGCCACCTCTAGTGTTCGTACGAGCCACCTCTTGAGTCCATATATTTGTCCGGTTCTGTACCGTGGTTATGACTTATGGTGTGGAACAAAGTGCTATACGGAACTAAGTGCTACACTATGGTGGAAGCCACCTCTAAAGTTCGTATGAGCCATCTCTTGAGTCCAAACATCTGTTCTATTCCGTTCTGTACCGTGGTTATGATTATGTATATGATTTTCGTATTTGATCTCTGTATTATATATTCTGTATTTTAATATCAAGCTCTGTTTAGCCAATAATTATCCGTGGTAAATTTTATGCCCTTATACTCTTAGTATATTATGTCTCACTCTGCCATGTGCTTATAGTTGTTTATCACTTTCAGGTGATATATCAGGGCCAGCGCGTGGGGTAGGCACGAAGCACTTTGTAGAAATAGTTCAGCTCTAACAAGTTAGTTAAATAGAAGCTCCAATGATTATTTTAGTACCCTCAGTTGAATATTATTTCCGCTCGCGTTTATTTATTTGTTTAAGAATTGGCCGGAGGTAACCTCAGTTACTGGCCATCACGATGCTTAACCCTTGGGTACGGGGAGCGGGTCGTGACATCAACCATACTCTCCACATCAGCCAGCACCAAAGGGACAACCAATCCCAAATATACCTCCCTATGGACCAAGAGGACCTCAGGCACAAGGTTGTCCACCAAACCCTGCGTTTGTTCCTCCAGTGGTGGTTCAACAAGCACAAAATATGGTTCCTATGGACCAAATTGCTGATATTGTTAGAGAAATGTGTGGACCTATGGCTCGGGGGGTTCAAACTCTTGTGTATAGGAAATTATATCTAGAATGGGTAGATAGGGTACATGAATACCCAAGAGGGTTTAGAATACCAGACTTTGCTCTTTTTTATGGGAATGAAAACCAGTCAACGATAGAACATATTGGTAGGTTTGCTGCCCAGTGTGGTGAATTTACCAATAATGATTACATGAAGTTAAGAATTTTTTCAAATTCTCTAACTGGGGCAGCTTTTGTATGGTATATTAACCTTACACTTAGCTCTATCCAAACTTGGCAATAAATGGAGAAGGCATTTCATGCCCAATTCTTCCAAACGGAACCAGAAGTTTCTATGGCAGATTTGGCAAGGTTGAGTCAAAGGCCTGATGAGAAGGTTGTTTAATTTATTGCCAGATTCAAAAGAGTACGAAACAAGTGTAGGATCATTCTACCAGAGCCTGAATTTGTGAGATTGGCTCAAAATGATTTAGAGTTTAGGCTTTGAAAGAAGTTTGACTCAACTGAGTTTCGAGACTTAGTGGAATTAACCTATAAGGTGTCTAGATATGAATCATTACTTGAGAAAGAACAAGATCGAAGTAATGCATCATACGAGACGTATTATAGAGATCCTATTTATGAGATTGATGCAGCAGAGATCATAGGAAAAGAGTATGTGGTCTGTGAGGCGTTAATTCATAAAGGCACTACAATAGATCAGCAGTTTAAAAAGAAAAACCTTCATAGGAAATATTCTTTCGATTTAACAAAGGCAGATGATATTTTTGATCGTTTGCTTATAGCCAATTTCCTAAAGTTACCAAAAGGAGTCAAAATTCTTTCTCCAGAAGAACTTAAAGGAAAAATGTATTATAAATGGCACAATTCTTGGTTTTACTCAACTAAAAACTATATTGTTTTTCGGACAAGATCCAAGAACAGATTCGAAAAGGAAGTCTAAAATTCCCAGCTAAAACAGAGAAAGCGATGGGGATTGATACTAATCTATTCCTAGAAATTGGAGAAGTTACAACCAATGTTATTTTGCCAGACTTCCAGAACTTATCCCTGAAGGAATTGGAAGACGTTAATATGCAGATGCATGTTACCAGTCATACTGCTGTCAAGAAAGATGCTAGAAGTTCACCAGCGAATGGGCAGAGCTTTGCGGACCAAAGGGAAGACTCTGATGAGAAGGCACTGGATGATGACTCTTTACAGGTAGCTGTCATGTAAAGAATGTGTCCCAGATGCAGGTTAAGCTACAAATGGTTGAAAGGGCTCCCAATTGTTGGGAAATAGTATTACAAGGATATGTAGAGATACTCTAAACCAACCAATGCCTACAACAAAAGGCTATACCCAACTGGTCCTAGACAACAGCCATTCTTGGCTAAACCAACAACCACTAGAATGCACTCCAAGGGCAAGAGACCTCTACATTAGTTCAGACCACCCAACTATTACAAAACAGAAGGCAATCATTCTGAGAGGAGACTTGAACTGGGCTCGAGTTATGGGATTAAAGCCAAAGATTGGCCTTCTAGACCAGCCTCACACAAGATGGAAAGTAACCACCCTCATGGAAGACTTGAATTACGCCCAAGACAGGGGGCAGGGCCAAGCAGTGGTCTCCACAAGCAGCTTTGAAACTGGCTTCGAAGATAGAAAGAGACAATTCAACAACTAAGTTAATAGGTTCATGGGTACCTGGGGTTCCAGATTGGTTTGTCATGCAAAACAAGCCTAAGGAAATTCCTACCTAGAGAAGTGTTGTTAGAGACCAGGGTAGGATGGTTAAATCTCCCTTAGTGACTCCAAATAATTGGGTGTTACTAAAACATCCAAAAACAAAAGAATCTGAAAGAGTGTGGGGAAAGTTCTTCATTGGCCTAGCCAAAAGGCCAGACAGAGGGAAGAAAAAGTTCAAAGTTGGATCATAGTCCAAAGTCGACTCCTCAAGACAAAAGGAGTTACAACAAAGAGCAGTTGGCTAAAGTTCACTCTGAATTGAAAGCCAAAGAAAGATCCAGATTAGCAGGTCTTAAAAAGGCTTTGGTGGAAAGTGATAGTGAGGCAGAGGGAGAAGTTGGCCTAGACCAAATGAAAGAGATGGTTAAGGAGGAAATGTTTGAAGCCTTCATAGCTGAACAGTCATTTTTGGTCGAAAAACCAGCAGGAACAAGCCATTCGGAGGAAGTCACTAGTATTGAAGTTCTAGAGTGTAACATAGAGGATGCTTCTGAGGTAACTAAACAAGTTAGCCTGGAAAAGAAACAAGAGCAGCTGATAGTTCAGTTTGGCTCATTTCTTCCAGTGTCAGTGAATATGGTGCATATATTGCCACAAGAGTTCCAAGCTGAGGATGGAAACCAAGAAGGTCAAGAGATTGACCATATTCCAGTTTCTAGTGATAACTCACAGGTTAGCATGATTCAAGATGAGTCTGAGATAGCCACACCAATGGAAACTGAAGATGAGAGTGAGGAAGTAAGTATTAACCTCTCATACCCTTTTGAGTATCCTACAACATCCGTGACACATCATATCAAACCCTTGTATATCAAGGCCATCTTCGATGGGATACAGATGAACCAGGTATTTGTGGATAATAGGGTAGTAGTAAACCTGCTTCTGAAATCTTCTTTGAAGAAACTAGGAAAAAGGAACCTGAAATTAATCCCAACCAGTACAACCATTGCCGGTTTTGCTGGAGATAAATAGATATCTCAGGGTATTTTGCCCATCAACCTGAGTGTAGGAACCAGTGATTGCATGACGGCATTCTTTATTACTGACAGCAATGCTAAGTATAATGCTTTACTTGGTAGGGATTAGATTTACACTAACAAATGTGTGTCTTCCTCTCTACATCAGAAGACAATGATGGCCTTGTGCAATGGAGAGACAGAGGAGATCAATGCAGATCCTTAACCCTTTGGCACTTGTGCTGATTTTGCGGAGGCCAAGTTGTATACTGAAGGAGTAACACCACTCAGTATACTAAGAAAACTTGATGGTTCAATCGAAGTGACGACTGATGAGAAATAGCACACCTGAAGCACTTAGTACATGAGAGTGTTGGTGAAGAATTCGTCGTCAAAGATGATAATAATGCCTGGTTATAGGCAAGAAAGTGAAACCAAAGAAGCCAGACCTTTGGCTTTAGTTAAGTTCATAGTATTAGACTTAAAAGCAATAGTCCAAAAGGTTCAGGAACAAGAGAATGAAGCCATGATAGTTGGCTGTAAGCATAAACAACAACAGGTCAGACCTTTGGCCTTTGATAAATATTGTGCATTGGATATCGAAACAAAAGTCCAAGAAATACAAAAGGAAAAGGCCTTATGGATATAATTTGTCTATGAGGAGGAGGGCAAAGATGCTGAATCAAAGAAACTGGAAGTAGAACAAAGCAAAGAAATTGCTTCGAAGACAGAAGAAATAAAAAAAGAAGTATTAATGAGTTCTCAGATACAAGACCCCTTAGAAGAGGTTAACTTAGGAGAAGGTTCTACACAGCAACCCACCTACATTAGTGCTTGGTTAAGTGCTCTTGATAGCAACTAGTTGTTGGTGGTCTTAAAGAGATTTAAAGATTGTTTTGCATGGTCTTATAATGAACTGCCAGGATTGGATAGGTTATTAGTAGAACATAGGCTCCCTATGAGGCCTAATTTCAAGCCATATAAGCAAAAACAAAGAGGGATGAGTCCTGAGGTGATTCAGAAGGTCAAGGAGGAGATTTTTAGGCTCCTTAAGGCAGGCTTTATTAGGACAGCCAGGTATGTTGAATGGCTATCCAATATTGTGCCTGTAGTTAAGAAGAATGGTAAAATGAGGGTATGCATCAATTTTAGAAACCTGAATTTAGCAACTCCAAAAGATGAGTACCCCATGCCTATAGTAAATTTATTGGTGGATAGTTTAGCAGGGTACAAGATTTTTATCAATGATGGATGGGCACTCTGGTTATAACCAAATCTGCATTGTAGAAGAGGATACCCATAAGAGAGCATTCAGATGTCCTGGGAACATTAGCACCTTCGAATGGGTTAAAATGCCATTTTGCCTAAAGAATGTTGGGCTACATATCAAAGGGTTATGAACACTATCTTTCATGATCTCATTGGATGATATTTAGAGTCTTACATTGATGACATTGTAGTGAAGTCCCGATCCATGGAGAAACATTTGTTTCACTTGGAAGCAGCTTTTGAAAGAATGAGAAAGTTCAAGTTGAAGCTTAATCCTCTCAAATGTGCTTTTGGCGTATTAGCTGGAAACTTCTTGGGCTATGTAGTACACAAGAAGGGAATACGGATTGATCAAAACAAAGCCAAAGCTATCATTGAAGCTAGGCCTCCATCAAGTAAAAAAGAAGTACAAAAATTCCTTGGACAGGTTAATTTTCTTCGAAGATTTATTTCTAATATTGCAAAGAAAACTAAAGTGTTTTCTTCCTTATTAAGGTTGAAAAATGAAGAGGAGTTTGTGTGGACAGTAAAGCATCAAACTGCTTTCGAAGGAATCAAAGCCTACTTGGCCAAGCCTCCAGTGCTTATGCCACCAAAGGATGATAAGCCCTTGAAGTTGTATATTGCTGTAGCAGAAGATTCACTGGGAATTTTCTTAACCTAGGACAATGAAGAAGGCAAAGAGTAAGCAGTTTATTACCTTAGTAGGTTCTTAAATTCTTGTTAATATAAATATTCAGTTATAGAAAAGTTGTGCCTTGCATTGTATTTTGTTGCAATGAAACTAAGATACTAACTTTTGCCTGTAACTGTCTTGGTAATTGCAACCACATATTTGGTTAAATATATGTTGTCTAGACCTATGTTGAAAAGAAGAACTGGCAAATGGATACTAGCTTTATCAAAATTTCATCTAGAATATGCCCCTCCAAAAGCAGTAAAAGGACAAGTTTTAGCTAATTTCTTGGCAAATCATCCATGTCAAACAGAAAGTCAATAGATAATGGATCTTGGTATGGTTAGTATTGAACCATGGAAAATGTGGTTCGATGGATCAAAAGCCAACAGTCTAACTGGAATTGGTGTGGTGATTAAGTCACCACAGGGGGTAGAAACCACACATGGTTTCAGAGTGGATGAAATTACTTGTTCCAATAATCAAGCTGAATATGAAGCTTTAATAATGGGACTAGAAATACTTATTGGATTACAAGCTCATGCAGTTGATATACTTAGGGATTCTCAATTGGTGGTTATCCAAGTGAAATGAATTTTTAAATGTCAAAGTGAAAGCATGTTGCCATACTATTTCGTTGTATTGCATTTGCTTTCTCAATTCCAGATAGCAAATGTGACTTGTGTCCCAAGATTCATGAATAACAAAGCTAATGATGTGGCTCAGAAAGCTTCGAATTTCAGGAGAAGGGATAACACTCAAATGAACATAAGACAAACAACATATCAAAAAGTAATACCACCCTTAACTAAAAGAAATGTGGTGTTAGAAGTCAATCATAATGACTTACATGAACAAGATTGGAGGCATCCAATAATGCGGTATCTAGCTGGCCCATCTTCGAAAGCCAGTAGAAAAATCAAATTGCAATCCATACAATACATAATGTATGGTAATGTTCTTTACAAAAAGGTGTCAGACAGGTTATTATTGGAATGTTTAGGGCCAAATGAGGCATTGGCAGCCATGGCTAAGGTTCATATACGCATCTGTAGTGCTCATCAATCTGGTGTGAAAATGAGATGGCTGCTTCGAAGACATTCCTACTATTGGCCAACCATCCTTAAAGATTGCATAGAATATGCTAGAGATTGCCAGACATGCCAAAAACATGGCACAATAAGACATGTACCCATAATTGATCTGTATGCGGTTGCGATGCCTTGGCCGTTTAAAAGATGAGCTATGGATATGATAGGGAAAATACATCCACCATCTTCGAAGCATCATTGTTTCATCTGAGTAGCCGCAGATTACTTCACTAAGTGGGTCGAAGCTAAACCATATAAGGCTGTAGACCAGACCGAAGTTATTGGATTCATTAAAGATCTGATCCACAAATTTGGCATCCCACAAACCATAACTGTTGATAATGTGACTGTATTTGATGGGAAGATGGTAAAATCTTTTGTGGCAGAATTTGGAATTAGCCTTGTTAATTCTATCTCCTATTATGCACATGCAAATGGTCAGGTAGAATCATCCAATAAATCCTTGAAAAAAGGAATACAGAGAGTTGTGGAAGACAATCCCAGGGATTGGCATAACTTACTGTTGGATATATTATGGGCTTATAGGACTTCTCTAAGATCAAGTACAGGAGTTACTCCTTATGCCTTAGTATATGGGCATGATGAAGTATTACTTGTAAAAATTAACATTAAGTTCTTGAGGGTGAGATGTCAGGATTAGTTAGTTCCTAAGTAGTATCATCAGAGTATGTGCTTGGAGTTAAAGAATGTGGATAAAGCTAGAATTTTGGCATTAAATAGCATTCTTTTCCAAAAGAAGAAAGTAGCCAAAAACTATAATAAGAAAGTCAAGCACATTAGTTTTGATGAAAGTAATTTGGTATGGAAGACCACACTCCCAATAGGGATTAAAAGCCACAAGTTTGGCAAATGGTCACCTAATTGGGAGGGGCCATATCAAGTTAATAGAGTTTTGCCTTAGGGAACATATCATTTGAAAAATTTGAATGGATATGTACACCCTAAGAAAATTAACAGCAGATATTTGAAGTTTTATTATCCAACTGTGTGGGAAACGTAAGGAGTATAATAAGTGCTAAACAAAAGGATCATGAAAACACTTAAATAATAAATGAAGATTTTATTTCATAATGAGTTGAATACATGTAGCCATAGATTGGCCCAAAAGTCAGTACAATATTTCAGTTATTCCTTTACAATTGACTCTCTACTCGTAAGAGATGAGAAGAACTGAATGGCCGTAGTCATCTCCTGCTTTCGATCAGCCAGTCCTTAGTTGGTAATTTGGAGCTTGGTGGCAGTTTGATCCAAAGCCAGGTTGACTGTTGATAACTCTTCTTCTAGTTGAGCTTTCTTCTCCAATAGTTGAGCTCAAAATTAGGAGACAGAGGAATGTTGTTCTTTCAATTCAGACACTTCAGTATGTATTTGGGAAATGAATTTTTGGTCTCTCAACAATTTCTCCTTTGCAGCTTTGGCAACATGGTAGATGTTGATATAAAAGTCAATGGTAGTTGCTGCTTGAGATAAATGACTTGAAATAGTCATGCTGGATTGCTCAACAACCTTGCAACACTAGAGGAAACCATTTTTGATAATAGACATTTGCAAGGCTTCGAAGGGGATCCTTGAGAAGAGTGTCAGCAACTCCAAATAGCTGTCCAAGTCTAATGAAGGCGAGGAAGTCCTACTAGTGGAGGAAGAGCTCTCAAAAATTTCTAAGAGAGAATCAGCCAGAACTAATGGCTTAGTTTCATTGCTAGCTATTGGAATGGTAGAAGGCATATCAAAAAGGCTAGCTAGTCTAGCCTCGAAAATTTCCACCTCTTCCGCTGACATGGTTGGTGCAGAAAGGGCTCTGGTAGAAGGAAAAGATGGCTGCATACGGATAAGAGAGGAAGATGAAGTATCCCTAGCAGTTTCCATAGTCTTGGCTACCAATAAGTCAAGAGAAGAGGGACTGGAGCTAGATAGGGATAATGGACAAGGAACTGGTGAGCTACCAGTGTTTTCTCTAAGGGAATCAGCTACCACTGGAGATGAAGTAATAACTGGAATTTCCTTAGGAGGGGAAGGAGCAGCAATGCTTGAAGGGAGAATAAATTGGGTAGAGTTAAATGATAGAAGAGGAAAATATAGAGTTAAGCTAAATGATAGGGATGTAGGAATACTTTGTCTCAAGAAATGTATGAAAAGTATAGAACCAGAGAGTGGGAGTATTGCTTGAATAGGCTCCATATTTCGAGATCTTTCAACTTCAGATGAAACTGAAGAAGTCCTTGTTGAAGGAGAAAGCAGAGTAGTTGTTCCTGCAAAAAAAGAAATACAAAGTAATGTTAGGTTTCAATATCAAGAACTTGATAAAGGAAATTAGAGACGCGAAAGGAAATTACTGGTTTCAGAAGTGGTAGCAATGGTTGGAGAGTTGCGAAAGGTATAATGTTCAGCAGTTTGTTATTTCCTTACAGCTTCTCTTTGGAATTCATTAGCAGAAGCAGCTTCATCCCCAAGCATTTGCTGTTGCCTCCTCTTCCCAGCCCACTGGAACACAATGATTTCTTTAGAATGTTCCGCTTCCACTGCTTTAACAGATACTTCGTGAATAGGGTCCCTAGTGAAATTAGAGAGAGAGACTGTCATTTTCTTTTTCCTTTTTAAAGGAGCCTCTTGCTCTTTTTTTGCTTCCTCTTCCTCCACGTAAGCCTCAGGTATTTTTTCCTCAGGATCAAGCAAAAGTTTCCTTTTCCTTTGTTGCTTCTGCTTGCTCTTAAGGAGATTTAAAGCTTGAGCTCTTTGAGGAGAGTCTCCTTGTAAGTCGCTTACGTTATCTACACCAAAGAAGGAACTATAAATAAAAGGCAAAGGTGTCACAAAAGGAAAAAAGAAAAGAAGCAGCATTGCATACTTTTCTTCGAAGTAGCTCGAGTAACTCTAGGAGGAGTTGAGGCAGCAGAAGCAGACTTTGTAGTAGCCAGGGTAGGAATTGGGACGGCATGAGCAGTGGAGGAAGTAACCACTCTAATGCCTTTAGACTTGGCTTAAGGCACGTCTAGTACCATTAATAGATCTTGAGGAGGAATGGCCGAGTGCACTTCCATATTGGTTATCCAGCAGTTCTGGTACCTTTTCGATATATTGTTTTAAGGTATGAAGGATAGGTACTCAAAGTCAATTAGATCTTGGATAAATTTGGAAGTTGCTTCTTCCAATCTAGATCTTCGAATCTTCAAATCTCTGCTGGTAAGGCTTAAATTGGACTGACTGCAGAGAAGGATAGGGACCCCTTGTGAGAGTTCAAATTGCCTAGCAAATTGGACAGGCCAATAGGGCTTAGAGATGCACTTATAAGCTTTGGGGTTCATAGTACCAATGAATAGTTCCCTGGGGATCAGAATAGAGGCCCATATATTTTTATGCTAGGGCATAGAACAGGACCTATCACTCAAAAAGGTCCTCAACCAGGCTGGGCCAATGTTGGTAGCTTCGAATGAGCGGAAGGTGTGAGAAAAATGGGAAGCTGAGAGTTGGTGAAAGAAAGAAAAGTAGAAGGCAAAGTTGGAAGGATAAAGTGAAACATTGGCTAACTTCATACCATGAGTGGTAGGGTTTGGCTCCAAAACCTTTAAGCATTTAAATTACAAATCAGTGAAATATGCAAAAAGTCAAAGTTGGAGTATCCAAAATGGGCCTCCTTGATTGGCATCCATGGGTTTTTCACAAAAAATGGGAACAAGCTCAATAAACATGACCTAAAATGTATAGAGCTAAGGCCATCTTTCTTTGTAAAACAAGGGTTTTAGCAAGAGGGGTAAACTCAGGCATGATCCTCTGAGAAGAGGTACAGAAAAGGAATTTGCAAAGTAATACAATAAAAAAGGGAAAAATTCTCTATCAGTCACAGGGCCTTCTCTTTTGTTCTCAACCTTGACAAAGTCACTATAGAATGAGTTCAGAGAGGGGAGAGAAAAAGGGGTTTTGAGGTTAGGATAGTCTGGACTAATGGGGGTACAAATAGGGGATAATCCCACCAGAAGGAAAATGTCAAGGACAGTAGAAGCCATCATTCCACATCTAAATTGAAAGCAAAATTCCAAAAAACAAAGAGCAACATGTATTAAAAATAGGTCCTTTGAAATGGTGAACCTGGACAATTGAAGGGCGTTAAAGAGGAAAAGCTCTTGAAGATCCAGTGTCCTATCAGCGATGACCTGATCATACTATTCCTCCCACTCTGGTCTTATTGTGGGCCAGCAGTGATAGGGTCGGTTCATCCTCCAGTTTCCCCAATCAAGACCTCCTTCATAAATGAGGCAATGATCTTCCAGACATGGATACAGAGCTGGAAGCTCAGCGGGAATCTCCTTAAAAATGGGCCCAAGCACGTATTCTTGTTGTTCATGGCGACGGGGAATGAAGATGCGCCCATTGATAGCATTTTTCTCACCAGCCTTGTATTTCTCACACTCTTCATCAATGATCCTTTTTAAGGCTACGGACGGACTCACACATTCCACAACCAGTATTTTCAAGGAGGAAGAAGCCATTGACAGGAGTTTTTTCAGAAGGCGAAGTTAGGAAAAAGGGTAAGGGAAAGAGGAAGTCAATAGAGATGAAGGGTTTGTGTGTTAGGCAAACAAGTGAATTGAAAGCACGAAATAAAATGGTTTTTAAACCTTTATGTCTGAAAAATACCCAATTGTTTTAAGTGGGTAGAATTCATAAAGAAGTGCTAAAGGTACGGATACGAAAAGTTTCTCTCAATGTTGATAATTTGGGAGGGAAATGTATCTCAAATACTAATATTGGCTTCGAAATCAAATGTTTGGCTTCGAAGCCAAGCTTTGGCGCCAAAATCAAGTGACAAATAGCTTTGAAAGTAGGAAGTTGACTTCGAAGCACATTTCATACCTAAGAGTAAATGAGTGCCCAGGTATTTGTTTACTTCAAAATGATTAAAGACCTGTTTTTAGGTTTCTTGGTGAAAGTAAATCCCTTCGAAGCAAAGTTTGAAATACCCTACGGTTAGAATTTGTTTGTTCTAGGCTTTGAAGTAACATAAAACCAATATTTGGTTAAGTATTATACAAAAAGAATTACTCTTTTAGAATAAAATAGTGCAATCCTTAAAGGAAGTTTTCATACTTCGGAAAATATGGACTGTTTGTTCGAAGCAAAAATAGTTGATTCGAAACTGTTGATTGTGTTAACCATATGATTGTGAAAAGAAGACCTAAGGCAGAGCTTGCCAATTACACTCCATATGTTGGTGAAGTTCAAATTAGGTCTCCAGTATTCCATTGGATATGTTTAAATCAGGTTTCAAAGGACAAATTGGTGAATTTAAAGCTCTGATTTTCTTTATTTTGGATAAATAGAATGAAGTCAGACTATGCTGAATAAAGAAAGGAAAGCCTAGCTTTATTAAGGTAAAAATAATTACATCAGAAAGCCTTTTTGGTTACATATTCAATTTCATAAAAATAAGGAATAGAGAAAATGACAAGGTCATGGAACTTGTTCCAACAGTGGTCAATGAATTTCTGTTCCTTTTTTATTTTGTCTTATATCTTCTCCAAGCTAGGTTGTTAAGCTGATATGCTTTTATTTGATGAAAAAGTTGCTCGACTTTTATTTCGAACTTTGTTTCCTTCAATCCTTGTTCTATCTCATCCATATCTAAGTCATCCCAATATGCAGAGTCTTTATTCTTAAAGCCATTATATTCATCGATAAGGTTCTCTGCTTCGTACCGGGTGTGAATTCGATGGGCTGAGATGTTGTCCAAAGATTGAGTGGTGGCCATAGAAGTTTGGTACCAATGAAGAAGTAGTGGGAGTTGATCCAAAAATATCTGAAGCTCTGCTTGGGCAATAGGATTGAGGACATGACTTCGAGTCATAACGTCACAAAGCCATCGAAGGTTCTTAAGAGGAACATCACCCTCAAGAACATTGAAGGGCAGGTGAGAAAAGGCCGCAAGCAGAAGCTGAGCTTGATATCGCTCAAATATAGTGGGGGAAGTTGGAGGTTGATAGGAAGGAAGAAACTGATTCTCAAAGAGAGTAAGTCTCAGTTCTTCCATCAAATGAAGGTTTTGCGGAAGAGGAGGTGTAGGAGGATCCATCTCAAAAGAAGGAGGAAATTGGGGGTTGTTTACGCAGTCAAGCCAGTCAGAAGAGCAAAATTTTGCCCTCTGGGCTAAGAATGATAGGTTGTACCCTTGTGTTTCTTCTGGACGACAAGTGGCTTGCACAATCTTCGTAGGCATGGAGGATGTATACCATGCTATGAGTAAATTGTCTTTCAAACTGAGTCAGCGATCGATGGATACATATGGGTAAACCATCGAGCTCTGAACGAAAGGAGGGAAAGATGGAAGATCAGCGAATTCGACGAAGTGATGATTAATGCGCTCCCTCAGCTTGGATTCCTCAGGTTCTGGCCAACCTCCCCAGCCATAAGTCTTAGAAGAAGAAGAAGAAGCTGCAGCCTCATCCCACGCAGAAGGTTTTGGGTTAGAAGAAGAGCTTCCAATATCCATGTTTGCAAAGTTTTGGGCTAGAGAATTATGAACAATACGTTCGTAATCCAAAGGTCGATAGTTTGCAAAAGCTTCCATGACTTGAATATAGGAAGGTGGATAAGAGTGGCTAATAAATGCATGAAAATTCTTTCGAGGGCAAACATTATCATCTAGCAACTCCTCGTAGCTCGATCTATGCCAAATAAAGTGTTTTTGGCCATGCGAGCTGAATCAGTCCTTTCGAATGCTCAAATAATGGGAAATGTTTAAGGTGTGGAAAAGAATTTAATGTAGGCGGTTGTAGTTCTAAGAAGATGTGAAACCCATGCACGTCCTAGGACGAGGGTGAAGTGTTTTGATCCACTAATATCACCAAGTATTGGGTATATTAGTGCGGGGGGTAATGTTGGCTGTATAAATTGTATAAACTAATCACGATTCAACACGTGATATGAGAAGGGCAATTTGGGAAAGCAATATAAATCGCCAACCATAGTCAGACATGTGTCAACCCATATTGGTAATAATGGGTTTGCATAACACTGGAATGATCGAGGGATATAAAGTGATGTGGCCTAACGGTTACTCACAAGGTTCAAATTCAAAATCAGGAGGGAAGCCTAACTGCAGACATGGCGTAGTGGAGCTAATTATGAGAAAGCATGATCAGCGATCATGGAGGGATGCTTCGACGGCTAGAAGCTCATATTACCAGTTATCATTAAGAAGTATATATAGCAGGGAAGGCCCTAGAAAGAAGGACCTAGACTCAGATTCAAAAACCAGTTTTTATCTACTTTATTTTCCTTCTACTTTTTACATTTCTTGTTCTTTACATTTCTGCACTTCAAATTCTTGTATTGCACTTTATTCATAGAAATAGTTTCAAGTAGCTTGTTGCTATAAACCTCTACGAGATTGGATCAGATCATTGTAAATTTTTCATTTTTACTTAATGAAATGCTGCAATTGTTCTTCATTTAATTATTGTTTACTAAATTCTCCTAAACAAGCCACCGGTAAAAGTCTTCTTC
The DNA here is from genome assembly GCF_055761805.1 of Camellia sinensis. Classification (NCBI taxonomy): domain Eukaryota; kingdom Viridiplantae; phylum Streptophyta; class Magnoliopsida; order Ericales; family Theaceae; genus Camellia; species Camellia sinensis. The sequence goes on from NC_138966.1 coordinate 21,484,272, forward strand.
ATTGAGGCTGAAAGAACTGAAACACAATCGTTTGATAATTGGTTAGCAATTAACATTCTGTAAGGACTGATTGATCATTGCTGGCAAGTTTAAAATTACAATATTAACTTTCGAAAGCTAAAAAAGCCAACATGACTATATTCGGCTAAAACAAAAACAAATTGTAAACAATTAAAAAGATGAATTATGATTTTGTAGAAATTAGAATCACAAAACTCTGGATGCGTTTGGTTTAGTTTTGAAATTTGTTTTGAAAGATAATTTTGTGAAAAGAGTTTTAAAATTTTAAAACTTGTTCACTTATGAATTTTCAAACTAGTTTTAAGTTGTATATTTTGAAAATAATTTTTAAAAAATTGAAAATTTAAAACTTATTTGATTATGAGTTTTCAAAACTTGTTTTTTGAATTTTTTTGGGTCTTATGCTTTTTTGTCTTATAGTCAATTTTTTTTTATAATATTATATTCAAATTTGTGTACTTCTTTCATATACCTAATCTAAATTTATTTTCTAGACGCATTTAATGTAATCTACAGGGCAAAGATTCACTCCATATATATATATATTTTTATTTTTTATGAACATTTTAAAAATTTTAACATTTTTTTTCTGATTTTATATCCACTCAATATATATAAATTTAAAACGTTTCACATTTAAATATAAATTTTTATAAGATTACTAAATAATGAGAAGATTTTTTTTTTGGTCCAGTTTAAAAATTAATACATTTTTAATGTTTAATGTTTTTATTAAATTTATTTTTGCGTTCTTTACATTTTGTTTACTGTTTAAGTCTATCTATATCATATATATCTAAAACATAAAAAATTATTTGGCCAATACTTAAAAACCAAACAAAATCCATTTTGTGAAAACCCTAAACCAAAAAGGTTTTAGGTTTTGGGTTTTGGATTTTGAGTTTTGAAATGATTTTTCAAAAATCCTAAATCAAACAAGTTTTGAATTTTGGATTTTGAAAAATTGATTCAAAAATTGAACCAAATGTACTCTCTATTTTTCACAATAACACAGTCTTCCATTTGTTCTTCTTTCTTTCTCAGTTGCCTTTTCTTTTCTTTTTTTCAAAAGTTCTATTTTTTTACATTTTCGTCCCTATTTACAGCCTATGAATATATATTGTATTATATATTGGTGGGAAATTGGGATAATTTTCTCCTCCTACTCTCATTTCGTAGTCACATGCTTGTTATATGACTGGATTCTGTTAAAGACTTAAACAATGGAGTAATAGAAGGGAGACGATGAAACTTGACCAAAAGTGCAGGGAGCTGATTATCATGATTTTATTTGTAGGGACTAAATTGTGATTTGATGCAAAGTGTAATGTACCCCACTTTCTATTGTTTTTTCAAATTCAAATGATTTATTATATTTTGGGTAAATTAAATTGATCTCCCTTGAGATTTGGAGAAAATATAATATACCCTATAAGTTTAGCATAATTACACTAAGCTCCTTTAAGATTTTAATTCATATAACACTTGATCCCATTTTTTATTTGAAATTTGATAGTCATGTAAAAAAAAAAATGATGTTATCTATTTTACATTGAAATGTACATTTTAAGTTGTGTATCGTGGTGGTTTCATACCATATGCATTAGTTTTGATTACTAAAAGAGAGGTCGGTGTAATTACATTAAAACTATGGGACTAGTTTTATTTTTTGTCAAACCTTAAAAGAGTTGAGTATAATTTACCCTATTTTTGTGACCGCAATAGAATATAATTATACCTTTGCTCTCTAAAATACGTCCATTTTCCCATTTTGATCTAACTCAAAATATATATATATATATATATATATTCTCACAATTACAACTTGCAACATGATCCACTAAAATGTTGCCTCGCAATACAAAAACCTTCACTATCCCTTCACGTTGCCTTACTCTCTTATCTTTTTCCCTTCTGGATGCACCTTGCTACTCACATCCCTTTCCTCAACACACCATTACAATTCACCACATTTCCCCTCCCAATCCACCACCTGATCTGTTCTATTAGCATTTATACTTCAATTTGCGGCCTCTGTACTCCTTGAATAACGCATACCCATTGTAATTTTTTCTGTTGTCCATCTGATATAAAGTTGATTTTTCAAATTGGGTGGATTAGTTTTGAAATTAGATTGGGTTTTGGGTTAATAGACCAAAGTAAGGAAACTTGGAGTTTTTTAGAGATCAAACCGAAAATACATAAAACTAAAAAAGCAAGTCATTCATACTAATTTGTATGTTTTTTCATACAACCAAAAAAAGGAAAAGTCTACAATGTGTACCTTCTAAAAGGACATATGATATGCACTTATTGTGTGGTTCATATTGTGTCACGTCATAAAAAGTAACATGCTAAACAGGTCATTTAACATGTTACATGAAAGAATCATAACTTCTTTTACATATCATAACAATTACTACAATGAATCATAATAATGTCATAATATACACTACAGCGTCATAACAAAGACACTATCAATCATAACAATATGACAACGACTCATAACAAATATACTTATTTCCAACAAATTATCGTAACATTTGAATCATAACATTTTTTATAATGATTCACCATAACAAATCATAACTTTTAGTAGTACAAATTATAACTTTTACTAATGAATCATAACCATAACGCATTGATTGTAATTTTTTTCCCCACAATTATAACGATATTAACAAAATATCATAACTTTTACCATTGAATCATAGCATAGCACATTGATTGTAATTTTGTTCCGATAATCATAACAATATTGACAAAACATCATAACTTTTAAAATTGCAAACAAAATTAATTGTGTAATCAATTGGTATAGCATACAAGAGTGAATGAAAAATCATAATTGATTGCAAAATCGATAGGATTCAAAGACCACAATTGATTATACAATCAATTAGTAGCTAGGGTTTTGAACAATCACAATTGATTGTGCAATCCATTAGAATATCCATTAGAATATAATGGAGATTCAAATATCACAATTGATTGTGCAATTGATTGTAAGGATCCTTGATATAACAAACATAATTGATTCAATAATTAATTACTTTTCATAAGCCACACTCACTACGCCAAAATTGGGCTTTAGCGGCGGTTTTTTACCGCCGTTAAAGGCTGTAAAACCGCCGTTAAAACCTTTAACGGCGGTATTAACGGCGGTTTCGTTACCGCCGTTTATGCACGTGTCGGAAAAAGTACAGCTGTCGTAAAAAGGTAAATTACCGTCGTTAAAAGTCGACCAAAAACGGCAGTAATATAGGACCAAAAATAGCGGTTTTTTACCGCCGTAAATAGGTTCAGATTTTTTCAAAAAGTAATTCTTTCTTTTTGCACTCCCCAAGTTTTGAACCCAAGACCTCTCATCCACCCACACCAACCACTCTGCCATAGCCACTCTTCATGAAATATATTCCCTAAATAAATATTTAAACATTACTTTTACTTTATTGTAGATGGTTTCGCCGGAGCTCGCCGGAGCACGCCGAAGTTTCGCAAGCAAAGACCGCCGTCATTAATGGCGTTAATGATTGGGCATTAGCGGCGGTTTTGTTACCGCCGTTAAAGGCGGGCATTAGCGGCAGTTTTGTTACCGCCGTTAATAAAGGGTTTCATTACCGTCGTTAAAGACACTTTAGTGGCGGTTTTTTTAACGGCGGTAACAAAACCGCCATTAATGATAAATTAACGGCGGTATTAACAGCGGTTTTCGTTACCGCCGTTAATAGTACCTTTAACGGCGGTTTTCGTTACCGCCGTTAAAAAAACCGCCGTTAATGCCCTGTTTTGGCGTAGTGACTAAACTAATTAATTCCCAACTTATTCATAGTTTCCAATCAATTAGTAAAAGCCTAATCATTACTATCAATTTAGTCAAGATTCGAATAATAATTGATCGGTTGATCTGTCGCCATTTTTATTTAATTATGTTGTTGTGTTGTTATTACCTCAAACATTATCACTAACAAAAATGCATGACACTCCAACTACATTTCTCGCTCTACGATTATCTCTCTCTCTCTCTCTCTCTCTCTCATTATCTTCAATGTTAATGTTACTCGAAACGTTGTTGCTATGACTATCTCATCGACTCTCGCTCTTTCTTTCCTTGTCATTATTAGTGAATTAGACAACAATGTTATTGTTACCAACTTCAATTAATCACGCCTTTTGATCCACTGAAACACAACCATCATCATCGACTTAGACCACTATAATAGCATTGTTGCCGCAACTAGTGTCATGTTGTCGTTATGTCCAAATGATGACATCGGCTATAAATCACTTTGACACATTTATAACTCTAGCACATACTAGTATTAGTCCTTACCTATTATTTCATAATCGGTCACTACCTTTTCACTGTCACTCCTTTTTTAAAAATAATAAATTCTATTATCATTCTTAGATATATATTGTTCGTCATTGTACCCACCTTAGTTCCTATATTATTTGTCTTTTCTTATTTTTGGTCCAATTTGATAACTTCTGAGGATAACTTTAGAATTTTAAAAATTAACTTTCCTACTTCGATCACTTAGAAAATTTTGTTTTCCCACTTCAAAATAGATAAGTCATGGCAAGCAATAACCGGAAGTGTTCTACGATGGAGGATTGCATGTTGAGGTGGTCTATAGCGGAGGTTTTCGTACAAATGAAGGTGAACTTGACCTATGCCGCATTTTCCATCACAAAAGTATATAATAGTTTCGAGACCAAAGTGAGAAAGTATTTATCGGTAAGCGGGTGAAGGTGTAATTTACCATTTTACAAAATGTAAACCATGCCGTAATCTATGAAGAAATAGTTGATGTAATTAATATCATATAATAATTAATATTTATTATTAGAAAATATGCTAACATAATTTAATATGAAGATTTAATAATTTCAATAAAGGTAAAAGAGGAAATATTATTTTGCTTATCATACTATCATTGAAAAATTAATTTAATCTCTATTATTTTAATAATATTAATTTTACACTTAGTTTATTTGATTTTGAATTAATTTTACCCCCGTTGTTAGATTCTGTTTATAATCCAACGAAAGTTGCTGACATGGCAATGAAATTTGAAATTTCATTTTACCCTCCAAACTATCTATAAAATATCAATTAGACATGCAAACTTCATTTTATTCAGAGAACTAATTGATATTTTGGATGCCACATGAGCAACTTCTATTTGATTATAGATCATAATTGATGATGGAGTAAAATTGATGCAAAATAGAATAGTTTAGGTATAAACTAGATATTATTAAGAGAACAGTGGTTGGATTATTTTTTGAGTTATAGTTCGAGGGAAAAATGATATTTTCTCAAGTGAAATTTCAATAATTTTTTTTTATAAAAAAAATGTAGTTTGAGGAAAATAATAAATAAAAAGATATTAATAAATTTGCATAATTATTTAACCTCACCAAATTTAAAAAGGTGGATTACCTCAAGCCTCCATAATTTGGATTTAAGGGCACTATTTGGGCTTATGGGCCCCATCACGGATTCTATTTCGAATCCAAACCATTAATTTTGTTGGGTATTTTGTGTATTTCATTTACACAAAATGATAGAACAATCTGATAATCGTAACATATTCAATTTATAGTGTTTATTACCAAAAAATGAACAAAATTAGTGTTTTTAAAATTTAATCATCAATTTTTGTAATGAAGGCATTCAAGAAAAACTAAAAAATGTAGATATATATTGTTTCCATTCTTCTAGTCATTAAGAAAAATAAGGGCAAAAAGGTAAGATTCGAGGAGATCCATCTCAAAGGAAAAAAACAAATGTAACGGGAGACAAAACTAGTAGATTATATTTCTTCCCAAGTAACAAGTACAAAAATCTCCAATGAGTATAATCTCAATAAATAATATATTTTCCTCAACAAGTGCTATTGCATTTTATATCTGCTACTAACAAGGTTGATTCATTTCTCCAGAATTATGTGCAACAGGTAAATCCTTTTGGAACGCTTCTAACGCTTTAACAGTATTTTTTGATGATTTAGGTCGTATTAATGGTCTTCTTAAGAACTTGAGTTGCCACCTTTTAGGATTGATCTATCCTAAGAATTTCATTTGCTCCTTCCTAAACTTCCTATCCACATACCATTTTCCACACCGCCAACCATTTTCCACCTCTTAGGTTTGAACTTCCTACCTACAATTCAGCAAGAAGCAAAGGAAGAAGCTGTAACACAAATTACAATGTACAAAGCATAATTTTGCAAGTGAAGAATTGAATGAAAAAATGACCCCCAATCTTTAAACCAACATGCCATGATATAGAAAGCAGATAGTCAAGCTAGGTATGCCGTTTGCATGAAATCTACGAGGATGAAGCCAGACTAAGCTTAAATAAAAACTGTCAATTAACAACTCTGAGGAATATATCGCTAATAACTAAGTGAGCTAGGTAAAATATAGAGGTCTCTTTCCTCTTCATGTTCAAGTTCAAAACCTCAGCTTAATTAAAATAACAATTTCTATTAGGATACAACATTGGAGGCTTCCATTCACTCATATAAGCATGTCATACGAAACAAAATTTTCAGTCAAATAGACATTGTCATCTTTTTGTCACTTGCTTCAATAGCTAAGCATACCATTGGCGAACACAGCTATGACAAAATATCAACAAACAAAAGGAAGAGAACAAAAAAAACTTAGGAAACCGCTGCAATTTAATTGATTTAGCACTCTGTACGTGAAATTAATTCCAATCTTTCTAAATTTTTGTCGGTGCAATAGCAATTACACTCCCATCAATCAATCAATACACCATTAAACATACAATGTGGGGGCATATGATAGAATATATACATCATAATTTGAAAGCATTTGATGCAGCATGGTCTCTCAAGACACTTCCATTGAAGATATGGTGGGCAGAATAAACTTGTTGATGTAATCCTTTCGATATATGAATAAAAAGAAATATAGAGAAGAAATAAGATAATAAAGAAGAGGGAGGGGGGGAATAGAAAAAATAATATGAAAAACACAATGAACCTGAAATCTTCTCCATCCAATACCAAAATCTCGAGCTTAAAATATTCACCTTAAATCTAAAAAATAAGCAGAAAACCAAAAATAAATGCATCAATTTACCACTCAACATCTCTAGTGGAGGGCACTGGTGGCTACCTAATTCCTTGTTGATGGCTATCGAAGCTCTAATAACCTCTATGTCTCTCTTTCGCACGCGTACACACATTCACACACACATATGCATTTGTCTCATGTATTTCCATGAGAATGAAAGGGCTTTCAAGCAATTAGGCCAATAATTTGCCCTTTTTAGTTTTATCCCTACACTTTCTAGTTTTTCATTTTTGCCACTTAATTTGCTTCTCAGAATTGCAACCAAGACCCCAATCTTGTAAAGGTCATGTTAGATTAAGGGACATGTGTCCCCATGCCCCAAACGTATCTAGACCAAAACAAAAAGAAAAAGAAAAAGATTGTTAAAAAAAGAAAGATACAGGGAAAGAGTAGAAGAATAGAGAAGGTCATTAGGAAAATCAATAATTGAACAAAATGGAGGAGAATCACAGAAGTAGCAACAAGAGACATATAAAAGAAGAAGGGGAGAGAGAACTCAAGATCTATCAACCAAATATGAATTTTATTCCTATCAAGAAGGCTAATTCCGTTTAACAGCAATGGTGCCTATTTATAAGCTTAAGGAAAATCTAATTAACTTATAGAAACCTTTAAAACTCATTCAACTCATTTTACCCAACAGAGAGGGTGATTAGCATAACTTATTTGCAACTAAATAAATAAAGCTAGCTAAAAAAAGAGTCTCAAACCCAGCTTCAACAAGTTGTTTTTTTAAATATTTTTTTTAGCATTTGAGCTGAAAATGTTTTAAAAATTTTAAAATAAAATTGACAAAATTTCACCCCACACCCTAACTTTTACAACTAGTTAAGTTTGAAAATTCGTATTTAAGCTTAAGCTGCAAATAAGTTTTTCCCAAACAAGTACCTAACAGAACTTAGACTCCATCTTTTAGACCACGAGAAGTCCTAATAAAATAAAAATAAAGTATCTAAAAGACTCATAACATCAAATCTAAAGTAAAGTCTAAATCTTTATTGCGAACATGTTAGGGAGATCTATCTATCAAATCTAAATTTTAATTCATATATGGGAGGCTAATTTCATTTTACTGCAATAGTGCCTATTTATAAGCTTAAAGAAAACTCGAATAAACCTATAGAAACCTTCTAGCTTATGAAACTTTTCATAGCCAATACCCAATAGAAAATAGAATCTGTTTTTTTTTTTTTTTTTTTTGATAGCATACTTTGTATTTAAAACCACTAGAAAACCTAAAAAATAACAACGGAGTATCTAAAAGGCTCCTGATAGCTATGGAAGTATCATCTTCGTAGCAGTCCCATATAGGTATGCTTGATCACTACTCTACACTCCGTAAAGTATTGAAGACTATAAAACCAAGAAGCATGTACATGACATGGGTATAGACCCATATCGAATACTGCAAAAAAAAAAAAAAAAAAAATACTTGTATATATATTTTCTTTGTTATGTACATAAACACAACATGCACAAATTGCCAAAAATAATAGCCATTCAACATGAAAAAAAGCATTCAACTAATAATTTAAATGGTTATTATGTTTTGTTTAAGGATGCACGGTGTAATGTCCTGTGTAATGTGTTTTATTTAAGCATGCACTGTGTTTTTAGTAATTTTGTTTTGTTTAAGGATGCACTGTGTAATGCTTGCTATGTTGTGTAATGTACAAATATTTTATTACTAGTTGTATCTTCTTCTTCTTCTTCGGAAAGGGGGGGGGTGAGGGGGTTGATTTTTGTGAGAAAAAAAAAATGTGATTAAAAGGTTTATTGAATTAGTGATAGAACAGTGTACATCCCTCTCCATATATGAATTGGAATTTCATTTTTTGAGTTACAAATGTGAATTTGAATTTTGAGCTTGTTTGAGCTCGAGCTCATTCAAGCTCGTTTATATTATCAAGTCAAGACGAGACGAGCTCAAGCTTTTAAATCAGCCAATGAGCCGAGCTCAAACATAATTTCTGAAGCTCGAGTTCGAGCTCAAGTTTCCCTTATTTTGACCGAGCCGAGCCTGAACATCTAAAAGCTCAGCTTGGCTCGGCTCGTCTTGTTTACAGCTCTAATTATAACATCAACAAATAGTGACAGTGTCCACACTAAGGTCATGTTTATTTGGGTGGACATGAGTTTGGGATTGAACTAATAGTCCAATAAAATTATTAATTCGATGTTTGGTTAAATAATTGAAGTAGGGACTAATTATTTTAAACTTGACTATTAGTTAAGATAGGATACATAATCCAACAGATTCGTAGTCCTAGGACTATTAGTCATGGGAATGCTAATCTAGTCCGCCCAAACAAACATGGCCTAAAGGTACTAAAAAAACAAAATTAATATAACTTGAGCTGGTAACGAAAGATGTCTTAACTTGTGATTTAACAGATATTATGGCCCTTGACTGAGTAGAATGCCAAACAAGATTCATGTAGCAAGCCCAAACAGTTGGGACAGATAAGGCTTTACTGAGTTGAGTTGTGTAGAAAAAGGAAAGAAATAGAGCATTTCTACGGTCCAAATATAATAAATACTTGTTATGTAAATCATTTTCTATTCAAATTGTTATAACAAATGCAACTTCTTCTATAAAATTACAAAAATCCTAGGTCCTAAGACACAATATAAGATAAAACCACACAATGCAACACAAACAAAGATCAACACTCAATTTAGTACTCCCTCCATCCCACAATGTTAGCACCTTCTGGGAGTTCAAATTTTTCAAAAGGACATACAATTAAAGAAATTCAAATTCAAATAAAAAGGCATTTGGTTTCTCAGATTCCCCTTTTATTCCCAGTCTTAAATATATTCAACCACTTATGAAGGACCATTTTTGAAAATTGTAAAATTTTATGCTTTGACTTTCTAGAGAAGACTAACATTTTGGGACATCCCCAAATTGGGAAAAAGACTAACAGTGTGAGACAAAGGGAGTACACAGATTGACACTAGAACCACATTTGTACGGAGTAATAAGGGCTAGGATTGGACCAGTAGTTCCATATCATCCCTTATCCTATGTTTGGTGGCCCTTAAATAAGGTTGAGACTAATTGTCCTCCTGGACAAATAATTCTATGTAGACGTCATTATTTAACACAATGAGAAGGGGTATATTATTGATAACGAAACTATGCCAGTCTTTGGTTTTGATAAGGCTCAAAATGACTAGCATACAGTTTATCCTTTCAGTAATTCAACATAAAAGAGACATAATTGAGTACAAAATCCAATTACCCACACATCAAATTTCACACACCCAAGCCAAATTTCAAGTATCTATATATATATGGAATAAAAAACAACTACCAAAGCAAACAAACATAAAAAACCTAAACCTATTCAAATCATATTTTTCTAATTTTTTAAACCAATCCAGTGAGTTCACAAAGGTGAAAGGGGCAGTTTTGAAGAAAGGGATTTCAGTCTAGGGTTTCATAGAATGAAGATGGAGAAAGGGAGAGAAACAAGTTACAGAGCACGAGAGAGAGAGAGAGAGAGAGAGATACCTTAAGGCGAAGTCGAGGGTACGTTTTGTTCGCGAGATAGTCTTCGAGGGCGAGGAAGAGCTTCGGAGTTGTGTCTAAAGAGGGCGAAGAAGAGCTTCGGAGTCGTCTGAAAAATACGGGTTTTCGGAAAACAAAGTAAGGATGGTTCGTGGAACATACAACAATTAGTAAAGAATATTGTAACCAGTCGGAGAGGTATTCAATAATTCTAATTAAGTTGTTTAATGGTTGAGACTAATTTGTAAATATCTAATGATTTAAAATAAATGTGTACATAATGTGCACTATTTAATGAGATGTACATCTTAACAGCTCCTCCCCAAAAAAGCCATTATCAATTATATTGACTTTTTTCACTTCATAAAAGAACCAAAAAGCTAAGAAGTTATTAAAGAAACTAAACCCCAAATAAGCCTTAATCTTCTCAAACTTTAAGTATAATAAATTGCAAATATATAATCAGGGCATTTGGCCTACTAGTTTAGAAGTGCAAAATTGGCCCGTGACCTGACCCGACCGGTTTAAGCCCGTTTGGGCCTGGACTCGCGCCCAGCCCGAGCCCCTGGGCTTGGGCCTGGACCATCATTTTGAAGCTCGGCCTGGGCTTGGGCTTGGTTTTCCTTTCCCTACTAACATCTAACCATTTCTAATGTATACCTTGTGACGTGAAAAAAAATAAAAAAATAATTTATATTATTGTCTTAATAAAAAGAGTATAAACTTTTATAAATTACATTTGATGAGGTTTTATTTTTTAAAATTATTGCATAATAAGTTTATTGTCAATAAAGTGAAATATATTTTCTTGTATATAATGTAAGGGTTAATTACCAACTAGTCTTATTAAGTAAACTTAAATATCATTAAGTTTTACTGACTTTTAAATGCACCAATAAATCTTATATTACTTAGGTTGCCCTCATTAAATTCTAATCTGCCAAGTTCTTTCATATTCTCCCTTATCTTTCTTTACCATTTTTTTCAAAAGCATTACATAGTCACTGGCCAGCACTGTCACTGCCTCCATCCGCTGCCACTCCAATGCCATCGTCGTTTAATCGTTGTCATTATTTACTAACTATCACCATCTCGTCAATTTATACGCCACTAACACCATTGTAGATCTACACTCCACTGTTGCAAATCTACACTCCGTCATCGTCGACCTATACTTTACCATCTCCGATCCACTTCTACCATCACCGATCTACATAACCATCGCCTCCTCTACTGTTTCCACCATCTTTTATCATTACTATATTGATCTAGTTATTCAAGTGGTGAAATTGACTCTAAATAATAGTCATTCTCCAAATCTCACCGTCTTTTTTGTTTTTTTTTGTTTTTTCTTTTATGTGTGTGTTGAAAAGAGGGTGTGTTCTTGTAACATGAGTAAGAATGAGTAAATCAAATTTGTCGTTTATAATTTTTTTTCGAGGCAGTTACGGGCTGGTCCTATTGCACAAACTTATTTATCTGTAAGTCCTATCCCCTTTTTTCACCTATCAATATTCTTAAAATATCCCTCATTCACATTTTTTATCCCCATTATTATCATTGTTACAACTCCCTCCCCTCCACCAATAACTATCTCATACCACCGACGATCACCTCCAGTGATAGTTTTTGGTGACCACGTTTGGCGCTAGCGACCATCTCTGGTAATACTTTCTGGCGACGTTTTTTCATCTTTTCTCTAACAAAAACAACATCTATAATCACCACATCACTACCACCACCATCTCCAACACTCATTCATTTATTCTCACATACTCACTCGTTCATATTTACATACATTCACTTATTGTTATTTACTTATATACTTATTTACTCACAGAAACACAACCACACATAGACATATTGACAAAAGAAGTAACAAAGATTAATCTAATAAACTAATCAGAAACACATTTAGTGATAAATTTATCATTGATCGATTTGTAAAAAGCTAGGAGTATTACTCACAGGTCCTGCTATAAGGACATATGCACTATTAAGTGCCACAAGTGTTCGTATGGATCAAAAAATCCCACAAGTGTTAGTGATGATGTTCTGTGACAATTTTGTAAATATGTTGCTAAAAACTGATAGGGTAAATTACAAACACACTCCTAAGATTTACTTAAATTACAAATTACTCTTTGTGGTTTTAGAAATTACATTATGCCCTCTAAGGTTTCTAATTTCATAACAAATAGGTCATTTTATTAATAAATCATCAAGTTAATTTATAGTTTTTAATAATGTTAAAATTTTATTTCAATTAATAATTTAGATAATTTTATTATTGTATAGGTAAACAGTTAGAAATTTTACTTTTTCAATTAATTCTGCTAAATAAAAAATTATGACAGTGAGATATTTGTAATTTTCTAAACTACAAGAGGCAATTCGTATTTAAAACAAACCTCAGGGGTGTATTTATAATTTACCCAAAATGATAATTAGTGACGATTTTCTGTGACGAATTTTTTAATTGTTGCTAAAAACTAATAGTTAGAAATATATATATATATATTTTTGTCGCTAAAAACTAACAATTGATGACACTTTATTACGAACATGCCGCTAAAAAATTAAATAAAATTTTGTGATAACAATTACAGTGAATAGGATTTTTTGATGCATCAAAAAGTTAAGAAAACTTATTGGCGCACCCATATTTTTAATAGGACCGTGCAGTTAGTTTTGCAAAACATTTGGGCCCAGCCCAAATATGCATCTTATTTAACAGCCCATTTGAGCCCCAAACTAATAAAAGAAAAGAACATTTGGACCCCCACCAATGATTTTACAAAGATATTTCTATCTAACCAGTAAGCATTGGACACGAATATTTTAGGAGAAATTCTAACCTACTCACAAAACATATTTACAGAACATTTTAGTAGTCCGCCCCATATTGAAAACCCCAAGGTCACATGTTCAATTCCCCTTTCTTTTGGGCCAATCTTTTGGACGAAGCATAGTTGGTTAGGAGGTTGGATCTCAAGTTGTCTAATCAGCACTTGGTATGGGTTCAATACTCCCTCGCTGTGTGAGTCCTGACTTAAGCGGAGCTTATCTTGGGAGGTTGACTTAAGCGGAGCTTATCTTGGGAGGTCAGGGCAAGTTCTCAAGTTATAGTCTCCTCACTCGGAACGGCTAACAGGACACCCTGGTAAACTCTACAGGGGGCACTACCTTGGACCTGTGGGAGAGTAGGGAGAATTTTCTTGTAACAAAAAAAAAAAGAAAAGAAAATTTACCCATAAGTCCTAGTTTCTGAAAAGTTGAACCATTTAGTCCTAAAAGTTTTCTTATGCTCCATTTAGTCCCATTTGCACATCAATCTAATGTTCGAAACATTAATCTGATGTTCGAAATCTAATGTTCGAAACATTAATATGATGTTTGAAACATTGTAATGGGACCTTTCAGTCTATAAGAAAACTTTTAGGACTAAACAGTGTATAAGTTATTAATTTGGGATTTATTGGTGCATTCCCAAAAAAAAAAACATCCTATTTCCTTTAGTTTTTGAAAATTATTTTTGAATTTTGGTATTTTTGGTTTTAGTAATTTTTTTTTTTTTTTTTTTTACAATATAGATAGATATTCTTAAAAAATAAAATATTTGTGAAGAAAAAAATTATTGAATAAAAAAAATACAATAATATATTTTATGTATTTAATAAAATTTTTAAAAGATTTATTCACAAATATGCTATTTCAGGCGCATCTAGATAGAGAATTTAAAAAGTAAATTTTTTTTATTAAAATATAAAAAAATGTACTAAGGACCACAAAAAAAAAAAAAGGGAAAAAAAAAGAGAAAAAAAAATCAAAATAGAATTTTTTAAAATAAAGCCAACCCTAGTTGATTTTTTTATTTTTTTTCTATTTTTTTCTCACACTTTGTTAGTTTTTAAGTAATGCTATACAAAACAATCCTTTTGCATAAAATTTACATGCAAAATGTTGTGTCCATTTTTTAATCCATTCATGTCAAGTTAAACACTTGTCATCATGATCAATAATTATGAAAAATATTATTAAAATATCATTATTAATTTCAATGGGACATATGCTTCTTTGATATGTCTCATTAATAAATACAAGAAATAAAAAAATAAAAATATAAGAATTCATTGCAACTCATAAAAATCAATCACAAAATTAAAAACAATTTTTTGAGTGCAGAACTCATGAGAGAGTTATGAACTTTTTCTATTACAAAACAACATTTGGGCCCAGCTAAAATCTTCATCTTATTTAACAGCCCATTGGAGCCCCACACTAATAAGATAAATGAATATTTGGGCCTCCACCAATAGTTTTGCAAAGATATTTCTATCTAATCAGTAAGCATTCGGCACGAATATCTTAGGAGAAATTCTAAGCTACTGGAACATTCTAGCAGTCCACCTCAGATTGAAAACCCATTTTGTTTGGTTTAGTTTTTGAAAATTATTTTTAATTTTTTTTTTTATGTATTTTTGGTTTTAGTAATTGTATTTTTTTATATGTACCTAAAATATTTGTGAAGAAAAAAATTACTAAATTCAAAAAAATACTTGAATGCACTATTTGTTTTTGTTTTTGTTTTTTGTATTTTTCTATATTTAATAAATTTTTAAAAGATTTATTCACAAATATGCTATTTTCAGGTGCATCTAGATATAGAATTTTAAAAGCAATTTTTTTTATTAAAATATATTAAAAAAATTCACAAAAAACCACAAAAAAAAAAAAAAACACACAGTAAAAAAAGGATAAATTACACTTTGCCCCCTTAAAGTTTCATCCGTTTCTCACTTTGGCCCTTAAGTTTGATTTTTTTTTTTTTCACTTTGACTCTTTATATTTGCAATCCTTCCCACTTTACTCTTACACCCAACTTTTTTTTTTTTCTTCTTTTCTTGAAGGGTCCGGACGTCTGGGGTAGACTTCTGGCAGTACATTCAAGAGGACTTTAGGCCAGACGTAAGAGAGGACTTCCCCAGACACACAACTCTCGCTCTTTTCCACGTCCCTCATCTCTGTTTTGCTGGCTAAAACGCTAGCCACAGTTAACAAAGAAGTTAACAGCTGACGTTAACACACTCCACTTACATACTCCTTAACGCTTCCATTATGAACCCAAAAGTTACCGTGTCTCCCCTAAATTTTGGCCACTGACACTAACACTAACACTAACACACTCACTAACATGTCCATTGTGGATGCTCTAAAAGCCATCTTACTTATATAAGGTCAAACTAAGTATTTTTTTTTAAAAAAAATTCTAATAATTTTAAAATTTTTAGATGCACTAAAATTTTAAATATTTGTGATTAAAATTTTAAAACATTCACTAAAAATGCAAAAAATGAAAAATAGAAAACAAAAAAATTAGAATTTTTCATTTAGTCTTTAATGAATTTTTTTTCAAATTTGTTCATAAATATTATTATATTATAGATGCATCTAAATTAGATGCACCCAAAAAAATAAAAATAAATTTAACTAAAAAAAGAAAAAAGTTCACTAAAACAAAAAATAAAAATATACTAACTCAAACAACAGTGTTATCAATTTTGAAATGAAAATTTATGCTATGTAATAAAATGAAATGTAACAACTGGAATGGATGGTCAAAACCAATTATATCCATCTCTAACTTGTTATTATGCAAATCATAAAACACAATAAAGGATGTTACTGTTTGTCCAAAAAAAAAAAAGAGGTTCCCCAATTCCAAACAAAGAGTACCAAGCCTTAAAATAGGAAAAATCTATGGTACTTATATATATATATATTTATGTATGGTACCTACACACATGTGAACCACAAGATTTGGATAGGATAAAATTCTAGCCATTAGATGTGTTAGAACTAAAAATAGATTGGAAATTAAAGTGATTTTTCAAAAGTTAAAATAGTTTTAACTAATTTGGGAATGAAAAAATAAATCTTATTATTTATTACAAATATACATACTACTTATCATTAACTCATTTATTGCTTGTTATAAATAAACTTACTATTTAAATATAAATAAAATACAATTCAATAATATTACCTATTAGTCGGGTCACCTTTCTATTGAAATTGTGCCCTTTTTTTTTTTTTTTTTTTTTTTTTTTTTTTTTTTTTTTTTTTTTGTAGCACATGGAACTAATGACACGCTGTATATAACTAGTTTTTCTCCATATTTAGTCTTTATCTCTATTTTATTTTAACATTATGTGACGTTTTTCATTTATGAAATTTGAGGTTTTGTTATAATAACATTTTACCTAGTTAAAGAAAAATATTCAATAGTAAGTAGAGTCTCATTGAGTAGTAAGTCAAATTTAATAAAACAGTAAGTAAAGTCCTATTGAGTAGTAACTTAAGTTTTACTCATTTTTCATTGTTTGGTTGAACAAAAAGCAAGTAAAAACATTTTTAAAGAAAAATATTTTTGCATCATTTTTTAATAAATAACTTACTTTTAAATTTCATAAATCTATTTTTACAAAGTTGACTTTGACTCATAATCTTTTCATCACAATTATCATTTTCAAATAAATATCTTAGTTAGCTCACCAAAAAGTCATAAATGACACTCTATTGAATCAAAATTTCTTTTTTAAGCAATAAAATATTCTTATTTCAAGTATCAACCAAGTGTCGAAAAACGAAAACAAAAATATTTTTTCTATGTAAAATGAATTTATAAGAAAAATATTTTTTTGTGTAAAATATTTTATGTCAAACAAATGGAACCTAAGTAGTAAATGAAATCTAATGAAATAGTAAGTGAATTCTCATTGAGTAATAAGTCAAAGCTTCTTAATATGAAGTAGTAAGGGTAGTTTTATTGAATAGTAAATAGTGTTTAATTGAGTAATAAGTCAAGTTTAATCAAGATTAGAATTGCTCTTTTGGTAAAAGCTCACTCTAAGGATTACTGGTACACAGTGTAGGAGATTATCAATAATGTTCAACATATTAGGTTTATTGCTTAGTTCTTGATTGTAGTATGCAGTAGGCTTATGGCGGCAGCTGCTTGGTGATAGGTGTGTTATTGTATTTGTTTGTCTGGTCTTTTTGTGTTGGTACCTGACCAACTCCTTGGTCTTGAGCTAGCATATGATTTGGTGATATCTTGGTGCCAACACCTAGTTGGGATTACGATGTTTCGCTATGATACTTTTTTATTTTGCCCTCTCCTTTATTAATGTATCCCACTATATTTCATATTTTTTTATCAATAAAGTTTCCTTTTTTGTTGATAAAAAAAATAAAAAGAAATTCAAATTTGATCATTATTAAGCAAAGTCTTATTGAGCAGTAAGTGTAGTTTAATTGAGTAATACGTAAGATCTAGTGAAATAGTACGTCAAGCCTAATAAAATAGTAAATGGAGTCTCATTGAATGGTAAGTTAAGTCTAATAAAATAATAAGTGAAGTTTCACATTGACTAGTAAGTCAAGTCAATAAAATACTTAATATTCACTTTCACTTATTTATTTATTATATTACATCTTTTAACTCTCATTATCTATAATATATTATATTATTATAAAGTATAAATTAAAAATAAAATATAATAAAATAATTTAGAAAGATCTCTCATTTGTCAATATTTATTAATGGTAATAAATGCATACATGTACAATAATTACTTTCTTTTATCTACTACATTTGAAAACATTAATTTCTATATAAGAATAGGTAATTAGGAAAATATAGAAGAACTCTCAACTCATTTGTATACATAATGAACAAGATTGTATTTTTCCATATTTTTTCACAAAGAATAAGTGAAATATGGTGATTTAGATTTTACAAATTGAAGACAATTTCTAGGTACCAATTTATCTATGTCTCTATCTCTCCTTTGTTTGAACATTATGTGATATTTTTAATTTTATAAAATTTAAATAATGTTTTATTTTAATATTATTTGATGTTTCTAATTTATTACTTACCAGCTATTGTGACTTTGCTTACAATTTGTTCTCATCCTACTTACCAATCAATAGTGACAGGGTCTTATTGAGTAGTACACATGTATCATTGAATTGTAAATAAGTTTGATGGAGTAGTAAGTAGATTATTAATAAGTAGTAAGTAGAGTCTCGTTAACTAGTAAGTAGAGTTTAATTTAGTAGTAAAGCAAAGTCTAATGAAGTAGTAAGTTGAGTCTCATTAAATAGTAAGTGATGTATAATTTAGGTCTCATTTGAGAACATACTATTTTAGTAACCTTTTGACTTTTTGACTAACATATGAGGTTAAAAAAATTAATATGTTTGGAATGACTTTTTAATTTTTTACGAAAAGATGTGCAAAAAGTAAAGAAAAAAGAGAATTTTTGACTTTTTGATATAAGTTATAGATTTTTTGAATTTTTTTAGTAACTTTTTGACTTTTAGGCTAAAAGCCCTACATGCCAAACGTGACTTTAGTAGTAAGTCAAGTAGAATCATTAAGTAACAAGTAAGATTTAATTAAGTAGTAAATCAAGCCAAATGAAGTTGTGTCTTATTGAATACTACGTCAAGTCTAATAAATTTTTATTTTTTGTTTACTATTTTAAAATTCATATTTACATTTATTATTGACCATTCATTGTGACTTTACTTACAATTTGTTTTAATTCTATTTACCACTCAATAGTCATGAAGTCTTATTGAGTAGTAGTTATGTTTGATTGAGTTGTACATCAAGTTTGATAAAATAGTAAATGGAGTATCAATGAATAGTAAGCTGAGTCTCATTGACTAGTAAGTGAGATTTAATTGAATAGTAAACAAAGTCCAATAAAATACTAGGTAGAGTCTCATTATATAGTAAATGTGATTTAAATGAGTAGTAACTAGAGTCTCATAGGATAGTAAGTGGTCTTTGATTGAGTAGTAAGTTAAGTCTCATTGAGTAGTAAGAGGTGTTTGATTGAATAGTAAGTCAAGTTTAATAAAGTAGTAACTAGAGTGTTATTGAGTAGTAAATGAAATCTCATTAAATATCAATCAGTGTTTGATTGAAGAGTAAGTGAAATTTGATGGGGTAGTAAGTGGAATTTGATTGAATAATAAATCAAGTTTTATAGAGTAGCCAAAATAAAATTTAATTGAGTAGTAAGTAAAGTCTAATGAAGTATTAAGTGAAAACTCATTTAAATAGTAAGTGAAGTGTAGAGAAGTAGGGATGATAATGGGGGTTAATGGGGTGGATATTAATTCCCCATCCCCATTCCCATTCCCCTATAATAAATTTTTTCCATTCCCTATTCTCCATGGGTACCACTCTCTCCATTTCTTAATGGGTTTAGATTTTCCCCAACCCACTTTAATCCCCATTTTTATTTTATTTTTATTTTTTATATTTAATGTTAATAATAATTTTTTTTAAAGGTTCACAACAAAAGCTAAATATACCTTCAATCTTTTTTCTTTCTTTTTTAATATATTTAATGTTAAATTTTTTTGTTTTTTTTTTGTTTTTTAAGGTTCACAACAAAAGCTAAATATACCTTCAATTTTTTTCTTTCTTTTTTAATATATTTAATGTTAATAACTTTTCTTTTTTTTCTTTTTTTAAGGTTTTAGCTAAATATACCTTCAATTTTTTTTTTAATATATTTAATGTTAACAACTTATTTTTTTTTATTTTTTTTAAGGTTCACAACAAAAGCTAAATATACATTCAATCTTATTTTATTTTATTTGGTTCAACAACAAAATCAAATACACATTAATTAATTAATTAAAAAGTTTGTTTTATAATAATCAAATATATAATTTTGAGACAATAAAATAAGTTTTAGTAATTGAAAAAAAAAATGTGGAAGAACGTGAAAGATTAAAAAAAAATTACAACAATCTCTCACTCTCTCTCTCACTCTCACTCTCACTCTCTCCCCTACATGTTATAAGAACCTGTTTACAATGTTATAAGAGCATGTTTGAAGAAATAAAATATGAAAGAGCTTGTTTGAAGAAAGTGTTATAAGACCCATATTAAATTACATCAGGGCATAAATAAGGAATTGTTTGTTGATCTCTTAGCCACGGACATTTTAAACATTAAACCATCTTTCTCTTAGCAAATTTGAACCATTCATTTTAATTTATCCAAAATCTAATTATACATTTTAACAAATTTGAACCACTCATTTTAAGATATCTATGCCTTACCACACCCAATCCATCCTCCATCTTCTTCCTTTAGCCCCCCACGAATTTTGTTGGTTGTTACTTTTAAAAAACAAAAAATATTTTTTCAATTAAATTTTTACTAATTTCACAACACCATCATCACTATTCTCACCTTCACTATCACACTACCATCACCATAGCCACTACCATCATCATTGCCGCCATCACCCCACCACTATGTCACAATTTCTACTTTCACCTTCGTTCCATCACCACCACCAAATATAAAAAAATATATTTTTAATTTTTTTTATAAAAAATATTTTTCATTAAAAAATATTTTCTATCTAAATGAATGAAGCATAACATTGGGAAACAAGTTGATTTCAGTTAAATCTGTTCATAACTACGAAAAATTCTTTTATTTAAAAAAAAATCATTTAGTAAGATTTTGTATTTCCTTTTTGTTTTTCCAGCAAATAAATTTTTGTACCCATGCTTTCTAACCAATCATGACTCATGCATGTTTTGGTTCTCTACAATTTCCTTATTTTCAAATAAATTCATATATATATATATATATATATATGTTGTATAAATTGTGTGATAACATAAAACAAATAGATTCATACTCGGTAATTGAAATTTCAGAACAAGCACACCATTCTGAAAATTACAATACATAACAAAATAAAATAACATAGAAAAACAAACCGAAATCTGCACTAGACAGTGTCCTTAATTTTTTTAAATAAATTTAAAAAATTCTAGATATGCATAAAATTTGACAAGAATAATGTGACAATGTTAATTAATGTGTATTTAATTTTATTGTTGAGCCAAATAAAATAAAATAGGATTGAATGTATATTTAGCTTTGGTTGTGAATCTTAAAAAAAAAAAAAAAAAATAGTTGTGAATCTTAAAAAAAAAAAATTAAAAAGAAAAAACAAAAGAAAAAAGATTGAATATATATTTAGCTTTGGTTGTGAATCTTAAATTTTTTTTAAAAAAAAATGGTTGTGAACCTTAAAAATAAAAATAATAATAAAAAAAAAGATTGGATGTATATTTAGCTTTGGTTGTGGATCTTAAAAAAAAAAAAAAGTTAGTTGTGAACCTGAAAAAATAAAAAAATAAATAAAAGAAAAAAGATTGAATGTATATGTAGTTTTGGTTGTGAATCTTTAAAAAAAAAAAAAAAAAAAAAAAAAGGAGAAATTAGTGGGTACCCATCCCCTGTGGATATTTAAAGAATATCATTTATCCTACCCAATGGATAAGAAAAAAAAGGGGAAAACCCATGTATTTGGGTTGGGTCTTCATGGATACCCACATGGTAGGTTATCCATTGTCATCCCCATAGAGAAGTAATAAGTAGAAGATTATTGAGTAGTAAGTGGAATTTAATTGAGTAATAAGTAAATTCTAATGAAATAACAAGCAGAAGCTCATTAATAGTAAGTACGGTTTAATTGAATAATAAATAAAGTCTAATGAAGTAATAAGTAGAAACTTATTAAGTAGTAAGTGGAGTCTAGTGAATTAGTGAGTAGAAGTTCATTGAGTGGTAAGTGAGGTTTAATTGAGTAATAAGTCAAGTTTGATTAAGCAGTAAGCAAAGTCTCATTGAATAGTAAGTCAAGTTCAATTGAGTAGTTTGTGGAGTCTCATTGGTTAGTAATTAAGATTTAATTGAGTAGTAAGTCATGTCTAATTAAGTAGTAAGTGAAATCTCATTGAGTCGGATATATGAAAACTGTTTAGTAACTTTTCGGTCATAATTAAAATAATAATCATAATAAGTTATAATCAACATCATAATGAATCATACCAAGGGTAATAACCAAATATCATTTAAGGCATATAATTAAAGAGCTCTTCAATCATAATCAAAATTACAATTACAAGAAGTTATAACTAAAGCATAATTAATACAATAAATTATAATCAAAGACCACAAAGGTTAGACATATGATACACATAAAAAAATAGAATGTCTATTATAGAATTTGTGTAAATATAAGAATAAATATGAATATATTGTATATATTTCAATATTAAATAATTAACATCATTTTTTTATTCATACAAAAAATAAAATACTATTGAAAAGTTATCTAAATTTTATTTAAATTAAAATTTGAAAAAAAAAATCAATACTATAATTTTTCAATACTATATCAAATTTAATAAAATTTAATACTATAATTTTTAAATCTTAAAAAAGATTAGTCTAATTTTTTTTTATTTAAGTAATTTAATTACATCCACTTATCACCTGTTAGTTCAAAAAAAAAAAAAAGTCACATCACATCACAGGTTTTTCTGGTGACTCCTGGTGGCCCATACCTAATAATTTAGGATACCACTTTAAGGTATGGTACACAAAAACCATTTTTGTGTACGCTAGTCAGACCCCTTGAAATATATCCAAGTTTGAAGCTAAGTAAAGAAAATAAACAAGTCATGACTGATTGGACCTAGGGCTTCACTGGCATTGCCTATTGACAATATACATTCTTCTAATAATAGGAGGTCTCAGGGATGGCATGGCTTGTGTAGTTCTCATTGGTAACCCTGCTGCAAGCGCTCTAAATTGTATAGGAGAGGATCTCTAAATGATGCAGGAGCAAGATCTTTAATTGAAGTTGAAGTAGAGCCTCTAACTGGAGCAGGTCCTCTCAATGGAGTTGGACCTCTAATTATTTGCAGATCCTTTTTCTAATGCAAAACCTCTGACAGTTGCATGCCCTCTAACTTTAGGAAATGATGCTTACATAAAACCTGGTGGAGCTGAATTGATATTAGAGCTGATTGAGCTCTGTCGTGAATTGTTTGTTTGCTGCTCATTGTTGCTTCACATATACCAATTGTTAAACCTTTAGTTTTGGCAGGAAAAATTCCCTCCAAAAGTTGGTGTAATTTAATAAAGATCATATAGTTAAAGGGTTAATGTGGGAAACATCTCAAACTTAAGGGTCCAAAATGGGAGAAGAAATTGAAGCTTTGAAATTAACATGGAGTTGATGCGTTGGTGATGTAACAGATTCTGTTATTTTTTTGGATGGAAGTTAGTCTAGGAGTAAAGTGGGAAGAATTGCAAACATAAAAGGTCAAAGTGTTAAAAATCAAACTTGAAGGGTCAAAATAAGAAACGGGTGAAATTTTAGTGGGGCAAAGAGTAATTTACCCTAAAAAAAATAAAAAAGGAATTTTTAAAAATAAAATCAAATAGAGTTTATTTTTATTTATTTCTATTTTCTTCTCACCTACTTTGTTAGTTTAAAATTTTTTTATTTATTAATGCTATACAAAACAATCCTTTTGCATAAAATTTACATACAAAAAATGTTGTGTCCATTTTTTAATCCATTCATGTCAAGTTAAACACTTGTCATTATGACCAAAAATCATGAAAAATATTATTTATCATTATTAATTTTAATGGGACATATGCTTCTTTAATATGTCTCATTAATAATTATAGGAAATAAAAAAAATAAAAATCTAAGAATTCATTGCAGCAATCATCCATTTGCATGAAAATCAACCGTAGAATTAGAAATAACCATTTCACATATGAGTGTAGAACTCTTCTCATATGAGAAAGTTGTATCCGATTTTATAATTAATTTGTGTATCCGATTTTATAATTAATTTGTGTTGTTAAACTTTTTTCAGTACAAAAGAAACTTTCTTTTTCATATATTTTTTATAATCTTCACGGAATAATGTGGCTTCATAAAATTAAAGAGATAGACAAACAAAAATGCTACATAAACAAATTTACTTTTCCAAATTTTTCTTAGAGAACTAATGTGACATTAAGGGTGAGTTTGGCATAAAACTAAAAAAGTCCCATTTTTTTAGAACTTGTCTTTGTTTAATAGTTTTTTTTTTCTTTTTAAAATTATGTCAAATATTTTTTATTTTTTAGATTCATTCTGTGTAGATGAATCTAAAAGGTAAATTTTTTTTTTAAAAAAAAATCATTAAAAATTAAAAAAAAATAAATCAAAAAGTCAACTTTTTATTTGTCCTTTTTAAATTATTATTATTATTTCAAAATTCACTAAAAATGAAAAAAAAAAAAAAAAACCATTAAGAGCAACTCCAACATCGTCACAATTTCAATGCTCCAACAGGCTAGGCAAACATTATGACTTATCTGTACATGTACTAATTACAATTAGAGAGCCGAAAGAGATTAAGAAATGTTGGATTATTGGCTCAATGTCCATTCCTAATATGATTTAGATTTGGTATTCTATTTCCTAATTAGAATTTAATTTGTGGGTAGTCAAATATTGATTTAGTTGAACTTTTAGTTCCATTGACAGGGCTTTTTTAGTTCCTTGGAGCCCCCATGGGGGTTTTAGGGCATTTGGGTCTTTGGTGTGGCCTTTGGTCACTTGATGTCTCTTGGTTGAAACTTCGATTTCGTAAGACTTTTGTAAAGAGGATTTGGGTTTGATGAGAGAACTTGTATTTTGGGCTTGGTGAGTTTAATTATTTGTGAGATATTGTTTTGTTACCATTGTAGCTCTTTGGAGCACTATTCTCTTTGCTGGTGGAATCATTCTCTTTGTGATTGTCCATGGATATAGACTTAGGCTGAACCACGTAAATATTTGTGTTTTGTTGGTTTGTGGTTGTTTCTCAAACTCTTAGATTTGTATGGTTCTTCTGCTCAATATTCGAAGCCATCAACTATCTTAGTCTGGTTAAGTTTTCTAGGGGCTCTCTTCACAACAAATTGGTATCAGTGCTTAGGTGACGATCTATGCTTCGTTCGTTTGCTTCCGTTGAAGTTTAAATCGTTAGTGGTTCTTGAAGATTGGAGAGAAAATTGTCAAAGAGAAATTTTCTAGCTATTTCACTTTGGAGGAGAAACTTGAAGATAATAATTGCAGGTCTCATCTTTTTTGGAGGTAAGCTTTGGATATATATTGCTTGTGGCTTTCCTTATTATATTTTAGATCTATCTTTTGAAAATTAAATTTGTTCGCATATGTCTTTTGATTTGGTGGAGATAGATCGTTTGGAGACTCAGTAGAGTCAATTAGGATTGCTGGTGAATTTTGAAATTTGGTTTGCTTCTGAAGTTTGCTTGATACTTTAGAAATTTGATTTCTCATTATTATTTGAAGATTGTTTGAAATTTGTTTCAATACTTCAGAATTTGGGTAGAGCTTGTTTGCATTAGTAGTCTGTTTGGTTTGTTTGGTTGAGAGTTCATTTTGATTTTCTCAAAATTTGCTAGACTCTTTTATTCGATTATTCTTCATTAGGCTATTTTGTTTTGGTTCGAGCTTGTTGAGAGCAAATTTGTTATTGCTCTTAGAGTTGCTTGGAAGTAAAATTTGAAGTCTCTTGATTTTGGATTGGTCTCTTCACATTGGTTTAGGCGGTTAGTTTGTTTGTTCACTATGGTTTGTTTGGAGTTGTTGAAGACAACTTGTTTTCTTTGACGCCTTTGGTTTTGAACTCAGAACTTGGAACCATGGTGGATTTTAAAGTTTGGTTTGGGATTGCAGAAAATTAGAAGAGTTAACTTGTTTTTTTCTATAATTTGTTTGGATGACTCGATGTGTCTCGAGCACTTGTCTGATTCTGCTATTTCATTTTCCTTAGTGTGATTTCAATTTGAGCGCTCATATTTTGATGTGGTACAATAGAATTTGTTCAGTTTGATTTTGATTATGGGGTATCTCACCAATGTGGAGTTTTATTTGTTTCGGTTCAACCTTTTTTCGATGCAGTAGCTGGAAATCTTGCCAAGGTGGAGATTTGTTGGTTGATTGGCTCGTTATAGCTAGACATGTTGCCAACATGGAGGTTTGTTGGATTATTGGCTCAATGTCCATATGATTTAGATTTGGTATTCTATTTCCTATTTGGAATAGGATTTGTGGGTACTCAAACATTGACTTGGCTTTGATTTCCATGTTGGTTTGGATTTGTGAGAGACCTATTTGACTTAGTATGGACTTCCTAAAGTTTTGTTTAGTGTTTCCTAGTTGATTTTGGATTGGATTGAAAGGAAATCTATTTTGTTTTAGGAAAGATTCTTTTGTTATATATAGGTGGAGACTCTTATTAATTCAATTGAACTTTTAGTTCCATTGGCAAGACTCTTTTAGGCCATGTTTGTGTGGCAGATTAGGTTGGATGTGATTGTTAGTGAGGGGATGGTTAGTGAAGAGATTATTAATGTGTGTATTGTTAATGAGAAAATTAAGTGAAAGTGTGTTTGTTTTGATGATATAATGATGGAGATGGTTAGTGATGAAATTGTTAAATTATTTTTATAAAAAATCTAAAAAAAATAATTTCTGTATTAAAAAATATTTAAAACAAAAATAAAATTTAATTTTTTAAAATAACAAGTTGCAATTACAAAATAAATAAATAAATAAAATAAAAATATACTATTCCAGAAGTTCGAGGACGACCGGGTGGACGTCCGAATAAACTCAATCCGCTCACTATTTTTGTAATCCCACACTTTACCCACCCACGCTAAATCCCCTTACTGAGGGTGATTACTAAGTTGCTCGTAGTATCAAACTGCCCTCCCAAATCATCATCAAACACATGGGTGGGACCCACAACCATCCTAATCCAATCCGACCGATGAAGCAGTGAAACAAACGTGACATTAGTTCCTTGGAGTCCCCATGGGGGGTTTTGTTAGTAAGCATTTGGGTCTTTGGTGTGGCCTTTGGCCACTTGATATCTCTTGGTTGAAATTTCGATTTCGTGAGACTTTTCTAAAGAGGACTTGGGTTTGGTGAGAAAACTTATATTTTGGGCTAGGTGAGCTTAGTTATTTGTGAAAAATTATTTTGTCACAATTGTAGCTCTTTGGATCATTATTCTCTTTGCTAGTGGAATCATTCTCTTTGTGATTGTCCGTGGATGTACGCTTAGGCCGAGCCATGTAAATATTAGTGTTTTATTAGTTTGTGGTTGTTTCTCTCTCTTAGATTTGTATAGTTCTTCTACTCCATATTTGAAGTCATCAACTATCTTGGTGTGGTTGAATTTTCTATAGACTCTCCATAGAATAAGAAATACATTCTCTTAAAATACCTACATCGCTAACTATAAAGAATTTTACAAGAGTACACATATAGAAACGTGACTAAATTTTTTTTTTCTTTTTTTTGTATTTAGTGGGCAAAATGCATCCTAGTGTTGGAGTAGCTTTAAAAAGGCCAACTCAAAAGCTAAATTTAAAAAATATGAAATGATATGCAATTCATTTACGAGTGATTATGTCATGACCCGAACCTGCCCCTATGGGTTTAGGCCATAACCGGCCAGTAATCCTGAGATTACCTACGGCCTCAAATCAAACCAAACATAACTCATCAGAGTAAAGGGGCCAAACGGAAGTAAAATTTAAAACTTTGTCCATAGAGCTGTGCTTACATGGCATGCCAAAACAAACTATACATACATACATTAATAACTCACAACAAAAATACAGCACCATAAAGTTCTGTACAGACAGGATCATCCAAAACTAAGTCAACCCATGAAAACTATATACAGACATATACAAAGAATTCGCTAACATGACAACATAGAACAAAATGACAAAAAGACGAAGGCGAGTCTCGTGCGTGAGACACATGGGCTGACTCTCCAAAACCCGGTTGTTCCATACAGACTTCACTGGGGCTGGGTCTGGGCCTTTCTTTGCTCACCTACAAAGACATGAATGTGCGTGAGCAAAAACCCAGTGAATAATATCAAATAAAGAAAATACATTAGAACATTATAAATCAGAAGGCCTTGGGCCCAATTCATTCATGTTCAAATTGGCCTTTGGCCTTTTCAAACTTTCCTATCAAACTGGCCTTTAGGCCTTTCAAACTTTCATATCAAACTGGCCATTAGGCCTTTCAAACTTTCATATCAAACTGGCCATTAGGCCTTTCAAACTTTCATATCAGACTGGCTTTTAGGCCGTTCAAACTTTCATTTCAAACTTTGCCCACCATTCAAATTAATGAACTTTACAAAACTTACATAGAAGTAAGCAATTGGACAACAACATATTTTAGATGTTACTCACAGTGATCGGCTTGTGGATTTGCCCTGGAGCTTGACCCTACATATCACATAACACATATGGGTTACAAATAATTCAATCTGTTCTTTAATTTACATATTCCTCTTTAGGCTTCATTCTTATCTCTTTAATTCAATTACAATGCTTAATGTATGCCTAAGAGTGTTTAGAAGTGAAAGGGAATGGAAAACAAAACACATAATGCATTTTCAAAATTTCAGAAAACAGGGTCCCTGCTCGAGCAGACCCTTAAGGCCTGCAAAAGTGCTGGTTATGTCGAATCTACGCTCGAGCGTGCATTCTGGCGCCCAAGCGGAAGGCCTCTCTACATGGCTCCCCGCTCGAGCGTGAAATTCCCCCCTCGAGCGGTTCATGTCTGCAAAATATGTTAGGAGCACGAATTTCACGCTCGAGCGGCGGTTTCCCCGCTTGAGCGGACATCAAATTTTCTGAGTTTTCCAGATAAGTTCTTGAGCTCAAATCCAGCATTCAAACCAATCCAACTTACATTTTATGGCTCAAACTTCAAATATATTTATGCTAACATGATACCAACATCAAATTACAACATTTTGAAGGTCAATTCCATAAATCAAACACATGCATGGCTCATTTTCCACCAAATTCATTATCAACATTACAATTTCATGTGTTCAACACTTACACCTTTGTGAATGGCACATGCATGTGACATATAACCCTCATTCTCAACTTATGTGATGAAGAGATGGTCAAGAGCATGATCTTCAACTAAAAACTTACATGGATCAAACATTTGGTGCTCAAACATGCAAATTCAAAGTAATTACATACATGCATGCCTCTATTGCCTTTAAATTCACCAAAACCAACTCAATACATGCTCTTTCTCATCATTCAACTTTGAATCTACAAAATACAAATTAAAATTCATGAGTCAAGGATTGATCACTCACCTAGGAGTTTCAAACACCCAAGCTCTAGTCAATTCTTGAGTTAAATCTTCAAATTCCCAAACCTTGAGCCAAGATTACACAATTCTCTCCCTTTCTCTTTCTATAGTCGACCCTCCTCTATTCTAAGGCACAAATCTGATTTTTGAGCTCAAATGAGGGAATTGAGTGCAGTGTCCTTCTTTACATAAATTCCATTAATGCCAATTTTTAATATTAAATAACTTGAGCATTATGACATCAATTAAATCTAATAAAATTGATCCGAATCAATTTTCAATTAAATTTCACCGTAGGCTTTAAAAATTATGCCAATCATAATGGCGTAGTCAATTTTGGGTTCTGTGGCCGATAAGGCCATCAATTTAATTTCCAAAGCAGATAATTAAACATATATTCCTACAGTGAACAGATAGAAATTCAAAATCACATATTTTCACATAATGGCACACAAAATCATATCAAACACATAATCATGCTCATATTAAGGACTAATTAACATATTGCGAAACAGGGATATCATAGTCTTCCCCTCTTTAGGAAGTTTGGTCCTCCAAACTTATTTTACCTTCGTCGGGAAACAAATGTGGATAGCGTAGTCGCATTTCTTCCTCTTTTTTCCATGTAGCATCCGTTCCATAATGTTCTTTCCATTTCACTTTTACCATTGGGATGGACTTGCTTCTCAGTTGTTTCACTTGTCGATCAACAATTCGTTCCGGCCATTCGGCATATTTCATATTTTCATCAATAGCTACCCAGTGACAATCAATTGCATGGAACGGTCTCGGAGGTAACCCCTCAACGTTGACACATGAAACACGTTATGGATCTGTTTGAATCTCGGGGGCAAAGCAACTCTATAGGCAACTGGACCAAGTCTTTCCAAAATCTGAAACGACCTGATGTAACGGGGCGATAACTTACCCTTCTTCCCAAACCTGACTTGGCCTTTCATTGGGGACACACGAATAAACACATGGTCACCGACCTCATACTCAAGAGGTCTTCTTCGAATATCTGCATAATTCTTTTGTCGGTCTTGAGCTGTTTTGAGCCTCTGTCGAATAGTTTTGATTTTCTCAGAAGTGTCTTGCACAATTTCAGGCCCAAGTAAAGCTCTATCCCCGACTTCTGTCCAATAATTTGGTGATCTACACCTTCTATCATACAAAGCCTCGTATGGTGCCATACTGATGCTGGAGTGGAAGCTGTTATTATAAGCAAATTCTGCAAGTGGCAAATAGTTTTCCCAACTCCCTTGAAAATCCAAAGCACACATCCGAAGCATATCTTCAAAAGTTTGTATTGTTCGCTCTGATTACCTATCTATCTATGGGTGGAACGTAGTACTGAACCTTAGTTCTGTTTCCATAGCTTCCTGACTCTTCCACAATTTGGATACAAATTTCGGATCTCTATCCGACACAATGGATACCGGAACTCCGTGTAAGCGGACAATCTCATCAACATAAATAGTAGCCAATCTATAAGCATTAAATTTAGTCTTGACAGACAGAAAATGTGCAGATTTAGTCAGTCTATCAACTACAATTTAGAAGTCTGAGGTAGGCCAACAACGAAATCCATAGTCACATGCTCCCACTTCCATTCAGGAATAAGGAGAGGTTGAAGTAGCCTAGTTTCTAATGTTCAGCCTTAACTTACTGACATTGAAGACACTTGGATACATATTCTGCAATCTCTTTCTTTAGTTTAGGCCACCAATAGGTTTGTTTCAAATCCCGATACATCTTATTGTTACCCGGATGCATAGCAAACACAGATCTGTGGGCTTCATCTAAAACCCTCTTCTTTAGTTCTGGAATATCTGGGACACATATTCTGTTCCGAAATCTCAACACTTCATTCTCAATACTAAACTCTTCTTTCGAACTCGCCTCAAATTCATCAATTACTTTCTTGAGGAATTCATCATTTTTCTATTTCCGTTTGATTTCATCAATGACTGCCAGCTTGGCTGTAATAGCGGCTATCAATCCGCCGTGTTCACACATTACCACTTCAATTTCAGATTTCTCAAAATCTTGCAAGATCTCTTTCTGTTTAGTAAGCAAACAAGCCATACTCCCTGTTGATTTTCTGTTTAAAGCGTCAGCAATTGTATTATCTTTCCCGGGGTGATACTGAATCTCTAGATCATAATCTTTTATCAATTCTAGCCATCTCCTCTGTCGCATATTCTACTCCTTTTGCGTGATGAAGTATTTCAGAC
The DNA here is from genome assembly GCF_055761805.1 of Camellia sinensis. NCBI lineage: Eukaryota > Viridiplantae > Streptophyta > Magnoliopsida > Ericales > Theaceae > Camellia > Camellia sinensis. The sequence continues at coordinate 21,516,296 of NC_138966.1, forward strand.
TTTTGTGATCCGTGTAGACTTCACACTTTGCTCCATACAGATAATGCTACCAGATTTTCAAAGCAAAAACAACTGCGGCCAATTCTAGGTCATGTGTTGGATAATTCTTCTCGTGTGGCCTCAACTGTCGGGAGGCGTAAGAAATAACCTTTCCGTTCTGCATTAACACCCAACCCAAACCTTTATAAGACGTATCACTGAAAATTATAAAATTCTCCGTACCTGAAGGTAGTGTCAAAATTGGTGCAGTGGTCAATCTTGTTTTCAATTCATGAAAGGCTGATTTTCTTTAATCATTCCACTCAAATGATTGCCCCTAGCATGTCAACTGGGTAAGAGGTACAATTATCTTAGAAAATTTTTCCACAAACATCTTGTAATACCCGGCTAGGCCCATGAAATTGCGCACCTCTGTTACATTTGTCGGTGTAGGCCAATTCACAATTGCCTCTATTTTCTGTGGGTCCACTGAAATCCCCTCCTTGTTGATAACATGCCCTAAGAAAACAACTTCATCCAACCAAAATTCACATTTCTTTATTTTAGCAAATAATTTCCTTTCCCAAAGTATTTGTAGAACAGTTCTCAAATGGTGTTCATGTTCAAGTCTATCTTTAGAGTATATCAAAATGTCATCAATAAAAACCACAAAAAATTCGTCAAGGTAGGTTTTAAAAATTCGGTTCATTAGGTCCATAAATGCTGTCGGAGTATTAGTCACTCCAAATGGCATAACAAGAAATTCGAAATGTCCATACCTCGTTCTGAATGCGGTTTTCTCAACATCTTCCGCCTTTACCTTCAACTAATTATACCCGGATCTCAAATCAATCTTGGAAAACACTTGTAATCCCTGCAACTAGTCAAACAAATCTTTAATACGGGGTAAAGGGTATTTGTTCTTTATCGTTACCTTGTTCAATTCCCGGTAATCGATGCACAGACGCAAAGTTCCATCCTTCTTTTTCACAAACAAAACTGGTGCACCCCAAGGCGAAGTGCTAGGTCAGATAAATCCCTTGTCGAGTAGGTCTTGCAACTGTTCTTTCAATTCTTTCATTTCGGTAGTAGCCATTCTGTAGGGAGTTTTAGAAATGGGCTGGGTGCCTGGCATAGTTTCAATAGTAAACTCTATCTCCCTGTCTACCAATTCCCCTGGTAATTCATTTGGAAACACATCTGGGAATTCTCTAGCAATAGGGATATCATTCAATTCAACATTCACAGATTGTTCAGACAGTACATAGCACAAATAACCCTGGCAACCTTTCCTGATTGATTTACATGCTTTCATTGCAGATATCAAATAAGGTGGAGGCGCTACCCCATTACCCACAAACACAATCTCTTTATGTTATGGTGGTTTAAACACAACCCGTTTTGTAGCACAATCGATAGTGGCACAATATTTGGTCAACCAATCCATGCCAAAAATTACATCAAAATGCCTAAAGTTCAAGGGCTGCAAATCTACATATAGGATAGCACCCTCAACACGCATATCGCAAAATCGGTATATAGATTCACACAATACAGATTCCCCAGATGGAGCAGATACACATAGTAGATATGGCAGTAATTCTAAAGGTCTATTTAGTCTAGATGCAAATGCACATGTCACAAAAGAGTGTGTGGATCCGGAGTCAATTAACACAAAAGCATCCTGATTACATATAGAAATAGTACCTCAGACAACTGCGTTGGCATTCCGTGTATCGCCCGAAATAAGCACAAAAACTCTCCCCTATCTCACGATATCTCCGGCGGGAGTAGATCTTGTAGCATTTCTTGGTTTTGGGATTGACGCTGTCGAACTAGCAGCAAATTTTCCACTGTTTTGTTTGCAATCTCGGGCCATATGTCCTTGTTTCCCACATTTGAAACAGGCTCCTGACACACGGTAACAAACTCCATGGTACCTTTTGCTACAAATATTGCACATGGGAGATGTGCCTTTCCATTCTGTTATTGGCTTAGCCTGTCTGGCTATGTTAGCCTCTGATATTATGGCCTTGTCTAGCACCCCGATGTAGGTTTCTAGCTTCAAGACATTCACGCTTTCTAATATGTCACTTCAAAGCCCACCTTCAAAGTGTCTCGCCTTCTTATAGTCTGTATCGATCACGTGTGGTGCAAATCTGGCCAATTCAGTGAACTTGCCCTTATACTCGGCTACTGTCATACTGTCTTGCCTCAGTTCCATAAATTCTGCCACTTTCCTATCCCGGACACATTGCGAAAAGTACTTGTCGTAGAAAATTTCCAGAAATTTTGCCTAATCAGCATCTTTGTAACTCTCACGCATAACATCCACCATCGTCTTGCTTCATCTTCTAGCATAAAGATGGCTAGAAGCACTTTCTGTGTCTCCGAACATGGGAACACTTCAAACAGTTTTTCGATGCCGAGGACCCAAGCTTCAGCTTTTAAAGGATCTAATCCACCATGGAACTGTGGTGGTTTCATTTTCTTGAACTCCTTGGTGAGAGATATGATTCGATCATCATTCTGATTATCTGGCACAGGAGGTGCCGGAGGTGGAGGTGGAGGATGTGGCTGCTGCTACTGTTGTTGCCACTCTTGCTGTTGCCTCAATGTCTCTGCCATTTCCTGGATCAGTCTTTCCATTCTGTCCATTCTGGCAGTAGAAGATTCCTCTATTTCATCACCTCTTGTTCTCACCATCTGATTAAACTTGCATTATACTTTATACAAAGGTTCACAAGTATGTATACAACGAAAAACATACATATTCAAATAATTTGTAATGCAAGTAAATCACAAATTTATAACACATAGTTGTTCACATTTAACAGTTAAGTGTATTCTTGATGCTTTCTGATTCACACTTATCACATGAATGCATCCTAGATCTTTTCTAGATGCTTATTGCTCTTTTGGACAAGTGTGTGAGTTATTAACTCGTGCTCTGATGCCACTTTGTCATGACCTGAACCCGCCCCTATGGGTTTAGGCCATAACCGGCCAGTAATCCTGAGATTACCTACGGCCTCAAATCAAACCAAACATAACTCATCAGAGTAAAGGGGCCAAACGGAAGTAAAATTTAAAACTTTGTCCATAGAGCTTTGCTTACATGGCACGGCAAAACAAACTATACATACATACATTAATAACTCACAACAGAAATACAGTACCATAAAGTTCTGTATAGACAGGATCATCCAAAACTAAGTCAACCCATGAAAACTATATACAGACATATACAAAGACTTCGCCAACATGACAACATAGAACAAAATGACAAAAAGACGAAGGTGAGTCTCGTGCGTGAGACACATGGACTGACTCTCCAAAACTCGGTTGTTCCATACAGACTTCACTGGGGCTGGGTCTGGGTCTCTCTTGGCTCACCTGCAAAGACATGAATGAGTGTGAGCGAAAGTCAGTGAATAATATCAAATAAAGAAAATACATTGGAACATTATACATCAGATGGCCTTGGGCCCAATTCATTCATGTCAAACTGGCCTTTGGCCTTTTCAAACTTTCCTACTAAACTGGCCTTTAGGCCTTTCAAACTTTCATATCAAACTGGCCTTTAGGCCTTTCAAACTTTCATATCAGAATGGCCTTTAGGCCTTTCAAACTTTCATTTCAAACTTTGTCTACCATTCAAATTAATGAACTTTACAAAACTTACATAGAAGTAAGCAATTGGACAACAACATATTTTAGATGTTACTCACAGTGATCGGCTTGTGGATTTGCCCTGGAGCTTGACCCTACATATCACATAACACATATGGGTTACAAATAATTCAATCCGTTCTTTAATTCACATATTCCTCTTTAGGCTTCATTCTTATCTCTTTAATTCAATTACAATGCTCAACGTATGCCTAAGAGTGCTTAGAAGCGAAAGGGAACGGAAAACAGAACACAGAATGAATTTTCAAAATTTCAGAAAATAGGGTCCCCGCTCGAGCGGACCCTTAAGGCCTGCAAAAGTGCTGGTTATGTCGAATCTACGCTTGAGCGTGCATTCTGGCGCTCGAGCGGAAGGCCTCTCTACATGGCTCCTCGCTCGAGCGTGAACTTCCCTGCTTGAGTGGGACTCATGTCTGCAAAACATGATGGGAGCACGAATTTCACGCTCGAGCGGCAGTTTCCCCGCTCGAGCGGGCATCAAATTTTCTGAGTTTTCCAGCTAAGTTCTTGAGCTCAAATCCAGCATTCAAACCAATCCAACTTACATTTTATGGCTCAAACTTTAAATATATTTATGCTAACATGATACCAACATCAAATTACAACATTTTGAAGGTCAATTCCATAAATCAAACACATGCATGGCTCATTTTCCACTAAATTCATTATCAACATTACAATTTCATGTCTTCAACACTTACACCTTTCTTAATGGCACATGCATGTGACATATAACCCTCATTCTCAACTTACGTGATGAAGAGATGGTCAAGAGCATGATCTTCAACTAAAAACTTACATGGATCAAACATTTGGTGCTCAAACATGCAAATTCAAAGTAATTACATACATGCATGCCTCTATTGCCTTTAAATTCACCAAAACCAACTCAATACATGCTCTTTCTCATCATTCAACTTTGAATCTACAAAGTATAAATTAAAATTCATGAGTCAAGGGTTGATCACTCACCTAGGAGCTTCAAACACCCAAGCTCTAGTCAATTCTTGAGTTAAATCTTCAAATTCCCAAACCTTGAGCCAAGATTACACAATTCTCTCCCTTTCTCTCTCTATAGTCGACCCTCTCTCTATTCTAAGGCACAAATATGATTTTTGAGCTCAAATGAGGGAATTGAATGTAGTGTCCTTCTTTACATAAATTCCGCTAATGCCAATTTTTAATATTAAATAACTTGAGCATTATGACATCAATTAAATCTAATAAAATTGATCCAAATCAATTTTCAATTAAATTTCACCGTAGGCTCTAAAAATTATGTCAATCACAATGGCGTAGTCAATTTCGGATTCTGTGGTCGATAAGGCCATCAATTTAATTTCCAAAGCAGATAATTAAACAGATATTCCTATAGTGAACAGATAGAAATTCAAAACCACATATTTTCACATAATGGCACACAAAATCATATCAAACACATAATCATGCTCATATTAAGGACTAATTAACATATTGCGAAACAGGGATATCACAGATTATTTAGTAGTGTCGGAGCATGAACACTTGATACTCTTTGGTATTGTGAGTCACGCCCCAAATAATAACGCAATAAAGAATCATCGGGTATGTTTGGTTTGAGTTTGGAAGATGAGTTTTAGAGATAAAAAGTACGAAAAGTTGTTTGGTTTAGTTTTTTTCAAAAGATGTTTTGGAAAATTATTTTGAGAGAGAGTTTTGGAAAAAGTGATTAATTTGATGTGTATGAGAGAGAGATTTGTTTGAAAAACTTGTAAACCAAACAAGTTTTGGGAAATTTTTTTGAGAAAATTTGTTTGGTTTGATTACTCTTGAAAACTTATTTGTAGAAATTTTTTCTCAAAAATTTTTGGGAAACACAAACCAAACAAGGTCATCAACTTCCAATTATATAATCTTGAATTTCAACTCAATAACTTCCATTGTTTAATGTAAACGGAAATAAAGTCTCAACATGACATTACTATCAAATCTCCAAGATTTATATTTATTAATCATCAAGATATTTACAAAAAATATTCCACATATGAATATATATTCAACATTATTATAATATAAATTTATAGCATGTGGCACTATAAATCAAGTATAAATTAATGCCCTCAAGGGCTACAAATTTCAAGGCTTAAGCTCGGTTGCACAAAAATAATTTTTTAAACCCATACATGTAAAGCCATTGGCTTGTCAAAAATAATTACAACAAAAAGAAAAGAGCTTTGTGCTCTCAAAAATATATTCCACTCTACCTCGGAGGGATCACTACATCCTTTTCTGCACAAAATTTCATAGGGTGAGTACAAAGTCTAGTAGGAAAATCTTAACAAAGTATATATATTTTATATAATCTCCGGAGATGAATGCATATGCCACACCATGTTCAAAAACATATATCTCTATCTTTTGATATTTTTTTTTTGCACGATTCAGTTTTGAGAATTTAACAATTCAATAATTTCAATATAGTTCAAAAGGGGCAGTAAATACGACTCAGGAAATTCCTAGGTTGGTATCTATAAGTAGGCATAACAAGCACTATCAATCCTCACTTTACTGGTTGCTAACCGGAAAATACGTGGTACCTCATCTGTGTGTGTTTTTGGTCTTTCACCATGGACACTCAGGCCAACTTAATCAACACTAACTACACCTCTTATCTAAACTTACCAACGTATTTACCCCCAAAACAAACCAATATAATCTTGTTTCACAAACCATTTCCTTTACTAAAAACAATACTTTTCCAATGTAAGATTCAAAATCCATTGCAACAATGATAAAATAGAGTGGCAATGCAATAATTAAACAATGTATTTATATAGTCCATTTTTAATTTCACCACACAATTCTCCATTGTGATCAAATACTCACATCTCTTGTCATTATAACATCATAATACACTTACAAGAGATAAAATAATACAATACCAACCTTCATGCATTTTTCATAAATTTATCATCATTTTTAGCATTTGGTCTTTTCAAGCAATTGCTCAAGCTTTCCAATTCAACAATTTCTCATTTCTCATGAAATTTCTTCATTTGATACAACTATAGAATTTCCTCCATCATTTACTCACATAACAAATTATTAAATATCAATTTCACAATATCTCAACCTTTTTCCAAAATCTCCAAATTTTAGGGTTTCCACCAAACAAGGTTTTTGTTCCATTTTTTAAAAGATTTTTCCAAAACAACACCATACCTTACAATATAGCTCATAATCTCAAGGTTTAGGGAAAAATAGAATAAATCATCTTTTAGCATCATCTAGGGTTCAATAACCCAAAAATCATAACTCAATCATGTAATAAATGCTTCAAGCAAGCATAATCTTGTAAAAACATATATAATTCAAAGATTATCCTTACCTCAAGCTTGGGAGAAGATGAGGAAGAAAACCCTAAAACTCAAGGTTGGCGAAAACTTGATCCAATCGGTTATAATATAGCCCTTGTCGCCCTCTTGATTTGGTGTAAAAAGCCCCCTCAAACTCTTGAAGATTTGAGCTAAATCTTAGAAAGAAGTTGGATTTGTGTGTGTTTATAGGGAGAAGGGAGAGAAAATGTGAGTACAGAAAGAGAGGGGAGTGAAAATCTGGGCAAAACACGTTTTTGGCATCAGTTTTGAGGAAAAGATCACGAAATTCGAGATTGACAAGTTGCAATCCTCACGAGCACTTTCAATTCTGCACGAGTAGAATTTTTTTCCTTATGGGAGGTTTGATCCAAAGAACTGTCTAGAAAATTCCACCAAAATCCGCTCGAGCGGGACCCAAAATCCCCTCGAACGATTTTTTGCCCAGAAAACTGTGAAAAACCTAAAAAACTCAGTGAGGATCCACTTGAGTGATTCCTAATTCTGCACGAGCAGAATTGCCTAGAAACCTAGAGTTTGATTTTGCAACCCAAGATAATTTCCAATGCCAAAAACTTAAAATTTTCAACCCGAAAAAGTTACGAGAAGTCAAGTAAGAGTAGTAAAAAAATCTCAACGACTCAATACGATAAACAAAGTACCGAAAGTAATACACACTACTCCACTACACAATACTATTCAAGTCGAAGACCCGGGACATCACCTTGTGATTAGTGAAGAAGGTGGGTAGATAGGATATTGTGTTGGGTGATTGAGGAATACGATGGAACATAATAAATGGTGATTAGTGAAGGAGCACGACTACGTGGTACTCTAGGACTATTGTATAATTTTTTTTTATTGATATGATAGATTTCAGATAGAAACAATTGTACGAAAAGTGTGAATTCAGTAAAGCACCGCTCAAAAAGAAAATATCAAAGAATAATTCTATGTAACCACCCATCTTAATGTTGGGTATATCTCTTTAATGGAGTATGAGATCCAATTGATTTATTAAAAATATTTAATTTGATTTGGTATTAGTTATGATATATTTTTATATATTATATCTGACTTTTAGAAGCGCAATGGATATTTAATAATTTATTTGGTAACAATTAGGATTTTGATAAAAAATAAAAAAAAAACCCAAAAGACAACAATATTTTTTGGTATTGTTTTGTTTAATTCGGAGGTGTGTAGCAGCGGTCATCAATCAATTCGGTGGGTGTGCTTGTGATACATAAGCTTGCTGTGTGAGTGGCTTTGTGTAAGGTTCAATCTTGGTTTAAGTGCTGTGTGTATTTGCTTTGGGGCTTCACTTTGCTATTTTCATCCAAAAAAGGTTTTGAAGCACTGTTGGGGCATTTTTGACAGTTTTCAGCTCAGCATAGAAGGTGTTGGTTTTGGTCTATTATTTTGGGTATTTTTTAACTCTGTTTTGAAGATTTTTATTTTTCTATTTGGTGAGATCTTTTCTCTTGATTATTTATGATTATTTGGAATTCACCTAAGGGTAGTTTGTGAGACCATTCATGTCTCGTTTGTAATCGTTTGAAAACTCTTGATTGATAGTGGAATCAAATTTTGATTCTGTGGACGTACCTCACATTGAGGGAACCACGTAAAAATTCTTATGTTGTTATTGATTTAATTTTTCTGCATTAGTTTTTATTTCCATTTATTGATCTACTTGTGGAAAATCATTTATTTTTCCCTAATACTTAACTATTTCAAATTTATTTTGAAAGTGAGGGTTTGGCTCCTCTCCAGACTCTTATATTTCATACTGCTCCATACTTTATTTTTTGGGCTTCGTTCTCGGCTTATAATGATAATCTAAACCATTCATCTTGCAATCTCACAATGAAGACCGTCTATGCAAAAAATTAACTTCATCGGATATTGATGAATACATAAAGAAATCACTTTTTGCATAACTCATCTAAATTGTTGGGATTACGAGATGAACAATTTAAATTATCAATATGAGCCTAGAATAAATTCCAAAAAATAAAGTTTGGAGAAGTATGGAGGAGTATGGAGGATAAGAGTATGGAAGAGAGCCAATTCTAAAATGAATTGTGTGGTAAGGATTGAATAAATATAGTGTAGAGTTTATGTCTAAAATAAATTTGAACCATAAGTTAATCATTCCAAATAATTTTTAAATAATGAAAGCCTTGTTTGGTATGCGAGTATTTTAGTCAAAAAGTCATAAAGTTACTAAAAAAATCAAAAAGCGTATAACCTAAACCAAAAAGTCAAAGATTCATTTTCTTTCTACTTTTTGCACATCTTTTTGTAAAAAACTAAAAATGTATTTTATAAAGTTATTAAAATAGTCTAATCTTAAACAAGGCCTAAATCTAAAAGTAGGGGATTTTGATTTATGGAATTTAAGAGCATTTATATATATATACATATATATAATAAAGGAAGATGGTTTTTGAATTTGTCATACTAGGATATTTGAAAAGTCATGATTCATTTCTGCTTGAGGATGGACGGTAGAGATGAGAATCTTCTCTCTTACTCTACCTCAACTTCCCGTCCACGAGCCACACTTCAAAAATAAACCAAAAACTTTGCACCTATCTATCCTCATCTATCTCACCTACCCACATATACACCCACCCACTCTCTACAGAAGAGAGATCCACGCTCATCGAACTCTCTCACTCTCACTCTCCTCTCTTTGCCTTTCAATCTTACTTTTCAATTTTCAAATTTCAAAACACCCACTCTCTCTCTCTTTCTCTCTCACTCTCACTCACAACTTTACTTCCCACCCACGCTCATCGAATTTCTCTTTCCGACGACTTTCTCGCGATTGAGTCATGGTGCTGCTCATCATCTCCTCCAGTCATCGCCACCACACAACGCCACTTCCTCTAGTCATCTCCACCGCTACTACTCATCACCACTGTCACCGCTCATCATTGCCGTTGCCATGGATGGATCGACATACCGTTGTTGCTTATTTGATCTAACATGGGATGAGAGGAGAGAGACCAACGTTTCTAGAGAGAGGAGATATGAGAGAGAGAGAGAGAGAGAGAGAGAGAGAAAGTAAGGCATATGATGTATCTCATAGGGCAGATGTATCATAGATAATGTGTTCTGATGTATTCATGGGTTCTGTGTTTCTAAAAATTGATTTTTTTTTTGGTTGTATATCAGAGATAAAGTGTTCTTATCCCATGTGGGTTCTATGGGCATATGATGTATCTCATAGGGCAGATGTATCATAGATAACGTGTTCTGATGTATTCATAGGTTCTGTGTTTCTAAAAATTGAATTTTTTTTTTTGGTTGTATATCAGAGATAAAGTGTTCTTATCCCATGTGGGTTCTATGTTTCTAAAAATTGATGGGTTTTTTTTTTATTTTTTTTTATTTTTTATGTAGTTTATGGGTTTGGATTTTTTTTTTTTAAAATTTTGGGTCTGAAATAATACTTATCTTCATAAAATGGGTTTTGATTTTAGAAATACATTTTTATTTTCAGTTTGATTTATGAAATGGATTTAATTCCTTAATGAAAAATGAGTGTTGATTTTCTATGATTTAACAAAATAGAGTGAAAAGAAAATAGAGAAAGCACGAATGAAAAAAGGGACTCATTGCCGCCTCTGTTCCATGACTGTCCACCACCATTGAGCTCTGAGAGAAAATGTGTGTTTGTTAAGAGAAGAGAGATGATAAGAGAGGATGAGATGAGGAAATGAGAAAGAGAGACGTTAGAGAGAGAGAGAGAGAGAGAATGAGTAGGGAGGATGTACAGATAGAGAGTCAGCAAGTGGGGAAGAGATAATAGGTAGAAAGAGAATGAGTTGGGAAGATGGAGAGAGAATGAATGGGAGACAAGAGGAAGAGATAGATTAAATAATTATGTTAGTGGAAGTGAGATTGACTAATTATGTTTAGGAAAAATTAGTCTAAGGTCCCTCTCCCATTTTTAGTAATAGAAGAGATCCACAATATTATTTTATAATGTCTAAGGTCCTTCAACCCTACACAGAGAAATTTGACTTCTCTCTCTACCAACTTCTCCATTACCGAATCTTGATCTATCTCTCTCATCTCTCGAGCAAAACCTCCTTGATGAACAAGATCAGAACTTGTGATGCAACTTGAATATTGATTAAGGTCCAGCAGTGCAAGGCGACAGCTCTCGACGACGTCGGTAGCAGCGACAGTGGTGGAGAAAGCGAAGTTGATGACGACAAGGGTTTGCTCTTGAAACTGAGGAATTTTTGTACGGAAATGGATACTTAGGAAGAAGGAACTGGACTCAATGAGGGCTCAAATGTCAATTGCCCTAGCTGACTGTGTCGATCTGGTGAGGTTCGTTTTGGAGGCGATTTCGGAGGTGTTTCCGGTGGATAAGAGCTTTATGATCATTTCCTTCCCAGAATTGTCATTAATCTGTTCCTCAACATTTTCAAATTAACAGAATTGTCATACTCTTCGGTATGGAGCATTCTCCTCTTTCTCATAAATGCTATTTGTTATCCTCATGAAAGCATCACTCTTATCCTGTTGTCATAACTATATTGGTTAATATGGAAGATATAAAACCACAATAAAGGAAGAAGACAAAAAAAAAATAAATATAAATTGATTGTAAAGTTCAGTTTTTTTAGCATCAAGATGAGTGACTACTATAAGGATTATTTATTTTATACACACTATTATTATACTGCATTGATTTTGGTGGAATAAAAATTTGCAGGTGTCTATTTTCTTCGACCTACTATTTATCTTGCGACATTATGTGCTCTAACCGACCAAGAAAATGACCACCACTCCTAATCCTAATAAGGTAAGCAATGAGCCACTTCTTAAATTTTCTGATGACACAAATTCAGAAAATGTGTAGCCATTAATTTTGGCTCTGAATATTTTTGTTGTAAAATTTAAAATTCCATGTAAAAATTCATCTCATTTTCCCTCTTATATAATCCCCCATCTGTATACAAAGGTACATCATAATGTGAAAATTTGTAGTGATTATGAACAGTGCATTTAGCAAGAACCAGTTGTATTGAAGGATAAAATTAGCTATGAGGCTCTCTCTCTCTCTCTCTCAATTTAAGGCTGGTATTGTTGTTTAAATTTTATTTAAATGGTTGCTCCAATTACAGAAGTGTAGTTCTTGATTAGCCAAAGCAAGAGGGTTATCTTGTTAAGCATTTTCAGTGTGAATGACAGAAGTGTAATTCTGACTATTATCACTGAAGATCTTGGCAGTTTGTTTTGCTTATTGTGATCCAAGTTGTGTATTGAAATTTTTACTAAGATCCCTGATTGTTCATCCAAGGTTTTCATTAGAACCTGAGGAGTTTACCTTCTTTTCTAACTTATGATGTAACTTGAATATTGATTAAGTTTATCTTCTTTTCTAACCATGCCGCTGTAGAGCGCCCGGAGCTCCGCTCCGCGCGCGAGGGCGCGAATCGTTGTTCTTAGCTACTACAGTTCAGACTTATGTCACGGTTTTGAATCTAATCTCACAAAGTGCAATGTGAGACTGATAAATCACCAAAGAGTCCAAATCCGGCAAATCGTTTTGGAAAACTGATTTTAATCAAGAAGTGCCAAACATGGACTGCTTTGCTAGATTTTCGAGTCGCCACCTAAATATTTTATTTTGGAAAAATTTAAAAAACCTTGACTTGTGCCTAAGGCCACGTGTCCGTCATCACCAAAGTTGCCTCGGCTCGGAAACTTGGGTACGAGAGGAGAAGGTCATGCAATGAGCACCCCCGCTCGCCCGATCAAAGGATTGGCCTCTACTAACATGATATGTTGTTTTTGAAAACTCATACATTCTTATTCCGGTTAATTAACTAATCTTACTACGTGATGCGCACAGCATACAAGTATAGACTAGATCGCTAAATTGGAACAAAACATCTTATGTTTGTTTGTTTGAAAATAGTTTGAAGGTGCTACTCGAAAGTAAGCTAAGTCGCAGATTTGCCACCCTCAAGTGGGCTTAGAAAAACATGATTTGTCACTCTCAAGTGGGCTTAAAACTCATATTTTGATGAATTGTCCCAATTCAAGTAATGAAGCCTTCATCCACAGACATTCATGCAGTTAAACACATAAGCAGTTAGCCTCATGGCAAGCATGCTATCATGGCAGTCACTTACACACATGCAAGAATGCTAAAGCGCAAAAGCTTACCTAGTACTCCGAGCCAAAACAAAAGCTATGTTAGAAATCAATGCATGATCCTAGCTATGCCAACAATGCCTAATGCAACACATGCAAAAATGCAACTAAGATAGGCTCGGCTATTCTAAGATGTCATGTGAATGCGACTTGATAAGGCCTAAGAGGACAACTCTCAAGCATGCACATGCAATAGCTCATCAATTAGGCCTAAGAGGACAACTCTCAAGCATGATCAAGGAGTGACAAATGTAAGAGTGTAGCCACACTATATGCACTAAAATATCATGTGAAATGATGTGATGGCAAGCAAACATCTCAAGTATGGCATGCAAGAATCCTTAAGCGTGAAAGCTAGTAAATGTGACTACACAAGAGGCATGCAATGCATGGCGCAAATGGATGAACCAGCCATAAACAGAGCTCAAATAGGTCAAAACCAAGACCAAAACATGCTGAGACGGGAGCTCAAAAGGCAAGGCATGCATGCATACAAGCTAGGCCACAAACAGGGCAATAATGCACAACCGTTAAAGGCACTCAAAGAGTGAAAGAAGTGGAAGCATGGCAATACTATATGCTCTGAAACAACATGGTAAATGATGCCAAATCATGTACATGTCACAAATGAAGCATGTTAGAAGGCTCAAAGCTTGAAACTAACATAGGCACTTGCACTATAGCTATGCAATACATGAAGCATATGGCCAAGGCAACCCAAAACAGTCCTAGAGCATGTCAAAATAATACTAAAACATGTACGAAGTATAGCCAAAATAAGATAGCATGAAGGCCATGAGGCATGGAGTATGCAAGACCAATAAGGAGGATTACACTACACCTACCAAAACCAAGCATGAGATGGCTTCACTAACAAAAATCAGAGTCATGGCATGTCAAAATAACACCAAAAATGGGCTAATACCACGTCAATACATGCTAGAATAACAAACTCACTCATTAGGCATGCAAGGCTAGTAAAGAAGACTTACACTACAAGTGTAAGAAGAAAATGAGGGATGCTCTAACCAATCAAAAATAGAGTAGTGACATGGCAAAATAAGACCCCAAACACACTGAAATGGTGGCCCAAAAGCCTAGGCAAGATGGCATACACAATGGCTCATTTTTAAAGCATAAAGCACCAACCCTCCAAAACATTGAAAGAGTGAAAGATGTGAGTGTATGGCCACACTACATGTACTGAAATCACATATCAAATGATGTCAAATCATACAAATAGCCCAAGTAATGCATACTAGTGGACTCCAAACTCAAGACTAATGAGCTAGAATGCATTATGGCTATACAAAGTAAGGCATGCATGACCAAAACAACATAAATCAGGCCTAGATCATGGTAAAACATGAGTAAAATCTTCTTGGAGTTGAGCCAAAATCACACTAGAATGATGGTCTAAAGCATGATGCATGTTAGGCTAGTGTGCAATTTTACACTACAAGTGTATAAAGCATGCAAGAGGTGACCAAATCAGCCTAAAACAGAGTTATGGAAGGTCCTAAAAGTCACAAAAAGTGTTTGAACTAAGCTTAAAAGAAGGAGAAATACATGCTCTTTTGATGGGCCATCAACACAAGTAAACCAGAGAAGAGGAGAGAGGACAACCCCCTCCTATTTGGGGCCCCAAAACAAGTTTTTTACCACTAAAATTTCTTTGGAATTCAGTGGTTTTAAGGCCAAAAAGAAGTTGTTTGAAAAGCTTGGAAGTTAGCCCAAAAGGCCTTACAAGCCAAGGAGCAAAAGGGAGGAAACACCCTATAGCCAAACAAGGCCTAAACCATCATTTTTAGGACTGAAAAACAGAGTTTTCTTCGGTTCAAAACCAAGCCAAAAATAGTTTGAAAGGTGGTAAAACAAGCATGCAAAGCAAAGGTTTAAAGGGATAAGTACTTACCCTTGAAGCACCTTGAAGGACAGCAGCAAAACAAGCACAAATCTGAGCTCAAATCACCCTTTGGAGCTCAAACAAAGTCCCAAAGAATCTCAGCCCAATGGTGGTCAAGTTTGGTTAAGGAAGTGTATACAAAGAAGAGGTATATCTCCAAGTATATCTCTTGCATGTACACAAGGGCAAGAGGGAGAGCAAGCCAGAGAGAAAAGCTGAACTTTAGCTCTGAAATTTGTAGAGAGAGAGAGAGAGAGATATTTTAGTGTGAGAAGCTCCCACAATTCCTTAAAATGTTCTTCTTCTTCAATATATGTGATATGGCTCCATATATAGAAAGACTAGAGCTTTGGTTCGAAATATCCAAGTTTGGAAATATCTGGAGCAATGCACAACAGCTGGAGGGAAAAGAGCTTCAAAAAATATGAGCTTGGGACTTGCAGACCACTTTTTTGGTCGGCCGACCACTTTTCTGGTCGGCCAGCTAGTTTTCTTGGTCGGCAGGCAAAATTCTGCTTTCCAGGTCCAACTTCAAATGGCCATAACTCCTTCATCTGGACTCATTTTCAGATCAATATTATGTCCAAATTGAAGCCCCAGAAGTAAGCTTTCCAATGGTGGAAGCCTTACACCAAAATTCCAACTGTGTAAAAAGGTATGCCTATTTTAGTGAAGCTGCGTAGTTTCGATCCTACCCGAATTTATGCCGAACTTCTCCCAAACTAGTTTTCTTCTCTCCTTTCCTCTTTTCTTCAACTCCGAACCCCTAAACAAGGTGTTTTGAAATATTTTTCAATGATTTCATCTCTCTTTCATTCATTTCCACTTTGTCCTCGCCCGGTTTATCGAAAAGCGCAACATTTCATGAAATGCGAGCCTCTGAACATCGTAGGAACTTTATTTTCAAAAGTATTTTGAAAGAGAAGATTTCAAGGTCTCAAAATCTTTTGATCAAGATCATTTTAGTCCAAAAGTAGGGTGTGAGGTTATGATTTGACTCTCCTCTTGCCGAAGAAATCGAATCTATGCCCTGTACATCTTTCATCACCAAATAAACCATCAGTAGCGCCCAAGTCTTAAGGGCGGTCAAAAATAAGGTGTCTACAGCCGCCAGAGAAATTAATTTCCAAAATTTCTCTAAAGAGTGGAAAGTATAAGGAAGGCAAGAGAAAAAAATTTCTCTAGAGAGAAGGGAAGGCTAGAGAAATTTACAGTGGAAGGTTTAGGAAAGGTCAAAGAAATTAACCAGAGAATTTCTCTGGACCAACCCAGAGAAAATTCAGTCCAAACCAGAGAATTTCTCTGGACCAACCTAGAGAAAATTAGCAAGAACTAGTTGTATTGAAGGATAAAATTAGCTATGAAGCTCTCTCTCTCTCTCTCTCTCTCTCTCTCGCTCTCTCAATTTAAGGCTGGTACTGTTGTTTGAATTTTATTTAAATGGTTGCTTCAATTACAGAAGTGTAGTTCTTGATTAGCCAAAGCAAGAGGGTTATCTTGTTAAGCATTTTCAGTGTGAATGACAGAAGTGTAATTCTGAGTTTTGTCACTGAAGATCTTGGCGGTTTGTTTTGCTTACTGTGATCCAAGTTGTGTATTGAAATTTTCAATGGGAGATTTAGGGAAGGTCAGAGAAATTAACCAGAGAATTTCTTTGGACCAACCCAGAAAAAGTTCAGTTCAAACCAGAGAATTTCTCTAGATCAACCCAGAGAAAATTCAATCCAAACTACAGAATTGAAAATGTCAATCATGGAAGTCCCAATAGACTTGAAAATGTCAGCAATTGCCATGAAGATCAGTATGGGGCTTTACAAGTGGAAAAGGTAGACCTAAATTGCAATATATCAGACAACTCCATTGTGGAATCTATATCAGGTGTGGATATATCCCCAGATGATGTTGTAGGAGTCATAGGTCAGAAATAATTCTGGAAAGCAAGAAGAGCTATTGTCCAGCGAGTATCTCTGATTGATCATTACTATGTTCATTTGCTATGGATTAACTATATTGAAATGAAGGAATCATGCATACTATGTAAAGCACAGTGCATTTTTATACCTAAATTTAAATTTAAAGGTTTATAATTGTTCACATGTGCATATCGAGGTGTAGTTGTTTTTACACAATTTTCTCTGAAGCAAAGCACTAGTCCTCATTGTTGTCCAGAGAAATTTGGCATTTTCTATGTGAATTTTCTCTGAAAAATTCTCTATGAGGTCCAGAGAAATAGAGAAACCTCCCAGAGATATTCTAGTTCTCTGGAGAGAAATTTTTTCAGAGGTCCAGAGAAATTTTGGAGAGAAATTCTCTGGATGAAATTTCTCTGGATCAAATTGAGGGACCTTAGACATTATGAAAATATTTAGTGTCCTTTACGTTATAAAATCTTAATAACAGGAACCTTAAAAAAAAATCCCTTATGTTTAATCTAAATAAAAAAAGTGTTTTTTTAATCTAAATAAATAATTAAAGAGTTTTTTTTTTTCAATATATTTTTTTATTTATATTAAAGACACGTCTCTAATTAAAAAGAGAAAGTGAGTCAAAAAAATTGATCAATATTATTTATATCGTGCCTTTAGACACAAATATATATTAATATATATATATATATATATATATTTGTGGTGGGCAGGTAGATAGAATTAAATTACTCATATTTTAATTTTAATGATAATGAAATGAAAATGAATATTATAAAAAAATCAACATAAAATAGCCCTATATGGGGATAATATAGGCCACATATCTAATGAGTGGATATCATCTCTCATCTTTCAGATCTCTCCAAAATTCTTTCCACTCTTATCATCTCTGAATTATTTTCATCTCCAAACCAACCCTCCATCTTCACCTCTCTCTCTCTCTCTCTCTCTCTCTCTCCCATGGCTACCATCACAAACTTCCTATCCAAACCACCTCCAAACCTAGCCTCCCTCACCAAAGCCAACCCTTTCAATCCTCATTCATCTTCTTACCATCTCTCTTTCTTCCCAAAACCAAAACACCCTTCAACAAAGCTCCAAAAAATCCCTACCCTCTTCATCACAAAGGCCACAGCAGCCTCCAAAACAGAAAAGAAAAACAAACCCACCAGCGACGAAAGAGTACAGCAAGTCCACAGCATAGGCCAGTTCGATGAAGCGCTTCGAATGGCGAAAAACAAGCTGGTTGTTGTGGAGTACGCAGCTAGTCACAGCAAGCAGAGCAGCAAGATATACCCTTTCATGGTGGACTTGAGTAGGACTTGCAGTGATGTGGAGTTCTTGCTGGTGATGGGTGATGAGTCTGAAGAGACTAGAGAGCTTTGCAAGAGAGAGAAGATTGATAAAGTTCCACATTTCAGCTTTTACAAGAGCATGGAGAAGATTCATGAAGAGGAAGGGATTGGACCTGATCAGCTTGTTGGAGATGTGTTGTACTATGGGGATAACCATTCTGCTGTGGTGCAGCTGCATTGCAGGCAAGGATTCACCGAGAGGGCAAGTGGCCCTTCTATTTCAATAAATTTCTTATTAGCTATTAACTATTTTTATAGATTTTTTTTAAAAAAATTGAAGTGGCAAGGGTCAAAATATAAACTCAAAAGGTTTCGATAAAATGCCTAAAAAAAAATTTATTTAAGTTTTGTAAAAGAAAATTGAAGTGCCATCCCTTAAGATTAAAAAAAATAAAAAATAAAAATTAAATGGTCAAGCATCTATATCTATAAAGCATAAAGTTCAAAATAGAAAATAAAAAATTGAACAAGATGTTGGTTTCTCATACGATAGTTTCGACTACAATCCTAATTTATTAGAAATTGTCAGATGGGTTTAGAATATCACATGGTTGTGTTGTGTGCTTGTTTATGGGTGTTTTGTGATTTCTCTATCATGTTTCTTCTTTTTTGAATCATGAAAGTATTTAGTTCCTTACAATTTGAGCAGACACTCTCGGAGGACGGGAAAATTTCACAAAAAAAAAAAAAAAAAAAACAACAACTAAAGAAGTTAACAAATTAGTTCGTAATATTTATTGCAAAAAGATATTGTCTATGAATTTGATACTTATTCTATCTTATATGCCTTTAATAAGCCCAAGGATCCTCTATTCCTAAATAATTTTATCCCTCTGTCCTAAATCACTTACAATCATTGAATATTTCTTGGCATTCTCACATCTTGAAATCCAATGGTTGTGAGTGATTTGGAACAGAGTATAAGGTTATTTGAGAACAGATGATCCTTACTGCTTTAATAACATAAAAGAGTATTGAACACCTCTAATATATGTCATTTTAACTAATAGATTGTCTTATAGTTGTTATATATTATAACTAAATGTGAATTTTAAAATATATATAAAAAAAAAATCCTTATTTAAAATTTTTTAAAACAAATTACACTCATAATTCTTATAATTTACCTATTGTAAAAATTTGGTCCTTAAAGTTATAATTGAATGAATTTTACTGTTGAATTTTCAAAGCGTAATTTGAGAGACAAAATAAGCCGTTTACTCTCTTTTTAAGTGGTTGAGAAGTTGAGATCCAATCCAAGATGACTCATTCCCTTTTGAATAGAATATTTTGCTTTTGATATCTAATAAATTTCTTATCAATTATGCTCAATTGACCTAATGTAAAACATTAATAAGTAAAATTGATACAATTAGAAATATAACCACCAAATTAACACAAAAATTAAATTACAAAGAGCCACGAGTATAGTTTAGGACATAGGCCGTTTCCAGTTGGGTATTCTAATTAGACAGTCCAATTCGGCCCATTTGGGACTCATTTTGGGTTCTTGTTGATAATTCAAATCATTCAATATATAGGATTCATTAAGTACTTCATTCCTGTAACAAATTATGTTGATCGGATATCGATATCACATGATCAGATCAAATTTATGGTTATGACATAAATGTTTAACATAAATGAGATCTAATTAAGTGGTTATGATATATGATCAACATGATTTTTTACGAGAATAAAGTACTCAATAAACATTACATATTAAATAATTTGAATTATCGATGTAAGTTCTGTTATGGGTCCACAAAAGCTCAATACTCCCTCCGTCCCAAAATATTGGTCCCTTTTGGAGAATCCAACTTTTTTTGGTAGTACACTTATTGCATTTGAAAAAAGTTAGTTTTCCAAAATTACCCTTTTGATAGTACATTTTTTGAGAATATCAATGTCATAATTGTACTTTTTAAATTGCTTATTAATTTAAAAGAAGGGCAAAATAGGAAATTTACATTATTTTTGTACTTGATTTATAAAGAGGGACTAATATTTTGGGACAATGAAAAATGGAATAAGGGACTAATATTTTGGGACGGAGGGAGTAGCAATATTGAGTCCGATTTTGCACTTGAGCGAAGCCACTACCTATAATTTACCCTGTTTTTTATCACTACATGTACCCCTAATTGCAGGGAGGATGTGGAGAAGTTGATTGCAGATCACAAGAGTGACGACAAGTTGGTAGTTCTTGACGTGGGTCTGAAGCATTGTGGGCCGTGCGTGAAGGTGTATCCGACGGTGGTGAAGCTGTCAAAGCAAATGACCGACACGGTGGTTTTCGCTCGGATGAACGGCGATGAGAATGAGAGTTGCATGGCATTCGTGAAGGACATGGAGGTGATTGAGGTTCCAACTTTCTTGTTCATAAAAGAGGGTGAGATTTGTGGAAGGTATGTTGGTTCTGGTAAAGGTGAACTTATTGGTGAAATTCTTAGATACCAAGGAGTTCGTGTCACCTAAAAATGATTTTTAAAAAAAAAAAAAAATCTAAAACTAAAAACTCATTGTGCTATGAACTCTAATTGTTTTTACAACCTTAAAATTTTAGGAAAATTAAATAGTTAGAGTTTAATTTTACTATGTTATGTATAGGGCTCATGAGGGTACCATTATTTTCCATATGTACACAAACTATACTTATTAATTCTATCTTGTTGCCATTTTCTCAGTGTATAATATATCTTGGAGTAATGCTATTTCTTACTCTATTTTATTATTATTTTTTTTCATTTTTTAGACATACGGCAATGGATTCTTCATTAATTCTCATTTGTGTATATAGGCGAGAAAATGAATACAGAAATGAGATGATTCGAATGTGATATTTTGTTAATTTTTTTTCTTTTTATATCACTACTTACAGATAACGATTGCTTACCCTTAGTTTTTCCTTTGGGTAAATTACAGTAACTATTTAAAAATAATTTATTTATGTCAATTTAATTCATATAATTTTAATTGTGACATATTTGTATTTTAATTTTACAGTTTGTGCTTTTTTAATCCAATAGATGACAATGGTTACGGATTTGACGATGAAATAACCACGTGGCCACTACATAGAGGCGTTTTAGACATTACACCCCCTGTTTCTTTCTTTAAAACAACTTTCAATCCAAATTAGTAAGGAAAAATGTTACCCAACTTCATGCAATCAACAATGCTACAATCACACGTAGTTTTACCTGTCACTACAGGTATATCTTCGAGTGAAAAATGAATGTGTTAATAGGAAAAATTTTCGGTATGCAATGCACATCGCATGTAATTATAAAATAAAATTACGTAAATTTTTACAAATTTAAATGAATTTGTGTTTAATTTATACATTTTTGTGAGATTATATATATAAATTCCTAAAAATTTATGCAATTTTATGTTAGGATTACGTATGATGTGCATTATCCACCGAGACATTTCCCTTGTTAGCATCTTTATTCATTGTCCAAAACCATACCTACAATCATACACAAACAATGGCTGGTGGCGGAATCAAGATTTTAACTCAGAAGGGCGCCACTGAATTAAAATCTTAACAAAATTCATAATCTAATTTAACTTAATTTTTATTTGATGGCAAAATTAAAAATTAGTGTGATGCGAAAATTATATTTAAATATAAACTCAAGTTAAGCAATTAAATTATATAAAGATGCACACAGAAAAGAGATTTAGAGAGGGATAGAGGAAGAAATAAAAGAAATGATGAATAAATAATATATAGGGGTTGTTATATATCATTTGTTTTTTTCACCGCTTTGAATCACTGAATCACATGATAATATGTTATTAATTATGTAATAATTATTTATAAACAAATGACCTAATTATAAGTATTAGGTAATAGAAAATCTGTGATATATAATATTTCTTTAATATAAAATTCATCAAAAATTTTTAACATAATTAAATATTTAGAGTGATAAACTAAATATATATGTATATTTAAAAAAGGAAAAAAATAGTGATATACAAATTTTACAACATTACTTAAAAGATTGAAGTTAAAATAATTTTTTTATAAGAGACAAAGGCTTAATTTTTGAAAAATTGAGGAGGCACGTGTCCCACGGACCTGACATGCCTCAGGGACAGTGGCAGACACATGGGCAGAGACCATGCCCCTCAACTTCACAAAACCTGGTCTTATGCTAACTTGAGCAATTTTTTGAGTTTGGTAGACTCACTTTGGAGTCAATTTTGATATTCCAAATTGTTTACGTTTTTGAATTTATTGAATAAGATATTTGTATAAAAAAATTAAGATAATTATATATTGATAACTATATATTTGAATCATATTTATTTTTTTAAAAAATGAATGACAAATATAATTTTAAGAATAACCATCTATTTTTTGAAATAAATATGTTTGAATTATATTTATTTTGCATGGATATTTTACTCAACAAGTTTTAAAAAATAAATTTTTCGAATAACTGAAATCGATCACAAAATGAGTTACCAAGTCAAAACGCTCTCTTAAGTTGAGATGACAAACTTGAAAGAAGTTAAACCCTTAAAAGTGTAGTCTCACTATCCCATTTTGTTAGTTCTTTTTTCCCATTTTAGAATGTCTCAAAATGTTAGTCCTGTTTGAAAAGTCAAAGTAAAAAACATCCGTTTGGTAACATTTACGTTTTTAGTTTTTTGTTTACATTTACAAAAATTTTAAAAACTCAAATAAAAACTTGTTTGGTAAAATTTTTGATTTACAAATCAGTGGTTTCAGTTTATAATTTTGGCCAAAAAATGAAAACACAAAAAATGTGTTTCCGTTTTGAGTTTTGAGTTTTTTTTTTTTACCACCCACCACCCGCCACCATTTTCCACCACCGTCTTCTGTTACCACCACCCACCACCACCTGTTACCACTACTCACCACCCACCTGCCACCACCACCTGTTATCACTACTCACCACCCACCTGCCACCACCACCTGTTATCACTACTCACCACCCACCTGCCACCACCACCCACCACCCACCTGTCACCCACTCGACGCCACCACCACCACCACCACCACCTGCTACCTACCTACCATCCACCCGTCACCACCCACTACCCGTCACTACCATCCACCGCCGCCACCACCACTCGCCACCTACTTGCCACAACCACTCACCACCCACCTGCCACCACCAGCCACCCACCACCACCACCACCACCCACCCGCCACCACCGCCCACTACCACCATCACCATCACCATTACCCACCACCTACCCGCCACCTACCTACCACCACCACCCACCACCCACCACCATCACCACCACAATCTACTCGCTACCACCTACCACCCGCCACTGTCACCCACCCACCCACCACCACCACCACCCGCCACTACCACCCACTCGCTACCACCCACCACCCGCCATCGTCACCTACCCACCCATCCACCCACCCACCACCCGCCACCCACCCGCCACCACCACTACCCACTCGCTACCACCCACCACCCGCCACCGTCACACACCCACCCCCCACCACCACCCATTGTCACCACTTTCCACCATCGTCTTCCGCCACCACTTGCCATTTCTCACTCTTTTTTATATTTTTAAATTTTTTTAAACATTTTGTCAATTACCAAACGCATTTGTAGTTTATGTTTTTCTAAAAATAAACAAAAATCAGTTTATAAATTTTTTGTAAATATAAACTGAAAACGTAAATGTTACCAAACACACCCAGTTTTTCAAAATTACCCTTTTTAAGGCCTCGTTTGGGAATATACTATTTTAATAATTTTTTTGACTTTTTATGGAAAAAAATGTGCAGAAAAGTAGAGAGAATGATATGACAACTTATAGTGATTTTTTGGCTAAAATGTGTAATTGACAAACAAACACTAAATGGCTAGAAGTATGTTAAAAATAAAAAAAATAAAAAAGAGAAGGCCATTATTGGAATAAACACTCTAAAATTTGAATTCAAATGTAATAATTATATGTCCCCTAACAAAGTTAAAATTTTCAAAAATGACTATCAAAATAGGATGGGGAGTATATATTTAAAATTAAAATTTTATATAATTTTGCTTTGACCTTTCTAAGAGTAGTATTTATAGCTAAACATTGGATCCTCTTTCTAGACCCAATAATGTGACACTCTATTAAAATATCTAACTTAACTCTCTCTCTCTCTCTCTCTCTCTCTCTCTCTCTCTCACACACACACACACACACACACACACTTATTCTTTACTCGTCAACCAATTATTTTAATTACACATCATTAGGTCTACAAAGTGAATCTAAAAAGTGAATTTGTATATTATTTTCTGTATATATATAGACTTTTAATTTTAGGGTTTTGATTCATTATTTGTTTTGAATTGATATATTTAGTTTTGTAGTGGTGTAGAAGTTAGGTTTGGATTGTGGTAATATGGATGGATTTCAATGATAGAATGGATGAGTTTTAGTGGTGGTTTTTGGATGGCAATAATAGGGAAGGTGGAAGTGATCGATTTCAATGGTGTGAGTGGCAAACGGGGTGGTTTTCGGTGGCAAGGCATATAGTGGTAGTTGGTTTAGCAAAAGAAGTAAGTTTCGATGGTAGAAGTGGAGGTGGCAGATGAAGTAGGTTTTGGTAATGGTTTGGATGGTGGTTATAGAGTGAAGAAAGAGTGAGCTTGAAAAGTGGTGGAGGTGAAGGGATGGTTAAATGGTGATGGTGGTGGTGGTAGTAGTTTAGGGCAAGAGGAGGGTTAAGCTAGAGAGTATTTGTTGTGCTACGCATGGTTGGGGATTTTTGGTGGTTGCGTGAGGAAGAAAGAGGAGAAAGAGTAACAATGATTGTTTGCCAGATGGTTGGTGATTATGGGTAGAATTGTGTAAAATATCGCTCAATTCGTTAAAACCGCCCACTCCACACTAATCCCCGTCGATTCCATCCACTAACTGCAGATTAAGCTTTGAAATTTATAATTCGCCTTCGAAATCGTTTCTGCTCTGCTATAGTTAATACATATATTTTTTTTAACTTCTAATGAAATATCAAAGTAAAAATGAGTGTGAAAAAGATTTAATATGTAAAATTTGTTGCAAATTAATAGTTATATATATAAATATTATGTAAAATTAATTTGTATTATATAGATGAAAAATCTTATGCAATTTGTTTTTTAATCGACAAAAGTCAGTGGTTAATTGTTAGATTAGCATCTTGGGGGAGTTGAAACTCACACCCATACACTTTGCAAGAAAATCTTACCCTCTCATTCCACTCATAAGAATGGAACCCAAGACCATCCCCCTTGGAAGAGATTTTGTGGTCAAAGAGCTAGCCAACTAGTAGTTATATATATGTCACTACAACATTTTCTTAGTTTAGTGACATTTGAAAGTGCCACAAAACTATTGGTTTAATGACATTTTTAGTGTTGTGGCATTTTGAACAGGTGCTATTTATACCCTTGTCACGGTAGATACTAGTGCCACGGTAGATACTTGCAAGTGCCACTACACCATCATGGCTAAAAACTTTCAATGACATGTTGATGTCATGCTAGATATTATTTGTGACACTATTAAGCACTATTAAAAAAAGAGTTAGTGACACTTATAAGTGCCATTACAGCACCAAGGCTAAAAACTTTCAATGACACTTTAATGTCATGGTAGACACTATTCGTGACGCTATCAAGTGCCATTAAAGAAGACTTGCAATCTAAAAAATGCAACGATATATATTTTTAATAACGCTTATTATGCCACAATTGATATTTATAACACCTTCATGAATGTCACTAAATCCAATTCATTTGTGCCATTAAATCAATATAAGTGCCATTGGAACTTATTTAGTGACACTTTGCAAAGCTACTATCACTACTACAAAATGCCACTTATATGTTCTTTTCATTGACACTTTTAAAAGCTACAATTATGCATGCGTAAATGCCTATAAAAATTGAATCGATTTTATAAACAATTGAATATTAATTGTTACATCATATATTAATTTGACATCCATTCATCGTGTAATATTTTCATAATAATAAACAAATATTACCACCATAAGATCATCACATCAGGAAAAAAAAAAATCAAACCACAATCAACTATTTATTTTTGAAATATAAATTTATTTATGTTGCAATAAAAATCCCTTGTCAAAATTATAAAATATTCTACCACACTAACAAAGTTAAAGAAAAAACAATTTAAAAGAAAATTATTCCAACCATAAGTTCTAAAAAGCCATGATGATATCCATATTCCGAAGAGAAAAATTATCAAAAATAAATCAATTCCCAAATTCTCAACCTCACTTGTATAAATATTCTCGGCTAGCATCCATAACTTGCGAAATCTACATCCAAAAGATAAACATATAAAAGTTATTGAAACTATATTAAGTTAATGTAAATTTGTTAATGAAATTAGTATTTACGAAAGAAATTTATCACATATGGAGCAGGCCAAGCAACATGAGCTCCAATAGCTTGCCTAATTGTTTTGACAAGTCCATATGATCGGATCAAACTCTCATTAGGTTTGACTGGCACTTGAACATGTACCTCATAATAGTCAGGTCCCAATTCTTTGCCTTCTACTTCTGTAGATGCATCTGTGCTTTTAAGTACTCCGATTGCAACTGTTTCTATTGGCCTAATGATACTATTTAGAACAACTACATCTCCCACCTGTAAATCAAGATTTAACTACTTAAGTAATTGTTTATTTAAAATTAATAAATAATAGTTAAAAAAAACTAGTACAAAGTGCTAGAGTGAAGATAATAACAACTGAAAGTGATATGCATTTCTCTAGTAGATAAGCAAGCCAAATGCTTTAATCACTTAATTGGTTCACTACACTACAACAAATGCATTTCTCTAGTAACAATATAAAAGTAACAATCGTAAGTCTTTAGACCATATCAAACAATAGCTTAAAAAATCAATAACAACCAAAAGCACCAATCAACAACAATCAAAACCATGCCCATTATTAATATCAGGATCCCCTAACTTCAATGATGTAAATCAAATGTAATTGTGAAAAATAACAATCAGCTAATTACTTTCAAGCAATATTCTGAGAGAATCAGAAAGAGCCCATGCGGTAATAAATGATGGAGAGATGTTTTGTTAAAGCTTCAGAAGAAAATAAAATTAAAAAATTTTAAAAAAAACACAAACTTCGTCATGTCATGATTTTGACTATGTAGTACATTTTGTCTAAATTTAAACAATGGAATTTATGTCCGCAATATTCATTCCTTGGTTAATTGTAAGATAAGTGTTGCATGCTATTCTAAAATAAAGCTGGAAGTAATGTGATATATAGGATTAGCTCTTAGTGGGTACCTGAGTAAGAGAGGTATCTTGTATCGATGACAAAGATCATGCTTGATGTCGAGCTTCCATGTTAAGAGGACTAGAAGTGGTTATGGCCTAACCAAATTTGAACTAATTAATTTTACAAACACATACACATAGATATATGTGTGTATATATAAGTGTAGGAAAACATTAATAACTTACAAATTCTATTAAAAAAAGACCTGATTAGATGTGTTTGTCAAGTTATTCGGAGCATGTTGAACATGGGAAACTTTGGACCTTAGCTCCGAATTTTTAGCTTCCATAGCATCCATTGTTGTGTCTTGGTTTACTTTATGACCAGATGTATCTCTCCATAAATTAGATGGAGAGACACCTAATCCACACATGCGAACTCGTCTATGTTTTTCTTTACCCATCACTTGTCCAAATGTATCATTTGGGCCCTCATTTGATAAATTTGCATTTAAGGTTGTCCTCTCATTCATTTCATCCTATAAGGTTGTAATAAACATAACTTAATATAAACATTTCAATCACTCAACACTATAATGTGAGAATTTTAACTAATCTACAAGTTCAAATGGACATATAATTATTTGGTACATACTATCATTGCTTTCGTTGCCTCAAGGGTTCCAGTCTCCTATGTATAACATACTTTAAACATGTGAGCACGTGTTGGAGAGTGCCCCAACTTATTCTTCTACAAAATAAAATATTCCAAAATATAAATTATATCATTCTGTCACATCATGCCTACATTATCATATTAAATATACAACATGAAAAGATGAATTAACCTGCTCCTTCCGAACACGTGGAAAACTTTTTGTTCCAGTTGTATGATTATACTTTCGCTCTGCACGCCTTACTTTGTTTTTATCACTTTGTACCTAAAATTACAAATGCATAAATTAATGGTGCCCAAACTATAACAAGTAAAATAACATATAATGATCAGATCAAGTATACCTTTACTTCTTTGATGGCCCAATACTTAATAAGGTGTTCCCACTGATCAGCATATACTTTACTATCTTTATAATGCTTTTGTTGGTTAAAACTCAAGTGGTTTTTATAATAATTTTTCTTTATGTTTGCCTTCCAGTCTTTTAACTTCTTATCAGAACACTTCATAACCCAATTCCTAACATGACTTGGAAGATCAAACTTTGATTGAAAAGAGAGAAAAAGAGCGAGAGAGAGAGACAGAGAGAGAGAAGAATAAAATAATAGAAAATTAATCTTTCCACATAAAAAATTAAAAATAAAAAAATTATAAAGAGTGTTGTTTTAATCATATTACTCATGTTTACTATTTTTCACATGTGATCTTCGCACAATGTTGCGTCATTTACCTGTACAAGTGCCCATATATGATCTTTGTAATGTTTTGGGACTTTATGCCAATTCTTTTAAGTGAGTGGTGCATTTTTCCCATCACGCACAATAGTTCCAATGAACGATGATAACTTTGTTGCCAATTTGTCATCAGGTTGGCCAAGTTTGTTCCAATTGACTGTTAGGCGCTCATCATCACGAGTACCCCAAATATTACGCATTTGAGTGGGACCTCTAGTTTTCTTTTGTCCACTAGCACCATCTAGTTATAATAAATAAATAATGCTAATAATAAAATATACAAAGAAATAATGACATTTTTATAAGGTTTGAACTTTCATACCTGCATTATCATTGGGCTGACTATAGTTTGGCTGAATCTCATATGGAGTTGACTCACTAAACTCACCAACATTGCCTGAGCGAAACTAAAGATATGGGTCCATAGGCTTTTTGCTTTATAGATGAATCCTAGTATGATTCAAGCAAAATAGACAAACCAAATTGTAAACTTAGAACGATCCAAACAAATTATTTGCAAGTGAACAAAATACTTGAAGAAAATTAAAAAAAAAAAAAAAAATTGTGTATTCACCTTTATTGCGTTGTTATCTTGATAGTGACTAAATATAACATATAGTGAATAAATAATTTGTAGCCACATATGAAAATCACATAGTTAAATTAAAAACGCATTATTCATTCTTCAAACAATTAATTAAATTAACAAAAACAATGATAAAGAAAGAGAGCAAAATGAAACTATAGAATTGTTTTCAAATATAAATAACTAGCAATGTTTAACAAGTTTAACAGTCACATAAGATCTAATTCTTCCTCATCTCTATCATCATTTCCATCATCATGAACATCGTTGTCTCTCAACACCTGAGAAAGTGATGCATCTATCATCATCTCCATCATCATGAACATCGTTGTCTCTCAACAGCTGAGAAAGTGGTGCATCTACAATTGCAGCAGACATGTATGTCCTAACCAAATCAAAATTATTGTCCCTATCACCACTTTGTGTATTGCATACAACACTCTGCAAGTATGCCGCTACATTGTCCATGGAAAACCCCGCATTCATATCATAAAAATCTCTCGGATTTATCTTGATAGCAACTTGCCAATCTTTGTGTTTGAGGTCTTCTACATACATTACCTGTTCTGCTTGAGAAACCAACACAAAAGGCTCAACATCTTTCATTAATCGTGCAAAATTGACTAGTATGCAATCTTTATCTTGTCTTTTCCCAGATTGTGACACCCATTCACCTTTAAATAACACGACCCTCTTCCCAAACAAATAATCTAACTCAATTATATCTGTTAACACACCATAAAATGTAACATCTCCAGAGACAAGATTTCCATCTCTACTGTAGCGATCCCAGTTTTGCCACTTTGCTGAGTATGGCGGGGATCGAGCTGCCCGGTCAGCTCGCAGGGGTCCAGAGGGCAGCGCCTCTTGGCGGGTCCAAGGGCAGCACTCTGGCGGGGTCGAGGGGTAGCTCCCCCGAAGCAAAAATGCATAATGCATTAGAAGTTGCTTGTCTGCTTGAGCGGCTGTTTGTGCGCTCGAGCAGAGAATGTTTGGTTTCAAAAGTTTGACCTTTCTTGCAAAAGTACTGGGAAAGTGTATTTGATGCTCGAGCGGGGCTTTCCACGCTCGAGCGGACTGTGTTATATCAGTTCGTGAATCTGATATTTCAGATCACTTTTGTATATCTCTCTCTAAAACCCTGTCCTCTCCCTTCTCTCTACATTTCCCTATGTCAAATTGGATCAAAACCTTGATTTCTCAAGATCCATTAGAGTTCTGCCATAAGTTCTTCATCAAATTTGGTTAACTTCTCGAGGGCTTCGTTGTATGCGATGAAGATCGAGTTTCGACACCATTGATTTTTGGGGTTTCATCTCATTTCTTCTTTAAAACTTGAGGTTAGGATTTTCTTAGAGTTATATATATATTTTTGCAAGATCTATATGATTTTTGAAATAATCTTTTGATAGCTTTGAAAATTGATTGTTGATTCAAGAAGTTGAGCGATTTTGAAAGTGGATTTGTCTCTTGTTTTTTTAAAATGATCTTATGAGTTTTGATCTTCGTTGATTGAAGAAAAGATGATTTTGAAAAGTTTTCTTTTGAATGATTTGAGTTGTATAGTTTTGGTAAGAAAACTTAGAATTTGGGATTTTTTTTTTAAAGAGACTAAAAATCCATGAATGATATTGTTGTATTTATTTTGTGTGTCAAAATAATTGGATGTTTGGAAAATTTCTTATTTATATTTATATAAATGATGAATTTTAGGGAATACGAGAATTGTTGTTCATTTTGAAAATTATTGTTCAAAACGTTGAAATAGCCTTGAAATGACTAATTGTTGAGGATACTTGAGAAGAGAGAATTGTGTTATTCCTTGGATGATGAATTGGAATAAAAGTATTTATATTCATCTTGTGTTATTGCCATAACAATTCATTTGATTACATTAAACTTTGAAAGTTGATTTGAAAACTTGCATTAAGAAAAGAATGTTGAGAAACAAGTTTTCATATAATAGTTTTTGGGATAAATACGTTGGTAAGTCTTGATAGGTGGTGTGGATGATATTGAATAAGTTGGCATGAGAGTCCGGGATGAAAGACCGAAAACCCGCGCGGATAGGTGTTGAGCCTTCTGGTTAATACCGGTAAAAATGACAATTTGGTAGTACTTGTATAGTCTACTTACAGACACCAACCTAGGGATTACCAAAGTCGTATTTACCGCCCTTGAAATAAATTGTTAAGTTTTGAACAATTGAAATTGTATGACATCATTAAACATGATGGTTTTCAAAAGATGGAAATGTAAAGGGCATAGCATGGCTTGTGCATTTCATCTCTTGAGATTTGCATAAAATGTATATACTTTGTTAATAATTTCCTACTGGGCTTTATGCTTACCCTACGGGATTTTTGTGCTAGAAAAGATGTAGTGATGCCGCCTAACTAAAAGCAAGGAAATGTGTGTTGAGAGTACGAGACTCTCATTTTGCTGTAACTCTGTGTGTAAGCCAAGGGCTGTATGTGTGTGGGTTTGAATAACCGTTTTGTGTAACCAGGCTCAAGCCCTGGAAACTTGTAAACCCTTGGGGGTATTTATTTGTTTATTTACTTGTTGTGGGATTAATGTATTGTTGCATGAAAAACTATTGTATCATGTAATGTAAGTTTGGAGATTTATATTCGGTTTTCCTTGAAAGAGCCATGATTGTTGTCTTATCATTTGGGCTAGAAATTTGGGGCATTACAATTAAAATTTCTAAATATTATTTTAATTTTTAAATTTAAATTGTGTTGAATTGAAGTATGCACAATATTATAATTTTAAGGTTCACTTTATATAAGTAAAACAACTCTTTTTTTTTTCCTTCTTTCTTCGTAGGAGGGCAGTTAATAGTACCACCACCTAACCGATCTCACAGTCAGTCTCAGAATAAAGGTCAAGGATTTAATTGTTATCAGTGTGGTCAGGTAGGGCATATGAAGAGAACTTGCCCACAGTTGGGAGGTGCATCTGGCACATTAGGGTCGAGGCAGACTTAGAGCCACCAGTAGGCTCAATCAGTCCAAGCTTCGTGAGTTAATCAGGGAGCCACTTCGGCTCAATCAATACAACAGGCCTATGCTCCGAGAGGGGAGCAAGTTAATCAGGCGCCACAGGGGCGCGTGTATGCCGTTACTGTGCCAGAGCAGTTACCAAAATCCTCAGTTGTGACAGGTATTTTTGTTGTGTGTAATTCTTTGGCTAATGTATTGATAGACACGGGTGCGTCTCATTCATTTATATCTATTGCATTTGCTTCTGCATTGGGGTTAAAGGTGGCATGGTTAGTGCTTCAACTCAGAGTAGAGTCACCTGTTGGGGATACAGTTGATTTAGACCGGGGTTGTCGTGATTGTGAAATAGAAGTTGTCGGGCGTCGACTTCTGTTTGCTTTTGTATTGCTAGATATGTTGAGTTTTGATGTCATTTTAGGCATGGACTGGTTGTGTTCTTATCAAGCTGTGATTGATTGTTACTATCAGAGAGTTACAATGTGCACTTCGGGTGGTGATCGTTTCTATTTTCTAGGGAACTGAGTTGATAGAGCCTTGTCGCCAGTTGTTGACCCTCGTAGTAGGAGCAAGCTTAGTGGTCTTCTTGTAACTCTCTTGGATAGTGAGAGTGATGGGGCTCGTGTTGAGTTACTAGGGGTAGTTTGTGAATACCCGTATGTCTTTTCAGAAAATCTTACCAGTTTACCACCTCACCGGGAGATCGAGTTCTCCATTGAATTAGTGCCTGGCACGGCACCGATTTCCATGTCACCGTATAGATTTGTACTCGCCGAATTGCATGAGTTGAAGATTAAACTCCAAGAACTTTTAGACAAGGGCTTCATTCGCTCTAATACTTCGCCTTGGGGAGCGCCGGCTCATTTTTGCGAAGAAGGATGGGTCATTGCAGTTGTGTATTGATTACCGCAAGTTGAATAGAGTTACAATTAAGAACAAGTATCCTCTACCCAAAATAGATGATTTGTTTGACCAACTTAGAAGGTCTCGTTCCTTCTCAAAAATAGATTTGAGGCCGGGGTACCATCAATTGAGAGTCCAGGAGGAGGACATTCAGAAGATGGCCTTTCGTACTCGTTATGGCCACTATGAATTCCTTGTAATGCCTTTTGGGTTGACCAATGCACCGGCTTCCTTTATGGATTTGATGAACAGAATTTTCGGGAATACTTGGACCGTTTTGTGGTCGTCTTTGTGGACGACATCTTGATTTATTCAACCTCTGAAGAGGAACACGAGACTCACTTGCGGGTAGTGCTGGGTTTACTTAGTGAGCACCAATTGTATGCCAAATTTGAAAAATGCGAGTTTTGGTTAATAGAGGTGAAGTTTTTGGGGCACGTAGTGTCTAGAGAGGGAGTGACTGTGGACTCCTCAAAGATAGATGCCGTACAGGATTGGGAACAACCCAAGAATGTTTTTGAAATCTGGAGTTTCTTTGGATTAGCGGGGTATTATCGACATTTTGTAAGGGACTTCTCTGGACTAGCTGCACCTTTGACTAGGTTGACTAGAAAGGGTATCAAATTTGTGTGGAGTGGGGCTTGTGAAAAGTCATTCCAAGAGCTTAAGACTAGATTGACTACCGCACCAGTTTTGATAATTCTGGAAAGGGGTTTGAATTACACTGTCTATTGTGATGTGTCTGGGGATGGACTTGGTTGTGTCTTGATGCAAGAGGGAAAAGTTGTGGCCTACGGTTCACAACAATTGAAAACTCATGAGAAAAATTACCCTACCCATGATCTAGAATCAGTAGCAGTGATTTTTTGTAGCGATCCCGATTTCGATCTTTCTTTCATGTGTTTGCCACTTCGACTGGGCCAGTCGAGGGTTGAGCTGCTCGGTCAGCTCGCGGGGGTCCAGGGGGCAGCGCCCCTTGGCTGGTCCTAGGGCAGTGCCCTGGCGGGGTTGAGGGGTAGCACCCAAAAAAAAAAAATGCAAAATGCATTCGAATTTGCTTGTCCGCTCAAGCGGAGAATGTTTGGTTTCAGAAGTTTAACTTGTCTACAAAAGTACTGGATTAGTGTATTTGACGCTCGAGTAGGGCATTCCATGCTCGAGCAGACCATGTTATATCAGTTCGTGAATCTGATATTTCATATCACTTTTTTAGTCCTATCTCTCTCTCTCTAAAACTCTCCAAAATTCTAGATTGGGAGCTTCTCTCTCTAGAAGTCATCTTCTCTCTTTGATTTCTCCAAATCCATTGGGATTTAGACTTAAGTTCTTCACCAAAGTTGGTTATCATCTCGAGGGCTTCGTTGTGTGCGGTGAAGATCGAGTTTCGGCACCGTTGATTTTGGGGGTTTCATCTCATTTCTTCTTCAAAACTTGAGGTAGGGATTTTCTTGGAGCTATATATATGTTTTTGCAAGATCTAGATGATTTTTGAAATCATCCTTTGATTAGCTTTGAGAAATTGATTGTTGATTTCAAGAAGATGAGTGATTTTGAAAGAGGGTTTAATTTCTTTTTCTTTTAAAATAAAAATTGAAGGTTTTGAACCATATTGATTGAAGAAAGATGATTTTGGGGAGATTCTTCTAAATATTTTGGAGATGAATGGTTTTGGTGAGAAAACTTAGAAATTGAGTCTTTTCTTTGAAAGATGTTGAAAATCCTTGAAAGATGTTGTCATATTTATTTTGTATACCAAAATAAATGGATGTTTTGAAAATTGTTTATTTATATATAAATGACGAATTTTGTGAAAAAAATGAGAAATGTTGTTTATTTTGAAAATTGTTGTCAAATGTTGATTTAGTCTTGAATTGACTAAATTGTTAAGATTGCTCGAAATGTGAGAATTACATTATTCTCTTGAATGAATTGGCTATAAACGTATATATATATTCACCTTGTGGAATTGTGTTGAAAAGAGGATTGGAAATTTTGATCACAATGGTATATTGTGTGGAACAATATGGAAATAATGTTGCATTGCATTATTAAGCATACATTGGCATTTCAATTCATTGGACTATGTTAAGCTTTGAAAATTTGCTTTGAGGAAAGAATGTTGGGAAATGGGTTTTCATGAAATGGTTTTGGGGTAAATACGGTGGTAAGTGTTGATAGGTGGTGTAGATGAAATTGTTTAAGTTGGCCTGAGTGTCCTTGATGAAAGACTAGAAAGTCGCGCGGATAGGTGTCGAGCCTTCCGGTTAATACCGGTAAAAATGACAATTGGTAGTACTCGTATAGTCTACTTGCAGACATCAACATAGGGATTACCAGAGTTGTATTTACTACCCCCTTTAATTAAATTGATAAATTTTGAACAGTTGAAGTTGCATAACATCATTGAGCATGATGATTTTCAAAAGATGAAGATGTGTTTTATTTTCAAAAAGGCATGGCATGGCATGTGCATTAATCTCTTGAGACTTGTATAAAATGTACATACTTTGTTAAGGATTTCCTAATGGGCTTTATGCTCACCCTATCGGATTTTTGTGCAGGAAAAGACGTGGTGAATCCGCCTAATTGACGGCGTGGAAATGTGTGTGTTGAGAGCACTAAAGTTCTCATTTGCTATGATCCTATTTGTAAGCCAAGGGCTATGTACGTATGGGTTTGAATAACCATTTTGTGTACCGAGCTTAAGCCTTGGAAGATTGTAAACCCTTGGGGTTGTTTATTTGGTTATTTACTTGTTATTGAATCAATGTAATATCGCATGAGGAACTATTATTATTATGTAATGCAAGTATGAGTATTTATATTTGGTTTTCCTCTAAGAGAGCCATGATTGTTGCATTATTATTTGGGCTAGAAATTTGGGGTGTTGCATTTTTGCTTTGAAAATTTGGAGGCATTACTTGTACGGTGAGAAGTTTGAAGTCTTCTCCGATCATAAGAGTCTAAAGTATTTGTTTTCTCAAAAAGGCTTGAATTTACGACAACGGAGGTGGATGGAATTTATGGAGGATTATGACTTTGAGTTACACTATCATCCAGGGAAGGCCAATGCGGTGGCCGATGCTTTGAGTCAAAAATTTGTGAGTAGTTTGGCAAGTGTGGCCATTCGGGAATGGGATATGCTAGATGTTATTGGCAAGTTTGATTTGCACTTGGGTGAGTCCGGAGAGAGTGCTACCTTGTTTACTTTGAATGCTCAACGTACCTTGGTTAGTAAAGTCATAGAGGCACAACGAGGAGACCATGATGTGGAATCAATCCATGTTAAGATTTCCAATAGAAAGGAAAAGAAAGGTTTGAACGGTCACTCGGATCCAAGTGTACGCTACCTAGACCATTTGTTTGTACCAAAATCTTGTAGAGAGAAAGTACTTCTGGAGTACCATCACTCACGCCTTGCAGTACACCCGGGAGGCACTAAAATGTATCATGATCTTAGTCGTCAATTTTGGTGGAGGGGTATGAAACGGGATGTTGCTTTATTTGTATCGAAGTGCCTTACTTGTCAACAAGTGAAGGCCAAACACCAAAGACCAGCAGGTTTGTTACAATCCTTACCGATAGTCGAGTGGAAATGGGAGTGTGTTACCATGGATTTTGTAGTTGGGCTTCCTAGAACACAACGAGGCAATGGCGCTGTTTGGGTGATTGTTGATAGGTTGACTAAGTCTACCCATGTCATTCTGATGTGCACCAGCGACTCAGTTGAACGCTTGGCAGAGTTGTACATTAGAGAGATAGTTCGACTTCATGAAGTCTCTGTGACTATTGTGTCGGATAAGGATCCTCGTTTTACTGCCCGGTTATGGCAAAGCCTTCAAGAAGCGTTGGGAATTAAGTTGACTCTTAGCACCGTTTATCATCCTCAAACCGATGGATAGTTAGAAAGTACCATTCAGATTTTGGAGGACATGCTTAGAGCTTGTGTCCTTGATTTTAAGGGGCCTTGGGAAAGGCACTTACCATTGATTGAGTTTGCTTACAACAATAGTTACCAAGCTAGTATTGGGATGGCACCATTTGAGGCCTTGTATGGCTGACCTTGTAGATCATCAGTTTGTTGGGCCGAAGTGGGTGATGCACCGTTACTGGGTCTGAAAATTGTTAAAGAGACAACCGAGAAAGTTGTTCTCATTCGGAAGAGGTTAGCTACGACCCAAAGCCGACAAAAGAGTTATGCCAATAAGAGGAGACGACCTTTATCTTTTGAAGTTGGTGACCATGTGTTTCTAAAAATCTCACCAAGGCGGGGTTTGATGAGATTTGGTAAGAATGGTAAATTATCTCCAAGGTTCATTGGGCCTTTTGAGATCTTAGAGCGAATTAGGGAAGTAGCATACTGATTAGCTTTACCGCCACAACTTTCGGGAGTTCACAACGTATTTCATGTAGCTATGCTTAGGAAGTATGAACCCGACCCTTCTCATGTGCTTGATTGAGCTAACTTGGAGGTAGATGAGGATGCCTCTTATGATGAACGATCGGTTCAAATATTAGATACCCGGGAGCAAGTGCTACGGGGCAAAATTATATCGTTGGTAAAGGTGTTGTGGAGACACCCAACCATCATTAGTGCGAACTTCTTTATGCCACTTCATAGATTATGTTGTTTTAGATGACATGAATAACCTTCGTAGCCTTGGTATCAAAGGAAAGTAATGTAGAACCTTATAAGGTGTTTTATAGTTGCCTTTTTTAGAGGATGCCTCGTTGCCTGAATCATTTTGGTCTATTACGTACCTAGATGTATGGCAAACATAACATTCAGAATTGGTTTTGTGCTCATTCCTATGCAACATGCAATCACTAGGACATGCATGAATCTTCTCGTAACTAAGTCCTAACTCCATAACTATCTACTCAACTTCATAAACAGTATTAGGCAGTGTTACACCCTCTGGGAATGCCTCTTTCAATAACTCTAATAACATAATGAACGAATTATTACTCAATCCGCCTAAATTCTTGATATGAAATAACTGAAGGATGAATGAGAGCTTTGTACAATTCCTACATTGTGGATAAAGCTCCTTTTGTCCATCATGTATCAACTTGTAGAACTTCTCTGCTTGTGGATTTGGTTTATGTCCCAGGTCTTCAGGGTTGTCTTTGTCGACTCTCTCATCGTCATTTGAGATTCCAAATGCCTCATGTACTAAACCATGTGTATCAATATTTAATTGTGGCCCATTCTGCATGTGCGTATCAAGACCAGTTGTAGCAACAAATGATGCTTCACCATTTAAAACCCATTTAGTGTAACCCTTTGTGGAGCCATCACATACTAAGTGATCATATGCAACTAATCGAGTGACGGGAAGTGTAAGTCCACAATTGATGCATGGACATATGATCTTATCCTCATAACTTGCATTAGTAAATGCAAAATTGAGAAACATGTTAACTCCTTTCTGGTATGCATCACTTAATTTTGATCGATACATCCATGTCTTATCCATAAGTAAACAATCTCGATTAAACAAATGTCCAAAAGGTTTCTAGAACATTAAAACATGCATATATCAATAACAAGTATTTGAAAGTTATGATTGACAAAAACAATTAAACTTGATTTTGCAAGAACTATAAGATACTAGCAACAATGAATAACATAACATATTCAATATATTGGTGCATGACTATAAGGCAACTCATGTCAAGAGAAAACATGTAAAAGAATTCAAGTATTACAAAGTCAACCACTACAACGAAAAATATTTTAAACAACATTTTTTTATAGCATTTTTTTATATTTGCTATCAAATATGATACATCTACAGTATTTTCTAATAAAATAGTATTAGGTGATAACACTATATTTTTTATAGCATTTATTCTAATTTTAATAGCCTTTTACAATTGTTGTTAAAAATTAAACGTGTTTATGATTTTAATGACATTTTGTAAATGTTATAAATGAAAACATAATGCTATCTTAAATATTAAAATATAAATTCCAAAATTTTAGCACTAAAGGTATACCATGATCCCACTTTGAAGTAGTTTTCTAATTTCTCTCTCATTGTGGATAATTCAAAACAATACTACTAGGACTCTTGCTCCATAAAGTTTCATGGTTCAGTATTTTTCTTCTTAACGCAAAGGTAATACTCTCTCTCTCTCTCTCTCTCTCTCTCAATCCTACTCATCAATTATATGTAATAAATATTGATTATAGTTTCTATTGGATTTGATGTAGAAGCCTCAAAGGCCATTAATTGATCTTAAGTGCAGTAGAGAAAAGAGAAGATTCGGCGAACAAATTGTGACTAATTTTTGTTTTTGTTTTTGTACTTTTTTTTTTTTTTTTTTTTTTGGTGTAGTTTTCTTGGAGTGATTCGATGTACGTATGTTGGTTTGCTATAATTTATGAATTAAGTTAATTTTTCTTTTGTGAATATATATATGTGTGTGTGTGATATACCCATTCATTTTCTTGTACTAATAATTTCTATTCAACGAACAACTAATGGTTAATGAATGTTATAAGAACTGGATTTTGAAAGTAGTGTAATCTAGGAACCGAGACATAAATTTTCACATTTGTGTCAAGAATATAAGTGTTTGGTGGAGATTGAAAGTGTGTATTGTGAGGTTCATGTATAGAATGAATCTAAACCACATATTAATATTTAGTAATTTGTCAATAAAATTTCTAAATTTATAGTATTACTATTTGAAAATTGAAATTTTTTATTTACATGAGTTTCTTTGATGCGAGGCCTTTGCAAGGTGTTTAGATGCAACTTTGAAAGGTGCTCCCTATTTATGCGATATTTCAATTATTGGGTATATCCACATATTATATCAGATTAACCATGGTAACTATAAAATGTTGTTTACCTTAAATTCCATTGTCTAATTTTTTTTGGAGCCAAAAATTAGTAATTTATTTGACTAAATCCTTTAGCATGATGTGAATTGTTGTGATCTTGGAACTTATATGATGATTTTGAACTCTTCTTGGATTTTTTTTAAAAATTTTTCATTTCTTATTTCCAGAAAGTAATAATGAGATAGATGACAGAACCATATGACTTGTGTTTTACTTTTATATGCAGGACCAAGTAATATACTGGCAATGGATTTAAAAAAAAAGAACTCTAAAATATTGACATTCTACTCATTTTATTTTTTTAATCTTGCATATAAAGAGATACTCTCCATTTCGTATTTATGATCACAATTTATTTTTTATTTTTTTATTTATTTATTTGTGTCTGTTGATTTACTTATATAATCAATCTAAAGTTACTAACTTGGATAGTTAATTCCTGAATGAAGTCAACTTTATTACTTCATGGGTATGAAACCAAGATTGAATCACTTGGGCATATGGATTGTTCAAATGCACGCACTTTTATTTTTTTAATTTATCTTTTAACCACGAGGATCTAATTAATTGTTTTTTTGCAGGCTTCTTTATAAAGATGAAGGATCAAATTTGTATGAGAAGCAAGCTTGAAGGATGAGAAATTCATAGGTGAAGGAGTGGGGTATTTGAGTGAATGGGGATTATTTTGACCTTTACTTGGACAAATTTAGGACTTAAGCTTTTTATATTCTATATTTTAAGGTTGTGAAATTTATATTTTGGTACTTTACCTAAATGATGTAATTATTTTGTTCCTTTGATGATGGTTGCTAATCTTTAAGCAATGGATGATAATATTTGTATATTCGTCAATGAAGATTTTGTTTCCATTAGAATGGTAATGTTGTTTCTGCAATGGATGATAATATTTCTATTATATTATCAGCTTCAGGTTTTTTCAATACATAATGTAGCGGCTATTTATTGTATCAAAAAAATGCTACAC
This sequence comes from Camellia sinensis, assembly GCF_055761805.1. Lineage (NCBI taxonomy): Eukaryota > Viridiplantae > Streptophyta > Magnoliopsida > Ericales > Theaceae > Camellia > Camellia sinensis. The sequence continues at coordinate 21,557,710 of NC_138966.1, forward strand.
AAAAAGTGATATACATTATTATAGCATTCATAAATAACAATGATATGGTATATAATAACTGTTAGAATATATAATATATTATGTTAGTATAATATTATGTATATTATTATGTTTAGCTTTAGCTTTAATAATTAGTGTAGCTTTAGCTTTCATAATTAGCTTGCTTTAGCTTTATGCTTTCGGTGGCTCTCTCTCCAATGTATCACAGGCTATAAGAAGAGAGTTAGGCTCTCTTGTAAATCAATCTATGAAATACACATTTCATTTATTCATTTGTTTTCTCTCTCTATCAATTTATCTTACATGGTATCAGAGCTAGGTTAAGAACCTAGTATTTTCGTCCCACCGGCGGGCGGCAATCTCGCCTTGGCCGCCCGCCGGACAAACCCAAATTTCCCTAAATTCTTCTTCAATGGCAGATTCTTCAACAACACTTCACCACCGCAGCACCAAATCCGATCACAACCGTTGGATCCCACTTTTTCTCTCATCAATCCAAACCCTTCTCTGGACCCTTCTCTGTACCCTCGGATTACCTTTCTTTGTGCTATCATACTCTTCTCTCCCTCGGTGCATGGAGGAGCATTCTTGAGCTGAGCCAAAAAAAAAAAAAAAAAAAAAAAAAAAAATCAACTTTCTCTCCAGAGCTTCATACACACACAGAGCTTCCTACACGCTGCCATAGACAGAGCTTCATACACACTTATCACACCCACGGGTAGCACCTTCACACCCAGCAGAGGCATACACACGCCACCGGTGAGTATGGACAGCTCAGTTGCAGCCTCTCTCTTTCCTCTGCTTCGGCTTTTGCCTCTCTGATTGATTCTTCAACCCCAACACACGCATGAGGCAACACACGCCACCATTGCCATCACACACCACACCCCCGTTGCTGTCACACTGCCACAGACACCAAACCACCACATGTCCAAACCAGCCGCTGCCTGCCCTCATCCCGTCGCTACTCCAGCGATGCTGCCTTCCCACCTGTACCACCAACCATTACCGTCGTGATTCGCCGTCGCTGGTGCATCGACGTTACCAGCGCCAACCTTTTTATCACCACATTCGCTCTCTCTTGCTGGAGGGATGAGGAGGAGAACATAATCTGCCTGATGGCATCTATTCTCTCTCTCTCGTTCTGTGCGATCGTCCATGGCTGCCAACCAGATCGCCTCATTTTCTTGTGACCCCACCGTGACACACACAGAAGACCAAACCCAGCTCTCTCTCTCTAACCGAGCTCTCTCACTCTCTGGGCACCTCTCTCTCTCTCTCGGACTTCCTCCTTTATTTTATTTTTTATTCATCACCTTATCCTCCACCACCTCCCTTTCTTTTTTTGAAAAAAAAAAAAAAAAAAAACAATATTTTTTGAACAAACAAAACCAACAAACCATGTGCTGGTTTTCCCAAATCAATGGGCCACCCTCCACCCAAATCAATATCTCTTTCATATTTTATTAATCTAATGGCTGGCACCATTATGGGTTGGTTTGAACAAAACCACCGTGGGCTCCATTTTCACTTTCTTTTATTTTATTTTATCTTTTTTTTTTTAATGAAAACAAAAAAAAAAAAAAACAAAAAAACAAAAAACCACATCATCCCTTTTTCTCTCTTGAGATTTCTTTCTTTTCACAATCTGTTGGTGAGCTTTTCCAGCTTCCTATTCCCACTACCTTTATTTTATTTTATTTTATTTTTATCTTTTTTTTTTCCTCAATATTTCATTATTATACATCTCAGTTGGTGAGCATCATCCCTTTTTCCATTATTTTCTTATTATTATTATTTTTCCACATTTTCCACCACAAAAAAAAAAACAAAACAAAACAAAACAAAACAAAACAAAACAAAAAAAAAAACAAAAACAAAAACAAAACCAAAACCAAAAACAAAAACAAAAACCCTATTTCAACCTCAAATAGGTTTCTATCTTCACACCTATTTGAGTTTGAGGGGGGGTTATACATATATCATGGTAAGCATGGTTACACACCATGCGAACCACTCAAGCTGGTGAGCATGGTTATACACCATGGGAACCACCCAAGCCACCCCATGGCGCACTCCCTAAGTCGCCCCCTTGGTGCACCACCACAATCTGCTACAACGGTCCGACATGACCACATAAAACTGTCCCGACATTGATTCCGGTCAGCTTCTACACTGGTCCGGCATGACCCCGTAAACTGTCCCGACATTGATTCCGGTCAGCTTCTACATCGGTCCGGCATGACCCCGTAAACTGTCCCGACATTGATTCCGGTCAGCTTTTACATCGGTCCGGCATGACCCCGTAAACTGTCCCGACACTGATTCCGGTTGATTCCGGTCAGCTTCTACATCGGTCCGGCATGACCCCGTAAACTGTCCCGACATTGATTCCGGTCAGCTTTTACATCGGTCCGGCATGACCCCGTAAACTGTCCCGACACTGATTCCGGTTAGCTTCTACATCGGTCCGGCATGACCTCGTAAACTGTCCTGCTACAACGGTCTGACATGACCATACAGTGTCTTCACCAACAGTCCGACACGACCATACAATGTCTACTATCCTCTTTTATTTTCTGTATTAGTTTATCTTCATATTTTGTTCCTTTCCAAACTCAAGTTGGTTTTACCTATCCTCCTTGAGTTTGAGGGGGGATGTTAGAATATATAATATATTATGTTAGTATAATATTATGTATATTATTATGTTTAGCTTTAGCTTTAATAATTAGTGTAGCTTTAGCTTTCATAATTAGCTTGCTTTAGCTTTATGCTTTCGGTGGCTCTCTCTCCAATGTATCACAGGCTATAAGAAGAGAGTTAGGCTCTCTTGTAAATCAATCTATGAAATACACATTTCATTTATTCATTTGTTTTCTCTCTCTATCAATTTATCTTACAATAACATTGCTAGATTATTGAAAAAGAGATTTTATAATAGTCATAAATTGCTATGGTTCTATTTTTAATCAACTTTTAACCATTTCATAGCATTCTAAGAATGCTACAATATATTTTTCATAGCATTCATCCATAGCATTCTATGAAAGTTTATAAAAAAGGATAGACTTTTAATAACATGGGCTAACATAACCATATATATATATATATATATATATCATGTTTTTTGCAGCTTAATCAACATATACCACAGCAATCTGACATAAACAAAAATAATTTCCAATTATTCATGAGCTCGTCCAACATTTCAACTAATTAACAGCATAACCAATAAAACATAAATATTACAGAGTTTAGTGACTTCAATCAAAACATAGGGTAGACAGTCTTGACATTCACATATATAAACATAAAAAATAAAAATAAAAAAACAACTAACACATAGGAATTCGCGCCTCTCTATCTAATGCCATCTAATGCTTGTTCATTCACTTTTTCCCTCTCTAATCTTCTACGACAACAGTGGAATTCGTGCCAACACTAGTCTGGTACGGGCTTCATAATTTAAAATTTAAAGTTTTGGTTAACATTATAGGTGAAGCATATAACTTAGATTAGGGTGGAGGGTTCAAACCTTCATATGATATATGATAGGAGTTTGTGTCTGAAGGCAAACAGGTCATTACAAGATATGTTTGTTGGATTTAGTTACAAAATTTTCTCAATAGAAACTGACTCTCTTACTGATCTATTTTTCTCTCTCACTTTATGTTTTTATATGCATCGACACTCTGTTTCTAAGCTTCTAAAGGAGAAACTCTGTGTACATCATTTTTGTAAGCTAACTTGTTGATCTGATTAAATCAAATTCTGTGTCCTGATATTGTTGATCTGATTTTATCAAATTTCAGTTGGATTTGGCAGTGATCTAGCTCCAGGCTTCTCTCAAGTTTGCTCATTTTGTAGGTACATGGATAAGCTTGATATAAAATAAATTGATAGATAGAGAATAAATTGTATGTATTATTGATTGATGTATTTTATATTGATTATGTTTACAATGAGTCCTATATATAGAAGATTAGAGGAGGTAGGTATGTAGTAGGTGGAGTAGTAGGTGGAGTAGGTGAAGTGGGTGGAGTAGGTGCAGTGGTAGGTTTTAACAGCCCCCCGCAAACTCAAGGGGGATAGGAATTAACCAACTTGAGTTTGGAGAGAGTAACAAAACAAGAAAATAGACGAATACATAAAAGAAAAGAGGATAGGAGACACTGTATGGTCGTGTCAGACCGATGGTGAAGACACTGTATGGTGGTGTCATAACGTTGTAGAGGACACTGTATGGTTGTGTCATAACATTGTAGAGGACACTGGATGGTTGTGTCAGACCGATGTAGAAGACAGTTTATGGGGTCATGTCAGACCGTTGTAGCAGACAATGTTGTGACAGTTTACGGAGTCTTGCTGGACCCTTGTAGAAACTAACCGGAATCAATGTCGGGACAGTTTACAGAGTCTTGTCGGACCCATGAAGGAGCTAACTGGAATCAATGTCGGGACAATTTACAGAGTCTTGTCGGACCCCTTAAAAAGTCGCACCCTCAAAAGGTGCGCCCAATTTTTCAAAAGGCGTGCCCAATCCATAAAAAGGCGTGCCATCAAAAGGCGCGCCCATGTTGTCGTCGAGCGCCGAGCGGCGTATGATGCGCGTGTCTGCCTTGGCTATTTAACCAAGGTTGAGGCAGAGGCTGTGCAAACCAGTCTGAAACCGCCGAACATTTGCATTCTGAAATACTCTGTAAACACTCTGTAACCAATCCTTCTCTGAAAGTACCAGTCGGAAATCGCTGCTTCGCTGAAACACTCAGCAACCCAAAAACATGGCCTCTTCTTCCCGTTCAGCTACCCAGAACATGGCCTCTTCTTCCCGTGGTCTGCTCACTCTCTTTCCCGACCTCAACGAGTCAACAAGAGAGATAACTGGTGCGGTGGCCCGTGAACCTCAACCAACCACCTCTGGTTTTGCTCCATTGAACTTTCCTATGCGGTCGGTGGAGCAAAAAATGGCGGTGCAAACTAATATTGAGACCAATCAGTATACTTTGAAGTCATGTGTGGAGACCATGACGGCGGTCACAAATTTGTCGCACCGGCTGCAGAGTAGGACAAATGAGGTGCAGCAGTTAAACGCCCAACTGGCTCTGCTCCAACGCATGTATAAGGATGCGCGAGCAGAGATAAGTGTGCTAAAGGCGGAAAATAAGGAGCTGAAGCGGAAGGCCACCGTGATGTTCCGATTTGGAGGGCCGCCATATGCTGCAGTGGAGGAGCAGGGAGTAGTGATCGTGCCCAGTGGAGTGGGAAACACAGAGGCAACACCGGCAAGGGCCGCCCAGGACGGAGGCAAAAAGAAGAGACCTGCGGCAGAGTAGAGAAGAAAAATCCCACTGTGGGTGTGGTTGTTTTGTTGTGTTTTGTTGTGTTTGGTTGTTTTGGTTTGGTTTTTTTTTTTTTTTTTTTGGTGTAGAATGGTGATCAGGGCGAAGTCCCGATAAAAATAAAATGAGTGTATTGTGCAAATCTAAATGGCTTGAAGGTACAAGACTGAGCAGAAAAATGAGATGTAATGAATAGAAGGTTTTTGTGTTTTTTTTTTTTTGATAAAATAAAATAAATAAAGGAGAAAAAAAAAATAATTAATTTTGAAAGCAAACGGAGGAGAGAGAGGGACAAACTCATGTGGATGTCATGATAAGAAAAGGCAAAAGAAAGAAAAAAGAGAAAAAATGCAAACAGGAGTAAAGACAAATTAAGTGGAATTCGTTAGAAAGAAGAGAGAAATCAGGATTATAAATTGCTTTGGCTAGTGGTAGGGCCCACCAGCACTATTCACTTCAAAAATGTGGAATGGTGAGCATGTGTTTTAAGCTTTAGCTCCAGGCTCTCCTTTGCTCCCTCACGAGAGAGAGAGAGAGACCGTGCAGCATCAATGATCTCTGTCAATGATCACCCCAGAGAGAGAGAGAGCACATGCCGCCCCATGCGTATTAAGGGGCCCAGAATTGGTCTTCTTTAGAGAAGCAGAACCAGAAACCCCAGAAGCAGAAGCAAAAACAGAACCAACTCGATTCACAGAATTGGTCATCAGTTGGCTTGAGTGCGAACCAGCACCACCGAAGGACCCAGTCCTTGAAGGGGCATTATTTATAGGTCCGGATTTTCGCGATCTAGAGCCATCAACAGGAATAGCAAACATTTTCCCTAGTTCTCCAGATTTTGTTTTTATATCACCACCAGTGTAGGGCATGGCAATTGAGGTCATTGTGGGAGGCCTCTCTTTTGGTTGCTCGGGCCGGCCTGAGACATAGAGGCCATGGCTCAACTGATGGGATGGGAATCGGGAACCCATAAAGCTGAGTTGAGTGATCCACTAGAAAAAAGACAGACAACAGCACACACAGCAATGTGGAACTAGCCACAAAATTCCAACTATACAAACTTAAGAACAGAGTCTGAACACTCAACTTAGCGCTGCCAGTTCCAGAATATAATTACACCTGAAATAGAGCTTGAAGCTGGAATTTGAAGGTGTTCAGACATGGTAGATCGTCTTTTGACGGAGGAGCCGCACATGGTGCAGCAATGGGCGGCGGCGGAGGAAGGCGGAGTTTCGGTTCAGTTATGGAATTTGTGACAGTGGAGTGAAGGTATGTGTAGAGGTCCGGCGGGCGGCCAAGGCGAGACTGCCGCCCGCCGGTGAAGCAGAATGACTAGGTTGTTAACCTTACTCTGATACCATGTAAAATAAATTGATAGATAGAGAATAAATTGTATGTATTATTGATTGATGTATTTTATATTGATTATGTTTACAATGAGTCCTATATATAGAAGATTAGAGGAGGTAGGTATGTAGTAGGTGGAGTAGTAGGTGGAGTAGGTGAAGTGGGTGGAGTAGGTGTAGTGGTAGGTTTTAATATGCAGACTAAGTGTGAGAAACCAATATCTGTGGGTTGAGAGTTTTGGGAGGAGAATAAAAATCCATACCCACTTGTCAATGACCACATTGGGTGTTTTTGAAATATTCTTGCATACTATATCCTCTTTTCTGTGCAAGTACTTTGAGCAGAAGTATTTTGAGTGTTATGAGATTCTATATTGTGGGCCGAGTGTAGTGAGCTTTTATAATGTGTGTTGGTGCTATGTTCGGGATGATACTGTGGCATTCTTTCCGGTGTATAGTAGATGTTCATACTATTTGTTTTGGACAGGCTTTACTAAACAAAGGAAGCATGGGGTTAGGCAAAGGGGCTGTTGGAAAGTGTGGAAGCCAAAGAACAGACCAAAGTGCCACTATTCCAGAAAAGCAGATCAGCAATAACAGACTCCATCAGCAATACCTCAAACCATTTTGTAGTCCAGATAATACTATTTTATAACTTGTTGACATGACATTATTACATCAAGCGATGTATTATAACAATGTCAAAATTTATTTTGCTATAACTAACCTAATACAAGAGTGTTTTTAAATCTTATCTGACTAATATAAGCCCTAAAACTAATATAACAAGCCTGATGCTCTAATACTTATAAAATTTAAGGTAAATTTCTCAGTATGATACCTAAAGAAAAAAACACAAACACGCAAAGATTTCATGGAATTATCAAATTCTGTCACAGTTAAATAACAGATCAGCACAGGCAGATAGAGCAGAACTAGATCAAACCTCCATACCAGATCACTGTAGCACAGCACAGGCTCTAGTAAATATCAGCAATAACAGGCTCAAGTGAAAACATAAGCAAAAGATCAGCCCAGGTAGTCACAGATACAGAACAGACAGAGCCACAATATAGCAGCAGCAACAATGTCCTGATCTGCCTTAGATTGAAATAAATCACCAGGACATTGCAGAGTATATACTAGACCACTGAGGGCTGCTGCTGCTCTCCATGGACAAAGTTGCTTCTACTAACCCATACACCTAACATCAACAGAGGCACAGCAACATTACACACAATACCAGCAGGCCACATTACAGTAGCAGGGGCACAGCATATCTACACCATCATGTATTTCAATCTGCCCTTCCAAACCAGCCAAGTGCAGAACTGTGCCTTTGGAGAGACATGATTATTCCAAATAAGGAGAGGTAAGGCTAAATCTGGACCCCAAAGTGATTCACACCAGTTGAAAATTGATTTGACTTTAAAAATCCTAGAGTTATCAGCTTTCCAACTAAGTGAGTCCTCTGCTCTAGGAAGCAACACTGGGCCTGATCCCAACATACTATCCTCTGCTAGAATCATCAAAATTTGAAAGCATGGTAACAGGGTGTATGGCTGTTGGAAGCGCCGTTGGGGCATGCCCCTTGTATGTTGTGTAAGCTTTTTGTTTTTAATTTATGACTGATTTACCCAAAAAAAAAAAAAAATCTAGCTCCAGGAAAGGATTTTATATGTTATTCTGTAAGCTAACTGTTGTAGGTTTGGCTAGCTATGGGTAAGTTCTAATCTCTCTATCCAATGCCAATACACTAAATGAACATTAGCTAATGTTAACTGGGAATGGATAGGACCACAAAGCATTACCAGCTGTGGGTAAGTTATAATCTCTCTATCTAATGCCATCTAATGCTTGTTCATTCACTTTTTCCCTCTCTTTTATTTTACCTCCACAAATTCAATATCCTAACATAGCAGCAGCAAAGTTTTCACTAAAAACTTTTGCTGATTATTGCTACTGCTGATTAATTCTACTTGCTGCTGATTGTTGTCAGCGATGGGAAATACACCTATGAACTGGTAGTAGCTTGAGAATGCAGGATCAGGAGATGTATCAAGTGAGACATGATGGGGCTATTGATAGGTACTGGTGTATAAAGCAAAGGAGATGTGCAGCTGCTGAGTGAACTTCTAGGGTGCAACTGTTGTGTCAAAACACTACCATCACACAGCAGGTATAGCACTTGACACCAAACAAAACAGTAAAAGGCCACAACAACAACAAATTCATGCACCCTTCACCTCAAGCTATGTCTAACCGGTTGTAGATTATAAACAAAATCATGCACTGTGAAATGCACAACTGCTAGACTACTCTTAGCCTGAAACGCTATCCTTGTCTTCACACTATGTACACCTGCTAGAATGCTTTTGTCCCTACGGTTTAAGTTGGTTTTTAGTGAAAACTCTGTTTGATCGTGCAAGTAAAAAGGGGCATTTTTTTGTATATATGACAGACAACTCAATACCCATTCCTTTCTCTAATTCTACTGTGTCATAATAGGTGTACTAATTCTATTGTTCTACCCTTTAATCACAGGGATTGATAAGGATCGCCTGTATTTGACACAAATGCATAGTCTGTAAGTATTAAATGTATGGACTTATTCAGTGGAAGTGCTTACAGCTCTTTAAGTCGACGGGGGTTCTTATATATATATGTGTGTGTGTGTGTGTGTGTGTAATTATTTATAATAACAACAATAGCCCACATGTATTCTTACAATTCAAAATTTAAGTTTATACATAACAATACCTAAAAGTGAAACTAAGTAAAAAAATATAAAAATAAAATCAAGTCAATCGCAATTGGAACGAACTATGTGCATCACCAATGATTTCAACTCATTTTCAATCAGCAGCAAGGTCATGATATCCATCTTCAACCACATAAATTAAAGAAGGCAAAAGAAAAGTAAGGTTTGACTACTAATATTGTTAGGAATGAAAATTTAAACATGCATGACTATTCTAACTTGGATGATATTGATCAAGTCTAGACTATGTAATTTACTAGTCTTTATGTGTCTGTTTAAGGTGCCCTCTGTGGTTGGTGACTAATGAATTGAAGAAGTTTCAGTTTAACTTTTTATGTGTGGAAAATAGGGAGGGTAAAGGAAGCTTTTGCTTCATTCCACAGCAACTGAGTGCAACTCACAATGAATTGTATAGAGAATACTAATATTGGAGTAACTGTACTAACTTTTGTTTTGGAAAAGAAATTCAACAAAACAGATATAAAAACTTGAGTGCAGAAGATTAGGATAGGAGGTAATTACCTGTTTGCATATTCTATTACCTTTCATTTGATCAAAGTTAGGGGTGCCAAAAGCAACAGTATAGAAAAAATCCCGCCATAAGTTAACACTTGACCCGACACACTTAACTAGAGATACCATTTATACAACTAACACACTCGACACCTATCACTTAAGACCCATAATATTGCTCTTGACACACACCTGAAGCAACCTATTACTCACTTCTTGTGCTATGTCTCAATGTTACCAACACAAGAGGATCCCAATGTCCCTTGGACATTTGGACTGGTACACTTAAACTAGGCATCTGGCACATGTTTTGTCTTAAGGGAATTGTCGACATGCTAAAAAGAAATTAGTCTAAGGTCGAAGGTCTAAGGAAGCTTTTGCTTCATTCCAAAGCCGTTGATCAATTTTGTACATATGGCAAGTACAGTTAAAAAAAGAAAAAATTAGTCTAAGGTCTCTCCCCCATTTTTAGTAATAGAAAAGATCCACAATATCATTTTTGAATGTCTAAGGTCCCTCAACACACACCCATCTATCACAGAGAAATTTGATATATCTCACGCTCTCTATCTCTCTTTTCCGCTGCTCTTCTCTCTCTCTCGTCGATCTCATCTACCAGTTCAAAACCCTAGGGAAATTCTCATTCTTCACCATCATCATTTTCCTCCCATTTTATTTTCCTCCAAACAAGCCTTACTCATCACCAATACTCAAAATCTAAGCCAAAGTTGGCTTATCCTTCTACATTCTCACAATCATGTCCCTCTTTCTCACCTCCTCCTCCCTCCACGCACTCCCCGTTCTCTGGGAAATTGCTAGAATTTCTCTGGGAAAGGCATAGAATTTCTCTGTGTAGACACCTCATTTTTTACCGACCTCAAGACTTTGATGTCATCGTTTGTGCCCTCGATGATTGCGCATGATTATGCTCATTATGAGTTTCCGGAGCTTTCAGCTGAGCGCCTTGTCTCGGGGCCTCTTAACTCTTTTCTTTTGGTTTGCTTTTGGACCATGCCTCAGTGCCTTTGCCTGGAGGGAGAGAGAGGCCTGTAGGCCACTTTTTGTAGCTGTAGGCTATTTTTCCCGCTTGTAGGCCACTTGCAGTGGCCAGTAGGCTAGTTTCAGGAGCTTTCGGCTGAGCACCTTGTCTTGGGGCCTCTTAGCTCTCTTCTTTTTGGTTTGTTTTTGGACCATACCTTGTTAACTCTTGCCTGAAGGGAGGGGAGGACCTGTCGGCCACTTGTGGCAGTTGTAGGCCACTTTTCCCTCATGTAGGCCACTTAGGCTAGTAGAAGTGGCCTACAACCTTTTTTCTATTTTTGCAGATATTTTTGGTGCCAGTTGTGCCAGTTGTGCCAGCTGTTGGTCACTGAATGCATCCTCCCTACACATGTACGGAGGGATTCAAGCAAGCTCTAAGCTTGTCAAGCAAGCTTCTCCTTGCTTTGCTTATATAAGGGGAGGTCTCTCCCCCTTTCAAGGGTTCAGAATTTTTGAAAGACAAAAATTTACTCTCTCTAGAATTCTCCCTCTCTCTCTCTCTCTCTCTCTTCTATATTGTACTTAGAAGTGTATTTTCTTTGCATTTTTGTACACAATCCCCTTAGCCAAACACCCTACCTTGGAGCTGAGGTTTCTTGAGGTTTGTTTGGAGCTTAAAAAGCTGGTTTTGGCTCAAAGGTGGTGATGTTGTTGCTATGCTTCAAATGTAATGCCTTAATCCCTCTTAAAGCTTTATTTTGATCATTAGTTTAGTCTTCTTTGCATGTTATTTTAGGCCTAGCTTTCAACTACAAAAACCTTTGTTTTTAAGTGTTAAAAATGGTAGTTTAAAATGTTTTTGGAGTTAGGGGTGTTTCACCCTCTTTGGTGGCTTATTTGCTAAGCTTCTTGCCTTCCTTTAAAGCCTTTGAGATGGCCTTTTAACCACTGAATTCTAGAGGAATTTCAGTGGTAGAAAACTTGTTTTGAGGTCCCAAATAGGAGGGGGTACTCTTTCATCCTCTTGTCTTGATAGCATGTGTTGTTGGCCTATGAAATGAACACTACTCTTTTGGAGCTCCATCTTAACATGTTTTTGGTCTTATTTTAGCATGTTATAACTATGTTTATGGCTAGTTTGGTCACCTCTTGTATGCTTTATACACTTGTAGTGTAATCATACTTGCTAGCCTAACATGCTTCATGTCTTAGCCTATTATTCCAGCATGTTTTGGCTCCACTCCAGAATGTTTTTGGCCATTATTTAACATGATTTAACTCTGATTTTGGTTGGTTGAGTCATCTCTTGCTTGGCTTTTGTACTTGTAGTGCAATCTCACTCATTAGCCTTGCATGCTTAGTGTTTTGGCCTTTTGTTCTAGCTTGTTTTAGCTCTGTTTCAGCATGCTTTTGGCCTTGATTTAGCATGCTTAAACTCTGTCCCAAGTGGTCTTGGTCATGTATAGCGTGCCTTGTAGGGCTATAATGTAATTGGCTTTACTAGTCTTGAGATTTGAGACCCCTAGCCTGCCTTATTTGTGATCTTTGTATGATATGGCATCATTTGGTATGTAATTTCAGAGCTTGTTTCTTTGCCATGCTTCCACTTGAATCACTCTTTAAATGCTTTTTGAGAGTTGAGCTTGGTGCCTTGTTTATGAGCCATCAAATGAGCATGATTTTCTTGCTTCTTGAGCCTGAGTTGCAACATGATTAGGCCACTGTTTTGGCGTGTTTAACCTCTGTCTGGGGTTGGTTTGGTTATTTAAGCTTAGTATTGCATGCCTATAGTGTTATGCTCTTTGCTTGCTTCAATGCTTTCGACTTCGAACATGTCTTGTATGCATCATTTTCATGTTTTGATGTCATTTAGCATCCTATTTCAGTGCTGGAATATGTGCCATTGCATTCTATCTTTCATTGTTATATCTTTCTCGAAAGTGGTCTTAAGCCCTTTGTTGGTTTGAGCACGAAATCTAGGCGTTCATGCCTAATGGTTTTAGCCTTCTCTTGAGGGTTTCTACTAACCGATGGCATGATGCTTATTTCATGCTCAAGACGCTTGCGGCTTGGTCCGTCTTTCCAATTAGAGGACTTCTCACTTTTGGACTTAACCGGTTAAAGGACTTAATCGGTAATCTAAAATGAGTAAACAAAATAAATCAAAGTAAAACATGCCAAGATAACATGTTTGAGTTGCATAGCATGTGTTTGGATCGGACGTTAATCCAAACACGAGAAACGAGGGGGCGTTTCATACTCAAAGTGATGAAACGTGCCTCATTTCTTGATCGTCGTCCCCCTTGATTGTGCATGATAGGGTGGAAGCCTCTTGAGTCTTGTGTGTTATTTGTACATTCATTGACTTGTACAAACTTGGCTTCTCGGCCATCGTGCATTGTCATGCTCGGTTAGTGGCTCGAGAGTCTAGTACCACACTCCTTTGAGCTTGAGAAATGATAAGAAGGGTAGTTGTACACACATACCCTGCAAATACCTTGCTTTGCCCCTTTTGTACTCTGTTTGCAGCAAAATTGGAGTGTGCAGAAGCAATTGGCTGACCAGCCAGTGGAAGTGGCCAATGGCCGGTAGTTCTCAGGCTCAGAGGTGGTCCAAAGTTATTCTGATTTTGGAGCAGAAATAACCCGGAGATTGGTTCGGTGTTCAGGAATCAAGGCGAATGCAAACAGAGGCAACCGGTGGCAATGTGACGGATTTTTGGGAGGAAGCCGATCAAGCATGCATGCATCCCTCGCCCCGAGGCCTTTTAACTGTTTTACTTAGCTAGTTAATTTACCGGTTTTGTAATTAATTAGTTAATGTGTTTAGCTAATTCAATTCATTTTGTAACATTCTAATTAGCTTAGATTAGTTAGTTATTCAAATTCAATTTGGTTTGTAATAATTAATTAGCTAAGTTAGTTAATTAGTTAGCTTAACTTAGCTTAGCTTAGATGAGCTTAGTTTATTCGGACCCTCCGTCGAGAGGGCAAATGTTGTAATAAGTGTGCGTGTGTGTGTGTGAATGTCTTCCAACCCCACGTCTTTCTCCCTTTTATTTATCCACTTTCGATGGTTAGATTAGGGATCATTTTTCAGTTAGCATACCTTATGCTTGCATGCGTGCATCATATATTTGTCTTGCATATACCGGGCTCGACGCATCATTCAAACTGCATTGTATTTCAATATACTTACTTGAATACGTGTTTCAAAGCATGTTATCAAGTGTTGCATTCATATGCCATCTTAGATAGCCGAGCTTATTAATTGCATTATTGCATGCGTTGCATTAGGCATCTTGAGCACAGTTAGGATCGTGCATGATTTCTAACTAGTTTCTTGTTTTGGCTCGGAGTACACTGTAAGTTTTATGCTTTAGCATCCTTGCATGTGTGTAAGTGACTGCCATGATAGCATGCTTGCCATGAGGCTATTTGCTTAATTGCTACAACTGCATGAATGCCTGTGAATGAAGGCTTCATTACTTGAATTGGAACAATTCATCAAAATGTGAGTTTTTAAGCCCACTTGGAGTGGCAAATCATCATTTTTTAAGCCCACCTTGAGGGTGGCAAATCCGCGCTTTAGCGTACTTGAGGGTAGCAATTTCAAACCATTTTCAAAAAACAAACATGAAATGTTTTGTTCCAACTCTTGCGATTGAATCTATACTTGTATGCTATGTGCATCACGTAGTAAGTTAGCTAATAATCAAACAAGAACACATGTGTTTTCAAAAACAACATATCACGTTTAGTAGAGGCTGATCTTTGATCGGGCGAGCAGGGGTGCTCATTTCAAGACCTTCCCCTCTCGTACCCAAGTTCCCGAGCCAAGGCAACTTTGGTGATGACGGACACGTGGCCTTAGGCATGAGTCAGGGTTTCCTAAATTTCTCAAAATAAAATATTTAGGTGGCGACTCTGAAATCTGGCAAAGCAGTCCATGTTTGGCACTTTTTGATTAAAATTAGTTTTCCAAAACGATTTGCCGGATTTGGACTCTTTGGTGATTTATCAGTCTTACATTGCACTTTGTGAGATTAGATTCAGAACCGTGACAGGAGTCTGAACTGTAGTAGCTAGAACCCGATTCGTGTCCTCTCCGAAAGGGGGGTGCGCGGAGAGAGTTCAGGCGGTCTACAATTTCTGGCGACTCCACTAGGGATTTAGAGAAGTTGACTCGAACATCATGATATATTGTTTTATCTACACTTATATGTTTCTTTGCATTGCATTTGCATTGGTGTGCTTAAGTCACAATGTTTGCCATCTGCTATTCCTGAACGGTTTGCTGGAGGCTTGCTTGGAAAAGTGTGCCATAAGGCTAACTGGTTACGGGCTCGGTCATGATGGAAACACAGACCTTGGTTTTTACCGAGGCACCCTTTTTGACCATTCGACCTAGATGCATATCGGAAGCCATAGAGACTGTTCCAAACTAGGACAGGTTGCTTACCCAAATGTAGGTTGTTTGAAACCGCATGCGTGCGTAGTGAAACCCTAGCTCCTGACAAGATAGGACAGGGAAACCCTACCCCTCCATAGGGGTATTTTGGCTCTCACTTGCTTGCTATGTGCTTTTAGAGTGTGTCTCTACAGGAATGCATGTATTAGTTTGCAAGTCTGGGTATCAGTTTGAGGACATCAGTATTTGGGGGTATCAGATTTGAGGCAGTGATTTGGGGGCAGAGATCAGTGTTGAGTGCAGTTTTTCCAGCTTACGATTTATCGACTGTGTGTTGTCATCATCTAAGCCGAAATGCTGTCCGTTTTCTTATTGTTGTTTCTTTTTTTTGCTTTATTTATCTTTTTGCAAGGTAGTATTGCATCATTGCTTCCGAAAAGGCAGATACCCCTCGAGCACTCTGGACTAGAGGAAGGAGATTTTCCTGATCTAAGGATCTAATTGATGGATAACCAGTGTTCATTTTGCTTTCCCTAGTTACTAGACGGAGGTCAGTTAGGTACAGATCATCAGTATAGCGGTTACCAAATCAGCGGTCATTATCTACCTCACCCGTGCGCAATTGGGCTGAGATATCTGTTTTAGCCTCAGAGAAGGAATACATACCTGTTCAGTCATATCAGCACTTTACAGTCGGAATGGAGGACATGATGCGTCAACTCCAAGAGACCATGCAAGCCATGCAATGGGATGCCGCCCGCCAAGCAGAAGTTGTAGCCCAACAGGCAGAACTGATTGCTA
This sequence comes from Camellia sinensis, assembly GCF_055761805.1. Lineage (NCBI taxonomy): Eukaryota > Viridiplantae > Streptophyta > Magnoliopsida > Ericales > Theaceae > Camellia > Camellia sinensis. The sequence goes on from NC_138966.1 coordinate 21,573,864, forward strand.
GGCTTCAACAATAGCAGCAACTACAACAAGCCGGAGCATCTGCTTCCCATCCACCCCCATCCCCACCCCCACCCCCACCCCCACCCCCACCCCCACCTGGGGTTCCAACACTCAGGGAAACAGCAAACGTCCAGGAAAAGACAGACGTTCCAACAGGGCCGGTCCCACCACCAATCCCACCTCAGATGTCTAAAGCACCGACTAATCCAGTGGACACACCGTTCGAATTTGAGGTTGATCCAACCGCACTGAAAGTGCGTAAGCTTGAAAAGTTATTCAAGCGAGCCCAGGGAGTTAACTCAATCCTGGATATAGAAGATGGATACACTGATTCGACGGTGACATTGCCAGACAGGTTCAAAATGCCTCGGGCGATCCTATTGTTCATTTGATACTGTTTTCTGATATTTTGCACCCAATGGGCTTGACGAGACTCCAGAAACTATCACTCTTCGGCCAGACCTTGTCGGGTATTGCGGCCATTTGGTACGCCAAACTGGAGGACTTAGTGATGAGAAGTTGAGAGGAGATGGCCGAGGCCGTCGTCACATAATATTCATACAACACCCAGATTGAGGTCACGGCCCGTGATCTTGAGATGACCAGGCAAGAGCCGAAGGAGGGCTTTTCTGACTTTGTCACTCGATGGAGGGCTAAGGCTTCGATAATGACAACTCGGCCACTCGAGAAGGATCAGATAAGGATGGTTGTGCGCAACCTTCAACCCAAGCTGATGCAAAAAATGATCGTCTTACCCCTCCCCACCTTTGCAGACTTACACGAGATTGGGGTACAAATTGAAGACGCTATGAAACAAGGTCTGATCGACCAGGACAAGGAACAGCCCAAGAGGGCATTTACCCACAGTTCGAATACAAGCACGAGTAGTGGTGCAACTACTAGAACTTCAAACGTCGATATGGTCACCACCACGTCAAAAACAGCTACACCCTTCACCGATGCATCTGGAACTAGCTCACAAACAACCAAATATCCACCCAGAGGCCAGAGGACTTTTACTCCACTGTACATGCCTCTGTCCAAAGCCCTGGGGGTTCTAATCAAGAAAGGGCATTTGAAGCCCCTAGAGCCGCGGCCATTACCAGACAAACTTCCCTCTTCCCATAACCCGGCTAAATATTGCGCCTTTCACCAATAGCACAGTCATGAAACCGACTCCTGCTACAGACTGCGTCATGAGATCCAAGATCTTATTGACAACATGGTAATTGCGCCTCTTGACAAACCAAATGTCACCACTAACCCACTCCAACCACATAACCAAGCTCCACCACTCAAGCATATCAACTTGATCCAAACCGCGGCCATTTCATATGACCCAAGCATATGCATCACACCTTCCCACCTACCCAAGCTTGAGGTGTTCATCCTACAAAGCACAGACTTGTGCATGATGAGCACCTCCTTAACCCAGTCCAAGCCAGTGGTGGTGACCGTCAAAGACGAAGCCGGGGTTATCTTGGAGAAGAATGAGAGTGTTGGTTCAGAACCCGAGAGATCTGAGAGCTTTACTAAGGAAGCATACAGTCCGTGTGGTTATATCGTATTGACGGATCAGGCTAAGCCAAGGGTAGAGTTGCCAACTGGGGCAGAGGTTGATGTAGTCTGAGAGGATGGACTGAGTTAGGGGCTAAATGACCTAGCAAAGTTAGAGGAGAACATTGCCAATCTGCAGTTCTTTAATGAGCAGGATCCAGGGGATGTGAACGTCAACCGGTTTAACCTGAATGGAGCGACAGATGCTACAGGGTGGCTCAATGACGAGCCAGATGTTGTTGAGGAACCTCAACCAAAACAGAGGCAGTCTGAAATTGAAACATCTACAGTGGCCGGAATGGCCAAGAATCAGGAGGAATCGCCAGAGAGCACTGGTGCGAAGAATTTTGCTCGGGACTTGGGCAGTTTGTGCATAGCAGACACTGAACAGGAGGACATGCTGCGGCAGTTCGAACAAGAGAAAATTGAGAATGAAGACAAGGCTAGAAAAGCCAAGGCCCCTACGGGGACAGAATGTGTTATGAGCACGGAAACAGCTACAACAGAGCTAGACAGTTGTCTGTCAGTTGCTGAAGGCATGTGATGGGAAGACAACGTTTTACGTCTGGCCCATACCGATGAAAACTGGGGGCAGAATCTCCTAGATGACACTTGGTATATTGAGGAGGTCGACCATATGACCCGGAGAGGGCGGTACTTCAAGCCCCCACATTTGGACCAGCCAGAGGCGTCTAGGAAGGACAGAGAAGCTGAGAAACAGAAGGACAAGCTGTTAGAGGAGGAAGCTGTGCTAAAACAACTAAAGAAAATGCAAGCAGACATCTCTATCTGGGAACTGCTTATGGCCTCAAGGGTTTACAGACAAGCTGTCCTTACAGCCATGGATAGGGCCAAGCTTTCAATTGATACAACTCCTGAGCAGTTGGTAGGGCTAGTTTTCCCGGGAGGAGCTTCCCCGACCTTGACCTTCACTGACAAAGAACTACCGCCTGAGGGCTCTGATCATAACAAGTTGCTCTATATCTCTGTCGAGTGTAGAGAGAAATGGATATCGGTGGTCCTAGTCAACACAAGATCTGCAATCAATGTATGTCCGTCAAGAACGGCGTATGCAATCGGGTTGAAGCCCGCAGATTTTGTGCCTACAGCCTAGGTGATACGGGCCTATGATAATACCAGCCCAGAGGTAATGAGGACCATACGGATTAAGACTCAGGTTGGCCCGGGGCAGCATGACATTAAGTTTCATGTCTTAGATGTTCCAGCCACTTCAATCTGCTCCTCGGGCGGCCGTGGCTGCACCAGGCGATGGCTGTTTCTTCCACCTTACACCAGATGCTAAAGTACCCCCACGGGAAGCGGTGGCAATTGTTTTTGGGAACACGTCCATACATCCGCCACCAAAGGTTTCTACCCCAGTTCTGGAGATTGAGTACGGCGTGGAGGATGTGTTTTTGTTAGGGTTCACCTTAGCTGAGGCTCGGGTTGTGCAGGATATGCTAGCCGTTAATGAGGGACTATACGTCAGTGCGCAGTCTATCTACCTCATGAACAAGTTTCAACACATGCTCAGAATGAGATTAGGACGAAGTGGCCGGAAGGGCGTCGCAGCATTGGCCGAAGTGCCGCATAACCCATATACATTTGGTTTAGGTTATTTGCCTACCAAAGAGGACTGGGCAAGGAAATGAAGAGAAATGACCGGAAGAGCCAAAGCTAAGCAAGTCGGGAAGCACTATAAGCTGGTGCACCGACCTGTCTAGGGGACCCTGAAGAGACGCTTTGTCCGAGAGAGGGAGGATTTCCCATTCTGTGGCTTTCCAAAACCATGGTTGAATTCAGAGAAGCGGCGCTTGCCCGACTTCGAGATTTTTTTTGACCTTCAGTTGTCGGGGGATGAAGTTGTCGAAGAGCAGGCAGACCCACCAGCTGAGGCTGAGCAGTGCAAGGAGGTGGATTCCGAGAGCATAGAAATTGAGATGAGGGTAGCACTGGCTTGTCTCCTCTCAGATCCTTAAATCGTACCGGAGTGCTTGGGGGATAACTTCTCAGTCTCCATGATCGGGGATGAAGCGGCTGTGGGCCCATTTTCTAGCATTCTGGATGCCTCCATCGCACCTTCCCTCGTCTGGCAATACGAGGAAGGCTTTTCATCGAGCAGTTCTGGATCAGGTAGTGAACCGGAATCTGATTCCACAGAGTCTGTAGAGTAGGAATAAGATTCCAGTTCATCTGAGTCGGAGTCCGGTATTCCTGGAGGTGATAACCTGGATGCCACTGTCCTGTCCAGGTCGTCATTTTCATTTTCCTTTGAGTCTGTTGTAACTGAAGAATCAGACGATCTGAAAGTTACTAATGAGAATGGTGGTGCTGTGGCTTTTGAATACTTTTCTGTGCCTTTAATTTATTGCATTAATTAGGACTTTCAAAATTTTGATGAAAACGACGAGGAAAAAATTCCTCCGGTTTTAAAACATTTGATTGACCGAGAGCATGAGAGGTTTGTAAAGCCTTTGGTTGATGAAATCACCTTAATTAATGTTGGTACTGAGAAGGACCCGCAGTTGGTCCAGATTGGGTCCACATTGTCTTCGAAGGAATGCGAGCGCTTAATCGCTTTATTAAAAGATTTCAAAGATGTTTTCACATGGTCCTACGAAGACATGCCTGGAATCGATCTTGAGATTGTACAGCACCGGATCCCTATTGACCCATAGGCCCAACCCATTAAGCAGAAGCTTCGAAGGATCCGCCCGGACTGGGCTCTGAAAATCAAAAAAGAGGTCACCAAGCAGATTCATGCAGGGTTCTTGTTAGTATCTGAATACCCTACTTGGTTGGCCAACATAGTTTTGGTGCCAAAGAAAGATGGCAGAATTCGGGTATGTGTGGACTTCAGGGATTTGAACAAAGCCACTCCAAATGACGACTTTCCTCTGCCGCATATCGACGAATTAGTGGACTTCACTGCTGGGCAAGCGCTACTCTCGTTTATGGATGGGTTTTTAGGATACAACCAGATTTTGATGGCACCCGAAGATACGGAGAAAAATGCTTTCACTACCCCATGGGGAACTTATTGCTATAAGGTGATGCCGTTCGGTTTAAAGAATGCCAGGGCTATATATCAACGGGCTGCAACCAAGATTTTGCACGATATGATTCACAAAGAGGTTGAGGTGTATGTGGACGACATGATTGTTAGGTCCAAGGAAAGAGAGGGCCACTACACCGCCTTGTAGAAATTCTTCCAACGGATCAGAGAGTATCGGTTGCGGCTGAATCCTTAGAAATGTACTTTTGGTGTTACAGTCGGAAAAATGTTGGGGTTCTTGATCACACAAAGGGGTATCGAGGTCGATCCTTCCAAGATTAAGGCCATCTTAGATATGCCACCACCAAGGACTAAAAAGGAGGTGCGAGGCTTTCTGGGTAAAGTGTAATTCATAAGACGGTTTATTGCAAAATTAACCTTGACTTGTGAACCACTATTTGGTCCCCTAAAGAGAGGAAAAAAGTTCTAACGGGACGACCGATGCCAAGTTGCTTTCGAACAGATCAAGCAGTATCTACAGAATCCACATGTGTTGTCACCGCCAGCGCTGGGGAAACCGTTGATTCTGTACCTATTAGTAACCGAGACGACGATGGGCTGCATGCTTGCGCAGGAATCTGAGGATAAAGTGGAGAAGACTATCTACTACCTGAGCAAGAAAATGCTGGAATACGAAACCCGCTACACTCCGCTGGAGAAGGCTTGTCTGCCCTTGGTATGGGCTACCAGGAAGTTGAGGCACTACTTGTTAGCTCACTCCATAATACTGGTTTCGAGATTAGATCCCATCAAATATCTCTTCGAGAAACCAGCACTTACAGGTAGGCTAGCTCGTTGGTTGCTTCTTTTCTCCGAATTTGATTTAAAAAACATGACGCGCAAGTCTGTGAAAAGGAGAGCGGTAGCGGAGTTCCTAGCCGATCACCTAGTGGAGGAGGATGAAGCAGTAGAGTATCTGTTCCTAGATGAGGCCATTCTGCAGGTTGAAAAAGAAACTTGGACTATGTACTTTGACGGAGTGTCAAACCAGTACGGGTACGGGATAGGGGTGTTACTGATAGCACCCGACAATTTCCGCATACCCTTAGCCTTCAAGCTCCGGTTCAAGGTATTGAATAATTATGCAGAATATAAGGCATGCATTGCTAGACTAGAAGTCGCCCTGGAACTAGAGGCAAAAAGGTTGGACGTCATCGGGGACTCGAACCTTGTTGTATCTCAAGCTAAAGGAAATTGGAAAGTTAAAGAAGAAAAGATGAAAATCTATCACCAGACCTTGGACGTTCTGATTCCTCGGTTTGAGAAACTAAATTTCGCCCATCTGTTAAGAGAGCACAACAGGTTCGCTGATTCATTAGCAACTCTATCTTCTATGATAGACATCCCTTTTGGAGTCTGGATGCGTCCAATCATCATTGAATAGAAATTCGTGCCGGCCTACGAGCTGATTGCCGCCATAGATGAGGTACAAGATCAAAACCCCTGGTATTATGACATCTGGAACTTCTTGGAAAAGGAGGCTTATCCACCAGAGGCAAATGCCAAAGATAAGAGGGCAATTCGGAGAATGGCTACTCAGTTCATCATCTGCGGGGGTAAACTGTATAAACGGGGTCATTTGGGAATGCATAAACTACGTGTCGATGCTGGAGAGTCCAAGTGCCTGATGGAGGCCATCCACGGAGGAGAGTGCGGAGTGCACATAAGTGGGGTAATGCTGGCTCAGAAAATTCTCAAACAATGTTACTATTGGTCAACCATGGAGGAGGATTGTGTTAGTTTTGTCCGGCAATGCCACAAGTGTCAGATCTATGCAAATTGCATGAACATTCCGCCGTCAAAGCTGTACAACATGACTTCGCCATGGCCGTTTTCAGTTTAGGGGATTGATGTTATAGGAGCAGTTACTTCGAAGGGGTCAAACGGGCATGAGTACATCTTGGTGGCAATAGACTACTTTACAAAGTGGGTTGAGGCCCAATCCTATGCAGTACTGAAGGCGTCGCATGTAGCTAAGTTCATCAAGAACAACATTATCTACCAGTATGGGGTCCCGAATGAAATCATCTCGGATAATGGTTCCCACTTCAAGAAGGAGGTGATTGACTTGTTGAAGAAGTACGATGTGGCTTTTCATAAGTCATCCACATATAGGTCGCAGACCAACGGAGCAGTTAAGGCCGCTAACAAGAACGTCAAACACATCCTGCAGAAGATGGTGGAAACCTACAAGGACTGGCCAGATAAGCTGCCATTTGCTCTTTGGGGCTACCGGACTTCAATTCGAACTTCTACTGGGGCAACTCTGTATTTCTTGATTTATGGGATGGAGACTGTTCTGCCTATCGAAGTTGAGGTTCCGTCATTGCGGGTAATGGCTGAGTGTCAGATTGCGGAGGCAGATTGGCAGCAAAGCAGATTTGAAGAACTCATGCTGTTTGACAAAAGAAAGCTAAAAGCGCTGTATCACGTCCAAGGTTATCAACGAAGAATTGCCAAGGCTTTCAACAAGAAGGTTAAGTTCAGGAATTTGAAAGAGGGGGATCTAGTGCTCAAAGACAACCGAGCTCCCATCCATAACCCTAGGGGCAAGTTCAGACCTAATTGGACTGGTCCCTATATCATTAAGTCTATCTGGTCGGGTGGAGCTGTCATTCTAACAGATTTAGATGGCCTTGAGTTCTCTCAGCCGTTCAACATAGACAAGTTGAAGAAATACTATCCCTGAGAGGCTCGCTAGGCCGAAAACCCGAAAGGGAGACCTCGGCAAAAATTAGAGCATGAAAATTTGAAATAATAAAAACTGAGCTCGCAAGGTTAAAAACCCAAAAAGGGCAGCTTTGGCAAAAGTTAGAGCGCAAAAGGAGAGTGTTAATACATGAGTGAACCTGAATCGAACTACGTAAGGCTTGATTCCCATCTTCGGGATACATAGGAAACTTCTTTTTGAAGTCTAGCCATAAACACTTCCTAACCAACTTTGTCCATGTGATCATGTTGGTCATCTTTGTCTATTCTGTATTCAAGAGCTCGGTTGTGATCCCCAGTGCAGTGCTATTCAGAGTAGGGGCAACTTTCCAGTTGTTGGGATTCGGGGTTGTACATCTTAGTGATAGATCTCGGGTGTGTCCAGTTGTGATCCATATCGAAAATAGTTTTGAAAAGTTTTAATAAAAGTTGATTTTGTTCAAATTAATCTTTTTACAACTTAGACCATTTTTGGACCAAACGGAAAATTTTCAGTACCCACAACCTTCAATTACATTAATTTCAGTACAAAGTTCTCCTACTCTTAAATACAAATTAAAGTTGCTTTTTATTACATTCATAAAGAAAACTTGAAAGTACTGATTAAAGCAAATAAACTCAGGGCATAGTCAGGTGTTCCTGCGCCCTCTCCCAGAGCTTGTGAAAGCCTCTGATGCCAAAGTAGGCCCAACATGCGCCTCTTCATCGAGTCAAGCTATGCACTCATCAGAGAGGGTGCAACTGAAAGTGGGAGCGGGGGCCAGAAGCTCTCTCATCCTCCATGCTGTGGCATACTGAGTCAGATGTGAGCCTCAAACTAGAAATGCAACAGGGTACTCTACCCCATCTTCCGAGCAAGTCTAATCATGTTTAAATTGGCGCCAAAATCAAAATGGGAAGTAAAAGACACAATGTGTCAGGCCAATCAGCTGAATGCCTGGCTGGCGAGACATGTTATAGCTCATCGCCGGTAGATTAAGCCAGGGGCAGCGCCATGCAATGTTGACGGCGGATAGGATGCACATCCATTCGCACCACCATCCCTCATCTGGGGCATCAACTAGTCGTTGCCGGAAGAAATAGAGGCGTCTTGAGTATGCTGGGCATGAGTCCACCATTTTCAACTTATCCATCAACCATATCTGGGAAGGGATGAAAAATGAGATATTAAAGAATAGAGAGGTATACGTGGAGAGAAAAGAGAGAAAAGGGTTTTGAGAGAAAAATAGAGCCTGAGGGCCGAGTGATGTGAGGAATACACATGTGAGTAGGGAGGGAAACATCACCTGCAGCAGTAGTGGACTCCCCGCGAATCTAGTTGTCTCCCGGAGATGGAAGGCATCCAAACCCATCAGTGTCTCAACTAGTGTCATGCCAATGTAGCTCTTGCCCTATTTTAAGTCCTGGCTAACCTCAATCAAACGGACGCTAGATCCTCCAAAGTCTGGGGCAAGCAAGAAATAAGACAACATGCACAGACAAAGGGCATGTCGCCGAAAACTCTGCCAAAGATGATCGCTGCGGTCACCGGTGTCAGAAAATTGATGGATCAAGCTGGGAATATCCAACTCCCCATCGCGAATCAAAGACCGAGCGTCATGCAAAGTAAGCCCGCACATCCGTCCTAGAGTTTGGATATGGTCGAAACGGAACTGGGGCAAGATCTCTTCATCGCGCTGAGATTCCATTAAAGCTTGAAAAACTTCAAAAGTGGGACATATCTCTTGTCCGCCAAAGCTAAAAACATGAGTTACCGGATTCCAACACCGGGCTGCGGCATGGAAGAACGAAAAACGCAGCGGGGTGTGGCTTAGCATGAATAGTGCATTTATTCTGAAACCCCAGAAATTCAACTTTTCCGAGCCATCCAAGTTTGCAATCTAATTTGTGAGGTTTTGGACAAGAAATGCTTCCATTTTGGGGCAAAAATAGAGTTGAAATAAAGGAACCATGAGGCTGCAACCTTTATAGAAGATAAGGGGTGAGTGGAAGAAAAGTGACTAAAATCTGGAGGTTCTTGGCCTCACTGGTCGACCGGCCAGTTCAAGTAGCCGACCGGCCACCCTAACTGGCCGACCGGCCCCTTTAAATGGCCGACACATCCTTTGAGTGGCCTACAGCCACTGTAGGTGGCCGACAGCCACTCCTTCTCTCCAGCAAGCAGCCTCTGGTCCTCTTAAAATGGTCGAAGTGCTAGAAATTTGTGTCTTGTTCTGTTTCAAATGCGTTCTGTTGTTCGATTTTACTCTTTTTGCTGAATTTGCTTCATTCATCGAGTTATTTTTTTACTTATCGAGTTGTTGTAATTTGTTTATCGAGTTGTTATTTTACTTATCAAATTGTTGCAATTTGTTTACAGAGTCGTTGTTTTGCTTATCAAGTTGTTCTTTAAGTTGTTTTGTTTTGTTTGTTGTGTCGGTTCACTACCTGACTTTGCAATAAATAAATGTTCAATTTCCATCAATCCCGTTTTTATGCAAATAGTGCAATACGATGCTTAGGAATACAAATGTAACACTTTTTTTTTATCAAAAAGCTATTTTCATTCCATCATGGTTTCTCTTTACAAAAGGTACAACGTTTTGAAGAAAATAAAACTGCCTAAGGCTGTACAATATGCTAAAACTACTAGCAAAAAGAGAAATAAAGCAAAAACATCTACATCGGTGCTGGCTATCTCAAGCTTGAGAGGCCCTCTTTTCCCTCCTTCTCGGCTCAACAGACTTTGCACCATTGCCATCGGCACCACTGTCTGAACCAGAGCTGTCATCCTCGGAGCCCCCTTCGGCATCATCGCCACCCTCAGAACTTGAGCCGGTGCCGTCACCTCCACCCTCGGATGACTCTGATTAAGGACTCACAAGCTCTTCCTCCCCACTAAACTCGTCATCATGTCTAACAGGCGCCCGACGTCTCCCTCGGCTACGTGTCGAAACCTCTCTCTCTGCCGCTCGAGAAGGCTCCGAGGGCCCTGTCTACAAAGGTGTGACCTGAAAAGACAGTTTGAATTTATCAGCAAGTATCAAGTACAAGTGCGGTATGCAGAGTATGTGCAAAATTCAGATACAATGTGTGCATGCAGTATGTCGTGTTAAATGTGATCTACGCATACCGCGAATCAGTGCAATGAAGTGTTCAGTTTCGGTATATCAGCAAAAAAATGGCAACGCATGAAAAACTGAAAATTTACCTGGATCCCGTGGGAGCTAAGCATGGTCTCTCTCATCAAGATCATGCTCTCAAAGGAGGCCATCACCTCAAGTAGCCCCTCGACATACTCTGTGGAAGGCTGTAGGTGCAAGTTGAAATCATCAGTGAATGAATGAATGTCAAGTATCTGAGTAATAAATGAAAGTCGTAATGCATACCGGTGCTGAGTCAAAAGCCCTGACATATCGATGATTGGGAAATGGGGGCTCAAGTGAAATCTGATAAGGTGTCCCATACCGCCAACCTGTCAGCTCTGTCGGAGGATCTGGCCATCCAGCGCACTGCCTAGTGGGAGGCATCCCCCTAGCCCTACCTCTCGATGCTCTGGCCCTACTCGTTGAGGGGACGTCTGCAGCTCGGGCACTGCTCGACGAGGGAATGCCAACAGCTCTCCTCATAGGGACACGAACACCTGTCAATGGAGGCATCAAATATGTATGGAGGCATGTCGTGTACTCTCTTTCCTCGAGGAAAAGGTTTGCGTCAGCACCCTACGTGAGGCCGCTAACCTCATGGGGAAGAGACTCTCTGTGGTGCGCATGTATGGTGGTGGCGATGAAGGGACTCTCTAAAGGGGAAGGCCCAGTGTCTGGCGCATGAAGCGCTCTCCGAGAAACCAGGCTCTACCAATCGATCCCTCAAATAGGATCCGGTACCGCGAGGTGGCCCATGCCTCGGCAAACTTGAACCGAGAGAACCCTGGCATCGCTATCCAAGGCTGTCAAGTGATCTGCGAATAGCAAGTGCATAAATTGATTAGTTGCCATTAGACATGGAAAATGAATTGAAGCTGAAAGCATAAAGAACTAAGAGTTCTGGATTACCTCGGTCGTCCACACCGTGTCAAAGTAATGCCGAAGATATGGTAGGGTCTCTCGGGGCCTCGGCAGGCATCTCCCACCATATCGATGTGAGTAAGGGACCTCGAGAGATGCCTCGACCTCAAGCTCAGGGGCTAGCATCGGGAAATAGGCGTACATCCATAACTATGGGAAAGCGAGATAATGGCAGTGAGAATACAGAGTACACAGATGATGCAGAAAGCAGAGCATGTGTGCAATACAGAATGCAGCAAATACAAGAAATGTAGTGAGCAAGGTGTGAATCACCATGTATAGAAAATATAAATACAGGATGGAAAATGTATTGTGTGCGCAGTGTATAATGTGTGATGTGTGCAATATACAGAAAATGCAAAGCAAGAAAGCACAGCAATAACTGTGAAACTGAAAAGTAAAGCATACCTCCTAGGCTCTCCAATAGCCACCTACTCTCGTCTCGCTCTTACGGGAGGTCAAACTCATAGAAATAGAGGGTGGCAAGGCAAGCGCCGCCCCAATCATAATGCCGGACCTAGGACAAGTCTACCAGGGTGTTCAAAAGGTATAGCTCGACCATGTTCGACCTGTCAGCGAACAGTGTGGTGCCGAAGAGGTACATCAAGAATCCACGGGCATACTGCTCTATGCCCTCGACAGTCGCAGACTCGGTCCCTTTGAAGTGGTCTGAGAACCTGTTGTACCTAACTGTGTCGGATTGGAAGAGGAGTGGGTGTGCTCCCAACAGATAAATCCAGGCTGCCTTCCACTCCCCTATGTCTGGGTCATACGGAATCGGCTGACCTCCCACATCGAGGCCTGTCAGCATAGAGAAATCATATGGGGTCATCGTCATGTCCCTAGTGGCAAAAAAATGTAAAGAGTTGGTGATGTCCCACCACTTCTCTACTAATGCACCCAAAGCGATCCTGCTCGCCGTCAGATGCGAGAGCCTTGTGCAGAATAAGCCAAAGCCTGCCTCATCAACAATATGTCGAACGCCGTCTGGGAGGTCTGAGTACCACTCTCTCGCAAAGGTCGATTCATACCCTCGAGTGAAGCGAGAGGCCACATGTGTGCAGAATGAACAGAATACTGTGTATGAGCTGTGTGCAGAATGAACAGAATGCTATGTATGAGCTGTGTGCAAAATGAGCAGGAAGCTTGTGTGTGAGTTGTGTGCATAATAAGCAGACTATAGTGCGTGAGCTGTGTTCGATATGAGCAGATGAAATGCAGTGCCAAAAGCACAAATTATACAAGAAATGTAAAGTACATTGCAGAAAATGTAAAAGTGCAGTGCATACCCCGGGTGTGTCATGGGACAGGTGGGATTCTGGCTCCCGTAGTAGCAGGTCCGCAGGTGCGCGCCATGCAAAATCTGTAAAGTGACGAATAGTACTCGGTGGTAGTACGTGCTCTTGAGCGTGATACCCCGCTGGGTCGAACGGCTAGATCCTTGGCGGCAATGGTATGTTGTCAAGCTTGTCCTCTACTCTCGGGGAACCCCCATCGTATGGGATATGGCCTGCCATCTGAAAGGAAGTTGAAAAGTAGGCAAAAATGAGCAAAATGAGCAAAAAGTCAACAAAAATCAACTTGCGGGAAGAGAAAAAGTCAAAGAAAGTCAAAACCCGGGAAAGGGTACCAAACTCAAGACAAGTTCGGGAGAAACATAACTCAAATGGTGAAAATAGAGAAAGAAGCTCCGAAAACAAATTCTGTTCGGTTCAAAGTGAAGGAAACCGAAAGGTTTTAGCGAATCAACCTCGCGTGGGGCGTTGGAAAACGCGTGCAAAGACCGAATCTAAGAGGAAAAGGGTTTAGAGATGGAGAGCAAGAGTTTTCAGCACTAGAGGTGTGAATGAAACGAAGCTTGGAGTTGTTTATTTAAAGAACCGCGGCCAAAAGACAAAATTGCCCTGAAATTCTGTAAACTGGTCGACCGGCCAGGTTTTGTGCTCAACCGGCCACTTAAGTGGCCTATAACCTTGAAAAGTGGACGACAAGTCCCTGGGGTGGCCTACAAGTGTTCATGGTTGTCCCTGTGTATTTTTATGCTGTTTGGAGTCCTTGTCCCTCGAGAAAGTGCAAGAAAAGTTCACTCTTTTCGGCTCAAAATGTCCCTGTGGGAGCTTCGATTCGCGTCTTCGATGCACGACTCATCATCAATCATCAAGAGCGAGGTGTATCATTTTTAAGTATATTGTGACCCCTCCGAGAGGTAAATCAGAGGTTGCGTTTGAATTGGTCTCATTAAGGCGTGTATTTCCTTATTCGACATTTTACTTCAAACATGCTATTGATGTTGCATCGAATATGCGTTGATTATTGTGCACAGAATATGTATGCACCTTTTCACTTGCATTGCTATGCACGTTCCACTCGCATTGTTATGCACCATTCTACTTGCATTGTTATGCACTGTTTCACTTGCATTGTTATGCATATCTCCCATGCATTCTTATGCACCTTTTCATTTGCGCATTGTATATGCACGCGTTTATCTCGTATTGAAATTATATCTTGATGTAACGTTAAACATGTGTTTCTACTATATTTTACCTGTCAAAGTTTCTCTTTTGTGCAGGCACGATATTGTATGTACGGTTCATTTGAAGCTAGCACAACCAGACGATGTTGTGTATGTTTCAGTCAGAGGAACTCCAAGTAAGATCATTCATGCCCCCTCGAACTCTCTTGGTTCGGTTAGAAACATTGGGACGAGTGCCCGATGTTCGTACTATCCTCCGGTGTTCGCACCGCAGCCTTTCTCCTCTCGCGTTTGACAGGCGTCTGGATGCCCTTCTTCTCTCGTGTTTGACATACGTTTAGACGTACCTTTCTCCTCTCGCGTTTGACATGCGTTTGGACGTACCTTTCTCCTCTCGTGTTTGACACGTGTTTGGATGCCTGCACTTTCTGGCGCGGCCCTTCTCCTTTCGTGTTTGTTACGCTAGGAGATTTTCTTGTTTGAGACTTCGGTGTTTTCGAAAATTGCTTTGGGCCTTCCCCGCGTGAAGCGCGGTGAAGATTGCATAATTTTCTTACATCCTTTCTGCATGAAATGTAGTTCGGTCTGTAATTCTCACGCGTGGCGCGTTTACTTACTTGCTTATATACATAATCATAAGTTATGCTCTTGCATTGTGCATGTTCATTTGCATTTTGCCCCTGCCTGCAGGCGCATCTGTTTTGTTATCTTATCTGTTTGTCTAAGTCTTCGGCCTTGTCAAAAATGGGTCGTCTCTGGGCTTTGACATTCACTCCTGTCATTTCATGACTTACGAGTTCTGTCAGAGAGGGGCAACTGTAGACACCCCATTTTTTACTGACCTCAAGACTTTGATGTTATCATTTGTGCACTCGGTGATTGCGCATGTTTGTGCTCGTTATGAGTTTCCGGGGCTTTCAGCTGAGCGCCTTGTCTCGGGGCCTCTTAACTCTTTTCTTTTGGTTTGCTTTTGGACCATGCTTGGTGCCTTTGCCTGGAGGGAGAGAGAGGCCTGTAGGCCATTTTTTGTAGCTGTAGGCTACTTTTCCCTCTTAAAGGCCACTTGCAGTGGCCGGTAGGCTAGTTTCAGGAGCTTTCGGCTGAGCGCCTTGTCTTAGGGCCTCTTAGCTCTCTTCTCTTTGGTTTGTTTTTGAACCATACCTTGTTAACCCTTGCCTGGAGGGAGGGGAGGACCTGTCGGCCACTTGTGGAAGTTGTAGGCCACTTTTCCCTCCTGTAGGCCACTTGAAGTTGCCTATAGGCTAGTGGAAGTGGCCTACAACCTTTTTTCTGTTTTTGCAGATATTTTTGGTGCCAGCTGTTGGTCACTGAATACATTCTCCCTACACGTATAGGGAAGGATTCAAGCAAGCTCTAAGCTTGTCAAGCAAGCTTCTCCTTGCTTTGCTTATATAAGGGGAGGTCTCTCTCCCTTTCAAGGGTTCAGAATTTTTGAAAGACAAAAATTTACTCTCTCTAGAATTCTCCCTCTCTCGCTCTCTCTATATTGTGCTTTGAAATGTATTTTCTTTGCATTTTTGTACACAATCCCCTTAGCCAAACACCCTACCTTGGAGCTGAGGTTTCTTGAGGTTTGTTTAGAGCTTAAAAAGCTGGTTTTAGCTCAAAGATGGTGCTGTTGTTACTGTGCTTCAAAGGTAATGCCTTAATCCCTCTTAAAGCTTTATTTTGATCATTAGTTTGGTCTTCTTTGCATGCTATTTTAGGCCTATCTTTCAACTACAAAAACCTTTGTTTTTAAGTGTTAAAAATGGCAGTTTAAAATGCTTTTGGAGTTGGGGATGTTTTACCCTCTTTGGTGGCTTATTTGCTAAGCTTCTCGTCTTCCTTTAAAGCCTTTGAGATCACCTTGTTTTGGCCTTTTAACCACTGAATTCCAGAGGAATTTCAATGGTAGAAAACTTGTTTTGAGGTCCCAAATAGGAGAGGGTAATCCCTCATCCTCTTGTCTTGATAGCATGTGTTATTGGCCTATCAAATGAACATGTTTTTCTACTCTTTTGGAGCTCCATCTTAACATGTTTTTGGTCTTATTTTAGCATGTTATAACTCTGTTTAGGGCTTGTTTGGTCACCTCTTGCATGCTTTATACATTTGTAGTGTAATCCTACTTGCTAGCCTAACATGCTTCATGTCTTAGCCTATTATTCTAGCATGTTTTGGCTCCACTCCAGAATGTTTTTGCCATTATTTAACATGCTTCAACTATGATTTTGGTTGGTTGAGTCATCTCTTGCTTGGTTTTTGTACTTGTAGTGCAATCTCACTCATTAGCCATGCATGCTTAGTGTTTTGGCCTTTTGTTCTAACTTGTTTCAGCTTTGTTTCAGCATGCTTTTGGCCTTGATTTAGCATGCTTAAACTCTATCCCAAGTGGTCTTGGTCATGTATGGCTTGCCTTGTAGGGCTATAATGTAATTGGCTTTGCTAGTCTTGAGATTTGAGACCCCAAGCATGCCTTATTTGTGATCTTTGTGTGATATGGCATCATTTGGTATGTAATTTCCGAGCTTGTTTCTTTGCCATGCTTCCACTTGAATCACTCTTTAAGTGCTTTTTGAGAGTTGAGCTTGGTGCCTTGTTTGTGAGCCATCAAATGAGCATGTTTTTCTTGCTTCTTGAGCCTAAGTTACAACATGATTAGGCCACTGTTTTGGCGTGTTTAACCTCTGTCTGGGGTTGGTTTGGTTATTTAAGGTTAGTATTGCATGCCTATAGTGTTATGCTCTTTGCTTGCTTTAATGCTTTCGACTCCGAGCATGTCTTGCATGCATCATTTTCATGCTTTGATGTCATTTAGCATCCTATTTTAGTGCTGGAATATGTGCCATTGCATTCCATCTTTCCTTGTTATATCTCTCTCGAAAGTGGTCTTAAGCCCTTCGTTGGTTTGAGCACGAAATCGAGGCGTTCATGCCTAATGGTTTTAGCCTTCTCTTGAGGGTTTCTACTAACCAATGGCATGATGCTTCTTTCATGCTCAAGACGCTTGTGGCTTGGTCCGTCTTTCCAATTAGAGGACTTCTTACTTTTGGACTTAACCGGTTAAAGGACTTAATCTGTAATCTAAAACGAGTAAACAAAATAAATCAAAGTAAAACATGCCAAGATAACATGTTTGAGTTGCATAGCATGTGTTTGGATCGGACATTAATCCAAACACGAGAAACGAGGGGCGTTTCATACTCAAAGTGATAAAACGTGTCTCATTTCTTGGTCGCCATCCCCCATGATTTGGCATGATAGGGTGGAGGCCTCTTAAGTCTTGTGTGTTATTTGTGTATTCATTGACTTGTACAAACTTGGCTTCTCAGCCATCGTGTATGCCATGCTCGGTTGGTGGCCTGAGAGTCGAGTACTACACTCCTTTGAGCTTGAGAAATGATAAGGAGGGTGGTTGTACACACATACCCTGCAAATACCTTGCTTTGCCCCTTTTGTACTCTTTTTACAGCAAAATTGGAGTGTGCAGAAGCAAGTGGCCGACCGGCCAGGGGAAGTGGCATACCGGCCACTTTAGGTCGCCTACAACCCCTTTAAGTGGCCGACAGTTCTCAAGCTCAGAGGTGGTCCAAAGTTATTCTGGTTCTAGAGTAGAAACAACCCGGAGATTGGTTCGATGTTCAAGAATCAAGGCAAATGCAAACAGAGGCAACCAGTGGCAAGGTGACGGATTTTCGGGAGGAAGCCAATCAAGCATACGTGCATCCCTCGCCCCGAGGCCTTTTAACTGTTTTACTTAGCTAGTTAATTTACCGATTTTGTAATTAATTAGTTAATGTGTTTAGCTAATTCAATTCATTTTTATAACATTCTAATTAGCTTAGATTAGCTAGTTATTCAAATTCAATTTGGTTTGTAATAATTAATTAGCTAAGTCAGTTAATTAGTTAGCTTTACTTAGCTTAGCTTAGATGAGCTTAGTTTATTCGGACCCTCCGTCGAGAGGGCAAATGTTGTAATAAGTGTGCGTGTGTGTGTGAATGTCTTCCAACCCCACGTCTTTCTCCCTTTTATTTATCCGCTTTCGATGGTTAGATTAGGGATCATTTTTCAATTAGCATACCTTATGCTTGCATGCGTGCATCATACATTTGTCTTGCATGTACCGGGCTCGGCGCATCATTCAAACTGCATTGTATTTCAATATACTTACTTGAATACGTGTTTCAAAGCATGTTATCAAGTGTTGCATTCATATGCCATCTTAGATAGCCGAGCTTATTAATTGTATTATTGCATGCGTTGCATTAGGCATCTTGAGCATAGTTAAGATTATGCATAATTTCTAAATAGTTTCCTGTTTTGGCTTGGAGTACACTGTAAGTTTTATGCTTTAGCATCCTTGCATGTGTGTAAGTGACTACTATGATAGCATGTTTGCCATGAGGCTATTTGCTTAATTGCTATAACTGCATGAATGCCTGTGGCTGAAGGCTTCATTACTTGAATTGGAACAATTCATCAAAATGTGAGTTTTTAAGCCCACTTGGAGTGGCAAATCATCATGTTTTAAGCCCACCTTGAAGGTGGCAAATCCGCACTTTAGCCAACTTGAGGGTAGCAATTTCAAACCATTTTCGAAAAACAAACATGAAATGTTTTGTTCCAACTCTTGCGATTGAGTCTATACTTGTATGCTATGCGCATCACGTAGCAAGTTAGCTAATAATCAAACAAGAACACATGTGTTTTCAAAAACAACATATCATGTTTAGTAGAGGTCGATCTTTGATCGGGCGAGCGGAGGTGCTCATTTCAGGACCTTCCCCTCTCGTACCCAAGTTCCCGAACCGAGGCAACTTTGGTGATGACGGACACGTGGCCTTAGGCACGAGTCAGGGTTTCCTAAATTTCCCAAAATAAAATATTTAGGTGGCGACTCTGAAATCTAGCAAAGCAGTCCATGTTTGACGCTTTTTGATTAAAATCAGTTTTCCAAAACGATTTGCCGGATTTGGACTCTTTAGAGATTTATCAGTCTTACATTACACTTTGTGAGATTAGATTCAAAACCGTAATAGGAGTCCGAACTGTAGTAGCTAGAACCCAATTCGCGCCCTCTCCGAAAGGGGGGCCCGCGGAGAGAGTTGGGGCGGTCTACACTCTGGGCAAAGAGTTTCTTTGGGAAATTCGCAGAATTTCTCTAGAAAAGACGTAGAATTTCTGGAACTATGTTGAGGGACTTTAGACATTATAAAAATATTGTATGTCCTTTATGCTATAAAATAGTAATACCAGGGACCCTAAAAAACAAATTCCCCTTAAAAAAACATGTTATATGGAGTTTTATTTATTTATTTTTAATCATTTAGTGCATTTTAAAATTTTAGAAAATATATTGGCATTTTTTGTTTTTTCAAAAATTTCATTATAAACTTGGAAAGTTTTTGACTTAGTGGCATTTCTCAAAATGTTATAAAATATTTGTTTATGACAATTTTCACCTAAGTGCCATAAAAAGTAACTCGGGCCTCCCTAGTGTAGTGACATTTTTTAAAAAATGCCATTGCAACTAAAGTTTAGTGGCATCTGTTGATAAATGTCACGAACATAATTTTTTGTGTCATTATTTTATAAAATGCTATAAAATTGATGTGACATTTCTTTATTGAAATGCCACTAGAGCCTTATATGTTTGTGGTTCTGTGGCATTTTTCTAAAACATGTCACCAAATTTTATTTTTGTGGCATTTTCTAAAAACATACCACTAGTGTAGTGTCACTAAAGTGTAAATTTGTTGTGGTGACATTTTTGTTGTAGTGAAGTGGCCCTTTTTTTTATTGAGATGCCACTAGAGCCTTGTATGTTTGTGGCTCTGTGACATTTTTCTAAAAAGTACAACCAAATATTCTTTTTGTGACATTTTTTAAAAATATGCCACTAGTATAGTGACACTAAAATGTGTTTTTGTTGTAGTGTATACTAGCGTATGCCCGTGCCTGAAGGCACGGTGTAATTAATGCTATGATTAGAATATAATTGTAATCGCAATACTATTTAAATTTATATTTTAATTTGATAAAATCACAAATTTATTGTAAAATTTGGGAGTTCTCACAAAACTTCTCACGAAAACTTGCTTTTATTTACATAATATATAGCTAGATAAATAGATGTGCCTAGCATACATACAATTTCCACGGGCATATATACAATATTGCTTTTGCTTATATAATTATATGAAAATTGTATGTATGCCCGTAATGTCCTAGTGTATTACGGGCATACATACATTGTATGAAAATATGTGTAAAATATATTGAACAAAAAGGAGAAAATAAAAAAAATAATACGTAAATAGAGAGAAAAATAAAAATAGGAGAAAATAAAAAAAATTAAAAAGAAAAGAGAGAAAAGGAAAAAGTAAGAGAGAGAAGAGGAAAAATTAAAAATGTACATGTAAGATATTTTTTGAAAAATATATCTTGGCCATTGTTTTATAATTTTAATAGATCTGAACCATCCAAATGTCCTGATAGGACAAATGTGTGTAGGACAAATTCAAAAACCATCCTACTTTATTATATTGATATTGAAGATTCATGGAAGGTCTAGATTTATGAAATCTATCAGGTATTCAATATATTTAAAAATAATAATTAATTGTTCAAATTCATTTAATTTGTGGACTATAAAATTAATTAATTTAAACTCCTCTACACAAAATAAAATTTGGTTCTTAATTATGGGATTGTAGACTTTTCCATATAATATGAATAAAAATATAAAATTAATTAATTTAATTTCCACTACACAAAGTAAAATCTAATTCTTAATTCTGGGATTGCAGACTTTTCCATATAATATAAATAAAAATAAGTGAACAAAAAGGAGGAAAAAAAATAAACAAATAGAGTGAAAAATAAAAATGGGAGAAAATAAAAAAAAAATAAAAAGAAAAGAGAGAGTAAGGTGAGATCATGAGATCATGGGAGGATGGGTGAGAAAAAGAAAAACTAAAAGAGAAAAGCCGGAAAATAGAAAATGTAAATGTAAGATATTTTTTGAAAAATATATCACAGCCGTTGTTTTACCATTTGAATAGATCTAAGCCGTCCAAATGTCCTAGTAGGACAAATGTGTGTAGGACAAGTTCAAAAATCATCCTACTTTATTATATAGATCTCAGCCGTTGTTTTATCATTTGAATAAATCTAAGCCGTCCAAATGTCTTAGTAGGACAAATGTGTGTAGGACAAATTCAAAAACTATCCTGCTTTATTATATAGATATATATTATGCAAATTAATGTTATATGGGGAACTTTTTCATAAATCCCTTTTCACCTACCTACATTCCATTTAGTTCACATTATTTTCTTATATTCTAATAAGTCCTATGGGTAACATAGTTACCAAAATACCCGTAATAATATTCACACTTATAATGCGAATATTCCGTGATGTGAATGTTCATACCGTCAATGTGAATGTTAATATATCAATGTGAATATTCATATTGTCAATGTGAATGTTTACACTATCAATGTGAACATTCACACATCAATGCGAATATTCACATTGTAAAATATGAATGTTCATATCACCAAATTGTTAACTATTTAAAAAATATTTGTAAGGGTAGAAATATTCATAAAATACCTTAAATATGAGAATTAGGATTTAGTAGATCAAATATTCAAATAATAGGACTTACTATAATACAAAAATATCTCATGGACTAATTAGAATACAAACACTTGAAAAACGATTTTCTAATAAATCTCCCATGTTATATAATATGAAAATACTTGCAAATTGTTTAAAAATATTCTTCAATTAACTAGTAAATTGAAACTGTCCCAAATCACAGTTTGATTATTTGTCAATCTATCATTTATGATTTGATTTATAATTTTATTTTCAAATCACTCGAATTGCACTACTTACATCCCTAATTGTGGGTTGTCGGACATAGAAAATATGAATGGACTATTGTGGCCGTGAAAAATCATCACATGAATCGTACATGATAATTTTCTAAATAATTAAAAAATTAACGGTTGTTATTAAGACGCATTGACATAAATTATAAATTAAACTGCCAAAAGAAACCAATGCGATACACATTTTCGTACCTTAATTAAGGAGCGTCGAAGGCTCAGATTATGAGACATCCCCGTTGACATGGAATGAGGTTCAAAACATAAAAATGGCTCCAAAATAGTTATTTATCTAGCCTTTGACAACAAAAAGAAATAACAATAGAAAAAACGGTATACAGGTGTTTGTGCAAATTTGGTAAATATGATGGAAGGAGATAAAACAAATTTGGTAAATATGATGGAAGAAGATAAAATAGAAAATAATTAGTATTGCTTTAAGGCGCGTGACAACGTCGTTTTTCTTAAGACGATATTCACCCCCACCAATTCTGTCAAATGTGGTATGCACTGGAGTACCCGTGTAACGAGTTGAATCAAATTGAATTGCCCTTATTATTATTGTTATGGTGTCGTGAACCATTCTATTTAAATTGGTGAAAATAAATTGAATTACTTCTTGATTTCGACTTCGTAAGGCCCGCTTGGCAAAATTATTTTTTTTAATTTTAGTTATAGTGATTCTTGGGTCTTGAGTAATAAATGAGATATAAATTCAATTTTTGAATTTTATATGATTAGCTCATACTTAATCATTTTGATTCATGTTTAATTATGTGAATGGTGGGGACCACCTTACATCTTTTAAAATTTATTTATATTTTAATCTCAGTTGGAGATTTATTTTAAATTATTAAACTCTATTCATTTTGGACCCAATTAATTGAATCATGACTCGTTTGTAACCATGTATTATTGTTGTTATTGTTGTTATTATTTATTTTATAATATTGAGAGAGTTACAAATATTTATGGTGTGCACCATCAAGCGAAATATATTTTGTGATTATAAAATATTATATTCTTTTTGTCATTAATGATATTAAAATATACTTTTAATTTATATATATATATATATATATAGATGTATATGTATAGATAGATATTTGTATTGATTTGAAAAAAAAAAAAAAAAATTAATTGAAAGCAACACATGGGCCCTCTCTCTCTCTCTCCTCCATTATTTCCTTTCTCCTTCTTTTCTTCTTGGGAGGCAGAACACTTTCCCTATTTTTCTTCTCTCTCTCTTTATGGTCTCTCTCTCTCTCGGCTCTTGGTTCTCTCTCTCTGAAATTTTTTTTGGTTACATTTATCATATAAAATCTTTGATCTACCAAAATCCATTAGGTTTTAGACCATAGTTCTTACGATCAAAGTGAAGAGCTTGGTGAGAGTAACGTTTTGACCGGTGGATATTGAAATCCAACAAAGTCAAAAATTAGGGTTTTTGCTTGTTTCCTTTTCTAGCTTGAGATAGGGATTTTTCCTACACTTCTTTATGCATTTTTACTTGATTATAGGGAGTTTAGAGTAGTATATAATTTAATTAGATTTTTTTGAGAAATTTGTGATTTATTTGCTTAAAAAAGAAATTTTGAGAAAAATAAAAAGTTGATGCCCAAATTACGAAAGTGTAAACTTGGAATATGTTTGTAAAGTTATGAAAGAGTTATATTTTAAATTTGAACAAAAATGGACTTCGATTCGATTGATTTTGAAATTTTTACCGATTTGTGACCAAAAGAGCATTTTTAAAGAAAACAAAGAAATTACGTTTAACTTTTGGGGCTTTCGACCAAAATAGGATGTCATAATTGAATAATGCTTGGAGAATGAGTTTGGAAAGAAAATGATGTTTTCTTGGGCATTAACAGTATTATTTTGTTTAATGTATCTATTGGAATAAAATCGACACAGTTAGAAATGGACCTTGAGAGGTTACCAAACGTGATTGTGATATGAAAACTAGTATAGTTGTTCATATTTGATGAGATGTGGAATAGATTGTATTTATTGAAATTTTTTTGGAATTTAATTGTTTAAATATCTGTTTAGAAATATCTGTTTTGGGCTATCAGTGGAGAATAGCCATGATTGTTGTAGAAATACATGACACTTAGGTAAATTGAACCACATTCCTCATTTGTTGCTTTGGACATTGCATTACATTCATTTCATTAGAAGTGTATTTGTTTTTTAGAAATGTTTGAAAATGTATTTGTTTGCGAAAAGATGAATACTTGGTGAATCTAGGTAGGAGGTGTAGAACCGCACGGTTAAGTGTCGAGCCTTCCAGTTTACTGGTAAAAATGACAATGGTATGCATTAAGACCTACTTGCAGACACTCACCTAGAGATTTACAGAGCTTGTATTCATGTAAAAGATATGGTTGAAAATGGAAATGGTTTTATATCTGTTGTTGCATCGCAGCATTGCATGCTTTATAAAAAGAGAGATAAATTGTTTTATCATGAGCATGGCATGAGCATACTCCTCTTTAGTCTTGTCATGGTTCATATGTTGTGTAGTATATCTTTACTGGGCTGTGGCTCACCCTATAAAGGAAACCATTTCAAGTACAGGTGTTATGCCTCTACCAAGGCATTGTCATGGGAGGACTTGGGGCTGAGGCTTCATTTTTGTTTTATTGTTATTTGTTGAATATAAGCCTAGGGCTATATTTGCGTTGAGTTGAAACTCTATTTTGTGTAACCAAGAATGTTCTTGGATAAATTTGTAAGCCTGTAAGCACTTATTATCTGTTTGGCTTCCATTTCATACTTGTTGTAAAATGTATGCTTGGGATTGGAACTGGGGCATTGTGATGTGCATGTATTTGGCATTTGGGATTGAATGGAAATGGATGTATGGAATAGTTAGCTATATATATGTGTTTGTCTATCAGGTGGGTTTTGTAGCATAAACAGATGTACCCTGCCCAATTTTGGGGGCGTTACAACCCGTGAATTCGCCTCCAGGATACAATGAAACCTAGTCTAAAGACTGATGTCTGGTTTCTATATGCATGAACAAAATCAGATCTCGAATACCTTCGGATTTTTCTAATCCACCGATTATAGAGGAAAATAACAATATGAATGTTAAAGAGAAATTCCATGTATTTCATATGGATGATTTGTCTATAATTTCCAACCCGTTCTACCTTTATATAGGCATGGGTTTGTGTCCCTTAGACCAAAGGTCGTGTCATTTAAATTCAAAAGTGACACTCTATAAATCCCAGAGTCATGTCTTTTGATTTAAATCTAATGGTTACACCCCATGGTTTAAATCCAAAAGGCACGCCTTTTTGTTTAAACTCAATGATTATACTCTTTGATTTAAACCCAAAAATCACATCTCTTCAATCATTCATAACTGTATTATATATTTAAATATATATAAATATATTATGAAAATGTTCCAACACCAGGCAAGTCATAACTTGAGAAGAGAAGTTTTGTTTGTAACAAGATTTAAACTTTGAACCCCTGGCATGGTTTGGGAAGTGGGTTGGCTTTTTAGTTTTTGATTTTTTTGACTATTTTAGCCTGGGGCTAAAAGGTCTGGTTTGGGAAGGATTTTTGGCTTTTTTGACTTTTTTGTAAGAGAAAGAATATAATGATTATGGGTTGAATGTGAGATTTTGTCTTATTGGGCTAAAAAGTCTATTTTGTTTTTCGTGGTTATTTTAGCCAAAAAAAAGCCCCCAAACCCTCTTCCCAAACCATGCCTGAATTGCAAAAATTTTGTCAAAATCCCAACTGGTTGAGGCGTTATAAATATCCCTAGATAACAATATTACAAATTCACTCTTATCAATTCAGAATTTATTTAGAAAAAGAAATCAATGACTTAGATTCATTTCATATGTGAACCTGACATTTCATCAACTCATTTTCGATTACACAAACACATTCGGTGTAAATTCGGAATCCATAAGGGTGGATTCCTAGCATTTTTTTTATCCTTGGGTAGTGTTTGCTTCGTGAGAATAAATGATATTTTTGGTCAACTTAGCACAAGTCAATTGTATCGATGCCGCAAAACATTGGATTATATTCAATGTCAACAATTCTTCCGGTAGTTTAGTTTAATTAGCATAAATTATATATTTTTTTATTTTAATAACAGTTTCCTATTATTATTAGATTAGGTTTAGGTTTTCTCTTTTATATAAATACATGTAACACTCATTATGAGGGGGAACACTTAGAGAGAAAAAGAGAGGCAAAAGACGGAAAGATTTTTGCTATTGTCTTCTTTAATACTTGTAAGTTTTATGATTAATTTGATTGTTTGTTCAATGATATGTAATAAACTATTAATTAAGCTTGAAGATGAAACATCATATTTCATAGTAATTGATCTGATTGTATTTTCTTAAATTGTGATTTAATTGATTAATCGTTATTGTCTCTTTGTGATTAATTTAGTAAATTTGGGATATGAATTTAATCAACTTTCTTTCATGATTTGGAATCTATCAATTAATTGATTATTATCTTGTTGAATTCGAATATTAGATATCTATTGTGATTTGTGCAAACGGATGTATTACATGATTTGATTTTGCACCTATAGGTGAGGAAGAGCGTACATAAGATGATTATTTTTTAAAAGAACTTAACGATTGTATTTTTCATAATAATTGAGATTGATTTCCAAACTCTTGTGAAAAGAATTAAAGAAACCATTCAAATTATGTCATTAATTATTATGTATGCTTAAGTGTGGATTTTGAAACCTTAATTTTATTCATCTAATTAGTTTATTCTTTTATTCAATTATTTCTTTGTTTATTTAATTATTTATTTTGTAACGCCCCAAAAATTTATAATACGATTTAAGTACATCAGCCAACGTCCATTATATGAAAAGAAGTAATTCTCCAACCTTTACATTAATTGATCATTTTGTACAAAATAGTTTCACATGCGAATTATATATTCAATGATTTCAGGTACGTGAATCTATAGCATGTAGAACTTCGAATCCATAAATAAATAAGTAAATGCCCTCAAGGGCTTACAAATTTCAAGGCTTAAACCCGATTACACAACAATGGTCACTCGGACCCATAAAATTATAGCCCTTGGCTAGCCAAATACATCACAACAAAAGGAAGAGCCATATGCTCTCAACACATATGTCCACGTCCTAATTCGGCAGAATTGCCATATCCTTTCCTGCACCAAAATCTCATAAGGGTGAGTACAAGGCCCAGTAGGAAATTCTTAATAAAGCATATATATTTTATACAAGCTTCACAAAATGAAAAGCACATGCCATGCTATACTTTTTGAAAGAAAATTACATTCACATCTTTTAAAAAACCATCATGCTCAATTATAACTTGAAATCTCAACAATTCAAAATTTATCAATTTCGTTCAAGGGGCAGTAAAGACGACTCAGGTAATCCCTAGGTTGGTGTCTGCAAGTAGGCATAACTAGCACTACCAAAATCTCAATTTACCGATTACTAACCGGAAGGGAAGTGGTACCTTCTCCGCACATGTTTTCGGTCTTTCACCCCGGACACTCAGGCCAACTTAATCAATTTCATCTACACCTCTTATCCGGACTTACCAACGTATTTACCCCAAAGCAATTCCATGAAAAATTTATTCACGAACTTTCTTTTCTCAATGCAAAAGTTTCCAAACTCAATTCAAGATGTGTAATAACCAATTGAGTGAATATGCAATGCAATAATTATCAATGTCATATAACATTTCTTCATTTTCAAATATTTAACAATAATTCCATAACAATCAAAATTCACATTTCTCCTTTCAATGCTCTTTCACAAAATGGCCACATATTCATTTAAATCTATCGACAAGTAACAACATTTCTATATTTCGTACATTTCTCAACAATTTAGTCATTTCAAGACTATATCACATCTTTGTACAACAACTTCCAAAACCACTTCTCACATTTCATGAAATTCATCATTTATATATATATATATATATAGAGAGAGAGAGAGAGAGAGATGAGAAATTCTCCATTCACTTATTCATTTTGGCACAAAAGGATAATATAATAGCAATGTCATCCATGGATTCTCAACAACTTTTCAAAACCCCCAAATCTCTAGGTTTTCTCACCACTACTATACACACCCAAATCATTTGAAAAGATTTCAATATTATAATAGTTTCTTTTAAAACCCTCAAGAAATTATTTGAAAAAGAATGTTCTTTTTCTCAATCAATGTGATTCAAAACCCTCAAGAAATTATTTTTAAAAGAAACTAGAAGGAAATCCACTTTCAAATCACCCACATTGTTGAGCTAATAATCAAGTTTCAATATTAACAAGGGAAATTTCGAAAATTCACAAAATCTTGCAAAAATATATATATAACTCTAAGAATATTCCCTACCTCAAGTTTGAAGAAGAATGAGTTGAAACCCTCAAATTCAGTGGTGTTGAAACTTGATCTCCACCACACAAAACGAAACCCTCGAGAATTTATCCAACTTTGGTGAAGGAACAACGATCAAAATCCCAATGGATTGCAAGAGATCAAGAGTTTTTTGTGTTTGGTGGTGGTTTTTAGAGAGAAGGGAGAGGAAATGATATTTTTAAAGAGAGGGAGATGTGTAAAAAGTGAGCTTTACTAGCCCAAGAAGAGAAAAAGACAGAATTTTTTGGACACAGCGGTGTCCCGTACGTGCGGAGTGTGCTTCCCGTACATGCGGCACTTACCCCCGCACGTGTAGTGTCTCCCCCGCACCTCCTTCCACACGTGCTTTTTATGCAGTAGGCAACCCAGAATTTCCCCTGTTTCCCGCACGTGCGGCCTCACCTCCCGCACGTACGGCTCTCATCCCGCACCTGCGGCTATCCTTCCAGCTAGGAAACCCTTCAGCTCAACATTAGCCACTCCAGACCCAATCTCGCACCTTTTGAAACATGAGAAAAA
The DNA here is from genome assembly GCF_055761805.1 of Camellia sinensis. NCBI lineage: Eukaryota > Viridiplantae > Streptophyta > Magnoliopsida > Ericales > Theaceae > Camellia > Camellia sinensis. Next base: position 21,602,554 of record NC_138966.1, read on the forward strand.
TAAAAATAGAATTTTTTTACAACAAATAAAAATTACAACAAATATATGCAAAGAATTTTTTATGATTTTGGATTAAAGTGCTATGGTCAATTTTTTTGTTAAAAATAATAGAAGGTTTGCCACACTTTCGAAAATTGAAAGTGAGCAATGCAAAATTCCAAGTCAAAGTAAAAAATTAGATCAAATGTCAAAAGTATCCTCATTTTCATCTTCATTTGCAATTTAAATCCTAATCCAAATCAAATCCTAACACTGATTGTTATCTTCCATCAATAATTTAATTTAAAATGTTATTGAATGAAAATTTGAGTTAAAAATTAAAAATTAAATTGAAGTATCTTTATGGTAATAAATTAGGGTGTTTGTCACACCATGTTTTCACAAGCATTTGACTCAACATAGTAATTCAGTTCTTTATTTAAAGAAAATAAATACATAACTAGTTATGAGTACTGTTAGGCTGTTCATAATTGACAATCTCTTTGAACAAAATTTTATTCAATTGTAATTGCATTTGTTCTTTTGTTTTTATGAGAATGAGAGTGTTTACATATAAATCCAACCGAGTTTGTAGTTTGTGCTCGAGCAAAACAGCTTGTGTTGAAGCAAAGATATGTGCACTCGAGTGAAGAGCAATTTGTGCTCAAGCAAAGATATGTGTGCTCGAATGGTGCAGACATGCTTGCAGCTTCCCAGAGAAAAATCTTGCAACATTAAAAAGTTCGTTCGAACGACCAAAGTTGCGCTTGAGCAGTCTAATGCAGTTATAGTTACTTATAAATGTGTTTTTGGATCATACTTAAGACGAGACACTTAGATTTGTGTACATTTATGAATTGAAAGTGATCAATGGATCAACAAGCTTTATATTGAAGATAATAATCAAGAATTTACCATTCAAATACACTTTCCTAGAGAAATATTCATTGGTGAATTCCAGAGAACATGAGCTTGAAAACTTCAGTGGATTTTGAAACTGCTCATCGTCATAGATTCAACATTGATATTGTAGATTCAACGTTGGGTAAAGCAATTCCGACGTGAAGACGGTCTTAGAAGAGACACAACGAGTTGGGTTCAATTTAGGCGTAAATTCGCTAAGTAATTGAAGATTCTCTTGTATAATTCCATTATCTTCCTAGTGAATTGTTTTGTGACATTGGCCTATGATTTTATTTTTTTTAATCACAATTCCCTTAAAGTTTCAATTTTGTCATTTCTGTTATCAAAGTTGTCAATTTGATCATAGCTCTAACATCCGTCTACATTGATAACGTGAACAATATGGGTAAGAGATAATTTTAGTCTTTAAAATATGAGTTCATTGTCATTTTAGTCCTTTAAGTTCTAATTTTGTCATTTTTGTCCTCAAAATTGGCAATTTGAATAAATTTGGTCCTATGTCTAACGTCAGTCTACATTGATAATAGGAAAAGCATTTTATCCTTGTTTTTAGGTTAAACTACATTACCAACCCCTCCGTTTTCTTGAAATATCACTACCACCCCCTTTAATCCTTAATATTACACTGACACTTCTTGTTAACTAACTCTATTAAATGCAATAGTTAAATGGCTATAATACCTTTTCTAGATTAGTCAAATTTCATCTATCAACCATTACCCTCAACTTTACGTGGCGTTGGTTTGGAAAGTGATTTTTTTACTTTTTTGATAAAATACCAAATCAAAAAAAAAAATTGTTGTGTTTGGGAATAACATTTTACTTTTTTAAGTAAAAATGTATAAAAAGTAAATCGAATGAGAATAAATCTTTAACTTTTTTGTATAACTTTTTAAAATTTTGACTTTTTTAGTGATTTTTTTACATTTTAACTATATTAGCCTCATTCCAAACGGCCTCTTAATCTCTTTTTTACTACCCAAAAAAGATAAGACGCGTGAGAAAGATGTTGTGTATAGTAAAACAGTACAATAGGATACATATTCAAGATAAATAAACATATCATATATATATATATATATATATATTATTAAAGGTAATATTTTTCCTTTACTTAGGTGGCACATTCTAAAAGTTTGTTTTTTTCTCCAAAAAAGTCATATCAACATGCCTTTTCTATTTAACTATAAAGTTCTGCACAAACTGAATTTTAATTATAATAACTAATTTTATATGGATTCTATTTGAGAAATACTTATTTTTCACATATATAATTATAATTTAATTATTATGACATTGGAAAAAAATTATCTCAATAAATAAATAAATATGATAGAATATGTTTAATTGTGTGCATCGCACGAATCAAATTAATTTTCTTGTATATTTTATATTTTTTCAATCTTATTGATGTCTTAATATTAAGGGTAAATTAAAAATACATCCCCTGAGGTTTTATAAATATACGAATCACCCCTATGATTTTGAAAATTACATTCCGCCCCCTGAAATTTCTAATTTCATAATAAATCGCCCATTTTATTAATAAATCATCAAGTCATTTAATAGTTTTTAATGATGTTAAAAATATATATCAATTAATAATTTAGGTAATTTTATTATTGTATAGGAGAGCAATTATGAATTTCATTTTTTTTAGTTAATTCTGTTAAATAAAAAATTCTTTGTAATTCTGCAAACCACAGGGAATAATCTTTATTTTAACCAAACCTCAGGAAGTGTATTTGTAATTTACTCTAATATTAATTTATATTTAATTATATATATATATATATAAGTAATGTTTACCCTGAACATTTTTTTTCTGTCCTATGCGGCCTATTTCTCCTCTTCTGTTTTTCTTTTTCTTTTTTTTTTTCCCAAGGGCCGCCTAACATACCGTTATACATAATTATTTTTAAAATCTAATATTTAAAAGATTTCTAATTAATCTAAACTATCCATAAATAAAATTTAAAATAATTATATGTACTAAAAAAATACTTTACGAATTAATTTTCTTCTACTTTGTTCACTTTTATTCAAGTATTCAATTTTTATATTAAAATTAAATATATTTCTTATTTTTTTTCTATCTTATTTATATTTTATTATTAATTTATATTGATTTTCCTGTTTAACATGGAATTGTTTATTAGGAAAAATTTATATTTAATTTAAAATTTATATACATATATATAATTATATATAATATGTATAAATAGTTTTAAAATAGATATTAAAGAAAAATTAATACTCAACATAATTAATCTATCTATTTTCTCTTAATCTAACTGCAACATACTTATATTTAATTTTTTTAAATATACATATTTTTTTATAATTTCCATTCCTACTTTTTTTTTATTTCCAACTGAATAAAATAAATAAATAATTAGAATTACTTTTAATTGTATGTTACTATTTTTCTTTTCAATTTAACTATTATTATTAATGTCAAATTGAATGTTTATTTTAGGAAAAATTAGTTTAAAGTCTCTCTCTCGTTTTTAGTAATGAAAGAGATCCACAATATTATTTTATGATGTCTAAGGTCTCTCAACTCCCACACCCATATATCACAGAGAAATTTGACTGAAATCAAACCTCAGCTTCCCACTTCTCTCTCTCTCTCTCTCTCTCTCTCTAGAATACATACACAAATATATATATATATATATATAGCTTCAATGGCGGTGGAGCTGGATTGAAAAGCATGAAATTTGTACTCCGCCACAGCTCCATGTATCACCGCAACTAGATCTTCCAACATCAAGTCCAAAAAGATCAAAGCTCGAAAGCTCCACCATGGTCGCCATTTTCACTGTGAAAAGCCACCGACACATTCGAAGAAGCCGCCTCTTCTTCACCGCTACTCTCGTCGCCGGCCCAAGAACCTTCTGCATTCTCTGCAAGAGTCCTCATTTTTCGATTCCTTGGTGTCCCGATTGCAGCCTCGGTCTAGAGTAAGGAACTAGCCGGGACTGCCAACCATTCTGATTTGCAAACCAAAAATCTAGGTGCAAAGAATAGATCGAGGCAAAGACCTACTAGCAATTCTGTGCTTGAATCTGCTGTTGTTCCTGATTCAGAAGATGGACATTCATTGGATGAGACAAGCAACGGGATGTCAGAAAGTGAACATTATGAGTCTGCTGGGCGCAATGATGATAGTGATGGATTAAATACTTCCGATCAGGACTGACTATATAAGTCAGTTCCCATTAGGTAAAATGATTTCCTTCATTTTTGTATTACAGAAAGGAAATCAGTGGTTTCTGGAAATCATGTTTTTTTGAATCTTTGGTATGTATAAAGGTGTAATGATGTCAACTTGAGAATTGAATTCATTTTATAACCCACAGATTTCTTCTCTCAGTGCTCTAATTCATTTGAATTCTTTTTTCTTTTTTTGTCCATTGATTAAAATTTCTTTACAAAGTTGCTCCTTTTATTCTCTCAAAACGAAAACCACATGTGATTTAACGCAATTATTGACAAGATATTCCAGTGTTTCATCGCTATAATATGTGGAAGTTTTGGAAACCAGAGAATTTCTCTAGACCAACTCAATTTTCTCTGAAGCAGAGCACTAGTTCAACTCAGAGAATTTCTCTAGACTAACCCAATTTTCTCTAAAGCAGAGCACTAGTTCAACCCAGAGAAAATTGAGTCCAAACTAAAAAATTTCTATGGACCAATCCAATTTTCTCTGAAGTAGAGCACTAGTCCTCATTGTTGTCCAGAGAAATTTGAAATTTTCTCTGTGATGTGTCCAGAGAAATTCTCTGGATCGAATTTTCTCTAGATTGATGTTGAGGGACCTTAGACATTATGAAAATATTGAGTGTCATTTATGCTGTAAAATCTTAATACGAGGAACCTTAAAAAAAATTCTCCTTTATTTTACTATATTATAATTTAATATAATATAAAATTATTATTTATATAGAAATATGTTGCAATATATCTATTATAAAAGAGTAATATATATCTTTTATAATGGATATATTGCAAAATATTTCTAAAAATAATTTATATATAGACATATATAAATAATTTAATTTAATTTTATAAAATATTATTTGAAAAGAAAAAAATTAACCCGTGCATTGCACAGGTCAACCACTAGTGGCATAATATAATTGGAGTTAGACCAAATTAATTCAAATTGTCAACTTTGAAGGCCAAAATGACAAAATTAAAACTCAAATGATTAAAACGACAAGAAATACATATATTAAAGACAAATTGTATTTCATCTATATTATTGTTATCAATGTAGACAAACATTAGAATTAGGACCAAATTTACTCCGACAGACAACTTTGAAGATCAAAATAAAAAATTAAAACTCAAATGACTAAAACATTAAGAAACACATATTTTAGAGACTAAAATTGTATTTTATCTATATTCTTGTTATTAATGTAGATGGACGTTACAATTAGGACCAAATTGACTCAAATAGACAACTTTAAGGACCAAAAAGATTAAATTGAAGCTTAAAAGACTAAAATAACAAGGAACGCATAATTTAGGAACTAAAACTGTTTTTTATCAAATTTAATTAATAAATTTTAAATTTCATCTTGTAGATTGAACAAATTGTTTTAGTTGAACACTTAAATTTTAATCAAACAAATTTTGAACTCAAAAAATTCAAAATTCACTTTTTAGTACTGAACTTTTAATTTTGCAATTTTATTAAACAGATGGACTCGCCGGTGCAACTTACACTGAAACTATGTATAACCACATGCTAACTTCACAAGACATCAAAACTTAAACAAAAACATCTTAAATAAAACTTGAACCACTTGCCATTGGAGTTTACGATGACTTTGATCATGATGGAGGCCCGATGCCAGTAAAACTAGAGCAGCATTTGGACGATGGTAAGAAAGAGTATTATTTACTTGCTTCGAAACAATCATATATGACTCAAAAGAGAAAAATATCAAATAAAGTTTATATGGTTCTATACAAAATTTTTGGTAGATTACACTTTACTGCCTTAAATTATTACTCGATATCATTTTACTCCGTTCAACTAAAACTTGACACAATGTAAAACGTGAACAGTAATAAAATTGAGCAGCAAAAACAGTTGCAACTCTTCTACAATCTATTGAATCCGAAGATTACAAGAACTATAGGAAAATAACAGAATTCTCTCAGCAAGTGTTTATAATATATTAAAATTGTTTTGCCCTAAAGCTAACAAGCTTATGTATAATAGAATGAACCCCAATTCATCTTAAGAAATAAACCAGAAAAGATAATGCTCGCTAATCAAGTCTAAATCAAAGAGAATATGAAAATTATCAAAATAGAAAGATTTGAGTAAAGCTCAAATTTGAAAACTAGAATAAAAATCACATATTCAAAAAAAAAAAAAAACAACACACTAATCTCAAACGGATCCGTCTAGACCAAGTAATTAATGAATCAATTATTTCAAAAATGGAAAAATCGCAAACTTCGAGGCCTAAACATTCGAATTTGGTCGAAATTTATTGTGCACCATGGCAAAGCAATAGGTATTGGTCATGACATCATTTTCTATGTCCCAACCGAATTTCACATCATTCCAAACATGTGTCATCTTGCGTCTACTAGTGCCTTTTATCTTTACCCTGTTTGTCCAAGAGCTTCAAAAACTCTATTGTCAAACACTATGCATCAACTCTACACTTAGTTACTTTGAATTATCACTCTACACTTAGTTACTTTGAATTATCAATCAATTTGTACATATTTGAATCATTTGTTATTGCTATGTTACATAAATAAATAAAAATTTGATATTGGATTTGCTATGACATCTTATATATTGTAGAACGTCTAAAATAATTATTAATGTATTTTTAATAAATTTGTATGTCAATTAAGAGAAGGAAAAAAAATTCTTTAATTTTATGACAAAAAGATAGATGAACCTAAGATCTTCTAGAGTGATTTTAGAATAATTGTTTTTAGATGACTGGCATTTAATTGTGGATAAATTACATTTTTTTCTCTTTATGTTTGGCCATTTTTTCACTTCGACCCTTCAAGTTTGTTTTTGTCCACTTTAGCCCTTCATGTTTTAAACTTTTCCCAATTTACTCTTAAAGTTAATTTATGTTCAAAATTATACAGAAAATAACACATTGACAATTATGTGGCATAAAAATATTTTATAATATATAACTTATACTTCTGACACAAAGTCAAACCCCAATATTATAATATTTTTTTTATATTATGCAAAGTTAGCATGACATTTTCTATATAATTTTAAATAGAAATTAGTTTTAGAAATAAAATAGAAAAAACTTAAAATATGAAGGGGCAAAGTAGGAAAAAACAAACTTTAAAGACCAAAGTGGGAAAGTGGCCAAATATGATAGGGGCAAAGTGTAATATATATATATATATATATATATCAATAAAAAGAGACTTAAATGATGAAAAAACCTTACAAAGAATGAAGAAATACATAAATAAATGGGAGACTAGTGCAGAGGTCATCATAGTGAAACAACCCAATTCCAACTACGTTGGCACTAAGGAACACACGAAATCATATGACAGCATCAGACCAACCGTTGGTAAGGAACCAACAACAAAGAAACAATCCTAAACAGCCACAAGACTATGCCTCAATTCCCAGTCAATACCAAGGCAACAACACAAATACACAAAGCAACAACTTAAAAACAAAACTTGATATGCCTAAGGTTCAAAACAATGTCCTGAACAGAGTAAGAAAAGCCTAAAAGGTTGGATTTGACCCAAAGAGCAACTCTCCACTTGACAGTCTTACACAAATCATTAAGGTTGGGTTGGTAGCCATTAAAGATGCAATCACTCCAAAGTTTCCAGACTGACCAAAGCATAACCTGTGACGCCCCAAAATTTGAGGACGTCATAATAAGGTTTAAAACTAAAAATCAGTGTCTTTTTTTTAATTATGAACTTCTAATCATTGTTGCCATCATCCATTAATTTAACAAAACATAAATTAAAAGTTCTTAAATTACAACTCCAAAGCAAACTTAAAGCTTGGTCTTAGTACATTCATGACAGAAAAACATAATTAAAAAAAAAAAAGCTAGAGAAAACTAGATAACTCAGGAAAGAGGCTTACGGGGCTTGGGCACACTTCAAGCTAATCAAGGCTGAACGTCATCTTTCAAGACCTCGGTGTTTCCTTCGGTTTCTTCGATACTAGGAAAACGAGAATGTCAATGAGCGATAAGCTCAATAAGATACTACATCCCAAAGATATCCACCCCAATAATAATACTCACAAATAATCAATACTGTGTAGTAACAGAGTAACAAGCAACGTTTAATAAAATAAGTATAACAAGAGTGCTAGTAGTTGAAATAATAACAATAGATAATAAGAACAATGGCAAACAGAAGCAGTAATTCATCATAAGGAAAATACCAAACTTTTCTTTTGAATTCTCATAGGTTTAGTCTATCATGTAAGTCTAAGTAACTTCTTGCGGAACACTATTTCCACTCAACCACTAAGCAATGGCCATGGGCAATTCTGACTTCCCTTTGGTCAAATATTCAAATGTTACTTGCTATAACTACTAATGATGTCCACGCATCAAGGTTACGTACCCAAGTCATGATATCACAATCTGTCCCAAAGGAATGGTCTATGTTGAGACGCCCACACCACTAACCTTATATCACTTATACCAATAAGAGCCAAAATACCTTCCCGTGCCACGTTAGCGTTCGCAACTCACTCGTGCTAGAATCTAAACCGGACTCACCCCATCACTTTTAACTTTTAATGCATCAGCTCAAGTTCGTATTTCTTTACTTCGTCAAATTCATATTTTGATACATGTGCGAGTTTTAGTTTGAAAACCATAGTGACATAAGCTTTATATAGCACGACACAACAATGTATGGCAGCCAAAATGAATATTACAGAAATATCTTAGGAGTCATCATAAAATTTCTTAGAATTTCCCACACTTCTTATTTTCAGCACTGAATTATTGGACTAAAAATAAGGAAACCCATACCAAACAAAGTTCAATTATTACAATATTTTAACTGGTGCTAGTTCATTGGGTTATGAAAATATTTTCGAGAAGAATTCCAGGGCTAAAAATGATGTTAAGATAGAGAAATAAAATTTCGAAGAAAAACTAATTTCTGGGACAGTGAACTATAGCAACTTCCAGCATAGGTAATCTGTGTTTGAAAAATAAAAAGGGGCCTCAAACGATATCAAAAAGAGGTAAGGCCAAAACGTTTTTCTAGATATTTGAGTTGAGAACACATTTACAGAAGAGCTTGAAGACTAAAAACCAATGGATGATAGTCAAAAAAATTTTGCTAAGAAAATTAGACAGATTCTGTTGCATTTTAGTAAAACTGCAATTTCTCCTCTTAGACTTATCCATTTTCTATGAAATTGGCGAAAAATGAAAGGTAACTCATATATATAACCATCCCAAGTGGTCGTGCAGAAAAATATCATTTGTAGAGAAAATGGGACCTGTTTGAATTCACTATTTCTACTGTGTTGTAAGCAACACTTAGGATAAATATTTATTTCGGTAAGAAAATGGTGTCCAATGATTTTATAAAAAAAATTCACGTGTATAGAACACCTATATCTACTCCCGATACAAAAATATTTTAAACAAAAGTTATTTCAATTTATTAGAACATTTTTCAACCGATAAAATCTGAAACAGTGAAGAAAATAGTAGTTTCACGTAAAAGTGAACTAACCTTATCTCATTTCACCCTCATGCAAGATTATTTCAAAACAATAGAGAATATTTGAACACATAAGAATATAAAATTAGTAGCTAAATCATCTAATCTATGCATGCAAAGAATGAATAGAAATCATATAGTCATGAAATTCTCATTCTATCAAAATGTGAACATACATTGAGCTATTATAATCACACTTGGTATGTATGTATTAATAATGCATGCTCTTACATATATATAACATATAAATTCAATTAAGAATATCTAAGGGAGGATAGAGGTAAAGTATTCTTACCTCAAGAGCTTTTACAAACTATGCTCAAGATTAGTTTCAAAATGGTGACCACCAAGCACCCTCTCCTCTCTCCTTCTTTTTTCTTTTCTTTTCTCCTCTTTCTTTTTCCCTTACTCAGTCGTGTGTGTAGGAATAGAGGCACTAAAGCGTTCAATATAAACGCAAAGAAGTGGAGAAGTTTATTTAATTAAGAATTTATTTATTTAGTTATTTCTTTATTTATATGCCATCTTATTGGTGAAGTGTGTTCTCTTTCCTTACACACCTAAAATGGCTAAGGAGGTTGAGTGTAAACAATCTCTTACACATCATGCATGCCTTACATTGTTCAAGATAACCCTTGGAAATGGGAGAGGCCATCCGACCATCTCTCTCTCTTTCTCATTTTCATTTTATTAAATAATTTTATTTATTATTTTTATTATTTTTTATTTTTATTTTTGTGTGTGTACAAAACAAAATCAATGTATATATAACCTACTCACTAGATGTTTTGCTCCCTACTACCCTCTAACTAACTTAGTTATTATTTATTTAACCATTTAGTTTCCACATCTGTATTTAGATACAAAAATTTAATCACAAAGAGATAAATAATTTTATTTAAAGGAGTTTAATATTGGTATTAATTATGATGCTATTAACATTATAATTTAATAATTTAATAATCACTATTAATTGATTTAATATTGTTATTAACAAATTAATTAGTTGTCTAAAAATTCAGGTTCTTACACTTCTCTCTTCCTCTTTTCCCATGTCTTTCTTTCTTTTCTTTTGTCATCCTCTCTCAGCCATGTGTGAGCGAAAATGGGAGGAGAAGACTTACTATATAGGCCACTAAAGCTTAGAAGAAAAGAGAACAAATAAATAAATAAATATAAAAATGTTGCCACCCATGCTCACACAATTTAGCCTATAGAAGAGGTTGAGTTTATGACATGGTCTTACACCATGTATATTATAGCGATTCTGGTTGTTACCCGACCCTTTTGTATCTTGCACTCGGGTTTTGTGGTTTCATAGTGTTGTTCATGTCTTTTTCCCCTCATACTTCCTTGAGTTTGGCTATTGGATTGTAATGCTTGCGTTTGGAACAGGTTGATTACTTGGTTTTCAAACTTTTGTTGCCCAGAATTTTACTCCTCCGCTTGAGTGGCACTTCTTGCGCTTAAGCGGGTTTTGTGAACTCTCAGTACTTTTACAAGTCTATAAAACTACAGGGAGAATGTATTCTACACTCGAGCGTTGGTCTATTGTCTGCAAAACTACTAGGAGTGTGCATTCTGCGCTTGAGCGTCACTTCTTGCGCTCGAGCGGAACAACTTATTGTGTCTGACGCTCGAGCGTCACTTCTTGCGCTCGAGTAGACTGTGCATCTATCAATTCGTAGCAGCACCTTTCTACATCACTTTTTCATATGTTTTCCTCTCAAAACCCTAGATTTAGAGCCTCTCTCTCTCAAACTCACACTCTCTCTCTCTACATTTTCACCAAGATTTGGAGGTTTCTCTACCTATGTGCCTTTGTTAAAGAGGTAGAGCATCTCAAGAGCTTCGCTTTGGTCCGAATAAGACTTGGTTTCGGCGTCTTTGAAATTTCTTCATTGCTTTGCTCGTCTTTTAAATTTGAGGTAAGAACTTTCTACACTTTTCTATGAGTTTTAACTTAGTTATTTGTTGATGTGTAAAGAATATTGGAATTTGGAATGATTTTGAACAAATCTAGGGTTTTGGTTTAAAATCAAAAAAGGGGTTTTTCAAATGTATGAATTAAAAATGGTTATGGGAGTAGATATGAGGTTGTCTTGTGATACATTTGTTGATTTTGATACCCAGATGGATTTTGGAAGAAAAATGAAGTTTTGCCCTAAAATGTTTCAAATAGTTATTTTGTATAAGTAAATGAAATTGGTATTGAGAATATGAAATTGGATAGATGTTTATATAAATGGTGGAGTTGGATATGTATTACCTTTCACCTACGGAAATTTGGATAATTTATCTGTCTTAGAAATTGTATATCTGTTTAGAAATATCTGTTTTATCCTATCGATGGAGGATAGCTATGATTGCTGTAGAAATTGCATGAGGATTTAGTGAATTGAAACTAATCTCGTATTCGTTGTCATTGAATATGACTATGTCTTTAATACATTGTAAATGTAATGTTTGGAAGAAGAAATGGGATGTACTCTATTGAATTAAGTTGGCCTATGTGTCCAGGATGAAAGTCCCGAAAATCGCGTGTATACATGGGTGTCGATTCTCGCGGATGAAATATTCGTAAAATGGCAAATGGAATTGTTTGTATAATGCCTGTGTTCGGTAGGGACCCACTGAGTTGCATCCTCAGTTTGGTTGTCTGAATGAAATGGAAATGACTCATGAACAGAGATAAAACGGATTGAAAGATAAATTTGTCATAATGGGGTTTTGTAGAAGAGTTGTGAATGGTTGATCATAGGCATTGTGTGCATGTCATACTTATATCTTTGTTAAGATTCATACATTGTGTCAGATTGTTTCTATTGGGTTTTAGCTCACCCTATTTAGGAAAAAACTATTTTCAGGTGTCAGTAATATGCCTCCGCCAAGACAATAGGTTGGAAGGATTTGGAGCAAGAGTTTCTCTTTTGTTTTATTTATTTTTTATAGCCAAGGGATTTATTTGTATTGAGCTTACGACTCAATTTTGATGTACCCAATTCTTGGCTTGAAAAGATGTAAGCCATTAGGGCATATGAACATTTGTTTAGCTTTCATTTCTTATCACCACTTGTCATACATGCTGTAGATTCAGGATGAACAATCATTTTGTACATCAATTCTGATTAATGAAAGCTTATCATTTCGATTATGTCATCTTGTATTGGTTGTTTGGAGTTGGATTATTGTAATTATTTCGAGACGTTACATCCATACTCAAAGCAAGCCCAAGAAGGCCTAGGGAAGGGGGCAGTCGGCCACCCCTTTATTTTCCTTTATTTTATTTTTTTTGGGACACTACATTATTGATCTATCTATCTAACATCTAACTAAAAAGTTTATTCCTAACTAACTTTCAATCAATTTAGTTCATATTAATTTAGTTTCCTTAACTTGAATTACCTGTATTAAAGTGACTTAATATAATTAAAATTTATGGTTGATTTTCTAAATTGGATTATATAAGTTAAACAACTAAATATATTTATCACGATATATGTAATCGAGTATAATTGAAATTGCAATATAGTACGATTTTTGAAATAAATCAATTATATGAAAATACGAGTTCTCACATAACCAAAGGGACTAATTTCCAAAGCTTCATTAGAACCTTATTACATTTAATGCCCATTCACCAGTGCAACACATCAACAACTGAAGCAGGTGTTGCTCACTGATAATCCCACCAAAGTAGCAGATCAGCCCAGGTCTTCCAAATGCCAATGCACAATAGTAATATGTGATTTAAGGATTCAGGTTCAGTCTTACAGAAGGGGCAAACATTGTTCAAGCTACTGCTAAGCACTCCAAGTCTTTGTAGAAAATCTATAGTTTTGACCTTACCCTTTAAAACTAACCAACCTAGAAATTGAACTTTAGGTGGAGCCACATTCTTCCATAGTAATTTTGGAATCAATAGCTTAGGCCCATGGTGTGCTTCCAACTATAATCTAACGGATGCAATGGTGAACTGCCCAAATGAAGACCTCTGCCACCTAAGAGTATCTGGAAGGAGTGGTCTCAGACATGGTGCCTCATTTAGCATTAGATAGAGTCTATTGACCTCAACTTCCTCCCAAGACCATAAATGCCTTCTGAAAGTCAGGTTCTAACCCCTGTGAATTCCTTTGTTTTGCACAAAATAATCCAAGGGTTTTTCCTTATCAACAGACAAACTGAAAAGCCTAGGAAATTTATCTTTCAGTTTGGTATTCATCAACCATTTATCCAACCAGAAGTGGACCCTTCTACCATCACCCACTATAATTTTTGTATTGGATAAAAAATAATCAAGTAAATCTGGATTAGCATCAGCCACAGTTAGAATTCCCTTCCACACATTTGACAAGTTCCCAATAGCCTCAAGATTAAACAACCAACACCCACCAACAGCTCCATACATACTATCAATAACCTGTTTCCAAAGTGCCTTCTGTACCACCCCATATCTCCACCACCACTTTAGTAATAGGTTGTTGTTTATTTTCCTAACTTTCACAATTCCTAATCCTCATTGACTCTTGCTTATTGTGATAGATTTCCAATTAACTAGATGCACTTTCTTTTTTAACTCTGAGTTCCCCCATAAGAAGGCTGCTTGCAGTCTATCAATTATTTTTTCCACTCCTTCAGGTAGTTTGAATAAAGATATTACAGCGTTTCTGGCTTAGACCCAACCCATTGTATGTTTTGGATCCGGGTTTCGTGTCTTTTATAGTTATTCATGTCTTGTTTCCCCATATACCTCTTTGAGTTTGGTTATTGAGTTGTATTGGATGCGTTTGGAACAGGTTGGTAGCTTGTTTTTTTTAAGCTGTTGATGCCCAGAATTATGTTCCTACGCTCGAGCATCACTTCTTGCACTCGAGAGCGGTCCTTGTGAACTCTCAGTACTTTTGTAGGCCTGTAAAACTACTAGGAAGTGATATTTTATGCTCGAGTGAAGCTTTTTAAGCTCGAGCAGTCTTGGCTCGAACAGCCCTTACTACGCTCGAGCGTTGGCTTTCTATCTGTAAAACTACTAGGAGTTTGTATTTCATGCTCGAACGACAATTTCTTGTGCTTAAGCGGTCACATCTTTTGTGTATGTATGCTCAAGCATCACTTCTTGCGCTCGAGCGATCTGTGCGTATATCAAATCGCAAAACCACCTTTTTAGGTCACTTTTTCATTTCACATTCTCTCTAAACATTCCAAAAACCATAGATCTAGACACACTCTCTAAAAGCTTACATTTTCTCACAAAAACACCAAGATCTAGTGATTTCTTCACCCTACTCCCTTTGTTAAAAAGGTAGAACACTCCATAGGCTCTCTTTTCATCCGAATAAAAGTGGATTTCGGCTTCTTTGAGGTTTCTCCACTCTCTTCTTGGTCTTCTAGCTTCGAGGTAGGGATTCTCCACATTCTAGTATGGGTTTTGCCTTTACTATTTGTTATTTCAAAAGATTATAGTGGTTTGGGAGTTTTTGGAAAAAAAAACTAGGGTTTAAAATCAAAATGTGAAAGACGAGTTTTCAAATGGTTTCTTGAAAAACGGTTGTGATTATGAATTTGGGGTTGATATACGTTTTTTTTTTTTAAATGAGATATTTCTTGCATTGAAATGGATTTTCAAAAAGAAAGGGGTTTTGCCCTAAAATGTCAATGTTGAGATTGTAAAAAGAACATGGAATTGATATTGGTAATTGCGAGCTTGAATTGATTATAATGATGAGGGTGGAGTTAGATATGTACTATCACTCCCATTTGAGATTTTCGAAAAGTGTATCTTTAATGGAAATCTATTTATTTGTTAGAGATATTTGTTTTGGGCTATCGGTGGAGGATAGCTATGAATGTTGTAAAAATTGCATGAGGATTAGGTGAACAAAAACTAAATTCTCATCCATTTTGTATTGAGCATTATTGCATACTGATTAATACATTAGAAATGTATATGATTTTGATAAAGAAGGGTGAATTTGGGAAGAAGGTGTGTAACACCACAGTTAAGTTAGCCTATGTGTCCAGGATGAAAGTCCCGAAAACCGCGCGTATACATGGGTGCCGATCCTACAGACAAAATATCTGTAAAATGGCAATAGTAATGCTTGCATAGACTACGTTTACATAGGTCGCTGTAGCTTGCTTTTCGTGCTCCTTTCGGATACGATAGCCCAACAGTTCGGACTCCCGTGGTTCTGAATCTAATTCCACAAGTGCAATGTGAAATAGATAAACACAAATGAGTCCAAATCCGTCAAATCTTTTGAAAAATCAATTTTGAATCAAAATGCCAAAAATGAACTGATTTGCCAGATACAGAGTTGCCACCTAAATATTTTGAGAAAATTAGGAAACCCGAGACTCATGCCAAAGACCACTTATCTGTCATCACCAAAGTGTCTCGCACTTATCTGTCATCACCAAAGTGTCTCGGCTCGGGAACTTTGGTATGAGAAGGGAATGTAATGAATTGAGCACCCCACTCACTCGATCAAAGATCAACATCTACTAATCTTGATGTGATTCTTATTTACATTATATGCTCTTGTTCCGATTTATTAAGCTAATTTACTATGTATTGCACACAAGTATAGTCTAATTTGGAAAAATTAGAACACTTGGATTTCATGTTTGTTTGAAAGTTGTTTTGAATATGTACCACTTGAAAACGTGATCTCATATGTATAATACTCAAATTATCCCAATTTAAGCAATTAGTCTTTATCCACTGGCATTCAAGCAAGTATATCACTTAAGCACTTAGTCTCATGGAAAATATGCCTAATATGACAACAATCACACATATGTAATATGCTAAAGCAATAAGTGCTCACCTAGTACTCCAAGGCAAGCTAAAAGAAATAAAAAAAAAATTAAAAAAAATGCATGATCTTATTGATGCAAGTGCCTAATACAACACATACAAGAATGCAACTAGTAGGTTCGATTGTCTAATATGCCATGTGAATCACTTTGATAGCATGCAGTGGCGCACGTATTCAAGAAAGTAATGAACGACAATGCCGTTAGAATGATAAGTCGAACCCTATGCATGTGAGACAAATGGATGCAAATCATGAAAATGCTAAAAGAAACATGATGTTCTACACTATCCATCATAAGCAAGTAAATAAAAGAGAGAATGAAATGGGGGTTGAAAGACATACACACATTATTACATTTTGCCCTCGCGCAGGAGGGTCCAAATGAATGTCCTTGCTAATTACCGAATTAACTAACTATTATAATACCAAAATGAATGAATCAACTACACTAGCTAATTATTACAAATTAGAATCGAACTAACTAATTAGTTACAATACAGAATTAATTAAGCAATTAATTATTACAAGTCCACTACTTTAAATACAACATGCTACTGTTACAAATAAGTTTAATGGGCCCCGAGAAATGAGGGATGATTCCTGTATGCACGCGGATTTCCATCCGAAAATGCTCTCTGTTCTATTGCATAGTCAGAAAATTAAACTATTATTTGCCTTAGCTTCTGCTTTATTTTGCAAGGAAAAATACACTGCCTGGCTGAAAAAGGTGGCTGGCCAACCAGAAGAAGTGGTCACCCATACAGTAAAGGTGGCTGGCCAGCCACTAATGTTTGGTACTGTCCTACTACAACAGACATAAAACAGAGCACAAATAGAGTATTTTCAAGAGATGTTTGTCCACCATGCCTCTCCTTATCATCAAACAGATCAAAGGAGGGATAGGCTTGGTTTACAAACCATCAATCGATGCAAACTCGTTGCATGATGGTCTATAAAGCAAGAAACAAAAGCTTAATAAATGAAGCTAAAAGACCAACAAAAACCTATCCTTATCATAATATTGATCAAAGGAAGTGGTTGACATTGAATCTTGGATCATTATCATCACTAACAAGTATGAAATGACTCAAGACTCAATAGGTTCAATTAACGTCCGATTAAACCCAAGTTGATTTTATTATCTTGTTCCACTTTAGCCCCAATTATTACTTCTTTTAATTACATTTCCATTCTTTAGTCATTTTAGTCCAAAAATGATAGTTAAGTCCACTAAATGGAGAAGAGTGTCAAACAAGAAGTTGTTTGGGGGCATGAGAGAGAGGTAATGCCCTGGTAAAGAACTTCCGAAGAGATTAAACCATTTAGCATTGTATGGTCCCTTTCTCAAGCTTAAACAACACTCGGTTGAAACAATTCTCAAAGAAATGAAAAGCCAAGAAAAGAGGGAGGGTGCAGAGATGATTACATAATAAATGCTATCAACTCAAATAGGTTGGTGGCTAATGCCTAAACCATCAAACCTATGAGGACCACTACACTACAAGCATGCTATACAAAGCATAAATGAAATAAACAACCTAAAACAGTCCTAAAACAGCTCAAAACAGTGCTAGAATTAACATGGAAAAGGTTGAAAAAGTTAACTAAAATAATGAAAAAATTGAACTAGCAAACAAGCATAAGGAGGGGTGGCTAACCCCTCCATTTTTGGGACATCAAAACTACATTTTTAGCCTCTGAAAAACTCTAAAAATCAGTGGTAAAAAGATGGAAAAAAAAAAGTTGAGGAAAAGATAGGAAACACAAGGGCAAAGCTTGGAAAACAAAGTTAAAAGAAGGGTGGTTAACCCCTCCACCTTAGATAGCTCTAAACCATAGGTTTCAACCCATAAAATAGCATAAAAACAGTTCAAAAATAACAAGAAAAGATAAGAGAGAAGTAGTGCAGAGATGTTCAAAATTATACGTCTTGAAGAGAGGTAATTCCTTTGTTGAACAAGTTCTCACTCTCAAGGGCTGGGATTTGAGCTCAATAGCCTCAACAAGAAGAGCTAAATTTTTGGTTTAGAAAGTGTAGAGAGAGAGTGTGTAGGTTGCAAGTTAGAGAGGGGGAGTGCTATGCAAGTTTTGGGGTCTTTGAAATTTTTTCTAACCTAATTCCAAGAGAGGTGGTCAAGTATATATAGAAAAACATGTTATTATGCCGAAAATATCTGTATATAGACAACTGGTGCAGTGCATGCACCTGTAGGAACAGCTGGTAACAAATATCTACAAAAATCTGCTTTACCGAAACAAGTGGCCGGCCGGCGACCTTTAGTGGAGAACTGTACACTCATTTTGGCCTATGGGGAAACTTGGCTGAAAAATCTACCTCTCAAGACACCTGGTCGGCCAGCCACTAAAGGGTACGGCCGTACACAAAAAGTGGCCGGCCGGCCACAAAAATTTGTTTTTAAGTCCGATTTCAAACAAGCATATCCTTCATACGGACTCGATTTTAGGTGATTCTTGAGTCTAAATTGAAACCCCGGAAGTCTACTTTCCAATGGTGTGGCCTCACATATAAATTCTAAGTGTGCAGAGAGATGTGCCTAATTTAGTGAAGGTTACTCATTTCTATCTTGACGGATTGATGCCCAACCGTTTCCCCAACTAGTTTTCTTCCCTCCTCTCCTCTTTCCTTTAACTCCAAATCTATAAATAAGATGTTTTTAATTATTTTTCAAGGTGTTCACCTCCCTTCCATTTATTTCTACTTTGTCCTTACTCAGTTTATCGAAAAGTGCAATATTTAAATGAAATGCGAGCCTTAGAACATCGTAGAAAAATTTGAAAAAATATTTTGAAAAAGAGGATTTTAATGTCTAAAATAGGTTCGGTCAAAATGGGGTCTAAGGTTGGGATTTAGAAGCTCTTCTTGTTGAAGAAATCAAACATTTGTACAACATAACTTTTATCATTGAGTGTTCAACCTGAGACGCCCAAGTCTTAAAGGCTGTCAAAAATGGGATGTCTACAGTCCCGTTTGATGAATTCCCGTGAACGAAATATCTGTGAAAGGTGGTACTTGTTTGAGATTCCCAAAGTTGTACTTCACTACCCTGTTTACTATTGTAAAAGAGATGATTTGATGAATTATGATATAAACTTGGCATAGCATGATTTTTGAAAGGAAATGTAAAACGTTTTGGCATGGGCATTTCATATACATTGCATATGCATTCACCTTATGAATTTTTCAAGATTTATACATTGTATTGTAGTATTTCTACTTGGCTTTGACTCATCCTATGTGGGAAAACCATTTTCAAGTACTGGTGATATGCCTCCACCAAGGACTTAGCTTGGGAGAATTGTGGAACTGAAGGCTCATCGTTGTTATTTTGTTTTCAACTTTTGTACAAGCCTAGGGCTTTATCTGTATTGAGCTTAAGACTCACTTTTGATGTACCCAAGCATTGACTTGGAAAGATGTAAGCCATTAGGGCACATGGTTATCTGTTTAGCTTTCATTTCTTTTCACTATCTTATAACACATGTTATAGATTCAAGATGTATTGTTTATGAATGTATATCACATGTGTCCCATTTTGTATGTCAAACTATGATTAATGAAAGCTTATCATTTCATTTATATTGCTATTTATTAGCTGTTATGAGATAGGTATATTGTATTTATCTCGGGGCGTTACAGATAGATACTAACCAGGAAGGCTGGACATAACAAATTTTATTAAGGTCACTCTGCCTACAAATGAGTAATTTTCTTTTCTAGAGGGCCAATTTTGACTTGATTTTATCCACCACGGGTTGCCAAGACTTCCTTCTTCTAGTGTTAGCACCAAGTAGCAGTCCCAAATACTTAGAGGCAACTTCTGGCACTGACAATTGAGTTTAGTTACAAATTCGTGGGCAAGACCTTCATCAATTCCGATTCCACAAAGCACACTCTTATGAAAGTTTATTTTCAAGCTTGATATTATTTCAAAGCATCTAAGGATTCTTTTTATTGTCACCATCTCATCCCACTTTGCTTCACAGAATATTATAATATTGTCAGCAAATTGAAGATGGGATAGTTTTAATTATGTTTGGCCCACTGAAGCACCCTTGATTAGCCCCAGATCTTTTACTCTTTCCAACAAAAAGTTAAGGCCTTCAGCTGCAATGTTGAAGAGAAAGGTGAAAAGAGGATCTCATTGCCTTAGGCCTCCTTTGGGGGAGAATTCATTAGTTAGAGACCCATTTACCAGAAAAAAAATTCTAGCTAAAGTCACACATTCTTTCATCCAACTTATTCATAAATCACCAAAACCAAAGTTTGATAAGATAGACCACAAATAGTTCCAGTTAACTGAGTCAAATGCTTTTTCAAAATCTAACTTAAGAATGATACCCTTCTTTTTGGCTTTCTTCAACCAATCCACCACCTCATTTGCTATCATGATTCCATCAAAGATATGTCTACCTCCTAAAAAAGTAGTGTGGACTTCACTAATTATCTCAGGCATCACCTATCTCAACCTTTTTTATGACTTTGGTTAGAATTTTTAAGCTAAGTTCACTAAGTTGATTGGCCTATAGTCAAAGAGGCTAGTAAGATTGTCCATCTTGGGAATAAGAGTAATGAATGAACTATTTAAGCCTTTAACCAATTTTCCATTGAAATGAAATTCCTGCATAAAGTTGAAACTTCTTCGTTCATGAACTTCCAACACTTTTGGACATAAGACATATTGAATCCATTCAGTCTAGGGGCTTTGTTCCTATTGCATTCTTTCACAGCCCTTCATACTTCATCAATGGTAAATTGAGCTTCCCAAACATCTATTACCTTAGTTCTACTCAGTGACACAAAGGACCTAGCTAATTTTGGTCTAGAAACCCATTCCTCTAAGAAAACTGTGGAGAAACGTCTTAAGACTTCTTGTTTTATCATCTCAAGGTCATCAAATCTGACTCCATGAACCATCACTGAGTCCAACAAATTTCTGCTTTACCTTTTGCTTGCAATTATGTGGAAGAATTTGGTGTTTTGTCCTCATTATGTGCCAAATTCAATCTAAATTTTTGAAACCATATCCAGTCATTCCTCTTTCTCCATTTCCAAACCAAGCTTCTTACTTCCCTTCTATTTGTGGTCTCTTGAGTATCAAGTGGTCTTGTTTTTGCTAAGAGATCAAAAGTATGGAGATCATCTTCATCTTTTTTTAGTTGATTCACTACATTTGAAAGACCTCTTGATTTCATTTTTTCAAATCCAGTTTCAAAGCACTAAGCTTCATCATCAATATATAACCAACCCATCCTTGAACAGAGGATTCAGCCCAAGATTTCTCCACTATTGCTAAGAAATTAGAATCAAGGGTCCAAGTATTTAGAAATCTAAAAGGCCTATGACCCCAAATTCTCACATCCTCCATTAGGAGCAAGGGGCAGTGACCAGATACTCCCTTAGGTAAACCCCAAAGCTTGAAACATAATTTATCCACCATAAAGGTTTTATAAGAAAATTGTCAATTTTGCTCCATCTCTCACTTTCCATACAGTTGCACCAAGTGAAATTTCTTCCAAGCATAGGGATGTCAACTAATGCTAGTTGGTCAATGAAATTATGAAAATCTTGCATCCCTCTATCCCTCATAGTGCATCCTTTTCTTTTAGCAATATATCTTATTTCATTGAAGTCCCCTCCCATACACCAAGGTTTCAAGTAATGAGGTTTAAGCATGATGATTGAGTCCCACAATTTTCCTCTTTTAATAATATCGTTAGGTGCATAAATATTAATTACAACACACTCAACGAGATCATGCGTGGTACCTGAAAGATTTATAAGATTCCTGGTACTACAATAATCTAACAATGTGAAGACAGTTGGATTCAATATGCATAGTAGTCCTCATGATCTTCCTTTAGCATCCATTGCCATAAATTCCATATTGTCTCATGGCCAGATTGATTTGGCATCTCTGTCTTGGATATTGTTTCTCTTAGTTTCCTAAATAAGTAGAACATCAACCTTTCTCTCTTTTATAATATTTTTTATTCTACACCTTTTCTCCGACCTTCTCATTCCTCTAATATTCCAAGCGAGTATCTTCATTAGAAACAGATTTCACCAAAAACCTAGGTTCGGCCACCCTTCTTTCCATGTTCATTACCGGCCAATCTTTGTGTATCTCTTTCTTCCAGTTCAACTATTTTTCTCACCACTTCTGCTTCCTTGCCTTCTTAGTGGATGTCCAAAGTCTTTCATACTTGGATGGTAGTTTGGTCTTCGTCGAGCAACTTTCTTCTTCTTTTTCTACTATTCTAATTAAATGGCAATTTACGAAATTGATAGGGAAATAGCAACAACAGCTGCCCTGAAGATTGCACCCCTTTAGAAGAAATTGGGATTGATTGTCCCTTTCGGTTTGGTCTTCACTTAACTCTATTACTTCCTTCTGATCCTCCATTCTTCTTATGAAAAGAAAAGTTGATTTTCATTCCTTGGGTAGATCCAAAGCAACCTGTAATCCTCTAGGCTTGGGCCATGTTATTGATGATGAAGTTTGTAGCATGGACCGAATAATTGTTAATGGGAATTGTGTTTCCCAATTACCACCTCTAAGTCGATATTGGGTTTTTCCACTTCAAATCCATTAATGCTTTTTACAAAGCCCAGAGTGTAAATATTACCATCAAGTGTAATGATGCTACGTACTTCTAGATCTAATGATTTCTCTGCCAACATGCACTCCTTTAACCTATTGTTGCCTTATCGTTTGGTTTCTCAAAGCCACTATCTGTTGCTCCTACTATGGTTTCTGACACCCAACTTTCCTTTACATCTTTATCTGCTATAATGCTTGGTAATGTGTCCTCGTTCCAGTTGGCCACCTCATTTGATTTGGCCACATCATCCTCCATGCATGCATCCACATTTGCCCACATCATCGCTTCTTTTCCATCCTCCTCTATTCTCAGAGCAATGTTCATTGCTTCTTCTCCAGTCTCCTCTCCATTCTCAGATTCTTCCTTATCTACCTACCTACAATCACATTGACACTGGCTCATCTCCATTACCACAAAGGAGTCAAAATTTTCATACACCCTCACTGGGTAATCCGCTCATTTGTTCTTTACCAACACAACCTCATTTATGAAATCCATGCAGTTGGTGATAATTCTAACTTTCCCGCAATGAAAGGAGGTTTCTTTGGTAATATTCTCATCGAATTGGACCACTACTCCCCATAATACTCTTATGCTCCTGAATGTTTCAACATTCCATAGATCAAAAGGAATGCCAAAACAACTGATCCAAACACACCTTTCTTGTTCAATGAGTGCTCCAGCTTTCCATTCTTGCATTGATTCACACCAATCAAATATCCATTCTTCATGGCTCTTCATATCTTGCATTGCATTGAAAGTTAGGACTACTAATCTTCCACTTCCCAATCTAATAGTTATGTCCTTGAGACCTCTTTTCCTACATTCTTTCTGAAAATCTAACAATGCAAAAAAGAAAGAGAGAGAGAGAGAGAGAGAGAGAGAGAGAAAAAAAGGACTTAAATTTGATGATCAAGCTCTCAAAGCCAAGCATTCCCTATTTCTTTGGCTTGAATGGACAATATACATTTTTGAAAAGTATTTCCCCTTCTGACCACCTCTGCATAAGAGTTATGTCTTGCTAGTTGGAATCTTTGTTGTTGACCTTGAATGATGTGATGTTGCCTTTTTGATGATTCACTCTTGGCCCAAGGAATGGCTTGCCCTTCCTCACATTCTTCCTCTAACCTTTTTGATACTTTGCTCCCTTTACTTTGAGTTCCTCATTGTCACACCATAGCCCATTGGCTTTTTGTACTGTAACTTCTGCTGCCACTAGGTAGTCAAATGTAACAAAACCAAATCTTGAGCTTGTTGCCTTCCTCCTTTTCATGGGGATGTCGACATCTTTCACCATTCCAAACTTAGTGAACAAACCAAATAAGCTCTTCAGGTTCATGAAGTCTAGGATATCATCTACAAAAACGATGAACAAGCCTCCATGTTGAGATTCAGATGCTAGCTTTATTCCTCCTTGCCTTCGAATCACTGGACTCCACCCTCCTAGATCTCTTGCACTTTTATCTCATTTCTTCATTTTTTTTCTTGTCCTCTAATATCTGTGTTGACTTGAGACAAAGTGTAATTTACTCTTTAATTTTACAAAAATTGAGAGTACACTAATCATTTCACACTGCTTGAGATTGGAGTTTTAGAGGCGTTTAAAAAACGCTGCTATAGGTTTCAAAAACGCCGTCAAATCCCTTTGTGGCATTTAGCACCAAACGTCGAAGACATGGCCGTTGCTATAACTCTATGGCGCTTTAGAAACGTCACTATATTACTATAGGTGACGTTTTCTAAAACGCTGCTAAAAGTTCTTCTAACGGTAACATGACGTCACCATGCTATTTAGCGATGTTTTTAAAACGCCGCCATATCTCTCTTTTCAAAACTCCAACTGTTGGTATGCTATTGAGCGACGTTTTTAGAAACGCCGTGATAGCCCCTTTTTTTTTAATTATGCTAATTTTATGTTATTGAACTAAAAAAATACCTATAAAAAACTGAAAAACTAGGGATAAATTTTTCATAGTCAGCCATATTCGATATAAGCACAGGCTCATAAGAACCAAATTGGAGATGGAAACAACCAAAGTGTCTGTTGCGCATAGTGTGTAAGCTCCAAATGCATTTTCCACTACCTTTGCCCACATGGCATGGTGTGTAAACTCCAAATGCATTTTCCACTACCTTTGCCCACATCCCGTTTGCCACTGGTTGACAATACCAAAGTGGTTCAAAACCCATCTTCAAGCAAGCACTTAGGGTGTGTTTGTTTTGACAGATTAGGCATGGGATTAGATTATTAGTCCCACCGGACTAATAGTCCATTGTTTGGTTCAATTTTTTTGCTCCGGACTATTAGTCCCTTATATGAGGGATAATTGTATCCTAAGGTGGGGGGATTATTTTCATGAGATTGGTATCCCATGAGATTAATGTGTGAAATGTCCATTTTACCCCATACTATTACTTAGCAAACAATTAGAAAAGATAAATAATCTTTTGAACATTTATAAATTATTTTTTAGTGTTGTTAATTTAAAATTATATATTAAATAAAAAATTTAAACTATAAATTATAAATTATAAATTTAATTTAATTAAAAATTATGGCCTTATAAATTAAATTTTGTGTGTTGTTAAAAAATTAAATTTACATATTAAATAAAATTATTTTTTTAGTGTTGTTAATTTAAAATTATATATTAAATAAAAAAATAAAAAATATAAATTATAAACTAAATTTATTTAAAAATAATAAATTATAAATTATGGCCTTATAAATTAAATTTTTTTTGTGTTGTTAAATTATAAATTATAAATTATAGATTACAAATTTAAAATTATATATTAAATAAAAATTATAAATTACAAGAGTAAAATAGTCTTTTAAACATTTATCCTTATCTAATCCGTCTAACCAAACATTGAATTCACTAAAAATAATCCAATCCAGAAATCTAATCCCATGACTAAACAAACACGGCATACAAATCCAATCCAACTAAATAGTCCGAAAATAATGTATCCCGAAACTAACAGTCTGATGAATTACAATCCCCCTTATCCAGTCCGTCCAAATAAACACTCCCTTAGTGTCTACAGGTCTGTCTATGGTTCTATCCACTTCCACTACAAAAACATTACAGACTGTATGCTCTCCTTGAACTCATAAAGAGTTGTAGTTCACAAATAAGATAAGTCAACTGCTTAGGATATGTACTATTCTTGGAAAAATAGATCAAACCAATTTCAATTATAGTGATCATATGTAACATATCTAAAGCTGTTATAGAAAATAGATTTAACAAAAGTCAACCCTTCTTGATTCAACACAGTTCTTCCTCCCAACAAATCAAATTTAGTTGGTGAATGAAGCAACTTGTGACTACTATATTTTAGGTAAATAACTGAAGTATCAAGATTTTTTTTTTTAATATTTCTCGTAAAAAAAATTCCATTAATACAAAGAAACGAAGTTGTTTTTTCGGACCAGAAAAAAAATAAAAATAAAAATAAAAAATCTGAAAAATTACCTGCGTCACAACTTAATACAACAGAAATACATTTGATATACATATATAAAGAGTTACTGTTTTTGTTGCTGAATTTAGCGAAACACTCATGAATGCACATACAAAATAAATAAAAATAAATAAATAAATAAATAAATATATATATATATATATAACTTTAATGACATCTCCATTGGAGCACCCGACTGCTATAATATAGCTATGACAGCTCAAATAGCAACCCCATAGGAGCTGCTCTGGGAGGGTAAAAGTATGAGGCAAAGGCCTCTTAGAAGGAAAAACGCTAATGCACAAGACTGTTACTTTCTCCTATACAGAGAATTTATCTTTTTAATAGGGAGGGACAAGCATCTGTTTTACAAATGACAATAAACGGATGATTGGCTTGAAACATCAAAGATCCCCAAATCCTCTGTTTCACAAATGAATTGTAATAAGCTTCAATGGAAATAATGTGCAGCAATGCCCATCTAAATGTGCATTAACTTACATGCATCACACTAAATCAATTCAAAGTAATATGATGAACATACAGAACTATTGAGAGATTTGCTTATACTTAAAAGTCCTGAAGGATTAAAAGCAGGAAATGTTAGCTACTGTAATGCATGTAAAACTTACCAACATTTTTCTAGCTAATTAACCCTAGTTACTAATTCTATCATCACAGCTACCAACTATGACTGAGAAAGGCTTTCTATGAAGAAACTAAAAGTTTCTACAATGCTCTTGATAGATTATGATAGATTCAAGAAATGCATTGCTCTCTTAAATCAATCAATAAAGACCAAACTACTATGAGTTCCATAAATTTAGTGGCTCTATCAAAGTTATCAGTTCTTTATCAAGCAATTGTCCTGGATATGACACATGACCAATGTTGTAACCATAAGCTACAGCATTATACAGTGAAAATCATGATATCAGAAAGCAAGTCCCAAATGATTGGAAAGACTTTTTATTTAGTATTGCTAGGATGACTACCAATTGTTGTCATTTGATCTTCTATTGTCGGATGTGGCTAATGGACCATCACTTTAAGTATGTTGCTCAGATTTTAGGTTTTGCATCTTGGTATTAAATGAAAAAAGACATAAGAATCAAACGTTTTTGAAGTGAAAAGAATTTGATAAATATACACATCATGCATATGAATGGAAAAGCTCAATTACTTTTTGAAGTGCAAAGAACAAATGCTTTCTTCAATTTGCTTCCTCATACACATTTCCATGTGCACATGCCAGGGATTAAACATATGTGCACCAACATGTATTACATATATCACGAATATCTTTTATGATGTATGTACACATATAATTTTCTGCTATTTAGTTTGCTACTAAGATCAATGTAGAAGTCGATAAGATGAATTTACCTTCTTCTTTTTTAACTCTTTATACAGTTTCAGGAACATTCATAGTAGAGAGCAGAATTTGCTCACTCTCAATACCCAATCAAGGACAGGAGGTATACTCATCCTCAATGAAAAAGTTATAAAACTGATCATTTACATAATAGAAAATCATCAACAAGATCTACTGCATTTCCTTAATTGTTCAGTTTCAGATCAGTTAAGAGATATAAATTATAATAGGCAGCAAAGAAACTATAAAGTTCAAAATCAGTTGAAGCTAAAACATGCAGCAAATGGAAGTCATACTCACGTTGTGATTGTCAATCCTTATTGGATCTTAGATTTGGGGAGGGATTTGTTGGGATTTTTTTGGGTCTCAAGAGAAGTTCAATGTGGTGGGCTTCATAGACGCTATGGATTAATGCAAATATAGATAGGTATGCATGAAGGTAGATAGATGGATCAACATATGCTCATTGTGTAGTTGAGGGTTTCCATGCTTTACAACCCAGGGAAAGTAGTTTACACAAACTCTCTCTGTATGTATATATGATTTTGTCTCTGTAAAATAATATTGTTTCTTCAATAAACTCTCTCTTCTTAGCTTATCATTTATACATTGATTAGGTTCTTTAATCACCAAATCAAATCTTCATCAACCAAATCAGAACTCTCTATTATTTGTTTCTTACTACCAAAAAATTTATCAACAACTCCGATTGAGATTGAGCAATTTTTTTCCCTACTTTTCGCTTCTTTTTCCTTTTTTCAAATCCATAACTATAACTATACAATAAAAAAATCCACACAAATTCACAATCCACAATGTTTTCAGAAATTAGATCACAGCAAGAATTATAGATTTTCCATTAAAGCACATAAATTAGAGACTATTCCAATTAGGTACACAAGAACTTGAAGGTCTAAGTGAATAAAATTCAAAAACAATCTTTGTAATGCTCTCCAGTCAAAGGAAAAACTTGAAAAAGAAAAAATAATAGGTAAAATAAGGATAAAAAAAATGAAGAAACAACTTTAAAGCTTAAATTTTTTAAAGTGTCTCTTTGCACAATCTGATCTACAAAAGCTTCAAATCATGTTCAGCTAAATGGCAACAAGCATACACAACATGGTACCATCATGACAAGTATATAGACCATACCGCTTTATATTGAAATTTCAAACAATCAAAAAAAAGTATATCATCATAGCCTTGACATTCAGAACAGACCTTGCACCATTAATAATGACAAAATGAAAAAATAACACAAACATTTCTGGAAGCCGAGCACTTGAACTTTGATTACCAGATGAAGTGTCTGCAACACCAAACAACGGGTAATATTATACACACAATATCTCTTCATCTGTGCACAGAGAGAATAGAGAGTAATTACGACTAACCAATATCATCTATTTCAAAGGCATCTGCTAACTTATCACATTTAGCTTTTAAACAACCATCAATTTCACAGAAAAGTGGCCTCTGGTACTCAGCCATGCCCTACAATTAAAAGGAAACTATAAGATTTTTTTTTTCCCTTCTATATCAACACTATTAAAGGAATTACTCATAAGAACAGGAAGAGAAATAAAAATTGATATAAATATGGATCATAACTGTGAACAACAATCTAAACCACAACACATACATTTTGTATTAAATATATATATTTTAAAAAATACACGTGATAATTTGTCTAAAACATGTTTTATCCTATCACCATATAAAGAATCATACCATGGATAATGGTGCTTGTTGGAGCTGAGTTTGCCATAAATAAGCAGGCGTTATTCCAAGGTATCTACTAAGAACACCACCAACTCCAGGTACAGCTGCATCAGTAATGCTGCTAGAGAGTGCATTAGTTGCACCACCAGTGGTGCTAATTGCAGAAACTAGAGATTTTTCTCTAGAAATACTGGCTTTAAAACTAGCATATTTTCCATGAGATGAATGTATGTGGCACTGTTCTAACAGGGTGATTGTCCTAAGCTATTGATTTGCAAAGATCAACTAAAATGCTCACATGATCCCTGTATATTATATCAGCCCTTTGTTTTACTTATTCCAGCCGCATCCTACTTGGTATCTATCACGAACACCAATTTGAAGATCAATCAAACTTTTGATTTGTCTGGTCTGAGACGGTTCCTAGTGAAATGAAACCACAATGTGACAGCTTCTTCTAGAGATATAGCAAGAAATTAATGTTATCTTGTGAGGAAAATTAATATGGTAGAAACAGTAAATTCTAAGACATGAGAAGAAACTACAGCTTACCTTCTTAGCTCGTTTTATGGCAATTACCTGACCACCTGGTAACAGGGCCTTGTAGATAGTTCCAAAGCCTTCTTCACCAATCTTCATTGATGGTGAAAAATTTTGGGTGGCTCTAGCAACCTGACTCAGATTTAGATAAATTCATCCCAAGAGGAAACTGAATCCACTGCAAGAACAAAACGTGGTCTATTTATCAACAGGCATTAAAATTCACCAAGCCAAAATGTATCAGTACTAAGATCATGAAAAGAAAGTGAAAAAATTTTAAAAAATAAAGTTGTCTATAGGGCATAAGGAAGCCAAATAGAGCCAACATTTTGACCCTTTGAATTACCTTATACAACATTTTGCTATCTGGCCTTATAGATGATGTCCAAAAATAAAATTTCTTGCATGATTTCTCTAAAACATGATTGTTTCCAATTTCAGTTATGTGCCATTCCTTTGACAACTCCAGAGAATATATTATGAACTTCTTCTTGGAAAATGTTTTTAAAAGCCCAATCACTTCAGTCTCAGAATCTCCTTGTTAAGAATAATATTGTAATGCTGAACATCTATACTGTTAGATTTCCAGTCAATCATTTCTTCATAGAAAAAAAAATGCTAAGCACGTAGAGGTGATAAATGAGCAGCTTGAGGAAATAAAAACTTTACATATCAGAAGGTTAGAAAAAATGTAACTAAGATTTCAGGTAAGCTAAACCGTGACATAGTGGGGGGAAAGAAAACGAAGAAACCCAACATTTATATATATATATATACACACACATATATATACACACACACACACAACACAACACAAATAAACAATAGATCCCAATAATCAAATCAAGAGAGAAGGGAAGGAAGAGCTTGAGAGAGAGAGAGAGAGAGAGAGAGAGAGATCAATACCTCGCAGTGAAGCTTCGAAATTGGGAGAGAGAACTTCAAAATCGAAATTGCTCTGAGATGAATCTCAAAATCGAAATCGCTCTGAGACCAATCTAAGAAATCAAGCACAGCCTCTCTTAAGATCACTTCGTCTGCGATCGAAACCAACCCCTCTTCTCTCTTCGCAATCTCCCAGAGCTTCAGAGCTTAAGATCGATATCACAGAGAACAAAGGATGAATCGAGAGAGAGAGAGAGAGAGAGAGAGAGAGAGAGACATAGGAGATTCAGAGCTTCAAATCGAAATTGCTCTGATGAATCTGTAAGAATCTCAAAGATGAATCTCAAAGAAAATCACTCTGAATTGAAATCGCTCTCAATGTATAGAAGCAATTGGGGGTGAGCAAGAGAGATGCGTGAGGATTCAAAATAAGGGTTCATAGAGCCTTAACAAGTATTCTGGGATTAAAAAATAGGCGTGTGAGGCACCACATATTTGGTTAAACGCCCCTATTCCTGTGGGGATGTATTTTTTGAACACCAACATGTGGCAAGGTGACGCCGACGTGTCAGCCGAGGTGCCACGTGTCCAGGTTGTAACGCCGAGGTTATCTCGGCAAGTCCGATGTTATCTCTGAAGATATCGGAATCCGAGATAAATGGATAAAAGATAAAGGACAAGAGTCCTAGAGTAAAGAGAAGACTTAGCCAAGATAAGGATAAAGCTCTTAGGGAGTTTATCTTTATCTCTTGAGAAATCCAAAGTAAGCACTGAATGGGAGTCCATAGAAGGCAGGCTTCTAGTGGGATCAGGATTGAGTTGGCTATAAAAGAGAGGCACCTCTGTGGGTCTAAGGTACACAGTGTTATGCATTGAATAGTGAGTTTAGCACTTGATTACCTTTGAGAGATATACTGACTTGATCGTCGGAGTGCCCCCGGGTGGAAGAGCCACCGCCGGAGCCTTTTCTTTCTGTTACAGGTTAGCTGAAGCCATCTATTCTGCCAGTGCTCTCCAGCTGATTACTAGGCGGGCAATGTGGTCAGAAAATCACCCACACAATTTGGCGCCGTCTGTGGGAAACTTAGAAGAATAGATGGCCAGTAACGGACAGAAGGAAAACATTGGAGGCGACACTCCTGCTGGGAGTGGCAGACCAATTGACCTTGACGTTGAAGGAGACAACCACAATGCAGAAACTCATGACCAGGGCCACGGAGAGAAAGACGTCGACTAGAAGGGCGACACTTCGAAGAGAACAGACCAAAGCAAGTACTATAACGAAGATAACCTTCAGGTATGGAGGGATAGGTGCCTACGAAGGGATGAGGAAGTAAAAGACTTGGCAAACAAGTTGGCAGACCTACAGTCAGTGGTCAACTTTATGATGCAAAATAATGTCATGCAGCCACCATACCCGCTGCAAGATACGCCGATGCCAACAATTAATACCCAGAAGGGAGAAAGAAGAACAATCCCCGAAGTCCCTCAGCACACCAGGAGCGGAAGGCACTCTCACCGACCTTCCAGGGAAGGCAGACGAGAAGAGCCGAGACGAGAGGAGTCCCGAAGAACGTATCACACGAAGGATCCAGAGCCCAAAGAACATCGGCATGTTCAAGGGCAGGCGCTCTGCTTTGACACAACACATGGAGAGAGATCAAAACGAGCCCACCACGAGGCCGAAAGTAGTGTGCCGAAGAGATTGAAGTCCAGAGATAGCCGAGCTCCAGGGAGGAGTAAAGAAGACTTGAGAGATTACCTCAAATGGAAGCAACAGAATGCCGAAGCCGAGGTAACTTCATCAGTTAAGCTGAAGACACCATTCTCGGTGGAACTGGACAAATTTCAAGCACCAAAGAGATTCAGTATGCCGAGGTTCCAAATATATGATGGTAAGTCAGATCCCAACTTCCACGTCGGGCTATACCTGAATTCAATGGCATTATATAGTGGGAACGAGCCGTTGCTCTGCAAAGTATTCCCCTCGTCCTTTGGGAAAATTGCATCAGATTGGTTCCATAAACTACCGAAGGGAAGCGTAAAGACTTGGGAAGTCCTGGCCGAGATGTTTGTGGCCAGGTTTGTGACAAATAAACTACAACCCTTGAGGGTCGACGCACTGATGGCTTTAAAGATCGCCAAGGATGAAGGCCTTAGGGCCTACGCAAAAAGGTACTACGAGGTGTTCAATCGAATACCTGATTGCAACCAAGAGGTGGCGGTCGTGTCCTTCAAGAACAGCCTGAAAGATAACTGTCCACTACGAAAATCTTTGGCAAAGACATTGCCAAAAAGCATGGAAGAACTCATGGTGAGAATAGAGAAGTACGCCAAAGCCGAGGAGGATACGTCGAGAAATAAAGAAACAAAGCAGAAGAAAGGAAACGACTCACCGAAGCGAAATCGAGGCAACGATGAACCAACCAAACAAGAAATTGAGGGCTAAACAGGCAGTAACGACTATATTCCGATTCCCGATCCACAAAGTCTTGGATCAAATACGAAACCAACCATATTTTAGAGGACCGACAAAAACACCAGGGGAATTCATGGGAAGAAACGTCGGTAGGCGTTGTGCTTACCATAATGAAGAAGGGCATCCAACTCAGGGCTGCAGAGCCCTAAAAGCACACTTAGAAGACTTGGTAAGGCAAGGACATCTGAGGGACCTTGTTGATGAGGCCAAGACTAGAGAAGAACAGGCAAGATTGCCTCAAGGACCAGCAGCTCCGCCTCCCCCAGCACAGCAACCACCCGTAGGAGGACCACGGGTGGTTAACGTAATTCACTCAAAGGTGAACGAAAACGACATACGAGGAGAGACCCAGAAGGTAAAACACCTGCAAAATGTGAACTAGGTTGTACATAAACGACCTCGGCCTGAAGAATGCTAGGGACCGACGATAACATTTACTGAAGCCGATCTAGAGATGGTCCAACATTCCCATAATGATGCTTTGGTAATATCCCTCCAGGTTGGGGAATGCCAAGTGAAACGCATCCTGATTGATCAAGGCAGCTCTTACAACATCATGTACGTTAGATGTTACAAAGAGCTGGGCCTTCATCTTGATAACTTGGAGCAATCAAATGGCCCGATGGTCGGCTTCAACGGAACGCCGACATGGCCACTGGGCGCAACAAGCTTGGAAGTACAAGCTGGCACTAAAAATATCAAGACAGAATTCATGGTGATTGACACGCCTTCGCCATACAACATCATCTTAGGAAGTCCATGGTTGCATGCAATGGGGGCAGTTCCCTCAACATTGCATCAACTATTGCGGTTCCCAACAGAGCATGGGATTGAAGAAGTCAGAGGAGATCAACTGCAGGCAAAGAATTGCTACATGGCAGCAATGAAATCCACCTGCAACATTCGAGAACCAGAAAGGGTAGAAATTGAAGATGAGGACGTAGAAGTCCTAGAAGACATCGGCAAAGAACCAGCCGAGAAGAGCGAAGAAGCGCTGAAGAAAATCCTCGTCCAAGATGGAGACGAAGAACGCTTCTTTCTTCTCAGCTCGGGCTTAGCCGAAGAAGAGGAAAAAGAGTTAGAGACTTTTTTAAGAGCCAACATTGAGGTGTTCGCCTGGACACCTTACGAAATGCCTGGCATTAACCTCGAGGTCACTTGCCACAGATTGAATGTCGACAGGTCGGCAAAACCTGTGATTCAACGAGCTAGAAGACCGACGTTGATGCACGTCGAAGCAGTAGAAGAAGAAGTGGACAGACTTCTGGAGGCCAGGGCCATCCAAGAAGTTCATTACCCAACATGGCTATCCAACACAGTAGTGGTAAAGAAGAAGAACGGTAAATGCCGGTCTGTGTAGATTTTACAAGCCTGAACAAAGCTTGTCCCAAAGACTGCTTTCCTCTACCCAAGATTGACCAGTTGGTAGACGCCACATCTAGACATGGAAGGATGAGCTTCCTGGACGCTTACAGAGGATACCACCAGATAGCCATGTACCCTCCAGACGAAGAGAAGACAGCGTTTATCACCCCGAAAGGACTGTATTGTTACAAGGTAATGCCTTTTGGGTTGAAAAACGCCAGAGCAATTTACCAAAGGTTGGTAACCAAGATGTTCAAAAATCTGATTGGCCAAACAGTGGAAGTCTACATTGATGACATGGTCGTGAAGACCAAGGATCCAAGGGGTCATCTTGCCGACCTAAAAGAGGTCTTTAAGATACTCAAAACATACCGGCTCCGACTCAACACATCGAAGTGTGCGTTTGGAGTTGGATCAGGTAAATTTTTGGGGTACCTGGTAACAAGAAAGGGCATTGAGGCCAGCCCAGATCAAATCAAGGCCATCCTAGAGCTAAAAAGCCCGACGTCGGCAAAACAAGTTCAGATGCTTACTGGAAGGGCCGCAGCCCTAAACAGGTTCATAAGCCGAAGCTCAGACAAATGTAAACCTTTCTTCAACTTGGTAAAGAAGGCCACAGACTTCCTATAGACTGAGGAATATGAGGCCGCCTTGGTCGACCTAAAGAAGTATCTGACCACGGCTCCAGTCCTCTCAACACCTAAACCTGGAGAAGAACTGTTTTTGTACTTAGCCGTTTCAGAACATGCAATAAGTGCGTATTAATTCGTGAAGAAAAATGGGAGCAAAGGGCTGTTTACTATGTAAGCAAAACCTTAGCCGATGCAGAAACAAGGTATCTACCCTTAGAAAAATTGGTGCTAGCTTTAGTAATGGCTTCAAAGAAGCTGAGCCATTACTTTCAAGCGCACAAGATTATAGTGCTGACAGAACACCCACTGAAGTCCTTGTTATAACAAGGAGACTTAACTGGAAGAATAGCAAGATGGGCAGTGGCCTTGGGCCAATACGACCTGGAGTTCAGACCAAGAACAGCAATTAAGGGCCAAGTTTTGGCCGACTTCGTGGCCGAATTCACGCCGGAATCCATCGAACATCAGGCTCCGTTGAGCCGAGATGAATGATGTCCAAGCAAACAAGGAGAAGCCCAGCCAAAGACAAAAGAACAAGGAAAAGAAAAACTAAGACCCTGCAGCATTTACATCGGCGACTCCTTTTGTCTGTTTGTCGATGGGAGTTCAAATCGGTAAGGAGCGGGGGCAGGAGTAGTGTTAATATCTCCTGATGGGGAGATATTGGAACAGTCTATTCAATTGGGGTTCAAAGCCTCAAACAATGAGGCAGAATACGAAGCACTGATTGCAGGACTGATGCTAGCAGTGGCGGCAGAGGTAGATGAGGTAATAATTTTTTGTGATTCACAACTTATAGTAAATCAAACAACAAGAGAGTTTGCAACCCGAGATGAGAGGATGTCGGCATATGCAAAGAAGGTCATCAGATTGGCAAGCTTGTTTCGCAATTGCCGACTTCTTCAAGTCAGCCGAGATAATAACAACCACGCCGACGTGTTGGCCAACTTGGCAAGCTCAATGCAAACTGGAAAAACAAGAACCATAATGATTGACTATCTGTCAAGCCCGAGCATAGAACAGCCAATCACAGAGCAAGAAACAATATGTGTGGACTTGGGTCCAAGCTGGATGGATGCAATTATTGCATTCCTGAAAGAGGGAAAGCTACCAGAAGACCATAAGGAGGCACACAAGATCAGATTGAAATCGGCAAGATCCAGCCTGACAGCAGATGGACATCTCTACAGAAGGTCCTTCATAGGACCCCTTTTAAGGTGCGTACACCCTTTGCAGGTTAAAGATTTTCTATACGAAATTCATGAAGGAATTTGTGGAAGCCACGTCGGGGGCAGATTGCTAGCTCACAAGGTCATTACCCAGGGGTATTGGTGGCCCTACATGCAAAAAGATGCCGAAGCCTATGTGAAGAAGTGTGAACAATGCTAGAGGTTTGTACCTTTAATACACCAGTCAGCTGCTGACTTGAACCCTGTATCCAGTCCTTGGCCATTTGCCCAATGGGGCATGGATCTCGTTGGGCAATTGCCCCAAGTAACTGGACAAAGAAAGTACTTGCTGGTAGCAACAAACTACTTCACAAAGTGGATAGAAGTAGAACCTCTTGCCAAAATCCGAGATGTGGACGTCAAGAACTTCATATGGAGAAACATCATCACCAGATTTGGCATTCCAAGAGCAATAGTTGCCGACAACAGAACGCAGTTTGACAGCAAACTCATCAAGAATTTCTGTGCAAAATTCAAGATAAAAAATTACTTTTCAACACCAAGTTTTCCCCAAAGCAATGGGCAAGCAGAAGCATCCAACAAAGTAATTTTGGATGGGATAAAAAAGAGGCTGCAGGCAGCAAAAGGAAAGTGGGTAGACGAGTTGCCCAATGTACTCTGGGCATATCGGACTACGCCGAGAAGATCAACAGGGGAAACCCCCTTTGCCATGGCTTATGGTACAGAAGCAGTCATCCCACTGGAGATCGACATCCCATGGATCAGACCCAAGGGGTAGAGAATGGCACCAATGATATACTTCTAGCCCGAGATCTGGATCTCTTAGAAAAAAGAAGGGAGAAAGCTACAATTCTGCTCGCAGCATACCAGCAACAACTTGCTAGAGCTTACAACAAGAAGGTTAATCCAAGGGATTTTCAGGTCGGCAACCTAGTCCTACGAAAAGTTGTTGGCAACAAGAAGGATCCAAGAGAGGGCAAGCTTGGCCCAAACTAGGAAGGTCCCTACAGAATTACTTCGGTATTGGGCAATGGAGCATACTGTAGACGCGCCCGTGGGCCTCACTACAATTCGGACTCGATTTGTGTCATGGTTCTTAATCTGAACCAAAGAGTCCAAATCTGGCAAATCGTTATGAGAAAACAGATTTTTAGAAAAAGAAGTGCCAAACATGGACTGCTTTGCCAGATACAGAGTCGCCACCTAAATATTTTATTTTGGGAAATTTAGGAAACCCTGACTCGGTGCCAAAGGCCACGTGTCCGTCATCACCAAAGTTTCCTCAGCTCGGGAACTTGGGTATGATTGGGGAAGGTCAGCTATGAGCACCCCCACTCGCCCGATCAAAGATCGGCCTCTACTAACCGTGATATCTAGTTTTGAAAGCATTATGTGTTCTTATTCCAGTTATTAGCCTAGAATTACTATGTTATGCGCACAGCAAACAAGTATAGACCAAATCGCCTAAATTGGAACAAAACATTTCATGTTTATTTTGAAAATGGTTTGCTACTCGCAAGTAGGCTAAAATGCAGGTTTTGCCACCCTCAAGTGGGCTTTTAGAAAAGATGGTTTTGCCACTATCTAGTGGGCTTAAAATTCACAGTTTTAATGCGTTATCCCAATTTAAGCAATTCGACCTCCATCCACAGGCATTCAAGCAGTTATATCACATAAGCAGCTAGCCTCATGGTAATCATGCAATTATGGTAACACTCACACGCATGTGGCATGCTAAAGCATAAAAGCTCACCTAGTACTCCAAGCCAAAACAGAAACCAGTTAATAATCACATGCATGATCCTAGTTCATATTTGAAATGGCTAATGCAACACATGCAAAGATGCAATCCAAACAGGCTCGGCTATCCTAAACATGGCATGTGAAATGCTGCAACTAACAAATACTCAACTTGGAATTGAAATACGAGTGCAGTTAGCATGATGTACCGAGCCTGGTGCATGTAAGACAAATGTATGGATGCACGCATGCTAAGCATAAGGTATGCTAATTTAAATATGCCCTAGTCTACCATCATAAGCAGGTAAATAAAAAGGAAGAAAGACGTGGGGTTGGAAGACATACACACACTCACGCACACTTATTACACAATTGCCCTCACTCGGAGGGTCCGAAAGAATAATACAGTCCGAATAACAAATCAACTATCCTAGCTAATTAATTATTACAGACCCTTAATTAATTAACAAAATAAATGCAGAAAGAAGGTGGCCGCAGCTATGCCTCGGAATGCGCGAATGATGCATGTTTGACTCGTCTTGCCCGGAAACTCGTTGCCATAGCACTACTGCCTCTGTTTACACTGCCCTAGCTCCTCTGAAGACTACACAAGTCTTGGAATAGGTTCTCTGCACACTTTGGAGCACCACCGGCTAGGAGGAATGGTCACCGGCCGCGGGGAATGATCACCGGCTGCATTTTGATATATCGGCTGCAGATTACTGGCCGGTTGGCACTGTATTTAGCCGATCGGCCAAATCTTCCTGCAGAACCTGCAATTGACAGCAGCAGAGGGCAAGCAGTGTATGGCATGAAATTTTTAGGCAAATGTGTGCATGGACACACTCCCTATCATGTAATGGACTCAAGGGAGCATGGCCCTCGACCCTCGGGCCATCAATTATGCATTTTGATGCATGATGGCCTAAGAAGCCAAGTTAGCAACTTCGATATCAAATGGAATGCACACACAAAACACATCAAAGGCCCTAACCTCTATCATGCTTGATCAAGAGGCAAGGGATGCATGCACAATGTAATGCAACCTAAGCATGCAAGCAAGGCTAATGCAACATGATTATGCAATGCATCTAATATGCAATAGGCACACAACCTAAACATGTAAGCATACATGGCATACAACAACATGCGATGATGGACTTAAACTAACATGGATAGCTCGCAAGCATGCCAAAATCAGTGGCCATTAGATGAAAATGAGACAATCGAAATGCGTGCACACATGCACGCAAACCGAGGACCGGTCCTAAGACACAAATGCCACTCTAACAAGGCATGGCAAGGCATGAAATATGGCATACAAACATGCAAGTTTCAATACTGAAATGTGATGCAAAATAATCCCGAAACATGGAAACATGGCACCCGATGCATGGAATGGCCCCGAAACACAAAACTAGGCATACGCACTGGCCTATAGCTATACAAAACATGCATTATTTTATCATGAAGCATGAAGAAAGATGCAAGACAGTCCCAAAACATGCATATTTCCAGTTTATAACAAGCCTCAAAGATGAACACAAATAGGGCTAATCTATCATGCAAGAAAAGGCCTAAAAGAGGGATTAAACATAAAGGGACTGCAGCTGGCCCCAAATGGCAAAGAACCCTTCAACAAAGTTTAAAAGGGGCTCAAAAAAAGGCACTTTAAAGTTTACATCAGGCCACGAAAATAATCACAAATAAGGCTAAACTATCATGAAAGAAAAGGCCTAAAATAGGGGTAAAGAGACAAGTGGCAGCTTCTGTTCTCAAACAGAGGAGAGCCCTTCAACAATGTTGAAGAGGGGCTCAAAACAAGATATTTCTCAGTTTATGGAAAGGTCCAAAACAGCTCACAAATAAGCCTAAAGTACTATGCAAAAATTGGCCTAAAAGAGAGATAAAGAGGCAAGTGATAGCTGCTGGCCTCAAACAGAGGAGAGCCCTTCAACAAAGTTGAATAGGGGATCAAAATAAGGCACTTTTCAGTTTGGCTCGAAGCCCAAAAATGCTTACAAACAGGGCTAACATATTATGCAAGAAAAGGGCCAAAAGAGAGATAAAAGGGAAAGGGACAGCTGATGGCCTCAAACTGAGAAAAACCCTTAATCAAACATGAATATTACCTCAAAATAAGACTATTTCTAGTTTATGTCGAAGCCCAAAAATTCTTACAAGTAAAGCTTATAAATGAAGCAAGAAGAGACTAGTTTAGGGGAAAAGTTTGTTTACCCTTGAAGAACCAAACTTCAGCAGCCTTTGGACCAGGTTTGTGAGCTCTCAACCTCTGGAAATCAGCGTCAAATCGTTGGAATGGATGATGGTGGTGTTATGCTATGGGTTGGTGTAGAAATGGTGTAGAACCAAGGGTGTTTGGAGGCTTGGATGAGATAGATATATGGAGGATTGTATGCAATGCTCCAGCTGGTTTTTCTAACCCTTAGAAAATGAGGTAGGGTGCTGGTTTTAAAGAGGGAGAGAGGCCAAGGAAAGGGAGGGGAAAACAAATTCAAATTTCCCCCCCAAAAGGCAGCCCCTCGGACAGTGGGTTGAGTGGAGAATAGCTGGCACAGCTGGCATCCATTCAATCTGTAGAATACTTCGGAAGGTCATCGGCTAGCAAAAATTGTCGGTCGGCTACTTTAACAAGCCGGTCGGCTATCTGTTCTAGCCAGTCGGCCATCTGTTCTGGCCGATCGGCAGGAAAAATCTACTATGCAGGTCCAACTTCAAACGGGCATAACTTCTTCATATGAACTCCGTTTCAGGTCAATCTTGTGTCAAAATTGAAGCCCCGGAAGTAAGCTTTGGAATGGCACCAGCCTTGAATCAAAATTCCAACTGTACAAAAAGTTATGCTTGTTTTGGTGAAGGCTGCTCAGTTTCGGTCCAACTGGGATGATGCCCAACTTCAACCAATCATATCTCCCCTATCTGGACTCGGCCTTAGGATATTCTTGAGTGCAAAAAAAAGCCCCAGAAGTCTTCTTTCCAATAGTGGTGGCCTCATACCTTAACTTAGAGTGCATAGATAGATAAACCTAATTTAACGAGAACTGCTCGTCTCTCTCTTAGCGATTCTTGCCTATCTTCTTCTCCAACTTGGTTTCTTCTCTCTTCCCCTGCTTTCTTCAACTTCAAACCCCTAAACAAGGTGTTTTGAAAGATTTTTCAAGAATTTCATCTCTCTTTTACTCATTTCCACTTTGTCCTTACTCGGTTTATCGAAAAGCACATCATTTGACAAAATGTGAGCCTCGGAACATTGTAGAAACTTTATTTCAAAAATGTTTTGAAAGAGAGGGTTCTAAGGTCTAAAAACCCTCCAAAATAACTTTGGTCCAAAATGGGGTGTGATGTTGAGATTTGTCTATCTCCTTGCCGAAGAAACTAAACCTTTGCCCTACACACCTTTCTCCACCAAGTAAACCATCAGTATCGCCCAAGTCTTGAGGGCGGTCAAAAATGGGGTGTCTACAGTTGCCCCTCTTTGACAGAACTCGGAAGTCAAGAAGTGACGTGAGTGAATGTCAAAGCCTAGAGATGACCTATTTTTGACAAGGCCGAAGACTTGGACAAACAAACAAAATACCGATAAATAAATGGTTGTGCCCGCAGGCTGCCTACGTATCCCTTTGCAAGGAATCAAACCAGCGTAGTTCAAGGGTAGGATGCAAATGATATGCAGGAAGACTTTGATAATTGGACTTATACGCTACGCGAAGCCGGTTTGACAATTGTGAAATCTTCACGAACATGTGCGATAGATATACAAAGTGAGTAAGCATGTGCAATAGATACACTAAGTGAGCATAGTGTGATAGATACACAAAGCGAGCGTGTGATAGATACACAAAGCAAGTAAAGTGTGATAGATACACAAAAGTGAGCACGTGTGATAGATACTCAAAGTAAGTATAGTGTGATAGATACACAAGGTGAACAAAGTGTAATGGATGCATTAGGTAAGCGTGTGATAGATACACAAAGTGAAGCGAGTGTGATGGACACACTATATGAAGCAAAGTGTGATGGATACACTAGGTCAGGGTGTGATAGATACACAAAGGGTGAACACAAAGTGTGATAAATGCACTATGTGAACAGAGTATGATCGATATACTAAATGAATGAAGTGTGATTGATACACTAAATGTGAACACGAAGTGTGATAGATGCACTTAGTGAACAGAGTATGATAGATATACTGAAAATGAACACAAAGTGTGATAGATGCACTTAGTGAACAGAGTATGATAGATATACTAAATGTGAACACGAAGTGTGATAGATGCACTTAGTGAACAGGATATGATAGATATACTAAAAATGAACACAAAGTGTGATAGATGCACTATGTGAACAGAGTATGATTGATATACTAAATGTGAACACGAAGTGTGATAGATGCACTATGTGAACAGAGTATGATTGATATACTAAATGTGAACACGAAGTGTGATAGATGCACTTAGTGAACGAGTGTGATAGATACACTAAAGGTGAACACGAAGTGTGATAGATGCACTTAGTGAACAAAGTATGATTGATATCCTAAAGGTGAACACAAAGTGTGATAGATGCACTATATGAACAGAGTATGATTGATATACTAAATGTGAACACGAAGTGTGATAGATGCACCATGTGAACAGAGTACGATTGATATACTAAATGTGAACACGAAGTGTGATAGATGCACTTAGTGAACGAGTGTGATGGATACACTAAATGAACACGAAGTGTGATAGATGCACTTAGTGAACAGAATATGATTGATATGCTGAATGTGAACACAAAGTGTGATAGATGCACTATGTGAACAGAGTATGATTGATATACTAAATGTGAAGTGTGATAGATACACTAAACTAAAATGTATGTGATAGATACACTAAAGTGAATATGTGCATGGTAGATACACAAAATGAGGATGTGTGTGATAGATACAGAAAATGAGAATGTGTGTGATAGATACAGAAAATGAGAATGTGTGTGATAGATACACTAAAGTGAATATGTGCATGGTAGATACACAAAATGAGGATGTGTGTGATAGATACAGAAAATGAGAATGTGTGTGATAGATACAGAAAATGAGAATGTGTGTGATAGATACACAAAATGAAAGAAGTGTGATTGACACACTAAGTGAAGAGAGTGTGATTGATACACTAAATAAATGAAGTGTGATTGATACACTAAGTGACTGAAGAAAGTGAAGTGTGATTGATACACTAAGTAAATGAAGGAAGTGAAGTGTGATTGATACACTAAGTAAATGAAGTGTGATTGATACACTAAATAAATGAAGGAAGTGAAGTGTGATTGATACACTAACAAATGATCTTAAACAGAACTTCTTTGAATGAACCGTACATACAGTATCGTGCATGAATGAGAAAGAAACTTGATAGGTACAATGCATTACAATGCATGATGCTTAAGGAAAGCAATAAATGGACAAAACAGCGTTTTAGAAAGCACCTCATGAGGTGAGTGGCGGTGAGCCGCTCTGCTCCGATGGGGATCTTCCCCTGTGCTCTTCGAACACTTACCTTCAACTTACAGTACAAAGGCTCTGAAATACTGACAAGGGTTCTACGCGTAGAACACTCTGGATGCCGTCTTTCTTCCTGATCATATTCACAACTTTCCCTATTCTCCAACGGGGTGACAGACTAGGTTGGTTCAGTATCCAGAATTGAGGTGCATACACGCTGTCTCAACCTATGGGGCTTCCATACAGATTTCAAACCAAAGATACACCCCTGGGTATTTA
This sequence comes from Camellia sinensis, assembly GCF_055761805.1. NCBI lineage: Eukaryota > Viridiplantae > Streptophyta > Magnoliopsida > Ericales > Theaceae > Camellia > Camellia sinensis. The sequence goes on from NC_138966.1 coordinate 21,646,834, forward strand.
AACCAGACTTTAGTCTCGGAAATCCCGAACCTTTGCGTTCTAGGCAACAGCCATTCGAACTCTAGTTTCCACCGTCGCAGTTGGTCTCCTAGGAACTCATTGCGAATACAGCCAAGATGCCTCTGGTAGGGAATGGTACTCAGGGAGAGCACTTTTGATCGCCATTCTGACTTGAAGCAGACTTGATCTTGAGCTTGAAGTAGAGGCACACTCATACTTCGGAGCATCGGCAAGACTTGAAGAGGTACACACGGAATGTAGTCTCGGAACTTACTGAAGTTAAAACAAACTCAGATGCTCGACATTTCCTCTTTTCTTTTGCTTTGCAGTCTGGAACCCATATAGCTTCAGATAGGTCCTGGTTTTACTGTTCTAACATGACCTGGGTTGAACCCTGCGGTTTTATGAAAGAACGAATCCTGTTTTGCACAGATGTGGAGAACGACACGGCACTCGGAGCGCAAAACGATTTTATTTTGAAATTGATAAATGAGTTCTCGACCGGGTATTGAGCCTATGACTAAACACAACGCACTACGACTCAACAACGGAAAACAAAAGGTAAACAACCTAAACACAAATACAGACACTCAAAAAAACGACTCAAGACAAGAATCGAGGTAAAACAAAAAGACACGACACTCAGACGCGCACAGGGAGCCTGTTTCTCTGGGTATTGTTTCCCACCCTTTCTCATTTGTGATTCTCATATCACTCGGCCTTCAAGCTCGGTTTTTCTCACAAAACCCTTTTCTCACTTTTCTCTCATCGTACATCTCTCTATTCTTTATTCTCTCATTTTTATCCCTCCCCAGGGTGGTTGATGGATAAACAAAAAGTTGTGGGCTCTTGTCCCTAGCACTCAGCTAGATTCTTCTTTTTCTGCGCACAGCTAGTGAGTTCCTCCCACAGAGGGGTTGTGCTGCAACTAAGCGTGTAGCGAATCTGCAGCTGACATCGGCGGTCAATGCTCTGCCGGGGAGTTTGGACGTGGTTAGATCTGTCCAGATGAGGGAGTGGGATATCTTGATCCATTCCAGTTCGTGCTTCGCACTTGGCTTGATACCTCGTTGCTTGGAGGATGAGAGAGCTTTCAGCTCTTTTGTTGATAGTTTCAGTTGTGCCCTTTCTGGCAGGGAGAGTGCCCTTCTTGGAAAGTATGGTGCCCTTTCTGGCAAAGGCATTGGCAACGGGGAAAAGACACGAAGCATGGCTCAACTGTGCCCCTAGTTTATCATTTTGACCAATTTTTTTGTTTTGGTTTTCGACTCAAACAATTTTGACCGACATGAGAGTTAGATTAACATGTTTGTTCGATTTTCTGATTTGAAATCATGCAAGTTAGGTTGTGAGCACTGAAAATTTTCCTTTTTTGGGTCCAAGAAAAAGGTCCAGTTTTGGAAAAATGGAATAGTTTTCGAGAGAAACCAGTCAACCTTAGTAAAAATTCTCAAAAACTGTTTTTGCAAACGGCCACTGCTCAACGAGCATAGAACCCACTCTCGAGATGCACAACCTCAGATTCGAAGGAAAATTGCCCCTTACTTGAAAGGAGCCGCATGGCAACGGAAAGTTGCCCCTTGTTTGAACGGCACTGCAGCGCATTGAATGGCAACGGAAAGTTGTCCCTTGTTTGAATGGCACCACAGCGCATTGAATGGCAACGGAAAGTTGCCCCTTGTTTGAACGGCACTGCAGCGCATTGAATGGCAACGGAAAGTTGCCCCTTGTCTGAATGGCCCCGCAGCGCATTGTAATCAGTCCTCAGAGTGACGAACACAACCAAATTCTCGGATACAGAGAAAGCGAAGATGATCAAAACCAATACATGGGCACAATCAATTTGAAGTGTTTTACGGTTGGACTTCAGAATGAAGTTTCCTACGTATCCCAAAGATGGGAATCAAGCCTTACGTAGTTTGGGGTTAAGGTACACTCGGGTATTTAACCTCTCCTTTTTATGCTCTAACTTTTGCCAAGGCCGCCCTTTACGAGTTTTCAACCTTGCGAGCTCTATTTTTCTTTTCTTTTTTATTTCTTTTGTATTTTCTTTTTTCTTTTTTTTTATCTTCTTCATTTTTTTGTCTTCTTTTTTTGTCTTCTTTTTTTGCATTCTCTTTTTTTGTATTTTTCTCTTGCTCTAACTTTTGCCTGGGTCGCCCTTCCGGGTTTTCGGCCCAGCGAGCCTCTCAAAGGGTAAAAGTGTAACAAGTCCATGTCAAATGGTTTTGAGATCCTGAAGTCATCTGAGTCCAGGAAAATAGCTGTTGTTCGCTGACGATGTAGGAGTCCATCCAATAGGGGGTTGAATTTGCCCTTAGTGTTGTAGATAGGAACTCAGTTGTTCTTCAGCAGAAACTGTCTTCTTTGCTCCCTTCTGGGATTTGGCATTCTTGCCGACCTTTGTTAGCTTGAGAAACATCCCAATTTTTTGACTCTTCGAGCACATCTGACAGTTTTGCCCCTAGTTCGAAGGGTGCTTCTGATCTAGCTTTGCAAGCTTCCTTTGAAAACACTTGATCTTCTTGATCTGACTTTTCTTGCCCCTAATTCGCGGGCTGCTTCAAATCTGGCCACACATCATGATTGGCCTTGGAACATTCTGAATCCAAGTTCAAGGTTTTGAAATTAAGAGGGGTCGAGTCTCGAGGCTAAGAGCGATCCTAAGCTGCACAATCTCAAGAGTGATTCCACACAAGTCTTCGTAGGACCGCGCAAAACATTTTTTGAAATCTTTTAAGAAAGCGACTAGTCACTCGCGCTGAAGACAATGTTGAACCAATCTGGATCAAGCCAGGATCCTTCTCAGTACTCACATTAACAAGCATGATTTCATTCATTAAAGGCTTAGCGTGCTTCTCTTTCTCTCAATTGATCAAACTTCGCAAAACCCGAGGAATTCCTTCCTTTTCGTTTTCACCGCAGTGTACGAAAAAGTTTTGAAAAACTTAGGTCAATGCAACAATTTCAAGGCACAGAAGAGCAGGTGAAAAGTACTGCCGCTCTATTCAAACTTTCTGGCATGGCTGGCGCAAGGCAGAAGCAAACACAAGAGTGTGAAAATCACTGCTGTTTCATTCAAATCTGTTGGCACAACTGGCTCCCCGGCAGAAACAGACTCAAAAAGAAAATAAAAGGACAAACACAAAACAAAATAGTGATATCCGAAGTAACTCCCCCGGAATCACCCGACTCTAACAAAACAGGACTGACTCGATACAACAAGACACACCCTAAACAAAAAGACTGACTCAAAACAAAGAGACAGACTCAAAACAAAACCACAAAACTGACTCAACACCCAGGTCAGAAGCTACAAAAACTAGTATTCACAAATGCTCAAAACAGTGCGTGCCACACGCCACATCTGGAGTAAACTAAGTGCCGCCCGCAGGTGGTTCATCCCTTGATCACATCGCATTATCCCCCACAAGTTCACTAATCAAGTGCCGATAGACTTTGCTGAGCTGGTGCGGCGATGACCTTGTTATGAAATAGATCCTGTACATCGTGGCGAAGACGAAAGCAACCGTCAGTGTCATGACCGGTTTGTTGATGGTACGCCCAGTACTTAGTTTGGTCATGCTTTGGAGGGAGAGGATCGAGTAGAGGCCGTTGTTCCAATGGTTTCAGATATCCCTTTCGGAGTAAGGCCTCTAAAGCCTTTGACAAAGGCATATAAAGTGGGGTAAAAACCCTCTTGACTCGAGGCGAATGTTTGGTTTTTTGTGAACTACTTCTGGACGCACCGGTGAATGGGGTAGCTGTTTTTGATGCGGTGGTGGTAACCATGCCCACATCAGGAGATCTTGCAGCTGCATCACCACTGGTGGTTGCATTCAAACTACGGGAAAACGCCCTCCTGGGCTACTCCTTCTCTTGGTCAAGAAGGCCCTGCTTCATAGCGTCCTCGATCTGTACTCTCATCTCATGTAAGTCTGAAAAGGTGGGGAATGGGAGAACGATCATTTTCTGCATAAGCTTGGGCTGGAGATTGCGCACAATCATCCGAATTTGATCTTTGTCAGTGGGCCTAAGGGTCATCATCGAGGCCTTGGCCCTCCAGCGGGCTACGAAATCAGAAAAACTCTCCTTAGGCTCTTGCCTTGTTGTCTCAAGATCACGGGTTGTAATCTCGATTTGCGTGTTATAAGAGTACTGCGCAACGAAGGCCTCGGCCATCTCATCCCAGTTCCGTTTGACATTGTCTTCTAATTTGGCATACCATATGGCCGCCACACCCGACAGGGTTCGGCCGAACAGAGACAGCTTCTGAAGTCTGCTGAGGCCCATTAGCCTTAAGATGTCGGAAAACAATCTCAGGTGCACCATGGGGTCCCCGGACCCATCAAATCGATCAATGTGCGGCATTTTGAATCTATCGGGCAGCGTCATAGCTGCGTCGGTATATCCATCTTCGATGTCAGGGATGGTCTTGACTCCCTGGGATCTTTTGAACAGCTTTTCAAGCTTGCTCAACTTCAAAGCTGTGGGATCTGTCTCGAACTCAAAGGGAGAGTCCGGTAGGTTGGTCGGTGCTTTAGACAGCTGGGGTAAGATTGGGGGCGGAGCCAGTCCTGTCGGAATGTTCGTATCTCCCTGGACATTTGGTGCCTCCTCGGATGCTGGAACTCCTGGTGGGGGAGGGGCTTGGTGCGAAGCAGATGCTCCATTTTGCTGTTGCAGCCTGGTGATTAGCTCAACCTGCTGGGCTATGATCGCAGCCTGCTGTTTGGCAAATTCCATCTGCCGGGCAGCGTCTTGCTGCATGAGTTTCATACTTTCTTGGAGTTGACACATCATTTCCTCCATCCCTGCCATGTTCTGCTGTTCTGGCTGACTGACTGGTGAGGTGACTAAAAACTGATAAAAACTGAGGCCTCAGCCTGACTATTCACTGGTAGGGTGGATAAGTGCCACCGATCTGGTAACTGCTGAACCGGTGATCTGTGCCTAACTGGCCCCTTTTACCCTGCCTCTGGCGGAGGAACACTGATTTGTCCTTGAGTTGAATCTCTGACCTGACAAAGTCTATCAGCACAAGTCCGATGAACCTCGGGGGATATCGGAGCCTTCTGAAGCTATGGTTCCAAGACTATCCCTAGCAAAAGAGAAAACATACAGCATCTCAGCCTGATTTCACCTGAACAGATATGAGCATAGTTGAATGAGTGTGCTCTCTACTGAATTCTGTCCAAAATTCTACCGGTGAACTGATACCCTCAGGTAAAACTGATTCCCAGATACTGATGCCCGCATGCCTGATACCCAGACTTGGAAACCGTTACATGCATTCCTGTAGAGACACACTCTAAAAGCACATAACAAGCAAGTGAGAGCCAAAACACCCCTATGTTGGGGCAGGATTTCCCTGTCCTATTTTGTCAGGAGCTAGGGTTTCACTACGCACGCAGCGGTTTCAAACAACCTATAAACGGGTAAGCAACCTGTCCTAGTTTGGAATGGTCACTATGGATTCCGAATATGCATTAGGTCGAATGGTCAAAAGAGTGCCCCGGTAAAAATCGAGGTTTGTGTTCCCATACTGTCAGAGCCCATAACCGATCAGCCTTATGGTCATGCCTTGACAAGACAAGCCTCCGACAAACCATTCAGGAATGGCAAATGGCAAACACGGTGTCCTAGGCGCACCAATGCAAATGCAATGCAAAGAGACACATAAATGAAATCAAAACAGGATATCATGAGTTCGAGTCAAGCTCTCTAAATCCCCAGCGGAGTCGCCAGAAACTGTAGACGCGCCTGTGGGCCTCACTACAGTTCGGACTCGATTTGTGTCACGGTTCTTAATCTGAACCAAAGAGTCCAAATCTGGCAAATCGTTATGAGAAAACAGATTTTTAGAAAAAGAAATGCCAAACATGGACTGCTTTGCCAGATACAGAGTCGCCACCTAAATATTTTATTTTGGGGAATTTAGGAAACCCTGACTCGGTGCCAAAGGCCACGTGTCCGTCATCACCAAAGTTGCCTCGGCTCGGAAACTTAGGTACGATTGGGGAAGGTCAGCTATGAGCACCCCCTCTCGCCCGATCAAAGATCGGCCTCTACAAACCGTGATATCTTGTTTTGAAAGCATTATGTGTTCTTATTCCAGTTATTAGCCTAGAATTACTATGTTATGCGCACAGCAAACAAGTATAGACCAAATCGCCTAAATTGGAACAAAACATTTCATGTTTGTTTTGAAAATGGTTTGCTACTCGCAAGTAGGCTAAAATGCAGGTTTTGCCACCCTCAAGTGGGCTTTCAGAAAAGATGATTTTGCCACTATCTAGTGGGCTTAAAATTCACAGTTTTAATGCGTTATCCCAATTTAAGCAATTCGACCTCCATCCACAGGCATTCAAGCAGTTATATCACATAAGCAGCTAGCCTCATGGTAATCATGCAATTATGGAAACACTCACACGCATGCGGCATGCTAAAGCATAAAAGCTCACCTAGTACTCCAAGCCAAAACAGAAACCAGTTAATAATCACATGCATGATCCTAGTTCATATTTGAAATGGCTAATGCAACACATACAAAGATGCAATCCAAACAGGCTCGGCTATCCTAAACATGGCATGTGAAATGCTGCAACTAACAAATACTCAACTTGGAATTGAAATACGAGTGCGGTTAGCATGATGTACCGAGCCCAGTGCATGTAAGACAAATGTATGGATGCACGCATGCTAAGCATAAGGTATGCTAATTTAAATATGCCCTAGTCTACCATCATAAGCGGGTAAATAAAAGGGAAGAAAGACGTGGGGTTGGAAGACATACACACACTCACGCACACTTATTACACAATTGCCCTCACTCGGAGGGTCCGAAAGAATAATACAGTCCGAATAACAAATCAACTATCCTAGCTAATTAATTATTACAGACCCTTAATTAATTAACAAAATAAATGCAGAAAGAAGGTGGCCGCAGCCATGCCTCGGAATGCGCGAATGATGCATGTTTGACTTGTCTTGCCCGGAAACTCGCTGCCATAGCACTACTGCCTCTGTTTACACTGCCCTAGCTCCTCTGAAGACTGCACAAGTCTTGGAATAGGTTCTCTGCACACTTTGGAGCACCACCGGCTAGGAGGAATGGTCACCGGCCGCGGGGAATGATCACCGGCAGCATTTTGATATATCGGTTGCAGATTACTGGCCAGTCGGCACTGTATTTAGCCGACCGGCCAAATCTTCCTGCAGAACTTGCCATTGACAGCAGCAGAGGGCAAGCAGTATATGGCATGAAATTTTTAGGCAAATGTGTGCATAGACACACTCCCTATCATGTAATGGACTCAAGGGAGCATGGCCCTCGACCCTCGGGCCATCAATTATGCATTTTGATGCATGATGGCCTAAGAGGCCAAGTTAGCAACTTCGATATCAAATGGAATGCACACACAAAACACATCAAAGGCCCTAACCTCTATCATGCTTGATCAAGAGGCAAGGGATGCATGCACAATGTAATGCAACTTAAGCATGCAAGCAAGGTTAATGCAACATGATTATGCAATGCATCTAATATGCAATAGGCACACAACCTAAACATGTAAGCATACATGGCATACAACAACATGCGATGATGGAATTAAACTAACATGGATAGCTCGCAAGCATGCCAAAATCAGTGGCCATTAGATGAAAATGAGACAATCGAAATGCGTGCACACATGCACGCAAACCGAGGACCGGTCCTAAGGCACAAATGCCACTCTAACAAGGCATGGCAAGGCATGAAATATGGCATACAAACATGCAAGTTTCAGCACTGAAATGTGATGCAAAATAATCCCGAAACATGGAATGGCCCTGAAACACAAAACTAGGCATACGCATTGGCCTATAGCTATACAAAACATGCATTATTTTATCATGAAGCATGAAGACAGATGCAAGAAAGTCCCAAAACATGCATATTTCCAGTTTATAACAAGCCTCAAAGATGAACACAAATAGGGCTAATCTATCATGCAAGAAAAGGCCTAAAAGAGGGATTAAACACAAAGGGACAGCAGCTGGCCCCAAATGGCAAAGAGCCCTTCAACAAAGTTGAAGAGAGGCTCAAAACAAGGCACTTTACAGTTTACATCAAGCCACGAAAATAATCAAAAATAAGGCTAAACTATCATGCAAGAAAAGGCCTAAAAGAGGGGTAAAGAGACAAGTGGCAACTGCTGTTCTCAAACAGAGGAGAGCCCTTCAACAATGTTTAATAGGGTCTCAAAACAAGATATTTCTCAGTTTATGGAAAGGTCCAAAACAGCTCACAAATAAGCCTAAAGTACTATGCAAAAATTGGCCTAAAAGAGAGATAAAGAGGCAAGTGATAGCTGCTGGCCTCAAACAGAGGAGAGCCCTTCAACAAAGTTGAATAGGGGATCAAAATAAGGTACTTTCCAGTTTGGCTCGAAGCCCAGAAATGCTTACAAACAGGGCTAACATATTATGCAAGAAAAGGGCCAAAAGAGAGATAAAAGGAAAAGGGACAGCAGATGGCCTCAAACTAAGAAAAACCCCTAATCAAACATGAATATTACCTCAAAATAAGACTATTTATAGTTTAGGCCGAAGCCCAAAAATGCTTACAAGTAAGGCTTATAAATGAAGCAAGAAGAGACTAGTTTAGGGGAAAAGTTTGTTTACCCTTGAAGAACCAAACTTCAGCAGCCTTTGGACCAGGTTTGTGAGCTCTCAACCTCTGGAAATCAGCTTCAAATGGTTGGAATGGATGATGGTGGTGTTATGCTATGGGTTGGTGTAGAAATGGTGTAGAACCAAGGGTGTTTGGAGGCTTGGATGAGATAGATATATGGAGGATTGTATGCAATGCTCCAGTTGGTTTTTCTAACCCTTAGAAAATGAGGTAGGGTGCTGGTTTTAAAGAGGGAGAGAGGCCAAGGAAAGTGGGGGGAAAACAAATTCAAAATTTCCCCCCAAAAGGCAGCCCCTCGGACAGTGGGTTGAGTGGAGAATAGCTGGCACAGCTGGTATCCATTCAATCTGTAGAATACTCTGGACGGTCGTCGGCTAGAAAAATTGGTCGGTTGGCTAGTTTAACTAGCCGGTTGGCAATCTATTTGGCCGGTCGGCTATCTGTTCTGGCCGGTCGGCCATCTATTTGGTCGGTCGGCCATCTGTTCTGGCCGGTCGGCAGGAAAAATCTGCTCTGCAGGTCCAACTTCAAACGGGCATAACTTCTTCATATGAACTCCTTTTCAGGTCAATCTTGTGTCAAAATTGAAGCCCCGGAAGTAAGCTTTCCAATGGAACCAGTCGTGCATCAAAATTACAACTGTACAAAAATTTATGCTTGTTTTGGTGAAGGCTGCTCAGTTTCGGTCCAACTGGGATGATGCCCAACTTCAACCAATCATATCTCCCCCATCCGGACTCGGCCTTAGGAGATTCTTGAGTGAAAAACGAAGCCCCAGAAGTCTTCTTTCCAATGGTGGTGGCCTCATAGCTTAACTTAGAGTGCATAGACAGATAAACCTGATTTAGCAAGAACTGCTCGTCTCTCTCTTAGCGATTCTTGCCTATCTTCTTCTCCAACTTGGTTTCTTCTCTCTTCCCCTTCTTTCTTCAACTTCAAACCCCTAAGCAAGGTGTTTTGAAAGATTTTTTAAGAATTTCATCTCTCTTTTATTCATTTCCACTTTGTCCTTACTCAGTTTATCGAAAAGCGTATCATTTGACAAAATGTGAGCCTCGGAACATTGTAGAAACTTTATTTCAAAATTGTTTTGAAAGAGAGGGTTCTAAGGTCTAAAAACCCTCCAAAATAACTTTGGTCCAAAATGGGGTGTGAAGTTGAGATTTGTCTCTCTCCTTGCCGAAGAAACTGAACCTTTGCCCTACACACCTTTCTCCCCCAAGTAAACCATCAGTAACGCCCAAGTCTTGAGGACGGTCAAAAATGGGGTGTCTACACATACCGGCTTGAAGATAATGAGGGCAAAGCATTGCCAAGACCTTGGAACACTTGTAATTTGAAATTTTTCTATCATTAGATGTTCCTTGTTACTTTTTTGCCAAACATCATCAATAAAATCTTAGCAGAATTGTCCAATACTTGTGAATTGATAAAAGATACAGAATGATTGTTTTAGAATAATAAGAACCCAAGTGGAACTCAGGTTCACATTGGGGACAGAGAGAAGAAAGTAATGCTTAACGCTTGTTGAAATTTGTAGCAATTTACAAGTTGAAGTTAAGCCAAGATAATTGTTTATCTTCACTTGTTGAAATTTGTAGCAATTTACAAGTTGAAGTTAAACTAAAGTAATACTTAACGCTTGTTGAAATTTGTAGCAATTTACAAGTTGAAGTTAAGCCAAGATAATTGTTTATCTTCACTTGTTGAAATTTGTAGCAATTTACAAGTTGAAGTTAAACTAAAGTAATGCTTAACGCTTGTTGAAATTTGTAGCAATTTACAAGTTGAAGTTAAGCCGAGATAATTGTTTATCTTCACTTGTTGAAATTTGTAGCAATTTACAAGTTGAAGTTAAACTAAAGTAATGCTTAACGCTTGTTGAAATTTGTAGCAATTTACAAGTTGAAGTTAAGCCGAGATAATTGTTTATCTTCACATGTTGAAATTTGTAGCAATTTACAAGTTGAAGTTAAGCCGAGATAATTGTTTATCTTCACTTGTTGAAATTCGTAGCAATTTACAAGTTGAAGTTAAACTAAAGTAATGCTTAACACTTGTTGAAATTTGTAGCAATTTACAAGTTGAAGTTAAGCCGAGATAATGCTTAGCACTTGTTATAACTTGAGAAAAATTTATAACCATTATATGTTTATCCTTGTTGAAACTTATAAGCAATTTATAGGACAGATACTTGCCGAGATATATTATCGGGTAGCATAACCGAGGTGTGTTACCCCGAGAAGATTGCGCAAAGAAGAAAGAGTACATACGATATAAGTAGAATATTCTAAGTATAGAATCATACGAAGACAAAGAAGAAAAGACAAGAGTACAAGCATTCAATAAAAAAGAAAAGTTGTATTAACATTCAAAGTAAAAAGGGGGGCACATCGGCCATACAAAGAACATACATCCTTCCCTAGGATAAAGAAGCAAGAAGATACAAGTAAAAAGAAGACTTGGAGCTAAGGCTCCTCTCCGCCAGATTGTTGAATTTGAGGATCAGATACGACCTCGGCCTCCTTCTCTGCCGCTATCTCGGCGTCAATTTCTTGAAAAGTTTCTTCAACCGACTTGGCCTCAGAAGGGATGTCGGCTGGTGCAATCTCAGGAACAGCTTCTATGGGAACCAAATCACCTTCATCGTCCTGAGTCAAGTCTAGGACTTGATCATTCTGAGGAGGGGACTTGGCCCCATCAGCATCTTTTGATTTTCTAATCAAAGCCTCGTCCTCTTCCTCCTCGGCCTCATCGTCAGCATCAGATTCGCCGACATCTTCACTTGGGACTGGGGCTGGAGGAAATGGCAAGGGAATAGCGTCGGCCTTTCGCAATGGAGAGTCATCAGGAACATTCAGTTTTTTCAGAAGAGACATCCAACCAAAGGTGAAACCCTTGTTGCATGCCTGCTTTACTTGAAGTTCATAGGCCTCAGTAACGTCGGCCATACCCTGATTATACGCCTTTTCGTCAGCATCTTTGATTTCAGCTTCTTTGGTGGCCAGGGCCTCCTGAAGCTCTTTCTCAGCTTGGGTCATTTTTTCCTCGACCTCTCTCCTTTGAGACTCAGCCACCTTTCTGATAGCCTCAGCCGCCTCAGCCTTTTCTTCAGTATTATTTTGAGCTTTAACTGCAGTTTCGGCTTGATCCTCCAGCTTCTTCATTTTTTATTCAAGGCCTTTATTGATCTTTTGAATAAAAGAGAACTCATTTTTCATGTCGGCCAGCTCTTGCCGATTCTCAAAAGACTGCATCGAGAAAGAATAGGCGTGCTGGATGGCCTGAAAGAAAACAAAGGTATTAAATAATATTCAAAGTATGAAATAAAGAGAAAGAAAAATTTACCAAGAAGAATACGTTTACCTGAACAGAGTGCTGTAACATTAAGGCATAATTTTCATACTCGCTGTACTTGGCGTTCCGCTCCAAGTCGCCTGGGAGAAGTAAAGCGGTACTGAGTGCAATGCCGACATTAATATCGTCGGCACTGTCACTTGCCATTACAGGCTTATCCTCTAGGGTGATCTCGGGGGCCCAGGGGACAACTGGTTTCTTTGACCCCGAAGTCGTTTCAGATGACCTCGGCCTTTTTGACTTGGAGGATTCGGAAGGAAGTACTTCGGCAGACCTCTTCGAAGGGACAGAGGCAGTTTTCTGAGTTAAAGCCAGATGTGGGGTTGGCAAAGTGTCCTCAGTCTCAACCTGAGTCACTTTCGCCTTCGGTTGAGCTTTCTTAATTCTTTTTGGTTTTTCTGGAGGTTGGCCTTGTGTTGGTTGTTCATCAATGGATGATGGAATGTCAGCTAGGAGGTCTTTAGCAACTGGCTTTGCACGACCCATCTCGGATGCAAGAACAAGACGTCGGCGACGTTTTCTTTGGGATGGTGGAATGAGGTATGGAGCCGAGGTCGACGGCTGTTCTGCTGGATTAGAGGTTGATCCTTGGTCTGTTTGCGATGTTGATGCATCTGGAAGAGTTGTAGCAGAGGGAGGAGATGAGCTCTTCTTCTTCTTTTTCCTGGGGATGTCGGGGAGAGCTGATCTGTATGTTGGGATGAAGTTGAGAAGCAGGGGTGCCTTTCGCTTCTCGATTGGCAAATCCAGAAGTCTCTTCAAGTCTTTACTAGGGACAAAAGATTGGCAAAAATTTTTTGGTAGCTGACGAACAGCTGCAAAAAAGAATAGACGTCAGAAACAGACAGAATATTTAAGGCTTTGAAAGAAAACAAGCAAAGCCAAATGCTGGGCTCTTACCCTTGCCCTCTAAAACTGATCAGGGAAGAGGGTAGAGATGGATGTCCTCATCTGGAGCAAACTCCCAATTTCTCGAGGTAATAAGATAGTCATCTCCAGCCCCCTTGTTGGAGTCTGGGAGGTCGGCTACGATTTGAATTCTGTAGACCTTGGCTTAAGATAATAAATGAAGCCTTTTTCTTTCAAGTTAAGGCCACACATGGTGTAGCAATATTGGATGTCGACAAGAGTGATCCTAGTCTTTTCCTGTTTAGCTAGGGCTATGATGCCAACGATCACCCGATAGGAATTGATGGCCAGTTGAATAGGATTCAACTTATAGTAATGGAGAACTTCACGAAACAGAATGTTTAAAGGAAGCCGAAGTCCACACTCTATGAAGACAACTACAGGGAAGGGCATGGAGTTTTCGGTAGGCATGATGGAGTCATCATCCCCAGCCAACCTCAGATTGACATCGGCCGGGATCTCAAACTCCTGTCTAAATATTCAAGTTTGGAGGGGGTATTTACCCTATGTTTCCACATACCCATGATATCGGCTTAATCTTAGAAGGTGGGTCTCAGAAGATGTTTTTGAAAGGTTACTAGGACATCGGCAAACGATAAGGTAAGTGCAGGTTTTAGTTTTGTTCCCTAAGTTATGGGTTTTGCAGACAAATCCCAGACCTAAATCTATGGAAACACGGATTGAAAGCAAGAATCTGGAAAAGATGTAAAAAAACAGAAAACAAAAACGAAGTTTCAGAAACAAGAATTGAGATGGGCTATCAAGAACATGAAGAATACCAGAGTATATGGCCAAGAACAGTGGCAAAAGTGTAAAGATGTGGTGAAACAGTGCGTGCGTTCAAAATGTGGGCAAAAGCAAACTCATGGATGAATGCATTCAGATGTACAATTTATAAATTAAAAAGGCTTGAAACAGTACAGTAATGGCGACAGCAAAAGAAGAAGAAACATCAGGAACTAAAAACAAAAGGAACAGTAGCTTACTAGAGAAAGGGAAGCCGGAAAAGGATTTGCCGATGTCTTACGACGATTGCAAGAGCAGAAGACCAGTGAAAATCTTGTTGGAAAGGGTGAACGGAGAAGGTTGCAGAGCTTTGGAAACTTAAGCGATGGAAGATTTCGAAAGCTAGAGAGAGAGTAGGAGATTCGAATGAAAAAGTAAAGAGACGGAAAAAAGGGAAAAAGTTTTTGATTAAACAGAAACGGCGGCAAAAGCAATCAATACGCCTAGAAGAACGAGGGCGTCAGACGGCGCACGTGAGAAAAGAGGTGGCTAACAAAGCGCGTCACCTGTACGAACCAATAAGAGGGAAACGCATGTTGAAAACGGTTGGGTTAAAGTGCATAACAGCTCATGCGCGTGAGAAGATCCTTAAAAATCTTGATTTTTTAGGGAAAGCATGTCGGCCAGAAATGGATGATCTCGGCTATCAAACTTTAAGCCGATTTACTGGAAGAAAATACAGATATAGATTCCATCACCTCAGAATGCCGAGGTAATAGAACCTAGGGGGCAGTTGTGGGGATGTATTTTCTGAATACCAACATGTGGCAAGGTGACGTCGACGTGTCAGCCGAGGTGCCATGTGTCCAGGTTGTAACGCCGAGGTTATCTCGGCAAGTCTGAGGTTATCTCCGAAGACATCGGAATCCGAGATAAATGGATAAAAGATAAGGGACAAGAGTCCTAGAGTAAAGAGAAGACTTAGCTAAGATAAGGATAAAGCTCTTAGGGAGTTTATTTTTATCTCTTGAGAAATCCAAAATAAGCACTGAATGGGAGTCCATAGAAGTCAGGCTTCTAGTGGGATCAGGATTAAGTTGGCTATAAAAGAGAGGCACCCCCGTGGGTCTAAGGTACGCAGTTTTATGCATTGAATAATGAGTTTAGCACTTTATTATTTTTTAGAGATATATTGACTTGATCGTCGGAGTGCCCCCGGGTGGAAGAGCCACCGCCGGAGCCTTTTCTTTCTGTTATAGGTTAACTGAAGCCATCTATTCTGCCAGTGCTCTCCAACTGATTACTAGGCGGGCAGTGTGGTCAGAAAATAGCCGTGTGAGGCACAACATATTTGGTTAAACGCCCCTATTCCAAAACGGCGTCGTTTTATTAAAAGAATATGTGACATTTTTATAAAACGTCGTTAAATATAAATAAAAGTAACATTTAAAAAAAGGTCATTAAAAAAACGCTACCTAAATCCTGTAGTGTTCACCTTCCAAAACATAAATTCTAATTAAACAAAACAAAAAAATCACTCTAAGGAAAATAAATATCCGGACTCCGTGAAACTGTGCATATTTTAAGTTTTTCAACTTTCAATTATGGCAGCTTTAAGCCCCTAGAGATTTCGAAACCATTCTAGAAAAAACTAATTATAATAATAAAAATATATATTGGACAAGAAATGAAACTGCAAATTCTACTATAAGGTTAGCTGCCCAAATAGTTACCTACCTAATTGTGTAAAACTAGCATTACTACTTGCTTGCACAATTAATAAAATATGTATTTATAATTTGACTATTTTTTTATAAATTTTGTTTGTTTGTTGGATCAAACACTTCATTCTCAAGAAAATCCCCCAAAAAATTATTAAACAAGGAAATTATATATAATTAGCATTTAGGTATACAATAATGACATGTAATCACCATCTCAATTTACAATCGCAGCTATGTAGATCTAAACGAATAAAAAGAAAGAAAAAAATTACAATTGCACTTTTGCATGCACATTAATATGCCTAAACTAACCAATGATCTAAAAAACAAAATGAAAATACAAAAGAGGCCAAAAAGAATGTCTTATGTAACCTCTATCAACTTAGTTCAAATCATTTGTCTCACTTCCTGTGCGATGTTCACACCATCGAAGTTAAAGTTTAAATGAGAATGTGATAGGGTAGCACAAAAGGAGAAATAAACGACCAATAATTTTAAATATATACATTTATGTATTAGAATTTTGAATTTCTAATATCATATTGATATTCATCGATATATCGGTTGATATTTAAGATCAGTCAATATTGATATGTATTCTAATACTGTTATTTAAAACCGAACACTCTCAGCTCCATCAAAAGAGGGTATTAACTTGAAGAGGCATAGGTTGAGCTATGGTTCTCCTCTTCCATAGATTAATTTCCTTCCTTGGCTCCAAAGCAACCACCCCACCTCCACCTCCACCAACCAGTATTGGTGCAGAGAAAGGAATTATAATCTCCCTCTCCTCTTCTTCTTCTTCACTCTCTTCATCAGAATCTCCATCCACCGGAGCAACCTGAGCCATCCAATCGAGCGAGGAAAGCGAATCACGACCATTCGAAAACCGCGTAGTTTGACTCAAGCTCGGCGCTTTATCAGACAAGTCAGACTTACCATCAGAATCATCTGATTTTCTACCAGTAGGTGTTTTACTACTGAACAGACTCCGAATTTTCGATACCTTCTTCTTTGCCTCTACAGGCTTGAAATCTTTAGGCGGCGAAGCATGTTTCTCATTCTTTATTACCTTCTTCTTGTGCTTGATTTGGCCCATGCATGAGACTTTTGGTGAAGTGGGTTCTTGTTGGGCTTCGAAGCTCGAGTTCTTCGTATTCCGGCGTGCATCTGCCGGAATTATCGAGATGATCGGACCGGAGAACCCTTTTCCGATGTGGGTTTTGAGCTTTGTTTGATGAAATTCTGATCTCTTGTCTTTTGTTGGGCTGAAAGTATGGTTTTGGAAGGTATTAGCTGAAGCTGGTTTTGGTAGAAACATTAAGAACTTGTTTTTTGACCTAGCTGGTTTATCCATCATCAGCTATTCAAGTGATTTTAGTACAATCCTATTCTCTCTCAATGATCTTTCTTTATCTCTTTCTATATATAGAAGAAATATAAGAAGAGGACCAAATATATATAGATTGTGAGATATTGAATTTGTCAAGAAGAGGTTTGGTCAAATGAGAGGATATATATACATATATGATATGACTGAGCAAAACTTGATTGCCCAAAAACAATTTATTATTACAGGTAGGTTTTTTTTATATGCATGATTTGGTCTAGCTCTCTGTGACTCTGACCAAAATTAAAATTTGTATTCAAAGTCTAAAAACTCCGGCGTGAATGGACTTGTTACCCATTGTCACACTTTATTTTATATATTGTAGTCGACGTATATACACTGGAATTAGCATGTGATTCAATTAGATAATACAAATGATAATTATACATAATTGAAATATAAAAATGACATATAAAATATAACACAAGATTGGGATTTATTTTAAATATGATGAGAATCATACTTGAAATGAATTATTCGATAATGATGAATTTTAAGTGTACGTATAGTATTTGTTGTGTAAATTCACGAACAGAATAAAATATAATACATTTATACAATGCTATAAAAGCTCCCTTGATGTTGGGAGTGTTTGGGAAGCAAAAGTTAAGGTTAAAATAGCCTCAAATATAAAAAAATAAAAATAAAAATAAAAATAAAAAAAATAAAAACAAACAAACAAAAAGACACCAAGGATCAGTAAAATTTTCCTAAAGTTTCCTAGAATGCTACATTGTGTGGTTGAGATTTACTGGCAAGTCACATCAGAAAAATTGATGTGACTTGCCAGTAAATCTCAACTACACAATGTAGCACTCTAGAAAACTTTAGAAAAAAATCACTCTAGAAGATCCTTGCTCACAAAAAAAACCAATACCCTAGCAGCCCGTAGTGGGTAGGCCTAGCCTAGTCCCATAGGCCAAAAAGACACTTTTGCCCCTATAGAGTAATTTTGGGAAAAGTAAAGTTATATTTCAACCTCAAACATCATTTTAAATACATTTTTCAATACAACAATTCAAATAAAAACTTATTCTATCTTCTCAAACACAAAAATTAAAATAGCCTATTAAAATAGTTATAAAGTCAAAAAACTTCTAAAATAGCCGCTTCCCAAACACCCACATTATTATGTGAAAAGGATAAATTACACACTGACACCCTGAGACTTTTATTTAATATAAATTCTCTCTTCATGCTTGAAAAATTATATTTTCTTCCCTGAGGTTTTTAATCTCATCACAAATTGCTCCTTAGATAACTGATGTCATACCTTAAAATTTTTTTAAATGACCATTTTGCACTTTTTCATACTATTTTTTCTTCATATCATCATAATTATATTCTATAACTTTCTATTATTAAATTCTACCTGAACATATTCTTATTGAGTGATGATATACAAATATAAAATTTATATAAATTTTTCAAACATGATTATATAGCTTAATAATGACCTTTCACTTTAAAACAAAATATCCATAAACATGATTTATATTTATAACATTACTATCACATTATTTTTATGATATTTTTTACATATGAATAAAAATTTTATTTTTATTTCCACCATCATTTTTCTTTCTTATCAATTCACTCACATTTATTACAGTATTACCAAATATCGTCCTTCGCATTTCTTACAATATTATTGAATTTTTATAGTTTTATATTTTTTTGTATTTGGTGAATTTAAAATAAAAATCACAAAATATTATACTTTTAAGTATATCTAGGTTAGGTGTATTTAAAAAAAAAATTACTAAAAATATTAAAAAAAATTAATAAAAATAAAAAAAATAAAAAATAAAGAAATTCAATTTTTGCGTGAATTAAACCAAAAAAAAATAATTGTTATTTATCTTAAAATAACATAAATAAATATTAATATTATTTTATTCTATATATATATATATATATATGTATATATTAAAGTGTAAATATATCATTTTAATTTAATAAAAAGATTAGTGTAATTTTTTAACCGTGAAAAAAAAATTATATTACACACAAATCTCAGAGTATTGTGTAATTTGCCCATGCGAAAAAGAAAATAAATGAATATTTAAACCATCGAATGCGGAATGCGTCTATACACTATCCGACAAATCTTGATCATGAGGAGGACTTCTTAAACCATCGATTCTATCTAAATCCAATAATATTATTTTAGCCAGTACTACATACATATATATCTAATACTACAATTTTTTTGGTTCTTGGATTTGTCTTTATCGAAGAAACGTATAATCAAATCTTCTTTTCTTTTTTTGTTTTGTTTTTGGGAACTGCAAACATTTGACGTGTATGTTCTTGGGATTATATGTATGTACATATATATACCTACATTTTTTTGGGATAAATTATGGTGATTTTTTTAATTTAAAAAAATATAATAAATCTTACAATTTTAATATAATTATATTAAGTTTCTTTAATATTCTAATTTGTTTGACACTTAACTCTATTTTCATCAATAAATTGTTAATTATATAGATAAAAAAAATAATAGAATTAATTACTTAAAAGTTTTATTTATAAATATTATAATAACTTAGATCATATTTAAGATTTTTTAAATCAATAAGTTCTATTTAATAAAATTGAAAACATTTTTAGTTTTTTTCAATTTTTAAAACTAAGAACGTTATTAATTTTGTATAGTAATGTTTCAGATAATTATTTTACTAACTAAAGGGCAAAAAAATAGAGCATATGCTTTTGCGTTTCTACTTATTGGTTTGATTCAACTATACGATAAAACCGAAAATATTATAATTTTTTTTTTCAGTTTTAAGACTAAGAACATTATCAATTTTTTCATTTTTAAAGTTTTTTTTTTTTTAAAGTTTTGCACATCAATGTTCCATCATCATACTCCTTTGTAGACACAAAATTTTTAGTTTCGCACAAAAAAATAATTCAATTTTTTCAAAAAATTTAGTTTTTTTTTCTTGCGCATAACCTTTTTTTTTAATTTAAAAGTTGATGTTTTAAGGTTTTGAAAATCAAAATAAATGCCAAATCATCATATTCTTTTATAGATATCATAAATGATGAACAATCATTGTTTGAAGGGTAATTTCGATTATTAAAAATTTAATAGGACTTGAAAGTCTAAAAAATTGTAATTAGAACTTCATGAAATATAAGTTCATAAATTAAGACGTGTGTAAATACTCCAAAATAATATTATTATCTCTTTTATATGAAAATATATACTTTATATTATTTATTTTTATGTTTTTTAACCATCCGAATTAATTTCAATTTATTTAATTTTATTAGAAAGGAGGTCAGTGTAATAATATTATTTCTTAAGCTATGATAGAGACCCCCTCCAATCACCACCCTCACAACCCCCACATACACGTGGCGGGTGGTGATTGGAGGAGTAGGAAAAAAAGAAAAAAGAAAAAGAAAATGTAACCAATGAGAGAGGGAGGGGGTCAAAGGGGGTGGAGGGAAAAGGTGGCATGAAACATTTTTGTTATTTCTTACCCATCTTTTTCTGTATGTGCTTGGAATTATTGAGTACAATTTTTTGGGCCCTTTTTTTGTTTTTGTTTTTTTTTTGGATTTTGGATTTGTCATTATCCAAGAAAAGTATAATTTTTTTTTAAACTGCAAACATATCATATGTATATATATATATGTTAGTTTTTTGGCTTTCGAAGGTTATTATTGTAATTGCGAGCGTGCCAGCTAAGATCAATCAGTCCTTACAGAAATTTAATTGCCAACCAATTATCAGACGATTGTGTTTTAGTTCTCTCAGCCTCAATAAAGAGGACTTTTACTGGTGGCTTGATTTAGGAGAATTAAGCAAAATATCAATCAAATAAAGAACAACTGAAACATTTCATTAGAATAAAAACTTACAATGATTCAAACTCAGCCTCGTAGAGGTTTATAGTGACAATCTACTTGAAACTACTCCTATGAATGAAGTGCAGTGCAGAATTTAAAGTACTGGAATGTAAAGAACAGAAAATGTAAAACTAAGTAAAGTAGAATATGACTGATTTTTGGATCTGAGTTTGGGGCGCTTTTCTGAGGCCTTCTCTGCTATTTATACTGCTTAAGGATGACCATCGAACTGTATTTCCAACCGTTGAACTGCTCCTCCATGATTGCTGATTATGTTGCCTCAAGATTAGCTCCATTACGCCATCACTTGCAGTTAGGCTTCCCTCATAAATTTGAATTCAAATGTGAGTAACCGATGATGCCACATCACTTTGTATCTCTCTGCTGATCCACTGCTACTTAGATCTCGTAACAACCAATACTAACTGCCACGTGTACGATCAGGATTGAAGATTTGAATAGTCTTCCCGTACTATCCTTACTTTGCCACGCGTCGAATCGTAATTGACTTGTACAAAATATGTAGCCAACATTACCCCCCGCACTAACATACCCAATACTTGGTGATATTAGTGGATCAAGGTCTTTTTCCCACGTCTTAGAACGTGCATGGATTTTGCATTTTCCCAGAAATGCAACTGTCATTTACTATCTGCATTAAACTCTCCTTCAATCTTTTGAACACCCCCACCACCTTAGCATTCGAACAGACTGATACATTTTATGGCTGAATCAATTTTCTCCTCCAATGATCAAACACACGAGGAGTCATATGACGATGTTGTTCCTCCTAGAAAGAACCTCCATGCATTAATTAGCCACCTTTACCCACCTTTCTATATTCAGGTCATGGATGCCTTTGCAAATTATAAACCCTTGGACTTCGAACATATTGCCCTTAATCCTTCGATTCAGAAACTCACAAATATGGACATGGGAAGTTCTCCTTCTGACTCACCCTTGGACTACGAACAAACCGCTCTCAATCCTTTGATTCAAAAAGTTGCAAATATGGACATGGGAAGTTCTTCTTCACAACCCTCTACATGGGACAAGGCTGCGACTTCTTCCTTTTCTAGGGCTTCCGACTGGACAAGCTGGTCAAAACCTGAGGCCTGTGATTTGAGGGAATGAATCAACCATCACTTTGTCGAATTTACGGACCCTTTAGAGTTCCCTTCTTATGCGCGAAGCTCGGTGGTCTATCCCTACGTGCCCATTGACCATCGACGCAGTTTGGAGGAGAATCTGCTTGTGGTATGGTGTACATCCTCTATACCTACAAAGATAGTGCACGCCGCCCGACGCTTAGAAGAGGCACAAGGGTACAATCCATCATTCTTAACCGAGAAGGCAAAGATTTGTTCTTCTGACTTGCTCAATTATATTAATGCATTTATTCCTTCTGCCCTTGTTCCATCTCCTGAAATAGAAGCATCCACACCTTCCCCTCTGCTAAATCCTTGCTGGACAGAGAGATTGAGGCTTGCCCTTTCCGTAGATAAGATCTTTCCACCCTACAAGCCTCCACCTTCCCCTACTCCAGCCGAGCGGAAGCAAGCTCAACTTCTGCTCGCGGCTTTTTCTCACTTGCCATTCAATGTTCTTGAGGACGAAGTCCCTTTCAAAAACCTTCAATAGGCTTGTGATATTCTGACTCGGGATCATGTCCTCAATCCCCTCGCCCAAGCAAAGCTTCACATGTTTTTGGACCAACTTCCATTGCTTCTCCACTAGCATCGGACCTCTATGGCCACCACACAATCATTAGACCAACTTTCGTCCCTTCAAATTCATGCCCAGTACGAAGCAGAGAACTTCATTGAAGAATTCGATGATTTCAAGAATAAAGATTCTGCGTACTGGGATGACTTAGAGATAGACGAATTGGAACAAGGATTGAGAGAAACAGCATTCGAAATAAAGGCTGAAGAGCTCTTTTACGAAGTGAGAGCACATCAACTCATGTAGCCAATGTTAGAAGAAATAGAGGATAGAATAAAGAAAGAACAAAAATTCATTGATCATTGTTGGACTAAATTTCATAATCTTGTTATTTATTCCATTCCCTATTTTTACGAGCTTGAGTTTGTACCCAAATAGGGTCATTCGATGTAATTGCTTTGGTTTTTAATACCATTAAGACTTTTTTTTTTTTTTTTTTGGTATGGTTTGATCTTATCTCCATTTGTCTTTTAAAAGCAAATTCAAAGCTTCAAACTGAACAAGCTTATCCTTCGAACTTAGACTCGATTGTTTTAAATGAAACACTAAAAGAACCAACAATGAACCTGTCCAATTTATGGAATATAATTAACAATTTTTGTTGATTTTTTTTTTATTTAAAATTGGTGCTTCGAATTTAACAATCTTACCCCTTAAAGCTTGTTTCGATCATAACCAATATATGGTCATGGTCAGTATGATCAATCAGTTTTAAATTGACCGTTTTTTCTTAGAATAACAATCCATTTTTTCAAAAAAATATGAAAGCTCCTTTTTAGGGTTGCACTGTTTTAGTCTAGAAAGAGAATCTTTCTTAAATACAAACCAATTATTGGTTCTGATGTTTCGAGCAGCAATTCTCACCCTTAAAGGGTCTCAAGTCTTACTTCGAAGGACATTACTTTCCTTGAGAAACCTAAAACAGGTCTTTAATTTCTTCGAAGTAAACTAATACTTGAGCACTCTTTCATCCATAAGTGTGAAATGTACTTCAAAGCTGGCTTTTTAGCTTCGAAGTCATTTGTTATTTGACTTTTGGCGCCAAAATTTGGTTTCGAAGCCAAATACTTATTTCGAAGCTAGCTTCAACATCTGGGATGTGGTTTCCCTCCAAAAGTATCAATATTGGAGGAAGCTCAGTACTTAACGAATTACACGACATGTTTTCTGGACACAAAGGTTTTTCTTTTAAAACCCTTTTTATTTCGTGCTCTGAAATCATTCGCTCGCTCAATACACAAACCCTTTACCTTTACCGATCTTCCACTTCTCTCTGCTTTCCTTCTCAGCTTCATCCTCCGAAAAAGTGTTCCATCAATGGCTTCTTCTTCATTGAAAGTGCCAGTCATAGAGCGTGCGAGCCCATCTGTAACCCTGAAGAGGATCATCGATGTAGAATGTGAGAAGTACAAGGCTGGGGAGTAAAATGCCATCGATGGACGCATTTTCATCCCTCGTCGTCATGAGTAACAAGACTATGTGCTTGGGCCAATATTCAAGGAGATTCTTACTGAGCTTTCAGCTCTATATCCTCGTCTAGAAGACCATTGTCTTCTTTACAAAGGTGGCCTTGACTGGAGGAACTGGAAGACGAATCGCCCCCACTGATATTGGCCCACAGTGAGACCAAAGTGGCAAGAATGGTATGATCGAGTTGTCCCTAATAGGACTCTGGACCTTCAAAAACTCTGCCTTCTATATGCCCTCCGATTATCCAGGTTAACTATTCCTGAAGACCCTTTCTTGATTCCCGCTGCTCTGTGCTTTTGGAACTCTGTTTTTAATTTCTTCCAATTTAGATGTGGGATGATGGCCCCTACTGTCTTTAACATTTGCCATCTTTTAGGATTATCTCCCATTGGAACCCCCATTGGACCGGATTATCCTGACCTAGCAGTCCCCTTTTCCCTCCCTTCTCTTAACTCATCCTATAGTGACTTTATCAAGGCTGAGAATAGAAGAGAGGGTCTTGTGACCGATAGGAATTCTTTTCTTTCTTATTTTATTGGCTTTGCAAATTCCTTTTCTGCACTTCCTCTCAAAGAATCATGCCCGAATTTGCCCCTCTTGCCAAAGCCTTTGTTTTACAGAAGAGGGTGGCTTTAGCTCCATATGTTCTAGGTCACGTATATAGAGCTTGTTCTCTTTGTTGTGAGAAACCCTTAGATGCCAATCAAGGGGGGCCATTCTGGATTCTTCAGCTTTGGCTTTTTGCTTATTTCACTGAGTTACAATCCAAATGCCTTAAATTTTTCGAACCCAACCCTCCTGCTCATGTCATGAGGCTAGCCAATTCTTCACTTTATCCTTCTACTTTTGCTTTTTACTTCTCCTTCTTCCACCAACTTCTAGTTTCTCCTCCTTCCTACTGCTTCCGTCCTTTCGAACCCATCACCATTGGCCCACTTTGGTTGAAGAATTTCTTAAGTGATAGGCTCTGTGCTTCACCTGCTCATAAAGACATATGGGCCTCTATTTTAATCCCTAGAGAATTGTTCCTTGGGACCTTGAACCCCAGAGCTTATAAATGCATTGCTGAGCCCTACTGTCCTGCTCAATTTGCTAGACAATTTGGCTTCTCACAAGGGGTCCCAATACCCCTTTGCAGTAACACCAATTTAAGTCTTACCACCAGGGATTTGAAAGTTCGACAGTCTAGACTAGAAGAGGCAACTTCTAAGTTTATACAAGACCTGATCGATTTTGAGTATATCCCTTTTCTTCCTCAAGATAACATGTTGAAGAGGTACCATAACTGGTGGGCGACCAATATGGAAGTATACCTGACCATTTCTCTTCAAGACCTGCTGATGGTGTTAGATGTGCCCAAGCCCAAAGGGGCTAGAATTGTTACTTCTTCCACTGCCCTTACCACTCAGATTCCTGTGCCTGCTACTATACAGTCTGCTCCTGTTGCCTTAACTCCTCCTAAAATTACCCGAGCCTCCTCGAAGAAAGGTATACACCCTTGTTTCTTCTCCTTTGCCTTATTTATAATGCTCTTAGCCTTATCTTTAGTTCTTCTTTTGCGAAGGTGGTGCGAATGCCTCATAGGGAGATTCTCCTTAGAAGACTCAGGCTCTAAATCTTCTCAAAAGCAAACGACAACAAAAGAAAAGGAAGCTTTTACTTGAGCTTGAAAAGGAGGTACCTGAGGTTCAAGCAGAAGAAGAATAAGAAGAAGAAGAAGAAGAAAATCAAGGGCAAGAGTCACCCCTTAAAAGAAAGAAAAGAGTGACTGTCCCTTCTTCTAACTTGATTCAAGATGAGACAACAATACAGAGAAAAAAGAAAAGAAAGATAACTATCTCTCCTTCTGATTTTGCCGAAGATCCTATATATGAGGCGGCTGCCAAAGCAGTAGAGCAGGAACACTCTAAGGCCATAATCGTTTTCGAGAGAGCTGAGAAGAGACGGCAGCAACAATTTCTGAGAGATGAAGCTGCTGCTGCTGATGCATTACAAAGGGAAACTGCAAGAAGGCAACAAATTACCGAACATTACTCCCTTCGTAGCTCTCCTATTATTGCCAACACTTCTAAAACAAGTAATTTCTTTTATGCTTCTGTTGTTTTTCCTTGTCAAATTTTGGTATTAAAACGTGACATTACTTTACATTTCTTCTTCCTTTCGCAGCAACAACTACTGAGTCTATTCCTCCAATGGGGACTCCCTCAGTTTTAGTTGAGGTTGATCATCTGCAGAACGTGAGGACTATTCAAATCATCCTTTCACTTCCTAAGCCTGCATTTGATGTACCCTCCTTGAGACCAATCATTCCTAAATTTCTTTCTTTTGGGTTGGCTTCATATCTTCCCCATCTGACCTTTGACCCACCTCAATTCGGTTCTCTTTCGAACCTTGCTCTTCTTTCTTCTTCCAAGGAAATTCCAAATGCTACTCCATTTCTAATGGCAGTTGATTCTCCTATAAGGGTATTGGCAGCTCTCCAATTCATGGTTTATTACCTCTGCCTACTTCCAGCCCTTCTTCTCTTGACCTATTGGTGGCTAGGACCATAGAGACTGCTGAAGATGCTCCACCTATTTCTCCTATCCCCATGCAGTCCTTTGTGCCTTCTACCACTACCCTTTCTGCACCCCTCATGTCCACGGCTGAGGTAGATATCTTTGAAGCGAGACTAGCCAGTTTCTTTGACATGCCATCTACCTCTCCAATAACCAATGATGAAGCTGAGCCATTAGTTTTGGCTGACTCTTTACTGGAAATTTTTCAGAGTCCTTCTTCCAGTAGTAAGCCTTCTACACCTCTGATAGATTTGGACAACTGCCTAGAACTATTGACATCTTTTTCAAGGATTTCTTTCGAGGCCCTAGAGAGACCTATAATAAGGAATGGCTTCATTCAGTGCTACAAAATTGTTGAGCAATCCGGCATGTCTGTCTCAAGTCATCTATCTTAGGCAGCAGCTACTATTGACTTCTACATCAATATTTGTTGTGCTGCCAAGGCTGCAGAGGAGAAATTGATCAGAGATCAGGACTTTGTTTTAACAGTACATGCTGAGATATCAGAGCTGAAGGGACAACATTCCTTTGTCTCCTAATTTCGCACTGAACTACTGGAGAGGAAGGCTCAACTTAAGGAGGAGTTATCTGTAGTTAACCAGGCTTTAGCCCGAGCTGATAACAAGTTGCGGATCACCAACCAAGGACTAGCCGATCGAAAGCAAGAAATGACTGCAGCCATTCAGTTCTTTTCATCTTTTAAAACTAGAACATCTGTTGTAAAAGAACAGGCATTGTAATGATTTTTGGGCCAATTTATGGCAGAATGTATTCAACTCTTTATAAAAAAACAAATTCTTATTTATCATTTGAGTATTTTTGTATTCTTGTACTTGGCATTTATTTTGCTCCTTGTGTTTCCCATATAGTTGGAAAATAAGGCTTCAAATACCCGCCATTAATCTTTTTGGGATGTACATATCCATTCAAATTTCTCAAATAGTATGCTCCAAAAGGAAGGACTCTATGGACTTGGTATGGCCCCTCCCAATTAGGTGACCATTTGCCAAACTTATGGCTTTTAACCCCTATTGGGAGTATGGTTTTCCACACCAAATCACCTTCATCGAAGCCAATGTGTTTGACTTTCTTATTGTAATTTTTGGCTGCTTTCTTCTTTTGAAAGAGAACGCTATTTAATGCCAGAATTCTGGCTTCATCTATTCCTTCTAATTCCAAGCACATACTCTAATGATATTGCTCAGGATCTAGCTGGTCTTGGCATCTTACCCTCAAAGACTTAACATTAATTTCCACAAGTAATACAGCATCATGCCCATACACCAAGGCATAAGGAGTAACTCCTGTGCTTGATCTTGGGGAAGTTCTATAAGCGCACAACACATCCAACAATAAGTTATGCCAATCCCTAGGATTGGCTTCCACAACCTTTTGTATTCCTTTCTTCAAGGACTTATTGGATGATTCAGCCTGGCCGTTGGCTTGTGCATAATAGGTGGTGGAATTAACAAGGCTAATTCCAAACTCTGCCACAAAAGACCTCACCATTTTCCCATCAAACACAGTCCTATTATCAATAGTTATAGTTTATGGGATGCCAAACCTATGGATTAAATTCTTGATGAATCCAATGACCTCAGTCTGGTCTACAGCCTTGTATGGCTTAGCTTCGACCCACTTGGTGAAGTAATCAGTAGCCACTAAAATGAAGCAATGATGCTTCGAAGAGGGTGGGTGTATGTTCCCCATCATATCCATGGCCCACCCTCTAAATGGCCAAGGCTTTACTACTACATGTAGGTTAGTTATGGGCACATGCCTTATTGTGCCATGCTTTTGACATGCCTGGCAACCCTTTGCATATTCTATGTAATCTTTAAGGATAGTTGGCCAATAGTAGGAATGCCTTCGAAGTAGCCATCTCATTTTCACACCAGGCTGATGAGCACCACAGATGCCTTCATGAACCTCAGCCATAGCTGTTAATGCTTCTTTTGGGCCTAAACATTCCAGCAATAGACCATCTCCCCCCTTTTGTAGAGAGCATTGTTATATATGATGTATTGCATAAATTGCAATTTAATTTTTCTGCTGGCCTTTGAGGATGAGCCAGCCAAGTACTGCATTATTGGATGCCTCCAATCTTGTTCCTGCAAGCCATTATGATTGACTTCCAGGACCACATTCCTTTTATTTAAGGGTGCTATAGATTTCTGGTATGTTGTTTGGTTTATGTCCCTTCGAGTATTATCCCTCCTCTTGAAATTCGAAGCTTTCTGAGCCACATCATTAGCTCTATTATTCAAGAATCTTGGGACATGAGTTACATTTGTTATTTGAAATTGTGAAAGCAGATGTAATGCAACAACATAGTATGGCAACATGCTTATACTTTGACATTTAAAAATTCCTTTCACTTGGTTAACCACCAATTGAGAGTCTCCAAATATGTCAACTGCATGTACTTGTAATCCAATAAGAATTTTCAATCCCACTATCAAGGCTTTATATTCAGCTTCATTATTAGAACAAATAGTTTCATCCACTCTGAAACCATGTGTGGTTTCTATTCCTTGTGGTGACCTAATCACTATACCAATTCCAGTTAGGCCATTGGCTTTCGATCCATCGAACCACATTTGCCACGGCTCAAACACTAGCCATACCAAGTTCCATTATCTCTTAGCTCTCTGTTTGAGATGGATGGTCTGCCAAAAAATTGGCTAAAACTTGTCCTTTCACTGCCTTTTGGGGAACATATTCTAAATGAAATTCTGACAAGGCTAATACCCATTTACCAATTCTTCCCCTCAACATAGGTCTAGATAACATATACTTAACCAAATCTGTGGTCGCAATTACCAAGACAGTTGTAGGCAAAAGATAATGTCTTAATTTCATTGCAGCAAAATACAATGCAAGGCAAAGCTTTTCTACAGCTGAATATTTACATTCACAAGAATTTAAAAACCTACTAAGGTAATAAACAACTTGCTCCTTGCCTTTTTCATTGTCTTGGGCTAAGAAAGCTCTCAATGAATCTTCTGTTGCGGCTATGTACAACTTCAAAGGCTTATCGCCCTTTGGTGGCATCAGCACTGGAGGGTTGGCCATGTAGGCTTTGATTCCTTCGAAAGCAATTTAATACTCTGCTGTCCATACAAATTCCTCTTCATCTCTTAACCTTAACAAGGAAGAAAATACTTTAGTTTTTCCTGCAGTGTTAGAAATGAATCTTCGAAGAAAATTAACCTGTCCAAGGAACTTTTGTAATTCCTTCTTACTTGATGGGGGTCTGGCTTCAATGATGGCTTGGCTTTATTCTGGTCAATCTGTATTTCTTTCTTGTGTACTACATAGCCCAAGAAATTTTCAAATGATACGCCAAAAGCACACTTAAGAGGATTGAGTTTCAACTTGAACTTTCTCATTCTTTCGAAAGCTGCTTCTAAGTGAAGCAGATGCTCCTCCATGGATTGGGACTTAACTACAATATCATTAATATCAATATAACACTCTAAATACCCTCCAATGAGGTCGTGAAAGATAGTGTTTATAGCCCTCTGATATGTAGCCCCAACATTCTTCAGACCAAATGGCATTTTAACCCATTCGAAGGTGCCAATATTTTCAGGACATCTGAATGCTATTTTGTGAACATCCTCCTCCGTAATGCAGATTTGGTTATAACCAGAGTGCCCATCCATCATTGATAAAATTTGATGCCCTGCTGAACTGTCTACTAGTAAATCTACTATAGGCATAGGATACTCATCTTTTGGAGTTGCTAGATTTAAGTTTCTTAAATCAATGCATACCCTCATTTTACCATTCTTCTTAACTACAGGCACAATATTAGATAGCCATTCAACATACTTGGTTGTCCTAATAAAGCCTGTCTTGAGTAGTCTAAGAATTTCTTCCTTAACTTTCTGAATCACTTCTGGACCCATTCTTCTTGGTTTTTGCTTGTATGGCTTAAAGTTAGGCTTCATAGGGAGCCTATGTTCCACTAATGACCTATTCAATCCTGGTAGTTCATTATAAGACCATGCGAAACAATCTTTATATCTCCTCAGAATAACCAACAACTGGTTCCTGTCAAGAGTATTCAACCAAGCACTTATATAAATGGGTTGTTGTACAGAACATTCCCCTAAATTTATTTCTTCTAAGGGGTCTTGTATCTGAGAACTTACTGGAGCTCCTTCTTTGATTCCTTCTGGCTTTGAACCAATCTCCTTGCTGTGTTCTGTTCCCAGGTTCTTCGATTCAACCTCTTTACCCTCCTCTTCATAGACAAAGTCTGTCCACAAGGTTTCTTCTTCCTGTATTTCCTGGACTTTTGTTTCTTTGTCCAATATACAGTATTTATCAAGGGCCAAAACTCTGGTTTGTTGCCACTCCTGCTTGTAGCCAATTATCATAGCTTCTTTCTCTTACTCCTGCACTTTCTGGACTATTGACTTTACATCCAATATTGAAAACTTAATTAAATCCAAAGACTTGGCTTCTGGTGTTTTATCTTGCTGCCTACAACTAGGCATCGTTGTCATCTTTAACGACCACCTCATCAGCACTCTCCTGGACTAAGTGCTTCAGGTGGGTCACTTCCTCATCAGCCGTCACTTCGGCTGAGCCATCAGATTTCCTCAGTATACTGAGTGGTGTCACTCCCTCAATATACAACTTGGCGTCTGCGAAGTCTACGCAGGCTATGAAAGGTTGAGGATCTACATCAATTTCCTCTATCTCTCCATTGCCTAGGGTCATCATTATTTTCTGATGCAAAGAGGAAGGCACACATTTGTTAGTGTGGATCCAATCTCTACCAAGTAAAGTATTGTACTTAGCATTACTGTCGATGACGAAAAACGTCGTCATGCAGTCCCTGGTTCCCACACTCAGGTTGATGGGTAGAATTCCCTGGGCCATCTGTTTGTCCCCAGCAAAACCAGCAATGGTTGTACTGGTTGGGATTAACCTGGGATTCCTTTTCCCTAATTTCTTCAAGGAAGATTTTGGTAGTAAGTTCACCGTTGCCCTATTATCCACCAAGACTCTGTTCAACTGTATCCCATCGAAGAAGGCCTTAATATACAAAGGCTTAACATGCTGTGTCATAGGATTCGAGGGATATTCAAAAGGATACGAGAGGTTAATACTTACCACTTCTTCACTCTCATATTCAGTTTCCATTGGGGTTACCATTTCAAAATTATCTTGCACCATACTTGCTTGTGAGTCTTCGCTAGAGATTGGAATTGGGTCAATTTCTTGCCCCTCTTGATTCTCATCTCCAGCTTGGAATTCATGCGGTAGTATGTGTACCATGTTCACTGGCACTGAGCCAAATTGGATGGCTGGCTGTGTGTGCTTCTCCTTTTGGCCACCTTGTTCAGTTACTCCAGAAGCATCCTTCATGCTGCTCTCTGGTACTTCATCTTTTGAATGGTCTATCACGACTAGTTTTTCAACCAGAAATGTTTGTTCAGCCGTGAGGCTTCAAACATTTCTTCCTCAACCACTTCTTTCTTTTGGCCTAAGCCAACTTCTATCTCTGCCTCGCTGTCACTTTCCATCAATGCTTTCTCCAATCCCGCTAAACTGGACTTCTCTTTAGCTTTGAGTTCAGAATGAACTTTGACCAACTGTTCTCTGTTGCAACCCATTTTGCCTTGTAGAGTTGGTTTTGGAGTATGGTCGGATTTTGGATTCTTCTTTCCTTCTGTCTGTACCAATGAAGAACTCTCTCCATTCTCTTTCAGGTCTCGCTGGTACTGAGTATACCTACGCTGAATTTTTCTCCTTTGTGATCTAGAAATTACAGGGACCATATCTGGTTCCTTTGTTTTTGGGTTCTTAAGCAACACCCAATTGTTTGGAGCCACCAAAGGAGGCTTAACCATCCTGCTTTGGTTTCCAATTACATCTCTTTAGGTAAACACTTCCCTAGGTTTATTCTGAATCACAAACCAATCTGGGACCCCAGGTACCCAGGAACCTATTGACCCTGCCGTTGAACTGCTTCTTTCCTCTTTCGAAGTCATCTTCGAAGCTAGCTGCGAAGGCCACTGCTTGGTCCTGACTTCATGCTTTGGGCCTAACTCAGGCCTTCGATGAAGGTGTCCACTTTCTGTCCTGCGTGAGGCTGACCTAGGGGGCCAATCTCTGGCTTTGATCCCATAAACTAAACCTCTCTCCAATCTCCTCTCAGAATGACTGCTCTTCATTCTGTAATAATTAGCTGGCCTGGATTCATATAAAGGCCTCTTGCCTTTGGAATGCATCCTTTCAGCTGTTGGTTCAACCCTCAATGGCTGCTGCCTGACACCAGATGGATATGGCATTTTATTGTAAGCATTGGTTGGTTTAGGACGTCTCTGCACATCCTTGTAGTATTGCTTCCCATCAATCGGAAGTCCTTTCAACCACTTGTAGCTTAGTCTGCACCTAGGACACATCCTCTGCATTATAGCTGCCTCTAAGGAATCGTCATCCAGTGCTTCTTCCTCAGAGTCTTCCCTCTGGTGTGAGAAACCTTGTCCAATAGTTGGTAGATTTCCAGTGTCTTTCTTAATAGCTGTTTGGTTGGCCACATGCATCTGCACATTAACTTCTTCCAATTCTTTCAAAGACAGGTTCTGAAAATTCGGCATAATGACATTGGCTGTCATCTCTCCAATTTCTTAAAATAGATTATTGTCGATCTCCATGGCCTTTTCAGCTTTGGCTAGGAATTTCAAACTTCCTTTCCAAATTTGTTCTGGGATCCTGTCTCGAAAAACAACATAGTTTTTAGTCGAGTGAGACCAAGAATTATGCCATTTACAATATACTTTTCCTTTAAGTTCATTAAGAGATGGAATTTTAACCCCTTTTGGTAACTTAAGGAAGTTGGCTGCGAGCAAATGATCAAAAATGTCATCTTCCTTAGTTAAATCGAAAGAGTATTTCCTGTGAAGGTCTTTCTTTTTAAACTGTTGGTCAATTGTTGTATCCTTATGAATTAATACTTCACAGATCACAGGTTCTTTCCCCACAATCTCTGCTGCATCGATCTCATAGTTAGGATCTTTGTAGTATGTCTTGTATGATGCATTATTTCGATCTTGTTCCTCTTCTAGTAATGCTTCATACCTAGATACCTTAGAAGTCAGTTCCACTAAGTCCCTGAACTCTGTTGAGTCAAACTTCTTTCGAAGCCTAAACTCTAAGCCATTTTGAGCCAATCTTACGAATTCTGGCTCTGACAAGATGACTCTACATTTATTTCGAGCCCTTTTAAATCTGGCAATAAACTAAGTAGCCTTCTCTTCAGGCCTCTGGCTTTGATTAGAAGAATTGGGCATGAAATGCCTCTTCCATTTGTTGTCAAGTTTGGATTGAGCCAGGTGTAAGGTTAATGTACCGTACAAATGCTCCTCCAATTAGAGAATTTGGGAACAGTCTTAGCTTCATATAGTCATTATTAGTAAATTCACCGCATTGAGCAGCAAACCTAACAATATGCTCTATTGTTGATTGGTTTCCACTCCCATAGAAAAGGGCGAAATCTAGTATCCTGAAACCTCTTGGGTATTCATGTACCCTATCTACCCATTCTGGATATGGTTTTCTGTATACAGGAGTCTGGACCCCCCGAGCCATTAGTCCACACATCTCCCTAACGATGTCAGCAATTTGGTCCCTAGGGACCATATTTTGTGCCTGTTGAACCACTGCTGGAGTAACAAACACAGAATTTGGTGGACAAACTTGTGCTTGTGGTCCTCTTGGTCCATAAGGTGGTATGTTTGGGACTGGTTGTCCCTGTGGTGCAGGTTACTGTTAGGGGTGTGGGTAACCCCTTTGAATTTGTCCTGCGAAAAAACCTGCGAAAGGTGCTGGAACTGGTGTTGTGTCTCTTCCATTTGTAGGAAAACCTTCCAACCCCCCGGGTATAAATTCGAATAAGGGATTAGTGAACCCCCTTGTGCCAGGTATGGCTTCGAACATGGGATTTGGAACCATTCTTACGCCATTTTCTTGCACTGGGCCAGTTCTACCAAATTGCATGGCTTCACTGTTAAGTACTGAGACATTTTGACCTACTACAGGCCTTGGAATAGGTTCGTACCAAGACTGAGGTGATGGTCTTTCATAGTTCTGATTACTAGTGTGACCATTAGAATGTCCATTAACTTACATAGGCTGTTTATCTCTAGCCAATCTTTGCTGAGGGACATTCAAAATTTCTTCCATGTGTCTTACGTTTATTAGCTGGTGGTTATTCATTCGATCCAAAAAGGATGTTGCCCACCTTTCCATTGTGTTCATTAATTGTTGTCCCATTGCATCTATTAAGCCACCCCCATGGATTCATTGGCTGAGTAGATGGGACAGTGGATGGTCCAATTTCTTGGACTCATCCAAAATTATGAACATATTGTACTTGTTCTGAAGTACTGGTCTGTTCGACCATAGGTTCTAATAAAATGGGAGTTTTCACAGGATGTGTTATCACATTATCCTCTGAATTAGGTATCTCTACCTCTTCTTCCATGCCTTCTTCCAAGCGTTCATTTTCTCCTTGTCTTCTACGTCTAGCCATTTCAATTGGTCCCACTAGGCGTGCCAAAAATATATGTTGGCTTTTTAGCTTTCAAAGGTTATTATTGTAATTGCGAGCGTGCCAGCAAGGATCAATCAGTCCTTACAGAAATTTAATTGCCAACCAATTATCAGACGATTGTGTTTTAGTTCTCTCAGCCTCAATCAAGAGGACTTTTACTGGTGGCTTGATTTAGGAGAATTAAACAAAATATCAATCAAATAAAGAACAACTTAAACATTTCATTAGAATAAAAACTTACAATGATTCAAACTCAGCCTTGTAGAGGTTTATAGTGACAATCTACTTGAAACTACTCCTATGAATGAAGTGTAGTGCAAAATTTAAAGTACTGGAATGTAAAGAACAGGAAATGTAAAACTAAATAAAGTAGAATAAGACTGATTTTTAGATCTGAGTCTGGGGGGCTTTTTTAGGGCCTTCTCTGCTATTTATACTGCTTAAGGATGACCATCGAACTGTATTTCCAACCGTCGAACTGCTCCTCCATGATTGTTGATCATGTTGCCTCAAGATTAGCTCCATTACGCCATCACTTGCAGTTAGGCTTCCCTCATAAATTTGAATTCAAATGTGAGTAACCGATGATGCCACATCACTTTGTATCTCTCTGCTGATCCACTGCTACTCAAATCTCGTAACAACCAATACTAACTGCCACGTGTACGATCAGGATCGAAGATTTGAATAGTCTTCCTGTACTACCCTTACTTTGCCACGCGTCGAATTGTAATTGACCTGTACAAAATATGTAGCCAACAATATATATGGTTGGAATTATGCCAAATCAAACATGTAGTGCATACCAATATATTGGAATTTCTGAGGTACAAAATGATGGAACTGCGTATTCCATTCAAATTAGTAGAGCATGAAAGTATTTTTGCAAATTTTGCCAGCTATAGAAAGAGACGAGTATGTATATATACATAAAAATAAAAATAAATATACATAGAGAATGGGAAAGAGAAAGGTTGACATTGTAGAACGGTTCTGAACACAAAATAAGAGGTGTATGTGCTATTTTCTGACCACACTGCCAAGCAGGTACTCAGTTAGAGAACACCGGCAAAATAGATTGCACCCGAATGACCTGTCACAGAAAGAAAAGACTCCGGCGGTAGTTCTTTCACCTGGGGGCATTCCGACGATCAAGTCAATACTTAGTTATCTCTCAAAGATAATAATTAGTGCTTAACTCACTAGCCAGAATACAAAAAGCGTACCTTAGACCCACGAGGGTGCCTTACTTTTATAGCCAACACTGACCTAATTCCTGTAGAAGCCTAGTTTCAATGGACTCTAGCTCAATACTTATCCTGGACTCTTCAATAGATAAAGATAAACTCCCTAAGAGCTTTATCCTTATCCAGGCTGAAGTCCTCCCCCATTCTAGGACTCTTGTCCCTTATCCGTTCATCTCAGATTCAGGTATCTCCACAGATAACCTCGGCCTAGCCGAGATCATCTCGGCGTCATGACCAAGACACATGGCACCTTGGATGGCACTTCGGTGCCACCTAGGCCTCGTGTTGTCATTCAAAAAATATGTCCCCACAACTGCCCTTTAGGTTCCATTACCTCAGCATCCTAAGGTAATGGAACATATATTATTTGACCATATAGCACATAGGCTAAGCTTGCTTTATCCTTTACTACCGTGGTTATCACGCATCGGCTTCCATATGACAAAAACTTTTGTGTGTTTGTATCAATCCTTTGGAATCAAGAAATAAGTTTTTTCAAGTTCTTTAGCCGAAATCGTCCTCCTAGCCGAGGTCTTTGCTTCATTAAATCAAGAACTCCAAGAGTTTCTACACGCGTATGAGTTGTCACGCACAGTAATTCAACCGTTTTTTCTACGCGGCACTTCCCCACTAAACCGTACCAGACACGCGCCATTAAGTCGCATCGCACTTGCGCGAGCCGTCTGACAAGCACGTCGTCCTAGGCACACTAATTGCGATTTGTCGCCTTTTCGTGTTTTGACAAAATCACTTCCTTCTCTCTTCGTCTTTTCACATCACATTTTCTTATTTCTCTCTGTGCTTCAAGCTCTCTCTCTCTGTGGAAATTTCTCAAACCACCATTTTCGTTCCTTCGAAGCTCTCTGCAATTACTCTGTTTCTCTTCCGGTGAAGCTCTCTCCGCTCAACTCTACCCATTTCCACCGTCAGACTCCAGCGAATCTTATATCGGCGTCATTTTCTGTGGTAAGTCACTGTTTCCCCTCTTTTTAGTTTCAAACTCCGTTGTTTTTGTCTATTGCCATGGTGAATGTCTTCATGCTCTCCAATCTTTACCTGTGCTTCAAACTTTATCATGCGCATGTTTTGAGCATGTCCTATCTTGCAATTTTTTGTGCTTGTCTTGTTCTTGATTCTTGACCTTTATGTATAAATTGCACACACACTCGCTCAACTTTGCCACCGTTCTTGGCCTTGCACACCTGCACAAACTTATTCAGTGTTCTTTGATTTCTTGTTTGTCTTCTTGAGTCTGAATCATATTCTTGTCTCTATTTTCTGTGTCTTTTTCTAGATTCTTGCCCTCAATTCTTGTTTCCATACTCTTAGGCTTGGGATTTGTTCTAGAAACTTGATCTTTAGGAAAACTGAACCTAAAACCCTTTTGATCTTTAGAAAAATTCGTCTTAGCACATGTTTAGGTTTTAGCCAAGGTCCTTTAAACCCTAACAAACCACTTCCTTCTAAAATCCAACACTTTTCCCACTTAGCCGACGTTATGGGTATGTTCAAGTGGAGGGTAGACACCCTAACTAAGCTAGCATACTTTAGGTAGGAGTTTTCCATCCCTGCCGACGTTTATCTCAGGTTGGCTAAGGAGAAGGACTCCAT
Source organism: Camellia sinensis (assembly GCF_055761805.1). Classification (NCBI taxonomy): domain Eukaryota; kingdom Viridiplantae; phylum Streptophyta; class Magnoliopsida; order Ericales; family Theaceae; genus Camellia; species Camellia sinensis. Next base: position 21,684,673 of record NC_138966.1, read on the forward strand.
CATGCCCAAAGACGACTCAATGCCATTCCCAGGAGTAGCCTTCATAGAGTGCGGACTTAGGCTCCCTCTTGACATCCTTTTTCGAGAAGTCCTTCACTATTATAAACTCAACCCAATGCAATTAGCCATTAACTCTTACAGAGTCATCAACGGTATCATTGCCTTAGCTAACCGAGAAAATGCTAGGGTAACTCTAGCTGACATCCAGTACTACTACACCATGTGTGACCTTAAGTCAGAAAAAGGCTAAATTTACTACCTTAAGCCGAGGTCGACAGAATACAAACTCATCGCCGACCTCCCTGATTCCAACAAGGGCACCAGGGACGATTATTTTATCGTCTCAGGAAACTAGGAGTTCCTTCCAGATGATGACCTTCACCTCTACCCTTTAAGCCGTACATTGTTCAAAGAGGGAGACGGTAAGAGCCAAGTGTTACTTTTACTTGCTTCTCAAATCTTTAATACTTTGTTCCTTTTAAATATTCAATGTTTGTTTTTTACTTGCAGCTCTTCCTCAACCTCCAAAGGATTTCCACAAAAACTTCTATACCAGCAAGGATTTTAAGAAGTTGCTAGGTCTGCCAGTTGACCAGCGCAAAGCACCTCTGCTGCTCAACTACATCCCAACCTACAAGTCCATTTTGCCTGATGTCCCGAAAAAGAGCAAGTCTCCTCTTTCAGCAACAACTCCTACTAAAACTTCGTCACCTCGGCCTGATCAGGGATCAACCTCTGCTCCAGCAGAACAGCTATCTACTCCATCTCCTCAATTGATTCCACCCTCTTAGCGCCGACGCCGACGTCGAGCTTCACTTTTTGCACCAGCAGGCAAGACCCGTAGCCGAAGACGCCTAAGTGCCGAGGCAACCTCTTACGATCCAGCCAACCCACCAATTGCTTTACCAGCAATCCGTCTTAGTACTAAAGCTACCATTGCCATCTTCTCTGATTAAATGGGGTGACAAAAGGCCGTTGCCGAAGACCTTCTTGCCAACATCCCCAATGTTACCACTGTTCAATCTTCCCAGTCTCAGCCCACGCCAAAACCAAAGAAACTGAAGAAAGCCCAAGCTAAGGCAATGGTGACTCAGATTGACTCTGAGGACACCTTGCCAATCTCAAAAATGGCTGAGGCAAAAAAAAGTGCCTCTGCCGCTGAAAAAAGGCCCGCAGAGGCTGCTCCCTCTGAATCCACCCGGTCAAAGAAGCCGAGGTCAGAGTCTGCTGCAACCTCGGGGTCCCTGAAGTCCGATGCCCTCTAGGCCCCTCCAATTACCATCGACAACAAGCCAGTCAGAGTCGGCGACAGTGCGACTGACATCGAAGTTAGCGTTGCCCTCTCTACTGCCTTACTCCTTCCAAAAGACCTCGAACGCAACGCTGAGGTCAGCGAATACGAAAATTTCGCTCTGCAGTTACAACACTTTGTACAAGTAAGCCCCTAATACTTGGTACTTTCTGTTTCTTCTATAATTAGAGTTTTACTAACTTTGTTTTTCCCTCTCTTCTAGGCAATCCATCACACTCACTCCTTCACGATACAGGCCTTCGATATTAAGAAGGAGTTGACCCACAAGATGAAGGAGGCTGCTGGCTTGCTCAAGACCATAAATAAGGCCGAGGCCAAGATGAAGACTTTAATAGAGTAGGCCAAGGTAGCAAAACAAGCCCAAGACGAGGCCGAGGAGAGGGCAGGTGCTGCTAAGGCCATTGCTAAGGTCCTTGAAGCCGAGAAAAAATAGGCCGAAGCAAAGACCACCGAGGCCCAAGCCGAGCTCATTGCTACCTTGGCCACAATGGACGCCGAGATAAAAGCGGCGGATGAGAAAGCATACGCCGAGGGGCAGCCGACATCCGTGAGGACTATAAGAAGCAAGTGAAACAGGCATGCAACAAGGGTTTCACCCTTGGTTGGATGGCTTCCTTAAAGGAGTTGGCTGTCTCCGAGGACTCGCCTCTCCGAGAAGATAGCCGCATCGTCCTGCCATTCCCACCCACTCTAAGCCAATCCAAGGACAAAGCTAAGTCTGAGGAGGAAGCCGAGGCCAAAGAGACCGAGGAGACTGAAACTGCTGGGGCCAAGTCCCCAACTCTGAATGACCAAGTTTTAGACTTGACTCAGGATGAGGAGGACGAGGTCCAAAAGACCACCTCTGAGGCCGAGGTCGAGACTTCTAACAAGAGCCTGGATGATACACTGCGTGAAATCGACACCGAGGTCCAAGCTGAACAATCTGCCCAGCTGTCTGCTAAGGCTAACACAACGCCAATTGCCGAGACAGGGCAAACTGTGGAAAATGCATAAACTTTAGTTTTTCCTCCTTTTAGTACTTGCTTTCTTTTGGACAGCTGTAAATCGCTTTGTTTTGAACAATGTTAACTTTGTTTTTTTCCAATGTGCCACTTTTGTAATCTGTAGAAATAGTCTCTTTGTAAGCCGAAGTGCCTTCTTTTTTTTTTCCCTTTGAATGCAAGTCTTCTTTTTTTACTAGGTGTTTGAATGCTTGTCTTTCCTTTACTGTCTTGTATGATTCCATACTTAGAATATTTTGCATGTCTTCAAAGTACACCTTAGCTGTGTAATCTCCTCAGGGTAAAAATACTTCGGATATATCTTCTAAATGTTTATCTCGGCCTTGGCATAACATTTGAAAACATTTGTGAAAAGAATTTCACAAGTGTTTGTTTAAAACCTTTCCACTTATCAAGACTTATGTCTTCCATTATCTTCCAAATCTTGGCAACCTGGTGATCTCGGCAAGTATGTAGACACTTCTATCAACATAACCTCAACTTAACTTCAACTTGTAAATTTTACTTAAAATTTCAACAAGTGTTAAACCAACTTTAGCATGTAAATTCTGACTTCTAAGCATTATTCTCCAACTCTATGTCCCCTAATATGAACTTAAGTTTCACTTATGTTCACATTAAGTGTGTTCCTATGATCTTGTCGCCGAGATCAGATTCAAACAGAGACTGGCTGAGGTTATCAACCTTGGTCTCTATTAATCTAACTGATATGTATTTAAAGTTTTCATTCTGTTGACATAGAAAATCTAGGTTAATTCAATTTAGTTCAACTCTATTATATGCAAGTATAATTCAACTCTGTCATATAATAAGTCTAAGTTATTCGTCAAGTTTCAATCAGAAACATCGCCAACTTAGTTCACCTCTATTATATGCAAGTATGATTCAACTCTACCATGTAATAAGTCTAAGTTATTCATCATGTTTCAATCAGAAACATCGGCAACTTAGTTTAACTCTATTATATGCAAGTATAATTCAACTATGCCATATAATAAGTCTAAGTTATTTGTCATGTTTCAATCAGAAACATCGTTAAGTGACTGGTCAATCATTTTACACAAGTTTGAAATAAAAAACCGAGCTAAAATTTTTATTAATTACTTCAGCTAACAACAAAAAGATTTTAAAGAAAGAGACAAAATGAAATCTTAATGATAGAAGAATTTCAGGTTGCAAGTATTCCAGGGTCTTGGCTATTCTTTGCCTTCACTATTTTCAAGTCGATATGCCTCATTGCCCAGGACCGAGATGATTCTATAAGGTCCCTTCCAGTTTGGGCCAAGCTTGCCCTCTCTGGGATCCTTCTTGTTGCCGACGACCTTTCTCAAGACAAGGTCCCCAACTTGAAACTCTCGTGGGTTGACCTTTTTGTTGTAAGCCTTGGCAAGCTGCTGCTGGTATACCCCCAGCTGAATTGTTGCCTTCTCCCTTCTTTCTTCCAATAGGTCCAGATCTCGAGCTAAAAATGCATCATTAGTCCCATTCTTCACCCCCTAGGTTCTGATCCCTAGGATGCCAACTTCTAATGGGATTACTGCCTCTGTACCAAAAGCCATAGCAAACGGGGATTCCCCAGTTGATCTTCTGGGCGTAGTCCGATATGCCCAGAGCACACTAGGCAACTCATCCACCCACTTTCCCTTCACTGCTTCCAGCCTCTTCTTAATCCCATCCAATATAGTTTTGCTAGATGCTTCTGCATGTCCATTGCTTTGAGGAAAGCTTGGAGTGGAATAATAGTTCTTGATCTTGTACTTTGCACAGAAGCTCTTGATTAGTTTACTGTCAAACTGCGTTCCATTGTCTGCTATTATTACTCTTGGGATCCCAAACCTGGTGATGATATTCTTCCATATGAAGTTATTTACATCTATGTCTCGAATCTTTGCAAAGGGTTCAGCTTCAACCCACTTGGTGAAGTAATCCATTGCCACTAGCAGGAACTTCCTTTGTCCAGTTGCTTGAGGTAGTTGTCCAACAAGATCCATGCCCCATTGGACAAATGGCCAAGGGCTAGACACTGGGTTCAAATCTACTGCTGATTGGTGTATCAAGGGTGCAAACCTCTGACACTTCTCACACTTCCTGACATGAGCTTCAACATCTTTCTACATATAGGGCCACCAGTACCCTTGGGTAATGGCCCTATGAGTAAGTGACTTGCCCCCAGTATGGCTTCCACATACTCCTTCATGTATCTCATACAAGAAGTCTTCAACTTGTGAAGGGTGCACACACCTCAAAAGGGGACCAGTAAAAGATCTTTTGTAGAGATGCCCTTCTGCTGTCAGGCTGAATCTTGCCGACTTCAGTCTAATCTTGTGTGCTTCTTTGTGATCGTCTGGCAGTTTTTCACCTCTAACGGATACTATTATTATATCCATCCAGCTTGGTCCCATCTCCACACACATTGTCTCGTGCTCTGTGTTCAGTGGTTCTACACTTGGACTTGCCAAGTAGTCAACCATTATAGTCTTTGCCTCTCCTGGTCTCATTGCACTAGCCAGGTTGGCCAAGGCATCAGTATGGTTGTTGTCATCTCGGCTAACTTATTGTAGTCGGCAATTTTGGAACAATGGTATCAGTCTGCCCATCTCCTTTACATAGGCCACAATCCTTTCATCTCGGGCTACATATTCGCCTGTTGCCTGGTTGACTATAAGCTGGGAGTCACATAAGACCATTACCTCGTCGGCCTCCATTGTTGCTGCCAACTTTAATCTTGTGATTAGTGCTTCATACTATGCCTCGTTATTTAAGGCCTTAAACCCCAAATGAATGGATTGTTCAAGCATCTGTCCATCCGGCGATACTAGCACTAATCCTACCCCCGCTCCTTGTTAGTTTGAACTTTCGTTAACGAACAGGTGGAAGTAATCGCCGACATAGATACTTCAGGGCCTGAGTTTCTCTTCTTTCCTCTGTTTGGCTATCCCCAACTGGGTTTCTCCTTGTTCACCTAGACATCGTATACCTCGGCTCAACGGAACTCGATTTATGATGGCGACTGGTGTGAACTCGGCCACGAAGTCGACCAAAACTTGGCCTTTGATTACTGTTTTGGGTCTAAATTCCAGGTCATATTGGCCCAACACCACTGTCCACATATATCACCACAATCTTGTGGGCTTGAAAGTAATGATTCAGCTTCTTGGAGGCCATTACCAAAGCTGGTGTTAGCTTTTCCAAGGGTAGATATCTGGTCTCTGTATCTGCTAGGGTTTTACTTACGTAGTAAACTGCCCTTTGTTCTCCTTTTTCTCCCTTGATTACTACTGCACTCACTGCATGCTCTAAGACCGCTAAGTATAAGAACAGCTCCTCTCCAGGTACTGGATTTGAGAGAACTAGAGCTGTGATCAGGTACTTCTTCAAATCGGCCAAGGTGACTTCGCACTCCTCTGTCCATAAAAAGCTTGTGGCTTTCTTTACTAAACTGAAGAAAGGTTTACATTTATCAGAACTTCTGCTTATGAATCTGTTTAGGGCTGTAGCCCTTCTAGTCAGCATCTGCACTTGTTTTGCCGACGTTGGGCTCTCTAACTCCATAATAGCCTTGATTTGATCCGAGCTTGCCTCAATGCCCTTTCTGGCGACCAGGTATCTCAGGAACTTCCATGACCCAACTCTAAATGCGCATTTTGATGCATTGAGCCGGAGCCAAAATGTCTTTAGGATATCAAAGACTGTCTTCAGGTCGGCCAGATGATCTTCAGGTTCCTTAGTCTTCACGACCATGTCATCGATGTATACCTCCACTGTTTTGCCTATTAGATGTCTGAACATCTTAGTCTCTAGTCTCTGGTAAGTTGCCCCTGCATTTTTCAACCCAAAAGGCATCACTCTGTAACAATACAGCCCTTTTGGAGGGATAAATGCAGTCTTCTCCTCATTTTGGGGGTACATGGCTATCTGATGGTACTCCCTGTAGGCGTCCAAGAAGCTCATCATTCCATACCCTGAAGTGGCATCCACCAATTGGTCAATCTTGGGTAGTGGGAAACTATCTTTGGGACAAGCCTTGTTCAAGCTGGTGAAATCCTACGCAGACCTTCCACTTTTCATTCTTTTTCTTTACAACAACCGTGTTTGATAACCATGTTGGGTAGTTTACCTCTCGTATGGCTCTGGCCTCCAGAAGTTTATCCACTTCATCTTCTACTGCCTCAACATGCATCAACGTCGGCCTTCTTGGTCGTTGGATGACAAGTTTAGCCGACCTGTCCACATTCAACTTATGGCAAGTGACCTCGGGATCAATGTCGGGCATCTCGTACGGTGTCCAAGCAAACACCTCAAGATTTGCTCTCAAGAATGCTTCTAATTTTGTTTCCTCTTCCTCGGCCAATCCTGAGCTAAGAAGGAAGAAGCGCTCTTCGTCTCTTTGCTGGACTAAGATCTTCTTCAAGGCTTCCTCACTTTTCTCGGCTGATTCTTTGTTGACGTCCTCAAGGACTTCCATGTCCTCATCCTCAATCTCCGCTACTTCTGCTTCTCGTATGTTGTAGGTGGATTTCATTGCTGCCATGGATCAATTCTTTGCCAGCACTTGATCCCCTCTAACCTCCTTAACTCCACGCTCTATTGGGAATCGCAACAGCTGGTGCAATGTTAAGGAGACAGCCCTCATTGCATGTAGCCATGGCCTTCCCAAGATAGCATTGTAAGGGGAGGGAGTGTCAATTATTGTGAACTCAGTTTTTACCTTCTTGGTGCCAACCTGAACCTCCAAACTTACTGCTCCCAAGGACCATGACGGCGTTCCATTGAACTCGACCAGTGGACCATTGGATTGTTCCAGATCATCTTGGTTAAGGCCAAGCACCTTGTAACAGCTGACATACATGATGTCACAAGAACTGCCCTGGTCGATTAGAATTCGCTTTACCTGGCACTCTCCAAACTGAAGGGATATTACCAAGGCATCGTTATGTGGATGTTGCACCATCTCTAGGTTGTCTTCAGTAAAAGACACCACTGGTCCCTGGCACTCGTCTGCCCTAGGTCTCTTCTGCCGGACCTGATACACATGTTGTAAGTGTTTTACCTTCTGAGTTTCCCCATGTATCTCGTTCTCATTGACCTTTGAGTGGATCACATTGATCACTCGAGGTCTGCCTGCTTGCGGCTGTGGTGCTGGAGGAGGTGGTGCTGCCGTGCCTGAGGCAGTCTCGCTTGCCCTTCCCTTTTCCTGGTCTCATCTACCAAGTTCCTTAGATGGCCTTGTCTTACCAAGTCTTCCAGATTAGGGCTCTGTACCCTTGAGTTAGATGCACATCCTCGTTGTGGTAGGCACAGTATTTCCCCAGACTTCTTCCCATAAATTCACCAGGAAGCTTCTCCGGTGCTCTATAATAGGGCTAATTCCGGATTCTTTCCAAGACTTTATAAATCAGAATTCGGAATATGGTTGTGACTGCCTGGGCAGCCCGTAGTCCTGTCTCTTGTTTATTGTATCCTCCATTACCTCGGCCTCGCTTGGGCAAGCTATTTCTTTTCTCCTGTTTTGACGCTTTTGTCCCCTGCGTGTCCTCCTCGACCCTGACATACTTTTTTATCCTAGCCATAAGTTCCTCCATACTCTTTGGTAGTGTCTTTGCCAGTGATTTTCGAAGCAGATAATCATCTTTCAAGTCGTTCTTAAAAGACACGACCGCCACCTCCTGATTGTATCCTGGTATTCGGTTGAACACCTCATAATACCTTTTGGCATAGGCCCTAAAGCTTTTATCCTCGCCAATTGTTAGAGCCATAAGGGACTCCACCCTCAATGGTTATAGTTTGTTTGTCACAAATCTTGCCACGAACATCTCGGCTAGGCCTTTCTAGTTTTTCACAATTCCTTTCGGCAACTTATGAAACCAGTCTAATGCGCTTTCCCCAAAGGATGAGGCGAACACTTTGCAGAGCAACTGCTCGTTCCCGGTGAATAACGCCATTGAGTTCAGGTATAAGCCGACGTAAAAGTTAGGGTCAGACTTACCGTCGTATATCTGGAATCTTGGTATGCGAAACTTTTTCGGGGCCTCAAACTTGTCCAATTCAACCGAGAACGACGTTCTCTGCTTGACCGGTGTTGTTACCTTGGCATCTTGTCGCTTCCACTGGAGGTAATCCCTCAAATCCTCCTTGGTCCGTCCAGGAGCTCGGCTATCAACAAATTTCAGCCTTTTCGGTGCGCTACTCCCAGTATCGTTATGAGTCTTCTTGGATCTTTCTCTATTAGTTGTGTCGAAACACAGTTCCTTCCCTTGAACATGCCGATGTTCTTTTGGGTCGACTTCTTTGGTACGATGTGTCCTCCGAGAATCTCCCTTCATTGATCCTCGCCCGACCTCCCTTGAAGGCCGGTGAGAGTGTTCCTTGGTCCTGATGTGCAGGGGGACTACAGGGACTGTTTTCTGCCCCCCTTTCTGGGCATTGTTCTTGGCCGCTGGAATCAACGTGTCTTGTAACGGAAATGATGGTTGCATAATGTTGTTCTGCATCATGAAATTGACGACCAATTGTAGGTCTGCCAATTAATTCGCCATTTCCTTCATCTCTCCGTCCCTCCGCAGGCATCTATCTTTCCATACCTAGAGGTCGTTCTCGTTATAATACCCGCCTCGGTCCGACTTCTTTGGTATCTAGCCCTTCTGGCCGACGTCTTCTCTCCGGGATTCTGATCCCGAGTTTCTTCGTTGCAGTCATGCTTCTCCACATTAGGGTCAATGTGCTTACCACTCCCAATAGGGATGTCGTCCCCAACCTTTTCTTTCTGTCCGTCGTTGGCCATCTATTCTCCTTTCTTTCCCACAGATGGCGCCAAATTGTGTGTGCTATTTTCTGATCACACTGTCAAACAGGTACTCAACTGGAGAACACCAGCAGAATAGATTGCGCCTGAATGACCTATCACAAAAAGAAAAGACTCCGGTGGTGGTTCTTCCACCCGGGGACACTCCGACGATTAAGTCAATACTCAGTTATCTCTCAAAGATAATAATTAGTGCTTAACTCACTAGCCAGAATACAAAAACCGTACCTTAGACCCACGAGGGTGCCTTACTTTTATAGCCAACACTGACCTGATCCATGTAGAAGCCTAGCTTCAATGGGCTCTGGCTCAATACTTATCCCGGACTCTTCAATAGATAAAGATAAACTCCCTAAGAGCTTTATTCTTATCCAGGCTGAAGTCCTCCCCCATTTTAGGACTCTTGTCTCTTATCCGTTCATCTCAAATTCTGGTATCTCCGCAGATAACCTCGGCCTAGCCGAGATCATCTCGGTGTTATAACCAAGACACGTGACACTTCGGTTAGCACTTCGGTGCCACCTTGGCCTCATGTTGTGATTCAAAAAATATGTCCCCACAAGAGAGATGTTGGGACTATTAATAAAATCATATTGAGGAAACAGTTACTTGGGAGTATGTACACTATTTCTAAAGATCTTCTATTTTTAAATTCATTTGTTTTCATGTTTAGTTATACTCTTAATTATATTATTGTATCATATTCAAAATTTATTTATTTGTGATTTTTATAGGATTTGATAATTCATAGTACATTGAAATTTCGGAATAAAAATTTAAAAACAAATAATGTTTATAAAGTGGCCTAACCATTAGGCCCATTAGACCATCTCTAACGGTTCACCAAAACTGATATCAAATTCAAATTTTGATGAAAAAGCTGATGTTCACTGCTCCAACGGTTACACCAAATGAATATCAGATTGAGATTTCATCAAAAAATTTATCAAACTGACGACGAAATACTGATTTCACCAAAACACTGTTGGTAACCGTTGGAGGGAGACCAACCGGTCAACCAGCCGGTTGCCCGGCCGGTTGACCAACCAGTCGACCATTAAAAGATTCAAACAGTTCAGTAAAAAAGTTCAAATCGAAAAAAAAAAAAAAAAAATTTGCCTAACCGGTCAACCGGCCGGTCGACCACCCGGTCGTCCCGAAAAAAGTTCAGAAAGTTCAAAAAAAAGTTCAGACAATTCGCCAAAAAAAAAAAAAAAAAAAAAATTTTGCCTAACCGGTCGACCACCCGGTTGTCTCGGGATAGATTTGGTGAAAGGTGAACCGTTAGAGTGAGTGGTATCAAATTTGATAAAATAGATCATTTTTTACTCAAATTTAGTAAAAAATTTGAATCACCATTAGAAATGCTCTTAGACAACAGCTTCAAATCTCATATTTAAGAGGTCCTTCAAATTTTAAAGATCCTTAATTCAACATGACATATACTATTCTATTTAGTGAAGAGTTAGATTGTCAAAGTCAAAAAAAATTGTTATTTCTTTTCCAAAAAGTAAGTCATTCTTGCGCAAAAAAATGCCTCTTGTATTATTTTTGTAAACTTGTATTGGGTCAAATCAAAAAACAATTGGAGTCGACTACTAATAGTCATAACTTTTGAAATTTATTACTCATTAAGTTTTATTGGTAAATTTATCAAATTTTTTTATTTTTATGAAAAAATTTACAGTGATAAATTTATCAGTTAGGACCTGTAGATAAATAAGTTTAGGTAATAGAATTAATTGGGTAAATGTCCCAAAAAATTGAACATGTATTTTGTGAAAAGCATATAATTTCCTACAAAGAAACAATTTGATAAAAATAATAAAATGCATAACACAATTGGCTAAATAATCGTTTAGAATTAATCATTTCTTATATATATATATATATATATGTATATATATTAATCTGTTTTTTTAATTGAGAGTAAATTTGAATAATTTCAATTGTATAAGGACATTTTTTTGTTTCTATTTAATTTTGAAAATTGAAATTATTAGATAATGATAGTTTGAAAGTAATTTTCGTAATGTCAAAAGTTTTTTGAAACATGAAACTTCAGGGATATTGATAGTGTAGATTTATTTTTAGATTTAAGAGTTTTAAAAGAAAGTGTAAATTACATTGACACTCCCTGATATTTATATTTATTACAATTCTTCATTACCTTTTGAAAATTGCATCCACCTTTGAGGTTTAAAGTTTCATTACAGATTGCTCCCTCCAGCAATTTAATTTTTTTAAATACCAATTTCGCCCTCATTGGATAAATTACATTGACACCCCTCACATTTTAGAAATTACAATCCTCTCCCCAAGGTTTAAAGTAGCATTATCAATTGCCCTCTCAATTAGTATTAGTTGAAAAAAAAATCATTGAAAACAAAAATTAATTAGAAAAAAAATTATTTGAAAAAAAATTTTGTTAGTTAAATTTTTAAATTTCTGTTTGAAAACCAACGTAAGATAAAAATTATACTGACACCTCTTGAGGTTTATGTTTATTACACTCGAAAGATAAAAATTATATAAAAATGATAATTATTTTTTATTTTTTATTTCTTAACCAAATTAATTTTTAATTTTAAAAAAAAAATTCAAAAAATCAAACCATACATAGCCGAAGAATCTTTTGATAAGTTATTTCTTACGTTGGTAACTTATTTAATTATTTATTAATTTTACGACATTTTTACCATCTGAGGCCTATTTGGTAACCATTTTATTTTCAGTTTTCAATTTATATTTACAAAAATTTCAAAAACTGTCATAAAAACTTGTTTAATAATTTTTTTTAGTTTATAAATGGTTGTCTCAGTTTGTAAATTTGAGGAAAAAACGTAAATTCAAAAAATGAGTTTACGTTGGTTTTTAAACAGAAATTTAAAAATTTGACTAACAAATTTTTTTTTCAATTAATTTTTTTTCCAATTAATTTTTTTTTTCAATGAATTTCTTTTTCAACTAATACTAACCGAGTGGGCAATTGGTAATGCTTCTTTAAACCTAGGGGAGAGGATTGTAATTTCTAAAATGTGAGGGGTGTCAATGTAATTTACCTAGTGAGGGCAAAATTGGTATTTAAAAAAATTAAATTGCAGGATGGAGCAATCTGTAATGTAACTTTAAACCTCAGGGAGAGGACGTAATTTCCAAAAGGTGAGGGAGGAACTGTAATAATAAATATAAACTTCAGTGGTGTCAATGTAATTTACCCTATTTTAAATACAAAAATTTTATCTTTACGTCTATGAATAATGTTAATAGTTTAAAAGATAATTATTCAGATTAATAGTACACAAGCCTAAGGCAACAAAGTGATTTTTTTCTCATACGCCTAAGGTAAAAAGATAATTATCCATTTAAATTCATCCAACATTGGTGATGTAAGTCAAAAGGTATCACATTGAGGCCGCTAAAATTACATTTATAGTCTTTAAATTTTGTTTATTTGGTGGAAATGATGTATTTTGTGCACTTGTAAATATTTAGCAAACAACACGCAAATTCAAGCAAAAAGTAACGCAAAAGCAGATTCTCCGTACGAGTAGTGAAAAGTCCCGGCCTGCCACCTTACTGCACGTGCGGCCACGCTCCACTGCATATGCGGCCCACCACCGCTAGAGCAGAAAGTATGGGCGCTCGAGCAGCCCACCTAGGGTACATGCGTGGAATTTCAAGTTTGTTTTGTTGGAAATAAAAAGAGAAAAAATGGGCTGCTCTAGGGTTCTGAAAATTTTAAAAAACAGAGGAGGGGCTAGGGTTTGGAAAGGGGGCTTCTCAAGTTTCAAGAATATCTTCCATAGGGATTCTTCTTCTTTTACCTCTTCACACTCCTCCATGAGTGGCTAAGCTTCTATTTCTAGAATTTTGATAAAACCCTAGACAAGTAAATAGGGTTTTCTTTTTGGTTTTGATTATGTAATGGTTTGAACAAGTTGTATGGTATTCAAGAAATTTTTATATATATTTTTCATTATTTCTTCAAGTATTCTACTTTTTGTGATTGTTGAATGATTTCTAATGGTTTTTTATTTATTCATATTCAAGGTATGAGACAAGCCATACTACGAAGGACGAATTGTTTTGCTACCCTAATTTAGAGCGAACGACTCGTGCTAAGTATTATTTGGTTCGAATCGTAACATAATTGATTTTCAAATTGAAACCTTATTTATGTAACTAACGGTGAATTCATTACCCTAGCTTTTTTTCAAAATCAGTAATCCCAATTTCATTTTTAATCGCTAATTTAATTTGTTAGTATTTTAGTTATCATTAGTTTATAAAAAATCATCTCTTTGATCAAAATTAATTTAAAAATTTAACAATTAAATTAGTTTAATTTCACATTTGTCCTTATGAATCGATACCTAAACATACCATTATTCTAAAGAATTTAATATAGTTTAATCAAGGTTCTGAAAAGTGGTTGCGGTCGCCGTAACGGTGGCGATGGCGTAGTTGCGGTTGCAGAGTGTAAAGGCTGTAGTATAACGGTTGCGGTAACCAGAACCGTGAATTTTTTTTATTTTTCGCACATTTTGAAAAAAACTTACCGATACGCATATTTTTTTCCATGATCATATTTATTAGGTTTAAAATAAATATTGATCAATTTTTGTAAATTTTTAAGTATGATCCAATATATTTCATATTTTTAAATCAATATAAACTGATTTTTTTATATTTTATTTTAATTGATGACTTTATATTTTACAAAAAATCAATCACTAACTATCCCTTTTCCCCCATTTTCAGCTTCTCTCTTCTCTCTTTATCTCTTGCTCCTCTATCTTCCCTCTTTTCTCTATCCCTTTTTCCCCATTTTTAACTTTTTTTTTGTGTATTTTTTCGAAAGAAACAGTTCGAAACCGTTATGTAATAGTGCGTAACAGGCTGTTACGGCTGTTACGGCACCGTTGCAGCCACTGCAACAGTCGCTACATCCGACACACTTGTGAATTTCAATCACACTACAAAAGTGGCCGTAACGGGTGGCGGTAACCACTACAACTATTACGTAATGGTTGCGGTCACTTTGTAAAACCTTGAGTTTAATGTTTGTTTTTTGTTTGTAAAACAACCCACCAAATTTTAGGTTCCACAACACTTTCTTTCTCAAATTTTATTTAAGTAATGTTACATCTACTTAAATTCTTACTAACAATCTTACTAAAAACATAAATGTACAAAACATCATTGGATGTTTAAATGTCATTATTTTTTTGATAACCAATCACATTTGGACTCTTGTATTTTTAGTAAACTTTTTAGTAAGATTGTTAGTATGTATAGAATTATTCATTTTATTTTGCCAATAGGGTATACAAAAGATACATAAATTTTATAAATTATTTTTACTCACAGATACGACAGATAAATTGCTATTAATGGATTATATTTTAAATACAAAAATTTTATCATTACGTCTATGAATAATGTTAATAGTTAAAAAGATAATTATCCATTTAAATTCATCCAACAATGGTCTCAAATTCATTCTTGAAATTAATATATAAACTATTTTATCTTCTTCTTTTTTTTTCTTTTTTTTTTAATAACTAATACCAAAATCCATTCAGTTTAAATCCATAAATACAAACAAAGCCTTTAAATATTTATGGGTTTCCACTAACTGCTTAACTAGTCATTAGTCGAACTAACCATCAAAGCAACAACAGTACAACAAAGCCACTAACCACTACATTTTTAGTGGAGTACTTGCAAAGTCTGATAGAAATCTAACAAATTTTTCTTTTTGAACAGTACAGAAATCCAACATTGATCCCATAGATATAGACAATACAATCTAACTTAGACCCAGCAGAGTTCACACACACAAGTAGGGGTGTGCATAATACCGCCGAAACCGCCAAAACCGCACCGAACCGCACCACCAAGGCAAATTCGTTATTATTTGTCAATCGAACCGCCGGTTTTTGGTAAGAAAAATGGCAAATTCTAGTGACACTTTTATCAATCCGCCGATTTCTATTTTTCTTCCAAACCGCACCGACCCGCACCGCTATTAAATCATGTTTTATAGGATTCTAAAAATTCTTTTTTACTTAAGTTTGCTTGTTGTTCTATACCTTAGAATAGAGTATTACATTACTACTCGAGGGGAATTTTATGTATTGTATTTGATCATTGTAACTTCCACAGATGCTTGTAATGAACTGATGGTATAGTCGTGGATATTATCATGTTGTTGCTACACTTGCTGCATCAGAAGAAAGATTCACAAGATGCTTAACATTACGATATCTCTCGTCTTTTTTTTACTCTTTGATTTAAGTTTTGTAATTTAAATTATATTTTTTATAAACCGCCAATCCGCCCGAACCGCCAAGGCAAATCCGCCATTATTTGCCAACTGAACCGCCGGTTTTCGATAAGGAAAATGGCAAATTCTAGTGACACTTTTATCAATCCGCCACCCGCCATACGGTTTCTATTTTTCTCTCAAACCGCACCGACCCGCACCGCGCACACCCCTACACACAAGTAGCGAAATGACTCTGCATATTGCATAGAAATTTCAAATCTTGTCGACTAAAGCTCATATTCTTCGATGTGAGGACTTCTCGTTCAATTTACAGATAAGAGAGAAGCCCATTATGTACATTCTACAACTAATTCAAATGGTTGTGAAGATTATGATCTAGTGCTTGCTCCCATTGTCCTTGTTGCTTATCTGTGGAGTGTACTGACTTGTAGATGATGGTGAATATCCAGATGCACTTGGCGAGCACCGAACACTACTGTGGAAAGAATATGAAAAAACACAGTTTAGAAAGAATGGGTTCACTGACAAAACCAATTTCAGACTACGCAGAAAATATAGAAACTAAATTCAGACGGAGAGGTTCCACCCACCTGTACAGTGAACTTGGGCTATAATCTGGGCTCACGCTAGAATTGTAAGGGCTGCAAAATTGGAACACATGACGAAAAAAACTCGATGACAAGTAAATTTAAAACAGATAAATAGCCAGTTTTTTAATCAATCATAACGTTATCACTCCAGAGCATCATGTACAAGGCCTGTGAATCTGTGTAACCAATGCATCTAATACAAAACATGCCCAGATAAAGTACTGGACATATTCCTCGTTTCAATGTTGTGAAAGTAACACCACCACAGGCATAAAAACCAAACTAAAAGAGTAAGAAAAAAATTATAAGAAATGTTTCCCCAACAAAGCCCCTCGTGTTATTCAACGGAAATAGCGAGTAGGAAAAAAAGTTTTAAGTCATTTCTCCACAGGGAGAGAACCTTCAATGCAAACAGCAAGTAAGAAAAAAGTGAATCACTTATCCACACACCCCACACACACACACACACACACACACACACAGAGAGCAAACCTAAACCATTGCAAACTCAGATACCTAGGAGATATACAGTGTCACATAAATCAGTGACAAAGGATCACTAATGACTCAGACTTATAGAGGAGTGATGAGCAAGTAAATTTGGAAACACATAATAACTATACTGAATAAATGTGTCCCAAACTTAAAATTCCAATTCCATCAGAACATTAAAATACATTCGTTGTGGCATCGTACTCTAACTAGAATGATAAGAACATCATTTCTAATTCACACCACAAACATTAAATACTCATTGTGATCGTGCTCTAGCAAATGATATGAGGCTTTTAATCTATAGAAAATTTAAAATGAACAGTAAAATTTTAAAGCCTCAATAAACATGACCGATAGATTTACTTGCTGGGACTAAACATTGGACTTGAGGGCGAGTAGGTCGGAGATGTTGGTGAAAATGATGGTGATGTTGCACTGCAATATAACAAGTCAAAGATTAAGCAATCGAATACAAGATTAAGTCAAGGAACCAACATAACCCCCAACATCTGACTTAGCCCAAATTAAAAATTCAAGAAGAAAAATCTAAAATCAGCAGTCAAAACTAAAATCAAGAGACTAGTTCACGTGGCTGTATTTGGTGATTACCAATTAGGCTTTCAACTCTGCATAAATCAAATCTCAACTATACGAGGAATGGCAAAGCAGAACAACAAATTACATTTCAAAGGTAAAGTAACCGTCATTTACCTGTAATTCGGGGATGAAGGACTATATGGACTGGATGGCGAGAGTCTTGGACTGCTAGGGGAATAAGCAAGGGACGGATTGTAACTCGGAGATGTAGGGCTGTAGATTGGCGAAGTTGGACTGTAACTCGGAGATGTTGGACTGTAACCCGGAGAAGTTGGGCTATAGGCAGGGGAGGTTGGGCAATACGAGGGAGAAGTTGGACTATAAGAGGGTGAGGTCGGGCTGTAAGACGGTGAAGTTGGGCTGTATGATGGAGAGGTTGGGCTGTAAGACGGTGAGGTTGGGCTATAAGATGGAGAGGTGGGGCTATATGCAGGTGAGGTGGGGCTATATGCAGGAGAGGTGGGACTGTAAGCTGGAGAAGTTGGGCTGTAACTGGGAGATGTAGGGCTGTAACTTGGAGAGGTAGGGCTGTAGCTGGGCGATGTAGGACTATAACTAGGTGATTTAGGGGAGTAAGATGGACTTGTAGGAGAATATCTAGGGCTTGTTGGGCTATAACCGGGAGAGCTTGGACTATATGTTGGGGAAGTGGGGCTGTAACCAGGTGACGTCGGGCTATATCCGGGGGAAGTTGGGCTATACCCAGGAGAGGCAGGACTATACCCGGGAGAGGAAGGACTATATCCCGAAGAAGGGCTGTAACCTGGAGATGATGCAGGAGAGAAGCCCATCCCACCAACATATGGAGAAAATTGGGCATCTGTAATTGGTGACAAGCGAAGATTTGGGCTCAGCAAGTAATTAGGTGACATCATTCCATCATGGTAAGGGCTACCCGTAACTGGCGAACGACCAGGCATTGTGCCAAAGTCCAATCTTTCCATGTAACTAGGAAGCTGGATATCAATAGCTTGATGCAACATCTTCTCATTTAGATACAGGGCACAATCTCCGGTACCAACGGGTGCAAGCTGACCCAACATAATATTTTCAGTAACTCCCCGCAGGTAATCTGTCTCAGCATACACAGCAGCATCAAGAAGAATGTCCACTGTTTCCTCAAATGAGCATCTCATCATTGGCCCAGTGCCATTCCGATTAATACCATGACGAGTGATGGCCATCAAGTGACCTCGATAGGTCATGGTATCACACAATATAGCCAGGTGCCTATAATTTACATACGATCCGTCAAAAGAGATAACAACTCGTAATTCATCTAGCAAGGACCGACGAACTGCTTCAATTCCAAGGGCTTCAATTACTTCAATCAAGTGATTGCTAGTTGTCCTCCTGGCATCGACATCCTCATGGCAAATAACAGCCAAAAGGTTGACTCCTTCAGTATCAAGCATCCACTCATTCTCAGGCTTAAATCCTTCGTTCTCGTCAAATTTATTCACTTTACCTGATTTAATGAACACCTTGTTAATATCTGGGATACCTCGAAGGGCCATTTCTGTCAGCATGTTGCATTCAATCTTCTTGAGAAAAACATCATCTTCCACAGATTCATCCTGCAACTCCCCTTTAGAAGCCTCATCATTCATGATTCGGATACGTAGAATCAATTTCTCAGCATTATCATCATTAAATATGCAGCTTAAATCATCATCAAACTCAAGATTGATCTTCTCAGCAATGTCAGCCATGCTCAGCTTCTTATCGACCATCATCTCACGATTTAATTCTATACGAAGTAACCACGGAGAAATCTTATCTGGGGCAATTTCTTCATCTGGCATTTCATAGTACGACTTGACAAAATCAACATCCTCGTCTATGACTGTGTTCATGGGGTCTGGATCATACCACACTTCAGTAGCCTGTGTAACACTGCGTAAAGTAGTGTATTCCAGAGCACACTGTACATTCTTGGCCCTTTCTTTTGTCCTGCTGACTTCGGGCTTCAAATAGACAGAGAGAGAAGGGGTTTTGATTTTTTTAGCCACATTAATGATTTCCCTCAACCTAGGAACTCCGAGAGTGACATTTTTAGCACTCACACCAGCATAGTGGAAGGTATTCAGAGTCATCTGAGTGGCAGGCTCACCAATAGACTGGGCAGCAACACATCCAATCATTTCTCCAGGTGCTACAAGTGACTGTAAAAATCGCGATTCTATCTCACCAATAACCCACTCAAATGCTTCACGAGTAAGCCTGTACTCTTTCAACACCCTCTTACTGGCAAATGTGCTACGGAGAAGAATGTTGAAAAATGTGGTGGCATTTTTCTGTGCTTCCATGCTTAGCAAATCATCACCAGGGACAACCTTCAGCCTTTCCTGAAGCTTATCAACAGCTTCCACAATCTCCATTGGATGCATATCAGAAGGTCTTCTCAAGTCAACCTTGAATGTCTTCTGTGCATTCCAAATGAGCCGCTTCAGATTCACAGGCATAGGCCAAGAGTTATCACCAGTAGTAGCAATTTCCATTCCAAGCTGATACCGATCCACTTCAAGTTTCTGGACTTCAGCTTCAAATACATTGCGGAACTCCCGGATGGTTTTCAGATCCCCCACATGTTCTGGCAACATGTAGCTTGGGTTCCAATTCTCGTCATCAATCTCATATTTGAAAACACTATCAAACTCGGACTTCTTCATTTTAAGGGGATCCAGCTTCTGTGTTTCGATCCAAACAGCATCCATACCATCTTCCCCGTACAGAAACTGGATAACATCCCCCAGTGAGTTCCTAACCGTACCGTCATATTTGACCATAATATCTTCCATAGCTTTCACTAGTCGCCTCTGGATATATCCAGTCTCGGAAGTTTTGACTGCCGTGTCAATCAAACCTTCTCTACCACCCATTGCATGAAAAAAGAACTCTTGAGGAGTCAAACCTCGTAGGTAAGAGTTCTCCACAAATCCACGACTTTCAGGTCCATAGTCATCCTTTGTGAAATGGGGAAGAGTCCTATCTATGAAGCCATATGGGATTCGCTTACCCTCAACATTCTGCTGCCCAACACAAGCAGTCATCTGTGATATATTAATGAAACTTCCCTTTGACCCTGCCGTGACCATTGCTTTCAGATTGTTACTCTCTGCTAAACTCTTCTGCGCACTACTTCCAGCATCATCACGAGCTTTGTTCAGTACCTGAACAAGTAACCATACGTTAAGAAAATCATCAACAAGTCATAAGAACTTTCAGGAAGCATTCAATATAATTCATCCACCTGGTTCACTCTGTTCTCAAATGATTCCATCATAGTCCGGCCAGGCTCAGCCTCCAACTGTTTATCTTGGGCAGCCCTAATAAGCTCTTTCACCTCCTTCTTGGCTTTAGAAATAGTTTCATTAATTTTTTCCATAGTTGCAGCATCTGCAATTGTGTCCCCAATACCAATGCTGAAACCATTCTGCAAAAGCCAATAATTAACAAGCCACTGGGTATGTCCCAGGAATTTGCGAGCAGCATCAGGCCCAACCTCCTCCCTGTACATGCAAACATAACAGAGTGAATGCATGCCTAACACGATGAAGAAATGGAAAAGTATCCAAGGATCTTCTACCTTTCTTCAATTTTTTACAAACATACCAGATGACATGAATAAGACTTCCTGTGGATGTGCCAAGGGTTTTCTTGCAGAGAGTTCCAGAAATGACTTCCCCTTTTTCTATACGAACTTGAGTGTCTCCTGGGGTTATAGGTCCAGTTTCGGTTTCTGAGTGCCAGGCTGATGTCCTCAAGAGGTTTATCTGCTTCGGAATGATAAGATTGAACACTTGCTTTCCAGTCCAAAGAGGCCTAGGTTTCAAAATTGCTGGTGCTGGTATCTTTCCATCAAAATCCTCCCACCACATCAAGATGTTCATGAAAACATCCTACAAAAGAAAACAAAGGATTAAGATCAAAACAACGGAATTGGAGGAGATCACCATAATTAAAACAAAATTTGACAGAGAGTGTAGTGAAAGAACAAGAATCACCTTCTCAATAAACGTATCTCTCTTCGTTATCTTGCGACATCCTAAAAGTGCGTCCTGCACAACACCCATGACAGGTCTATTTGCTTGAGGTGACACAATGCACTTGGGTACCATCATTAACTCTAAAACTTCTGCTCTGGTTTCAAACGACTGAGGTACATGCATGTTCATCTCATCTCCATCAAAATCTGCATTGTAAGGAGAAGTCACAGATAAATTCAAACGGAAGGTTGAGTATGGCATGATCTTGATTCTGTGCCCCATGATGGACATCTTATGCAGACTCGGTTGTCTGTTGAAGAGAACAAAGTCTCCATCATTTAAGTGTCGCTCCACCTGCAATGAAGATGGAGCATATTCAAACAAAAGTAGATAAAAGTAACCCATTAAACAATCATGTAAAGCACAAATAGGAT
Organism: Camellia sinensis; assembly: GCF_055761805.1. Taxonomy (NCBI): domain Eukaryota; kingdom Viridiplantae; phylum Streptophyta; class Magnoliopsida; order Ericales; family Theaceae; genus Camellia; species Camellia sinensis. The sequence continues at coordinate 21,706,191 of NC_138966.1, forward strand.
ACTTGCCTTGTATCCAAGCTCCAGATGATGATCACTGCTTTTCTTCAAATAACGAAGATCAGCCCTCTGACCATCTTCCCTGATGATGTACTTGGCTCCAGTTTTGCCAGGGGGAGGATGAGGGCCATTCTCAACGAGCTCCTTCAGCCTAGCAAGAAAGATAACAATATGTAACAAGGACTTTAGAGCCAAACTTACAAAAAGTAAAATCATGTAGAGTTTCTAAGACATTTGAGACCTTTCAATGTTATAAGGAGTGACAGTTTCCGGATATGTTAAATTTAATGCAATACTCCATGGTACACCCAGCTCATCAATGTTAATGGTTGGATCAGGAGTGATGACTGTCCGTGCTGAAAAATCCACACGTTTACCCATCAAATTACCCCTAATACGACCCTCCTTAGCCTTAAGCCTACTGCATATTGATTTGATAGGCCGTCCTGACCGCTGTGTAGCCTGAAAAGTAAACAGATTCAAGTGAGAAACGATGTAACTATAAATATGTAAATAGGAGTGTATGGATGCAGACATACCCTTGGCTGACCCGGAAGCTCATTGTCAAAATATGTAGCTACATGGAACTGCAATAACTGTGCAAATTCAGAGATTATGTGAGCAGGAGCCCCATTTCTCTCCTGTCTCCTCAGGTTTTCGTTATGTCTAATGATCATAGCCAACTGATGTGTTAAATCATCCTGCTCTAAGAGAGAATGAGGTGAGTCACAATATTGAATTTGAGCTTTAATATGTAACATAAAAGTTGCTTGATATCAATTACAAAATTATTCCATTGAATTAACTGGCTGACATATGACCATGTAGAAAATTATAAACTACAAACTCACTAAACCTACATTCCAATGAACTCCAACAGAACTCCATAAGAGTATCTACAACTCCTATCTTGAAAAGAAAATCCCTCATAAAGTGAAACAACAAAAAAGACTTGCCTCACTCCGGGCAGAAGTATCCATCATCACAGAAGGTCTCACTGGAGGTGGCGGTATTGGAAGGACTTGCAGTATCATCCAATCTGGACGGGCATACTTAGGATTCAAGCCTAAAAATATGCAGTCTTCATCACTTATACGCTTCAAGACATTAAGAACCTATATATCATGTAAAAGTAGCTTTGTCAGTCTTGACAAACCAGAAACTGACAAGAGGAAAGCATAAGAATCACATTGCTAGAAGCATTTCTTCACTATAGTTACCCTTTCAGCAGAGAGCTGCTGTTTCCTTTCAACAGGTTCAGGAAGCTGTTTGGGGCCATCATTTTTCTTCTTCTGAATCTTGTATTCAGCAATCATTTTCATACCCTCAATGGTGAGCTTCGGTTGCTGAGCACCACAGCCCCCTCGACCCTTAACTGGTTCATCAGTACCTTGACCCTGGGTGTCTTCACATTTGGTTTTGCTCTTGCAGGCATCCAAGATCTTTTTAAGTCTATTTTTTGGATTTCTGATTTTTTCAGCTTGCTTAAATTTGTGATCCTCCTACAAGAGTAGGAACTGAATAAGAAACACAACATCCAACAATACATACTACAAAAAATAAGGAAGGAAATAAGGAAAACAATAAAAAATAAAAATAAAATTTAAAAAACTCAGAGCATATCATCAGATAATATGACAGCAGAGGCATTTGTTCTGAGAAGATCTCTGGAAACAGGCTGAGCCATTACATACAAAGCAAAGCTTGATACATTGGAGGTTCACGAATAAACCACATTTAAAATATGGAAACAAAACTGTAACAAGAGTGGCCACTGGTTAAGTGGTTAAAACTCGGTCAATTAACCTTGAGATTGTAGGTTTGAACATGAGGACAACCACTTCGTGCAAACAATGTCAAATGTTATGTGTATGTGCTATGTTACATGGACTCGTCACTTTGGGGCGAAGTACCCGTGTCGACACGACACGACACGGGTGCGGGTGTGAGATCTGTGTCGGATTCGCCTCATCTCTCTCGGACACGGCACTTCACAGACAGCAAAGAAATGGAAGAGGAGCACTTTACAGACAGCAAAGAAATGGAAGAGGAGAAAGGAAGAGAACCTGGTCACTGTTGGCTTCGATCATCGATCACGATTAGGGCTCTCACTATTGATCACGATCGTCTTCGTCTAGGGCTTCGATCGTCTTCGTCTAGGGCCTCGATCACTGTCGATCTCGACCTCGAGCTCGATCGTCTTCGTCTCTCTCTTCGTTTCTGCTTCTCTCTCTGTCTTCGTCTCGTCTCTGCTTCTCTCTCTCTCTCGTCTCTCAATCTGTTCTCTCTCTTCGCCTCTGATTTGATCATATATATTGATCATATATAATATATATAATATAATTTATATAATATAATTTATATAATTTATATATAATATATATAATATAATTTATATAATTTATCATATATAATAATAATTTTTATAAATTATTAATCATATTACATTTACATTAATATATAATATATAGTATGAATTACATTAATATAATAATATGTAATATTACTCATCTAAAAAAAATTATATAATACAATAGATATTATATAAATTATATAGATATTATATAATAATTATTGTATAACATATAAGATATTTATAAGATAATATATACTTATATATATTAATAAAAATAAATAAACACATATATGTAAAATAATTATTTGTTATTTATATAATATAACTCATCTTAATAACTATATTTAAAATATATATATATATAACGTATCCCCGTACCCGTATCTAAATTTGGATACATATCCACGTATCCTTAATTTTTAATTTTGAAATGTCCGACCCCTAGATACGCACCCACACCCGATCCTCGTACCCGCGTCCGTGTAACTTAGTGTATGTGTACCCAAACCCCCACCCAATACAGGGACAGATTTAGCATTGGGGGGTTCATGTTCCCACCTAACTTTTGATATAAATAAATTATAACAACCCTATACATAAAGATTGTGTCTTATTTATCTCCCATAAAATTGTAATAGTGCCCCTCCTTAAATCATGTAAAATTCCCTTTTATTATAGAAGTGCCATATTCTATTCCTTTGTCAAGAGCAAGAATTGAATCAATTGTTCATTTCTTTCCCATTATGGAGGTTTATTTAGTTGGTTGTTTCTCCCCATTGTGGGGCTCTTTGTTGGGAAACACATAGCTATGAGTTGCTTTTTAGAAACATGTGTTTAGCACATGCCATCACCATTTTTTCTTTCCATGTAATTTACCAAAAAAAAAAAAAAATGCCGTCCTAGTTGAAAAGTGGAACCCAATTGAATCTAATTCCCCAACATGGCTTCATACCTTACTAGAATCTAGCATTTCATATGTTTTCTCTTACAACAACAAATCCCCTTCCTTAATTACCCTTTTATTCATTAACCTTTTTTTGATTAGCCCCTGTATTTGTTAACCTTTATTGAAACTTGTTCTTAATCTTGTTGAATGTTTAATCTTGTTTGCCCAAAGGACCTCCCACACCTATGAAACACCGTTAGACCTATGTTCATTAATATCTTTATTGCTTTCATTTATAAAATATAATATAAATAAATAAAACTCATACGATTGGAACCTTCAGCACATTTAGAATAGTATAAACTTGTGATTGATAAGAGTAATTTGTTTTAAAATATTTACTGATTTTTGGTTCACATTAAATTTACTTCCAAATTGTATGTTTGTGCCCATTACGTAAACAATTGTGCAAACCCCAAACACGGATCAATTATTTATTGGGAACAGGCTAAATTAGCCAAAAAGTCCACCCATTCTCTCCACTTCTTTGCACGCCTTTTCGTAAAAAGCCAAAAAGTCACTAAAAAAGCCAATTCCCAAACAAACCCTTAATTATTTAACTTTATAAACATTTATATAGGCTTTAGTTGTTGTTTTCAAACATCTACTACGTTTCCACAATTTTCATTGTTTCCCTTGTGTTTCCGATACATCATTTCCAAAAATGCTCCCGCTTCGAAGCTAACTGAAATTAACACACTCAAACGAAATATTGATTATCTAGTGTATGTTAATTATATCATACTACCAGCATTGATTATGTAAAACCAATGACCCTAAGTTAGACACCATCACTGTAACAACCCTAAAGTAATGAGAACCATAATCACTCAATTCCATGGTGTCAAAATGCAAATTCAACTTAGGAAATGATATACAAGCCCACTTTCTAGACCCAGTGATGTATAAGAAAGATGATTGACTAATGATTAGAGAAGATATGAAAGAAAAGCCTTAGATATTTTAATTGATTGCCACATCATTGGGTTTGAAAGTTTTTAGGTGTAGCACTACTCTTCAACTTATTGCAGTCATCATGAGCACTACAAGAGTTCGGTATTGAATAAGATAAAATCCTAATCAATCAATCAGAGTTCAGTGACGGTTTGTGCAAATAATGTCAAATGTTACATTTTTACCCAATCTACCCCTCCCAAACCCCACCCAATGGGACTAAACTGAGCGTATCTTTTTTTAAACAAAATTGTAACAACAATGCCAGGTGAAAATTGAAGTCATACTGAATGAAAAAGTAACAAATGTTCCCAATGATATATAAAAATAAAAATACATCTTACATCAACATGATGAAGGCAATGAAGGGCACAAGTGTAAACAAAGCAAAACTAAATGTAACCGTCTCCTCTATGTATGCGGATACATGGTATATTGCTCCTACATGTAAACCTACATCCCCAAAAAGCAATGGACTTTAATACGGTGTAAATGTAACAAAAACAAATTAAAAATTAAATATATAAAAAAGTCCCCACTCATCCACATAAGGTAGCTTTGAAAAATAAACACATTGTAAAGGAGGGAAATTCAAATAAAGTTGACTCAATTACAAAAGTGGATGGTTGATATGCTTATTCATGAAAAGCACAAACCATCCAACACGTAGACATGATTGGCTTTCTGGAAACATGTATTTGTTTAGCACCTGGCATTAAGTTTTCCCCTTTCCATGTAATTACAAAAAAACAAAAAAAACAAAAAAACAAAAAAAAAGGTCATCATGTTTGAAAAGTGGAACCCAATCTAATCAGTTAGTCCAGTCTAATTCCACAACATGGCATTATACCTAGTACAGCTAGAATCTAGAATTTCATATGTTTTCTTTTACAAAAACAAATACACTTTCTTAACTAGCCCTTTATTCATTAATTAAAACATGTTCTTTAATCTTGTTTTCCAAAAAGACCTCTCAAACCTATGAAAAACCCTTTGACCTTTGTTCATCATTAATATCGATATTGTTATTTATTTTTTAAAAATAATAATAATATAGTTTTTTTAAAAAATTATTTGATTGGATCCTAAAGCACATTTATAGAATCATATAAACTTGTGTCTGATAAAGCTAGTTTGTTTACCAATTCTCAGTTCACATTGAATTTACTTCCAAATATTATATTATAAAAAAATTATTTGATTGGGTCCTAAAGCACATTTATAGAATCATATAAACTTGTGCTTGATAAAACTAATTTGTTTACCAATTCTCAGTTCACATTGAATTTACTACAAAATTGTACACTTGTGACGTTTACGTAAACAAATGTGCAAACCTCAAACATGCTCAATTATTTAATTATTTAACTTTACAAACATTTATAGAGGCTTTAGTCTTTGTTTTCAAACATTTACTATGTTTCCAAAAAATACCGTTGTTTCCCTCTTGTTTCCGATACATCATTTCCAAAATGTTTCCATTTCGAAGCTGACTGAAATTAACACAGTGAAACAAAATTTTGATTATCCACTTTATGTTAAATATAACTTACTACCAACACTAATTATGTAAAACCAATTATCCTAAATTAGACACCATCACAACATCACTCCTAAAGTAATCAGAACCATAATGAATCAATTCCATGGTGTCATAATGCAAATGCAGCCTATTGCAGTCACTATGAGAACTACAAGAGTTCGGTATTGAATAAGATCAACTCCCAATCCATCAATCAGAGATTTCTATGTAAGTTTCAGTAGTCAACTGAACTTCTCATCTTAACTCTGGAAGCTAAGACAAAGGAACTAAAAATCCAGAGATGCTTTGACAACCAAGTAGGTATGTGAACTAATTGAAGGAAAAAAGCTACCTCATCGGCCAGTATTTTCGAGCAATTGAAGCAAACGCAACGCATAATACTGAGTACGGTTTTCAAAAATCCGATATGGAACATGGGTTTGGCAAGCTCAAGGTGCCCGAAATGGCCAGGACACTCTGCCATGTTAGCCATGCAGGTCTCGCACTTGATCTTCCTGTCAATGGTTCCCAGCCGAGGGTCGCTGAGGCCACCGGGTTTTGGCTTCCCATGCTCTGTCCTCTCGCTGTGCTCAATCTGCACCACTGACATTTGCCTCTGCCAGAAATTCAAACAAAAATCAATTAAAAACAACATCACACGATTGAACTTCAAAACCCTAGCAACTCATTTGGAAAAACAAAAAACAAAATAGAAATGGACTAGCCGTAGCGAAATTTAAAACATCTCTTTTCGGCAACCAAAAAAATCAAATAAGCACAGCACCACATGATTCAACTCCAAAACCCTATCAACTTAACAAAAACAATGTAGAATGGACTAGCCGTTGCAAAATTCCAAACATCTTTTCAGCAACCAAAAAAATCAAATAAACACAACATCACATGATTCAACTCCAAAACCTTAGCAACACATTTGATTGCAGAGAAACAAAATCAAAATGGACTAGCCGTAGCAAAATTCCAAACATCTCACTTCAGCAACCAAAAAAATCAAATAAGCACATCAACACAGGATTCAACTCCAAAACCCTAGCAACCTAACAAAAACAATGTAGAAATGGACTAGCCGTTGTGAAATTCCAAACATCTCTTTTCAGCGACCAAAAAAAATCAAATCAGCACAACATCACATGATTCAACTCCAAAACCCTAGCAATTCATTTGATTGCAGACAAACAAAAAACAAAATCGAAATGGACTAGCTGTAGCGAAATTCACAACATCTTTCTTCCGCAACCAAAAATATCAAACAAACACAGCATCATATGATTCAACTGCAAAACCCTAGCAACTTAACAAAAACAATGTAGAAATCAACTGGCCGTTGCGAAATTCCACACCTCTTTTCAGCAACCAAAAAAATAAAACAAACGCAGCATCACATGATTCAACTCCAAAATCCTAGCAACTAATTTGGTCTCAGAGAAACAAAAACAATGTAGAAATGGACTAGCCGTTGCAAAATTCCAAACCCATCAATTTTCTTGTAATTTCTGAGCAACCAAACATAGAAAACGAAAATCAAACAGAATACAGTGGGGATTGAAAAGATTACGATTTCATCGGGGCTGAGAATGCCGAACTGAACAAAGCGAACTTTAGCGACCTCCGCTGGCGAGTACGGAAATCGCGTATCCATGTCTACTATAAAATCTTTGAAGATAGCAGTCCCAAAAAAAGGAAGAGTTTTTTAAATTATTCGATCAAGCTTCGATTTTGAGCGAAATCACTGTAAATTTTGTGCAAATTATGTCCACAATTTGTGCGCATTTGTTCTATTTCTTGGACAATGTTCAAAGTTTTCAATTTTAACTGTTACTAGTGAAGTTGCTTCAGAGAAAGAAGCTTCGTCTCTCTCTCTCTGTCTCTCTCGCTCTGAATGCGACGAGAGAAAAGAAAAGGCTACAAAATCGACGCATAGGCGGCGTGAAGGGTATTTATAGAAGAGGATGTCCGAAATCTTGACCGAGATTTGAAAGGCTCTCTTGAGAATGTTCGGAGCTAGTACTGTCCTTATCAACACTTTAAATGCAGTGTACCTTATCTATTATCTATGCTTGCCTTTCTGAAAAATATATATTTTTTGTGATTTTTTTATTATTATTATTTTGTTTATCACGAAAAGACGTATAAAAAAAATAAATTAATGTGATGAATATAAATCAAAAAGGCCAATTTTTGCAAATAAAAAAAAAGTCTGTTTATTATCTTATTTAAGTCACATTATTTTTTTATTTTTTTTATATTTTTAAAAAAAATTAAAAGTTAAAAAGTTTTTTTTTTTTTTTACTTTCCAAAATAAGCCTAAGAGTTCATTTGGGAAAAAAAAGCCTGAGATTTTTTGGCTAAAATAGCCACACAAAAAAAATATATTAAAAAGTCAATAAAATAAAATGTCACATCCAAATCATAATCATTTCATTTTGCTTTCACAAAAGTCAAAAAAATCAAAAAACTCCTCCCAAACATCCAAACAATCAAAAGTCAGCCCACATCCCAAACGAACACTAAGTCAATAGGTAGCTTATTTGAGGTGTCTCCAAAAGAGACCTAACGTTTATGGGTAAACTACCAATGAGTCCTAATAGTCAAACTTAATTCTCATCAAGTCCTATTAAAAATATGACCTAATAAAATTGTTGCTAAAAACCATTTTTTGTGACGATTGTTTGCATGTCACTGAAAATTGACAATTAGTAACTTTTTTTGTCATAATTTTTATAAATTGTCAATAAAACTTATAATTAGTGACGTTTTTCTATGACGAATTTTTAAAATAGTCGCTGAAAGTTGAAAATTAATGACTTTTTTGTGACGATTTTTTTAAACTGTTGCTAAAATTTATAATTAATGACATTTTTTGTGACAAAATTTTTAAATTATTGCTTAAAATTAACAATTAGTGACTTTTTTAAGGGGGAATTGACTAGTCTGTTTTGTAACTTGTAATCCATAAGGTCCTAAATATTTTTTTGGTGACTGAGTGGTCCTTTAAATTGTTTGTTGACTATTTTGCCATTGTTAATACAGTTGGGAGACAGGTGGCGTGGTTATGTATGGGAAGGTGATGGGGTGTTTGTGTGTCACGTTGTTCGAAAAGCGCACTAGTAACTTTTTAAGGTTGGTTGTTTTTAATACGTGCAATATGGGACGTAAATTCCTTACTAATTATTTTTTGGCACGTGACATGAAGACACACAGTAATTCAATCAAATTGGGTTCGTCACGTTGGAGTGTCATATGTCATGTTTAGGAAAAATATACTAAAGAGTTTTTATGTATAGGGAAGGTGGTGGGGTGTTTGTGTGTCACGTTATTCGAAACAACAATGATTGAGACCACTAATTTTGGAGCTCTAAAAAGATCACTAATGACATAGCACTCAATAAAAAAAGAAAAAAATACAACACCAAGGCCAAAACATCAAATCGTTCCTGGTGGGACCCACTGCCACATCATTAATGATAGCACTAATTAGTGCTCTCACTCATTTTCCTATTCGAAAAGTGCACTAGCAGCTTTTTAAAATTTGGTTATTTTTAACACGCGCAGTGTGGGACATGAACTCCTTGCTAATTATTTTTGACGCGTGACGTGAAGACAAGCAATAATTCAATCAAATTGAGCCCGCCACGTTAGAGTGTCACATGTCACATGTCACGTTCAGGAAAAGTATACTAAGAAGTTTTTAATTTTTTTTAGAGTGTCACAACATACCCGTCACATTGTCACATTTGAAAAAAGTATACTAAGGAGTTTTTATTTTTATTTTTTTAAAGTGTCACATCATACCTACCACATTGTTACATTTGGAAAAAGTACACTAAGGATGAGTAAAAATTTTAGAGTGTCATATTATACTTGCCACGTTGTCCCATTATTAAAGTGTCACATTAATACCTGCCAAATTAGAGTTCACACCATACTTGTCACACATTCCAAAAAAAAAAAAAAAACAAACTTCTCCAATTAACTAGTGAGAGTATATTTGTCTAACCAATACTCATCCACGTTTGAAAAAGGACTTACTGGTTACACACTATATCTAATAAGGACTCCTCAATCAACCATTTAAAATATAGGACCAAATGATATAGAAGTTCTCAAAGTAGGGCTTTCCAATAAATTTCCCCTTTTTTAATAGTGTTTGAAAAAAAAACACCATTACTTACCATAAGACCTATTAGACAATAAGTTCATCTATTAGGACTTACACGTAAGTCTCCTAAGTTTATTTGTGTGAAATTTTTTTTATAGGATTAATTACATTTTGCCGCTTTATATTTTTTTATTTTGACTCTTAAAAAAATTCATATTTTAGCTTTTTACGCTTCAAGTGTTTTTCAATTTAAACCTAAACCTAATCTTTATTTAAAATTAAATTAAAAGTATCATGTTACCACTACTAGAAAATTGACCTTTTGCGACTATTTTTTTGCGACTGCTTGTTTGGCTGTCGCAAAAAAAAAAAAAAAAAAAAAAGGCTCCAATTTATATTTTTATTTCTCTTATTTTCTTTTACTTATTTGCTCCATTTCCTTGGTTTTGCCCTAGCTTGGCTCGCTCAACCTCTCTCTCTCGCTTTTACTCACCGATATGAATCTCTCTATCCCTCTTGATCTCAATCGATTGATCTCTCTATCTCGATCTCTCAATCTCTCTCCCTCTCTCGATCTCTCATTCTCTCAATCTCTCTCTCACACACTATCTCGCTCTCTTTGTATTTGCGTACACATTATCTACTCTCTCTCTGCAATTTGCGCGATTCGTCGCAGAGAAACCCTAACTCTACCATGGAAAAGTTCTCTCGGAGCACTCAAATGCAGCAGAGTAAGCTCACCTCTCATGCGTTTCACCTACCTCAAAATTTACCTACATTACGCGCGCACACACACACACAAAGACTATCTTTGAGCTTCATTGTGTACATAGCGTCCTATCAATGCATAATTACATGAATGCTTATATGCATATGTATATGTATTCAGCATCGCAATGCAGATCTGTCATCGGTTCTGTTTTTGCTTCTTTTTTTTTTTACCTCTGTTTCGGTTCTTTGATCCATAAATTGCTCGATTTGTTCTAATTTTTTGTTCTTTTTATGATTTTTTTCGTGTTTATTGGTTAATTAGTTGGTTTGAGAAAATCATCGTAAAACTTTGTGGCTATTGCTAGTGGTGATGCCTCTGAGGCCTTTGTACAAGCATTACAAGAGAAGGTTTTTTTGTTGATATTCTCATCTCATTAGAAGCAATATTCAAAATGTAGCTCTCTAATTTTTATAAGTAATGGGCCTTACAGCTAATCTTTGTCACACTTTGTTGTTTAAAACCGTCCATGGACCAGAAAATACACAATTGGAATAGGTTGTCTGCTGAACAGATTGTAATGACAGAGTGATCCATTCTACAGGTTAGAGTGATCCATTTTATGATTTGGTCGGCTGGCCTCTCTATCAAATTTTTTGCCTTGGCCAGAAAAATTAATGGTAGCTGATAATATTTATTCTATTTATAACATTGAAATGTTTTATTCCATCATTTTCCTTTATTATCTTTTTAGTGTTCAGCTAATAATCTCTCTCCAATTGCTTCATTATTATGAAGCAAATCATGTGTTTAATTTATTCCTTGTAGCACTTTAAAATGTTACTAATTAATTTTATAAAGTATAGCAATCAAAAGTGGAAGCCACAATATTTGAAAATGACAAACAAATGTTACAGAACACCCTCAAGATTTGTACATCCTGTGTAATATCAAATGCAGTGGTCAGAGCTTTCATGAATCAATCCTAGGGGAGTGTATGAACAAGTTTTGATGTTGTCAAGTAACAATCATTTTCTGACTAACGTAGGCAAAAACGCTCAAGAACATGCTTGGAGCAATGCACAGACAACATGTTTTTTGGATTGATGTTGCTGCTGTATTGTTTTTGGTAAAACTAACTAACTAACTGTCTCTCTCTCTCTCTCTCTCTCTCTCTCTCCAAAATGAGTGACCTTTCAGTAAGCATCACATTGCCAATTTTCTACTCAAAAGAATATTGCTTCTAGCTCAATTTGTGCACTAAAATTTTCTAATCACAATGGTGCATTTTCAGATCAAACGCATTCTCATTGTAGTTTAACTTAATGACCATGAACAGATGTCGTAAATTGAATAATTCCCATTGACCTTTTGTTCTACCAAAATAACTCGAGCATTTATTGACTACCTTGAATCACTATTCACATAAGAGTGCTCTGTTGTTCTTCATCTCAGGACTCTTCAGGTTCACAAGTGTAATAGCATTTCTTTTAGTGCATCAACTATCTTGTTTCATTTAGCGGCTAACATCTTTTACTTTGATAATGTTGAATTTCAGACCTTTTACACTCTTTGGATTAATCCTGGATCTTTTGGTCTTTTCTACCAATTGTCACTCATTAGTTTTCTTTGCATTTGATCACAAGTTGGGAGAAAGATGGCTGCCTTATGGAGTCTTGGGTTGCCCTCAGGTTTGAGGCAATATTTATCGGTTTTCTTCTTTTATTGATTTATTGAAATGTGCCCACATTGTACTAATTTCATCTTTCTTTTTCTCTTTATGATTTGAAGGTTATGCGCCAAGAATACTATATTAATCGACGAAAAGCTGTAGTATGCCCATAATAATCCATCTGTTTGGATTTTTACTTATTATTTTTTTATCATGATAACTCTCAGAAGCTAGTATGCTCTGGTTTTTTTTATTTTTATTTTTATTTTAATTTTCTAAATTTTTGTTTTTGAATGTGTTTATTTATTTATTTTATTTTATGTTCATCTCTCTCTCTCTCAATAAGAATTTCTCTGGCCTCTTAATCTTGTTCTCTCTTCCTCTCTCTATCCCTCAATCTCACACACTCTCCTTGATGTTCTTCTCAGATCAGCACCTCTGCTACGTCGATATCCTTCGTCCTCCTCAGGTAAACACACCTATCTATGTAACTCTATATATTATGTATTTGTGAATTTCAATGTTTACTCAGGCACTTGAAATTGTATAAGGGAAAGTTTGCTCTTGCAAAGTAATTAAGTTGTGGGTATAAAAATTTGACACAAATTTCCTTGTTCATTTGCTTCTCCTGGTTTAACTCTGTTTATTGAATTATATCATTTTGAATACAATGGGGCAATCAATCAAAATTTGTCATCTGTAAACAAGTTCATGTTCTCTGGTTCCACTTCGATGAATAGGATTTGAAGTTCCACATTGCTGCATTGAATTCTTTGTCATGTTGTAATGGCTGAGGCTTGAAGCAATGTACTAATATATATTCATCTGGGAAATTATGTATAGGTATATAAATATATCTACATATCTACCTGGGTATGTATTTTGTTTATAGATAATCATATTGCTGTGTACAGGGGGACCTATTTCCTTTCTAAGGTTTGAATTTTTTCCACATATTCACGATGGTTGTGAATCTTGCAATTACCCAATTACCCTTCTCATTGCGGCAACGGTTAGATTATTGTTTCCCTTTTCTTCTTCTTGTGTGCATATTCAGTTTATAATCTTGTTTCAAATTTCCAAATCATACAAGTTGTTTTTGGATTTATTTATTTATTTATATTTATTTTTTGGAGGTTTCTCTTTGAGGTTCTATTTATATGTTCTCTTGGCCATTTGGTTTTGTATAATTGGTATATATTTAGTAGTGACACCAAAGTCATGCACACGATGCTCAATGGATAGGCTAGCATTCTTTGTTTCCTGGCTTTATCAACATATGTTATGTTGCAGGTCTTTATTTTGGACATAATAAAGAAACTTGATCTGGGCAGGATTTTAGTGTGCAATACACTTCATTGATAGACACTATAGATTTTTATTACAGTTTTATACATAAAAAGTCAGAATGGAATTTATTATAGCCTTTAGCATCAGTTTTGGAAAATGGCATAATGATAGTAGTGATAGTGAATCATTACCCTTTTTTAAATATAATTTCAGTGTAAGGAGTGAGCATTATGATACCAAAAAAAAAATGTAAAAATGCTAAAATATAGTTTAGTGTGACGCACATCCTCTGATGGATTGTAAACTTGTTAATCATCTGTAACTTGCCTTGCGTCTTACTATAATAAATTTCCATAAAAGGAACCATTGTCAAGTGTAGTAGTTTAATTTAATTGCTTGTACTGGACATTAGAGGGCAATGTCAATGTAATGCAGTGATTTGATTATGATGCTTGTACTGAATTCACAGTTTTTCTAACATCTCTCATTTGGTTATGGTTATGGAATTTAACAAAAATCATAATTTTGTTCAAATCTAAATGCATAAAACATGTAATTTAATTAAGCACCATTTTCTTTTGCATATGCACGTTGATATGGAATCTTTAATCAGGAAGTCATCTTTTCAAATGGGTTTTGTACTGTTCTGTACCTAGCAAATCTTGCATTTGCTTATGTTTTGGATTCTACAAATAGTGGGCTATTTTGGAATGGGCAATGGGACATATAAAGCTGCCAATTTTAGTTGTGGTGTCATTGTATTTTGCAGCTAGGAAATAAATATTACGAAAGTCTATGAAACTTCGTTGATATGTGCTCATGATATTTATTCATCTCTGTTGTGTACAGCATATGTGATTAGGGCTTTGTCTTCTGTTTGTTAGCAAAGTATGATGCTTCTCCAGCAAAGAAATAAAAGAGTTGTTAGAGGGAGTGTCTTGCTTTGGCTGCTTTTAACCTTTGGTGTATTTTTAAATGCCATAATGATTTTAATTTCACTATTGATTGTGCATTTTCTTATACAAAGGCGAATGAGATGGTTGGGTTGTGTCCGAGTCTGATACTGCTAATGAAGCTGAACGCAGTCAACCAAAAAAAAGGTGGAGATTAATTCCAAATTTGATGCTGCTATTGGTTGGCTCTTGTGGTTAGAGATATTACATGTAAGATTTTACTAATATAATTCCTATTGCTCTACAGATCTAATTAGTTAAACAGATGGCAACTAACAATGTTATATTTTCAAACTCTTTAACTGTACACTTTTATTTGCTACTCTGTTTTGATTCTTAATTAACCATACTTATGAACTCTATTGAATATTTTATATGATTTATACTTGTCTATCAAAATATTGCTTGCTAATTCTTCCTTTGTTTTCAAACTTATGTGTATCAGGTATTGGCATGAGTTCAATAATTTTCAGTTTCAGTTAATTTCACATCAGGTGTGCTGCTGTTAACCTTCTTTTTAGGACTTCATTTCCTCTAGTTATTACATGAATTTACATTATTCTGCAGTTTGGAGTCGTCAACTGGTGATAATTTCTGCTTGTTGAGTGCCATTGAAGTTACTTAAATTGCTCTTATGCAAATCTCCTTGTGTGGCAACTACAGTGTTGTAGTGAACCTATTAATGTTGAACAGAATTGTGGTTTTCTTTTCTTCTTCTTACTTATTTGCAAATGTCTTGCTGTGTTGTCAAAACATGCCTTTGAAATGTTAACTTTGTTTTGGTCAATAGGAAGAGAGAGATGCAATTTTGGCCAAAATTGAAGTTTCACAAGCACATTTAGAGTCATTTAGAGGCATGTGCTTGTATTATGGCTCATGAAAGGCATATTATGTAAATCTTGTTATATTATCTAGAGTTTTTAGAGCTTTGTTAGGTGTTTGTACTTTTTTTTGAACTAGTTTGGTGCTTGTACCTGAAAGAAATGATGTATGATGTTTACAATAAAAAATTATTTGCGACAACAAAAAATTCGTTGTTAAAAAGTTATTATTGTACTATTTATAAATGTCATTGGAAACTATTTACGACGGTAACAAAATGGTCGCTAAAAAACCTGTTAGTATTTTTTCTTTATTTTTTGCGACGGCAAAATAGCAGTCGCTATAAGTAGTTTAGGTGGTCGCAAATAATTTGTGACTGCTGTTTTGCCGTCGCAAAAAGTATTTGCCACCCCCACATTCGCGTCCCCCATTTGCGGTCGCATGAGCCGTCGCAAAAGGTCTTTTGCGACTATATTTTTATTATTTGCGACGGTTTATGACGGTCGCAAAAAGCACTTTTTCTAGTAGTGTACGTGACATAAAAAATATATTATTATATTTGATTTTAAGTTTGGGTTAGAGATAATTTCATGTTATGTAGATGTTAATGTGGCATTTTTTGTCTAATCTTGAATAAAAATTAATTTTTAAAATAAATTAAGAAAAACTTAAAACGTAAAAAGTTAAAGTTAAAAAAAGAAACAAAAAAAGAAAAAAAAGAAGAAGTCAACAGATAAAAACTTGAAACTAAATCACCCCTTAAAATGTGTTCCTTTTCACCCTTTTAAAGTAGGAAAATGTTAGAGGTCTTAAATTTTCTACTAAATAAATGATCAAATGTTCACATGAGTGTGAGGTGCACAAAATTGCGAACTCCACACCCATGTGAAACATTTGATCATTTATTTAGTAGAAAATTTAATATCCTTAACAATATCCTTTAAAGTATAGTTCGTTTCTGACTTTGCTCTTCCAAAAAGATTCTTCTACTTTACTCTTTAAATATGGTCCATTTCCCACTTTGCCCATTTTGATACAAACGTTATGCTTTTAAAAGGAAAAAGGCCACATAGCCACACTAAACCAAATATCAACTTGTATTTAACTTGTATGAAGGGGTAATATTGAAAATTAACATCTAAAATATTTTTGAGGGCATCACACGTCCATTGCGTGAGATGTGATAGACACAAATTATGAGATCACTCACACAATTTAATCGATCAAGAGAGTTTCATACTAAGGCCTATTTTGGAAAGTGAGTTAAAAGTCACTTCTCACATCTTAACCCACTTCCCTCTCTCACAAAAAAATTTAAAAAAAAAGTCAAAAAATAATTTTTAATCATCTTTCCAAAACACCCCTAAAGAGAGAGCAATTAAATCGTTCCACAAAAATTTGAATTGTGTTGATTTGAATAAAGAATTAAGATTACATTGAACTTGGCTAGAATGGTGGGAGATACTAACGTATCGGACAAACTGCCTATATACCATACATTAATGCATATTGTTTGATAGTTAGTGATTTTTTTTATTTTTTTATACTAAGTGGGGAATGTGATGTTACTATTTTGATTTTGTCTTTTTGTAGATTGTCTGGGTTGATTGAGGGCAATGGGTAATCACCCTCAAATCTCTATAGAATGATTTAATCTCTCTCCTTGAGTATGAAACTCTCGTTATCAATTAAACTATGTGAGTGATCTCACATTTTGTGTCCATCATACCTCGCGTTATGGACATGTGACACCCTCTATCTGCTATGTTAACTTCAATATATACAGACCAAATGTGGGTCGAGTTTTGGTATGTGGCCTTTTTAGTTTAAAAAGCATAATGGTCCCGTTTGGTAGATGTGTAGGAAAGTGATTATAGATTATAACTTAACAGATTATAACTTATAACTGTGAGCATAAACTGGTAACCTGTTTAGTGTAGCTGTGGGATTATAGATTTATGTTGCAGAATAGTGTTTGGTAAATAAGTTGTAAAATAACTTTTTCTGTATAATTGACTTTTTTGCCCTTATATGATATAAAAATGATAATTTTGTCATTTTTTTTTCAGTTTTAATTTTAAAAAAGTATTTCAATAATAAAAGTTAATGTAATTAGTATTAATTAGTATAAACTAATATAAAAAAATTGATACACTTGATAAAAATGTAATAGTGGTATTATTGTAATAATTTTTTTCCATTATAAATTAATTAGTATCAATTAATTTCTTAATTAGTATCAATTAATACTAAAATTATTAATTAGTATCAATTAATGGCTTAATTAGTCGGAATTACTACTAAAATTATTAATTAGTATCAATTAATATTAATAATTAATTTTTATTAGTATCAAATAATATTAATAATCAACAATTTTTATTACAATTAATAATATAACAATTGTTATTTCTTTAATTTATTATTCTTTTTCATTACAATTAAATTGTGTAATTTATTTAATGGATATAAATTGCAGAATTTATTTCATTATTAATAAATTATTTTAATTATTATTTTGATTAATTAATTTTTTTTTATTTCAATTTATTTTGTTCAATATTATTTTTATTATTTTGTTTTCAATTTATTTCGTTTAATTCAGTTTAATTATTACAATTAATTCTGTGATGTCATTACATATTATTTTAATTAATGTTGTAATATCAATTTATTTCAATTAATTCTGTAATGTTGTATCAATTTATTTCAATTAATGTTGTGATGTCATTGCATATTATTTTATTTCAATTAATTTTGTATTAATTCAATGTAATGTTGTAATATCAATTTAAATTAATTCTGTTTTTATTAAATTTTTTTCATTACAATTATTTTATTTTTTTTGAAATAAATTGTTTTTCATTTCATTTTGAAAAGTAAAAATTAATTCTGAAAAGTAATTTTTTCTTTTTTAATTAACATTAATATTGATTTTTTTCTTTTTTTTTTCAATTTATTTTCTAGGGTTTGAAAACCCTAGCTCCGGTAGCACAGATCGACGGCGGCTTTGAGAGATCGCGATGGCGGCTTCATGATGGTTCAGACAGATCGACGACGGCTTCACGATGGTTCAAACAGAGCTTCGCGATGGCGACAACAGCGTTGAGAGATCGCGATGGTCCACATCGACGACGGCGTTGAGAGATCGCGATGAACTAAGGCTTCGCGATGGTTCAGACAGAACTTCAGGCAGAGCTTCGCGATCGCGATGGCAACAGCGACGACGGCGTTGACAGATCACGATGGTTCAGACAGAGAGACAGAGAGATAACAGAGCTTCGCCGGAGAGAGAGAGAGAGAAGAACAGCTGTTCGCTGGGAATCGCCTGGGTTCGCCGGAAATCGCTTGGGCCATTTGTGTGAAAGAGAAAAAATGAGTGATTTTGGTTAATATACCTGGCACACTTGTAATTAGATTCAAATGGGAAGGACATTTAAGTCATTTTGGCCCAAGAGTGATCAGCTGCGCGCATAAGCTGAATTCATAAGCACCCTTTGAGTTGCTTCGAATTTAAGCTGAAATTTGGCTTAAATTAAGCCATAAGCTATCCTCATAAGTTGTACCAAACACACCATAGCTGCTTAATTTAAGCTAAAAGCTGCTTTAAGTTGAAATTAAGTCTTACCAAACACCCACAATGTCTATGTGAAAGTGGAACAAAGTGGGAAACGAGTAGATTTTAGAGGACAAAGTGGGAGAATATTTTTTTTAAGGGGCAAAGTGAAAAGCGGAACATATTTTAGGAACTAAAAATGTAATTTACCTATAGTTTTAATTAATGTGATGTCCGGGTATATAACCTGCTTTATTTCTCTCTTAATCGCGTTTAATTTCACGTATTTGGGGCATCGAAACCAATTCAAGGCCTCGTCGGCCGTATAAGTTCCCCACTCCTAAAATCTTCCTCGTATTTACATCTCCACTTTTGTTCTGAAGTTGAGGTTTTCTTGTTTCGGAAGTGTAATTGGAGTCGGGGTTGTCGTAGGCTTGTCAAGCTTGCAAAATCTAGAGTGGTAGCAAAACTACACGTGCGGGAGTTGGAGCCGCACATGCAAGAGAGGCGCCGCATGTGCGGGAAGGTGTGTCGCACGTGCAATAAGGGAGTATTTTCGAGGGTTGGAGCTTGAAATAATCGCAAGTGTTGAGGGCACTTGCGGAAGAGGTGCTGCACGTGTAGAAATGGGTGCTGCAAGTGCGGTGAGGTGGGGTTTCTAAAAGTTTGTTCTCTGAAATAACCACACGTGCGGAGGTGAATGCCGCACTTGCAGAACAGTATGCTCCATACGTGCGGGGGTGGTACCGCACGTGTAGGAAATGCTAAATGTCTAATTGTTTTTCCTTTTCTTCTCCTTAAGCTAAGTGTATTTCATTTGAACCCATATCTCTCCCTCTCTAAAAACTCATTTCCTCTCCCTTCTCTTTACAAACATCCAACCACCACCATAAATTCTTGATTCCTTCAAATCTATTGGAGATTTGACCCAACTTCCTTCATAAATTTTGGAGAGCTCATCAAGGGCTACATTTTGTGCGGTGGAGATCGGGTTTCGACATCGTTGATTTTAAAGCTTTTCTTATCTTTCTCCTCCAAATCTTAAGGTATGGAATTTTTTTGAGTTATATATGGTTTTTAGCATGTCCTAATCTATTCTTAATGAAATCTTTGGGTTATCAGTTGGGGTTTGAGTGAGGGTTTTGTTAGGTTTTATTTCTTGGCAATCCCGTTTGACAAAACTCCTTTGAGTTGTAATTTTATTCGCATTTTTATTTCAGTGAGGCTATGAGTTGTTAGATGCGAATCCAACCCGAATCAAGCATTTCAGAGAAGTTTGTGATGATAAAGCTTTCAAGATTGCCACTTCGCTGATTATGACGGGGATCGAGCTGCCCGGTCAGCTCGCGGGGGTCCAGGGGGCAGCGCCACGGCGGGGTTGAGGGGCAGCGCCCCCGAAGCAAAATGCAAAAATGCATTCAAAGTTGCCTGTCCGAGCATGTTATATTTTTCCAGTTTTTCCAGTTTTGGCCTTCCCGCTCGAGCGGGAAAACGGGCGCTCGAGCGGAGATTGGAAGCTCTCAGCATCTCTGCAGCCGCCTGTAAAAATACTGGAAGGTGTGATTTTACGCTCGAGCGGATTCTCCTACGCTCGAGCGCATCTCAGTTTGTTCGCACGCAGTTTTTGGTCAGTCCGCTCGAGCGGGCTGTGTGGAGCTCGAGCGGAGATCGCGGGACAGATTCTATAAATTCGCGTGTTGGGTCAGATTTTAGGTGAACTTCTCCAGATCTTCTTTTTGGTTTCTAGGGTTTATATCTGGGGATACTTTGGGAGTTTTTCTTTGATGTTTTTATTGAGTATTCAACTCATGATCTAAAGAGAGTACATCAAAGGTTTGTTTGTTATACACAAAAGAGAGAGTTATTCTTCAGTTGTGGATTCTGAAGAATTCGAGCCTGAAGCTTTGGTGGAATCCGGAGTGGCTCATCAGAAAGACAATTCCGTGGTGAAGATGGGGTTGGAAGAGGCACATAAAGGTTGGTTCAATTAGGCGTTGTGGATTCGCTAGGTAATTGAGAGTATACCTTTGTAATTCCTTTAATTCTTCTTAGTGGATTGTCTTGTGGCTGTTGCCCGTGGTTTTTTTATCACAGTTGGAGGTGTCCAATTGTGGTTTTTTCCACGTTAAATCGCTGTGTCTCTTTGTCTTGATTGTTTGATTGTTTGATTGGGATTGTTATATTCTGCTTAAAATTGATACATAATCACAAATCAACATCTAGGGGATTTCTAGATTTTTCAGGTTTGAATGTGTTTTAAGGGGTATTTCTCTTCCCTCTCACAAAATTGATTCTTATTTATGAAATATTTGACTCTTGGAAGTCCATTGGCAAGAACACTTCATAAAAATGAAAGAAATTCATTTTGGGTGAAAACCCTAGATTTTGAAATTTAGGGAAAGATTAGAGTTATTTAAGAAAAATCATATGTTATTATGTTGTTAAATCATCTATGAAATGGATGAATTTTTGTTGAGAAATTATCATGAAAAATTGGGAAATTGTATAACATTGTGAATATGGATTGTGTCATATGACACATGGATATGGTTATTGATTATTAAATTGAGAACAATGAGAGATGTTAATAATTGTATTGTATTGAGGACATAATGTCGAGAAACAAAAGAATTGTATAATTGCATCTGCATACATTCATTTGCATAGCTTTGAATATTTATTATTATGACTATATTTTGGAAATTGATTTATTGTTTTGAGAAAATAATTGATGATCTTAAAAAAAAATTGGGATATATACATTGGTAAGCTCGGATAGGGGGTGTAGATTGGTATTGTTTAAGTTGGCCTAAGTGTCTAGGGTGAAAAATCGAAAACACGCGCGGAGTAGGTACCATGTGTCTTCTGATTAGGAGTCGGTAAAGTGGAGATTGGTAGTGCTTGATATGCCTACTTGTTGACACTAGCCTGGGGATTACCTGAATCATATTTATCACTCAGCTGTGTATTATGAAATTTTTGAGATAATGTATTTTTGAAAAAGCATTGCATATGGTTTTAAAAAAGGAACAAAAATATGGATTTTTGGAGCATGACATTGCATGGCATGCATATTGTGAGATTGCTTAAGCATATATACTTTGTTAAGATCTTCTTACTGGGCTTTGTGCTCATCTATAGTGGATTTGTGCAGGAAAGGATATGGTGATTCCGCCTAGCTAAAGATGAGAAATGTCTTTTGAGAGCATGAGACTCTTTTATTTTTGTTGTATATTTTTGACAAGCCAATGGCTTTATTTGTATGAGTTTTGAATAATCATCTTTTGTGTAACCTGCCTTAAGCCTTGGAGCTTGTAATCCTTGGAGTATTCATTTTTGTTATTTCTTTTGTTTTTAATAGTTGCATATGTTATGGATTCTGTAACGCCCTGCTAAAACATCTAGGAACATACCAAGACAAACACCATAATGTAGCCCAAAGGTCATCTTTCTCATTGAACTAGAATTTACAATTCAATATTTACATTTCCAAAACACCCTGATTCCACTTTCCAATTCAACAAACTAAATGGCCTTACAAAATAATAAGCCTCAAGGGCATACAAAATAACAAAACAAATTCAAAAGTCTAGGTACAATGCCTTCTACATTAACAACAAAATATTCTTGAACCGATCTTCCCTAAATTGAACTACAGCTTGTATCCCTCAACTTATCAAGGATGTGGTGTATCATCAATTCCTAAAAGATAAAATAAGGTTGAGCTATATGCCCAATAGGAATACATTTAACCAAGTATTTAATTATTCGAATAAGCATGTGACATCAATGAGATAAAATACAATAAGGAGTCTTTGTACACATAAGGTTATTGTCAATCATATAAACATCCCAGCAATTCAATAATTATATTTACATTCCACATCAAAAGAAAATAACCCATGAGTCCCATGTAAAAGTCCAAGTCAAAACAAAAGTTCCTTTTTGTTTAAAACCATCCCCACATTTGCCGACTATTATACAGCAGGGAGTGGGCACCCAAAATCATCCGTTTTTTCACTTTTGCCGACTACAATACGGCAAGACCAGTGGACACCCAAAAACATTTTCCCACATTCATCCAGTGATATGCCTAGACAAGGCAATTGGGCACCTTTAACTTTTTCCCCACGCGAGTACCAACACAACTCACACAATCTCAAAACCGACTCTTACCCAGACTCATGCTCAATGAACAATTCATCAAATTTCCATTCAATCATCAAACACACAATATTGTCAAACATATAACATCACATAACATGTAAAGAAAACCACTACTCAAATCACAATTTCCATTTCTACAATAATAACCCCATATCTCATTTCCTCATTATTCACAATATCCTAATATTTTGAAGAAATCCTCAATTAAAATACCATCATCTACCGAAATTTGAAATTAGGGTTTTATTACATTTGGGGCTTCCTTCAGTTCTTCACTTATACGCGTTTCCATTACCCAATATGCATATTTGATAAAAAGAGTTTGGGAATTTTCAATTAAAAGAGAGGAAAAAGTCTACTTTATGTGAATTAAGGATTATTTCAACTCAAACCTCAATATTTCATCTTAAGCCACAACAATACCACAATTACTTCTTCAAAACAAAGAAATACAAGGCTAAAGGTAACCCTACCTCAATGATCAAGCAAGATAGCAAAGCTTCTAGGAGAATCCTTTGAAAATTTCAAATTTCAATCGGTAGAAAAATGATATCTTCAAGTCTTCTTCACTTTTTGATAAGTAATCTTGGCCAAATCTTAGTGAAATGGAAAGTATTTTAGAGTGAGAATCTAGGGTTTTCGGAAATGAGGTGAGAGAGAGGAAGATAGAAAAGAAAAAGGTAAGGAAATGATCTAGAATGTCCTTTTAAAATTGTTGATATCGCGCAGACCGCTCGAGCGCAACTTCCTATGCTTGAACGTAAGACACAAACTCGGAAGGCTCTCTTGAGTGACAAATCCTTCACTCGAGCATAAAATGACAAGTCCCAAAAGTTTTTCAGAGCTATAGTGAAACAACTGGGAGCCAACATTCTCCGCTCGAGTTCAACTTCCTGTGCTCGAACAACCCGCCTGCAAACTCACTAGATTCTGAGACCTGCAATTGTCCACTCGAGCATAACTTCGCCTGGAACAAAATGTCACAGATTCACCCTTTAAGAAGTTTGAATATGTATTGCATGTGGACTCGTTTTGTAAATCTCTCACATGAATGGAATATAAATGTAGAGCTTTGACTGCTTGAGTTGAGATTATTGTGATTGAATGAATTAATTAGACTTATCATTATGTCATTTATTTGGGGGCATTACAATCAAAGTTTACATTAAGAATCAAATAATGTTGAAAAATGTTAAAATATATACATTTAATCTATTTTTATACAGTTTTATATATTTTTAATTTAATATATTTTTTACATAAATACTAACATCAACAATCACCCATTCAGTGAAAGTTATCATTTTTCTTTCTTAAATATAATGGAATAAATTTTTCAATGCTAATAAGTGTTTCAATTGTGGTGGGCACAAGGTTGGTGACTCACCCAACCACTTTTTTGAGAGCTTAAGATTAGTGGTGTAAAATTGGCCTAGCCTGTTTGGTCTCGGGCTCGGGCTCAGGCCGGACCGGTTCAGGTCCTATCGTCAATTTTCAAATCGAGATGAGTTAATCCATTTGTAAGAAATCGCGGCCCAAGCCCATTGAAAATCAAACCTTGGGCCACGAGGGCGGGCCTAGCCCGATTTTTTTTCCATTGAATTAAGCACACATCGAGAAAAAAAAAGATAAAATTTAATTTTAAATAATAATTTTTATAACTTTTATTTGAAAATAAACAGATTATTGATGGTAGAGTAATTGCATTAGGTCAAATACATCCCAACTAAATTGACGCATACTAACCTACCAATCATTTGCATTATATTCCTCTTAATAATCTAATAAAAATGTTCAAAATTTCATCCTTAAGAAAAATTATTGATCAATCATTGGAGGAGTTGGACAATTCATCCGACTTGCCCATTGTTATTGTATCCACATTGGCTTGAATCTTTGAGTTTTTATCAATATCTTGTCTTCTTCCGGTTGCATACAAATAATCTCGTGTTGTCATAAGTGTCTCAACCATTTTAGGTGCAAGTTTGCAATGGTAATCACTCAACGCTCATCCACCTGCACTAAAAGCTATTTCAAAAGACATTGTAAAAATAGAAACAGTTAGTATATCACGAGCCATCTGTGCAAGTACAAGCCATACATGTTCATCACTAATTCAAAATATCAAAAATTTTCTTCATCATCAACACAAGGTTGATCCAAATAACATTAGAATTCAGAAGTACTTAGGCTCGCATTTTGAGATATTCTTCTATTTTTTAGGGTTGACCAAATATTTAATCCTCCACCTTGAGATGAAGTTGGTGTAGTGTGTGTGGGTGGTCTATTTATAACTATAACATTCCTATAATCTTCAAATAATTGTTTGAATATTGCAATAATAGGACCAAATTGATATTCTTTACTGAAAATAAGTTATAAAAAAGTTTGTAAACCACTATCTTTACACCTAGGATCAACTACAATGCCTATACCTAAAAGATGAGGCAATTGATCAACATATTTATCAATTTTTTTCTTTCATTGCATTAATAATGTTAAAATAATATTTAGCAGGAAAATAATTTATGAAAACCATCATTATTTTTGCTAATGGATGTAAAACAAATGGTGAAGTATGTATATATACAAAATGAAAATAATTTTGTTGATTGATCAAAAAAATTTAGAAAATCTTTATATAAGCCAATGAGGAGCCAATCATCTTCCGTGGGTTTTTATACTCTTGGTATTGTTGTTGTTTCAAAAAATAATTCTATTACTTTTCCTTTATTTAAAACTACATTTAACATATTATACATTGCATTGCACCTCGTGTCTATGTCTAAAGGTAATTTTCTAAATTTCATATGTTCATGTTGACATAATTTTCTATACGCTGAAGTCGATTAGCAAAACTATTAATAGTAACAATTACATTTTTTTATTGTCATTGCAGAATAATCATATTGACTCATAGCATCTTTAACACTCAAATTTAAAATATGAGTGCAAATATGAAATAAAGCACCACTAATAGGTAATTGTAAAAGTGATTTAAGATACGCTACAGTATGATTATAATGTGCTGCATTATCTAAACTAAAGATAAATATTCTATTTTGCAAATTCATTCCTTGTTGCTACCCCAAGTGAGTGACTAGTATATGTAAGTTCAATTAATTTAAATGAAGTTATTTTTTATTTAAATTCTAACTATTATCTATATAATGTGCAGTGATGCATTGATATTCTAAATATTTTTTTGACTTCTACATATTAGATGTTAATCAAACTCTTCCATTCAAATATTTAAAAATGTTAAATAACTCTATTTTAATATCACGAAATTTCTTTAATATCTTATTTCTAGTAATATTTATAATAATAAATAATAATAAAAAAAAACCTTGAAATTGATCTGCACAATCTCCTTGAACTAATTAAATAAAATTGGAACATTCACTAGTAGTAAAAGGTCGTTTATGTTTAACAATATAATTAACTAGTATATCTTGTGTGTGTACAAGATCATATAAAAATGTAGACAAGTTACCAACTAATAAATTGCATTTGAGTTTTAATATCAGATTATTGACTTTGTAAATGTTTATTAGTATGTCTTTTTAGATGATTAGTACCACTTGCGGATGAAACACTAAATAAACTTGCGCAATAATTATATTTTGCTTTAATTACAATTTTAACATGAGGATGAGTTATAGATGTTCTTCAAAATGTTCCCAAACATTGGATGGACCCCTAGATTATGATGATGTTGCTGCATCAACATGGTTAGAAGAATTAATTGATTCATGCTGTATATATTTTGTATATTCATCAACATCGACAAAATCATTACAGTCCATATTAATACAAGTAATATATATTAACTAACCATTAATTAAAAAATTGAGTAACTAATAAATATCAATTAAAACAAGTAATATATATTAACTAACAATTAATTTTAAAAAAATGAGTTACTAATAAATATCAATTAAAACAATTAATGTTACCAAATGATGAATGCTATGGGGACATATTTCGTGAATGACAGCACGTGGCCAAGGTGACGCCGAAGTGTCAGCTGAGGCGCCACGTGGTCTGGTCATGATGCCGAGGTGATCTTGGCTAGGCCGATGTGATCTTGGCTAGGCCGAGATTATCTGCAGAGATACAAGAATTTGAGATGAGCGGATAACGGACAAGAGTCCTAGAATAAGGGAGGATCGCAGTCTGGATAAAGATAAAGCTCATAGGGAGTTTATCCCTATCTAGCTGAGAGTCTAGGATAAGCTTTGAGCTTGAGTCCACTGAAGTAAGGCTTCTACAAGGATTAGGTCAGTGTTGGCTATAAAAACAGGGCACCCCTGTGGGTCTCAAGTATGTGTGAGATACTAAGAACCATAATTTTTTTCTTGTGAGTTTAAGCACAATTTGCTATCTTTGAGAGATATTGATTACTGACTTGATCGTTGGAGTGCCCCCGGGTGGACGAACCACCGTCAGATTCTTATCTTTCTGTGACAGGTTGTTCGGACTTAATCTATTCTGCTGATGCTCTCCAACTAAGTTCTCGGTTTGGTTATGTGGTCAAAAATCAACACCCACAATTTAGCGCCTTCTGTGGGAACAAAAGGAGAATAGATGGCCAACGACGGGCAGAAAGAAAAGATCGAGGATGACGTCCCATGTGGGAGTGGTAAACATGTCGATCCTAACACCAAGGAAAAACACCATA
The DNA here is from genome assembly GCF_055761805.1 of Camellia sinensis. Classification (NCBI taxonomy): domain Eukaryota; kingdom Viridiplantae; phylum Streptophyta; class Magnoliopsida; order Ericales; family Theaceae; genus Camellia; species Camellia sinensis. Next base: position 21,733,939 of record NC_138966.1, read on the forward strand.
ATGAAGGAGCATGGGATCAGAATCCCGAGGATAAGGATGTCAGCAAGGAGGCAGACCCCTCGAAGAAATCAGGCCGAGATAAGTATTATAACGAAAGCGACCTCCAGGTATAGAAAGATAGATGCCTAAAGAGGGACGGCGAGATGAAGAGAATGGCCAACAAGTTGGCAGATCTACAGTCGGTTGTCAACTTCATGATGCAAAACAACGTCATGCAACCACTGTTTCCGTTACAAGACACGCCGATGCCAGGGGCCAAGACTGACGCCTAGAAAGGAGGGCAAAAAACAATCCCAGCAGTCCCATAACATGGAAGGGAAAATAAGCCCTCACATCGGCCTTCACGGGATATTGGACAAGGAGAGTCAGTCAGAGGTGACTCGTAGAGGACACCTCGTACTAGGGGAACATATGTCAAAGAACCCAAGAATATCCAGGGGAATGGCCTGTGTTTTGACACGGTGTATGAAGAGAAGTCCAAGAGGACACATAACGACACTGGGAGTAGCGCACCAAAAAGACTGACGTCCGTTGACTGCCGAGCTCCTGGACGGACTAAGGCCAGAGGAAATGACAGAATGCCGAGGTCACATCCCCGTCAAGCCGAAAACATCGTTCTCAGTTGAGTTGGATAGGTTTAAAGCCCCAAAAAGGTTCCATATGCTGAGGTTCTAAATTTATGACGGTAAGTTCGATCCAAACTTTCACATTGGTTTATATATGAATTTGATGGCTTTATATACTAGGAACGAACCATTGTTGTGCAAGGTGTTCCCCTCATCCTTTGGGAAAATCGCTTTGGATTGGTTTCACAAGTTGCCGAAAGGAACTGTGAAGAGTTAGGAAGGCCTGGCCGAGATGTTTGTGGCCAAGTTTGTTACAAACAAATTGTAACCACTGAGGGTAGACTCCCTGATGGCTTTGAAAATTGGCGAGGGTGACAGCTTCAAGGCTTATGCCAAAAGATATTATGAGTGTTCAACCGAATACCGGGATACAACCAAGAGCTAGCGGTTGTGTCTTTTAAGAACGGCCTGGAGGATGATTGCACGCTTCGGAAGTCACTCGCAAAGACTCTACCAAAAAGTATGAAAGAGCTCATGGCAAGGATCGAGAAATATGCCAGAGCAGAAGAGGATACACCGGGAACAAAGGCGCCAAAGTAAGAGAAGAGAAACGGCTCGCCGAAGCAAAGCCGAGGTAATACTGGATTTAATAGGCAAAAAACAGGGTTGAGGGCTGCACAGGCAGTCACCACTGTGTTTCGGATCCTGGTTTATAAAGTTCTAGAAAGGATCAGGAACCAGCCATATTATAGAACACTGGAGAAGATTCCTGACAAATTTATGGGGAGAAGCCTTGGGAAGCACTATGCCTACCACAATGAGGATGGGTATCTGACTTAGGGGTGCAGAGCCTTGAAGGCACATTTAGAAGACCTGGTCAAACAAGGTCACTTGAGGGACCTGGTAGATGAGGCCAAAACGAGGAAAGAATAGGCGAGGCTGCCCTACGCACCACCTCCACCGCTACCACAATAGCAAGCAAATGGACCTTGAGTGATCAATGTGATTCACTCGAGGGTCAATCAGAACGAAGTATATGGAGAGACTCAGAGGGTAAGGCATTTACAATATGTGTATCAGGTCCAGCAAAAGAGGCCTAGGACAAGCAAGTGCCAAGGACCAATGGTGTCCTTTACTGAAGCAGACCTAGACATGGTACAGCATCCATACAACGATGCTTTGGTAGTGACCATCAAGATTGAACAATGCCAGGTAAGGCGCATTTTGATCGACCAAGGCAACTCTTGTGATATCATGTATGTCAGATGTTACGAGGAGCTCGGCCTGCACCGAGATTATTTGGAGCAGTCTGACAGCCCAATGGTCAGGTTCAATGGAACGCCAACATGGCCTCTGGGAGCAATAAATTTGAAGGTACAGGCAGACACTAAGAAGGTAAGCACAGAGTTCACAGTAATTGACACCCCGTCCCCTTACAATGTTATTTTGGGAAGGCCATGGTTACAAGCAACGAGGGTTGTTCCCTCAACGTTGCACCAGCTGTTGCGATTCCCAACGGAGCATGGAATTAAGGAGATCAGAGTGGATCAGGTGCAAGCAAAAAATTACTCCATGATAACAATGAAATCCACCTACAACATGCGAGAGGTAGAAACAATAGAAATTAAAGACAAGGACACAGAGGTCCTAGATAGCATCGGCAAAAAGCTAGCTGACAAAAGTGAGGAAGACTTAAAGAAGATTCTGGTCCAACAAAGAGATGAAGAGCGCTTCTTCCTTCTCGACTCAAGTTTGGCCGAGAAGGAAGAAAGGGAGTTAGATGCATTCTTGCGTACAAACATAGAGGTGTTTGCCTAGACGCCATACAATATGTCTGGCATTGACCCCGAGGTCACTTGCCATAGACTAAATGTGGACAGGTCGGCTAAACCTGTCATTCAGCGGGCAAGGAGGCCGGCATTGGTTCATGTGGAAGCAGTAGAGTAGGAAGTGGACAAGTTGTTGGAAGCCAAGGCAATTTGGGAGGTGAACTACCCAACCTGGCCGTCCAATACAATAGTTGTGAAAAAAAAGAATGGGAAGTGGAAGGTCTGTGTGGACTTCACCAGCCTGAATAAGGCTTGTCCCAAAGACAGTTTCCCACTGCCCAAGATTGATCAGTTAGTAGATGCCACTTCAGGGTATGGAAGGATGAGCTTTCTAGATGCTTATAGGGGATACCACCAGATAGCAATGTACCCCCTGACGAGGAGAATACTGCGTTTATCACCCTAAAAGGGTTATACTGCTACAGAATGATGTCTTTTAGGCTGAAAAATACTGAAGCAACCTACCAGAGGTTGGTAACCAAGATGTTCAGACATCTGATCGGCAAAACAGTAGAAGTGTACATTAATGACATGGTCTTGAAGACCAAAGAACCTGAGAATCATCTGGCCAACTTGAAGGCAGTTTTTGATATCCTGAGTACTTGAAACCGACGAGTCATGATCTCTATCGAAAGAAATAATGAATTTTAGCCGACATTCTAAAGGAATAAACGATGTAGGTTCCATCACCTCAAATTGCTGAGGTAATAGAACCTAGGGGGCAGTTGTGGGGACATATTTCGTGAATGACAACACGTGGCCAATGTGACGTCGAAGTGTCAGCCGAGGCGCCACATGGCCTGGTCATGATGCCGAGGTGATCTCGGCTAGGCCGAGGTTATCTGCGGAGATACCGGAATCTGAGATAAGCGGATAAGGGAGTCCTAGAACAATGGAGGATCTCAGTCTAGATAAAGATAAAGCTCGTGGGGGGTTTATCCATATCTAGCTGAGAGTCCAAGATGAGCATTGAGCCTGAGTCCACTGAAGTAAGGCTTCTACAAGGATCAGGTCAGTGTTAGCTATAAAAACAAGGCACCCCCGTGGGTCTTAAGTATGTACGAGATACTGAGAACCATAAGTTCTTTCTTATGAATTTAAGCACAATTTGCTATCTTTGAGAGATATTAATTACTGACTTGATTTTCGGAGTGCCCCCGGGTGGGCGAACCACCACTGGATTCTTATCTTTCTGTGACAGGTTGTTCGAGCTTAATCTATTTTGCCGGTACTCTCCAGCTAAGTTTCCCGTTTGGTTGTGTGGTCAAAAATCAACACCCACAAATGCGACATAAAAATTAACTTTTTCTAGTAAAAAAATTTTCTTACACAATTACTATTGCCACTGGGGGTGTGCACAGGTCAGTTGACTCGAGTTCATGACTGGAACTGTTACTCGAACTAATGCCTTCGATTTGAAGCTCTCATCAACCAATTTCTACCACCATTCTCATCAAAATCGACCGTTCTTTGATTCGGTCTTGTCGGACGATCTCGGACGGTTTCGCACAAAGACTATTGACAGATGTGAAGCTCTATCAAAGTTATAAAACTAGTGACCTCACTCAAATTTGAGAGTGGAGAAAAGAATATAAAGCAGAAGATCTAAAAAAGAAGAAATATGAGACAATGGAATAAATCACACAAACATAAGAGATCTATGAAAATGAAAGAACTCATCACTATCGCACCACCGATTACAGTCACCACCATCCATCGACCAGTATTACCAATCTAAGAGAGAATATGAGGTAAGTTCGATAAGAGGGCCACCGTCGTTGGGTTTGTGAATAACCATAGAGATTCAGGTTTAGACCTGACCTATTTGATGTTTTGGATCTGGATTTTATTGTCATATACGATTGTTCATGTCTTATTTCTCCTTAATCCTCATTAAGTTTTGTTATTAGAGTGTCTTGGTTGCATTTGGAACATGTCGGGAGTTAGTTTCAAAATGGTTTCTGTCCAAATTTTGGTTTCTTCACTCGAACGACGCTTCTTGCGCTCGAGTGGTCTTTGAGAACTCTCAGTACTTTTCCAAACCTACAGAGATACTGGGAGTTGGCATTCTTCCCTCGAGTAGTTTTTTCTTGCGCTCAAGCAGTGTTTGCTCGAGCGGTACTTCTTGAGCTCGAGCGGTGGTCTTCTATCTGTAAAACTTCTAGAAGATTGTATTTTTCGCTCGAATGGTCCAACTTATTGTGTTTGGTCGCTCGAGTGAATATTCTTGCGCTCGAGAGGTTTGCGTGTACATCAGTTTGTAAAAGTCACTTTTTGAGTCACTTTTTCATCTCTCTCTTTCTCTCTCTCTCTCTAAACATTCTAAAAATCCTAGATCTAGACTCTCTCTCTCTCTAAAACTCACATTCTCTCTACAAATACACCTAGATTTATTGACTTCTTCACCTGTGTCCCTTTGATAAAAAGGTAGAGCACTCTGAGAGCTCTCTTTTAATCAGAACAAAGTTGGATATCGTCGTCTTTGAAGTTTTCTCATTCTCCCTCTTGTCTTCTAAGCTTGAGATAGGGATTCTCCGTACTTTTTTATGATTTTTAACTTAGTTATTTGCTATTTTCTAAAACAATATGGCGATTAGCGGATTTTTAGACAAATCTAGGGTTTTGGGTTAAAAATCAAAAGAGGGATTTCAAATGGATTCTTGGAAATGATTGTAGGATTGTAAATGAGGATGAGTTATGATAAAATGATGTGTTTTTATCCTTGGGATTGATTTATAAAGAAAAGAGAGTTTTGCCCTAAAGATTTCAAATGTTGATTTTAAAAAGATAATGGAATTGATGTTGGAATTGTGAAATTAGGTTGGTATTGATAAGGATGGTGAAGTTGGATATGTATTATCACTCACATCTTGAAATATGATAAAGTTTATCTTTATGAAAGATCTATTTATCAGTTTAGAGATATCTATTTTGGGCTATCGGTGGAGAATAACTATGATTGTTGTAAAAATTGCATGAGAACTAAGAGAATTGAAACTACTTTCTCATCCATTTGCATTGGGCATTGTTGCATATTAACACATTGAAAATGTTTATTGTTTTGAGAAAAAGAGGTGAATACTTGGTGAATTTGGGTAGGGGGTGTGGTCACGATATTAAGTTAGCCTGTGTGTCCTTGGTGAAAGATCAGAAACTTGCACAGATAGGTGTCGAGCCTTCCAGTTAATATTGATAAAAATGACAAATTAGTAGTACTTGTATAGTCTACTTACAGATACATACCTAAATATTCTCAGAGTTGTATTCACAGTCCTGCTTTCGATTGAAAAGGAAACATTTTATGAATTATTATATAAACCTGACATTGCATGGTTTTGAAAAGAGATATAAACATTTGTCACGAGCATTGCATATGTAGTCACCTTATGACTTTGTTAAGATTCATAAACTGTGTTATAGTATCTCTTCTGGGCTTTAACTCATCCTATGTGGAAAACCATTTTCAGGTGCTGATGATATATTTCCACCAAGGCAATAGCTTTGGAGGACTTAGAGCAAGAGTTTCATTTTGTTTACTTGTCGTAATTATTTTTGTACAAGCCTAAAGCTTTATCTGTATTAAGTTTAAAACTCACTTTTGTTGTAACCAAGCATCGTCTTGGAAAATTGTAACCATTAGGGCGTTATTTGCTTATGTTCACCATATTTCTTTATCATATAACATATGCTATAGATTCAGGGTTAGACTTGTAAATGTATATCTGTATGTGTTACTCTTTTGTACAAGTAATTGGAATTAATGGAGGATAACTATTTTATCATATGCTATTATTTAATTAACATGATGTATGGTTTATTGTCATTTATTTCGGGGCATTACAATAACTTTGTTATAATATATATATATATATATAGAGAGAGAGAGAGAGATGGTTGGGTCTATTATGTTGTTTGTAGAAGAAAGAGAAATATTACGGTCTCATGTTTGAGGCTGATTATTTTGTGTTCTCAAGATTGTTTTGAAAAGAGAGAGAGAGAGAGAGAGAAAGAGAGAGAGAGAGAGAGAGCTCCGTTGCGTCATTTGTGGGAGAGAGAAAATTAGTGTTTTCTTGATTGATGTGGACTGTTTGTGTTCTTTAGGCTTGCTTTTTTAAATAATGGAATAAAATAGGTGAAGAAAGAGTAATGTTAGGGATCCTAAATATTTTACCAAATGTTCTATTAAATATCTCACATGGGTGTGAGACCCATATGAGACTCACATGGTATGGGTCTTACACCAATGTATAGCGTTCCTGGTTTAGACCCGACCCGTTGAGGTTTTGAATCCGGTTTCATTTGCCTTACTTAGATATTCATACCATGTTTCTCCTTATTTCTCATTGAGTTTGAGTTTTGGAGTGTCTTGGTTATGTTTGGAATAGGTTGGTTGCTAGTTGGTTCAAATTGTTGTTGTTTAGAATTTGGCCTCTTCGCTTGAGTGAGCTTTGTGAGCTCCCAATACTTTTGCAGGCTTGCAGAAATACTGGGGAGGTAGTGTTCTTCGCTCGAGCGAGATTTCTTACACTCGAGCGACGATCTTCTGTCTGTAAAACTTTTGGGAGTGTGTATTTTACGCTCAAGTAAAACTTCTTGCACTCGAGCGGAACAACTTATTATGTTTGATCGCTCGAGCGACAACTCTTGCGCTCGACCGAGCTGTGCATATATCAGTTCATAAAAAGGTCATTTTACATCACTTTTTCATATCTCTCTCTCTTTAAACTTTCTAAAACCCTAAATTGAGACCCTATCTTTCTAAACTCACATTCTCTCTTTTAAAACACTTGGATCCATTGATTCCTTCACCCTAGTTCCTTTGAGAAAAAGGTAGAGCTCACTTAGAGCTTTGTTTTTATCTGAGCAAAGTTGGATTTCGGCTACCTTGAGGTTTCTCCATTCTCTCCTTAGTCTTCTAGTTTCAAAGTAGGGATTCTCTACATTCTTTTATGATTTTTAACTTAGCTATTTATTTTTATAGAACAATCTTGTGATTTTGGAGGATTTTGAACAAACCTAGGGCTTTGGTTTAAAATCAAGAGAGGGATTTTCAAATAGTGTTATGGAAAATGATTGTGGGAGTGGAAATGAGATTGAGTGGTAATAAAATTGTTCATTTTGATACTTAAATTGGATTTTGGAAGAAAAAAGGGTTTGATTTAAATGTTTCAAATATTTATTTTGTATAAATAAATGGAATTAATGTTGGGAATGTGAAATTGGATGGATATTGATATAGATGGTGGAGTTTGATATGTATTATCACTTACCTTGAAATTTGGAAAGTTTATCTGTATTGGAGATTTTATATATCTGTTTAGAAATATTTGTTTTGGGCTATCGGTGGAAGGTAGTTATGATTGTTGTAGAAACTGTATGAGGATTAGGTGAATTGAAACTAATTTCTCATCTTTATGCATTAAACATTGTTGCTCTTTTAATACATTGCATATGTATATGAATTTAAGAAAATTGGTGAATACTGGAAAGAGATATGTATTACCAAATTAGGTTGGCCTGTATATCTAGGGTGAAAGTCCCGAAAAACGCGCGTATACATGGGTACCGAGTCCCACGGACGAAATATCTGTAAAATGGCAATAATAGTGCTTGTATAGACTACGTTTATATGGGTGTCGTTTGACAGTTTCCCGTGGACGAAATATCCATGAAAGGTAGTACCGATTTGAGAATTCCCTCTTATTTTCTATTTTAAAGAGCATGACTTTGAGAAGTTTGATATAGACTAAGCATGACATTGTTTTTGGAAAGAAAATGTAAAACATTTCAGTCATGAGCATTGCAGATGCATTTCACCCTTATATCTTTGTTAAGATTCATATATTGTGTTGGATTATTTCTATTGAGCTCTGGCTCACCCTATATGGGAAAACTATTTTCAGATGTTGGTGAGATGTCTCCACCAAGGACTTAGTTTGGGAGAACTGTGGAGGTGAAGACTCAATTTTATTTATTTTGTATTTAATATTTGTACAAGCCTAGTGCTTTATGGCCATGTTTGATTCACAAGCTTAATAGTGAGGTATTAATAATTCTATTAAATTAGTGTGGTATTCACTATCCAATTGGATTAATAGGATAAATTATTCATTAGATTAATAATCCCACCCCTACTCCATTACTAATAATCCTACAAATTTGTTGGATTAATTAAACATTGATTAATAATCCTAAACTAAAATTTTAAAACAAACATAGGATAATTGGGCCCACGGATTAATAATCCCAATCACATGCTCTAATCCATCCAATCAAACATACCCTATATGTATTAAGCTTAAAACTCACTTTTGATGTAACCAAGCATTGTCTTGGAAAGTTGTAGCCTTCAGGGCATTTCCATTATCTGTTTAACTTCTACTTCTTATTTGGTTGTTGTCACATGCTATAGATTCAGGGTTAGGACTTATGAATGTATATTCGTATGTACCATCTCTTTTGTACAATTGCATTTTATGAAATGGAAGGATATCGTACTTTGATTTATGTTGTTATTTAATTATTGTTACGGTTGGTTTATTATAATTATTTCAGGGTGTTACAAATGTCAAACATTTGGTAGAATATTTGGTAAAATATTTGGAGTCCTTAGCATTTTTTGTGAAGAAACCAAGAAGACAGAGAAAGATAGATAAAATATGGAGAATAAAATATTTTAAATAACACATCAGTCGGATCGAATTATTTGGCTGTCAACATGCTAAACCTGTGGTTGACCCCGAACCCGCAAAAAATGGAAGGAAACAACAATAGCCAACCGTCCAATCTCATGAAACCGTCCATAACACAATGGTTCAAGTCGGTTTGGATAGTTTTGGCGGGTCTCAGTGTTGAGTGCACAACCTTAATTGTCACTTAAGAATGAGATTTGAAAGTTGGTTAAGAGAGTTAAGAGTTAAGAGATTTGTTGTGAAGAAAAATGAATTGAGGAGAGGTGTATTTATAGTAAAAGGTTGGGATGGGGTTAAAATTAAAAAAATGAGAGGGGCAACGATAAAAAATTTTGACCGTTAGAGTCTGTCCAGTCACTTGAGCCAAAATGAGAGCTTTTTTCAGGGCCAACGGGCTAGGCCAATTAGGTTAATCTTTAAGCCTAATCAAGCTTTGCGCTTGGTTGGGGCTAATTCTACACTCCTACTTGAGATTTACAATCAAGCCCATAGGATTGGACTAAACAAACAAACAAAAAAAAATCAAACCGATTTAATAATTGGATTAAAATTATCACCAAGATCCAATCCAACCCCGCCGAAATATAAAATGATTAATTTATATTATATTTTTTTTATGTAATTAATTTAAAAAAATTATAACACATTTCTAGATTTTTCTTACTTTCAAATTAATGAAATAAATCTTAACAGTACCACCAATTTAATAATAGAAATTACTATGCAACTGCAAAAACTTATTGGAAATCAACGTCAAAGCATGTATCTTGTGTATGTGTGTTTTTTTTTTTTGTTTTTTTTATTTTAGTTTTTTTATTTTTTTATTTTTTTTAGTGTAGTTTGATTTTTTTTAGGTTAAATTGAAGTTGAATTTTTAACTATCTTCTTTTTTATTTTCAACCATATTTTTTATTTTTTTAGTGTAGTTTGATTTTTTTTAGGTAAAATTGAAGTTGAATTTTTAACTATCTTCTTTTTTATTTTCAACCATATTTTGTTGAAGTTAATTTTTTTTTTTTAAAAAAGACATGTATATATGAGTTGAGTGGGCGGGTTTGAGAATACATACATTTTTAAGGTAAGATTTGAAATGATCATGTACGCCTGATATTTATACCATGCTAGGCTTAGATAGACAATAAAGTCTCATACTAAAATAGTGCAAGCCCAACCCGACCCTAGCTTGGCTCGATAAATGTCAGCCTTAGTTCCAATACCTCATAAGGGTGCCTAGGGGCTCAACAGCCTACCCAACTTAATATTTTCCGAGCTTGGAAACAATATTTAGCCTATAAGACTGGATTGAGTTGAAATTGTGAACCCATTTAATTTTTAAACTAGATTTGGATTATAGAGTTTTAGCCTAATCTAAGTCGGCATGTCCATTTATAAAATATTACTATTAATTTTATATTATTGTAATGACTCGAATTCTAATACGTATCGAATTGGTGTAAATTGGTGGCCGTCACCTTAAAACTTGTATGATTCTTGGACTCTTGGTATTCATGGGTTGGCAAAGTGAACCTTAAATATTATAATTGAGGACCCCTGGGTGATATTTGAAACCTTGATTGAAGCCTTAAACAAGGTATTTAGGCAAGATTAGATCAAAAGCCGCAAATTTGAGTTTTCATTTTTGACCAACTTTCACTCTTTTTCCTTTTTCTCTTTCCACACTTTGAATTTAGATGTGAGACTAGAACCATTGAAAATCTTGTTTTCGGGGCTCCGATTTGGACACAAGAACGACCTAAAACGGAGTCAGAAACAGAAAGTTATGCCTGTTTGAATTTTGAGTTTTTGTGTTGGAAACAAGCTTGCTCGAGCAAACTTTTCTTCGCTCAAGTGAACTGCGCGATTTTTAGAGATTCTAGGAGCTTCTTTTCTATGATCGAGCCAAGCTTTCCTCGCTCGAGCGACCTAGTCGATAGCAGGCCTTATAAAATGACTTTTTGGCCCAAAAACTTTATTTTTTCTTTTTCTCTTCTTATCCTCCATACCCAAAACCCTAACACTCCAAACTCTTGATTTCTCTTCTTTTTACCCAAGATTCACCCCAAATCTTTCAAGAAGGTTGAAGAGCAAGCATAAATCAAGACTTCTACTAATTGTTTTTCAATTTCATTTGAGTTTCAAGTTGGGTCTTCATCTTTGGCTTCCAATCTTGAGGTAAGGAGTTCTCTTAGCCTTAAATATTTATGATTCAAAGTGATTTTGGTGACATTTTAGGATTTTGAGTTGATTATGGGTTAGAAAACATTAACGGCTAATTGTTTAAGTACAAATGGGGTTTTCCCTCAAATTTTCAATGGGTGTTGAATGTTTTAGCATATCAATAAATAATAATTGATGATTTGAGGATTTAACAAAGAAAAGAGGAAAACCCTCAATTTTCTTTAAAGCCCTAAGTTTGAAATGTTGAATAAAAAGGGGGTTTTGAAACTAAATGATAGTTTTATGTTAAAATTGACATTAATATGGTATTGGAATACATGGAGATTATGAAATGGGTAAATCCTAATAATATGATGAAACTATTTTGGGGATAGAAGTTGTGGATTAAATCATTTTGGAACCTTAGCTTGGGAGTTTAATGGAAATGAGATAACTTACCTAAGTAATGTTTAAAAGTGGAATTAGAGTTGTTTTGAGTTGATATTCACATGATGTTGGAACAATGGAGAATTTGGGATTGATGTTGTTATATTAGATGATTATGGAAATTGTTGAGATTGCCTTGCTTATGTTTCATGTTAATTATTCTTGTAGTAATGATTTGAACCTTAGGCAAACTATGATATTGGCAAAACAATTGCATTGCATTGTATTGTATCTTCATGGCTTTGGGATCAAGTGGGTAGAGTTAATTAAAAATAGGTTATTTTGAAATGTGTTGTGTGTGATGAGGTGCCCAATTGCCCTTCCGTGCTTATTGGTTAGTAAATGTGGGGGGGAAAGCTATAATGATTGATGGGTGTCCAATTGCCCTTCCATGCTCGGTAGTCGGAAAATGTGGAGATGTTTTACGAATGAAATGGATGTCCAATTGCCCCTCCGTGCTCGGTGGCCAGTAAATGTGAAGGTTTTCTAAAAGTAAAAGGTGCCCACTTGCCCTACTATGGTCGGTGGCCAGTAAATATGGGGAGTGTTTATGACATATAATATGTAGTTAGTTACAAAATGAAGGTCCATGGTTAAGTCAGTGGTTGACAAATTGGGTCAAACTTGAAATACGAATTTAGCATTTTACAAATTGGTTTTCTAATAAAGTTAAGTTGTATGCATGGCATGACATAACATGAACATAATCACTTTGAGCATACTTATTTGTTATTAAATTTATTTCCTACTAAGCGTCAAAGCTCACTCCCTTTTTATGGGTTGGATATCCTAAGAATCTAGGTGTTGAAGGTGTACCATGATAGTGTCGAAAAGCAAATGAAATTTAATATGGAGCGTCGAAGCTTCTTTGATGTTGTTTGCCTACAGCCATTGAGCTTGTTTGTCGAGTTAGGAATTTTATTTGTTGAATCAAGGCTCTTAGTTTTGATAGGTGTAAGCCCTTGTGGCAATTTAGATGGATATTTTTATATTACCGTGTATTGTAATTTTATTACTTTGAGCTTGACAAGAAATTATGAGAATGTGATAGATTCTAGTTATTAAATTGTATACCTTTGCTTATTGTTCATATATTGGGTTGGTAGCATATCGTGGTATAAATATCGGGCGTTACAACTTGGTATCAGGGCGAGGTAGGTTTGAATACCTTGGGCTCGTGGGAAGTGACATTTGTCACAATGGGTTACAAGGTAGTAATGGGACGTTTAAGTATTTGCTCTGATTGGTGTGTACCAACGTTACTATGTGAGTATGGGATTAAACTCTTAAGATAAAGTTTGTGCTCATGAATTTCTTATAAGTCTTGTTAGAAGGCACCTGATCAATGCCATTCTAACTTGAATTCTTTCAACATTTGTGGGGCAAATTAGTATCTTTGGAGGATCATCTGTATGTGCTTTATGTGACTATGTGTTTGTGTGGTATGCTATTGTGAAAATCATTATGTGCATAGACAAATGTAGACATTTTAGGTAAAGAGTAGAGTTTTGTTTAGGTTGATTTGTAAGTTAAGTTTATTCTTATTCTTATTTAGAATGTCTGGACGTAATGGTGGAAGCCGTGGTAGACCTCGTTATGGTGGTCAGGGTGTCTCTTCTCGAGGAGAGGGGGTAGGCCAAGCTAGTATGGCCGAACAAGAGGTGCAGGGTGTTATGGACTTGTTGGCTCGGGAGTTGGCAAGTACACTTCGGGAATCTATAAAAATTTGGAGGGCTAAAAAAGCAGCACAAGCAGCCATAGGAGAGACTAGATCTTATTCCTTGGCTAAGGAGTTCTTTAAATCTAACCCTATGGAGTTTTATGGTGGTGCTAATCCACTTCTAGCGGATACGTGGCTTAAATAAATAGTGAAGACGTTTGAGGTGTTTCACGTAGTGGATGATGAACTTTGGGTTTCGTTGGGGGCTTTTCAATTGAAAGGGGACGCTAGTCAATGGTGGAAATATGCCAAAGACCGTATAGTGCACACATGGGAGGCCTTCATTCATGCCTTTTAGGGGAAGTACCTTCCACCCTTAGCTAGAGAGCGTTTGGGAAAATAGTTTGAAGAGCTCGAATAGCACGACACAACAGTAGCAGAGTTTAAGGCAGCTTGTACTAGCTTGTCTAGGTTTGCACTGGAGTTAGTGGCAACCGAAGAGTGCCATTGTTTGGAATTTAAGATGAGACTTAGGTGGGAAATTAAGATGAAAGTGGTTGGTAGTATGATTCAAAATTATGATAGACTCGTAGAAGTAGCCGCACATGTGGAAATCACCTTGGAAAGGGAAAAGAAACAAAAGGGTAAGAGACAAGGGAAAAACGAGTCACAGGGTGACTCAGGAATATCTAAGAAGTCGAAAGGCAATATTAGAATGCTTTTGCAATTGCAGTAGACTGAGCCTCAGAGTTTGGCAATAAGGACGAGTTTAGGAGGTACCAGTCGGAATAAGATGACTTGTTTTCGATGTGGCCAGCAGGGTCACAAGGCTTCAGCTTGCCCTTAAAGGGAAGGAAACCAACTATAGCAGCAGTCAGCTCGTCCTCAGAGCCAGTCTCAGGATAGTGGTCGAGTGTCCACCTGTTATCAGTGCGGACAATCAGGGCATGTGAAGAGACTTTGCCCTTAGTTGGTAGGAGTCCTTAGTCCTTCGGGATCCCAGCAATCGTACGACCTTCTATCGGATTCAAACCAGGAACAACTCCACCAGTCAGTCCAATTACAAGATAGGATACTGCCTATTTTCTTTAAGTGCAATTAGTCGGGCCATGTTAAGCGCCATTCCCCCGAGAGAGGACAGAACTAATTCGTTGATCCTAGTAAGGACAGTAATGTTGGGAAGGAGTAGTGTGATCTATTGTTGTTTTGGTATGATAATACTACGAAATGATAGGTAAGGAAGTGTAATCACAAATATTACATATGTATATATATGTATGTGTGTTCTCGGAACCCAACAGTGTGGTAATGTAATTAAACCTCTGAACCTGTTTATATTGGGAAGTACTATCAGAAATTGTAATCTTAGCATTTTGTTATGTAGCAGTTTCTATTCCCTGAATGAAGTATGTATTGGTTTATGAGTCTTAAATTGAATTAAAGTGTTTGTAGAGAGAGGATTGGTCACGGGACTATCCTAGGAGGTTGCCTCAGTGTGGCAATAATATGTTTAATGTATTGTTGAATGGTATAATGTTTGATAGAGCTGAGTAACTTTGGCATACGTGTTCGTTGTTTGTTAACCTTATGTAGCCTAGTGTTAGGATGATTGTTGTTGCAGTGTGGTTTGTGAGTAGAACTCCGGGTGATATAGTAATGTTGTGTGGAGCAGGTGTTATTGACCCTATCGGTCCTTGTGGGTGCAGTGTGAGGTATTTGGTTGCCACGAGTATATGTATGTATGCAGACACCCCATTTTTGATGGCCCTTTAAGACTTGGATGTTCTTGCAGGTACATTTGATAATAAGTCTGATTGCTCAACGAGGGCTCAAAGTCTGCGGCAGAATGCCACACATTTGAGTTTTCCAAACCCTACATTCATTTTTGCCTTATCTTTGAACCATGCCTAGGTCTTTTCAGCATGAAGTCTTAAATGGCCTACCAGCTATCCTTGGAGGCTGTCGGCCGCCACTCCTCCTTTGCCAGCCATTGATGTGCCCTACCGGCCATCAATGAAGCCTTGCTGGCCATCAGTGTTTCCTGCAAATATTTTGTGATATTTTGTGCCAGCTGTTTGCACAGGTTCATGCATCTTCCAACACGTGTACGGCTGGATGTTTGTGAGGGGGTTTTGTATTTTCTATATATAGGACCCCTCTCTTGCATGTGTGGGGGTTAGAAAATTTGAAGACAAAAAATTCTCTCTCTCTAGATTTCTTTCTCTCTCTCTCTCTCTTACAATTTTGTGCTAAGTGCTTGCTTTCTTTACACTTTCACATACACTACCTTAACCAAAGTTGCTAGTCTTGGAGCTAAGGTAACTTGGGACCTTCTTTGAGCTCTAGAAGATGATTTTGGCTTGGATTGTTGGCCAATTTGTGTTTTGCTTCAAAGGTATAGCACTTGCCTTGTTTATACTTGTTTTGTATACTTGTTTTGCCATTCTTTTCAATTGTTTTGGGGTTGGTTTTGAGCTGTAAAAAGCTCTATTTTGGTGGCTTAAAATGGTGTTTTGAACCTCTCTTAGTTAGGGGTGGTTCACCCTTCTTATTTCCTTGTGTGTAAAGCTTTTGTGCCTTGATTCATCACTTTAAAGCCAACTTTTTTTTTGGGCCTTTTAACCACTGAATTTTAGAGGTTTTTCAGTGGTAAAAAACTTATTTTGAAGTCTAAAATTGGAGGGGTTAGCCTCCACTCCTTGTGTCTTGCTTGCATGCCTAACTAGCTTCACATGTTAGCATGTTTTTTAAGCCTAACTTAGCCCAAGTCCAGCATGTCTTAGCCTCTGAAATAATCTATTTTAGCTTTGTTTTGGGCTGGTTAGTTTGTTTGAGTCTTATTTTGCATAGTTATAGTGCAACCCCATGCGTTAGCTTAATGTTTTGGCTTTTTATGTCTTGAGTCCAGCATGTTTTATATCATATTTAGGGCTATTTTGCCTCTGTTTTTGGTTGTTTGTTTCATTTGAGCCTTGCATGGCATGGTTGTAGTGTTAATTCCTTCACTAGCTTAGTGTTTTAAGGCCTTAACTCTCATTAGAGTGAGTTGGTTGCATGTTTTAGTGCTTTTATCATTCATTTCCAGCACTTAATCATTTCTGCAATCCCCCTCAATTTTTCACTTTTGATTTGCTTTGAAAGTGGTTTCAACCACTTGTTTGCCTAAGTGTGAAATAGAGGTGTTACACCTAATGGTTTAATCCCTTAGAGGGTTCATTACCAATAATGTAATGCCTCTTTCAAGCCCAAAGCAACTTGTGATTTGAGCTCTCTTTCCATTAGAGGACACTCACCAATGGACTTAATGGATTAAAGAATGATTTAGTAATTCAAATGTGTAAACAAAAATTGACAAGTAAAAGTGACAAGATAAGCATGTCTTTGTGTTGTATTGCATGTGTTCAAACCCGACGTTAGTTTGAACACAAGGAAAATGGGGCATTTTATACTCAAAAGTGATGAAATATGCCATTTTCCTTGGTCTCCATTGCCCTTGATCATGCATGATAGGGTGGTGGTCATTCGAGTTTTATTTGTGCATTTATCGAAATTGTACAACTTGGATCTTTGGCCATCATGCAATGAAATTACTTGATTGGTGGTTTTAGATCCAAGTGTGTCATTCCTTTGAGGTTTTGAGATGATAAGGAGGGATACAGTATAAAAAAATCCTTGGAAAAACCTTCCTTTTGCTCTGTTTATGCTCTGTTGCAGTATAGTGATTCAAAGCATCAGTAGCCGGCAGTGCCTCTTTTTTGGTTGGTAGTACACATTTCTGGCCAACAGATGGCCGGCAGCAACCATCCATGGCTGGCGGGCCACTGGTGTAAGCCTCAAGGAATATTTGGTAAGGTGGAGCAGAAAGGTTCTGGAAATGTTCAACCTTGCAAACAGAGACTTCCGAGAGCAAAACGGTGGTCTTCTCGAGCGAGAACCGAGCATGTGCATTTTTCCACTTCCCGAGGCAGAGCAGTGGCAGCATAGTTTAATGTCTTACATGCTTAGTTAGTGCACATTTGTTTTGTAAATTAATTAATTAGTTTGCTAATTAGGTAAAGTGTTGTAATAATTAGTAATTAGTTCGCTAGTTATTCATTTGATTTGTAATAATTAGTCTAATTAGCTTAATTAGATTAGTTTAATTAGTGTAGCTAGTTAGCTCTTGTTCATTTAAACCCTCCTTCGCGAGGGCATAATGTTGTAATAAGTGTGCGTGCGTGTGTGTATGTTTTCTAACCTCACGTCTTTCTCCCTTTTATTTAATTGCTTTTGATGGTTAGACTAGGGATCATATTTCAATTAGCATATCGCATGCTTGCATCCATTCATTCGTATTGCATGCACCGAGGCTCGGCGCATCATTCAAACTGCATTGCAATTTCAATATCTTATTTGAATACGTGTTTAATCGTATGTTGTTCAAATCAATTTGTATGCCATATTAGTAGCTGGGCCTATTAATTGCATTATTGCATGCATTACATTAGGCATCTTGTATAGTTAGGATCATGTATCTTTCTAACTAGTTTCTGTTTTGGCTTGGAGTACTCAGTAATAGCATACTTGCATAAGTGTGAATGTTGCCATGATTAGCATGCTTGCCATGAGGCTATGTGCTTAAATGCTAAACTGTTTGAATGCTTGTAGATGAAGGCTTGTTGCTCAAATCGGAACGATTCAACGAATGTATGTTTTAAGCCTATTTTGTTGAGTGGCAAAGCATGGTTTAAGCCCACTATGTTTGGTGGCAAATCCGCAATTTTTAAGCCCACTTGAGGTGGCAAATTCAAAACATTTTCGCAAAAACAAACATGAGTTGAGTTGTTCCAAATTGAGCAAACTAGTCTATACTTGCTTGTGCACATCACATAGTAATGTTAGCTAATAACCGAAACAAGAGCACATAATGTTTATAAAATCATATCATGATTAGTAGAGGCCGATCTTTGATCGGGCTAGCGGGGGTGCTCAATTCATGACCTTTCCCCTTTCGTACCTAAGTTCCCGATCTGAGGCAACTTTGGTGATGACGGACATGTGGCCTTTGGCACGAGTCAAGGTTTCCTAAATTTTCCCAAAAACAAAATATTTAGGTGGCGACTCTGTATCTAGCAAAGCAGTCCAATTTTGGCATTATTTGATTTAAAATCCATTTTCCAAAAAGATTTGCTGGATTTGGACTCTTTAGTATTTATCAATTTCATATTGCACTTGTGAGACTAGATTTAGAACTGCGGGAGTCCGACCTATGAGGCCTTCATTTCAAACCTTTCTGAAAGGCGGGGCGCGGAGAAAGACGAGTCCACTACGTGTTGATTTGGGGAGGGTGAGTTGCGTGTTTAGGCCTTTAGGAGTCCAGCTCAGGCGCATGTATGATGTGAGGATGTGTTTGTCGTGTAGGCTTATGTGTAGTGGATTAATTGGGAGTAAGAATAATGTGCTTTAACTTTGAGGGATCCAATGTGATTCACTGGGAATGTGAGAGTGTGTGTGGAACACCATATCAGAGTTAGTGAAGATAAATAATATGTTGGTGTTTAGTGTCAAGTGTAGGATTGTTATGTGGTTATTGGTTGACATATAGTCAAGCTTGGCGTTGAGTACAAGTGTCTAAGGTGGAGCAATGTCGTAGTGTGGACTTGTAAAGCGTTAAGTCTCGTATAGTCAAGTGAGAAGTGGTGTGAGTTTGTGATAACTGGTTTGGAGTTACAAGTGGAAACTTTGGTTTGGGTGAGTGCTTTTCCTCCATTATATGATTAGTGATTGTGTTTTCTTTCTTCTTATGATTCGTATGCGGTTAGCACCATGCTAATACCTAGGGATTGTGTAATAGAGCTATGGTGTGGGTGTTATGGCATCATCGTCGGTGTGATGAGTGTTGTTGGGTGACTGTTGAGGTTCACCGGGGAAGTGTTGAGAAATGATTTTGGGAAAGACAAAACCACAAATTTCTTTTGGTGTTGTGGCCTTGAATGGTCTTATTGAACTGAGATTGTTTTAGCTCCCAAAAAAAAAATGTAAGTTTTTAACTTAATAAAAGCTCAATCTAACAAATCACAAAAATGAAATTGGTTTTGTGTTATGAATAACACTTGTTGTTTTGGAAAATGGTTTTGGAAAGTGTGGAGTTTCATGGTAAAGGATTGAAAATGTATTTTGGTTATGGGCCGTGCGAAGTTGAGCACCTTTTGAGGAAGGAAAGTGTTTTAAGGCAAATGGAGAAAAAAATGAATTTTCTTTAACTTGGGTGTGTTATCTTGTATTGTTGAATTGTGTAGTGATCTAGCCTGAGTTGCTAATTATGTGTTATGTAATTGTTATGCAGTATTTGTTGTCTTTTGACCATGTTTTGTGTTGAGCTCTCTCTTGTTATGAGAGCTGGCCAAGAGTTTTGTGTAAGAGTAATTTTCTTGTTCTCCTTAGACGGGTGTTGAGCACTCGAGGTTGGTCTAGGTATTGCTGGTGGTTAAGACATGGTTGACGTCTTTAAATCCTTGTTGTTGTTGAGGTTGTTGTTCCTTGTTTCACAGACCCCAGTGAGTTATATGGGTCGACGAGGTATTCGTGATCTTCCCTTGGTGTTTTTTTGTTGTTGTCTGGATATCTTTGGGACCCTAGGTGTTGGACTAGGATCTGAGAACTTATCCCAAATAGGATCTAAGCTTGGGTTGGTGTTGTGTTTTCTTTTATAGGTTATGGCTTTTTTTTGTTCTTGACTTTTCTTCAATTTCGAGGACGTTATTTCCTAAGGAGGGGAGATTGTAATGACTCGGATTCTAATACATATTGGATTAGTGTAATTGGTGCCCGTCACTTTAAAACTTGTATGGTTGTTGGACTCTTGGTATTGATGGGTTGGCAAAGTGAACCTTAAATATTATAATTGAGGACCCTTAGGTAATGTTTGGAACCTTGATTGAAGCCTTAAATAAGGTATTTAGGCAAGATTAGAACAAAAGTCGCAAATTTGAGTTTTCGTTTTTGGCCAACCTTCACTCTTTTTCCCTTTTCTCTTTCCACACTTTGAATTTGGATATGAGACTAGAACCATTGGAAAGCTTGTTTTTAGGGATCCGATTTGGACACAAAAACAACCTAAAACAGAGTTTGAATGAGAAAGTTATGCCGATTTGAATTTTGAGTTTCTGTGCTGCAAGCAAGCTCGCTCGAGCAAGCGTTTCTTCGCTTGAGCAAACTGCGCGATTTTCAAAGATTCTGGGAGTTTCTTTTCTACACTCAAGCCAAGCTTTCTTCGCTCGAGCGACTTGGTCGATAACAGGCATTATAAAATGACTTTTTGGCCCAAAAACTTTATTCTTTCTTCTTTTTTTCTCTTTCTATCCTCCATACCTGAAACCCTAACACTCCAAACCCTTTATTTCTCTTCTTTTTACCCAAGATTCACCCCAAATCTTTCAAGAAGGTTGAAGAGCAAGCATAGATCAAGACTTTTACTGATTATTTTGTGATTTCATTGGAGTTCCAAGTCGGATCTTCATGTTTGGCTTCCAATCTTGAGGTAGGGGGTTCTTTTAGCCTTAAATATTTAAAATTCATAGTGATGTTGGTGACATTTTGGAATTTTGAATTAATTATGGGTTAGAAAATATTAATGGCTTGTTGTTTAAGTACAAATGGGGTTTTCACTCAAATTTTTAAAAGATGTTAAATGTTTTAGCATATTGATAAATAATAATTGATGATTCAAGGATTCAACTAAGAAAAGAGGAAAACCCCCAATTTTCTTTAAAGCCCTAGGTTTGAAATGTTGAGTAAAAAGGGGGTTTATGTTAAAATTGACATTAATATGGTATTGGAATACATGGAGATTATGAAATGGGTAAATCCTAATAATTTGATGAAACTAGTGTGGGGATAGAAGTTGTGGATTAAATCATTTTGGAACCTTAACTTGGGAGTTTAATGGAAATGAGATAACTTACCTAAGTAATGTTTAAAAGTGGAATTAGAGTTGTTTTGAGTTGATATTCACATGAAGTTGGAACAATGGAGAATTTGGGATTGATGTTGCTATATTAGATGATTATGGAAATTGTTGAGATTGCCTTGCTTATGTTTCATGTTAATTATTCTTGGAGTAATGATTTGAACCTTAGGCAAACTATGATATTGGCAAACCTATTGCATTGCATTGCATTGTATCTTCATGGCTTTGGGATCAAGTGGGTAGAGTTAATTAAAAATGGGTTTATTTTGAAATGTGTTGTGTGTGTTGAAGTGCCCAATTGCCCTTCCATGCTTGTAGGCCGAAAAATGTAGGGATGTTATTGGTATGTCGGTAAAGGTGCCCAATTGTCCTTTCGTGCTTATAGACCAGTAAATGTGGGGGAAAAAGTTACAATGATTGATGAGTGTCCAATTGCCCCTCCGTGCTTGGTGGCCGAAAAATGTGGAGATGTTTTAAGAATGAAATGGGTGTCCAATTGCCCCTGCATGCTTGGTGGCCTGTAAATGTGGAGGTTTTCTAAAAGTAAGAGGTGCCCACTTGCCCTAATATGCTTGGTGGCCAATAAATGTGGGGAGTGTTATGACATATAACGTGGAGTCAGTTACAAAATGAAGGTTCATGGTTAAATAAGTGGTTAACAAATTGGGTCAAACTTGGAATACGAATTTAGTATTTTACAAATTAGTTTTCTAAAAAAGTTAAGTTGTATGCATGGCATGACATTGCATGAACATAATCACTTTGAGCATACTTATTTGTTGTTAAGTTTATTTCCTACTGAGCGTCAAAGCTCACTCCCTTTTTATGGGCTGGATATCCTAAAAATCCAGGTGTTAAAGGTGTACCATGATAATGTTGAAAAGCGAATGGAATTCAATGAGGAGCGCCGAAGCTTCTTTTGATGTTGTTTGCCTACCGCCATTGAGCTTGTTTATCGAGTTAGGAATTTTATTTGTTGAATCAAGGCTCTTAGTTTTGATAGGTGTAAGCCCTTGTGGCAATTTAGATGGATATTTTTATATTACTGTGTATTGTAATTTTATTACTTTGAGCTTGGCAAGAAATTATGAGAATGTGATAGATTCCAGTTATTGAATTGTATACCTTTACTTATTGTTCATATATTGGGTTGGTAGCATATCGTGGTATAAATATCGGGGCATTACAATTATTTTGTTACAAAATAAACAATAAATAAATAAATAACAAAGGATAAGAAAATAATATTTATTTATTTTAAAAAAGATTCATTAAAAGACTATTTATTTCACAGTTGAATTTTATTAATATTTCAAATTGAAATAATTGTTACAAAAATTTAAATAATTTAAACCCTTCAAGATAAATAAAAAATAAATAAATTTAAGAACTCATATTTATTTATACTATTTTCTATTATATTAAGTGAAAGCTAAACTTGGTATCCAAGTCTTTATTCACTTCTCCTTATGCCATGTATTTTTCATTTCTCTATTTAAAATATAATAAAAGAATTATATAGATAAATGTACAAAGCTTGAAACCTTAATCTTGAGTTTCAAAAAGAAAACATTTATCACTTGAGCAATACATATTGCGATATTAATTAATTTATTATTTATTATTATTTTTACTTACTTGAAGTGCGTGTGCCAATCGTTACTTTGAGAATTGAAAGTTCTTTTCAATCGAATTTGTGATGACTCGTATGCTTTTATTATATAGTACAAATTCGATTTGAATTCAATCGAACATGGTAAATGTTTTCTATTAGTCCAATACCTATGGCTCATTTTAAGGGAACTTACAGGCCGATCCTATAGACTAGACTTAATATGCAATAATCTTACACCAAATTAATAGATTTCACTAATCCATAATTTTTAACTCATATCAATTCTTACAAGAAACTCACTATTTTTCTAACGATTTTCGACAACAAAATACATGACTTCAAAACTAATATATCAATAAGAACCTCACTCAATACTAAAGGCCTATTTCGTAGCATTTATATTTATTGTTTTATGTTTATGTTTATAGAATTTTTTAAAACAGTAAACAAAAAATCGTTTGGTTTCTATTTTCATTTTCAAAAAATTGTAAACGCATCAAAGCCTCCGTTTGGGAAGTGGGTTGACTTTTTGGCTTTTTGACTTTTTAAGCTATTTTAGCCTGGGGCTAAAAAGCCTGGTTTGGGAAGGGCTTTTTGACTTTTTTGACTTTTTGACTTTTTGGTGATGTGTGTTCCTGTTAATTTACCAAAGTGCCCTTCCCAAAACACATCTACCTTAATTGCAAGGGCCATGTCGTCCACGTCAGCAAGCCAACTGTGCGAAATAGTTGTTGTTCTTTTTTAATTTTTTTTTTTAATATATTTTCGATTTGGAGTTGCGTTTTTTGCTAACCTTTTTTTTTATTTTTTTTATTTTAGGTTTGCATTTGGCATATTTTGTTTAAATTTTTTTATTTTTTATTTTTGGGTTTTATTTTGGGGTATTTTGGTAAAATATTTATTTGTTTATTAGTTGTTTATTTTGGATTTTGATTTGACGTATTTTGCTTAATTTTTGTAATTTTTTTTGAATTTATGTTTTTGTCATTTTTATTTTTTTATACATTGAAATAAGTTCTTGTTCTTTAATTCACGTTTTTTGTAATATTTTGTTTTATTTTTTTTTATTTTTTTTCATTTTCTGTGAAATGATAAAAAGTGAGATTTTATTTTATTGTCCTGTGTAATTTAAATAATTTAATTTTAATTTAATTTTAAATATTTAATTTTAATTTTAATTTTAATTTAATTTTTATTGTAAATATTTAAATAATGTAAATGATCTAAAAAATTTAATAAGCAAAAATTTAAAATAAATATTCAAAAAATTTAAAGCGTAAAAATTTAAATAATTTAAATATTCAAAAAATTATTTTAACAAAAAAATTTAAATAATTTAAATATTCAAAAAATTTAAATAATTTAAAATGTTAATATTTTAAATTTAAAAACAACTCTACACTCAAATCGTAACTAAACACATAAAACAAAACTTAATTAAAAAATTATTTTTAAAACTCATAGCCAAACACATAATTTGAAACTCCATACTACTTTCATAATTCTACACTCAAATCATAACCAAATACCTAACAAAAAAATTAAAATATTTAAAAATATTTTTATAAAATAGAGTTTGAATTTTTTTTATAAAAAATTTTAAAATTTAAAAAATTCAAATTGTAATATTTTGAAATTAAAATATTTAAAAATATTAAAAAACGTTTTCCTTTTTGCTGTTGACATGACTTGGCTGGTTGAGGTTATACTTTAGTGCAGCTGAGTAGGACACGTGGACGGTAGTGGCTAATTGGTTCAACATTTCCAACATGGGGCATTTTGGTAATTTAATCCCTTGTTGTATGTGAGCTACCATTCAAATGGAGGCTGATTCATATTTTGTCGCCTTATAGCTAAT
The DNA here is from genome assembly GCF_055761805.1 of Camellia sinensis. NCBI lineage: Eukaryota > Viridiplantae > Streptophyta > Magnoliopsida > Ericales > Theaceae > Camellia > Camellia sinensis. The sequence continues at coordinate 21,758,711 of NC_138966.1, forward strand.
TTAGCCAATTTAGCCAATTTTGTCGTGTTTTGGCTAAATTAGCCCACAACCGACTTCCCAAACGTACCCAAAATATAGCGACCCCGGTCTTCTCCCATTTGATTATTGTATCCGGACTTAGGTTCCGTAGATTCTGTCATTGTATAACGGTTGTTGTTGTCCCTTATTTCTCATTTGGAATTATAGGGTGTGTTAGGCAGGTTTGTTTCAGGTTGGTTGGGTTTAGAAATCAAGTGTTGCTGTCCAGTATTTTGGTTCTTCGCTCGAGCGAGGAGTTTGTCGCTCGAGCGAGATGTTGTTTTTGGTTCTTCGCTCGAGCCGGGGTTTGATAGCTCGAGCGAGAGTTTGTGTCTGGTTTGGACCTGTAGCTTTGCACTCTTGGCTCGAGCGAGCTTTTCTTCGCTCGAGCGAGTTAGTTGTTCTTCGCTCGAGCAATAGTTCCTTCGCTCGAGCGTGTGTCTGATTACAGACCTGAGGGTTTGAGTTCTTCGCTCGATCGAGCTTTCTTTCGCTCGAGCGAGCTTTTGGCTTGTTGGCTCGAGCAAGGCTTCCTTGGCTCGAGCGTAGTTTCTCTGTGTCTGGTCGCTCGAGCGACCAAGTCTTCGCTCGAGCGAGCCTGTCCAGTTTATATACCCAGCAGCGGGTTTTGATCAGTCTTTTCTTATTCTTTTTGGTTCTAAACCCTAGGTCCGACTTCTCTCCCTCAAAACTCATCTTCTCTTTAGGTGTTCATCTACTTCTAGTGTGAATCCATCTTAAGTTCTTTGTAAGAAAGATAGAGGGCGGCTTGGGCTTCATTCTAATCTGAACATTTGGTGATTTGGAGCACATTGGTATTTAGGCACTCATCTCTGTCTTCACCATTTTGAGTTGTTGTCTTCGAGGTAGGGATTTCCTACTCCATTTTATAGGTTTTGTTTTAAGTTTTGGTATTTTGACATGTTGGGATACTTTGGTAAATTTTGGGAAAACCCTAGTTGTATTGTTGAATTAATTTGTATAAGTAATTCATGGAATTGGGAAAGGAGGGTTAAATTCATGGAATTTATTGATTAAATGGCGTAATTGGGTGATTGGTATCATTTTTCTATTGAATTGTTTACATAGTTATTTTCAGTTTAGAAATAACTATTTTGGGCTATCGGTGGAGGATAGTCGTGATTGTTGTAGACATTGCATGTGGATTAGGAATAACTGAAACTAATCACATCGGTTAAATAATTAATTTTTACTATGGCATTGATACAGAAAATACATGTATTGATTGAGCATTGCATTTGCATACATTGTTTTGTGTGTGGGAGGAGATAAGGGATGTACTCCACGGTTTAGGGGAAGATAGGGGATGGACCTCTAAACCGGATTTTGTTTGGGAGGAGATAGGGGATGGACTCCACTAGCATCACTTTTATGTGTGCTTATTTATATAGAAGTGTTTTATTGATACAGCACTAAAATGTGTATCAATCTGGAAGTATGAAGTGTTTGATTTGAGCTTGAGTCTCATTTGTTTGTTGATATTGGAAGGTTGTGAATATTATATATGTGATTCACTGTTGTAAGTTTGGCCAGGTTCTGAGCCATGTTGATAGAATTGGTAAGTAAAGCGTATCTTTGGCAATAGTGTCATGAGATTGTAAAATGAAGTAATTGATTATTTTGGTTGACCATCTGTTGAATGCTAATGCTTTATTCATTGCTTATATGTGGTTTAGTATATTTCTACTGGGCTGTGGCTCACCCTTTATGGGAACATCATTTTCAGGTTCAGGCGATAAACTACCTCCAAGGACTTAGCTTGGGAGGGTTTGGCATCTAGATTGAAGAAAACTACCTTTAGTTAATAGTTGTTATTTATTAGTACATGTAAACATTCAAGCCTAGGGCTTTTCTTGTAATGAGATTAGAACTCATATTTTTTAATCCAAGTGTTGGCTTGGAAGGATGTAAGCCTGTAGGGCATTTTATTCGATGTTACATGTGATGCTTTATTTAGTAATACTCTGATGAATGAACTAATTAATTGTCTTCTTTAAATAATGCATGTCAATGATATATATATAATGGGTTAATTTTGAGGGCGTTACAACTTGGTATCAGAGCGTACCGGGTTTGAATACTTTGGGTACGTGGGAAGTGATTAGTATCACATTGGGTTCGTCTCGTTTGATAGAGACTTAGTGTAATGTTATATGCTTATGTGATAACACGTTTATGTGATTATGTGGGTATGGAATGTAGTTTCTGGGATGTTGATTGAACCCTTGAGTTTCTAGTAGTCTTGTTGGAAAGGCACTTGATCACTGCTGCTTCCAACCGGAACTATAGTAATGCATTGGGACTATCATTATCCGGGAATGAAATTCGTAGGTGCTTATGTGATTATGTGCTTACGTGGAATGAATTATTGTTGTCCATTGCATTAGGACGCGAGTGTTTAGCTTCGGCACATTTATTAATGTGCTAATGTCTTTGTTTCCTTTATTAGGATGTCAGGGCGAGGACGAGGACGCGGTAGGCGTGGTAGGCCGGGTAGGCAGGAGGTGCCTGTGCCAGAGGAGATTCCGGCAGTTCAAGAGGGAATTGGCCAGGCCAATGTGGCCGAGCCAGTAGGCCAGCAGGCTATGGGCGCTCTAGCCCGAGAGATAGCAGGTGCATTCAGGGAGTTAGTAGGCATTCTCAGAGCTGAGAATCAAGCTCAGGCTGTTATTGTAGATGCAGGACCTTCCTTTCTGAAGAGGGAGTTCTTCCGGTCTAATCCGGATGAATTTGTGGGTGATCCTAAAGAGCCGCTTAAGGCAGATGAGTGGCTCGAACAGACAACGAAGACGTTTGAGATGCTTGGCATCGAAGACGAGGGGTTGAAAGTGACCTTGGCATCTTTCCAGTTGAAGGGGGATGCGGGTCAGTGGTGGAAGTTTACTAAGGGGCGTATAGGAGGTACGTGGGAGGCTTTTGTGAATGCTTTCCAGGAGAAATTTTTATCTCCGGCAGTCAGGGAGAAGCTGCGAGACCAGTTTTGTCAGCTTAAGCAGGCGAGTTCTTCAGTGGCCGAGTTTGAGGCTGCATTTACTAGTTTGTCTAGGTTTGCACCTGAGTTGGTGGCGTCTGAGGAACGCCGCTGTATTGAGTTTGAGAAGAAGTTGAGGCGTGGCCTCAAGCTGAGAGTTGGGGGAACTATGATTCGGGATTATGGGCGTATGGTTGATGCTGCAGCCCATATGGAGATCATGATGCAGGAGGAGGAAGAAGGGCAGAAGGGCTCCAAGAGGAGTCAGGATAGTCAGAATGATGGTAGGAGACAGAAGGGTTTTAATCCCCAGCAGTCTCAGGGTAGCTTTTCGAGATCGACTTTTCCTGTACCGAGTGCTAGTTCGGGGAAAGGCAGTCAGGGAGACATTACCTGTTTCAAGTGTGGCCAGCTGGGCCACAAGTCTCCAGTTTGTCCTCAGAGGGGAGGAGTGCAGAGAGCAGCATCATCTTCGGCTCGATCTCAGAGCCAGAGTCAGGGTAGAGGTCAGCCACTCTCGTGTTTTCAGTGTGGTCAGCCAGGGCATATGAAGAGGTATTGCCCACAGTTGGGTGGCACACCTGGTGCATCTGGTTTGAGGCCGATTCAGGGTCAGCAGCCAGCTCAGTCGGGTCAGGCCTCGAGGGCCAATCAGGGGGCTTCATCGTCTCAATCGATGCAGCAATCTTATGCTCCTAGGGTTGAGCAGGTTGATCAGAGGTCGTCTGGGCGCGTGTATGCTGTTACCGCGCAGGATCTTGTGCCAGCACCATCAGTTGTGAGAGGTACCTTCTTGTTTTGCAACTCGGTTGCTAATGTTTTGATTGATACGGGTGCATCTCATTCCTTTATGTCTGCTGCATTTGCATCTGTTTTGGAGTTGGAGTTAGCACAGTTAGCATCTCCTATTTGTGTAGTGTCACCTCTTGGGGGTGAATTGATTTTGAAACAAGGTGTTAGGGGTTGTGATATAGAGGTTGATTATCATAGAATCCCATTTTCCTTTGTAGTTATGCCTATGAGGGGTTTCGATGTTATTTTGGGTATGGACTGGTTATCGTCATACCGGGCAGTTATTGATTGCTACCGCCAGAGGGTCACTTGTTGTACTGTGAGCGGAGAGTATTTTCATTTTCTGGGGGACCGGGTTGGTGATGTGTTGCCACCAGGGTATGTTCCACGAGGACGGAGTGAGCTTAGTGGTCTACTTGCTAACCTTTCGATTAGTGAGGATGAGGAAACACGGATTGTGTTGCCAAGGGTGGTTTGTGAGTACTCGGACGTCTTTCCCGAGGATCTTGTTGGTTTGCCACCGCATAGGGAGATTGAGTTCTCCATTGACCTAGTGCCCGGCACGGCGCCGATTTCGATGGCACCTTATCGTTTTGCCCCAGCTGAGTTAGTTGAGTTGAAGATCCAACTCCAGGAGTTGCTAGATAAGGGCTTTATACGTCCTAGTGTTTCGCCGTGGGGAGCATCGGCCCTCTTTGTTAAAAAGAAAGGTGGTGCTTTGAGACTTTGTATAGATTATCGGAAGTTGAATCGGGCTACGGTCAAGAATAAGTACCCTATGCCCCGTATAGATGATCTGTTTGACCAGTTGAAGGGTTCCCGTTGTTTCTCTAAAATAGACTTGAGATCAGGTTACCACCAGTTAAGGGTCAGGGAGGAGGATATTCCGAAAACGGCATTCCGTACGCGGTATGGCCACTATGAGTTTCTGGTGATGCCATTTGGGCTCACCAATGCACCGGCAGTTTTTATGGATTTGATGAACCGGATATTCTGGGAATTTTTAGATCGTTTTGTAGTCGTATTCGTGGACGACATCCTTATCTATTCACCTTCTGAGGAGAAGCACAAGGAACACTTGAGAGTGGTGCTTGAGTTACTTAGGGTCCATAAGCTTTATGCTAAGTTTGGGAAGTGTGAGTTCTGGCTGGAAGAGGTCAAATTCTTAGGCCATGTAGTGTCTGGTGAAGGAGTGTCTGTGGATACATCCAAGACTGAGGCAGTGCAAGATTGGGCACAGCCTAAGAGTGTGTTTGAGATCCGCAGTTTTCTGGGGTTAGCCGGGTATTATCGTCGGTTTGTGAAAGATTTCTCCAGATTAGCTTCGCCTTTGACTAGGTTGACTCGGAAGGGAGTCAAATTTATATGGAGTGAGGCTTGTGAAAAGTCATTCCAGGAGTTGAAAGTTAGACTGACCACCGCTCCAGTATTGATTATTCCAGAGAGAGGGTTGGGTTATGCAGTCTATTGTGACGCCTCACGAGAGGGTCTGGGTTGTGTGTTAATGCAAGAAGGGAAAGTAGTTGCCTATGGCTCACGTCAGTTAAAAATTCACGAGCAGAATTACCCTACCCATGATCTAGAGTTAGCAGCTGTGATATTTGCCTTGAAGATTTGGAGGCATTATCTTTATGGTGAGAGGTTCGAGGTGTTCTCAGATCATAAGAGTTTAAAATATTTGTTTACACAGAAAGACTTGAACTTGAGGCAGAGGAGGTGGATGGAATTTATAGAGGATTATGACTTTGTGTTGCATTATCATCCGGGAAAGGCCAATGTGGTGGCCGATGCCCTTAGCAGGAAACCTGTTGGTGACATAGCTAGTATAGCCATCCGAGAATGGGAGATGTTGGGTGCACTTGGGGAGTTTGATTTACTTTTGGGCGAATCCGTTGAGGCTGCGGCCTTGTTTTCTGTTATTGCACAGCCTTCACTTGTGACTCGAGTGTTAGAGGCTCAGAGAGGTGACTTTGAGGTAGAATCTCTCCGTGAGAAGATTTCCGGTGGGAAGGTTGAGAAGGGTTTGACGGTATTTTCCGACCTGAGTGTGAGATACCGTGACCGTCTGTTTGTGCCGGAGTCTTGCCGAGAGGAGGTACTCCGAGAGTTTCATCATTAACGCCTTGCGGTGCATCCGGGAGGCACTAAGATGTACCGGGATTTGGGTCGTCAGTTCTGGTGGCGGGGTATGAAGAGAGATGTGGCAGCTTTCGTATCTAAGTGCCTTACTTGTCAGCAAGTGAAGGCTGAACATCAGAGGCCAGCGGGTTTGTTGCAACCCTTGCCTATTGCTGAGTGGAAGTGGGAACACGTCACTATGGACTTCGTTGTGGGTCTTCCGAGGGCTCAGCGGGGTAGTGATGCTATTTGGGTAGTTGTGGACCGGTTGACTAAGTCGGCGCATTTTATTCCTATACGTGTTAGAGATTCAGTCGATCATCTTGCCGACTTGTATATTCGGGACATAGTGAGATTGCACGGGGTCCCAGTGACGATCGTCTCAGATAGAGATCCTCGTTTTACTGCCAGGTTGTGGCAGAGTTTGCAGAGTGCCTTAGGCACTAAGTTGACCTTTAGCACGGCTTATCATCCTCAGACTGACGGACAGTCCGAGCGTACTATTCAGATACTTGAGGATATGCTTCGGGGTTGTGTTCTAAACTTTAGTGGGTCATGGGAAAGGCACTTGCCGTTGGTGGAGTTTGCCTACAACAATAGTTTCCAGTCGAGTATCGGTATGGCACCATTTGAGGCCTTGTATGGCCGACCGTGTAGATCTCATGTGTGTTAGGCTGAGGTGGGTGATGCACCTCTGTTGGGTCCGGAGTTGGTGAGGGAAATGACGGAGAAAGTTGAGCTTATCCGTAAGAGGCTTGTTACAGCACAGAGTCGTCAGAAATCGTATGCCGACCGTAGGAGGAGACCTTTGGTGTTTGAGGTGGGTGATCATGTCTTTTTGAAGATATCACCTAGACGGGGTTTGATGAGGTTTGGGAAGAGTGGGAAGTTGTCCCCTCGGTTCATTGGTCCGTTTGAGATCCTTGAGAGGATTGGCGAGGCTGCTTATCGTTTAGCTTTGCCGCCGCAGTTGTCCGGAGTACATGACGTGTTTCATGTGAGTATGCTTCGGAAGTATGAGCTGGATCCATCACATGTGTTGGATTGGACCGATTTAGTGGTTGATGATGATGTCTCGTATGAGGAGAGACCGGTTCAGGTATTGGATAGGCGGGATCAAGTTTTGCGAGGCAAGACCATCCCTTTGGTAAAAGTTTTGTGGAAACATCATGGAGTGGAGAAAGCCACTTGGGAGCGTGAATTGGAAGTCCGCGAAAAATACCCGGACATGTTTATTCATTTGTAATCTTGTATTTAGATTTTGTAATTGTTGTTGAACTTAAGAGCTTTACATATGTCTTAAGTTGTAAAATGTTGAGTATGTTTTGGTAAATGGGTGTGTCTTGAAACTTGCTTCATTATAGAAGTTTCGTATAGCATTGCATATGTTGATTACATTGCTGAGTGTGTTATATATATCATGTAACTGAATATGATATGGGGATTGTTAACATTGAAAGGAATAATGCATAATAATGATACAGGTTGAGATTTATGTTGTGTTATATATTTAATATGAGATGCCTCTTGATAAAGAGATGAAATGACCAGTTTTGGGTCAAGATGTTTACTAATGAATTGTAAAAGAAAATTTTTGTTTTCAAAAAAAAACTTATGCTTAATTTCGGGGACGAAATTCTTTGAAGGGGGGGAGGTTATAGCGACCCCGGTCTTCTCCCATTTGATTATTGTATCCGGACTTAGGTTCCGTAGATTCTGTCATTGTATAACGGTTGTTGTTGTCCCTTATTTCTCATTTGGAATTATAGGGTGTGTTGGGCAGGTTTGTTTCAGGTTGGTTGGGTTTAGAAATCAAGTGTTGCTGTCCAGTATTTTGGTTCTTCGCTCGAGCGAGGAGTTTGTCGCTCGAGCGAGATGTTGTTTTTGGTTCTTCGCTCGAGCCGGGGTTTGATAGCTCGAGCGAGAGTTTGTGTCTGGTTTGGACATGTAGCTTTGCATTCTTGGCTCGAGCGAGCTTTTCTTCGCTCGAGCGAGTTAGTTGTTCTTCGCTCGAGCAATAGTTCCTTCGCTCGAGCGTGTGTCTGATTACAGACCTGAGGGTTTGAGTTCTTCGCTCGATCGAGCTTTCTTTCGCTCGAGCGAGCTTTTGGCTTGTTGGCTCAAGCGTAGTTTCTCTGTGTCTGGTCGCTCGAGCGACCAAGTCTTCGCTCGAGCGAGCCTGTCCAGTTTATATACCCAGCAGCGGGTTTTGATCAGTCTTTTCTTATTCTTTTTGGTTCTAAACCCTAGGTCCGACTTCTCTCCCTCAAAACTCATCTTCTCTTTAGGTGTTCATCTACTTCTAGTGTGAATCCATCTTAAGTTCTTTGTAAGAAAGATAGAGGGCGGCTTGGGCTTCATTCTAATCTGAACATTTGGTGATTTGGAGCACATTGGTATTTAGGCACTCATCTATGTCTTCACCATTTTGAGTTGTTGTCTTCGAGGTAGGGATTTCCTACTCCATTTTATAGGTTTTGTTTTAAGTTTTGGTATTTTGACATGTTGGGATACTTTGGTAAATTTTGGGAAAACCCTAGTTGTATTGTTGAATTAATTTGTATAAGTAATTCATGGAATTGGGAAAGGAGGGTTAAATTCATGGAATTTATTGATTAAATGGCGTAATTGGGTGATTGGTATCATTTTTCTATTGAATTGTTTACATAGTTATTTTCAGTTTAGAAATAACTATTTTGGGCTATCGGTGGAGGATAGTCGTGATTGTTGTAGACATTGCATGTGGATTAGGAATAACTGAAACTAATCACATCGGTTAAATAATTAATTTTTACTATGGCATTGATACAGAAAATACATGTATTGATTGAGCATTGCATTTGCATACATTGTTTTGTGTGTGGGAGGAGATAAGGGATGTACTCCACGGTTTAGGGGAAGATAGGGGATGGACCTCTAAACCGGATTTTGTTTGGGAGGAGATAGGGGATGGACTCCACTAGCATCACTTTTATGTGTGCTTATTTATATAGAAGTGTTTTATTGATACAGCACTAAAATGTGTATCAATCTGGAAGTATGAAGTGTTTGATTTGAGCTTGAGTCTCATTTGTTTGTTGATATTGGAAGGTTGTGAATATTATATATGTGATTCACTGTTGTAAGTTTGGCCAGGTTCTGAGCCATGTTGATAGAATTGGTAAGTAAAACGTATCTTTGGCAATAGTGTCATGAGATTGTAAAATGAAGTAATTGATTATTTTGGTTGACCATCTGTTGAATGCTAATGCTTTATTCATTGCTTATATGTGGTTTAGTATATTTCTACTGGGCTGTGGCTCACCCTTTATGGGAACATCATTTTCAGGTTCAGGCGATAAACTACCTCCAAGGACTTAGCTTGGGAGGGTTTGGCATCTGGATTGAAGAAAACTACCTTTAGTTAATAGTTGTTATTTATTAGTACATGTAAACATTCAAGCCTAGGGCTTTTCTTGTAATGAGATTAGAACTCATATTTTTGAATCCAAGTGTTGGCTTGGAAGGATGTAAGCCTGTAGGGCATTTTATTCGATGTTACATGTGATGCTTTATTTAGTAATACTCTGATGAATGAACTAATTAATTGTCTTCTTTAAATAATGCATGTCAATGATATATATATAATGGGTTAATTTTGAGGGCGTTACACAAAGTGGGTTTCGTTTTCTATTTAATTAATTTTTTATTTTTTATTTTTTTATTTCTTCTTCTTCCTCCCACTCTTTCCAACTACCACCCATTGCTCTCTCATCCCGATCTACCCTTGTCCCCGTCTTAATTTTATTTATTTAATATATTTTTATGTATATAATATTTTATATAATTTAATTTTTTAATATAATAAAAATAAAATAATAAAATATTATGCTTAATATTCATTTTCACTTTTTTACTTATCATATTATATCTTTTAACTCTCATTAAATATAAATTATTATCTATAATATGCTATATTGCGATATTACTTTTAGTTTTTATTAATTTTTTATTTTTAAAGATATAAAACTAACATATCCCCACCCTCTATATGATATGGGATGGGGGCAAAGGACAACAAATCCGCCCCAAACCCGTCTTGTTGTCATTCCTTCTCATCATTATCGACTACCATCACTAACAATGACCTCATCTATCAACCACCTTTGGCCACCACATCCCTAAATTGCTAACCACCTTCTATTGCCACTAATCACCTCTTACTAGCGATAAGCATCTTTGGCCATCACTTTTTGTTGAAAATCACTTTCAACTACCACTTTAGACGACTGACCGACCATCATCTTCAACCATTGACAATCATTTTCGACCGACACTTCTTGTGGCCAATAACTACCTCTAGCAATTACCAACTGCTTCTTACCAACGGCAGTCACTTTCAGCCATTACCTCCCATTGCAAAAAAAACCATCCCGGGCTACCATCTCCAACCGTCGACAATCACCTCCAATAGCCTTCATTTTCATTTATTTTCAAAACAAAATTTTATAATACTTATGTACCAAACATGTTTTTTTTTTTTTTTTTACTGAAAATAAATATAAACATGTTTAATATTTTTTGTAAATAAAAAATAGTAAACTATAAATTTTTCCAAACAGCACCTAACATTTCCTTTAGTTTAAGTGATTTGGAGAGAAAAGAAAACAAATAGAGATAAATGAATTGCAATCCCTTATTTGGATTATTACATAGAAAATAAATGAGAAGAAATGGAGAGAAATATTTCTCTCCTAATCCCTATTTTCAATCTCTCCAAACATAGAGATAAATGGAGAGAAATGAAACTAATTAAATATTATTTTGTTACAATACCAAAATTACTATTTTAGATATAGAACAAATAAAAAGACTAACACCTATAAAAAAAAGTTAATTTGGTAATATCATATAATATCATATCATATCATATCATTTACTTTTCTTTTCTTTTCTATAATTTAACCAAACAATATCAATTCATTTCTTTTCTCCCTTATTTATCTAAGCAAAAAAGAAAGAAATCACCATCTTTTATTTTATTTTCTCTTAAAACTTATTAAGTCATTTATTTATTTATTTTTCCTTTCATAAGGTACCAAACACAGTATTTCTAGGCTTCATTTAGGAGGTTGGCTGGGGACTAAATTAGTTAATAAAGACAAAAATAGGTTAACTTAACCAATATGATAAAATTTTACTTTACAATCATTTCACTTTTTCTCTTACAAATATCAAATCAACTACAAAAAAGTCAAAAGTTTATTCCAAATTGAACTTTTTTAACCAAGCTAAAATAGTCAAAAAAATAAAAAAACTTAGACTAAAAAAATTTAAGGATTTTTATTGATAAGTCCAATTTAGAAGTGTTTTAACCCAAGAAGTCCATAAAGGAATTTTTTAACCCATTTAGTCTCATGCATGTATAGTTTTATTCCATAAAGTCCATTTTCTTGATTTACACTATTTTCTTGGACACTTATGCCCTTATATTTAATTTTGATACCCTTATAAATATTTTTTCAACGATTAGCAATTTAATGTTGTGAACATTTATATTTTAAAATTCACATTTGTAGAAATGTAAATTGGCCCGTGGGCGGTCCGAAACCCGCCTGCGAGCCAGGGCGGGCCCGGCCCGTTGGCAATGTGAATATTCACATTGACATGTTAAAATTCACATTAATAGGAATGTAAAATTGGCCCCCATCCCGTGGCGACGCGAAAACCCGCCCACGGCTCATGGGCGGCCCGGGGCGGGCCCGGTCCGGCCCGTTCACAATGTGAATATTCACATTGACATGTTAACATTCACATTGATAAGAGTATAAAATTGGGCCGCGGCCCATGGGCGGCCAAAAGCCCGCCCGCAGCCCGGGGCGGGCCCGGCCCGACCCGTTGACAATGTGAATATTCACATTGACATGTTAACATTCACATTGATAGGAGTGTAAAATTAGCCCGCGCCTCGTAGCTGCCCGAAACCCGCCCACGGCCCGTGGGCTGGTCCGGCCCGGCCTGTTGACAATGTGAATGTTTACATTGGCATGTTAACATTCACATTGATAAGAGTATAAAACTAGACAGCAGCCCAGGGCGGGCCCCGTCCGGCCCGTTGATAATGTGAATATTCACATTGACATGTTAACATTTACATTAATAGGAGTATAAAATTGGTCCCCGTCCCGTGGCGGCGCGAAACCCACCCGCGGCCCATGAGCGGCCCGGGGCGGGCCTGGTCCGGCCCGTTGACAATGTGAATATTCACATTGACATGTTAACATTCACATTGATAAGAGTATAAAATTGGCCCACGGCCCATGGACAGCCAAAAGCCCGCCCGCGGCCCGGGGCGGACCCGGCCCGGCCCATTAACAATGTGAATATTCACATTGACATGTTAACATTCACATTGATAAGAGTGTAAAATTGGCCCGCAGCCCGTGGGCGACCCGAAGCCCGACCACAACCCGAGGCGAGCTTGGCCCGACTCGTGACAATGTGAATATTCACATTGACATGTTAACATGCACATTGATAGGAGTGTAAAATTAGCCCGTGCCCCGTGGCTGCCCGAAACCCGTCCACGGCCCGTGGGCGGCCCGGGGCGGGCCCGGCCCGGCCTGTTGACAATGTGAATATTCACATTGACATGTTAACATTCACATTGATAAGAGTGTACAATTGGCCCGTGACCCGTGGGCAGCCTAAAGCCTGACCTCGGGCCAGGGCGGGCCCGACCCGTTGGCAATGTGAATATTCACATTGACATGTTAACATTCACATTAATAGGAGTGTAAAATTGGCCCGCAGCCCGTGGGCGGCTCGAAGCCCGATCGCAGCCCGAGGCGGGCTTGGCCCGACCCGTGACAATGTGAATATTCACATTGACATGTTAACATTAACATTGATAGGAGTGTAAAACTTGTCCGCTGCCCGAAGCTCACCCGCGGCCCGGGGTAGGCCCGGACCCAAACTTGGGCCACCTTGGGCAGCCCACGGGCTTCGGGCAGCCCATGGGACGCGAGTCAATTTTACACTCTTATCAATGTGAATGTTAACATGTCAATGTGAATATTCACATTGTCAATAGGCCGGGCCGGGCCCGCCTCGGGCCGCCCACGGGCCGTGAGCGTGTTTCGGGCAACCACGGTGCACGGGCTAATGTTACACTCTTATCAATGTGAATGTTAACATGTCAATGTGAATATTCACTTTGTCAACGGGCCGGGCCCGCGTCGGCCCGGGGCCGGGCTTCGGGCTGCCCACGGGTCACGGGCTAATTTTACACTCTTATCAATGTTAATGTTAATATGTCAATGTGAATATTCACATTGTCAACGAGCCGGGCCGGGCCCGCCCTGGGCAGCGGGCGGGCTTCGGGCGGCCCACGGGCCACGGGCCAATTTTACACTCCTATCAATGTGAATGTTAATATGTCAATGTAAATATTCACATTGTTAACGGGCCGGACCGGGCTCGCCCCGGGCCGCCCATGGGACGCGAGTCAATTTTACACTTTTATCAATGTGAATGTTAATATGTCAATGTGAATATTCACATTGTCAATAGGCCGGGTCGGGCCCGCCCACGGGCCGTGGGTTAGTTTCGGGCAGCCACGGGGCGCGGGCTAATTTTATACTCTTATCAATGTGAATGTTAACATGTCAATGTGAATATTTGCATTATCAACGGGTCGGGCCGGGCCCGCCCAGGCAGCCCACGAGCCGCAGGCGGGTTTCGGGCCGGCCACAGGCCGCGGGCTAATTTTACACTCCTATCAATGTGAATGTTAACATGTTAATGTGAATATTCACATTGTCAACGGGCCGGATCGGCCCTATTTTTTTTGGCTTGTGGGCCGGCCCGGCCCGACTCGAATTTTTCCGAGCACCCACGAGGATCGACATGAGCCGGGCCCCTACACATTGACGATATAAACATTTATATTGACGGTGTGAACATTCACATTAAGGGTATTTTGGTAATTATGTCACCCATAGGACTTATTGAAACATAAGAAAATAATGTGAATTAAATGGAACATAAGTAGATGAAAAAGGTATTTTGGTCTTCTTATCTCAAATTGGACCTAATGGAATAGTCAAAAAGAATATGAGTTTGATAGAATAAAACTCTTAGAAAATAGATTTATCAAAAAAGCTCCCAAAAATTTATCCCCAATAAAGCCTTATGTAATAACTACAAATCGATTAGTAATTTTGGGTTGTGAGTGGTTTAGTTTTCAAATTAATTCTTGAGAGATCAAAACTCAAAATTTGTTTGATTTACAATTGTCTAAAAATTATTTTTAATCACTTTTTTCTGTCTTCTCTTCCATTCTCTTACATCCTACACATCAATCAATTATTTTTTCTCTTTCATCTCTGATTCTTTCACATCTTACAAATCAATCAATTATTTTTTCTCTCACACACATCAATTTAATTACAAAGAATTTACAAATCATCACAAACTACAAAACCATCTCTTAAATATACAACTAAATAAATTTTTAAATTTTAAAAACTCTTTTCAAAATTTTATCTTTTAAAATTAATTTCAAGTCAAAATCAAATCAAACCAAACCAAACCAACGCTTGCTTTTTTGTATTTGTTTTTGTTTTGTTTCGTTTTTTTAAATCCTTGATAACCAAATAAAAAGCTATCTAGGGAGTCGGGCAACGTCGGGGCGGCGCTGGATTGTTGACACGGGTGGGATCCAAAATTAGGAACCCGGAGCCATACTCGGACTCGGCTGCGGCGGCGAAAGAAAGGAAAACCCTTATTCGCTTTACAAGGTAAACCCTAATTTAGCCTGCACATTACATTTTTACAATTACGAATTACTTTAGCTTATTAGAGAGATTACAATTGCCATTTTGTGGATGAAATTAATTTCATTTTTTAATATATTTGAACCTATCAGTTTTTCTTTTCTCTTGTTTTTTTTTTTTTAATTTACAAAAAAAAAAAAAAATGTTTTCAGTTTGTGATTGTATTTCTATCCCACAACAGCTTTGTCATTCTGTCAAGAAAATGCTGAACTTATACACATATATGGTAATTTAATGCAATGGAAATTCAATTGAGATGAGACTAATTAGAGAATCCATACTCTTCTTGATATTGTTGTTCTGTTTGCTTTTATTTTGCTTCAAACAAGGCAGTTCCCATGTAGACAAGATTTGAGTTTGCAAAACTATTCAACTTGGGCAAGTTGAGTTCTGCTTGGGAATATGTTTGAAACTAAGAACAACTTTTATGTATGTAATCACATCTGTCATAGTGGGGAGAGGGGACAAGTGTCAATCATGGTGATGTTTCCAATTCTCTGTGTTATTATTATTAATATTATTTTCCGTAGACCATTGGATGTGCATACCCATTTTAGGGGTATACATGTCGTCCATAACTAGGATATACGCAGTTTTTTGGAAATAGGTTTCAACCGGCAATTGACCTGCCTTGGTTGGAACCTTACCTATCCTCTTTTGAAAACATATCCCAATATCCTAAAGGCCTGACACTTGGACACATGCCCATACTAGATACTCGTACTTAACAAACATAGATTGACAAACATAGATTGACACGTTTCGGTTGGAACCTCACTAGCTACATGATTGCCGCAAGCACAAAGATAAGATCCTGCATTGCTTTAGATAGAAATCTTAGAGCTTCATAATTACTTTATAGAGGAGGATTTATGTCATTTTGCTGGATAATTAAGTAACTCTGGTTGCTCAGCCTTTGCTGCAAAAAGTGTCTCTTCATGGGGAGAGAGAGCTTCTGATGGAGCAGGGACTCATTGCCCACAACGTTAGTTTCTTCCATTCCTGGTCTTCGGATTCAGCTGAACTTTTAGCTTTTCACAACTTCATTTATATCTTCGTGTTTGTCTCCCTCCCTCTGTGGACAGCTTTTATTTTTTTCTTGTTTACATCTTTTCAAAATGTTATTCTTTTGGGTAAATTACAATGACTTTTGCTGAGGTTTGAAAAAATTACGCTTAGCCCCACAATTCTAACATAATTACTCTGTGTTCCCCTAAAATAAAATTTGCATAACATTTTATCCCAAGCCGGTAGTCTAATGGATGTAAAGTGATGAAATCAACGTCTTTAAACTTAAATGTCTATTATACCCTTATCATCCTTGTTCCCAACCAACATCCACAATCCATGTTTCAGCCCAAAGAGAGAGATGAAAGAGAAGCCATGAGGCAGCGTGCTGTGGTTGATCATGAAGGTTGTGGCGATGTGTGATCAAGATGGCTGTCTGTGGATGTGGCTAGTTCATTGTTGTTCGTAGCAGAGGTGGGTGATGAGGAGACGGTGGTGTGCGATTGAGGTGCTGGCGACGGCAACATGTGTTGAAGATGGAGGTGGCGTGCGGTAGAGATGGAAGTGATAGCGACATACACCCATGGTGGAAAGCTCGTCGGAGGCTATGTTGTGGTGGATCTGAAAACATGGAGAAGATGAGGAGGAGGAGGCAGAGGGAAGGAAGGGGATCTTGGAGAAAATGAAGGCTGAGGAACTGAAGGGATGAAACCGTTGGGTTATGGTTAGTTGGCTAGTTCTAACTTTTTGGTATTGATGCAAGGGTAGAAATGTAATATCATAAATTTTGTTTTTGTCTGTTTGTCTTCCAGTTAAGGGAGGTTTTGTAATTATTGCAAAACTATGGGTCTCGCTGTATTGTGCACAAACCTCAGGAGAGGTCAATGTAATTTACCCTATTCTTTTGACTCAGTTGTTCTTTTGTTAGCACATATTCCCCACTGTGTATTAGAGAATGTTTGAATATTTGAGAACCATTTACTTGTTTTCATTGGTAAAAGAAGCAACTATGAAGTGCGGAGTTTAGCGGCCTGTGCCTTTGTCACTTGTATATTTTTTAGCACAAATACTGGGATGTTTTATTAATTATATATCATTTTCAATAGTTCAAATTACGAGCTCCTAGGTTATCGATGTTTATATCAACTTTATGAATAATGTCTTTGAAAGCCCTAGTATAGTCTCCCCTTTTTCCTCCCTCTCCTGCCTTGTTACCAAAAAATAAAGTAGGGAATGCTCTAATTTGAGTTGGATTTATGAATGCACTGACTGAAGTAGTGGCACACAATCAATGTTCTTGATTGAGATCTTTAAACTTGGCTTCGAGATGTTAGTCTTTATTTACTCTTGAGAAAAGTTATCACTGGAGTTCCTTTTTCTACGTCGATTAGCTTTTGTACTCCAAGAGAAACACTAACATGGAAATATATTGTTGCAGAAGAGAATCTGTCATGGCTCTCTCCTTGGATCTGCAGGATTTCATTCTCCGTGCTCGGGTGCTGAAGCTGTACAGGTTGGCACTGAGGACTGCTAGAAGAGCTCCAGGTCATACGAGAGGTAGCTTCTGATGCAGAATAATCTCTCATAATTAGTTTTTTGTATTTGAAAGAAGCAAAGTAGATAGGAGTTTAGCAACTGATGGAACTCACAGGATGTTCTGACCAAATTAGTACTTGTTCTGAGTCTTCCGACTTTTTTCACACGATCATTTCCTGTTTGTTTGTGAACTTGTTTGAATGTTTTTAGTCTTCGTTTTAAATCTTGAGGAGATTGTCTAATATGAAATTTGAAAACAAAATCGTTGGAAATCAAATATTAAACTTATCTATTGCACTGGTAACCCTTTGGATCTTTTCAAACTTTGGTTTGGATATCACCATGCATAATTTATTATCACAGGTTTCCTCAATATGTTTTATTTCTGTTGAGAAACAATTAATCCATTTTTGTGACATATTATAACCCTTCACATCCTCCTTCATACCCTCTGTTGATCTTGCTTATCCAATTTGTTAACATTGTATATCCATATTTTTTACAATTGTTCTTATATCAGATTTTCCATGTTGGTTTGGGTTTTCACTCAAAAAATCTGGGAGCCATGCTCCAAACTTATGACTGTAATTGTGATTGATTATCTTTTATTTTCTGAGTTCACGTAACTTCATGATCTGAATTTATGTCATTGGTGCAAGTCTAATGGCATTTGTTTTAACTGTGATGGATACAGCTGAACTGACACAGACGATTAGACAAGAGATGGAGAATAATCGGAATTGCCGTGACAAGCAGAGGATTCGTTTCTTGATTAGCGAAGGGTTGGGAAAATTGAAAGGTTTGGATGAGATGCTTGATATGCAAGGTCATTGATAATGTAATGTAATGGGATTTTATCTAAAATATTTTATGAGAATTTTGCCCTTTTCCGAAATCTTGTTGAAGATGAATATTTATCACAAATTCAACCGCAACAATTCATGTAAAGTTGTACCAAAAGATACATTTGTTATTCATAGTTACAACCAAAAAACAAGGTCAATTCCTTTAGCAAATACGCTTCTCAAGCTTCTTTTCAATGATGCTTAAGCAAAGACTGGAACCTTTCCGAATTGCATGTCGTGTATTTGTCCCTTCCGCATTGCATCACCATTTTCATTGGATTGTTGCTGCATTAATCCACTTCGGATATCAGAATCACTTCCTTCACATCGTGTGCTAACAAGAGTATCTCTCTACTTAGCAAGCAGTTTGAAGATTTGAAAATGGAAACCCTGAACCAGAAAAAAAAAAAAAAAAGGGGGGGGGGGGGGGTAATTAGGATAATTGGTGCATTCTGCCCAAGACAGGGAGGTTGTGATCCACATAGGAGGTGCCATTTAAGCGCCCTAAATCTTTATATCTCCTTTATTCTGTTACATTTTCCCTTTTTCTCCCAACAAAATTCCTGCAATTTGTCACTATAAATATTTAATTTTGTTAAATCTTCTCTTATAAATTTTATGCTATTGCTCTCTCAAGTTTCATGGTTTTTCTCTACCCGTGTCTATATACATATATTTTTTTGTATGTGTTTGTTTTGGTGTGATTTTGTCGTCAATTTTAATGGAGGCATGTGATTACTTTTTTTAATTTAACTCTGGCATCACACTCATTTTTGGTCCTTCTATCACCAAATGAAAATCAGATTAGGGACTCAACTCAACATTGCCCCACATGATCACTTTGCAGCTTGAGCAAGGACTCAAATTTTGGAGGCAGTGGATTTGTGAAGTAAATAGAAGATTGTGCAACATTATTGCCTAAGAACCCCATTTGATCACCCTCGTTATAAGCCCTTATCCAATTTTGGGTTGTCTAACCTCAAAACTCTTGGATTGCATAAAAGGATCCTAGTGATTGAACTAGACTGCTTCATCTTGGGTGCTTTTCTGATAAAGTTGACACAACAAATTATTATTATTATTATTATTATTCTAGGAAACCATGACAACATTCAATGGCAGAGAACAATGGGTATTTGAACTATAGTAAACATTTTTTTTTTTCTTCCAAAACTGGTGAATGAAAATTTTCTGAAATACATTACCAAAATTTCTAAATCCAAGCTATCATAGAACAAACAAATTTGCCATAAATTAACTTCTTCATATGCTACAGGAGGTGCTCAGTAGAGCAGCAGTCCCATGTGAACGTGTGACTCTGAACTGTTGGGCATTGTCACAGGGACATACAATAACTTTCAGATATGTTGGTGACGACTACCAAGATTACGCTTCTTCTATAATGGTCGAGTAACAAAACCTCTATCCACCATTTTCTCTACCAATTCCTCATGCTTCTTTATCTGGCCTGCCTTCCTCAACTCTTGCAAAACCATTTGATAAACTGATAGACCAGGTTTTAAACGCTTCTCCTCAATCATCTCTCTGAAGAACTTATAAGCATTGTTCCAATGCCCCATCGCACAAAACATTGAGATTAAAACCCGGTAAGTATTCTCATTAGGCTCAATTTCCTTCTCAACCATTTGCTTCTTAAGCTTGAGAACCATGTCAGTTGATTTCGAATCAACAAACATCCGCATCAATACATTGTAAGTCACCGTGTTGGGCTTACATTTCAACTCCTTCATCCTCACAAACATCCTATGAGCAGCATTCACATCCTTGGCCTTCAAAATGCACCTAAAGATTGGATTGAAGGTATGTGCATTCGGAACACACCCTTTCTTGACCATTGTGTCAAGAATCTTAACCGCTTCCCCACAATTCTCGTCTTTGCAATGACTCTCAATGAGAAAATTATATGTGACCGTATCAGCCGGACAAGAAAGCCTCTTCATCTGATTATACACTTGCAAAACCTTCTCAGTCCTCCCAGCCTTCACATGAACCCTCATCAAATTGTTAAAAGTGATAGAATTCGGTTCACACCCAACATCAATCATCTCTGCGAAAACATCATGGGCACGCGTAATCTGCCCACATCGACACAACGCATCGATCACAATAGTGTAAGTATACACATTGGGCTTAATCCCAAGATTCTTCATTTCACCAAACACCTTCTCTGCTTCAGCTATGTCCCCTGCTCTGCACCACCCATTAACTAAACTAGTGTACACAATAACATCAGGTTCAAATTTCTCTTTCAAGCTATCAAAAAAAGATTGGGCTTCAAATGCTCTTCTCTTCTTACAGAGAATACTAATCACGATCGAGAACGCGATTCGATCGGGCTCACAACCATAATCTTCCATTCGATTAAACGCGTGAACGGCCTCAGAGGCCAATCCAGCACGAACATAGCGCCGAATCAAAATAGAGAATGTGTCAATTTGAATTTCAATGTTTCGCGATTTCATCGAATCGATCAAGTTCCAAGCTATGTCGAATTGGCGTACCTTTCCGGCGAGGTCGATCATCTCGTTGTAGAGTTCGGGGGAGGGGTTGAAATCGTCTGAGTTCGTCGCCCAGTTGAAGAAAGCTAGGGTTTGTAAAAAGGGGATGCCGTGGCGGACGCCGCCGCATTTCTCGACGACGCGGCGGACGAGGGCAGCGGAGAGGGGTTCTGCGGCAGCGGAGGAGGAGAAGTCGAAGGAGAGAGATGGGATGGTGAAGTTGGGGCTGGGGTTAGGGTTTGGGTCGGGGTTTTTGCGGTGGTGGTCTTTGATTAGAGAGTGAAATTTGTCGGCGATTAGGGTTTCTGAAGGAGACAGTGCTTCGACGACGTCGTGTTGAGGATTTTCTGATGAGGGAGGTGAGGAAGAAGAGGAAAATGAGTGGAAGATGAAGGTAGGGCTAGAGAGAGGAGAGAGAAGATGATGAGTAGGAAGGTATAAGCGTAGCTTTGATTTCATGATCGCCATTGATGGCTTCTTTCGATGCCCTTTCTGTTTTTAGCCGTTAAAACCCTGAAAAGTTCAAGCCAGGGTTTTTCTTTCTTTTTCGGTACATTGGAATAAAAAACGAGGGTTTAACACTCTCCGAACAAAGAGCATGATTAAAATTATAAAAAAAAAATTTAAAAATTAATGCAATAATAATAAATATAAATTATTAGAGCACCCACAATAAACTTTTCAATTTTTTAATCAAATTAAAACTATTTCATTATTTTAGTTACTCATCTTTTATCATTTACCGCATTAAACTCTTTATTTTAACTTATTCTTATTAAATATTATTTTCTTATTGTATTTGTTAATCTTTCTTTTTTTTTATTAAATTGATAAGTTACTAGTCAAATAATTTTTAAAAAAAGTAAAAAAAAAAAAAAATGTCGTTGACCGGCCAAACTTCCGGACAGACATCCGATAACACACAAGTAGCGATGAACAATGTCTTGCTTGTTATAACGAGTTACTGTAGTCATTGTAAATTTTGACGAGCTATAAGCGAGCTTGATGGAATTGATTTTTTTGAAGTTTTTAGCTAAAAAATGAAATTGAAGAGTTTGATGCAGATGCTCTTAGAAGCATGTTGAAATTAATTTTTTAATTTTTTTTAACAAGACGTGTAAAAAAATAAAGAGATGATACGATTCAAAAAAATTTAAAAAAATATTTTTTTAACTTTTAACTCAATTACCAAAATAGGCATAAATTTGTTAAAATTACATTTACAAATGCTAATTCGTTTAGTTAATATATATATATATATATATGCTAACTCGTAAAAATTACATTTACAAATACTAATAATTGTTCTCAAAAAATTGTTTAATGTTGGAATTGAGTTTAAAATTATTTAACAAATAGTTGAAGAGATCTTCTATTTACTCATACTTTAGCCCCTCCCACTTCTCTAAACCCCCAAGTGGCTAAATTAATTCCCTTAATTTTCTCTTTGAACTCCTACCATAATACTAATAATAACCCTCATCCTTACACCCCCAACTCAGCAAACCCTAACTCTACCACATTCCTTAACCACCACCTCAGGCAACTACAACTACCATCTCCGACTCCAACATACAAACCCCCCTCACCGACAACCTATCTCCAGCGATCTCCCTCACAGCCGCCACCTATAAACCCTAACACTAATGTCCTAAACCCTAACCCTAACCCTAACCTAACCTTTCTACCCCATCGCCGACCGTTCATCTTCTTCGATCAACAACGTCCTTCTTTAGCAACCCCACCACTGCGACCTACTTCTCAATCCCTTTGTCACGCTTTTCAAAGCCCTCATATTTGTCGGTTTCTCAAGGGCTATGACGGCGACTAAGGAGGAAAAATGGTAGAAACCCTAGATCTATTGAGATCAAAAAAGAAAGAAGAGAGGGCTCATGACACTGTATAAGGCGCGCACGCGTGCTAGAGAGAGATAGAGAGAAAGAGAGTGAATGAGATGGGTTGGAAAGGTGATCTTCTCTCTTTCTTCCTCTGTTTCTGTGATTCTAGAAAGGCGACGACAGAGGAGCGACAAGGCTAGGAAGGCGATGGCGATGGCGGTAGAAGGGTTGCAAAATGAGATGGAGATAGATTGGGTGCTGGTGATTAGTAGTGAGGGACTGGGTGGCTATGATTGGCGGTGAGGAACTGGGTGGTTACGGCTGGCAGTGAGAAACTGGCTGGCCGTGGGTAGAAGTGGTAGCTGGAGTTGAGAGGGATTAGGGTTAGGGTTTGGGAAATTAGGGTTAGAAGATTATGGGTGAGCGTAAAATGAAATTTTATATTTTGACAAAATTGGAATTAAAAAAATGGAAAAGATGAGAGTTCTAAGAAAAAAAGGTAGGAGTAGATAACAATACTCATAGTTGAAATAGTTATATATAAAAAAATCTTAAAAAAAAAGAAGAAGGATAAATTACACTGACATTTCCTATGGTTTAATGAAATTATAATTTTTTTTTATTGAGATTTTTGAAATGATTTAAACCTCCCTTAAGGTTTGATTTTTAATTACACTGACTTCACATAAGATAACCTCAATTGAGATTTAGGGTTGGTTTGACATGTTCTAAAAAAGTGTACTTTTTGACTTATTGGCTTATATGGGTTGGGTTTGGGTCAGGTTTGATGTGATGTGTTAGAGAGGTAATGTGATTGAAATAAGATGATGTGACTTAAATAGGATAGTGACTTTTTGACTTTTTAACTTTTTGTATTATTTAGTTTATGCCAAACTAACCCTTATGAAATGGTAGAAACCTATCATGAGGTTTCTAAAAAGGTATAAGCCTCTTATGAGATTTGTTTTTTATTAAAAATTTCCTCTTATGTTATTTTATCATAAAAATAAAATAAAATAATAGAAAATGTTGACAACATCAAATAATTTAATTACATTTTTAATTTTATCTTATAAAATTGTGTTAATTACAAAGAAATAAGAAAATACAATTTCGACTGCGATTTTGGATAAAAGAAGCATACGTAATCAAGAGTAATTGTAGGGATAACAAAGAGAGAAGACAAAAATTGAAACTGCAAGCATATTTTCTCTCTGTTATGCCCGTAGGTACTGTTGATTGTGTATGCTTTCTTTATCCAAAACCCCAATAGGAATATATATGTATATATATATATAAATTTGTAGTTGGACACAATGTAAAAAGGTAAAATTGAAATGTAATTAAACTATTTCATGATGTTAACATTTTCTAACATTTTTTTTTTAACGATGCAAAGGGTTTTGGATAAAAGAGGCACACACAATCAACAGTAATCATATGCATAATAAAGACAGAAAACAAAAATTGTAATTTTTTTATTTCTTTATAATTTGAAACAGTTTTAGAGAATAAACTTAAAATATAATTAAATTATTTTATTTTATGATGTCAATATTTTTTTTACGATAAAGTAATAAAAGAGCGAATATGCAACCTCAAAGGAGGTTTCTGTAATTTCAAAAATTTTATGGAAAATTTTTGTCATTTTAAAAACTTTATGGTGGATTTTTATAATTTCATTAAATTTCAGGGGGAGTCATTGTAAAACTAAACTTCAATGGAGATTTCTACATTTCATTAAACCTTAGAGGAGTTCATTATAATTGAAAACTGAGCTACAAGGTAGTTTAAGTCATTTTGAAAATCTCAAGAAAAGTTTATGTAATTTCATTAGACATTAGGGAGTATAAGTGTACTTCACCCTTGAAAATATATTAATTTCAGTAAAATGTGCATTAAATTCAATAAAAAGATATCTCATGTGTTTTAAATTTTATTTTATTTTTTTATATTGTACACCAGGAACACTTGCTAACAAGGACTAATTATATTACTTTTCAGAGTTGGTTTGGTAATGGAAAACATAAATATAAAATTACCTAACCATCCTTGCTATTTTTCATATGTCAAGTTCTCTCTATTCTCTATCTATACATCTCTCTCGCACTTATCCTTTCTTTGATATAACACAACATCCACCACTATCTGACTGAGGCCAACCAACCATCCTTTCTCCCTCATCTAACATACATTTTCCATTTTCTAAACATCCTCTGGCACACCTCTTCCAACATTGCTAATACATGAGCAAGGATCCTCTAGAGTGATTTTTCTCTAAAGTTTCCTAAAGTGCTACAGTGTATGGTTGAGATTTACTGACAAGTCACATCAATTTTTCTGATGTGACTTGCCAATAAATCTCAACCATACACTGTAACACTTTAGGAAACTTTAGGAAAATTTCACTCTAGAGGATCCTTGGTGCTAATACATACCCTTTTCTTTTTTTTTCCACAATGACTGTGTTGCTACCACCTACATTCTCTTCAATTGGGGCTACCACTAACTATCTCATCCTTTTTTCTCCTCTACAATCAGTGATACTGCCACCCATTTCTCTTTCTTTCAATCCCTGCTAGTGACACTAATACCACTAACCTCTCATTTCATCTTCTCTTCTACAACCTACATTACAACTATTCGTATCTCCTCTCTTTGAAAAGAGAAAAGTTAGGCATCATGAAAAAGATTATGAAATATTTATGATCTTTGGATTACCTTGATTAGTGTGTGGTGTTTTATTCTAAATGTAATCCAAATGTTACAAAGCTTTCATGATTATTTTTATGAAAGATTTTTCATGATACCTAGCATTGCTGCTTTCAAAAATCATACGGGTGGTCTTTGTAATTGTCAAATACCTCAAGGGAGATTAATGTAATTAGCCCTGATAAATACTATTTATAACATAATATATAATGAAAATTAGGCAATGTTTTCGAATTGGACTGAACTGAACGATTAAATTGGTGACCCATTCTAACACCAATCTGAATTAGTCATTAAAATTGTTTGAAATAGAGAACCAACTTTTTTTTAAAAAACACTCGAACGGGTGGTTCAATCAGTAAGCCTACTAAAGCGTGGATATTGACTGGGCTATGTTTTTGTGTCTACCGAAGCTCAAATGGGCAGTTCAATTGGTAAGCCCAATACGTCTTACCTAAGGTGAAACAAATTGAGAAAACATTCAATTTTTTTAGACATTAATGCAAGATTAGAGCTCTCAAAACTATATATATTTGTATTTTAGTTGGATTAATCTATGTTTTGAAATCATGTTTGCCCCTGACGTTTAGAAATTCAATTAGATTCATAAGAAAAAAGAAAAGAAAATAATGCTAGAAGATCAAGGATTATAACTTAGATATTTATTGAAGATCATATTTTTTACATAAACAAATTATATTAAAAATATATAATATTTTATTAGTGGGCTAGGCTGGATCAGGTCGTGGTAGAAATTTCAATCTCAAGTCCAACCTGAAAATTGAATGGGGCCTAAAAAATTAGTCCAACCTCACCCTACAGACTACAATACCAATCCCAGTCTTAAAAAATTAAGATTGGACTAAGCGGACTATCAAGCCGATGGCTACCCCCAAACTTCTCTAGTTGGGGTGTAATGTATAAACTTTCCAATTTAAGGTAAAGCTTTTGCCTAGTCATTCTTCCACTCCGTTTGGATTGTAAGGTGAAAAAAAAGAAAAGAAATGATTTTGTTTTCCTTTATTATCATGTTTGGATGAGTAAAAAAACAAAATATGTATCAAAGGGACATGAGTAAAGTTTATTTTTATTCTTTTATATTTTAAGAAACAATTAGGATATTAAGTATAACTTTATAATTTTATAATCAATCAACTTATTTCTCATCAAATAATTACTTTTGATAAGAAATCAAATAGATAAAATTAAGAGGTTTCTTTTTTTTCCCTTTTTCCTTTTTTTGATTTCTCATTATTTTTAACATAATTGCACTGATCTCTTTAAAAATTTTAATTCACATAACAATTAGGTTGTTTTTATCAATAGTTGATTAGTTGTATGAATAAGAAAATGATGTTGTCACATCTTTTCAACTAAAATGTATATTTTACTTTTATTCTTTTATTATATATCCACCATGTTATTATAGTTTTGGTTATTTCAACCTTATTATAAGAGAAATTAATATAATTATATCAATAATAATATGAGACTCCCTAATTGTATTTTATCCAAATCCGCCATGTAAGTGTACGGTAATTCTACTATACACCTTTTATCATATGTACCCATAAGTTATGTCATTTTCTTTAATTAGCATTATACCTGTGCTATGCATGGTATCACACAAGTAATTAAAAAATAATATTAATAGTAAATAATAATTAAAAACATTTTTAAATAAAGAGGAAAAAGAGATTTAGAACCAAATAAATTTTAATTATTTTCATGACAATTACAATTAAGGTCTTTTTTTATGGTCTTGTCATCAATGGTGTGTTTAATGTATCAAATATAAAAATATGTGTTATAATATAATTAGTAAAAAATAAAGACAAAAAATAGAATAAATTATAAAAATTGTCTTTACGGTAAAACATAAATAAATTATGCCATTGAAATTTTATAATTATAATTCATCTTATATTAAAGTTCATCCGATTATATAACAAATTATATGTGCCAATTAATTTTTAACATTTATCTTTCTTGTGAAACTTGATAAAAATAGTTAATAAAATAAAAAAGAGAACAAAGGGAGTGTTCCCTTTCTCGGTTACTCCTCGAATTAATCTTCTCCTTAGGGCTGCAAATGAATCGAGCTGTTCACGAACAAGCTTGGCTCGGCTCGGCTCGTCTCGTTTAGTAAACGAGCCGAACTCGAGCTCGAATATTAGGCTCGTTTAGTAAACGAGCCGAGCTCGAGCTCACATGAGCTCGAGCTCGCATAAACTCGGCTCGTTTATCTTTATTTAAATTATATAATAAATATATTATTTATATATTAAATAATATATAAATATACATAAATACATTATTTATATATTAAAAATATATAAATATAATAATATAAATACATTTTTTATATATTAAATAATATAAATAATATTTATATTTAAATATTTATATTTAAATAATATAAATAATATTAAAAAAAAATTATCGAGCTGAGCTCGAGTTTCATTAAAATTAACGAGCCGAGCCGAGCTCGAGTCCAGTTCCTTATTGAGCCGAGCTCGAGCTCAACAAACGAGCTCGATAAGTAAACGAGCCGAGTTCGAGCTCAGCAAAACTCGGCTCGGCTCGGTTCGTTTGCAGCCCTTGTTAAGCATAGATGCAAGTTCTCCCCTCAAATAGTTCAATTCCAATAAAATTAACCATAGAAAATAAAAATTGAAGTTCAAACTTGGAGTAGATCAGTCTACTATTTGAAATTGGGGTGGCTGCTGTGCGGGGTGCACAGCAGCCACTGCTGTGCAGCTATTTGGGCCCTTTTCGGGGCCTATTTTAATAATCTGAACCGTTCACATTTTAAAATATATCAAGTAGAACATACCTGTAAAAAATCAAATTAATCAGATATGATTTACCCATTCATTCACTCACTTCACCATTAAGAGCAGCATTTTCATAATTTTAAAATTAATATATATATATATATATATATATTAAAAATTTTCATATTAATAAATTAAACCATTTATTAATATCAACTTATCTTCCAAAATAACTTTTCTTGGTCTAGACCCAACAAAACAATTATCATTTTTGAATTATATGCCACTATTAAAATTAATCTATCAAATAAATAAATAAAATATATTTGTATACAAAATACTTTTGAGTTAGTCCCCAAACTTATTTTTTTGACTCATTTTTTAATAGAACCATTTTACTGTTTAAAGCCTAACATATTACTAGGAAAAATGACTTATAACCCCACTGGGGGTCGACCCCCAGTGAGGTGGAGGGCCATGATTGGTAGAAAAAAATTGTTTTTTTTTTTTTTTTTTTTTTTCCAGTTGGCAGCCAGTGGGGGCGTGCCACCTCACTGGGGGTGCGACCCCCACTGGGGGTATAAGGCATCACTGTATTACTAGTGTAGATGATATGACTTGTTTTCCAATGCCGATCTAGTTAGGATTGTTTAATTTTGCTTTGAAGTTTTGTGCACTTATCATTCCTTTATTGATGTTTGTCTTAATACTCTTTGTATATTGATTTTCATCAATAAAGTTTTGGGGGACTTACGTATATGTCCTAATAGATGGACTTATTGTCCAATAGGTCCTATGATAATTAATGACATTTTTTATTAAACACTATTAAAAAAGTCACTAATTGTTAATTTTAATGACAGTTTAAAAATTTTGTTATAAAATATACTACTAATTACAAGTTTTAGCGACAATTTTAAAAAAAAAATCACTTATTTGTAATTTTCAGTGACAATTTGAAAATTTTGTCACAAAAAAGTCACTAATTATAAGTTTTAGAGACAATTTATAAAAATCATGATAAAAAAAAGTTACTAATTATTAATTTTTAGCGATACATGCAAACAATTGTCACAAAAAAATTATTTTTAGTGACAATTTTATTAGGATTTATTTTCAATAAAACTTTATGGGAATTAAATCCAACTATTAAGACCTACTAGTAATTTACCTTAAAAAAAATTTGCTGATAAAAAATGACCTAATTTACTGATAACAACTCGAGTCTAGGCTTATTTATTTTTTTTTTTTTGGAGCAAACCATTTAGACTGTATAAGCTATTTGACTATGGTCACCATTAGAGGATGAAGTCTATTATGATTTATTTTTAGTTTGGTAATCTAACTAAAATTTATATATATTTGTATTTTAATAAATTATGTATAACTCACACTTCAAATAATATTTTTTCATATAGATTTTTGAAATGAGTAATATTATGTGATTATATTTTCATATCAGATTTTAGTACCATTTATTGTAACACATTACATGACACTAATCACATTATTTGATGGGCGTCACATGACACATTTAATTATTGTCTTTAAAGCGTCACATCATATATTATCAAATATGATTACCATAGTATTACTAAATTTTATATTTTACGTTTTTTTAATATTCTAAAATTTCAAATTTCAAATGAGATGGGGCTTAAAAATGAATAAGTTTTTGTTTTGGAATTTCCATTTAAAAGATTTTCAAAATTTTAAATTAGATAAATGGCTAGATGTGCCAATAATTTTATGCTAAATATATTTCTTAGCTTTTTAAAAAATATAGAAGAAATTAAAAAGAGAATTAAATGAAAACTTCAAACCAAACAAATAAAACTTTGCTTAATTAAATTTGGGGTTAATTACCAAAAAAATCCCAAAGTTTCATGCATTTTTCACTTTAAACCCCAGTGTTTCAATTTTGACAAATTAAACTCCGGAATTCTATCTGTATTTCAATTTACCCCCTCTGTCTATCTCCACTTGTCTCAGGTAACAGAGGGGTTTAAAATGAAAAATATTAGGATTTAAAGTGAAAAATGAATGAAATCGTGAGCTTTTTTTTTCTTTCTTTTTTTGTGTAACCAACTATTTTTTAAAAATCAAAATCACTAAAAACAAAAAAGAGTTAATTACAAAATAAATCTCAAGATTTCACGTGTTTTCCACTTTAAACCCCCTCTATTACCTTACACAAATGGAGATAGACAGAGGGAACAAATTAAAACACGAATGAAATCCAAGATTTAATTTGTCGAAATTGAAACACTGGGGTTTAAAGCGAAAAACACGTTAAACTTTCAAGTTTTCTTTTTCTTTTTTTTTTCTTTTTTTGATAATTAACCCTAAAATTTAAAAGTTAACGTTGATAGGCCATGATCGATATGTATTGTATAGATCCATCTTTTACTATTATCGTAAAAAAAAAAACAGATCTAGTATTTCATTGTAACTAATTTAAAATTATGAAGAAATGTTCAATTGTTATTATCATTTAAATTTTTGATTTATTTTTCATATCAATATTATAAAAGAATCATACGCACCATCTAAAAAAAAGTGATAATTGCATAATTTAAAATATGTTATTATAAATAAAGTGAAATGATCAAAGATGTTACTGCACATGTATTTTTATATTTTATTAATTTAAAATTATAAAAAAAAATTAGATTAAAAATTTTAATTTATTGACCCAACAACGTTTTTATTTATATAATAGTATAGATAGAAGTATAAATATAGATACAAATTTTATACCATAACTATTGAAACTAAAATAGTAATAATATCATTGCATGTTTTGAAATCATAAAATTTAAGGAAATAATTTTAACAATGATTAAAAGGATATAAAAATTAACTTAATTTATGTAATCAAATTTTGAACTAGTCGCAAAATGATATGTATATTTTAAGTGATATAAGATTAAAATATATATATATATATATATATATAAAATTAGATTGAAATTTTCAAACTCAAAAAATTCACAACATGTTTATTTATATTATATAATTGTGATCATTTTTTTATTTAAATTATAAACTTATAATTTTAATTATAAATTTTATTTATGTCTCATATATATTGTTTAGTTGTTTCGAAGTGTAACAGTTTTCTTCCATGGCCATTTTTTTTCCGAATAATGCTATATGTATTAATTGATATACTAATTAGTGGATGATGTGACATAATTTAAGAGATTTTTGAAATTTGTAATGTAATTGATGAGTGGAGTCAATAATAATATCATAACTAGTGTTGGTACACTAGTTAGTATACTAATTGATATACATGTAATACCACCTTTTTTTTAATATATTTTTTCTATCTCACCAAAACTGTCTAACCAAAAGGACCGTTCGTCTTTCTCTTCGCATCTCTTGTTCCAATCGCGACTCTCTGAATCTCAGCCTCTCATTCTCAGAGAGACTCAGTCCGGCGACAAAGGGTCTCTCTCTCTCTCCTCTCTGACTTTTGTTTTAATTAGAAGATCCAGATTTCAAAAACCCATCTGTATTATTAATAACATGATTTATTAGGTTTTAATTATAGAATACATTCAATTGACTTACTTAGATGTGATTACTCATATTTCTCCAAGTTTAGGAGCAAATCAAGAGATGCACTTTATGTTTCTATCCCTGCTGTGAATTTGGACTTTTTTTTGTTCTTTTGAAAACTGCTGAAATTAGAATATGAAGTCTAGGATTGGAGTGAAACTATTTGTCATAGGTAGTAATTGGCTATTTTGAAATGACAAAGGGGCTTAAATGACATGGGATAAAATGAATTTTTTATTGGAGAAATTGCAAATCAGTAGGTGAGTGGAAAAATAATTCAGGCGGAATTTTTTTTTGGTACAATCCAGACACACACGAAAGAACTTGTATCATATACACAGGAAATTTGCACCACATGAAAATAAATATGTTTTCACTATCCCACTTATTTGTAATTTTCCCTTTTCATTTTGGCAAGCGGCTGTCTATTTTTGTTTTTTTTTTTACTTTTTTTTTTTAACACAAATGTGATTTGATGATATTCTACTGGTCTTATTTTTCGCATGATATGCTCGGTGATTCATATGGGGATCGAATAAAAGTGCGCTTAGTTAAGCGGTTCAAACAAGACGCCGAAAAGACTGGTGAGGCTAACTCAGCATGACCAGACCCATTTAAACAAGATTAAGGCCAAGTAGAATCTATCCCGCAGGCCGAGTATGCCGAAAAGCTTCTGGCATGTTTGGGGGTTCCAGATACGATGGTGAAGGTGATGATGGAAAAGTGGACCCTGGAGAACAATATAAAAAGGAAGAGCGTCAGCCAAAGTAAGGTATATAAAAATAAAAATAAAAAAGATAACTTGTGAGAGAAGAAAACTTGAGAGAATACTAATTTGTCCGTCGGAGTGCTAATTCCGGCGCCCCCGACAGGAGTATTCATTTCTATTTCAGGTAGCAATTTGAAGATCAAGATCGTCTGTTTGGATCAAAGAGTATTTCCAAACCACTTCACCACAATTGGCGCCGTCTACGGGAATACTCAAGTGCATTCATGGCAGGCATAACAGATGATTCTTCGCTCGTTGCTGACGATGTTATACCAAAAAATGATGTTACTCTAAGAAACATGCTTGAACCGGAGAATATCACCGCGCGAAAGGCCCTGAACTTCGACCCAGTAGCTCAAACCTCACCTTCGACCTCTATGTAGGAGATTATGCAAACGATCATAGATCAAGCAATACGAAACGAACAACGTCTAGAAGATATGAGGGCCAATAACAAGCACTTACGTAAGGGATTGGCCCTGGAGGTAGCCAAATCCCAATAGGCCGTACATCATGACTGGGGTCGATCGCCAGAGGAGAAGAAGGATGATCAACGACGTTGACATCGGAAACATGATAGTGGCAGTGATTCTGATTCGCCATCTTAGGAACCCAGAAAGAAAAGGCGAGTTGATATATCCAGCTCATCTGAGGGCAGTCCGTATGTATGACACAAGCAAGGGAAATAAAGCGATGGTTCGAATGAAGAGGATAGGCATGACCCTTCCGTACGACGCATTGCAAGGGCTGTGCTGCCTAAAAAGTTCAAAGCACCGACATTCACCCTGTACGATGGAAAGTCAGACCCCATGGACCACATTCGTCATTACAAACAAGCAATGACGTTGCATGCTGATGATGAAGCCCTCATGTGTTGAATGTTTCCAAGTAGCCTGGGATCATTGGCTGTCAGATGGTACTATAATGTGGAGCCAGTGTTGATCAAAAGCTTTCATTAGCTTCAAAGATCCTTCAAGGCAAAATTCATCACCAACGAGGTTCAACCAAAGCAAGCCGACCCTCTTTGGGCGATGCAAATTGAGCTAGAAGAAACCCTCCGTGAGTATTCGGCACGCTATTGAGAGTGTTTCAACTTGGTGGGTGATGCCCGCAATGATTCCATGGTCCTTATTGCCTTTAAGATGGGGTTACACCCCGACAGTCCTTTCTGAAGTTCGTTAACCAGACGACCTCCCAAAACAGTTTGGGCACTAATGAAAAAAGTTGAGGAGTACCGCAAGGTGGAAGACGATGCCCTCCGTATCAAGGCCATACAGAAAGTCGTGAAATCGATGCCGACTGGTCTGGTCCAGCCGATAAGCGCCGTGCCACCAAGGAGCCCTGAGCCTTAGATTCGGGCTAAACGAGACAACCGCCGTGAGTCACGCCGATCAAGCGGACAGTGTTCTCACCGTTCGAACGAGCAATATCAAGTGGATAGCAGACGCACCAGACGTTCGAACAAAAAGTATACAGAATTGGCGGAGCCGATCAGTAAAATCCTACCCAAAGTCCAGCATCTTCTGTTCTTTAAGTGGCCATCCAAGATGATGGGGCCCCCTGATATTAGAAAGAGGGATAGGCCCTGCGAATATCACAAGGACCATGGCCACGACACTAATAGCTGTTATGCATTGAAGGATCACCTAGAGGAGTTAGTACAAGACAGCCGGCTGGCACAACATATCTGAAAGAACAATCCACCAAACATGGTGGCCCTACAGCCGGATTCACCTCCACTTGGTGTAATTCACATAATATACAGCCTACTGTCCCCGACCTAAGTACATACCATTCAACTGCACCCTAGTCTATCCAAGCCGATCACACCAGCCAAACGGTCCCATGAAACTGGCAAGATTAGCTTCGATGACACCGATCTAGATGAAATAACTCTCCCATACGCTAATCCCCTCGTCGTCGAGCTACGTGTGAACAGATTCACGATCGAGCGTGTCCTCATCGATCAAGGAAGCACCTCAGAAATAATGTATTACAAGACATTCATTAAACTCGGCTTCACTGATTCAGATCTGTTACCTGCCGATTATCCACTGTGCAGCTTTAACGCCAACCCCGAGTACCCTTTAGGCAAGATCACACTACCAGTACGGACAGGTACCAAATAAGTCGACGTAGAATTCCTGGTCGTCAAACTACCGTCACCATACAATTAGGAGCGTAAAAATGGCCGCAGTCTGGGGTGGACCGAACCCGGCCCGACCCGTGGTCCAGTCCATCGGCCTGTTAAAGGCCCACTCAAGGCCCGCCCCGCCCGAGGCCTAGTTTCTTTTTTAGTAAAAAATAATAAAATTTTGGTAGAAAAAATTTAAGAAAATATATAATCAACCCTCTTATAAATATAAATAAGAATCCAAACAATTAAAAATAAATATATCACTCTATAGGTCGAAAACCTTAACCAGATCAGTTGCTAGAAATTAACTATACAAAGTAAATCTTGCAACAGACAGAAATTTCTTCATGAAACATGACATATTGAATACAGTCAAGGAAAGAAACATCTTTAGAGAATATTTTAGTAATGAAAAACCTGAAACCTTAAATTATATATGTCCTATTTGCTAGAATATTTTCTACAACAGTAATTTTTTATATTTTTCCTACCAAAAGTCATAGATTGAATAGTATCAACAAAGATCTTTCACTCATGCAATTTTAGAGCAATTTCTCCAGTCAATTTGTTTGGATTAAATGATGGCTTTGAAAATGGCCACTTTAGCTCACATTATGATCCCAAAAATTGGTCAAGCTCGTACAAGCCCGAGGTTAGGCTTAGGCCCATCGGCCTGCCCAAGGCTTGAATACCCCTTGGGCCTAGTTTTGTTGGCCCGCGTGCCGGCCTAACCCGGTTCGACCCGAATTTTGACGGGAACCCGTGAGGCCCGACATGGGTTGGGCCGAGCTCAACCCCGAGCTCGAGTGGGCCGGGTCGGGCCAGATTTACACCCTTACATACAATCTTATCATGGGAAGAACATGGCTGCACGCTATGTAGGCTGTACTAAGCACCTACCATCAACTACTTCGCTTTCCAATTGAATATGGCATTGAGAAAATTCGGGGCTCTCAAAAATCGGCACAAGCATGCAATCTTATTACTTTTGCAAAGAGGCCAAAAGAACTGGAAGTGAACTCAATTAAAGTACCGAATCGAAAAAGCCTCGAGGACATTGGGAAAACCCCCAGCGAGAAGGCAACTGAAGACCTTGATCGGGTTGAAATCAATGGGGACCCTGATAAGTTCTTCATGATCGACACTTCCCTGAACGAAGTGGAAAAACGCAAGCTGGTTTCCTTCTTACTCGGCAACATCGACGTATTTGCTTAGACACCATATGAAATGCCGGAGGTAGATCCAATCGTGGCCCAACACCATTTAAACATCGACCCCAAAGTCAAACCAATCATTCAGAAAAGTCGGCGGTCCGCCGCGGAGCATGCATCAGCCATTGTTGATGAATTTAACATGTTGCTTGATGTCGAGGCAATTCGCGAAGTAACTTATCCCACATGGCTATCCAATATCGTGGTTGTAAAGAAGAAAAGTGGATCTTAGCACGTTTGTATAGATTTCACGGACTTGAACAGGGCTTGTCCTAAGAATTGCTTCTTTCTTCCCAGAATTGACCAACTTGTGGATGTAACGGCGCATCATCAGCGCATGAGCTTCTTGGATGCCTACAGGGGTTATCACCAAATTGTCATACATCCGAAGGATCAAGAAAAGACCACATTCCTCACCCTAAGGGGAACCTACTGCTACAAGGTCATGCCTTTTGGATTGAAAAATGCAGGGCAACATACCAGAGGTTGGTTACCACTATGTTCAAGGAACAACTTAGCCGCACTATGGAAGTATACATCGATGACATGGTGATGAAATCCAAGGAAAAGCACGCCCATCTAGCCAATTTATCAGAGACCTTCGGCATTCTCCAAAAGTACAAGATGAAACTGAATGCATCCAAATGTGCATTCGACATCGGATCCGGTAATTTTCTCAGCTATATTGTGAACCATCGTGGAATTAAGGCCAACCCAAGGCAGATCATAGCAATTCTAGAACTCGACTCCCCTCAGTCGGCTAACGAAGTTCAGAAGTTGATGGGAATAGCTGCCGCTCTCAATAGGTTTATCAATCGTTCCTCAGATCGCTGTCGACAATTTTTTCACACACTTCGGCAGGGCAAAGCATTCGAATGGGCCCCCAAGTGCTAGGCCACACTGGACGACTTGAAAACTTATCTCCGTTCAGTGCCACTCTTGGCAACCCTATCGCCAGGCGATTTGCACATCTTGTATCTAGCGATATCCGACCAGACAGTCAATGCTGTGTTACTAAAGGAAGAACTCGGGG
The DNA here is from genome assembly GCF_055761805.1 of Camellia sinensis. NCBI lineage: Eukaryota > Viridiplantae > Streptophyta > Magnoliopsida > Ericales > Theaceae > Camellia > Camellia sinensis. The sequence continues at coordinate 21,795,399 of NC_138966.1, forward strand.
AGTAGTGACCGATTTAATATATAAGCAAGGCAATGGTTGATGCCGAAATACGATACCTACCACTGGAAAAGCTCATTCTAGCTCTCGTGGTGGTTGCCAGAAAGTTGATGCACTATTTTCAGGCTCATACAACAAGGGTATTAATGGACTATCCTCTCCGAGCAGTGCTCCGTAGTGCGAAAGCATCGAGGCGAGTCTCTAAATAGGCTTTGGAACTCGGCCAATACGACATCCAATTTTTTCCTAGAACGGCCATCAAAGGGTAAGTGTTGGCCGATTTTGTAGTCGAGTTCACAGGATACCATGCCGACTTCAAGTCCGATCAGGTCCCCCTTCAACATCAACTCGACTGGAGAATGTATGTCGGAGACATTTGGAAAACGTATTGTGATGGATTATCCAACCAACGTGGCAGCGGGGCAGACGTAGTAATCATGACCCCCGAAGGGGCAATAATCAAGCATGCAGTCAAACTAGGTTTCGATGCATCAAATAACGAGGCCGAATACGAAGCATTGCTAATCGGCCTTTGTAACGCACTTCATCTTGGTGCACGGCGGTTGCATGTTTTCTGTGACTCAAAGTTGGTCATTAACCAGTTGAAAGGGGAATATGCGGCTAAAAATAAGCGAATGACGGCTTACATGAAAACGGCGAATTCTTTGCTTACGAAATTTGACCACCACGAGTTGAATCAGATAACTCGGGATCAGAACACGCATGCTGATGCCCTTACTTGCCTAGCTTCCACCATTAACTCAGAAGTCAAACGAACCATCGAAGTAGGATTTGTCCTAGAGCCGAGTATCACTTTTTCTGAACTAGTTCAGATTAACACCATTGAGTCAGGACCGAGTTGGATGGACCCTATCGCTGCATTTCTTTCCTCAGAGCAGCTCCCAATAGATAAGAAAAAAGCCCACAAATTGCGGAATAAAGCCTTGTGATATTATTTGGATCCGCAGGGAAAGCTTTACAAAAAATCTCTCTCTAGGCCGTATTTAGAATGTGTTCGCCTAGACGAAGTTGAAGACTTCTTGGCCGAAATACATGAAGATAACTGTGGTGCCCACCTTGGAGGACGCTCATTGGCCCACTGAGTCGTAACACAAGGATATTATTGGCCGACCATGCGTACTGATGCCGAGAACTACGTAAAGAAATGCTAACAATGCCAAAAGTTTTCCCCATTAACTCATCTGTTTGCCGAAGAATTAAATTTCGTTACTAGTCCTTGGCCATTCGCTCAATGAGGACTCGACATCGTCGGACCATTACCGCGGGCTCCAAGAGACAAACGATTCATGATTGTCGTAACAGACTATTTCACGAAGTGGGTCGAAGCAGAGGCATTGACACATATCTGAGACATCGATGTTAAACGCTTTGTATGGAAAAACATTATAACTCGATTCAGCATACTGAGAGCACTCGTATCTGACAACGCACCTAATTCGATTGTGGCTTCTATCGAAAGTTATGCAATACCTACGGTATTCAGCCGTATTTTTCCTCCCCCAGTGTACCCACAAAGCAACGGCTAGTCTAAGGCCTCTAATAAAGTGATCCTGGAGGGAATCAAGAAACGATTGGAGAAGGCCAAAGGCAAGTGGGTAGAAGAGTTTCCTAGTGTATTGTGGGCTCATCGTACCACTCCGAGGTGCTCCACTAGAGAAACGCTGTTTGCCTTGTGCTTTGGGACACAGGCCATCATTCCCCTTGAAATCGGCCTACCTACTCTAAAATCAAAGGTTTTTGACATGGGGCGTAATGACATGATGCTAGCCTTAGATCTAACTTTAATTGAAGAACGCCAAGATCGTGCTCTTGCGTACATAGTGCGGTATCAGTAGTAGCTCGCCAAGTCGTATAACCAGCGCGTGCAGTTGCTCTATTATACACCTAGAGAGCTTGTCCTCAAGAAAGTGCTTCATGCTACTAAAAGCCCGGCAGACGGTAAATTAGGCTCCAACTGGGATGGTCCGTACCAGATTGATTCAATTACCGGAACAGGGGCGTATCGGCTTTCAGACATGGCTGGCAGAAGTTTACTGCGCCCTTGGAAATCAACCCACTTGCGTAAATTTTATCACTAAGCCAACTTGTACGGTACCCTAGTTTGTTTTTGATTTTCGCTACTAGACAAATATGTATGCATCTATGTATTACGCAATACAGTATGCCCTTTTTTTTTTTTTATTGTCGTCTCATTAAAAATGGTTGAATGGTGAATAAGCCTTCGGAGCGCCCTTTGTAGATATCACGATTGGCCAAAACAAAGACACCGAATTCGGAGAGCCCTTCGTGCATGGTCACGTTTGGGCCGAATAAGCCTCCGAATTTGGAGCACCCTTCGTGGATATCATGATTGGCCAAGACAAAGACTCCGAATTTGGAGTGCCCTTCGTGCATGGTCACGTTTGGGCCAAATAAACCTTCAAATTCGAAGTGCCCTTCGTGGATATCACGATTGGCCAAGACAAAAGATTTCTAATTCGGAGCGCCCTGCGTGCATGGTCACGTTTGGGCCAAATAAGCCTTCGAATTCAGAGCGCCTTTCGTGAATATCACGATTGGCCAAGACAAAGATTCCGAATTCGGAGTGCCCTTCGTGCATGGTCACATTTGGGCCGAATAAGCCTCCGAATTCGGAGTGCCCTTCGTGGATATCATGATTGGCCAAGACAAAGACTCCGAATTCGGAGCGCCCTTCGTGCATTGCCATGTTTGGGCCAAATGAGCCTCCGGATTTGGAGCGTCCTTCGTGGATATCACGATTGGCCAAGACAAAGACTCTGAATTCGGAGCGCCTTCATGCATGGTCACATTTGGGTTGAATAAGTCACCGGATTCGAAGCACCCTTCATGAATGTCATGATTGGCCAAACCAAAGACTCTAAATTCGGAGCACTTTTCGTGCATGCTCACAATCGGCACTAAATTCGGGGCGCTCATTGAAAGGATTATTAAATCACTATTGCCTAAGTTTGTGAAAGTTAGTAATTAAACTGCAGCGGTCAATAGAAAAATAATTCTAAAGATGCATGGGAACACAAACACATTTCTGACAGAAATAACCAACATATTAAACAAACAAGCACATGGGATATTTATTCGTTACAATTTATACAAGTACATGGGTACCGACAGACTAAGAAATACAATGTCTGAATTATCTATGCCTTCTCCTGGTCGCCACCTTCTTCTTTGTCATCAGTCTTTTCAGCTTCATAAGCCTTGAAGGGGACCTTGTAACTTTGGTATAATGACAACGCCGAATCGACACCCGTAGCTTGCAAAGCCTTAATCTATCCGTGCTTAAATCAACGATTTTCGTATCGGCAGACATCATCCGCCAACTTCTCCCTGGTCTTCTTAAAAAAGCCTTGTTTATAGGCCCGCGCTCTTATCGTCTCTTTTGCGAACATGCTTGCCGTATCTCGATCGGCTATGACATGATCAAGAAGGCGCTGGTTTACTCTGTCCGGTACAACCGAGTTCGTTTGACCCGCCGACTGTATCTCGATAGCCGTGGTCTTTCTTAGCTTGTTCTCGGCTTTCTCTACGCAGTGTTCCAAGCTTCAAATCCGACTGTCTTTCTGTTCTATCTCTTTTTGTGTGGCGCGAAGGCCCATGCCGATCTCATAAAAGGTATATAGTCCTTTAACCGCTCCATGGATGCCTTCTCGAAATATTTTGTAATCAGGCTGACCGACCATTGATTGTTGGACTTCGGGCGGAAAAATTTGTTAAGTGAACTCTACTACCACATTCGGATCGCGGATAATTGAGTCCGCTTCGGTCATCGATTTATTGTCAACAAAAACTGAAAAACTTAACGGGCGTGGTGGCCTATTGGTTTCGTTTTGCGGTGAGGCATGTGTACTGGGATAACCTTGTTCTGTATTATATTAATTAATCATGATTGTATTTGTGATTATGTGCTTAATTTAATTTGGGTGCCAATTATGTGATAGTTTGTATTATTGTCGAAGTTATATCTGTTCATCGTAGGAAAACCTGTTCAACTTATCTTTATAAATTGAAATTAAACGTCGTAGAGGCGTCAGAAAGTGAAATTAACTGTATTTTTGTGCTTAGCATGATTTTTAGAACCTGCGGTGAAATTCAATTAAAAATTGATTCGGAATGAATTAATTAGTTTAAATTGAATTAATTAAGCACCATTGATTAGTCCTAATTAAGTGTGATTAGGGAAAGCCTATATAAATGAGCTAAGTGTGCTTAAGCTCATATTTTTTAGCTCAAATCAGATTCTACACTCTACAGAGAGAGGGGGAACCGAGTTTAGAGAGAGAGAGAAATGAGCTATTCTTGAAGATTTTTGTAAAGGAACCCAAGTTTTGGAAGGCTAGGCTCTAGAACTAGCTACAATTAAGGCTGTGCAAAATACTGCCCAACCTGCTAAAACCGCATCGATCCGCATCAATCCGCACCGCTCTAACCGCTAACCGCAGTTTAAACTTTAAAATTTATAATCCGCCAGCCGAACCGCTCCGCTCCGCTATAGCTAATACATATATATTTTTTAACTTCCAATGAAATATCAATGTAAAAATGAGTGTAAGAGAGATTTAAGATATATAATTTATTACAAATTAGTGGTTATAAATATGAATTAGTAGTTATATATATGAAACATATTATGTAAAATTACTTTGTGTTATATATTTAAAAAATATTATACAAATTAGTGTTTTATATTATGCAAATGCATGATAATTAGTTAAAATATTCTTCAATCCGCCAAAAACCGCCCAAACCGTAATTTGTCAATCCGCTAACTCGCCATTCAGTTTGTAATTTTACTCTCAAACCGCCCGAACCGCACCGCGCACACCCCTAGCTACAATTGTGAAGATTGAAGCTCCTAGGTGAGTAATTGAGTATTAATTCATGAGTTTGAGTTTGTAATTTTGTGAATTCAAAGTTATATAGTAATCAAGAACAAGGTTTAAGTTGTATATGATGAAATTGAAGTCTATATGCATGAACGTAGAGAATTGTCATGATTTTGCATATTTGAGTATGAATTGAAAGTCATTTAACACATGCATGCAAGGATCAAGCTAAATATGATGAATTTTAAGTCAAGATAACCATTCACGTAAAGAGTTGCCATGGAATTACATAATCAAGCATGTAGCATGTTAAATATGAGAAATTGAGTACCAAATCATACATGCAAGCATAGTTTTGTTAAGTTACATGATTTTGACCATCATTTCTACCATTTGAAATGGCAATAGGGTCTATACTACACATGCATGCTTAATCCATGTAGTTATGAAGTTGGTTGCATGTGTTTTGAAGTTGTCAAGAATAATGTGAGATAATTTGAGAATTGAATCATGGTTTTGAACAATTGGTCTCAAATTACCTATGTTCTCATGTTATGCAATGACCTTTCATGTTTTTGTACCAAAAACACGAGCTCTGGACCTTTGAACATCAAGTTTGAGCTTCAAATGCAGTTCTGGAAATTCCAGAATTTGTCATGTCCGCTCGAGCGGGGAAAGTGCCGTTTGAGCGTAAAATACTAGTTTCTAGAAATTTTGCAGACATTGATATCCGCTTGAGCGGGAAGAGTTACGCTTGAGCGCCCAGTCACATATTTTGACTTCCAGCTCGAGCGTCTGAAATCACACTCGAGCGCGAAAATGAGGCAACCAGTACTTTTGCAGACCAAAGGGGTCCGCTTAAGCGGAGGGCCTTGTTTCAGAAAATTTGAAAAGTTGCTTTGTGTTTTGTTTTCCGTTCTCTTTCATTTCTAAACGCTCTTAGGCATACATTAAGCATTGTAAATGACCTAAAAGGATAAGAAAGAGGCCTAAGAGAAGCAAAAATATTAAGAATGGATTGAATCGTTTGTGACCCAATATGTTATGATCATGATATATATAGGGTCAATCGCGAGGGCAAATCATCGCCAGATCACTGTGAGTAATATCTTAATAAATATATGTTTAAGTACGTTATTTTCCACAATGTTACTTCTATGTGAGCCTTATGGGTTTGTACTTTGAATTATGAATGAACAATCTGAATGACAGTCTTTTATACAAGACTAATTGAATACGAACGTGATTATAATCATGGGTATGACACACACACATGGATACGAATTTGGAAAAGAATAATTCGGCCAAAGGCCGTCTAACATAAACGAATTGGGCTAAAGGCCGTTTAACATGAATGATTAGGCCAAAGGCCGTTTGATCTGAATGATTGGAGCAAATGTCGTTTGATATGAATGAATGGGCCAGAGGCCGTTTGACATGAATGATTGGGCCAAAGGCCGTTGGATATGAATAATTGTACCAAAGGCCGTTTGATATGAATGAATGAGCCAGAGGCCGTTTGACATAAATGATTGGGCCAGAGGCTGTTTGATATAAAGAAATGGGCCAGAGGCCGTTTGACAGAAACAAATTAGGCCTAAGGCCGTTTGATGTATTAGATTGAATCATGAATGGGTCTAAGGTCATATGATATGATTTCTATAATTTCATTCATATATTCCTTTATTTTGATATTATTCACTAGGCTATCACCCACTCTCATTTATGTGTGTGTAGGTGAGCAAAGAGATGTCCAAACCCAGCCCTAGTGAAAGGCATGAGGGGAGTCAAGTTTTTGTGGAGTCAGCCTGACCGTCTCTCGCATGAGACCTTGTTTTGTTTCTTCTACTTTTGAATTCCCTTTTGTTATTTTGGTGAATATGTTGGATCATCATGTACATAAGCTTTTTGTTAGGTTGACTATATGTTTGAAAGGTCCTGGATACATGAAATGTTAATTTTGCCTATACGTGTGAGTTATTATGGAATGTTTGTTTTATCATGTAAGCACAGCCCGTTGGACAAAATTTTTAAGTCTGCTTCCGTTTTGGCCCCTTATTCTATTGAAGGTATGTTTGATCAAGTTTAAGGCTGCAGATAATCCCTTGATTACTGGTCAGTTATGACCTTAACCCTTAGGGACGAGTTCGGGTCATGACATGTACTCCCAGTCTTGGAGTGTAACAACCCCGATCCCTGCATAACGTTAACCCGTACTTAATTATGCCTAACAGTAATTAAGGAGGGATTCTTAATTAATTTGCATGTGTGCTTTGCATTATTGTGTTTATATCTGTCTGCTGTGGAAAGATCTGTTCATGTTTTAGTTTCGGTTTGTGAATGGAAGGCCTTGTCGGCATCTGAATCAGAAATTGGCTTAATTTATGTGCTAATTAGGATTTATAGAATTTTATGGTAGGCTCTATTGAAATTTGATTTGGAATGATTAAATTAGATTAAAATAATGTCCACTAATTAGCCTTTATTAAGTACACTTTTGTTAATGGCCTAATTAAGGCCTTAGTGGTCTCATTGAACACAAAACACTTCCACTCACTCATTTCTTCATCTACATGCATCTTTGAGTCCTCTAAGCCCCAAAAACGTGAGAGAGAGTAAGAGAATGGAGAATTAGTTCAAGACTTGAGGATTTTGGGCTCTAATCAAGGGATTGCTAGGAATTGTTGTCAAAGTGGAGAAGATTTGAGGGTTTCAACTTCAACTCTTGTAGATTCAAGCCTCTAGGTCCTCGAACCACTTGATTAATCTGCTCTGTTTATCTGCACCCGAAGGCAACTATGAGTAATAACTCTGTAAAATTATGTTTAACTTTAAGTATTTTCAGACTGATATGATATGATCTGTTTTCTGAAATGCTATTTTATGAATTACGAATGAATGTCCAATTTTCTGAAATGTATTTGTGGCACCCTTAGTTCACGTGGCCCTCGCCTGGGGGTAACAATACCGCAGTCAATCTGCATGTGGCCTTCGCCTAGGGGTAACAATACTGTGGCTTATATTCACGTGCCCCATGCCCGGGGGTTACAATACCGAGGCCTATATTCACGTGGCCCTCGCTTGGGGGTAACAATATCATGGCTACTTGCGCGCAAGATATAGACCTTCATGGTCGTTGGTACCAACTATGCATGTGGGTCTCTGGACTAAGTTGATAAGACAGTTAATGGGTGTACCACGTATGATTTTATGAAAAATCTGAATATGAACATGAGTGTGTATCTAAATCTATTTCTGATTTGAAGTCTGAATATGTTTCTGATATAAATTCTGAATCCTAACTTGTGCTGGATATCATTCATTAAAACCCTTTACCTAGTTATTATTCACTAGGCTCTAGCTCACTGTATTATTTATATGTATGTAGGTGGGCAAGCGCGTGATCATGCCTGAGATACCGCCTAGCGAGTTTTGGTGTCAGCTAGCCATCATGCCTCCCGTGGAGGTTCCTTTTGAGATCTACCCGAGTTTGTAGTCATTGGGACTTTTGTATTTCTGAAATGTTTTTGTCTAGCCTGAATACGTAAGAATCTTGTATATGTGGCTTGGATGATGTAAGGCTACTGTATTTTAATGCCTTATATGTATGTATGCAAACATGTATATGAAAGTTTCAAATATTCTGTCCCATATATATTTGCACGGCTCTATGGACTATGTAACTTTGTATATTTGCTTCCGCAGCCCCTGTTATACATATTATTCCGTTCAGAGGCCTTCTGTAATCCAAGGATTACTGGCCGGTTACGATGCTAAATCCTTAGGGGCGAGTTTGGGTCGTGACATGGAGCTCCATCGTCGTTGCTTCTCCCTCCTTGGTGACTTTTCTACTTCGCTCCCTCTTGAAGACTTGCTTCAACGATGAGGGGAGCGACGCCTCTCACGCTCCTCCGACGTCCTATTACCCGTTCGTGCGGGTTCGCTACCATCCCCTTGATTAATCTCTGAGTCCAGTTCAGCTAGCGTCTTGCCTTCCCCTCTATTAATGAATATTTTTGTTGACATACGAATCTCTTCAGGTTGACGTAATGCTCTTTTCCTTCTCGCACTTTGCTGGATCTAAGCAGTATATATTTAATGACAGCACAAGCCCCACACGCGCCTGGTCTCCCCCGCTTATTAATTATGGATGCAGCGTTTACGAAGCAACTGTTTACTTATATATTCGGCGGTTATGCTCTGTGATTAGCTGGGGCAAGGGAAGATTTATTAATCTATTCGGCTTATCTTCTAGCATTTTGCCGAATAATTGCAATGCCCCACTTGATCCAATGAACATGATTCGTCCATATATTCGGCGGTTATGCTCAGTGATCAGCTGGGGTGAGGACATATTTATTAACATATTCGGCCTATCTTCAAGCATTTTGATGAATAAATACAATGCCCCACCTGATCCCATGAACATGTTTCGTCCATATATTCGGCTGTTATGCTCAATGACCAGCTGGGGCAATGGCAGATTTATTAATCTATTCGACTTGTCTTCAAGGATTTTGCCGAAAAAAGACAATGTCCCACTTGATCCCATGAACATGTTTCATCCATATATTTGGCAGTTATTATTAATCTGTTCGGCTTATCTTTAATCATTTTGCCGAATTAAGATGTAAAAGTCATGATCTTAATTGATATGGCATATTTTTGTTTTTCAATACTTAATGATTAACATTCATTAACAAAATGAACATTTTCATTAATAAACTATATGAGTACATCCACTTTATACATGAAAATGGCCTACATACAAAACAAAGCTAACTAAAACTAATAAGAGCCGAATATCCATTACAAAAAAGGCCAATCAAAAGTCCAAATCCTCTAGATCCGATTCCAGCGGTTCGACTTCTAATTGTTCATAAGGAATCGGCCGATCAAGTGTCACCTCAGCAATCGCCAAAGCTTTGAGTCATCCATGTTTGAACCCTCGATTCTCAAACTTCAAGGCTTCATCAGCGTACAACTCCTTGGCCTTCAGCTGGCCGACATCAAAGGCTTTAGCCGCGTCTGCCTCAACGAGCTCTCTCGCCTTCTTCTCTACTTCAAGATCGGCCTTCATCTGGGAGATTTCTTCTTGAGCCGACTTTAGAGAGCTGTCTATCAAGTTAGCTCTCTCTTTGGCGGCTCTGTGGAGCAAATCAGCGTGTTGAGCTTTCTCTTAAGCAGTAACTGCCTTGCCTACTCTTCTTCGACTTTTGCATTCGCTGTAGACAAATTGGCGATTGCCACAATGGCTTTGCCCTTCTCTTCCTTTAGCTGGCATTCAAGGACGCCGAATAGCTCTACGATGTCGTAGTGACGACGACCAATCTCTGCGATCCTTCTCACCTTCTGGAAAAGCAATGAAGTTAGTTTGAGTAGGAACAAGTATTTAAGCTATTTGGAAATTTGAGGTGTTTTAATAACTTACCAAAATGGCCGACTGTGCTGCCAAGGCAATCGAGATGACAAGTTGCTCGGTTTGCCGACAAACAGAGCGCCGAAGCCATACTCAGGGCCATGGCGGGATCTCCGATCTCGACCCATTGGTGAGCACCAGCGCATTCTTCATCCGTGGTTAGATGACGAATGCCTCAGCCAAATCATCTTCGACGGACGGCATATCCGCCCTTGGCCGTTTCTCAATCGGCTCCTCTAGTAAATCGATTATAGTCTCTGCAAGTTACTTCTGTCTTGTAAGATCGGCTCCTTAGACTTCAGCTTGATTTTGTTCAGGAATAAATTCAGCCACAGTTGTTTTGTGGGCCATTTATTCTTGACGCACCTCATGAGTTAGCGCTATTTGGCTTCCCTCAGAACTGCCAACTTGCCTCCTGGCCGCCATTTTCTCTGCATTTCGTCACCTGGCAAATTGAGCAAGTGATTCTCTACTCATCTCTTCGGCTTCGGATTTGGCCCCGAGAAGATTTTCTAAGCTGGTAAAGATATCGTCCTCTAGAGCAGATAAGTCTACTCGCCCGGAAATAGAAGGGAGATCGGTGTGTAGACACCCCATTTTTGACCGTCCTCAAGACTTGGACGTCACCGTTTGAACACTCGGTGATTATCCATGTTTGTGTTCGTTTGGAGTTCCCGGAGGTCTCGGCTCACGCGCCCCGCCTCAGGATCCCCGAACTCGACCGTTTAGTGTCTGGTTTTGCACCAAACACTTGCATCTTGCCTTTGAGAGGCAGAGTGGGGCTTGTAGACCATCCCCACCCATCACCGGCAGTGGCTAGGTGCCACCGGCTGGTTTTTGCTGCCACCGGCAATTTAGTTTGCCGGTCGGCACTATTTGTTGCCGGTCAGCACTTTTTTGTGCCGGTCGGCACTTTGTTTGGCCAAGATGGCATTTTTTGCCGGCCGATTGCTGTTCATCTGCTTTTGCAGATATTTTTGGACAGCTGTATAACTTTTGCTCCCCTCCATACACGTGTATGGAGGGATCTCCCTCTTGCAAAGCTTGTCTTGTAAGCTTTACAAGAGGCTTATAGGGAGAGCTCTCTCTAAGGAAAAAAGGAGAGAGGCTTAGACATTTTTGAGAGAGAGAAGACAGAGGAGAGCTCTGGTTTTCTAGGGTTAGGGTTAGATACATTCACCTATCTCTCTTTCCTTCTCATTTTGCACACTAGGTGTTTTGTGTCTCATTATTGCACACAAACACCTAGTGTTTCACCTTCCTCTAGGAGCTGAGGTTCTAAAGAGTGTGTTTTGAAGTTTTGGTCTTGGATTCAAGCTCAAGGAGGCCATTGGAGCACCATTGTTGAAGAAGGCATCAAGGGTGAGAAACTAGTCCTTTTTTCCCCATTTTTTGCATCAATTTTCTACTAGTCTTAGAGCTGTTTTTGTGATTATTGTATAACATAAAAAAGTTCTATTTTTAAGCCCTGTTTATTGTTTATTAAGAGTGTTTTGTTGTTTGAGGGGTGTTGACCACCCTTAGGCCTCAAAAGGCCTCATTTTGAGCCATTTTGTGTTAGCTCCGGGATTTTAGTGTTGAGGTCTCTTCACCACTGAAATCTTGAGGGATTTCAGTGGTGAAGATGATGCTTTGAAGTCCCAAGAAGGAGAGGGCCACCCCCTCTCCTTGTTGTCCTTGAAAAGGGCATATTTTGGCCTCTTAAAGAAGCCTATGCTTGAGTGTGTGTTGAGCATGTTTGGTTTGTTTTTCATGCTTATATATCCATGATATAACATGATTTCAAGTTGGTTTTGGAACCTTATGCATGTTTAGCATAGTTGCCATGTAATGCCTTATTTGTGCCTTAACATGTTCTAGGTTGTTAGCCTTTGTTGGAGCATGTTTTAGGCTTGCATTTGTGAAGTTTATGTGCTTATTTTGCCATGCTTTAGCTCTGTCCATAGTCGTTTGGGTTGATCTTTGCATGCATTATATAGCTCCTTTGTATTTGGGCTTGTTGGCCTTGAGTATGTGCATGTGTAGCATGCCATCTTTGCATGAATTTGATGATTTGGAATCGTCTTGCATGCTATTTCAGTCCCATTTCCATGCTTGTTTGATTGCCTTGCATGTCTCTTTAATGCTTTGGAAGCATGTGTTGCAATGCTTCATGTTTTGGCCATGGTGTATGCCTTTGTATTTGGGCCACTTAGATGCCATCTAAGGAGTCCTTTGGCCTTGTTTTAACATGCTAAAAATCTATTTTTAGTTGCTTAATGCATGCCATGTTTGATCATGATAAGTGTAGTTCAATGCATCATTGATTTGCCTTGAACACTTGGACTACTCTTTGCATGTTTTGGCTTGATTTATAACTTGATTTGGCATCATTTTATAACATAATTTTAGGGCTCGTGTTGCATGCCAATTGTCCATGTTTCCTCCTTTCAAGTGTGCTTGAATGTTGGCCCTTATGTGCATGTGTGTGTGCATGCCATTTAGCCTTCGTTTTATAGCACTATGGCTACTGTTTTAGGCCTATTTTAGAGTTGCCTAATTCATGTATAAGCCCATCTTGCCATCCATTTGCATTGCCATATGTATGCTTGTATGCTTGCATAAGTGCCTTGCCATGCCATGTTGCATTCCTAGCTTGTATGCCTAGGTTGCATTGCATCTTGCATGCATTCCTTGTCCCTTGACTTGGGTGATAGGGATTGGGAGTTTTGTTTGATTGGTTTGCATTGCATTTGAAACCAAAGTTGCATACTTGGTTCTTTGGGCCATCATGCATGGAAATGCGTGATTGGTGGTCCGAGAACCGAGGCACGTGTCCCTTTGAGTCATTACAATGATAAGAGACATGGTTGGTGCATACATGCCTTGAAATATGCTGCCATGCCTTGTTTTGCCCTCTGTTGCTGTGAGTTGCAGGTTCTGCAGGAATACTCTGCCGACCGGCAGTTTAATGTGCCGACCGGCACAATTTTCTCTGCCGACAGACCCTATTTTGTGCCGATGGACATACTACACTGCCGGTGGAAGTTTCATTCAGCCGGTGATGATCCCTCCTGTCCAAGGATGCAGTCCTGAGGCTTTGACAGCCTCCAGAGGAGGAAAGGGAGGAAAACAGAGGCAGCTTGCGCATGGTGGCGCGTTTCCCGAGACGCTTTCCTGCTTTAATTAATTTAATTTAATTTGTTAATTAAATTAGTTAATTTGTAATATTTAATTAGCTTGCGTAGTTAATTAATTTGTAATATTTATTCGGTCCCTCCGAGCGAGGGCAAATCTGTAATAAGTGTGTGTGGGTGTGTGAATGTCTTCCAATCCCCACTTCTTTCTTCCCTTTTACTTACCCGCTTTAATGGTTAGTATTAGGGCACGTCTAATTTAGCATACCTTATGCTATGCATGTGTGCATCCATGCATTTGTATTGCATGCATTAGGCTCGGTACATCACGCTAATTGCATCAATACTTCAATTTTCAAACTGAATACGTGATAATTGTGCATTTTCACATGACATGTTTAGGATAGCCGAGCCTATTCTAGCAACATTTTGTATGCGATGCATTAGGCACTTCACATGGACTTGGATCATGCATGTTTGCTAACAAGTTCTTTGTTTTGGCACGGAGTACTAGGTAAGTATTTCCGCTTTAGCATATCGCATGAGTGTGAATGTTACCATGACAAGCATGCTTAACATGTGGCTAGATGCTTATGTGTTAAACTGTTTTGGATGCCTGTGGGTGAAGGTTGGATTGTTTGAGTTGGAAGAACTCGTTGAAATCCGTATTTTAGCCTACTTGCGAGTAGCAAATTCCAAAGCATTTTCAAACCAAACGGATATGCAATGTTTATTTCCAAATTAGGCAATCTAGTCTATACTTGTTTGCTGTGCGCATAACATAGTAATTCTAGGCTAATAAATGGAATAAGAACACGTAAAGTTTTCAAAAACGGATATCACGGTTAGTAGAGGCCGATCTTCGGACCGGGCGAAAGGGGGTGCTCATAGCTGACCTTCCCCGATCGTACCCAAGCTCCCGAGCCGAGACAACTCCGGTGATGACGGACATGTGGCCTTCGGCACCGAGTCAGGGTTTCCTAAATTCTCCCATTTTAAAATATTTAGGTGGCGACTCTGTATCTGGCAAAGCAGTCCATGTTTGGCACTACTTTTTCAAAAATCTGTTTCTCAAAACGATTTGCCAGATTTGGACTCTTTGGTTCAGATTAAGAACCGTGACACAAATCGAGTCCGAACTGTAGCATCGAGGCCCCCCACGCGGGCGCTGTTACACGGTGCAATGGTCTGGGTCGATATGCTTAAACGCCAAGTCAATTTCTCTATTCAACTCTTGGTCCCCTGCACGGTCCTCCGATTGTACGTCTTCACCAACCTCCTCGCCGATCTCTTCGCCGGCGTCGAAACCCTTGATACCAATATCCCTTAGATTTTTGTAGCCAGGGAAGATAAGTGCAGTAAGCTGCCATTCGTGTGTCGGCATAGGGATATTATTTGCAACCGAGAAGGTGGAGTAAGTTGGATCGAATCTCAGCAAAATGTGGGCTGCACGCCCTTGTCCTTGAAGGTTTGCATAGCCTTTGTAATTGAGTTAACCTGCTCTAAAACGGCTTCGTCCGCGGATGTCAATGCTCTTTTCAAGTCGTTGCCTGCAAGAAACACAAGTGATCAGCACAGTATCTAAGCTGAATAAACTGTTCATTTTAAGACATGTTAGCAATTCCAACCGGCCACCTGGTTTGCCCTACTGCCTTGGCACTGGGTCTTGGTGATCTTCTCCTTCGTCGAATTCCCAATTACCTCGGACGATGACCATAACATCATCAACCCTTTTGCCAGAGCTAGCGAGTATGGTTACCAAATGATGGCCAACATCCTTGGCTCCTAAAAAGTAATGGCCTTGCCGACCGGTTGATTTCGCCACAACGTAGTAGTGTCGATTAGTTGTGATTCCTAGGTTAAGACCCAGTTGGTGATTCAATTCTACTATGTCCATGATTATACGGTAAAAGTTCACATTTGGCTGGAAGGGAATTAATCCCCAGTAACGTAGGACTGTCCTAAGAAGAGGATGGAGGGGGAATCGAACTCCACCCTCTACAATCGCCAAAAGAGAAAAGTTAATGGTGCTTGTGTTGGCCCTGTCCATGTCCACCACATTGTCTGAAACAAGGGATAAGTGAACTTCGTTTGGAATTGAAAAGTGACGACGGAAGGCTGTAACTCGATTATCAGAAATGAGAACATTCAAATGCCTTGCCATTTGAGATGAAATGAAAACAACGTGTACAAAAGACAAAAGCAAAACACGCAGGGAAACTGAAATGAAGAATAGAATGAGAAGAGAAAGGGGACTTACAGGCTGAGGAAGAAGACGAACGGTAAGAAGTGGGGTTGCAGAGGTCTTGAAGGAGGTTGATGTAAAGGATGCTCAAAGGATGTTAATAACCTTTCAATTCAAGAGTATACGGGCTTAAATAATGTTAATAGCCTTTTGATTCAAGTGTATACGGAGGTACAGATTTCAAAAACGTATTAAATGAATGTCAAATACGAAGGGGTGGGAAGTTGTAATGATTTAAGTAGTGCGTCTGCTTTGATGGCTCTGACGAATTAGTACGAAAAGGAGTGCAACCGCCGTATCTCTGTCTTTCGAGGGTTTTTTGTTTCGTTGGCCGAGAAACCAAACACGCCGAGTAAATATGTTATTCGAATGTTTGGGGAGAAATTGTGGGGGCCGAATAAAAGTGCCCTTAGTTAAGCGGTTCAAATAGGACGTCGAGAAGACTGGTGAGGCTAACTCGGCATGACCAGACTCGTCTGAACAAGATTAAGACCGAGTAGAATCTATCCCGCGGGCCAAGTATGTTGAAAACCTTCTAGCGTATCTGGGGGTCCCAGATACGATGGTGAAAGGTGATGATGGGAAAATGGGCCCTTAGAGAACAATATAAAAATGAGAAGCGTCAACCAAAGTGAGGTATGTAAAAAAAAAAAAAAAACTTGTGAGAGAAGAAAACTTGAGAGAATACTGATTTGTCTGTCAGAGTGCTAGTTTCGGCACTCCCGACCGGAATGTTCATTTCCATTTCAGGTAGCAACTTGAGGATCAAGATCATTTGTCTGGATCAAAGAGTATTTCCAAATTACTTCACCACAGTTCCCACAAGATGAATTGTTTAAATCACCAAAATAGGCCATCGAGCCTGAGCAGCACTTGTTCCGTCGATGATGGTTTACCTTATGTAATTTATCCTATGTAAGGCCAATCCTATTATAAACTTAAGTTGTTTTCGAAACATGGGTTCTTTTGGGAAGAATTAAAAAAAAAAAAAAAGTTAAAAGTCAATTTTTAATTTATTTTGAATCATATATCACTCATATTTTTTTATATATTTTTTTAAAAATAAATTAAAAAATTAACTTTTAATTATCAGAATATTGTCTAATATTAGTTAAATGAATCATCTCGTCTTCTAACATGGATGAGTCAACAATTTTGCGTAAAAATTTTCACTAGGAATCATCTCCTTCACTAGTCAATAATTACCCCTTGTTTTGCTCTCCAAATTTGTTTTGTTAGCCATATCGACCCAACCGCCCATAGCACCAAGCAAAGATGACTGCCAAGGTTGAAAAATGCCGAAACCTCGCAAATTTTTTATACCATAGGCGCATCAACCTTGCCATCCGCCACCGGCGTTTGTTACACAATGGCCCAGACACAATTGATGAGCTATTGGACAGACACGTTGTGAAGAAAGAGAAAAACTACAAGGATGATGAAGAAAATGAGCAATTGACTCGGCAGCGACTCACCAGCACTCGTCGTGAGGCACTGAGTCTCTACCGAGACATCTTTCGAGCCACTCGGTTCTTCATCTGGTCAGACACACGAGGCATGTTGTGGCGTGACGTTCTCAGAGAAAATGCCCGAAAGGAGTTCGAGGCGGCCCGGTTTGAGAAAGATCCAGAAATCATTACTCGTTTGCTTATTGGCGGGCGTGACGCTGTGCAATCGGCTCTCAATAAGCTTGCCGAGAAACAAAGAGAGCAGATTGCCAAGGAACAAGGCAATCAGAATCGTCACTGATTACGGTAATTTCTTCATTTTGTACTCGAAATTGATGTAGAAGATCATGTTAATGTGTTCAAGTTTCTTATTATCGATCAAAGAAGTTAATTTTTGATTCTTGAATTTTGCCGTTACTTCATTTCAAATTGGGGGTATTAAATGGAAGGAGACACAAGAAATATTGGGCATGAGTTTTTCTTGTCTTCGGAGTCAATGTGTGAAATATTGTGGTTTACATTTTCTTGTGTAGCTAAAAAATTTGGGGATTGTTTGCAGTATAGAGTTATTGCATGGCCTTGTTCTCGATTTTATGGAGCTTTAGTTTACTATGAAAGATCTGTTCAGTTTTTTTTTTTTTTAATCTTAGCTTTCTTTTAGAGGTTGGAATTGGAACAATTTAAGTATAAATTCTTTGTTGCTAAGGGGTTTAGTTGGGAGGTTATGGGCTTGCAATTTGCCATAAACTTGTGGGCTGGTGTACAATTGATGTTATCTTGAAGATCCTAGGGAGAAAAGTTTTGTAGTTGGGAGTGAAAATTGTGAAATGCATATGCACAGGGAGAATGTGATGTTTGACATATGAAACAAATGGATTAAGGCTGAACAATGGATAGGAAACACCCATTTTTTTTCTTGATTCACCATTATAGAACCTTACAAATTGCTAGTGTGTCTTCAGGGTACTTGGTCAGAGTTTGATGAATGGCCTAGATTTTCTTATAGAGATAGCTAGGTTCTAGAATAGAAATGGGTTTGAAAAAGTTAATCTTTTCTTCGAGGTTAGGTTGGCAATAGAGGACTTAGTTCTCCCGGAGTCCCGGTATAGATGAGGTTACTTTGTGGATATTATGAGATCTAATCTTTGTTGCCGTGAGGTGTGAGTGTTATGTGCTGTTTCATCAAGTTGATTTTGGATTGTCAATTTTGCAGAATTAACCCCATCAGCCCATCTAGGAATGAATTGCTGCTTACATGCATTTGGTGGTTGAGACGTGGAGATCTATTCGTATAGGTGACAGCCATGAAACAGTCATTCAGGATTAGGCATTAAGCAGTTGAATTTGGCGATTAGAGGATAGTAATGTCTTCTCTATCTCTCTCTCTCTCTCTCTCTCTCTCTCTATTTTTATTTATGTAACCCTTAGTTTATGCCTTAATTGGCCAGGGTTTTGTCTAGAGGATCGAAGGGAGAATCAGACTTTGCCTAAATGAGAGAGAGAACATTAATCTTATTTGCTTTGCAGCCAACAAACGGTGGCCTTATCCAGATCTTGGAGATGGGAATATATTAAAGGCAGAGCTGAGTGAAAGATAACGGGATCAGTTTACCTATTGTTAATAAAATCTCACCTTCAGGCCTAAGTTGCCCTTTATCCCATTTTAGGTAATAGAAGTGAGTGATGTCAGATCATATTTCGGGTTATTTGCTGACCAATTTTCTTATCACAACCTTAGTTTATCAAAAACTAATATCTTTAGTTGTTTTGATTGACAAGGTTGTGTTCTAATTTGGTCCTTGCAATTTACTTTTTCCAGTCTGACATTGACATGGTAGGCTAGGCAGTCATGCTGGGAAGCTGGTGAACTCACTGTGACAAAACTTGTTAGCTACTTATGTTTATCTTAATTTTTTTTTATTTTAACAGTGGCTAAAATGGATGTGATGCTGACATTGTCTAGAAAGAATAGGAGTGTGAAATATAATGCAGGTCCACACAAGAGTGGATCTTGATTAGCTGGAATAGAAGCCTGATTGTGAAGTTGAACCAAACAATCTGTGGCATTTATCTATGTTTAAGAACTTATTTCATGGGCACCACAGCATTAATTTTTGGTTTTTTCTCTTAGTTTGTTTGATTGTTAAATGGCCAGGTGCTTGGCAAGGAACGAGTTGAAAAAATAAAAAAAAATAAAAACCTTATTTTTTTCCTTTTTGGTAATGAATTTCCATATAGAGTTTCTGTAGATGTTGGAGCCTTTTTTTTTTTTTTTTTTTTTTTTTGGGGAGGGGGGGGGGGGGGGAAGCTTATGAATGCGTTTCTTTTCACTATTCCCCCCCCCCCCCCCACCCACACACGCGCTCTGTGCATGGGGGTCGCATTGCTGTTGGTTGACATAATATAGGAATGACATGATAATTATGTTTTGAAGCATATATGAACGTCATTCAGTTTGAACCTGAAACAAGAATAGTTGTGTGACGGTAAAATGGACTAGCAAAAGGTTTTCAATGACTGCTACTTCTGCTCTTCATTCTCTACAAATATCTCGTATATATCAGGTCACCTTTTATCTTGAGAAGCTTTCAGCAGTTGCTGCAGCACTTCTGGACCATGCCCACCACACAATCAGAACCATTAATCTAAAAACAAGCAACCAGTGTTTTAAGGATTTAATCCTCAAATTCATGACCATCATAAAAAATTATAAAATAAAAATTAGATCCATATCAAGCGGTCAAATGAATCAGATAAAGACATTACAGAGGTCTAGCATAGAGCACTTTTTTGAGTTCTTCATTGCCTTCACAAGCACCACCATAACTTTTTGCCTGCATATTTATATATGTCATTGTATTGAACAGGATAGGTACAATTCTTGATCTCTTGCTTGGGACTAACAGATAAAGCATTACCAGAAGGAATGGAAACCTAGCTTTTGGATCTTTAATTATACATTAGTGATAGAGTTACACTTGGTCACACCCTGTAGCACCATACAAAATATTGTTTTTTTTTTGGCCTAGGGACTGTCTCTTGATGGTTCAACTTTTTGAACCTCAATTCGTTTGCATCAAGATTGCTATTTTGGGGTGCATGTAAGAATTTCTAACTCCTGCATTTTATGGGAATTGTTGTGTTGGTAGACAGAATTTTGTTAAACAATTGATTAAATTTTTTAATTTTTTCCCCCCAATTGCTAGAAGTTTGGAATTCCTAACTTGAATTTCCACGCAACAAATAGGCTCTGATTGGTATTATATTCAGAATTGAACTTAAAAAAAGTTAATAATAAACAGACAATAGTTTTACCCAAACAATGCCCTATCAATAGCAACAAAAAAAGATTTAGTTATAGTGCTAATGCCAATGCAGCCTAGGTCTGTTTCTCAGTCAATGCACTAAATGCAAAATCCACATGGACACATTTTGAGATTTGGTAACTATCATTCAAAGAGAGGACCACATTGGGATTAATGTGCAACACAACATGTAGGCGCATTGCTATCACCAAAAACACCAAATAATTCATAGAGACAATAATCTGCATAGTCCATATACAAGAAATTGCAATTGCAATGAATTGATTGGAATGTTTCACCCGCGTTGAAGCGTTTGTATAGGCATAGGAAAAGACTACCATACATCTTTCATGTAAATCCTTGTTACTTTTAAATTAAAATAAACATCAAAGAAAAGAAAAAAAGAAAATACAAATAACAAAGAGGAGAATGATATTTTTAAAACGTAGTTGTCCATATGTATGCTACTACAATTGATTTGAACAGATTATACCATCTGCTGTGCTTTACAATCAAAGCCACTTGTCTTAGTTTCTTAGTGGCAAGTGGAAAGCAGACATTAAGTTAGAAAATTGGCCATAAAACCATATCTTGATTCTCCAGTGACTACGGTCGCATCCTCCCAATAAAGAGAATTAAGTTTGAGTCTCCATAATTTACCAATAATATATATATTTGCTTTTTAGGTGCGATCTTATGTTCAGTATCTTACCAAGCTGATGACCAACTAATGAAATTACAGTGCAGTTTATGTGAAGAAAGCAAGCTTTTCTGTATAGGGACACTTTAACTTAGACTGATATTTGTCGTTGTAGAAAAGTATACTCCTTTGTTGGATTAAGTAACATTGCTATACCAAAATAATATCCTAAAACATTATCTCTAGCAGTGAAAGATCCTTAAATAAAAAAAGAAAAAAAAAACTGTGTGGATGGATGTCTGTGAAGAATAATTTTTCTTATCTGTTTTTACCTCATGCCAAGGCCAAAAAAAACTACAGTTTTGATTTACAATAAAATACCTGTAATTTATCCAATAACTGTAATCGATCCTTCTTTTCTGTGGTTGGGAGATCTTTCCGAACATAATTTAAGACCTGAAACAAAAAATACAAGGTACCTCATTACCAATAGGTGTATCCTATGTTACCTAGAATGCGGATCAGTCCAGTACATTGAACGGGACTGTGGTACGCCATATGCTCTAAAACGTGGTATGATAGGAGTAGAGTTATATATATTATACTTAAAAATTGAAGGTACTTCAAGAGTAATTTTCTTTTAACTATTAGGCATTCAAATTTTTTTTTTCTTTTTTTTTTTCATGTAGCAAATCATTTCTATGAAAATTATGACTCATTTTTTTATTTTTTTGTCTCTTGTCAAAACTCAACTCACCTTAGATTTTAGTTCATATATTTGATTTTTTTCCTCCTACCACGTAAAGAAACATATTGGAAAAAACTTTTGGGATCACTTTGGATCACTAAGGCCTCGTTTGTGATGCTACTTTTTTAGCCAATTAGCCAAAAAGTTACTAAATTAGCCAATTAGCCAATTAGTTATACCAAAAAGTCAACAATTACGGCTTCTCTTTACTTTTTGCACAGCTTTTCGTAATTAGTCAAAAAGTCATCCCAAATATACAAGTTTTTTTTACCTACCTTTTTAGCCAATTAGCCAAAAAGTTACTAAATTAGCCTGTTCCCAAACGAGGCCTAAATTTACTATTTTGGAACGAAGGTGTACCATTGTTCGGAACATGCGTACCAATACTTAAATTGTTAGGGTATTACCGTTTTCTAGTAACATAGGGTGTATCTACTGTTGGAATTTCAAAATGTGGCAATTCCTAAAAGAATTCCTACAAAATACTCACAGAAAATTAGGAAGAAGTATAATTATTTGGGGACATAGATAGAATGTTTGTTCGAATGGGAATGTCTGAAAGCCAACGGGGGCAGTCCTAAGGAAATCTAACACTCTAAATCCCAATTTAAATTTTGAACCATTGTCCACAATGAATACTAAAGATGGAAACTAAAACTGATTTTTGACACAGATCTTGCTAATGTTTATGTAAACATAGGTCACCTAGCCCTTTGGTTCCTACTATGAGCTACATAAAAAGGGGGCAGATACATTTGTCTCACTTCTACAACCAAAAATTAAACAACTAAAACAGGAAACCGGTCAAAACTAAAAACAACACAAAACACAAGCCTCACTTCCACAACCAAAAAATAAACAACTAAAACAGGAAACAGCTCAAAACTAAAACAAAAAAACAAAACACAAAAAGTTGTCACCATTGCCTGATTCACCATTGATGAACCACAAGCAACATATGTAAGAAACAAGAATCTAGTGTTTTGGTTTATGTTAGTTCAATAAAAGACCACATTCAATTCATATGGATCACAAAATGTATGCACATTTCTATCACACAACGCCAAACATGCAATGAGCACAACAATCTACATATATATAGAGCAATCTACATACCTCAATTGTGTTCGGATACCTCGTTCTTCCCCCAACAGTGTTGCGTTTGTTAGTGGAGGAGGAGGAGAGCAAAAGGTTGGCATTGGTTATGGTTTTCCGATAGTTGGAAGAGAGCGAATGTTTCAACACCAATGTTACAAGAATGCAACATAAAATGGAGTATTTCATTTTCTAGAAGCTAATAACTGCATAGAGGAACTCTCTGGACAACATATATGGAGCTTTTGGGTCGGCTCCCTCTGCAACCACCAACAGACCCCTCTCTGCAAGCCACATGGTAAGCTCTTGTGAAGACAGCTCAAATGTCTCCAAAGCCACACCGCCATAGAAGATGGAACGTAACAGAAGAATAAGGGCACCTACAGAAGTGCATTTGTTGCTACAAGGGAATAATCATCATATGAAGCGCTATGACGCGTAAAGCTTGTGTTTTTTTTAAGTATTTTTATAGATTTTGAGTGTTGACCATTTACCTGTGTAACTGATGCTTTTGAGTTTGTAGTTGTTTTTAACTAGCTATGCCCAAACATAACAAAAATGCTACAGACCCCCAAGGACCAATTCACATGGTGCTTTCAAGATATGTGAAAGTGTAATAAGGACCAAGTTCTGTTGCTAAATGTTTTGTTGTGTGTTCAAAAGAAGGGCTAGATTTATCTTCTTGATACACCAGTGACATCATCTTTAAATGTCGAGTAGTTTTTAGTAAGTGCATGTCTGGGTGTATTTCCATTGGCCTTTTGATATGCAATATATGTATTTACCTTTTACTCGGCTTGATGTTTGGCATGATCTTCGTACTCCAATCTATTATCAGGTGGAACATATATCTACCTCAAGTAATATGGTCTCTATTTCATCTATTACTGCTTAGTTTTCCAGGTCAACTAATTGTGAGTTGTTAAACTCTACTTGTCTCATGTGTTGCTCAGAGAGTTTCCTATAGTGGAAATAATATTACTGTTACTTGCACTATTTAGAACCAGTGCTTTAGAATTTAGATTGTAGATTGAATGCATCTGATGGTTATCAAGGTTCTGGTTCAGATTTATGGTTATGACAGCTGCCGAACTCATCTGAGTCTCCTTGCTGATTTCATCATCTCACATAGTTGTATTGTAGACCTATCTATCAGTCACCTCACATTACATTAACCAACAACAAAACAAGCTCTTCATGGTTTCATCTCTCACAATTAGTTGGATTGCATTTGGAAATGGTGGCACTTCTTTCATTGGAACTTTGATTAGAGTGCTCTTTTATTAATTTTTCAGTTCTGTGTTGGACATGGAAGATAAAACCTTGCGCTTGTCATGTTCAATTCATCATCACATCCATTCCATTATATTCAGCAAATTGCAAGTTTGGTACCTTGATAACTCAGATGCGTTGTGTGTTTGGTTTTTAAGTGGCTTTCTGTTGCCATGTGGAAACAAGAGGGTTATCATAACTCTAGGCCATGTTTGAATAGTAGGAATGGAGAGGTGGAATGAAAATCTCATTCCAAGTCTCTACACGGAAAGTGGATATAATATAACTAAATAAATACGTAAATTTACAATGAGAGAAGGAACAAGCTCATCTTGCATCGCCTACCTAGTGACATTTAATGGGTATTCAATTTGATGTTTTCTTGTATATATTGTTTTGTTAATTTCTTTCTCCTTGCTGCTTATTGTAATGAGAATGCAGTTCATATGCTTTGAGATTGTAAATAATAGCCTTTTTTTTTTCCAGTGCTGTATGGATAATTCGACAAACAACATTCAGTATAGAATTGGTGGTGATCAGCTGCTTGTATTTCATATGAAAAATTACGGTGGTGCTACATACACCAATTAATGTATATACTAGTGTACCAACTAGTATTATGTCATTATTACTAACCTCACTTATTATACCAATTATAAATACTCAAAACTTTTAAAATTATGCCACATCATTTGTTAATATGCTAGTTAGTATATTAATTGGTACATATAACATTATTCGAAAAATTATTCAATACTTGTTCCATTCAAAAATGGTGGAATCAATCCTGTTTTAATCTGTCATGCTATTGTCTTTGGTAAGGTGGAGCTGCATGCAGGTGAATGCAATGGAAAATTTGGGTCATGCAGAAATTGAGGCATTGATGATGCCAAGTAGCTATTTAGAAAAGAGTGGTGCTATATCTCCCAAGATATCATTCTCATTTTAACATCTAATGAAGTGGAAGAGAGAGAGAATAGAAATAGGAGGGATGAGGAGTGTGAGTCTTTTCTCACATGGTCCATTTCATGTCATTGGAGGGGGATTGAGGGTGTTCAATTAAAATTTTCAAGCATTTTTCTTTGGACAATCAATGAGTTATATGCTAAATTTTTTTGAAAGACCAAATTTACACTTTTAGCAGGTTCACTGGAACTAGGGTGAAATTGAATGGAATTGTCGTTTGTTTACTTTATAAAATTTACGGTCGTAAATAATGATATTGACTATGAGATGTTCATTCCCAAGGCCGGTCTTGAGATTTAGGGGGCTTAAAGCGAATTGCGGAAATGGGGCCTCTCTTATATTGAAAAAAAAAAAAGTTCATGAATAAAACGATAAATTACAATTTTTTTATTTGTTTGTAGCCACAAAAAAAATTACTTGCACATATAATTATTAAAATTATAAACAAAATTAGGGTAAAAAAATTACAAAAAAATTATTCAATTAAAACTGATAAAGACTTAGGTAAAAAAGTTGGAGCAAAATTGTTTATTCCACTAAAATCTAATGAATAAAGAAGGTTAAAAAAAAATAAAATTAGTGCCCATATATTGTATGTACTGTTATTCTTGGGCCCAAATACTTTTTTTTTTAAATATATTTTCATTTTAATAAATATGGCCCAAACTACATTTATAAATAAATATGGACTAAACCATACATGAACCCAATAAAATATTTTAAGACCTTTTAAATTGATCCTAAAAAAAAATATTAGACCTATAATATTTTACTAAATTTAGAACATATTTTTAGGCTAAAATTTGAGCCCTAAGACACAGGCCTTAGGCTAGGGCCTGACCATTCCGTTCTAGTAAACTACGCTAATCCAACGTATAATTTGTGCAATGAGATATCAATGTCTTTTACCCATGGCAGAATGCTTTTTTTGATAAGGACTTACTTGAGATATCAATAATGTCTTTTATACATGCTTGATTTTAATGGGATGCAAAAATTTAGATTTTAACTGATACAACTGCTTTGCGAGTGATTGCATATATTTAAAATAAGATGTATTGAATGATAAGGTGGGCCGATTGTGATTGACAAAAGAAACTAATGGTGAATTTTGAGAGGGAAATTTGCAGGGGATTCTATTTGAACCTAAAATACAAAATATGTCTCGATAGGTCTAATTTAAATTCATAAATTTTAATTTTTAATATATTCTAATATGAATTTATTAAAAAAGACAACATATATTAAACTCCAAAATATATATATTTTTTTCTTGGTATATCCTAATCAGTTATTTCTATTTAAATCTCTATATTTTTTTTCCCAAGATATCAAAGTTACTTCTTCTTCTTCTTCCCTCCTCCAAAATTACAATCCATCCTATCAAAACTCACCATCATCATTAACATTATTGTTTTTTTATTATTTTGAAACCTAAACTTAGAAGAAAATTTGAACGAAATCAAATAATGGATGAAAATGATAATCAAAATAGTTTTTTGAAGCAACCCATCAAAAAAGAGGTAAGTATTCATATAAAGAAGTTTCACAATTTTTGTAGAGCATCATTAATTATTTTCTATATCATTTTTCTGACAAAAATTAAAAGGCCTAGTCATTAAATTGACAATAACATATTATTGGAATTATTCTTATTTTGTTATTTAAATAGTATATTATTTGAGAACTACTTTTTCTTGTTAGTGCCTAATGTTTATATGCTTATAAGTTTGATTTTTATTTTTCCACGAGCATTTTTTGTGGATAATTTATAATGTAATTTTTTTTTTCTGTATTGAAAAGTTTTATAATGCTTATGTAATTGCTTGATTTTTTTCTGTATTTATAATGCTTATGCGCTCGTAAGTTTTTTTTTTTTTTTGGTATTTGAGAATTATTTTCTATATTGAAAAGATTTGAAATAATTTAGTTTTTTTAGTTTGTTTATTATTTATTATTTGGGTTTATCTTAAGAGTAATTTTGAAAAAAAATAATAGAATGTAATAAGAGTAAAATAAAATTTTAAATAATTAAATAGGATATGCTTAGAAATTAAGAGTATTTAATAACTTTTTTGGTGTAAATAGAATCCCCCGAAATTTGCTCCATGGTAAATTTTGAGACAAATGGGCCTTTCCAACTATTTGGATTTCAAATTGCAGCATTGCTAAAATCCCAAAATAAACAAATTAGAAAAATGTGTAGAATTTAACATTAATGGTCAATCTCCCCTATATATCTAAAATTCTAATTATATATATATATATATATATATATTTATGAGTGGATGTTGAGGTCAGTTTATGCGTACTTCGATTAATTTCAGAACTCATGCAGAGTACCTCTCCATGTGAATTGGATATATTTCAGGTAGAATCCGCGGACGTAATTCCAAGAAATGAATTGTTCCTAATAAAAGTTGAATCTGAGACTTAGAGGGAGTAAATCCTAATTTTCACCCATTAAGCCAACCTTTAAAATTTAAAATTCTTTCAGTGTGTTTGGTTTGAATTTTCTGGATTAAGTTTTTTGAAAATTGAGTTTTTTGGTTTTCGTATTATTTTGCTTTTAGTGAATATTTTTTAAATTTTAAACATTTTTTTTTATTTTTTTAGATGCACCTTAGTTAGATGTATCTAAAAAGTAAAAAATTTGTGAAAAAATATTTTAAAAAATTAATAAATACATAGAAATACAAAAAATGTACTGAATTCTTGTATTTTTGGTATTTAGTGAATTTTTAAAAGATTTTTTTTACAATTTTTTTACTTTTTAGGTATATTTATGTTAGGTGTGTCTAAAAAGTAAAAAAATTGCTTAAAATATTAAAAAAATTCAGTAAAAACAAAAAAATACGAAAAATGAGAAAGTAGAATTTTCTAAAAAGTATTTTCTGAAAAATAAAAACAAGCAAGCTGATCATATTTGGGGTAACTTTTAGGGAAAATTATTTATAAGTCCTATTAGGGAGACTTATGCTACATATGGTCCTACTAAAAAACTTATGTTCGCATAAGTCCTGTGGAAAGTTTGTTGGCACATTTACCCTCAATATTAGTTGTTAATATCATAAATAATAGTAAAACCATATATAAGAAATTGAATGTTACCATAGATCATATCTATATAAACGTAACGTAACGTGACACCTACATAAACATAATGTGACACCTATACGTAATGTGACACCTACATAAACGTAACGTGACACCTATAGGAAATTGCATGTAGGAAATTGTATGTTACCATAGATCATATCTACATAAACGTAACGTAACGTGACACCTACATAAACGTAATGTGACACCTATGATCTATGACAACATTCAATTTCTATATAGGAAATTGAATGTTACCATAGATCATATCTACATAAACGTAACGTGACACCTATGATCTATAGCAACATTCAATTTCCTAACGTGACACCAACATAAACCAACAACATTTTCACATTCAATTTAAAAAAAATAAAAACTTATTAAGGCCAAGTTTGGCAAGTTAAAAAAAAGTTAAAAAGTCAAAAAGTTACTTAAAAAGTTAAAAAGTTATCACTATTCACCAAAAGTCAACAACTACGGATGCACAACTCCTAATCCTAATTTTTCACTACACACTAATTTATACAATTTTTTAATATACATTTTTTATAAAAAGTCAAAAAGTTAACCTAAACAACCATATTTTTTTCCTCAACTTTTTAGTCTAAAAAGTCAAAAAGTACACTTATTTAGGACATCTCAAACAACCCCTAAGTTTGCGAAACGTAACGTAACACATTATATGACGTTTATGTAGGTGTCACGTTACGTCATGTCTATGTCAATGTCACATCACGTTACGTTGATGTAAAATCTTGTAGAATACATTCATATTTAGATAAGACTTGAGACTCTATAAAAAATTATACAAAACTTAATCTACCATAAATTTCTAAAAGATGACTTATAAATAAAACCCCCTAACTTTTATGGTACCATGGAGTTTTCCTCATTAGATTTCGGGTAAACTTTTATGGCACTATATAAAGTTTTCCTTTTAAATCGATTAAAGAGATAAACATTGCTTTCATCAAAATCGTACAAACTTCTCTACTATTTGACGCAAAAAAAAAAAAAAAAAAATATATATATATATATATATATAAAGGAAAAAAAAGAGGCAATGTTTTTGAGTTTTTAATATGTATTTTTTTTATTTTAGTATTTTTTTAAATATTTTAATCATTTTTATTTAATTTATAGATTCACTTAATATAGATACACTTAAAAAATATGAAATTTTTGCAAAAAAATCTTTAAAAATCCATTGAATACAAAAAGATACAAAAGTTCATTATATTTTTTTTATTTTGTTGTATTTAACGATTTTTTAAAGATTTTTGTACAAATTTTATATTTTTTAAATGTAACTAAATTAAGTGGATCTAAACAGAAAAAAAAAATATAAATTAAAATATTAAAAAAATACTAAAAATAAAAAAAGAGAAATTTATTTATAAATCTCATTCAGAAAACTTATAACCTAATTATGTTCCACCTAATTCTATACATTTGAACTTATATTTTATTAGATCATTTTTCTCATATTAGAGGTATTATGTGGATTATTTTATCCTAATAGACTTTCACCATAATATATGTAGGAGGGAAAAAAATTATTTATAAGTTATATTTCGTTTATGATATACTCTATATAAATATAAAATATTATTATTCTTAATATTTCTTTGTCTTATTGTAAAGGATTCACTTGTTTAAAAATCTTCCTTTACCATTATTTTACAATAAGGTTCTGCCATTGAAGAACATTTGAAAGAGAATGTTAGTTATATATGTAGACCAATAATAGAAATGATGATTGACTCGTCACAGAAATGGTGGTAAACAGCAATAAACATTAGTTTTTTTGCCATGGTTATACATAAATCGTAGTCTCTTCGTCGATTTGTGTATTCGTCGATATTGTGTAATTTATTCATTGATATTATGCTGGAGTTCATTAGAGAGCAAACTACCAATACATCCTAATAATTAGACTTAATTCCCATCAAATCCTATTAAAAATAAGTTTTAGTACAATCGTCGCGAAAAATAATTTTTTGTGACGATATTTTACATGTCGCTAAAAATTGACAATTAGTGACTTTTTTTTATCACGATTTTTATATATTGTCGCTAAAATTTATAATTAGTGACATTTTTCTGTGACGAATTTTTTAAACTGTCCCTGAAAGTTAAAAATCAGTAACATTTTTTTGTGATGATTTTTTTAAACTGTCGCTAAAACTTATAATTAGTAATATTTTTGTGACAATTTTCAAACTGTCACTGAACATTAACAATTAGTGATATTTTTTTAATAATGTATGATAAAAATGCCATTAATTATCATATGACCTATTGGATGATAAGTCTTCTTAGTAGGACCTACACATAAGACCCCCTTGATTATATACTTTTTTTTTAAAAAAAGGTATGTCAATCTATATGAACTATTTGATGATTTTTTATATATTGTTTGATGATTTGTTGTATATTATTTGTTACTATGCTTGTTGGTTGAACAATCATTTTTATTGTTACTAAACAATTGAAATAGTCGATTTTCACTTTTTTCAATTTTGTTTTGTTGTAACGTCCCCACCCTTCACATGTTATCGATACTGTCCGCTTTGGGCCACGCCCGCACGGATTTGTTCTTCTCAGTGAGTCACCCATTGCAGAATTACTCCAGCCTAAGCACATTTAATTGGGGAGTTCTGCTAGGGATTTCACCACTGAGGAAAAGGCCTCGATGCTATATAAGGGTCCATGTTTTTACTTTTATAGCCTAGGAACTCCCCCTCCATTCCTGACGTGGGACACCAGGACCTTACCATCCACCCCTCTTAAGATTGCACGTCTCCGTGCAGTAGCCTGCCAGCTCACAAGCCCGCCTACATGCACCGAGAGACGTCAGGAGCCCACACTCGATACTCCGAAGAATCGACTCTGATATCATTTGTAATGCCCCAACCCTTCACATGTTATTGATATTATTCGCTTTGGGCATATTTGGACAATTTTATATTAAATTAGGACTAAACTTCAATCAATATTCTATCATCTAAATCTAGGGATGAAACAAAAATCTAAACCTTTTCGTCTCCATAAGGGTTAAGTAAATTTCCATATTCAAAAAATTACAAGGGATAAAAGATAAAAATAAAAAATGCCAACCAAACTATCTATCATAAATTCATAACTATCCAATACTTCAACATTAAGGTGGCAACAGCTAGTCAAAACAACTTAAATAATATAAAACTGAAAAATAACCTACAATGCCAAATTGTCAAAATACTAAGATCATAAAAAAAATAATAAATACATAAACTAATATCAACCCTAAGCTCAAGAAAACAAAAGAAGTCCAAACGACATGTCCAACAATTATAGTTATTTTTCGTCACCGCCGTAGTCCCAACTAATCTTGCAAAGGAAACTCGGTTGTGCTCAAATTGAACACACCCGAAATGCCTAGAGACAAAACGGGTCAGTATACAAGTATACTGATATAAGTACAAGATATGACACCCACGTATCCACTAGATACAAATCAAAGTACATTTAATTCTTATTACAAGACAAGACAAGTAGTTCCACCTGTACTGAGACAAAGGGGTAGTTTCTAGAGATACGATGCCATTTAATTTCTTGCCCGTACACAACTAAATATAAATTGAGTATAAAATAAACCAAGTAAAAATAAAAATATGGTGGGACAACCCTATATAAAAAGTTAGTAAGATCCACAATTTTGGAAAAAAATAAAGTTAGTATAATTTAATCATAAGTGAATTGCTGAAGAAGTATAAAACAATGCACTGTTTCATGCTTAAATAATTCGAATTGACCAAAACTCAAAGAACAAAAGTTGTACACAATCAAATTTCCTAAGAGGCAACATGAACGAATTTAGTACAAACTGAATAGGTTAAGAGAAAAACTTGATAGAAGAACCTAGACAGAATCTGAAGCTGAAAACCAAAAGAAACTGCCCTAAGATGATTTTTTTTGGAAAAGTTCAAAACACAAAATGTGTTTAAAATAATGTTTTACTTCAATTTACGTGAAACTAATAAAAATAAGCTTGTTTCGTGAGTTAAAACAACATCTAAAATCTACATTACTAAAATGAATAAAAAACTGTTGTAACCAAGATAATCCTATTACAAGTTCCAATCGATCTTTTTTGTAAAAAGTTAAAAATCAAAAGTTGTTTAGAATTACATATACATGCCTCTGTCCAAATTTCGTAATTTAACGAGGTTGCTTACTATTTTTCAAGATGTATAAATTAATACAATTCAAATTATACCAATAAGTTCGTATTTAATTTTTTGTACCTTAACTCCACCACTTCGGCCCTTCATTTCCGACCTACACATATATCCCATGTGCTTCTCGTATACCTAACATCGCTCCGAAGCCAAACTTACAGGCGGATATCGTCCTGAGTTTGACCCACACTTCCTAGACAGTTAACATATACATATGCGC
Organism: Camellia sinensis; assembly: GCF_055761805.1. Taxonomy (NCBI): domain Eukaryota; kingdom Viridiplantae; phylum Streptophyta; class Magnoliopsida; order Ericales; family Theaceae; genus Camellia; species Camellia sinensis. The sequence continues at coordinate 21,828,060 of NC_138966.1, forward strand.
GTAAATCAAAGCACTCGTCTACTCCTGAGAACGAGACAACAATATGTATACACAATCTCTCATCTACTCATAAGAACAAACATAATAATGCCAAACCTAAGGCATTCAAATAAATCTCATAATCCTCACCTTTTTTTTTATACACTCTTTCTCACCAACATTCAAATAAAACAACAATCTATGGAGTCATGTGGAGTATAAAGAATTTATCTATGAGTTCCTAACTTATTTTAATTTTATATAATCATGAGTGTGATTACATCCATAAAATAAATATATACAAAAATCTTAAACTTTGCATTCACAATTAACTAAAATAATTAAAATTAAATCATTATCTTCATATAAATACCATATCAAACCCATATCAAATAAATAAATAAAAAATAAATAAAAATAACGAAATAAACATAAATCAAGAAAAATGAGTTTTGCACTTACAATTATTTTTCAAAGGTCAATGACTTTCTTGAAGAATTAATAAAACCTTTAAAATAAAACCCTAATTTTTTTTTTTTTTTTTTTCCGCCGTCCCTCTCTTTCTCACAGAGCACTCTTGGTTGATTAATCCCTCCCTTTGCCCCCTCGCTCTGTCCCTCAGCTTTCTTTTTCTTTTATGTTTTTTTTCCCCCTCACCCCTGGCTGTTGCTGCTCCTCTCTAAACTGTATAGGCAACCTAGAGGTTTATATATATATATATCTATCTAAACAAAAAGGTTATAAATTATTATTATACAAATATAATATAAATACAACTTATATAAATATAAATATGATATATATTTTATCAATATATAAACATTTTTTTTTTATAAAAAATATAAATATATCATTATAAATTATTATTATACAAATACAATATAAATACAACCTATATAAATATAAATGTGATATATATTTTATCAATATATAACACTTTTTTTTAATAAAGATATAAATATATCAATATTCGGATTAATTACATATAATTAACTATCACATTAAATTAATTAAATACCATATTAAATTCTCATGTAACCACGCAATTAATAAAGTCAAAAATAAAATAAAGTAACAATAAATAAAAAAAAACTTACGAAAAATCAGGATCACTACAATATACACACCTCAAAAGAATCACATCCTGAGATTTGATAGGAAAGAGTACTACACAAAGCTTTAGGTACATACGCCAAACTTTCTCTTGTAATTCCCAAGTGATATCATTCTCATCCTCGCTTCATTGTACTTTCACCAAGTTCACTTTTTTGCGCCGCAACTACTTTACATCCCGGTCTAAAATAGTAACTGGTCACACCACATACGTTAGATCGTCACTAATCTCCAACACTTCTAGTGATACCACTTAGGAAGGGTTGTTAGAAATTGGGCGCCCATGTGGCATGACCCTTTGAACCTTTTGAACCTGAATCTTTTGAACCTTATCTATGTAAGTTTGAATTTGAATTCAAAACTTATTTGGATAACCATTCAGGATATCTATATCTATCATATCAATAGATATGGATAGATGGATAGATAGATATTGATAGTTATATATTTGATGATATACATCTGATATGATAGGAATAATATATCGATATCAGATACGTTATGTGGTTTTTACTCATAACCTTTTTTCTCAGACTCTCTCTCTAACTCTCTCCCATATGAGAACGATCCAACTTTTACACTGTGACTTGTGTGGGTGATACTCATTTTGTAGTATCACTCCACTGCTGGGTTGGTTGTTCACATCTTGGAAGTACGTGATTTATCCACGAGATTCTTCGCTTCAGGCTCTACTAAAAGGTATGACTATGAAATTTTTATCGCTGTGTCATAATACTTTATGATTTACATTGGTATTAGAGCCAATATGGGTATTTTCGTACTTATTTTTATGCATTAAAATGTGTATATTTTTATATAAATATATATACATGATATATGCATGAATATTAATAAAGGAGGAAGATGTCCACTCTAATTAGATTAAGAGCATAGAATACCTGTTTTTATGTTTATTAAATGTCATTTTTAATGCCATAAATGTATTTATTTTGAAAAATGGAGTCTAGCAGTATCAAAGTTGGACCAAAAAACACCCTGGAAGGCGGCGCGTGGGCCTCACGCGCCACTTGACGCCGTGATCGGCTTCCACGCACTTCTACGCACTTCCACATGCCAGATGCGCTTCCGACGCGTCTCCACGCGCCATCACGCGTGTGTCAGCGGCGCTGTCCACGCTCGCGCCGTCCGTGCCACGTACGCGCGCCGTGCGCTGAGCCGCGTGCTGAGCCGTTCTCTGAGTCGCATGCTGAGCTGCACCGTTTTTCCTCCGCGACTTAGTTGGCTTGGCTGCTGGGACTAAGGCGCTGTTTGTTTTGTTTTAAATTCTGAATCGCGTTAAATAGTCATAATTAATTCGTTATAGCTTTGTTTTAAGCGTGGTTGGTACCGTTAGACTCAGAATTAAATTTTCTATCTTTTGTAAAATTTTCAAAATTTTATGAAAATAAAAAAATATTTTTCCTGAAATAATAATTCATTATTTCTGCTTTAAAATGCATCTGGTGTTGCATGATTAAGTTTCTGGAGCTAAATTTTTTATTGTAGACTATTGTTGTAGTTTACTATTTATTGGTATGGTTATTGCATTTTACCAGATTCTAGAATATTTATTTCTAATTTTATGTGTGTTTATTAGTTATTTAAAATTTCAGAAAATACCAGAAAATTCCAGAAATTTTCAGGAGTGATATACTTTCTGTTATGGCATAATTTGAATATTAAATACAGCATATTGTTTTTTTTTTTTTTGCTTAGAGTTTCTAATATGTTGTAATTAGAATAACATAATTAATTGTTATTTGTGTAAATATCATTATTAATTGTGACATAGCATGAGTTGGTTGTGAATCTACATTATGATGCTATTGTATGAAATTAGAATTTTTTATCATGCTTTTAGACATGCCATAGTCAGTGGGAGGTTATTCGGTTGAGAGAAATCTTTGTAGATTAACTCCCAAAAATCAATATTTTGCGTATAAATTAAATTAAATTTTGGATAATTGTTACCTGTGGCGCAAGAGATGATTACGAGCATAGCGGATTTTCGATCTTGCGACTTGTGTAATATTGTCACTATTTAATTTAGATTTTTTTGGCAAAATTATATTATGCTAATCAAAATTAATCCCAATACGAATTTCTCTCTAAATTGACTTAGCTTTTGGAAGTTAATTTGGTTGACCTAGACTTAGTAGAGATGTTTAAATGTGAACAATGTAACTCTATTCTTTAGATGAGAAAAAAAAGTCTTGGAGACTTTAGGTCAGACCTTAATTGAGCCAAAGTAAGGAAACATGACTCAAAGTCGCCCTGGTTTTGTTGCCTTGTTTGGCACAACAAAATTTGATGTGTGCGCTATGGTTAGTGGCACACTACGTAGTTTTGATTTGCGACTTTTGGAGTTATGAAATTAGTAAGCCTTCGATAAATCTGTATATGATCTTGACTATTGAGCTGCATGGATTGACTTTGTAATTTGACTTGTAATGATGTTGTATCATTGGATAAAGTAACATTTCAGAGTCACGTCATCTAAGAAATGCGAGCTTAAATGAATTAGTCATTAAGTGTAAGATGAGTAGCCAGTATGAGCAGTGTTTTGCTCTCTATCCAACTGTTGGGAATGGATGGAGCAAAATTTCACGCACTATAATAGTGTGCATTAAAGTATCACTTGAAGTTAAAAGATTAGCGCTTAGTAGCAGCAAAATCTATTAACACTAAGTGAAAAGATTAACGCCAAGTGGCTGCAAAATCTATTAGCATTGCCAACTTGTCTAACTCTGGACACTTACTGTTTCCACACTTGAGTGTGAGATATGATGAGGTGCTTCTTTGTATGATTCCTTTACGAGGCTAACATTTTATTTTGAATAATGTTTACCACTAAGCGCAAATGTTGCAACATAGTAATGAAAAGGTCAAGGCCGACAAGGTTGTTATGACTCTAAGAATTTGACGCATCGCTAGTGAGAGCTTTGTGTTGAATTAGACTCTTTAGCCTAATTCGCGCTTAAGTTACTTCAGGAGCTGTCATAGATTGATAGCTTATTCTCTCTTTCTTGTGGATAGTAGAATTAATTGTAAGTAATTATGAAGCGAGAAACAGAGATGGCAAGAGGAGTATCGTCATCTTTCAATTAGATGCAGTAAAGTGTATGGAGAATAAAATTAACTTGAAAGTGCAGGGGATTAGCATTTACTAGTTAAATTTGTGACTTAGGCGCACTTTGTATCTCCATGACATCCTTTTATGATCTAGTGAATATGAATTAGTCGTGAGTCATTACCTAGTTGGGCCTAAACCTTTAAAACTTGTCTTCGAGAACTCACACATTAAGATGATTGGAATTAGTTTATGACATTGGTCATGAACCGGTGGCTTATTATACTTAATCACATTAATGAGATGATGACACGATGGTTTGAGTAGGCCTTCTCGGGCCCACTCACTTATGACATCCTGCTCTCATGTGAATGTGTAACTTTGTTTGCAATGGGTGCGCACAAGTAAGTAGGAAAGCCGTAGAAGGTCATTTGTTTTGGCGCATTTAGTCCATTATGATATTTGTGACTAGATATGTGTAAGGGTATGATAGCTAAGCCTTAATCTCGACACATTTATAGGTTACGATACGCATCTAAGTCAAGACTATTTGATCTCCCATAAGTCAAAAGTTTTGAGATAATTTTTGACATTACACATATGAGGTCGAGATCAATTAGATAAAAGCTTTTGTGCTTTTAGTTTTGACCAAGGTGGCGAGTATCTATTCGAGTTTTTTTTGGAAAGCTATGTGAAGAGAAATGGATGCTTAGAAAATTGATTATTCCTAGTACTTAACAACACAATGGTATAGTAGAGATAAGGAATTAAATATTGTTAATGTTAGGTGGATAATGGTGCAAAATGTTTCCCAATTAGAAATTGCACTAGTTTGTTGTCTATATCCCTAACTAAGTGTCCTTCATATCAGTTTTTTACACTGCATTTAAGTAATGGGTTAGCAAAGAGCCATTTGTGGGCGAACTGTAACCATCAAAGCAGCTTATCTTTATTTTACTTCTCATAAGGTTGCGAAGTTAAGACCTAGGGTTCTATGACGCATTATTGTATGTTGTCTTGTAAACACTTGGGGTTATGTGACGCATTATTGTGTGCTATCATGTAAACCCTCCGGGTCATGTGTATATAGGTAAACAGCTTTGTGGGAGTGTAACTGAGTCACATAAAGTTTTCTTAGTAAAGGTGACGTGAATAGAGTTTTGGAACTCTATAAGATAGAGAATTCTAAGCATAGCGCTTTTATGTAGCCTAGTTGAGAATGAGAAGAAATTTCCAATATCTTAGGGACAATGGGAGCGATGTGCCTACTAATGGATAATCCATTAGAGAAGAATACTCTACATTCTTAGTTGCGTGGTAGCGAATGTGAAAATTTTTCACGTCATCACTGGGTGATTGAGAAGGAAACATTCATGATTGCTCCGCAAGATGATAAAGAGCCTAGGATAATGTCAAAGGCTCTAGTCCCCTATTTTTAGAAAGTGGATCAATGTTGCGCAGTTTAAGACAAAGTCTTTGAGGATTAACCATTTCTATAATTTGGTTGACTTTCCATTATGACGCGAAACTGTTCTAAAGTTATGCGTAATTTGGATAGTCATTGTTGAGGCATAAGGCTCGCTAGATACCGAAAAGTCACACCATTAAGGAAAGTGTAGACCATGAGAAGACTTCCTCCTGGGAGTGAGGTTATTTTGACTTAGGCTATGATTGACATAAGTTCGGAACATTGATTTGTGGACATTGTGACCCAATTTTCTCGTTAGAGAATTGGATAAGTAGAACCGTAGGGATTTACCTTCTGCTTTAATGGTGAAAATTTAGGAACGCAAAAAGGTTGCTAGTTCCAATAAATCTTTTATAGCCTAAAACAGTTATCCAAATAATGGTTCTTAGATTTTGTCAAGCCATGATAGGCCAACGATGATCGATGAAGACCACTAAGGCATGATTAATGGTCCAAAAGAAGTTTTTCCTTACTTAGTCATTATGAGCCAAGAATTTATAGGGTTGTCGCCACCTAGGGTGGGAAGTCCTCTGTTTTAGATATGATGGACATGGGTGATGTAATTTATATGCTCGGATGTACGATCCTTAGGGATTGTTTTGGGAGAATTTCTGTTTTGTCTTCGATGACTTACATAAGGAATATCCTAGAACGATTCTAGATGCAAAATTGCAAACCCATTGACTTACCTATCGGTAAAAGCCAAAGCCTTAGCTATTGAGTGAATCCTCGGATTGTCTTTGGGAGAAACAGATGACCTATATTCCTTGATCTTTTCTTTGTTGTGGGAGCCTAAAGTACGCTATATAGGCATATTCGGTATAATAAGTGTTATCTTTGGTAAATGGTCAACTGAGTGGTTTAGACATTGACCTTGCTCATTAGACTGTGGATAGAATGCTTAACTAGTAGTATATGAATTTGCTCCTTGTAAGATTCAATGTGCTAGTTGGGCGCATCAAGAATGAACGCAAATTGGTCACCAAAATATCTTTAGAGAGGTTGTTGCGCAAGAGGTAGTGATCTTGAATCACTTCATGTGGGGCGCACATGGAGGATTCCGTTGTATATGCTTATCGCAAGAGGTGCTGATAAGGCCTATGTTTGGAATCTAGAATTGCGCAAGCTATAGTCATATTTTTTAGATCGATCATTTATTTGTTGTGAGATGATGGGATGTTGACGCTATTATGGTTTGTGTCATAATGTTTAGCAGATGATGATGTCAGCAGGTAAGATTGGCTCACTCACACGAGCAATCGCCCTTGGCCCTTGGGAGCGAGCAAGGATGAGACTAGTGGTTTATTTTTTATTTGGAGCCAAGAAAGGCTTAAATTATCCACTATACTAATATCTGTACGGTGTATCGAGTATGACGTCACTCTTTTGGAAGAGTTATTCCACCATAGCATGTATTCATACTATATGTGCTTGGCGACTGAGTAATGAGGTGAGAGAATGGATCCCTGTTTCCTCACCGTGTGAGTCTTACGTGTCATTATTGATATGACTTTCATTTATGTACCCTTTTGTGACTTTTTGACTATGTCATAAGGTAAGGGGTTGATGTTCTGCTACTTTGGTATGTTGCCTGCGATCATGTATGATTCGGCCTTAAGGGACATCACTGGGAAAGCAGTCAATCCTAAACTAAATGGCATGAGGGCAAAGGGAAGATTATCTAGTATTACACCACTGTTGTATATTCACTGCCGGCAACTCACATCGCTCTGTATGAGAGGCGGATTAAGTGTGAATATATTGTAAGAATTGAGAGGGTCAAATATGCTCTTTTTGAGGGATTAGAGATGTTTTTTGGATCGGTGTAATTAGATGGGTCTGGGGTATATGAGACACTATTTCTGTTCTTTTTGGGTTGATGTCTCTATGCTGGCTCATTTTTAGTTTCTAGTATAGAGCTCCCACATGCAGGTGTTCTCAGCAGTCGCACAGTGCATTGGCTAGTACGAGATTGTTCATTTTGGGGGAGATAGAGATAGAGATGTGGTAGTGTCATGCCAACTCATGTGCGAGTGGGAGATGTTAGAAATTGAGTGCCCATGTGGCATGAGCCTTTGAACTTTTTGAACTTGAACCTTTTGAACCTTATCTATGTAAGTTTGAATTTGAATTCAAAACTTATTTGGATAACCATTCAGGATATCTATATCTATCATATCAATAGATATGGATAGATGGATAGATAGATATTGGTTGTTATATATTTGATGATATACATCTGATATGATAAGAATAATATATCGATATCAGATACGTTATTTGATTTTTACCCATAACCTTTTTTCCCAGACTCTCTCTCTAACTCTCTCCCATATGAGAACGATCCAGCTTCTGCACTGTGACTTGTGTGAGTGATACTCATTTTGTAATATCACTCCACTGCTGGGTTAGTTGTTCACATCCTAGAAGCACGTGATTTACCCACAAGATTCTTCGCTTCAGGCTCTACTAAAAGGTATGACTATGAAATTTTTCCCGCTGCGTCATAATACTTTATGATTTATAGTCTTGCACACACTTCCGTAATAAAGATACATGGAACACGTTGTGAATCATAACAGTCGAGAGAGAGAGCATGTGCAGTCGAGAGAGAGAGAGAGAGAGAGTGACTGTGATCAAGAAAAGAAAACCAAGAAAGCCGAGAGAAAGAGAGACGACAGGAGAGGGGAGAAAAGAAGGGGTTAGGGTTTTATTTTGGTCTCCATTAATTTTCTAAGTGATTATTTGATCTTCAAAAATAATAGTGAGTGCAAAACCCACTTCCCCTAGTTTATGATTAATTCATTATTTTTATTTATTTGATGTTGGTTTGATTTTGTATTTGCATGTAGAAGATGAATTGATTTCATTATTTGGTTAGATGTGTATGTAAGGTTTAGGGTTTTTATATGTATTTATTTTATTATTGTAATCACACTCATGGATATATGAAATTAAAATAAATTTAGAACCCATAGATAAATTCCTTACACTCTACTATGACTCCATGGATTGTTGTTTTATTTGAGTTTTGGTAAGAAAGAGTGTATAAAAAAAAAAGTGAGGATTATGAGATTTATTTGAATGCCTCAGGCTTAGCATTGTTATGTTTGTTCTCATGAGTAGATGAGAGATTGTGTATATATATATTGTTACTTCATTCTCAGAAATAGACGAATGCTTTGATTTACGCGTGTACGTATATGCTAACTATTCGGGGAGTGTGAGTCAAACTCGAAACAATATCCCCGTGCAAGTTTGGCTTCGGAGTAGTGTTAGGTATATGGAAGGCACATGGGATATATGTGTCGGCCGAAAGTGAAGGGCTAAAGTGGTGGAGTTAAGGTCCAAAGAATTAAATCTGAACTTATTGGTATAATTTGAATTGTATTGATTTGTACATCTTGAAAAATATTAAACAACCTCGTTAAATTATGAAATTTAAGTAGAGGCATGTATACGTAATTCTAGACAACTTTTGTGTTTTAACTTTTTACTAAAAATATCGATTAAAACTTGTAATAGGATTATCTTGGTTACAACAATTTTTGTTCATTTTAGCAATACAGATTTTAGATGCTGTTTTAACGCACAAAATGAGCTCATTTTTATTGGTTTCAAGAAAACTGAAGTAAAACGTTATTATGAATACTTTTTGTGTTTTGAAATTTTCTGAAAAAAATCATCTTAGGGTAGTTTTTTTTCGTTTTCAGTTTCAAATTTTTCAGTTGAATTCCGTCTAGGTTCTTCTATCAAAATTTTCTCTCAGTCTGTTCAGTTTCTATTGAATTCGTTCACATTTCTCTTTAGAAAATTTGATTATGTACAACTTTTATTCTTTGAGTTTTGGTCAATTCGAATGGTTTAAGCATGAAACAGTGCGTTTTTATACTTCTATAGCAATTTATTTATGATTAAATTATACTAACTTTATTTTTTGCAGAATGGTGGGTCTTACTAACTTTTTATGCAGGGATGACTCACCATATTTTTATTTTTATTTTGTTTATTTTTTTTTGTATACTCAATTTATATTTAGTTATGTACGGGTAAGAAACTAAATGCCACCGTATCTCGGGAAACTACCCATTCGTCTCGGTGCGGGTGGAACTACTTGTCTTGTCCCGTAATAAGAATTAAATGTACTTTTGTTTGTGTTTGGTGGACACATGGGTGTTACATCTTGTACTCATACCAGTATACTTGTATACTGACCCGTTTTGTCTCTTGGTATCTCGGGTGCATTTTATTTGACTGCAGCCGAGCTTCTTTTGCAAGATTAGTTAGGGTTACGGTGGTGACGAAAACATTTAGATTTTTTTGTTTCACCCCTAGGATTTGGATGATGAAATATTGATTGGGGTTTAGTCATAATTTAATATTTAATTGTCCAAATTCTAGGGTGTGACATTTTGTATTTTCACATTGAAATATGAATGTTCACATTGGTACGAGTTTAGTTTTTTTAAAAGACTAGCTGTAGGTTAATTGTAAATTGTGAGCATTCACATTCACATTGTATTTTGATATAAATTTTATTTTTTTGAATGTTAGTTGTATGTTTGTTGTTTTTATTACTATGCTTGTTAGTTGAACAATCATTTTATTATCATTGAATAATTGAAATAACCGATTTTTTCTTTTTGCAATTTTGTTTTATGTTTTCACGTTATAGTGTGAATGTTCACATTGGTATGCGTTTATTTTTTTAAGGGTAGTTGCATGTTAATCGTGAACTGTGAATATTCACATTGTATTTTGGTATAAGTTTTATTTTTTTAAAGGTTAGTTGTATATTTACCGTTTATTGTAAACATTCATATTGTACATTGGTATGTATTTTATTTTTTCGAAAGTTAATCGTATATTTATTGTCGACTGTGAACATTCACGTTGTATTTTGATTTTTGTTTAGTTTTTTTTTTTTTTTTTTAGTTTTAAATTTTCACATTATAAAAAAGTGTGAAAGTAGGATATTTATTAACTTCCATAATTAAAAAAAAAAATTAAATAGGATATTTATTAGTTTTTATGATTTTCTCCTAATACATAGATTCTAATTCAAATGGGATAAGTATTCAAAATAGAGTAATTTTCTCTTAAAATATAGATTTAGTTTCCATTTTTTGTGCTAAATCTAAAGTTTGGATTTGTGGTCATTTGAATAGCTGAAGGACTAAATGGATTATTACAAATTAACTTGGATTTATTGGTATATAAGTATTAGAAATAGGATTTTTGAAAAAATCACCCAATAAAAATATACGAATTGAAAATTCAAAAAATTATTTTTAGAAATTGCAAACTAAACATAATTTTTTTGGGACAAATTATACTGCTAGTCCCTATACCTTGATCCTTGTGCCATTTGGGTTCCTGTAATTTCAATTGGCTCAATTTTGATCCTAAAATTTTGATTTTGCCTCAAATTGATCAAATTGATTTCTATTGTTAGCTTTTTATTTTTTATAATTTTTATGGCACATGTACACATAAAAAGCATTTGCTATGCTTTTAAAGACAAAATTATAAATTTGATCAATTCAATGACTTAACTTTAACAAACTCGTTGATAATTTTTCGTCAAAAAATCCTAACGAAATTATCAATTAGACCAAATTGATTTAAAATCTAAAATTAAGGATTAAAATTAAGCCAATTAAATTCTGGTAAAACACCAATCAGTGTGTTTGGTTTGAGTTTTCTGGATTAAGTTTTTTGAAAACTGACTTTTTTGGTTTTCGTATTTTTTTGTTTTTAGTGAATATTTTTAAAATTTTAAACATTTTTTTTTACTTTTTTAGATGCACCTTACTTAGATGTATCTAAAAAGTAAAAAATTTGTGAAAAAATATTTTAAAAAATTAATAAATACATAAAAATATAAAAAATGTACTGAATTCTTGTATTTTTTTTGTATTTTTGGTATTTAGTGAATTTTTAAAAGATTTTTTTTACAATTTTTTACTTTTTAGGTGTATTTATGTTAGGTGTGTTTAAAAAGTAAAAAAATTACTTAAAATATTAAAAAAATTCAGTAAAAACAAAAAAATACGAAAAATAAGAAAGTAGAATTTTCTGAAAAGTGTTTTTTGAAAAGTGAAAACAAGCAAGGTGAATAAATCTCAAAATATGATCTTGTGAACTGTTTAGTCCTCCATTTTTTCTTATGAGCCCAAAGGTCCCATTATAGTGGAAATTGCATAAAAGGGTAGTCACTTACATGTTTAGATTTAATTTTTTAGGGATAAAAGTGGGTTTCTCAAAATGTAAAATTACACATTTGGGCAATTTGCATTATAGAAGTTTTAGATTTTCCCTCATTTTAGAACAAATCTCGCATTATGAACGAAAACCTAACACTCTAATGTAATACTTCAATAGCGTAACACTTCAATGTAACACACTAAAAAACTCATTGGTATATTTTTTCTAAACGTAACAACGTCACACTAAAAAAAAACTCTTTGGTGTACTTTTTCCAAATGTAACGCTTCAATGTAACAAAAAAAAAAAATTCTTAGTGTACTTTTCTCAAACGTAACACTTAAATCAGTATAATCTCAAACATAACATTCAAATGTAACATACTCCAATGTAACACATGTACTTTTTTCAAACGTAACACAATTTGAAATTATACATTTGCCCAAAACATACTAAGGAATATTTATACTCCTTTTGGAATGGTTTTGTAGCGCCCCCAAAAGTACACCATAAATATAACCCAAAAGCATATCTAAATGACAGCACAAGTCAGGGTATAATGTTCTTTCATTTCATAACATAAACAGTACTAAGGGTTTAACATAAATAAATGCCCTATGGGCTTACATCTTTCCAAGTCTTGGCTTGGTTACAACAAAAAAAAGGCTAGCTCATACAATTAAAGCATTAGGCTATACAAAAAAAAAAGAAACAAGACAAACAAGCTCTTGCTTTCCAAAAGTCCCTCCAATGCTATTGCCTTGGTGGAGGCATGCCATCAATACCTAAAAATATTTTTCCCAAATAAGGTGAGCCACAGCCATGCAGGAATAATCTAACACAATATATGAGGTTTAACAGAGATATAAGTATGAAGTGCATATACAATGCATATGATAAAACAATCACAAATCTGTGTTCTCATAAGGTACCAAATTCAAATCTCAATCCGTATTCCTTTGATTCATTTTAAGTTCATTATTCTTCTCAATTCATGAGTCAATGGCGTTATCTTTCAACAACCAACCTAAGACTACAACTCAAAGGTTTTCCAATCATACAAAACACAAATAAACACTTTAAACTGCCATTTTACGGATATTTCGTCCACGGGATCGGTACCCATGTATAAATTTCGAGACTTTCACCCAGGAGACTCCGGCCAACTTAATTATAATGGAGCCCATCTCTTTTCTCCTCCCAAACAATCATACATATACAATGTATTTAAAAATATAATCACATATGGAGTACATCCTCTTTCTTCTCCCAAATAATCATACATATACAATGTCTTAAGCATAGTCATATTCAATGACAACCAACAAGAGATTAGTTTTAATTTACCTAATCCTCATGCAATTTCTATAACAATCATAGCTATCTTCCACCGATAGCCTAACACAGTTATTTCTAAATAGATATACAATATCAAGATAGACAGTTTATTCAAAATTTCCAAAGGTGTGAGATAATACATATCCAATTCCGCCATTTATATCAATAATCATCCAATTTCACATTTCCAATGTCAATTTCAATTATTTATACAAAATAACATCTTAATCCAATTAGGGAAAATTTCCCCTTTTTTCAAATATCAACCCATATACCAAAATCAATCATTTTAACACAACATGGCCTCATATTCAAACCCCATACCCATTTATTTCACATTCATCAAAAACCCCTCTTTTCATTTCATACCCAAACCCTAGGTTGATCAAACCACTTCCAAAACCCACCATTGTTACACAATGACAAATAACTAAGCTAAAAATCATATTAGAGTGTAGAAAAATCCCTACCTTAAGTTAGAAGACCAAGCAAAGCAAAGGTGAAACTCCAACAATGTTGAAACCAACTTCTAATCGGATGAAAACGGAGATCTTGAGATGCTCTAACTTTTTAACAAAGGTATTAGGGTAGGGAACCCGCTAGATCAAGGTCAAAATGTAGAGAGAGAGTGTATTTTAGAGAGAGAGGGTCAAGATTTAGGTTTTTAGAAAGTTTTAGAGAGAGAGAGAGCGGAATGAAAAAATGATATAAAATGTCACTTTCGCAATCTGATATACGTATAGTCTGCTCGAGCAGAAGAGTTGACGCTCGAGCATCAGACACAAAGTTTTGTTCCGCTCGAGTGCATAATACACACATCGAAAACTTTTGTAGACAACAAGCAGACCGCTCGAGCAAAATAAAGTCCGCTCGAACGCCAAACTGCTTGAGCGTAGGAAACACCGCTTGAGCGTGGAAAACACCACTCCAGTACTTTTGCAGACGTGCCAAATACTGAGAGTTTGCAGATCCCGCTCGAGCGCAAGAAAGGCCGCTCAAGCGGAGGACCAAAAATCTGGGCAACATAAGTTTTGAAAACCATGCAACCAACCTATTCTAAACACATCCAACACGCCTAAATAACCAAATTTAAGGAGGAATAAAGAAAAGGGCAATAACCAATATTCAGAAACCATACCAACCCGAGTTCGGAATACAATAAGTGACGGGTCAAACCGGAATCCCTATAGGTTTGAAAAATCTCACATTTTCTTTTAGTGTGTTACATTTGAGAAAAATACACTAAAAAGTTTTTTTATGTGTTACATTAGAGTGTTACACTAAGGAGTTTTTGTGTCTGTTACATTAGAGTGTTACATTAAAGAGTTTTTTTAGATTATTATATTAGAGTGTTACATTTGAAAAAAATACACTAAGAAATTTTTTTTGTGTGTTACATTAGAGTGTTACATTAAGGAGTTTTTATGTGTGTTACATTAGAGTATTACACTAAAGAGTTTTTTTAGAGTGTTATATTAGAATATTACATTTGAAAAAAATACACTAAGGAGTTTTTTGTGTATTACAATAAGGAATTTTTGTGTGTTACATTAGAGTGTTATATTAAGAAATTTTTTTTGAGTGTTACGTTTGAAAAAAAGTACAGTAAGAAATTTTTTTATGTGTTACATTAGGGTATTACATTAAGATTTTTTTTAGTATTACGTTGGAGTATTATAGTTTAAAATTATACATTTGGCCAAAACTTACCAAGTAGTTTTTGTACTCCTTTTGAAATGTTTGAAAAATTTCACATCTTTTTGGAATGTTTGAAGAATCTCATATTTTAAGTCATTTTTGTATTTCTTTTGAAATGTTTTCAAAATAAAAAAGATTTTTATATAAAAATTCATCCAAAATTTAATTCCCATATATTGTGTACCTTACCTTTTTAGCACAAAAGAAAAAAAGAGAAGGAACATAATAGAAATAAGGGTATAACCGTAAATCTAATTTTTAAATAATATTAAATCTACTTTTCCAAAATTAATGAGACTAATTGGTCTATAAGAAAATTCTTAGAACTAAATGGATCATTATTCCTTAAGATGAGATTTATAAGTAAATTTTCCTTAAAATTGTTGGGAACAAAATGACATAAAGATCAAAATATAGGAATTACTCGTTTAATTTGTGGGTTTTTTATTTTAAAAAAAATTAAAGTAAAAATGAAAAATGCATAAAAAGCAACAAGTATACTCCAACCCTGTTTGAAAATTGACTATAATTGATTTTTTAATTTTTTATAAAAAAAATATACAAAAATAGACAATGTAATGTGACAATTGATATAACTTTTTGGGCTCATTTCACTGAACATGACAAATTTGCCACTTTATTCCTGAAATGGAGTGGAATTTTAGTTTATTACCATACTAAGGTAAAATATGAATAGTAGATTTTTTTTTTTATTTAAAAAAAAGGTGATTTTCAATCATATTTTTCAACTTGAATGGTAAAAAAGTTTTTAAAAAAACGTGAATGATGTTCACATTTGACTCGTTCGGCAAATAAGGCAGTTGAAACTCTTATATATCTGGCCATATATTTATTTTTTTAAAGAAGTACAATTGTAGTCACGCAAAAGCTCTAAACTATATAGTGGAACCTATCTGTGTAGAAACGTTGGTCTCCAAAAGAATCAATGTAGCCACCTGTATAATCTAGATTGGGTGATTGTTGACGAGAACCACTTGCCATTCCAAAACTACTACAACTTTGGCCACTGCAATTTGCATCCATATGTATGAAACCTGGATATAGTTATATGCAAATTAAGTTGTTGTGTTTTAGTAAATATAATATGTTCTATTATATAGACAACGAGAAATCACATTATTGCAAGTGGACAAAAACTTACGTTTCTACAGTAAATAAGTACTTTAGTCACATGTATGTGTTGTCATATCAAAGTCAATACTTCATATTAATATAGAGGTCTGATAATTAACAATAAAATAGACAAAACAATGGCATACGATGACGTGACGACCCACTACAAATATTTACTAACATAGCATCACATGACTAGCATGACATGACATGACTATTCACTGAGATAGCATGACATAACTAGTCATTGCATACTTCACATTCACTGAGATATCATGAGCAACATATCTGAAGAGTTGCATCAAATAAAGTAGATAAAATAATATCACGAGCAACAAGCCACAAACAACAAACTGATTGGACCAAACAATATGTAGAACATAACTGATAAAGAAATGACTATACAAGTCACTGATACATTAATGTTTTTCTCTCTCCTAGTTCTTATACTATATACGCCTCTCAATATGTGGCCAGCATGCACGTGTCTCTTTCTTGCTTGGTGCCCTTCCCTCAGAGTCAGTACTACTTGTGGGAGCTGAATTTTAAAGGAGGCATACTTTAA
The DNA here is from genome assembly GCF_055761805.1 of Camellia sinensis. NCBI lineage: Eukaryota > Viridiplantae > Streptophyta > Magnoliopsida > Ericales > Theaceae > Camellia > Camellia sinensis. Next base: position 21,844,632 of record NC_138966.1, read on the forward strand.
CAGACAGGTATTGCCCGGCTCTGTCCAGAACCATCAGGATGCCGAATATAAAGGGCAGATGGGCCGAATAGGTACTGAGCTATGGAGCCGAGTAAATATGAACATAATGAGCGAAAAGTGGACCTGGCCCCGACGACCAGGGAACGAGTATAAATAAAGGAATAGCAGACTGAGAAATGTATGTGATAATTGTGGTGTTTAACTTAGAATACAAGTAATCTAGAACGAGAGACTGACTTGTCCGTCGGAGTGCTAATTTCGGCACCCCCGATCGGAGTGTTTACTTCCTTTCAGGTGCCTATCCGTGGATCATGAGTGTCCCCTAGGATCGGAAGAGTATTTCCAAAAACCACTTCCCCACAACTGGCGCTGTCTGTGGGAATACTCAAGAATATCCATGGCGAACGTGACGGAGGACCTTCTAATAGTCACAGATGAAAACACGCAGGTAGATGTTTTCACTCCAACAAACACGCACGGATCGGAGCTTATCCCAGCAAGATGCGTTTTGAACTTCGCCTCACCTTCGACTCCAAAACATGAGGCAATGCAAGTGATCATGGAGCAGGCAAAGCAAAATGAGCAGAGGTTGGAAAACTTGATCGATAAGAACGAGCGCCTCCGTCAAGATTTGGCTTTAGAGGTAGCAAAATCCAAACAAACCGTGCCCCAAAATCCCGAGCGACCACTGAAAGCAGGTGATCGATAACCTCGAGTCCAGCTTCAAGACACCGATAGCAGCTCCGACTTATTATCTCTGGATCCCAAGAAGAATGGACGATATGAAGTTTCCAGTTCCTTCGAAGAAAGTCCGCATATAAAGTGGGACCCCTCGTTCTACACCAGGCCATCAGAAGTGGTGGCGCCTCCCGACACGACAAGAAAGGATAGGCGGTGTGAATATCGTGAAAATCAAGATCGTGACAGTAGCTATGCCATGAAAGACCTTCAGGAGTTGGTCCGAGATGTTCAGCCCCAGCAACATGCCCAAACGTGCGCAACTTGACCAATTGTACTTCGGCGGGAATCACCTCCGCTTGCAGTCATCCATATGATATACAGCCTGCCAACGCCCTCAGCCATGCATACAATTCAAACACACCCTGCATCCCAGAAGCAACTCACGCCGGTGAAACGACCGCATGAAGCTCCGCATGACTCTGATCTTATCACCTTCGACGATTCTGATCTTATTGGCATAACAGTCTCCCACATTGATCCACTGGTTATTGAACTACGTGCCAACCGATTTACTATCGAGCGCGTTCTCATAGACCAGGGAAGTACTTCTGAGGTTATGTATTACAAGACCTTCATCAAACTTGGCTTAAAGGAATTAGACTTGTCTCTAGCTCCTTATCCATTATTCGGTTTCAACGCAAATCCAGAATATCCGTTGGGGAAAATCATACTACCCGTCCGAGCAGGCTCCCGGACTTTGGATATGGAATTCTTGGTCGTCAGGCTGCCTTCGCCGTACAATCTCATCATGGGACGAACTTGGTTGCATACTATGTGGGCTGTCCCAAGCACCTATCATCAGCTTTTGCGCTTCCTGACAGAATACGGCATCGAGCAGATCCGTGGTTCCCAACAATCGGCACAAGCATGCTATCTCCTCTCCGGAAAGACGCCAAAGGATTTGCAAGTTAATTCCATCGAGGTGCCGGATCGTGAAAGCCTTGATGATGTCGGGCGGCTCCCGAATGAGAAAGCCACGGAAGACTTAGACCGAATTGAGATTGACGGCAATCCAGAGAGATTCTTCATGGTTGGCGTCTCCTTGAATCAAGCCGATAGACAGCAGCTAGTATCCTTCCTGCTCGATAATCTTGATGTATTTGCATGGACTCCATATGAAATGCCAGGCGTCGACCCAACTGTTTCCGAGCATCGTTTGAATGTTGACCCTAAGTGCAAGCCGATCGTTCAGAAAAGCCGGCGATCTGCCGTAGAGCACACTACCGCCGTGATTGAAGAGGTTGACCGGCTGCTTGATGCAGGGGCAACCGGGGAAGTTACCTACCCCACATGGCTCTCTAATACTGTAGTTGTGAAGAAGAAGAATGGTACATGGCGAGTCTGCGTTGATTTCACGGACCTAAACAAAGTCTGTCCCAAAGACTATTTTTCTCTCCCAAGGATAGACCAACTGGTAGATGCTACAGCACGCCATCAGCGCATGAGTTTCCTTGATGCTTACAGAGGCTACCATCAAATTGCCATGCATCTGGAGGACCAGGAGAAAATTGCATTCCTCACCCCAAGAGGAACCTACTGCTATAAGGTTATGCCTTTTGGGCTGAAGAACACGGGGGCAACCTACCAGAGACTAGTCACCATCATGTTCAAAAAGTAACTCGGTCGCACAATGGAAGTGTACATTGACGATATGGTGGTCAAGTCAAAGGTAAAGCAGAATCATATAGCCGATCTTGAAGAAACATTCGGCATCCTACGCAAATATGGAATGAAGCTGAATGCTTCTAAATGTGCCTTTGGAATCAGCTCTGGCAAATTCTTGGGATATATCGTCAATCACCGAGGAATCGAAGCTAACCCAAGGCAAATCACAGCAATCTTGGAGCTCAGCTCCCCCCGATCAGTAAAAGAGGTGCAAAAGTTAATGGGGATGGCCGCCGCGCTCAACAAGTTCATCAGTCGTTCCACAGATCGCTGCCAACAATTCTTTCATACACTACGACAGGGCAAGGCTTTTGAATGGTCCTCTGAATGCGAAGTCGCTTTCAACGGCCTTAAGACTTACCTCCGCTCAGTACCACTCTTGGCAATGCCCTCTCTTGGTGACCCGCTCATTATGTATCTGGCAGTTTTCGACCGAGCCGTCAGTGCCGTGCTGATAAAGGAAGAGCTGGGAGAGCAACGGCCGGTGTATTATGTGAGCAAGGCAATGGTTGATGCCGAAACACGCTACCTTCCGCTGGAAAAGCTCATCCTAGCCCTAGTCATGGTGGTGAGGAAACTGATGCATTACTTCCAGGGTCATAGCATTGGGGTGCTAACAGACTATCCCCTCTGGTCTGTACTACGCAGTGTAGAAGCTTTCAGATGTGTTTCAAAGTGGGCTCTAGAACTCGGCCAATACGATATTCAATTTCTACCCAGAACCTCAACCAAAAGGCAGGTGCTTGCCGACTTTGTTGCCGAATTCACTAGTGTCCTGACCGACTTCAAGCCTGACAAAATTTGACCGAAGCCGAACTGGAGGATTTATGTTGGGGATATTTGGCAGTTGTATTGCGATGGATCGTCCAATCTGCGGGGCAGTGGAGCCAGAGTTGTCATCATGTCTCCTGACGGCGCAATAATTGAGCAGGCCGTCAAGCTTGGCTTTGAAGCATCAAATAACGAAGCTAAATACGAAGCCCTCCTAGCCGGTTAACAGAACGCGCACGTTCTTGGCGCTCGGCGTTTGCTTGTGTTTTGTGATTCAAAACTGGTGATCAACCAGCTAAATGGGGAGTACGCGGCAAGGAACGACCGCATGGCGGCCTACATAAAAACGGCCAATTCCTTGTTGGCAAAATTCGACCATCATGAGTTGAACCAGATAACACGTGATCAGAACACCCATGCAGACACCTTGGCTTGCCTAGCCTCCGCCATCAACTCAGAGATTAAATGGACTATCGAAGTAGGTTTCATCCCGGAGCCAAGCATTGGCCCTTCGGAGGAAGTCCAGATTAATGTTATAGAATCTGCCCCAAGCTGGATAGATCCCATTGCTGCTTTCCTGTCTGACCAACTCCCAGAGGAGAAGAAAGAAGCGTACAAGTTGCAAAACAAAGCCATGAGATACTACTTAGATCCGCAAGGAGGGCTCTATAAAAAATCCCTCTTTGGTCCATATTTGGAATGCGTGCACCCAGACAAAGTCGAGGAGCTTCTGACTGAGATACGTGAGGGCAGTTGTGGTGCCCATTCTGGTGGGCGTTCTTTGGCCCATCGAGCTATAACGCAGGGGTATTATTGGCTGACAATGAGAGCGGACGTCGAGTGTTATGCGAAAAAGTGTGAACAGTGCCAGAAGTTCTCCCCACTGACCCATTTGCCCGCAGAAGAGCTGAACTCTATTACTAGTCCCTGGTTGTTCGCCCAGCGGGGGCTCAATATCATAGGACCATTGCCGAGGGCCCTAGGGAATAAGCGATACTTGATCGTCACAACAGATTACTTCACAAAATGGGTCGAAGCAGAGGCATTAACACACATTCGAGACGTTGATGTTAAATGCTTTGTGTGGAGGAACATCATAACACAATTCGGCATTCCAAGAGCCCTTATTTCAGACAACGGCACACAATTTGATTGTGGTGTTTATCGAGAACTGTGCAACAAATATGGTATCCAGCCGTATTTTTCTACGCCGACTTATTGTAGACGTCCCCGAACGTCCCGGGAGGGAATCCCCTGTTTTGTTCATTGGGCTCACTACAGTTCAGGACTCAATGTCACGGTCCTGTATCTAATCTCGCAGAGTGCAATGCAAGACCGATGAATCATCAAAGAGTCCAGATCTGACAAATCGTTTTGAAAACAGATTTTTAGAAAGAAGTGCCAAACATGGACTGCTTTGCCAGATACAGAGTCGCCACCTAAATATTTATTTTGAGGGATTTAGGAAACCTTGACTCGTGCCTAAGGCCACGTGTCCGTCATCACCAAAGTTGCCTCGGCTCGGGAACTTGGGTACGATTGGGGAAAGTTAGCTATGAGCACCCCCACTCGCCCGATCAAAGATCGGCCTCTACTAAGCATGATATCTTGTTTTTGAAAACACATGTGCTCTTATTCTGGTTATTTAACCTAGAATTACTATGTGATGCGCATAGCATACAAGTATAGACTGGATTGCCTAAGTTGGAACAAAGCATCTCATATCCATTTGTTTTGGAAAATGGATTGAGGTTTGCTACTCGCAAGTAGGCTAAAACACGGGTTTCGACGAATTATTCCAATTCAAGCAACCCAACCTTCACCCACAGGCATTTAGGCAGGTATATCATATAAGCAGTTAGCCTCATGGCAAGCATGCTTTCATGTTAATACTCACATACATGCAAGATGGTAAAGCATAAACACTCACAGTGTACTCCGAGCCAAAACAAAAACTAGTTAGTAATCAATGCATGATCCCAGTTCATGTTAAGATGGCTAATGCAACACATGCAAAATGAAACTAAGATGGGCTCGGCTATTCTAAGATGGCATGTGAGATCCTACAACTAACATGTATTCAACTTGGAATTGAAATATAATGCAGTTAGTATGATGCGCTAGAGCCCAGTGCATGCAAGACATATGAATGATGCAAACATGCATAGCATAAGGATGCTAATTGAAATATGCCCTAATACTAACCATCATAAGCGGTTAAATAAAAGGGAGAAAGACGTGGGGTTGGAAGACATGCATCACACACACGCACACTTATTACAAAATTGCCCTCTCTCGGAGGGTCCAAATAAATAATACAAACCGAATAAATAATAGCTACAACTAATTATTACACAATTCTTAACTAATTAAACAAATTAATTAAGTTATGAAAAACAGTAAAACAGCCTCGAGAAGAGGGATGAATGCATGCTTGGTCGGCTTCGCCCGAAAATCCATTGCCATGCCTTATGTTGCCTTTGTTTGCACTGTTTTGTTCCTCTGAAAATTGCACAAGTCTCTAGAACACTTCTAATCCACCTCATGGATGCTGTGAGAGGCCATCGGCCAAGAGGGGTGGCCATCGGCCACTGGAAAATGGTCATCGACCAGTTGTGAGGATATCAGCCAAGTATGGTTGGTCGGTCGGTCGGCACTGAAAGAAGTCGACCGACTATTTATTCCTGCAGAACCCTGTTTTGCTGCAGTAGAGGGTAAACAGAGCATGGAAATGCATTTACCAGACAATGTTTGCACAATCACACTCCCTATCATGTTTAAGACTCCAGGGAGTGTAGTTCTTCAACCCTCGGACCATCAATCACGCATTTCAATGCATGATGGCCAAAGAATCCAAGTGTGCAACTCAATATGGAATGAAATGCACAAAACACATAAAGGGCCCTAACCTCTATCATGATTGATCAAGAGGCAAGGGATGCATGCTCAATGCTATGCAACCTAAGCATGCAAACAAACTAATGCAAAATGAGTATGCTAGCAAGCAATATGCAATAGGCATACAACCTAAATATGCAAACATGCAACCTAGCATACACAATGCTATGGACTATATGGCACACACAATGCTATATGAACTATGGCATGCTCAATGCAACTAACCACCTAACATACACAATGCAAGGAGTGACATGGCATGCACAATACTAACAACATAACATGCACAACACATTGTAACATGACATACACAATGCAAGATGGACTTAAACTAAAATGAATGGGCCTCAGCCACACTCAAATCAGTGGCCAAACATGACGAAAACAAAGCAATGACACACATGCAAGAATGCAAGGGACCAAACCTAGGGCATAACATGCAACTCTACCAAGGCATGGCAGGGATGAAATATAGCGTACAATGGGACATTTTCTAGCTCTGAAATGACATGCAAGATGGTCCCGAAACATGCAAACACCTCACTTAATGCATGTAGGGTGGCCCAAATACCGAAACTAGTGAAGTGTATTACACCATAGCCATGCAAAGCAATGCACAAATGGCTAAACCAGCCCCAAACAATCCCTATGTAGGTCCAAGACAGTGGGAAAATGGTCTAAAATGGTGGCTCAAAATGCATAGAAATGAAGCTCATGCAATGGTCCGAAAACGAGACATTTATGCACAACTCTCAAACGCATTTAAAGAGTGGAAAACATGGAAATATGGCATGCATATAAGCTCTGAAATATGATATACAATGGCCCCAAAACATGGAAACACCTCAACGCAAGCATGCAATGGGTCCCAAAACTCAAAGCTAGGCAAGGGTATTGAACTACAACCATGCATAGCAGGCATTATTTGACTATGAGGCATAAAAATAGAGCTAAGGCAATCTAAAATATGCACAAAATTAGTTTAAAGCATGGCCAAAAAGTGCTAGAATCAAGGGTCAACATAGCATGCAATGTAAGCTAGTTAAAGAGGATTTGCATTACAAGTATGTGAGGCAATCAAGAGGTCACCGAACCAGCAAAAGTCAGAAGTATGCCATGTCAAATAATGCCCAAAAACTCATGGAAACAAGGTCAATGCATACAAGAATGATATGTTTCTTTGAAAGCCAAAAAGAGGATTATTCTACACATGCAAGATGGACACCCCACATGACAAAACAACCTCTAGAAAGAGGTTATGAAGGCCCTAAAACTCATTGAAAAGGGCCTGAAATGAGGCTAGGAAGCATGCAAGTAAAGGCTCCTTTGAAAGGCTATGAAGAGGGTTACTCTACACATGCAAGAGGGACACCTAATATGGAAAAAAAAACTCTGGGAAAAGTTCATGCTAGTCCTAAAACTCATAAAAAATGGCCTGAAACATGCTCAAGAAGTGTGCAAATATGGGCTTCTTTGTAAAGCCAACAATGCTAGTAAACAAAACAAGGGGTGAGAGGGTCACCCCTCTCTGATTTTGGGGCTCAAAACAGCACACTAGCCACTACAAATCCATTGGATTTCAGTGGCTAAGAGGTCAAACAAAGGCCAATGCAAAGGCCTAGATACATGGCTCACAACAAAGTCAAAACAAGCATGCAAAGGGGGGAGATGACCCCCAACAGAAAAATGACCTTAAACAAACTTCAAGAGGAGCTCAAAATAAGACTTTTTTTAGTTTATGACAAAGTCTAAATATGCTTTCAAACTAGGCTAAAATATGAAGCAAAATAATGTCAAAAAGAGGGAAATAGAATGTTACCCTTGTAGAGAAGACCTCCAGCAGCTTCTGGACCAAAATGGCAAACCTTCAACCTCTGAAAACCAGCTCCAAGGTGCTTAGAGTGATGGTGGAGGTGTTAGGATAGGAGGTGGTGTGTAATGGCCAAGAACAATGGAGCTTTGGAGCTTGAAATAGAGAGATATAGGGAGAGGTGTATGTATGCCTTAGCCAAAAAATCTGAACCCTTGCAATGGAGAGGGAGGGCTTCCTTTATAGACCAAGGAGACCGAAGCTTCTCCAAGAAGCCAAGAAGCAAGGCCAAAGATCCTCCATACACGTGTATGGAGGATCCAGTCTGTGCCCTCCAGCTGGCACAGCTGGCATCCATTCAGTCTGTAGAATACGTAGGAAGGCCGCCGGCCAGAAAAATTGGTCGGCCGGCTACTATAAATGGTCGGCCTGCTACTTATTTGGTCAGCCGGCACATTGTTCTGGTCGGCCGGCACATTGTTTGGTCGGCTGGCAGAAAAAATCTGCTCTGCAGGTCCAACTTCAAACGGGCATAACTCCTTCATATGAACTCCTTTTCAGGTCATTCTTGTGTCCAAATTGAAGCCCCAGAAGTAAGATTTCCAATGGAACCAGCCTTGCATCAAAATTCTAACTATGCAAAAATTTATGCTTGTTTTGGTGAAGGTTGCTCAGTTTCGGTCCAACCGGGATGATGCCCAACTTCAACCAATCATATCTCCTTCATCCGGACTCGGCCTTAGGAGATTCTTGAGTGAAAAACGAAGCCCCAGAAGTCTTCTTTCCAACGGTGGTGACCTCATAGCTTAACGTCGAGTGTATAGACAGATAAGCCTGATTTAGCGAGGACCGCCCGACTCTCTTTTAGCGATTCATGCCCAACTTCTTTCTCAACTAAGTTTCTTCTCTCCACTCCTCTTTTCTTCAACTCCGAACCTCCGAACAAGGTGTTTTGAAAGATTTTTCAAAGACTTCATCTCTCTTTTATTCATTTCCACTTTGTCCTTGCTTGGTTTATCGAAAAGCGCATCATTTGACAAAATGCGAGCCTCGGAACATCGTAGGAACTTTATTTTTGAAAGAGAGGATTTTAAGATCCAAAATCTTTTGGTCCAACAACGGGGTGTGAGGTTTGGATTTGACGCTCTCCTTGCCAAAGAAATCGACCTTTTGCATAGCATAACCTACACATCTTTCACCACCAAAGAAAACCATCAGTAGCGCCCAAGTCTTAAGGGCGGTCAAAAATGGGGTGTCTACACTTATCCCCAAAGCAATGGTCAGGCCGAAGCTTCGAACAAATCCATCCTAGACGGCATCAAGAAAAGGCTGGAGAAAGTCAAAGGCAAATGGGTCGAAGAATTGCCGAGTGTATTGTGGGCTCATCGAACAACGCCGAGGAGATCAACTGGAGAAACTCCGTTTTCCCTATGCTTTGGCAACCAGGCGATCTTACCCCTGGAGATCGGCCCGCCGACCCTCAAGTCGCAAGTTTTTGATACAGGCCGAAACGACATGATGTTGGCTTTGGATTTGATTCTAATCGAGGAACGAAGAGACCGCGTCCTTGCGTCCATGGCACGGTACTAGCAACAGTTGGTGAAATCATACAATCAACGAGTTCAGCTGCGCCGCTACACACCAGGAGAATTGGTCCTGAAGAAGGTGCTTCCAGTCGACAGGAAGTTGGCTGATGGAAAACTTGGTCCAAACTGAGACGGCCCCTATCAAATAGATTCCATTGCAGGAACAGGGGCATATCGACTGAAATATATGACAGGAAGGAATCTTCCAAGGCCTTGGAACTCAACCCACTTGCGAAAGTTTTATCATTAAACCCGACCTGTGGGGAATGATTTTAGTGTTAAACGATTCGCCACGTACAAATTTCACTTTTGTAATACGAGGATTCTAGTCGAAAATTGTTCTAAAAGTGTTCCGAAAAAGCCTCCGGATTCAGAGCGCCCTTCGTGGATATCACGATCGGCCACTCAAAGTCTCCGGATTCGGAGCCCCTTCGGCGCATGATGCTGTTGGGCCGAAAAAGCCTCCGGATTCGAAACGCCCTTCGTGGATATCACGATCGGCCACTCAAAGTCTCCGGATTCGGAGCCCCTTCGGCGCATGACGCTGTTGGGCTGAAAAAGCCTCCGGATTCGGAGCGCCCTTCGTGGATATCACAATCGGCCACTCAAAGTCTCCGGATTCAGAGCCCCTTCGGCGCATGACGCCATTGGGCTGAAAAAGCCTCCAGATTCGGAGTGCCCTTCGTGGATATCACGATCGGCCACTCAAAGTCTCTGGATTCGGAGCCCCTTCGGCGCATGGCGCCGTTGGGCCGAAAAAGCCTCCGGATTCGGAGCGCCCTTCGTGGATATCACGATCGGCCACTCAAAGTCTCCGAATTCGGAGTCCCTTCGGCGCATGACGCCGTTGGGCCGAAAAAGCCTCCGGATTCGGAGGGCCCTTCGTAGATATCCCGATCGGCCAATCAAAGTCTCCGGATTCAGAGCGCCCTTCGTGGATATCCCGATCGGCCACTCAAAGTCTCTGGATTTGGAGCCCCTTCGGCGCATGACGTCGTCCAAGCCTGAGCCTGGAGCCGAACAAATACCTAAAGAAAATGCCGGATTCGGAGTCTTATCAACACCGTTTTTGGGCAATGTAACGAGCATACTCAATAAATATTTAGTGACGTGCTCCATTATGACGAGCCGGCTAAAACCGTTTATTCGAACAATCTCTATCCAATGAAGCACAAAACATGCAAACATATATACGCCAAAGAATTACATAATTACGCAATTTGATAAGTAATTATAAGGCAATAGGAATATTAACAACATAGCATTTTATTCATTTGACAAGTAATTACATAATTTTCGACGCAATCCGCGCCTGAACATTACAATGAATATTCTTATGCGGCCACTCCCTCATCGTCGCTCTTTTCGACCTCAAAGGCGGAAAAGGGAAAATGATTGCGTCGGTACCGCAGCAACGCCGAATCGACACCCTTTGCTTGAAGAGCCTCTGCGGCCTGAAGTGCCGTGATCCAACCGTGCTTAAATCCCCGATTCTCGTATCGGCAGAACTTCTCTGTAAGCTTCTCCTTCATTTTGTCGATCCTAACCTTCCGGCCCGCATGAAAGCCTTGCTCATAACCTTTGGATCTCGCATTTTCTACGGCAAACATGCTAGCCGTGTCTCGATCGGCAATGACATGACTCAATAGCCGTTGGGTCACCCTTTCGTCCATGATTGGATTAGATCGACCCGCCACTTGCAGCTCGACAGCTTTAGCCATCCTAAGCTCATTAAGTTCGCGCTCGGCTTTCTCTGCCCGAACCTTCGAACTGCGGACCCGTTCGTCCATCTTCTCTATCTCCCGCTGCGCAGCGCGCAGGCACATGTCGACTTCGTAAGCGGTGTACAGCCCCTTCACTGCCCCGTGGATTCCCTCTCGAAAGACATTAAAATCTTGTCGGCCAATCATCGACTGCTACACCTCCGGTGGAAAAATCTGTCGAGCAAATTCGACAGCCACTACTGGGTCCCTGATAATGGAGTCCGCCTCCGTCATCGGTCTATTCCCCATGAAAATTGCGAAACTCAACGGTCGCGGTCGCGGAGAGCTTCCCCGCTGCTGTTTCTCCTTTCGGGGTGATCTACTTCGACGACTTGGAGGCTGGCATTTTTCCCATTCTTTGGACGCCCCACTTCCTGCACGGGTGGTTTCTCTGCTGCGATTCATCGCAGTATCAAGCTCAGCCAAAGTTCGACCTTCACCTTTGCTGTTGAAGCAAACTCTATTTGCCATTCGCGATAAGTTGCCTTGAAAACACAGTAAGCGAAGTTACTGGCGGAAACCGCCACCCCCATTTATTTCTAATACTTGCAGCGCCCCCGAGGAAATTTCATTAACGCTACTCTCCAAACGACAGGGCATATCGATATGTGCCGCAGCTAGTTCATTCACCAATTTTTGGCTTTTAAAACGGCCTAACTATCTGAATGGCAGTTTTTGATCAATGCCTTTGAAGTTCATGCACTGGCTGGGGGCAAGGGAAGATTTATTAATCTAGCCGGCCGCGTACCCTGGCCTCATGCCGATCGATATGTGCCACAGCCAGTTCATTCACCAATTTTTGGCTTTTAAAACGGCCTAACTATCGAAACGGCAATTTTTGATCAATGCCTTTGAAGGTCATGCACTGGCTGGGGCAAGGGCAGATTTATTAATCTAGCCGGCCGCGTACCCTGGCCTCATGCCGATCGATATGTGCCGCAGCCAGTTCATTCACCAATTTTTGGCTTTTAAAGCGTCCTAATCATTTAGTCGGCAATTATACAATATTTGACCCAAAATAATTCCATTCATCAGTAACAGCGAGGTACAAAATGAATTTTCATTAAGTAAATTGGACACAAATTGTAACCATTTTACATATGAAAATTACTAAGCAAAAAAGCAAAAAAAAACTATAAAAAGCTGAAAAATACACGCAAATCCTAAATCAAAAACCAAGCGCCTTTGAAATCAGCCATCGGAATCAGACTCCAATGGCTCAACATCCATTTGCTCATATGGAATTGGCATAGCCAAAGACACATTAGCGGCAACAAGGGCTTTGAGCCAGCCGTGTTTAAAGCCTCGATTCTCAAACTTGGGGACTTCGTCTACGTATTCATCATAAGCAGATTTTTTCCCGGCATCAAATGCGCTAGAAGCCTTCAGGTCAGCTGTTTCCTTCGCCGCCTTCATCTCTTCCAACTCAGCCTTTAATTAGAATTCGCCTCTTGGGCTAATTTAAGCGCGGCGTCGTTCGCATTCGCCCTCTCCTTGGTGACCGATCTTAAATCTTCAGCATTACGGGCTCTCTCTAACTCGGCCTCGGCACGAGCGCCCTCGATCTGCGCCCTACTCCTTTGGCCCTCAACCTCCGCTTGTAAACGGCCAATCTGCTCCACGGCATCATGATAGCGACGGCCTGTAGACGTCCCCGAACGCCCCGGGAGGAACGAGCTCCCGTTCTGTTCATTTGGGGTCACTACAGCTCGGACTCTCAAAATGTCACGGTTCCTAATCTGAACCAAAGAGTCCAAATCCGGCAAATCGTTTTGAGAAAACAGATTTTTGAAAGAAGTAGTGCCAAACATGGACTGCTTTGCCAGATACAGAGTCGCCACCTAAATATTTTATTTTGGGAAATTTAGGAAACCCTGACTCGGTGCCAAAAGGCCATGTGTCCGTCATCACCAAAGTTGCCTCGGCTCGGGAACTTGGGTACGATTGGGGAAGGTCACTTCGTGAGCACCCCCGCTCGCCCGGTCATAGACCGGCCTCTACTAACCATGATATCTATTTTTGAAAACTTTGTGGGTTCTTATTCCGGTTTATTAACCTAGGTTACTGTGTGATGCACACAGCATATAAATATAGACCGGGTCGCCTGAATTGGAACGAAACATTTCATGCTTGTTTTTTGAAAGTGGTTTGCTACCCGCAGGTAGGCTTTAAAACATTTGATGATTTATTCCAATTTAAGTAACCCAACCTTCACCCACAGGCATTCAGGCAGTTATATCACATAAGCAATTAGCCTCATGGTAAGCATGCTATTCATGGCAGTCACTCACACGCATGCAAGGATGCTAAAGCATAGAACTTACCGAGTACTCCAAGCCAAAATAGGAATTTATTAGAAATCATGCATGATCCTAAGTATACAAAAATGCCTAATGCAACACATGCAAAAATGCAACTATAACAGGCTCGGCTATTCTAAGATGGCATATGAAATGTTACAACTATCATGCATTCAATTTGGAATTGAAATACAAATGCAGTTAGTATGATGCGCCGAGCCCGGTGCATGCAATACAGATGAATGAATGCAAACATGCTGTCATACTGTATGCTAATTTAAATATGCCCTAATCTAACCATCATAAGCGGATAAATAAAAGGGAGAAAGACGTGGGGTTGGAAGACATACATCACACTCACGCACACTTATTACAGTTGTGCCCTCACTCGGAGGGTCCGAATAAATATACAGTCCAAATATTACAGTCCCGAATAAAAGAATATTACAGCCCAAAATATTACAAAATCCTAATTAATTAATGAATTAACTAAGAAAGCAAATAAAACTGGCGTGCAAGCCAGGGACTGCCTTGCTTCTGATGGATGATGCATGTCCGGGTTGTCTTGCGCGGAAATCCACCGGAATGCCCCAATTAGCCTCTATTTACACCTGTTCTTGAAATGCATGCCAAGCCCCAAAAAGTTGCTGATTCCTGATTTTGCTGCAACAGAGAGCAGGAATGGGGCATAGCAATGTATTTGCACAGATATATGCATGTCTCGAACCTCGTGCCACCAATCACGCATACCGAGGCATGATGGTCGAGGAGTCGAAATGCACAACTCAATATAGGATGAATGCACATGAAACTACAGCTAAAACCTAACTCCATCATGGATAATCCGGAGTGTCGGCGACTGGGGAATTGAGACACATTCCGTCACTCGGAGTACGAAATGTACCTCGTTTCCCGTGCCCGGGCTAACTCCTATTCCGGACACGATGCAATATGCACGATATGCATGAAATGCAACTAAGATACAATCCTAATCATACACAATGCTATGGAATGACATGCCTCGAAATACGTGCACACGGGCGGGCAAACCGAGAAAATGGCAGAAACAATGCGAATGACATGAAAATGAGATGCCTCGAAATGTGTGTACGCGGGTACGCAAACCGAGAAAATGACATGTCTCGAAATGCGTGCATGCGGGCACGCAAACCGAGGTGATGATAAGTGTCTCGAAATGCGTGCACACGGGCACACAAACTGAGGCGATGATAAGTGTCTCGAAATACGTGCACACGGGCACACAAACCGAGGCAATGGCATACACAATGCAAAATGGACTTATACTAACATGAGAGAGCCTCAGCCACACTCACATAGGATGCCGGCGGATAAAAAAGGAGTGCCTCGAAATGCGTGCACACCGGCACGCAAACCGAGGCAATGGCATACGCAATGCAATGACATGTAAACATGATATGGGCTTATACCAACATGAGTGAGCCTCAGCCACACTCACATAGGATGCCGTCGGATAAAAATGAGGTGCCTCGAAATGCGTGCACACGGGCACGCAAACCGAGGCAATGACGGAATGTGATGTAATGACATGTAAACATGATATGGGCTTATACCAACATGAGTGAGCCTCAGCCACACTCACATAGGATGCCGTCGGATAAAAATGAGGTGCCTCGAAATGCGTGCACACGGGCACGCAAACCGAGGCAATGACGGAATGTGATGTAATGACATGTAAACATGACATGCAAGCATGCTAATGGAATTTCAGCACCAAAATATGGGGGAAAACAGTCCCGAAATGAGGCGAAATGACATAAAATGCAAGGAATTGCCCCGAAATGCGAATTTAGGCACCCGAAATGGCCTATAGCTATGCCAAACATGCACAATATGGACATGCAATACAAAGACAGATGCTAGACAGTCCCAAAAAAGGCACTTTCACAGTTATAAACATGGCCAAACAGCAAGCATAGGTAGGGGAAAAATAGCATGCAAGAATAGGGGCCAAAAGAGGGGTAATGAAGCAAGTGATATAAGCAAAACCCAAACTGAAAAATTTCCTTCTACAACATTGAAGAGGGACAAAAAATATGAATATTTACAGTATATGGCAGCCTCAAAATCAGTATACAAACATGATAGAAATGTGATGCAAAACAAGGCTCAAAAATGGCTATAACATGAGGTATGCAAAATAATCACCAAATAGCCAAAGACCCTTAATAAAATATGTATAATGGACCAAAATAAGCACTTTTCCAGAACTGTAAAATGGCCAAAAACAAAAGCATGGTAGGCTAACTAAACATGCAAGAATGGGGAATAAAAGAGGGATATAACATGAAGTGACCTATGGAGGCCCCAAACCATGAAAGGACCTAAATGAAACATGAAGTATGGACCAAAATAAGAACTTTTCCAGAACTGTAAAATGGCCAAAAACAAAAGCATGGTAGGCTGCCATTGCATGCAAGAATGGGGAAGAAAAGAGGAGTATAAAGGTAGGTATAATATGGAAACCCCAAATGGTGTTGAGCCCTTCTTCAATGTTGAAGAGGGGCTCAAAATAAGCCTAATATAAATTTACCACATGCTCGAAAATAAATTTCTCATGGGTTAAAAATAGCATGCAAGATTGTGACATAT
Organism: Camellia sinensis; assembly: GCF_055761805.1. Taxonomy (NCBI): domain Eukaryota; kingdom Viridiplantae; phylum Streptophyta; class Magnoliopsida; order Ericales; family Theaceae; genus Camellia; species Camellia sinensis. The sequence goes on from NC_138966.1 coordinate 21,860,797, forward strand.
AAGAGGATCAATGAAGCAAGTGTGTCATGGAGGGCTCAAACAGGGTTGAGCCCTTAATGAAAAGTGAAGATGAGCTCAAAATAGGGCCCTTTTCTGTTAGGGCCGGAGCTTGAAACAAAAAGCAAGTGGGGCTTAGAAATAGATCAAGAAAAAGAGTCAAAAGGGTAAAAGTATCACTTACCCTTGAAGACTCAAACTTTTGTTGCTTCTTGGATGAATTTGCAGCTTCTTTAGCCTTTAAGAATCCTTCCTTGTTGCTGGAAATGAGATGGTGGTGGTAGAGCTTGGAGGTGTAGAAGGAATGATGGTTAGAGACTTAGGGTTTTTTGAAGAAATGAGAGGTATAGAAATGGAGTTCTATATGGAAGCTTGAAGATGAAGTTTTCTAACCCCAACAAAGGAGGCCACCAGCTGGTTATAAGGGTCCAAAAGGGGGTGTAAAGGTGGGGGAAAAGGAGAGCAAAACTCCCCCACAAAATATCCCCCGGATACAGATATTATCTGGGGGATATTGCCCCACAGCTGTAAAGTGCACAGTGCAAGGAACACGGCCGGCCTAATACTTTTGTTGCAGGTGGCCGGCCGGCCACACCCCCTAGCCGGCCGGCTAGGGGTCAAAAGGTTCAATCATATTTTCTGGCCGGCCAGCAACTGGTAAGGTACCCCTATGTGTGTACAACACAACTATGTGGTTAAAAGTCCGAGAAAGTGGGTCCAAGGGGTTCAACATTAGCTCGGAAAGAGGGGTTCAAAAGGGTCAATTTGAATTACTGGCCGGCCATGAACTTTTAGGGGCCTCCCATGTGTGTAGATCACAAATATGTGGTTGAAAGTTTAAGGATGTGGGCCCAAGGGGTTCAACATTAGCTTGGAAGAAAGGGGTCAAAAGGGTCAGGTAACCTTAATGGCCGGCCACCAACTTTTAGGGGCCTCCCATGTGTGTAGATCACAGATATGTGGTTGAAAGTTGGCAACATTAACTCCAAGGTGTTCAACATTAGCCCGGAAGTTGGAAAAACGGGCGCCGGGAGGCTTCGGAGGAGAGATAACTGGTTGCTGCAACAATTGCTGGCCTCCCACCCTTCAGTGACCTTCCCCGTGATAAAACAGAGGTACCTGCCAAAAATGAACGAAAACCGTTGCAAAACGAATGTTCGGGAGCCAAAACACGCAGTTCGGGATCCCGAAAATGGGCTGTTAAGCACCGAAAGTGGCGTTCGACCACGAAGTGGGTTTCTCAGACCCCAGTGTCCCTCAAAAGGGAGCAAATAGGAAGTATGCCAAAAATTAGAACAAACGGAGATGGTTAAGCGGTCCCGAACCGAGGTACACGGCCTGACGGCTCCGAAAACCGGAAACCGGACTCCGAAATGGGCAAGATGGCCTACGGCCACCAAATGTAGCCTACGGACATTGAGAGATGGTCTACGGGACCTCTCCCTCCCCTCAGGAAAAGAAACAGAGAAAACTGAGTCTGGTTCGCAAACTGAGACAAGGCACAGAAGAAGGTTCGGAAGTCCGGAGGCAGGGCTCACGGCCGCGACTCTGAAACTTCTGAACAAGCACATTATGTAACATCACCAAGCGCTCAATCGGTGACGTCTGAGTCTTAAGGTCGGTCAAAAATGGGGTGTCTACACGGCCCATGTCGGCTATCCTTCCGATGGTCTGCAAAACAGGAAGTTAAAACCAAAATAATGTGTAAGGAGAAAAGACAGAGTCAAGATATGTACCAAAAGAGCCGATTGCATGGCCAACACGATTGCAACCAGATCCGGCTCCGCCCGAAAAGTCGCCTTATCAGTAGGCAGTGAAACGGACGTCGCCAAACTAAGTGCAACCGCTGGATCTTTGATTACCGAAGCATCGGAGAAGATTGGCGTATTTTTCATCTTCGGCTGAATAATAAAAGGTACAATCACTTCCGACTCCTCCAAACGAGGCCGTTTGTCGGCGCGATCTTCTTCTGAGCCGGCCTCGACATCGGCAGGGCGCTTTTCCACTCTTTGCTCAGCTTCTACACTGGCCTGCACCAAGGGTTCCGTTTCGGTGCTTCCTCCTTTTGCCATCACTTCCTTAATAACGGGCAGGGAGGACCGAGACTAAGACTGAGACTGAGATTCGGCAGCCCGAATCTCCTCCTCCCTTCGCCGCGCAGCTATCCTTTCCGCGTTCGCTTTCTTGGCAAGCTTAGTGAGGCTCAGCCCAGCCATATCTTCTGGGTATGCACCAGGAAGATCCTCTAGACCCTGAAAAATATCGTCAAGTGGACGGTCCTCTCAACCCGAAGTGGACGGATTATCAGCCGAATTGAGGCCGGCTTCCTCAAATGCTAATTTCAAAGCCTCGTTAACCTCTGTTTCGGATTCGTCGAATTCAGCGGCCTTAGCTACTTCCGGTCGCTCCGAATCTGATTCCTTGCAACCGACTTGTCTCAAATTTTTGAAGTCAGTCAAGATACGGGCAACAAGAAACTCCTCACCGATCGGAATTGGGATATTTTTCGCCGCCGAAAAGGTCGTATAAGTCGGCTCGTAGCAGAGCAGAACGTGGGCCGCACTCCCCAGCTTCTGAAGACTCCGTCGGCCGAAGTACTTGAGCTCAGTCTTGATTTCTGAAAGGACGACGTCGTCAGTTGAGGTCAAGATTTTCTTCAAATCGTTCCCTGCAAAAGCAAAACCATAAGGTCACAAAAATGAAGCTTTATAAATTTAACAAATGAATAAAAGATGATACCCGGCCACCTGGTTCGCCCCTCCGTCTAGGAATACGATCAAGGCGATCCTCGCCTTCGCTGAATTCCTAGTTTCCTTGGACGATGACCATAACATCATCGACTCGCTTCCCAGAGCTAGAAAGCATAGTCACTAGTTGATGGTCGGTGTCTTTGGCTCTAAGGAAATAATGCCCGTGCTGACCAGAAGACTTGGCCAAGGCGTAACAATGCCGAATAGCGGGGATGCCAAGGTTAAGGCCAAGGCGGTGGTTTAGTGCGATAATCTCTATCACAATCCTAAAGAAATTGACGTTGGGCTGTGAAGGGATTAACTCCCAATGGCAAAGCACGGCCCTAAGGAGTGGGTGAAGAGGGAAACGGACCCCGCCCTCTGCGATTGATAGAAGGGGGAAGACAATTGTGGTTTCATCAACCCTCTCCATATCAAGGGTGCCGTCTGCCACAAAAGACAGACGGACGTCATCAGGAATGGAAAAATGGCGTTGAAAACCAGAAATTCGATCCTGTGAGAGGAGATCTTTTAAATGTTTCGCCATTGTGCCCAGCCAATATGATTATGCTAAGCCCAAAAATAGAGCAAGGAAAGAGATTCAAAGCAAAGAAGGAGAGAACTTACAGGTGGCGAAGGAGGTAGAGAAGAGTAGGAGGTCGCAGAGGTAGTCCGGAAGGCAATCCAGCGACGAGCGTCTAAAAGCGTGTATCTATTTGAAAAGACGTTAAAATTTTAAATCACAATAAATGAGAGTGTACGAAGAGGCATGAAGTTGAAATGATAACCGAGAAGCGTATGGCCAGACATTTGCGTTGGAATACGGACAGCTGCCGAATTTCGGCTCTGACTCTTCGAGTTCAAAGCCAAACACTCCAGCCAACTGCCGCTAGTGGAGTGTTTGGGGGGCAATTGTGGGAGCCAAATTTTAAAGGAGGCATACTTTAACAGACAGGTATTGCCCGGCTCTGTCCATAACCATCAGGATGCCGAATATAAAGGGTAGATGGGCCGAATAGGTACTGAGCTATGGAGCCGAGTAAATATGAATATAATGAACGAAAAGTGGACCTGGCCCCGAGGACCAGAGAACGAGTATAAATAAAGGAATAGCAGACTGAGAAAGGTATGTGATAATTGTGGTGTTTAACTTAGAATACAAGTAATCTAGAACGAGAGACTGACTTGTCCGTCGGAGTGCTAATTCCGGCACCCCCGACCGGAGTGTTTACTTCCTTTCAGGTGCCTATCGGTGGATCATGAGCGTCCCCCAGGATCGTAAGAGTATTTCCAAAAACCATTTCCCCACACTACTATTGTTATATCATGAGCAACATATTCAAAGGGTTACATCAAATAAAGTATATAAAGCAATATCATGGCCTTACAAAGTACAACAAGCCACAAATAACAAACTGATTGAACTAAGCAATATGCATAACATAGCTAATAAAGAAATGACTAGACAAGTCACCAATACATTTAATGTTTGTATATCTCTCCTATGTCTCTTATTGCACCCCTCTCAATATGTTGCTAACATGCATGTGTTTCTTCTTGCCTGGTGCCCTTCCCTCAGAAGTTGTATTACTATTTTCATATCACGGGCAACTTATTTGAAAGGTTGCATCAAATAAGGTAGATAAAGTAATATTATGGTCTTACAAAGTACAATAAACCACATACAACATACTCAAAAAATTAAATCAACTCAACCACATAACCCAATTAAATTATCATAGTGAATAATCTCTTTTACATGTCTATAAATAGCCCTACCTCTACTGTGATATATGAAAACATAACATTAGTTATATATCTTGAGTTTAATAGTTTATATCAGCAATCTCTTTGAGACATGTAGGCAGTTCACGTCGTCATACACTTCCAAAAATGTGGTTACTACTTTCATTCACTTATGAATATAAGAGTGAAAAAAATACTCAAAGACCTAAGGACTATTGTGCTGGTATTCGAATGGAATAAGTGTTTAGGGTAGCAGAGTAAGAGAGATTGTTTAATGATTTATGTAATTTAGGGGCATGGATACCTCATCATCATTCATTGACCATGCGTAGACAAAATGTGGGCGACTATGAAAAAGCGCTTAACAAAATAAAGAAGGAGAACAACAGATTGATGGGGAGATCTCGACATTTCATGCTTCAACTAGCCAACGAAATGACAAAGGCAAGCAATAGACAATTGACTGAAATTGAGCGCAATAATGTCTTAAGCAACGAAAAATATTTCTCCAACTACTACATGTCAGATAAAGAATGAAGAATCAAATAACTTCTATTTAAGAAAATATTTATTTGTTGTGTCATTTCTAAGTTGTTATTATGTATGTCGATGCACTTGTTTTTTTGTTTTTAGTGCTATGTTCTGTGTTCAGTCCTTATGTTTAGTGTTTAGTACTTTAAGTTGTTTATGTAAAGAAAAGTTTCATCAAATATATGGAGCCAAGATCAGTAGATTACTATGACTTTAAATTATATGAACATTATATATTAAAACTCATAAAATAATATGAAAAGATTTCATAACATAAAGATAGAATAGTTCCAACTACATTCTAAATATTACAACCCGACTAAAGGATTACAATGAATGAATTTTATGATTTCTATTCCCCATCTGATATCTCAACATTGGATAATGCTTATTCCTTTGTACTTGCATTCAAGTAAAATTCTGCTTCATGTATTAACCCATCCACGGTCAGTTGCGAGTTAGCAAAAGTTATATTGATTTAAACGCATTGACATTCGGTTAACTTCTTCATGAATGCAATGTAATGCCCTTTGCAGCAATTGTGGGGCATCGATGGATATGTTCTACGACCTCCTTTGAGGAATTAGAATATTCTTTCCTTCACACAGCTCTTAAAGAATATTTGCCTAGGCGAACTGATATTGCCACTCTGGTCTCATGTTATTCACGGTGGCCATTGTGTAACGAATATTAGGGTTCAATGGATATTCAAAATCATCATTTGAAACCCAGTGGAGACTGATTGTAGTATATAAGTCATTGACAGTGTAGCTCATAGTGAATTACAAGTCTATAATCTTATAACAATCTATGAATGCAACTGAGTTAGTTTTCACATGTTAGTATATATTTATAGCAACTTGAAGTGGCTCTGTTGTAAATATGGATGCACAACCTATAGTGACTTGTCAAATTGAAATTGTTGCACCATCAGTGACTTGTCGTTACTGTGGTATTATCATTCACATGGGGTTTCGGGAATTAGTGACTTATCATTCAAATAGGGTTTAATGCTTTTGTGGACATCTGATTGACATGTTAATCACATGTGAAATTTTCAAATCAAGTTTTGAAATGTGTGTGACCTATGGACAGTGAGCTATCAACACATTTGATTGGGAAGTGTATGAAAGAAGTTCATAGATTTACAAATCTAACCATTGGTTATTGAAGTAAAAATTTGAGCTGTAAAATCTGAGCCATCCAAATGAATTGTAAGAGAGAAACAAATGTCCCATCAAAATTCAAATTGAATTTGAGCCATTAGATTAAACAAATCCTGACCATACAAAGCGATTTGTAGGACAAATGTCTATTTGTAACATGCCCGAGGAGTACCCGTGCGCGTTAAACAGTTCGAACTCCCGAGATCTCTTTGATCTAGTCTCATGAGTGCAATGTGAAACATAGATGAGAGTCCAGATTTGGCAACTTTATAGAAAATTCATTTTATTACAAAATTATTGCCACAAATGGACTGCGTCATCAGATCTCAGAGTCGCCACCTAATATTTTGGGAAATTAGGAAACCTATGACTCGTGCCAAGGCCACTGTTTGTCATAACCAAAGTTGTCTTGATTCGGAACCTTAGGTATGAGAGGGGAAGGTCATTAATTGAGCACCTCCGCTCACCCGATCAAAAGATTAGCCTTTACTAACTATGATATGAATTTTATTTTCTTTATATGCTCGTGTTCTGATTATTTACTATGTGAAGTATATAAGTATAAACTATGTCACCCACTTTGGAACAACTTGATTTCATGTAGTTTTGAAAGAGTTTTGAAGATGTACAATACAAATAAATTGAGTTTACAAACATGAAAATCAACATTATTACAAATTAAGCAACACAGCCTCCATCCACTGGCATTCATATAATTATATCACATAAGCAAATAGTCACATGGTAAGATGCTAAACATAATAAAAAAATTATGTACAAGCGGGATGCTAAAGTATAACAACTTACATATTTACCGACGTCCCACGAACAACTACAAAACAAAGTTAGTAAAATATCCATGATTCTATATACAAAATCCTAATGCAATACATACTGACATGGATAGGCCCATAAGGCTTACAGCCCACAGCAAACAACCCCAAACCCATCGCTTGGGACCCATAGCATAACTCGGTTAGCAAAGCCCAGGACAGCTGGAGGCCATCTGGGCATGGAGGGCCAATGACATTCGGGCACATGGCAGGTGACACACAGGCCACATCAGCAGACAAAGATTTGCAGAGTTATTGCCACAACACATCACCATTAATGCAGCCCATCACAGCATTTATTACGACAACACCTCCCCGTCGGAACAGAGCCCCCTCACCCTGAACAAGGTAAGCTACGGCACAGGCTTTCGGTGGAAGGGGCCACATCGCAAGGGACAGTAAAATGATTACCAAAAGATATAAGCAAGAATGGAAGACAAGAGGAAGGTTAAGCTTTTCTTCCTTTCTCTCTCTCTATACTTTTCTTTCTTCCACTACTGATTTGCTCGCCGGAGGGTTTACTGGGGGACTACCCCGTTCCCCTTTGGACTTGTTTGCAGGTCATCAGGTGAAACCATCCGCCTGGAACGGAACTTGAAGAGCATGGACCAGCCCGACCCATCCACCTAGGACGAACTGCATCATCAGTTGGCGCCGTCTGTGGGAACTTGTGGTTTATCCGTGTGCTAGTTGTGTTCACTATCGCCGGAGCCCCCCATTCTCCCCGTCACCTTTTCCTCTCACCCGTCCAGGTGTATGGTCACGACTAGGTCTATGGCTTCTCACCATAATACCGCCGATCATCAAACAGACCCTCCCCATCCGAACAACCCACCACAGTACATCATCGAACTTACCAACAGTATTAACCGCATGGCCGAGCAAAACCAGGCCCTGATCAGTGCTTTACTCCAAAGAAACCTCCCCGCTCCACCTCTAGATATTCCATCCAACCAAGAAAGAACCCCGGTCCACACTGCTCCACCACCCCCTCCGTTCAACCCAGACGGTTTACAACCTCCTCCTCCACATATGAGCCTACCACCTCCACCCCCACGCCCGTCAGTCGTGGCACTAGCCCCTGAGGGGGAAGCCAGCAGCGTCCAGTCTTCATTGACCGACCATGGCGACAATATTCCCCTCTGGGATGCTGAACTCCGAGCTATGAAGCTCCAACTACAAGGGGTCATGCAGAACATTTAGCACAAGCCCTCAGTCACCGCCAACTCACCTTTTGTTGCCTCCATTCGGGACAAACCATTGCCCGCCAAGTTCAAAATGCCCACCATTGACTCTTTCGATGGCACGACGGACCCAGTCGACCATCTGGAAACCTACCGCACCCTCATGATCCTCCATGCTTTCCCTGACAAGATCATGTGCCGAGCTTTCCCCGTGACACTGAAGGGATCAACTCGGTTGTGGTTTAGCCAATTACTGGCGGACTCCGTTTCCACCTTTCAACACCTCAGTGACTCTTTCCTGAGCCATTTTATTGGAGCCCAGCGTCAGAGACGCCCAGCCACCCAACTCCTTAACATTCGTCAGACCGAGGGGGAGTCGCTCTGCAGCTTCGTCACCCGCTTCAACACCAAAGCCCTTCAAGTAACGGAGAATGACGACAAGGTCATCCTCACGGCTTTTATGGCCGGCCTACAGCCGTCCGATTTTCTTTTCTCCATCTCCAAAAACCCTCCAACCACCATGGCAGCCCTACTATCCAAAGCCCAGAAGTACATGAATGTTGAAGATTCCCTGGCCGCTTGGCAGGAGCCAATCACTAAAAATCCAACCCCCAGAGATAAGAGGAAAAACTCAGAACCCAGGACCGCCCAGTATAATAGCCAAACACCCCACTATAATGACCGACCCCACCAAGCCGACCGGTCGGCTCCGACCAGACTGCCCGGTCGGTTCGAGCGGTACACACCACTCAACTCTCCCATGGAACACGTCCTCAATCAGATCCAGCGGGACTACCCCCTCAAGTGGCCCCTGCCTTCACGAAACCCTTCCAATCGGAAAGATCAGTCCAAATACTGCCGTTTCCACCAAGACCATGGCCATACCACCGACGAGTGTATTAACCTCAAAGATCAGATCGAGACCTTCATACGTCAGGGCCGCCTCAGCCGATTCACAGATACCCGCCCTCAGCAGCGGCAAAGAACCGACCTTCCCAGGAACAATCGCTGGCATACACCACCCCGGAACCAAGCCCCACCTAACCAAGGCCATGATCGCCCACCGCCACAGCCTCGACCTCCAGGCAATCCCCCTCCACCAGTCGGAGAAATCAGAGTCATTTCAGGCGGCCTTACTTGCGGGGGACCATCCCGCTCGGCTCAGAAGGCAGAGCTCAGAAAAATAAGGCAGGGCTCAGACAAAGCAGTGACGACGGTGGACCGACCTTCCAAACAGTCAAAACAGTGGATTGAACCCATCACCTTCACGGACACCGACTCTGTAGGAGTCCGTTACCCACATGATGACCCCCTTGTCATTTCCACCATCCTCTCCAACTACAAGATCAGACGAGTTCTCATAGACAACGGCAGCTCTTCAGACATCATCTTCCTCAATTGCTTCCTCCAGCTCAAGATTGGAGAAGAAAGCTTGTCTCCTCTCCAAACCCCTCTGGTCGGTTTCACCGGCGATCGTGTGACCTCCATCGGCTCCATCGACCTACCTATAACCATTGGCGAACACCCGAGACAGACCACTAAGTTGCTCACCTTCTTTGTGGTCGACTGCCCCTCTGCTTACAACATTATCCTTGGCCGCACAGCCCTAAACGCCTTCTAAGCCATCACATCCACATATCACCTTGCCATCAAATTCCCTATCGATCTCGGCGTCGGAACAGTCAGAGGAGAACAGACCGTGGCCAGGGAGTGTTATGTCGCCTCCCTCAAAGAAGTCAAGATGAAAGAGGCCATGATCATCGAAGGGCTTGACGTCCGAGACGAGGACGAGCTGGTCAGAGGAGAACCTGTGGAGGAACTTGTTGAAGTTAACATTGATCCCACCAACCCCATCAAAACTGCCAAAATCGGCAGCCAACTACCTTCCCAAGCCAAGGCCGAACCCCTTGCCACAATCACCGAGCGGAACACCACCAGGTTTATCTGGCAATCGATCGTTTGCCGATTTGGCATCCCCCAAGCCATCATCTCCGACAACGGCAAACAATTCGACAACGCGAAGTACAGAAAATTTTGTGCAGATATCCAGATTCAACCATGCTTCTCTTCCCCCGGTCATCCCCAAGCAAATGGCCAAGTTGAGGTCACCAACCGTTCTCTTTTGAAAATCATCAAAACTAAGCTCGAAGCTGCTAAAGGCCTTTGGGCTGAGGAACTACCAAGTGTACTCTGGGCTTACCGAACCACTGCTCGCACTCCCACTGGGGAAACCCCTTTTCGCTTAACATATGGCGCTGAGGCGGTTATTCCGGTAGAAGTCGGTCTACCCACCCCCAGGGTTTTACATCCGGGTCTCGCCTCAACCGAAGAGCTCCATCGAACAGACCTGGACCTCATCGAAGAGCTCAGAGAGACTACTGCCGTCAGATTGGCTTCGTACCAGCAGAAAATGAGAACACACTACAACCGCAGAGTTCGACCACGAGGGTTCTCTATAGGCGACCTTGTCTTGAGAGAAGCGACTCTTGCCACAAAGAATCCAACTAAGGGCAAACTGGCAGCCAAATGGGAGGGACCCTACGTTGTGAGAGCCCGACCACGACCAGGCACTTACCGACTTCAAGACATGGAAGGCCGAGACCTTCCCCATCCCTGGAATGCGGAACATTTGAAGCGTTACTATCAATGAGTTCACACTTTTGTATTGTCAACATTATTGTATTTCCCTCTTTAACACATAATGCAAATTCCGACTGAAGTTCTCAGCTTTTATAATTCAACTGTCTGTATGTCGCTCCCATGACACTTTCACTTGCAGCACTTCAAAGCCTCGCCAGACTGAGCACTCAAAGCCTCGGCTAGACCGAGCACTCAAAGCCTCGGCCAGACTGAGCACTTCAAAGCCTCAGCCAGACTGAGCACTTCAAAGCCCCGGCCAGACTGAGCACTCAAAGCCTCGGCCAGACTGAGCACTTCAAAGCCTCAGCCAGACTGAGCACTTCAAAGCCTCGGCCAGACCGAGCACTCAAAGCCTCGGCCAGACCAAGCACTCAAAGCCTCGGCCAGACTGAGCACTTCAAAGCCTCGGCCAGACTGAGCACTTCAAAGCCCCGGCCAGACCGAGCGCTCAAAGCCTCAGCCAGACCAAGTACTCAAAGCCTCGGCCAAACCGAGCACTTAAAGCCTCGGCCAGACTGAGCACTTCAAAGCCTTGACCAGACCGAGCACTCAAAGCCTCAGCCAGCCTGAGCACTTCAAAGCCTCGGCCAGACCGAGCACTCGAAACCTCAGCCAGACTGAGCACTTCAAAGCCTCGGCCAGACCGAGCACTCAGCCTCAGCCAGACTGAGCACTTCAAAGCCTCAGCCAGACTGAGCACCTCAAAGCCTCGGCCAGACCGAGCACTCGAAGCCTCAGCCAGACTGAGCACTTCAAAGCTAAGCAGGACCACATTTTTAACACTTAGTCACATTTTGAAGCTTATTTACAATTCCCGGACCACGTTTTTACTTAGTTAAATTCCAAAGATGTTCTCACGTATTTCATTTACTAATCAGATTATCTCCCACCCCACCCCGTTTGTTTCTCCAATCTCTTCTCTACAAGTTTACAACTAACCGTTTAGTTACGATTTGCAACCTACTTTTCTCATCCATGGATTCTTCATCCATACTTATTAAACTAGAAGTACTAACCCCATTCGAATATCATGTTCTACAATTTCATAATCCAATTTTTCAATCAACCACTATCATCCTTTCAATTTTCATACAAATCCAATCTCACTCTGCAGGGAGGCACTTTTAACTTAACTTTGCATGAAATTTTTATTGCACAATTTTTATGACCAGTTTTTGTAACAAGACTTCATTCGTTTTAGACAATACAGGCCAACACAATCAACTGACAACATAAACGAAATTTTATTTATTTACAATGTGTACACAAGTTCATTACAAAAAAAAAAAAAACAAACAAACAAACACAGAGAGGGGGCTCTTCATCTCCCTTGGTCATTCCTCCTCGCTGGATACAAGCTCTTCTTCTTCAATGCCCTCATCCAGGGGGGTCTGGGCCACATCATCTTCACCAATCGTTACACTACTCAGGTCCAAGTCTGGGAACAACTCTTCAGCTCTGCGTTTGAACATCTTCCAACCGCTGTCCCAGAACTCAGCCATTTTGTGCTTGTAGAAGTCTGACTGCTGGAAGCTCTCAATAACTTCTGCCTCTGTCCTACCTCCAGCAGTCGTCCTTGATGGGCCCACCCCCCCAGATTCTTGCCCAGCCAGATTCCTGGCGACTGCGGCATCTACCGCCATCTGAAATTCGGGAGACCCTTTGTATTGCTCCACTGCTGCAACGCACAGATCAGGGTAGGCCGCCCTCTCAGAAGCCGCCTTCGCCCTCTCTTCGTCCAGCTCTCTCTGCAGGGCCCCCCTTTCAGCAGCCGCCGTCGCCCTTTCCTCTTTCATTCCCTTCCTTAGGCTCTCCATCTCCGCCATCACCTTCACCTTCTCTGTTTCTAACTCCCTCACGAGCCTCCCCTTCTCCTCCTCTGCTTTGACGCGCTCATCCTCCAACTCCTTCAACAGATCTCTAATTCTGGCATCTGCCTCATCTTTTTGCCTGACCAGCTCTTCATTGTTGCTCATGGCCTCTTCATGCCGCTCGATCGCAACGGCGGGGGCTCTTTCAGACTTCTCCAACTTTTTTTGTTCGCCAGCCAGTTGGAACTCGAACGACACGACCTTACGGCGTGTGTCCTCCAGCTCCAACTTGACTGCTTGCAGCTTAGCATGGGCAGTCTTCTAGTCGGCACTCTCCTTCTTCAACTTGGCCAACTGGGCCTTGGCCTCTTCAGCCTTTAGCTTGGTAGCCCCTGCTTTCCTTAGAAGGGCCCCTGCCAAGGTGGTTACCTCCTTTTGGGTGGAGCATAACCCCCTCAGCAGGTCAGCCTCATTGAATCCCGATGCCGAGCACAGGGCTGTCTCCTCCACAATCTTCACCAAGCGATCTGCCCCCGCCCTGGCTGGGCCTTCTTCTCCCTCTAACCTTCTAGCTACCGTGCGAGCGTGATAGATTGCCGTGGCCAGACAGACCCCTCTTTCCTGGGGGGCAGGGCCCTTTTGGGTCTACTCCCTCCCGCTCGGCGTAGTCTCAGTCAACCCAACCCCTACTTGCACTGTTGGGGCAATCTCCACAATCTCTAGTGTTGGGGTGACCCCCACCACCTCTAGGGTGTCCTTGGCCACAGGGACCTCCACCTCAGCTGGGGCCACCTTAGCCCTCTTAGCCCCAGGCTCCTCTGCAGCTCCCTCTGGGACACTCCTCCTCCTCTTCTTCTTCTTCAGAGCCTCCCCCTCCTTTCTGGCCTGTTCTTTTACAGGATCTATTGGCGGCGGTCGTGGCTCAAAATTGCTTAAGTCCTTCCCCCCCAGCGGCCTTGGGGGCGGTCGGATCCTCTCCCGCGCGATTGGTTGAGGCGGTCGGTCTCTTTGCGCTTCCTTCAACTTCGTGCCTTTGGCAAGTATGGCCTGATCCTCTACTTCCTGAACTTCTCTCCTCGCCTCCAATTCTGCTCAGTCGAGATCTCCACCCCTCGACTGCGGTCCCAACCCTGGCTCAAACAATGCGGACGGCTGAACAAGCTCGTCCCATTTGGCCTTCTCTCTCTCCCTCCACTCCTTCACCCTCTTCACCCTTTCTTCCGCCGCTGCCCCCAGTCTTGGCTCCATCGACCTAATGGGCACCTTCCAGATGGTGTGTACTCCCCGTCCCTCATTGCCAGACACGTAGAACCACCGTGGCCGCCACCCTTTGATCGATGTCGGCAGCCCCGCCACCAATCCCCTCCCCATCACTGCCTGTAGGGTGACCCACGTCTCTTGCTGCCCCGAAGCCTTATAACAGGAAAAGAACTCGTCTACCACCATGGCTTCCCCTCCATTCACCTTGGGCCACGCGCTAGCACAGGCCAGCAGAATCTTCCATGCATTGGGCATCAATTGCCCCGGTGCTACTTCCAGCCAGTTCAGTACGTCAACCACCACTTGGGGCAGTGGCAACCTTAGCCCACCTTTTAGCGCCTCCTCGTAAAGGGAAAACTCCCCTAGCCTGGCATCAGACGGCCTTTCCCTTGACGTTGGCAGCAATAACTCCACCTCCGCCGGAATCTGGTATTTTTCCCTGATAGCCTCCAAATCCGCCGTAGTAATTGTGGATTTGTCAGCCTTAGTGTGCCAATGATCCGTCTCTACCTGGCTTATTGGCTTTGGAGCCACTATCAGGGCCGACGCCTGCGATTGTCCCACCGGTTCCCCCACCCCCACCATTCGTGTCTCTGTCCTAGATCGCGCTGCTAGCTCCTCTGCATCATCGTCTCTCAGGGGGTCCACCCTTATATTCCCCACCTCTTCTTGTGCCATTTCTAGGGTTTGCTTACCAATCACTTCTGACACAGGAACAAGGAAGTTGAGAAAATGTTGCAAAGGTGTGTCGTGTGCAATGAAGAAATTAACACTTGGGTATTTTGAGTTTTTGTACAAAGGTAGGTGAAACGAATTATACCAAAAACCCACGGTTTACCCGTATTCCATGGATCCAAATTAATTTTCGCCCGTTTCAAAACCTTTCAAATCAACCGCCAAAATTGCCTTTTCAAAACCCCCTCTCGTGACCTATCGTTTCATTTCTGCTCCAACGCTTCACTTCCCCCACGATATTGCCACGTGTATGGCCACGATGCACTGTCCCCTCCCCTTACCTTGTCCTTTCCATTTCACATCATCACATGGCACGCCCTCCCCCTTTTTTTTTTTGAGCCCCGCGCCGTCCTGGTCGGCACGCCTCACGGTCGACCCCTCCCGCTCGGCCACCCTTGCGGTCGGCACGCCTAACGGTCGACCCCTCTCGCTCGGCCACCCTTGCGGTCGGCACGCCTCGCGGTTGACCCCTCTCGCTCAGCCACCCTCACGGTCAACTCCCCCCGCTCGGCCACCCTTGCGGTCGGCACGTCTAACGGCCGACCCTTCCTTCTCGGCCACCCTCACGGTCAGCTCCCCCCGCTCGGCCACCCTTGCGGTCGGCACGCCTAACGATCGACCCCTCCCGCTCGGCCACCCTTGCGGTCGGCACGCCTAATGGTCGGCCTCTCCACTTGGTTCGCACTTCTCTTCCTTATTACTATTCCCTTCTTGGACTAAAGCTGCACTCGGAAATAGGGGACTACTGACATGGATAGGCCCATAAGGCTTACAGCCCACAGCAAACAACCCCAAACCCATCGCTTGGGACCCATAGCATAACCCGGTTGGCAAAGCCCAGGACAGCTGGAGGCCATCTGGGCATGGAGGGCCAATGACATTCGGGCACATGGCAGGTGACGCACAGGCCACATCAGCAGACAAAGATCTGCAGAGTTATTGCCACAACACATCACCATTAATGCAGCCCATCACAGCATTTATTACGACAACACCTCCCCGTCGGAACAGAGCCCCCTCACCCTGAACAAGGTAAGCTACGGCACAGGCTTTCGGTGGAAGGGGCCACGTCGCAAGGGACAGTGAAATGATTACCAAAGGATATAAGCAAGAATGGAAGACAAGAGGAAGGTTAAGCTTTTCTTCCTCTCTCTCTCTCTCTATACTTTTCTTTCTTCCACTACTGATTTGCTCGCCGGAGGGTTCACTGGGGGACTACCCCGTTCCCCTTTGGACTTGTTTGCAGGTCATCTAGTGAAACCATCCGCCTGGAACGGAACTTGAAGAGCATGGACCAGCCCGACCCATCCACCCAGGACGAACTGCATCATTACATACACAAGAATGTTTCTAAAGATCCGGCTTCTAAAACATAACATGTGAAACATTGCAAAACATACGATAGCGCATAAAATCATGTAATAATCAATTAAAGCACAAAGATTCAAATTTAGCCGGATCTAGGCATGAATCATCCATATAAAAGAATGGATGGCATGTAAGATATATACATATGCACAGTTATGGAAAGCGATTAAAGAATGGGATAGATAAGAAGCGAGGATGGAGAATTATTACAACACAGTACAAAAATCCTCACAAACACTCAAAATAAAATAAACATAAGAAAACAGCAGCTTCAAGCGCCTTAAAGACCATTGGAGATTGATCTTCTCAACGTCGGAAGGCTTCCCAGTTTTGCCTAGAGGTCGCGAGTACGGTCATGAAGGTCGTGGGTGCAATGGTGTACTTTTAAGTGGCTACCCAACCAACTAACGGGCCGGGTAGCCCGGTAGGCTTGGCCAAACTCTGTTTTCTTAGATTTCCACAACAAAAACAGAACGAAAAATAATATATATGGGAGTCTCAACTCACCACTTTCAATTAGATTACAACAATATATAATATAACAAGAAATCAAAGTAAAAGAGTAAATAAATCAAAGTAAAAGAGCAAA
This sequence comes from Camellia sinensis, assembly GCF_055761805.1. NCBI lineage: Eukaryota > Viridiplantae > Streptophyta > Magnoliopsida > Ericales > Theaceae > Camellia > Camellia sinensis. The sequence goes on from NC_138966.1 coordinate 21,877,386, forward strand.
ATAAGTAAGAAATGCAAAAAAAATGAAAAGTTTGTGAAATTCACCTTCCAAGAAAAGGATGAAATCATTAGTTCACAAACTCCCTCTTGGTCACCCTCAAGTGTAGGAAGTGTGTTCTCAAATCCTCAATTCGAAATTATGGAGTTTATGGTATGGAAAGTGGCTAACTCTCTAGTTTTTCGCACTTTCAATCACAAAACACTCTTCCTTATGATCAAGGCAATTGATCTTTGGCTATATCAGAATTTTTGGAGTAGTTTTGGTGTATGGAAATGAGGAATTTCAGTAGCTATGGAAGGTATGGGGTGTATATGGAAGATATGAGTATTTTTGGCTCAAAAACTCAAATTTTCTCTCTTTTTTCACCATTTTCTCACTATTTTCTCTTCAATTTCGTGGTTCTCTCTCTCTCTATCTTACAATATGATCATTTTATATAGGCAATGAGAGAAAGTGAAGGTCAAAAAGAAGGTGGGAGACAAGGTGAGAGACAAGAATGTGATAGGAGAGCAAATTTTTAAAGTGGTTGCATGGGATACTCCTTTATGGATGCAAAGGACACTTCTTTTTGACAATGGGGGGTGAGTGGAGATAATAGAGGGTGAGTGGGTATACTTGAATGGATCATAAAATGGCTCAATGGGGTGTCCCTACCGAGCCAAAACCAAAAAAAAAGGCTTGCTGCTGTTTTGGGCCGAGTCAACAAAATTTGCTATTAAGCCCAATTTCAAACAGGCATATCTCCCTTATATGGACTTGTTTTTAGGTGATTCTTGGGTCTAAATTGAATCCCCAAAAGTTTACGTTCCAATGGTGGTGGCCTTGCATCTAAATTCTAAGTGTATAAAGAGATATGCCTAATTTAGTGAAGGTTGTTCATTTTCCTCGGGCCAAGTCAACAAAATCTGCTTTTAAGCCCAACTTCAAATGGGCATATCTTCCTTATCCGGACTTGATTTTAGGTGGTTCTTGGGTCTAAATTGAATCCCCAAAAGTATACTTTCTAGTGGTGGTAACCTCACTTCTAAATTCCAAGTGTAAAAAGAGATATGCCTAATTTAGTGAAGGTTGTTCATTTTCCACAAGTCAGGTCAACAAAATCTGCTCTTTAGCCCAATTTCAAATGGGCATATCTCCCTTATTCGGACTTGGTTTTAGGTAGTTCTTTAATCTAATTGAAACCCCAGAAGCCTACTTTTCAATGGTGATAGCCTCACATCTAAATTCCAAGTATACAAAGAGATATGTCTAATTTAGTAAAGGCTGTTCATTTCCTTCTTAATGATTTGACGTTCATTCTTTTCCTAAACTAGTTTTCTTCAATTCCCTCTTGTTTCCTTCAAATCCAAACCCATCCAAACCTATAAAGAAGATGTTTTCAAATATTTTTTTCAAAGAGTTCACCTCCCTTCCATTTATTTCCGCTTTGTCCTTACTCAGTTTACTGAAAAGTGCAATATTTTAATTGAAATGGGATCCTCGGAACATCGTAGAAATATTTGGGAAGATATTTTGAAAAGAGGGTTTTAAGGCCTAAAATAGTTTGGCCAAAAATGTGTGGATGTTGGGATTAAAGCTCAAATTCCATTTTTCTTATTGAGGACTACTAGGGAACACATTCTGATTGTTATCATCGAGTAATCAATAGAAAGTGCCCAAGTCTTAAGGTTGGTCAAAATGGGGTGTCTACACTATTCAATATTCAAAAACATCCCTCACTTTTTATATATACTAGTTGGACCTGCCGCACTGCGCGTGTAGGGTTTGCGATGTTGTTAACAAGCGTTATTGGGTCTCATCATTGTATTTGAAGAAGTATTTTCCATATTCTACATAATTTTTTCTATATGAATTATTTTCTCTTTTGTATCATCCTTATATACTACTGACTTTGCCAAATGCAGCAATAAGGGGTGTTATAAGACATTCAATAGATGAATATTCTTATAACCAAGGTTGGCTCTTACACGTGGGGGTCGCGATATTGTCGACAAGTGTTATTGGGTCTCATCATTGTATTTGAAGAAGTATTTTCCATATTCTGCATAATTTTTTCTATAGGAATTATTTCCTCCTTTGTATCATCCTTATCTACTGTTGACTTTGCCAAACGTAGCAGCAATGGGTGTTATAAGACATTCAATAAATGAATGTTCTTATCACCAAGGTTGCCTCTTGCGCATGGGGGTCGCAATACTGTTGACAAGTGTTATTGGGTCTCATCATTGTATTTGAAGAAGTATTTTTCATATTCTGCATAATTTATTTTATAAGAATTATTTTCTCCTTTGTATCATCCTTATGTGCTACTGACTTTGCCAAACACAACAGCAATGGGTGTGTAGACACCCCATTTTGACCGCCCCTTAGACTTGGGTGTTTCATTCTGAATACCCGATGATGAAATGTTACACTGTGCAATCTTTCGAAACTTCAACAAAAGAATTATTTTTCAAGCTTTAAAACCTAAACTTTGCACCCCATTTTGACCAAAAACCTTCTCTTTTTTTCCCTAGCCTGACCACTCAGAGAACAGCATGCCAACAGATGGTAGGCAGGCCAATTTTATTGGACCGACCGTTCATCCTCTTGGCCGGCCGGCCATGTTCTGCGCAGAAGATATTTTGCAGTAGTAAGTTGCTCCCATGCACGGGATTTGGACTAGCTGTCTTTTTTGGAGATATTTCTGACATGAGAAGCTAAAATTCTATAAATACAGCACCTCCTCTTAGAGTTTGGGGTTAGAAAAAATTGCCAAAGACTTAGAAGCTTGTCCAACACACTTCTCTACCCTCTTGAATATAAATACACCATTAAAGCTTAAACTTGAAGTTTTTTTGTTGAATTTTTGAACATTATTTCAGATACTTGAGGGTGTTTAGATTGAGGTTTGTTAACTAAGAAGATCTTCCTCTTTTTCAAGAGGTGAACTTTGAACTTTTTCATCACATTTTCTCTCTCTTTCTCTTGTCTATACATCCTGATTTCAGAGTTATTTTTAAGCTTAAAACGTGATTAAAATTTTATTAAAAGTGGGAGAGCTAGCCACCCTTCCATTGGCTAGTTCACTAGTTGTGCACCCTTTGTTTTCTTTTACTTTTTTTCACTTTCTTTTCATTTCATTTGGTTAAATTTCAGCACTTTTAGCATTGTTTTAGATTGGTTTTGTGTGATATGAATTGAATATGGACTTATAAAAGGGTCCTTGTCCTCCCCAATGCATGTGCTCACACTTCCTATGCTTTGAATATCATATTTGTATTGTTGTAAGTCCTCACGGATTTGGCATGTTTAGGATATAGTGGCTAATCTATTTTATAGCTTTCCTTTTATATCTTGGAACCTTATAGTCATGGGAGGATTAGAGCTTAGGCTTAGCCATCTTGCCATAAGTTGCGCTTAACTAGCTATGAATTTCTTGCTTTCATACTATTGTTGTTGTCCACCTTGAAGCTAGGTTGTAGCTTCCATGTCAAAAGTGTTGAAAAACTCTCTTCTCGATCATCTTCGAAACATGGAAATGGATGTCTCATCCTTATTCCATGACTAAAAGAGGAGTTATCAACAATTTTTGACGAGTTGTGTGTTTAAAGCCTTAAATAGATAGCTTGATTCATGATTCTCTCTTTTCCTCAAAGTTGTTGTAAGCTCTCTTTTAGTTACATCTTTGAAGCATGGAAATGGATGTCTCATCCTTATTCCATGAGTAGGAAGATGAGCATACACCAAATTTTTCATAGTTTTCATTCATTTACTTAGTCTTGTTTTGATTTTTGTTTTGAAGCTATATTAGAGTTCTTGCATCGGAGGTATTAGAAACTCTCTTCTAGTTCCTTTTGAAGCATGGAAATGGATTTTAATCCATGTTCCATGAGTAGGAAGAAGAGTCGCTAATCACTTCCTCAATGATGTAATCTTTTGTTAATAAGCTTCTCTTTCAAACATAACTGATCTCTTCTCTCCAAATTTGAATAATCACTTACTCTTTTTTTTTCATGAGATATTGTAGGTTTCAGCCATCTCTTTGAATACTTTCTTAATTAGCTTTAGTTTTGTATCCAATGAATACTCCGTCCCGTTTCTTCATGACTCATCATCTAAATACCCTAGGGATGTTTGATGAGTTGTAAAGCAAACCAATTCCCTCCTTGAAAATCTTCATGACAGGAGGAAGCAGGAGGATGAACATATTTTAGAAACCCTCTGTTTTGCCAGTTCTATTGCGGCAGGGTTTTCTCTATAAATTGTGGCTGACCCGATCATTTCTCTGTACAGTAAACCATCTAATCAAGCCAGCTGGCCAATTATCTTGTACGACAGTGTTAATTTTTTAGCAAAACAGAGCAGATCTTGAGGCCAAAACAAAACTATTTTTTAACTGTGAACAAGGCAATTTCTGGCAACAAGCAGAGAGGTTTTCAGAGGATGTTCCTGCTTGTGCGCATGCGATTCCTCGCCGCACATTCAATTCCTTAGATTAGTCGCTTTTGAGATTCGTATTTTGTAATAATTAGTTAATAATTAGATAATTAGTTTATTCATTTGTGTTTGTAATAATTAGTTAATTAGGACATTCAAACCCTCTTGTCCAAGGGAAAATTTGTAACATTTGATGCATGTTTTCCAACTTCCATTTATTTCTCCATTTTATTTACATGCTTATTGTGGTTGTATATAGCATCATATTTTCTTTTATCATTTCCATGCTTTGTATCTATTTTCGCATGCATTAAGGTTTGGCTCATCACACTTAATGTCGTTATACATTTCATACTTGATTATGTGCGCTACCTCATGCTTTGAGTTGATTCACATATCATGATTAGTAGTCGAATCTACATTTCGTGTGTGTTGCATTAGTCATGTGCATTTTTTTAGGATCATGCATTTTTCTAACTATCTTCCTTTCTTCGGCTTGTTTCGTTTGAGTACTAGGTGAGCATTTTTGCTTTAGCATATCATATATGTGTTTGTGTTGCCATGTCGAGCATACTACCATGAGGTTACTCGCTTACTTGAAATATCTCTATGAATGCCTGTGGATGGAGGCTATTTTGCTTAGCTTGAAATGACTTTGATTATTGTACATATGAGCTCATTTTTCCTTTGAGTTGCACATATTCGAAAACTCTTTTCCAAAAAGCATGAAATCAAAGCATTCCAAAGTAAGTGACGTGGTCTATACTTGTTTGCTTCATATAGTAATGTTAGTATATTAAATAATTGGAACATGAGCATATAATGTCCATAAAATTCACATCATAATTTAGTAGAAGCCGATCTTTGATCGGGTGAGTGAGGTACTCAATTCATAACCTTTCTCTCATACCAAAGTTCCTAAACCGAGACACTTTGGTTATGGCGGACAAGTGGCCTTCGGCACGAGTCACAAGTTTTCTAAATTTTTCAAAAATATTTAGGTGGCGATTCTGAAATCTGACAATATAGTCCATTTTTGGCATCTCTGATGATTAATTAATTTTCTAAGATTTGTCGGATTTGGACTCTCATTCATTTTTCTGTTTCACATTGCACTTGTGAAACCAGATTCAGAACTACGGGAGTCCGAACTGTAGAGACAATCGCATCCGAGGAGACTAAACCCCTCCAAGGAGTGTGAAAAAACCAACTACAAGGTGTTGTAAGATATTCAATAGATGAATGTTCTTATCACCAACGTTAGCTTTTGTGCGTGGAGGTCACGATATTGTTGAAAAGTGTTATTGGGTCTCATCATCGTATTTGAATAAGCATTTTCTATATTCTGTATATAAGAGGAGCTAATTTGAGCCCACTAAATTAATTAGGCCCAATAGTCCAATGTTGGTGGGCCTGAATTTATCGCAAGTCCAAGATTGGTGGGCCCGGATTTATTGCCATCAAAGGGGCCGAATCGCTCTAAGCCTCGAAAGGGTTCGGATCCATGAACTTAGAGACTTACTTAGGCTCGGACTCGAAAGGGTTCAAATTCACGAACCTAGAGATCTGAAGCACTTGGCTTCGAACGGATTTAGACGCAATCTAGAAGCCACTCCATTAATGAGTCCTAGAACACTTGCGGACTCAGAGCTTTCCGAGATCTATGTACCAGAACCATGGGCTTAATGGAGTCCGAACAAAGGACCCGATCCTGAGGACGGTGAGTGGGGATAAATTCACTCTTTGGTTAAACTAGCCTATACCCAGGCCGAGGTGGCACGATCTAGGGGGTCCTGAGACTTGACAATATTTGTGGCAGGACGTTCTCTTGAACTACCCCTGACCCTTCTGCGGCAAAACATCCTCTGGGATTACCCCTAACCCTTTAGGATGATTGGGGATCATTGGTCAGGTATGGCTAAGAAGAAGGGTTCACCGAGAGGTTGATCTCCTCTTTGGGATTTTCCTTATCCTCGAAGAGGTAACCTCCTCGGACAAGGTAGTTAGAGAGAATATTTCCCATGTGCTTTGCACATGGGCTCCATCCTACATCATGAGGTGCCTATAAATAGCACCCACCCATAGCTTTACAAGGGATGGATTTTGGAGAGATAACTCTTGGAAAAGAACTAATTTCCCTCTCCATTATCATCCTTGAGAGTGGAAGTTAGAGATCCATGAGAGAGCCTTGCCATTATTCTCTCTCTAACTAGTTTGCCTTCTTCTTCACCCAATCTCTTATCTCCATCATCTCTTTGTTATTGTGTTTCTAGTTACGACTATTGAAAAATCTAAGCCTCTTATCATTTCTAGAGAATTCGAATTTTCTTCAAAGATCTTCGAATTTTCCAATAACATTCTTGAACCCACTCATACATTTGGCGACTCCGCTGGGGAGGCATATTGGTTAATAGTCTCAACAAGATTCGGAGTCTACATAACTTCGGTAAAGATGACGAGAGAAGAAGAAGTTCATCAACAAGGCTCTTCCAACGGTGGTGATGAGATGACTCAAGTTCAAGACGTACCTCTCATCCTTGAAGCCATTCAAGGACTCCAACACACTCAACAAGAGATTCTCACGACCCTTCAAAATCTCACCCACACCATGTTAGTGATGAGTTGGAATTTCGCACCACCAGCAACAAATGGAGGTCAAATTGGCACCGACAAGCATCAACAACTTCATGGTAATGTTGGGAATGGTCAAAACCATCAAGATCCACCCCCAAATTCTCCCTGAAGTTATACAAAATGCTGTGCAAAATCAAGTGCTAGGAGGAACAAGTCATGGCCAACCTACGGCCCATGGAGCGCAAAATCACACATCTTGAGGATCGAGCCATGGTCCAGCGATGGTTGAAGGAGTTTCCAATGCGATGAATGGTGTTCTAATGGCTGTGGAAGTTCAAGGAAGGCCTACAGAAATTTCTTTACAATATGGTGCTTTATCCATGCCTAATTTTGTTCTACCGATTGTAAATTCTACTTATGTGCCGAGTGAGCCTCCTTTAGCTCCGACGCCAAGTTTGCAAGTCCAACCCAGTATAGCTGTGGCATGCAATGAACTTTATGGGACCCAATACAACGTCCCATCACCAAATGGCATGTCCATAGGTGCCGATGGCCAATATCATCATGTGTCTTCACTAATGATGAATTCTCAACACCCAAATGGCCAAGTCGCTCCAAGTTCAGTCTTCGGGTCTACAAGCCAAGTTCCAGGAATACCACTATCAAGTTCTCTCCCTCAACAATTTCTCACTCTCGTTGATGTGCAAGCCATGTTCGATCTCGAACAGGGCAAGAGGACTTTACCCTCTTTGCCCGATCCGAATGTTAAGCCACCATACCCTATTGAGATATTGAGTTATCCATACCCGAAGGGTACATAGTGCTGAAGTATATCAAATTCGATGGCAAACAAGGAAATGCTCGAGAACATGTTGTTCGTTTCATCGAGACTTTGGAGATTCATGGTTCAAATCATGTCCTCCGATTGAGAGAATTCTCCAAGTCCCTTACCGACCGAGCATATAGTTGGTACGTTAACTTGACCCCAAACTCTGTTCGGAGTTGGGAGGAGATGGTCAACAAATTCCACGCCAAATTCTTTCAAGCGACTGAGAAGGTAACCGCACTTATCCTATGTAAGGAAAAGCAACAAGAAGGTGAAGACATTCTTGAATATGTGAAGAGATTCCAAGACAAAGCCATGGACTATTATGAGGCTGTGGAGGAAAGCTACTTGGTCCAAATCTGTGTTAAAGGGGCATTGAACGGGTACAAGATGCTTCTTGTTAATCACAAGTTGTCTACCTTCTCAGCACTAATTGAAGCATCTCGGAACATCAACATACCACAATCTCAGGAGATCGGGTTTGAGACTAGTTATAAAACAAGCTTCAAGTCATCCCGAGGACCTTCTGTCACTGCGGCTTCCGCGTCTTCTACACGAAAGTCGCAGGGGGAGGAACTCAGAGGTCAGAAGAGAAAAAACTATGAAGATGACACTCTTTTTCCGTGTAGTGTTGAGGAGGTGAAGGCCTTAGTTACCAAATTGGTGGCAGATGGAGAACTAAAGTTGCCTCGTATCGAAGAGCTTTTGTCGAATAAGGACCGCGAGGGTCCTAATTATTGTGTTTTCCACCAATCTCTAGGACATCCTACGGAAAAATACCAGACCCTTAAGAAGATCTTTAGAAAGAAAGTCGACGCACATGAGCTAGAGTTTAAAGAACAGGGGGCCCAGGATATATTAGAAGACGTGGCTATGATGGTGTATGACGGCCATAACTCGAGCCGCTGGTGAAAGCTTTCCAAATGGCCTTGCAACTCTAGGGGCAAATGTCGACATTCCGTAGAAGAAGTCTATCTATAACAATTACAATTTGTATTTACGGCATTGTTCAGTTCTATCTTTCTTATGTTATGAAGAAAATTTATTTCTTCTATATTGTGTATCTCCATTAGAAGTTATTTTCTCTATATTGTATATCTTTATTGTGTTGTGTTGTGTTGCTTCAGACAGTTTTCAATTTTTGTTGCCCCTCGAAGAAGAAAGAGGAATAGTAGACTTGGTTACTAACCTGAAGGGGCTTTTCTTGACGCAGTAGAAGTGTACTCCCACTCGGAGAGGGACAACCTTTGCTTCCATTAGTTGCCGAAATAGTGTGTGCTCCAACTTGGACCTCCGAAGAGCAACTATTGCTTCTTTCAATGCAAGCTTTGAGGGTCTTTCTTGCTAAAATAGAGTGTGTGCTCCCACTCGAACTTTCGAAGAACAACCCTTACTTCTATCAGTGTGAGCTTCGAGGGATCTTTCTTGCCAAAGAAAAGAGTGTGCTTCCACTCGGACCTCCGAGGGACAGCCCTTACTTCCATCAGTGCAAGATTCGATGGTCTTTCTTATTGAAGTAGAGTGTGTGTTCTCATTTAGACTTTCGAAGAACAGCCCTTTAAGACTCGGTTGCCTGTCAAAATGGATTCTAAAGAACAACCCTTACTTTCATCAGAGCAAGCTTCGAGGGTATTTCTTGATTGAAGCAGAGTGTGTGTTCCCACTCGGACTTCCGAAGAATAGCCATTGTTTCCATCAGTGCGAGCTTCGAGGATCTTTTTTGTTGAAACAGAGTGTGTACTCACACTCAGACTTTTGAAGAACAGACCTCGTTTCCATCAGTGCAAGCTTCAAGGATCTTTCTTACTGAAGAAGAATATGTGCTCCCACTTAGACTTTCAAAGAATAGCCCTCGAGACTCAGTTTCTTGTCAGAAGAGATTAAGTAGGGTGCGTGCTACTATTTGAACTCGTAAGGGATAGCCTTGCTTCTGTTCGGACTTCCGAGAGATAGCCCTTATTTTCATTAGTGCAGGTTTGAAGAAGACCTCACTTCCATCAATACGAGCTTCGAGGATCTTTCTTATTGAAGTAGAGTGTGTGCTCCCACTCAAACTTTCGAAGAACAGACCTTGCTTTCATCAATTCCTCGAGACTCGATTGCCTGCCATAAGGGATCTTTCTTGCCAAAGTAGAGTGTGTGCTACTTTTGAACTCTTGAGGAACAACCTTGCTTCCGTTCAGACTTCCGAGGAACAACCCTTACGTTTATTAGCGTGGGTTCTGAAGGCCCCGGACTTTCGAGGGATAGCCCTTGCTTCCATTCGGACTCCTGAGGGGCAGTTTTGGTTTCGTTCAGACTTCCAAAGGACAACCCTTGCTCTCATTAGTGCTTTCTTGCCGAAGCAGGGTGTATGCTACTAGTCGGACTCCTGAGGGACAACCTTGCTTCTATTCAGACTTCTGAGGAATAGTCGTTACTCTTATTAGTGCGGGTTCTGAGGGCCCTGAGGTCGTGGCCTTTACTTCTATTATCTGCCGAAGTAGAAGTGTGCATCCACTCGAACTTCCAAGGGACAGCCTTGCTTTCACGCGGACTTTGGAGAGATGGCCTTGCTTCCACTTGGACTTCCGAAAAACAATCTTTACTTCTGTTGGGGCAAGCTTGTAGACAGGGATCTTTCTTGCCGAAGTAGGGTATGTACTACTATTCGGACTCTTGAGAGACAACTTCGGACTTCTATGGGACAACCTTGCTTCCGCTCAAACTTTCAAGAGACAATCTTTACTTCTGTTGGTGCAAGCTTGATAGATTTGGTTGCCTTCCAGAGGGATCCTTCTTGCCGAAGTAGGGTGTGTGCTACTTTCAGACTCTTGAGGGACAGTCTTGCTTCTGTTCAGACTTCCGAAGAACAGCCCTTGCTTTCATTAGTGCGGGTTCTGAGAGCACTGGGGTCGTGGAGTTGTTACAAGAATTCATTCTCCTTAAATAACAAAGTCAACAAACAAGACGAGCAATATCAATTTGAGATCATGATTCAGGCATTATTAGAATGGGGCAACATCAACAAATAATAATGATCTATTTAAGCTACAACAATTCTACTCCTCCGAGCAAGTTCATGAAAATGCAACAATCAAGGTGTTGTCTCCCCGGGTTGGTTCCTCTCAAGCTAACGTAAAGCAGCAATGTTCAAACAAAATTTCCCAAGCATCCACAAGATCAACAAAACAATATATGGCCCTGTTCTATATCATGGAAATTCATTCTCTCAACCAAAGTGTTCATAAAAAAAGTATCAAAATTCATTCATCAAGTAGATGGAGCTCAAGTAAGGTGTTTCATCATATTAACAAATTCTACGAAGAATTCTACGCCAAGAGTTTAAGAATGACATCCACTATCTTCGAAGCTAGCAACAAAAATCATTCCTATCACATCTCTGCCCTTGACATCAATAGTTCAATGCAAGCATCAAATATTCTATTTATGTCAAATTTGTCAACATGAGTTCAAGATCTAGTAACAGTAGTTCAGACACATAAGTGAGCAGCAAAATTTCATCATTCTTAGATTTAACAAGTCACAACATCAGTATAGTTCAGATCCCAAGTGAGGATTCAAAATATATGTTATCAAGCATTATCAACAGATATATTATGTTCAAAATCGGTGATTCAGCTACCTCAGTAAAACAAAGATTAGCAAAATTCAATATCAGAGCATTTCTTTTCTCTCAATGGCCAAGCAATTAATAAGGGTTTAACAGAGTCTTATTTTCTTTCTAAAAAAAAAAACAATGAGCAACAATCAGAAACTCAAGACTCACAAAAGCAAATTAGCATTTGAAGATCCATTGCAAGAAGTTCATAAATGTGTTTTTTGAAGTACAAAAATGAGTCTTCATAAAAGCTTACCCACAGATCCAAAAATATAAGGAGAAGAGGGTTTCGGCAGAAAATAGTTTACAGATCTGAAGTAGTGTAGAAGAAATAAAAGAAATGGGCAGAGTAAGCACTGTGCAAGTAAAACTGAGCTGTGTGGTCTGATTTCTGAAAGGTATTGTTGGGCCGAGAGGGGGACGAGCGGAGCGACGTTAAGCAAGGCCACACGACGCGTTGAGTGGGCGGCGTGTGGTTGGCATTATGCAGCCGAGGCCAGAGGCGAAGTTTCGGCAAAGAAAGGCTGACGATAGGTTGGTTTGGCGTTGGCACAAGGCATCGGGTGCGAAGGATAGGCCAGCCAGCAATGAGCTGGGCTGGTGTCGGCATGAACCAGTGGCTGAGATGCGACACTAGTGGTAACCAAAGCTATGGCGACGGACGACGTGCACAGTGGTGTGGGTCTTCGGCAATAGCGTTGCTTGGAGCTGTGATGGAGGCCAGTGCACTACACGGCAGCAGCCTTTGGTATTATAGAAATAGAGCTTCCTGAAGAAGAAGAAGCTTGGTCTCTCTTTTTAGAGAGAGAAAGTGTGCCTGTCGAATAGGTCTTGCCAAAAAAAGAAAGATTAGGTGTTTTTGTCCTTATCCTCAAAAGAAAAAAAAATAATATAAAAGAAAAGGGAAAAGTTTGACTTAGATGGCCTCAAATGTGCTAAGGCTAAGAGCATCTCCAACGCAGGAGTTAAAAGGAGAGAATTAGGCATTTTGCTTATTGAAGTTGGATTTCGAAGCTCCAACGGGCTCTGCAACTGAAGAGGCATTTTGCCAATTCTCGTTTTCGCTCTCCACAGGTAGCCAGCATCCATTGCTAGGCAAAACATTTTTCCCGCCATTGTGTTGACCCCTATCGCTGCCTGTTCCATCTCTGTTCCAACCCACTAATGATCCCAGGTATGGCTCTCTTTCTCTTTCTCTCTCTTTCTCTTTCTCCATTTCCCTGTTCTTCTCCATCATCTATCTGCAAAGGAATACATGATTTAGGGCAATCCATTTAAAAAAATTGGGTTTGTGTACTGAAATTGTTCATTGGGAAATTGATGATAGGCACTGGGTATCAACCGTTGATGATTTATTTGAAGCTATCATATTTGAGGGTGCATCATTGTCAAAATTAATGATTTTTGTTTGTTGGTCTGTATTTTCATGCTATTTTTGTATATTTAAAGCTGCATTCGATACTTTTTTTGGGGGTAAAAAATTGGATTTTGGATTTTATATTCAGTGTTTATGCAATGTGCCTGGTAGATTGAGTGATTCACTTTTATATTTTGTTGTATTTGCTTTTGTAGATTGCTTGATGATAGGTTTTTCAATGTGTAGAGGGATTTCTCCAATGTCCTCTATATGTTCGATAAATTGCCTCAAAGAATTGACCCCACAATTCCAGCCAAGAATCTATACATGTTTTATATTATGTGTTATTGATTGTTACTAATTGCAGCCAAGAATTGATTGTTACTGATGTGTAGAGGGTTACTGATTGTTTTATATTATATTACCCCACAATTCCAACCAAGAATTGCCTCAAAGAATTGTCCTCTACATGTTTTATATTATGTGTTACTGATTGCTCTGCTAATTAATTAGTCTATTTTGTAAGTGTTTGAGAAATGTCTATGAAAGTTGTTTTATTAGTTGAGTCTTGAGCACTAAGACTTGGCTTTGTACTAAACAATTATGAATCATGCGATTCTAAGCAACTGATGCTCTAATTTTTTTTGCTATAACTGATGCTCTAATTATTAATGCTACACAAGAATTGTCACATATTGTTTTCAAGGTAGGCTATAGATACTTAAAGAAAATTAATTTCTAACCATAAATATGTTTATATATCTGTATAGATGCAAATACATTGGTGTGCTTCATAGGATAGCATGTTTGAAGAAATTATAGTTTGTCTATGTTTTATAATTTTTATATCTATATTCTAAAAAATACAGTAATGACATATGTTCAGAAACCACTAAACTCTTTTTTATCACCAGTTGATTATCACCAGTTGTTTTAAATCGAGAGCATGGAAAATTTTAAATTACTTTCTATGAATTGTGAATTAGATTAGTTCCCATACATTAGGGAAATTTTAAATGGGATCAAATTACTTTCTATGCATTATGAATCAGATTTGTTCCAATTGTGAATCAGGAAACTTTTAAATTACTTTCAAAGATGTCCAATTATGTCCAATTATAAATTACTTTGTTCCATTATGAATCAGATTTATCCATTATGTCCAATTATGTCCAATTTTAAATTACTTTCAAAGATGTTCAATTATGTCCACTATGAATCAGATTTGTTTCAATTTTAAATTACTTTCAAAGATGTTTATGTCCATTATGAATCAGATTTGTTCCAATTTTAAATTACTTTGTTCCAATTATGTCCACCATTCCCTAATTCATTATTTTTGGAATTAGGCCATGAATTGATACTTTTTCTTTTCTTTTCTTTTTGTGTGGTATGAACAATTGTGCTTTAGATGGAATATCAAGGAAATCCGTATTTTAGCAACCTAATGAACAAGTTTGACGTTGACCATGATTTTACCACTGAAGCTCTTCAACAAGAGAGTCAATCTTTATCATTCTCTCTTGAAATTATTACTCAAACTACAAAGATGTCACAACGCAAAGGGAATTTCACCGAAGAGGAAGACATAATGCTCATATCTTCATGGCTTAATATTAGCTTAGATCCAATTAGAGGAAATGAGCAAAAGTCAAAGGCATATTGGTTAAGAGTGTGGGAGAACTACAACAAGTACAAAACCTTCGATTCTGAAAGATCTCAAACTTCTCTAATGAATCGGTGGTCGACGATTCAACTTGCCACAAATAAATTTTGCGGATGTTTTGCTCAAGTTGAACGGTTGAATCGAAGTGGTTCGACTGAAAAAGACAAGGTATTACTACAATTTAATTTTGTACCTATAATGAATATATATTATTCATTGCATGATAGTGATTATTATTTAATCTATTTTTCAGATTCAGGATGCCAAAAAATTGTACAAAGACTTGTATCACTCGAACTTTCCCTTTGAGCATTGTTGGAATGAATTGAGATCCCAACCAAAGTGGATGGAAGATACAACAACAAAGAAGAAAAAAAGCACAAAAAATGCATCTCCGGCAACATCAACCGCTTGTACACCAGATTCAGTAAACTTAGAGAACAATGATAACTATGATGTTGTGGAAAGACCAATAGGAAGGAAGGCCGCAAAGAAAACCAAAGCTAAAGATCTTGGAAATAATGTTACAGAGTCGCCTTTTGTGAAGCTCTTAGAAGAGATAAAGGTAAAGAATGACATAACAAATGAGAAGAAAATAGAGATATTTGAGAAATCTTATCTTCAAAAGGAACGGAGGATTGAAAATGAGGAAAGGAGAGAGGAACGAAGGCTTGCATTGGAGGAAAGGAGAGAGGAAGAGAGAATCATGTCAATGGATACAAGTATTATGCCTCCATTGCAAGCACAATATATTTGCCAACGTCAGATGCAAATCCTTGAAAAAAGGAATTAATTGTTTTTATTTAGTTTTGAAGCTATGTTTTTATTTAATTTAAGTTTGACTGGATTTTATTTTTGGGTTTGCTAGCACATCTGTTTTTGGTATTCAGAATTTTAGTGCTTTGACTTGGATTTAGAGTTGGGTTTGTTTCAAATTTTGCTGGTTGAAATATGAAATGGCAACAGTGCTTTGAAATATGAAATGGATGAATTTTGCTGGTTTGAATTCTTGTTGGATTTTAGTGCTTTGACTTGGATTTAGTGCTATTTACATTTAGTGCTATTTATATTTTGCTCTTTAAACCACTCACTAAATCCTGGATTGAATTCTGTTGGTTTGAATTCTTGTCCATTCAAGTCCTGGTTTGAATTCTGCTGGTTTACATTTAGTGCTATTTATATTTTTGCTCTTTAAACCACTCAATGCTTTGAATTTTGTTGGTTTGAATTCTTGTCCATTCAAGTCCTGGATCTCAAAATTAATGAGAGATGTAAAGAAAGATTAAGAATTCTCCATATTCTCCATATTAGGGATTTATTGACAGAAAAAATTTATTCTAAGTATCACTAAAGATCATAGATTAAAAACAAATCATTATTGATATATTATTGAAAGCACATAAAATAGTACAAATATTTTTGAAAACACACTCACTAAAGCATATAAGCTAGTACATAAATCAATAAGAACCAACTAGTATTTTTCACAAGGAGTCTCCGTATAGTGTCCACAAGTGTTTGACCAAGTCCTGTTTGAGTTTGGAGTGAGTTCCTCTATCTCTGATGCGATGATGATTTTGAATGAATTCAAAAAGTTCTGGTGTACGCTATGATAAAGTCTAATCCATTGTCATCCCTCTCATCTTCAGCAACCATGTTATGCATTATTATGCATGCCATAATAATATCTTCCATTATTTCCGTTTTCCAAAAACGTGCAGGTCCTCGCACAATCGCGAAACATGCTTGGAGCACACCAAATGCTCGCTCAACATCCTTCATTGCCGATTCTTGAGCTTTTGCAAAATATATTTGCTTATTCCCTTGTGGAGATGAGATTGTTTTGACAAATGTTGCACATTGCGGATATATACCATCGGCAAGATAGTATCCCATCGTATAATCATTTCTATTGATTGAGTAATTGACTGGAGGAGCACGACCTTGAGTAAGGAGTGAAAATACAGAAGAACGATCTAATACATTGATGTCGTTATGAGATCCGGGCATCCCAAAAAAGGCATGCCATATCCATAAATCTTGAGAAGCCACAGCCTCTAAAATAATAGTTGGTTCATGGATGTGACCAGAATACATACATTTCCGTGCAGTAGGACAATTTTTCCACTTCCAATGCATACAATCAATGCTCCCTAACATACCAGGAAACCCGCGATTGCTTCCCATCGCTAATAATCTTGAAATATCATCGTTGTTAGGGCTCCTCAAGTACGTTTCAGAAAACATTGCAACCACCGCCTTAACAAAGTGTTTTAGACTCTCTATGGCGGTGCTTTCACCAATTCTCACATAATCGTCCACTGAATCTGCTACTCCATAAGCGAGCATCCTCATAACAGCTGTCATTTTTTGAAGGGAAGACAAACCAATGATTCCAACAGCATCTGTGTTTCTGGACAAAATATGGATCGTATGCTTCCACTGTAGATAGAATATGAAGAAAGAGAGATCGATTCATCCGGAATCTCCTCCTGAATAAATGGGCAGGATATATAGCTATTTCTGAGAAGTAGTCTCGATAAAGCCTCTCATGGCCTTGAACTCGATCGCGATGAATAACTGCATGGCCTTCAATGGAACCACTACGTCTTCTCAAACATCTTTCTCTATTGAGTCGCTCTTCTTCCATTGCAGCTATCGTTATTAACTACAATTCGTCATCACCGTCAAACTCATTAAGAATCATTTTCATGGTATTGCGAGCCATGATAATTAAAAAATGAATGAAGTTGAGAAATATAGTTCAAATTGGTAAAAATGAAAGAGCAAATCCTTTTTATAAACAAAAATATATGACCGTTACGAATATGTCCGTTAGAGAATATTACTGTTTGAAAATATGATCGTTGAGAGAATATTACCATTTGAAAATATGACCGTTGAGATAATATGATTGTTTGAAAATATTTTTTTTTATAAATAATTTAATTATATATATTTATTTAATTATATATATTTGTTATAAAAAGATTATTTATTTATTTATTAATGTTTATAATAGTTTTCTTTTAAAAATTAGTTAAGTTAGTTTGATTGATTAGCTAAAATAAAGAGTATGGTTGGAGTGTACACTAGCTAAACTAGTTAGGCAAAATAAAGAAGGTAGTTTTTTTGTGTACTTTGAAGATGCATTTTAGAGAGCATGGTTGAAGATGCTCTAAGGCTATATATGTAGATAATGGGCCTTTGGATATTCTGGAGCATCTTTGAATTTGAAATTCTTATAAGCTGTTAAAGAAAAAAAAAATAATAAGCTCAAGCCGATGCTAAAAAAAAATATATATATATATATATATATGTGTGTGTGCGCGCGCGCGTGGGTTGGTGGGTGGGGGGGGGCCTTTATGTTTTCAAAAAAAAAAGGATGCTTTATTTTAAATCAGTGGCCAAAAAAAAAAAATTCTTATTTGTTACTTTTATTCGTAAATTACGATGAGATATCAGTTTTATCCTTAGACTTTATCAAAGACAAAATATTCCCAAAAATGTAATGCGAAGCATGGCTGAAAAGGTGAAACTATGCATGTTCGAGAAAACTAAAATTTCTCATACACGCAAGGGGCAAATGTAAGAGAAGCTAATTTGAGCCTACTAAATTAATTAGCCCCAATAGTCCAACGTTGGTGGGCCTAAATTTATCGGAAGTCCAAGATTGGTGGGCCCGGATTTATCGCCATCAAATGGGTTGAATCGCTCTAAGCCTCGAAAGGGTTCGGATCCACGAACTTAGAGACTTACTCAGGCCCAGACTCGAAAGGGTTTCAATTCACGAACCTAGAGATCCGAAGCACTTGGCTTTGAACAGATTCAGACGCAATCTAGAAGCCGCTCCATTAATGAGTCCCAGAACACTTGCGGACTCGGAGATTTTCGAGATCTACGTACCAGAACCATAGGCGTAATGGAGTCCAAACAAAGGACTCAATCCTGAGGACGGTGAGTGGGGATAAATTCACTCTTCGGTTAAACTAGCCTATACTCGGGTCGAGGTGGCACGATTTAGGGGATCCCTTAGACTCGGCAATATTTGTAGTAGGACGTTCTCTTGAACTACCCCTGACCCTTCTGCGGCAGGACGTCCTCTAGGACTACCCTTAACCCTTCAGGATAATTGGGGATCATTGGTTAGGTGTGGCTAAGAAGAAGGGTTCGCCGAGAGGTTGATCTCCTCTTCGGGATTTTCCTCATCCTCAAAGAAGTCACTTCCTCGGACAAGGTGGTTAGAGAGAATATTCCCCATATGCCTTGCACATGGGCTCCATCCTACATCATGAGGTGCCTATAAATAGCATCCACCTATAGCTTTACAAGGGAT
This sequence comes from Camellia sinensis, assembly GCF_055761805.1. NCBI lineage: Eukaryota > Viridiplantae > Streptophyta > Magnoliopsida > Ericales > Theaceae > Camellia > Camellia sinensis. Next base: position 21,896,165 of record NC_138966.1, read on the forward strand.
GTATTTTGAAGAGATAACTCTTAGGAAAGAACTAACTTCCCTTCTCCATTATCAACCTTGAGAGTGAAAGTGGAAGATCCATGAAAGAGCCTTGCCATTATTCTCTCTCTCTAACTACTTTGCCTTGTTCTTCACCCAATCTCTTATCTTCATCATCCCTTTGCTATTGTGTTTTTAGTTGCGACTATTGAAGAATCTAAGCCTCTCATCATTTCTAGAGAATTCGAATTTTATTCAAAGATCTTCAAAGATCTTCGAATTTTCCAACGACGTTCTTGAACCCAGTTATACATTTGGCGATGTATGAGTGGGTTCAAGAATGTCGTTGGAAAATTTGAAGATCTTCGAAGATCTTTGAAGATCTTGCGCATGGAGGTTGCGATATTGTTGACAAGTGTTATTGGGTCTCATCATTGTATTTTCAGAAGTATTTTCCATATTCTGCATGATTTCTTTTATAAGAATTATTTCCTCCTTTGTGTCATCTTTTTGTGCTGCTGACTTTGTCAAACGTAGCAACAATGGGTGTTGTAAGACATTTTGGCTCTTCCATGCTGGAACCAAGTACAAGAAAAATAAATAAATAAGGCTTCTCATATTTCAAACTAAAATGTTTTCATGGTATGATATATATACCTTTGGAAGACTCAAAGTATGATTTTGGGACTTCCATATCAGCTAACATAACATTGTTTGTAGCTATGGCAGCTTTTAGAATTTGATTCATGCAATCATGTCTGAGCTGCAAATGCTTTCTTGAATTTTCACTAATGCCACCAGGAGGAACTCGAGGCACAGGTAGCCACCACTTCTCCTCTTGCCGTGGAAGGGGTCACCGGAAAGAGGATGACTTATCAATATCCGGGGCTAATATTCTTTGGTCAACATACCAGAACTCTCTATTGACAAAACTGTCTAATATTTCCTGTGAATGAGAGGCTTGAATTCAGAATGACCTCACAAGAGCAGGGACAATACAAGCAATGAACCATGAAACAATTGTAGGTAAAATCTTATAAGGAGCATATTTATTGGGAAAAAAAAAAAACTTATCAGAAACATGTTATCTAATTTTCACAGAGTAGGAAGATTAATATAAAGAATTGATCTGGGTTGAGACGTCATGACCTAAATGACAATACAAAAGTAAAAAGGGTGAAGACAATTTTGAGAATTCATCCAAATCACACATGTGAACTTGAAATCAGTTGTTAAGTACCAATCAATGCAAACAAGTTTATATATCTAGCATACAGATCAATAAAATTGGTTTCTATGATTTCATAAAGTGAAAATTTTCAAGATTCTAGCTAAGAGGTACGGGTATGTATCAGAAAAAATTAAAGGCTGAAAATTCGTGAATTGCAACAAAAGCAAACATAGGCATTTGATATAGATAACTGTGTTTTTGTAGAGTTTACCTTGCTGATAATCATTGTTAAAAGTTCAAAACCTAAGTAGATGGCAAGTACAGGAAAATGATCTCCTGTATCGATCTTCTCTAAAATTTTCTGTATAAAATAAAGAAAATAATAACCCATAATCAGAAAAATAATTGTCAATTATGAATAATTTTGAGTCATGACATAAGCAAATAAAACAGTGGTTAGAAATTCTAATTTTGTTTCAATTGTATACATTGAGCCATATAAAAAATCACAACTTCAAAACATCTTCTACATTGTAGTGAATGTCCTGTGTAGAGCATTTTCTAATAAATCTGCAGTGATTTGTTTAAGATAGACAATATCTTAAAATTAAGTTCTTTTCTTTTTTATAGTTGCAATACAAATTACCAATCCTCTCTGTTGCAATTTCATAAATTTCATCAGTTTTTCTGTATCCAGAACAACAACATGAATGGCTTATCCCTTCTCTTTATCAAAAGATACATTGAGCCACCAAACTTGCAGCAAAACCTACTCATATGAAAGGCATAATAATGCATGTGCAAGCATGAGTTGCTCATCATTGGTCATGAAAGTGAGAATTTTTCAAATTAAAAGGCTCCAATGTGATTGAAAATACAGTCATCACAATTAAGTCAAATTGGGATGGACTTATCTAATGCATAAAACACTGGTCTATGGCAATGCCAAACAGCAACACACAAAAGCAAGCAATCTTTAAATTCATTAATATAGCATCTGCAATATTAGCTTCCTCACACAAGATTATTCTCAAAATGCAAAACTATATATATATATATGGTCATAGTCAGGTACCCGGAATCAAGCTCTCACTGAAAATTATCTCAAGCTATCGGACTGAACTCAACACAATTACCGAGGATACCACCTCTCAAAATGAGACTCGTGGCAGTGTGGATCTAGCCAATCCTTGGGGGAACCCTTTGACATATTGTTGGGTACTTTTCCACCACCACCAACAACAAGAAGCTCATGCAAATTCTCCAACCTATTCTCTCGCCCAATCCCATTAACTCTCCGATCTGTTTCCTTTACGCTATATTTGGTTGGGGGTTTTGAGGGAGGATTTGGAAAGAGAAAGGGAAAAGTTAAGTGAAATGTGAATAAAATATACTTATATTTCATCTAATTTCACACTTTTTCCCTTTTTATATCTAAATCCCTCAACCAAACACAGCATTAGTTTCTGCTTGAACCGCTGCCTCCAGCAAGAGGACAAGTTTGGCTCTTGTTGTTTTGATTGTGGGGGGGGAGCTCTGTGGGGTCCCAGGTATATTTTCTCTTCCTTTTTACATAGATTCTAGTTTTTCAGTTCACAAGTAAACAAGCATATGCAACCTTCTTTGATTGGGAACAGCTAAAAGGCCACATTTCCAACCCCACCACACCACCCCCCCCCCAAAACTTGTCTTTCTTGAAATTTTTTTAGATTTGTGTAAAAAAAATTTACATTTCTTAAAAAACTCTGTTAGTAAGAAAGTTTTTAATGTAATATTTTGAAATAAAAACTCTTTTAGTAAACACGTTTCTTAAAAAATTATCACCTTGTTTGTTTTCACTTTTTAAAAAGCACTTTTCAAAAAATTTTATTTTCTTATTTTTCGTTTTTTTTTTTTGTTTTTACTGAATTTTTTTAATATTTTAAGCAATTTTTTTTATTTTTTAGACACACCTAACATAAATATACCTAAAAAGTAAAAAAATTATAAAAAAAAATCTTTTAAAAATTCACTAAATACCAAAAATATAAAAAAATACAAGAATTCAGTACATTTTTTATATTTTTATGTATTTATTAATTTTTTAAAATATTTTTTCACAATTTTTTTACTTTTTAGATACATCTAAGTAAGGTGCATTTAAAAAAGTAAAAAAATATTTAAAATTTAAAAAATATTCACTGAAAACAAAAAAATACAAAAATTAAAAAAATCAATTTTTAAAAAACTTAATGCAAAAAACTCAAACAAAACACCTGTATATTATTAAGAACGTTATTACTACCTTTGACATGAATACGCATTTTTAATGCATAAGAAGGCTTTTACCCTTTTTTTTTTTTTCAAAGAAGAAGAAATTAGTAATTCGACAACGCTACGTAGCTCAAATTTTGTGACTCAAAAGTGGCTCAAATGGCCAAAACGACGTCATTTTGGCCATTTGAGCCACTTTTGAGCCACAAAATTTGAATTACGAGACATTTTTCTTAGTAATTACTCTTTGTAATTAAATTAAAAACGTGAGTACATATAAGAGCCCTTCCCATCAAATTTTTTTTTCTTTAATTAAAAAAAAATCTGGTTTACAACTTTTTTACTAAAAAAAATTCAAGGTACTTTTTTTTTAGGGATTTTTATTGGTAAATCCAATTTAGAAGTGTTTTAACCCAAGAAGTCCATGAAGGAATTTTTTAACCCATTTAGTCCCATGTATGTATAATTTTATTCCATAAAGTCCATTTTCTTGATTCACACTATTTTCTTGGACACTTATGCCCTTATATTTAATTTTGATACCCTTATAAAAAAAATTTCAACGATTAGCAATTTAATGATGTGAACATTCATATTTTGAAATTCATATTTGTAGGAATGTAAATTGGCCCGTGGGCGGCTCGAAACCCGTCCGCGAGTCAGGGCGGGCCCGGCCCGTTGACAATGTGAATATTCACATTGACATGTTAAAATTCACATTAATAGAAGTGTAAAATTGGTCCCCGTCCCGTGGCGGCGCGAAACTCGCTCGCGGCCCATGGGCGGCCCGAGGTGGGCCCGGTCCGGCCCGTTGACAATGTGAATATTCACATTGACATGTTAACATTCACATTGATAAAAGTATAAAATTGACCCGCGGCCCATGGACGGCCAAAAGCCTGCCCGCGGCCCGAGGCGGGCCCGGCCCGACCCGTTGACAATGTGAATATTCACATTGACATATTAACATTCACATTGATAAGAGTGTAAAATTGGCCCGCAGCCCGTGGGCGGCCCGAAGCCCGACCGCAGCCCAAGGCGGGCTTGGCCCGACCCGTGACAATGTGAATATTGACATTGACATGTTAACATGCACATTGATAGGAGTGTAAAATTAGCCCGCGCCCCGTAGCTGCCGGAAACCCGTCCACGGCCCGTGGGCTGCCTAGGGCGGGCCCGACTCGGTCTGTTGACAATGTGAATATTCACATTGACATGTTAACATTTACATTAATAAGAGTGTACAATTGGCCCGTGACCCGTGGACAGCCCGAAGCCTGACCTCGGGCCGGGGCGGGCCCAGCCCGTTGGCAATGTGAATATTCACATTGATATGTTAACATTCACATTGATAGGAGTGTAAAATTGGCCCGCAGCCCGTGGGCGACCCGAAGCCCGATCGCAACCCGAGGCGGGCTTGGCCCGACCCGTGACAATGTGAATATTCACTTGACATGTTAACATTAACATTGATAGGAGTGTAAAACTTATCCGCTGCCCGAAGCTCGCCCGCGACCCGGGGTAGGCCCGGACTCAAACCCAGGCCACCCCGGGCCGCCCATGGGACGCGAGTCAATTTTACACTCTTATCAATGTGAATGTTAACATATCAATGTGAATATTCACATTGTCAACAGGTCGGGCCGGGCCAGCATCGGGCCGCCCACGGGCCGTAGGCGTGTTTCGGGCAACCACGGGGCACGGGCTAATATTACACTCTTATCAATGTGAATGTTAACATGTCAATGTGAATATTTACGTTGTCAACGGACCGGGCCCACGTCGGCCCGGGGTCGGGCTTCGGGCTGCCCATGGGTTACGGGCTAATTTTACACTCTTATCAATGTTAATATTAATATGTCAATGTGAATATTCACATTGTCAACGAGCCGGGCCGGGCCTGCCCTGGGCAGCGGGCGGGCTTCGGGCCGCCCACGGGCCACGGGCCAATTTTACACTCCTATCAATGTGAATGTTAATATGTCAATATGAATATTCACATTGTCAACGGGCCGGACCGGGCTAGCCCCGGGCCGCCCATGGGACGCGAGTCAATTTTACACTCTTATCAATGTGAATGTTAACATGTCAATGTGAATATTCACATTGTCAACAGGCCGGGCCGGGCCCGCCCCGGGCCGCCCACGGGCCGTGGCCTAGTTTCGGGCAGCCACGGGGCGCGGGCTAATTTTTGTAGACACCCCATTTTTGACCGACCTTAAGACTCAGACGTCACCGATTGAGCGTTTGGTGATATTGCATAATGTGCTCGTTCAGAAGTTTCAGAGTCGCGACCGTGAGCCCTGCCTCCGGATTTCCGAACCCTCTTCTGTGCCTTGCCTCGGTTTGCGAACCAGACTCGGTTTTCTCTGTTTCGTTTCCTGAGGGGAGAGAGAGGTCCCGTAGACCATCTCTCAGTGGCCGTAGGCTACATTTTGTGGCTATAGGCCATTTTGCCCATTTCAGGACTCGATTCCCGGTTTTCGGAGCCGTCAGGCCGTGTGCCTCGGTTCGGGACCGCTTAACCATCTCCTATCGCTCCAATTTTTGGCATGCATCTTATTTACTCCCTTTCAAGGGACACTGGGGTCTGAGAAACCCACTTCGTGGCCGAATGCCACTTTCGGTGCTTAACAGCTCATTTTCGGGACCCCGAACTGTGTGTTTTGGCCCCCCGAGCATTTGTTTTGCATCGGTTTTCGTTCATTTTTGGCAGGTACCTCTGTTTTATCACCAGGAAGGTCACTGGAGGGTGGGAGGCCAGCAATTATCTTGGCAACCAGTTATATTCCATTTTCGCCCTCCGGCACCCGTTTTTCTCACTTCCGGGCTAATGTTGAACACCTTGGGGCCACTTTCTTGAACTTTGAACCACATATTTGTGATGTACACACATGGGAGGACCCTAAAAGTTGGTGGCCGGCCACTAATGTTGCTTGACCCTTTTGAACCCCTCCTTCCGAGCCAATGTTGAACACACTTGAGCCACTTTCTTAGACTTTTAACCACAGGGTTGTGTTGAGGGCACATGGGAGGACACCATTATGTGGTGGCCGGCCACTAAACCAACTTGACCCTTTTGACCCCTAGCCGGCCGGCTAGGGGGTGTGGCTGGCCGGCCATCTGTAACAAAAATAACTGGCCGGCCATGATCCTCACACTGTTCACTTTACAGCTGTATAGCTTTATCCCCCAGAAAATATCTATATCCGGGGGATATTTTGTGGGGGAAAGCTTGCCTCCTTTTTCCCCCACCTTTTGCCCCTCTTTTTGGTCCATATAACCAAGGGCCAACACTTGTATTAGGGGTTAGAGAAATTGCCTTCAAGCATATACATTCAAACCTCCCTCTATCTCTTTCATTTTCCTCAAAAACATCCAAGTTCTATACTTCATTCCTTCATCACCACCAAGCACCACCACCACCACTCCATTTCCAGCAACAAGGAGGGCTTCTCAAAGGCTAAAGGTGCTGCAACTTGGTCCAAGAAGCAACCAAAGATTGGTCTACAAGGGTGAGTTGCTATTTCACCCTTTTTGGGCTTATTTTTTGCAACTTTTCTTAACCATATATGCTTTTTGCTTTGAGCTCCGGCCATAACTTAAAGTGGCCTTGTTTTGAGCTCATTTTCACTTTTTCTTAAGGGCTCAACCCTGTTTGAGCCCCCCATATTGCACTTGCTTCAATACCCTTCTTAAATACCGTTTTCTTGCATGATTTTTTTAGCTTGTGTGTGATCTTTTTTGGAGCATGATGTAAACTGTAAATAGGCTTATTTTGAGCCCCTCTTAAACATTGAAGAAGGGATCAACACTGTTTGGGACCTCCATGCTATACTTGCCTTTATACTCCCTTTTTGGTCCCATTTTTGCATGCTTTGGCAGCCTATTGTGCTTTGGTTTTTGGCCATTTTACAGCACTGAAAATAGTCTCATTTTGGTCCATTCTTCATGTTTCATTTAGGGCCTTTCATGGTTTGGGACCTCCATATGCCACTTCATGTTATATCTCTCTTTTGGTCCCCATTCTTGCATGTTTTGTTAGCCTATCATGCTTTTGTTTTTGGCCATTTTACAGTTCTGAAAATAGTCTTATTTTGGCCCATTCTTCATGTTTCATTAAGGGTCTTTGGCTTTTTGTGGAATATTTTAAATACCTCATGTTATAGCCTCTTTTGAGCCTTATTTTACATTGCATTTCTAGCATGTTTGTATACTGTTTTGGAGTTTTTACAGTTCTGTAAATATGCTTATTTTTTGTCCCTATTCAATGTTGTAGAAGGGAATTTTTCAGTTTGGGCTTTGCATATACCACTTGCCCCTTTGGCCACCTTTTGGCCCTTTTTCTTGCATAGGAGTGCAGCCATACCTGTGTTTGTTTTTGGGGTTTTTACAGTTCTGGAAAACATCATATTTTGGGCCCCTCTTCAATGTTGTTGAAGGGTCCTAACCCATTTGGAGTTAGCAGTTGTGAGTTGCTTCATAATCTCATGTTTAGGGCCATTTTCGCATGCTAATTTTGCCCTATCTTTGCTTGCTGTTTGGCCATGTTTTGTACTAGTAAAATGCTTATTTCGGGGCTGCCTTGCTTCTGTATTTTCATTCCATGTGCCAATTATGCATGTTTGGTATAGCTATAGGCCATTTCGGGTGCCTAATTTTGCATTTCGGGAGAAATTCCATGCATCGGGTGTGATTTCGCCTCATTTCGGGGCTGTTTTCCCTCATATTTCAGTGCCTAAATTCCATGTTGCATTCTATATGCCATTTCCATGCCATTGCATTGCATATGCCATTGCCTCGGTTTGCGTGCCTGTGTGCACGCACTTCGAGGCACTTCATTTTCATCTACCGGCCTCTTATGTGAGTGTGGCTGAGGCTCTCTCATGTTAGTATAAGTCCATGTTGCATTCTATATGCCATTTCCATGCCATTGCATTGCATATGCCATTGCTTCGGTTTGCGTGCCCGTGTGCACGCACTTCGAGGCACTTCATTTTCATCTACTGGCCTCTTATGTGAGTGTGGCTGAGGCTCTCTCATGTTAGTATAAGTCCATGTTGCATTCTATATGCCATTTCCATGCCATTGCATTGCATATGCCATTGCCTCGGTTTTCGTGCCCGTGTACACGCACTTCGAGGCACTTCATTTTCATCTACCGGCCTCTTATGTGAGTGTGGCTGAGGCTCTCTCATGTTAGTGTAAGTCCATGTTGCATTCTATATGCCATTTCCATGCCATTGCATTGCATATGCCATTGCCTCGGTTTTCGTGCCGTGTGCACGCACTTCGAGGCACTTCATTTTCATCTACCGGCCTCTTATGTGAGTGTGGCTGAGGCTCTCTCATGTTAGTATAAGTCCATGTTACATTTTTCATGCCATTTTAGCCATATTGCATTGCGTATGCCATCGCCTCGGTTTGCGTGCCCGTGTGCACGCATTTCGAGGCATATCACTTTTACAGCATAGTGCATACTAGGTTGTATCTTAGATCGCATTCATGTATTTCCTCGATTTGCGTGCCCGTGTACACGCATTTCGAGGCATGTCATTCCATAGCATTGTGTATGTTAGGATTGTATCTTAGTTGCATTTCATGCATGTCATGCATATCGTATCGTGTCCGGGATAGGAGTTAGCTCGGGCACGGGAAACGAGGTGCATTTCGTACTCCGCGTGACGGAATGTGTCTCAATTCCCCAGTCGCCGACACTCCGGATCATCCATGATGGAGTTAGGTTTTGTTGTGTTTTCATGTGCATTCATCCTATATTGAATTGTGCAATTCGACTCCTCGGCCATCATGCCTCGGTATGCGTGATTGGTGGCACGAGGATCGAGGCATGCATATATCTGTGAAAATACATTGCTATGCCCCTTTCCTGCTCTCTGTTGCAGTAAAATGAAGAATCAACAACTTTTCGGAGCTTGGCACGCGTTTCAAGAATAACTGCTAAACAGAGGCTAATTGGGGCATCCCAGTGGATTTCCGCGCAAGGCAGCCCAGACATGCATCATTCCTCAAGAGCAAGGCAGTCCCTGGCTTGCACGCCAGTTTTACAACTTTCTTAGTTAATTTGATTAATTAATTAGGAATTTGTATATTTTTCGGACTGTAATATTTGGACTATAATATTCTTTTATTCGGGACTGTATTATTTATTCGGACCCTCTGCGCGAGGGCACAACTGTAATAAGTGTGCGTGTGTGTGTTGTATGTCTTCCAACCCCACGTCTTTCTCCCTTTTATTTATCCGCTTATGATGGTTAGATTAGGGCATATTTCAATTAGCATACAGTATGACAGCATGTTTGCATCATTCATCTGTATTGCATGCACCGGGCTCGGCGCATCATACTAACTGCATTGTATTTTTTTTCAAATCTAAATTGAATACATGATAGTTGTAGCATCTCATATGCCATGTTTAGAATAGTCGAGCCTGCTATAGTTTGCATTTTGCATGTGTTGCATTAGGCATTTCTGTATACTTAGGATTCATGCATGATTTCTAATGAGTTTCTGTTTTGGCTTGGAGTACTCGGTAAGCTTTATGCTTTAGCATCCTTGCATACGTGTGAGTGACTGCCATGAATAGCATGCTTACCATGAGGCTATATGCTTACGTGATATAACTTCCTGAATGCCTGTGGGTGATGGTTGGGTTACTTAAATTAGAATAAATCATCAAATGTTTTAAGCCTACCTGCGGGTAGCAAACCATTTTCAAAAAGCGAACATGAAATGTTTTATTCCAATTCAGGCGGTCCAATCTATACTTATATGCTGTGTACATCACATAGTAACCTAGGCTAATAACTGGAATAAGAACTCACAATGTTTTCCAAAATAGATATCATGGTTAGTAGAGGCCGATCTTTGATCGGGCGAGCGGGGGTGCTCACGAAGTGACCTTCCCTAATTGCACCCAAGTTCCCGAGCCGAGGCAACTTTGGTGATGACGGACACGTGGCCTTTGGCACCGAGTCAGGGTTTCCTAAATTTCCCAAAATAAAATATTTAGGTGGCGACTCTGTATCTGGCAAAGCAGTCCATGTTTGGCACTTCTTTCAAAAATCTGTTTTCTCAAAACGATTTGCCGGATTTGGACTCTTTGGTTCAGACTTAGAACCGTGACTACAAATCGAGTCCGAGCTGTAGCGAGGTCCCCCGCGGGCTTGTTACAATTTTATACTCTTATCAATGTGAATGTTAACATGTCATTGTGAATATTCACATTATCAATAGGTCGGGCCGGGCCTGCCTAGGGCAGCCCACCAGCCGCGGGCGGGTTTCGGGCCGGCCACAGGCCGCGGGCTAATTTTACACTCCTATCAATGTGAATGTTAACATATCAATATGAATATTCACATTGTCAACGGGCCAGGCCGGGCCTGCCCCGATCCGGGCCCGGGCTCCGGCTTCGGGCTGCCCACGGGTCATGGGCCAATTGTACACTCTTGTCAATGTTAATGTTAATGTTAATATGTCAATGTGAATATTCATATTGTGAACGAGCCGACCCGGGCCCGCCCCCGGCGACGGGCTGGTTTCGGGCCGCCCACGGACCGCAGGCCAATTTTACACTCCTATCAATGTGAATGTTAACTTGTCAATGTGAATATTCATATTATCAATGGGTCGGGTCGGGCCTATTTTTTTGGCTTGTGGGCTGGCCCGGCCCGACTCGAATTTTTCCGGGCACCCACGAGGATCGACATGAGCCGAGCCCCTACATATTGACAATATAAACATTTACATTGACAGTGTGAACATTCACATTAAGGGTATTTTGGTAATTATGTCACCCACAGGACTTATTGAAACATAAGAAAATAATGTGAACTAAATGGAACATAAGTAGATGAAAAGGGTATTTTGGTCTTTTTATCTCAAATTGGACCTAATGGAATAGTCAAAAAGAATATGGGTTGGATGGAATAAAGCTCTTAGAAAATGAATTTATCAAAAAAGCTTCCTTTTTTTTACTCATTTTTTAGGGCTCGGGTTTGGATTTTTACAGCAGTGATTTAGACCCCCTCAAACTTCAACCCCCACCACCCCCACACACACGTGGCGGGTGGTGATTGGAGGAGAAGAAAAAAAAGAAAAAAGAAAAAGAAAAAATGACCAATCAAAAAAGAAAGGGGGTCAAAGGGGTGGGGGAAATGGGGTCCCGATCTTTATTCGGATTTTTATTGTTCTTTGAAACTCTGGTAATAAGAAATATTTTATGTATTGAAAAATTCTCGTAGCAAGCAAGTTTTTTTTTTAAAAAAAATTGCAGGAAAAAATGTATTTTGAAAAACTTAGTAAGATAGATTTTAATTTGTATTGAGAAATTTTCTTAGCAAGAATTTGGTTTTTTTGACAAGATATATAAAAGACGTAATTTGAAAAACTCTATTAGTAACAAAGTTTTTTTTAAAAAAAAACTCTGTTAGTAAAAAAGTTTTTAATGTAATGTTTTGAAAGAAAAATTAATGTTTCTTAAATTTTTAATGATTTTTAAAAAAGGTGAGTCCGGAAAAAACGTAATTTGAAAAAGAAAAATGTTTGAGAGGACTAAAAAAAGATCACTAAAGGGAGCACTAATGATGTGGCAGGAGGTTCTGTCCACTTTCTATGTCTTGTTTTTATTTTTTATTTTTTTTACCATTCTCAATACATTAGTGCTATTAATGATGTATTTTTTAGTAGTCTAAATCATTATTATTTGAAAAACTCTTATAGTAGAAAAGTTTTTAATAAATTCTATTTCTATACACGGTTTTGTTTAGAAAAAGCAATTAATAATTATTATTTATAATTAAACTGAAAACGTAATTATTGACAAGGTTTTCTGAAAAACTATACTACCAAAAAAAAGGTTTTTTAGTAATAAAATAATATTATTTTTGTAAACATATTGAGAATCACATTTTTAAAAGAAAAAGAGAATCACATGGGAGAGAGAAAATAAAGTATAAGCACATGAGAGATGTAAATATGTTTGTGATGAGATATAAATAAAAGATATATATTGATAATTTTTTTTTCTTTCTCCCATCTATACGTAATTCTCCTTTTAAATTTTTTTAGATAAATTATAAATATAATTTTTGAGATTTGTTTAAATAGAGATTATCATCTGTAGTTTGAAAAATTATAAATTCCTCTTTATTAAAATTTTTTATTTATCAGAATTAACCAAGAAAATGAAATTCATAATTACTTTCTTATACAATAATAAAATTACATAAATTATTAATTGAAACATATTTTTAATATTATTAAAAATTGTTAATTAACTTGATGATTTATTAATAAAATAGGCGATTTGTTATGAAATTAAAAATTTCAAAAAGTAGAACGTAATTTTTAAAATCACAAAAAATGATTTGTATTTTAATCAAATCTTAAGAATGTATTTATAATTTACCAAATTTTTTTTCTTTTTAATTCACCATTTATCCTAAGAGTAAAGATTAAGAGCTCTAATAATAGAGTTTTAAAGAAAGTTTTAGTAATGTAGTAAAGAGTGGGGCTTTCATGTGATGTGATATATGTGTCTATATTTTTATTTTTTATTATCTTACCACATCAGTAAAACTCTCTTTAAAATTTTAACATTAAAACTTTCTATCATTATTGTTATCGTAATATGAGAATAAACTAAAATTCCACGCTATTTAGGAATAACGTGATAAATTTGCCCTGTTAGCCAAACGGGGCCTCAGTCGTCTTAAATGACCGACAAACGGAGTTACGCTGTCATCAGTCAAAAACAGAGAGGCATATTACTCTTCTTCCCCAATCTTCTTCTTCTTCTTCATCTATATATATATATATATATATATAATATAATATAAGAGGGAAAGTCTTTTTGTTCTTGATTTGAAGACTAGGGTTTTTGATTTTACTGATCAAGATCAACTAACTATACGATTCGACAATGGCGAAACTAAGAAACACTTCTCGACATCAAGCCAAGAGATTGTCCACCGTCACTCTTGTCTTCGCCATGCTTTTTATGCTAACCTTAGTCCTCTTGATGCTTCTCGCTCTAGGAATTCTCTCTCTTCCTGTTAGCTCCGACGATTCTCCTCCGATGGGCAATCGCATCAACTTTGGCCGCAAAGCTGGGATTTTGTATGTTTTCCTAATAATTAGTTTCATTTCAATTGGAATTTCTGATCTTTATTTATTTATATATTGGATTGTTTGTATTTGTTTGTTTGGTGTTGCAGGGGAGAGAGTGAGAGTGAGAGTGAGAGTGATGATGATGATGATGGTTTGGGGAAGAGAGGAGAGCAGTGGACTGAAATCATTTCTTGGGAGCCTAGAGCTTTCATTTATCGCAACTTCTTGGTGACCTTTTTTTTCAATTTTTTTATGATGATTTTATTGTCCAAGTCATGCCTATTTTGTTTTGTATGATTGGCTTTACTTATACCCATGAAACCTTTGTGATTGTGAATGCTAATTATGTGTGAACTCAGAGTATTTAAAATGGTGGATATTCGTAAACCCTGAATGGTGGATATTCGTGAACTCAGAGGACGAGAATCAAATTTGTAGTGGAACACTCGATCACATTGAATAATAACTAGTTTGGTTTAATATTTGGAGGGTTATTATTTCAATCAATTAGGCATCCAGTTGATGAATATATTATTTTAAGTGACAATTTACATATTCATTTTGGAACAAAGGTCTAGCCAAAATACTAAATTCATGAGAAAAATATGTCTCTTCAAATCTTAGAGGCAATTTTTCATAAACCCTCTGCCCTTCACTTTCAAATAAAGTAGCCTATGTCTCTGGTTCTTAGTTTTCTATGTTCGATTGGTATATTTTGATTCATCTTTATCTAGTTTGCACATGGTATTGAGTTGTTTTTCTCATTGTTTTTTGTTTTGTTATTTTAAGCCTGCATAATATATAATAAAACGATAAGTGGATTTAAGTTTTACAGTAAGAAATATTGACTTTGGATGCTATTATCAACAGTCCAAGGAGGAATGTGAATATTTGATAAAACTTGCCAAGCCTCACATGGTAAAGTCAACTGTTGTTGATAGCACAACTGGTGAGAGTAAAGATAGCAGGTTTGTGTTCCAACCTTCCCAGTTTCCACTTACGTTCTAATTGCGTATTATTCCAAATATGGAGGAGAAAGAATTTACACTTTGTGCTGCTTCTTCCTGTTTTTCTTTTTAGTTTGGTAATAAATTATAATTATCTCTTTTCTGCAGGGTGCGTACGAGTTCTGGGATGTTTTTGAAGAGAGGACGAGATAAAACTATCAGGGAAATTGAAAAAAGGATTGCAGAGTTCACATTTATTCCTGTAGGTATGGGAAATGAAGAATTTTTAATCTGAATGTTTGGTTGTTAGTTTTGTGATGGTCATTTGCTGGAGTTTTCTTGTGAAGGTTATTAGTGAAGGCCTTTAGGATCCTGCTCAAATTAAAATGTAAGAATTTTGTATTCAATGTTATATGCTCATTAGGTGTGTAGCTTTTTGTGATTCTGATCTCACTAATTTCCAGTTATGATTTGTGTTTTGACTTGCCTTTGTCAACTAGAGTCTCATTTGCTATTCATGGCGTGCTTCTTACTCCAAAACTTGTAGGTTAAAATTATTTAATGATGGCAGTGAATTGAATATTATCTTCAAATTCACCTATGATTTGTTGGACTATTAATAGAGAAGTTGGTAGTAACAAACTGCCTAAACCACCTGTGACAGTCAACTACTATAATCAGTCTAGTCGCGCTATGTTTTCACCCCATTTATCTGCTGAACAGTTCCAAATCAGAAAAACAAGTGAATGGAAGTGCTGTGAGTGGTAACTGATTCCTTCAACACAATCCCTCTGGTGCAAATGTTCCATTCCATCATATAGGCTCAACTTACCATAAACCTCTTTTGAATATTCACTCAGAATTTCTTGGGTAGCTTTATGATAAATGGAGGCAAGTGCTGCTCAGTTAAAACAATTAGCTTTATGACTGGATTTTATTTGGATTGCAGCATTTACTGGTTTTGCAATTGCTTGTGAATGAACAATGCTGTAACATAGCACAAAATAAATTGGGCTATGATTTTACTCATACTCAATGTCGTTAGAAGGAAACTTTGTAATGAGTTTGTCATGATAGACATCACCTTTAGGTTTCATGCTATTTTCTTAATGCATTTATGGTCATATTTTTACAATAGGGGTACTCTATCTCCGAGCTCATCACTAGATGATTGCTCAATGCTTATTCATACACCCATGTTGGACTGATGGTTCTTATTTCCAGTACTGTGGAAAACCTTTTTCCCTATGCTTAGCCTTATTTCTCTGGGGGTATTTTATTGATAGATTCTCTAGGAATTGGGTGTTTAACAAATTTCCGTTTCTCATTGACAGCTTCTCGATACTGTTACACCAGGACTGCTGCTTTTACGCTAGAGTGATTCTGCGATTTATACTGTGAAATTGGATGACACTTTTTTGGTCAAATACCTAGCATCAAAGTCCAATGTTCCTTTCTTATAGTACTTCTGAACAGACTCTTAGATAACATGTGTCTGCTTATTGTTGATATAGAAATTTTGGTTCTGTTGGACATGTCTACTGTTCTGTTTCTTGTTCCTTTCTACCACTTGTCTTTCTGCATGGCTTTTCGTTGCTTTCTGTATTTTCATTGTTTATGTTTTATTACTTAGTCCATCGTACAGCCCAATTGAGCTGACTCTACTACTTACAGAGCATGGAGAAGGACTGCAAGTTCTCCACTATGAAGTTGGGCAGAAATATGAACCTCATTATGACTACTTTCTTGATGAGTTCAACACTAAAAATGGGGGCCAACGGATAGCGACACTACTCATGTATTTGTAAGAGTTGTTCCTCCACTTCATTCTTTTTTGTTCACTTGGGACAATGTTGAAGCTTTGCACTAAAATGCATCTTATATAGAATTTTTTTTTTTTTTCCTTGTAACTTCATTTTCTTTTGCCATTGATGCAGGTCAGATGTAGAAGAAGGGGGTGAGACTATCTTTCCTACAGCTAAGGGAAATTTTAGTGCTGTGCCGTGGTGGAATGAGTTGTCTGAATGTGGTAAAAAGGGCCTTTCTGTCAAGCCAAGGATGGGTGATGCTTTGCTTTTTTGGAGCATGAGGCCTGATGCCACATTAGACCCATCCAGTTTACATGGTTACTATTTCTAATCCTTTCAATTTCTGAACAAATAATACTAAGGTCCAATTATGATTTTACAGATTGGTTATTTCAGAAGAGTAGGTTTTGGCATTGTTTAGTACTATTGTGCAAATACATATCAAATGCTTCTGATTGGAAGTTGACTTAGCTTGTTTTGCTCTTTGTTTTCTTTTAGTTGTATAGCAAACCAGAATATTTTCTGAGTTAAAAGCCTTCTGTTATTGTTCGTAATGTGCACCAGGTGGTTGCCCTGTGATTAAAGGAAACAAGTGGTCGGCTACTAAGTGGATGCATGTTGAGGAATACACAGCCTAAGCCATATTTTTCAAGGTGGCTGTAATACATTTAGTTATCATTTTAGGCTTTTTATGATTTTTCATTATTGCTGTTACACTTTTCAAATTCTTGGTAGTTGTTGATAGTTGATTATTCTGCTTTGCTTTTGGATAAGTTAGATAAGATAGATGTAGACTGTCGTAAATTGCAACTTTCATTGCACAAGGGCATTCACTACAGAATTTTGCATGACAATATATGGTAAATTCTTATATGATAACTTGTGATTATGTTTTTGGCCTGGTTCTCAGTTTTTTTTTTCACCATTTGTTTTACCGGTATCATAAGTTCACGAATTAAGATATGCTAAACTCTACCTTCTTCCATTTCCACAGTGTCAACTTCCTTAATCTTGGCAAAAGACATTCTTAATATAGGTGATTGTTGGCATGGTTGCATGGAATGCGCCAGTAGGGTCATGCTAGGAAGCACAGACATGGCAAAAAGATATATTTTTATTTGTTATGTATATATATTGTTTTCATAAACAAGAAAAATTAATTTAAAAAAAAAAAAAAACAAACAAACAAACACTAATTTAACATTAAAAAAATAAAATAAAAACTAAATTTAAATAAGTCAGAGATAAAGTGAACAAGTCACTTGGTGTCCAAATCTTCTTATGCCACGAGTCCCTTATTTCTGCAAGGCCCCGTTTGATTGTCCGGATTGTATATGAGGGTTTGAGGAGGATATGTAATACCTAAGGGTAAAGATAGAATATAATATGTTGTAGGATATAAGATGAATTATATATACTATAGGGTCACTTATATTTTGTTTGGTTAAGATAGGATATAGGATGAGATAAAAGGAGAGTAATTATTTTTGACCTTTGAATGAAAGATTTCATATATCCGACGGTGTATACAATACCATTGGGGCGAGGGGGGTGGGGTTTTGGGGGATATACTATCTGGACTCCCTATATCTGGAGCAACCAAACACGGAATGTAGGGAGACAAGAAAACATGAAAGACCCACCTCATATTATATTCAGTCACCCCTCATATCGGTCCCTTATATACCCCTAACAAATAGGACTAAGAGAAAATAAAAAATTAAATATTGAGGTGGTGAAAGGGGCTTGAACCTAAGACCATTGGTCTGGTAAACAATACTTTTACCACTTGAGCGATAGGGCCCTACATGTTTTTAATTCAAAATCAAAATTTATATTTTATAGATTTAACAGCACAACCATCAGGTGGTTACACACCCACTAATTTAAATAAGTCACAGATTAGATCTAATGAAGTCAGTCTTTAAACTTTACAACAGTGTTTAGATTTGTGTTGCATTGACATTGTTGATTGCTTTGATGAGTTATATATATATATATATATATATTTTTTTTTTAAATTCAACCCTCATGTTTCCAAATATCATAATATGACCCCCAAAATTAGTTTTGAAAAATTAAAATTAGACCTTGTTTTGTCACTTCTATGCCCTCACCATGTCGCCTGAATTTATTTTTATTTATATTTAAACAATGGACACACCACGTGGTGTGTCCCTATGTGTCTCCGACATGTCCGTGTCCCATACTTGTTTGATACGTCAAATGGTACAACACCTATTTTGAAGTGTCGGTGCTTCATAGGGGTCTGGGTAGCACTCATCTAAACCATGTATATGTAGAATTTGAAAAGACAGTGATCAAGATGTATGTTTCAAAATATTTTGCGGGCTTGGTTATGTACTCTATGTTGATATTGAAAGCAATTTCCATGATTTAAAAAGATAGGTAGTTGAAGTAGCATCTGGCTGTGTAATATTGTTACTATTAGATGTTCCTCCTTTCCTCTCTCAGTTTTGCAGTCTTATTTGCCATGATTTTATATTTTAATCATTTCTGCTTAATTTTCAAAGGTTCACATGAGAGCAATTCAAAACTTGTATCTGAATATATTTGCTTGAGTTTTCAATGTATTATATATCTGTGGCCTTACTTTTGTCATATATTACTGGCAGGGTACATAAACATGTTTTATGCGGACCATTGGTGGTTTGTGCGATGAGGCATTAGGATACCAACCCTTACTCCAACATAGTTCAGGTGCTTTCGCTAAAGCTGCTGCTGTAACTCTTCCTAACTTGGGATGTCTTGATGTGCTCTACCTTTTAATGGGCTTCTATTTTTCTTTCAAATTGGCACCAAGGTTGGGTCTTCTTGTTAGTCCACTTTTGAGGAAAATAACTGGCTTGTTTTGGCCAAGATGGAATATATTCTTCACTTTAAATTTATATATAGATTTGGTTAGGGTAATAGAAAATAGGCAGCAGTTGATAGGTTGATAGCGAACTGTAACTTGAAAATAATATTACTTGGTGAAATACACAGGCCATTTTTCTGCAGCTTTGTGTAGTCTCCTTTCTTTGCAAGTTTATAATTTTGTTTATTACTTGCCGCCTGATCTGGCTTTTTCAGATTTTGTAATTCGCTTTTATTTTTTGAGGCCATTATTTTGGTTTTTGTAGTCTATATGTTTTTAACGTGTTGACACTCTCCATACCATTGTATATAACTTCAGTGTTTTTAGATGTTTTAGGTCAGGCTTAGTGGACTTTCTTCAAATTCAGTATGTTTTAATCTAAGATAGTGCTTGGTTCATTGGAATAGAATGATCATTCTATCAAGATGTGAAAAATTTAGGATCTTTCAGTTTAGTAATACCCAAAAATTTTGGTTAACAATTTGAAGGGATAATACAAAATGAGGCTGGACCAAAAAAATAATGGATGGAGATCAAGGGAATAGCTTGATGGATAATGTAGATGAAGTATTTTCTTGTTGGGCATGATGTTCAAGTTGAACTCTATTGTTGTAAGATGTTGTTTTTCATTCTTATACTATCTGAATACAAAACTGAACTTCAAGCTTTACCTTCTTTTGATCCTTTAGAGGGCTATCGTGGGGTTGTTGAATAAAGTCCCACTGTTTCTTTCAGTGGTATTGACCTGCAGTGAGATTGAGATGACTAGCGGTGATTTGGGTGTGACTTATGTTTTAACTTTTTTATTTATTCTAAAAATGTGTATAAAAAAATAGAGATGTGATGTAATAGTAATAAATCAATAAATAACTTATTTAGGTCGTATACAAACCCTCTACCCTCTATTATATGGGACGTATGAAATAAAGCAATGGCAAGTTTAAAAAAAATAATAAATAAAGGATGAAAGATAATGTCAACATGCTTATTATGCTATATATTTAATGAAGGAATAAAGATCAATTCTAGATCATTGAGAATGTTGTCCAACCAAGAAATTTTAAAAACACCACGAAAAAGATTGATTTTGGAGCATTGAGAATGTTGTGCAAACAAGAAATTCCAAGAACATAAAAAATGAAGATTGACAATAATGTCCTACTTTGTACAACACGTTCGTATTGTCAATCTCCTTTCATATGAGTAATAATATATATTTATATTAAATTTTATATAAAATGACTTTTTTTTTTTTGTTTTGATAACGTAATGTCTAGATTAACTTGTGCGCATCCCAATTAATCACAGAATTGTGAGTTAACAATCAGGTTATGAGTCAATATCTGTAGTCATATTTTCTATGAAGTTTTTGAATCTTTTTTTTTTGGTTTGAAATCAGTAATGTTAATGGTGATTAAATTTAAATATTAAAATATTGAATATTATCAGATTAGCATTAATGTATTAGTTTAAAAGTTTTTTTTTTTTTTTTTTTTTTTTTAAATCTTTGTGACAAAACATATTATAATAAATCAACTATTAGTAACACATTCATTTCATGTTCAAAATTTAATATTTAAATTTACCTAATATTATTTCTTAAAAAATGTGAATTCGATTGATTAACAATAAATAAATAAAAAAATCTAGCTAGCTTCTGTCCTTGGATTTGTGAAAACTTCTCTATCAAGTTATTAGGAAATGTCAACTTGTTCTATTAACAATAAAAAACCTGGCTTGCTTCTCTCGTTGGATTTGTGAATAATTTTTCACTCTGATATTATGTCTTTTAATATTTTATTTTAATATTTTATCCATTTATATATCTATATAATAAAACAGAACGATTTTTAAATCTTTAATATATTTTTGTCATATTAAGACATTTAGATGATTCAGATTTGTTCAAATTATAAAATAATGGTTGAGATATATTTTCTAAAAAATATACATATCCTACATGTATATTTTCTACTTTTCCGCTTCTTTCTCTTACTTTTTTCTTTTCTCACCCATTCTTTCATGATCTCATGATCTCACCTTTCTCCCTCTTTTCTTTTAATTATTTTATTTTCTCCCATTTTTATTTTTCCCTCCATTTGTTTGTTTTTTATATATTTTTTTTCTTCTTTTTGTCTTAAAGATACATTTTATTTCAAGGATTGAGATTAATTAATTTCCAAATTCATTAAAGATCAAGATTTCTTTAATTCTCACTCACCCACCTTCCCCCCCTTTTCACTCATGCAATCTCTCTTCATCTCCTGCCCACTTTCCTTCTTCTTTCCTTTTTATTTTTTATTTTTCCCCCTTTTCATTTTCCTTCATATTTCTTTATTTTTTATTTTTTTTTTCTTTTTTACTCACTTATTTTATTTACACTATGCCTTCAGGCACAAACATGTACTAGTACTATTATATTAAGTGAAAGTTAGACTTAGTATCCAAATCTTTAATTACAGGTATGAGAATAATTATATCAAATTAAAAAATTATAGTCTAACAATGGATATCTACAAAACAAACACCACAAAAAAAGAGCACATATGGGTAGAAGCTGACGTATTTTGATCCTCTCTTTTACATATTTGTAGTTGAGAATTTTTATTACATATCTAATAGTTATGAATAAAAATGTAAATTTATAATTATTTTAAATTAAGAAAAGATCATTATACTTATTGTTCCAAAACAAACCTCAAACATCTTGAATAAGAATGTACATGATTGATCAACTGAACTAATTCAAATAAAACTAGTTAAGAGAAAAAGTAAAATGATTATTAGCTCTTGGAGAATAATAATTCTACGCATACTAACAATCTTAATAAAAATACAAGAAGCTTAAATATGATTGGTCATGGAAAAAAAAAAAATTACATTTAACCATCAGTGATGTTTGGACATGTATGTTTTTAATAATATTGTTAGTAAGAATTTAAGTAGATATAACATTACTCAGAATGGATGAAAAATTAGCCAAAAAGATCTATTTAACAAACTTATTAGAGATGCCCTAGTTTTTTTTGTTTTTTTTTTTTTTTTTTAAGATGCCCTAACTTAACTAATATATATTTGTAAATTCAAAACCCAAGTTCATTTTCTTAAGGCCTCGTGATAAAATGTTATGGAGGGGATTGAGGGATTGCTAATTCTGTAGGATTCACGTGAAACTTACATTTTTTATTTTACTTTATTTTATTTTATTTTTCATATAACACGTTTGATTTGAAAAATGCCATGGTGGGTATTGCTAACCTCGATGATATTGGTAATCCCATAGTCATGGGATTATTAGTCAAATTATTTTATTTAATAATAAAATATAATCATTTCTTGTCCTTCCATTCTATATTTTCTCTTGACTTACACTTTTCTTAAAATTTAAAAAAAATGCAATAAATTATATAATCTTGATATAATTATATAGAATTTTCTTGAAATTCATATAATGTTTAGCTCTTTTTTCATTAATAATTTATTAGTTATATAGATTAAAAAAAATGATACTATGGTCTATTTACATGAAAATGTATATTTTACGTTATTTGTTTTTGTGTTTTCGCATCATTTGCGTTACTTTTAATTGACTTAATCTTATTAAAAAGAAGGTCAGTATAATTATATTAAAATTGTAGGACTTACCGTATTTTTTTCAAACCTCAAAAGAGGTCAGTTTAATTTGTTGGGCAATCTTCACTGTATTTAAAAGATTTAATTCTATTGTGTACACAACAACAATTAGAATTTAAAGAAATAAAGAAAATGAGAGAATTTGTTTGATTACAAAAATCAAACTCGAAATAATAAATAAATAAATAAATAACAGATTTTATTTTGTTACAAAAATAAAATTAAAATCTGATTTAAATAAATAAAAACAACACTGAAAATAAATTATATAACTTACTTGATTTAATTTCTTCGAATTATTTTCTGATCAAGTCCAGTGTTAGACACTGTGTCCTTAAGACAGATTCGTCCTCTCCACAGTGCTTTCAGAATTTAGACGTCTATCTCCTAGGATGAAATGATCTACCACAAACAATAGCAGTACTACAAATTGTTTGCCTTACGAACACACTAAGTGTTTACACTCTTTCTTTCAGAAATAAAATGCAACACTAGAATAAGCAGAGGTGAAATACGAAATTTCTGAATCCATAACATCAAATGAGGGTGGTCCTATTTATAGATGTAAAGGTGGCTCTTGGTTTTAAATTAAACAGGTATGATACCTGTTGGTTTTGAATTCAAACAGATTTGAATCTGTTAATAATTCAAACAGATAGCAAAAAACGGGAAGGGCCCTGTTTGGGTATGCACTAATTCCAAACTAGTTTATTTCTATTTGAAACCGGGAAGGGCCCTGTTTGGATGCACAGAAAATCCAAATCAGTTTAATTTGAATTCTGGATTTTATTTTACCAAAAATAAAATTAAATTCAAATATTTTTGGCCCAAAAAGATTAGTATTGGGCTGAACAAGCCCAACCCAACCACGCACCCGCGCCCAAGCCTAGCCCAGCCCAGCCCAGCCCGACCGCCGCGGCGGCGCGCGCGCGTGTGTGGTGATTTTTGGGTCCAATGGGTCTAGCCCATTTTGCCTATAACCTCTCCCTCTAAAACACTTGGGTACCCCTTGGGGCACACCCCAAGTATCTCACCCAAGCCTTATAAACCATTTTAAAACTTCCAACCAAATCAATGTGGGACAAGCCAATTTACAACCTTAAGGAATTTTCACCAAAACTCCATTTCCATGGAGCACACTTTGGCTTCAATTTCCCATTCACTCGGCAATGGTTTTGAGCAACCGAATATACCACGCGAATCACAACGCGGCATAGAACGCGTTATCACTTTGACCCGTGTAAATCGATGCACGGGGCCCACCTAAAAAATAGACCAAACTTGAGAAAAACTTCTGGTTTTACCCAGAATTTTTCTACCATTTCCAACAATCCCCCACATGAATGGAATTTGATGACAACGAAAATGCAACAATATGCAGACTTTAACGAAAGAGTATAAGTCGAAAATATCTTGCATCAGGATAGGTAGTTTTCGGCCTTGAACCTTCCCTAGTGATAACCTATCGGACTTACTGGCTAACCAATGGACGCGATGCCTTGAATTGTTCAGCCGTTTGTGTAAGCCAAGACAATAGATTTCACACAAAATATCTTCTAACACATCGTGGTTCTCACTGTTGTGTTCATTTTGGCCTTGAACGCGCCTGGTTTTCATAAGTGTTTCTAGAGAATTTAGCCTATTCATTCTCATAGAACCGGCCCTAGTTCAACACTCATATAGGTGATTCTTATTGTGAGTATCTCCTTATACTCGTCTTGATTTATGCCTCAATCAAGATATAAGTAATCATTAAAAGCAAAGCTTATTCTTATACCCCTGCATACAACATATGTTGCAGATATCACTCTCACCATAGGAATGGGTAGGGAATTTTTAATCCCTTGGTGATTTCTGGTGAGCCATACATAACTTAGTTGTCCCTTTGAACTTAGTTCTTGGGATCTCCAGTCATATAAGTAGGGTTACCATTATGACGACTCTTATGTAATAGGCTTTAATCCCATCCCCTTCGATGAACTATACACTAGCTCTTTTGTCAAACCTTTTGTTAACGGATCCGCAATATTCTCTTTAGATTTTATATAATCTATTGAGATTATTCCGTTTGACAACAATTGCCTTACGGTATTATGTCGACGACGAATATGTCGTGACTTACCGTTATACATATGATTTTGTGCCCTGCCTATTGCAGATTGACTATCACAATGAATGCAAATAGCTGGCACAGGTGTTGGCCACATTGGAATGTCTTCTAAGAAGTGACGAAGCCATTCTGCTTCTTCTCCTGCTTTGTCCAAAGCAATGAACTTGGATTCCATTGTGGATCGTGCGATGCATGTTTGTTTCGTGGATTTCCAAAAAACAGCAGCGCCTCCTAGAGTAAAGACATATCCACTTGTGGATTTTGAATCTTTAGTATCCGATATCCAATTTGTATCACAATAACCTTCAAGTACTGCTGGATATTGAGTAAAGTTCAAACCATGATCACGGGTGAATCTTAGATATCTAAGAACCCAAATGATCGCTTTCTAATGGTCTTCTCCGGGGTTACTAGTGTACCTACTCAATTTACTGATAGCATAAGCTATATCAGGACGGGTAATATTCATTAGGTACATTAGGCTTCCAATGATTTGGGAGTATTTTAACTGAGACACTGCATCACCTTTATTTTTCGATAAATAAAGACTGATATCTACAGGTGTTCTAGCTAAATTCAAATTATCCTTGATAAATTTATCAAGAATTTTCTCAATATCCGTCAATACCAAAAATAAAATTAAATTCAAATATTTTTGGCCCAAAAAGATTAGTATTGGGCCGAACAAGCCCAACCCAACCACGCACCCGCGCCTAAGCCCAGCCCAGCCCGACCGCGGCGGCGGCGCGCGCACGTGGTGATTTTTGGGTCCAATGGGTCTAGCCCATTTTGCCTATAACCTCTCCCTCTAAAACACTTGGGTACCCCTTGGAGCACACCCCAAGTATCTCACCCAAGCCTTATAAACTATTTCAAAACTTCCAACCAAATCAATGTGGGACAAGCCAATTTACAACCTTAAGGAATTTTCACCAAAACTCCATTTCCATGGAGCACACTTTGGCTTCAATTTCCCATTCACTCGGCAATGGTTTTGAGCAACCAAATATACCACATGAATCACAACGCGGCATAGAACGCGTTACCACTTTGACCCGTGTAAATCGATGCACGGGGCCCATCTAAAAAATAGACCAAACTTGAGAAAAACTTCTGGTTTTACCCAGAATTTTTCTACCATTTCCAACATAATTTACCCTTTTCTCTTATATATAGCCTAATCTCTTATATATTACTAATTTCAAATTGAGAAAATATCATCTTGGCAAAATATAGAAATATATATATATATATATATATATCAAATTAGTGAAAACTTTGACATTAAAAAGAGTAGTTCATATATTTTTCTATGAAACTGGTGGGTAAGTTTGGCAATAGGTTATTTTAGCAAAAAAAATAAAAAAATCACCATCAAAAAGTCAACTCTTCTCTCTATTTTTCTATATTTCTTTTTGTAAAAATTTTAAAAATTAACTAAAATAAGTAATTTGCAAAACAACTTACATTCCTCTAAAACAATATTTGCTCTTTCAAATTTAATCTTACAATGATTGAAATCCAACGTTCTCACTTCTCCCATGTAGGACTAAAATTTTTGGTCAAAGAAAAACAAGAAGAATTTTCCGATTTCATTACACACTTCTAAGTTAACAAGATATGAAAAGTATATTGCCCCTTTAAAATCATGATTGAATTTTTTTCAAGTTCGTATTTAATTTTGTGACAATTATTCGGTCCATGGGTCCATTACAAGTCCTATTTCGATAATTTAAACTATTCATTTTGTATATCATCTGTGTAGGAAAAATAAGAAATATTACACAGCGAAAATAAACGGATTATAAACGGATTAAGGCATACCTTTTATGCTCAAACCGAATTTATGGATCATGTGGGTGAATCACGTGCCTCCATTGATGTCTTTGAATAATTCCCAATAGTGTAGTAGAACTACTGGAAAACTACCCACACTCTTCACAGTACAAAAGCTATTATGTGTTTCTATGAAGAAAGAAAGAATAGAGAGTCTAAGAGAGAGAGAGAGAAAAAGATACTGATTACCCATACGGTTAAATTCTTACTCTCTCAAATATAATACGTATATTATGTCAGAGAGTTATAACCACCCACAACTCTATCTCCTCAAGAGATGAGATAGTGGGTTAATCACACTTATCCCCAAGAAAAGTTAATCAAAGTCCACTTTAACTGGGTCTCTCCTTGTGCGTCTTAGGTCATGTCACCATAGGCAACCTAATTGGGTATAGGTTCTAAACCTGACCCAATTTCTAATACCTCCCACTCGAACATACGCTGACATGACACCGCGCTTCCTTTATCTCAATCTATCCATTAAACACGATCATACTAGCCAGTAGACCATGCAACTGCTGAGAACACCTGCATGTGGGAGCTATACACTAGAAACTCAAAATAGCCAGCATAGAGACATCAACCCCCCCCTCAAAAAAAAAAAAAAAAAACATCTTATATACCCCAGACTCATCTACTTACACCGGTCCAAAAACATCTATTTCTTTTTGTAAAAATTTTAAAAATTAACTAAAATAAGTAATTTGCAAAACAACTTACATTCCTCTAAAACAATATTTGCTCTTTCAAATTTAATCTTACAATGATTGAAATCCAACGTTCTCACTTCTCCCATGTAGGACTAAAATTTTTGGTCAAAGAAAAACAAGAAGAATTTTCCGATTTCATTACACACTTCTAAGTTAACAAGATATGAAAAGTATATTGCCCCTTTAAAATCATGATTGAATTTTTTTCAAGTTCGTATTTAATTTTGTGACAATTATTCGGTCCATGGGTCCATTACAAGTCCTATTTCGATAATTTAAACTATTCATTTTGTATATCATCTGTGTAGGAAAAATAAGAAATATTACACAGCGAAAATAAACGGATTATAAACGGATTAAGGCATACCTTTTATGCTCAAACCGAATTTATGGATCATGTGGGTGAATCACGTGCCTCCATTGATGTCTTTGAATAATTCCCAATAGTGTAGTAGAACTACTGGAAAACTACCCACACTCTTCACAGTACAAAAGCTATTATGTGTTTCTATGAAGAAAGAAAGAATAGAGAGTCTAAGAGAGAGAGAGAGAAAAAGATACTGATTACCCATACGGTTAAATTCTTACTCTCTCAAATATAATACGTATATTATGTCAGAGAGTTATAACCACCCACAACTCTATCTCCTCAAGAGATGAGATAGTGGGTTAATCACACTTATCCCCAAGAAAAGTTAATCAAAGTCCACTTTAACTGGGTCTCTCCTTGTGCGTCTTAGGTCATGTCACCATAGGCAACCTAATTGGGTATAGGTTCTAAACCTGACCCAATTTCTAATACCTCCCACTCGAACATACGCTGACATGACACCGCGCTTCCTTTATCTCAATCTATCCATTAAACACGATCATACTAGCCAGTAGACCATGCAACTGCTGAGAACACCTGCATGTGGGAGCTATACACTAGAAACTCAAAATAGCCAGCATAGAGACATCAACCCCCCCCTCAAAAAAAAAAAAAAAAAAACATCTTATATACCCCAGACTCATCTACTTACACCGGTCCAAAAACATCTATTTCTTTTTGTAAAAATTTTAAAAATTAACTAAAATAAGTAATTTGCAAAACAACTTACATTCCTCTAAAACAATATTTGCTCTTTCAAATTTAATCTTACAATGATTGAAATCCAACGTTCTCACTTCTCCCATGTAGGACTAAAATTTTTGGTCAAAGAAAAACAAGAAGAATTTTCCGATTTCATTACACACTTCTAAGTTAACAAGATATGAAAAGTATATTGCCCCTTTAAAATCATGATTGAATTTTTTTCAAGTTCGTATTTAATTTTGTGACAATTATTCGGTCCATGGGTCCATTACAAGTCCTATTTCGATAATTTAAACTATTCATTTTGTATATCATCTGTGTAGGAAAAATAAGAAATATTACACAGCGAAAATAAACGGATTATAAACGGATTAAGGCATACCTTTTATGCTCAAACCGAATTTATGGATCATGTGGGTGAATCACGTGCCTCCATTGATGTCTTTGAATAATTCCCAATAGTGTAGTAGAACTACTGGAAAACTACCCACACTCTTCACAGTACAAAAGCTATTATGTGTTTCTATGAAGAAAGAAAGAATAGAGAGTCTAAGAGAGAGAGAGAGAAAAAGATACTGATTACCCATACGGTTAAATTCTTACTCTCTCAAATATAATACGTATATTATGTCAGAGAGTTATAACCACCCACAACTCTATCTCCTCAAGAGATGAGATAGTGGGTTAATCACACTTATCCCTAAGAAAAGTTAATCAAAGTCCACTTTAA
The DNA here is from genome assembly GCF_055761805.1 of Camellia sinensis. Taxonomy (NCBI): domain Eukaryota; kingdom Viridiplantae; phylum Streptophyta; class Magnoliopsida; order Ericales; family Theaceae; genus Camellia; species Camellia sinensis. The sequence continues at coordinate 21,925,423 of NC_138966.1, forward strand.
CTGGGTCTCTCCTTGTGCGTCTTAGGTCATGTCACCATAGGCAACCTAATTGGGTATAGGTTCTAAACCTGACCCAATTTCTAATACCTCCCACTCGAACATACACTGCCATGACACCGCGCTTCCTTTATCTCAATCTATCCATTAAACACGATCATACTAGCCAGTAGACCATGCAACTGCTGAGAACACCTGCATGTGGGAGCTATACACTAGAAACTCAAAATAGCCAGCATAGAGACATCAACCCCCCCCTCAAAAAAAAAAAAAAAAAAACATCTTATATACCCCAGACTCATCTAATTACACCGGTCCAAAAACATTTCTAATCCCTCAAAAAGAGCATGTTTGACCATTTCAAATATTGTAATATTTCCACACTCAATCCGCCTCTCATACAGAGCAATGTGAGTTGCCAGCAATGAATATACAATGGAGGTGTAATACTTAATGATATTCCCTTCGCCCTTATGCTGTTTAGTTTAGGATTGACCGCTTTCCCAATGGTGTCCCTTAAATTCAAATCATACATGACCGCGAGCAACATACCAAAGTAGCAAAAACATCAACCTCTCGCCTTATGACACAATCGAAGGTCACAAAAGGGTACAAAAGTGAAAGTCATATCAATAATGACACATAAAACTCATACGGTAAAGAAATAGGGATTCATTCTCTCACCTTATTACTTGGTTGCCAAACACATGTAGTATGAATACACACGCTACAGTGGAGTAACTCTTCCAAAGAGTACCGTCATACTCGATACACCGTACATATCTTAGTCTAGTCAATGTTAAGTGCGCAAGTTGCTTTCTAGTGTCTAATCCGAATTCTTTATTTGCTCACCTTTCAGGTGTCAAATGAGATCTCGCATCTGGCTAATTATAACAGGCACAACATGGAAAGTGGATACTAACATCCATAATAAAATAAATCACTAGTCTCATCATTGCTTACTCTCAAGCGCCAAGGCGATTAGTCGTGTGAGTGAGTCAATCTTGCCTACTGACATCATCATCTGCTAATCATTATGACATAAACCACAATAGCATCAATATCACATAATCTCACAAAAATAAGTGATTGATTGAAGAAATACAACCACAATTTGCGCAATTCTATATTCCAAGCATAAGCCCTATTAGTACCTCTTGCGATAAGGATATACAATGAAATCTACAATGTGCACCTCACATGAAATGGTTCAAGATCACTACCTCTTGCGTAATTACCTCTCTAAAGATCTTTTGGTAACCAATTTGCATTCATTCAAGATGCACCCAACTAGTGCATTGAATCTTGCAGGGAGCAAATTTATACACTACTAGTAGAGCATCCTATCCACTGTCTAATGAGTAAGGTCAATGTTTAAACTCCCTAGTTAACCATTTACAAAAGATAACACTCATCATGCCGAATATGCCTACATAGCATACTTTAGGCTTCCACAACAAAAGATCAAGGAATATAGGTCAATTGTTTCTCCCAGAAATAATCTGAGGATCTACTCAATAGCTAAGGCTCTAACTTTTACCGATAGGTAAGTCAATGGGTTTGCAACTTCGCATCTAGAATCATTCTAGGGTATTCCTTATGTAAGTCATCAAAGGCAAACCAAGTATTCTCCTAGAACAATCCCTAAGGACTATACATTCAATCATATAAATTACATCACCCATGTCTATGATGCCTTAAACAGATGACAGTCAACCCTAGATGACAAAAACCCTATAAAATTCTAGCTCGTGAAGATTAAGTAAGGAAAAACTTCTTTTGGACCATTGATCAGGCCTCAATAGTCTTTATCGATCATCGTTGGCCTATCATGGCTCGATGAAATCAAAGAACCACTATTTGGATAACTGTTTTAGGCCGTAAAATATTTATTGGAAGTAGCAATCTTTTTGTGCTCCTAACTTTTCGCTATAAAAGCAAAAGGTAAATCCCTATGGATCTACTTATCCAATTCTCCAACGAGAAGTTGGGTCACAATATCCACAAAATAAAGTTTCAAACTCATGTCAATCATAGCCTAAGTCGAAATAACCTCACTCTCTAGGAGGAAATCTTCTCATAGTCTACACCTTCCTCAATGGTGCGACTTTTCGGTATCTAGCAAACCTTATGTCTCAAAAAGTAACTATCCAACTCGCGCATAACTTTAGAACAGTTTCGTGTCATAGTGGAAAGTCAACCAAATCCTATAAATGGTTAATCCTCAAAGACTTTGTCTTAAAATGCGTAACATTGATCCAATTTCTAAAAGTAGGGGACTAGAGAGCCTTTGGCATTATCCTAGGCTCTTTATCATCTTGCAGAGCAATCATGAATGTTTCACCCTCAATCACCTAGTGGAAAATTTTCACATTCGCTACCATGCAACTAAGAATGTAGAGTATTATTTTATAATTGACTAATCTACTAGGAGGCACGTCACTTCCACTGTCCCTAGAATATTAGAAATTTCTTTCCATTCTTAACTAGGCTACATAAAGCACCATACATATAATTCTTTATCTTATAGAGTTCCAAAACTCTATTCACGTCACATTTACTAAGAAAACTTTATGTGACTTAGTTGCACTCCCACAAAGCTGCTCACCTATAAGCACATGACCTATAGGGTTTACATGACAACATATAATAATGTGCCACATGATCCTAAGCATTTACAAGACAGCATATAATAATGGTCCATAAAACTCTAGGTCTTAACTTCGCAACCTTATGAGAAGTAAAATAAAGATAAGCTGCTTGATGGTTACAGATCACCCACAAATGGCTCTCTACTAACCTATTACTCAAATGGAGTGTAAAATCTGATATGTAGGGCACTTAGTTAGGGACATAAGCAACAGACTAAAGTGCAATATTCCCAATTGGGAAACATATTGCGCCATCATCCACCTAATATAAACAATTCTTAATTCCTTATCTCTACTACACCATTGTGTTGCTGAGTACTAGGAATAATCTATTTTCTAAACATCTCTTTCTCTTCACAGAGCTTTCTAAAAACAACTCAAATAGATACTCGCCACCTCGGTCAAAACTAAAAGTACGAAAGCTCTTATCTAATTGATCTCGACCTCATATGTGCAATGTCGAAAATCATCTCAAAACTTTTGACTTATGGTTGATCAAATAGTCTTGACTAAGATACGTATTGTAATTAATAAATGTGTTGAGATTGGGGCTAGCTATCATACCCTTACACATATCCAGTCACAAATATTATTGTGGACCAAACGCACCAATACAGATGCCCTTCTACGGCTTTCCTACTTACTTGTGCACAACCATTACGAACAAAGTTACACAGTCACAGGAGAGTAAGATGCCACAAGCAAGTGGGCCTAAGAAGGTCTACTCAAACCATCCATGTTATCTTTTTATTAATGTGATTAAGTACAATATGCCATAGGTTCATAACCAATGCCATAAACTAATTCCAATCATCTTAACGTGTGAGTTCTTAATGACAAGTGTAAATGTTTTGGCCTAACTAGGTAATAACTCATGACTAGCTAATGTTCACTAGATCATAAAAGGATGTCATGGAGATATCAAGTGTTTGTAAGTCTCAAATTTAACTAGTAAGTGCTAATCCCCTGCACTTTCAAGTCAATTTTATTCTTCATACACTTTAATGTATGTAGTTGAAAGATGATGATACTTTCTTAGCATCTTTGTTTCTCGCTTTATAGTTAATTGCAATTAATTCTACTATCCACATAAAGGAGAGAATAAGCTATCAATCTATAACAGCTCCTGAAACAACTGAAGCACGAATTAGGCTAAAGAGTCTAATTCAACACAATGCTCTCACAAGCAATGCGTCAAATTCTTAAAGTCATGACAACCTTGTCGGCCTTGACTTTTTCATTACTATACTGCAACTTTCGTGCTGAGTGGTAAACGCAATTCAAAAGCATTAGGTTGGCTAATGAATCATACAAAAAAGCACCTTCTCATTTCTCACACTCAAGTGTGGAAACAATAAATGTCCAGACTTAGACAAGTTGGCAGTTCTAATAGATTTTGTAGCCACTAGGTGCTAATCTTCTCATTTAGTGTTAATAGAATTTTGCAACTTCTAAGAGCTAATTTTTAAACTTCAAGTGATACTTTAATGCATACTATCATAGTGCGTGAAATTTTGCTCCATTCACTCACATCAGTTGGGAAGAGAGCAAAATATTGCTTGTATTGACTGCTCGTCTTACACTTAATGACTAATTCATTTAAACTCGCATTTCTTGGATGACGTAACTCTTAGATATTGCTTCATCTAATTATGCAACATTATTACAAGTCAAATTGCAAAGTCAATCTGCATAGCTCAATAATCAGGATCATATCTAGATCTATTGAGGGCTTACAACTCCAAACTCGTCAATCAAAGCTACTTAGCATGCCGCTAATCATAGCGCACACATCAGTTTTCATTGCACCAAACAAGGCAACAAAACCACGATAACGTTGAGTTATGTTTTCTTACTTTGGCTTAATTAAGGTCTGACTTAAAATCTCCAAGATTTTCTGCTCATTTAAAGAATAGGATTACCTCATTCACATTTGAATATCTCTACTAAGCCTAGGTTAACCAAATTAACTTTTATAAACTAAGTCAATTAGAGGGGAAAAAATGCGCATTGAGATTAATTTGATTAGCATATCATAATATAATTTTACTGCAAAAATCTAAATTAAATGGTGACAATGTCAAACAAGTCCCAAGATTGAAAATTCGCTATGCTTGTAATCATCTCTTGAGCCACAAGTGATAATTATCCAAAATTTAATTTAATTCATACACAAAAATATTGATTTTCGGAAGTAAATCTACAAAGATTTCTCTCAATTGAACAGTCCTCCACTAACTGTGGCATATCTAAAACATGATAAAATATTAATTTCACGTGATAATATCTCAATGTAATTCATAAAAGAAAACATGCTAAAATATTTAATCATGGAATTAAAATTCACCAATATAAATAAATTATACTATTTAAAATAACAACATATTACAAGTTATAATCATTTAAAAGAACTTAACATACTATATACAGTATTTAAATAATGCCATGACATATTTTTATAATTTCTGCAATTTTCTGAAATTTTCTAAAATTACAAGTAATTAATAATTATACAAAAAATCAAAAATAAATATTACAGAATCTGAAAAAATATAAAAAATATACCAGTAAATAAGATTACGCAGCAATAGTGTAATGCAAAAATTTTAAGTTCAAAATCCAAGTCATGCTCTCCCAAGAACAATTTAATGTGAAAATGTTGAATTATTCATTAATAAAAAATATTTTAAATTTTAAAAAAATTCTGAAACTTTAACATATCGTAGAAATATGAATTACAAGTCTAACGATATAAGTCATGCTTCAATCAAAATTATAGCGAATATTTTACAACTAATTAACATAGTTTTGAATTTTAGGAAAGCCAAACAGGGCCCTTGCCCATCAGCAGCTACCGACCGTGCTTACATCAGCGTCAAGACTTCAATGTGATGATGTCAGTTTATGCCAATTTGCTTTCGTAGCTTTGGTGTTTGGAAAGTGAGTTTTTCAGAGGTTTTTTTGTGGTTTGAATATTTTAGTAAGGTAGTTTAGTTTGTGTGTTTGAGTAGATGAAATGGATGAAAAATTCTATTTTTATACACTAAGTTTTCTTATTTCACACATTTAATGAATTTTTCAAGAATTACAATTTTATCTATTAACAAAATTACCATATCATCCACCATCATTTCACATACACAATTCATAATTTCTCCCAGCACATCTCGCTCACCACCATCTCACTAGCCACTTTAAACCTCATGGATGATTGGACATACCTTTCTGAATCACAAATTGATCACCTTGATTAGCAAGTGTCAGTCTAGAGATTTTCTGGATGGATTTCAGAACAACAGAGTTGTTCTCTAGAATCATCAAGTAGTTTGTAAGTTTTTTAATCGAAGCAGGTTTCCAGGCAACTATAACTGGTCAGAATCAATCGTTCCCACCACCACCAAATAAAATAATAAGTAAAAAAGTAAAAATAAAAAACTAATTTATGATGAACACAGAGAATGGTCTCCTGGTCCAGTTCATACCCTCTCCCTTGCCTTAACATAAAGTCTCTGCAAAAATCGTACGTTTACATGTTTCTGATGTAAAATTTCATATTGCCATTTAACTGAAAGTTGGACTGTCACAGACACGGAGAATCCTTGCATATTCTTTCTTCTTGTTTTCACTATTCTTCTCGAATTGTATGCTGCTCTTGCTTTTTCCATCTTATGATGCCTTATATTATTTGTTTTACTACTCCTAGCATTTAAACTTCATTATCATCATAAGGTTGGCAAACGATTTCTGTAATCACTTAGTGCTGACATTAAAATAATTTGGAATTATTTAAGATGTTCTAAATAAATATATTTTTTGATTTTTTATAAAATATGGGTTGAATTTGAAGTAATTTAGTAAAAAAGTGCTGCGATTTAAATAAATTGATACGACTTAAATAATATAATAATTTTTTAACTTTTTAATTTTTTTAAAACACCCCAAAAAGGCCTTTGTCTCGCTCTCAATTTTTCATCACAGTTGGTTGAAAGCAAATATTTGTGGAAGTTACATGATTTATACACTAATGAAGCAAAAAGCGTCGGATGAAATTCAGCTGTCACAACCTTTCAAAATTTTTGAATTTGACTTCAGTAAAAAGCCAGAAAGCCTAGGCAAAGCCAAATTAAAAATTGCCCCTATTGCTATTTAATTGCAAATATAGAGTCAATATCCACGCGGTCACCATTTATACCACATTACAAATTGAAAATTGCATTGACACGTGGCCACCGTTGCAATCTGTCAAAACAAAGGGTGCAAACAATTGTTCAAAATTAATTTCCCATTAATCAAAACACCGTTGCAATGCACTAAATTTTTTTTGCAGAAAATTAATCAAAACACCGTTGCAATCTGCCATATTAAAATTAATTAAAATTTAAATTCATTGAAAATTGTATCTCTTTTCTCCAGAAAATAAAAAACATTGGTTTGTCAACATTTATTTTTATTTTTACATATAAAAATTAATTGAAAATTTTGTTTGTTTCATTGAATTTGTGCAAAAAAAAAAACTAAATCGCTTTCTATTTCTTGCACATCATTCAATCACTTTTTCTGACTCCTCTCTCCTTCTCAGTTACTTCTTTGTTCACACACATCTATTCAACTACAATAAAATTATTTTCTAGACTCTTGTACTCCAAAATTAATTCGAAAATATACAACCAAACAAACCAACTAAATTTCTAAACTCTTTCCCCATAATTAATTTTCAAAATTTGTCTCTACAAACAAAACCAAACAATTCCTAAGGTAGTGTTTGGTAACATTTACGTTTTTTTGTTTTTGTTTACAAAAATTTGTTTAACTGATTTTTGTTTATTTTTGAAAAAACATAAATTACAAGCGCGTTTGGTTTGAACATAATGTTTAAAAAAATTTAAAAACATAAACTAAAATATGTTTGTTCATGCCTAAAATATTTATATTTATTTTTATTATTTATGACAATGGAATCACACACATTATAATTAGAAAAAAAATTAATTAAAAAAATAATTGAAAAAAAATTTTAATTGGGAAAAAAAATTAATTGAAAAAAAATTAATTATAAAAATTAATTTTAAAAAATTAATTGAGAAAAATAATTAATCAAAAAAAAAATTAATTGAAAAAAAATTATTTAAAAAAAAAAAAAATGAACTACGGAGCGTGTTGCTTGCCAGAGCAATATCCACGGAGGGTACAACTGTCTTTTGCACCTACATAATGCCATACAGCTGCACTCAGCCTTAACTGAGCTACAGTGCGCGATTTTGAAATTTTTTTCCGTTGAGGCGTAAAACATGCGCCAAACCTGCTTGCCAAACACCGCCAACTGTAACTCTTGCCTAAAAGTATGGTTTGAGTTTTCACTTTGTAACAATAGTTTGATAAAGAGAGGGAGAGAGAGCAAATGAATAATTTTATATTTCTGTGTATTTTTGTGTATCTTTACAAAGAGATGTATACTCTCTTTATAGAGAGGAGAAGACAACATAGGATGCCAATTGAGGCACCGAAAGCATAAAGTAAGGGGACACTAATCATTAAAGCTAAACACTAACATATAATAATATACTAACAGCCCCCCTCAAACTCAAGGAGGATAGGTACTAACCAACTTGAGTTTGGAGAGAGTAACAAAACAGGAAAGTAAACTAATAAATAAAATAAAATAGGATAGGAGACACTGTATAGTTGTGTCAAATCGTTGTTGAAGACACGGTATGGTCGTGTCACACCGTTGGAGAAGACACTGTATGGTCGTGTCGGACCGTTGTAGCAGATAATGTCTGGACAGTTTACGAGGTCATGCCGGACCGATGTAGAAGCTAACCAGAATCAATGTCGAGACAGTTTACGGGGTCATGTCGGACCATTGTAGGAGCTAACCGGAATCAATGTCGGGATAGTTTACGAGGTCATGCCGGACCGTTGTAGAAGCTAACCGGAATCAATGTCGGGACAGTTTATGGGGTCACATCGGACCGATGTAGATGCTAACCGGAATCAATGTCGGGACAGTTTACGGGGTCATGCCGGACCGATGTAGATGCTAACTGGAATCAATGTCGGGACAGTTTACGGGGTCATATATATTAAAATAAAAGAAAAGTGTGAAATAACGTGGGTGGAATCAGCACATGGTTTTGGTTTTATGGTTCATTATTTGAACTGGGGCCAGCCACTAGAGAGCATGTATCTCTCTCTCTCTTCTCTAGAACCAGACTTGATTCCTTCGGTACACCAGAGAGATGGGTTTAAGCTTCCAGGGTGAGTCGGATAATGCTTCAATGGTGGCGGCGACGTTGGAGTTTCGATCTCCGCCGCCGTTGGTGGAGGCGTGGAGGAGTAATTGTCCGCCGGAGCCGCCATGGCAGACGGAGGAAGGGAAGGTGCAGTTGACTATGACGACTGTGTAGACGCGGCCATAATCCACCTCCAAGGTCTGGGACGAAGCTCTGCCACTCGACGACGTCGGAGTCGATTCTACGGTGGAATCCAGTGGGGTAAGGTAACCAGCTGCAAAAGCTGTTTGGTGTGTTGCTATCACCCACGGTGGGTGACGCCGTGTCGGTGACAGAAGTGGAGGTCGTTGATCTTGGAGCTGACGACTGTGAGCAGCGTGGTGAGCTTGGTGCTGTAGCTGCTGGCACTTTTGCCTTGTATAAGAAGCATCAGTCAAAGAAAGACCCTGAGCATGCCCACAAGCATAAGATAGAGGAAGAGATAGCAGCTGAGGTTGCAGTTGGATCTGGTGGGTATGCATTCCATGAGCATCATGAGAAGAAAAATGCCAAGGAGGAAGAGTTGCTGGTATGTGTTTAAAAACTCCAGCGGGCAGCGAAGGCAATGTTGCCGGCCGGAGTAGCTGATGATAGAGCAGCTGGAGGTGGAGTGGCCGATGGTGGAGCTGAAACCGGCGGAGCGGACACCACAAGAGGTGTGGCCGGAGATTGACTTCCAACGCCGGCGACGACAATGCAGATAAAAGCTACAACATAGACGGACCTGCGATCCATATCCATGGCCTCACTGGTGTGAAGGTGTTGATTATTCCCTCAGAGAGACAAGAGTTCAGTTCAGTTATGGAATTTGTGGCAGCGGAGTGAAGGTATGTGTAGAGGTTCGGCGGGCGGCCAAGGCGAGACTGCCGCCCGCCGGTGAAGCAGAATGACTAGGTTGTTAACCTAGCTATGATACCATGTAACAATAGTTTGATAAAGAGAGGGAGAGAGAGCAAATGAATAACTCTATATTTCTGTGTATTTCTGTGTATTTTTACAAAGAGATGTACACTCTCTTTATAGAGAGGAGAAGACAACATAGGATGCCAATTGAGGCACCGAAAGAATAAAGCAAGGGGACACTAATTATTAAAGCTAAACACTAACATATAATAATATACTAACACACTTTAACCTTAAGTCAAAATTAGATTCATAATATATTATTTCAAAAATTTCAAAATAAAAATTTTAAATACATAATTTTAACAACATAAAAATAAAATATGTAAAATTAACATACAATCAAAGTTATGAAAATTAAATATGAATTTCTATTTTTTTCAGAATCTGATCATTCGATTTTATTTTAAAACTTTACAGGTATACTCTATATTATATGGACTATAACATATCAAAAATTTAGGACGATCAAAGATGATTAAAAAAATATTAATTTTTATGTACAAATCATATCTATACATATATTCATGCACAAATAATACGAAAACACCCAACAATAATTCTGATACCAATATAGGGAAAATAAGAAATATTACACATCGAAAATAAACATATTTGGATATACCTTTTACGCTGAAACCGAATCTATAAATCATGTGGGTGAATCACATATCTCTATTAATATTTTTGAGTAATTTCTAGCAATGCAGTAGAGCTACTAGAAAATTATCTACACTCTTTACAGTACAAAAGCTATTATGTGTCTCTAGGAAGCTTCCCCAGTTGGAAAATATAGAAAATTTTATAGAAATAGAAAGAAGAATGACTTGGTCTGGGTCTCCACATGTGTAATTGTCAACCAAAATAAACTCCACTCCAGCAGAGGAGACAAAGTAGTAGTAGTTGTATCTTCATCATTTCACCACTACTAGTATATCATTTGCTTCCACATTCACAACGAAGATGTACATATAACCACCACAAATATAGATACATATACATAAAATTACAAAACACTAGTTAATTTTCAAAAATACCCATATTTGTTGGTGGTGAGGTAATAATAATGGAGGTGTGGTCATGCCCAACAATCCCAACTTTGCAGAGGCCTTGGTGGTGGAGGTGGGTTAGTATTGGAGGAGAAGAAGAAAGGAGGAGGAAGAGAGAGTTATGTAGCTCTGTATTTTCTGCTCTTCTTTATTACCTCTTCTATGCTTTCTTCTCTTTCTTCTTTGCTGTAGGTATGTACCCCCCTCTCTTCCCTCTCTCTGTCTCTTCAGAATATGAATTGCTATGACCTCTCTATCTCTCTCTCACACACACAGGATTTATGAGAATATATAATGGAACATATAAATCCCAAACTCCCTTACAAATCTACTTGGGATAGACTATTAAATTTGTCCATAAAATTTTAAAGATTTGATTACACTTGACATTTTTATATTTTTATTAAAATTTCATATTATTTATTATAAAATCTCATATTATTTATTTTCTCTTTTAATTATAATAGTTAACTTTTTAAATTTTAAATCAAGTTGTCTAAAGTCTCAATAAAATCAAAATGGCTTAATATACATAACTTCTAAAGTATGTATTTTTTGTTGCATTTTGGTCTCCAAAATATACATTTTGTTTCATTTTTTATTCTTAAAAGCAGGTGCTTTATTACATTTTGATCCTTAATCTTTTAATTTTTTTTCCCCCCTCCCTTGCATAGTTCCAAAAAATACATTTCTTCCCGTTATTAATATTGAATTGTATTAACACGAACTAAACTATAACAATCACATATGCTAGAGATAAGAGTGAAAAAAAATTAAAAATTAAGAATTAAAGAGTATAATAGAAAGCATATTTTTAAAACTATTACGTTGTGTTTGGTTGAGAGTTTTGAGAAAGGATTTGAAAATAAAAAGAAAAAGGTAGGTGAAATATAAGTAAAATATACATACATTTCACGTTATTTCACACACCTTTTTTATTTTTCTTTCCAAATTTCTTCTCAAATCTCTCAACCAAAAACAACATTAGTGTAATTAATCATAATTAATTATTACATGTCTTGGCCGTCATCCTTATTTGTTAAACTAAAAACCTCGAGGGTCTTAATGTATTCACACAGAGCTTCCTATGTACATGTTGATATACACAATGTTGCTTATGCAGTTATTTTAAAAACACACCTTTTTTTGAACAACCCAAATATATTAAGAAACCAAGGCTAAAGCCTTACAAAGTCCTTCAGGATGGTTACACACCCAATTAGAGGGAAGAACACCTTTAAGAAAGTCCCTAGCAGTCCAATGAGCTGCTTTGTTAGCCTTACGAGGAGTCCACAAAAAAGAAAGATTACACTGGTTAGCTAATCTTCGAATATCCTCAATGATAGGAGCACAACTCCAGGGTGGATCATCCTCAGAGACACTTAAGCGAATGACTTCTTTGTTATCACCGACAATCTCCACATGAGACAGGTTTAGATCACAAGTCAAAAGGCACGCCCATCTAATTGCCATAGCTTCGCCTTGCATGACTGACCCCATTTCCTCAATTCTGACCACCCTATCCAAAAGAGTGCCGGTGGACGATGATTTTGTATAAAGTGACTGGCAGATTCAAAGTGGTCCTTCTCGACTGTGTAGATGGTGGCAACCGAATCAACGGGGTGATGATTAAAAGCGAAATTGTTCCTGCTCTTCCAAATGTGCCACGCCAACCAAAGGATCTTGCACAAATAATCCACTCGATCATGCTTATTTTCGATAGCCTGATACACCTCACACATCCATTGCTGAATCGAGCCAATGGTTCCTTCGACGAGAGAAATGTTTAAGCTGCTTCCAAACTAGACTGCCCACGTCCATTCACACCCACATAAAAAGATGCTCCACAGTCTTTGTTTCCTTATGGCAGATGGGGCATAAAGCATCCTTTGCGCATCTATGTTGAAAAAAGATTAGCTTTAGAAGCTAGGAGATTGTTATAAGCCCGCCACAAAAAATGCCGAAGTTTGGGAGGGATTGGAAGGTCCCATAGAAATTTCCAAACATTCTCTGGAACCTAGAAGGATGATGACACCTTAATACCAGCTTGAGTTTGTTGATGCTCGAATCCTACTTGATACCTCGACTTGACTAAAAAATTGACTCTCAAATCATAGTGCCAAATTAGGCAATCATCTTGGTTGATAATTGCGATGGGGGTCGCACAGATCTCAACTGCCTTCTCCGAAGACACCAAACTATGCACCAGAGCTTTGTTGCAGCTTTTGGTATTAGGATTAATAGCCTCATTCACATTGGTTACGGAGCAGCCAATAGGTGGACGAGATTTAATGCGGAAATCTTGAGAAAAAGCAACCCATTTGTCAGTCCAGAAATCAATGGGTTGCCCATTGCAAACCTGCCATCGAACCTCTCGATTTAACACCTCATAGCCCTCCAAAATACTTGCCCAAGTCCACGATGCCTTAGCACATTTTCTAGCATTCAAAAAATTTGAGTGTGGGTAGTACAAGCCCTTGAGAAATTAAGCACAAAAGGAGTGAGGGTATTTGCACAGTCGTCATCCCTGACAAGCTAATAATGCTTTATTAACAGAGCTGAAGTCCTGGAAACCCATCCCTTCTTTAAGCTTTGACATGGACATCGTAGTCCACGAGGCCCAATGGATGCCTCGACTTTGCGGATCACCTTTCCATCAAAAATTACTCAACAAAGAGTTCAAATCAGCACAGAGTTGTTTGGGAAAAAGGAAGCAAGCCATCGCAAAAGTGGGGATAGCTTGAGCAACCAATTTAATGAGAATTTCCCGGCCTGCATGGGATAATAACTTAAGCTTTCACCCTTGAAGTTTTTCCTATACCCTTTCCACAATAAAGTTATAGGTCCCCACTTTTGATCTCCCCCAACATGTGGACAGCCCAAGATATGTAGATCTTTCTTTGACAAGGGCAATATTCATAACATCACAAATTTTTCGTTTAAAAGCCAATCCAAAGGAGAACTGGATACCTGACTTTCCAAAATTGATTCGGTGGCCTGAAGCGTTATTGTAAACATCTAAGGCTCTAAGGATTTTGTGGCATTGGTTAACATTCGCTTGAAGGAATAAGAGAGCATCGTTTGCAAAAAACAAATGTGACAAGATTGGGCATGTTCATCTAGGTTGAATCCTCGAGAATTCCATAGCCCTCAAGCTTCTGTGAAGAAGTTTAGACAACACCTCAATCACCAAAAGGAATAAGTAAGGGGAAAGAGGATCCCCTTGTCGGATTCCCCGAGAGGGCCTAAAAGCAGTTCGTTCAGCTCCATTAGCAAAGACCGCAAATGTAACTGTAGAAACACATTGCATGACCCAGTTGACCCATTTCTCATGAAAGCCCATCCTTTGCATTATGGCTTGAAGAAAATCCCATTGAACCCGATCATAGGCTTTGTTAAAATCAAGTTTGACGGCCATATTCGATTGTTTGCCCTTATTTTGCAATTTTAGGAAATGAAAAGCTTCATGGGCTACAAGAATATTGTCTTGGATCATTCTTTCGGGCACAAAGGTGAATTGATTGGGGGATATGATCTTACTAAGCACACACTTCAGTCGGTTGGCCAAAACTTTTGTGATGATCTTGAGCGTAAAATTGCATAAGCTAATTGGTTTAAAGTGTGACAGTGATTCCAGAGCTTTAATTTTCGGAATTAAAACCAAATTAGTGTGGTTTCAATCTTTCGGCATAAAACCATTCATGAAGAAACTGTGGACTGCTATACAAACTTTAGTCCTAATCTCAGCCCAATATCGATGGCAGAAAAATCCAGGATACCCATTAGGTCCAGGGCCCTTAATAGAGCCCAATTGAAACATCGCCACCCGGATTTCTTCATTGGATACCTCTTTGATTAACCGAAGGTTCATCTCATTTGTGATGACTTGATTCACCACACTCAAGGCCTCTGTCATATCTCGATGACTATCAGAAGAAAACAAGTCTACAAAATAATTGTGTACATAGGCATTAATATTCTCTTCCTATTCAATCCATAACCCACTTTCAGATTTGAGGCATACCAGTTGGTTCCTCTGTCGGTGTTGGGTGAGTGTTGCATGAAAAAACGCGATGTTTCTATCCCCAAACGATAGCCAATTAACCTGAGAACGTTGATGAACGAACATTTCCTCCTTGAGTAACAGATCTTCGAGCTGAGATTGTATGAAACCTTAGTCTTGGTAATTCTGAGGTGTGGGAGGAAGGCCTCGAAGGTGGGCCAACTGGCATTTACAAGCAGCAATCAACTTCTTGTTATTACCAAACTTAGTTTTACTCCAAGTCAACAGATCTCTCCTGCAAGTGTTCAAACGTTAGGTCAGTTCGATCATAAAGGATCCAATTGTTGATGAAGCCCAGGCTCGCTTAATAATTTCTCCATACTCTGGTTTCGTAGACCACATGGATTCGAATTTAAAAATCTAAGGGATTCACTTTGGGGGAAGGCAACAGTTAACAATCAATGGGCAGTGGTCTGATCCAATGATACTTTCATGATGAATTTGAGCATAAAGAAATCAATTACGCCACTCGACCGTAACAAAGGCTTTGTCCAGTCTTTCTCGGATATTAGCTTCTCTGACCTGGTTGTTCATCCAGGTATAGGCATTACCTTTGAATTTGAGATCCATTAGAGCACATTTCGAAATCATAAACTGGAAACCTTCAATTTGAGATCTGCTACACACCAAACCACCTTGTTTTTCCCACATTAAGCCTACTTGATTGAAATCACCAACACACAGCCACAAGTAATAATTGCTACGAGCTTGGTTTATTAAAAGCTTCCAAAATTCCTTGCGGTTTGATCTAGATGGAGGAGCAAAAATAAAGGATACAACCCACACACTATCCACTCCAACATTACCAATCGTACACCGAATGAGATTTTTTGATCTAAATCTAACATCCAAGCTTACTGAATCCATCCACCAAAGTGCTACGCCACCTGACGCTCCCACTGGATTAACATAGATACTATTTGAAAACTGACATCTTCTGCGAATTCTTTCTAACTTTAATGCTTTATTTTTTTGTATCCATCAAAAACACCATAGTGGGGCGATGGGTTGAACACAATCCTCAGAGGATTTGGACTGTCAAAGGTCGCCCCAACCCTTGACATTTCAGCTGAGAATCAACATGGAGCGTGTGGCTGTTGAGGGCCAGCCACTAGTGCCCATTCTGTGGTCTCAATACCTTCTGTTGGATTAGTGCTAGGGACTTGAGAGCAACAATCGCCTACTCCCTCTTGATCCCAAGCAATGGGAACATGAACCAATGCCCCGTCATCCTCGACAGTTAAGTCTTGTGGCAAGCTGGTACGAGGCTTATTGTGTTTGGGAGGTTTCTTTCTTCTCGCGTTACGAACTAGCTTCCTTTTCGGCTCTGGAGTTTGCAAATGAGAGGAGCCAATTGCACCAGCAAAACTAAACTTACTCCTTTTGGGCTAAGATGTGTCAACTAAAGCTTCAGAAGCCTTATGTTTAATGGATAAGTCTTTGAAGAAAGATGCCATGCATTTATCAATAGTCTGGTCTACAAAAGACACTTTAGTTGGGCTGGAGTTTGGGCTAATTTCCTCAATTCCAATTTTATTGATAGGCCCAATTCCACTTTTATTGTTGAGGGTTGCCTTTATTAACAAATTGTGATCCACAGGTTCGGTGATGAAATATTGAGGCCTAAGCCCAACAGAGGACTGGGTCGAAGGCATCAAAAGCTTGGTTGGTGTAATTTCCTCAGGAGATTCAATTTCCTTCCTGAAATGATCTCTCTCAGTCACTTGGGAAACCTTTATACTCTCTATGACTACCTTATTGGTTGGCACTAGTTGACCACCTCGACCACATCCCTTATCACTAGCTGACCCGATCTCAGAGGAGAAGCATACCTTGGAAGATCGGCTTCGACATAGTCTGTAGCTACCTTAAGGTCTGTAGTGCCTGCAGTAGTAGCATGATCTGTCATGTTGGTTTGGCGTTTGTGAGTCATCTTGCACGTATCATCCATACTCGTCACCATTGGCCGTTGTTTAACCAGGTTTCTTACTCTTTCCTCCGCCGTATCGACCCCGTGGCGTACTTGTTTCAGTAGAATATCGAGTCTAGGAGCTTTGCTAGTTCGAAGCTCCGGACCATAGCTAGAGTTCTTACCCTCCTCACGAGAGACAAACTTGCAAGAAGAATTATCATGTCCCAACCTACCGCAATCGTAGCAAAAATCCGATAATTTCTCATAGTTGTAGAAGACCTAAGATTCCTTGTTCTCAGATCCATGGTGTTGTAGAATAAAACCCCGAGGAAGGGGTTTGGACAAATCCACTTCCACTCTGAGCCGAGAAAACTCCTCTCCAAAAGAAGGCCGTCATGCAAAGCTTCGATCCCTATAAGATTCCCAATTCTCCGACCAATAATCTCACCATTCTGCCTTGTTAGTTTGGCCATGAAGATTCCATGTACCTAAATCCAGAAAGGGCTCCATTTGAAATCCATCTCTTCAACTGATCTCCATGTTGCTAAAGGTTGTAAAACCAACAAATAGCCCGTTACAAACCAAGGAGCCTCTATGAGAACTCTCCGTCGATCTTTGAGATCAATAAAAAAAAGATGTTGTTCGACCAAGAGGATATTGCCAGTTTAGCTCGTATTTTCCAGGCTCCTTAAATGATATTCGAAACCACAGTCTTATTAAGGGTTTTGGGTGCCAAAATCTTCCCTACCAAACAGAGGTTGAAAACCTTAACTTTTTCATCCAACCCCTCTTGAAGGTCCACGCAATCTAGACCGTCTGGTGTAATTGACAAAGTTTCCATGGGGAAATGCCAGGGCTGAGTTGAAGGATAAGACAAAGCGTAACAGCCAAAACTCTCGAAAAGGCTAAACCCTTTCACACAGAAGTTATCAGGGGCTCAAGGAGAGAGGAAAACCTTGGGAAAGGAAAGACCCCAGCAAAGCTACCAAGAAGTAGAGAGAAATCTCACAGAGGAGAGAGAGTAGTGTCCGTTGTTGTTAGTTTAAAACACACCTTTACTTCGATATCAAATGTCATATAAAAAAAATAAATAAATAATAGCAATAAAAAGTGACTAAAAACCCTTTTCAACACCCATTAATTTTAAAAGAGATAATGAAACTTAGTTCGACAGTATACATGACATCTTGAGACTTCATTCTTTTGATGATAATGATCATATATATATATATATATATAATTGTGTTTGTTTTGTAGTTGGGATGACGATAGGAGCAATGGCAGGGGCAGTTTTGGGGATGAAAAGTGAGAGGAAGATTGGATTAGTACATGGGGCTGCTGTTGGAGCATTCACTGGAGCTTCTTTTTCCCTTCACGCCGTTAGTGTTTCGTTTTCTCTCTGGATTTCATTTCATGACAATGAACCTCTCTCTCTCCCTCTCTTCGTGAGTCCCTCTTCATCTTTCTCTTTTTAGAATCCGCTTTAATGACAGTTTCATGCATTTATTTATTTATTTTTAATCTTTTTTTTTTTTTTGGGATCAATCAAAAGAGAACCTCTGTTGATGAAACATTCAATACAAAGTAAACAAGTATTACATCAATAAAGGGAGAGAAAGATGGTGCAAACATCATCATAGTTTACATTTTCAATCACATCTAAGTTGGCATCAAAAAGTAAACACAATCATCTGACAGCACTACCCAAAACTAGTGAGAAACCAACTAAAAAGAAAGCAAGAAAGTAGCAATAACAGTAGCAGTCCACCCACATTATTTATTTATTTTTAATCTATAATTTGTAATTTGGTGTTAGTTCATGACTCGATGTAGTAACCTTAACTTGGTTAAAATAATAGGTGGACTCATTTAAAGTCTTATAAATAAAGGATTTTGTTCGTCTACTTGTAACGATACCGGACTTGTAAAGGCAGCCATACATGTAGAGAGAGAGGGAGAAAGAGATTTGATACTAAAATTTATGAGTGAACTTCCAACTCATGTTTACACTTAAGCTTTATTATTGGGATCTTGGGATCTCGAATTTAAGTGTGAATTTGTGAATGTAAAGAAAAAATGCAAGAAATTCATGATATATATATTTTTTAATCCATAACAAAGATAGGTTATATTACAATTTACATATAGTTTGAACTCAAATTTATGGATGGATTTCTAATTCATGTTTACATATAAATGTGATATAGATTGAGGCTATCACAAGCATTCTGAATCCAACACTAGTGTACCTGGGAGAAAAGTTTGGTCCAGGCATGCATGGTCCAGTAAGGAATCAGGTAAAGCATTGTTTATTCCAAAATCACTATCACATAGCTTTTGGAAGGTCATGAAAAGTAAGATACATAGACATACCTATTTTGGGAAGGTGATTAAAAATTGATTTTTTAATTTTTTAATTTTTTATTTTTTGAAAAAACGTGTAGAAAACATAAGAGATGATGTAATTCAAAATGAATTAAAAGTTAGAAAATAGCTTTTAACCATCTTCCTAAAATAATTGTAAAATACCAAAGGGTTGTTTTGGAAAGTAAGTTAAAAATTAATTTTTTTAATACTTTTTGAAAAAATATGTAAAAATGTAGAGAAATAATGTGACTTAAAATAAGTTAAAAGTCAAAAAGTGACTTTTAACCTTTTACCCAAAAGAGGCCATATACTCGAATCCCGAATCGATTATGACCCCTTCCATTCTAGGTATGTAATGGAGGATTTTTATTGCATATCTAATGATTATGAAATAGGGATGTAAATTTATTATTATTTTAAATTAATCATGCTTGAAATTTATTAGGCAAATTATATTAGTAGTCTTTATATTTTAGTCTTTGTGTCATTTTCATTTCTAATTTTCAATTATCTCGATTTCAGTTCTGAATTTATGATTTTATCTTAATTTAGTCGATTTAATTACATTTTTTTTTATATAGAAAATTTGCACATAAGCGTTGCGTGTCATGTTTTTATACGTAAATTTGTAAACTATTTTAATTTTGTGAGTTCACTTGGTCACAATTTTTCTTATAAAACCTTAATCATTGTTATTAATTGGACCAAATTGATACAAATTTAAAATTAATGATTAAAATTGAACTAATTGAAATGATAGTGACAAAAATGACACAAAGAGTAAAATGTAGAGACTGCTGATGTAATTTACTTAATTTATAAATAATTAGGATGTGAATGCTGATGATGCTGATCAGGTGGCCACTGTTGAAACAAACAATCAAGTCCCAAGATTTATAGACAGAAAGGGAGGCAATGCTTTACATAGAGGTTCAATACTTGATAAGCTCCCAAAGACTAGAATCACAGATAAGAATATCTATGAGTCTTCAAGAAATAGAATCTCCTGCTCAGTTTGCCTTGAGGTATATATATCACCTTCAATTTGATACTTTAATTAGTTTTGGAATGATAATATCGGACGGGATTGGACATGAAAGAAAAATATACGACTATTCATGTTATCTGATGCAGAAACAGTTTGGATTAGATACTTGAATTACAAGTCTTGTCTGGAAAATCTCTCATTATTGAGAAGCTATTAAAGTTTCTTAATATTATCCACACTCCAAATTTGTAGACTTTCAAGATGGTAGCCTCAAGATAAATGAATAGAGAGGGAACTTAATATTTTTGGAGTATCTACACAATGTTGAGCATGAGCCCTTATACAGACATATATGACAAATTATGTGTACCTCATGGTTAGGCCATACCATTTATACTACATGTTCAAGACCATGTGTTCCTAATGGTTTTCAATACCATGTGCCTCTCATGGTTAGACCATGTGTAGATGGACCATATGTATCATATAACCCTCAAAGTTAAGCCAGACCATGTGTACTATGAGGTCACACCATGTATACTTACCACATGATTTCCAACAAGACACAAGCAAGAAAATATTGGGTGATTTTTCACTTTTAGGAGGGAGATTGTTACTAATGAAAGATACATGAAAGTTTTGATATTTTGCTTTTAATTATTATATTTAATAAATTAAATTATATATTGATATATATACATTCAAAAGTTATTTAACTAACATAATTACAATAGGGCGGAGAAATTGGATTGGGAAAAGCAAATTCCATCCTCACTTTAATTTTATTTTTATTTTTTTATCGATGAAAGAAACATGATAAATTACTATTTCTACCTTAGTTTTTTATTCGTTTTTGGAAAGTCTAGGAACCCGAAAATGACCTGATGACACATTTACAAATCCCACTATATTTTTATTTCATGAGAGATAAAAATATGAGAAATTATATATATATGAATTTTTACTTTTATTAAATTTTTAACAAATTAAGAAAATGGGATTGGGAAAATAAATCTGGTCCCCTCTCTATTTTATTAGATTTTACTTTATTTATCTTTGTATTTTTACATTATTTGCATTAGGTTTGGTCTATTTAAACATTACTAAAAAAAAATTACCCATAATTATACTAAAATTATGAATTTTGTTGTATTTTTTTTAAATCTTATGAAAGATTGGTGTATTTTACTCTTTATTTAATTTTTTTTTTTTAAAGTATAAAAAATAACCTAGAAAAGATTGGTGTTTATACGAAGGAGGCCCGCTAGTTCTTATGCCCACTAGTGTTTTTTGGATATTTTTTGGATAAATTTTCAGAAATATAGAGAATTATAGTAGGAATGGCTCCCTATAAATTGAGTACACGCTTGAACTTTTTCAATCATAAATTTAGATAAAAAAAAAAAATTAGAAAAAAGGAAAAAAAAGAAAAAAGGAAAAAGAAAATCAAGAGAGAAAAAAAACAACGTTTATTAGTGATAAGCCCATTTGTATGAAGAAATATGGTATTTAGATTCAATGATTAATCTTAATTTCTTTTTTTTTTTGTGATAATAACCTAATTAATGAAATTATTTGGTGTGAAATTATTATTTTGAAGGAGTTTTTTTGTCACTTTTACGTTACTGCCACCAACCGATCACTGGCATTGGAAAAATGTCCGAAAAAGTCGCTGCCACCGGCGACCGGTGGCGGAAATGATATGGATAAATATGTAGATTAGGTGGATTGATAGAAAGATAGATAAGGATAATATGATTTTTAAAATTATTTTATCTTTTTGGCAACAAAAAAATAAGCCTAGGACTATTGTCTCAAAAATTTTAAAATTGAATTTCTAACCCGAGCCTTCAAAAATTTAACTTATATTTTATTAACATTATCTTTACCTATTCTTTTTTACTTTCTAAATTTTTATACAAATTTATAATCATAACATATCCTTAAGATCTCCATAAATTTTTCAATAGAAAAATTGGGTTATGTAACAAAATTGTTTATTATTTGGATAAGTTCATACATAGATCCCAAAACGTGCACGACTTCTAACATTAGCTTTAAACACATAACTTTATTTAAAAAAAAAATTTCTTGTGTATTTCTTTTATTTGATAGGATTTTGAAGTTGGAGAAGTAGCTGAAAAGTTGCCAATATGTCTGCACATGTTTCATCGACGTTGCATTGCTAAATGGCGCGTCAGGCACCGGTCTTGCCCCTTATGCAGAACCAACCAATAACACTGGGAAAATTACCAATAGGGGTTATTTTTGAGATTTATTATCCATTAAGTTCTATTGATAAATTTATCTAGTCTGTTGTTTTTATAAATAAATTTACCGTAATAAATTTATCTGTGTCTTTGTTTTTATGAATAAATTTATAATGATAAATTTATCAGTCTTTTGTTTTTATAACGATAAATTTATCAGTTAGGACCTGTAGGTAAATAAGTCTAATTAATAGAACCGATTGCTTAAGTGTTCCTAACACTTTGACATTTCATTTTTTAGCTATTTTTTCTTTTTATTTCGAAGAATTTTTAATTTTTTTATAAAATGTTTGGAAGAAATTTTTTTTATTATTAAAAAAAAAGAGTGTAAAAGGTAATGTGATCTTTAAATTTTTTAAAGATGTCTTCTAGAGTTAAATTTACCTCCAGTTCTCAAATCGGATGGTGTTGTTCCGGCTTATATGAAATTCATCACAATAATTTGAACCGTTTAATTTGTAAGGTCTTCTATATCATCTATGAAAAAAAATTATATCGATTTGATAATTGTAATTTATTTATTTATTATATTTATTTCTAAAAAATTAAATGCTGAGTGCATTTTTAAAATAAACTATCTATTATTTTTAAACAAACATAATAAAATAAAAAATTTACAATTACTGAACTAATCTAATTTTTTTTTTTTATAAATAATATCCATAAAGAATTTTATAAAATAAAATATTTAAATTATTAAAATAAAATTCACGACCTTACTTACCCAAAGAACAACCTCCAGCCCAAACTGGGGGCAAACCCATCCCATATATTCTATAAAAAAAAAAAAAAAAAAAAAAAAACGTGCACTGAAAAATTAATGTGTTAAGTTTGTTATTTTTGTACGCTCGTGTATAAACTATTTCTATTTCGGGTCCCACTAAGTTATGTCATTTGTAAAATTAATTATTATAAATATTATAATTAAATTCTAATCATAACTATAAAAAATAAATAAAATCATAATCAAACACTATCTAAGATATAACTAAAGATTTTTTAGATTCTAATCAAAATAATGTCATAATTAACATCATAATAAGTCATAACAAATATCACAATGGGCTATTTTGAAAAGATAGTTATAATCAGTTTTTTTTATAAGAGAGAAAGTGGATTATAATCTGGGAAGTGGATTTCCCAAAATAGGCCAATGTGTATAATCAAGTCATAACTGACATCGCAATAAATTATAACTAAATACCACATATGTCGTAACTATAGAATTTCCCCTATTTGGGTTTAGCCTCTTTCATAAAATTAAACTAAAAATAAACAGTAAAAATTTATTATTAAAACCTCATGAGTTCCTAACATTCAATTTTCACATCCAAATACAAGGATATACTAGACAATACCCAATATAACAAGTCAAAATTACAAGCCTTTAACATAAACTACATCACTGCCTAATATAAGAATCCTCATAACTATTTTAATGAAATAAACAGCTGTGTTTTAAACTGAGATGAGAATCCACTTCACCTTTTTCTGAGAATTCATGCAGCCCAATAAAATTATTTGAGGCGAAACGACAACTCAGCCACTTTGAAGCGAACCACAAATTCAAGGGAAGGGTCCATAAACTCGTTATCCATTTTAGTTTGGTGCATCGCGGCTGTAGTAATGATCCAATGTCTTTGCTGGTATACGGTGGAGAAGCTCAGGGGGAAAGATACAAAGCAGTGTCCATGCCAAATCAAGCGACTGGAAAATGTTCCGGGTATCATAGGCCCCTTGAGCCTCAAATTTCTTCTCAAATTTGTCCAGGAACTCCAAATAAAGCTACATTTTTTTGAAAAATCAAAAAAATTAGAGATTAAAAAAGGAAAAAGAAAAAAGAAAAACAGTTATTATTTCCTGATATAAGCAATAAATTAAGAAATATGGTCAGAAAGAGAGAGAGAAAGAGACCAGATCCTCAGAAGAAAGTGCCTCTTCTCCAACTACAGCTTTCATTGCTTGAACATCCTTTCCAATGGTCTCTTCGAGTCATTCCCTCACCAATAGCACTCTACAACAATATAGACAGTAAGCTCAAAATATACCTCCAGAACTTTTTGTTTTGTAACATCATTGCAAGAGCCTGCTTGACCCAAGACCTGACATTCAGACTTACCACATTAATTAATGAATCAATATCTTGGTGATTATAGACCCCATAGCATATGTATTTATATACATATATCCATCCTTCATGCATAAAAATGGAGATAGAGTGCCACCATAAAAGCTTACCTTCATTAATCGGGAAAGTGACGGGAGTACATTAATAGGTGGGTGTATCTGTTGAACCATAGCCTTTTACAATGAGGAATCATTGTTAGTTGTATAAATGAAAATGAAATTAATATTTATATTTATATTTGATTGAAATATATATTTGTTTATTTATTTTAATGTCTATGTGGCCATTTTAACTAGGGTGAAACGACAATAAATCTCAAAATGTGATCTTGTGAATTATTCAATCCTCTTTTTTTTTTTTTCTTTTTTTTTCTTTTTATTTATTTATTATTTTTTTTGTGAACTCAAAGGACTCATTAAAATGAAAATTACACAAAATGATAGTCACTTACATATTTAGATTTAATTTTTTTAAGAATAAAATTGGATTTCTCCAAATGTAAAATTACAAATTTGGGCAATCCTCATTATAGAAGTTTTGAATTCTCCCTCATTTTGGAACAAATCTCCCATTATAAACAAAAACGTAATACTTTAATGTAACACTTAAGTGCAAGACACTAACTCTAGTCCAGTGGAGTGGATGATTCAATTTACATGACTACGAAACCATTTTAGGTATATTTTGATTATTCGAACCGTTTAACGTATGGCAAATTATTCAGACAAAAAAAATTACTTGATCAAATATCGATAGCTAACCTATTAACGTACCTATGGTCTTGGTTTTCTTTATCATTGGCTATTTCCTCCCGTATTAATGTACCTCCATGTTCTTCATTCAACAGTTTCTCAAAATAGTTCTTCCACCTCTCCTTAATTTCTTCGTCCTTCACCAATACCTTAGAATCCTCACTCTTGATGCATTTAACTTGATTAAAATCTCTTGTTTTTTTTCATTTATCTTAGCAAGTTTGTATACTCTCTTCTCTCCTTTCTTACTATCTACTTTAGTGTATAGGTCATCATAAGCTTTTAACTTAGCCTTTTTCACTACTTTCTTGACATCCTTATTAGCCAATCTATAACTCTTAAGGTTTTCCTCAATTCTATCCTTTTGTCATTTTTTAAAGCACTATTTTTTTTTGCTTTAACTACCGCTTGAACCTCTTCCCTCCACCACCAAGTTTCACTAGAGTTGGGTCATTTCCTTTCGACTTTCTAAGAACTTCTCTTGAGATTCTCATTATATACAATTGGCCATCGAGTTCCACATAGTGTTAACATCATCTTCCAAGTCCCAAGTACCTTCTTTATCCATTTTATTCTTATATATTTCTAGTTTATCCCCCTTTTAGGTTCCACCATCTCGTTCTACGACACACACTATCCTTCCTAGCTTGATATTGCCTTTTAAAGCATAAATCTCGTACCAAAATCCTATGTTGAGACATCAGGCTCTTTCCAAGAATCACCTTACAGTCACTGCATTTTAGACGGTCCACTTTCCTCACTAAAAAGTAATCTATTTGTCTTTTGACTGACCCACTCTTAAAAGTTATCAAATGTTCATCTCTCTTCTTATACATAGTATTGGCCACCAATGGGTTAGAAATGTAACAACCTCATTCCGTAATTAGCTACTAATCCATAATTAAGAATGCTAAATAAGTGGTTAAGCATAATTATGTGTTAATTGTGTGATTTATGTGTTATTTAAATTCTTATCTGTTAGCTATAGGAATATATGTTCAGAATAATGCTTTGTGCTATTAATTGAAGCCCTTATCGGCATCTGAACACGAAATTCACTAAGTCAATGTATTATTTAGAAATTTTAAAATTTTATGGTAAGTTTCGAGGTCAAATAATTAGAATAAATTAATTATTAGAATACATTCATACACACATTTCATCATCTATAAGCCTCCAAACCGTGCAGAGAGAGAATGAGAGAGAGTGAAGTTGAATTCAAAGCTAGGAGAAGTAGAATTAGGAGAAAATTGGAGAGTGAAGGTAAGGAATTCAACTTTTAACTTTTGTATTTGAATTACCAAAAGAAAGAATTCAAGGGAACTTAGAGATCAAATACTTGAATTGGACTTAAGAGGTAGAAATACGGTCAACACATGCATGCATGCATAACTCTTGGATTTTGATTTTAGTTTTTACTCAATTCTTACATGCAAGTGTTATTTTTGTCAAATTATGAGAGCTCACTATGATTCCACACTTAAATACTTCATTTGTGCATGTTTTGGAAGTTTTGAATTCATATCATTATATGCATATGAATATACATAAAGTTTCAACTTGATTTTGAAGAATTGACTTGCTTTTGGGCTTTGATTTTGAGAATTGAACTTCATTTCATGTTTTTACACAAGTTAATAAGTGTTTTCTAAAGTTTTGGCCCAAAAGAATGAGTTTTGGTAACTTGAAATTGGATTTTGAACTTGAAGTCAAATTTTGGAAATCCAGAATTTGGTCGCATCGATTGAGTGATCAAACCGTAGCTTAAACACAGTTTACATGCTCT
The DNA here is from genome assembly GCF_055761805.1 of Camellia sinensis. Taxonomy (NCBI): domain Eukaryota; kingdom Viridiplantae; phylum Streptophyta; class Magnoliopsida; order Ericales; family Theaceae; genus Camellia; species Camellia sinensis. The sequence goes on from NC_138966.1 coordinate 21,952,561, forward strand.
CAGTACTTTTGCACTCGAGTCAGTTAGCTTAGGCGACCAAATATTCACTCCAGCAAACTCATCTTTTCAAGACACATGGCTCGAGCAACCAAAAGTTGGCTCAAGCCTAGATTTTCAACATCTAGTACTTTTGCAGACCAAGGGATCTGCTCGAGCAACCAAAGCATTGCTTGAGTGAGCTGTCCCATTTTTTGAAAATTTTGCAAGTGTTTCAAAGTACATAATTGCATTATCATCCCATCCTAGGCATTCTTAAACCCTGGTTTAGGCCATAATAATAAGAATATGAATTAGAAACACACTAAGGAAAGATTGTAATAAGTTAGGTATCTATGAAACGTGTGTATTTCAATGTGTATCTGTCAAGTGTTTGTGTAGGTCACGTGCCATCGTCTACCTGATCGGTCTGATTTGTCTAAGTTATCTGTTCTATCTCTAGAGTTATCTGTGAGTAACAAGCTTGTAAAGATATATTCAATTATAAGTATTTTCTGACTGATATGATAAGTTCTATTTTATGAAATGATTTTTTTGTATAGATAAATTATTGTCCAATTCCTAAAATGTATCGTGGCATCCTTAGCATCATGTGTATCTATTATCTGTTATCTGTTACCTGGTACTAGAGATCTCTATGGGTTCCAATCATGGAACTATTTGTGAAACCTATATGATTATCTGTACGATTGTGCACAATTATATGTCTGATCTGAATATGGGTCTTAATGACCATTTACTCTGTATATGGGTCTTTATGACCAGTCTGTTCTGCTAGCTAATGGATATACCACATATGACTGAATATTAATCTAAAAATGCATCTGACTTTGAATTTGATTGTAACAAGCCCGCGGGGGACCTCGCTACAGCTCGGACTCGACTTTGTGGTCACGGTTCTAAATCTGAACCAAAGAGTCCAAATCCGGCAAATCGTTTTAAGAAAACAGATTTTTGAAAGAAGTGCCAAACATGGACTGCTTTGCCAGATACAGAGTCGCCACCTAAATATTTTATTTTGGGAAATTTAGGAAATCCTGACTCGGTGCCAAAAGGCCACGTGTCCGTCATCACCAAAGTTGCCTCGGCTCGGGAACTTGGGTACGATTGGGGAAGGTCACTTCGTGAGCACCCCCGCTCGCCCGGTCATAGACCGGCCTCTACTAACCATGATATCAATTTTTGAAAACATTGCGAGTTCTTATTCCGGTTATTAGCCTAGGTTACTATGTGATGCACACAACATATAAGTATAGACTGGGTCGTCCGAATTGGAACAAAACATTTCATGCTTGTTTATTTGAAAATGGTTTGATGATGCTACTCGCAAGTAGGCTAAGACGTGGAATTGCCACCCTTAGGTGGGCTTAGAAAACATGATTTTGCCACTATCTAGTGGGCTTAAAACACACATTTAATGAATTATTCCAATTCAAATAACCCAACCTTCACCCACAGGCATTCAGGCAGTTATATCACATAAGCATATAGCCTCATGGTAAGCATGCTATTCATGGCAGTCACTCACACGCATGCAAGGATGCTAAAGCATAAAACTTACCGAGTACTCCAAGCCAAAATGGAAATTACATTAGAAATCATGCATGATCCTAAGTATACAAAAATGCCTAATGCAACACATGCAAAATGCAACTATAGCAGGCTCGGCTATTCTAAACATGGCATATGAAATGCTACAGCTAACATGTATTCAATTTGGAATTGAAAGTACAATGCAGTTAGTATGATGCGCCGAGCCCGGTGCATGCAATACATATGAATGATGCAAACATGCTGTCATACTATATGCTAATTTAAACATGCCCTAATCTAACCATCGTAAGCTGGTAAATAAAAGGGAGAAAGACGTGGGGTTAGAAGACATACATCACACTCACGCACACTTATTACAACATTGCCCTCGCGCAGAGGGTCCGAATAAATATACAGTCCCAATATTACAGTCCAAATGAAAGAATATTACAGTCCAAAATATTACAAAATTCTAATTAATTAATGAATTAACTAAGAAAGCAAATAAAACTGGCATGCAAGCCAGGGACTGCCTTGCTTCTGATGGATGATGCATGTCCGGGTCGTCTTGCGCGGAAATCCACCGGAATGCCCCAATTAGCCTCTGTTTACACCTGTTCTTGAAATGCGTGCCAAGCCCCAAAAGTTTGCTAATTCCTGATTTTACTGCAACAGAGAGCAGGAAAGGGGCATAACAATGTATTTGCACAGATATATGCATGTCTCGACCCTCGTGCCACCAATCACGCATACCGAGGCATGATGGCAGAGGAGTCGAACTGCACAACTCAATATAGGTTGAATGCACATGAAACTACAGCTAAAACCTAACTCCATCATGGATAATCCGGAATGTCGGTGACTAGGGAATTGAGACACATTCCGTCACTCGGAGTACGAAATGTACCTCGTTTCCCGTGCCCGGGCTAACTCCTATTCCGGACACGATGCAATATGCATGATATGCATGAAATGCAACTAAGATGCAATCCTAACATACACAATGCTATGGAATGACCTGCCTCGAAATGCGTGCACACGGGCACGCAAACCGAGACGATGATATGTGTCTCGAAGTACGTGCACGTAGGCACGCAAACCGAGGCGATGATATATGTCTCGAAATGCGTGCATACGGGTACGCAAACCGAGGTGATGATATGTGTCTCGAAATGCGTGTACACGGGCATGCAAACCGAGGCGATGATATGTGTCTCGAAATGCGTGCACACGGGCACACAAACCGAGGCGATGATATGTGTCTCGAAATACGTCCACACGGGCACGCAAACCGAGGCAATGATATGTGTCTCGAAATGCGTGCACATGGGCACGCAAACCGAGGCGATGGTAAATGCAATGAAAATGACTAAAATGGCATGGAAAACATAACATGGACTTATACTAACATGAGGGAACCTCAGCTACACTCACATAAGGAGCCGGTTGATGAAAATGAAGTTCTTCGAAATGCGTGCACACGGACACGCAAACCGAGGCAATGGCATACGCAATGCAAATGACATGGAAATGACAAATGGGCTTACACCAACATGAGTGAGCCTCAGCCACACTCATATAGGATGCCGGTGGATAAAAACAGGGTGCCTCGAAATGCGTGCACATGGGCACGCAAACCGAGGCAATGATGGAATGCTGTGAAATGACATGGAAATGACAAGTGGGCTTATACCAACAGGAGTGAGCCTCAGCCACACTCACATCGGATGCCTGCGGGTAAAAAAAAAGAGTGCCTCGAAATGCGTGCACACGGGCACGCAAACCGAGGCGGTGAATATGCAATGCAAATGACATGGAAAATGCAACATGGACTTATACTAACATGAGAGGGCCTCAGCCACACCCACATAAGATGCCGATGGCAGAAAATGAAGTGCCTCGAAATGCGTGCACACGGGCACACAAACCGAGGTGACGCAAAAGCGATGCGAATGACATGGAAAATGCAACATGGACTTATACTAACATGAGAGGGCCTCAGCCACACTCACATAAGATGCCGATGGCAGAAAATGAAGTGCCTCGAAATGCGTGCACACGGGCACGCAAACCGAGGCAACGCAAAAGCGATGCGAATGACATGGAAAATGCAACATGGACTTATACTAACATGAGAGGGCCTCAGCCACACTCACATAAGATGCCGATGGCAGAAAATGAAGTGCCTCGAAATGCGTGCACACGGGCACGCAAACCGAGGCGACGCTAAAATATGATGAAATGTGGCAAAAATGATATGCAAGCATACTAATGGAATTTCAGCACTAAAATATGGGGGAAAACAGTCCCGAAATGAAACGAAATGACATGAAATGCAAGGAAACGTCCCGAAATGCAACATTAGGCACCCGAAATGGCCTATAGCTATGCCAAACATGTACAATATGGACATGTAATGCAAAGACAGATAGCATGCAAAATCATGACATACAAGATGATCAATGAAGCAAGTATATTATGGAGGGCTCAAACAGGGTTGAACCCTTAATGAGAAGTGAAGATGAGCTCAAAATATGGCCCTTTTCAGTTAGGGCCGGAGCTTGAAACCAAAAAGAAGTGGGGTTTAGAAATAGATCAAGAAAAAGGTTCAAAAGGGTAAAAGTGTTACTTACCCTTGAAGATTCAAACTTTTGTTGCTTTTTGGATGGATTTGTAGCTTCTTTTGCCTTCTAGAAACCTTCCTTGCTGCTGGAAATGAGATGGTGGTGGTAGAGCTTGGTGGTGTAGAAGGAATGAATGTTAGGGACTTAGGGTTTTTTTGAAGAATTGAGAGGGAAGAAGATGGAGTTGGCTATGGAGCTTTGAAGGAGAGTTTTTCTAACCCTTACAAAGAAGGCCACCAGCTGGTTATAAGGGTTCAAAATGGGGTGTAAAGGTGGGGGAGAAGGAGGGCAAAACTCCCCCACAAAATATCCCCCGGATACAGAAAATATCTGGGGGACATTGCCCCACAGCTGTAAAGTGCACAGTGCAAAGAACACGGCCGGCCCATTACTTTTACTGGAGGTGGCCGGCCGGCCACACCCCCTAGCCGGCCGGCTAGGGGTCAAAAGGGTCAAGGTGATTTTCTGGCCGGCCAGCTATTGGAGAGGTACCCCTATATGTGTACAACACAACCATGTAGTTGAAATTCCAAGAAAGTGGGCCCAAGGGGTTCAACAATGGCTCGGAAAGAGGGGGTCAAAAGGGTCAAGTTGACTTACTGGCCGGCCATGAACTTTTAGGGGCCTCTCAGGTGTGTACATCACAGATATGTGGTTCAAAGTTCAAGAAAAAGGGTCCAAGGGGTTCAACATTAGCCCGGAAGAAAGGGGTCAAAAGGGTCAGGTGACCTTAATGGCCGGCCATGAACTTTTAGGGGCCTCCCAAGTGTGTAGATCACAGATATGTGGTTGAAAGTTGGCAACACTAGCTCCAAGGTATTCAACATTAGCCCGGAAGTGCGAAAAACGGGCGCCGGGAGGCTCCGGAAGAGAAATAACTGGTTGCTGCAACAATTGCTGGCCTCCCACCCTTCAGTGACCTTCCCTGTGATAAAACAGAGGTACCTGCCAAAAATGAACGAAAACCGTTGCAAAACGAAAGTTCCGGGGCCAAAACACGCAGTTCGGGGTCCCGAAAATGGGCTGTTAAGCACCGAAAATGGTATTCGACCTCGAAGTGGGTTTCTCAACCCCCAGTGTCCCTCAAAAGGGATGAAATAAGATGTATGCCAAAAATCAGAGCAATAGGAGATGGTTAAGCGGTCCCGAACCGAGGCACACGGCCTGACGGCTCCGAAAACCGGAAACCGGACTCCGAAATGGGCAAAATGGCCTACGGCCACCAAATGTAGCCTACGGACATTTGAGAGACGGTCTACGGGACCTCTCCCTCCCCTCAGGAAAAGAAACAGAGAAAACCGAGTCTGGCTCGCAAACCGAGACAAGGCACAGAAAAGGGTTCGGAAGTCCGGAGGCAGGGCTCACGGCCGCGACTCTGAAACTTCTGAACAAGCACATTATGCAATATCACCAAGTGCTCAACTGGTGACGTCTGAGTCTTAAGGTCGGTCAAAAATGGGGTGTCTACACTGATATAATCTGAATTTTGATTTCTGGATTTGTATGGATATCATTCAGAAACCTTTAATCTGTTGTTATTTGCTAGACTCTAGTCCACTGTATTATTTATGTATGTAGGTGATCAGGCACGTGACCATGTCCAGTGACGGCTACCTGGATTCTATTTCTGGTCATCTAACCTATGCACTGCCCGAGGAGGTTCTTGATTTGCAAGTGAACAAGTTTTATTCTCTTTTGTTTTGGTTGGACAACTTTTTGTTTACTCTGTATATAGGGCTAATTCCCTTTTGTTTTGTCTGTACTTGTGATAATGTAGGGCTGACGTGTAATATATGTATATAAAGTTTTAAATTTTCTGTCTTATATAAGTCTGCACAGCTTTATGGACATTGTATTTTGATATTTCCTTCCGATAGCCCCTTATTTTGCTAATCTATTTCAAAGGCCTTCGATAATCTTAGGATTACTGGCCGGTTATGATGCTAAACTATAGGGACGGGTTTGGGTCGTGACAAGAAGCCAACCCAAAATCTAAAATACTCTATCCAGTCTCATTTCTATCACCAAAACCATATCCACCATGCACCATCTCTTAGCCTAATTTATCTATTCCTACATGGTAGTTGAAATCTCCACCTATAATTAGGTTCTCTCCTACGGGTATCTCCTATCAGATTTCATCCATTTGCTCCCAAAAATGCCTCTTAGTCTGATCATCTAATCTTACTTGGAGAGCATATGCACTAATAATGTTCACTGTATTCCTTCCAATGACTAATTTAATTAATATAATCTTATCACATTTCCTAATGACTGCCACTACATTTTTCACAAGACCCTTGGCAACTTTTATTTCGACCATATTCCTTTATCTATCCTTTCCACTATAATAGAGTTTAAACTTGGTGTACGGGGAGCAAATATTCAAGCAAGCCCGTATTCCTTTCTTCCAAGCTCCGTTTCTGTCCGATCACCTGCGTGCACAACAGCAGTGACCTACCTGGCGATGTGTGGCCGGAAAACCCCTCTGACGACCAAGTTAGCACACACCTGAGGATAGAAAGAGTGAGGAGAGAGTTGAGTGTAAGTGTTTCTCTTACCAAATGTTTATTTGTCCAACATGGGTGGCGCAGACTTGCTTATATACTTTCTGCGCCCCAAATCTACTCACATTCTTCTCTCGACACGTGGTGCTGCTATCCCATCTGTCAGCACAAATCTTGCTGAATATCACCTAACCCAATTGCCAGCCCACTGTATTGGGAGCTCGGCAGCCGGGCTGTAGCATCTCAGCTGTCAACGGCCATGCTGCGTTTCATGCCTAGGTGCCCCCAACAACCGAGCTCCTTTCCAGCCATGCTCAACTGCATTCCGGCAAAGCCAAGCTTGAGATTGGTCATACCGGTCAACCAAAGTCCTTCCTACCGAGCTTCAGGCATGAGCCTTCACGCCGAGCTATGGATGCGTGCTTTCCATCCGCGCAACGCATAAACCGTGGAACCCTTACTTGACCGGCCTCCGTGCCGACAAGGTGAAGTAGCTCGGTTCCACATGCCCTTGCCATTGCCGAGCAAAAATCACTTCTGGGTGGACCCGGGATACCACGGCCCAAATGTGTTCAGCCCACAATTTGCCTGGTATTACCATGGCCCAATCCAAACCATATTTTTCCCTCTCAATTGCCCCTTAATTCCATCCGCGCCAGCGTGACCGGGATTACCTGTTCCGACCGGGATGAACTCTTCCTCGGTTCATAATTTGCAAGAGGCAACCCGGGCTAATTTCCGCGCTCGAATCCTTGTCTTGCTCGGTCGACGCTTCGTCTGACCTTCTTGTCTCTTCAACTCTGACGCTGCCATTAATGGGGTCACGTGTCAATCTCCCATTGGTCCTCGAGCAGCCAACCTAGCCGTCCCCTGAAATTCAAATTTGGGCGGTTTTTCTTCCTCAATAAACCTGCCCCCTCCCTCTTTGATTCATTCTCACTGATATTCCTCCGTTTCAAGCGTCTCTGAGCTCTTGCCCTTTCTCTCTCGCCATCCCTGAACTTGCGTTCAAAGAAGGAGCCTCTGCCTTTCATTGGTAAGTCCCCCAACCCTTGTTATTACTGTTTTCATTTCATATTTTTTTCTTTATGGCGCCAAATCCGTAGGTTTTAGGGCCTCTCCCACCCAAAACCTTCAATGCCCCTTAGTTTCTTCGTTGTTCTTCAATTTCCCTGATGAACAATGAAGATCTGGGGCGGACCGGGCTCCAGATCTTCATCTGATCCCAAAAATCATTCAGACTGAGCAAATCTTTAGTTTGTCCCAACCTTAGTAGAAATCGGGGTAGCAAAAAGGACTTGGCCGCTCGACCGGGCTAATCTCTGGTTCGCTTGAGCGACCGAGCTCCTTGGATAGCCTTTACGACCGAGGTAGTTTGACACAATCCATGACCAAGCTCAAGTCTAGCTCGTTTTGCGCGACCGCGCTCCCACTTACAATTCCCTCCGTTTTCCTGCAGAGTCCAAGGGGACCAAAGACCAATTCTGAGGCTCTCAAAGACCGAGCAGCCATTAATTCCCAGACTGTGCCAAACCACCTCAATCGAGTTAAATTAGTCAGCCACACATGGGGAAATTCCGCTTCCTTATGGACACACCTGCTACCTTGGCCGCCTTCAGGAAAGAATACGGTATCCCGGCAGATGTCCATTTAGAGCTCGCCGAGATGGAAACAACCCCTTGGGGCAAGCTTGACCAATGCCCCTTCACCGTGCTGTTAGTAATTGAAGGAGGCCTTCGCTTTCGGGTCAACCCTTTGATGACCGAATTTCTACACGGCACCGGGCTAGCACCCACCCAAGTTTCGACCAATACTTGCCGAATAATCAATGGCGTGCACGAGCTAAACAACCGGCTAGGAACAAACTTAGGTTTAGCCGAGATACTACGACGATACACCCTTGGGCACACCGGCGACGGCCTGGCCTATTATTTAAAAATAAGACCGGGCAAAGAGAAAATAGTGACCGGCACCCCAGACAAGGACTTACATGATGACGACTTCTTCTGGGTGTCTGGCAATTATGAAACAGCCGATGTACCGGGCTAGTTCATCAGCAAGAACTTTGGTTCCACATGTAAGCCGCGCTAATTTGCTCGGTTAATTTCCTGCTTTCAACATTCTGTACTTAACCATTTTTCCTGTTTCTTTTGTAGCAATTCAAGCCTTGCAATCCAACTACCAATATCCCAACGTAGAAGCCATCCGGACCGTGCTCCGTTATAGCCACCGGGATTGTAACGAGTTGCTCGGCTACACTCCAACCTACAAATACTCAGCTCCACGCCAGAGCAAAGTTACAGACTTTCTTCCTGCTCCAACACCTCCTCCAGACCCAACTCTACCGGACATGCCGCTAATCCGGCTGACCGAAGAACAAGAGATGGCAAAACGAAACCACATCAAGAACCTCCTCACAACAATCTCAGTCGAGATACCGAGCATCATTACCCACCCGCCAGTTGTCGATCAATCCAACGGCCCCGTGGTTGCCTTGGCATCTCCAATCGCCGGGCAGGCCAGACAAGAGACTCGCCGGGCTGGCAAAAGACCTCGCGCAGACCCATCTGCCGAGCTGGTTGCCGAGCTAACCACCGAGTAACCCGCCGTCACCGCCGACCCCACACCATCATGGCGACTGCAGCTAAAGCACCGGGGTAAAGACATCCCGGCTAACGCTTCCGTCAAGGGCGATAAGGAGAACTTGCTCGCCTTTGACCTTTCAAAAGCCCTTCTACTGCCGAGCGACGTGGTTGGCAGCGACCACGTCCTTGACACCCGGTTGGTGAAATCCGCCGTGAAGTCCATGACCAGGGTAAGAATCTCAATCTTCTATTGAAATTTTTACAAGTGTTTGCACGGTTTCTTCTCTGATCAAATTTTCTTCTTGTAGGCCATCCAAAAGCAACACTTGGTCATGGAGCGCATCCATCGACTGCGGCAAAAGGCGAATGACTTCGCCAGCCAAGTCCAAAGCCTTCAAACCGAGCTTGGCCGAGCAAAGTCCTCACTTCAAATCGCCAATGCTGACAACAACAAGTTGCTCGGCCAGCTTGACGAAGCCGAGAAGAAGAGGGATGAGCTCCAGGCCAAGCTGGATGCACTCAAGAAGTCAAGGGAGAAGGAGTGCGAAGATGCCAACAACGCCGGCTTCAAAGAAGCGGAGGACAGCTACAAGAAGCAGGTCTTCGAAACTCAAGACATTTATTTCAAAGCGGGCTGGAAGTCTGCCTGCGAACATCTCGGTCAAGGTCTTGATACCGACGTGCTTGCCACTCCGTCACCTGTCTTCCTACCGACCTATCTCGTTCCATATGCCAACGATGTCTTCAGCACGTTGTAGGCTGAGGCCGAGGAAGGTCTTAAAGAAGAGGCCGAGGCAGATGCTGAGGGAGAGGACCACCAAGAGCAGGAGCAGCCCGGCCGAAGTGAGCCCGGTGCCCAAGACCAATCTCCAACCGTCAACTTGGAGGCAACCGAGGATGAATTCACCAACCTTTCCCCCTTAGCTTAGCTTTCTTTTTTCTTTGTTTTTTGCTTTGCACATGTAACCGGGCTCTCTGCCCCTCTTTTTGTACTACTTTTTTCATTAATGAAAAAGATCTAGTTTCACCAAGTGTGTGCACGGTCCTAGAGCTGAGTAACTTTAACCGAACAAAATATCTCGGCAAGACAAATTTCATTAATTAACTCATATAACCGGAATAAATCTCGGTAGTACACTCAGAGTTGAGCAAAACATCAAGTCTTTTAACCGGAATAAACATCTCGGTTGAGAATATCTAAGTTGAGCAAAACATCAACTTTTCAACTGGAATAATCATCTCGGTTGAGGCGAACTAATTTGAACAAAACATTAACTTTTCAACCGGAATAAACATCTCGGTTGAGAGTGCCTAAGTTGAGCAAAACATCAACTCTTTCAACCGGAGTAAACATCTCGGTTGAGAATACCTAAGTTGAACAAAACATCAACTCTTTCAACCGGAATAAACATCTCGATTGAGAGTGCCTAAGTTGAGCAAAACATCAACTCTTTCAACCGGAGTAAACATCTCCGTTGAGAATACCTAAGTTGAACAAAACATCAACTCTTTCAACCGGAGTAAACATCTCGGTTGAGAGTACCTAAGTTGAACAAAACATCAACTCTTTCAACCAGAGTGAACATCTTGGCTGAGAGTACCTTAGTTGAACAAAACATCAACTCTTTCAACCGGAGTAAACATCTCGGTTGAGAGTATCTAAGTTGAACAAAATATCAACTCTTTCAACCGAAATAAACATCTCGGTTGAGAATACCTAAGTTGAACAAAACGTCAACTCTTTCAGCCAGAGTAAACATCTCGGTTGAGAGTACCTTAGTTGAACAAAACATCAACTCTTTCAACCGGAGTAAACATCTCGGTTGAGGGTACCTAAGTTGAACAAAACATCAACTCCTTCAACCGGAGTAAATCATCTCGGTTGAGAATACGCAAAACTCAAAGCAACAAAAAATGCTAAGGCAAAGATGAGTCACTTCTATATATTGACAAAAATGAATATTACATGAAGTGTAAGGCAAAAAATTTCTTTGCACAAAAAAGAGAGCAAAAGCTAGAAATAATACAACTTGAGGTTGGCTGCATTCCATGGCCGGGGTATTCCTCTACCATCCAAGTCCTCCAAGTGATATGCCCCATTGCCCGCCAGACCGGTTATCTTGTAGGGTCCTTCCCAATTTGCCCCTAGTTTGCCTTCGCCTGGCACCAGGGTATTGCCCATGACCTTCCGCAAGACCCAATCACCCACTTTGAATGGTCTGGGCTGCACGGTTTTGTTATATTTCCTTGAAAGCTCTTGTTAGTAGGTGGCCACATGAATAAGAGCCTTTTCCCGGCGTTCTTCCACTAGGTCCAATTCCAAGGCAATGGCTTCGGCGCTCAGCTCGGGCTCAAAACTTTCACTTCTGAGGGTGGGCATACCAACTTCCAAAGGGATGACCGTCTCCATGCCATATGCCAAAGCAAAAAGAGTTTTCCCGATAGATCGCCGCGGGGTTATTCGGTATGCCCAAAGGACACTGGGGAGTTCCTCAGCCCACTTTCCTTTGGCTTTCTCAAGCCTCTTCTTCAGTGCATCAAGGATGGCCTTGTTCGAAGCCTCGGCTTGACCGTTGGACTGCGGGTAAACCGGAGTAGAGTTGTGGAATTCAATCTTCAAATCTTCACAGAACCCCCTAAATAGGCGGCCGTCAAATTGGGTACTGTTATCAGAGATCAGAATTTTGGGGACGCCAAACCGTGTGACCACATTCTGCCAGACAAACCGCTTCACGTCTTTCTCCTTGATTGTTGCCAAAGGCTCCGCTTCAACCCATTTGGTGAAGTAGTCTGTGGCCGCGATGAAGAACTTTCGGTTTCCTGGTGCTGTTGGGAGCAGCCCCACTATATCTAGCCCCTACATCGCAAAGGGCCAAGGGCTAGTGAAGGGAAGAAGTTCCCTGGCCAGCTGGTGGATCTGGTGGGCAAACTTCTGGCATTTCTCACACTTGCGAACATATTTCTGGGCGTCGGCTTGCATGCACGGTCACCAGTAGCCTTGCGTAATAGCTCAGTAGGCCAAGGACCTGCCCTTATATGACTGCCACAGATGCCTTCGTGAATTTCGCAAAGGAAGGCTTCCACGCTGCTAGGGTGCACACACTTCAGGTAGGGGCCGGTGAAAGACTTCTTGTATAAAACGCCTGATGGAGAGAGCCAAAACTGCTCAGACTTCACCTGCACTTTATGCGCTTCCTTCTTGTCAGCTGGAAGGGTCCGTTCTCTGAGAAAGAGGATTATAGGGTCCATTCAAGAAGGACCTAGCTCGGCGTAGAGTACTTCTGTCTGCCCGGTTTCCTTAATGCTGGGCCGTGAAAGGAATTCAATCAAAAGAGGGTTGGGAGATGTGCTGTCGACCATAGAAGTAAGGCTGGCCAACTCATCTGCTCGACAGTTTTCTTCTCAGCCAATCTGCTGGACCTTGATCGCTTGAAATCGCTTGATGTGGTCTCTGACCAGAGCTTGGTACTTCATCATTCTGTCATCCTTTGCCTCGTAAACCCCAGAAACTTGGTTAACCACAAGTTGGGAATCACTGTAAACCATTAGCTCGGATGCTTGCATTCGAAGCGCGCTCTTGAGACCGGCCAATAACGCCTCGTACTCGACCTCATTGTTGGATGCTGGGAAGCCAAGGGTGATAGAATGTTCAATAGTCAGTCCGTCTGGCGAAATCAGAACTATAACCAGTCCAGCACCGTGACGGTTCAAGGCTCCATCAACAAAAAGTTTTCACATTTCGCCGACAAAGAGCTTCCAACACTCTGAGGGGTCCTGAGAAGCTTGAAGGTTGATGGGATTACGGTTGCTTGGCTGTTCGGCTTCCGGTCCCGTGCTGAGTGGTTCCACTTCAGCCCCCCTTGGTGATTCGGCGCCGGACTCAGCAAGTTGATCCATAATGCCTAAGTCCGTAGGCGAATCGCCAGGTTACGGTATTATGCCGGCCGCAGGCTCTATGCTGAGCGGTTCCATTTCTTCCCTCTTCGGTGATGTGGTGTCGGACAAAGCGGGTTGGTCAGTGATAGCCAACTCTGTCATCGCATCACCGGGCTGTAGTATCGTATTAACTGAAGGGGCTTCGGCGGGGCGCGCAAGTTCCGCGTCGCCAATGCCGCCAAGCTGTGGTATTTCGGTCGAGCTTGCATTCACCTCTTCATCTGCCACGGCAATATTGATCGGGCATACCGGATGAGTTCCAGGTGAGAATTCAGCAACGAAGTCGGCCAAAGTCTGGGCTTTTATGGCTGTGCGTGGCTGGAACTTCACATCAAACTGTCCCAATTCGACCGCCCACTTAAGAATCCGACCGGAGAAGTCTGCCCGTTCGAACAAAGCTTTGAGAGGGAACTCGGTCAAGACGATGATGGTACGGACATGGAAATAGTGTGCCAACTTCCTTGAAGCCATCATCAAAGCTAACGCAAGTTTTTCCAGCGGCAAGTACCTCGACTCTGTTGGTAGCAAGGTTTTGCTGACGTAGAAGATGGGTAGATGTTTGATTCCTTCCGACCGGACAAGCACTGCACTGACTGCATGCTGCGATACGGCCAGATAAAGGTAAAGTTCTTCTTCGGGCTCCGATGTGACCAACAACTGCGCTAAAGACAAATACTCCTTGAGCTCGGCCAAAGCCCGGTCACACTCTTCATCCCATGAGAACTTTGATTTCAAGGCTTGAAAAAAAGGACGGCAGCGATCTGATGACCGGCTTATAAATCGGTTAAGCGCGGCGGCCATTCCGGCCAGATGCTGCACATCCTTAGCCGAGCTAGGCTGTTTTAACTCTTGCACGGCTTGGATTTGTGTAGGGTCTGCTTCGATACCTCGGTTCGTGACTAGGAAACCCAAAAAATTTTCGGATCCCACGCCGAAGGCACACTTAGACGAATTCAGGCGTAGCTTGTGCTTTTTGAGAATGGCGAACATTTCGGCCAAATCGAACAAATGGTCTGCTTGATGCCGACTCTTAACCAACATATCATCAATATAAGCCTCCATTGTCCGGCCTAGCAGAGGAGCGAACATCTTGGTCACCATCCTTTGAAAAGTTGTCCCGGCGTTCTTCAAACCAAAAGGCATGACTCGGTAGCAGAAGAGTCCCTTTGGTGTAGTAAACGAGGTGATCTCTCGGTCGGGCCCATGCATGGCAATCTGATGGTAGCCGTAGTAGGCGTCCAAGAAACTGAGCCTGTTATGTTCAGCCGTTAAGTCCACAAGCTAGTCTATTCTAGGCAGAGGGAAGCTGTCTTTCGGACAAGCTCGGTTGACGGTCTTGTAGTCAGCGCAAACTCGCCACTTCCCAATCTTCTTGGGCACCACGACCGTGTTTGAAATCCACCGAGGGTAGTGCACTTCCTGAATTGCTCGCGCTTCAAGCAAGTTCTTCACTTCCTCCGCAACTACCTCGGCGTGATGCAGCGCCGATCTCCTTATGCGCTGAATGACTGGCTTTGCTCCTAGGAAGACATTGAGATGATGGCATATAAAACTCGGATCGAGACCGGGCATGTCGTAAGGTGACCATGCGAAGACTTCGATGTTGGCCATCAAAAATTCAGCCATGTCGGTCCTTTCTTGGGCTGTAAGGCTTGAGCCGAGCAAGAAGAACTTGTCCGGATGCTCTGTATCAATGCGCACTTCCACCAATTCCTCGACAGCTTTGTCCTCGGCCTTGGTGCCCACATCGTCAAGAACTCCCCGGTCTTCTGGTCCCTCAATCATTTGAACGAAGCCTTTGACAGCTCGGCTCCCGTTGACCGCCACGAAGCATTGCTTCGACATGACTTGATCGCCCTAAATCTCCTCGATTGCCCCCATAACCGAGGGGAATCTCATCACCTGATGATAGGTCGACGCTACGGCTTGCATAGCGTGAAGCCATCCCCTTCCAAGGATCAAATTATAAGTGGATGGCACCTGCAACACCCAGAACTCCACTTGTTTGACCACGGATCCCGCTTTGACTAGCAGGATAATCTTTCCCAAAGGCCACTCCGGTTGTGAGTTGAAACCAACCAATGGCGAAGTTGCCGGGGCCAAATCTGTATCCCAGAGCTTGTGCTGTTTGAAACCGTCGTAGTACATGATCTCGACCGAGCTTCCCTGATCGATCAAGATCCGTTTGACATCAAATTCTTTGACGCGGAGTGTAACCACTAGGGCATCGTTGTGCAGCGTTTGAATGCGCTCCAGATCTCTTGAGGAGAATTTGATCACATCTTTCTCTTCGGTCTTCCCCCTCTTAATCGCAGGCTGAACCGACAAAACTTCCCTCATGTGTTCTGCCTTGTTGATCATACCCCGGAGCTCGCATACACGCGCCGGTTCCACTATGCCGTGGATGACATTAACAACCCCTTGTGGAGGCACATCTCGGTCATCCGATCCCCGCGGGTCAACCGGAGCTTGATTGGCCTTCATGCCCCCATCAATGTAAAGATCCAGGTGTCTAGCTGTGACTAGCTCTTCCAAGTGTTGCCTCAAAGGCAAACAGTCCTCTGTCCGGTGGCCTCGCTCCCAGTGAAACGTGCAACGGTACCTCGGATTGAAGCCCTTCTATCCGTCGCCTAACTTAGCAGGAAACCGGACATATTCCTCGTCACGGATTTCACTAAGTATGCGATAGATTGGAATCTTAAAGACCATGGTGATGCCTGTCCTTGCTTTCAACCTTCTGTTTACATCAGCTACGTCATCCCGGGAGTAGCCATCCCGGTCATGCCGACGTCCTCTACCCCGAGTTTTTTTATTCGAGCCACGGTCCGATTCCGCAGCGCGGTCATTTGATCGGCTAGACTCCTGTCCGACCGCGTGGACTTTGCCAGCTGACCTCTTGTCCGCTACTACCGGAGTTATTTTCGTGGTAGATGCCGACGCATCGTCCTCCACACGGATGTACTCATTGATGCGCTGCATTAGTTGGCCCATGGATATCGGCTGGTGCATGGTAAGCGAGTCCCGCAGTCTATGTCCGACTGGGAGACCACGCTTGTATTGTGTGATTACAAGGTTGACTGAGCAATCCAAGATCTCGTTAAAGGTCTCCCAATAGCTGGAGTTGTAGGCCTTCAATGTGTCGCTCGGTTCCATCTTGACACTCAGTAGGTGGTCAAATTCCTTTGGTGTTCTGGTGTTCGTTTTGAAGCGCGTCACAAAGGCTTCGGCTAACTGATGCCACCTTTCTATGCTTCCCTCCAGCAACCTCTCGAACCATTTTAAGCCCAGCTCGCCCAAGCTTGACGGGAAGATTAGGCACATAAGGGCGTTATTTCGCCTGTGTCCGGCCATGACCTGTTAGAAATGGCTTACACGCATATAAGGATCGATTTTTCCGTCATAGAGCGTGAACTTTGGGTGGTGGAACCCTGCCGGAAGCGGTGTTGTTTCTATCTCCAGAGAGAAAGGAGTGGCGCTAAGCCTCGCCAAGTCTGTGTCTAAAAGGAGAGACGCAGCCAGGCGGGGTGGAGGCATTCCAACCTCTTCACTGGCGTGAACCCCATAGGATAGCCGTTGAAAAGCCGGCACCCTCTGAGCTTTCCGTCGGCGACCCGTTCCTTCAAGACTGCCCGCAAATCCTCTAAATGAGCAGAATAAGAATACCTTGACGTCGTCGTCAGACATGAGGGTCGGTAGGTACTATCTTGCGCACTGGATTTCTCTTCGTGCATGTCAGAATCTCCAACCTTGTAACTTCTGGTGATTGAGATTGACGGAGTATGCCGCTGGCTCTGACTGCTTGAACGGCGTGGTTAGGTGTGCTCACTGTGGTCGCCCACTCCAGCTACACCCTTTCCTTTGACATGCCGCTTAAGATCTCTAAGCTTGTGTTCCAGTCGTCTGGCGTGCGATTCTCTTCGCCGCCGATGACTGTCTGGACTCCGTGAATGACCAAAGCTTCTTCCGCGCTTATCCCGTGCATCTCTTAAATGTCCTCCAAGAGAAGTCTCTAGGTTTGCCATTGGAGGAATGATGGTGGGATGTCCTTCTCTCCGTCTGCCTAACTCCGGGGTGACTTCGTCGATGGCAGACAACGGAATCTCGTCATTGTTCGCCATGGCCGGCGATCAGATAAGCCTGGAAGACAAGGTTTTGTCTGTCAAGTTTTCCACAGACGGCGCCAATTGTACAGGGAGCAAATATTCAGATAAGCCCGTATTCCTTTCTTCCAAGCTCCGTTTCTGTCCGATCACCTGCGTGCACAACAGCAGTGAGCTACCCGGCGGTGTGTGGTCGGAAAACCCCTCCGATGACCAAGTTAGCACACACCTGAGGATACAGAGAGTGAGGAAAGAGTTGAGTGTAAGTGTTTCTCTTACCAAATGTTTATCTGTCCAGCATGGGGGGCGCAGACTTGCTTATATACCTTATGCGCCCCAAATCTACTCACATTCGTCTCTCGACACGTGGTGCTGCTATCCCATCTGTCAACACAAATCTTGCTGAAGATCACCTAACCCGACTGCCAGCCCACTGTATTGGGAGCTCGGCAGCCAGGCTGTAGCATCTCGGCTGTCAACGGCCATGCTGCGTTTCATGCCCAGGTGCCCCCAACAACCGAGCTCCTTTCCAGCCATGCTCAACTGCATTCCAGCGAAGCCAAGCTTGAGATTGGTCATACCGGTCAACCAAAGTCCTTCCTGCCGAGCTTCAGGCATGAGCCTTCACGCCGAGCTATGGATGCGTGCTTTCCAACCGCGCAACGCATAAACCGTGGAACCCTTACTTGACCGGCCTCCGTGCCAACAAGGTGAAGTAGCTCGGTTCCACATGCCCTTGCCATTGCCGAGCAAAAATCACTTCTGGGTGGACCCAGGATACCACGGCCCAAATGTGTTCGGCCCACAATTTGCCTGGTATTACCATGGCCCAATCCAGACCATATTTTGCCCTCCCATTTGGTATCCTCAATTTCCCTAACTTTCTCACTTGTTCACTTAGTTTCTTGTACGCATGCTATACTAACTCTCCTTCTAATCATAACATCTACTAATTCCATAATCTTACCAGTTAAAGTTTTTATATTCCATATGGCTACCCTAAAACTATAGTCTTGGACAAGCTTCTTTACCCGTGTTCATCCAGAAAAATGCGGAAACCTTTGCCCGTTTTTTACCTCACCCAAGCGTCAATACGACGTCCCTTACTCATTTTTTGAAACACTTAGAGGCAGGCACCATGCGTCACTTGAGGAGAACGACCTAGCATTTAATCAATTCAAAGTAGGATTCATTGTCATAAAGGATCCGAACAGCTTTTTCACGTGTTAGTTGTTGGCTAACTAACACACAATCCTCCTTATTTACCGAGGCTTGGGACCAACGGAGTTGTTAAACAACCACGACAGAGTTATGACCCCCAAAATTAGTTTTGAAAAATTAAAATAAGACCTTGTTTTGTCACTTATATGTCCTCACCATGTCACATAGAATTTATTTGTTAATTTATATTTAAACAATGGACGCACCGCATGGCGTGTCCCTATGTCTCTCCGACGTGTTCGTGTCCCATACTTATTTGATACATCAAATGGGTATGACACCTATTTTGAAGTGTCAGTGCTTCATAGAGGTCTGGGTGGCACTCATCTAAACCATGTACATGATGAATTTCAAAAGACGGTGATCAAGATGTATGTTGCAAAATATTTTGGGGCTTGGTTATGTACTCTTTGTTGATATTGAAAGCAATTTCCATGATTTAAAAAGATAGATAGTTGAAGTAGCCTCTAGCTGTGTAATATATTTACTATTAGATGTTCCTTCTATTGAGGTGTGAGAGGGGTGTATACTGATTGTGTAGATATACAGAGAGAGGAATTAATTGAATAAACACTCATTTTATTCAATCACAAACAAATTATACAAAACACAGCTATCTCTCTGCAAACTTTCAAATTCTCTACTCCCTTAGAATTCTCCTTATCTAGAGATGTTGTGTTTCTCCCTGGAAATTATATTTTTCTCCCACTCTATATCAAACAAACATACAACCTATCTATTTATAGATTTTCAATCCGTATACAAACCGTGTGTGCTACAGTATTTCTCAATGTTAAGCTTCTGACCACGACAGCCTCTATGAAGCTTCCACTTTTTTCTCTCATCTTCTAGCAACTTCAAGTCTTCATCAACTTGGACTCTTCTTCATTCTTTAATCCTCTCGCAGCTTCTTCTTTAAACTCAAATTGAGTTTGTTCTTCCAACACCTCCTCCTTTCCTCTCTCGGATTTGCAGTCATATTTGCCATGATTTTATATTTTAATTGTTTCTGCTTAATTTTCAAAGCTTCACATGAGAACAATTCAAAACTTGTATCCGAATATGTTTTCTTGAGTTTCAATGTATTATGTCTGTGGCCTTACTTTTGTCATATATTACTGGCAGGGTACATAAACATGTTTTATGAGGATCATTGGTGGTTTGTGAGATAAGGCATTAGGATACCAACCCTTACTCCAACATAGTTCAGGTGCTTTCGTTAAAGCTGCTACTATAACTCTTCCTAACTTGGGATGTCGTGATGTGCTCTATATTTTAATGGGCTTCTATTTTTCTTTCAAACTGGCACTGAGGTTGGGTCTTGTTGTTAGTCCACTTTTGAGGAAAATAACTGGCTTGTTTTGGCCAAGAGGGAATATATTCTTCACTTTAAATTTATATATAGATTTGGTTAGGGTAATAGAATATAGGCAGCAGTTGATAGGTTGATAGCGAACTGTAACTTGAAAATAATATTACTTAGTGAAATACACATGCCATTTTTCTGCAACTTCTTCAGATTTTGTATTTCGCTTTTATTTTTTGAGGATGATTATTTTGGTTTTTGTAGTTTATATGTTTTTAACGTGTTGACACCCTCTATACCATTGTATGTAACTTGAGTGTTTTTAGATGTTTTAGGTCAGACTTAGTGGACTTTCTTCAAATTCGATATGTTTTAATCTATGTTTTTAACGTATTTCATCATATTTTGTATGTTTTTCATCAATACTGCTTGATTCATTGGAATAGAATGATCATTCTATCTAGATGTAAAAACTTTAGGATCTTTTAGTTTAGTAATACCTAAAAATTTTGGTTAACAATTTGAAGGGATGATACAAAATGAGGCTGGACCAAAAAATAAAGGATGGAGATCAAGGGAATAGGTTGATGGATAATGTAGATAAAGTATTTTCTTGTTGGGCATGATGTTCAAGTTGAACTTTATTGTTGTAAGGTGTAGTTTTTCATTCTTATACTATCTGAATACAAAACTCAACTTCAAGCTTTGATCCTTGGCTATCGTGGGGTTATTGAATAAAGTTCACTGTTTCTTTCAGAGGTGTTGACCTGCAATGAGGTTCAGATGACTAGCGGCGATTTGGGTATGATTTATGTTTTAATTTTTTTTATTTATTCTAAAAATGTGTATAAAGAAATAGAGATGCGATAGAATAGTAATAAATCAATAAATAATTTATTTAGTAATAAATCAATAAATAATTTATTTAGGTGGTACACAAACCTTCTATTATATGGGACATATGAAATAAAGTGATGACAAGTTGTTTAAAAATAATAATAAATAAAGGATGAAAGATAATGTCATCATGCTTATGTTATATATTTTGCAAAAAATTCCGAAAACTCTACGGAAAATAAAGAAATAAAGATCAATTCTAGACCATTGAGAGAATGTTGTCCAAACAACAAATTTTAAAAACACCACGAAAAAGATCAATTTTGGACCATTGAGAATGTTGTCCAACAAGAAATTCCAAGAACAACATGAAAAATAAAGGAGGATTGACAATAATGTCCTACTTTGTGCAACACGTTCGTATTGTCAATCTCTTTTCATATGAGTAATAATATATATTTATATTAAATTTTAAGATAAATTACATTTATCTCTCTTGAGGTTTCTAACAAATATAGAGACCTCTCCTGTAGTTTAAATAATTACAGTAACCTCCCCTACTTTACTTGATAATGTCAACATTTCCCTTTCTGTCAAATTGTTCCAAACGGTGTTACTTTTTCTATTATAAATTACTTTATTACCCTTCCTTTTAAAATATTAAAAAATATTTTTGGATTGGAGGACAGGTTTGGAAGAAACAAACAGTGTTTGGAACAGTATTTTTGAATTTATTTTTTAAAAATATTAAAAAATGTTTACAAAAAATATTTTTTTATTTTAAATATATAATTTTTATTTTATTTTTTAAATATTTTAATTTGTTTAATTTTAATATTTTGAACTCAAAACACAACTTCACACTCAAATCGTAACCAATCACATAACTCAAAACTCAATTCAAAAATTATTTTCAAATCTCATAATCAAACACATAACTTGACACTCCACACTACTTTCAAAATTCTACACTCAAATTGTAACCAAAAGCACAACAAAAAGTTTAAAATATTTAAAAATATATTTATAAAATAAAATAAAATATTTAAAAAAAGCTATATATTTAAAATAAAAAATAAAAATTTTAAAATTTTTTAATATTTAAAAAATATATTTAAAATATTAAAAAAAATACAACACATAGATGTATGAAATATAATATACATTAAAATAAATAAATAAATATTTAAAATATAAAATATTTACCCTAAAAGATAAACTCAAAAAATTCCAAAATTTTAACCAAACAAATTTTTTTTTTTTTTCAAAACTTATAACTCAAAATATGATTCCACACTCAAATCATGATTTTAAAAATAAAATAATTTTTTTTTGAAATTTCTTTTCTTTTAAAATAGAGTTTTTGAAAAAGTTTGGTTTTGAGTTTTGAAAAGAGTTTTAAGTTTTGAAAAGAATTTTGAATTGAGTTTTAAATAATTTTGGTTATGAGTTTTGAAAATAATTTTTGGTTATGAGTTTTGAAAATAATTTTTGAATTGAGTTTTGAATAAAAACTTGTTCCGAAAAAAGATTTTTTTTAGAAACATGTTTGGTTCTCTTTTAGAATCACAATTCCAATTAGAAATTTTCAAAAAACTTTTTAAAACTCATAGAGTCTTAACCAAATACACAATTCAAAACTCAATTCAAAAATTATTTTTAAAACTCATAACCAAATACAAACTTAAAAGAATACAAACTTATGTTAAATATATTTTTTAAATATTAAAAAAATTTAAAAATTTTATTTTTTTATTTTAAATATATAATTTTTATTTTAAATATATAGTTTTCATTTTAAATATTTGATTTTATTTTATAAATATATTTTTAAATATTTTAATATTTTTGTTACGCGTTTGGTTATGATTTGAATATAGAGTTTTGAAAGTAGTGTAAAGTGTCGAGTTATGTGTTTGGTTAAAATAATTTTTGAATTGAGTTTTGAGTTATGTGTTTGGTTACAATTTGAGTGTGAAGTTGTATTTTGAATTTAAAATATTAAAATTAAAAATAATAAAATATTTACAAAATAAAATAAAATATTTAAATATATTTAAATAAAAATTATATATTTAAAATAAAAATAATTTTTTAAAACATTTTTAATATTAAAAAATAAATAAATCTAAAAATATTGTTCCAAACACTGTTTGTTTCTTCCAAACCTGTCTACCAATCCAAAAATATTTTTAATATTTTAAAAGGAAGGGCAATGAGGTAATTTATTATAGAAAAAGTAATACCGTTTGAAACAATTTGACAGAATGGGGAATCTTGATATTGTTAGGTAAAGTATGAGTGGTTACTGTAATTATTCAAACTACATGAGAGGTCCCTGTATTTGTCAAAAACCTCAGAGGAGGTAAATGTAATTTATCCTAAATTTTATATAAAATGGCTTTTTTTTTTTTTTTTTTTTGAATAACTTAGTGTCCAAATTAACTTATGCACATCTTAATTAATCAAAGGGCTGTGAGTTAACGATCAGGCTATGAGTCAATATCTGTAGTCATGTTTTCTTTGAAGTTTTCGCCTTTTGGGGGGGGAGGGGAGGGCTTGAAATCAATAATGTTAATGGTGATTAAATTTAAATATTAAATATTGAATATTATTGGATTAGCATTAATGTATTAGTTTAAAAGGTTTTTTTTTTATCTCTGTGACAAAACATATTAGGAGTATAATATATCAACTATTAGTAACACATTCATTTCATGTCCAAAATTTAGGCCAAATTTGGGTACTTTCAAAAAAGTTAAAAAGTCAAAAAGTTACTTAAAAAGTTAAAAAGTTAACACTATTCACCAAAAGTCAACAATTATGGCTGCACAACTTCCAATTCAAATTTTTCCTTACAAATCAATTTTTACAATTTTTTATTACACATTTTTCAATAAAAAATCAAAAAGTTAACCCAAACATCCATATTTTCAACCTCAAATTTTTAGTCCAAAAAGACAAAAAGTACACTTATTCAGTCTTCCCAAACTTGGCCTTAATATTTAATTTTAGCTAATGTTATTTCTTAAAAAATGTGAATTCGATTGATTAACAATAAATAAATAAAAAATCTAGCTAGCTTCTGTCCTTGGATTTGTGAAAACTTCTCTATCACGTTATTAGGAAATGTCAACTTGTTCTATTAACAATAAGCCTATGCTCGGGAAGTGGGTTTTAGGATTTTTTTTTAGTTAAAATAGTTACAAAAAATAAAATAGATTTTTTAATCTAATAAGACAAAACATCACATTCAACTCATAATCATTATATTATTTCTCCGATAAGGGGTCACTGCTGTGCGTGAGGCACAGCAGTGACTGTGGTGCATCCATTTGAGGTGTATTATGACCTTATTTTTATGATCCAAACCGTCCATTTTGTAGGATTTGTTGAGTACTTCATGCCTACCAAAAATCATATTAATTGGATATCAACAACTATATGATCGATAACAAAAAAAATAAATAATAAGTTTTATTTTGAGAAATAACATATATAATATGCAATTCGATCATATAGTTGTTGATATCCGATTAATATGATTTTTGGTAGGCATGAAGTACTCAACAAACCCTACAAAATGGACGGTTTGGATCATAAAAATAAAGCCATAATATACCTCAAATGGATGCACCATAGTCACTGTTGTGCCTCACGCACAGCAGTGACCCCTTATCCTTATTTCTCTCACAAAAAATTCAAAAATGTCAAAAGTCTTTTTCAAATCAGGCTTTTTAACCTCACACTAAAATAGCCAAAAAAGTTAAAAAGCTAAAAAGCCAACCTACTTCCCAAACGAAACCTAATAAATCTGGCTTGCTACTCTCGTTGGATTTGTGAATAATTTTTCACTCGGATATTATGTCTTTTAATATTTTATTTTAATATCTTATCCATTTATATATCTATATAATAAAGCAGAATAATTTTTAAATCTTTAATATATTTTTGTCCTACTAAGACATTTGGCTCAGATCTGTTCAAATTATAAAATAATGGTTGAGATATATTTTTCAAAAAATGTCCTACATGTATATTTTCTATTTTTCCGCTTCTTTCTCTTACTTTTTGCTTTTTACACCCATCCTTCAATGATCTCATAATCCAAAACAGACCTCAAACATCTTGAATAAGAAATACATGATTAGTCATCTGAACACATTCAAATTTAACTAGTTAAGAGAAAACTTAAAATGATTATTAGCTCTTGGAGAATAATAATTCTACACATACTAACAATCTTACTAAAAATACAACAAGCTAAATATGATTGATTATGGAAAAAGAAAATTACATTTAATCATCAGTGATGTTTGGGCATCTATGTTTTTAATAAGATTGTTAGTAAGAATTTAAGTAGATATAGCATTGCTCCGAATGGATGAAAAATTATTTAACTAACGTGTTAGAGATGTCCTAGCTTCTTTTTTTTTTAAGATGCTCTAACTTAACTAATACATATTTGTAAATTCAAAACCCAAATTCATTTTCTTAAGGCCTCGTGATAAAATGTTATGGAGGGGATTGAGGGGTTGCTAATTCTATAGGATTCACGTGAAATTTACATTTTTTATTTATTTATTTTACTTTATTTTATTTTATTTTATTTTATTGTTCATATAACACGTTTGATTTGAAAAATGTCATGGCGGGTATTGCTAACCTCCGCTGATATTGGTAATCTCATGATCATGGGATTATTAGTTAAATTATTTTATCCAATAATAAAACATAATCATTTCTTGTCCTTCCATTCTATATTTTCTCTTGGCTAAATTACATTTTTTTTAAAATTTGAAAAAAATACTATAAATTATACAATTTTGATATAATTACATAGAATTTTCTTGAAATTCATATAACGTCTAACCCTTTTTTCATTAATAATTTATTAGTTATATAGATTAAAAAAAATGATATTATGGTCTATTTACATGAAAATGTATATTTTACGTTATTTGTTTATGTGTTTTCGCACCATTTGCGTTACTTTTAATTACTTAATCTTATTAAAAAAAAAAGTTAGTATAATTATATTAAAATTATAAAACTTATTGTATTTTTTTCAAATCTCAAGAGAGGTCAGTGTAATTTACCCTTTTCTCTTATATATAACCTAATCTCTTATATATTACTAATTTCAAATTGAGGAAATATCATATTGGCGAAATATAGAAAAAAAAAATTCAAATTAGTGAAAGCTTAGTACATTGAAAAGAGAAGTTCATATATTTTTCTATGAAACTGGTGGGTAAGTTTGGCAATAAGTTATTTTAGCCAAAAAATTAAAAAATTATTATCAAAAAGTCAACTCTTCTCTCTATTTTTCTATATTTCTTTTCATAAAAAATTAAAAAATTAATTAAAAAAAAACTTACATTTCTCTAAAAAGATATTTGCTCTTTCAATTTTAATCTCAGAATGATTTAAATCCAACGTTCTTACTTCTCCCACGTGGGACTAAAATTATTGGTCAAAGAAAAGCATGAAGAATTTTCCGAATTCATTACACACTTCTTAAGTTAACAAGATATGAAAAGTATATTGCCTCTTTAAAATCATGATTGAATTTTTTTCAAGTTCATATTGAATTCTGTGACAATTATTCGGATCTATAGGTCCATTACAAATCCTACTTTGATAATTTAAATTATGTATTTTGTATATCATCTGGGTAGGAAAAATAAGAAATGTTACACAACGAAAATAAACGAATTCAAGTATACCTTTTATGCTCAAACCAAATCTATGAATTATTTGAGTGAATCCCGTGCCTCCATTAATATCTTTAAATAATTCCAAGTAGTGGAGTACAACTACTAGAGAACAACCCAGACTCTTCATAGTACAAAGGTTATCATGTGTTTCTATGAAAAGAGAAAGAATAAAGAGTCTAAGAGAGAGAGAAAAAGATACTGATTACCCATATGGTTAAATTCTTATTCTCTCAAATATAATACGTATATCATGTGACAGAGTTATAATCACCCACAACTCTATCTCTACAAGAGATAAGATAGTGAGTTAATCACACTTATTCTCAAGATAAGTTAATCCAAGTCCATTTGACTGGGTCTCTCCTTGTGGGTCTTGAGTCATGCCACCATGGGCAACCCAATTGGGTATGGGTTCTAAACTTAACCCAATTTCCAATATCTCTCACTTGAACATGCGTTGGCATGACACCGCGTTTCCTTTATCACAATCTATCCATTAAACACGATCTACTAGTTAGTAGACCATGCGACTTTTGAGAACACTTGCATGTGAGAGCTCTACATTAGAAACTCAAAAGAGCTAGCATAGAGACATTCACCCGAAAATAAAAAAAGTGTCTCATATACTCTAGACTCATCCAATTACACCGGTCCAAAAACATCTCTAATTCCTAAAAAAGAGCATGCTTGACCCTTTCAAATATTGCAATATATCCACACTCAATACGCCACTCATACAAAGCGATGTAAGTTGCTGACAATAAATACACAACAGAGGTGTAATACTAAATGGTATTCCCTTCACGCTTATGCCATTTAGTTTAGGATTGACCGCTTTCTCAGTGGTGTCCCTTAAGGTCGAATCATACATGATCGCAGGTAGCATACCAAAATAGCAGAACATCAACCCCTCGCCTTATGACATAGTCAAAGGTCACAATAGGGTACAAAAGTGAAAGTCATATCAATGATAACATGTAAGACTCATATGGTAAGAAAATAGGGACTCATTCTCTCACCTCATTACTTGGTCACCAAACACATGTAGTATGAATACACGCGCTACGGTGGAGTAACTATTCCAAAGAGTACCATCATACTTGATATACCATACATATCTTAGTCTAGTCACTGTTAAGTGCGCAAGTCACTTTCTAGCGCCTAATCCGAATTATTTATTTGCTCGCCTTTCAAGTGTCGAATGAGATCTCGCATCTGGCTAATCATAACAGGCGCAACATAAAAAGTGGATACTAACATCTATGTTTGGTCTTTAACATGACCTTATCTTGGTTGCAACCAAGGCAACATATATAGTCGATAATTTAAGCCTCTCTTGGCTCCAAATAAAATAAATCACTAGTCTCATCCTTGCTCGCTCTCAAGCGCCAAGGAAATTACTCATGTGAGTGAGCCAATCTTGCTTGCTGATATCATCATCTGTTAATCATTATGACATAAACCATAATAGCATCAATATACCATAATCTCACAAAAATAAGTAATCGATTGAAGAAATACAACCACAATTTACGCAATTTTAAATTCCAAGCATAAGCTCTTGCAATAAGCATATACAACGAAATTCACCATGTGCGCCTCACATGAAATGGTTCAAGATCACTACCTTTTGCGCAATTACCTCTCTAAAGATCTTTTGGTGACCAATTTGTATTCATTCAAGATGCGCCGAACTAGTGCATTGAATCTTACAGGAAGCAAATTTATACACTACTAGTAGAGCATCCGATCCATTGTCTAATGAGTAAGGTCAATGTTTAAATTCCTCAGTTGACCATTTACAAAAGATAACACTCATCATGCCGAATACGCCTACATAGATACTTTAGGCTTCCACAACAAAAGATTAAGGAATATAGGTCAGCTATTTCTCCTAGAAACAATCTGAGGATCTACTCAATAGCTGAGGCTCTAGCTTTTACCGATATAAGTCAATGGATTTGCAATTTTGCATCTAGAATCATTCTAGGATATTCCTTATATAAATCATCAAAGAAAAACAGAGAATTCTCCTAAAACAATCCCTAAGGACTGTACATTCGAGCATATAAATTACATCACCCATGTCTATGATGTCTTAAACAGATGACAGTCAACCCTAGATGACGAAAACCATATAAACTTCTAGCTTATAATGGCAAAGTAAGGAAAAACTTATTTTGGACCATTGATCATGCCTTAATGGTCTTGATTTATCATCGTTGGTCCATCATGGCTTAATGAAATGTAAGAACCACTATTTGGATAACTGTTTTAGGTTGTAAAAGATTTCTGTGCTCCTAGCTTTTCACTATAAAAGCAAAAAGTAAATCCCTACGGATCTACTTATCCAATTCTCTAACTAGAAATTAGGTCACAATATCCACAAAATAAAGTTTCAAACTCATATCAATCATAGCCTAAGTCAAAGTAACTTCACTCCCTAAAAGGAAGTCTTCTCATGGTCTACACCTTCTTTACTGGTGCGATTTTTCGATATCTAGCAAGCCTTATGTCTCAAAAAGTGACTATCCAAATCGCGCATAACTTTAGAACAGTTTCACGTCATAGCGAAAAGTCAACCAAATCCTAGAAGTGGTTAATCCTTAAAAACTTTGTCTTAAGATGCGCAACATTGATCCACTTCTAAAAGTACGGGACTAGAGAGCCTTTGGCATTATCCTAAGCTCTTTATCATCTTGCAGAGCAATCATGAATGTTTCCTTCCAAATAACCTAGTGATGACGTGGAAAATTTTCACATTTGCTACTACGCAATTAAGAATGTAGAATATTCTTCTCTAATTGAGTAATCCACTAGTAGGCACGTCACTCCCACTGTCCCTATGTGACACCCCTGTTCCGTAGTATGTTAATTGGTCCTTAACATGATGTGATTATGTATTTTGATATGATTTTGTGTTCCACTATGTGAAAATATGTGGTTTGAAATTTTATCTGTTCATCGTAGGAATATCTGTTTGAGTAGTCTGCTTTGGAAATTTAATTGAGGGCCTTATCGGCCACGGAACCCGAAATTGATTACGCCATTGTGGTTGGCATAATTTTTAGGGCCTACGGTGAAATTTAATTGAAATTTGATTCTGGTCAATTTAAACTGATTAAATTGATAAATTAAGTACCCCATTATTTTATATTAAAATATTTGTTAGTGGGGCTTGTTGTATATTTGTATTGCACTCTCCTTTAGCTCTCTTAAAACTCAAAATCTGAGTTAGACAATTGAGAGTGAGAGAGAGGCCGGCCATGGAGAGAAAAAGGGAGAGATTTGTGTAATTTGGGCTCAAGACTTGGGAATTTGAAGATCTAGCTCAAGATTTGGCTAGAGCTTGAGTGTTGAAGCTCTTAGGTAAGTGATTTCATGAACTCTTACTTGTAATTTGTAAGTTCAAGGGTTGTTTGTGATCAAGAACATGTAATGAGTTGATTTTTGTTGAGATTGAAGTCTTAGAACTCATGCATGTAAGAAATTACTTTGAATTTGCATGTTTGAGCTTGAAACACATGATTCATGTGGAGTTTTGGGTAAAGCTCATGTTGTAGTCACCATTTGTACCATCTAAGTTGAGAATGATGAGCATCTCCCACATGCATGTACAAATCATGGGAGTATAAGTCTTGAATGTTTGAATTTGAGCATGTCGATGATGGGTTTGAGATAATTTGGGACATGCATGTAGATAATTCATGTAATTGAGCTTCCTAATGTTGTAATCTTGCATTAGTAGCATGTTAGCATGTGTAAATGTGTAATTTGAACCATTGCATGCAAGAAATGTAGATGGAAAACTGATTTGGAGCTCAAGAACACGATCTGGGAAACCCAGATTTTTGAGGTCCGCTCGAGCGGGGTAATGGCCGCTCGAGCGGGAAAATCGTGCTCCCAGCATTTTTGCAGAGTTGGATGCCCGCTCGAGCGGGACACTTCACGCTCGAGCGTGGATTTTTGTAGACGGACCTTCAGCTCGAGCGCTCTATTCCACGCTCGAGCGCATCTTTCGTGCAACCAGTACTTTGCAGGCCTTAAGGGTCCGCTCGAGCGGAGAAGTTTACGCTCGAGCGGGGACCCTGTTTCCTGGAATTTTGTTCATGCATTCTGTGATTCGTTTTCCGTTCTCTTTCACCTGTAAGCACTCTTAGGCATGTGTTAAGCATTGTAAATGAGTTAATGAGATAAGAACAAAGCCTAAAGAGGAATATGTGAATTAAAGAACGGATTGAACTGTTAGTGACCCTTTTGTATTCATGAAATGTGTAGGGTCAAGCTCCAGGGCGCATCCACAAGCCGATCACTGTGAGTAATATCAATATTTGAAAACTTGTCAATGTCCAATTGTTATTCCCCTATAAATATTATGAGTTGTTAATTGGGATTGTGGACAAAAGTTTGACAAGAATAAATGAATGAGTGGGCCAAAGACCGTTTTGACATGAATGAGTGGGCCAAAGGCCGTTTTGACATGAATGAGTGGGCCAAAGGCCGTTCTGACATAAATGAGTGGGCCAAAGGCCGTTTTGACATGAAAGAGTGGGCCGAAGGCCGTTTTGACATGAATGAGTGGGCCAAAGGCCGTTTTGACATGAAAGAGTGGGCCGAAGGCCGTTTGACATGAATGAATGGGCCAAAGGCCGTTTGACATGAATGAATGGGCCAAAGGCCGTTTGACATGAATGAATGGGCCGAAGGCCGTTTTGCCATGAATGGAAACCCGGATGGGCCAAAGGCCAGAATGTTTGGAACTACAGTTACTTGACTTGCATTTCGTATAGTTATATATATTTTGCTGTTAAACAGAAGTATGAATCGTTTGGAGCATGTTGTTCTACATATTGTTATGTAACTGTTATATTTGATATTATTCACTGGGCTATCGCTCACGCTCATTCATGTATTTGTAGGTGAGCCAAGGGAAGTCCAAACCCAGCCCCAGTGAAGTCTGCTAGGAACAACAGGAGTTTTGGGAGAGTCAGCCTTGTGCCTCGCGCATGAGACCATCCTTGCCCTTTTACTATGTACCTATGTTTTGTCTTGTTGGCAAGGACCTAGTGCATGTCTGTACATAGTCTGTTATAGGTTGACTCGTTTTGGACGATCCTGTCTGTAATGAATTTTGTGAAACTGTACTTTTGATGTGAGTTATTAACGTATCTGAGTATGGTTTGTTTGATGTGCATATAAGCACGGCTCTATGGACAAAGTTTTTAATTTTGCTTCCGTTTGGCCCCCATTAACTCTGTTAAAATACGTTTAGAACAGTTTGAGGCCGTAGGTAATCTTATGATTACTGGCCGGTTACGTCCTTAACCCACGGGGGCGGGTTCGGGTCGTGACACCCTAGGATATTAGAAATTTCTTTTCATTCTCAACTAGGCTACATAAAGCGTCATACTTAGAGTTATTTATCTTATAGAGTTCCAAAACTAAATTCACGTCACATTTACTAAGAAAACTTTATATGACTTAGTTGCACTCTCACAAAGCTGCTCACCTATAAGCACATGACCCGTAAGGTTTACATGACAACATACAATAATATGCCACATAACCCTAAGCATTTATAAGACATCATACAATAATGCGCCATAGAGCTCTAGGTCTTAACTTCACAACCTTCTGAAAAGTAAAATAAAGATAAGCTACTTGATGGTTATAGATCACTCACAAATGGCTCTCCGCTAACCTATTACTCAAATGGAGTGTAAAATCTAATATGTAGGGCACTTAGTTAGGGACATAGGCAACAAACTAAAGTGCAATTTCCAATTGGGAAACATATTGCGCCATCATCCACCTAACATAAACAATACTTAATTCCTTATCTCTACTACACCTTTGTGTTGGTGAGTATTAGGAATAATCAATTTTCTAAATAACTTTTTCTCTTCACAGAGCTTTTTAAAAACAACTCAAATAGATACTCGTTACCTCGGTCAAAACTAAAAGCACGAAAACTCTTATCTAATTGATCTTGACCTCATATGTGCATTGTCAAAATCATCTCAAAACTTTTGACTTGTAGGAGATCAAATAGTCTTGACTAAGATGCGTATCGTAATCAATAAATGTATCGAGGCTACCTATCATATCCTTACACATATCTAGTCACAAATATCATTGTAGACTAAACGTACCAATACAGATGCCTTTCTACGGCTTTCCTATTTACTTGTGTACAACCATTACGAACAAAGTTACACATTCACATGAGAGCAAGATGCCACAAGTGAATGGGCCCAAGAGGGTCTACTCAAACCATCCATGTCATCTTCTCATTAATGTGATTAAGTATAATAAGTCACAAGTTCATAACCAATGTCATAAACTAATTCCAATCATCTTAACGTGTGAGTTCTCAAAGACAAGTGTAAATGTTTAGGCTCCACTAGGTAATAACTCATGACTAACTAATGTTCATTAAATCATAAAAGAATGTCATAGAGATATCAAGTGCGCCTAAGTCTCAAATTTAACTAGTAAGTGCTAATTTCATGTACTTTCAGATCAATTTTATTCTCCATACACTTTATTGTATCTAGTTGAAACATGACGATACTTTTTTGGCATCTTTGTTTCTCGCTTATCTACATGAAGGAGAAAATAAGCTATCAATCTATAACAGCTCCTGAAACAACTTAAGCACAAATTAGGCTAAAGAATCTAATTCAACACAATGCTCTCACAAATAATGTGTCAAATTCTTAGAGTCATGACAACCTTGTCGGCCTTGATTTTTTCATTACTATACTGCAACTTTTGCGCTAAGTGGTAAACGCAATTCAAAAGCATTAGCCTAGCTAATAAATCATACGATGAAGCACATCCTCATGTCTCACACTCAAATGTGGAAACAGTAAGTGTACAGACTTAGACAAGTTGATAGTGCTATAGATTTTGTAGCCACTAGGCGTTAATCTTCTCACTTAGTGTTAATAGATTTTACAGCTTCTAAGAGCTAATCTTTTAACTCTAAGTGATACATCAATGCATACTATCATAATGCATAAAATTTTGCTCCATCCACTTCCATCAATTGGGTAGAGAGCAAAATATTGCTTGTACTGACTGCTCGTCTTACACTTAATGACTAAGTCGTTTAAACATGCATTTCTTGGATGACGTAACTCTTGGATGCTGCTTTATCTAATGATGCAACATTATTACGAGTCAAATTACAAAGTCAATCCGCGCAACTCAATAGTCAGGATTATATCTAGATCTATTGAGGACTTACTAATTTCACAACTCCAAACTCGCCAATCAAAGCTACTTAGCATGCCGCTAATCATAGCGCACACATCAATTTTCATTGTGCCAAACAAGGCAACAAAGCCACAGCGACGTTGAGTCATGTTTCCTTACTTTGGCTCAATTAAGGTTTGACTTAAAGTCTCCAAGATTTTCTGTTCATCTAAAGAATAGGATTACTTCGTTCACATTTGAACATCTCCACTAAGTTTAGGTTAACCAAATTAACTTCCATAAGCTAAGTCAATTAGAGGGGGAAAAATGCGCATTGAGATTAATTTGATTAGCATATCATAATATAATTTAGCTGCAAAAATCTAAATTAAATAGTAACAATATTACATAAGTCGCAAGATCGAAAATTTGCTATGCTCGTAATTATCTCTTGAGCCACAAGTGATAATTATCTAAAATTTAATTTAATTCATGCATAAAAATATTGATTTTCGGGAGTAAATCTACAATGATTTCTGTCAATCGAACAACCTTCCACTAACTATGACATATCTAAAATATGATAAAATATTAATTCCACATAATAATGTCTCAATGTAATTCATAAAAGAAAACATACTAAAATATTTAATCATAAAATTAAAATTCACCAATATAAATTGTACGGGGTGCAAATATTCCGGCGAGCTCGTACTCCTTTCTTCCAAGCTCCGTTTATGTCCGATCACTTGCGAGCCAATAAAGGTGAGCTACCCGGCGGTGTGTGGCCGGAAAAACCCTCCGACGATCAAGTTAGCACACACCTTAGAATAGAGAGAGAGAGAGAAGAGTGTTTGAGTGTAAGAATTTCCTTACAAAGTGTTCGTGTCTCGCGTATGGGGGGCGCAAACATGCTTATATACCCTCTGCGCCCCATATCCACTCCCAGTCATCTCCTGACACGTAGCTCCACTATCCCATCTGTCAGCATAAACCTTGCTGATCATCACCTAATCTCAATTGCCTGCCTTCTCAGCTGGAACTCGGCAGCCGAGCTGCTCTATCCACGGTCGTGCTGTGCTTCATACCCAAGTACCTCACTGGCCAAGCCCAAGGAGGACCGGGCTAGGCGGCATCTCGGCAAAGCCTAGCCCGGGCACCTCCTGTGGTCGGTTTTCCTACCGACCAAACGATTATCTCGGCTGACTGCGCCTTTCCGGGCGCCGGTCACTCAGCTTGATTGGTTCCACCATCGCCTGATCAAGCAGCTCGGTCCAACTGAGCACTGCCTCACCGAGCAGCTTCTTTACGGTCTTGAGCGTCACACTCTCGGCCCAACTTCTGCCCGGCCCAAGTCCTGGCAGCCCATCTATGGGCGGATCGCCGGTCATCTCGGCCCCATGCCTCATTCGGCTCTCAACCTGCCCGGCCGTTACCTCGGCCCAATTCCAGATCATAAATTTCCCTCTCAATTGCCCCTTAATTCCGTTCGCGAAAGCGTGACTGGGATTACTCATTTCGACCGAGATAACATTTCTTCGGTCTTCAAGATGTCAAGGGGCGACCGGGCTAGTTAACATAACTGTCTGCAAACCTGCCCGGTTATACTTCTCGGCTGACGTCCTTTTCTTCGAAAGTAGCCCGGTTGGCTCTTCTACTCTTCAACCCGTCGCTTCAGTCCTGACGTCGCCATAAATGGGGGCACGTGGTGGGCTGCCATTGGTCATCAAGCAACCAACCCGCCGTTTTTGCCAGAATTTTGAATTTGGGTGGTCTCTCTCTTGTCTATACATAAAGGACCTCTTCTTACTCAACTCGCTCCTACTGCTTCTCTTCAACCCTTCGCTTCAGGGCTCAAGCAACTCTCTCCCAGCCTCGTCTGCCATTTTTCGTGCTCGAGGGAACAGTGCCTGCCCTTCACTGGTAAGTCCTTCTACCCCTATTTTGTTGCTATCTTCTCTAATATTACACACATTAGGGCATTAAAACGTAGCTCTTAGGGCATAGGCAATAGAAACCGTCCCTAACATCCCACTGTTCTTGGTGTTCTTTATTTTCCTGAAGAACACTGAAGAGCTGGGGCGGACCGGGCTCCTGGTCTTCATTTGATCCAAAAAACCAATCTAACCGAGCAAATAACATGTTTGTCTCAACCCCAGCAAAAACCGAGATAATCAAAAGGAAATGGTCGCTCAACCGGGCTAACAATTGGCCTGCCTGGGCGACCGAGCTCTTTAGTTAGCTTAGAAAACCGAGGTGGTTTGGCACCCTTAATGACCGAGCTAAAATCCAACTCCTCCCGCGCGACTGCGCTCACACTTACACTTGCCATCCTTTTCCTGCAGAGTCCAAGGGGACCACTTTCCATTCCTCAGGCTCTCAAGACCGAGCAATTACCAATTGCCACCGTGCCAAACACCTCAGCCGAGCTACCTCAGTCCGGCCACAAATGGGGAAATTCCGCTTCCTAGTGGATACTCCGGCCGCGCTAGTCGCATTCAGAGAGGAGTACGGCATCCCGGCCGACGTCCATCTCGAACTGGCTGAAGAGGAGACAACACCCTGGGGCAGACTAGACCAATGCCCCTTCACCGTGCTGTCAATTGTCGAAAGGGGCCTCCGTTTCCCACTAAACCCACTTATCACCGAGTTCCTCCGCCGCACCAGGCTGGCACCCACCCAAGTGTCCACCAACACTTATAGAACTATCAACGGCGTTCATGAATTGAACAATTGGCTAGGCACCAACTTAGGTCTAACCGAGATATTGAGGCAATATACAATAGGTCACACCGGTGACAGCCTAGCTTACTACCTGAAAATCAGACCGGGCAAGGAAAAAATTGTAACTGGCACCCCGGATAAAGATCTGCATGACGACAATTTTTTCTGGGTGTCGGGCAATTACGAAACAGCCGAGGTGCCGGGCTGGTTTATAAACAAGGACTTCGGTTCCTCATGTAAGCCGCTCAAACTTGCTCGGTTAGCTTACCTCTTTATTCTGTAACTAACCGGTTTTCCTATTTCTTTTGCAGCGATTCAAGCCTTGCAAGCCAACTATCAATTTCCCAACGTCGAGGCAATTCGGGCCGTGCTTCGATATTCCCACCGAGATTGCAACGATTTACTCGGTTACACCCCGACCTACAGGTACTCCGCTCCGCGCCGGAGTAGAGTAACAGACTTCCTCCGTGCTCCTTCGCCACCTCCAGACCCTACCCTTCCTAACGTCCCCTTAATCCGGTTAACAGACGAACAAGAAATGGCCAAAAGAAGCCGAATCAAAAACCTTCTCACTGCAACCTCGGCCGAGATACCGAGCGTTGTCACCCGCTCCCCGGCTGCCGGTCAATCAAGTGCCGCCGTGGTCGCCTTAGCTTCTCCAGCCGCCGGGCAGTCCAGCAGAGAAACACGCCGGGCTGGAAAAAGACCACGGGCAGATCCCTCTGCCGAGCTCGTCGCCGAGCTGACAACCGAACATCCATCTGACATTCCTGTCCCAGTGCCGGCCTGGCGTCCACAGCTGAAGCACCAGGGACAAGACATCCCGGCCACGGCTTCGAGCAAGGGCGACAAAGAGCATTTGCTCGCCTTCGATCTCTCCAAAGCTCTTCTTCTACCGAGCGACGTGGTCGGCAGTGACCGCGTCCCTGACACTCGGTTGGTGAAATCATCAGTGAAGTCCATGGTTAGGGTAAGTCAATGTACCTCTAAAATTTGCAAAATTTGCACAAGTGTTTGCCCGGTTCCTTTTCTAATCAACTTTGCTTTTTGCAGGCCATTCAAAAACAACATCTGGTTTTGGAGCACATCCATAGACTTCGGCAAAAGGCCAATGACACAGCCAGCCAAGTCGAGAGCCTCCAAGCCAAGCTCGGCCGGGCAAAGTCTTCACTTGAGATGGCTAACGCCGATAACAACAGATTGCTCGGTCAGCTGAATGCGGCCGAGAAAAAACGGGATGAGCTCCAGACAGAGCTAAGCAAACTCAAAAAGTCGCAGAAGAAAGATTGCCGGGCTGCTAACAACGCCGGCTTCAACGAGGCCGAGCAGAGCTATAAAAAACAAGTCTTTGCAACACAAGACATTTACTTCAAAGCTGGCTGGAAGTCCGCCTGCGAGTACCTCGGCCAGGGCTCTGACACCGATGTATTTGCCAACCCTCCTCCTGCTTCGCTGCCGGTCTACCTCGTGCCTTATGCAAACGACGTCTTCAGCGCTTTGCAAGCTGAGGCCGAGGAAGGGCTTGAAGAGGGAGAGGTCGAGACAGAATCTGAGGCAGAGGATGCCGAGGTACAAGAGCAGCCCGGCAATGGCGAGCCCGGTGCCCAAGACATAAGTCCAACCATCAACCTTGATGCCGCCGAGGACGAGTTTACCAATCTCTCCCCTTTAGTTTAGTTCTCTTTTCTCTTTTGTATTTTTGCTTTCAATGTTTCTAATGTAACCAGGCTCTGTCCCCACCTTTTGTATTGACTTTCTAATCAATGAAAAACTCAAATTTCGCTAAGTGTTTGCACGGTTGTTATCAATTCCATCTTCGGCAAATCATCTTGGTATTAAATCATAGATTGAAAGACACCTCGTCAACCGGAATACATAACTCGGTTGAAATACTTGAACAAAACGAGTTCTTAAACCGAAATAACCATCTCTGTTGGTAATAACAAAGTTGCACAAATCACCAACTCTTCTAACCGGAGTAAATCGTCTCGGTTGGGAATCCTGAGTTGGACTAAACACCAATTCTTCCAATCGGAATAAACCATCTCGGTTGGGAATCCGCAGTTGGACAAAACACCAACTCCTCCAACCGGAGTAAACCATCTCGGTTGGGAATCCGTAGTTGGACAAAACACCAACTCCTCCAATCGGAGTAAACCATCTCGGTTGGGAATCCGAAGTTGGACAAAACACCAACTCCTCCAACCGGAGTAAACCATCTCGGTTGGGAATCCGAAGTTGGACAAAACACCAACTCTTCCAACCGGAGTAAACCATCTCCGTTGGGAATCCGAAGTTAGAGGAAACACCAACTCTTCCAACCGGAGTAAACCATCTCGGTTAGGGATCCGAAGTTGGACCAAACACCAACTCTTCCAACCGGAGTAAACCATCTCGGTTGGGGATCCGAAGTTGGACAAAACACCAACTCCTCCAACCGGAGTAAACCATCTCGGTTGGGAATCCGAAGTTGGACAAAACACCAACTCTTCCAACCGGAGTAAACCATCTCGGTTGGGAATCCGAAGTTGGAGGAAACACCAACTCTTCCAACCGGAGTAAACCATCTCGGTTGGGGATCCGAAGTTAGACAAAACACCAACTCTTCCAACCGGAGTAAATCATCTCGGTTTTTACATGAAAACAACAGTCCAAATGCTAAAGCAAAATTGCTTCAATATATTGACAAAAAGAATTACATTTTGTAGTGCAATGCCCAAAAATCCCTTTGCACAAGAAAAGAAAGCAAAAGCTTAAAAATAATACAGTTTCAAGTTGGCCGCATTCCATGGCCGGGGTATTGCTCTTCTCTCTAGGTCCTCCAAGTGGTAAGCCCCCTGGCCCGCCAGACCGGTGATCTTGTAGGGTCCTTCCCAATTTGCCCCTAGTTTGCCTTCTCCTGGCACCAGGGTGTTGCCCATAACTTTCCTCAAAACCCAATCACCAACTTTGAACGGTCTGGGGTGCACCGTCTTGTTATACTTCTTTGAGAGCTCTTGTTGGTAGGCGGCCACATGGATGA
Source organism: Camellia sinensis (assembly GCF_055761805.1). Lineage (NCBI taxonomy): Eukaryota > Viridiplantae > Streptophyta > Magnoliopsida > Ericales > Theaceae > Camellia > Camellia sinensis. Next base: position 21,991,873 of record NC_138966.1, read on the forward strand.
GGGCCTTCTCCCGACGCTCTTCCACTAGGTCCAGCTCCAAGGCAATAGCCTCGGCGTTCAGCTCGGGCTCAAAACTCTCGCTCCGAAGGGTGGGCATTCTAATTTCCAAAGGTATGACCGCCTCCATGCCATAAGCCAGAGCAAATGGAGTTTCCCCGGTAGATCGCCGCGGGGTTGTTCGGTATGCCCAAAGGACACTGGATAATTCCTCAGCCCATTTTCCTTTTGCCTTCTCCAGCCGTTTCTTCAACCCAGCCAGTATAGTCTTGTTCGATGCCTCGGCTTGACCATTGGACTGCGGGTAAGCCGGGGTGGAGTTGTAGAATTCTATCTTCAAATCTTCACAAAATCCTCTGAATAGGCGACCGTCAAACTGGGTGCCGTTGTCAGAGATCAAAATCTTGAGGACGCCAAACCGCGTGACCACGTTCTGCCAGACAAACCGCTTCACGTCTTTTTCTTTGATGGTTGCCAAGGGCTCAGCTTCAACCCATTTCGTGAAGTAATCTGTGGCCGCAATGAAGAATTTCCGGTTGCCCGGTGCTGTTGGAAGTGGCCCCACTATATCTAGCCCCCACATGGCGAAGGGCCAAGGACTGGTGAGGGAAAGAAGTTCCCTAGCAGGCTGATGGATCTGATGGGCGAATTTCTGGCATTTTTCGCACTTGCGAACGTATTTTTGTGCGTCGGCCTGCATGCACGGCCACCAGTATCCCTGCGAAATACCTCGGTAGGCCAAGGACCTGCCCCCTATGTGGCTGCCACAAATGCCTTCGTGAATTTCGTACAGGAAGGCCTCCACACTATTCAGGTGCACGCACTTTAGATAAGGGCCAGTGAAGGACTTCTTATACAGCGCACCAGATGGAGAGAGCCAAAACCGCTCTGACTTCACCCGGATTTTGTGGGCTTCTTTCTTGTCAGTTGGTAGAGTCCGGTCTCTGACGAATAAGATCAAGGGGTCCATCGAGGAAGGACCTAGCGCGGCGCAGAGTACATCCGTCTGCCCGGCGTCTTCAATGCTTGGCCGCGGAAGAAAGTCAATTAACAGGGGGTTTGGAGACGTACTATCTACCATAGAAGCGAGGCCGGCCAGCTCATCAGCTCGGCTGTTTGCTTCACGGCCAATCTGTTAGACTCTAATTGCCTCAAACTGCTTGATATGTTCCCTGACCAGAGCTTGGTACTTCGCCATCCTGTCGTTCTTTGCTTCGTAAATCCCAGAGACTTGGTTAACCACAAGCTGGGAATCACTGTACACCAGGAGCTCGGCAGCCTTCATTTGAATTGCGCTCTTGAGACCGGCGAGAAGGGCCTCGTACTCAGCCTCGTTGTTAGATGCTGGGAAGCCAAGCGTGATAGAATGTTCAATGGTTAGGCCATCCGGGGAGATAAGAACGATACCTAGGCCGGCACCATGACGGTTGGACGCGCCATCAACAAAAAGCTTCCACATTTCCCCCACAAAAAGCTTCCAGCAGTCGGATGGGTCCTGAGAGTTGCGAAGGGCAATGGGATCACAACTGCTCGGCTGTGTGGTTTCTGTGTTGACCGGTTCCAATTTAGTCCCCCTTGGTGATTCGGCACCGAACTCAGCAAGTTGTTCTGTAATGCTTAAGTCCGTGGGCGAATCATCAGGTTGTGGTGTTAAGCCGGCCGCAGGTTCTGAGCTGTGTGGGTCCATTCCTTCCTCCCTTGATGATTCTGCACCGGACTCAGCAAGTTGAGCTGTAACGCTCAAGTCCGTAGGTGAATCATCAGGTTGCGGTGTTGTGTCGGCCGCAGGTTCTGAGTTGTGTGGTTCAATTTCTTCCCCCCTTGGTGATGCAGGACCGGACAAAGCGGATGGGTCGGTGATACTCAACTCCGTCATCGCATCACCGGGTGGTATAACCGTGCAAACTGAGGGTGCTTCACTGGTGCACGCAAACTACTTCCACCAACTAGTTGTATCTCGGATGGTTTTGCATGCATCTCATCATCTGCCACGGTAATATCGACCGGGCACACCGGATAAGTGCCAGGTGAGAACTCGGTGACGAAATCTGCCAAGGTCTAGGCTTTGATAGCGGTGCGCGGCTGGAACTTCACATCAAACTGTCCCAACTCGACCGCCCACTTAAGAATTCGGCCTGAAAAGTCCGCCCGTTCGAACAAGGCCTTGAGGGGAAACTCGGTCAGTACGATGATGGTATGGGCGTGAAAATAATGCGCCAACTTCCTCGAAGCCATCATCAATGCCAATGCAAGCTTTTCCAGCGGCAAATATCTCGTCTCAGCCGGCAGCAAGGTCTTGCTGACATAAAAAATTGGGAAGTGCTTGATTCCTTCGGCGCGGACTAGCACCGCACTGACTGCGTGCTGGGAGACGGCAAGGTACAGGTAAAGATCCTCTCCCGGCTTCGGTGTAACCAACAGTGGCGGAGTAGACAGATATTCTTTGAGCTCGGCCAAAGCGCGGTCAAACTCTGCGTCCCACGAGAACTTTGACTTCAATGCTTGAAAGAAAGGGCGGCAGCGATCTAATGACCGGCTTATAAAACGATTAAGCGCGGCGGCCATCCCGGCCAGATGCTGCACGTCCTTAGCCGAGCTGGGTTGCTTCAATTCTTGCACGGCTCTGATCTGAGTAGGGTCTGCTTCGATGCCTCGGTTCGTGACTAAGAATCCTAAAAATTTTTCGGATCCCACGCCAAAGGCACACTTTGACGCATTCAAGCGCAACTTGTGCTTATTTAGAATGACAAACATCTCGGCTAAGTCAGACAAATGGTTTGCTTCATGTCGGCTCTTTACCACCATATCATCGATGTAAGCCTCCATTGTCCGGCCAAGCAAAGGAGCAAACATTTTGGTCACCATCTTCTGAAAGGTTGCCCCGGCGTTCTTCAAACCAAAAGGCATGACTCGGTAGCAAAAGAGTCCCCTTGGAGTCGTGAAAGAGGTGATCTCTCGGTCAGGCCCATGCATGGCGATCTGGTGGTAGCCGCGGTAGGCATCCAAGAAACTGAGCCTATTATGCCCAGCCGTCAAGTCCACGAGCTGGTCAATTCGCGGCAAGGGGAAACTATCTTTGGGACAAGCTCGGTTGATTGTCTTATAGTCGACACAAACTCGCCACCTTCCATTCTTCTTCGGCACCACTACTGTGTTGGAAATCCACCGAGAGTAGTGCACTTCCTGAATTGCTCGTGCTTCAAGCAGGTTCTTCACCTCCTCTGCAACTACCTCGGCGTGATGTAGTGCCGATCTCCTTGTTCGCTGGATGACTGGCTTTGCTCCAGGGAAGACGTTGAGGTGATGGCACATAAAACTGGGGTCGAGGCCAGGCATGTCGTAAGGCGACCACGTGAAGACTTCGATGTTGGCCATCAAAAACTCAACCATCTCGGTCCTCTCTATGGCCGTGAGGCTTGAACCGAGCAAGAAGAACTTGTCCGGCTGTTCTATATCAATTCGCACCTCAACCAATTCCTCAACAGCCTTGTCTTCGGCCTTGGTTCCCACATCATCCAAGACACCCTGGTCCTCCGGTCCCTCAACCATTTGAACGAATCCTTTAGCAGCCCGGCTCCCATTGACCGCCACGAAGCACTGCTTGGACATGACCTGATCACCCCAAATCTCCTCGATTGCCCCCATAGCTGAGGGGACTCTCATTACTTGGTGAAAAGTTGATGCCACGGCTCGCATGGCGTGAAGCCATCCCCTTCCAAGGATAAGGTTGTACGTCGAAGGCACTTGTAGCACCCAAAACTCCATTTGCTTGACCACGGATCCCGCTTTGACCGGAAGGATAATCTTTCCCAAGGGCCACTTTGGTTGCGAGTTGAATCCAACCAGTGGCGAAGTAGCCGGAGCCAAGTCTGTCTCCCGGAGTTTGAGCTGCTTGAACGCATCGTAATATATGATCTCGACCGAGCTTCCCTGATCGATCAAGATCCGTTTAACATCAAATTCCATGACGCATAGTGTTATTACTAGGGCGTCATTGTGCGGCGTCTGGATACGCTCTAGATCCCTTGAGGTGAAACTAATCACGTCCTTTTCTTCAGTCTTCCCTCTTTTTATGGCAGGCTGCACCGACAAAACTTCCCTCATATGTTCTGCCTTCTTTATCATACCCCGGAGTTCGCAAACACGCTCCGGTTCTACGATGCCGTGGATGACATTAATAACTCCCTGTGGTGGTGCATCTCGGTCATCCTGTCCCCTGGGATCGACCGGAGCTTGATTCGACTTCACACCGCCGTCAATGTAAAGGTCTAGGTGCCCGACCGCGACCAGCTCTTCTAAGTGTTGCCTCAAAGGCAAACAGTCCTCAGTTCAGTGGCCTCTCTCTCGGTGGAACGTACAACGATACTGCGGATTGTAGCCCTTTTGTCCATCGCCCAACTTAGCAGGAAACCGGACATACTCCTCATCTCTGATTTCACTAAGTATGCGATAGATTGGAATCTTGAAGACCGTGGTTATGCCAGTTCTTGCCTTCAACCTTCTGTTTGCGTCCGCTACGTCATCTCGGGGGTAGTCACCCCGGTCATTTCGACGTCCTCTACCCCGGTTTTTGCGATTCGAGCCGCGGTCCGATTCCTCTGCTTGGTCACTTGAGCGGCTGGACTCTTGCCCAACTGCGTGCACTTTGCCTGCTGTCTTCTTGTCTGTTGCTACTGGAGTGGCCTTCACGGCAGAAGCTGACACGTCATCCTCTACTCGGATGTGCTCATTGATGCGCTGCATGAGCTGGCCCATGGAGGTCGGCTGGTGCATGGTAAGCGAGTCTCGCAGTCTATGTCCGACCGGGAGACCACGCTTATACTGCGTGATTGCAAGGTTGACCGGGCAATCCAAGATTTCGTTGAAGGTTTCCCAATACCTTGAATTGTATGCCTTCAGTGTATCGCTCGGTTCCATCTTGACACTTAGCAGGTGGTCAACTTCCTTTGGTGTCTTTGTGTTGGTTTTGAAGCGTGTAACAAACGCCTCGGCCAACTGATGCCACCTTTGTATGCTCCTTTCCGGCAACCTCTCGAACCACTTTAAGCCCAGCTCGCCTAAACTTGACGGGAAGATTAGGCACATAAGTCCGTCATTGCGCCTATGTCCGGCCATAACCTGTCGGAAGTGGCTCACATGCATGTATGGATCGGTTTTTCCGTCGTAAAGTGTGAACTTAGGCTGGTGGAAGCCTGCCGGAAGCGGTGTTGTTTCTATCTCCAGGGAAAAAGGGGTGGCACTCAGCCTAGCCAAGTCCGTATCTTCAAAGAGCGGCACTGCTTGGCGGGGTGGAGGCATTCCGACCTCCTCGCTGGCGTGAACCCTGTAGGATAGCCGCTGGAAAGCAGGTATTCTCTGAGCTTCGCGCCGGCAAGCCCGCTCCTTTAAGACCACCCGTAAATCCTCTGACTGAGCAGAGTAAGAGTACCTCGACGTCGTCACCGGATGTGAGGGTTTGTAGGTGCTGTCTTGCGCGCTAGACTTTTCTGCATGCGCGTCGGAATCACCAACCTGGTAACTTCTAGTAATAGATATGGACTGAGTACATCGCTGACTCTGGCCGCCTGAACGGCGGGATGGGGTGCCCTCACTGTGGTCTCCCACTCCAGCTACACCCTTCCCTTTGACATGCCGCTTCAGATCCTCCATCTCCGCCGCCATTCGCCGGATGACGGCGTCTTGGTCCCTCAACCTACTTTCCAGTCGTCTGGCGTGTGAGTCTCTCCTCCGCCGGTGACCGTCTGGACTCCATGAATGTCCATGACTTCTTCCGCACTTATCCCGCGCATCTCCTGACTGTCCTCCGGTGGGTGTCCCCAAGTCCGCCATTGGATGGATGGCGGGAGGGCCCTCTCTCCTTCGGGTGAACTCAGGGGTGGCTCCATCTATGGCAGACAACGGAAACTCATCGTTGTTCGCCATGGACGGCGATCAGATGAACCTGGAAGACAAGGTTTTATCTGTCAAGTTTCCCACAGACGGTGCCAGTTGTACGGGGTGCAAATATTCCGGCGAGCCCGTACTCCTTTCTTCCAAGCTCCGTTTATGTCCGATCACCTGCGAGCCAATAAGGGTGAGCTACCCGGCGGTGTGTGGCCGGAAAAACCCTCCGACGATCAAGTTAGCACACACCTTAGAATAGAGAGAGAGAAGAGTGTTTGAGTGTAAGAATTTCCTTACAAAGTGTTCGTGTCTCGCGTATGGGGGGCGCAGACATGCTTATATACCCTCTGCGCCCCATATCCACTCACAGTCATCTCCTGACACGTGGCACCACTATCCCATCTGTTAGCATAAACCTTGCTGATCATCACCTAATCTCAACTGCCTGCCTTCTCAGCTGGAACTCGGAAGCCGTGCTGCTCTATCCACGGCCGTGCTGTGCTTCATACCCAAGCACCTCACTGGCCAAGCCCAAGGAGGACCGGGCTAGGCGGCATCTCGGCAAAGCCTAGCCCGGGCACCTCCTGTGGTCGGCTTTCCTACCGACCAAACGATTATCTCGGCTGACCGCGCCTTTCCGGGCGCCGGTCACTCAGCTTGATTGGCTCCACCATCGCCTGATCAAGCAGCTCGGTCCAACCGAGCACTGCCTCGCCGAGCAGCTTCTTTACAGTCTTGAGCGTCACACTCTCGGCCCAACTTCTGCCCGGCCCAAGTCCTGGCAGCCCATCTATGGGCAGATCGCCGGTCATCTCGGCCCCATGCCTCATTAGGCTCTCAACCTGCCCGGCCGTTACCTCGGCCCAATTCCAGATCATAAATTTCACTCTCATAAATAAATCATGCTATTTAAAATAACAACATATTACAAGTTCTAATCATTTAAAAGAACTTAACGTGCTATATGCGGTATTTAAATAATGCCATGACATATTTCTTTAATTTTTGTAATTTTTTGAAATTTTCTAGAATTACAAGTAATTAATAATTACACAAAAAATCAGAAATAAATATTACAGAATCTAAAAAATATAAAAAAATATACCAGTAAATAAGATTATACAACAATAGTGTACTGTAAAAATTTGAAGTTCAGAATCCAAGTCATGCTCTCCCAAGAGCAATTTAATGTGAAAATATTGAATTATTCATTAATGAAAATTATTTTATTTTTAAAAAAATTCTGAAACTTTAACATATTGTAAAAATATGAATTACGATTCTAACGATATAAGCCATGCTTCAATCAAAATTATAACCAATATTTTATAACAAATTAACATAGTTTTGAATTTCAGGAAAACCAAACAAGGCCCTTGCTCATCTGCTGCAGCTATCCACCGTGCTTACATCAACGTCAAGACTAGGGGTGTGCGCGGTGCGGGGCGGTGCGGTTTGAGAGAAAAATAGAAACCATATGACGGGTGACGGATTGATAAAAGTGTCATTAGAATTTGTCATTTTTCTTATCAAAAACCGGCGGTTTGGTTGGCAAATAATGACAAATTTGCCTTGGCGGTTCGGGCAGATTGGCGGTTTATAAAAAAATATAATTCAAATTACAAAACGTAAATCAAAGAGTAAAAAAAAGACAAGAGATACCGTAATGTTAAGCATCTTGCGAAACTTTCTTCTGATGCAGCAAGTGTAGCAACAACATGATAATATCAATGACTATGTCATCAGTTCATTACAAGCATCTGTGGAAGCTACAATGATCAAATACAATACATAAAATTAATATCATTCAGAGTTTACAATATATTGAAAATGTTTACTGTTGAAAAGTATTTAGATTGAAAAGTGAGCTGATGCAAGTTTGCAACATGGCCAAAAAAAAAAAAAAGATTGAAAAGTGAATTGAAATTCAACTTTATTTTAGATTACTGACATCTTGAATTCCCCTCGAGCAGTAATGTAATACTATATTCTAAGGTATAGAACAACAAGCAAACTTAAGTAAAAAAGAATTTTTAGAATATTATAAAACATGATTTAATAGCGGTGCGGGTCGGTGCGGTTTGGAAGAAAAATAGAAACCGGCGGATTGATAAAAGTGTCACTAGAATTTGCCATTTTTCTTACCAAAAACCGACGGTTCGATTGGCAAATAATAACAAATTTACCTTGGCGGAGCGGTTCGGTGCGATTTTGACGATTTTGACAGTTTCGACGGTATTATACACACCCCTAGTCAAGACTTCAATATGACGATTCTTGTGCGTGTCAATTCGCTTTCATACTATAACTCTTACCTAAAAGTATGGTTTGACTTTATTCGAAATTAGGCCATAATATATTATTTTAAAAGTCTCGACGATTTTAAATATATAATTTTAATAATATAAAAGCAAAGCGTGTAAAATTAGCATGCAGTTAAAGTTATAAAAATTAAGGTCAAGTTTAGCATAATTTAAATAATATAAAAAGTTAAAAAGTCACTATCTTATTTAAGTTATATCATCTTATTTAAATTACATCACCTCTTTAATACATCACATCAAACCCAATCCATATAAGTTAATAAGTCAAAAAGTACACTTTTTTAGTACATCCCAAACCAATCCTAAATATAAATTTGTATTTTTCTTAGAATTTGATTGTTCGATTTTTTTGAAATTTTTACAGATATACTCTATATTTTATGAACTATAATATATAAAAATTTTAGGACGATCAAAGATGATTAAAAATATTAATTTTTATGTACAAATTATATCTATTCATATATTCATGCACAAATAATACCAAAAACCTAACAATAACTTTGATACCAATGTAGGGAAAATAAGAAATATTACACAGTGAAAGTAAATGGATTTGGCTATATCTTTTACGCTCAAACCGAATCCATGAATCATGTGGGTGAATCACACGTCTCTATTGATATCTTTGAATAATTCCCAACAGTATGTTTCTATGGAGAGAAAAGAATAGAGAGTCTAGGAGAGAGAGAAAGATATTGATTGCCCATACAGTTAAATTCTTATTCTCTCAAATATAATACGTATATTATATAAGGGAATTATAACTACTCATAACTCTATGTCAAGAGATGAGATAGTGGGTTAATCACATTTATCTCCAAAATGAGTTTATGGGTTCTAAACCTAACCTAATTTTTATTTTTATTTTATGCATTTATTTCTAAAAAATAAATGGTCTATTTTTAAAAATATTTATTTTTTATAAGAAAAATATGATAAAATGAAAACGTGGATCTAATTTTTTTTTATAAATAATATATATAATTTTAAAAAATAAACAATTTCACTCATTAAAACCGTAGGAAGCTTCCCCAGTTGGAAAATATAGAAAATTTATAGAAATAGAATGAAGAATGACTTGGTCTGGGTCTCCGCTTGTGTAATTGTCGACCAAAATAGACTCCACTCCAGCAGAGCAAAAAAAGAGAAAAGAGAAGCCAAAGTAGTAGTACTTGTAATACGGTAAAGACAAAACAATAGTGGTTGTAGTATGTTGGGTGTTTTGAGAAAATGATTGAAAGTTAATTTTTTAATTTTTTTTTTTTGGAAAAAAAATGTAGGTTAAAAATTAACAAGTTCCTAAAATATGGATTTGTTGGCTTTTTGACTTTTCGAAGGGTATTTTTGTGAATGTGAGTGTGCCAGCAAGGATCAATCAGTCCTTACAGAAATTGTGATTGCCAACCAATTATCAGACGATTGTGTTTTAGTTCTTTTCAGCCTCAATGAAGAGGACTTTTACTGGTGGCTTGACTTAGGAGAAGTTAATAGAAATAACAGTAATATGAAGAACAATTGAAGTATTTCATAAAAATGAACACTTACAATGGTCCGAACTCAGCCTCAGAGAGGTTTACAACAGCAATCTACTTGAATCTACTTGAAGCTACTCCTATGAATCGAAGTGCAGTGCGGGTATTTAAAGTGCAGGTATTTAAAGAACAGGTATTTAAAGACTGGAAATGTAAAAGACTGGAAAAGAAAATATATGAAGTAAATGACTGATTTGTATGATCTGAGTCCGTCCTTTTTTCTGGGGGCTGCCCTGCTATTTATACTCGTCAGTGATGACCTTCGAACTGCACTTCGAACCGTCGAACTGCTCCTCCATGATCGCTGATCATGCTTCCTTACAAGTAGCTCCATTACGCCATTACTGGCAGTTAAGCTTCCCTCTTGTACTTGAATTTGAATATGAGTAACCGTTGAAGATATGTCATCTTGCATCCCGTTATTGATCTAGTGTTACTCAGATCATGTGAGGACCAATATTTATTGCCATTTGTACGATCAGGATTAAAGGCTTGAATAACCTTCCTTTATTACCCTTACTCTGCCACGTGTCGAACTGTAACTGGCTTTTACAAAATATGTAGCCAACATTACCCCCCGCACTAATATACCCAATACTTGGTGATATTAGTGGATTACAGTTTTCCCGCGCCTCTAGATCGTGTATGGAGTCCAAATTCTGGAAATACAATCGTCATCCATTTGGTGATCATTTGCATTAACTCGTTGAACATCCCAATACCTTAGTATTCGAACAGGCTATGGCTGCATCAACTTCCCTTACTACTGATCAAGCATATGAAGAGCCTTTGAGTGATGTTATTCCTCCTCGAAAGAATCTCCACGCATTCATTAGTCACCTTTACCCGCCCTTCTCTATTCAGGTAATGGAGGCTTTTGCAGATTATAAACCTTTGGACTACGAACACATTGCCTTTAATCCCTTGGTTTACAAACTTACAGACACAAAGAGTTCTTCCCCTAAGCTCCCTTTGTATTTTGACCGAACTACTCTCAAGCCTTTGCTTCGACAAGTTGCAAATATGGACTTAGGAAACTCTTCTTCACAGACCTCTGCATGGGATGAAACTGTAACCTCTTCACCCTCTGGGGCTTCTGGCTGGACAAGCTGGTCAACTCCTGATACTTATGATTTAAGGGAGCGAATCAATCACCATTTTGTTGAGTTCACTGACCCCTTGGAGTTTCCCTCCTACGCTCGAAGCTCAGTGGTCTACCCTTACGTGCCCATTGACCTTCGACGTAGCTTGGAAGAGACTCTGCTTGTGGCTTGGTATACTTCTTCCATGCCTACAAAGATAATGCACCCTGCCCGGCGTCCAGAAGAAGCACAAGGGTATACCCCTTCATTCTTAGCCAAGAAGGCGAAGATTTGTTCTTCTGATTGGCTTGATTACATTAATGCCTTTGTTCCTTCTGCTCCCGTGCCATCTCCCATAATAGAGGCATCCACACCCTCTTCTGCATCTTCTGAGATAGAAACATCTACTCCCTCCCCTTTGTCTTCTGAAGCAGAGCCATCTACTCTCTTCCCATCTTCCGAAACAGGATCATCTTCTCCTTCTCCTTCTCCCATTCTTTCCTGGACAGAGAAACTAAGACTTGCCCTTCCAATGGACAAAGTTTTTCCACCTTACCAACCTTCGTCACCCCCTTCTCCAGCCGAGCAAAAGCAAGCTCAACTTTTGCTCGCGGCTTTCTCCCACCTGCCCTTCAATGTTCTTGAGGATGACATTCCTCTTAAGAACTTTCAATGGGCTTGTGATGTCCTGACTAGAGGTCATGTCCTCAACCCTCTTGCCCAAGCAGAACTTCATTTGTTTTTGGACCAACTCCCAGTGCTCCTCTACTGGCATCAGAATTCTAAGATCACCATCCAAAATCTGGATCAACTTTTATCTCTCCGAATTCATGCCCAGTATGAAGCAGAGAATTTTATCGAAGAGTTCGATGACTTCAGGAATAAAGATTCTGCGTACTGGGATGATTTGGTTATAGATGAATTGGAACAAAAATCGAGGGAAGAGGCTTTCGAAGCAAAGGATGAAGAACTCTATTATGAAGTGAGAGCTCATCAGCTTATGCAACCAACTTTAGAAGAGATAGAAGAAATAATAAAGAAAGAACAGAAATTTATGGACCATTGCTGGACAAAATTTCATGATCTTGTTATTTATTCTATTCCTTATTTTTATGAGCTTGAATTTGTACCCAGATAGGGTTACTTAATGTAATCATCTTGGCTTTAATATAAACAAAGTCTTTCTGTATTTAACACTGTTTGACTTTATTTCCTTTTATCTTTAACAGCTAACTCGTAACTTCGAATTTGAACAATCTCACCCTTTGAATCAATTGTTTAATGAAGTACTAAAAGAACCAATCATGTCTTTTTTCCAATTCATGGAATAAAATTGACAATTCTGGCAGATATTATTTTAGTACTTCGATTTTAATGACTTTACTCTTCAACACTAACTGTAACCAATATATGGTCATGGTTGATAAAGCCAATCAATTTTAAACTGATCTCTTTTGGCTTCGAAGGGCAACCTATGGCAATTCCTTCTTGCTCATATAGAAACCAATGATTGGTCTTGGATGTTTCGAACAGTGCCCCTCTTCCTTAAAGAGTCCTAGGGTTTGCTTCGAATGTTGTCATTTTGACTGATAACCTTCAAACAGGTCTTTAGATTTTTGAAGTAGACCAATACTTTGAGCATTCAAGCATTTTTAAGCATGTAGTATGCTCTAAACAGCGTTTCTCATACTCAGAGAATACTAGGTTTTGCTCCGAAGGTCGTTACTTTGATTTATAACCCCTAAACAGACCCATAATCAAGCAATTTAGCACCTTTAAGCATATACTAGGCTTCGAAGCCGACTTATGTATTTCGAAGCCGTTGTTATTTGATTTTTTGACGCCAAGATCTTGTTTTCGAAGCCAAATATTTCATTTCGAAGCTGGCCCCAATCCCCGGAATAAGCTCTTCCCTCCAAAACTATCAATATTGGAAGAAATTCCTCGCATTCGTACTTTTAGTACTTAACGACTTACGGGGTATAATTTCGGACACAAAGGTTTTAAAACCCTCTCGTTTCGTGTTCCGAAATCTCTTCCCTTTTACAAACCCTTCTCTCTACTGGTTCTTCTGATCTTCTTTACTCTTCTTTTGCTTACTACCAATGGATCCCTCCTCTCTAAAAGTACTTGCTGGCGACCATATCAGCCCTACCATGGCTTTGAAATATTGTATCGATGAAGAAATCAGCAAGCTGACATCTGGTGAGTCAAGTAACATCGATGGTCGTCTTTTCGTTCCTCGCCACAGCAACAAACAGGAGTACGTCCTAGGTCCTATCTTCCGGGAGGCTCCTACTCAACTCCCAGCTCTGTACCCTCATTTGGAGGACCATTTCCTTCTCTACGAAGGAAGGCTTGATTGGGGAAATTGGAAGGTAAATCGTCCTCATCGTTGCTGGCCGACATTGAGGACTGAATGGGAGGAATGGTATGACAGAGTGGTGCCTGCGAGAGAAGATGACCTGCAAGAGCTTTATATCCTCGATGCCCTTCGACTTTCCAGGTTCATTATTCCTGAAGACCCCTTTTTGATTCCTGCTGCCTTATGCTTTTGGAATATGGCTTTCAATTTCTTCCAGTTTCGGTGCGGTATGATGGCCCCCACCGTTCTTGATATTTGCCATCTCCTAGGGCTTTCACCCCATGGTTCTCCTTTTACTCCCAACTATCCAGACCTTCCTGTCAAATTTTCTCTTCTAGCCCTAAGCTCTTCTTATAGTGACTTCGTAAAGGCTGAAAATAAGAGAGAAGGTCCTGTGCGGGACAGAGAACTCTTCTCCTTCATATTATACTGGTTATGCAAATTCCTCTTTTGCACCTCATCTCAGAGGATTATGCCTGAGTTTGCTCCACTTGTGAAGGCACTCATCTTGAAGAAACATATCGCTCTTGCTCCTTATCTTCTAGGTCATGTCTACAGAACTTGCTCCCAATTTTGCAAAAAACCCCTCGATGCTAACCAAGGAGGTCCCCTCTGGGTGCTCCAACTCTGGCTCTTTGCTTATTTCACTGACCTACATCCCAAGTGTTTAGGATTCCTTGTTCAGGATCCTAGTACTTACGGGGAAAAATATGCCAGGATTGCCCTTTACCCTGCTTCCTTTGCTTATTACTTTACCTTCTTTTATCAACTTCCTATCTCTCCATCTGCTTCCTTCTTTTGTCCTTTCGAAGCCAATAGAGGGCCAACCTGGCTACAATCTTTTCTGGCTGATAAGGAATGTTCCACTTCCCCCACAAAGATATGTGGGCCTCTATATTATTACCAAGGGAGCTGTTCATTGGCACTCTGAACCCTCGAGCCTATAAATGCATATCTGAGGTATACTGCCCTTCTCAATTTGCAAGGCAATTTGGGCTCTCTCAAGGGATACCTGTTCCTCTTTGCAGTCTTTCAAATGTCCATCTCACTGCCAGGGATTTGAGAATACCCAAATCCAAGCCAGAGGCAGCAATACTCAGACTGCTGAAGGAATTGAGTGAATTCCAATTTATCCCCTTTCGCCCCTTTGGCTCAGTTTTAAAAAGGTTTAAGAACTGGTGGACAGCCAATATGGAAGTGCGCCTCTCTGCACACCCTCATGACTTGTTGGTGGGGTTGGGATTGCCTTCGAAGGATAAGTCAACAACAGCCCAGAACACTTCTCCCCCTCCTGAAGTTGTCACCACCACTCCTGCCACTTTACCCCTTCCAACCAGGGTTACTAGAGCTGCTTCGAAGAAGGGTGAGTATCTTCAAGTTCTTCTCCTCCCCTTTTATTTCTGAATCTTTTGTTGGTTTCCTTATACTCATGCTTTTGGTGTAGGGTCTCCACAAGAAGAGTCTCCCAAGAGAGCCGAGACTTTAGCTATTCTCAAGAAGAAACAACAACAAAAAACAAAAAGGAGACTAGTCCTTCCTCCTGACGTACCTGAATCTCTTGAAGAAGAAAGAGAGGTTGAGCCAGAGAAGGAAGTGCCCTTACAAAGAACAAAGAGACAAAAGATAGCTGTATCTTCATCTGATGCCATTGAAAATCCTGTTAGCGAGGCAACCACCATAATAGCGGAGAAAGAACTTATCTCTGGAGAGTCTGAACCCCGATCTGAAGAAGGGGAGGTTGGAAAAGAATTGGTTGTATCTCTGCCAAGGGAAAAGAGAAAGAAAATGACTGTTCCTGTCACTGACCATGTTGAGGACTCTACTCATAAAGCAGCTGCCAAGGCAGTCGAACAAGAACATTCCAAGGCAATCGTTGTATTTGAGTGGGCCAAGAAAAGATGGCAAGAGCAAATGCTAAGAGAGGAAGCTGCTACTGCCGATGCAACACAAGGGGAAATGGTAAGAAGGCAGCAGACTGCTGGACATTACTCTCTCCGCAGTTCTCCCATCAGTACTAGCGCCTCTGGAACAAGTAATTTCTTTCATACCTCTGCTGTTTTTTACTTTGTCAGCTTGTGGTATTGAAGTTTAACATTGTTCTGCATTTCTTCCTTTTGCAGCGACAACTACTGCACTCACCTTTCCAATGAGACCTTCCTCAATTTCGGTTGAGGTTGACCAAATGCAGAATGTCAGGGTTGTTCGAGTCGTACTTCCACTTCCAAAGCCTATATTTGTCGTACCTTCTTTAAACTCCAGTATTCCTGCATCTCTTTTTCTTGGATTAAAGCCATACCTCCCTTTTTTGGCTCATGACGTACCTCAGTCTACTTTTCCTTCGAGCCTTGCTCTTTTTCCGTCCTTTATAGAAACTCCAACTGCTACTCCATTCCCAATGGCAGTTGATTCTTCCACAGAGGACACTAGTAGCCCTTTAATTCATGGTTCATCACCAATGCCCACTTCCAGCCCCTCTTCTCTTGATTTGCTGGTGGCCAAGACCATAGAGGCTGCCAAAGATACTCCATCCGTTTCTCCCATCCCTATGCAGCCCTTTGCGTCTTCCACCACAACACTCTCTATGCCCTTCATGTCAAGGGATGAGGTAGACATTTTTGAAGGAAGACTAGCTAGTCTCTTTGACATACCTTCTACCTCTCCCACCTCTACTGCTGAAGCTGAGCCATTAGCCTTGGCTGACTCCCTATTGGAAATCTTCGAGAGTTCTCCTTCCTCCAGCAACAAGCCTTTTGTACCTTCAGTAGATTTGGACACATGCTTGCAACTATTGACTTCCTTTTCAAGGATCCCCTTCGAGGCTCTACAAAGGCCTATCATCAGGAATGGGTTCCTTCAATACTGTAACATTGCTGAGCAGTCTGCCATGAGTGTCTCAAGTCATCTATCTCAGGCTGCAGCTACTATTGATTTTTATCTCAACATTTGCCATGCTGCTAAGGCTGCGGATGATAAGTTGGCTAAGGACCAGAGTTTTGTTTCTCAAGTGCATACTGAAGTATCAACTCTGAAAGAACAACACTCTTCTGCCTCCCACTTTCGAGTCCAACTTCTGGAGAAGAAAGCTCAGCTCGAAGAGGAGTTAGCCGCAGTAAACCAAGCCTTGGTTCGAACTGATAAGAAACTGCACATCACCAATCAAGGGCTGGCTGATCGAAAAGAAGACATGGCTGTAGCTATTCAATTATTTCCTTCCCTTAGCAATAGGAAAGCTATTGTACAAAAACAATTAAAGCATTGTAATGATTTTTGGGCCAATTTGTGGCATAATGTACTTGATTCTTTATGAAAGCACAATATTTTGAATATCATTTGAACAAGCTTGTGTTTTTGCATATGGTGTTCACTCTATCCCTTGTGTTTCCCAAATGGTTGGAAAATAAGGTTTTAAATATCTGCCATTAATCTTTTTGGGATGTACATAACCATTCAAATTTCTTAAATGGTATGCTCCAAAAGGCAGAACCCTATGAATTTGATATGGTCCTTCCCAGTTAGGTGACCATTTGCCAAACTTATGGCTTTTAATCCCAATTGGGAGTATTGTCTTCCATACCAAATCACCTTCATCAAAGCCAATGTGTTTGACTTTCTTATTATAATTCTTGGTTGCTTTCTTCTTTTGGAAAAGAATGCTATTTAATGCCAAAATTCTAGCTTCATCTATGCCTTCTAATTCTAAGCACATACTTTGATGGTATTGTTCAGGATTCAATTGATCTTGACATCTTACTCTCAAAGATTTAACATTAATCTCTACTGGTAAGACTGCATCATGTCCATACACCAAGGCATAGGGAGTGACTCCTGTGCTTGACCTCGGTGAGGTTCTATATGCCCACAGAACATCCAATAATAGGTTGTGCCAATCCCTAGGATTGTCATCCACAACCTTTTGTATTCCTTTTTTCAAGGACTTATTGGATGACTCAGCTTGACCATTAGCTTGTGCATAATAGGGTGTGGAATTAACAAGACTAATTCCAAATTCTGCCACAAAAGACTTCACCATCTTCCCATCAAACACAGTTCCATTATCAACTGTTATGGTTTGCGGGATGCCAAATCTATGGATCAAATCTTTAATAAAACCAATAACCTCTGTTTGGTCTACAGCCTTGTATGGCTTAGCTTCGACCCATTTAGTGAAGTAGTCAGTAGCAACTAGAATGAAACAATGATGTTTCGAAGAAGGTGGGTGTATTTTTCCCATCATATCCATGGCCCACCCTCTGAATGGCCAAGGCTTCACTACTGCATGTAGGTCAGTTATGGGCACGTGCCTTATTGTGCCATGCTTTTGACATGCTTGACACCCCTTTGTATATTCTATGCAGTCTTTAAGGATGGTTGGCCAATAATAGGAATGCCTTCGAAGCAACCACCTCATTTTTACACCAGGTTGGTGAGCACCACAGATACCTTCATGGACCTCAGCCATGGCTGTTAGCGCTTCTTTCGGGCCTAGACATTCTAACAATAAGCCATCTCCCCCCCTTTTGTAGAGAGCATTACCATATATCATATATTGCATAGACTGCAATTTGACTTTTCTACTGGCCTTCGAAGATGGACCAGCCAAGTACTGCATTATTGGATGCCTCCAATCTTGTTCTTGTAAGTCATTATGATTGACTTCTAAGATCACATCCCTTTTATTCAAAGGTTGTATTAATCTCTGATATGTTGTTTGGCTTATGTCCCTTTGTGTATTATCCCTTCTCTTGAAGTTCGAAGCTTTCTGAGCCACATCATTGGCTCTATTGTTCAAGAATCTTGGAACATGGGTTACATTTGCTATTTGAAACTGAGAAAGCAAATGTAATGCAACAACATAATATGGCAGGATACTTATGCTTTGACACTTGAAAATTCCTTTCACTTGGTTAACCACCAATTGAGAATCTCCAAATATGTCAACTGCATGTACTTGTAATCCAATAAGAATCTCTAGTCCCACAATTAAGGCTTCATATTCAGCCTGGTTATTGGAACAGGTAGCTTCATCCACTCTAAAACCATGGGTAGTTTCTGTTCCCTGTGGAGACTTGATTACAATACCAATTCCAATTAACCCATTTGCTTTCGACCCATCGAACCACATTTGCCATGGCTCAACACTGGCCATACCAAGTTCCATTATCTCCTGGCTCTCTGTTTGAGATGGATGATCTGCCAAGAAATTGGCTAAAACCTGCCCTTTTACTGCCCTTTGAGGGACATATTCTAGATGGAATTCTGATAAGGCAAGTATCCATTTGCCAATTCTTCCCCTCAACATTGGTCTAGATAACATATATTTAACCAAATCTGTGGTTGCAATTACCAAGACAGTTGTAGGCAAAAGATAATATCTTAATTTTATTGCAGCAAAATACAAAGTAAGACACAGCTTTTCAACAGCTGAATATTTACATTCACAAGAATTTAAAAACCTACTAAGGTAATAAATAGCTTGCTCCTTGCCTCCTTCATTGTCTTGGGCTAAGAAAGCTCCCAATGAATCCTCTGCTGCAGCTATGTACAACTTCAAGGGCTTGTTCCCCTTTGGTGGCATCAGCACTGGAGGGTTAGCCAAGTAGGCCTTGATACCTTCGAAAGCAATTTGATGCTCTGCTGTCCACACAAATTCCTCTTCATCTTTCAGCCTTAACAAGGAAGAAAATACGTTAGTTTTCCCTGCAGTGTTAGAAATGAACCTTCGAAGAAAGTTAACCTGCCCAAGGAACCTTTGTAATTCTTTCTTACTTGATGGGGGTTTGGCTTCAATGATTGCTTTGGCTTTATTCTGATCAATCTGTATTCCTTTCTTGTGAACAACATAGCCCAAGAAATTTCCAGATGATACACCAAAAGCACATTTAAGAGGATTGAGCTTTAACTTGAACTTCCTCATCCTTTCGAAAGCTGCTTCTAAGTGAAACAGGTGCTCCTCTATGGATTGGGACTTAACCACAATGTCATCAATATAACATTCCAAATATCCTCCAATAAGATCATGAAAGATAGTGTTCATGGCTCTTTGATATGTAGCTCCAGCATTCTTTAGACCAAATGGCATTTTAACCTATTCAAAGGTGCCAATATTCCCAGGACATCTGAATGCTGTCTTGTGGATATCTTCCTCTGCAATGCAGATTTGGTTATAGCCGGAATGCCCATCCATCATTGACAAGACTTGGTGACCTGCTGAACTGTCCACCAGCAAGTCCACTATAGGCATAGGGTACTCATCTTTGGGAGTTGCCAAATTTAAATTTCTGAAATCGATACATACCCTCATTTTGCCATTCTTCTTGACTACAGGCACAATATTAGATAGCCACTCGACATACCTGGCTGTTCTAATAAAACCTGCCTTGAGGAGTCTAAGGATCTCTTCCTTGACCTTCTGAATTACTTCTGGACTCATCCTCCTTGGTTTCTGCTTATAAGGCTTGAAATTAGGCTTCATGGGGAGCCTATGTTCCACTAATGACCTATCCAATCCTGGTAGTTCATTATAAGACCATGCAAAGCAATCTTTGTATTTCTTCAGAACAACCAATAGTTGGTTTCTGTCCAAAGTATTCAAACAAGCATTTATGTAAGTGGGCTGTTGTACAGAACCTTCCCCTAGATTTACTTCTTCTAAAGGGTCTTGTGCATGAGAACTCCCTCTGGTTTCTTCTACCTTTGAAGTGATCTTCAAGCTTGGTTTTGCCCCCAGGTTCTTCAATTTAATATCTCTGTCCTCCTCCTCATAGACAAAATCTGTCCACAAGGCTTCCTCTTCCTGTATCTCCTGGACTTTTGTTTCAATGTCCAAGGCACAGTACTTACCAAGAGTCAAGACTCTAGCCTGTTGCTGCTGCTGTTTGCAGCCAATTATCATGGCCTCTCTCTCTTGCTCCTGAACTTTCTGGACTATTGCTTTTATATCCAATGCTGAAAATTTAATCAAAGCCAAGGACTTGGCTTCTTGTGGTTCCTCTCTTTGCCTATAACCAAGCATCATTGTCATCTCTAAGGACAACCTCTTCATCAGCACTTTCTTGGACTAAGTGCTTCAGGTGTGTCACCTCCTCATCAGCCGTCACTTCGGCTGAACTGTCATCTTTCATCAGTATACTGAGCGGTGTCACTCCCTCAATATACAATTTAGCCTCCGCAAAGTCTGCACAGGCTATGAAGGGTTGAGGATCTGCATCGATTTCCTCTGTCTCTCCATTGCCTAAAGCCATCATGATTTTCTGATGTAAAGAAGAAGGCACACATTTGTTAGTGTGGATCCAATCCCTTCCAAGCAAAGCATTGTATTTAGCATTACTGTCGATTACGAAGAATGCTGTCATACAATCCCTGGTTCCCACACTTAAATTAATGGGTAGAATCCCCTGAGCCATTTGCTTATCTCCAGCAAAACCAGCAATCGTTGTGCTGGTTGGTATCAACCTGGGATTCTTTTTTCCTAGTTTCTTCAAAGAAGATTTCGGGAGTAGGTTTACTGCTGCCCCATTGTCTATCAAGACTCGGTTCAGCTGTATCCCATCAAAGAAAGCCTTGATATACAAAGGCCTGACGTGCTGCGTCATCGAATCCGAGGGGTACTCAAATGGATACGATAGATTGATGCTTACCACTTCCTCACTTTCATATTCATCTTCCATCGGGGTGACCATTTCGAAATTATCCTGCACCATACTTGCTTGCGAGTCTTCACTAGAGATCTGAACTGGATCAGCTTCCTGCCCCTCTTGATTTTCATCTCCAGCTTGGAATTCCTGTGGTAGTATGTGTACCATGTTCACTGATACTGGGGGAAACGAGCCAAACTGGATGGCTGGCTGTACTTGTTCCCCCTCTTGGTTACTTTGGTTGATTCCCTCAGAAACATCCTGCATGATGCATTCTGGTATTTCATTGCTAACTGATCCCTTCGAAGGATCTTTCTCAACTGGCTCTTCAGTCAGAAACGTTTGCTCAGCCATGAAGGCTTCAAACATCTCTTCCTCCACGACCTCTTTCTTCTGGCTTATGCTAATCTCTTCTTCGGTCTCGCTATCCGTCTCCATCAGAGCTTTCTCCAACCCTACCAAACTAGCCTTCTCTCTGGTTTTCAGTTCAGAATGAACCTTGGCCAATTGTTCTCGGCTGTAGACCACTTTGCTCTGTGGAACTGGCTTTGGAGCATAGTCTGACTTTGGGTTCTTCCTTCCTTCCGTTTTGACTGGTGAAGAATTTTCTCCACTTTCCTTCAGATCTTTCTGATACTGGGTGTACCTGCGCTGAATTTTTCTTCTTTGTGATCTTGAGATGACTGGGACCATGTCTGGTTCCCTTGTCTTTGGGTGTTTAAGCAGCACCCAGTTATTCGGAGCCACCATAGGAGGCCTGATCATCCTGCCTTGGTTTACAACATCTCCTCGAACAGGCAATTCTCTGGGTTTGTTTTGCATTACAAACCAGTCTGGGACTCCAGGTACCCATGAACTTGCTGATTCAGACGCTGATCTGCCTTTTTCCACCTTCGAAGCCATCTTCGAAACTGGCCGTGAAGGTAAGTGCTTGGTTTTGTCCTCATGTTTTGAATCTGATTCAGACCTTCGATAAGGGTGACCATTTTCTGTCCTGCGTGAAACTGGTCTAGGGGGCCAATCTCTGGCTTTGATTCCATGAACTGAACCTCTCTCCAGTTTTCTTTCAAAATGGCTACTCTCCATTCTATAATAGTTATGTGGCCTGGATTCATGCAAGAGCTTCTTGCCTTTGTCATGCATTCTGTTCACCACAGGCTCAACCACTGGTGGTCTCTGCCTATCACTAGCTGGATACGGCCTTTTGTTGTAAGCATTGGTTGACTTAGGACGTCTCTGAACATCCCTGTAGTATTGCTTCCCATCAGTTGGAAGCCCCTTCAACCACTTGTAACTGAGTCTGCACCTAGGGCACATCCTCTGCATCACCGCTGCTTCTAAAGAATCATCATCCAGTGATTCTTCATCAGAGTGTTCCCTCTGGTGCGAGAAACCTTGTTCAATAACTGGTGGGCTTCTAGTATTCTTCTTAATGTTGGTTTGATTAGCAACATGCATCTGCACATTGACTTCCTCCAATTCTGTCAAGGACAAGTTCTGGAAGTCTGATGTAATGACATTGGCTGCTGCCTCTCCAACTTCTGGAAAGGGATCACTGTCAATTCCCATGGCTTTTTCTGTTTTGGCTGAGAACTTCAAACTTCCTTTTCGAATCTGTTCTTGGATCCTGTCTCGAAAAACAATGCAGTTTTTAGTCGAGTGAGACCAAGAATTATGCCATTTACAGTATACTTTTCCTTTCAGTTCATCTGGAGATGGTAGTTTTACTCCTTTAGGTAACTTAAGGAAATTAGCCGCGAGTAAATGATCAAAGATGTCATCTGTTTTTGTTAAATCGAAAGAGTATTTTCTGTGAAAGTCTTTCTTTTTAAACTGCTGGTCTATAGTTGTATCCTTATGAATTAATGCTTCACAAATTACAGGTTCTTTGCCTACAATCTCTGCTGCATCTATTTCATAATTAGGATCTCTATAATATGTCTTATATGATGCATTATTTCGATCTTGTTCCTCTTCTAATAATGCTTCATATCGAGACACCTTATAGGTCAGTTCGACCAAATCTCTGAATTCAGTTGAATCAAACTTCTTTCGAAGCCTGAATTCCAAACCATTTTGAGCCAATCTGACGAATTCTGGCTCTGGCAGGATGACTCTACATTTATTTCGAGCCCTTTTAAATCTGGCAATAAACTGAGTAGCCTTTTCTTCAGGCCTTTGACTCAATCTAGCCAAATCTGCCATAGATACTTCTGGCTCTGATTAGAAGAATTGGGCATGAAATGCCTCTTCCATTTGTTGCCAATTTTGAATGGAGCCAGGTGTAAGGTTGATGTACCATACAAATGCTCCCCCTGTTAGGGAATTTGGAAATAATCTCAGTTTCATATAGTCATGGTTAGTAAATTCACCGCATTGAGCAGCAAACCTAGCAATATGTTTTATCGTTGATTGATTTCCAGTCCCATAAAAAAGGGTAAAATCTGGTATCCTGAATCCCCTTGGGTATTCATGTACCCTATCCACCCATTCTGGGTATGGTTTTCTGTATATAGGAGTCTGGACCCCCCGAGCCATTGGTCCACATATCTCCCTAACAATATCAGCAATCTGGTCTCTAGGGACCATATTTTGTGCCTGCTGAACCACTACTGGAGGGGCAAACACAGGATTTGGTGGACAAACTTGTGCTTGTGGTCCTCTTGGTCCATAAGGTGGTAAATTTGGGACTGGTTGTCCTTGCGGTGCAGGCTGCTGTTGAGGGTATGGGTAACCTCTTTGAGCATGACCTGCGAAAGGACCTGCAAAAGGTGCTGGAACAGGTGTTGGGTCTCTGCCATTTGTAGGAAAACCCTCCAACCCCCCCGGTGTAAATTCGAATAAGGGATTAGTGTACCCCCTTGTGCCAGGTATGGCTTCGAACATGGGATTTGTAACCATTCTTATGCCAGTTTCTTGTATTTGGCCAGATCCACCAACTTGTGTGGCTTCATTATTAAGTACTGAGGCATTTTGGCCTGCTATAGGCCTTGAAATGGGTTCATACCAAGACTGAGGTGATGGTCTTTCATAGTTCTGATTACTAGTTTGACCATTATACTGTCCATTAACTTGCATAGGCTGTTTTTCTCTAGCCAATCTTTGTTGGGGAACATTTACGACTTCCTCTGTGTGTCTTGTGTTTGTTGGTTGGTGGTTATTCATTCGATCCAAAAAGGATGTTGCCCACCTTTCCATTGTGTTCATTAATTGTTGTCCCATGGCATTTACTAAACCATCCCATGGATTTGTTGGTTGAATAAATGGCACAGTGGACGGTCCAATTCCTTGGTTTTGTCCAATAATATGAACATATGGTTCTTGTCCAGAAGTACTGGTCTGTTCGACCATAGGTTCTGACAATATAGGAGTTTCCACAGGATGTGTTACCACATTATCCTCTGGATTTGGTATTTCTACCTCTCCTTCCACGCCTTCTTCCAAGCGTTCATTTTCTCCTTGTCGTCTTCTTCTAGCCATTTTTAATTAGGTCCCACTGGGCGTGCCAAAAATATATGTTGGCTTTTTGGCTTTTCGAAGGGTATTTTTGTGAATGTGAGCGTGCCAGCAAGGATCAATCAGTCCTTACAGAAATTGTGATTGCCAACCAATTATCAGACGATTGTGTTTTAGTTCTTTTCAGCCTCAATGAAGAGGACTTTTACTGGTGGCTTGACTTAAGAGAAGTTAATAGAAATAACAGTAATATGAAGAACAATTGAAGTATTTCATAAAAATGAACACTTACAATGATCCGAACTCAGCCTCAGAGAGGTTTACAACATCAATCTACTTGAATCTACTTGAAGCTACTCCTATGAATCGAAGTGCAGTGCGGGTATTTGAAGTGCAGGTATTTAAAGAACAGGTATTTAAAGACTGAAAATGTAAAAGATTGGAAAAGAAAATATATGAAGTAAATGACTGATTTGTATGATCTGAGTCCGTCCTTTTTTCTAGGGGCTGCCCTGCTATTTATACTCGTCAGTGATGACCTTCGAACTGCACTTCGAACCGTCGAACTGCTCCTCCATGATCGCTGATCATGCTTCCTTACAAGTAGCTCCATTACGCCATTACTGGCAGTTAAGCTTCCCTCTTGTACTTGAATTTGAATATGAGTAACCGTTGAAGATATGTCATCTTGCATCCCGTTATTGATCTAGTGTTACTCAGATCATGTGAGGACCAATATTTATTGCCACGTGTACGATCAGGATTAAAGGCTTGAATAACCTTCCTTTATTACCCTTACTCTGCCACGTGTCGAACTGTAACTGGCTTTTACAAAATATGTAGCCAACAGGATTGCTATGACCTCTCTCTCTCTCTCAGGATTTATAAGAATATAAAATGGAACATATAAATCCCAAACTCCCTTACAAATCTACTTGGGATAGACTAGTAAATTTGTCCATAAAATTTTAAAGATTTGATTAAACTTGACACTTTTATATTTTTATTAAAATCCCATAGTATTTATGTTCTCTTTTAATTATAATAGTAACTTTTTAAATTTTAAATTTTAAATTAAGTTGTCTAAAGTCTCAATAAAATCAAAATGGCTTAATATACATAATTTCTAAAGTATGTATTTTTTGTTACATTTTGGTCTCCAAAATATACATTTTGTTTTATTTTGATTCTTAAAGCAGGCACTTTATTACATTCTGACCCTTAATCTTTTAATTTTGCTTGGTTTCTATTTTTTAAAAACAATTTTTAGAAAATTCTACACTCTTATTTTCTGTATTTTTTTGTTTTTACTGAATTTTTTTAATTTTTTGCAAATTTTTTACTTTTTAGACACACCTAACATAAATACACCTAAAAAGTAAAAAAATTGTAAAAAAAATCTTTTAAAAATTCACTAAATACCAAAAATACAAAAAAAAATACAAGAATTTAGTACATTTTTTGTATTTTTATGTATTTCTTAATTTTTTAAAATATTTTTTCACAATTTTTTTACCTTTTAGACACATCTAAGTAAGGTGCATCTAAAAAAGTAAAAAAAATGTTTAAAATTTTAAAAATATTCACTAAAAACAAAAAAACATGAAAATCAAAAAACTCAATTTTCAAAAAACTTAATTTAGAAAACTCAAACCAAACACAGTGATTAGTTTTTTTTTCCCTTATATAGTTCCAAAAAATACATTTCTTCCCGTTATTAATATTGAATTGTATTAACACGAGCTAAACTATAACAATCACATCGGCTAGAGATAAAAGTGAAAAAAATTAAAAATTAAGAATTAGAGTATAATAGAAAGCATATTTTTAAAACTATTACGCTGTATTTGATTGAGAGATTTGAGGAGGAATTTGAAAAAGAAAAGAAAAAAGTATGTAAAATGTGAATAAAATATATCTACATTTCACATAATTTCGCACACCTATTTCGTTTTCCTTTCTAAATTCCTTCTCAAATCTCTCAACCAAACACAATATTAGTGCAATTTATCTTAATTAATTATTACATGTCTTGGCCATCATCCTTATTTGTTAAACTAAATGCCACAAGGGTCCTAATGTAATCACACAGAGCTTCCTATGTATATTGTTTCTAATCAACAAAAAAGCTTTATTAATGAAAACATGAAAAGTATAAAATAATACATCAATAAAGAGAAGAGTGCAAAAGCATCAAAGTGAACCATCAAGATCCCAATTAGTTGGCACCTAGATGAATACCAAATCATCTACTAGTATATTGCTCAAAGCTCCATGCTGGTGAGAAACCAACATACATAGCAAAACAAAGCAGAAAACAAAAAATAAAAAACTGGTACCAACTTAGTCAATGACAAAACAGCCAGCATCAAGAACCAACAAGCAAAAACACCCAGCAAGCAGCATCTAATCACCAACAGAACAGCAGCACTAGCAGTAAATACCAACAGTAAACATCAGCAGTACCAGCGGTACACCAAGATTAACATCAGCAACAGCAGTACCAGCAGTACACCAACAGAACAACAAGAAGAAGTTTGACATCAGTAACAGAATAGCAGCACCATCAGGATGAACATCAGCTAAACATCAACAAAAAACAGCAGCACCAACACCAGAAGTAAACAGCAAAATCAGCTTCGTATTTGCATGTTGATATACACAATGTCGCTCATGCAGTTATTTTAAAAACACAACTTCAATTCGATATCAAATGTCATAAAAAAAAAAGTAACTAAAAACCCTTTTCAACACCCATTAATTTTAAAAGAGATAATGAAACTTAGTTCGACAATATACATGACATCTTGAGACTTCATTGACAGTAATGGGTTTGCATTCATAAATTTTCTCTTGATGATAATGATCATATATATATATATATATATAATTGTGTTTGTTTGTAGTTGGGACGACGATAGGAGCAATGACAGGGGCAGTTTTGGGGATGAAAAGTAAGAGAAAGATTGGATTAGTACATGGAGCTGCTGTTGGAGCATTCACTGGAGCTTCTTTTTCCCTTCACGCCGTTAGTGCTGCGTTTTCTCTCTGGATTTCATTTCATGACAATGAACCTCCCTCTTTCCCTCTCTTCGTGAGTCCCTCTTCATCTTTCTCATTTTAGAATCCGCTTTAATGACAGTTTCGTGCATTTATTTATTTATTTTTAATCTTTTTTTTTTATCAATCAAAAGAGAACCGCTATTGATAAAACATTCAATACAAAGTAAATAAGCATTACATCAATAAATGGAGAGAAAGATGGTGCAAATATCATCATAGTTTTCATTCCCATTATCAACTAGGTTGACACCAAAAAGTAAACACAATCATCTGACAACACCACCCTAAGGCTGGTGAGAAACCAACCAAAAAGAAAACAAGAAACCAGCAACAACCGTAGCAGTCCACCCACATTATTTATTTATTTTTAATCTATAATTTGTAATTTGTGTACAATTAGTTCATGGCCCCACGTAGTAACCTTGGTTAAAATAATAGGTGGACTTATTTAAAGTCTTATAAATAAAGGATTTTGTTCGTCTGCTTGTAACAATACCGGACTTGTACAGGCATCCATACATATAGAGAGAGAGAAGGAGAAAGAGATTTGATACTCAAATTTATAAATGAACTTCCAATTCATGTTTACACTTGAGTTTTATTATTGGGATCTTGAATTTAATTGTGAATTTGTGAATATCAAGAAAAAAATGCAAGAAATTCATGATATATATATTTTTTAATTCATAACAAAGATAGTTTATATTATAATTTACATATAGTTTGAACTCAAATTTATGTATGGATTTCTGATTCATGTTTACACATTAATGTGATATAGATTGAGGTTATCACAAGCCTTCTCAAACCAACACTAGTGTACCTGGGAGAAGAGTTTGGTCCAGGCATGCATGGCCCAGTAAGGAATCAGGTAAAGCTTTATTTATTCCAAAATCACTATCACATAGCTTTTGAAAAGTCGTGAAAAGTCATGAAAAGTAAGATAGGCCAGGTTTAGTAGGACTTATTTTTAACTTATTTCAATTTTTAACTTAATTTAAGTTATTTTGATATGTTTAGTTCAGTTTAACAATACAGCTTATAGCTTTTTATAAGTCAAAAATCAACTTATTCTTTGAGTGGAGGAGAAAAAGCTTCATTTATAAGTAAAAAATAAGCTTATGCCTTGTTTAGGAACATGCTAATTTAGTAACTTTTTGACTATTTGGCTAAAAAGGTAGGTAAAAAAAACTTGTATGTTTGGGATGATTTTTTGGCTAATTACGAAAAGATGTGCAAAAAGTAAAGAGAAAAGAGAATCTTTGACTTTTTTGTATGAGTTGTTGGCTTTTTGGCTAATTTAATAACTTTTTGGCCAATTGGCTAAAAAAGTAAGTCCCCAAACGGAGCCTTATAAGCTATAAACTATAATCACTTTCCCGCAGTTCTACCAAATGGGGCCATAGACATATCCATTTTGGGAAGATGGTTAAAAAGTTAAAAGATGGCTTTTAATCATCTTTTTAAAACACTTTCTAAAATATCACCGAGTTGTTTTGGGAAGTAAGTTAAAAATTAATTTTTTTAATTTTTTAAAATATTTTAAAAAAAAATATGTAAAAAAATAGAGAGATAATGTGACTCAAAATAGATTAAAAGTCAAAAAGCGACTTTTAACATTTTACCAAAAGAGGCCATATACTCGAATCCCGAATCGATTTTGATCCTTTCCATTCTAGGTATGTAGTGGAGGATTTTTATTGCATATCTAATGATTATGAAATAGGGATGCAAATTTATTATTATTTTAAATTAAACATGCTTGAAATTTATTAGGCAAGTTATATTAGTAGTCCCTATATTTTAGTTTTTGTATCGTTTTGATTTCTAATTTTCAATTATCTCGATTTCAGTTCTGAATTTATGATTTTATCTTAATTTAATTGAATTAATTACAATTTTTTTTAATATAGAAAATTTGCACATAAGCATTATGTGTCATGTTTTTATAAGTAAATTGGCAAACTATTTTAATTTTGTGAGTTCACTCGGTCATAATTTTTCTCATAAAACCTTAATCATTGTTATCAATTGGACCAAATTGATACATATTTAAAATTGAGCTAATTAAAATAATAGTGACAAAAATGACACATTGAGTAAAATGTAGAGACTGCTGATATAATTTACTTAATTTATAAATAATTAGGATGTGAATGCTGATGATGATGATCAGGTGGCCACTGTTGAAACAAACAAACAAGTCCCAAGATTTATAGACAGAAAGGGAGGCAATGGTTTACATACAGGTTCAATACTTGATAAGCTCCCAAAGACTAGAATCACAGATAAGAATATCTATGACTCTTCAGGAAATAGAATCTCCTGCTCGGTTTGCCTTGAGGTATATATCTCACCTTCAATTTGATACTTTAATCAGTTTTGGAATGATAATATGGGACGGGATTGGACATGAAAGAAAAATAAACGAGTAATCATATTATCTGATGTAGAAATAGTTTGGATTAGACGCTTGAATTATGAATATCGTCTAGAAAATCTTCTATTAATCGAGAAGCTATTAGAATTTCTCAATATTTATTCACACTTTAAATTTCTAGGCTTTCAAGATGGTAGCCTTAAGATAGATGAATAGAGAGAAAATTTATTGTTTTTGGAGTATCTATATAATGTTGAGTATGAGCCCTTATATAGGCATAAATGACAAACCATGTATACCTCATGATTAGGGCACACTATGTGTACTATATGTCTAAGACCATGTGTCCCTCATGGTTTTCAATACCATGTGTTTTTCGTGGTTAAACCATGTGTGAATGGACCATGTGTACCATGTAGCCTTCAAATGTAGGCCACACCATATGTACTATGAGGTCACACCATGTATATTTCCCACATGATTTCCAACAAGACACAAGCAAGAAAATATTGAGTGATTTTCACTTTTAGGCGGGAGATTATTAGTAATGAAAGATACATACATATACATACATACATATATATAGAATAAAAAAAAAAAAAAAAAGAATAAGAGAAAAGAAAGATATATATATATATATATGTATATGTATATATATATATATATATATATAAACAAAGATTAAAGATTAAAAATTAGAGATATAGGTGTGAAAAATGAGAGATACATGAAGGTTTTGATATTTTGCTTTTAATTATTATATTTAATAAATTAAATTATATATATATATATATATATGAATTTTTACTTTCATTAAATTTTTAACAAATTAAGAAAATGGGATTGGGAAAATAAATCTCGTCCCCTCTCTATTTTATTAGATTTTACTTTATTTATCTTTGTATTTTTACATTAATTGCATTAGATTTGGTCTATTTAAACATTACTAAAAAAAAATAAATTATGTGTAATTATACTAAAATTATGAATTTTGTTGTATTTTTTTTAAATCTTATGAAAGATTGGTGTATTTTCCTCTTTATTTAATTTTTTTTTTTTTTTGAAGTATCAAAAATAACCTAGAAGAGATTGGTGAATTATACGAAGGAGGCCCGCTAGTTCATATGCCCGCTATTGGATATTTTTTGGATAAATTTTTAGAAATATAGAGAATTATAGTACGAATGGCTCCCTATAAATTGAGTCCACGCTTGAACTTTTTCAATCAAAATAGAGTGGAACTCGTCCTTATATTGTGTTTAAATCATAAATTTAGATAAAAAATCTAAAAAAAGAAAAATGAAAATTAAGAAGAAGAAAAAAAAAACCTTTATTAGTGATAAGCCCATTTTTATGAAGAAATATGGTATTTAGATTCAATGATTAATCTTAAATTTTTTTTTCTTTTTTTGTGTGATAACAACCTAATTAAAGTTGGATTTCCAAAAAGTATATGACACAGTCAATTGGAACTATCTCCTCCAAATGCTATCAAATTTTGGATTCGGTGATAAGTGGGTGAAGTGGATTCACACTTGTATTTCCTCAGCAAGAATCTCTATGTTGGTTAATGGTTCACCCACACTTGAATTATGTCCCCAAAAAGGGTTTAGGCAAGGTGATCCATTATCACCTTTTCTTTTTAATGTGGTGGCTGAGGGTTTGAACCTACTTCTTGCAAGAGCAAAAGAGCTGGGCTTGGTCAAAGGAGTAATCATTGGGTCAGATGCCATCAACATCTCCCATCTCCAATACGCAAATAACACAATTATTTTTTGTGAAGCTGAGTGGTCTAAAGTGCTAACTGTCAAGAGAACACTTAGATGCTTTGAGATCATTTCTGGGCTAAAGATCAACTTTCATAAGAGTGGGGTTTGTAGAGTAGGATTATCAGAGGAGTGTGTGAAAAATTTTGCCTCAAGGCTGAACTGTACATATCAGAAGCTTCCATTAAAGTACCTTGGTTTGCCATTAGGGGCAAACCCATCTAGGAGGGCCACATGGAAGCCTATGGTGGACAATTTCAAGAAGAAACTGTTATGGTGGAAGAGGAGGCTGCTATCTTTTGCTAGCAGAGTAACACTTATCAAATCTGTCCTTTCCTCCCTACTTGTATACTACATGTCTCTCTTTAGGCTGCCTAGAGGTGTGGCAAAAGAACTAGACAAGATTCAAGCAGCCTTTCTGTGGGGTGATTTAGATGTGAGAAGGAAAGTTCATTTAGTAAAATGAAGGGATTTAACCATGGATAAGAAACAAGGTGGGCTGGGGATAAGAAACCTAAGTTTATTGAATAATTGCCTTCTTGCTAAGTGGTGGTGGAGGTTTGGGAAGGAAGATAGTTCATTATGGAAGCAGGTCATACACAGCAAATATAAGCCAGAAGAGGGTAGATGGCTTCCATTCCATGTGGAGGTGACAAATATTTCAAGAGTTTAGAGTGACATTATATTTGTTGGTGATTCTAATAGCAGCTCGTTCAATTATTATTTGGGTAATGTTGAAATCAAGATTGGTAATGGGGAAAGAATCAGTTTCTGGGTTGATAATTGGATGGGAACTATGTGCTTGAAGTCCCAATTCCATAGACTTTACTCTTTATCTGAGGATAGAGGTATCACTTTGAAATTGCAGTGGACTAGGATTAGACAACACAATAATTGGGATCTCAGCTTCAGACGGCCCTTATTAGCGTGGGAGGAAGATGAACTACAGAGATTAAGGGTTGTTTTAGGTGAGGACCCTGCATTGAGATTGGAATCAATAGATACGTTATGATGGAAATTTGACCCTACAGGTATGTTCACTGTCAAAAGTGCTGCTAAATGATGTGAATCTTTGAATGGTCCTAATCTGGTAATTCCTGATCTGATCTGGCATAATCCCTCAATTCCTAAAGCCTAATTCTTCTCTTGGTTGGCTTGGAAAGGGAGGATAAAGTCCTCTGACCACTTACATAAACTTGGTATCCTTAGTGCAGCAGTTAACTCTGACTGTGTATTCTGTCAGACTGAGATTGAATCTCTTAATCATGTTCTGCTGTTGTACCCCTTTGCTTGAAAAGTTTGGTCCAATCTAATTAAGTGGTGGGGTTTGCTCTGGGTTTCCCCTAGCTTAGTGGTTATGCTAATGCACTGGTGGTTGGGCTGGAAGGTTAGGAAAAAGGAAAAGCAAATGTGGAGAGCAATCCTGATTGCTAGTCTATGGTCCCTCTGGAAGTGTAGAAATGACTATCTTTTCAATGGGCTGCAACCTATCTGTGAAGATCTTTGTGTGCTTATTAAATTTAGAGTGGCCCTTTGGCTAAAAACTCACTCAATTGGGCAAGGTTACACAGTGGATGAGTATGTGTTTAATCTCCATCAAGTTCGAAGCTGTATGTAGTGTGTCTGGTAGGGCCTTGTAGTAGAATTGCAGCTGCTTTGCCTCAGATTCTGTTTCATTTTCCTCTATTGTCATTTTGTAATTTTTTGGTCTGCTTTGTTCAACTGTGGTGGTTCCCCTATGTATTTGGTTCAGTATGGTTCAATATTGGTTTAGGCAAGGGAGTTGACTCCAGCCCTGGTGAGGCTGGCTTTGTGAGGCTTGTATTACAGAGCTGAATGCAGGCTGTGGCTGCTACTGGTCTTGGATGTTTGCAGTGATTTCTTTGATTGTTTGACTCCAGCCCTGTCTTCTGCTAGCTGTCTTCAATGGTTGAGCTGAAGCTAGACTGATGTTGCTGTTGATTCAAAGTTTATACTGTTACTGCTGTGGACTGCTGCGTGTCAAGTTCTATTTTGCTGGTCTGCCTTATTCAGGTGTGAAAGTATGCTATTGTTGTGAGAGGATGGCCTGTTATGCAATGCTGTTGTTTTTTGCTTTGCTTTGTTTTTAGTTTTGTTTCAGATTATGCTGCGTTGGCTCAAGCTTTATTCTTCTGCTTCAGTCTGTTGCTTTGGTCTGTATCAGGCCTTGTTGTTGGTATGCTCTACTCAGCTGTGGTTTGCTATGTGTTAAATTCTTTTTTGCAATGCTTCTGGTCTGTTCTGCTTTGTTTCTCAGTGTCAATTTGCAATGCTGGTGAAGGCA
Organism: Camellia sinensis; assembly: GCF_055761805.1. Lineage (NCBI taxonomy): Eukaryota > Viridiplantae > Streptophyta > Magnoliopsida > Ericales > Theaceae > Camellia > Camellia sinensis. Next base: position 22,025,663 of record NC_138966.1, read on the forward strand.
GGCTAGTATGTATGTTACTGCAGCTGAGTGTTAATTTAGTTAGTGAAGATGCTAGGATTAATCAAATGCATGGAAAATCAGTTGAAGTGCTTTGGGAACTCATATCCATCAGTTGAAGTGCTTTGTTTCTCAGTGTCAATTTGCAATGTGGCCCTCCTTGAAGGTCTTAGTTGCCTTAGAAATAATGGCTAAGCTAGCAGAGGATGCTAAGAGTATTAATCATTAGTTATGGTCATTGCAACCTCTGCAACAACATCTACTTCATCAGTAGTAGCCTCAGTAGTGGAGTTAGTTGATTCAGCATTCATAACATCATCAATTGCTTCAGTATATGCCAATGCTCTGCTGTTGTGCTATGCTCTGCCTCTGGCTGCTGTTTTGGGGATTTTGTGTTGGTTGGTTTATTTTGATGAATGGTTGTCTATGCTGTTTTCTGTCTTTGATGAATATTTGTTTTGGTCTCTCATTGTTGGTCTTTCACCAACTCTGGGGGTGCTAGCAAATGATAGGATGAGCTAAATAGTGCCAACCTCGTTGGGATGATTTAGCCCATTATGATGCTTTTGCTCTTCTCTTTTCTTTATTGATGTAATTCGTTTTGTACTTTTGTACTTGTTTATTCCATCAATAAAGTTCTTTTTTGACCGATCAAAAAAAATAAAAATAAAAAAGGAATAGCTTGATGGATAATGTAGATAAAGTATTTTCTTATTGGGCATGATGTTCAAGTTGAACTTTATTGCTGTAAGATGTAGTTTTTCTTCCTTATACTATCTAAATACAAAACTTAACTTCAAGCTTTACCTTATTTTGATCCTTTAGAGGGCTATTGTGGGGTTATGGAATAAAGTCCACTGTTTCTTTCAGTGGTGTTGACCTGCAGTGAGGTTGAGATGACTAGTGGTGATTTGGGCATGACTTATGTTTTAACTTTTTTATTTATTCCAAAAATGTGTATAAAAAAAAGCAAAGATGTGATGTAATAGTAATAAATTAATAAATAACTTATTTAGGTGATACACAAACCCTCTATTATATGGGACATATGAAAAAAAGCGATGACAAGTTGTTTAAAAAAAAAATAATAAATAAAGGATAAAAATAATATCATCATGCTTGTGATATATATTTTGCAAGAAATTCTGAGAACTCCATGGAAAATAAAGGAATAAAGATCAATTCTAGACCATTGAGAGAATGTTGTCCAAACAAGAAATTTTAAAAACACCACCAAAAAGATTGATTTTGGACGATTGAGAATGTTGTCCAAATAAGAAATTCCAACAATAATGTCCTACTTTGTGCAACACGTTTGTATTGTCAATCCCTTTTCATGAGTAATAATATATATTTATATTAAATTTTATACAAAATGACTTCTTTTTTTTTTTTTTTGTGGATATTAGTGTCCAGATTAACTTCTACGCATCTCAATTAATCACAAGGCTGTGAGTTAATGATCAAGCTATGAGTCAATATTTGTAGTAATGTTTTCTATGAAGTTTGACTTTTTTTTTTTTTTTTGTGGTTCTGAAATCAGTAATGTTAATGGTGATTAAATTTAAATATTGAATATTATTGGATTAGCATTAATGTATTAGTTTAATTTTTTTTTTTTTTTTTAATCTTTGTGACAAAACATATTATGATATATCAACTATTGGTAACACATTCATTTCACGTCCAAAATCTAATATTTAAATTTAGCTAATGTTATTTCTTAAAAAATGTGAATTCGATTGATTAACAATAAATAAATTAAAAAAAAAATCTAGCTAGCTTCTGTCCTTGGATTTGTGAAAACTTCTCCATCAAGTTATTAGGAAATGTCAACTTGTTTTGTTAACAATAAAAAACCTGGCTTGCTTCTCTCGTTGGAATTGTGAATAATTTTTCACTCTGATGTTTTTTAATATTTTTTATATATCTATATAGTAAAAATCTTTAATATATTTTTGTCTTACTAGGACATTTAGATGGTTCAGATCTGTTCAAATTATAAAATAATAGTTGAAATATATTTTTTAAAAAATATCCTATATGTGTATTTTCTACTTTCCCGCTTCTTTCTCTTACCTTTTGTTTTTTTCACTCATCATTCCATGATCCCACGATCCCACCTTTCTCCCTCTTTTCTTTTTATTCTTTTATTTTCTCCCATTTTTATTTTTCTCCCCGTTTGTTTGTTTGTTTGTTTTTTTTATTTTTATTTTTATTTTCTCCTTTTTGTCTTAGAGATACATTTTGTTTTAAGGATTGAGATTAATTTCCAAATTCATTAAGGGTCAAGATTTCTTTATACCTTCTTTCCCTCCCTTTTTTTTTCTCTCATGTAATCTCTCTTTATCTCCTGCCCACTTTCCTTCCTTTTCCCTTTTTATTTTCCTTCCTATTTCTTTATTTTTTTTTATTTTTCTCTTTTTTACTCATTTATTTTATTCACACGGCACTAGTACTATTATATTTAGTGAAAGTTAGACTTAGTATCCAAACCTTTAATTATAGGTATGAGAATAATTATATCAAATTAAAAAATTATAGTCTAACAATGGATATCTACAAAGCCTAACAAACACCACAAAAAAATAGCACATATGGGTAGAGGCTGACGTATTTTGATCCTTTCTTTTACATGTTTGTAGTTGAGAATTTTTATTACATATCTAATAGTTATGAATAAAAATATAAAATTTTAATTATTTTAAATTAAGAAAAGATCATTATACTTATTTTTCCAAAACAAACCTCAAACATCTTGAATAAGAATGTACATAATTGGTCAACTGAACTAATTCAAATATAACTAGTCAAGAGAAAAAATAAAATGATTATTAGCTCTTAGAGAATAATAATTCTATACATACTAACAATCTTACTAAAAATACAAGAAGTTAAATATGATTGGTTATGGGAAAAAAAAATTACATTTAACCATCAGTGATGTTTGTATGTTTTTAATAAGATTGTTAGTAAAAATTTAAGTAAATACAGCATTGCTCAGAATGAATGAATGAAAAGTTAGCTAAAAAGATCTATTTAACTAACTTGTTAGAGATGTCCCTTTTTTTTTTTTTGAAGATGCCCTAACTTAACTAATATATATTTGTAAATTCAAAACCCAAATTCATTTTCTTAAGGCCTCGTGATAAAATGTTATGGAGGGGATTGAGGGATTGCTAATTCTGTAGGATTCACGTGAAACTTACATTTTTTTTTTAAACTTCATTTTATTTTATTTTTCATATAACACTGTTTGATTTGAAAAATGTTATGGTGGGTATTGCTAACCTCCGATGATATTGGTAATCTCGTGATCATGGGATTATTAGTTAAATTATTTTATCCAATAATAAAACATAATCATTTCTTGTCCTTCCATTCTATATTTTCTCTTGGCTAAATTACACTTTTCTTAAAATTTGATAAAAAAAACACAATAAATTATACGATTTTGATATAATTACATAGAATTTTCTTGAAATTCATATAACATTTAGCTCTTTTTTCATTAATAATTTAGTAGTTATATAGATTAAAAAAAAATGATATTATGGTCTATTACATGAAAATATATATTTTACGTTATTTGTTTTTGTGTTTTCGCACCATTTGCGTTACTTTTAATTTACTTAGGGATTGTTTGGGGTATCCTAAATAAGTGTACTTTTTGAATTTTTGGACTAAAAAGTTGAGGAAACAAATATAATTGTTTGGGATAATTTTTTGTCTTTTTATGAAAAAATGTGTATTAAAATATTGTATAAAATGGCAAAATTATGTTTTTACCCCTACATGGTAGACTCATCAGTGACAGGCGGCAGAGGATAGTACAGCTTGGTTGAAATGGTGCATGAGGATTCACGAGTACTGTTGGGCCGTGGGGGCTCACCACGGGCCTCGTTTCGATAATCTGAACTATTTAATGTGTAGAGCTCGTTGAGTACTATTTGGTTATGAAAAATTATTTTAATCGGATATCGATAGCTATGTGACCAAACAGTTTTGTATGAAATTAATGGATGGTGAAAAATAAACGGCTGAAAAAAATCTGATTTGATCACATAGCTATCTATATCCGATCAACGTGATTTTTTACAGGCATATAGTACTCGACGAATTTTATATATTGAACGGTTCAGATTATCAAAACGGGACCCATGGTGGACTCCCACAGGCCCAACATTATCCTCCAACTTAATGTACATATATATCTATTTTTTTTTTTTTTCATTTGACAGACCAATATGTGCTGAACCATCAATTCAGTACCAACGTTGTCCAGTCGTTGGTTTGTATTAAAATATTGTGTGAATTAATTTTTTTATATTTTTAATTTGTGAATAGTGGTAACTTTTTAACTTTTTTAGTCATTTTTTGACTTTTTAGATTTTTCCTGGTATTCCAAACCATGCCTTAATCTTATTAAAAGAAGGTCAGTATAATTATATTAAAACTGTAAGACTTACTGTATTTTTTTCAAATCTCAAGAGAGGTCAGGGTAATTTACCCTTTTCTTTTATATATAACCTAATCTCTTATATATTACTAATTTCAAATTTAGAAGATATTATGTTGGCGAAATATAGAAAAATAAAATAAAATAAAATTAGTGAAAACTTTACGACGTTAAAAAGAGAAGTTCATATACTTTTCTATGAAACTGGTGGGCAAGTTTGGCAATAGGTTATTTTAGTAAAAAAATTAAAAAGTTAATTTTTTTTTTCTATTTTTTTATATTTTTTTTATAAAAAATTAAAAAATCAACTAAAATAAGTAGTTCACAAAACAACGTACATTCCTCTAAAAAGATATTTGCTCTTTCAAAATCACACAATGATTTAAATCCAACGTTCTCACTTCTCCCATGTAGGACTAAATTTTTGGTCAAAGAAAAGCAACAAGAATTTTCCGAATTCATTACACACTTCTAAGTTAACAAGATATGAAAAGTATATTGCCCCTTTAAAATCATGATTGAATTTTTTTCAAGTTCATATTTAATTTTGTGACAATTGTTCGGCCTATGGGTGGTCCATTACAAGTCTTATTTCGATAATTTAAATTATTCATTTTATATATCATCTGTGTAGAAAAAATAAGAAATATTACACAGCGAAAATAAACGAATTCGAGCATATCTTTTACACTCAAACCGAATATATGGATCATGTGGGTGAATCACGTGCCTCCATTGATATCTTTGAATAATTCCCAGCAGTGTAATAGAACTATTGGAGAACTACCTACACTCTTTACGGTACAAAAACTATTATGTGTTTCTATGAAGAGAGAAAGAATAGAGAGTCTAAGAGAGAGAGAGACAGAGAGAGAGACTGATTACCCATACGGTTAAATTCTTACTCTATCAAATATAATACGTATATTATGTGAGAGAGTTATAACCACCCACAACTCTATATTCTCAAGAGATAAGATAGTGGGTTAATCACACTTATCCCCAAGATAAGTTAATCAGAGTCCACTTTGACTAGGTCTCTCCTTGTGGGTCTTGGGTCATGCCATCATGAGCAACCCAATTGGGTATGGGTTCTAAACCTAAACCAATTTCCAATACCTTCCACTCGAACATGCATTGGCATGACACCACGTTTCCTTTATCTCAATCTATCCATTGAACATGATCATACTAGCTAGTAGACCATGCGACTACTGAGAACACCTGCATGTGGGAGCTCCACGCTAGAAACTCAAAAGAGACAGCATAAAGACAACAACCCAAAAATAAAAAAAGTGTCACATATACCCCAGACTCATCCAATTACGTTGGTCCAAAAACATCTCTAATCCCTCAAAAAGAACATATTTGAACCTCTCAAATATTGTAATATATCCACACTCAATCCGCTTCTCATACAGAGTGATGTGAGTTGCCGGCAATGAATATACAATAGAGGTGTAATACTAAATGATATTCCCAACGCTCTTATGCCATTTAGTTTAGGATTGACCGCTTTTCCAGTGGTGTCTCTTAAGGTCGAATCATACATGATCGCGGGCAACATACTAAAGTAGCAGAACATTAACCCCTCGCCTTATAACCTAGTCAAAGGTCACAAAAGGGTATAAAAGTGAAAGTCATATCAATGATGACACGTAAGACTCATACGGTAAAGAAATAGGGATTCATTCTCTCACCTCATTACTTGGTCGCCAAGCACATATAGTATCAATACACACGCTACAGTGGAGTAGCTCTTCCAAAGAGCACCGTCACACTCGATACACTGTACATATTTTAGTCTAGTCATTGTTAAGCGCGGAAGTTGTTTTCTAGCGCCTAATCCAAATTCTTTATTTGCTCGCCTTCCAGGTGTCGAATGAGATCTTGCATCTAGCTAATCAAAACAGGCACAACATGGAAAATGGATACTAACATCCATGTTTAGTCTTTATTGCAACCTCATCTTGGTTGCAACCAAGGCAACATATATAGTGGATAATTTAAGCCTCTTTTGGCTCCAAATAAAATAAACCACTAGTTTCATCCTTGCTCGCTTTCAAGCGCTAAGGCGATTACTCGTGCGAGTGAGCCAATCTTGCCTGCTGACATCATCACTTGCTACTCATTATGACATAAATGATAATAGCATCAATATCCTATAATCTCACAAAAATAAGTGATCGATTAAAGAAATACAACCACAATTTGCGTAATTCTAAATTCCAAGCATAAGCCATATCAGCACCTCTTGCGATAAGCATATATAACAGAATCCACCATGTGCGCCTCATGTGAAATGGTTCAAGATCACTACCTCTTGCGCAATTACATCTCTAAAGATCTTTTGGTGACCAATTTGCATTCATTCAAAATGCGTCCAACTAGTGCATTGAATCTTACAAGGAGCAAATTTATAAACTATTAGTAGAGCATCCTATCCACTGTCTAATGAGTAAGGTCAATGTTTTAACTCCTCAGTTGGCCATTTAAAAAAGATAACACTCATCATGCCGAATACGCCTACATAGCATACTTCAGGCTTTTACAACAAAAGATAAAGGAATATAGGTCAATTGTTTCTCCCAGAAACAATTTGAGGATCTACTCAATAGCTGAGGCTCTAACTTTTACCGATAAGTAAGTCAATGGGTTTGCAATTTCGCATCTAGAATCATTCTAGGATATTCCTTATGTAAGTCATCAAAGGCAAACCGAGTATTCTCCTAGAACAATCCCTAAGAACTATACATCCGAGCATATAAATTACACCACCCATGTCTATGATGTCTTAAACAGATGAAAGTCAACCCTAGATGATGAAAACCCTATAAAATTCTAACTCATAATGACTAAGTAAGGAAAAACTTCTTTTGGACCATTGATCATGCCTCAATGGTCTTTATCGATCATCGTTGGCCCATCATAGCTCGATGAAATCTAAGAACCACTATTTGAATAATTGTTTTAGGCCGTAAAAGATTTATTGGAATTAGAAATCTTTCTGCGCTCATAACTTTTCGCCATAAAAGCAAAAGGAAAATCCATATGGAACTACTTATCCAATTCTCCAACGAGAAGTTGGGTCACAATATCCACAAAATAAAGTTTCAAACTCATGTCAATTATAGCCTAAGTCGAAGTAACCTCACTCCCTAGGAGGAAGTCTTCTCATAATCTACACTTCCTCAATGGTGCGACTTTTCGGTATCTAACAAGCCTTATGTCTCAAAAAGTGACTATCCAATCGCTCATTACTTTAGAACAGTTTTGTGTCATAGTGGAAAGTCAACCAAATCCTACAAATGGTTAATTCTCAAAGACTTTGTCTTAAAATAAACATTGATCCACTTTCTAAAAGTATGGGACTAGAGAGTCTTTAGCATTATCCTAGGCTCTTTATCATCTTGCAGAGTAATCATGAATGTTTCCCTCTCAATCACCTAGTGGAAAATTTTCACATTCGTTACCACGCAACTAAGAATGTAGAATATTCTTCTCTAATTGAGTAATCCACTAGTAGGCAGGTCACTCCCACTATCCCTAGGATATTAGAAATTTCTTTCCATTCTGAACTAGGCTACATAAAGTGCCATACTTAGAATTCTTTATCTTATAGAGTTCCAAAACTCTATTCACGTCACCATTACTAAGAAAACTTTATATGACTTAGTTGCACTCCCACAAAGCTGCTCACCTATAAGCACATGACCCGGAGGGTTTACATGACAACATACAATAATGTGTCACATGACCCTAAGCATTTACAAGACAACATACAATAATGCTCCATAGAACTCTAGGTCTTAACTTCGCTACCTTATGAGAAGTAAAATAAAGATAAGCTGCTTCATGGTTACAGATCACCCACAAATGGCTCTCCGCTAACCTATTACTCAAATGGAGTGTAAAATCTAATATGAAGGTTACTTAGTTAGGGACATAGGCAACAAACTAAAGTGTAATTCCCAATTGGGAAACATATTGCGCCATTATCCACCTCACATAAACAATACTTAATTTCTTATCTCTACCACACCATTGTGTTGCTGAGTACTAGGAATAATCAATTTTCCAAACATCTCTTTCTCTTCATTGAGCTTTCTAAAAACAACTCAAATAGATACTCGCCACCTCGGTCAAAAATAAAAGGACGAAAGCTCTTACCTAATTGATCTCAACCTCATATGTGCAATGTCAAAAATCATCTCAAAACTTTTGACTTATAGGAGATCAAATAGTCTTGACTAAGATGCATATCATAATTAATAAATATGTCAGAGATTGGGGCTAGTTATCATACCCTAATACATATCTAGTCACAAATATTATTAGGGACTAAACGCCCCAATACAGATGCCCTTCTACGGCTTTCCTACTTACTTGTGCACAACCATTGCGAACAAAGTTACACATTCACATGAGAGCAAGATGTCGCAAGCGAGTGGGCCCAAGAGGGTCTACTCAAACCATCCATGTCATCTTCTCATTAATGTGATTAAGTACAATAAGCCACAGGTTCATAACCAATGTCATAAACTAATTCCAATCATCTTAACGTGTGAGTTCTAAAAAACAAGTGTAAATGTTTAGGTCTAACTAGGTAATAACTCATGACCAACTAGTGTTCACTAGATCATAAAAAGATGTCATGGAGATATCAAGTGTGCCTAAGTCTCAATTTTAACTAGTAAATGCTAATCCCCTGCACTTTTAAGTCAATTTTATTCTCTATACACTTTACTGTATCTAGTTGAAACATAATGATACTTTCTTGGCATCTCTGTTTCTCGCTTCATAGTTAATTGCAATTAATTCTACTATCCACATGAAGGAGAGAATAAGCTATCAATCTATAACAGCTCCTGAAACAACTTAAGCATGAATTAAGCTAAAGAATCTAATTCAACGCAATGCTCTCACGGGTAATGTGTCAAATTCTTAGAGTCATGACAACCTTGTCGGCCTTGACGTTTTCATTACAATACTGCAACTTTTGCGCTGCGTGGTAAATGCAATTCAAAAACATTAACCTGGCTAATGAATCATACAAAGAAGCACTTCCTCATGTCTCACACTCAAGTGTAAAAACAATAAATGTCCAAACTTGGACAAGTTGGCAGTGCTAATAGATTTTGTAGCCACTAGGTGCTAATCTTCTTACTTTAGTGTAAATAGATTTTGCAGCTTCTAAGAGCTAATCTTTTAACTCCAAGTGATACTTTAACGCATACTATCATATAGTACGCGAAATTTTGCTCCATCCACTCACATTAGTTAGGTAGAGAGCAAAATACTACTTGTATTGACACTCGTCTTACACTTAATGACTAGCTCATTTAAACTTGCATTTCTTGGATGACGTAACTCTTAGATGTTGCTTCATCTAATTATGCAACATTATTACAAGTCAAATTACAAAGTCAATCCGCACAGCTCAATGGTCAAGATCATATCTAGATCTATTGAGGGCTTACTAATTTCACTACTCCAAACTCGTCAATCAAAACTACTTAGCATGCCACTAATCATAGCGCACACATCAGTTTTCATTGCGCCAAACAACACATCAAAACCACGACGACGTTGAGTTATGTTTCCTTACTTTGGCTCAATTAAGGTCTGACTTAAAATCTCCAAGATTTTTTGTTTATCTAAATAATAGGATTACTTCGTTCATATTTGAACATCTCTACTAAGTCTAAATTAACCACATTAACTTCTATAAACTAAGTCAATTAGAGAGAAAAAAATGCGCATTGTGATTAATTTGATTTGTATATCATAATATAAATTTGCCGCAAAAAATCTAAATTACATAGTGACAATATTACACAAGTCGCAAGATCGAAAATGCGCTATACTCGTAATCATCTTTTGAGCCACAAGTGAGACACAAAAATATTGATTTTCGGAAGTAAATCCACAAAGATTTCTCTCAATCGAACAACCTTCTACTAATTATGGCATATCTAAAGCATGATAAAATATTAATTCCACATGATAATATCTCAATGTAATTCATAAAAAAAAACATACTAAAATATTTAATCATGGAATTAGAATTCACCAATATAAATAAATCATGCTATTTAAAATAACAACATATTAGAAGTTATAATCATTCAAAAGAGCTTAACATGTTGTATACAGTATTTAAATAATGCCATGACATATTTTTATAATTTATGCAATTTTCTGAAATTTTCTAAAATTACAAGTAATTAATAATTACACAAAAAATCAAAAATAAATATTACAAAATCTGAAAAAATATAAAAAAATAAACCAATAAATAAGATTACGTAGCAATAGTGTACTACAAAAATTTTAAGTTCAAAATCCAAGTCATGCTCTCCTAAGAGCAATTTAATGTGAAAATACTGAATAATTCATTAATAAAAAATATTTTTTTTTAAAAAAAAATCTGAAACTTTAAAGTTTGTAGAAATATGATTTACAAAGTCTAACGATATAAGTCATGCTTCAATCAAAATTATAGCAAATATTTTACAACTAATTAACATAGTTTTAAATTTTAGGAAAGCCAAAACAGGGCCCTTTGCCCATCAGCAGCTACCAACCTTGCTTACATCAGCGTCAAGACTTCAGTGTGATGACGTTAGTGCATGCCAATTCGCTTTCATACTGTACCTAAAAGTATGGTTTGAGTTTTCTTTTTAATCTTACCTAACATATTATTTTAAAAGTTTCGGATTCTAAATATATATTTTAGCAATATAAAAACAAAGCATATAAAATTAACATTCAGTCAAAATTACGAAAGTTAGATATGAATCTCTATTTTTTTCAGAATCCGATCATTTGATTTTTTTGAAAACTTTGCAAATATACTCTATATTATATTGATTGCAACATATAAAAAATTTAGAACGATCAAAGATGATTAAGAAAATATCAATTTCTATGTATAAATCATATCTATACATATATTCATGCACATATAATACGAAAACACCAAACAATAGTTCTGATACCAATGTAGGGAAAATAAGAAATATTACACAACAGAAATAAACGGATTTGGATATACTTTTTACGCTCTAACCGAATCCATGAATCATGTGGGTGAATCACATGTCTCCATTGATATTTTTAAATAATTCCCAACAATGGAGTAAAATTATTAGAGAATTATCCACACTTTTTACAGTACAAAACGCTATTATGTGTTTCTATAGAGAGAAAAAAAATAGAAAGTTTAGGAGAGAGAGAGAAAGATAATGATTACTCATACGGTTAAATTCTTACCCTCGCAAATATAATACATGTATTATGTAAGAGAATTATAACCACTCACAACTCTATCACCTGAAGAGATGAGATAGAGATGAGATAGTGGATTAATCACCCTTATCTCCAAGATAAGTTTATGGGTTCTAAACCTAACCTAATTTTCAACAATCTGTAAAAAAAATTAAATCGATTTGATAATTATAATATTTTTATTTTATGCATTTGTCGCTTAAAAATAGACTCTAAAAAATAGATGATCTATTTTAAAAATATCTTTTATTTTTAAGAGAAACATGATAAAACCAAAGCGTTACAATTATCGAATTCATTTAATTTTTTTATAAATAATATATATATATATATATATATATATATATATATAATCTTATAAAATGAACAATTTGAATCATTAAAACCGAACTATAATAAACTCTAGGAAGCTTCCCCAGTTGGAAAATATAGAAAATTTTATAGAAATAGAATGAAGAATGACTTGGTCTGGGTCTCCACTTGTGTAATGTCAACCAAAATACACTCCACTCCAGGAGAGAAAAAAAGAATAGAGAAGACAAAGTAGTAGTAGTTGTAGCACATTAAGATAAAGTAGTAGTAGTTGTAGTACGTTGGGTGTTTTGAGAAAACGATTAAAATTTGATTTTTCAATTTTTTTTTATAATTTTTTTTTTTATTATGAGAAAGGAAATAGGTTAAAAGTTGATTGCAACCCACTTCTCAAAATGGTTTCGTGACTTTTTACCTCATTTTTTCTGCAAAAGATTCTTCATCATTTCACCACTACTAGTATATCATCTGGTTCCACATTCACAACAAAGATATACATATAACCACCACAAATATAGATACATATACACAAAATTACACAACGCTAGTTAATTTTCAAAAATACCCATATTTGTTGGTGGTGAGGTAATAATAATGGAGGTGTGGTCATGCCCAACAATCCCAACTTTGCAGAGGCCTTGGTGGTGGAGGTGGGTTAGTATTGGAGGAGAAGAAGAAAGGAGGAGGAAGAGAGAGTTATGCAGCTCTGTTTTTTCTGCTCTTCTTTATTACCTCTTCTATGCTTTCTTCTCTTTCTTCTTTGCTGTAGGTATGTACTCCCCTTTCTTCCCCCCCTCTCTCTCTCTCTCTCTCTCTCTCTCTCTCTCACACACACACACACACACACAGGATTTATGAGAATGGAACATATAAATCCCAAACTCCCTTACAAATCTAGTTGGGATGGACTATTAAATTTGTCCATAAAATTTTAAAGATTTGATTACACTGGGCATTTTTATATTTTTATTAAAATCTCATATTATTTATTTTCTCTTTTAATTATAGTAGTTAACTTTTTAAATTTTAAATAAAGTTGTCTAAAGTCTCAATAAAATCAAGATGGTTTAATATACATAATTTCTAAAGTACGTATTTTTTGTTGCATTTTGGTCTCCAAAATATACATTTTGTTTCATTTTTGAAACATTTTGATCCCTAATCTTTTAATTTTATTAATTTTTTTTCCCTCCCTTGCATAGCTCCAAAAAATACATTTCTTCCCGTTATTAATATTGAATTGTATTAACACGAACTGAACTATAACAATCACATATGCTAGAGATAAGAGTGAAAAAAAATTAAAAATTAAGAATTAGTGAGGTGTCGTTTGGTAACACTTACATTTTCTGTTTTCTGTTTATATTTATAAAAATTTAAAAAACTCAAATAAAAACTTGTTTGGTAAAATTTTTAATTTGTAAATCAATGATCTCAGTTTATAAATTTGATCAAAAAATGTGTTTCTATTTTGAGTTTTCAATTTTTTTTTTTTTTTTACCACCTAACACTAACCACCACCCGCCACAATTTTCTACCACCGTCTTCCGCCACTACCACCCACCAGCCAACCCCCACCACCACTCACCACCCACCTGCCACCAACACCCACCACCCGTCACCACCACCCACCTGCCACCCACTCGCCACCACCATCCACCCATCGTCACCACCACCACCACCACCACCACCCACCACCCACCTGCCATCCACCCGCCATCACCCGCCACCCGCCACTACCATCCACCGCCCGCCACCACCACCCGCCACCTACTTGCCACCACCACTCACCACCCACCTGTCACCCACTCACCACCCACCTGCCACCACCCACTACTACTACCACCACCACCCACTCGCTACCACCTACCACCCGCCACCGTCACCCACCCACCCACTACCACCACTACCACTCGCCACCGTCACCCACCCACCCACCATCACCACCACCACCCGCCGCCACCACCACCACCATCACCTACTTGCTACCACCCATCACTCGTCACCGTCACCCACCCACCCACCATCACCACCCACTACCATCCGCCACCCACCTGCCACCACCACTCACCATCCGCCACCACCACCCACTCGCTACCACCCACCACCTGCCACCGTCACCCACTCACCCACCCACCTACCACCACCACCACCACCACCCGCTACCTACCCGCCACCACCACCCGCCATCCGCCACCCACCTGCCACCACCACCCACCACCCACTCGCTACCACCCACCACCCGCCACTGTCACCCACCCACCCATCCACCCTCCACCACCACCACCACCACCACCCACCCGCTACCCACCACCCACCGTCATCACTTTCCACCATCGTCTTCCGCCGCCACTTGCCACCACCTGCTATTTCTCACTCTTTTTATATTTTTAAATTTTTTAAAACATTTTGCCAATTACCAAATGCGTTTGTAGTTTATGTTTTTTTAAAAATAAACAAGAAATAAACAAAAACCAGTTTATAAAATTTTTGTAAATATAAACTGAAAACGTAAACATTACCAAACACACCCTGAGTATAATAGAAAGCATATTTTTAAAACTATTACGTTGTGTTTGGTTGGGAGATTTGAGAATGGATTTGAAAATAAAAAGAAAGAAGTAGGTGAAATATGAGAAAAATGTACCTATATTTCACATTATTTCACACACTTTTTTTCATTTGCCTTTCCAAATTTCTTTTCAAATCTCTCAACCAAACACAACATTAGTGTAATAAATCGTAATTAATTATTACATGTCTTGGCCATCATCCTTATTTGTGAAACTAAAAACCTCGTGGGTCTTAATGAATTCACACAAAGCTTCCTATGTACATATTGATATACACAATGTCGCTCAAGCAGTTATTTTAAAAACACACCTTTTTTTGAACAGCCCAAATATATTAAGAAACCAAGGCTAAAGCCTTACAAAGTCCTTCAGGATGGTTACACACCCAATTAAAGGAAAGAACACCTTTAAGAAAGGCCCTAGCAATCCCATGAGTTGCTTTGTTAGTCTCACGAGGAGTCCACAAAGAAAAAAAAAAAAAATACTCTGGTTAGCTAATCTTCGAATATCCTCAATAATGAGAGCATAACTCCAGGGTGGATCATCCTCAAAGACACTTAAGCGAATGACTTCTTTGTTATCACCGACAATCTCCACATGAGATAGGTTTGGATCACGGGTCAAAAGGCACGCCCATCTGATTGCCATAGCTTCGCCTTGCATGACTGATCACACTTCTTTCATTCTGACCACCCCATCCAAAAGAGAGCCTTCAAAATCTCGGAGTAAAACAGCCATGTATGCTCTCAAAAAGCCGGGTTTAATTGCCATATCACAACTAGCTTTGAACCTCATTGGCAACGATAGAGACCACGACCTGGGAACATCAATCACAGGATTAGAGAGGCTTGGTGGACGATGATTTTGTATAAAGTGACTGGTGAATTCAAAGTGGTCTTTCTCAGCTATGTAGATGGTGGCAACCATATCAACGGGGTAATGATTAAAAGCAAATTGTTCCTGCTCTTCCAAATGTGCCACGCCAACCAAAGGATCTTGCACAAATAATCCACTCGATCATGCTTATTTTCGATAGCCTGATACACCTCACACGTCCATTGCTGAATCGAGCCAATGGTTTCTTCGACAAGAGAAATGTTTAAGCTGCTTCTATACCAGACTGCCCGCGTCTATTCACACCCACATAAAAGATGCTCCACAGTCTCTGTTTCCTTATGGCAGATGGGGCATAAAGCATCCTTTGCGCATCTACGCCAAAAAAGATTAGCTTTAGAAGCTAGGAGATTGTTACAAGCTCGCCACCAAAAATGCCGAAGTTTGGGAGGGATTAGGAGGGCCCACAAAAATTTCCAAACATTCGCTGGAACCTGGAAGGATGATGACGCCTTAATACCAGCTTGAGTCTGTTGATGCTCGAATTCCACTTGATACCCCGACTTGATTGAAAAATTGACTCTCAAATCATGGTGCCAAATTAGGCAATCATCTCCGTTGACAATTGCGATGGGAGTTGCACAGATCCCAACTGCCTCCTCCGAAGACACCAAACTATGCACCAGAGCTTTGTTCTACCTTTTGGTATTAGGATTAATAGCCTTATTCACTTTGGTTATGGAGCAGCCAATAGGTGGACGAGATTTAACGCGGAAATCTTGAGAAGAAGCAACCCATTTGTCAGTCCAGAAATCAATGGATTGCCCATTGCAAACCTACCATCGAACCCCCTGATTTAACACCTCACGGTCCTCCAAAATACTTGTCCAAGCCAACGATGCCTTAGCACCTTTTCTAGCATTCCAAAAATCGGAGTGTGGGTAGTACAAGCTCTTGAGAAATTGAGCACCAAAGGAGTGAGAGTATTTGCACAGCCGCCATGCCCGACGAGCTAGCAATGCTTTATTAAAAGAGCTGAAGTCCCAAAAACCCATCCCTCCTCTAAGCTTTGACATGGACATTGTAGCCCACGAGGCCCAATGCATGCCTCGACTTTCCGGATCACCTTTTCACCAAAAATTACTCAACAAAGAATTCAAATCAGCATAGAGTTTTTTGGGAAAAATGAAGCAAGCCATCGCAAAAGTGGAGATAGCTTGAGTAACCGATTTAATGAGAATTTCCCAGCCCGTATGGGATAATAACTTAAGCTTCCACCCTTGAAGTTTCTTCTGTACCCTTTCCACAATAAAGTTATAGGTCTCCACTTTTGATCTCCCCTAACATGTGGGCAGCCCAAGATATGCAGATCCATCTTTGACTGGGGCAATATTCATAACATCACAAATTTTGTCATTTAAGAGCCAATCCAATATTCGAGGAGAACTGGATACCCAACTTTCCAAAATTGATTCGTTGGCCTGAAGTGTTATTGTAAACATCCAAGACTCTAAGGATTTTGTGGCATTGGTTAACATTCGCTTGAAGGAATAAGAGAGCATCGTCTGCAAAAAAACAAGTGTGACAAGATTGGGCATGTTCGTCTAGGTTGAATCCTCGAGAATTCCATAGCCCTCAAGCTTCTGTGAAGAAGTTTAGACAACACCTTAATCACCAAAAGGAATAAGTAAAGGGAAAGAGAATCCCCTTGCCAAATTCCCCGAGAGGGCCTAAAAGCAGTTCGTTCAGCTTCATTACTGAAGACTGCAAATGTAACTGTAGAAACATATTGTATGACCCAGTTGACCCATTTCTCATGAAAGCCCATCCTTTGCATTATGGCTTGAAGAAAATCCCATTGAACCTGATCATAGGCTTTGCTGAAATCAAGTTTGACGGCCATATTCGATTGTTTGCCCTTCTTTTGCAATTTTAGGAAATGAAAAGCTTCATGGGCTACAAGAATATTGTTTTGGATCATTCTTTCGAGCACAAAGGCGGATTAATTGGGGGATATGATCTTACTAAGCACACACTTCAGTCGGTTGGACAAAACTTTTGTGATGATCTTGAGCGTAAAATTACATAAGCTAATTGGTCTAAAGTGCGACAGTGATTCCGGAGCTTTAATTTTCGGAATTAAAACCAAATTAGTATGGTTCTAATCTTTTGACATAAAACCATTCGTGAAGAAACTACAGACTACCATACAAACTTCAGTCCCAATCTCAGCCCAATACTGGTGGTAGAAAAATCCAGGATACCCATCAGGTCCAGGGCCCTTAACAGAGCCTAAATGAAACACCGCCACCCGGATTTCTTCATTGGATACCTCTCTGATTAACCAAAGATTCATCTCATTTGTGATGACTTGATTCACCACACTCAAGGCCTCTGTCATATCCCGATGACCATCAGAAGAAAACAAGTCTACAAAATAATTGTGTAGATGGGCATTAATATTCTCTTTCGATTCAAGCCATATCTCACTTTCATATTTGACGCATACCAGCTGGTTCCTCTGTCGGTGTTGGATGAGTGTTGCATGAAAAAAACGCGGTGTTTCTATCTCCAAACGATAGCCAATTAACCCGAGAACGTTGATGAACGAACATTTCCTCCCTGAGTGACAGATCTTCGAGCTGAGATTGTGTGAAACCTTAGTCTTGGTGGTATGAGAGGAAGTCCTTGAAGGTGGGCCAATTGGCATTTACAAGCAGCAATCAACTTCTTGTTATTACCAAACTTAGTCTTACTCCAAGTCAACAGATCTCTCTTGCAAGCGTTCAAACGTTGCGTCAGTTAGATCATAGGGGATCCAGTTGTTGATGACGCCCACGCTCGCTTAATAACTTCTCCACACTCTGGATTCGTTGACCACATGGATTCGAATTTAAAAATCTGAGGGATCCGCTTTGGGGGAAGGCAACAATTAACAATCAATGGGCAGTGGTCTAATCTAATGATACTTTCATGATGAACTTGAGCAGAAAGAAATCGATTATGCTACTCCATCGTAACAGAAGCTTTGTCCAGTCTTTCTTGAATATTAGCTTTTCCAACCTAGTTGTTCGTCCAGATATAGGCATTACCTTTGAATTCAAGATCCATTGGAGCAAATTCTGAAATCATAAACTGGAAACTTTCAATTTAAGATCTGTTACACACTAAACCACCTTGTTTTTCCCACATTGAGCCTACTTGATTGAAATCACCAACACACAGCCATGGGTAATAATTGTTACGAGCTTGGTTTATTAAAAGCTTCCAAAATTCCTTGCGGTCTGATCAAGATGGAAGAGCATAAATAAAGGATACAGCCCACACACTATCCACTCCAACATTACCAACCGTACACCGAATGGGGTTTTTTTATCTAACTCTAACATCCAGGCTTACTGAATCCATCCACCAAAGTGCCAGGCCACCTGAAGCTCCCACTGGATTAACATAGATACTATTTGAAAATTGACATCTTCTGCGAATTCTTTCTAACTTTGACGCTTTATTTTTTGTTTCCATCAAAAACATCATAGAGGGGCGATGGGTTGAACACAACCCTCGGAGGATCTGGACTGTCAGAAGTTTCCCCAACCCCTGACAGTTCCAGTTGAGAATCAACATGGAGCGTGTGGCTATTGAGGGCCAGCAGCCACCAGTGCCCATTCTGTGGTCTCAATACCTTATGTTGGATAAGTGCTAGGGACTTGAGAGCAAAAATCACCCACTCCCTCTTGATCCCAAGCAATGGGAACATGAACCAATGCCCCGTCATTCTCAATAGTTAAGTCTTGTGGCAAGCTGGTACGAGGCTTATTGTGTTTGTGAGACTTCTTTCTTCTCGCGTTACGAACTAGCTTCCTTTTTGGCTCTAGAGTCTGCAATTCCTTTTTGGCTCTAGAGTCTGCAAATGAGAGGAGCCAATTGCACCAACAAAACTAAACTTACTCCTTTTGGGCTGAGATGTGTCGACTAAAGCTTCAGAAGCCTTCCATTTAATAGATAAGTCTTTGGAGAAAAATGCCATACAGTTATCAATAGTCTGGTCTATAAAAGACACTTTAGTTGGGTTGGAGTTTGGGCTAATTTCCTTAATTCCAATTTCGTTGACAGGCCCAATTCCACTTTCATTGCTGAGGGTTGCCTTTATTAACAGATTGTGATCCACAGGTTTGATGACGAAATATTGAGGCCCAAATCATCTCTCTCAGTCACTTGGGAAACCTTCATACTCTCAATGACTACCTCATTGGCTGGCACTAGTTAACCACCTTGACCACATCCCTTATCACTAGCTGACACCATATCCGATCTTAGAGGAGAAGCATACCTTGGAGGATCAGCTTCGACATAGTCTGTAGCTACCTCAAGGTCTGCAGTGCCTGCAGTAGCAGCATGATCTATTATGTTGGTTTGGCGTTTATGAGTGATCTCGCACACATCATCCATACTTGTCACCACCAGCCATTGGCTAACCAAGTTTCTTACTCTTTCCTCTGCCATATCGACCCAGTGGCGTACTTGTTTCGCCGGAATATCGAGTCTAAGAGCTCTGTTAGTTCGAAGCTCAGGTCCATAGCCAGAGTTCTTACCCTTCTCACGAGAGACTAACTTGCAAGAGGAATTGTCATGTCCCAACCTACCGCAATTGTAGCAAAAATTCGATAATTTCTCATATTTGTAGTAGACCCAAGATCCCTTGTCCGCAGATCCATGGTGCTGTAGAATAAAACCCCGAGGAAGGGGTTTGGACACATCCACTTCCACTTTGAGCCAAAGAAAACTCCTCTCCAAAAGGAGGCCATCATGTAAAGCTTCGACCCCTATAAGATTCCCAATTCTCCGACCAATAATCTCACCATTCTGCCTTGTTAGTTTGGCCACAGTGATACCATGGACCTAAATCCAAAAAGGGCTTCATTTGAAATCCATCTCTTCAACCGATCTCCCTGTTGCTAAAGGTTGTAGAACCAGTAAATAGCCCATTACAGACCAATGAGCCTCCATGAGAACTCTTCGTCAATCTTCGGGATCAATAAATTGGAATAGAAAGATGTTGTTCGACCAAGAGGATATTACCAGTTTAGCTCGTGTTTTCCAGGCTCCTTGAAAGATATTTGAAACCGCAGTCTTATTAAGGGTTTTGGGAGCCAAAATCTTCCCTACCAAATAGAGGTTGGAGACATCAACATTTTTATCCGACCTCTCTTGAAGGTCTACGCAATCTAGACCGTTCGGTGTAAATGAGAAAGTTTCCATGGGGAAACGCTAGGGTTGAGTCAAAGGATAAGACAAAGTGAAACAGCCAAAACCCTCGAAAAGGCTAAACCCCTTCACAAAGAAGTTATCAGGGGCTCAGGGAGAGAGGAAAACCTTGGGAAAGGAAAGACCCCAGCAAAGCTACCAAGAGGTAAAGAGAAAGCTCACAGAGGAGAGAGAGTAGTGTCCGTTGCTGTTTGTTTAAAACACACCTTCGATTCGATATCAAATGTCATTAAAATAAAATAAAATAAAAAAAGTAACTGAAAACCCTTTTCAACACCCATTAATTTTAAAAGAGATAATGAAACTTAGTTCAACAGTATACATGACATCTTGAGACTTCATTCTTTTGATGATAATGATCATATATATATATATATATATAATTGTGTTTGCTTTGTAGTTGGGACGACGATAGGAGCAATGGCAGGGGCAGTTTTGGGGATGAAAAGTGAGAGGAAGATTGGATTAGTACATGGGGTTGCTGTTGGAGCATTCACTGGAGCTTCTTTTTTCCTTCATGCCGTTAGTGCTTCGTTTTCTCTTTGGATTTCATTTCATGACAATGAACCTCCCTCTTTGCCTCTCTTCGTGAGTCCCTCTTCATCTTTCTCTTTTTAGAATTTGCTATAATGACAGTTTCGTGCATTTATTTATTTATTTATTTATTTCTTTTTTGAAACATTCAATACAAAGTAAACAAGCATTACATCAATAAAGGGACAAAAAGATTGTGCAAACATCAGCATAGTTTACATTTCCAATCCAAACTAAGTTAGCATCAAAAAGTAAACACAATCATCGACAGCACCAACCAAGACTGGTAAAAAACCAACCAAAAAGAAACCAAGAAAGCAGCAACAACAATAGCAATCCACCCACATTATTTATTTATTTTTAATCTATAATTTGTAATTTGTGTTAGTTCATGGCTCGATGTAGCAACCTTAACTTGGTTAAAATAATAGGTGGACTCATTTAAAGTCTTATAAATAAAGGATTTTGTTCGTCTACTTGTAACAATACCGGACTTGTACAGGCATCCATAAATGTAGAGAGAGGGAGGAAGAGATTTGATACTAAAATTTATGATTGAACTTCCAACTCATGTTACACTTAAGCTTTATTATTGGGATCTTGAATTTAAGTGTGAATTTGTGAATGTAAAGAAAAAAAATGCAAGAAATTCATGATATATATATTTTTTAATCCATAACAAAGATAGTTTATATTATAATTTACATATAGTTTGAACTCAAATTTATGGATGGATTTCTAATTCATGTTTACACATAAATGTGATATAGATTGAGGTTATCACAAGCCTTCTGAAACCAACACTAGTGTACCTGGGAGAAGAGTTTGGTCCAATAAGGAATCAGGTAAAGCTTTATTTATTCCAAAATCACTATCACATAGCATTTGAAAGGTCATGAAAAGTAAGATATACAGACATACCAATTTTGGAAAGATGATTAAAAGAAAAATTTTAATTTTTAAAATTTTTTTTTTTAAAAAAACGTGTAAAAGATTGTAAGAGATAATGTGATTTAAAATGGCTTAAAAGCTGAAAGATGACTTTTAACCATCTTCTCAAAACACTTCCAAAATACCAAAAGGTTGTTCTAGGAAGTAAGTTAAAAATTAATTTTTAAATTTTTTTGGACAAATTATATTGACACCCCTTGGGGTTTGGTCCAATTATTACTCACCCCCTGACATTTTAGAAATTACATTCACACCCTTGTGGTTAATAGTTTCATTTCACAAACTCCCATGTTTATATAAAAGGTAACAATTCCTAGTAAAAAAACAAAACTTACATAAAAAAAAAAAAAAAAGAAGTAAAGAAAAGGGGAAAAAAAAAAGAGAGAGTAAAGCAAAGCAAAAAAAGAGAAAGTGCATGAGTTCAATGTTTTCAGTCCGTCTAAATAATTACAATGACAGAAGGGGTTAGTGTAATTTTCCAAACGTCATGAGGTGATATGTATTAAACCTAAACCTTAAGAGATGTAAGTGTAATTTGCCCATTTTTAAAAAATATTTTTTGAAAAAATATGTAAAAAAAACAAAGAAGTAATGCAACTTAAAATAAGTTAAAAACCAAAAAGTGACTTTTAACCTTTTATTCAAAAGAGGCCATATGCTCGAATCCCGTATCGATTATGATCCTTTCCATTCTAGGTATGCAATGGAGGATTTTTATTACATATCTAATGATTATGAAATAAGAATGTAAATTTATTATTATTTTAAATTAAACATGCTTGAAATTTATTAGGCAAATTATATTAGTAGTCCCTATATTTTAGTCTTTGTGTCATTTTGATTTCTAATTTTCAATTATCTCAATTTCAATTTTGAATTTATGATTTTGTCTTAATTTAGTTGAATTAATTACGATTTTTTTTTTTTAATAGAAAATTTGCACATAAGCATTACATATCATATTTTTATAAGTAAATTTGTAAACTATTTTAATTTTGGGAGTTCACTCGGTCACAATTTTTCTTATAAAACCTTAATCATTGTTATTAATTGGACCAAATTGATACAAATTTAAAATTAATGATTAAAATTGAGCTAATTGAAATGATAGTGACAAAAATGACACAGAGTAAAATGTAGAGACTGCTGATGTAATTTACTTAATTTATGAATAATTAGGATGTGAATGCTGATGATGATGATGATGATCAAGTGGCCACTGTTGAAACAAACAATCAAGTCCCAAGATTTATAGACAGAAAGGGAGGTAATGCTTTACATAGAGGTTCAATACTTGATAAGCTCCCAAAGACTAGAATCACAGATAAGAATATCTATGACTCTTCGGGAAATAGAATCTCCTGCTCAGTTTGCCTTGAGGTATATATCTCACCTTCAATTTGATACTTCAATTAGTTTTGGAATGATAACATCGGACGGGATTGGACATGAAAGAAAAATACACGACTACTCATATTATCTGATACAGAAATAGTTTGGATTAGATAGTTGAATTACGAGACTCGTTTGGAAAATCTCCCATTAATTGAGAAGTTATTAGATTTTCTTAATATTTATCCACTCTAAATTTCTAGGCTTTCAAGATAGTAACCTTAAGATAGATGAATAGAGAGAGAACTTATTATTTTAGGACTATCTACACAATGTTGAGCATGAGCCCTTATATAGGTATATATGACAAACCATGTGTACCTCTTGGTTAGGCCACACCATATGTATTACATGTCCAAGACCATGTGTCTCTCATGGTTAGACCATGTGTATCATATAACCTTTAAAGTTAGGCCACACCATTTGTACAATGAAGTCACACCATTTATATTTACCACATGATTTCTAACAAGATACAGGCAACAAAATATTGGGTGATTTTCCACTTTTAGGAAGGAGATTGTTACTGATGAAAGAGATACATATAAAAAAAAAAAAAAAAAAAAAGAATAAGAAAAAAGAAAGATATATATATATATATATATATATGAGGAACAAAAATTAAAGATTAAAAATTAGAGATATAGGTGTGAAAAACGAGAGATACATGAAAGTTTTGATATTTTGCTTTTAATTATTATATTTAATAAATTAAATTATATATTGATATATATACATTCAAAAGTTATTTAACTAATATAATTACAATAGGGCGGAGAAATTGGATTGGGAAAAACAAATTCTATCCTCACTTAATTTTTATTTTATTTTTTTATCGATGAAAGAAACATGAAAAATTACCATTTCTACCTTAGGTTTTTATTCTTTTTTGGAAAGTCTAGGAACCCGAAAATGACCTGATGACACATTAACAAATCCCACTATATTTTTATTTCATGAGACATAAAAATATGAAAAATTATATATATATGAATTTTTACTTTTATTAAATTTTTAACAAATTAAGAAAATGGGATTGGGAAAATAAATCTCGTCCCCTCTCTATTTTATTAGATTTTACTTTATTTATCTTTGTATTTTTTTTAAATCTTATGAAAGATTGGTGTATTTTACTCTTTATTTAATTTTTTTTTTTAAAGTATCAAAAATAACCTAGAAAAGATTGGTGTATTATACGAAGGAGGCCGGCTAGTTCATATGCCCACTAGTGTTTTTTGGATATTTTTTATTGGATAAATTTTCAGAAATATATAGAATTATAATAGGAATGGCTCCCTATAAATTGAGTACACGCTTGAACTTTTTCAATCAAAATAGAGTGAGCCTCTTCTTTATATTGTGTTTAAATCATAAATTTAGATAAAAAAAAATTTAAAAAAAAAGGAAACAAAAAGAAAAAGAAAATTAAGAGAAAAAAAAAAAACAGCGGCATTGGTGAATGCCCATTTGTATGAAGAAATATGATATTTAGATTCAATGATCAATCTTCTTTTCTTTTTTTTTGTGATAATAAACTAATTAATGAAACAACAATGATTCATCCCCCTTTTTCTCCCACCCCCTTTGACCCCCTCTCTCTCTCATTGGTTACCTTTTCTTTTTCTTTTTCTTTTTTTTCCTGCTCCTCCAATCACCACCTGCCACGTGGCAAAGAGGGGTGAGGGGGTGACCCCCAAAAGGGGATCCCAAGCATTATTCTTAATGAAATTATTTGGTGTGAAATTATTATTTTGAAAGAATTTTTTTGTCACTTTTACATTGTTGCCACCAACTGATCACGGTATTGGAAAAATATCTGGAAAAGTTGCTGCCACCGGTGACCGGTGGTGGAAGTGATATGGATAGATATGTAGATTATGTAAAAAATAAGCTTAGAACTATTGTCTCAAAAATTTTAAAATTGAATTTATGGCCCGAGTCTCCAAAAATTTAACTTATATTTTATTGATATTATCTTTACTTTTTTTTTTTTTTTTTTACTTTCTAAATTATTATACAAATTTATGATCGTAACATATCCTTACGATCTCCATAAATTTTTCAATAGAAAAATTGGGTTATGTAACAAAATTGTTTATTATTTGGATAAGTTCATACATAGATCCCAAAACGTGCACGACTTCTAACATTAGCTTTAAACACATGACTTTATTTAAATTTTTTTTTCTTGTGTATTTCTTTTGTTTGATAGGATTTTGAAGTTGGAGAAGTAGCTGAAAGGTTGCCAATATGTCTGCACATGTTTCACCGACGTTGCATTGCTAAATGGCGCGTTAGGCACCGGTCTTGCCCCTTATGCAGAACCAACCAATAACACTTTGGAAAAATCATCAATGGGTTTTACTTTTGAGTCTTATTATCCATTAAGTCCTATTAATAAATTTATTCAATCTGTTGTTTTTGTTTTATGAATAAATTTATAGTGATAAATTTATCTGTCTCTTTGTTTTTATGAATAAATTTATAATGATAAATTTATCAGTCTCTTGTTTTTATATTGATAAATTTATCAGTTAGGACATGTAGGTAAATAAGTCTAGTTAATAGGATTGATTAATAAGTGCTCCTAACACTTTGGCGTTTCATTTTTTAGCTATTTTTTCTTTTTATTTGGAAGAATTTTTAATTTTTTTATAAAATGTTGGGAAGAATTTTTTTTTATTATGTGATCTTTAAATTTTTTAAAGATGTCTTCTAGAGTTGAATTTACCTCCAGTTCTCATACCGGATGGTGTTGTTTCGGCCTATGAAATTCATCACGATAATATGAATCGTTCAATTTGTAAAGTCCTTTATATATATCATCTATGAAAAAAAAATTATATCGATTTGATAATTGTAATTTATTTATTTATTATATTTATTTCTAAAAAATTAAATGATGAGTGCATTTAACTATCTATTATTTTTAAACAAACGTAATAAAATAAAAAATTTACAATTACTGAATTAATCTAATTTTTTTATAAATAATATCTATAAAATTTTTTATAAAATAAAATATTTAAATTATTAAAATAAAATTCGTGACCTTACGTACCCAAAGAACAACCTCCAGTCCAAACTGGAGGCAAAACCATCCCCTTTATTCTATAAAAAAAACGTGCACCGAAAAGTTTATGTGTGTTAAGTTTGTTATTTTTGTACGCTGGTGTATAAACTATTTCTATTTTGGGTCCTGCTAAGTTATGTCATTTGTAAAATTAATTATTATAAATATCATAATTAAATTCTAATCATAATAACTAAAGACCTTTTAAATCATAATCAAAATAATATCATAATCAACATCATAATAAGTCATAACAAACACTACAATATCTATAATCAAGTCATAACTAACGCTACAATAAATCATAACTAAATACCACAAATGTCGTAACTGTAGAATTTCCCCTAGGTTTAGCCTCTTTCATGAAATTAAACTGAAAATAAACAGTAAAACTTTATTATTAAAACCTCATGTGTTCACATTCCATCTTCACATCCAAATACAAGGATATACTAGACAATACCCAATATAACAAGTTAAAATTGCAAGCCTTTAACATAAACTACATCACTGCCTAATATAAGAATCTTCATAACTATTTTTGTTAGAATATATTAGTAATATATTAGCTAGCTGTATATGAGCTGTCTACCAACCAACTTTCGTAATGTTGTTCCTTAGTGCATTGTTTCTTTCGGCCATTTTTGACCTCTCTGTACACACTCTCCCTTATAAAGAAGAGTCTTCTCTCAACATTGTATATACACATTCAATATACACTTAACATCAATATATACACAATTTATTTTCTCTCTTTCTCTGTACATTAATCTAACATGATATCAGAGCTATAAGATTTAGGCCTATATTTCCTTCTCACCGGCAGGCAGTTGGCCAGCAACTTGCCTGCGCTGCCCGCTGGAGTTTCTACACAGAGAGGGTCAGCCTCCTGGACTGACTTCTCTCTCTCAGGGGACATAGCTCTCTCTCTCGGATGGAGCATTGATGTAGAGCTAAAACATATACACATGCATGCTCTCTATCTCTCTGCATATCACGTTGAGTGGAAAGACAAACACATGGGGGGAGTATAACAAAAACATGGGTCTCTCTCTCTGAACCATGGCTCTGTAACTTTGGTCTCTAGACCATGGCTCTGGAACTTTGGGAGGACACAGAGGAAAAAGATTGAACAATACATCAGCATATCACGATGCTATCAAGGAAAGATTTGGCTAAGGAGTGGTGTTTTAACTTTAGAAGGCCCCTGCATGCTTGGGAAGAAGATGAAACTGCAAGACTTATTTCTATGCTGGGAGTTGGTCCCTGTTTACATCTGGGGCAAGGTGATTCAATGAGATGGAAGGCAGATCAAACTGGGGTGTTCAAGGTAAGCACTGCTTATAAATGGTGTGAGTCGGTGAATGGTAAATCATCGAGTTCTACGGGTCTAATATGGAATACTTTCCCTCCACCTAAATCCAAGTTCATTACCTGGTTAGCATGGAAAGGAAGATTAAAGACTGCAGAGTTTCTGAGTAGAATTGGAATGTTGAGGGGTAATGTTGATTCATCTTGTGTATTCTGCAAAAAGGAAGTGGAGTCTCGGAATCATACTCTTCTTTTATGTCCCTTTGTCTGGGAAGTCTGGTCAAGTATTATGCATTGGTGGGGGGGGGGGGGGGGGGGTGCCATGGGTGGTTCTAGGGTCGATGGAAGGGTTGTTACAATGGTGGGTGGGCTGGAAATTTAGGGAAAATAAAGGTCAAGTTTGAAAAGTACTTCCGGCTACTGCGATTTGGTCAATTTGGAAATGCAGGAATGATTGCTTATTCTCTGGTATCCAACCTAACCTGGTGGAATTAAGTGATCTCATTAAAGTAAGAGTAGCTCTGTGGTGGAAATCCTTTGATCTAGTTTGCACATTTTCTGTCACAGATATTGCTTTTGATATGCAGCAGATCAGGAGATGTATTGATTGAATGGTTCTGGTGCATAAAGAAGAGAAGATGAGATGCTGCGTAGTGAACCTCTGGGGTGAAATAGTGGAGGTGTTAAGCTGAGGATGGATACTGGTCTGACAGTGCTTGAGGCGGAGGGTGAATTTCTGGTTTTTTCTGGTGTTTCTGCTCTGCTGCTGGGATTTCTGCTCTATATCTCTGCACTGTTGCTGGTGTGCTTTTGGATGCTGGATGTCTTGTTTAATTCTTTGGATCAAGAGATGCTATTCTTGTTTGTTGTGCTATGCTGCTTAACCATTAGTTGCCGAGGCTGCTAATGGTTGTTGTGCTATGCTGTTTTGTCATGCTTGTTGTGTGCTTGTGTGTTTGTGTCTTGGATTTGGGTAACAAATGGTAGATTAGTGGGATATTGATGTACTGTTTTTGGTGGGGTTTTGTTATGCCAATTGTTCTTTCTCATGGTTGTGGTTGGTTCCTCACCAACTTTTTTTGGGTGTGCTAGCAAGGGATTGGTTTGTCTCACAATGATGCTTTTTGCACCCTTTTTTTTTCCTTTCTTAATGTAATAAGATCTTTGTTCATCAATAACAAATTTATTTTGCTGATCAAAAAACAAAAACAAGAAATTCCAAGAACAACATGAAAAATGAAGGGAGGGACATTGACAATAATGCCCTCCATTGAGAATGTTCATATTAACAATAAGAACATTTTTTTTTTTTTTTTGATAACCGAGTGTTCAAATTAGCTTGTGTGTATCTCAAATAATCACAAGGGTATAAATTAACGATCGGGCTATGAATTTATATCTGTAGTCATGTTTTTCATGAAGTTTTGGGTTTTTTTTGGGGGGGGGGTTGGGGGGTTTGAAATTAGTAATGTTAATGGTGATTAAATTTAAATATTAAATATTGAATATTATTGGATTTAGCATTAATGTATTAGTTTAAAAGGTTTTTTTATCTTTGTGACAAAACATATTGTAATATCAACTATTAGTAACACATTCATTTCATGTCCAATTTAATATTTAAATTTAACTAATGTAATATTATTTCTTAAAAAATGTGAATTCGATTGACTAACAATAAAAAAAAAAATCTAGCTCGCGTCTGTCCTTGGATTTGTGAAAACTTCTCTATCAAGTTATTAGGAAATGTCAACTTGTTCTATTAACAATAGAAAACCTGGCTTGCTTCTCTCATTGGATTTGTGAATAATTTTTCACTCCTGATATTATGTCTTTTAATATTTTATCAATTTGTATATATTATTATTTTAAGTGAATATTAGACTTGGTATCCAAACTTTTAAATACAGGTATGAGAATAATTATATTAAATTAAAAAATTATAGCCTAACAATGCATATCTACCAAGCCTAACGAACACCACAAAAAAAGTAAAAAAGAAAAAAAAGGGGCACATATGGGTAGAGGTGACATATTTTGATCATCTCTATTACATGTTTGTAGTTGAGAATTTTTATTACATATCTAACAGTTATGAATAAGAATGTAAATTTATAATTATTTTAAATTAAAAAAAGATCATTTTATTTACCGTTCCAAAACAAACCTTAGACATTTTAAATAAGAATGTACATCATTGGTCAACTAAACTAATTCAAATATAACTAGTCAAGAGAAAAAGTAAAATGATTATTAGTTCTTGAAGAAGAATAATTCTACACATACTAAGTAGGTGTTTGGGGTAAACTAAAAAAATGCACTTTTTTTTTTACCTACATACACTTATTTGGGTCACATCCATCAATATCTATCAACATCTCATCTCTACTTTTCTAACCACTTTCTCTACTTTTCTACATATTTTTTTTGTTATAAAAAAGTCAAAAAGTATACTTATTTAGGTGTCATTTGACATTGCCTAATATAGCCTGTGACTTTTTTAGCCACAAGCCTCGTTTAGTTTTTGTTTTGTGACTTTTTTGACTTTTGTGAGAGAAAAAATATAATGATTATGTGTATATTTTGTCATATTAGCTTATATAGCTTATTTTATTTTTTTGTGCTTTTTTAGTCCCAAATCGTTAGCCAAACGAGCACTTAGAACATTCCAAACCACTCTTAAGTGTTCGTTTGGGATGCCCCATTCGGGCTATAAGACAAAATATAGGTTATTTTAGTCAAATATGACAAAATATCATATCCAACCCATAGTCATTTTATTTTTTCTCTCACAAAAGTCAAAAAAATCAAAAAATTTATCCCAAATGAGGCTTTTTAGCTCCAGTCTAAAATAGTCAAAAAGTCAAAAAGTTAACCCACATCCCAAACGAACCCTAACAATCTTACTAAAAATACAAGAACGTAAGGGGGTGTTTGGCAAAGGCTTTTTTTGGCTTTTTAGGCTAAAATCTACAAAATGACAAAATAGGCTAAAATAACCAATAAAACAAAATGTCACATCAAACAAATAATCATTTCACTTTTTCTCTCACAAATATCACATCCAATTACAAAAAAATCTAATTATCTTTCTAAATAAAAATTAAAATAGCCTACTAAAATAACAACTTTTCAAACAACCACTAAATGTGGTTGGTTATGAAAAAAAATTATATTTAACTATCAATGATGTTGGGATGTGTATATTTTTAATAAGATTATTAATAAAAATGTAAGTAGATATAGTATTGGTCAGCATGGATGAAAAATTAGATAAAAGGATCTATTTAACTAACTTGTTGGAGATGTCCTAGCTTTTTTGCTTTTTTAGATGCCCTAACTTAACTAATATATATTCACTGCTACAAATATAGATAAAGATCACACTTTTTTGGTGTGATGTATGTTTTTTAATCACACTTTTTAAGTTTTATTAAAGTGTGGTCTTTAGGAGTGTGATTAAAAATGGTCATTTTTAATCACACTTTTTACGTGTCATTAAAAAATGCTTTCATCACATTTTTTAAGTGTGATTAATAATATTTAGATCACCCCTTTTAAGTGTGATTAAAAACATTTAGATCACACCTTTTAAGTGTGGTTAAAAACATTAGATCACACCTTTTAAGTGTGATTAAAAACTTTAGATCACACCTTTTAAGTGTGATTAATAACTAATAAAACCTGTGATAAAAAAAAAATTGACATATTTAAAGAATAATCAATATTATTTTTGCACGCGCATTTGAATAATGTAATGCACACTATATACTATATTTTGAATCACAACCATATATTGAATGAAATAATATCATATATTTCATAAATGAAAGTTAAATGTTTAAAAGTATATACAAAGAAATTAATAAAAAAAAAATTAACTGTGATTACATACATTAAAAAATAAAAAATAAAAAACTTGAAAAAAGTAAGTTCTTGAATTCTTTGACCATATTTTGCATATCTCCAAGAAATTTCTGACCTGAAAAATAAAAAAACAAATTAATTTAAAAACCGCCAGAAGCATATGAATAAACTTACTAATTAATTTATAAACTTACATTTAGATCACACCAAAAATAATGTAATTTATCCAGTTGTTAAACTGTCCCAATCCTTTCCCCACAGCCACCAAAAATGACATAATTATTTTGATTCTCCACACAAATAGTATAAAGCTACAAAAGATATTGATACCCGTGTAGAAGCCAAAATAAATCATCAAGGCATGAATGATTTCAAACTTTCTTAAGCTAGAATAATTTAATAACAAAACAAAAAAGTGATCTAAAACTCAAGATATGCACTTGTAGAAAATGATAATATTATTTGAGAAACAAGACATTTAATAAAAGATTAGATACTAAGCACGACACAACAAAGAGAGTAGAGATAATATGTATACATCCACTCACTTATAGATCAATGTATTGTGCTAGTCTAAAACAATACAGTCTACACCATTCAAGTTTTTTCGGTGTCACTTATAGATCCACTCACTTCTCTCAAATTATTTCCCAGCAAAATACACATTAAACTCCCCTTGCTATTTTTTTGCTTCTTCAGAATCTTTGCTAATTGAATCTAGGTGTGAAATGATATACATAAAACTATGACAAACTCTAGTTCTATCAAACCTTATGAACAAAGTTTCCTTATATATGCCTAAAATACAAAATTATGAAACACCAAACATAAGCAAAATTAAAGCAATTATAGCAATTATAGTCCATTTCATTCCATATTACACCAAACATAAGCAAAATTATGAAAATCAGATTCCAAAGTAGCAAAACCAAACATTATCAAACAATGTCATTGAAATCTCAAGTTCATTTTATTTGATACAAGACACCAAAAACACTAGTCAAAATTGTAAAATGAAGATCTCTCTTTTATGACCAAACTTGTGGAACAAAAGTGAAAAATAAACAAATAACATAACAGAGAAAAATTAAAGCAATTATAGCAATTATAGTCCATTTCTAAACCTTTTTTTCTCCTATTTTGTCAATCTTTATTTTGGACCTTTTTAATAAAATATTGAATTCCTTTAAACAGATTCAGATTAATAAAATATAAAATATAGTCACAGATTCAATTAAACAGATTGAATGTAAACAGATTCAGTTTGAATGTAAACAGACACAAATTCAGTTTGAATGTAAACAGACACAGACTAACAGACACAAATTCATGAAATTAACTGGGCAGTGAGTGTTCAGCTGAAGCACAATCATAAAATAAAATTTATTTACTTACCAAGTTGCCCAACTCTGAGACTAGTTTCTTTACTGTAGGCTTGAATTGCTAAATGACTAATCTCTGGTCACAAAACCTTGTGTGGAAGAATGAAGATGAGTACAAAATCAGCATTTCCGTGTAATATTTTTTCAAAATTCAAACTATAGGAAATTCAAAACAAAAAAAATAGAGAAATAAAAAAATATAGCTAATTCAAGTAGAGGAAGATTGAAAATTGAGGAAGGTAGCTGGAGTTTGATATAAGCCTCTAATCTGGGCTGGTAATACTTATTTGAACATTGCGTGACTTTTTCATGACCAATATGGCATGGAGGGCAACAAATCCACTAAGATTTGGCTTGTTCATTGTCTTTCTAAATATATAATGAACTTATTTTTTTTGGGAGCCATCAGTGATCAAGTCTTCTAAAAGTCAGTGGTCAAGTTTCCCTAAATGTTTTAAATTTGAAAGCACTCAACAAAATAGTTTTCTAACTATAGTTAATCATGTTGCAGGTTTTTCTTCAAGTTATGGAGTGCTTACTCAATCGTTTTAGTCAGTCAGCATTTATCAATTCTGTTCTGGATACTATTTTTCTCTGTTATTTTCATCACTATTGGCGAGAACTTTCTTAAACATTTAATAACAGACAGATTCATACAGATTATTCCACCTATTATTAAATTCATACCAAAATTAACAGACAGATTCATACCAAAATTATTCCACCTATTTTTTCTGAATTCCACCTAGTTGGTCAATCTAAATTCCAAACAAAACAATTAATAACAGACACAATTAGATGCCAAAACAAATTCAATAACAGACACAATATGAATTCCACACTCGATGATACTTTGTATCATTTACAAAGGAGTGTTATTTATGTGTGTCAAGCCAGAAAATGTTGCTAAGCCGTTTATGAAGTTTGATGAACAGTTTTCATTTACAAAAGAGTGTTATTTATGTGTGTCAAGCTAGAAAAGACCAATGAATGCATGGTAAAAAATGTTAGCAGGTTAAATCTAGTCAGTAATGAAACTTGTTTTAGATTGAATAAATTAATCCTTGCAATATTTTCTCTATTTGGTTATATTTTGCTCAAAAACTATTCTCCAAAATGGTAGAAGGCACCCGTCAGGGACAACAGCCCAATCAAATTAACTTCTACATAGAAAATCTCCGAGGTGTCATGCAGCATTTAAAACCCTTAGCTAATAGGTCATCATATAAATGTTTCACAATGATAAAAATAAGATAGAAAATATATATCACTCACCTGATTGGAGTTCTTGGACTATAGAGTGGATTCTTGACAACCTATTTAACTTACAAATTATAAATATACTTCAGGGAATCCCTTAGATCACCACTCCTGGGATGAGTGACGAGAATGATCTGTAAACAAATTTATATGTAGTTGTACAATGAGAACTGTGTTGTTACACAGATACCAAAAATTAGTAATGAGAGCCT
This sequence comes from Camellia sinensis, assembly GCF_055761805.1. Taxonomy (NCBI): domain Eukaryota; kingdom Viridiplantae; phylum Streptophyta; class Magnoliopsida; order Ericales; family Theaceae; genus Camellia; species Camellia sinensis. The sequence continues at coordinate 22,060,375 of NC_138966.1, forward strand.
GAAGTGAAGTGAATCCTTTCTTTCAGAGTAGTGCTCTTACAGGTAGTCTCATGTAAATCAAAAACTTCTCAATTTTAAGTATAATGCAGTGTAAAAATTCAAAACAAAACCTTTCTCGCAAAAGGGACTAACTTGTCACGTCAAACAAGACATCTTAATGACTTTAATCCTATCATTCCAGTCTAAAGTATGCACAACATCACATTGCCATTACATTGAATACATCAATTAATGTCACTGGGAACACAAGTTTTCTTATCAAAGACTTTCATATGACCTCATCATGTGATAGTCACATCCATATTTGGGAGCTCAACATACCAGATGGACTCTCCATAAAACTGAGTTTGTACGTATTGGTACGAAAGCTGTGAAATGAACACCCTTGTCCTAGTAACTGAGGCACCCCAAGATTTCCCTTCTCCGCACTGTCCAAAAGAGTCCCATGTAAATCATACAATCATTGAACACCAACCACAACCAAAATAATTAAAAACAATGTCTGGCACAACATTTGGACCTCAATGAAAAAATTAGCTCCAAATCCAAACAAGTGATGAATCATGAATCTATTACAGTGTGAGACTCCAATACCAAACAAAATATGTCTAACAAACATATGCCAATTTCAACAAAAATTTAATCAATCTCCAAGCTAAGAATAAATATGGAGTTAATAAGGCCAATAGATGATACAAGAAGAGTTTTCTGTTACAGCAATCAACATATCACATATGGCATTAGAACCAGTTATAGTGTTTCTAATACCATCTTATGGATCCCAAAACAAACAGTATATGCATGTCAAATTATTAGTTTTCTTTGCACAACCGAAACATTTTCTGTTTTATATAATCAAACAAATTTTTTTAATTTCTATGGGAAATCAAAATACTCACGCAAACATATTATGTTTGAAATTCAAAACTTGAAGAAGCAAAACAAACCTTGTTGGGTCCATTTTTGCAGTCAAGGATTTAAGGGGAAAAAGTAGACCGAACATGAGCTTGTGGTCCTGCTGGGCATTAAGGGTGTGCAGTGGACGATTCCATTCTTCTTTCCACTTAATCAACAACAAATCTAAGAAATCAACAACAATTTTGACCTAGGAAATCATATATATATATATATAATAGGAACAAATGAGAATGATGATGAAAAAAAATCCACAACAAACCCTAAATCTTCAAACCCATAAAATTTAATTAATCAAACCCATTTAACAAATCAAACCATGGCAAGAAATCATATATATATATATATATATATCAGTAACAAATCAAAATGAAGACGAAAGGGACCTCGTCGGTCGCTGCCTTCCCTTGCCTCGATGTCGCCTCCCCTCGCCTAGCTGCCGGAGTCGTCTGCTGGAGTCGTCTACCGGAGTCACATCGCCTTCATCTCCATGTCGTTTCGTCTCTGCATCTCTCTCAAAGACGGGTTGGGTTAGGGTTATGCACAAATGAGAGAGAGAAAAAGAGGCTGAAATTCAAAGGGAAAAAAAATACAAAACGATTGAGAGAGAGACAGAGAGAGATGAGCGCGACTGAGAAGAAGAAAAATGAGGGAAATTTTGGGGGGAATTTTGGAATAATTTGTTAGTTTTTTTTTTTTTTTTCAAACGTGGCAAGTGGGCGGTTCTGAACAAGTCAAAATAGATTTTGTATTAAAAATTTGTTTTAATTTTTGAATTTTTTTTTTTGAGTTTTTAATTAGTATTTTTTTATTTTTAGTGAATTTTTTTTAATATTTTAATCAATTAAAAAAATATTTAAAATATTTAAAAAATCAACAACTAATCAAGCTATTTTTTAATTATATTTGGTTCTAATGCTCGGTTTTCTCAGCAAACAAACAGAGAAGAGAAAATTTTCAAAAAAAAAAAAAGAAACAATCTTGCATCAAAAACAAATATACAAACACAAGGATCTAAAAATAAAATAAGAGAGAAGCACAGATCGATTACAAATCAATCAGAAAGTCTATGTATGAAAATCAAATGATAGAGATTAAAAAGAAAAAAATCAAAAAGTATGTATAAAAATCAAACGATAGAGATATAGATATTATTATTATTTTTTATTTGGTAGAAGTAGGGGTAATATTTTAATGAAAAATATTTTCCACTAAAATAAAAGTTTATTTTCTGTGGTCAATGAAAAATATTTTCTATGACCTATTTTTTTTGTTAGTAAAAATCATGAACTATTTTTTTGTGGTAGAGGAAAGGTAGCGACATTAGTGGTGGAGGTGGTGGATAAGAGATGATGGTGGTGGTGGTGGTGATAGTGAAAAATATTAGTGGTGAAGTTGCAGTAGTGGTAGTGTAGATGGTGTGGAAGGGGTGAAGGAGAGGTAATGGTAGTAGTAGCGGCAGTAGTGGAGTGGTGGCGATGGTAGTAGTAATGGTAGTTGTAGAGGTGAAGTGGCGACAGTGGAAGTAGTGGTGGTGGTGGAATGACGTTTGCAGTAGTGGTGAAGGTAGTAGAGAAGATGGGTGGTGAGAGAGAGAGAGATGAGTGAGAGACGGATAGAAGAGATAGAGAGAGAGAATAGAGCGGGAATGGAAAACAAAAATAGGCGGGAATAAAAAAAAAAATTTTTTGTCAAAAATGAAATTTAAATAACAAAATAATGTCGTTTAACTTTTTTTTTTTTTTTTTTTTTTTGCGACAGGAGTTGCCATCGTCAAAAAAAAATATTTTTTGTTAAAATATATATTTTTTTGTAATTAATGATTTTTTTTTTTTTTGTGGAGGATAGAAAGTGGCAGTAGTGGTGAAAGTGGTGGATAAGAGATGATGGTAGTGGTGGTAGTAGCGGCGAAGGAGATTAATGGTGAAGTTGTGGTAGTGGTAGAGTAGATGAAGTAGCAAGGGTGAATGAGAGGTAATGGTAGTAGTAGTGGCAGTAGTGGTGAAGGTGGTGGATAAGAGATGATGGTGGTGGTGGTGGTGGCGAAGGAGATTAGTGGTGAAGTTGTGGTAGTGGTAGAGTAGATGAAGTGGTAAGGGTGAATGAGAGGTAATGGTAGTAATAGTGGCAGTAGTGGTAGTGGTGGCAATGGTAGTAGCAATGGTAGTCGTAGAGGTGAAGTGGCGACAGTGGTAGTAATGGTGGTAGTGGAATGGCGTTTGTAGTAGTGGTGAAGGTGGTAAAGGAGATGGGTGGTGAGAGAGAGAAAAATGAGTGAGAGACAGATAAAGGAGAGAAAGAGAGAGAGAGAGAGAGAGAGAGACAAAAACAGAGTGATGAGCAAGAGAGAGACAAAGTGGTCGCTAAAAGTGCATTTTCTTGTAGTGGATAGATAAATCGAGAGGGAGCTCAGTAAATAGAGAAGACAGAAGGGAGAGAGTGAGCAACGCGAACATAGTGGGAGAGAAAGAGAGAGAGAAAGAGAAGAGAGAGAGAGAGAGAGAGAGAGAGAGGGACAAAAAGATAGAGAGAGAAGAGAGATGAACGAGAGAGAGATAGAAGAGAGATGAGCGAGAGAAACAGAGAAATATGAGAGAGATAAAGAGAAGAGAGATGAACGAAAGAGACAGAGAGAGAAAAGAGATGAGAGAAGAGATAGATGAGTGAGAGACACAGAGAGAGAGAGAGACAGACAGATAGACAGAAAGAAAAGAGTGATAATTGAGAGGAAGAGAAGAGAGAGAAGAAGATGAAAAAATGGGTGAAAAGATATAGACAAAGAGAGAGAGAGAGAAAAAAAGAGCGAAAAGAGATAAACGAGAGAGAGACAAAGAGAGATGAGCGAGAGAGATAACGAGGAGAGAGATAGAGAAGAGAGACAGAGAGAGATGAGAGAGAGAGAGAGACAGACAAACAGACAGAGAAGAGTGATGAGTGAGAGTGAGAGAGAGAGAGAGAGAGACAGAGAGAGAAGAGAGACAGAGACAGAGAGATAGAAAGATGAAAAAATGGGTGAAAAAGTTCCGTGTCTAAAGCCTCATTTTCTAGTAGTGAGTCATCTCTATCATTCATGGGTAGAATAGAGGCGCAGATTTGGGAATTGTATATTTTATATAAAAATCAAATTGAAATATTTTATAAAATCACACCTATTTAGGGAGTGTGATTAAAAAGTAGTAATGTATATATAATCACACTTTAATTAAAATGTGTGATTAAAAAATATATATATAATCACACTTATTTAAAAAGTGTGATTAAAAAGTGGTAGTGTATATATAATCACACTTTAATTAGAAGGTATGATTAAAAAATATATAAATAATCACACTTTAATTAGAATGTGTGGTTAAAAAATATCTATATAATCACACCTATTTAAAAAGAGTGATTAAAAAGTAGTAGTGTATATATAATCACACTTTAATTAGAATGTGTGATTAAAAAATATATAAATAATCACACTTTAATTAGAATGTGTGGTTAAAAAATATCTATATAATCACACCTATTTAAAAAGTGTGATTAAAAAGTAGTAGTATATATATAATCACACTTTAATTAGAAGGTGTGATTAAAAAATATATAAATAATCACACTTTAATTAGAATGTGTGATTAAAAAATATATATATATAATCACACTTGTTTAAAAAATGTGATTAAAAAGTAGTAGTGTATATATAATCACACTTTAATTAGAAGGTGTGATTAAAAATATATATATATAATCACACTTAATTGAAAAGTGACATAAAAAATAAATATTATCACACTCAATCAAATTAAATGTGATTAAAATATCAATCCAATTTTTTTTATCACACTTTCAATAAAAATGAAATCTTTTTTTTATCAAAGTGTGATTTTTAACTATTTTTATAGTAGTGATTTGTAAATTCAAAACCAAATTCATTTTCTTAAGACCACGTGATAAAATGTTATGGAGGGGATTGAGGTTTGCTAATTCTGTAGGATTCACGTGGAACTCACAATTTTTTTTTTTTTACTTTATTTTATTTTACTTTTCATATAACACGTTTGATTTGAAAAATGTCACCGTGGGTATTGCTAACCTCCGATGATATTGGTAATCTCATGATCATGTGATTATTAGTTAAATTATTTTATCAATAAAATAATCATTTCTTGTCCTTCTATTTCATATTTTCTCTGGGCTAAATTACACTTCCCTTAAAATTTTAAAAAATACAATAAATTATACAATTTTGATATAATTATATAGAATTTTTTTTAAATTTTAATTCATATAACGTTTAGTTCATTTTTCATCAATAATTTATTAGTTATATAGATTTTAAAAAATGATATTATGGTCTATTTACATAAAAATGTATATTTTACGTTATTTGTTTTTGTATTTTCGCACTATCTGCGTTACTTTTAGTCTATTTAATTTTATTAAAAAGAATGTTACTCGCTCTGTTCCAAAATAATGGTCTCTTTTGGGGAATCTAACTTTTTTTAGTAGTACAATTATTGCACTTTAAAAAAGTTAATTTTTCAAAATTATCATTTTGATAGTACATTTTTTGGGAATATCAATGTCATAATTGTACTTTTTATATTGTTTATTAATTCAAAAGAAGGGTAAAATAAGAAATTTATATTATTTGTGTACTTGATTTTTGAAGAGGGACTAATATTTTGGGATAATGAAAAATAGAATAAGGGACTAATATTTTGGGACGGAGGGAGTAGTATAATTATATTAAAACTATAGAACTTACTAAAAAAATTTTTAACCTCAAGAGATGTCAGTGTAATTTACCATTTTCTCTTATATATAACCTAATCTCTTATATGGCCCTGTTTGGCAAGTTGGGTTTAGGTTTTTATTTTTGGGTAAGATTCATAAAAAGACAAAATAGGTTAAAATAACCAACAAGATAAAATGTCACATCAATCCCATAATCATTTCACTTTTCTCTCATAAACATCACATCCAACTATGCCATCTCATATTTTCAAGCAATAGTTTTCCACCCATAACAAGGCTACAAGACAAATTACGGTTGGTAAGATAAGTATTATGGGGCAAGAAGGGTAAGGAGAGCAAGGAGGGTGGATTCATGTAGTGAAACAGAGACAAAGCAGAGGAGTATGGGGCAAAAATCCAACGAAAGGCTGGTTTACTGTGTTTATGGACAATTTACCACACTCTTTGGAACCTAAAGGTTTGTTCAAACTCTTCACTAAGTTTGGAATAGTTAAAGATGTGTTTATCCCACAAAAGAGGAGGAATGTAACAAACACTAGGTTTGGATTCATGAGATTCGATTGCTCGGTTGCGGCAAGCATAGCAGTCCAAAAAGCAAATGGTTGTAGGTGGAGGATAAGGCACTTGAAGTCAAATATGCAGAGTATGGCAGAGAACAAAACAATAATACATCTCATTCTAATCCCACCAGAAGAGATCCTTTAGACAAAGAAAAAGTTGAAGTAGCTCACATCCAACGTAATGTAGGAGAACCCATCTATAACGATCCCAATTGTCCCTTTACTGTTCTGTTGTATTCCGGACTCAGTTCCGTGGAGTTGGTAGTTGTATCTATCTTGTTGTCATCCTTTAATTCCATTTGTTCGGGTTTTAGGATGTATTGGGCAGAGTTGTTACAGGTTGGTTAGGCTTTGGTTTTAATTCTTTGTTGCCCAATTTTTAGGAGGTCCGCTCGAGCAGGTCTTCTTGCGCTCGAGCGGAGATTGCACACTCCCAGTATTTTGGTGCTCTGCAGAACTTCTACAAGCATGTTTTTCACGCTCGAGCGGGTTTCTTTACGCTCGAGCGGTGGAGCTTGAGCGGGTACTCTATCGCTCAAGCGGGTAGTACTTTTTGGTGTAAGTTCTGGGAGGGAGAAATCTATGCTCGAGTGGACTGGTTTTCGCGCTCGAGCGGATGTACTTTATTCTTGTGTCTTGGCGCTCGAGCGTCCCTTATTGCGCTCGAGCGGACCTAGTTTTTTGTTCTTAACGCTCGAGCGTTGTGTTCTCCGCTCGAGCGGGAATGTCGTATATTAGTTGGCAGCTGGGTATTTTAAAATCACTTTTTACTTTCTCTCTCTCTCTCTTACTTTCTAAAAAGCCATTTTGAGAGTTCCTCTCTCTAGAAACTCCCTTCTCTCTAGGGTTTGATCTAGTTAGAGTGTTTCATTTTCCTTCGGCCTTTATAAAAGTTGGGTTGATCATCGAGGGCTACACATTGATCCGAGAATATTGAGTTTTGGAGCACGTTGAGTTTCTTCACCTTCTTTCCTTGAGCTCCGAATTTGAGGTAGGGATTCCTACTCACTCTTATGGTCTTTGACATAGATTTTTGGTTGTTTTGATAAAGTGTTGAAGTTGGGTAAATTTTGGGACATAGGGTTTCAAAATGTTAAAAGAGGATTTGTTATTTTGAGTCTAAAATGTGTATTGTGGGTTCAAAATAATGATATCGTTGTTGGTTGTTGATATTTAGACAATTGGGTCAATATTTGGAAATCGGGTGGAAAACCCTAATTTTGGGAAAATTGTGACTTTATGGAATCAAGTTGGAAATAATGAAATTGGTGCATTATATGGTTGAATAGTGGAGTTAGATTTATTAATCGCTCACTTTTGAAAACATTGATATTTTATCTGTTGGAGCTTTTATTATCTGTTTAGAAATAATTGCGTGGGCTAACGGTGGAGGGTAGTTTTGATTGTTGTAGACAATGCATGATGATTAGGCAAACTAAAACTAATCAATTGGATATGTCATAGAGTATGACGGTTGATAGAATACATTAACGTTATGTATTGATTGATTGTGTATATGACCTTTGTGTATATACGTTGTGTGTGTGGGAGGAGATAGGGGATGTACTCCACGGTTTAGAGGAAGATAGGGGATGTACTCTATGGTTTAGAGGAAGATAGGGGATAGACCTCTAAATCGGATGTTGTTTGGGAGGAGATAGGGGATGGACTCCACTGATACAGCTCATATGCTTGTCAGATAATGTATTGATATAGCTTATATGCTTATCTTTGGAAGTGTTGATACAGCTCATATGCTTATCATTGGAAGTGTTGATATAGCTAATATGCATATCTGTTGAAATGTGGATACAGCTTGTATGCTTATCTGTTGAGATATTGATACAACTAGTATGTTTATCTATTGTAAAATGGGAAATGTTTAATATGAGTCACTGTCTCATATAAGTGGTTGGCCAGGTTCTGAGCCGTTGATGTAAATTGTGAAATTGATAAGAAATGGAAACTGAAATGAAACATGAACATAGTGGTCATGAAATGGAAATGGGTTATGAATTGGTTTATGAAAATTGAACATTTATCAATTGCTAATGTCTTAGTTATTACTCATACTATGTTTAGGATATCTCTACTAGGCGTTGACTCACCCTTTATGGGACATTATTTTCAGGTACAGGTAGCATGCCACCTCCAAGGACATAGCTTGGATGATGATGAGAGTTGAAGACTCTTTTTTTTGTTTATTTTGTTTGTATTACATGTATATCAAGCCAAGGGCTTATTTTGTATAGAGTTAGTACTCTTCTTTTGTGTAACCAGGTGTTGACTTGGAAAGCTGTAAGCCTATAGGGCATTTGCTTTTGTTGTTAACATGTAATACAGTTGTAAGAATTACTCTGATGAATAGAAATGGTTGGTTTCTTTTATATCAATGCATGTCTAAAGTGATGGGTTTTATGTATTAATTTGAGGGCATTACACCATCAATAAATCCTTTGTTGATGCACTCAAAACAGGTGCAGGTACAACACAAGGTAAACCTCGCATTACCATTAAAGTGAATGAAGATGGCCATGGGTGGCTGTATAAAAGTATACTCGCAAGACTCAAAAATAAGTACACTTTATCCAGCATTAAGCAAGTACTAAGAGATAAAGGGCTGGGTCATACTATTGTTAGAAAATGAGGAGGGAGGGATGTTATTCTAACATTCCAGTCCAAAGAGGAGATCAAAACAAATTTTAGCTCAGTAAATAAATGGCTGAAGGAGTGGTGTGAATTTGTTACGGAATGGAAGCCAAACATGCATTTCGATCAGGAAAGATGTTTATGGTTGAGGTGCTATGGTGTCCCATTAAATCTGTGGAACAAAGATACATTCAACAAATTAAGAGGCATGTGGGGAAAGGTTCTCCATATTGATGGAGATATTAGTCAACCAGTATCATTCTGCTATGGCAGAGTTAGGATTGCAACTAAATGCATGGAATAGATTAATAAAGAAATCAATCTGGAGTGCAAGAGTAGAATTGTTTCAATCTTGGTCTGTGAAGAACAGTTTAATGATGTGAGTGATCACAACTTATCCATTGATATAGAGGAAATTTGCAGCTCCAATAAGATTGTCAGAAAAGAACATGAAGAACCTGTAAGGCTTGAGAAAGAAGAAGGTGCAATAGTAAAGAAATTGGAAATGGCTGAAGCTGAGCCGACATCTCCTAATGATGTGGCTTTTTTTCAGAGGTTGGAACATATTTGTGGTAGTGATGAGTTGAACAAGGCAGCTGGAAATTCAAAAGAAGAACATCATTGTGGTAGAGATGTGGTGGATACAATAGTCGAAGAAACCAAAGAAGGCATGGGGAGCAGCTTTAAGGATGATGCACGCATAGCAAACCCAATAAAAGAAAAGGCAGCTAAACTCAGTCATGTTGTTACTAATGACAATCAGAGGTTAGTTGGCCATCTGTACACGCCTGGTTTTATTAGAAGCCTCAGTACATCTGTTGGGCTTAGGCCTAGCATAAATTTAGAGATTGATTTGGGCAATATTCTCCATAAGCATGGCCCATCAAATATAAGTCTCAATAGAATTGTTCCTATTAGCTCTGTTAGTGATGGTTTAGTTGTTGGGCCCATAAAAGCATGTTAAACCCAGATACATCCCATGTTAAAGGGGATCAACTTGGGACCAGTAAGCCCAAAACTAAAGTCAAATTGAAAGGGAACAAGAAAGTTAAGTCTAAAATCCTCTCTCAGCCTGAAATCATCTCCAACTATGTCAAACTTCATGGGCATAAAGGAGCCTCTTCGAGTAAGCTTCCTCCAAAAAAGGCTATCTTCAGAACAGCTGTTGCAGCTATGATACTTTCAGCTTCATTTGAGAATAGTGATAGGAAGGGAAAATATGTTCTAAACGAAGCTCAAGCTACAATGCAGATGGGGAAAATGCTACGGATCACTTTCAATGGCAAGAAATCTAATACAATTAACAAAATTGTTGAACTAGAGCTCAAAGACAAGGAAAGAAATGGGGAAAGGAAACAAGGAAGGCAGTAAACAGATTCAACCAAGGTGAATTTTGGTGTTCAATCTCTATTATCAATGAAGCTACTGTCATGGAATATTAAAGGCTTGGGAAAAGTTAGAAAAAAAAAAAAAAGAAAGGGTGAGAAAACTCATTAGGGAGAGGGAAGTAGAAATAGCATTTTTCAAGAAACAAAAAAAACTTCATTCTCAGATAATAAAGTCAGAGCCCGATGGTCAAGGAGAAGCATGGAGTATATGTCAGTTGATTCAGAAGGATCTGCTCGAGGCTTGCTGTGCATATGGGACCCAGAGATCTTCAAGCTTCATGGCTGCTGCAGCAATAAGAGATTCATTCTCCTCTCAGGTACATATCTAAATTCGTTTGATTTTGTATTGCTGAATGTATATGCTCCTAATGATGCTAGTAGCAGAAACATATTATGGGGAAGCCTTGTTAAGCTAAAGAGCATTTTTTTTTTTTCTAATCCATGGTATATGGAAGGAGATTTCAATGAGATAAGAAATATTAGGGAAATGATTGGCTGCTTTAGAAGGGATAAAGGGATGAAAGAATTTAATGAATTCATAGATAAATGTGAGTTAACTGACTTACCACTGCTTGGAAGGAAATACACCTGGTGAAATGCACAAGAAAATGGGAGGTGGAGTAGGATTAATAGAATTATGCTTAATCCTGAATGGTTAATCATTTTCAAATTGAAGTTATAGGGCTTGCCTAAATTGCTTTTTGATTAGGGCCCAAAGCCATTCAAGTTTATCAATGCTTGGACTCTTCACTCCAATTTTCCCTTTTTTGTGGAAAACACGTGGAAGGACTACAGTAAGAGGTGGTCCTGGGCAAGCTCTTTTGCAGAAGCTAAAGCTGCTGAAGTTAGCACTCAAGAAGTGGAATAGTGAAGTTTTTAGTAACATCTCAACTAATCTAAAAGCAGCTGAGGTAGAATTACATGATCTAGACATATCCGTTGAAGAAAGGCCATTTCTTGTATCAGAAAGAGATAAAAGAAGGGTATTGTAAAATGAAATCTGGAAGCTAAGCAAAATAAGGGAATAGATGTGCCAGCAGAAATCTAGAGTTAACTGGAATCTAAATGGGGACAAAAACACTAGATTTTTCCATGAAATGAGTAGCTGTAGGCAGAACAAAAATATCATTACTACTATCTCTGTGAATGGAGTAATCCATAAGGAACTTGATAAAATCAAGCATGAGGCTCTTTTACACTTCAAGAAGCAGTTCACAAAAGTCTAGGCCAATAGGCCATCCTTGGGTGGTGTGTTCAAATTAGTGCAAATGAACCATTATTTCCAAGAGCTAGAAACAAAATTCTCTAAAGCTGAAATTAAGGCAACCATCAAGGAGTGCAATGGTAATAAAGCTCCAGGTCCATATGGCTTCAACTTGCTTTATTTCCAGAAATATTGAAAGGTTATAAAAAAGGAGATTCTCATGTTCATGAAATATTTTGCATATGGGATTAATATCTCATTCACCACTCTTATCCCCAAAAATGAGAATCCTGTGGGATTGGAGAACCACAGACCTATTACTTTGGCGGGCTCCATTTATAAGATCTTTTCAAAAGTCCTAGCATACAGGCTGAAAAAAGTTAATCCCGAAGTAATTGGTGTTACTTAGTCTGCTTTTCTTGAAGATACGAATATTTTGAATGGTGTACTAATTGCCAATGAAGTTGTGGATGGCTAGAAAAAATCTAAGAAGAAAGGTATCATCATCAAACTTGATTTCAAAAAAGCATTTGATTCGATCAATTGGAACTTCCTTTTTTCCTTACTCTCTAACTTTGGGTTTGGTACAAAATGGATTTCTTGGATAAAAGAATGTATCTCCTTTGCAAGGCTTTCTATTTTAGTCAATGGATTTCCAACTGCAGAATTTTCTCCACAAAGAGGTCTAGGGCAGGGTGACCCCATTCACTATTTCTGTTCAACTTAGTAGAAGAAGGCCTCAACACACTCATGACTAGAGCTTATGAGTTGAATCTTATTAAGGTATGAAAATTGAGAGGAATGAAGTAGTCATTTCCCACTTTCAATTTGCTAATGACTCAATTATCTTTTGTGAGGCAGATAGGGAGTAAGTAGTGAACATTAAAAGAGTGTTAAGATGCTTTGAGCTGCTATCTGGATTGAAAATAAATTACCACAAAAGTGTGTTATGTAGAATTGGTGTTGATGAAGAGATACTTTCTTCTTTTACTGATCCACTTAATTGTAAAGTGCAAGGCCTACCATTAAAATTCTTAGGTCTACCTCTTGGTGCAAATCCAAGAAAAAAGTCCACTTGGAAACCTGTTTTAGACAAAGTCAACTTAAGACTAGCAAGGTGGAAGAGAAGACTGCTATCTTTTGCAGGTAGGCTTGCTTTAATCAAATCTATAATGACCGGGTATGTGAAACTGCCTCATTCCTCTTTAAGTTATGTTGGGTTTGTTGTTTTTGAAAGCTCTTTCTCAAAATTCTCATTCTTGATTGTTTCTATCCCGTGTTTCTCATGTTTCGAAAGGTGTGAGGTTTGGTCCGGAGTGGCTTATGTTGAGCTGAGGGGTTTCCTAGCTGGAATGACAGAGCCGCACGTGCGGGGCCTTGGGCCACACGTACATGATGGGGGCTGCACATGCGGGGGAACAGGGGAAATGCTGGGTTGCCTACTGCATAAAAAGCACGTGCTGAAGGAGGTGCGGGGGAGATACCACACGTGCGGGGGTGAGTGTTGCACGTGCGAGAATGGGTGCCACACGTGCGGGACTCTGCTAAGTCTGAAAAATCTTGTCTTTTTCTCTTTTTGGGCTGAGTGTATCTCACTTTTTACACCATACTCTCTCTCTAAAATTATTATTTCCTCTCCCTTCTCTCTAAAAACCTCCACCAAACATCATAAACTCTTGATCCCTTCCAATCCATTGGATTTTTTACCCAAGTTTCTTCATCAAAGTTGGAGAACTAATCAAGGGCTTTGTTGTGTGCGGTGAAGATCGGGTTTCGTCACCGTTGATTTTGGGGCTTTCATCTCTTTTTCTTTCAAGAACTTGAGGTAGGGGTTTTCTTAGAGTTACATATATATTTTTGCAAGTTTATGTAAATTTCGAGATTTCCTTTGGTGGCATTGAAAATTTGATTTTTGGCTCAAGAATGTTAGTGGTTTTGAACATGGGTTCATCTCTTGTTTTCTTTAAATAATATTCTTGAGGATTTGAACCACATTGATTGAAGAAAGATGTTTTTGGTAAGATTCTTCCAAGAGATGAGGAAATGTCTAGTTTTGATGAAAAACCTGAAAATTGGAGGGGAATGAGGGATTTGGAAGATATTGAGAATCTATGGATTTTCTTTGTGCCAAATGAATGAATGAGTGGAAATTTCATATTATTGTATACAAAATGACAATTTTCTTGATATATGAGAATTAGTGGATTTTTGGAATTTATTGTTTAACTGTATATATAGCCATGAAATGACAAATTGTTGAGAGCACATGAGATGTAGGAATGTTGCTATACTTGCATAGATATAAATTCATATGTGATATATGTTAAAATTGCATTGGAAAGGGGATTGGAAATTGTGATCGAAATAGAGGAATTGTGCGAAAAATATTGTTAATAGAAGATTAATATTTTGCCTTGATGTATATTGCATTGACATTTCCTATTATTGTGTAATTACAAATTTTGAGTTGAGTTTTGAAAATATTTGCATTAAGAAAGAAATGTTGTGAAATAAAACTTATTGAAAAGTTATGGGGTAAATATGTTGGTAAGTCCAAACAGGGGGTGTAAATGAAATTGATTAAGTTGACCTGAGTGTCCAGGGTGAAGGACTGAAAACACGCGCGGAGTAGGTACCATGTGCCTTCCGGTTAGCTACCAATAAAGTGGAGATTTAGTAGTGCTAGTTATACCTACTTGCAGACACCAATCTAGGGATTACTCGTGTCGTATTTACCGCCCCTTGAACTAAATTGATAATTTTTGAATTGTTGATGAAAGGGTGATTTATGATCTGGAGTTGGGCCGAGGTAACGGCCGAGCAGGTTGAGGGCCCAACGGTGCATGGGGCCGAGATGACCGACTATCCGCCCAGACTTGGGCCGGGCAGAACGTGGGCCGAGTGTGTGCTGCCCCAGACCGTAAAGAAACTGCCCAGCAAGGCAGTGCTCGGTTTGACCGAGCTGCTCGATCAAAGGATGGCCGAAGCCGGACAAGCTGAGTGACCGGCGCCAGGAAAGGCATGGCCAGCCGAGGTAACTGTTTGACCGGCAGAAAGGCCGACCTCAGAGGAGCCTCAGGCTAGGCTTCGCCGAGATGCCGCCTAGCCCGGTCCTCCTTGGGCTTAGCCAGTGAAGTGCTTGGATATGAAGCACGGCCCGGCATGACAACGGATATAGCAGCTCGGCTGCCGAGCTCCAGCTGTGAAGGCAGGCAGTTGAGATTAGGTGATGTTCAGCAAGGTCTATGCTGACAGATGGGATAGCGGAGCCACGTGTCAGGAGATGACTGGGAGTAGATATGGGGCACAGAGGGTATATAAGCATGTCTGCGCCCCCCATACGCGACAGATGAACATTTGGTGAGACATACACTAAACACTTAACACTCTCCCTTCTCTCTATCTATCCCCTGTATGTGTTCTAACTTGACCGTCGGAGGGGTTTTCCGGCCATACACCGCCGGGTAGCTCACCGCCGTTGTGCTCGCAGGTCGATCGGACAGACAGGAACTTGGAAGAAAGGAGTACGGGCTTGCCTGAATATTTGCTCCCCGTACAATTAGCGCCGTCTGTGGGAAACTTGACAGACAAAACCTTGTCTTCCAGGTTCATCTGATCGCCGTCCATGGCGAACAACGATGAGTTTCCGTTGTCTGCCATAGATGGAGCGACCCCAGAGTTCACCCGAAGGAGAGAAGGCCCTCTCGCCATCCATCCAATGGCGGACTTGGGGACGCCCACCGGAGGACAGTCAGGAGACGTGCGGGATAAGCGCGGAAGAAGTCACGGACATTCACGAAGTCCGGACGGTCACCGGCGGAGGAGAGACTCACACGCCAGGCGACTGGAAAGTAAGTTAAGAGATCAAGATGCTGTCATCCGGCGAATGGCGGCGGAGATGGAGGATCTCAAGAGGCATGTCAAAGGGAAGGGTGTAGTTGGAGTGGGAGACCACAGTGAGCGCACCCCGTCCCGCCGTTCAGGAGGTCAGAGTCAGCGACGAACTCAGTCCATATCCATTACCAGAAGTTACCAGGTTGGTGATTCCGACGCGGGTGCAGAGAAGTCTAGCGCGCAAGACAGCACCTATAAACCCTCACGTCCGGAGACGACGTCGAGGTACTCTTACTCTGCTCAGTCAGAGGATTTACGGGCGGTCTTAAAGGAGCGGGCTCGTCGGCGCGAGGCTCAGAGAATACCTGCTTTTCAGCAGCTTTCATACGGGGTTCATGCCAGCGAAGAGGTCGGAATGCCTCCACCCCGCCAAGTAGTGCCACTCTTTGAAGATATGGACTTGGCTAGGCTGAGTGCCACCCCTTTTTCCTTGGATATAGAAACAACACCTCTTCCGGCAGGCTTCCACCAGCCTAAGTTTACACTTTACGACGGAAAAATCGATCCATACATGCATGTGAGCCACTTCCGACAGGTTATGGCCGGACATAGGCGCAATGACGGACTTATGTGCCTAATCTTCCCGTCAAGTTTGGGTGAGATGGGTTTAAAGTGGTTCGAGAGGTTGCCAGAATGGAGCATACAGAGGTGGCATCAGTTGGCCGAGGCGTTTGTTACACGCTTCAAAACCAACACAAAGACACCAAAGGAAGTTGATCATTTGCTAAGTGTCAAGATGGAACCGAGCGACACACTGAAGGTATACAACTCACGGTACTGGGAAACCTTCAACGAGATCTTGGACTGCCCGGTCAACCTTACAATCACGCAATACAAGCGCGGTCTCCCGGTCGGACATAGACTACGGGACTCGCTTACCATCCACCAGCCGACCTCCATGGGCCAGCTCATGCAGCGTATCAATGAGCACATCCGAGTAGAGGATGATGCGTCAGCCTCTACCGTGAAGGCCACTCCGGTAGCGACAGACAAGAGGACAGCAGGCAAAGTGCACGCAGTTGGGCAGGAGTCCAGCCGCTCAGGTGACCGAGTAGAGGAATCGGACCGTGGTTCGAATCGTAAGAGCCGGGGTAGAGGACGTCGGAATGACCGAGATGACTACCCCCGAGATGACGTGGTGGACGCAAACAGAAGGTTGAAGGCAAGGACTGGCATAACCACGGTCTTCAAGATTCCAATCTATCGCATACTTAGTGAAATCCGAGACGAGGAGTATGTCCGGTTTCCTGCTAAGTTGGGCGATGGACAAAAGGGCTATAATCCGCGGTATCGTTGCACATTCCACCGAGAGAGAGGCCACCGGACTGAGGATTGTTTTCCTTTGCGGCAACACTTGGAAGAGCTGGTTGCAGCCGGGCATCTAGACCTTTACATTGATGGCGGCGTGAAGCCGAATCAGGCGTCGGTCGATCCCAGGGGACAGGATGACCGAGACGCACCACCACAAGGAGTTATTAATGTCATCCACGGCATCGTGGAGCCGGAGCGTGTCTGTGAACTCCGGGGCATGATAAAAAAGGCAGAGCATATGAGGGAAGTTTTGTCGGTACAGCCTGCCATCAAAAGGGGGAAGACTGAAGAAAAAGACGTGATTAGTTTCACCTCGAGGGACCTAGAGCGCATCCAGACGCCGCACAACGATGCCCTAGTAGTAACACTACGTGTCAAGGACTTTGATGTTAAGCGGATCTGAATCGATCAGGGAAGCTCGGTTGAGATCATGTACTATGATGCGTTCAAGCAGCTTAAACTCCGGGAGACAGACTTGGCTCTGGCAACTTCGCCGCTGGTCGGATTCAACTCGCAACCGGAGTAGCCTTTGGGAAAAATTATCCTGCCGGTCAAAGCGGGATCCGTGGTCAAACAAGTTGAGTTTTGGGTGCTGCAAGTACCTTCGACGTACAACCTTATCCTTGGAAGGGGATGGCTACACGCCATGCAAGCCGTGGCATCAACTTTTCACCAAGTAATGAGATTCCCCTCGGCCATGGGGGTAATCGAGGAGATTTGGGGCGATCAGGTCATGTCCAAGCAGTGCTTCGTGGCGGTCAATGGGAGTCGGGCTGCCAAAGGATTCGTTCAGATGATTGAGGGACCGGGGGATCTGGATGTCTTGGATGATGTGGGCTCCGAGGCCGAAGACAAGGCAGTTGAGGAATTGGTTGAGGTGCGAATTGATACAGAACAGCCGGACAAGTTCTTCTTGCTCGGCTCAAGTCTCACGACCATAGAGAGAACCGAGATGGTTGAGTTTTTGGTGGCCAACATCGAAGTCTTCGCATGGTCGCCTTACGACATGCCTGGCCTCGATCCAAGTTTTATCTGTCATCACCTCAACGTCTTCCCTAGGGTAAAGCCAGTCATCCAGCGAACAAGGAGATCGGCACTGCATCACGCCGAGGTAGTTGCGGAGGAGGTGAAGAACCTGCTTGAGGCACAAGCAATCCAAGAAGTGCACTACCCTCGGTGGATTTCCAACACAGTTGTGGTGCCGAAGAAGAATGGAAAGTGGCGAGTTTGTGGCGACTATAAGACGGTCAACCGAGCTTGTCCCAAAGATAGTTTCCCTTTGCCACGAATTGACCAGCTCGTGGACTTGACGGCTGGACATAATAGGCTCAGTTTCCTGGATGCCTACCGCGGCTACCACCAGATCGCCATGCATGGGCCTGACCGAGAGATCACCTCTTTCACGACTCCAAGGGGACTCCTCTGCTACCGAGTCATGCCTTTTGGTTTGAAGAACGCCGAGGCAACCTTTCAGAGGATGGTGACCAAAATGTTTACTCCTTTGCTTGGCCAGACAATGGAGGCTTACATCGATGATATGGTGGTAAAGAGCCGACTGGAAGCAAACCATTTGTCCGACTTGGCCGAGATGTTTTCCATCCTAAAGAAGCACAAGCTGCATTTGAATGCGTCAAAGTGTGCCTTTGGCGTGGGATCGGGGAAATTTTTGGGATTTTTAGTCACAAACCGAGGCATCGAAGCAGACCCTACTCAGATCAGAGCCGTGCAAGAATTGAAACAGCCTAGCTCGGCTAAGGACGTGCAGCATCTGGCTGGGATGGCCGCCGCGCTTAATTGGTTTATAAGCCGGTCATCAGATCGCTGCCGCCCTTTCTTTCAAGCATTGAAGTCAAAGTTCTCGTGGGACGCAGAGTGTGACCGAGTTTTGGCCGAGCTCAAGGAATATCTGTCTACTCCGCCACTGTTGGTTACACCAATGCCGGGAGAGGAACTTTATCTTTACCTTGCCGTCTCCCAGCACGCGGTCAGTGCGGTACTAGTCCGCGCTGAAGGAATCAAGCACCTCCCAATCTTTTATGTCAGCAAGACCTTGCTGCCGGCTGAGACGAGATATTTGCCGCTGGAAAAGCTTGCCTTGGCATTGATGATGGCTTCAAGGAAGTTGGCGCATTATTTTCACGCCCATACCATCGTCGTACTGACCGAGTTCCCCCTCAAGGCCTTGTTTGAACGGGCGGACTTCTCAGGCCGGATTCTTAAGTGGGCGGTGGAGTTGGGGCAATTTGAGGTGAAGTTCCAGCGGCGCACTGCTATCAAAGCTCAGACTTTGGCGGACTTCGTCGCCGAGTTCTCACCTGGTATTCATCCGGTGTGCCCGGTCGATATTACCGTGGCAGATGATGAGATGCACGCAAGACCATCCGAGATACAACTAGTTGGTGGAAGTAGCGACGCGGAGTTTGCGCTCACCTGTGAAGCACCCTCAGATTTCATGGCTACACCACCCGGTGATGCCATGACAGAGTTGTGTATTACCAACCCATCCACTCTGTCCGGTCCCGCATCACCAAGGGGGAAAGAAATTGAACCACACCGCTCAGAACCTGATGATTCGCCTACGGACTTGAGCATTACAGATCAACTTTCCGAGTCCGGTGTTGAATCATCAAGGGGGGAAGGAATGGATCCACACAGCTCAGACCCTGCGGCCGGCTTACCACCGCAACCTGATGATTCGCCCACGGACTTGAGCATTCCAAAACTTGCTGAGTCCGGAGCCGAATCACCAAGAGGGACTGAATTGGAACCGGTTTACATGGAACATGAAACCGCACAGCCGAGCAGTTGTGATCCCATTGCCCTTCGCAACTCTCCGGACCCATCAGACTGCTGAAAGCTTTTTGTGGGAGAAATGTGGAAGCTTTTTGTTGATGGAGCGTCCAACCGTCATGGTGCCGGCCTAGGTATCGTTCTTATCTCCCCGGATGGCCTAACCATTGAACATTCTATCACGCTCGGCTTCCCAGCATCTAACAACGAGGCTGAGTACGAGGCACTTCTCGCCGGGCTCAAGAGCGCAATTCAAATAAAGGCTGCCGAGCTCCTGGTGTACAGTGATTCCCAGCTTGTGGTTAACCAAGTCTCTGGGATTTACGAAGCCAAGGACGACAGGATGGCAAAGTACCAAGCTCTGGTCAGGGAACACATCAAGCAGTTTGAGGCAATCCGAGTCCAACAGATTGGCCACGAAGAAAACAGCCGAGCTGATGAGCTGGCCGGCCTCGCTTCCATGGTAGATAGAACGTCTCCAAACCCCCTGTTAATTGACTTTCTTCCACGGCCAAGCATTGAACACGCCGGGCAGACGGATGTACTCTGCGCCGCTCTGGGTCCTTCCTGGATGGAACCCTTGATCTTATTCCTCAGAGACCGGACTCTACCAACTGACAAGAAAGAAGCACACAAAATTCGGGTGAAGTCAGAGCGGTTTTGGCTCTCTCCATCTGGCGCGTTGTATAAGAAGTCCTTCACTGGTCCTTATCTAAAGTGCGTGCACCCGAATAGTGTGGAGGCCTTCTTGTTCGAAATTCACGAAGGCATTTGTGACAGCCACATAGGGGGCAGGTCTTTGGCATACCGAGCTATTTCGCAGGGATACTGGTGGCCGTGCATGCAAGCCGACGCACAAAAGTACGTCTGCAAGTGCGAAAAATGCCAGAAATTCGCCCATCAGATCCATCAGCCTGCTAGGGAACTTCTTCCCCTTACCAGTCCTTGGCCCTTCGCCATGTGGGGGCTAGATATAGTGGGGCCACTGCCAACAGCACCGGGCAACCGAAAATTCTTTATTGCGGCCACAGATTACTTTACGAAATGGGTTGAAGCTGAGCCCTTGGCAACCATTAAAGAGAAAGACGTGAAACGGTTTGTCTGGCAGAACGTGGTCACACGGTTTGGCATCCCCAAGATTTTGATCTCTGACAACGGCACCCAGTTTGACGGTCGCCTATTCAGAAGATTTTGTGAAGATTTGAAGATAGAATTCTACAACTCCACCCCGGCTTACCAGCAGTCCAATGGTCAAGCCGAGGCATCAAACAAGACTATACTGGATGGGTTGAAGAAACGGCTGGAGAAAGCAAAGGGAAAATGGGCTGAGGAATTGCCTAGCGTCCTTTGGGCATACCGAACAACCCCGCGGCGATCTACCGGGGAAACCCCATTTGCTTTGGCTTACGGCATGGAGGCGGTCATACCCTTGGAAGTTGGAATGCCCACCCTTAGAAGTGACAGTTTTGAGCCTGAGCTGAACGCCGAGGCTATTGCCTTGGAGCTGGACCTTGTGGAAGAACGTCGGGAGAAGGCCCTCATCCATGTGGCCGCCTACCAACAAGAGCTCTCAAAGAAGTATAACAAGACGGTGCACCCCAGACCGTTCAAAGTTGGTGATTGGGTTTTGAGGAAGATTATGGGCAACACCCTGGTGCCAGGAGAAGGCAAACTAGGGGCAAATTGGGAAGGACCCTACAAGATCACCGGTCTGGCGGGCAAGGGGGCTTACCACTTGGAGGATTTAAAGGGAAGAACAATACCCCGGCCATGGAATGCGGTCAACTTAAAACTGTATTATTTTTAAGCTTTTGCTTTCTTTTCTTGTGCAAAGAAATTTTTTGGCTTGCACCACAGCATGTAATTCTTTTTGTCAATTTATAGAAGTAATTTTGCTTTATCACTTAGACTGTTGTTTTAATGTTAAGGACCGAGATAATGTACTCCGGTTGGAAGAGTTGGTGTCTTGTCCAACTTCGGATTCCCAACCGAGATGATGTACTCCGGTTGGAAGAGTTGGTGTCTTGTCCAACTTCGGATTCCCAACCGAGATGATGTACTCCGGTTGGAAGAGTTGGTGTCTTGTCCAATTTCGGATTCCTAACCGAGATAATGTACTCTGGTTGGAAGAGTTGGTGTCTTGTCCAACTTCGGATTCCCAACCGAGATAATGTACTCCGGTTGGAAGAGTTGGTGTCTTGTCCAACTTCGGATTCCCAACCGGGATGATGTACTCCGGTTAGAAGAGTTGGTGTCTCGGCCAACTTCGGATACCCATCCGAGATGATGTACTGCGGTTGGAAGTGTTGATGATTTGTTTAACTTTGTTATTACCAACCGGGCTGGTTATTCCGTTTTACAAATTTGTTTTGTTCTGCTTAAGTACTTCAACCAAGTTATGAATTCCGGTTGACGACGCGTTCTGTTCAAACAATGATTTATACCGAGATATTTTGCTGAAGATGGAATTGATGACTACCGTGCAAACACTTGGCAAAATTTGAATTTTTCATTAACAAGAAAATCATTACAAAAGGTGGGGACAGAACCCGGTTACATCAGAAGTGTTGAAAGCAAAAATACAAAAAATAAAAAAGAAAACTAAACTAGGGGGGAGAGATTGATGTGTGGCCATCGGCACAAAATGAAGCTGTCGGCAGAGGAATTGTTGCCGGTCGGCACATTACACTGCCGGTGGTAATTCCACTCAGCCGGTGGCACTCCCCAGTGTCCAGGGATGCAGTCCTGAGGTTTTGACAGCCTCCAGAGGAGTGAAGGAAGGAAAACAGAGGCAGCCTACGCATGGCGGCGCGTTTCCCGAGGCGTTTTCCCTGTTTTCTTAGTTTTAGTTAATTTACTTAGTTGATTAGGCAATTTGTAATATTTAATTAGCTTGCGTAGTTAATTAATTTGTAATATTTATTTGGTCCCTCCGAGCGAGGGCAAATATGTAATAAGTGTGCGTGAGTGTGTGTATGTCTTCCAACCTCACGTCTTTCTTCCCTTTTATTTACCTGCTTATGATGGTAGATTAGGGCACGTTTAATTTAGCATACCTTATGCTATGCATGTGTGCATCCATGCATTTGTATTGCATGCATTAGGCTCGGTACATCACGCTAACTGCATGTGTACTTCAAAAATTGAATATGTGATAGTTGATCGCATTTCATATGCCATGTTTAGGTTAGCCGAGCCTATCTAATTGCATCCTGTATGTGTTGCATTAGGCAATTTAACATGAACTAGGACACGCATGTTTGCTAACTAGTTTACTGTTTTGGCACGGAGTACGATGTAAGTATTTCCGCTTTAGCATATCGCATGAGTGTAAATGTTGCCATGTCAGCATGCTTAACATGTGGCTAGATGCTTATGTGTTATAAACTGCTTGGATGCCTGTGGGTGAAGGTTGGATTGTTTGAGTTGGAAGAACTCATTGAAATCCGTGTTTTAGCCTACTTGCGAGTAGTAAATTCCAAAGCATTTTCAAAACAAACGGAATGCAATGTTCCTTTCCAAATTAGGCAATCTAGTCTATACTTGTTTACTGCGCGCATAACATAGTAAACGCTAGGCTAATAATTGGTTTAAGAACACATAGCGTTTTCAAAATCGGATATCATGGTTAGTAGAGGCCGGTCTTCGGACCGGGCGAAAGGGGGTGCTCATAGCTGACCTTCCCCGATCGTACCCAAGCTCCCGAGCCGAGACAACTTCGGTGATGACGGACATGTGGCCTTCGGTACCGAGTCAGGGTTTCCTAAATTTCCCCATTTTAAAAAATATTTAGGTGGCGACTCTGTATCTGGCAAAGCAGTCCATGTTTGGCACTACTTTTTTAAAAATCTGTTTCTCAAAACGATTTGCCAGATTTGGACTCTTTGGTTCAGATTAAGAACCGTAACACAATTTGAGAGTCCGAGCTGTAGTGACCCCACAAATGAACAGAACGGGACTCACCCTCCCGGGGCGTTCGGGGACGTCTACAGTTTCTGGCGACTCTGCTGGGGAGTTTAGAGAGCTTGACTCGAACTCATGATATCCTGTTTTGATTTCTCTTATGTGTTTCTTTGCATTGCATGTGTATTGGTGCGCCTAGGAACACAGTGTTTGCCGTCTGCCATTCCTGAACGGTTTGCTGGAGGCTTGCCTTGTCAAGGCATGTCCATAAGGCTGACCGGCTATGGGCTCTGGCAGCATGGGAACACAAACCCCGGTTTACCGGGGCACCCCTTTTGACCATTTGACCTAGTGCATATTCGAAATCCGTAGTGACCATTCCAAACTAGGACAGGTTGCTTACCCGATAGGTTGTTTGAAACCGCTGCGTGCGTAGTGAAACCCTAGTTCCTAACAAAATAGGACAGGGAAACCCAACCCCAACATAGGGGTGATTGAGCTCTCTTTACTTGCTATGTGCTTTTAGAATGTATCTCTACAGGAACGCATATACCAGTTTGCGAGTTTGAGTATCGGGCCCAAGGGCACCAGAATCAGTATTGTTGAGAATCAGTTATCAGGAATCAGTTATCCGCGGGTATCAGATTCAGTATTTTGGGAACAGAAATCTGGGAACAGTGATCAGCAGTAGGGTACAGTTGTTTGGCTAGGCCCGTGTTTGATCAGTTTGGACTGAAATGCTGCCTGTTTTTCCTTTCAGTTCAGAGAGTGGCAGAGTTGATACAGAATAGCCAGTGTCTCCCCTTTGCTGAGGCAGGATTTATGGCGGCACAAAATTCAGAAGAAGTTATGGTTATGACGGCTGCATTGGAGCAGGGGACCGCTCCGCAGAGTGAGGCCAGCATCAGTATGTCACACCCACCCAGGTCGCCCGTTGTGCACCCGGTTTGGGCTCCCCAGTTATATCAGGCTCGTGAGCCCACCACCTTTGAATTGATGGGAATGATAGGGGACCTCCAGAGGTCCGTGGCCGATCTAGCCTATGGAATGTCGGCTTCACCGCCAACGGCGCCGTATGCCGGGAATTTCGTACCACAGGAGCCCCCGCTACTGGGGCGGATTGTGATAGAGCTCAGCCAGCCAGAGGTGGCTTCCAGCTACAGCCGCGACATGCCAGCACCGATCCAGACCCTTGATCACGCTGAGGCCAGAGGAAAAGACAAGGCAAAGGTAGACGCCGACCCTATTGAATAACTGCTGTGGGCAGTCGAGGCTCTGAAAGCCAGAGGGATGAACAAGCAACAAACATCTGCGATCGTGATCAAAGCTGTGGATGATGCTTTCCCTGCTCCGATCAAAGGCAGTTCAAGCCAGGAAGAAAATCGGGATGGGCCCCGTCATGCCCAGACAATGCCTGTAGTTCCCAACCCTGCACCGGGAAAGGTTCAAAAAGCCAAGGCAGCGCCAGCCGATCCTTTCGCTAGCGCATCTAGCAAGAATCCCCAAACTTCAAAGTACCTGCCCCGAGGGCGCAGGGTCTTTCACGACCTCCACATGCCTTTGTCTAGGGCATTGCTAATATTGGCGAAGAATGGGCATCTTAAACCTTTGGAGCCCCGGCCACTCCCGAAGAATCTCCCCGCCACGCACGATGCTACCTTGTACTGCACGTACCACCAACAGTCCGGTCACAATACCAATGGATGTTCCCGCCTTCGTCATGAAGTGCAGGATTTGATCGATAACAAGGTTATCCTTCCACCCGCCTCAGCCAAGCCAGTTACCACCCAGTTGTTGGATTTCGAGGGCTCAGATACTGCGAGTATGTGAAGTGGACCGCCTGCGGGCAACATTTGGTATATTTTGGATGAAGCGTCTGGCACGCATTTTTGAGCATCGGTGAAACCGAGTTTTGTAAATCCTAGCTTGGATAAAGAGCCAGTCTTTTGTTTTGAGTCTGTCTCTTTGTCTTGAGTCAGTCTTTTGCTTAAGGGTCTGTTTTGTTGTATCGAGTCAGTCCCCTTTGTATATAATACCAGGTGATTCTGGGGTTGTTGTCCCGAACACCGTTTTGTCTTGTAATTATCTGTTTTTTATTTTGAGTCTGTTTCTGCCGAGGGGCCAGTTGCACCATCAAATCCGAACAAAACAGCTGTTGCTATCTCAACTTCATGCTTGCTTTCAGCATAAGTGCCAGAGAATTGGATTGGGCTGACAGTACATCTCGCCTGCTCCCCTGAGCGCCAAACTCATTGCGTTAACCTAAGTTTTCCAAAAAACAAACCTTTTGAACACTGCGGTGATAAAAACGAAGAGGAAGGAATTCCTCGGGTTTTGCGAAATTTTGATCATTTTGAGAGAAAGAGAGGCGTGCTAAGCCTTTTAATGAGTGAAATCATGTTTGTCGGCGTGAGTACTGAGAAGGATCCTGGCCTGATCCAGATTGGTTCCACACTATCTTCGGCGCGAGCGATTTGTCGCTTTCATAAAAACTTTCAAAAGCAAATGTTTTACGCGGCCCTGTGAAGACTTGTGTAGAATCCCTCTTGTCGTCGCGCAGCCTAGGATCGCTCTCAGCCTCAAGATTCAACCCGTTTGTTTTCCGACTTCGAACCCGTTCAGAACATTCAGAAAGTTCAACGGACAAACGCCATGAAAGGTCTGTATGGCCAGTTTCGAAACAGTCCTTGAGCAAGAGGCACCAAAGCCGAATCGGAAGAAGTAGATCTCGCCAGAAGCAGCTTGTGAAGTAACCGGGATGGATTCTTCTATAAATCATTGCAACAGCCTTTCTCTTAGATACAGAGGGGCTTCACTTCAAAAAACCATTTGGCATGGACTTGCTACACTTTTACCCTTTGAGAGGCTCGCTGGGCCGAAAACCCGGAAGGGCGACCCAGGCAAAAGTTAGAGCAAGAGAAAAATACAAAAAAGACAAAAAAGAAAAGAAAAGAAATGAAAAGAAAAAAAGAAGAGAGAAAAAAGGAAGAGCAAAAAAAAAAGGAAAGAAAAAAGAAATAGAAAATGAAGAGAAGCTCGCAAGGTCGAAAACCCGCGTCGGGCACCTTGGCAAAAATTAGAGCCTGAAAAGTGAAGGTTAAAATACCCGAGTGTACCTTAACCGGAACTACGTAAGGCTTGATTCCCATGTTTGGGATATGTAGGCAACTTTATCATGAAGTCCAGCCCCCCAACGCTTTCATAGCGTCTCAGTCCATGCAATGGTTTCGATTTCATCCCAAAGTCCAGTGGCCGACACCCTTCAAGGTGATTGTGTCCATATATGTGTTGTGACCGTCTTTGTCATCTCTGTGTCTGAGAGTTCGACCATCGCCAATGAAGACTGTTTACAGATTGCTGCGGCACCATCCCAAACAAGGGGCAACTTTTCGTTGCCATGAGCCATCGTGAGACGCCATTCAAACCAGGGGCAACTTTCCGTTGCCTCCCACCCCCTTCAAACCAGGGGCAATTTTCCATTGCCTCCGATCCAAGGTTGCGCATCTCGAAGAGTAAGTTCCATGCCCGTTGAGCATTGACTGTTTGAAAAATAGTTTTTGAAAATTTTTACTGAGGTTGACTATTTTCTCGCAAACTATTCCATTTTCCAAAACTGGACCATTGTCTTGGACCCAAAAAAAGAAAATTTTCAGTACTTGCAGCCTGACTTGCATGCTTTTCAAATCAAAAATCGGACAAGTACGTTAATCCGACTCTCATTTTGATCAAAATTGTTTTAGTAGAAAGCAAAAAACAAAGAATGGTTAAAATGATGAACTAGGGGCACAGTTGAGCCAGGCGTTCTGTCTCTCCCCCGTCATCGACGTACTTGCCAGAAGAGCGCTCTACCCGTCGGAAGAAATGGCTGTGAGCTAACGGTGTTGAGCATGAACCCGCAACTTTCTATTTATCCATCAATCACCCCGGGGAGGGATGGAAAATGAGAGAATGAAGAATAGAGAGGTGTAAGTTGAGAGAAAAGTGAGGAAAAGGGTTTTTGAGAAAAAATCCGAGCTCGAGAGCCGAGTGATGTGAGAATCACAAATCAGAAAGGGTGGGAAACAATGCCTAGAGAAACTGGCTCCTCGTGGTCCGAGGTCCCCCATCTTCGCTAACGCGTCTGTATGTCGTGTCTTCGGTTTTGTTTACCTCAACCTTTGTTTTAGGTCTTTTCCGAGCGTGTCTCGTTGTGTTAGGTCGTGTACCTTTTTATTTGAGTCCTCCCTGCTGTGTTCAGTTGTAGGCTCGATATCCCGGTTTGAAAAACCCTCATTCAATTTCAAAAATCATTTATGCTCAGAATGCTGTGCCATTCTCTACATTTGAACGTGTTTCAACTCCAACCGGTTCCATCTTTGAGGTCCGTCCTGTTAGATTGGGCCGTTTGTTCAGAATTTGCCGTGTGCAGAATGAATCGAATGCTGTGTTATGGGCTGTATGCAGATTAATCCCCCAACAGAGTAAGAGCTATGTGTCCAAAATCAGGCAGTGGGTTGCTTGGGTTATTTTGCCGTTGGCTGTTTAGTTATCTGATTATTACAGTGCAAGTGTTCAATTTTCAGACAACCAATCAATTTCATTTACATTGAGGTGTAACATGATGAGATGCGATGCAATACATGAGATATGTAAATGTAACACTTTTTTAAGCAAAAATCTGTTCATTTCATAATCTTTTTCAAGTACAAAGTTTTGAAGAAAACAAAAATCTGCCTGCGGCAGTACAAGGTAATCTAACTACCAACAAAAGGAAAAGTACAAAGAAGAAGAAGATAGCAAAAATCTGCATCTGTGTCAAGCACTCCGGGGGGCCGTCAGTCCGCCCTAGTCCTCTTCCTGGACGAGGGTCCAGGAGCATCATCAGCGTCGTCATCAGAGCCTGAGCTAGAACCGCCTCCGGTCTCCTCCTCTGATGACTCTAACTCCGCCTCTGCCTCCGCCTCTGACTCCTCATCATCATCATCATCGTCCGGGACTGGAGCTCACGAGCTACTCCCGACATGAGTACGCCCTCCCCTGGTACGGGGAAATATCCGGCCCTCCTCATCTCTCCCCCGGGCAGGGACAGAAGGCCCAGCTGGAGCACCTCCTGCCATGGGAATCTGGAAAGGAGGCTGAAAAAGTACACAAAAGGGAAATGCATCAGTATACTGTAGACAGTTTATCAGTGCAGAATACAGTGTATAAGTACAGTGTGAGAATGCCGTGAGCAGTTTATCAGTGCAGAATGCAATGCCGAGTATAGTGTATGAATGCCGTGAGCAGTTTAACAGTGCAGAATGCAGTATATGAGTACAGTATGAGAATGCCGTGGGCAGTTTAACAGTGCAGAATGCAGTGTATGCAGTGTTCAGGTACTGTGAGATCAGTGTATCAGGTGTCATGCCGTGCATCAGATTATGTGAATCAGTGTATGAATGGTTTGAGGCCAGTGTCAGAAGGACATACCGGTATGCTGTAGAGGGCTAGGAGATCAAAAGTCCGCTGGAGCATCCCCATCATCGAGGCATTCATCGCCAACGACTGACGGGTGTACCCAGAAGAAGCCTGCAAAAGTATCAGATGCATCAATATTTTGTGGAATATCAAGTAAACTGAAATGAATAACTGTACAAAATGCAGTAGAACATACCGGAGGTAAGTCGGGGATGTCGATGAACTCGTGACCAGCCGGTGGAGGGGCGAAGGGGATCTGATAGGTCGACCCACCCTGCCCCTGGAAAGTCAGTACAGCGGGCAGGGCAGGCCAGCCAGCTCCCCGTCCTCCCTGCACTCCGCTCCTGCCACGGACCCGGGCCCTTCTCGCAGCCCCTACTCCAACTCCCGCTCCGGCCCCAGCCACCGATGCCACAAGCCTGGCCCCCTCTGCTCGACGGCCGCTCAAAGGTCGCATCAGGTACGTCCGCACGTACTCCTGATAGTCTCCGGTACCTCTGAAGCCGGCCTCCTCCCAGCCGATGGTGTAGTCATCCATCTGCTCAGTCGTGAGCCCCTCGGTCTCCCTCATATCTGCAGGAGGGGGAACCGGGACTATCTGCTCAGGTAACCCTAGGGTCTGGCGTAGAAAACGCTCCCCCAGGTACCAAGCCCGACAGACCGGGCCCTCAAGCAAAATCCGGAAACGCGAGGTCTCCTCTGCACCAGGGAACCGATCTCGCATCGCCGCCGGCAAGGGAGCCCACGGCCGCCATGTGATCTGAAAGTGACAGACAGTTTGTTATCTACTGTTTTGAAAATATACAGTGGAAAAGCGAAGCTTAAATGAACTGTAAGTAAAACATACCTCGGCAGGGGTAATGGTGTCGAAGTATCGGCGGAAGAAGCCGAATGTCTCCCGTGGTCGCCGGGTGCATCTCCCGTCGAAGCGACTCGAGAAGGGGACGGCCAGGGGAGTCTCCGCAACTGGCACAGGAGCAAGCCTAGGAAAATAGGCGTAAACCCACAACTGCAAGGTAAATACCAGTGCATTTATCAGTTGAAGCAGAATGCAGAATAAAGCAGAAATGGCAGAGCCGTGTGTTGTGCAGTGTATTGTGTGCAGTGTACAGTGTGAGCCGTGTGCAGTCAGTGTAAAGCAGAATGTATGTGTGTGCCGTGTGTACAGTATACAGCAGGTGTAGAGCAGACTGCAGTGTGTGCAGTGTACAGAGTACAGAAAGTACGAGACAGAAATGAAAAAAGCGGAGAAGAAATGTACCTCCCAAGCCCGCCAGTAGCCTCCGAGTAGCTGGCCGCTGCCGCGCAAAGCCGAGCTCATATATCCATAAAGGGTGGCCAGAGCAGCGCCGCCCCAGTCATAGTGCAGAATGTCCCGGACGTCCACCAGTGCGCTGAGAAGGCAGAGAGGCACGGTGTTCGCCCGATCGGCGAAGATGGTCGTCCCGAACAGGAACATGAGGAAGCCGCGAGCATACCTCTCCACGTCCTCCAGGGTCATCTCCGCCTCCTCCTCCAACACGGGCTGGACCCGAAACTGGACCTCAAACCAGGAATATCGAACGAAACCTGGGCGAGCTAGGGGTGGCGCCTCCCCCAGTAGATGGACCTGAGCGGCGGTCCACTCATCCATCGCGATGTCAAAAGGGATCGGATCACCCCCCACCCCGATGCCTGTGAGCATCGAGAAATCATGAGGGGTCATCGTCATATCCCCTGCAGCAGAGAAGTGAAAAGAGTCGGTGGTGTCCCACCACCTCTCCGCCAGAGCGGCAAGGAGAGGCCTGCAAGTGGAGAGCCTAGATAGTCCTCGGCAGAAGGCGCCGAAACCCGCTCGATCCACGATGCGCCGGACTGCATCAGGGAGCTCACCGTACCACTCCTGAGCACCAGTATTCCTATACCCACGGATGGTATGGGAACCCTCCTGCAAACAGAAAATAACAATTGCAAGACAACATTCAAAATGCAGTTTTGAAAAAGCAGATAAAGCATGTGTGCAAGTTTGACAAGATTCAGGCAAATACCGGGTGCCGGTGTGCTTGCAGTGAAATACGTGTGATATGTCAGCGTGTTTGGGTGTTTCCGAACAGATATAGCATGTGTGCAAATTTAACAGATTCGGACAAATACTGGGTGCCAGTGTGTATGCAGTAGAATACAGTGAGTGCAGTGTGTTTGAGTGATTCAGGGCTAGTGCAGTGTGTGTGCATGTGTCAGTCTCAAGCAGATATCAGTTGTATGTATGTTTACAGTCAACTACAGTCTACAGCATGTCAGATTCAAGCAATTAAAGAGTACAACTAACTATGACAGTTTTGTATCCTACATTGCGGAAAGTAAAGCAGAAGACAAAGAATTACCTCGGAAGTGCCGAATGAAAGGTGGGAGGTAGGCTCGTGCAGTAGTAGCTCAGGTGCCACGTGCCTCTCGAAGCTCCGGAACTGACGCAAGCCGTCGGGGGGCAGAACATGGATCGCCGGCCGGTAGGTCGCCGGGTCGAACGGGCGCTTGCTCAACGGTAAGAGCTCGACCCCGGGATCCATCTCGTGGTCCGGGGGAGTCCCGCCACGTGGAATGTCGTCCGCCATATCGAAAATGATGAGAAAATGGCCGGAGGAAGGAAAACCGGGCCGGAATACGAAGAGTCAACCAAAAAGTCGACTCCCGAGAGGGTCGAGAATGGCCGGGAAGGCCGGAATGTGAAAAGGCGCGGAAATGAAGAGGAAAACAAGGGGAACAAACCCCGAAAAGGCGGGAACGCCAAACGA
This sequence comes from Camellia sinensis, assembly GCF_055761805.1. Taxonomy (NCBI): domain Eukaryota; kingdom Viridiplantae; phylum Streptophyta; class Magnoliopsida; order Ericales; family Theaceae; genus Camellia; species Camellia sinensis. The sequence goes on from NC_138966.1 coordinate 22,091,936, forward strand.
GGCACCGAAACAAAAATGTGATCGGTTGAAAATGTCCGAAACGCGAAGAAAATCGCGAATCGACGACGAAACAGGCGTAGAACGCGAAGAAATGGACGAAAAATGAAAGAAAAACACTCTAGAGAGAGAGGGCAAGAGTTTTCGGCAGTGGAGAAGTGAGGAATAGGGTTTTGAAACCCTATTTTATAATGCCCAGAGTGAAAAGTCGAATCTGCCCCGACTCAGCAACTGTTTGCCGGTCGGTAATGTTTTGTGCCGGCCGGCACTTTTTTGTGCCGATGTAATTGTTTTTCAGCCGGTGGCCTCCCCTCCCGGCCGGTGATGTTCCCACAGCCTTGTTTAGGCCATGTGAGGAGTTTTTGGTCTTCATAGCTCAAGAAAGTGCAAGAAAGTGCATTCCTGACGGTCAACCGGCCTCCGTTCTGACTTCGGACTACATCTGCCGTGCGTAGCACTCCAACCCATGCAAGGTGTATCCTTTTCGTATCCTTTTGACTTTTACAAAGGTCCAAAAAGTTGCCCCATGTATATCGCATATCAATCGCACTGTTTTGTGCAGTTTATTGCTCGCGCTATTTTGCGCGTCGCACTGTTTTGTGCATTTCAAATCATCGCACTGTTTTGTGCATTTCAAACCGTCGCACTGTTTTGTGCATTTCAAATAGTCGCACTGTTTTGTGCAATTCGAATTAACGCACTGTTTTGTGTATTGTATTTCAATCGCGTTGTTTTGCGCATCGCACTGTTTTGTGCACCTCGCTTGCATCTTGCATGTATCCATTCGCGCTATCTTACGCATTTCACTTGTACTTGTTAGTACATTGCATTGTTTTGAACACAAACCGGCTTCGCGTAGCGTATAAGTCCAATTGTCAAAATCTTCCTTCATATCATTTTTGCACCTTATGAGGCATACGTGTCTCATTCGTATCACCTTACATTCCGTATGGCACGCGTGCCGCACTTGCATCATGTGCATCTCAAAAAAAACAACAAAAAAACAATCATAGTGCATTGTCATGCATTTCCATTGTAGCTTGCATGCATCCATTGCATTTTCCCCAGTAGGTCGCATCGTACTACATTGTCATGCATATTTGTAAATATCCGCTCCATTGCATATTTGTAGATATTGCATTGTAGTTTGCATGCATTCATTGCATCGCTTTCCGCCTATGGCTTGCGCATTTCCAGGTTGAGCTTGGTTCGGTATGTGCCCTTACTGGTCATGTTAAAACACAGTTTTGTATGTGTATCGCGCCGATTCCACGCTGATATGTTGGTTGAGGGTTGCGGCACCTTTTCTGTGTTACACATGACTCGTATGTGTACATGCCTTTCCTAGGCAAAATTTGGTTTGGCTTGCGTGCCATATCCATTGTATCCATATCCACTCCATTGCATATTTGTAGATATTGCATTGTAGTTTGCATGCATTCATTGCATCGCTTTCCACCTATGGCTTGCGCATTTCCAGGTTGAGCTTGGTTCGGTATGTGCCCTTACTGGTCATGTTAAAACACAGTTCTGCATGTGTATCGCGCCGATTCCACGCTGATATGTTGGTTGAGGGTTGCGGCACCTTTTCTATGTTACACATGACTCGTATGTGTACATGCCTTTCCTAGGCAAAATTTGGTTTGGCTTGCGTGCCATATCCATTGTATCCATATCCACTCCATTGCATATTTGTAGATATTGCATTGTAGTTTGCATGCATTCATTGCATCACCTTCCGCCTATGGCTTGCGCCTTCCCAGGTTGAGCTTGGTCTGGTATGTGCCCTTACTTTTCATGTTAAAACACAGTTCTGCATGTGTATCGCGCCGATTCCACGCTGATATGTTGGTTGAGGGTTGCGGCACCTTTTCTGTGTTACACATGGCCTGTATGCGTACATGCCTTTCCTAGGCAAGATTTGGTTTGGCCTGCGTACCATATCCATTGCCATCTTCCTAGCATACCCATACATTGTAGTGTAATTTTTACATCCGGCATTAGGATCGTAGTCCTTTCTCCAGTGGGTCGTTTCCCCACTTATGTCGATTCCACCCAATACTTGTTCTTGCGTCTGTCTACAATGCTCATAGTTCAGTTGAGCGTTCTATGGTAGACAGACTTGTTATCTCCATCAATCGCCAGAAACTGTAGACGTCCCCGAACGCCCCAGGAGGGTGAGTCCCGTTCTGTTCATTTGTGGGGTCACTACAGCTCGGACTCTCAAATTACGGTTCTTAATCTGAACCAAAGAGTCCAAATTTGGCAAATCGTTTTGAGAAACAGATTTTTAAAAAAGTAGTGCCAAACATGGACTGCTTTGCCAGATACAGAGTCGCCACCTAAATATTTTTTAAAATGGGGAAATTTAGGAAACCCTGACTCGGTGCCGAAGGCCACATGTCCGTCATCACCGGAGTTGTCTCGGCTCGGGAGCTTGGGTACGATCGGGGAAGGTCAGCTATGAGCACCCCCTTTCGCCCAGTCCGAAGACCGGCCTCTACTAACCATGATATCCGATTTTGAAAACGCTATGTGTTCTTAAACCAATTATTAGCCTAGCGTTTACTATGTTATGCGCGCAGCAAACAAGTATAGACTAGATTGCCTAATTTGGAAAGGAACATTGCATATCCGTTTGTTTTGAAAATGCTTTGGAATTTGCTACTCGCAAGTAGGCTAAAACACGAATTTCAATGAGTTTTTCCAACTCAAACAATCCAACCTTCACCCACAGGCATCCAAGCAGTTTATAACACATAAGCATCTAGCCACATGTTAAGCATGCTGACATGGCAACATTTACACTCATGCGATATGCTAAAGCGGAAATACTTACATCGTACTCCGTGCCAAAACAGTAAACTAGTTAGCAAACATGCGTGTCCTAGTTCATGTTAAATTGCCTAATGCAACACATACAAGATGCAATTAGATAGGCTCGGCTAACCTAAACATGGCATATGAAATGCGATCAACTATCACATATTCAATTTTTGAAGTACACATGCAGTTAGCATGATGTACCGAGCCTAATGCATGCAATACAAATGCATGGATGCACACATGCATAGCATAAGGTATGCTAAATTAAACGTGCCCTAATCTACCATCATAAGCAGGTAAATAAAAGGGAAGAAAGACGTGAGGTTGAAAGACATACACACACTCACGCACACTTATTACATATTTGCCCTCGCTCGGAGGGACCAAATAAATATTACAAATTAATTAACTACGCAAGCTAATTAAATATTACAAATTGCCTAATCAACTAAGTAAATTAACTAAAACTAAGAAAACAGCAAAAACGCCTCGGGAAACGCGCCGCCATGCGTAGGCTGCCTCTGTTTTCCTTCCTTCACTCCTCTGGAGGCTGTCAAAACCTCAGGACTGCATCCCTGGACACTGGGGAGTGCCACCGGCTGAGTGGAATTACCACCGGTAGTGGTGTGTGGCCATCGGCACAAAATGAAGCTGTCGGCAGAGGAATTGTTGCCGGTCGGCACATTACACTGCCGGTCGGCAGAGTGTTCCTGTAGAATCTGCAAATGACAGCAACAGAGGGCAAGGCAAAGCATGGCAGCACAATTCAAGGCATATATGCACCAACCATGTCCCTTATCATGATAATGACTCAAAGGGGCATGTGCCTCGATTCTCAGACCACCAATCACGCATTTCCATGCATGATGGCCCAAAGAATCAAGTATGCAACTTTGATTTCAAATGCAATGCAAGCCAATCAAACCAAACAAGGCCCAATTCCTATCATCGAGTCAAGGAACAAGGCATGCATGCAAGATGCAATGCAACCTAAGCATACAAGCTAAGGATGCAACATGGCATGGCAACTAACTTATGCAAGCATACAAGCATACATATGGCAATGCAAATGGATGCAAAGATGGTCTTAAACATGAATTAGGCAGCTTAAATAGGCCTAAAACAGTAGCCATAACGCTAAAATGAGGGGCCAAATATACATGCACACATGCACCTAATTGAAGGCCAACACTTAAGCACAAATTGCACGACCCTCAAACACATTTGAAAGGGAGAATCATGGACTAATTAACATGCAATATAAGCATTGAAATCATGCTAAAACATGGTGCCAAACCAAGCAATACATCAAGCCAAATATGCAATAAATAGCCCAAGTGTTCAAAGCAAACCAATGGGGCATTGAACTACACTTAGTAAGACCAAACATGGCATGAACTCATTGACCAAAAACAGAGTTTTAGGACATTAATACAAGGCCTAAGGACCACTTAGATGGCATCCAAATGACTCAAAAAAACAAAGGCATGCACAAATGGTCAAAACATGGAGCATACAACACATGCTTCCAAAGCATTAAAGAGGCATGTAAGGCAATCAAACAAGCATGGAAATGGGACTGAAACAACATGTGGGGGGACCCCAAATCACCAAATCGATGCAAAGATGTCATGCTACACATGCACATACTCAAGGCCAACAAGCCCAAATACAAAGGAGCTATATCAAGCATGCCAAAATCAACCCAAACACTTATGGACGGACCTAAAACATGGCAAAATATGCACATAATCTTCACAAGACTAAGCCTAAAACATGCTCCAACAAAGGCTAACAACCTAAGACATGTTAAGACATAACAAGGCATTACAAGGCAACTATGCTAAGCATGCATGGAGTACCAAAACCAATTTAAAATCATGTTATATTATGGATATATAAGCATGAAAAATAGCCTAAACATGCTCAACACACACTCAAGCATAATGCTCTCTCAAGAGGCCAAAACATGCCCTTTTCAAGGACAACAAGGAGAGGGGGTGGCCCTCTCCTTCTTGGGACTTCAAGGCATCATCTTCACCACTAAAATCCCTCAAGATTTCAGTGGTGAAGAGACCCCAACACCAAAATCCCGGAGCTAGCACAAAATGGCCCAAAATGAGGCCTTTCAAGGCTTAAAGGGGGGTCAACCACCCTCAAACAACAAAACACTCTAAATAAACAATAAAGAGGGCCTAAAAACAGAACTTTTTTATGTTATACAATAAGCACAAAAACAGCTCTAAGATAGGTAGAAAATCAATGCAAAATTGGGAAAAAATGAGACTAGGTTCTCACCCTTGAAGACCCCTTCACAAATGGTACTCCAATGGCCTCCTTTAGCTTGAATCCAACACCAAAACTTCAAAATCAGTCCCTTAGAACCACAGTTCCAAGAGGAAGGTGAAACACTAGGTGTTTGTGTGCAATAGTAAGACACAAAACACCTAGTGCACAAAAGAGAGGGAAAGAGATATAGGGATTGTCTCTAACTCAAACCCTAAAACCAGAGCTTAACAATGGCTGTTTTTGCTCTCAAAATATCTAAACTCTCTAACCTCTCAAGCCAAGAGACCCTCCCCTCTCTATATGGCACTTCTTGTCTTGTAAAGCTTACAAGACAAGCTTCACAAGAGAGAGATCCCTCCATACACGTGTATGGAGGGGAGCAAAAGCAAGACAGCTGTCTTAAAATATCTGCAAAAGCAGATGCACAGTAATCGGCCGGCAAAAAATGCCATCTTGGCCAAAAAGAGTGCCGGCCGGCACTAAAAAGTGCTGACCGGCAACAAATAGTGCCGGCCGGCAATATACATTGCCGGTGGCAGTAAAAACCAGCCGGTGGCCTCTAGCCACTGCCGGTGATGGGTGGGGATGGTCCACAAGCCCTACCCTGCCCTTCCAAGGCAAAACACAAGTGTTTGGTGCAAAACCAGACACTAAACGGTCGAGTTCGGAGATCCTGAGGCAAGGCACGCGAGCCGAGGCCTCCGGGAACTCCAAACGAACACAAACATGGATGATCACCGAGTGTTCAAACGGTGACGTCCAAGTCTTGAGGACGGTCAAAAATGGGGTGTCTACAGCTGCCGACCACATCGCTCGGTAGTAGTAGGGCTTTGGACAGATCGAAGGCGAGCAGATGCTCTTTGTTAGCCTTGATCGAAGCCTTTGCCGGGATATCTTGACCCCGGTGCTTCAAATGTGGGCGCCAGGCCGGCACTGGGGCGGGGGCGTCAGATGGATGCTCGGTGGTAAGCTCGGCGACTAGCTCGGCCGATGGATCTGCCGAGCTCTTTTACCGGTACGACGTGCAGAGGGTTCTCGGCTGGATTGCCCGGCGGATTGAGAGGCAAGGGCGACCACAGCGCCACTGGATTGACCGGCGGCCGGCGAGCGAGTTACGACGCTCGACATCTTGGCGGATGTGACGGTGAGCAGGTTCTTGATTCTGCTGCGCTTGGCCATTTCTTGTTCCTCGGTCAGGCGAATGAGGGGAACGTCAGGAAGGGAAGGATCTGGAAGCGGCGAAGGAGCGCGGAGGAAGTCAGTTACTCTACTCCGGCGCGGAGCAGAATACCTGTAGGTCAGTGTGTAGCCGAGTAAATCGTTGCAATCTCGGTGAGGGTACCGAAGCACGGTCCGAATTGCTTCGATGTTGGAAAATTGATAGTTGGCTTGCAATTGCTGCAAAAGAAACAGGAAAATCGGTTAGTTACAAAGTAAAGAGTTAAGCTAACCGAGCAAAATTGAGTAGCTTACATGAAGAACCGAAGCCCTTGTTTATAAACCAGCCCGGCACCTCGGCTGTTTCGTAATTGTCCGACACCCAGAAAAAATCGTCGTCGTGCAGATCTTTATCCGGGGTGCCGGTTACAATTTTTTCCTTGCCCGGTCTTATCTTCAAGTAATATGCAAGGCCGTCGCCGGTGTGGCCCATTGTGTATTGCCTCAATATCTCGGCTAGACCTAAGTTGGTGCCTAGCCGATTGTTCAATTCATGAACACCGTTGATAATTCTATAGGTATTGGTGGACACTTGTGTGGGTGCCAGCCTTGTGCGGCGAAGGAACTCGGTGATAAGAGGGTTAAGCAGGAAACGGAGGCCCCCTTCGACAATTGAGAGCACGGTGAAGGGGCATTGGTCAAGTCTGCCCCAGGGTGTGGTCTCCTCTTCAGCCAGTTCGAGATGAACATCGGCCGGGATGCCGTAATCCTCTCTGAAAGCAGCTAGCGCGGCCGGAGTATCCACTAGGAAGCGGAATTTCCCCATTTGTGGCCGGCTTAGTGTATCCCGGCTGAGGGGTTTGGCATTGGTTATTGGATGCTGCTCGGTCCTGAGAGCCTCAGGAATGACAGTGGTCCCCTTGGACTCTGCAGGGAAAGGATGGCAAGTGTTAAGTGTGAGCGCGGTCGCGCAAAAGGAGCTGGACTTTAGCTCGATCATGAAGAGTGCCAAACTACCTCGGTTGTCTTTCTATGGAGCCCGGTCGTCCAAGCGGACCAGATGTTAGCCCGGTTGAGCGACCAAGTCCTTTTGTTATCTCGGTTTTTGCTGGGGTTGAGACAAACTTGTTATTTGCTCGGTTGGGCTGGTTTTTTGGATCAAAAGAGGACCAGGAGCCCGGTTCACCCCAGTTCTTCAGTGTTCTTCATGAAGATGAAGAACACCAAGAACAGTGGGAGGTTTGGTACGGATTCTATGGCCTATGCCCTAAGAGCTACGTTTTTGTGCCCTAATGTGTGTATTATGAAAGAAAACAGCAACTTAATAGGGATTGAAGATCTTACCTGTTTAGGGCTGGAGCTGTTCTTCCAAGCACGAAGAATGGCAGTCGAGTATGAGAGGAGATGGCTTGAGCGCTGGATCGTCAGGTAGAAAAGAGGTAGTAGGAAGAAATGGCTTGAGGGGGGTCATGTATATGTAAGCACGAAAGGCCGCCCAAATTCAAAATTCTGGCAAAAACGGCGGGTTGGCTGCTCGATAACCAATGGCAGCCCGCCACGTGTCCCCATTTATGGCGACGTCAGGACTGAAGCGACGGGTTGAAGAGTCAAAGAGCCAACCGAGCTACTTTCGAAGGAACAGATGTCAGCCGAGAAGTATAACCGGGCAGGTTTGTAGACAGTTATGTTAACTAGCCCGGTTCCCCTTTGGCAATTTAGAGGCCGAAGAAATGCTATCTCAGTCGAAGTGAGTACTCCCAGTCACGCTTTCGCGGACGGAATTAAGGGGCAATTGAGAGGGTGATTTATGATCTGGAGTTGGCCCGAGGTAACGACCGAGCAGGTTGAGGGCCCAACGGTGCATGGGGCCGAGATGACCGACTATTCGCCCAGACTTGGGCCGGGCAGAACGTGGGCCGAGTGTGTGCCGCCCCAAATCGTAAAGAAACTGCCCGGCAAGGCAGTGCTCGGTTTGACCGAGCTGCTCGATCAAAGGATGGCCGAAGCCGGACAAGCTGAGTGATCGGCGCCAGGAAAGGCATGGCCAGCCGAGGTAACTGTTTGACCGGCAGAAATGCCGACCTCAGAGGAGCCTCGGGCTAGGCTTCGCCGAGATGCCGCCTAGCCCGGTCCTCCTTGGGCTTAGCCAGTGAAGTGCTTGGATATGAAGCACGGCCCGGCATGACAACGGATATAGCAGCTCGGCTGCCGAGCTCCAGCTGTGAAGGCAGGCAGTTGAGATTAGGTGATGTTCAGCAAGGTCTATGCTGACAGATGGGATAGCGGAGCCACGTGTCAGGAGATGACTGGAAGTAGATATGGGGCACAGAGGGTATATAAGCATGTCTGCGCCCCCCATACGCGACAGATGAACATTTGGTGAGACATACACTAAACACTCAACACTCTCCCTTCTCTCTATCTATCCCCTGTGTGTGTTCTAACTTGACCGTCGGAGGGGTTTTCCGGCCACACACCGCCGGGTAGCTCACCGCCGTTGTGCTCGCAGGTCGATCGGACAGACAGGAACTTGGAAGAAAGGAGTACGGGCTTGCCTGAATATTTGCTCCCCGTACAGTTGAGATTTCAAGTTATCATTGAGTAAGATGGTTTTCAAAAGATGTAAATGTGATTTTTTCTTCAAAAAGCATAGCATGGCATGTGCATTTCATTTGTGAAGTTTGTATAAAATGTATATACTTTGTTAAGAATTTCGTACTGGGATTTATGCTCACCCTATGGGATTTTGGTGCAGGAAAGGATGTGGTGAACCCGCCAAACTTGGGCGTGGATGTATGTATTGAGAGCGCAAGGCTCTATTTTGTTGTGACTGTATTTTTGTAAGCCAAGGGCTATACATGTATTGGTTTGAGAAACCATCTTTTGTGTAACCAGACTTAGGCCTTAGAACTTGTAAGCCATTGAGGGCATTCATTTATTTATATTTGACTTAATATTCTACATACTATAGATCCAGGTGCTAGAACCCATTGAATGTATATCTGTATGTGGAACTATCTTGTTCGAACCTCATGATCTTTAATGTAAGCATTGGGAATTTACTCTGGTTTGTCATAAGGAGTAATGGATGTTATGTTATCATTATGTATATTTTCTTGGAGCGTTACAAAATCAATGTTGTCTAATCTACCAATCTATTACCTGTCCCTTTTTAAAATGCCTGTGGGAGAGGCCAAAGAGATAGAGAAAATTGAAGCAAGTTTTCCTATTGGGAGGTTCTAATCTAAAGAAGAAAATTCATATGGTAAAGTGGACAAATGTCACAAAAAGCACAAGTCTTAGAGGACTAGGAATAAGAAGAATCTCATATGTTAATGCTAGCCTTTTACTAAAATGGTGGTAGAAGTCTGGAAGTGATTTCACTGCTCATTGGAGAAAGGTACTGTGTAGCAAATACTTAATTGATGAATTCAGGTGGCAACCAACTCTGAGGACTTCCTGCAATTACTCTAGGGTGTGGAGTGATATCATCTCTATTGCCATTCACAGGCAACCCCTCTGCAATTTCTTTTTGGACAACTTTCTCATTAAAGTTGGTGATGGAAGAAGAGTCAGATTTTGGCTGAATAAATAGTATGGAAACTTCTACCTAAAAGATAAATTTCCTAGTCTTTTCAGATTAGCAACAAACAAGGAAGACACACTACCTTTGTTCTATGCAAGAAGATCAACTTCAGGGGATTGGAATTTACCTTTTAGAAGAGCTCCATATGAATGGGAAGAGGATGAGATTGCTAGGTTGTCAAATGTATTATCCTCTACACCCTTACTCGGGAATAGAGTGACTGACGACCCTATCTAGCTGGGTTCAAATTTAGGTATTTTCAAAGTTGCTGATGTGTTCTCACTCTGCAAATTCATTTGAAATAAAGACATCCCTCCCAAAATTCAATTCTTCAGCTGGTTGGCATGGAAAGACAGAATCAAATCAGCTGTTTTCCTTTGGAAAATTGGGATTCTTGGTATCAATGTTACCACACTATGCACTTTTTGCAGAACATAACCTGAATCAGCTAGTCATCTGCTTCTATTTTGCCCATTTTCCTGGAACATTTGGGCAGAAAGGATACAGTGGTGGGGGTTTTAATGGGTGATACCTAGTTCAGTTGATAATCTTTTCTATTGGTAGAAGGGTGGCAAGTTTAAAAGACTAGAAAGGAAGATCTGAGATGCTCTACCTCTAATTGTTCTTTGGTCACTTTGGAAGCAAAGGAATGAATACATATATAATGAAATGCAGCCTAATTGCCTTGAGTTGAGTGAGCTAATAAAGCTTAAGCTTGCATCATGGATCAAGGCCTCAGTAAAAGACATCCATTACTCTGTGACTGACTTTTTATTCAATCTCGATCATGTGAGGGTCTGCCTTTGAGAATGCTTTAATACTTACTTTCGGGAGTTTGGTTGCTTTGCTATTTTTTCTTTCCTTGTTGGTTTGTTTGGTTTGTCTTGGTTGGTTCTTCACCATCCTAGGTTGGAGTTGGCATATGATTAGGTTTTCTTCTCGATGTCAACCTAGTTGGGATCGTCTAGTTTAGCTATGATGCTTTCAGCTCTTACCTACTTTATTGATGCTTGTGATGTACTTTATACTTCTCTTATTATTCAATAAAGTTGCTATTTGCTTATCAAAAAAAAAAAAAAAATACATCCAACTATAAAAAAATCCAATCATTTTTGCAAACACAACAATTTTAGCCTATTAAAATAGTCAAAAACTAATAACTTACTAAAATAGTAACTTTCCAAACACCCACTGTATTACTAATTTCAAATTGAGGAAATATCAATTTGGTGAACTATAGAATATATATATATATATATATATATATATCAAGTTAGTGAAAAGTTTATGACATTAAAAAGAGAAGTTCATATACTTTTTTATGAAACTGGTAGGTAAGTTTGGCAATAGGTTATTTTAGCTAAAGAACTAAAAAAATCATTATCAAAAAGTCAATTTTTCTCTTTATCTTTTTACATTTCTTTTATTTATAAAAAATTAAAAAGCCAATTAAAATAAGTAGTTCACAAAACAACTTACATTTCTCTAAAATGATATTTGGTCCTTCAAAGTTAATCTCACAATGATTTAAATCCAACCTTCTCACGTCTCCCATGTGTAGGACCAAAAATTTTGGTCAAAGTAAAGCAAGAAGTTTATTCATTGCACACTTCTACGTTAACAAGATATGAGAAGTATATTGACCCCTTTAAAATCATGATTAAATTTTTTTCTAAGTTCATATTTAATTTTGTGACAATTATTCGGGTTTATGGGTCCACTACAAGTCTTGTTTCGATAATTTAAACTGTTTATTTTACATATCATCTGTAAAAAATTAAATCGATTCGATAATTATAATATTTTTATTTTATGCATTTGTCTATAAAAAATAGATAGTCTATTTTTAAAAATATTCATTTTTTCGAAGAGAAACATAATAAAATAAAAATGTTACAATTATCAAATTGACTAAATTATTTTTATAAATAATATACATATAAGATTTTATAAAATGAAGAATTTAAATTATTGAAACTTATAGTAAATTCTAAGAAGGTTCCCCAATTGGAAAAAAGAAAAAAAAAATTCAAAGAAATAGAATGAAGAATGAGTTGGTCTTGGTCTCCACTTGCGTAACTGTTGCAGTGAAAAAAGAGTTGACCCAGGCTTGGAAAAAAAACACGTTTATGTATATCCTTTCCTTTTCATCGTCCACCAAAATAGACTCCACTCCAGCAGAGAAAACAAGAAAAGAGAAGACAAAGTAGTCGTAGTTGTACGTTGTTTGTGTAGTAGGTTCGTGACTTTTTATCTCATTTTCTCTGCAAAAGATTCTTCATCATTTCCCCACTACTAGTATATCTTTTGGTTCCACAACAGAAGATAAACATATAACCAGCACAGATATAGATACATATACACAAAATTACATAACACTAGTTCATTTTAAAAAATACCCATATTTGTTGGTGGTGAGGTAATAATAATGGAGGTGTGGTCATGCCCAACAATCCCAACTTTGCAGAGGCCTTGGTGGTGGAGGTGGATTAGTATTGGAGGAGAAGAAGAAAGGAGGAGGAAGAGAGAGTTTTGTAGCTCTGTATTTTCTGCTCTTCTTCGTTACCTCTTCTATGCTTTCTTCTCTTTCTTCTTTGCTATTGGTATGTAACCCCCCTTTCTTCCCTCTCTCTCTCTCTCTCTCTCTCTCTCTCTCTCTGACATCTTGAGACTTCATTGACAGTAATGGGTTTGCATTCATAAATTTTCTTTTGATGATGATGATGATCATGTATATATATATATAATTGTGTTTGTTTTGTAGTTGGGACGACGATAGGAGCAATGACAGGGGCAGTGTTTGGGATGAAAAGTGAGAGGAAGATTGGATTAGTACATGGGGCTGCTGTTGGAGCAATCACTGGAGCTACTTTTTTCCTTCACGCCGTTAATGCTTCGTTTGCTTTCTGGATTTCATTTCATGACGATGAACCTCCCTCGTTCCATCTCTTCGTGAGTCCCTCTTCATCTTTCTCTTTTAGAATCGGCTTTAATGACAGTTTCGTGCATTTATTTATTTATTTTTAATCTATAATTTGTAATTTGTAATTTGTGTACAATTAGTTCATGACTCGGTGTAGTAACCTTAGCTTGGTTAAAATAATAGGTGGACCTGTACAGGCATCCCCATACATGTACTTGAGCTTTATTTGGGATCTTGAATTTAAGTGTGGATTGTGAATGTAAAGAAAAATTGCAAGAAATTCATGATATATATATATATATATATATTAATCCATAACAAAGATAGTTTATATTATAATTTATATATAGCTTGAACTCAAATTTATGGATGGATTTCTAATTCATGTTTACACTTAAATGTGATGTAGATTGAGGTTATCACAAGCCTTCTGAAACCAACACTGGTGTACCTGGGAGAAGAGTTTGGTCCAGGCATGCATGGTCCAGTAAGGAATCCGGTAAAGCTTTATTTTTTCCAAAATCACTATCACACAGTTTTTGAAAAGTCAAGAAAAGTAATATATATATATATATATATATATATATATTCGAACCCTGGACCGATTGTGACCTCTCCATTTCATGTGTTTAATGGAGAATTTTCATTATATATCTAATAACTACTAAATAAGAATAGAAATTTATTATTGTTTTAAATTAACCATGCTTGAAATTTATTAGGTAAATTATATTAGTAATTTATGTATTTTAGTCTTTGTATCATTTTGATTTTTATATTTTCAATTATCTTGATTTGAACTTTAAATTTATGATTTTATCTCAATTTAGTCGAATCAATTACAATTTTTAGTGAGTTTTTTTTTATAAAAAATTAGCACATAAGCGTCATGTGTCATGCTTTTAAAAGTAAAATTGTAAATTTGTTTAATTTTGTGAGTTTAGTTAGTAACAATTTTTCTTATAAAACCTTAATCATTGTTATCAATTTGACCAAATTGATACAAATTTAAAATTAATGGCTAAAATTGAGCTAATTAAAATGATAGTGACAAAATGATAAAAATAAAATAAAATATAGAGACTACATATATAATTTACATAATTTATAAATAATTAGGATGCGAATGCTGATGATGCTAATGATGATGATGATGATCAGGTGGCCACCGTTGAAACAAACAATCAAGTCCCAAGATTTTTAGACAGAAAGGGAGGCAATGCTTTACATAGAGGTTCAATGCTTGATAAGCTCCCAAAGACTAAAATCACATACAAGAATATCTATGACTCTTCAGGAAATAGAATCTCCTGCTCAGTTTGCCTTGAGGTATATATCTCACCTTCAATTTGATACTTTAATTAGTTTTGGAATGATGACATGGGGAGGGATTGAGCGAGTTTGTGTGTCCTGTTTTTGTCATATATGTTCCTTGTCGAGGTGGAGATGGGACACAAGCAAGAAAATATTGGGTGATTTTTCATTTTTAGGAGGGAGATTGTTACTAACGAAATTGATTTAATTGGAGTTTGAGTTGAAGGGTCTGTATAAGTTTTTAGGTTATAATTTTTCGTTTGAAACTAACAACAGAACAACTTAGTGATCACGACATGAGCGCTCTTTTGGACCTGCGAGAGGACGTGAGGATTTTTCTATAACAAAATATATATATATATATATATATAAATTGAATCGAAAAAAAAAAAAAAAAAAGAAAGATATATATGTGTGTGCGCGCATATATATGAGGAACAAAGATTAATAAATAATTGAGAGTCGAAAAGATTAAAAATTAGAGATATAGATGTGAAAAATGAGAGATGCATAAAAGTTTGATATTTTGCTTTTAATTATTATATTAAATAAATTAAACTATATATTGATATATATACATTCAAAAGTTATTTAACTAATATAATTACAATAGGCTGGAGAAATTGGATTGGGAAAAGCAAATTCCGTCCTCACTTTTATGTTTTGTTTTTTTTATCGGTGAAAGAAACATGACAAATTACTATTCTTGCTTTAGTTTTTTATTTGTTTTGGGGAAGTCTAGGAACCCGAAAATGACCTGATGATGACACATTAACAATCCCACTACATTTTTATTTCATGAGAGATAAAAATATGAAATTTTTTATATATATGAGTTTTTACTTTTATTAATTTTTTAAGAAATTAAGAAAACGGGATTGGGAAAATAAATCTCGTCCCCTCTCTATTTTGTTAGATTTTACTCTATTTATTTTTATATTTTTATATTATTTGCATTAGATTTAGTCTATTCAAAAATTATTATAAAAAAAATGCATATAAATATACTAAAATTATGAATTTCGCTGTATTCTTTTTGAAAAAAAAAATCTTATGAAAGATTGGCGTATTTTACTTTTTTAAAATTTTTGTTTTTTTTAAAACTACCAAAAATAACCTAGAAAGTACGGTGTGATGATGACATATCAGCAAATCCCACTATACTTTCTTATTTTATTCTTATATGAAAAATGACTTAGACCCCCCAGCTGGAGGTCGTCCATACTAGGGTCCGTAGCATTGTTGTTCTTATATATATATGATAGATACCCGTGAAGGAGGTCCACTAGTTCATATGCCCACTAGTGTTTTTTGGATACTTTTTTGATAAATTTTCACAAACATATAAAGAATTATAATAGGAATGGCTCCCTATAAATTGAGTCCAGGCTTGAACTTTTTCAATCAAAATAGATTGGATTTCTTCACTTTGAATCATAAATTTAGATAAAAATTTAAAAAAGAAAAAGAAAAAGAAAAAGAAAAAAGAACAAGAAAATCAAGAGGAAAAAAAAGAAAAACCAACATTTATTAGTGATAAGCCCATTTTATTGAAGAAATATGGTATTTAGATTCAATGACTAATCTTAATTTTTTTTTTTTTTTTTGTGGTGATAATAACATAATTGATGAAATTATTTGGTGAGAAAGACATTATTATTTTTAGGAATTTTTTTTTTAACTTTTCCACTACTACCATCAACTGATCACCGGCATTGGAAAAACAACAAGTTAGGTATCATGAAAAACCTTTCATGAAAATAATCATGAAAGTTTTGTGACCTTTGGATTACACTTAGAATAAAGCACCATACATTAATCAAGGTAATCCAAGGATCATAAATCTTTATGATCATTTTCATAAAAAAAAATTTCATGATCCCTAACTTTTCTCTTGGAAAAATGTCTGGAAAAAGAAAAGTGCAGTGGAAGTGATATAGACAAATATGTAGATTAGGTGGATAGATAGAAAAATAGATAAGGATAATATGATTTTTTTTTTTTTAAGTTATTTTTTCTTTTCGGCACCAAACAAATAAGCTTAGGACTATTGTCTCAAAAATTTTAAAATTTGATTTATGGCCTGAGTCTCCAAAAATTTAACTTATATTTTATTAACATTATCTTTGCCTTTTCTTTTTTCATTTCTAAATTTTTATACAAATTTGTGATTCAAAATTGTTTATTTTTTGGATAAGGTCATACATAGATCCCAAAACGTGCACGACTTCTAACATTAGCTTTAAACACATGACTTTATTTAAACTTTTTTTTCTTGTGTATTTCTTTTATTTGGTAGGATTTTGAAGTTGGAGAAGTAGCTGAAAGGTTGCCAATATGTCTGCACATGTTTCATCGACGTTGCATTGCTAAATGGCGCGTTAGGCACCGGTCTTGCCCCTTATGCAGAACCAACCAATAACACTTGATGTTTCATTTTTTGGCTATTTTTTTCTGTATGTTTTTGTATTTTTTATTTGTATTATTCAAATATCATTAATTTTTTTTTTTTTTTTTTATGGTGAATTCAACATGTACACATGATTATATAGATCCATGTAAGAAGTGGAAAAAAAATTATAAAATTATTGTGGCTATCATTCTTAGATTTTCCAAACAGACCAAAGACACTGTCCCTTTGAAAAATGATTTTTTAATTTTTCAATTAAAATATGAGATGAGATGAAAAAGTTAAAATGTTTGGAAGAATTTTTTATGTTTTTATAAAAATAAATATTAAAAAAAAAGTGTAAAAAGTACTGTGATCTTTAAATTTTCACCTCCAGTTCTCATTTGGAGTAGATGGTGTTGATCCGGCCTACGAAATCCATCACGATGAACCAAATCGTTCAATTTGTAAAAATTTTTATATATATCATCTATGAAAAAAATTAAATTGATCTGATAATTATAATTTTTTATTTTATTTTATTTATTTCTAAAAAAATAAACGGTAAGTACATTTTTAAAATAGATCATCTATTATTTTTAAACAAACACAATAAAATAAAAAATTTACAATTACTAAATTAATCTAATTTTTTTTTATAAACGATATCCATAAAAAATCCTATAAAATAAAATATTTAAATTATTAAAATAAAATTCGTGACCTTACGTGTCCAAATAACAATCTCCAGTCCGGACTGGAGGCAAACCCATCCCCTTTTTTCTATTAGTAAAAGTTACATGCATAAATCCCCATGCCTCACCCTTTTTCTTTGTACCAAAAAAAAAAAAAAAAAAAAAGTTACATGCATAAAAAAAGGTGCACTGAATGTGTGCTAAGTTTGTTATTTTTTTACGCTTGTGTATAAATTACTTGTATTTTGGGGTCCTGCTAAGTTATGTCATTTGTAAAATTAACTATTATAAATATCATAACTAAATTCTAATTATAACTATAATAAATAAATAAATAAATAAAATTATAATCAAACATATAACTAAAATAATATTATGATCAACATCATAATAAGTCATAACAAACACTACAATGTGTATAATCAAATCAGAACTAAATACCACAAATGTTGTAACTATAGAATTTCCCCTATTTTGGTTTAGCCTCTTTCATGAAATTAAACTAAAAATAAACAGTAAAACTTTATTATTAAAACCTCATGTGTTCCTAACATTCAATTTTCACATCCAAATACAAGGATATACTAGACAATACCAAATATAACAAGTCAAAATTACAAGCCTTTAACATAAACTACATCACTGCCTCATATAAGAATCCTCATAACTATTTTAATGAAATAAACAGCTGTGTTTTAGACTGAGATGAGAATCCACTTCACCTTTTTCTGAGAATTCATGCAGCCCAGTAAAATTATTTGAGGTGAAACAACAACTCAGCCACTTTGAAGCGAACCACAATTCAAGGGAAGGATCCATAAACTCGTTATCCATTTTAGTTTGGTGCATCGCGGCTGTAGTACTGGTCCAATGTCTTTGCTGGTATACGGTGGAGAAGCTCACGGGGGAAGATACGAAGCAGTGTCCATGCCAAATCAAGTGACTGGAAAATGTTCCGGGTATCATAGGCCCCTTGAGCCACAAATTTCCTCTCAAATTTGTCCAGGAACTCCAAATAAAGCTACATTTTTTTTGGAAAACCAAAAAAATTAGAGATTTTAAAAACATAAATAAATAAACAGTTATAAATTCCTGATATAAGCAATAAATTAAGAAATATGGCTAGAGAGAGAGAGAGTGAGAGAGACCAGATCCTCAGAAGAAAGTGCCTCTTCTCCAACTACAGCTTTCATTGCTTGAACATCCTTTCCAATGGCATAATTTGCATATAGCTGAAAATGAAAATCAATAGGGTTAATCAGGATTCAGGAGGCCTTGAAGCAGAACAGTATTAAACAGAATTTGTAACACAGTAACTTCAACTCGCACCTGGTTGGAGACATCAGCATGGTCTCTTCGAGTCATTCCCTCACCAATAGCACTCTACAACAACATAGACAGTACGCTCAAAATATACCTCCAGAACTTTTGTTTTGTAACATCATTGCAAGAGCCTGCCTGACCCAAGACCTGACATTCAGACTCACCCCACTAATTAATGAAGCAATATCTTGGTGATTATAAACCCCGTAGCATATATATTTATATACATATATCAACAGCAAGTAGGCATCCTTCATGCATAAAAATGGAGATAGAGTGCCACCATAAAAGCTTACCTTCATTAATCGGGAAAGTGACGGGAGTACATTAATAGGTGGGTATATCTGTTGAGCAAAAACACAAAAGATGAAATGATGAACCACAGCCTTTTATAATGATGAAGAACACCATCCCCTAGATCTACAGTGTCTTTTTCTAAGGATTCAGAGTTCCATCTTAATGAAATGCAACATTGAAGAATGATCCAAACCAACATAGGAAAAGTACATTTAAAAAAGAAGTTTTAAACAACTAGAGGCTCTTGAAATGCTATTTTGTAACAAAATATAAACTGATGCTAAGATTATACATTATTGGAAGATGGTGATCATTTTTGCTTAGAAATAAATGCAACCCCAAGTGCATCATAATATGCCTTCAATTCACCTGCCGATTGTGGAGCTGCCTATCAATGTATATCTGCCCCTCAGTAATATAGCCTGTAAGATCTGGAGTTGGATGTGTGATATCTGGTTTATCAACCAAAACTAATATCAGGTCCACTGCTCAATATAAACCATAAAGGGAAACATGACGTCAACAGTCATATCTAGACTATTGAAAAAGGTTAGTGATACCATCATTAGGCATAGTTAATATAGGAATCTGAGTGATGGAGCCCTTCCTTCCTTCAATACGTCCAGCGCGCTCATATATTGTTGCCAAATCAGTATACATGTATCCAGGATACCCACGCCTTCCAGGAACTTCCTCTCTGGCAGCAGATACCTGCCGTCACAAGTAGTATTAAGAATCATAGATTGTCGGTTTTGAATTCCATGAAAACTGAGTCCTATAACAAGTTCTACATGTGGTCACCATGTCAGTGTAGAACTTTGAACATCTCATAGTACTACTAAATATTAATCACAAAACACAACATAATCTTTCAATCTTATGCTCCCTATATTGGTATCAATGATTAAAGTATACTTGTGGTAATACCCTTCCAACTCCATAGGGAGATAACCTATTACCTCGCGAAGAGCATCAGCATAAGAACTCATATCTGTTAGTATGACAAGAACATGCTTCCCACATTCATAGGCCAAGTATTCTGCAGTTGTGAGAGCAATTCGAGGAGTAATAATGCGCTCAATAGTGGGGTCGTTGGCCTGAGCAAAAAAAAAAAAAAAAAAACACTCAAAAATGTTAACGAATGTGATCATCTTTTAATATTTGGGAAAAAGAAAACCTTTTAGTGAAATAAATAAATAAATAATTTAAAAGTGGACCACGAAAAACATAATACACCAGAAGAAGATTCTAATATAAATGTACGGAAAGATACCAGATTTAGGAAAAGGGTCACTCTCTCCATTGATCCATTCTCCTCAAAATCACGCTTAAAAAATTGGGCTGTCTCCATATTTACACCCATAGCAGCAAACACAATGGCAAAATTGTCCTCTCCGCCATCCTATTAAGACATGCCACAGTATTGGAGAATCACATGTGACTGTTCAAAGCAGATAAAAGAAGAACAGAATGACAAAAAAAGAAAAAAGAAATAAAAGAAATATAACTGGAGAAGTGAACTGAAAACTATTATCTTGAACTTTTAGAAACAAAAGACAACATCACAAATGGAGTTCTTAGACAACTTCAGGATGATCAATCAAGACAAGGTGAATAAAAACAGCAAATGAGCAATATGCGAACTGAATGTTCAAAATATAAGTTTCTCTTGATCCATGACAGAAAACTTTCTTCTAAAAAGAACACTTAACTCTCTAACATTATAGACTGCATAAAATTCCATAAGAGTACAACAAAGTTCAAAATCAATTATGTTATAGTTATCAATTATGTTTGGATTCATTTGTATAGCATTGGTATGTGCACAATACCTCGAGGAGATTATCAGACTTTTCCAACCGTTTTACAAGACCAGCCTGACGGCAGATCTGAGCAGCTATTTCATTATGAGGGAGACCAGCAGCAGAGAAAAGAGGGATCTTCTGTCCACGAGCAATGGAGTTCATCACGTCAATTGTAGAAATCCCCGTTTGTATCATCTCTTCAGGATAGGTTCTCTCACTAGGGTTAATGGAGCTTCCTAAACAGAAAAAACATCAATGTCAGGCATGAGCTACCCCTTAATTGAAAAATCATTCTCTCTCTAACATGACTCACCAGATATATCTAGGTAAGCCTCTGGTAAGATTGGAGGTCCATTATCAATGGGCTTTCCAGAACCATTAAATATGCGTCCAAGCATATCCATTGAAACAGGAGTTTTCAAAACCTGCGCAACAACTTTTTGAAGGGACTAAGTAGGTGGAATAACAAACACAGAAGTTCTCTTTATGCAACTGCTCATAAGCAAAGGCCTAGCTTTCACAATATGTGGACATCACAAATAATATAAAACTAAAACTTGATTTTTTTTTTTTTCTTTTTTTTTAAGAAGACCACGCTGCTTCTTTCTTCATAAGAAAATATTAGATAATTATTCTATTAGAAAATCCAGCCCATCCTGAACCAGAAGAACAATATGTTTAGGAAGTGCCAAATGAATTTAATAAAAGTCCTTGCCACAAAGATGTTCAGCACTTATCCGTTCTAAAGCTGAAACCGTTGGAGGAATCTGCCTTTTTTTCTTCCTTGAGGTTACAAATTCTGAACAGTGTGAATTTATATGCTTGGGGTGCGTCTCTGTGTGTGTTTGAAAGGGGCAAGGGGAGCTAAGAACGACTCTGTCCATGCTTTACTGTATCAAAGAAAAACCGGCCAAAAAAAAAAAAAAAAAACAAATGATAACAGCAACAATTATTGCCTTTGACAATGAACCTAACGGCTAACACACACTCATTCAAAAAAAAAAATTCATAATTTTAACATTTTTAAACACTCGTTAGGAGTGACCATCCAAAATATTGAATATCCATCTACTCAGTTTAGCAAAAGGTCAAAAGACCAAAAGTTGAATTTCGAAAAATATATATATAAATTGGAAGAAAATATATCTATACCTCCCCTGTAAATTGCACGGTTGTGTATTTGTTGTCAATTCCAGATGTTCCTTCAAAAACCTGGGGAGAAGAGAAAGGAGTAACAACATGGAGTACAATTAAGAAAAATGATTCACTGGATTGTATTAGTTAAACCATAAAAAATAAAATTAAAAAAAACACTCTTCAGTTGTATGAACTATAACCTGCACAACAGCTTTCTCCCCATCAACTTCCAAGACTTGACCACGTCGGATTGTTCCATCTCCCAGGCGAATATTGACAATCTCCTGATATTTAGGACCCTGAACATTTCAACAAAAAGTACCATCTTATGAAAAAAAAACTGTACTTCGAGCAATAATATCATGTGATGGTGAAAAAGGAAAGAGGGCGACAATTATTACGTGCACAAACACACCTTCACTTTGTCAAGAATAACAAGTGGCCCCGCAACGCCAGAGACTGTTCTGTATTCTGCCATTTGCAAAGCTCCGTATCAATATTATTCTTACCATGCATGACCAAACAATAAATTACTAAACAAAAGTTAGACAGAACATGTAAGAGAAGATAGTGAATAATTCTTTCCCCTTCATATGCTTCATACACTCAACTTTTATCAATAATAATGGAAACCAAAAAAATAAAATTAACTCCAGAGTAGAATGATAAATCAATATAGTCATCATCGATATTTCAACTTTTTAATCTATCAACTGATTTAACTCTGTTTCAGTTTCCTTACAAGAATTGATAGTAACCCGTTGTAGATTGAACTCAAGGCATGCCATTTAGAAAGATGCTACTGGCTAGGACAAGATATAGCATACCATACAATTTACAACATCTATTCAAATGGATAGGGAAAAAAATTAAAAACAATATATTAATGATAATACAAATTGACAAAACTGCATAAGCAAACTAACGATCAACCTGGTTTTTGGAGAGAGGGGAGAACTCTGATATAAAACAAAAGCATATGACAAGAACTTGATCACTGCTCAATGCCCATCATTGAGATTGAGGGCTGGTTTAGCATTATCAAAAAAATTCAAAAAGTCAAAAAGTCAATAAAAAAAGTAAAAAAGTTCATACTATTTACCTCTTTTTTGGCGGAAAATCTGTCAATTGAAAAAAAAAACAAAAACAAAAACAAAAACAAAAACAAAAAAAGCAAAACAGTGCTGCACAAAACTGTGCAGTCACACATCCCAAGTCAATTGAAAACGTGGCACACGTGTAGCCATACATTCCCATAAAAAAAATAAAAAAAAATAAAAAAATTGAAAAGAGACAGAAACTGTGCAGCGCAGTATTGCTGCTTGTGTCAGCGAGGGTAATTTCGTAATTTTATAATTTTATACAATATTTTAATACACATTTTTTCGTAAAAAGTCAAAAAATTATCTCAAACCACCATCTTTTTTTCCTCTACTTTTTAGTCTAAAAAGTGCACTTATTTAGAACAATCCAAACAACCCCTGACCGTCCAAGCCAAGCAGATTACATTTGAAGTCAAAGTCACAAGGCCATGGATCAATTCTTGACTAACGATAAGAATAAATGACAGAATAGTAAACCACCCCCAAAACAACAGCAAGACTACAAACCCAGAATTTATCCAGAAATAAGAATCAATGTTCAAATTCATTTTACTTATGGACCCCACACTTTATTAATTTAATCTCCACCACACGTACTCAGGGTAAATTATGGGTTCCTAATTCTGGGATCCTAGCTTTTTTGCCAAAACAATACTTTACAAAAGTATCAGCTTATTTGCATTTCATGTAATTTGGGGATAACCCCTGATTCTGAAGCAAATATATCAAGAAATCTTCTTTGTGATAGACACAGGGAAGTGAGCTCTTCTTCACCCTAGACACCCCAAAGACCTTTGTTTTGTTTTGTTTTGTTTTTTTTTTATTTACTAAGTGATAGTCCATTTGAGGTTAAGGAAGGCCTTTGGGGGACTCTATATTAGTGTTACAAACCCGGGTATAGGTATCGGGGGCAGATTCTCTAATGTTGTGTTTGATTAGGTGCTTTAAAGAGGGATTTAAAAAGAAAAAGAAAAAACGTAAATGAAATATGAATAAAATATATGTACATTTTTTCTAATTTCACAGACTTTTTCTCATCCTTTTTCAAATCCCCACCAAACACAGCGTAAGTATGCTACTCATCTAATTCTCATCTAACAGTTGTGGTGGCAAAGAAATATCATCAAGAAATTGAACACTAGATAGAAGAGGAGCAAAGAAAATGGAGATAAAAAAATTTATTTGTTGAATGCTTGGGTTGGGATGACAAAGAATATCACTTACCCATGCCAATCGACAGGTCCTCATGATCTGTGTCAGAACTGTTTTGTCCCACTCCCATCTATCAACTGACAATTTACACAATAAAGAATGTCAAGAAAGAGATAGCTCGTTATCGAATTACGCTCTGTTTCGTTGCTGAGAAACCAAAATTTTGAATTGTTTGGATCTTCCGTCAGTTTTTTTTATGGGAAATTAATTGAAAGGTTTAAGGATTTTCCGTTCCATTTTCCAAGCAATCAAAAGCACAAATCAAACAGGAAATTAAAATCAGTAAGTAGAGTAGATGATTTTCCGAGAAAAGCTCACAAGTAGAGGGAAAGAAGTTACTTACGAGTGGTTGAAAGAGTTTCGATTGGAGATTTTTTGTGATTTGGAGGTGTTCAGAATCAGAGAGGGTTTGAAATTATGCGTAGAAAATGAATACAAGGCGTTTATGAAGAAAACGATAACCAAGTTAATGCGGTTGGTTGAGAAATATCTGATAAGAGGAGAGAGGGACTTGCCAGAAAATAGTGAATTATTTGAGAAATTTTGGTAGTTTTGGATAGAATTTTAGAATTACGATTTGATGATACAGTTATAGTTTAAATTTGTGAATTTTGAAATTATGATTTGAAAAGAGAAAATTTATTTGGTTATAAATTTTGAATTGAGTTTCGAATTTTTGATATGACATACGAAATGAGAAAAGTTGTTTGGTTATGAGTTTTGAAAATAATTTTTAAAAATTAATTGAAAAACTTATAACTCATAACCAAATATATAACTCAAAACTCTATTGAAATTTCTATTCAAAACTCATAACCAACTCTTTTCAAAATTCAATTAAAAAAAATAATTTGTCATTTTGGTGTAAAAAATGATTTTTATATTTAAAAAATATCAAAAAAATATATAATTTTTTTTCTCAAATAACAAGTGGCGATTGGAAATTACAAAAAAAAAAAAAAAAAAAAAAAGATATTGTTCTGATCAACCGGGTGGATGATCGGCTGGAGCGCGGATGACCAAATAAACTAAAAATCCAAAAATTATTTGTTTTACCAAACATGTTTTTAAAATATATTTTAAAATTGATTTGAAATCATAATTTAAAAGCTCAAACCAAACATAACATTAAAATGTAAGAGTGAATTTAATTTTAAAAAGCTCTACTAAATATCGTCTTTATAGCTCCGGTTCCATTCCATCCGGTGTTTTCTTCTTACTGCACTCATCACGTCACGAAAAATGTTTGAGGGTCATAATTTTTGTGGCTCAAATGGCTCGAAATTGCCAAAACGACGTCGTTTTGGCAATTTCAAAGTTGTTTTGTACTCAAAACGACGTCGTTTTGACAATTTCGAGCCATTTGAGCCACAAAAATTGTGGCCCTCAACCATTGCTGTCACGTCACTTGCAAATTTTTTTCTTTTTTTATTTTTAATTGCCCTTACTTTTTTTTGTACACCCTTTTACGATCCATACTGGTAAATAGTGTTGTTGAATCAAGTTGTGTTAGCTTGTATTGAATAGTGTTGATAATGTTGAATAATATTGATGATGTTGAGTTGTGTTGAATGATGTTGAATACGATCCATACTGGTATATACAATTTACCACATAAACGGATAATTTTATCACAAAATTTTATAATATTAATTATAAATTAGCATAATAAAAATGTTGTAACTAAAAAGAAATTATTTAATACTCTTTATTTCATTTATAGATTGACATTTAGGCTTATTTTGGCAATTAACAAAAAAAATCAACTTATTAACTTTTTGACTTATTTGAATTATATCACCTTTTTATTTTTTTTGCATATTTTTTCAAAAAAATCAAAAAAAGCCCAAAAAGTTATTTTTTTTTGGGTCTATTTCCCAAATTAGGCCTTAATATTTTGTCTCCTTAAATTTTAACACAAAAGTGGTGGATTCCATGATCTAGACCACTTATTTGGAGCAACTTACTCCAGAAATATTGAATAATTTCTCTTAACAAAGTCACAAACTTTTGCAACATCAACCACAAAATTTTAGACATTTTTGTTATTTTAATTTGTGGCGAGATTATACATTTTTATGGCTGATGTTTTGTGGTAGTATTTTCCTTAAAAGAAAATATAGTTAGCCCATACTTTTAATATAATTATATTGATTTTTCTTGAGATTTTATTTCACATAACAATTAAGTATTTTTTTTATTAATAATTTGTTAGTTGTATAAATGAAAATAAATTTATATTTATATTTGATTAAAATATTTATTTATTTATTTTAATATCTATGCACCAAATAAATTAATTTCGGCCATTTTAATTATACTAAAATAAATGTAAATCTAATTATGTCAGAAGTGTTAAATTAATTTTATTTTCCTCAAATCGTAGAAGAGTTGAGTGTTATTTAACACAGCCCAGCCCCAGCCCCAACCCCAGCCCCTCCTCTTTTCTTTTCTTTTCTTTTTTTCAAACTAACTCTAGTCCAGTGGAGTGGACGATTCAATTTACATGACTACATTTTAGGTATATTTAGTATTTGTCAACCAAATTATTTAGACAAAAAAAAAAAAAAAATTATTTGATCAAAAATTAATAGCTACCTCACTGAAAACATCTCTCTTAAAAATATATACTATAATAAATATGATTTTGAACATAAACTCTCTTGTTTTTATACAAAATATAAACTAATCATGTATTTACTAGTGTCCAATCAACTTGATTTTTTACATGTATAATTTGTTTGATGAGTCCTATAAATTAAACAGATCAAATTATAATAATATATGAGTCTGAAAAATATATGGTTTTACAGTAATACTACAAACTCAGACTTAACTACCAAGAAATTATCCAGAATTATCATCATGTGATTTATATTTATTCTATACATAAATCCTATATTACACAAATTTAATTTCCACTACACAACCACTCACCTAAAAAATTTTGGATGAATAAATCTGAGACAATAGCATTTTTCCAATTTTTAATGCAATGAGTATTCTATCAACTCCATTAATATTCAAGTGTAGCGGACGTGCCCTGATATACCAAATGTGATATAAGGAAATAATAAGTATATTTTTTTTTGGGTGGGTAATATAATAAGTATATTATTTGCTCTTTTTAAGATTTCATGTTCAAAATATTTTAGATGTAAATAATTTTTTAAGGTGAATTTATACGGGATTTTGTCCGGATTTTAATTGGACCCCTTGCTAGTGATCGATAGGATTAGTCTTTCGAATAAGCCGAACTAATAGGCTGAATACTAAATTATCAAATGAAGTTCAATAAATCCGTGCCTCTTAGGCCTAATTTTTTTTTTCAAATGAAGTTCTTACTTTTGTCTTATGTTACTCAAGAAAGTATTTTTGAGTTTTATTAACACATGATTCATGGCATTTTATTGGGGAAAAATACAATTTATTGATTTTTTTTTCATTTATTGTAAATGATTTTGTATTTATTTTAATTGTCATGGCGATCACATTTATCAAAGAATTATTATTGACTAGGGGGTGATACACATAATACGTGTGTAATTCAGATAAGTAAGTATAAAAATAAATAATAAAGATATTAATATCATAATATGTATGTTGTCTAAATAATTAAAGTGTTCTGAATAAAACCTAAGGTCTTGGATTCAAATTTTTCTCATGCCTTTAAATAATATTTTTTTTATTTTAGAATAGATATATATATATATATATATATTCTGTAGTGAATTTCTTAATCTCTATCATTTCTATATCCAAAACCTACTCTCTTTTTTAACATAAAAAATTTATGTTGGGTGAGGTCTCTAAAACAGCAGTTAGATGATGCAGTGTATGAAGAACACATTGATTAATCATGATTCCTAAGTGAGCACTTAGCTAGATATGGTTTGGGATGGATTTTTCTGTGTGCAATTGTTTAGACTTAGACTTAAATAGTTTGGGTTTTTTTTTTTTTTTTTCCTGTTTGGTGTGTTTCTATTTGGTATGGTCATCAAAACAATTTGAAGAGATTGTTGAACGTGACGTTTGATTTAGACTATATCAATCCATTTCACAATGTAAGTTTTTAATTTTTGTATTTCGTTTATATAAAATTTTTACAATATTTACATTTTGTACATAATAAGCCAATTAGAAAACCAAAGTTATTATTGTAATCTATTAGTTAAAGTATGCATGTGTACAATTTTTTCTCACTTTAATAATGTAAAATTTTAATTTAATTAATGTACATTATTAGCAAACTAAATTTTACATATATCTTATATTTTTTTTGCAAGATTTGCAGAATTTTCAGTCTCATGCTATCAAGTTCAGATTTTATATGAATTTTTGTTGTACAATCTTTTTGGCTAAGATTTGTAAATATTGTATTTTTTTAAGATTTATACAAATTTTAATGTACGTATATTTTATTTATCAAATACGTTAATATCAAATGTTACATTGTACATAATTATTCATATGATTTATATGTATATTATTAAAAAAAATAATATGAAATTCATATTATAATCTAAACGAGTTTGCACACGAATCGCATCTCGACCATTGGTATATATATATATATTGTTATGATGACAAGTTCCAAAAGTTTGTTTTTGTAGTTGTTTTTGCTTTTGTTTTTGTTTTTGTTGGGATTGATGATGATGATGATTAAACATATTGTAATAACAATGTGCAACCTGTTAAACACATATAGATTAAAAAAAAATTACAAGAACAAAATAATTTGCATAGATAACACAATAACTAGTGCATAGATTTAATTTTTTTTAAACAGATTTAATTTGTTTAACATATCAGACCTCCAACATATAAATAAAAAATTGAATGGATAAAAATAAATGAACAGATAGGTTCAACAAATAAGAAAAATTGTGAAAATTTGAACATATAATAAAATTTGGACAGATATATTTAAACAGAGATAGATAATTTTAACTTATAATTTCAACTGATAAGGAGAAAAAGTTGAACAGATAGGAAAAAAATTAAACAGATAGGAGAAAATTTTGTACAAATAGAAAATAATTTGAAATAAATATAAATTTTAACAGATAGTCAATAAAAAGTAAACAGATAAATAAAGGATAAAATTAAAAATAAAATATCTTCTAAAACTAACAAAAAGACTTCTCACCAATCTATTTTACAAAAATTAAATATTTCACTAATAAAAAATACGACAATGCTAGGTAGCTCAAATTTTTGTGGCTCAAATGGCTCAAATCTATCAAAACGACCTCGTTTTGACAGATTTTGAGTGTAAAACGACATCGTTTTGACAGATTTGAGCCATTTAAACTACAAAAATTTAAGCTACCAAACATTTTCTTAAAAAATATTCGCTAAACCTAATATTTTAGACACTCTAAATTAAATTTACCACTGATTTTCTCTTAAAAAAAACAATTGTCAAACCAACCAGTGTTGACAGCTTTTTCTCAAGTATAGATATTTCTGTCGGCAGCGTGAGATATTTTAAGTCAGATTATAAGAATCTGAATCCAGGTGTTGCAAAAGGCAGTTACTCGCTACCCATAATTTAAGGCCTCGTTTGGGAGTCACGTAAATGCTGGCTATTGGATAAAAACAAGTTTATAAAAAGGGCAAATTACATATACCTCCCTTGAGATTTAGTTAAATTACAGATACCCCTTGAGGTTTCGGAAATTACAGATATCCTCCTGAGGTTTATATTTTCATAACAAATTGCCCCATGAGATTTATATTTTCATAACAATTTACCCCCTAATTTGTTTTGTAAATATAACTTTCAGGGGGTATCTGTAATTTCTCAAACCTCAGGGAGATATCTGTAATTTTATTAAATCTCGAGAGGGGTATATGCAATTTGCCCTTATAAAAATGTTGTGTTTTATTGTTGTGGTTCTGTTGAGACTTATTTAGGTGCTATTTTAATAATTTAAATTGCTTATTTTTTAAAGTATATTGTGTAAAATATATTTATAAAAAAATAAAGTTAATCGGGTATTGATAACCCTTTCATCAAATATATTTGCATTTAGTTTTATATTTAAAATAACACTTACCATTCATTTTTTCCCATACAAATCACTTTTGATGAAAGGGCTATCAATATGAGATCAACTTAATTTTTTATAAGTATATTCTATATTGTATATTTTCACACCTCCCCCTGCACGGTATATTTTAAAAAATAAATAGTTTAGATTAAAGGAATAACACTCGGAGTGAGTCTCAATGCGCACACAAGAAGTACCCAAATTCTAAAAATGTTGGGCTTCTCTAAAGTTTATGGCTCTGTGGAGCTTATTACAGGTCTCGTTTCGATAATATAAAATGTTCATATTGTAAGGGGCCCTCCGTGTTTATCATTCATGGAAAAAAAAGAAGGAAAAATTTCATTTCAGAGGTAGTTTTGAAAAGTAATTACAAATAAATGATAAATTTTATAAATATTGATAATTAAAAATATAAACTTTATCATGAATCAATAATAAGTTTTTGAAGAAACCACTAATTGGTAATTTTTTGAGACAAAATTAAATCGATCTAATAGTCGTAAATATTTTTAGTTTGATCGTGCTTGTCTCTAAAAAAATGAATGACTTATTTTTTAAAAATATTTGTCATTCATTTTTTTTTGAAAATATGTACGGTAAAAGGAAAATATTACGATTATCGGATATTTTTAAATTTTTTTTTCATAGATGACATAGATCAAGAGCCTTATAAAATAAATAATTTAAATAATTGAAACGAGACTTACAATGAGTCTATGGTTTAGTTTTTTTGCTTTTTTTTTAATAACTTTTTAGAGTAGTTAAAGTAGATTTTTATTATACAAAAAAAATGGTTTAGCCAAATAATTTAAGTTTTGTTTTAGCAAAACAAACCTTTTAAACAAATAAATTAATTGTTTAATTAACGAAACTTAAAAATCTTTGCAAAAAGGGACCCCTCTTCAAAGTTGAAAAGAAAGAAATGCAATACGTGGAGCTCGGTTTGCTGAGTTGGTTACGAGTTGTTTATTTTGTAAGTAGTCTTCTATAGATTGTTTATGAAAATATTCAAATTGATTATATAATTTTTTTAAATAGAGTCTAATTTAAAAAATAAATTTTATTTTTTTAAAAATAAATTTAATAAATTATATTTATCGAATCAAGTTAATATTTTTAAATATAATTTACATGTAGGTACCCAAAAAAAACGGTTAACATTATTTAAATGGGCCTTGAGCCCACTGGCCCAAACATTTAGCCTAATGAATTTAGATATACGGACAGTGTTGATCTTGGAATTTAATTTAAGTTGAAGGTCGTCCACACGTTCATCAAAGTCTCTACATTGATATTATTCACTTCCTTTTTTTTTATTATTTTTATTATTATATATTTACACATTCTTAAATTAAAGGTTCATTACATGGGTAGACACACACATAAAATAATAATAATATTGATATTATTGACCATCTGTGCAAAAGGAAAAATTACTCACACCCATATATGGTCTACTTCACATATTGTTTGTCTACTTCACATATGGTCTATATGGTCTAATTTACCCTAAATATTATTTTTTTTTTTTTAAAAAAAAAAAAAAAAAAAAAAACCATTACAGTTGTGATCTGTGCTGTGACTGGCCACAAGCTAGCGGTGATAGTTGAGCACTTTCATCTCGGTTAATTTTATTTTCATACATGAATTTTTTTTAATGTATATATTTAATGAAAATATTCTTAATATATATCAAAAAAATAAAAAAAAAATTCAGTACACATCTTTTTGTTTTAATAATATTCTCATCTTCAATTTCAAAACTTAAATTTTTCTTCCATCCATTCATTCTTCCTTTGTCACCGTTATTGTCACTTTTAATCCTCTATCGCCACCACCACCGTCACTCCTAACTCAGACCTCTTCCATCCTACATCTTCATTGTCAACTTCAAAATGGATGGTTCGCAGCGGGGAATTTGTGGAAATATATGGTTCATGGCAGAATGTGGTCGTAAACAGAGGGGGAAATAGGCAACGGGAGGGGATGGCGTAAGAAAAAGGTGGTAAAGGAGGCAACCCCCCATTAGCACAATATTATCCACTTTGAGTGTACCCTCACGATTTTGTTCTTACCTTAAAAAAAAGTTTTGAGCTAGTTAGGAGCGATGTGGGATGCACTCATTGTAACAATCTCAATCCGTAATTAGCCGTTAATTCGTACTTAAGAATATTAGTTATGTGGTATAAGTGAAATTATATGCTTTGCATGTTATTTGAACTTATATCTATCTATTGTAAGAATATCTATCTGAATCTCTGCTTTGATATGGAATTTGAAGGCCTTATTGGCATTTGAACACGGAATTGACTAGGTTTATGTGTTCTTTGAAATTTTTAGAACCTTATGTTAAGTTTAATTAGAATTGGTTTGGTTGATTAGAATTAACTAAGTCTAACCAAGCTTAATTAAAGCAAGTTAATCAAGCCTATATAAGGCTAATGTTGACTCATCAACATTCTAGACACTTTAGTATTTGCATTCTTGAAGACAAAACATAGAGAGAGAGAGAGAGAGAGAGAGAGAGAGAGAGAATTGGAGATCAACACTAGAAGAAGAGGATTTGAAGGGAGTTGGCTTGGAATCTAGCTAAAGACTTAAGAATTCAGAGAGACAACCTAGGATTCTTGCCAATTCAAAACTTTAGGTGAGTATTCAACTCCTAAACTTTGTAATTAAGTCATGAATTGTAAGAAATCAAGTAAAATAGTGGATTGAGCATGAGAATTGAACTTAGTATGTAGAAATGAAATCATTCCATGCATGCATGCATAATTTATGGATTTTGAGTTTTAATTCCAACAAATTCTTACATGCAAGAGCTTGTTTTTGTTATATTATGAGAGCTCACTATGGTTTTATACTTAAACACTTCATTTGTACATATGGAAGTTTTGAATTCATAGCATTACATACATGTATTGTGCATAAAGTTTCAAGTTTGATTTTGGAAAAATTGACATGCTTTTAGGCCTTGATTTGGCGAAATGATCTTCAATTCATAATATCCTACCAGTCTAATTGTTGTCTTGAGTTTTGGCCCAAAAGAATGAGTTTTGATGTATTAAAATTGTGTTTTGCACTTGAAGAGCAAATCTGGAAATTCCAGAATTTGCAGGGTTCGCTCGAGCAGTGAAACATTAGCTCAAGCGCACTTTGCAAGCTCTCAGTACTTTTGCAAAGTTTGATGATTGGCTCGAGCGACCAAAAGACCGCTCGAGCGATCACCTTTTATTTTAAATCTTTCCTTGAGTGACCAAGAAGTTGGCTCAAGCGTTAAATGCAAGCTCTCAATACTTTTGTAGACCAAGAGGTCCGCTCGAGCGACCAAAGCTCGAGCGAACTGCCATGTTTTTTGAAATTTTGTCAAGTGTTTCAAAGTGCATAATTGCATCCTCATTCCATCTTAGGCATTCTTAAGCCATGGTTTAGGCCACAATAATGATGAAATGAATTAGAAACACAAGAAATATAATAAGTCAAGTGTTTTCAGAGTATGTGTTTTAGTATGTATCTGCCACGTGTTTGTGTAGGTCACGCGCCATTGTTTATAGTGATTCTGGTTTAGACCCGACTCATTTATTGTTTTGGATCCAAAATGCCCTTGTCTTATTGGTTATTCAACTCCTTATTCACCTTGTACTTCATTCAGTTTGGCTATTGGAGTATCATTGTCGTGTTTGGAACAAGTTGGTAGTCTGTTTTTCAAAAGAAATTATGTCTAGAATTTTGCTTGTTCGCTCGAGCGACATTTCTTGTGCTCGAGCGATCTTTTACAATCTACAAACTACTAAGAGCTTGATATCTACACTCAAGCGACGCTTCTTGTGCTCGAGCAAACTTTTACAGGTCTGAACTACTGGGAGGGATGCATTGTATGCTCGAGCAACCATTCTTACGCTCGAGCAGTGTCTTCGTTGTGTCTGGTCGCTTGAGTGACTATTCCTATGCTCGAGGGATATGCACGTATATCAATTCGAAGGGGGTCACTTTTGAGTCCTTTTCTCATCTCTCTCTCCCTCTCTTTAAAACCCTCCAAAACCTACATTTACTTACTCTTTCTCTAGAAATCCTCTCTAAAACTCAAATACATTTTGATCCGTTGATTTCTACACCATAGTCCCTTTGATAAAAAGGTAGAGCTCACCTATAGTTTCATTTTGATCGGAACAAAGTTCGTTTTTGGTTTTGTCAAGTTTCAACTCTTGTTCTCCTTGGTTCTTGTCTTGGAGGCAATGATTTCTTTGACCATTTTTTATGATTTTTAATTTAGTTATTTGCTTTTCTAAACAATACAATAATTTGGAAATGTTTGGATAAAACCTAGGGTTTAGTTTTGAAATCAAAAGAGTGTTTTCAAATTGGACTCTTGTATATGACTGTGGCTTTGTAAAAGTGGTTGGGTTGTGATAAATGGTAGATTTTATCCATGGAAATTGATTTTTAAAGGAAAGGGGTTTTTGCCTTAAATTGTGAGAATTTGATTTTTGTAAAGAGGAAATGGTATTGATGTTGATTTTATAGAATTGGAACAATGATGATGATGGTGGTGGAGTTGAATATGAATTATCACTGCTAATTGGAAAAGTTGGAAAGTATATATGTGTTGAGAATTATTTATCTGTTTAGAGATATCTATCTTGGGCTGTCGGTGGAGGGTAACTGGAATTGTTGTAGAAATTGCATGAGAATTAAGTGAATTGAAACTATTTTTCCATCAATTTGCATTGAGGATTATAACATATTTAACTCATTGAAAATGTTGTTGTTTTGAGAAAAATAGGTGAATATCTTGGTGAATCTGGGTAGAAGTGTAGTTATGGTATTATGTTGGCCTGTATGTCCTTGGTGAAAGTCCAGAAACCCGCATGGTAAGATGTCGAGCCTTCTAGTTAATACTGGTAAAAATGACAAATTGGTAGTGCTTGTAGCCTACTTGCAGACATGTCCTAGAGATTCCCAGTATTGTATCCATTGTCCTGTTTTCTATTGAAAATGAATGAATTACATGAACTGTGATATAAATCTGGCATAGCATGGTTTGTAAAGAGATATAAAATGTTTTGGCATATGCATTGCATATGCATCCACCTTATAACTTTGTTAAGATTCATACACTATGTTATAGTATCTTTACTAGGTTTTGGCTCACCCTATATGAAAAACCATTTTCAGGTGTTGATGATATGCCTCCGCCAATGCAATAACTTGGGAGGACTAGGAGTCCAGAGCTTCTATTTTTGGTTATTGTTGTATATATTTTGTACAAGCCTAGGGTTTTAATTGTATTGAGTTTAAACTCACTTTTGTTGTAACTACGATCTGTCTTGGAAAGTTGTAGCCAATAAGGCATTATATATCTATTTAACTTTTATTTCTTATCTTTTGTTTATAACACATGCTATAGATTCAGGGTTAGAGCTTATGAATGTATTACTGCATGCATTACACTTTTGTAAAGAGATGAAACCTTATTAATGGAAGAACATTATATTCAATCACCTGTTATTAATTAAAATCTGTTGTGGGATTATCTTATTATAATATTTTCGGGGCGTTACATTGTCCGTCTGATCTATTTTATTCGTCTGATCTGCTCCTGGAGCTGTCTGTGAGTAACAATTCTATAAAGTTATGTTTGACTATAAGTATTTTCTGACTGATATGATATGATATGATCTGTTTTTTGAAATGCTATTTTGTGAATCATGAATGAATGTCTAATTTTCTGAAATGTATACGTGGTATCCTCAGCATTATGTGAATCTGTCATGTGTTATCTGTTACCTAGTACTAGGGTTTCACGTGGGTTCTATTCATGGATTTGATTATGCATAATCAACTATCTCCTCTGCACGTGGGTTTTAATGACCATCTTATGTGAATTTAGGTCTTTATGACCACTTACTCTGCACGTGGTTTTTTATGATTTATCTGATCTGTTGGCTAATGGATGTACCACATATGACTGTTTATAAATTTGAATATGTATAAGAATCTGTTTCTGATTTGAATTCTAATTTCTGAATTTGTCATGGATATCATTCATAAAACCTTTACTCTGTTGTTATTCACTGAGCTCTAGCTCATTATTTATATTATGTATGTAGGTGATCAGGCGCGTGACCAGGCTTGAGACTTCCAGTCTGGGTTCTGTTTGTGTCAGCCAACCAGTACGCCTTCTGGGGAGGTTCCAAAAGTCTTTTATGGTCAAGTTTCTGTGGGCAATGTTTGTGACCAAGCTAATGAACAAGTTTTAAGCTTTTATTTCTTTGTTTATTTGAACAAGTCTTTGTGTTACTCTGTAAATAGGGCTAAGTCTCTTTTTGATTATATGTACATGTGGTGACGCGAATATGATGTCATATTATATATAAATATATGTTTAAATTTTATGTCCCATATAAGTCTGCACAGTTCTATAGACATTTTATTTTTTATATTTGTTTCCGCTAGCCCCTTATTTTGCTAATCTGTCTCAAAGGCCTTTGGTAATCTTAGGATTACTGGTTGATTAAGATGCTAAACCTATAAGCCCGGGTTTGGGTTGTGACACTCACATAGGCCCCCCAACTGACTGGTTTTCTTAGAAGGAGGTTCCCATAGACGACATCAAATGAAGAAACCAACCCCTCATTAGCACAATATTGTCCGCTTTGGACGTACCCCTCACGGTTTTGTTCTCCCCTTAGAAAAAGGCCTTGTGTTAGTTAGAAGGAGTTAATCAGCATATAAGATGGAATGTGGTACTCTCACAAAGCGAATGTGGGATGCACCCACAGATGACATTGACGATAGAGGATGGTTGTGGTGTTTTAGAATTAGGGTTTAGATGAAAGAAGATAAGCATATTGTGATATTTTCATTCAAGGACAAAGTTATGATAACAAAAAATTTCATGAAGTGTGTGAACTGAGGGAAACTGGTGTGTAAAAATAGAATTACCCTACATCTTCTAAGTTTTCTGAATGTGAAATTATTGGGTAAATTTCAAATTCACCTCTTGATGTTTTCTTAAAATACGGATTGTGTAACAACCTTGAACTATGATTAGCTACTAATCCACGATTAAGAGTGCTTAATCAGTAATTAAAAAGAAATTCTGAATTAATTGCATGTGTGTTGCATTATTTGTGTTTGTATCTGTCAGTCATAGAAGTATCTGTCTGTAATTCTATTATGTTCTGTGAATTGAAGGCCTTATCGGCATTTGATCACGAAATTGACTTGGGTTGTGTTATTTGGAATTTTTAGAATTTTATGGTAGGTTTAATTGAAATTCAATTCGAAATCAAATAATTATAATAAATTAAGCATAATTGATTAATTCTTAACTCAATTAAGTCTTATTAATCAAATCTATATAAGGTACAAGTGACCTCTAGAATACACTTTACACTCTCATATCATTATTCTTGAAACTACAAATGAGAGAGAGAGAGAGAGAGAGAGAGAGAGAGAGAGAGAGAGAGAGAGAGAGAGAGAGACCGAGAGAGAAAGTGAGATCATTAAGAAAATGGAGAATTGCTAGAAATTGTTGAAGAATAGAAAAGAATTTGAAAGATTAGGCTTCAACACTTGGAAATTCAAGGCTTCAAGGTACACTATAACAAAAGACAGATTCGGCGACTAACTTTTTAGTCACTAAAGATCCAATTTTGGTCACCAAAACCTTTTACCGACTAATATTTTTGGTCGCCGCCTTTGTCGTTGAAAAATAGTCGGTGAAAGTAATTGGCAACTAAAAAAATTTTAGCAGCTAAAAGCACGCAATTGGTGACTAATAATTTAGTCGCCAAAAGTGTTTCAACTAAATTTAACATGACATTTTCAGCGACTAATATTTTTGGTCACCAAAACCTAAACTGTTTATCTACTGAAACTTTAGTCGCCTAAGATCTAACATTTTCTGTTTGGCTACTAATATTTTAGTCGCCTAAAGCATTTTTCAGCGACTAATATTTTTGTCGCCAAAGCTTAAATTGCTTAGCTACCAACACTTCCGTCGCCTAAGATCCAATATTTTATGTTTTGGCTACTAATAATTTGGTCGCCAAAAGTGCTTTTCCTTTTTTTTTTTTTTTGACTACTAAATTATTACTCGCCTAAAGTCTTATTTGTTATAGCTACTAAATATTTAGTCGCCAAAAGATTTGTTTTCATTTAATTCTTTTTTTTAGCTACTAACTATTTAGTTGGCAAAAATATTGACTTTATTTTTTACTATCAATTTTTTAGTCGTCAAAACATCATTTTATTATTATTTTTTTTAAAATTTGTCCACACCCACAACCTATATATATTCTATGCAACATGTACAATATATACAAACTGGTTTATACATATATTATCACTCATTCAACAATCTACATCCACTTCACTTCTAACCATCTAAAAATTAATACCTTCAAATGTTAATAATTCCATACAAATCAAATACATTAATTCTAATTTAAAATAATAATTCCATATATAACATAAATGATCATAGGGAAATTTCATCATCTGTATACA
The DNA here is from genome assembly GCF_055761805.1 of Camellia sinensis. NCBI lineage: Eukaryota > Viridiplantae > Streptophyta > Magnoliopsida > Ericales > Theaceae > Camellia > Camellia sinensis. The sequence goes on from NC_138966.1 coordinate 22,130,560, forward strand.
AAAATATATTTACTACTATGCCAAATAACCATTTGGCATGATACAAAATACCATAGTAATATGTACTATGACAAAAGGTAATCAATAGAGCACGACATCAATCATCTGTTCGAAGGCAAAAATATTATGTACCCCGCCAAAAGTATTCTGTACAATTAATACATACTTACACAGAAAGCAAAGGACGACAAAAATGCAGGAGTTTACAAAAGTATACATTGTCATTCATCTACAAAAATGGAATATCCACAACTTCATGCCAAAAGCCATCTACAAAAAAAAGTTAAAAAAATTACACCAATTAGTTCCATATATAGCATTTTAGCATAATGTCACACCCTTTGTAACTGTAATAGAACTTTATCCTAACATTTGTAATTTGATATTGGTTTAACAATTTTCTGCCTTATTACTTTTCCTCCAACAAGGCTAGAGTAGCTTCTGTTTTCTTCCATCATCAAAACATCACTTGACGTTCACTGTTTGGTAGGGTTGATAACATTTTAGTCACTGAAATATGTATTTACTTTTTGAGTACGAATTATTGAGTTGCCAAAAAAATGGTCTTATATTTTATCACAAAATTGTAATTTATCCACAACCTATCTATATTCCGTGCTACTTGTAGTATGTATATAAACAAAATAATACATATTTTATCAATCATTCCACAATCCAAATTAGTTTCATCCATCCAAAAATGAATAACTGTAAATGTACATATTCCATACAAACCAACTATTGTCCAAATTAAAATTATACTTCCACGCAAAACAAAGAAGCATACAAAAATCCAACCATCCATATACAAAAAAATATATTTAGTACCACGTGAAATGTCCATTTGGCGTGGTACAAATTACCATCATAATCTGTACCACGACAAAAGGTGATCTATATGCCACGCCAGTAACTATCAATTGGATTGCAAAAGTTATCTGACAAAAGCTGTTTGTCACATCCGTTCGGTGGTTTGGGGGCCAATTCACATTTTCGCCCCCTTAATGCCCTTTTTTCGGTTAAATTTAAAGCGTTTTCAGTTCTAACTCCCAACCTACATGTGCTAATTACATTCCTTCTGTTGTCACAGGTCCTATTTGTCGTGAGGAAGCTAGTTGTGACATCCGTGCGGTGATTCGGGGGCTGTTTTGCATTTTCGCCCCCTCAACGCCCTTTTCCGATTAAGTTTAAGGCATTTTCAGCTCTAACTCCCAACCTACACATGCTAATGACAGATCGTCTGTTGTTAATGGTCCTATTTGTTGTAAGAAAGCTGGTTGTGACATCTGTATGGTGATTCGGGGGCCGATTCGCATTTTTGCCCCATTTGGGCCAGTTTTCAGTTAAGTTTAAAGCATTTTCGACTCTAACTCCCAACCTACATGTGCTAATTACATCCCGTCTGTTGTCACGGGTCCGAATTTCCATGGGGAAGCTGGTTGTGACATCCGTATGGTGGTTCGGGGGCTGTTTTGGATTTTTGCCTCCTTAACGCCTTTTTCAATTAAGTTAAAGGTGTTTTCGGCTCTAAAGCCTACACGTGCTAATTACATTCCGTCTATTGTCACAGGTCCTATTTGTCATGGGGAAGCTGGTAATGATATCCGTATGGTGGTTCGGGGGCTGTTTTGCATTTTCGCCTCATTAACGCCCTTTTTCGGTTAAGTTAAAGGCGTTTTCAGCTCTAACTCCCAACCTACGCGTGCTAATTACATTCCTGCTGTTGTCACAAGTCCTATTTGTCGTGAGGAAGCTGGTTGTGACATCCGTACGGTGGTTTGGGGGCTATTTTGCATTTTTGCCCCTTTGACGCCCTTTTTCAGTTAAGCTTAAAGTGTTTTCGGCTCTAACTCCCAACCTACACGTGCTAATTACATTCCATCTATTGTCACAAGTCTTATTTTTCATGGGAAAGCTGGTTGTGACATCTGTACGGTGGTTTGGGGCCTGTTTTGCATTTTCGCCTCCTTAACGCCTTTTTTTGGTTAAGTTAAAGGCGTTTTCAGCTCTACCTCCCAGCCTACACGTGCTAATTACATTCTGCCTATTGTTACAGGTCCTATTTTTCATGGGGAAGCTAGTTCGTATGGTGGTTCGGGGCCTGTTTTGCATTTTCGCCTCTTTAACGCCCTTTTTCAGTTAAGTTAAAGGCGTTTTCGGCTCTAACTCCCAACCTAGACGTACTAATTACATTTCCTTTGTTGTCATAGGTCCTATTTTGTCATGGGGAAGCTGGTTGTGACATCTGTACAGTGGTGCGGGGCTGTTTTGCATTTTCGCCTCCTTAATGCCCTTTTTTGGTTAAGTTTAAGACGTTTTCGACTCTAACTCCCAGCCTACACGTGCTAATTACATTTTGTTTGTTGTCATAGGTCCTATTTGTTATGGGGAAGTTGGTTGTGACATTCGTACGGTGGTTTGGGGGCTTTTTTGCATTTTCGCCTCCTTAACACCCTTGTTTGAATAAATTTTAATAAAGAAACCTACATAGGTTTGTCTCTAGGTATCCGATTCCTTTAATTTAACCTAATATCCAAGTACATTACGAAATATTCCAATTTCTTAACAAATTTCATTTATTTTCTAGAATTGAATGGTGTGCACAATATGCCATAAAGCATTTATTCATATTTTCTGTATAGTTTTACGATTAACTAGAGTTGGTAAGTATGTTTGTAGGTGAATGTCTAATTACATGCATCATAAAGGGCATATGAACACATTTTATTCCTTAACCTATTTGAATATCCTAGTTTTGGTATAAGGACTTGCATAGCTTAATTATATAGCTTAGCTACACAGTTTTTGGGGCAGGTTCTAGCTGTATGTTGTGGCTGTGTATGTAACTTAGCTACACACTTTTTTTTTGCAGGTTCTAGCTGTGTAATTTAATTTATCTGGTCAGGTGTTCTTGCCGTTGGTTGGTAGCTGTGTATATAGATTTTGATGGGTTAGGGCCTAGGGCATGTCCCTTGTAATCTTGTAAATTCTTTGTCTTTGATTTATGACTTATTCAACCCCCCCCCCCTCAAAAAAAAAAAAGAAAAATAGAAAAAAAGAAAAGAGAATTAAATATATCACACAAAACCATTGTCGAAGAACAACCAGGTAATAAAACATGCAAGATTGATTGATCATATTATTTCCTATGAATAGAACTTTTGAGTCCACAAGCTTCCACATATCAAATTCACTTCATAAGGACAAGTTTAATCTAAATCTGAGTTTATAACATTGAATGTGGGTAACAAATTTCCTTATAAGAGAATACGTACAATAAGGTACTAGATATAGTATTTAAAATTTGTACATTACATATAGAAGGATACGGATACGGTGGAGATAAGGGGAAAAATTACATTTTTTCTATATTTATATTTGCAATGTAAATAAATATTACATCCATAAACAATTAAAAATATTTTTATGTGCCATGTATAGCATATCAGCTACTAATGTTACATAACAAAGACTAAAAGCATCACTAGAAGTTGTAAAAGGGGAGTGGAAATACCTGTGGAAACTGATAATTTCGATACCTTGAAACATCAGCAATCCGCTTTACTGTACAACTCCCCAGGTCAGATGAAAATTCCTACCAAAGGAATGCATTTGAGAATTGCAAGCTCAATCAACCAACAAATATTTTCAGCGTTTCAATGGTCACTTGGTAATTAATAATGTGCCCAGACCTGATCACGGAATACAGTAAGACCTTCTTTAAGACCAAGTTGAAACCAGTCTCGACATGTCACTCTACCAAAAAAAAAAAGAAAAAAAAGTGTCAACCAAAAGAGAAAGATTGGAAGAAAAAAAAGTTATACAAAAGAGTAACAAGATTTTAATAATTGAGATAGAGTAGCAATGTAAGCTAACATGTTACCAGTCCAGTTGTGAAAATACTACAATATACACAAGAAATAAGACCCAAATTAATACAAATTAAATATATATATATATATATATATATATATATCCAAGCTTCTTGCTTTTTATGAGATAAATGATACACCTCATGGCCAATAACTCCTAAAATTGCAGCATAATCTACATCTGTCAACAACCTTGGAATTGAATATCTGTCAACAACCAAGTCAGATCAATCAAATAAAATGCATGGTAGATAGAAATAAAGAGTCAAAAAAAAATTCATGAAGCATACATTCAAGCTTTTGTTTTCCATGGCTTCCCTGAAACCAATAAATGAAATAATTAGTAATTTAAAAGGGGAAAATCACAAAGCTTATCAAATATTAAGGAAAACGACATACGTGAGAAGCATTGAATATGTTGAGACTTAAATGTTAAAATCTGGAACAGTAACAATATTGAAGAGATCCAGGTCATACTGATAACCAATAGAGAGAAAACGTAACCCATTAAGTAGCAATTTAACTTGAAATTCAGTAACTAATATGATGAACTGACAATGATTGATGACAATGATAGAAGTGACAAAATTCTGTTATTTTTTGACAAGTAAACAATGAAAGATTATATGACAAATACACCCTTCAATCCCAGATAGCAAAATTTATATCCAGTCAAAAGCTAGCCAATGGAAAATTAATCCTAAAGAATGGCAATCCAAGAGTTACATTGAGATGCATCTCCTAAAGCAGGAAAACATACATCCGTCTCAAGACTATTCTCTGCTTTAACAATAACAGCACCAACAGTGGCCCCAGAAGGCATACGTGCAGCCTTTTAAGCCCTAACATGAGTTTGTTTATTGTCATATGATCCAAACTACTTTTGACTTTCATTTCTAGTGGACATTGAGTTTAGTGAACTGTAATTGGAACTAGTCTGCTGATATGGTAAGGGGGAAGGACCCGAACAAGACATTGACTTTCATTTTTTAAGATATGAAAGTGCCAAAATGAGTAGATTTATAAAGCAACGTCATTAATGTAAGAAGCCATAGGTGCAGAGAATCTGCGTCTTATAGAGGGCAATTAAATATTTAGGACAAAAAAAGGCAAGGTGAAATAATACTTGGAGGAGAATAAAGATATACGTTAACTTTACCAAAAACATTATTAAAATACTGTTGATTTTGAAAATATTACTAGAGTGGTCTTGACCCCAACCTATTTCACAATCTAGACCCATTTCTTCCCAAGTCACACACCTTACAAGAAATAGGCGACAAAGTAGAAAATTCAATTATAAACCTGGACTTGGAATGGAGGCTCCGAAAGCCTCCATTTGAAATAGAGGCTCTATAATAGTAAGTCTCCACTGCAAAAGAAGGTTTTTGCCATTGCAAATTTTATAATAACTACAATACATTAAAAAAATAATTGGCCCTTATATAAAAATCCATTTTGAAAAGTTACTTGATTGATATTCAAAGTTTCTTGAATTGTGATTATCTACAGAATATATACTTGCGTCCTACCTTTTATTATACAGGAATGTTCAAATGAGTTTTCAGAGCTAGTAGTTACATAATTTTTGTATGATGTCATTCACACCTTACAACTAGAAACTTAACATTTTCCATTTCCTTTCATCTCAAAATTTGTTTGTATCACTCTAGAACGACTGAAATAACCACAGAGAGAGAGAGAGAGAGAGAGAAAGAGAGAGAGTAATAATTTAGGGTGATGCAAATAACACTCACTTGTGTTTCTTGATAGCATTATCAAGTTAACTAACCATCAATGTAAAGGACACCTTAATACTCTGCAATAAGAAAATACCTTGAGCATACTTTATCAAGAGTGAAAATAAAAGTACACTAACAAAAATGCTAAGGGGAAAAAATGAAAATCCCAATAGAGAAGAGGGCAAGATGTACCTAGCCTTAACCCTATTTGTGGAAATGTTGTTTCTGTAACAGGTAGGTATATAGATATATAGAGATTGAGATACAGAGAAAGAGGGTTCTTACTTCTAACCAGCAAGAAAAAAATGAGAGATGGTGATGATAACGATGATATGGCCACAACGCTGGCGATCAAAGAGAGAGCCAGCTCCTAAACTTGACACACAACCGCAAGGACTCCAAATTTTTCCTTGATAAACTCAAATGCCTCACTGAACCCAAATTTTTCCCCCAACAAAAACAAAGACAATGGCAAAATTAGCTAGGCAATCTACCAATGCAACTCCAAATTTATTGCAATTTGAAGAAATTAAACCAAAAACAAGCTAAACACAGGTGTCCTCAAAAATTTCCCTTGCATGATTTCCTCAAAAACTCACTTCAGATTGATGTCCATGGGATTTGAATGATGGATAGGCAGACAAAACACAGGTGTGAAAACTATGAACTGCAAGTCGGCACAGAGAAAATTCATATGTCCAGAGAAAATTCACAGTCCAAAGAAAATTCATCAACATCCAAGGGGCATCACAATCTCAGAGAACACACTTCAAATTTGCAAAGCATAAATGTTACAGACAATTTCATCAATGTCCAAGGGGCATCATGATCTCAGAGAACTCAATTCCAAGAGTTGCATCTGAGTTGTTCCCTGTGCCCATTGTGGCGATGTGAAAATCCATGTTGTTTAGTACTTCAACCTTACCTGTTTCAACACCAGTTTGAAGTTTCAAAGGCAACTCTAGGTTCCAAAGAACCTCACCCATAGTTGGCCTCTCTACACTATGTTTGGCCAAGCAATTCATGGCAATTTCCAAAAACTTCACAAATGACTCTTGATGTTGTTCCTTTCATACTTGTGTCTACAATCTGGTCCGCGGTACCATTATGGAGGTGAGATGATACCCACTCTACTAAGTTTACATCTTCCTCTTCTGCTACGGGATTCATTACCGACTTCGCAGAAAGCACTTCTAGCAGTACCACACCAAATGAGTAAACATCTGCCCTGTGATCCGGAAGTCTCTGTAGCACTTGGAGCACAAGTTCATCGTCGCCGCTGCGCCGAAGAAGCCACACCCATTGGCGTGAGATCACAAACAGCGCATTCGAACCATCTTCTATGATGGTGAAATGCGATCCTCACCATGGCAAATACATGGCTTATTGTCTGATGTACAGAGGCGATGTGGTGCCCAAAGACGTGAATGTTGCGGTGGCAACCATCTGAGGAAGATGTTACCTGCCGGAGCTCTATTGCCTAACGAAGAACAGCTCGATTACTCCATCGCGATTGAGTACGACAGCCCTCTTGTGCCCTACCAGGTCCCCAAGGTCGATCCATTGGACGTCGATTCCATCTCCATTCGCACCACTTCAATCGTTTCCGTTTCCGAATGCGTACCAGTTGTCTCTGTTGCTGTCCCGACCTTCGATAGTTTCGGGACAAAGAGTCAAATTTCTCTGATACTTGTTTAGGGACCTTAGACATCAAAAAATAATTTTGTGGATCTCTTCCATTACGAAAAGTGGGAGAGGGACCTTAGACCAATTTTCCCTTTTAAGTATGTCTAGATTATGTATATCTAAAAAATAAAAAATTGTGTAAAATATTTCAAAAAAATTACTAAAAATAAAAAAACAGAGACAACCGAACAAACTGTGTTTGGTGATGGTTGAGCACCCTTCATCTTACGCTCGGCACATACATTGGGTGTCATGGAATGCAGACTCCTCCATCTGAAAAAGTTATTGTTTAAACGTGGTTTTGATTAAAATTTTAATGTATTAAAAATAAGTATAAAAAATTTTCTTTAAAAAGTTCAACAAATAACATTATTATCAAAATATTAAATTTTAAAATAATATAACGTTTGATGTAGATAACGGTTTTTAATAAAATTAATATTTTTAGAATTCTTTCATTAAGATCTATCAAATAAGATCCATGTTGACTATAAAATCTTTTTTTAAAAAATTATTACCGTTGAAATTGATACAAACAGTAACAGTAACATGCTACTCTGTCCCATAGTAACGTGTTACTCTGTTTGACAATTGTTTTGTTTGATAGTAACTTGTTACTCTGTCTTACCGTAACATGTTTGGCAATATTGTCCAAGAAAAAAAATATATATATTTTTTTTGCTTTATTATTACTCAATTATGTGTTTTTCTTAAGGAATTTATGAAGAAAAATAAATTGGACTGTCATTTTCACCAAATGAGGGTTCAATGGAGGTGTTTTGACTAAATTTCCTTTTAAATTATAAATACACTTTATGAGATTTGTTTAAAATACAAATTATATTATGTAATTTTAATAATTATATATCACTCCTCCAAATTTATAATCACATAACAAATGATCACTTTTATTAATAAATTATTAACTTAATTAATAATTTTTAATGATATTATAAATATATTTTAATTAATAATTCTGATAATCTTATTATTGTGTAGGAGACTAATTAAAAATTTTATTTTTTTTTGATAATTTTGTTAAATAAAAAAAAGGCGCTCAGGTGAAAAATTTATTCTTCAATTTTTCTTGCTTAAAGGTCCAGAGTTAATTTATTATGTCAAATTCTCGCAAAATAACTAACGTGTTGTTTGTCATAACTTTAAAAAGTCAAAAAATTATTATCCTATTTAAATCATATCATCTTATTTAAGCTACATCACCTCTTTAGCACATCACTTCAAACTCAACCCATGCCTAACCCATATTTCATAAAAAATCAAAAAATATACTTATTTAAATCATCCCAAACCATCCTTAAAATACCCCTCTCTACCTCTGCCCTCCCTCTTTATGATTTTCTCCTGAGGGACTTAAAATTTTAATCAATTTTTTTTTAAAAAAATCGTTATAAATTATTATATATTTTTTATATTTTTTTATATATTTTTCATAAAAACCAACTAAAATAATTAATTCCAGACCGGCTTCACTCTCTCTCTCTCTCTCACTCTCACTCAAAATATCTCAGATCTCTCTCTCTCATCCGCCTTCGATGTCAGCCTCCCTCCTCCGCCGCCGCCACCTCTCTCTCTCTCTCTCCCCCCTAAACACCGTGTTTCTCTCTACCCACCGCACCACCTCTCTCTCCAAAACCCCCACCACCGCCTCAGATCTGGACGATTCAGTGTCTATATTTGAATCAGAGCTTCTGGACGGCACTTTAATAACCCCCGATCTGCTCCGATCTGCTCACCACAACCATGTCGACTTCGAAGACCAATCGGGTTGAAAAGCTCCAATGGCGAGAACTTCGAGGTTGAGGAATCGGCGGCGTTGGAGTCTCAAACCATCAAGCACATGACAACCATCAACCGCCCTTCTACTTCACCGGCTTCCTTTTTCAATTGGAGTCTCTGTTTCTCTCTCCTCCATTCTGAAATTCCAAAAAGCAAAAGCATTTACATACATATACATGTATATATGTATATATATAACAGAGAAGAGAAAGAGATTGTAAAAGAGCACAGAGTTCAGGTCATCTCTTTCTCGCAGGTCGACTCATCTCTCTCTTCCTCAATCTCCGGTTTGTATGTTTCTTTATACACACACCATGGTTTGAATACTAATTATGGTTGTTTAGCTTTTTCTTCGGATTATGTGTTTGATTCTGCAATCTGGATTCTATTTTGATTGTAGTTTGTTAGATTTCATTGTATAAGCTTTGTGTTTTGTTAGGTATTGTTTGTGTCTTTAATTTTTTTTTTTTATTTTTTTCTCAGATCTGGTAAAGGCTCATATTGAACAGATAGTGGATTTGAACAAATAGGATTTCGTTTTAGTTTGATATTTTAACAGATAGAAATTTTTAAAAAAATTGAACAGATAGGTGTCGAAATATTAAGGTGGTAAATTTCAACACATTACAAAAAAATTAACAGATAAGACAAAGGGAAAAAAATTGAGCAAATAGTTGAAAAAAAGTTGACAATTAAAAAAAAAAAAATTAATGGATAAAATTAGAAATAAAATGTTCTCCAAAATCAACAAAAGATTTTTTTACCAAACTATTTCATAAAGGGCAGAGCTGGCATCAATAATAAATATCTATTGAACCTAACGCGTTACACCCTTCTTATATTACATTTATTATCAATTTTTTTATAAAAAAAATTCTAATAAAATGATATTTATAACATATATTTTAAGTAAATATCATAATTATATTTATAATTGAGAAGTGTTTGGGTGTGCAATCCCTTAAGGGTTGCACATCATATGCAAGCAGTATGTAAATTTAAGTATTCACAAAAATATATAAGTTATCTTACAAAATCGCTTAAGTTAATTTATAAAAATTTGAGAAATTATAATTTGACGCTAAGTTTTCACAAATATATGTTACTCATCTCACAAAATTGCATAATTTAGTACAAATTCATGTAAGTAACTAATAAAAATATATGGTAAGTTCTCACAAAAGTGTTTAATCTAAATCACAAAAATACGTAAGTAAATGACATATCATATGCCATACACATTCAAAAATTCTCCTTATAATGGGTTCATTTGGGAAGTGAGTTGATTTTTTGACTTTTTAGCTATTTTAGCTTGTTGGTTATTTTAACTTGGGGTTAAAAAGTCTTGTTTGAAAAGAATTTTTTGATTTTTTTGACTTTTTGTGAGAAAAATAATGTAATGATTATAAGTTGGATGTGATATTTTATTTTATTGAACTAAAAAAACCTATCTATTCAATTTTTTGTGGCTAAAATAGTCTCAAACTCATCCAACCCATTCTTTCCCAACTCAGCCAATTTAATCTGAAAATTATTTCATGGTAACTGCTTGGTTTGGTAATTTAATTTTTTTGATTAAAATAATTAAAAGTTGAAAGAAATTAAAAATTATAGAAAAAAAAGTTACCAAAAGAAATTAAAAATCTCAATAATTTTCAATTTTTTGATACAATTAAAAAAATATATATTTTCAAATTCATAACTTATTTCTACTTTTTTTTTTTTTTTTTGTTGAACTGGAACTTATTTCTACCTTATAAAAACAAATCAAAACACAATGTAAAAAAATCAAATTTCCAGCGAATCCACAGCAAATTGCCACAAAGTAAGATGAAAATTAAGTTAGGCAAGACAACGTCACTTTAACATATACGTATACTCTCACGCAACATCCACTTTCCGCGTCACTCCACAGCTATTTTGCAATAACGCTCCTACTCAATTTGATAAACATCTTTGGTAAATACTCTTTATTTTTTTATTTAAATTATTACAAAAGGGAAAAATTTTCTATTTCTAGAGAATCACCTTTATCTTTTTAAATAATAGATCATTTTTTTTTCCCTCTAATTCATTTTTTTAATTTTTTTTTAAATTTAAGAGATTATTAGTGACTCTGCAAACCACCGTAATATTTCCTAAATTTAAGAAGCGAATCGATTAAAGCTTGATTTTATTATAATTCATCCTTATTTTAACTAAGCGTCTTTTTCACAAGTATCTTTTGAGCTCAAGTAAAGGATAAAAAAATTTAAAAAATAAAAGACATTTTTTATTAAATTCAATATACTTCTTTAATAATTTTACATATTTTTAAGACATTTTATGCATATTTTTTAATATTAAACAATACATAAAGAACAGTTATTTACATTTGTCTTTAACTAAAAATCTAAGTAAATTTGTTCACACTACTTTTTTAACTTTGTTGCTGAATTGAATTGTCACGCTTCTAAGACAAAAAAACAATCAATAACCACAAAATGTAATGTTGACAAACTTATTTAATGTATGAATAAATTTGCACAGGTGGAACAAGTGTAAAAGTTACACATGCAATCACCAACAAACAAAATTTTCACAGCACAAGCACTTCCCAAGTGAATCAAAACCTGTATTATACATAAAGTTTTATTATAAAAATATATATATATATATATATATATATTTACAGAAGAAGGTTGTGTTTTATGTAGTTCTAAAGAACCTCATGATCACCCAGACACAAACATATATCAAAAAAAGACTAATCACCATCTCTAAAAACCCAATAAAATTTCAAAAAAATAAAATAAAATAAACAATTAAAACCATGAAAACAGAGAATCCACAATCTCTCTCTCTCTCTAGCAGGGATTGTCTTGAGGAGGGTTAAAAAACTCAGGGTCGAGCTTAGCCCTGCAAACAGGGCAAACAGGGTTTTTGGAAAGCCACGTATCGGCGCATTGTAGATGAAACCCGTGATTGCAACCGGGTACCAGCCGAGCCGGTTGATCCACCTCTATCTCGTCCAGACACACCGCGCACTCCGTCCCCATCGCCAATTCCTTTCCCGTAATCTTGGGCAGCTTTTCCAGCTCCGCCGCCGTCAGACCACTCTTCTCCTCCGGTTTCTCTGGTAGCCGGTAATCAGTCCGGTTGCTGTCGATGTTCGCCGCGTACCACAACAGACATAAGTAGACCACGAACACTGCGCTCATGCCGGCGCACGGTAGAAACAGTGCAAGAAACACCGAAACCAACATTTCCTTCTTTTTTTTAAGTCGAATGAGAAAGGAAATTCTGTGGGTGTTTGATAGAGGAGAGAGAGAGAGAGAGAGAGAGAGAGAGGGCTAAAGGGTGGTGGGGTGTAGGATACCGGGATTGTATGGGGCTGTGTATTTTAATTCCTTATAATCTTTGTTTTATTTTACTTTGAGAATCTGTTTAAATAAGTTTAAAAATTTGATTATCAAAAATTTATAGATTTGCTTATAACTTTATATATTTTTTTTTAAAAAAATGTGTAAAATATTTGGGGAGTTTTTACTTATAATTTTTTGGAAGGCATTGCTATACAAATTAAAAAAATTTAATTTTCAATTCTAATGATGTGACAATCAATTAAGGTATCTAAAATAACACTTCTCTCGTATCTTCTCAATTATTAACCAATCATATTACTCACGCTTCTTCATCTCTCTCCTTAACTCCCTCCTTACTAGGCCATTGGGCCTACTTTTGGATCCACTTTTGATGATCTAAACCATTCACATTTTAAGATTTGTTGAATATATCATACCTGTAAAAAATTACGTTGATATGAATCAAAATCCTCTCCTTCAACTCTTTCCTTAACTCTCTCCTTGCTAGGCCATTGGGCCCACTTTTGAATCCACTTTTGATGATCCGAACCGTTCACATTTTAAGATTTGTTGAGTATATCATACCTGTAAAAAATCAAGTTGATCGGATATCAGAAAGTATGTGTTTGGAAAACTGTTTATTAAATTTTTTAAAAAAATGATTTGTAATTCGATGATTCGAACACGTTGTTTGTGATATCCGATCAACTTAATTTTTTACAGGTATGATATACTCAACAAATCTTAAAATGTAAACGGTTCGGATCATTGAAATTGGATCCAAAAGTGGGCCCAATGGCCTAGCAAAGAGGGAGTTAAAGAGAGAGATGAATGAGAGGATCTTGATTCATTATTGGGTCTAGAAAATATATTTAGAAAGTGAGTTTGTATATATATATATATATATTTTTTTTGTTTTTTGAATTATTTTGAGAAGTAGTTATTTAAAGAGTAATGTTAGGTTTAACAAAAGAAATATCATAAAAAATTTCATGAAATTTTTAAAAATAATTTAGCATGATAGATAGCAAAATAAGAAAAAAAAAAAAAACTTACATTAATATAAGTATGTTTTAATTTTGAAGTTTTAGTTTACAAATAGTATAAACTTAGTTGTCTTAACATTCAACAAAAAAAAGTTTTATCTTATGTGCCCTATGATTGATAGATAGTGTATTGTAACTTGTATATAATTGTATAACATATAATAAAACACCATAAACTAATATAGGGGCGGAGAATCTTTATGAAAATTTTCATAATATTTCTTTCATAAGCGTAGCATTACTCTATTTTAATTGATTTTTAAATTTTTTACGAAAAGATAAAAAAAAAAAAGGAAAAGAAAAGAAAAAGAAAGAGTTGATATTTTAGTAGTTATTTTTTTGTAATTTTGGTAGTTCCTAAAACAGTCTTTATGAGACAAAAATAATTTAAATGACCTTGTTTATTTTTAATGATTTTTTGATTTTTTAGCTAAAATATAGGGTAAAAAGATTAGTACATTTGGGATAAATTTTTGATTTTTTACGAAAATATATGCAAAAAGTAAAGAGAAAAGAAAAAATTTGACCATTTTTGTATAATTTGTTGACTTTTTAATTTTTTAAATAATTTTTTAATTTTTAAACTAAAAAATCATATTCTCAAACGAGGCTACGTAGTTTTAATTCATGCCTTATCAACTTTTAATTTGTAAAATGTTTTTTGGGTGAGTAATTTTGTAAAACGTTACACCAACCATATTTCACTTTTTCGCTGTTAACTTTTAAGTTGTATTTGAATCATTAATTTATGTAAGGATTTGATTAAAAAATATATATATTATGCAAAATGCACATATATATTATTTTTTAAAATTTTCTTTTTAATTCATGATTTAAACACAATTTTAACGATAATCGCCTTATTTGGTTTGTATTTTGGGATATTATTTCAAAAATAATTTTCTGGAGAGAGTTTACAAATTTTGAAAATTTGTTTAGTTGTGTATTTTGAAAATAGTTTTGGAGTTTGAGATGATTTGATATTTTTTTATAGTTCAATAGATAGATGTGAAAGAAAAAGCAATTAAGAAGGAGAAGAGGAAATGTGATTGATTGATGTGTAATACAGGGAAAAGTGATTTTTAAATTTTTTAAATTTTTTTTGGGATAAATTACAAATACATCCCCTGAAATTTGATTAAGATACGAATCGTTCTTATAGTTTTAGAAATTACATTCCACCCACTGAAGTTTTTATTTTCATATCAAATCACCTATTTTATTAATAAATCAAGTCTAATTAACAGTTTTTAATAATGTTAGAAATATGTGTGAATTAATAATTTATGTAATTTTATTATTATATAGAAGAGTAATTATGAATTTTATTTTTATAATTAATTCTGTTAAAGAGAATATTTGTAATTTTTTAAACCACAAAAAATAATCCGTATTTTAAACAAATTTCAGGAGATATATTTATAATTTATCCTAAATTTTTTTTAATCAAACATGTTTTAAAAAATTTTCTTTAAAAATATATTCTCAGAGACAAACCAAACATAACCAATAAATTTTGCCAAACAAGTCTACTACAGCGAACAGTAAAGGTTTTTCTGGGAAAGTGGGGGAAAATATGTAAAGGGGATGTTTGGGCAGAGGGAAAGTGGATGGTGAGGTGGGAGGAGAAGAAAGGGGGTGCGACATTCGAAATGGAGGTTATTAATGGGTAGGGGGTGAGTGAGGGTGACGCGTATTTATATTAGGAGGGTAACGGCTATGTTGGGAACACAAACAAACAAGAGGAGAGAGGCATGAAGGTGAAGCTGTTTCTGATTTCGTGGATCAAAAGAAAGAAACACTTGCGTTTCATTTCTTAACTACGAAACTCTTTTTCTTTTTCTTTCCTTTTGTTGCTAAAATGCACTGTCTATACTGAATTTGTGTATACGACTACCCAATTGTCCACGACATCGGTTACACGGGGAACAAGGTTGGTGCACTGTTTTGCTGGCATATTGTTGTGTTGTAAGAGCATCACATCAGTTTCAACTTGTTTATAATAAAGGGTTGTTTGAGGTGTTGTAAATAAGTTCTCGTTTGGAAATAGATTAATTTAATAATTTTTTAATTATTTAACTAAAATATGAGTTAAAAAAATTAGTATGTTTGGGATTACTTTTTGATTTTTTACGAAAAGATGTGCAAAAAGTAGAGAGAAAAAAAAATGTTTGACTTTTTGGTATGGATTGTTAACTTTTTGACTTTTTAGTAACTTTTTAATTTTTTAGCTAAATCGTCCTTCCGAAACGAGGCCTAAATGAACTTTTTATCTTTTTAGATTAAAAAATTGAGAAAAAAAATATGAATGTTTGAGTTAACTTTTTGAATTTTTATGAAAAATGTGTATTAAAAAATTATATAAATTAGTGTGTACGGGAAAATTAGGATTGAGAGTTGTGCAGTTGTAATTTTTGACTTTTGGTGAATAGTGATAACTTTTTAACTTTTTGAGTAACTTTTTGACTTTTTGACTTTTTTGTAATATGCCAAACTTGGCCTAACTTTGAAGTTATTGTAAAAAATAAAAGTTAAAAATATGTGCTTTATTAGATTCGGTATAGCGTTCATTCATTTTGTTAACATTACTATATCTCGTTATAATAAATGAGGTATTGTTCATCACTACAACAAGCGGATTAGGTGTTACCGAAAATCCAGCCGGTCAACCGTTCAATGGCATTTTTTTTTTTTTTGCATTTTTAAAAAATTATTTAACTGGCGGCTCATCAATTTAATAAAAAAAGAAATAATAACAAATATAATAATAAAATAATATTTTAATAGGATTGAGTTAGAATAGAGAGTTTGATGTAGTGGGAACATCTCCAACGGTAGTATGCATTTTACCTATCTAAATATTACTATAAAATATACATTTTATTTTACATATTAACTGTTTTATGTTTTTACTCCAAACATGCTCTTTATTTTAGTTATTTATTCAAATACTATTAATTTTATAGAATGTCACGTCAGTAACAAAAATGGAGGGAAATGATCCTAATGATTGAATATATTTTGCCTAGCGTTGAAGGCTAGCTACATGTAACTAGTGAATATGAATTGAACTAAAATGCCTAATCATATGACTAGTGCATTGAAATTGAAAAAAATAAGTCATATTATGCATTTTAACTAACAAGCATTATATGCTTAATGGGTTGGAGATGTTAAGTGACTAGTTAAAATAACGAAATAACTTTTTAAGCTCTAATTTGACTAAGAATTTGAAGAGGCTGAAGCTGATGCTCTAAGCTTAGGAAAATATGTCATGAATTTATTTTAATAATTTAAATTATTTATAGTGTAAAATTTATTGAATAGATCATTCGTGAAAAAATTCAAATTAATTAAACATTTGTAACTCACAATAAAACAACGTTTATGTTTAGGAAAATAAACAATTAGTATGATTTTAATATTTTTAAAAAATTATTATTCAGCTTGATCATGTGGTTATACTTGTCAGATTAATTTTATTTTTATATAAATAATATGCTCAACAAATCATATAAAATAAAAGGTCAAAATTATATCTGAATAAATCTCAAGAGATATGAATAGCACCTACTCCCAATCCCAGTAATGCTGTATATAGCTTCTTTTTTTTCTTTTTTTCCTAAAATTGCAAATACATTTTTCAAATTTTACTTAAAATATGAACTACTTCACATGGTTCTACAAATTATATTTTATCAAATTTTTAATTGCATAATAAATAATTATTTTTATTAATAAATCATTAAATTAATTAATAGTTTTTAATAATATCATAAATATATTTCAATTAACAATTTAAATTATTTTATTGTTATATAGTAGATTAGTTAGAAATTTTATTTTTTCTCTTAATTTTGTTAAATAAAAAATTTTGACAATGAGATATTAAATTACATATACACCCCTCGAGGTTTGGCTAAATTACAGATGCCCCCCTGAGGTTTGAGAAATTACGAATTCCCCCCTGAATGCTATATTTGCATAAGAAATTAGGGGATAATTTGTTATGAAATATAAATCTCAGGGGGCAAATTGTTATGAAAATACAAACCTCAGGGGGCGGGATGTAATTTCCGAAACCTCAGGGGGGGTATCTGTAATTTAGCCAAACCTCGAGGGGTGTATATGTAATTTGCCCTAATTTTTAAAATCACATGAGATAATTCATATTTTAAGCAAACATCATAAAATGTATTTGTAATTTACTCACCTTTTTTTTTTTCCTCTTTTGATTTTTGACTTCTTTTCTTTGATATTTTTTTTGAATATTCCAAAAAAAAAAAATTATTGAATTAACCCACTTTTTAAACTATCAATTGAACTAACACATTTTTTGAAACTGATATTCAAAATTCAATTTCATGATGACATGGCTCCAAGTTACTGCCGACATGACATTATGAAATCACAATTTCAATATACGATTTCACCCTGCAAAGAAATCATATTTAGAAGTTACGATTTCAACTATCATAAAATCATATTTAGAAGTTAAATGCAATTTCATCGTCAACCTAGCAAACTTTATTCATGTGATTTCATTACACTAAAAAAAATACGAATAAAATTATTTTTAAAAAAAAAAACACGAAAAGGTTTAATTGACCTCAAAACAAAAATTAAAAAAATAGAACCTTTAATGTAAAAATGTTTTTAAAAAAATATGTAATGAAATTCCAAATAAATAATCAATTAATTGACATGGACAAAAATTTGGGCATTTTCTGCGAAAATAGAACCTTTAATTCATAAAAAAAAAGGATTATAAGGTTTTTCTTAATGAAAGTGGAATTAAAATTTTGATTTATTTTATTTTATTTTAGTGTATTGAAATCGTCTAAATAAAGTTTGCTTGATTGACAATGAAATCATATTTTTAACATGCAATCTATCTGTACTATATATTAAGTAAAATGAGATTTCTAAACCCCAAGACTTGTGGAAGTTCCAATATGTCAATCCTAATTTTCTAATTTTTTGATTTAAAAAAAAAAATTAACCTCAGCATTTATTAACTTCTCTCAACCCATAAGACTTTTTGACTTCTCTCATAATTACTGCAGTACCTTTTCCAAAACAAATAATATGTATATTAAAAAAAATTTAAAACAAATATAAATATCTATATCTATATCTATCTATTTATTTATATTTATCTTTAACCCACAAGTTTTGTGAGAATTTCAATATCTCAATCTAAATTTCTTGATTTTTTGATTTAAAAAAAAACCTTAACATTTATTAATTTCTCACAACCCCCAAGCCTTACTCTTATAATAACACTTTAATGCATTAAGAATAAGTATAAAAAAATTCTTTTAAAAGTCCAACACATATGAATTCCTTGAAAAGTCCCAACACATATGATTATTATCCCTCATAATAACACTTTAATGCATTAAGAACATGTATAAAAAAAATTCCTTGAAAAGTATAACACATATGATTATTATCAAAATATTATACTTTAATATAATATAAAAAAACAAGACATTTAATTCATTGAAAAGTTCAACACATATGATTATTATATTAAACTTTAATATAATATAAAAAAGAAAAATAAGACATTTAAAAAAAAGACATTTAAAAATTACAATTCACATATATATCCCTTGATCAGCATTTATTACATTTTTTCAATCCACATGCCTGAATTTATTGATTTGGTCAAAATTCTCTAATCAGCATTTAAAATCCCCTCATACAGATAATTATAGATACAACCCGTGCATAGTTACTGCAGTACCCTTTTTAATTTCTCCAATACACTATGGTTAGTGATAAGATTGTTAAATTATTATTATAAAAAATCTTTAAAAACATAATTTATATGCTAAAAAAATCTAAAATAAATATAAATATTTATAATTATCCCGTGCATAGCACGGGTGATAGGCTAGTACTATATATTAAGTAAAAGAGAGTTTTTAACCCCAAGGCCTATGGGAGCTTTAATATCCCAATCTGAATATTCTAAATTTCTTATTAAAAAAAAACTCAGTATTTATTGATTTAGTCAAAATCTCTTAATCAGCATTTATTAACTTTTTTCAATTCATATATCTTTTCATATGCCTGCATTTATTGATTTGGTTAAAATTCCCTGATCAACATTTAAAATCCCCTCATATAAATAATTATAGATACAATCCGTGTATAGTTACTGCAGTACTATTTTTAACTTCTCTCATACACTATGGTTAATGAAAAGATTGTTACATTATTTTTATAAAAAATCTTTAAAAATATAATTTACATATTAAAAAAACCTAAAATAAATATGAAGATCTATAATTATTGGTGGGCTAGTTTCATCATAATTGAAATTGCAACTTTTCATGGCAATTAAAATCGTAGCTTGAAATGCATCTCGAAGTTGGATGGTGCCATGTCAGTAGTAGCTTAGAAACATGTCATTATGAAATTGCATCTTATGTTGCGATTGAAATCAGATTTTGAATATATAATTTCAAAAAATAGGTTAGTTCAATATGAATAGTTTGAAAAGTGTATTATATCCCTGTTTGAACCATATTTTTTTTTTTTTTTTTTTTTTTGTTGATTGTGACTTATTAGTTATGGTCAAATTCGATTATAATCTGTCGATTGAAATTATAAACTATTTCCAAAAAATAATCTTGATCACATTTCTTTTTATTATTTCTGTCGACAGATATACTGACATGGCGCAATAAGTATGCTAGTAACGTGGTATGAAAGAGATGGTGATGTGGCTTGAAAAGATTATATAAACCCAGTAAAGATATTTGTTGAGATTAATTAGAAACCATATGTTAAAATCCGGGGATCAATATCAAATCAAAGTATAAAATGTGCAAATAGTTCTTATGAAGATATGTAATATGGTTGAGTCGAGCAAAGATTAAGGAAGATCATGAATTGATAGCTACAACATGAGGTAGCGAAGCAAGTATAAAAAGAAGACTTAAAGAATGAAAAAAAGAAAATCAATCAACCATCAAACATACTCGTGCAGAGTTATTTAGTAGTAGTTTTAAATTAGCAATTTTAGGAGTAGATTAAACAAGTAACCTTTCCAACCCTCTATTTCTCTTCTTTTTGTCGATTGCTGTATTTTTTTTTAACTTCTTTGTTTTTATTTAAGTTCTTATAACTGATAGCAAGTGATAATTTAATTGAATAAATACATATTCTATTTTGTTTCATTTTCTTCTTTATTTAATAACCTCTAGGGATGTCTTTAATCTGTTGAAGGCATAGAACTCGACCACAAAACCAGTTGAAGCTTGTCGATCAATCACTGTCGATTGGACTTAAACTAGATTTTTACCAACAATTGATAAAATGTTTTTTTTTTTTGTTTCTCCATAATATTGAAAAAAATAAAAATAAATAAATAAACTCCTTTTTCTTTAGAGTAAATTTTTTAATTCACCATTGTCATAATTTGTCATTTAACTGAATTTACGAAAGTAACAAAATTTCTAACTATCTTCCTGTACAATAATAAAGTCACTAGAATTATTAACTGAAATTTATTTCTGATATCATTACAAACTTTAATTGATTTAATGATTGATTAATGAAATGAGCCATTTGTTATCTAATTAGAAAAGTTGAAGGGGCGAGATGTATTTTCCAGACTTATTACAGAGACAATTTAATATTTTAAGCAAATATTAAGGAATATATTTATAATTTACCCTTTCTTTTAATGGGTTGTGTGAAGTCAATAGATATTTTAGCAATAGTCTGAAATTTTGTTCAAAAACATTTTAGATTGCTCAAATTCATTTTATGTGTGAATCTCATATCCATAATACACTAAGAAAATCCCACCACAGCTTTGAATGAATTTGAATAGTAAATTTATGTAAATTCGAATAGTTTAAATAAAAGTTCAATATCAGTGTAAATAACACGCACGCATTATCCTCATATAATAATAAACCACTGGTGAAACTTTCTGTTTAGATATAATTATTAAATTTAACAGGATCAATAACTACCAAAAGTGCAAATTAAAA
Source organism: Camellia sinensis (assembly GCF_055761805.1). Lineage (NCBI taxonomy): Eukaryota > Viridiplantae > Streptophyta > Magnoliopsida > Ericales > Theaceae > Camellia > Camellia sinensis. The sequence goes on from NC_138966.1 coordinate 22,152,062, forward strand.
ATGGTGAAATAAATCACCTTTCTACTTTTCATTGGAGAAATTGTAAATCAGTAAAAACAGTAGAAAAATAATTACAATATAAATGAAATCTTTTATAGTGTAATTTTGACACATATAATAGACTTGCACCATGCATAAGAATGATTTACACCATATATACAGAAAATTTGTATCATCATAAAAATAAAATTATTTTCACTACACCATTGAAATACAATTTCCCCTTTTTCTTTTAATTTGTAGTTTTTGAGGACTGAGGAGCACTGTGGATGATGTTTAGTGGAATTTTGGGGGTGTTGTTTTATCTTGACTGATTAGGGAGCCATTATCATGTTTTGATTTGGCCCACAGGATGATGAAAAAGTCACTAGCCAAATGTAACTAATAAGATTGGGGAATTGATTATACATTGGCCCCAATTAAGGTTGACCCCAAATTAAAAGTATGGTTAAAGGCTACTAATATTATTTTGGTTTATTGGAATAAAGTGAAAAAAGATGAACATTCTATCATCAACCCCTTTGTGAGATTACCCCTAATAAGATATATGTGTCTCATTGTATGATCACCATCTGTGCATTTAGAATTATTGTTCCCTCATATAATATTTTTATTCTCACTAGGATTGTAAACAGTTCAATCAATTAGAATTAAAAGAAATAATCACCAAACCGAACCCTTGCTATGGTTTGGTTTTGTCAGTTGGAAGTTACATGAAATTCTACAAGTTGAAGTTAAATGAAGAGAAAATGATGAAAGTTATTTTATAAATATCTTTCTTCTAACTTTTATTACAAAACATATATTATTAATAACCTTTTTCTTTGAATTAGTGACTTATTTTTTAATATTCAAAGAATTAATCATTTTACCAAAAACTAAAAAATCATCATTTTAATAAATCAAACATAACTTGAAAATATTCCAATGCAGTCTATGGAAAATAATAAGTAAATGAATAACGCTATATGTACCAATTAGTGTATTAACAGATGATATAACATAATTTTAGAGGTTTTGAGTATTTATAATTTGTATTATGGGTGAGATCAGTAATAATGTCATAATATATGTTGGTACAGTAATTGGTGCATGTAGCAAGTATCTCCATTGAATTCATGCACTTTTTCATAAGAATGATGCGCGGAAAATAGCATTAAAGTTTTATGAGTTCGTTTGGGAAGTGAGTTGGCTTTTTAGTTTTTTTGACTTTAGTTTTTTAATTTTTTGACTTTTTGGCTATTTTAGTTTGGGGCTAAAAAACCTCGTTTGAAATAAGTTTTTTTATTCTTTTGACTTTTTGTGAGAGAAATAATATAATGATTATGGGTTGGATGTAACATTTTTCTTTTTAAGCTAAAAGTCTATTTTGTTTTTTTATGATTAAAATAATCCCAAATCCAACCTAACCCAAATTATCAAACGAAGGCTAGATCCCTAATGAATTTGGGGTGGAGAATGTTAGAAGAATATACTCCTCATGCTATGGCAAGATTAAACACCTGTCACAATAAATATTTGAGTAAAGTTCTAGTGGTGTAAATGACTACATAATAGTTGGGTGTTTGCGATTTCATTGCGGTCTGACAATTTTTAATTTGTCATTCGTTTATCAGATAGATAGATTGGAAAAAATTAATCCGCATTCATCCACCGAATTGATAGATACGGATTGATAGATGAATACAAATTGGTTTACCAGTTTAAACTTTTACAAATTTTGAACATAATACAGTATATTGTCAACATTTTTTTTGGATAAAAATCGAACTCAACATAATCAAAATTTTATCAAGTAAATTGTCAAATACCAATAATAAATACATATAAGAAAATCTTGCATTATCAAAACTATTTCATTACTTCTTTTTTTTATTTATTCGAAAACAATTTAATTTGATTTTTTTTAAAAAAAAGAACAAATTAAGCCTTATATTTTTCATACAAAAATATTAAATATCAACCCTTACCATTTGATAAAAGGATTTCTAAATTGAAAATACAACAGAGTATCTAAACTTTTTTTTAATTGAAAACACAAACAGAATATCTAAACAAATTAAAGACACAAAATCTTATAAATTATTAGGGGCTCGTGGTTTGGCGGTTCAATTGCGGCTAAAAGAACCTCAAATCTGCCATCTGTCCAAAACTAAGAAGATGACAAAAAATCAATCTATAATTGTCCACTCGTCATCACACATCTATCCAAAATGTGACAAATTAATTCAATTCAATCGATTTGAACAAATCAAAATATTCACTACTCACCCCTACCTAATAGTGTCTCATTTAAAAGAATATACTCCTCATGCTATGGCAGGGTTTAACACCTGTCCACAACAAATATTTGAGTAGAGCTCTAGTGGTGTAAATGACTACATAATAGTGTCTCATTTAAAAAAGGTCTAGCTTCTTGAAATTGAGTTGTAAGCAAAACTGTGGGTAAGATAAAATGGATTGACGAATTTTAAAGGAAAATATTTAAAATTGAATTTTAGGAAAAAAATTATTTTACTTCCATATGATATGATTTGATAGTACTTCACTTCCTGTATTTTAAAAATAGTTATATATCTCTCATGTAATTTTAGACTAAAATACAACCTTAACTCCGTCAATATTAATAATAAAAAGACAATTCTACCCGTTATGTTTTCTTCTGCTTCTATTTTTGGTTCTTTTTGTAAACTTATAAATAAATTTACCTTCGTGACTAAGTAAAAAAAAATTGAAAACATAATATAAAAATCATTTAAGAAACTATAGTTTCTCAAATAATTTTTTTAACAAACTTAATTTTTAATTTTAATTGGATATTATGATATGCATGTATATATATAAACTGTAATTAATTTATGATTTAATTTGTTAAATATATACGTATACGTTTAAGGGATTTTTATTGATAAATTTCATTTAGAAGTGTTCTAACCCAAGAAGTCTATGAAATAATTTTTTAACCCACTTAATCACATGTATGTATGCTTTTATTCTATAAAATCTTTTTTTTCTTAATTTACACTATTTTCTTAAACTCTTATGCCCTTATATTTAATGTTGATATTTAATATTGATATGTAATGTCTCAACTCTAAACCAAAAAAGCTCCCTTGTCATCAAACTTAATGTTGATATTTAGTGTTCCTAAACCCTAAACCAAAAAAACTCTTTTTTCATCAAACTTATTAAAAAATTTGATAATCTTATAAAATTGACATCTTTCCGAAAAGTTCTTTAATGGCTTCAATGCCCTGAGAATTCTCTCTCATTTAATGTAAACGTTCACAAAACCTTTCCGAAAAATTCTCTCTTATCTAATGTAGTGATGTGAATGTTCACAACATGTGAACATTCTTATTTTTAAACAGCGATAATATGTTATTTTCTCTTTTTTTTTTGTGATTGTGATTGCTATTGGTTATGGTGGTTTGATATATTATTATCTATGTGTGTAGCTAATGTTGTGATGTGAACATTCACATTATCTGTTCATTCTTATTCACATTATGTTTGATTACCCATAAAATAGTGGTGTGTGGTTAATGCATTGTTCATGCTATCATTTTTTCGTACTTTATAAGCTACAATGTGAACATTGACATCATTGATATAATATGAAGATTACCATTGAAAAGTATCCATTCCCACTTAATATTGTCTATTTTTTTGCCCTAATGTGAACTTTCACACATGTCACCATAATCATATTGATATAACATTATGAACATTAACATTTGTATGTGGATATAACATGAAGCTTACTATTGAAAAGTATCTATTTTTACTTAATGTTGTTCATTTTTTTTACCTCAATGCGAACTTTCACACATGTCACCATGATCATAGTGTCTTTATCAATATTCCAGAATTCAGGTGAATCTTTACATTCGTATGTTTTATTATGAATATTCGCATCATGTAATTGACAACATAATGACAAATTAATGCGAATATAATGACAGTCAACATCCTGATGCATGAGAACTACCAAAATATAATGACAATCAACATTAATGAAGGTAGGAGAGATTAAGGGTGTTTTAGTCTTCTTACCTCAAATAGGACCTAATGAAATAGTTAAAAAGAATATGAGTTGGAAGGAAAACTCTTAGAAAGTGGATTTATCAAAAAAATTTCCTATATTTAATTTAAAATGTTATTAAATAATAAACTGGGTTAAAAATTAAAAATTAGATTAAAATTTTATGGTAATGAATTAAGTAATTTAGGTTAATTTATGATTTTGTTTATTTTATGTATATATGTATATGTTTAATTTAAAATGTTATTAAATAAGATATTTTTAAGGTAATAAATTAGGGTGTTTTGTTATATATATATATATATATATGTATGTTTTGGTTTATTTTAAAATGTTATTAAATAAAAAATTGAGTTAAAAATTAAAAATTAGATTAAAGTAGTTTGATGATTAATTTTTATAATAATAAATCAAGGTATTTATGTTAATTTAATTTGTTCTATATAATACGCACAGTTAATTTAGAATGTTATTAATAAGAAATTTAGATTAAAAAAAAGAGGTAAAAGAATGTTAGTGCCGTCTTCTTACATTGAAATTTAACTTTGAGTAATTTTTTTTTTCTTTCGTACTCTCAAAATAAACATGTGAGACACACTCTAATTTGGATGGAAAATGTTGTAGGATAATCTTCACTGTATTTAAAAGATTTAATTCTATTGTGTACACAACAACAATTAGAATTTAAAGAAATAAAGAAAATGAGAGAATTTGTTTGATTACAAAAATCAAACTCGAAATAAAAATAAATAAATAAAACCACAGATTTTATTTTGTTACAAAAACAAAAATAAAATCTGATTAAATAAACAAATAAAAACAGAATAAAATTAAACAACTTATTTGGTTAATTTATTTGAATAACTTTTCTGATCAAGTCCAGTGTTTAACACTGTGTCCTTAAGACAGATTCGTCCTCTCCACGGTGCTTTCAGAATTTGGACGTCTATCTCCCAGGATGAAATGATCTTACCACAAACAATAGCAGCACTACAAATTGTTTGCCTTACGAACACACTAAGTGTTTACACTCTTTCTTTCGGAAATAAAATGCAGCAAGATGAAGAATATAATTTGCAGAGGATGGAGTACGAAAATTGGAATGAAATCCAAATGGGAGGCTAGTCTATTTATAGATGTAAAGGTGACTCTAGGTTTTAAATTGAACAGGTATGAAACCTGTTAGATTCAAATTTAAACAGATTTGAATCTATTTATTCAAACAGATAAAAACGGGAAGGGCTCTGTTTGGATGAGCAATAAATCCAAAACAGTTTAATTCTGGATTTTATTTTAATAAAAAATAAAATTAAATTCAAATGTTTTTGGCCCAAAAAGATTAGAAGCCCAACCGGACGGACGGACGGCGGCGCGCGCGCGCGCGTGGTGATTTTTGGGTCCAATGGGTCTAGCCCATTTTGCCCATAACCTCTCCCTCTAAAACACTTGGGTACCCCTTGGGGCACACCCTAAGTATCTCACCCTAAGCCTTATAAACCCTTTCAAAACTTCCCACCAAATCAATGTGGGACAAGCCAATTTACCACCTTAAGGAATTTCCACCAAAACTCCATTTCCATGGAGCACACTTTGGCTTCAATTTCCCATTCACTCGGTAATGGTTTTAAGCAACCAAATATACCACGTGAATCACAACGCGGCATAGAACGCGTTACCACTTTGACCCGAGTAAATCGATGCTCGGGGCCCACCTAAAAAATAGACCAAACTTAAGAAAAAATTCTAGTTTTACCCAGAATTTTTCCACCATTTCCAACAAATGTAACTATAACATTTAGTCTAAAACCATATAAGAAATATGTTACTATTTTTAAAATGCATAGATAAATGTTTTCGAATCATATCACAAGAGAGTAGAATAGGTCTTAATCTAAATTTTATTAAAAAACTATATATGAGAGAGTTGGCAATTTTAGATAACTTGAAAAACTAAAGAGAAAAATGGAATAAAAATAAGAAAAGATATATTTTATTATGATTTCTATACTACTATAATCTTTAGAATCAATGATTTAAAATGATTACTTTCGCATTACTATATCAATCCATAAGGGTGTTCGCGGTTTGGATTTGGACGGTTTGCGGATCGGTTTGCACTCGTTCACATCTATATAGTTTGTGTGGGGACATAATTTCTGAATGACAACACGTGGCCGAGGAGTCACCGAAGTACCAGCCGAAGTGCCACGTGTCCTGGTCATGACGCCGAGATGATGCGAAGATACAGGAATCTGGGATAAGCGGATAAGGGACAAGAGTCCTAGAATGAGAGAGGATTTCAGTTTGGATAAAGGTAAGACTCTTAGAGAGTTTATCTCAATCCTACTAGGAGTCCAAGATTAGCAGTAATCCTAAGTCCATTGAAGTTAGGCTTCTATTGGGATTAGGTAAGTGTTGGCTATAAAAGAGAGGCACCCCTATGGGTCTAAGGTATGCTTTTATATTCTGAATACTGAGTTAAGCACTTTTGCTATCTTTGAGAGATAACTGACTTGATCGTCGGAGTGCCCCGGGTGGACGAACCACCGCCGGAATCTCTTCTTTCTGTTGTAGGTTGTTCAGGTTTAATCTATTCTGTCGTTATTCTCGAGCTGAGTACTTAGTTGGCAGTGTGGTCAAAAATTGACACACACAATTTGGCGTCGTCTGTGGGAACGCAAGGAGAATAAATGGCCAACGACAGACAAAAAAAGAAGGTTGGGGACGACCCCTTTATTGAAAGTGGGAAACATATTGACCTTGACGTCGAAGAAGACAACTACAACGAAAAGACTCGTGATGAGAATCACGGAGGAAAAAAGGTCGGCCAGGAGGGCGGCGTACCGAAGAAATCGGACCGGAGCGGGTATTATAACGAGGACAACCTCCAGGTATGGAAAGAGAGATACCTGCGGAGGAACAATGAGGTGAAAGAAATGGCGAACAAATTGGTGGACCTACAAACGGTCGTCAATTTTCTAATTCAGATCAACGTCATGCAACTATCGTTCCCGCTACAAGATACGCCGATTCCAGCGGCCAAGATAGGTGCCTAGAAAGGGGGGTAGAAAACAGTTCCTAGAGTCCCTCAGCATGGCGGGACCAAGGGACATTCTCACTGGCTTTCGTGGGAGGTCGGGCATGGAGAATCTCAGAAGACACGATCTTGGCCTAGATGATTAGGTCCTAGAAGAGAAGAGCTCAGCCTAAAGTGAGCAGATCCCAGATTCCAGAAGACAAGATCTCGGCCTAGATGATTAAGTCCGAGAAGAGAAAAGCTCAGCCTAAGTTAAAGACTTTTTATATAAGGTCCACAAAGGAGTAGGTGGAAGCCATGCAAAGGGCTGGACAATGATGCTTGGGAGTTGGAATTTTCAAGCCAAGATCGGTTTAACACTTGTTGAAATTTTTAAGAAAAATTTATAAGTTGAAGTTAAACTGAAGTCATGTTTAACACTTGTTGAAATTTTTAAGAAAAATTTACAAGTTGAAGTTAAACTGAGATCATGTTTAACACTTGTTGAAATTTAAGAAAAATTTACAAGTTGAAGTTAAACTGAGGCTATGTTTAACACTTGTTGAAATTTTAAAAATTTACAAATTGAAGTTAAACTGAGGTCATGCTTAACACTTGTTGAAATTTTAAGGAAAATTTACAAGTTGAAGTTAAACTGAGGCCATATTTAACACTTGTTAAAATTTTAAGAAAAATTTACAAGCTAAAATTAAACCGAGGTCATGATTAAAGGAATGAATGATATAGGTTCCATTAACTCAGGATACCGAGGTAATAGAACCTAGGGGCAGTTGTGGGGACATAATTTTTGAATGACAACACGTGGCCGACGTTTCACCGAAGTGCTAACTAAGGTGTCACGTGTCCTGGTCATGACGCCGAGATGACCTCGGCTAGGCCGAGGTTATCTGCAAAGATACAAAAATCCGGGATAAGCGGATAAGGGACAAGAGTCCTAGAATGAGAGATGACTTCAGTTTGGATAAAGATAAGACTCTTAGAGAGTTTATCCCAATCCTACTAGGAGTTCAAGATTAGCAGTAATCCTAAGTCCATTGAAGCTAGGCTTCTATTGGGATTAGGTAAGTGTTGGATATAAAAGAGAGGCACCCCCATTGGTCTAAGGTATGCTTTTATGTTCTGAATAGTGAGTTAAGCACTTTTACTATCTTTGAGAGATAACTGACTTAATTGTCGGAGTGCCCCCGGGTGGACGAACTACCGCCGGAATCTCTTCTTTCTGTTGCAGGTTGTTCATGCTTAATCTATTCTGCCGGTGTTCTCCAGTTGAGTACTTAGTTGGTAGTGTGGTCGAAAATTGACACACAATTTGGGAAAAAGTCAACCCACAACCGCTCGTAGTGCAGTTTACGATTTGTGCGGATAGGGTTCGCGGATGTGCGGGCGGTTACAGGCGGTTTACGGATTGGACTTTTTTCTTCAAAAATTTATTTTTGAACTTTTTTTTTCTCATTTTGTAAATATTTATTTTGGGCCATTTTCTCCCCATTTTTTAAAATGCTCCAACATTAATAATTAATGAATTAAAACTTATAAAATTAAAAACACAACAAATCAATTCAAAACACAAACAAATCATTCAAAATCCTAAATCAAATCATAAACTAACAAAAGCTCATATTTCAAAATCCTAAATTAGAACTCCATATTCATCAGAAATTTAAAATTTCAAATTACACTTCATCCGGGACTAGTTCAGTTATGAAACAATAATAATACGATCAATATTTATACAGTTTCAATTGATATAATACTATTAGCAAATGTAATGGTAGAGTAAGTTCAAAGAATAAATGGTGTTTTGTTTTGGGCAAAAATATATAAGTAGGATATAGGAATGAAATCAATTGTTAAGATTAATAATAAAAATTATATATATATATATATATAAGTGCGGACGGGTTCTTGCGGGTGCGGTTAAACCCGTAACCCGCAAACATGCCATATTTCAAACTGCATCCTCCCGCATTGTGTTTGCAAAACCGCCCATTTGTATGCGAGTTGGGCGGGTTTTGCGGATCGGATAAACCGTAGCCCACCCCTATCAATCCATCATGATAAAATGTAAATACAAAGGGTTCAGCTTGTCTCGTGTTGAGATCAAGACTGGATTCATTCTGTTCGGCCCATGGGCCCTTTTTGGGGCTCTATTTTGATAATCCGAACTGTCAATGTGTAGAACTCGTCAAGTATTATATCCTTATAAAACACCACGTTGATCGGATATTGATAACTATTTGATTTGATAAGATTTGTATTAAAAAAAATAAACGGTGAAAAAATAAATAGTTGATAGAATTCTGATCCAATCAAATAGCTATCAATATCTGATCAACGTGATATTTTACAGGGATATAGTACTCGACGAGTTCTACATATTGAACAGTTCAAATTATCGAAACGAGATCCAAAAAACAACCCATGGGCCAGACTAGATGGGTCCAGTCTTGATCTCAACATGAGACAAGCTGGACCCAAATTTAAACTATGCTCCTTGAATTGTTGGTGCTCAAGTTTATAAATCTAAACAAACTACGTTATGTTTATAAAAAAATTAGTGAGAAGTCTATTTTTAGGGGTGTGTACGACATTAAATTGAGAAGTTTTATTTACATAATATATTTATTTTCTTACATCCTTTATTTGAGATATTTTTTTTTCCCCTAATTTTACCCATGTGTAAAATTATGTTTAAGGACAAATGATAAAAATTAAATATATTTGATTCTCTCTTTATCCCATTACATTTTAATCTTTACTTTTTTTCTTCCTTTCTCATTTATTCTTCTCTACTATACATTTACTTTCAAAAAATGAGAATTATAGTATTTTGATCATAAAAAATAATAATAGACGAATAAATGGTGATGAAAGGCCAGTAAAAAAATAAAATGGTGACTTTTTTTTTTCTTTTTTTTTTATGTTTTTGTTTCATTTTTGAAGAGGATTGTTCAACTTTTGTTCGGTGTAGTAGAATTGAACAAAATCAAATAGTTCGGAATCATACTGCCGAATAAAAAATACTTTTTCAGTAGTATTTTTTTTTTTTTGAACATGTAAATTAGAAAGAAAGCAAGAACCAAAAGACAAAAAACTAGCAATCCCCCAAAATAACTGCTCGAGAAGGATGGGAAACAGAGACCCAATCAAGTGGAAGATGACCTCTGAGATGTGCCTGGGCAACCCAATGAACAGCCCTGTTAGCTGACCTATATCCACGAAAAAACAAAATTTCCCTGTATGGCCAACATTCTGATATCGAAGAAAATGGCTGCACAATCCCATGGGGGGTCGTTTTCAGAAACACTGAGCTGAATCACAGATTGGTTGTCCCATTCAATCACAATATCTGACAGATTGCAGGTCTTAGCCAACTGGCAAGCCAAACGACAAGCAAGAGCTTCGCCTTGAAAGGCCGAGGAGCAAGGCACTGTCATCACTCTCCCATCCACAAGCTTGCCTCTCCAATCGCAAAGAATAACCGCAATCGACGCAACATTTGTACCTGTTCGAATAGCCACGTCGCAATTTGCTTTGAACTTCCCAACTATAAGCGGATGCCACTGGGACCTGTCTTCAGTAATCCCTACAGAAGGTTGGTTTGACGGGACAAAATTAAGGCTAGAAATGTTCTCAAATTCATCCTGGGCCATCTTAATTCGGAACAGCATTGACAAGGGATCTACAGGTCGTTGATTAAACACAAAATCATTCCTCTCCTTCCAAATAAACCACCCTGTCCAAGCGATGGCGCTGAAGAATCTGGTACGATCCTTTAAGTTATCAAAGAAACCCATTAAATCACAAGACCACTGTAAGACTGAGTGAATAGGCTGCCCCTCAAATCTAAAATTATATTCCCCACCAAACCACATCGCTCGAACCCAATCATAATCAAATAGGAAATGTTCAACAGTCTCCTGTTTCTCATTACAGATCGAGCATATAGCAAAAGGAGCACACTTTCGACGATGAAGATTTACCTTAGTCGCAAGGGCATTCTTGCACACTCTCCACCAAAAGTGACGAACTTTCGGAGGAACAGTTAGGGACCAAATGAACTTCCAGAAATTTTTTGGGAGTTAGAAAGACGAGGATAATGAAAGGGCCAAAGATTGAGACCTCTCCAAACCCATTATGTGATACCTAGATTTAACAGAGAAGGCCCCAGTAACTTTATGGTGCCAGACCAAAGAGTCTTCGAGATTCTCCATAGACGCTGGAATCTTGCAAATAGCTTGACACTCTACAGTAGAAACAACATTATGCAAAGTATCCACTTTCCAATTTATGGTCGTTTGGTCTATACCATCCACTACCTTATGAACCACACTATTATCTGGCCTCAAAGTAGAAATCTTGAAACCAGGTAAACTAGGAACCCGCCAATCTTCCCAGAACAATATAGACGCCCCGTTCTGGGCCTGCCAACGAACTCCTTTCAATAAAACTTTCCTTCCTTGAATTAAGCTGGCCCAACCCCAAGAGGCCCTCTACCCACGAGAGGCATTGAGGAAATCAGAATGGGGAAAATAAATACCTTTTAACAGTCTAGCACAAAAAGAGTTTGGGTATTTCAGTAATCTCCAACCTTGACGGGCTAGAAGAGCTAGGTTGAAGTCATTGAAACTCCTAAAACCCAATCCCCCTTGACTTTTAGCCAAAGTCAAATGCCGCCAACTGATCCAATGGATGCCCTTCCTTTCCGGGTCACCACCCCACCAGAAATTACTAATGCAGGAGTTAAGCTTATCACAGAATTTTTTTGGAAATGCAAAACATGCCATGGCGTAGGCGGGTATTGCTTGGACAACTGCTTTAATCAAAATTCCCTTTCCCGCATGAGATAACAGTTTCATTTTCCAGCCTTGTAGTTTTGATAATACCCTCTCAAAAATGAACTCATAGGCCTCAGCTTTAGACCGCTCCCAAAAGGAGGGTACACCAAGATATCTAGCATCAGATGGCGTGAGCTTAAGGCCTGAAATCCCACAGATTCTGTTGCATAAGTCCAACGAAACATTTGAGGAGAACTGCACACTTGACTTTTCAAAGTTTACAACCTGACTAGAAGCATCACAATACGTCTTCAGGACCTCCAGAGCATGCACACATTCTTGGACATCCGCCTTAAGAAACAGAAGAACATCATCTACAAAAACTAAATACGATAAAACCGGACAAGTTCTCGCAATCCTCAACCTAGAGAGCATGTTGTCTTGGAGGCTTTTTGCTAACAATTTGGACAACACATATGTGATCAAAATAAACAAATAAGGGGATAATGGATCCCCCTGTCGGAGCCCCCGAGAAGGAATAAAAGAGGTCCTCTTCTCACCATTGGCAAAAACAGAAAAGCTAACAGTAGAGACACATTGTATTACCCATTGTACCCATTTTGGATGAAACCCTATTTTCTCCATAACAGCTCGTAGGAAATCCCATTGAATTCGGTCATAGGCTTTATTGAAATCCAGTTTGATGGCCATATGTCCCTTAGTTCCCTTCTTTTGGAGCTTCAAGAAATGAAAAGCTTCATGGGCTACAATAATGTTGTCCTGAATCAATCTTCCTGGCACAAAGGCCGATTTTTTTGGAGAGATTAACCTTTTCAGAATTTGCTTTAGCTAGTTTGCCAAAATCTTGGTGATCACTTTCAGAATAAAATTACAGAGGCTAATCGGTCTATATTGTGAAAGCTTCACTAGCGAATCAACTTTTGGGATGAAGACCAGATTTGTTTGGTTCAGTTCCTTGAGGAGAAAACCACCCTGAAAAAAACTTTGGATTGCACAACAAACATAGTCTCCTACCACTCCCCAATATTTGTGATAAAACACACCTAAAAAGCCATCTGGCCCTAGAGCTTTGACAGGACCCTGTTGGAACACAGTAGTTTGAATTTCAGCCTCACTAATAGGAAGCACCAGGATTCTATTCATATCGTCTGTAATCCGATGTTCAACAACCAACAAAGCATGTTCGAAATTTCGTTCCCCCACACTAGAAAAAAGAGTCGAGAAGAAACCATGTAAATGAGAGTCAATAGCTTGGTCAGAATTAAGCCACACACCTGATTCTGTCTGTAATCAAAGAATTTGATTTCTCTGCCTCCGTTGAATCATAGTTGCGTGGAAAAATGCCGAATTTTTATCCCCATGACTCAGCCATCGGACTCGAGATCTTTGGTGGAGGAACATCTCCTCTCTCAGCATAACAGTTGCCAATTCAGACTTCACCTGATTTTGTAGCAGCAAATTGCCTTCTAATGCAGAATCGGCCTGAAGCACCTTAAGCTCACTCTGAAGTTGAGAAATGTGGGTTTTGTTATTCTCAAATGCTGTCTTACTCCACTCCTTAAGACTAAATTTACAAGCTTTCAGTTTCTACACCAATTGAAACATTGGGGAGCCTAAATGATGTATACCCCGCTTTGCCCGAATGACATCCTCACAGTGGGGACTAGTGGTTCACATAGTTTCAAACTTAAATATCCTTGAAATCTTTTTTAGGGGGTAACAGCAATTAAGGATCAGAGGACAATGGTCTGACCCAAATTGGAGTTCATGAAAAACTTGAGCACAAGGAAAAAAGGGTTCTCCACTCGACAGTGGCCACCGCTCGGTCGAGTCTCTCTCGAATATTATCTGCACCCAATTGATTATTGGACCAGGTGTAAGGGACCCCTTTAAATTGCAAGTTCATAAGGTCACACTTCGACAATAAGTGAGAAAAAAATTGTACTTGACTCATTCGGCATTTCGCACCACCTTGTTTCTTCCAAGTTGAGCCGATCTCATTGAAATCCCCAATACAGAGTAGAGGATACTGGTTATCATGAATCATCCTTTCAAACATACTCCAAAAACACATTCGAAGCCCTCTTTGAGGAAGGGCATAAACAAAAAGAACTGACCAACTACAGTGGGAAAAAGAATTCAAAAAAGAATCTTTAATTAAATTTCTGGATGTAAATCTGATATCCAAATGCACCGAATCAGACCACCACAGTGCTAAGCCACCCGAAAGACCCTCAGGATTGACATAACATTTGTTGAGAAAATGCAAACCTTTTCTAATCCGTTCCAGCTGTGCCTCGTTATTCTTTGTTTCTATGAGAAAAACCACCGTGGGTCGATAGGTTAAGACGACCCAGCCCTTGACAGTTCCAGCTGAGGATCAGCATGGATGATGTAGCTATTTCGAGCCAGCCACCAATGCCTCCAACTCTGAATATTCCGCAGTCGTAGATTGACCAGGATTAAGAATTTGTGAACCCCCATTATCAGCCTATGTTAGGGAGGGATAGTCCCCAGAAGGAGGCAAAGAAGCCTGAACAGAAAATGAGTTATCAGGGATTACCTCAACCTCAACCAGCTCCAAACTCCGTTCAACTCTTCTTTTTCCTTTTGCTTTCTGGTACTGATACTTCGAAGTTGCTTTAGAGTCATTAAAATGGGTTTGAATAGGGCAAAAGAAAGGGTAATCAATAGCTTTAATGGGAACAAGAGTCAACTCATCCCGCTTAATGGACTTTACCCGATGCTCTGTTTCTTCACCACCATCATGGGCTTTCCGTTTCAAAGATAGACAGGTAAAGACAGTGGACATGCACTCATCGATGACAATGGTTTTAAGATCACACCTAGGTAGGTTAGAGCTTGGGCTAACCTCTTCAATCCCGATTGGGCTAGCGAGAGAATTTGGAGAATGAACAACTGGGCCCAACATCAAAATTCTAGAACAATCAACTGGCTCAGTGACAAAATATTGGGGCCCAAAGGGAGTTATGGGCCTATATGACAATGGTCCAGCTACCACATCTTTTTGCGCCATCTGGTTTTCCTTTTCCAAATAGGGACGGGAAGAGGGGTTACTCTCACCCAATACATTACTCCTTGGTGTCTTTGGAAGTTTATCCATACCACGTGTCAGCGTCTCCTGGTGCACAAATAATGCCTTCTTTTCCACTACGTGCTCAGCTGCATGTTCATCTGATTGTGGATGTACCACAGTAGCAGGAGCCGTTGCATGGCCCTGCACCTCTCCATCATGCACCCCTTCACACGTTACCATGGGAGATTCTGGGGTGCAAAAAGGCCCTGTCGGGTGAATCAACGGTTAAACTCTTGCCTCCAAAACATCCACCTGTTTGCTATAATGCTCCACCGGAAGCCCCGTACTCCGAGCAATTCTTGTCTGCAAATATGGTCCATAGCCAGAGTTTCTCCCAGCTTCCTAACTCACAAATTTGCAGGTAGTCCTCTCATGTCCAATCCTTCCACAATCAAAGCAAAAATCTGATAGCCTTTCATATTTAAAAGATATCCACAAATTCGAGCCGTCCTTCTAAGAGTTGCCTTCCCGAGTAAGAGTAAATCCTTTAGGTAGTGGCTTGGAGACATCCACCTCAACTCTGATTCGCAGAAAATTTCGATAGAGAAGTAGACCTTCACAGTGGGCTTCAACCCTGATAAGCTTCCCAATCTTCGAACCAATAAGTTCACCGTTTGCCTTTGTGAGATTCTCCACAGGAAGACCATTGACTTGTACCTAGAAGGGACTCCTAGAGAAATCCATCTCTGCAACTGGGAGCCCTGTGACCAGAGGTTGAAGGATCGACAAATTTCCCATAACAGACCATGGAGCTTCTTGCAATACCCAACGTTGATCATCCTCTTCGTCAAACTTAAACAAATACAGATTATCATTCCAAGGAGAAATAGAGAAAGAGGCTCTAGCTTTCCAAGCCCCATGTAAAATTGATGAAACAGCCTGTTTATTTAGCTGCTTTGGGGCCAAAATCCTTCCAATCAAACAACGCTTAGACACAGCATCATCTACTTCACACCCATCCTCCAAAGAAATGTCATCCAGACTGAAGGTAGTATCTGAAGAGTGAGCCATCCACTCAGTCCGCAAAAAGTAGGAGACCAAGGGATTGGCAGCCAAACGAAGGAAGTAAGAGAGAGGACGAAAGAGAAATAGAGAAGAAGAAAGAAAGCTAAGGCTTAAGTAATCTCAGAGAGGATGTCACCGAAGCTTCAGTCTTGGGATAAACCCATAAATCAGACCTTAGGGTAGAAAATCTCCCATACTAGAGAGAGAAAAATTAATAGAGACTTTTTCAGTAGTATACTGCCAAACAAAAAGTACATGTCCAATAACTCATTGCTAAACATTTTCAATTTCATTGTTTTGACATTTTTGTTATTTTTGATTTGAAAGATTATGTTTCTATTCATTGTAGTACGACTAGTAGTGCATTGTTAATTGTTTGTTAGATTTATCTATTTCCTGATTATCTAGTACCTCCAAAAGTAAGTGGATTCGTTTTCATCACTCCTGTGCTAATGAATGAGAGAAAGCATATACTATCTATGTTAATCAATTTCGTAGGTTTGTTAGTCCTAATGTAGTAACTACCAAAACTATGTGTTATTTTATAGATGTTTGTATTGACAAATTTTATGAATATTTTTGTGGATGTTTGTACACTTCATGTTTTTATAGATACTTGATGTTTTAAGGAAAGTAAATCTGTAAAAGTGCGGCAACGAATGGTTGAACAAATTTAATTTGTTCAGTAACTGGACACTGGAGTAATCCAAATTGTTTGACAATATATAACCGAACAGACCCATCATAAATTTAGAAACAAAAATGATGTTTTGATAAGAATGAATTCGTAAATATACGACAACAAATGACTGGACAAATATAATTACATACATTATCTCTCTGTCACCTCTATATACGATCAAGCTACATGTATCAAGAATATTAAAAATTCATCACACATCGTTTCTCTAAGTTAATTAAACTTAGTTCATATATACTCTACATGCCCTTTTACCAATTCAAATTAATTTATAACTTTTTTTTTTCTTAATATATTGAATAGTGGGAGAATCGAATGTCTGACGTATAACTGAGGTACATAAGTTGTAGTCATTGAATTAACTCCAATAATTTGTGTTTGACAACTTTCTAGATATTTATGTACTCATTAAGAGCGTTGCAAAGTGTATGATAGTGGAGCTACTCAAACTAAACTTAATTTTCTTTCTTAAAAAATGTATAATGTGAAAGAATATAAGACGTGCCTTTGTTGATCCAATTAAACAAATGAATGGACCCTCTCCATCCATAGACTAATATTGCGGTGAGTGGTGGACTCTATGGTTGAGTTGGGTAGTGCTTATCTATTGAACTATCTGTAAATTTACAATGCCAGAAGGCATTATTGAACTATCTTCAAAATTTAATATTGGAAGCTTATCTATTGAACTATCTATAAATTTACAATGCCAAAGGGCATTATTAAGCTATCTTCAAAATTTAATATTGCAAAGGCTCTACGACCAACCTTTATTTATTTTATTTTATTTTAAAATTTTTGAGATACACCTACAAACATAAGATGCTCGGTTCATAACAAAATTTATTTAGCTTAAAATTGAGGTATAATTTGATAATTTTTTTACTGTTTACAAAAAATAAGAAATAATTTTTTGTTTTAAAAAAAAACAAAACCATAAATCTTATTTGTTGTACATAAATTTTTGGATAAATTACAAATATGCTACTTGAGATTTGCTTCAAATATAAATTTCCCCATGTAGTTTTGTCAAAAATTTTTATATAACAGAATTAATAAAAAATAAAATTTTTAATTACTCTTCTATACAGTAATAAAACTATTGAATTGTTAATTAAAATATATTTCTGACATCAATAAAAATTGTTAATTGGTTTAATGATTTATCAATAAAATGAGTTATTTGTTATATGATTATAAACT
Source organism: Camellia sinensis (assembly GCF_055761805.1). Taxonomy (NCBI): domain Eukaryota; kingdom Viridiplantae; phylum Streptophyta; class Magnoliopsida; order Ericales; family Theaceae; genus Camellia; species Camellia sinensis. Next base: position 22,169,948 of record NC_138966.1, read on the forward strand.
TGAAAAGGTAAAATGAAATTTTCAGAACCACAATTTTAAACAAATTTCATGGAACATATTTGTAATTTACCCTAAAATTTTTGAAAATAAATAAAAACAAAAATGAAGAAACATATTTGGTGGGTAACCGGAGGTCATTGCAAGTGGTGGAGGGCGGATGGAGTGTCGCATAAGGTCACGAGATGGCCAAAGGGTCGCTGGAGTGTCGCATAAGGTCACGAGATGGCCAAAGGGTCGCTGGAATGTGGTCATACCGTGATTGTTCGATTGCCGAAGTTCGTCTAAGCTCACTGGTGGCTGGCCTTCGGTGGTTGGTGGTGGCTGCTGACGGTTGGAAAGAGAGTTAAAACTTGTTTTAACAAGTAGAAGTACTCCCTTTATTTCATTTTCAAAAATTTTGATTTTTTTTTTTTTTAAAAAAAAAAAAAACGTAAACTATATGTCAAACTAACTGGTTTTCTTTTCTAATTTTCAAAAAATATGAAAATGAAAAACAGGAAACAAGAAACGGAAAGGTTACCATGGAGAACACACAAGTAGTTGTATTTTAAAAAGTTTGGATGCTTGGTAAAAAATTACAAATTTTCAGCTTACTTGTTTTTTTTATCTCAAAAAGAATAAAAATAAGCTCAAGAAAAAGAAGAAAAAAAATTTGAAACAAGGTTTTTGATTTTTTTAATATTTTTTTGAAGTCGTCAATAAATTTACTAAACAGACCTAAAGTCGAGGTGGTTGAGAGACCATAATATGATGAGTCGGATTGAAATGTCCAACCACTGGGCCATACAATTTGAACTATCAACAATGCTAGGTAGTTCAAAATTTTGTGACTCAAATGACTCAAATCACTTAAAACGACATCGTTTTGACAGATTTGGAGTGTAAAACGACGTCGTTTTGACAGATTTGAGCCATTGGAGTCACAAAATTTTGAGCTACCAAACATTTTCCTTTGACCTATTGTTGCTAAGCTTACCTTTAGTGCAGCAAAAAGAATAAGAAAAATATATTTCTCAACCCTCTTCACTGGTATACATTTCCTTTTGTCATGATAACAAGCCGAAAAAATTAAAACAAATACTGCTGACAATAAGCCAACAAATTGAATTACAGACGACAAAAAACAAAATAGATTGCAGGACAAGTGTGGTGGTGGCCATAAACCCAGAGGTCAGATGATCAAAACATGGTTTCCCACTCACCTAGGGTTTTTACTTCCACCATTGCAGCATTAACTTATTAGCTTAAGGAAGAGAACTGATATTAGTACAAAGCCAACTTACCATTTACTAACTATTACATTGACTTACCCCAAGAGGCGGCTCTTCCAACACACTAACTGTGTCTTCTATTTTGTGTCCTCCATTTGCCAAAAGATCAGCATATGCATTACTTTGTCTAATAAGAGTGAACCCTATTTGTCACTGCCACAGTGGCAAGGAGATAGATTTTAGCAATCCTGGATGATTCTGGCTAGAGGGGCTCGGTGATGAGAGACACTGCCACTGCTGAATCAGTTTTGATATCTAATCTTCCATTCTCAAAACCAACACTACTTGATAACTGCAAACCAGACTCTTCAGCAACTCCTTTAACTTAAATGATCTGTCCATGCCATTTAACAAAAGTGACGAACAAAAATGATTTGTACAATTAAACACCATCCAAAGTCTCTGCCACCAACCCTTCAATTCTGCTATACATGGTTGATCCTTATCCTCCATTTCATCTGGACACCATTGATCATGATTTTGACACACCTTGGCACTGATGGTACAGAGTTTACTGACATCAGTTCCTCCGCAAAATTTCCACCACATAACGTTGAAATTTCATCATCATCACAAATCAACCAGAATTTTTGGAATAGTGAGAAAAGTTCTGGGTTCTGAACTTGTTGCAAGACCATATTCTATTTGGCATCAAATATTAGAATAGTAATGCAAAGGATATGGAAGGCTGCATTGGCAACAACTTAAACCAATTAGGTTGAAGCAACTTTTGCAATTACATGCAAACAAGAGGAAGAAATAATCCCAACCTCGTATCTTCCACTCCCCTCTCAGACTTACCCTCCTCCAAGTAAAAGTTCAACCAAAGAATTTTGAATTCAGAATTAGAAAGCCTTGTTGTTACAGCTCCAAGAACCCAGCATACGAAGGCCGTCCATATACAAGAAAGGAGTACAAAATATTCTCTCTTCAAACCTGTAGTGAAAAAGAAACTACTAAATAAATTCACTTCCACTGATTCTTCAATAAATCTCAATGAAAGCAAAAAGAGCTGCAATGTGCAAACAAGAAAAAAAACACTTTTGGACCAAAATATAGTGGTATAAAGGATATAAAAGTAGAACTAAATTATGAAAACAATAGCTCCAAATTTTAACTTAGTTTCCATTGTTGAAGCACAAGTCAATATTGGCAAATTGTGGACCAATATTTTCCTTTGCTCCTGTAATTTGAATTAGATCGCAAAACCCTCAAAAAGTGCAATAGCAAATATCTGGCTTTTTGGATGAGTTCATTCCTTTGGTTTCTTCCAAGGGCTGACTTGAGTTCCCTCACCTTCAGGTTCACCAAAAATGAATTTCAGTTTGATATCCATCCTTCCTCCTCCATGTGATGATAAAAGCTTGCAGTGTCAAGTGTGCGAAGTGAGTTTGAGCTTTAGAACAACCATTCCAGTACACCCTCCCTGCAACCTGCCTTGGCTCTATCCATTACACTGGGTGGCTTGATCAATTCTGTCTGCTGCAGACATATTACACATCCAGTTTCCAGTTTTTCTCCGAGTACTGATAGCATGCAACCATTAAATTCAATCACCAATAATTCCCACAGGAGCATACCCCATCTTTGAAGTGATGAAAGCGATTAGTATCTCTCACGAAAATTTCTCTTCTTTCAGAGTTGGATATGAACTTTATAACAGCATGGCAATCCCCACAAATTCTAAGGTTCTTTATAACTCGAAGAGGAGAACCTGGCCGAGTGTTCAGAAGCCCAAAAACTACAGCCAACTTCTCACTATGCCCACACAAAATTTGCTCCTTGTCTTGTTCTTCCACATCTTGCAGTACAAAGTCGGTGATTGGGAAGCTACCTGATTTCTTCATTTCCATGCTAAATTTATCCAACTTTTCAATGATTTGGGTCATTTGAGGATGCGATTTGTCTCCTGCCAAAAGCACGTGCACCTTGTTTTTAACCTCAATCCAACTGCAACCGGGGTTCTTTCTCAAACCCATGCTCTTCATCATATCCCTCACTTTATCTACCTCATCCCATTTTCCCTTAGAAGCATACATGTTGGACAGAAGAATATAATTCCCAGGATTTTTAGGTTCTAACTTAAATAACTTATCGGCAGCAATCTCTCCCAAGCTCATGTTTTTGTGAACTCTACAAGAACTCAGTAAAGCTCCCCAAACACAAGCATCTGGCTTATAAGGCATTTTCTTGATGATAGAATAAGCCTCTTCTAGCTTTCCTGCACGACCAAGAAGGGTCACCATGCAAGCATAATGCTCCACTCTTGCTTCAATTCCATGCTTTCCAGACATGCTGTTGAAGTAGTACTGTCCCTCTTCTGTTAGGCCACTTTGGCTACATGCAGATAATATACAGGTAAAGCTAATGAAGTCAGGCTTTTGCCCACTCCTCAGCATCAAATGAAAGATCTCCATCGCTTCCTTGGCTTTTCCATGCATTGCATACCCAGCCATCAACGCGTTCCAACAAACCAAATTTCGAGTGGGCATCCCATCAAAAAAGAGTTGAGATGCTTCAATCCTCCCACATTTGGCATACATATCAATCAGTGCACTGCCCACATACACATCAAAAGAAATCCCCCTTCTAAGGGAGAAGCCATGAGCTGCTTTCCCATGCATTAGTGCTGCAATATTTCCACAAGCTGGTAACAAGCAAGGGATTGTCACAGAATTTGGCTTCACCCCAGCAATCTGCATCTCTCTGAACAGGTCTAAAGCATCCATGTCTTTACCGTTTTGAGAGCAACAAGCGACCACTGACGTCCATGACACGACATTCAAGTCCATCTCTTTGCTCTTGAATTGCTTAAACACCATCAATGCCTCATCAGCAAGGCCATTTCTTGAAAGCCCAGCAACAAGTGCATTGCAAGCACCTAAGTCTAGTTGATCCATTTCATCAAACACTTGTGACATCGCTGAACTGCATGCACACTTCCCATACATATCTATAAGAGCACTAACAATGCATTTGTCCAATTCAATTCCCTGCTTTACCGCATAACCATGAATTTGAATACCCACATTTAGATCCTCTAAATCCCCTACTGAGGGTAGAACACTAGATACACTAGTCCCATCGGGCTTAAAACCTCGTAAATGCATATTCTTAAACATGTATATTGACTCCAAATAACATCCACTCTGATTGAATCCAGCAATCAACCCATTCCAAGTTACCAAATTAGGAGCAATTCCTAAACTTCCCATCTCATCAAACACCCCCTTCGCCTTGCTTACACATCCTTGTTTAGCATAACCCGAAACCAAAGCACTCCAAGAAAACACATCTGGTTCAGAAATTTCATCAACCACCTTGTGGGCATCCCTTAATTGATTGCATTTAACATACATATGAACCAAAGAGGATTGAACATACGAATCTGAGGCAAACCCAGATACAAATCCAATGCCATGGACCTGTTTTCCCGATTTGAGATCAGATAATCCAGTGCAGGCCTTGAATGCAGTGGGGAGGACACGGGAATCAGGCAATAGGCCTCGAGAGAGCATTTTCGAAAACAGAATAAGAACATGAGTGAATCGATTGAGCTTTGAAGAAGCGTATATGAGGGTGGAGAAAGAGAAGAGATCGGGTTGAGGGATTGAATCGAGGACGAGCTCTGCATCGGCGAAGCAGAGGTGGTCGGTGTAGAGAGAGAGAAGCTTGGTGTTGAAATGGGTATCGATGGAAAGGCCAGTTTTGAGAATGTGAGCATGAGACTGTCTTGCTTGAGAGAGAGAAGAAGATGAAGTGAGAAGAGAGAGAATGCTAGGAGTGTCGAAGAGATGCAGAGCTTGCCTTGACATGGCTTGCTCTTCCGCATGCTAACCTCCCAAGTTTGCTTGCCATTGGCTTTATCATGGGATGGACCGATCTGCTGACACCAAAGTTTTATCAAAAGTCTTGTACGGGTGCGGATTCATATATGGGCCTCATATTATATGGTTTAACACTCATATGTTATATTTAGTTAAAAATTTTATAAAATTTTTAAGATTTTTAATATTACCTTTATTTAAATTCGACTTAATCCTAATATCAAGTTTTTATATTTGTCCAAATCCGATTTTAAAAACAATTATAAATTTCAAATTTATCCATCGGGTTATATGTTTTAAAAAAAATTAAGACTGTGTTTGGAAGGGTTTTGGAATTTTAGTTCCACCCTTTAGTTTGTATATGATGTTTGTTTGCAATTTTCAAAAATAATTCCACGTTCACTTTTAAAAACTCAGTCGAAGGCGGGAAATTTCGACTAACCAATCGTCCCACCGGTTGACCTGAACAGTGCATTTTTTTTTTCTTCAATTGACACATATTAATTTTTATATATTCAACAAAAAATATTTTTTGAATTTTTAAATTTTTTTTATGAGTTTTAATAAAATTTTGAGTTGTGTGTTGGGTTATGAGTTGTAAGTTTTTGTATCAAATATCAAATGTCATATTAAAAATTTCTCACTCAATTTAAAACTCTTTTCAAAATTCATACACCAAACAAATTTTTCACACTCAATTCATAATTTCAAAACTCACAAACTCAAAATACAACTCCTATTCTCAAATCATGTTTGGAAAGTTCTACCAAACGCTACCTAAAACATTTCATAATTAAATTCAATCACATATTATATTTTTTAAATAAACATATTGACATCATTATAAATTGAAAGATTTTATGTATATATTGAAAAAATTCTCAAATAAATTCAATCACTAATCACCATAAATGTGAGTTTCAATAAAATCAATAAAGATAAAGTCTAAATCTTAACAAAAAAACATATATTTTAATATATTATAAATAATTAATTAATTATTTAATTTAATAACAGTAAAAGTATAAAGGAGAACTTACTAGTATACAAAATTCAAAACTCATCTAATCCCAAAACAAAGGACTTGCACCAATTAGTCCTACATATTTGTAATTGTTACCAAAAAATCTTTTTTTTTAAAATAAAAAAAAAAGTTTACAAATGTTGCTACATCCCACCATCGTCAGACGGATATTGAAGACTCGCCGAAATGTTCAACATCACCGGGAAGTCACTAGAAGTTTGTTGGAGTATCGTCGGAGTGTTCTGAACGTCACTAGAAGTCGCCATAATGTTCAGAACATCCGTTGGACGTTAAAAACATCATCCGCGACTCACCGGAATGTCCAAAATATTGCCAGGAAAAAAAAGAAGAAATGAAGAAATTAGAACGAAAAAATATAGCAAAATGTGTTAAATATTGATAAACTGAAAGAAGAAGAAGAAGAAAAAAAAAGCGTAACAACAACAAACAGCAATAATGGGGGAAATTTTTTTTTCAATTTTTGTAGGGTTTCAGCGAATAATTTCTAATATTGATCAAATTGAAAAGTAAGTTTTGAAACTATAACACATGTTACCGTTTCAAAGCAAAAATCTATTAAGCATTTATCCTTATTAATTAAACTAAAAAACATGTTATGAAACTGTAAAATTTTACAGTTCTAAAGAATATTATGAAAGTGAAAAATTTTGAAGTTTTAAACCATGATTGATTTTAGCATAAAAAAATTGAAACTGCAAAATTTTATAGTTTTTATTGCCTGCAACTAAAACTCGAAAACAACTTGTTCAGAACTTGAAAATTTTCTTCATTAAAATAGGAAAAGAGAAGTGTATAGTAGAGAAAAAGTAGAAAAAATTGAAAGATTGAAGGAGAGAGACAGATATATATATATATATATAGAGAGAGAGAGAAAGAGAATTGTACTTCGATAATTATTTTTGTTTTAGATCTAGTCGGATCTGATATAGATTTGAGTAGCTCTACATCAGATCTGAGTAGATTTACTCATTTTCTTCATTGAAAACTCATCTCATTTGCCATTGGTAAGGGTGAAGCAAGGAATTGATGGTTACTGGTGAACCCCAATCAATATGGTCGTCTGTTGCCGATAACTATATATCAAAAAGAGAAAGAGACGAAGCAAGACATGATCGCCAGTCGACAATCGCTGGAAATCAAGAAGAGAAAGAGATATAAAATAACAAAGGCAGAGAGGAAAAAAAAAAATGCTACAGTACTTTTTGGTGTAAATAAAAAGTTGTGGAACTAAATAGGCCACACCTCTTTCAAAGAGAACTTGTTGGTAATTTGTTCAAATACAAATATCAAGCCCAACCCATTAATATTTTGGGCTAAAAATATTGGTTTAGACTGGCCTTATAGGCTAAAACAATCTTCCCAAACCCTAAAAAAAATAGGGTAACAGGTCGATGTTTTGATTTGTTTTTTAGATTGTTTTTAGTTTAGATTTTAATTTACTTATTTTGTGAGAAAAATATGGAAAGTTCATTAAAAATTAGGCAAACTACATTTTACCTCTTTGACCATCACCGTTTTTCACTTTGTCCCCTCAAACTAAAAATTGATATGATGTACCCCTTTCATCTTTTAAAAATTTTCAATATAATCCTTATATCTTTATTTTGTTAACAAAAATGGAAAATGTGCATGTAAAGTACACATATTATATTTATGACGAAAACATCTTTTAAAAATCTATCATAAATATGACATATGTACATTACATGCACCTTTTTCGTCTACTTTGTTAATAAAATGGAGACATAAGGGTTAGATTGAAATTTTAAGAAGATAAACAAGGTGCATTATATTAATTTCTAATTTGAGTGGATACAGTACAAAACGGTGATAGTTGAGAGGGTCAAATGTAATTTGCCCTTAAAAATTTTAAAAATACAAACAAAAATGTTGTTTATTATTATTATTATTTTGTCTTTATTAATTTTTTTGGGATAATTATAAAAAAAAAAAAGAAGCTTAGTTGACCCTTATAACAAAATAAACTTTTAATTTTTAATTTTATCAATTTAAACCTTAATTTTTTAATTCATTTTCAATCTAAATTATCTATCTATTTTCGATAAATAAAACCAATAGAAAAATGGTATTTTAATTATTAAAATCAATAAAAAATAATATTTTAAACATTTAATGTACACTTACATTGAGTTTAATAGTTAGAATATCTTTACCTTTTTTTGTCGATTTTTACTTAAATAGGCTTTTGGTTTAAATTAAAAATAAATAAAATTAATAAAATTAAAAACTCATGACTTATTTTGTTATCAAAGTCAAATTCTAATTTTTCTAATTTTTTTTTATATATTTCTTCCTCAATATTTTAATTTTAGGTGCATTTAAATTAAAAGTCATTTTGAAAATTGATTTTTTAGTAATTTTTTAATTTTTTTATGAAAAGACGTACACAAAAGTAAAGAGAGTAATTAATTTTTTTGTAATGAATTTTTATTTTTTGACTTTTTGATTAAAATAGTGACCTCCTAAAATACATCTAACAAAAATTTAAAAAATTGACCAAAATACAAAGAAAAAAAAAATCGTTAAAAAAAAAAGAGAAAGATAAACAAAAAAATTAATTTTTGGTTTTGAGTATTTATAATAGACAAAATTGTTAAAAATTCCAACTAAGGAGGGTATAAGGTGTTATGTTTAGTGGATATTTTTTATTGGTAAGAGGTCCAATATTTATGAAATAGTCTGGTGAGAAATCCTTTTTATTATTTTGACGGAGATTTTTTTTTTTTCAATTTTATCCTTTAATTTATCTATTGACTTTTTTTTATCTGTTGACTTTTTTTGACTAACTGTTCAAATTTTTCAGTATCTATTTAAATTTATATCTATCTGTTTAATCTTTTTCCCTATCTATTCAATTTTTTTCCCTCGATCTGTTTAATTTTGTGATTTGTTCAATTTAAATTTCCCTTATCATTTCAAATATCTGTCAAAATTTATTATCTGTTGAAATACAAGCCAAACCAACCCTATCTATAGCAATAATGGACAAAGTATTATCCATTATCTGTTGAAAATATTCATTCTCAAACACATACACACACCCACACAGATTTTTCTGTTCAAATTTTATTATTCATTCAAATTTTGACAATATCTATTCAAATTTTGAACAGAACTATCCTATTATCTGTTTAATTACACATACACAGATGATCCATTATCTATAAAAAAAAATGAAGCTATCAAAAATCCAAAAAAAAAAAAACCAAAAAAAAAAAAAAAAACACAAATCTATACATATATGGATAGATAGATGTACGTATATATGACATGTTCAATTTTAGATCAAACACAACATCATTTGTTCAAAACACAACATTATCTGTCCAAAATACAAAAGATATATATATATATATATATATTAGACATATAAATCAAAAATATATGTTCAATTTTAGATCAAACACAACATTATCTGTTGAAAAAAAAGAAATCATTCACACAGAGAGAGAACTGAGAAGGGAGATCAAACACGACAAATCTGTTGAAAAAAAAAAAAGATTTTAAAGCTCAAACTCCCGATTTTTTAATGAAAATTTTCAATCTATTTTTTTTAGAAAGATTTTAAAAAAATCATTCAAAAATTCAAACTAATAAGATATTGAAACTCAACAATGGAGTCTCAGTCTAAGTGGCTGTGATGAGTCACCAAAGAAATCATCGTCGCTGTCCATTAGGGCGTCGGAGAGTCACATGCGGCAACGAGATGGAGAGAAACCTCCTCCTAATTTTCGAATCAGCCATAGTTGTAAACTAAATGACGATGAAAATAAGCTAGATCGAGCTCTGCTTGAATATGATCGCTTTGTACTTCTCAAACGCTTTGCTAACAATAGCGGAACCACCACCTTCATCGCTGATAGAGAGCAAGAGATTGGGATCGACGGCTAGGGTTTCGTTGCTAGAAGTGACAACTCAAATTCATCAATATTCAAGAGAATCTATACAGATCTAAGCAGCAGCATTGACGCCATCTTAAAAAACCAGAACCGCCAGTTGTGTATTCGTAGCAAAGCAAAGTCAGAGATAAATTCAAGTTATGTATATATGGCTATATAATAGCAGTGAGCTTGATGTTTTTTTCTTGTTTAGCGGCTGAATTTGAGATTAGAAAGCATGGGTGATAAATAGGAGAGGTCTTTAGAGTCACAAAGATTGAATTATTGAAATCATTCACAGGAGAGAGAGGGAGAATGAGAGAGAGAGAGAGAGACGAGTGGTGATAGGGAGGTTAAGGTTTGGAAACAATATATATATATATGGATAGTTTGACCATTTTATAGGAACTTATCCTTATGGACAAACTATTTTAAAGAGTGGATCTTTGGTTAAAGAAAATTTAGAATTAGATTTATAGACCGAATACCCTTTATAATATACTTTAGTACTATTCAGTTTATTGTAAACCAAACCAAACCAAGCCAAGCCTTAAGTCCCATCAAATGGGGTCGGCTACATGAATCTTTCTTCTTTATGCAGCCCTATCAAAGGTCATTTCATTAGTCAAATTAAGTAGATCCAGATCTCTATTTACAACGTTAGCCAATGTTAATCTAAGCTTACCCTGTCTCCTAACACTTTCATTTACCGTTACAACATCGTATCTCTTCACTACTGCCTCTGTTGGTTTCCGTTGAATATGACCAAACCATCTCAATCGATTCTCTCTCAACTTATCTTCTATCGGTGCTACTCCTACCCATTCCCGAATACACTTATTCCTAATTCTGTCCTGTCGTGTCTAGTCTTGCCACACATCCATCTCAGCATCCTCATCTCAGCCACACTCATCTTATCTACATGTTGTTTCTTGGTTTCCCAACACTCCATCCCATACAACATCGCTGGTCTAATAGCCGTTCTATAGAACTTACCTTTTAGTTTAGTGGGTATTCGTTTATCGCACAGTACCCTAGACGCACTTCTCCACTTACACCATCCTGCCTTAATCTTATGGGCCACATCTGCATCAATCTCCCCCGCTGTTGTGATAATCAACCCTAAATAACGAAAATGTTCACTCTTAGGCAATTCTTGGCTCTCAATCTTCATTTCTCTTCTGCTTTCATTGTTACTGTTACTAAGGCCTAGTTGGCATAATACAAAAAATCTAAAAAGTCAAAAAGTCACTATCCTATTTAAGCCACATCATCTCATTTAAATCACATCATCTCTCTACCACATCACTTCAAACCCAACCCATATTTCAAGTTTTTTCGTAAAAAGTCAAAAAGTGCACTTATTTAAATCATCCCAAACAACCCCTAAATTTACACTCCATGTATTCTATTTTAGTTCTGCTTATCCGAAATCCTTTAGATTCAAGAGTTTTTCTCCAAATCTCCAACTTTGTGTTAACTCCTTCTCTAGTCTCATCCACTAGCACGATATCGTCTGCAAAAAGCATACACCATGGCACGTCATCTTGAATATTTCTCGTCAACTCATCTATAATTGAAACAAAAAGATAAGGACTTAAGGTAGATCATTGATGTAACCCTACAGTGATAGAAAATTTATTTGTCTCTCCAGCAGGCAATCGAATAGTAGTCACCACCCCTTTATACATGTCCCTAATCACATCAATGTAACCTTTTGCCACCTCTTTATTCTCTAACACCCACCATATTATATCCCGAGGCACTCTACCATATGTTTTCCCAAGGTCGATAAACACCACATAAATGTCTCTTTTATTTTCTCTATATTTTTCTATTACTTTCCTCAAAAGATAGATCGCTTTCATTGTTGACCTGCCAGGCATAAACCCAAATTGATTCTTTGACACCTCTGTTATATCTGGCAATCGGCATTCCATCACCCTTTCCCACACTTTCATTATATGACACATTAGCTTGATTTCCCTATAGTTGTTGCAATTCTGGACATCTCCTTTATTCTTATAGATTGACACTAAAATACTCTTCCTCCACTCATCTAACATGTTCCTAGTCAATAAAATTTTGGTAAACAACCTAGTCAACCAAGCAACCCCCTCTTTACCCAAACACTTCCAAGCTTCAATAGGGATATCATCGGGTCCTAAAATTTTATTTGATTTCATCTTCTTAAGAGCAATCTCTACTTCAAAGTTCCTAATCTTGCGATAGAACCTATAGTCTTGGTTTATCGTATTACTGACTATTTCTTCTCCTATTGTCGTATCTCCATGTTCATTATTTAATAGTTTCTCAAAATAATTCTTCCATCTTTCCTTAATCTCTCATCCTTCACCAATACCTTAGAATCCTCAATCTTGATGCATTTAACTTAATTAAAATCTCTTGTTTTCTTCTCTCGTATCCTAGCAAGTTTGTATACCCTCTTCTCTCCCTCCTTATTATCTAGTCTAGTGTATAGGTCATCATAAGCTTTCAACTTAGCCTTCCTCACTACTTTCTTAACGTCCTTATTAGCCAATCTATAGCTCTTACAGTTTTCCTTAATTCTATCATTCTGCTACTTTTTAAAGCACTCTTTTTTTGCCTTAACTACCGCTTGAACCTCTTCCCTCCACCACCAAGATCCCTTAGAGCTGGGTCCCGTTCCTTTGGACTCTCCAAGCACGTCCATTGAGATTCTCCTCATACAATTGGCCATCGAGTTGCACATAGTGTTAGTATCATCTTTCAAGTCTCAAGTACCTTCCTTATCCATTTTATCCTTAAATATTTCTAGTTTATCCCCTTTTAGGTCCCACCATTTCGTTCTATGACGCCCACCATTCTTCCTAGCTTGGTATTGCCCTCTAAAATATAAATCTAGTACCAAAATCCTATGTTGAGAGGCCATGCTCTCTCTAGGAATCACCTTACAATCATTACATTTTAGGCGGTCCACTTTTCTTACTAAGAAGTAATCTATTTGGTTCTTAACTGACCCACTTTTAAAGGTTATAAAATGCTCATCCCTCTTTTTATACATAGTATTGCCCACCACCAGGTCAGAAGCTAATACAAAATCTAAGATACTCTCTTCAGTTTCATTTCTGTCACCAAAACCGTACCCACCATGCACTATTTCATAGCCTAATTTATCTATGCCTACATGGCCATTAAAATCTCCGCCTATAACCAGGTTCTCTTTACTATTTAGTTTATTGTAATGAACATAAAATGAAATTATCTTTATATTAGAATGTTTATTTTTATATTTTGTTCACTAAAAAATTATGCAAAACACATTATAAATAGAATTATTATTTACCATTATAAATAAAGGGTTTGGCTTTTCCTTCAGTCCGTGATTGGACTGGAGGCTGCTAGTGGGCCCGTGGAGGTTCATCATAGGTTCTGTTTCGATAATCCGAACCTTTAATGTGTAAAACTCGTTGAGTACTACATGCCTGTAAAAAAATCACGTTGATAAGATATTGATAGTTATGTGATTAAATTAGATTTTTGTTAACCATTTATTTTTTTTTTATACAAAACTGATTTGATCACGTAACTATCGATATTCGATCGACGTGATTTTTTTCCAGGTATATAGTACTTGACGAGTTCTACACATTAACGATTCGAATTATCAAAACAGGACCCATGATGGACCCCTACGAACCCAACAACATCCTCCAATTCGATCACAGACTGAAAGGCAACTAGACCCATAAATAAATCACTACTTCATAAAGATACTAGTGAGCATTTAATTCTATTCCACTTTCATTCGGAGTAATCCCAGTATAACATTAGTTTATTGACTCCTGAAGTCTAAGTAAATTTTGATCCCTCATAATTTCATTAGTTTATTGACTCCTAAAGTCTAAGTAAATTTTGATCCCTCATAATTCAAAGATTGTTACTTATTTAATTTTAAATTAATAAATTTAAATTTGTCACTCTAATTTTTTTCCTTGTTTTGTTAGGAAATTTGAACGTATAAAGAAAAAGTAAAGTATAAATTACAAAATAACCCAAAATTTTGACTATTATAATTGTAGGACAATCTTCACTGTATTTAAATTAATTAAATTCTGTTGTGTACTAAACAACAACCAGAATATAAAGAAATAAAAGAAATGAGAGAATTTGTTTGATTACAAAAATCAAACTCGAAATAAAAATAAAAATAAATAAATAAAAACTGATTTTATTTTGTTACAAAAACAAAATTAAAATCTGATTTAAATAAATAATAAAACACTGAAAATAAATTAAATAACTTACTTGATTTAATTTCTTCAAATTATAATATGATCAAGTCTAGTGTTTGACACTGTGTCCTTAAGACAGATTCGTCCTCTCCACGGTACTTTCAGAAATTGGACGTCTATCTCCCAAGATGAAATGATCTACTACAAACAATAGCAGCACTACAAATTGTTTGCCTTACGAACACACTAAGTGTTTACACTCTTTCTTTCAGAAAATAAATGCAGCGAAATGCAGAGATATATAGCAGAGGATGGAGTACGAAAATTGGAGTAAAATCCAAATGGGAGGCTAGTCTATTTATAGATGTAAAGGTGGCTATTGGTTTTGAATTGAATAGGTATGAAACCTGTTGGTTTTGAATTCAAACAGATTTAAATCTGTTGGGTTATATTTCAAACAGATAACAAAACGGGAAGGGCCCTATTTGGGTGTGCAATAATACCAGACTGGTTTATTTCGGGAAGAGCCTTGTTTGGATGTACAGTAAAACCAAACCAGTTTAATTTTGAATTATGGATAAAAAAAATTAAATTCAAATGTTTTTGGCCCAAAAAGATTAATATTGGGCCGAACAAGCCCAACCCAACCACACACCACGCACCCGTGCCCAAGCCCAGCCCGAACGGACGACGGCGGCGGCGTGCGTACGTGTGGTGATTTTTGGGTCCAATGGGTCTAGCCCATTTTGCCCATAACCTCTCTCTCTAAAACACTTGGGTACCCCTTGGGGCACACCCCAAGTACCAAACCCAAGCCTTATAAACCCATTCAAAACGTCCCACAAAATCAATGTGGGACAAGCCATTTTACAACCTTAAAGAATTTTCACCAAAACTCCATTTCCATGGAGCACACTTTGGCTTCAATTTCCCATTCACTCGGTAATGGTTTTGAGCAACCAAATATACCACGTGAGTCATAACGCGACATAGAACACGTTACCACTTTGACCCGTGAAAATTGACGCACGAGGCCCACCTAAAAAATAGACCAAACTTAGGAAAAAATTATGGTTTTATCAAGAATTTTATAACCATTTCTAACAATCCCCCACATGAATGGAGTTTGATGACAACGGAAATGTAACAATATGCAGATTTATCGAAAAAGTATAAGTCGAAAATATCTTGCATCAGGATAGGTAGTTTTCGACCTTGAACCTTCCCTAGTGATAACCTATCGGACTTACTGGCTAACCAATGGACGTGATGCCTTGAATTGTTCAGCCGTTTGTGTAAGCCAAGACAATAGATTTCACACAAAATATCTTCTAACACATCGTGGTTTTCACTGTTGTGTTCATTTTGGCCTTGAACGTGCCTGGTTTTCATAAGTGTTTCTAGAGAATTTAGCCTCTTCATTCTTATAGAACCGGCCCCAGTTCAACACTCATATAGGTGATTCTTATTGTGAGTATCTCCTTATACTCGTCTTGATTTATGCCTCAATCAAGATATAAGTAATCATTAAAAGCAAAGCTTATCCTTATACCCCTGCATACAACATATGTTGCAGATATCACTTTCACCATAGGAATGGGTAGGAAATTTTTAATCCCTTGGTTATTTCTGGCGAGCCATACATAACTTAGTTGTCCCTTTGAACTTAGTTCTTGGGATCTCCAGTCATATAAGTAGGGTTACCATTATGACGACTCTTATGTAATAGGCTTTAATCCCATCCTCTTCGATGAACTATACACTAGCTCTTTTGTCAAACTTTTTGTTAACGGATCCGCAATATTCTCTTTAGATTTTATATAATCTATTGAGATTATTCTGTTTGACAACAATTGCGTTACAGTATTATGTCGACGACGAATATGTCGTGACTTACTGTTATACATATGATTCTGTGCCTTGCCTATTGCAGATTGACTATCACAATGAATGCAAATAGCTGGCACAGGTTTTGGCCACATTGGAATGTCTTCTAAGAAGTGACGAAACCATTCTGCTTCTTCTCCTGCTTTGTCCAAAGCAATGAACTCGGATTCCATTGTGGATCATGCGATGCAAGTTTGTTTCATGGATTTCCAAGAAACAGCAGTGCCTCCTAGAGTAAAGACATATCCACCAGTGGATCTTGAATCTTTAGTATCCAATATCCAATTAGCATCACAATAACCTTCAAGTACTGCTGGATATCGAGTAAAGTTCAAACCATGATCACGGGTGAATCTTAGATATCTAAGAACCCGAATGATCGCTTTTCCATGGTCTTCTCTTGGGTTACTAGTGTACCTACTCAATTTACTGATAGCATAAGCTATATCAAGACGAGTACAATTCATTAGGTACATCAGGCTTCCAATGATTTGGGAGTATTTTAACTGAGACACTGCATCACCTTTATTTTTCGATAAATAAAGATTGACGTCTACAGGTGTTCTAGCTAAATTCACATCATCCTTGATAAATTTACCAAGAATTTTCTCAATATAATGTGATTGAGATAATGCATATCCGTAAGATGTTTTAGTAATTTTCATTCCTAATATAACATCTGCGACCCCCATATCTTTCATATCAAATCTTTTGTTAAGCATCTGCTTAGTTGATTTGATCATATTTTGACTGCTTCCAATGATAAGCATGTCATCCACATAAAGACAAACTATGACATATCCTTGGTCAGTGTTTTTAACATAGACGCATTTATCACATTCGTTTATCATAAACCCATTAGTAAGCATTGCATGATCAAATTTTTCATGCCATTGCTTAGGTGCTTGTCTTAATCCATAAAGGGATTTCACAAGTCGACAAACTTTCTTTTCTTGCCCCGATACTACAGACCCTTCGGGTTGCTCCATATAGATCTCTTCATTTAGATCACCGTTTAAGAAAGCTGTCTTAACATTCATTTGATATATTTCTAAATTAAACAATGCTGCTATAGAAATAAGCATCCGAATGGATGTTATTCTTGTCACAGGAGAATATTTGTCAAAATAATCCAAATCTTCCTTTTGTCTGTAACCTTTAACTACAAGTCTTGCTTTATACTTGTCAATTCAATCATCTGCTTTCATTTTTCTCTTGAATATTTATTTATATCCAAGAGGTTTAGAACCTGGTGGAAGATCTACCAATTCCCAAGTATGATTTTGCATAATGGATTCAATTTCATTATTAACAGCCTCTTTCCACAAAGGTGCTTCAGGACCTGTCATTGCTGCCTTAAAGCTTTGAGGTTCATTTTCTAACAGGTATGTTAGAAAATCTGGACCAAAGGATTTTGATGTTCTCGCTCTCTTACTTCGTTTTGGTTCATCATCAGTTAAATCCTGTTGGTCGAGACTATTACTAGTCTCTTGTGTTTGATTGTCATTAGTCTCTTGACTTTGTGTACAATCATAAGTTCTTTTCTGTGAACTTAATTCCTGTCCTTTCTTGTAAGGAAAGACATGTTCAAAAAACACAGCATTTCTTGACTCTATAATAGTGTTCACATTTATATCAGGTATTTCTGATTTATAAGTTAGAAACTGATATGCACTAGTATTCTGAGCATAACCAATAAACACACAGTCTACTGTTTTTGGTCCAATCTTAGTCGTTTTAGGAACAGAAACTTCAATTTTCGCCAAACACCCCCACACTTTTAAGTATTTGTAGGAAGGTGGTCGACCTTTCCACAATTCATAAGGAATGCTTTTGGTTTTCTTGTGGGGCATTCTATTAAGAACATAATTAGCAGACAGTATTGCTTCCCCCCACAAGTTCTGTGGTAAGCCTGAACTTAGTAGCATGACATTCATCATTTCTTTTAGGGTTCTATTCTTCCTTTTAGCAATTCCATTTTGCTGTGGATAATAAGTTGCTATAGTTTGGTGAATAATGCCATATTGTGCACAAAATTCATTTAATGGTGCATCATATTCACCACCCCTATCACTTCTAATATAAATCAATGAATTTCAAAACAAATTCAAGAAAAAACCAAAATAATTATGACTACTCAAGTCAGAATTAAAGTTTTGACAAAATCATATCCTCATAAAAATTTTTGCCTAAGAATCAAACAATTCAAAAACTCATTTGATTGTATATATTCTTGCAACTCAATAACAAATAAATGTCACTGTCATAAAAATATTTGTGACAGAAGAAAATTAAATTATCTCAACTAATGCAAGAGATACACCCCCATATTAATCAAATGGTTCATGGTTTAACAAATTTTACTACGCAAGTAAAATAATTATTAATAACATCTCATGTCACATAATTCAAAATAAACTAAAAATTAACATAAAAGATTTCTTAAATTTAATTTCCAATTAAATGGAACGATATAACTACATACATCTTCATGTTTAAATTTCTCTGGTGTTTAAACACCCATTCAAAATTGATTGGAAAAACTCAAATTAATCAACATATCAATTTAACATTCCAAATCACATGAAATTTTTGTTAAGAAATAACTTGAGTTGACATCATACATGCATATCAAACGCATCAACTAAAAATAATGAATTAACAAAATAAATTAATCATGCATGATCCCAAAATTTGCATCATGAAATAAAAAGATTCTCAACTCATAAATAAAATTCAATTCGTTTTGAATTTTAAACTCCAAAATGACAAAACATACATTCATTTAATAAGTTTGATTTGTACATAAATAAACTAATTAAATATGCAAGCAAAAGTCCTTGTGAATATATATATATATATATTATTGCGACTCATATGCAGAAACTATTCACGAATAGATCCACACACAGAAATTTAAAAATGATTCAAAAAATCAATAAAGAAACTAAACTTGCCACAAAGGTTTCTTTGTAATAAAAATGAAATTTGTTTATAAATTAATATTTTACTCCAGAAACAAATTCTCCCATGTACTACGATAAAGTCAAAAGAACTATGATAAATTAACAAAATTAATTTTCTAGTTACTAAAACCAGAAAATAAATTATAACATAAAATAATTTTATTTTTCTTGTTATTTAAAATAGTAAAATAAAATAATTTTATTTTCCTTGTTACTAAAACTAGAAAAATAAAATACCAAAATAATTTTCTGTAACACCAAATAATATTCTGCATCATGAATATTATTTTGTCCCACATTGATTTGGTGGGAGGTTTTGAATGGGTTTATAAGGCTTGGGTTTGGTACTTGGGGTGTGCTCCAAGGGGTACCCAAGTGTTTTAGAGGGAGAGGTTATGGGCAAAATGGGTTACACCCATTGGATCCAAAAATCACAACACACGCACGCGCGCGCCACCGTCCGCCCGGTCGGACTGGCTGGGCTGGGCTGGGCCTGGCCTGGGCTTGGGCACGGGTGCGTGTTGTGAGGTTGGGATTGTTCGGCCCAATACTAATCTTTTTGGGCAAAAAACTTTTAAATTTAATTTTATTTTTTGGTAAAATAAAATCCATAATTCAAAATTAAACTGGTTTGGTTTTACTGTACATCCAAACAGGGCCCTTCCCGAAACAAACCAGTCTGGTATTATTGCACACCCAAACAGGGCCTTTCCCGTTTTGTTATCTGTTTGAAATATAACCCAACAGATTCAAATCTTTTTGAATTCAAAACCAACAGGTTTCATACCTGTTCAATTCAAAACCAATAGCCACCTTTACAACCTTAAAAAATTTCCACCAAAACTCCATTTTCATGGAGCACACTTTGGCTTCAATTTTCCATTCACTCGGTAATGGTTTTGAGCAACCAAATATACCACGTGAATTACAACGCGGCATAGAACGCGTTACCACTTTGACCCGTAAAAATCGACGCACGGGGCCCACCTAAAAAATAGACCAAACTTAGGATAAAATTCCGGTTTTACCCAGAATTTATAACCATTTTTAACAATCCCCCACATGAATGGAATTTGATGACAACAGAAATGCAACAATATGCAGATTTATCGAAAGAGTATAAGTCGAAAATATCTCGCATCAGAATAGGTAGTTTTCGGCCTTGAACCTTCCCTAGTGATAACCTATCGGACTTACTGGCTAACCAATGGACGCGATGCCTTGAATTGTTCAGCCGTTTGTGTAAGCCAAGATAATAGATTTCACACAAAATATCTTCTAACACATCGTTGTTCTCATTGTTGCGTTCATTTTGTCCTTGAACGCGCCTGGTTTTCATAAGTGTTTCTAGAGAATTTAGCCTCTTCATTTTCATAGAATCGGCCCCAGTTCAACACTCATATAGGTGATTCTTATTGTGAGTATCTCCTTATACTCGTCTTGATTTATGCCTCAATCAAGATATAAGTAATCATTAAAAGCAAAGCTTATCCTTATACCCCTGCATACAACATATGTTGCAGATATCACTTTCACCATAGGAATGGGTAGGGAATTTTTAATCCCTTGGTTATTTCTGGCGAGCCATACATAACTTAGTTGTCCCTTTGAACTTAGTTCTTGGGATCTCCAGTCATATAAGTAGAGTTACCATTATGACGACTCTTATGTAATAGACTTTAATCCCATCCCCTTCGATGAACTATACACTAGCTCTTTTGTCAAACCTTTTGTTAACGGATCCATAATATTCTCTTTAGATTTTATATAATCTATTGAGATTATTCCGTTTGACAACAATTGCCTTACGGTATTATGTCGAGGACGAATATGTCGTGCCTTACCGTTATATATATGATTCTGTGCCCTGCCTATTGCAGATTGACTATCACAATGAATGCAAATAGCTGGCACAGGTTTTGGCCACATTGGAATGTCATTTAAGAAGTGACGAAGCCATTCTGCTACTTTTCCTGCTTTGTCCAAAGTAATGAACTCGGATTCCATTGTGGATCGTGCGATACAAGTTTGTTTCGTGGATTTCCAAGAAACAGCAGCGCCTCCTAGAGTAAAGACATATCCACTAGTGGATCTTGAATCTTTAGTATCCGATATCCAATTAGCATCACAATAACCTTCAAGTACTGCTGGATATCGAGTAAAGTTCAAACCATGATCACGGGTGAATCTTAGATATCTAAGAACCCGAATGATCGCTTTCCAATGGTCTTCTCCGGGGTTATTAGTGTACCTACTCAATTTACTGATAGCATAAGCTATATCAAGATGAGTACAATTCATTAGGTACATTAGGCTTCTAATGATTTTGGAGTATTTTAACTGAGACACTGCATCACCTTTATGTTTTGATAAATAAAGATTGACGT
Organism: Camellia sinensis; assembly: GCF_055761805.1. Classification (NCBI taxonomy): domain Eukaryota; kingdom Viridiplantae; phylum Streptophyta; class Magnoliopsida; order Ericales; family Theaceae; genus Camellia; species Camellia sinensis. Next base: position 22,191,447 of record NC_138966.1, read on the forward strand.
CTATAGGTGTTTTAGCTAAATTCATATCATCCTTGATAAATTTATCAAGAATTTGCTCAATATAATGTGATTGAGATAATGCATATCCGTCAGATGTTTTAGTAATTTTCATTCCTAATATAACATCTGCGACCCCCATATCTTTCATATCAAATCTTTTGTTAAGCATCTGCTTAGTTGATTTGATCATGTTTTGACTGCTTCCAATGATAAGCATGTCATCCACATAAAGACAAACTATGACATATCATTGGTCAGTGTTTTTAACATAGACGCATTTGTCACATTTGTTTATCTTATACCCAATAGTAAGCATTGCATGATCAAATTTTTCATGCCATTGCTTAGGTGCTTGTTTTAATCCATAAAGGGATTTTACAAGTCGACAAACTTTCTTTTCTTGCCCTGATACTACAAACCCTTCGGGTTGCTCCATATAGATCTCTTCATTTAGATCACCGTTTAAGAAAGCTGTCTTAACTTCCATTTGAAGTTTTTCTAAATTAAACAACGCTGCTATAAAAATAAGCATGCGAATGGATGTTATTCTTGTCACAGGGGAATATGTGTCAAAATAGTCCAGACCTTCCTTTTGTCTGTAACCTTTAACTACAAGTCTTGCTTTATACTTGTCAATTCAACCATCTGCTTTCATTTTTCTCTTGAATATCCATTTATATCTAAGAGGTTTAGAACCTGGTGGAAGATCCACCAATTCCCAAGTATGATTTTGCATAATGGATTCAATTTCATTATTAACAGCCTCTTTCCACAAAGGTGCTTCAGGACCTGCCATTGCTGCCTTAAAGCTTTGTGGTTCATTTTCTAATAGGTATGTCAGAAAATCTGGACCAAAGGATTTTGATGTTCTCGCTCTCTTACTTCGTCTTGGTTCATCATCAGTTAAATCCTGTTGGTTGAGACTATTACTAGTGTCTTGTGTTTGATTGTCATTAGTCTCTTGACTTTGTGTACAATCATAAGTTCTTTTCTGTGAACTTAATTCCTGTCCTTTCTTGTAAGGAAAGACGTGTTCAAAAAACACAGCATACCTTTACATCTATAAATAGACTAGCCTCAAATTTGGATTTTACTCTAATTTTCGTACTCCATCCTCTGATATAAATCTCTGCATTTTGCTGCATTTATTTTCTGAAAGAAAGAGTGTAAACACTTAGTGTGTTCGTAAGGCAAACAATTTGTAGTGCTGCTATTGTTTGTAGTAGATCATTTCATCCTGGGAAATAGACGTCCAATTTTTGAAAGCACCGTGGAGAGGACGAATCTGTCTTAAGGACACAGTGTCAAACACTGGACTTGATCAGATTATAATTCGAAGAAATTAAATCAAGTAAGTTATTTAATTTATTTTCAGTGTTTTATTATTTATTTAAATCAGATTTTAATTTTGTTTTTGTAACAAAATAAAATCTGTTTTATTTATTTATTTTTATAAGATAGATTAATGTTCTGTTTCTGGTATCTTCATTGTATTTAATTTGCTGTGTTTTCAAAGTAATATTCTGGTTGGAAAAACAAATAGTGATTTATGCTATTTGACAGATAGTAGTAATATACTGTCTCTTTTCTTTGACAACTAGTAGTAAAATACTGGTGTCATTAACAATTGCAGAATATTATTTGATGTTATAGAAAATTATTTTGGTATTTTATTTTTCTAATTTTAGTAATAAGGAAAATAAAATTATATTATTTTCTAGTTTTAGTAACAAGGAAAATAAAATTATTTTGTATTTTAATTTATTTTCTGGCTTTGGTAATTAGAAAATTATTTTGTGTTTTTTCTGATTTTTGTAATCAGATAGTTTTGTGGTATTTTATTTTCTAGTTTTAGTAACAAGGAAAATAAAATTACAATATTTTCTAATTTTAGTAACAAGAAAAATAAAATGATTTTGTATTATAATTTATTTTCTGGCTTTAGTAACTAGAAAATTAATTTGTGGTTTGTTTTTCTGATTTTTTGTAATCAGATATTATTTTGGTATTTTATTTTACTAGTTTAAATAACAAGGAAAATAAAATTATTTTATGTTATAATTTATTTTCTAGTTTTAGTAACTAGAAAATTAATTTTGTTAATTTATCATAGTTCTTTTGACTTTATTGTAGTACATGGGAGAATTTGTTTCTGGAGTAAAATATTAATTTACAAACAAATTTCATTTTTATTACAAAGAAACCTTTGTGGCAAGTTTAGTTCTTTATTGGTTTTTTGAATCATTTTTACATTTCTGTGTGTGGATCTGTAGTCGTGAATAGTTTCTGCATATGAGTCGGAATAATATATATATATATATATTCACAAGGACTTTTGCATGCATATTTAATTAGTTTATTTATGTACAAATCAAACTTATTAAATAAAGGTATGTTTTGTCATTTTGGAGTTTAAAATTCAAAACGCATTGAATTTTATTTATGAGTTGAGAATCTTTTTATTTCATGATGCAAATTTTGGGATCATGCATGATTAATTTATTTTGTTAATTTATTATTTTTAGTTGATGCGTTTGATGTGCATGTATGATGTCAACTCAAGTTATTTCTTAACAAAAGTTTCATATGATTTGGAATGTTAAATTGATATGTTGATTAATTTGAGTTTTTCCAATTAATTTTGAATGGGTGTTTAAACACCGGAGAAATTTAAACATGAAGATGTATGTAGTTATATCGTTCCATTTAATTGGAAAGTAAATTTAAGAAATCTTTTATGTTGATTTTTAGTTTATTTTGAATTATGTAACATGAGATGTCATTAATAATTATTTTACTTGCGTAGTAGAATTTGTTAAACCATGAATCATTTTATTAATATGGGGGTATATCTCTTGCATTAGTTGAGATAATTTAATTTTCTTCTGTCACAAATATTTTTATGACAGTGACATTTATTTGTTATTGAGTTGCAAGAATGTATACAATGAAATGGGTTTTTGAATTGTTTGATTCTTAGGCAAATCTTTTATGAGGATATGATTTTGTCAAACTTTAATTCTGACTTGAGTAGTCATAATTATTTTGTTTTTTTTTTCTTGAATTTGTTCTGAAATTCATTGATTTATATCAGAAGTAATAGGGGTGGTGAATATGATGCACCATTAGATGAATTTTGTGCACAACATGGCATTATTTACCAAACTACAGCCCATTATTCTCCACAGCAAAATGGAATTGCTGAAAGAAAGAATAGAACCCTAAAAGAAATGATGAATGCCATATTACTAAATTCAGGCTTACCACAGAACTTGTGGGGGGAAGCAATATTGTCTGTTAATTATGTTCTTAACAGAATACCCCACAAGAAAACAGATAGCACTCCTTATGAATTGTGGAAAGGTCGACCGGCTTCCTACCAATACTTGAAAGTGTGGAGGTGTTTGGCAAAAGTTGAAGTTCCTGTTTCTAAAAAGACTAAAATTAGACCAAAAACAATAGATTGTGTGTTTATTGGTTATGCTCAGAATAGTAGTGCATATCGGTTTCTGACTTATAAATCAGAAATACCTGATATAGATGTGAACACTATTATAGAGTCAAGGAATGTTGTGTTTTTTGAACATGTCCTTCCTTACAAGAAAGGACAGGAGTTAAGTTCACAGAAAAGCACTTATGATTGTACACAAAGTCAAGAGACTAATGACAATCAAAACACAAGAGACTAGTAATGGTCTCGACCAATAGGATTTAACTAATGATAAACCAAGACGAAGTAAGAGAGCGAGAACATCAAAATCCTTTGGTCTAGATTTTCTGACATACTGGTTAGAAACTGAACCTCAAAGCTTGAAGGCAGTAATGACAGGTCGTGAAACACCTTTTGTGGAAAGAGGCTGTTAAGAATCCATTATGCAAAATCATACTTGGGAATTGGTGGACCTTCCACCAGGTTCTAAACCTCTTGGATATAAATGGATATTCAAGAGAAAAATAAAAGCAGATGGTTCAATTGACCAGTATAAAGCAAGACTTGTAGTTAAAGGTTACAGACAAAAGGAAGGTCTGAACTATTTTGACACATATTCCCCTGTGACAAGAATAACTTCCATTCGCATGCTTATTTCTATAACATTCTTAAACGGTGATCTAAATGAAGAGATCTATATGGAGCAACCCAAAGGGTTTGTAATGTTGGGGCAAGAAAAGAAAGTTTGTCGGCTTGTGAAGTCTCTTTATGGATTAAAACAAGCACCTAAGCAATAGCATGAAAAATTTTGACCATGCAATGCTTACTAATGGGTTTAAGATAAACGAATGTGACAAATGCGTCTATGTTAAAAATACTGACCAAGGATATGTCATAGTTTGTCTTTATGAGAATGACATGCTTGTCATTGGAAGCAGTCAAAACATGATCAAATCAACTAAGCAAATGCTTAACAAAAGATTTGATATGAAAGATATAGGGGTCGTAGATGTTATATTAGGAATGAAAATTACTAAAACATCTGACGGATATGCATTATCTCAATCACATTATATTGAGAAAAGTCTTGGTAAATTTATCAAGGATGATATGAATTTAGCTAGAACACCTGTAGACGTCAATCTTTATTTATCAAAAAATAAAGGTGATGCAGTGTCTAAGTTAAAATACTCCCAAATTATTGGAAGCTTGATGTACCTAATGAATTGTACTCGTCTTGATATAGCTTATGCTATCAGTAAATTGAGTAGGTAGACTAGTAACCCCGGAGAAGACCATTGGAAAGCAATCATTCGGGTTCTTAGATATCTAAAATTCACCCGTGATCATGGTTTGAACTTTACTCGATATCCAGCAGTACTTGAAGGTTATTGTGATGCTAATTGGATATCGGATACTAAAGATTCAAGATCCACTAGTGGATATGTCTTTACTCTAGGAGGCGCTGCTGTTTCTTGGAAATCCACGAAACAAACTTGCATCGCACGATCCACAATGGAATCCGAGTTCATTGCTTTGGACAAAGCAGGAGAAGAAGCAGAATGGCTTCGTCACTTCTTAGAAGACATTCCAATGTGGCCAAAACCTGTGCCAGCTATTTGCATTCATTGTGATAGTCAATCTACAATAGACAGGGCACCGAATCATATGTATAACGGTAAGTCACGACATATTCGTCGTCGACATAATACCGTAAGGCAATTGTTGTCAAACGGAATAATCTCAATAGATTATATAAAATCTAAAGAGAATATTGTGGATTCGTTAACAAAAGGTTTGACAAAAGAGCTAGTGTATAGTTCATCGAAGGGGATGGGATTAAAGCCTATTACATAAGAGTCGTCATAATGGTAACCCTACTTATATGATTGGAGATCCCAAGAACTAAATTCAAAGGGACAACTAAGTTATGTATGGCTCGCCAGAAATCACCAAGGGATTAAAAATTCCCCACCCATTCCTATGGTGAAAGTGATATGTGCAACATATGTTGTATGCAGGGGTATAAGGATAAGCTTTGCTTTTAATGATTACTTATATCTTGATTGAGGCATAAATCAAGATGAGTATAAGGAGATACTCACACTAAGAATCACCTATATGAGTATTGAACTGGGGCCGGTTCTATGAGAATGAAGAGGTTAAATTCTCTAGAAACACTTATGAAAACTAGGCGCATTCAAGGCCAAAATGAACACAACAGTGAGAACCACGATGTGTTAGAAGATATTTTGTGTGAAATCTATTGTCTTGGCTTACACAAACGGCTGAACAATTCAAGGCATCACGTCCATTGGTTAACCAGTAAGTCCAATAGGTTATCACTAGGGAAGGTTCAAGGCCGAAAACTACCTATCCTGATACAAGATATTTTCGACTTATACTATTTCGATGAATCTGCATATTGTTGCATTTCCGTTGTCATCAAATTCCATTCATGTGGGGGATTGTTAGAAATGGTTATAAAATTCTGGATAAAACCAGAATTTTTTCCTAAGTTTGGTCTATTTTTTAGGTGGGCCCCGTGCGTCGATTTTCACGGGTCAAAGTGGTAACGCGTTCCATGCCGCGTTGTGATTCACGTGGTATATTTGGTTGCTCAAAACCATTACCGAGTGAATAGGAAATTGAAGCCAAAGTGTGCTCCCTAGAAATGAAGTTTTGGTGGAAATTCCTTAAGGTTGTAAAATTGCTTGTACCACATTGATTTGGTGGGAAGTTTTGAATGGGTTTATAAGGCTTGGGTTTGGTACTTGGGGTGTGCCCCAAGGGGTACCCAAGTGTTTTATAGGGAGAGGTTATGGGCAAAATGGGTTAGACCCATTGGACCCAAAAACCACACACGCGTGCGCGCGCCGCCGCCGTCCGTCCGGGCGGGCTGGGCTGGGCCTAGGCTTCGGCGCGAGTGCGTGGTGTGTGGTTGGGTTGGGCTTGTTCGGCCCAATATTAATCTTTTTGGGCCAAAAATATTTGAATTTAATTTTATTTTTGGTAAAATAAAATCCAGAATTCAAAATTAAACTGATTTGGTTTTACTGTACATCCAAACATGGCCCTTCCCGGTTTTAAACCGGAAATAAACCAGTCTGGTATTATTGCACACCCAAACAGGGCCCTTTTCATTTTGTTATCTGTTTGAAATATAACCCAACAGATTCAAATCTGTTCGAATTCAAAACCAATAGGTTTCATACCTGTTCAATTCAAAACCAATAGCCACCTTTACATCTATAAATAGACTAGCCTCCCATTTGAATTTTACTCCAATCTTCGTACTCCATCCTCTGATATAAATCTCTACATTTTACTGCATTTATTTTCTGAAAGAAAGAGTGTAAACACTTAGTGTGTTCGTAAGACAAACAATTTGTAGTGCTGCTATTGTTTGTAGTAGATCATTTCATCTTGGGAGATAGACGTCCAACTTCTGAAAGCACCATGGAGAGGACGAATCTGTCTTAAGGACACAGTGTCAAACACTGGACTTGATCAAATTATAATTCGAAAAAATTAAATCAAGTAAGTTATTTAATTTATTTTCAGTGTTATTATTATTTATTTAAATCAGATTTAATTTTGTTTTTGTAACAAAATAAAATCTGTTTTTATTTATTAATTTTTATTTCGAGTTTGATTTTTGTAATCAAACAAATTCTCTCATTTCCTTTATTTCTTTTATATTTTGTTTGTTGTTAAATACACAAACTGAATTAATTAATTACAGTGAAGATTGTCCAACCAGTAATTTTACAACCCTTGGGGCACAGGTTTTGGCTATATTGGAATGTCTTCTAAGAAGTGACGAAGCCATTCTGCTTCTTCTCCTGCTTTGTCTAAAGCAATAAACTCGGATTTCATTATGGATCGTGTGATGCAAGTTTGTTTCGTGGATTTCCAAGAAACAACAGCGCCTCCTAGAGTAAAGACATATCCACCAGTGGATCTTGAATCTTTAGTATCCGATATCCAATTCGCATCACAATAACCTTCAAGTACTGCTGGATATCGAGTAAAGTTCAAACCATGATCACGGGTGAATCTTAGATATCTAAGAACCCGAATGATCGCTTTCCAATGGTCTTATCCGGGGTTACTAGTGTACCTACTCAATTTACTGATAGCATAAGCTATATCAAGACGAGTACAATTCATTAGGTACATCAGGCTTCCAATGATTTGAGAGTATTTTAACTGAGACACTGCATCACCTTTATTTTTCGATAAATAAAGATTGACGTCTACAGGTGTTCTAGCTAAATTCATATCATCCTTGATAAATTTACCAAGAATTTTCTCAATATAATGTGATTGAGATAATGCATATCCGTCAGATGTTTTAGTAATTTTCATTCCTAATATAACATCTGCGACCCCCATATCTTTCATATCAAATCTTTTGTTAAGCATCTGCTTATGTTTTGACTGCTTCCAATGATAAGCATGTCATCCACATAAAGACAAACTATGACATATCCTTGGTCAGTGTTTTTAACATAGATGCATTTGTCACATTCGTTTATCTTAAACCCATTAGTAAGCATTGTGTAGACACCCCATTTTTGACCGACCTTAAGACTCAGACGTCACCGATTGAGTGCTTGGTGATGTTGCATAATGTGCTCGTTCAGAAGTTTCAGAGTCGCGGCCGTGAGCCCTGCCTCCGGACTTCCGAACCTTCTTCTGTGCCTTGTCTCGGTTTGCGAACCAGACTCGGTTTTCTCTGTTTCTTTTCCTGAGGGGAGGGAGAGGTCCCGTAGACCATCTCTCAATGTCCGTAGGCTACATTTGGTGGCCGTAGGCCATTTTGCACATTTCGGAGTCCGGTTCCCGGTTTTCGGGACCGTTGGCCGTGTGCCTCGGTTCGGGACCGCTTAACCATCTCCTTTTGCTCCGGTTTTTGGCATACATCTTATTTAATCCCTTTTGAGGGACACTAGGGTCTGAGAAACCCACTTTGTGGCCGAACACCACTTTCGGTGTTTAACAGCCCATTTTCGGGACCCCGAACTGCGTGTTTTGGTCCCCGAGCATTCGTTTTGCAACGGTTTTCGTTCATTTTTGGTAGGTACCTCTGTTTTATCACCGGGGAGGTCATTGAAGGGTGGGAGGCCAGCAATTGTTGCAGCAACCAGTTATACATCCTCCGACGCCCTCCGGCGCCCGTTTTTCGTACTTCCGGGCTAATGTTGAACACCTTGGGCCCATTTTCTCGAACTTTGAACCACATATTTGTGATGTACACACATGAGAGGACCCTAAAAGTTCATGGCCGGCCATTAATTCAACTTGACCCTTTTGACCCCCTCCTTCCGGGCTAATGTTGAACCCCTTGGACCCTTTATCTCGAACTTTGAACCACATATTTGTGATGTACACACATGAGAGGACCCTAAAAGTTCATGGCCGGCCAGTAATTCAAATTGACCCTTTTGAACCCCTCTTTCCGAGCTAATGTTGAACCCCTTGGACCCACTTTCTTGGACTTTTAACCACATGGTTGTGTTGTACACACATAGGAGTACCTCACCAGTTGGTGGCCGGCCAGAAAATATGATTGAACCTTTTGACCCCTAGCCGGCCGGCTAGGGGGTGTGGCCGGCCGGCCACCTGCAACAAAAGTACCAGGCCGGCCTGCTTCCTTGCACTGTACACTTTATAGCTGTGGAGCTGTTTCCCCCAGACAAGATCTTTATCTGGGGGATATTTCGTGGGGGAATATTACTCTCCTTTTCCCCCACCTTTACACCCCTTCTTTGGCCTATATAGCAAGCAAGCCTTGTAGTATTTTGGGGTTAGAAAAACTCTCCTTCAAGTCTCCATACACAACTCCATCTTCATCCTTCTCAATTCTTTGAAAAACCCTAAGTCCCTAACCATCATTCCTTCTACACCACCAAGCTCTACCACCACCACTTCATTTCCAGCAACAAGGAAGGTTTCTCAAAGGCCAAAGAAGCTGCAAATTCATCCAAGAAGCAACAAAAGTTTGAGTCTTCAAGGGTAAGTAATACTTTTACCCTTTTGACCCTTTTTCTTGATCTATTTCTAAGCCCCACTTGCTTTTTGTTTCAAGCTCCGGCCCTAACTGAAAAGGGCCCTCTTTTGAGCTCATCTTCACTTTTCATTAAGGGATCAACCCTGTTTGAGCCCTCCATGACACACTTGCTTCATTGACCCTCTTGTATGTCATAGTTTTGCATGCTATTTTTGACCTATGAGCAATCTGTTTTCGAGCATGTTGTAAACTGATATTAGGCTTATTTTGAGCCCCTCTTCAACATTGAAGAAGGGCTCAACACCATTTGGGACTTCCATGTTGTACCTACCTTTATACTCCTCTTTTCTTCCCCATTCTTGTGTGCAATGGCAGCCTACCATGCTTTTGTTTTTGGCCATTTTACAGTTCTGAAAAAGTCCTTATTTTGGTCCCTTATTCATTTTTCATTTAGGTCCTTTCATGGTTTGAGACCTCCATAGGTCACTTCATGTTATATCCCTCTTTTATTCCCCATTCTTGCATGTTTAGTTAGCCTTCCATGCTTTTGTTTTTGGCCATTTTACAGTTCTGGAAAAGTCCTTATTTTGGTCCATTCTTCATTTTTCATTTAGGTCCTTTCACGGTTTGAGACCTCCATAGGTCACTTCATGTTATATCCCTCTTTTATTCCCCATTCTTGCATGTTTAGTTAGCCTACCATGCTTTTGTTTTTGGCCATTTTACAGTTCTGGAAAAGTGCTTATTTTGGTCCATTATACATGTTTTATTAAGGGTCTTTGGCTGTTTTGTGATTATTTTGTATACTTCATGTTGTAGCCACTTTTGAGCCAAATTTTGCATCACACTTTTAACATGTTTGTATACTGATTTTAAGGCTTCCATAAACTGTAAATATTCATATTTTTTGTCCCTCTTCAGTGTTGTAGAAGGAAATTTTTCAGTTTGGGTTTTGCTTGTATCACTTGCTTCATTACCCCTCTTTTGGCCCCTATTCTTGCATGCTATTTTTGCCATACCTATGCTTGCTGTTTGGCCATGTTTATAACTGTGAAAGTGCCTCTTTTGGGACTGTCTAGCTTCTGTCTTTGCATTGCATGTCCATATTGTGCATGTTTGGCATAGCTATAGGCCATTTCGGGTGCCTAATGTTGCATTTCGGGACAATTCCTTGCATTTCATGTCATTTCGCCTCATTTCGGGACTGTTTTCCCCCATATTTTATTGCTGGAATTCCATTAGGATGATTGCTATCATTTTCATATCATTTCATCACATTTTGCCACCGCCTCGGTTTGCGTGCCTGTGTGCGCGCATTTCGAGGCGCTTCATTTTTATCCGATGGCATCCTATGTGGGTGTGGCTGAGGCTCACTCATGTTGGTATAAGCCCATATCATGTTTTCATATCATTTCATCACATTCCGCCACTGTCTCGGTTTGCGTGCCGGTGTGCACGCATTTCGAGGCACTTCATTTTTATCCGACGGCATCCTATGTGAGTGTGGCTGAGGCTCACTCATGTTGGTATAAACCCATATCATGTTTCCATGTCATTACATTGCATTCTGCCATCGCTTCGGTTTGCGTGCCCGTGTGCACGCATTTTTTTCCGCCGGCATCCTATGTGAGTGCGGCTGAGGCTCACTCATGTTGGTATAAGCCCATTTGTCATTTCCATGTCATTTCATCACATTCTGCCACCGCCTCGGTTTGCGTGCCCGTGTGCACGCATTTCGAGGCACTTCATTTTTATCCGACGGCATCCTATGTGAGTGTGGCTGAGGCTCACTCATGTTGGTATAAGCCCATATCATGTTTCCATGTCATTACATTGCATTCCGCCATCGCCTCGGTTTGCGTGCCCGTGTGCACGCATTTCGAGGCACTTCATTTTTATCCGCCGGCATCCCATGTGAGTGTGGCTGAGGCTCACTCATGTTGGTACAAGCCCATATCACATTTTCATCTCATTTTCATTGCATTCTGTCATCGCCTCGGTTTGCGTGCCCGTGTGCACGCACTTCGAGGCATCTCATTTTCATTGCATTTTGTCATTGTCTCGGTTTGCGTGCCCGTGTGCACGCATTTCGAGGTACCTCACTTTCACAGCATTCTGTCATTTTCTCGGTTTGCGTGCCCGTGTGTACGCACTTCGAGGCATCTCATTTTCACAGCATTCTGTCATTTTCTCGGTTTGCGTGCCCGTGTGCACGCACTTCGAGGCATCTCATTTTCATAGCATTGTGTATGTTAGGATTGCATCTTAGTTGCATTTCATGCATATCATGCATATTGCATCGTGTCCGGAATAGGAGTTAGCCCGGGCACGGGAAACGAGGTACATTTCGTACTCCGAGTGACGGAATGTGTCTCAATTCCCCCAGTCACCGACACTCCGGATTATCCATGATGGAGCTAGGTTTTAGCTGTAGTTTCATGTGCATTCATCCTATATTGAGTTGTGCATTTCGACTCCTCGGCCATCATGCCTCGGTATGCGTGATTGGTGGCACGAGGATCGAGACATGCATATATCTGTGCAAATACATTGCTATGCCCCTTTTCTGCTCTCTGTTGCAGCAAAATCAGGAATCAGCAACTTTTTGGGGCTTGGCATGCATTTCAAGAACAGGTGTAAACAGAGGCTAATTGGGGCATTCCGGTGGATTTCTGCGCAAGACAATCCGGACATGCATCATCCATCAGAAGCAAGGCAGTCCCTGGCCTGCACGCCAGTTTTACTTGTTTTCTTAGTTAATTTGTTAATTAATTAGGATTCTGTAATATTTTGGACTGTAATATTCTTTTATTTGGGACTGTAATATTTGGACTGTATATTTATTCGGACCCTCTGCGAGGGCACAACTGTAATAAGTGTGCGTGAGTGTGATGTATGTCTTCCAACCCCACGTCTTTCTCCCTTTTATTTATCCTCTTTTGATGGTTAGATTAGGGCATGTTTAAATTAGCATACAGTATGACAGCATGTTTGCATCATTCATCTGTATTGCATGCACCGGGCTCGGCGCATCATACTAACTGCATTGTATTTTCGATTTCAAAGTTGAATACATGATAGTTGTAGCATTTCATATGTCATGTTTAGAATAGCTGAGCCTGTTATAGTTGCATTTTGCATGTGTCGCACTAAGCATTTTTGTATACTTAGGATCATGCATGATTTCTAATGTGGTTTCTATTTTGGCTTGGAGTACTCGGTGAGTTTTATGCTTTAGCATCCTTGCATGCGTGTGAGTGTTGCCATGAATAACATGCTTACCATGAGGCTATGTGCTTATGTGATATAACTGCCTGAATGCCTGTGGGTGAAGGTTGGGTTATCTGAATTGGAATAAATCATCAAATGTTTCAAGCCTACCTGCGGGTAGCAAACCATTTTCAAAAACAAGCATGAAATGTTTTGTTCCAATTTGGGCGACCCGGTCTATACTTATATGCTGTGAGTATCACATAGTAACCTAGGCTAATAACCGGAATAAGAACTCACAATGTTTTCAAAAATTGATATCATGGTTAGTAGAGGCCGGTCTATGACCGGGCGAGCGGGGGTGCTCACGAAGTGACCTTCCCCAATCGTACCCAAGTTCCCGAGCCGAGGCAACTTTGGTGATGACGGACACGTGGCCTTTTGGCACCGAGTCAGGGTTTCCTAAATTTCCCAAAATAAAATATTTAGGTGGCGACTCTGTATCTGGCAAAGCAGTCCATGTTTGGCACTACTTTTTCAAAAATCAGTTTCTCAAAATGATTTGCCGGATTTGGACTCTTTGGTTCAGATTAGGAACCGTGACATTCAAGAGTCCGAGCTGTAGTGACCCCAAATGAACAGAACGGGAGCTAACCCTCCCGGGGCGTTCGGGGACGTCTACACATTGTATGATCAAAAATTTCATGCCATTGCTTAGGTGCTTGTTTTAATCCATAAACGGATTTTACACGTCGACAAACTTTCTTTTCTTGCCCCGACATTACAAACCCTTCGGGTTGCTCCATATAGATCTCTTCATTTAGATCACCATTTAAGAAAGCTGTTTTAACATCCATTTGATGTATTTCTAAATTAAGCAACGCTGCTATAGAAATAAGCATGCAAATGGATGTTATTCTTGTCATAGGAGAATATGTGTCAAAATAGTCCAGACCTTCATTTTGTCTGTAACCTTTAACTACAAGTCTTGCTCTATACTTGTCAATTCAACCATCTGCTTTCATTTTTCTCTTGAATATCCATTTATATCCAAGAGGTTTAGAACCTGGTGGAAGATCTACCAATTCCCAAGTATGATTTTGCATAATGGATTCAATTTCATTATTAACAGCCTCTTTCCACAAAGGTGCTTCAGGACCTATCATTGCTGCCTTAAAGCTTCGAGGTTCATTTTCTAACAGGTATGTCAGAAAATTTGGACCAAATGATTTTGATGTTCTCGCTCTCTTACTTCGTCTTGGTTTATCATCAGTTAAATCCTGTTGGTCGAGACTATTACTAGTCTCTTGTGTTTGATTATCATTAGTCTCTTGACTTTATGTACAATCATAAGTTCTTTTCTGTGAACTTAATTCTTGTCATTTCTTGTAAAAAAAAGACATGTTCAAAAAACACAGCATTCCTTGACTCTGTAATAGTGTTCATATTTATATCAGGTATTTCTGATTTTATAAGTCAGAAACTGATATGCACTACTATTCGAGCACAACCAATAAACACACAATCTACTGTTTTTGGTCTAATCTAAGTCTTTTTAGGAACAAGAACTTCAACTTTTCCCAAACACCCCCACACTTTTAAGTATTTGTAGGAAGGCGGTCGACCTTTCCACAATTTATAAGGAGTGCTTTTGGTTTTCTTGTGAGGTATTCTGTTAAGAACATAATTAATAGACAATATTGCTTCCCCCACAAGTTCTGTGGTAAGCCTGAACTTAGTAATATGGCATTCATCATTTCTATTAGGGTTCTATTCTTCCTTTTAGCAATTCCATTTTGCTGTGGAGAATAAGGTGCTGTAGTTTGGTGAATAGTGCCATGTTGTGCACAAAATTCAATTAATGGTGCATCATATTCACCACCCCTATCACTTCTAATATAAATCAATGAATTTCAAAACAAATACAAGAAAAAACCAAAATAATTATGACTACTCAAGTCAGAATTAACGTTTTGATAAAATCATATTCTCATAAAAAATTTTGCCTAAGAATCAAACAATTCAAAAACCCATTTGATTGTATATATTTTCGCAACTCAATAACAAATAAATGTCACTGTCATAAAAATATTTGTGACAGAAGAAAATTAAATTATCTCAACTAATGCAAGAGATACACCCCCATATTAATCAAATGGTTCATGGTTTAACAAATTCTACTATGCAAGTAAAATAATTATTAATGACATCTCATGTCACATAATTCAAAATAAACAAAAAATCAACATAAAATATTTCTTAAATTTACTTTCCAATTAAATGGAACGATATAACTACATACATCTTCATGTTTAAATTTCTCTGGTGTTTAAACACCCATTCAAAATTGATTGGAAAAACTCAAATTAATCAACATATCAATTTAACATTCCAAATCACATGAAATTTTTGTTAAGAAATAACTTGAGTTGACATCATACATGCATATCAAACGTATCAACTAAAAATAATGAATTAACAAAATAAATTAATCATGCATGATCCCAAAATTTGCATCATGAAATAAAAAGATTCTCAACTCATAAATAAAATTCAATGCGTTTTGAATTTTAAACTCCAAAATGACAAAACATACATTTATTTAATAAGTTTGATTTGTACATAAATAAACTAATTAAATATGCAAGCAAAAGTCCTTGTCAATATATATATATATATATATTATTGCGACTCATATGCAGAAACTATTCACGACTAGAGATCCATACACAGAAATTTAAAAATGATTCAAAAAATCAATAAAGAAACTAAACTTGCCACAAAGGTTTCTTTGTAATAAAAATGAAATTTGTTTGTAAATTAATATTTTACTCCAGAAACAAATTCTCCCATGTACTACGATAAAGTCAAAAGAACTATGATAAATTAACAAAATTAATTTTCTAGTTACTAAAACCAGAAAATAAATTATAACATAAAATAATTTTATTTTCCTTGTTATTTAAAATAGTAAAATAAAATAATTTTATTTTCCTTGTTACTAAAACTAGAAAAATAAAATACGAAAATAATTTTCTGTAACACCAAATAATATTCTGCAATTGTTAATGACACCAGTATATTACTACTAGTTGTCAAAGAAAAGAGACAATATATTACTACTATCTGTCAAATAGCGTAAATCACTATTTATTTTTCCAACCAGAATATTACTTTGAAAACACAGAAAATTAAATACAATGAAGATACCAAAAACAAAATGTTTAATTCTGTCTTAAGATTGTTGGACAATCTTCACTATATTTAAATTAATTAAATTCTGTTGTGTACTAAACAACAACCAGAATATAAAGAAATAAAGGAAATGAGAGAATTTGTTTGATTACAAAAATCAAACTCGAAATAAAAATAAAAAAATAAAAAACAAATTTTATTTTGTTACAAAAACAAAATTAAAATCTGATTTAAATAAATAATAAAACATTAAAAATAAATTAAATAACTTACTTGATTTAATTTCTTCGAATTATAATCTGATCAAGTCCAGTGTTTGACACTGTGTCCTTAAGACAGATTCGTCCTCTCCACGGTACTTTCAGAAATTGGACGTCTATCTCCCAGGATGAAATGATCTACTACAAACAATAGCAACACTACAAATTGTTTGCCTTACGAACACACTAAGTGTTTACACTCTTTGTTTCAGAAAATAAATGCAGCAAAATTTAGAGATTTATATCAGAGGATGGAGTATGAAAAATTGATGTTTAATCCAAATGGGAGGCTAGTCTATTTATAGATGTAAAGGTGGCTATTGGTTTTGAATTGAACAGGTATGAAACCTGTTGGTTTTGAATTCAAACAGATTTGAATCTGTTGGGTTATATTTCAAACAGATAACAAAACGAGAAGGGCCCTGTTTGGGTGTGCAATAATACCAGACTGGTTTATTTTGGGAAGGGACTTGTTTGGATGTATAGTAAAACCAAACTAGTTTAATTTTGAATTATGGATTTTATTTTACCAAAAAAAAAATTAAATTCAAATATTTTTTGTAACGCCCTCAAAATAATAACATTAAACCCATCAAATAAGACATTCGTCGATATGTAAAAGTTCCACATTCTTTTATACATCAGAGTTTCATACAAAAGTATTACATGTTAACAACAAAAGCAAAATGCCCTACAGGCTTACAGCTTTCCAAGTTAACACTTGGTTACAACAAAAGAGTACTAACTCGTTTACACATTAAGCCCTTGGCTTGAAATTACATGTAATACATCAAAAAGTAAAACGACAAAAGTATGCCCGCCTCTAGCCTCCCAAGCTATGTCCTTGAAGGTGGCATGCTACCTGTACCTGAAAATGATATTCCCATATAGGGTGAGTCACAACCCAGTAGAAATACGCTAAACCAACCATGAACAATGACTAAAAGATTAGCAATTGATAGATGGCCAACACTGATACATTCACATAAATCACATATTTATGTCAACCGACTCATAAGTCCAAGTTACTTTTCATTTTCCCTTTTTCAACAGATAAGCATGTTAGCTCTATCATTATTTCAACAGATATGTATAAAAACTATATCCCACATTCACAGATAAGCATATAAGTTATATCCACATTCTCAACAGATATGTTTAACAACAATATCCCACATTCACAGATAAGCATATAAGCTGTATCCACACATCACAAAGATAAGCATGTAAGCTCTATCTTCACTTCTCTAAACAAGCATATGAGTTGTATCTACGGAGTTCATCTCCTATCTTCTCCCAACACTATCCGGTTTAGAGGTACATCCCCTATCTTCCCCTAAACTGCGGAGTACATCCCCCATCTCCTCCTCTACACATAACGTATACAAACACATTGGTTCTATATACAATCACTCAATACATGGAGTTAATGTATTCTATCAATCGTCAAATTCCATGACACATTCCTTTGATCAATTTTCGTTTGCCTAATCATCATGCATTGTCTACAACAATCACAACTATCCTCCACCGATAGCCCAAGCAGTTATTTCTATACAGAAAATAAATGCACAATGGATATTAAATCAACATTTCATTTCCTTATTCCTCACAATTAATTAACCCAATTAATTAAACAATGTAATTAGGTCAATTCCCATAATTAACATTTCAACCCTTAGGTCCCATTTTTATCAATGATTTAACATTTATCCCATTTCTCTATGCCAAACATGCATCTAGGTTTATTATGAATAAAACTCCAACTTTTGTAAAATTACACAAAAGCCCCAAACTTTTACCAAATTACCAAACCAACCCCAACATCTCAAAATACTAAAATTTAAAGACAAAATTCATAAAGAGGAGTAGGATATCCCTACCTCGAAGTTTGAGCCAAAAAGGAGATGAAGACTCGAAGATCAACGTGTTCCAAATCCCAACTTTTTCAGATTAAAACAAAGCTCTCAACGCCCTCTATCTTTTTAACAAAGGCCCTAGGCTAGATTCACACTCTAGGGAGATCAATTCTTAGAGAGAGTGTAAGTTTAGAGAGAGAGGGTCTTGGATCTATGGTTTGATCAAAAAAGAAAGTGAAAAAGTGATGTTCAAAAACGCTACTGTCCGCTGATATAAAACACGCTCGCTCGAGCGAAGCCTTCGTCGGTCGAGCGACCAGACACAGAAAACTCTCGCTCGAGCCAAGAAGTACTCGCTCGAGCCAAAAACTCAAACCTTCAGGTCTGCAACCAGAAGCACGCTCGAGCGACATACCTCTCGCTCGAGCGAAGAACAAACCCAGACCGCTCGAGCGAAGAAAGCTCGCTCGAGCCAAGAAATGCAACTCTCAGGTCCAGAACCAGACGCAATCGCTCACTCGAGCGAATCCACTCTGGCTCGATCCACCAGACACAAACTCAACTCTCGCTCGAGCGACCAACTCCTCGCTCGAGCGAAGATCCAAAAATCTGGGCAGCAACACTGGGCTCCCAAACACAACCAACCTGTAACAAACCTGCCCAACACATCCTATAACTCAATATACAAAGTAAAGAGGATGCAAACAAGATAATAAACAACTACCAACATCCACGGACACATGTCCGGATCACTGTACAACAAGGGTAAACCCGGGATCGCTATATTTTTGGCTCAAAAAGATTAATATTGGGCCAAACAAGCCCAACCCAACCACACACCACGCACCCGCGCCCAAGCCCTGGCCGGACGGACGACGGCGGCGGCGCGCGCGTGTGTGGTGATTTTTGGGTCCAATGGGTTTAGCCCATTTTGCCCATAACCTCTCCCTTTAAAACACTTGGGTACCCCTTGGGGCACACCCCAAGTACCAAACCCAAGCCTTATAAACCCATTCAAAACCTCCCACCAAATCAATGTGGGACAAGCCATTTTACAACCTTAAGGAATTTCCACCAAAACTCCATTTCCATGGAGCACACTTTGGCTTCAATTTCCCATTCACTCGGTAATGGTTTTGAGCAACCAAATTTACCACGTGAATCACAACGCGACATAGAACGCGTTACCACTTTGACCCGTGAAAATCGACGCACGGGGCTCATCTAAAAAATAGACCAAACTTATGAAAAAATTATGGTTTTATTCAGAATTTTATAACCATTTCTAACAATAATAAGTTAGACCTCAAATTTTAAAATTTGCCTATTAAATTAGATATAGTCATATGTTTTTTTTTTTTTTTTTCATTTTATCAAAAGCTATAGTCATATGTTAATACTACATTTAAAGAAAAAAAGAACAATGCAACACTTTTTTAAACTATATTTAGGTTTGCAGTGAATGTGACACTTTTAACCTTTCAAAAATTATATTATGAGTTCGGAACAAGACGTGACTATTATGCTTTTGATCAATAATTTTTTTGATTTACCTATCTTATTTTTTATTTTTGAAATCACTGTTAACATGCAACCAACTTCAAATTCTTAAAAATATATTTTTATTTTTTCTTTTTTTATCTTACTTTTCTTATTTTTAATTTTTTCTCAATTAATAACTCTATTCTTTTTTTGAACGGAATTAATAATAATAATAGCTCTACTCTGTCTAACCATTACACCACCCCCATGTCACTCTCAATCATCACCACTTAAGAACAGCAAAATACCCTGACCTAACGGGTCCTTGACTCTCTTTAACCCTAATAAAATGGGGTTTTGGAGGTTTCTTAATAGGGTAAGGTCGAGTTTGGAAATGAGAATAAAAGACTTATAGGGTTCGGGCCAGGTATGGAAGAGGATAATCCTTAGGGATGGCAATTTAAACCCGGCCCGATAGGGACCCAATCCCTCGACCCCGATTGGAACGGTTTTTCCCCGAAATTTATCCCCATAGGGCCAGGGATGGTATTAAAAATCTGATCCCCGATGATTTTCGGGCCGGGGACGGGGATAGATTTCCC
This sequence comes from Camellia sinensis, assembly GCF_055761805.1. Classification (NCBI taxonomy): domain Eukaryota; kingdom Viridiplantae; phylum Streptophyta; class Magnoliopsida; order Ericales; family Theaceae; genus Camellia; species Camellia sinensis. Next base: position 22,211,501 of record NC_138966.1, read on the forward strand.
AACCCCAGCCCCGGCCCCGCCCTCGCCCCGCCTCGACTGATCCCCGACTGACCCCCCCGTATAATTATTATAATATATATATATAATATGTTTAGGGTTAGGGTTATTATTATATATATATATATATATTATATTATATGTTTAGGACTTCTGGACACTCAGTTTAGTCTGTCTGTCTCTCATCTCTCTCTCTCTCTCTCTCTTAAAGCCTCTCCTCTCTCCGATCTCCCTCCTTCCCTCTGATCATCATCACTGCCTCACGCTGATCTCCCTCCCTCCCTCCGATCTCCCTCCTTCCGACCTCATTGCCTCACCCCGATCTCTGTCACTGCCTCCCTCCGATCTGTGTCTGGGATGCCAAGAGTCGTCCTCAACGCCGATCCTCGTCCTCGACGCCGATCGTCCTCTCTGCAACGCCGATCCTCTTTTGTCGTTCAAACAGATTTTTGTGTGTATGTTACATGTGTTTAGACAGTATGTATATATACAAATTTTTTATTTTTATTACACAGGTATAAATATATACACAATATGGTGTTGTATATAGATTTGTACGTGTATGGTGTTGAAATAGATTTTTTTATGTATGGTGTTGAAACAAATTTTTCTATGTATATATATTACACAGCATGTGTTGAAACATATATATATATTTTTTTTGAACGATTATGCTGTTGTTGATGGTATTGTTGACCATAACAGATTTGGGCTGGGGAATTTTCGGGGTTGGGGAACCCCGATCCCCGTTAGGGGACGGGGATGGGAACGGTGATAGGATCCCTGTTGGGGATCGGGGCCGGGGCCGGGGCCGAGGAGACTTTCTCAATCGGGGATCGGGGATGGAGAGGCCCCACCTCGCCCCGTTGCCATTACTAATAATCCCACGCCACCATCCTGACCCAATTATGTGTATTATTAAACAAATGTCTCATTTTTGACATAATTTTATTGTTTTTTAATGATATAAAATTAACTTTAATATTTTTTCTTTCTATTTTATGTTTTTCTTAAAATCACACTTCTTCTCTCTCTATTTATTTTATGATTTCCACTAAGGTCTTATTTGGAAATTGACTGCTTTAGTTAACTTTTTAATTAATTTATTATTTTTTTTAAAAAAAATGTGTAAAAAAATAAAGAGAGAGTGATGTGACAACTTTACTGACTTTTTAACTTTTTTTAGCCAAATGTCGAACAAGGCCTAAAATCAACACCAATAAAGTTAGGGTGCTGTTTAAGTGTGCAACCCCCTTAAGGTTGCACACCATATGCAACCCAATTGTTAGCCGTTAGATTACAATAATTGATTAAGACCATTGAATTGTTTAATCGTGAAAAAGTTGAAACCGGGGCAATCGGTTAATGCTTGTAATTGCATGATTGCATCCCACTCACTCTCTGTATTTCGTCTCTATCTCTCTCTGTTCTCCTCTCTGTGTAAGGTTGAGTCAGTGTAACCCTTGATTTCCATTAACAGCGAAAAGCCCCTGCTGGGTTGGTTCCATTGACGAAGCTCTGTAAGGAACAGTATAACGGGCAATTTCTAACAACAACGGAACTACAAGGCTGTGTTGGTTCCATTGCTGAAGTGAAGCTGTTCTCTCCAACTAGATATGAGGTATGGAGTTGTCTCCCTCTCTCTCTCTCTGGCCTCTTCACTTCAGCTATTTTCTCTCAACTAAACCCCCATCCTAACTTCAACCGCTCTACGCTTTGCTGAAACGAAAACCCCTCCATTGGCAACTAACCTTTCTCTTTCTCAAACGAGTGTTTGTGTTTGCACAAACAACTAAACCGTGTGAAAATGTCATGTTTGTGTTTGTGTTAACATTTTTCGGTCATCAAGTAATTGTTTGTACTAATGTCATGTGCAGTATGGCCCCAGCGGAAGTTAAAAGGGAAGGTGATGATTATTTATCATGGTTACGAAGCTGGTCCGAGCAATGAAGAAGCAACCAACATGAACATTGAAGATGGCGGAGCCAATGTGAAAAAAGAAATTGTTGACGATGCTCATCGCAATGACATGATTGGTGATGTTGAACGTGCTATTCTGGAACAGAAATTTGATTCGGTCGAAGATGGAGAAGCTTTCTATAATGCGTATGCTAAAGCCAAAGGGATTTAGTATACGAAAATCCAGATTTAACACAAATAAAGAGGGAAAGGTTGTTAGTAGGCTGTGATTGTGTTCAAGGGAAGGTTAGAGATTACCAAAATACTTGGACCGTGTTGCTGAGAAGAGTAGAGCTCCTAAGGCACTAACAAGAGTAGGTTGCAAAGCTCAATTTCGCATACGGTACGATGCAGATGCTGGTGAAGGGGGAAAATATGTTGTGACTCACTTCATCGCAGACCACAACCATGAATTGGCAGAACAACACTGCGTGATGCATCTGAGGTCACATCGCAGTTTAAACAGCGCTGACAAAGCTCAAGCAATGGCTATGCGCAACGTTGGTGTGAAGACTAGCCAAATCATGGACTATATGGTAAATCAATCCGAGTCTTATGAGAATGTTGGTTTCATCCGTACGGATCTGCACAACCATATTCAAGCCGAACGTAGAGCGGAAGTTGAGGATGGTTATGCGTAGGGTGCGTTGGTTTACCTATGTGCAAAACTTGATGTTGATGCACGTTTTTTTTACAAGTATGATGTGTGTAACGATAACAAGTTACAAAATCTGTTCTGGGCAGATTTGAAATCGCGGGCCGACTACGCAAAGTTTGGTGATGTGTTGATATTTGACGTAACTTACCGAACCAATGCATACAAGAAACGTTTTGTCATGTTGGCTGGTGTGACTAGCCACTTTAGGACCACGATATTTACATGTGTTTTGCTAGCTAATGAGATAATTGATACATACACATGGGTTTTGGAAACATTTATGGAGGCGATGGGCAATAAAGCACCTGTGTCCATACTGACAGATGGGGATAAGGCGATGCCAGAGGCAATCAGAAGAGTATTTCCAGACGTAAGACATCGATTATGTAATTGGCATCTTGGGAAAAATACTGTTTCAAATGTTCACGAAAGTGGCTTTGCATATGCTTTCAAGCAGTGCATGGACATGGAAACGGATAAGACAAAGTTTGAGCATGGCTGGACGACAATGGTCAAAAAATTTGGACTTCAAACCAACAGTTGGGTGTTGGAGACATATGAGAAGCGTCATATGTGGGCTGAGGCATATATGCGTGGACATTTCTTTGTTAGGATAAAGAGCACTCAGCGCTCGGAGAGTATGAATGCTTATTTCAATCCCTTTCTCTAACACAAATTGAAGCTATATGAATTTGTTAGGCACTATGATCGGGCTCTTGCAAGGATAAGGTATAACGAGGTTGGAGATGATGCTGAAACAAATAACACTTTTCCGGTATTGATTACTCCATTGCGAGATATAGAGAGACATGGAGCTGAGCTATTCACCCGAAATATATTTAGAATGTTCCGTGATGAAATCTTAGAAGAGGGGAAGTCGAATGTCAAAGACGTGTTCCCTTTGCCGGATGGTCAGAAATGCTTCTATATTCATAAGTACAAAGTGAAGGATAGATCATGGATAGTAACACACAGTCCAGTGGATGCTGCAATGAGATGTTCTTGCATGAAGTTTGAGTCGTTGAGGCTACCTTGCTGTCACATGATATGTGTTATGAAAGCCGAAAATTTAATGCAAATTCCCCCAACTTGTATGCTGCATAGATGGACAAGGGCTGCAAGCAAGGATGGCCAACAATGGCCTCAACCTTCAATTGATAGCACTACAACACAAACAGCCCGATGTGGGATATTGAGTTCTTTTTACAATGAAATGTGTTTCTATGCCTCGCAATCAACGGAAGGTTTCAAAGAGGCTAGAGATGCATGTCTTCCGATGACGAGCCGGATGAAGGAGTTATATGAGAGAAATTTGAACGATGGGAATGGAGACAAAGGGAAACATTCATTCCCTCGACAATTTGGAGTAGAAAATCCTGATGTTGTGAAGACAAAAGGGAACCCGGGACGGGCCTCGTCCAACTGTTGAAGACCAAGAAAATGTGGGAATTGCAAATGCATTGGGCACACAAAGTGAATGTGTCCTAAGGTTCGGTTTAGCCGAACAGTGGGTAGTAACTCAGATACAGATACAACCCACATAACTGACCGTGAGTACAATGCAGAATCATTGCCCGTTCGCTGTAAAACTGGGTTAGTGGATCCAAGTACATCGCACATTAAGCAACGACGACTATTTTTCGAGGCTTCTCTTGATTCCAAGCAGCCTGTGGGCCAATACAGTAGTGTTGAAGTAGCAATGTGCAAAAATGATTCGACCACAATTGATGAGGTGAATCAGGTAATTGTATAATTTGTATGATTTACTTGTTCCCTTAATTTATTAGGTAGACAGTACTAGCTATTGAAAATACATGTAAATAATGTATGTAGTTTTCATTTTGCACGGATTGCTATACGTAATGCGTAAATAATTGGTTACGTACAATGCCAGGATATGGTACAATGTTACTTATGTACAAGGCCACGAGTTGTAAATTTTCCATATTGTTTAGAGTGATGTTGTCATTTGTGTTTGCAGTGACTTGTCATTTTGAAAACTAATTGAAGATGAGATATATATGGGTTGTTTGTGTATTGTTTTGAGTTGGAAATTGGCTTATGTCTGTATTCCAAGATTCCTATTGCAGGTTGCTTGTTTCTGTTCCATATTTGGTTGGATCTAACTGAAGGGTTTTTTACGGTATGGTTTATCAACTAACGATGTGTTTGGCTTCGTATTGATTTGTTATGACTTGTTTTGGTAAATTAGTATTATATTTCGAGTAAAATACGAATTTTGTCCATGTGGGTTTGCAAAATTACATCCCAGCACATACATTTTGTATATAATCCAAGTGGCAGTTAATTTTGGGTGTTACTTGGAGAAAGTAACCCAACGAACTCGTTACTTTATCTCCATGCTGATTGCTATATGAATTACGAGTTACGAACAGGAGTTGTGAAATTATTTCATGTTAACTATGAAAGTGATGGGTTTATTGTTAGTAAAATTATGGTGGGCCTATATCGACAGCAACGAAGTAGTAATTTAAAGTTGACAAGTTAATGAAGAAAATCAAGCAATTGTGGTATTGGTTCGAATGCCTAAACAGGATGAAGACTTCTTTCGATGAACTGATGGTAACAAAGTAGAAAGTAGAAAGTAGAAAGTAAAAAGTAAGTTGTTGTGTTGTTTGTAACAAAGTAGAAAGTAGAAGGGAAAAAACTACTCAGAAGTTACAATGTAGAAAGTAAGTTGTTGTGTTGTTGTTCATGTCCTCTCTCTCTGCGAACATTCTGTCCTTTATAGCTATTATTTCCCACGACCCCATGATTTGCCGATTCTGCAACTGCTTCTGTGCAACTTCTGTAACTGCACGGTCATTTCCGTGTCTTGAAACCATATAAAACCTTCACTTGTACCTGTCGAAGTGCATATAATTGAAGTTGCCACCTGTGCCCAAGTCATTATAGCCTTTTCTCGACAGATACAGCCTCCCAATTTGTTCATGTTTGCTCTTGGAGGCTGGCCACTAAATCCACGAGCACTGCCAGTAACTGCCCCACCGTGTAAGTCAGGTGGCATGCAAGATTCAATGTTAGTTGATAACCCTTGTCTTCAGGTGGACTTACCATGTGTCGTCAATTGAATGGAGCAGCTGTTGGCAGGATGTGGGAAAAATAGGTGAAAAGAGGAATTTTTTTAAAATAACCAATCATAATTTAGCTGAAAATATGAGTGAACTTTTTTAAAAAAAAAAGTAGTTTCCATTTTTATGATTATAAACCCGAGATGTATATTTTGTTTTCGATATAAATAAGTTGTGTATTTTGGTTACGTAAAATGTAGGACAACAATTGTGTTTAAGTCATTACAATCCAGAAAAAGGTTATTTCAAATATTAACAAGTTTACCGACATTGACTATATTTTGATTAAATTACAGGGAAAATTTAATATTTGGCAGAGTTTGACGATTCAAAGTTAGGGACAGTAACAGTGAGTGGCCAAGTGTTGTGGTTCAGTGGCCCAGTTTGCAAGGATTGTGGTTGTGTTTAGTGGAAAATATTCTGTCGATTTTTGTCTCATAATGATGACGGACATGCCCCACAATGGTGAAAAGGAAGGTCAACAAGGAAGAGTCAATATTTGGTAAAGGGGACTTGAAGATTCGAAATCAGGAGGCAGTTATGGTGTAGACGTGTGGGATCATGCAATGATGGGCCACAAAAACAGTATACGGATATCGAAACCAACGATCTCCCTTCTAGGCTTTCCAAGTGTACTAAACCTCCACTTCTATCTGTCAATCTCCCTTTTCTTGTGTTTATTTCATGGCCATGAACTGTTTGAAACTTCTGTCAACAGAGCAAGGCTCCTGCTTTGTCTCATGCTTCCTCTTGAAAGTGTGCCCACTAACTCCATGACTGGTGCTAAAAACTTTCCCCATCACTTCTAGGTGACCCACATGCAGAGAGCCCACTTTTAACTGGTGGACATTCCTTCAGACTTGGCCACGTGTCCTCGATTAAATGGACCATCTGTTGATAGAGACTGGCAAAACTTGGTGCAAACAATGGCCCCCTTGTTCAAGTTAAATATCATATGAATTAACCTTGCGGAAGTGATTAAGACCCCCTCCAATCGCCACCTGCACCACCACCTCACACCCCCCACACACACACGTGGGGGCTAGTGATTAGAGGAGAAAGAAAAAAAAAAGAAAAACTGGCCAATAAGAGAGAGAGGAGGTCATGGGGGTGCCCCCCTTGTAGTGGTCCAAGTCATATGATATTTAACTTCAACAAGGGAACCCTGGCCCAATAGCAAATTTCTTAATACGGGCCCAAAACAAACATAAACTACAGCCCAATATAAGAGCATTTACATATACTGGCCCCCATCATAAGCTATAAAAGACCCACCTTTCAGCTTTAAACCACTTCATTTCCCTCTGATTCGAACTCCTCAGACTATACTCCTTCTTCTCAAGCATTGCTGTTTCAAACCACAGCACCACAAAACCCTAAGCCATGGCGCCGAAAAAATCTCAACCATCTCCATTTGAAGAGAACAATGAAGACCTACTCCGCTTCCCAGACCCTATCAGAGCACATATCGCTCCTCTAAAATTTGGTATTACCCTATTTCCCAATACAAGCTCTGTCGCGAAGGCTACTCTAGGCCCTACCTTCGCGTCTTACTTCCTAGACGAGTTAGCTCCATACTATCCCCTTGGTAATGGTGAGAACCTTCTTCTCAACCAACCTGGACTTAAGTGGACTAACTGGAATGTCAGCAAAAACCCACTCAGAACGTGGAGGTCACCAGAATCTGTTTGGTGAAGTTGGGCCAGGAGAATTGAAGGTCATGACGCTGAAGTATGGAAGCACCAGGGCATTAGTGAAGCAATTAGACTGTCGACTAAAAATTATGACATGGACAAAGGGTTGATTACTGCTGCTGCATGCTTTTGGTCGCAATCTTGTAACTCCTTACTCCTCAATTTCGGTATGATTTCCCCTACCATCTTAGATGTAGCTCACTTGACTGGTCTCCCAATCTTGGGCAATCCAATTCATGCTCTCATTGAGCCTCAAAAAGTGACCTTTACTTAAACACTGACATGTGCTATATAGATTTCGCCAAAAAATACAAAGGCCAGCCTGGTTCCCCTGTCTAGGACAAAGAAAGAACTACTTTTTATTTACTTTGGCTTTGTGAGTTTGTTTTTTGTGTCCCTAGGTACAAGATCACGAAGGAATACCTCCCCCTTGCCTTGTGTATGCAAGATGGCCAACTTACGGCTTTAGCCCCTTATCTTCTTGCCACCCTTTACAAGGCTCTATTTTCCTTTGTCGACAAGAAGATTTCTGGCAACTGTGGTGGCCCCTTCTGGCTCTTCCAGGCCTGGTTGTATGCCTATTTCCCTAAGGCACGACCTCCACCAGCTAACACCTTGAAACCAGTTTTTCACTCCTATGCTGAGCAATTGCTCACTTATAATAGCTAACCCATCCTCACTTTCAGAAATCATCTTACCATGTTTTACAACCTTCCTTCGAAGAGACCTTCCAACTTGTACATGCCATTTCAAAATTATCAATTCTCCTCCAATAGACTTCGCTTCCTCTTCATAGACCCTTGTGATTTACACAATGAGCAAATCCAAGAACAAAATGAGACTTGGAGACACATTCTCACCTCTAGACATGTCTTGGTTGGCTGTTCCATATCCTCCACCAAGATGTCCAACTGTAGTTTTAAGACATACTGTCCCAATCAATAGTCCAGGCAATTTGGTCTTTCCCAGGGTATCCCTTATCCTTATTTCCACCCAACCATCCATGAGGAGATTGGGTCCATAATCTACTTCAAAGATCCTAGGCAAGCTGAATCCATTCTGACAGAGAACACCAAACTTTTCCAAGATTTTGGCCCCTTCTTCTTCAAACCTGCTTCGGACTGCTCCACTACTTTTGACCATTGGTGGGGACTTATGACTGCCATTATTTTCTGCAAGCCACTTGAAACCTGCCTTCACGATACTTGTATTGATAATCAGGGCCCCATATCCTTGCCTTCCAAGCTTAAGGCTACAGGTATCCTTTCTTCATATACTTCATATCCCTGACTATCTCATGCCTTTTTCTTTTTTTCTCTACAACACTAACTTGTTTGACCTTTGACAGCCAAAATTGGGCCTGCTGCTGAACCATTGGTCAGGGACCAACATAAAGGCAAGGCTCCAATGGATCCAACTACTCAGACAAACACCCCCTCAGTTTTGAAATTAATGGGAGACTCTTTGGCAGCCTGGCAGACACAAACACAGAAAGGAACTACCACTGGTACCCCTATCGAGACAGAGGTCACGGAGAAAAAGAGAGAAGAGCCTTCAATTGCTCCTGCTCTAAGTACAGACCTAAGTGATTGGGATATCCCTCACAGCCAAATGGTTGGCCAAACAACATCAAATCCTTCAGGGCAGCTCTACCAAGTATGCCTTCACTTTACATATTTACATCATCTCAATTTCCATTCACGCCCGACTGATCATTTACTTTTATGCAAAGAAAAAGAAGGAGATTACTCCTTACTGCTACTGATGATGAGGATCCTTCCACTTCTCCTTAACACATTCATCCAATTCCCAGTCCCATCAGCAATGTACCTAGAGAACCCACTCTACAACCAACTCCACCACCACCTGAAGCATCTCAACAAACTTCCTTACAACCTTCTTCACAGTCTTCGCCACAGCAATCTACATAATCTGCATCACAATATCCTTCCACTTCTCCTCAACACATTGATCCAATTCCTAGTCCCATCACCAATGTACCTAGAGAACCCACTGTAGAACCAACTCCACTACCACCTCAAGCATCTCAACAAACTTCTTTACAACCTTCTTCACAGTCTTCGCTATAACAATCTACACAATCTGCATCACACAATCCTTCACAGCTAGAACCTCCTCCTATTGCTCTCAGGGATGTCACAATTGGGGCTGTCCCGATGGAGGTTGATTACCCAGGGGGCACTGAGCCTATTATTGTCCCTTCTGTCTTTAGCCCTCAACCATCACCATCCAACTCCTCAAATTCCCAAACTTTAAACAAAGAATCAGAGAGGATTGATTTTGACATTTTAATCAATAGCCAATCCTTTCCAATAGATGACAATACAAAATCCCCTCAACCAGAAGTTCACAACAACCAAGGTAAATAAAAATACAAATGTGACTGTTCGTTTGAAAAAAAAAAACTTCTCTTTAAGTAGCTAGTATTCTTCTCCAATTTACAGAGGTGGACATAATACATGACTCATCTCCATGACCAATGTCTGAGAAAGAACTTGAAGGTCCTCATGACTTTCCCTTCTTACCAGAACCAGAAAAAGAACCTGAAGGCGTTGATGCTGCCATTTCATCAGTACCCGAAACAACTCCTCCTACTGCCACAACCACAGCCGAACAAGGCCAACTGTCTGCGCGCACTTTATCAGGACAGGTACTACCATTTCCAACCTCATCCTATTTACTCTTTATTACTTGCAAGCATATATTCTCACCAAACTGTTAATGTTCACAAGCCATCGTTCCATGTCAAGATATTTGGATCGAACTTTCTATTCTTCAACAACATCTAGACGAAATATCCCCATTGCCTCAAAGGCTACATCTCTTTCATGCTGAAACTCAACAAACCTTAACCACCTTTATCAACCTCATTAACACCCCAGTTGAAGAAATCATTCTCCACAAACCTGATGAAACCTTGGCCTGTCTTTCTGCTGTTCTAAACCTCTCCCCTAATCCTTTCGCCCCAGTTAACTAAAGCAATTGGCCAAGATCATCACGGAATGGCCAACCCTTTCAGAGATGGTTCAGACTTGCTCGAAGGATATTCAAACCAAAGAAGATTTCCTAAACGACGCCCACACCATATCTACTTCACTCAAACTCAGCCAGCAAACCTCTGTAACCATTCTTGAGCAACACTCAGCACTTGAACTTGAGGAAACCAAACTCATGGTAGAACTTGCCTCTGTTCGGCAAAGAAAGGCTCATCTGCAGCAGCAACATGACCAACTTAATCAAGAAGCAAGGATGATGCTCTCCCAAATTAGACATCGTCCTGCATCAATTTAGACAACTAAAGCTGAGTTGGACCAAGCCCAAGCCATGCTGGCAGATGCTCAATCAGAATGGGGTGTTCTAGCCATTCTCTTCCCCAAATCCTAGAGTAGTTTATATATGTATTCTATTGTATTGCACAGAATGCGTGCTATCTTTCAGACCATTGTGCAGACTTGTTCATTAATGAATATCAATACTCTATTTTTGAATAGTTTGTTGTATGGTTTTTTTTTTTTTTTTTTTTGTGCAATTTTTCTTCGTTTGTGCATTTTTATGAAGTAATCAACTCCCCTTCAAAGTTTCCCACATGGTTGGATAATACTTCTTCACATATCTTCCGTTTATATATTTCATATATGGTTGCCCTTCCAAGGATTCGTTTATGTAAAGGATGTCATACTTCTTCACACCAGTATATCTGTCATGTACAGATGTTTAGTATTTTTATTTAGTATCAAAGTCTACATGTTTAGTGTGTAAAGTCAGTCAGCCAAATATTTCTGAAAATATGTTATCTACAATACACAACTGACGTAAAACACTTACTTACCGACCGATATACTAGAAACAACCAGGCAGTATGCAACATGACATTGTTTGTAGTTTAAAATTTGTGGCACGTTTGCAATTTAAAATTTGTACTTGTTTGTGCCTGTTCACACGTGGATCAACCACAACATGACATGTGCAAAAGTCAGCGTCAGAGTCCATCAGTTACACATATGAAAGGGATTTAGTTTAACTGCACGTGAGGGCCCACATGGTGCAGCAGTTACGAGGATATTGCATGGACTAACTGGGTGGATTACAGAAACGGTCATTGGCAGAATACAGAGCTTGACCTGAAGATGTGAAGTCCACAATGTGCAGGGACAGTTGGAAACATAATAGTAAGGTGGTTTGACAGGAGAATTACAGCAGTTGGTTTACCACATGAATTCCTGTGGACAGATGGACCCCTGTTGGTGCATTATAGTCACTGTTATTTGTTTGTTCTGTGAGATTTTTTTTGTTTTGTTTTGGACAAAATTATGGCATTCAAAAAAAAGTGAACAAACATAATTCACGTGGTAAAAGCGAACAAACATTACTACTTTCAACTTGCATTGTTTGTTGGACAAATATCACATTGCATTGGACAAACATTATTATATTGGTTTTCACAAATATCACATTGCATTGTTTGTTCTGTACCCATAACATTGGAATTATGTGTATCACATTACGTACAGGCCACGATAAAAGCAAACAAACATTACTACTTTCCGTCGTTGTTCCAGTCCTAAACATTGGAATTATGTGTACAATCAATACGCGTGGGAAATTAGTATTATCATAGCTGCGACCTAAAAAGTTGTCACGACAAGCTGATGCAGTAATCCAGTTGTGGTTAGGCATCGAAATTACTCTCGTACTGGCAGGCCATGATAAAATCGCTGCCCTATTTGTTGTAATTGCAATCAATCACATGCACGAAAGATACTCGCCGATTTTTGAATTATTCACATCCATAATGAAGTCAAGCACCAACTTCTGACGCATAGAAAGATGAAACTATGTAGAGAAAGCGAATAACACAAATCAGGTTCAGTTACAGCGGTAGGAAATAAATGGATTTATTTCGCAATTGGAAATGAAGCGGTAGAATGTACCTTGTGTAGACCCTGGGTATATCAGGCCGCTGCATGTACTTGATCACAAACATACCATAGTCGAAAGTGCTACAAATGAAATGTAACATTCAGTTTCTCATAAATATAAGCAGGTTCGTTAAATGAGTCATTCAGGAGTCAAGTAAATGTGACGCATGGTTTGTGGATTACTTGTCCAGCTGTTGTAATGGCCTTTTTTCTAACATGCGGACGTCAAAGGTACGCACATCTATAGCATATTCATTTCCAAACTGTAGTTGCAGTATGGCATGCATTGTTTGAACCTGTTGCAGAATGAGACGGTTAGTTTATGTGAAGGATGCGATAGTGTGGAAGCAGATTTGTGAAATTCAACACGACATACTAACATTTTTACCGTATTCAGCTTGTTGGTGTCCAGTGTGGCGGATGCCAATGAGTCAAATAGGTACGCCACACGGTCTACCATATTTATTTTTAGGCACAACCAATGTACTCCTCTATAATTGAAATGCATGTAAATCTACACATAAATACAAGTGAAGACATTGTTTAGAGGGCATGCGAACATGTACGCACTTTCATATTTACATTGACATTCATGTAAATGGGATCGACATTCATATTACCGATGTTCATATTAAATCTACTCGCTTCAATGAGATAGATATTCATATTACCTTTTGACATGCATCAAGCACCCCAGTATATCTGTCATGTCCAAAATATGATTTGACGATATTTTCATGGTTCAGAGGTTGAGTTTTTTGATTTAGTATCAAAATCTGCATGTTTGGTGTGTAAAGTTCAGTCAGCCAAAGTTTTCTGAAAATATGTCTTCTACAATACACAACCGACCTAAAACACTTACTTACCGACAGATATACTGGAAAGAACCACGCAGTATGCCTCCCGTCTTTGTGTACTTGCCGCTGTCCGTTAGTCAATTGAACCGCGACAAAGTTGATTGGCAGGAACATTGTAACAAACGAGGTAACTTGCGAAATAAGTTTGCAATTTGTTTAAATGTAATACAAAATAACAATGTCCCTTCATGGAAATGTCCACCATGCAAATATAGTGGAAATAACATTGTCAGATGCCACAACTTACAGTGTCGGATAGCCATGCCCCTGGTTTAAGCATGCGCATGTCACGTCGCGTAGCACATTCGCAAGGCATTTCATGAAGATTCATAGACACGACAATGTCCCTACATTAAACGTGTGGGGGCCGGATAATTTGAAGAATCAGAAGCGTACTCTAGAAAACAGATATTACTCGGCTCTTTCCTGCACGATCAGGAAGCCGAATAAAATAGATAAGCTGAGTAGATACTGAACTATGGAGCCGAGTAAATAAAAGGATAATGAGTGAAAAGTGGACCTGGCCCCGAGGCCCAGGAAACGAGTATAAATAAAGAAACAATAGACTAAGAAAGGTGTGTGAGAATTGTTGTGCTTAATTTAGAATATAAGTAATCTTGAGAGTTGAGGCTGACTTGTCCGTCGGAGTGCTAATTCCGGCACCCCCAACCGGAGTGTTTATTCCTTTTCAGGTGACTATCAGCGGATCATGAGCGTCCCCCAAGATCAGAAAAGTATTTCCAAACCACTTCTCCATAATTGACGCCGTCTATGGGAATACTCAAGCATATCCATGGCGGGCGTGACGGAGGACCCTCCAATAGTCACTGATGAAACCACGCAGATAGACGATTTCACTCCAACAAACATGCATGGACCGGAGATTATCCCAGCAAGACGCCTTTGCACTTCGCCTCACCTTCGACTCCAGAGCATGAGGCAATGCAAGCGATTAGGGAACAGGTAAAGCAGAACGAGCAAAGGTTGGAGAACATGAACGCTGAGAACGAGCGTCTCTATCAGGATTTGGCCTTGGAAGTGGCAAAGTCCAAACAAGCCGTACGCCAAGATCCAGAACGACCTCTGAAAGCAGGTGGTCGACGACCTCGAGCCTGGCAACAAGACGCTGATAGCGACTCCGACTCATTATCCCTGGAGCCCAGAAAGAGGGGTGAACCAATCAACTCAGTCATGTCCAAAGTTGAACACATTCCGTCCTTCAAATGGCTGTCCAAAGTGGTGGGACCTCCCGATACGAGAAGACGGGATAGGCGGTGTGAATATCAAAACGATCATGGTCATGACACCGACAGTTGCTATGCTTTGAAAGACCACCTTGAGGAGTTGGTGCAAGATGGTCAGCTCCAGCAACATGTCCGAAAGAGCGTAACCAAAACAGTTGCACTGCGGCAGGATTTGCCTCCGCTCGGCGTTATTCATATGATATACAGCTTGCCAACGCCTCCAACCGTGCATGCAATTCAGTCACACCCAGTACCCCAAAAGTAACTTACGCCAGCAAAAAGGCCATGTGAAGCTCCGAGTATTACCTTCAACGATTCTGATCTTATCGACATAACAGTCCCCTACATTGATCCACTGGTTATTGAACTACGCGTATGCTGAGTTACCGTTGAGCGCGTTCTCATAGACCAGGGGAGTACTTCGGAGGTTATGTATCACAAGACCTTCATCAAACTCGGCTTCAACGAATCAGACCTGTTCCTGGCTCCTTATCCACTATTCGGCTTCAACGCAAATCCAGAGTATCCGTTGGGAAAAATCACACTACCCATTCGAGCGGGCTCCCGAACAGTGGATGTGGAATTCTTGGTCATCAAGCTTCCTTCGCCGTATAATCTCATCATGGGGTGAACTTGGTTGCATACAATGCGCGCCGTTCCAAGCACCTATCATCAACTACTGCGCTTCCCGACAGAACACGGCATTGAGCAAATCCGTGGTTCCCAACAATCGGCACAGGCATGTTATGTCCTTTCCGGAAAGACGCCAAAGGAGTTGCAAGTTAATTCCATTGAGGGGTCGGATCGAGACAGCCTCGACGATGTCGGGCGACTCCCAAATGAGAAGCCACAGAAGACCTAGACCGAGTTAAGATTGATAGCAATCTAGAGAGGTTCTTTATGGTCGGCGCCTCCCTGAGTCAAGCCGATCGACAGCAGCTAGTATCCTTCCTGCTCGGCAATCTTGATGTATTCGCGTGGACTCCATATGAAATGTCGGACGTAGACCCATCTGTTTCGGAGCACCGTTTGAATGTTGACCCTAAGTACAAGCCGATCATTCAGAAAAGCCGACGATCAGCCACAAAGCACACTACCGTCGTCGTTGAAGAGATAGACCGGTTGTTTGATGCCGGAGCAATCAGGGAAGTGACTTACCTCACATGGCTCTCTAATACTGTGGTTGTGAAGAAGAAAAATGAGACTTAGCGAGTCTGCGTTGATTTTACGGATCTAAACAAAGCCTGCCCCAAAAACTGTTTTCCTCTTCCCAGGATAGACCAACTTGTAAATGTTACGGCGCGTCATCAGTGTACGAGCTTCCTTGATGCCTACAGAGGTTATCATCAAATCGCTATGCATCCGGAGGACCAAGAGAAAACTGCATTCCTCACCCCAAGAGATACCTATTGCTATAAGGTTATGTCTTTTGGGCTAGAGAATGCAGGGGCAACCTACCAGAGATTGGTCACCACCATGTTCTAGGAGCAACTCGGCAACACTATGGAAGTGTACATTGACGATATGGTGGTCAAGTCCAAGGAAGAGTAGAATCATATAGCCGATCTGGAAGAGACATTCGGCATCCTACCCAAATATGGAATGAAGTTGAACACTTCCAAATGTGCATTTGGTATCGGCTCTAGCAAATTCTTGGGTTACATTGTCAACCACAGAGGAATTGAAGCCAACCTAAGGCAAATCACAGCAATCCTGGGCCTCGGCTCCCCTCGTTCAGTAAAATAGGTTCAAAAGTTGATAGGGATGGCCGCCGCACTCAATTGGTTCATCAGTCGGTCCACAGATCGCTGCCAACAATTCTTTCATACACTACGACAGGGCAAGGCTTTTGAATGGTCCGCCGAATGCGAAGCCGCTTTCAATGGCCTGAAGACCTACCTCCGCTCAACACCACTCCTGACAACACCCTCTGCTAGCCACCTGCTCATTTTGTATCTGGTAGTTTCTGACCGAGCCGTCAGCGCCGTACTGATAAAGGAAGAGCTGAGAGAGCAGCGGCCAGCGTATTATGTGAGCAAGGCAATGGTTGACGCTGAAACACGCTACCTTCCACTAGAAAAGCTCATCTTAGCCCTAGTCATGGCGGCAAGGAAGCTGGTGCATTACTTCCAGGGGCATAGCATTGGGGTGTTAACAGATTATCCCCCCCGATCAGTACTACGCAGTGCGGAAGCATCTGGACGTGTTTCAAAGTGGGCTCTGGAACTCGGCCAGTACGATATTCAGTTTCTACCCAGAACCTCAATCAAGGGATAGGTGCTTGCCGACTTTGTCGCCGAATTCACTGGGGGCCTTGCCGACTTCAAGTCTGATGAAATTCGACCAAAACCGAACTGGAGGATTTTGTTGGGGACATTTGGCAGTTGTATTGAGATGGATCGTCCAACCAGCGGGGCAGTGGAGCCAGAGTTGTAATCATGGCCCCCGACGGCGCAATAATTGAGCAGGCCGTCAAGCTCGGCTTCGAAGCATTAAATAACGAAGTCGAATACGAAGCCCTTCTAGCCGGTTTGTGGAATGTGCATATCTTGGGTGCTTGGCATTTGCTTGTGTTTTGCAACTCAAAACTGGTGATCAATCAGCTGAAAGGGGAGTACGCGGCAAGAAACGACCGTATGGCAGCCTACATGAAAACGACCAATTTCTTGTTGGCAAAATTTGACCATCATGAGTTGAACCAGATAACACGTGATCAGAACACCCATGCAGATGCCTTGGCTTGCCTAGCCTCCGCAATCAACTCAAAGATTAAATGGACCATCGGAGTAGTTTCATCCCGGAGCCAAGCATTGGCCCTTCAGAGGAAGTCCATACCAACATTACAGAATCTGCACCAAGTTGGATGGATCCTATTGTTGCATTCCTATCTTCTGAACAACTCCCAGAGGACAAGAAAGAAGTGCACAAGCTGCAAAACAAAGCCATGCGATACTACTTGGATCCGCAAGGAAGGCTTTATGACAAATCCCTCTCTGGTCCATATTTGGAATGTGTGCACTCGGACAAAGTCGAGGAGCTTCTGACTGAGATACACGAAGGCAGTTGTGGTGCCCATTCTGGCGAACGCTCTTTGACCCATCGAGCTATAACGCAGGGGTATTATTGGCCGACAATAAGAGCGGACGCCGAATGTTATGCAAAAAAGTATGAACAGTGCCAGAAGTTCTCCCCATTAAACCATTTGCCTGCTGAAGAGTTGAACTCTATCATCAGTCCCTAGCCGTTCACCCAGTGGGGGCTTGATATCGTAGGACCACTGCCGAGGGCCCTAAGGAACAAGCGATACCTGATCGTCGCAACAAATTACTTCACGAAATGGGTCGAAGCGGAGGCATTAACACACATTCGGGATGCTGATGTTAAGCGCTTTGTGTGGAGGAACATCATAACACGATTCGGCATTCCAAGAGCTCTTATCTCAGACAACGGCACCCAGTTTGATTGTGGCGTGTACCGAGAGCTGTGTAGCAAGTACGGTATCCGGCCTTACTTTTATACGTCGGTTTACCCCCAAAGTAATGGTCAAGCCAAAGCCACTAACAAATCCATCTTGGATGGTATCTAGAAGAGGCTGGAGAAAACCAAAGGCAAATGGGTCGAAGAGTTGCCAAGTGTATTGTGGGCCCATCGAACTACGTCGAGAAGATCAACCGGAGAAACACCGTTTGCCCTATGCTTTGGAACCCAAGCGATCTTACCCCTGGAGATCGGCCACCCAACCCTCAAGTCGCAAGTTTTTGATAAGGGCCGAAACGACATGATGCTGGCTTTGGATTTGATTCTAATCGAAGAATGAAGAGACCGAGCCCTTGCGTCCATGGCACAGTACCAGTAGCAGCTGGCAAAGTCGTATAATCAACGCGTACAGCTACGTCGCTACACACCAGGAGAGTTGGTCCTGAAGAAGGTGCTTCCAGCCGACAGGAAATCGGCCGATGGAATACTGGGTCCAAACTAGGACGGCCCCTACCAGATTGATTCTATTGTGTGAGCGGGGGCGTACCGGCTGAAAGATATATCAGGAAGGAATCTCCCACGGCCTTGGAATTCAACGCATTTACGTAAATTCTATCATTGACCCGATTTGTGGGACTCGATATTTGTACAAATTTCACTTCTACAATGCGAAGTTTCTTATTTCTTAAATCACGTGATTCAGTTTACGAGCTCTTTGGGCCGATAAAGCCTCCAGATTCGGAGCGCCCTTCGTGGATATCACGATTGGCCGATTAAGCCTCCGGATTCGGAGCGCACTTCGTGGATATCACGATTGGCTGATGCAAGTCTCTAGATTCGGAGCCCCACTGGCGCACGACGTCTTTGGGCCGTTAAAGCCTTCAGATTCGGAGCGCCCTTCGTGGATATCACGATTGCCCGATGCAAGTCTCCGGATTCGGAGCCCCACTAGCGCACGACGTCTTTAGGCCGAATTCGGAGTGCCCTTCTTAGATATCACGATTGGCCGATGCAAGTCTCCGGATTCGAAACCCTACTGGCGCACGACGTCTTTGGGCCGTTAAAGCCTCCAGATTCGGAGCGCCCTTCGTGGATATCATGATTGGCCGATAAAGCCTCTGGATTCGGAGCGCCCTTCGTGGATATCATGATTGGCCGATAAAGCCTCCGGATTCGGAGCGCCCTTCGTGGATATCAAGATTGGCCGATAAAGCCTCCAGATTCAGAGCACCCTTTGTGGATATCACGATTAGCTGATGCAAGTCTCCGGATTCGGAGTGCCTTTCGTGGATATCACAATTGGCCGATTAAGCCTCCGGATTCGGAGCGCCCTTCGTGGATATCACGATTGGTCAATGCAAGTCTTTGGATTCGGAGCCCCTCTGGTGCATGACACCTTTGGGTCGGTTAAGCCTCCCTATTCGAAGCCTTATCAACGCATGACGCTTTAGAGCTGATAAGGTCTCCCTGTACGGAGCCTCGTCGGGGCATTACGACTTTGAACTAATAAAATGCCCCGAATTCGGAACCATGTAAATGTTACAATGAAAGTATGCAAACGTTCGGAATGAAATGCTTATACAGTGAAACACGAAATACGTGTATGCCGAATAAATATTCAATGTTTATACATTTATTCAAAAATTTACGCAATAAAACACAAAACATACAAACACGGGAGTGCTGAATGAAAATTATAATAAAACATTTCATTCAATCAGGCAATAATTACATAGTTTTGAACGCGCTCTGCGTTCAAACGTTACAATGTGTTTTTATACGGTGTCGCCCTCATCCTCACTCTGCTCGACTTCAAAGGCGGAAAAGGGAAAATGGTTACGTTGGTAGAGTGGCAATGCCAAATCGACACCTGCTGCTCGGAGAGCTTCCTCGACCTGAAGCGCCTTGATCCAACCGTGCTTAAATCCACGATTTTCATATCGGCAAACTTCCTCGGCAAGCTTTTCCTTGGTTTTCTGTATCCCTACTTTCCGGCCTTCATGGAAGCCTTTTTCATAGGTCCTCTCCTTCGCGGACTCAATTGCGAACATGCTCGCCGTATCGCGGTCGGCAAGCGCGGTACTGATAAGCCGCTGGGTAACCATTTCTTCCACGATTTGGTTAGCCTGTCCGGCGGGTTGTGTCTGAACGATCTTGACCTTCCTTAGCTCACGCTCAGCCGCTTTCGTGTGAGCCTCCAAGCTTCGAATGCGTTCATCCTTCTTCTCAATTTCTCGGCGGGTAGTACGGAGACGCATGCCGATTTCGTAGGCGGAGTAGAGCACCTTCACTGCACCGTGAATGCCTTCACGAAACACTTCGAAGTCCTGCCGACCTACCATCGACTACTGGACCTTGGGTGGAAAAATCTGTCGAGCAAACTCAACTGCTACATTTGGATCTCGAATGATCGAGTCCGCCTCTGTCATGGGTCTATTCCCCACGAAGACTGCAAAACTCAATGGGCGTGGGTTCGCGTCGAGCGCCCTTCCAGCACGGGGTTGTAGGGATTTGCCATGTGGCTCATTGTCCCTCCTAGGCGACCTACTTCAATGACGAGGAGATTGACGTCTCTCCCGATCCGTCAAAATCCTACCTCCCGCGCGCGAAGGTTTGCCACTTCGATCCATGTCTCCTTCCAGCTCAGTTAGCGTCCTCGCTTCCCCTTTGCTGTTAAAAAAGAGTCTATTCAACATTCGCACTTGTTTAATCTTCCTTAAAGAGCTAGACTGAGTTATTCACTGAGCACATAAATAGGACGTCCATTCATTTATTCCCTACGAGGGCAGCACCTCCGAGGCAATCTCATTAATATTGGAAATCTCAATAGCCCGGCGCTGACCGAGTCATGTGCCCCCATCAAACATTGTTATTCGGCAGCCTTAACGTCCGCAAAGGCAGATTCATCTCAATATTCATATGCTTGTGTTATTCGGTGTTTGATGTTCATGAACCAGCTGGGGCAAGGGTAGATTCATCAATCTATTCGGCTTGAGTGCCCCAGCCATTCCACGAATCGATTAATCAGTACAATATTCGGCACCTCATGAATTCATTTTGATTAGAATAGATCCATAAATTTAATTGATTTTTAAGTTCGCGGTCTCACGGAGAGCAAGGGCAGATTCATCAATCTATTCAGCCTGAGTGCCCCAGCCACCTCATGAAGCGACTTAATATTCATAAGCTCGTGATTATTCAACTTTTAATGTTCATGAACCAGCTGGGGCAAGGTCAGATTCATCAATCTATTCGGCTTGAGTGCCCTAGCCGCCCCATGAAGCGATTTACTAATAGAATGCCCACGACCGAGTGCCCTAGCTGCCTCATGAAGCGACTTAATATTCATAAGCTCGTGGTATTCAGCGTTTAATGTTCATGAACCAGCTAGGGCAAGGACAGATTTATCAATCTACTCAGCTTGAGTGCCCCAGCCGCCCCATGAGTCAATTTACTAATAGATGCCCATGAACTAATCCTATTCGGCGCCACAGTACTGAAAGGCAAAGCTCTTCATTAATATCAAAAACTGCGTACAAGTAATATTGAAATGGAAAGGAAATTTTCATTAATAAATTGAGCACAGAAGTAACTAATTTATACATGAAAATTACCTTGTACTAACATAACTAATTCAGACTCAAGTGGCTCAACGTCCACTTGCTCGTATGGAATTGGCAAGGCCAATGTAACTCCACGGCAGCAAGAGCCTTGAGCCACCCATGTTTGAATCCCCGATTCTCGAATTTGGGGACTTCTTCTACGTAATCTTTAAAGGCGGCGCTCTTTCCAGCCTCGAACGCTGCAGAAGCCTTAGAGTCGGCTCTTTCCTTGGCCTTCTTCAACTCTTTTAACTCGGCCTCCACCTTGGCAAGCGCCTCCTTGACTAACTTGAGCGATTCCTTACTCGCGTTCGCTCTACCCTCGGCTTCGGATCTGAGTTAGTCAGCAGTCCGAGCCCTTTCCTTCTCAGCTTCGGCTTGAGCGCTTTCCATTGCAGCCCTCATCGCCTCAAACTCGGCCCTATTCCTCTCACCTTCAGCTTCAGGCTTCAAGCTGCCAATTCTTTTAATGGCATCGTGATGCCGGCGGCCTAGTTCGACTATCCTTCCAACCGTCTGCAAAACAAGGAGTTGGGATAAGCACATACTAAGAAATATCGTACGAAAACCAAACCAAACAAGAAAAAGAGTCACATACCAGAAGGGTCGATTGGGTAACTAACGCTACAGCTACCAAATCCGGCTCTCCTAGAAAGGTGGCCTTGTCACCTGGTAGCGAAACTGAGGCGGCCAAGCTCAACGTTACGGTTGGATCCTTCATGGAGGATGCGTCAGAGGAGATCGACGTGTTTTTGATCTCTGGCTGAACAACGAAAGGAACCACGTCCGATTCCTCTAATCGAGGCCGTTTGCCAGCAGGGCTATCCTCCGAGCCGACTTCTCCCTTGGCGGTATGTTTTTCGCCCCATCCTTCTGGAATCAACTGTTCTTCCGTAAACTGCTGGTCGACGTCCTTCTCTGTCTCAGCCACAATAACTTGAGCCGTCTCTTCTCCAATAACGGTTTGCAAAGACTTAATCGGGGCAGGTTCAGAACGGGCGACCTTGGCTTTCTTTCGGGCGGCCATTCATTCGGCATTTCTCTTTCGCGCCATCTGTGTAAGATTTTCCCCAGCTATACCTTCAGAAAAAGAGCCGGGTAGGTCTTCCAAATTTATAAAAATATCTCCGAAGGAAAACTCCGCCCGACCCGAAGTAGACGGCGAGTTAGGCTGGTTAAGACCGGCTGCCTCGAACGCTGAGTTTAGAGCTTCGTCGACCTCTTCGGCCTCCGCAGCAAACTCTCTCGTTGGTTCGGCAACTACCTCGACCACCGACGCTACGTCTTGCTCCGAATTGGAAGCTTCGAGACCAATTTGCCTAAGGGTCTTGAAGTTGGGGAAGATTAGAGCCGTAAGGTGATGTTCGCCGGTCGGGATCGGAATGTTGTCCGCAGCCGAGAACGTAGTATAAGTAGGCTCGTACCGCAAGAGTATATGGGCGGATCTCCCTTGTTTTTGTACGTTTGGATGGCCAAAATACTTTAGTGCAGTCCTAATTTCCGCAAGGACTGCGTCGTCAGCCGAGGTCAAAATCCTCTTCAACTTATTGCCTGCAAAAATAAAGAATTAGACTTGAAGAAAAAGCCAAATAAAAGAAAGATCAATAGACACAAGGGGTTACACGGCAACTTGGTTCACCCCTCTTTCTGGGAATAGGGTCTAGGAGATCTTCGCCCTCGCCGAATTCCCAGTTGCCATGGACATTGACCATTACATCGTCAACTTGTTTGCCAGAGCTAGCAAGCATGGTCACCAAGTAATGGTCGGTGTCCTTGGCCCTGAGAAAATAGCGCTCGAGCCGACTAGAGGATTTGGCTAAGGTGTAACAGTGCCGAATCGCCGAAATGCCAAGGTTGATCCTAAGGCGCCGATTCAACCCTACGATTCCCATTATGATTCGAAAGAAATTCACATTGGGTTGGGAAGGAATCAAACCCCAATGGCGGAGGACGACCCTAAGAAATGGGTGAAGGGGAAAACGAACCCCGCCCTCTGCAATGGATAAGAGAGGAAAAACGATGGTATTTTGGTCTTCCCTCTCCATGTCAAGGGTATTATCCGTTACTAGAGATAGATGGACATCGTCAGGGATAGAGAAATGTCGTCGGAACCCAGAAATTCGACCCTTGGAAAGGAGGTCTTTCAAATGTTTAGCCATTCTCGTAAGGACCCAAGGATATTCTAAATAAAAAATAAATACGAAAAGTAGGATTACAAAGAAAAGAGAAGAAAACTTATGAAAAGCAAAGGAGACAAGAAGAGACGGAGAGGAGTTGTAGAAAACGCGAGTCAGAGAAGAGATACCAACTGGCAATCCAGGGGGCTCAAATATTCGAAAAAGCGTGCATTCGAAGGGACAGAAGTTTCAAATCGTGATAAATGCGAGAGAAGCACGAATGAGGCAGGAAAGCGTTACAATGACCAAAAAGCACGTACGCGTTCTGACATGGATTAGGGAGAGGATTAGCTGCCAAATTTTTGACTTCCCAGACTAGAAGCCAAACACGCCGACTAACTGGTGCTAGTAGGGGTGTTTGGGGGGCAATTGTGGGGGCCGGATAATTGGAAGAATCAGAAGCATACTCTAGAAAACAGATAATACTTGGCTCTTTCCTGCACGATCAGGAAGCCGAATAAAATAGATATGCCGAGTAGAAACTGAACTATGGATCCGAGTAAATAAAAGGATAATGAGTGAAAAGTGGACCTGGCCCCAAGGCCCAGGAAACGAGTATAAATAAAGGAACAACAGACTAAGAAAGGTATGTGAGAATCGTTGTGCTTAATTTAGAATATAAGTAATCTTGAGAGTTGAGACTGACTTGTCCGTCGGAGTGCTAATTCCGGCACCCCCGACCGGAGTGTTTATTCATTTTCAGGTGACTATCAGTAGATCACGAGCGTCCCCCAAGTTCAGAAGAGTATTTCCAAACCACTTCTTCACAAAATGTATCCATGAACCAGTAAGAAGCAACCTACAGCCTAGTAAAACTTAAACGTATCTGGCTTAATTCTACAACATAATATTAGTTTTTTCTGTTGTAGAACTATGGTAGATATTCCTGATTCTACTACTCTCCAATCCAATTAAGATTAGTTTTAAGTTTTTCAAAAAATAAAAATAAAAGAAAAAGTTTTAGATATTACAACTTATGACATGTCTAATAGTATTTGCTAAAATAATATGTGAAAATTTAAATGCCCATTTACAGGTGAGCAAGTTAAAAAAAAAACCACATGTATTTTATAAACTGGAGCCAACAATATCCCAAAATGACCAAAATGGCAAATGTAAGCAAACTAGAAGAAAATAGCTAGGGAAAATTGCACTTCAGTATAAGTTTTCAAAAAAAATTGCAAATCATTGGTAAACTTTATTAAGTTTCATAATTAAAATTATAACGTTTTCCGTGAATTTGTAAATATTTTGTGAAAATATCAGTGATTTGCAATTTTCCCAATAGTTGTATCTGTGCAAGATAAGACCAAGAGAAGAAAACTTCAGACAGGAAATTTAGCCAGTGATCTTTCCCTAGGCCACTGCATTAAATTCAAAGAAAATCCTACATATGACATGGATAAACCCATCATACGAAAATCAAAATCATACAGAATAAAAAATTAAAGAACTGATAGCTACAAAAATCAAATAAACATAGCACGATAAATGAAAATTGTGGAATTCAAACTTATTTCACAAATACTACGGAACAGGTTAATTGCGAGTACTAAACTCATCTGTGCCTTTCATTTTTTCTGTCGTCAAGTACAGAGTCAAAAACTTTGTGTTCGGTCACTGATAAAACCTCTATGCTCTCCAGTGTCATCAAGTCCTTCTATCAATATAAACAATCAAGTAACATCAACTCCTCCTATTAATATAAACAATTAACTAATTGAACACAGTTCTAAAAATAAATTTACAAAATACATAACACATCCTTATGTATCTAAAATTGATGAAGCGATGTCTAACCTCTGAATGGAACCGCTTCTCCAACCTGTGTAGTTTGGACAGGACTTTGTCCGAAATTTGTAAGACAATTGTACAACATTTGTTAGTGCAAACTTGCACTAGAATGACAAATATTAAAATACAACACAAATAATGGTTCAATTATGATCAGTAATGCTGTCGGCATCAATTGGTAATGAAACATACGAAAGGTGAAGTGGTGCGGCGACTTGGGAATTTTTATGCAGTAAGTCGAGTACTTATTTTGCTATCGTTGCACGAATGCATATCCCCTACGTCTGTGGCTTCAACACCTCTTCCTCTTCCTCTTCCCTTTCGTCTGCCTGTTACAATTTGTCATGCTCCCAATGTTTTGGCAAGCTTACCAGCAGAAGGATGCACATTGTCTGCTTCTCCTCGCATTGGAGGCAAGGTTTGCAAATCATCAAAGGAAGGTAAACTCTCTTTCGCAACGTTCTTGATGGCCAGAAACTGAACCGAAAGAGATTTGCTTTCTTCGTTTGTGTATGTTTCCTCCAAGGCAAGGCCACGGTTGTTGTGTGTGTCCCCAACTTCTTGGACGGTACGTAACTGTCCAATGTGCATATCAATTATCTCATTGGACAACATTTCATTCACATTATTGTCCTCCCAATCCACCCATTGTAAATCTTGAAGATTACCCTCTATTGGGCTACCATAATAATTTGAGAAGACCACGTCGCCGTCATGTAACTCGATTCCCACGCTAGGGTGAACACCTTTTCCTCTGCGCGAGGTAATTGTGCTGTTTCCGATAAACCTTCCAACACTTGCTACATCATTTGCTTAATTTCAGCAATATGTGTCTGTTCATTAAACGGTTGTTTCCCAGACAATATAGCTGCAACCAGTTGGTTCAGCATTCCTTTGAGTTCACCAATGTTGGAGGATATGTTAATGTTACAATTTCTTTTAGTCGATTCCACCTAATCACACAAACACATACATTAACTTGCTATGATATTTCATCTTCAAGTAACCTCTGTGAACTGTGTGAAGCATGTGTACTGATTACTTTTGCTTACCTTTGCATTGTCAGTAACTTCCTTCCCTCAGAAATTGAGCAACATGTCCCTTATTTCCGCATTGTTGTGAAACACTTGCTTCATGGTTTCCTTCAGTTCACCAATGTCGGACTCAACCTTGCTCAAACGAACTTCATCAATCCGTGGTTTCTGTTTGTTATTGACATGGTGTGTGTCGATTGCGTCATCAATGTCGTTGCTTTTCTTTATTGTTGGATGAAACTCCACCTAACATAGTTGTCAAATTAGGATTCAAATCATGAATGAAAATGGTAATGTACTGAATCGTTAATCGATCTCAACTGTGAATCATAAAGTTTCGGTCCGCTTTCTTAAGTTGCACACAACGTATGTGTACACACTTACATATTATATCTAATAAAAATTAATTACTCCATTTGTCTGAAATGAACAAAGAATTTGTTGTAAATGATGCTCATCTGGTGTGGATAAAAACTTCATAGTCGATCCCATGTTTACCACTTGACCTTTTCCCATTTAGATAAACAAAGACAAACTTTCAATTACAAACTAACTAACAATAACTGAACGACAATGTTTTGACCTTTTTACAAGGTTAAAAAACCAAAATCTTCAAGCTTTTCCAAAAATCTGACTTCAAGGCTTAACCAAAATTCATTTGATAACGGAAGTAGTACATAAAATTGAATTTGTAAGGCTACAATGTTGTCTAGATGGAAACTTCATGTTTTTCCCGCAAAAGTTTGAGTATTTGAGAGTAAATAGAGAGGGATAAGGTGAAAATATGGCATACGCTAAGGAATGAGTCACTGTTTGTCACTGCTTGTCACCTAGTCATAGGAACACAAATTCAGTCTGTCACTATTTCCATAACACAGGTAGGGAAATGCTGTCAAATGTGCACAACGAATTGGTTGATTACCACATATTGCTCCAACATTTGCTTCCTTCCCATACGTCGTCGCGTCTCTCGTATTTCAGCATCACCCCAATCATTTAGCCGAGGGATGGAGCGTGTAGTAGTCGACGTACTCTTACAGGGAGGGGCAAAACGATCCAAGTAAAATAGCTGCATTATGAGGGGGAAAAGATATTTAGTATACAGTTTCGAGCAAAATATTTTGTATTCGTTAACAATGTATACAACTTACAACACAATCATATCTATGTGTTTTTGTGTCTCGACGGCAGAATCCCCATGCAGCTTTCCGGTTAAAAAGATAACCTCTTTCTGGTTACAAAAATGTGGCCCGTACAAGTATATTTGTCATGTTGTTCAATAATAGGTAAGTTTGTATTTCGCAACGACTGCCATTTTATTGAACCATATGCATAGCAATGGATGAAATATGTAATCGGCATGGTACAAACAAACAACGGTCGATTACGCTACCATTAGAAGGAAAACACATCCAGTTGCCTCGCGCTGACCTTTCATCTTATACTTTCGAACACCTTTGACAAGGAATTGCAGTGTCAACTTTGCTCAATTACATGCCCTCATACCGGTCACGTCCTTCACGGCATGAACGAACGATAGGCTCAAGGCAGTCATTATGGTAGGACACAATATGGCCCCCAACACGTACAGTGCAAACTTCTGCCGAAACTCGTCGTCCGCACCATCACTCTCAGTCAGATAAACTCTCACTCTTACTCTCCCTCACTCTCACTCTCACTCTCACTCTCACTCTCACTCTCCCTCACTCTTACACTCACTCCTTCTCCACCGAACCCAACCTGACCGGTGACCACTCCTGACGGCGACCCACTCGTAAACCCAACCCACCGTTGTAGCCCTCATTTTCTCTGCTTCACAAACCATAGCTCCACCGCGGCCACCATCGGCTGTAGCGAAGGAATTTGTTGAGGAGAACGTGGGCTTTCAGGCCATAGATGAACCAGGTTTGTTCTCCAAACACTGAAATCAAAAAGTTAGGGTTGTGATTGACAAAATAGATTTGAAATTTGGAAATTAGGGCTTCAAAAATTAGGGCTTTCAAAATTACTCATTCAAAATTAGGGCTTTGAAAATTACTGTTATGCACATAGATAAATGGTATGATTGATAAATGTGGAACATATTGTGTGGAACATATATGCATTTACCTTTAAGAGTTAAAGTATAATTTTTGTAGAACGTAGTATGATTATGCAGAAAGTGATCGAACATAAAATGAAAGGATCACATCTTTGCATAACATAGTATGATTATGCAGATTGATAATCAGTTGAACAAATGCATATAGCTGTGTAATTTTCAATGTGTGATTGATAATTGAATTTTGGTGTATTTGTTATCAATCACGCATGATTTGTTGTAATGAACTGCTATCAACTAATATGTTAGCTACGTGAATTGAATTAACTATTATCAACATTGATAACTATTATCAAACTGAACTGAAATGTTCATAACTATTACTGATTTGTTGATAAGCATTTCAGCGTGCTTTGTTAATAACTATTTCAGTTTGATAACTCTTAGTTTAATCACACTCTTCAACAATCTGCCCATAATCATTTCACTTCAGTATGATTTGTTGATAATAGTTGTGTAACATGTGTGATTGATAATTGAATTGACATTGAACTGATATGTTTGTAAAACTGCCATGTTTGTTCAGTTTGAAAATGCTATGTGTGTAACATGTGTGTAATTAATCACAAATGCTATATTTGAAACTAAAGAAAATGACTGACATTGAACTGCCATGTTTGTTCAAATGCTATTAACAGTTTAGTCTGTGTAACCTCTGTTCAAATGCTATTAAACATGGTGGTTTGAACAAATAGATGTTTTCAGTAAAGACACACTCTGTCCCTCAAATTCAAATAGAACTGCTATTAACCCCATCAAACACAAGCATAAGATTACAACAATAGCAACATAAGATTACAACCGAGGCTGCACAATTGTGGAAGAACTGCTGCCATATATATTGTAAGAACCAATGAGAATGGAAATCAAGGGCGTTTGTTCTTTGTTTGCCCATCAAAATATGTAAATATGTATTGGAAATTTTAATCCTTTAGTAATCACATTAATATTTGTCGTATTCAACTAACTGATTGTCATGCATTGTAGAGTACCACTCCCACTCCCTATTACAATTACTTCAAGTTCGTGGATGAAGATGATGAAGACGTTACGTCCAGAATCCATTCCAACACTAGAGCTTGTGATGCTATAACAGTAGAAGACTTTAACGATGTAAGGACGAGGCTTGATGACTTGGAAAATGACCATGGTCGAAGGCTTGAAAGGATAGAAAATAATATCAAAGTGATGGTGTATTTCATTATATTTTCTATCATTTTGTACTTGATCATGTAACTTTTGTACTTTATTGTATTTTGGGAAATTGAATGGAAGTTTGTACCAGTTTTGGTTGTATTGTACTTCATGGTGTAACTAATGTTTATGGAATGAATTTTATTATGATGTAACTTATGTAACTTAATAGCTTTGTGGAATGAATTATGGAATGAATGTACGGAATGAATTTTATAAGTTATTATGATGTAACTTATAATTTTATTATGGAATGAATTTTGGGAAACATTGGTCTCATTGTTAGAGCTTTGTGGAAGATATTTGGCAGATCTGTGGATGAATTTTGTGGATGCTATGTGGATTCATTTTTGTGGATGCTATGTGGATTCATTTTGTGGATGCTTTGTGGATGACTGAATTTTATGGGTGCCTTGTCACTTATTTGTGGCCTGTTATCTGTTGCAAGTTCTGTTATCTGGGTGCATGAATTTTGGTTGTAATGAACAACTTCTGTTATCTGTTGCAGGTTTGTTTGTAATGAACAGATTTGGCAGATCTGTTATCTGTCAACTAGTATCTGTTTGTCACTTATCTGTGGCCTCAACTATTATCTGTTAGCAAGTTTAAAGCAGATTTGGCAGATCTAGTTTTTGATGCTTTGGTTCTGTAGCTGCTCAAGCCCAAGCCCAAGCCATGCTCGCAGATGCTCAATCAGAATGGGGTCTCTAGCTTCTAGCCATTCTCTTCCCCATATCCTAAACTAGTGTATGTATCTTCTTTTTTTTTTTTGTATTGCACAGAATGCGTGGCACATTTCTTTACCATTGTGCTAACTTCTTCATTAATGAATATCAATACTCTGTTTCTGAATGGTGTATTGTATATTTTTTTGTTTGAAGGGGAGTTGATTAGTTCATAACAATGCACAATAATGCACAGGTTGACCCCATGGGGTATGCTTCCATACAACCGTTGTGTTTGAAAAAACAAAACATTTGTGCCCATATTGATGTTAGAGTGTATGAGACCATTGGCCGGTTGTGCACAATTTTTTTTTGCAATTACAGCTTGTGATTCCATTCAATGATTCTGACACTTAAACCTTATTGTCCATATTTAACAATTCACAAAACATTAAGTAATCAACAAAACATAGGTTAATGATAGTTTCTAATATCGGTCAATGACATTACAAAAAAAATTACCTTGCCATCGTACCAACAAAAATCATAAGACAGCTTTCAGTCGATGACGGTGACCCAAAAAAATACCTTCAACAAAGCGGAAATGATGAAGACATTAATGCATGCACCGTTGAAATGGTTAGTAGAGTTTGACAATTTGTTAGTTTCTAAGTCGTATTTTTTCACACCACGATGACATCTTACAACACTACGCTTACTATGTCATACACATGTCCAGGTCTCCTAATCCTCGCTCAAATCAACAACCTCGGAGTCTGAGTAATCCGAAAGGTCAGGGTCCGACACCAGTGCAGGATCCTCCATTATAGCCTTGATCGCAGATGCTGGGTTCGATCCATGAATCTTCGACTCTGCCTTTGCGTCTTCTATGCGTGAGTGCCTAATGAGTCGACGAGTCATTTGATCAATCTCACTTTGCAAACGATGCCTAACTTGGGATTCGCTGACATGAGGGAATTGCCGCTACATTTCAACCGATCGAGCTTTAGTAACCTTGACAAAAACACATCGACAGTGGTGTTCACACTGAACTCATTTGGCAAACAGGGAAACTGGAATTCCAAAATACTTCCCCGGGCTAGTGTAGACGTCCCCCGAACGCCCCGGGAGGGTGAGCTCACGTTCTGTTCATTTGGGGTCACTACAGCTCCGGACTCTCAAATTGTCACGGTTCTAAGTCTGAACCAAAGAGTCCAAATCCGGCAAATCGTTTTGAGAAAACAGATTTTTTTGAAAGAAGTGCCAAACATGGACTGCTTTGCCAGATATAGAGTCGCCACCTAAATATTTTATTTTGGGAAAATTTAGGAAACCCTGACTCGTTTGCCTAAGGCCACGTGTCCGTCATCACCAAAGTTGTCTCGGCTCGGGAACTTGGGTACGATTGGGGAAGGTCACATCGTGAGCACCCCCGCTCGCCCGATCAAAGATCGGCCTCTACTAACCATGATATCAAGTTTTGAAAACATTGTGTGTTCTTATTCCGGTTATTAGCCTAGATTTACTATGTGATGCGCACAGCATACAAGTATAGACTGGGTCGCCTGAATTGGAACAAAACATTTCATGTTTGTTTTTGAAAGATGGTTTGCTACTTGCAAGTAGGCTTAAAGATTCAGATTTTGCCACCCTCAGGTGGGCTTAAGAAAAGATGGTTTTGCCACTATCTAGTGGGCTTAAAACTCACAGTCAATGATTTGTTCCAATCCAAATAACCCAACCTTCACCCACAGGCATTCAGGCAGTTATATCACATAAGCAAATAGCATCATGGTAAGCATGCTATTCATGGCAGTCACTCACACGCATGCAAGGATGCTAAAGCATAAAACTTACCGAGTACTCCAAGCCAAAAAAGAAGCTAATTAGAAATCATGCATGATCCTAAATGTACAGAAATGCCTAATGCAACACATGCAAAAGTGCAACTATAGCAGGCTCGGCTATTCTAAACATGGCATATGAAATGCTACAGCTAACATGTATTCAACTTGGAATTGAAATACAAATGCAGTTAGTATGATGCGCCGAGGCCGGTGCATGCAAGACAGATGAATGATGCAAACATGTTGTCATACTGTATGCTAATTGAAATATGCCCTAATCTAACCATCATAAGCGGGTAAATAAAAGGGAGAAAGACGTGGGGTTGGAAGACATACAACACACACACGCACACTTATTACAGTTGTGCCCTCGCGCAGAGGGTCCGAATAAATAGTACAGTCCGAATAATACAGTCCGAATATAAACAAATCCTAATTAATTTACAAATTAACTAAGAAAGCTATAAACTGGCATGCAAGCCAGGGACTGCCTTGACTTTGATGAACGATGCATGTCTGGGCTGCCTTGCGCGGAAATCCACTGGGATGCCCCAATTGGCCTCTGTTTTACAATTATTCTTGGAAAGTGCGCCAAGCTCTGAAAGTTTGCTAATTCTTGATTTGCTGCAACAGAGAGCAGAAAAGGGGCATAGCAATGTATTTTCACAAATGTATGCATGCCTCGATCCTCGTGCCACCAATCACGCATCTCGATGCATGATGGCCGAGGGGTCGAAATGTGCAACTTAATATAGAATGAATGCACATGAAAACTCAACTAAAACCTAACTCCATCATGGGTAATCCGGAGTGTCGGTGACTGGGGACTTGAGACACGTTTCGTCACTCGGAGTACGAAACGTACCTCGTTTCCCGTGCTCAGGCTAACCCCTATCCCAAGCACGATGCAATATGCATGATATGCATGAAATGCAACTAAGATACAACCTAGCATACACAATGCTATGAAATGGCATGCACGATGCACGAGGTAACATGGCATACACAATGCGCTAACATACAACCTAGCATATGCAATGCTATGAAATAAAATGGCATACACAATGCATAATGGACTTACACCAACATGAGTGGACCTCAGCCACACTCACATAGGAGGCCAGTAGATGAAAATGAGACAACTCGGAATGCGTGCATACATGCACGCAAACCGAGGACCGAACCTAAGGCACGGAATGCCACTCTAACAAGACATGGCAAGGCATGGAATATGATATGCAAACATGAAAATTTCAGCAGCAAAACATGACCCAAAACAGCCCCGAATCATAGGAATATGGCACCCGATGCATGAAATGGTCCCGAAATGCAAGATTAAGCACATGAAATGACTTTTAGCTACATCAAGCATGCATTATTTTGCTTATGACATGTAAAGACAGATTCAAGGAAGACCCAAAATAACCATGTTTACAGTTCTAAGCAAGACCAAACAGCAAACACAAATAGGGAAAAACTAGCATGCAAAAATGGCCCCAAATGTGAGATAATGAAGCAACTCACAGCTTCTGACCCCAAACAGATTAGGGCCCTTCAACAATGTTGAAGAGGGGCCCAAAATATGATATTTTATAGTACACAACAAACCACAAAAACCAACACAGGTATGGCTAAGCTCACATGCAAGAAATGGGCCAAAAGAGGGTCAAAGAAGCAAGTGGTGGTTGCTGGCCTTAAACACAAAGGGGCCCTTCAACAATGTTGAAGAGAGGCAAAAAATAATGCACTTTACAGTTGATGGCCGGACCCAAAACAGTATGCATGCAAGCCTAACATACTATGCAAAATGAGGCCAAAAAGAGAGATATAACACAAAGTATATAAAATATTCCTCAAACAGTGAAAGACCCTTAATGAAACATGAATATGGGGTCAAAATGAGACCATTTGTAGTTCGGACCACAGCCCAAAAACAGAAGCAAAAGAGGCTAACAAATCATGCAAAAATATGGCCAAAAGAGAGATATAAAGGCAAGTAATAAATGAAAGCCTCAAAAAATGATTAGCCCTTCAACAATGTTGGAGAAGGGCTCAAAACAAGAAACTTTACAGTTTATGACATGCCTCAAAACAATTTATACATAGGCCAAAAATACTACACAAGACAATGGCATACAAGAGGGATAATGAAGTAGGTGCACCAAGGAGGCCTCAAACAGTGAGAGGCCCTTGATGAAACATGAAAAATGGCTCAAAATAAGCTTAACTTCAGTTAGGGTCGGAGCCCAAAACAGCAAGCAAATATGGCTTAGAAAGGATGCAAGATATGGACAAAAAATGGGGAAATGGAGCTTACCCTTGAAGACTTGTCTTTGGCAGCTCTTTGGCTTGAGTTGCAGCACTCCTAGGCCTTGAAGAACAACCTCCAACTGCTGGAATGGAGGATGGAAGGGTGAGGCTTGGTGGTGTAGTGCAAAATGGTATAGGGTTTGAAGGATTGGAGCTTGGAAGAGAGGGAGAAAGAGAGATATAAAGCAAGGGCTTAGGGGGGATTTTTTGTAACCCTAAACCAGCAGCTGGAGCTGCTGATATATAGGCCAAAGAGGGGGAAAAAGGGGGGGAAATGGAGGGAAAATGAGTCAAGTTTCCCTCCAAAAGTGCCAAACCCTCGGACATGGGTGAAGTGTAAAACAAAATACACGGCTAGAATGTACTTGGGGCAAGGATTATGGCCGGCCAACTCAAAAAGGGAAAAAAGGTCATTTCACCAACTAGGTGGCCGGCCTGCTAGGTTTTTTGGCCGGCCAGCTACTTTCAGGACAAAAAAATGGACTACCGGAAAGAAAAGTGGCCGGTGGGTGGTAGGAAGGTCCAATGGTGGCCGTTCAAGTATCCAAATTGAAGCCCCAGAAGTTACATTTCCAATGGCGCAAACCTTGCATTAAAATTCCTCCTGTGGAAAACGTTATGTCCTTTTTGGTGAAGCCGCGCAGATTTCAGTCCAACCGGAGTGATGCCCTACTTCGATCAACTATATCTTCCCCGTCTGGAATTGGATTTCGGAGATTCTTAAGTGCAAAATGAAGCCCCGGAAGTATTATTTCCAACGGTGGTGGCCTCATAGCTTGATTCTAAGTATGCCAACGAATAGGCCCGATTCGGCGAGGGCTGTTCGACTCTTTCTTAACGGTTCATGCCCATTTTCTCTCCCAACTGGATTTCTTCCCTCTTCTCCTCTTTTCTTCAACTTCAAACCCCTAAGTAAGGTATTTTGAAAGATTTTTTTCAAAGATTTCATCTCTCTTTCAATCTTTTCCACTTTGCCCTTGCTCGGTTTACCGAAAAGCGCAACATTTAACAAAATGCGAGCGTCAGAACATCGTAGGAACTTTATTTCAAAAATGTTTTTGAGAGAGAGGGTTTTAAGACTAAAATCTTTTGATCAAGATTGTTTTGGTCCAGAACAGGGGTATGAAGTTGAGATTTGACTCTCTCTCTGTGCCGAAGAAATTGCACATTTCCCCTGCACACCTTTCTCCACCCAGTAAACCATCAGTTGCGTCCAAGTCTTAAAGGCAGTCAAAAATGGGGTGTCTACAGCTAGCATCTTGTATTGGGGTGCAATTGTAATCCCGTAGAGGTTCAAAACTCCACAGTGGGAACCCTGTTTCAAAGAAATGTTGATCACCGAAGGAATCGATATACCCACCTGCATAATCCAATTCTGGTGACGTCGGTCGGGAGCTGTCAGCCCTTGCAAGTGATTGTCCATGACCGGGTTTACCGTGGTGTGCATCCATAGGTGTGACGGTTCTTGATTGAGTCCAACTTTGTTTTCGCAGGTTCACGAAGAATATATGGACGCAAAAACAAACCCAAATGCGAAGGAAACAACACTGGTTGCAAACTTTTTTGTGGTTGGTTGTAAATGTTAAATTACCTTAAACCTGTAGTCATTAATACGTTGGTGGTAGGTTTAAAGATGTGAACACAGTTATTGTTGTTTGATGGCAACACCTACCCAAACTGAGTAAAAGTAAATTAATTATTTTGAATATTTCATTTAATAGGTTTGGTGTAGTTAGAAAGGTATATATATCTGATAAGAGGAATTTTGCTAAGCTTTATAGATGAGTAGACATGTAATTGGGTTGGGGTAGACCAAAAGTTAGGTTGGGGCACAAAATCAAATGACGAATGTGAATGTATGATAAACTGTGGGTGTGAAAATCAATGACAGTGGGATAGTACTAATAGAAAGTACAATGCATATGTGTTGGAAATACCAAATAATGGATGATCAGGGGTATTGAACGGATGACTTGGTGTATGCAAGAAGGAACGAATTTGTGCAAGATGAATTCGGCCAGTTTAAGAAATTAATACAATGTATGTCACAATGCATGAGGTCTTCTGAAAACAGATAAGTCATGTACCATATCTTATAAATACTTACAGCATAGGGTTGTGTAATATTATGAATTTGTACATTTCTTTAAAAAAGTAGTAAGTAAAATAAACCATACACATATTCCTACAAAATGTCTGATTCGAACAAGATTGAAGCTATTATAGAAGCTCATGTTGCTCCTGTATTGCAACAGTTGCAAGATATCTATGAAAGGCTGAATGAAGCGGACACACGGTTGTCAAGTTTGGAGCGGCAAGTCGGCGCTATGAAGTAGAACATTGATTGGCTGACCGATGAGAAATTGGCGGCGGAAGAAGCGAACTCTGATAAGACAATGGATGAGGACAGTCAATCAGACAGTACAAATAACTCTTCAGAAGACGCTACTGATGATACAGCAGCTTGTAGACTGCCCAGAACTCTGCTCCGTGCACGAGGGCGCGAATCATTGTTCTTGCTAGTACAGTTCGGACTCATGTCACGGTTCTGAATCTAATCTCACAAAGTGCAATGTAAGACTGATAAATCACCAAAGAGTCCAAATCCGACAAATCGTTTTGGAAAATCAATTTTAATCAAAAAGCGCCAAATATGGACTGCTTTGCCAGATTTCAGAGTCGCCACCTAAATGTTTTGTTTTGGGAAATTTAAGAAATCCTGACTCATGCCTAAGGCCACGTGTTCGTCATCACCAAAGTTGTCTCGGCTCAAGAACTTGGGTACAAGAGGGGAAGGTCATGCAATGAGCACCCCCGCTCACCCGATCAAAGGATCGGCCTTTACTAACATGATATGTTGTTTTTGAAAACACAAGTGTTCTTATTCCGGTTTATTAGCTAGCTTACTATGTGAGGCGCACAGCATACAAGTATAGACTAAACAAAACATCTCATGTATGTTTGTTTGAAAATGGTTTGAAGGTGCTACTCGCAAGTAGGCTAAGACGTGGATTTTGTAACCCTCAAGTGGGCTTAGAAAACATGATTTGCCACTCTCAAGTGGGCTTAAAACTCGCAATCATCGAGTTGTTCCAATTCAGGCAATCGAGGCTTCATCCACAAGCATTCATGCAGTTAAACAAATAAGCACATAGCCTCATGGTAAGCATGCTATACATGGCAGCATTCACACTCATGCGATATGCTAAAACGTAAACACTTACAATGTACTCCGAACCAAAACAAAAGCTAGTTAGTAATCAATGCATGATCCTAGCTATGTTAAGATGCCTAATGTAACACATGCAAAAATGCAACTAGACGGGCTCGGCTATTCTAATATGATAAATGAAATGCAACAATTGATACATGTATTCAAATTGGAATTGAAATACAATGCAGTTTGAATGATGCACCGAGCCCGGTGCATGCAAGACAGATAAATGGATGCAAACATACTAGCATAAGGATGCTAATTGAAATATGTCCTAAAACTAACCATCGAAAGCGGTTAAGTAAAAGGGACAAAGAAATGGGGGTTGGAAGACATGCATCACACACACGCACACTTATTACAACATTTGTGCCCTCTCGACGGAGGGTCCGAATAATAAGCTAACTAGCTAATTAAACTAATTATTACAAAACAAGCTAATTAACTAATAAGTTAACTAACTAGTTATTACAACACAAATTGAATAGCTAAGGGCATTAACTACTTAAGTACAAAAACGAATGCAATAGTTAGCTTAAGCAAAGCAACTAAGTAAAGCAAATAGAAGGGGCCTTGGAGCAAGAAGCGCATGCATGCTCGGTCGCCTCGTTCGGAAATCCATCGTGATGCCCCAACTTGCCTCTGTTTTCAATTGTTCTCAGAACACTGTACAAAGCTCCAGATAGCTTTTACTCCATCATGGGAACCTCTAGGAGCATGGCCGACCACTTATTGGTGGTGTAGACCACTGGGAGACCACTTATATTTGCTGCAAATCAGAAAAAGTGGTCGGCCAGCCACTTTTACTGATCTGCCGACCAGTTTTTGCTGTACTTCTCCAGTTTGCTGCAACAGAGAACAAAAAGGGGCACGACAATGTATTTGCAAGATATGTGTGCATAACTACCCTCCCTATCATTTAATGATCTCAAGGAAGTGCAATTCTCGACTCTCGGGCCACCAACCGAGCATCGCAATGCACGATGGCCGAGATGCCAAGATTGCACAATTCAATGTAAATGAATGCACAAATAACACATAAAGGCCTTAAACTCTATCATGCATGATTAAGAGAATCGGCGACCGAGAAATGAGGCACGTTTCATCACTTCAAGTATGAAACGTTTCCCGTTTCTCATGTTTGGATTAACTCCCTATCCAAACACAATGCAAGGCATGCACACACTATGCAAACAACAAGCATGTAAATATCATGCAATGCAACAAGCATGCAACAACATCATGAACATGCAACAACATGCAAATAACAATGCTATATGAACTTAAACCGAATATGGGCAGATCTCAATAATGCCCAAAACAGTGGCCAAAATGCATCAAAACTAAGGCACAAAAGGGGCAAGAACACATGCTCATGTAAGGGCCCATCAACTAAGCATAACAACACAACTCTCAAACATGATCAAAGAGTGACAAACATGGAAGTGTGACAACACTATAAGCACTGAAATCAGGTATGAAATGGTGCCAAACTACTCAAACAACACAAGTATGGCATGCAAGAGCCCTTAAGCATGAAAACTAGTGAATGGGACTACACAAGAGACATGCAATGCATGGCACAAATGGATGAACCAGCCACAAATAGAGCTCAAATAGGTCAAAATCAAGACCAAAACATGCTGAGACGGGAACTCAAAAGGCAAGGCATGCATGCATACAAGCTAAGCCACAAACAAGGCAATAATGCACAACGTTTAAAGGCACTCAAAGAATGAAAGAAGTGGGAGCATGACAATACTTTATGCTCTGAAACAACATGGTAAATGATGCCAAACCATGTACATGTCACAAATGAAGCATGCTAGGAGGCTCAAAGCTTGAAATTAGCATAGGCACTTGCACTATAGCTATGCAAGACATGAAGCATATGGCCAAGGCAACCCAAAATAGTCCTAGAGCATATCAAAATGATGTTAAAACATGTATGGATCAAACCAAAACAAGCTAGCATGAAGGCATGAAACATGGAACATGCAAGGCCAATATGGAGGATTACATTACATCTACCAAAACCAAGCATGGGATGGCTTTGCCAACAAGAATCAGAGTTGTATCATGGCAAAATAGGACCAAATACACACTGAAATAGTGGTCCGAAAGGCTAGGCAAGATGGCATGCACAAAGGCTCATGTTTAAAGCATAAAGCATGAACCCTCCAAAGCATTGAATGAATG
Source organism: Camellia sinensis (assembly GCF_055761805.1). Classification (NCBI taxonomy): domain Eukaryota; kingdom Viridiplantae; phylum Streptophyta; class Magnoliopsida; order Ericales; family Theaceae; genus Camellia; species Camellia sinensis. Next base: position 22,251,556 of record NC_138966.1, read on the forward strand.
AAAGATGTGAGGGCATGGAAATGAAACATGCTCTGAAATCACATAACAAATGATGCCAAATCATGAAAATAGTCCAAGTAATGCAGGCTAGTGGCTTGGAACTCAAAGCTAGTGAGTTAGATTGAACCATGGCTATACAAAGCAATGCATGCATGACCAAAACAACACAAATCAGACCTTAAGCATGGTAAAACATGGCCAAAAGCTTCTTGGAGTTAAGCCAAAACATGCTAGAATGACATGCTACTTCATAAGGCATACAAGGCTAGTTTGTAAGAATTACACTACAAGTGCATAAAGCATGCCAGGGATGACCAAACCAAGCCAAAACAGTGGGATGCCATACTGAAATAAGGCCAAAAATATGCTGAGAACAAGCCAACACAAGCTTAACAAACATGCTCAAACATGAGACATACAAGGTAAGCATACAAGACACAAGGAGAGGGGATGACCCTCTCCTATTTAAGACCTCAAAACACAAGTTTTACCACTGAAAATCCACTAGATTTCAGTGGTTAAAAGGCCAAGAGAAAGTGATCTCAAGCGCCTAAAGTGATGGTGCAAAACAAAACCAAACAAGGCATGCAACGGAGTAGATCACCCCCAACACCAAAGAAGCCTTAAACAAACATGTTAAGTACTAAAAATCAGAACTTTTTGTAATAGAAAGTTAGGCCTAAAACAACATGCAAATAGGGCCAAAAGCTTAATAAAAAACAAGGGTTTAAGAGGTTAGAAGCTCACCCTTGTAGAACAACTTTGGAGCAACAACTCCAGCAACTTTTTTTGATCAAAATCAGTCCAAAAACACCAAAACTAACTTCAAAGTGCCTCAACAACAAGAGCATGGTGTTTCACTATGTGTTTGTGTGCAAAAGTGCGAAGAATAGGCACTTTTGAGCACAAACATGAAGTGAAATAAAGAAGTATAGAGATAGATGATATGTATAGCTCAAGCAACTTTTTTCTGAACCTGGAGAAGAGGAATGAGGCTCCCTTATATAGAAAAAGCATGCAACAAGCTTGTTGAAAAAGCTAAGGGCTCCAAGCCATCCCTCCATACACGTGTATGGAGGATGGTTTTTGTGCCTTCCAACTGGCACCAAAAGATCTTCAGAAAGGTGCAGGAAAGCTGCCGACCACTTGAAGTGGTCGGCTAGCTACTTACACTGGTCGGCCGACCAGTGAAAGTGGTCTCTCAAAAAGAAAAGTGGTCGGCCAGGGGTACGAATGGTCTGAACAAGGAAAGCAAGGTGGTGGCATGGTGGGAGACCACTTTTTCCAGCTACAAACCACTCAAAAGTGGTCTACAGGGAAAAAAACTGGCTGGCGGGGAAGAAAAGTGGTCTACGGGGAGAGAAACTGGTCTCCAACCCTTATTCCACCCTCCAAGCAAGGAAAACAAGGTTTGTGCCAAAAATAAACCAAAAAGGATGCAAGACGAGAGTCTGGGGGACAAGGCGCGCAGCCGGAAGCCTAGAAAACTAGTTTACGGGCACCAAAAGGTGGTCTACGAGAGAAAAGTGGTCTACGACCACAAAAAGTGGTCTCCCAGACCTTAGTGTCCCTCTAGACCAAGGCATAGTTCGAAAACCGGGCCAAGAGGAGAACGTTAAGCGGTCCCAAGACAAGGCGTGCGGCCGAAGGCTTCGAAAATCAGAAACTAGCCTCTAAGAGGGAAAAGTGGTCTACGACCACAAAATGGTGGTCTACAGACCTCTCCCTCCCTCCAGGGAAGGGAAAACAAGGTTGGTTCAAAACCAAACCAAAAGGGAAGAGTTCAGAGGCCCGGAGACAAGGCACTCAACCGAAAACTCCGAAAACTCGAAACGAGCACAAACATGCACTATCATCGAGTGCTCAAACGATGACGTCTGAGTCTTAAGGTCGGTCAAAAATGGGGTGTCTACAGTTGCCCCTCTTTGACAGAACTCGGAAGTCAAGAAGTAACGGGAGTGAATGTCAAAGCCTAGAGACGACCCATTTTTGACATGGCTGAAGACTTAGACAAACAGGCAAAATAGCAAAGAAATGCGCCCACAGGCAAGAGCAAAATGCAAATGACATGCACAATGCCGAACATAACTTATGATCATGCAAAGAGAGTTGTAATGAAGCAATTATGCAAAATAAATGCAACATTTTAAGCGAATGCTATGCAAGCAAGTAAACACGAACCAAACTACATCTCATGCAGAAAGAATGTAAGAAAATTATACAATTCTCACTGCGTCTCTCGTGAAGAAGACTAATACATACATAGGAATGGCAACGGGACGGGGAGGGACCGGGGACTACCCTCCCCGTCCCCGATCCCCGAAGGTTTAAAATTCCCCGTCCCCGGCCCTGATCCCCGACGGGGAACCCATCATCCCCCCGCCCCCGCCCCCTAACGGGGATCAGGTTTCCCCGACCCCGAAAAATCCCCGACAACAGATAAAAAAAAAAGAACAGAGATGGAAGAAAGCATGGATAGATCTAATCTAAGCTGATATCTAATATATATATATATATCAACAACATAGATCATCATCAAGCAACATCAAACAAACAGATCAACAAAAGCAACAAATCAAACAACATATCATCATATACCTCACACAGATCTGAGCTAAAATCTAAATATATAACACACAGAAGCTCTTCTCTTCTCTTTCTCTCCATGGCTGCTGTCTTCTCTTTTTCTCTCTCTCTCCTCTCCTCATTTTTCTCACGACGCGAAGCTCTCTCTCTCTCGTTGGGAAAAATGGAGATCAGAGCACGATTTGGACTGAAATCAGTGAGATATCAGAGATAGAGTAAGAGAGAGAGTAAAGGGAAGAGCGACGGCGGTGGAGAAACGGGGACTGTGAAGAGCACGAAGAAACGGTGCAGATCGGCTCTGTGAAGAGAGCACTGTGCTTGTGAAGGAGAGGGCCTGAGCACGGTGGAGGGAGGTACTGTGTCTGTCTTGTGTGTTTATAAACCTAAAATAAGGCCAACAATTTAAGAGACACACAGGCGCACATATATATACAGAGGGATACAAAAGTAATTTCATCTCGGGGAAAAATCGGGGTCGGGATGGGGCCGGGGACGGGTCGGGATGGGGCTGTGAAAGTGATCCCCGTCCCCGGACCGAAACTATTCGGGGATTTAATTTCGAATACCATCTCCGGACCATCGGGGGTATTTTTCGGGGAAAACCCGCTCTTATCGGGGACGGGGGGTCGGGTCCCCGTCGGGCCGGGTTTAAATTGCCATCCCTATACATACAATATTATCTGGTTGCACCAGCTTCGAATGAACCGTACATAAAATATCGTGCCTGCACAAAAAAAGAGATTTTGACAAGTACAATATAACAGGAATACATGATAAACGCTATATCAAGATACAATTTCAATACAAGATAAATGCGTGCACATATGATGCGATGGAAAAGGTGCATAGCAATGCAAGTGAAAAATGCACAACAATGCAACTGAACGTGCGTGACAACGCAAGTAATGAGGTGCATAACAATGCAAGTGAAAAATGCATAACAATGCAAGTGTAGTGTGCATAACAATGCAACTGGAATGGGCATAACAATGCAACCGAACATGCACGATGACGCATGTGAAGAGTGCATAACAATGCGATTGGAAGAGTGCATAACAATGCAAGTGGAACGTGCGCGACAACGCATGTGAAGAGTACATGACAATGCAGGTGAAAGGGTGCATAACAATGCATGTGAAACGTGCGTGACAACGCATGTAAAGAGTGCATGACAATGCGGGTGAAAGGGTGCATAACAATGCATGTGAAACGTGCGTGACAACGCATGTGAAGAGTGCACGACAATGCGGGTGGAAGGGTGCATAACAATGCAAGTGGAACGTGCGTGACAACGCATGTGAAGAGTGCATGACAATGCGGGTGAAAGGGTGCATAACAATGCAAATGGAACGTGCGTGACAACGTATGTGAAGAGTGCATGACAATGCGGGTGGAACGTGCGTGGCAATGCATGTGAAGAGTGCATGACAATGCGGGTGGAAGGGTGCATAACAATGCAAGTGGAACGTGCGTGACAACGCATGTGAAAAGTGCATGACAATGCGGGTGGAAGGGTGCATAACAATGCAGGTGGAACGTGCGTGACAACACATGTGAAGAGTGCATGACAATGCGGGTGGAAGGGTGCATAACAATGCAAGTGGAACGTGCGTGACAACGCATGTGAAGAGTGCATGATAACATGGATATGATGCGATGGATGTAACAGGTAGTGTAGTAAACACAAAAGGGTAACATACTCCAACCACGCTGGAATCGTAAGAAGAAGAAGGACAAATCCCAAACACGCTGAAATCGTGTGAGGAAAGGAACACTCTAACCACGTTGAAATCATGAGAAGAGGCAAACAAATTCTAAATACGCTGAAATCGTGTGAGGAAGGAACGACTCTAACCACGCTGAAATCGTGAGAAGAGGCAAACAAATTCCAAACACGTTGAAATCGTGAGAAGAGAAAGACAAATTCCAAACACGCTGAAATCGTGTGAGGAAGGAACAGACTCTAACCACGCTGAAATCGTGAGAAGAGGCCCGAAAACAACCGCCCAGGTGCGCGTACAACGCAACTTGAGATGAATTCCAAACACGCTAAAATTGTGTGAGGAAAAGAACACTCTAACCACGCTGGAATCATGAGAAGAGGCCCGAAAACAACCGCCCAGGTGCGCGCACAACGCAACCTAAGAAAGCCCTGGAGGACAACAATCCTAAACGCTGCTCAGCGTAAAAGGATAAACGATACAAGATAACACAAGATGCAAATAAATGCAATAAGTGCGATGATATGATACATGTTACAAGCATTGTTGAGCATGATGTTTAGGGAATGCAATAAACAAACAAAACGGCACTTTAGAAAGCACCTCATGGGATGAGTGGCGATGAACCGCTCTACTCCGATGGGGATCTCTCCTTGTGTTCCTCGAACACTTACCTTCAACTCGCAGTACAAAGGTCCTGAAATACTGACAAGGAGTAAATTCTGCATGTAGAAACCACAAATGCCGTTTTCCTTCTGGATCATATTCACAACTTTCCCTATTCTCCAACAGGGTGACAGACTAGGTTGGTTCAGTATCTAGAATTAAGGCACATACACATGCTATCTTAATCTATGGGGCTGCCATACATATTTCAAGCCGGGGATACACCCTTGGGTATTTAAACCAGACTTTAGTCTCGGAAATTCCAAACCTTTGCGTTCTAGGCATCAGCCATTCGAACTCTAGTTTCCACCGTCGCAGTTAGTCTCCTAAGAACTCATTGCAAACACAGCCAAGATGCCTCTGGCAGGGACTGGTACTCAGGGAGAGCACTTCTGATCACTGTAGACACGCCCGAACGTCCCGGGAAAATCCTGTTTTGTTCATTGGGCTGACTACAGTTCAGACTCAAGGTCATGGTTCTGAATCTAATCTCACAAAGTGCAATGTGAGATTGATAAATCACCAAAGAGTCCAAATCCAGAAAATCATTTTGAAAAACTAATTTTTTAGAAAGAAGTGCCAAACATGGACTGGTTTGCCAGATACAGAGTCACCACATAAATATTTTATTTTTGAGGAATTTAGGAAACCCTGACTCGTGCCTAAGGCCACGTGTCCGTCATCACTAAAGTTGCCTCTGCTCGGGAACTTGGGTATAATTGGGGAAGGTCATACAATGAGCACCCCCACTCGCCCGATCAAAGATCGGCCACTACTAAACATGATATCTTGTCTTTGAAAACATATGTGCTCTTATTCCGGTTTATTAGCCTAGAATTGCTACGTGATGCGCACAACATAGAAGTATAGACTGGATCGTTGAAGTTGGAATGAAACATCTCATGTTTGTTTTTGAAAGCGGTTTGCTACTCGCAAGTAAGCTAAAATGCGGATTTTGCCACCCTCAAGTGGGCTTAGAAAACATGGTGATTTGCCACTCTCAAGTGGGCTTAAAACTCGCAATCGATAAATTGTTCCAATTTAAATAATCCAACCTTCACCCATAGGCATTCAGGCAGGTATATCATATAAGCAGTTAGCCTCATTGCAAGCATGCTATCATGGCAGTCAGTCACACACATGCAAGGATGCTAAAGTATAAACACTCACCGAGTACTCCAAGCCAAAACAGAAACTAGTTAGTAATCAATGCATGATTCTAGTTCATGTTAAGATGGCTAATGCAACACATGCAAAATGCAACTAAGATAGACTCAGCTATTCTAAGATGGCATATGAGATGCTACAGATAACATGTATTCAACTCGGAATTGAAATACAATGCAATTAGTATGATACGCCAAGCCCGCTGCATGCAAGACAGATGAACGAATGCAAACATGCGAAGCATAAGGATGCTAATTGAAACATGCCTTAAAACTAACCATCATAAGCTGGTAAATAAAAGGGAAAAAGACGTGGGATTGGAAGACATGCATCATACACACGCACACTTATTACAACAGTTGGCCCTCTTGACGGAGGGTCCGAATAAATAATACAACACCAACTAGCTAATCTAAGCTAATCTAATTAAGCTAGTTATTACACAACCAAAATGAATAATAAATTATAGCTAATTATTATACAACTCTAATTAATTAACAAACTAACTAAGTAAGCAATTAAACTAGCATGCAAACTACATGAATGTGGACTTCCTCAGCTCTGCCTTGAATGATAAAGGATGCATGCATGCGCGAGTCGTCTTGTTAGGAAATTCATCGCGATGCCCCGGCTTGCCTTTGTTTGCAATTGATTTCAAAAATTTGCACAAAGCTCCAGAGAGATGAAACTCCACCCCGGGGGACTGTGGGAAGGTTGCCGACCAGCTTATAGGCATGGGAGACCAACTACCGACCACCTTTTGTGGTGAAAACCAAAGAAGGTGGTCGGCCGACCAGTTTCTTCTCCTGGATTCTGTTTTTCTGCAACAAAAGGAAAGAGAGAGACACGACAAGGTATTTGCAACACATGTGTGCATGACCACTCTCCCCATCATTGTATTAGCTCCAGGAAGTGTAGTCCTCGACCCTCGGGCAACCAGTCGCGCATCTCGATGTATGATGACCGAGTAGTCGAATTGCATGACTCAATGTGAAATGAATGCACATACAAGCACCTAAAGTCAACAACTCCGTCATGAGTAGTCAAGAGTGTCGGCGACCGGGAATCGACGCACGTTTCATCACTTTGAGTACGAAACGTCCCTCGTTTCCCGTGTTCGGGCTAACTTCTATTCCGAACACAATGCAACAAACAATGGCATGCACAATGCGACTTTAAGTATGCAACCTAAATGTTATGCAACTAAGTGATGCAAACATGCAAAGGATGACATGCAAACATGCAACTAGCATACACAATGCTATGAACTAACAATGGCATACTCAATACACGTGGTACTTAGCATACACAATGCACCTAAGAACTAACATACACAATGAGATGAACAAGGCATGCACAATGCAATGATCAATCATGCGACATACTCAATGCTATGGAATACAATGGCATACTCAATGCAAAAATGGACTTAAACCAAAATGAATGGGCCTCAGCCACACCCAAATCAGTGGCCAAACATGATGAAAACAAGACTCAAAACTCATGCTAGCATACACAAAGCAAGGACCTAAGCCCAAGGGCACAAAATGCAACTCTATAAAAGCATTGAAAGGATGAAATATGGTATACAATGACACATGTTCCAGCTCTGAAATGACATACAAAATGGCTCCGAATCATGCAAATAACTCACACAATGCATGTTGAAAAGCTCAAGTACCGAAGCTAGTGAAGCACATTACATTAGAGGCATGCAAGGCGATGCTCAAATGACAAAACCAACTCCAAACAGACCTTAAGCAGCCCCAAAACAGTGGCAAAATGAGCCAAGATAGTGGCTTGAAAGGCATAAGAATGAAGCTCAATGCAAAGGCTCATAAATGGGGTATAATGATGTAACTCTCAAACATATTGAAAGAGTGACAAACATGAGAATATGGCCAAGAAATAAACTCTGAAATATCATTCTCAATGATGCTAAAACATGCAAACACCTCAAGTTAAGCATGCAAGAGGATTCAAAACTCAAGGCTAAGCGAGGCTATTACACTACAACCGTACATGGCAAGCATCATTCGACCAAGGGACTTCAAAACAGAGCTAAGGCAGCTCAAAATATGAACAAAATCAGTTTGGAGCATGGCCAAAATATGCTAGCATAGAGGGCCAAAACAACATGCATTATAAGCTAGTGAACATGATTTACACTACAAGCATGTGAAGCATATGAGAGGCTACCAAACCAGCCAAAAACAGAATCATGGCATGCCAAGTGATGGCCAAAAACCTACTGAAACATGACCAATATATGCAAGAATGAGGTGTTACTTTGATAGGCTATGCAAGGGATTGTTCTACACATGCAAGAGGCAAACAAAAGGTGACCAAATCAGCCATAGATAGAGTCTAGGTAGGTCCTAAAAGTCACTAAAAAGAGCCGGAACCAAGGCTAGGAAGTGTGGAAATATATGCTCCCTTGGAAAGCCAAAAAATGCAAGCAAACAAGGCCAAAAGAGAGAGGGTCACCCCTCTCTGATTTTGGCCCTCAAAACCACATGCCAACCACTGAAAATTCGTTGGATTTCAGTGGCTAAAGGGCCAAGCAGAGCTCAATACAAAGGTCTCATGGCATGGCTCAAAACAAGGCTAAATAGAGCATGCAAGAGGGTAAATGACCCCCAATACCAAAAGAGCCTAAACAAACATGAAAATCACTTAAATATGAACCTTTTTTCAGTTGACAACAAAGCTCAAATAAGCATGCAAATGAGGCTAAGAGAAGGATCAAAATAATGCTTAAAAGAGGAAAAAGTGATTACCCTTGAAGCTCAGCAAAACCAGCAAACTTTGGGACCAAAAACCAGTTCTTTAACCTCTGAAAACAACCTCCAAGAACCTCAAATCAATGGTGCAAGTGTATGGCTATGAGGTGTAGTGTAAAAGGTTTAAGAACAATGCACCTTATGAGCCAAAATATAGAGATATAGAGAGATATGTATTGTTTTGCCTTAGAGAAATTCTGAACCTGGTTCAAGGAGGGGGAGGGCATCTCTTATAGACAAACATGGCCAAAGCTTCTTCAAGAAGCTAAAAACAAGGCTCAAGATCCTCCATACATGTATGGAGGATACAGTCTATGCCTGCCAGCTGGCACAGTTGGCACCCACTCAAACAGACAAAACATGAGGGAGCTGGCCGACCAGAAAAGGTGGTCGACCGACCACTTCCCCTGGTCGGCCGACCAGGGTAGGTGTTCTCGCACACAAAAAAGTGGTTGGTGGTTCCATTTGGTGGTCTCCACTTTGAAAGCAAGCTAGTGGTGTGTCAAGACCCAAACCCGCCCCTATAGGTTTGGCATCATAACCGGCCAGTAATCCTTGGACTACCGAAGGCCTCTGAACAGATTAACAAGATTAAGGGGCTAGCGGAAGCAGATACATAAATATAGTTGTCCAATGAGCTGTATTGACTTACATGAAACAGAATATTTAAAACTTTATATACATATGCAATAGTCATTCATACATTATACCCACACACATTATAGTATCTTAAGTCCAGCCAACAGAATTAGATCAAGTCGGTACATATACACAGAACCAACAGAACTTGAACACAGGACACTTCGGGAACCTCCACGTGAGGCACAATGGTTGGCTGACAACAAAACACAGATCCAGACAAAAGCCTTCAAACTCGGGCTGCAGAATGCTCACCTATACATATATATACACACAATGAGCTAAAGCCCAATGAATAACATTAAGGTAAAGGGTTTAGTGAACGAAATCCGAATATATCATAAGCAGAAAACAGATCAGAGCATAATCATTCTCATATCAGAACATAATAATAGTACATCCCATAGAACACATCACAAAACGTCTTCCGACTAGAGTAATCGGTTTCGGATACCGATTAAACACATATCACCACAATGAAGTGGCTAACGAGATCTCGTAATTACTTGTATGTCATGGACCCTCATTTTCATGCCGTCCCCCATGCTTGGGACTATCTATGGATGCCATAATAGATTTCAAACTTGGGATATGCGTTCACGAAAATAGATATCATTTCAGAAAACATAGCTTATCACATTTCATTTGGAACATAATTTCATATAAACGTATCTTTACGATAACGTTACTCACAATGGTTCCAGTAAGCGGTCAATCAATCCTCGAGTCTTAACCTACAACCACAAAATACATAGCACAAGCACATCTTATCATTACACATTCAAGTGACCATTAAGGCTTAGCTTTCATTATATTGATTCTTATTCTTTCTTATCATAATGCCTAAAACACACACTTGCAGTCTCGGAACTTAGTACATTCTTTTCTTAGTGTGTTTCTAATCCACAACCTCATTACTATGGCTTAATTAAGGCTTAGGGATGCCTAGGATGCAATGAGGATGCCAAAACATGAGTTGGAACACTTAGGCAAATTTTCTGAAAATAAGGTCCACGCTCGAGCGTGGCTTCCCCCGCTCGAGCGGACATGTAAACAAAGAAGCTCCGCTCGAGCGTGGACTTCCCCGCTCTAGCGGACTGCAACTTATGAAAAACTACTGGATGCATGAAATTCACGCTCGACGGGCGCTCGACCCCCGCTCGAGCATATGACACAGACCCTCGCTCGAGCGTGCATTCCCCCACTCGAGCGGACTGTAAAACGTATGAAAGTGCTGGAAACACGCATTTCACGCTCGAGCGTCACTTCCTCTGCTCGAGCGTGAGTCCAAAATCTGGAAATTCCAGATTGAACCTTCAAGCTCAAAATCAAATTTAAATGTACCAAATTTGATCCTTTTGGGCTAATTTTCTGGAAAACACTTGTAAACTCATAGTATGACATGTTTCAAAGATCAATTTGAGAAATCAAAGCCCAAAGGTAGTTCAATTGAACACAAATTTCAAGGAGCTTTTATGAACAAGACCCAAATGTAACATGCATGAGCTTAAATGAATTTAAAGCTTCAAACACAAGATCAAATGAGCTAATCTTTTCAAAAACATGAGGAATTCATGAACTAGAACCATAATATAAACATGCATATGGGAGTTTTCATGAAAACAACTTCGAAACTCTACAACATGTACATGCATGCATGAATTCCTACTCAATTCAACATATTAAGCTAATTCTTGACTTTACTATTCAATATAGCATGAACCATGCAAGAACTAACTTAAATACAAGTTCAAGAAGATGGTTCCTCTACCTTATGCCTTGAATTCAAGATGTGTAAGCTCAATTATGTAAATTTCCTTCAACTCTCTTAATCTCCAAGCCAAAACAAGATGAAATCAAGCTTTCCTCCGATCTCTCTCTCTCTAGTCGATTTAGGCTCAAGAAATGGCTGAACAAAGTGCTAGAAATAAAGCTCAAATGTGTTTTATGAAGTGGGCCACTAAGTGGCAAAATGGTGATTAAGGCCAACTATTGTAACTTAGCTTATTTAATCCAATTTAGTCATTCCAAATCAAATTTTAATTAAATCTACCATAAAATCACATATATTATAATTAGCACAAAACATTAATTGATTTCAGATTCGGCCGCCGATAAGGCTTTCAAATTACATATTAAAGTCAAATTCCCAACAGATATTTCTATAAGTAACAGATAGAAAACTAGAATCATGGAAAACAGAAAATAAACACATAAGTTATTTTAATTCTCTCATTTGCATTGTTAAATACGGATTAGTAGCTAATTACAGATCGGGGTTGTTACATGGTGTGGTGGGAGACCAGCAAATGTGGCCCAAAGACTAAGAAAACCAGCTTCCCGACCAGAAAATCGGCTGGCGAGGAGAGAAGTGGTTTCCAAGGATAAAAGCTAGTTTCCCACCCTTGTACCACCTTCCAAACAAGGCAAACAAGGTTCGTGCCAAGAACGAACCAACACAGACGCAAAACGAGAATTCGGGAGGCAAAGCACACGACCGGGTGCCTCAAAAACTGGCTGTTGAGCACAAAAAGTGGCGTACGGCCACAAAAGTGGTCTCCCGAACCACAGTGTCCCTCTAGACAGAGGAAACAAGGTGTGTTCCAAAAATCGTGCCAAACGGAGAATGTTAAGCGGTCCCGAGCCAAGGCGTATGACCGACGGCTCCGAAAAATCGAAAACTAGTCTCCAAATGGGAATAGTGACCTACGACCACGAAAAGTAGTCTACAACCACTGAGAGATGGTCTACAAGACCTCTCCCTCTCTCTGGAAAGAGAAAACAAAACTCGGTCCGCGGATCGAGCTAAAGTAGAAAGGGTCCCGAGGTCCAGAGGTGATGCTCTCGGCCAAGAACTCCGAAACCTCGAAACGAGCACAACATGCGCAATCACCGAGCGCTCAATCAATGACGTCCGAGTCTTAAGGTCGGTCAAAAATGGGGTGTCTACAGTTGGCCCTCTTTGACAGAACTTGAAAGTCATAAGTGACGGGAGCGAATGTCAAAGCCCAGAGACGACTCATTTTTGACAAGGCCGAAGACTTAGACCAAGAGGCAAGATAACAAAGAAATGTGCCCGTAGGTAGGGGCAAAAACGCAAAATGTTATGTAGTAAGATTTTGATAATTGAACTTATATGCTACGCGAAGCCAGTTTGATAATTCAGGATTTATGCAATGCAATGCAATGTAATAGCTAGGAAGTGAAGGTACCTTACAGGGGTAATCGGCAATGACCTACCTCATACTGTTGGGGACCTTCCCCTTCTTCTCGGTTGAACCGCAGGTACTACTTTTCTCCCTGACTATGGTTGCAGCTTTCCCTATTCTTCAACAGGGTGACAGACTAGGTTGGTTCAGTATCCAGAATTGAGGCGCATACACATGCTATCTCAATTTATGGGGCTGCCACACAGATTTCAAGCCGAGGATATACCCCTGGGTATTTAAACCAAACTTTAGTCTCGGAAATCCCGAACCTTTGCGTTCTAGGCATGAGCCATTCGAACTCTAGTTTCCACCGTCTCAGTTGGTCTTCTAGGAACTCACCGCAAACACAGGCAGGTAGCTATACCAGACCACCGGAAGTCGTTTGGGCACGACAAACACCAAAGGAATTGCACCTTTAGAGGATTTAAGGTCTCCTAGACCAGAATAAAACAGATATGATGCAATGGATGTAACAGATAGAGCAATAGATGCAAATGGGGTAACGCACTCCAACCACGCTGGGATCGTGAGAGGAGGAAGAACAAAGAAAACCAATCAGGAGCATGTTCCACGCAACCGGAGATAAATTCCAAACACGCTAAAATCGTGTGAGGAAGGGGACACTCTAACCACGCTGAAATCGTGAGAAGAGGCCTGAAAACAACTGCCTAGGTGCATAGACAACGCAACCTGAGATGAATTCCAAACACGCTGAAATCATGTGAGGAAAAGGAACTCAAACCACGCTGAAATCGTGAGAGGAGGTCGAAAATAAAACTCCCAAGCATGTACACAACACAATCTGGGATAAATTCCAAACATGCTGAAATCGTGTGAGGAAATGAACACTCAAACCACACTGAAATCGTGAGAGGAGGTCCGAAAACAAATAGCCCAGGTGCGTACACGACATAACCTGAGATAAATTCCAAACACGCTGAAATCGTGTGAGGAATGGGACACTCTAACTACGTTGAAATCGAGAGAAGAGGCCTGAAAACAAACTATCGGGCCCGTGCTTGGTGCAACCTGAGAAAGTCCTGGAGGACAACGATCCTAAACACAGCTCAGCGTAAAAGAATAAATGGTACAAGATAACCCAAGATGCAAATAAACGCAATAAGTGCGATGATACAGTACATGTTACAAGCAATGTAGAGCATGATGTTTGGGGAATGCAATAAACAAACAAAGCGATACTTTAGAAAGCACCTCATGGAGTGAGTGGCGGTAAACCGCTTTACTCTGACTGGGATCTCCCCTCCAATGTGTTCTTCGAACACTTACCTCCAACTCGCAGTACAAAGGTCCTGAAATGCTGACAAGGGGTAGCTTCTGCATGCAGAAACCACAAATGTCGTTTTCCTTCCTGATCATATTCACAACTTTACCTCATTGCAAACACAGCCAAGATGCCTCTGGCAGGGACTGGTACTCAGGGAGAGCACTTCTGATCACTGTAGATGCACCCGAACATCCCAGGAAAATCCCGTTTTGTTCATTGGGCTCACTACAATTCAGACTCAAGGTCACGGTTCTAAATCTAATCTCGCAAAGTGCAATGCGAGATTGATAAATCACCAAAGAGTCCAAATCCGGAAAATCGTTTTGAAAAACTGATTTTTTAGAAAGAAGTGCCAAACATGGACTGGTTTCCCAGATACATAGTCGCCACCTAAATATTTTATTTTGGAGGAATTTAGGAAACCCTGACTCGTGCCTAAGGCCACGTGTCCGTCATCACCAAAGTTGCCTCGGCTCGGGAACTTGGGTACGATTGGGGAAGGTCATGCAATGAGCACCCCCGCTCGCCTGATCAAAGATTGGCCACTACTAAACATGATATCTTGTTTTTGAAAACATATGTGCTCTTATTCCAGTTTATTAGCCTAGAATTGCTACGTGATGCGCACAGCATACAAGTATAGACTGGATCGTTTAAGTTGGAATAAAACATCTCATGTTTGTTTTTTAAAGTGGTTTGCTACTCGCAAGTAGGCTAAAATGCGGATTTTGCCACCCTCAAGTGGGCTTAGAAAACATGGTGATTTGCCACTCTCAAGTGGGTTTAAAACTCGCAATCGATGAATTGTTCCAATTTAAATAATCCAACCTTCACCCATAGGCATTCTGGCAGGTATATCACATAAGCAGTTAGCCTCATGGCAAGCATGCTATCATGGCAGTCACTCACACACATGCAAGGATGTTAAAGCGTAAACACTCACCGAGTACTCCAAGCCAAAATAAAAACTAGTTAGTAATCAATGCATGATCCTAGTTCATGTTAAGATGGCTAATGTAACACATGCAAAATGCAACTAAGATAGGCTCGGCTATTCTAAGATGGCATATGAGATGCTACAGATAACATGTATTCAACTCAGAATTGAAATACAATGCAGTTAGTATGATGCGCCGAGCCCGGTGCATGCAAGACAGATGAACGAATGCAAACATGTGAAGCATAAGGATGCTAATTGAAACATGCCTTAAAAGTAACCATCATAAGCTGGTAAATAAAAGGGAGAAAGACGTGGGGTTGGAAGATATGCATCACACACATGCACACTTATTACAACAGTTGGCCCTCTCAACGGAGGGTCCGAATAAATAATACAACACCAACTAGCTAATCTAAGCTAATCTAATTAAGCTAGTTATTACACAACTAAAATGAATAATAAATTACAGCTAATTATTACACAACTCTAATTAATTAACAAACTAACTAAGTAAGCAATTAAACTAGCATGCAAACTACATGAATGTGGACTGCCTCAGCTCTGCCTTGAATGATAAAGGATGCATGCATGCTCGAGTCGTCTTGTCGGGAAATCCATCGCGATGCCCCGACTTGCCTTTGTTTGAAAATGATTTCAGAAATTTGCACAAAGCTCCAGAGAGATGAAACTCCACCCCAGGGAACTGTGGGAAGGCTGTCGACCAGCTTATAGGCATGGGAGACCAACTACCGACCACCTTTTGTGGTGGAAACCAAAGAAGGTGGTCGGCCTGCCAGAAAACCTGGTCGGCCGACCAGTTTCTTCTCCTAGATTCTGTTTTTCTACAACAAAGGGAAAGAGAGAGACACAACAAGGTATTTGCAACACATGTGTGCATGACCACTCTCCCCGTCATTGCATTAGCTCTAGGGAGTGTAATCCTCGACCCTTGGGCCACCGGTCGTGCATCTCGATGCATGATGGCCGAGGAGTCGAATTGCACGACTTAATGTGAAATGAATGCACACACAAGCACCTAAAGTCAACAACTCCGTCATGAGTAGTCAAGAGTGTCGGCGACCAGGAATCGAGGCACGTTTCGTCACTTTAAGTAAGAAACGTCCCTCGTTTCCCGTGTTCGGGCTAACTCTTATTCCGAACACAATGCAACAAACAATGGCATACACAATGCGACTTTAAGTATGCAACCTAAATGTTATGCAACTAAGTGATGCAAACATGCAAAGAATGACATGCAAACATGCAACTAGCATACATAATGCTATGAACTAACAATGGCATATTCAATACACGTGGTACATAGCATACACAATGCACCTAAGAACTAACATACACAATGAGATGAACAAGGCATGCACAATGCAATGATCAATCACGCGACAATGTGGCATACTCAATGCTATGGAATACAATGGCATACTCAATGCAAAAATGGACTTAAACCAAAATGAATGGGCCTCAGCCACACCCAAATCAGTGGCCAAACATGATGAAAACAAGACTCCAAAACTCATGCTAGCATACACAAAGCAAGGACCTAAGCCCAAGGGCACAAAATGCAACTCTACAAAAGCATTGAAAGGATGAAATATGGCATACAATGACACATGTTCCAGCTCTGAAATGACATACAAAATGGCTCCGAATCATGCAAACAACTCACACAGTGCATGTTGAAAGGCTCAAGTACCGAAGCTAGTGAAGCACATTACACTAGAGGCATGCAAGGCGATGCTCAAATGACAAAACCAACTCCAAATAGACCTTAAGTAGGCCCAAAACAGTGAAAAAATGAGCCAAGATGGTGGCTTGAAAGGCATAAGAATGAAGCTCAATGCAAAGGCTCACAAATGGGGTATAATGATGCAACTCTCAAACATATTGAAAGAGTGACAAACATGAGAATATGGCCAAGAAATAAACTCTAAAATATCATGCTCAATGATGCTAAAACATGCAAACACCTCAAGTTAAGCATGCAAAGGGATTCAAAACTCAAGGCTAAGCGAGGCTATTACACTACAACCATACATGGCAAGCATCATTCGACCAAGGGACTTCAAAACAGAGCTAAGGCAGCTCAAAATATGAACAAAATCAATTTGGAGCATGGCCAAAATATGCTAGCATAGAGGGCCAAAACAACATGCATTATAAGCTAGTGAACATGATTTACACTACAAGCATGTGAAGCATATGAGAGGCTACCAAACCAGACAAAAACATAATCATGGCATTCCAAATGATGGCCAAAAACCCACTGAAACATGACCAATATATGCAAGAATGAGGTGTTACTTTGATAGGCTATGCAAGGGATTGTTCTACACATGCAAGAGGCAAACAAAAGGTGACCAAATCAGCCATAGACAGAGTCTAGGCAGGTCCTAAAAGTCACTAAAAAGGGCCGGAATCAAGGCTAGGAAGTGTGGAAATATATGCTCCCTTGGAAAGCCAAAAAATGCAAGCAAACAAGGCCAAAAGAGAGAGGGTCACCCCTCTTTGATTTTGGCCCTCAAAACCACATGCCAACCACTAAAAATCTGCTGGATTTTAGTGGCTAAAGGGCCAAGCAAAGCTCAATACAAAAGTCTCATGGCATGGCTCAAAACAAGGCTAAATAAAGCATGCAAGAGGGCAGATGACCCCCAACACCAAAAGAGCCTTAAACAAACATGAAAATCACTTAAATATGAACCTTTTTTAAGTTGACAACAAAGCTCAAATAATCATGCAAATAAGGCTAAGAGAAGGATCAAAATAATGCTTAAAAGAGGAAAAAGTGATTACCCTTGAAGCTCAGCAAAACCAGCAAACTTTGGGACCAAAAACCAGCTCTTTAACCTCTGAAAACAACCTCCAAGAATCTCAAATCAATGGTGGAAGTGTATGGCTATGAGGTGTAGTGTAAAAGGGTTAAGAACAATGCACCTTATGAGCCAAAATATAGAGATATAGAGAGATATGTATTGTTTTGCCTTAGAGAAATTCTGAACCTGGTTCAAGGAGGGGGAGGGCCTCTCTTATAGACAAACAAGGCCAAAGTTTCTTCAAGAAGCTAAAAACAAGGCTCAAGATCCTCCATACACATGTATGGAGGATACAGTCTGTGCCTTCCAGCTGGCACAGCTGGCACCCACTCAAACAGACAAAACAGGAGGGAGCTAGCCAACCAGAAAAGGTGGTCGGCCGACCACTTCTCCTGGTCGGCCGACCAGGGTAGGTGGTCTCCCACACAAAAAAGTGGTCGATGGTTCCATTTGGTGGTCTCCACTTTGAAAGCAAGCTAATGGTGTGGTGGGAGACTAGCAAATGTGGCCCAAAGACCAAGAAAACCAACTTCCCGACCAGAAAATCGGCTGGCGGGGAGAGAAGTGGTTTCCAAGGATAAAAGCTGGTTTCCCACCCTTGTACCACTTTCCAAAGAAGGAAAACAATGTTCGTGCCAAGAACGAACCAACACAGACGCAAAACGAGAATTCGGGAGGCAAAGCGCACGGCCGGGTGCCTCGAAAACTGGCTGTTGAGCACAAAAAGTGGCGTACGGTCACAAAAGTGGTCTCCCGGACCATAATGTCCCTCTAGACAGTGGAAACAAGGTGCGTTCCAAAAATCGTGCCAAACGGAGAATGTTAAGCGGTCTCAAGCCGAGGCGCACGGCCGACGGCTCCAAAAAATCGAAAACTAGTCTCCAAACGGGAACAGTGGCCTACGACCACGAAAAGTAGTCTACGGCCACTGAGAGATGGTCTACAAGACATCTCCCTCTCTCCGGGAAGAGAAAACAAAACTCGGTCCGCGGATCGAGCTAAAGTAGAAAGGGTCCCGAGGTCCGGAGGTGAGGCTCTCGGCCAAGAACTCCGAAACCTCGAAACGAGCATAACATGTGCAATCACCGAGCGCTCAATCGATGACGTCTGAGTCTTAAGGTCGGTCAAAAATGGAGTGTCTACAATCACCATTCTGGCTTTGAAGCAGGCTTGAATTTGAGCTTGAGGTAGAGGCACACTCATACTTCGGAGCATTGACGAGACCTGAGGAGGTACATCCGGAATACAATCTTGGAATTTTATGAAGTTGAAACAAACTCAGATGTTTTAATTTTCCCTCTTTTCTTTTGCTTTGCAGTCTGGAACCCATATAGCTTCAAATAGGTCCTGGTTTTACTGTTCTGACATGACCTGGATTGAACCTTGTAATTTTATGAAAGAATAAATCTTGTTTTGCACATATATGGAGAATGGCACAGTACTCTGAGCACAAAACGATTCATTTTTGAAATTGAAATTGAGAAATAAGTTCTCAAACGGGTATTGAGCCTACAATTGACCACAGTCAAAACGACTCAACAAAGGAAAGACACAGGTAAAACAACCTAAACACATCTATAGACACCCGAAACGACTCAAGACAAGAACCGAGACAAACAAAACAAAAGACGCGACACTTAGACGTGTTCCAATGGCGAGAGACCTCCCAGTTGACGGGGGGCCCGTTTCTTGGGGTATTGTTTCCCACCCTTTCTGATTTGTGATCCTCACATCACTCTGGCACTCAATCTCTTATTTTCTGAAAAAAGCCATTTTCTCACTTTTTCTCTCGACGCACATCTCTCTATTCTTCAATCTCTCATTTTTTTTATCCCTCCCCTGGGTGGTTGATGGATAAACAAGAAGTTGCGGGCTCTTGCCCCTAGCATTCTGCTAGATTCTCTTTCTTTCGCTCACAACAGTAAGCTTTTCCACAAAGGGGTTGCGACAGGATGTGCAGTAGATCCGCAGCTGACATTGGTTGACGATGCCCTTGGCCAGTTTGGATGTGATCAGACCTGTCCAGATGAGGGAGTGGAATATCTTGATCCATTCCAGTTCGTGCTTCGCACTTGACTTGATACTTCGCTATTTGGTGGATGAGAGAGCTTTCTGCCCTTTGTTGTTAGCTTAAGTTGTGCCCTTTTCTGATAGGTAGAGTGCCCTTTCTGGCAAGTATGTTGACAATGGGGAAAAAATAGAAAACCTGACTCAACTGTGCCCCTAGTTTATCATTTTGACCATTTTTTGTTTAGGTTTTCTACTAAAACAATTTTGACCAATATGAGAGTTTGATTAACATGCTTGTTCAACTTTTTGATTTGAAATCATACAAGTCAAGTTATGAGAACTGAAAATTTTCCTTTTTTGGGTCCAAAAAATGGTCCAGTTTTGGAAAAATTGAGCAATTTTCAAGAAAATTAGTCAATTTATTAAAATTTCTCAAAACTGTTTTTGCAAATGGATACTGCTTAAACAACGCAGAATTTACTCTTGAGATGCACAACCTCAGATCCATAACAATGGAAAATTGCCCCTTGTCTAACTGGCACTGCACAGTAACAGAAAGTTGCCCCTTGTCTAAATGGCACCACAGCGCACTGTAATTAGTTCTCAAAGTGATGATCACAACTGAACTCTCGGATACAGAGAAGACAAAGATGATCAGAACCATTCCATGGACACAGTCGATTTGGAAGTATTTATGGTTGGACTTCATAATGAAGTTGCCTACGTATCCCAACATGGGAATCAAGCCTGACGTAGTTCCGGGGTTAAGGTACACTTGGGTATTAACCTCTCCTTTTACGCTCTAACTTTTGCCAAGGCCGCCATTTCTGGGTTTTCAACCTTGCGAGCTATGTTTTTCTTTTCTTTTCATTTCTTTTCTTTTTCAATTCTTTCTTTCTTTTCATCTTTTTTTCTTTGTTCAGTTCTTTTTCTTTTTTTATTTCTTTTTCTTCATTTTTTTTTTATTCTTTTTCTCTTGCTCTAACTTTTGCCTGGGTCGCCCTTCCGAGTTTTCGGCCCAGCGAGCCTTTCAAGGGTAAAAGTGTAGCTTGTCCATGTTGAATGGTTTTAGGATCTCGAAGCCATCTGAATCCAGGAGAATGGCTGCTATTCGCTAATGATGTAGAAGTCCATCCAATAGGGGCTGAAGTTGCCCCTAGTATTGTGGATAGGGACTCGGTTGTCCTTTAGCAATACTTTCTTCTTTCCTCCTTTCTGGGATTTGGCATTCTTGCCGATCTTCGTTAGCTTGAGAAATGTCCCAATTTTTGACTCTTCGAGCACATCTGACATTTTTGGCCCTAGTTCAAGGGTTGCTTCTCGTCCAGATTTGCAAGTTTTCTTTTGATCGTGTCTGACCTTCTTGATCTGACTTTCTTACCTCTAGTTCGAGGGCTGCTTCCAATCTGGCCATGCAAGCCTCACATTGTGGTTGACCGTTGAACATTCTGAATCCAAGTTCAAGGTTTGAAAGCAAGGGGTCGAGTCTTAAGGCTGAGAGTGATCCTATGCTGCACAATCTCAAGAGCGATTCCACACAGGTCTTCACAGGATCGCACAAAACATTTTTTGAAATCTTTTAAGAAAGCGACTAGTTGCTCGCGCTGAAGACAGTGTAGAACCAATCTAGATCAAGCCAGGATCCTTCCCAGTACTCACATTAACAAACATGATTTCATTCATTAAGGGCTTAGCATGCCTCTCTTTCTCTCAGTTGATCAAATTTTACAAAACCCGAGAAATTCCTTCCTCTTCGTTTTCATCACAGTGTTCATAAAGTTTTGAAAAACTCAGGCCAATGCAATGATTTAAAGGCACAGAAAAGTAAGTGAAAAGCACTGCCGTTTTATTCAGATTTTCTGGCACAACTGGCTCCAAGGCAGAAACAAATGCAAAATGGGTGAAAATCACTGCTGTTTTATTCAGATTTTCTGGCCCAACTGGCTTAATGGTAGAAACAGACTCAAAAGAAAGGGTGTAAAAGACAAACACAAAACAAACAAGTGATGCCTGAGGTAACACCCCCGAAATCACCAGACTCCGACACAACAAGACAGACTTGATACAACCAGACTGACTCGACTGACTCAGTACAAAAAGACTGACTCAATAAAACACAACAAGACTGACCCAATGCTCAAAACAGTGCGTGCCATACGCCACATCCGGAGTAAACTGGGTGCCATCCGCAGGTGGTTCATCCCCCGATCACTTCACATTATCCCCCAAGCTCATCGATCTAGTACCGATAGACTTTGCAGGACCTGGTGCAATAATGGCCTCGTTGTCAATCAAATCTTGTACTTCGTGGCGAAAACGAAAGCAACTATCAGTGCTATGACCGGTTTGTTAATGGAAGGCACAGTACTGAGCAGCATCATGCTTAACTGGAAGGGGATTTGGGAGAGGCCGAGGCTCAAAGGGTTTGAGATGGCCTTGTCCAACAAGGATTTGAAAAGCTTTGGACAAAGGCATATAGAGGGCATGGAAGACCCTTCAACCTAGGGGTAGGTACTTTGAGGTTTGTGGATTCTTGCTGGATGCACTAGCAAAGGGGTCGGTAGGTGTTGACTTGGTTTACTGATCTCTTCCGAGTGCAGGATTAGAACTGAAAGGAACATATCTGGTATGACGGTCTTTCCCCCAGTTTGTTCCTTGATTCAGACTGTTCTCATTCCGAGTGGCAAAAGTGCCATCCATAATCTGTGCAATAACTGCAATCATTTGCTGTTTGTTCAGCTCTTCGGCTTTCAAAGCCTTAACAGCCCATTGAAGGTGTTCATGGGGACCAATGCCTGCCCTAACCTTGTTCTCACCACTAGCCTCCACTTTGCTAGGAGATTGGCCTTCTTCCAATGCAATCTATCCCAAGATTGGGGAGCCTTTTGACATGAAATCCCTAGTAGGCGATGTGGTTGACGATGGAGCCAAAACTCCACAGGCCAAATCCACCACTGTTCTCTGAAGATCTTCAATCATCCTCATCAGCTCAGAAGTAGTAGGTTCATGGGTTTGAGATGATTGGGGTTCCGAGACCAGATGTGTGGTAGGTGCCCTAGATGGGCGTTGCACTTTGACATTGGTCTCACCCTGCATGGCGATTCCCTGGTTTAACACTGCTGTCATGGCCACAACTTCTTCTGAACTCTGTGCCATCACGGTCTACTGAGTTTGATCAAAGGTGATGCGATTGGTGACTGTCGGATCAGATGAACCGGTGAGCCCTGACTGGCCTTTCTTTGCCTTGCCTCAGCGAAGGAACACTGGTTGCCCTGAACTGAATCTCTGACCTAACAAAGTCTATCAACACAAGTCCAATGCACCCGGGGGATATTGGAGCCTTCTGAAGCTATAGTTCCAGGACTACTTAGCAAAAGAGAAAACAGACAGCACCTCAGCCTAATTTCTCCAAAACAAATATGAGCGTAGCAGAATGACTGTGCTCTCTACAGAATTCTACCCAAAAGTCTGCCTGTAAACTGATATCCTCAGGTAAAACTGATTCTCCAAATATATTGATGCCCTCAAGCCTGATACCCAGACTTGCAAACTGATACACGCATTCTTGTAGAGGTACACTCTAAAAGCACATAGCAAGCCAGTAAGAGCCAAAACACCCCTATGGAGGGGTAGGGTTTCCCTATCCTATCTTGTCAGGAGCAAGGGTTTCACTACGCACACAGCGGTTTCAAACAACCTACAATCGGGTAAGCAACCTGTCCTAGTTTGGAATAGTCACTATGGATTCCGATATGCACTAGGTCGAATGTCAAAAAGGGTACCCCGGTAAAAATCGAGGTTTGTGTTCTCGTCGTGGCAGAGCCCTCAACTGGTCAACCTTATGGCACGCTTTTCCAAGCAAGCCTCCGGCAAACCGTTCAGGAATAGCATACGGCAAACACGGTGTCCTAAGCGCACCAATGTAAATACAATGAAAAGAAGCACATAAGTGTAGACAAAATAAGATATCATAAGTTTGAGTCAAGTTCTCTAAATCCCCAGCAGAGTCGCCAGAAACTGTAGACCGCCCAGAACTCAGCTCCGCGCGCGAGGGCGCGAATCGTTGTTCATCACTCTCAAGTGGGTTTAAAACTCGTAATCATCGAGTTGTTCCAATTCAGGCAATCGAGCCTTCACCCACAGGCATTCCTGCAGTTAAACAAATAAGCACATAGCCTCATGGCAAGCATGCTATACATGGCAGCATTTACACTCATGCGATATGCTAAAGTGTAAACACTTACAGTGTACTCCGAGCCAAAACAAAAGCTAGTTAGTAATCAATGCATGATCATAGCTATGTTAAGATGCCTAATGCAACACATGCAAAAATGCAACTAGACGGGCTCAGCTATTCTAAGATGACATATGAAATGCAACAATTGATATATGTATTCAAATTGGAATTGAAATACAATGCAGTTTGAATGGTGCACCGAGCCCGGTGCATGCAAGACAGATAAATGGATGCAAACATTTTAGCATAAGGATGCTAACTGAAATATGTCCTAAAACTAACCATCGAAAGCGGTTAAGTAAAAGAGAGAAAGAAATAGGGGTTGGAAGACATGCATCACACATATGCACACTTATTACAACATTTGTGCCCTCTCGACGGAGGGTCCGAATAATAAGCTAACTAGCTAATCTAAGCTAATTAAACTAATTATTACAAAACAAGCTAATTAACTAACAAGTTAACTAACTAGTTATTACAACACAAATTGAATAGCTAAGGGCATTAACTACTTAAGTACAAAAACGAATGCATTACCTAGCTTAAGCAAAGAAACTAAGTAAAGCAAATAGAAGAGGCCTTGGAGCAAGAAGCGCATGCATGCTCGGTCGCCTCGTTCGGAAATCCATCGCGATGCCCCAACTTGCCTTTGTTTTCAATTGTTCTCAGAACACTGTACAAAGCTCCAGATAGCTTTTACTCCATCATGGGAACCTCCAGGAGCATGGCCGACCACTTATTGGTGGTGTAGACCACTAGGAGACCACTTACATTTGCTGCAAACCAGAAAAAGTGGTCGGCCAGCCACTTTTACTGGTCTGCCGACCAATTTTTGCTGCACTTCTCTAGTTTGCTGCAACAGAGAAAAAGAAGGGGCATGGCAATGTATTTGCAAGATATGTGTGCATAACTACCCTCCCTATCATTTCATGATCTCAAGGGAGTGCGATTCTCGACTCTCAGGCCACCAACCGAGCATCGCAATGCACGATGGCCAAGATGCCAAGATTGCACAATTCAATGTAAATGAATGCACAAATAACACATAAAGGCCTTAAACTCTATCATGCATGATCAAGAGCATCGGCGATCGAGAAATGAGGCACGTTTCATCACTTTAAGTATGAAATGTTCCTCATTTCTCGTGTTTGGATTAACTCCCTGTCCAAACACAATGCAAGGCATGCACACACAATGCAAGGCATGCACACACTATGCAAACAACAAGCATGTAAATATCATGCAATGCAACAAGCATGCAACATCATGAACATGCAACGACATGCAAATAACAATGCTATATGGACTTAAACCGAATATGGACAGACCTCAATCATGCCCAAAACAGTGACCAAAATGCATCAAAACTACAAAAGGGGCAAGAACACATGCTCATGTGAGGGCCCATCAACTAATCATAACAACACAACTCTCAAACATGATCAAAGAGTGACAAACATGGAAGTGTGACAACACTATAAGCACTGAAATCAGGTATGAAATGGTGCCAAACTACTCAAACAACACAAGTATGGCATGCAAGAGCCCTTAAGCATGAAAGCTAGTGAATGGGACTACACAAGAGGCATGCAATGCATGGCACAAATGGATGAACCAGCCACAAACAGAGTTCAAATAGGTCAAAACCAAGACCAAAACATGCTGAGACGGGAGCTCAAAAGGCAAGGCATGCATGCATACAAGCTACGCCACAAACAAGGCAATAATGCACGACCTTTAAAGGCACTCAAAGAATGAAAGAAGTGGGAGCATGACAATACTATATGCTCTGAAACAACATGGTAAATGATGCCAAATCATGTACATGTCACAAATGAAGCATTCTAGGAGGCTCAAAGCTTGAAACTAGCATAGGCACTTGCACTATAGCTATGCAAGACATGAAGCATATGGCCAAGGCAACCCAAAATAGTCCTCGAGCATATCAAAATGATGCTAAAACATGTATGGATCAGAGCCAAAACAAGCTAGATTGAACCATGGCTATACAAAGCAATGCATGCTTGACCAAAACAACACAAATCAAGCCTTAAGTATGGTAAAACATGGCCAAAAGCTTCTTGGAGTTAAGCCAAAACATGCTAGAATGACATGCTACTTCATAAGGCATATAAGGTTAGTTTGTAAGAATTACACTACAAGTGCATAAAGCATGCAAGGGATGACCAAACCAAGCCAAAACAGTGGTATGCCATACTAAAATAAGGCCAAAAATATGCTGAGAACAAGCCAACACAAGCTTAAAAAACATGCTCAAACATGAGACATACAAGGTAAGCATACAAGACACAAGGAAAGGGTATTTAAGACCTCAAAACACAAGTTTTACCACTGAAAATCCACTGGATTTCAGTGGTTAAAAGGCCATGAGAAAGTGATCTCGAGGGCCTAAAGTGACGGTGCAAAACAAAACCAAACAAGGCATGCAAGGGAGTAGATCACCCCCAACACCAAAGAAGCCTTAAACAAACATGTTAAGTACTAAAAATCAGAACTTTTTGTAGTAGAAAGTTAGGCCTAAAACAACATGCAAATAGGGCCAAAAGCTTAATCAAAAACAAGGGTTTAAGAGGTTAGAAGCTCACCCTTGTAGAACAACTTTGGAGCAACAACTCCAGCAGTTTTTTGGATCAAAATCAGTCCAAAAACACCAAAACTAACTTCAAAGTGCCTCAACAACAAGAGTATGGTGCTTCACTATGTGTTTGTGTGCAAAAGTGCGAAGAATAGGCACTTTTGAGCAAAACATGAAGTGAAATGAAGAAGTATAGAGATAGATGATATGTATAGCTCAAGCAACTTTTTTCTGAACCTGGAGAAGAGGGAGGAGACTCCCTTATATAGAAAAAGCATGCAACAAGCTTGTTGAAAAAGCTAAGGGCTCCAAGCCATCCCTCCATACACGTGTATGGAAGATGATTTCTGTGCCTTCCAACTGGCACCAAAAGATCTTCAGAAAGGTACAGGAAAGCTGCCGACCACTTGAAGTGGTCGGCTAGCTACTTACACTGGTCGGCCAACCAGTGAAAGTGGTCTCTCAAAAAGAAAAGTGGTCGGCCAGGGGTAGGAATGGTCTGAACAAGGAAAGCAAGGTGGTGGCATGGTGGGAGACCACTTTTTCCAGCTACAAACCACTTGTAGACCACCAAAAGTGGTCTACAGGGAAAAAAACTGGCTGGTGGGGAAGAAAAGTGGTCTACGGGGAGAGAAACTGGTCTCCAACCCTTATTCCACACTCCAAGCAAGGAAAACAAGGTTTGGCGAAAAACAAACCAAAAAGGATACAAGACGAGAGTCTGAGGGACAAGGCGCGTAGCCGAAAGCCTCGAAAACTAGTCTGCGGGCACCAAAAGGTGGTCTACGAGGAAAAAGTGGTCTACGACCACAAAAGTGGTCTCCCAGACCTCAGTTTCCCTCTAGACCAAGGCATGGTTCGAAAACCGGGCCAAGAGGAGAACGTTAAGCGGTCCCGAGACAAGACGCGCGACCGAAGGCTCCGAAAACCAAAAACTAGTCTCCAAGAGGGAAAAGTAGTCTACGACCACAAAAAGGTGGTCTACAAACCTCTCCCTCCCTCCAGGGAAGGGAAAACAAGGTTTGGTTCAAAACCAAACAAAAAGGGAAAAGTTTAGAGGCCCGGAGACGAGGCACTCAGCCAAAAACTCTAGAAACTCGAAACGAGCACAAACATGCACTATCATCGAGTGCTCAAACGATGACATCTGAGTCTTAAGGTCGATCAAAAATGGGGTGTCTACACAGATATGTAAATTTGTTTTTTTTTTTTTAACCTTCCCTGTAAGACATTGCATTTTTTGTTTTGGCTGGAGTCATATGTGCTAGTGGGCTGATATATAACTTACCTACAAAGAGTATTGAGTTTTCATTCATAATGTGGTTGGTTTCATTTCTGAAAATTAATTTTTCCTTTATTGTAATTAAATTATAAATTCATTTCGGTAACAAATAAAAAATACAACTAAGACAGCAGCCAGTAAAAAAATTTCATTATAAATTCATTTTATAATTATATTAGTTTTTATTTATTTTTAAAAAGTTCAAATTCTTTTTTATTACAGTTGCGACATCATAGTTATGCTGACAAATTGGGCAGCAAGTACATTCCTCCAAATATGAGTAAAAAAAACAACCGTAAATTATATTTGTTTCAGTCGCATTCATCCGAACAAGAAACATGCGTAAACAAAATAGTACTACGACAGCAGCCACATCGACATGTTTGATCCATGTTTACATTTGACTTACACTTTGCAGTTAGTCCATCTTTACATCATCCAGCAAAAACAATACTGGGGAGCCATAATTAACATCCATATTGAAATCAAAGAATAAAAAATTAGTGAAGTCCTGTTGCCACCCAAATTACTGGTGTACTGGCAGCCCATTCCCATCACTGGCCTAGCTTGTGGCATTGCTCATATGAAGGCACTCCCGGTACTCTGCGATCATTGCATTATTGACATCCATAACGATGTCAACCAACAACTTATGACGCACAGAGGGATGGAACTTTGTACAGAAAGATCATAAGACAAATCAGTTAAAATTGCAAGACATACAAGGAAGGATTTGATTGACAAATGGAAATGAAGCGGTAGAATGTACCTTGTGTGGACCGGGGCTTAAATCAGTTTGCTGCATGAATTTGATGACAAACATCCCACAGTCAAACGTGCTACAAAAATAATTTCACATTAAATTTGTCATCAATGTCAGTAGGTTCGTTAAGTCAGTCATGCAGCATATACATTAATGTGAGGGAGGGATTGTGGATTACTCGTCCAGTTGTTGTACTGGCCTCTCATCTAACATGCGGAGGTGGAAGCTATGCACGTCTGTAACATAATCATTTCCAAAGTGTAGTTGCAGCAAGTCGTGCATAGTTTGAACCTGTTCCACAAGGTTGAAGTTCGTTTATGTAAAGGATGTTCAAGTTTGTTGTAGTGTTGAGAAAAGCACCAGAAGGACATACCAAAATTTGTGCCGCATTTAGCTTCCTTTTGTTCGGTCGGTTAGATGGGAACGAGTCAAATAGGTAGGCTACACGGTCCACCATATCAATTTTAACGCACAACCAATGCACTCCTCTATAATTGAAAGACGTGTAAATCTACATGCAAACACAAGGGCAGACCTTGTTTAGAGACCATGTAAACATGTAATGGCTTTCATATTTTCATTTTAATATAACGGGATGAATATTGATATTACCCTCTGGCATGCATCAATCGCACCAGTGTATCTGTCATGTCCGAAAAATGATGTGACAATATTTTCATGGTGCAGAGGTTGCGTATCTTTATTTAGAATCAAAGTCTGCATGTGTAATGCATAAAGGTCATTGACGGAAACATTTGTCAAAATATGTCATACACAAAACACAACGTAGCTTTAAACACTTACTTACCGACAGATATACGGGAAAGAACTAATCAGTATGCCTCCCGTCATTGTGTAAATCCCTCTGTCGATTAGTCAATTGCACCACCACCAAGTTGATTGGCTGGAACATTGTATGTAAGGCACAAGGTAAGTTGATTAGAAAGGTTTCTAAGTTTAGGGGTACTGAAAAATACAGATTCATATGTGCGCAGCCAACACTTGCAGTGTCGGATAGCCACGACCCTGGTTTGAGCATGCGCATGTCACGCCGGGTACCAACTTCACATGCCTGTCCATGAAGATTCATGGAAACAACAATGTCCCTACAAGCAATAATGATCCTTAGAACGATAGTTATTTCAGTGGACTGTCATTTAAAATTTGCAAGTAGTAAATAAAACAATACATTTCATTTTTGCTATCGTCAAATACATAGTCGAGAAGTTTTTGTTCCTCCACCGATAACAACCCTTCGCTGTCCAACATCCTCAACGAGTCCTACAAAAATAAACAGCCAACTAATACTACACATTTCATAAAAAAAAATTGAAGCTTACATTACAAGGTCGGTAGTCATAAAAAAGAACGTGAAATGATGTATAAACTGTGAACCTCATAGTTTTCCCAACTTGTGATGTTTGGTGCGAAGTTTGTTAGAAATGTGTACAAACATATGCCAGCAGTCATAACTACAAACATGGAATTGTTTGACAACTAGTACAATACAACACAGATGATTGTAAAATTAGTGATTCACATTATTGATGTGGGCATGAATTAGGTATTCAGAACTTGTGGGGCATTAAAGGCAGTATTTGTACCTTGTTCACCTTATTCACGCCATCAACATCCACAGGTGAACTGATGCCGTCAACTCCACTACTTGTTTTGCTATCGATGCACAATTGCATATCCCCGACCTCAGTGGCTTGAACTCCACTTCCGCCCATTTTTCCTTTTCTTTTTCCTTTTCCTCTTCCCTTTGTACTTCCTCTAACGATTCCAGTTGCTCCCAATGGTTGGCCAAGCTTAGTAGGAGAAGTATGCACATCGCATGCCACATTCTTGACGCCCACTGACTGAAGGTCAGGAGTGTATTTATCTTCAGTTTTGTATGTTTCCCTCGACTGAAGGCCTCCCTTCTTCTGGTTGTCCCCACCTTCTTCGATGTTCAGCTTGTGCCTATCATGGAAATGACTTTTGTCCCTTGCCAAGGTTCCCTTCAAATTCTGTTGTTGGTGATCCACCCCTTGTACATCTGAAATATTACACTCCATTGGGTTAACTTCGTCAAATGGTTTGACCATGCCATCATCATGCGCCTCGACTCCAACAGCAGCGTCCACACCATGTTTGTCCACGCCTGCCGGTTGTGGTCTAGAGAATATACCTTCGATGAGGTGGTGTAGGATTTGCTTCAGTTCACCTAAATTGGTTTGTTCAGTGAAGTGTTCGTTGCAGCCCAAACTAAAACGTTGAAGCAGTTGCTTCAGCATTTCCTTCAGTTCAGCAACATTGGAGGAGAGGTTAATGATACACACATCATTGTCTTCCACCTAATCATACAAACACATTCGTGAACTTAGTCTTATAAATCATCTTCAAATGATGTGGCTCAACTATGTCAAAATTGCGTAATGATTGGATAGATTACCTTGTCATTGTCAACAACTTGCTTGCCTTGGAAATGTCGCAACATCTCTATTAAATCTGTTTGGTTGTGGAAAACTTGCTTCATCATTTCCTTCAGTTCGCGAATGTCGGACTGTAAATTGCTCATACGGATTTCATCGTACTGTCCTTTTTGTTGGTTCTCGACATGACATGCATCCATGTCAGCATCATCAGCGTCGCTTTCGTCGTTACTGTAATCAAACTCCACCTAATCATAGAAACGCATAAATGAAGTCTGACGTTGTATGTTGAAGACAAGTGGGTCGATGGTGTGAAATGTGCACAGTGGTTGGAGTGCTTACCGCAATTGTTGGGAAATTTTGCTTCCTTCTAATACGTCGCAGCGTCTCCCGTATTTGGGTATCACCCCAATCATGAAGCCGAGGCGTGGACCGCGTTGTAGCCGACGTACTTGTCGAGCTCAGACAAACACAATCATGGTACAATAGCTGTGGACATTAAGGGGCACACCATAATTAATTTATTCTTCCCACAAAAATCAACTATATTCAGTAACAATGACATTCATTCTTCTCAATTTTGCAGCGGAACGTACATAGAATACTGATTTTGTTTACGATGCTGTCAAGTTTATAGCCACATGTCATGCAATGTTTTTTGGGAAAAAAAATGTACAGCAAACTAAGGACTTTATTGATGAAACCAAGAAAAAAAAGTTATGTACATGTTTGTATATATGAATGGTTGTAACCCAAAAACCTTTCCCAGAATCAATACGTTTGGTTTGGTAATGGTCTTATGAAGGTTTCTTCTGTATATTCTTCTTCAACTCTGCATACAAATGTGTATAATATTTCCTGTATCATTCTATGTCTGATTGATTATTCCAAACCGATGAAGATCAATCAATTATGTTCCCCTCTTCGCAACGTAGGCAAATTGGTTCCTCCATTGAGGTCCGTCATACTTTTTGCCCTGTACTCTTTGTTCTTAAATTCATGACGGTAGTCGCAGAAAATATATTTCTGCGAGTACCATACTTGGTTAGGAAGAGTGTTATTTGTCGTACTCACAAAGCAGGTAACATTGTATGTCCCAATCAAAGCCAATTTGTTGAACCATAACAGAACAATGCATGAAACATATGAACGGGGGAATGGAAAAAATAATCAAGTTATTGCCATACCATTAGCGGGAAAACACATTCAGTTACACCGCGATGACCTGTACTCTTATACTTGCGAACACCTTTGTGAAGGAATTGCAGTGTCAACTTTGCCCAATTACAAGCTCGCATACCATTCACGTCCTTCATGGCATGAATGAACGATGGCTTTAAGGCGGTCATTGTGGTAGGACACAACATGGCCACCAAAACATACAGCGCAAATTTCCTCTGAAACTCGTCCTCCGCACCATCAGTTTCGGTTAGATAAAGTCTCAACTTGTTCAAAGGAATGACTCCGTTAACAACTCCAACCTCATCATAGATATTGGGATATGCTTCTAATGACCCAGCCAACTGCACATCATCGCTTTCACACCGTATTTCCAATAAAACATTAACTGCCTTACAGGTGAGCCAGAGTTGACGACCATGAACATTCAATCAACTACTATCAGGATAGAAGTTCTGTACCAACCATGAGCACAAGTCATGATCTATACGTGTACACTTCATCCCCAGAAGGCCAGCAAACCCAATGTCAATGACTGCCTGCTTTTGTGCTTCGTTGAACCGGTTAACTAGCTTAACAATTTACTTCAATGATATGCGGAGTTGCCTTTTGCCCTGCACATTTTTTATCCTTAAATTAATACAAAAATACAACCAACAATGTCAGCAAAGCAGGACCTAACCATATACATTTACGAAAACATGAAGTACGTAATGACCTTTTCAGACTTTGGTGCACATGGTACTACTTTGGCGTGTTCCTCGGCGCTCACCTTAGCCATTTCCGTAAACCTCTTTTTCTCATCAAAGGGGAGTGCCTTTCACCTTTCCCCAAGCTCCTTTCTACTCTTTAACCACGAAAGTGACAGACATACAAGACAAGTAACAACTATGAGTTCAAAATAACTGTAACTACAACTTTATGCCAAACGCAATCCGCATGCATTGTTGGTAATTAAATAAGATTGCAAATACAAATAACAGTTGCAGGAAAAAGTCAGCAACAAAACGTAGCTGGACTTTTACAACGAATTGAAATTTACGAAAACAATAGGAAGGTGACATTATTACATGCTACAATCCTACAAACGTGAAACAATCACAAGCCCACTACGACCATTCAATACAATGTGTGGATAGCAACCCAGCCATGTGTTTCCATCATAGTGTATTATAGAAAATACAGATTTCGACACTCACAATTTTTCGTCGAGTGTTGTCTGGCCCTTGCATTTCCTTCAATTGTTGCTGGCTGCATGCAAGCATCGTGAAGCTTATCATCACTTAATCTTAAATATGAATACATATATATATATATATATATATGAAAGTATTTATGTCAAGCTAGCCCCAAAATCTTCAAACACACCTTTCATACATCCGGGACTGAATCGACACCAATTTAAACATTTTCAGACATGCGAAACGAAACCAATTTCAAACATCACAAACTAAACTTCGACAAGGCGCGTAGTTTCACTACAAAAAAATGTAATTCCAGATTGTCAAAATGAACAACTAGTACATGTAACAAATGAATGGTGCAACTGGCCGCTTTCGACAAGAGCCAGCGATAGTGTCAGACATTTGGATATGTTGTTCGGCAATTGTCTTCAATCTTTTCCTTCCCCTTTATGAAAGAGAAAATCATACAAATTAGATTGAAGGGAAAATTACAGGGGTGGCGTACACATTTTGTCCATTGTCTAATTTGAATCGATGCACTTTAAACTCCCTCAATTCTAATACTCCATTTTAAATTTCCTGGACAATTTTGGTTAAATTGCTAATGCAGTTTGTGATTTTTATAACAAATATTGTAATGTCAATTAATTGAGATTATGTAAGTTCAGTAAAGTTATAAGTTGACTACAACAAAAAGTACAGTTGCCACGTATATGCATATTTCCTGATAGAAAACAGTGAAGAGTTGTAATCAAATGAACGTAATTGAAACAAAAGTTCACAATTGATGATGCAAAGCGAGGCCATTCAAAATTTGTGCAAAATAAATAACACAAACACAAAAGTACATGGGCTGCTGTAAGAATTGATCCCAAAAAAAATTCAGCGTATTCCATGGTGATGGATTTCGTTTGTTTACAAACATATGTACGAAAGCAACTGGTAGCAAGTCTTGAAGGAGAAAACTAATATTGTTGGTGCGAGGTGACCAATATCCATCAGATGCAATGATGACAATTCCTGCAAAGTATTTCAATCAATATTTACAAGAACACAAACAAACGGCTACAACATGTGGCTGTTAACCTGAAAATTTTGAGTAAACACAGACAACAACTCGTAGAATTTCCCAACACATATATAGATTTTGAAACAGACAAAAGAAAGGACACACATCAAAATTTTGCATTTAGTTCACACAGTTTACAATTTAAATAATTATGTGTACAAGCGATAAATGCATAATTTCCCAAAAATTGAAGAGGAAAGACTACATTTTGTTTTTCATTTGGGGTTAAAGGACTACACGCACATACTTTTATGAAGTCCCGACTACAAAGGACAAGGAAGCAACTGAACTATTTCATGACGGGGTTAAACAATCTGGACAGGATTCTGCTGTCACTGAAATTGGTGCTCTTCCCAGGCACAAAAACCAGATGAAACCCCATCAAGTTGAGGGCTTCAATTTCCTACTGAGCAACTTGGTTGCAAAGAATCGAGGTGGCTGCATCCTGGCCCACGCTCCATTACCTTCGGGTGCTCAAACAGTGGGCAGATCAGAGAAGAATACTTTCCCAGGCATACAAGCAAGTTTCTTCAATTGTATGTGACAATGAAATAAGCAAGACTACCGCTGCCTGCCAACAAATATTACTAACATACCCATCCATTCTCATTCTGGACGAAGGTCATACTCCCACAAATGAAAGTACGCATTTCATGAACTCACTCAATAAAGTCCAGACAGCCCGCAACTCCTGAATGACAGCTACCTTTCTCTTCAAATGTAACTGCTATTCAACAGAAAGATGATAATTTCAAGAGAAATGTAACCGTCATTCAAGAGTTTCGTGCAATGACAGGAAAGGCTGTCCATTTCTATGAATGAGATTTTCTTCATGAATTGCCTGGGCTTGTTGATTTTTCTGCATTTCTTCACCTCAGCCAGACAACAGTTCGTGAAGTTGAAGAACTGAACAAATTAGTTAAGAAGTTCAACATCACCTGGGATGGGAGCACACTCTATGTGCACGCACAGTTGAGATCTCTCCTAAAGAGTTCACCTACAGACACTTTAACCACAAAAAGAGAGGGCATTAACGATGCCCGGAGGGACCACATCTTAGAAAAGTTGGATATTGGAGAAGGACTGAAGGCAAACTTCTTCCTTAATCTGTTAGGCTTGTCCGAATCAGGTGGGGAGAAGGTATTGGTTTTCAGTCATCGTCTCCAGCCGCTTAAGTTGTTGGTAAGGCTAGCCATGAAAGTGAAGGGTTCGGCTCTAGGAAAAGAATTGGGTGTAGGGAACGAATAGCTCTCTAAAAATTTGAAAATCGTCATCCTCATTTCAACTCTTTCAATTGGCTTTCCTATGTTTTAAGTTCAATACCATCAACTATGCATGAACTTCAGCACTGAAACAAATAGTTGTTTCCTGTGTTACATGGACTCGGGTACGGGTGCCGGGTGCGGGTATGTATGTACAGGTCCGACTCATTAAATCTTACATTTAACGATACGCGGTATGGGGAAAAAATATCATATTTTTAATCGAATATGTGACATAAAATGGTACTATATGTAACTTACAGTGTCAAAATGACATTTATAGGAATTTGACAATAATTTGCACATATAATAATTGTGTTATATACAATTATATAAGAAGTATCCGTTGAAAAGTATTCGACACATATCCCATACCCTTGTCCGACTCTCAGGTGTCCGACACGGGTATTTGATCTATTTTGAAGAGTCCGTGTAACACAGATTGTTTCTAAACATAAGTTTTGGCAATATAAAATCACCGAGTACTACAAAATTGAAAGCAGAATTCAACCGAGTGTGCTAGCCGTTGCGGAATCAAGATTAGTCATTGTTTGTTTATCGAGTTTCTTATTTTTGCTTTTTTGGGTACTCTAAACAAAAATTTGTTTTTCCCTTGCCAACATTACACAAATTTTTTTTTAAGTCTTCTTTGGTTATATATAACCTAACAAGTTGGCCATGTAAATGCAGAACACCTTTTATGCTTGTTGCTAACTACTATGATACCTATGTTCAACTTGCAGCACTGATAGCAGAGGGAAGACTTCCTATTCGAAAGGGAGAAAATATAAAAATCGAGTACAGAACAGTTCCTATTGGGTCGATTTAAGGTAGCAGAGGGAAGAGTTCATATTCGAATAGCACAAAACACCAAAATGGAGTACAGAACAGTTCCTATTGGGTCGATTTCGGGTTGGGTGTGAAGGTATATGCGAATGAAAGAAGACAAAAAAGGAGACAAAAAAAGAGAGAGCACGAAATAAAGGAAATACCAATCGGAGCAGACAAACCGACAGTGGTGCTCGATTAACCCTTTTGGTTGTGCTCCAGCGACAAAAATCAACTTCAAAAAAGAATTTATGCATCCACTTCCATGGCTAGCCTTCCCAAGAACTTAAATGATTGATGTTCGCCAAACCCAAGTAAATAAGCTTTGTTCTTTCAATATGATTTTTGCCCTTAAATATTTTTCTCTGTAAAACCCTACAGCTACGGGGAAATGGAACAACGGAGAGATGGGGAGAGAGAAAGACAAACAGAAAGAGAGGGTCCAAGATGGAAGAGAGACGGATGGGCCTAGGGAACTTACACCTTTTCTGAACATGTACGGCATTTTTGAAAATTTATACTTTTTCTAACAACTTACACCTTTTTATGAAAAGTTACATCATTTATAAATTAATTTTGTTCATAAAAGTTACACCTTGGAACTTACACTTTTTGTAAAAACAAAACTTGCACATTTTTTGATGTCCCTTAAAGCTTTTGTGGAAAAACATACGCCTTTCGTGAAAACTTGAATTACACGTTTTGTGAAGTGACTTACACTTTTTGTGAAAAAACATACACCTTTTCAGAAAATTTACACCTTTTGTGAAGGAAATTTTTTCATACAATTTACACATTTTTAAAACATTCACCTTTTCTAAAAACTTATATGTTGTAGTGAAATTACTTACACCATTCCTCAAAAGTTATATCTTTTGTAAAATATTTTTATTCCAAAAATTTACACCTTTTGTTCGAACTTACACATTTTCTGAAAACAAATCTTACACCTTTTGCCAATTTACTTACATCTTTTGTGGAAAAACTTACATAATTTCTCAAAAATTACACCTTTTGTGAAATACTTTCTTTCCAAAAATATACATATTTTGTTCAAACTTACACCTTTTTTAAATCTTACATCTTTTGTTGAAAATAGTTACACCTTCTTTGAAAAGTTACTTCTTTTGTGAAATAAACTTTGCATAAAATTTACACATTTTGTGAATCGAAAACTTAGACTATTTTTGAAATCACTTACACTTTTTGTGAAAAACATAAACCTTTTTTGAAAAGTTACATCTTTTGTGAAATAAATTTTTTCATAAAATTTACACCTTTTGTTAAAAACATACACCTTTTCTAAAAGTTTATACCTTTTGGTGCAAATACTTACACCTTTTTCTGAAAAGTTACTTCATTTGTGAGTTAATATTTTCCATAAAATTTACACCTTCTATTGGAAGTCACACATTTTCTAAAAACAAAATTTACACCTTCTGTGACATTACTTGCATATTTTGTGAAAACATTTACACGTTATTTGAAAATTTACACCTTTTATGAAAAATTTGGTTTCATAAAATTTATACCTTTTGTGAATCCTTACACCTTATCTGAAAGTTTAAACCTTTCAGTAGAAGTACTTACGCCATTTCTGAAAAGGTGTAAATATTTTTCCCAAAAGGTGTACATTTTCAGAAAAAATGTAAGTTTTTTACAAAAGGTGTAAACTTTATGAAAACATATTTTCATAAAAAAGTGTAAATTTTCAAAAACCGTGTAACTGTTTTCACAAAAGATGTAAGTTATGTCACAAAATGTGTAACTTTTGTTTTTAGAAAAAGTGTAAGTTATAATAAAAAGTATTTCACAACAGGAGTAACTTCTTAGAATGGGTGTAAGTTTTTAACAAAAGGTAGAAATTTTCAAAAAATATGTAACTGTTTTCACAAAGGATGTAAGTTATGTCATAGAAGGTGTAATTTGTTTTCAGAAACGTGTAAGTTCTAATAAGAGGTGTAAATTTTATGGAAAAAATTATTTCACAAATGGAGTAACTTTTCAGATAACATGTAAGTATTTCCAACAAAAGGTGTAAACTTTAAGAAAAGGTGTAAGTTTTTAACAAAATGTGTATATTTTATGAAATGTAGTTTTCCATAAAAGGTGTAAATTTTTTCACAAAAGATGTATGTTATTTGACAAAAGGTGTATATTCTATTTTCAGAATAGTGTAACTTCAAATAAAATGTGTAAATTTTTGTAATGAAATTATTTTACAAAAGAGGCAACTTTTCCGAAAAGGTGCAAGTATTTGAACGAAAATATGCAAATTTCAAAAATAAATTATTTCACAAAAAACTGTAACCTTCCAGAAATACTATAAGTGTTTTCACAAAAGATGAAATTAACTTCACAAAAGGTGTAAGTTCTGTTTTTTCGCAGAACGAGTAAGTTGCTAGAACCCAATCAAACTGTATTTGTGTTGTTCATGGTTCGATATCGATATAGACAGACAGAGACGAAGGGAGGGATAGAGACGGACCGATATCGACAGACAGAGACCGAGATAGACATGGTTCGACAGAGAGAGACGGACCCAGATCGACATAGACAAACCAAGATCGATACAGACAGAGAGAGAGAGACTGACATCGATAGAGAAGAGCCCGAGATGGACAAAGAGAGACCAAGATCGATAGAGACAGAAAAATCCTTTGATTTGCACCAGCGGCGGTGGCGGTAGCGGTGGCAATGTCAGTCGACGGTGGGCAATAGTAGCCCGCGACAGTTGGGTGGTCGGTGGTGATAAAATTTTCAACGTATAAATCGTCGATAAAATTTAGAGCTTCTTTGGGAACTTATATCTTTTGTAAAAATGAAATATTCAGCTTGATTCTCTCACAAAGTTTACACCTATTCCTAAATTTTTTACCTTTTCTAAAAATTTACACCTTATCGTGAAAATATTTACAACTTTTTTGAAAAATTACACATTTTGTGGAAAAACCTTTTTCATAAAATTTACACTTATTACTTGAAGTTACACCTTTAGTGAAAAACAAAACTTACATCTTTTCTGAGGTCATTTGCACCTTCTTCGGAAAAACATACACCATATTTGAAAAGGTTATACTTTTTGCCAAATAATTTCTTTTAACAAACTTTATCAAAGCATATTTTCCATGAAACGTGTAAATTTTCAAAAAATGTATAATTGCCTTCACCAAAGATGTAACTCCTATTAAAAGGTGTAAATTTTTAAAAAAAAATTGTTTCACAAAAGGAATACCTTTTCAGAAGAGGTGTAAGTTTTTAAAATAAGGTGTAAACTTGATGAAAACATATTTTCCATAGAAGGTATAAATTTTTAAAAAAGGTGTAAGTTTTGCTGGCAGAAAATGTGACATATCCCATAAAAAGTGTGAATTTTATGAAAAAAATTATTCACAAAAGCAGTAACCATTCAGAAAATGTGTAAGTATTCCCACAAAAAGGTATAACCATTCAGAAAAGATTTATGTTTTTAACAAAATGTATAAATTTTATGCAAATATTTTTCCATGAAAGGTGTATATTTTCAAAAACTTGTATGTGGTTTCACAAAAGATGGAAGTTATGTCACAAATGGTGTAAGTTTTTTTTTTCACAAAAGGTGTAACTTCCCATTAAATGTGTAAATTTAATGGAAAATATAATTCATGTAACTTTAAGAATTTCCCCCAAAGGTGTAAACTTTATTCAATCAGATTTTTATAAAATGTGTAAACATTTTCAAAAAAGATGTAAGTTATGTCACAAAATGTGTAACTTCTAATAGAAGGTGTAAATTTCATGAAAAAAATTATTTCACAATCAGAGTAACCTTTCAGAAAAGATGTAAACTTTCAGCAGAGATGTAAGTTCTTGACAAATGGTGTAAACTTTATGAAAACATATTCTCCATAGAAGGTGTAACTTTTCATAAAACGTGTACATGTTTGCAAAAATATGTAAGTTATGTGACAAAATGTGTTAGTTTTGTTTTCAGATAAGGTGTAAGTTTCAATAAAAGGTATAAATTTTATGAAAAAATATTTTTACAAAAGAAGTAACTTTTCAGAAAACGTATAAGTATTTCCCTCAATGGGGTAAACTTTCAACAAAGGTGCAATTTTTAACAAAATGTGTAAACTTTATTTAAAAATATTTTAC
The DNA here is from genome assembly GCF_055761805.1 of Camellia sinensis. Taxonomy (NCBI): domain Eukaryota; kingdom Viridiplantae; phylum Streptophyta; class Magnoliopsida; order Ericales; family Theaceae; genus Camellia; species Camellia sinensis. The sequence continues at coordinate 22,292,347 of NC_138966.1, forward strand.
ATAAGGGGTGTAAATATTTTTACAAAAGATGTAAGTTATGTCACAAAAGGTGTAAATTTTCTAATTCACAAAAGGTGTCCACTAAGAGGTGTAAATTTTATGCAAACATATTTTCCATAGAAGGTGTAAATTTTTTTGCACAAGATGTAAGTTATTTGACAAAAACTGTAAGTTCTGTCCTCAGAAAAGGTGCAACCTCCAATAAAAAGTGTAAATTTTTTTAATAAAATTGTTTACAAAAGTAGTAACTTTTCACAAAAGGTGTAAGTATTTCAACGAAAATGTGTAAATTTTACAAAATAAATTATTTCACAATGTGTAACATTCCATAAATAGTATAAGTGTTTTCACAAGAGATATAAGTAACTTTGCAAAAGGTGTAAGTTCCGTTTTATCAGAAAACGTGTAAGTTCCTAAAATCCAATCGTTCAAATATTGGCAATGTCGGAGAGAAGTAGCGTTTTGGAGGGCTTGGTTTTTCTCTCAGTAGGAGTCCATTTCAGAGAAGACCAGTTTGGGAGGGCTTGGAATACCGACTCCAATTCCAAATCCAACCAAGTATGTCAATGTTAAACGGAACCATTTTTAATATAGAGGAAATGAGAGAGAGATACAGACCGAGATCGACAGACAGAGAGACCGAGATGGACCATCGACAGAGACAGCCAGACCGAGATCGACAGAGAAGAGACCGAGATCGACAGAGACAGACCACGATCGCTGGAGACAGACCGACATAGACAGGGATCGACAGTGAGAGACCGACATCGATAGAGAGAGACCAAGATCGATAGAGACAGAGAAAAAAACCTTTCATTTGCGGCAGCGGCGGTGGCGATGGCAGTAGCGGTCGCCATGGCGGTAGCGATGTTAGACAGCGGTAAGCACCGGAGGCCACCAATGCTTGCGTGGTCAGCGGGGGTCAGGATTGGTGGTGACTATTCTGTGTGTGTGAGAGAGAGAACAGAGAAAGGGACGGTGGGAAACAGAGAAGAGGGAGGCCGATGGTAATAAAATTGTCAACCTTTAGCGACTAAACTGTGATTTGTCGATAAAATTTGTACTAAACTAAATTCTACACCCTTTTTCTTAAACGTTACACCTTTTCTGAAAAGTTTCTAAACTTATACCTTTTCGTCAATACTTACACCATTTTCTAAAAGTTTATACCTTTTCGTCAAAACACTTACACCATTTGAAATTATTAATATATTTTATTATTTAATTAATTTACCTGCCAAGTGACCCGTTTAGCAGGTCACCAATGTGTAAACTTTCAATAAAATATTCTATAACGGAATACATAAAACGTGTAAGTGCAAAGTACTAAGGGTGTAAATGCCTTGCATATCATATGCTAGGCACACCTAAGAAAGGTCCAATAAAGTTAATTACATTATTAAATTTAATACTTAAAATATGAGTTGCAAAGTAAAATTGGATAGGCAGGGTTAAATGTGAGATTATACTAGAGTAGGGGTGGGGAAAGGCAGTCAAATATGGGATAATGTTCACTAAATGTGGGTGGGGTAGGGTTTTCCTAACCAATACCCACCTGTTGTCATCCCAGCACCACCATCATTATTATCTACAAGTATTTGGTGTATTGTTAGAAAATATTATAATGGTATAGAGAGAGATTTAGTAGTGGGTGGATGAAAATGAGAGTACCATAATAATTTTCATTTTGTCAATAGTGGGTATTTGGATAATTTTATTATTTTTTTTGTTAGATTAATTGAGGGAAAATTTTTAACGAAGGGATATTTGTAATTTATCCTAACAAAAACATAAGCTAAATATGCTCTTTTCTTTTTTTAACTTTTAAAGAATTACTTTTTTAATTTATATAACCAGAAATTTCACCAAAAAATAGGTTAAGTACTGATAATTTTTTTTTATGGACTTATTTATAAAATAAAATAAAATTATAAAAACACTCAATAAGCTGGTAAAAATGGGAACGCCAAAAAAAAGTTAAATCTTTTCTCTTTTTTTTGATTTTTTTTTCTTTTAGTATTAGTATTTTTTTCCAAAATTATATCAAAATTTTTTATTTTTTTCGAATCATTTTATATAGACAAATTAAAAAGTAGTATTTTTTTTTTAAATTTATAATTATTTTTTTGAAGCACCTAAGTATTTTCTTCAAAATATTTTTTTGAAACAAAGTATCCGCATTAGCCTTAGCAAATTTTGAGTCAAATTATAATTCAAAATTCACTTTAGTTATTTTAATTAGTCATCTTTTTAGTACTCACTGTATCAAATTCTCTATTCTAACTCAATCTTATTAAAATATTAATTTCTTATTCTTTATTTTTTTTGTTAAATTGATGAGGTGTCATCAAAAAAATTCTTAAAAAAAAATGAAAAATTTGCCGTTGACCGGTTGTCCGGCCGGTCGACCGATTAGACTAATTTTTGGCATTTTTTCTTCTTCTGCTACAGGCACTCAAGGGACCTCCGGTGGGATATTCAGGGGGACATCCGGGTGGACGACCGGTTTAAAGATTTTGACCTAATTTTGCTCCATAAAATATAATAAAAAATCATGTAGCTAATGAACAGTGTCTTAACAAAGTTATTGAGGTACTGTAACAAATTTAATAAAAATTTAATTTATAAAAAATTATTGAACCTGATGAAAAAATAATTTTGTAATTTACTAACTATATTTTACCTTTCTATTATTTTGACTATGCTAATGTGAATGCTTTAAGTGTTTTCTTCAAAATATGTGGCAAACAGTGGAGTACAACGAGGCAATGCAACAGTGGAAGACAACAATGGGGTGTAACGCTTGTTCTGTTTGTTAATGGCGTCTCAGGTTTAGCGGAGTACTATACTTTTCCATTACAAAAATGTTTTAAAAATTCAAAAATTTTATATGTATATAAAATTTACATAAAATTCACATTATAAAAGTTCATATTCACATAAAATATTTAATAAAAATTTTAATAAAATTTTTAAAATTTCTAACATTACGATTTTCATTATTATGACTCATTTTGGCAACATCTTAAAAAAATTGACTTTTTAACTTTTTTTATCCGAAACAAGTCAGTTTTTTGTCCAAAAAAATCACCCAAAAAAACTAAAAAATCGAAAAACTCAACATTTTACCAATTTCTCAAAAACACTCCTGTGTAAGGGCTCTTATGTATGGGCTCTTACTTAGGTTTCGTTTGGGAACAAACTAATTTAGTAATTTTTTAACTATTTGATTAAAATATGAACTAAAAAAACTAATATGTTTAGGATGATTTTTTATGAAAAGATATGTAAAAAATAGAAAAAAAAAAAAATTTAAATTTTTTATATGAATTATTGGCTTTTTAATTTTTTTAATAATTTTTTATTTTTTAATTTTTTTAATAATTTTTTAACTTTTTAATTAAAAAAATTACTTGTGAAATGAGACCTTATATATGAAAAAAAAGTGACTTGGTGATTTTTTAAAATGTGTTTGACAAAAAACTGTGACAAAAAAGTCATTTTTTTTTCAATAATGATAGAGATCACTAATTTTGGAACTCTAAAAAGACCATTAATGACATGGCACTCAATAAAAAAAAAAAATACAACACCAAGTCAAAACAACAAATCATTCATGGTGAGGCCTACTGTCACATCATTAATGATGACACTAATTAATGCTCTCACTCATATTTTTTTTTTTTTTTTTTTTTTTTGGTATGGGTGATCATGTGATGTGATGTGATGTGATGAAGGTCTTATCTGTGAAAAAAAATGTGTTTCTTCCATAAATATGCAAGTAAACCCCACTCCACTCATACGCATACCCAAAAGGAAAAAAAAAACCATCTCAACCAAATGGCACAATTGACTCTCTCCTTCATTTTACTCTTCTGCTTCTTCTTCGTTCTTAATCGAACCGGTCCGATCGTGGATGCCCAGGTCACAACCCCGGCCAAGTTTGATGGTTTCGTGTACAAGAACCGCCCGGTCAGCATCGACTCGATCATGATCGAGGCATTCTTCGACCCGGTCTGCCCTGACAGCAGAGACTCTTGGCCTCCTCTCAAGCAAGCCCTCGATTTCTATGGCCCTCGTGTCTCCCTCATCGTTCACCCTTTTGCTTTACCGTGAGTAATTCCCATTTCGCACAATTTCCCTTCTGTTTGGTTGCTAAGAAAATCCGAGGGAAAAAAAGAAAAGAAAAGAAAATAAATTTTTTGACTCATGTATGGATAGGATGTCCCCAGTAGTAACAATTCTTGGAATGGGTATTCGATTTATTTCTTTTCCCAATTTTTCTTAGTAACCAAACAAGCAAAAAGGTTTTATTGGCCCTTTTTTTAGACTCTCAGTGATGACATTCATGTTCAAAATTGACTTCTTTGCCAATGCCAAACAAACACTGACAGAAAGACAGAGAGAGAGAGAGAGAGAGAGAGAGAGAGAGAGAGAGAGAGAGTCCTCAATCTCCAGATTCTTGTTTGGATCTTAAATTTGAGAAAGGTTTGGGGGAGGGAAATGAAAAAGGAGTGAATTTGTGTTGTGAAATTCACAAATCCATTCATTTTTCATTCCTTTTTCGTTTCCCTACAAATCTCTCCAACTAGTAGACGGTGGGATTGGTCCCTGGATTAGTCAGTCCTTTGGGCGGGATGAGTTATCAAAAAAATTATGCAACTTGTTGGTATGTTACTAGGAGATAGATCTTTATGGTAGTTTGAGAGTTCAATTTGGGTTTTACTTTGTCTCACTACTATTGTAGAGCTGAAGTATTTGGTGTTTAAAAGGAGTTTCTGTCCCCATCTCCAAGTTGCCACGCTCCACGAAATCTATATTTTAAATTTACTCATACATCATGAACATGATTGTTTTGGTGATAGAGTTAAATAATTGAACATAAATTTGAGAAACGTAAAACTTTTGCGGAGTTATCCGAAATAGTTTAATAAAAAGGTTTTGTTGTGTTGTGTTGTGTTGACTTGGCAGTTGAATTATATTTTACATTTAGTATGATGTTCTAATTCAGTGTTGAGTTTTATGTTAAGTCGTTATTTTGGACAATGGTTACTAAATTACTTTTGGAAACTGCAGTTACCATGATAATGCTTTCGTTTCTTCTCGTGCATTGCATATTATAAATAAGCTGAACACTTCTGCCACATATGACTTGTTGGAGTTGTTCTTTAAGCAGCAGGTAAAAACTCTTTAAATTATAAAGATACATCGATCTATAGTTGTAATAACTGTGAGATTGATATTCTTCTTGCATGCCTTGGCTATGATATTATTTCAGATAAGAAGCTCTTTATGTTAAATAGGAAAATTTATTTTGGCAGAATGGTTCTTGAAATTAGTGTCAGTTGAGTTCACAGCATACGATGGTTTGCACCATCAATATGGTTCTTGCCCTTCAAAATGGAATATTGCTGTCTGGCCCCCCACCCTATCCATTGGCTGCTTCATCTTGTATTGGAGAACAGAATACTATGACATAATAGCATGATGATATCACAATCATCTACATGAATTGGCTATCTAGCAGCATTGATATCCATTATTTTCTACAAATTCAAATTAACTTTGAGTGGGTATCTGGTTTAGATTAGAGTTTAGTAGATATCACAATCATCTACATGAATTGGCTATCTAGCAGCATTGATATCCATTATTTTCTACAAATTCAAATTAACTTTGAGTGGGTATCTGGTTTAGATTAGAGTTTAGTAGGCATCTAGACACAGTATTTTCAAATGATTAACCACCGGGGAATGGTCTTTACGGTAACATTGTATCACTTGATTTGTATGTGGGGAGAAAGTGAGCAGAATTTACATTCATTTTGTTGCAAGATCATTTCCACGCTTTTTACCAAAAGTTCATAGGTTCTTGGATTTAACGTTGTTGGTATTAAAAGTGTTCATGGGGCCCTTGGAAAATAAATATGCTTCTCAAGAAGTTTATAGATTACTTACCCAAAAAAAGAAGTTTATAGATTTTTTTTTTTTTTTTTTCGGTATAATAGTTATCAGTTATCTATGGATGAACCTGTTCATAGTGACGCATATGAATTCCTCCCCCATTATTTGTTGTCAATTTATTGATGATATGAGGATCTCCAAGGGTTTTGCCATAGAACTTTTCTTCCCGTGCATATGTGCCCATAAATGATGTTTGTAAGGCTCGTTCAATAACTGCACAAAGAATTTTTGAGGAATGGAAGATTTTATTGTTACTCATAGGAAATGAACTTTTGCTTGGATTGCTTGCATGCATTGGGATTTATCCTCACTCAACTTTCAGAAACCTTGGCATTGAGAAAGAGAGGGATGTTATTTTCCACACCCCGAGAAGGCTACATTCAAGGCAGCCTTCATCACTTGTTTGGGGCGCACACTTCTGAGAGACGGACCTCTAAATGCAGCCTTTCGGCTGTGAATGTAGTAGCTTCCCAAAAAAGATACATTGGTATACATAAACACATACTAATCCACACTTCTATTATGCAAGTTATGGTGTTTGCCTTGTATGTTTCCATTGTTAGATGGCACTGAATTCATCATCCACTTTCGAAATGGTAGTCAAATTATACAAGTATGTGATGATCATTATTGCTTAGAAAGGAGTATATAAATATGGGATATTGAATGTTGTAAATTTACTGTGTTCATGGAATGCACAGCATACATGGTTGCATGGTTGTTTGTTTCATTACTCATCATCATTGGAATTTTTGTATTGGCTAATCTTTGTGGTATCTTAAGGAGGAGTTCTACAACCAACAAACCTTCAACATGTCTAGGGCGTCTATTGTTCAACATATTGTGAAATTGGCAACCAAAGCAGTTGGTAACTCCTACCATTCTGCAGTTGAATCTGGCTTTACTGACAGGAAAACTGATCTCATGACAAGGGTTTCGTTCAAGGTAAGATTGAATATTGTTGTAGATTCTACAGGTTCAGTGTGATTGATGCAACTTGGAATTGCCTGTTTATTTTCCTTTAGTCTTTGTGGTCATCTTTCCCATGAAACGGAAGTTCTGTGTGTAACTTCTTAAAGACAGAAAGTTTTGTTTTATTCCATTTTTTTACCAACATCTATAGTCTATACTAGGCCTATCAGTGGATCGGATTCTACAGAATCAAATATGATTATAAAACAATCCGAATCTAAATATGAATCAGATCTGATTATGACAAATCTGGTTAGAGGTCATATGAATCTGATGTATTCGGATATTCGATGCAAAAATCCGATCCGATCCAACCCATTTAGTCCATCTTTTGTTTATTTTTTGTTCTAAACTAAGAAAGAGATTTTAATGTAGTAGCAAACATTTTTTATTTCATTTTAATTATTCTATATGGAAAGAGGGAAAGAAATTTTTTTTTTTTTTAAATGAATAAAAAGGTTGGTGAGAAAGAATCTGTTTTATTACATGAGGACACTAAGTAACAGGAAATTCATGCATTATAAAAACAGTTGGTTTAGGAGCCAGCCTGAGTAATTGGATCGGATTTATCTGAATCCAAACCCGTTAATAATTGCACCAAATGGATTTTGGCTTAATTGGACAATAAGATCCGCATTTTTCTTAATGGATTTAGAATATTCAAGTTGCATTAGACACGGGTTATATCCGATCCTTTGATAGTCCCTGTCTATACGCTATTCATGCATGCGCTTCCTTTTTATGTTTGTTTTTTTGGTGCAGTATGGTTGTTCAAGAGGGGTGTTTGGAACGCCTTTTTTCTTTGTGAATGGGTTTGCATTGCCTACTGCTGGCCCAACTTTGGACTACAGTCAATGGAGAGGCCTCATTGATCCATTGATAACAAAACATGAAGAGGGTGAAGAACGTATACACTTTGTCTGATGAAGAACTCGTTTTTGTGCATTGGAATGAAAACTTGTGGAGAGTTGAATGTTGTGAAACTTTAGGTAGCGATTGGTAGAGTTTTGTAAATGTGATTTGAGAGTATGAGTTGTATTTTGAGTTTGTGTGTTGTGAAATTATGATTTGAGTGTAGAAAATCTGTTTGGTAAAAAGTTTTGAAAATAGTTTTGAAAAGAGTTTTGATTTGAGTGGGGAATTGTTAATGTGACATTTGATATGTGATACAAAAAATTACAATTCATAACTAAACATACAATTCAAAATTATTTTAAAGTACATAAAAAATTTTAAAAATTTTAGAAAATGGTTTTTTTGATTATATAAATCAATTGCAAAAAAAATAAAAAAATAAAAAATAAAATAAAAAAATAATTCACTATTCCGGTCAACTGGCTGGACGACCGGTCGGATATCCCATCAGGCAAAATTTTTAAAAACAAAAGAAAAACATGTCTGTCAAAACAAAAAACTGCAGGTGTTCTGTGCAGAGTTTTGGAATCGTCGTGTGAGAACACTAACCAAACACCATACTTGAATTAAGGTGTGGAATCATGATTTGAATTCACATTTTCTTCCTTTTCTTTCAATTTGTCTCCTTTCTTTGTATGAATGCTACAACTAAAATATAATGAGCCACACTGTTTCTATTCATATTGTATGCTTGTAACTCCTTTTGTTATATTCATAAATGGATTTGTAATTCCTAATGCTCAGCTGTATATTGAAATGGAAATTTGTTACTGATCATGGTATGCAGGCCACTGAGCCAAGCTTTCGATCACAAGTGCTGTCTCAACTGGAGTTGTCATTTAAAAAAATAGTAAATTACGCTGATTTCTCTAAAGTTTGAAAAGAGGAAAAAATAATAATAACCTCGGTGGCCTAGAATTACTTATTTATTTATTTTTAATAAAAAAAGGCAAATTATTATTTAGAGCAACTACAACTACACTCTCTACTTTTCACTAGTTAAAGTACAAAAAAAAAGACACTCTTTATTTTACTTAATTACTTTAGCTACTGTGTTCTCCAACCAAACTCTTTATTTTAGCTAATCATTTAAACTAGGACAAATTACACTAACAGTCCCTATAGTTTGGGACTCGTGTCACTTTGGTCCCTGACTTTTCAATTGTGATATATTTGACCCTGAATTTTAAATCTTGTTCCAAATAAGGACAATTGAAGATACCATTGTTTAATTTTAAGGGTAAAATCGTCAATTTAATAAAATATAAACTAATTTGACAAAAATAAATGTCAAAAAAATATTTTAAATTTTTTAAAAATTATTTTTATCCACCAATGATAAACTCATGTAAAATTGATAAAAATTAATAAAAATTACATGATTAATTTTTAAAAATTAATTTTATATGATCATCATCCAAACATATAATAAAAATTAATTTGGTAAAAAAATAAATAAATGTCTAAAAAATTTATCAATTTTATATAATTTTATTTTTAGTGGGTAGAAATAATTTTTAAAAATTCAAAAATATTTGTTTGACATTTATTTTGTCAAATTAGTTTATATTTTATTAAATTGACGATTTTTCCCTTAAAAAATCTAATGATATCTTCAATTGTCCTTATTTGGAACAAGATTCAAAATTTATGATCAAATGTGTCACAAATGAAAAATCAAGGACCAAAGTGACACAAACCCCAAACTATAGGGACTATTAGTGTAATTCACCCTTTAAACTAACTTAATTAATTTTTAAAATAAAAAAATATTAATTGTTGATATTTTACTAATATAAATTTGTAATAATATTAAATTTGCCCATACAAAACTTGTAGAATGGGGAGTTAAAAAATACAAAATACAAAATAAGTTACTCCGTAATTCATCAAACAGAATTGAAAGAATATATAAAATTGTTACATACACACACATATATATATATTATATAAAATCCCAAATCCAAGACATAAATATATAAAAATCTAAAATATATACATACATAATTATTTTGAGAGCCTATAGGGCTCTTCAATTATAGCCACCAAAAAAATAAAGTGATAAAATAATTAGTCCAATAACTTAGAACTCAAAATTAAATTTACATTGATTAAAATACCTAACAAATCTAACTATCCCTTAGAGATACTCTCATATAAGTTAGTTGGCTACGCAACGTGCGGTAACCATCCGACACATATCGTTGTAAACAAAAAAACATAAGTTACAAAATAAGGAGGTTGGAAATATGTTACTAGAGTTCCTTGTTGATAAAAAATAACTTTAGCCTCCGTTTAGACAGTGGGTTGATTTTTAAATTTTTTGGTTTTTTAACTATTTTAATCTGGAATTAAAAAGCTTGATTTATGAAGGACTTTTTGACTTTTTGACATTTTTGAGTTTTTTTATGAGAGAGGAGTGTAATGATTATTGATTAGATTTGATATTTTATTTTTTGTGATTAAAATAATCTATTTTATTTTTTGTGTTTATTTTAGCCCCTAAACCACCAAAACCAACTTCCCAAAAGCAAGCTTGTTCTTGTTCACTGCCATTTTTACCTCTCGATAGATATGGTAGGCCTAGTTTTTTATTAACTTGATATATATTGTTGAAATCATATATATATTATTAAAAATAATATTTTTCTTATGTTTAGATAGCACATTATAACAATTTTTTTTTTTTTTTTTTTAAGGAACCATGACAGCATATATTTTCTTAGTTATAAAATTTTACATAAATTCAAACATAATTTAAATTATAGTAATTTACCTATTTTATATAGATTCTATTTGACAAATATTTTTTTTCCATATATTTTTCATGGTAAATTGAGATAATTCACAAATCCAATACCAATTTTGCGTTTTACATTTTCTTCTTAATTATTTCAAGGGTATTAAGATTTTTTTAAATACTAAATTGTCTTCTTTTTTTTCTTCTTATTTTTTAGTGTATTATTCTACACCTAATACTAATTCTATATTATTCTATATTATGAATTTGTCATTTAAATTTTATAGTGATTTTATATATGAAATTATACTTCATTTCCTACATTAAATTATATAATCACAACTTACATGAGAAAAAACCTGCACAGCAATGATATTTTTGAAAAACTTCTAAAGTTTGAATATACTACTTGAGTTACTTTTTCAATTGTTGAACAATAAGTTCTTTTATGTTTTGACATCATATTCCAAATGGGTAATTATTTCATATACTGAAATGTATCTATTGTTTGAATTTTTTACTACTTTTTTCTTTTTGGGTTTAGATGTTATGTGATTATTTCTTGGTTAATCATTGTTGAATTTCTTTTATATAGTTGATATTTTAATATTTAAGGATAAATTACACTGACACCCCCTGAGGTTTCTGTTTAATATAGATCCTCCCTTCACATTTGAAAAGTTACACTTACCCTCTGTCAGATTAAAATGAGATATTTGTCCCTTAGCCTTTATAATATAAAATAATAAAATAATACAGATATTTTGTTCATATCATTTCAAGGGAAATAAAAATCATGTTATTTGGTTGAACTCACACAAAAAATTGAGTTTTATATATATATATATATATATTTACTGAATTTTTAAAATATTTTAAGCAATTTTTTATTTTATTTTATTTTAAATATACCTAATCTAGATATATTTAAGAAGTATAATATTTTGTGGTTTTTTTTTTTTAAATTCACCAAATACAAAAAATACAAAAAAAAAAAATTCAATACACTATCTTATTTTGTTGTATTCAATGAATTTTTTTAAAGTTTTCTGTACAAATTTTATACTTTTTAAATATATATACATGGATTAAATTGATCTAATCTAGATATAATGGTGGAAATAAAAATGAAAAATTATATTCATATATAAAAAATTATACAAAAAATATCATAAAAATGTTGTGATATTGATATTATTGTAAATATAAATCATGTTTGTGGATATTTAGTTTAAAGTGAAAGGTCACCATTAAGTTATATCATTGTGTTTGAAATTTTATATAAAAATTATGTTTGTATATCATCACTCAATAAGAATATGTTTAGATAGAATTCAATGATGGAAGGTTGTATAATGTAGTCACAATGATAAAAAAAATAAATGGTAGGAAAAATGGCAAGATGGTCATTTAAAAAAATTTTAAGGTGTGACATCAATAATCTAGGGGACAATTTGTAAAGAGATTACAAATCTCAGGGAGGATAATGCAATTTTTCAAATGTGAGAGATGGATATGTATTAAACAAAAACCTTAGGGAGTGTCAGTATAATTTACCCTTAATTTAATTAAGAGTGTTTATTTTACAATCTTATATATATATATATATATATCATATAAAATCATTATATGATCCAACTATAACATATTTATATTTAATTTTTTTAATAAATTTTATATAATTTATATTTCTACATATTTTTATTTTCTAAATGAATACAAAATAAAATTAAATAGTTAGAATTACTTTTAATTTTTTGTTAGTAATTCTTCTTTTAATGTAACTATTATTTTCAATAGCAAAATGAGTATTTATTTTATTACTTTATAATTTAATATATATCATACAAAATTATTTTATGAAAATTACATTTTTATAATACGATAGAACTAAAATTATCAAAATACACAAATAATTTAACTAAAATTAATATATATATATAACTTAGGGATGAGCAACAGATATATCGATCCGCTCAAGCCGTTTGATCCGAGTCGATCCGCCACATTTTGGACGGATGTATGATGATGAGCGGACGATTGCAGATTGATTTTTTCCAATCCCCCTAATTTTGGAAGGATGACGAATTTGAGGTTCCTTTGGCCACAACCAAACTGTCAAACCGCGAGCACCCTAATAATTTGTAAGATTTTGTGTTTCAATTTGTTTAGATATTCTATTTGTGTTTTCAATTGAAAAATAGTTTAAATATTCTGTTGAAAAAGAATTTTCAACTTGAATATATTTTTTGAATTGAAAAAAATAAATGTATTATTTATCTATATTTTTTGGCTTTTAAATCTAACTCTAAAATAATAAATAAAAAAGATAATATATGTTGATTGGTTTTTATTTTCAAAAATAAATATAGATGTAACAATACAGAGACATACAATCTCTATAACTGCTCTATTCATGGTTTTTGTGGTTTGAATTGTTTTTATATTTTAAGAACCATAGATTGTAATACTTTATGTGAATGAGACATGATGTGATTATAATATATAGATGGGGCATGTAGTGATTGTAATATTCTAAAATTTCAAACTTTTTTTCTTTGAATGAGGCATGCAGTGATTGTAATACTTTTTTAAGTCATTGACTGTAACACTTTTTTTTTTTTTTTTTGAGGAAGTGCACAAGTTGAATTATGTTGAAAATTTATAAAATTTTAAACCGCTAAACTGATTCCCATCCATCTGTCAATCCGTTAATCTGCTCAATCAGTCAAAAACTTGATATTATTTCTTATTACTTTTTCTTTACAATATTGTGGGTATAAATAGCCACTATACATATGTCACGACCCTAACCCGCCCCCGTGGGTTAAGGACGTAACCGGCCAGTAATCATGAGATTACCTACGGCCTGTAACTGATCCAAACGTATTTTAACAGAGTTAATGGGGGCCAAACGGAAGTAAAAATTTAAAACTTTGTCCACAGAGCTGTGCTTACATGGCACGTCAAAACAACCATATACATAGGCATTAATAACTCACAACAGTAAAATAGTAGCATGAGTTCTGTATAAACAGGATCATATAAGTCCAAGTCAACCCATCAAAACTATGTACAGAATTACACAAAGTCTTCGCCATCATGACAACATAAAATAGATAACAAAAGGTAAAGACAGGTCTCATGCGTGAGACACGAGGGCTAACTCCCCAAAATCTGGGTTGTTCTACACAGGCTTCACTGAGTCTGGGTCTGGACCTCTTTTGGCTCACCTACAAAGATATGAATGAGGGTGAGCGATAGCCCAGTGAATAATATCAATTACAGAATTTAAGCGACAAGACGTAGAACAACGTTTTCCAAACGGCCTAGGGCCCAATTCATATCTGTAGTTAACATATATAAGGGTAATTTAAATCAAGTAACCATAATCCCGCACACACTGGCCTTTTGCTCATTCAGCTTTACATTCATTACGAAACGGCCTTCGGCCTAGTTGATTATATCAAAACGGCCTTTGGCCCAATCATTCATTTCAAAACGGCCTTTGGCCCACTCATTCATTTCAAAACGACCTTCGGCCCACTCATTTATTTCAAAACGGCCTTTGGCCCACTCATTCATTTCAAACGGCCTTTGGTCTACTCATTCATTTCAAAACGGCCTTTGGCCTACTCATTCATTTCAAACGGCCTTTGGCCTACTCATTCATTTCAAAACGGCCTTCGGCCCACTCATTCATTTCAAAACGGCCTTTGGCCCATTCATGTTCATCGAAACGACCTTGGGTCCATTTATGCATTCATATCAGACTTACGTCCACAATCCCAATTAGCAATTCATAAAGCTTGAAAGGGAGTAAACAATTGGACATTCACAAGCATTCAAATATCGATATTACTCACAGTGATCGGCTTGTGGATTTGTCCTGGAGCTTGACCCTACACATTTCATGAATACAAAAGGGTCACTAACAGTTCAATCCGTTCTTTAATTCACATATTCCTCTTTAGGCTTATTATTACCTCATTAACTCATTTATAATGCTTAACATATGCCTAAGAGTGCTTGTAAGTGAAAGAGAACGGAAGACGGAACACAAAATGCAAAAACAGGAATTTAGAAAATAGGGTCCCCGCTCGAGCGTGGACTTACCCGCTCGAGCGGACCCTTAGGTCTGCAAAAGTACTGGTTGCCTTCAATTCCAGCTCGAGCGTGAACTCGGCCGCTCGAGCATACTGCCTGTCTACACAGCTCCCCGCTCGAGCGTCAAATTCCCCCGCTCGAGCAGGAACCATGTCTGCAAGAAAAATGCTGGGAGCTCGATTTCTCCGCTCGAGCGGCACTTCCCCCACTCGAGCGGAAGTCAAAATTCTGGAAATTCCAGATTGTGTTCTTGAGCTTCAATTCAATTTCCCAGCCACCATTCTTGCATGCAAAGGCTCAAATCTCAAATATAACCATACTAACATGGTTCCCTTGCAAGATTATAACATTATGAAGTTCAATTTCTTGATTTACCTACATGCATGTCCCAAAACATGACAAACGCATCACCAATATAACAAATTCATGCATTCAAGCTCATATCTTTAATTATTCGAACATGCAAGGCCATCTTGACTTCATTTCCATTTCAAAGATGCAAATGATGCCAAAACTCAACAAAACCAAGCTTGCATGCATGATCAAACTTCAATTTTTGCTTAATTGACTTGATACATGCCAGATTATGCAACTTATGGCAATTCAACAGAAGTTTTATGCATGCATGGTCATATCTCATCAAGACCAATGTAAATCATACTCTTAATCCCAAGAAAAATACTTGAGCTCACAAGATTACACATTCAATTCATGAATTCAAGAGTCAATGGCTTACCTAGAAGCTTAATCCTCACAATTTAAGGTAAGTTCTTGAGCTAGCCTCCAAGATCACCAAGCTTTAGGACCAAAATCTCAAGTTCCTTCACCCTCTCTCAAGTCTAAGAGCTAGCCTCCAAGTTCTTGAGCTAGCCTCCAAGATCACCAAGTTTTTCATCAATTTTCAATTAAATTTCACCGTAGGCTCTAAAAATTATGCCAATCACAGTGGCGTAATCAATTTCGGGTTCTATGGCCGATAAGGCCCTCAATTTAATTCCCGAAGCGGATTATTCAAACAGATATTCCTACGGTAAACAGATACGAATTCAAAATCACATATTATCACATAATGGCACACAAAATCATGCTAAACACATAACCATAAACAAATTAAGGACCAATTTAGCATAATACAAAACAGGGGTATCACAACATAATTGGAATGCTAAAGTTTAGGACTACATAATTGGAATGCCAGTAGAGCATATCTCTAATCTAGGAAACATATTTACAATCAATCTATAAACAGAAGTATACCAACTTGGAATTAATTCTAAAATCTTCAACACTCCCCCTCAAGTTGGTGCGTAGATGTTGCTCATTCCCAATTTGGTGAGACCATCATGAAATGCTCGACTTGATGTAGCCAGGGACAGATTCAGGATTATGACTTTGGTGGGGCCAAAGTACGTTTAACCTATAACTAATAAAATTTGAAGTTCAATACTAATTTCTACTAACATGAAAAAAATCAATAATGTTACGATAAAATATTGAACTATATATTCCTTGTCAACATAGTTCAGTATCCAAAGATGATCATTCAATTGAGAATATTTTTTTGCCCATATTCACTTACAAAAAGTAGTAACTATTGCTACATGCATTTATTTACTAAAATTAGACATCTTCAATTGAGCTCGACGCTTTTTCATAATATCAAAAGCATGGATGATAGAGTCTACATCAAACCCTCGAGCAATGTCTTTTTCAATGTACGTAATCAAGTAACTAGCCAGAAAACCATCTTCCATCCTATTGCACAATTTAGACTTAATGAGTTTCATAGCTGAAAATGCACATTCCGATGTAGCAGTTGAAATAGGTAAAGTCAACACAAGACGGATCAATCTATCAATAAGAGGATAACTTGTTGACTTTTTTGTTTTTGCCAACATTTGACACAACTCAGAAATGGTTGACAGCTTCTGAAACTCGAGAAGTATGGAAATATCAAGCTTATAGTTTTCTAACTGATACTTCAAATGTAATTTTTCTTGCTCGAAGAAATCCATGGGATAAAATTTATTTGCAAGTTTGCAAATATCCTCAATGTTGAATGATCTATAACCATCCCTAGGATCCAAAGCAGAGCTAAGAACAAGCAATTCCATTACATCTTCCTCAAACCTATTGTTTAATTCTTGTAACTGAGAATCAACTGTAACCATAAAAATATCAACTCGAAAATGATATTCCATGGTGAGCTGATCTCTTTCAGAACAAGACCGACCTCGGCCTCCTTTATAAGGATATCAGGAATCTGTATACCATGATCATTAGAAAATAATTTAATTTTCTCCAACAATGGAACCCATCCATCTTCTCTAAATTTTTGAATAAGTATCTTCGTTGTAGACACCAAATGCATTGCATTTAATATATCTTGAGATTTACTTTGCAAAGCTTGGCAAAGATCATCAGTAATCTCCATGATATCCCTCATAAGATATAAGATGAAGGCAAACTTAAAAGATGTAATGGAATCATAAACTCCATCTGCCTCAGCTCGTTGATTCGATATGCTTCTATCATTAATTATGTTTCTTAGGACTGCACAAGTAGCACTGAACATGTTTATCAAACTACAAATGGAACCCAAATGAGAACCCCATCGAGTATCTCTAGCTCGTTTCAATGTTCCAATCTGATTTTTTTCCTTTACCAGTCTCGAATTCATCATCAATGGCAAGCTTTTCAGCAATATCTGCAGCCTGAGCAACTCTTAATTGATCATGGCTTTTGCAAGATGAGCCAACTATATTAATTGCTCGAGTCAAGTAAGAGAAAAATTGATTGATAGATATAACTTGTTTAGATGCTCTTACTAAAGCCAATTGGAGCCGATGAGCAAAGCAATGAACATAATATGCGAACGGACACTCATCACAAAATAGAACCCACAACCCAGTCCATTCTCCAGACATGTTACTGGCACCATCATATCCCTAACCACGAATATTTTGCACACTAAGGTTATGACGAGAAAAGACAATACAAATTTCTTCTTTTAAAGTTGCCAACGTGGTATCTAACACATGAACAATGTCAAAGAAACGCTCTTTTATAAAACGATATTTATCAACAAATCTCAAAATAATTGCCATTTGCTCTCTTTTCAATTCATCTTCAGATTTATCAACTAGAATGCAAAAATTCCTATCATTAATCTCCTCACGAATAAATTTTTGTATCTTATCAGAGAAAATACTAAGAATCTGCTTTTGAATCCCATGGGAATGATAGGAAGCATTTTGAGGAGCATTTTCCAAAACCACTGCTGCCACATCCTCATTATAAGAAGCCAAGAGCTTTATCAACTCAATAACATTCCCTCGGTTGTTAGATTCGTGGCGTTCATCACGACCTCTAAAAGCGTAAGCTTGGAATGTTAACCATTTAATCGCATCTATCAAGGTCTTCAATCGTAAACGATTTCTAGCAATTTGTATGGAAGTTTGTTTTTCAACAATTGCCTCAATATGTTGTGCTTGATTTGTTAAATCACAACAACATTTGACAGCAACTCTATGCAACGAGTTAGGATCCTTGCCCATATGCGATAACAAAGGACAATTCTTCCCTTCATTGACTTTCTTCCAAGAAGAAAATCCCTCGACTGTAAAAGCACTAGATCCAGGGCGTCCAGTTGGCTTAGTAAAAAGAAAACATGGAAGGCAAAACGCACGATTTTTTGTTAGAGAGTATTCCAACCAATCCGGAAATAACTTGTACCAAGAATCTAAAAAACGATGCCCATTCTTATTGGTTTCAAAAGGTTGATTGTTCGAAGCCTTGGGTTAATATGGCCTGGATTTGATATAAGCACGTCTGATCTCATCACGTTCAGATACCAGGTAATCCCATATTTGTTGACGTAACCCTGGATCCCTCACCAAAGAAGATGTATCAACATCTTTAGATTCGACTCTTGGAAGTTTAGAAGGACGTTGTTCCAGAGGAGTTGAAGTTTTAACATTATTGATGGAACTTTGAACGATATTTTCAGAACCTCTTTTCTTAAAGAAGGAATTAATTTTTTTGTTCGCCATGATTAACTTAACTTTCAATAATTATCATTCAACAACCTGAAAGCAATTAATTTGAGAATAATAATTATTATTATTGCACTCTATTTTTAATGTAAATAGACTCTAAAAAAAACTTTCAGAATCTTATATAATATAATCCTATCCTATTCCTAAAAGTCATAAAATATATGACAACACAAAATAACATTTAGATTTTTATCCAAATTCTTAGAGGAAATCAACAAATCGTAACCTAAAAGCCTATTCAATTATCAAGAAATCACACAGTACCTACCAATTACAATAAATCATAGTATTAAAAAAACAAATTCACAATATTTAGTTAATAATTGTACTAATAACAATTATCAGACTTTCATCGCACCAATAACAAATTAAAAGCAAAATAATCACATTATTCATTCTAAAATCACAATCAATCATAGATTCATAATATTCAATCTAAAAGCAAAATAATCACATCACATTGAAGCTAAAGGGATATTAGATAACTTACCAGATTCATAACTCTTCGTTTGTGAATATCAGATAACTTATGCCCCCACAAATTATTTTATCTGATGATATCCTTTCAAATTCATAACTTATTTTTTTGTCAAACCACAGTGCAATTCCTTACTCTTCGTTTGTGAATATCAGATAATTTCATCTTATTCGAAGGGATATGCACGTATCCCTCGTCTCTTTACGCCTCTTTCTTTCGCAGAACAGATCAATTGTTTTCTTTACTTTATTTTAATCTTAGTGCTTTGTTTAAAGCTTCTCCAACAAGCCTTATAGTTTATATATATATGTAAAAGTTTCATATTTTACACTTTGACCCACTAAAGTTTCTAAAATTTTGCTTTCATCTTGACCTAATTTAAAAAATACATATACATGAAATTTAAAATAGATTATTATATATGTTAAATAATTCAAAAAAACAAAAATTCCAAATAGTTTAAAAAATTGGAGGGGCTACTCTATATAATTTTGAAATTATCTAAAAAAAAATTGGGGGGTGCGAAGTCCTACAATTTTAAATTATTTTAAAATTTCTAGTATAATATATGATATTTTTCAAATTTTTGGGGGGGCGGATTCTTGGATACAGCCTTAGTAAGTAGGTTAGCAAGTTGTTCTTGAGACGAGACATGTGGTGTCATAATGATCCTTGCTTCTAGTTTCTCCTTAATGAAATGCCTATCAACTTCCACATGCTTAATTCAAACGTGTTGAATTGGATTGTGGGCAATATCGCAAGTTGCCTTGTTATCACAATATAGCTTCATTAAGCTGTCATGTGTAATATTCAGATCTTCTAATAAGCTACGTATCCATAATAATTCACATACTGCCTTAGTGACACGACAAAAACCCGCCCCTATGGGTTTAGCACTGTAACCAGCCAGTAATCCGAGATTACCGAAGGCCTGCTTAACAGTAAAACAGTAATACAGAGTACAGGGGCTGGCGGAAGCCAAAACAGTAATTAAAAGATGTCCAATGAGCTGTGACAGTCTGTATGCCAAAAAGACTTCTCATACATTTTCACATTCGAAACAAAATAGTATGTATATACATCATAAACACGTATTCAGGTTAGGGACCAAATCCCTACCATAACAGTACAGTACAGGTACACATATCATTCAGTCTATATAGTGTTACAAAACCAGATACAAAAAGGGAGAAAACTAAAACACCCCAAAAAGCCCTAGCTTGAAGGACTTGGAATCTCGCAGCGAGGCACGGTGGTTGGCTTTGACAAAACGGGAGCTTAGCCCGACGCTCCTAGCAACGGTCTGGTGCTTACGCACCTACATATATATATGAGTAGTGAGCTAAAGCCCAGTGAATAGCATATGCGTAAAGAGGTTAAGAATGAATGTCCTTTCAGTATTTAAAACAGTCGTTTATCAGTAAATCAGTCATTCAGTTTGTGGCTCATATTTCATGCCATAATAGTCAATCAAAATTTATAATAGTCATATGTGGTACATCCAATAGCAAAACAGTACAATAGGTCTTAACAGACCGAACAGTCAATTGATGGCCATCATATCAATAAACAGTAGTGGTTCCAACATGGGAACCGACAGAGATCTCTGTAACAGTAGCAGTACAGTGCAGTATCAGCAAATTGCTATGGATGCCATGAATACAGTTCACAAATAGGACAAACATTCATTCAGTAAGAAATATCATTTCAAAAAGCAGTACAGTTGTTCATTCAGAAAATATTCATGATTGAACATATCTTTATAACATTGTTACTCACAGAGCACTGGGCTATAAGTAGCTAGAGCGTCCCCGAATACCAACTCTACACAGTTACAGAACGAACACACACTAAGCTATACAGTTGGGGAAATAATAACTTAATCCCTAATTTGCCTCGGTGTGGTTCTACATCAATATCCTCATTAAGATGCCTTAAACTAGGCCTAGGAGTGCCTAGGATGGAATGAGGATGCAAAGATGCACTTTAAAACACTTTTCAAAATTTTCAGAAAATAGGGGTCTCGCTCAAGCATGGCTTCCTACGCTCGAACGGACATGCAGACAAAGGAGCTCTGCTCGAGCGTGACTTCCATCGCTCGAGCGGACTGTAAGCTACAGTAAAAATACTGGATGCACAAAAATCACGCTCGACAAGCGCTCGATCCACGCTCGAGCGTGAGACACAAGTCCTCGCTCGAGCGTGAACTCTCTCGCTCGAGCGGACTGTAAACACATGCAAAGTACTGGATACACGCATTTCACGCTCGAGCGCCACTTTCCTCGCTCGAGCGGACTGCATGAACACAAGGCGTACGCTCAAGCGTAGAGTTTCCCGCTCGAGCGTGAGTCCAAAATCTGGAATTTCCAGATTTGAACCTCAAGCTCAAAACCAACTTTAAATGTATCAAATTCGATCATTTTGGGCTAATTTTCTGGAAAACACTTGTAAACTCATAATATGACATGTTTCAAAGATCAATTTGAAAAATCAAAGCCCAAAGGTAGTTCAATTAAACACAAATTCGTTTAAAACTTCAAGAACATGATCAAACATAACATGCATGTGTTCTAATGAGTTCAAAGCTTCTAATGCATGCTCCAATGAGCCAATTCCCTCAAAAACAAGATGATTTCATGATCTAAAATCAAGATATGGACATGCATGTAACAAATTCCATGAAAACAACTTCAAAACCTCAATATAAGAGCATGCATGCATGATTTAGCTCTCAATTCAACATTGTAAACCAATTCTAGACTTAGATGACTAAATTACCATGAGCCATGCAAGAATTAACTTAAATTCACAACCAAGAAGGTAAATGTTCTACCTTAGGTCTAGAATGCAAGATATACAAGCTCAAATTGCACAATTAGCCTTCAATTCTTCTAGTTTCCAAGCCAATTCTCAAATGAAGCTAGGTTTCTCCTCTCTCACTCTTTCTCTCGATTTGGTCTCTCAAGGATGAACAAGAATGAGATGCAAGACTAAGCTTTCAACAATATTGGTGAAGTGGCCCACTAGATGGCATGTTAGTAAATAAAGTCAACTTATGTAATTTAACATTATTAAAACCAATTTAATTATACCAAACCACATTTCAATTAAACATGCCGTAAAATCACATAAATTCTAATTAGCACATATCACCAATCAATTTCGGATTCGGCCACCGATAAGGCCTTCAGTTTGCAGTTTAAAACATAATACATGAACAGATCATTTAACAGTCAACACAGATAGAAATGCATTTAAACTAATACCATCAATCAATCAATTCAGAATTTCAGTCTAATCAATCACTTATCATGTTCAGTCACAGTTTAGCAAAAATTAGTAGTGAGGGTTGTCACACTTAGTCATTCATTTGAGCTCAGATTCAGTACTAGATAGAGCAACTACAGCTTGCTTCTTACTTCGATAAGTGACCAGATTTCCTCCTACAAAAGTGAAATATCCTGTTGTAGACCACCTATCTTTGATTGATCTAGCCCAATCTGCATCGGTGTAGCCTTGGATATCTAGATCATTCCCCTTTTTAAACATAATCCCTTTACCTGGAGATGACTTTAAGTAGAACATTCTGGTAACTGCATTCATATATTCTTCGCTTGGAGAATGCATGAATTGGCTCACGGTATTTAGTGCATATGCCAAGTCAGGTCTATTAAGATACATTAGTCTCCCAACTAATCTTTGATATCTCTCCTTGTTTGTCTGAACTTGATCCGGATGATGCCTAACTTCAAGTTTTCTTCCATAAGAGTGCTAACTGGACTACATGCTGTCATACCAGTCTCATCTAGTAAATCTAAGGCATATTTTCGTTGAGATAGAAAAATTCCTTCCTTTGATCTTGACACTTCAATACCAAGGCAGTATTTCAATGGACCCAGGTCCTTCATCTCAAATTCTCGAGCTAAGTGATTTTGCAATGCATTCCTTTCTTTTGAATCATTTCCCGTCACTATCATATTATCAACGTACACAATGAGACAAGTGATCATTCCTCTATTATATTTTACAAAAAGAGTATGATCTGAGTTACTCTGCTTGTATCCAAAATCTTCCATTGACTTTGTAAACCTTCCAAACCATGCTTTTAGAGATTGCTTCAGACCGCATAAAGCCTTTTTTCAATTTGCAGACATGTTTTCCATCTTCTAACTGCATATTACATCCGGGGGGCAACTCCATGTATACTTTTTCTTGAAGGTCTCCATGCAAAAAAACATTTTTCACATCAAACTGGTGCAGTGGCCAATCAAGATTCGCTGCCAAGGATATAAGAATACGGGCAGTATTGATTTTTGCTACTAGTGGGAATGTCTCCATGTAGTCAATTCCATAAGTTTGAGTGTATCCCATGGCGACTAATCTAGCTTTGAATTGTTCAATGGTTCCATCTGCATTGTATTTGACTGTGAAAACCCACATACATCCAATAGGTTTCTTTCCTTCAAGCAGCTCAACAACTTCCCAATTTGAGTTCTTTTGAAGTGATTTCATTTCTTCATCCATAGCTTCCTTCCACCTAGGATCTCCCAGAGCTTCCTGCATGTTAGTAGGAATAGATACAGCAGATAATTGATTCGCGAATGACTCACTTGCCTTTGATAGTCTATGGTAGAATACATAGTTGCTTATGGGATACTTAGGATTGGAACTAAGAACAGGTTCATAGTTAACTCTAGGTATACCTCTAGTGGCTCGATTAGGTAGTACTTTTGGAAAGAATTGAGATTCAGAATGTACCTGGGGTTGTACCTGGGGTTCGGGAGAGGAATGGACCTCTGAAGACCATTGGTTAGATGGTACTTGAAGTGGAGTCGCTTCTATCTGATTCTGATTATTTTCCCCATTCAAACGGACGTCCGGTTGGTTAAGAACAAGTTGCTTACGCAACCCAGTTGCCTCCTCTGGACAATCACCACTTTTATCCAACCCATTTTTATACAAAACTTCACCACCACTTGTATCTGAATGGTCCAAAGAAGGATTTAGATTTAGAGGTTGTAATTTATTTCGTCTCTCCTCCTGAATTGAAGACTCTGGTATAGTATAGTACATGTCATGTTCATGAAAGACAACGTCAAGGGTGACATACAGTTTCCGTGATGGGGGATGATAGCAGTGGTAGCCTTTCCGTAATGGGGAACATGCTGACTATCACAAGTCATATGATCTGTAACACCAGAATCAATTATCCATGTACTATTACTATTATCTGATACAGAAGTATAAAAAAACCTTACCAATGTTACCTGAAGTAGCAATCAAGGAAGAAGCTTCCGCAACATCTTTGGATGGCTTGGTCACGGTAACAGAGGCTTGGTGATTGCGTTTGTGCGGTACCTTTGTTGGATCCCACCAATCTGGATAGCCAATTAAGTCATAACACCGTGCTTTTGTATGGCCTGTTTCACCATAATGAGTGCACACACGTTCGAGTTTGGCAGCACCTATTTCGTAACTGCCCTTCTGAGATTGTGCTTGGTCAGAATCATTCTTTTGAGAAGAGTGTCGAGGTGGCGACTTAGCGCTTTGAGCCATTAGAGCGGAAGACTCAAGATTATCGAGTTCAACATTTAAGGTAGCTCGGCGCACAGCATCTCGACGGACATAGGCATAGATGTCGTTGAGATCCATCGATGGGTCCTTCTGAAGAACCTCACATCTAATTTGGTCGAATTCTGCATCCAGGCCATTAAGAAAGATATGCATTCTCAACTGTGCAACAGATTTCTTATAGGTGACAATATCATCGAGGTCTTTCAGGATAACTTTATCACGATAATCTAATTCTTGGAAAATTTCAACAAGCTCACCGTAATAAGTTGATAAAGGTCGACCCGCTTGTTTGGTGGTGAAGGCACGCTGATTCAGTGCAAAGATTTGTGTCTCATTTGATCCATCATAGAATGCTTTGGTAAGAGCACTCCAGATTTCCCTTGCAGTACGCAGTCGCAGATAACGCTTTATTATCTCCGGCGACATGGAGGTCAGCAACCAGCCCTTGATCTTTTGATTATCTGCATACCACTTTGCATAGGTAGTCTCAGTTTCCTTCGGTGGAGCAATTGTACCCATAATATATTCAAGCTTCTCACATCTTGTGATTTGCAACTCCAATATTTGAGACCATACATCATAGTTAACTTCGGTAAGGACAACTTCGGCATGGAAGCTAGAATTTTCAGATTGAATATAGATTACCGGGGTTGATTGTTCGAGAGTAGAGGATTCGGGAGCCATATGGTGGTGGTTGTTTGCTGTGATGGTTGTTCAGAATAATATGAGAGGCTTATGTTTCAATGGAGGTTTTTTGGGAGGCTCTGATACCAAGTCAAAAACTTGATATTATTTCTTATTACCTTTACTTTACAATATTGTGGATATAAATAGCCACTATACATAATTAGAATGCCAGTAGAGCATATCTCTAATCTAGGAAACATATTTACAATAAATCTATATACGGAAGTATACCAACTTGGAATTAATTCTAGAATCTTCAACACAATCTACATCCGCTAGATTGGCGGACGGATGCAGATTGATTTTCTCCAATCCGCCAATCTAGTGGACGAATGGCGGATTGGAGGTTCCGTGGCCGCGTGGCCGCAATTGACTCGCGCCCACCCCTATATATAAGTATTTAAGTAACAATTTTATAGAATGATAGCGCCAATATTATCTAAATAAATAATTGAAATCATACTTTAAATTTAATTTTAATTTAAATTATTCTTTTATAACACACATTGTACCATCAAATATTTTTTGAATTAAAAAAAAAAAACACATGCATTACAAGGGCCAACTATTAGTTATATAATAAAGCAAGAGGGCTTTTGAATCTTCAACATATTTTTGTCCCACTAGGACATTTGGTCGGTTCAGAACTGTTCAATTTAATGTGTTTTTCAAAATATGTCTTACGTGTACATTTTTTATTTTTCCGCTTCTCTCTCTTACTTTTTTCCTTTTTTTACCTACTCTCTCATGATCCCATGATCCCCACATTCCTCTTTCTTTTTATTTACCTCACTTTTTTTATTTTATTTTTCTCTCTATTTATTTATTTTTATTTTTTCCTTTTTATTCACTTATTTTTATTTATATCGTGACTTCTTGCACATGTATACACTAATTCAAAAATATAAGAGTTTTTTTAAGATAATTCGTAATTTAATATGAAATCATAGTTAATTTCAAGAGTTCCTGATTTCAAGTCTTTTAATTTGTTACCCCCATTTTGTTGTCATTGTAGTCTTCTATTCCATATATATGCCACATAATTATCACAGTTAAAGTTGTTGGGTAGCCTAAATCGAGGGTGGGGAGCTTAATTACATTATTTTAGAATTTAAACCTTAGCATAAGCACAATAAGAGTAATGCTATGGAAAATCTCATTTAATAATTACATTTTAATACCATTTAACCTGACTTCTCACATGATATTAACATCGAGCCAACAAAAATTATGTTTGGTTTTGTATTTTTTAAAAATAATTTTTGAGTTTTCAATTTATATTTTTTAATTGTTAGTGTTTTTTTTTAAAATTTATTTTAATCAAATTTTGTTATTTTTTTAGGTCCACTTAATCTAAATACAATTAAAAAGTAAAAAAATTATAAAAATTCACTGAATATATATATATATTTATATTTAGTGAATTATTTTTAAATTTCTTCGCAAATATTTTATTTTTTAAGTACGTTTAGATTAGTTGTATTTTAAAAAAAAATTAACTAAAATATAAAAAAATCACAAAATAATAAAACACGAAAAATAAAACACAAAAAATAAAAAACTAAAAGCTTGTTTTTGAAAGTTAGGTTTCAGAGACTCTCCAAATTATTAAGAAGTGTTACTCTAACCCTTTAAACTATACAAGCGTATAAATGAGCCCTTTAAATTATTGATGTGTTGAAGTTTGACCTCTAAATTATAAAAAAAATACAAATAGACCCTTTAAATTATTGTCAAGTTTCACTTTAATATCCTTTCCGTACGGGGATCCAATTTGCATATTTACATAGTTTAAGGAGTCCATTTGTGTGCTTTTATAGTTTATGGGACAAAGTGATACTTTTCAATAATTTAGGGGTCTATATGTTTTTATAGTTTAGGAATCAAAATGATATTTCTTAATAGTTTAACAAGTGTTTTTTTGTAAATAATCCAAATTGAAAACTAAACAATTTTACCAATAAATCTTATTTCATAAACAAGTACCCTAATTAGTCCCAAAATTTTCTATTGATCTGTTAAGCCCTCTTAGTGAAAAGTTTCTTTTCGTGTGGTTCTATTTTTTATTTTGGTAGTGTTTTGGTGGACAACTATACTCTTTTATTAATGTGACAAGTATGATCTGATACTCCAATGTGGCAGGTGTTAATGTGACACTCCAATGTCACATTCCAAAAGAATTAAAAAATTCCTTACTTTTTCTAAATGTGACAGCATGGTGGGTATGATGTGACACTCCAAAATTTTTACTCTAAAAAAAATAAAAACTCTTTAATTTACTTTTCCCTAATGGGGTTGTTTGGGAAGTGAATTTAGGCTAAAATCTACAAAAAGACAAAATAGTTTAAAATAACTAATAAGATAAATGTCACATCAAATCCATAATCATTTCACTTTTTCTCTCACAAACATTACATCTAACTACAAAAAAATCTAATCATCTTCCAAACACAAAAATTTTAGCATACTAAAATAGCCAAAAACTAAAATAGTTTACTAAAATAGTAACTTCCCAAACACCCACAATGTGACAACGTGGCGGGTATGATGTGACACTTCAAAAAAAATAAAAACTCTTTAGTGTATTTTTTCCTAATGTGACAACGTGGCAAGTATGATGTGACACTTCAAAAAAAATAAAAAATTCCTTAGTGTAATTTTCTCCAACATGATAACGTGGCGGGTATGATGTGACACTCTAAAAAAAATTAAAAATTCCTTTGTGTACTTTTCCCAAGCATGACATGTGACATTCTAACGTAGTGGGTATGGTGTGACACTCTAAAAAAATTTAAAACTCTTTAGTGTACTTTTTTCAAATATGACACTTTAATGTGACGGATATGATATGACACTAAATTTTTTTTTTAGTGTACATTTTCTAAATATAATACTCCAATGTAGCAAGCAAATGAATCATTACACATCTAAAAGAATTAAATGAATCACAAGAAAAAATATGAGACTATATGAATTACAAGTTCAAAATAAATGACTTAGACCACCTCCAACGCTGAACCTAAATTGATATCAGATTTAAATTTTGATGAAAAATGTACTTTTCCATGCTCCAACCGT
Source organism: Camellia sinensis (assembly GCF_055761805.1). Lineage (NCBI taxonomy): Eukaryota > Viridiplantae > Streptophyta > Magnoliopsida > Ericales > Theaceae > Camellia > Camellia sinensis. The sequence goes on from NC_138966.1 coordinate 22,320,919, forward strand.
TGCATCAGATGAATATCAAAATGAGAAATCAGCAAAAAAAGTATCAAACTGAAAACAAGTTCTGCATTTTACCAAATCACTGTTACTGACCGTTGAAGGAGATACATCGGTTGCCCGGCCGGTTGACCGGCCGGTTGACCAACCGGTCAACCGGTTCATGAGATTAGGCGACGGGTTTGGACTGTGAGTGGTTTGAACTAGCTGAACTGGGTTTGAACTGGTCCGTGGCCTGGGGAACCGGTCAACCGGCCGGTTGACCGGCTGGTTGACCATCCGGTCGCCTGGTCTACGCATCCTACAGGTTTGGTTTGAACAGGTTTGGTTTGACAGGTTTGGTTTTAACAGGTACAATTGTGGACTTGGAATAATTTGAAATAATTTGAAGGGTGATATAAATTTTAATTTCATTGAAAATATAATTCAAATTGTTATCTTTTATATAAATATTTTAAAATTAGTGGTTTCAGTAAATTTACCGTTGAATGGACAAAGTCTTTTGATAATTTGCCGCTCATATACATCTTTTAAAAAGTAGCCGTTTTAATAAATTTACCGTTGCATCAACAGAGTTTTTTTAAAATTTACCGTTGATAATGTGTGCTATAAAATATATCAGTTTTGTATATCAAGATGACAGAGTCTTTTATTTTGAGAAGAGCATTATATTGTATGTTGTGAATTTTGTTTCTTCTGTGATTTTTCTCCATTGAAACTTTAATTTATATTGTATATCATTCTAATATTTTTTACTATTTTACATATTGTATGTACTGTATTTTTTTTAAGTGATGGAAGATTTCCAAATGTTTGAAGAATCACAAATGTTTCAGCACAACACTGATATTAATTTTATGTCGGAAACTTCGCGAGAACAGAACACGCAGAGCAGTGATAATCATTTCATTTCAGAAACTTCTCGTGTTTCTCGTGGTAAAGCATTTACAATTATAGAAGATGAAACTTTATGTAGATCTTGGTTAGCAGTCTCTCAAGATCCCATTACTGGTAATAGTCAGACTATGGTTATATTTTGGGAACGAGTACTTGTTAATTTTAATTCACAATTGAGTGGTGAATCAAATCGAAACCGTATTTCTTTGTCTCACCGTTGGTCTGCCATGCAAAAGGCAATTAATAAATTCTGTGGTTTTCTTGAACAAATTCAACTGAGGCAACAAAGTGGAACAACTGAGGCAGACATGGTAACATTTATTTGTGTTATTAAATATCATTTTTCTTCTGTAAACATGTATTTGTTATTAAAATTGTTGTAATTTTTTCTTGTAGGTCGCTGAAGCAAAGCGGATGTATCATGTAATACAGAAAAAACACTTCACATTTGATACATGTTGGGATATTTTGCGCCGAAGTTGTAAGTGGGATGAATTTCGAACACAATCCAAAAAGAGTACGCAACATGCTTATCCATGTTCTAATCCACCAACTGGAGAATCTGATGCATTTCAATCAAACCAGAATAATGTTCTGCACGAAGAACCATCTAATCTATCAACACGACCAATTGGTACTAAAGCAGCGAAAGAGAAGTTGAAGAATCAAACAACCCGCGATAGTAGATTTGATGAAATGGCTGCCAACCAATCCAAAATGGTTGAAGTGTTATCAACTATTTCTGCTAGAACTATTGAGCGAGATGAACAAAAGGCGATCGACCGTAACCAGAAAGCTGCAGACCGTCGAAGAATGGCCGAAGATAGGGAGGAACAACTAAAACTCCTATCTATGATGAATGAAAGAGAACAACGAAATGAAGATCATAAAATAATGTCAATGGACATGACAAATTTAAATCCAATGCAAAGGGCGTACTACGAAGATCTTCAACGACAGATTTTATTTCGAACAACTAATAGGTTACCTTGAAAGGTTCTGTATTTATTGGTTTCATCTATTGGTGTCATCTATTGGAAAAGGACAAGGAAAAACTGTGTCTTATCTTCATATTGTTATAGATGATTATAATTCCAAGGGGCTATAATTTCACCCTTCATTCAATCTGCGTCTTATCTTCATCTCAATGAATCTCCTCTGTTTGATTTCTCAAATAAGAATATGTTGTACATGTACATACAGTATTACAGATAACTACTTACATATAAATACAGCCTTTATTCTTTTCTTTGGTTACCATTACACCTTTCAAAAACTTTCATACAAATTTAAGTAATCAGAAACATTAATAACATATTACAGATTATGGTATGAGTGAAGGTCGAAAAGATGGTGCTAAAGTAATACCCAAGCAAGTTCATTTTATATCACATAATATTACAAAATCAGTACATTCATAAAAGAAATTTACCTAACAAAAGGTTGTGAAAATAATACAAGACAAAACAATGGATTAACATTGTGGCACACCGATCAACAGTCATTATCTGGTTGTGGTGGAGGAGGGAAGTAGTGATGGTATATGTCATTTACACGATGCTCAATTCTATCAATGCGATTGTTTGCCATGTCATGACGTCTTCCAATGTCCAAACGAAACTCACCAAATTGTTCAATTAATGAGTTCTGTGCAGTGGCAAATGTCTCAAACTCAGTACCCAACGAATTGACCTGATTAGCCATTTGATGTTCCCATTCAACGCGTTGATTATAACGTTGTTCTTCTATGGCCAAAAAATCAGTCCAATATTGAGGTGGTTCAGTTGATGGCATCACATTGACAGGAGGATCTTGTCGAGCATCATCTGGTGGGACTTCATCCTCTGAATCTTCTGCAGCATTATCATTTCCCATTAAATTGGCGGCTGCACCAACCCGATTCACAGTATATAGCGTAATGGGTGAACGGATTTTGATCTCCATTTCATTTGCAAGATGAATCTTAAAATATTTGAAAATTTTTGTCAAGAGCGCCCCAAACAGTAATGACCGGCCCATTTCTTGATTTGCCAGCACCATTTCTTTCATAATTATGTAAGCCACATCTAACTTCTGCCTAACCTCAAAACAGTATAACAAATAGGCATTAAAATATGGAACCGCATCATGATGTCCTTTTTTCGGAGTGACATTTTCTACAATCCACCGGTGGAGGATGCGAAGATAAGATTTTAAATGTCTTGCTTGTAGACTAGTTCCAGTAAATCTGTTCTGACATATAGTAGTATATACATCAGAACCATTACCGACAATATTAACTAACTCAGCCTCAGTCTGAAAATAGGTATTTTCTTCACCTACCTCAACTCCAATAATGCGTGCCAAAGTAGGAACATCAAACTGTACACCCTTTCCTTTCACATATGAGATAAGAGTAAAATTTCCATCTTCTTCGTGAGTAACTCTTAGGTGAACATAAAAAAGGGATACTAGCCGTGGATATACCTTTTGGGGTAAATTAATTAAATTTAGCCATCCCATTGATTCAAGTTTACTAACTAGTAGTGCATCATATTGAGGTGGCAGATTGACCCTCCTCCCTGTTACAATAGGTCGGCTTGAGAAATTTTGAAAGGCTAGTTCATGACTTTCACTGAGAAATTCATCTGTAGGATATGACTGATTTTGAGGCTGCTGTTGTTCGCGTCGGTGAGGGTTAGAACTTTCACCAGCTTCTGTTCTCACTCTTTTAGTTCTAGGCATGATGTAAATATCTGTTGAATTTTAATAAAAATGTGCTGTAATGAAGTAATTAACATAAACACTGTCTTTTAAAATGCTCACTGTAAACATGAACTTAGAATTAAAATGTAGACATATATTTTTAATGAAGCATGGCCACTGAAATGAACTAATGTCATTTTGAAGAACTACATTAATTTTGAAGACATGAACTACATTAATTTTGAAGACATAGAATTAAAATGTCTTTTAAAATGCTCAACTCTTGTTCTGTGGTTGAGGTTGAAATGAACTACATTAATTTTGAAGACATGAAAATCAAAATGTTGATCTGTAGTTCAGGTTTTAATAAACTAATGTCATTTAAAAAACATTAAACTCAACTCTTGTTCTGTTCTGTGGTTGAGGTTGAAATGAACTACATTAATTTTGAAGACATGAAAAGCAAAATGTTGATCTGTAGTTGAGTTTTTAATAAACTAATGTCATTTAAAAAACATTAAACTCAACTCTTGTTCTGTGGGTAATTTTCAAGACATGAAAGTAAAAAACATTCATTTTCAAACATGAAAGGTTTTAATAAATTACATCTATTTTGAAAACAAGAAAGTAACATGAAGTGAAACTTAAACAACATAAATTTAGAAAATATGAAAGTAACATATAGTAAAATTATGTTCCTGTCTTTTGTAAACCAGTTGAAGAAACCAGTTGAAGAATTGAGTGGCATGCACACTGGAACCAAAAAAAAAAAAAAAAAATTGCAAGGGCCGGTTGCCCAACCGGTTGCCCGGTGACTCACCTTGGTCAATAATGCTGCCTGTTTGTTCTGTGGTTGATGATCTGCCTATTTGTTCTGTGGTTGATGATCTGCCTTGTTTTCAAGAATTGAGTGGCATGTACACTGAAACCAGTTGAAGAATTGAGTGGCATGCAAAATCTTGATCTGCCTTGTTTTCAAGATCTGCCTTGTTCCTCTGTTCCTACTGATGCTGCTTTCCTGATGATGGAGATTCACACTTCAAAATGTAGAGTGTTCCTACTGATGCTGCTTTCGTGATGATGGAGATTCACACTTGAAAATGATGGTGATGGCAATGTTCAGATGATATAGAGGATGGTAGGTGGTTCAATTGATAGCTTCTGAATGGTAGGTGGTTGAATAAATGATTTTCTATCATGTAGTTCAATGTGTGTAGGGTCAATGTTGAATGTGGCAGAAAAGTAGGTTGAATGCATCAACATCAAACTCATTTACGGATGGCACAAATAATTGATGCCACAAATAATGCAGGACAAATTTATGGAATGGCACAAATTATTGATGCCACAAATAATGTATGGCATAAATACATTGAATAATGCACACATAATGTATGCATTGAATAATGAAAATGCATTGAATTGAAAATAAATATACTTACAAATACATTATTGAAGATAAATACATTATTAAAAATAAATACACAAATACATACAAATACATTATTGAAAATAAATATACATACAAATACATTGCATATACATACTGAAATGCACACATAATGTACAATCATAAATATTGAAGATAAATCCTTACAAAAAAAATTATTAGAATGCACCCTTACTTAATTGAATGCTTCATTTGATGGAAAAATTGAATGCTCCAATCCTCACTTCTTAAAAATGCCAAACCCTTAATCATCAACTATTTTTAAAAATTCCAAACCTATTCCCAAAAGTTTGAGAATCACGAATTTGGTAAGAAGCTTTTTTTTTGCCTTGATTTGATGAAACAAATGTAAAAGTTTGATATAGATTGGAGGTGATTTTTACTAAATTTGTCATCAAATTTTAATTTGATAAAAGATTGAAGATTCTTAGGAAATGTGTGATTCACTGTTTAAGGATGGAAGGGAATCAATGAGTAATGGTAGGAATATAAATACAAAACACGAGACAGATATGTCTCATATGAAATGTGATGTACATGATATGAGATCCACATATAATACTCATTTCATGTAAAACTTGAATGCTTCATATTTTATATTTCATATTTGTGTTTCTACAGTTTTTGGGGAATCAATAGTGAACCAAACTTGCAACTCCAAAACAGAATTATAGAACTCCAAAACTTAGCAGTCATACTGAAATAAATTATTTTGATGATTGTTATAAATTGAACAGAGAACAATTATGAATATTGAAGATTGGATGACCACAATAGCACATCTAATCACATAACTTCTGCGTTACTTGGTTAATATAGTATTAATAAAATGAAGATTACAAACAAGACAACCTTCTATTTCTTTACTAAACAAAATTACAAAATATATCTGTGGTGAATCTAGTTTTCACCGCGAAGATGCCACATATGTTCTATTAAATCATTACGGAGGGCATGATATGCATTTTTATCCCTAATACCTAAATGACGAGACAAAAATGATTCAAAGTCATTGGTAGGAGTAGAGGAAAGTTGCACTGGTGTGTTGGTAGATGACATTTCATAATCAAAATCAAGGTGCTCCTCCCTCTCATCTTCAACAATCATATTGTGTAATATAATGCAAGTCTTCATTATGTTGGCAAGCATTTTTGGATCCCAAAAACGTACAGCACCACCTATAATTGCGAATCGAGATTGGAGGACTCCGAATGCCCGCTCGACATCTTTCCTAGCAGACTCTTGCATCATTGCAAAATGTTGTCTCTTTGCTCATTGGGGAGAAGAAATTGTTTGAACCAGTGTTGCCCATTGCGGGTATATACCATCAGCAAGGTAATAACCCATATCGTAACTATGTCCATTAACAGTATAGTGGACAGAGGGAGCCTTACCTTGGGCAAGATCAGAAAACAAAGGTGACCGGTCTAATACATTCAAGTCATTGTGTGACCCAGGCATTCCAAAAAATGCATGCCAAATCCATAAGTCATAAGAAGCTACTGCTTCAAGAATGATGGTTGGCTTTTTTTGATGGCCTACGTATTGACCTTGCCATGCTTTTGGACAATTTTTCCACTCCCAATGCATGCAATCTAAACTTCCCAACATACCCGGAAACCCCCGAACCTCGCCAATAGCAAGTAACCTAGCAATGTCAGTTGGTGTCGGAGATCTCAGATATTCTACTCCAAAGATTTCAATGACTGAGTAACAAAATTGTTGCAAACTTTGAATGACAGTGCTTTCCCCAATACGTATGTAATCATCAACTGCATCTGCTGCAACACCGTATGATAATATTCTCATCGCTGAAGTCATTTTTTGTAGGGCAGATAATCCAAGTACACGAGCTGCATCTTGTTTTTGAATAAAATATGGATTCTGTGCTTCGATTGCATTCAAAATTCGCAAATACAAAGGACGACGCATTCGAAAACGTCTCCGAAATATTGTAGGTGAATACACTGGATTTACAGCAAAATAATCTGCAAACAATCTGTCATGACCTTGCCTTCTATCTCTGCGTATATACTTGTGCCCTACAATAGAACCCCCGATTTTCTTTGAGCTATCACTTGACTTGAGAATCTGAACCATACTACTGGTATTCTGCTCATAAGCTGCTAAAAGTGTAATCATATATTCATCATCAGACTCCTCATCAGAGGAGGAGGAAGAAGAAGAGGATGAAAATGAAGTAAATATTATGGATTTCAAAGTATCCATTACCCTCTGTTTTTGTTTAAGATATGATTGTTGTGTAGTTGTGTAAGATATGATCCTTGTCTGGCATATAAATAATAATGTGTTTATTATATGAGATTTTGGTAAACCAATGGAGGGAAAAAGAAATAGCAAAATAATTAGGAACAGAAACGGAGGGAAATCAAAAAAGAAAAAAAAAAATTACAGATGACCGGTCGACCGGCCGGTCAACCAACCGGTCGCCCCCTCCCGGTTCACATCCGTCAGTTCACTTGGTCGGTTCAAACAGTTCAGTTGTTGGTTCAGAAAGGTTTTTTAAAAAAAAAAAAATTTCCTCTACCCGGTCGACCGGTCCGGTCGACCATCAGGTCGACCATCCGGTTGTCCTGACTGATATTTGATGAAGCTGAAGCGTTGGAGTGTGAAGTATCAAATTCAGGAAATGGTCATTTTTTAACTCAGATTTGGTGAAATATTAGGTTAACCGTTGGAGATGCCCTTATTAGTCAATCTCCCTTTATATTTTTTAAATAAAAAGTAACAGAAAAAATATCCAGTAAGTCTGACTTTCCTTAAAGAAAATAATTAAGCCTTATCAATTTTTTATTAGAACAATTTAGTCCTTATTTAAATAAATTATTTCAAAATAGTTAAAAACTACATTAACACTCTACTTTTTTCCACTTTTAGTAAAAATCCATAAATTGGATTTAAAAAATTATAAACAGTTTGATTTTGAATTTCAATTTTATTTTTTTATAGTTTTTAATTAGTATTTTTTTAGTGCTTTTTAAAAATATTTTAGTTATTTTTTGTAGATACATCTAATTTAAATGTACTTATAAAATAAAATATTTGTAAATAAATTATGTATTTTTTTTCAATAAATGCAAAAAAATACAAAAATGTATTGAATTTTGTATTCTTTTGTATTTTTTAATATTTAGTTAATTTTATAAATATTTTTCACAATTTTTGTATTTTTTAAGTGTATCTAGATTTAATGAATCTAAAAAGTAAAAAAAATAAATAGACTGAAATATTAAAAAAAAGCAAATATATAATACATCAAAATTTTAATAGTGACTTGAAAATTAGAATCCTAACTAAAATTGCTAAGAGAGTCTTAGGCATTGTTTGACAACTTTCAATTTTAGTCAAAAAATCAAAAAGTTACTATAAGTTGTCACATAATTCACTTTACTTTTTTGCATATATTTTCATAAAAAGTTAAAAAATTACTAAAATAATATGTTATTACAAAACTATAACTGTACGGGGAGGAAATAATTCTCCTCGTATAATCCTGTTGACCAAGTCCACGCTTCTCCGTACGACGTCGCTTTGTCACCTGAAAACACAAACGTGAGCTAGCCGGCGGGTGTGTGCCGGAAACCTCTCCGATGCCTAAGTCAGAAAACTTGACAAATAGACAAAGCTCTAAGTTCTCAAAAAGACTGTGTTCAATTACCTCCTCCAAGGTGATGTTTGTAGGCTTTTATAAGCTTCCCGTGGCACAATCCTAGTAGGACTTGTACTTCTCCATGCAGAGTCCTCCTAGGATTCATTCTCCTAAGGATAATGCTTATCCTTTTACACCCTCCCCACTGCTTAAACCAAGTGGGATGGTTTTCTTCATGGCCGAACTACCACATGGCCGAAATAACACGGGCTATGTTGAGCCACAGAGAAGGCCGAACTATCCTTAGCTCGGTCTTCTCCTTTAACTCATTACTTCGGCTGTCCCTGTTCAGCCTTGGTATGCTTAGATCAGACTTCCAAGTAACAAGTTTTGACCGACCTAACCAGATTGTGTCATGACCGGACTAACTCTGAAACCGGTCCTCCCAGAACATACTGCGACCGGACTAACTCTAAGACCGGACCTACTCCGAGTTGTCTCTGGATTGGAGTAGCCTTACTCTTCCTTGGGCCGAAGCTACTATCTCTTCTTGAGCCGGAATAAACTCACCTCCTTGGGCCGAAGTAACTCTGTCTCCCCAAGGCCGGAATAACCTTGCCCTCTAGGTCGGAGTATTCAGTACGGCCTTTTTACGCAGTCCTACGCGTTTTGGGCCTTAATGCCCAACTCTCAGCTCGGCCCAATTTTTCCCAAAAATTACCCTCTCAATTGCCCCTTAATTCCATCTGTGCAACACGATTGGGATTACCAGCCTTTTGGCCGAGCTGGAGTTTGTTACGCTTTTTCAGCCGAGCTAAAAAACCCTTTTAGCCTTTCCAGCCGAACTAAGTTTACCTCGGGTAACACTATGTCCGGTCAAAAACGTCTCTTCAATCATAGTGTCTGTAACGCTTCCCATTCCAGTGACACGTGGCAGGCTCTGATGGGCTAAGGACGGCTGTCACGCCGTCTTCGTGCTTTGAGATCTCGAGACGGTTCCCGCCCAAATTTTGGGCTCTCTAACAAAAGTGAACCCTAAGGCTAGGGTATCTTCACTTTTACCACCTTCATACTCTCCCTCTGCTTTTTTGGCTGTTCGAGTTCTTGAGCTTTAAGCTTACTGTGTTCGTGCTTCCGTTGCTGCCACTGCTTCGTCTTCAACTTCTTCTTCTCCAAACTGGTAAGTTCTGAGAAAACTTGTTGTTGTTGTTTTCTTCATTTCTGTTTTTTCTATCTGAGTGAAGCATGCTCGTGTATTCCTTGTTTTTGCTTCTGTACTTTCATGAAAAAATGAATAGAACTTGTATGTGTATGAACTGTTATGTAGAAAAACAAGCCTTAGATCCAAAATCACATTGCGACCGAACTATGATTCTGTTTGCCCCTAATACGTAGACTTCTGTAGTCAATAGCCGAACTAGAACTTGTAGGAATGTCAGTAGTTTCCTCTGAACCACTCTAGCCAAGATAAGCTTACCGAACAAGCTTGCATATACCGAACTAGGTACTTCGGTCCCCAACCGAGCTAAGACCTTGGGGCCAAGCCGGCTTTCTTAGTTCTGAAACCGAACTCAGAAAGCCGCCCCTAGGGCTCAGCCGGAGTAACTTTCCTCACATCGCAACCGATTTAGGCCTTGGGACTAAACCAGCTTTCTTAGATTTTTGGACCGAACTCAGAAAGCTGACCCTAGACGTTAAACCGGTCTAAACTGCTCGAAACCGAGCTAAGAAACCTTCTGATGAGCCGAGGTAGAACCAGCCCGCTAAACCGAAGTAGGATTTGTATATCTTGCTTATAATTTGTAGCGCGGTCCAACGATCTGTGCTTAACCCCTTTGTTTTCTACTTTGCAGACTTAGGTTGCCCAGGCACTCCTGCGTGTGCTCAACCGAGCTACTGAGCCTAGTTTTTGTACCGAAATAATTTATTCATAAATTATACGACAATGGGTAAGTATAGATATTTAGTCGAAACCCCTGGTGGCCTGGCCGAATTTAGGCAAGATTACCAGATTCCTGATGATGTCCATCTGGCGCTGGCCAAAAAAGATGCTACCCCCTGGAACAATGAAGGCTTTGTGCCTTTTACCCTTCAATCCATAATAGAGACCGGACTACGGTTTCCTGTCCAACCGCTAATCTGCGAATTTCTTAGACAGACTAGGCTATGTCCCACCCAACTATCCACCAATACGTACCGTATTATCATGGGGATAGCCGCATTAAACCACCAAACCGGACTGAATCTTGGTCTAGCCGAGATCTTTCATCAATACTCTATCGGCTCAAAGAATGCTGGGTGGGTCTACTACCTTAGAATTCGCCGCCGCCGAGAGAAGATAATCAAGCACACTCCGGACAAAGATCTTAACGATGACGATTTCTTTTGGGTCTCTGGGAACTTTGAGGATTTTCAAGCTCAAATTCCTGGCCGACCTATAAATTGGAAAATGGGAGAGCCTGGTAATTTTACTTCGGTCTTCTGCTTTGTAAGTTATCTCGGTTGTTTAGTCTGTTAGCCGAACTAACACTTCTCTTTTTTGCAGATTTTGCCCATCTCCATTCCCTGTATAGCTATCCTAACCTCGGAGTCTTGCGAGCCGCTTTTCGGGTTAAAGAAAGGGATTGGGCCAAGCTTCTAAATTTCGAACCGACCTACCGTTACAGCGGTCGACGAAAAGCAAAGGTGACTGACTTCCTTCTTGAAGAGGCACCGGAACCGGACCCAACTCTGCCCGAGATAAGACTTGTCCCTTTATCCGCAGAAGAAGAGATGGCGAAAAGGAGTAGAGTCAGGGCCCTTCTCACCGAAACAGCTAGGCCCGAAGTGGCGCCTTCCAGCCAACCGCAGCCTGCTGTTGTCGCCCTTCCTTCCCAACAGCCATCCTCTTCCCGCCGAACCAAACGTGCCCGAACTTCCGAACCCGAACGGGTTTTGATTGATGAAGAAACTCCTATTCAGCCGAGCTTACCACCGAGCCCCCAACCGGAGTCTTCCGACCGAACCATCGGCTGCTGGGCACCGAAATTAACCTTCAACGACCGAGACATTCTAGACACAGACTCGGTCGTTGCTGAGAAAGACCACCTGTTGGCCATCAACCTGGCCAAGAGCGTGTGTCTGCCCAAAGACATGGAACATCACCAAAAACAGTTAACCACCGAGCTGAAGTCCATCCGGTCTGCTACTAAGTCCATGATTCTGGTTAGTGACTTCGGTTGCTTTTCTGTTTATGTTTCTTTTTCTTTTTAACTCTTTCTTCGGTTAAAGGGAAGTTGTTTGCTTTGTCAGGCCATTCAAAAGAACCAAATCACCCACAGGAGAGTACTGGAGCTGAGGAAAGTGACAAGGCAAGCGGCGGCCGAGGCAGAGGCGAAATCGGCCGAACTAGAGTCGGCCAGAAAGGAAATGGCCGAACTCCGAGGTGAGGTCGGTCGTTTGACCGGAATGGTTAGTTCGGCCGAGGCCGAAAAACAAAAGACTGCCATTGTGCTGAAGGACAAGTACTTGCGTGAGCTGGTAAAGCTTGAAAGAAAGAAAGACGCCGAAATGAAGGAGAAGGCGAAGGAGGCTGAGAAACAAGGTTTCAAGAGGGCTGAGGATGCTTACGCCCAACAATGTGACGCTGCAAAGGAGCTATTCTTCAAATGCGGCTGGAGGGCGGCAGTGGAGAAACTCGGTCAAGATCAACAGACCGAGGTCTTCAACCCTCCAGATTATTTTATACCGAAGTCCCTGGCGGAGTACGCGGCCGCTCTGCAACAACAGTTTTTGGAAGGCTCTGACTCTGATGATGCCTCTGATGAAGATACTCCGGCCGAAAATGTGGACCAGCCAGTTCGGTCGGTGCCCACTGCTGAAGACCTAACTGTTGATCCTCCCAGTGGAACCGTAGCCGAAGTGGCTCACCCTAGTGTGAATGAGCTCCCTCCGGAGACCGGTCTTCAAGTTGATGCCGATGCGGTTTTCGATGCTGAAATTGATGAACTTTTCTCTTGACTTTTTTACTTTTTCTCCTTTGTAACCGAACTAAGCCCCCTTGTAATTGACTTCTCTTTGAATGAAAATTTTGCTTCTTTTATTCCGGTTATTGTGTGTATACTTGCCTTTTGTAATGTCTTCTATTACTCCAAGTGTTATTTCGGTTTTTGGTTGGTTAAACTATACTTACCAGCCAACCACTCCTTAGCCGACATAATTACTTCGGCTGAGGAGTATTAAGTGTCGGTTTAATCCAGCCAACCACTCTTCAGCCTTACACTTACTTCGGCTGAGGAGTATTAAGTATTGGTTTAATCCAGCCAACCACTCTTCAGCCTTACACTTACTTCGGCTGAAGAGAAACAGGAGTTGGTTTATTCCAGCCAACCACTCTTCAGCCTTACACTTACTTCGGCTGAAGAGTAACAAGTGTTGGTTTATTCCAGCCAACCACTCTTCAGCCATACACTTACTTCGGCTGAAGAGTAACAGGAGTTGGTTTATTCCAGCCAACCACCCTTCAGCCTTACACTTACTTCGGCTGAAGAGTAACAAGTGTTGGTTTATTCCAGCCAACCACTCTTCAGCCTTACACTTACTTCGGCTGAAGAGTAACAAGTGTTGGTTTATTCCAGCCAACCACTCTTCAGCCATACACTTACTTCGGCTGAAGAGTAACAAGTGTTGGTTTATTCCAGCCAACCACTCTTCAGCCTTACACTTACTTCGGCTGAAGAGTAACAAGTGTTGGTTTATTCCAGCCAACCACTCTTCAGCCATACACTTACTTCGGCTGAAGAGTAACAAGAGTTGGTTTATTCCAGCCAACCACTCTTCAGCCTCACACTTACTTCGGCTGAAGAGTAATAAGTGTTGGTTTATTCCAGCCAACCATTGAAGTTAGTTTTTCCAGCTAACTTGGAATAGAATGCTTGCAATAAACTTAGTCTCTAAAGCTAACTTTTACAAAGAATAATTTGTGCTAAAAAGAATTGCTCATTTTATTGAAGGAAGAGAAAATTACACGTTTTAAAAAAGAAAAGCTAAAAGTAAAATAACTTGAGATTGGCCGTATTCCATGGCCTAGGGATTGCCTTGCCATCCTTGTCTTCTAGGTGGTATGCCCCTTTACCGGCTAACCCAACCACCTTATAGGGACCTTCCCAATTGGGGCCTAACTTGCCGTCTCCTGGGACCAAGGTGTTTCCCATTACTTTGCGCAGTACCCAATCGCCAATTTTGAATTGTCTTGGATGAACCTTTTTGCTGTATTTTTTGATTAACTCTCGTTGGTATGCGGCGATGTGGACCAACGCTCTTTCTCTTCTTTCTTCTGCAAGGTTGAGTTCTAAGGCTATGGCTTCTCCATTTAAGTCTGGATCAAAATTTTCGCTTCGAATCGTGGGGAGGCCAACTTCTAGTGGGATCACCGCTTCCATTCCATATGCTAAGGAGAATGGTGTTTCTCCTGTTGATCGCCGAGGTGTGGTGCGGTAGGCCCATAAAACATGAGGAAGTTCATCCGCCCACTTGCCTTTTGCTTTCTCTAGCCTTTTCTTTAGTCCATCCAAGATGACTTTATTTGATGCTTCAGCCTGCCCATTTGCTTGAGGATACGCCGGTGTGGAATTGTAGAACTCTATCTTGTATTCTTCACAAAAGCTTCTGAAGTTTCTGCCGTCGAACTGAGTTCCATTGTCTGAGATCAGTGCTTTTGGTATGCCAAACCGAGTGATAATATTTTGCCAAACGAACTTCTTTACATCTTTTTCTTTGATTGATGCCAATGCTTCTGCTTCCACCCATTTTGTGAAGTAGTCTGTTGCTGCGAGAAAGAATTTTCTGCCTCCGGGTGCTGTTGGAAGTGGTCCTACTATGTCTAAGCCCCACATTGCGAAAGGCCATGGGCTAGTTAAAGGTAGGAGTTCTCTTGCTGGTTGATGTATTTGGTGCGCGAATTTCTGGCATTTTTCACACTTCTTCACATATTTTTCTGAGTCTGCTTGCATATAGGGCCACCAATATCCTTGTGAAATAGCCCTGTAGGCGAGCGACCTTCCCCCTTGATGACTTCCACATACCCCTTAGTGTATTTCAAACAGGAATGCTTCTACTTTGCTGGGATGAACGCACTTGAGGTAAGGCCCAGAGAACGACTTTTTATATAATGCCAAAGATGGAGATAGCCAAAACCGCTGCGACTTCGCCCTTATTTTGTTGGCTTCTTTTTTCTCTTCTGGTAGGATGCCGTCTTTTAGGAACCGGATGATGGGATCCATCCAAGAGGGCCCTAATTCTGCGCAATACACTTCTTCTGCTTCGGGGTCTTCTATGCTTGGTTTTGGTAGGAAGTCGACGAGTAATGGATGAGGGATTGATGTATCTGCCATTGAGGCAAGGCCTGCTAGCTTGTCCGCTCGGCTGTTTTCCTCCCTGCCAATTTGTTCTATCCTTACCACATCAAACTTCTTGATCTCCGTTCTGACTAGCTCTTGGTACTTGGCCATTCTGTCATCCTTTGCTTCGTATTCGCCAGAAATTTGGTTTACCACTAGCAGTGAGTCACTGTATACCATTAATTCGGTTGCTTTCATGAAGTGTGCCGACTTGAGTCCTGCGAGAAGCGCCTCATACTCCGCTTCATTGTTGGATGCTGGGAAGCCAAGGTTGATTGCTTGCTCTATAACCAGGCCGTCTGGAGAGATGAGGACTATGCCAAGCCCTGCACCATGTCGGTTGGATGCTCCATCCACAAAGAGCTTCCACATCTCTCCAACGAATAGTTTCCAGCAAGTGGAAGGATCAGATGAAGTCGTGAGGTCAAGAAGGGTGTTTTCTTCAAAGTCCTGGTTGGCTGTCTGCCCTTCGTCCTCTGTTTGAACTGCTGGTGAGCCTTTGTTTGGCTCCTCTTTGTTGTCCTTAGTATGGTCTGCCTTTATGCTTGATGGACTATCTTTCACTAGGGGTTGCGCTATTCCGGCGTCAACTTCCGTCCCTAGTTCGGTTGGATTACCTTCCACTAGGGGTCGCGCTATTCCGGCGTCAACTTCTGTCCCTAGTTCGGTTGTGTCAGTCAGGTCGACTGGGCAGGTATGATGACTTCCAGGAGTAAATTCCGCGACGAAGTCCGCCAAAGATTGGGCTTTTATTGCTGTCTTGGGTTGGAATTTGATGTCGAATTGTCCTAACTCCACTGCCCACTTCAAAATTCGCCCACTAAAGTTCGCCCTTTCAAATAGAGCTTTTAGTGGAAAGGCCGTGAGGACAACTATGGTGTGGGCATGAAAGTAGTGCGCCAATTTTCTGGATGCCATCATTAATGCTAATGCTAGTTTCTCCAATGGTAAGTACCTTGTTTCGGCTCCCAACAATGTCTTGCTGACATAAAAGATGGGCAAGTGTTGTATTCCTTCTGCACGAACCAACACTGCGCTGACTGCGTGTTGAGAGACTGCTAGGTACAAAAAGAGTTCTTCACCAGGTACTGGAGTAACAAGTAGTGGTGGGGAAGACATGTATTCCTTCAAGCTTTCCAGAGCTCGGTCGCATTCTTCATCCCACTCAAACTTGGCCTTTAAAGCTTGGAAGAACGGTCGTAGTCTGTCCGACGATCTGCTTATGAACCGGTTGAGTGCAGCCGCCATACCAGTAAGATGCTGCACTTCTTTGACTGAATTTGGTCTCTCCAACTCCTGGATCGCTTTGATCTGAGAGGGGTCGGCTTCTATACCTCGGTTGGTCACCAGGAAGCCCAAGAATTTGCCAGATCCAACTCCGAATGTGCATTTGGACGCATTGAGTCGTAGCTTGTGTTTCTTCAGGATCTGGAACATCTCGCCTAAGTCTTTCAGATGGTCATTCTCATCCTTGCTTTTGACCACCATGTCGTCGATGTACGCCTCCATTGTTCTGCCTAACAATGGTTCAAACATCTTGGTGACCATCCTTTGGAATGTCGCCCCTGCGTTCTTTAGGCCAAAGGGCATGACCTTGTAGCAATATAACCCCCTTGGTGTTGTGAAGGAAGTGACCTCTTGGTCTGGTTCGTGCATGGCGATCTGGTGGTAGCCTCTGTATGCATCCAAAAAGCTAAGTCGGTTATGTCCTGCCGTTAAGTCCACCAGTTGATCTATCCTTGGTAGAGGGAAGCTATCTTTCGGGCACGCCTTGTTGACTGTTTTGTAGTCGACGCAGACGCGCCATTTACCATTCTTTTTTGGCACTACGACGGTGTTGGAGATCCATTTTGGGTAGTGCACTTCCCTTATTGCTCCTGCCTCCAGCAGGTTACCCACCTCTTCTGCCACTATTTCGGCGTGGTGGAGTGCCGATCTGCGTGTACGTTGAATGACTGGTCTGGCGGATGGGTGGACATTGAGTTGGTGACTGATGAAGTTTGGATCAATGCCTGGCATGTCGTACGGTGTCCAGGCAAACACTTCGATATTAGAGGTCAAGAATTCCATGACCTCTAATCTCTCAGCGCTGGACAATGATGAGCCAAGCAAGAAGAACTTATCCGGGTTCTTCTCATCTATTTTTACCTCCACCAAGTCTTCCACCGCTTTCTGATCAGCTTCTTTGCCGACGTCAGCGAATAGTTCATTACTCTCTGGTTCTTCCACCGAATGAACGTATCCTTTGGCAGCTCGGCTTCCATTTGCTGTGGCGAAGCACTGTTTTGACATGATCTGATCGCCATAGACTTCTTCAATTATACCGGCGTCATTGGGGAACCGCATTACCTGATGGTATGACGACGCCACCGAACGCATGGCATGCAGCCATGTTCTGCCCAGGATGATGTTGTAGGTGGAGGGGACCTTCAATACCCAGAACTCCACCTGTTTTGATACACTTCCAGCTCTGACTGGAAGGATTATTTTGCCGACAGGCCACTCTGGCATGGAGTTGAATCCAATCAGGGGAGAAACTGCAGGTGCCAAGTCTTTGTCTTGCAGCTTTAGTTGTTTGAATGTGTCGTAATACATGATCTCACATGAACTACCCTGGTCAATCAGAATCCGCTTGACGTCAAAATCCTTGACTCGGAGAGTGACAACCAGGGCATCATTATGGGGGCAGTAAATTCGTTCCAAGTCCTTATCCGAAAAGGACATGACGTTTGTTGCCTCTGTCCTCCCCTTCTTGATGGCGGGTTGGGCACTTAATACTTCCCTAAAGTGCTCAGCCTTCTTGATCGAACCTTTAAGCTCGCATACGCGCTCAGGTTCAAAAACTCCATGAATTACATTGATAATGCCTTGTGGTGGTGCATCGTTTGGCATTCTGTTGGGTTGGTCATTATGATCTTGGGGGGCCGGTTGTGCTCTTCCTTCAATGTATTCATCCAAGTGGCCTGCTGCTACCAATTCTTCCAAGTGCTGTCTTAGTGGTGTGCAATTCTCAGTTCGGTGCCCCTTTTCTTTGTGGAAGGTGCACCGTGATCTCTCGTCGTAATTCTTCCGAGCTTCCCCAAGCTTGGCTGGCCACTTGACAAAAGGCTTGTCTTTGATTTCGCTCAAAATCCGATATATTGGTTTTTTGAACACCGTTGTTATGGCAGTGCGGATTCTTAACCATCTTTTGTCTGGGTCTTCTCCGTTATCTCGTCTGCCACGTCCGTTCTTGTTACTTCGGTCAACCGTGTTGACCTTGGCAGGGGTTTTCTTTTCCGGTGCTGCGGTCGTGCTTGATCTTGCTTTAGCACGCGCGCCATCCTCTTCTACCCTGATGTGCTGATGCACTCTTTCCATCAGGGCCTCCATGGTGAGGGGTGGCGTCATGGTGATCGAGTCCCTTAATCGGTTTCCTACTGGTAGGCCTCTTTTATATTGCGCAATAGCTAGATTGGTGGGGCAGTCTCCAATCTGGTTGAATGTCTCCCAGTAGCGACTGTTGTAGGATCGGAGGGTCTCTTTTTCACCCATGTCGATGGAGAGTAACTGGTCTATCTCCACCGGTGTCTTAGTATTTGTCCGAAACCTTGTTACGAACGCTTCTGCCAATTGGGCCCAGGAGGCTATGCTACCCTCTGGGAGCTTTTCGAACCAAGTCAAGCCCAGGTCGCCCAGACTTGATGGGAAAAGTATGCACATTAAGGCCTCGTTTCGCCTGTACACGGCCATAACTTGGCGAAAGTGGCTCAAGTGCGAATACGGGTCCGTCTTCCCTTCATATGTATTGAACTTCGGCTGAAGGAAGCCCGATGGTAGGGGTGCGTTTTCGATCGCTGGGACAAACGGCGAGGTCTGTAGTCTTGCCAATGCCTTGTCCGTTGGTTCGTAAGCCGGTCGCGGTATTGGCATTCCAACCTCGACGCTTCCGTGCGTCCGAGGAGCCAACCGTTGTAAGGCCGAAACTCGGTGTGGATCCCTTGCCCTGGCATCTTCCTTGCATCGTGCTTTTTCTTCTAGCACGGTTCGTAAGTCGGATGACCTGGGTAGCTCGGTTTGTCTGGATCTGGTTTGGTGTGAATGTGAAGGCCAATACGTGCTTCCTTCAGTGTATGATCTTTCGGATCTCGTCCTCTCAGACCTGGAGTGACGAGTCCTTGAAGATAAGGAGTGAGTGTCGCCTGTCCTGAGGCTTCTGCTCTCTCCTTGAGAGGGTGTAGTATTCCTACTACGACTTTCTGAGTGGCGAGGGGGCGTCTTGTGCTTGCGTCCCTCTCCTGTCGCCACATCTTTAGTCTTCATCTGGCGTTTTAAAGCCTCAATGTCCGCCGCCATTCTTTGAATTAGTTCATCTTGTTCCTTTACGCGATCTTCCAGGGCTTGAGGATCAATCCTCCTCCTTTGCCTGTCGGGACTTTGAGAGTGACGAGGGCTGCCATTCCGCCTTCCCCTGCCACTCCTCCTGGAATTATGTTGTTGGGGCTCCAAGTCCGCCATGGGGGGGACGGCAGGTAATCCTTCACGCCTTGCGCCCCCTTCTGGAGTTAGTCCGTCGACGGCGGACTGCGGCAAGTCTTCAATGTGTGCCATTGAATGAGAAAAGGAGAAGCTTAGTCAAGAGGTTTTTGTTCTTGTCTGTTCTTCCCACAGACGGCGCCAATTGTACGGGGAGGAAATAATTCTCCTCGTATAATCCTGTTGACCAAGTCCACGCTTCTCCGTACGACGTCGCTTTGTCACCTGAAAACACAAACGTGAGCTAGCCGGCGGGTGTGTGCCGGAAACCTCTCCGATGCCTAAGTCAGAAAACTTGACAAATAGACAAAGCTCTAAGTTCTCAGAAAGACTGTGTTCAATTACCTCCTCCAAGGTGATGTTTGTAGGCTTTTATAAGCTTCCCGTGGCACAATCCTAGTAGGACTTGTACTTCTCCATGCAGAGTCCTCCTAGGATTCATTCTCCTAAGGATAATGCTTATCCTTTTACACCCTCCCCACTGCTTAAACCAAGTGGGATGGTTTTCTTCATGGCCGAACTACCACATGGCCGAAATAACACGGGCTATGTTGAGCCACAGAGAAGGCCGAACTATCCTTAGCTCGGTCTTCTCCTTTAACTCATTACTTCGGCTGTCCCTGTTCAGCCTTGGTATGCTTAGATCAGACTTCCAAGTAACAAGTTTTGACCGACCTAACCAGATTGTGTCATGACCGGACTAACTCTGAAACCGGTCCTCCCAGAACATACTGCGACCGGACTAACTCTAAGACCGGACCTACTCCGAGTTGTCTCTGGATTGGAGTAGCCTTACTCTTCCTTGGGCCGAAGCTACTATCTCTTCTTGAGCCGGAATAAACTCACCTCCTTGGGCCGAAGTAACTCTGTCTCCCCAAGGCCGGAATAACCTTGCCCTCTAGGTCGGAGTATTCAGTACGGCCTTTTTACGCAGTCCTACGCGTTTTGGGCCTTAATGCCCAACTCTCAGCTCGGCCCAATTTTTCCCAAAAATTACCCTCTCAATAACAATATTTGGTTTTAACAATCACCTCATTAAAGGGAAATTGAAAAAAAAAAAAAATCTAACAGAATTCAGGGAAAAAAAAATATTTTTTAAATGTTGATTCTCTTAGATGTCACGAGGGGTGTAAAATAAATATAGGAAAACTATTTTGTGAGAGTGTTTTATTTAAAATAGGATTGAATTGGAGTTCGGATATGTTAAAGTTGAAAATTTCAACTTCATTGGTAAAGTTGGTGTATTATAAGACTAATATGTATTCATGTCAATGATTTAAATCGTTTATCTCATATGACAAGTTGAGAAGAACATGTATGTGAAAAATTAAGTTAATCAGACATGAGAAATCACATGATCAAATCACACATATATTATAATAGATGGATGATTTATTCTTAAAAATATATAGGTCGTATAGATAAAAATGATCTAATAATATAGCAATCGATGTTGGATCAACTTGATTTTTTGCGTACATAATTTTTTTAAACGATTTAGATCACCAAAGTGAGTTCAAGTTAGTCTAATAATGAGTCAACTTTACCGTAAAATTGAGATCTTCAATTTCAACAAATCTAGACTCGACAGAATTGTCCTAATAAAAAAATGATCAACAGAATTATTTACCATGTAAAATCAAAATCAAGACATTAACAAATTCAGACTCGATTGAATTATCCTAATAAAAAATTAATAAGATCGAATTATTTTTCTTTAAAAAAAAAAGACTAATTAACTATTTTTCCTATAAATCAAATCAAAATCAAATTCAAGCTCAAGACATTAGCTTAATAGAGATGGTGTTCCTTTTTTGGACACAATAATTGAGTTGAGAGTATGTCACACCCACCCTAACATTATTCTCTAAGATAATATAATAACCCAATTTCGTTTCCCAAAATCCAACCTTTCCATCTCCCAATTGGTTCATAAAAAAAACAGGCCTGCCCAAATTTGTACAATATTTATCGGCCCAACTCTATCTAACAAACAAGCTGAGCTGACCGGATTGAGAGGTAGGGCAGTTTGGAAACAGGTCCTATAAATGCTTCACCACTTCACACTTGAGCGGTTAGGGCGTAAACGAAGATACGAAGCCAAAGACGAGGGCTTTCCTTCGTGTTGCATAAAAATTTTATCTTTTTTACTCGAAGAAGAAGAACAAGGTTCGACCTTTCATCGAAACCCTAGTTTATCCCTTGTTTTTTTCCCCTGTATTTACATGAAATCGAACTGTTTTCTCTCTCTCTTTCGTTGTTTGATCCAAACTCTATACTCTGTTTTTGTTGCTATGGGTTTTCATATGTTGTTGTTGTTGTTGTTGTTATTGCTTTTTTGTATAGATGGATCGGTACCAAAGGGTCGAGAAGCCAAGAGCGGAGACAACGATTGATGAGAATGAGATTCGGATTACGAGCCAGGGGAGGATGAGAAGCTATATCACTTATGCTATGAGTCTGCTTCAGGTATTTCCTGATTAGATTATGCTTTTGTTTCTAATTTCTGTGTTTTTTATAGTTGATTGTGTTTTTATAATTTTTGTTTTTAATATTTTGCCTGTTGCCCACATAGAATTTTCTGATATAAGTTAAAATACTACTTGGTTTAGAAGCTATATCATATGGGTTTGGGATTTAGGTATGAGTATTGGGTGTGGGTTTGTGTCTAAGGATTGGATCCGAATTTTAGGATGCAGGGATATGTACCCTAAAGTTGGGTAGATGCATATCATGTTACCTGTACATTTAGGCCTTGTTTGATTAATATGATTTGTTTGATTAACATGATTAATAATACCATGGATTAGTGTAGGATTGGTTATCTAATTAAATTAGTGAAGTAAGCATTTATTATATATTCATTTTGCATTTTTTCTTTTGTACTTAAAATTATGATCCTAACCTCCTCTTAATATTAAAAGTTCACCAATTTTGTCGGATTGAATGTACGCTTTACATGTAATTTGATTAATAAAATTGTAATCAAATATGGGATTGTGAGATCATGGATTAACAATCTCAATCCTATGTTATAATTCTACTAATCAAACATGCCCTTAAAGTTATTATATTTTATGCAATAATGTAGTGTTGGATGTTATAGATATTAAGGAAGTGATTAAAGTTAGGGAGATTTGGCCACAAGTTTCTTAGACCTTTCGTTTTTTTGTCCAAAGGACCCAAAAATTTTTTTTTTCAATACTTGCAAAACTCCCTCACAGCTTCTGTTTTTTGTGTTAGAAGGACAAAATTTTATTTTGATTCATAGTAAAATTTTATTATGAATTAGAGTAAAATTTGTGATTTCGCCTGTGAACAAATAAAAAAAAGGAGAACGAACAAAAATTAGGGGTTTACAGTGAAAGGAGAGAGAGAGAGAGAGAGAGATTGAATGAGAGAGAACTAGAGAGAGAGGGGGATCGAAGGAGAGAAACAAAGTCAGAAAGAGAGAGACAGAACAAACTATCGATATTCAAATCTAAGATAAAAAATCTTAGATCTGAAGTCATCAATCTCATATGAGATAGTGGAGACAAACAGTGATTATGAGAATGATAAGAATAATGTTTTAAAATACTAAAGGCTTTTGAAAGTATTCATATAATTCTTGTCCTTTTGACAAGATAAGTGTCCCTGAGAGATTTATGGCAGAATTCCCCTTAAATTTATTGTTGGAATCTGAGTTGAATATATTGGTCAATTATGTTGTAGCGGACGTTTTACTACGTGTACATGTTTTACACGTGACTCTTTCTCCTCCATCTCTTCCTTATTATAATTTGGAGGAAAAAATAGAACAACGTGCAACACAGTTTGTTGGAACATGGCTTGGTTGATTCAGTTAATGAGAAAGATTGTGATTCATTCAACATGTGGTTGATTGTCTTTGGGACTGTGGTACTCCTCTATGGAATCAGTTCTGTCAGATTTTAGCATTAATTTTTGGTAAATTTATCAATATTGATATAAAGTTAACAGCCTTCAAATGAAATTTAATTTAATTTTTCCTTGTCAGAGTGTTGCATTATAGATGAATATTCCAATCCAATGATGTTAAGTCTAGTTTGTTTTGATGCACAAATACTGTTACAAATAAAGGATAGTGATGCTGATGTTGGTACAAATATGGCAAAATCTTGAAAAGCAAGATATGGATAAGGCGAGGATATGCTATTCAGTGTTTTAAAAAGCTCTAGGTGTACCAAGGCGATAAGGTCTCCTATAGACTAAGCATGAGGCGCAGGCACAAGGCGAGGTGTGCACCGGCGCCTCACTAAAGCGAGGCGCAAGTTGTAGAAGACTAGCAAAATTTTAAAATAGGCAAAGTTTTCAACATAAACAAATATATATAAAATTTCAAAAATCATAAAGTAAGTTTCACCATTTAAAAAACAAAAAAAGTAAACATTCAGTTGTTGGCGGCATAACGAAGAGGAAGATGAAAATGTGGTGGTTGATAGAGAGAACCCAATGATAGAAAGGGGGAACAATGGTTGGAGTAGAGAAGAGAAGAGAAGAGAAGAGAAGAGGAGAGAGAGAGAGAGAGAGAGAGAGAGAACACAATGAAGAAGAAGAGAAGAACCTGAAGAAGACGACGTCAATCGTTGATGAAGGCGACCATGTTGTTCTCTCTTCCACGTTTGTCGATCTTTTTTTTTAATGCTAGTTTTTTTAGTCACTTTTTAAATTTTTTTTTTTTATCTCTTTTCACATGTTTGTTCATTTTATACTGAAGGGTTGTAATCATTTGTGGGTATAGACACAATAAATCACTTAAATCAAGTGTTGGAGTAAAAAGCTACATAAAGCCCATAAAGCCCTCGTCTTGCGCCTCATCTCTAGGCTTGCCCTGCGCCTTGCCTTGACCTGCTTGGAGCGCTTCAATGCGCCTCGCGCTTAGGCGGGCGCCAAAGTGCGCTTTTTAAAGCACTAATGCTACTAAATATATTAGTTTTTATTTTACCTGTATTTTATAAGGAATTGATTTGTTTTAACAAATTTTGTAAAAATTTGAAGTTTCTGTTCAAATTATGTAGTATTTGAGGTTAGGGCCCAGGTTCGATTTAGGGCTTAGTCAAGTTGAACTAGGCTTTCCTTGAGGGTTGAAACTCAATCATGCTTGAGCTTGAGCTCAATCGGATTCAATTGAAAGTTTGATGGTATGGATTTGTCTTAAACTTTAATGAAAAGAGAGAGGAAGAAAGAGAGAGAGAGAGATTTGAATAAGGGGTGCTGGTTGATTATAAACATGCTTTAAAGTTACAGTTTTTTTTAACAAAAAAACCCCATCTAACTTCTTGTTTTTTAGCAAAAGTTCATCTCATTTGTGCCTAGCCATATTTCAAGAATTCAAAACTTGAATTTTTACCCTATCGTATCAGAGGAGTATCCCCAAATGTTTCCATAACATAGCCATATCCTAGAGGTATAAAAAAAGTACACTAATTTTAGTTCCCATTGGATGGGGTCTAAGAGGTAAATTGGGTACATGATAGGTTGTTTTCCAAACAAAAATAAATTTGTACTAATAGCTCAATTCAATAGAATATTGGTTTTAGTCTGTATATATTACCTCAGGGACGGCAAGGCTGATCTTTGTTAATTTGGAAGTTAAATTCGTAAATTAATTGGATAAAAGAGAGATGGATTGAGTTTAATCTTAATTAACTAAAACAAGTAAAAGTAAATTGTTATTCAAATAGGGACTTGGGGGAGTTTGAAATCAGGCCCTTACTAGGACTTTCAATTCTCTTCAATTATAGTTTGTTCTAGTAGAGTAAAGAAAAGGCAATCACTGAAGTGTCATAAGTTTAACTAACCAGAATCACGCCAAAGCCCCATGGCGAAATTAGTCAAACGCAAGGCTAGTTACTAAAACATGTGATAGAAAAAACCCCCTTTATGCTCCTTAATGGGGTGGTAAGTGTAATCGTTGTGGGCAAGTGGGACACTGTTCAAACTGTTGTCTGCAGTGGCATATTTTCTAGAAGGGGTAATGTTGATGAAGATGATCTAGTAGAGTGGACAAAAGTTGGTCGACATGGATGAAGTCCTATGCAATGTGGTGGACATGGATGCCTGTCACATGCTGCTTGGTAGACTCTGGCTACAGGACTTGGAACACCATGCACAGGGGAAAAGACAATAGCTACACCTTTTACAAAGATAAGGTGAAGGTTGTCTTGGCCCCTATGAGACATGAGGGTTGTCTAGCTATTTCACAAGCCAAGGCTAACTTCTTCCTCATAGTGCTTGATATAATAAATGGAAAGGAAAAGGAAGTAGCGCCCAAGGCCATACTAGAATGGGTGAACTTGTGGATCGTAGTGTTTCTGGGGCTTGTACCAGAGGAGTTACCAACAGGGTTGCTCCCTATGAGGAATATTTATCATGAGATTGATTTGGTGCTTAGGGCAAGCCTTCCAAAGTTGCCACATTATCGGATGAGTCTATGGGAATTTGAGATTCTGCAAAAGCAAGTCAATGAGTTGCTAAAACAGGGTTTGACTAGAGAGAGGTTGAGCGCATGTGTTGTACTTGTCATATTGACGCTGAAGAAAGATGGGAGTTGGCGACTGTGTAACAACGGTCGAGCTATCAACAAAATCATAGTTAAGTACAAATTTTTGATACCAAGGTTGGATGATATGCTTGATAGGTTGTGTGATTCAAAGATGTTCTTGAAGTTGTTACTTTCAAATAAGAATTTGTCTAGGTGATGAATGGAAGACAACAGTTAAGATGAGAGAGGAATTGTCTAATGCACCCAGTACCTTCATACAATTGATGAACCATATCAACCTTTTATTGGAAAGTTCGTTGTCTATGTTGATGATATCCTAATATACAACTACAGTGAAGAAGAGAATATGGCTCGTAATAGTCCCGTCAGGATGCCTTAAAGACTTAGTTGCTGTTTGGCAAAAAATTTTTTTGTTGGCTTCTTGGAGTTGAGACTTTTTTAGTTTGGGACTAAAAAAGTTCTTTTGGCAAATTTTTTTTGACTTTTGTGAGAGAAAAAGTGAAATAATTATGGTTTGGATGTGACGTTTTGTTTTGTTGATTTATTTAGTCTATTTTGTCTTTTGTGCTTTTTTAGTCCCAACTAAGATAGCCAAACGAAGCCTTAAGTCTCTCCTATGGACTCTTCTTGGTCAGCATTGACCTCTTGTTCCCTTGCACAATCATGTGCTTTTTGCTCGCGAATCCCTAAGAGAAAAATTCTAGCAAATTAGGGTTGAAAGGAGCCAGAACTGTGAAAGAATTCGAAACTTTGCGTAGACCACTAGTCAAGCGGCCAACTATTGTAGCCTGAAACTTGAATTTTGAGATTTGCGTTCTCAAGATATTCCAATGCTAGAGTGGAGCTGGGCCGTGAATTGAGCAGTGGGAAGTTGGGAGCTTTCTGTTGTTCCATTCTCTTCTTGGCTCATTCTTGTTTCATTGTGGTCACTTCTTTGAGCTTATAAACCTTCATTTTAAAGTCAAATTCCATGCAAATAACTCTTGTGGCATGTAATCGTGCAAATGAGATAAAGCACATAAAGTAACAATGATAAATGTCCGAACAAGTGCATGTTAGAGGGCCTAAATGTGTACATTTCGGCATGTATTAGTACATACCTATTATTTGGTATTTGCTCCTTAGGTTCGAACCCACAACCTCAAGGTTGCTAGGCTGATTTTAACCACTAAACCGGTGGCCCTATCCTAGAGGTATTTGATACTAAATTTAATAATTTTTTTTAGACATATGGCACGCATTTGGTACATATTAGGTATTAGGTTGTATTCGACTCATATTGGTATCCAATATATATTTGACACATACATGGCAACCTTAGGGGATTATCCGTGCTTCATCGTTAGTTTATCCCTGTTTTCATTTGACAACATCGTAGTTGTCAAATCAGGATTCGAATTGTGAATCGAAATGGTATTGTACCGAATCACGAATCAAATCAAATCAAATTGTGAATCGTAAAGATTCGGTCATCTTTTTTTTATTACAGAGAAAATAGATCTACACACTTAGATATTAAATATATCTACACACACGGATATTAAATTTATCTAATAAATATAAAATATTTAGACTTAAATCAATAAAAATATTGTTTTAAATGATGATCATGTTGTCTGAGTAAGAAGTTAACACTGGTTCCCATATTATACCACTTCACTATTTCTTATCAGCCATTCTTAATAAAGGAAGCAAATAAAGACAAACTTTGAATTTTCAAGTAACTATTACTCAATAACAATGTTTTTAACTTTTTACAAGGTTAAAAAATCAAAATATTCAAACTTTTTCAAAAAATCTCACTTTATGCCTTCAAAAAATTCATTTTATATATGCAAGTACTTAGATAAAATTGAATATGTAAGCGTAAAATATTGTAGAGAGAGAAAGTTCATTTTTTTTTTCTTTTCCTGCTAAGGTTTGAGTATTTGAAGAGTAAATAGGGAGGGAGAAAGTCAAACGATGACATATAGTAATCATAGAGACCTTAAAAAGGTTGTGTGAACCCTTTTCCAAGAATAAAAAACCAAAAAAAAAAAGTCAAACATCGATTTTAGCGAATTGAATCGATTCACGATTCACCAATTTGGTTCACCGATTCACCTACGATTCATAGCTAGTTGTGATACACAATCTGTTCGAATCGATTATCTATTGAATCAATTCGAATCGTACAATTTGAATAACAGAGGACAACAGTAACAATACCAAAATCAAATGGTAGCAACGTCTGAAAATATAATTAATTTTTGAAATACCATAGTCAGGTAATGCTTGTATTTAAGTTTTTCTTAGTTTACTAGCCAAATTGAAACTCTATGCACTTGAGTTATCTATATAGTAATTGTTATGGTTGATGTGTTTCATTTTGTGGGCTTGCAGTATGCCACTTGGTAATGATAATCATGCTTGTGTCATCAGGTTCATGTTGGAATGTTAATATCTGTTAGTAAAATAATTTTTGTTTTGTTTTCTTTCGTGGTAAATGGGTACTAATGTCATGACTCCTAGAGAAAAGTAGTTGCAAAACTGTGTTCAAGCTATGCATCATCCTTAGTTTCCGGGATCTTTCACACTCTCAAGGCGACCCGATACCATGATGTGCACTGGCTATATGTCCTAATACACGGGATTTGGGGCTTGGCCTAGATAATATTTGGTGCTGCTTTACCATTATGGCAAGATGATGAATAACGGCTAATTTGCTTAGACTTGTATGCAACTAGTATGGGGATATGTGTCCATGCCTCATCACTACCTGTGGCCGTTT
Source organism: Camellia sinensis (assembly GCF_055761805.1). NCBI lineage: Eukaryota > Viridiplantae > Streptophyta > Magnoliopsida > Ericales > Theaceae > Camellia > Camellia sinensis. Next base: position 22,349,743 of record NC_138966.1, read on the forward strand.
ATTTTTTATTGAGTTGTGTGAGATAGATCTAATCATGCAATTTATAATTATTTTTACTGTTCTAAGGCCTGAGATTGGATAGTTAAGATGCATGATGATAGTAATTTTTAGAGTGTTTGATATCTTCTATTTCTCTTTTTGCTCGATGTAATACTTTCTAGGAAAAAGGTTCAACCGAGATTGTATTCAAGGCAATGGGTAGAGCTATCAACAAAACTGTAACTATTGTGGAGTTAATCAAGGTTTGCTTTTCCTATGCTTTTCATATTTAGTTAACCTTTTCAGGAAATGCTTCCATGTAACTTTTTTTGGCATATTACTAGGGTAGTTTTTTTTATGATTACTGAATCTTCTCAACGCAACTGTAATACAGAGGAGGATTGTTGGCCTTCATCAAATCACATCAATTGGATCCACTGATATAACAGATACATGGGAGCCCCTTGAAGAAGGCCTCCTTCCGTAAGAGTTCCTCTGAACCTTTTTCCTTTAAACAAGGAAATTTTGTCTCTTAGATTTTGTAATAGGCATTGGTTTCTGCATCAGGGATTTGCCTATTGTAACAACTTTTTTTAAATTTTATATTTTTGGTGGCTTCTCTTAGTATGGCTCTTACATGGATATTTGTTTTATTGCAGTCTGGAAACCACAAGGCATGTTTCAATGATTACAATAACTCTGTCAAATAAGGAGCTGAATACATCTTCTGTCGGGTGAGTTAGCTCATTGGATATTCTCAGTCTTTGGTATGTCATGTAAAATATGCGCCAGTAATGATTATCAGAATCTTAAATCCTTAGATTGCACGTTGCTGGAGGTGCCTCATAGATGATTTGTATAGAAATATCCACAAAATTGTGGTTATAAAAAGTTTTATTAATAGAGATATATCCAACATTTTGGCTTCCCGTACATTTGTTTAACTTTGACCTTTTCTAATATGCAAATTGATTGGAGTATCGCCGGAGAGTGAGCTAACTTCAACATCCCCTTTATGCTTATATCTCAATGAGGAAATGATTTCCCTGTGAATTATGATTGTTCATGAACTAACAGATTCTTCAACCATTCCATTGCTACCTGCTACAGGTACCAGCCGCCTCTACCAGCTGACCAGGTCAAGGCATGGACTGAATTTGATTATGAAGGAGGTAGTGCCACATTGACATTTGTGCACTTGTTCTCTGGTTATTATTCATATGGGTGCTTGTTCTCTGGTTATTCATCATATGGGCACTTGTTGACATCTTTTGTTATGCAGAAGGATCACCTACTGGTCGTGGAAGGGGCCGTGGTGGTAGAGGGAGGGGAAGGCCTAGAGCTACTTATGGTATGAAATTGGATATATAATTTTTTACTTTTCAAGTCCTTTTTATTTTATTGCTGAGATTATTTATGGGAGGTAAACATTTTACTTATTTAAAATTGGATGTGTTGGTGGCTCATATATTATATATTTAAGTTTGTGTTATTGATCATTGAAATGATTTGTTAATTTAAAAAACTCTATGCGTAGACAGTGCTATGGGCTTGATGCAGTCCATTGCTGCTTGCGAATGACACTTGAGAGTTCCCATTTTTTTGTATGGCAAACACTGAGTTGAGCATGGGTTTTGAAAATTCGAGAGCTGTTGCTTCTGAGCGTGGTTATCATAGTGGTGATATTTTGTGACATGAAAATCACATCTCATTTCAGGGAATGGATTTGCAGCTGCGGAGTATGAGGATGGAGGATGGGATAGGAATCGTGGCTATGCCAGAGGCAGGAGTCGAGGAAGAGGTCGTAACTTCCGTGGCCGTGGTAGAGGAGGGTACAGTGGTCCTCGGGTTGATGCCCAGCAAGATGCGGAAGGTTACAACCAGGAAGGTCCTGCCCGGGGTTACAACCAGGAAGGTCCGGCTCGGGGCTACAACCAGGATGGACCTGCTCGGGGTTACAACCAGGATGGACCTGCTCGTGGTTACAACCAAGATGGACCTGCTCGAGGTTACAATCGGGATGGACTTGCTCGAGGTTACAACCGGGATGGACCTGCTCGGGGTTACAACCAGGATGGACCTGCTCGGGGTTACGACCAAGATGGACATGCTCAAGGCCGTAATTACAACCAGGATGGTCCTGCTCAAGGCCGTGGTATGGCTTCATATATTTGCTCTCTGTTTTCAGCATAATTAACTCTATAATTTGCCAGTAGGTTTAATGCCTTGTTGCTAGACCTCATCCTTTTTAAATGTGCTGGTGTAGGGGGTGTGAGATTGCTTGTTCTTCTTGAAAAAGCTAGATCAACCTTTCTTTCATTTGTTGATTGATTGGGTTTGGTTTCTAGTGGGGATATGGTTCAATATTGGATTCGTTAAACTGAAAGTTGATCAAGATGAATTTGGTTTTGGATTTGGTTGCCTGTTATTAGGGCTGCAAATGAATAGAGCCGTTCATGAACAGGCTCGAGTTCGCCTTGATAAGGGCTCGTTCGAACTCGATTTGTTAAATTTTTATTGCGTTCGAGTTCGAGCTTGTTAAAATCTTAATAAACAAGCCCAAATATACTAAAGATGGACTTGTTAGTTCGGCTCGTTAGCTGGCTCGTTTAATATTTATTTAAATAATAGAATAAATATATTATTTATATATTAAATAATGTAAAAATGTGTATAAAAAAATGATAAATATGTTATTTATATATTTAAATAATATAAATGTACATAATAGTTAAATTTATTTATATGTAAATAATAGCTAACTATATAGATAATACATTTATATAATGGTAGTGATAGACATTATTTTGTTAAGATATTAACTTCTTTTTTTTTTTTTTTCCAGTATGTTTATATATATTGTATATACAATTGTGTAATCAAATTTCAATTGTAATTTTAGTCTTATATGCAAGTATGAATTTATAATTTCTTTGGCTTTATGGCTCGTGAACAGGCTCGAACTCGAGTCAAATCTAAGCCAACTCGGCTCAAGATTGGTTTGTTAAACTTTTATTGAGCTCGAGCTCGTTAGAATCTTAATAAACAAGCCAAAACATACTAAAGCTCGGCTCGGTTCGGCTCGTTTGTAGACCTACCTGTTATTACCGGGTTTGTTGGGAATTAATGGGATTTGATAGTTGGTGCTATTGAATTGTTGAAACTGAAGAAGAATACATTTGGGGGTTTTTATAATTTTATTATGGGTATGAAAGCTTGAAATGTGTTGGCTGTAATTAATCAGCATAATGTGTAGGATTTGACCTGACCCTAGAGGCGACCTAGTTTTGTGTTGTGTTCATAGTTGTCAATTCGGGATATGAATCGAGTATCATGTTTCTATTTTTGAGAATCACGTTGTATTGTATTGTGTATCTTAAGATACTTTAACATCTTTCAAAACAGACAGAAAAATAAATATAATTATACCAAATACGATTATCTTGTCAGAACATGACACCGAACAATGTATAGTCAGTTAGTAGAAAACTTACAACTTTAAAGCAGATCTAAATCAACAACACAAGATATTTAATACCAGACCAGAGAAGTAGATATTTGTTAAAAAGTCAGTGAAAAATAAAATAGAAGTATCATCCTCATATCAAAAAATTCTTTTTAATAAGTTAATGAAAATTTCTAATAATATTAATTTACATAACAAAATGTAAGATAAATTGATAGAGAAAGAGAGAAGAGAGAATGAATTATGTATATTGATTTATGTATTGAATATGTTTTGTACAATGGTTCAGGAGCTCCTTATAAAGGAGAAGTTTACAAACAATGCACCCAAAAGCAACCGAAAGCAAAGACATCATGATCAGCTAGGACACACTTTACAGCTAATAACAACATAGAATACACTAACAATATAATGCACTAACAGCCCCCCTCAAACTCAAGGAGGATAGGCACAAACCAACTTGAGTTTGAAGAGAGTAACAAAATAGAAAAATAAACTGACAAATAAAATAGGATAGGAGACACTGTATGGTCGTGTCAGACCGTTGTAGAAGACTGTATGGTTATGGCAGACAGTTTATGGGGTCATGTCGGACCGGTGTAGAAGACAGTTTACGGGGTCATGTCGGACCGTTGTAGCAGACACTGTGTGGTCGTGTCAGACCGATGTAGAAGACAGTTTATGGGGTCATGTCGGACCGATGTAGAAGACAGTTTACGGGGTCATGTTGGACCGTTGTAAAAGCTGACCGGAATCAATGTTGAGACAGTTTACGGGGTCATGCCGGACCGTTGTAAAAGGTGACCGGAATCAATGTCGGGACAGTTTACGGGGTCATGCCGGACCGATATAGAAGCTTGTGGTGGTGCACCAAGGGGGCGACTTAGGGAGTGCGCCATGGGGTGGCATGGATGGTTCGCATGGTGTGTAACCATGCTCACCATGATATATGTATAACCCCCCCTCAAACTCAAATAGGTTTGAAGATAGAAAGCTATTGGAGGTTGAAACAAAGGAAATGTTTTTTTTTTTTTCTTTTTTTTTTTGGTGGTGAAAAAACAATAATAATAAGAAAATAATGAAAAAAGGGATGATGCTCACCAACTGAGATGTATAATAATGAAATATTGATGAAAAAAGAAAGATAGAAAAAATAAAATAAAATAAAAAGAAGGTAGTGGGAATAGGAATCTGGAAAAGCTCACCAATGAAGTGGTAAAATAAGGAAATCACGAGAGAGAAAAGAGATGATGTTTTTTTTTTTTTTTTTTTTTTAAATGAAAAAAAAAAGATAAAATAAAATAAAATAAAGTGATAATGAGGCCCACGGGTTTGTTCAAACCAACCCATGATGGTGCCAGCCATGAGATTAATAAAATAGGAAAGAGACATTGATTTGGGTGTAGGGTGGCCCATTGATTTGGGTAAAACCAACACATGGTTTGTTGGTTCAAAAATATTGTTTAAACAAAAAAGAAAGGGAGGTGGTGGAGGATATGATGATGAATAAAAAATAAAAGAAAGGAGGAAGTCCGAGAGAGAGGTGCCGAGAGAGTGAGAGAGCTCTGTTAGAGAGAGAGAGCTGGGTTTGGTCCTCTGTGTGTATGGGTTTGCCGTGTGTGAGAAGACGAAGTTGGTGGCGTGTGTGTGTATGAGAGGAGAGTGAGTTGTGTGGTGTGCTCAGATCAAGGGTGGTGTGAGTGTGCCTTGTGTGAATGGTGTCTCTGTGTGTATGTCTCTTGTGTGTGTTGTGTATGCCTCTGCTGGGTGTGAAGGTGCTACCCGTGGGTGTGATACATTTCAAAGCTCAAAGCTGCAGAGTGAAAGAGCCTAGAGAGAGGGAGATAAGAGACCAAGAGAGAGAGAGAAAAGGTGCCATGCATGTGTGGTGTGTGTTCCATGCGAGAGAAAGAGAAAGCCCCATGTGTTTTTGTGTGTGTGTGCGCTGTGCCGTGTGTTTGGGTGTGAATGGTGTGTTGGGTGGTGTGGGTGTTTGCTGTGAGAGAGAGAAGTTCTGCATGTGTGCATGGTCACGGTTTGGGGTGTTGGATTAGTTTAAGGTTCGGCCTAAGAACATGAAGCAGCCAAGGTGAGTGAGGCTGTAGGTGATGGTGGCTCGGTTGTGGAGTTGCAGCGGTAACGGCTCGGCAGTGGTGTAGTTGGTAGTGCCGCTGGTGGTGGCTCGGCATTGGCCAGATCACGGCGTCGGTGGCTGTCGTGTGGGCCGACGGAGTGCTCGACGACGTGGGTAAGATCGATGTTGTAACAAAGCTGCAGCAAGAAATAGTGATGGTTCACGGCAGCTAGAAATGTGGCAGCGGAGTGAAGGTATGTGTAGAGGTCCAGCGGGCGGCCAAGGTGAGGTTGCCGCCCGCCGGTGAAGCAGATTTACTAAGTTAAGAACCGGGCTCTGATACCATGTAAGATAAATTGATAGAGAAAGAGAGAAGAGAGAATGAATTATGTATATTGATTTATGTATTGAATATGTTTTGTACAATGGTTCAGGAGCTCCTTATAAAGGAGAAGTTTACAAACAATGCACCCAAAAGCAACCGAAAGCAAATTACAGCTAATAACAACATAGAATACACTAACAATATAATGCACTAACACAAAATTGCTAAAGAAATATAAGTGTTCATGTATCGTATACGTATACGTATTGATGATACATAGTGATTTCTCTATAAGAATATCAAATCGTAAGATACGTATCGCGGATTGTAAAATATTGACAAAGTTAATGTGTATTGATAGTATTGTATGGATGTTCTATCTGAAACATTTGGTGAAACTTTAAAAATAGTTGCATGAAATATGAAGGCACGTCTTGTTATCTTACTTTGAACAAATTTTGTAATACTAGAGGAGAAATAGAGGGAGGTTAATGGTGTGTGTCTTGCTGATCTGTACAAGTCATGTTACCATCTTCTTGAAATTTGGAAGAGAATGCTCTCTGTGCAAACCTTTGTAAACCCCGGTGCTTGATTCTGGTCTGGACCATTATCCCTCAACCTAGGTGTGATTGTTTCTTTTATGGACCAGAATAACGTTTGATTTTGCTTTCTTTTTGGTGAAATACGATAACTGATAAAGGTCAATTAGGCTCTGGGACACAGACCAGAATCAATCCAATTAGATGGGCTCCAAAGTTTATGAAATAAGTTCATATTGGGAACTGCATTTTATCACCCAGTACCTTGGACCATGGTGAGGACAAAATTCTTCATGGGTTAAGGCTGAATTGTTAACTCTTGATTAGAAAATTAATAGCCTGCAGAAGGGAGCATTAGGATCAGATATCCTAGACTTCACTTGGAAAATGGTGTATCTGGGAAGACTTGTCTAGGTTTCTTGTGAAAGGAGAAAATTTTGGATCCTAAAAAAAGCTGACAAAATTCTATGGTAAGGATATTGAAGAAAACACCCTTCTCTTAAATGCATGTGTCAAATTAAAAACTCATTTTGCTGATGATTTAAATTGCATTACTTAAAACTGTGCAGGATTGTTTTAGGAGTTGCAAGTATGACGTTATTTGTTTCTTACCCATTTTACCCTTTCCTTGTAGGTCGTGGCCGTGGGAGGGGATACCGTGGGAGGGGCCGTGGCTTTAGATCCAATGGACCAATCCATGCAGCTGCTGGAGTCGCTTAATTGGGTCTCCTTTGGACATAATGCAGGGTTTCTGCTTTATCATGTGTTTGGATGTCTGCTCCATATTTCGTGTTTTTCCTTTCTTTTTTTTTTCTTCAGTGGCTTACTAATTTTAATTATAGGAAGTTGATGTAGACTAATTTTACAAGTTTGGTACTGCAGCCGTGTTTGGCAGCCCTTTCTATTTTATTTATTTATTTTTAAAATTTTCGTAGAGGGTGGTGGTTGGATGCTTGTTTGACCGTAAACAGTGTAACTGTTCTTGTTTAGTGAGCAGCACATTCTTTATTTATCTTTATTTGGAATGTATTTGGTGTTAGAAATCACACTAAATTGTTCATTCATGTGTCTCGATTTGAATGGTATTGCTGTGAGTACACAATATGTATATAAAATTGTTTGAAACACTTAATTTACAATGCCAACCAAAAACAATATAATTTACAACACTATGTAAATTGTTTATACATTATGCCATTTGATAGTATGCAACGGTGTCATCTTTATTTATTTTTCAACTCTTTGGGACTTATTTGTGTTCTAGACTTTTTATGTTAAAAAATTACTGTCAAGAGATGCTTTTTTCTTAATTCATTGAAGATATTAAGTCAAATACTAGGTTATTTGACTTGGCATGAAAATTTAACCAGATTTAAAATGTGTTTAACATTTGAATATTATTTATATAACAAGTAGATTCTGAGTGAATTTAATTAGCATTTGGTTTATTGGAATGAAAATTTTATCGAAATATATATTCTTATATTTTGTTTATTAAAAAAATATAAAGAAAATATAATATCATTAACACTTCATACGAGAGTATAAAGAATGACAATTTTATTCCAATCATTCAAGAGTGCTATAATGTATGTAAACTTATCGAGCTAAGTAGAAAGACAATCAAGTTTTGCCTAAAAACTTTTAATAAATTTTAATTTAAAATATATTTAAATTCGACTTATTCAAATAACAAATCGTTCTCGAATAAGTTTTTAACGAATTGAACTCTAGTAACTTGATTTGTTTAACAACTCTCGATATCATGACAAGTAATGCATGAAGAGTTATTAGCTTTTTTTTTTTTTTTTTTTTCATAAATATTTTTTTTGGCAAAAAAGAGAAATTCATTGATAGAGATAAAAGATTAGAAGAGTTTAAGGATCCACACAACACCATACAACACCAACACCAAATAACATAAGCAGTAATACAAACAAAATCTAAACATAATTGCCAAAGCCTCCATAGCTAAATGCTTCTTCACCCATTCTCAAAAGGGAAAGAAGTACTACTTTCCGCATGAATTCTTAAAAAAAACAAAACTAGTCAAACGGAGAGCTTGTGAGATCAATTAGCTATTACCTAGTGAGATTCTGCAAATATTGAAAAATCAAACTACATTGTAGAAATAAAAAAACAATGGGGCTGCTATGGCTTGCAATTCTTTACTGCTCTCTAGCTGTTGAAAGAAATATTGAGTTAGTAATGATATTAAAATTTACAAAAGAGTGTTCTTCGGCCCATTTGACGGTAGCAATGGCTGTTGTTATGTGAGCACTAGGCCCTTGAACAATAATTTTCTTGAATAAAGAATCCACAGAACAGTTAGTTTGAACACAACTCCAATCTTGTTAGGAAATCGTCTTTTTCTAACTAGGACCAGTGAGATATAAAATAATAAATAAGAAAGATAAAATGAATCAAAGAATTCACTCGCACACAAGAATATAAGGATTTACGTGGTTCATCCTAAAATAGGATTACGTCCACGGCTGTTGTAGTTTTTACTATGATAAAAAAACAATACAATTTTCTACAATACAAGAGGAGCCCCCTTTATTTATTTACAAGTATAGAATTAGAGCAATATGGAAGCAACATGAAATTACCATAGTACCCTCTCCCATTGGGAGGAGGCCCCCCAAACTCCTATTGGACCTAGGGTCTAGTGAACAGTACTCATCAAGGTCCACAAGACCCAACAAATCCCCATAGCTAGATCATTATTGTTGCAAACAACACCATAGTGTATGTCAAGGACAACCAAATTGTTCTCCACACAAGTTGCATTGGTTTAAAAAAAATTAAAGGATTTAGAGGATGGTGCACGAGGGGGGTTGAAGTTGAGTGTAAGGCTCAACTAAAAGTTGGTAAGCAAAGAGATTACGAGAAGAGATAGTGAGTGCTTGTGAAACGGAAGAGTAAAGAACGTTAGCTTGAAGCATAACTTGCATGGGGTACAGTTTTTTCAAATCAAACACAATCTTATTCCTAGCATCCCAAATGGTCCACAATATGCAGGAAATTTGGAGTAGAATATCCAATTGTTTAGGCTTGCAACTAAAGGCAAAATTAAACCCAAACCCCAACCAATAGGACAAAGAAGATGACTGGATTGTGGAAGTTAAAAAATCAAGCTGAGAATCAAACCAAATTGGTCTAACAAAATCACAGTAAAGAAATGTGAATGGAGGTTTCAATGTGCCTAAGGCAAAAAGGACATACTTGAAAAAACCTCACCAAGAGAGACAATCATGGCAGATTTGCCACATAAGGAATTGTATTTTGAAAGGAAATGGAATAGACCAAAGTTGCCCCCAAGTACATTTGGGCCAAGAGGTGTGAAAAGTGGAGGAAGGCTTTAAATCATAAGGAGAAGAAGAAGATGAATACGAAGTAGATGAAAGAAACATCTCTTGACGCTTCAGATTAATATGAAGATGATATGCTGAGCTAACAGTGAAGTCTTCTGAATGAAAGAAGCCCCAAATGAGTTTATCAGGAGATTCCAATCGTGAGAGAGGAAGAGAGAAAATGAACAAAGCAACGGGAGGGGGAAAAAGAGAATTCATTAGCTATTCGGTCCCTTATTGTGGCACTAGTGGGGAGATCACAGAGAGAAGTAGAGCTGAATTTGAAATCTGATTTTTGAGAAGGATGGGTGTAGGTGCTGGAATCCAATAATCATTACAATAGGTCTAAAAAAGAAAAAATTAATATAAATTGTACATTCATTTTGAATGAAAAGAAGCTATATATATTAAGGTTTTGTACACGTAACATTATTGCGTACATAAATATGGACCATTATCATGTTCTATTGTGTACATATTGAAATAAATTCATGCATAATGTTACTTGGATTGCATACATAAATAATTTTTTTATTTGATTTTTTTTTGTAGTTAGACACAAAAACAGTAGGCTCCACATTTGTGAAACCCCGTATTTTTATATAACGAAAATAATATATATTCAATTTTCTTAAGTAATTATTCACAATATTTTGAATTTAACAGTTTGTATATTTTTAAACTGAAAAATCCCGTATTTTTATATATAAAAAAAAATAATATATTTAATCAGACTCTAATGGAAGTCAATTAGACTAATTAAATTAGGTGAGATTTAAGATTAGTTATAAGAATCCGGATCCTCGGCCGCCCTACCCGGCAGCCCTACCCGGCAGCCCCCCAAAACGACGTCGTTTTGGGGGTTTTTTTTTTTTTTTCTTTTCTTCTTCTTCGTTCTGGTTTTTCTCTTTCTTCTTCCTTCGTCGCCGTCGCAGGTCGTCGCAGGGGAGGGGAGGGTCGCCGTCGCAGGTCGTCCGATCGTCGCCTCCGCCTCGCCTCGCCTCCGCCGTCGCAGGTCGTCCAGCCGTCCGATCGTCGCCTCGCCTCCGCCTCCGCCTCCTCCTCCTCCTCCTCCCCCGGTGATAATGGCCCCCTCCAGTCCGGCCCACCGGCGGCTCCCCTCCCCTCCCCCTCTCTCTCTTCTTCCCCTCCCCTCCCCTCCCCCCTCTGGTTCGTTCGAACGAACCAGGAAGAAGAAAGGAAAAAAAAAAAAAAAAATCAAAAAAACCGCCAAAACGACGTCGTTTTGGGAGGCTGCTGGGACGGCCGCCGACAACGGCGGCCGAGAATCCGGACTCTAGTTATAATTAACTACTTTTGTGTCAATCAAGATTCATTAAGACTAAGTATTGCTCAATTAAATTAATTAGTATAATGGCTTAAAAAATTGAGAGTGCATGTGGGTGTGGGTGTACTGAAAATAAAGTGTGTGTACAAAGACATCTGTTAGTGTGTGCATGTGAGAGTGTTGTGTTGGGAGCCTTAGATGAGTGCACGTGTGTGTGTATGTGATGTGCTGGAAATCAAGTGTGATTAGTGTGTTAAGCTAATAAAACATGGATTCATATTATGTGGACAAGTGTCCCACTAAATTGATAAATAAAATAATAAAATAAAAGATGAAGAATGGAGTCACAAAGCTTTGTTTTTGCTGGAGTCAAATTAGAGAGAGTGCACGGGAGAGAGAGAGAGAGAGAGAGAGAGAGTAAGAGAGAGAGGTCCAACTCTTATGCTAGAAGAAACTTTGGAGAAATGAGTTTATGAGATCTACATGAAGATAAAGGAGAGGACTCAAGGAATTAAAAAGAAATTCAGCCATGGGAGGTTAAAGGTAAGGATTTTAACCTTGATTGTTGTAAAATCCTTGTATCACACTTGAAATTAAGGATGGAATTGGACTCAAAATCATGTAATTAATAGGAATTAGCAAGAAGATGAAGAAATTTTGAATTATGTGTTAAGATCATGGAAATATATTTGGAAATTAAGTAGTTAGAATTTGATTTCTATTATTTTTCACAAACTTGAAATTCATCCTTGCATGCATGTTGGACTTTCAAGGTTTTAGATTTAATTCATGTGTAAAAGATTGATAAGTTTAAATTTGGGTTAGATATGAAGGAAATTGGGTTCTAAACATGAAATGGGTTACATGCATGTGGATGATCATGGAAAATAAAGTAGAAATTAATTATTAAGAAATTGATGTTGAGATTAAATATTTGAGTTTGATTTTCTTCATCCTTCACATATTTGAAGTTTATCATTGCATGCATGGTAAGTTTTCAAGATTTTAGAATTTAATTCATATTTTAAAGTTTATGAGCTTGAGATTAAATTGTGATATAAATTAAGAAGTCAAATTATAAATTGAGCTTGATGATGTAAAATTTGGTTGGATTTGATAAGTGTTTTATACATGCATTATGGATTTAGAGGAATTTAAGGTAAACGATTTCATGTTTTGAAGAAAAGAAGGAAGAAATTTTATTAAAAAAAAAAAAATCAAGTTTATGGAAAATTAAACATTGGTTTAATTTTGAATATAGAAGAATTAATTAGTTTTAATCTTAATGTCATACATGCAAATATTTTCCTAAGGGTCATATAACTTCAATTTCATGTACATTAAAAGGAATTAGTAAAATGGTGTAGAATTAAATTAGATTCAAAATTATAAAAGTTAATTTGAAAATAACCCTTTTGGGTTTGAATTTATTTGTCTTATATGAAATTGAGTCATTCAAGTTCTTTTTGAAGAGATGAAGGAAATGTTTTAAGAAAGTCAAGTTTATGGAACCCGCAAGGGTGGCCCAGTGGGTGAGGGAAGAAAACCTGGGGTCTGGGAGTTTGCTCCTCCTGGAGGTCCCAAGTTCGAATCACACTCCCCACGGGTTACTGTGCGGGCCACTGGAGGTTTGCCCGGTCGTTAACTTCAGGGCCCTCAGGATTAGTCCCATGCTTCGGCTGTGGGGATACCTGAGTCATCAAAAAAAAAAAAAAAAAAAGTCAAGTTTATGGAAATTTGAAATTAATCCTAAAGTTTTGATTTTATAATTAGATTTTTATTTAATCTATGCATGTGATGTAATTTAAAAATTTTATTCAATTTAGATACATTTTAGAACACCCATGATTATAAATCAAGTATTTGGTTAAGAATTGAGTTAAGTTGATTTTGTTATTAATAGTAAAATTGGATCTATTTGTATTATATACATCATGGAATTTCAAGAGGTTGGGAAGTCTAATTTATATTTTAGAATTGTGGGTTGATATTACTAAGATGAATTAAAACTAAATTTGGGCAATTGGAACATGATTTTAAATGAATTGTTTATTTAAATTTTGTACAATTGTTTATTATTGTGTGACATGTGTAATATTTTATGTTCGAATTTTAATGAGTTGGTATAACATTATTTTGAATTATTGTGAATATCTCAACAAGAAAGAGACACGAAATTTAACCAATGATACATTAACTGAAATGATTAACGGCATATACAAAGTTAACAATTGACGGTTAATACCAGTTGTTCAGGGTGAGTCTTGGTTTTAAAGAGCGTACGAAATTAAGGGTTGACGGTTAATACCGGTTGTTCAGGGTGAGCCCTGGTTTTGAGAATTCTCGTGTAAATTGTCGCGAAATCCTAAGATAGCACGAGACTTATTTGACCTCTTTTCGGTATTCGGTTTTGGAATAAGGATGGATGTGCAGGTGGCACACAGTGAGGTTACGTACCCCTGGTAGACCGTTTCCTTGGGGCAGACCACGGATGCCACTGCTTGGGTATATAACTCCGGACGTGGGCATCCCTGGCAGTTACGATTGGTAACACTTGAATATTTGACCAAGGGAGGGTTTCAAATTAACCGTTGTCATGCTTAGTGGTTGGTAAGTTAAATCTCTTTGGTGAGGTTTCGAGTGTCACCTAATTTATTAAAATTATTGAAATTATTTTAATGGTTGTAATTTATGTTTACAACTATATTGTTACCTCATGTTTATAATCTCATTATTTTTTTCTTTAAAAGAATGATAGGTTGGTTATGTTTTCTTACTGTGTTGCAAAACTCATGGCATATATTTTTGTTGCCCTGGCGTTTTATGCCAAGTCTTGGCGAGAAAATAATTGAAGCTGAAATGGAGTTGACGCGAACGTAGAGCCTTGGCTGACTTGAAACCCCGATTAGAGCCGAATGAATTATATTATTTTATATAATAGCTATTAAGGACTTTATAATTTCATTTGATGTTGTATTTGGATAATTTTAAGTTTTTATCTATTGTTATTTGAACATTTCGCTATGTACGAGAGTTGGATTGCCTTATTAAAATGTCAACTTTTTGATTTATTAAGTCATTTTATTTATTTAATTTCCCTTGATGTTCCAAAAATTTGAGGCATCACAACATTTATACATATTACCTTACGTCTTATAATAAAATATCAAATAAGAAATTCATTTATGCAAAAATTATTCGGTGCCCATTGGACACCATGTGACTCCTGCTACGTATCAATTATCAATTACAATTCCCCAATCCTCAACATAAAGTAGTGAACCCTATTATCCTATCATCTCCACCAATCACAATCTCCCTAAATCTCTCAATAAAATTTAAGTAAGGTCAAGTTTGGCAAGTTGAAAAAAAGTTAAAAATTAAAAAAGTTACTCAAAAAATTAAAAAGTTGTCACTATTCACCAAAAGTCAAACATTACAGCTGCACAACTCTCAATTCTAATTTTCTCCTACACACTAATTTATATAATTTTTTAATACACATTTTTCCATAAAAAGTCAAAAAGTTAACCCAAACATCTATAATTTTTTTCCTCAATTTTTTAGTCCAAAAAGACAAAAAGTGCACTTATTTAAGACACCCCAAACAATCCCAAATTCAGAATTTAGGCCCAGATTTGTGCCTAGAATTTGAGTATGAGGTGGAGATTAAATGAATATGTTGTGAGTTCTCTGTGTAAAATGATTTTGTATTATATAGTGATAGAGTAAAATTTCTGATATTACTTATCAAATTTGGATGGCTCACCAAATCATGTGAAACCTCGGAAAAGTTGCCGTGAATCTTGTAAAGCGCATCAGATGTACATCCTACGTTTAAAACTAAAACCAACTCACTCCTTTTTTATCACATATATATATACTACATATATATTGTTTGCCTTATGCCATTGTCTATCATCACATTCCCCTCTCAAACTCTCCTCTTTCAATTCCTTTGAATATCTTCTATATCTTCTACTTCCTCTTGTAATGTACTAACATCTCGTCATAGTTTCTCCAACTTGTAGTGTGTTTGCTTCAACAGTAACACATACAAAAAAGATTATTTAAGAAATATGAAGAACATTCTCGTACTTGGATTTCACACATTGTTCACCATTGCATTCCTCTTCATGGCAATCACTCTAAGCCACCCTTCTCATCGTCGTAAGCACATCCTTAATTTTTCATCATCACCAATAACTTAGTTTGTACACATTTTTGGGTACTCAAAGTTTAACTTTTATTTTTTACTTATATATATATATATTTTTTGGGATCATCGATGACCTATGTTTGTGCTTTTTCCTTAAGACATTTCCGGCACCTATAATGGAGATCAAGAAAGCCATATGAACCCGGAGGTTTGTTTCCAAAAGTGACTATGTTGTCATCCTTTTAATGCTTTACAAAAACTACTATATACCGCGACATTCAAAATATTTTATGAAAAATAGTTCTTTTTAGTTATTCTTACTTGTTTTCAATGTTGTAATATCTTAGAATGTAGCAAAGGAAGGGCTTGGGATGGAGCTATACCCAACTGGTTCGAGCCTGCCAGACTGTTCCCACGCATGCGAATCGTGCTTTCCATGCAAGAGGGTGATGGTGGGATTCAAGTGCTCAACTGAGTCATGCCCAATTGTTTACATGTGCTTGTGCAAAGGGAAATACTACCATGTACCTTCCAATTGAAACGAAACGCCTCGATTGTGTAGGCCTAACCAACTAGTCAAATTTCTGATAATGTAGTCGGTGATCACTTATTAGTCTGAACTTTCCTTTGTGGCCAAAAGCTTCCCTTTTGTGCATAAGGAGGGTGGAAAGTAGGCGGATAAAATGAATTAGGAATGTGCTTTTTTCTTTTCTTTTTTTTTTTTAATATCTGAAAATGTTTGGCATCATTGTCTGTGTTTAATTTCTATCTTGTGTGTGCCCTTTTCTTTTCCTTTCTTTTCCTGAGATAGATGTATGCTGTGTGTGCTTGAACTAATTAACATATGTTTTTGCGTGTATTCTTGAAAAAATCAAGATTCTTGATTAGGAATGACAACGAGTAAGTTATGATTAGGAATGACAACGAGTAAGATATAGGTCAAGAATCCCTTACCCCACCCCACCCCACACCACACCACACCACACCACACCACACCACACCCTCCCCAATTTTTGCCGCTTGCCCCCACTCCTGACTCTTCTCTCATGAAACCCACCCCACCCACCCAAACTCAAACTCAAACTCGCAATTATAATCCCCACCCCAACCCTATCCTACCATAACACAATCAAAAATTTAATAATTAAAACTAAAAAATGCTATTATAATTAAAAAAAAAAATATATATATATATATATATATATATTATATTGCACATATTTTAAAATTATATTATATATAATATAATAGAAACTCAATAATACATTATATAGATATTTTATATATATATATATATATTATAAAAATTCAATAATATATTATACACATATTACAATATATGTAATACGGTGGTGCCATATGCACCAAATAGTGTACTAACTAGTATACCGATACTAGTTATGACATTATTATCGACCACACTTATTAATCACATTACAAATATCAAAAACCTCTTAAATTATGTCATATCATCAATTGATGCACTAATTAGTATACTAATTGATGCATATGTTATTATTCATTGTAATATTATTATTTATTTATTATTATATTTGCTGTCAAGTAGGGTTTGAGTAAAAGACATATTCTCCCCCACCCCGACAAAAAATCAATCAGGTTTTTTAAAATTTTATCCAAATCTGACCCTACCGTATTCAATTATTTCCAAACCCATCCATTAGGATGGGGAGAGTCAGGAACCACAAGATTGGGATATTTTGCCATTCCTATGCTTGATTTACTACCATCCAAACTAATAATAATAATAATAATAATAATAATAATAATAACAATAAATTTCTGTCTTGTGAGAAATTGCCACCGTAACTAAAAATTAGCAAAGCCATTAAACATCAGCTATAAGCATTTCTATGAACTTTTTTATCAGCAGTGATTTAGACTCCCTCAAACTTCAACCCCCACCACCCCCCACACACACGTGGCGGGTGGTGATTGGAGGAGAAGAAAAAAAATAAAAAGTGGCCAATCAAAAAAGAATGGGGTCAAAGTGGGTGAGGGGAAAGGGGGTCACAATCTTTATTCTTTTTTTAAATACCAGCGTTTCCTTATTGGTGTCTTTGATGTTGTAAGTATCGATTGATTCTTCATCTCTACTAATTATCCATCTCTCTCTAAAACACTCTCTCTCTCTCTCTCTCTCTCTCTCTCTCTCTCTCTCTCTGTGGCTATGAAATGAGCCAGAGCACCTAAGAGCGACGAACAAATCTGAATTAGAGACCCATGGAAGCAAACTGGGGTTTGGCTCGGTACCTTTAATTCTACCGAAAACCCTCATCTGCGATCTTACTAAAGATCGACGAATGGTGGTTGAGAAGTGAGGGATTGAAGTGGTTGATGAGAAAGAAACAGAGATATATGACTTTATTTCAACAAATAAACTAGGGGTGGGCGCGGGTCGGTTGCGGCCACAGAACCTCCAATCCGCCACCGTCTGCCAGATTGACAAATTGGAGAAAATCAATCTGCATTCGTCCGCCAATCCGGCGGATGTGGATTGAGCGGATTGGCGGTTTGGTGGATGGATGCGAATCAGTTTGGCGGTTTAAAATTTTATAAATTTTCAACATAATTCAACTTGTGCACTTCCTCAAAAAAAAAAAAAAATTACAGTCAATGACTTAAAAAAGTATTACAATCACTGTATGCCTCATCCAAAAAAAGAAAGTTTGAAACTTTAAAATATCACAGTCACTACATGCCTCATCCACATATTACAATCACAGCATGATTCATCCACATAAAGTATAACAATCTGTTCAAATTACCAAAACCATGAACATAGCAGTAGTAGAGATTGTATGTCTCTGTATTGTAAAATCTATATATGTTTTTGAAAACAAAAACCAACTAGCGTATATCATATTTTCTATTTATGATTTTTAAAGTTAAATTTAAAAACCAAAAAATATAGATAAATAATACGTTTATTTTTTTCAATTTAAAAAATATATTCAAGTTGAAAACTTTTTTTCAACAGATTATTTAAATTCTTTTTCAATTGAAAACACAAACAAAATATTTAAACAAATTGATAACATAAAGTCTTATAAATTATTAGGGGTGCTCGCGGTTTGGCGGTTCGATTGCGGCCAAAGGAATCTCAAATCCACCATCAGCCCGCTAAATTGGTGGATTGGAGAAAATCAATCCGCAACCGTCCGTTCGTCATCACACATTCATCCAAAATGCGGCAGATCGGTTCGATTCGATCGGTTTTGGCAGATCGGTATATCCGCTGTTCACCCCTAAAATAAATAGAGAGAGGAGAAAGGAATTGTTTCAGGGTAGACCTTGTTTCAACAGATAAAAAAAAATTAAAAAAAATAAAATAAAATAAAAAATGAACACATAGTTTCAACAGAGAGGGAAAAAAATTAAAAGATTGAATATATATATATATATATATATATATATATATATATATATATATTTTTAAAAACGACATATAGGTTCAACAGATAAGAAAAAATAAGCTTTGTAAATTTTAACAAAAAAATAAGGCTTGGTGAATTTCAACAGATAAATTAAAATATGTTAAAATAATTTTGACAGATAGATACAAATTTGAACAAATAGATTCAAAAAATTCAACAAATAAAAAAAGATTTGACAGATAGGTTGAAAATAAAAGAACAAAACTAAAAACAAAATGTCTTCCAAAACAACATAATGTACTTCTTGACACAATATTTCACAAAGTTGGTACTTCTCACCCAAAAACAAAAACAAAACAAAACTAGCAGACCCAACACCTCAAGCAATCTTCAGATTGGATTTATTACCAATTTTCTCTCGTAAGTATTATAAATTTGTAAAAGATCTTAACTAATTAAGATTTTATTGCAAAAAATCTTAATTTTTTATTTTGTCTTTAATAAAAGGTGTTTTATTTTGTTGTATGTTTAAATTAGTATTAGAGTATGGTTTCTCAATCTTGTCAATAAAATTATATGAGTACTAGATATACTAAAGAAGTATAATTAGTTAATTTAAAGAATAACACTTCGCTACAAATAATAATAGAACAAAATAATATATTAATTAAGTTATGAAAAAAATAATTATAAATAATCAATTATAAATTATAAACAAAATCTAACAAATAATAATACTTGATAAATACAAACACGTAACCATTGTAAAAGATATGTAAGAAAATACTATAGATAATTATCATCACCCTTATAAAGGAAATTCATCATAAGAACTGATGCTCATTTTTCAAAGATAGAATAAAAAATTTAAAGTTTTTTTGAAATAAAATTTTACCTAGATAGGGTCTTTTATTATTTTGTAATACTTATGGGCTTATATGTATATATAGATAGATAGATAAATAGATAGATATTGTAATCCTTTTAGAGACTAAATAAGTTTGAATTAAATATTTTATGGACTAAATGGATTCAATCGATAGTTTAGGGGTTTAATGGATTCAATTGATAGTTTAGGGATTAAATAGATTTTGATTTTTATATTTTAGGAATTTAATAGACTCAATCGATAGTTCATGAGCTAAATAAACAATTTAGCGATAGTTTGAGAGTATAAAGTGTAATAAACCCAAAATTAAAAATTGCCCTTTTATTAACACAATGTTCACATATGACATATGTGTTGAATTCACCCCATGTGAAGAAGGTGATGCTCTTCCATGGGAACACACCTTGGTCAACAATGGAAGGCAACCAACCAAGTCAAGCTTGGTGGCCACCAACCATGTCAAGGGTCAAGAATGGAGGCTACCCAAAGGCACTCCCACCTACTCCAATGTGTATAAAGGGAGGGTGAGAGGAGAGGCCAAAGAGAGGGTGTGAGTGAGGAAGAAAACCGTGAACCAAAGAGTGCGAGAGATGTGAGGCGGAGAGACCGTCTCCCTCGGTGTGAGCGAGGGAGACGGGTGAGTGGCTGAGTGAGGAGAGTGTGAGCTCCTCCTCTATTGTAATCTTTCTGTAATCTCCTCATTGGTATAGTGATAACCGGTTACTCTCCCGTGGACGTAGGCATTGGGCCGAACCACGTAAAATATTGTGTCTCCTTGTGTGTGGGTGTGTTTTTCTGCTTGTTTTGATTTCTATAAGGTCTTGGGCGGGATCCCAGATCCCAACAAGTGGTATCAGAGCCTCGTCGGTGGCGTTTCGGAACAAAAACAGCGTGTTGTCCGAAACTGCCCAGAAATCAAGTTGCTCGAAATCCGATTTTGAGCATACCAGGAGCAAGGGCTCGAGAAGAGGAGTCCAACCATATAAAGCAGACACCAAGAGGAGCTTCCACGCCCCCTCACGCGCCTCCTGAAGAAGGCGCGTGAGGCCCAGTCTCGGCACGCGCCGCCACGCGCCGTGAAGGCAGCCGGCGCGTCTTCCCAGTCGCAGGCACGCGCCCCACGCGCGGATTAAGGAAGAAGACGAGTGGGGGAGGCGCGTGTATGGCACGCGTGTGCCACGTCAGCAGCCACGTCATCAGCCACGTCATCCGCAGGAGGAAGAATCCTGTGTTTCGCGGCGAAGGTACAGCCGCAGATCTGAGGCGTACAAAATGTTTTGGCTAGATCGAAGCCATTTGGAGTCCGTTTTTGGTGATCCAATAGTTGTTTCCGACTATTTGGAGTATTCCGGACACATCCGTACGGTCAGATTTTGGAGATGAAGTTTTCTGTAAAAAAAAAAGGCAGATTAGAGTGGCAGACGGCGTTAGGGGCAGTGGACGGAATATTCTGTTGGAACACGGAATATTCCCTGAACTTCTGAAAATTGCAATTTGGCCCAACATTTTCAGAAAATTGTGGTGTGGCCCAGCTTTCGGGGATAGTTTTTCAGTGAGGTCCCTGGAAGTGCAGCGAATGTTGGTCCTAGCTAAACGGACCGCTCCGGACGCAACCGCGAGGTCAGAATAGTGAAATTCTGAACGGTTTGGAAAGATTGTCAAAACATGGATGTTTTCCATCTTCAATACTCGAAGGAAGGTTGCCGGATATTGTGGAACGCTGCGGATTCACTGAAGAGGTTAGAATGGGCAGATTCTGACCCGATTGGACAACCAGATACAGATTGAGATAGATCATTGAAGACCAGAGGAGATCAGGCTTGATCAAATGGCAGATCGAGGGAGATCAGGATTGGTCAGGGGCGATCAGAGGATTGCAGACATGATTATCTCAAGATCAAAGGTCTAGGAAAGTTCTGTCAAAAAGACACTGTCTAAGGAGACTGGTTCTTAAGTGGGACCGGTTGTGACCCCACCAGTCTTTCCTGGGAACTTTCCTGGTTGTTGAAGTGATCGGAGGATCTGGTTCAATCAAAAGAGAAGACCATTCATCGACGGGTAGATGATTTGGCAACCAGTACAGGCTCAGGGAAATACTGTGGCTGTTGGAGCTACTGTATACGAGAAGGTACTAATGGTATGTGGACATGTAGAACAATAGTTGCAGAGGAGCATACTAAGCGCAGAAGTACAATTGCAGACGTGCAACAGTGCAAGGGTACGCTAGAGTGTCGTACAGAGGCGCGAGAAGAGTGTGCAGCAGCGGGTTGTTGACAGTTCACAGGAACTTCCAGACAGAGAAATTGAGACAGGTAAAACGCAAGAGTGCGTGCCAAGGAGTGGCAAGTCTTATTTCTCTATGGTGGTTTCTTTAGTTCCATGGCAGCAGATGATAGAGTTGATGCAGATCTCTCAAGCAAGCTTGACGCAGGGAGACCAGAAGCCATGGGTGCGAGCACTATGCACGGAGTTGCATAGTGGTAACTTGTACAGACCGGTGGAAGTTGTCTTGACAGAAGGGCTAACTGTCAAACATCAGTACGGACAAGTGAGACAGAACCGAACATCAGGGATTGCAGCACAGACAACAAGCGTATGTGGAAACGCCAGGAGGTTGTTCAGAA
Organism: Camellia sinensis; assembly: GCF_055761805.1. Taxonomy (NCBI): domain Eukaryota; kingdom Viridiplantae; phylum Streptophyta; class Magnoliopsida; order Ericales; family Theaceae; genus Camellia; species Camellia sinensis. Next base: position 22,371,837 of record NC_138966.1, read on the forward strand.
GTACAGAAGGGCAAAGGCTGGTTGTTCAGAAATAAGCTCCGAGCAAGGAAACTTGAGGATGTTGATGTGTCAAACTCTGAAGTTTTCTAGTTGCTCCAGTGTTCATCATGCAAGGAGTTGCATGATAGTCAAGGGCATCCCAGCAGGGGGTGCAGGACATCCAATCAGGGGGTGTCGGATATCTTGGTTGCGCAAGTTCAAGCATAGCAGGTATAGACATCCGAGACAGGAAGCATGGAAGAGATATGTAGGAGATAGGAGCAGTGGCTCTCTCCAAATCAGAGAGTGGTGTGAGTTGAGTTGAGGATGTCGGATTCCCTCATCCTCTTGTATCTCTGGTGTTTTATCTCTAGCTTCAGGGGATGCAGCGTCTCAGTGAAGAGATGCAGACTATGTTGAATTTGGGCGTGACAAGATTAGCAGCAGTGTGTGCAGTGGATCACCTCACATGGGTTAAGGGGGTGATTTGTTGAATTCACCCCATGTGAAGAAGGTGATGCTCTTCCATGGGAACACACCTTGGTCAACAATGGAAGGCAACCAACCAAGTCAAGCTTGGTGGCCACCAACCATGTCAAGGGTCAAGAATGGAGGCTACCCAAAGGCACTCCCACCTACTCCAATGTGTATAAAGGGAGGGTGAGAGGAGAGGCCAAAGAGAGGGTGTGAGTGAGGAAGAAAACCGTGAACCAAAGAGTGCGAGAGATGTGAGGCGGAGAGACCGTCTCCCTCGGTGTGAGCGAGGGAGACGGGTGAGTGGCTGAGTGAGGAGAGTGTGAGCTCCTCCTCTATTGTAATCTTTCTGTAATCTCCTCATTGGTATAGTGATAACCGGTTACTCTCCCGTGGACGTAGGCATTGGGCCGAACCACGTAAAATATTGTGTCTCCTTGTGTGTGGGTGTGTTTTTCTGCTTGTTTTGATTTCTATAAGGTCTTGGGCGGGATCCAGATCCCAACAATATGTATATATACATATAAGGAACACATGAGAATGAGAAAAAATTGTGTTTAAAAAAACAAAATTTATGTTTACGGAACAAAATTTGTTTAAAAAAAAATTGTATTGAAAGCGTGATTCGTAAACACACTTTCTATTAAGAATTGTGTTTACAAAACACGCTTTCTTAATAATTTTTTTTTTTTTTCAAATTACAAAAAGAGGCGTGTTTTGTAAATACGCTTACGAAACACGTTTTGACCCATCCGAGGATGCTGAGGCACCACATCCTTGATTGCTTGGGGGTCTTCAATTTCTGAACCATTAACGATGATTGAGTTTAGAAGGTTCCTTCTTTGTCTGCCTTCGGCTACTAGATGGAAAAATCTGGTGTTTTTATCGCAGTTCATCCCAGTTGAGTCTGGATTTCTGGAGCCAAATCCACTCCAACATCTTCTACTTCCCCTTGTAACGTACTAACATCTCTTCATAGTTTCTACAACTTCTTGTGTGTTTGCTTCAACAGTAACACATACAAAAAAGATTATTTAAGAAATATGAAGAACACTCTCTTACTTGGATTTCACACATTGTTCACCATTGCATTCCTCTTCATGGCAATCACTCTAAGCCACCCTTCTCATCGTCGTAAGCACATCCTTAATTTTTCATCATCGCCAATAACTTAGTTTGTACACATTTTTGGGCACTCAAAGTTTAATTTTTATTTTTTAGTTATATGTATTTTTTTTTTTTTGGGATCATCGATGACCTATGTTTGTGCTTTTTCCTTAGACATTTCCGGCACCTATAATGGAGATCAAGAAAGCCATATGTACCCGGAAGTTTGTTTCCAAAAGTGACTATGTTGTCATCCTTCTAATGCTTTACAAAAACAACTATTTATCGTGACATTCAAAATATTTTATGAAAAATAGTCCTTTTTAGTTATTCTTACATGTTTTATATGTTGTAATATCTTAGAATGTAGCAAAGGAAGAGCTTGAGATGGAACTATACCCAACTGGTTCGAGCCTGCCAGACTGTTCCCACGGATGCAAATCGTGCTTTCCATGCAAGAGGGTGATGGTGGGCACTAAGGATCCTCTAGAGTGAAATTTTCCTAAAGTTTCCTAGAGTGCTACATTGTGTGGTTGAGATTTACTGGCAAGTCACATCAGAAAAATTGATGTGACTTGTCAGTAAATCTCAACCACACAATGTAACACTCTAGAAAACTTTAGGAAAAAATTACTTTAGAGGATCCTTGCTCGATGGTGGGATTCAAGTGCTCAACTGAGTCATGCCCAATTGTTCCATGTGCTTTTGCAAAGGGAAATACTATCATGTACCTTTCAATTGAAACGAAGCGCCTCGATTGTGTAAGCCTAACCAACTAGTCAAATTTCTGATAATGTAGTCGCTGATCACTTATTAGTCTGAACTTTCCTTTGTGGCCAAAAGCTCCCCTTTTGTGCATAAGGAGGGTGGAAATTGAGGAGAACAAGGGGGGAGAAGGATGATGAGAAGTTTAGTAGTAGGCGGATAAAATGAATTAGGAATGTGCTTTTTTCTTTTCTTTTTTTTTTAATATCTGAAAATGTTTGGCATCATTGTCTGTGTTTAATTTCTATATTGTGTGTGCGCATTTTTTTTTTTTAATTTTTTATTCCTGAGATATATATATATATCTTGTGTGTGCGCTTAAATAAATTAAGGTGTGTTTTTGCATGTATGCTTGAAAAAAATCAAAATACTTGGTTAGGGATGGCAACGAGTAGAATATGGGTCGGGAGTCTCTTATCCCACCCCAAACCACACCCCTACCGCTTGCCCCACTCCTAACCCTCCTCTCAAGAAACAGAGATATATTGCTTTATTTCAACAAATAAACAGGGAGAGGAGAAAGGAATTGTTTCAACATATAAATAGAAGTCCTGGGTAGACCTTGTTTCAACAGATTAAAAAAATGAAATAGTGACTTATTTCAATAGGAAAAAAAAAGAAAAAAAAAAATTGAATAGATAAAAAAAAAATTTGAACACATAGTTTCAACAGAGAGGGAAAAAATTTAAAGGTTGAATAGATAATAAAAATTAAAATAAAACAACATATAGGTTCAACAGATAAGAAAAAATAGGCTTCGTAAATTTCAACAAATAAGATAAATAAGGCTTGGTGAATTCCAATAGATAAATCAAAATATGTTAAAATAATTTGGACAAATAGATACAAATTTGATCAGATAGGTTCAAAAAATTAAACAAATAAAAAAAGATTTGACAGATAGGTTGAAAATAAAAAGGCAAAACTAAAAACAAAATGTCATCCAAAACAACAGAATGTACTTCTTGACACAATATTTCACAAAGTAGGTACTTCTCACCCAAAAAAAAAAAAAAAAAAAAACCTAGCAGACCCAACACCTCAAGCAATCTTCAGATTGGATTTATCACCAATTTTCTCTCGTAAGTATTATAAATTTGTAAAAGATCTTAACTAATTAAGATTTTATTACAGAAAAATCTTAATTTTTATTTTGTCTTTAATAAAAGGTGTTTTATTTTGTTGTATGTTTAAATTAGTATTAGAGTATGATTTCTCAATCTTGTCAATAAAATTATATGAGCACTGGATATACTAAAAAGTATAATTAGTTAATTTAAAGAATAACACTTTGCTACAAATAATAATAGAACAAAATAATGCATTAATTAAGTTATAATTTTTTTAAAAAAATAATCAATTATAAATTATAAACAAAATCTAACATATAATAATACTTGATAAATGCAAACACGTAACCATTGTAAAAGATATGTAAGAAAATGCTATAGATAATTACCATTACCCTTATAAAGGAAATTCATCATAAGAACTGATACTCATTTTTCAAAGACAGAATAAAAATTTTAAAGTTTTTTTGAAATAAAATTTTAATTAGACAGGACCTTTTATTAATTTGTAATACTTATGAGCTTATATATAGATAGATAGATAGATAGATAGATAGATAGATATTATAATTCTTTTAGAGACTAAATAGGTTTGAATTAAATACTTTAGGGACTTAATGGATTCAATAGATAGTTTAGAAGTTTAATGGATTCAATTGATAGTTTAGGAACTAAATAGATTTTGATTTTTATACTTTAGGGACTTAATAGATTCAATCGATAACTCATGGACTAAATAGACAATTTAGTGATAGTTTAGGGGTATAAAATGTAATAAACCCAAAATTAAAAATTGGCCTTTTATTAACATAATGTTCACATATGACATATGTATATATACGTATAAGGAACACATGAGAATGAGAAAATTTTGTGTATAAAAAACAAAATTTATGTCCACGGAACAAAATTCGTTTAAAAAAAAATTGTGTTGAAAGCGTAATTCGTAAACACACTGTCTATTAAGCATTGTGTTTACAAAACACGCTTTCTTAAATATATATATATATATATATATTATTTTATTTTTTTCAAATTTTACAAAACACGATTTGACCCATCCGAGGATGCTGAGCTACCACATCCGTGATTGCTTGGGGGTCTTCAATTTCTGAACCATTAACGATGATTGAGTTTAGAAGGTTCCTTCTTTGTCTGCCTGTGGCTACTAGATGGAAAAATCTGGTGTTTTTATCGCCGTTCGTCCCAGTTGAGTCTGGATTTCTGGAGCCAAATCCACTCCAACATATGGCTTAGTTTCTGAACTACCAATTTTGGCTCCCTTCTATTTGCAATATAATCATCATTAAGGTTTCTAGAGTCTGCTACTAGATCAATGGAAGATGTGCTTCTGCAGATTCAAGCTTAAAAGTCAGATTGGTTTGTCTTGTGTGTATGGTTGCTGCCGAGTGCTGAGTATTCTTCGTCACACAGGTTTTGCAGCTTCCTTTCCTCTGAACTATGGATTTGTGCATAATGAATAAAATGGAAATTTTCATGTTGTTTTCAACTGTGAAATCTCTTTTCCAGCTCAGTGTGTTGTGAACAGAAACAAACTTGGGTTTTGTTTGGCAATGATTGCAATTTATTGTTTTTATTTATAGAAAATATTAAACATGTGTAAATTTATTTTTGGTAAAAATGAAAGCAAAATACATATTTGGTATACATATGTAAAAACTTGTTTTAAAAACAAATGAAAGGGGCAGCTGGTGGGAGGAAGTGATTTTTGACAGTTGAAAATGGTGGTTGTCAATGATTTTTGGCTGTGCTAGAAGTGGTGGTCTCAGGCGGTTGCCAGTTGGGGAAAGTAATGGCCGGAAGTGGTTACTGATGGTTGGAGATGGTAACTAGCTGCTTGAGATGGTGGCCGATATAGCTAGCTTCTCGAGGTAGTGGCCCATGGTAGTTGGAGAAAGTCATCGGCTACAGTGACCGAATGTAGTTGTCAGTGGTGATGGTTAGAAGAGAAGGAATAAATGAAAACATTTTTTAACTGAAAACTTGGTTTCCTTCTTTCAAAACAGTTGTGCAATTAAATTTAGGATTTCCAAATACCCAACCCATCAAATCAGAAACATTTTTTTTTTTTCCAGCATTTCCATCCAAACACAGCATAAATTATTTGGACAATCTATCGAGTTGCTGACCCATGGACAGCAGACATGACCATAGTCGGAGAGCGACAAAAGTAGACTACAAAAGGCTGTACCCATTTTTGATCTAATTGGGAACAAGTTTGAACCAAACAGGGTCTAAGAGAATCCAAATCAAATGCACTCACTAATTGTCCACTAATCATCAGCTCAGTTACAATTCTAGATCCATAGAGCTGTAAGTCTAGATATATCAGACAGGTTTAATAAGAAAATAATGGTTCAGTTCCCGACACATCTTTCATAATGACAGATGTTCTGCACATTCAACAACCTTACAAATGCTCCATTTGTTGCATAGAATCTCTCCTTAATCGGATGATTTGTATGATAGAACCTCATTACCCACAACCGAACCATTCAAGAACAACTTTGTTGAATAAATTTGCAGCGTCACACACCCAACAAGGTAAAGACAGTATTATCACCTCAGATGGATTGTGGGACTCAAGTACAATTACGTGCCATATTGCAGACAAATCTTCAGGGACCATTAGACAGAACAAGGACTTTGCCATGTTGATATGTCAGTTATAAGATCCCGTAGCTGATCTATGAGATGCTTGAAATACTTGTTTTTGTTTGCAAGCTCCTGCAATATAAGAAACATAACCAAACCAAACTAAGCATTGTCTCAATCACAACCAAACATATCACAACATTTCCAATGAAAATCACTCTCGCAAAAAGGAAGTTTTTTCGTTTTTTGTTTTTTAAGCAAACCGCTTTAGGATGCTAAACAATTCGTGTACATGCAACATAAAAAGCAGATATGCACAAATAACAAAATTAAGTATCTTAATGGTATATGCAAGGGTGCATGTGTGCTCGTATACATATTATTTCATGGTTATAAAATACAGTCCAGATGGTAGCACTGCAACTACCAGAGGCACAAAGCAAAATCATTCAAATCATACCTCACCGCCACAATGAATACTGCCCCTCAAGAAGGGGTCTTCCCAACATCCCAAAACAGAAAAACAACAAAACACAAATCCTAAAAACTGTAGATTCACAATCTGAATATGTGGTGAATACCTCTTTTAACACAGAAGCTCGCTCTTCCAATTTCTCAATTTCAGATGCTGAACTGCTAGTTGTCGATCCAGTATCATATGCTTTTGCCTATCCAAATACAAAAAAACAGATGGTATTAGCTTTAGCAATGGGTTATGGAAAACAAAGTTCTTGAATTGTAGCCACAAACACCTCTAAGGGTAGCCTTTTTTTTCAAAGAAAGATTCTTCAAAGTAAATGCATAAAATTGAAGGCAGCAATATTTTTACTCAGCAGTTACATATATTGCCATAATCTTAAAATTTGAGCATAAATTTTGACGTATCACCAAGAAAAAATATTTCGATAAATTGAATTAATATGACAAAGATGTAAAGATGAATAGTTACAAGGGTTTTCACAAAATTAAAAACCAGCTTAGAACAGTGAAAGAGTCATAAGCCTGTTTGGCTTTATGGCTAAAAAAGCCAAAAAGCCCAAAATGTCACATGATCATACACATCAATCAATAACTTATTCCCTCACAATTATGTATTCAGCTGAAAAACCCATTCCAAACACAACTTTTTTCACCTCATAAAAAAGGGAAAAAACCACTTACAAAGCCAAAAAAACACTTAAAAAGCCAAGTTGCCAAACGGGCACAGAGACCAATACTCTACAGTTCCCACTATTCTCTCCCACTATCAATCCCAACTAATAAAAGACAGCCATTCTCCTGATCAACACATCCAACATCATTAAATGACATTTGTCAAGTGACAATTCTATGTACTTGTAGGGCTGCAAATGAACCGAGCTGTTCATGAACAAGCTTGGCTCGGCTCGTTTAGTAAACGAGCCAAACCGAGCTTGAGCTCGAATAAGCTCGGCTCGTTTATTTTTATTTAAATTATATAATAAACATATTATTTATATATTAAATAATATACAAATATATAGTAAAAATACATTATTTATATATTAAATAATATTAATAATATTTTTATTTAAATAATATAAATAATATTAAAAAAAATCTTATCGAGCCAAACCCAACCGAAATCGAGTTTCATTAATATTAATGAGCTGAGCCGAGCTCAAGCCTAGTTACTTATCGCACCAAGCTCGAACTCAATAAACGAGCTCGATAAGCAAATGAGTCGAGCTCGAGCTCGAGCTTAGCAAAGCGCGGCTCGGCTCGTTTGCCACCCTATGTACTTGTAGATAACAGCCTCTCACACTGGACTTAAGAAGTGTATGGAGATGCCCAGGTACTGGAATCAGTGGTGAATACAATGATGTATATAATCCAAAATATGATAGATAGGAGACAAAGAAGCTATTTGTTCAACAAGTGCAATTTGATATGGCTAATAGTAATCTGTCATTTAGCACACCACTGAAACTTTTTGGTAAGACAAATTAGGTTTTGGTCAATAAAGGAAAACAAGAAACAGGAAGCTTGTAACTATATGGCTGTCAATATTGAAAAAGAAAATTACAGAATTCAGTGAAGAAGGTTGTTCAAATGTTTCGATGGAGTAGCCAAACCTTGGTTAAGGTGAGGCAAATACTTGGTGAGACCAAGTAGGAGCAACCCTGAACATGGTATAAGGATGGTACGAGTTATCTACAGGGCAGATTTACTCTTGTTCACACACTATTGATGTGAGGATTAAGTTTTCTCCTCAAATTTGTTATGCACGTCTAAAACTTTCCATCCAATTTGCTAATACTCACACATCTGCTACACTAATCCTAATGCTAGGAGTATGAGACTATTATTACATATAATAGTGGGAATGAAATACTTAACTACACCAAAACTATGCTAATACTATTTTCTATACCAGTTTGTAACTCACCAGCTTGAATTCTTGTATTTTCCTTATTCATTTGTGCAGAAAGAATGTGAAAGTGGTTCTATGGTTAATTGGACGCAAGAAATTCAGAGAAGAGAATTTGTAAATCGCATTTACAAGTTAATTGCCAATCTTAACAGGAAAAGGTGGAAACTTTTAGGATTCACTAACCATCACTCTTGAATATAAAAAAAGTTGTTAATTTGCTTTCTTTGTTCCAAGAAGGATAGGATTCTATATTGGGTAGCGTCGCAACTTCCAACCATGATGCCGTTTGCCCTACTTAGGAACATATGAATTCAAGAATGTTTTATGAAAAAAAATCTCAATAAAGTCAAACTCAAGCTCTTGAAGAACAAAAGTTATTTCAACTGAAGAATAAATTATAATCTAAACAAAGATAGTCATTCTAGTTTCTAAAAGAACACAAAGAAATATCTTGTAAAACATAACGATAGCTACATTCTGGTTGTGAACGATAGCTACATTCTAGTTATAATTCTCACATTTATGAAAAGAGAATTTCTTTCTACTGTTAACAGAATAATTCATGAGCCATCCAACTTGCTAATGTAGATTTTATAAACTTCATGGCACACTTCCTAAACTCTCAAAAACCTTCTCCTCTAATGAACACAAAAGCTTTTTCAGAAGAAAAACCCTTGCACCTGCAAGATACACAAATACATGTGTAAAACCACGACCACATTTTCAAGCTATCCAATAAAATAAAATAAAGTAAGCCCAAACTCCTTACATCTTCAGAAATTTTCCAGAGAAAAACTCTCTATGAATGTCAAATTCCAACTTCGCAATTGACCACACACCCCATACCAAATATCTTCAAAATCCTAAGTAACATAAAATGCCCCATTCCACAATTTCTTTTTCTGTTATTTCTGGTACTAATTGACCAATTCATATTCAACGAAAGGGAAAGGGTTATTCAAGGTATTAACCATCAAACCTCAAAATTTAAGATTCCAAGGGTTAAATTGAAGGCTATGAATAGCAATCCAAGAATAGTAAATTGAAACAAAAAAGAAAAAGAAAGAAGATACGAAGATGATAGGACTAGGCATCGCACCTGGATTCCATAGGCATCACACCTAGGTTTTAATTGCATCACACAATCCATAAAGAAGCTTTAGAGCTCTCAAATTTTTATAAAATATCAACTCCATTGAATTAGAAGCATTACATGACCTTATATAGACTTTAGAGACTTCATGACTTTATATCAACTCAAATTTTTACATGACTTTATATAAACTACTAAAATATTTTTGACTTCTAAAACCAAATTAAAACTAAATAAAAAACATAAATAAAACCCAATTAAATAACTTGACCCACAAGACGACCCATGGGTGACCAGCAATAGTGAAAATTACCAAAATACCCTCGACTTAAAAATCCTACAAAACATAAAAATAATCAAAACATAAGACTCTAATAATACTACAAACATAATTATATAAGATCTATATCAATTTCTCTTTGAAATCATGTCAATGTCCAAATACCATCGCTGCTTTAAATTTAGCCTTTCTTGAGCTTCTTATACTCTTCATCATTCTCCCTTTTCAAAACTCGACCTCGAATTTTGAAATGTTGGAGTGTAAGGATCTACAAGTTTTGAAATTACATCCATGGCTTGAAATTAAAATGTTTAAGTTGATGCCACCTTTTCTTCGTTGGAGATTGCAAAAAAAATAATGAGAGATGGATCTTTTCAATCATGTCACTAAATTTTTTTGGAATAACAAAGTCAATTAGCATAGAAATCAATCTTCGAATTCATAAAACTTTCTTCAATATTCCCAACAACTTCGATTCTTTTCTTTTTAGCCTCTTTTCCTAGCACAAGGTCATCTTTTGATTCACCACTTCATTGACTATGATTGGAGCAAATTCACTAGGTGACTCTGTAGGCACTACATCGGAGACCTCGGATTGCAATATCATGACCTTTAAAGGCATAATAAGTTCTGGAACAGTAGCAAGATGCATTCACTCTTGACTCCTTACAACTTGTATGACATCTCACTCTTCTATTTGGACATCATCCTCTTCTCAAGTAACAATTAGATCTTCTTGGGGTGCTTTTGAATCATCAATAAAGTCTCATTACCCTTCAAAATCAGGTCATCTTTCACCTTAGAAAAATTCTGAACATGTTTATTGGCTTGCAACTTCAATTGTGTAGGGTTTTCATCCCTTGGAACAATATTTGGCTTTGGTGCATCTTGCTGTGGCTTTTCAGCATCTTCTTGTGGCACTTTAGCCCTTTGTTTAGGAGTTTTTTTTGGCTTCTCTTGTTGGACAATCTTTCCATTATGCACAGGCTTCAAAACTATAGATTTCTCCGTAAATTTTACAAAACACTCAAATTGTATAGCCATTTTAATAGCATCTTCGAGATCTTCCAAATATGCATGAGACATCTCTGTTTAAATTCCAAATCTCAATCCACTTTTGAAACGAGCAATAGTCATCCATTCACTTTCGACAACTCCAGACTTGATAAATAACTCCTTATATTTTCTTGCATAATCAATCACATACATATTACCTTGCTCAAGTGTATACCGTTGATCAAGAAAATCATATTAAAGATCCCTTAAACGAATTTTTTTCTCTAAGAAGCGCTTACCTCTTCCCAAGTCAATCCACTTGTATAGGATCTCCCACAATGTGAAAACATCATGGCGGAACCTTAAACTGATGCAAGACAAGTAGGGACTGAGCTGGATTTTGAAAATAGAGGTTATTTGATGGCCCAAACAGTGAGTAATTTAGGGTTTCAAGGGTTAAATTGAAAGCTAATAGGTAGGGGAAGGGATTAGGGTTGATTTGAGGGTGATTGGATGGAGTTTTGAGGTTGACCGTGTACTTTTTGAGGGCTGTAAATAGTAATCCGAAAATAGTAAATTGAAACAGAAAAGAAGAAGAAAGAAGCGAAGAAGATGATAGGTCTAGGCATCGCACCTAGATTCCATAGGCATCGCACCTAGATTCTATAGGCATCGCACCCAGGGTTTGATTGCATCACACGATCCATAAAGAAACTTCAAAGCTCTCAATTTTTTATAAAATATCAACTCTATTGAATTAAAAGCATTACATGACATTATATAGACTTTAGAGACTTCATAAACCAACTACAACCAATAAAGGAAACTACTAAAATATCTTTGACTTCTAAGACCAAAATAAAACTAAATAAGAAACATAAATAAAATTCAATTAAATAACTTGACCCGCAAGACAACCCCTACAGCCCATGAGAGTAATAATGAAAATTATCAAAATACCCTTGACCTAAAAATCCTACAAAGCATAAAAATAATCATAAGACTAATAATACTATAAACATAATCATATAAGATTCGTATCAATTTCTCTTTGAAATTATGCCAATGTCCAAATATCATTTGACTTCTTTAAATTTAGCCTTCGTTGAACTTCTTACTCTGCAACATAAGGTCACCTTTGTGATAACCATAGTGACATCTAAAAATTAGACCCAAACATCTCCCAGAGCATTGAGCTTCTATTCTAAAAGTTACCTTTCAAATTCTTCAACCGTGAAATTACACAACTATTTAAGATAATGTAACATTTGTACGAATTTTCATAGTTCAAGTGTGAGATTTTGAAATTGAGCAGCATAAAATGATATTTCAGCCATTTTTACCTTATGAGAGCTGGGGATGGCAGCGAGAATGGAACGAAGAGAGGTGACAGAGGATTTGTAGCGAAGGCGAGCCTCTTCAAGAGCACCACCACCTCCCATCTCAAAGTGGTGACCCAAATCAGAGGAACCATCACCATTGGAAGCGTGAGTGCTGCTATGATGATATCCATTGTTGATAGAACTTGCATTATTGTTATTAGCAGAGGAAGGAGTTGTAGACCACAAGGTAGGGTTACAGAGCTCGTCGTTCATGGAAGACAAGATCTGGAAAGCTGATTCAATGGTTTCTTCTAGATGCTTCTGGCCCTCCATTGCCAGCTCTTGTGTGGTCTTTGCGAACGAGATCACGCTCTTCTCTTCCATCGATTGAAGTCCAGAAAGCTCTAGCATTAGGGTTTCAAATTAAATTCCAAGAATGCAAATAGAATGATTAAGCAATGTTATTAGTTTTATACAAAAATCATAAAATATGATCAAATTAAATTCCCAGAATGTAAATAGAATTGCTAATGAAACAAGATATTTGACTTACAAAATAAAATAAAATAAAGTAAGACAATGACCAATTTTAAAAGAATCCATTATCAAGGTGAAAATATAATGTATCAAATTCTACCAAATAATCAATAAGAATCTTAGTAACCATCTATATCATATATACAAGTATTCTTAATAGGACCACTAGACTAATTATTTCTAGGAACATTACACTGTTCCACCCAATATATCTTATATCAAGTTGTGCTAGATACAGTTTTATTTATGTATTCAATTTTACCTCTCATCTGGTCCAATAAATATTCATAAAAATTTAAATTGAATTGCCTATATACCATATCACAACTGAATGGAAATCAAAATCAAATTACACAGACAATTTAATCAATTAAAAATATAATAAGTTAACTACAACGGATACAGAAAAATCCCAACCCCAAACCTAATTTTTCAATCCCTAATTTTTTAATTGAAAAACACCCAAAAAGAAAAAACCCCTAATTTTTCAATTGAAAAGCCCCAGAAAATAACAATAAAAACCCTAATTTTTTCAACTTCAAACTCAACCTGTCAATTTGTTTTTGGTTTTTGTTTTTTCAATTGAAACTTCAAACTTAAAAAATAAATAAATAAATAAATAAAAACCTGGTAACCAAAGGGAACGAGAGCTTAGAGATGGTCGTTCTCTTCGTTGTTCACTTCGCTTCCAAGCCGTCTTAGTCGTTCGTCTTCGTGTCGTCCTCCTCCGTCTTCTCTCTTTCTCTCTCTCTTCAAACCATTTCACTCGTCACTCATCATTCCACCATTTCACTCTAGAACGCAATAGTGCCAGGTACGGCGGGCCATTAACTGTTTCTATTCCCAAATTAAGAAGTTGTTTGGGATATTTATATTTTTTTTTATTTTTTATGAGAAGGTATATAAAAAAACAAAAATGTGTGAGTCGAGCGAATCCTCTAGAGTTAATTCTCTAGAATGATCTCCTAAAGTAGTTGATCAAACGGCTCAGAATAAAACTTATCAAAACGACGTCGTTTTGGTGAGTATTTTGAGAAAAAAAAAATCAGATTTTTTGAAGCTCTGTTTGCAGATCAACAATGGCTTCAATTCATCATCATCATCACAACCCAACAACCCAATCAAACTCTCTTTCAACTCCGTATCACAGCAATAACTCTCTCTCAAATCCATTCTCTCCATCACCCTCCTCATTCTCTCGTTCTCCTCCCCCACTGGTGAGTATTTTGAAAAAAAAAAATTGAGATTTTTTGAAGCTTTTTTTGCAGATCAACAATGGCAGCGAGGTTCAAGAGGGTGGCGGAGGCGTTTGATGAAGTGGCGCGCTAGGCTCTGCGAGAGTAGCGGAAGCGAGTACTCGCCACCGGAGACGGCGGTGTATCTGTCGGATTTGGTGAAGTCGTTTATGGAGAGAGAGAGTGGGGAGGAGAGAGAGAGAATGAGGAGGGTGATGGAGAGAATGGATTTGAGAGAGAGAGTTAATTTGATTTGGGTTGTTGGGTTGTGATGATGATGATAAATTGAAGCCATTGTTGATCTGCAAAAAAAGCTTCAAAAAATCTGATTTTTTTTTTTTTCCAAAATACTCACCAAAACGTCATTTTGGTGAGTTTTCTTCTGAGCCGTTCGATCAAGTACTTTAGGAGATCACTCTAGAGAATTAACTCTAGGGGATTCGTGCGCATGTGTGAGACCTCCTTTTCCCTCCCACCTCCTTTGATCCCCTCTTTCTCCCATTGGTCAGTTTTTATTTTTTATTTTTTTTCTTTTCATTCTCCTTCAATCACCACCCGTCACGTGTGTATGAGAGTGATGAGAGTAGTGATTAGAAGGGGTCCCTATCAATACTCATAAAAAAAATTATAGAGGTTATAAGGGATGTCAAATGCCTCGGGCCTATTTTGACAAGGGAAAAAAAATTATTGGTTTATTAACTTATTTAGATTACTTATTTTTCTACTTTTATTACATTTTTTAAATAAAAAAAAAGTTGACTTTTTTCTTATTTACAAAAATTGGCCTAAATAACGGGTAATGTTAGAGACTTCTACATTTAAACCTACAATGATATGACAAGTGAGTGAATCTTATATTATAATAAATCGAAAGTTAACATATATATTACCACATTATTATGGGTATAATTGTGAGAATATTTTGTAAATCTTAAACATCTTCATTAATGCTATATTTGGTTGGAGAATTTGAAAAGGAATTTAAAAAGAAAAAGAGAAAACATAAATGAAATGAGAATAAAATATACCTATATTTCACCTAGTTTCACACACTTTTTTCCCAATCCTGCTACGTAGCTCGAAACCTTATGGCTCAAATGGCTCGAATTTACTTTTCTACTTGACTTTCTGTTGTGCTCAATCTCTCTTCTTCATCCACCTCCCGCCTTCCTTCATTGCTTTTGACTTTCCCCCTCTCTCTCTCTCTCTCTCTCTCTTTCTCTTCTTTGTTCTCTTTTGCTTCACACCATCATTCACTCCTATTTGTTCCCAAACTCAAAAACAAGGAATTTCCAAAACCACCATCATCACACATAGCTTCACTCATCTCCCTCATTCTTCACTTGGAATCTTTATGACCCTCTCAAAGCTTCATTTTCCTCAAGATCACTCGTTAATGGCCGCTAGCAATGAAATCATCACCAATGAATCGAAGGTCTTCTTCTCCTCAATGAAATGTCTCTTTTGATTTCAAAAAATTAGAAATTTTATTTTGATTATAATGATTTTGACTTATCTCCTGTTTCTTTGACTTGATTGTATTTAATTTTTTGACATTTTCTTTCAGTTTCATTGTATGGATTTTCAATTCTCTGTTCTAAAAACTTGAATTGCTGAGAAATTTGAATGATTTTGAGTTAAGTTTCAACCTTTTGTACTCCAAGTGTTTGTGGTTTTGACTAACAGAGATGACAAACAAACCCTGGTATACAATTTGATGCTAACACTTACAGAGTAACTTCTATAGAAGGTGGGTCATCCTCGTTTCCAAAGAATGCCCATGAACACTGAAGCTACAAATCATCAAATTATTTACCTCCAACTTAGATTCGGATATATGAAGCAAGAATTTTCACAGAAAGCAACAAAACATAGCAAGAATTTTCCTTCTCTGTTCTCTCTCTCTCTTTTTTCTTCTTCACTCTTCTTGCTCTCTTTCTCTCGCCTATTCTCAAACCAATGTTAGAGAAGAAAAAAAAGTTTCATAACGACATCGTCTTGAAACTTCGGGCCACTTGAACCTTAGGAATCTCGAGCTACGAAGAATTTTGCTTTGTTCCTTTCCATTTTCAAATTCGTCCCCCAAATCCCCCAACCAAACACAGCATAAATAATTACTTTGCAAAGAAATTCTTGGAATGAGCTAACTCGTGTTTTGTAATCATATTTTCATGAAAATGTGTTTACGAAACACTAATAATAATTAAGAAAGCATGTTTCATAAATAAGCGTGTTTATAACTCACGCTTTAGATACAATTTTTTAGGATAAATTACAAAAACACTCTCTGAGGTTTACTTAAATTAAAAATTACCCTTTATGGTTCCAAAAATTACATTATGCCTCATAAGATTTCTAATTTCATAACAAATAGATCATTTTATTAATAAATTATCAAGTTAATTAACAGTTTTTAATAATGTTAAAATTTTATTTCAATTAATAATTCAAATAATTTTGTTATTGTATAGGTGAACAGTTAGAAATTTTACTTTTTCAATTAATTCTATTAAATAAAAAATTCTAACAGTGAGATATTTGTAATTTTTCAAACCACAGGGGGTAATTCGTATTTTAAGCAAATCTCAGGAGATGTATTTATAATTTACCCAATTTTTTATTTTTTAAATAGAATTTATAATTTTTTTTTTTTGGGATCAGAAATTTTTTTTTTATATTAAAAGCATGTTTTCAGCATAAATTTTTTTAACGCTTTCAACATTTTTTTACCGTTGCTTTCAACATAATTTTTTTTATGTTAAATAAATACACTTTTAACATAAGTTTTTTTTCCACGCTTTTAACATTTTATTACCATTGCTTTCAACCTATTTTTTTTTTTTTTAATTTTGAGACCGTGTATACGGATCACGCTTTCAATACAAGGTTTTTTACTTTATTTTTTATTTTTAAATAAAAATTTCAACATAATGTTTTTATATTGAAAAACATGCTTTCAACATAAAATACATCATAATTATCTAGGGTCTAAATTTAGATAATTGAAATACTCTAGGGGTTTTTTTTTAATTAATTTTCACCACAAGTGCTTTTTTTTTTTTTTTTAAATTAAGAAGCACAACATTATTTATTATTTATATTTTTGATATATACAATGACACAATAGATCGAAAGTTATGATGTGTGCAATTCAGATAAGTAAACATAAAAATAAATAATAAAGAAATTAATTTTATAATATGTATGTTATCTAAATGATAAGAGTATTCTTAATGAAATTCAAAATCTTTGGTTCAAATCTTGCTCACGTCTGTAAATAATATTTTCTTATTTTAGGATAGAAAAATTTGTCACGTGACAGAAGGAGAAATCACTACATTATTAAACACCAAGTCATGTACTTGCATATATAATAGTATAAACATATCCAAACCATTTTTACAAACACATTGCAAACCATTTCCAATCCACTTTGACAAAACCAACACAACCCTCCCATCCACACACGAAACAATGCCATCAAATTCTCACAAAATAACATTAAAAAATAATAATATAAATCAATAAAAAAAAATTGAATCAAATACAAATTAATTACCTCATCTAGGTTCACTATCGTTGGAGTGAGACTGAAATTGCCAGAGTGGGTTTCTTCATTTGAGAATGAGGCACTGTGAGTTTGGCTAAAGTCAGGAGAAGGTGAGAAGAATGAGTGGGAATGGGAGTGGGAGTGGGAGTGGGAGTGAGAGTGAGAGTGAGAGTGAGAGTGGGGGTGCTTGGTGTGGATTATAGGGGTGACTATAGCTTATTGTAATTTGAGAATCTATATCAAACTATTTGGTACAGTTTCTGCTTACAATTTTTTAAGCAAAAATAACTTAAATAAACTGAGAAAAGCTAATTATTTAAAAGCTGATAAAGAGGGACTGTTGATTTTTTACTTTCCGATTATTAACTTTTAATTTAAAATAAACTGCACCAAGCAGGACCAGTGAGTGTGAGTGTGATTGTGAATGTGAGTGAGTGAGGGTGAAGGCGATAGCCAGCATGCGATCGTGAGGAAGGGGCAGTGGTGATGTGAGGCAAAGATATAAAATGATGATGTAATGAGTTCATAGGAATGTTGAGAACATTTTAAAAACTAATCAGTGTTTTGGTTTTAATTTTTTGAAAATTGAGTTTTTTTATTTTTCATATATTTTTGTTTTTAATGAATATTTTTAAAATTTTAAATATTTTTTTTTTTACTTTTTTAGATGCACCTTACTTAAATGTATCTAAAAAGTATAATATTTATAACAAAATATTTTTAAAAATCAATAAATATACAAGAATATAAAAAAATGTATTGAATTCTCAAATTTTTTTTTTTTGGTATTTAGTGAATTTTCTAAAGATTTTTTTCACAAATATTATACTTTTTAAGTGTATTTATATTAGGTGTATCTAAAATTAAAAAAAAATTGCTTAGAATATTAAAAAAATTCAGTAAAAACAAAAAAATACGGAAAACACAAAAATTTCAATTTTTTAAAAAATGAATCCTGAAAATCCAAGCCAAACAAACTGAATTTTAATTTTAATATTTAAAAAAATAAAAATAAATAACTACCTATTTAACAAAACAGTTACAACTACTTATTCTTAGACTATATGGATTTTAATTTGTATAACAATGTGTGTAGTGAAGAAAAAATGAATAAATAAAAGTTAAATTTGTCTCCTTATTTCATTTTTGTATCTTTATAAATTTCTTCTTAAATCTAAAATTCAAACAGATTTAAAGCCCCCAAAAAAGTTTACAATAAATTACATTGACTCCTCTGAGATTGTATTTGGATCATTAATTTAGATAAAGATCTGAAAAAAGAAAGGAAAAATATGTGTGAAACGTAAGTAAAATGTTTATATTTCATTCATATTTCACTCACTTTTTCCTTTTTCAAATTCCTGTCCAAATTCATAATCCAAACACAGTGTTAAGGTTTAGAAAAAATGCAATAAATTCTATATGTTTACATAGCCATATTAAACTTCTTCAAGGTTTTAATTTACACAATAGTTAACCATTTTTTATTAATAATTCATTAGTGACATAGATGGAAAATTGATATTATCATGATTTTTTTGTACTAAAATGTATATTTTACTTTCTCACATTATCCGTATTAATTTCGATCTCTTTAATCATAGGTCAATATAATTAAACAAAAATTGTGAAACTTACATTTTTTTTCTCTTCGTCCTATGCGCTGATATATTTTCTTCAATGTTGATTTTCGGTCAAAACCAAGGTCTTCTTGAAGGAATTAAGATTTCTAAGGCAGCCTCCCAAATTTCTCCTCTTCTTTTTGCAGATGATAGCTTTCTTTTCTTCAAAATCACTCCTTGTTTCCTATATCTAAAGCACATTCTTCACACATATTGTTCTTTGTCAGGCCAAGTCATTAGCCTCAATGCCCTGACAAACACTCTCTCTTCTATTTCCACATTTCTTTACATCTCTTTCTCTTCTCAATTTGGGAAATACTTGGGTGTTGAACTTGGTGTTGTGAGTCATAGGCAGGAAATATTTTGAGAGATTGTTCACAAGGTCCAAAAAAGGTGCCAAGGTTGGATGTCTATTCTCCCTAATAAAGTTGGAAAACTCACTCTAATCAAGGCCGTCCTTTCTTCCATGCTTATATATTATATGTCCATCTATCATTTTCCCCATTATGTTTGCAATCAAATCTCTTCTATTTTCTCCATTTTTTTATATATATTTTTTGATCTGGTGATCCTCTTCATCGATCCTATCATTGGAAGAGTTAGGATTCCATTTATTTTCTTTGTTCATTAGGTGGTCTTGGTGTGAGAGAGACTTTTTAACCAGAAACTTTTAACGAAACAGTATGTTGGCGAATTCTATCTTTTCTCAATTCTTTCAAGCCAAATATTGTCATTCTTCTCCCTTTCTCTCTATTTAATCTTCTCCTTCCAATTCTTGGAGTTGGAAGTGTTGGACAATTTTCACTGTATTTGAAAAATAAATTTTGTTTGCATACTTAACAACAAACAGAGTACAGAAGAAATAAAAGAAATGAGAGAATTTGTTTGATTACAAAAATCAAACCATAAAATAAAATAAAATAAAATAAATAAAATAGATTTTTATTTTGTTACAAAAACAAAATGAAAATCTGAAACAGAAAAGTAAAAGAACAGAAATAAATTAATAACTTACCAAATTAATTTCTTGAACAAATTTTCTGATCAAATCCAATGTTTAACATTGTGTCATTAAGACAGATTCATCATTTCCACGATACTTTCAGAATGTGGACGTCTATCTCTCACGATAAATTGATCAACAACAAACAGTAACAGCACTACAAATTGTTTGCAGAACGAACACACTTTGTGTTTATACACTTTCTCATAAGAAAATAATGCAACAAAATGTAGAGAATAATTGCAGAATTTTTTTGGACGAAATTGGAGTGAAAAAAACCAAGTGAAGACTAGTCTATTTATAGATGAAAATGGTGGCTGTTAGGTTTGAACCCAACAGGTATTGTACTTGTTCAGTCAGATCAACAGATCTGGTTTGAATTTCAAACAGACAAAAACTGTTTTGGGTTTGAATGTGGACAGATTCGGATCTGTTCAGACAGTGAATCTGTACAGCAAATTCTGAAGAGGTGCAACAAATTTGAATTCAAAAAATTGAAATTTAAACTGGACAGATTTTATTTTACCAAAAAAAAAAATTGAATTCAAATGTTTTTGGCCCAAAAAGATAAATATTGGGCCGGACAAGCCCAACTCAACCTCACACCACCCACTCGCGCCCAAGCCCAGGCCCAGCCAGCATGCCCAATCGATCGGACGGACGAACGGCGGCGGCGACACATGCGTGTGTGTTTATTTTTAGTTCCAATAAGTCTAGTTCAATTTGCCCATAACCTCTCCCTTCTACAAACTTGGGGTGCCCCTCCCCAAGTTACAAACCCATGCCTTATAAACCCACAAAATTCTTCCCACCAAACCAATGTGGAACAAGCCTTTATTCAAATCTTATGGAATTTTCACCAAAAACTTCATTCCCATGAAGCTTACTTTGGCTTCAATTTCTCATTCACTCAATAATGGTTTTGAGCAACCAAATATACCACGTGAATCACAATGCGGCATAGAACGTATTACCACTTAGACTCGCCAACTTTGGCGCATGGCTCCCACCTAAAAATTAGACCAAAGTTAAGGAAAAATCATATATTCTAAATGTCACGACCCAACTGTAACCGGCCAGTAATCTGTGATTACCAAAGGCCTACTTAACAGTAAAGACAGTAATATAGAGTACAGGGGCTGGCGGAAGCCAAAATAGTAATAAAAGATGTCCAATGAGCTGTGACAGTCTGTATGCAAAAAGACTTTTTCGAACATATTCACATTCATAAGCAAAACATATATACATACAACATATACAGACATTCAGGTTAGGGACCAAATCTCTACCATGACAGTATAGTACAAGTCTTAACATTCTATACAAAATAGAAGCAGAAAGGGGGAATCTAAAACACCCCAAAGCAGTCTCAGCTTGAGCACACTTGGAACCTCGTAGTGAGGCACATTGGTTGGCTAGACAAAAAGGGAGTTTAACCCAACGCCCCTAGCTCCGATCTGGTGCCTGAACACCTACATATAAATATAACTAGTAAGCTAAAGTCCAGTGAATAACAGTATGTAAAGAGGTTAAGAATGAATGTCCTTTCAGTCAATAAGCAGTCATATCAGTCATTTAGAAACCATAGCAGTTATATGTGGTACATCCAATAGCAAAACAGTACAGTAGGTCTTAATAGACCGAAAAGTTGGTTGATAGCCATCATAACAGTAAACAGTAGTGGTCCCAAACATGGGAACCGACAAAGATCTCTGTGATAGTAGCAGTAACAGTACAGTAACAGTAAATTGCTATGGATACCACGAATACAGTTTACAAATAGGACAAACATTCATTCATTAAACAATAACGTTTCAGTAAACAGAACAGTTGATCATTCGGAAAATATTCATAATTGAACATATCTTTACAATATTGTTACTCACAGAGTACTGGGCTACAGAGAGGCTAGTGAGCGTCTTCGGATGCCAACCCTACACAGTTACAGAATGAACACACATTAAGTTACACACTTGGGACTCAATGACTTAGTCCCTATCTTGATTCGATGTGGTTCTACATCAATATCCTTATTAAGATGCCTTAAACATGGCCTAGGAATGCCTAGGATGGAATGAGGATGCAAAGATGCACTTTAAAACACTTTTCAAAATTTTCAGAAAACAGGGGTCTCGCTCAAGCGTGGCTTTCTACGCTCGAGAGGACATGCAGACAAAGGAGCTCCGCTCGAGCGTGACTTCTTTCGCTCAAGCGGACTGTAAACTCAAGAAAAGTACTGGATGCATGCAATTCACGCTCGTGAGACACAAGTCCTCGCTCGAGCGTGCATTCCCTCGCTCGAGCGGACTGTAAACATATGAAAAGTACTGGATACACGCATTTTACGCTCAAGCATTACTTTCCCCGCTCGAGCGGGATGCATGTACTCAGAGTGTATGCTCGAGCGTGAAGTCTTACGCTCAAGTGTGGGTCCAAAATCTGGAATTTCCAGATTGAACCTCCAAGCTCAAATTCAACATTTAAAGCATCAAATTCGATTCTTTTTGGCCAATTTTCTGGAAAACACTTTAAAACTCATAATATGACATGTTTCAAAGATCAATTTGCAAAATCAAAGCCCAAAGGTAGTTCAATTAAACACAAATCCAAACAAAACTTCATGAACATAATGTATATGTCATGCAAGTGTTCAATTGAAATCAAAGCTTCAAATACTTGATCAAATGAGTCAATTCACTCAAAAACATGATGAATTCATAGACCATAGCTAGAATATAGACATACATATGAGGATTTCCATAAAATCAACCTCAAACTCAACAATGTGTACATGCATGCATGATTCAAGCTTCAATTCAACAATTTAAAACCAATTCTAGACTTAGATCACTAATGGTTTATGGACCATGCAAGATACAACTAGAATTCAAGTTCAAGAAGATGATTCTCCTACCTTAGGTCTTCAATTTCAAGTCTAGTAGCTCAAATATGCAATGAATTTCTCAAATCTTCTAAGTCTCCAAGCCAAGTTCTTGATGAGCTAAGTTTTCTCCTACTCTCTCACTCTCTCTCCCACGGCTATGGCCAAGAAAATGGAGAATGATGCAACAAAATGATACAAATTCAAGTCTCAAGAGGTCTAATGAAGTGGCCCACTAATGTGGCAAAAAGGTAAATAATGCAACTAATGTAATTCAACAATATCAATCATTCCTAATCAACTTTTAATTAAATTTACCATAAAATCGCATAAATCCTAATCAGCACATAACACTAATCAATTTCTGATTCGGCCGCCGTTAAGGCCTTCAATTTGCAGTTTAAACATAAAACATGAACAGATCATTTAGCAGTCAAACAGATAGACTTGCATTTAAACTAATACACTTAATCAATCAGTTCCGAATTTCAGTCATATCAGTTACTTAACATGCTTAACCACAATTTAGCACTAATCAATGGTATATCAGTAAACAGTGGCGAGGGTTGTCACAGTCTCCCCTCCTTACAAAGAGTTTGGTCCTCCAAACTCGAATTACCTTCGTTTTAGAAGAATACTGGATCCAGAGGGAACAGTTCAGGATACCGTTTCATCATATCGTTTTCTCTTTCCCAAGTGGCATACACGCCACCATGGTTTTGCCAATCAACTTTCACTAGTGGGATCTCTTTGTTCCTCAACTTTTTGATCCGACGGTTTACAATTTGAATAGGCCGTTCTTCATAAGTGTAGTCATCACTTAGCACTACACGGGTAGGCTCAATAACATGGAAGGGATCCCGGAGGTAATCCTTCAACATTGAAATATGGAAGACATTATGCATATGCTTCATTTTAGGAGGAAGCACTACTTGATATGCCACCGGATTAATCTTTTCAATAATCTCATACGGCCCCACATATCTCGGCGCTAGCTTACCCTTGACTCCAAAACGAGTCTGGCCTTTCATCGGTGTCACTTTAACAAAAACGTGATCACCTACTTCATATTCTCTGTCTCGCCTTCGGATATCCGCATAACTTTTCTGTCAGTTTTGTGCGGTTTTCAGCCTCTGTTAACTCAGTTTCACCTTCTCGGTAGTTTCATGTCCAATTTTGGGCCCAAGCAAAGGCCCATCTCCAACTTCTGCCCAACAAATCGGAGATCAACATTTTCTGCCATATAAAGCCTCGAAAGGCGCCATACCAATGCTGAAGTAAAAACTGTTATTGTAGGCGAACTCGGCCAAAGGTAAATGACTTTCCCAATTTCCTTGGAAATCAAGAACACACATTCGCAGTAAATCCTCCAGAGTCTGGATGGTTCTTTCTGACTGGCTATCTGTCTGAGGATGGTAGGCACTACTCAGTCTCAGTTCAGTACCCAATGCTGTTTGCAAACTTTGCCAAAATCTCGACGTAAACTTCAAGTCCCTGTCAGAAACAATAGATACTGGCACTCTATACAATCTGACAATCTCATCAATATAAATTATAGCCAATTTATCCGCATTATAGATTGTTTTGACAGGTAGGAAGTGAGCAGACTTAGTCAATCTATCAACAATAACCCAAATTAAGTCCATACCTTTACTGGAGCGAGGTAAACCAACAATGAAATCCATAGTGAAATGTTCCCATTTCCACTCCGGTATTGGTAAGGGCTGCAGTAAACCTGCGGGTCGTTGATGTTCAGCTTTAACTTGTTGGCAATGAAGACATTTCGATACAAAGTCAGCAATCTCTCACTTTATTCCCGGCCACCAGAAATTCAGTTTCAAGTCTTGGTACATTTTCGCATTTCCTGGATGGATAGACTGTTTCGAATTATGGCCCTCTTGCAGAATTCGTCTTTTCAGTTCAGAATCATTCGGTACACACAATCTTCCCTAAAATTTCAACACATTGTTCTCAAATTTAAAGTCCGGCCTCGGTTTGGACTCCCGTTCATCAATGACCTTTTTCAAAAGGTCATCCTGTTGCTGTTGCTGTTTCTCTTTAATCTCTTCAATAAGTGCCGGTTGAGCAGAAATAGCAGCTACTGTTCCACCTTGTTCTCGCAAAACAATCTCAACTGCAAGTTTTTCAAGGTCACATAACAATTCTTTCTGCCTGGTGAGTAAACAGGCTAAATTTCCAACTGATTTCCGGCTGAGTGCATCAGCAACGGTATTAGCTTTCCCGGGATGGTACAAAATTTGCAAGTCATAATCTTTTATCAGTTCTAACCATCTCCGCTGTCTCATGTTCAGTTCTTTCTGTGTGAAGAAGTATTTCAAGCTCTTGTGATCTGTATACACTTCACATGTCGCCCCATAAAGGTAGTAACGCTAGATTTTCAATACAAATACCACTGCGGCAAGTTCTAAGTCATGAGTCGGGTAGTTCTTTTCATGCGGTCTCAGTTGTCGGGAAGCATATGCTATAACTCTACCATTCTGCATTAAGACACATCCTAAACCCTTATAAGAAGCATCACTAAAAATAGTAAATCCATCCGTACCTGAGGGTAAGGTGAGAATCGGTGCAGTCACAAGTCGAGTCTTTAGCTCTTGAAAAGCTGATTCTCTCTGGTCAGTCCAGTCAAATGATATCCGTTTTTGAGTCAATTGAGTCAACGGTAGGGCAATTTTGGAGAAGTCCTTCACAAATCTTCTGTAGTATCTGGCTAAACCTAAGAAACTTCAGACTTCAGTCACATTTGTCGGTCTAGGCCAACTTACCACTGCTTCAATTTTCTGCGGGTCCACTGAAATGCCATCTTTACTAATCACATGTCCCAAAAACATCATGTTATCAAGCCAAAATTCACATTTAGTCAATTTAGCATACAGTTTTTGTTCTTTTAGGGTCTGCAAAGCAATTCTCAAATGATGTTCATGTTCTTCTTTACCTTTGGAATAAATCAGAATGTCATCTATGAACATAGCTACAAATTCATCGAGGAACGGTTTAAAAATTCTGCTCATAAGGCCCATAAATGCGGCAGGTGCATTAGTAACTCCGAAAGGCATAACAAGAAACTCATAATGTCCATACCTCGTGCCAAAGGCAGTCTTTTCAATGTCCTCTAGTTTGACTTTCAACTAGTGGTATCCAGATCTAAGGTCAATTTTTGAAAAAACCTAAGCACCCTTTAACTGGTCAAATAAATCATCAATACGAGGTAGTGGGTATTTATTTTTCACTGTTACCTTGTTCAGTTCACGGTAGTCAATGCAGAGTCTCAATGAGCCGTCTTTCGTTTTCACAAATAAAACTGGAGTGCCCCATGGCGAAATACTGGGCCTAATAAACTTCTTATCTAACAACTCTTGTAGCTGAACTTTCAGTACTTTCAATTCAGTCGGTGTCATTCTGTAAGGAGCTTTAGATACTGGTTGTGTACTCGGAATCACATCAATGGTGAACTCAATCTCCCTATCAATCAAATCCCCTGGAAAATCATCTGAAAAAACATCTGGGAATTCTCTGACTATAGGAATACTGTTCACATCAGTTTTAGCATCAGTAGGTACAGTCAATACACAACACAGATACCCTTTACATCCCCTTTTTAATCAGTTTGAATGCTTTCATTGATGAAATCAGGTATGGGGGATGTACTACACCAACTCCGTTAAACACAAGTTCAGGTAATCCCGGTGGACAGAAAATAACTTGTTTTGTTACACAGTCTATGATAGCATGATATTTTGTTAACTAGTCAATTCCCAATATTACATCAAAATGGTCGATGTTCAAAGGCAGTAAATGAATATACAAATGCACATCTCTAACAATAATGTCACATGCAGGGTACATATAAGCACAAGTCATGGATCCCTCAACAGGTGAAGATATAGCTAACAAATAATTCATGGGTTCCAGTGGTCTATTTAGTTTTCGCGAAAAAGCATGCGAGACATAAGAATGTGTAGACCCCGAATCAATAAGAACATAAGCATTTTGAGTACAGATTGAGAGTATACCGGACACAACGGTCTCGGTATTCTGTATATCTCTCGGTACAAGGGCGAACACTCGGCCTTGCCTCAGAGGCTCTTTTCCAATAGCTTTGGGGTTGGGTTTTGGTGGTGCAGTTGATGCTACGGCGCTAGCTGCAGCTTTACTATTTCCTTGAGAAGTGGAAGGGAAATCTTTAACCATGTGGCCTACTTTTCCACACCTGTAACAAGTACCAGAAATTTTATAACAAACCCCTTTATGTCTCTTACCACATTCTGAACAGGGCGGTATGGAATTGTTCCCCTGACTGGAACTGGTCGTTGACCCTGTATTTTGCTTTTTGTTCGATGAATTATTTCGGCCTTTCTTAAATTTAAAGCCTCGTCTTTTACCGCGCCATTCAGTTCCCGGTGTTTCAGTCTGTTTCAATGCCTCGATATTCGACTCGACTATTATTGCTCGGTCAAGAACATCTACGTATTTCAGTAGTTTCAGAACATTGATTCTGTCAAGTATTTCAACATTAAGGCCGCATTCAAACTTCCTGGCCTTTTTGTAATCAGTGTCCACTATGTGTGGTACATATCTGGCAAGTTCAGTAAACTTTGATTCATACTCTGCTACTGACATGGTACCTTGTTTCAATTGCTCGAATTCAGTTACTTTGCGATCCCTGACACACTGAGGGAAGTACTTCTCGAAGAAGGACTCTTTAAACTGAACCCAAGTCATGACAGTATTCGCATCACGAACAAGCATCCACCACCTTCTAGCCTCTTCTTGTAAGGTAAAGGTAGCCAGTAATATCTTGTGTGCTTCCGAACAAGGAAACACTTCGAACAATTTCTTAGTTTCTAGCACCCATGCTTCGGCCTTTAATGGTTCTAGGCCTCCCTGAAAGGATGGTGGTTTCATTTTGCTGAACTTTTGTGTCAGAGCAATTATATCATCATTAACATTGTGCTCGGGTTGAACTGGAGGAGGTGGGGGCTGTTGGTTCTGTTGTAGCCTCAAGACCTCAGTCAACAGTTCAACTGTTCTTTCTAGTCTTGCCATTCTGGCGTCAGATGATTCTGTTTCATTGGCATTCCTTGCATTGTCCATTTCACAATATGCAATACAGTAATAATAAACATAGGAATTGCTTACTTAAACACATTAGCACATTGGCACATATGTTCATGTCATGGCCACACACACTTTTTCAATGCTCATGCAATGCCTTAATCGCTTTTCTAGGACATCCTATAGCTCATTTGGACACATGTATGCGGTATAACTCGTGGTTTAATATCGCTCTGATACCACTCTGTCACGACCCAAACCCGTCCCTATAGGTTTAGCACTGTAACTGACCAGTAATCCGTGATTACCAAAGGCCTGCTTAACAGTAAAGACAATAATACAGAGTACAAGGGCTGGCAGAAGCCAAAATAGTAATAAAAGATGTCCAATGAGCTGTGATAGTCTGTATGCAAAAAGACTTTTTCGAATATATTCACATTCATAAGCAAAACATATATACATACAACATATACAGACATTCAGGTTAGTGACCAAATCCCTACCATGACAATACAGTACAAGTCTTAACATTTTATACAAAACAGAAGCAGAAATGGGGAATCTAAAACACCCCAAAATAGCCTCAGCTTGAGCACACTTGGAACCTCGCAGTGAGGCACATTGGTTGGCTAGAAAAAAAGGGAGTTTAACCCAACGCCCCTAGCTCCGATCCGGTGCCTGAACACCTACATATAAATATAAATAGTAAGCTAAAGCCCAGTGAATAACAGTATGTAAAGAGGTTAAGAATGAATGTCCTTTCAGTCAATAAGCAGTCATATCAGTCATTTAGAAACCATAGTAGTTATATGTGGTACATCCAATAGCAAAACAGTACAGTAGGTCTTAATAGACCGAACAGTCGGTTGATGGCCATCATAACAATAAACAGTAGTGGTCCCAAACGTGGGAACCGACAGAGATCTCTGTGACAGTAGCAGTAACAGTACAGTAACAGTAAATTGCTATGGATACCACGAATACAGTTTACAAATAGGACAAACATTCATTCATTAAACAATAACGTTTCAGTAAACAGAACAGTTGATCATTCGGAAAATATTCATAATTGAACATATTTTTACAATATTGTTACTCACAGAGTACTGGGCTACAGAGAGGCTAGTGAGCGTCTTCGGATGCCAACCCTACACAGTTACAGAATGAACACACACTAAGTTACACACTTGGGACTCAATGACTTAGTCCCTATCTTGATTCGG
The DNA here is from genome assembly GCF_055761805.1 of Camellia sinensis. Classification (NCBI taxonomy): domain Eukaryota; kingdom Viridiplantae; phylum Streptophyta; class Magnoliopsida; order Ericales; family Theaceae; genus Camellia; species Camellia sinensis. The sequence continues at coordinate 22,401,055 of NC_138966.1, forward strand.
TGTGGTTCTACATTAATATCCTTATTAAGATGCCTTAAACATGGCCTAGGAATGCCTAGGATGGAATGAGGATGCAAAGATGCACTTTAAAACACTTTTCAAAATTTTCAGAAAACAGGGGTCTCGCTCAAGCGTGGCTTTCTACACTCTAGAGGACATGCAGACAAAGGAGCTCCGCTCGAGCGTGACTTCTTTCGCTCAAGCGGACTGTAAACTCAAGAAAAGTACTGGATGCATGCAATTCACGCTCGATGGGCGCTCGACCTCCGTTCCAGCGTGAGACACAAGTCCTCGCTTGAGCGTGCATTCCCTCGCTCGAGCGGACTGTAAACATATGAAAAGTACTGGATACACGTATTTTATGCTCGAGTGTTACTTTTCCTGCTCGAGTGGGATGCATGTACTCAGAGTGTATGCTCGAGTGTGAAGTCTTACGCTCGAGCATGGGTCCAAAATCTGGAATTTTCAAATTGAACCTCCAAGCTCAAATTCAACATTTAAAGCATCAAATTCGATTCTTTTTGGCCAATTTTCTGGAAAACACTTTAAAACTCATAATATGACATGTTTCAAAGATCAATTTGCAAAATCAAAGCCCAAAGGTAGTTCAATTAAACACAAATCCAAACAAAACTTTATGAACATAATGTATATGTCATGCAAGTGTTCAATTGAAATCAAAGCTTCAAATACTTGATCAAATGAGTCAATTCACTCAAAAACATGATGAATTCATGGACCATAGCTAGAATATAGACATGCATGTGAGGATTTCCATGAAATCAACCCCAAACTCAACAATGTGTACATGCATGCATGATTCAAGCTTCAATTCAACAATTTAAAATCAATTCTAGACTTAGATCACTAATGGTTCATGAACCATGCAAGATACAACTAGAATTCAAGTTCAAGAAGATGATTCTCCTACCTTAGGTCTTCAATTTCAAGTCTAGTAGCTCAAATATGCAATGAATTCCTCAAATCTTCTAAGCCTCCAAGCTAAGTTCTTGATGAGCTAAGTTTTCTCTTACTCTCTCACTCTCTCTCCTACGGCTATGGCCAAGAAGATAGAGAATGATGCAACAAAATGATACAAATTCAAGTCTCAAGAGGTCTAATGAAGTGGTCCACTAATGTGGCAAAAAGGTAAATAATGCAACTAATGTAATTCAACAATATCAATAATTCCTAATCAACTTTTAATTAAATTTACCATAAAATCGCATAAATCCTAGTCAGCACATAACACTAATCAATTTCTAATTCGGCCGCCGATAAGGCCTTCAATTTGCAATTTAAAACATGAATAGATCATTTAGCAGTCAAACAGATAGACTTGCATTTAAACTAATACACTTAATCAATCAGTTCCGAATTTCAGTCAGATCAGTTACTTAACATGCTTAACCACAGTTTAGCACTAATCAGTGGTATATCAGTAAACAGTGGCGAGGGTTGTCACACTAAAACCATTTCTAACAATCCCCCACATGAATGGAATTTGATAACAACGGAAATGCAACAATATGTAGAATTTGTCGAAAGAGTATAAATCGAAAATATCTTGCATCAGGATTGGTAACTTTCGGCCTTGAACCTTACCTAGTGATAACCTATCGAACTTACTAGCTAATCAATAGATGCGATGCCTTGAATTGTTCAGCCGTTTTTGTAAGCCAAGACGATAGATTTCACACAAAATATCTTCTGACACATCGTGGTTCTCACGGTAGTGTTCATTTTGGCCTTGAACGCTCCTAGTTGTTCATGAGTGCTTCTAGAGAATTTAGCCTCTTTATTCTCATAGAATCGGCCCCAATTCAACACTCATATATGTAATTCTTATTGTGAGTATCTCCTTATACTCATCTTAATTTTTATGCCTAGATCAAGATATAAGTAATCATTAAAAGTAAAGTTTATCTTTAGACCCCTATATACAATACATGTTGCAGATATCACTCTCACCATAGGAATGGGTAGAGAATTTTAAATCCCTTGGTGATTTCTGGTGAGCTACACATGTTGTCCCTTTGAACTTAGTTCTTGGGATTTCCAATCATATAAGTAGGGTTACTATTATGATGACTCTTATGTAATAGGATTTAATCTTATTCCCTTTGATAAACTATACACTTGCTCTTTTGTCAAATCTTTTGTTAACGGATCCGTAATATTCTCCTTAGATTTTATATAATCTATTGAAATTATTCCATTTGAGAGCAATTGCTTTACGGTATTATGTCAAAGACGAATATGTCGTGGACTAATATGTCATGACTTACTATTATATATATGATTTTGTGCCTTGCTTATTGCAGATTGACTATCACAATGAATGCAAATAGCTGGCAAAGGTTTTGGCCACATTGGAATGTCTTCTAAGAAGTGGCGAAGCCATTCTGCATCTTCTCTTGCTTTGTCTAAAGCAGTGAACTCAGATTTCATTGTGGATCGTGAGATGCATGTTTGTTTCATGGATTTCCAAGAAACAGCAGTACCTCCCAGTGTAAAGACATATCCACTAGTGGATTTTGAATCTTTAATATCTGATATCCAATTGGCATCATAATAACCTTTGAGTACTGCTGGATATCGAATAAAGTTCAAACCATGATCACAGGTAATTCTTAGATATCTAAGAACCCGAATAATCGCTTTCCAATGGTCTTCTCTGAAGTTACTAGTGTAGCTACACAATTTATTGACTGCATAAGCTATGTCAAGACAAATACAATTCCTTTGGCACATTAGGCTTCCAATGATTTGGGAGTATTTTAACTGAGACACCGCATCACCTTTATTTTTCAATAAATAAAGACAAATGTCTACAGGTGTTCTAGCTTTCATATCATCCTTGATAAAATTTTCAAGAATTTTTTCAATATAATGTGATTCAAATAATGCATATCTGTTAGATGTTTTAGTAATTTTCATTCCTAATATAACATCTATGACCCACATATCTTTCAGAACAAATCTTCTATTTAACACTTGTTTAGTTGATTTGATCATGTTTTGACTACTTCCAATGATAAACATGTCTTCCACATAAAGACAAACGATGGCATACTCTTTGTCAGTGTTTTTAACATAGATGCACTTGTCACATTCGTTTATCTTAAACACATTAGTGAGCATAGCATGATCAAACTTTTCATGCCATTGCTTAAGTGCTTGTTTTAATCCATAAAGAGATTTTACAAGCCAATAAACTTTTTTTTCGTGCCCTGGCACTATAACCCTTCGGGTTGCTCTATATAGATCTCTTTATTTAGATCACCATTTAAGAATGTTGTCTTAACATCCATTTGATGTATCTCTAAATTATACAACGCTGCTATTGCAATAAGTATACGGATGAATGTTATTCTTGTCACAGGAGAATATGTGTCAAAATAGTACAGACCTTCCTTTTGTCTGTAACCTTTTACTACAAGTCTTGCTTTATGCTTGCCTATTGAACCATCTGCTTTCATTTTTCTCTTGAATATCCACTTATATCCAAGAGGTTTAGAACCAGGTGGAAGATCCACCAATTCTCAAGTATGATTTTGCATAATGAAGTCAATTTCATTATTAATTGCCTCTTTCCACAAAAGTGCTTTAGGACCTGTCATTACTTCCTTAAAGCTTTAAGGTTCATTTTCTAACAGATATGTCAGAAAATCGAAACCAAAGGATTTTGATGTTCTTGCTCTCTTACTTCGTCTTAGTTCATCATCAGTTAAATCCTGTTGGTCGAGACCATTACTAGTCTCTTGTGTTTGATTGTCCTTAGTCTCTTGACTTTGTGTATAATCATGAGTTCTTTTCTGTGAACTTAATTTCCGTCATTTCTTATAAGGAAAGACATGTTCAAAAAACACAGCATTCCTTGACTTTATAATAACGTTCACATTTATATCAAGTATTTCTGATTTATAAGTCAAAAACCAATATGCATCACTATTCTGAGCATAACCAATAAACACACAATCCACTATTTTTGGTCCTATCTTAGTCTTTTTAGGAGCAGAAACTTCTACCTTTGCCAATCACCCCCACACTTTTAAGTATTTGTAGGAATGTGGTTGACCTTTCCACAATTCATAAGGAGTGCTGTTAGATTTCTTGTGGGGTATTCTGTTAAGAACATAATTAGCAGACAATATTGCTTCCCCCCACAAGTTCTGCGGTAAGCCTGAACTTAGTAACATGGTATTCATCATTTTTTTAAGGGTTCTATTCTTCCTTTCAATAATTCCATTTTGCTTTGGAGAATAGGGTGTTGTAGTTGGGTGAATAATGCCATGTTGTGCACAAAATTCATTTAATGGTACATCATATTCACCACCACTATCACTTCTAACCATTTTAATGGTTTTTCTAAGTTGATTTTCAACTTCAGTTTTGTAGAGTTTAAACATTTCTAAGGTTTCATCTTTACTTCTAAGTATATATACATAACAATATCTTGTGCAATTATCGATAAATGTTATGAAATACTTTTTGCCTCTTCTAGAGGTTCGGTTTTTCTTTCAACCGATTTAAATGGAGCCTTAGTTAGTTTCACTTCTACACAAATCTCACATTTGTGATTAGGATCAATTTCAAATTTTGGTATATAATCCAAACCAATTAATCTACATAAAACATCAAAATTTACATGTCCTAATCTACCATACCATAAATTCCACTCAAGAATATAAGCAAAAGATGTGTTATTCTTATTAATAGCAAGTTTTGGTACAACCGTCATTACATTCAACTTGAAGAGACCATCACTCAAGTATCCCTTACCAACATACATACCACTCTTTGTTAATACAAATTTATCAGACTCAAATACAAGGCTAAAACCATTTTTACTTAACAAAGAACCAGAAACCAAATTCTTCCGGATGTCAAGTACATGCAGTACATTACTGAGGGTAAGTTCTTTCCCTAATGTCATCTTCAAGATCACCTTTCTTTGTCCAGCCACAGTACAAATAGAAGAATTTTTCATGAAAAGTTGTTCACCATTTGCAGCCTCATTGTAAGTAGTGAACATTTTCTTGTCTGCACAAATGTGACGAGTTGCCCCAATGTCAACCCACCATTCTTTGGAATTTTCAACCAAATTAGCCTCAGACACCACAGCAGAGAGATTGATGTCATTTACCCCGTCAGAGATGTAATCTAATTCTGTCACATTGGCTTGACTGGTGGTTTTCTTGTTTGTACTTATGCGATCCTTCTTAGGGCGGCGGTAGTCAAAAGCTTGATGTCAAATCTTGCCACAGTTATAGCATTTTCCTTTGAACTTCTTGTTGCCATTGTTATCGCTTTGTTTACAACCATCTCCAGTAAACTTCCTCTTTTTGTTATGTTGTTTGTGCATTTGTTCAATCACATTAGTTTTGGATTCAATGAGATTTTTACCATTCCTCTTTTCAGCCTTTCGATTATCTTCCTCAATTCTTAGTCTTACAATCAATTCACTCATGGTCATCTCCTTGCATTTATGTTTTAAATAATTTTTGAAATCTTTTCAAGCTGGTGGTAACTTTTCCACTAAAGCAGCGACTTGAAAGACTCGCTAAGAAACATACCTTCAGAATGAATTTCATGCAAAATTAATTAAAAATTTTGAACTTGAGAAATTACCGGTTGGGAGTCTACCATAACGAAGTCCAAAAATTTACCGACAACAAATTTTTTTGTGCCGGCATCCTCTGTCTTGTATTTTTTCTCCAAAGAATCTCACAATTCTTTTGCTGTTTTTAGAGGGCTGTAAACATTATATGGCATGTTGTCAAAGCCATTGAGGATGTAATTTCTGTACAGAAAATCAAAATGTTTCCAAGCGTCTACAGTGACAACAACTTGCCGATCACTTTCATCTTCTCTAAGTACTGGAGCCTCTTCACAAAGAAACTGAGCCAAATTTAGAGTTATAAGATAGAATAGCATTTTCTGCTGCCATCTCTTAAACTCAGTGCCATTAAATTTTTTCGGTTTTCCTCCATGATTTATCGGAACTTGAACATGGTTCTAGATAGGGACCGGAGTCGTTGTAACGATCAGATTTGGAGTATTACTTTCAATAGCCATAATATCTGATTAAAAAAATCAAAACACAAATTAATTTTCTAGTTACTAAAACCAGAAAATAAATTATAACACAAAATAATTTTATTTTTCTTATTACTAAAACTAGAAAAATAAAATACCACAATAATTTTCTGTAACACAAATTAATATTCTGCAATTGTTAATGACACTACTATATTACTACTAGTTGTCAAAGAAAATAAACAATATATTACTACTATTTGTATTTTCCAACAAGAATATCACTTTGTGAAAACACAGAAAATTAAATACAATGAAGACACCAAAAAAATAGTCTATCTTAAGATTATTGGACAATCTTCACTGTCTTTGAAGAATAAATTTTGTTTGTGTACTTAACAACAAACGGAGTACAGAAGAAATAAAGGAAATGAGAGAGTTTGTTTGATTACAAAAATCAAACCAGAAAATAAAATAAAATAAATAAAATAGATTTTTATTTTGTTACAAAAACAAAATGAAAATCTGAAACAGAAAAATAATAAAACAGAAATAAATTAATAACTTACCAAATTAATTTTTTGAACAAATTTTTTGATCAAATCCAGTGTTTAACACTGTGTCCTTAAGACAGATTCGTCATTTTCACGGTACTTTCAGAATGTGGACGCCTATCTCCCAAGATAAATTGATCAATAATAAACAGTAGCAGCACTACAAACTGTTTGCACAACGAACACACTTTGTGTTTATATACTTTCTCATAAGAAAATAATGCAACAAAATGTAGAGAATAATTGCAGAATTTTTTTGGACGAAATTGGAAAAAACCGAGTGAGGACTAGTCTATTTATAGATGAAAATGGTGGCTGTTAGGTTTGAACCCAATAGGTATGGTACATGTTCGGACAGATCAACAGATCTGGTTTGAATTTCAAACAGATAAAAACTGTTTTGGGTTTGAATTTGGACAGATTCGGATCTATTCGGAAAGTGAATCGGTACAGCAAATTCTGAAGAGGTGCAACAAATTTGAATTCAAAAAATTGAAATTTAAACTGGACAAATTTTATTTTACCAAAAAAAAAATTGAATTCAAATGTTTTTTTCCCAAAAAGATAAGTATTGGGCCGGACAATCCCAACCTAACCTCACACCACGCGTCCAAGTCCAGTTCGCCCAACTAACCGGACGGACGGTGCGTGTTTATTTTTGGGTCCAGTAGGTTTAGTCCAATTTGCCCATAACCTCTCTCTTCTACAAACTTGAGGTGCCCCTTAGGGCCCTTCGCAAGTTACATGCCCATGCCTTATAAACCCACAAAATTCTTCTTACCAAACCAATGTGGGACAAGCCTTTATTCAAACCTTCTGGAATTTCCACCAAAAACTGCATTTCCATAGAGCTGACTTTGGCTTCAATTTCCCATTCACCCGATAATGGTTTTGAGCAACCAAATATACCATGTGAATTACAACACGGCATAGAACGCGTTAACACTTAGACCAGCCAACTTTGATGCATGTGTCCCACCTAAAAATTAGACCAAAGTTAAGGAAAAATCATATTTTTCAAAACCATTTCTAACAAGAAGAGCATTATTTATGGCAGAGTAGATTTACTACTTGGAATTTGATTAATTTAAGTTAAAAAGGGAGTTATTGATGAGAGGATATCTATAGGAGAAATGAGGAAGATCACAAGGATATATACTTGGGGACAATAAGAAAAAGTCACATGTCACTCAGATTCCCTCCATTATATGGTTGTGAAATAATTTTAAAAATTTATTACTATTTTAAATTTAGAAAGAATAATTATAAATTTTTAAATAATGTAATGAAAATCTTCCATTGTAATTTTAGAATGAAAACGATCAAATTTGAATTCATGTGTTGTTTTGTTGTATAGTGCTACAATTTTAGAAAAAATTTATATTGTGACCCTGCAACAGAAATTTAAAATCTCTACAGTAAATTTAAAATTTTAATTAAATTTTTGATAACTTTTCTCGCACCACAAAGTTTTTCTATATAGCCAGGGGGGTCAATTGAAGAACACCTGCCATAAACGTGAAGGCCAGACTTCTAATTAAATGAACCTTTTTTCTGTTTTGTTTTGTTCAGTTGCTTCTTCAATGCCTTTATGAGTTGTGTTGTGTCTGCCCGGTTGATCTGCTGCTCCCATCCAGATATTTATATATTATATATAGAAAAAAAGGTTTTTAATATAAAAGTTTGTAAGAGCTTCAAATCTCATTCCACAATTGTTAATTTTTGTGATTTTAAAAATATTTAAAATAATTTTATTGGCTAACAAAGTAATTATACATTAAAAAAAAAAAAACAAAAAATCACCTAAAATTTTGAATTACAAGTTCCTAAAATCTCTACCCCAAATATTTCTCTATTTCCTGAATCTCATTTCATAACAAAGTAACTATACATTATAAAAAATATTATACATTAAAAAAAAACACATATTTCATCTCATAATAAAGTACGTAATAACTATTATAAAAGTACTATTATATATATTATAATATATGTCTATTTTATACATTATAAAAAAAATTATAGATTAAAAAGATCAAAAAATATTTTATACATTATAGATTAAAAAGATCAAAGAATTATAAAATTTTATACATTATATTTTATACATCAAAAAATATTATACATTATATATATATATATATATATATGTATATTTTAAAAAATTATAGATTAAAAAGAATGTAAAAACACAATTGCTAATTTTTTTAATTTTAAAAATATTTAATAAAAGTACTATTGGCTAACAAAGCAACTATAGATTAAAAAAAAAAAAAACTAAAATTGCTAATTTTTGTAATTTTAAAAATGTTTAAAAATAATGCTATTGGCTAATAAAGTAACTATAGATTTAAAAAAAAAAATTGAATTACAAGTTCCAAAAATCTCTCCCTTAATATTTATCTCTTTCCTAAATCTCATAATCTATCTATATATGCTATATATTATACCAAAGTGATTTTTCATCTTAGAGGCCCTAAGTATTTCAAAACCTTAAATCTAATTTTTTGATTTTTATTAAAAAAATTAAAACATCTATTGGCTATTCCAAGGACATAAATATTAACATTTAAAATTATTTAATGCAAATATATCGCCAATAAAAAGAAAAAAAGAAAGAAAAAAACACGCAATTCTCAACCTCCCTCTTCCTCTCAAAATAAATCAAGCCTTTATTTAAAAAGAATATAAATCTCATACAATTTTCTCTCTCCTAAAATAAATTTAATGAAAAGCAAACTTTCTCACCTTTCATAAAATGTATATTATTAATATCTTTTACAACTGGTCTAATCTATATAAACATAAAATTAAGCATAAAAGTATCTCCATCATAATAGTCAAATTTTTAGTTAAATTTTAATTAAAAATCTATTTTTCTATTTTAGCTAACCATCTTTTCAAATATATTCCCAAACAAACTCTCTATTCTTTATTTCATTTATTGAGTCATCATTTCCTAGTTACATATAGCTAGTGGTTTGATATTTAACTAAAATAATTAGTCAATAATTGAGTTTGATGAAGTGTATTTCTATAATTTTTTATTATAAAATAGCCAAAAAAATAAAAATAAAAATAACTCTAATGAGCATGATAATGATGCTCTAACATAATATACAAATTGAACCTTATATCTAGATTCTCTCTCTATTCCATAATTAAACACAATTTTATTCCCAAATAAATTTAACCATATCTATACTATAAATACGTTTTTTTTTTAAATCTCATAATTTATTATTTTTTGTAATGATTCCATGATTTATAATTTAGAAAAGGAAAGATGAAAAAAATTATTTTTGTGCACTCTTTTTCACACCATGTGGGTCTCACATCCATGTGAGACATTTGGTAAAACATTTGGGATCGTTAGCATTACTCTTTTCTAAGCCATTCGTGTCTTCCTTGCCCTATAAATATTACCTGTTGGCTTTTTTGGCTTTCAAAGGTTAAAATTGTAATTAGAGCATACCAATAAGGATCAATAAGTCCTTACAGAAATAATAAATGCCAACCAATTAATCAGACAATTGTTTTGAAGTTCTTTTAGCCTTAATGAAGAGAACTTTTACTGGTGGCTTACTTTAGGAGAAAATTCAGAACAACTAATCACAAAAGTAAAAGAAGGAAGGAAATAACAATGTCAGAAAATGAATTTCATTAAGTAAACCAGTGTTTACAAATGTACTTTCACATTTCCAAACCCTCGAAAGGGATTACAGCATGAACAGGCTAACCTGGAACTACTCCTAAGATACTGAAATGCACTGTGGGAAACTAAAGGACTAGAATGTAAAGAATTGGAAAAATGTAAAGTAAAATAGACTGATTTTTGGATCTGGTCTCGGGTCTTGTAAATGTAGCCATCAATGGCTATTTATAGGGAAAAAAACTTCCAGCAATAACTACTCAATAACCACCAAAAACTACCCACTCTTCCACCTTCATTGCCACAATGCCACATATCCCTCAATGTCTTCCACTAAGTCACTTTATCTATCATATTCTTTACATGTGTTTTAACTTTTTCCACCTTGTCTTCCATGTTCCACCATACAAGACCACTAACTTTGTAACTTCTCTTAACTCTTGATTGATCAAGAAAGTGTCACATGTCCTGCAATAATAATAATAATAATAATAATAATAATAATAATAATAATAATAATAATAATAATAATAATAATAATAATACTATTTATGGTGTCAATATTACCCCCGCGGCTCTTTAAAAATGATGTTTATTTGAATTTTTGAAGAGCCGAACTAAGTACATAACTGATATGAGTAATAAAGTGTTTTGAATATCACAATAGCACCAATGAAGTGCTTCAAGGGACACTACACTAAAGGCATATGCTTCGAATTTAATATGAGTGCTTCAAAGTGATCAATTCGAATCAAGAAGCACCAATTTGATTTGGACACAATGCATACCAATCATGTTTGGTATGAGTCATGAGTAGAAGCTTTGTATTTTCATAGGTGGCAAGTTCAAAATTTCAACATGAGACACCAATTTGTAATTAATGAATACATGCACTCACTATGTATAATGTCCAAAAATCATGGCTAATACTTCAATGACATGATAACACTACTATGTTCATTATAAAAAACCTCTCCAAAACTTTGTCGGAATCCTTCAAAGCTTCACTAGCACCCTTCGAAGCTTACTAGAAAGTTCATTATAAAGAAGGACATATTAAAGCCTCCTTGGAGCTACTTCGAAGCTAATTCAGATGCTTAGAAGCCACTCTGAGATGATTTGAAGTTTACTTTCATGTAAAAGTAACAAATGTCTCACTTGACAGTAGCCAATATCATGGCAAAAAATTATGAGACCTCTCAAATTCTTGAAGAGTTGTAATTTAAAGGATGAAAGCCATCCTCTAAAGGTACTACTAGAGGGCCAAAATCATCCTTCAAAGGCTGAAGGTGTCGATAAAGGACTAATTACATCTTTGGAAATACTTGGCAAAGCTTCGAAGGTTCATAACCACAATTATTATTTATTTGTTTATTTATTTATTTTGAAGTTGTTGTTGATCCAAGATGGAGTGCTTCGAAGCTAAAAAATTATGGCAAAAAGGGTTTTCAAAGCACACGCGTTGACCAACAATAAAGCCAAAATGATAGTTGTTTATATATCCACTTCGAAGACAATCTGGAGTATAAAAACGTCATGTCTAATACATAGAAAAGACCAGCTTTTAGTCAAGAATGATGGTTTTCACATTACATGGTAGAAAACAACAAACATGTGAACTCATTGCGTTTTCTATAGAGCTTCTTTTCCCTTGGCCAACTGTAAATTTGTATTGACCACTATTTCACATATAACCATGAAAATAGCCAGGGCCATTATTATTGGTCATTTCTATGCTTCCCATTGTGAAAATGTAGGAAAAAACTCAACAAATATATTTTCTAGACTTTAATATTTTGTTAACCATTTCATCAAAATTAAATTTTGATGTGAACCACAAATCCAAAATGGATTTTGAACAACGAAAATAGTGGTATATGGTGACTTTGGAAATTCAAATATTTTGAGATTTTTCATATTTTCAAAAATTTTAAATCCACTAACCATAGGTTGCTCATCATTTTTAACCAAACTTAGTATAAAAACATGCTCCCTAACAACCTTTTCATGACTTGGCTCTCTACAAATGAATGTATGAACCCCCCGAGCCATATATGGAACATCATTCTTAGCCATGTTTGACTCAAGAACATGCTCTTTTGTTATGTTAATTTCATAATTTGGCTCTTTAAAAACGGGCTCTTGAACTCCCCGAGCCATTGTTGAAGTTATTTTTTCACCAATTTCAGTCATAAAAAACTTGAAAACATTTTGTAAAATCCCACAAAATTCAGTCATTAAAGACTTGGCAAGAAGGATTGATAACTCATGTCTCTATTGACAAATTTTCATATCAAGTTGATGAATTATTCCGATTAAATGGTGTATTTTTTCTTCTACCAAATAATATGATAATGAAGTAACAACTTGAAAATTTTTTTCATCAAGAAAATGGATCTCTTCTTGAAGATTCCATTTTTTTTTCTACTTCAATATATTTCATAAAGATAAATTTGAATGGCAAAATCCATTTCGTTTGTCATTTTTTCTTTCATGCCTTCTTCAAGGCACTCATTGTCTTTTTATCGCTTACGTCTAGCCATTATAATGAGGTCCCACTGGGTGTACCAAAAATATATGTTGGCTTTTTTGGCTTTCGAAGGTCAAAAATTAATTAGAGCGTACCAGTAAGGATCAATAAGTCCTTACAAAAATAATAAATGCCAACCAATTATTCAGACAATTGCTTCGAAGTTCTTTTAGCCTCAATGAAAAAAACTTTTACTGGTGGCTTGTTTTAAGAGAAAAATTCAAAAAAACTGATCACAAAAGTAAAAGGAGTGAGAGAATAGTGTCAAAAAATAAATTTCATTAAGCAAACCAATGTTTACAAATGTTCCTTCACATTTCCAAAGCCTCGAAAGGGATTACAACATGAACAGACTAACTTGGAACTACTCTTAAGAAACTGAAATGCAGTGCGGGAAAGTAAAGGACTAAAATGTAAAAAACTTTAAAATAAAGAACTGGAAAAATGTAAAGTAAAATAGACTAATTTCTAGATTTGGTATTGGGCCTTGTAAATGTAGCCATCAATGGCTATTTATAGGAAAAAAGTTCTAGCAATAACTACCCAATAATCACCTAAAACTACCCACTCTTCCACTTTCATTGCCACAATGCCACATATCCCTCCATGTTTTCCATTAAGTCACTTTGTCTATCATATTCTTCACATGTGCTTTAACTTCTTCCACATTGTCTTCCATGTTCCATCATGCAAGACCACTAACTTTGTAATTTCTCTTTACTCTTGATTGATCAAAAAAGTGCAACGTGTTCTGCAATAATAATAATAGTAATAATAATTATATTACTATTTAAGGTGTCAACAATTACATTCATGGAACGATGAAACTCATTTTTGTTTCCGGTTTTCAGAATTTACTTTTCAGAAAATTCTACTTGTTAGTTTTTCATATTTTTTTGTTTTCATTGGATTTTTTTTAATATTTTAAGCAATTTTTTTTTTTAATTTTTAAACACTCCTAACATAAATACACTTAGAAAGTATAATATTTGCGAAAACAAATCTTTAAAAAATTCACTAAATACCAAAAGTACAAAAAAAAAAAAACCTTTTTCATATTTTTGTGTATTTATTAATTTTTTAAAATATTTTTTCACAAATAAGTAAGGTATGTGACGCCCCAAAATTCGGGTCCATCAAAATATATATTAACAAAAAATTACAGGGTTTTTCTATGGTTACAAGACCCAAAATATATATATATACACATCAGAGTCAAATGTGAAATGGATAGCATTGCCTAAAATTTTACAATTTTACAAAAAATAAAATTTGCAAAGCAAAATGAAAAAAATCCGACGTCGATCCATGCCTGACGCTCCGTCTCTAACTTTTCCCCGACACCTTGCTCGTCGGCGATTGCTTCTGAAATCTGGCATGAAATGCCGGTAGGACGAATAGTCATAAGCAATGACACTCAGTAAAAACACACACACCCTAACTTTCTACAACTCCGAATAATAATGCATTATGGCAGTAACAAATAAAGATATACACGATTACAAGGTAGTGCAGCAAAACGTACAATAATATGTAAAAGAAATATTAAATACTCAAAGGCATTAATAATTTTTAATTTTTGTAAGCGAAAACAATTGATGACAATTATGAGTGTTAGCTGACAATCAATTACATAATTCTAGGAAACTCTCCGTAGAGCGCCATAGTTACTCAACCACAATCACTAAGCAATGGTCACGGGCAATTTTGACTCCCCCTTGGCCAAATATTCAAACGTTACCGCAGTAAGTACCAATGATGCCCATGCACCAGGGTTACATACCCGAGTCGTGACATCATGGTCTGCCCCATGGGAATGGTCTATGTTGTGACACCAGCACCACCAACCTTATATCGCCTATACTGATAAGAGCCAAAATACTTTCACGTGCCACGTTAGGGTTCGAAACTCACTTGTGCAAGGCGAAACTCAAAAGGAACACTCCCCCATCATTATTTCAATACTGTAACAACGGTTACATCATCTTTCCGTTATCAACCAAGTTTCAATACTGTAATAACGGTTACAACATCCTTCCATTATGTCATAATCTATCTATTCTGATATTCAACATGGAAACTCTAAATTTATTAAATAATAATTGTAACACTTTGTGCTTCCTATTTGAGAGGGAAATTTATATGAAAAGTGGGCCGAGCTGGGTAATGGGCCGTTATGGACCACAATACGGAGGGCAGAGTAAAAAGACCTTGAAGATTAGTCCGGTCCCAGAGCCTTGAAGTTAGTCCGGTTCCAGACGGCCCTAAAGTTAATCCGGACCAAGAGAACCCAGTGTTATCTCGGTCCGGGAGGGTACTACGGGTAGCTTGGTCGCCAGGATGCCGCACACAGAGTTAGTCCGGTCACGGTATAGTGCAACTAGCTCTATCAGACCTAGCTAATGGTTAGCATGGTCTAAGCAATACTAAGGTCAATGCTGGGAAAACCGTGGTAGGAGCAGTGAATGGAAGAACCGAGGTAGAGTTATCTCGGTCTAGTCTGCGGCTTAGCATAGCCATGCTTACCTCGGTCATGTTGGAGTCTGGCCATGGTAAAACCATCTCACTTAGTTTAAGCAGTGAAGGGGGTGCTGAAGGATAAGCATTATCTTTCAAGAGTATAAATCCTAGGAGGACTCTACATGGAGGAGTAAGAGTCCTATTAGGATTGTGCCACGCGGAACTTATAAAAGCTCATAACATCACCTATGGAGAGGTAACACACAACTTTGATTCTCGAATACACAGAGCTTTTTGTCTTTGTCTATTTTGCTGACTTAGGCATCAGAGAGGTATCCGGCACACACCCGCCGGCTAGCTCACGTTTGTGTTTTCAGGGAGTAAAGCGACGACGTACGGAGGAGCGCAGACTTGATCAACAGGATTATACGATAAGGTTTATTTCTTTCCCGTACACTATTATAGTGGAACTATATTTGACTTTTTGTTTATCTTGATTAAGAACCTTCTTAGTTGATATTCGAGCCTTGGTTAAGGTATTATCATAGTGGTTGGAGGAGATTGAATCAGAAACTTCAAATTTGAATAATTGTTATTGAGTAATTTTCACTATTTCATCATTTTCTCTCTCCATACTTTGAATCTTGATGTGAGGCTAGAATCATTGGAAAGCTTACTTCCGGGGCTTCAATTTGGACACAAGAACGACCCTAAACGGAGTCCGGGCGAGAGAGTTATACCTGTTTGAATTTTAAGTTTTTGTGCCGGAAGCATGCTCGCTCGAGCGAGATTTTCTTTGCTCGAGCGAACTGCGCGATTTTCAAAGATTCTAGGAGCTTCTTTTGAATGCTCGAGCCAAGCTTCCTTTGCTTGAGCGACCACGTCATTAACAGACATTATAAAGTGACTTTTTGGCCCTAAAACTCTATTTTTTTCTCCCTCTCTTCTTCTCTCATCCTCCAAACCCGAAACCCTAACCTTCCAAATTCTTGATTTCTCTTCTATTTACCCAAGATTCACCCCAAATCTTTCAAGAATGTTGAAGAGCAAGCATACATCAAGACTTCTACTGATTGTTTTGCGATTTTATTGGAATTTCAAGTTAGGTCTTCATCTTGAGCTTCGAATCTTAAGGTAGGGATTTCTTTGCTCCTTTTCAATACCTCATCTATAGATAGATATGTGGTAGATTTTATTGTATAAAAATCATATCCATTATGTATTTCCTTGAAAATCATGAAAAGGGGATCTAGGGTTTGTTATTTGGGAATGAGATTATTAAATTGATTGTTATTTGGGTTAATTGGGAAGTAATCTAGCATGTTTATGTTGAAAGAAGAAAAAGTCCTAATTTAATGTTTTGACTTGATAAATTAAAAAGGGATAAAGTTAAATAATGTTTGTAAATTGTTATTATGGTTTGTGTAAATGTGTTAATAGCTAAAAGGGAAAATTAACTATAGCATTGGAATTATTTTGGATTGATTATATTAAGTTGAGTTGGGTTGTGGCTTGATATCCATGGATTTAATTTTGTGAAATGAAAAGAATGGATTGGGATAAAGGGTGGAGTATGTTAACTTGGGAAATAAGAGAATTGATTTTTTAAAAGAAAGAATGAAATCATATGTGAATTTCAGAAATTAGCTTGAGGTTGGAATATGAATATTTTATTTTACTATTGTTGTTATTGGATTTAAAATCTCATGAGAGTTGAATTATTATAATACGTGTGTTGAATACATACATTTAGAGGTTTTGTCCTTGGTCATCGGTAGAGGATGACATTGTTGTGTTGAATAGTTGTGTGTATGCATTACACTTGTGTTGGTTGTACTTTGTTGAATAGTTTGTGTGTATGCATTACACTTGAGTTGGTTGCACTTTGTCATGTGGTGATGATTGGTAACGTATACTGCGCTGAGAATGAGAGGTACCATTACTTTCTAGCTAGCGCCTGGAGAATTGGCTACGCTTAGAATGAGAGGTACTAGTACTTTCCAGCTAGCGCTTGGAGAACTTGGCAGAGGTACCATTACCTTCTAGTCGGTGTCTGGTAAATTGGCATTTCATTATGGAAAGGTGTATCCTTGGCTTACTGTGCTTAAGGCAGGTAGAGAAGAACTTATTTATCACTATTGTCTCAATGTATCTAGGTATATTATGGGTTATGATGGTTATGGTTCTGAAAGGCCGAGTTGCCTCATTTGTTGAGTAGATAGTTATTGGTTGCCTGTTGTTTCCTTTCTTTTTGTACTAAAGGTATACATGTATAGATATGAATGTGTTGGAAACGGATGTAAGTACTGTATTGAGATTGTGAATAATGTGAAGGACATCAGATGCTTGTGAACATGTTTTAAAAAGGCAAATCGAGTGTACGTCCGGAAAATAGGAGAAAACGTAATGGGCTTGGTGAAATTATTTTCATGAATTTGTTATTGTCATATGAATTTTGGAAAAAGGTAACAAGAAGAAAAAAAAATGAATTGCTTAAGTTATTGAATGAAATGAATGATTTTGAGAAAAGTTCTTATATATGCATATTTCTGTATAAACCGTCACATTATTTATATTGTATGAGACTAAGCATTCATGATCATAGCTATCTGTAAGTTGTTATTGTTTAGGGTCATGTTGGGATCCCTACTAGACTTTATGTTCATCCCACGTTGCTAATCCTTTTTCAAGTGAACGTCGAGAAGTGTTTAAAGGTCATAGATCTTTTTTACTTATTGGCCACGGGGCCTTTTATTTGTAAGCGGAATGCCATCGATGTAAAAGGGTTAAACCCTTTCTCTTAATTTAAAAGATGTAAGCCTACGAGCAATTTATTTAATTATAACTCTTGTTGCATTCATGCTGTACTCGGATGAGAGAATATTTATTTGTGTGTTCTTGTAAATACAAAGAGTTTCCGTATGTTTTCTCTAAAATTGAATCTATAACAATGGTTTGGTAATGGAATCCGAGTAATAAAAAGTCGGGGAGTTACAATAATTTTCTTGATCTCAATAGAACATAACAACATGACACTAAAAATCATGATATCATGCAAGAATAACATTACTCGAGATTTAAGCAAGTTCCAATTTATTCAATAATGTTTCATAGGATTAATTAAAATGTGGCAACCATATACCTCAAAGTCATGAGACCCATCAACTTAGGACATTTTTCAAGTCTAGAATATGCAAATACAACTTCAACACAAAAAATTAGTTTCAAGTGTCATAAACTAACATGTATCTCATAGATTTAAATAAAATAATTTAAATCATGCTTTTCATACCAATTCATTTAATCATGCCTTTGAACACCTAAGAATAAATAACACAAAGGTAATAATTTTTAGTGTTTTTTCTTTTAGAATAACAGGCCAAAAGAATGAATTTGTAAACCATTTAGGATCTCTTTAGGTTCTTTCATTTCAAATTTTCTTTTATAAGTTGTATAACATAACCAGAGATTTTATCTATAGGCCATTTACTATGTTTTGTCCATATTCTCAATAGTTAACGGTTCTAGTGAACAATACGAGCTCATACTAAATAATGTCAAATGACTACGATATTTTTATTGGAGATATTTCAATAAGTTAGGAAGATATTTCAAGGAGAACTCTAGAGCTGAAAATAAATTTATGATGGAGAACTCATTTTTGGAAGAAAACTGGTATATTCAAACAGTGAGTTCAGCAGACTCCAGCACAGGTAGACTGAGTTAGAAAAATGAACAGAGATATCAAACGATGTCCAAATTATGTGAGACTAAAACCATTGAAAGGTATTTGAGTTAGGGATATTTTATCAGAAGGATGAAAAGTCTAAAAATCACATCAAAGGGGTGAAAATATAGGTTCAAGCAGTACTGGTCTGTTCTTGTTGCGTTTTAGAAAAATGATCATAACTCTCTCAATAATTAATATTTTTCAGTGATTCTTGTGTACATAGAAAGGTATCTCATATATCTAACATTTGGAATTGTTTTCACTCCATAAGGAGTTTTTTTTTTTTGAGAAAATGGCATAGAAACAAAGTGAGGGTTAACTACTACTCCCAGAAATCTGTAGGATCCAACCGTAAAGACAAGAGGTTTTTGAAACTCAACACGCATCCCATGAACTTACCAAAATGTGAGTATACCAATAACTTATTGATAGAGGGTATATCAAAACTTCAGAGTAAAATTAAAGAAAATCAGCAAAGTTAATGCATATGAACAGAATCAGAGCAGATAGAGGCTAAAATCATACCAGGTGTTAAGCTCTACTCCTATTCAATTAATTTTCACCATACACATACATGATACAAAAATACATAATCAAAACAACCAAATATCAGATATATGGGAGGAGAACGCAAGGGTGTTCGGGTGTTCTTACATTGCTTGCTAGCTTTCAACTTCTCCTTTCTAGCTCTCTTTTATTTCCTCTCTTCTTCTTTAGCCATGTGTGTGTGTGTGTGCGTGTGTGTGTGTGTGTTTGAAAGGGGCTAAAGGGATTACAATATAGGAAATGAGAAGGAGACATAAAAGTATATTTGTCTCTTCTAGGGGTTTGAATGTGAGGCAAAACTTGCATGCTTGCAAGTCTTCCTTGGGAGTTTGGGAAGTATTAGCATGCCTAGACAATTCTTGCTTGGGAAGAGCAAAGGGGAGACACAAGTGTATGGGGGAAAGAAGAGGGGACAAGTCATAAATATTGATTTGTCCTCCTCAAGATTCTTTAAGACCAAATACAAATACATATATATATATATATATATTCATGTATTTATACACATTAATATACATGGTACTAGAGAATATACAAAATACATCTATACTAATACACATGGTATAAGCAATTAATAAATTAAAAAAGAAATATAATATATGTAATCATATTTCTAGGGTTTATATGCATCAGAACAAAAATTCAGCGCTTAAAATGGGCTAATAAAAAACTTTGGGTTCAGAGAATAATTATTAGAATTTGAGGCCTCTACAAATGCAATTAAAGAATTGTAGGACTAAATATACCATTAGCAGCGAGGGAAATCTATTAAAGAAATTCGTCATGAAAATTTATTACCGAAATATATTACAAAAATAGGTAGCTAAAAATAATTTACCATATAAATTAATAAATAAAAATTCGGGTTCTCACAACTTATCCCCCTTAAACAAATATCGTCCTCGAAATTTCTAGGTCTCTTAGTGGTTCGAAGGGTTAAGATTGGATTTGGTAAGAGTCTTTGTTGCCCTGATGGAAGGATAGCGTTAGGTCACTGGTCCTTCAACATAAGATGGCGCGTCAAGCTGTCGAGATTCGTAAAATTCTTGAACTTTTCACCGTATAGGTGATGATGCCACTGTTTCTGTTTGAAAATCACAGTTACAACGTCATGGCGTGGTAGTATTATAAGTCATTGCTTGAGAGAATGTACACATTCTCACCAATAATTAGTCTCGTTGACTATTTGGTAGGTTGCTGGTGTTCTTGTGTTCGTCGAGTTGTCGCAATCAGGGAGGTTGACCTACCCTCCTTAAAAAAATTAAAACGCCTCATTGAATGCATAAGTGATTTCCGTCTTCGAGTAACCGTCGATCATGGCATGGTGTACAGATGATCAACTTGTGTCCAAGATGATGCTGGTGTGGACACCTTCATGCCTCGGTGTTTTCTTGGAATGAGTCTGGTTTTGATAGGTTACCTTCTTATGAGTCTGGTTTTGACAGGTTACCTTCTTACTTTTGTTCAACAAATCGATTTGCTCTTGTTTAGCAGATTGACACTCGACAAGTTCACTCGTACAAGGCTTCACAAAGTTCCATGTTAATATTGTCTTGGGAATCAAATTGTTGTATGCAAACTCTTCGAACAACAAGTGTGCTTTTCCTAACCTCTTCTGAATTCTATGATGCAAGATCGCAATATCAATTCCAGTCTAAATCATCCTTCCCGATTGCT
Source organism: Camellia sinensis (assembly GCF_055761805.1). NCBI lineage: Eukaryota > Viridiplantae > Streptophyta > Magnoliopsida > Ericales > Theaceae > Camellia > Camellia sinensis. The sequence goes on from NC_138966.1 coordinate 22,422,246, forward strand.
TGATAGTTAAGGGTGAAATGTTGTACTATAGTATAGCTTTGTTCCTATGGTCTTCTTGCAAGATCTGCCACAGTTGGAAAGTAATTTGATAGTCGCGATATTAATCGACACTCCGTATAATCGAATGAATCCTAAATAATTGATTAAGAGGCTACCTTATTGAAAGTAGATTAGAGTACATAAGCGACACAATTTTTTTTTTTTTTAGATTAATTGTCTAGAAATCAGGATCTTGGAAATGAAATAAGGGTTCATGATAAATGATCGACACTTGTCATAAAGTAAAGTTTATACAACAATATTTCACAACTTGTTTAAAAAAATCGAGGATTATTGAATCAATGGCAGACATCACTTTAATGAGCAAGGAGAATGTGTTATTCATCTAAATGGAAAAGTTAGATTAAAATGATAGATTTTATTAAAGTCAAAGAAAGAAGAAAATAAAAAGAATCATAATATGGTAGAAGTTACCGAATAAGGGGAATTGACCTTATAGCAATGAAGAGGATCTGAGACTTACAGAATTTGAATGGCACAATGAAGAATGCTTCAATTTGGCAAGAAAATGATGTTAACTATAGAAAAAGGATATTTGGAGTGAAACTAGTGTCATCAATTTGTCACCAAGATAAAAGTGAAGAAGAGTGAGATTTCTAAACTTCTTGCAAATATTTACAGAACCAGACTATGTAGGAGAAAGGGTCAGGTTTCCAAGAAGAGAGTGATTTTGAAATATCTCTTACAATAATCATTGAAAAACTAAGTGATTCATGATTTGGAATAGATTTAATTTCAACAATTCCCAAACAACCAAAACTAGCAATCTAAATCATCTAGCACGTACGAGAGTGATTTAGATTGTTGTTCTACAAATAATAAATCGACATAAACGATTTTTATGTGGAAAAAACTAGAGTTGAAGTACCTCTAATTGTGATAAAAAATCACGGGCGAAACGCCACTAATCAATCCACTATGAAGAAAGAAGGAACACAAATTTACCAAACGATTTACCCAAATTCTATAAAATTGTCTTCAATAATCCGTGTCTCTTTCGCCAACGCCTTCATCTCGGAATTGATCAACTTGATATTGAATCCATAACATCCATGTCGAATCAATGACCACGAGCAGCTTCGAACTCCTTCAAACACTCCACGCTTGAATCTCTGGAATCCATCGAAGAAGAACACTCTTGTGTAGAACTATCAAACAATCCTTTGATGTATCCTTATCAAACCATGAGTTAAACTCAAGTAATCATCAAAGAAACTAGCAAAGATACTCCAGATGAAAACCCCAATTGCCTCAAAGAAGATCTAGAAGTTGTACCCCAAAATCTGACTAAAACTCAGCTTTATAGCAAACAGGGCCGCGAAGGTCGCTCGAGCGCAGGATCTTTTGCTCGAGCGATGAGACTGATACGTGTGTAATCTTTAAGTGTCTTCGCTCGAGACACCAAAAGGTTTGCTCGAGCACACAATAACCCTTCTCAGTATTTTTGCAAACACTGAAAGCAACTAGGACCAAAGTTTCTTCGCTCGAGCCAGGCTTCCTTTGCTCGAGCGAGCAAGCCAAATTTCCAAGAACCTTTACAACTCCCCTTTTGTCAATTCCAAACAAAACATTCTAACAAGTTTTCCTAGAAAACACATGCACTAGAGCTAACAACTAACCATACACAAACATTACAGAACTAGTCTAAACCAATCAAGTGTATGAAAACATCCTTGAAGAAACATCCTGAAAAAAAAACTTAATCCAAGGCCCTGGGAATAGATAGATGGATCAATCATGACTAAATAACAAATCAAGATAACCAGATAAAAAGTTAAAATCCAAACTTGATTAGTCTAATGCATATCCAAACTTGATTAGTCCATATAACCAGATAAAATAGTTAAAGTCCAAACTTGATTAGTCTAATGCATACCCAATATCCCACATACCCAATATCCCACAGCTATACCAAACTTGATTAGTCTAATGCATATCCAAACTTGATTAGTCAAGATAACCAAATAAAAAAGTTAAAGTCCAAACTTGATTAGTCTAATGCATACCCAATATCCCACAAATATACAATATCCTACAGCTATACCAAAGCTACACTCTCCCTTTTTGACCTGGAGAGACAAAGGTAAGAGTAAGCACACAAAAAATATGCAGGCCAGAATGATATTCAAAACAGCAAGAAAACAAAACTATCCAAAAACCAAGAAAAAGAGAGAAGATCAGTAATCACTGCAAGGACAGAGGTGGCTACTGTTGTATCTGCAATAGGGAAAGGATTTGAGCAAGCATGGTGGTCTGCTGATCAAGGCATCCATCAAACGTGTCGAGCCGGGCATCCATCTTGTTATCCCAGATAGGCAACCCAAGAGGGGGGCTGAATTGGGTTATTAAAAATTTCACAATATTAAAGTTAACACAATATTCATAATTTTAATAAAAAAACAGAATAATAATTATCAATATAAAAGTAAGAGAGATAGGGAGAGAAAATCAAACACTGCGATTTATAGTGGTTCGGCACGCAAGGCCTACGTCCACTCCCCAAGGAGCCTCCTTGAGAGTTTCTTTACTATCAATTGAATAAATACACCACCAAGCTTGTGGATTTGGCACAGGACTTACTCTTATCTATTGAGCCTCATTCAACAATAAATGCCTTACCCTTACAAAATCTCTTACAAAGAGTAGATATGAAAGTGTAAGAACAAAGGCTAGACTTAGATTTGAAAGTGAAAGAGCAGAATAAAATATACTCAGAATTTTGGAGCTCATAGAAAATTTTCTTTTCAAGTTCTTGATTTTTCTCCACACATAACACTTCTATTTATACACAAAAATATACCCGTTGGACGCTCCTTGTTGACATCATGGATGACATCTATTTGTTTCAACTTTTCATCATGAGGCATCCTTTGTTTCAACTTGTCATCATGAGGCATCTTTTCTTTTTGTCAAACATAGTGGCGGAATTTGAACAAAACTCACAAACATGTGGGTTTTGACTAATATATATATATATATATATGAGGTAAAAAAAATCCTACAAAGTCCATATTATAAAGATGTAACTTTAACATTCAAATTCAAACTTCAACATGTGAATTAAAATTCAATATTATATCATGTATGATTTTCCACATGCTAATAAGTAATGTTTCCACACACTAATATATATGATACAATCAATGTTGTGTAAAATATAATTGCTTTCGTGATGTATGCTATTATATGTATTATATATATATAATGTTATGTATATAATGTTCTAATCAAATATTTGCATACACAAAAAAAATCTCTTTAAATAATATTTATGATGGATTTGAAAATATATGCCCTTTTCAAAATATTGTATATGTTGTAGATATTTTAAACTAAATATATCCTACCACTCCATATCAATTTTGTCAAGACAACCTGTCAATATCAAGTTTGTCAAAATAATAAAACTAATCAATTTGTCAAAAGATGAATAGTAATCAGCCTTATTTTTCAAAAAGTGAATAGTAAAGTTTTCAAAATATTTCCATTTAAATAATAGTTATAAAAAAATATATCATACAACTTATATTTTAAATAGATAATATTTTGTGTCAAATAATATGTATATTAAACAATCCAGATTTTTGCAAATAATATTTTAGACATCATCAAAATTAAATAATATGATTAACACATCTGATCAAGGCGGTGTGTGATGGACTTATTGAATTGACGAAGCTGGCAGTGAAAGGATTGGGGATGCATATCTATCGCACATGTATCTGTCGCATTAAGCTCGGCCTCCTCGACAAGTGGATCATCACCTGCATCAGAAACCCCAGCCCCGGACGACCCCCCTTGACATGGGCTTGACTCTGGAAACAGTCTGTTTGGTGATAGGTTTAATGGGAGACGCAAACTCGTCACCATCAAATGTAGGGACACCTAGAGAACAGAGGAAGCAGTTTATCAAACAGCCGTAAGGTAGACCCAAGGATTTACGACCCTCAAATACGTCGATCATTTTGGCCACAATTATTTTAGAAAGGTTGATGGTGAGGCAGTGGTCAATGCAATACAAAACATAACCCTGATCTTGGGTAATGTTAGAAGAATGAGTGGTGACATGAATGTTGGCATAGACAATGATATTTAGAAGGCGAAATTGGGGAAGAAGCTCATTTTTCCAAATGAGCGCCCTAGCTATCCAAGTCCGGGGAGTGCCATATAATTCAGTGGCGACCATGTCAAAATCAACAATATTACGGGTAGTAAGAAATAGATAGTGGTAGTTCCGAACTTCAAGGTCAAGAAACTTCCTAATGACATCCGCATCAATGAACAGTTCTTTATTGTGAACCCAGGTGTGAAAGGAATGGGCTATCTTGCTGATGGAATGCATGTTACAATAAAATTCCCGGATCCAACTAAGGTTTTGTAGACCGGAGAAATGAAGGACTTGGTCACCGCCCAAAACATCAAATACAGACTAGATGGGGATAGACTTGAAAGCACTGGGTTGGACATTCCATTCTAAATGAACTGTTCGAGACTCATAAAAATCCATATAGAGGTTGGATTTGTCTTTGGAGAGGAATTTGTCGGTATTGTAAGTTGGACGGGACACGGTGGTTTTGCGGCATTTGGAAGATGTTGCCATGACTGACAGATTCAGGGAAGACCACCACAATAAAAACCCCAAAACCAACCCACCAAGACAGAACCAAAGTCCAAAAGCAACAAAGTGAGTCAACCCCTAAAAGCAAACAATTACAACACAAACCATTAGTGCATCAGGGTTAGTTCAGCAAAATTACAAAAATCGAACTCCAACATTATATCAGAGGATTCATTCATAGCATTATATCGGAAAATCAACCCCACTGTGTAAGCAAGGGTAGCAGGAAAAAAAAAAACTAGAAGGTGAACAATGATAAAAAAAAAAAGAAAAAAAAAACCAAGACTAGCAACTAATCTACCACATACACCAAAAACCAAAATCCTACCATTAGAATGTGGCACAGAATAAAGCATAAACACTGTAATAGGTGGACGGTAGGGTAAGTGAAGCAAAAAAAAAAAAAACCTAACTAGCACACAGTGTAGAGAGGATACACAATATCGAGCAAACAACCAAAAATAAATAAATACATAAATAAAAAGAAAAAAGAAAACCAAAGAACAAACACAAAAGAAACCCTAGAGTTCAAAGACATAATCCCGACGCGGTACAAAGATGAAGAGAGAGAACATGAGGAAAAAAATTGACGAGAAGAGAGAGGAACTTACCAAAAATCGGAGAAGGAGAGGCTTGATTAAAGAGAAAAAACACCCAACACCAGTGAAATTCAAGGCGTGAACCGCAATAGAGAGGGAATCGCCCTAGGAGAGAGAAGGCACTCGAAAAAATGGGGGAGAATGGGACTGAAAGGACAAAAGGCAAACTTTATACCAGGATAGGTCGTTTGAGCGAGAAGATTATTGCTCAAGCGAAGATACTTACGCGCTGGGGTCACTCGAGCCAAAACTTAGTCGCTCGAGCCAGAAAAACACACTCTCAGAATCTACACCACCTATAAAAGTACTTGATTGAAGGATTTTTCGCTCGAGTGTAAGAACCCTCGCTTGAGTGGAGGGGAAAAAATGTGGCACCCTAAAAACCACCCTGCTGAGCAGTTTAAGAACACTCCAATTGACAAGTATGTCCTGAAACAAGTAAGGATTAGTAGATTAGTCATAATGTGGCACTAAGATGAAATAATCCAAATACCATGAAGTCTACAATCTTGTAATGTAGACAACATGAAGCACGATATCATGAGCAAAACATGTAAACATGGATCAATGAGCATAAGTTACATATGAATACACAACTCAAAAGTAAACATGAAAGCTCACATACTGAATTTGTGTGTGTGCAATCCTTGAGAGTCCATAACTACTAGAGTTAATCCTAGTAGTGATCGGATGGCTGGACTTCTGGCACAAGAATCTAAACATCACTGAGAAAAGTCAAACCACCAGTAATTAAGGGGTATTTGCTGAGCAAAAGTAGAGGCTCATTGGGTTTTTGTGACTTTTCTTTCTTTTGGGTACTCGCTGGCGGCTTGCACGCTCAAGATTATAGAGACCAAACCAAAGAAACATGAAAAAAATTAGAATGGCTTGGTTGTTGCCTCTAAGGTAGCCTTTTCCTAATGCCTGGACATTAAGGAAGTGAGAGAGAAATCATAGAAGTGAAAATAGATTATGGGTGGTTAAGAGACTCAACATCACCCATGATATACCAATATAGGTCAATTCCTCTAGAAATCCATAAGAGACAATGTTAGAAGTCTATAGAGAAATTTGATCACTTATGTGGAAACCCCTGCATCATTTTATCTCAAGAATGTATACAGAATGAGATCATGAATTCAATAAGCATATGTATTCAAAATGAGCTATGGACAAAGATAAATGAAATCTTGCGAGTAGCATGAGTGATGTTCATTTAAGTCTAAGTGCAAAGATGACAAGAATCAATGATAATGAGATTATAGCATCCAAATACACAGAAAGCCAATCACTCTTACCCACTCAAGTAACAAGTCACACTCTAGTTAATGAGTACTACACCCAAGGTCTTTATAAGGAATTCAAACCTAAGAAGATCAAGGGGTTTTGTAAAAATATTAGCTTTTTGATGCTTAGTGAGTACATGTTCAAGAACTACAAGGCCCTTCTCTACTAACTCTCGAATGAAATGATGACGAATGTCAATATGTTTAGTGCGAGAGTGTTCGACTAGATTTTTAGAGATGTTAATGGCACTTGTATTATCACTGAAAAGGTGAGAATGTCTTGGTCTATACCATAATCATGAAGCATTTGCTTCATCCACAACATTTGTGCACAACCACTCCCTACAGTAATGTACTCAGCCTCGGTGGTCGAAAGAGAGATGGCATTTTTCTTTTTGCTTTGCCAGGCAACTAGATTATTCCCAAGGTAAAAACACTTTCCGAATGTGCTCTTCCGATTATTAGCACACCCTGCCTAGTTGGCATCAGAAAAACCAGTGATTTCGGCTATAATGTCGGTCGAAACCAAATCCCATATCCCAATGTTCGACTCACATACTTAATGATGCGTTTGATAGCAAGAAGATGGGATTATTTAGGATAGGCTTGGTAACAAGCACAAACACCTACACTAAATGCAATGTCACGCTGATTGGCCGTGAGGTACAAAAGACTCCCTATCATGCTTTTATAAAAAATAGGATCAATATCAGTGCCGGAGAAGTCTTTGGAGAGGTGAAGACTGGTTCTCATGGGGGTTCGAGCATGTTTGGCCGACTCTAGACCGACCTTAGTCACAAGGTGTTTAGCATACTTGGTCTGAAAGACAAACATACCTGAAGGTGACTGTTTAATTTAGAGACCAAAGAAAAAAGACAATTCCCCCATCATGCTCATATCAAACTCATGTGTCATGCAATCTGAGACATATTTCGCAAGAGAATTAGAAGTGGATCCAAACACAATATCATCAACATAAATTTGAGCAACAAGCATATAGACTTAGTATGTTTCATAAAGAAGGTCTTGTCTACATTACCCATTTGAAAATCATTGTCAATAAGGAAGGTAGTAAGTCTATTATATCGAGCCCAAGGTGCTTGTTTCAACCCATATAAAGCTTTGTCTAACTTGTAGACATGGTTTGGAAATTTTGGGTCCTTAAACCCTTTTGGTTGCTCAACATAAGCCTCTTTTTTTAAGTACCCATTCAGAAAGGCACTTTTCACATATATTTGAAACAATTTGATTCTTAGAAAGCATGCAACACCAAGTAAAATACGAATAGATTCGAGAAACGTCTCATCATAGTCAACACCCTCTACTTGTGTGTAGCCTTGAGCAACCAACCTAGCTTTATTTCTAACCACAGTACCATTCGTATTAGATTTATTTTTAAATATCCACTTGGTCCCTATCACATTCATGTCTCTAGGTCGGGCAACAAGAGTCCAAACTTGGTTATGTTCAAATTGACCTAATTCTTCATGTATAACATTGACCCAACTATCATCTAGTAGGGCCTATTTTATATTCTTAGGTTCAATTAATGAAACATAACACATATGAGATACCTCCTCTCGAATTTGTTTTTAGGTTTTCATTCAGTCTGAGACATTTCCAATCACCTGTTGAACCGGATGATTTAGTTTAACCCTTGTTGATGGCTTCAAACTAGGACTGGTAGTGATTTGAGCATCGGTGGTGGTGTCTCTTTGTGCACTCTTTGAATTAGGACTTGCCAAAGGGGTTGGTGCTTCTTGAGCTTGGTCCTGTGCTTTTCCTTGACTTTGTGGTTTAGTATCCAGAATTCGAGGAACACCTTCTTTTTCATGTATAGATATAATAGGAGAACCTATGTCATTTACAACCACATTGATCGATTCCATTAAAGATAAAGTACGTAGGTTATAGACATGAAAAGCTCTATTAGTAGTTGAATACCCTAGAAAAATACCTTTATCACTTTGGGAGTCAAATTTGCCCAAAGGCTCTCTATCTTTGAAAATATAACTTTTACTTCCAAAAGTTTTGAAGTATTTGACATTAGGTTTCAACCTTTTCCACAATTCATATGGAGTTTGTAAAATGCCAGGCCTTAAATACACACGATTCACAACATAAACAACTGTATTTAAGGCTTCAACCCAAAACTTGGGAGGAACTTTCTTGCCAAGGAGCATGACCCTAGCCATCTCTTGAACAACCCTGTTTCTCCTCTCAACAACTCCATTTTGTTGTGGAATGATAGGTGTAGAAAATTCATGCTTAATTCCAAGCGCATCACAAAAATTCGAGAATGAGCTATTTTCAAATTCACGACCATGATTAGTTTGGATTCTTATGATATGCCCAATAGAAACACCTTGTTCATTCTGGATTTTAAGGACCAAAGACTTGAAAGCATCAAACGTATCAGATTTTTCTCTTAAAAAGTTAACCCAAGAAAAACGAGTATAATCATCAACTGTTAAAAAGAAAAATCTTTTATCTCCAATGCTTTCAGTACGAGTGGGCTCCATATGATCCATATTCAAGAGGACGCTTGGTTGTTAAGCTATTCACCTTTTTGTGAAGGGCATGAGTTTGCTTCCCTAATTGACATGGCCCACACACATGGTTCACATTCTTACCCATTTTGGGTACTCCTCTCACAATTTCCTAGTTGGCAATCTTAGTTAGGTCTTTGAAATTCATATGACCTAACCTTTGATGCCATAAGTCAAGATTACTTACGATGGCCGAATGGCAAATAAGATCATTTGTGGTAACAATCCCATCATAGTTATCAGATGTGCGAACCCCATGCATGACAGTATTTCCCTTTTTATCCAAAATTTCACATTTATTTTTTGAAAATAATACTTCATGATGAGAATCACACATTTGACTAATGCTCAAAAGATTAGCCTTAAGGCCATCAACAAGTAAGACATTTTCAAGCTTGGGAAGACTAGCCACACTTATAGATCCATTACCAATGACTGTAGAAGTGCCGCCATCTCCAAAGGTAACAATTCCTCCTTCATATGTCTCAAGAGATGTGAAGTAGGATTTGTCACTTGGCATGTGACGAGAGCACCCACTATCAAGATACCACATGTGTGAGTCACGTGCTTTTAGAGCAGTGTGAACAACAAAACAAGTTAGGTCAGTTTTTCTCACCCATAACTTTTTGGTCTTAATAGAAACAGGACTGGTGGTCTTGGTAAAAGTCTTAGCATTATGAACACCAACATGAATCTTGGTATTTTGCCTATTCATGTAAGATCATCTCCTAACCCATGAAGTATTAGAATTTCTTCCTTTTTGAGAAATGTTACCAAACAACTCATAACAATAAGGGCAAATGTGGCCATACCTACTACAATGATGACAAACAAAAACAGTTTTTACCTCCCTTTTGTTGATCTTACCCCCTTTAGGTTGATGGAGAGATTTATCATCATGTTGAACCTTTAACTTTCTCTTTGCTTGAGTCTTGATATCATGTGATGTATAGGCCTTTTTCTTTTGAAGTCTTGCCTTACCATAGCCTATTCCACTTTTGTCACAACTCATTTGTTGAGACCCGATGATGTCTTCCAATGTCTTTGACCCTCTATTCCACATATCAATAGTGGCTATAACATCTTTGAGTTTTTCCTCTTTCTGACCAACTAGCTCTTCCAGTGCAACTTGTGTCATCTCAAGAAATTCATCCTTTCTTCATATGTGGCATAGATTTACAGAAGTTCATTCCTTTTGGTTTCACAAGTCAAGAGCTTTGCACAGAGATCTTGTCTATCACTTGAGATATTGATGACATCTTTCCTTGCTGCTGAATTCTCTTACTTTAGCTTGACATTCTCACTCTCACATGCTTTAAGTTTGATAGTGAGTTTGTCATTCATCTTGGATAGGTTTAAAGATTCACTATATAGCTTTTCATAGGCTTATTGAAGTTCATCACCATTACTCTCATCATTATCTGCCGAGGTTTCATCTTCTTTTTTTTGGTTCCCTTTTTCTTTGAGTGCATCCAACCGAGCAACTAAGGTATGAACATTGCTGGATGGTTGTGAAGATGACTCATCTTTTATGAAATTGCATATGACCATCCCAAGCTTCTTTGGCATTCTTGCAGTGAGCAATCTGTTGTTGCACTTCTTCAGAAATGGCTTCCCAGATGGTGTTTAGAACTCTTTTATTGCTTTCCATGTAATCTCTTTCAACAGCACTCTACTCCTCAGTTGGCTTGTTAACCTTTTGGTTGGTGATAGGATCGATTACAAATGGTGCTTTAACATTCTTCTTAATTGTACGCCAACACTCAAAATCAAAGGCTCTGAGATAGACTCTCATTCTACACTTCCAATACAAGTAATTGCTGCCATCAAAAGCAGGAGCACGATGCACACTAGGCCCATGAGCAAACTCAATTGGCTTTGCAGTTGATTGACTGATGCAAGGGTAGAATGCCATGTAGGTACTATCTCCATCTGCACTGGATTCGATTTCTTTAGCTTCTTGCTTTGACCCACTTTCATCATCCCAATTCATTGTGTAGACTTTCTTTTGGTTCTTTTTTAACGGACATTCAAGTGCGATATGCCCAAACCCTTGGCATTTATAGCACTTGACACCTTGTCCTCGCACATTCTTCTTCTCAGCTATCTAAGCACCTTTTGGTGGAAAAGTTTTGGTTTTTTGATTACTCTTATCTTTTGAACTAGAGTCCTTGAAATTAGGCTTCTTTTTCTTTAATTTCTTTTTGAATTGTTTAGTAAACATAGCCGTCATTTCGAATTCTAGATCAATTTCAACCTCGGGGTTCTTAGTAGTCTCATGAGCACTAGTAAAAGCCACACTATCTTTTTGTTTTTTCTTAGAAATCTGGTAGACTTCATAAGTGTGCATGTTTCCAACCAACTGATCAAGCTTAAGGTTTTCAACATCTTGAGCCTCCTCTATAGTTGTTACTTTTGATTGGAACCTATCGGGTAAGGACCTCAAAATTTTTCCAACAATTTTAGATTCATGAATTTTTTGACCGAGTGTGAAATAGGAAGTCACGATGTCACTAAGTTTGGCATAAAAATCATCAAATATCTCATCATTTCGTATAAAAAGAGTTTCAAAGGAAGAGGTGAGACATTAAGTTTTGATATTTTAACAGCAGTAGTATCCTTGTGAATTGCTTCAAGAATGTCCCAAGCCTCTTTTGCTACTTCACACGTACAAATGCGACGAAACTCTTTGTGTGTGATGGATCAAAAGAGAGAATTGAGTGCTTTATAGTTCTAACTCAAGTTTTGATAATCAAAGGCGTCCCATTTATCAAGTGGTTTAGGGATATCAACACCATCGATGGTAACACTAGGTTCGCTCCACCCATAGATGACACAGTGCCAAACTTTCTCATCAATAGATTTTAAAAATGCTCTCATGCGAGCTTTCCAATAAGAATAGTTTGTCTCGTCAAGTAAAGGAGGTCTATGGGTTGAGTTACCTTCACGAATTGAATCCATGATACGAATCACACAAAATCACACTCTTATAGTTTTATTAAAAACAAAGAGTGACTTACTCTGATACCAATTAAAAAACTACGTGATTCGTGATTTGTAATAGATTTAATTTCAACAATTCCCTAACAACCAAAACTAGCAATCTAAATCATCGAGCTCGTACGAGAGTGATTTAGATTGTTGTTCCATAAATAATAAATCGACACAAACGATTTTTACGTGAAAAGAACCACAGTTGGAGTACTTCTGTAGCTTGCTTTTCGTTCTCGTTTTAGATACGATTAGCCCTATAGTTTGGACTCCCGTAGTTTTGAATCTGATTTCACAAGTGCAATGTGAAAAATAGGTGAAACAAATGAGTCCAAATCCAACAATTTGGAAAATCGAGTTTGAATCAAAAATTGCCAAAAAGTGGACCGCTTTGTCAGATTACAGAGTTGCCACCTAAATATTTCTGAAAAATTTAGAAAACCCGAGACTCGTGCCAAAGGCCACTTATCCGTCATTACCAAAGTGTCTCGGCTCGGGAACTTAGGTATGAGAGGAGAAGGTCATGGATTGAACACACCATTCACCCGATCAAAGATCGGCCTCTACTAATCATGGCGTGATTCTTATTTACATTATATGCTCTTGTTCTAATTATTATGCTATCTTTACTAGGTGATGCAATCAAGTATAGACTAATTCACAAAATTTGGAATGTTTTGATTTCATGTTTATTTTGAAAATTGTTTGAATATGTACTACTTGGAAAAGTGATTTCGTATGTACATTAATCAAAATCATCCAACTTATGTGAATAAGCCTTCATATACAGGCATTCAAGAAATATATCAGTTAATCACTTAGCCTCATGGTATTATGTTTGACATGGAAACAATCACACGTATGCAATATGCTAAGGCGATAAATGCTCACCTAGTACTCCAAGGCAAGCCAAAAGAAATAAAATGGTTAAAAAAATGCATGATCCTAACAATGTAAAATAACTAATGCAACACATACGAAATGCAACTAATAGGCTCTAGTATGACATGTGAATCAATTTGATAGTATGCAATTAGCATGTTTTTGAGTAATAAAGAACCACAAAGTTAGAATGATGTACCGAGCCAAATGCATGCAAAAAATAATATGGTAAGCATGGTAATGATACGAACACTGTAAAATATGATGCTATTATTATAAGCGGATAAATAAAAGGGAGAAAGCAATGAGGGTTGGAAGACATACACAATATTATAACTTGCCCTCACGCAGGAGGGTCCGAATAAACGTCATACCTTAAACTAATTATTACAATACCAAATAAATTAATTAACTAAACTAACTACTTATTACAATTTAAAATTAATCTAAGTAATGAACAAATTATTACAAGCCGTTACAAATTAAGGAATTTAACTAATTAATGAACAATATACTATTAAGCATAATTTAACGGGCTATGCGGAACGAAGAATCGCTCATGCATGAATGCGAATTCCAATCCGAGGATGCCTCTGTTTTGCTGCTAGAACTTTTCTGTTCGCAGTTAGAAAATTACTCTGTTTTCACCCTTAGCCTCTGCTCTGTTCTGCCATAAAAATGGCACTGCTTGGTCAACAAAAGGTGGCCGGCCGGCTAGATAAAGTGGTCAGTCAGATGGTCAGGTGGCTGGCCGGCCACTATTTTGGGGGTCTATCTTGCTGCAGCAGAAAGGAAACAGAGCACAAACAGAGTGTTTCCAGGGGCTGTTTGTCATTTCTGCCTCTCTTTATCATTAAACAGATCAAAGTAAAGGTAGGCTCGATTCGCAAACCACCAATACGCGAACTCGTTGCGTGATTATCTATGAATCGACGGGACAAAAGCTTAATAAATGAAAATAAAAGACCATTAAGAACCTCCTCCCTATCATGGAGTTGCCTCTCTAGGGAGGTGGTAGAGATCACTTCTCGAGTCATTAACATCACTAATGTGTATATAATGACTCGAGACGCGATAGGTTCAATTAACATCCGATTGAACCCAAACCAAATTTTATTACTCTTGCTTCTTTTAGTCCAATTTTATTAGCCTCTTTTAATTACCTTTCCATTCTTTAATAAATTAGTCCAAAAATGAGAGTTAAGTCCACTAAAAGGAGGGAAGTGTCAAACAAGAAGTTGTTTTCGGCATGAAAAAGATGTAATACCTTAGTAATGAACCTCCGAAGAGATTAAACCACTAAGCATAGAATCGTCTCTTTCTCAAGATTAAACAACATTCATTTGAAATGATTCTCAAATAAAGAAAACCAAGAAAGGAGGGAGGGTACAAAAATGATTATGCAAGGGTGAACACATGTATAAAAAAACATGAAAATAAAGGTTATCAATTCAAATAGATTGGTGTCTAAGGCTTAAACCACCAAACCTATGAGGACTACAACACTACAAGCATAAACTAAATAAATACACTAAAACAGTCCTAAAATGAGTAAAAACAGTGTTGAAATTATCATGAAAAAGCTAGAAAAGGTAAGCTAAAATGATAGAGAAATAAAGCTAGTAAGCAAGCCTAAAGAGGGATGGCTACCCCCTCCATTTTTGGGACCTCAAAACCACATTTTTAGCCTTTGAAAAACTCTGAAAAACAGTGGTAAAAATTTGGAAAAAAATTGAGGAAGAGGTGGGAAACATAAGGGCAAAAGCTTGGAGAACAAGGTTCAAAGAAGGGTGGCTAACCCCTCCACCTTAGATAGCTTTAAGCCACAAGTTTCAGCCTATAAAAATAGTGTAAAAACACTTCAAAAACAACAAGAAAATACAGGGGAGAAGTAGTGTAGAGATGCTCAAAATTATACCTCTTGAAGAGAGGTAACTCCTTTGTTGACAAACTAACAAGTTCTCACTCTCAAGGGCTGAGATTTGAGCTCAAGAACCTCAACAAGAAGAGCTAAATTTTTGGTTTAGAGAGTGTAGAGAGAGAGTGTTTAGGTTGCAAGAGAGAGAGAGAGAGAGAGATAGAGAGATAGAGAGAGAGAGAGAGAGAGTTTTACAAGTTTTTGGCCTTTAATAATTTTTCTAACCTTAATTTCAAGAGAGGTGGTCATGTATATATAGAAAACCAGAGCCTCTATCGAACACAGCTATATAGAGACAGCTAGTGTGGTGCATGCACATGGGGAGACAGTTGGCAGCAAAATATCTGTAAGCTGAGCAACCTGGCTGGCCGGCTACCTAGAGGACGACCGACCACTAAATTCTGGCCAGCCAGCCGCCTGTTGGCTTGCTAGTCTCTGGGTGGTCAGGCTTGGAAAAAGTCAATTTTTGGGAATCAAAACAGGTTTGGTACAAAAGGTGGTACAAAATTCTAGGCTCTAGAGTTGGAAAACCAAAGCTCTTTTGCTGAGAAATGTGCACAATTTGTACAACGTAGTACTTCATCATCAAGTGATCAACCTGAGGCGCCTAAGTTTTATGGGTGGTCAAAAATGAAGTGTCTACAGCCTCTAATTGTGATAAAAAAAATCACGGGCGAAAAACCACTAATCAATCCACTATGAAGAAAGAAAGAACACAAATTTACTAAACGATTTACCAAAACTCTGTAAAAATGTCTTCAACAATTCGTGTCTCTTTCGCCAATGCCTTCATCTTGGAATTGATCAGCTTGATGTCAAATCCACAAAATCCATGTCGAATTAACGACCACGAGTAACTTCGAACTTCTTCGAACACTCTACACTTGAATCTCTGGAATCTATCGAAGAAGAATAATCTTGTGTAAAACTAACAAACAATCCTTTGATGTATCCTTATCAAACCATGAGTTAAACTCAAGCAAACATCAAAGAAACTAGTAAAGATGCTCTAGATGAAAACCCTAATTGCCTCAAAGAAGATCTGGAAGCCGTAACTTAAAATCTAATTGAAACTTAGCTTTATAGCAAATAGGGCCGCAAGGGTCACTCGACGTAGGATATTTCGCTTGAGCAATGAGACTGATACACGTGTAATCTTTAAGTGTCTTCGCTCGAGCCACCCAAAGGTTCGTTCGAGCGCACAATAACCCTTTTCAGTATTTTTGCAGATAATGAAAACTACTGGGACCAAAGTTTCTTTGCTCGAGCCAAGCTTCCTTCGCTCAAGTGAGCAAGCCAAATTTCCAGGAACCTTTACAACTCAATATACTATGTTTGTTCATGAAATTGGCAAGACTAAGGGTCCTAACAATCATGGTTACTGACGCGGACCGGCAAGAAAGATAATTTTCGTTATAGAAGTACAAAAGCAATCAAATTTAATTACCAAAAATGGTGGTTGTAGACTCTATCATAATTGGATTTAATAAGCTAGTCCTTGTGATTGAGTCATGAAAAGGTTTGGAAATTCAGCTAACAAGGGAACAAAATGAGCAAAAACAAGAGGCAAGTTGAAAGAAAGGTCAAAGCCATAACCACGAGGACCCACAAGGTAGAGAACTGAAAACAAGGTTGATTTAGATAAACACTTTGAACCTCTCAAATAATCGATTCCTTGGTTGATCCTAAGGAGTGGGATACCAATTACTAACAGGAACTTAGTTGATAGTTAAGACTCAATCTAAGTGTTCTATCTACCCTCCTAACGAACAATATCCATGCTCTATAGGGAGATGTACTTGGCTAAATAACCTCTTTTGTTCCATAGCTCTTGCAGCTTCGTCTTCAATTCTCTAAGTTAGCTGGTGTCATGCAATGTGTTGTCGTAAATATTGGCAAAATTTCGAGTTTCAACTCAAAAGTGGGGTCTAGCTCCCGTTTTGAAGGTAATCTTGGTAGCCAGTGAAAGGAAATGTTGGCATATTTGCACACTACATGAGGAAGTCCTATATCCTTCAACTCTTTTATGCATCAAGGTCATCGATTACTCGGCTAGTTTGTCGTGCCATTGTAACTTTCGATAAGTAGGGGATGGGGACTCGTATTTATCCCTCTTAAATTGAAAATTCATATCAAGTAAACAAAAATCATCACCGACCTACGATAGCAATCTATGGTGGTTAGATTGACCGCCAACCAGTTTATTCATATGTTTACGTTGTGAGTCGAAGACTTTTAAGTAGTAGGACTTACACATGGGATCTACTCGGACCGACTTCCTAAAGATGGTTCTATACTTATGATTAAAATGGTTCTATACTTATGAGTAGTTCTTAATTGTTCTAACAGAAATCTAAAGGTTCACAAAATGGTGGTAGAGTGGAAAGGTTTGAAGTGAATATAGTAGTAGCACAATTTAAGCAAAAAATTTAAATGGAATTTGAATAGATGACATAGTGGAATAGACGACGTGATGATTTTGGACTTTCATGGGGTATAAGTTCTGGAGATAATGGCCAAACTAGATATCTAACCTGAAACTGCGTTGGCCATATGCATTTCAAATTGAATATCCAAGATTCGTCATCGAGAAAAAATGAAATGCAGTTGTCAAGGTAGAACAAAGTAGAACAATCGAGGTTCAAAAGTTGTCAATCGATCATCTTAAGGCAATATATCTCAACGAATTGGAAACGCTCAAGGACGTTAGAAAGGTGATGATGTTTCCTTTGAATAGGTGTCATCAATTCAAGAATTGCAAACAATGGTTAAGTTATAATGATTTCTACGCCTAGATCATTTCTAACCACAAGTCGAAAAACAAGGATAAGGGTTGAACTTAGGCTTTGATACCATGTTGTGATGCCCCAAAATTCGGGACCAGCAAATTATATATTAACAAAAAAATTTACAATTTCATAAAAAAATAAAATTTGCAAAGCAAAATGAAAAAAAACTGACGTCTATCCATGCTTGTCGCTGCGTTTCTAACTTTTCCCCTGCACCTTGCTCATCGGTGATTGTTTTTGAAATGCTGGCATGAAATGCTGGCAAGACAAATAGTCATAAGCAATAACGCTCAGTAAAAACACACCCACCCTAACTTTCTACAACTCCGAATAATAAAGCAACATGACAGTAACAAATAAAGATATACATGATTATAAGGTAGTGCAACAAAACGTACAATAATATGTAGAAGAAACATTAAATACGCAAAGGTAATTAATAATTTTCAATTTTTGTAAGCTAAAACAATTGACGACAATTATGAGTGTTAGCTGACAATCAATTACATAATTCTAGGCAACTCTCCGTAGAGTGTCGTACCTTCTTAACCATAACCACTAAGCAATGGACACAAGCAATTCTAACTCCCCCTTGGTCAAATATTCAAACGTTACCGCAATAACTATCAATGATGCCCATGCACCAGGATTACATACTCGAGTTGTGGCATCATGGTCTACCCTATAGGAATAGTCTATGTTGTGACACCAGCAGCACCAACCTTATATCGCCTATCACTACAACAAATTACACTTTTGGCGACTAAATTTTTAGTCGCCAAAAGTCATTTTTTAGTCGCTGAAGATTTTTGCCGACTAAATTTTTTGGTCGCCAGCTTTGTCGCTAGATGATTGTCGGGAAAGGTATTAGCGACTAAATTTTTTTTAGTTGTCGAAAGTCACCAATTGGCGACTAAAAATTTAGTTGCCCAAAAGAAAATATTTAGTCGCCAAAAAGAAAATATCTTCCATCTTCAGTTTTTTAGCTATCAATTTTTTAGTCACTAAAAACATGACATTCCTTTTTGGCTACCAATTTTTAGTCGCCAATGAGTTCCTTTTTTGTTTTTTTGGCTACTAAATATTTAGTTGCCAAAAGCTCAAGCTCTATTTATTAATTTTTTTAAAATGCACAAATTGAATATTTTTCATTAATTTCTAAATTATATGCATTCATTATCAATGCAACCTGTACCTTGTACATATACAGAATAATACATCTATCAATTATAATCTAAATCCATTATCAATAATACCCATTTCATTATCAACTATTCAAAAACTTTAACTTGTAACATCATATTCCAAATATCATATAAATCCATACAAACCAAGTATAATCCTTCTAAATTAAATATTACATACAAAAACACTGGATTTTCAAAACAGATGATTATTCCAAAATAAATGTCTTCCATATACAGAACAAATGCTCTTCGTACACATCCACAATAGCCCACGCAAAAGCAATCTGTAAAAAAAGAAAAAATAAATAAATTAACCATTAGCACTTATTCAATAAAATTGATGTTTCAAAATATAACAACTATAAAATTAATAATTTAGCTATATTATACTTTGCAAATTATAACAATTCTAAAATTAAAATTAATAATTTAGATATATTATACTCTGTATATAGTCCCATCAAGATCAACAAACTAAGTACCATAACTATTGCAGTAAAAGACAAACCTGCAAATGCACAGAGCTTTCCTCATATCTCCAGATGCAGCTACAACTTTCTGCCATGTTTCAAAAAAATATCAATTTCTTTGCTTATGAGAGAAAATTTCCCATATGGTGTTTGGTGCCACAGTTCCACTGCTGACTTACAATTTATATAAAAGTGATGATGAATCCTTAATGTCAAGAGAACATAATATTTATTTTATTTATCAAGAAAGAAGGTCAAGAGAACATAATTGCTCATACACTAATTATCATTCAAGTAATATTACAAATTTGGATCCACTACCAAATTAATGGCAATGTGTCAAGTAAAGAAAAGTGAGCATGATTTACCAGAGTACAGTAGAAAATAAAGAAGGGTGACGCACTCTGGCACATAGTTCTAAGGCTTGTGGTTGAAAGACTGTGTAAGGAAGTGCCTGTTGGAAGAGAATAGCAATAAGTCTTTAATCAATAACAAATAAATGAGCTACTAAAGATAAATTCTCTTACACATTAAAGATTCCAAAAGAACTACTTTGTTCTTTTTTCAAATTTTTTCTAGGGTTCCTTGAAAATTATGGTATATTAAGCTGTTAAATACTTAGATGTGGTAACATCAAGTGATGAAAAGCCATGATAACAACACTGCATTTCTATAGAAAACACTGAAAACATTGGCCTACAACTTCTTCAATTATCAAATTGTAATTGAATGCCATATGTGTAATTTCTCATATCTTCAAACCTTATATTCTTTTTCTAGGGAGGAAACATGGATTCTTTGGCCAACTTGACTGGAAATGAACAAAACGTGTTAAATCAAAATTGTCAATGCATATATACATTCAAATGTGCAACCATACTGAGAACAGCTACAGCCAAAGTGATTTTCTTTTTCTTAGGGTTTAGCACTTGATCTTTTTAGGATCTAGTTTGAAATAATAAAAAGCTATTTCATGACTAAACAGGACACTTGATAGTTTATAGAAAGAGCACAAAAATTACCTTTAGCTTCTGCTGAAGAATCAAGATGATCTGATCCTTGGAGTAGGCCCGAAAAGTTACTACCATAGGCTTGCCTAGCATAGGAAAGGGGCAGAACCAAATAATTAGTGTTATGACCAACCAACATAGCGGCTAATTCTTTTACATCTTTTTTACATAGGATATTTTGATGGGGGATGGAGAATGGGGTTAATAGACACTTACCAACGGACACTGCACCAAGTAGTGATTAAGAGTTGCCTCTAGCAGTTATAATGGGGGATGAGGCAAAAAGAAATAAGAAAGTGATATATCCTAGCTAAGAGGACAAGTAACTTGTATATTCCCAAATAGGTCTTAAATTGATTCCATATCAAGGAACGGGTTTGAAGTTTGGAATATTCAGAACTTATAAAGCACTATTCATAGCTTCTAAATTACAATCAACAATTCTTCCCTTGCCCCAACTCTGAGAGAGAGAGAGAGAGGTACAACCAAATATTCAACAATTTTCCTTCTTGATGGAAACAAACAAGGTTGTTTGGGAGAGAAATCAAATATATATTGGTTGTACAAAATTATGAAAGAAATTATTCAAAGGATATAAACAATTCTAGGACATGGCCTGACACCATAAAGAGGGTCTTGGAAGAAGAATTTGTTATTAGAACCAACCAAATCAAAATGACAGCAAATAGAGATAATTGACTAAAGCAAGTAATGAACTTACAATTTAATGACTGTAGTCTTGGAAGAAATCTGTTTGCTAGGTCTATAGCATTAGTTATTCCTGTAAAAGCAAAGACATAACAAGAACTCCCTTACAACAGGTAGCTAATAGTTACCAACTCTGAAATCTAAACTACACAGAAAAATCACATAGATACAACAAAAATTTTATACTTACATATTTACAATTATCATATCTATCAATATACATCTAGAGAATGGGAAAGTTGTGAGCATAAAAAGATCATGAAACACAACCCCGGTCTTTAGTTATTAAATAATCCAACTCATCAGCAATAATCAGCCTGGAAATTATGTTAAGTTAAAAGCTCACCCTAATTATTCTATCAGTGAAATTAAGTTAAAAGCTCAAAACCCACATACCTTAAGATTGAATTTGTTCTTTGGTTTCATCTTCTCATTCAACAATCCCTCAACTTCCTCTCTTGTAAACTCAACACTACCACAATCAGAACCAGCATTACTAGCCAGCCCGTTAGCTGGAGCTAGATCTTGATCGCCATTGACAACCGAGAACGCCTGCTAGCTTTTGCTTTCATTCGCCAGCCCTACCATTTTCGAAAACCCAATTTTTCGCCACTTATCTACTGAAACTTTATCAACTAAACATTTACTCTACAACAAATCAACAAAAAAAAATTCAATATACGGCGACCGCAAGGAAGAGCAGCGGAGGCGTGGCTAGTGGAGCAGCAGTGAGAGAGGGAGGGAAGAGGAGCAGTGGAGTAGGAGAGGCAGAGGGGGAGAGAGAGAGAAATGCTGAAGAGAGAGAGACAGAGGCGCTAGTTTGTGGTTTGGAAACCAAATATATATATATATATATATATATAGATTACACCATTAGTGACTAAATATTTTTAGTCGCCAATTAATTTTATAAATCCTTCCAAAATTTGAAATGTCTCCCTTCAAATATTTTAGTGTTTTGGTGACTAAAATATTTTTTTGTTGCTGAAAATATGCTTTTGGCAACCAAGCTTTTGGTTGCCCAAGATAAAAAATAATTTTTATTTTCCATTCGGCGACTAAATGGTTTTAGTAGCCAAAACTCAATATACGACGACTAAAATATTTTTTTGTCGCTAAAAATATGTTTTTGGAGACCAAACTTTTGGTCGCCAAAGATAAAAAATAATTTTTTATTTTACATTCGGCGATTAAATGGTTTTAGTAGTCAAAACTCAATATACAACAACTAAAATAATTTTTTTGTCGCCAATTCTGGTATTTTTAGCGACTAATTTTTTTTTAGTTGCCAATAATCAATATCCCCCGACTAAAAAAAATTAGTAGCTAAATATTGTACTTTTCCCAACTAAAAAAATTTTTGGTCGCCAATTTCATAACTTTTGGTGACTAAATTTTTTTTAGTTGCCAATTTTGGTTGCCAAATGTGCATTTTGTTGTAGTGTATACCGATAAGAGCCAAAATACCTTCCCGTGCCATGTTGGGGTTCGAAACTCACTCGTGCAAGGCTTAACTCAAAGGGAACACACCCCACCATTATTTCAATACCGTAACAACGGTTACATCATCCTTCCATTATCAACCAAGTTTCAATACCGTAACAATGGTTACAACATCCTTCCATTATGTCATAATCTACTCATTTTGATATTCGACATGGAAACTCTAAATTTATTAAATAATAATTTTCTTGATCTCAAGAGAACATGACAACATCATACTTAAAATCATGATATCATGCAAGAATAACATTACTGGAGATTTAAGCGAGTTCCAATTTATTCAATAATGTTTCATAGGATTAATTAAAATGTGGCAACCATATACCCCAAAGTCATGAAACCCATCAACTTAGGACACTTTTCAAGTCTAGAATATGCAAATACAACTTCAACACAAAAAATTAGTTGCAAGTTTCATAAACTAGCATATATCTCATAGATTTAAATAAAATAATTTAAATCATGCTTTTCATACCAATTCAATTAATCATGCCTTTGAACACTTAGGCCACGTTTGTTTGGCGGATTAGGTTGGATGTGATTGTTAGTGAAGAGATTGTTAATGTGGGGATTGTTAGTGAGGGGATTAAGTAAAAATGTGTTTGTTTTGATGATAGTGTGGGAGATGGTCAATGATAGGATTGTTAAATTATTTTTATATAAAATAAATAAATAAATTATTTCTATATTACAAAAAAACTAAAACAAATAGGTGTACTTGGTAAAAAAATTTTTTTTTTTTATAAAATAGATTCAATCCCTTCACTATTTTCCTAATCCTACCAAAAATTCACCCAAACTAATCCCCTTACTGAGGGGGATTAGCAAGCCGGTTGGAGTATGAAGCCGCTCACCCAAACCATCACCAAATGTGTTGCGGGTGGGACCCACAGCGTTGCTAGTCCAATCTAACTTCCTACACCGCGAAACAAACGTGACCTTAAGAACAAATAACACAAAGGTAATAATTTTTAGCTTTTTTCTTCTAGAATAACAGGCCAAAACAATGGATTTGTAAACCATTTAGGATCTCTTTAGGTTTTGAATTTTGAACACAACATAGAACAAGTCCATTTTCATTTCAAATTTTCTTTTATAAGTTGCATAACATAACCAGAGATTTATCTATAGGCCATTTACTATGTTCTATCCATATTCTCAACAGTGAACGGTGCTAAAGAAAAATAAGAGCTCATATCAAATGAAGTCAAATGATCATGATATTTTTACTGGATATATTTCAATAAGTTAGGAAGATATTTCAAGAAGAACTCTAGAGCTAAAAGTCACTTTATGATGGAGGACTCATTTTTGGAAGAAAACTGTTATATTCAAACATCGAGTTCAACAGATTCCAGTAAAAATACAGGTTCAAGCAGTACTGGTCTGTTCCTGTCGCATTTTAGAAAAATGATCATAACTCTTTCAATAATTAATATTTTTTAGTGATTCTTGTGCACATAGAAAGGTATCTCATATATCTAACATTCAACACTGGTTTCACTCCATAAGGAGCTTTTAAGAGAAAATGGCATAGAAACAAAGTGAGGGTTAACTGCTGCTTCCAGAAATCTATAGGATCCAACCGTAAAGACAAGAGGTTTTCGAAACTCAACATACATCCCATGATCTTACAAAAATGCTAGTATACCAATAACTCATTGATAGAGGGTATATCAAAATTTCATAGCAAAATGACTTTTTTTTTGTTGTGAATTTTAGAAAATCAGCAAAGTTAATGCATATGAACAGAATCAGAGCAGACAGGACCTAAAATCATACCAAGTGTTAAGCTCTACTCCTATTCAATCAATTTTCATCATACACATACATGATACAAAATTACACAATCAAAACAACCAAATATCATATATAGGGGAGGAGAAGGCAAGGGTGTTCGGGTGTTCTTACATAACTTGCTAGCTTTCAACTTTTCATTTCTAGCTCTCTTTTCTTTCCTTTCCTCTTCTTTAGCCATGTGTGTGTGTGTGTGTGTGTGTGTGTGTGTGTGTTGAAGGGGCTGAAGGGATTGCTATATAGGAAATAGGGAGGAGATATAAAAGTATATGTGTCTCTTCTAGGGATTTGAATGTGAGACAAAACCTTGCATGCTTGCAAGTCTTCCTTGGGAGTTTGGGATGTAATAGCATGCCTAGACAATTCTTGCTTGGGAAGAGCAAAGGGGAGACACAAGTTTATGGGGGAAAGAAAAGGGGGACAAGTCATAAATATTGATTTGTCCTCCTAAAGATTCTTCAAGACCAAATATAAATACATATATATATATATACACACACACATTAATATACATGGTACTAGAGAATATACAAAATACATATATACTAATACACATAGTATAAGGAATTAATAAATTAAAAAAGAAATATAATATATGTAATCATATTTCTAGGGTTTAATATGCATTAGAACAAAAATTCAGGGCTTAAAGTGGGCTAATCAAAAACTCAGGGTTCAAAGAATAATTATTAGAATTTGAGGCCTCTACAAATGAAATTAAAGAGTTGTAAGACTAAATATGCCAATAGTAGCGAGGGAAATCTATTAAATAAATTCATCATGAAAATTTATTACCAAAATATATTGCAAAAATAGGTAGCTAAAAATAATTTACCATATAAATTAATATATAAAAATTCAGGTTCTCAGAAGGTACATCTAAAAAAGTAAAATAAAAAAAATGCTTAAAATTTAAAAATTATTCACTAAAAACAAAAAAACACGAAAAACAAAAAGTTCAATTTTTAGAAAACTGAATTCAAAAAACTAAAACCAAACACACTGATTTTTTTTTAACCTTCTTTTTATGAGACAATTTGGATGTTAGTTTATGTTTAATCTATTGTATTATTTAAACAGACTCTTTTATCCTTTAATTACACCATTTTTTCTTCTTATTCTTCTTCTTTTTTTTATTATTATCATTTATGACCGTTGTTTTGTTTTTGTATTTTATATTTTGTGTGTCATTTCTCCCTCCTCTCTATCAACCATTATTTATTTTTTGTTTATAACTATTTTTTGTTGGTTAATATTGTTTTACTAGAATTTTATACTAAAATGGTATGATAGAGTCATTTGCATAATAACAAACATGTCACTCCTTATAAAGTGATAGATCAAAATCCAAACAAAATCATTATTAATAAGTTTTTTGTATTGATTTTATGTTTATATATCATTACTTTTTTTAAAAAAAAATTACTTTTAATTTTTTTTTTATATCATAATATGTGTTAATTGATAGTTGATGCAGAGCATTACTTCAATGGCATATAATAGTTTTTCAAAGCTATAAAAAGAAAATATTAATTTTAATCAATTTTTTTAAAACTATTAAAGGTGTTAGTCAATTATTTATCTTTAATATATGCAGCTCATCACTTCCTTTATGGTACTTCTGTCTCTATTTTACTATGAGTTCATATGTTTTTAGGGGAAAAAAATCATATATAATTTAAAATTTTGAATATTTTTATATAGGAAGTTAAAAAATAAATTTTGGGAATCTAAAATTTAGTTATAAAAAACCATATCCTTTTAAATATAGCTATATTTATAAATAATTTAATCTATCTATTACCTTTCCTTATTTATATTATTATATAAATAAAAGTGTTATACGATAATTGAAGTTCAAAATCCTAATCTATTTTTGTTTTCTTCAAAATTTAAAATTGTTAAAATACATATGTTTCAATATCATTAATTTCTTCCTATTATAAATTTTATTTTAAATCTTATAAGATTTGTTCAATGACTAATATTCAATTTTTGTAAAAAAATTCTAATATATTCCTTCCAAAAGTTAATATAGCAAGTCTACAAAATCATATTTTAAAATTCAAAATTATTAATATTTTTATTTATTTTTGTTTTTGTTTTGAATAAGCATGTTAAAGTATAAATAGATATCCAAATAAAATTATACTTATCAAGGGCATTAATTTTAATTGTAATCACATCTTTTTAAAGTTTTTATTCGATTTTTTAAACTTTTTTTGATATTTTAAATTACATGTTATGATGATTCTTTCTTATTTTTTAATTTTTTTTTAATTCTTTCCTTTTGAAAAACCAATATAACAATTTTTTAAAATTCATATATTTTTTATTATAAAATAGTGAAATATTAAAAGTATGTCATTTTTTTTTATAACAAATCATAATTTTAATTGTTAATTGTCAGTACAATAATTTTAATCCATATATACTATGGGGTCATTTGGGAACAAGTTAAAAATAGTCAAAAGTCAACTTTTAACCTATTTTGAATCACATTACCTTTTACACAAGAAAGTCAAAAAATCTAAAAAAAACTTTTTACACAAGAAAGTCAAAAAAGCTAAAAAAATCGAAAAGTCCACTATTAACCAATTTCCCAAATCACCCTATATACTATAGTAAAGGAACATTTGAAACAAAATTTTTATACTTACATATAAAATTTTGTTTACGAAAGACAAAATTCAAAAAATTAAAATAATTATCATATTTTTAGTAAATAATATATTATTTTATTCCGTATATAACACGGATGACATGCTAATACTAATGGTAATGAATCTCCTCTCTCTTTCTCTCTCTATATTTGTCTTTTTATCTTAAAATATTCAAAATTATTGAATTATTAAAAATTCAAAATATAATAATTTTAAAGATACTCAGTTCATAAATTTAAATTTAAATTTTATTTCGCCAAAAATTCAGACACTAAAATACTTTATTCATAAGAATAAGTTTAGCAATGATTGGTAGCTCGAATATGAAGTTGACTTGAATGGCTCGAAATTCACCTTGTCAGTCGTCCGAGTGGACTTCCGGGCAGTCGTTCGTGGAGGAGGTTGACGGCCGCGGTCGACCAAAGTGACAACAGCAATAGGCAATCTTTCACCTGATGTAGACGTCCGGCCAACACCATTCAAGGGGAGCATCTATTTACACACACCAAATACACTCTTTGCACATCCTTCTCACTACACACACCAAAAAAATTAATTCCTAATTAGTTTACTCATTGCACACACGGTTCATTCCACATCTACACACACACACACACACACACCCAACCCCAAACCCAGCTCTCCCAACGGTGCCCATTGAAGCTGAAGCTACATCTTCAATGCTGAAGCTTACCGTGTTGAAGACATTACCCCATAGCTGAAGCTTACCGTGTTGAAGACATTACCCCATAGTAGAAGCTTCACACAACTTTCATCCCCAAAGCTGCATCTATCAAGACATCCCATTGAAGCATTCCAACACATTTTCAATCCTCATTCGTATTTAGGTGAGTTTACTTTTCAATCCTCATTCCTATTTAATTTGCAATGTAGAGTTTTGTTTTTATCATTTTGAAAACGAACGAAAGCCCACGGAGTGTAAACAAATTGTTCGGAGCTGGTTTTCTGAAATTAAGGAATTTGTTCGGAAGTAGGAATCCAAAATTAGTGATTTATTTCAACAGTAGGTTTCCAAATTTTTTTGATTATTTTGGCAGTCAACTTCCGAATATTGTAAATTCGGACAACAATCAACTTCCAAAATTAATTTTTTGTTTCGGTTTTCAACTTCTGACCAGTTTTTTTTTTTCCCTCCCTTCTTTTGTATATTCTTTTTACATTTGTATAGTCATCAAACATATTAATTTTTGCAGATAATATGGATTTTGAATATGAACAACATGTCCCACCTACTGCTTCAAATAAACGACGTCGTGAATTGGATATTGACCATGAACGGGGACGAGGGTGTGGGCGAGGACGAGGTCATGGTTGAGGTCGTGATCTAGTTTTGGTAGAATATGATATCCCCAGTGCCAGTCAAAGTCGAAGCCGAAGCCGAAGCCGAAGCCAAAGACGAGTTCAACGTGAAGATATGCCTGACATTGCTGTGGAGGACGCCTCTTTACCGGATTCTCCTACTGTCCAAGAAGAGTACCTTACTCATGCTTTTCTAGGTGGATCGACTGATCCATCAATACTACGGAGTTTCAATAGTCATGTCGCTGCAGCTATTTGGCATGGGGAGGTAAATATTCCTGAGTAGAAGTGAAATTCATTTGTATATGAGTGTAGACGTCCCCGAACATCCCGGGAGGGAATCCCGTTTTATTCATTGGGGCTCACTACAGCTCAGACTCGATGTCACGGTTCTTAATCTGATCTCGCAAAGTGCAATACGAGATTGATAAATCACTAAAGAGTCCAAATCCGGTAAATCGTTTTGAAAAATTAATTTTTAGAAAGAAGTGTCAAACATGGACTGCTTTGCCAGATACAGAGTCGTCACCTAAATATTTTATTTTGGGGGGAATTTAGGAAACCCTGACTCATGCCTAAGGCCACGTGTCCGTCATCACCAAAGTTGCCTCGGCTCAGGAACTTGGGTACGATTGGGGAAGGTCACTTCGTGAGCACCCCCTCTCGTCCGATCAAAGATCGGCCTCTACTAACCATGATATCGAGTTTTGAAAATATTATGTGCTCTTATTCCGGTTATTAGCCTAGAATTACTATGTGATGCGCACAGCATACAAGCATAGACTGGATTGCCGAAGTTGGAACAAAGCATCACATATCCGATTATTTTGAAAATGGATTGAAGTTTGCTACTCGCAAGTAGGCTAAAACACGGATTTCGACGAATTATTCCAATTCAAGCAACCCAACCTTCACCCACAGGCATTCAGCCAATTATATCACATAAGCAAATAGCCTCATGGTAAGCATGTTATCATGGCAGTCACTCACACGCATGCAACACTACAGGAAAATACACCTTTGGCGACTAAATTTTTAGTCGCCAAAAGTCCCTTTTTAGTCGCCAAATGTCAAATTTCCACTTTCCCCGACAAAATCTTTTAGTCGCCGGGTTTGTCGCAAATAGACGGTCGGCAATACCTTTGGCGACAAAAAAAACTTTTAGTCGGCAATACACAGGTTTTCAGCGACTAAGGTTTTAGTCGCCAATAGTCAATTCCATTTTTGGAAATTATACCTTTGGCGACTAAACTATTAGTCGCTAATAGTGAATTATTATTTTTATTATTTATACATTTGGCGACTATTTTTTTTTTAGTCGCCAAAAGTATTTTTGAAAAAAAAAAAATTTTTCCTTTGTGCCTCAGAGCTCCCACGGTTCGAACCTAGGACCTCCAAGTTCCAAACCTTAACCATACACTCCACCCCACTATGCCACTGAGCCATCTCATGACTATAATTGCAACTTATATTATTTATATATTACTTTCATCAGTATTAATACACAACTATATATATAAATGTAATTATATATATTCAAATATAATTTATGTAAAAAATAAATTATTTATTAAAAAAAATTTAGATCACTTTTGGCGACTAAAAAAATTATTTAGTCGCCAATTGTATTATTTTTGGGCTACTAATTAATTTTCCATCGCTAAAGAAAACCATTCCGCCTAAAAACCTACCCTTTTGGCGACTAAACTTGTTTTTGGTCGCCAAAAACCTCCCCCTTTGGCTACTAAAGTGAATTTTAGTCGCCATAAACCTGTTTTTAGCTACTAATTTTTTTTTAGTAGCCAAAAAGCTTGACCTTCAGCGACGAAACTGTTTTTAGTCGCCAAAACATGTACAATCAGCGACCAAAGTGGTTTTTAGTCGCCAAAACCTTAACGTTTGGCTACCAAATGGTTTTAGTCGCCAAAAACCCTAACCTTTGGCTACTAAAAATATGT
This sequence comes from Camellia sinensis, assembly GCF_055761805.1. NCBI lineage: Eukaryota > Viridiplantae > Streptophyta > Magnoliopsida > Ericales > Theaceae > Camellia > Camellia sinensis. The sequence goes on from NC_138966.1 coordinate 22,452,554, forward strand.
TTGTCGCTAAAACCCCTATATTTGGCGACTAAACTGCCTTTTAGTCGCTAAAACCATTACATTCGGCGACTAAAGTCTTTTAGTCGGCAAAAGTGACCAATTTTGGCGACTAATTCCATTTTAGTCGCCAATTCCATGACTTTCAGCGACGAAAATTCCCATTTTAGTCGCCAATAGTGTTTTTTGTTGTAGTGCAAGGATGCTAAAGCATAAACATTTACCAAGTACTCCGAGCCAAAGAAAGAAGCTAATTAGAAATCATGCATGAATCCTGACTATACTAAGAATGCCTAATGCAACACATGCAAAAATGCAACTACGATAGGCTCGGCTATTCTAAGATGGCATATGAGATGCAACAATCGATACATGTATTCAACTTGGAATTGAAATACAATGCAGTTAACATGATGCGCAGAGCCCGGTGCATGCAAAACAGATGAATGGATGCAAACATACGAGCATGAGGATGCTAATTTGAACGTGCCCTAAAACTAACCATCATTAGCTGGTAAATAAAAAGGAGAAAGACGTAGGGTTGGAAGACATACATCACACACACGCACACTTATTACAACATTGCCCTCCTCGGAGGGTCCGAATAAATAATATACAACCGAATGAATAATGAATTACAGTTAATTATTACACAACCCTAATTAATTAACAAATTAACTGAAATAAATAAGCTAGCATGCAAAACATATGAAATGGACTGCCTCAGCTCGGTCTTGAATGACAAGGAATGCATGCATGCTCGAGTCGCCTTGCCGGAAAATCCATCGTGATGCCCCGATTTGCCTCTGTTTGCACCTGGTCCCAGAACACTGTACAAAACTTCCAGAAGGCTGAAACTCCACCATGCTGTAGGGATACTATCGACCAGTTTTTGCTGCTGGTTTCCGGTTTGCTACAACAGAGAGCAAGAAAGGGGCATGGCAAAGTATTTTCAACATATGTGTGCACGACCACTCTCCCCGTCATTGCATAAGCTCTAGGGAGTGTAGTCCTCGATCCTCATGCCACCAATCATGCATCTCGATGCGTGATGGCCGAGGAGTCGAATTGCATGACTCAATATAGAATGGATACACAAATGAACACAATAAGGCCTAAACTCCATCATGGGTAATCAAGAGTGTCGGCAACCGGGAATCAAAGCACGTTTCGTCACTTTGAGTACGAAACGTCTCTCGTTTCCCGTGTTTGGACTAAACCCTACTCCAAACACTATGCAACAACTAGAATGGTATGGCATGCAAACACAATGCAACAACTAGCATGCAATTCTAAACGAAATGCAACTAAGACATGCAAACATGCCAGGAATGACATGCAAAAGTGCAACTAGCATACCCATTGCTATGAACTACGAATGGCATACTCAATGCACATGACGCTATATGGCATACACAACGCACATACGAAGATGGACATACACAAAGGCATAATCAAGGCATACACAATGCGACGATCAAGCATGCGACAACATGGACATGGCATACACAATGCAAGATAGACTTAAACTAAAATGAATGGGCCTCAGCCACACTCAAATTAGTGGCCAACACATGATGAAATTAGGCAACAAAATACATGCAAATATGCACAAATGCAAGGGACCAAACCTAAGGCACCAAATGCAACTCTACCAAAGCATGGCAAGGGATGAAATATGGCATACAATCATACATTTTCCAGCTTTGAAATGACATGCTAAATGGCCCCAAAACATGTAAACACCTCACACAATGCATGCTAGATGGCCCGGATACCGAAACTAGTGAAGTGCATTACACTAAAGGTACACAAAGCAATGCTCAAATGACCCAACCAGTCCCAAACAGTCCTTATGCAGGTCCAAGATAGTGAGAAAATGGTCTAAAATGATGGCTCAAAATGCATAGAAATGAAGCTCATGCAATGGTCCATAAATGAGGTATTTAAGCACGACTCTCAAACACATTTAAAGAGTGAAAAACATGGGAATATGAAAACCTTATATGGACCCGATATGCAAAGCTAGTGAGCTTAATTGAACTATGACCATATACAACAATGCATGCATGACCCAAAACACTTCAAACAGAGCTAAGGCAGCCCAAAATATAAATAAAATTAGTTTGGATGATGGCCAAAATATGCTAGGAAAGGGGGCCAAAACATCATGCAATACAAGCTAGTGAACCATGATTTACACTACAACCATATGAAGCACATGAGAGGCCACCAAACCAGTCAAAAACAGAATCATGGCATGTCAAATGAAGCCCAAAAACCCACTGAAACCTGACCAATACATGCAAGAATGAAGTGCTACTTTGATAGGCCATACAAGGAGTTATTCTATACATGCAAGATGGACACCTAAAATGACAAAATGGGCTCTGGACAAAGCCTATGTAGGTCCTAAAACCCACCAAAAATGACCTGAAATATGGCTTGGAAGCATGCAAATAAGGACTCCTTTGTTAGGCCAAATACGCTAGTAAACAAGACAAGGGGTGAGAGGGTCACCCCTCTCTGATTTTGGTGCTCAAAAGAGCATGCTAGCCATTAAAAATCCACTGGATTTTAGTGGCTAAGAGACCAAACAAAGGTCAATGCAAAGGCCCTAAGGCATGGCTCAAAATAAGATGAAATGAAGCATGGAAAGGGGATAGATGACCCCCAATAGAAAAATGGTCTTAAACAAACATGTTAAGGACCTCAAAATAAGACTTTTTCAGTTTATGAAAAAGCCCAAATATGCTCGAAAATAAGGCTAAGAGATGGATCAAAATAATGCTACAAAGAGGGAAATGGTGTGTTACCCTTGTAGCACAAAAGGACGGCAACTTCTGGACCCAAAAACTAGACCTTTAGCCTCTGAAAATGACCTCCAAAGACCTCAAAGCAATGGTGGAAGTGTATGGCTATGAAGTGTAGTGTAAAAGGGTCAAGAATTATGCACTTTTGGAGCCAAAATGGTGAGATATAGAGAGGGATATATGCTTTGCCTTCAACAAATTTCTGAACCCTCTACAAGGAAGGGGAGGCCTCCCTTTATAGACAAACAAGTCTAAAGCTTCTCAAAGAAGCTTCAAACCAAGGGTAAACATATGGAGGATCCAGTCTATGCCCTCCAGCTGGCACAGCTGGAATCAACTTACAGAGACAAAATTGAGAAAGGCAGGCCGACCAGTTCAGGGGGTCGGCCGACCACTTGCCCTGGTCGGCCGACTAGGTCAAAAAGGTCAAGTGGTCGGCCAGCTACTTTTTGTGGTCGGCCGAAAATAAAGGTGGTTGGGGGGTGGTCTCCAAGGCCAAAAAGTGGTCGGCTAGTGTCCAAAATGAAGCCCCAGAAGTTAGCTTTCCAATGGCACTAACCTTGCATCAAAATTCCAACTGTGCAAAAAGTTATGCATGTTTTGGTGAAGCCGCGCAGATTCGGTCCAACCGGATTGATGCCCTACTTCAACCAACCATATCTCCCCCGTCCGGACTTGGCTTTAGGAGATTCTTGAGTACAAAATAAAGCCCTAGAAGTAAGATTCCAACGGTGGTGGCCTCATAGCTAAAATCCAAGTGTATACACAGACAGACGTGATTTAGCGAGGACCGCTCAGCTCTCTCTCTTAGCGATTCAAACCCACCTTCTTCTTCAACTTGGTTTCTTCCCTCTTCTCCAATTTTCCTCAACTCCAAACCCCTAAACAAGGTGTTTTGAAAGATTTTTCAAAGATTTTAACTCTCTTTCATTCATTTCCACTTCGTCCTTGCTCGGTTTACCGAAAAGCACAACATTTAACGAAATGCGAGCGTCGGAACATTGTAGGAATTTTATTTTCAAAACATTTTGAAAGAGAGGGTTTCAAGGTCTAAAATCTTTCGATCAAGATTGTTTTGGTCCAAAAGGGGCATGAAGTTGAGATTTGACTCTCTCCTTGCCGAAGAAACTGAACCTTTGCCCTGCACACCTTCATCGCCGAATAAACCATCAGTAGCGCCCCAAGTCTTAAGGCGGTTAAAAATGGAGTGTCTACAATGAGTGTTTTTTTTTTTTTTTTTTTTTTTTTTTGCGTGTGTTGTATGGTAGTTTCTAATGAGATATCATTTGTGTTATAGGAACGAGGGCCCCTAAAGTGTCATAATCACTCTTCAAAGATCCTTGCATGGCCATGGTGGTCAGTAGACAACAACACCAAATTCAAAGCTATTATTGAGCAATCTGGGCTGTCACAGTTAGCTCGTTGCACTTATCGGTTCGTCAACAAGCTTCTAATCTCTAGTTTTGTTGAGAGATGGCAACCTGAGACGAACACATTTCACATGACAGTTGGTGAGATGATGTTGACTTTGGATGATGTTGGCAATATTCTTAGCCTTCCCATTGTAGGCAGATCAGTCAGCGTCAGATGTGACGGATCATCATGGAGTTACACTACTAGTTTCTAGCTTGGGGATTACTGAACGTGTAGCACATGAAGAGATTTCTACTGCTGGTAGCAATTCAGTCAGGCTTGAGTGGTTGCGAAGTCAGTTTGCTGGTGTCACAGATTCAAACCCCGAGGAGGCTATACAGTGCGCTGCTAGAGCTTATTTGTTGTTTCTATTGGGATGTACACTCTTCAGTGACAAGAGTGGCGGCAGGGTTCCTGTTGTTTACCTTAGCTTATTAATGGATTTGGGATCCATTCATACTCACGCCCGGGGTGCTGCTGCATTAGCATTTTTATACAGACAGTTGGGGTATGCTAGCTGGTCCGGGGTTAAGCAGATGGGTGGTTATATGACTTTACCAGGCTATCGAGAGTATGACTCATGTCCTTGAAGGTCAACACATTGACGAAGCTGGACCTAGTTATACTGGAGGTCGCTTTTCATCTCTGACATTGACGTATAGTCGTAGGCCTAGGCGTAGGCATACAGCTGATTCGTGACATGTTATTTGCTAGTTGAAGAATTTTTTGTGGTGTTTTTTGTAAGATGATATTGTTGTAATGGTAACAGTGGTTAATATTTTCTTATTATAATGGAATGGCAACAATGGTTGATACCATTGAAAATGACATTTTGTTATTAGAATGGAATGGTAACAATGGTCGTTGATTTTGTAAATGATATTTTCTTATTATAATGGAATGGTAACATCAACATCAACATCAAAAACACATCCATTAATTTCTTCCATAATTCTAACATTGTCAAATGCATACATGTGTCATGCGACATCAACAACATCAAATGTCTCTCGAGTAGCTACATTATTATGAATAATGTTCTTGAAATGTTGAATGCGACGCACATATGCATCATCCCAGTCGACAGCGCAAGGGTGACGATATTTTTGCCAATTAGTGGCTATAGGAGGAACTGGATGGCCTAGCTACAACAAAACCTGCACCAAATATCAATTGAGTTAGTGGTCATACCTCATAACTTCTTGTACATGCACAAATGGATAAGTTTCTGTTATACCTAGGCGAAATGATTTCCGTTGACAAACCCAATGGCAATCTCACGTTTATCAAGTTGAGGTACTAGCACTGTTCTAAGAGGTAAAAATGTGAGACATTGCTGTAATGACAAGTGGTATAACACAAGATTGTAGCACGATGCAACAAGATGTCCCATGTCTGGCATAGTCATGCAATGTGAGTATCCAGGACTGTCTTCAAAGTATGACAATATGCTTGTCAATTCTTTAAACCTTTCGTAGGACCCATAAAGTGTAATGTATTCCTCTTTGTGTGTGTGTAGCTCACCTAACAGATCATGCCTAACCTGAGCCCAATCATCTTCTGTATGACCAATTGAAGCAGCTATAGCCCTGAAACCACAATTCCCATCTGCAGCTACATCCTTGACAAACTTAATGTATGGTTTCAATCCAGAAGGGAAAACATCAACATATGCACCAGGTTTCACTGTTCTAGTAATGTATATCTTCCCTTTCGCATTCACCTTCTCCTTTCCCTTAACAGGTCTCTTCTTCTTGGTTTCCAGAGTAGAAGCTAATGTAGTGATTGTATGGTAGCAAGTGGTATAGGACGATCTTGTCTGATGTAGTCAGCAATCTCATGGGCACAAGGTAAGCCATGAGTGTGGCGAAGGACGCATCCACAAGCTTCAACATCAATACCAATAGAATTGGCTCTCTTACTCTCTACAAGCAAATACTCCAATGCAGAGATAGACATATTACCCCGTAGCTCCCTGAACTGAGAAGGTTTAAATTGATATTGCACAACAGTTAGACTTTTCTCAAATGAAGCCTTGATATCAGTGTGTTGCAACTCAAGCAGACTGTGTATTTTCTCAAATGATGCTTGAAATGAGACTTGACATGAACCCAATTGTCTTTTAAGTTTTGCATGTGCATTCTCAGCCCTGTTCAATTCAACATAAGTCAAATTAAAATCAAGTACATGGCACTTATTAATAACATATTGAACAAAAGTAATCTTACCGGTTTGTTGTAACATTGCCACAATGCATATACGTGTCTGTCCATGCCGCCACAAATTTCTCCTTGTAAGGAACCAACTAAGTATCCATGACGTATTTGACTGCATCAGGATAACTACTGAATTCCTTAAGTAATGACTTAAGATGCTCATCGTATTGAATTTCAGAAGATGAATACAATAAAGAGTTCCACTCATGGTTGAACTTCTCCCATTTCTGCTGTGTCTCAAACATTTTCTTGCATTGGTCAATACATTCTCACTGATATGCCAATGACATAATAAATGTCTGCTACTCGGGAATATCTTCTGTATGGCATTCATCAAGGCTATCTCTCTGTCAGTAACAATAATTGTTGGCACAACAAAACCATCCATGACATCACGCAATGTAGCTAACACCCACGCATAGTTATCGACCCTCTCATATTGCAAGTATGCGAAAGCTACAGAGAAATTCATTTCAGTTGATGTCACTCCCACAATTTCAAGAAGAGGAAGACGATATCTGTTGGTTTTATATGTGCAATCCATAATTAATATACATGGGAAAGATCGAAATAAGTCCAAACTGGTAGGATGTGCCCAAAACAAGTCTGTCACAGTCATCGTGGACTCTTCAGACCGATGGCACTTAATGTAATTATACTTGGCCAATTCACCCAATAAGTGTTGCATCTGTGATCTTCCAGCTCTCTGTACCACCCTGTTTCGATGGCGTACATTGTAAATGGTTTTAAGTGTGCTTACATTGAGGGCATCTCGCTGTTTCAAGGTTACTAGGATTTCTTTTGGCCGAACCATACTCTTTGACATATCCATTAACAATGCTTTCTCATCTTTTGATAGCCTCCCCGCATATGAATGTCCCTCAAGGTGCTCCGCAGGTGGATGGTTATGTAATCCACATACTACGGTCAATGTCCATTCATCACGTGTGGTAAACCTATAAGCCCTTATATCAAAAGGACAACCACACTTTTTCGTACCGGTTATTTTTGATGTATTGTTGCCATCATGTTTTAACTTCTTTGTCGCTCTATATTGGTCACTCCTCTCACAAGCAAGATACATCCTGGGTCTTTTTTTCCCTCCACCATAGTCTGATGTTTTGATTACAATGACCAAACCATTTCTCTTTCCAACTTCACGTACCCAGTTGAGCAATTCATCCTTACTTTTGAATACCTACAAAGTCAAATAAATATTATCAAACATTTACATTTGTTGAGCAATTCGAAACGTAATCATTATAATTTCGTAGAGTGAACCTATTTAGTTGTCAATTGAGCAGTATAATCCAACACAAAATCCGCGCAAACCTGACTTCCTTGAGTTGACACATATTCCTACATATTTTGTATAACATTACAAATTTTTAATGGCATTATAAAGATTAATTTGCAATTCAAAACTGTAAATTTCGTATGCAGTTTGCAAATTTGGAATATAAAATGGGGAAAAAAAAAATTTCTTCATTCGGAAGTAGTTGTCCGAATTCATTTTAAAATTTCGAAAGTTGAATGTTGTAAAAGTTAACTTATTTTGGACAACAACTTCCGAAATTAAATACTTTTTTCGGACAACAACTTCCGAAAATAAATACTTATTTCGGTAGTAGATTTCTGAACAAAATAATATAATTCGACTCTGGTTATCCGAACGACGCTGAAAAAAAAAGAAGGAGAGAAACTCACATTTCCTTCGCTATGTTTCTCATAAACATTTATTTGCTGATTTTCAGGAGACAAATCTCCATAACAATGATAAATGAGGAAGAAGTTACGAATGAGGAAGGCTAATGCTTTCCCTTCTAGCTTAATGTATGATGAATGAGTGCATTGATAAGCTATGAACTTGGAGCTTAATGGAAGAAGCTACGAACTTGGAAGAATATACGAATGAGTGAATCAGTGCTTTCACTTCTAACTCAATGGAAGGAGCTGAACTTGGAACTTCAACGTGAAGTCTAGATGGATGTATGCATTGAGACGTTTTGAATTGGGTAGATGTCTAAAATAGTAATTACACTTAGAAATAAAATTATAATATAAAAAAATATCATTAAATATGTGTATCGAAAGAATTTGGTGCGTGTAGATAGAAGCTCCCATTCGACCCGCCTCCCATTCGAACAGCTACCCTTTTTCCGACAAAATAACAAAACTATCCAGGTATATATGCCTATCCCTTAACACCCCTTTCTCCCTCTAAACCCACGATCACTACGCCTCTGATTTCAGTCTCCACCACGACCACCGCTGTCCACCATAGCCACCGTTCGCTTTTGAGGGTGGAGCACCCATGGCTCCTGACATCTCCGATCATAATGTCTCCCGCGGTGGTGGCTCCGCTTTTTGCCGCCGTGACATCATCTTCGTCGTCAATCCCTGAGGTTTCTTTCTTTCTTTCTCCCTCTCTCTCTCTAAAGTCTTCGTCAAAATCGGCCATATAGGGTTGGACTCTGTCCTGCCCACAGCCCCAACTATTCTCAAATCTCAATCTACTCTTCATTCTCTCTCTCTCTCTCTTGAAGCCATGGTCACAAGCTATTTTCTCTACCAACAGAGGTGAGCTTATTTCCACTTTCCCTTCAATCCAAAAACAACTTTATTCTAGAATCGTTGTTCTCAATTTTTGCTTCATCAATCAACAACAAATTTGCACTTCGATTCAATATCAATACTCTCTCTCTCTCTCTCTCTCTCACACACACACACACACACACACACACACACACACTCACACACATAAATATATATACACACACACTTTTACCTTATTGAAATGACCTCACTGCTCAGAAGAAGAACACAAGCTTTAAAAACCTTCCTCACGAACTCAAAACTCTCTCCAATTAAACCCTCCCAAAACCCTCAACCCCCATTCCCCTGTTTTCCCCAACAATCTGGGGTTTCAAAATGTCAATCTTTTTCAACCCAATACCCCAAATTCCCCGAATACGAAATGCCCTCGGTCACCTGGGGCGTTGTTCAAGGGCGTAAAGAAAAGCTCGTCTCTCGTGTCATAATTTGTGATTACTTGAAAGGTATAGGCATAGTCCCGGATGAATTGGAGGACCTAGAATTGCCCTCCACTGTTGAAGTTATGCGCGAACGCGTTGAGTTTTTGCAGAAAATAGGGTTAACAATTGATGATATCAATGAGTACCCATTGATGCTTGGTTGTAGTGTGCGTAAAAATATCATACCTGTATTGGGTTACTTAGAAAAGATTGGAATTCAAAGGTCAAGGCTTGGTGAGTTTGTTAAGAATTATCCTCAAGTTTTGCACATGAGTGTTGTTGTTGAGCTTGTCCCAGTGGTTAAGTTCCTCCGTGGGCTTGATGTTGAAAAGCATGATATGGGGTATGTGTTGATGAAATATCCGGAGCTATTAGGATTTAAGCTTGAAGGGACAATGAGCACGTCAGTGGCTTATCTAGTTAGTATTGGAGTGAATCCGAGAGATATTGGACCAATGGTCACACAATATCCATATTTTTTGGGAATGAGAGTTGGGACAATGATCAAACCACTTGTTGATTACTTGGTTTTGTTGGGTTTGCCAAAGAAGATCATAGCGAGGATGCTTGAGAAGAGAGCATACATACTTGGTTATGATCTTGAAGAAACTGTTAAGCCGAATGTGGATTGTTTGATAAGTTTTGGGATTCGGAGGGAAGCTCTTGCTTCAATTATTGCACAGTACCCACAAATTATTGGACTTCCTTTGAAAGCTAAATTGTCAACACAACAGTATTTCTTCAATTTGAAGCTCAAGATCGATCCTGATGGGTTTGCTCAAGTCATTGAGCGAATGCCGCAGATAGTTAGCCTTAACCAAAATGTGATCATGAAACCTGTTGAGTTCCTTGTTGGACGGGGCATACCAGTGGAGGATGTTGGAAAGATGGTTGTCAATTGTCCACAGTTAGTTGCTGTGCAAGTTGGGCTTATGAAAAACAGTTATTACTTTTTCAAGAGCGAGATGGGAAGGCCAGTGAATGAGCTCGTGGAGTTTCCAGAGTACTTTACTTACAGCTTGGAATCAAGGATCAAACCCAGGTACCAGAAATTACAAGGCAAAGGAATTAGGTGTTCGTTGGCTTGGTTTTTAAATTGTAGTGACAAGAGATTTGAAGAGAGACTACAAGCTGATTATCTCGAAATTGAGAGTGCAGGTCCATCATTTTGTATGGGTGGGAAACTAGAACTACCAGGGAGTGAGGTTGTTTCAGATGTGGAAGATGAGAGCGATGATGAAAAACTTTACAGATGCACTGTTTCTCTTTAGTTCATTTTTGTGCTGTCACATTAAAGAATTAGTTCTGCTTTTTGAATGTTGATGGCAATCTGTTGTTTATTTTCTGTAGGATTATCAATTGATTCTGAAGATTGCTTAAAATGATGATATAGCTTGTGGGTAATTATTGACTGATTAATTTATTTTTATTTTAAAATTACTGGATGCTTTTCTCTTCATACATAATCTTATTCTATTAGAGGTTATTTCCTTATTTGTGCCTCCAAGGATTCCATTGTAAGCTACCTATTATAAATATAGAAGGGGGTGATTGTCTAATCATTCTCTAAGTTAGTTTTCTCTCAAATAAACAAAACTCACCTCATGAGAGTGCTGTGTCCGGTTTTGTGATTAGTTTCAGTGTTCCTAAACTTTTTTTTTTCCACAATTGAGGGAAGGTTATTTTAGATAGCAATGGATATTATGACATTGAGAAGATTCTTATATTTTGTTTCCTGAATGAGAAGTAAACGTGAATGCTTAAAATGGATTTCTCCCTAAATTTTTAAAATTCTTTTCTTAAGAAAAACAGAGTGGTAAATTTTGTAGAGATGGAGACAGTGGTTTAACTAACTATTTCTCTGAAGGTATCAATAGTTTATTAGAAGTGGGACAATTTGAGTGGTTTGGTTTGGTGGAAATCCCACCTAACAGGGGTACATCTAAATTTAATCTGTCAATACTAGTTCATTCATTTTCTTCAAAAGAATCATAAACATAACACACAAAAAAACAAAAAAAACAATATATGGACTCAGAAGGGAATCCATATGGTTTGCAAACTAATGACAGTATGTCTTGATATTAGCAACCCCTCCCATGAGAGCCTGTCTGTTTTAAAGTAAACTTATCCTTGTACAAGTGTCCTTTTGTGTCAGAACCCATACTATAATATAACCTGTGGAAAGATTAATTAAATTTCAGTAATCTTGACCATCCTCTCTAGCCAAGTGGCATTGCTTGGTGCAATGTCAAAAGCTTGGGCTGCTTATCGTGGGAATGCACGTTTGAGTATGTGAGCAGCCACTTCGTGCATATCAATCATTTCACATGATTAGGTGTGTATCAAGTCTACCCATTTCATCACCTGTCATTAATGGGGGCCCAAACTGGTAATTCCCTTTTTACAATTCTTTCCAGTGATGAGAGTTGGTTATCGTTAATGCTAGGTGGTGCTTAAACAAGTTTTTTTCTTCCTAATCTTTTGTATGTTAAATTTTGAATGTGGAAGGGACATGTAACTAAACTATTGAGTATCTTATGATTAATTTATGTAGACATGCCAGGCAAACGAATTCTTAAATCTGTTGGATAGATGAAGAAGGAAAAGTTCTTGTAGATTCTTGTGCTTTAACTAGAAATATCCACTAGACCAGATTGGTTAGTTTAATAGATCCATTATGATGAGTAAATTATGCTGCTTAACTGACTTATGTCCACTTTTGTTTCTTATAAGAGAATTAAGAATTTACAGGTTTGTTGCTGTCTATTTTGAGTAACAATAAAAGTAATAACCGGAAATAAGCTGTCTAATCTCTTCTTGTGCCTATCAGTACAAAGAATCTCTCACATAGATGATGCCAATTTTATGTGCGCTGCTGAAAATCCATTTAAGAAGCAGAGACCTCCAAGTCGAGAAATGTATGCAAAAACTAAACTATAAAAAAAAAAAAAAAAAAAAAAAATTCCTTCATAGCAAATTGTATTTACAACATTGAGTGTAGTGTTAACCATCTATATATATGCATCATGTTTAACAATCCCTTGTTTGTTCACTGTACAACTTGTTGCTTTTCTAAAACAGGCAGATCATCTTTGCCGACAAACTTTGCAGCAAATGTCTTGCATTTTAACAATTCATCAATCAGCCCAAGGATTGCTTGCCATGGGGGGAATACTTTCAACGACTTCGTGCTCTTAGCTCATTTTGAGCTTCTCATCCTCGCGAACCTGCCTAGTACCTGCCTAGTTTACTATGTTAGGAACCGCAAACATGACATTTTTGTTGTCATCATTGCCAGTATTCATGCCAGACTTGCAGAGTATACATATTTTGATAGCTTTTGTCATGTATTTAGGGCTACAATGTAACCTGTTAATATTTTGTTAAGCAGCTTTTTGAGTTTGTAAATATAAATCATAGAGCTCCTTGTATTAGGAGACTAGATTCAAACCTTGTATGCAAGTTGTATAGTTCAGTTGTTTGCAGGGAACTTTATTTGAAATTCAGGTTTCAGACTTTTAAGTGGATTAATGGTCTTTTTGAGAATCTTATTGGTTGAGATTAGGAAATGTTATGAATTTATTTTTACAAAATATTTTATAGACTTCATGTCCAGATCTTTGATAAAGATCTATTTTTGACCTCTATATGATGAGATGATAGAATTAGATTAGTTTAGACTTTGCTGCAAAGTATATTTCTCTTCCAGCTTGTTGTATTTTTCCACCCTTAATCATTGGCCCCACTTGTGATGGGGTATATGTGATATGATATGTATGTAATTCAAATGAAATTTTAAAAAATAATGTATACTTATGTGTATTGTCACCTGACTCCACGTTATTTATCAAATAAAAAGATGACTGAAAAAGGATAACATTTTTGTTTTATTATCATTATTTTTTAACGCCGATCACTAGATCCTAATGTTGTGTTTGGTTGAGGGATTTGAAAAGGGATTTGGAAAGAGAAATGAAAAAGGCAGGTAAAATGTGAAAAAAACATGCTTACATTTCACATAGTTTCAAACACTTTTTTTTCTTTTCCTTTCCAAATCTCTCTTCATATACCCCCAACCAAACACAGCGTAAATCTTTCGCAGGAGATGCTTTCTATGGCATAAGTTAGAACTGGTTACGCGAGGAATGATGAGGCCATAGCTAGGTGAAATAAACTGATCAAAAACATAGTCCGTACTAGAAGGTTAAAATAAAATATCAAAATAGAATAACATTTGTAATAATTATAATGTTTTTATTATGATCATTATTTTTATTATTATATTGTAGCTGGTTTTGTCCACTCTTATTTTTATGGGCAAATTACACTAACAGTCCCTATAGTTTGGGGTTTGTGTCACTTTAGTCCATGACTTTTCAATTGTGACATATTTGATCCTGAATTTTGAATCTTGTTCCAAATGAGGACAATTGAAAATACCATTGCTTAATTTCAAGGGCAAAATTGTCAATTTGATAAAATATAAACTAATTTGACAAAAATAAATATCAAAAAAATATTTTAAAATTTTTAAAAATTATTTCTACCCACCAAAAATAAAATTATGTAAAATTGATAAAAATTAATAAAAATTACATGACTAATTTTTAAAAATTAATTTTACATGATCATCATCCAAATACATAATAAAAATTAATTTGGTAAAAAAATAAATAAATATCTAAAAGATTTATCAATTTTATATAATTTTATCTTTAGTACGTAGAAATAATTTTTAAAAATTCAAAAATAATTTTTTGACATTTATTTTTGTCAAATTAATTTATATTTTATCAAATTGACGATTTTGCCCTTAAAAAATCTAATAGTATCTTCAATTGTTCTTATTTGAAACAAAATTCAAAATTGAGGGTCAAATGTACCACAATTAAAAAATCAGGATTCAAAATGATACAAGTTCCAAACTATAAGGACTGTTAGTGTAATTCACCATATTTTTATTATTATTGCATGCTCATTTCATATTTGACACCTAGCATATCTGGCCCATATCTCGTACTCAAGCCCATACTATGTTGTGCCTCACATAAGTTCTTTTCACAGTTTGAATCCATGTAATTTTACTGACTCTTGTGCTGATTATTATTTTTTCTTTCTTTCTGATATATAATCCTGTATAAACATAATCGTGACTTTTCAGTTTCTTATCCCATTGTATAAATTATTTGAATACGTGCATATTGTTATTACTTATGTAATGATGGCTAAGTGTTACTGTCTTGTACTTTATGACTGATATACATGGATATAGATACCCTTTCCTGAAGCCCTGAATAAATTGAAAAGATACGATCTTAATATAAATAAGTTTGGGCCCTCTGCTTGCACAACTACTAGCGGTGGTTGGGGTTGAGCAGTTGAACTTCGCTATGGATATTGCTCAATCCATTGGGATGGGAATTTAGATTTTGCCACCTGAGCTATGAATCTAGATCACATTGGCCATCCAAATATACCTTCATAACTCCAAATTCAATTCATCAAAAACTGTCCACGGTTTTGCTTTCATCACTTGTCCGTATAAAACACCTTGTATGTTGTATTTCTGGTTCGTAGGACAGTGACAAAGCCACAGTAGTTAATATGTACCATATAAGAATAGAAGAGAACGGTTTTGGGACATGGACACTAGCTCAACGCAGTATTGGATACTGTTGTAACTTTGAACCATGAGTTAGTTGCATCTAGTTTTTCTGGAAATCTTATTTTGTATAATCTGACACTATAATTTATTTAACCTAACACTTTGGGACTTTCATCCTTTTATGAAAGTAACAATCAATTTCTGTTATATATCCATGTTGAAAAGTTAGCATCTGGTCACAGACCTGAAACTAATCCTTTCTTCTGTCCTAAGTATATGATGGGAAGGGAACCCTTGAGGAAGGGGAAACAGCTGAAGCTCAATTCATCAAGATTCAAGCAGCTTATGAACTGCTCATGGATGTGGAGAAGCGAAGGCAATATGATATTGATAATCGAGTCAACCCCATGAAGGTGAAATTTTGATTATTTCAACAGTTAATATCATATTTTATTATGAGTTGCAAAATTTCCATTTTGAATTTTGTTGGGGAAAATGTAGGACTTTTTGACACTAACCGTTTGTGTCTATTTGTGAAAATTGTATCCCAAAATAAAAAATGAAATAAAACAAAATGAAGCATGACACAAAGGGTGCTGCAAAATCAATTCTCACTTTGAAAATCTTTATAGACCATCCATACTATGATAATCTTTTTTTTTTGGTACAAAAGGATATCAACTACCTCTATATTAACATGGACAAAAAAATAAACAAATAAACAAAAACAACACAAACAAAGAATGACCAACATATAAATGGAACAACAAGAAATACCAATGATTTTCTCGAATAGATTTATCATCTTTAGACAGTACATTATGATGCGACATATTAGATTTTCTCTGGCAACTCATACTAATTCAAAATGTGTATATAGATAGGTATCATGAAAAACCTTTCATGAAAATAATCATGAAAGCTTTGTGACCCTTGAATTACAGTTAGAATAAAGCACCACACACTAATCAAGGTAATCCAAGGATCATAATTCTTTCAAGATCATTTTCATGAAAAAAATTTCATGATCCCTAACTTTTCTCATCAACTTTATACCAAAACCTAGATTACTCAAAGACAAAGTCCACATGTGCCTATAAAATTCCTAATTTGTTCCTTTTGTGTTGGACAGATTTCCATAAATAGGTGTTTTTGCTTTGATATAATTAAATGCAAGATGCAGCATCTTCCATTTGGTGTCATCTGTACAAATTCATTCTTCATGTTCTTTTTAATTTCAAGTTCTTCATGGTTGTGTTCTCTGAATATTATGGTGGCATGTTTTCAATTGAAACAGTTACTGCTTTCAATATTTTGTTTGATTCACTTTAAGCTGTGAGATTATTATGGAGCTGGGAGTTGTGATGCAAGGCCCTGTGACAGTTTGTTAGCTTATTTCTTTCTCCTCTGGGCACCTCACTTCACATAGATCTGGTACTGCTTGAAGGTCATGGGAATTGATAAGTTAAGATCTTGACTGAAGTGATTTGAGTTATTTATTTTTACACTTGATCCTGTATATTGAGTTTTTCTTTGTTAGCTCTCTTTGGTCAAAAGTTGGTCGATTTTGGATCATAATTTTAAGTTCAACAAAACACATACGTTTGACTCCCACGCATTTGAAGTGTGGGTTCTTTGGAGGGATGAATTTCTTTTTGTAGAAAACCTTCTTAAATTAAATGTTTTCCTTCATCTCTTAATAGTTTCTCGTTTTGTTGTGTTTATGGTTATGTTTGTCAAGCATCTCAAGCATGGATGGAGTGGCTTATGAAAAAGCAAAAAGCTTTTGACCAGCGGGGTGATATGGCTATTGCAGCTTGGGCTGAGCAGAGCAGCGTGAAATGAATCTCCGTGTGCACCGTCTTTCTCGTTCAAAGGTATTGAATTAATTTCCATATTTCTACAATGATTCATATAGTGCTCTTCAACTCCATAATGATCAATAGAAAGTCCATTACCTAATATAAGTCAACTCATTGTACATTATTATTTTCCAGAATTTGTATTTACTGAAATTATGACATATTACATTGGGAAGCATTACATTTGGATATGTAGACTGGGTTAATCTCACACACATATATATATATATAGTGATAGTAATCACTCTGTTTGATTATGTGTTTGTTTTTTGTTTTTGTTTTTGTTTTCATTTTTGTGTTTTCGGAAAACAAAGGTGGATTGTTTTCAGAAAATTTTCTTGAAAACAATTTTCGGTAACAATTTTCAAATGTTTTTTTTTTTAAGTTAACAAACAAAAAATAAATACACAGCCAAACAGAGCAAATGCTGTCTAAATGCTTTAATCAAACTCTCCTTTGGGCTGTTTTCCACAAAATAATTGGATTTGATTCTTGGGACATGTTTCGTAGATGTTTATGTTCTGGGATGGAATTTCAGATTGATCCCGAAGAAGAAAGGAAGATTCTGGTGAAAGAAAAGAAAGCATCGTTGGAGAATTTCAACAGCACCCTTAAGCGGCATACACTTGTCCTACGAAAGAAGGATTTAATGAGAAAGAAAGCAGAAGAAAAAAAGAAAAAGGTTATCGGCCAGCTTCTTGCACATAGGCATGCAATTAAAACAGATGATGATGATGAGGCTGTATAGGCAATTAATTGATCATGCACATATTTGGTCTCTCTGTCTCTATTTGTGTTTCTCTTATACAAATACTTTCTTTTATTTAATTGGGTATTAGAAAAAAGAAGTTGTACATAATATTGTTCACAGATTCAATAGAAAGGAATAAAAGTCACCCTTCACACATGGAAGTCCAAATTCTTAAATATAAAATGAAGAAATTAACAGTATTTCTTTCCAATCTCTTCAAAATATTTCTGTCAAGACAACATCAAAAATCTGCCTCAATGTCACAAGATTACATTGTAACAGAAGACTTCGCTTGTAGTTATGACAAAAATGAAGTCAGACAACACAACTCTTATTACTAAGACCTTTAAAAATTTTGTTGTCAGAGAGCATTATTTGAACGCTTTTGATCTATTTATCACATATCTGGTGTAGTAAGCATTAGGAATCAAGAATCTGAATCTTCAATGCAAGATGAATGTTTCTCCACAAGGAGTTTGATCAATGGGCTTGGGGTTTCTATGTCAAATCAGCTTCAGTGGAGTCTCGAAGAACTGAAATCTTTCCACTGCTCGTGACAACTACAACCTTCTCTTTACGTGTCGTCGAAAGCTAGTTTGCCACTACCACATGCATCTTGTGCTTTTTAAGGGCCATGTCAGCCTTCTGTAGAAGAATATTGGAATCTGTCTCTAGCTGTTAAGAGAGAGAGAGAGAGAGAGGTGAATGTATCCCACAGTCAGACTAGCAAAAGTGGATATTTACACCTAGAGTGCATCTATGCATAAACAAGTGCTAGCAAATTTTAATGTTTTCATAAATACATTGTATATATATGTTAACAGTGCAGGTAAATCATGTAGCAATTTTCATCTAAACAATTAGGACAAAATATCTAACCTTGAATGATATGAAGAACGCCATGGGAGCCCAATCATTTCTCAACACGGAAAACGTCTTTGGGGCTTGAACAAGTTGCATATCCAAAGGACCGGATCCAGACTGAAGTTTATGTTCCACCTGTTCGACATTTAGAAAAGCACCAGCTGGAATGACACCACGATTAACTCAAATAACTAAACTATATTTTCCAGTTTCATGACGAACAAGGTTGGATGTCTCTCTGTATCATGAGTGATCTTCACATATGGTTACCAATTTTAAGTAGAGATCATATATGACAGCAAATGACAAAGGTCCAACAAACAAGTATGAAATCATTATCAATTTTTTTTTGCTTAGGCTTGCTAGTGGGTGAAGTTTGAAATACTGGATCTACTTCCTATTGCCTCTGAAAGCAGCCTCAGATTCCATTTACATGAGCTACGGAAAAATCAAGGAAAAGGATAAAGCTATTAGATGAGGTGTGTATCATCATATAGTGCATGAGTGTGAATGAGATAATACATAATAGGAGATGAATACATGTGCAAAACCTAAATTATTCTCCTAAAAGGAACACAACACATAGTGATGATCCCAATTACCACGACAAGAGTTATCAACTTCCTTGCGCTCCAAACACGAGTAGCAAGTTTTCATAAACTGCCACCAAAATATATCAAGTACCAAATTCTGAACAATAAAAGGAAAAATCACAACATTTCAAGAAAATTAAATGTTACCATACTATTCCATGGAACATAGAAGTTAGATGCAGCAGCTGCAAGGCAAAACATTGTGTGTGTCTCAAGATTCCTCATTGACATTGCGATCAGCTGTAAAATCTGCTCATGATGCAGAGATGAAACATTGAAATAATTGTTTCATGGAATTGAGTAAAGCAGCAATAAGTTTGGAGAGTCAGGGTCTAGGCTGCAATAAGCATACAATAACTCAAGCTATCCATAAAAAACAAATGTCAAGTTGAAACTGCATGCATGAGACCAGACTATTATATTTGCATAACGGTTCATACATGGAAACAAAAATCAAAGGAAAACTTTGTGAAAGATATAATACAATAACGATGCTCCCCATTCAAACACTACTTATTTGACCAAGAGAACAAAAGGCAATTGTGGCTTTTTGGAATGCTGAGGAAAAAGGAAGTCCTAAAATCCCTGAAGCTAATGGTGATGGGTAGTTCATCTGAATTGATCCTCCAAGATAATTCATCTTTTAGTAGTTCCTAAACTGAATATGAAATTTCTACACTGCCAATCAGTGCATTAGTCAAGATTTTCGAAAAAACAAGCAAAATGATCAAGCAAAATGATCAAATGAAGCTTACCTGAAGATAATCAAATATGGAAGTGAAGGGAAGTTTCAACAAGAGGCCTCCCTCTACTGCCTGCAATAAAATGAAATCTCCAAATGGTTCACTGTTTACCAAGCTAACCTTATACCAATGCACTGGAAACATTAAAAGTAACTAAGCATTGAGATTGTCCATACACCACAATGTTCGCTGATGGCTCTCTTCACTGCTTCAGAATGTGACTAGTGCACTGAAATATGAAACAAAGTCGAATCATTTCACTCAGAACCATTAGTGGCGAATTTATTACACTAAAATCATTAAATTAGTCATGAGAAAGTCAACAAAATGCTTCTATAATGAAGCTACCAGTAAACAAGATCAGAAACATTGACCGCCTTCCCCCACCATCTGCTAGTGGGGAAAGAAAAGAAAAAAAAAATATCCATCTCTACAATAAAATACCCGAGTAATGCACAATTAAAATCTTGAGATTGTTAACCATCCATGAAAGATATTGTGGATTTGTTTTTTTCTTTCATTGTTGATCAGAAAAAGGACATCAAGCATTGGAGTTATGTTATATGTAATAGGACGGGCCTGCATGATAAGTTATATTGCTCGTGTCATGATGTTGCATGTTTGGTGTTTTTTTTTGTAAAATAAATTGATGTATTATTGATTGATGTATTGATATATTACAATGATTCCTATATATAGAAGAGAGGATGTGGGAAGAGAATAGGTGAGTGTGTAGTAGGTATGGAGTAGGTAAAGTGGAGGTGGTAGGTGGAGTAGGTGAAGTGGAGGTGGTAGTGGTGTAGTGGGTTTAGTGGAGTAGGTGAGGTGGTAGTGGTGTAGTGGGTTAGGTTTAGTGGGTGAAGTAGGTGATAGGTTTTAACAGCCCCCCGCAAACTCAAGGGGGATAGGAACTAACCAACTTGAGTTTGGAGAGAGTAACAAAACAAGAAAATACATAAAAATAAAAGAGGATAGGAGACACTGTATGGTCGTGTCAGACCATTGGTGAAGATACTGGATGGTGGTGTCATAACGTTGTAGAGGACACTGTATGGGGGTGTCATAACGTTGTAGAGGACACTGTATGGTGGTGTCATAACGGTGTAGAAGACACTGGATGGCGGTGTCAGACCGATGTAGAAGACAGTTTATGGGGTCATGTCGGACCGTTGTAGCAGACAATGTTGTGACAGTTGTTGTGACAGTTTACGGAGTCTTGCTGGACCCTTGTAGAAACTAACCGGAATCAATGTCGGGACAGTTTACAGAGTCTTGTCGGACCCATAAACGAGCTAACCGGAATCAATGTCGGGACAGTTTACAGAGTCTTGTCGGACCCATGAAGGAGCTAACCGGAATTAATGTCGGGACAGTTTACAGAGTCTTGTCGGACCCATAAAGGAGCTAACCGGAATCAATGTCGGGACAGTTGTATGTGGTCATGCCGGACCGTTGTAGAATACACTGTATGAAGGTGTATAAAGGCTGCCCAAATATATATACATGGATATATAGATCGAGCCCTCAAAAGTCGCGCCCACTTTATCAAAAGATGTGCCCGACAGAAATCATCGAGCGGCGAGCCATCAAAAGGCGCGCCAGACACGCGGCGATGCACGTGACCGACAGAACGCGTGTCGGCCTCTTCGTCAGGGTCTTTATAAACCGAAGCGGAGGCTGAGGCTTGGAAGCATAACAAACCAGTTGAAACCTCCGCATTCTCGGAGAGCTTGTCTCGAAGAGCTGCAAATCTTGAAACACTCTGTAACCAACCCTGTCTGACAGTACCAATCGGTAATCGCTGCTGCTCTGAAACACTTAGCAACCCAAAAACATGGCCTCTTCTTCCCGTGGGCTGCTCACTCTCTTTCCAGACCTCAACGAGTCAACAAGAGAGACAACTGGTGTGGTGGCACTGGAACCTCAACCAAGCGCCCCTAGTTTTGCTCCGTTGAACTTTCCGATGCGGTCGGTGGAGCAAAAAATGGCAGTGCAAACGGATATTGAAACCAATCAGTATACATTCAAGTCATGTGTGGAAACCATGACTGCGGTCACAAACTTGTCGCACCGGCTGCAGAGTAGGACAAATGAGGTGCAACAGTTAAACGCCCAACTGGCTCTGCTCCAGCGCATGTATAAGGATGCGCGAGCAGAGATAAGTGTGCTAAAGGCGGAAAACAAGGAGCTGAAGCGGAAGGCCACCGTGATGTTCCGATTTGGAGGTCCGCCATATGCTGCAGTGGAGGAGTATGGGGGAGTGAACGTGCTCGGCGGCGTGGAAAACACGGAGGCAGCACCGTCAAGGGCCGCACAGGACGGAGGCAAGAAGAAGAGGCCGGCGGCAGAGTAGAAAAGAAAAATGCCACTGTTCCGATTTGTGTTAGTTTTGTTTTGTTTTGTGTTTTGTGTTTTTTTTTTTTTTTTTTTGTTGTGGTGTAAAATGGTGATCGGGCTTGATCCCGATATGAAAAAATGACAAGTTTGTGGAATGAAAACCGAGTTGGTTGGGAATGGATTTTTTTTTTTTTTATTACGAAAAAAAAGGAAGATAAAATAAAATAAATAAAAGGAAAGTGGGGGTAATGTGAATCAGTAAGATTTGTTTTTTTTTTTTTTTTTGTGAAAAATGAAACATAAGAAAGATAAGATAAATAAATAAAGGTATTCCTTTTGGTGGTGAGGGAGTCGGTGAGTGGGGTGCAAAAGGTGAAAGAAGATAGGTTAGAAAGTTGACAAAATGGTGGGTGTCCTTGTGTGGAGAGAGAGAGAGTGTGAAAAGTATGTTTTCAAACTGCCAAAAAAGAGGAGAGAAAATAATAATAATAATTATTATTATTATAAAATAAGTAAAAAGTTGCTAGAGATATGGTGAGGCTCTCATGCTCTCTAATAATATCCAAGTTGAATAGCCGAAGGCCCAGTCGCCGACGAAGTTCCCTGGCAAGTCTCTCAAGCAAAGGTCGTGGAGGAAGCTCAGCAACCATGGGGTCCAGATCTGCATCATCAGCAGATGCTGCAGCACAAGAAACCCTTGGAAAGCGGAATACCCCAGTATTTGTTGATAGCTCACGTTTACTAACATCAGGTAAAGAGAAGCGCCTGACAACCTTAATAGCTTCCCCAACGATGTAAACCTTGAAGAGAACACCTCCATGGTTAACAAACTCCTGTAGAACAAGTGGAGGTTCAAGTATCTGGAGGGAGTATTGATCATATGCTAGTGACAATTCATGTGACTTTGCACTTCCATCGACAACCAAAGGCTTTGCAACAAGAGGTAGCATCAATCCAGCTCTGTTAACTGCATCGGGGATAGATGATGGGTCTTTTTTTTGATAACTAATTGCCTCGGAACAACCCAAGAATGCATTTTTGGTAACAGAGATATTGAAGGCTGGTTTGGTTGCTAAGCAATGGGTGGCAAACCAGAAGGAGGAAGTGGCTTCATCAGCCATTGAATAGAGTGAACGACTTGCACGGCTTCGAAAATGCGAGATTCCGACGGGTCGGCCCTTTTTGCAGAAAAGACAGAGAGAGAGGCCTTGGTCTTAGCTCATGTGTGTTGGTGGAGGTGACCAAGATGGATGATGGTGATGATGCTCTGATCTTGAAGGTGAATGTTGAATTGGATTTAGTGGCAGCCGAGTCAAGGTATGTGTAGAGGTCCGGCGGGCGGCCAAGGCGAGGCTGCCGCCCGCAGGTGAAGCAAAATTACTAGCTTCTTAACCTTGCTCTGATACCATGTAAAATAAATTGATGTATTATTGATTGATGTATTGATATATTACAATGATTCCTATATATAGAAGAGAGGATGTGGGAAGAGAATAGGTGAGTGTGTAGTAGGTATGGAGTAGGTAAAGTGGAGGTGGTAGGTGGAGTAGGTGAAGTGGAGGTGGTAATGGTGTAGTGGGTTTAGTGGAGTAGGTGAGGTGGTAGTGGTGTAGTGGGTTAGGTTTAGTGGGTGAAGTAGGTGATAGGTTTTAACATTTTTTGTGAACATGTCATACTTGCCAAACGGAAAACTACATACGAATTATTGTAGCCAAGAGATTCAGAAACAACAGACCTTGAATATTAAGCTCCTCGCTGATCTCAAAACATTCAAGCAATGGATCTTCCGAAAGAGATCTACAAAAAGGCTGGCAGGAACCCCTTCATAACTAGCCCTACATTCTCGACTACTCTAGCAGAAATGTATAGAAGACATTCTCGGGGACCAAAAAAAAAAAAGGTGAAAAAGATAACGAAAAGATAACGGAATATCCAGCCTTCATCTAGTCATAACAAGACTAAAACTTAGAATGTCAGATAATAGATTGTAATAATAAGATAGTGTGGTTACTCTGTGGATGCTGCTCCTCTATGACCTGAGCTAAAATTATCAATATAGCGTACACATCTTTTCTCCAAAGGAACTGTTGTACCACCAGATGCCACACACACTACCCTGCCAGTTCCTTCGCCTCCTGAAAATACATTTCGAACATTGAACAAACCAAATAATACAGACAGGGAACAAAGCAATAATAGCTAAATAGAAATAATAAACTTGTCTGTTGACTGAGAATTCCTCTCGATAAATTCATTTAATTTCTTACTTATACGAGGACCATCTTTTAGAGGAGGTGTCGAGTCAAAGAAGGATTTAATTTCTTCACATAGAGTGTCTTGTGGAGTTTCTGAGTTGGTTGTTGCATCCATGAGATTGCCTGCAGTTGTGTTCTGGTCAAAAATATTATTGCTGTGTTTGGTTGGGGGATTTGGGTAGGGATTTGGAAAAAGAAATGGAAAAGGTAGGTGAAATGTGAATAAATCATGCCCATATTTCACATAGTTTCACACACATTTTCCCTTTTCTTTTTCAAATCTCTCCCCAAATCCCCCTAACTAAACACATCATATATGTTCTGAGAATGCAAGTAGATTGCATATTCGGTACTCTAGAATTAAACCTGACCATCCATAGGACCATAGCTAAGGTGGGGTTTGAAAATTGCTTTTTTACATTTTCTTAAGCTTATTTTTTACTCTGAGGCCTCTTTTATTGTCTAGATTAGATATATGGGGTTAGAGATAGGGATGGCAACTTGATTCCGATCCGACGGGGACTCCCGATTCCGATTAGAACGGTTTTTTCTCGAAAAATACCGACGGGCCGAGATGGTATTCAAAAATGAAATCCCGTCAATTTCAAGCCCCTTTTCCCGTTTCCGCCCCAAATTGAAATTACCATTATACTCTTATATATAAATGTGTGTGTGTGTGTGTGTTTTTGACTCATTGTAGGGTTTTGACTCGTTAGAAGTTAACTCAGTTAATAATGTTGGTTGTGCATGCTACTCTGCAAAATCACAAGTGGTGGTTTTTTTTCTTTGTTTTTTTGTTTTTTGTTTTTTTTTGTTTTTTTTGTTTTTTTGTGTGTGTGTGGGGTGTGGGTGTTGTTTTGTATTTTGTTTGTCATGTTGTTGTTGTTTGAATGTTTGTATTTAGACATTACTGGATTATGCTTTTAAATATATTATTTTTATTTCCCTAAAAAAAAAAGAAATAAAATGGTATATGCATGCAAAATTCCACAAAAAAAAAAGTCAGGAATTTTTTGGGGTCAGGGAAACCCAATCCCCATTAGGGGTGAGGGTGGGGGGGTGATGGGTTTCTCACCAGGGATTGCGAGCAGGAATAGGAAATTTTATATCTTCGGGGATCGGGAACGGGGAGTGTAATCCCCGGCCCGTTGCCATTCCTAATTAGAGATTGAAGAGGATGTAAAGATAAGTGAAATGTGAATAAAATATGCCTACATTTCACACACCTTTTCCATTTCATTTTCTAAATCCTTTCTCAAAGCCTCCAACCAAACACAACATTAGGGATATAAGATGGGAAATAATTTAAGATATGAGATGAATTATATATATTGCATAATCACTTATACTATGTTTGGTTAGAGTAAGATATAACATGTGATAAGAAGAAGGTGATTATTTTTTTACCATTAGATGAATGATACCTCTTGTGGTGGGGAATATGCAATACGCAATACCATGAGGGTATGATATTGCATATCCTGTATTTTGAGGGATATAATATATCACTAGATTTCATATCTAGCAACCAAATTAAGAGTATAAAAAAAAGGTGAAACTCATGTTTTTCTTTGCCCCCTATACCCGGTCAAAAGGGTATATCCCCCATTATATACCCCAATCAAGCAAGGCCTATGGGAAAGACTATGGTAAAAACAAAATGAACAACTCTATATTTTTTAAGTTATAATTTTAAAAAAAAAAAAAAAATTTCTAACCAAACACCACATAAGATACAACCAAATGCTTCATAAAGCATAACCAAAAATCTTAAAAGTAATAAGTAAAATATTGTCATAACTAAAGAATAAAATTAGTTATAACTAAAAAAAGAAAATAACATAACTATGAGTGTATATGGTACATCCCGTTTAAGGAGAATGTATAATAGAATTTCCCATAATTTAATGTACTTCCTCCTAATGAGTAAATTATACTTTTTACTGTTGTAGACTGTACTATTTGAGCTTGTGAATCTCATCATGTGTCTGTTTCAATGATCCAAATCGCTTATTTTTTAGACCACAACATATAGATTATCCATAAAAAAAAAAAAAAAAAAAATCAGGTCGATCTGATAATCGTAGTCACATGAATTTACTATATTTATCTTCCAAAAAATAAATGATTTAATTTTTAAATAATATTTGTCGTTATTTTTTTTGCAAATAAATATGATAAACTAACATAATTCTGGTTATAAAGGGGCCACTTGAGAATAAGTTAAAACTCAGCTTTTAACCTATTTTGAGTCACATCACCTTTCACATAAAAAAAGACAAAAAAATTAAAAAAAAGACAAAAATTAACTTTTAACTAACTTTCAAATCACCTTTAAATTTACTTGATTTTTTTTTATGAATAATTTATACATTATAATTTAAAAAATAAATAATTCAAATTACAAGTACCAAACCCGTAATAAACGTACTGGCTGAACAACCTGCTACCTCTATAATTTAGTGTTTGTTTGGCATGTGCTAAAATAACACATGTTATTTTAACACATTATCTTATTTGGGTCACATCATCTCTCTATCATATCACTTTCAGTCCAACTCATATTTTATATTTTTTTATAAAAAATTAAAAAATATATTAATTTAACACTTCTCAAATTACCTTACTCATTAGGAAGAAGTTCATATGTAGTACGTCCCTTGGAACTCATTAAACTAGTATGGGTTGTTTTAGAAAGTTGGTAAAAAGTTAGGTGCCGTTTGGTAACACTTACGTTTTCAGTTTTCTGTTTATATTTACAAAAATTTAAAAAACTCAAATAAAAACTTGTTTGGTAAATTTTTTGATTTATAAATCACTGGTCTCAATTTATAAATTTAGCCAAAAAATGAAAACACAAAAAATGTGTTTCCATTTTGAGTTTTCAGTTTTTTTTTTTTTACCACCCAACACTGACCACCACCCGCCACCATTTTCTACCACTGTCTTCCGCTACTACCACCCACCACCCACCACCTAACTCCCACCACCACCACCACCACCACCACCTGCCACCACCACTCACCACCCACCTGCCACCCACTCGCTACCACCACCCATCCCTCGCCACCACCGCCGCCACCACCACCACCACCCACCACCCACCTGCCCTCCACCTGCCACCACCTACCATCCGCCACTACCATCCACCGCCCGCTACCACCACCCGCCACCTACTTGCCACCACCACTCACCACCCACCTGCCACCACCAACCACCCGCCACCACCACCCACCTGCCACCCACCCGCCACCACCACCCATCACCCGCCACCCACCCACTCGCTACCACGTACCACCCACAACCGTCACCCACCTACCCACTCACCACCACCACCACCACCCACTCGCTACTACCTACCACCCGCCACCGTCACCCACCCACCCACCACCACCACCCGCCATCCGCCACCCACCTACCACCACCAACCACCACCCACCACCTGCCGCCGTCGCCACCACCACCACCCACTCGCTACCACCCACCACCCGTCATTGTCATCCATCCACCCATCATCACCACCCACCATCCATCCGCCACCACCAAGCACCACCTGCCATCTGCCACCCACCTACCCGCCAGCACCCGTCATCCGCCACCCACCCGTCACCACCACCCACCACCCGCCACCACTTTCCACTACCGTCTTCTGCCGCCACTTGCCACCTCTTGTCATTTCTCACTCTTTTTAAAAATTTTTTAAACATTTTTTCAGTTACCAAACGCGTTTGTAGTTTATGTTTTTCAAAAAATAAACAAAAACCAGTTTATAAAATTTTGTAAATATAAACTGAAAACGTAAACGTTACCAAACACACCCTTAGTTTTTGGTTTTTTACCAAGCTTTTTGCCTTTTTTGAAAGTGATTTGAAAAGTTGATAAAAAGCTGACTTTTTGCTTTTTAGTTTAATATTTATTTATGGTGTCAAATCAAATTAAAATGACCAAAATACGCTTACCCAACATAAAAAATTTATTTTTTTATTTTTTTTTCATAGGCTCTAATTTGTAATTTTATAGCTGCATTTTTAGCACTTACTAAATTACTTTTCTGACTTTTTGGCAGTCACATTTTTAGATATTTTATCTAAAAACGTGACTTTTAACCATATTCCTAAAATGACACTATGTAGTACATCCCTTGAAATTCGCTCACTCATTGTGTTAGGTAGTACACCAGCTTGATACTTACTCTTTTGTACTTTGTACTACCAAAAATAGGCAATCTTCCATTGAAACCTCGTGACTGCCACATTCTCTTCAAGTGCCCCCATTCCTTATTGTGAAATTCTTCTCAAGTATCAAACCCCTAATTTCTTCATCTTCTAGTTGAAAACAATCAACACTTTTTTTGAACAATCATTTGATTACTGTTAAGGATTAAGCTTCGCAGGTAAGACTCTCATACTGTGAAAGTTCCTTATTTGGTGAAATATAGTAAAGATTTCTTGGTTGCTTTACTCCTTGTCTATTATAATATAATATATTGTGATAAGCATGGAGTAAATCAACCAAGAAATTCTACTCATACTCATGTTGATTCAACGATATTTGGTTAATAATAAGAAATAATTATACTGATTGTCTGAGATATATGTGGGTTATTTGGCATAAAAATTCCGCTCATATTCATTTGATTCAACAATATTTGTTTAACAATAAAAAAATAATTGTATTGATCGTCTGTAATATATGTGGGTTATTTGATATTTTGGTGTTCATGCTTCGATTGTGTTATTAAATAGTAAGAGTTGTAAAAGAGATTATGGCCTGGTTTAGGAACATGCTATTTTAGTGATTTTTAATTTTTTGGTTAAAATATGAGGTAAAAACAATTTGTATATTTGGAATAATTTTTTGATTTTTTAAATAAAGATGTGCAAAAGTAGAGAGAAAAAAAAATCTTTGATTTTTTTTTTTATTATAGATTATAGGCTTTTTATTTTTTTAATAATTTTTTGACTTCTAAGTTAAAATTACCACTTCCCAAATGAGGCACACATATATATATATATATATATATATATATTTTGTTATTCATGTCATTTGAACTTTAACAACATGCTAATCCTAATCCCCAAATATATTGTCGAGAATGTTTTTTTTTTTTTCCGATGGTGTTAACAGGCTGGATACTAGACTTTCCAAATTCCTTGAATTCACGGAAGGCCCAAGTCTTAACTAATGGGCTTTAGCCATGTGAAGGCCCATCAAACCTTTCAAGACGCATCAATATCCAAAGAAGAAATATGTCACCACTACGTATATAGATGATGTTTCAATCAAAAATGTTGTTATTTATTATTATTATTATTTAAGAATCAATAAAATCAATTTACTCCCGGCTAATAATATATAGTTTCAAGAATTTTTTGGCTCCACGATTTCCCTGTTTGATGCATGATTATTCTGATTTGGCAACTACATATTTGGGAAGTTAGTTTTCCTTTTTTTTCTTTTTTTTTTTTTTTCTAAAAAAAGGGTCAAAAGATGGTCCCTCGTGTTTGGAGTGGATTGCCAAAGGCTATCACGTATCAGTGTAAAAAGATTAGAAAAATAATTGAGGACTCCAGAAAAAAAACTCTAAGAGCATCTCCAATAGTGTTTGGTAAAATAGTATTGCTATTATTATAATTTGACAATGAATAGTATTATTTTGACAAATTATAGCAATAGTACTCCAATGGTCACTTACTATTTTAGCAAATCTCAACCAATTTTTCCTCCAAGTTTGTAGGTATTGTTTGGATATAAATTTTTAGTGATTTTTTTAGTTTATTTTTTGTCTTATTATTCCCGACTAGATAATTATTAAAAAAAATAAAAAATTGAAAAAAAAATTAAATATAATTCACTCAACTAAAAAATATATCACTTAAAAAAAAATTTATCAGAAGACAGGGAACAAATTTAAATATAATCCCACTATATTACAATAGGCTTAATCTTTTCTTTTAAGGCACACAGAGCCCAACAGCTCTTTTTATTTCCAAGACAAAATCATCATCGTCCATGTACCCCAAACTAATGGTTGAGATTAATTATCTAGAATCATCATTCCAAGACAACACACCGTTGTCTCTTTCTCATCTTCATTTTCATCAGAGTAGGCTGAGCATCTTTCTCTCTCTCTCTCTCTGAGGACAACACGTTTATATCTCTTTATCTTTGCTGGAATCGTCTTCTTCTTTTTGATCAAGCTGTTTGTTGATTTTGAAATATCCATATCTCCATCTTTCTATTTCTTCCTGGAATCATCCTTCCAAGACACATTTATGTCTCTCTCTCTTTCTCTGAAGACAACACATTTACACCATTTTTCCTTCTTTTTTCCTTGGATTGGAAATATCCATATCCCCATTTTTATCAAACCCATTCACCCTCTTTCTCTTTCTTTAGATCTCACCTCACCATCATCAAACCCATTTCTCTATTACCATTTTCTTGGAGACCCACCAATCTCATTTCCCCTATCTCTAATATGTGTCTGTTTCAGACCAAATTAGGTGAAAAAAATACAACAGACCCACAGATCTTTTATGAGATTTTCAAATATTGAAACTCAGTGCAAAACCCAGGAATTGGTTGAGATGAAGAACAAGTTTGCCGAAATCATCCTAGAATCCAAGTATTTATTTTATAAATTCAAACTAGATTGCTTCAGAAATTTATATAAATTTGTGAAATTTGTGTTGACTGATAATTTTGAAATTTGTTATTGACTAATTGTTCCAAATATTTGTGAAATTTGTGAAACAAATTCTTGACTAATCATTCTGAAATTTGTGTTTGGGAAATGCAGAAATTGGTGAAATTTATTATGAGAAAAAAATTTGAAGGAACAGATGCTATATAGTATATAAATGAATTATGTTTGACAAAAAAAAAAAATTTTAGTGAATTTCGTTTAAAAAAATACCATCAAACATTTTGGGATTTTTTCTGGGAGAGGATGAACTAAGCTTTGGAGCAAAAATCAATTATTTTTGATGATGTGGTATTTGTGGCAAATGTCATTTCTGTTGTCAAATTTGACAACAGAAATGGCATATGCTATATTTAGTAAGAGAAATAGCAGGCCATTGGAGACCCTTTTTTTTCACTCTTACCAAATTATAGTTTTGGCAACTCCTTTGGCAGTACTATTGGAGATGGTTTAAGGAGCTTTAAATGAGTGAGTCTCACATGTGATGTGATGTGTGCTATTTTTTTTTTTTTTTGCCACATGTGTAGAGCTTTCTTTAAAGTTCCAATATTAAAACTCTCTATCATTGTTGAAAAGATTAACATAACCCTCAATTTTGTACCAAAGACAAAATGGCTTGATTCTCTACCAAGGATAAAATGGGGCATTTAAGACAAAAGGCTAAATATTGCTAAAAGAAAAGGGTAATTTTACTTGCACCACAAAACTAGTTCCTTTCACTTTTAAAATTTTATTTTTTATTTTTATTTTTTTATAATTTTTACAATACCATCAATATGTTTGGTTTTAATTTTTTGGATTCAATTTTCTAAAAATTATGTTTTTTATTTTTCGTATTTTTTTTATTTTTAGTGAATATTTTTAAAATTTTAAGTAATTTTTTAAAACTTTTTTAGATGCATTTTATTTAGATATATCTAAAAATTAAAATATTTATAAAAAATTAATAAATACACAAGAACACGAAAAATATACTGAATTCTTATATATTTTTTAAAAATATTTTTGGTATTTAGTGAATTTTTTGAAAAATAATTTCATAAATATTATACTTTTTAAATATATTTATATTAGGTGTATTAAAAAATTAAAAAAATTATTTTAAAAAATTAAAAAATTTCAATTTTTTAAAAAGTAAATTCTAAAAATCCAAACCAAATCCCTATTATTCACTCTTCTCTTTACACCCAAACCTTTTAAGTCTTTGTTTGGAATGTGTATTTGGCCTTTTTTTTTTTTTTTTTTTTGTGCGAGAGAAAAAATAAAATAATTATAATTTAAATGTAATATTTTGTCTTATTAAATTAAAAAATTTATTTAATTTTTTTAAAAATTAAAATAGTCCCAACCCAACCAAAACCTTCATGCTAAACGAAGCCTAAAGCCTAATTTCTTCACCTCCAACAGTAATTCTCGAAATTGAAGTTACGAGGTATTGATTTTTTGACCTCCACTAATTTTTAAAAACTCGGAAAATCATGGGGGGAAAAAATAAAGGTTCTGTTTGGTAGGATTTTGTAAATATGATTTGAGAGTATGAGTTGTATTTTGAGTTTGTGAGTTGTAAAATTATGATTTGAGTGTAGAAAATTTGTTTGGTTATGATTTTTGAATAGAGTGTTGAATTGAGTTTTGAAAGTTTGATTTGACATGTGAAGTAAGAAAATTTGTTTAGTTATGAGTTTTGCAAAGAGTTTTCAAAACTTAATTCAAATTATTATAACTCATAACAAAACACATTACTTTCACACTATTGAAAATTCTGATCAAAACTTATAACCAAACTCTTTTTAAAATTCAATTAAAAAAATTATTATTAACAGAAAATAACATTAATCAATTTTTTAATTGAAAAAACTACAAAAGAAATAATTTTTTTTTCAAAATAAATATTCAAAAAACTTAAACCATAAATATTTAAATAATCTAAAAAATTTAATAAGTAAAAATTAAAATAAATATTCAAAAAATTTAAATCGTAAAAATTTAAATATTCAAAAATTTTAAATAATTTAAAATGTTAATATTTTAAATTTAAAAAAAAAACTCTACACTCAAATCGTAACCAAATACATAACAAAAAAAATTAAAATATTTAAAAATATTTTTATAAAATAGAGTTTGAATTTATTTTTATAAAATATTTTAAAATTTTAAAGATTAAAATCCTAATATTTTGAAATTAAAATATTTAAAAATATTAAAAATATTAAAAAAATTAAAAAATCGTAATATATTTAAATATTAAAATATTTAAAATCTTAACCAAATTAAAATATTTTTAAAATATTTAAATATTGAAAATATTAAAAAATTAAAATATTAATTTAAATTGAGTTTTGAAAAGAATTTTAAATTATGTGTTTGATTATGAGTTTTGAAAAATAATAATATGTTTTGAATTGAGTTTTGAAAAATAAATATAAAATTATGATTTAAAAGTTTCAAATAAATAACACATTTAAATCAATAGATAAAATTATATTTTGAGAGGCTCACCAAACCGGAGCCAAAGATTCACACGCTCATTTTCTTCTTCCTTCTGTAGTTTTTCTCAGCAACGAAACAACACCCCAAAAAAAAGTTTTAAAAAAAATCAGAGACAATCAAGAAACTTGGGAACACACTCGACATCCGTCGAATGAATGAATTAAAGATACGAATGCGATGAAGATGGATCCAAAGCAAATCGAAGAGTGTTTTTCCTTGGTCAAGGTCATTACGTCTATGTTTTTTTACTTTCTCACTCTAAAAAATCAGATTTTCAGAGTTTGAGGGCACACCCAGCAACTTTTTCTCCGATCTTCCTCCGACGTCAACTTTCCGACAGTGTTGGTGAGTTTCGCCGGCAGTGGTTCGTCGCCGGTTTCTTTTCCCTGATGGTTTCAGTCCGTCATTGGCTTCTTTTCATCAAGTTCAGTCCGTCGTTGTTGCCATAATGGACTTGTTTTCGCCAGCGTTGACTCATGTGTGTATGTGTTATTATGTAGGAACCAGCATCAATTTTCGATTTGGCTGTTAGAGGGAAGAGAATAGATTGATTTTATTGAGGGAGTCGCGTAGAGGGCTATTGCACACGAGGCTCACACCTGGTCTGGTCTGTGAGTTGGAATTGGAGGTGAATGAAACTAAGGTTCGAAAGGTTTGGGTATAAAGAGAAATTGACTGGTAAGGATGAGGATAAGACATATTATAAAAAATTATAAAAAAATAAAATGAAAAATTAATTTTTGGTTTGTGTTTGTGTTTGTTTGGTTTGTGTTTTCCAAAAATTTTTGGGAAAAATTCTCTACAAATAAGTTTTCAAAAATAATCAAACCAAACAAATTTTCTCAAAATTTTTTTCCAAAACTTGTTTGGTTTACAAGTTTTCCAAACAAATCTCTCTCTCATACACATCAAATCAATCACTTTTTCCAAAACTTTCTCTCAAAATTTTTTTCCAAAACATCTTTTGAAAAAAACAAAACCAAACAACTTTTCGTACTTTTTATCTCTAAAACTTATCTCCCAAACTCAAACCAAATATACTGTAAAATTTTAAGGGTGTAAGGGCATTCACAATGGGATGGCTAAAAAAGTATATTGAGATGTGTGCTATATGATAAAAAGTAATAGAAGTGGGGCTCAAAAATGTTTGTTAAGATGTGTTAAGAGTTTGTTAATTTTAGAGAGTGAGTGGTGGTGC
This sequence comes from Camellia sinensis, assembly GCF_055761805.1. Classification (NCBI taxonomy): domain Eukaryota; kingdom Viridiplantae; phylum Streptophyta; class Magnoliopsida; order Ericales; family Theaceae; genus Camellia; species Camellia sinensis. Next base: position 22,487,435 of record NC_138966.1, read on the forward strand.
AATGGATGTGTTAAGGGGTGCGTTAAGATGTGCCTTAAATATATATATATATATATATGTGTGTGTGTATAATAAATATAATAAATAAAATAAATAAATAATTTAGTTTAATCAAAAATTTCAAGCCTAAAATTAAATTTTAAGTCCAAAAAAAATCCCAACAAGTATAAAAAAAATAAAAAAATAAAAAAAATTGCCGTTGACCGGTCAACCGCCGGATGTCTGGCCGGTCAACCTGTAAGACCAAAAACACGCCTCCTTCGCTAGCTAAAACCATCGCTGCAGATAACAAACAAGTTAACACACACCACTAACACATACGTTAATCCATCCACTGCAGCACCAAACAATACCCTCAGCTAGCCAAAAGCTGGCACCTGACGCTAACACACAACTTAATGGATGTGTTAGTGGGTGTGCTAGTGTTAGTGGCCAAAATTTAGAGGAGATAGAGTAACTTTTGTCTTTACAATAGAAGTGTTAAGGAGTGTGTTAGTAGGTTGTGTTAGTGTCACTTGTTACCTTCTTTATTAATTGTGGTTAGCATTTTAGCTAGTAAGAGAGAGGGGGAGGGGGGGACATGAGAAGTGTTGTGGGTCGTTTGGCTGATAGTTACCCCGAACGTTCAGACCTTCAAGTAAAAAAAAAAAAATGCAGAGTTTTTTTGGCTAATTGACTTTTTTTTTTTTTTGGCTGACCGACTTTGTTTTTAGTGTCAGATGCTAAGTGAAGAAGCAAATGAGAGAGGGAGAGAGAGAGAGAGAAAAAAAGAAGAGAAAAAGAGAGAGGGGCTGATTAGGGATGAGCAGCGAATATATCGATCTGTCTAAACCGATCGAACCGAACGGATGCGTGATGACGAATGGACAGTTGCGGATTGATTTTTTCCAATCCGCCTAGTTTTGGACGGATGACATATTTGAGGTTTCTTTGGCCGTAACCGAACCACCAAACTGCAAGCACCCTTAATACTTTGTAAGACTTTGTATATTCAATTTGTTTAGATATCCTGTTTGTGTTTTCAATTGAAAAGGAGTTTAAATACTCTGTTGAATATATTTTGTTGAAAAAGAGTTTTCAACTTGAATATATTTTTTAAATTGAAAAAAATAAATGTATTATTTATCTATATTTTTTAGTTTTTAAATTAACTCTAAAAATAATAAGTAAAAAAGATGATATATGCTGGTTGGTTTTTGTTTTGAAAAATATATATAAATGTAACAATACAAAGGCATACAATTTCTACTACTGCTCTGTTCATAATTTTGGTGGTTTGAATTATTTTTATATTTTAAGAATCACAGATGATAATACTTTATATAATACTTTACGTGGATGGGGCATGCTGTGGTTGTAATATGTAAATGACGCATGCAGTGATTGTAATATTCTAAAATTTTAAACTTTCTTTATTTAGATGAGACATGTAGTGATTTTAATTAATATATATATATATATATTGAGGAAGTGCACAAGGTGAATTATGTTGAAAATTTATAAAATTTTAACCGCCAAATCGATTCACATCCACCCGCCAATTCGCTCAATCCACATCTGCTAGATTGGCGGACAGATGCAGATTAATTTTCTCCAATCCGCCAACCTGGTGGACGGATGGCGGATTGGAGGTTCCATGGCCACAATCAACCCACGCCCACCCTTAGCATTGATAGTGTAGTGGGGTGGGGCCCACTGCATTTTTCAATTATTATATATTCTTTTTAGGGATTTTTATTGATAAGTCCAATTTAGAAGTGTTTTAACCCAAGAAGTCCATGAAGGAATTTTTTAACCCATTTAGTCCCATATATGTATAGTTTTATTCCATAAAGTCCATTTTCTTGATTTACACTATTTTCTTGGACACTTATGCCCTTATATTTAATTTTGATACCCTTATAAAATTTTTTTGAACGATTAGCAATTTAATGATGTGAACATTCATATTTTAAAATTCACATTAGTAGGAATATAAAATTGGCCCGTGGGCGGCCTGAAACCCGCCCAGGAGCCGAGGCGGGTCCGACCCGTTGACAATGTGAATATTCACATTGACATGTTAACATTCACATTAATAGGAGTGTAAAATTGGCCCGCGTCCCATGGCGGCGCGAAACCCGCTTGCGGCCCACGGGCGGCCCGGGACGAGCCCGGTCCGGCCCATTGACAATGTGAATATTCACATTGACATGTTAACTTTCACATTGATAAGAGTATAAAATTGGCCCGCGGCCCATGGGCGGCCAAAAGCCCGCCCGCGGCACGGGGAGGGCCCGGCCCGGTCCGTTGGCAATATGAATATTCACATTGACATGTTAACATTCACATTGATAGGAGTGTAAAATTAGCCCGTGCCTCGTGACTGCCCGAAACCCGCCCACGGCCCGTGGGCGGCCCGGGGCAGACTCGGCCCGGCCGGTTGACAATGTGAATATTCACATTGATATGTTAACATTCACATTGATAAGAGTATAAAATTGGTCTGCAGCCCAGGGCGGGCCCGACCCGTTGACAATGTGAATATTTACATTAACATGTTAACATTCACATTAATAGGAGTGTAAAATTGGTCCCCGTCCCATGGCGGCGCGAAACCCGCCCGCGGCCCATAGACGACCTGGGGCGGGCCCGGTCCGGCCCGTTGACAATGTGAATATTCACATTCACATTGATAAGAGTATAAAATTGGCCTGCGGCCCATGGGCGGCCAAAAGCCCGACCCGGCCCGTTAACAATGTGAATATTCACATTGACATGTTAACATTCACATTGATAAGAGTGTAAAATTGGCCTGCAGCCCGTGGGCGGCCCGAAGCCCGACCGAAGCACGAGGCGGGCTTGGCCTGACCCGTGACAATGTGAATATTCACATTGACATGTTAACATTCACATTGATAGGAGTGTAAAATTAGCCCGCACCCCGTGGCTACCTGAAACCCGCCCACGGCCCGTGGGCGGCCCGGCCCAACCTGTTGACAATGTGAATATTCACATTGACATGTTAACATTCACATTGATAAGAGTGTAAAATTGGCCCGTGACCCGTGGGCAGCCCAAAGCCCGACCTCGGGCGGGGGCGGGCCCGGCCCGTTGGCAATGTGAATATTCACATTGACATGTTAACATTCACATTGATAGGAGTGTAAAATTGGCCAGCAGCCCGTGGGCGGCCTGAAGCCAGACCGCAGCCCGAGGCGGGCTTGGCCCGACCCGTGACAATGTGAATATTCACATTGACATGTTAACATTAACATTGATAGGAGTGTAAAATTTGTCTGCTGCCCGAAGCAAGCTCGCTCGCGGCCCGCGGTAGGCCCGGACCCAAACCCGGGCCACCCCGGGCCGCCCATGGGACGCGAGTCAATTTTACACTCTTATCAATGTGAATGTTAACATGTCAATGTGAATATTCACATTGTCAACAAGCCAAGCCGGGCCGGGCCCACCTCGGGCCGTCCACGGGCCGTGGGCAGGTTTCGGGCAGCCACGGGACACGGGTTAATGTTACACTCTTATTAATGTGAATGTTAACATGTCAATGTGAATTTTCACATTGTTAACGGGCCGGGCCCGCCCCGGCCCGGGGCCGGGCTTCGGGCTGCCCATGGGTCACGGGCCAATTTTACACTGTTATCAATGTTAATGTTAATATTCACATTGTCAACGGGCCGGGCCGGGACCGCCCTGGGCAGCGGGCGGGCTTCGGGCCGCCCACGGGCCACGGGCCAATTTTACACTCCTATCAATGTGAATGTTAATATGTCAATGTGAATATTCACATTGTCAACGGGCCGGGCTGGGCTCGCCCCGGGCCGCCCACGGGCTTCGGGCCACCCATGGAGCGCGAGTCAATTTTACACTCTTATCAATGTGAATGTTAACATATCAATGTGAATATTCACATTGTCAACAGGCCGAGCCGGGCCCGCTCCGAGCCGTGGGCTGGTTTCGGACAGCCACGGGGCGTAGGTTAATTTTATATTCTTATCAATGTGAATATTAACATGTCAATGTGAATATTCACATTATCAACGGGTCGGGCCGGGCCGGCCCGAGGCAGCCCACGAGCTGCGGGCGGGTTTCGGGCCGGCCACAGGCTGCGGGCTAATTTTACATTCCTATTAATGTGAATGTTAACATGTCAATGTGAATATTCACATTGTCAACGGGCGGGCCCGGCCCGGCCCGGTCTTAGGGCTGCCCACGTGTCACAGGCTAATTTTACACTCTTATCAATGTTAATGTTAATATGTCAATGTGAATATTCACATTATGAACGGGCCGGCCCGGGCCCGCCCCGGGCCGCGGGCTGGCTTCGGGCCACGGGCCAATTTTAGACTCCTATCAATGTGAATGTTAACTTGTCAATGTGAATATTCACATTATCAACGAGCCGGGTCGGACCTATTTTTTTGGCCTGTGGGCCGGCCCGGCCCGACTCGAATTTTTCTGGGCACCCACGAGGATCGACATGGGCCGGGCCCCTACACATTGACGATATGAACATTCACATTAACGGTGTGAACATTCACATTAGGGGTATTTTCGTAATTATGTCACCCATAGGACTTATTGAAATATAAGAAAATATTGTGAACTAAATTGAACATAAGTAGATGAAAAGGGTATTTGGGTCTTCTTATCTCAAATTGGACCTAATGGAATAGTAAAAAAGAATATGGGTTTGATGGAATAAAGCTTTTAGAAAATGAATTTATCAAAAAAGCTCTCATTTTTTTTATTGTTTATATATATATATATATATATTCTTAACACACTTCTTAACATACACTTTAACACATTCATTATACCACCATCCATTCTCTAAAATTAACAAACTCTTAACACACATTTTTTAGACACACTTTTATCACTTTTTGTCATATAAGACACTTTAACACACTTTTTTAGCTATCCCATTGTGGATGCTCAAATGCCTAGTATAACTCTCCGTAGAGAATTTCTAACTCACTAGGCATATTATGTTTGTTAGTCAAAATGTCTAGTATAATTTATTTTTTTTGAACTTCAATGCACTAGGCATATGATTAGGCATTTTAGGTCAATTTACATTCACTAACTACATGTAGCTAGCCTTTAAAGGTTAGGCAAAATGTATTTAATTATTGTTATCATTTTCCTGCATCTTTATTGTTGATATAGCATTCTATAAAGTTAATAATATTTAAATGAATAGCTAAAATAAAAAGTATGGTTGAAATAGAAACATGAAATAGTTTATAGACAAAATAAAATGTATATTTTGTAGTAATGTATAGATAGGTAAAATGTATACTTGCGTTTTTGGAAATGCTCTAAGGAGATACTTTTGTAGTGTAAGTAGCCAAAAGAAAAATGCTATATGATATTTAGATACCTCTAATATTACCCTTTGCTAAATCATGTGTCATGTATTTGAAATATTTATTTTGGCAATAATTTATAAATTGATTTATTTTTAATTTTAATGTACATTTTTCAACTTTAATTCAAAAAAAAATATTTTTTAAATTTATTTAGACTAGAAGGTGGTATTGAATTAAAAAAAATAGAAAACATTTGAATTTTTTTATAAATTACTAGCCTAAATTTAACTTTCACTCAATAATCCAAATTTAAATCCCACCAAAGTCTGACCTATTATTGGATAGATTAATGAATTTTTCCAGCAAATGAATAAATTTAGAGCTTTAAAATTTTTTCAAGAATACAAATATAACATTATCTAATGCTTAAAATTGAACCTTTCAAATTCAGAGGAAAAAAGCCATTCTTTTTAAAATAATGGGCACATTTAATGAGCAGGGCAATGGGCCAGCTTGGCCCAACCTAAGAATGGCGGACAGCCATTAGGTTCAAGACGACTAGCGGCTTTTGTTTTGTGAGATTGAGGCATATGATTATACTATGATTTTTTTTTTAAAAAATATTTTATTTACACATTATCAATCTTTTTAATACATACCATTACTTAGTTTACACCAATAATATTTTAAACTTTTGATTTTTCACTCAACGCATATCATAATATTACTCTTTTAGTCTAACTCACACAACGTAATATACACTCTAACACAATATGATGTATACACCATCAAAGTTAAAAATAAAATAAGGTCTAAAACACAATTCATGGTAATTTTATTTTCATGTGTCTCTTTCTCTTTCTTGTGTTGAATTTGTGGAAGCAATGTGAGAGTAAACGACTAGAACCAAGCAGCGGGTTGAAATTTTATGGCGACAAAGCAATCAGTGTGATATTCTACAAAAATTTAAACAAAAAAAATATTTTTTTATTATTTGTAAATACATTGTTGAAAAAATTTAATATGTTCACAGACTTATATTCGAATAAAACCAAAATGTTCATTTTTTTTTTATTATTATGTATGAACGTTTAATACTTGTTCAGCTTTAATAATATGAACAAAATGATTCTGTTAAAATATAAATAATTAAACATTTTGTAAATGTTTAATTCTGCCTGCTTACAGAATGAACAAACCATTGTTGTAAAGATGAACATCGATTTTTTTGTTCCAAATCAATACGAAGACATTTGCATTACTGTTTTGTTTCCAAATTAATGTCATTCATAGTATGTAAATCTTTAAAATCAACTAATTTCAATGTTTTAAAACTGTAAATCTTCCAAAACAATAATATTTTGAGTTCGAAAAATAATAGAAAATAGATTTGTTCTAGATAATGGCGTGTATAGAGAAATTTGTGTTTTCATATGTGAATTGTTAAAATGAATATATACACGACCATATTGTCTTTAATAGGCATTTTACTTGAGGATATTATTGTCATATAAATTTAATGGTTAAATGGTATATATGTACTGAGAGGATTGATGATATGTAAATAAAATTACCTTTTTTTTTTCTTTTTTTTTTTTTTGAATAAAAGACAATTTTAGTCCTTAAAGTATGCACTTTTTGTCATTTTAGTCCCTTAAGTTTTAAATTTTGTCATTTTTGGTCTTCAAAGTTGTCAATTTGAGTCAATTTGGTCCTAGGTTTAACATCTATTAACAGAGATATAACTAAAAGACAGTTTTGGTTCATAAAGTATGCATTTCTTGTCATTTTAGTACTCAAGTTTTAAATTTTGTCATTTTAGTCTTAAAAGTTGTCAATTTGAGTCAAATTAGTCCTAGCTCAAATCGACAACTTTGAGGACCAAAATGACAAAATTTAAAACTTGAGAGACTAAATGACAATAAATGTATATTTTAGGGACCAAAGCTATCTTTTATTCATATTTATGTTAATAGACGTTAAACCTAGGACCAAATTGACTCAAATTGACACATTTGAGATCAAAATGACAAAATTAAAACTTAAGGGACTAAAATGACAGACTGCATACTTTAGGAACTAAAACTGCTTTTTATCCCCCCTTCTCTCTCTCTCTTGTTGCCAAAGGTAGATTTCATTGAAAGACAAAAATACATGTATCAAGGGTGATTATCCTCATCTCTAAAAGGAATTACAGCCAACATTCCGTTTTCCAAACACAAGCACTCGACATTTAATAACCATAACCCGTAACATTCTGTGACCACCGACCAACAAGCATAATCACAACATACTGCGGCCACCAACCTATAACCATATCTATAACATAATGCAGCTGACAATAACAGAGACAAACCCAAATCTCCATGGATGAGAAAGAAAAGCCACCACAAAAGAAGGAAAAAAAAATAAGAAAACAAAATACAAAAAACATACAAAAAATCATTAGAAAACCAGATTCGCATGATCCGTAGCGTAGGACAAGCAAGCAACTCAGGAGTCAGCCTTAGATCTGTAGCCCATAGACGCGATAGAAGCCTGAATGGTAGAAAGCCTTAGATCGGAGGGTAAAAGACCAAACTTAATGTAAATATGTCAAACTTGTGAGATTTACTATATTTTCTTCAAATTTCAAATGAGGTTAGTGTAATTTACCATATTTAATATATATTTTATATGAAATATTAATGTTGACATTTTTTCAAATAAAAGGTGGGATTTTGGTCATGGGTCAAGTTTGGGGTGGGTTTATAGTAATTCGCCCCCCCTCCGGCTCCGTATCATATCAGGGGAAGGGCAAATCGAGGGGATGGCGGATGCAGTGCGGGAAACGAGTTAATTTTGTAAATTGAAGAATAATAATATTAATGAAAATTATAGATAATATAATATATTAAGGATAATAATTTATATTTAATGAGAATTATAAAATATAAGATAGAAAATAAATGAGTAAAAATTAATATTAAGTACAATATTTTAATATTTTAATTTTATTATAATGAAAAGAAATCAAATTATATATTACATACATATAAATATATTTAATAAATATAATTGGGGCGGGGTTCATGTGGACTGGGGCGGGAGAAGCAAAATCCATCCCCACCTCACTTTTTAATCGAGGATGGAAAAATCCGTGCAGGGCGAGACGGTGATGCAAGTAGAGTAGGGTGAGAGAAAATGACCATCCATAAATGAGAATATAAGATGTTATATTTAATGCTCATCATTGGTTGTAGAAAATAGATTTAAAAAATAGAATTATATATCATTTTCTTATTAAATATGTAGGTAAACACAATACCTAAATATAATCAATCTAGCATTACTTGAGAGAATCAATGGCAGGATTGATCTAAGGGGTTTAAATACTAGAGAGACTCTACAAATCATCAAAACATTTCAAAAACTCTTCACCTATAATGAAATTTTTAATGCCGCATGATAAATCTGACCATGTTCTAAATCTGGTGCATCGTACATATGAATACATATAAAAAATGAATTAAAAAAATAACATAAATTTAATAATAAATAACACTTCTCATCAGCATAATCATTAATATCATTAGGCAGAGAAGTGATAATAACTCATAATCTAATGTCAAAGGCATGTGGAAGACACATAATAATGATGGGATTGCAGCATATAAGGTCAAAGGATAGCCATGTGAGGTTGCAAGTCATATGATTTTAGTTTAAGCAAAATATTCCATCAAGTAGATCATTCAATATGTTGTATTTTTTTCTCCATATAGCAACAACCAGTACCATCCACATTATTAAAAAAATGTGAAAAAAAAAATTAAACAATTTGGTTAGTGGTTTTTGATATATTCACGGCTCTTCTGTTGGGAAAACCATGTGAGCGTTGGAAGGAAGAGAACATGGGAATAATGGAATGAGGTTCACAATTTCTTCTAACTTGCACAGATAAATTCAATTTTAAAAAAGAAAAGAAAAGTAAATTATATCATTGGTGTTTCAATTTGAGTGAAATTTTATTTTGGTCCATATAACTTATATTTTATCAATTTAAACTTCACACTTCTCATTTTATTTTTCAATGTGGTCCTTTCTCCTATTAGTAGCTTTTAACATTTTGGACGAAAAAAAAATAGCATGCACAAAAGTTGAGGTACAAAAGTGGAATTTCAAAGACCAAGGTTGTAGCCCAAGTGATCATGAGATGTCACTTTGGCGATAGCAGGTGAAATATGAAGTTCAAGTCAATGGAGTGGTGCCAGTTTATTATGGTGATTTAACTCTTAAAAAAAAAGTAAAAATAAAAAAAAAAGTGAAATTTGAAAGAAATTACAAAGATCACTAGTATAATTTATTCAATTTTCTTTTTGTGTTGCAATTGCTAAAGCTTTCAGGTGAGTTGCACATGGTTTTTTTTTTTTTTTTTTTTTTTTAACTCCAAAATGCTACCGGCAAACAAAAGAGGGACGTTATTGAAGTGCAAATAGAAGTGTTAGTTTTAAATTAATAAAATTGAAACTGTGGGGATTAAAATAAAATTTCACTCAAACTAAAGGGACCAACGGTGCAATTTAGCATAAAGAAAATCTAGAGTTCTCTCTATTTGCAGAGATCACATGTTAGTGTTTTTTCATTATACAGTTCTGGTTTCTATTTAAGAAGGTCTTCTTGTGTTTGGAGAAGCATTGGATCAAAACACATTCCCTTTTCCTCACCCCTCTCCCTCATCTTCTTTGTCATTTATCTTCTGTCATTGGCCTAGAAACTCAAAATGGCAAACAATGGCATTCTTGCAATGGTGATCTTAGTTGGTATTTGTAATATTTTCATCAATGTCAATGCATTTGTGGCTTCTGATTGGACAAAAGCTCATGCTACTTTCTATGGAGGCAGTGATGCCTCTGGAACAATGGGTATGTAATGTATGACCCTTTCTGATTTCTACGTTGGTGTTTTTGGTTTTCCTAAGAAGAATAGTAATATAAAAATGTCATATATTCAGAAAAAAATATTTTAACCAGTGTTCAAAATGGGTTCTTTTTTTATTTATATATATATATATATATATATTTTTATTATGGTTTTCTACAATTATCTTGATGTGCTTTTATCATAGTAAGACATGCTAACAAAATATATAATCTAACGGTTTAAGTTAAAATTGAAGTAAAATGAAATTAAAACCACAAATTCTAAAACAAAGAACTTTACTTCAACTTTAAACATCTGCCGTTGGATTATTACAATAAAACCATTGTAAAGAGAATATCCATTATAGAGAATCCAGATCTGAATCGTTTAAATGTATGGTGTATATTTCAACTTAGTGACATGTGGATTACACCCGTGATAAATCTAATCCATCTTTCGAAATTCTGCATATTTTTTTCTTGATACACAATATTACTATGAAAAAAAGTTACATAACTTTTAGACCAAAATGATGAAGCACTGTGATTGTCACATTTTTAAAAATATAAGTCATCTTCATATGTCTTTTAAGTTTAGAAAACGATTAAAAAATATTTATTTATTTATTCAATTATGAGTTTTATTAGTGAGTGTTTTGACTTGATTGGATACAGGAGGTGCATGTGGGTATGGAAACTTGTACTCAACTGGGTATGGGACAAGGACAGCAGCATTAAGCACAGCATTGTTCAATAATGGAGCTGCATGTGGGCAGTGCTACAAGATCATGTGTGACTATCAATCTGACCCACAATGGTGCAAGAAAGGAACATCTGTGACTGTTACTGCAACAAACTTTTGCCCACCAAACTTTGACCAACCAAGCAATGCTGGAGGCTGGTGCAACCCTCCCCTTCAGCATTTTGATATGGCTCAGCCTGCTTGGGAAAAGATTGGCATTTTCAAAGGAGGAATTGTCCCTGTCATGTTCAAAAGGTATTAATTTTCTCCATTATTCTCTTCTCTCATTTTTTTACAATGGATATTTTTTTAAGTGGATGAGAGAAGCACTGGTCGGATCAGTCGGACTATGGGGCTGCCATAGCTTCCGATTCAGTGATCTGACTTGTTTGTTTCGTAGTTATGTGTGTAGATCATCTATGAAAATAAATCTAGTCACATAATTTTACCAAGTTTATTTAAAAAATATGAACAGTTGTCGTCTAATTTTTTTAAAATAAAATTTGATAAAATTATGTGAGTACGATTATTGAATAATGAATTTGATTTTTTTTTCTTAGATGATCTATATACATAGGGCTACACAATGATTTGCTTAAATCATCAAAATAGAACCTGTAATCGACCCGATAGGCTTAACTTTGAAAGAAGCCAGTCCATTTTCTAAGGAATAAAATTACCAACTAGACCATATTGTTAAGCTCCAGTGGGCCCATTATGGAATCCACCTCGATGATCCAAACCGTTCATTTTGTAGAGTCTTTTGCATAGATTATTCTTGTAAAAATTTTAATTGATTAGGGATATATAAGATTGTTCAATCAATATGAATTTTTTTTTTTAAATATATATATATATATAGGCAATCTACTTAGAGGGTCTTCCAAAATTAATAGTTTTAGATCATTGAATTGGGATATGTGATGAGCCTATTGAAGCCTAATAATACACCAAGTGGAGAGATGCTCACTTTGTTTTTAAAGAAAAATGCTTTGAACCCCCACTGGGGGTCGACCCCCAGTGAGGTAGCGCGCCGTGATTGGACAAAAAAAAAACTGTTTTAATTTTTTTTATTTTTTTTTGAGTTTCAGCAAGTGGGGGCTCGCCACCTCACTGGGGGTGCGACCCCCACTGGGGGTCTGCAGAATAGTTGGTTTTTAAAATATTTTTCCAGATAGATAACATTCTTGATAAATTAGTGGCTTATAATTTTGTAATTTTTACGTGGGTGTAGGGTTCCTTGCAAGAAACATGGTGGAGTTAGATTCATGATCAATGGAAGGGACTACTTTGAGCTGGTCATGATAAGCAATGTGGGAGGGGCTGGATCTATTCAATCTGTGTCTATCAAAGGTTCAAGGACTGATTGGATGCCAATGTCAATGAACTGGGGAGCTAACTGGCAATCCAATGCCTATCTCAATGGCCAGTCTCTCTCCTTTAGGGTCACAACCACTGATGGAGAGACAAGAATTTTTCAAGATATTGCCCCTTCAAATTGGGCCTTTGGCCAAACATTCTCAAGCTCGGTTCAGTTTTAGGGTTCAGGATTTGGGTTTCAGTGGCAGCGGCGTGCTTATTATTTTACTAAAAGCAGCCCGCCAAATTTTGAATTTTACACTATATGTGGTGGTTATGAGGAAGAGGAACAAGCTATAGTGATGATGGGTTGAACCTATATGAATGAAATCAAGGCTAAAAATTCATTTTTTTTGAGTTTTTTGCACTTGAGAGGTCACAGAGCTTGTGGATGTCGAGATTATTTCAATACTATATTGAAAAATTGTTATACATACTAATAAGAAGCTAGCGCGGTTGCATCGCAGCTTCATGACATTATTATTGTTATTATTTTACTTCAAATTGTATGCTTGCAATGTATTATATGAATGTTGTCATGATATTTTTTTCATCATTCTGTGAGAATAAAACAGTCTTTCTTTCTGCTTGATTGATATGGAGATCATTGACTTGTACATTTGACTAGCTTGTTCCCATTTTGAGGGTTTACTTTTCAACTTGCTTTTGTTTTATGCTTTCTTCAACTGCAATTTATAGGATACAAATCAACCCAAAATAACAATAATATAGGGAAAAAAAAAATTGTATGGTCCACATTTTTTAGCATTTAGAAAAACAAAAATTTAACAAAAAATATTTTTTTCATAGTCAACTGAAAATGAGTTGTCTCTGGTAAAAGCTATTTTATACTTTTTAAAGGAGGAATAATGTTATCAATACTACCACAATCACCGCTCCCACGCCCTATCACCACCACCAACCTACCACCATTGCCGTAGTCACTCTACAACCATCACTTCCACTGCCAAGGCCGATCCTAATCCTTTTGGGGCCCTAAACAAGCTCCCAAGTTGGGCCCTTATATGTATTCACTGCCAAGAAAAAAATAAAATAAAATAATTGTTGAACAAATAGTAAGGGTGTGTTTAGTAACGTTTAACTTTTCAATTTATATTTATAAAAATTTTATAAACTGATTTTTGTTTATTTTTTATTTATTTTTAGAAAAACATAAACTACAAACGCGTTTGGTAATTGACAAAATGTTTAAAAAAATTTAAAAATATAAAAAAGAGTGAGAAATGACAAATGGTGGCAAGTGGCGGCGTAAGACGGTGGTGGAAAGTGGTGACGGTGAGTGGTGGGTAGCTGGTGGTGGTGGTGGTGGGTGGATGGGTGATGGTGGCGGGTGGTGGATGGTAGCGAGTGGGTGGTGGTGGCGGCGGCGGCTAGGGGTGAGCATGGTCCGGATTGGACTGGATTGGGATAAAACCAGGACCAATCCGTTTTCTACGGTTCCTAAAATATTGGAACCAATCCAATCCGTTTAAATCATGGAACCAATCCGAACCAATCCATTTAAATACGGATTGGATCGGTTTAGGACCACGGATTCACATAATTAAATAACCAAAATATATTTATAACACTTTAATTTTATAAAAATATAAACAGCGCTATATTAGTTCCACAATATCAACATATTTTTCTATAATAGCGACATACTGTTCTAAAATTTAAACAACCATAAGAAAATTGGTTTCACTATAAGTATTTAAACCATTACAAATTAAAACTAAAAACCAACAAACAAGAGTAATAAAAGAAGATATTATATGGTTTTAGGTTTGAGTTTAGATTTTATATAGAATTAAGAGAAGATACTATGGGGGAGGATGTATAATAAAAATATAGACTATTTGTATACGGTTCGGATCGGTTCCAATCCGGAATCGTAGGGTTCAATCCGGAACCAATCCGTATACTACGGATTTTTAATTCTTCAATCCGGAACCGAAGCGCGGATTCAAAAAACCAATCCAAACCTATCGGATTGGACTGGACTGGATCGGATTACGGATTTCACGGATCGCTTGCTCAGCCCTAGTGGCGGCGGCGGCGGCGGCGGGTGGTGGGTGGTGGTGGCTGGTAGGTGGGGTGGTGGTGGCAGGTGGGTGGCAGATGGCGGGTGGGTGGTGGTGGCGGGTAGGTGGCAGGTGATTGTGGTGGGTGGGTGGGTGACGGTGGCGGGTGGTGGTGGCAGGTGGGTGGCGGATGGAGGGTGGTGGTAGGTGGGTAGTGAGTGGTGGATGGTGATGGTGGGTGGGTAGGTGACGGTGGCGGGTGGCAGTTGGTGGGTGGTGGTGGCAGGTGGGTGGCAGATGGCGGGTGGCGGGTGAGTGGGTGGGTGACGGTGGCAGGTGGGTGGGTGGGTGGTGGTGGCAGGTGGGTGGTGGTGGTGGCAGGTGGGTTGTGAGTGGTGGTGGCAAGTAGGTGGCGGGTGGTGGCGGCGGGCGGTGGATGGTAGTGGCGGGTGGCGAGTGGATAGCAAGTGGGTGGTGGTGGTGGTGGCGAAGGGTCGGTGGTGGTGGCGAGTGGGTGGTGGTTGGTGGGTAGTGGTGGCAAGTGGGTGGTGAGTGGTGGTGGCAGGTGGTGGTGGCAAGTAGGTGGTGGTGGCAGAAGACGGTGGTGGAAAATAGTGGCGGGTGGTGGCTCTTGTTGGGTGGTAAAAAAAAAAAAAAACAGAAAACTCAAAACGGAAACATATTTTTTGTGTTTTTATTTTTTAGCCAAATTTATAAACTGAGACTACTGATTTATAAATAAAAAATTTTACCAAACAATTTTTTATTTGAATTTTTAAAATTTTTATAAATATAAACAGAAAATAAAAAACGTAAGTATTACCAAATGACACCTAAGTACTTACAGTTTCCCCCCTAGTGTCCACGCAAAGTTTGCTAAATATTATTACTATAATTTAGTTACATAGATTAAAATCCTAAGAAATCATTACAAAACACTTAAAAAGATATAGGGAGATGCTAGAGAGCTCTAAATCTAGAGCTCTAATTTGAGCTCTAGTGATGTGTCCAAGCAATAAAAAAACAAAAAAAAAACAAGGCAAGACACAAATATCACATCAGTGTGGGTCCTACATTCCCATTAGAGTTATTAGAGCTCCTATATTAGAGTTCTAAAACATTTTTGAAAGATAAAATATGATTTTGTTGCTTCGAATTTAGCAAAATTCAATTTACAAAGAAGGGGAAAAAAAATATAATTTGAACCGACTTTTACAAGTAGAAAATCACACTCGGATCAGTTAAAATCCTTGATTGCAAGTAGTTGTCAGAAAATCACAAGATGAAATTTGAAATTGAAAAGAAAATCGAATGGGTAAATATTAAATCAGAAAATAAATCTAAAAATCACAAATCACAAATCACAAATCTCAAAAGAAAAATACTAATCTAAGGACAATTTATTTATTTACCATAAATGAAAATACTTGAAAAGACCCAAGTTTACTATTCATTTCCAGCTTTTTGCCGGGATATATTTGGATCAGTGACAAAAATTAGAAAATTTTAGTTACAGAAAAATTAGGACACGAATGGGATTTCTCTCTATTGTTTGGGGGCAAAGCATAAATTGACAAATAAGATTCTTCATTCTTATATTCTGAGGTTTGCATTGTGCCCTCATTTCTTTCTTTGGTTGCAAATAAATTTTTTTTTTGGGGCCCTTTTGTTGGGATCTGGGATCCCGCCCAAGACCTTATAGAAATCATTGCAAGCAGAAAAACACACCCACACACAAGGAGACACAATATTTTACGTGGTTCGGCCCAATGCCTACGTCCACGGGAGAGTAACCGGTTATCACTATACCAATGAGGAGATTACAGAAAGATTACAATAGAGGAGGAGCTCACACTCTCCTCACTCAGCCACTCACCCGTCTCCCTCGCTCACACCGAGAGAGACGGTCTCTCCGCCTCACATCTCTCACTCTCTTTGTTGTCTCACGGTTTGCTCACACTTTGCTCTCTCCTCTCAACCTCCATTTATAGGTGAGGGAGTAGGTGGGAGAGCCTTTGGGCAGCCTCCATTCTTGACTCTTCAAGATGGTTGGTGGCCGCCAAGGTGGACTTTGGTTGGTTGCCTTCCCATTGTTGCCAACCAAACTTGACTTGGATGATCACCACACATGGGTGAATTCAACAAATCACCCCCTCAACCCATGTGAGGTGATCCACTGCACACACTGCTGCTAATCTTGTCACGCCCAAATTCAACATAGTCTGCATCTCTTCACTGAGACGCTGCATCCCCTGAAGCTAGAGATAAAACACCAGAGATACAAGAGGAGGAGGGAATCCGACATCCTCAACTCAACTCACACCACTCTCTGATTTGGAGAGAGCCACTGCTCCTATCTCCCACAGATCTCTTCCATGCTTCCTGTCTCGGATGTCTATACCTGCTATCCTTGAACTTGCGCAACCAAAATATCCGACACCCCTTGATTGGATGTCCTGCACCCCCTGCTTGGATGCCCTTGACTATCATGCAACTCCTTGCATGATGAACACTGGAGCAACTAGAAAACTTCAGAGTTTGACACATCAACATCCTCAAGTTTCCTTGCTCGGAGCTTATTTCTGAACAACCAGCCTTTGCCCTTCTGCACTTCTGAACAACCTCCTGGCGTTTCCACATACGCTTGTTGTCTGTGCTGCAATCCCTGATGTTCGGTTCTGTCTCACTTGTCCGTACTGATGTTTGACAGTTAGCCCTTCTGTCAAGACAACTTCCACCGGTCTGTACAAGTTACCACTATGCAACTCCGTGCATAGTGCTCGCACCCATGGCTTCTGGTCTCCCTGCGTCAAGCTTGCTTGAGAGATCTGCATCAACTCTATCATCTGCTGCCATGGAACTAAAGAAACCACCATAGAGAAATAAGACTTGCCACTCCTTGGCACGCACTCTTGCGTTTTACCTGTCTCAATTTCTCTGTCTGGAAATTCCTGTGAACTGTCAACAACCCGCTGCTGCACACTCTTCTCGCGCCTCTGTACGACACTCTAGCGTACCCTTGCACTGTTGCACGTCTGCAATTGTACTTCTGCGCTTAGTATGCTCCTCTGCAACTATTGTTCTACATGTCCACATACCATTAGTACCTTCTCGTATACAGTAGCTCCAACAGCCACAGTATTTCCCTGAGCCTGTACTGGTTGCCAAATCATCTATCCGTCGATGAATGGTCTTCTCTTTTGATTGAACCAGATCCTCCGATCACCTCAACAACCAGGAAAGTTCCCAGGAAAGACTGGTGGGGTCACAACCGGTCCCACTTAAGAACCAGTCTCCTTAGACAGTGTCTTTTTGACAGAACTTTCCTAGACCTTTGATCTTGAGATAATCATGTCTGCAATCCTCTGATCGCCCCTGACCAATCCTGATCTCCCTCAATCTGCCATTTGATCAAGCCTGATCTCCTCTGGTCTTCAATGATCTATCTCAATCTGTATCTGGTTGTCCAATCGGGTCAGAATCTGCCCATTCTAACCTCTTCAGTGAATCCGCAGCGTTCCACAATATCCGGCAACCTTCCTTCGAGTATTGAAGATGGCAAACACCCATGTTTTGACAATCTTTCCAAACCGTTCAGAATTTCACTATTCTGACCTCGCGGTTGCGTCCGGAGCGGTCCGTTTAGCTAGAACCAACCTTCGCTGCACTTCCAGGGACCTCACTGAAAACTTTCCCCGAAAACTGGGCCACACCACAATTTTCTGAAAATTCTGGGCCAAATTGTAATTTTCAGAAGTTCAGGGAATATTCCGTGTACCAACAGAATATTCCGTCCACTGTCTCTAACGCCGACTGCCACTCTAATCTGCCTTCTTTTTACAGAAACTCCGTCTCCAAAATCTGACCGTACGGATGTGTCCGGAATACTCCAAATAGTCGGAAACCACTATTGGATCACCAAAAACGGACTCCAAATGGCTTCGATCTAGCCAAAACATTTTGTACGCCTCAGATCTGCGGCTGCACCGTAGCCGCGAAACACAGGATTCCTCCTCCTGCGGATGACGTGGCAGATGACGTGGCTGCTGACGTGGCACGCGCGTGCCATACACGCGCCTCCCCCACTCGTCTTCTTCCTTCATCAGCGCGTGGGGCGCGTGCCTGCGACTGGGCCGACGCGCCGGCTGCCTTCACGGCGCGTGGCGGCGCGTGCCGAGACTGGGCCTCACGCGCCTTCTTCAGGCGGCGCGTGAGGGCGCGTGGAAGCTCCTATGGATGTCTGCTTTATATGGTTGGACTCCTCTTCTCGAGCCCTTACTCCTGGTATGCTCAAAATCGGATTTCGAGCAACTTGATTTCTGGGCAGTTTCGGACAACACGCTGTTTTTGTTCCGAAACGCCACCGACGAGGCTCTGATACCACTTGTTGGGATCTGGGATCCCGCCCAAGACCTTATAGAAATCATTGCAAGCAGAAAAACACACCCACACACAAGGAGACACAATATTTTACGTGGTTCGGCCCAATGCCTACGTCCACGGGAGAGTAACCGGTTATCACTATACCAATGAGGAGATTACAGAAAGATTACAATAGAGGAGGAGCTCACACTCTCCTCACTCAGCCACTCACCCGTCTCCCTCGCTCACACCGAGAGAGACGGTCTCTCCGCCTCACATCTCTCACTCTCTTTGTTGTCTCACGGTTTGCTCACACTTTGCTCTCTCCTCTCAACCTCCATTTATAGGTGAGGGAGTAGGTGGGAGAGCCTTTGGGCAGCCTCCATTCTTGACTCTTCAAGATGGTTGGTGGCCGCCAAGGTGGACTTTGGTTGGTTGCCTTCCCATTGTTGCCAACCAAACTTGACTTGGATGATCACCACACATGGGTGAATTCAACACCTTTGCCTTCGGCTTGGGCCTTTGAGTCATCCGATGAATACTTTAATTTCGAGCCATGTATAAAAGGGTTGGAAATATTTTGGGCTCTAATTTTGGACTAATTTTTGAGGACGACCACCACCTCAACAACACCACCATTAACAGATCATTTTCATGGTTGGAATCAAATCAGAAAAACATTATTCAGTATTTTTTTTTTTTTTTCTGTCAAAAATATTTTTTTACCAAAAATAAACAGAGTGGCCATAGACAAGGATTTCTATTGTGACAATCTCGATAGGAGTGAGCATGGTCTGGATTGGGATATAATCAGGACAAATCTGTTATCTACAGTTCTTGAAAAATTGGAACCAATTCAATCCCTTTAAATTCTGGTACCAATCCGTTCAAACACGGATTGGATCAGTTTAAGACTACGAATTCACATAATTAAATAACAAAAAATATATAGAACATTTTAATTTCATAAAAATATAAGCATAGCATCAAACAAAAGCAACAAACAAAAGCAATAAAATTGGATACACATTACCGGATTTGGATAGGATTGGATTACGGATTATACGGATTTCTTATTTAGCCCTAAGTCTCGATATGACTGATGGCAAATTTGGATCAGAAAGTGGGTTAATTTTGTAGATAAGGATTTCTATTGCATTTATGTACGGTTGGTTTGGGTGCTATTTTTGGATCATTTTGATCTCACATTCTAGTTTAATGGAATCTTTATTTGTTGATAAATAATAATAATAAAAAGTTACAAATTTTATTATTTATCCCCTGTCAGTCAAAATTTCAGGGCAATAAAATTTTAAAACTAAAAGAATAAACATGATCCATGCAATCCAAAACAAACCTTGCTTTCATGGTTTGGAGGTTTCTGTATTATAATTGACACTTCCCTTAATTGTTGCATAATATGCCTTCTGTACAAGTTGTTACCACACAAAGCTACAGTGCATGGGGACATGGTTGTTGGCTAGATCTTGGATTAATGTACCAAAATTAATCAAATTCTATGTTTAAAACCTTAAAAAACTCAAGAGGATTAACAAGATTTTGATCATGAATAGTTGGATGAAGATTTTCGAATTGTCTATTTCTTAGACCGGTCGAATTGTCTATTTCTTAGACCGGTCCTCCTTGATTACATGAATTTGGAAATTAAGATTAGATCATATGGTTTAATTAAATGGGATAATAAATTTAATTGTTCAACCTTATCTACCTAATATGTTCTCCATCTTCTTTCAAGTTGGTAATTAAGGCCTTAAAATAGTTTAAGTTATGACTTACAAGTCAATCCTAAATTAAGGAAGAAAAGTGGGTGCATGTAAATTCTCTTCTGGTTGATGATGTAGGGGTGATTGACAACAAATTTATAGAGCCGTTTAACTATTTTATGAAAAAATGGTAATGTTGCTTGGTCATTGGATTAAACTCAAAACACACCTATATTCGATTGGTACAACTAGTTCAAATCACAACCATACAGTAACATGTGCTGAATTAGACATCCATATTAGAAAATTTGCTATAATTGGAAATACTTTGAATACTTAATTTTGTGGTGTAAATAAATTTGTTTTGAGCCACATTTTCTCTAGAAAGATTCTTTATATTCTAGATCCTAGATTTTAACCTAACTCAAATCTCCAAAATTATGCAATTTTGGTTCAATTTGGGACATGAATTGTGTCTTACTCGATCACCAAACATTATTTGTTATAAATTGAGTTGTAAGAATAAGAGCCCCGATACATTAGAGGGAAAGCTTGCCAGCTAGGTTGAGGGTTCTATGTTGGTGCATAGTTGGGCAACAATGTGTTATGTTACAGACAACATTGACATGGGACACCTTGACTGACATGGAACTTCAATTGGGCGAGCGCTTTACTCAAAGACGAGTTTGGTGTCATAAGGGATGCACTTGCGGACGTTTAGTCTACTTGTGGCATGAAAGTTGAAGCTTCTTTGTGAGAGCTGTTCTTGTTAGACATAACATTGGACTTATATTTGACAACATTTGATGATCAAGGAGAGATTAGATGGATTTGAGCTTGATGGAATTTAAGCGCCTCATGAACAAAAATAAATTTCACTGCATACTTGAAAGAGTCAACCTCTGACACTACGTAGTTGTTTTGAGTAGTAAAATTGAAAAAAAAAAAGTTTTGTTTTTGTTTTATTGTTATATTTTTCCTTTCTATTTTTTAGTTCATTCCATATGCTTTCCGGAATCAACTGATCACTTGAAATTGTTGGATTTTGTATTATCCATGGGATTATTATTGCAGTTGCCTAGATATTGGATTAATGTACCAAAACTAATCTTGGATTATTAGAGGTGGTTGTTGTATTGCTGATGCTTCTATTTTCTTGTTTTGCTGTTGGTTTCTCACCAACTCTTGGTGATTGTGCTAGTATATGATTAAGTGATTTTCGTGGTGCCAACCTAATTGGAATTGCATTGTATTGCTTTAATACTTTTTGTACTCCCCTTTCCTCTATTGATGTAATCTCATATCCTTTTTTGCTAATAAAAAAAAAAAAATGTACCAATACTAATCAGATCCTACGTGAAGAGGATAAACAAACTCATGTCATAACAACTTTATTGTTCAACCTTATCTACCTAATATATTCTCCATATTCTTTCAAGTTGGCAATTAAAGTAAGGTTTAGATAGTTTAGTTACAACAATTCTGCAAAAGAAGTGAATAAAGGTAAATTCTGTTATGACCGATGGGTAGATTCGGGTCTCCCCCCCCCCCCCCAAACCAAAAATAATAATAATAATAATAAAAATAAAATGAAATAAAAAATTTAAAATATCAGTAATTTATGATTTTCGATTTGATTCAATTAAAAAAAGTCATTCCCAAATACAATAATCTTTTTTTATCTCAAAAAAAAAAAAAAAAAAAAAAGCCATTCCCAAACAAAGGCCCCAAATTTTGAAAATTAAATGCTTATTTATATGCAAGAGGATTCCTTTAATTTGCCCCCTCATAAAAATTTATTTATGCTTATTTGGGGTGTCCTAAATAAGTGCACTTTTTGTCTTTTTAGACTAAAAAATTGAGAGAAAAAGGATAGTTGTTTGGGATAAATTTTTGACTTTTTATGAAAAGGTGTGTAATATAATATTAGTACACATGGTAAAATGACTGTTTTACCCATCCTAACTGACACACCAGCTGAGGCATACGTGCACCGTTGTTGGGAAGCGTGACTGTAGATCTGTGGTGACAATTCAGTCACTGTGCAACGCAAACATAATTTTAATTTTTTTTTTTCATTTTCTTAGCAAATTCTAATTTTTATGAAGAAATAGTGAAAATGGCTTAAAAGGCTTTGGATCTTTTCAACGATGAACTCAAAAAAACTATGAACTGCTAATGGAATAAAAACAACATCTTAATTGGAGCGTTGCTTATTAAAATGAATAACAGAAGAGAGAAAAAAAAGAAATACACAAACATAGAATTAAAAAATGCACAAAAAAAAAAAAAGACAGCAACAAGCATATACTACAACATCAACATCATCATACAAATATTATATCAACTGATAATGTCCAAAAAATTCCACCAACAATGCCATAGTTTTTGGGAAGGAAGGATATTTGGCCAACTGTTTGTTCAAAAAAAAAAAAGAAAAAACAAAAGGGAACACACAAACATTACTAAAGAAACATTACATCAATATTCATAACCTGCCACCACCCAAACAGTAATAAAGAAGCAACACACAAACAATAATAAAGGAACACAAATTATTTGCTGGGCGGTCTCAGAACCAGCCACCACCCATTCCGGGGTTTGGTGCTGATGGGCCACCGATGCATTGCTCACGGGACTTCTTTGTTCGTAACCAAGCAATGACAGCTGCGTCTGTCGGAATCGACATCATTATGGCTTGATTTGCCGGGTTGTCATGTATCGATTGAGCAAAAGGAACTAGCGGGTCTTGCGGATCCAGCCCTTCCAGCGAATACAACCGTGTCATACACTTCTCAATGAGTTGCTGTGCCGAATCTGCGTAATCATGTGAGACGCAGATTTGTCGTTGTTGTAATTTCACGGAGGATGCAAGGTTTTCCATACTACTCGCCAATAGAGAAGCTCCCTCACTCAACCCTTTTTTCCGCTGTGGGTGTGTTGGGCCTGGCGATTTGCGTTTGTTCATGCCACTAGTTGGTGTGTCGTCAACGTTAATTTCGGACGATGCAGCGTGCACGGTTGTCAGCGTGCTATCCTCTTGCGCAACAGTGTCATGCATAGTGTGTTCATGCTGCGCGGCAGGCTGGAAAGGGGGCAGCCCGCTGCTGTCCTCGCAGTCTTCTTCAGGCGCCGGCGAAGTACCGTCATCGGGTGCCACAGGTTCGAACGCTGCACCTGGTGTCCATGCATATTTTCTGGTTGCTGTAGCGCCTTCGTACACCCTTCGCATGAGGTCCATGTGCTCCAACGTTTTTTTTTTTGAACTTGATTGCATTCTTGTCAACCTGGGGAAAACAAAAAAAAACTACAGGAAGAACTTCCAGAGCATATAGTGAAACAGAGAAAAATGGGGAGCAAACACAGGCAGCAGATTGACAATGGATACAAATTGGGGTTCAAATGGGGAGCAAACACAGGCAAGCAGAATCCCACAAATACTGTTAACCAGCCTATAAATAACTGATTAAAAAACCACAGGAAGAACTTCCAGAGCAGATCGTAAAATATATATGTATATATATTTCATTCTTCTACCATTTGACATTATCTTTACATTTTTCTAGTTAACAGTATTTGTGCTTTGTTAACAGTATTGCAATACAGACAGCAAATTATGGGATTCTATAAAAGTAATAGTACGAATGGTATGAAATTTGTTTATATAAAATAATTTTTTTAAAAATAAATAAATATTGTGTATATTCAGGAATAGAATTAGGAGAAAATTATGGGGTGTCATGGTCCCTACTTTCTCTGAAAAATTATGTTTACTATAACACTTTGACAATATATATTTTATTGTATAAATAAAATATATTCTCAGTATAAAATATATATGTATATATATTTCATTCTTCTACCATCTTACATTATCTTTATATTTTGTACTATTTAAGGGGTTCAAATGGGGAGCAAACATAGGCAGCAGAAATATAAGATGGAGCACAAATACTGTTAACTCCATCATAGGTAGCAAATTATGGGATGCAAATTGGGGTTCAAACGGGGAGCAAACACAAGCAGCAGAATCCCACAAATACTGTTAACTAGCCTATAAATAACTGATTAAAAAACCACAGGAAGAACTTCCAGAGCAGATAGTAAAATATATATGTATATATATTTCATTCTTCTACCATCTTACATTATCTTTATATTTTGTACTATTTAAAGCAGGATGTGGATTTTTTTAGAAAAAAGAAGAGCACAAATACTGTTAACTAGCCTATGATGGACTTCCAGAGCAGATTGGAAACCTACTGTTTCAGTGCAATAAACAGTACGTTGCCCAAAAAATTAAGCATTGAAAATAAGCTTAAGCATTGAAAATAGGAAACCTACTGTTCTGTTACTGTAAATTGGCAAAAAAAATTGAGCACCTAGTGAGATACAACAAACTAAAGTTCGTAAGGGCAACTCATAAAACAGTAAAAATAGAAGCAGACATATATATACATCCACACATAACAATAGAAATACACCCCACCAGGTCATTAAAGTTGTAATAATAACGGTTTAAGTATCCATGTAAATGACGTAAGTAAAACTCAATGGAAATGTTACCTTTTCGTAATACGCCCACCAGTCGTCAGATGCTTGTATCAAACCTGTGGCTTCATTGTAACTGATGCCGGTTGGCCCATGCCTGCTGTCCATCAGTTTCGACCACGATTGCCAATCCTTTTTCAGCAACGCGTACTTGTTCTGCAGTTGCTTGACATCATGCACCTTATTTGTACGGTCCAGAAAGCCCTTGTTTATAGCTCGATATCCATGCATTGTCATTGTATGGAAGCTCCCCTTGAAACCAACGTCCAACTCTTTGATAACAAGTTCTAAAAAAATCCGCACCATGTCAGAGTTCCAAGATGCTTTATGCACGTTTGCGGACTGCTGCTACATCTGTTTACTACCGCGTTTGCGCAAAGATTTGGAAGGCATCAACTGCGTTTGGGATTGCTCCATTTGCGCACTACAATGCAACAACAATTATGGTATACGTGGAAAAATTGGAAACATTGAAACTCATACTGCGAATAAAATAAAAAACATATAAACAACTGTGAAACAGAGTTGAATTAGGCAAAAGAGCAAAAGGTTATAGTGTAATAGTTTAAACTACTATTAATTTGAGTTTTATAGTTCAAACATCTATTTTTGTATATCCTACATTCAGTTTCATAGTTCAAACATCAATTTTTATTAATCTAATTTTGTTAATGAAAATGAACTAATACTTTAAATTAAAAACAAATCAACAAAAACAAAAAAATATTTTGGTTTAGAAGCTATATATATATTTCTTTTTTTTTTCGTGTGTAATTTCTACTTTTGTGTCTCTTACTTAGCTAAGATAGGGTAATAAATTGTTGGCCATTTACTAAAAAATCCTATATGTATGACTTGTAGTCACATAAATACTGTTGCGATCTTATAAATTGTATTCCACATTCCAAAATTTCAAATACAATATACTTACATTTCAAAACGCAATAAGATAAATAGTTGAAGCAAAACAAAATTTACCTTATTGTCATTTTCTAATAATAACATATTTAACAAAAACTAAATAAGACAATACCATGAAGCTAGCACATGTATTCATTTAAAAAATAATACATTTGATAAAAATTTCATATGTAATGAACAAATGAATCATCTCCGCAGTTGGAATTTCTATAAATTGTTAAAGTAACAAACGGTGTACTTTTCCAAATGTAATGACACTATAAATGTCTATTGGAAACGAACAATTCATTGGTATTGATAAGGCAAAGTTGGATTGGTCTGATTATGAAATTAACAAATTTGTGATGAAAAAAAAGTTGAACATTCATATATGTATGCTTCATAATCGAGTAAATCATACAGGTAGGGATAACAATGATGATTATGGCAAACACACTGTTATTGAAAGACATACACACTAGCAATGTTAGAGCATTGCCAATGATTTGCAAAAACAACTACGAAACCCATAATATGACAGTTTGGGCCAAAAAAAGTAATCCAGTTGCATGCTATAATGCCAAAAGTTCCAGATCAGTATCCCAGTGGTTTTCTTTCATCCATTTCTCCCACCTGCATCCTTTCCAGCAAAACTCTATGAAATAGAAAAAAAAAATTTCATAACAAAATTAAAAAATTACAACAACAATCTGTAGACACACAACAATCACAACAACAACGACAATTAAGAATTTATTGCAACTTCAGATAAATTTCAAGTAATTTCTCCAAAAATGCAGAAATATAATTGCAGAAAAAGAAATACTTGGAAAGGTTTTCAAGGTCCGTCATCTTCTTCCCTGAAGTTGGTCATGTTCATCTTCAGAGAGAGAGGGTTCAACTGATTGTGAACTTCGAACCGAAATCGTGAGAGATGCTTAGATCGTGAAACAGATCGCCGAACCCAAATGAACATCTTACAACCAGATCTATAGATCTGGTTTGGGTTTCGGATTCATAGAGGGTTTCGGTAGAGAGAAGAGAGGGTTTCGGTGTTACAGATAAGAGGAGAGAGGTAGAAAAGAGGAAAAGTTTTGGAACAGAATCAGAGAAAGGAGAGCGAGAGTGAGAAAATTAATTTGTGTAGAAGAGATGTTACCTTGTAGTTAGGGAGAAACGGGCCGGCGTGGTGTAGATCTGGTCGGAAGTGGTGCAGATCTGGGCGACGGATTGTCTGACAGTCGTCGGTTACTGTTAATTTGCGATCGAGTCGAGGTCGGACTTCCCCATGGCTATTGCAGTGCTGCACGGTGAAGGCTGCGACGGATCTTTGGCGGTCGCTAGTGTGGATAACTCCGCAGACGGATTGTCCCATTTCGTGGCTATCTCGGCAGAACTCGACTGATACAGACAGAGAGAGAGAGAGAGAGGGGGAAGGGGATCTTTGGGTGAGAGGATAATATTGTGTTGAGGAAGAAATAAAAAAATAGGGGCAAAATAGTATTTTTACCCTCTCTAGGTTAGACACAATTTTGGCCACCCAAAACATGAAAATAGGATGACTTTTTGGCTTTTTTGATAACTTTTTGACTTTTTGACCTTTTCGGAGCATCCCAAACTTGGCCTTAATCTTTTATAGACCTCTTCTATTTATTTATTTATTTTCAACTAAACCCCTGCCATAAATTTCATAATGGTTTATTTTACTTTTAACCTCTAAACTATTGTCAAATTATTTATTTAGTCTCTAAGCTATCCATTAAATCTAGTAATAAGTTCCTAAAGTTTACTTAGTCCTTAAACTATCAATTGAATATATTAACCCAAAGTATTTAATTCAAACATATTTAGGCTTGGTTTGAGGTGTTTAAAAAAATCTAAAAAGTCAAAAAGGTATAAAAAAAAGTAAAAAAGTTATCACTATTCACAAAATAAAAATATAAAAAATTAATATACATAATATTTTAATACAAACCAACTTTACACCACTCTAGGTACTGATGTGAAAGGAACAAAAAAAAAATTACATATATATATATTCACTAAGTTGGATAATAATGTTAGGCCCGTGGGGGCCCACCACGGGTCCCTTTTTGATAATTCGAACCGTTCAATATGTAGAAATTGTCCAGTACTATATGTTTGTAAAAAATCACGTTGATCAGATATCGCTAACTATATGATCAAATCAGTTTTGTATAAAAAATGGATGGTGTTATAGTTAATAGTTGACCAAAAAAAACTATCACGATTAGATAGCTATCGATATCCAATCAACGTGATTTTACAAACATATAGTACTCGATGAGTTCTACACATTATCAGTTTCGATTAGCAAAACGGAACTCGTGGTGGGCCCCACGGGCAGAACAACACGGTTCAATTCAAACCCAAAAAGGAGGCATTCATTTCCCATCTCCTAACCAGTCCACTACATTGTCCAAATTGTACGGGCTACTTCACTAACTTCTCATATACACTTATTTATACAATTTTTTAATACACATTTTTTTCGTGAAAAGTCAAAAAGTTAACTCAAACATTCATATTTTTTTCTTCAACTTTTTAGTCCAAAAAGACAAAAAGTGCACTTATTTAAGATACCCCAAACAACCCCTTGTTTGGGAACTTGACTATTAGTGACTTTTTAACTTTTTGGCTATTTCATGAGATGAAAAAAGTTGTGTGTTTGGGATGATTTGTGATGTTTTTTTTGTAATTGAAAATATAATTGTGAGAGAAAAAGTGATTGATTCATGTGTAGACTTGACATTTTGTCTTATTGACTATTTTAACCAAAACCAAACATCCCCAAAAAAGCCTAAGTTCCTGAAATGATTACAAAAATAAAATATAAGTCTATATATGTTGTAAATTAGCTAAAGAACTTACCTAATTAAGATTTTATTATAGAAAACGCTTAAATTTGTATTGTGTCTTTAAAAAGTGAGCGTTAGTTTTTCTGGTAAATTTTCCTCATGAGATAAGGGTAATTATTTAAACTATTTTCTTACTTATTTTTTACAATAGCTAGTTGTTTGCATTTATCTATTATTATATGCAAAATTTCGTTTATAATTTTTAATTAATTGTCTTGAAGTTTTTTGTTAAGTTCTATTAATAACTTAATTAATGTATTATTTTATTCTATTGTTATTTGTAACAAAATGCTATTATTTAATTTATTTGATTCTATTTTTTCAGTATATCTAATACTTATATAATTGTATTGACAAAGTTCAGAGACCAAACTGTGATACCAATTTAAATATACATCGAAACAAAACATTTTTTACATACAAAATAGAAATTGAAGATTTTTCTGTAATAAATATTAACTAGATAGAGTGTTTAACTAATTTATAATATAATACTTTCGGACCTATATTTTATTTTTGTAATCTTTTCAGGGATTATTTTAATTGGCTTTTTGATTTTAGGGGTTTAATTGACTCAATTGATAGTTTAGATACTAAATAGATAATTTGACAATAGTTCAAGGTATAAAGTAAAATTAGCCCATCTCACAAAATGATTTATCTAATTATTGAATTTGTGATTCGGGGTTGTGTGATTATGTGAACCCAAAAAATCAACTTATTGGTTTATTAACTTATTTGAGTTATATCACATTTTTATTTTTTTGCACATCTTTTCATAATAACTACAAAATTTAACTTAAAAGTCATATCCAAAACAAGCCTTTATATTATTCAATAGTTCGGGAGTACGGCCACGTGGTGCTCCATGATAGTATGATTGGTTGTGTTGGTGATTGAGGAACATAAGGGAACATAATGAATGGTGATTGGTGAGGGAGTACGTGGTACTTTGACACTATTGTATAATTTTTCTATTGGGATGAATTGATTTTTTGACTTTTGATGAAATGATGTGTACAAAAATAAAAAGAGTGATGTGACAACTTGTAATGACTTTTTAATTTTTTGGCGATTTTAACCTATTGACAAACGAAACTTGATATTATATATCATACAAAGCTTTCAAAAGATAAAAATTTGTTGGGATCAATCTTAAAAATATATATTAGAAAACTTGTTAATGAATATTTTATGTTTTTATGTTTATTGATAGCTTAAATGATTGATATTAGTTTATTATTATTGAATTACAAATTTTGTCTCCAATGTATGCTTAAGAGACAAGCTTTCCTCCGGTTCATGTTTTGGATGGGAGGGTCAAGTTCACACTATTATGGGCCTATCAGGGCCCTTCTCAGTGATCCAAATTGTTTAAATAGTAGAATCTATCAAAAAGATCATTTATGAAAAAATTGAAATTGATCCGATTTCACTAGTCATATAGTCAATTTATATTTGTATAATAGAAAGTATATTTTTAAAATTATACTTGTCATTCATATATATATATATATTTTATAAAACATGTGATCTTATTGGGTACTTGTTGAAGTCTAATCAGTAATTGTATGAATAATGTACTTGACGGATTTTACAATTTAAACAATTGAATTATCGAGACAAATAATTGTCCCCCTTTTTTCAAGCTGTGGTAGTTAAATACGTTTCAAATTTCATGATTGTTTAATCAAATTTGATTTGTAATAACACATCTTTTAAATTCATTTAGTTTTTTTTTTTTTTAAAAACAAATGGTCCTAGTGCATGATGATGACTACACACTTAAATAATTGAATACTATTCTTGCCATAAAATGTTATGTGGAAGCAACAAAAACTGAATTGGTGATTACATTCTTCTTCGAAACATCCCAAGTATATAAAACAAATTGAAATGACTCAATTCTTCTTGAAAAAGTATAGAAAAATAGAACATGGAAGGTCTTGTGATGGGAATGTTTTAACAACTGTTAGCACACTATATATAATGGTTCCAGCTCACCAAATTGACTAGCAACTAAACCTATATCAATAACAACTCTCTTTTTACCTCTACAAATACCACTCTCTCTGTGGATTGCATAGTTTAGTGCATACAATGGCAAAAAGAATTTTTGCTTTGGCTTTATCACTTTTTTTGCTTTCATTTTCCACACTTGCGAATGCACTTAGCCTAAACTATTATGACAAAACATGTCCGATGGTAGAGACAACCATTACGAGTGTGGTGAAGAAAGCGATGATGAACGATCAAACAGTTCCGGCAGCCTTACTTCGCATGTTCTTCCACGATTGCTTTATTAGAGTAATAATCATTCATTAGCCTTATTGTCTTCCTCTTCCACACATTCACCTCCGTTTTGTTTTTGTTTTGTGTTTTTTTTTTTAAACAAAAAACATTTTGTCAATAGATTTTTTTGTATTTTCTAGTGTTTATTGAAAAGCAACTTATTTGGGTGAAAAATATTTTCCACTTTTAAAATGTACAAAATATTTTTTGATTTGCTAACTTACTAATGCTAACACATTATTACCGCCACTACCCCCGTCCCACTACTACTACTACTACTACTATTTCCCTACCTCCACCATTGTTGGTGCTGTTGCCACCACTACCCTTCAACCACTTCTAGTACCACTACGTCCTACATCCACCTCCATTGCTACCGTCTCTGTTGCCGCCGCCACCATGACCTCTACCTCCACCGTTGGCGTTGTTACCACAACAAACACTTCCACTAGTGTCATTATCGCCACCCCGGCATTGCCACCTCTTACCCCACCACTACTAATACAACTATTAGTATATTAATTTAAAAACCAAACATAAAAAAAGTGTTCTTCAAAAAAAAATTTTTGAAGAAGTTTTCCGTAGATGTTTTTAATTTGAAAATGTATTCCGCCAAAACAAATCGAAATAAAGCACTCAAATTTTAATATTAGATTAAATATAAGAAAAAGTCATTTAAAGAAGATATTTTTGGAACTTTTATTGTAAAAAAATGTTTTTTTTTTTCTTGGTTTTAAAATGTTTTTTGGCCAAACAAACGGAGCGCCAAAATCTGAAGAGTACAAGGGACTACTTTTATCATTTATGTTTTGTTTGTGTCACATATTTCATTTATCTTTGTCTTGAAGGGTTGTGATGGTTCTGTGCTACTGAATTCAACTAGCAACAATCAAGCTGAAAAGGATGGACCTGCCAATATTTCCTTGCATGCATTTTACGTGATTGACAATGCAAAGAAAGAAGTTGAAGCTAAGTGTCCCGGCGTTGTTTCTTGTGCTGATATATTAGCTCTGGCTGCGAGGGATGCAGTTGCTTTGGTTAGTCAATAATGTTTTTTTAATACTTATTCTAAATTGAAATATGATGTCATCTACAACTTTCAGGGATTATTTGTTGCATCCAAAATTTTGCACCGTGTTTGATACAACTTTTGGTAAAATAACTCAAGATTAATTCTGCTTATTTGAGGTGAAATAAGTTAATTTTAAAAAGTTGGTGAAAGGATACTATTTTTTTGCGAGTGATTCTACTTTCACCACCAAATAAACTCCTTACACCCATTTTCCTTTTACACCACCCCCAAAATTCCTCACTCTCTTTACACTTCTCATAATGCCAAACTTACCCTCATCTCTTTCATCCCAACATTCCAAACACTAAGTCTTCCAACCGTCACTTCTAGTAGCTATTCCATCTCCGCCAGCCACTGTCACCACCTTCACAGCCTTTCAACCACTGCGATCACCACTGTCTCAACCACCATCTTCGCAACCCTCATCGTTGTAGCCACCACTTCCTCCGTTGCTCCTCTGTCGTGACCATTACCACCGCCTCAACCACCTGATTCTGCAACACTTTCAGATCTGCTTCTCCGCCATCGTGATCCACTGCCAGAGCGAGAGAGACAGAGAGAGATGAAATCTAGGATTAGGTTTTCAGATGAGAAAATAAGAGAGAGAATGAAGAGCATGGCAGTGATGGGAGGAGATGGAGGAAACGGAGAACCGCCGCAACCACCCGCTCCTGCAACACTTTTATATCTGCGTCCCCACTACAACAATCCACCACCATCGCGATTGCCCCATTTCTGCGAGAGAGAGAGAGAGAGAGAGAGAGAGAGAGGAAAACCTAGGGTTGGGTTTTCAAATTTAAAAAAAGAAGAAAAAGAAGAAAAAGGAGAAAGAGGATGACGACGGCGGGGTGAGGCAGTGAAGAACTGACCGGCGGTGAAGGGGCGGTGACAGTGAAGGGCTGATAGAAGTGGTGGTGATGGGGTGTAATGAAAATTAGGGTTTTCAAAGTTTAAGGTGAAAGGATATTTTAGTAATTTTATACAAGGATTGAAATGTAATATAAAAAAAAATTAAAATTGAAGGTGTAAGGAGTTTATTTGGTGGTATAAGTAGAATTACTCATTTTTTTGCTTATGCAAGAAACCTTTTAATTATAAGTTTACTGAAATATCCCTCTGCTCATTAAATATTACTATCACACCCTTACATAAATAGTTGTTTATGCTTGGGGCATGCTCAATGATGGTCCCACTCACAGTTCAGTTGATCTTATCTGGAATAATTTCTCCCCACCGAAGGCAAAATTTTTTTCTTGGCTAGCTTGGAGAGGAAGGCTGAAGACTAAAGATTTGCTTCATAGGTTTGGAATTTTAGAGGGGGAAGATGTCCTCAATTGTATATTCTGTCGTGAGGTTAGAGAATCTATTGACCATGTTATGCTTCATTGTTCTTTTACTTGGAAAATTTGGTCTGATATTATTGATTGGTGGGGTATTCAGTGGGTCATTCCCAGATCCATAGATGGCCTTTTACTCTGGTGGATGGGTTGGAAGTTTAGGAAGAAAGTTAATCTGGTATGGAAGGCTCTTCCAGCAGCAGTGTTGTGGTCTGTGTGGAGTTATAGAAATGAGTGTGTGTTTAAGGCAGTCCAGCCCAATTATCAGGTTCTGTGTGAATGTATCAAGGTGAGGTTAGCAATTTGGATGAGAGCCCAGTTCAGGGATGCTTCATTCTCAGTCAACGATATAGTGTTTAATTTTTCACAAGTCAGGTGCTGTCTAGGATCTCAGTGGTGAATTCTGCTCTGTTACAGGGGTTATCTACTAGTTAGGCTGCTGTTATGGTGTTATATTGGTCTGGTGGTGGATATATAGGTAGCTGCGGGTCAAGTTCTGCTGGTTGCAAGTGTTGCTATTTGAAGGGGGTGCCCTGTTGTCTGCTCTGGTGTTGAGCCTGCTGGAGATTTTTTACTACTGCTGTGCTGTTGAGCTTGCTGGGTTGGGTATGCACCAAGATGGTGGTTGTTGCTACTTCTACAGCTTGGGAGCAGCATGGATGGACTGCATATTGGTGCAACATAGCAGTCTGGCTGTGTATTTTGATCTGTTATGCTTGTTGGTACAGCATAGCAGCTTTGCTTTTTAGTCTGATCTGCCACCATGGGTGGACTGCTGGCTAAAACAGACTTTGATCTGTTTGGGTGGTGTTTTTTTTGTTCTGTTTACTCTGCTGGTTTGTGAGGTCCGGGTTGTGTGGTTTGGTTTGGTTTGTGGTCTGTCTCTTTCGTTGGTTCCTCACCAACCTTGGGGTGCTAGCAAATGATAGGATGGGCTCTTTGGTGTCAACCTAGTTGGGATCATTTACCTCATTGTGATGCTCCTGCACTCCTCTTTTCTTTATTGGTGTAATTTCTTTCGTACCTTGTACTAGCTTTTACATCAATGAAGTTTTTTTTGCTGATCAAAAAAAAAAAAAAAACTAAAAAGGGTAAAAAAGACAACAATTTTTTGCTACTTTTCAACTTGTTTAAGAAAACACTATTTTGCTACTTAAATTTATAATATGTGAAGTTACATATTGTGTAGTATGTTTTAACAGTTGTACCAAGTGGGCTGTTACAAAATTTCAAAATAAAAGAGCTAATATATTGATTTTACATACTTGTATATTGATTAATTTAGTTCAACATATAAGGGTTTTAGGTATTAAATTTTTTTCTCCAAAAGAAAAAAATTTTGTTGCGAAAAATATTAGGGAACCAATTCTTGCTATCACAAGAATCATCGTTAAAAAGTTAACATGAAAAGTACAAAAAATTAACATGAAAAGTACAAAAAAGAAAAAGAAAAAAAAAGCACCTGTAGACAAAATTGTGAGAACGTCGCTAATTAATGTTATTTTAGAAACAAATAATTTGGTGTAAAAAAAAAATAGGCTCTGTTTGTTTGTGCTCTGAAAATAATTTTCAACACTTGAGTTTGAGCATGATGTTCGGTAAGAGTTTTGGAATTAATTTTCCAAAACTCTGTCGGAAGCTCTGTCTATATGTCAAAGCATTCTGTTTGTTGCAGAGGGGGCGTTTGAGGGAACGGGACGTCCGGCCGGTTGACCGGCTGGCTGTCCGAAACAGTGAATTTATTTTATTTTTTTTGCAATTGATTTATATAATCGGGAAAAATATTTTCTGAAAATTTTTAAATTTTTTATATGCTTTAAAATAATTTTGAGTTGTATGTTTAGTTATGAGTTGTAAATTTTTGTATCACATGTCAAATGTCACATCAATAATTTCCTACTCAAATCAAACCTCTTTTCCAAAACTATTTTCAAAACTCTTTACTAAACAAATTTTCTACACTCAAATCATAATTCTACAACACACAAACTCAAAATATAACTCATACTCTCAAATCACATTTACAAAATACAACCAAACGCAGGCATAGTTTTTTAGATGAAAATTTTAGTCCCAAAATGATAATAATTCATTACTAAATATCTAATTTCATCATTAAAATATAATAATGATAGTTTTTGACAACTAAAACATTTCATTCCTAAAAAGTGATTTTATCCTTAAATTTTTATTTTTAAAATCTTAATTTGTTGTTGGCCTAGTGGTCAAAGCCTAAGGCCTTAGAGTGTACTCTATTTATAATCTTAGGTTTGAAATCTCTTAAGTATAAGCAATTTCTCGGAGTTAGTCCATACGGGGACTTTGTCTTGACTTTAATTGGACTTCTACTAGTAGATGGTGGAATTGGTCCCCTCAAATAATCGACCCTTTGAGTATAAAAATAAAATAAAAAAAGGTTTGATTTTGGTGATCTTAGTGAAGTGTGGTTGTAATGGTTCCATTCCACTTATATTATAATTTGTAAGTGAAGTAGTTATATTATGTATTCATAATCTAATAACAATTATATATGTATATATGTTAGTCTGGAGGTCCAACTTGGAATGTGCAAAAGGGAAGAAAAGATGGAAGAATTTCAAAGGCAATTGATACCAGATTACTTCCAGCTCCAACCTTCAACATCTCACAACTACAGCAAAGCTTTGCCCAGAGAGGACTTTCCATTGCTGATTTAGTGGCACTCTCAGGTTGATTCAACTTTTAAATCCAATTGTACTCTATGTTTATTTTAACAGAAAATATTTTTAGCATTTTTTAAGATTTGGTAGAACAAATAATAATATTTTTTTGTTGTCAATGGAAAAAATATATATTATTTGAATGAAAAATATCTATAGTTTTTGAAAAGTGAAAAATATTTTTTAAAGAAAAATGCTTGGGAGCACTAATTAGTGCTCCCACTAATTAGGTGGCAGTGGGTCCCGCCATGAATGATGTGATGTTTTGGTTTTGGAGTTGTAATTTTTTTTTATTTTTTTTATTTTTTTAATACATTAGTGCTATTAGTGGTGATGTTTTTAGTGGGATGAATCATTGTTGTTTTTTAAATTCAAATTTTAGTAGCAACACTACAATAATGCAATCATCACAAATCACTAGACCATCATCACTGCCACTGTCACCACTACTATTATCACCACCAACACTCTATCATCACCACCTCCCTTCCACTTCCCTATCACCACCACCCCAAAACCACTGGTGCTATAATGCCACCACCATGACACTATTACCGTCGCCTGCACTACTAGCACCACCATTCCACCTCCACCATCTGCTACCATGACTACCCCCCCCCCCCCCACTATTAGTGTTATAACTACTACCACATTATTTTTAAACTCATAACAAAAAGACAAAAAAAAACATTATCCAACTTTTTTTTGTAAAAAATAAAATAATATTCTCTATCAAAACGAGCTTAAATTCCGTACTATTTTAGTGTTGCGAATTATCCTATCAACTACTTAAAATTTGTATTCCTTTGACGTATATGCAGGAGGCCACACTCTTGGATTCAGCCACTGCTCATCATTCCAAAACAGAATCCACAACTTTGACACCAAAAACGACGTTGACCCATCGCTACAGCCCTCCTTTGCAGCCAACCTGAGGAGTGTTTGTCCCCTTCACAACACGAGGAAGAACGCCGGTGCCACCATGGACACAACTTCAACTATATTTGACAACGTCTACTTCAAGTTGCTTCTCCAGGGGAAGAGTCTCTTCACTTCAGACGAAGCTTTGCTCTCAGCTCACGAGACTAAAACTTTGGTTTCAAAGTTTGCTAATTCCCAAGAAGATTTTAATAGGGCTTTTGTCAATTCCATGCTCAAGATGGGTAGTCTCAATGGTGGCCAAGAGGTTAGGCTCAACTGTAGAGCGGTTAATTAGGTACTACTACTATTAGTCTATGTGCACAGAAATATGCACCAAATGTGTGTTGTCTAGCCAAATGTGTGTTGTCTAGATCTATTTCAGATTGGATAAGTTTAAGAATATAAAAATCAGATTTAAAATGGATAAGATTTTTTAAAAGTCATTTCCACTAAAAAAAATTATATAAAATCTTATCTATTAATAGATACTTTATGTTTTTGTTTGTATTTACGTCACACATAAAAAGAATGTGGGCTACATATTAATTTTTGTTTGCACATTTATGTGCAGGTAGCATTATTGTTAGCCAACTTGGTGGTGCCATGTGACCACCAAGTCCTTGCCCTCAATGGGCTATTTGTGTATCTTTTCAAGTCCATTTTTTTATTTATTTTGATGATAAGAGTGAGAATTGTGTTTGTTTGGATGCGCACTTGTGTAGGTACCTTGTCTTAACATGTGTGCTTTTATCACTAACAATACTAGTAACCTATATTATCTTATTTTTTTGAAGGGTAAGCTGACTAATTTGATCTCTCTTATTTATTCATGTTTGGAGAAATTATAAAAAAAAAAATTCAAAATTTGACATTTGTAACAAAATAAATCTTGAGTTTTTAATTAGGTAAATTACTAATACACCTTCTGATGTTTGATTAAAATATAAATTGCCTATTGTGATTTTGAAAATTACATCATGTCCCTTCAAGTTTCTATTCGCATAACAATTGACCACTTTAATTAATAACAGTTTTTAATGATATCGGAAACATATTTTAATTAAAAAATCATATAATTTTATTATTGTATAGAAAAATAGTTAGGAATTTCATTTTTTCTGTTAATTCTGCTAAATAAAAATTCTAATAAGGTATATTTGTAATTTCTAGAACCATAAGAAGTAATCTGTGTTTTAAGTAAACCTCAAAGTATTTATAATTTAACTTTTTTAATTTTATCAATTTAAATTATAATATTTTAATTTATTTTTAATTTAAACTATTCACTTTTTTTCATTTAAGTAAAACTGACAGAAAAAAAAAAAATTCTAGTCATTAAACTAGACACAGTCCCATCTTAGATTTAGATCCCTTTATTGGGAGTAAATATTAAATATAATGAAATGTAGGTAAAAGTGTGACATCACTTGTAATAAATGGACAGGATGAGCCATTTTAAAAATATGTTATACATCGTCATGTTATAATAACTATCTAAATGGACAAGATGAGCCATTTTGAAAACCTTTGTTTTTTTTTGTTTTTTAAAACAATCTTATATGACGTTTAGGATTCCATCAAAATTAGGGTTTAATTGGTTTGTGGATAATTGGAGAAGATATTTTGCTAGTTTGACAAGCATAAGACAAAATAAACAATTTTACTATATATATATATATATATATTTTTTTTTTGATAACTCAGATATCCCTAACTCTCTGATTTTAAAGGAAGCCAAGACTAATCCTAAGGGGTATGTAGCCGGTGGGAAGCCGGACACCCTTTTGCAAACTGCTGCAGGCACTCACCTAGTGTGGGGAATCGAACCTGGGCTGTGCGCCTTACCCACACAACCCAAGCAACGCCCTAACCACTGGGGCAACCTGCCCCACCAACAATTTTAATATATACTCTTCCTAAATTAGTAATTCAAGAAGCATCTCCATCTTTCTTCTGGGAAATAATGAATTGATACGTGAAGTGATTTTTGTGTTGGTTTCTTTTTTTACATCTAATCTCTTGTGCTATTTATTTGTTGTAAAATGATGTAGAGTATTAGTTGTTTTTAAAAATCTTCATGCATGTGCCATTATCGAATCATTTGAGGAGAACTTATTCTTAAAAATTGATTTGTAAGATGTGGATGCCTAGGAAGTTGATATGTATGTAGTCAATGTCTTTGTTATAATTGACGTGAGATTGTGATATACCACCATGCTCCACAGCCAATGTCCCCGACCACCCCACTCTATCAACATTGACCTAACGGTAGCACTTTTCTTTTTAATGACTCTCATTGATGTTTCAATCCAGTTTGTAGGTTATCCCTTTTGTGGCTCGAATCGCAAAGCCGCATTCATATGATCTCATATTTATATAAGTGTGTCCAATCTCATACTTGATGGGGTGCTTTTTGTTTATAAATGATGCGTTAGTTTTATATGAATGGAAATGGATTTCTACATTCCATTCTTGTAATAGAGAGGATGTGGACGATTTTTTTTTTAAAATTTTTCTTAAAACCCTTCACACACACACACACACACACACACACACACACACACACACACACACACACACACACACACACACACACACAAACTCTAACTTTGTTAGGTAAAATTTCCTTTATATGTATTTGGAAAATAAAAATATGTAAAAATATAATTTATATAAAATTTATTAAAAATATTAAATATGAATATGTTGTAGTTGGATTATCATATAAGGATTT
This sequence comes from Camellia sinensis, assembly GCF_055761805.1. Lineage (NCBI taxonomy): Eukaryota > Viridiplantae > Streptophyta > Magnoliopsida > Ericales > Theaceae > Camellia > Camellia sinensis. Next base: position 22,527,241 of record NC_138966.1, read on the forward strand.
TATATGATATATATATATATATATATTAAATTATAAGATTGTAAATTAAACACTCTTAATTATATGAAAATATCAACTATATAAAAGAAATTTAACAACGACTAATTAAGAAAGAATCACATAACAATATCTAAATCCAAAAAGAAAAAATAATGAAAACATTTAAACGATAGGCACATCTCAATGTGTGAAATAATTAATCATATATAATATGATGTGAAAATATAAAAGAATTTACTATTCAACAATTAAAAAAGTAATTTAAGTAGTAAATCTAAAATTTAGAGGTTCCTCGAGAGTATCACTGCTGTGCAGACTTTTCTTCCTGTGAGTTGTAATTATATAAAATAATACAGAAAATGAAGTATAATTTCACATATAGAATTGCAATAAAATTGAAACGATAAATCCATAATATAGAATAATATAAAATTGATATTGGGTATAGAATAATGCATGAAAAAATAAGAGAAAAAAAAGGCAATTTAGCATTAAAAAAAAATCGTAATACCCTTGAAAGAATTAAGCAGACAAATGTGGTATTAGGTTTGTGGATTATCTCAATTTGCCATGAAAAATATATTAAAAATAAATATTTGTCAAATAGATTCCATATAAAATAAATAAACTTAGTATAATTTAAAATAGATTTGGATTTGTATAGAACTCTGTATGGAATTAAGAAAATACATGTAGACGTGACTCTCTTAGAAAAAGTAAGCTCTTATAATATGTCACCTAAGCATGAAAAAAAAATATTACTTTTAATAATATGTATAATGATGCCATAAAAAGAACATTTTTAGGGAAAGATATTGTTCAATATTGAACCTAGTCGGCCATAAGCAATAGGACACTAGATTTTGTTCAATTTGGATTTAAGTTTGGTTTGAGTTTAGGTTTGGGTTTCGAAGCCTTTTTAAGGCCCAGTCCAATATGAGAAACTTGCATCGTTGGACCGAGCAACCTACAAGGCCCCAATGGAGAGACCAACCACTGTTTTTTTATGAAGACTCTAATGTACTTTGTTTGAAAGTAGGGGTGGCCATGGCCAGATAGTCCGCCTAGCCTGTTCAATTGAACTTGATATTTTTAGAGGTTGAAAAAAAAAAAAAAAAATTAACTCATAGGATCAGATTAGGATGAGATTTTGAGTTTATTTAATATTTGGACTGAGTTTGAAATAAAGAGTTTTAGCCCAATCCATTCTAGCCTGTCTATTTATTAAATTTTAATTTTAAATATACATTATTTAATTACAAAATAAACTAAAAAAATAACAAAATACAAGAAAAATATACAATACTTCTCTCTAGGATTTAAATTAAAATATTTATTACAAAGTCATATTTATTTTACAATTGAATTTTGTTAATGTATCAAATTTAAATAATTATTAAAATGGTCTAATTAATTTAATAGTTCTTCAAGATAAAATAATAATTATATATAATAGCACATAACTATTTGGTCAAGTTCAACGACTAGGGATGCAGAAGTTCTTTTAGGGTTGGAATTGGGATGGTTAGACTTAGCTTGATGCTAGGCATGGTCGGACTTGGGATGACACATGTTTTTACTCTATGGTGCAAGTTTGTTTAATATGAATTGCCCTTTATAATTTTAAAAATTATATCTCGTTTTTTTAAATTTTTAATTACATAATAAATTATTTAATTTATTAATAAATTATTAAGTCAATTAATAATTTTTTTTATAATTTTAAAAATATATTTTAATTACTAATATAGATAATTTTGTTGTTGTAAAGGATAGGAGTTAACAATTTATTTTTTGTATCATTTTATTAAATAAAAAATTCAGACAATAAAATATTTATAATTTTTAAAATTATAAAAAATAATTCATATTTTAAAAAATCTTAATGATATATTTATAATTTATCCGAAATTATTGAAGAAAAAATCAACACGAGAGATAGCAAGGGAGAGAGGGAGACAAAAGTCGAGTCCGGATCCTTGGTCGCCCTTATCTGCAACCTTTCCTTGTAGCATCCCAAAACGATGTCGTTTTGGGATAACTTTTCAAGAAAAAAAAAAAAAAACAGAACAAAACTCAGAAAGGGGGAAGAAGAAAGAAAGCAGCGGTGGGTAACCCACACCACCGTGAAACCATAAACACAGAATCAAGAGGAAACAGAGAGATGAAGACCAGAAAAAAAAAGAAAAAAACGAAGGAGAGGGAGAGAAAGAAAGCTAAGAATAGAGTTAATTTGTCAAAGCATCAAACATCTTGATGAAATTGATCAAATTTCAAACCCACCCAAAAATTCATCATGTGTTCTCTTTTTGCTTCAAACATCCTGTGTTCATCCTATGTTCTTGGGTTTTTTTTTTTTTTTTTGCTTCATCTTTTTTTTTACCCACCCAAAATTTCAAACCCAAGAACTAAAATCAAACCCAAGAACACAGAATAATTTCATCATCATCATCATCAACAACAATAACTAAAAAAAAAAGAAAAAGAAGAAGAGCAGAGAAAGAGAGAGAGAGACGATCAAACAAATCATCAAACAAACTCAACAAATCATCAAACACCTTCAGTCGCTGAAGATTCTTGATTCCAATGGGAAACCCATCTGTAAAACTAAAGTAGTCATCGAACCCATTGAAGGAACGAACTCGTTGATATCGAACCCGTTGCTTTAAAATTGAGATTTGTGAACGATTGGTTTCATGAATTGAAAACCTTCCCTAGTGGATCATTGAGAATCCCTTTTTTGAACTCGAGAAGTGATTGGACTTTGTCGGAGGAAGAAGAAGAAACAAGAATGGGAGAACAGGAATGGAAGGTGGGTAGAGGTGGCGATGGCAAAGAGGAAGGGAATGTGGGTAGCTGCGGCGATTGCGGGGAGGTGGTGGTGCCATCTCAAACCCACCCCACCTCCTTTCTGAGTTCTGTTCTATTCTTCCCCTTTCTGAGTTCTGTTATGTTGTTGTTGTTGTTGTTTTTTTTTTTTTAATCTTAAAAGTTGCCTCAAAACGACGTCGTTTTGGGGCGCTACAGGGAAGGGCTGTAAACAAGGGCGACCGAGGATCCGGACTCAACATAAGTCACCCCAAGTCTATTACCTATCTCTCCTCTTACCCATGTCATTACCCACTCTTTTTCCCAGAAAAAATTGCTCCTATAATCACTATCACATCAGCACCTCCTTCGCCCACTTTTCCTTCAACGTGATCCTAGCGCCCTCTAAGAGTATGCACACCAGCTTCTTTGAAATTTTAATCAAATTATAACTAAAAAAAATTATTTTATTATTTCAAATAGTCATTGTAGACATTTTATTTTCACCGGCCCTAAGACTTGGATTTTTTTTTATTACTTGATAATGAAAAATAAGAATGTATTATCTCACAAAATTCTCAATGGAAATATAGAATGTAAATTTTAATTTTAACCTCACACCCCCTTTTTGACAAATTATTTTAGATCAATTCTCTATTTTCTTTTACTTTTTTTTTATATGTAATATTATATATATAGTATGTTATTTTATTATATATAATATTTTATTTATTCGGTGCCGTGGTTTCACCCACGCACCATACTTTTGTGTATATAGATATATTATATATTAAATATTTTATATATTATATACTATTTCTCCTTTGAAACTCTCCAGCCTCTCACCCTTTTTTTTTTTTATTTTCTTTTTACTTTAGACCCGCTTTGGTCAAATTATATTACATATTTGGCCTGCTAAAACATATTTTATTAGTCCATGTATTTTGTTATTTTATAGTTTTATATATTTGTGCATTTTTATATATATTTTTGGATATTTATACATATATTTATGTTAATAATACTTTTTATATATTATTATATTGTAAAGTGTATAGTAATTTTACTGTGCAGTGCACAGTAAAATCACTATGCACCTTTTGAAAGCAACTTCTTCCACCGTTTGTTCTTTTGTCATTTTCTTAATTTTATTTTCTATAAAAGAGATATCAGAGAATTGAGAGGAAGAGAGATCAGAGAATAGAGAGGAAAAAGAACCAGAAAGAAAAGAAAAAAAGGAAAATTAATTTTTGAGAGAGAGAGAAAATAAGATATTTTCTTAGACATTTTATTTTTCTAAACCAAACTTTTATTTCCATATACCATTCAAAAACCAACCACTAAAGCTATAATTTCAAATTTTGGACTAAGAATTGAGAACACATTCCACAACTTGAGGGCAATCAAAAGAAAGTTTGTGAATTAGAAAATTCATCATTTCTCCGAAAGGTGAATTTTCACAGACTTTTATTTAATTTAAAATATGATATAACTTGTTTAAATATTTCCTTTATATCTTTTTATAACTGTTTTATTACTTTAACGGGAAGGCTGTACCACCCACATATCTGTTGTAATTTACTATTTTGTTTATATAATTATTTTATTGCTTTAACGAGAAGGCTGCACCACCCACATATCTGTTTATTTTGTTTATAGTTATTTTATTGCTTTAATGAGAAGGCTGCACCACCCACATATCTGTCTATTTTGTTTATATAATTATTTTATTGCTTTAATGGGAAGGCTGCACCACCCACATATCTGTCTATTTTGTTTATATAATTATTTTCTTGCTTTAATGGGAAGGCTGCACCACCCATATATCTGCTATAATTTATTGTTGTATATAAACTGTTTGTAATTTATTGCTCTAAATAAAATTTTGTAGTTTACTACTTATAAATTGTTATAATTTTACCACTTTAAATGGTTGGTCGAACCACCTAATTTGTTAAAGATGTGACCCCATCAGATGAATAGTGATCGACGGTGAATAGTAACCTCCAGAGGTGAATAGTAACCCTGACGATAAATAGTTTTTCCGGTGATGAATAGCAACCGCGGACGAAAAATGCCCAGTAAGATAAATAACGACCGCGAAGGATGAATAGTAATTGTCGTAGTGAATAGTACTGTTGGTGGTAAATAGTGCCCCAGGATGAATAGTGCTCCCGCAAAATAAGTTTCCCCAGACAGAACAGAGCAGTCTTTCTGCTTCAAGCGAAACAGTTTTCGGTGGTTTTCAAGACATATGAAGATTTTTATTTTTTATTTTTATTTTATTTTGAGTGTTTTGTGAGGCTTTTATTTTGTTGCAATATTCTTCCCATCTCTCTCTAATTTGGTTTGTAATTACTCTTTCAAATGTTATAATAATTCCTTGCCCTGCTTCTTTCTATCCCATGCTTTTACTTGCTTTCTTTATTTGTGAATATGCATCATATTTTGTTTTTCGTTTTATCCATGCTTTGCATCCATGTTTCATGTATCTTGATTCGGCTAAGTTTGCATTTGAGAATTTAATAAATTCCTATCTGATTATGTGAGCTACCTTATGTTCTTGAGATGATTCACACGTCACATCTTAGAAGCCGAATCTTTAGTTGCATCTCATGAGTGAATTGCATTAGGATTTTGTATATAAAATCATACATGATTTACTAACTTTGTTTTGTAGCTTGTTTGAGGGACGAAAAACATGTAAGTTTTTATGCTTTAGCATCCTGTTTGTGTGTGTTTTTCTTATTATGTTTAAGCATCCTAGCATGTGGCTACTTACTTACTTGATATAACTGTATGAATGTCAGTGGATGGAGGTTGTGTCGCTTAATTTGGAATAATGTTGATTTTTTATGTTTGTAAACTCAATTTATTTGGGTTGTACATCTTTAAAACTCTTTCAAAATTACATGAAATCAAGTTCTTCCAAAGTGGGTGACATAGTCTATACTTGCATGCTTCATATAGTAATTTTTATTTTTTAGGATTTATTAAATAATCGGAATATGAACATATAAAGTAAATAAAATTCATATTATGGTTTAGTAAAGGCTGATCTTTTGATTGGGTGAGCGGGGGTGCCTTCCCCTCTCATACCTAAGGTTTCAAACCAAGACAACTTTGGTTATGACGAATAGTGGCCTTGGCATGAGTCACGGGTTTCCTAATTTCCCAAAATATTACGTGGTGACTCTGAGATCTGATGACACAGTCCATTTTTGGCAAAATAATTTTATAATAAAATGGATTTTCTATAAAATTGCTAAATCTAAACTCTCATCTATGTTTCACATTGCACTCGTGAGACTAGACTAAAGAGATCGAGGGTTCGAACTGTTTAACATGCACGGGTATCCTCCCGGGTAACTGTAACATACCTGGGGGGATACCCGCACGCGTTAAACAGTTTGGATCCTCGATTTCTTTGATCTAGTCTCACGAGTGCAATGTGAAACATAGACGACAGTCCAGATTTGACAACTTTGTAGAAAATCCATTTTATTATAAAATTATTTGCCAGAAATGGACTGCGTCATCAAATCTCAGTGTTGCCACCTAATATTTTGGAAAATTAGGAAACCCATGACTCGTGCCAAGGTTATTGCTCGTCATAACCAAAGTTACCTCGGTTTGGAACCTTAGATATGAGAGGGGAAGGTTATTAATTGAGCACCCCCGCTCACCCGATCAAAAGATCGATCTTTACTAAATCATGATATGAATTTTATTTACTTTATATGTTCATATTTCAATTATTTCAATTATTTAATCAATCCTAAAAATTACTTTGTGAAGCTTACAAGTATAGATGATGTCATTTATTTTGGAATAATTTGATTTCATATATTTTGAAAGAGTTTTAAAGATGTACAACCCAAATAAATTGAGTTTACAAACATGAAAAATTGATATTATTCCAAATTAAGCAACACAACCTCCATCCACTGGCATTTATATAGTTGTATCAAGTAAGCAAGTAGCCACATGGTAGGATGCTTAAACATAATAAGAAAAATACACACAAACGGGATGCTAAAGCATAAAAACTTACATGTTTGTCATCCCGCGAACAAGTTACAAAACAAATTTAGTAAATCATGCATGACCTTATATACAAAATTCTAAAACAATTCACTCATGAGATGCAACTAAAGATTCGGCTTTTAAGATATGACACGTGAATCATCTCAAGAATATGAGGTAGCGCACATAATCACATAGGAATTTATTAAATTCACAAATGCAAACTTAGCCGAATCAAGATGCATGAAACATAGATGCAAAGCATGGATATAACGAAAAACAAAATATGATGCACATTCACAAATAAAGAAAGCAAGTAAAAGAAGGGGATAGAAAGAAGCGAGGCAGGAAATTATTACAATATTTGAAAGAATAATTACAAACTAAATTAGAGAGGGATGGGAAGAATATTATAACAAAATAAGAGCCTCACAAAACACTCAAAATAAAATAAACAAAATAAAAATCTTCTTATGCCTTGAAAACCACCGGAAACTGTTCCGCTTGAAGTAGGAAGACTGCTCTGTTCTGTTTGGGGAAACTTATTTCGCTGGAGCACTATTTATTCTGGGGCACTATTTACCGCCAACAGTACTATTTACCACGATAATTACTATTCACCCTTCTTGGTTGTTATTCATCTTACTGGGCATTTTTCGTCTGCTGTTACTATTAATTGCCGGAGGTACTATTCATCATCGGGGTTACTACTCATCACTGGATGTACTATTCATCGTCGAGGGCTACTATTCACCTCTGGAGGTTACTATTCACCGCCGGAGGTTACTATTCACCGTCAATCATTATTGATCCGATGGGGTCACATCTTTAACAAATTAGTTGGTTCGACTGACCATTTAAAGTGGTAAAATTATAACAATTTATAAGTAGTAAACTACAACATTTTATTTAATGCAATAAATTACAAACAATTAATATACAACAGTAAATTATAGCAGATATGTAGGTGGTGCAACCTTTCCATTAAAGCAATAAAATAATTATATAAACAAAATAGTAAATTGTAACAGATATGTGGATGGCATAACCTTCTTATTAAAGCAATAAAACAATTATAAAAAGATATAAAAGAAGTATTTAAACAAGTTATGTCATATTTTAAATTAAATAAAAGTCTACAAAGATTCACCTTTTGGGGAAATGATGAATTTTCTGATTTACAAACTTTCTTTTGATTGCCCTCAAGGTTGTGGAATGTGTTCTCAATTCTCAGTCCAAAATTTGGAATTATAGCTTTGTGGTTGGTTTTTGAATGGTGTATGGAGATAAAAGTTTGGTTCAGAAAAATAAAATACTAAAAAAATATTTTATTTTCTCTTTTTCAAAAACTAATTTTTCTTCTTTTCTTTTCTTTCTGATTCTTTTTCCTCTCAATCTTCTAATCTTTTTTCCTCTTAATTCTTTGATCTCTTTTCCTCTCAATTCTCTTATCTCTCTTCCTCTCAATTCTCTGATCTCTCCTTCTCAATTCTCTAATCTCTCCTTCTCAATTCTCTAATCTCCCTCTTCTTTCAATTCTTTGATCCCCCTTTTATAGAAAATAAAATTAAGAAAATGACAAAAGAACAAACGGTGGAAGGAGCTGATTTCAAAAGGTGCATAGTGTAAGAAGGAAAAGAGATTAGAGAATTGAGAGGAAAAAGAATCAGAAAGAAAAGAAAAGAAGGAAAATTAGTTTTTGAGAGAGAGAGAAAATAAAATATTTTCTTAGATATTTTATTTTTTTGAACCAAACTTTTATTTCTATACACCATTCAAAAACCAACCACAAAGCTATAATTCCAAATTTTGGGCAGAGAATTGAGAACACATTTCACAACCTTGAGGGCAATCAAAAGAAAGTTTGTGAATTAAAAAATTTATCATTCCCCCGAAACGTGAATTTTTGCAGACTTTTATTTAATTTAAAATACGACATAACTTGTTTAAATACTTCCTTTATATCTTTTTATAGCTATTTTACTGTTTTAACGGGAAGACTGTACCCCCACATATCTGTTGTAATTTACTATTTTGTTTATATAATTATTTTATTGCTTTAATGGGAACGATACACTACCCACATATCTACTATAATTTACTGTTGTATATAAACTGTTTGTAATTTATTGCTTTAAATAAAATGTTGTAGTTTACTACTTATAAATTGTTATAATATTACCACTTTAAATGGTCGGTCGAACCACTTAATTTGTTAAAGATGTGACCCCACTGGATGAATAGTGATCGGCGGTGAATAGTAACCTCCGGAGGTGAATAGTAACCCCGACGATGAATAGTAACCCCAATGATGAATAGTACCTTCGGCGATAAATAGTAACCACCAACCAAAAATGCCTAATAAGATGAATAACGACCAAGAAGGGTGAATGGTAATTGTCGTGGTGAATAGTACTGTTGGCGATAAATAGTGCCCCGGGATGAATAGTGCTCCCGAAAAATAAGTTTCCCCAGACAGAATAGAGCAGTCTTCTTGCTTCAAGCGGAACAGTTTCCGATGGTTTTCAAGGCATAAGAAGATTTTTCTTTTGTTTATTTTATTTTGAGTGTTTTGTGAGGCTCTTATTTTGTTCTAATATTCTCTCCATCCCTCTCTAATTTGGTTTGTAATTATTCTTTCATATGTTGTAATAATTTCCCACCCCGCTTCTTTCTATCCCCTTCTTTTATTTGCTTTCTTTATTTGTGAATATGCATCACATTTTGTTTTTCGTTATATCCATGCTTTGCATTCATGTTTCATGCATCTTGATTTGGCTAAGTTTGTATTTGTGAATTTAATAAATTCCTATGTGATTATGTGCGCTACCTCATGTTCTTCAGATGATTCACATGTCATATTTTAGAAGCCGAATCTTTAGTTGCATCTCATGAGTGAATTGCATTAGGATTTTGTATATAAACTCATGTATGATTTACTAACTTTGTTTTGTAGCTTATTCGCGGGACGACAAACATGTAAGTTTTTATGCTTTAGCATCCCGTTTGGGTGTGTTTTTCTTATTATGTTTAAGCATCCTAACATGTGGCTACTTGCTTACTTGATACAACTGTATGAATGCCAGTGGATAGAGGTTGTGTCGCTTAATTTGGAATAATGTCGATTTTTCATGTTTGTAAACTCAATTTATTTGGGTTGTACATCTTCAAAACTCTTTCAAAATACACGAAATCAAATTATTCCAAAATAAATGACATAATCTATACTTGTATGCTTCACATAGTAATTTTTAGGATTTATTAAATAATCAGAATATGAACATATAAAGTAAATAAAATTCATATCATGGTTTAGTAAAGACCGATCTTTTGATCAGGTAGGCAGGGGTGCTCAATTAATGACCTTCCCCTCTCATACTTAAGATTCCGAACTGAGACAACTTTGGTTATGACGAACAGTGGCCTTGGTAAGAGTAATGGGTTTCCTAATTTCCTAAATTATTAGGTGGCGACTCTGAAATCTGTTGACGCTGTCCATTTTTGGCAAATAATTTTGTAATAAAATGGATTTTCTATAAAGTTGTCAAATCTGGACTCTCGTCTATGTTTCACATTGCACTCGTAAGACTAGATCAAAGAAATTGAGGGTCCGAACTGTTTAATGCGCTCGAGTATCTCCCTGGGCATGTTACAGTTTCTGGCAACTCCACTGGGGATTTTATGAAACCTTTACCCAAAGTCCATGATATGGCTTTTATTTTGAACTATATGTTTATTGCATTGCATGCATTGGTGTACTTAAAGTCCCTGTGGTGCCTAAATACTGGTGGGACCACAGGCATACTTTTTGTGACACTACACCTATCTTTACGATACTTTAGAGGCCTTGTATTGTAACCTTTTGAGATCTCTAAGGTTCTCAGATTTCGAAGAGAGGCTATATTAACTCTTTTAATTTCCTGAAATGTTTATTGGTTATGAACCAAAGGACTCTTTGGTAACGTCACCTTGACTTCAACCCCTAGAGTAGAGCCAACCTTGTGCATATAGTGAGCTATAGTACCTTTCAAAATTAGGACATGATGCTCTCCCATTTCTAGGATGTATGATGCCGCTTGTTGAATAGTGAACCCTAGATCATTTCAAAAGCTAGGACAGGGTATCCCTACCCCCCATAGGGGTGTTTGTTCTCTTTCTTGTTATGTGTTATGTGCAATGTATTAGATCTATACAAGGGTTCTCAAATTTGAAAGGGTGGTTCAAGCATTTCAGTTTCTGAAGTTGAGTTCAGTTTTTCGGTGACGTATACAGTGGTCAGTTGTATGAATTAGACCGCAATGGTGCCAGAATTCTGATTGGAGGTCCTATTTTTATTTTTGCAAGGTGGTTGTAGCATTATAGCTTCAGAGTAGTCTATTATCCCCCAAGTTCTGTAAGACTCGCACCGGTAGACTGTTCAAAGTACCCTTCCTTCGCCAACTGCATCATCCCAAATCACCTCCCTAGAATCAGTGATGGCTCAAATTCCAGAGAATATAGCAAACATGTTTTTATCCCTCCAAAGAAGCATAGATGCTATCGCCAATATGGTTGCCACTCACAGTGATGCTCTCGCTAAATTGCAACACCAATCTAGGATGTCCACTGTCCAACCACCTCTGGTGACTCATCTCGATCCACCTCTACTTGCTAATGCCAACTTTTCAAAAATCAACACAGTCATTGCCACCACTACCACCATTGCTGTCACGACCCGAACCCGCCCCTATGGGTTTAGGCCATAACCGACCAGTAATCACGAGATTACCTATGGCCTCAAATCAAAACAAACATAACTCATCAGCGTAAAGGGGCCAAACGGAAGCAAAATTTAAAACTTTGTCCATAGAGCTGTGCTTATATGGCACGTCATAACAAACCATATACATACATATTAATAACTCACAACAGAAAGTATAGCAACATAAGGTTCTGCACAGATAGGATCATTTAAGTCTAAGTCAACCCATAAAAACTATATCCAACAGATTCAAAGTCTTCGCCAACATGACAAAATATAAATACATAACAAAAGGGAGAAGACAAGTCTCGTGTGTGAAACGCAAGGGCTGACTCTCCAAAACCTTGGTTGTTCCACACAGACTTCACTGAGGCTGGGTCTGGACCTCTTTTGGCTCACCTACAAACACATGACTGAGCGTGAGCGAAAGCCCAGTGAATAATATCAATTGAAGAAAATGCATTGGAACAATATACATCGGACGGCCTTAGGCCCAATTCATGTTTCTATCTAGCATATAAATAGCTATAGATCAAGTGACTTCGGTTCCAAACACTTCGGATGACCTCGGGCCCAATCCATTCATATCAAACTGGCCTTCGGCCCATTTGTCTTTCATTCATGTCAGACTGGCCTCTGGCCCATTCATTCTTTCATTCAGATCATACTGGCCTTTGGCCCATTCATTCATTCGTTCAAATCACACTGGCCTCTGGCCCATTCCTTCATTTATGTCAGACTGGCCTTCGGTCCATTCATTCATTCACTCATGTCAAACTGGCCTTTGGCCCATTCATACTTTCATGTCAAACTGGCCTTCGGCCCATTCATACTTTCATGTTAAACTGGCCTTCGGCCCATTCATACTTTCATGTCAAACTGGCCTTCGGCCCATTCATTTGGCATAGCAAACATTGTCCACCAATCAAATTAACAAACTTATAAACTTACATAGAAGTAAGCAATTGGACAACAACATATTTCAGATATCTTTGTCAAGATATTACTCACAGTGATCGGTTGGTTGGTTTGCCCTGGAGCTTGACCCTACACATCACATAACACATACGGGTCACAAATGATTCAATCCGTTCTTTAATTCACATATTCCTCCTTAGGCTTTATTCTTATCCCTTTAATTCATTTACAATGCTTAATGCATGCCTAAGAGTACTTAGAAGTGAAAGAGAACGGAAAACGAAACACAGAATGTACCTTTCAAAATTTTCAGAAACAGGGTCCCCGCTCGAGCGGACCCATGAGGTCTGCAAAAGTACTGGATGCATCAAATTTACGCTCGAGCGCGCACTCGGATGCTCGAGCGCGCACTCGGATGCTCGAGCGCGCACTCGGTCTACATAGCTCCCCGCTCGAGCGTGAACTTCCCCGCTCAAGCGGACATCAAGTCTACAGAAAATACTGGGAGCTCGTATTTCCTGCTCGAGCGGCAGTTCCGCCGCTCGAGCGGACATAAAAAAATTATGGGTTTTCCAGAACATGTTCTTGAGCTTCAACTTGATATTCAAAGGCTCTAAATGCATGATTTCAGCTCAAACTCCATATATACATGTACTAACATGGTACAAACACTAAATTACAACATTATGAAGATCAATTCCATGAATCAAACACATGCATGGCTCAAATTGACCCAAACTCATCACCAACACATTAAATTCAAACATTCAAGACCAACACCTCCATGGTTTGTACTTGCATGTGGGAGATACTCATTATTCTCAACTTAATTGGTGAAAAGATAATCAAATACATGGACCTCAATCAAAAATCAACATGGATTACATACTCTATGCCCAAACATGGAAATTCACAGCAATTTCCTACATGCATGCATACATTGACCTTCAATTCAACATGACCAACTCAATTTCATTTCAATTCTCACTCTTGATTACCCAACTAGCTTGAATACACAATTTACAAACTAAAATCCATGAGTCAATGGTTGATTACTCACCTAGGAGCCTTAATCCTCACAATTTATGGTAAATTCTTGAGTGTGCCTTCAAGATCACCAAGCTTCTTGAGCAAAATTGCACAATTCTCCCATCTCTCTCTCTATAGTCGGCCTTCTCACCCTCACAAATGTATAACTCAGATTTTGAGCTCAAAGAAACAAATGAGAGTGTATATGCCCCTTTAAATAAAAGCCCACTAATCAAAATTATAACATTTAAATAATTGGGCACTATATCCTTAATTTAATCTAATTAATTTGATCCGAATAAATTTCCAATTAAATTTCACCGTAGGCTCTAAAAATTACGCCAATCATAATGGCGCAGTCAATTTCAGTTTTTGTGGACGATAAGGCCTTCAATTTAAATTCCAAAGCAAATAATCAAATAGATATTCCTACGGTGAACAGATAGAAATTCAAAACCACATATTTTCACATAATGGCACACAAAATCATATCAAACACATGATCACATTTATAATAAGGACCAATTAGCATAATACAAAACAGGGTTATCACAATTGCCAATCCCTTTGGCAATACTGGTCCACAAACAGTTGAGTCAACCCGACCCCCAAATAAACTCTTTCATCCACTCCACATGTCCCTAACTCGTGCCATGGAAATCCTCGTAGACAAGGGGCACCTCATGCTCCTTGATCGCAGACCTCTCCCTGATATTCTACCAGCCAGACATGACCCCAATAAATACTGCGCCTTTCACCAACAACATGGTCATGAAACTGATTGTTGTTTTCGCTTATGCCATGAGATTCAAGATCTCATCAATAGTAAAGCCACAGCTGAGCCTCAACCCCAAAAACCCAAGGTCATCACCCCACCAAAAAAAATCCACAAAATCTACTGATGATGGGTTAATAAACTTGGGGGATAATATGCCTAGCTCTGTGATCGGGGGATGAACCACCTGCTGATTGCACACATTTTGTTCCAGATATAGTGGATGACACGCACTGCTTTAGCAATTTGAGAATGATTTCATTTTACTTTCTGAATTGAGTGTTAAGTTTGAGTTTGATTCCACCCAGTCTGTAGATTTGGGATTTCGAGTCATTTTAGCAAGTCTAAATCTGTTGATTTCGGAAATGCTAACCTAGACATTTCTAGGTTTTCTTTGTCATTTTCTTTTGAGTCTGTTGTCATTGCTGAGTCATAGTTTCTTTTCAATAAAAGTGCCATAGATTCTGCCTACTTCTCTGTGCCTTTTAATTCATTCCATTGACCAAAAATTACAAAACTTTTTTCAAAACTTTAATAAAAATAAAGAGGATGAAATTCCTCGGAATTTGCAAATTTGATCAATTGAGAGGAAGAGAGGTATGTTAAGCCCTTGATGAATGAGATCATTTCTGTTAATATGGGTACTGAGAAAGATCCTGGCTTGGTCTAGATTGGTTCTATATTGTCTTTGTAAGAGCACGAGCGATTAGTCACTTTGTGAAAAAATTTCCAAAAATGTTTTTGCGTGGTCCTATGAAGACATGCTTGGAATTGATCTTGAGATTGTATAGCATATGATCTCTTTCAACTTGAGGTCTGACCTCCTTAGCGTTCAAACCTTGATTCAAAATGTTCAGTAATCAACCAAAGTATAAGGCTTGTATAGCCAGAATGAAGGTAGCCCTTGAACTAAGGGCAATAAGGTCGGATGTGATTCAGATTGGAAGCTGCCCTTGAATTAGGGGCAATAAGGTCAAATGTGACAAAGATTGAAACTGGATCATTTCTCAAGCTAATGAAGATCGGAAAACAAATCCAATCCCGGAATATGAGAGAATGAGTTTTATTACTGAAGGACAATCAAATTCCTATTCACTACACTAGGGGCAAATTCAGACCCAATTAGTCTAGTCCCTACATCATCGTGTCTATTTGGTCAAGTGTAGTAGTCATTTTCATAGATTTAGATGGCCTAGAGATCTCACAACCAATCAACATGGACAAGCTAAAACGAAAGTATCACCCTTAGGAGGCTTGCTGGGCTGAAAACCTGGAAGGGCGACCCAGGCAAAAGTTAGAGCAGAAAAAAAAATGAAAGAAAAAGATAGAGAATAAAAAAAAATGACAAAAAGATGTAAAAATAAATAAATAAATAAATGAAAAAGCTCGCAAGGTTGAAAACCCAAAAGAGTGGCTTTGGCAAAAGTTATAGCACAAAAGGAAAGTGTTAATACCCGAATGAACCTTAGCCAGGACTATGTAAGGTCTGATTCCTATCTTTGGGATACATAGGCAGCTTCATCCTGAAGTTCAACCCTAGCGATTTTCAACTCACTTATCCCGTCCATATTATCTGATGTATCTTTAGTTGACTTAGTTGCCTTATCCGTGTTTGCATGGCTCATTGTAGACGTCCCCGAACGCCCCGGGAGGATGAGTCCCGTTCTGTTCATTTGGGGTTACTACAGTTCGGACTCGACTTGTGTCACGGTTCTTAATCTGAACCAAAGAGTCCAAATCTGGCAAATCGTTTTGAGAAACAGATTTTTGAAAAAGTAGTGCCAAACATGGACTGCTTTGCCAGATACAGAGTCGCCACCTAAATATTTTTAAAATGGGAAAATTTAGGAAACCCTGACTCGGTGCCGAAGGCCACATGTCCG
Source organism: Camellia sinensis (assembly GCF_055761805.1). Lineage (NCBI taxonomy): Eukaryota > Viridiplantae > Streptophyta > Magnoliopsida > Ericales > Theaceae > Camellia > Camellia sinensis. Next base: position 22,543,421 of record NC_138966.1, read on the forward strand.
TCATCACCGGAGTTGTCTCGGCTCGGGAGCTTGGGTACGATCGGGGAAGGTCAGCTATGAGCACCCCCTTTCGCCCGGTCCGAAGACCGGCCTCTACTAACCGTGATATCCGTTTTTGAAAACTTTACGTGTTCTAAAACCAATTATTAACCTAGAATTACTATGTTATGCGCGCAGCAAACAAGTATAGACTAGATTTCCTAATTTGGAAATAAACATTGCATATCCGTTCGGTTTGAAAATGCTTTGGAATTTGCTACTCGCAAGTAGGCTAAAAAACACGGATTTCAATGAGTTCTTCCAACTCAAACAATCCAACCTTCACCCACAGGCATTCAAAACAGTTTAACACATAAGCATTTAGCCACATGTTAAGCATGCTGTCATGGCAATATTCACACTCATGTGATATGCTAAAGCGGAAATACTTACATAGTACTCCGTGCCAAAACAAAGAACTTGTTAGCAAACATGCATGATCCAAGTCCATGTTAAGTGCCTAATGCGTCGCATACAAAATGTCGCTAAGATAGGCTCTGCTAATCCTAGACATGTCATGTGAAAATGCACAATTATCACATATTCAGTTTGGAATTGAAGCATTGATGCAATTAGCATGATGTACCGAGCCTAATGCATGCAATACAAATGCATGGATGCACACATGCATAGCATAAGGTATGCTAAATTAAACGTGCCCTAATACTAACCATTAAAGCGGGTAAGTAAAAGGGAAGAAAGAAGTGGGGTTGGAAGACATACACACCACCCACACACACTTATTACAGATTTACCCTCGCTTGGAGGGACCGAATAAATATTACAAATTAATTAACTACACCAGCTAATTAATATTACAAATTAACTAATTTAATTAACAAATTGAATAAATTAAATAAAGCGGGAAAACGTCTCGGGAAGCGCGCCACCATGCGCAAGCTGCCTCTGTTTTCCTTCCTTTCCTCCTCTGGAGGCTGTCAAAGCCTCGGGACTGCATCCTTGGACAGAGGGGATCACCACCGGCTGAATGAAACTTCCACCGGCAGTGTAGTATGTCCATCAGCACAAAATAGGGTCTGTCGGCAGAGAAAATGGTGCCGGTCGGCACATTACACTACCGGTCAGCAGAGTATTCCTGCAGAACCTGCAACTCACAGCAACAGAGGGCAAAACAAGGCATGGCAGCATAATTCAAGGCATGTATGCACCAACCATGTCTCTTATCATTGTGATGACTCAAAGGGACATGTGCCTCGGTTCTCGGACCACCAATCACGCATTTCCATGCATGATGGCCCAAAGAACCAAGTATGCAACTTTGATTTCAAATGCATGCAAACCAATCAAACAAATTAGGCCCTATTCCTATCACCAATTCAAGGGACAAGGCATGCATGCAAGATGCAATGCAACCTAGGCATACAAGCTAAGGATGCAACATGGCATGGCGAAGCACTTATGCAAGCATACAAGCATACATATGGCAATGCAAATAAATGGAAAGATGGACTTATACATGAATTAGGCAACTCTAAGCAAGGCCTAAAACAGTGGCCATAATGACCAAAACAAGAAGCCAAAACACATGTACACATACACATGATGGAAGGCCTACACTTGGGCACAAATCAAGCAACATTCAAGCACACTTGAAAGGGATAAACAAGAGCAATTAGCATGCATTATAAGCTCTAAAATCATGCTAATACATGGTGCCAAACCAAGCAACAAATCAAGCCAAGCATGCACCAAATGGCCTAAGTGTTCAAAGCAAATCAATGAGGCATTGGACTACACTTAACAAGACCAAACAAGGCATGCAAAGAGGGACCAAAATCAGAGGTTTAGCATGTTAAAACAAGGCTAAAGGACTCTTTAGATGGCATCTAAATGGCCCAAATACAAAGGCATGCACCATGGCCAAAACATGGAGCATTGCAACACATGCTTCCAAGGCATTAAAGAGGCATGCAAGGCAATCAAACAAGCATGGAAATGGGACTGAAATGGCATGTAGAATGATCCCAAATCACCAAAACAATGCGAAGATGGCATGCTACACATGCACATACTCAAGGCCAACAAGCCCAAATACAAAGGAGCTATATAATGCATGCAAAGATCAACCCAAACGACTATGGACAGAGCTAAAACATGACAAAATAAGCACATAAACTTCACAAATGCAAGCCTAAAACATGCTCCAACAAAGGCTAACAACCTAGAACATGTTAAGGCACAAATAAGGCATTACATGGCAACTATGCTAAACATGCATGGAGTTCCAAAACCAACTTTAAATCATGTTATATCATGGATATATAAGCATGAAAAACAAACCAAACATGCTCAACACACACTCAAGCATAGGCTTCCTTAAGAGGCCAAAATATGCCCTTTTCAAGGACAACAAGGAGAGGGGGCCCTCTCCTTCTTGGGACTTCAAAGCATCATCTTCACCACTGAAATCCCTCAAGATTTCAGTGGTGAAGAGACCTCAACACCAAAATCCCGGAGCTAGCACAAAATGGCTCAAAATGAGGCCTTTTGAGGCCTAAGGGTGGTCAACAACCCTCAAACAACAAAACACTCTTAATAAAAAACAAAGAGGGCTTAAAAACAGAACTTTTTTATGTTATACAATAATCACAAAAACAGCTCTAAGACTAGTAGAAAATCAATGCAAAAAAGGGGGAAAAAGGGACTAGTTTCTCACCCTTGTAGTCCTCTTCAACAATGGTGCTCCAATGGCCTCCTTGAGCTTGAATCCAACACCAAAGCTTCAAAACACACTCTTTAGAACCTCAGCTCCAAGAGGAAGGTGAAACACTAGGTGTTTGTGTGCAATAATGAGACACAAAACACCTAGTGTACAAAATGAGAGGGAAAGAGAGATAGGTTATGTATATCTAACCCTAACCCTAGAAAAACCAGAGCTCTCTCTGTATTTTCTCCTCAAAAAATGTCTAAGAGCTCCTGCCTTTGCCTTAGAGAGAGCCTCCCTCTATATCCCTCTTGTAAAGCTTACAAGACAAGCCTTGCAAGAGGGAGATCCCTCCATACACGTGTATGGAGGGGAGCAAAAGCAATACAGCTGTCTAAAAAATATCTGCAAAAGCAGATGAACAGCAATCGGCCGGCAAAAAATGCCATCTTGGCCAAAAAGAGTGCCGGTCGGCAACAAAAAGTGCCGACCGGCAACAAAGAGTGCCGGCCGGCAAACTATATTGCCGGTGGCAGCAAAAACCAGCCGGTGGCATCTAGCCACTGCCGGTGATGGGTGGGGATGGTCTACAAGCCCCACCTTGCCCTTCCAAGGCAAGATGCAAGTGTTTGGTGCAAAACCAGACACTAAACGGTCAAGTTCGGAGATCCTGAGGCAAGGCGCGCGAGCCGAGACCTCCGGGAACTCCAAACGAACACAAACATGGATAATCACCGAGTGTTCAAACGGTGACGTCCAAGTCTTGAGGACGGTCAAAAATGGGGTGTCTACACTCATCTCTGTTCCGCTTGGTTTAGTTCAGTTTGATTCAACTTGGCTTCGTTCGGTTCGGTTCAGTTTAGTTCGGTTCGACCCAGTTCTGCTCGGCTTCATTTGGTTTGGATCGGTTCGGTTCGGTTCGGTTATCACCATTGCTACAACAGAACCGATTCAGGATTTTCTGGCATGGGATTATGCACTCCAATGGTAGATTTCATGTTGGTCGGGTAGTGGCCATTTGCGAAAGTAGGTTTTGATTATTTTGAATGAAGCTGACTAATTTTTCCCGAAAATTATTCCATTTTTGCAAAACCAGACCACTTTTTGGACTTAAAAAAAGAGAAAAATTTTCAATGCACATAGCTTGACTTACATGATTTCAAAATATAAAATGGAATAAGTATGCTAATCTAACTCTCATGTTGATCAAAACATTTTTACAAAACATCAAAAGAAAAAGTCAAGACAATGAACTAGGGGCATAGTCTAGTCAAAGTTTCTGTCTTCTCCCCACTCGAGTCAACTATTCACCATTGAAAGTTACTATTCATCCAGCGGGGTTCGATTCCAGGCATGTTGCTTCATCTTTCAGCTGGCACGATAACTTTTTGGCCAGTTCATCAATTTGTCAGCCAACTTTTTGGTCAGCCCACCAATTTCGATTTCAACCCATAATGACAAACTGTAGAATCGCGTAGGCTCAATGGTTGTGTTTCAGAGTCACGTGTTTTTAGTTCCTTTTATATCAGTTAATGTATATAAGTGTGTTTGGATCATTTTGCTTCATTTTTCTTTCGTTAAGTCATTTTTTTATTCTGGTCAGTATGGAATCAATGTCTAATTCAGAGTTCAAAATTCAGTCATTCTCAAATTCAATCAAACAAATTGTTTTCAAGTTTAAAGTGGTGTGCTAGTCACGCCATTGATGTGGAAAAACAAAACTCATTTTATTGAAGTCAGGTGATGAAATCCTCGATTACAGAGATAAAAAAAAAACAAAAACAAAGGGACATGCTTTCAGATTTTAGCAGTAGTCCGACTGTAAGATATATGCCAACCTCCTTGCTGACAGCTTGAACACTTGACTCTCCTACCGATCACTGTCTTTTGACTTCATTGTGGGAAGTCTTTGAAGACCCCGCCTTTGTGTCTACAAAATCGCCGAAAGAGATGGTCCCTCACTGGCCATCAAAGGTAGTCCCATAACGAGTTGGAATGATCACTTGTCGTTTCAGTTCCTTGATTTGTTTATTTAATTCGCTAACTTCCCCTTGAGAATCTTTGTACATACATTGAAGTAAAGAAAATTGTGCATTCAATCAATGCACCTCATTTGTCCTGCGCTTCAGACGACAGGACAGATTAAAGACCGCAGTCATGGTCTCCACGCATGCTTACAACGTGAAAGAATTGGCCTCAAAGTCAGACTGAGCAGCCATCAGCTGCTCGACCGGCATTGTAGGGAAGTTGAAAACAGGGGAAAGAGGAGGAGCACGTGGTTGAGGTTCATGGGAGTCGGAATCGGTCATCTCTATCGTGGACTCGTTGAGGTCTGGAAAAAGAGTGAGAGAACCACAGGAAAAGGCCATGTCAGAAGAGAGTGATGCAAAAGAAATGGGTTGTAGAGTGGTGGCAGAGAATGTTTGTACCCTTTTGCTTTGCCTTTCTCACATGCCTCGATTTAAGAAGAGAACGAGGAAGGAGAAGAAGACAAGGCGGTGAAGTGTCGAGGCAATCGTTAAAAAAACTAGTGAGGGTCTAGCTCTGTCGGTCAGGCATCGTGTTTGTTGAAATCGTGTTCTTGACATGACGCTCGAAGTAGAGGAAGAGGGATATGTACTCTGTCTATATGCATATATCTTTTATATATATTTTGTCAAAAGAATTGGTTTGGTTTAGCGGTTAGGGATTGGTCGAATGAGCCTGAGGTTAGGGGTTCAAACCCTCATACCAACAGAGTTGTATTTTTGTGTGGTGACACTAGCGTGACGCACCGCTAACGTCAGAAAATGGAATATCCTCGATAGTGACGAATATTCCTTGAATATGTATATTGTCTATATGTATGTGTGTGTTTCCGTATATGTATATAGTTTGCTTGTGTATGCTTGCGTACATATTTGTATTATATATATGGTATGTATACGTATATGGTACTTGGTATTTATACGAAAAAAAGGAATTTAAAAAGAAAAAAAAATCATTCTACTATACCTTCTTCCACTCATGTGAGACGCGTTTGGACTTCGAATTTACCTTTTCTCTTTCCGCGTGAAACGCGTTAGGATTTCAAGTTTATTCGGTTAAAACCTTTTCCCTCTCCGTATGAAATACAGTTAGGTACGCTTGTTGGTTATACCACCTTTGCTCCTTTCACCGAAAACGTGTTAGGATTTAATGTTTACCAGGTCAAAATCTCCCCCTCTCTGTATGAGATAGTTTAGGAACGTCTGTTGGTTATACCACATTTTCTCCTCTCGAGTGAGATGTGTTTGGATTTGTTCACTATTTCTCCTCTCGCATGAGACGTGTTTGGATTCATTCACTATTTCTCCTCTCGTGTGAGATGTGTTTGGATTTGTTCACCATTTCCTCATTTTGTGTGAGATGCGTTGGGTTGTTGATTCACTAGGTTAAAAACATTAGGTGCGCCTGGTGTTCACGCCACCTTTACTCCTTTCGTGTGAGACGCGTTAGGTTGTTGATTTACTCAGTTAAAAACATTATGTGCGCTTGATGCTCATATCATCTTTCCTCCTTTCGTGTGAGATGCATTAGGTTGTTGATTTACTCGGTTAAAAACATCAGGTGCGCCTGGTGTTTACACCATCTTTCCTCAATTCGCATGAGACGTGTTAGGTTGTTGATTTACTCAGTTAAAAACATCAGGTGCGCCTGGTGTTCACATCATTTTTCCTCCTCTCGCGTGAGATGTGTTTGGATTTCAAGTGCATCATTTGTGTTATTGCACATTTGTATGCGATGCACCCATTTCTTTCATTTGTGCGGTATGCACATTTGTATGCGATGTACCCTCTTCTTTCATTTGTGCGGTATGCACATTTGTATGCGATGCACCCCATTCTTTCATTTGTGCAGAATGCACATTTGTATGCGATGCACCCTTTTTATTTCGTATCATTTGCATGAGGCTTGCCTCACTATACATTACAGCTTGGATTGTAGACATCATGCGTTTCCAAAATAAAAGAAGAAAAAGAAAAAATTGACTTTCACTTGCATTAGCATATCATTTGCATAGTTATATGCTGCATCACTTGGCTACAATCTATTCACATCACCATCTGACACAATTTATGCTGGCTCCCACTTTTTGGGTTGTAAAGAAACACTCGTTTGTACTGGCTTTTTTTTGGGATAACGAAACTATCCCTTTCTCGGGTTGGCAGTCCAAACCATTATTGGTTAATACCTTCCTTTTCTTGGGTTATTGGTTAAGACTAGTTTTTGGTTAATACCTTCCTCGCTTTGGGACCATCGGTTACATTTCATTCTCTTACATAGGTGTATTCGGTTTGTATCCCTTGTTATGCTTTATATTACTTATTGTATTGCATTAGTCATGCATTTTTTCAAAAAAGACAAAAAAAAAGAAAAAAAGAAAAAAAAGAAGAGAGTTCAATTTCCAATTGCATATCATTTGTATTCTGCCCCTGAACTACGATGGTTAGATTCCTTGCAAAAGGATACGTAGGCAACCTTCAAGTTCAACCAATTGCATCTGCATCATGTTTGTTTGCCCAAGTCTTACGGCCTTGTCAAAAGGGTCGTCTTCAGGCTTTGACATTCACTCACGTCATGAAATGACTTTGAGCTCGGTCAAAGAGGGGCAATTATAGACACCCCATTTTGACCGCCCTAAGACTTGGGCATTCTTTTTTTTATTACCCGATGATGAAAATAAGAATATGCTATCTCACAAAATTCTCAATGAAAAGATAGAATGTAAACTTTAATCTCAACCTCATATCCCTTTTTGCCAAATTATTTTAGATCCATTCTCTATTTTCTTTTACTTTTTTTTATACATAATATTATATATTATATTATATATATAGTATGTTATAATATTATATATAATATTTTATTTATTCGGTGCCGTGGTTTCACCCACGCACCATACTTTTGTATATATATATATTAAATATTAAATATTTTATATATTATATACTATTTCTCATTTGAAACCCAGCCTCCCATTGTTTGTTTTTTATTTTTATTTTCTTTTACTTCAGACCTGCTTTGGTCAAATTATATTACATATTTGGCCTGTTAAAATATATTTTATTAGGCCATATATTTTGTTATTTTATAATTTGATATATTTGTGTGTTTTTATATATATTTTTGGGTATTTGTACATATATTTATGCTAGTAATACCTTTTATATATTATTATATTGTAAAGTGCATAGTAATTTTATTGTGCAGTGCACAGTAATTTTATTGTGCAGCGCACAGTAAAATCACTATGCACCTTTTGAAATCAGCTCCTTCCACCATTTGTTCTTTTGTCATTTTCTTAATTTTATTTTCTATAAAAGAGAGATAGAGAATTGAGAGGGGAGAGATCAGAGGATTGAGAGGAAAAGAGATCAGAGAATTGACAGGAAAAAGAATCAGAAAGAAAAGAAAAGAAGGAAAATTAGTTTTTGAGAGAGAGAAAATAAAATATTTTTTTAGATATTTTATTTTTCTGAACCAAACTTTTATTTCCATACACCATTCAAAAATCAACTACTAAAGCTATAATTCCAAATTTTGGACTGAGAATTGAGAACACATTCCACAACCTTGAGGGCAATCAAAAGAAAGTTTGTGAATTAGCAAATTCATCATTTCTTCGAAAGGTGAATTTTCGCAGACTTTTATTTAATTTAAAATATGATATAACTTGTTTAAATACTTCATTTACGTCTTTTTATAACTGTTTTATTGCTTTAACGGGAAAGTTGCACCACTCACATATCTGTTGTAATTTACTATTTTGTTTATATAATTATTTTATTGCTTTAACGGGAAGGCTGCACCACCCGCATATCTACTATAATTTATTGTTGTATATAAACTATTTGTAATTTATTGCTTTAAATAAAATGTTGTAGTTTACTACTTATAAATTATTATAATTTTACCACTTTAAATGGTCGGTCGAACCACCTAATTTGTTAAAGATGTGACCCCACCAGATGAATAGTGATCGGCGGTGAATAGTAACCTCCGGAGATGAATAGTAACCCTGACGATGAATAGTACCTTTGACGATAAATAATAACCGCGGACGAAAAATGCCCAGTAAGATGAATAACGACCAAGAAGGGTGAATAGTAATTGTCATGGTAAATAGTACTGTCGGCAGTAAATAGTGCCCCGGGATGAATAGTGCTCCCGAAAAATAAGTTTTCCCAGACAGAACAAAGCAGTCTTCTTGCTTCGAGCGGAACAGTTTCCGGTGGTTTTCAAGGCATACGAAGATTTTTCTTTTTATTTTATTTTGAGTGCTTTGTGAGGCTTTTATTTTGTTGTAATATTCTCCCCATCCCTTTCTAATTTGGTTTGTAATTATTCTTTTAAATGTTGTAATAATTCCCCACATCGCTTCTTTCTATTCCCTTATTTTACTTGCTTTCTTTATTTGTGAATATGCATCATATTTTATTTTTCATTTTATCCATGCTTTGCATCCATGTTTTATGCATCTTGATTCGATTTAGTTTGCATTTGTGAATTTAATAAATTCTTATGTGATTATGTGCGCTACCTCATGTTCTTGAGATGATTCACACGTCACATCTTAGAAGCCAAATCTTTAGTTGCATCTCATGAGTGAATTGCATTAGGATTTTGTATATAAGATCATGCATGATTTACTAACTTTGTTTTGTAGCTTATTCACGGGACGACAAACATGTAAGGTTTTATGTTTTAGCATCTCGTTTGTGTGCGTTTTTCTTATTATGTTTAAGCATCCTACCATGTGGCTACTTGCTTACTTGATATAACTGTATGAATGCCAGTGGATGGAGGTCGTGTCGCTTAATTTGGAATAATGTTGATTTTTCATGTTTGTAAATTCAATTAATTTGGGTTGTACATCTTCAAAAGTCTTTCTAAATTACATGAAATTAAGTTGTTCCAAAGTGGGTGACATAGTCTATACTTGTATGCTTCACATAGTAATTTTTTTTTTTAGGATTTATTAAATAATCAAAATATGAACATATAAGGTAAATAAAATTCATACCATGATTTAGTAAAGGCCGATCTTTTGATTGAGTGAGCGGGGGTGCTCAATTAATGACTTTTCCATCTCATACCTATGGTTCCGAACCGAGACAACTTTGGTTATGACGAATAGTGGCCTTGGCACGAGTCATAGGTTTCCTAATTTCCCAAAATATTAGGTGGCAACTCTTAGATCTGATGACGCAGTCCATTTCTGGCAAAATAATTTTGTAATAAAATGGATTTTCTATAAAGTTGCCAAATCTGGACTCTTATCTATGTTTCACATTGCACTCATGAGACTAGATCAAACAGACCGAGGGTCGGAACTGTTTAACGCGCACGGATATCCCTCCCAGGCATGTTACAGTCACCTCTTTAGTACTTACTACATCAATTTCTCTATTCTAACTTAATCTTATTAAAATATTATTTTCTTATTGTGTTTGTTATTCTTTTTTTTTATTATTATTAAATTGATGAGTTACCAGCCAAACAAATCTTAAAAATACAAAAAAATAAAAATAAAAATAAAAATAAAAAAAATTTGGCTGTTTGCCTACCGGACTTCCGGCAGACATCCGGTAACACTAATCTCCATGTTGTAGCGATGAACAGTACCTCGCTTGTTCTAGCGAGATACTGTAACACTCGTAAATTAATGACATAGTGTAGCGAGACTGATGAAGGTCCATTTTTGATGAACAATATTACTAATTTAGTTAAAAAATGATTTTGGCTAGTTTGATATAGATGCTCTAATGTTAGGGTTATTTTTAAAGTCGGTTAAAAGTTACTTTCTATTTTTTAACCCATTTCGTAGATGTTTGGCATTTCTTAAAAAAGTAAAAAAGTTACTGAAAAAGTAAAAAAGTTAATACTATTCACATGGTTGGGCGGAAAAAAAATGCTGAGTGTATAGAGGGAAAATTATGAATTTGCCCTTTTGAATTCAACAGCCAAAAGTGCATGTCAGTGCTATTCTGTGTACCTTTTATCTACATTTTACCAAATGCACTGGCATGGCCAGATGTAAGCCGCGAATTCCCAAAGTCAAATTTTTTTTGAAATGCACTGAATGCACACAATGTGTGTCAGGAAGGGTAAAAGAATAATTTTGATATTTGATACAATATTTTATTACATATTTTTTGTGAAAAGTCAAAACGTTATCCAAAACATACATATTTTTTCTCTTTACTTTTTCAAAAAGTCAAAAAGTGCACTTATATAAATCATTCCAAACAACCCCTTTATCTCTCATAAAAAAAAAAAAGAAGTTAAAGAGTTAAAAAAATTAAAAAGTCAATTTTTAACAATCTTTCCAAAACATGTCATAATCCCTTAAAGCCATGTTTGTTTAGCAAGGTAAGGGCTAGATTGAATTGGTATAGGTGTGGGTTTCACCTACACCTTGTTTGGTGATAATTTGGGAGAAGGGATTACCTATGTAAGGGGCTTAGTAATCCCCCTCAGGAGGAGGATTAGCTTGGCTGAATTTTAGGTAGGATTAAAAAAATAACAAGTGGATTGAGTCTATTTTATAGAAAGAAATTATTTTTTTTATTTTTATTTTTTTTTATCAAATGCCCTTGTTTATTTTAATATTTGTTTTAGTTTTTTTAATATAGAAATGATTTTATTTATTTATTTTATATAAAAATAATTTAACAATCTCATTACTAACCATCTCTCACACTATCATCAAAACAAACATATTTTTACTTAATCACTTCACTAACAATCCCCACATTAACAATCTCTTCACTAATTATTTTGTCACTAACAATCCTATCCAACTTAATTCGCCAAACAAATGTGGCCTTAGTGCATCTTCACAATGCCGTCATTGCCTCCTTCAGTTATGATTCCTCTAACCGTGACCCCCTAACTACCACCTCCACTATCATCCCCCTTTTCTATCTTTTTTCGAAACAGCATTGCTCTACCCAACAACTACACTAGGACTCTACCCTCTAAAACCAACACCTCCTATACTACCCCCAAGATCTACTCACAAAACTAACATCCTCCCCTTTGGTTTTTCCTCTATTTTCTCTCTTCTCTCTCATCTTATTCTTTTCTCTCCTTCCTTCCCCTCTCTAGTTTTCCCTCTCACTTTTCTCCCATATTTGTTTTTCTTGTCTCTTTTTCTTTTTTTTCTTCCTTATGTTCTCCAATCTTATTGTTAGTGATAGAGGTTGGCTCACGAGAGTGGTGGTTTATTCATAAAAGATTTTCCCAACAAATCATTTTCAAAATTAAGCATTGGAGAATCAAGTAATAATTCTGATCAAGAATCTATTACTCACGAGGAAATGGAAAATGCAGTGGCTATAATGAGCCTAGAAGAAGCAGTGGCTAAGGGTTAGGGTTAGGGTTAGGCTTGGGGTTTCATTTTTTGATTTTTTTTTCTTTGATATTGTGGTGGTGATGAGTGATTGGGTAAAAGGGTGGAAGTGAAGTGTGGCAGACGGACTGACAATAGTTGTTATGGATAGAAGGGGAATGATGGCTAGTGGAATGACAATTGGGGGTAAGAATAGATTATGGTTGTGGCATTTTGGATGGGAGGGAATGAGGCAATGGTTAGAGGCAAAAGGTGGGTCATGTGATAACAGAAGAAGAAAAGGGGTAATGGAGGACCCTCACCACTCTCTCGCAAATTATGTTTAATTTTCATTTTTTTTTTGGCTTCACTACTAGAAAATTGACTTTTTGCGTCTATCTTTTTTTGCAATTGACTGTTTAGCTGTGGCAAAAAAAAAAAAAAATGCGACAGTGGAAACTGAAACACAAGAGGTCCCTGTTTTCTTTTATTTATTTGCTCTATTTCCTTATTTTGCCCTAGCAGGCTTACTCAAACTCTCTATGCGGGTGTTTGGGAAGTTATTATTTTAGTAGGCTATTTCAGTTTTTGACTATTTTAGTAGACTAAAATTTTTGTGTTTGGGAAGATGATTGGATTTTTTTTTGTAGTTGGATGTGATGTTTGTGAGAGAAAAAGTAAAATGATTATGAGTTTGATGTGACATTTTGTCTTATTGGCTATTTTAGTCTATTTTGTCTTTTAGTGCTATTTTAGCCAAAAAAGCTAAAAAAACTTCTTCCCAAACATCCCTATATGTCTCACTCTCTGTCTCATTATCACTCTCGCTCGCCGACCCATATTCGTTTGAAGAAATCCATATCTCAAAATTCACTTACTTGCACATGTGCGCGTGCGCGTGCATTCGCACACACACACACACACACAAACTATCTTTAAGCTTCATTGTATACAAATCAAGTACCACCTCTCTTCAAATTTCCTCTGATTTTCTATTCAGTTTGTTTTGATTTGTTTTCATATCTGTACTTGATTTGTTTTTATATTTGAGAATTCCTTGGTTTTTATTTTTTTCACTATAATAATACAGTTTTTGTTGATTTGTTTGCTCTCATTTGAGTTTGAAATTACATTTGATCTGGTTTTATAGATCAGAGTTCTTTGGTTTATTGTGATTAATTTAGTTATCTTTAGATGCAATATTTGCTAGTGAAATTGATATAGATCACAATCTTACGATTGCAATTCTTTGTAATTGTATCTAGTGTTAGTCAAATGAAGTTTGAATGATATGTACTCTTTGAACTACTTTGAATTGATAAAATTACATTGAGAGCTTATGATTAAACGTCTCTCTCATTATGCTGCTTGTTGTCTTCACATTTAGATTCTAACTTTGTTAAAAGTTCCTTTGTTTTTCTATTCGGTTTGTTTTGATTTGTTCTCATTCTTTATTGAGTTCATATATGTACTTGATCTAGTTTTGTAGCTCATAATTCATTGTTTTTCTTTTTCTTTTTTCTTTTTTTGTTATAGTATGATCATACATTTTTTTATTCAATTCCAATGTTTTGCTGCTAAATTTTTGTTGATTTGTTTGTTCACAATTGTGTTTGATCTGGTTTTGTGGATCATAATTCTTTGGTTTTGGCTTATTATAATTAAATTATTTTCTTTGGATTCAATATTTTGCTACTCAAAAGTGTTTTGGATCATAATCTTATGATTGCAATTATTTGTAATTGTATTTCCAAGTTTTACTAAAGTCGTGTTTCATGGTAAAGTTAACTTTGTCCATATATCATATCTCCTTCAATCTACGAAATGTAGAACTTAAAACATGTTAAATATAGTATATATTCTTTGTATATTTGCATACCTTATCTGTGTATTACTATAGTTAGTTTATCATCTTCTATATAAAGAAGTTTGTACCTATTCATTAATCATTTAATTCAACACAAGAGTTTCTCTTTTCTCTTCTCTTTCTACTCTCATAACATGGTATCAGAGCTTAGGGTTTCCTCCTAGCCTTGTCTTCTTCTTTATCACATTTTTTTTCTTTCTTTTTTTTTTTTTGTCTGGCAGACTGATTCATTCTCACGTTGGTTTATACTTATCTAGTCATTTCTTGTTTTAATGACTGGACTATACTAGACTCTTCGTCTCATCAAGACAAATCCAACGCCCCTAGAATCATCTTCATCAAACATCACACGAGCCCCCACTCGCCGCCCAAAGATAGGCCATGCACTGTGCCGCTTCCAAATGCGCCCTACGCGCCTCTTGCTCCAGCTTACGTTAGCGGTTGACGCAAGCCCTCCCCCGCCTCGTGCTATCTTGCACTGTGACCTCCTCTATTATCGTGAGTTGCGTGTTTCTAACGTCATCTCTGACTTCAACCTTGGTCTTCAATGTGCTGCACTTCTTCTTGTTATCTTGCGCCATGCGCACCTCATCTAACGTGTGTCGCGTGTGTTTCTAATGTCATCTCCTCTTCCTTTGACATCAGCCATAGTCCCTGGTTAACCAATTCAGTTCAACAACTTTGACCAATCGATTCACTACTTTTTTGGTCATTTTTTTGCCCGTTCAGAACATATTTTGACTGTTTTCGGCCTCCTAAATCTGCTGGTGTGTTCTGTTTTGGAAAAATCAGCCTCTACAAAGCATATTCTTCTTTTTGTTTCCTTCTTTGAGCATCATGGATCATTCTGACAACATCCATTCAGTCTCCATTACACTTGATGGGTCTGACTATGTTCTTTGGGCCCAAGCTCGCTCTGGATTCATCAAAGGGAAGCGACTTTGGTGAATATCATGGATGATGTCGGCTGTCTGATCGGTAGATGTAACAAAGATAAGGCGAATAGTGCCACTAGTAACATGTTTCCGAATAAAGTGACAATCAATCTCAATATGCTTGGTGCGATTATGGAAGACATCATTATGTGCAATCTGAATAGCACTCTGATTGTCACAATAGAGGTTAGTGGTAGCAGGATAAAGAACTGCAATATCAGAAAGAAGACAATGAAGCCACACAAGCTCTTGAGTAGTGTCAGCAAGAGCACGATACTCAACCTCAGTACTAGAACGAGCAATAAAAGTTTGCTTCTTGTTATGCCATCATCACAGGGTTCTTCATCTTCACAACCTCCTAGCTCATGCATTTATTGTCGCAACCGTGGCCTACCTGTCAATCATTCTTTAGTTTAGTGCCAAGTTTGTGAATCCTTGCCTTGCCACAAGACTGCTCTTGGTCATATCCAAAGTAATTGTCCTCAAGCTACCCCTGCTCTTTCATGCAAGAAAGGGTCTTCACATTCCAGGTATCAGTCCAAATCTACTTATGGTTCTCGTTCCGTTGCTATTGCATCACAGCGTTCCTGTACTCACCACTCTACTAATTGTATTGCTCATCATTAACTACGGATGATGTTAAGTCCATTATCCAACAAGTGCTTGCCAAATTCGGTTCTTTCTCCTGCTCTTTCAGTAACCTCAGGTAATTCTTCATGGTATTTTGATTCCGCCTGTTGTAATTATATGACCTCTGATTATACTATATTTTCTTTTATATCATCATCATTTTTTGTTCCCACTCTACATACTACTGATGGTTCTCATATGTTCGTTAGTCACATTGGTTAAATTTCTACTTCAACTGTGTCTATTTCTAATGTTTATCACATTCCTGCTCTTAAGTTAAACCTTATCTCTATTAGTCAATTGTGTGAACTTGGTCTTACCTTTACCTTTTCTACTAATGGTTGTTTGGTGCAGGACCCTCAAATGAAATAGATACTAGGGATAGGCTGTAGGCAAGGACGTTTGTTCGAGCTTCTTCATCTTTACATTCCACCTACATCATCCATTATTACTTATGTTGCCTCTTACGCTGCCTCTACTTCTACTATGTCTTCTTTTCACCTTTGGCATTGTCGTTTAGGACATGCCTCTTTTAGTTGTTTAAAAACTTTGGTTCTAGTGGTCAGTTAGGTCATGTTAGTCCTGAAGATGTCGATTGTTTGCCTTGCCAAATTATTAAACAGCTTGCATTATCTTTTAATAAAAGTAATTGTATTTCTATTGCCTCATTTGATCTTGTACATTCAGATATTTGGAGACCCTTCCCTACACCAACTAGGGAGGGGGGTTCTAGATACTTTGTGATTTTTGTTAATGATTTTTCTCATTATGCTTGGATATTTCTTCTTAAAAATCGGTCTGAACTTAAACTGATTTATTATGATTTCCCTGTCATGATCCACACTCAGTTTTCTCGTATTATTAAACTCTTTCATTCTGATAATGCTATGGAATACTTGGTGTGTGTGTTGTTTTCTGACCACACTGCCAAACAGGTACTCAGCTGGAGAACACCGGCATAATAGACTGCGCCCGATCGACTTGTCATAGAAAAATAAGACTCCGGTGGTGGTTCGTCCACCCGGGGGCACTCCGACGATCAAGTCAGTGCTCAATTATCTCTCAAAGATAGCAAAAAGTGCTTAACTCACTTAGCTAGAATACCAAAAATGTACCTTAGACCCACGAGGGTGTCTTACTTTTATAGCCAGCACTAACCTGATCCTCGTGGAAGCCTAACTTCTCTTGGACTCTGGCCCAATGCTCATCCCGGACTCTTTAACAGATAAAGATAAACTCCGTAAGAGCTTTATCCTTATCCAAGCTGAGGTCCTCCCTCATTCTAGGACTCTTGACCCTTATCCGTTCATCTTGGATTCTGGTATCTCCGTAGATAACCTTGGCCTAGCCGAGATCACCTCCGCGTCATGACCAGGACACGTGGCACCTCGGCTGGCACTTCGGTGCTACCTTGGCCACGTGTTGTCATTCCCAAAAAATATACCCCCACAATTGCCCCTAGGTTCTATTACCTCGGCATACGGAGGTGATGGAACCTATGTCATTTGACCACATAGAACGTCGGCTAAATTGGCTCTATCCTTTATTACCTAGGTTATCATTCACCGGCTCCATAAGACTATAATGTGTTTTCTCAATACCTTTAGAACCAAGAACCAAGTTTTTCAAGTTCTTTAACCGAGATCATTCCCCAAGCCGAGGTCTTTAATTCATTAAATCAAGAACTCCAAGAGTTCCATATGCGCATGAGCTGTCACGCATGGTAACTCAACCGTTTTTCGCCACGCGTCCTTTCTTTATTGATTTGTACTTGACACGCGTCGCCTCTGCATGCGCCGTCTGATAAACATGTCGTCCTAGGCACACTAATTGTGATTTTGCCGCCTTTTCGTGTTTTAATCAAAAACACGTCTCTCTCTCTCTCTCTCTCTCTCTCTCTCTCTCTCCGTTTTTTCACCTTTGCATCTTCGTTTTCTCTAAGCTTTCAAGTTTCTCTCTCTCTAAAAATCCCTTACTAAATTATTGTCTTCTTCGAGCTTCTTGCAACCACTCTGTTCACCTCCTCCGGTGAAGCATTCACCGCTCCATTCACCGTCGTCGTTTGACTTTAGTGAGCCTCACACCGGTGCCATTTTCCTTGGTAAGCCACTGTTTTTCCCCCTTTTCAGTTTTTGGCTTACTTCGAATTTTGTTACATTTGTACACTGCTTTTGTGAATGCATTCAGTCTTTGCCTATGTTTTTAAACTTTATCATTTGTATGTTTGGGTATGTTCTGTTTTGCAATCTCGTGTTTGCCCACTTTGTTTCTGGGTCTACACATGCACACACATACTGTTCATACACTTGATGTTCTTGTAGATTGCTATTGTCTTCGACTTGTGCACATTTACATTTTATTCAATGTTCTTGAATCCCTTCTTATTTTCTTGAGTTTGAATTATTATTCTTCTTTGTTTTCTGTGTCTTTTTTCCAGATTCTTACCTTCAATTCTTGTTTCCATAGTCTTAGGCTTGGGATTCGTTCTAGAAACTTGATCTTTAGGAAAACCAAACCAAAAAAAAACCCTTCGGAAAAATTCAACTTAGTGCTCTCTAGGGTTTTAGCCGAGGTCCCTGAAACCCATAAAAAAACCACTCTCTTCTGAACTCTCTTACCTTGCCCCTCTTAGCCGATATCATGGGCATCTTTAGGTAGAGGGTAGACACCCCAGAGAAGCCTGAATACTTTAGGCAAGAGTTCTCCATCCATGCTGACATTCATCTTAGGCTAGCTGGGGAGGAGGACTCCATCATGCCCAAAGACAATTCCATGCCCTTCCTAGTAGTAGCTTTCATTGAGTGCGGACTTAGGTTCCCTCTTGATATCCTCTTCCGCCAAGTCCTTTACTACTATAAGCTTAACCCGATGTAATTAGCCATTAACTCTTATCGAGTCATAAACGGTATAATTGCCTTGGCTAGCAAAGATAATGCTAGGATTACTCTAGCCGACATCCAATACTGTTACACCATGTGTAGCCTGAAGTCAAAAAAGGGCTACATCTATTACCTTAAGTCGAGATCCACAGATTACAAACTCATCGCCGACCTCTTAGACTTCAACAAGGGTGCTGGAGACGATTATTTCATCGTCTCGGGCAACTGAGAGTTCCCACCAGATGACGACCTTCACTTTTACCCCTTAAGCTGAACAGTGTTCAAAAAGGGAAATGGTAAGAGCCAAGTGTCACTTTACTTGCTTTCCAGTCTTTATTATTTTGATACTTTTGTATGTTCTAATGTCCGTTTTTTACTTGCAGTCCTTCCTCAGCCACCCAAAGACTTTCTCAAGATATTCTTTCCCAGCAAAGACTTCACGAGGCTGCTGGACTTGCCTGTTAATCAGCGCAAGGCTCCTCTACTGTTGAACTACATCCCGACTTACAAATCCATCCTTCCCGATGTCCCTAAGAAGAGCAAGTCTCCACCTTCTACGACAACTCCCCCAATTACTTCATCGCCAAGGCCTGATCAGGCCTCAACATCTGATCCAACAGAGCAACCATCGACATCTGCTCCGCAACTAATTCCTCTAGCCTAGCTTCAACACCGATGTCGAGCTCCACTACGCCCCTCCGCAGGTAGAACTCATAGGCAAAAATGCCGAAGTACCGAGGCGTCGGTGTAGACACCCCATTTTTGACCGTCCTCAAGACTTGGACATCACCATTGGAACACTTGGTGATTACCCTTGTTTGTGTTCGTTTGGAGTTCCCGGAGGTCTCGGCTCGCGCGCCTTGCCTCAGGATCTCCGAACTCGACTGTTTAGTGTCTGGTTTTGCACCAAACACTTGTGTTTTGCCTTGGAGGGGCAGGGAATGCCTTGTGAGGCATCCCCACACACCACCGGCCATGGCCAGAGGCCACCGGCTGTTTTTTGTTTCCATCGGCAATCTATTTTGCCGGTCGGCACCTTTTGTTGCCGGTCGGCACTCCTTTTTGCCAAAATGGCATCTTTGGCCGGCCGACTACTGTGCATCTGCTTTTGCAGATATTTTATCACAACTGTCTTGCATTTGGCTCCCCTCCATACACGTGTATGGAGGGATCTCTCTCTTTAGAAGCTTGTCTTGTAAGCTTTACAAGAAAAAAGGCTCTATAAGAGAGAGTCTTCTCTCTTGGCCTTAGGGGTTAGTGACTTTAGACATTTTAGAGAGTTTAGACAGCCATTTTAGGGTTTTGAGTTCTAGGGTTAGGATCCATACATATCCTATCTCTATATCTCTCTCTTGTGGGTGTCTAGGTGCATTTGTGTCTTACTATTGCACACAAACACATAGTCTTTCACCTTCTCTTAGCTACTGAGGTTCTAAGAGGCTGGTTTTGGTGTTTTGGAGCCGGATTCAAGCCAAAGAGGGCTGTTGGAGCATCATTTGTGAAGGTGGTCTACAAGGGTGAGAAACTTCCCTTTTATTCCCCATTTTTGCATTGCTTTTCTACCTATCTTAGAGCTATTTTTGTGCTTAGTGTATAACATAAAAAAGTTCTATTTTTTTTATCCCTTTTGATTGTTTATTAAGCGTGTTTTGTGGTTTGGGTTTGTTTGCCCCCTCCTAAGCCTTGTAAGGCTCCTTTTTGTGCTATTTTGTGCAAGTTTCGAGACTTTGGTGTTTGGGCCTCTTCACCACTGAAATCTTGAGGGATTTCAGTGGCGGAGATGGTGCCTTGAAGTCTCCAAAAGGGGAGGGCCACCCCCTCTCCTTATTGTCCTTGAAAGGGACCCTTTTTGGCCTCTTGAGGGAGCATCATGTTAGAGTGTGTATTGATCATGTCTTGGCTGTTTTCCATGTTTATTATGCCATGATATAACCTTGTTGTGTGTTGGTTTTGGTACACCATGCATACTTAGCATACCTACCATGTAATGCCTTGTTATTGCCTTAATATGCTTTAGGTTGTTAGCCCTTGTTCTAGCATGTTTTAGGCTTAGCTTTGTGAAGCTTTTGTGCATATTTTGCCATGTTTAAGGTCTGTCCTAGGTTGTTTGGGTCGGATTTGGCATGCTTAGTATAGCCCCTTTGCATTCCGGCTTGTTGGCCTTAAGTGTATAAATGTATAGCGTGACATTCTTGCATTGATTTAGTGGTTTGGAACTATCCACCATGTCATTTCAGTCCCCTTTGCATGCCTATATGTTTGCCTTGGATGTCTCCTTGATGCTTTGAAAGCTTGTGTAGCATGTTCCATGTTTTGGCCATTGTACATGCCTTTGAATTTGAGCCACTTAGATGCCATCTAAGAGTCCCCTTTGCATGGTCTAGGTCTGCCTTGAACCTATTTTAAGTCCTCTTAGCCTTGTGAGGCTTGGTTGACTTGGTCATGGTTCAAGCCCCTTTGACTTGCTTCAAGTACTTGGACCATTTATGGCATGCTTAGTCTATTTTGTTTTCTTGGTTTGGCACCATCCTTACGTGATTTTCAATGCTTACCTTGCATGCCATATATCCATGATTACCCTCTTTCAAATGTGTTTGAGAGTTGCCCCATTTGTGCCTAAGTGTTGGCCCCTTTAACATGTGCATGTGTGCATGTGTTTAGTCCTTTATTTTGGTCATCTTGGCCACTGTTTTAGGCCTATTTAGAGTTGCCTAAATCATGTCTAAGTCCACCTTTTCATCGGTTTGCATTGCCTCATGTTTGCTTGTATGCTTGTATAAGTGTCTTGCCATGCCATGTTGCATCCTTAGCTTGCATGCCTAGGTTGCATGGCATCTTGCATGCATGCCTTGTTCCTTGACTTGGTGATAGGAATTGGACCTTGGTTCGTTTGTTTGGTTTGCATTTCATTTGACATGAAAGTTGCACACTTGATTCTTTGGGCCGTCATGCATGGAAATGCGTGATTGGCGGTTTGAGAATCGAGACACATGCCCTTTTGAGTCACAAACATGATAGGGGACATGATTGGTGCATATATTGCTTGAATTGTATTGCCATGCAAGTTCTGTCCTCTGCTGCTGTGAGTTGCAGGTTCTGCAGGCATTCTTTGCCGACCGGCAGTATACATTGCCGACCGGTAGTAAATCACCAGCCGATGGATTCATTTTGTGCCGGTGACCACAATTCACTGCCGGTGGTAATTCTACTCAGCCGGTGGTGATTCCCAGTATCCAGAGAAGCATACTTGAGACTTTGGCAGTCTTCAGAGAGGCAGAGCAGGGAAAACAGAGGCAGACTATGCATGACCGTGCACTTCCGAGCAGGACCCGAGCACGCGCTGCATCTGGCTCTCCTCCCGAGGCGGTTTACTGCTTTTCCTAGCTTAGTTAGTTTGTTAGCTAATCAGGTAATTTGTAATATTTAATTAGCTTGCGTAGTTAATCAATTTGTATTATTTATTTGGTCCCTCCGGGCAAGGGCAAATCTGTAATAAGTGTGTGTGAGTGGTGTGTATGTCTTCCAATCCCCACTTCTTTCTTCCCTTTTATTTACCTGTTGTGATGGTAGACTAGGGCATATTTAATTTAGCATACCTTATGCAATGCATGCGTGCATTCATACATTTGTCTTGCATGCACCGGGCTCGGTACATCACGCTAACTGCATTTGTATTTCAATTCCAAATTGAATACGTGCATCAATTGGTTGCATTTCACATGCCATGTTTAGGTTAGCCGAGCCTATCTAATTGCATCCTGTATGTGCTGCATTAGTCAATTCAACATGAACTAGGACACGCATGTTTGCTAACTAGTTTATTGTTTTGGCACGGAATACGATGTAAGTATTTTCGCTTTTGCACATTGCATGCGTGTGAATGTGGCCATGATAGTATGCTTACCATGTGGCTAAATGCTTATATGAGATAAATTGTTTGAATGCCTGTGGGTGAAGGTTGGATTGTTTGAGTTGGAAAAACTCGTTGAAATCCGTATTTTAGCCTACTTTCGAGTAGCAAATTCCAAAGCATTTTTTCAAAACAAACGGATATGCAATGCTTGTTTCCAAATTAGGCAATCTAGTCTATACTTGTTTGCTGTGCGCATAACATAGTAATTCTAGGCTAATAACCGGAATAAGAACACATAACGTTTTCAAAATCGGATATCATGGTTAGAGAGGCCGATCTTCGGATCGGGCGAGAGGGGGTGCTCATAGCTGACCTTCCCCAATCGTACCCTAGCTCCCGAGCCGAGATAACTCCGGTGATGACGGACATGTGGCCTTCGGCACCGAGTCAGGGTTTCCTAAATTCCCTCATAAAAAATATTTAGGTGGCGACTCTATATCTGGAAAAGCAGTCCATGTTTGGCACTTCTTTTCAAAATCTGTTTCTCAAAACGATTTGCCAGATTTGGACTCTTTGGTTCAGATTAAGAACCGTGACACAAATCGAGTCCGAACTGTAGTGACCCCAAAATGAACAGAATGGGAGCTCACCCTCCCGGGGCGTTCGGGGACGTCTACAGTTTCTGGCGACTCCGCTGAGGATTTAGAGAGCTTAACTCGAACTCGTGATATCCTGTTTTGATCTCATTTATGTGTCTCTTTGCATTGCATGTACATTGGTGCGCCTAGGAACACAGTGTTTGCCATCTGTCATTCCTGAACGGTTTGCCGGAGGCTTGTCTTGTCAAGGCATGGCCATAAGGCTGACCGTTTATGGGCTCTGACAGTATGGGAACACAAACCCCGGTTTTACCGGGGCACCCTTTTCGACCATTCGACCTAGTGTATATTCGGAATCCATAGTGACCATTCCAAGTTAGGACAGGTTGCTTACCCGATTATAGGTTGTTTGAAACTGCTGCGTGCATAGTGGAACCCTAGCTCCTGACAAAATAGGACAGGGAAACCCTACCCCAACATAGGGGTGCTTTGGCTCTCTTTACTTGCTATGTGCTTTTAGAATGTATCTCTACAGGAACGTACATATCAGTTTGCAAGTTTGAATATCGGGCCCGAGGGCACCAGTATCAGTGTTGTTGAGAAACCAGTTATCTGCGGCATCAGGTTCAGTTTTTGGGGACAGTGATTTCTGGGGAACAGTGATCAGTAGTAGAGTGCAATTGTTCGGCTACACCCGTGTTTGATCTGTTTGGGTTGAAATGCTGTTTGTTGTCTCTTTCAGTACGGACAGCTAGTACAGAATAGCTAGTGCTCCCCCTTGCTGAGGCAGGACTTATGATGACGCAAAATTCAGAAGAGATCGTGGTTATGACAGCTGCATTAGATCAAGGGATCACTCTGCAAAGTGAGGCCAACATTGATGTGTCACATCCACCCAGGTTGCCTGTTGCGCACCCGGTTTGGGCCCCCCAACTATACCAGGCTCGCGAGCCTACTACATTTGAACTAATGGGGATGATAGGTGATCTCCAGAGGTCTGTGGCGGATCTCGCCTACGGAATGTCAGCTTCACCTCCAGCCGCACCATATGCCGGGAGTTTTGTACCCCAGGAGCCCCCGCTGTTGGGGCGAATTGTGATTGAACTTAGCCAACCGGAGATGGCCTCCAGCTACGGCAATGGCATATCGACATTAACTCAAACCCTCGATCAGGCTGAGGCCAGAGGAAAAGACAAAGTGAAGGCAGATGCCGATCCTAGTGAACAACTGTTGTGGGCAGTCGAGGCTTTGAAAGCCGGGGGGATGAACAAGCAACAGATATCCGCAGTTGTGGCAAAAACTGTGGAGGATGCTTTCCCCACTCCACCTGAGGGTAGTTCAAGCCAGTCAGAAAATCGGGATAGGCCCCGTCATGCCAGAACCGTTCCTCCTATTGCCGCCCCTGCACCCGGGAAAGATCATAAAGCTAAGGTGGCGCCTGCCGACCCTTTCGCTTGTGCGGCTAGTAAGAGCGCTCAGACTCCGAAGTACCTGCCCCGGGGGCGCAGGACCTTTCATGCTCTCTACATGCCTCTGTCCAAGGCACTTCAGATCCTTGCCGAGAGGGGACACCTTAAACCCTTGGAGCCTCAGCCTCTCCCGAAGAACCTCCCTGCCACGCATGATGCTGCTCAGTATTGCGCGTACCACCAGCAGACAGGCCATGCCACCGACAATTGCTTCTGCCTCCGTCATGAGGTGCAAGATTTGATTGACAACGAGGTTATCCTCCCGCCTACCTCAGCTAAGTCCGTTACCACCCAGCTATTGGATTTTGAGGACACAGATACTGCAAGTACATAATCAGAAAGTGAACCACCTACGGGCGGCATCTGGATATATTTTGAATGTGGCGTCTGGCATGCATTTTTGAGCATCTGTGAATGCTAACTTTGTAAGTTCTGGCTTGGGTATCGAGTCTGTCTCTTTGTCTTGAGTCAGTCTTTTTGCTTAAAGGTTTATCTTGTTGTGGCGAGTCAGTCCCCTTTGTATAGAATACCAGGTGATTCTGGGGTTGTTGTCCCGAACACCGTTTTGTCTTGTAATTACCCGTTTTTGTTTTTAAGTCTGTTTTTGCCGAGGGGCCAGTTATACCAACAAATCTGAATGAAACAGCTGTGGTTATCTCATTTCCATGCTTGCTTTCAGTGTAAGCTAGTTGTGCCAGAGAATTCGACTGGGCTGACAGTACATCTCGCCTGTTCTCCTACGTGCCAAACTCATTGCATTAACCTAAGTTTTTCAAAAAACCTTTTTTGAACACTGCGGTGATAAAAACGAAGGGGAAGGAATTCCTCGGGTTTTGTAAAATTTTGATCATTTTGAGAGAAAGAGAGGCATCCTAAGCCTTTTAATGAATGAAATCATGCTTGTCGGCGTGAGTACTGAGAAGGATCCTGGCTTGATCCAGATTGGTTCCACACTATCTTCGGCGCGAGCGATTTGTCGCTTTCTTAAAAAATTTTCAAAAACAAATGTTTTACACGGCCCTGTGAAGACCTGTGTGGAACCGCTCTTGAGATTGTGCAGCCTAGGATCGCTCTCAGCCTCAAGATTCTACCCCTCACTTTCAAACCTCGAACCCGTTCAGAAAGCTCAACGGTCAAACGTCATGCAAGGTCTGTATGGCTAGATCAGAAACAGCCCTCGAACAAGAGGCAACAAAGCCGAATCAAAAGAGTAGATCTCACCTGAAAGAGCTCGTGGAGCAGCCATGACGGAGTCTCCTACAAATCATTGCAACAGCCATTCTCCTAGACACAGAAAGGCTTCAACTTCAAAAACCATTTGGCATGGACTTGTTACACTTTTACCCTTTGAGAGGCTCGCTGGGCCGAAAACCCGGAAGGGCGACCCAGGCAAAAGTTAGAGCAAGAGAAAAAATACAAAAAAGAAAAAGAAAAAGAAAAGAACAGAAAAAATGTGAAAAAGAAAAGAAAAAGAAATAAACAAAAGAAAATGAATAAACAGAAGCTCGCAAGGTCAAAAACCCGCATTGGGCGCCTTGGCAAAAGTTAGAGCCTGAAAAGTGAAGGTTAAAATACCCGAGTGTACCTTAACCGGAACTACGTAAGGCTTGATTCCCATGTTTGGGATACGTAGGCAACTTCATCATGAAGTCCAGCCCCCAACGCTTTCATAGCGTCTCAGTCCATGCAACGGTTTCAATTTCATCCCAAAGTCCAGTCGCCAACGCCTCCAAGGTGACTGTGTCCATATATTTGTTGTGACCGTCTTCGTTATCTCTGTGTCCAAGAGCTCGACCACCGCCAATGAAGACTGTTTGCGGACTGCTGCGGCACCATCCAAACAAGGGGCAACTTTCCGTTGCCAAGAGTCGCCGTGAGCCGCCTTTCAAACCAGGGGCAACTTTCCGTTGCCATCCACCCCCTTTAAGCCAGGGGCAATTTTCCATTGCCTCCGATCCGAGGTTGCACATCTCAAAGAGTAAGTTCCATGCTCGTTGAGCGTTGACTGTTTGCAAAATAGTTTTTGAACATTTTTACTGAGGTTGACTATTTTCTCGAAAAACTATTCCATTTTCCAAAACTGGACCATTTTCTTGGACCCAAAAGGGAAAATTTGCAGTGCTTACAGCCTGACTTGCATGGCTTTCAAATCAAAAATTGAACAAGTACGTTAATCCGACTCTCATTTTGATCAAAACTGTTTTAGTAGAAAGTAAGAACAAAGAATGGTTAAAATGATGAACTAGGGGCACAGTTGAGCCAGGCGTTCTGTCTCCCCCCCCGTCGTCAACATACTCGCCGGAAGAGCACTCTACCCACCAGAAGAAATAGCTGTGGGCTAACGGCATTGGGCATGAACCCGCAACTTCCTATTCATTCATTAATCACCCTGGGGAGGGACGAAAAATGAGAGAATGAAGAATAGAGAGGTGTGAGTTGAGAGAAAAGTGAGAAAAAGGGTTTTGAGAGAAAAACTGAGCTTGAGTGCCAGAGCGATGTGAGAATCACAAATGAGAAGGGGGTGGGAAACAATACCCAGATTGAACTGGCTCCTCGTGATCTGAGGTCCCCCGCCTTCGTTAACGCGTCTGTATGTCGTATCTTTTGTTTTGTTTACCTCAACCTTTGCTTTAGGTTTCTTCCGAGCGTGTCTCGTTGTGTTTAGGTCATGTACCCCTTTGTTGAGTCCTCCCCGCTGTGTCCGGTTGTAGGCTCGATACCCCGGTTGAAAACCCTTATTTAAGTTCAAAAATTGTTTATGCTCAGAATGCTATGCCATTCTCTACATTTGGGCGAACCAAAAGAAGGAAGGGAAAATTTGGAGCATCTGAGCATGTTTCAACCCTAGCCGGTTTCACCTTTGAAGGCCGTCTTGTCAGATTGGACCGTTCACTCAGGATTTGCTGTGTGCGGAATGAACCGAATGCGGTGTTATGGGCTGCATGCGGATTAATCCCCAGTAGAGTAAGGGCTGTGTGTCCAGAATCAAGCAGTGGTTTGTGTGGGTTGCTTTGTTGTTACTTGGCTGTTTGGTTATCTGATTATTACCATGCAAGTGTTCAACATTCAGACCACAAATAAATTCCATTTACATTGAGGTGTAACATGGTGCGATGCAGTACATAAGATATGTAAATGTAACACTTTTTAAGCAAAAAAGTTTGTTCATTTCATAATCTTTTTTTTTTTAAGTACAAAGTTTTGAGGAAAACAAAAATCTGCCTGCGGCAGTACAAGGTAATCTAACTACCAACAAAAAGGAAAAGTACAAGAAAGAGAGGAAAAAAACAACAAAAATCTATGTCAAGCGACTCCGAGGGCTATCAGTCTGTCCTAGTCCTCTTCCTGGACGAAGGTCCAGGAGCATCATCAGCATCGTCATCAGAGCCCGAGCTAGTGCCGCCTCCGGTCTCCTCCTCCGATGACTCTGCCTCCGCCTCCAACTCGTCATCATCATCATCGTCATCATAAGGGACGGGAGCCCGCGAACTACTCCCAGCATGAGTGCGCCCCGCCTTGGAGCGGGGGAATACTCTGCCCTCCTCATCTCTCCCTCGGGCGGGGACGGAAGGTCCAGCTGGAGCACCTCCTACCACGGGAATCTGGAAGGGAGGCTGAAAAATCACAAAGGGTAAATACATCAGAATAATGTGAGCAGTGTATCAATGCAGTATACAGTATGAGAATGCCGAAGGCAGTATATCAGTGCAGAATGCAGTGTATGGGTACAGTGTGAGAATGCCGAAGGCAGTGTATCAGTACAGAAGGCAGTGTATGGGTACAGTGTGAGAATGCCGAAGGCAGTTTATCAGTGCAGAATGCGGTGTATGAGTACAATGTATGAATGCCGTGAGCAATTTATCAGTGCAGAGTACAGTGCAGAATGCAGTATATGCAGTATATCAGACGTTGTGAGATCAGTATATCAGGTGTTGTGCTGTGCATCAGATTACGTAAATCAGCTTGTGAGTGATTTAAGGCCGTGATCAGAAGAACATACCGGAATGCTATAGAGGGCCAAGAGATCAAAGGTCCGCTGTAGCATCCCTATCATGGAGGCATTCATCTCCAATGACTGCCGGGTGTACTCAGAAGAAGCCTGCAAAAGTATCAGATGCATCAATATTCTGTGGAATATCAAATAAACTGAAATGAAATGACTGTACAAAAATGCAGTAATACATACCGGAGGCAAGTCGGGGACACCGACAAACTCGTGATCAGCCGGCGGAGGGGCGAAGGGGATCTGATAGGTCGCCCCACCCTGCCCTTGGAAATTCAATGAAGTGGGCAGAACAGGCCAACCGGTCCCCCGTCCCCCCTGAACTCCGCCCCTGCCACGGACTCGGGCCCTCCTCGAAGCTCCTGCTCCAGCTCCTGCTCCTGTCCTAGCCGCTGGCGCCCCGGGCCTGGCTCCCTCAGCTCGATGGACGCCGCTCAAAGACCGCATAATGTACGTCTGCACGTACTCTCGGTAGTCGCCGATGCCTCTAAAGCGGGTCGCCTCCCAGCCAATGGTATAATTGGCCATCTGCTCGGTGGTGAGCCTCTCGGTCTCCCTCATGTCCTCAGGAGGGTGAACCGGGACTATCTACTCCGGTAACCCTAGGGTCTGGCGTAGGAAACGCTCACCCAGGTACCAAGCCCGACAGACCGGGCCCTCTAGTAAGATCCGGAAACGCGAGGTCTCATCGGCACCGGCAAACCGATCCCGCGTCATGGTTGGCAAAGGAGCCCAAGGCTGCCAAGTGATCTAAAAATGCAATACAGTTTGTTATCTACTGTTATTGAAATATGCAGTGGAAAGGCGAAGCTTAAATGAACTGCAAGTAAAACATACCTCTGCGGGGGTGATGGTGTCGAAGAAGCGGCGGAAGAAGCTAAAAGTCTCTCGCGGCCTCCGGGTGCATCTCCCGTCAAAGCGACGCGAAAAAGGGACGACCAGAGGGGTCTCTGTGACTGGCACGGGTGCAAGCCTGGGAAAGTAGGCGTAAACCCACAATTGCAGAGAAAACATCAATATGATTATCAGATAAAGCAGAATATAGAGTAAAAGCAGAAATAGCAGAGCCATGTGTTGCGCAGTATATTTTGCAGAGTGTGCCATGTGTACAGTATACAGCAAGTATAAAGCAGACTACAGTGTGTGCAGTGTACAGAGTACAGAAAATATAGGACAGAAATGAAAGGCAGAAAAAGAAATGTACCTCCCAAGCACGCCAGTAGCCTCCGAGCAACTGTCCGCTGTCGCGGGAAGCTGAGCTCATATATCCGTAGAGAGTGGCCAGAGTGGCGCCACCCCAGTCGTAATGCAAGTTCCGCCTGACGTCCACCAGTGCGCTGAGCAGGTAGAGAGGCACGGTGTGCGCCCGGTCGACGAAAATGGTCGTCCCAAACAAGAACATGAGGAAGCCGCGTGCGTATCTCTCCACGGCCTCCGGAGTCATCGGGGCTGCATCAACAAGGGTGGGCTGGACCCTAAACTGCACCTCGAACCAGGAATATCGGACGTAGCCTGGACGAGCGAGAGGGGGCACCTCACCGAGCAAGTAAATCTGAGCGGCAGTCCACTCGTCCATGTCAGTATCAAAGGGGATCGGATCACCCCCTACCCCGATGCCTGTGAGCATCGAGAAATCGTAAGGGGTCATCGTCATGTCCCCTGCCGCGGAGAAATGGAATGAATCGGTGGTGTCCCACCACCTCTCCACCAGAGCGGCGAGGAGAGGTCTGCATGTAGTGAGCCTGGAGAGTCCTCTGCAGAATGCGCCGAAGCCCGCCTGGTCCACTATGCGACGGACCGCATCGGGAAGCTCAGCATACCAGTCCCGAGCGTCGGTGTTCCCATAC
The DNA here is from genome assembly GCF_055761805.1 of Camellia sinensis. NCBI lineage: Eukaryota > Viridiplantae > Streptophyta > Magnoliopsida > Ericales > Theaceae > Camellia > Camellia sinensis. The sequence goes on from NC_138966.1 coordinate 22,573,562, forward strand.
CCACGGATGGTACGGGAATCCCCCTGTAAACAGAAAACAACAATTGCGAGGCAACATTCAAAATGCAGTTCTAAGAAGTATGTAGATGTAGCACGCGTGCAAGTTTAACAGATTTAAACAAATACCGGGTGCCGGTGTGCTTACAGTGAACTACAACGTGTGATGCGTCAGCGTGTTCGGGTGGTTCAATACAGTATAGCATGTGTGCATATTTTCAGACTCAAGCAAATACCGGGTGCCGGTGTGCTTACAGTGAACTACAACGTGTGATGCGTCAGCATGTTCTGGTGGTTCAATACAGTATAGCATGTGTGCATATTTTCAGACTCAAGCAAATACCGGGTGCCAGTGTGCTTACAATGAACTGCAACGTGTGATGCGTCAGCATGTTTGGGTGGTTCAGAGCAGATGTAACATGCGTGCAAGTTTAATAGATTTAAACAAATACCGGGTGCCGGTGTGCTTACAGTGAACTATAACGTGTGATGTGTCAGCGTGTTCGGGTGGTTCAGTACAGTATAGCATGTGTGCGTGTTTCCAGACTCAAGCAAATACTGGGTACCAGTGCATATGCAGTGAAATACAGTGTGCGCCGTGTGTTTGGGTGATTCAGGGCTAGTGCAGTGTGTGTGCATGTGTCAGTCTCAAGCAGATATCAATTGCACGTATGTTTACAATCAACTACAGGGTATCTGAGCTAAAGCAGTTAAAGAGCATAACTAGTTACGACAGTTTTGTATCCTACATTGCAGAAAGTAAAGTAGAGAAAAGAGAGTTACCTTGGAAGCGTCGAAGGACAGGTGGGAGGTAGGCTCGTGCAGTAATAGCTCGGGTGGCATGTGCCTGTCGAAACTCCTGAACTGCGCAGTCCGTCAGGGGACAGAACATGAATCGCCGGCCGGTAGGTCGCCGGGTCGAACGGGCGCTCGCTCAAAGGTAGGAGCTCGACCCCAGGATCCATCTCGTGATCCGGGGGAGTCCCACCGCGTGGAATGTCGTCCGCCATGCCAAGAATGATGAGAAAATAGCCGGAGGGAGGAAAACCGGGCTAGAATATGAAAAGTCAACCGAAAAGTCAACTCCCGAGAAGGTCGAAAATGGCCGAAAAGGCCGGGATATGAAAAGGGTACGGAAATCAAGAGGAAAGCGAGGGGAACAAACCCCAAAAAGGTGGGTACGGCAAAAGAGGCACCGAAACAAAGATTTGTTCGGTTGAAAATGTCCGAAACGCGAAGAAAATCGCGAATCTGATGACGAAACGAGCGTAGAACGTGAAGAAACGGAGAAAAGAGGAGAGGAAAACACTCTAGAGAGAGAGGGTGTGGAATTTCAGCGAAGGAGGAAGTGAGAAATAGGGTTTAGAAACCCTATTTTAAAACACCCATGGTGAAATGTCGAATCTGCCCCGACTCAGGAACCTTTTGCCAGTCGGCAACATTTTGTGCTGACCGGCAGAATATTGTGCCGATGAAATTATTTTGCAGCCGGTGGACAGCCGGTGGCTTCCCCTCCCGGCCGGTGGTGTTCCCACAACCTTGTCTAGGCCATATGAGTAGTTTTTGGTCTTCATAGCTCAAGAAAGTGCAAGAAAGTGTATCTCCGACGCTCAACCGGCCTCCATTTTGACCTCGGACCGCGTCTTCTGTGCGTAGCACTCCAACTCATACAATGTTGTATCCTTTGGTATCCTTTTTGCCTTTTACAAGATCCAAAAGTTGCCTCGTGTGCGTTGCACGGGTTCATCGCACTATTTTGGTGCATTACATCGCGCTATCATGCGCCTCACAGTTGCATTGTTATGCACATACTACATGCGTTGTAACACGCACCCCTTGCATTGTCATGCACATCTCTCATGCATTGTCATTGCATTTTTATTACAAGCATAGTCATGTATTTCAATACATACGTCGCCTCGCGCATCGTTCGCGTTGCCGTGCATTCCCTTACCATGCATTGTCATGCCTTCCGAAACACGTGCGTTGTTACACATTTAAGCTCATTTGCATCATTTTACATTCCGTGTGGCATGCGTGTCACACTTGTATCATTTTGCATCTTATGAGGCATGCGTGTCTCATTTGTATCATTTTGCATCTTATGAGGCATGCGTGTCTCATTTGTATCATTTTTGCATCTTATGAGGCATGCGTGTCTCATTTGTATCATTTTGCATCTTATGAGGCATGCGTGTCTCATTTGTATCATTTTTGCATCTTATGAGGCATGCATGTCTCATTTGTATCATTTTGCATCTTATGAGGCATGCGTGTCTCATTTGTACCATTTTGTATCTTATGTGGCATGCGTGTCTCATTTGTATCATTTTGCATCTTATGAGGCATGCGTGTCTCATTTGTATCATTTTGCATCTTATGAGGCATGCGTGTCTCATTTGTATCATTTTGCATCTTATGAGGCATGCGTGTCTCATTTGTATCATTTTGCATCTCATGAGGCATGCGGGTCTCATTTGTATCATTTTGCATCTTATGAGGCATGCGTGTCTCATTTGTATTATTTTACATCTCATGAGGCATGCGTGGCACACTTGCATCAGGCCTCATTTGCATCGGCATGCGTGTCTCATTTCCATTGGCATGTGTGCCCCATCTTCATTGGCATGCGTGTCACATTTTCGTTAGCATGAGTGTCCTCATTTGCATTGTCTTACATTCCTTGCGACCTGCGTTGTCTCGCTTCCATTTTTGCATTGTTATGCATGTTGCTAACAACATTGTACCTGTTAAGTTTGTTTTCTTTTCAGGCACGATATTGTATGTATGGTTCATTTGAGGCTGGAGCGACCAGACGAACCGCACAGGTATTCCGACGGTCTAGGAGACCCTAAATCCTCTGAAGGTGCAAGTCCTTCGGTGTTTGTCGTGCCCGAACGACTTTCTATAAGTTGCATTATATATGTATTTTAAAAGCCGCGTGTTGTCGCGCATTTCATGCAACATACATTTTTATACATCATTTGCATTTCAAAAACAAAAACAAAACAAAAATATAGTTGCATTGTCATGCATCATCGTAAATAGTTGCATTGTCATGCATCACTGCATATTTGTATATATTGCATTGTAGTTTGCATGCATTCACTGCATCACTTTCCATCTATGGCTCGCGCCCTCCCATGATTGAGCTTGGTCTGGTATGTGCCCATACTTTTCACGTCGAAACATAGTTCAGTGGACCGTTCTATGTTAGACGCGGCTTGTACGTGTACATGCCTTTCCTAGGCAAGATTTGGTTTGGCTCGCGTGCCATATTTATTGCATTGTAGCTCGCATGCATTCACTGCATCACCTTCCATCTACGACTTGCACCTTTCCGTGATTGATCTTGGTCTGGTATGTGCCCATACTTTTCACGACGAAACATAGTTCAGTGGACCGTTCTATGTTAGCCGCGGCTTGTACGCGTACATGCCTTTCCTAGGCAAGATTTGGTTTGGCCCGCGTGCCATATCCATTGTATCCATTTCCACTGCATCGTAATTTGCATGCATTCATTGCATCACCTCCGCCCATGGCTTGCGCCTTTCCATGTTGAGCTTGGTTTGGTATGTGCCCATACTTCTCGTGTCGAAACATAGTTCAGTGGACCGTTCTATGTCAAACATGGCTTGTATGTGTATATGCCTTACCTAGGCAAGATTTGGTTTGGCCCGCGTGCCATATCCATTGCCACCTCCCCAGCCTATCCGTATATATATATATTGCATTGTTGTGTAATTTTTGCATCCAGCATTAGGATCATAGTCCCTTCTCCAGCGGGTCGTTTTCCCACTTATGTCAATCCCCCCCCAATACTTGTTCTTGTGTCTGCCTACGTTACTCATAGTTCAGTAGACCGTTCTATGGTAGACAGACTTGTTACCTCCATCAATCTATTTGACATAGGTGTGGTTCCGAACCACTCGTGATTGGATCATGATTCAATTGCTTTGAATATAGTTTGCATTGTTTTATATTACATTGCATTTTCATTTTCGTTTGCATTATTTATACATTGTTTTGTATTTATTGCATGATCATAAGTTATGTCCGGCTCTGTGCATTGTCTTGCATTTTGCCCCTGCCTTCGGGCACATATCTTGTTTGTCTTGCATGTTTGTCTGAGTCTTCGGCCTTGTCAAAAATGGGTCGTCTCTGGGCTTTGACATTCACTCCCGTCATTGTTATGACTTTTGAGTTCTGTCAAAGAGGGGCAACTGTAGACACCCCATTTTTGACCGTCCTCAAGACTTGGACGTCACCATTGGAACACTTGGTGATTACCCTTGTTTGTGTTCGTTTGGAGTTCCCAGAGGTCTCGGCTCGCGCACCTTGCCTCAGGATCTCCGAACTCGACTGTTTAGTGTCTGGTTTTGCACCAAACACTTGTGTTTTACCTTGGAGGGGCAGGGAATGCCTTGTGAGGCATCCCCACACACCATCGGCCATGGCCAGAGGCCACCGGTTGTTTTTTGTTTCCATCGGCAATCTATTTTGCCGGTCGGCACCTTTTGTTGCCGGTCGACACTCTTTTTTGCCAAAATGGCATCTTTGGCCAGCCGACTACTGTGCATCTGCTTTTGCAGATATTTTATCACAGCTGTCTTGCATTTGGCTCCCCTCCATACACGTGTATGGAGGGATCTCTCTCTTTAGAAGCTTGTCTTGTAAGCTTTACAAAGACAAAAGGCTCTATAAGAGAGAGTCTTCTCTCTTGGCCTTAGGGGTTAGAGACTTTAGACATTTTAGAGAGTATAGACAGCCATTTTAGGGTTTTGATTTCTAGGGTTAGGATCCATACATATCCTATCTCTATATCTCTCTCTTGTGGGTGTCTAGGTGCATTTGTGTCTTACTATTGCACACAAATACATAGTCTTTCACCTTCTCTTAGCTACTGAGGTTCTAAGAGGCTGGTTTTGGTGTTTTGGAGCCGAATTCAAGCCAAAGAGGGCTGTTGGAGCATCATTTGTGAAGGTGGTCTACAAGGGTGAGAAACTTCCCTTTTATTCCCCATTTTTGCATTGCTTTTCTACCTATCTTAGAGCTGTTTTTGTGCTTAGTATATAACATAAAAAAGTTCTATTTTTTATCCCTTTTGATTGTTTATTAAGCGTGTTTTGTGGTTTGGGTTTGTTTGCCCCCTCCTAAGCCTTGTAAGGCTCCTTTTTGTGCTATTTTGTGCAAGTTTCGAGACTTTGGTGTTTGGGCCTCTTCACCACTGAAATCTTAAGGGATTTCAGTGGCGGAGATGGTGCCTTGAAGTCTCTAAAAGGGGAGGGCCACCCCCTCTCCTTATTGTCCTTGAAAGGGACCCTTTTTGGCCTCTTGAGGGAGCATCATGTTAGAGTGTATATTGATCATGTCTTGACTGTTTTCCATGTTTATTATGCCATGATACAACCTTGTTGTGTGTTGGTTTTGGTACACCATGCATACTTAGCATACCTACCATGTAATGCCTTGTTATTGCCTTAATATGCTTTAGGTTGTTAGCCCTTGTTCTAGCATGTTTTAGGCTTAGCTTTGTGAAGCTTTTGTGCATATTTTGCCATGTTTAAGGTCTGTCCTAGGTTGTTTGGGTCGGATTTGGCATGCTTAGTATAGCCCCTTTGCATTCCGGCTTGTTGGCCTTAAGTGTATAAATGTATAGCGTGACATTCTTGCATTGATTTAGTGGTTTGGAACTATCCACCATGTCATTTCAGTCCCCTTTGCATGCCTATATGTTTGCCTTGGATGTCTCCTTGATGCTTTGAAAGCTTGTGTAGCATGTTCCATGTTTTGGCCATTGTACATGCCTTTGAATTTGAGCCACTTAGATGCCATCTAAGAGACCCCTTTGCATGGTCTAGGTCTGCCTTGAACCTATTTTAAGTCCTCTTAGCCTTGTGAGGCTTGGTTGACTTGGTCATGGTTCAAGCCCCTTTGACTTGCTTCAAGTACTTGGACCATTTATGGCATGCTTAGTCTATTTTGTTTGCTTGGTTTGGCACCATCCTTACGTGATTTTCAATGCTTACCTTGCATGCCATATATCCATGATTACCCTCTGTCAAATGTGTTTGAGAGTTGTCCCATTTGTGCCTAAGTGTTGGCCCCTTTAACATGTGCATGTGTGCATGTGTTTAGTCCTTTATTTTGGTCATCTTGGCCACTGTTTTAGGCCTATTTAGAGTTGCCTAAATCATGTCTAAGTCCACCTTTTCATCGGTTTGCATTGCCTCATGTTTGCTTGTATGCTTGTATAAGTGTCTTGCCATGCCATGTTGCATCCTTAGCGTGCATGCCTAGGTTGCATGGCATCTTGCATGCATGCCTTGTTCCTTGACTTGGTGATAGGAATTGGGCCTTGGTTCGTTTGTTTGGTTTGCATTTCATTTTGCATGAAAGTTGCACACTTGATTCTTTGGGCCGTCATGCATGGAAATGCGTGATTGGCGGTTTGAGAATCGAGACACATGCCCTTTTGAGTCACAAACATGATAGGGGACATGATTGGTGCATACATTGCTTGAATTGTATTGCCACGCAAGTTCTGTCCTCTGCTGCTGTGAGTTGCAGGTTCTGCAGGCATTCTTTGCCGACCGGCAGTATACATTGCCGACCGGCAGTAAATCACCAGCCGATGGATTCATTTTGTGCCGGTGACCACAATTCACTGCCGGTGGTAATTCTACTCAGCCGGTGGTGATTCCCAGTATCCAGAGAAGCATACTTGAGACTTTGGCAGTCTTCAGAGAGGCAGAGCAGGGAAAACAGAGGCAGACTATGCATGACCGTGCACTTTCAAGCAGGACCCGAGCACGCGCTTCATCTGGCTCTCCTCCCGAGGCGGTTTACTGCTTTTCCTAGCTTAGTTAGTTTGTTTGCTAATCAGGCAATTTGTAATATTTAATTAGCTTGCGTAGTTAATCAATTTGTATTATTTATTTGGTCCCTCCGGGCGAGGGCAAATCTGTAATAAGTGTGTGTGAGTGGTGTGTATGTCTTCCAATCCCCACTTCTTTCTTCCCTTTTATTTACCTGTTGTGATGGTAGACTAGGGCATATTTAATTTAGGATACCTTATGCAATGCATGCGTGCATTCATACATTTGTCTTGCATGCACCGGGCTCGGTACATCACGCTAACTGCATTTGTATTTCAATTCCAAATTGAATACGTGCATCAATTGGTTGCATTTCACATGCCATGTTTAGGTTAGCCGAGCCTATCTAATTGCATCCTGTATGTGCTGCATTAGTCAATTCAACATGAACTAGGACACGCATGTTTGCTAACTAGTTTATTGTTTTGGCACGGAGTACGATGTAAGTATTTTCGCTTTAGCACATTGCATGCGTGTGAATGTGGCCATGATAGTATGCTTACCATGTGGCTAAATGCTTATATGAGATAAACTGTTTGAATGCCTGTGGGTGAAGGTTGGATTGTTTGAGTTGGAAAAACTCGTTGAAATCCGTATTTTAGCCTACTTTCGAGTAGCAAATTCCAAAACATTTTTTCAAAACAAACGGATATGCAATGCTTGTTTCCAAATTAGGCAATCTAGTCTATACTTGTTTGCTGTGCGCATAACATAGTAATTCTAGGCTAATAACCGGAATAAGAACACATAACATTTTCAAAATCGGATATCATGGTTAGAGAGGCCGATCTTCGGATTGGGCGAGAGGGGGTGCTCATAGCTGACCTTCCCCAATCGTACCCTAGCTCCCGAGCCGAGACAACTCCGGTGATGACGGACATGTGGCCTTCGGCACCGAGTCAGGGTTTCCTAAATTCCCCCATAAAAAATATTTAGGTGGCGACTCTGTATCTGGCAAAGCAGTCCATGTTTGGCACTTCTTTTCAAAATCTGTTTCTCAAAACGATTTGCCAGATTTGGACTCTTTCGTTCAGATTAAGAACCATGACACAAATCGAGTCCGAACTGTAGTGACCCCAAAATGAACAGAACAGGAGCTCACCCTCCCGGGGCGTTCGGGGACGTCTACAGTCGGCTTACGATCCAGCCAACCTATCGACTGCACTTCCAGCGATCCACTTCGGCACTAAAGTCACTATCGCCGTTGCCGCCGACGAGATGGGGTGAAAAAAGGTTGTTGCTGAAGACCTTCTTGCTGACATTCCCAATGTTGTCACAGTCCAATCTTCACCATCACAGTCCCAGCCCAAACCGAAGCCAAAAAGGGTAAAGAGGGCCAAGGTAAAAGCCTCTTTCACCCAGGTTGAGTCCGAAGACACCGTTCCAATCTAAAAACTTGCCAAGGTTGAGAAAACAAGCTCCGCCGTCGAGAAGAGGCCCGCCGAGGTTGACCCTTCTGAAAGTACTCGGTCAAAGAAGCCGAGGTCTGAATCAGCAACCACCTCTGGTCCACAAAGACCTGATGACCCTTGGGCCCCATCAATCACAATTGAGGACAAGCCAGTCAGAGCCAGTGATAGCGCTACTGATATTAAAGTCGGCGTCGCCCTTTCTACTGCATTGCTCTTCTCCAATGACCTCAACCGAATGGCTGAGGTCAGTGAATACGAAAATTTCGCTCTGATGGTGCAGCACTCTGTACTGGTAAACCCCTAACACTTGGTACTCTCTATTCTCTATTTTCATACTTAATGAATTTACTAGCTTTGTTTTTTGCATTTCTTCTAGGTGATCCAGTACGCCCATTCCTTTACGATGCAAGCAGAGGAAATGAAGAAGGAGATGGTCCACAAGACCAAGGAGGCTACTGGTTTGCTTAAGTCCCTAAACAAGGCCGAGGCCAAGATGAAATCCTTGATAGATCAGGCCCAAGTAGCTAAGCAAGCCCAAGATGAAGCCCAAGAAAAGGCCGGTGCTGCAGAGGCTGTTGCTGAGGTTCTCAAGGCGGAGAAAAAAGAGGCCGAAGCCCAGGCCGAGCTCCGAGCTGCTTTGGCCACAAAAGACGCCGAGATCAAAGCGGCGGACGAGAAGGCCTATGCCGGGGGGGCAACCGACGTCCGTGAGGAATACAAGAAACAAGTCAGACAGGCATGCAACAAGGGTTACACCCTTGGTTGGATGGCTGAGCTAAAGGAGTTGGCTGTCCTTGAGGACTCTCCACTCAAAGACGAAGGCCGACTTGCACTGTCATTCCCTCCTACTTCAAGCCAATCTGAGGCTAAGGCTGGGGGGGGGGGGAAAGAAGAAATAGAAGATGGAGAGGAAGATGAAGACGGAGAGGCCGAGGTGGTAGCTGATACTGAAGTTCCTGCTGGGGCCAAGTCCCCAACTCCGAATGAGCAAGTCCTAGACTTGACTCAGGATGAGGAGGACGAGGTCTCAAAAGGTGCCTCCGCCAAGAAGACAACATCCGAGGTGCCAATTGCCGAGAAGAGCCTTGATTAGATTCTACAAGAGATCGACGTCAAGCTCGAGGCTGAGAAGGCTGCCGAGAAGATTTCCCAGTTGTCTTTTGGGGTAGAGATACAGCCTGCCACTGACGCCGAGTAGTCTGACTATAAGCTTTTTCTTTGTACTTAGTACTTTTTACATTCTAAACAATGTTTTTAGTTTTCATATTTGGCCGACGTGCCACTTTTGTAATTTGAACAAGTAATTCCTCTGTAGGCTGAAGTGCCCTTTTTCTTCTTTTGAATGCAAGTATAACTTTTCTTTCAAGTGTTTGTATGTTTGTATGCTTCATTGTTTCCATACTTAGAATATTTTGCATGTCTTTAGTTTTATTCTTTTAGCTGTACAATCTCCTCAGAGTAAAATACCCCGGACATAACTTCAAACTTGTTTATCTTGGCCTTGTCTTAACACTTAAAAACATTTGTAAAAAATATTTTCACAAGTGTTATCTAGAACTAGCCACTTGGACTTCAGTTTTCCATATTTTCCAAGTTTGGCAACCTGGTAATCTCGGCAGGTACGCAGATACTTCTTTCAATATCACCTCAGCTTGACTTCAACTTGTAAATGTTTCTGAAAATTTCAACAAGTGTTGTCCCAAACATCATTCTCCAGCTCTCTGCCCCCTAATGTGAACTTAAGTTTCATTTAGGTTCTCATTAAACATGTGGCTATGACCTTGTTGCCGAAGTTATATTCAACCAGAGACTAGCCGAGGTTCTCAACCTTGGTTCCTCTATTAATCTTACTCAAATGCACTTAGTTTCAATCTATGTTTGACTCTGCCGATATGGCAAGTCCAGGTTAATTAAAACTTAGTTCAACCCCATTATATGCAAGTATAATTTAACTCTGCCATATGATGAGTCTGAGTTATTCGTCATGTCTCAATCAGCAACATTGCCAACCTAGTTCAACTCTATTATATGCAAAAGTATAATTCAACTCTGCCATATAATAAGTCTAAGTTATTCGTCATGTTTCAATCAGAAACATCGCCAACTTAGTTCAACTCCATTATATGCAAAAGTATAATCCAACTTTGCCATATAATAAGTCTAAGTTATTCGTTATGTTTCAATCAGAAACATCACTAACTTAGTTCAACTCTATTATATGCAAGTATAGTTCAACTCTGCCATATAATAAGTCCAAATTATTCATCATGTTTCAATCAGAAACATCGCCAACTTAGTTCAACTCTATTATATGAAAAAGTATAATTCAACTCTGCCATATGATGAGTCTGAGTTATTCATCATGTTTCAATTAGCAACATTGCCAACTTAGTTCAACTCTATTATATGAAAAAGTATAATTTAACTCTGCCATATAATAAGTCTAAGTTATTCGTCATGTTTCAATCAGAAACATCGCCAACTTAGTTCAACTCCATTATATGCAAAAGTATAATCCAACTCTGCCATATAATAAGTCTAAGTTGTTCGTCATATTTCAATCGGAAATATCGTCAACTTAGTTCAACTCTATTATATGCAAATGTATAATTCAACTCTTTCATATAATAAGTCTAAGTTATTCGTCATGTTTCAATCAGAAACTTCTCCAACTTAGTTCAACTCTATTATATGCAAGTATAATTCAACTCTGCCATATAATAAGTCTAAGTTATTCGTCATGTTTCAATCAGAAACATCGGTAACTTAGTTCAACTCTATTATATGCAAGTATAGTTCAACTCTGCCATATAATAAGTTTAAGTTATTCATCATGTTTCAATCAGAAACATCGCCAACTTAGTTCAACTCCACTATATGCAAGTATAGTTCAACTCTACCATATAAAAAGTCTAAGTTATTCGTTATGTTTCAATCAGAAACATCGCCAAGAGACTGGTTAGTCGTATTACATAAGTTTGAAATTAAGAATCGAGCTAAAATTTTATTATTTACTTCGATTAATAACAAAAAACATTAAAAAACAAAAAATCTAATAATAGAAAAATTTCAGGTTACAAGTATTCCAAGGTGTTGGCAACTCTTTGCCTTCACTGTCTTCAAGCCGATATGTCCCATTGCCCAGGACCGAGATGATTCTATAAGGTCTCTCCCAATTTGGGCCAAGCTTGCCCTCTTTGGGATCCTTCTTATTGCCGACAACCTTTCTCAGGATGAGGTCCTCGACTTGAAACTCTCGTGGGTTGACCTTCTTATTGTAAACCCTAGCAAGTTGCTGCTAGTATGCCCCCAGCTGAATTGCTGCTTTCTCCCTTCTTTCTTCCAATAGGTCCAGATCTCGAGCTAAAAATGCATCATTAGTTCCATTCTCCACTCCTTGGGTTCTGACCCCTGGGATGTCAACTTCTAATGGGATTATTGCCTCTGTGCCATAAGCCATGACAAATGGGGATTCCCTAGTTGATCTTCTCGGCGTAGTCCGATATGCCCAAAGTACATTGGGCAACTCTTCCACCTACTTCCCCTTTACTGCTTCCAGCCTCTTCTTAATCCCATCCAAGATAGTTTTGTTGGATGCTTTTGCTTGACTATTGCTTTGAGGGAAGTTTGGAGTGGAGTAGTAGTTCTTGATCTTATACTTTACATAAAAGCTCTTGATTAGCTTACTGTCAAACTGCGTACTATTGTCTGCTATTATTGCCCTTGGGATCCCAAACCTAGTGATAATGTTCTTCCATATGAAGTTCTTTACATCAATGTCCCAAATCTTTGCAAGGGGTTCAGCTTCTACCCACTTGGTGAAGTAATCTGTTGCCACCAGCAAGAACTTCTTTTGTCCTGTCGCTTGAGGTAATTGTCTAACAAGATCCATGCCCCACTGGGCAAATTGCCAAGGGTTGGACACTGGGTTTAAATCTGCTGTTAGTTGATGCATCAAAGATGCAAACCTCTGACACTTCTCACACTTTCTAACATAGGTTTCAGCATCTTTCTGCATATAGGGCCATCAGTACCCCTGAGTAATGTCCCTATGAGCAAGTGACCTGCCCCCAACGTGGCTTCCACATACTCCTTCGTGCATTTCATACAAGAAGTCTTCAACTTGTGAAGGATGCACACACCTCAAAAGGGGACCAGTAAAAGATCTTCTGTAGAGATGTCCTTCTGTTGTTAGACTGAATCTTGCTGACTTCAGTCTGATCTTGTGTGCTTCTTTATGATCATCTGGCAGTTTCCTATCTTTAAGGAATATTATTATCGCATCCATCCAACTTGGTCCCATTTCCACACACATTGCCTCGTACTCTGTGTTCAGTGGTTCTACACTTGGACCTGACAAATAGTCAACCATTATTGTCCTTGCCTCTCCTGGTTTTATTACACTAGCCAGGTTGGCCAAGGCATCAGCATGGCCATTGTCATCTCAGCTAACTTGCTGTAGTCGGCAATTCTGGAATAAGGCTACCAGTCTGCCCACTTCTTTTACATAGGCCATCATCCTTTCATCTTGGGCTGCATATTCGCCTGTTGCCTGGTTGACGATAAGTTGGGAGTCACAGAAAACCATCACCTCGTCGGCTTCCATTGTTACTGCCAACTTTAATCCTGCGATCAGTGCTTCATATTTTGCTTCTTTGTTTGAGGCCTTAAACCCCAAACGAATGGATTGTTCCAACATCCGCCCATCTGGCGATACGAGTACTACTCCTGCCCTCGTTTCTTTTCGGTTTGAACTCCTATCAACCAATAGGAGGAAGGAGTCGCCGGCGTAAATACCGCAGGGCCTGAGTTTCTCTTCTTTCTTTTGTTCTACTATCCCCTGCTAGGTTTCTTCTTGTTCATCTGGACATCTTATACCACGACTCAATGGAGCCCGATGTACAATGGCGCCTGGTGTGAACTCGGCCACGAAGTCAGCCAAAACCTGGCTTTTGATTGCTGTTCTAGGTCTGAATTCTGGATCATATTGGCCCAACACCATTGCCCATCTTCCTACCCTGCCGGTCAGATCTCCTTGTTGTAACAGGGACTTCAAAGGATGCTCAGTTAATACCACAATCTTGTGGGCTTGAAAGTAATGATTCAGCTTCTTGGAAGCCATTACTAAAGCCAGTATCAGTTTCTCCAAGGGTAAGTATTTGGTCTCGGCATCTGCTAGGGTTTTACTCACATAGTAAACTGCCCTTTGTTCTTCCTTTTCTTCTCTGATTACCACTGCACTTGCTGCATGCTTTGAAACCGCCAAGTATAAGAACAACTCTTCTTCAGGTACTGGATTTGAGAGAACTGGAGTGGTGGTCAAGTATTTTTTCAAGTCGGCCAGGGCGACTTCGCACTCTTCTATCCATAAGAAGTCTGTGGCTTTCTTCATTAAACTAAAGAAAGGTTTGCATTTGTCAGAACTTCTACTTATGAACCTATTTAGGGTTGTAGCCCTTCTAGTCAACATCTGCACTTGCTTTGCCGACGTTGGGCTCTTTAACTCTAAGATGGCCTTGATCTGATCCGGGCTTGCCTCAATGCCCTTTCTGGTAACTAAGTATCCCAGGAACTTTCCTGACCCAACTCTAAATGCGCATTTCGACGCATTGAGTCAGAGCCGAAATGTCCTTAGGATATCGAAGACTGCTTTCAAGTCGGCCAGATGATCCTCAGGTTCCCTGGTCTTCACGACCATGTCATTAATGTATACCTCCACTGTTTTGCTTATTAGATGTCTGAACATCTTAGTCACCAACCTTTGGTAAGTTGCTCCTGTATTTTTCAAACCCGAAAGGCATCACTCTGTGGCAATGCAGCCCTTTTGGGTTGATAAATGCAGTCTTCTCCTCATCTGAGGGGTACATGGCTATCTGATGCTACCCCCTGTAAACGTCCAGGAAGCTCATCCTTCCATGTCCTGAGGTGGCATCCACCAATTGGTCAATTTTAGGGAGCGAGAAACTGTCTGTGGGACAAGCCTTGTTCAGGCTGATGAAGTTCACACAGACCCTCACTTCCCATTCTTCTTTTTCACAACAACTATGTTTGATAACCATGTTGGGTAGTTTACCTCTCAAATGGCTCTGGCCTCCAGAAGTTTATCCACTTCCTTTTCTATTACCTCAACATGCATCAACATAGGCCTTCTTGCTCGCGGGATGACAGGTTTGGTCGACCTGTCCACATTCAGCCTATGGCAAGTGACCTTGAGGTCAATGCCAGGCATCTCGGATGGTGTCCAGGCACACCTCAATGTTTGCTCTCAAGAACGCCTCTAACTCCTTTTTCTCTTCTTCGGCCAAGCCTGAGCCGAGAAGGAAGAAGCACTCTTCATCCCCTTGCTGGAATAGGATCTTCTTCAGGGCTTCCTCACTTTTCTCGGCTGGTTCTTTGTTGACGTCCTCAAGGACCTCCATGTCCTCGTCCTCAAATTCTGCTAATTTTGCTTTTCGCACACTGCAGGTGGATTTCATTGTTGCCATGGAGCAATTCTTTGCCTGTACCTAATCCCCTTTTATCTCAACTCCATGTTCTATTGGGAACCGCAACAACTGGTGCAATATTGAGGGAACAACCCTTATTGCATGCAGCCATGGCCTTCCTAAGATAGTATTGTAAGGGGAAGGGGTGTCAATTATTGTGAACTCCGTTTTTACCTTCTTGGTGCCAGCCTGCACCTCCAAACTTATTGCTCCCAGGGGCCACGTTGGCATTCTGTTGAACCCAACCATTGGAACATTGGATTGTTCCAGATTATCTTGGTGAAGGCCAAGCTCCTTGTAACACCTGACATACATGATGTCACAAGAGCTGCCCTGGTCGATTAGATTGCGCTTTACCTGGCACTCTCCAATCTGAAGGGATATTACCAAGGCATCATTGTGTGGATGCTGCCCCATCTCTAGGTCGTCTTCGGTAAAAGACACCATTGGTCCTTGGCACTCGTCTGCCCTAGGTCTCTTTTGCCGGACCTGATACACATGCTGTAAATATCTCACTTTCTGAGTTTCCCTACGTATCTCGTTCTTATTGACCTTTGAGTGAATCACATTGATCACTCGAGGTCCGTCTGCTTGCGGTTGTGGTGCTGGTGGAGGTGAAGGTGGTGCTGCTGGTGCCTGAGGCAGTCTCACTTGCTCTTCCCTTGTCCTGGCCTCATCTATCAGGTCCCTTAAATGACCTTGTCTTACCAAGTCTTCCAGATGTGCCTTTAGGGCTCTGCACCCTTGAGTCAGATGCCTATCCTCATTGTGGTAGGCACAATGCTTCCCCAGACTTCTTCCCATAAATTCACCAGCAATCTTCTCTGGTGCTCTATAATAGGGCTGATTCTGGATTCTTTCCAAGACTTTGTAAATCGAAATTCGGAATACGGTAGTGACTGCCTGTGTTGTCCTCAGTCCTATCTCTTGCTTATTGTATCCACTATTACCTCGGCCTCGCTTTGGTGAGCCATTTCTCTTTTCTTGTTTCAACGCCTTTGTCCCTGGCATGTCTTCCTCGGCTTTCACATACTTCTCGATCCTGGCCATGAGTTCCTCCATACCTTTTGGCAATGTCTTTGCCAGTGATTTTCGAAGTAGGCAGTCATTGTTCAGGCCATTCTTAAAAGAGATGACTGCCACCTCTTGGTTGCACCCTGGTATTCAATTAAACACCTCATAATACCTTTTGGCATAAGCCCTGAGGCTTTCATCCTCGCCAATTCTCAGAGTCATCAAGGAGTCCACCCTCAACGGCTGAAGTTTGTTTGTCACAAACATGGCCATGAACATCTCGGCCAGGCCTTCCCAACTTTTCACAGTTTCTTTCAGCAACTTGTGAAACCAATCTGATGTGATTTCCCCAAAGGATGAGGGGAATATCTTGTAGAGCAATGGCTCGTTCCCGGTGTATAGTGCCATTGAGTTCAGGTACAAGCTAGTGTGAAAATTAGGATCAAACTTACTGTCGTATATCTGGAATCTCTGCATGTGGAACCTTTTCGGGGCCTCGAATTTGTCCAATTCTACCGAAAATGGTGTTCTCGGTTTGACCAAGGAGGCTACCTCGGCATCTTGCCACTTCCTCTGGAGGTAATCTCTTAAATCCTCCTTGGTCTGTCCAGGAGCTTGGCTGTCAACTGATTTCAGCCTTTTTGGTGCACTACTCCAGTGTCATTATGAGTCCTCTTGGACCTCCCTTCATTAGTCGTGTCGAAACAGAGCTCCTTCCCTTGAACATGCAGATGTTCTTTGGTGTTAGCTTCTTTGGTACGATGTGTCTTCCGAGACTCTCCCTTCATTAACTCTTCTTGCCCGACCTCCTATGAAGGCTGGTGAGAGTGTTCCTTGGTCTTGGTGTGCTGAAGGACTGCAGGAACGGTTTTCTGTCCCCCTTTCTGGGCATCTTTCTTGGCCGCTGGAATCGGCGTGTCTTGTAATGGAAACAGTGGCTGCATGACGTTGTTCTGCATCATGAAATTGACGACCGATTGCAGGTCTGCCAATTTGTTCTCCATTCCCTTCATCTCTCCGTCCCTTCGCAGGAATCTATCTTTCCACACCTAGAGGTCGTTCTCGTTATAATACCCGCCTCAGTCTACATTCTTTGGCACATCTCCCTCCTGGCCGACGTCTTTCTCTCCGTGATTTTGATCCCGAGTTTCTTCGTTGCAGTTATCCTCTTCTACGTTAGGGTCAATGTGTTTACTACTTCTAGTAGGGATGTCATCACCAATCTTCTCTTTCTGTCTGTCGTTGGCCATCTATTCTCCTTTCTTTCCCACAGACGGCGCCAAATTGTGTGTGCTGTTTTCTGACCACACTGCAAAACAGGTACTCAACTGGAGAACATCAGCAAAATAGACTATGCCCGAACGACCTGTCATAAAAAGATAAGAATCTGGCGGTGGTTCGTCCACCCAGGGGCACTCCGACAATCAAGTCAGTGCTCAATTATCTCTCAAAGATAGCAAAAAGTGTTTAACTCACTTAGCCAAAATACCAAAAACGTACCTTAGACCCACAAGGGTGCCTTACTTTTATAACCAACACTAACCTGATCCCCGTAGAAGCCTAGCTTCTCTTGGACTCTGGCCCAATGCTCATCTCGTCAACAGATAAAGATAAACTCCTTAAGAGCTTTATCCTTATACAGGCTGAGGTCCTCCCACATTCTAGGACGCTTGACCCTTATCCGTTCATCTCAGATTCCGGTATCTCTGTAGATAGCCTCGGCTTAGCCGAGATCACCTTGGCGCCATGACCAGGACACGTGGCACCTCGGCTGGCACTTCGGTGCCACCTTGGCCACATGTTGTCATTCCTAAAAAATATGCCCCCACACTTGGATTCTAATTTTCTTTCCTTTCTTCGGGCATATGGTACCCAATCTCATCATTCTTGTATAGGCACGTCCTAACAAAATGGTCGCGCCAAAAGGTAGCATCGTCATATTCTAGACACTACCTGGGCCTTTCTTATTTCCTCTTTCTCTCTTAAAAAGTTTTGGGTGGAAGCTGCTCTCACTGCTATCTACACCATAAATCGTATGCCTACTTCTCTCATTGCCAATCTCTCTCCTTATGAGTGTCTGTATGGTTCTTCTTCTACATACACCACTCTTAAAGTTTTTAGCTCTACTTGTTTTGTTCTCCTTCAACCTCATAAACACACTAAACTAGAGCCTCGTTCTCGTCTTTGTTGTTTTCTGGGATATGGTATAGAACATAAAGGGTATTGCTGTTGGGATCTAGTCTCCAAGCGTTTTTGTATTTCTCATCAAGTGATCTTCTGGGAACACAAAATGTTCTCTACTTTGTCTAAGTTTTATCTACCACAGTCCAACTATTTCCCATTTTTTATTGATCGTTCTATAGACTTGTTGTCTCCTGAATTTGATGCAGATTCTGGTCCAATGCCTTCACAGCTTCCTATGCCTACCGTCCATCATGAGGTTTCTGTATCTGACGATGGTCCTATGCCTATTCCATTACCTCTTGTGAAGCTTCCTCCATCACCTCTCGTGGAGCTTATTTTATTCTTACCATCCTCTCTTCTAGAAGATCATCATTCAACTCGGGTAAAACAATATTCTTGCAACAACCCCAACCCATGATTAACGTTAATCCATGATTTAATATGCCTAATAATTTACTAAGATCAAATCCTGAATTAATTGCATGTGTGATGCATTATTTGTACTTTTATTTGTCTTTCATAGGAAAATATGTTCATGTTTCTGCTTCGGTTGCGAATTGAAGGCCTTATCGGCATCTGATTCAGAAATCGACTTGACTTATGTGTTCGTTAGAATTTTTAGAATTTTCTGGTGAGTTCAATTGAAAGTCGATTCGAAACGATTTAATTAGAATAATTTAATGTCTAATTGAGTAATTTTATTAACCATTTAACTAAACCATTACTTTAGCTTATATAAGGCATTGGTAGACCCCCATTCATACCTTTACACTCTCATATCTTCATTCTTAGTGATAAAAACGTGAGAGAGAGAGAGAAAGAGAGAGAGAGAGAGAGCGAGAGAGACTAGGAATATTTGGTTCTAAGCTTGAGAATTTTGTGAGACTTGAGCTCAATTAAAAGGAATTGCCAGAAAAGAGAAGGATTTGGAGAGAACTTGGAAAACTAAGCTCTTACACTTGAGAATTCAAGGCTTAAGGTAGAAATTCACTCCTTTAGTTGTATATTTGTAGTCTTTAATGCATGAATTCAAGAGAGTTAGCTAATTAAGCCAAAAATTAAGCCTAGGGAGAAGGATTAAGAAGATAATCATACTTGCATGCAAATTATTTTGCATTTAGAGCTTGATTTTGAGAAAGTCTCACATGCATGCAATGATCATGGCTTGATTTTGAAAGCTCATCACATTTCACATGTTTTTACCTCATTTGATTATGTTTTGGAAGGTTAAAACTCATACCATTACATGTAAGCCATATTTTCAACATTTCAGGTTTGGGTTTTGTATAATTGACTAGCTTTTGAGCTTAATTTTGTGAAATGATTTTGAATTCACCATGGTTTTACCATTTATAAATTTTTCCTATAGTTTCCTCAAGTTTTTGGCTCGAAAGATCATGTTTTACAACTTTGAATTTGAGTTTTGAGCTGAAAAGAACAATTTGAAAATTCCAGAATTTTGCTCACCGCTCGAGCGGAAGAACCTGTGCTCAAGTGACCACCTTTGTTTTTGCACTTTCGCTCGAGCGTAAAATGCACGCTCCCAGAAGTTCTATATTTTTGCAGGCCGCTCGTGCAGCAAGAGTTATGCCTGAGCGAGAGCATGAGTCTTACGCTCGAGCGTCCGTCGAGCATGAAAATCACACAACCAGTACTTTTCCAAAGTTTGCAGACCGCTCGAGCGAAGGAAGTTGTGCTTGAGGGACCCTTCATATGTTTTCATGTCCGCTCGAGCAGAGGATGTCGCGCTCGAGCGAGGACCCCTATTTCCAGCATTTTGACCAAGTGTTTTCAAATGTATTTTTACATCCTCATTGCATCCTAGGCATTCTTAGGCCATGTTTAAGACATAATAATGTGGATAAGAAGTAGAAACACACCAAGCTAAGAAGGGATTTATTTAAATGATTGTGGGTGTGTGATTCAATATATATTCGTTCTGAAACTGTGTAGGTCACATGCCACAAGACGTCTGATTTTCCTATTTTGTCTGTTGCCTTGGAGCCATTTGTTAATTATGAGTAATAACTTTGTAAAGTTATGTTCAATTATAAGTATTTTCTGAATGATATAAGATGATTGTTTCTGAAATATTATTTTTTGTATGAATGAATAGTTGTCTAATGTTTCTAAAATGTATTTGTGGCAATCTTAGCTTCAGATGACATCTGTTATCTGTTTTGTTACGTCCCAATAATGGGTCAACTGTACGTTTTATGAGCCAATTGTTATGGATCCTTATGTATACGTCCCATTTATGGGCCAACTGTACGTCTCATGAGCGAACTGTACCGTCTCCATGCATGCGAGTCAACTGTATGCCTTTATGGCCGTCTGTTTATGGGTTAACTATTTCTGCTGGTGTTAATGAAAGTACCACGTATGATTAACTACAAATTCTGATTATGAATATGATTCTGAATCTGTATCTGTTATGAACTATGATTTCTGAACATGATTATGAATCCATTTCTAATAGCTACTGAATTCTGTTTTCTGTAACCATTATAGACAACATTCATTTAAACCCTTTACTCTATTATTATTCAATGTGCTCCCGCTCACTATTTATATTATGTATGTAGGTGATCAGACACGTGACCAGGCTCAGAGTTGAGGACCTGGTGTTTCAGTTCTTTTTGTCAGCTAGCCTTTGTGCCTCCTGAGGAGGTTTCAGATTAAGTCATGTTTAGTGGCTGTTTTTGTGAATGTATTAGCCTTTGTTTCTTTTGATTTTCGGACAAGATTTCTGTTAATATGTACATGGAGTGATGTGTAAATACTGTATCTTTTGGCGTCACTAGTAAGTTTATAAAAGTTTAAGATTATCTATCCCATGTATATCTTCACAGTTCAATGGAAGCTTCCGCAGCCCCTAACTATATATTATTCTGTTAAGAGGCCTTTGGTAATCCAAGGATTACTGGCCGGTTACGATGCTAAACCTATAAGGGTGGGTTTGTGTCACACCCCAACTCGCCCCTAAAAGTTTGGGCATGACCAATTCGGAAACGGATATAAAATTTGGTTTGCATAACATATGGGGCCTGAACGGAAGCAATTATTAACATAAACAGTATCCATTGAGCTATCACTACTATGCTAGGATCACAAACATTGCATCAGATAGACAACATACAGTGACCATACATATGAGAAACAGTTATGTACATACGTATATACAGACCCGGCCCCATAATTGGGCATGTAACAAAAGCATCGGTAAAAGAGGGTTATACACATTTCATAACCTTAGAAAAAAAAAATTTAGAGCACAAAACTAAAAGCTTAGCAAGAACTCCACAAAAATGAATGAGCTTCATCTAAGTGCTTGGACGTACTGAGGTTGACAAAGAGAAACGAGCATGATGGGTTAAGACTGACCTCCAGGTTGGTTACCTATAGAGACAGACATAACACGGAGTGAGCAAGGCTCAGTGAATAATAGTACTTAAACAATTCAATGAATAAACTTGAATTATAATGTATATAAGTGCAGAGGTTATATGATTAATCTTATTTTGTAAATATTTTTAGAACGGCCTTGGGCCCAATCTTTATATAGACTGGCTTCAAGCCCAGTAACATACAGAACGGCCTCAGGCTCAACAGACTTTACAGATCGACCTCTGGCCTAACAGACTTTACAGATTGGCCTCTGGCCCAACAGTCTTTACAGATCGGCCTCTGGCCCAGATACCAACAAAGCAGAATAATTCTAGAGTGGTACAGATGTATACAAATTTTCCAATCGTTCATAAAGGTTAGCATAGTCAATTTGCGAATAACAGAGCGTTAATAATAATTATTAACAATAAGCAAATGTACTACTACAGTACTATTACTCACAGGTGCTGTATGGTGTAGCTGTTAAAAGAGATTATAGATTATAGCTTAACAGATTATAGATTATGACTTTAATCAGAAGCTGTTAATCTGTTTGGTATAGCTGTTGGATTATTGATTTAAGTTACTGAGTAATGTTTGTTAAATAAGCTGTGAAGTAGCTTTTTCAATTAACTTTTATTTTTTATTATTCACTATTTGTCTACATTTCTCATAAAAAATAATAATAATATTTTATAGTCCATTTGGGTCTTTTTCTATTTTTAAAAAAATAAAAAATAAAAAAATTTAAGAGTATAACCGTAAATTAACATGTCCACAGCAGAAGTTGATAATCAGAAGCAAGGGGTGAGCAACTTCTCAGAATCAGCTTTTTTGATTTAAAATAAGTTGTTAGAATCAGAAGCTGTTTGAAATAAGTTTAACCAAACAGTCCAAAATAACTTTTTAAAAGCCACAAGCCATAAGTTGGCTCAAAAAAGCCCCACCAAACACCTATACAGTGCTGTGGTGGAGCGACAGTCTCTCCCGGTATGTGCCCTATATATACATGCAGTTCAAGAATTAGTTCATTTTCCTTTTTAAACAATATCTGATTCTTTTCGCTTCGAATGAATTTACAACCATTTTAAGAGTATCAAATACAGATTTTAATAATATTAGAGGGTCAAACAAGGAAAACGGAGCAAACAAAATTTTTCGGCATGGGCCGCACATGCGGCAGTCCCCCTCCGCACGTGCGGTAAGGTGGGTCGTACATGCAGTAATCTTTCCCCGCACGTGTGGTAATTTTAGTACCTTAAAGTTGGATTTCCCCTGTTTTCCGCACGTCCAGCTGTGAGCCCCGCACGTGCGGCCATGACCCCTGCACGTGCGGTCGTAGCCCCTGTTTTGGGCTGTCCGAAATTAGGCACAAAATCATCAAATCCACCATATTACAAGGGAAGAAATGGAAAGAACAACTCAATATAATGGCATAACAACTCCATAAACATGGATTACAAGTCAAAACACCATATAATCATGGATTACAAGCTTATTGAGATCATAATCTAACTCCTCTATTTGGAACATAAACAAGAAATATGTAGACACATGTAACTTCAACATGCAAGATCAAAGAAGAAAATGCAATTCTTTCACATAACTTAATTTAATTCCCCAAACAACCAAATGATATGAACACACATCGAATTAAGTGATTACAAACATACTTCAACCCAACTACAAACCCTAACTTATATATTAACAAGAATTTCTTACTCAAAATCAAGAGAAGGATTGTACAAGGTGAATTAAACTTACTTTGAGCTTAAATCTCTCAAATTCTTCTCAAATCTTCAATCTTCTTCCTTGCTAAACTTCTCCTCCTCCTCTCTAACTCTCTTCTCCTCTAACCCTCTCTCAGGAGATATTTTATGCCTTAGCATTTTCTAAATCAAGGGTTAAAAGAATAGATATATATCTAAATGTTGAATAAAACAAAATTTAATCAGTTGAATCATTTCGAATCAGATTTTTACAGAAAATCATATTATGCTCTAAAAATAATGCTGATCTTAGGTATAAAGTCAATTTTAGATTATCAAGCTTCTAAGGCTTCCAATTTCTGATTACAACATCATAATTATAACAGATATTTCTCTTATTAGACAGATATGAATCTATAATCATAAGATTCACTCAATTAATCTTAATTTCACATGGAATTTCACAGTAAGCATAAAAATGCACAGAGTATGGGACTGAAAGCATACCAGAAAACATGTACGAGGGTCGAGTTATTACAGTTTGGGTCGTGACAATTCTATTATTCTCTATGATTATATTATTGGTTTAACTGTTTTTTTCTCTCATTGAACCTACTTCTCATCATGAGGCTTGTTCTAACCCTCTTTGGTAGCAAGCTATGACTGATGAACTGTAGGCTGTAGATAAAAATCATACCTAGGACGTAGTTGATCTTCATTCTAGCAAGAGTACTGTTACTTGCAAATAGGTGTATAAGATCAAAACTCATTTTGATTGTTCCATTGAGCGTTACAAAGCCTGTCTTATTGCCTGGGGATTTACTTAAGATTATGGGATTGACTATGAGGAAATATTTGCTCATGTTGCCCGTCTTACTTTAGTTCGCAGCTTACTAGCAGTTGTTGTTGTTCGCCACTGGAGTCTTTGTTAGATGGATGTCAAGAACGCCTTTGTCAATGGTGATCTCATTGAGGAAGTTTATATGCAATCCATCAAAGTTTGCAAACTTCGTCGTGCTTTGTATGGTTTGAAACAAGCTCCTCGTGCCTAGTTTGCGAAGTTTGGTTCTATTATAAATGACTTTGGCTTCTCCTTCAGTGCCTATCATTCTGCTTTGTTTATACATAAAACAGAGCGTGGTATTATTTTTCTTCTTTTTTATGTGGGGATGGTGCAATGGGTATTTTTAGTCTCAAACAGTTCCTCAATCACCAATTTGAGATGAAAGATTTGGGTTTGCTTAGCTACTTCCTCGGCATGGAAATTTCTTATGACCCCTTTGGTTACTTTCTCACCCAGGCCAAGTATACCTCTGATCTCTTGACTCGTGCTGGTCTTACCAATTGCAAGACTGCTACTACTCCAGTTGATCCTCAGACTTGCCTCACACCTTTTGATGGTCACTTGTTATCTGATGCTACTTTATATCGTCAACTAGTTGGCAGTCTTGTCTATCTCACGGTTGCTCGTCCAGACATTGCCTATGTTGTTCACATTGTCAGTCAGTTCATGGTTGCTCCTCGTTCTTCGCACTATGATGCTTTGGTTTACATTTTGCACAATCTCGAAGGAACTATGTTTCATGGTCTTCACTACTCAACACACTCTTCTCTACAATTACATGCATTTTATGATGCAGATTAGAAAGGGGATCTTACTGACTGCCGTTCTACAACAGGGTTCTACTTCTTCTTGGTGACTATCTCATTGCCTAGCGTAGCAAGAAGCAAACTCTTATTGCTCGTTCTAGTACTAAGGTTGAGTATCGTGCTCTTGCTAACACTACTCAAGAGTTTATGTGGCTTCGTTGGCTTCTTTCTAATATGGGAGTTCTTCATCCTGCTGCCACTAACCTCTATTGTGGCAATCAGAGTGCTATTCAGATTGCACATAATGATGTCTGCCATGTTCACACCAAGCATATTGAGATTGATTGTCACTTTATACGATAACATGTTACTAGTGGCACTGTTCATCTTATCTTTGTTACCTCTGTCGATCAGACAGTCGACATTTTCACTAAGGCTCATCCTCCAGGGTGATTTTCTGATTTACTTTCCAAGATCAACTTGATATCTGCATTACCACCTAGAGCTTGAGGGGCGTCGGGGGAGAGGGGGTGTTAAATATAATATATATTCTCTGTATAGTTACATACCTTATCAGTATATTGCCATAGTTAGTTTCTTCTCTCCTATATAAAGGCGTTTGTATCTATTCATTAATCATTCAATTCAATACAAGAGTTTCTCTTTCTCTTCTCTCTATGCTCTCATAACAAAACAGACGTGTGCTTAAGGTCCACAGAACTGGACTAGTTTCCAATTTATGAGAAAGCACAGTTTGTGCTCATCTAAGAGGTTCTCTCCTCTAACTCCGAAAATCCGTTTCAGGTATTCATGCGTCCCAGTAGTTTTCCATGCTGCTTGCTTATTTGAATTTTGTGTTAAACGAATTGCCTTCCATTTTGTCTATATATGTTTGGAACATATATTTTTATTGCACCATGTAATTGAAACAATTGGTTGTTCTCATTATGGTTATTCAAGAGATATTAAGAGTAACCATTTTTGTCATCACACCTTGGTTATTCATAAGTAGATTATTGGGGTGGATGGTGAAAGTTTAATTAAGATTGGATAAGTGTAGTAGACGGATCCTTTTGAGTGTAATTTTTCAACACATATGATGTAGAACAAGTGGGGACAACCTTTGCCATTCAATAAGGGTTCTTAGGGGCTGAATTTAATAAGTTGATGTGGCTGAAATTTTGGTAAAGTTATGAGGTTTTTAGGTTTTGTATGTGGGTGGCAAAAGGATAGGGTTTTGGAGCTTTAATCAGACATGGAAGAGAATGGTTTATGATTCCAGCGTCATCAGGAGCCTGTTGAGGTGCTTTTGAATCATTAACTATAATTTATGCACTCTTAATAATCTAGTTGTTCGCAACAATGGGTTGATTTTTATTGTCTTCAAGTAATCATAACTCATTCTAATTTTAATGTTTTTTGGATTTTTAACACAATGCCAACTGGGCAAAAAATGATTAGATGGTAAGAATTTGTGTGTATATAAGTTAGAATTTTTCCACGAGAAAGTAGCAATAAGGTCTCCACTGAAAATTGAAATGCAGTGTTATGCAGAAAAAAAGGCAGCTGCAATGTGGATCGATTTTCCTAGATCTATTCCTCATTAGGACACAAATTACTCGGGCTAAACAAGGTAAATTTTGATAAATCCTAATAACAGGGCATCTTTAGAACTGATTAGTCAAATGCATCACATTGCAATACATATTACAAACTTATGAAGATCTATTTTATTTATTTATTTTTTTTTTTCAAACGGAATCCTATATGGGGCTCATGAGATGTTTGTCATGCTCTTTTCGATATTGTAGATTATTTTTTAAGAAGGTTGCTCTTTGATATATTCCTTTTAAGCTCTTTTGGTTGCTTAGAAAATGGGGAAAAAGAAGAAAAGAGAAAGAAAATTTTGATATACTTGTGTGTTTTTCTTTTTGTCTATTCTTTCATACAACGACACAAATCACTTTATCAAGAAGGATGTTCCTTGTGAGACCGACTAGCTGACTCATGTCTATACATTCATCCTCCGTTCTGAAGCTACCTACAGCATCCTCATTGACAATGTGGAGAAGCAATCTGGCAGCTTGTATCTGATTGGAACCTTCTACCAGCAAAGACAATCAACTGAGGCCAATAAGGTGATTGCTTATGCTTGGAAGATTTGTCTCATATTTGACTAATTTAGCGTTTTTATTATTTTTTTTCCTTTTCAAATTTTTGATAATGACCAAACTGCTTATTGATGACAGCTTGAAGATTAGGACAACAAAATTCTTTCCTGATCTTGAAGATAAGAAACCAAAGGTAGTGAACGTTTAGTTAATAATTCATTTTTATTTTTTCCTAAATTTATTTGACAACTGAGAATATGGGGTCGGCAGTTGGGTTGAACATTTTCTTGTTTTGACAGGCTTATGATGATATCTCAAAGGAGATACCAGATCTTGATGCCATAAAGGTCTTCATTTAAAATTCTGTTCAGTATCATATATACTCATGTTTTGAAATTCTTGTTAGAAGTAATGTAGTCACTAATGTTGTGTTTGGTTAGGGGATTTGAAAACGAAAAGAAAAAAAGTATGTGAAACTAGGTGAAATGTAGGCATATTTTGAAATTCTTGCTGAAAGTAATGTAGTCACTAAGTAAGATGGTTTCCAATTTCAGCCTGAAGATTGGGATGATGAAGAAGATAGTCAGTGGACATCCCCAACAATGCTTAATCCAGACTACAAGGGTCCATGGAAGGCAAAGATTTGTGGAATTTCTACGTTAAATTTATGTAACTGTTGTCATTGGAAACCACTAATTTATAACTAGTAAGTTCCTTTTTTTAGAAAATTAAGAATCCCAACTAGCAGGGCAAGTGGAAGGCACCTATGATTGACAACCAAGGTTGCTTTAAATCTTTACGTTTCATGTTTCATTAACACCGAAAAATTGCTACTATGGTGTTTTGAAAAATTGGTAAAAAATTGAGTTTTTGGTTTTTTTTTGTGACTTTTTAGTTTTTTGTGTGAAAAAAGTAGAGGTGATATGGCCCAAGAAAATCAAAACCCCAAAAAACTGACTTTTTACTATGTTGCCAAAATGCTGCAGAGTTCAAAGGTGATGATGATCTCTATGTTTTCCCGAAGTTGAAGTACGTGGGCATTGAATTGTGGCAGGTATTTCTATTTTTTCCCTCATAAATGGTTTATCATTCTTTTGGAATTGTGACTATGAAGCAAGTTGCATGAATTTTGTTTGGTGAAATCTGGAACCCTGTTCGACATTGTCTTGATTTGTGATGATCCGGAGTATGCAATGAAGCTGGCAGAGGAAACATGGTGCAAACAAAAAGATGGACATATATATATATGACAATATATATTTTGTTAATTTTATGTTATTTTTCAAATAAAAAATTATTAAGCGCATGCAATTGATATTTTTGTTGTAACAAATGCATATATAATTTTTATAATAAATAATTATTTGTGACAAATGTCATTGAATACTATTTGTGACCGAAACTAGATGGTTGCTAAAGCATAATAAGCATTTTTTTTTAATTTTTTGCAACGGCAAAACAATAGACGCAAAAAGTAGGTTAGGCGGTCGCAAATAATTTGTGACCACTACTTCGCCGTCGCAAAAAATATTTGCCACCTCCATATTTATGTCTCTCATTTGCCGTTGCATGGGTTGTCGCAAAAAAAATTTGTGATTTTTTTACGACAACTGGTAGCAGTTGCAAAAAATATTTTTTTTAGTAGTGTTTTTTTGTTTTTTTTTGTGTATTTTTATATTTCACAGTGTTTTTTTGTAATGTCTTTGTTAACAGAGAACTTTTGAGACCCATGAGGAGAGGTCCGTGTCATTTGCCAGTACTGATGAGTCTAGTTGTGATTTTGGTAATATTTGGAAAGCTCACCGTAACTGTTTCAAAACTTTGCACACAAAGCTTAGGTGAGACCAGGAGCAACTCCGGGAATGAGGCAAAAGAGTTATATGAGGTAATTTTGTTAGTAAAATTGTTTTAGCTTTGTATTATAAGAGGCATTTTATCTATTTTTATTTTGGCTATCTACAAGTAGCTAGTATGTTAGGCAAAATGTCTTCCCGTCATTCATCCATATTTGCTTCCTGTGTCTATCTTTGCTGCATTTCTGTTTGCTTTATATTTGTTGTTTACTTTTTACTCCAGTCATTTGATCGTTTGAAAATATCACTGTTGAAATATTATAATCATTTAAAAATATAATCGCGTAAAAATATTATTTAAAAAAAAAATTAATAATATATTTTTAAAAAATAAATATTTATTAATGTCATGTCGACAATATTTATAAATGTCATGTCATAAAAAATATTATATTTTTTTTATTTATGTTTATAGTATTTTTCTTTTACAGATTAGTTAAGTTGGTTTAATTAGTTATCTAAAATAAAGAATTTGATTAGAGTATACATTAACTAAACTAGTTAAGCATAATAGAAATCAAAATGCTTGGTTTCATTTTTCTAAAAATACTTTTTAGAAAATTTTACTTTCTTATTTTTCGTATTTTTTTGTTTTTACTGAATTTTTTTAATATTTTAAGCAATTTTTTTGCTCTTTAAATACACCTAACAGAAATACACCTAAAAAGTAAAAAAAATGTAAAAAAAAATCTTTTAAAAATTCACTAAATACCAAAAATATAAAAAAAATACAAGAATTTAATACATTTTTTTTTTATATTTTTACATATTTATTAATTTTTAAAAATATTTTTTCACAATTTTTTTACTTTTTAGATACATCTAAGTAAGGTGTATCTAAAAAAAAATGTTTAAAATTTTAAAAATATTCACTACAAACAAAAAAAATACGAAAACTAAAAAATTTAATTTTAAAAAAATTTAATTCAAAAAATTCAAATCAAATACACTGATAATATTTTTTTGTGTACTTTTATAAGGTATTTTGCCTAGCAATTTTGGAGTTACTGGAATGGACTTTATAAAAGAAACAAGTTAGCTATTATAGCTAGTTACCTATTTTACCCCTAATAAGCTAGTTAGTAAATACAATAACTATTTACCATTTTTTTCGCCATCTTTTCCTTAGAATAGCTACATTTGAAAGTCATAGAAGGCTCTTTCTATAATTTATGTGAATGAATAGATAAAATAAGGATAAATTACAAATATATACTTTGAGATTTATTTAAAATATGAATCGCTCCCTATAATTTTAGAAATTACATCTTGTTCCTTGAATTTTATAATTTCATAACAAATGATCCCTTTATCGATAAATTATCAAGTTAATTTACAGTTTTTAATTATGTCAGAAATTTATTTTAATTAATAATTTAAGTAATTTTATTATTATATAGGAGCACAAATGGGATTTTTTTTTATAGTTAATTCTGTTAAATAAACAATTATGACAATGGGTATTTGTAATTTGCTAAATAACAGAGACAATATGTGTTTTCAACAAAATTTAGGAGGTGTATTTGTAATATACCCATAAAATAAATAGTATCATTGGAACACATAAATAAAAAAGTAATTAGGTAAAATAAAGAGATACATTTTTTTGGATGTTAGCTAGTTAAAATTAAAGAGTATAGTTAGAGTTGGTTTAAGAGCATCTCACTAGGCATATAATAATTATTAGTTAAAATGCATAGTATAACTTACATTTTTCAATGCAAATGCACTATGCATATAATTAGACATTTTAATTTCATTCTCACTCACTAGTTTACATGTAGTCTTCAAAGGCTAGGTAAAATGTATTAATCCTTATAATCACTTCTCTTCATCTTTATTGCTGGTGTGACATTCTACAAAGTTAATAATATTTAGATGAATAGTTAAAATAAAGAGTATGATTAGAGTAGAAACATAAAAAAATTGATAAACAAATAAAATATATATACTTTACAATAATATTTAAATAGATACAGTGCCTACGTACATTAGAGATACTCTAAGAGAACGACGAATTTTATATTGCCATCTTATTTTTGGTTTATTTATTTATTTTTTATGGGTTTCCATTTTTTTTGTTTTGTTTTTTTTTTTTTTTTGTTTTCAAATTATCTTTCTATTAGACAATTAAGTTCACAGACAACCAAGTATTATGTAGTATTGTCAATTTGGTATTCTTAGTTAATAAGAAATTGCAATACATAATAAGCATTTTATCTTTCGTTTCTCACGTTTAATGGGAGTGAATTTTAAATCCATAACATTTTTTTTTACTACATATAATTGATTTAAAACACTACGTAATGATATATAGTATTTCAAAATTACTAAATAATTAGCCAGGATGAGGACGGATAATTTGTGTGGGGATGTAAGGATGTGGAGTGGCATTATATGTCTTGAAACAGATAATTGGTATGGTGAAAAATTATTTAGTATTTTTTAAGAAAAATTGGTGAAACATCCCTTTCCAACATTGTGTATCAGGAGAGGTTCAAGACTTATTTATTTATTTATATATATATATATATATATAGCTAAAGTCCCTCAACATTTTTACCGAGAAAATGCAACTTAGAGAAATTTCTGCCCTAACTCAGAGAAATTTCAAAATTTCTCTGGAAAATCAGAAAAATCTCTCTGTGAAAATTAATCTATAGGTAGGGCAAAATTTTTCTGAGTCGAATTTTCTTTGTATGAATGTTAATGGACCTTAACTATTATAAAAATATTGTATATCATTTATCTTATAAAATCTTCATATCAGGAATCTTAAAAAAATTCCTCAAAATTATATGATACTTTAATTTGATAATTATTAATATAAAAAATAAAATCAACTATATTTGTGTTTGTATTTTAGAAAATAGCATTAAAAATATCAATTGATGTATTATAAACAAAAATGTTTAAGAGTACTAAAAGTAGAGCTCTAATGAGAGCTCTACTTATGTGGCGGTAAGCCCCACTCATGAATAATTTAACGACAATGATACATACCACTAAAAGTGGTGTTCTAAATCACCACTAGTGAGTTGGCACACACTTCAAAAAAAAAAAAAAAAAAAGCACAGAAACACTGTGGCAGTGGGTGGGGCCCACTGCCACATCATTAGTGCTACCACTAATTAGTGGTCTCAAGCATTTTCCATGATTTAATGTATGTGTCTTGTTTTTTTTTTTTTTTTTGCTCCATGTCACATCATTAGAACCATTGTTAGAGCTCCAAATTTAGAGCTATGAATCATTACTCTATTATAAAATAGATACAAACCCTCAAAATGGTGTGTCATATGCCTTTTTTTTTTTGGTGAATATGTACCATATGTCTCCAGTTACGACTTTTGTAATGTTTGATTAGGAATTATTATAATTTTAATTAAGATTTGACTATGACTTATTGTGATATTAGTTATGACATAATCTAGTTATAACATTTGTGATAATTAATACCACAAATATCATAGCATGCAAATGATGTGTCTTATAGCATTAT
Source organism: Camellia sinensis (assembly GCF_055761805.1). Lineage (NCBI taxonomy): Eukaryota > Viridiplantae > Streptophyta > Magnoliopsida > Ericales > Theaceae > Camellia > Camellia sinensis. The sequence goes on from NC_138966.1 coordinate 22,605,680, forward strand.
CTTATTTATGCTATATATTATAGTAAAGTGAGTTTTTGTGAGGAGCCTTGTGGGAGCTCTGCAGGCCAACTGAAATTTTGAATTAAAAAATAATTTAAAAAAATGCTATTGGCTAACACATTAATGTAGTAATTATAAAAATATTAATTGTTTCATGATTTACGTTTTTCAAAAGGAGAGCAAAAAGAAAATCTTTCCTGATTTGTGCAAACCTATTACTTACAAAATCTTATCTTTCATTCTTCCTTTTCTTTTTTTTCCAATCTATTCTCTCTCTATACAAAACCCTAACTGTTACACAATCACTTTTTTTTTTTCACGCCATATAAAACTTACTTATCGCTCAAAATATTATTTCATGCAATAGATCATTACAATACTTTTAAACTCTTTTGTCAAAGATATTAAAGATTAGTTAATATTTATTATTTTCTAATTGACTATGTCCTATTTTTTTTTTCTTCAGAATTTATGGCTAAGTATATATGTGATGGTTCTGAGGTGGAGAGGTATATATGTATATAGGAAGTACATATATAACAAAAACAGAAAATTTGTGAAAAATCCACTCTAGCAACTGTCTCAAGCAATAGGTCCAGTAGATATTTTTTATTAGCGAGAGATCTACATTTTGTGATATAATTTGGTGACAAGTCCAAACCTATATTATTACTTACAAAATATTTCCTTCTTCCTTCTCAATTTTGTTCAATCTATTCTCTTTGTACACAAAATCCTAATTGTTACACAATCACAAATATTTTTTTCACACCATATAAAACTTACTTATCGCTCAAAATATTATTTCATACAATAAATCACCGCAATACTTTTAAACTCTTTTGCCAAAGATATCAAAGGTTAGTTAATATTTATTATTTTTTAATTGATTATGTCCCATTTTTTTCTTTAAACTTTATGGCTAAGTGTAGTATAGTCAATGATGAAGTGATGTTGTAAGGTGGAGAGCTACATATGTATATATAAAGTACATATGTAACCAAAAGTGAAAATTTGTGAAAACTCTACCCTAGAAATTGTCTGAGACAATAGGTGTAGTAGATATTTTTTATTGGTGAAAGGTTCACATTTTGTTTTTAATTTTATCCCGTAATTTATTTGTTAACTTTCCTTGACTATCTATTCAAATTTTATATCTATCTCTTGAAATTTTTTCCCTATCTATTTATCATTTCCCTATCTGTTCAAATGTTTTCTTATCTGCTCAAATTTTTTTTTGTCTCTGTTACATTTTCCCCCTTTATTTGCTTAAAATTTTAGTATTTGTTGCAATTTTCTTACTATTTGTTCAAATTTTTAACTATCTTTTCAAATTTTTCCCTTTATCTGTTGATCATCAAGCCTTGGTTCATCATCTTCGCAATGAAGGCCATGCATCTAAGTGATAGCTGTTGAAACCACATATTCACCCCCAAATCATAATAAAAACAAAATCTATATATAACTATATACATTTATAGAGCTAATAACATAAGATCAAACAAAAAAAAAAAAAGCAAAAAAACACAAATGTCTATGTAATCATAATGTATACACGCATATACACACACACACACATATATATATATATATATATAGAGAGAGAGAGAAGATTACCATGGTCACTGGCAGGCACATGGGTGTGACGGATGAATCTCATCGCCACCGACCACAACCAAAATTATAGTGGTGTTTTGGAAAGTTGGTAAAAAATTAACTTTTTGGCTTTTTTAATGACTTTTTTTGGCAAAAAACTGGGTTCTTTTGGATAAAAAAGCTAGCTATTTTTGGCTAAAAAAATTAAAAAGCCAAAAAGCTGGCTTTTTTAGCCTCTTTCCAAACTGCCCCTATGGTCAAATCTCCATATATGAAGATGAGTGAGATCGATAGCTAGAGGTAGAACTAGAGTGAGATATACAGGTGCGGTGAGCTATTGTGGACTGCCAGTAGAAGTACCATTATTGTCGTGTGTTAAATGAGAAAGAGAGATGGGGTGTGGATTTGCGATCTGTGTGGATCGCTCACAGATCTGTGTAAGTCAAATTAGATCTCATCCTGCAGCATTAAAATCTATGCTGGTAGGAGGAGATGTGGCGGTGGGGAAGTGGGAAGGGACGTCAACGGCGACGATGGAGTCCATCGGAGTGAGAGATAGAGAGATACAAGCAAGCGTTAAGGATGCGAAATGATATATATGGGTACTTTGACCATTTTATACGAATTTGTTCTTATAGACAAAGTATTTCATCGCCTAGACTTGCGGACAAAAAAAATTCAAAATTTGATTTATAACCCGAATGTCCGAACAAAAATTATTAGAAATTATTTATTTATTTTTATTAAAAAAGCACATCAGATGTGTTTGGTTTAATTTTTTTATTTTTTTATTTTATAAGTGTGTGCCAACTCATTAGTGGTACTTTGGAGCACCACTTTTAGTGGTATGTATTGCCACTAATATATATATATATATATGCGTGCACATGCAAGCGCACGAGCATTTTTGTGTTTTTTAGAGCTTAAACTCAAATATTTGTTAAAATGACAAAAATCATTGAAAAATTAATTAATAAGTCCTATATTTTGAATTTGTGACTCATATAATCACATATTTTTTATTGTGATCCATTTAATCTTTTTAGATGTATAATGACTCATTTACCAGCTACAATGGAGAGTCACATTTGGAAAAAAATATACTCAGGAATTTTTTAGTATCACATCATACTCGCTATGTTGGAGTGTTACATTTGAGAAAAGTACACTAATGAATTTTAAATTTTTTTTGAGTGCCATATCATATCCACCACATTGGAGTATCACATGTTATATTTAGAAAACGTATACTAAGAAGTTTTTAATATTTTTTGGAATGTCATATCATATCCGTCACGTTGTTACATTGAAAAAAAAATACACTAAGGAGTTTTAAATTTTTTTAGAGTATCACTCCATACCCACAACGTCGTCACATTTAGAAAAAATGTACTAAAGAGTTTTTAGTTGTCACATCATACCCGTCGTATCGTCACCTTTGAAAAAAGTACACTAAGAAGTTTTTGTTATCACATTATACCCGCCACGTCATTATATTTAGGAAAAAATATACTAAGGAGTTTTTAATTTTTTTAGAGTGTCATATCATACCCGCTACGTTAGCGTGTCACATGTTACATTTGGAAAAAATATATTAAATAGATTTTACTTTTTTTAGATTATCACATCATACCCGCTAGGTTGTCACATTTAGAAAAAGTACAGTAAGGAGTTTTTAATTTTTTTAGAGTGTCACATCATACCCGTCACATTAGAGTGTTACATTAATACCTGTCACATTAAAGTGTCATATCGAACACGTTATATTAATAAAAAGGTATAGCCGTCCACCAATACAATACCAAAATCGAAAATAGGACTATACAAAACGAAACTCTAAACTAATAGGACTTGACAGATCAATAGAAAAAACTTAAGACTAATTAGAGTAGTTATTTGTGAGATGAGATTTATTGATAAATATTCCAAAATCATTTTCAATTTGTAGCACGTCCGCGAGGGACCCCCCTACAGTTCGGACTCGATTTGTGTCACGGTTCTTAATCTCGAACCAAAGAGTCCAAATCTGGCAAATCGTTTTGAGAAACAGATTTTTTGAAAAGAAGTGCCAAACATGGACTGCTTTTCCAGATACAGAGTCGCCACCTAAATATTTTTTATGGGGGAATTTAGGAAACCCTGACTCGGTGCCAAAGGCCACGTGTCCGTCATCACCAAAGTTGCCTCGGCTCGGGAACTTGGGTACGATCGGGGAAGGTCAGCTATGAGCACCCCCTCTTGCCCGATCCGAAGATCGGCCTCTACTAACCGTGATATCCGTTTTTGAAAACGTTATGTGTTCTTATTCTGGTTATTAGCCTAGAATTACTATGTTGTGCGTACAGTAAACAAGTATAGACCAAATCGCCTAAATTGGAACAAAACATTTCATGCTTGTTTTGAAAATGGTTTGCTACTCGCAAGTAGGCTAAAATGTAGGTTTTGCCACCCTCGAGTGAGCTTTTAGAAAAAATGGTTTTGCCACTATCTAGTGGGCTTAAAACTCACAGTTTTAATGAATTATCCCAATTTAAGCAATTCAACCTTCATCCACAGGCATTCAAACAGTTTATCACGTAAGCATCTAGCCACATGGTAAGCATGCTGTCATGATAGCATTCACACGCATGCAATATGCTAAAGCGAAAATACTTACATCGTACTCCGTGCCAAAACAACAAACTAGTTAGCAAACATGCATGTCCTAGTTCATGTCAAGTTGACTAATGCAACACATGCAAGATGCAATTAGAGTAGGCTCGGCTAACCTAAATATGGCATGTGAAATGCAACCAATTGATACATGTATTCAATTTGGAATTTGAAATACAAATGCAGTTAGCATGATGTACCGAGCCCGGTGCATGCAGGACAAATGTATGAATGCACACATGCATTGCATAAGGTATGCTAATTTTAAACATGCCCTAGTCTACCATCATAAGCAGGTAAATAAAAGGGAAGAAAGAAATGGGGATTGGAAGACATACACACACTCACCCACACTTATTACAGATTTGCCCTCGTTCGGAGGGTACAAATAAATATTACAGTCCGAATAACAAATAAATTAATTATTACAGAATTTCTACTTAATTAATAGAAAGAATGCAAAATGAAGGAGAGAGATGGCCACAACCTCCGCCACAAGATGCGCAAATGATGTATGCTCGAACCCGCCTTGCCCGGAAAGTCCGCACCATATCAAGGCTGTCTCTGTTTACACTGCCCTATCCCTCTGAAAAATTCCAAAGTGCTAGGACAGGCTTATTACAAACTGCAGAGGACCACCGGCTGGGGGAAATTCCCACCGGCAGTGTGTAATTTCCACCAGCTGATTCTGGACTTATCGGCCCTTCACCAATGGCCGGTCGGCACTGAATTCTGCCGGTCGGCATAAACTTCCTGCAAGAGACAGTTTTGACAGCAACAGAGAACAAACAGTATATGGCATGGGATTTTCAGACACATGTGAGCATGGTCATGTTTCCCATCATGTGTTGAACTCAGGGGAACATGGCCCTCGATACTCGAGCCATCAATGGTGCATGATAGCCCAAGAGATCGAGCTTGCCATTTGATGAAAAGAATGCATGCAACACACAAATGAGGACCGAGGCCTTATCATGTTGAAGTCAAAGGCCCCGGTGAGCGAGAGTTAAGGCACGTTGCATCACTTATGGTATGAACGCCCCTTAACCCTCACGCTTGGTTTGACACCCCAAACCAAGTAATGCGATGCATGTTATGCTAACATGGCTCAAAATGCAACATGATATCAAGATGCAAGGCATGCCAAGTGTCACGCAACTAGTATGGCGAACATGCAATATTAGGCATACAAGATGCAAATGCAATGTAAATATGGACACTTTAAGCCAAAGGGACATCATGATACAACACCTAATGAAGCAAACATACAACAAACATGAAACAAACATGCAATGGTGGCTTAAAATGGTAAAGGGGCAGACCTTAACTCGACTCAAAACAGTGGCCAAAAGTGTCCAAAAGGTGGACCAAAACTCATGCCAACAAGCAAGCCAATGGCCCTAAGGTTAAGGCACAAAAGGAGGCACTTCACTCCCACCAACATGACCACTCATGGCATGACTTGGACAAGCCAAAACAGAATTTTAACATGCAAGAATGGACTCCAAAAACCATTAATATGGCAGCTAAAGTGACTCCAAAGAGGTGTGTGCATCAAGGCTCGTATCTAGGCATAAAAGGGCACACCCTCAAGGCATAAAAAAGGTCACACATGCACACATATAAACATGATTTATGGACTGAAATGTGGTCCTAAATGATGCCAAATCATGAGGATGATCATAGTTATGCATGCTAGAGGTCAATATGCTCAAAGCTTACAAGCCAAAACATAAAGAGATGACACCAAACAAGGCAAGTATGACTGATATGAATGGCCAACAGACCTTAAACATGGTGAAATAATGCCAACATCTTCATGGAATCAAGCCAACACATGCAAGAATCATGGCCTAAACACAAGATACAATCCTAGGCCAAATGGAGGAATGTAAAGCAAGTATGTTAAGCACGCAAATGGGTACAAATCCGGCCAAAAACAGAGATCACTTATGACCCAAAACACCTAAAAAACTTCTGAAATGAGGCCAAAAATGATCAAGCATGCATGTTACCTTTTTAAGCCAAAATGCAAGGAAATAAGACAATGAAGGGAGAGGGGTGTCCCTCCCCTATACAAGACTTCAAACCACCTTCCTCACCACTGAAAATCCACTGGTTTTTAGTGGTGAGAAGACCAAAACACTTAAGTAAACAGAGCCTTACCAAAGAGGCAACAAAAAGGCCAAATAAGGCCTAAGAGGGTGAGTTTGAACTCAAACCATGAAAGACGCTTAATGAAAGTTCTTAAGCATGAAAATACAAGCCTTTTTTATGTTATGCACAAAAACTAAATCAGCAAGTAAGATAGGTAAAAAGCTAGTGCAAGTTTGGGGAAACTAAAGTAAAATGCTCACCCTTGAAGCACACTTCAAGAACAGCCAAGGCAGCCTCCTTCTTTTGATCAAAAACAGCCCAAAACCTCAAGAATCAACCCTCAAAGTCCTCAATCTCGGAGCAAGGTGTAATTGTGTGTGTATTGGTGCAAAAGTAAGGTAAAATCACACTTTTAGGCCAAGAAACACACACAAAGGAGGAGAGAGAGGGAGATATAGAGATAGGGTGTATCTATATGTGGAAGCTCTGGTTTTGCCTTCAAAATCTCTAACCTAGAGCAAAGAGAAGGCCTCTCCTCTTATAGAACTCCCTCTTACAAAGCTTATACAACAAGCTTGGTTAGAGGGCAATCCCTCCATACACGTGTATGAAGGGAAGCAGAGTTGGTGCCAGCTATCACAGCTGGCACAAAATATCTACATAAAGTAGATGAACAGTGGTCGGCTGCCCAAAAATGTCATTTTGACAAAAAAGAGTGCCGACCGGCAACAAAATGTGCCGACCGGCAGAAAAGTTTGCCGATGGAAGCAAAAACCAGCCGATAGCCTCTAGCCACTGCCGGTGGTATGTGGGGATGCCTCACAAGGCATTCCCTGCCCCTCCAAGGCAAAACACAAGTGTTTGGTGCAAAACCAGACACAAAACGGTCAAGTTCGGAGATCCTGAGGCAGGGCGCGTAGCCGAGACCTCCGGGAACTCCAAACGAACACAAACATGGATGATCACCGAGTGTTCAAGCGGTGACGTCCAAGTCTTGAGGACGGTCAAAAATGGGGTGTCTACAGTTGCCCCTCTTTGACAGAACTCGAAAGTCATAACAATGACGGGAGTGAATGTCAAAGCCCAGAGACGACCCATTTTTGACAAGGCCGAAGACTCAGACAAACATGCAAGACAAACAAGATATGCGCCCGAAGGCGGGACAAAATGCAAGACAATGCACGAAGCCGAGCATAACTTAAGATCATGCAAAGAAAACTGTAACGAAACACACATGCGACGATTTAAGCTAGCATACACCGAACTACACTACAATGCAGAAGGGATGTAAGAGAATTATGTAATTCTCAATACGTCTCACTCGGAGGATATAATACCTGTGCGGCTCGTCTGGTTGCACCAGCCTCAAATGAATCGTACATACAATATTGTGCCTGCAAAGAAAACAAACTTAACAGGTACAATATTGTTAGGAACATACATAATAGTATACTCGGAATGCGTGACAACACAAAGCAAGTGGGGAGCATAACAATGTTGTGAAGGTACAGATGTGTAAGTGGAACATGCGGTCTACGCAACCAATGAAATTGATCATGAGCATGCGGTCTACGCAGGCAGTGAAATTGAACATAAGCATGCGGTCTACGCAAGTCGAAACATGCGGTCTACGCAAGTAATGAAATTGAACAATTATGCGGTCTACGCGAGTAACGAATTTGAACAATCACGCGGTCTACGCAAGTAATGTAATCAACGTGCGGTCTACGCAGGCAAAACATGCGGTCTACGCAGGCGATGAAATTGAACAATTATGCGGCCTACGCAAGCAATACATGCGGTCTACGCAAGTAATGAAATTGATTAAACATGCGGTCTACGCAAGTAATGAAATTAACATGCGGTCTACGCAAGCAAAACATGCGGTCTACGCAGGTAATGAAATTGATTAATCATGCGGTCTACGCAAGCAAAACATGCGGTCTACGCAAGTAATGAAATTGATTAATCATGCGGTCTACGCAAGCAAAACATGCGGTCTACGCAGGTAATGGAATTGATTAATCATGCGGTCTACGCAAGCAAAACATGCGGTTTACGCAAATAATGAAATTGATTAATCATGCGGTCTACGCAGGTAATGGAATTGATTAATCATGCGGTCTACGCAAGCAAAACATGCGGTCTACGCAGGTAATGGAATTGATTAATCATGCGGTCTACGCAAGGAAAACATGCGGTCTACACAGGTAATGGAATTGATTAATCATGCGGTCTACGCAAGCAAAACATGCGGTCTACGCAGGTGATGTAATTAACATGCGGTCTACGCAAGTAAAGAAAGTGATTACAAACATGCGGTCTACGCAGGTAATGTAATTAACATGCGGTCTACGCAAGTAAAGAAAGTGATTACAAACATGCGGTCTACGCAGGTAATGTAATTAACATGCGGTCTACGCAAGTAAAGAAAGTGATTACAAACATGCGGTCTACGCAGGTGATGTAATTAACATGCGGTCTACGCAAGTAAAGAAAGTGATTACAAACATGCGGTCTACGCAGGTGATGTAATTAACATGCGGTCTACGCAAGTAAACATGCCGTCTACGCAGGTGATGTAATTAACATGCTTGAACATATGTAAGTGAGGACATATCATTCATAATGCAGGGATGTAACACAGCGTAATTGAAGCGGTTTGTGGGAACCCCCAAGACATGAAAAGGATACGGGAAGGAACGTTCTTCGTACGTATCGAGCATCATTCGTAGAAGTTGTGGCCTGAGGTCAACTCGAAGGTCCACGTTTCAAAAGTGCGCTTCCCCGAATGGTCTCAAGTAACGAAGGTGCGAAACCATGTCGTTGACCCGAACAAAGGCATGGAAGGTGCGTTGACCGCAGGGGGAGTTTTGCCGGTATGCATTCCGACACTTGGCTACCCTGTCATTCTTATGTTTTACTTTCCTTTTTACTTGTAGTTTAAGCACATTGCACTGCCTCGGGCAGGTTTTATTCTTTCTCAAAATTACACATTTTGCAAAACACGTGACGGGAATGAAACAACCATTTTATTCAAAAGGTGTTTGTGTTTGTAAACCTTCTATGCATCGCATCGCAAGGTATCACACCACAATGTGAACGAAATTGAACTCATTTTGAACACCGAGTATTCGTATCATAATAATCAGGCAGTGAACCGACTTACAACTCGATAAGCAAATGTACAAAGGCATGATAGGACCAAACAAGTGTGAGTACAACTCGATAAATAAATCAAAGACTCAAAGAGAGTGAAATACAACTCGATAAGAAAATGTTCAAAAACTCGACAAGCAGACAGGCGTGACTTCGCAAGAATCGATCACCGGGGGAGGGATCGGAGGTGGTGGAGTTCCCCAATCCCTAGCATAAACAGCTCAGGGAATCAGAAGGAAGCCCATCGACCAGGGGGAGAGGCCATCGGCCACGAGGAATGGCCATCGGCCAAAAATTTGTTCGGTCGGCAAAATATGATGGCCGGTCGGCAGAATGTTTGGCCGGCCGGCTATAAATGAGGGAATCACCAGAATGCTGACACCTGTCCTCCACCCAACCTTATCTTCTACAAAAGACCCCAACTTCGTAGTTTTTCTCAATTTCACACTGATTTGCTCTGATGGAAGAGTTTCTTGTTCAAAATCTCACAGCTTGGATTGCTAGCTTGGATGGCTCGGAAAAGTTGAATTTCCGGGGCTTCGGCATAAATGCACTATTCACTCTGGGTCGTACCCCGTTGCACCTCCCGTTTCTTCAAACTGCGGCAAGGTTTGGAATCCGGTGACATGTCTTTAGCTTCGCCGGGCAAGAGATATGTCCTACCTTTGAAGATTTCTGAGCCTTAATGGAGTCCGAGCGCGAGGAGGAGCTCCTACCCCAACTTAATTTTGGCCATGCCCAATCCTTAGGGTGAATGTGTGGACTCAGTATGCGTGACGCTCGGTCTCTGATTTGTGATGGGATGCTGGACATTCCGAGTTTGACCGATCGGTTTTCTGATGCTGGTGATCGCAACAATCATCACCGGCAAGGCTTCCGGCGACACGCCCTCTGTTTGTGCATGCTATCCCATTTTCTATTTGTCTCAGGCTCTGGAGGGTCTAGTGTCCGGTTGATTGAGGTTGCCCAAGGCTTGAAGGAGGGCAAGAGCTGCATTGCCATGACTCTGGCCGAGACGTTAATGGGCTTAGACGCCTTTTATCGTCATGAGACGACCAGATTAGCAGGAAGTCCACTACTACTACAGGTAATGTTTCCCACCCAATCTCGCATATGTATTTGCTCACATCACTCGGCCCTCAAGCTCGGTCTTTTCTCACAAAACCCTATTCTCACTTTTCTCTCCTCGTACATCTCTCTATTCTTTACTCTCTCATTTTTCATCCCTCCCCAGGTATGGTTGATGGACAAACTGCAGGTTGTGGACTCTTGCCCAGCATATTCAGCTCGTGGCTACTTCTTTCGGCACCGTCTAGTCAATGCCTTGGACGAGGGATGGTGGTTCGCTTGGATGTGCTGCTTGTCCGCAGACCATATTGCTTGGCAATGCCCTTGGCTGAGCCTTCCGGCAATGAGTTACAATATGCCTCGACAGACTGGGATTCAATTGGTTGGTCTTACTCACTGTGTATTCTACTTCCTATTTCAGATTCGGCGCCAATTTGGCCATGATCAGACCTGCCCGCCAGAGGGGATAGAGTATCCTGCTGCATTCCCAGCCCGAGGCGCACAGCTTGATTGGCATGCCACCACGTGGAGGATGAGAGAACTCCTGGCCCCCGCTCCTACTTTCAATTGCACTTTGTCTGACGAGTGCGTGGATTGGCTCAACGAAGAAGCACAAATTGGGCCCAGCTTGGCATCAGAGGCTTCGACCAGCTCTGGGAGGGGGCGCAGGAGCACCTGACTTGACTATGCCCCGGATTTATTGCTTTATTAGTACTTTCAAGTTTTCTTTATGAATGTAATAAAAAACAACTTCGATTATATGCAAGAGCAGGAGAACTCTGTTTTGAAATCAATGAAATTGAAGGTTGTGGTACTGAAAATTTTCCGTTTTGGTCCAAAAATGGTCAAAGTTGTAAAAAGATTATTTTGAATAAAGTCAGCTTTTATTAAAACCTCTCAAAAATCATTTTCGATGTGGATCAGAACTGGACACGCCTGAGATCTGTCACCGAGATGCACAACCCCAGATCCCTGCAACTGGAAAGTTGCCCCTAGTCTGAAGAGCATTGCGCTGGAGGTCATAACCGAACCCTTGCATGCTGAATAGACAAAGATGGCCAAGACAATCGAATGGACAAAGTTGATCGGGGAAGTGTTATGGCTAAACTTCAGGATGAAGTTTCCTACGTATCCCAAAGATGGGAATCAAGCCTTACGTAGTTCAGGCTTAGGTTCACTCGGGTATTTTCACTCTCCTTTTGCACTCTAACTTTTGCCAAAGCCGCCCTTTACGGGTTTTCAGCCTTGCGAGCTCAGTTTTTATATTTTCTAATTTTTTGTGCTCTAAGTTTTGCCTAGGTCGCCCTTTCGGGTTTTCGGCCTAACGAGCCTCTCAAGGGTAATATTTCTTCAACTTGTCCATGTTGATCGGTTAGGAGAACTCCAGGCCATCTAGGTCCGTCAGAGCCACAACTCCACTTGACCAGATAGCTTTGATGATGTAGGGACCGGTCCAGTTGGGTCTGAACTTGCCCCTTGGCTCGTGGATGGGAGCTCGGTTGTCCTTGAGCACCAAATCCCCTTCCTTCAGATTTCTCAACTTAACCTTCTTGTTGAAAGCCCGGGCAATTCTGCGCTGATAACTTTGAACGTGGTACAGTGCTTTTAGTCTTCTTTCGTCAAAGAGCATGAGTTCCTCAAACCTGCTCTGCTGCCAATCTACCTCAGCTATCTGACACTCAGCCAATACCCGTAAGGACGGAACCTCAATTTCTATAGGTAGAACGGCCTCCATTCCATAAACTAATGAATACGGAGTCGCTCCGGTAGAAGTTCTAATTGAAGTCCTATAACCCCATAGAGCAAACGACAACTTATCTGGCCAATCCCGGTAGGTTTCCACCATCTTCCGCAGTATATGCTTGATGTTCTTGTTGGCGGCCTCAACTGCTCCGTTGGTTTGCGGTTGGTATGTGGATGACTTATGAAAAGCCACGTTATATTTCTCCAATAACTCAATCACTTCCTTCTTGAAGTGAGAACCATTATCCGAAATAATCTCGTTTGGCACCCCGTAGCGACAGATGATGTTGTTTCTGATGAACTTTGCGACGTGCGACGCCTTCAAAACCGCATATGATTGGGCCTCGACCCACTTTGTGAAATAATCTATCGCTACCAGGATAAACTCATGCCCATTCGATCCCTTCGGGGTAACAGCCCCGATCACATCAATTCCTCAAACGGAAAATGGCCATGGGGACGTCATGTTGTACAGCTTTGACGGCGGGATGTTCATATAGTTCGCATGGATCTGGCATTTGTGGCATCGCCGAACAAAACCGATACAATCCTCTTCCATGGTAGACCAGTAGTAGCCCTGTCTGAGGATCTTTCTGGCCAGCATTACTCCATTCATGTGTGCACTGCACTCCCCTCCATGGATGGCCTCCATCAGGCGCTTTGACTCTTCAACTTCTACACAGAGCTTATGCATTCCTAGATGACCTCTCTTATACAGTTTACCCCCGCAGATGATGAACTGAACAGCCATTCTTCTGATTGCCCTTTTATCCTTGGCATTTGCCCCTGGTGGGTACGCCTCCTTTTCCAAGAAGTTCCAAATGTCGTAATACCAGGGGTTGTCGTCCTGAGCCTCATCTATGGCGGAAATTGACTCGTACGCTGGCGCAAACTTCTAATCAATAATGACTGGACGCATCTGGACTCCGGACGGGATGTATATCATGGAAGATAAAGTTGCTAGTGAATTTGCGAACCTGTTGTTTTCTTTTACTAGGTGGGTGAAATTTAGCTTCTCAAACCGAGGAATTAACAAATCCAAGGTTTGGTGGTAAATTATCATCCTTTCCTCTTTAACTTTCCAGTCTCCTTTTGCTTGGGATACAACAAGGTTCGAGTCCCCAATGACATCCAACCGTCTTGCCCCTAGTTCTAGGGCTGCTTCTAGGCTGGCAATACATGCCTTATATTCTGCTTCATTGTTCGAGACTTTGAACCGGAGCTTGAATGCTAAATGGATACGGGAATCGTCTGGCGCTATCAGCAACACTCCTATCCCATACCCGTATTGGTTTGACGCTCCGTCAAAGTACATTATCCAAGTTTCATCTTCGATGTGCAGAATGGCTTCATCTGGGAACAGGTACTCAACCGCTTCATCCCCTTCAACCGGATGGTCGGCAAGGAACTCCGCTACTGCTCTTCCTTTTACTGACTTGCGTGTTACATACTTCAGATCAAACTTGGAAAGCAACAGCAGCCAACGAGCTAGCCTACCCGTAAGTGCCGGTTTCTCGAAAAGATATTTGATGGGATCCAAGCGTGAAACCAACATTACAGAGTGAGCTAACAGGTAGTGCCGCAGCTTCCTAGTAGCCCATACCAAGGCCAAACAAGCCTTCTCCAGCGGCGTGTAGCGGGTCTCGTAATCTAGTATCTTCTTGCTCAGATAGTAGATGGTCCTTTCCACCTTGTCCTCTGACTCTTGTGCGAGCATGCAGCCCATGGTAGTCTCAGTCACTGAAAGATACAATATCAACGGTCTCCCCGGCTCTAGTGGTGACAACACGGGCGGGTTCTGTAGATATTCTTTGATTTGTTCAAAAGCTGCTTGACATCGGCCGTCCCATTGGAACTTCTTTCCTTTCTTCAGGAGACCAAAAAGTGGTTCACAAGTCAAGGTTAATTTTGAGATAAACCGTCTTATGAATTGCACCTTACCCAGAAAGCCTCACACCTCCTTTTCAGTCATTGGTGGTGGCATTTCTAAGATAGCCTTGATCTTTGAAGGGTCGACCTCGATGCCCCTTTGTGTAATCAGAAACCCAAGCATTTTTCCCGCTGTAACACCGAAAGTACACTTCTGGGGATTCAACCGTAGCCGAAACTCTCTGATCCTTTGAAAAAACTTTTGTAAGGCGGTGTAGTGGCCCTCTCTTTCTTTGGACTTGACAATCATGTCGTCCACGTACACCTTGACCTCTTTATGGATCATATCATGTAATATTGTGGTTGCCGCTCGTTGATAAGTAGCTCCAGCGTTCTTCAACCCAAATGGCATCACTCTATAGCAATATGTACCCCACGGGGTAGTGAATGCAGTCTTCTCCCGGTCTTCGGGTGCCATTACTATCTGATTATAGCCTGAGAAGCCATCCATAAATGAAAGCAAGGCGTGTCTTGTCGTGAAATCCACCAATTCATCAATGTGCGGCAAGGGAAAGTCGTCCTTCGGACTGGCCCTGTTCAAATCTCTAAAGTCTACACATACCCGAATTCTGCCATCCTTCTTCGGCACCAGAATAATGTTGGCCAACCAAGTCGGGTATTCGGATACCAACAGGAAGCCTGCATCGATTTGCTTGGTGACCTCTTCCTTGATCTTAATGGCCCAATCAGGGCGGATCCTTCTGAGTTTCTGCTTGACAGGTCGGGCCTCGGGATCAAGAGGGATCCGGTGCTGTACAATCTCAGGATCGATTCCAGGCATGTCTTCGTAGGACCACGCGAAAACATCTTTGAAATCTTTTAATAAAGTGACTAAGCGCTCGCCTTCCTCCGAAGACAACGTGGACCCGATCTGGACCATCCGCGGGTCCTTCTCAGTACCAACATTCACGGTAGTGATTTCATCCATTAAGGGTTTAACAAATCTTTCCTGCTCTTGATCAATTAACCGTTGCAAAACCGGAGGAATTTCTTCCTCGTCGTTTTCATCAAAATTTTGAAAATCCTGATTTAAGCAATAAATCAAAGGCACAGAAAAATACTCAGAAACCACATCCACGTCGTTCTTATTAAATGCTTCCAAGCCGTCTGATTCTTCTGTTACAACAGACTCAAAAGAGAAAGAAAATGACGACCTAGACAGGATTGTGGCATCCGGGTTATCACCCCCAGGAATACCGGACTCAGACTCGGTCGAGCTGGAACCTGATTCCGACTCACAGGACTCGGTGGAATCAGATTCCGGCTCACTACCTGACCCGGTGCTACTGGACAAAAATCCTTCTTCGTACTGCCAAAAGAGAGAGGGTGCGATGGATGCATCCAAAATAGTTGATGGTAGGCCCGCAGCCGTCTCATTCCCGATCACACATACCGAGGAGCTATCCCCCAAGCACTTCTGTTCGATCGGAAGATCTAAAAGTAGACATGCCAATGCTACCCCCATTTCATTCTCAGCGTCCTCAGACTGCTCTTCCTTACTCTGTTCAGTCTCGGCCAACAGATCTGCCCGCCCTTCGGCGATGTCATTCTCAGGTAGCTGCAGGTCAAAGAAAATCTCAAAACCTGGCACGCGCTTCTTTTCCGCGTTCAGCCATGGTTTTGGGAAGCCGCAAAACGGAAAGTCCTCCCCCTCCCGGACGAAGTGTCCGTTTAGGGTGCCCTGAATGGGCCTATGCATTAACTCGAAAGGCTTCCCAGCCTTCTTTGCTCTGTCTCTTCCGGCCATTTCCTTCCCTTTCCTTATCCAGTCTTCTTTGGTGGGTAGATAACCCAATCCAAAGGTATGAGGGTTGTGTGGCCCTTCGGCCAATGCTGCGACGCCTTTCCGGCAGCTCTTGCCCAATCCCATCCCGGGGATGTGTTGGAGCTTATTCATGAGATAGACTGCCTGAGCACTGACATATACCCCTTCACTAGTAGCCATAATGTTCTGTACAACCCGAGCCTCAGCCAAGGTAAAACCCGATATGAACACATCTTCCATACCGTGCTCAATTTCTAGAACAGGCGTAGATACTTCCGGCGGCGGATGAATCGACGAATTTCTGAAAACGATGGCTACTCCCTTCCCATAAGGGTATTTCACCACTTGATGTAGGGTGGAGGAGACTGCCTTTGCCTGATGCAGCCACGGCCGCCCTAAAAGCAGGTTGAAAGTTGCAGGAACCTCCAAGACATGGAAATCTATCTCATGCTGTCCCGGCCCAACCTTTGTTTGAATCTTAACTGTTCCCATTACTTCTCGGCTTGTGTTGTCGTACGCCCGAATCACCTGGGCCGTTGGCATAAAGTCCGCGACTTTCAAACCGATCGCATAGGCTGTCCTTGCTGGGCAGACGTTGATGACGGATCCTGTGTCGACGAGCACCACGGGTATCCATTTATCTCTGCATTCCACAGAGATGTAGAGCGGCTTGTTATGGTTCGCACCCTCAGGTGGCAGTTCTTTTTCAGAGAAGGTCAATGCCGGGGAACTTCCTCCTGAAAAAACTAGGCCCACCAGCTGTTCGGGCGTGGTGTCTATTGAAAGTTTGGCTTTGTCCATGGCTGTAAGGACAGCTTGTCTATGTACTCGAGAAGCCATAAGCAGCCCCCAGATGGAGATGTCTGCTTGTATCTTCTTCAATTGTCTCAATACGGCTTCATCTTCGAGTTGCTTTTCCTTTTGCTTCTCTGCCTCCTTATCTTTTCCAGACGCCTCCGGTTGATCAAGGTGTGGAGGTTTGAAGTACCGTCGACTCCTAGTCATGTGATCGACTTCGCCGATATACCAGGTATCATCTGGTTGGTTACCCTCCCAATCCTCGTCCGTGTGGGCAAGAAACAGATCATCGTCTTCCCACCACATGCCATCTGCAGCTGACAGGCACCTGTCCGGTTCTGGCATGACTGTTCCGATACTTGCAGTACCTTTTATCCCTATGCTCGCAGCATTCTTCATTTCTGTACTTGTGGTAGTCTCAACCCCCACGTGGGCTTTTGCCTTCCTGATCCTCTCAGAATCTTCAAATCTTTCCTGTTCTGACTGTGTCAATGCAGTAGATTGTTCAATGATCCCTGTACTCAAAATGCTCCATTCCCGAGCGAAACTCTCGACACCGGCGCTCTCCGGCGATGTATTCTGCTCTCCGACCCTCCCGGCTGTTATTGACATTCCAGTCCCTGCCGGGCCTTGTTCTGACTGAAACTCTCCTACCACATCTGGTTGATTGTCCAACCATCCCGTGGCCTCCGCCGATTTCTCATAATCGAACCAGTTGATGGCTGAGTCTTCTGGATCTTGGTTATCGTAAAACTGGAACTTGGTGAGATCCCTTTCCACAGCTGTCAAATCATCCGTTCCCTGTCCTGAACTGTCCCCTTGGATTGCACACAGCTCTCCTTCTGCTGGAAATTCCACATCTGGTCTATTTTGGCCCATCGGTGAAATGTAGTCACTCGGACTATAAGCATTCCCAACATCACTCCCAGATTCCGCGGACTCTGGCTCGACAACCCCCTTCTCCTTTGGAGTCTTCTCTCTCTTGCTCTCGATGGTCACCACCACAGGCTTGGGTTGGGTTATGGAGACGTCCATCATGCACAAATCGGTGCAATCAGGAAGGAAAACCTTCGGCTTAGGCAGGTAGGAGGGTGTGATGTAGATACTGGGATCGTAGGACACGACCCCAGTGTGGATGAAATTGATTCTTTTGGGTGGTGGAGCTTGGTTATGTGTGGGGAGAGGATTTGTAGTAACATTGGGCTTCTCAGGAGGTAAAATCACCCCATTATCAATGAGATCTTGAATCTCATGACGCAATCGAAAGCACAGGTCGGTGTCGTGACCGTGCTGCTGGTGGAACGCACAATACTTGGCTGGATTGTGGGCAGCGGGGGGTCTTTCCGGTAAGGGCCGCGACTCTAGGGGCTTCAGATGCCCTTTTCTGATCAAAACCCCCAAAGCTTTGGACAGGGGCATATAAAGCGGAGCGAAGGTTCTGGTATTTTTGGGAGGGTATTTGGCTGTTTGTGGGTTGCTTCTGGACGCACCGGAGAATGGTGTGGCTGCCATAGTTCTCGGGGAAGGGTTGGTGGTGACCATACTCACTTCGGAGGTCCTGGTAGCTGTAGCGCCACTCGGGCCTGCATTAGTATTACGATTGAAAGTTCTGCGGGGTTGCTCCCAGTCGTTATCAATCAGGCCTTGTTTTAAGGCATCCTCGATCTGCACCCCCATTTCATGCAGATCAGCAAAGGTAGGGAAAGGGATTACAATCATCTTTTGCATTAGCTTCGGCTGAAGATTGCGCACAATCATCCGAATCTGGTCTTTGTCTGTGGGTCTTAAGGTCATCATCGAAGCCTTAGCCCGCCATCTGGTCACAAATTCTGAGAAGCTCTCCTTGGTTTCTTACCTCGTTGTCTCGAGATCCCGGGTCGTGATCTCGATTTGTGTGTTATACGAGTACTGCAGGATGAAGGCCTCAGCCATCTCGTCCCAACTTGTCTTGACGTCATCCTCCAATTTTGCATACCATGCAGCCGCTACACCCGACAGGGTCCAGCCAAATAAAGACAGCTTCTGCAGTCTAGTGAGGCCCATTGGCCTTAGGACGTCTAAAAATAGTTGCAGGTGTACCATGGGGTCCTCAGATCCATCAAAACGATCAATTTGTGGCATCTTAAACCGATCTGGCAGCGTCACGGCTGCGTCAGTGTATCCGTCTCAATTGTTCGAAAGGGACTTCACACCTTGAGATTTCTTGAACAGCTTTTCAAGTTTGCGCATTTTTAACGCCACGGGGTCTACTTCGGACTCGAAGAGAGAATCCGATTGATTGATAGGAGTGGGTGCCTTGGATTGTTGAGGCAGAATCGGGGGTGGAGCCGGCCCCGTTGGGATGTCTGTATCTTCTTGGACATTTCGGGCATTTGGCGTCTCTTCGGGTAGCGGAACCCTTAGTGGGGGAGGGACTTGCTGTGAATCTGACGCCCCAGTTTGCTGTTGCAATCTCACAATCAACTCCGCTTGCTCATTCATAACTGTGGCTTGTTGTTTGGCGAATTCTGCCTGTCGGACAGCATCTTGCTGCATCACTTTCATGCTTTCTTGGAGTTGGCGCACCATCTCTTCTAAACTAGCCATGCTACTCTGTTCTGACTGAATTGTCGGTATATGTTCCCTTTCTGCGGGTGAAACAGGATCCTGACCCCTACTGTACACAGGTGGGGTAGACAAAGCTCTCTGTACTGACTATTGAGCTGATACCCTCTGCCTAGTTGTTCTTCGTTTAGTAACCGGGGGTAGAGAGTGGTATACTGGTTGTCCATCTATCAGATCCTCAGATCGATGGAGCCGATGACGTCTAATCCAGAGTGCTTGGGGAATATCTACCGGGTTGGAAGCAATGATGCTAAACTACCTAGCAAAAAGATAAATAAAGCAGTAAATAAACTAATCAACCGGACAGCACAACGGCATAAAATAAACATATAATACACAGTTGGGTATCTATAATACACAGTTGGTAAGCCGAACACACTGTTCGTCGATACTGATCACTGTTCCCCAAAATCTCTGTTCCCAAAACTGAACCTGATACCCGCAGATAACTGATTCTCATAAACTGATACTGATGCCCTCAGGCCTAATACTCAATCTTGCAAACTGATATGCACGTTCCTGTAGAGCAACACTCTAAAAGCACATAGCAAGTAAAGAGAGCCAAAACACCCCTATGTTGGGGTAGGGTTTCCCTGTCTTATTTTGTCAGGAGCTAGGGTTTCACTATGCACGCAGCAGTTTTCAAACAACCCAACATTGGGTAAGCAGCCTGTCCTAACTTGGAATGGTCACTATGGATCCGAATATGCACTAGGTCGAATGGTCGAAGAGGGTTCCTCGGTAAAACCGGGGTTTGTGTTCCAATGCAGTCAGAGCCCATAACCAGTCAGCCTTATGGTCATGCCTTGACAAGACAAGCCTCTGGCAAACCGTTCAGGAATGGCAGATGGCAAACACTGTGTTCCTAGGCGCACCAATGCAAATGCAAATGCAAAGAGACACACAAATGAGATCAAAACAGGATATCACGATTTTGAGTTAAGCTCTCTAATCTCCCCAGCAGAGTCGCCAGAAACTGTAGCACGTCCGCGAGGGACCCCGCTACAGTTCGGACTTGATTTGTGTCACGGTTCTTAATCTCGAACCAAAGAGTCCAAATCTGGCAAATCGTTTTGAGAAACAGATTTTTTGAAAAGAAGTGCCAAACATGGACTGCTTTGCCAGATACGAGTCCCCACCTAAATATTTTTTATGGGGGAATTTAGGAAACTCTGACTCGGTGCCAAAGGCCACGTGTCCGTCATCACCAAAGTTGCCTCGGCTCAGGAACTTGGGTACGATCGGGGAAGGTCAGCTATGAGCACCCCCTCTCGCCCGATCTGAAGATCGGCCTCTACTAACCGTGATATCCGTTTTTGAAAACGTTATGTGTTCCTATTTTGGTTATTAGCCTAGAATTACTATGTTGTGCGCACAGTAAACAAGTATAGACCAAATCGCCTAAATTGGAACAAAACATTTCATGCTTGTTTTGAAAATGGTTTGCTACTCGCAAGTAGGCTAAAATGTAGGTTTTGCCACCCTCGAGTGGGCTTTTAGAAAAAATGGTTTTGCCACTATCTAGTGGGCTTAAAACTCACAGTTTTAATGAATTATCCCAATTTAAGCAATTTGACCTTCATCCACAGGCATTCAGACAGTTTATCACGTAAGCATCTAGCCACATGGTAAGCATGCTGTCATGATAGCATTCACACGCATACAATATGCTAAAGTGAAAATACTTACATCGTACTCCGTGCCAAAACAACAAACTAGTTAGAAAATATGCATGTCCTAGTTCATGTCAAGTTGACTAATGCAACACATGCAGGATGCAATTAGAGTAGGCTCGACTAACCTAAATATGGCATGTGAAATGCAACCAATTGATACACGTATTCAATTTGGAATTTGAAATACAAATGCAGTTAGCATGATGTACCGAGCCCGGTGCATGCAGGACAAATGTATGAATGCACGCATGCATTGCATAAGGTATGCTAATTTTAAACATGCCCTAGTCTACCATCATAAGCAGGTAAATAAAAGGGAAGAAAGAAATGGGGATTGGAAGACATGCACACACTCACCCACACTTATTACAGATTTGCCCTCGTTCGGAGGGTACAAATAAATATTACAGTCCGAATAACAAATAAATTAATTATTACAGAATTTCTACTTAATTAATAGAAAGAATGCAAAATGAAGGAGACAGATGGCCACAACCTCCGCCACGAGATGCGCAAATGATGTATGCTCGAACCTGCCTTGCCCGGAAAGTCCGCACCATATCAAGGCTGTCTCTGTTTACACTGCCCTATCCCTCTGAAAAATTCCAAAGTGCTGGGACAGGCTTATTACAAACTGCAGAGGACCACCGGCTGGGGGAAATTCCCAACGGCAGTGTGTAATTTCCACCGGCTGATTCTGGACTTATCGGCCCTTCACCAATGGCCGGTCGGCACTGAATTCTGCCGGTCGGCATAAACTTCCTGCAGGAGACAGTTTTGACAGCAACAGAGAACAGACAGTATACGGCATGGGATTTTCAGACACATGTGAGCATGGTCATGTTTCCCATCATGTGTTGAACTCAGGGGAACATGGCCCTCGATACTCGAGCCATCAATGGCGCATGATAGTCCAAGAGATCGAGCTTGCCATTTGATGAAAAGAATGCATGCAACACACAAATGAGGACCGAGGCCTTATCATGTTGAAGTCAAAGGCCCCGGTGACCGAGAGTTAAGGCACGTTGTATCACTTATGGTATGAACGCCCCTTAACCCTCACGCTTGGTTTGACACCCCAAACCAAGTAATGCGATGCATGTTATGCTAACATGGCTCAAAATGCAACATGATATCAAGATGCAAGGCATGCCAAGTGTCAAGCAACTAGTATGGCGAGCATGCAATATTAGGCATACAAGATGCAAATGCAATGTAAATATGGACACTTTAAGCCAAAGGGGCATCATGATACAACACCTAATGAAGCAAACATACAACAAACATGAAACAAACATGCAATGGTGGCTTAAAATGGTAAAGGGGCAGACCTTAACCCGACTCAAAACAGTGGCCAAAAGTGTCCAAAAGGTGGACCAAAACTCATGCCAACAAGCAAGCCAATGGCCCTAAGGTTAAGGCACAAAATGAGGCACTTCACTCCCACCAACATGACCACTCATGGCATGACTTGGACAAGCCAAAACAGAATTTTAACATGCAAGAATGGACTCCAAAAACCATTAATATGGCAGCTAAAGTGACTCCAAAGAGGTGTGTGCATCAAGGCTCGTATCTAGGCATAAAAGGGCACACCCTCAAGGCATAAAAGAGGTCACACATGCACACATATAAACATGATTTATGGACTGAAATGTGGTCCTAAATGATTCCAAATCATGAGGATGATCATAGTTATGCATGCTAGAGGTCAATATGCTCAAAGCTTACAAGCCAAAACATGAAGAGATGACACCAAACAAGGCATGTATGACTGAAATGAATGGCCAACAGACCTTAAACATGGTGAAATAATGCCAACATCTTCATGGAATCAAGCCAACACATGCAAGAATCATGGCCTAAACACAAGATACAATCCTAGGCCAAATGGAGGAATGTAAAGCAAGTATGTTAAGCACGCAAATGGGTACAAATCCGGCCAAAAACAGAGATCACTTATGACCCAAAACACCCAAAAAACTTCTGAAATGAGGCAAAATATGATCAAGCATGCATGTTACCCTTTTAAGCCAAAATGCAAGGAAATAAGACAATGAAGGGAGAGGGGTGTCCCTCCCCTATACAAGACTTCAAACCACCTTCCTCACCACTGAAAATCCATTGGTTCTTAGTGGTGAGAAGACCAAAACACTTAAGTAAACAAAGCCTTACCAAAGAGGCAACAAAAAGGCCAAATAAGGCCTAAGAGGGTGAGTTTGAACTCAAACCATGAAAGACTCTTAATGAAAGTTCTTAAGCATGAAAATACAAGCCTTTTTTATGTTATGCACAAAAACTAAATCAGCAAGTAAGATAGGTAAAAAGCTAGTGCAAGTTAGGGGAAACTAAAGTAAAATGCTCACCCTTGAAGCACACTTCAAGAACAGCCAAGGCAGCCTCCTTCTTTTTATCAAAAACAGCCCAAGACCTCAAGAATCAACCCTCAAAGTCCTCAATCTCGGAGCAAGGTGTAATAGTGTGTGTATTGGGGAAAAAGTAAGGTAAAATCACACTTTTTGGCCAAGAAACACACACAAAGGAAGAGAGAGAGGGAGATATAGAGATAGGGTGTATCTATATGTGGAAGCTCTGGTTTTGCCTTCAAAATCTCTAACCTAGAGCAAAGAGAAGGCCTCTCCTCTTATAGAACTCCCTCTTGCAAAGCTTATACAACAAGCTTGGTTAGAGGGCAATCCCTCCATACACGTGTATGGAGGGAAGCAGAGTTAGTGCCAGCTATCACAACTGGCACAAAATATCTACATAAAGTAGATGAACAGTGGTCGGCTGCCCAAAAATGTCATTTTGACAAAAAAGAGTGCCGACCGGCAACAAAATGTGCCGACCGGCAGAAAAGTTTGCCGATGGAAGCAAAAACCAGCCGGTAGCCTCTAGCCACTGCCGATGGTATGTGGGGATACCTCACAAGGCATTCCCTGCCCCACCAAGGCAAAACACAAGTGTTTGGTGCAAAACCAGACACAAAATGGTCAAGTTCGGAGATCCTGAGGCAGGGCGCGTAGCCGAGACCTCCGGGAACTCCAAACGAACACAAACATGGATGATCACCGAGTGTTCAAGCGATGACGTCCAAGTCTTGAGGACGGTCAAAAATGGGGTGTCTACACAATTGAATTTTACTAATGGTCCGAATTAAAATTTAGAGGGACTTTAAAATTATTGGTAAATATCCCCACAGTAATTATAATAATAATAAAAACAATAATAATAATAGTCATTATCCATGTATAATGGATTATTGAGGGACTTTAAATTTTGAAAATGTTGACGCTCAGGTTTAGGATGACTATATTTATCAGTTATGTTGTGTTATAGTTGAGTTGACACATAATTTTTCTATATAATTCAGCTCAATCTGACCCTAACCCCATTAATGACCCTAAATTAAATATCTTTAGTAGACAATTCACCTAATCAATATAAACTATAATAGTCATTAACGAAATTTAACATTCTTTTAACATTTAAATTTTAATTGTTAATTTTAAAATTTTTGAACTATTTTCATTGGAATAGAAATTTCAAATATATATAATGAATTAATTTTATTTTATAGTATTTTATATTTTAAAAAAAAATAAATTTTCACTCTGTACATAGCACGAGTTTGTTGCTACTAAAATATTATTTAAAACAAAAAATTACAATTAAGACCATATTTCTCAATAAATTTTAAATTAATAATAAAACTAATAATAATTTATGTCATAATTTTTTTTCATGATTATATATATATATATATATATATTTAAAATTTTCCTTATTTAAAAAAGAAAAATGTTTTGTTCCTCGAATCTTTTTTTCTTGAATCTCTTGATTGTCCAAAATGACGTCGTTTTGGATTCTTTTACCTGTAAAATATATTAAAATTCTCTTACCGATAAGATAATTTTCATTAAATAATTCTCTCGTAAAATAAAATTACCATTTAAAACGACATCATTTTAAATTGAAAGTAAATTCAAGATTAGAAATTTCAAACTACCTATCATTACTGAAAAAATATCTTACAGTTCACAGCTGATGAATTAGTAATGGGACAAGAACCAAGACTTATCTTTGTCCTTTGGCGTTGTACATTTTCAATAGGTCAGAAAATAAAAGGCCGGTGAGAAAGTTAAAAAATAAAAAGATTATATTAAAAAAAACTTGGATATGACATTGCAGTTGTACTTTCCGTACAACAGTCACCATCAGTGTTACACTCTCGTTAGGATTTATTTTGAGATCCGTTTTAATAATTTTAATCTTTTATTTTTTATAATATATTAAGTAAAATATATCCTGTAAAGTTTTTATATTTGACAATCTCGTTTGACAAAATTCTTTTCAGTTATAATTTTATTCAATATTTATTTCAATGAGACTATGAGTATTTATATGCGAATCTAACTCGAATTATGCTTATGCAAAGGAATTTGTGATCTTAACCCTTTCATATTTGTCACTTCGCTGATTAAATAAAAATGCAGTCAAAGTTATTTGACTGCTCGAACGGTCATTTGTGAGCTCAAGCGAAGAAAAAGAGCGTCCGGTATTTTTGTAGAGTGCCTGAACTTTTAGAAAGAAAGTTTTACTTCTTGTGACTCGACTTTTCGTGCTCCTTTCGGAAGACAAATAGCCCCATAGTATCAGACTCCCGTGGTTCTTATTCTAATTTCACAAGTGCAGTGTGAAACAATGAAAACACAAAAAATGTCCAAATTCGACAATTCTTTTAGAAAATCGATGTTTGAATCAAATGTAAAAAATGGACTACCCTGCTAGATTTTAAAGTCGCCACTTAAATATTTTTGAAAAATTTAGGAAACCCAAGACTCGTGTCAGAGGCCATTAGTTTGTCATCACCAAAGTGTCTCGGCTCGGGAACTTAGGTACGAGAGGAAAATGTCATGAATTGAGCACCCCACTCGCCCGATCAAAGATCGGCCTCTACTAATCATAATGTGATTTTTATTTACGTTATATGCCCTTATTCCGATTTATTAGGCTAACTTACTATGTGATGCACACAAGGTATAGACTAATTTGCAAGAATTAAAACATTTGATTTCGTGTTTTATTTAAAATCGTTTTGCAAGTTTGCCACTTGAAAAAGTGGGCTTAAAATGGACATTTAATCAAACTATCCAAATTCAAGCAACTAGCCTTCATCCACGACCATTCAAACAGTTATATCAATTAAGCAATTAGCCTTATGGAAGTATGTTTTGACATGGTAACACAAGCATTCAATGCAAGATGCTAAAACATAAAATCACTTACCTAGTACTCCGAGCCAAAACAAAGTAAGTTAATTAGAAGAAATATGCATGCTCCTAATTAATGTAATATGACTAATGCAACGCACACATTTTGTATTTTAATAGGCTCTGCTATAAATATGGCATATGATTTCATTCAAGACATGCGATAAAGCACGTATTCAAGCAATGAATTTAAACATTTGGTTGGTATGATGAGTCGAACCTTGGATGCATACAAGACAATGGATACAAAGCATAATAATGCTAATTTGAAAAAATGATATTTTATTCCAACCATCGTAATCAAGAAAGTAAAAGAGAGAAATACGTGGGGTTGAAAGACATATAACTTATTATATAATGGCCCTCGTGCAAGAGGGTACGAATCAAAGTCCGAAAGTCCAAATTAAACTAATTATTACAAAACTGAATGAATAAATAAGCGAAGAATTAACTAGCTGACTATTCTATTACAACAAGGATTATCATGATAATTAAACTAACTAAACTAGTTAATTAGCTATACTAGTTACAAATAAACAATAATGATAATTACAACACTAATAAACAAGACTAGTTGTGGAGAAGTAGTTTGAAAATACTCTTCTGATCCTGGGGGACGCTCGTGATCCGCTGATAGTCACCTGAAAAGGAATAAACACTCCAGTCGGGGGTGCCAGAATTAGTACTCTGACGGACAAGTCAGTCTAAACTCTCAAGATTACTTATATTCTAAGTTAAGCACAACAATTCTCACATACCTTTGTTGGTCTGTTGTTCCTTTATTTATACTCGTTTCCTGGGCCTCGGGGCCAGGTCCACTTTTCACTCATTATCCTTTTATTTACTCGGCTCCGTGGTTCAGTATCTACTCGGCTTATCTGTTTTATTCGACTTCCTGATCGTGCAGGAAAGAGTCGCGTAATATATGTCTTCTAGAATACGCTTCTGATTCTTCCAATTATCCGGCCCCCACAATTCCCCCCAAACACCCTGCTATCATCAGTTAGTCGGCGTGTTTGGCTTTTAGCTTGAGAAGTCAAAAAAAATTCGGCGATTAACCATCTTCCCAATGCGTGTCAGAATGCGCACACGCTTCTTAGTCATCGTAACGCTTTTCTGCCTCTTCGTACATTGCTTCCATTTAATATGATTTGAAATTGCCTCTTCTAGTGTGTGTCCTGAATGTTCAAAAGATATCTTGCTCGCCCTTTAGTGCAACTCTATCTCTTCGCGGCTTCTACAACTCGTTTTTCGCTCTATCTCCTGTAAGTCTTCTTCTTCTTCATTTTTGATCCCGTTTCCTTCTTGGCTTTTAACTTTCCCTAATCCTTGGGTTTGGCTTAAAAAGAATGGAAAAACATCTGGAAGAGCTCCTTTCGGCGGATCGAACCTCTGGCTTTCGACGCCATTTCTCCATCCCTGATGACATCCATTTATCACTTTTGGCAGACAGCATCACAGATATGCAGAGGGAAAATGAGAGCACAATCGTCTTTCCTCTCTTATCAATTGCTGAAAGCGGAGTCCGCTTTCCTCTTCACCCACTTTTGAGGCCCGTTCTTAGATACTGGGGTCTGATCCCCTCCCAGCCCAACATCAATTTCTTTCATATCATAATGGGGATCGTAGAACTAAATCGTCGTCTTAGGACCAATTTAGGTATTCCTGCCATTCGGCACTGTTATGCCCTTGCCAAATCCACTGGTCGGCTAGGGCGCTACTTTCTTAGAGCTAAAGATACTGATCATCACTTAGTGACTATGCTCGCCAGCTTTGGCAAGTGTGTCGACGACGTAATGGTCGTTGTCCGCAGCAATTGGGAGTTTGGCGAAGGCGAAGATTGTCTAGACCCGGTGTTGAGGAAAAAAGGCAAACCAGGTGGCCAATTAGATCACTTTGGTCTTCATATTTGCATGTATATGTATTCGGCATTATGTTCATCTTATCGTTTTGTTTGTACAGGCAGCGATTTGAAGAAAGTGTTGGTTTCAGACGACGACGTCATGCTCGCAGAAATTAAAACCGCACTACAGTTCGTCGGCCGTCCAAACCTTCGAAAACAAGGGAGGGCAGCCCACATTCTCCTGTGGTACGAGTCGACTTATACAACGTTCTTGGCGGCAGATAACATTCCGATCGTGCAAGGCGACAATCAACTTGCTGCCCTCACCTTCCCCAGCTTCAAAAATTTGAGGCAGATCGGTTTAGAGTCATCTGATTCTGAACACGCAGAAGAACAAGTGGTCGAACTAATCCCCGAGGATTCGGACTAGTCAGCCGCAGAAGTTGACGATGTGACTAATTCGGCCTTTGAGGAAGCCGGATTGAATTATTCTGACCCTCCGTCTACATCAGGCCGAGGGGATGCCTTCGAAGATATTTTTTCGAACTTGGGAGACCTTCCCGGCGATTACTCTAAAGATATGGCTGGGGAAAATCTTACGCAGATGGCACGGAAGAGGAATGCCGAACGCATGGCTGCCCGAAAAAAGGCCAAGGCCATTTGTTCCGGATTTATCCTGACTGAATCTATTCAACATACTGTTGTAGAGGAATCGGCCCAGGTTGTCATCATCGAGACGGAAAAGGATGTCGAGCGCCCGATTACAGAAGAGCTGCTGATTTCAGAGGATCGAGGCGAAAAAAGAAATGCCGAGGACAAGGACGGCTCTGAAGACGGCCCTGTTGATAAGCGGCCATGCTTGGAGGAGTCGACTGTGGTTGCTCCTTCCATTATTGAACCAAAGATAAAAAAAACATGCCGATCTCCTCTGAAGCGTCAGCTTTGAAAGATCCCGCTGTGGCATTGAGCTTGGCTGCCGCGGTCTCCTTGCCAGCTGACATGGCGACCTTTCGTGTCGAGCCGGACTTGGCAACGGTAGCATTAGTTGCTCAGTCGGCCTTTTTGGTAAGTGTTTATCCTTGGAATGTGATGATCTTTCGGTTTGTATTCGATGTTTCTTGGAATGTGTCGATCCTTTATTTTGCAGACAATTGGTAGGATCGCCGAATTAGGCCGACGCCAGCGTGACGCTGTTGAGAGGATTGGCCGTTTGCAATTGAAAGTTGATGGCCAAAGGAGTAGGGTGGAGTTTGAGGTAATGAGGGCCGCAATGGAAAGTGCATGGGCGGAGGCTGAGAAGGAAAGGTCCAGGATTGCTGATCAACTCAGGTCTGACGCCGAGGAGAGAGCAAGCGCGAGCGAGGAATCGCTCAAGTTAGCCAAGGAGGCGCTTGCAAAACTGGAGGTCGAGTTGGAAGGGTTAAAGCAGGACAAGGAAAAAGCCGAATCTGAGGCTTCTGCGGCATTCAAGGCTGGGAAGAACGCCGCTTTTAATGACTACGTAGAAGAAGTCCCCAAATTTGAGAATCGGGGATTTAGACATGGCTGGCTCAAAGCCCTTGCTGCCGCTGGAGTTACATTGGCCATGTCAATTCCATACTAGCAAGTGGATGTTAAGCTGCTTGAGTCTGATCCTGAGACTTGATTTGGGTGACATTCTAGTTTTGTTAGGCTTTACTCAATTGCAATGCATACTTTTTGGTAGTTGACTTCTGTCTTTTTTGGATTTTCATACGTAAAATGTCCGCTGCTAGCGCCCAATTTATGAATGAAAATTTTGTATGCTCTCAAATTATTTCTCGTATTGTTTGCTGTATGAGTATATAGTTAGGAGAATCAGTAGTTAGGACAAAATGTCAAGCTTACGTAAGACATCAGACTTAATCAGCCGATTAAAATTAGGGATCTGATTTAATCATAAACAAAGTGAATTTATGACTACTGTTTAGATAAATTGATTCGTGGAACGGCTAGGGCACTTGAGCCGTCTAGATTGATGAATCTGCCCTTGCCCCAGCTAGTTCATGATCGTAGAACGCCGATTAACACGTTACATATGAATCTTGTAGAGAATCGATTCGTGGAACGGCTGGGGCACTCAAGCCGTCTAGATTGATGAATCTGCCCTTACCCCAGCTGGTTTATGATCGTAGAACGTCGATTAATACGTTACTTATGAATCTTGTACTGGAGAATCGATTTGTGGAACAGCTGGGGCACTCAAGTCGTCTAGATTGATGAATCTGCCCTTGCCTCAACTGGTTCATGAATGTAGAATGCTGATTAACACATTACGTATGAATCTTGTAGAGAATCGATTCGTAGAACGGCTGGGGCACTCAGGCCGTCTAGATTGATGAATCTGCCCTTACCCCAGCTGGTTCATGATCGTAGAACGCCGATTAATACGTTACTTATGAATCTTGTATTGGAGAACCGATTCGTGGAACGACTGGGGCACTCGAGCCGTCCATATTGATGAATCTGCCCTTGCCCCAGCTGGTTCATGAATGTAGAACGCCGATTAACACATTACGTATGAATCTTGTAGAGAATCGATTCGTGGAACGGCTGGGGCACTCAGGTCGTCTAGATTGATGAATTTGCCCTTGCCCCAGCTGGTTCATGATCATAGAACACCGATTAATACGTTACTTATGAATCTTGTACTGGAGAACCGATTTGTGGAACGGCTGGGGCACTCGAGCCGACCAGATTGATGAATCTGCCCTTGCCCCAGCTGGTTCATGAATGTAGAATGCCGATTAACAGTGGTGGATGGGGCGATTGGGGCATATGACTCAGTCGGCGTCGGGTTGTTGATGCTTCAATAGTAATGAGATTGCCTCGGAGGTGCTGCCCTCATAGGGAATAGCTAGGCATGTACTTTGTGAACGACGGTCCTATTTATGTGCTTAGTCAGCAACTCAATCCAGCTCTGGGAAGAAGATTAAACAAGTGCGAATGTCAAATAGGCTTTTCTTCAGCAGCAGAGGTGAAGCGAAGACGCTAGCTGAGTTGGGAGGTGCCATGAGTCGAAGCGATGAACCTTCACGCGCGGGCAGTAGGACTTCGAGGGATCGAGAGGGACACCAATCTCCTCATTGTCGAAGTAGGTCGCCCAGGAGGGACAAACAGCCACAGTGTAAGTCTCATCAACCTCGTCCTGGAAGGGAATCCGGTGTGACTCCTCACCCATTGAGTTTTGTGGTCTTCATGGGTAATAGACCAATGATAGAGGCGGATTCGATCATTCGAGATCCAAATGTGGCAGTCGAGTTCGCTCAACAGATTTTTTCACCCGAAGTTTAGCAGTCGATGGTAGGGCGGTCGGACTTCGAAGTGTTTTGTGAAGGCGTTCACGGGGTGGTGAGGGGATTGTACACGGCTTATGAGATCGGCATGCATCTCTGTGCCACTTGCCGCAACATAGAACAGAGAGATGAACACATTCAGAAGTTAGAAGCTCACGTCGAGAAGGCCGAGCGTGAGCAAAGGGAAACTAAGTCTGCCGAGCCCCAAGCAACTAGCCACCCCAACCCGGTTGTCGAAGAGAGGGTTACTCAAAGGCTGATTAGTGATGCGATCGTCGATCGGAATACGGCTAGCATGTTCGCGATTGAGATTGCGAGGGGTACGACTTATGAAAATGGCTTCCACGACGGCCGAAAGGTCGGGATTCAGAAGACCAAGGAGAAACTCCCCGAAGAAGTCTGCCGATGTGAAAATCGTGGATTTAAGCACGGTTGGATCAAGGCACTTCGGCAAGTTGAAAATCTCCAGGCGGCAGGGTTGGATTTGGCGTTTTCGTCGTACCAACAAAATTATTTACCCTTCTCAGCTTTCGAAATTGAGAAGAGTGATGATGAAGAAGCCGCCGAACCGAAGAAAGCCTTGTAATGATTATGTAGATTGAAAGTGAAATTATGTATTTATTAGCTGATTTTAATAAAATGCTTAGGTCTTAATTTGTAATGCACTTATTATGCATTTTATATTAGTACACAATTTATTCAGAATGTGCGCACATATTACATTTATACGGCTTGAACAATCTAATTTGAATAGGACATTGTTTATTTCAATTTTGTCTGTTTCAACTTTGTTTAGTTGTGATTTTTATTCGGCACACGTGTATTTCAACTTCGGAGGCTTCATGCGCCGAGGGCACTCTGAATCCGGTAGATTTTTCGGCCCAAAGATGTCATGCACCGATAGGGTGCCGAATCTGGAAACACCCATCTTTAATTGCCGTTTAGATAATTGGGCCATTTTAACTTCGAAAAGCCAAAAATTAGTATATGGAATGGCTGTGACCAATATCGATCGGCGTCCGTCTTTTGGAGTTCAGTGTTTAATGAAATTGCCTCGGACTCTTTGCGCCAGTAACTTCACTTACTGTGTTTAGACTCGATTTAAAACAATTGCGCCGCTTAGGGTTAGATAGGTATGAATGTCAAATGGAGTTTTTTTCAATCAGCAGAAGAGAAGCTCGAACTTTGGCTGAGCTTGATACTGCAATGAATCGTAGCAGGGAATCCACTCGTGCGAGAGGTAGGGCATTCAAAGAACGGGAAAAACATCAGCCCCCAAGTCGTCGAAGCAGATCACTTCGAAAGGAGAAACAGCAATGGGGAAGTTCTCCACAACTGCGGCCGCTGCTGCGACCGTGAAATAAGGTCAATGTAGCGCCGCAACCGTTGAGTGTTACTGTTTTCATGGGGGATTCCTTTCTTGTCCTGGATCTTGGCCTTGACGTTGTCTATGGTGTCAAAGCTCTCCACCTCGAGGGTGATTGCCTTGCCCGTGTGAACATCATGTATTCAAGCGCGGCCAGATCAAAGCTTTTCAAGCTGCGGATGCCCTCCTTCTCGCGCGGGCGCCGATTTGGTGCTGCCGCTGCACCAACGCGACCACTTCCCCTTTTTCGCCTTCGAAGTTTGAGAGGGGCGAGGACGAAGGTGACGCCATATGAAAATAGATATTGTAATGCTCGAACGCGGATTGCGTTTTTGTAATTACTGTTTAATCGAATAAAATGTGTTATTTTAAAAGTGCATATATCTTGTTCTGAATTTTTTATGTTTAATTAAACATATTATTTCGAATTTTGGCACGCTCTGTTTTGCTCATGTAGTTGTGCCAGCTCAACTTGCAGATCCCTACTTTATTTAAGCATTTTTTTATACGGCCCTTGAGCGTCGCCCAGTGGGACACTATTTGGTCAGCCGAATTTGGAGGCTTTAAATGGCCAATCGTGATATCCACGAAGGCGCTCCGAATCCGGAGGATTTTTCGGCCCAAGGACGTCATGCGCCGATGGGGCTTCGAATCCGGAGGCTTTTTGGCCAATCGTGATATCCACGAAGGGCGCTCCGAATCCGGAGGCTTTTTCAGCCCAAGGACGTCATGCGCCGCTGGGGCTTCAAATCCGGAAGCTTTAATCGGTCAATCATGATATCCACGAAGGGCGCTTCGAATCCGAAGGCTTTAATCGGCCCATTGTGATATCCATGAAGGGCGCTCCGAATCCGGAGGCTTTTTTGGCCCAAGGACGTCATGCGCCGCTGGGGCTCCGAATTCGGAGGCTTTAATCGGTCAATCGTGATATCCACGAAGGGCGGTCCGAATCTGGAGGCTTTAATTGGTCCATCGTGATATCCACGAAGGGCGCTCCGAATCCGGAGGCTTTTTCGGCCAATCGTGATATCCACGAAGGGCGCTCCGAATCTGGAGGCTTTTTCGGCCAATCGTGATATCCACGAAGGCCCCTCCGAATCTGAAGGCTT
The DNA here is from genome assembly GCF_055761805.1 of Camellia sinensis. Lineage (NCBI taxonomy): Eukaryota > Viridiplantae > Streptophyta > Magnoliopsida > Ericales > Theaceae > Camellia > Camellia sinensis. The sequence goes on from NC_138966.1 coordinate 22,639,672, forward strand.
TTTCTGCCCAAAGACGTCATGCGCCGCTGGGGCTCCGAATCTGGAGGCTTTAATCGGTCAATCGTGATATCTACGAAGGGCGCTCCGAATCCAAAGGCTTTAATCGGCCCATCGTGATATCCACGAAGGGCGCTCCGAATCCAGAGACTTTTTCGGCCAATCGTGATATCCACGAAAGGCGCTCCGAATCCGGAGGCTTTAATTGGCCCATCGTGATATCCACGAAGGGCGCTCCGAATCTGGAGACTTTTTCGGCCAATCGTGATATCCACGAAGGGCGCTCCGAATCCGGAGGCTTTTTCGGCCAATCGTGATATCCACGAAGGGCGCTTCGAATCCAAAGGCTTTTTTGGCCCAAGGACGTCATGTGCCGATGGGGCTCCGAATCCGGAGGCTTTAATCGGCCAATCGTGATATCCACGACGAGCGCTCCGAATCCGGAGGCTTTAATCGGCCCATTGTGATATCCACGAAGGGCGCTCTGAATCCAAAGGCTTTTCCTGTCGCAGCACTTTTTAATTATATTCGGCATTGGATGGGATTACAACTTTTCAACAAGAATCCTTTCATTTCAAAAGTGGAATGTGTACATGGCGAATCATTTAGAGCTAGGATCATTCCCCACAAGTCGGGTTTAATGACAGAATTTTTGCAAGTGCGTTAGGTTCCATGGCCATGACATACTCCTTCCTGACATATTTCTGAGCCGATGTGGAATCTATCCAATAATGGTCGTCTCAGTTAGGACCCAATTTTCCATCAACCGGTTTCTTGTCACCCGGAAGCACCTACCAGATCAACTCTCCCGGTGCGGCGACGTAGCTGAACGCGTTGATTATGCGACTTGGCAAGCTGTTGCTGGTATCGCCTAGGGCTTTTGTGGCTTCAGTGGAGTTGACCTGCGACTCCGTTGGTGTCTTTCCAGAGAGGAGATAACATGCTTGTGGGAATTGTTGGGAACCACAGATTTGCTCAATGCCATGTTCGATCGGGAAGCATAATAGCTGATGATAGGTGCTTGGGACGGCCTGAATAGTATGCAACCAAGTTCGCCCCATAATAAGATTATACGGCGAAGGGAGCTTGACGACCAAGAATTCCACATCCACTGTTTGGGAGCCCGCTCAAACGGGAAGTGTGATTTTCCCCAACGGGTACTCTGGATTTGCGTTGAAGCCAAATAATAGATGAGGAGCCGGAGACAGGTCTAATTCATTAAAGCCGAGTTTGATGAAGGTCTCGTAATACATGACCTCCGAGGTGCTCCCTTGGTCTATGAGGACGCATTCAACGGTAAATTGGTTTACGTGAAGTTCAATGACTAATGGATCAATATGGGGGAGTGTTATGCCGATAAGATTGGAATCGTTGAAGATAATACTCAGAGCTTCGTGGGTCCATTTCGTTAGTGTACGTTGCTTCTGGGGGGATGACCGAATTACGTGTACGGTAAGAGGCATTGGAAGGCTGTATATCGTATGAATGACGCCGAGGGGAGGTGGATCCTACCGAAGGGCAACTGTTTTGATTGCGCTCTTTCAGACATGTTGTTGGACCCAACCATCTTGCACCAATTCCTCAAGGTGGTCCTTCAAAGCATAGCAATTGTCCGTATCATGGCCGTGATCTTTGTGATATTCGCACCGCCTATCCCGTCTTCTCGTGTCAAGAGGTCCCACCATTTTGGACGGCCATTTGAAGAACGAAAGATGTTGGATTTTGGACATAACCAAGCTGATTGACTCTGACAGCTCCGTGAATTTCTTGTCAGCGCGCTTTGTGCGCCTACTATCAACTTGCAGTTGCTCATTTGCTCGGTGTGAGCATTGATCGCTTGATCAGCGAGAATCCCGTTTCTTGTCTCGTTTAGCCCGCTGTTGTGGTTTGGGGCTCTGAGGTGGTACGGAACTTATTGGCTGAGCAATTTCAGGAGGGGCCGTTTTGTTGGTCATGTATCCGGTTTTAACCCGCAATGCGTCATCTTCCATTTTGCAGTATTCCTCTACTTTCTTCATCAACCCCCAGACTGTCTTGGGGGGTCTTCTAGTCAAGGAACTGTGGAGGGCACTATCTGGATGTAATTCCATTTTGAGGGCGGTGATGGCCATGGAGTCGTTGCAAGCATCATCAATAAGAGTAAAGCATTCCCAATATCACACTGAATATGCTCTTAGTGTTTCTCCTGACAGGATTTACATTGCCCAGAGAGAGTCGGCTTGTTTCGGCTGGACCTCGTTGGTGATGAATCTGGCCCTGAAGGATTTCTATAATTGGTGGAAGGTTTTGATCAAAGCCGGCTCCAATTTATAATACCACCTAACAGCCAACAGTCCCAAACTACTGGGAAATATTCGGCACATGAGGGCCTCGTCGTCTGCATGCAACGTCATGGCTTGCTTGTAGTGGCGGATGTGGTCGGTGGGGTCTGATTTGCCGTCGTACAAGGTGAATGACGGTGCTTTGAATTTCTTGGGTAGGACTGCCTTTGCAATCCGTCGTACGAATGGATCGTGTTGATCTTCGTCCGAACTGTTCCTTCTTCGCTTGTGCCTTATACGAGGACTTTCTTCAGAAGAACTGGTAGTTTCAGATCGCCCCTTCTTCCTGGGCTCCGGGGATAACGAGTCGGAGTCACTATTAGTGTCGTCCTGTCGGGCTCGAGGTCGTCGACCACCTGCCTTCGGAGGTTGTTTCGGATTTAGGCGTACAGCTTGTTTGGACTTCGCCACTTCCAAGGCCAAATCTTCACGAAGACGTTTGTTTTCTGCGATCATGTTCTCCAACCTTTGTTCATTTTGCTTTGCTTGTCCCATGATCGCTTGCATTGCTTTATGCTCTGGAGTCGAGGGTGAGGCAAAATTCAGAGCGCGTCTTACGGGGATGGTGTCTGGTCCAAGCATGCTTGGTGGAGTGAGGTCGTCTCTCTGCGTGGTTTCATCAGTGATTATTGGAGGGTCCTCCGTCACGCCCGCCATGGATATGCTTGAGTATTCCCATAGACGGCGCCAATTGTGGAGAAGTGGTTTGGAAATACTCTTCTGATCCTGGGGGACGCTCGTGATCCACTGATAGTCACCTGAAAAGGAATAAACACTCCGGTCGGGGGTGCCGTAATTAGCACTCCGACGGACAAGTCAGTCTCAACTCTCAAGATTACTTATATTCTAAGTTAAGCACAACAATTTTCACATACCTTTCTTGGTCTGTTGTTCCTTTATTTATGCTCGTTTCTTGGGCCTCGGGGCCGGGTCCACTTTTCACTCATTATCCTTTTATTTACTCGGCTCTATAGTTCAGTATTTACTCGGCTTATCTGTTTTATTCGGTCCTGATCGTGCAGGAAAGAGCCGAGTAATATCTGTCTTCTAGATTACGCTTCTGATTCTTCCAATTATCCGGCCCCCACACTAATTATAATAAATTAATTACATTAATCTACAACAATGATACAAGGATGCACAAGGGTTGCATGCACAATATCCAAGAACAGCTCTGTCTGCCTAGGCTTGCTCTATTTCACCTTCAGCCACTGCCCTCTGTTTTCTGCAAAATACACTGCTGACCAAACATTGATGATTGGCCGGCCCTCAATGAAGCCTAGCCAGGGCCTAAAGAAGGCCGATCGTGCCTCAATTTCATGTAAAATTTTGTTTTGTGCTTTGAAGTGAAAACAGTGCAGATAAAGTGTTCTGAACTCTGTTTGTCCCTCTCACACTTCTCTATCATGGGAAAGCCTCAAGAGAATGTTGGAATTATTTTCCAAAACCATCAATGAGCAACTTGATTACTTGATGATTTCAGGTACAATTTGGACAAAAATCAATAAATGCAATGAACGACAACCACCACTCCCTCCTATCATAGAGTGAACTCAAAGAGGGAGGTAGAGACACTTTAAGATTCATCAAAACATCATGAATTGATGTAAGACAACCCTTGACACAATGGACTCGGCATAACGTCCGGCTGAACCCCAAGCAATATAACTCATTTTTCTTTATGTAAGTTGGTTCAATTTAAGCCAAATTCATTATTCTTTGCTATCCTTTAATCTATTAAGTCCAAGATGATTGTTACATCCACTAAAGATTACATCCACTGAGTGAGAAATATGTCAAACGGGTGGTGATTCTTAACATGAAAAAGAGACTACACCGTTGGCAATGAATCTCCGTAGAGATTAAGCCATTAAGCATAAATTGCTAGTTCACGTTTTGAATAACTGTCAGTCAATTGAAATAATTCTCAAATGAAAGAAATGAATGGAAAGTTGATTATTAAAGTGAGGTTCTTAAACATGGATATTAGATAAAGAAAAGCTAAGAACAATATACAACAAGCTATGTATGCAAACTTATGAGGCAACAATTAAGCTAATCAAGGTATGAACTATTTAAACAACTTAGAACAACCCTAAAATAGCCCTCAAGAGATGAAAAAGTGGCTCAAAGTGCATGAAAAGAGCCTAAAAAGCTAATCAACAAAGAAAGAAAACAAAGCTAGTAAACAAGAACAAAGAGGGGTGGTTAACCCATCCACTTTTGAGACTTTAAAGCATGATTTTTAGCGTCTTTTTAACTCTGAAACTCAATTTAGAAAGCAAAGAAAAAGAGTGTAAAAGTGACGGTTTGAGCTATAGGTAAAGGTATAAGAAAGAGTGTAAACTCTCTCTCCCCTTTTGGTAGCTCTCCAAACCCAATCTCAAACACTTGGAAGAGAATCAAAACAACACAAAACTAAAAGAACTAGATAGCAATAGATAGAACAAAGAGTAAAAGAGAGGATGACAAGCTTATACCTCTCAAAGAAGTGAGCTTTTGCATATGAATCAAACTTAGTCCCAACACACTCTCAAGCTTGAATTATGGTGTTCAAGGCTCAACCAAGGTTTTTAGGCTAAGGTGTGAAAGTGTATATGGTGTATGGATATAGAGTCAAGGTGATAGGCTTGTTCAAAGGGTTACTTGCACAAGAAGAAGGAGAAAAAGGAGCTCTCAAGAAGGTGTAGAGATTTTTTAGAAATTCTTCAACCCTCAAAACAGAGATATATGGCCGTTTTTATAGAATTTGAGCAAGAAGGGTCATAAATATCTTCAAAAATGGACAGCTGGCGGGCTCACGCCCAGAATAGTGTTTCTCGCTACTAAGGCATGGTCAGCCTTCAATAGCTACGGCCGGGCCTCAATGTGTTCCTCTGTTTTTCTACTTCAGACTCAGCATAGGGTGGCACAATGTGTAAAAATAGATTTCTTGGGTAAAATCTATGGGAATATGGGAGGTTTGGGATTGTTTTGAAGCTTAAACATGGCCTTTTCGTTGAGACCTCGAACCATGCACAACACCACTTTTATCATCGAGTATATCGGACAAAGCGTTCGAGCCTTGCGGGCTGTCAAAAATAGGGTGTCCATAGTTGCTCCTCTTTGACAAAGCTTGAAATCATAAAGTGACACGAGTGAATGTCAAAGCCCAGAGATGATCCATTTGACAAGGCCGGATGGCTTGAGCAAGAAATCAAGACATAAGTGCAAAGATTGAACTCGAGGGCAAAACACAAACAAAATGCAGCAAATAACTTATAATCATGCAATGAAACATAAAGTAAATGAAGCAATGAAACAATGCTACAATCTAAACAAGAATACAACATTTGAATGAAAATACAAATCAAAGTAAAACAAATCCTGCCACGTCTCACACGGAAAGAAGTGAATACATAGGCACGTCTCGTGTGAAAAGGACAAAGAAAGAACAAACCAAACTACGTCTCATGTAGAAAGGATGTAAGAAAATACAAACCTAACTACGCCTCGCGTAGGAAGGGTGAAGGGTGACGCAACCATCGAGCGCACCCAAGGTCTCAATCAAGATCCTAACGCATCTCACGCGATAGAAAGAAGGGTGGCGTGAACAAACAGGCACATCTGATGTTTTTAACTGAGGTAAACAATCCTCACTCGTCGCATGCGAGAAGAGAAAAGGTGGTGTAAACAACAGACGCACCCACTATTTTTAACCGGGGTAAAAAATCCTAATGTGTCGCACGCGAGAGGAGGAAAGGTGGTGTGAACGAATAGGCACACTTACTGTTTTTATACCAAGGTAAACAATCCTAATGCATCATACGCGAGAGGAGGAAAGGCGGTGTAAACAACGGGCGAACCCGCTGTTTTTAACTGAACATTCCTAACGCGTCACACGTGAGAAGAGGAAAGGTGGTGTGAACAACGAGCGCATCCACTATTTTTAACCGAAGTACAATCCTAACGCGTTGCATGCGATAGAAGGAAAGGTGGTGTGAACGAACAGGCGTACTGTATTGTAGACGTGCCCCGAGGACTCCCGGGCTCCACGCTGCGAAGGCGCGAAATCTCGTTTTGTTCTCTAGCTACTACAGTTCGGACTCAATGTCACGGTTTTGAATCTAATCTCACAAAGTGCAATGCGAGACCGGTAAATCACCAAAGAGTCTAAATCTAGCAAATCGTTTTGAAAAACTAATTTTTATAAACAAGTGCCAAACATGGACTGCTTTGCCAGATACAGAGTCGTCATCTAAATGTTTTATTTTTGGGAAATTTAGGAAACCTTGACTCGCGCCTAAGGTCACGTGTCCGTCATCACCAAAGTTTCCTCGGCTTGGGAACTTGGGTACAAGAGGGGAAGGTCATGCAATGAGCACCCCCGCTCGCCCGATCCGGAGGAGTACGACCCGCAGGAGCATATTCTACCTCCTAGCACCTTCCACAACTTCATGGACTTTGTATGTCGGGCGTCCGCAGACCTGCTGCTTTGGGAGCTGGAGTCCCATCTATCTCATCGCGTGCATGAGGTGCGTACTTTACTTTTGCATTTCTCGCACATTCCATGTTTTCGCTATATATCATATCTGCTCGTTCTGAACATATTCACATACACAACACTCCACTCATTCTGAACACACGGTTTATACACAGCATTTTGCTAATTTGGCACACAGCTCACCACATAACACTTTGTTAATTCGGCACATAGCTCATTTTGGGCACACAACTCATTATACTGCTCAATCTGAACACATAGTTCATAGCATAGCATTCTGTTTAATTGGCACACAGCTCATAGCACTGCTCAATCTGAACACACAGTTCATAACACAGCATTCCGTTTAGCTGGCACACAGCTCATAGCACTGCTCATTCTGAACACGCGGTTCATAACACAGCATTTTGTTTAATTGGCACACAGCTCATAACACTGCTCAATCTAAACACGTAGTTCATAACACAACATTCTGTTTAATTGGCACATAGCTCATAACATTGCTCAATCTGAACACGTAGTTCATAACACAGCATTCTGTTTAGTTGGCACACAGCTCATAACACTGCTCAATCTGAACACGCAGTTCATAACACAGTATTTTGTTTAATTGGCACACAACTCATAACACTGCTCAATCTTAACACGTAGTTCATAACACAACATTCTGTTTAGTTGGGACACAGCTCATAGCACTGCTCAATCTGAACACGCAGTTCATAACACAGTATTCTGTTTAGTTGGCACACAGCTCATAGCATTGCTCAATCTGAACACACAGTTCATAACGCAATATACTTTTTCATAACATAGCACACTGCTCAATCTGAACACGCAGTTCATAACACAGTATTTGGTTTATTGTCATAACATAGCACACCGCTCAATCTGAACACGCAGTTCATAACGCGATATACTTTTTCATAACATAGCACACTGCTCAATCTGAACACGCAGTTCATAACACAGTATTCGGTTTATTGTCATAACATAGCACACTGCTCAATCTGAACACGCAGTTCATAACGCGATATACTTTTTCATAACATAGCACACTGCTCAATCTGAACATGCAGTTCATGACACAGTATTCAGTTTATTGTCATAAGATAGCACACCGCTCAATCTGAACACGCAGTTCATAACGCGATATACTTTTTCATAACATAGCACACTGCTCAATCTGAACACGCAGTTCATAACACGGTATTCGGTTTATTGTCATAACATAGCACACCACTCAATCTGAACACGCAGTTCATAACGCGGTATACTTTTTCATAACATAGCACACTGCTCAATCTGAACACGTAGCTCATAACACAGTATTCGGTTTATTGTCATAACATAGCACACTGCTCAATCTGAACACGTAGTTCATAACGCGATATGCTTTTTCATAACATAGCACGCTGCTCAATCTGAACACGCAGTTCATAACACAGTATTCGGTTTATTGCACACTTCTCAATCTGAACACACAATCCATAACACAATATACTTTTTCCTTGGCACGCAGCTCATATTTTTTCATTTTGAACACACAGCTCACACTTTTCAAATTTGAACACACAGCTCATACTTTTCAATCTAAAACTGAATACATCTGTTCATTCTAAATAAAGGTATCCTCCCGTTTCACACGGGGTTATGGATCGATCATTGCGAGGGAGTGGTATATGGAGCTCCCAGACATTGTCCGACATATTGTGGACGAGGCTGGGTTTGGCCCATTCTGTGCGGGATTGTCGCGTCATCCAGTGAGCAGGACCCTCTTGGGCGCACTTGTAGAGGGATGGTGGGACACCACCAACTCTTTCCATTTTTCAACCATCGGGGACATGACGATGACCCCATATGAATTCTCCATGCTGACGGGCCTTGACGTGGCAGGCTGGCCGATCCCATACGATGTAGATATGGGTGAGTGGGAGGCCACTTGGATTTATCTGCTCGGAGCCCGTTCGCTGATCGACAGATCATCAGGCAGGGTCAGGTACACCTGGTTCTCCGAGCGGTACATGAGGACTACGCCCATGACCATTGAGGCCATACAACAGTATGCCCCGGGATTTTTGATGTTCCTCATCGGGACCACTCTATTCTCCGACAGGGGGAACACAGTCGGGCTTTACCTTCTAAGTGCCCTGGTGGACCTATCACAGGTCAGTCAGTATAATTGGGGTGGCGCTGGCCTCGCTACCCTTTACTGCTATATGAGCGCGACCTCCCGAGAGCGGGGGACCATAGTAGGTGGCTACTGGCGAGCCTGGGAGGTACATTCTACTCTCTTGATTTACATTTCTGCTTTTAATTATCTGTACACTGCACACTGCACATAGCATTCTGCACTCGGCATTCTGCACTCAGCATTCTACATTTTCTGATTTTCAATATCTGTACATTGCGTGCTGCACACAGCACTCTGCACTCGGCATTCTACACTCAGCATTCTACATTTTCTGATTTTCAATATCTGTACACTGCATTCTGCACTCAACATTCTACATTTTCTAATTTTGTATTTGGATTCTGCACTTATCATTTTGCATTCTATATATCTTGTACTTTGATAGCCACTGCCTTGCCTTTCACAGTTGTGGGTTTACGCGTACTTCCGGCCATTAGCCCCTGAGCTCGAGGTCGAGGCACCTCTTGCGATCCCCTACTCACGCAGATTTGAGGGTCGGTACTGGCCTAGGCCTCAGGAGACTCAGCTCTACCTTCGGCAATTCTTCGATACTATACGGGCAACGGAAGTGATCCAGAACTCTTAGTTCTTCATGCTTTCAGCTTTGATTCATCTTGCATATTTATGACATCTAATCAATTTATGCACTTGTTACCTGCAGGTGACCTGGCAGCCTTGGATCGACATGCCAGGGAATCCTCGATTTTTGTTTGCTGGGGCATGGGGCTCCTCCCAATGTAGGGTCTTGTTTCTCGGAGAGCGTTTCATGCGCCAGACGATGGGCAACTCCAATCAGGACGTCCCTTCACTGCCTCCACCAGAGATGCGGTCCGCAGGAGGTCTCACACCCCGGAAGGCGGAGGACCTTATATTGGGTATTGACGCGATCCTTTTCGTGGAGGGGGATTACGCGACATATCGCCATACGTACCTGATGCCTCCGCTGCCAGGTGTCCGTACCCCCAGGAGGAGAGTTACTGACATGCCTTCCTCAAGTCGTGCCCGAGCCGGAGACATTCTTTCATAGCAGCGGGGCAGGCACATCGAGAGCCAGGACTGGAGGGATGCCCTCGACTTGGCAGTATGCTGGATGGCTAGATCTTCCGACCGAGCTGACAGGCTGGCAGTATGGGACTTCTTACCCGATTCCACTGGAGCCTCCGATGCCCGACCATCGATACGTCAGTGACCTTGACTCACCACCAGTATATTTTAGAGTTTTCATTTATCACTCAGATATTTAGACATTCATTCATTCATTCACTGATGACTTGAACTTGTGTCTGCAGCCTCCCAAGGAGTATACTGAGGGCTTACTCAGAGTGGTGGCCTCACTCGAGAGTATGGTTCTGTAGAGGGAGACGCTGCTATATGCCTCCGGTGTTTGGGTACTTTTCAATTTCCTTGCATTTATTATACTTCTGATGACATATGGAAACTGAACATTTCACTCATTGATTCATTGTATGTGTAGAGCACATCTAACACATCATATTCACATACTATATCTGCATGCGCCCACTTTATGTATCATTATCGCATCTGCATCTGATATACATACTGGCTGATGCATTCAAATTGTCCTTTTCAGGTCCCACCTCTACAAACTGGGCCATCCAGGCCTTCTTGAGCGGCTAGGAGAGGAGTCTCAGCATGTGGCCTGAGGGGACGCAGAGCACCTGTTAGACAGGATGACAAGTCTAGCGAGGAGGAGGAGTCAGCACATCCACAGTCAGAGACATCTGCAGGCAGGGATGACGGCTCTGGTTCCAGTTCTGAGGGCGGAGGTGACGCCGAGGAGGATTCCGAGGACGGTGACTCCGATTTAGATGAAGGTGCCGGTGGCACAGAGGCTGCTCAGCCGAAGAGGGTGAAGAGGGCCTCTCGGTCTTGAGCTTGATAGCACTGATGCAGATATTCCTGCATTATTTTTCTTTTGACATGTAGTTGTAGCACATTGTACAGCTTAGGCAGTTTTATTTTCTTCAAAACTTGTACCCTGTTGTAAAATGTTGTAAAAAGGAAACATAATGGAATGGAAACGACTTTTCATTCAAAAAGTGTTGTATTTGTATACTAAGCATCGCATCGCATCATTTTGCACAAAAAAAATGGATTGAATGGAATTTGAACATCGTGCATTGCCAAGTCAGGTAATGAACCGACGCAACAAAACGACTCAATCCTAAAAACAACAACAAGACTTTAACAAGGTTACAACTTGATAAGCGAAGAGTAACAACTCGATAAATAAAGAGCAACAACTCGATAAACAAAAAGCAATAACTCGACAAACGAATGAGCAACAACTCGATAAGCAAATGAGCAACAACTCGATAAACAAATGCATTTTAGACAAACAAAGCAACGAAATGCATCCGAAATAGAGGTAAACTCAGACCTTCAGCACTCTCTGCACACAGGATAGCTAGAGACTGTTCTGGAGGCAAGGAAAAGGCTGTAGACAACTTTTGCTCCATGGCCGACCACCAAAAGTGGTTGGCCGACCACTTTTTTGGCCTAGAGACTAGAAAAGTAGCTAGCCAACCAGAAAAATTGGCTGGCCGACCAGAAAAAGTGGTTGGTCGACCAGTTAGCCTGGGGACCTCCAGTTTTCTGACACTTGTCCTCTAAATAGTGCCTTATCCTTCATAAAGGTTCTAACTTCGTAGTTTCCTCATTTTAACTCAGTTTTGCACCAAAATGGAGGCATTTCTCGTCCAAAATCTCACAAATTGGATCGCCAACTTAGATGGCTCGGAAAAGCTGAACTTCTGGGATTTCGGCATAAATGCATTATTCACGCTGAGTCGCACCCCGTTATGTCTTCCATTCCTTCATGCCGCGGCAAGGTTTTGGAATCCGGTAACCCACGTCTTTAGCTTTGGTGGACAAGAGATATGTCCTACTTTCGAAGACTTCCAAGCTCTATTGGAGTCCGAGCGCGAGGAAGAGATTTTGCCACAATTCCGTTTCGGTCACGTCCAAGCCTTAGGACGGATGTGCGGGCTTACTTTGCACGACGCTCGTTCATTGATTTGTGATGGAGTGCTGGACATTCCGAGCTTGGTTCGTCGTTTTTCTAATGCTGGCGACCGCGGCGACCATGACTGGCAGGGTTTCTGGCGACATGTACTTTGCTTATGTATGCTGTCACATTTCTTGCTTGCCCCAGGCTCTGGAGGGTTTAGTGCTCGTTTGATTGAGGTTGTCGAGGGCTTGAAAGAGGGCAAAAACTGTATCGCCATGACACTAGCCGAGACATTGATGGGTTTGGACACTTTCCATCGTCAAGAGACGACTAGATTCGCGGGGAGTCCCCTACTGCTGCAGGTAATGTTTCCCACCCTATCTGACCTGTATTTCTCACATCACTCGACCCTCAAGCTCGATTTTTCTCTCAAAACTCTCCTCTCACTTTTCTCTTCACATGCACCTCTCTATTCTTTAATCTCTCATTTTTCATCCCTTCCTAGATATGGTTGATGGATAAATTAAGGGTTGTGGACTCATGCCCAGCATATTCAGCTCGCAGCTATTTCTTTCAGCGACGTTTAGTCGATGCCCCTGATGAGGGACGGTGGTACGAATGGATGAGTAGTTTGACTGCTCTTGACATTGCTTGGCGCTGCCCCTAGCTTAATCTACCGGCGATGAGCTACAACATGACTCGTCGGTCTGGGATTCAGTTGATCGGTCTGACGCACTGTGTCCTTTACTTTCCGTTTCGAATCCAGTGTCAGCTTGGACATGATCAAACTTGCCCGGAGGAAGGGATAGAGTACCCTGTTGCATTTCTAGTCCGAGGCGCACAGCTAGCTCGGTATGCCACGACATGGAGGACGAGAGAGCTTCTGGCCCCCGCTCCCACTTTCAGTTACACCCTCTCTGATGAGTGCATGGCTTGGCTTGATGACGAGGCGCAGACCGGGCCTACTTCGGCATCAGAGGCTTCGACAAGCTCTGGGAGGGGACGCAGGAACACCTGACTATGCCCCGAATTTTTTTGCTTTAATCAGTGTTTTCAAGTTTTCTTTATGAATGTAATAAAAGCAACTTCAATTTGTATTCAAGAGTAGGAGAGTTCTGTATTGAAATCAATGTAATTGAAGGTTGTGAGTACTAAAAATTTTTCGTTTGGTCCAAAAATGGTCTAAGTCGTAAAAAGATTAATTTGAGCAAAATCAACTTTTATTAAAACTTTTCAAAACCATTTTCGATATGGATCAAAACTGGACATGTCCGATATCTATCACTGAGATATATAATCCCGAATCCTCAGCAACTGGAAAGTTGCCCCTAGTCTGAATAGCACTGCATTGGAGATCACAAACTGAGGTCTTGAATGCAGAATAGACAAAGATGACCAAACATGATCACATGGACAAAGTTGATCGGGGAAGTGTTTATGGTTGGACTTCAGAATGACGTTGCCTACGTATCCCAAAGATGGGAATCAAGCCTTACGTAGTTCGGTTCGGGTTCACTCGTGTATTAACTCTCTCCTTTTGTGCTCTAACTTTTGCCAAGGCCGCCCTTTCGGGGTTTTCAACCTTGCGAGCTCAGTTTTTATTATTTCAAATTTTTTGTGCTCTAACTTTTGCCGAGGTCGCCCTTTCGGGTTTTCAGCCTAGCGAGCCACTTAGGGAAAGTATTTCTTCAACTTGTCCATGTTAATCGGTTGGGAGAACTCTAGGCCATCTAGGTCCATCAGAACGACAGCTCCACCTGACCAGATAGACTTAATGATGTAAAGACCAGTCCAATTGGGTCTGAACTTGCCCCTAGGGTCGTGGATCGGAGCTCGGTTGTCTTTGAGCACTAAATCTCCTTCTTTCAAATTCCTGGACTTAACCTTCTTGTTGAAAGCCTTGGCAATTCTGCGTTGATAACCCCGAACATGGTACAGTGCTTTTATCCTTCTTTCATCAAAGAGCATAAGTTCTTCGAACCTGCTTTGCTGCCAATCTGCCTCAGCTATCTGACATTTAGCCAAAACCCGTAGTGAGGGAACTTCAACTTCGATAGGCAAAACAACCTCCATCCCATAAACCAAAGAATACGGAGTTGCTCTAGTAGAAGTTCGAATTGAAGTCCGGTAGCCCCATAGAGCAAATGACAGCTTATCTGGCCAGTCTCGGTAGGTTTCCACCATCTTCTACAGTATATGCTTAACGTTCTTGTTGGTGGCCTCAACTGCTCCGTTGGTCTGCGGCCGATATGTGGACAACTTATGAAAAGTCACATTATACTTCTCCAACAAATCGATCACCTCTTTCTTGAAGTGGGAACCATTATCCGAAATAATCTCAATCGGAACCCCGTAGCGACAGATGATGTTGTTCCTGATGAACTTAGCGACATGCGATGCCTTTAACACTGCATAGGATTGGGCCTCAATCCACTCATGCCCATTGGACCCCTTTGGAGTGACAGCCCTAATTACATCAATCCCCCAGACTGAGAATGGCCATGGCGAAGTCATGTTGTACAGCTTTGACGGCGGAATGTTTATAAGGTTCGCATGGATCTGACATTTGTGACATCGTCGAACAAAGCCAATACAATCCTTCACCATTGTGGACCAGTAATGACCCTGTCTAAGGATCTTCCAAGCTAGCATCACCCCGTTCATATGCGCTCTGCACTCTCCTCCATGGATAGCCTCCATCAGGCGCTTGGATTCTTCAGCATCAACACACAGTTTATGCATCCTGAGATGACCTCTTTTGTACAGTTTACCCCCTCAGACGATGAACTGAGCAGCCATTCTTCGAATTGCCCTCTTATCTTTGGTATTTGCCCTTGGTGGATACGCCTCTTTTTCTAAGAAGTTCCAGACATCGTAATACCAGGGATTCTCATCTTGTACCTCATCTATGGCGGCAATCAGCTCGTAGGCCGGCACAAATTTCTATTCGATGATGATCGGACGCATCCGAACTCCGAAAGGGATGTCTATCAAGGAAGATAGAGTTGCTAGTGAATCTGTGAACCTGTTGTTCTCTCTTAACAGATGGGGGAAATTCAGTTTCTCTAACCGAGGAATTAGCATGTCCAAGGTCTAATGGTAGATTCTCATCTTTTCTTCTTTAACTTTCCAATCTTCTTTAGCTTGAGATACAACAAGGTTCGAGTCCCCGATGACATCCAACCATTTTGCCCCTAGTTCTAGGGCAGCTTCTAAACCGGCAATACATGTCTCATACTCTACCTCATTGTTCGATACTCTAAACTAGAGTGTGAATGCTAGAGGTATACGGAAATTGTCGGGTGCTATCAGCAACACCCCTATCCCATACCCGTATTGGTTTAACGCTCCGTCAAAATACATCATCCAAATCTCTTCTTCGACATGCAAAATGGCCTCATCTGGGAATAGGTACTCAACTGCTTCATTCCCTTCAACTGGGTGATCGGCTAGGAACTCCGCTACCGCTATCCCTTTTACTGACTTCCACGTTACATACTTCAGATCGAATTCGGAAAGCAGAAGCAACCAGCAGGCTAGCCTACCCATAAGTGCTGGTTTCTCGAAGAGATATTTGATGGGATCTAATCTCGAAACCAGTTTTACAGAGTGAGCTAACAGGTAATGCCATAGCTTCCTGGTAGCCCATACCAAGGCCAAACAAGCCTTCTCCAGGGGAGTGTAGCGGGTCTCGTAATCTAGCATTTTCTTGCTCAGGTAATAGATAGCTTTCTCCACCTTGTCCTCAGACTCTTGTGTAAACATGCAGCCCATTGTAGTTTCAGTCACTGAAAGGTACAGAATCAACGGTTTCCCCGGCTCAGGCGGTGACAACACAGGTGGGTTTTTGTAAATATTGCTTGATCTGCTCGAAAGCTGCTTGGCATCAGCCGTCCCATTGGAACTTCTTTCCCTTTTTCAGGAGACCAAAGAGTGGTTCACAAGTCAAGGTTAATTTAGCAATAAACCGTCTTATGAATTGCACTTTACCTAGAAAGCCTCGCACCTCCTTTTCAGTCCTCGGTGGTGGCATTTCTAAGATGGCCTTGATTTTAGAAGGATCGACCTCGATACCTCTCTATGTGATCAAGAACCTCAGCATTTTTCCTCCTGTAACACCAAACGTACACTTCTGAGGATTCAGCCGCAACCGATACTCTCTGATCCGTTGGAAGAATTTCTACAAGGCGGTGTAGTGGCCCTCTCTCTCCTTGGACTTGACAATCATGTCGTCCACATATACCTCCACCTCTTTATGGATCATGTCATGCAATATTGTGGTTGCAGCCCGTTGATATGTAGCCCCAGCGTTCTTCAGCCCAAACGGCATCACCCTATAACAATAGGTTCCCCACGGGGTGGTGAAAGCCGTCTTCTCCCGGTCTTCGGGTGCCATCAAACTCTGATTGTAGCCTGAAAACCCATCCATGAATGAAAGCAGCGCATGCCCTGCAGTGAAGTCCACTAACTTATCAATATGCGGCAGAGGAAAGTTGTCCTTCGGACTGGCTTTGTTCAAATCCCTGAAGTCCACACATACCTGAATTCTGCTATCCTTCTTCGACATTGGAACTATATTGGCCAACCAAGTTGGGTATTCGGATACTAGCAGGAACCCTGCGTCAATTTGCATGGTGACCTCTTCTTTGATCTTGAGAGCCCAGTCAAGGCGGATCCTTTTGAGCTTCTGCTTAATAGGTCGGGCCTCTAGGTCAAGAGGGATCTGGTGCTGTACAATCTCAGGATCGATTCCAAGCATGTCTTCGTAGGACCACACAAAAACATCTTTGAAATCTTTTAACAAAGCGACTAAGCGCTCGCGCTCCTCCGAAGGAAACGTGGACACAATCTGGACCAGCCACGGGTCCTTCTCAGTACCAACGTTAATTGTGGTGATTTCATCAACCAAGGGTTTTACAAACCTCTCCTGCTCTTGATCAAGAAAAAAATTCAAAACCGGAGGGATTTCTTCCTCGTCGTTTTCATCGAAATTTGAAAGTCTTGATTAATGCAATAAATTAAGGGCACAAAAAAGTACTAGAAGGCCACAGCTGGACAATTCTCATTAATCACTTCCAAGTCGCCTGATTCCTCTGTTACAACAAACTCAAAGGAAAAAGAAAAAGAAAAAGACGACCTAGACAGGACTGTGGCATCCGGGCATTCACCCCCAAGAATACTGGACTCAGACTCAGACGAGTTGGAACCTGATTTCGACTTTACGGACTCAGTGGAATCAGATTCCGGCTCACTACTTGACCCGGTGCTGCTTGATAAGAATCCCTCCTCGTATTTCCAGACGAGGGAGGGTGCAATGGATGCGTCCAGAATGTTTGAAGGTGAGCTCACAGCCGTTTCATTGCCAATCATGAACACTGAGAGGTCATCCCCCAAGCACTCTTGTACGATCTGAGGATCTAAGAGTAGACAAGCCAGCGCTACCCCCATTTCAAACTCTGCTCTCTTGAAAACCTCCTCTTTGTACTGTTTAGCCTAAGCTATCGGGTCTATCTTCTCTTCAGCAACATCATCCCTGGACAGTTGCAAGTCAAAGAAAATCTCAAACCCTGACAAGCGCCTCCTCTCTGCATTTAGCCATGGCTCTGGGAAGCCGCAGAATGGGAAGTCTTCTCCCTCCTGGACAAAGCGTCCGTTCAGGGTGCCCTAAATGGGCCGGTGCACCAACTCATAAGGTTTCCCGATTTGCTTGGCTCTGGCCTTTCCGACCATCTCTTTGCTTTTCTTTACCCAGTCCTCCTTGGTAGGCAGATAACCTAAACCAAAGGTATGTGGGTTATGCGGCACTTCGGCTGATACTGCAACGCCTTTCCGGCCACTGCGCCCTAATCCCATCCCGGGGATGTGCTGGAGCTTGTTCATGACGTACACAAACTGTGCGCTGACATATAACCCCTCATCAATAGCTAAGATGTTCTGTACAACCCGGGCCTCGACTAGGGTAAATCCTGATAGGAACACATCCTCCGTGCTGTGTTCGATCTCCAGAATCGGTGTAGACACCTCTGGCGGTGGATGGATTGAAGAATTCCCAAAAAATATAGCCACCCCCTTCCCGTGGGGGTACTTCAGCATCTGATGCAGGGTGGAAGAGACTGCCTTCACCTGGTGCAGCCACGGCCGCCCTAAGAGTAAGTTGAAGGTTGCGGGAACGTCCAAGACATGAAAGTCAATATTCTGTTGTCCTGGATCAACTTGAGTCTGAATCTGCACAGTCCTCATCATTTCTCTGCTGGTATTGTCATATGCCCGTATCATCTGGGCAGTAGGCACAAAGTCGGCGGGCTTCAACCCGATTGCATATGTCGTCCTCGACGGACACACGTTGATAGTAGATCTCGTGTCAACAAGAACTCCTAGTATCCATTTATCTCTACATTCTACCGAGATGTAGAGAGGTTTGTTGTGGTTTGCGCCCTCAGGCGGCAGCTCCTTGTCAGTGAAGGTCAACGCCGGGGAAGCTCCTCCCGGAAAGACCAATCCTACCAGCTGCTCAGGCGTGGTGTCAATTGAAAGTTTGGCCTTGTCCATCGCAGAAAGGACAACTTGTCTATGAACTCTTGAAGCCATAAGCAGTCCCCAAATAGAGATGTCTGCTTGTATCTTCTTATGCTGTTTCAGCACAGCCTCCTCTTCGAGTAACTTTTCTTTCTACTTTTCTGCCTCCTTGTCCTTCTCGGATGCCTCTGGTTGATCTAGGTGTGGGGGCTTGAAATACCGCCCACTCCTGGTCATGTGGTCCACTTCCCCAATATACCAGGTACATCCGGCTGGTTGTTCTCCCAGTTTTCGTCAGTGTGGGCAAGACATAGGTCGTCATCTTCCGACCACATACCGTTGGCCATCGACAAGCAGCTATCTGGTTCTGTTGCATCTATTCCTGTGTGCACAGCACATTCCATTCTCGTGCTCATAGCACATTCCGTTCCCACAGGGGCTTTGGCCTTCCTGGCCCTCTCTAGATCTTCAATCTTTTCCTGTTCAAACTATTTTAGTGCAACCTGCTGCTCAGTATCCTTTGTACTCAAAATGCTCTAATCCCGAGCAAAAGTCTTAACATTGGTGCTCTCTGGCGGTTCTCTCTGTTCCTCGGCCATTCCAGCCACTGTTGATGTCCCCGTATCTGACGGACCCCATTCTGGCTGAGGCTGCTCAATAATATCCGGCTTGTCGCTAAGCCACCCTGTAGCTTCTACTGACCCTTCCAGATCAAACCAGTTGACAGTCACGTCTCCCGGATCCTGTTCATTGGAGAATTATAGATTCGATATATCCTCCTTCAGTTTCGCTAGGTCATCTAGCCCCTGATTAGGTCCATCATCTCGAACTACATAGATCTCTGCCCCCACTGGCAATTCCATCCTTGGCTTAGGCTGATCCGTTGGTGTGATATAACCGCTCGGGTTGTACTCAAAACTCAGAAACCCCTCAGGCTCTGAATCCTCATTACTATCTGCCTCAGCAGTCATCTCAATTCTCTTCTATAGGAACCACCACCAGTTCAGGTTGGGTTTGGGAGATGTCTATCATGCACAAATCAGTGCTGTCAAGAACGAACGCCTCCGGCTTGGGTAGGTGAGAAGGGGTGATATATATGTTCGGGTCATACGGGATGGCCGAGGTTTGGATTAGATTGATGTGTTTGGGAGGTGGAGCTTGGTTATGTGGTGGGAGAGGGTTGGTTGTGACATTTGGTTTCTCCGGAGGCATAATCACCCTGTTGTCAATGAGATCTTGAATCGCATGATGCAATCGAAAGCACTAGTCAGTTTGTGACCATGCTGTTGGTGATAGGCGCAGTACTTCACTGGGTTATGGGAAGGAGAAAGTTTTCTGGTAAGGGCTGCGGCTCTAGGGGCTTTAAGTGCCCTTTCTTGATCAAAACCCCCAAAGCCTTGGACAAAGGCATGTATAGTGAAGTGAAGATTCTTTGGCCTCGGGGGGCATATCTGGCTGTTTACGAGCTACTTCCGGACATACCGGTAAAGGGTAAAGCTGCAAGGGCTTTTGGAGTGGTGGTGGTGACCATTCCTACATCTGAAGATCTGGCAACTGCAACATTGCTTGTGCCTGCATTCGTACTGCGGTTGAATGCCCTCCTGGGCTGCTCTCTTTCAGGGTCAATCAGACCTTGTTTCATTGCGTCCTCGATCTGCACCCCAATCTCATGTAAATCTGCAAAGGTGGGTAGGGGGAGGACGATCATCTTTTGCATGAGCTTCGGTTGGAGGTTGCGCATAACCATCCGTATCTGATCTTTATCAACGGGCCTGATGGTCATCATCGAGGCTTTAGCCCTCCAGCGAGTCACAAAATCGAAGAAGCTCTCCTTCAGATCTTGCCTGGTTGTCTCGAGATCACGAGTTGTGACCTCGATTTGTGTATTGTAAGAGTATTGAGCTATGAAGGCCTCAGTCATCTCCTCCCAGTTCCTTTTAACAGAGTCTTCCAGTTTTGCATACCAAATAGCCGCTACACCCAACAGGGTCCGGCCAAACAGAGAAAGCTTCTGTAATCTGGAAAGGCCCATCGACCTTAGTATATCCGAGAACAGCCACAGGTGCACCATAGGATCCCAGACCCATCAAAGCGGTCTATGTGCGGCATCTTAAATCGGTCCGGCAGCATCACTGCCGAGTCGGTATATCGATTCTCTATATCCGGAATGGAATGAACTCCTTGAGACTTCTTGAAGAGCTTTTCTTGCTTGCTCACTTTTAACGCCATTGGATCCACCTCGAACTCAAACGGTGAATCCACTAGGTTAGTGGGCGTTTTGGATAGCTGGGGTAGGATTGGGGGCGGAGCTGGCCCCGTTGGAATGTCCGTATTTTCCTGGACATTTGGCGTCTCCCCGAGTATTGGAACTCTGGGTGGGGGAGGAGGTGTGTGCGAAGCAGATGCCCCGGTTTGCTGCTGTAGTCTGGCAATTAACTCTGCCTATTGGGTCACTACCTCGGGTTGACGTGCAGACACTTCTGCCAGACGGGCAGCATCCTGTTGCATGGCTTGCTTTCCTAGAGCTGACACATCATCTCTTCCATGCCTGTCATACTGTACTGATCTATCTTGTTAGGACCCTTTGTTGTCAAATTCCATGGATCAAAACTGAGGTTGTAACAAGATCAAGTTTTCCAGATTTTCCAATTTTGGTCTCCTCGCTCGAGCAGGGATTACAAGCTCACAGCATCTCTGCTTCGCCTGAAAAAAGTACTGGATGGTGTGATTCGGCACTCGAGCGTGGCAACTTCCGCTCGAGCGTGAAGCCTGTATGAATCACACAATTTTGAAGCCTCCGCTCGAGCGGGAATTCCCACGCTTGAGCAGACCGCGTGAACACAGATTCTATAAATTCGCGTGTTGGGTCAAATCTAGGATTACTACTTCCAGATCTTCTTTTTGGGTTCTAAGGTTTATATCTAGGGATATTTTGCTAGTTTTCTTTGATGTTTTCATTGAGTATTCAACTCATGGTTTAAGAAGCATACATCAAAGGTTTGTTTGTTTATTCTACAAAAAAAGAGAGAGTTGTTCTTCGGTGGATTCTGAAGAATTCGAGCCTGAAGCTTTGGTGGATTCCGGAGTGGCTCATCGTCAAGACAATTCCGAGGTGAAGACGGGGTTGGAAGAGGCACATGGAGGTTGGTTCAATTCGGGCATGGATTCGCTAGGTAATTGAGAGTATACCTGTGTAATTCTTTTATATCTTCTTAATGGATTGTTTTGTAGCTGTTGCTCGTGGTTTTTTTTATCACAATTGAAGGTGTCCAATTGTGGTTTTTCCACGTAAAATTGTTGTGTTGATTTGTCTTGATTGTTTGATTGAGATTGTTATATATTGCTTAAAATTGATACATAATCACAAATCAACATCTAGGAGATTTCTAGATTTGTCAATTGGTATCAGAGCAGGTCGCTCTATTTTTTTTTTTTTTTTGTTTTTTAAAACTTTTGAGCGAGATCTTGTTTGATTTGTGATAATGGATTCAATTCGTGAGGAAAATTCTATGGTTCGACCACCCCTACTTGACGGATCCAATTATTCTTTTTAGAAAGCTCGGATGAGATCGTTTTTGAAATCTATAGATGAAAAAGTTTGGCAATCTGTCATGAATGGGTGAACCGAACCAACAATTACCGTTGATGGAGTAACTTTCCCCAAACCAATTGATAAGTGGGACATAATTGATTACCAAAATAGCAGCTGGAATAGTAAAGCTATCAATTCTCTCTTTTGCACTGTCACACCTAAAGAGTTTAGTCGTATTTGTAATTGTGAAGTCACAAAAGAGGCTTGGGATATCTTACAAACTATTCATGAGGGCACTCCTTCTGTTAAATGCTCAAAACTTCAAAGGCTCACGTCTAGTTTCGAAAACCTTTCAATGAAAGATAGTGAGACCTTTGATGAATTTTATGCGAAGTTAAGTGACATTGTAAATTCCAGCTTCAATTTAGGTGAAAAAATACCAGAATCCAAAGTTGTGGGAAAAATTTTGAGATCCTTGCCCGATCGGTTCCAACCAAAAGTTACGGCTATTGAGGAGGCTCAAGATGTTGACAACCTCAAGCTAGATCAGTTGGTTGGAAATCTCCAAACTTATGAAGCACATAGGAATTTCAAAAAGAAACAAAAAGAAACTATTACTTATAGTAGTGCTCATAGAGTTGAAGAGGATTCTGATGAGGATTGTGAGATAGATTCCAAGATTACGGATGCTTTTATAAAACAATTTAAAAAATCTTTTCTGAAAAAGAATCCTAAACTTTTGGAATCTACTCATACTCATAAATCTAAAGGCAAAGATAAACTCAAAATTAATTCTCTAGCCAAGAAAGAGAAAGGAAAGATACAAGGGAACTCTGAAAGAGTGCAATGCTATGAATGCCAAGGATTTGGCCACTTTGCTTCAGAATGCCCCACTCGTTTGAGGAAGAAGAAAGCCCTCGCTATCACTTGGGATGATGAATTAGAATCTGATGAAGATGAAAGTGACAATGAAGATCAAAGTGAAGAGGGACATAAACAGTTCCTTGCTTTCATGGCGGCTTCCGAAACTGAAGGACAAACAGAGTATCCGAAGAGCCCGGTTGAGAATGCCACTGATGATGAATCCTCGGGAAGTGATGATGAAGAGCTTGAGCAAGCTTATGAAAAGTTGTATAAGGAATCTCTTAAGTTATCCAAATTGAATGACAAACTCACTATGAAACTCACAGCATGTGAAAGTGAGAATGTCAAACTAAAGGAGGAGATTTCCGAGACTAGGATTGATGCCATCAAGATAGCTAATGATCGACAAGCTCTTTGTGCAAAACTCTTGACTTGTGAGACAGAGAGGAACGAGCTACAACAAATCTATGCAACATATAAAGAAAATATTGAAACTCTCGAGATGTCTCAAGTTGCTTTGGAAGAACTAATGATCAAGAAAGAGGAAGAACTCAAGTGTGCTATGGCTACCATTGGTCTTTGGAACTGAGGATCAAAGACTTTGGACAATATCATTGGGTCTCAACAAATTTGTTCTGACAAGAGTGGCATTGGCTTTGGTGGTACGAAAGAGCAAAAACAGAATGCAGCTACGTCTCATGATACAAGAACTCAAGGGCAAGGGGAGCACAAGATTCAACGAGAGGAAAGACTTCTCAATCTTCCTAAAGTTGGTAAGGTCAAAGAAAAGAAGGTACACCCTGCACACCCTGTGTTTATTTGTCATCATTGTGGTATGCATGGTCATATTCGCCCTTATTGTTATAAGTTGCATGGGAGGTTGTATTTGCCTAGCTCTACGAATAGGTAGTTGGAAACCATGTCAAGACAGGTTCTCATTGAAAAGGAAGGGAACCACAACAACAAGACACCACCTAAGAACCGCAATTCTCACAACTTTGTTCATACTAAAGCGGTTTGGGTGAGAAAACTTGACTTGTGCTAATTTGTTTATACTTTTTAGTTTTTAGGTTTCTGTGTGTTTTTTTTTTTTTTAGTCATTTAATGTGTGCATGTTTGTTTTCTGTCTTGCTTTGTTTCCAAAAAAAAAATGTGTGCTTGTTCATTTTTTTGTCTTGCTTTATTTAAAAAAAAAAAAGCAAAAAGATTTTCTTAGTATGGTTTTGCAAGCTTAAAATTTTTCAGTGGTCCTTGGTGCATATTGGAATTGATGAGAATATCCATTACATGTTAATATGTGTGTGCTTTCTGTGGTAATTACTCATTTTGGAGTCTGTGTTCTTTGATTAGTATGTCTCATTCTGTACACACTCTTGGATTAGCAAATTTTGGAGTCTTCTGCCTTAGTGATTATTTTTTCTCTATGGACTTCTGTCATTGATCTTTTGCGTTTCTAGAGGAATTAACCTATACTAGCATATCATGAGTGATGTTAAGTCTCTTAACCATCTTCCATCTTTTTGCATCTCCATGGCTTTCCCCTTTATTCTTTGTAGTCCAGCCATGAGGAAAAGGCTACCTCAGAGTCACCAACCAGGCCATCCTTATTATTTTCATGCTTCTCTGGTTCGGTTTCCATACTCTTGAGCGTGCCAGCTGCCAATGAGTGTGCAAAAGAAAAAGAAAAAGAAGAAGAAGAAAAAAAGAAAAAATGTGCAAAAGAAAGAAAAGAAAAATATGTGAAAATAAATAAATAAATAAAGGATTCATTGATTGAGGGGGAGCCTTCGCCTTTACTCACCAAATATCCCTTGATTCCTAGTGGTTTGACTTTCCTTAGTTGTGCTTAATTTCTCTTGTCGGAGATCCAGCTTTCATATCACTACTGGGATTTGAATCTTGAGTTTGTCGAACTCTAAGAGTGACATACACACTTTTCTCATGGGATCTATGCTTTTCACATAATGCATTACTTTCTTTTATGAGGAATCTTCTACAGACTGTGCACATTGTGTTTACTAGTAATTGTGCTTCTTGGATAATCTTGTGTGTTTTAAGGTACAAATCTGAGATTTCTTGCTTGCTCCACCATATATTTTTTTGTCGTTTTCTTCTTGTTCACTGTTTTAAGTGTTTGTGGTTGCTTTTAGTCAGGGGGGTTTGGTTCATCTTGATTTGGGTTGGTAAGGGAGTTTGGTTTTCCATTTGTAAGAGTTGTTTAGCATGAACACTTTGATATGTTTGGTAAGGGAGATTGGCTATATGTTTTGTATGTTGCTATGCACTGTTTGCTTATTATTTCCTTATTGCATGCTATAGTTGTTTGAGCTCCATTTGTCAATTTGTGACAAAAAGGGGGAGTGGTCTTGGTGGTACTATTTTTGGTAGATCTGGTTGGTGTACATGGTACTGGTACATGGTATAGTTGTTTTTACTGCAGTCCATCCTTCTTTGGTACAGTTGGATTGTCATATGTTTTGGATGGATAATATATTTGGATAATGTTTTATTTATGGATGGACTTATCTTTTGTTATTTAATCCAGTTCCACATATTTTTGGTTAGCTTGTGTGTGGTTGTTTTCTTTCAGGATAATTGTTCAAGAGCATGGATTTGAGATTTGGTTGTGAATGTTGGTTCATAGTTGGTGGTGTTGATTTTGTGATTTTGGTTGGAAAATTGTTTTAGAATAGTTTGGAAAATTGTTTTAGTACTATTGTGATTTTGTTAGGAAAACTGTTTTAGAATGGTTTTGTCCGAGATTTGACAAAAGGGGAGATTGTTAGGACCCTTTGTTGTCAAATTCCATGGATCAAAACCGAGGTTGTAACAGGATCTAGTTTTCCAGATTTTCCAATTTTGGTCTCCCCGTTCGAGCGGGGAAAGTGACGCTCGAGCGGGGATTGCAAGCTCACAGCATCTTTGCTTTGCCTAAAAAAAGTACTGGATGGTGTGATTCGGCGCTCGAGCGTGGCAACTTCCGCTCGAGCGTGAAGCCTGTATGAATCACACAATTTTGAAGCCTCCGCTCGAGCGGGAATTCCCACGCTCGAGCGGACCGCGCGAACACAGATTCTATAAATTCGCGTGTTGGGTCAAATCTAGGATTACTACTTCCAGATCTTCTTTTGGGTTCTAAGGTTTATATCTGGGGATATTTTGCTAGTTTTCTTTGATGTTTTCATTGAGTATTCAACTCATGGTTTAAGAAGCATACATCAAAGGTTTGTTTGTTTATTCTACAAAAAAAGAGAGAGTTGTTCTTCGGTGGATTCTGAAGAAATTCGAGCCTGAAGCTTTGGTGGATTCCGGAGTGGCTCATCGTTAAGACAATTCTGAGGTGAAGACGGGGTTGGAAGAGGCACATAGAGGTTGGTTCAATTCAGGTGTGGATTCGCTAGGTGATTGAGAGTATACCTGTGTAATTCCTTTATATCTTCTTAGTGGATTGTTTTGTGGCTGTTGCCCGTGATTTTTTTTTATCACAATTGGAGGTGTCCAATTGTGGTTTTTCCACGTAAAATTGTGTCGATTTGTCTTGATTTGTGATTATGTATCAATTTTAAGCAGTATATAACAATCCCTCGAGCAGGGATTGCAAGCTCACAGCATCTCTACTTCGCCTGAAAAAAGTACTGGATGGTGTGATTCGGCGCTCGAGCGTGGCAACTTCCACTTGAGCGTGAAGCCTATATGAATCACACAATTTTGAAGCCTCCGCTCGAGCGGGAATTCCCATCACTCGAGTGGACTGCGCGAACACAGATTCTATAGATTCGCGTGTTGGGTCAAATCTAGGATTACTACTTCCAGATCTTCTTTTTGGGCTCTAAGGTTTATATCTGGGGATATTTTGCTAGTTTTATTTGATGTTTTCATTGAGTATTCAACTCATGGTTTAAGACGCATACATCAAAGGTTTGTTTGTTTATTCTACAAAAAAAAAAAAGAGAGTTGTTCTTTGGTGGATTCTGAAGAATTCGAGCATGAAGCTTTGATGGATTCCGGAGTGGCTCATCGTCATGACAATTCCGAGGTGAAGACGGGGTTGGAAGAGGCACATAGAGGTTGGTTCAATTCGGGCGTGGATTCGCTAGGTGATTGAGAGTATACCTGTGTAATTCCTTTATATCTTCTTAGTGGATTGTTTTGTAGCTGTTACCTGTGGTTTTTTTTTATCACAATTGGAGGTGTCCAATTGTGGTTTTTCCACGTAAAATCATTGTGTCGATTTGTCTTGATTGTTTGATTGGGATTGTTATATACTACTTAAAATTGATACATAATCACAAATCAATATCTAGGGGATTTCTAGATTTTTCATATCTGAATAACCGGTATATGTTCCCTCTCTGCGGGAGAAACAAAACTCTGATCCCTACTGTACTCAGGTGGGGTAGACAAAGCCCTTTGAGCTGACTGCTGAACTGATATCCTCGGCCTAACTGCCCTCCGTTTAGTAACCGGGGGTAATGAGTGGTACACTAGTTGTCCGTCTATCAGATCCTCAGATCGATGAAGTCTACGGCCTCTAACCCAAAGTGCGCGGGGAATATCTGCCTCGTTGGATACAATAGTGCTAAACTACCTTGCAAAAAGATAAATAAAGCATAATAAAGAAATAAACAACCAAAACATGCAGAGTGCTATGTTATGAGCTGAATAAATTAAAGACAACACACAGTTGGCCTGACAACCCACAGTTGGCACTTGTAAGCTGAGTACACTGTTCTCAAATGCTGTTTACTGTGCCCAAAAGGCTGCCCCAAATCTGATATCCTTGGATAAAACTGATTCTTCAAACAATGATGCCTGCAGGCCTGATACTCAGACTTGCAAATCGATACATGCATTCCTTGTAGAGACACACTCTAAAAGCACATAGCAAGCAAATGAGAGCCAAAACACCCCTATGTTGGGGTAGGGTTTCCCTATCCTATTTTTTCAGGAGCTAGGGTTTCACTACACACACAGCGGTTTCAAAACAACCTACAATCGGGTAAGTAACTTGTCCTAGCTTGGAATGGTCACTACGGATTCTGAATGTGCACTAAGTCGAATGGTCAAAAGGGTGCCCCGGTAAAAATCGGAGTTTGTGTTCCTGTTGTGGCAGAGCCCGCAACCGGTCAGCCTTACGGTACGCTCCTCAAAGCGAGCCTCCGGCAAACCGTTCAGGAATAGTATACGGCAAACACGGTGTCCTAGGCATACCAACGCAAATGCAATGCAAAGAGACACATAAGTGTAAACAAAACAAGATATCATGAGTTCGAGTTAAGCTCTCTAAGTCCCCAGCAGAGTCGCCAGAAACTGTAGACGTGCCCCGAGGACTCTCGAACTCCGCGCTGCGAAGGCGCGAAATCTCGTTTTGTTCTCTAGCTACTACAGTTCGGACTCAATGTCACGGTTCTGAATCTAATCTCACAAAGTGCAATGTGAGGCCGATAAATCACCAAAGAGTCCAAATCTGGCAAATCGTTTTGGAAAACTGATTTTTATGAAGTGCCAAACATGGACTGCTTGGCCAGATACAGAGTCGCCGTCTAAATGTTTTATTTTTGGGAAATTTGGGAAACCTTGACTTGCACCTAAGGCCACGTGTCTATCATCACCAAAGTTGCCTCAGCTCAGGAACTTGGGTACGAGAGGGGAAGGTCATGCAATGAGCACCCTCACTCGTCCGATCCAAAGATCGGCATGTACTAAGCATGATATTTTGTTTTTGAAAACATATGTGCTCTTATTCCAGTTTAATTAGCTAATCTTACTATGTGATGCACACAACACACAAGTATAGACTAGATCGCTTAATTTGGAACAAAGCATTGCATGTTCGTTTGTTTGAAAATGGTTTGAAGTTTGCTACTCGCAAGTAGGCTAAATCTGGGATTTTGATGAATTGTTCCAATTCAAGTAATTCAACCTTCACCCACAGACATTCAGGCAGTTATATCAAATAAGTAGTTAGCCTCATGGTAAGCATGCTTTCATGGTAATCAATAACACATGCAGTATGCTAAAGCGTAAACACTCACAGTGTCCTCCGAGCTAAAACAAAGAACTAGTTAGAAATCCTGCATGATCCTAGTTCATGTTAAGATGGCTAATGCAACATATGAGAAAATGCAGCTAAGATAGGCTCGACTATCTAGAATGTCATGTGAAATGCAACTTGGTACATGTATTCAAATTGGAATTGAAATACAATGCAGTTAGTATAATGCGCCGAGCCCGGTGCATGCAATACAGATGAATGGATGCATGTATGGAAGCATAAGGTATGCTAAATGAAGTATGCCCTAAAACTAACCATCATAAGCGGTTAAGTAAAAGGGAGAAAGAAATGGGGATTGGAAGACATGCATCACACACACGCACGCTTATTACAACCATTGGCCCTCTCAAAGGAGGGTCTGAATAAGAAGCTAACTAGCTAATCTACGCTAATTAAACTAATTATTACAAAACAAACTAATTAACTAATTCTAGTTAACTAATTATTACAAAACAAATTGAAATAACTAAACGCATTAACTATTGAAGTACAAAACGAATGCTTAATTTAGCTAAGTGTAGACACCCCATTTTTGACCGTCCTCAAGACTTGGACGTCATCGTTTGAACACTCGATGATCATCCATGTTTGTGTTCGTCTTGAGTTCTCGGAGGCTTCGGTCGCGCGCCTTGCCTCAAGACCTCTCGACTTGTTTGTTTTGTGCTTGGTTGTATACCAAACACTTGTGTTTTTGCTTCTAAGGGCAGGGAATGGCTTGTTGGCCATCTCCACACCTCACCGGCCTTGGCTTGAGGCCACCGGCCCTCTTTTCTTTCTACCGGCCAAATATTTTGGTCGGTCGGTAATGTTTTTGGTCGGTCGGCCATTTTTGTTGGTTAATCGGCCATATTTTCCAACCGACCCCTTTCCATTTGCTTTTGGCAAATATTTTATGCCAGTTGTCACAGCTGGCATCCACATTTCCCCCCCTCTATACACGTGTATGGAGGGATTTGCCTCTTGTTTAGCTTCTCTTGGAAGCTTAAGGATTTGAGCCTCTATAAAGAGGGAGCCCCTCCTCCCTCCTCCAGGTTCAGAGAATTAGGGTTAGGAAGTCTGTATCTATCTATCTTTATAATTCCCTCTCTTTGCCTTTGTGTGTGTGTTTTGTGCTCTAAAGTGACTTTTGTTCACAATATTGCACACAAACACCTAGTGTTACACCATCCTTGGTTGCTGAGGCTCTAAGGAGTTGTTGTTAGGGTTCTTGGGCTAGTTTTGATCCAAGGAAGGTGCTGGGGTGGTGTTCTTGAAGAGGTTCTTCAATGGTGAGAACATACTTTTTTATTCCCCATTTTGCACAAGCTTTTAACCCATCTTGCATATTGTTTTAAGCTTTGACTATAACTGATAAAATTTTGATTTTGTGTGCTTTAGAACTTTGTTTAAGGTCACTTTGAGGTTTGGGGTTGTCTCCCCCCTCCATGGCCTTGTTAGGCCTTGTTTTAGGCCATACCTTTTGGCCATTGTTTTGGTCTTTGCATGACCTCTCTACCACTGAAATCCAGAGGATTTTTAGTGGTGGAGAGGTGGTTTTGAGGTCCTAAAAAGGAGAGGGTCATCCCCTCTCCTTGTTGTCTTTAAAGCTTGCATAAATAGCTTATGTTGTAGCATGTCTACCTAGCTTGTTTTAGCTCCATTTCAGCATATATTAGGCTTTGTTTTGCCATGATAGAGCACTTTTTTGCCTTGGTTTAGACATACATGCATGCTTTGTTTACTTGTCATGTAACCCCATGATTTGCCTTAACATGTACCTAGCATTTAGACTACTATGCTTACATGTTTTGGCCCAACTCCATGAAGCTTTTAGGCTTGTTGTAGCATGCTTGAACTCTGATTTTGGTCTCCTTGATCATCCATGACTTGCTTTGTATAGCTACCATGTAATCTAGCTTGTAGACTTTGAGTGTCCAAGTTGCTAGCATGCTCTATGTGGATCATTTCAATGGTTTGGCATCACTTAGAATGTTATTTCAGTCCATATTTCATGCCTATAAACTTACACTTATCACTCCTTTAATATCTTAAAGAGTTTGTGTTTTATGCTTCTTGAACGGATCATTGTGTATGCTTTCATGCTTAGATCATTGGGATGCCATCTAAGTGGGTTTTTGGGCTCATTTTGACATGTCATAACTCTGTTTTAGGTTGTTTAAATCATGCCATGTTTGGTTGTATTAGGTGTAGTGTAACACCTCTTTGATGGCCTTGCATGCCTCATGATTTTGCCCCTTCGTTTTGGCTTATTTTAGCTTTGGTTATTGCATGTTTTAGGCTCACTTTAGCTTGATTTGGGACTGTTTTAAGTCCCCTTGTCCCTTTGGGGCTTGCTTCATGTAGCCATGGTTTGAGCCCTTTAGTTAGCCTTAGGCCTTGGACCTTCTTGCATGCTTTGCTTGCTTTATTTGGTTGATTTGGCATCATTCCTCACATATTTTCAAAGCTTAATACATTGTCATATTCTCATATTTATCACATCTTGCTCATGCTTGAGGATTGTGCATGGTTGCCTAAGTGTTCGACCACTCACATGTGCATGATTGTTTTGCATTTTCATGCCTTCAATTCTTGACTTTGGCCACTGATTTGGGCTTATTCGAGAGCTACCCATTTTGGTTTAAGACCATCCCCGCATGTTGTTGCATGCTTACCTTGTATGTTGTCACATACTTGTTGCATATTCGGTAAATTGCATGTTGTAGCATGCTAGTTCAATTGTGCCTTGTTGTGTACTTAATCCATGACATGTTGTTGCATGCTTAAGTTGTAATGCGTTTGGCGTGCATTCTCTTTTTTTAGTTACTTAACATGTTGTCACATGTTTGCCTCACATGTTGTTGCATGTTCATCATTGGCATTGTTGTTACATGCTTTGAATGCTTGTTTGTTTAGGTTGTATGCATATTGCACATTGCTTGTTTGCATGCTCATGTTGCATTAGCTTGCTTGCATGTCTAGGTTACATAGCTTTAAGCATGCATCCCTTGCCTCTTGACCAATCATGATAGAGGTTGGGGTCCCTTATGTGTTATATGCATTTCATTCCATATTGAAATGCACACTTGGCACCTTGGCCCATCATGCATCGAAATGCGTGATTGATGGCCAGAGGGTCGAGAACCATGCTCCTCTAAGTCTCAAACATGCTGAGGAGGGTGGTGGTGCATAAATTGCTTTGAAGATGCATCGCCATGTTCTGTCTGTCCTCTGTTGCAGCAAACTAGTGTTTTGCAGGAGGAAATGGCCGGTCGGCAACTTTCAGTGCCGGCCGACTACCAAAATAGTGCCGGTGATCCCATTTTTGGTCGATGACCATACTTCCATGGCCGGTGTTGTTTTCTCTTGGCCGGTGACATCCCACAGTGCTCAGGGAGTGATTCTGAAGCTTCACTGGGACTTGTGAAGTTTTCAGAAGTATAGATCAATGTAAACAGAGGCAGCATGAGTATGGCGATGGATTTCCAAGCGGAGCCACGCGTGCACGCATTCATCCCTCTTCTCGAGGCCTCTTTACAGCTTTCTTAGCTTAATTAATTTGTTTAATTAGTTAAGTGTTGTGTAATATTTAGTTAGCTTATCAGTTAATTAATTTGTATTATTCTTTCGGTCCCTCCCTCGAGAGGGCGCAATTGTGTAATAAGCGTGCGTGTGTGTGATGCATGTCTTCCAACCCCCACTTCTTTCTCTCTTTTATTTAACCGCTTATGATGGTTAGTTTTAGGGCATATTTGATTTAGCATACCTTATGCTGTGCATGTTTGCATTCATTCATTTGTATTGCATGCACCAGGCTCGGTGCATCATACTAACTGCATAGTATTTCAATTCCGACTTGAATACGTGTATCAAATCGCCGCATATCATATGCCATCCTAGATTTGCCGAGCCTATTCTAATCGCATTTCGTATGTGTTGCATTAGCCATCTTAACATGGACTTGGATCATACATTTGATTACTAACATGTTCCTTGTTTTGGCTCGGAGTACACTGTGAGTGTTTATGCTTTAGCATCTTGCATGTATGTGAGTGTTAACATGAAAGCATGCTTGCCATGAGGCTAACTGCTTATGTGATATAACTGCCTGAATGCCTGTGGGTGAAGGTTGGGTTGCTTGAATTGGAATAATTCATCGAAACCCGTGTTTTAGCCTACTTACGAGTAGCAAACTTCAAACCATTTTCCAAGACAAAACGGGTATGCGATGCTTTGTTCCAAATTAGGCGATCTAGTCTATACTTGTGTGTTGTGCGCATCACATAGTCAGATTAGCAAAATAACTGGAATAAGAACATATATGTTTTCAAAACTCGATATCATGCTTAGTGCAGGCCGATCTTCGGATCGGGCAAGCGGGGGGTGCTCATAGATGACCTTCTCCAATCGTACCCAAGTTCCCGAGCCGAGGCAACTTTGGTGATGACAGACACGTGGCCTTAGGCACAATTCAGGGTTTCCTAAATTCTGCCAAAACAAAATATTTAGGTGGCGACTCAGTATCTAGCAAAGCAGTCCATGTTTGGCACTTCTTTCTTAAAAATCAATTTTCCAAAACGATTTGCCGGATTTGGACTCTTTGGTGAATTTATCAATCTCACATCGCACATTGTGAGATCAGATTAAGAACCGTGACATATTGAGTCCAAACAGTGGAAAAGCATAAAGCCCTCGGCGCGCGTCCACACTAAGTAAAGAAACTAAATAAAGCAGTAAAACAGGAGGTTCTCAGAGGGAGAAGACTGGATGCATGCTCGGTCGCCTCGTTCGGAAATCCAATGCGATGCCCCGATTTGCCTTTGTTTTCAATTGTTTCCAAAACACTGCACAAAGCTCCAGAAAGCTGAAACTCCATCATGGAAACCTGTGGGAGGGCTGCCAACTAGTTCTTGAGGAAGGAGACCACCTGCCGACCACTTTCTGTGCTGAAAAACTAGAAAAAGTGGTCGGCCAACTGGTAATACTGGTCGGCCAACCAGTTGTTGCTGTTGAATTCCAGTTTGCAGCAACAGAGAGCAAGAAAAGGGCATGGCAATGTATTTGCAAGATATGTGTGCACAACCACCCTCCCTGTCATGTCATGAACTCAAGGGAGTGTAGTTCTGACCCTCGGGTCACCAATCGCGCATTTCAATGCATGATGGCCGAGAGGCAAAGTTACACAATTTAATACGAAAATGAATGCACAAGTAAACACATAAAGCGTAAAACTCCATCATGTATGATCAAGAGTGTCGGTGATCGAGAATTAAGGCACGTTTCATCACTTCAAGTATGAAACGTTCCTCATTTCCCGTGTTTGGACTAACACCTATTCCAAACACAATGCAACACAAAACATGGCATGCTCAATGCAAACAACAACTTAGCATATTCAATGCAATGTGACATGATCAACTTAACAAAGTTAATGACATGCGAACAATGCTAATGCATGCATGCACAATGTGATACTACAAGGGCAACTTAGCAATGTTAGGAACATGTATACTCAATGCAAAGAGACAACTTGGCATACACAATGCAAATAACCACATGGCATGCACAATGCAATGTAAGATGGCATACTTAATGTAATGAACAATAAGCATGCGAACAACATGTAAACAAACATGCTAAATGGACTTAAACCAAAAGGGGGTAGACCTCAGTCATGCCCAAATCAGTGGCCATAATGATGAAACAAAGGCACCAAAAACATATACAAGCATGCTCAATGCAATGGCCCATCAACTAGGCCTAAGAGCACAACTCTCAAGAGTGCTCAAAGAGTGACAAAAGTGGAAGTGTAGTAACACTAAGTGCACTGAAATAAGGTAAGAAATGGTGCCAAACCACTCAAACAACACAAGCATGGCATGCTAGGGTCCTTAAGCATTAAAGCTAGTAAAGAGGACTACCAAGGAGGCATGCAATACATGGCACAAATGCATGAACCAATCATGGACAGAGCTCAAGTAGGTCAAAACAAAGACCTAAGCATGCTGAGATGAGGGCTCAAGGACCTAGGCATGCAAGCATACAAGCTAAGCCATAAACTAGGCAACAATTCACAACACTCAAAGACACTTAAAGAGTGAATGAAGTGGGAACATGGCAATGCTAAAAACTTTGAAATGTCATGTTAGATGATGCCAAATCATATACATAATGCAAATGAAGCATGCTATGGTGCTCAAAGCTTAAGGCTGGCAAGAGCACTTGTACTACAACTATGCAAAACATGAAGCATGTGATCAAGGCAACCCAAAACAGTCCTAGAACATGTCAAAATGATACTAAAACATGTATGGAAGGAGGCCAAAATAAGCTAGCATGAAGGGCATAAGTCATGATGAATGCAAGGCAAATAAGGTGGATTACACCACCCCTATTAAGACCAAGCATGGAATGACTTAAGTAGCAAAAATTAGAGTTATATAATGGCAAAATAACCCCAAATAAACACTGAAATGATAGCTCGCAAGCTTAGGCATGAAGGCATACATAATAGTTCATATTAAGGCATAAAGGGACAAACCCTCCAACGCATTGAATGAGTGATAAATGCAAGTACATGAGCATGAAACATGGACTGAAATCACATAATAAATGATTCCAAATCATTCAAATAGTCCAAGTAAAGCATGCTAGTGGACTTGGTACACAAAGCTAACAAGCTAGATTGAACTATGGCTATACAAAGCAAGTCATGCATGGCCAAAACAATCTAAATCAGAGCTAGAGCATGCTAAAAAATGGACAAAAGCTTCTTGAATTTAAGCCAAAAGCATGCTAGAATGACATGTTAAAGCATGATGCATGTTAGGCTAAATCATGTAATTGCACTACAAGTGCATGGAGCATGCAAAGGCCAACCAAACCAAACCTTAACAGAGGTATGACATGGTAAAATAAGCCCAAGAACATGCTGAAATAGACACAAAACAAGCTAGAATAACATGCTACTTCAAGAAGCATACAAGACTAGTTTGTGTGATTTACACTACAAGTGTATAAGGCATGCAAGAGCCAACTAAACCAACTCAAAAAAGATCTAAGGTATGTTAAGAAAACACCAAAAATCTACTGAGATGGCTCCAAAAAAAGCTAGAAAGACATGCTCAAACATGAGGCATACAAAGCTAGTTTAAAAGATTTACACTACAAGTGTATAAGGCATGTATAGAATGACCAAACTAAGTCAAAACAGATCTGAGACATGCTGAAATA
The DNA here is from genome assembly GCF_055761805.1 of Camellia sinensis. Taxonomy (NCBI): domain Eukaryota; kingdom Viridiplantae; phylum Streptophyta; class Magnoliopsida; order Ericales; family Theaceae; genus Camellia; species Camellia sinensis. Next base: position 22,675,814 of record NC_138966.1, read on the forward strand.
ACCCCAAATACATGCTAAGAACAAGCCAACACAAGCTTAACAAACATGCTCAAACATGAGACATATGAAACAAGTATTGAAAATACAAGGAGAGGGGATGACCCTCTCCTATTTAGGTCTCGAAAACCACCTTTCCACCAATGAAAATCCTCTGGATTTCAGTGGTAGAAAGGTCATGCAAAGGCTAGAACAAGAGCCAAAAAGGATGTCTCAAAACAAGGGCTAACAAGGCCTAAGAGGGGGTAGACAACCCCAAATGCAAAAATGACCTTAAACAAAGATCTTAAGGACTGAAAAATAGATCTTTTTTGTAGTTGTAAGTTAAGCTTAGATCAGCATGCAAATAGGTCTAAAAGCTTAAGCAAAATCAAGGGATTTAAGGATTAGAAACTCACCCTTGATGAACACCTTCAAAACCTCAACTCCAGCAGGTTTTCCAAGCTCAAACCAAACCAATAACACCAAAACTAACTCCTAAGCACCTCAGCAACAAAAGGATGGTGTTTGAGTGTTAAAGTAAAACAAAATGACACTTTAAGGCACAAAAATAAAGAAAAAGAGCAATATAGAGACAAAGCTATATGTATAACTCTCAAGCCAATTTTCTAAACTTGGAGAAGGGAGGAGGAGCCTCCCTTTTATAGAGAACCAAAAGCTAAAGCTTCTCAATGAAGCTAAGCTTCAAGTCCATCCCTCCATACATGTGTATGGAGGATGGTTCTAGTGCTCTCTAGCTGTGCCAGTTGGTCAAAAATATCTCCAAAAAGGTGACAAAAAGCAACCGACCACTTGAAGTGGTCTTCCACAACAAAAACTGGTCGGCCATGGGTAGGAGAAGTCTACACAGTGAAAACAAGCAAGTGGTGTGGTGGCCGACCAGAAAAGGTGGCCCAAAGACCAAGAAAGCCAGTTATCCGACCAAAAAACTGGCTGGCAGGAGGAGAAGTGGTCTCCAAGGGGAAAAACTAGTCTCTCACCCTTGTACCACCTTCCAAACAAGGAAAACAAGGTTTGTACCAAAAACAAACCAAAACAGATGCTAGACGAGAGATCGGTAGGCAAAGCACGCGGCCGAAAGCCTCAAAAACTAGTCTACTGGCATTGTAATAACCCCGACCTCCGATTAATGCTAAACCATGATTATTTATGCCTAACAGTAATTTAGAAGGAATTCGGAATTAAATTGATATGTATTGCATTATTTTTGTGTTTCTATCTGTTTGCGATAAAATGACCTGTTCATGCCTTTGACTCTAACTGCGAATTGAAAGCCTTATTGGCGACTGATTCAAAAATTGATTAGTGTGTTATACTAGTTAGATTATATGTGATTTTATGGTAGGTTTAATTAAAATTTGGTTGGTATGATTATATTAGATTATATAATGCTAAATTACATTAGTTCAAGTTAATTACCTAATTGCAACTTAGTGGGCCACTTCTAAGAGCCTTGTTTGGAACTTATTGTGCATCATTCTATCATCCATTTCTTGACCAAACCGTGGGAGAGAGCTAGAGATAGGAGAAATTCTGGTTTCAACAAAATTCCTTGGAGAATTGGAAGAATTGAAGAGTTGTTGCATATTTGAGCTTCTAGGCTTGGAATTGAAGACATAGAGGTAGAGAATTCATCCTTTTAATTATGAATGTGAGTTGTTCTTGCTAGGTTCATGGTGAAATTGGTATTTAAAGTCAAGATTTAGCTCTAAGTGTGGTTTTGAGAGTCCATCGAAGCATGCATGCATAAATTTCTAGGCTTTGAGTTTGAATTCTAAGATTTCTTCCATGCATGTGTTATTTTCACTCACATTATGGTCATTCATCTTGTTGTCCATCAAATTATCAAGTTTGATCATGTTTTGGAGAGTTTGGATTCAATGAGATTCTTGCATGTTGTATTAATGGCATGTTCTAGGAATTCATGTTGATTTTGCACAAATTGGGTTGCTCTTGGGCCATGATTTCTTGAAATGATTTTTAATACATGTTGTTTTATGAGTTATTTTATGTTTTCTCAAATATTGGCCCAGAAAAATGAGTTTTGAAGGCTTAAAGGTTGAGTTTCATGCTTGGAGGTCAATCTGGATTTTCCAGGAATTTGACCCACATTCGAGCGGGTACTTTCGCGCTCGAGCGTGAATCCTGAGTACATGCACTTCTGCTCGAGCGTCTATAGTTACGCTCGAGCGTGAAATGCATATACCTCGAAGTTTGTGTGTTTTGCAGTCCGCTCGAGCGGAGGTCAAGCGTGAAAATCTTGCATCCAGTATTTTTGTAGATTTTACAGTCCGCTCGAGCGAGGAAGTTCATGCTCGAGCAGAGCTTCAACATCTGCATGTCCGCTCGAGCGGGGTAATCCACGCTGGAGCATGGACCTTATCTTCAGCAAAATTTAGGAAATGGTTTTCAAGGCATGTTTGCATCCTCATTCCATCCTAGGCAGTTGTAGCAGCGCCCGCGAAGGCCCTCGCTACAGTTCGGACTCGATTTGTGTCACGGTTCTAAATCTGAACCAAAGAGTCCAAATCTGGCAAATCGTTTTGAGAAACAGATTTTTGAAAAAGTAGTGCCAAACATGGACTGCTTTGCCAGATACAGAGTCGCCACCTAAATATTTTAAAATGGGAGAATTTAAGAAACCCTGACTCGGTGCCGAAGGCCACATGTCCGTCATCACCGGAGTTGTCTCGGCTCGGGAGCTTGGGTACGATCGGGGAAGGTCAGCTATGAGCACCCCTTTTCGCCCGGTCCGAAGACCGGCCTCTACTAACCGTGATATCCGTTTTTGAAAACTTTATGTGTTCTTAAACCAATTGTTAGCCTAGAATTACTATGTTATGCGCGCAGCAAACAAGTATAGACCAAATTGCCCAAATTGGAACAAAACATTTCATGTTTGTTTTGAAAATGGTTTGCTACTCGCAAGTAGGCTAAAATGCAGATTTTGCCACCCTCAAGTGGGCTTTTAGAAAAGATGATTTTGCCACTATCTAGTGGGCTTAAAACTCACAGTTTTGATACATTATTCCAATTTAGATAATTCAACCTCCATCCACAGGCATTCAAGCAGTTATATCACATAAGCAGCTAGCCTCATGGTAATCATGCTATCATGGCAACATTCACACGCATGCGATATGCTAAAGCATAAAAGCTTACCTAGTACTCCGTGCCAAAATAGTAAACTAGTTAGCAAAATGTGCGTGTCCTAGTTCATGTTAAATTGCCTAATGCAACACATACAATATGCAATTTAGATAGGCTCGGTTAACCTAAGCATGGCATATGTAATGCGATCAATTATCATATATTCGATTTGTAAATTGAAGTACAAATGCAGTTAGCGTGATGTACCGAGCCCAATACATGCAGTACAAATGCATGAATGCACGCATGCATAGCATAAGGTATGCTGAATTTAAACATGCCCTAATCTACCATCGTAAGCAGGTAAATAAAAGGGAAGAAAGAAGTGGGGTTGGAAGACACACACCACCCACACACACTTATTACATCATTGCCCTCAATCGGAGGGTCCAAATAAATATTACAGTCCCAAATAAAAAACAAAATAAAATTATTACAGAATTCTTAATTAATTAAAAGGAAGGATGCAAAAGAAAGGAGAGGGTGGCCACAGCCGCTGCCTCGGGATGCGCAGATGATGCATGCTCGGAACTCGGCTCGCCCGAAAAACCCGTGCCGTACCCCTGCCACTTCTGTTTGTACTGCCTTATCTCTCTGAAAATTTCCCAAGTCCTGGAGCAGGTTCCTCACACACTGCAGAGCACCACCGGCCAGACAGAATTCCTACCGGCACCCCAGAATTTCCGTCGGCTGTTGAATTGATAATCGGCACTTAAAATGTTGCCGGCCGGCACTGAATTCTGCCGGTCGGCAGAAACTTCCTGCAGAGACAGTTTTGACAGCAAACAGAGAATAGACAATGCATGGCATGGGGTTTTCAGGTACATGTAAGCATGGTCATACTTCCTATCATGTTTTGAACTCAAGGAAACATGTCCTTCGATCTTCGAACCATCAATGGTGCATGGTGGCTCAAAGAATCAAATTTGCCATTTGATATAAAGATGCATGCAACAAACAAAATGAAAACCGAAGCCTTATCAAGTTGGAGTCAAAGGCCCCGGTGACCGGGAATCGAGGCACATTACATCACTTGAAGTATGAATGTTCCTTGATTCCCACACTTGGTTTGACACCCCAAACCAAGTAAATGCAATGCATGTTATGCAAACATGGCTCAAAATGCAACATGATACCAAGATGCAAGGCACAACAAGCATTATGCAACCAACATGACAAATGTGTAATGCCAAGCATACAAGGTGCAAATATGATGCAAACATGGACCAATTTGGGAATGGGATTAACATGCTACGAGGCTTAACGAAGTAACCATGCAACAAATATGAAACAAGCATGCAATGGGGCCTAGAACCATAAAGGGGCAGACCTTAAACCATCCCAAAACAACGGCCAAAAGATGTCTAAAAGGTGGACCAATACTCATGCTAACAAGCAAACTAATGGTCCCAAGGTTAAGGCACAAAAAGGAGACAACTTACCCCCACCAACATGACCTCTCATGGCATGATTAAAACAAGTAAAAACAGAATTTTACAGACCAAGATAGAACTCCAAACTCTCCTAAAATGGCAGCTATGGTGACTCCCAAGAGGCATATGCACCAAGGCTCAAATGTAGGCATAAAGGGGCACACCCTCAAGACACAAAAGGGATCATGAATGCGAGCATGCAAACATGATTTAGGGACTGAAATGGCATGGCAAACAACTTCGACTCATTAAAGTGGACCAACTAAGGCATGCTTGTGACTCATATACTTGAGGGCTCACAAGCCAAAATGCATAGCAACCATGTCAAACATGTCAAACATGACCAAATGGATAACCAACAGACTTTAAGCATGGAAAAATAGTGCTAATATCTTCATGGAACTAAGCCAACACATGCAAAAATCATGGTCTAAACACAAGGGACATTTCTAGGCCAAAAGGAGCAATACAAAGCAAGTGCTACAAGCATACAAGGAGGCACAAATCCGGCCAAAAACAGAGATCCCACATGACCTAAAAACACCCAAAAAGTTCTGAAATGAAGCAAAAGCCAAGCAAGCATGCATGCCACCCTTTTGGGCCACAACTCAAGGAAACAAGACAATAAAGGGAGAGGGGTGTCCCTCCCCTATGCAAGACTTCAAACCGACCTCTTCAACCCTAAAAATACACTGATTTTCAGTGGTGAAGAGATCAAAATACAAAGATGACCAAAGCTTAACCAAAGAGGCAACAAAAGTGGCCAAACAAGGCCTAATAGAGTGAGTTTGCACTCAAAACACCAAACAACCTTAATGAAAGTTCTAAAGCATGAAAATATAAGCCTTTTTTATGTTATACACAAGAGCTAAAATAGCAAGCAAGATAGGTAGAAAACTATTGCAAGTTTGGGGAATATAAAGCAAGATGCTTACCCTTGAAGAACCCTTGAAGAACAAATGGTCTAGCCCTCTTCTTTTGATCAAAACTAGTCCAAAAACTCAAGAATCAACCCCCCAAGTTCCTCAATCTCGGAGTAAGGTGTAATAGTGTGTGTAATAGTGCAAAAGTAAGGTAAAAACCACCTTTAGGCCAAGGAAACACACACAAAGGAGGGGAGAGAGGAAGATATAGGGATAGAGTGTATCTATATCTCAAAGCTCTGGTTTTTGGTTCCAAAATTCTAACCTAGAATAAAGAGGAAGACCCTCCCTCTTATAAGACTCCCCCTTGCAAAGCTTATACAACAAGCTTGCTTAGAGGGAGATCCCTCCATACACGTGTATGGGGGGAGGCAGAGTTGGTGCCAGCTATCACAGCTGGCACAAAATATCTCCATAAAGTGGATGAACAGTGGTCAGCTGCCCAAAAAAGTTGTTTCAACAAAAAAAAGTGCCGATCGGCAACAAACTATGCCGACCGGCAATAAAATGTGCCGATGGAAGCAAAAGACCAGCCGGTGGCCTCTAGCCACTGCCGGTGGTGTGTAAGGATGCCTTACAAGGCCTTCCTTGCCCTTCCAAGGCAAAACATAAGTGTTCGGTGTGAAACCAGACACTACACGGTCAAGTTTGGAGATCCTGAAACAGGGCGCGCGAGCCGAAACCTCCGGGAACTCTAAACGAACACATACATGAATAATCACCGAGTGTTCCAAGCGGTGACGTCCAAGTCTCAAGGACGGTCAAAAATGGGGTGTCTACAGCAGTCCTAGGCCATGTTTAAGACCTTTTTATGAGGATTGAAGGTTAGAAACACACTGAGAACCAACGCCATAAGTTTAGTGCAATTAGAATGTGTGTTTCAAATGTGTATTTGTTATGTGTTATGTAGGTCATGTGCCGCGTTCTGTCTGACTAATCTGCTCCGTCTGTTTGTCTCAAGACCAACTATGAGTAATAACTTAGTAAAGTTATGTTCAAACTGTATCTACTTTCTGTGTGATAAAACAAGATCTGTTTTCCGAAATAATATGCTCTATACAATGAATAATTGTTCAATTTCTGATGTGTATTCGTGACATCCTTAGCATCATGTGATAGCTGTTAGCTGTTCCCCGGTATCGGAGGTTCCTTTATGGAACTTATTTCTGTCTGCACTCTGTTACCCATACCGGAGGCCCTGTCACGGGGGCTCAGCTTCTGTTCTGTTGCCCGGATCTGGAGGTTCCTTTATGGAACTGGTTATTTGTAACCTCGCGTGTATACGTTCTGTTCTGTTCTGTTATGTTCTGTTAATGCTAATGGATGTATCACGTAAACTTAATCATGACTTATGATTTCTGTCTGTATATGATATGGATAAATGATGAATTTGATACAAATCTGAATTATGATTTCTAAATCTGTACGAACTCATTCATTGAAACCCTTTACTCTATTATTATTCACTGGGCTTTCACTCACAGTTTATATTATGTACGTAGGTGAGCCGGCACATGACCAGGGCCAGAGTTGACGGCCTTCTGTTTCGTTTTTGTCATCCAACTGTTGTGCCTCCCGAGGAGGTTCCGAACGAAGCCTAATGCCATGGTTGTTTTTGTATACATGCTAGTCTTTGTGTATGCTCTGTAAAGTCAGGTCTTGGGAAGTGCATTCTATATATACCTTGTAAATATTGTGTATCTGGACTGGCATGTTTAAGTATATATATACAAGTTTTGAAATGTTCTGTCCCATGTACGTTATCATACCTCATTAGACCTTGTCTATTTTGTATTATTGCTTCCGCAACCCTTTATTATTTGCTAATTTGTTCAGAGGCCTTTGGTAATCCATGGATTACTGGCCGGTTACGGTGCTAAACCCACATGGGTGGGTTTGGGTCGTGACAGGCATCAAAAGTGGCATATGACCACAAAAGTGGTCTCCTGAACCACAGTGTTTCTCTAGGAAGAGGCAACAAGGCATGGTTCAAAAATCACGCCAAACGGAGAACGTTAAGCGGTCCTGAGACAAGACGCGCGGCCGAAAGCTCCAAAAATCAAAAACTAGTCTCCAAACGGGAAAAGTGGCCTACGACCACAAAAAGTGGTCTATGACCACAAAGAGATGGTCTATAAGACCTCTCCCTCCCTCCGAGAAGAGAAAACAAGATTCGGTCCACAAACCGAGTCGAAGCACAAAGAGTTCAGAGGCCCGGAGACAAGACTATCAGCCAAAACTCCGAAACCTCGAAACAAGCGCAACATACACTATCACCGAGCGCTCAATCGATGACGTCTGAGTCTTAAGATCGGTCAAAAATGGGGTGTCTACATGTAGACACTCTATTTTTGACAACCCTTACGACTTGGACGTCATTGCATGGACACCTAATGATGAGTTTATATGCTCGTCAAGTGCTCGAAGTCCTCAGCGGGATGCCACAGCTTTGAGCCTTTCAAACCTTGCACCCTTGTTGCCTCATTCTTGGACCAAGCCTTGGTTTTTCAAGCCTAAAGCTTCTGGTGGCTTGCTGGCCACCTTTTTTGGGCTGCCGGCCATCACTTTTTGGCTGTCAGCCACTAATATGGCTTGTCGGCCACCACTGATGGTTGGCCAGCCAGCAATTTTTTTGCTGATATTTTGTGATAGTTGTGCTAGCTGTTTCCACAAATGCATGCATCTGCACCCACGTGTAGGGCTGGATATTCTTGTAGGGAATTCATATTTTCTATATATACGAGACCCCTCTCTCTTGTTTTAAGGTTAGAAAATTTTGAGATCAAAATTTTTCCTCTCTCTCCATAATTGTCTCTCTCTAGCAAATCTCTACACTTTTGCCTACAAATCCTTGGCCTTTGCATACGCACCCTTAACCAGATCTTCTCATCTTTGAGTTGGGGCACTTTTGAGCTTGGTTTGAGCTCTTGAAAGGTGTGTTGTCTTGGTTTTGTTGCTTGAATTACTTCTTCTCTTCAAAAGGTATAAGGCTTTGCCTATTTGCTTACTTTCTCTCCTATTTTACTTGTTGTTTTCCAACTGATTTTGGGCTGTAAAACTTCTGCATTTTTGGGCTGAAACTTGGGTTCTAAGGCCATTAAAGGTTGAGGAGCAGTTCACTCTTCTTTGTACCTTGTTTTAGAGGCCTTTGCCCTTGTGTTTCCCATGCTTTTATCATCTTTTTTTGAGCTTTAAAACATTAATTTTCAAAGTTATTTCAGTGGCCAAAATCATGTTTTGAAGTCCAAATTTGGAGGGGTTAGCCTCCCCTCCTTGTGTCTTGCTTACTAGCCTAGTTTGTGCCATGTTTTAGCATATTAATCTAGACTTTTTAAGCTCAATTCTAGCATATTTTAGGACTGTATTAGACCTGTTTTAGCACCATTTTTTAGTGATAGTTACATTTGAGGTTTGTTTTGCATGCTTATAGTGTAATTGTCCTCATGAGTTTGGTGTTCTAGGCCTTAGACACTATCTTGTTTGAGTTGATTGCATTTATTTATGCTCTTATCACTCACTTTCAGCACTAATCATCTCTATAACCTCCCTCATTTCTTGGCTTTTTGCTTTGACAGTGGTTCAAACTACTTGTTTGTCTAAAGCATGAGATTGAGGTGTCATGCTTAATGGTTTAATCCCTTAGGGGGGGTCATTACCAATGGTATGGTGTCTCTTTCATGCCTAAAACAACTCTTGGTTTGAGCTCTCTTTCCATTAGAGGACTTAAACTCACTCTTTGGACTCAATTGATTAAAGGATGATTGGTAATTTAAAATGGAGTAATTAAAATTGGGACTAAAATGGTGAAAGATAATAATTTGGTTGTGTTCAATCAGATGTTAATTGAACATATGTAAGCTTGAACCATTTTATAATCATTAGTGATGAAATGATTCAAGGTTCCAAGGTCACTACTTCCCTCGATCATTCATGATAGGGAGGTGGTTTTGAGAGTCTCATTTTGTTGCATTTATTGAAATTGCAGACTTTGGTTCACATACCATCATGCAATGAAATTGCTTGAGTTGGTGGTTTGTGAATCAAGTTCATTACTCCTTTGATTTGTTCATGAAAAGGAGGGGTAAGTTGTGCAGACAACCCTTGAAAATCTCTGTGCATGCTTTATTTATTCTTTGTTGCAGCAAGAAGAACTGGGCAACAGTGGCCGGCAGGTGGCCGACAGACCAACATTGATGGCTAGCTGACCATCACTGGTGGCCGGGAACCCTCATCACTGGCCGGCTGGCCACTGATGCAAAATTCAGCAGTGTGTTCTTTAGGCCAAATAGAGTTGTTCTGGAAGTGGGTAACAATGTTAGTATTCTATTGCGCAACAAAGACTTGTTAAGGTGCTTTAATTAGGCATGAAAGATAATGGTTTATGATTCCAGCCTCGTCAGGAGGTTGTTGACGTGCTTTTGAATCATTAACTATGATTTATGCACTCTTAATAATCTAGTTGTTCGCAACAATGGGTTAATTTTTATCGAGTAATCATAACTCATTCTAATTTTAATGTTTTTAGCAGTTAAAAACAATGCCACCTGGGCAAAAAATGATTAGATGGTAAGAATTTGTGTGTATATAAGTTAGAATTTTTCCACGAGAAAGTAGCAATAAGGTCTCCACTGAAAATTGAAATGCAATGTTGTGCAGAGAAGAAAGGCAGATGCAGTGTGCATCGATTTTCCTAGATCCATTCCTCATTAGGACACAAATTACTCAGGGGCTAAACAAGGTAAATTTTGATAAATCCTAATAAAAGGGCATCTTTAGAACTAATTAGTCAAATGCATCACATTGCAATACATATTACAAACTTATGATGATCTTTTTCTTTTTCTTTTTTCAAACGGAATCCTATATGGGGCTCATGAGATGTTTATCATGCTCTTTTTCATGTTGCAGATTATTTTTTAAGGAGATTGCTCTTTGATATATTCCTTTTATGCTCTTTTGGTTGCTTAGAAAATGGGGAAAAAGAAGAAAGGAGAAAGAAAATTTTGATATACTTGTGTGTTTTTCTTTTTGTCTATTCTTTCATACAACGACACAAATCACTTTATCAAGAAGGATGTTCCTTGTGAGACCAACTAGCTGACTCATGTCTATACATTCATCCTCCGTTCTGAAGCTACCTACAACATCCTCATTGACAATGTGGAGAAGCAATCTGGCAGCTTGTACTCTGATTGGGACCTTCTACCAACAAAGACAATCAACTGAGGCCTATAAGGTAATTGCTTATGCTTGGAAGATTTGTCTCATATTTGACTAATTCAGCGTTTTTATTATTTTTTTCCTTTTCAAATTTTTGATAATGACCCAATTGCTTATTGATGACAGCTTGAAGATAGGGACGACAAAATTCTTTCTTGATCTTGAAGATAAGAAACCAGTGATAGTGAACATTTAGTTAATAATTCATTTTTATTTTTTCCTAAATTTATTTGACAACTGAGAATATGGGGTCGGCAGTTGGGTTGAACATTTTCTTGTTTTGACAGGCTTATGATGATATCCCAAAGGAGATACCTGATCCTGATGCCATAAAGGTATTCATTTAAAATTCTATGCAGTATCATATATACTCATGTTTTGAAATTCTTGTTAGAAGTAATGTAGTCATTAATGTTGTGTTTGGTTACAGGATTTGAAAAGGGATTTGGAAAAGAAAAGAGAAAAGGTATGTGAAATTAGGTGAAATATAGACATATTTTGAAATTCTTGCTAGAAGTAATGTAGTCACTAAGTAAGATGGTTTCCAATTTCAGCCTGAAGATTGGGATGATGAAGAAGATAGTGAGTGGACACCCACAACAATGCTTAATCCAGACTACCAGGGTCCATGGAAGACAAAGATATGTGGAATTTCTACGTTAAATTTATGTAACTGTTGCCATTAGAAACCACTGATTTATAACTAGTAAGTTCCTTTTTTTAGAAAATTAAGAATCCCAACTAGCAGGGCAAGTGGAAGGCACCTATGATTGACAACCTAGGTTGCTCTAAATCTTTACGTTACATGTTTCATTAACACCGAAAAATTGCTACTATGCTGTTTTGAAAAATAGGTAAAAAATTGATTTTTTAATTTTTTTTTTTTTTGACTTTTTAGCTTTTTGTGTGAAAAAAGTAGAGGTGATATGGCCAAAAAAATCAAAAACCCAAAAAACTGACTTTTTACTATGTTGCCAAAATGCTGCAGAGTTCAAAGGTGACGATGATCTCTATGTTTTCCCGAAGTTGAAGTACGTGGGCATTGAATTGTGGCAGGTATTTCTATTTTTTCCCTCATAAATGGTTTATCATTCTTTTGGAATTGTGACTATGAAGCAAGTTGCATGAATTTTGTCAGGTGAAATCTGGAACCCTGTTCGACATTGTCTTGATTTGTGATGATCCGGAGTGTGCAATGAAGCTGGCAAAGGAAACATGGTATGGACATATATATATGACAATATATATTTCTATTACATGTTTAAATTAATTTGTTAATTTTATGTTATTTTTCAAATAAAAAATTATTAAGCGCATGCAATTGATATTTTTGATGTAACAAATGCATATATAATTTTTATAATAACTAATTATTTGCGACAAATGTCATTGAATACTATTTGTGACCGAAATTAGATGGTCGCTAAAACATAACAAGCATTTTTTTTTTAATTTTTTGTGACGGCAAAACAATAGACGCAAAAAGTAAGTTAGGTGGTCGCAAATAATTTGCGACCACTACTTCACCGTCACAAAAAAATATTTGCCACCTCCATATTTATGTCTCCCATTTGCTGTTGCATGGGTTGTCGCAAAAAAAATTGTGATTATATTTCTCTTTTTTACGACAGCTGGTAGTCGTTGTAAAAAATACTTTTTTTAGTAGTTTTTTTTTTTGTGTATTTTTATATTTAGCAGTGTTTTTGTTTTTGTAATGTCTTTGTTAACAGAGAACTTTTGAGACCCATGAGGAGAGGTCCGTGTCATTTGCCAATAATCATGAGTCTAGTTGTAATTTTGGTAATATTTGGAAGCTCACTGTAATTTACCGAAGAATCTTGCTAACTGTTTCAAAACTTTGCACACAAAGCTTAGGTGAGACCACGAGCAACTCCGGGAAGGAGGCAAAAGAGTTATATGAGGTATTTTTTTTAGTGAAATTGTTTTAGCTTTGTATTATAAGAGGCATTTTATTTATTTTTATTTTGGCTCCCTACAAGTAGCTAGTATTTAATGCTAGGCAAAATGTCCTCCCGTCATTCATCCACATTTGCTTCCTATGTCTATCTTTGCTGCATTTCTGTTTGCTTTATATTTGTTGTTTACTTTTTTCTCCAGCCATTTGATCATCTAAAAATATTATTGTTGAAATATTATAATCATTTAAAAATATAATCGTGTAAAAATATTATTTTAAAAAAAAATTAGTAATATATTTTTAAAAAGTAAATATTTATAATGTCATGTCAACAATCAGATTAAAATTAAATTAGTATGTAACATGTCATAAAAAATATTATATTTTTTTTATTTATGTTTATAATATTTTTCTTTAACAGATTAGTTAAGTTAGTTTAATTAGTTATCTAAAATAAAGAATTTGATTAGAGTATACATTAACTAAACTAGTTAAGCAAAATAGAAATCAAAATGCTTGGTTCCATTTTTTCAAAAACATTTTTCAAAAAATTTTATTTTCTTATTTTTCGTGTTTTTTTGTTTTTACTATTTTTTTTTAATATTTTAAGCATTTTTACTACTTTTTGGACACACTTAACATAAATACACCTAAAAAGTTAAAAATTGTAAAAAAAAATTTTAAAAATTCACTAAATGTCAAAAATACAAAAATTCAGTATATTTTTTTGTATTTTTATGTATTTATTAATTTTTTAAAATATTTTTTTACAACTTTTTTAATTTTTAAATACATGTACGTAGGGTGCATCTAAAAAAGTAAAAAAAAAATATTAAAAATTTTAAAAATATTCACTAAAAATAAAAATAAAAAACGAATTCAGAAAATTCAAACCAAACATACTGAACAATATTTTTTTGTGTACTTTTATAAGATATTTTGCCTAACAATTTTGGAGTTGCTCGAATGGACTTTAGCTATTATAGCTAGTTACCTATTTTACTCCTAATAAATAAGCTAGTTAGTAAGTACAATAATTATTTTAACCTTTTTTTCGCCATCTCTTCCTTGGAATGGCTGCATTTGAAAAGTCATAGAAGGCTCTCTTTATAATTTGTGAATGAATAGATAAAATAAGGATGAATTATAAATATACACCTTGAGATTTGTTTAAAATATTAATTACTTCTTATAATTTTAGAAATTATATCTCGTCCATTTAACTTTATAATTTCATAACAAATGATTTTTTTATCGATAAATTATCAAGTTAATTTACAGTTTTTAATTATGTCAGAAATTTATTTTAATTAATAATTTAAATAATTTTATTATTATATAAGAGCGCAAATATGATTTTTTTTTTAGTTAATTTTATTAAATAAACAATTATGACAATGAATATTTGTAATTTGCTAAACAACAGAGACAATTATATACCCATAAAATAAATAGTATCATTGGAACACATAAATAAAAAAGTAATTAGGTAAAATAAAGAGATACTTTTTTTGGATGTTAGCTAGTTAAAAGAGCATCTCACTAGGCATATAATAATTGTTAGTCAAAATGCCTAGTATAACTTATATTTTTCAATGCAAATGTACTAGGCATATGATTAGACATTTTAACTTAATTCACACTCGGAGCATATCCAAGGGAATAGTTAAACAAGATTTATTAGACATTTTAGCCAATGTAAGTCTATTTTGAGCTCCAATGGACTAGCTATTGGGTTAGCTACTTTATCATCCAATTTTTTTTGTGGCTACAATTGAAGAGCCTCAGAGGCTCTCTAAACAATTATGTATGTGTATACTTTAGATTTTTGTGTATTTATGTCTTGGATTTGGGATTTTACATATTTTATATATAAATATGTGTGTGTGTGTGTGTGTATGTAGCAATTTTATATGTTCTTTCAATTATGCCTGATGAATTACGGAATAATATATTTTGTATTTTGTATTTTTTTCTCCTCATACTACAGGTTTTGTATGTTTGTATGAGCAAATTTATTATTATTGCAAATTTATATTAGTAAAATATTAACAATTACTATTTTTTTATTTTAAAAATTAATTAAGTTAGTTTAAATGATTAGCTAAAATAAAGAGCGTGGTTGGAGAACACAATAACTAAAGTAATTAGGTAAAATAAAGAGTGTACTTTTTTTGTACTTTAGCTAGTGAAAAGTAGAGAGTGTGGTTGGAGTTGCTCACTAGTTTACATGTACCTAGTCTTCAAAGGCTAGGTAAAATGTATTAATCCTTATAATCATTTCCTTTCATCTTTATTGCTAGTGTGGCATTCTACAAAGTTAATAATATTTAGATGAATAGCTAAAATAAAGAGTATGATTGGAGTAGAAATATAAAAAATTGACAAACAAATAAAATATATATACTTTACAATAATATTTAGATAGATAAAGTGCCTATCACTACAAAAAATTTGACTTTTTGCGACGACAAATTGCCGTCGCAAATACTCAAAGCGCCGTCTCAAAAACGTTTTTACGACGGCAAAGGGGAGGTCACAACAAAGGGTGTTGCTAAAAGTTTTTTGCAACGGCAAAGTGTCGTCGCCTTTTTTCTGCAACGGTAAGTTGCCTTTTTTGCGACGGAATTATGCCGTCGGCAATAATATGTAAAAATCTAAAATTTTTTGAGACGGCACTGTGTTGACGTCGCTAAAAGTGGTATTTGCAAAGGAAAAAAATGTCGTCGCTAAAAGTGTTATTTACTACTGGGGTACTTGTCGCCGCTAAAAGTTATTGAGACAGCACAGATATGCTGTCGTTAAGATATTATTTGCGACGACAAACAAGACTGTCGCGAAAGGTTTTTTCCAACTATTGGCAATATCTTTTGCGACGGCAATGCTAACGTCAAAAAAAAAAAACATCAATAAAAATTACCTGTATTAAATGAAAAATAATTAAAAAAGAAACCGATAATTATATAATAATATAAAAATTCTAGTATAAAAACAACAATTCATCCATAATAAAAATATTCTTCCATTCATAACAACACACCAGCAAAATTATCTCGCTACATAATGTTGCATAATACATGTACAATGTTTAAATATATAATGTTGTTCACAAATCAAAATAACATAAATAAAAAATAAAAGTTTTCCTCATGATTTTTCCATAGGTAACAAAAGCAAAAGTTAGTCGCAATCTAACTCCCGCCTGCATTCCAAAAGAAGCAAACCGCTACTTAGGAAATATCTGTAAACAAAAAATAAAAATAATTAATGACAATATAATTATGTGTTTATATTTTAATTACAAAAAAATAAAAAAAATATAATAAAATTAATTACTATATAACTACAAAGATAATTAAATCCGGCTTTAACTCCCAAACCGGGAACCCGATTGGAGTCCCGTCTTCTCCCACAAGTCTCTCGTGCCTAGGTAATCATGTGTGCCAAGTTTCGTGCTAATCTGACGCCATTCGGTGATTTTGGGGCATCAACACCTCGAATTCAAGTTTCTTAAGGAACTAGTTTGCCTAGAGTGAAATTTGGCTGTAACTCTCAAACCGGGAACCCGATTGGAGTCCCGTCTTCTCCCACAAGTCTCTCGTACCTAGACGGTCGTGTGTGCCAAGTTTCGTGCTAAACCGATGCGATTTTGGGGCGTCAACACCTCAAATTCAAATTCCTTAAGGAACTAGTTTGCCTAGAGTGAAATCCGACTCTAACTCCCAAACCGGGAACCCGATTGGAGTCCCGTCTTCTCCTACAAGTCTCTCGTGCCTAGGCGGTCGTGTGTGCCAAGTTTCGTGCTAAATGATTTTCATTTAACAGTTTCTAAAAATAATTTTTTCACATTTCCTTAACCTCCTCATCCTTGACTAACACCTACAAATCCTCACTTTTATATGCTTAACCTGATTAAGTATCTTATTTCATTTATCTCAATTTAGGAAATTTTTAAATATTATTTTCTTCATCTTTACTAACTAATCTAGAATAAAGATTGGTGTAGTCTTTTAGCTTAGCATCTCTAATTATCCTTTTAACCTTCTTATTCTCCAATTTATATCTTTTAAAATCTTCACTTTTTTATCCTCTTGTCATTTTTCAAACCATTCATTAGATACATATTGATCATACAACCAAATTATTAGAAAAGGATCATACTTTTGAATTATTGTTTGATGTTTTAGCATTGTCAGTTGAAATCTGAGATAAATCTTCATCATCGTCAAGAATATCATCATCGATCCTGCAAACGACCTCTCTTGGTGCTTGAGAAAGAATTTTGACACCAAGTAAATCTCACGAGTACAAACTACCAGAAAACAAAGGCAGCAATATCACAAAGTAACAGTAGTTTGACAATGATATACTCACTCCAACTTCTTTTCCTCTTCTTCCAACTTCTTTTCCTGTTGACAAAAAAAATCCCATGACTTAGTAAGAACTGATGGTGATAAAATAGTATCCAAATTCACATGTTTTGAGTTCCTATGCTGCCTTGACAAATTCACACTGCAGCTATGATGTGGTCAAATAACTATACCTTTGGATGATTTGTTATGACATCAATTGATCCAATAGTTTAACTACAGAAATATTGAAGCTCAAATTCCAACAAAATTATAGTTTGCTTTTGAATTCGAGCCCCATCAAATTCTTGTCAGATCAATACAGCCAATGCCTAGCCATAACACTGAACGTATTTTAGGTAGGCATGTCAAACCAGCCATTTAACTAACTTATCTCAAAAGAAGAAAAAGAGACATTCAAAGACTTAATATATATATATATATATATCTAGAACTTATTACTTGTGTTAATTTTTAGTTCAATGAGTTAAGGAGGCAACCTGAATCAAAACCTATTATGTTGAAAATTGAGTAGAAGATTGCTTGAATGCAGCCCATCTAAAAAAATGGTCAAACTACATGCTTACTTCAGGCAGTTCTGCAGGTATAAAATAGTATTGCTAGCTAAACATAAATTCAATCCCACATTTGATACTGCTGCTGCCATTCACATAAATCTAGTACATCAAAAAAGTGACCAATATGGCAATTAGGCTTCATTGTTCAAGGCCTACACAAAATGTATTTACACCCAAAAGGTTGAAATAATGAACTAGCATAAATGACCTTACCTTTTCCTCAGCTGAGCTCTGCAAGACCTCCAATATTGCATCTACACTGATAGTTGCTTGTCTTGACTGAAAAAACAGAAAGAAGACTTATTTTATATGCTTAAAATATAAATTCAAGTTCACATCTGAGTAAAATGAATAAAACAACAAACTTTCACACACATGGCTAATGATCCCATATGTCAAGCATATTCACATTTTAACCCAAAATAAGCTAACCAACCTTCGAAGTTAATAAGGCCATGAATTAAATAGCTGAATCATTAAGTTATTCTCAATACATCTAGAATTCCAGCCTCATCCCTGCCTGACACCACTGGGTATGAGTTGGGGTTAATCGGGGTTGGGGATTAATAAAACTAATCTGGTCTAGGTTAGAAATAGGGCATCCCCTCCCTGAACCCCCATATTTTTTATATATTGATTACCAACATACCCTCTTAATATATGTTTATTATGTTCACTACGTAATAGTTATTTGACGAAGCAAGTACCTTCATGGACTTCACTTCATCCAGGGCAGCAAGGATGTCCATCTCTCTTTTTGAATCCAAGGTTCTATTCTCCAAGGATGTCATTGCATCTCCCATCTCTCCAGTTTCCATTTTTTGCATATCCCATCTCCAAGGATGTCCAAACCAATGAATAACATCACTAGGATAAAATAACAATATAGGTGAGTTTTTAACCAAATAACTCAGAAAGTTAAGAGTACAAAAAAATAACTACAAAATAAATCTAATAATGCTGTTATAATGACATGCCTGCTCTAAAGGAGACTCAAATGCACCTCATCTATATGGAGGTTCTTCAAGAAAGGTAAAATCCGATTATTAAAGCAACAAATTCCAACTCTTGTATATACAATGTGGGTAAAACAATAAATTCCAACTCGAGAAGAAGTACCACCATCCCCAATGGTGAGGGTTTTCTCTGAATCAATCATGGAAATCTTGCAGACTTCATTATCATCTCCACTTGGATACATATTCTTCCCATCGAATGGCGCTTGAGACATGGAAACTTCTGGCTCAGGGCTATTGGGGCTGCTGAAAATGCAAGCTCGTGCCCTATAGAGATGGAGTGGCAACAGTGGTAGTAATAGTGAAAATAACTTGAAAAATACTTTATTACAAATTTTGGCATTGTTATACTTTGTGCCAATATTTTCCTTAAAAAAATAACAAAACAAAATATTTATTACACACATATATATACATATATTGACGTATGCACAAAGAAACATATATATGAAGATATGTAAACATAATTTCAGAAAACATCATCCTCAACCACATTTTTAGATGCACCACCCAATGAATTTTATTTAATTCTCACAAATTTCACTCATTCCTATTATAGTAATGTCATTGAGAAAAACAATCTAAGAATTTATAAAGGTCATTTCTTTATCAAACACAAATTCAGAATTGAAAATTCCAACAATAACAACAACAAAAAAACGCTAAAAGAAATTCTCGCGTGAATCAGATAAGCAATAGTCCAACACTAGAACACACTTGAATGCATAAATTACTCAAAATTTCAATCAACTTACCGATTCCTCGTGCGAAGCTGCGAATGCGAAAATCGACCAGTTCCTGAAGCCATCGCGACGGAGAGGAACTAGGCCGAGGCGGAGCTCCCTAGGACAAACGGTACGAGCCAAGATAGTGATTTTGTGAGGTCGTTAGAGAGATTCAAAGCGGAGATACTTTGGGGATGGTAGTGAGGGACACAACGCCATTGAAGGTCTAAGAGTGAAGCTAGGGTTAGGAATTTTATGTGTGAAGAGGACTCGAGCGTAGCACTCTGATGCCTAATTGGTGTATGTAAACATATATATTTGTCGATGCCGTGGCTCGACGCCGTCGCCTGCCATGCTCACAGTCGTAAGAGAGAGAGAGAGAGAGAGAGAGAGAGAGAGAGAGAGAGAGAGA
This sequence comes from Camellia sinensis, assembly GCF_055761805.1. Classification (NCBI taxonomy): domain Eukaryota; kingdom Viridiplantae; phylum Streptophyta; class Magnoliopsida; order Ericales; family Theaceae; genus Camellia; species Camellia sinensis. The sequence continues at coordinate 22,695,535 of NC_138966.1, forward strand.
GAGAGAGAGAGATTTGGTAGAAATTAGGGATTTTGGTTCTAAGAGATTGGGGATTTTTGGTTTTTTTTTTGCCGGCCTGGGGGGGGAGGTTGGCGGGAATGGAAAAAAATGGAGGGAACCGAGCGGGATTAGGTTAGTTTTCAGCACAAATGAATATTTAAATAATAAAATGATTTTTTTTTTTTTTTTTTGCAATAGAGGTTGCCGTTGCTAAACAAATTTATTTTTTGTTAAAATAATTTTTTTTTTATAGTTGATGAATTTTTTTTTTTTACTTTTCATTTTCTATTAGTTACTAAGGTTGAGAATTTATTTGTTTCATTTTTATTTTAATGAATAAAAAAAATATAATTATTTTTTATTTGGTAGAAGTAGGGATAATATTTTAATGAAAAATATTTTCCATGAAAATAAATTTATTTTTTTGTGGTCAATGAAAAATATTTTTTTGCGATCCATATTTTTTTTTTTTTTTGTTACTAAAAATCAGGAATTAATTTTTTGTGGTAGAGGATAGGGAGTGACAGTAGTGGTGAAGGTAGTGGATAAGAGGTGATAGTGGTAGTGGTGGTGGCGACAAAGGAGATTAGTAGTGAAGTTGTGGTAGTGGTAGAGGAGATAGAGTAGCAGTAGTGGAGGAAAGGTAATGGTAGTAGTGGTGGTGGTAGTGGAGTGGTGGCGATAGTGGTAGTAATGATAGTCGTAAAGGTGGAGTGGCAACAGTGGTAGTAATGGTGGCAATGGAATGGCATTTGCAGTAGTGGGGAAGGTGGAATAGGAGATAGGTGGTGAAAGACAGATAGGGATGAGAGATAGAGAGAAACAGAGACAGACAAAGTGATGAGTGAGAAGAGAGAGACAAAGTGGTCTCTAAAAATGCATTTTCTTGTAGTGTCTCGATAAATCGAAAGGGAGCTCAGTAAATATAGAAAAGAACAGACAAATAGACAGGCAGATAGAGAGAGAAGAGTGATGAGTGAGAGAAAGTGAGAGAGAGAGAGAGACAGACAGACAAACAGACAGACAGATAGATAGAAAAACAGAGAGAAACAAAAGATGGGCGAGAGATAGACAAAAAGAGAGAAAGAGATCAAAAAAAGATGAACGAGAGAGAGAATAGAAAAATAGAGAGATAGAGAGAGAAGAGAGATGAGCGAGAGAGACAGAGAGAGAAGAAAAATGAAAGAGATAGAGAAAAGAAAGATGAACGAAAGACAAAGAGAGAGACAGACAGACAAACATACAGAAAAAGAAGAGTGATGAGTGAAAGAGAGAAAGAGAGAAAGAGAAGAGATAGAGAGACAAGAAGATGAAAAAATGGGTGAAGAGAGAAATGTAAATATCAAAAGAGTAACACAACGTTGTTTTTTTTTTTAATTTTTTTGCAACAAAAAAATACCGTTTCATTTTTTTTTTACTGAAAATCAAGAACTAATTTTTTGTGGTAGAGGAGAGGGAGTGGCAGTAGTGGTGAAGGTGGTGGACAAGAGGTGGTGGTAGTGGTGGTGGTGATGGCGATGGCGATGGCGAAGGAGATTAGTTGTGAAGTTGTGGTAGTGGTAGAGGAGACGAAGTGGCGATGGTAGATGAGAGGTAATGGTAGTAGTAGTGGCAGTAGTGGTAGTGGTGGTAGTGGTGGTAGTGGAGTGATGATGATGGTGGTAGTAATGGTAGTCGTAGAAGTGGAGTGGCAACAGCGGTAGTAGTGGTGGTAGTGGAATGACATTTGCAGCAGTGGTAAATGTGGTAGAGGAGATGGGTGGTGAGAGAGAGAGATGAATGAGAGACAGATAGAGAAAAGAGATAGAGAGACAGAGAAAGAGATAGAGTGATGAGCGAGAAAGAGACAAAGTGGTCGCTAAAAGTGCATTTTCTTATAGTGGATCGATAAATCGAAATGGAGCTCAATAAATAAAGAAGAGATGAGGGAGAGAGTGAGCAAGACGAACATAGCGGGGGAGAGAGACAGACAAACAGACAGATAGAGAGAAAAGTGATGTGTGAGAGAGAGAGAAAGAGATAGAGAGAGACAAAGAGAGAAAGAGAGAGAAAGAAAGCAAAAAGAGATTAATGAAAGCGAGACATAGAAAAAAAAAAGACATAGAAAGGAGAGATAGAGGGAGAGAGCGAAAAGAGATAAACGAGAGAGAGATAAGGGAGAAAGCGAGATAGATAAAGAGAAGAGAGAGAGAGAAAAAAGAGAGATGGGCGAGAGACACAAAGAGAAAGAGAGAGAGACAAACAGAGAAGAGTGATGAGTGAGAGAAAGAGAGAGAGAAAGAGAAAGAGAAGAGAGATAGAGACAGAGAAATAGAGAGACAGACAGACAGACAAAGAAGAGTGATGAGTGAGAGAGAGAAAGAGAAGAGAGACAAATATAGAGACAGAGAGAGAGGAAGATGAAAAAATAGGTGAAAAGAGAAATGTTATATCAAAACAGTAAGACGACGTCGTTTTTTTATTATTTTTTTATGACAGAAAAATACCGTTGCATTTATTTAAACCATTTTGTGACTATATATATGACGCCGTCTCAAAGCCACAATATATATATATTTACTTTTTTTTTTTTGCAACGGTACCTATTACAGTCTCAAAAAATTCTTTTTTTTTTTTTTGCGACTACAGCTGGTGCCGTCGCAAAAATACTCTATTTTTTTTGCGAAAGCAATTTTTGCCGTCGCAAATCTCTAATTTTTGCGACGGCAAGTTGTGCCACCTCAAAAAGTCACATTTTTTTTTTGCGACAGCAAGTTGTATCGTCGCAAAAAACCACATTTTGCAACGGCAAATGTGCCGTCGCAAAAAGTTCCGTCTTTTAAGCCCGCTTTTCTTGTAGTGTACATACATTAGAGACACTCTAAGAGAACAACGAATTTTATATTGTCATCTTATTTTTGGGTTTTTTTTTTATGGGTTTCCATTTTTTTTAAAAAAAAAATTATCTTTCTATTATACAATTAAGTCCACAGACAACCAAGTATTATGTAGTATTGTCAATTTGGTATTCTTAGTTAATAAGAGATTGCAATACATAATAAGTATTTTATCTTTCGTCTCTCATATTTAATGAGAGTGAATTTTCAATCCATAACATTTTTCTTACTACATAATTGATTTAAAACACTTTGTAATGATATATAGTATTTCAAAATTACTAAATAATTAGCCAGGATGAGGATGGATAATTTGTGTGGGGTTGTAAGGATGTGGAGTGGCATTATATGTTTTGAAACAGATAACTAGTATGGTGAAAAATTATTTAGCATTTTTTAAGAAAAATTATAGGAAAAATTAGTGAAATATCCCTCTCCAATTTTGTGTATTAGGAGAGGTTCAAGATTTTTTTTTTATTAGCTAAAATCTCTCAACATTTACACTGAAAAAATTCAACTTAGAGAAATTTCGACACTAACTCAGAGTAATTTCAAAATTTCTCTGGGAAATCAGAAAAAATTCTCTGCGAAAATTAAATTTCTCTAAGTAAGGCAAAATTTTCTTAGTCGAATTTTCTTTGAATGAATGTTAAGGGACCTTAACTATTATAAAAATATTGTACATCATTTATCTTATAAAATCTTAATATCAGGAACCTTAAAAAAATTCCTCAAAATTATATGATACTTTAATTTGATAATTATTAATATAAAAAATAAAATCAACTATATTTGTGTTTGTATTTTAGAAAATAGCATTAAAAATATCAATTGATATATTATAAACAAAAATGTTTAAGAGCACTAAAAGTAGAGCTTTAATGAGAGCTCTACTTATGTGGCAGTGGGCCCCACTCATGAATAATTTAACGACAATTATACATACCACTAAAAATGGTGCTCTAAATCACCACTAGTGAGTTGGCACACACTTAAAAGAAAAAAAAAAGGAATAATGCTTGGGACCCCCTTTTGGGGGTCACCCGCTCACCTCCCTTTGCCACGTGGCAGGTGGTGATTGGAGGAGCAGGAAAAAAAAAGAAAAAGAAAAAGAAAATGTAACCAATGAGAGAGAGAGGGGGTCAAAGGGGGTGGGGGGAAAAGGGGGGATGAATCATTGTTGAAAAAAAAAGAAAACATTGTAGCAGTGGGTGGGGCCCACTGTCACATCATTAGTGCTACCACTAATTAGTGGTCTCAAGCATTTTCCATGATTTAATGTATGTGTTTTTTTTTTTTCTTTTTACTCCATGCCACATCATTAGAGCTATTGTTAGAACTCCAAATTTAGAGTTATGAATCATTGCCCGATTATAAAATAGATACAAACCCTCAAAATGGTGTGTCATATGCCTTTTTTTTGGGTGAATACATACCATATGTCTCCAGTTACGACTTTTGTAATGTTTGATTATGATTTATTATAATGTTAATTATGACTTATATGATTTGACTATGACTCATTGTGATATTACTTGTGACTCATTGCGATATTAGTTGTGACATAATCTAGTTATAACATTTGTGATAATTAATACCACAAATATCATAGCTTGCAAATGATGTGTATTATAGCATTACCTTATCTATACTATATATTATAGTAAAGTGAGTTTTCGTGGGAAGGCTTGTGGGAGCTCTACAGTCCAACTGAAATTTTGAATTAAAAAATAATTTTAAAAAATGCTATTGGCTAACACATTAATGTAATAATTATAAAAATATTAATTGTTTCATGATTTATGTTTTTCAAAAGGAGAGTAAAAAGAAAATCTTTCCTGATTTGTGCAAACCTATTACTTACAAAATCTTATCTTTCATTCTTCCTTTTCTTTTTTGTCCAATCTATTCTCTCTCTACACAAAACCCTAACTGTTACACAATCACAATTTTTTTTTTTCACACCATATAAAGCTCACTTATCGCTCAAAATATTATTTCATGCAATAGATCACCACAATACTTTTAAACTCTTTTGCCAAAGATATTAAAGGTTAGTTACTATTTATTATTTTCTAATTGACTATGTCCTATTTTTTTCTTCAAAATTTATGGCTAAGTATATATGTGATGGTTCTAAGGTAGAGAGGTATATATGTATATAGGAAGTACACATAACAAAAACAGAAAATTTGTGAAAAATCCACTCTAGCAATTGTCTCAGGCAACAGGTCCAGTAGATATTTTTTATTAGTGAGAGATCCACATTTTGTGATATAGTTTGGTGAGAAGTCCAAACCTATTATTACTTACAAAATATTTCCTTCTTCCTTCTCATTTTTGTCCAATCTATTCTCTCTGTACACAAAATCCTAACTGTTACGCAATCACAGACATTTTTTTCACACCATATAAAACTTACTTATCGCTTAAAATATTATTTCATACAATAAATCACTGCAATACTTTAACTCTTTTGCCAAAGATAATAAAGGTTAGTTAATATTTATTATTTTTTAATTGATTATGTCCCATTTTTTTCTTTAAACTTTATGGCTAAGTATAGTATAGTCAATGATGAAGTGATGTTGTAAGGTGGAGAGCTATACATGTATATAGAAAGTACATATGTAACTAAAAGTGAAAATTTGTGAAAAAATCTACTCTAGAAATTGTCTAAGACAATAGGTCTAGTAGATATTTTTTATTAGTGAAAGGTTCACATTTTATGAAATAGTTTAGTGAGAAATCCAAAAGGACATTTTGTTTTTAATTTTATCCCGTAATTTATTTGTTGACTTTCTTTAACTATCTATTCAAATTTTATATCTATCCTTTGAAATTTTTTCCCTATCTATTTAACATTTTCCTATCTGTTCAAATTTTTTCTTATCCGCTCAAATTTTTTGTCTCTGTTACATTTCCCCCCTTTATTTGCTTAAAATTTTACTAAATGTCGCAATTTTCTTACTATTTGTTCAAATTTTTAATTATCTATTCAAATTTTTCTCTTTTTCTATTGATCATCAAGCCTTGGTTCATCATCTTCGCAATGAAGGCCATGCATCTAAGTGATAACTGTTGAAACCACATATTCACACCCAAAACAGAATAAAAACAAAATGTATATATAAATATCTATATAATAAGGGAGGAAGGATTTTGAAAATGTATGTGAGATACATTTAGGTTCAAAGGCTGAGATCAATTTTGATAAAGATGAATGGTTCGGATGATGATTTATTCCCGTGCATACCCTATGTGCTCTCTCTCTCTCCCACCTACCCACGTCTCCTCTCATTTCATGCCTCCCCCCTCTCCCCTCTTCTCTCTCAATGCTCGCAACGTCCAAGGTAGGGTTTCAGATTGAGAACTCTCTCCTCCTCTCCCCCCTTCTCTCTCAGTGTTCGCTGCTCGCAAGGTAGGGTTCCGATTGAGAACTGGGTCACCGAGTTGGCTCCTCTGTTCCACGACCAACTTCACCACCACCCCAGATTCTCTCCCCCTCTCCCCCCTTCTCTCTTTTTTGAAGAAATTGAAAAATGCAATAGAGAATTTGAAGCTATTTAAGACAGACATGTTGGAGTATGAAGGTCTCTGTTTTGCTATTGCTGGCTGCACTGGTGTTATCCATCTTGCTTCTCCAACTCCCTTTGAACACATTCCTATTCCTAATCCTGAGGTAACCTTATTATGATTATTATTTATTTCTTTAAATATTTCACTCTCCAAATCACACTTTGTTTGGACTTATAAGATTAAAGGGTAAATATATTTTTCATTCCTGTAACTTAATTTTTAGTTTGATTCCAATTGTTTTAATTTCAACAATATTAAGGGTAGTGATGGATCATGGTAAGGGTAGCAAATGACTGTCAACACCAAAATAAAGGGAAAAAATTGTTAGAATGTTTAAATGGCCCATAGAAATGAATGGTTAGAATTAAAATAATTCAAGTTAGGATTGATTTGTTACCAAGGTCAAGATTTTGAAGTTTTTTTTTTCTTTTTTAAATTTTCCAAAAATTAATATATGAAACCATGAATTACTAGGTATGCATACAATTATAGGACAGGCTCTAAATGCACTTAAAATTTTAGGTATGCATATAATTAAAGGGCAGGCTCTAAATGCACTTAAAATTTTAGGATGCATTTAAAGCCTCCCAACTACAGTCATATACCACAAATATAAATAATGTCATAGATGGAAGAAGGTGAGGAATCTTGATTTTAAGTTTCACTAGACTTCTTTCAATTTCTACTTTGTGCATTGCAATTGAATATGGAGTTCACTGAAGAAAAAATTAGATGGTTGAAGCCTAAGGGGTATCAAAACAAATTCTTGCATGGAATAAGACAAGCTCTGTGTAGTTGAAAATTTCCAAATTTTGGTCAACAATTTAATAAGATGAATGTGATCAATTTTTCACAATTAAAGAATTTATGAATCTGAAACTTGACAATCGACATATTTGGAAATTTGACAATACAGAAAGAATCTCCCTGTTGTATGATGTCAAGTTAAAGGATCAGATTGTATTAGTTATTTTGCCCCACTAAAAAAGAAAACCTATTTGTATGGGAGCTAAATTAATAAAAAAAAAAATTAAGACAATGGAATTTACCTTCTTAGTTGGTTGATCCACAAGGGCTTTAATCACCACTGATTCTAAATCAAAGGTTGATAGAATCCAAAAAAAGATTGGAGGGAATCAAGAAAGATGATATTTTGACCGAATTGAAGAAGCAGTTAAGTCTGGCGGGGCCAATAGTAGCAATGAATCTGTTATTGTATTGTTTACATGTGATATCTGTTATGTTTGTGGGTCATCTTGGTGAGCTTCCTCTCTCTGGTGCTTCCATTGCCACCTCCTTTGCCTCTGTCACTGGCTTCAGCCTCTCGGTTAGTTTTCTTCTTTGTTTTTTCACTTTCACTTTTTTCTTCTTCTTTTTTTATTTTATTTTATTTTATTTTCAGTGATTTTCCTGACATCTGCTTTTACAATGTTTAAAGAAAGTAGAAGAGTTTTTTGATGGTGGAAGAGCATGAGAGTGCCAAAAAGAAGAGGGATGGATTTCTTAAAAAGAGGAAGGATGCTAATCTTAAACATGTGATCATCTCTGAGAAGTTGGATAAGAAGGTGAGGAATTTTGATTTTAAGTTTCACTAGACTTTCTTGAATTTCTGCTTTGTGCATTGCAATTGAATATGGAGTGCTTTGTGCATTGCAATTGAATATGTTGTCAATGGCGTTGAGGTCGGGTTGCCGAGGCTACAGACGCTTCCTGAAGGTATGTGTATATCAGATTTCTTAATGGAGTGATGAAACTGTTCTGAATTTATATTCTTAGTAGCCTATGAGGAAAATGTGCAGTGAAACATGTTTCATTCAATATTATGCTGGATTGAATTCTTATAAATGTTCCATTTTATGTGTTGTGGAAATAAAATAAAATAAAATAAATTGAAAATGTGTAGTATGTAAGTGGGCTGACAAGTGTCTGGTTTATGTGATCGTTGGATCATGAATGTTCTGTATATGTGAAGTTAGGATCAGGCTTAGTTAGATATAACTGAATTGAGTGCATGTTCATTTTTGGTGTTTGGAAAGAATAGCTATAACCATTATTCTCTTTGATCTCTATTGATACAACATTGCCAGCTGTGATGTTGAAACTTTGTTTAAAATCAGGGATAATACTGTTGAAAAGTAGCAAACATGAGTACAATACAGTTAAGTTTATGTTGTCGATGGCGTTGAGGTCGGGTTGCCGAGGCTACAAACGCTTCCTGTAGGTATGTGTATATCAGATTTCTTAATGGAGTGATGAAACTGTTCTGAATTTATATTCTTAGTAGCCTATGAGGAAAATGTGTAGTAAAACATGTTTCATTCAGATAATTGAATTGAAATTACTAATGATATAGCTCTGTTTGAGCATTTCTATAATTCAATATTATGCTGAATTGAATTCTTATAAATGTTCCATTTTATGTGTTGTGGAAATAAAATAAAATAAAATAAATTGAAAATGTGTAGTATGTAAGTGGGTTGACAAGTGTCTGGTTTATGCGATCGTTGGATCATGAATGTTCTGTATATATGAAGTTAGGATCAGGCTTAGTTGGATATAATTGAATTGAGTGCATGTTCATTTTTGGTGTTTGGAAAGAAAAGTTATAACCATTATTCTCTTTGATCTCTATTGATACAACATTGCCAGCTGTGATGTTGAAACTTTGTTTAAAATCAGGGATAATGCAGTTGAAAAGTAGCAGACATGAGTACAATACAGTTAAGTTGTCCCTTCTAAACCTTATCGGACAAGGGTGCTTGATAGGATTGACGAGGAGTTAGGATGCAAAAGCAATGAAACTTATAAACAAAAATCGGGCTGTCATTTTTGATTTTCTAATATGGGAAATTGGGTATTCATAAAAATGAAAACTTTGACAAATACTTTTATTGGTAATAGAAAGGGCCACAACTTGCTTGCAATGGGAACCCTTTGTTTGATTGGTCTTTTTATGTAGCAACTGTAGAGTAGTTTGCTTGCAACGAATATTTGGTATTCAACTTGCTATGTCTCTGTGGATTTTGCATTTTCCTTTTCTTTTCTCGCAGTCAGATTGCTTTTTCACCTTAACAATGGCAATCTTCTATTTTAGGAAAACCTGCTGGCCATGTGGGTTCAACCAAAAGAACTGGGCAATCTTCCTTTTTTTTTTTTTTTTTTTTAATTTTCTTGATTAGTGGTTGATTAGTGCCTTTTTTTTTTATATCCATTGACTTCTTTGTTTGCTGCAACGTTGTCATCTAATTGTGATGATATAATAGATTTTGCTTGCAAGAGTGATTGTGTTTTTCATGTTGAAAAATTGTCACTCACTATGGAGGGTTGAAACAGTGATTGTATATTATTTTATCTTTTGGTCAGAGTGATTGTTATTAATTGCTATTTATTGCCTGTAGATGGGAATCATAGATGAAGGGAAAGATATGTATCAGATTAGATAATGGGAAAGACCAAGAAAATTTGAGATAATTGAGATAATTGAAATTTTTTTAGACTAAGACATTGAAAATTTGTTTTTGCATTGCCTCTTTCTAGCATGCTTATTAGTAGCTGATTGGTGTACTTGGTTTAGTGTGTAGTATTTTGTTTTTATTTATTTATTTATTTTTAGGGAGGGAGGAGGGGGTTGTTAATGCAGTTACCCTAGCAAGAGTGCTTGGTTTGTTTTTCTATACGCTCATAGAAATTATTTTTGTGATTTTTTGGCACTCATAGTTGTGGGTTGTGATGTCACATTTGTTTGGTTACTTATTGGTAATTGTAAAGAAGTAACCTCACTATAAATAGATGGAGGCTTCCCTTCCCTTGCATTGTAAAAGGGAAAGGTGAGATAAATTGATAAAAAAATTTAGCTTATATTTCATTGACATTTCCCTTACCATTTTTATTTATTTATTTAAAATTCCTATCCAAATCTATGATCTATACTCATTTGGAACCTATGATTTTGTTTTTGTTGTTTTATAGGTGTAACCTATGTTATTTGGTTTGGTTTGATTTGATTTGGGTCTTTAATAATATTTGATCTTCATAAAATGGGTTTTGATTTTAGAAATGTATTTTTATTTTTAGTTTGATTTATGAAATGGATTTAATTCCTTAATGGAAAATGAGTGTTGATTTTTTATGATTTTGAAAAAGTTTTTGAATTGGGTGTTGAAATAAGGTTCACATCGCCACCTCCACTCTGTGACTGTCCACCACCATTGAGAAAGAAGATCGAACAAAGAATATTTTACCATTATGTTTTAATAATTTTATTTTGATTTATATTTTAATCTCATTATTAATTGCACCGTGCCTTCATGTACGGGCATACACTAGTATACATATATAGAGCTAATAACATAAGATCAAACAAAAAGAATAGCAAAAAAACACAAATGTCTATGTAATCATAATGTATACACACACATACACACGTATATATATATAGAGAGAGAAGATTACCATGGTCACTGGCAGGCACATGGGTGTGACGGATGAATCTCATCGCCACCGTCCACAACCAAAATTATAGTCAAATCTCCATATATGAGGATGAGTGAGATCGATAGCTAGAGGTAGAGCTAGAGTGAGATATACAGGTGCGGTGAGCTACTGTGGATTGCCAGTAAAAGTACCATCATTGCCGTGTGTTAAATGAGAAAGAGAGATGGGGTATGGATTTGCGATCTGTGTGGATCGTTCACGGATCTGTGTAAGTCGAATAAGATCTCATCATACAACATTAAAATCTGTGCTGGCGGAAGGAGATTTGGCAGTGGGGAAGTGGGAAAGGACGTCAACGGGGACGATGGAGTCCATCGGAGTGAGAGATAGAGAGATAGAAACAAGAGTTAAGGATGCAAAATGATATATATGGATACTTTGGCCATTTTATACAAATTAGTCCTTTTAAATAAAGTATTTTTTTTATTCATAAAAATGGATATGCAGATAGGCTACTCCAACATATCCACCAGGGAGTATTGCCCCTTAGCACCTACAGCATATGTGCAGGGAACTCCACTGCACCTACGTCGGGGCCGAAGCTTAGGCCCCGCGTGTTCCAGGCGCTAAAGAGTATGTTTAACCCCAACAAGGGGCTATGGAGACTCGAACCCAAGCCTTGAGCGAGGGATTTGAAGGTCTTATCCACTGAACCAACGCCCTGTTGGTCCTTTTAAATAAAGTATTTCATCGCCAAGACTTACGGACAAAAAAAATTCAAAATTAAATTTATAGCCTGAATGTCCTAAAAAATTTATTAGAAATTATTTATTTATTTTTATTAAAAAACACATATCAAATTTGTTTGGTTTAATTTTTTTAAATTATTTTTTAGTTTTTGTTTTTGTTTGTAATAAACTCTTTTTATTTTTTAATATTTCAGTCAAATATACCTACAAACTAAGACATTTATGCAAGAAAATTACTAAAGACAAAAAAATACAAAAAATGTGCTTTTTTTTTTTGTTTTTATTTCTAACCTTTTCATTTTTAGTGATTTTCCAGTTTTCTTCACAAATTTTTTTTTTGGAGCATTTAGATTAATGTATCCAAAAAAATCTTTAAAAAAAATTAGTGAAACATGAAAAAAAAAATATTAAAGATAAAAAAAAATGAAAAATAAAAAGAACTCAAAAAATGTATTTGAGTTTGAAAGTACTATGACTTTGGCATTTTTTTTTTCTATAGCCAAATTAAATTATACTTATTAATAAACTTAATTATAATTTCTTTATAAAACAAATAAATAAATCACATAGATGAATTTAGAAAATACATTTGCAATTAGATTACTGATTATTTTAACATTAATTTTTTTAAGTGAAAATGTTACAAAATTATTATTTTGGTTCATATAGCTTTCTTTAATCATTTTGTTTTGTTTTGTTTTTTTAAGTTGTGATTTGAACTACACAGCATCTTTTGCAATAATATATATATATATATGGAAAATGGTTGGGACCACTAATTAGTAGTGGCACTAATGATGTGGCAGCGGGTCTCACCCATTGCCACAGTGTTGCTATGTCTTTTTTTATTTTTATTTTTTTTAAATGTGTGCCAACACACTAGTGGTGCTTTAGAGCACCATTTTTAGTGGTATGTATCATCGCCAATATATATATATATATATATATATATATGTGTGTGTGTGTGTACGCGCGATCGCGCACGGACGCGCACGAGCATTTTTGTGTTTTTTAGAGCTTAAACTCGAATATTTGTTAAAATGACAAAAAATCATTGGAAAATTGATTAATAAGTCTCATATTTTGAATTTGTGACTCATATAATCTCATATTTTTTTATTGTGATCTATTTAGTCCTTTTGGATGTATAATGACTCATTTACCAACTGCAACATTTGGAAAAAAATATACTCAAGAATTTTTTAGTATCACATTATACTCGCTACGTTGGAATGTCACATTTGGGAAAAGTACACTAATGAATTTTAAATTTTTTTTGAGTGTCACATCATATTCACCACGTTGGAGTATCACATGTTACATTTAGAAAAAGTATACTAAGAAGTTTTTAAATTTTTTTATAGTGTTATATCATACCCGTCACGTTATTACATTGCGAAAAAATACACTAAGGAGTTTTAAATTTTTTTAGAGTATCACTCTATACCCACCATGTCGTTACATTTAGAAAAAATGCATTTAAGAGTTTTTAGTTGTCACATCATACCCGTCATATCGTCGCATTTAGAAAAAGTATACTAAGAAATTTTTGTTATCACATTATACCCGCCACGTCACTGCATTTAGGAAAAAGTATACTAAGGAGTTTTTAATTTTTTTAGAGTGCCATATCATACCTGCTACGTTGGAGTGTCACGTGTTACATTTGGAAAAAGTATATTAAATAGATTTTACTTTTTTTAGAGTATCACATCATACCCGTCACGTTGTCACATTTAAAAAAAGTACACTAAAGAGTTTTTTAATTTTTTTAGAGTATCACATTAATACCTGTCACATTAGAGTGTCACATCATACTTGTCATATTAATAAAAAGATATAGCCGTTCACCAATACAATATCAAAATCGAAAATAGGACCATACAGAACGAAACTCTACACTAATAGGACTTGACAGATCAATAGAAAAAACTTAGGACTAATTAGAGTAGTTGTTTGTGAAATGAGATTTATTGGTAAATATTCCAAAATCATTTTCAATTGAATTTTACTAGTGGTCTGAATTAAAATTTTGAGGGACTTTAAAATTATTGGTAAATATCTCCCACAATAATAATTAGGGTGTGCGCGGGGCGGGTCGGTGCGGTTTGAGAGAAAAATAGAAACCGTATGGCGGGTGGCGGATTGATAAAAGTGTCACTAGAATTTGTCATTTTTCTTATCAAAAATCGGCCGTTCGGTTGGCAAATAATGGCGGATTTGCCTTGGCGGTTCAGGCGGATTGGCAGTTTATAAAAAATATAATTCAAATTACAAAACTTAAATCAAAGAGTAAAAAAAAAGATGAGAGATACCGTGATGTTAAGCATCTTGCGAAGCTTTCATCTGATGCAGCAAGTGTAGCAACAACATGATAATATCAACGACTATACTATGCCATCAGTTCATTACAAGCATCTGTGGAAGCTACAAAGATCAAATACAATACATAAAATTAATATCATTCAGGATTTACAATATATTGAAAATGCTTACTGTTGAAAAGTATTTAGATTGAAAAGTGAGCTGATGCAAGTTTGCAACATGGCCAGAAAAAAAAAAAAAAAAAGATTGAAAAGTGAATTGGAATCCAACTTTATTTTGGATTACTGACATCTTGAATTCCCCTCAAGCAGTAATGTAATACTATATTCTAAGGTATAGAATAACAAGCAAACTTAAGTAAAAAAAAATTTTTTAAATCTTATAAAATATGATTTAATAGCGGTGCGGGTCGGTACGGTTTGGAAGAAAAATAGAAACCGGCGGATTGATAAAAGTGTCACTAGAATTTGTCATTTTTCTTATCAAAAATCGGCGGTTCGATTGGCAAATAATAACGAATTTGTTTTGACGGTACGGTTCAGTACAATTTTGACGATTTCGACGATATTATGCACATCCCTAATAATAATAATAATAATACTAATAATAATAATAATCCATGTACAATCGATTATTTCGACGACATTATGCACACCCCTAATAATAATAATAATAATAATAATAATCCATGTACAATCGATTATTGAGAGACTTTAAATTTTGAAAATGTTGAGGATCGGGTTTAGGATGATTATATTTATCAATTATGTTGCGTTATAGTTGAGTTGACACATAATTTTTTTATATAATTCAGCTCAATCTGACCCTAACCTGATTATTGATCCTAAATCAAATATGTTTAGTAGACAATTCACCTAATCAATATAGAATATAATAGTCATTAACGAAATTTAACATTCTTTTAAAAATTAAATTTTAATTGTTAATTTTAAAATTATTGAACTATTTTCATTTGAATAGGAATTTCTTTTTAGAGTCTAAATAAATATAATGAATTATTTTTATTTTATAATATTTTATATTTTAAAAAAAAATGAAATTTTCATTCCGCACACAACACGAGTTTGTTGCTACTAAAATATTATTTAAAAGCGAAAATTACAATTAAGTGCATATTTCTAAATAAATTTTAAATTAATAATAAAATTTATCAATTTTAATAATTTAAGTCATAATTTTTTTCCATAATTATATGTATATATATATTTAAAATTTTCCTTATTTAAAAAATATTTTACAGTTTACAGCTGACAAATTAGTAATGGGATGGGACAAGACTCAAGATCTTTGTCCTTTGGCATTGCACGTTTTCAATGGGTCAGAAAATAAAAGGCCGGTGAGAAAGTCAAAAAATAAAACGATTATATTAAAAAACTTGGATATGGCGTTGCAGTTATACTTTTCGTTCAACAGTCACCGTCAGTGTTATACTGTCATTAGGATTTATTTTGAGATACGTTTTAATAATTTTAACCCTTTATTTTTTAAAATATATTATGTAAAAATATATCTTGTAAAGTTTTTATATTTGAAAATCTCGTTTGATAAAATTCTTTTCAGTCGTAATTTTATTCAATTTTTATTTTAGTGAGGCTATAAGTATTTAGATACAAATCCAACTCAAATTGTACCTATGCAGAGGAATTTGTGATCTTAATCCTTTCATATTTGTCACTTCGCTGACTAAACAAAAATGCAGTCAAAGTTGTTTGACTGCTCAAGCGGTCATTTGTGAGCTCAAGTGAAGAAAAAGATCGTCCAGTATTTTTGCAGAGCGCCTGAACTTCTAAAAAGAAAGTTTTACTTCTTGTGGCTTGACTTTTTGTGCTTCTTTTGGAAGACGAATAGCCCCACAGTATCGGACTTCCGTGGTTCTGAATCTGATTTCACAAGAACAATGTGAAACAATGAAAACACAAAAAGAGTCCAAATTCGACAATTCTTTTGGAAAATCGATATTTGAATCAAATGCCAAAAATAGACTGACCTACCAGATTTCAGAGTTATCACCTAAATATTTTTAGAAAATTTAGAAAACCCAAGACTCGTGCCAAATGCCATTAGTCTGCCATCACCAAAGTTTCTCGACTCAGGAATGTAGGTACGAGAGGAGAAGGTCATGAATTGAGCACCCCACTCGCTCGATCAAAGATCAGCATCTGCTAATCATAATGTGATTTTTATTTACGTTATATGCCCTTATTCCGATTTATTAGGCTAACTTACTATGTGATGCACACAAGGTATAGACTAATTTGCAAGAATTGAAACATTTGATTTCGTGTTTTATTTGAAATCGTTTTGCGAGTTTGCCACTTGAAAAATTGGGCTTAAAATGGTTATTTAATCAAACTATCCCAATTCAAGCAACTAACCTTTATCCACGGCCATTCAAACAATTATATCAATTAAGCAATTAGCCTCATAGAAGTATGTTTTGACATGGTAACACAAACATTCAATGCAAGATTCTAAAACATAAAATTACTCACCTATTACTCCGAGCCAAAAGAAAGTAAGATAATTAGAAGAAATATGCATGCTCCTAATTAATGCAATATGACTAATGCAACGCACACATTTTGTATTTTAATAGGCTCTGCTATGAACATGACATATGATTTCATTCAAGACATGCGATAAAACACGTATTCAATAGGGGTGAGCAGCGGATATACTGATCCGCCAAAACCGACCGAACCGATCCGATCTGCCTCATTTTGGACAGATGCGTGATGACAAGCAGACGGTTGCAGATTGATTTTCTCCAATCCGCCAATTTAGCAGACAGATGGCGGATTTGAGATTCTTTTGGCTACAACCGAACCGCCAAACTGCAATCGCCCTTAGTAATTTATAAGACTTTGTGTTTTCAATTTGTTTAAATATTTTGTTTGTGTTTTCAATTGAAAAAGAGTTCAAATATTCTGTTGAAAAAAAGTTTTCAACTTGAATATATTTTTTGAATTGAAAAAAATAAACGTATTATTTATCTATATTTTTTGATTTTTAAATCTAACTCTAAAAGTAATAAATAGAAAATATGATATATGCTGGTTGGTTTTGTTTTCAAAAACATATATAAATGTAACAATGCAGAGACATACAATCTCTACTATTGCTCTATTCATGGTTTTGGTGGTTTGAATTGTTTTTATATTTTAAGAAACACATATTGTAATATTTTATATGGATGAGGCATACTGTGATTGTAATATGTGGATGAGGCATGCAGTGATTGTGATATTTTAAAGTTTCAAACTTTCTTTCTTTGAATGAGGCATGCAGTAATTGTAATACTTTTTTAAGTCATTGACTGTAATACTTTTTTAAATCATTGACTGTAATACTCTTTTTTTTTTTAAGGAAGTGCACAGGTTGAACTATGTTGAAAATTTATAAAATTTCAAACCGCCAAACCGATTCGCATCCATCTGCCAAACCGCCAATCTGCTCAATTCACATCCGCCGGATTGGTGAACGGATGCAGATTGATTTTATCCAATCCGCCAATCTGGTAGACGAATGGCGGATTGAAGGTTCCGTGGCCGCAACCGACCTGCGCCTACCTCTAGTATTCAAGCAATGAATTTAAACATTTGGTTAGTATGATAAGCCAAACCTTGGATGCGTACAAGACAATGGATGCAAAGCATAATAATGCTAATTTGAAAAAATGATATTCTATTCCAACCATTGTAAGCAAGTAAGTAAAAGGGAGAAAGGTATGGGGTTGAAAGACATATAACTTATTACATAATGGCCCTCGTGTAAGAGGGTGCAAATCAAAGTCCAAAAGCCCAAATTAAACTAATTATTACAAAACTGAATGAATAAATAAGCGAAAAAATAACTAGCTAACTATTCTATTACAATGAGGATAATCATGATAAGTAAACTAACTAAACTAGTTAATTAGCTATGCTAGTTACAAATAAACAATAATGATAATTACAACACTAATAAACAAGACTAATTATAATAAATTAATTACATTAATCTCCAGTAATGATGCAAGGATGCACAAGGGTTGCATGCACAATGTCCAAGAACAGTTCTGTCTGCCTAGGCTTGCTCTATTTCACTTTCAGCCACTGCTCTCTATTTTCTGCAAAATACACTGCTGACCAAACATTGATGATCGGCCGGCCCTTAATGAAGCCCAGTCGGGGCCTAAAGAAGGCCGACCGTGCCTCAATTTCATGAAAAATTCTATTTTGTACTCTGAAGTGAAAACAATGTAGATAGAGTGTTCTAAACTCTGTTTGTCCCTCTCACACTTCTTTATCATGGGAAAGTCTCAAGAGAAGGTTGGAATTATTTTCCAAAACCATCAATGAGCAAGTTGATTGCTTAATGATTTCGGGTACAATTTGGAGAAAAATCAATAAATACAATGAACAACAACCACCCCTCCCTCCTATCATAGAGTGAACTCAAAGTGGGAGGTAGAGACGCTTCAAGATTCATCAAAACATCATGAATTGATGTAAGATAACCCTTGACACAATGGACTCGGCATAACGTCCGGCCGAACCCCAAGCATTATAACTCATTTTCTTTATGTGAGTTTGTTCAATTTAAGCCAAATTCATTAGTCTTTGCTATCCTTTAATCTATTAAGTCCAAAATGATTGTTACGTCCACTAAAGATTACATCCACTGAGTGAGAAATATGTCAAACGGGAGGTGATTCTTAACATGAAAAAGAAACTACACCATTTGCAATGAGCCTTTGTAGAGATTAAGCCATTAAGCATAAATCGCTAGTCCACGTTTTGAATAACCGTAAATCAATTGAAATAGTTCTCAAATGAAAGAAATGAATGGAAAGTTGATTATTAAAATGAGGTCCTTAAACATGGAAATTAGACAAGGAAAAGCTAAGAACAATATATAACAAGCTATGTATGCAAACTTTTGAGGCAACAATTAAGCTAATCAAGGCATGAACTATTTAAACAACTTAGAATAATCCTAAAATAGCCCTCAAGAGATAAAAAAAAGTGGCTCAAAGTGCATGAAAAGAGCATAAAAAGCTAATCAACGAAGAGAGAAAACAAAGCTAGTAAACAAAAACAAAGAGGGGTGGTTAACCCCTCCACTTTTGAGACTTCAAATCATGATTTTTATCCTCTTTTTAACTCTAAAAATCAATTTAGAAAGAAAAGAAAAAGAGTGTATAAGTGACGGTTTGAGCTATAGGTAAAGGTGTAAGAAAGAGTGTAAACTCTCTCTCCCCTTTTGGTAGCTCTCCAAACCCAATCTCAAACACTTGGAAGAGAATCAAAACAACACAAAACTACAAGAACTAGATAGTAATAGATAGAACAAGAAGTAAAAAGGAAGATGATAAGATTATACCTCTCAAAGAAGTGAGCTTTTGCTTATGAATCAAACTAAGTCCCAACACACTCTCAAGCTTGAATTATGGTGTTCAAGGCTCAACCAAGGTTTCTAGGCTAAGGTGTGAAGGTTTATATGGTGTATGGATATCGAGTCAAGGTGATAGGCTTGTTCAAAGGGTTCCTTGCACAAGAAGAAGGAGAAAAAAGAGCTCTCAAGAAGGTGTAGAGGCTTTTTAGAAATTCTTCAACCCTCAAAACAGAGATATATGGTCGTTGTTATAGAATTTGAGCAAGAGGGGTCATAAATATCTTCAAAAATGGACAGCTGGCGGGCTCACACCCAGAATAGTGTTTCTCGCTACTAAGGCACAGTCGGCCTTCAATAGCTACGGCCGGCCCTCAATAAGGCATGGCCAGCCTCAATGTGTTTCCCTATTTTTCTGCTTCAGACTCAGCCTAGGGTGGCACAATGTGTAAAAATGGATTTCTTGGGTATAATCAGTGGGAAAATTGAAGGCTTGGGATTGTTTCGAAGCTTAAACATGGCCTCTTCGTTGAGACCTCGAACCACTCACAACACCATTTTCATCATTGAGTGTATTGGACAAAGTGTTCAAGCCTTGTGGCGGTAAAAAATGGGGTGTCCACAGTTACTCCTCTTTGATAGAGCTCGAAATCATAAAGTGACAGGAGTGAATGTCAAAGACCAGAGACGATCCATTTGACAAGGCCGCATGGCTCAAGCAAGAAATCAAGACATAAGTGCAAAGATTGAACTCGAGGGCAAAGTGCAAACAAAATGCAGAAAATAACTTATAATGATGTAATGAAACATAACGTAAATGAAGCAATGAAACAACGCTACAATCTAAACAAGAATGCAACGTTTGAATGAAAATGCAAATGAAAGAAAAACAAATCCCATCACGTCTCACACGAAAATAAGTGAATAAACAGGCACGTTGTAGACACCCCATTTTGACTGACCTTAAGACTCAGACGTCATCGATTGAGCGCTCGGTGATTGCGCATGTTGTGCTCGTTCTGAGGTTTCGGAGTTTCAGCTGAGGTCCTTACCCCCGAACCTCAGGACCCTTTTATGCTTTGTCTCGTTTTGCGAACCAGGTTCTGTTTTCTTTTTCCGAAGGAAGGGAGAGGTCTTGTAGACCATCTCCCAGTGGCCGTAGGCTAATTTTCGTGGTCGTAGACCACTGTTCCCGTTTGGAGACTAGTTTTCGGTTTTCGGAACCATCGGCCGTGCGCCTCGGTTCGGGACTGCTTAACTTTCTCCGTTTGCTCCGTTTTTTGGAACACACCTTGTTTCCTCTCTCTAGAGGGACACTGTGGCCCGGGAGACCACCTTCGTGGTGGCACGCCACTTTCGATGCTTAGCAGTCAGTTTTCGGGGCACCCGGCTACGCGTTTTGGCCCCCGAACCCTCGTTTTGCATCTGTCTTGGTTCATTTTTGGCATGGACCCTATTTTCATTGTTTGGAAGGTGGTATAAGGGTGGGAGACCACCTTTTATCCTTAGAGACCACTTTTCCCCCGCCGGCCGGTTTTCTTGTCAAGTAATTGGTCTCCCTCATTTTTGGGCCACAATTGCTAGTCTCCCATCATACCACTTGCTTGCCTTTCATGTGGAGACCACCCTGGGAGGCTGCCGACCGCTTGAACCTTTTGACCCTGCTCGGCCGACCAGGGCAAGTGGTCAGCCGACCACTTGAACTGGTCGGCCAGCTCCCATCAGTTCTGTCTCAGTGAGTTGATTCCAGCTGTGCCAGCTGGGAGGCACTGACTGTATCCTCCATACACGTGTATAGAGGATGTTTTCCCTTGGTTTTAAGATTCTTGGAGAAGCTTTAGTCCCTCTTGTTTATAAAGGAAGGGCTGCTCTTCCTTGTAGAGGATTCAAAAAAAAAAAAAAATTTGGTCGAAGGCATACAAGACTTCTCTTTCTATATCTCTACATCCAAGCTCAAAAAGTGCATGGTTCTTGCACCTTTGCATACCATCTCCCAACCTAACCCCTCCACCATCACTCTAAGCATCTTGGAGGCCATTTTCAGAGGTTGAGAGGCTGTCTTTGTGATCCAGAGGTTGCTGGTCCTTTTGTGCTACAAGGGTAACACACTTTCTTCATTTTAAGGCTTTATTTTGCTTCATCTTTTAGCTATAATTGCAAGCATATTTGAGCTTTGGTGTAAACTGAAAAAAGTCTTATTTTGAGGCCTTTAACATGTTTGTTTAAGATCATTTTTCTGTTGGGGGTCATCTACCCCCTTGCATGCTTCATTTTACCTTGTTTTGAGCCATGCCTTAGAGCATTTGTGTTGGCCTTTGTTTGGCCTTTTAGCCACTAAAATCCAGTGGATTTTCAGTGGCTAGAATGCTATTTTGAGTGCCAAAATCAGAGAGGGGTGACCCTCTCTCTCCTTGTTTTGTTTTCTAGCATTTTTGGCCTTACAAAGGAGCCCTTATTTGCATGCCTCCATGCCATGCTTCAGGCCATTTTTGATGAGTTTTAGGACCTGCATAGGCTCTTTCCAGAGCTTGGTTTTCCATATTGGATGTCCATCTTGCATGTGTAGAATAACCCTCTTCATAGCATATCAAAGGAGCATCTCATTCTTGCGTGCATTAACCATG
Organism: Camellia sinensis; assembly: GCF_055761805.1. Lineage (NCBI taxonomy): Eukaryota > Viridiplantae > Streptophyta > Magnoliopsida > Ericales > Theaceae > Camellia > Camellia sinensis. Next base: position 22,717,516 of record NC_138966.1, read on the forward strand.
TTTCAGTGGGTTTTTGGGCTTTATTTGGCATGTCATACCTTTGAATTTTTCTGGTTTAGTGGCCTCTTGATTGCCTCACATGTTTGTAGTGCAAATCCTCTTTACTAGCTTACATTGCATGCTATTTTGGCCTTTGATTCTAGCACTTTTTGGCCATGCCTTAAACTGATTTTGTGCATGTTTTGGACTATCTTAGCTCTATTTTTGGGCCTCATGGTTGAATGATGTTTGCTATGCATGGATGTAGTTCAATACCCTTGCCTAGCTTTGAGTTTTGAAGCCTATTGCATGCGTATTTTGAGGTGTTTCCATGTTTTGGCATCATTGTGAATCATATTTCAGAGCTTATACGTATGCCATATTCCCATGTTTTCCACTCTTTAAATATTTTTGAGAGTTATGCATGAATACCTCATTTTTGGACCATTGCATGAGCTTCATTTCCATGCTTTGCGAGCCATCATTTTAGTCCATATTTGCTACTGTTTTGGCCTGCATATGGACTGTTTAGGGTTGGTTTGGCCATTTGAGTATTGCTTTGCATGCCTATAGTGTAATCCACTTAACTAGTTTCGGTATTTGGGCCATCTAGCATGCATTGTGTGAGGTGTTTGCATGATTCTGGACCATCTTGCATGTCATTTCAGAGCTGGAAAATATGTGATCGTATGCCATATTTCGTGCTTACCATGCTTTGGTGGAGTTGCACTTTGTGCCTTAGGTTTGGTCCTTTGCATTTGTGCATGTTTGCATGTGTGTTGTTGCTTTATTTTCATTATGTATGGCCACTAATTTGAGTGTAGCTGAGGCCCATTCATTTTAGTTTAAGTCCATCTTGCATTATGTATGCCATATCCATATTGTCGCATGCTTGATCGTCGCATTGTGTATGCCTTGTTCATGTCTTCGTGCATGTCCATCTTCGTATGTGCATTGTGTATGCCATATAGATCATGTGCATTGAGTATGTCATTCTTAGTTCATAGCATTGTGTATGCTAGGTGCATGTTTGCATATCATCCCTCGCATGCTAGCATGATTAGGTTGCATTGCGTTTAGGGTTGCATGCTAGTCGTATTGTGTATGCCATGTATATTGCATTGTGTTTGGAATAGGGTTTAGCCCAAACACGGGAAACGAGGGACGTTTCGTACTCCAAGTGACGAAACGTGCCTCGATTCTCGGTCGCCAACACTCCGAATTACCCATGATGGAGTTTAGGCCTTATTGTGTTTATATGTGCATTCATTTTACATCGAGCCGTGCAATCCGACTCCTCGGCCATCATGCATTGAGATGCGTGATTAGTGGCACGAGGATCGAAGACTACACTCCCTGGAGCTTATGCAATGATGGGGAGAGTGGTCATGCACACATATGTTGAAAATACTTTGCCATGCCCCTTTCTCGCTCTCTGTTGCAGCAAACCGGAAACCAGCAGCAAAAACTGGTCAGCAGCCTTCTGGAGCTCTGTATAGTGTTCTGGGACCAGTTGCAAACAGAGGCAAATCGGGGCATCGCGATGGGTTTCCCGACAAGGCGACTTGAGCATGCATGCATCCCTATCATTCGGAACAGAGCTGAGGCAGTCCATTTTGTTTAATTTGCATGCTAGTTTCCTTACTTAGTTAATTCGTTAATTAATTAATGTTGTGTAATAATTAGTTTAATTAGCTTAGATTAGCTAGTTTATTCTATACTATTCATTTGGACCCTCCGAGGAGGGCAATGTTGTAATAAGTGTGCGTGTGTGTGTGATGCATGTCTTCCAACCCCACGTCTTTCTCCCTTTTATTTACCAACTTATGATGGTTAGTTTAGGGCACGTTTCAATTAGCATACTTATACTCGCATGTTCGCATCCATTTATCTGTCTTGCATGCACCGGGCTCGGCGCATCATACTAACTGCATTATATTTCAATTCCGAGTTGAATACGTGTATCAGTTGTTGCATTTCATATGCCATTTTAGAATAGCCGAGCCTATCTTAGTTGCATTTTTGCATCTGTTGCATTAGGCATTTTAGCATAGTTAGGATTCATGCATGATTTCTAATTAGCTTCTTTCTTTGGCTTGGAGTACTCGGTAAGTATTTATGCTTTAGCATCCTTGCATGCATGTGAGTGACTGCCATGATAGCATACTTACCATGAGGCTATTTGTTTATGTGATATAACTGCCTGAATGCCTATGGGTGAAGGTTAGGTTATTTGAATTGGAACAATTCACCAATTGAGAGTTTTAAGCCCACTTGAGAGTGGCAAAATCATGTTTTCTTAAGCCCACTTGAGGGTGGCAAATCCACGTCTTAGCCTACTTGCGAGTAGCACCATCAAACCATCTTTCAAATAAACAAAAATGAAATGTTTTATTCCAACTCAAACGATCCATGTCTATACTTGTGTGTTGTGTGCATCACATAGTAATTCTAGGCTAATAACCGGAATAAGAGCACATAATGTTTTCAAAACTCGATATCATGGTTAGTAGAGGCCGATCTTTGATCGGGCGAGCGGGGGTGCTCACAAAGTGACCTTCCCCAATCGTACCCAAGTTCCCGAGCCAAGGCAACTTTGGTGATGACGGACACGTGGCCTTAGGCACGAGTCAGGGTTTTCTAAATTTCCCGAAAAAAAAATTTAGGTGGCGACTCTGTATCTAGCAAAGCAGTCTATGTTTGGCACTTCTTTCTAAAAATCAGTTTTTCAAAACGATTTGCCAGATTTGGACTCTTTGATGATTCATCGGTCTTGCATTGCACTCTGCGAGATTAGATACAGGACCGTGACATTGAGTCCAAACTGTAGTAAGCCCCAATGAACAAAACGGGATTTCTCCCGGGACGTTCGGGGACATCTATAGTTTTTGGCGACTCTGCTGGGGATTTAGAGAACTTGACTCGAACTCATGATATCTTGTTTTGATTACATTTATGTATTTCTTTGCATTGCATGTGCATTGGTACGCCTAGGACGCCGTGTTTGCCATATGTTATTCTTGAACGGTTTGCCGGAGGCTCGCTTTGAGACGCGTGCCATAAGGCTGACCGGTTATGGGCTCTGCCACGATGGGAACACAAACCCTGATTTTTACCGGGCACCCCTTTTTTTGACCATTCGACCTAGTGCATATCGGAATCCATAGTGACCATTCCAAACTAGGACATGTTGCTTACTTGATTGTAGGTTGTTTGAAACCACTGTGTGCGTAGTGAAACCCTAGCTCCTGACAAAATAGGACAGGGAAACCCTACCCCAACATAGGGGTGTTTTGGGCTCTCACTTGCTTGCTATGTGCTTTTAGAGTGCGTCTCTACAGGAATGCATGTATCAGTTTGTAAGTCTGAGTATCAGGCCTGAGGGCACCAATATTTGGGAATCAGTTTTACCTGAGGTTATCAGTTTACAGGCAGAATTTGGGACAGAATTCAGTAGAGAGCACAGTCATTCAGCTTTGCTCATATCTATTTTGGTGAAATCAGGCTGAGATACTGTCTATTTTCTTCTTTTGCAGGGTAGTCTCAGAACCATAGCTTTCGAAGGCTCCAATATCCCCTGGTACATTGGGTTTGTGCTGATAGACTTTGTCAAGTCAGAGATTCAGTTCAAGGACAAATCAGTGTTCCTTCGCCAGAGGCAGGGTAAAAAGGCCAGTCAGGCACAGATCATCAGTTCAATAATCTTCGGATTAGCAGTCATTATTCATCTCACCTGTGTGCAGTTGGGTTGAGATATCTATTTTTACCACAGAGACAGATATACCGATAGATCAGTTAGATCAGGACAGTATGGCAGGAATGGAGGAGATGATGCGTCAACTCCAAGAAAGTATGAAAACCATGTAGTAGGACACTGTTCGTCAAGTCAAATTTGCCAAACAACAGGCCGCGGTCATGGCTCAACAGGCAGAGTTAATTGCCAGGCTACAACAGCAAACCGGAGCATCTGCTTTACACCAGGTTCCTCCCCCACCAAAAGTCCCAATACCCGGGGAGACGACAAATGTCCAGAATGTCCAGGAGGATACAGACATCCCAACGGGGCCACCTCCGCCCCCGATTCTACCTCAACTATCCAAGGCACCCACGCCTTTCAATTTACCGGATTCTCCCTTTGAGTTTGAGGTGGACCCCACAACATTAAAAGTGAGTAGGCTTGAAAAGCTGTTCAAGAAATCTCAGGGTGTCAAGTCCATTCCAGATATCGAAGATGGGTACACCGACGCGGCCGTGACGCTGTCGGACCGGTTTAAGATGCCACACATTGACCGTTTTGATGGATCCGGTGATCCTATGGTACATCTGCTGTTGTTTTCGGACATACTAAGGCCGATAGGCCTCACCAGATTACAGAAGCTTTCTTTATTCGGCCGAACCTTGTTGGGTGTAGCGGCCATCTGGTACGCAAAATTGGAAGATTCTGTCAAAAGAAGTTGGGAGGAGATGGCTGAGGCCTTCATAGCTCAATACTCCTATAATATGCAGATTGATGTCACAACTCATGATCTCCAGACCACTAGGCAAGAACCAAAGGAGAGCTTCTCCGATTTTGTGACCCGTTGGAGGGCCAAAGCCTCGATGATGACCATCGGGCCCGTTAACAAAGATCAGATTCGGATGGTTGTGTGCAACCTCCAGCCCAAGCTCATGCAAAAGATGATTGTTCTCCCCCTACCCACCTTTGCAGATTTACATGAGATTGGGGTGCAAATCGAGGACGCTATGAAGTAGGGACTCATTGACCAGGAGAAGGAGCAGCCCAGGGAGGCGTTTTCCCGCAGTTCGAATGCGACTACCAGTGGTGATGCAGCTGCAAGATCTTCTGAAGTGGGCATGGTCGCCACCACCACATCAAAAACAGCTACCCCATTCACCGGTGCGTCCGAAAGTAGCCCACAAAAAGCCAAATATCCACCTCGAGTCAAGAGGGTTTTTACCCCACTTTATATGCCTTTGTCAAAGGCTCTAGAGGTCTTACTCCGGAAAGGACATCTGAAACCGTTGGAACAACGGCCTCTACCCGATCCTATCCCTCCGAAGCATGACCAGACTAAATACTGTGCCTACCATCAACAAACCGGTCATGACACTGACAGTTGCTTTCATCTTCGCCATGATGTAGAAGATCTGTTTGACAACAAAGTCATCGCCGCACCAGCTCAGCAAAGTCTATCGCCACTGGATCAGTGAACTTGGGGGATAGTACGAATATGTGATCATGGGATGAACCACCTGCGGGCGGCACTCAGTTTACTCCAGATGTGGCGTATGGCACGCACTGTTTTAAGCATTTGTGAATGCTGGTTTTTGTACTTTCTGACTTGGGTATTGAGTCAGTTTTGTTATGTCGTTTAGAGTCTGTCCTGTTGTATAGAGTCAGTCGTTTCTTACTGAGTCAGTTGGGTCTGTCTTGTTGTACCGGGTTAGTCCTGTTTTGTTAGAGTCGGGTGATTTCAAGGGTGTTACCTCGGACATCACTTGCTTGTTTTGTGTTTGTCTTTTCGTTTTCTTTTGAGTCTGTTTCTGCTTTGGAGCTAATAATGCCAACAGATTTGAATGAACAGCAGTGATTTTCACACTCCTGTGTTTGCTTCTGCCTTATGCTAGTCGTGCCAGAAGTTCTGAATGAGATGGTAGTATTTGACTAAAAAATGTGTCTTTTATGTGCCTTTAAGTCATTAAATTGACCTGAGTTTTTCAAAACCTTTTGAACATTGTGATGAAAACAAAGAGGAAGGAATTCCTCAGGATTTGCAAAAAATTTAATCAATTGAGAGAAAGAGAGGCATGCTATGCCCTTAATGAATGAGATCATGTTTGTTAATGTGAGTACCAAGAAGGATCCTGGCTGGATCTAGATTGGTTCCGCACTGTCTTCAGCACGAGTGACTAGTCGCTTTCTTAAAAGATTTCAAAAAATGTTTTGCGTGGTCCTGCGAAGACCTGTGTAGAATCGCTCTTGAGATTGTGCAGTCTAAGATCGCTCTCAACCTCGAGACTCGACCCCTTGCTTTCGAACCTTGAACTTGGATTCAGAATGTTCAACGGTCAACCACAATGTAAGGCCCGTGTGGCCGGATCAAGAAGCAGCCCATGAACTAGGGGCGAGAATATCAGATGTGATCAAAGGAAGCTTGCGAAGCTAGATCAAAAGCAGTCCTTGAACTAGGGGCAAAAATGTCAGATGTGCTCGAAGAGTCAAAGATGAGTCTTTTCTGCAAACCAGGGAAGACTGGCAAGAATGCCAAATCCTAGAAGGGGGAAAGAAGAAAGTATTGCTGAAGGACAACCGAGTTTCTATCCACAACACTAGGGGCAAATTCACCCTCCATTGATGGACTTCTACATCATTAACGAACAACAGCCATTCTCTTGGATTCAGATGGCTCCGAGATCTCAAACCATTCAACATGGACAAAGCTAACCTTTTACCCTTGAGAGGCTCGCTGGGCCAAAAACTCGAAAGGGCGACCCAGGCAAAAGTTAGAGCAAGAAAAAGAAGAAAAAGAACAAAAAAAAAAAAAAGAAAAATGCAAAGAATAAAATAAAAAAAAAAAGAAAAGAAGAAAAATGAAGAAAATGAAAAGAAAAGATGAAAAAGAAAAAAGAAGAAAAGAAATGAAAAGAAAAGAAAAACAAAGCTCGCAAGGTTGATAACCCAAAAAGGGCGGCCTTGGCAAAAGTTAGGGCGCAAAAGGAGAGGTTAATACCCGAGTGTACCTTAACCCGAACTACGTAAGGCTTGATTCTCATCTTTGGGATATATAGGCAACTTCATTCTGAAGTCCAGCCGTAAAACACTTCAAATTTGACTGTGTCCATGTGATGGTTCTGGTCATCTTTGTCTTCTCTGTATCCGAGAATTTGGTTGTAATTGTCACTGTGAGGACTGGTTGCCACGTGCTGCGGCGCTTTCCAAACAAGGGGCAACTTTCTGTTGCCATACAGTGTGCTGCGGTGCCATTCAAACAAGGGGCAACTTTCCGTTGCCACACAATGTACTGCAGTCAAACAAGGGGCAATTTTCCATTACCATACAGTGCCTGGATCTGAGGTTATGCACCTCAAGAGTAAGTTCCGTGTTGGTCGAGCAGTGGCCATTTGCAAAAATAGTTTTTGAGAATTTTTAATGAAGTTGACTAATTCTCTCGAAAATTATTCCATTTTTCTAAAACTAGACCATTTCTTGGACCCAAAAAAGGAAAATTTTCAGTGCCCATAACCTGACTTGCATGATTTCAAATCAAAAAATCGAACAAGCGTGTTAATCTAACTCTCATTTTGGTTAAAATTGTTTTAGCAGAAGCAAAAAACAAAAAATGATCAAAATGATGAACTAGGGGCAGAGTTGAGTCAGGTTTTCTGTCTTTTCCCTTTTGTCAACGCACTTGCCAGAAAGGGCATCATACCTACCAGAAAAGGGGACCACTGAGGCTAACCGCAAAAGGGCAGAAAGCTCTCACATCTTCCAAACAACAAGGTATCAAGCTAAGTGCGAAGCATGAACTTGAATGGGGCAAGATATTCCACTCCCACACCTGGGCAAATCTAATCACGTCCAAACTCTCCAGTAGAGCATCGTCAACCAATGCCAATTGCAGATCTGCTACACATCTAGCCGCATCACAACCCTTCTGTGGGGGAAGTTCACTGTTGTGAGCAGAAGAAAGAGAATCTAGCAGAATGCTAGGGGCAAGAGCCCGCAACTTCTTATTTATCCATCAACCACCCAGGGGAGGGATAAAAAAATGAGAGATTGAAGAATAGAGAGATGAGCGCTGACAGAAAAAGTGAGGAAAAGGGCTTTTTCAGAAAAAAACAGAGCCTGAGGGCCGAGTGATATGAGAATCATAAGTGAGAAAGGGTGGGAAACAATACCTAGAGAAACAGGCTCCCTGTGCATGTCCGAGTGCCGCGTCTTTTTGTTTTATCTCGATTCTTGTTTTGAGTCGTTTCGAGTGTTACTCGATGTGTTTAGGTTGTTACCTTTTGTTTTCTGTTGTTGAGTCGTAGTGCGCTGCGTTCAGTCGTAGGCTCAATACCCCGGTCAAGAACTCATCTCTCAATTTCAAAAATAAAATCATTTTGCGCTCCGAGTGCCGTGTCGTTCTCCACATCTGTGCAAAACAAAATTCGTTCTTTCATAAAACCGCAAGGTTCAACCCAGGTCATGCGGGAACAGTAAAACCAGGACCTATCTGAAGCTGTATAGGCTCTAGACTGCAAAGCAAAAGAAAAGAGGAAATGTCGAGCATCTGAATTTGTTTCAACTTCAGTGAGTTCTGAGATTGCATTATGTATGTACCTCTTCAGGTCTTGCCAAATGCTCCGAAGTATGAGTGTGCCTCTACCTCAAGCTCAAGATCAAGTCTGCTTTAAGCTAGAATGACGATCAAAAGTGCTCTCCCTGAGTACCATCCCCTGCTAGAGGCATCTTGGCTGTGTTCGCAATGAGTTCCTAGGAGACCAACTGCGACGGTGGAAACTAGAGTTCGAATGGCTGTTGCCTAGACCGCAAAGGTTCGGGATTTCCGAGACTAAAGTCTGGTTTAAATACCCAGAGGCGTGTCCTCGGCTTGAAATCTGTATGGAAGCCCCATAGGTTGAGATAGCGTGTATGCACCTCAATTCTGGATACTGAACCAACCTAGTCTGTCACCCCGTTGGAGAATAGGGAAAGTTGTGAATATGATCAGGAAGAAAGGCAGCATCCAAAGTGTTCTACGTGAAGAACCCTTGTCAATATTTCTGAGCCTTTGTATTGTAAGTTGAAGGTAAGTGTTCGAACAGCACGAAGGAAGATCCCCGTCAGAGTAGAGCGGTTCATCGCTGCTCACCCCATGAGGTGCTTTCTAAAAGCGCCGCTAGGTTTGTTTATTGCATCCCTTAAACATCATGCATTGTATTGCGTTGTACCTATCAAGTTTCTTTCTCATTCATGCACGATATTGTATGTATGGTTCATTTGAAACTAGCGCAACCAGGCGATATTGTATTTACGGTTCATTCAAAGAAGTTCTGTTTAAGGTCATTCACCTTAGTGTATCCATCACACTTCATTTACTTTTTTGCATCCATTACACTTGTTCACTTAGTGCATCTATCACACTTTGTGTTCACCTTTTGTGTATCCATCACACTTGTTCACTTAGTCCATCTATCACACTTCGTGTTCACCTTTAGTGTATCTATCATACTTGTTCACTTAGTGCATCTATCACACTTTGTGTTCATCTTTTGTGTATCCATCACACTTGTTGACTTAGTGCATCTATCACACTTCGTGTTCACCTTTAGTGTATCTATCATACTTGTTCACTTAGTGCATCTATCACACTTTGTGTTCACCTTTTGTGTATCCATCACACTTGTTGACTTAGTGCATCTATCACACTTCGTGTTCACCTTTTGTGTATCCATCACACTTGTTCACTTAGTGCATCTATCACACTTCGTGTTCACCTTTAATGTATCTATCATACTTGTTCACTTAGTACATCTATCACACTTCGTGTTCACCTTTAGTGTATCCATCACACTTGCTTACTTAGTGCATCTATCACACTTCGTGTTCACCTATTGTGTATCCATCACACTTTGTTCACTTAGTGCATCTATCACACTTCGTGTTCACCTATTGTGTATCCATCACACTTGTTCACTTAGTGCATCTATCACACTTCGTGTTCACCTATTGTGTATCCATCACACTTGTTCACTTAGTGCATCTATCACACTTTGTGTTTGCCTTTTGTGTATCCATCACACTTTGTTTATTAAGTGCATCTATCACACTTTGTGTTCACCTTTGTGTATCCATCACACGTTTACTTTGTGTATCTATCATACGCTCGCTTTGTGTATCCATCACACGTTTGCTTAATGTATCTAATACAGTTCGTTTGCTTTGTGTATCTATCACACGCTCGCTTTGTGTATCTATCACACTATGCTCACTTTGTGTATCTATCACACATGCTTGTCCACTTAGTGTATCTATCACACTTCGTTCACCTTTATGTATCTATCGCATATGTTCATGAGAATTGCATAATTTTCTTACATCCTTTCTGCTTGTAATGTAGTTTGGTTAGAATTCACCTGCTTAAATTGTTGCATTTATTGTGTATATTTGCTTCATTACAGTTTTCTTTGCATGATCATAAGTTATTCTCAGCTTTGTGCATACCCTTTGCAATTTGCCCCTGCTTGCGGGCACTTCTCCTTGATTATCTCGCCTGTTTGTCTAAGTCTTCGGCCTTGTCAAAAATGGGTCGCCTCTGGGCTTTGACATTCACTCCCGTCACTTATGACTTTCGAGTTCTGTCAAAGAGGGGCAACTGTAGACATCCCATTTTTGACCAACCTTAAGACTCAGACGTCATCGATTGAGCGCTCGGTGATTGCGCATGTTGTGCTCGTTCTGAGGTTTCAGAGTTTCAATTGAGGTCCTTACCCCCGGACCTTGGGACCCTTTTATGCTTTGCCTCCGTTTGCGAACCAGGTTCTGTTTTCTCTTCTCAAAAGGGAGGGAGAGGTCTCGTAGACCATCTCTCAGTGGCCGTAGGCTACTTTTCGTAGTCGTAGACCACTGTTCCCGTCTGGAGACCAGTTTCCGATTTTTAGAGCCGTTGGCCGTGCGCCACGGTTCGGGACCGCTTAACTTTCTCTGTTTGCTCTGGTTTTTGTCACACACCTTGTTTCCTCTCTCTAGAGGGACACTGTGGCCTAGGAGACCACCTTCGTCATCGCACGCCACTTTTGATGCTTAACAGTCAGTTTTCGGGGCACCCGACTGTGCGTTTTGGCCCCCGAACCCTCATTTTGCATCCGTCTTGGTTCATTTTTGGCGTGGACCCTATTTTCATTGTTTGGAAAGTGGTACAAGGGTGGGAGACCACATTTTCTCCTTGGAGACCACTTTTCCCCTGCTAGCCGGTTTTCTTGTCAGGTAACTAGTCTCCCTAATTTTTAGGCGATAATTGTTGGTCTCCCACCATACCACTTGCATGCATTTCATGTGGAGACCACCCTGGGAGGCTGCCGACCGCTTGAACCTTTTGACCCTGGTCGGCTGACCAAGGCAAGTGGTCGTCCGACCACTTGAATTGGTCGGCCAGCTCCCATCAGTTCTGTCTCAGTGAGTTGATTCCAGCTGTGCCAGCTAGGAGGCACAGACTGCATCCTCCATACACATATGGAGGATGTTTGCCCTTGGTTTTAAGCTTCTAGGAGAAGCTTTAGTCCTTTTTGTCTATAAAGGAAGGGCTCCCCTTCCTTGTAGAGGGTTCAAAAAAAAAAAAAAATTGGTCTAAGGCATACAAGACTTCTCCCTCTATATCTCTACATCCAAGCTCAAAAAGTGCATGGTTCTTCCACCTTTGCATACCATCTTCCAACCTAACCCCTCCACCATCACTCTAAGCATCTTGGAGACCATTTTCAGAGGTTGAGAAGCTGTCTTTGTGGTCCAGAGGTTGCTGGTCCTTTTGTGCTAAGCATATTTGAGCTTTGGTGTAAACTGAAAAAAGTCTTATTTTGAGGCCTTTAACATGTTTGTTTAAGATTATTTTTCTGTTGGGGGTCATCTACCCCCTTACATGCTTCATTTTACCTTGTTTTGAGCCATGCCTTAGAGCATTTGTGTTGGCCTTTTAGCCACTGAAATCCAGTTGATTTTCAGTGGCTAGAATGCTATTTTGAGTGCCAAAATCAGAGAGGGGTGACCCTCTCTCCCCTTGTTTTATTTTCTTGCATTTTTGGCCTTGCAAAGGAGCCCTTATTTGCATGCTTCCAAGCCATGCTTCAGGCCATTTTTGATGAGTTTTAGGACCTGCATAGGCTCTGTCCAGAGCTTGTTTTTCCATATTGGATGTCGATCTTGCATGTGTAGAATAACCCTCTTCATAGCATATCAAAGGAGCATCTCATTCTTGCATGCATTAACCATGTTTCAGTGGGTTTTTGGGCTTTATTTGGCATGTCATACCTCTGAATTTTTCTGGTTTAGTGGCCTCTTGATTGCCTCACATGTTTGTAGTGCAAATCCTCTTTACTAGCTTACATTGCATGCTATTTTGGCCTTTGATTCTAGCACTTTTTGGCCATGCCTTAAACTAATTTTGTGCATGTTTTGGACTGCCTTAGCTCTGTTTTTGGGTCTCATGGTCGAATGATGTTTTCTATGCATGGTTGTAGTTCAATACCCTTGCCTAGCTTTGAGTTTTAAAGCCTATTGCATGCGTATTTTGAGGTGTTTCCATGTTTTGCCATCATTGTGAATCATATTTCAGAGCTTATATGTATGCCATATTCCCATGTTTTCCACTCTTTAAATGTGTTTGAGAGTTATGCATGAATATCTCATTTTTGGACCATTGCATGAGCTTCATTTCCATGCTTTACGAGCCATCATTTTAGTCCATATTTGCTACTATTTTGGCCTGCATAGGGACTGTTTGGGGCTAGTTTGGCCATTTGAGTATTGCTTTGCATGCCTATAGTGTAATCCACTTAACTAGTTTCGGTATTTGGGTCATCTAGGATGCATTGTGTGAGGTGTTTGCATGATTCGGGACCATCTTGCATGTCATTTCAGAGCTGCAAAATATGTGATCGTATGCCATATTTCGTGCTTACCATGCTTTGGTGGAGTTGCACTTTGTGCCTTAGGTTTGGTCCCTTGCGTTTGTGCATGTTTGCATGTGTGTTGTTGCTTCATTTTCATCATGTATGGCCACTGATTTGAGTGTGGCTGAGGCCCATTCATTTTAGTTTAAGTCCATCTTGCATTATGTGTGCCATATCCATGTTGTCGCATGCTTAATCGTCGCATTGTGTATGCCTTGTTCATGTCTTTGTGCATGTCCATCTTGGTATGTGCATTGCGTATGCCATATAGATCATGTGCATTGAGTATGCCATTCTTAGTTCATAGCATCGTGTATGCTAGTTGCATGTTTGCATATTATCCCTTCCATGCTAGCATGATTAGGTTGCATTGCGTTTAGAGTTGCATGCTAGTCGTATTGTGTATGCCATGTATATTGCATTGTGTTTGGAATAGGGTTTAGCCCAAACATGGGAAACGAGGGACATTTCGTACTCCAAGTGACGAAACGTGCCTCGATTCTCGGTCGCCAACACTCCGGATTATCCATGATGGAGTTTAGGCCTTGTTGTGTTTATATGTGCATTCATTTTACATTGAGCCGTGCAATCTGACTCCTCAGCCATCATGCATCGAGATGCGTGATCGGTGGCACGAGGATCGAGGACTACACTCCCTGGAGCTTGTGCAATGATGGGGAGAGTGGTTATGCACACATATGTTGAAAATATTTTGCCATGCCCCTTTCTCGCTCTCTGTTGCAGCAAACTGGAAACCAGCAGCAAAAACTGGTCAGCAGCCTTCTGGAGCTCTGTACAGTGTTCTGGGACCAGTTGCAAACAGAGGCAAATCGGGACATCGCGATGGATTTCCCGACAAGGCGACTTGAGCATGCATGCATCCCTATCATTCGGAACAGAGCTGAGGCAGTCCATTTTGTTTAATTTGCATGCTAGTTTCCTTACTTAGTTAATTCGTTAATTAATTAATGTTGTGTAATAATTAGTTTAATTAGCTTAGATTAGCTAGTTTATTATGTACTATTCATTCGGACCCTCCGAGGAGGGCAATGTTGTAATAAGTGTGCGTGTGTGTGTGATGCATGTCTTCCAACCCCACGTCTTTCTCCCTTTTATTTACCAGCTTATGATGGTTAGTTTAGGGCACGTTTCAATTACCATACTTATGCTCGCATGTTCGCATCCATTTATCTGTCTTGCATGCGCCGGGTTCGGCGCATCATACTAACTGCATTGTATTTCAATTCCGAGTTGAATACGTGTATCAGTTGTTGCATTTCATATGCCATTTAGAATAGCCAAGCCTATCTTAGTTGCATTTTTGCATTGTTGCATTAGGCATTTCTGCATAGTTAGGATTCATGCATGATTTCTAATTAGCTTCTTTCTTTGGCTTGGAGTACTCGGTAAGTATTTATGCTTTAGTATCCTTGCATGCGTGTGAGTGACTGCCATGATAGCATGCTTACCATGAGGCTATTTGCTTATGTGATATAACTGTCTGAATGCCTGTGGGTGAAGGTTAGGTTATTTGAATTGGAACAATTCACCAATTGAGAGTTTTAAGCCCACTTGAGAGTGGCAAAATCATGTTTTCTTAAGCCCACTTGAGGGTGGCAAATCCACGTCTTAGCCTACTTGCGAGTAGCACCATCAAACCATCTTTCAAATAAACAAACATGAAATGTTTTGTTCCAACTCAAACGATCCATGTCTATACTTGTATGTTGTGTGCATCACATAGTAATTCTAGGCTAATAACCGGAATAAGAGCACATAATGTTTTCAAAACTCGATATCATGGTTAGTAGAGGCTAATCTTTGATCGGGCGAGCGGGGGTGCTCACGAAGTGACCTTCCCCAATCGTACCCAAGTTCTCGAGCCGAGGCAACTTTGGTGATGACGGACACGTGGCCTTAGGCACGAGTCAGGGTTTCCTAAATTTCCCCCAAAAAAATATTTAGGTGGTGACTCTGTATCTGACAAAGCAGTCTATGTTTGGCACTTCTTTCTAAAAATCAGTTTTTCAAAACGATTTGCCAGATTTGGACTCTTTGATGATTCATCGGTCTTGCATTGCATTCTGCGAGATTAGATAGAGGACCGTGACATTGAGTCCAAGCTGTAGTAAGCCCCAATGAGCAAAACGGGATTTCTCCCGGGACGTTTGGGGACATCTACACACGTCTCGTGTGAAAAGGACAAAGAAAGAACAAACCAAACTACGTCTCATGTAGAAAGGATGTAAGAAAATACAAACCTAACTATGCCTCGAGTAGGAAGGGTGAAGGGTGAAGGGCGACGTAACCATCGAGCGCACCCGAGGTCTCAATCGAGATCCTAACGCGTCTCACGCGATGGGAAGAAGGGTGGTGTGAACAAACAGGCACACTTGATGTTTTTAACTGAGGTAAACAATCCTCACGCGTCGTACGCGAGAGGAGGAAAGGTGGTGTAAGCAACAGGCGCACCCGTTGTTTTTAACCAGGGTAAACAATCCTAATGCGTCGCACGCAAGAGGAGGAAAGGTGGTGTGAACGAATAGGTGCACCTACCGTTTGTATACCGGGGTAAACAATCCTAATGCATCATACGCGAGAGGAGTAAATGTGGTGTGAACAACGGGCAAACCTGCTATTTTTAACCGAACATTCCTAATGCGTCACACGCGAGAGGAGGAAAGGTGGTGTGAACAACGGGCACACCCACTGTTTTTAACCGAAGTACAATCCTAACGCGTTGCACGCGATAGGAGGAAAGGTGGTGTGAACGAACAGGCGCACTGTAGACACCCCATTTTTGACGGCCCTGACGACTTGGACGTCATTACATGCACACTTGATGACGAGTTTATATACTCGCCAAGTGCTCGAAGTCCTCAGTGGGATGCCACAACTTTGAGCCTTTCAAACCCTACACCCTTGTTGCCTCATTCTTGGACCAAGCCTTGGTATTTCAAGCCTACAGCTTCTGGTGGCCTGCTGGCCACATTTTTTGGGCTGCTGGCCATCATTTTTTGGCTGTTGGCCACTGATATGGCTTGTTAGCCACCACTAATGGCCGGCCAGCCACCCGTTTTTTTTGTTGATATTTTGTCCCAGTTGTGCCAGTTGTTTGCACAGATGCATGCATCTGCACCCACGTGCAGGGCTGGATATCCTTGTAGGGAATTCATGTTTTATATATATAGGAGACCCCTCTCTCATGTTTTAAGGTTAGAAAATTTTGAGATCAAAATTTTTCCTCTCTCTCTAGCAAATCTCTACACTTTTGCCTACAAATCCTTAGCCTTTGCATATACACCCTTAACCAGATCTTCTCATCTTTGAGCTGAGGCATTTTTTAGCTTGGTTTGAGCTCCTAAAAGGTGTTTTGTCTTTGTTTTGTTGCTTGAATTACTTATTGTCTTCAAAAGGTATAAGGCTTTGCTTATTTGCTTACTTTCTCTACTATTTTACTTGCTGTTTTCCAACTGATTTTGGGCTGTAAAACTTCTATATTTTGGGGCTGAAACTTGGGTTCTAAGGCCATTAAAGGTTGAGGGGTGGTTCACCCTTCTTTATACCTTGTTTTAGAGGCTTTTGCTCTTATGTTTCTCATACTTTTATCATCTTTTTTTGAGCTTTAAAACACTAATTTTCAGAGTTATTTCAGTGGCCAAAATCTTGTTTTGAAGTCCAAATTTGAAGGGGTTAGCGTCCCATCCTTGTGTCTTGCTTACTGGCCTAGTTTGTGCCATGTTTTAGCATATTAATTTAGACTTTTTAAGCTCAATTCTAGCATGTTTTAGAACTGTATTAGACCTGTTTCAGCATTGCTTTTTTAGTGATAGTTACATTTGAGCTTTTTCTTGCATGCTTATAGTGTAATTGTCCTCATGAGTTTGGTGTTCTAGGCCTTAGACACCATCTTCTTTGAGTTGAATGCATTTATTTATGCTTTTATCACTCACTTTCAACACTAATCATCTCTGCAACCTCCCTCATTTCTTGCCTTTTTGCATTAAAAGTGGTTCAAACTACTTGTTTGTCTAAAGTATGAGATTGAGGTGTCATGCTTAATGGTTCAATCCCTTAGGGGGTTCATTACCAACGGTATGATGTCTCTTTCGTGCCTAAAACAACTCTTGGTTTGAGCTCTCTTTCCATTAGAGGACTTAAACTCACCCTTTGGACTCAATTGATTAAAGGATGATTGGTAATTTAAATTGGAGTAATTAAAATTGGGACTAAAATGGTGAAAGATAAAAATTTGGTTGTGTTCAATCGAACGTTAATTGAACATATGGAAGCTTGAACCATTTTATACTCCTTAGTGATGAAATGATTCAAAGTTCCATGGTCACTACTTCCCTTGATCATTCATGATAGGGAGGTGGTTTTGAAAGTCTCATTTTGTTGCATTTATTAAAATTGCACACTTTGGTTCACATGCCATCATGCAATGAAATTACTTGAGTTGGTAGTTTGTGAATCAAGTTCATTACTCCTTTGATTTGCTCATGAAAAAAGGGGTGAGTTGTGCAGACAACCCTTGAAAATCCTTATGCATGCTCTGTTTGTCCTCTATTGCAACAAGAAGAACTGGGCAACAGTGGCCGGCACTTGGCCGGCAGACCACCATTGATGGCCGGCCGACCATCACTGGTGGCCGGGAACCCTCATCACTGGCCAGCCGGCCACTGATGCAAAATTCAGTAGTGTGTTCTTTAGGCCAAGCAAAGCTGTTCTAGAAAGTGGGCAACAATGTTAGTATTCTATTGCACAACAGAGGCTCTCTAGAAGCAAAACAGTGGCTTTTCGGGTAGAAACCGAGAATGTGCATGATCATTCCTTGCATTCTGAGCATGTTTAAGCTTAAATACTTAGCTTAGCTATCCGTTGTATTTAATTAGTTATAGTTAATTAATTTTGATATGTGTTGTAACTAATTAGTTAGTTAATTAGTTATTCAATTTCGTTTTGTAATTAGTTAGTTAACTAGAATAGTTAGTTGATTTATTGTGTTGTAATAATTAGTTAAGTAATTTAGCTAATTTCATTTGTTTTGTAATAATTAGCTTTTTTAATTAGTTAGTTAATTAGCTTAGTTTATTTATTCGGACTTTCCTTCGTGAGAGCGCAATGTTGTAATAATGTGTATGTCTTCCAACCCCGCGTCTTTCTCCATTTTATTTAACTGCTTATGATGGTTAATTTAGGGATATCACGTTTTGTTTAGCATATTTCATGTTTGCATCCATTTGTATTGCATGCACCGAGGCTCGGTTTATCATTCTAACTGCATTGTTATTACTTATACTTCTTTGAATACATTCTTAGACCGCATGCTATCAAATTGCTTCATAAGCCACATTAGTAGTCGAGCCTAGTAATTGCATATCGCATGTGTGTAGCTCGAATTTTTCGCGCCCCCTTTCGGAAGGCCGAAATATAAGCTTTATAGTTCAGACTCCTGTGGTTCTGAATCTAATCTCACATGTGCAATGTGAAATTGATAAACACCAAAGAGTCCAAATTCAACAAATCTTTTAGAAAATCAATTTTGAATCAAATTGCCAAAAATGGACTGCTTTGCCAGATACAAAGTCGCCACCTAAATATTTTATGAGAAATTTAGGAAACCCATGACTCGTGCTAAAGGCCACGTGTCCATCATTACAAAGATTGTCTCGGTTCGGAAACTTAGGTACAAGAGGGGAAGGTCATGAATGCATTTGAGCACCCCCGCTCGCTCGATTAAAGATCGGCCTCTACTAATCATGATATGATTTTTATCAGCATTATATGCTCTTGTTTCGGCTTATTTAGGCTAGCATTTACTATGTGATGCGCACACACAAGTATAGACTAAAATTGCAAGAATTGGAACATCTCGAGTCATGTTTGTTTTGAAAATTGTTTCGAAGTATGTACCACTTGAAAAAGTGATCGCATATGCACATTTCTCAAATTATTCCAATTCAAGCAACAAGCCTTCATCCACAGGTATACAAATAGTTTTATCAATTAAGCAATTAGCCTCATGGCAAGCATGTTAGACATGGCAACATTCTCACACATGTGATTATGCTAAAGCAAATAAAAGCTTGCCTTGTACTCCAAGCCAAAAAAGAAACAAAGTTAGAAAAAAATGCATGATCCTAACTTTATGCAGTTATGGCTAATGCAACACATGCAATATGCAACTAATGGGATGTGAAACAATGAAATTGCATGTGGTTTAAGCACGTATTCAAAGAAATATTGAAATGACAATGTAGTTAAAATAATGAATCGAGCCTCGATGCATGTAATACCAATGGATGCAAGCATGAGTTATGGTAATAAAAAATGTGAAGTCCCTAATCTAACTATCATAAGCAGTTAAATCAAAAGGGAGAAAGACGTGGGGTTGGAAGACATACACATTATTACATTGCGCTCTCACGAAGGAGAGTCTGAATGAATAAACTAGCTAACTAACTAATTAAAGCTAAGCTAATTTAAGCTCATTATTACAAAACAAATGAAATTAGCTGAATTACGTTAACTAATTATTACAAATGAATATGAATCAACTAACTATTCTAGTTAACTAACTAATTACAAAATGAAATTTGAATAAATAATTAACTAACTAATTAATTACAACACTTTACAGAATTAACTAGCTACAACTAATTAACTATGTAATTAATTACAACACGTTACAAAATTAATGTAGTCACAACAAGATTAATTACATTCGACAAAATGCGTAAGTAAAATGGATAAAGGTTATATGCACAGCAGCGCCTAAGAGCTACTTTGCCTGTCCAAGCCGCCTCTGTTTCTCCTTCAGCCACTGCTTCTGTTTTCTGAAAAACTGCACTGCTGGCTACACACTGAGAGTCGCGCTGTGTATCATTGATGGCCGATCGTGCATCAATTTGGTGCAAAGCTCTGTTTTGTGTTATGAGGTGAACTAGTGCAGAAAGAGTGTCCTCAAGCTCTGTTTGTCCCTTTTTCCTCCTCTGTTATGGGAAAGCCTCAAGAGAAGGTCGAAATTGATTCCAAAGCCATCAATGAGAAAATTAATTGCTTGATGATCTCAGATGCGATCTTGGACAAAAGTCGATGAAATGCAAAGAAAAAGACCACTCCTCCCTCTTGTCATAATATGAACTCAAAGAGGGAGGTTGCAACGCTTCAAGAATCATCAAAATGCCATGGATTAGCATGTGACAACTCTTGACACAAGTAACTTGGCATAACGTCCGGCTAAGTTGAAGCAATTTAAGCCACTTTCTTTATGTGCATTGATCCAAGTTTTAAGCTAATTATTAAGCCTTGCCGTTCTTTTATCCATTTGTCCATGGTGATCTTAAAGTCCTCTAAACAAGAAGTAATGTCAAACGAGAGGTTCTTCTAAAGCATGAGGGAAAGACTATACCATTGACAATGAATATTCGAAAAGATTAAGCCATTAAGTAGGAGTCTTTCTTACATGTTTTGAGCAACCTCAATTAGTTGAAATCATTGTCAAACATGAAAGAGATGGATGGTAGATTGATTGTTAAACTTAGACTCTTAAACATAGAAATGAGTAAAGGGAAGCTTGGAATAACATGCAACAAGTTATGTATGCTAACTTATGAGACATCAAATGAACTAAACAAAGCATGAACCAATGTAAAAGGGCTTGGACAGCCCTAAAAACAACCCTTAACATATGAAAGATAGAGGCTAAAAGTTAATGAAAATAGCCTAAAAAGCTAGACAATAAAGAAAAGAACGAAGGCAAGTAAACAAGAATAAGGAGGGGTGGCTAACCCCTCTACTTTTGAAACTTCAAAAACATGATTTTTGGCCCTTTGAAAACTCTGAAAATTAGTGTAGATATCAAAGAAAAAGAGTTGAAAATGAAGGGTTTGAGATATGGGAAAGGTGTGGAAGGAGCAAGCTCTCTCTACCCTTTTGGTAGCTCTTCAAACCCAACCTTAAACACTTCAAATAGACTCAAAACAACACAAAACAGAAAGAATTATGAAGAAAATGGAAGAAATGAAAGCAAGAGAGAAGAAAACAAGCTTATACCTTTCAAGGGGTAAGCTTGTTGTTTGTGATCGAAACTTGGTTTCAACCCACTCTCAAGCTTGAATTATGCTTCTCCAATATCAACCAAGACTCTAAGGTGGTGAGACAAGGTTGTATATGGAGTATAGAGATGATAGAAGGAAGCTAGGTTAGCTCAAAGGTTGCTTGCAATGGAAGAAGAAGAAGGGAGGAGCTCTCAAGATGTATATAGGATCTCTAAATTTTGTTCAATCCTCAAAATAATAACACAGTTTCATTTTTATAGAATTCGAGATCAAAAGGTGATAAATGTCTTCAAAAATAGATAGCTGGTGGGCTTCTGCCCAGAATAGTGTTTTTCACCACCAAAGGCCAGCCGACCTTTCATAGCCATGGCTGGCCATCACTGATGCATGACTGGGCTTTGATGCGCTTCCTTGTCTTTTTGATTCAAACTTAACTCAGAGCGGAAAAATGTCCAAAAAAGAAACTCACAGGTTCAAACAAGGTAAATGTTGAAGATTTGAGGTTATTTCGAGAGCCTGATTGAATCCGAATTGCTGCGAATTCACAATTCAACTTTCATCATCGAGTGTATCGAACCAAGCGTCTAAGTCTTGCGGGTAGTAAAAAATGGGGTGTCTACAATTGCCCCTCTTTGACAGAGCTCGAAGTCATCAAATGATGTGAGTGAATGTCAAAGCCTAGAGAAGACCCATTTGAAAAGGCTGCAAGACTTGGGCAAAAAAAGGAAGGTAGAAATAAATGGTTGCGCCCGCAGACTATGTACGTATCCTTTTGCAAGGAATCAAACCAGCGTAGTTCTGGGGCAAAATACAAATAATCTACATGATGCAACTTTGAAAGACGGATTGACACACTGTGCGAAGCTGGCTGATCATGCAAGACGATGTAATGAGCAAAGTCAAGTAGACTACGTAAGATATAACAACACATGAATAAATAGCTTCAAATTTAAAGTGAAGAGATTCAAAACACAATCTTTCTATGCCAAAACATAGGACAAGCAAAGAAAACACCGCTCAGGGCTGCGTCTCACGCATCCCGAGAAAGAAGAAGACGAAAATCACTGGGGGTTGTGTTTCACACGTCTCGAGGTAAAACCCGCCTAGGGCCGCGTTTCAGGCGTCCTAAGAAACAAAAATCACTCGGAGCCGTGTTTCACATGTCTTGAGATAGAAAGCAAAACAACTTTGGATTGCACTTCACGCGTTCTAAGGTAGAAAAAAAAATGCTTAGGATTGCATTTCATGTATCTCAAGAGCAAACTCACCCAAGGCCGCATTGCATGTGTCCTAAGATAGAAGAAAAACCAGTCGGGGTTGTGTTTCATACGTCCTGAGGTAAAACCCGCCCAGGGCCACATTTCACGCGTCCTGAGAAAGAAAACCACTCGGGGTCGTGTTTCACATGTCCCGAGATGAAACCCGCCCAGGGCTGTGTTGCACGCGTCCTGAGAAACAAAACCGCTCGGGCTCGCATTTCACGCGTCTCGAGATGAAACCCGCCCAGGGGCGTTTCACATGTCCTGGGAAACAAAATCGCTCGGGGTCGTGTTTCATACGTCCCGAGATAAACCAATCCGGGGCCGCATTTCATGCGTCCTGAGAAACAAAACTGCTCGGCGTCGTGTTTCACACGTCCCGAGATAAAACCCGCCCAGGGCCGTGTATCACGCGTCCTGAGAAACAAAACCGCTTGGGATCGTGTTTACACGTCCCCGAGATAAAACCCGCCTAGGGCTGCGTCTTACGTGTTCTGAGAAACAAAATTGCTCGGGGTCGTGTTTCACACGTCCTGAGATAAAACACAGAGGTGCGCAATAGATGCACAAAGTAAACAGGTGAATATGTGTGATAAACAAGTGAATGTGTGTGATAGATGCACTCAAGATCTTAGCTACAAAGCTATGTAAGTTCCCTTACTGAGACACAGATAGCTTATCCGGAACTGCTCTAAATGAACCGTACATACAATATCGTGTGAGAAGAAATGACGGAATGAATTACGAACTAGACAAAACAAGTTATCGATAAAACAAGTTACATCATGAATTTAAACTAATAAGTTTAAACAAATTAAATAAAATCAATCAAGAATAAAATAAATCAAATTATGCACTCACTCAACAAAACAAAACAACATGGATATTTTGCTCACTTTCTTTATTTTCTTTGCTCTCTTTGCTATTTTGCCTTCATTCTTTGTTTTCTTATTTCTTCTTCTTCTTCTTCTTCTTCTTCTTCTTTTTTTCACTTATTGTTGTTTTGACATTTTTTTTCCTTCATCACCCATTTTTTTTCATTATTATCATACAACTCATTATTACACCCAAATTAAAACCCAAAATTAAAACTCAAAATTAAAAACCCAAAATTAAAACTCAGAATTAAAATAATGATGAAATAAAATAAAATAAAATGAAATGATAATAACCAGCAACACACACAAACAAAACAAAATAACAAAAAGAAAATAACAAAACAAAAGAAAAACAGAATTGAATTCACCAAAGGTCGGCCGGGCCTCGGCGATGCATAGCTGGGCTTCAATACAGTCGGCTGGCCTTTGACAGCGACAAGGGGCAGTTCGGTAAAATGCAAGCCCGTGGCTATTTAAAACACACTTCAAGCCTCATTTGGACCACAACCTAGGTCGAAATCCCCTCCCCCTTCTCTCTAAACTTCATTCTCTCTAGATTTCCCCGTTTCTTGAGTTGTCCAACAACTTTTGCAAAAATTTTCCCTAAAACCCTCTTGATCCTCTATCTTTTGAATCGAACAAAATTTGGCTTGGTGAAGTTTGAATTGTCTCTTGGTTTTTCTCAGATCCTCACACATTTTCCCAACTTTCCCCCCTTTCCCTTTGATTTTTTTATATCTCCTCCTCATTCCTCTCTCCTAGGGTTTTGGTTTTGTGATTTTCACTCAAAAAAAAAAAAGAAAAAAAAGAAAAAACTAGCTGCTCACTTTTTTTTCTTCACTTTTTAATCTCCTCTGTATGGCTAGCGACGAAGTACCTATCCCTGACTTGTTGCAGGTATTGGTGTTGCCCTGGGTGCAAACATGGAGGCGGCAGAGGCTGCATTGCTTCCCCTTGCCGAGAGGCCCTTTGATACAGCTACATACCAGTCGCGTACACATGTGCCAGCCCCAGGCAGCACCTTGAGATTTGAGGGCTTCATCCTAGGGCTAGATGAGGACACTCTATTGCGAGAACCCATGGAACATGTATCTGCCGATGCCTCTACGGTACGTAAATTTTCTTTTTACTTTGCATACATGTTGAAAGTTAAAATTGATGAACAAACCACTCATCTCTGCTGTACATATGCTGATAAAAAATCCAATTGATAGGTAATCGCCAAGAGGATAGGCGGCTAAGGCTCTATATCCGATCCCTGACGTTGGTACGAACGGCTTCCCGTAGAGGTCCACAGTTTAGTAGATGTTGCTGGCTTTGGGCCCTTTTGCTCTAGGCTCATATAGATGAGGGCCAAGTCTTGGCTTTATGGGGCCCTGGTAGAGAGATAGTAGGACACCACCAACTCATTTCACTTTGCTTTGACTGGAGAGATGACACTGACTCCATATGACTTCTCGATGTTGACCGGTTTGCGAGTTAGGGTCAACGGCCCAGTCCCCTTTGATCTAGATATGACCCAGCGAAGGGATGCACAGCTCCAGCTTCTCGGGGTGATCCTAGACACTACCAGCCACGGGATGGTGTGCTACAGCTAGTTCTTGGAGCACTTTTCCAACACTTAGCCAGCTACTACAGGTGAGGTTGCCCAGTACGCCCGTGGCTTTCTCATATATCTTCTCAGTACTACCCTGTTTGCAAATAGGGAAAATACTATGGGGTTATATATTCTATGGGCACTGGTACACCTTTCTCGTGTGGTGGAGTTTGACTGGGATGGTGCAGGCCTAACTACTTTATACTGTTACATGAGCTTCGTCTCTCGCCGCAAAATGGTTTCACTCGGCAGCTACTGGAAGGTTTGGGAGGTATCCCCTACACCAACTTTTTTGATATGCTTTACATCCTATTCACTGTTGTATTTTTTGCTCATCTGATCCATTTTCTCTTGTCTTTTGTTTGCCTTTTGTTTATAGATTTGGGTTTACACATATTTCACTTCCCTAGCTCCAGTCCCAGTGAGGCCAATTGAGTTGTCAATACCTCACTCTCGGTACTACAACTCACAGTTCGAGCAACGTCGCCTTGTAGACCGAACCTTTCCGTACTTCAGCTGCTTCTTTTACATGATTACGATGGACCATGTAAGCATAATGCCAGTTTTTAGCTGTTAGCTACTACAAGCATATTACACTGTTCCACACTACCTGATCATTCTTATGCCGTTGCATCTGTACCATATTACCAATCTCATACTGCACTGACTTCTGACATTACATTGATTTCTAACACTACACTGCCATTCTGATACTACACTAACATCTGACACTGCACTGATTTCACACTGCGTAAACATTTGACACTACGTTGATTTCCTCATGCTGTACTAACATCTAACACTGCATTGATTTCATAGGTTGGCTGGCATCGTTGGGCGGGCATTCCCCAGGTGTCAAAGATGACTTATGCCGCTACTTGGCATGTGTAGACGCGCCCGCGTGGGCCCCGTGCTACAGTTCGGACTCGATTTGTGTCACGGTTCTTAATCTGAACCAAACAGTCCAAATCTGGCAAATCGTTTTGAGAAACAGATTTTTGAAAAAGTAGTGCCAAACATGGACTGCTTTGCCAGATACAGAGTCGCCACCTAAATATTTTTAAATGGGAGAATTTAGGAAACCCTGACTCGGTGCCGAAGGCCACGTGTCCGTCATCACCGGAGTTGTCTTGGCTCGGGAGCTTGGGTACGATCGGGGAAGGTCAGCTATGAGCACTCCCTTTCGCCCGGTCCGAAGACCGGCCTCTACTAACCGTGATATCCGTTTTTGAAAACTTTACGTGTTCTTATTCCATTTATTAGCCTAGAATTACTATGTTATGCGCACAGCAAACAAGTATAGACTAGATTGCCTAATTTGGAAATAAACATTGCATATCCGTTTGGTTTGAAAATGCTTTGGAATTTGCTACTCGCAAGTAGGCTAAAATACGGATTTCAACGAGTTTTTCCAACTCAAACAATCCGGCCTTCACCCACAGGCATTCAAAACAGTTTA
Source organism: Camellia sinensis (assembly GCF_055761805.1). Taxonomy (NCBI): domain Eukaryota; kingdom Viridiplantae; phylum Streptophyta; class Magnoliopsida; order Ericales; family Theaceae; genus Camellia; species Camellia sinensis. The sequence continues at coordinate 22,743,402 of NC_138966.1, forward strand.
ACACATAAGCATCTAGCCACATTTTAAGCATGCTGTCATGGTAACATTCACACTCATGCGATATGCTAAAGCGGAAATACTTACATAGTACTCCGTGCCAAAACAAAGAACTTGTTAGCAAACATGCATGATCCAAGTCCATGTGAAGTGCCTAATGCATCGCATACAAAATGTCGCTAAGATAGGCTCGGCTAATCCTAGACATGTCATGTGAAAATGCACAATTAACACATATTCGGTTCGGAATTGAAGTACTGATGCAGTTAGCGTGATGTACCGAGCCTAATGCATGTAATACAAATGCATGGATGCACACATGCATAGCATAAGGTATGCTAAATTAAACGTGCCCTAATACTAACCATTAAAGCGGGTAAGTAAAAGGGAAGAAAGAAGTGAGGTTGGAAGACATACACACCACCCACACACACTTATTACAGATTTGCCCTCGCTCGGAGGGACCGAATAAATATTACAAATTAATTAACTACGCAAGCTAATTAAATATTACAAATTAATTAATTAACAAATTAACTAATTTAGGAAAACAGTAAAACATCTCGAGAAGCGCGCCGCCATGCGCAAGCTGCCTCTGTTTTCCTCCCTTTCCTCCTCTGGAGGTTGTCAAAACCTCAGGACTACATCCTTGGACAGAGGGGATCATCACCGGCTAGATGAAATTTCCACCGGCAGTGTTGTATGGCCATCGGCACAAAGTTGAAGCTGTCGGCAGAGAAAATAGTGCCGGTCGGAACATTACACTGCCGGTCGGCAGAGTATTCCTGCAGAACCTGCAACTCACAGCAACAGAGGGCAAAACAAGGCATGGCAGCATATTTCAAGGCATGTATGCACCAACCATGTCTCTTATCATTGTAATGACTCAAAGGGACATGCGCCTCGGTTCTTGGACCACCAATCACGCATTTCCATGCATGATGGCCCAAAGAACCAAGTATGCAACTTTGGTTTCAAATACAATGCAAACCAATCAAACAAAACTCCCAATCCCTATCACCCAAGTCAAGGGACAAGGCGTGCATGCAAGATGCAATGCAACCTAGGCATACAAGCTAGGAATGCGACATGACATGGCAAGGCACTTATGCAATCATGCAAGCATACATAGGGCAATGCAAATGGATGGCAAGATGGACTTATACATGAATTAGGCAGCTCTAAAATAGGCCTAAAACAGTAGCCATTGTGCTAAAAGGTGAGGGCTAAATGGCATGCACACACATGCACATAAGGACCAACACTTAAGCATAAATCAAACAACATTCAAGCACACTTGAAAGAAGGAAACATGGACAAATTAGCATGCAACATGAGCCCTAAAATCATGTTATAAAATGATGCCAAATCAAGTTATAAATCAAGTCAAGCATGCAACAAAAAGTCCAAGTGTTCAAGGCAAATCAATAAGGCATTGAACTACACTTATCATGACCAAACATGGCGTGCATTAAACAACTAAAAATAGATTTTTAGCATGTTAAAACAAGGCCAAAGGACTCCTTAGATGGCATCTAAGTGGCCCAAATACAAAGGCATACACCATGACCAAAACATGGAGCATTGCAACACATGCTTTCAAAGCATTAAAGAGGCATGCAAGGTAATCAAACAAGCATGGAAATGGGACTGAAATAGCATGTAGGATGATTCCAAATCACCAAAACAATGCAAAGATGGCATGCTACATATGCACATACTCAAGGCCAACAAGCCCAAATACAAAGGAGCTATATAATGCATGCAAAGATCAACCCAAACGATTATGGACAGAGCTAAAACATGTCAAAATAAGCACATAAACTTCACAAATACAAGCCTAAAACATGCTCCAACAAAGGCTAACAACCTAGAACATGTTAAGGCACAAATAGGGCATTACATGGCAACTATGCTAAACATGCATGGAGTTCCAAAACCAACTTGAAATCATGTTATATCATGGATATATAAGCATGAAAAACAAACCAAATATGCTCAACACACACTCAAGCATAGGCTTCCTTAAGAGGCCAAAATAGGTCCTTTTCAAGGACAACAAGGAGAGGGGGTGGCCCTCTCCTTCTTGGGACTTCAAAGCATCATCTTCACCACTAAAATCCCTCAAGATTTCAGTGGTGAAGAGACCTCAACACCAAAATCCCGGAGCTAGCACAAAATGGCTCAAAATGAGGCCTTTTGAGGCCTAAGGGTGGTCAACACCCCTCAAACAACAAAACACTCTTAATAAACAATAAAGAGGGCTTAAAAATAGAACTTTTTTATGTTATACAATAATCACAAAAATAGCTCTAAGACTAGTAGAAAATTGATGCAAGAATGGGGAAAAAAAGGACTAGAATCTCACCCTTGATGCCTTCTTCAACAAAGATGCTCCAATGGCCTCCTTGAGCTTGAATCCAAGACAAAAACTTCAAAACACACTCTTTAGAACCTCAGCTCCAAGAGGAAGGTGAAACACTAGGTGTTTGTGTGCAATAGTGACACACAAAACACCTAGTGTACAAAATGAGAGGAAAAGAGAGATAGGTGAGTGTATCTAACCCTAACCCTAGGAAAAACCAGAGCTCTCCTCTGTCTTCTCTCCTCAAAAATGTCTAAAGGCTCTCTTTTTTGCCTTAGAGAGAGCTTCTCTCTATATGCCTCTTGTAAAGCTTACAAGACAAGCTTTGCAAGAGGGAGATCCCTCCATACACGTGTATGGAGGGGAGCAAAAGCTACAACTGTCTAAAAATATCTGCAAAAGCAGATGAACAGCAATCGGCCGGCAAAAAATGCCATCTTGGCCAAACAAAGTGCCGACCGGCACAAAATAGTGCTGACCGGCAACAAAGAGTGCCGGCCGGCAAACTATATTGCCGGTGGCAGCAAAAAACCAGCCGGTGGCATCTAGCCACTGCCGGTGATGGGTGGGGATGGTCTACAAGCCCCACCCTGCCCTTCCAAGGCAGGATGCAAGTGTTTGGTGCAAAACCAGACACTAAAAGGTCAAGTTCGGAGATCCTGAGACAAGGCGCGCGAGCCGAGGCCTCCGGGAACTCCAAACGAACACAAACAAGGATAATCACCGAGTGTTCAAACAGTGACGTCCAAGTCTTGAGGACGGTCAAAAATGGGGTGTCTACAGCATGCCTCTATGATGTGGATCTTGTTCGAGGGCCCCTTTGGCCGAGCGTACTACCTGGGAGAGAGGTTCATCTGCCAGACACGGGGCGTTGTTGACCCCAACATTCCACATCCTCCTCCTCCCGACATGAGGGTAGTGGATGATCTACAGGATGGTCCTGAGCTCAACCTCTTGATGATAGGCGAGGACTGCGATCGTCATCATGAGCCTGGTTATTTCATTGCCTTCTTACACACTCGGGTGATGGCGCCTCTTACTCCAAGTGTGGCTTGAGTTGTGCCAGAGGTTGTTGTTGCTGCTGCTGCTGCTGTTGGGGTAGGCGGTGCGCCTGTCGTTGCTCCGATTCTTGGATTTCCTGTGATCCCCACCGAGATCATATACATACGCCCAGATGGAGTGGTCGAGCAGATCCCACTGGAGCATATCGAGGAGAGAGACCATAGGCTCGTATTTGCGCCTGGCGTTGAGTAGGTACACATTTCTTTATGCTAGTCTATATTGCACTTTAGCTTGTTTTCTGCCATTCCTTTTCATTGTTCTACTATTACTTCTGTCTACATTTCCCATATTCTATTCCTTTTGCAGATCCCTTGAGCATTTGGTGACGAGCTCCTTCGGACGATTGACCGACTACTCCTGATGGTACGGAGGAGGTAGACTGCCTTAGTCACCTATGAGATTGAGGTACATTCTATCTGTGGTTTACTATTGTTGTCATACTATACTTGTTTCCATACTATACACTTTGTTTACTCCTACTGATATATGTCCTCTTTTTAGCTTGAGTCGGCACCAGCAGTGCCTGCAGGACCTTTTGCAGCCAGTAGGCAAAGACATGGCCCAGTGAGAGGCCGATGAGGCGCCAATTGGGGGAGAGGTAGAGTGAGGCAACGCTCGCCTTCCAAGGAGTCTTTTGACGGGTCCACGACCCTTGAGGATGAGGGAGAGGAGATTGACCTGTAGTCGAGCAGCCCTAGCGATGACAACAATGCACCTCCTCCACAGCCGAGAAGAAAGAGAGCGAGGATGGGCTACTGATGACGATGATGATTTTGCTTTTGCCTTTGTTTTGTTATGTAGTTATAAAACTAGCTTCGGATAGACCTTTTGTTTTCGAAGACTTTTATTTTGTTTTGGCTTTGTAAAACAATGATCGGTGTTAGACCCACCAGTTATAAAAAGACAAGTTTTGTTGAATGATCTCTTTGCATAATATGATGAATGGCATTTGCATGTGATGAATGGTGTAACCCTTGCACTGTAACCTTTGGAACTATGAATGATTTGTTCTTGAATTGATTTGTGAACCGGACAATGACTTATAACAAGTCAAAATGTAAAATACAACTCGATAATAGAAAAAAAAAGTGAAAACAACTCGAAAAACCTAACAAACACTTGGTACAAACAAAATAAAACTCAAAAGTATAGTCGAAGTCCACCCGAACAAAGGCCAACTTTTGCTACAACTGATCTGCACTGGACCAACACCAAGACCCAGCCGGGCCTCACTGATGCACGGCTGGCCATCAGTGTGATGTCGGTCAGTGCTGTCCAGCTATCATGCTTAGCTCATTCTCAAACTCTATAAATAGTGCTCCCATGCTGTTTTTTTGGCAAACTCACAAGTCTCTGATATTTTGCTCTCAAAATGGAGATATTATTTGTCAGCAGGCTTCAAGACTAGATAGCCACTTTGGATGGCTTGGAAAAGGTGAATTTTCGTGGCTTCGGGCTAAATGCCCTTTTTCCTTTAAGTCGAACTTCTCTTTGCTTTCCATTCCTCCATGCCGCAGTTCGATGTTAGAACCCAGTTACACATGTATTTAGCTTCAGGGGACAAGAAATATGCCCGACTATTGAAGAATTTCAGGTACTAATGGAATCCTGGCGTGATAAGAAAATCATACTTCAACTCCGTTTCAACCATGTCCAACCTTTGGGACGGATATGTGGGCTCACTCTACACGAGGTTCGATCTTTAGTTCACATCAGATAGCTAGATATTCCCACTCTAATTCATCAATTTTTCAGTGTTGGTGATCAAAGCAACCTTCTCTGGCGAGGCTTTCGGTAACATGCCCCCTGCTTGTGTATGCTGGCTCATTTCCTTTTTACCCAAGTTTCGGCGTGTCTAGCGTTCGGTTGATCAAAGTGGCCTAAGGTTGGCCGAGACTTTGATGGGCTTGGACACTTTTCATCGATGGGAACCTACCAAATTCATGGGGAGTCCACTACTTCTGCAAGTAAGGTTTCCCATTCTTTCTCATATGTGTTTTTCACATCACTCGGTATTCATGCTCTATTTTTCTCTCAAAACCCTTTTCTCACTTTTCTCTCAGCATACATCTCTCTATTCTTAATTCTCTCTTTTTCTTTCATCCCTTCCCAGGTTTGGTTAATGGACAAGCTGAAGATAGTGGACTCTTGCTCTGCATAATCAGCTTGAGCGTACTTCTTCCACCAACAGCTCGTGGTTTCCCCAATGAGGGGTGGTGGTGCCAATGGATGTGCAGCAAGTCTGTTGCTGACATAGCCTGGCATTGCCCTTGGCTTAATTTAGCAGAGATGAGTTACAGCATAGCTCGGTAGCCCAGCATACAGCTGATCGACCTGACTCACTATGTATTCTACTTCCCGTTTCGGTTCGGGCTTCAGTTTGGGCATGATCAGACTTGCCTAGAGGAGGGAGTAGAGTACCTGGTTTCATTCCCCATTTGAGGTTCACATTTGGCTAGGTACCTTACTGCTTTGAGGACGAGAGAGCTTTTGGCCCCTGCCATTAGTTTCAATTGCGTCCTTTCTAGCGAGTGCTTGGCTTGGCTCGAGGGTGAGGCACAAACCGGGCCCACTTTGGCTTCAGAAGCTTCTACTAGCACGAGCAGGGGACGCAGGGGCACCTGACTCATCTATGCCCCTAGTTTATTGCTTTGACCTTTCTTTTCAAGTTTTTGATGTAATAAAAGCAACTTTGATTTGTATCCGAGATGTGGAGAATTTTGTATTGAAATCAATGAAATTAAAGTTGCAAGCACTGAAAAATTTCCTTTTTGGTCCAAAAATGGTCCAAGTTGTAAATTGTAAAAAGTAAAATTTGAACCAAAAAAATCTTTTATTAAAACATTCCAAAACCATTTTCGAAAAGGATCACCACTTAACACTCACGGAATCAATTCTCGAGATGCACAACCCTGAATCAAAAGGTCATAGCTGCCTTTTGCTTGAACAACACTGCTCTTTACTGTAACCAGCTCTTCTCTCAAAGTAAAGATCACAACCGAACCCTCAGGCAAAGAACAGACAAAGATGACCTGATCAAACAAATGGACAGGGCAGTTGAGTTGGAGGTATTTACGGCCGAACTTCAGTTTAAAGTTGCTTACATATCCTGAAGATAGGAATCAGGCCTTATGTAGTTCAGTTCGGGTTCACTCGAGTATTAACTTTCTCTTTTTGTGCTCTAACTTTTGCCAAGGCTGCCCTTTAGGGTTTTCAATCTTGCGAGATCAGTTTTACTTTATTTTAAATTTTTTTGTACTCTAACTTTTGCCTAGGTTGCCTTTCCGGGTTCTGCCTAGCGAGTTTCTCAGGGATAGTATTTCTTCAACTTGTCCATGTTGATCGGTAAGGAAAATTCTAGACCGTCCAAGTCTATGAGAATAATAGCTCCACCCGTCCAAATAGTTTTGATGATGTAAGGACCAGTCCAATTGGGTCTAAACTTGCCCCTAAGGTCATGGATGTGAGCTTAATTATCTTTCAGCACCAAATCCCCCTCTTTGAGATTCTGGGACTTAACCTTCTTGTTAAAAGCCCTAGCAATTCTGCGTTGATAACCTTGAACATGGTATAATGTTTTCAGCATTCTCTTATCAAACATCATCAGTTCTTCAAACCTGCTCTGCTGCTAGTCTGCCTCTACTATTTGACACTCAGCCATAACTCGTAGCAATGGGATTTCTATTTCGATTAGCAGAATAGCTTTCATCCCATAGACAAGAGAATAAGGAGTTGCCCCTATAGACGTTCGAATTGAAGTTCTGTAGCCCCAAAGTGCAAATGGAAATTTATCTGGCCAGTCCCTGTAGGTCTCAACCATTTTCTGCAAAATATGCTTGATGTTCTTGTTGGTGGCTTCAACAGCTCCGTTGGTTTGCGGCCTGTATATAGATGACTTATGGAAAGCCACATTGTATTTCTCCAACAAGTCTATCTCTTCTTTCTTGAAATGGGAACCATTATCTGAAATGATCTCATTTGGGAAGACAAATGATGTTATTTCAGATGAACTTAGCCACATGCGCTGCTTTCAACATTGCGTAGGACTGAGCTTCCACCCACTTTGTGAAGTAATCAATTGCCACTAGAATGTATTCATGCCCATTCGACAATTTTGGTGTGACTGCGCCGATGACGTCAATATCCTAAACTGAGAAAGGCCATGGTGAAGTCATATTGTACAGCTTTGATGGCGGGATATTTATGCGATTGGCATGAATTTGGCATTTATGGCATCGCCGAACAAAACCGATACAATCCTCTTCCATAGTAGACCAGTAGTAACCTTGCTTGAGAATCTTCCGGGCTGACATTAGTTCGTTCATGTGCGCTCCGCACTCTCCTCCATGGATGGCCTTCATCAGGTGCTTTGATTCCTCTTCTTCGACACACAACTTGTGCATTCCCAGATGACCTCTCTTGTGTAGTTTACTTTCACAAATGATAAATTGGACGACCATCCGCCGTATTGCCCTTTTGTCTTTGGTATTTGCCCCTGGTGGATAAACTTTATTTTCCAAGAAGTTCCAGATATCATAGTACCAAGGGTTTTGATCTTGCGCTTCATCTATTGCGGCGTTAGTCTCATAGGCTAGCGTATATCTCTGCTTAATGATGATCGGACGCATCCAGACTCCCAGCAGGATGTCTATCATAGAAGATAGAGTTGATAAGGCGTCAGCAAACTTGTTGTTCTCTCTTAGTAGATGCATGAAAATGAGCTTTTCAAACCTAGGAATTAGAGCGTCTAGGGTTTGGCGATAAACCTTCATCTTTTCTTCTTTGACCTTCCAGTCTCCATTTGTTTGAGACACAACTAGGTTCGAGTCCCAAGTCACGTCCAACGTTTTTGCCCCTAGTTCCAGGGCGACTTCCAAACCAGCGATACATGCCTCATATTCTGCTTCGTTATTAGACACCTTGAACTGGAGTTTGAAGGCTAATGGTATATAAAAATTGTCGGGTGCTATTAGCAACACACTTATCCTATAACCATATTGATTGGACGCTCTATCAAAGTAAATTGTCCAAGTCTCCTCCTCGACTTACAGAATAGCTTCATTTGGGAATAAGTATTCTATCACTTCATACCCTTCTACTGGGTGATCTGCCAAGAACTCCGCCACAACACTCACCTTGACTGACTTGCGAGTGACATACTTCAGATCAAATTTGGAGAGAAAAAGCAACCAATGGGCTAGTCTACCCGTAAGTGTTTGTTTCTCAAAGAGATATTTGATGGGATCTAATCTCGAAACTAGAATTACAGAGTGAACTAACAAGTAGTGCCTCAACTTCTTTGTAGCCCATACTAAGGCTAAGCAAGCTTTCTCCAATGGAGTGTAGCGAGTCTCGTAATCCAGCATTTTCTTTCTAAAATAATATATGTTTTTCTCCACTTTATCCTCAGATTTCTGAGCAAGCATGCATCCAATTGTGGTGTCTATGACTGAAAAATACAGAATCAAAGGCTTCTTTGGCTCTGGTGGCGACAACACGGGCGGATTCTGAAGGTACTGCTTAATCTGCTCAAAAGCGAATTGACATTGATCATCCCATCAAAATTTCATTCCTTTCTTTAGGAGATCAAATAGTGGTTCACAAGTCAAGGTTAATTTAGAAATAAACCATCTTATGAATTGCACTTTATCCAGAAAGCCTCGCACCTCCTTTTCAGTCCTTGGTGGTGGCATTTTTAGGATGGCCTTGATTTTGGAAGGATCTACCTCGATGCCCCTCTGTGTGATCAAGAAACCCAACATTTTTCCTACTGTCACGCCGAAAGTACACTTCTGCGGGTTCAACCTCAGTTTGTATTCTCTGATCTGTTGAAAGAATTTCTTCAAGGCAATGTAGTGGCCCTCTTTTTCTTTGGATTTAACAATCATGTTGTATGCGTACACCTCGACTTCTTTGTGGATCATATCATGTAGAATAGTGGTTGCAGCACTTAAATAAGTAGCCCCGGCATTCTTCAACCTAGATGGCATTACCCGATAGCAGTAGGTTCCCCACGGTGTAGTGAAGGCAGTTTTCTCTTTGTCCTCGGGTGCTATCAGAATCTGATTATACCTGAAAAATCCATTAATGAAGGAGAGTAATGCATGGCCCGCGGTGAAGTCTACCAACTCATCAATATGTGGCAAGGAAAAATTATCCTTCGATCTAGTCTTATTTAGATTTTTGAAATCGACACAGACTCTGATTCTGCCATCCTTCTTTGGGAGTGGAACAATGTTGGTCAACCACATTGGATACTCAGACACAAGCAAGAACCCTGCCTCAATCTGTTTGGTGACTTCTTTATTAATTTTCAAAGCCCAATCCGGATGTATTCTTCACAATTCTGCTTGACGAGTTAGGCCTCAGGGTCGAGAGGGATTCGATGCTGTACAATCTCAGGATCGATTCCAAGCATATCTTCGTAGGACAACGCAAAAACATCTTTTAAATATTTTAATAAAGCGACTAAGCGCTCGCACTTCTTCGAAGACAACGTGGATCCGATCTGGACCAGACGCGGATCCTTCTCAGTACACACATTAAAAGCAGTGATTTCCTTGGTGAGGGATTTTGCAAACCTCTCCTCCTCTTGATTAATCAAAATTTTCAAAACCAGAGGAATTCCTTTCTCTTCGTTTTCATTAAAATTTTAAAAGTCTTGGTCAATGCAATAAACAAGTAGCACAGAGAAATACTTAGAATCTGCAGTGGCATTTTCATTTATAAAGTCTAGCTCATCCAGCTCTTTGGTTACAACCGACTCAAAAGCAAAAGAAAAAAAGGACCTGAACAAGACCTTGGCATCCGGGTTATCACCCTTAGGAATACCGGACTCAGACTTAGAAGAACCAGAATCTGATTCTGACTCCACAAACTCTGTGGAATCAGATTCTGGCTCACTACCCAATTCAGAACTACTGGACAGGTAACCCTCCTCCAGTTGCCAAATGAGAGATGGTGCTTCAGATGCATCCAAAATGCTACTACGAGGGTTCACACCCGGTTAGTCCCCCCGATCATGGAGATGGTCAGGTTATCCCCTAAGCTCTCTGAGTCGACCGGAGGATCTGAAAGGAGACATGCCAATGCTGCCCCTACTCCAAGCTCGCTGCTATTCGAGTCACTTTCTATACTCTGTTCAGCTTTAGCAGTTGGCTCAGCCTTTTCCTCGACATCACTATCTTGCAACTGTAGGTCAAAAAAGATCTCAAAGCCGGGGACATGTTGCTTTCCAAAATTCAACTAGGGTTCGGGAAAGCCACAAAATAGGAAGTCTTCACCCTCCTGAACAATATGACCATTTAGCATTCCCCGGATTGGCCTGTGAACAAGCTCATAGCGTTTTCCAACCTACTTGGCTCTAGCTATGCCTACCATCTCTTCCCTTTTCTTGGCCCAATCCTCTTTGGTGGGCGTATAGCCAAGGCCAAAGGTGTATGGATTATGTGGCACATCGGCCAATACTGTGATGCATTTCTAGCCACTTCTTTCCAACCCCATTCCCGGCACATGTTGGAGCTTGTTCATGAAATAGATTGATTGGGTGTTGACATACAAGCCCTCATCAACTACCAAGATGTTCTGCACTGCCCGAGCCTCGGCCAGACTAAATCCTAAAGGAATACATCCTCCTCGCGATGGTCGATTTCTAGTACTGGTGTAGTTACCTCTGACGGAGGATGTATGGACGAATTCCCGAACACAATAGCCACTCCCTTCCTGTGAGGGTAGTTCAGTATTTGATGGAGGATAGAAGAGACTGTTTTCACCAGGTGCAGCCAGGTTTTTCCCAGTAGTAAGTTGAAGGTAGCCGGGACGTCTAGGACATGAAACTTGACATCCTGTTAAGTTGGGCCGACTTGAACTCAGATTCGTACTGTGCCTATTACCTCCCTGCTTGTGTTGTCGTATGCTCAAAATCACTTGGACTATAGGCACAAAATCTGCTGGTTTCAGACCGATGGCATAAGCTATACGAGACAGATAGACATTGATAGCCGACCCAGTATCGACCAACACCATTGGCAACCATTTTTCTCTGCACTCAATAGATATGTACAGAGGTTTCTTGTGTACTGAGCCTTCTGGCAGGAGTTCTTTCTCGAAAAAGGTTAAGGTCGGACTAGCACCACCTGGGAAAACTAATCCCATAAGTTGTTCAAGGGTGGTGTCAATGGATAGTTTGGCTTTGTCCATTGCTGATAATACAGCCTGTCGATGTACTCGAGAAGCCATGAGTAGCCCCCAGATCAAAATGTCGGCTTGGATCTTCTTTAATTGCTTTAAAACTGCCTCTTCCTCTAACTACTTTTCTTTCTATTTTTCAACCTCCTTATCGTTTCCAGAGGCCTCAACTTGGTCTAAATGTGGTGGTTTGAAATACCGCCCACTTCTTGTCATGTGGTCAATCTCCTCAGCGTACCATGTGTTATCTGGAAAGGATTCATCCAAGTCTTGATTAGTATGAACTAGGTGCAGATCATCATCTTCCCACCATACACCTCCAGCAACCGACAAACAATTGTCTGGCTCCGTTTGTATTACTCTGACATTACAGGCATCGCCCGTAGGGTGTTGGGCTAGCACAACTTTCTGCTTGTCTTGAATCCTCTCTTGTTCAAACTGCTTCAACGCAACTTCTTATTCTGTATCAGCAGTACTCACGACACCCAGTCCCTGAGTTGAATCATTCATACCTGTGTTCTCCAGCAGTTTTCCTTTTTCCTCGGCCATTCCGGCTACTATAGCAATTTCGGCTCTCTTTTCTTCAAGTTTTGGTTCAATTCCTTCCTCCCGGTTAGGTTCATCACTTAACCACCCTGAGTTATTCGTCGACCCATTTAAATCAAACCAGTCAATCTGCACATCCCATTGATCGTGTTTGTCATAGAACTGTAAATTATCTAAGTGCTCCTCTAGCTCTGCCAGATCATCCAAACCTTGGCTCGGGCCATCCTCTCTAACCACACTGACCTCCACTGCTTTTGGCAATACCACTTCTGGCTTGGCTTGGCTTGATCAATTGCCACAATGTAGCAGCACGGATTGTACACCTCCTCAGACAAGCCCTCAGAGCACTCAGGTAACAAACTCGTACTCTCCTCTAAGGCCAGCCTCCCTTCTTCTGCCATTGTCACCATTATGGGTTCAGGTTGAAGTGTGGGCGTGTCCATCATGCACAAATCTGTGCTTTTAGGAATGAACACAATCGTCGTTGGTAGGTGGGAAGGGGTAATATATACACTGGGGCCGTAGGGGAGGGCCAGTGTATCGATTAGGTTTAGATTGTGAGGTGGAGGAACTTGGTTGTGGGCCAGGAGAGGGTTAATAGTTACATTTGGCTTTTTGGGTGGTGCAATCACCTTATTGTCGAGGAGATCTTGAATCTCATGATGCAGCTTAAAGCATTGGTTAGTGTCGTAATCGTGCTATTGGTGAAACACACAATACTTGGCTAGGTTATGTTTCGATGGGAGAGGATCAGGTAGTGGGCGAGGCTCTAACAGCTTGAGGTGCCCCTTTTTGATCAGCACTCTCATGGCTTGGGATAAAGGCATGTAGAGTGGGGTGAAGGTCCTCTGGGATCGGGCCGGGTTGTTTGAAGTTTGTGGAGTTGTATTGGCAAAGGGGTTGGCGATTTTGTTTCTGATGGTGACAACACTCACATCCGACGGCCACATAGATGTGCTTCTACTAGTGGTTGCGTTGGAACTACGCACAAAAGGCCTCTTGGCCTGCTATTTGTTATTAGTTATTGTAGGGGGTTCAAGATTAGAGAGGTGATTAGAGAGACAAAACTATGCTAATGGTCCACTGATGATGGTAGTGGCTTGAGAATGAATAGTAGCAACTATTTGAGAATTGGAGAGAGTGTAGTTTGGTGAGAGTGAAGCAAGTGGCTCAAGAAGAAGTGTATGACAGTACCGAATTGGGCAGCATCTCCCCCAAATCCCCAAAATTCCTCTCGTTAAACCTTGGAAAATGGGTCCTATTTATAGGCTTTTCCTTGGTGACAAAAAGACATCAAGTGGCTAAATAGAGAGAAGACATGTGTCCCAGAGGATCACATGGAATATTCTGACTTGAGTCACCAAGCTGAAGGTGCCACGTGTCCCTCTGCATGTACTATGTACTATCTGTTTGCCTCCGCAACTACCTTTTTTTCGAGCCTTGGCAAGTGTAGTTGCAGCGGGAGTGTTTGGCGCTGCAACTCCCTTTTGAGCCTCAGGAAGTGCAGTTGCGGCGGGAGCGCTTGCCTCTACACCTGCATTCTCAACTTGAACCTCAGCAAGTGCACTTGCAGCGGTGAACCTCGCCGCTGCACTTGCCTTCTCAGTTCTACTTGGTCAGTACATGTATTCTCAGGACTCCATTAGTCTGCTATCGACTACATTCATGGTTACCTCAGCAAAGCCTCCACCCTTAGCCACCTAACCATAAACTCCCCAACTTCCAGGACGAAGGTCACATGCAAGCCTGTTATCAGCCATGTTGTGCCTTGATACCATGCCCCCTGTCTCTTATGTTCGGGCTACCCTACTCCCATCTTCGCGAGGTTACCGCGGTAAACCAGTATTTCTGTGCCCACTATTAGCTCCAACCAGTAAGTCTTAGGGCTTGTCATCAACCCTAGGCTAGTAATGCCTTGGGACCTACTATCGGCACCAAGGATCAGCCTCTACTTACAGAAAGGAACCCCCTCTCAAAGGATGCTATCACCTTGGTAGGGTATTCCCGCTGCAACTTAGTTGCCGCGGTAGTAGTTGCTGCGGTAGTCGTTCCCCGCGACAAGTTCAGGTGGCATGACCGAATATAGTAGAGATGGCGACGCCGACAGAATGCCTCTGCAACTTGGGCGTTGCAATATTGCCTCAACAACTTAGTTTCCTCAGCCTTCTCTTTCCTTTGGCAACTCCAGATGATCATGACACCGACATTACTTGGAATGGTGGCGGGGCCAAAGATACTTGGACTGGCAGCGCCGAGACAAAGTGCCTCAGCAACTCTGCTACTGCACATGTTCCCTCGGCAACTTCCAGTGGCGGCAGAACCGAAGTTAATAGGAATGGCGGCACTGAGACAATGCCTCAGCAACTCTGCCGCTACACATGTCCCCTCGGCAACTTCACCGCTACAGTTGTTGTCTCTGCAACTTGACTTGGGCATTTTTCTCACTGAGTCCATCTGGAGCCTTGGTGGATTGGACCTAGCTCGGCCCACTTGTTGGCCCACTTCCCTTGGGCATTGACCCACGCTTCTCTCTTATCCCTGGTCGCCTTCTCAGGGCGATCTTAGTGCTTGAGTCCATATTTAGTTTGGGGTTCAATTTCTGAAACTCTACAGTTATTAACACCTGTTTCATGGCATCTTTAATCTGAACTTCTATCTCATGAAGTTCGGTGAATGTAAACAAAGGTTGGACAATCATTTTTTGCAACAACTTCCCGTGCAGATTACGGACTATCATCCTTATCTGATCTTTCTCAGAAGGTCGGATACTCATCATTGATGCCTTGGCCATCCACCTTGTTACGAATTTTGAAAAGCCCTTTTTTGGCTCTTGGCACATTGCCTTAAGATCACGGGTTGTGATCTCGATTTACGTGTTTTATGAGTACTGTGCGGTAAAGGCCTTAGCCATTTCCTCCCAGTTCTATTTCACAGAATCCTCCAACTTGGAATACCATATAGCCGTCATTCCTGACATAGTTCAGCCAAAGAGTGAGAGCTTCTGTAATCTGGTCAAGCCCATCAGCCGCAAAATGTCTGAAAATAGCCGAAGATAAACCATGGGGTCTCTAGAGCCATCGAACCGATCGATGTGTGGCATTTTGAACCGGTCTGGCAACGTCACTACAAAGTCGGTATACCCATTTTTTATGTCAGGAATAGAGTTCACACCCGGCGCTTTCTTGAATAGCTTCTCCAACTTGTTGACTTTGAGCACGGTCGGGTCAACTTCAAATTCAAATGGAGCCTCAGTTAGATACACAGGTGCTTTGGAGGCCTGCGGTGGGATTAGCTCTGCCGGACTTCCTTGATTCTCAGCTTGGGCATTAGCAGTATGGACTGTGGCTTTGGGTGCTAGAATACCCATAGGAGGTGCATGGGATGCGAAAGCCGCTGCCAGCTGTGGTTGTTGTTGTTGTTATTGTTGTTGCAGCCTGTTTATTACTTTGGCTTGATGGGTTGTGACTTCAGCCTGATGAGCAGCATCTTGCGGCATGGTTTTCACTATTTGTTGGAGATGACGTATCAAGTCTTCCATATTAACTGAAGGGTATTGTGCCATCAGAATTGGTGAGTGCTCTCGTGTTGACCTAAATATAGAAGACTTAGCCTGATAAGATGCAGGTGATCGTTGGACTGGTGAATTATGCCTAACTCTTCTCTGTCTAGTAATCGGTGGGAGTGAAACAAACACAGACTGTCCTCTAACAAAGTCTCCAGATCTGTAAAGCCTCCTGACACGAGTCCAGAGTGCTCGGGGGATATCTGAATGTTTTGAAGCTATTGTGATAAACTACCTAGCAAAAAGAAATAAAGCAAAAAGAAGGCAGAAATCAGAAAAATACACAGCACCTTAACTCAGACGTTAACAACACACAAATGTAATCAAAGCTGCAGGATCGCACTTAACACTGAATTCTGCCCCCAAAACTGATACCCAACTTGCAACTGATATGCACGTTCCTGTATAGTTTCACTGTAAAGCACATACCAAAGCACCCTTATGAAGGGGTAAGGTTACCCTGTCCTAGTTTCGTCAGGAACTAGGGTTAAATATTCAAACAAAGTGGTTTCATGCAATCCTGAATTCGAGTCAGCAACCTATCCTAGTTTGGAACAGTCTCTATGGCTTTTCAATATGCAACTAGGCCAAATGGTCAAAAGGGTACCTCGGCAAGACTACTTAATATACATCTCACACCTAACACCGAGAAGTGAAAGGAGGATCAAACGTTACAGCGGTAGTCCAGATCCAAGGGTTGTGCTCCCATCGTGGCAGAGCTTGCGACCAGTTAGCCTTTTGGCAAGCTTTAAGGCAAGCCTCCGGCAAACCATTTAGGAATAGCAGATGGCAAACACAGTGACTTAAATGTACCAACGCAAATGCAATGCAAAGAAACATATAAGTATAAATAAAATTTCATATCATGAATTTCAAGTCAAGTTCTCTAATGTCCCCAGCAGAGCCGCCAGAAACTATAGCTTGACTTTTTCAAGCCCCCTTTCGAAAGGTCAAAATATAAGCCCTATAGTTCGAACTCTCGTGGTTCTGAATCTAATCTCACAAGTGCAATGTGAAATTGATAAACACCAAAGAATTCAAATCCGAAAAATATTTTGGAAAATCGATTTTGAATCGAATTGCCAAAAATAGACTACTTTGCCAGATATAGAGTCGCCACCAAAATGTTTTTTGGAAAACTTAGGAACCATGACTCGTGCCAAAGGCCACGTGTCCGTCATCACCAAGATTGTCTCGGTTCAAAAACTTAGGTACGAGAGGGGAATGTCATGAATGCATTTGAGCACCCCCGCTCGCCCGATCAAAGATCGGCCTGTACTAATCATGATATGATTTTTATCAGCATTATATGCTCTTGTTTCGGCTTATTTAGGCTGGCATTTACTATGTGATGCGCACACACAAGTATAGACTAAAATTGCAAGAATTAGAACATCTCGAGTCATGTTTGTTTTGAAAATTGTTACGAAGTATGTACCACTTGAAAAAGTGATCGCGTATGAACATTTCTCAAATTATTCCAATTCAAGCAACAAGCCTTTATGCACAGGCATACAAGCAGTTTTATCAATTAAGCAATTAGCCTCATGGCAAGCATGTTAGATATGGCAACATTCTCACGCATGTGATTATGCTAAAGCAAATAAAAGCTTACCTAGTACTCCAAGCCAAAAAAAAAACAAAGTTAGAAAAAAATGCATGATCCTAACTTTATGCAGTTATACCTAATGCAACACATGCGATATGCAACTAATAGGATGCGAAACAACGAAATTGCATGTGGTTTAAGCACGTATTCAAAGAAATATTGAGATGACAATGCAGTTAGAATGATGAACCAAGCCTCGGTGCATGTAATACGAATGCATGCAAGCATGAGTTATGCTAATAAAAAATGTGGGGTTGGAAGACATACACATTATTACATTGTGCTCTCACGAAGGAGAGTCTGAATGAATAAACTAGCTAACTAACTAATTAAAGCTAAGCTAATTTAAGCTAATTATTACAAAACAAATGAAATTAGCTAAATTACTTTAACTAATTATTACAAATGAATATGAATCAACTAACTATTCTAGTTAAACAACTAATTACGAAATGAAATTTGAATAAATAATTAACTAACTAATTAATTATAACACTTTACAGAATTAACTAGCTACAACTAATTAACTAACTAATTAATTACAACAATTTACAAATTTAATACATTACAACAAGATTAGTTACATTCGACAAAATGCGTAAGTAAAACAGATGAAGGTTGCATGCACAGCGCCTGAGAGCTACTTTCTCTACCTAAGCCGCCTCTGTTTCACCTTCAGCCACTACCTCTGTTTTCTGTAAAACTGCATAGTTGGCCACACATTGAGGGCCGGCTGTGCATCATTGATGGCCGGCTGGTTATACAGATGGCCGGCCGTGCATCAATTTGGTGCAACGCTCTGTTTTTGTGTTCTAAGGTGAACTAGTGTGGACATAGTGTCCTCAAGCTCTGTTTGTCCCTTTCTTCCTCCTCTTTCATGGGAAAGCCTTGAGAGAAGGTCAAAATTGATTCCAAAGCCATCAATGAGCAAATTAATTGCTTGATGATCTAGGATACGATCTTGGACAAAATTCGATGAAATGCAAAGAATAAGACCACCCCTCCCTCTTATCATAGTATGAACTCAAAGAGGGAGGTTGCAACGCTTCAAAAATCATCAAAATGCCATGGATTAGCATGTGACAACTCTTGACACAAGCAACTTGGCATAACGTCTGGCCAAGTTGAAGCAATTTAAGCCACTTTGTTTATGTCCGTTGATCCAAGTTTTAAGCTAATTATTAAGCCTTGCCATTCTTTAGTCCATTTGTCCGTGGTGATGTTAAAGTCCTCTAAACAAGAAGTAATGTCAAAGAAGAGGTTCTTCTAAAGCATGAGAGAAAGACTATACCGTTGGCACTGAATCTTCAAAAAGATTAAGCTATTAAGGAGGAGTCTTTCTTACATGTTTTGAGCAACCTCAATCGGTTGAAATCATTCTTAAACATGAAAGAGATGGATGGTGAATTGATTGTTAACTTAGACTCTTAAAAATGGAAATGAGTAAAGGGAAGCTTGAAATAACATGCAACAAGTTATGTATGCTAACTTATGAGACAACAAATAAACTAAACAAAGCATGAACCAATGTAAAAGGGCTTGGACAGTCCTAAAAATAGCCCTTAACATATGAAAGATAGAGGCTAAAAGTTAATGAAAATAGCCTAAAAAGATGGACAATAAATAAAAGAATGAAGGCTAGTAAGCAAGAGTAAGGAGGGGTGTCTAACCCCTCCACTTTTGAAACTTTAAAAACATGATTTTTGGCCCTTTGAAAACTCTGAAAATCAGTGTAGATATCAAAGAAAAAGAGTCAAAAAGGAAGGGTTTGAGCTATGAGTAAAGGTGTAGAAGGAGCAAGCTCTCTCTACCCTTTTGGTAGCTCTTCAAACCCAACCTTAAACACTTCAAATAGACTCAAAACAACACAAAACAGTAAAAATTATGAAGCAAATGAAAGAAATGAAAGCAAGAGAGAAGAAAACAAGCTTATACCTTTCAAGGGGTAAGCTTGTTGTTTGTGATCCAAACTTGGTTTCAACCCACTCTCAAGCTTGAATTATGTTTCTCCAAGATCAACCAAGACTCTAAGGTGGTGAGACAAGGTTGTATATGGAGTATAGAGATGATAGAAGGAAGTTAGGTTAGCTCAAAGGTTGCTTGTAATGGAAAAATGAGGAGCTCTCAAGATGTATATGGGCTCTCTAAATTTTTTTTAACCCTCAAAACAATAACACAGCTTCGTTTTTATAGAATTCGAGCTCAGAAGGTGATAAATATCTTCAAAAAATGGACAGCTGGCGGGCTCCTGCCGAGAATAGTGTTTTTCACCACCAAGGGTCGGCCGGCTTTTCATAACCACGGCTAGCTATCACTGATGCACGGCTGGGCTTTGATGCCCTCCCCTATTTTTTTGATTCAAACTTAACGCAGAGTGGAAAAATGTCCAAAAATGATACTCATAGTTTCAAACAAGGTAAATGTTGAAGATTTAAGGTTATTTCGAGAGCTTGATTGAATCCGAATCGCTGCAAATTCACAATTCAACTTTCATCATCGAGTTTATCGAACCAAGCGCCTAAGTCTTGCGGGCAGTTAAAAATGGGGTGTCTACAATGTGTTGCATTAGTCATCTTGCATAGTTAGGAATCATGCATTTTTTTAACTCGTTTCTTTTTTGGCTTGGAATACTAGGTGAGCCTTTACTCGCTTTATCATATCGCATGCATGTGATTGTTGTCATGCTTAGCATGCTTGCCATAAGGCTAAGTGCTTAAGTGATAAATTGCTTGAATGCTTGTGGATGGAGGCTAATTGCTTAAATTGGAATAATTTTTGTAATGTTCATATGCGATCACTTTTTCAAGTGGTACACATTCGAAATGATTTTGAAAACAAACATGAATCGAAGTGTTCTACTTCTTGCTAGTTAGTCTATACTTGTTTGTGGGCGCATCACATAGTAATGCTAGCCTAATAAACCGGAATAAGAGCATATAATGTACATAAAATTCATATCATGATTAGTAGAGGCCAATCTTTGATCGGGCGAGTAAGGGTGCTCAATGCATTAATGACCTTCCTCTCTCGTACCTAAGTTCTCGAGCCGAGACAATCTTGGTGATGACGGACATGTGGCCTTTGGCACGAGTCATGGGTTTCCTAAATTTGTAGAAAATAAAATATTTAGGTGGTAACTCTATATCTGGCAAAGTAGTCAATTTTTGGGAATTTGATTCGAAATCAATTTTCTAAAAGATTTTCCAGATTTTGACTCTTTGGTGTTTATCAATTTCACATTGCACTTGTGAGATTAGATTTAGAACCGCAGGAGTCCAAACTGTAGGGCTTATATTCGAACTTCCGAAAGGGGGCGCGAAAAAGTTGAGCTACAGTTTCTGGCGACTCCATTGAGGAAACTAGAGAACTTGACTCAAACTTCATGATATGAAATTTTATTTACACTTATGTTTTTCTTTGCATTACATTTGCATTGGTGCACCTAAGTCATCATGTTTCCCATCTGATATTCCTGGACAGTTTGCCGGAGGCTTTCCTGAAAAGCTTGCCAAAAGGATGACTGGTCACGGGCTCTGCCATGATGGGAACATAACCCTTGTATCTTGACTACCATTGTACCGCTTGATCCTCCTTTCACTTCTTGGTGTTAGGGGTGAGAGGTATATTAGGTAGTCTTGCTGAGTGGTTTGAGGTGTCCTTTTTTGATCAACTCTTTCATGGCTTGAGATAAAGGCATGTAAAGTGGGGTAAAAGTCCTCTGGGAACGGGCAGGGTTGTTTGAACTTTGTGGTGCTGTTTTGGAAAAGGGATTGGCGGTCTTGGTTGCAGTGGTGACAATGCTCACATCAGATAGCCGCACAACTGTGCTACCATTGGTGGCTTCATTGGAACTGCGCACAAAAGGCCTCTTGGTCTGCTCTTTCTCATCAATAATCAAGCCCTGTTTTATGGCATTTTCAATCTGAACACCCAACTCGTCGAGCTCGGTGAATGTGAACAAAGGTAGGACGATCATCTTCTGTAACAACTTCCCATGCAGATTGCGGACTACCATCCTTATCTGATCTTTCTCGAAAGGCCGTGTGATCATCATTGAAGCTTTGGCCCTCCACCTTGTCAAGAATTCTAAAAAGCCCTCCTTTGGCTCCTGACGCGTTGCTTCGAGATCACGGGTTGTGACCTTGATTTGTGTGTTGTACGAGTATTGTGTAACGAAGGCCTCAGTCATTTCCTCCCAACTCTGCTTCACAGAATCCTCTAGCTTCGCATACCATATAGCTGTTATTCCTGACATGGTCTAGCCAAAGAGAGAAAGCTTTTGCAATTTGGTCATGCCCATCGGCCACAGAATGTTTGAAAACAGCCGAAGATGAACCATGGGGTCTCCAAAGCCATCGAACCAATTGATGTACGACATTTTGAACCGGTCTGGAAATGTCACTGCAGAGTCAATATACCCGTCTTCTATGTTGGGAATAGAGTTCACACCCTGTGTTCTCTGGAAGAGCTTCTCTAGTTTGTTGGCTTTAAGCACAGTCGGGTCAACCTCAAACTCAAATGGAGCCTCAGTTTGATACACAGGTGCTTTAGGTGCTTGTGGTGGGATCGACTCTACTGGATTGCCCTGATTCTCAACATGGGCAGTGGCTGCGGGTGCTGGGATACCTGGAGGAGGTGCATGAGATGTAGAAGTTATTGCCAGCTGTGGTTGTTGTTGTTGCAGCTTGTTTATTACCTCAACTTGCCATGTTGTGACCTCTGTCTAACGAGCAACGTCTTGCTGCATGGTTTCAACTATTTGCTAAAGATGATGGATTAGGTCCTCCATGCTGACTGGGGGATATTGGGCCATCGGAATTGGTGAGTGATCTCGTACTAGACGGGATGTAAAAGACTGAATCTGACTAGATGTAGGTGAGTGAGGGGTGACTGCTGTAAAAATTAAACGAGTGAACTCTGCCTTACTCTTCTCCGTCTAGTAACCGGTGGCAGTGAACTAAACACTGGATTTCCTTTAACAAGATCTCCAGCTCTATAAAGCCTTCTGATACGGGTCTAGAGCGCTTGGGAGATATCCGAACTATTCGAAGCTATGGTGTCATACTACCTAGCAAAAAGAAAGCTGTCATCAGAAACCGCACAGCACCTCAGCTCAGATGTTAATAATACACAGATGTAATCAAAGTTGTAGGACTGCACTCAATACTAAATTATGCCCCTAAAACTGATACCCAACTCGCAACTGATACGCACGTTCCTGTACAGTTTCACTGTAAAGCACATACCATTTAAATGAGAGCCGAAACACCCCTACGAGGGGATAAGGTTACCTATGCTAGTTTCGTCAGTGAAAGAAATCATCGGTCCTTGATATTCATATGTTCTAGGCTTCTTCTACTGGACTTGATATATATGCTGCATGTGTCTTACTCTTTGGGTCTCCTCTCAAACCTTATTCTCACTGACCATCGAGTGAATCACATTGATTACCCGAGGTCCATCTGCCTACTGCGGTGGTGGTAGTAGGAGTGGTGCTGCTTGTGCTTGGGGTAGCTTCGCGTGCTCTTCTCTTGTCTTCGCCTCATTTACTAGGTCTCTCAAGTGACCTTGTCTAACCAGATCTTCCAAGTGTGACTTTAGGGCCCTACATCCCTAAGTTATCTTCCTAGTACTCCTGTCTATGAACTCACCAAGGACCTTCTCTAGTGCTCTATAGTATGGCTGGTTTCTGATCCTCTCCAAAACCTTATAGATTGGAATCTTGAATACCGTGCTGACTGCCTGCATAGCCCTTGTTCTTGTTTCTGGCCAATTAACGTTGGTATTCCCTTGGCCTCGCTTTGACGAGTCATTTCTCCTTTCTTGCTTTGGTGTCTTCGTTCCTTATGTGTCTTCCTCTACTCTGGTATACTTCTCAATCCGTGCCATGAGCTCTTCCATGCTCTTCTGTAGGGTTTTTGCAAGTGATTTCCAAAGTGAGCATTTATCATCCAGGCCGTTCTTGAAAGACACCACAGTCAGCTCTTGGTTACAAGCTGGAATCTGGTTGTACACTTCATAGTATCTCTTGGTGTAAGCCTAGAGGCCTTCGCCATCACTAATCTTCAAAGCCAACAGGGAGTCTACGCTCAGTGGCTGCGACTTGTTCATAACAAACCTGGTCACAAGCATCTCAGCTAGGCCTTTCTAACTCTTTACACTCCCTTTTGGCAGTTGATGGAACCAATCGGATGCTATTTCTCCAAAGAATGAGGGGAATACTTTGCATAGCAACTGCTCATTCCTGCTTCACAAAGCCGTTGAATTCAAATATAAACCAACATGAAAGTCTAGATCAGACTTACCATCGTAGATCTGAAACCTTGGCATGTTAAATATCTTCGAGGCCTCAAACGTATCCAACTCGACCAAGAATGGCGTCCTCGGCTGGACGATGGACGTGATCTCGGTGTTGAGTCTCTTTCTCTGGAGGTAATCTCTTAGGTCCTCCTTTGTTCTACCGGGAGCTCGGCTATCAGTAGATTTTAGCCTCTTCGGCGTGTTGCTCTCAATATAATTGTGCGTCCTCTTTGACTTCCCTTCGTCTACTGCATCAAAACAGAGACCTTGCCCTTGGATCTGCTGAGGTCCTTTGACAAAGGTCCCCTTGGTCCATGGTGTCCTCTATGACTTTCCTCGTACTGACTCTGTTCACCCCGATATCCCGTGACGATGGATGTGAGTTTCCTTGTCCCTTGCCATGCTACGGAACAACTGGGATTGTCTTATGTCCTCCTTTCTAGGCATTAGTTTTGGCTGCTGGTGCTGGCATGTCTCACAATGGGAATGATGGTTACATTATGTTGTTTTGCATTATAAAGTTGACCACTGTCTGCAGGTCTGTCAACTTGTTCTCCATTTCTTTCATCTCCTCATCCCTCTTTAGGCATCTATCCTTCCACACTTGGAGGTCGTTTTCATTGTAGTATTAATCTCGGCCTCTCTTCTTCGGGCTGTTACGCCTTTTCCCGCATCATTCGCCCTAGGATTTTGTTCCTGTGCTCCTTCATTACGGTTCTCTTCTCTGGCATTAGGATCCACATGTTCCTTTTTCTCACTGTGGATGTCGTTTCCAATTCTCTCTTCCTTCTTGTTTTTGGCCATCTATTCTTCTTAAGTTCCCACGGACGGTGCCAAATTGTCGGTGTTAATTTCCGACCACACAACCAGACAGAGAACTTATCTGGAGAGCATCAGCAGAATAGATTGAGCCAACTACTTGCCAACAATAAGATGAGAATTTCGCGGTGGTTCATCTACCTGGGGGCACTCCGACGATCAAGCCAGTAAATTTTATCTCTCACAGATATCAAAACAGTATTTAAACTCACAAGTAAAAATTTACCCCAGACCCACGAGGGTGTCTCGCCTTTATAACTAGCAGTGACCTAGTCCCTTAGAAGCTTGACTTTATTGGACTCAAGCTCAATGCTCATCTTGGACTCTCAGCTAGATAGAGATAAACTCCTCATGGGCCTTATCCTTGTCCAGACTAAGAGCCTCTTCTGTTCTAAGACTCTTATCCCATATCTAGATACCTCAAGATTTTGGCATTACCGTAGAACATCTCCACAATGTCGTGGTCACCTCAGCACACGACTCATCTACGTGGCACTTTAGCCGACATCTTAGGGCTATCTCGGCCACATGTTGCCATTCGAAAATACTTCCCCACACTTTTTACTCTTGTCTTCTCTTTATTGATATGTTTTCATATGTAATCATCTTGAATTCCATCAATAAAGTTTTTGGTTGATCAAGAAAAAGGATCCACACTGTCCCAATATATCTATTTCCATTATAGAAAACACACGTCATTTGGTACGAATGTTATCACACTCTTTTCTTCCCCTTTTCTTTTTTCAAAAATGCCTTTCAACTATCATATCTAATAATTATTGAACAGTTTTCTTATTCATCAGACTATTTAAAATTGCTAAATAATTTTTTAATTGATGAAACCACCCCTGAATCATCAATCTACTAACAAATTAAATATAAATTGAAAATGCATCGCTTTTAAACTCACCACTAGTGTATATATGCGAGCATTATAAATGAAAATGCATACAATTGTGGAAGAATCTCATATTCTGCTTCTTTACATGAAAAAAGAAATTTTGTGGCCTTTTTAGACCAAGTTTACTTTCGATTTTTGAGTCCACTTTGTCAAAAACTTTATATATTTCTCCTAAACTTTCTATGAAAAAATAAACGTGTTTTCCTCAATGCCAATCACTCTTGGAAAGCACTTCCAGAAAAGAATACTGCATAAACATATTTTTGAATATGATACTACTATTCTTATGGGTGAGCATGTTCCAGATTGGTTCGGATTGGGATAAAATCAGGACGAATCTATTATCTACGGTTCCTGAAAAATTGGAACTAATCCAGTCCGTTTAAATAATGGAACCAATCTGTTTAAACACGGATTAGATCGGTTTAGGACCATGGATTCATATAATTAAATAACAAAAAAATATAAAACATTTTAATTTCATAAAAACATAAACATAGTATCAAACAAAAGCAATAAACAAAAGCAACAAACAAAAGCAATAAAACTGGATACACAGTACACCAAGCAGAGTTCTCTTCTGTATTAAAATTAAACATAGCATCAAACAAAAGCAATAAGAAAACTGGTTTAGCTTTTATATGAAATAAGAAATGATATTATGTGGGAGGGTCTATAATATAAATATAGACTATTTGTATACGGTTTGGATCGGTTCCAATCCGGAAACGTGGGGTTCAATTCGGAACCGATCCGTTGCCTACGGATTTTTAAATTTCCAATCCGGAATCGAACCACGGATTCAAAAACACCAATCCAAACTTACTAGATTGGACTGAACTGGATTAGATTACGGATTATATGAATTTCTTGCTTAGTCCTAACTATTCTAATAGATTTCTTTGTCTACAACAATTATGATTGTACTTCGCACTTACATTTTCAGTTCCAAGTACAACCTACCCATCATTTGTCTTTTTTTATTTTTTTTTATTTTTAACAAACCAAGTTACTCGAGTTTCTTGACTATTTGACTTGTTAACATATATATATATATATATAGATATTAAAAATTTGCTCGTTAAATTTCCAATTAAAGATTTAACAACCTACTACTTAACTTGACTCGACTTGATTATATATAGTTTAATTTTGATTGAAATCATCTTTAAAAAGTAAATAAGCCAAACTTGAATGCATTTTATTCATAATTTTTTGTTTTATCGTAGTGGATCAGTATGAGATTATTTATAGCACATCCAATGGACTCTTTAAATGAGGCTTGTTAGCTATTATAGTTAACATTATCATATTTCAGTCCTTTCAATAGGCTTGTTATTACAATAGTGATTTTAACAAATTTCTTCAAAGTTGGCGACATTTGAAGAGCTTTAGAAGGCTCTTTGAATATTTTGTGTGCATAGATAGGTAAAATAAATAGTAGCATCGGAGTATATAAATAGCAAAATAAATTAGACAAAATAAAAAAATTATCTTTTTTTATAGTTTAGCTTAAAAAATGAAGAGTACTATTGAAGTTTCTCTTACAAATATTTTGAGGATTATATAAATTAGACAATTAATTGCATAAAAAAAGTTATTTATTTAAGAAGAAATCACTTATTATTTAGTCAAACCAAGCATATTTTTTATATTTAACTTCGTTTTAGCCAAAGAGATTATTTGAAGATTGCTAAACTAAGGACTTTCAGGAAAAAATTTAAAATGCATAAATTAATTCATTTTTATTTAAATTCAAATCACTCTAAATTTAAAACTGAATATTTTTTTCCGCGCACATATGGCCACTTTGAAAAAAAAAAAAAAAACAGATGTGAAGATTCTGTTACTTTTCTTGGACTCTCTTCAGTTGGTTTTGCATTGAAGCCAATTTGAGAAGACATCAAGGGTTTCTGTGTCAGCTCTATAATGCTTCTGAGTGAATTCAAGAAGAGTTGGCCAAGTGAAGTCTGGATATATCCTTGGATTATCACTATTCACCAATCCATTAGATGGACTCACTACTTTGTCCATGTTTGGAGACAAAAAGAAGGTTAGAGACTTCCTTGGAACTTGTTTGTTTACCACTGCTCTATGCAAGCAACTCTTGTAAATTCCATTTGATAGAGCCTGAAACATTTCCAAACTTTTATGTATTAAAATTCAAGCTTATGCTAATAAACTTCATTAGAAAAGTTTAATAAGATTCTCAGATATTTTGGGTTTTTCATATGATTGAACACATGGTCCTCTATCCCTAAATTCAAGTTTATCCTCAGCTTTTTGAAACCATCACTGACATTAGACACAAGGTCCTTGTCCCTAAATTTTCTTGTTCGTCTCTCAATGCATCCTCAATTATTGAATTATATTTCAAGATTCTCAAATGATTCAATAGTTAAGAGTACATTGAGACATAAAGACAAAGGGATTAGATGAAAAAGAATCCATAGCCATGTCAATCATTCAACAATGTTATAGAGTAAGAAAAATGGTCGCTAAAGTGATTTGGCGATGAAAAAACTACATCGGTCACGAAATATGTTTTTTTTCTTGTAGAGGTAATATAAATACAATTTGTTAAAAAAAAATAAAATCATACAGAACTATACAATATTTTGCAGCCTTTTCATTTGAAGACAAAACACTCATCATTGTAGCCAGATTTACAAAAATATTATTATCACATCATTCTGTATAGATTGTATTATGTATACAAATTCTGTTTAACAATAGTTTTTTATATATATAAAAATTACCTAATAATTAGATGTCATATAATTAAATGTCATTTTAATAGAGTCACATAACTCTATATCTAAATTCTACATATTTGTGTGTTTGTTTATTATTATAATTTTTGAAGACTGGGTCATTTGTTCCTAAATATTGGTGTCCCCAATCCCAAAACATTTATAACTATTAGATATGTTTCGAGATTTTTGAACCTTCACATGATCCAATGACTATAAATGCTTTGGGTGAGAGAAACAAGGATGACAACAGGCAAGACGGGAGAGAAAACTTCGTCCCCGCTTTGGTTTCTCATCAAGGACAAGAAATTGTCATCCTAAATTTAGAGTGAGAGGAAGCTTAGCCCTTTTTGATTAGTTTTCAAACTATTTTTTACTCATAGCATATTCCTTATTTAACATTTGTTTATGTACTCACATGAATGTGTCTCCAATGTTGACAACAAAAGCTTGTGAATTGGGAAGAATGGAGTGCCATTATTGATCAATAAACACTTGAAGCCCACCAACATTGTCTTGATGAAGTATAGTGAGTGAATTTGGATCACGGTGAGGACCAGTTCCAAGAGTCTCATGAGCTTTAAGGCAAGGAGGGTAGTTGTTTAATCTCATTATTGATTCATTTCCTTCAAAGAATTCTCTTAAATGGGTTGGGCCCACTCCTAGGCTCATCCCCAATAGCTCCATGATTCTAAGTGAGATTGTTCATTGCTTCACTATAATCTTGATATATCCTTCTAAGAAAACACACACACAAAAAAAAAAAGAAGAAGCAAGTTTAGCTAAATAATAAATTGAGAGAGAGATAGACATGGCTATGAATAATTAAGAGTATTTTTATTTTTAAATTTTTGGTTGTTTTGTTCTGTGTTTTCATTTTTGACAAAACACAAAAAAATAAAATAATAATAATAAAAACTAAAAATATATTTAATAAATAGTTACATTATATTTTTGACCCCTCATTGTGATATACCTTTGTTGTACTCTTCGTTTTACAACAATAAATAAAAAAAATCTAATAAAAAAATATTTTTGAAAATGGTTTTCATTAAAGGTTTTTGAAGACTCACTTTAAACATCTAATGTTTTTAAGTGGGCAGTTTAAATTCAAAACAAAATCATCTTTAATAATGAAATTAACTCACTTACTTAAAATAATTTAAAATAGTACAACTACAAGATATCTAGTACCTCTCTTGGTATCCATTAATAATATTCTTTTTTAGTAAATTATATTTTGATTTTGTAATTTAATTCTTGTATCAATTTGATCTCAATAAATTCAATTGTATTGATTTTGCACTTCAAATTTTTACTTTGTATTTTGAGAAATTAGAAAGAAAAAAAATTAAAGAAAAATATGATTCATTAAACAGGAATAAATAATTTCAAATCGAATGTTAACCCCTCAATTACTCTAAGATGTGTCACACTTGATTTCGGTTCAACTTTTAAAGGATTGTTATGAATTAGGGTAAATTGACATAACGTAAAAAATTCAAAATAAAACTATAGTAATCAAATTAACACAAAACACAAATTACATGGACTATGGTTCTTTTCTTTGCTAATAAATAAATATATATATATATATATATATATATATATATATTTAAAAGCTTTTCGAGAAACTTTTCTGACTACTTTTAAAAAATATCAAAAAAAAATTATAAAAATATAAATAATCTAAAATACTATGAATTATGAAAAGTTATTTTAAAATCCACCCCGAAAGAATTATATACTGTAAATTTAAAGTTGATGAGATGTGGATCACAATGAAAATGATTATTATTCATAAATATGTTTTTCTAGATATTTTTATGAGTTTACAGCATGGTTGAAAAATACTATCAGACTGATTGGTATTTCTAAATTTTTCATTGTTTTGTTTTAAAAAACACAAAAAAAATGAAAACAAAGGAAACAAAAACATAACCAAATAGAACAACCTAAGTTTTTCATACCCGAATTGTCTAAAATCTTCACCCATTGTGCTGACCAAGTACTCTTCAACCACGTTTGATGATTCCCCATCATCACAATACCTAAAAGAAAGAGTTTCTTTCCATGGAAGCTTGGAAGAGTATCTACCAGTAAAGCTACTAGCATATCCATGATAATCTCCAACTTTTCTCTGAGCTCTCTGTTTCTCTTTCAATGGCATATCAAAAAAACATGTCCATGTTCTTGTGAGCTTCATTGATAAGCTCTTCGCTAACTCCATGATTTATGACTAAGAAGAAGCCATGTTTCTTGCAAGCCTCATCGACAAGTCTAGTAGCAGTTGTGACAGAGAGGGGGTCACCAGAGAGGAAGGCTCCCAAGTCGATAGGTGGAACGATGAGCGGTGGTGGCTCATGGAGGCTAGGTTTTTCGTGGTCCGGCCATATGAATTGTGGAGGTATATTGAATTCGTGCTTGAGAAGAGATGCATCGAACACGGGAGGTTTTGGGTGGTTTAGCGGCAGAGATGATGGTCGTGGAGGAGGAGGAGGAGGAGGAAGAGGAGGCATTGTATTGGTGTTGTTAAGATTTGAGAGAGCTGGCTGTAAAAGAGAGAGAGGACAAAGATATTGATGAAATGAAAAAAAATTACAAGCCCATTTTATAGACTCAATTTTTACACCAAGTGATGTGTCACCAAAAAGATTGGTTGATGATTAGATAATAAATAAGAGAGCTAACTTAAATATGGGACCAACATAGGACCCACATGGTGTAGGTCCCACACCTATGTGAGGCATTTGGTAGAACTTTTGGAACCTCTAACATTACTTTTTCAACAAAGTGTCACATCATTGAGTCTAAAAAATATAACTATACTATTATATAAAAATATTATTGGTTAATTTTTAAATCCTCTTAATTATTGTCAATAATATATTAGTATTATTTCCTTTAATTTTGTGATTTCAAAACATGCAATGATGTAATTACTATTTTAGTTTCAATGGTTATGGTATGAAATTCATATCTATCTCTATACTTGTATCTATACTATTATATAAAAATATTATTGGTTAATTTTTAAATCCTCTTAATTATTGTCAATAATATATTAGTATTATTTCCTTAAATTTTGTGATTTCAAAACATGCAATGATGTAATTACCATTTTAGTTTCAATGTTTATGGTATGAAATTCATATCTATATCTATACTTCTATTTATACAATTATATAAAAATATTATTGGTTAATTTTTAAATCCTTTCATCATTATCAATAATATATTACTATTATTTCTTTAAATTTTGCAATTTCAAAACATGCAATGACGTGATTACTATTTTAGTTTCAATGGTTATGGTATGAAATTCATATCTATATCTATACTTCTATTTATACTATTATATTAAAATATTATTGGTTAATTTTTAAATCCTCTTAATTTTTGTCAATAATATATTAGTATTATTTCTTTAAATTTTGTGATTTCAAAACATGCAATGATGTGATTACTATTTTAGTTTGAATGGTTATGGCATGAAATTCATATTTATATCTATACTTTTATCTATACTATTATATAAAAATATTATTGATTAATTGTTAAATCCTCTTAATCATTGTAAATAATATATTAGTATTATTTCTTTAAATTTTGTGATTTAAAAAATGCAATGATGTAATTACTATTTTTAATTTCAACGGTTATGGTATGAAATCTATATCTATATTTATACTTCTATCTATACTATTATATAAAAATATTATTGGTTAATTTTTAAATCATCTTAATTATTGTCAATAATATATTTGTGTTATTTCCTTTAATTTTGTGATTTCAAAACATGCAATGATGTAATTACTATTTTAGTTTCAATAGTTATGGTATGAAATTCATAAAAAAATCTATACTTCTATCTATACTATTATATAAAAATATCATTGGTTAATTTTTAAATCCTCTTAATCATTGTCAATAATATATTAGTATTATTTCTTTAAATTTTGTGACTTCAAAAATGCAATGATGAAACTACTATTTTTAATTTCAATCGTTATAGTATGAAATCTATATCTATATTTATACTTCTATCTATACTATTATCTAAAAATATTATTGGTTAATTTTTAAATCCTCCTAATTATTGTCAATAATATATTAGTATTATTTCCTTAAATTTTGTGATTTGAAAACATGCAACGATATAATTACTATTTTAGTTTCAATGGTTATGGTATGAAATTCATATCTATATCTATACTTCTATGTATACTATTATATAAAAGTATTATTGGTTAATTTTTAAATCCTCTTAATCATTGTCAATAATAAGTTAGTATTATTTCTTTAAATTTTGTGATTTCAAAAATGCAATGATGTAATTACTATTTTTAATTTCAATCGTTATGGTATGAAATCTATATCTATATTTATAATTCTATCTATACTATTATATAAAAATATTATTTGTTAATTTTTAAATCCTCCTAATTTTTGTCAATAATATATTAGTATTATTTCCTTAAATTTTGTGATTTCAAAACAAGCAATGATGTAATTACTATTTTGGTTTCAATGGTTATGGTATGAAATTCATATCTATATCTATACTTCTATCTATACTATTCTATAAAAATATTATTGGTTAATTTTTAAATCCTCTTAATTATTGTCAATAATATATTAGTATTATTTCCTTAAATTTTGTGATTTCAAAACATGCAATGCTATAATTACAATTTTAGTTTCAATGGTTATGGTATGAAATTCATATCTATGTCTATACTTCTATTTATACTATTATATTAAAATATTATTGGTTAATTATGAAATCCTCTTAATCGTTGCAATAATATATTAGTATTATTTTTTTAAATTTTGTGATTTCAAAACATGAATGATGTGATTACTATTTTTAGTTTCAATGAAATAAAACTATTGGCACATCAAGCTATATATCTAATTTTAAATTTGTAACGCCTCCAAAATATAACAATAAAACCGTCTCATGGTATTTAATAAATAATAATACAATTATGTATATGTACCCTTCCGTTCAGATGATTCCAGTTGTACATATATGACACATGCAATTATATATTCATAAGTCATAACCCTAAATCTATAACATGAGTCATAAGCAAAAAGTATGAAATAAGAGTTAAACAGATACATGAATGCCTTAATGGTTACAATTTTCCAAGTCGTTGCTTGGTTATAGCAAAAGTGAGTTTGAAACTCGATACAAGTAAAGCCCTTGGCTTGTACCAAAATAATTACAACAGAACAAAACAAGAAGCTCTCAGCTCTATGTCCTCCCAAGCTACGGTTTTGGCGGAGACATATCATCAGCACCTGAAAGTGGTTTTCCACAGAGGGTGAGCCAAAACCCAGTAAAGATATTCTAACAAAGTGTATAAATCTTAACAGAGTTATAAGGTGAATGCATATGCAATGCTTATGCCAAAACTTTTTATATCTCTTTCAAAAAACCATGAAATGCCAGGTTTATATCACAATTCATGAAATCATTTCATTTTTACAACAGAAAATAGGGCAGTGAATACAACACTGGAAATCTCTAGGACGTGTCTGCAAGTTGGCTACATGCACTATTGTAGCACTCGACTTTCTTCGCGCGCCCCCCTTTCCTAGAAGGCGCGAATTGGTCCTACTACAGTTCGGACTCCTGTCACGGTTCTGAATATAATCTCATAAAGTGCAATGTAAGACTAATAAATCATCAAAAAGTCCAAATCTGGCAATTGGTTTTGGAAAATCAATTTTAAATCAAAAGCGCCAAACATAGACTGCTTTGCTAGATTATAGAGTCGCCACCTAAATATTTTATTTTTGAAAAATTTAAGAAACCCTGACTCGTGCCAAAGGCCAAGTGTCCGTCATCACCAAAGTTGCCTCTGTTCGAGAACTTGGGTACGAGAAGGAAAGGTCCTGAAATGAG
The DNA here is from genome assembly GCF_055761805.1 of Camellia sinensis. Classification (NCBI taxonomy): domain Eukaryota; kingdom Viridiplantae; phylum Streptophyta; class Magnoliopsida; order Ericales; family Theaceae; genus Camellia; species Camellia sinensis. Next base: position 22,777,420 of record NC_138966.1, read on the forward strand.
CACCCCCGCTTGCCCGATCAAAGGATCAGCCTCTACTAAGCATGATATGTTATTTCATAAACACATGTGTTCTTATTCCAGTTATTAATCTAACTTACTATGTGATGCGCACAACATACAAGTATAGACTCAATCACGAGAATTGGAACAAAACAGCTCATGTTTGTTTTAAAAAATGGTTTGAAATGCCACCCTCAAGTGGGCTAAAGCGCGGATTTGCCACCCTCAAGTGGGCTTAAAACAAGATGATTTGCCACTTTACAAAGTGGGCTTAAAAACTCACATTTGATGAATTGTTCCAATTCAAGCAACAAAGCCTTCAGTCATAGGCATTCATGCAGTTTATCAAATAAGCACATAACCTCATGGCAAGCATGCTAAACATGGAAACACTCACACTCATGCAAGTATGCTAAAACGTAAACACTTAGGGCATGTTTGATTGGGTGGATTAGAGTGTGGGATTAGGATTATTAATCCGTGGGCCCAATTATCCTATATTTGTTTTAACATTTTTGTTTAGTATTATTAATCCAATGGATAATTAATCCAACAAATTTGTAGGATTATTAGTAATAGGGTAGGGGTGGGATTATTAATCCAATGGATATTAATCCAATTGGATAGTGAATACCACACTAATTTACTAGGACTATTAATACTTCACTATTAATATTGTGAATCAAACATGACCTTACAGTGTACTCCAAGCCAAAACAGAAAACTAGTTAGAAATATGCACGATCCTAACAATGTTAATCAATGCCTAATGCAGCACATGCAATAATGTGACCAAATAGGCTCGGCTATCTAAGATGGCATATGAATGCAACACTTGATAACATGCTTTGAAACACGTATTCAAGAAAGTTGTCACGACCCAAACCCGCCCCTATGGGTTCAGCACCGTAACCGGCCAGTAATCCAAGATTACCGAAGGCTTGCTTAACAGTAAAACAGTAAAACAGAGTACAGGGGCATGGCAAAAGCCAAAACAGTAAATAAACAATGTCCAATGAGCTGTGACAGTCTGTATGCCAAAAAGACTTTTCATACACATATACATGAACAGTACAGAACAGTATATACATATATACAATCATTCAGTTCAGGGGCCTAATCCCTATTAAACAGTACCGTAACAGTCTATACAGTTATACAAAACAGATACAGAGACAGACGGGGAAATTAAAAACACCCCTAAGCCATAACTTGACAGGCTCGGAACCTCGCAGTGAGGCACAGTGGTTGGCTTGACAAAACTGGAGCTTACCCCGACGCTTCTAACCACGGTCTGGTGCCTGTACACCTACATATATATATGAGCAGTGAGCTAAAGCCCAGTGAATAACGTAATGCGTAAAGAGGTTAAGAATGAATGTCTTTACAGTAATGAAAACAGTTCGTTAATTCAGTATATCAGTCATTCAGTCATATGTGGTACATCCATTAGTATAACAGTACAGTAAACAGTAGGTCTTAAAAGAACGAACAGTAAGTGATGGCCATCAATCCGTAAATAGTAGTGGTTCCAACAAGGGAACCGACAGAGATCTCTGTAATAGTAACAGTAAACAGTAGTTGCTAAGGATGTCACAATACAGTTCAGAATATAGGACATACATTCATTCAATTAACAGTATCAGTTCAGAAAGCAGTACAGTTCAATTGTTCAGAAGATAATCATTTTGAATATATCTTTACACAGTTGTTACTCACAGAGCTCTGGGCTACAGTAAAGCTAGAGCGCGCCCCCAGTCGCCAACCCTACACAGTTACAGATTGAACACACACACTAAGCTACATAGTTGGGAAAGATAATAACTTAATCCCTAATTTGCCTCGGTGTGTTCTACATCTATATCCTCATTAAGATGTCTTAAACAAGGCCTAAGAATGCCTAGGATGGGATGAGGATGCAAAGATGCACTTTAAAAGCATTTTCAGAATTTTCAGAAAACAGGGGTCACGCTCGAGCGGACATGCAGACAAAGGTTTCCACTCGAGCGTAGACTTACCCGCTTGAGCATTCTACAAAACAGTCAAAAATGCTGGATAGGTGAAAATCACGCTCGATTGGGCGCTCGACACTCGCTCGAGCATGAGATACAACGTCACGCTCGAGCGTCAATTATTCCGCTCGAGCAGACTTCAAAACAGTGCAAAGTACTGGGAGCACGAATTTCACGCTCGAGCGCCAGTAACCCTGCTCGAGCGTGAGTTCAAAATCTGGAATTCCCAGATTTGAACCTCAAGCTCAAATTCAACTTTTAAAACATAAATTTCGATCCTCTTGGGCCAATTTTCTAGAAAATATCCCAAAACTCATAGTTTAACATGATTCCAAAGCTCAAATGTAAAATCAAAGCCCAAGGGTGTTTCAAATAACTCAGCTTCAAACCAATTTTTCATGAACATGCTACAACCAAGACATGCATGAAATCCAAATCATTTCAAAGCTTCAATTTGATGCTCTAGTGAGCCAATTGTTCCAAAAACAAGACGAAATCATGGACTACACCAATAATATGAACATGCATGTTCCAAATTCCATGTCTTCAACCTCAAAATGCTAGGATATAAGCATGCATGCATGGAATGAACTTCAATTCAACAATTTAAAGTTAATTCATGCCCTTAATCTCTAAACTTCCATGAACCATGCAACATAAGACTTAATTTAGCAATCAAGAAGATGAGTTCTTACCTTAGGTCTAGGATGCAAGATATACAAGCTCAAATATGCACTCAATCCTTCAATTCCTTCAAATTTCCAAGCGAAATTCAAGATGAAGCTAAGTTCCTCTACCTCTCTCTCTCAGTTGGTTTTGTGTCTCTCAAATGGCTGATGAAATGTGTTAAGGCTCACATATGTGAATCAACTAAAGGCTTAAGACTTGGCCCACTAAGTGGTATGTTGGTAATTAAGCCAATATATGTAATTTATCAATATTGATCTAATTTAATCATACCAAATCAGTTTTCAAATAAACACACCATAAAATCACATAAATTCTAATGATCAGAAAACATCAATCGATTCCGGATTCGGCCGCCGATAAGGTCTTCAATTTGCAACTTAAACATAAAACATGGACAAATAATCAAACAGTCAACAGATAGACATACAATTAAACAGATATACTTAATCAATTCAGTTCCAGATTTCAGTCAGTTAGTTCAGTACTTCAATCAATTCAGTTACCAATCATAATCAGTCTCAGTTTAGTAGTAATCAGTGGTTAATCGGTAAACAGTGACGGGGGTTGTTACAAAAGTGTATTAAAATTGCGATGCAGGTTGAATGATGCGCCGAGCCCGGTGCATGCAAGACAAATGAATGATGCAAACATGCAAGCATAAGATATGCTAATTGAAATATGCCCTAATCTAACCATTGAAAGCGGTTAAATAAAAGGAAGAAAGAAATGGGGTTGGAAGACATGCACACAAACACGCACCCTTATTACAACATTACGCCCTCTCGAAGGAGGGTACGAATGAATAAGTTAAGCTATGCTAATTAAGCTAATTATTACAAACCAACTAATTAACTATACTAAGCTAATTAATTATTACAAACCCAATGAACAACTAGCCAATCTAAGCTAATTAGAATATTAGAAAACTTGAATGATTAACTAGTTACACAAACTAAACTAATCATAAGCAATGAAATGGCCTCACGGACGAGGGAGACATGCATGCTCGGCTGGCGTCATCCCGAAAATCTATCGTTTTGCCGTCAATTGCCTCTGTCTGCACTCACCTTGGTTTTTGAACATTGAACCAACCTCCATACTGTTTTTGCCTCAAAACAGAAACATTTCTGCACAAAATTGGACTGATGGCCAGTCGGCCACAAAAAGTGGCTACCGGCCACCTTAACTGGCCGGTTGGCTAGTGAAAGTGGTCGGTCGGCCACCTGTTGTTCCAGACTTCTAGTTTTGCTGCAACAGAGGACAACAGAGGCACAACAATGTATTTTGTAGGAAATGTGTGTACTACCACACTCCTTATCATTTCTCAAGCTCAAAGGAGTGCGACGCTTGGCTTTCAAGCCATCAACCAAGAATTTCAATGCATGATGGCCCAAAAACCAAGCTCATACAAGCTTAATGAATGCGCACATAAGACTCAAAGTGCCTCCGCCCTATCATGCATGATCAAGGGTGTTGACGACCAAGAAAAATGACACATTTCATTACTTTGAGTATGAAACGTCCCACATTTCTTATGTTTGGATTAACGTCCGATCCAAACACATGCAATGCAACACAAATGCTTATATTTCACAAGTTTTACTTTACTTGTTTTGTTTACACATTTTACATTACCGATTAATCCTTTAACCGATTAAGTCCAATGTGGAAGTCCTCTAATGGGAAAGATGGCTTAAGCCACAAGCACCTTAAGCATGAAAGAAGCCTCATGCTTTTGGTTAGTAGAAACCCTCAAGAGAAGGCTAAAACCATTAGGCATGAGAGCCTCGATTCCATGCTTAAACCAACAAAAGGCTTAAGACCACTTTCAAAATCAAATTCAAAAGTGAAGTATGAAAGAAGATTGCAGAAATTCAGTGTTGATATGGCATGCTAAAGACACTAAATCATGCAATCAACATATGCACAACATGTTCGAAGCCAAAAACAACAAAGCTAGTGAAGTGCATTACACTAGAAGCAAGCAATACCAAGATTAAATGACCAAACTAGCTCTGGACAGAGCTTAAACATGCTAAAACAATGGCCAAAACATGTTGAAATTGAAGCATAGCAAGCAAGAAAACTCATGCTCATGTATTGGCTTATAAACAAGGCATAAAGCACAACTCTCAAAAGCTATGAAAGAGTGAAATATGTGAGAGTGTGACTATACCATATACACTGAAATTACATGCTACATGATGCCAAAACATGCAATCATCCCATACACAACATGTTAAGGGCCCCAAAACTCAAAGCTAGTCAAGGGTATTTACACTAAAACCATGCAAGGCAAGCCTCAAAGGACCAAGACCACTCAAAACATAGTTAAACCATGCTAAAACATGAACAAAAACATGCTAGAGCATGGCCAAATTGAGCTAGAATAATAGGCTACAATATCAAGTAAGCTAGGCTAGCAAGCATGATTACACTACAAGTGTAAGAAGCAAACAAAAGGTGCTCCAACCAGCCAAAAATAGAGCTAGAACATGTTAAGATAAGGCCAAAAACATGCTCAAACTAGGCTACAAAAAGGTAGAAATACATGCTCATTTGGTAGGCCATCAACACATACAAACAAGACAAGAGGAGAGGGGACCACCCCCTCCCATTTTGGACCTCAAAACCACATTTCCACCACTGAAATTCCTTTGGAATTCAGTGGTTAAAGGGCCAAAAAGAGATGGTTTCAAAAGCTTTGAAGGATGGCCCAAAAGGCTTGCAAATAAAGAGACAAGAAGGGTGGACCACCCTCAAACTCGAAAGGGGCTTAAACCACCCATTTTAGGATTGAAAAACATAGTTTTCTTCAGTTCAAAACCAAGCCAAAAACAATTTGCAAAGGTGGAAAAACAAGTGTGCAAGACAAGCTTAAAAAGGGAAAAGTGATTACCTTTGAACCACAGCAGCAAAACAGCCTCAACTCTGAGCTAAAACTAGCTTTGAGAGCTCAAATAGGACCTCCAAGAACCTCAGCAACAAGGTAGAGGTGTTTGGTCTAGGGTCACTTTGCAAAAGTGTAGGAAATTCTCACTTCTAAGCATAATATAGGAAGAAAGATAGTCTTCTAGAGAGAGGCTGGAATTTTGCTCACAAAATTATAGAGAGAGAGAGAGAGAGAGAGAGAGAGAGATTTAGAGAGCAAGGCTCCCAAACTTGTCAACTTTTCAAAATATGAGATATGGCTTCAATATATAGCAAAAAGAGAGCCTTGGTCGAAATATCTGAGCTAGGACAGGTGGCACATTGTGAAAATAGCTGGAGGAAATATCTGCAAAAAAATCTGAGTTTTGGACATAAGTGGCCGGTGGGCTACCTTTCCTGGCCGGCCGGCTACCTCAAGTGGCCGACCGGCTACTTTTCTGGCCGACATCAAAAATTTGCTCTGCAAGTCAAACTTCAAATGGGCATATCTCCTTCATATGGACTCGTTTTCAGGTCATTCTTGTGTCCAAGTTGAAGCCCCGGAAGTAATATTTCCAATGGTGGCAGCCTCACATCAAAATTCCAACTGTACTAAGAGATATGCCTCTTTTAGTACAGACTGCTCAGTTTTGGTCCTCACAGATTGATGCCTAAATGCTCCTCAGTTAGTTTTCTTCCCTCCTTTCCTCTTTTCTTCAACTCCAAACCTCTACACAAGGTGCTTTGAAAGATATTTCAAAGATTTCATCTCTCTTTCATTAATTTCTACTTTGTCCTTGCTCGGTTTACCGAAAGGCGCAACATTTAACAAAATGTGAGCTTTGGAATATCGTAGAATCATTTTCAAAAATATTTTGAAAGAGAGGATTTTAAGATCTAAAATCTTTTTGGTCCAAAAATGGGGTGTGAGGTTTGGATTTGATGCTCTCCTTACCAAAGAAATCAAACCTTTGCATATCATAGCCTACACCATCATGTAAGCAATCAGTAGTGTCCAAGTCTTAAGGGCGGTAAAAAATGGGGCGTCTACAACTACCAATTACCATTTTTAACAGTATTAACTGGAAGGCTCGGCACCTATGTGCGTGAGTTTTTGGACTTTCACCAAGGTATTCACCTCTTTTTCTCAAAACAATATACATTTTTAATGTGTTAAATATGTAACAATGCTCAATTCAAATGGATGAGAAATTAGTTTCAATTTACCTAATTCTCATGCAATTTATACAATAATCATGGCTATCCTTCAGCGATAGCCTAAAACAGATATCTCTAAACAAATAACTAATTTCCAATAAAGATATACTTTCCAAATTCTTAAGATGGGAGGGACAATGCATATCCAACTCCACCACCACCATCATCATCATCATTCCAATTCCATAACTCCCACATCATTTCCATTTCCTCTTTATAAAATCAATTATTCACATTTTAGGATAAAATCCCATTTTCTTTATAAACCAATTCCAAGGTTAAAGATTTACCATTTTATCACATCTCAGCAACATTTACAAACCCACAATCATTTTCAAGAATCTATTTGAAAACCCCTCTTTTTTATTTTAAAACCAAACCCTAGATTTTTATCAAAATCTCTAAATCCCATGATTTCTTTGAAAAGGCATAACTAAGTTAAAAACCATACTAAAGTGTGATGCCCCCAAAATACAGTAAATACAACCCACAAGCTAAAAGATAATAAAAATAATATGCTTTCATTTATCAAAGTTCGTATACAAAAAGATAACACATGCAATATACATTCACAAACTATTCATCTTGAATCCACAACATGTGTTACAATGATAAGAGAACTGAAAACTAAACAGGTAATCATATGCCCTATAGGCTTACATCTTTCCAAGTCACTGCTCGGTTGTAATAAAATGAGCCTAGCTCAATACAGTTAAAGCCCTTGGCTATACAAAAGAATACACAAAAGAAAGAAGCTCTTGCCTCCCAAATGTCCCTCCAAACTATTGCCTTGGTGGAGGCATATCACCAACACTTGAAAATGATTTTTCCCAAATAGGGTGAGCCAAATCCCAATCAGAATAATCTAACACAATATATGAGATTTAACGAAGATATAAGTGCGATGCACATATACAATGCCAGTGACAAAAAATTCACATTTTTGTATAATCATAAAATACCAAGTTCATATCTTATTCCATTTTCCTTCAATTCATTTCAATTCATGAGACAATTTCATTATTTTTCAACAATCCAACTGAGACTACAACTTTGTGGTTATCTAATCAACACAATTACCACACAAACACTTTAATTTGCCATTTTACAAAAATTTTGTTTACGGGATCAGCACCCATGTATATGCTCGGTTTCGAGACTTTCACCCAGGATACTCCGAGCAACTTTAATTTGAATGGAGTCCATCCTCTATCTCCTCCCAAACATGGACTACATCTCATTCTCTTCCCAAACATCATACATGTACAATGTATGTAAAACATAGTCATATTCAATGACAACCAACAATAGATTAGTTTTAATTCACCTAATCCTCATACAATTTCTACAACAATCATGGTTATCCCCCACGGATAGCCCAATATAGTTATTTCTAAACAGATATTCAATCCCAAGACAGATAATTTATTCAAAATTTCCAAAGGTGAGAGGTAATACATATCTAACTTTACCATCTATTTCAATATTCGTCCAATTTCATATTTACAACACTAATTTCATTTATTTATACAAAATAAATATTTGAATCATTTTAGGGCAAACTCTTTTTTTTCCAAATATCAATCCAAGGCCAAAATCAACTATTTTGTAACCATAACACCTTATGTTTAACCTCATAACAATTTCCACAACATACACTTAGAAACCCCTCTTTTGATTTTACAACCCAAACCCTAGGTTTGTCTAAAATACATCCAAATCCCACCATTGTTATACAATCACCAAATAGCTAAGTTAAAAACCATATGAAAGTGTAGAAAATCCCTACCTCAAGCTTAGAAGACCAAAGAAACAAAGGAGAAACTTCAAAGACGTCGAAACCAGCTTCTACTTGGATCAAAATGGAGCTTTTGAGACGCTCTACCCTTTTCTCAAAGGCACTAGGGTGAAGATTCCAATGGATCTAGGTGAAATAGTAGAGAGAAGATGAGTTTTAGAGAGAGAAACTCAAGAACTAGGTTTTTGGAAAGTTTAGAGAGAGAGAGAGAGAGAGAGAGAGAGAGGAATGAAAAAGTGATGAAAAATGTCATTTTCGCAATCTATTATACACGCAGTCCGCTCGAGCGTGAAAGTGACGCTCGAGCACAAGAAGTAACGCTTGAGCGCATAATGCACACTTTCAGAAGTTTTGCAGACGAAGGGCATCGCTCGAGCTCAAGATTGGATGCTCGAGCATCCACCTGCTCAAGCGTAGGAAACGCCGCTTGAGCGTAGATTACACTCTTCCGGTATTTGCAAGTCTACAAAAATACTGAGAGTTTGCGAAGCCCGCTTGAGCGCAAGAATGGCCGCTCGAGTGGAGAAGCAGAAATTGCAAAACTCTCTTGAGTGCAAGAATGGACGCTCAAGCGGAGGAGCAAAAATCTAGGCAACAAAGGTTTGAAAAAACAAGTAACCAACCTATTTCAAACACACAACTACAATCCAATAACCAAATTTAAGGGGGATTAAACGGAAAAACGACAATGAACAACATTCAGAAACTATAAGCCCGGGTCCGGAATGGAACAAAAGTCAGGTCAAAACTGAAATCGCTATAACCTCTCCTCTTTAAGGAATTTCGTCCCCGAAATTTCAAATCAAGTTCACAATCATTATTAAACCATTCACAACAACAGTAATCTAATAAGTTCAACACCATGACTCACTCTCCAGTCATCTATTTTCATCAACTCGATACACAAGTCCCATATTGAAAGTGCAATTCATAATTTCCCAAAACATTTACAATGGTCAAAATTTACACAACATATACAATGTTTTCAAAAGTGATACAACACACACGATATTCCATATTCTCAAAACATATGCAATGCTTATATTGAAACCATGTTTCCAAAATACCCCATAACATATACAATGTTATTGTGTTTCAAAACATATACAATGCTTTTACATTTCATTAGCATAATCCAAATCTCAATATATAATCAACACCAACAAATAAGTCTGGACATTTTTCCCGGACTTCCAATTCATGCTCCCAAGTTGCTTCCTTAATTCCATGATGTTTCCATAATACCTTAACCAAGGATATCATCTTGCTTCGCAAGACTTGGTCTTGTGTATCCAAGACTCTCACCGGTCTCTGCTTATACGAGGCATCCTCATCTGCCTCTAAGTCGGTCTAATCCAACACGTGCAATGGATCTGGTTCATACGAAGCATACTAATATGAAACACATCATGAACCCTAAAAAGTTGTGGCGGTAACGCTAAACGGTAAGCAACCTCTCCAATCCGCTCAAGGATCTCAAAAGGTCCAATGAATCGAGAGAACAACTTCCCAAATCTTATCAAACCCCGTCTAGGTGATATCTTCAAAAAGACATAATCTCCCACCTCAAAAGACAAGGGTCTCTTCCTACGGTCGGCATAACTTTTTTGGCGACTTTGGGCTGTAGCCAACCTCTTACGGATAAGTGCCACCTTCTTCGTCATTTCCCAAACCAACTCTGGACCCAACAAAGGTGCATCACCCACCTCGGCCCAACACACCAGGGATCTACATGGTCGGTCATACAAGGCCTCAAACGGTGTCATGCCAATATTCGATTGGAAACTGTTATTGTAGGCAAACCTCACTAAGGGCAAGTGCCTCTCCCATAACCCCTTATAATCAAGGACACAACCTTGAAGTATATCCTCAAGGATCTGAATGGTATGCTTGGACAGCGCATCAGTCTGAGGGTGATACGCTGTGCTAAAAGTCAGTTTAGTGCCCAAGGCACTCTACAAGCTCTGCTACAACTGAGTTGTAAAAAGCGAATCTCTATCCAAAACAATTGTCACAGGGACCCTGCGCAATCTCACTATGTCCCTAATGTAAAGGTTGGCAAGATAGTCTTCCAAATCGCTCACATGCATAGGTATAAAGTGCGCCGACTTGGTGAATCGATCAACTACCACCCAAATGGCATCACTGCCCGTTAAGTGCTCTAAAGGCCCACAACAAAATCCATCATGACATGCTCCCACTTTCACTCGGCTATAGGCGAGGGTTATAACAAACCCTCTAGTCTCTAATGTTTAGCTTTCACTTGCTGACAAGTAAGGCAATTCGACACAAACACGGCTACATCCTTCTTCATACCTCTCTGCCAAAACTAGCGACTAAGATCGTGATACATCTTTGTGCCCCCCGGATGCACCACAAGGCGTGAATGCTGAAACTCTTGTTGTACTTCCTTTCGGCAAGACTTCGCCACAAGTACACAGTCAAGGTGTCTAACACTCAAGTTAGAATACAAGTTCAAGCCTATTTCCACCTTCCCATTGGAGATCTTTTCCCGGAGGGTTTCTACCTCAAGATCATTCTTCTGCACTTATAACACTCGGTTCAGAAGTGCAGGTTGTGCGACTACAAAAAACAAGGCTGCAGACTCAACGGACTTGCCTGCAAGGCGAACTCCCCAATAGCACCCAATATCTCCCATTCCCAGATGGCAACACTAGCCACACTACCCATGGATTTCCTACTCAAGGCATCGGCCACGATATTGGCCTTTCTCGGATGATAATGCAACTCGAAGTCATAATCTTCTATGAACTCCATCCACCTCCTCTGCCTCATATTCAAGTCTTTCTGAGTAAATAGATACTTTAGACTCTTGTGATTCAAAAACACCTCAAACTTCTCACCATACAAATAATGCCTCCAAATCTTCAAGGCAAATATCACCGTCACTAACTCTAGGTGATGAGTAGGGTAGTTCCTCTTATGTGTTTTAAACTACAGCAAGCCATAGGCTATTACCTTTCCCTCTTGCATCAATACACAACCCAAACATTCCCGTGAGGCATCATAATACATCGAATAGCGTAAACCCCTCTCCGAAATAATGAACACTAGAACAGTGGTGAGTCTAACCTTAAGCTCTTAAAATGACTTCTCATACGCCTCACTCTATACAAACTTGATCCCTTTCCTCGTCAGCCTAGTCAATGATGATGCTTGCTTAGAGAAATCCTTCACAAATCTACGATAGTACCCGGCCAACCCCAAGAAACTACGAATCTTAAAAGTATTCCTAGGTGGTTCCCAATCTTACACTGCTTCTCTCTTGGATGAATCTACAGTCACCCCTTCCCCAGATACCACATGGCCTAGGAACTTAACTTATTTTAGCCAAAATTCATATTTTCCAAACTTAGCATACAACTTAAGGGCTCTAAACAACTCAAGTGCTACCTGCAAGTGTTCCTTGTGCTCCTTCTCAGAAGGTGAGTAAATCAATATGTCGTCCACAAAAAAAAACACAAAATGATCTAGAAATTCACTTAAGATTTGGTTTATCAAGTCCATAAACACAGCTAGTGCATTGGTTAGCCTAAACGGCATCACTAAGAATTCATAATGGCCATACCGCGTATGGAATGTCGTCTTTGGGATATCCTCCTCCCTTACTCTCAACTGGTGATAGCTCGATCTCAGGTGTATTTTAGAGAAGCAACAAGACCTCTTCAACTGATTAAATAAATCATCTATACGAGGCATCGGGTACTTGTTCTTGACAGTCACCTGATTCTACTTTCGGTAATCTATACAAAGTCGCAAAGCACCATCTTTCTTCTTTGCAAAGAGAGCCGGTGCTCTCCAAGGTGAAGTACTAAGGCGGATGAAACCCTTATCTAACAATTCTTGGAGTTGAACCTTCAACTCACTCAATTCAGCAGGTGCAAATCTATACAGTGCCATAAAAATCGGTGACGTGCCAAACACTAAATCAATAGAGAACTCGATCTCTCGATGTGGTGGTAAACTAGTAAGATCCTTGGGAAAGACATCAGGGTATTCACAAACCACCCTTGGCAACTCAACCTGGACTTCATCACACTCACCACCCAAGAAGGTTGCAAGAAGGAAACTAAGTTCACTCCACTCACGCAGATCATATATTGGTGATAAAACTCTATCCACCTGGTCCCCCAAGAAATAAAAATGACCACCGCTCAAGGTACATACAGTAACCCTCTAACTGTAGCAATCTATAATGGCCTGGTATGACGATAACTAGTCCATACCCAAAATAACATCAAAACTAGACATATCAAGCAATATAAATGCAAATGGTAGTCGACAACCGGCAACCTCGATATCACAACCCCGACACCCCTGCTTCAAAATAATCTCACCATCGATAAGTGACTCTACACAAATAGGAGATGCTAACTGAGCCAACTCTAACCCCAAAACCAATGCAAAAGCAGACGAGATAAAAGAATGGGATGCACCAGTATCAATCAATACATTAGCAACTTAATTCAAAACAAGAAGGTACCTCTCACCACAAAAGAAGCAGGTACAAGATCTGGCATTGTAACAGCATACACATGCCCCGTAGGTCTCTACTCAACCTGCTTACCCCTCGGAGCATAAGCCTAATGCACTGACTGAGCCAAAGAGTCTCCCTGATTGGCCTTCAAGGCTTGTGCTGATTGTGCTGGCTGGTGACTCTATGTCTTCGTCAAACTAGACGCACCAGATGTGCCACCCAACTGAGGGCAAAATCTCTTCATGCGCCCCACCTGCCCACACTGATAACAAGTGAGTGACTGCCCTCTCTCTTGACTCTGGCCTAGAGAACAAGCTAAAGATGGTGTAGACCGCTGAACTCCTCCTCTCTACGAGCAAGCTAGAGACTTGTGGCCCAATTGACCACATTTGTAACAAGCAACATCTCCCTAACCACCCCTCCCAGAACCCGAACTCGGTACTGGAAAAGTGGACCACGATTGACCTCCCTGGGATGATTGGGGATTAAAACCCCTCTGTCTCTTGCTGTCCCCTTAATTATCCTGACTCCTCTTGGAGCCCCTCATTCTCTCTTCCTCTGCCTGCATAATGGTCTCAAGATGGGCTGCCGCCTCCACAAGGTGCCCATAATCTCTAATCATGGACCCGACTACTTAAAACATGAGCTCGGTTCTTAACCGCTTCTCAAACTCCAGACAATGACATTCTTTAATCACCTCAAGATCAGGAGCAAAACTAGAGAGGCTAGTGAATGTGGCCTCATACTCAGCCACTGGTGTGCTCAACTGAACTAACTTAGAGCACTGGTCCCTCAACTTCTCCCTAATCGTGGGAGGTAGAAACTTGTCTTGGAAGGCGTTGAAAAAAGCCCCCCAAGTCACCCCCAATGTGCCCACATGCATACTTCCACCACTAACCCGCATCACCCTTTAGCTTGAAAGACGCCAAGGTCACTCTCAACTAGTCGTCCTCGATGCCAACCATCTCGAACGTCTTCACTATTTGCTCTAGCCACTCATCGACTTTCAGTGGTTCCTTGGGATCACCCAAAAGCTCATCCAGATTTGACCGAAAAAACTCTCTTCAAAAAGGAAACCCTACCTCAACTACTGGGGCCCAGAATTGATTCTCAACTCTGAGAATGTCCATAGATACTCACAATGCTCCAGCCATTTCACGAGCTAAGGCGCCCATGGCCTGTTGACCCATTGGTTCGGCCACATTGATCTGACCAACTCCTTCCTCTTGTGCCGGAATTTCATCCAGTATAGGCACCTCATGCCTTTTAGGCCTACCACACCTACCACCACCACGTCATGACATCCTAATGAAGGTAACACAAGAAATTAGCACTTTCACAAATGTACCAAAGCTAACTCACTCGCGTTCCTATACATTGGACAACAGTAATTCACTCCATATAATCACATAGTCACATAAACACATACAAATTTTTTTCCTAGATAATGACCATCCCACATCGTTGCTAGAGTTCTAATTAGAAACAGCAATGATCAAGTACTCTTCTAATAGGACTTCCAGAAACCCGTAGACCCACTCAATATCTTAGGAACTAAATCTCATACCCATATAATCATATAAGCATGTTATCACACAAGCATGCAATAGATACTAACATCCCAACTAAACAAGACAAACCCATTGTGGTAATAACCACTTCCCATGTACCCAAAGTAGTCAAACCCAATACACTCTGATACCAAGTTGTAACGCCCCCAAAATTATACAATAAATACAATCCACAAGCGGAAAGATAATAAAAATAATATGCTTTCATTCATCAAAGTTTGTATACAAAAGATGACACATGCAATATACATTCAAAAATAGTTCATTCTGAATCAACAGCATGTGTTATAATGATAAAAGAACTGAAAACTAAATAGGTAATTATATGCCCTATAGGCTTACATCTTTTCAAGTCATTGCTTGGTTACAACAAAATGAACCTAGCTCAATACAGTTAAAGCCCTTGGCTATACAAAAGAATACATAAAAGAAAGAAGCTCTTGCTCTCAAATGTCCCTCCAAAACTATTGCCTTGATGGAGGCATATCACCAACACTTGAAAATGGTTTTTCCCAAATAGGGTGAGCCAAAGCCCAATCAGAATAATCTAACGCAATATATGAGATTTAATGAAGATATAAGTGCAATATGCATATACAATGCCTGTGACAAAACATTCACATTTTTGTATAATCATAAAATACCAAGTTCATATCTTATTCCATTTTCCTTCAATTCATTTCAGTTCATGAGTCAATTTCATTATCTTTCAACAATCCAACTAAGCCTACAATGCAGTGGTTATCTAATCAACCCAATTACCACACAAACACTTCAATCTACCATTTTATGAAAATTTCGTCCGTGGGATCGGCACCCATGTATACGTGCGGTTTCAGGACTTTCACCGAGGACACTCCAATCAACTTAATTTCAATGGAGTCTAACCCCTATCTCCTCCCAAACATGGAGTGCATCCCCATTCTCTTCCCAAACATCATACATATACAACGTATGTAAAACATAGTGATATTCAATGACAACAAACAACAAATTAGTTTTAATTCACCTAATCCTCATACAATTTCTATAATAATCATGGCTATCCTCCACCGATAGCCCAATACAGTTATTTCTAAATAGATATTCAATCTTAAGACAGATAATTTATTCAAAATTTCCAAATGTGAGAGGTAATACATATCCAACTCCATCATTTATTTCAATAGTTGTCCAATTTCATATTTACAACACTAATTTCATTTAATTATACAAAATAAATATTTTAATCATTTTAAGGCAAACTCCCTTTTTCCAAATATCAACCCAAGGCCAAAATCAACTATTTTGTAACCATACCACCTTATATTTAACCTCATAACCATTTCCACAACAAACACTTAGAAACCCCTCTTTTGATTTTATAACCCAAACCTTAGGTTTGTCCAAAATACACCTAAAGCCCACCATTGTTATACAATCACCAAATAGCTAAGTTAAAAACCACTTGAAAGTGTAGAAAACCCTTCCCTCAAGCTTAGAAGACCAAAGCAACAAAGGCGAAACTTCAAAGACGTTGAAACCAACTTCTACTCGGATCAAAATGGAGCTCTTGAGATGCTCTACCTTTTTCTCAAAGGCACTAGGGTGAGGATCCCAATGGATGCAGGTGAAATAGTAAAGAGAAGATGAGTTTTAGAGAGAGAATCTCAAGATCTAGATTTTTGGAATGTTTTAAAGAAACCGATGAAAAATGCCATTTTCTTGATCTGTTATACACGCAGTCTGCTCGAGCGTGAAAAGTGACTGTGGGGATGTGGTTTGGAAATACTCTTCAGATCCTGGGGGACGCTCGTGATCTTCAGCTAGTCACCTGAAAAGGAATAAACACTCCGGTCGGGGGTGCCGGAATTAGCACTTCGACGGATAAGTCAGTATATACTCTCTTGATTACTTGTATCTTAAGTTAAGTTTACTAGTTCTCACACACCTTTCTCTGACTGAAGATCCTGTATTTATAGTATTATCTTTGGGCCTTAGGGCCTGGCCCATCCCTGATCCTTTACATGTACTTCTACTCGGCCTTTGTTCTACTCGTTGGAATGCCAGCCATTTTATTCGGCTCTTCAATTGACTAGGATCAATACCGAATAGAGGTTATGTTCTGGATCGGACTGGTCCATTCGTCTCTATTGATCCAAGTAAAATCGGCTCTCACAATTGTCCCCCAAACACCCCATTAGCATCAGTTAGTCGGCATGTTTGGCTTCTAGCTTGGGAAGTCAAAAATTCGGCGGCTAATCCTCTGCCCAATTCGTGTCAGAACGCGTACACGCTTTTTGGTCATTGTAACGATTTCCCGCCCCTTCGTACACTACCTCCATTTAATGTGATTTGAAATTGTCTCTTCGAATGTATGTTCTAAATACCCAAAGATATCTGGCTCGCCTTCTAGTGCAACTCCTTCACTTCGTGGCCTCTGCAACTCCTTGTTTCTCGTTTTTCCCTTCGTCTCCTATAAGTTTTCTTCTCCTTCATTTTTTATCCCACTTTCTTGTTTGCTTTAGTTTTTCATAATGCTTGGGTTGGCCTAAATGGCAAAACATCTGAAGGAGCTCCTCTCTGCGGATCGAATCTCCGACTTTCGACGTCATTTTTCCATCCCCGATGACGTTCATCTGTCACTTTTGGCAGACAGCACCACTGATATGGAGAGGGATGATGAGAGCACAATCGTCTTTCCTCTCCTATCAATTGTTGAGGGCAGAGTCCGCTTTCCCCTTCACCCATTTTTGAGGGCCTTTCTTCGATACTGGGGTCTAATCCCTTTCCAGCCCAACGTGAATTTCTTTCGCATCATAATGGGAATTATAGAGCTAAATCGGCGTCTTAGGATTAATTTAGGTACACCCACTATTCGGCACTATTATGTCCTAGCCAAATCTACTGGCTGGCTAGGACACTACTTTCTTAGAGCCAAGGATACTGATCATCACTTAGTGACTATGCTTGCTAGCTCTGGTAACCGTGTTGATGACATGATGGTCGTTGTCCGCAGTAATTGAGAATTCGGCGAAGGTGAAGATCGCCTAAACCCTGTGCCAAGGCGAAAAGGCGAACCAGGTGGCCGATTAGATCACTTTTGTTTTTGTTATTTCCATATCTGTATTCGGCACTATATACATCTAATCGTTTTGTTTATGCAGGTAGCGACTTGAAGAGAGTGTTAGTTTCAGACGACGACGTTGTGCTTGTAGAAATTAAAACCGCGCTACAGTTCATCGGCCGTCCAAACTTTCAAAAATAAGGGAGGGCGGCCCACATTCTCCTGCGGTACGAGCCGACTTACACGACATTCTCGGCGGCAGACAACATTCTGATCCCGTGAGGCGACAACCATCTTACAGCCCTCATCTTCTCAAACATCAAAAACTTGAGACAACTTGGTTTAGAAAGATCCGATTCTAAACACGTAGAAGAACAAGCGGCTGAACCAATCACCGAGGACCCGGACCAGTTGGCAGCGAAAGTTGACGAAGCTATTAACTCGGCCTTTGAGGAAGCTGGACTGAACTCGTCTGACCCTCCGTCCACATCAGGCCGAGGGGACGCCTTCAAAGATATTTTACAAATTTGGGAGAACTTCCCGACGCTTATTCTGAGGGTACAGCTGGGGAAAGTCTTACGCAGTTGGCGCGAAAGAAAAATGCCAAACGCATGGCCGCCCGACGGAAAGCCGAGGCCACTCGTTCTGGACCTGCCCCGAGTGAATCTTCCGATCGCATTATTGTAGAAAAAACGGCTCAAGTTCATGCAGCCGAGACGGAGAAGGATGTCGAGCGTCCGATTGCAGAAGAACGGCCGATTTCAGAAGATCAGGGAGAAAAACGTACCGCCGAGAGCGAGGCCGGCTCCGAGGAGGGCCCCGTTGATAAACGGCCACGCTTACAGGAGTCGGGTGTGGTTGCTCCTTTTGTTGTTGAACCAAAGATAAAAACCATGTCGATCTCTTTTGAAGCGTCGGCTTTGAAAGATCCAGTTGTGGCGCTGAGCTTGGCTGCCTCAGTCTCCTTGCCGGCTGACAAGGCAACCTTTCGTGCCGAGCCGGATTTGGTAGCAATAGCATTAGTTGCCCAGTCGGCCCTTCTAGTATGCGAATTGATCTTAACTCCTTATTTGGTTTGGTTTGCATACGGTATTTCTTGGTATGTGACGATCCCAACTTATTTTGCAGACGGTTGGAAGGATAGCTGAACTAGGCCACCGCTAGCATGATGCCATTAAAAGAATTGGCCGCTTGAAGTCGGAAGTCGAAGGTGAGAGGAGCAGGGATGAGTTCGAGGTGGCGAGAGCTACAATGGAAAGTGCACGAACCAAAGCTGAAAAGGAGAGGGCTCGGACTGCTGACCAGCTCAGATCCGATGCCGAGGAGACGGCAAACGCGAGCGAGGAATCGCTCAAGTTAGCCAAGGAAGCGCTTGCCAAGCTGGAGGCCGAATTGGAATAGTTAAAGAAGGCTAAGGAAAAAGCCAACTCCGAGTCTTCCGTGGCGTTCGAGGCTGGGAAGAGCGCTGCCCTTGAAAACTATGTAGAAGAAGTCTCCAAATTTGAGAATCGGGGATTCAAACACGGCTGGCTCAAAGCTCTTGCTGCCGCTGGAGTTACATTGGCCATGCCAATTCCATACGAGCAAGTGGATGTTAAGCCGCTTGAGTCTGATCCCGAGGCTTGATTTGGGAGACATTTTAGTTTTGTTAGGTATTTTCAATTTCAATGTATGTTTTTGTAAACATGTTTTATTTTCTTAGTAGACAACTATTTGTTTGGGGTAATCTTCATGTATAAAATGATGACTATGCTGTATTCAATTTATGAATGAATATTTCCCTTACCTTGCATTGTTTCCTGTATTTAATTTTGGTTATCAATGAAGATTACTGTTTTGTTTTTGGTATTTTGGGTAAAACTATTGTTGTCTGTCGCGCGGTAGACAAACGTTCATGTTCACTTGCCGATTAGATAACTAAGGGTTAATAAATATGATCAGATTAATAAATGTGATCTTGCCGAATATCATTAGTTCGTGGGGCTTAGGTATTTGGCCGATCAGATTAATAAATTTGCCCTTGTCCCAGCCAATGTATGAACTCCAAAAGCTAAATATCATTAGTTCATGGAGTGGCTGCGGTACAAATCGGTCAGCATTTGGCTTAGGTATTTGGCCGATCAAATTAATAAATCTGCCCTTGCCCCAGCCAATGTATGAACTCCGAAAGTCGAATATCATTAGTTCATGGAGTGGCTGTGGCACAAATCAGTCGGCATTAGGCTTAGGTATTTGGCCGATCAGATTAATAAATCTGCCTTTGCCCCAGCCAATGTATGAACTCTGAAAGCCGAATATCATTAGTTCATGGAGTGGCGGCGGCACAAATCGGTCGGCATTAGGCTTAGGTATTTGGCCGATCAGATTAATAAATCTGCCCTTGCCCCAACTAATGTATGAACTCCGAAAGCCGAATAGCACTTCCAGATCAGAATGAATCAATAATGCTAAATATTAGTGGTTGCTGGAGTGCGCGCATTGATGATGTCGCCTCAGGAGTGGGGTGCACTCCTAAGTGATTAAAAAGGGGTTGAGAGATTCCATCTGGGTTTCATAAAGTGACTCGATTCTGCTCGTTTTTCGTGGCCGAAAAAGTGTGAATGTCAACCAGACTTTTCTTTAATAGTAAGGGAGAAGGTAGGACTTTGGCAGAGCTGGACTCATCAATGAATCAAGCTGGCGAGCCTCCCCGTACGAGAGGTAGGGTATCTGCAAAGCACGAGAGGTGCCACTCTCCGCATCGACGAAGCAGGTCACCAAGGAAGGAGAAACGCCAGCGGGGGAGCTCTCCTCGTTCACGAAGTGAATCTAGCGGACCACCACACCCATTGAGCTTTTCTGTTTTCGTTAGGAATAGACCGATGACAGAAGCAGATTCCATCATCCGGGACCCAAACGTGGCGGTCGAATTTGCACGATAGATTTTTCCGCCGAAAGTACAGCAGTTGATGGTTGGTCGACCTGACTTCGAGGTGTTTCGAGAGGGCTTTCATAGGGCGGTGAAAAGGTTGTACACCGCCTATGAAATCGGCATGCACCTTCGTGCTGCGCGACGAGAAATAGAGAAGAAAGATGAACGCATTCAAAGCTTGGATGCTCGCACGAAATTGGCTGAACGTGAGCTAAGGAAGGTCAAGGCTGCTCAAACACAACCAACCGGACAGGCTAACCTAATCGTGGAAGAAAGGGTGACCTAGCGGCTTATCAGTACTGCACTTGCCGATCGTGATACGGCGAGCATGTTTGCAATAGAGTCCACGAAGGGGAGGGCCTATGAAAAAGACTTCCATGAAGGCCAGAAAGTAGGGATACAGAAAACCAGGGAAAAGCTCACCGAGGACGTTTGTCGATGTGAAAATCGTGGATTTAAGCATGATTGGATCAAGGCACTTCAAGCTGAGGAAGCCCTCCGAGCAGCGGGCGTTGATTTGGCGTTGCCGCTATACCAACGTGATAACTTTCCCTTTTCCGCCTTCGAAGTCGAGAAGAGTGACGACGAGGGAGACGCCGGACAAAAATAGACATTGTAATGCTCAAACGCAGATTGCGTGCAAGATTATGTAATTATTGTCTAATTGGATAAAATGTTTTATTTTAAATGTTTGTATTTCATTCTGGATTTTTACATGCTTAATTAGGCATCTCATTTCGAATGTTGGCATGCTTTGTTTTGTTCATGCGGTTGGGCCGGCCCAAGTTAACTAAGCATTTCATTTTGAATGTTTATATGCTTTGATGTGTAAATGGTTTTTGCCGGCTCAACTTAACAGAGCATCCCACTTTGATATGTAAATGTTTTGTTTTGTATGTTTTAACTGTCGTCGTGAAGGGTGCTCTGAATTCAGAATATTATTCGTCCCATGAGCGTCATGCACCGATGGGGCTCCGAATCCGGAGACTTTATTTGGCTAGCCGAATCCGGATGCTTAATCGGCCAAAAGGCATCATACGCCAATCGTGATTACCACGAAGGGCGCTCCGAATTCGGAGGCTTTATCGCCCCAAAGGCGTCATGCACCGATGGGGCTCCAAATCCAGAGACTGGCCAATCGTGATATCCATGAAGGGCGCTCCAAATCCGGAGGCTTTATCGGCCCAAAGGCGTCATGCACCGATGGAGCTCCGAATCTAGAGACTTTATTTGGCCAGTCATGATATCCACGAAGGATGCTCCGAATCCGGAGGCTTTATCGGCCCGAAGACGTCATGCGCTGATGGGGCTTCGAATCCGGAGACTTTATTTGGCCAATCGTGATATCCACAAAGGGCGCTCTGAATCCGGAGGCTTTATCGACCCAAAGGCGTCATGCGCCAATGGGGCTTCGAATCCAGAGACTTTATTTGGCCAATCGTGATATCCACGAAGGGCGCTCCGAATCCGGAGGCTTTAATCGGAACACTTTTGAACTGGATTTCACAGTGAGTAAACAGGAATCTTTGCATTACAAAACTGGAATGTGTACATGGTGAGCCATTCAAAACTAGTATCATTCCCCACAGGTCGGGTTTAATTATAGAATTTACGCAAGTGCGTTGAATTCCAAGGCCGTGGCAGACTCCTTCCAGACATGTCTTTGAGCCGATATGCCCCTACTCTCGCGATCAAATCGACCTAATAGGGGCCATCCCAGTTAGGACCCAATTTTCCATTAACCGTTTTCCTGGCAGCCGGGAGTACTTTCTTTAGAACCAACTCTCCTGGTGTGTAGCGGCGCAGCTGAACACGTTGATTATACAACTTAATAAGCTACTGCTAATACCGCGCCATGGATGCAAGGGCACGGTCTCTTCGTTCTTCAATCAGAATCAAATCCAAGGCCAACATCATATCATTTTGGCCCATATCAAAAACTTTCGATTTCAAGGTTGGGAGGCCGATCTCCAAAGGTATGATTGCATGGGTTCCAAAGCATAGAACAAACAGCGTTTCCCCAGTAGATCGCCTCGGCGTAGTTCGATGAGCCCACAACACACTCGACAATTCTTCGACCCATTTGTCTTTAGCTTTCTCCATCTTTTTCTTGATGCTGTCTAAGATGGATTTGTTAGAGGCTTCAGCTTAACCATTGCTTTGTGGATAAGCCAGCGTGGAAAAGTAAGGCCGGATACCATACTTGCTGCACAACTCTCGGTAGACGCCATAATTAAACTGGGTACCGTTGTCTGAAATGAGTGCTCTTGGAATGCTGAATCGTGTTATGATATTTCTTCAAATGAAATGCTTTACGTCGGTATCTCGGATGTGCGTTAGTGCCTCCATTTCTGCCCATTTTGTAAAATAATCTGTCGTGACAATCAAAAATTGCTTGTTACCCGGGGCACGAGGCAGTGGTCCAACGATGTCAAGTCCCCATTGGGCGAATGGCCAAGGACTGGTTATGGGGCTTAATTCTTCAGCAGGCAGGTGGGTCAAAGGAGAGAACTTCTGGCACTGTTCACACTTTTTCACGTAACATTCGGCATTGGCTCTCATTGTCGGCCAGTAATACCCCTGTGTCACGGCTCGATGAGCCAAAGAGCGCCCGCTAGAATGGACGCCATAACTGCCTTCATGTATTTCAGTCAGAAGCTCTTCAACTTTGTCCGGATGCACGCATTCCAAGTATGGACCAGAAAGGGATTTTTTGTAAAGCTTTCCTTGCGGATCCAAGTAGTAACGCAAGGCTTTGTTTCGTAGCTTGTGCGCTTCTTTCTTGTCCTTTGGGAGCTATTCGGAAGACAAGAATGCAGCAATGGGATCTATCCAACTCGGTCCAAATTCTATAACATTGACCTGGACTTCCTCCGAAGGGCCAATGCTCGGCTCCGGGATGAAACCTACTTCAATGGTCCGTTTGATTTTTGAGTTTATGGCGGAGGCTAGACAAGCCAAGGCATCTGCATGTGTGTTCTGATCACGTGTTATCTGATTCAATTCATGATGGTCAAATTTTTCCAGCAAGGAGTTAGCCGTTTTCATGTAATTCGCCATACGGTCATTTCTTGCTGCGTACTCCCCCTTTAGCTGATTGATCACCAGTTTTGAATCACAAAATACAAGCAAACGCCGAGCACCCAAAAAACGTGCATTACGCAAATCGGTTAGAAGGGCTTCGTATTCGGCTTCGCTATTTGATGCTTCGAAGTCGAGCTTGACAGCCTGCTCAATTATTGCGCCATCGGGAGCCATGATTACTACTCCGGCTCCACTAACCCGTTGATTAGATGATCCATCATAGTACAATTGCCAAATGTCCCCAACATAAATTCTCTAATTCGGCTTAGGTCAAATTTCATCAGACTTGAAGTCGGTAAGGCCCCCTGTGAATTCGGCAACAAAGTCGGCAAACACCTGTCCCTTGATTGAGGTTCTAGGTAGAAACTGAATATCATACTGGCCGAGTTCAAGAGCCCACTTTGAAACACGTCCTGATGCTTCTGCACTTCGTAGTACTGATCAGAGGGGGTAATCTCTTAGCACCCTGATGCTATGCCCCTGGAAGTAATGCATCAATTTTCTTGCTGCCATGACAAGGGCCAGAATGAGTTTTTCCAACAGAAGGTAGCATGTTTCGGTGTCAACCATTGTCTTGCTCACATAATACACTGGTCGCTGCTCTCCCAGTTCTTCCTTTATCAGTACGGCACTAACAGCCCGATCGGAAACTGCCAGATACAAAATGAGTGGATCACCGACCGAAGGTGTTGTCAAGAGTGGAACTGATTGGAGGTAGGTCTTGAGGCTGTTGAAAGTAGCTTCGCACACGGAGGACCATTCAAAAGCCTTGCCCTACCGTGGTGCATGAAAGAATTGTTGGTAGCGGTCCGTGGAACGACTGATGAACCTGTTGAGTGCGGCAGCCATCCTCATTAACTTCTGAACTTTCTCGACCGATCAAGGGGAGCCGAGTTCTAGGATGGTTGTGATTTGCCTTGGGTTGGCTTCGATTCCTTAGTGGTTGACAATGTAACCCAAGAATTTGCCAGAGCCGATCCCAAACGCACATTTGGAAGCGTTCAGCTTCATTCTATATTTACGTAGAATGCCGAATGTCTCTTCCAGACGGCTATATGATTCTGCTCTTCCTTGGACTTGACCACCATATCGTCAATGTACACTTCTATAATGTGACTGAGTTGCTCCTTGAAAATGGCAGTGACCAGTCTTTGGTAAGTTGCCCCTCCATTCTTCAGCCCAAAAGGCATAACCTTGTAGCAGTAGGTTCCTCTTGGGGTGAGCAATGCAGTTTTGTCTTGGTCCTCCGGATGCATGACGATTTGATGGTAGCCTCTGTAAGCATTGAGGAAGCTCATACGCTGATGGCGTGCCGTCGCATCTACAAGTTAGTCAATTCTGGGTAGGGAAAAACAATCCTTGGGGCAGGTTTTGTTTAGGTCCGTGAAATCGACGCACACTCGCCAAGTCCCATTTTTCTTCTTCACAACCACTGTTTTAGAGAGCCATGTAGGGTAGGTCACTTCCCTGATTGCCCCGGTGTCAAGCAACCTGTCAACCTCCTTGACAACGGCGGCAGTGTGCTCTGTGGCTGACCGCCGGCTTTTCTGAATGATCGGCTTGCATTTAGGGTCAACATTCAAACGGTGTTGTGAAACGGACGGATTTATACCCGGACGGATTTTTCTTCTTCACAACCACTGTTTTAGAGAGCCATGTAGGGTAGGTCACTTCCCTGATTGCCCCGGTGTCAAGCAACCTGTCAACCTCCTTGACAACGGCGGCAGTGTGCTCTGTGGTTGACCGCCGGCTTTTCTGAATGATCGGCTTGCATTTAGGGTCAACATTCAAACGGTGTTGTGAAACGGACGAATTTATACCTGGCATCTCGTATGGAGTCCATGCAAAGACATCAAGGTTGCTGATCAGGAAAAAAATTAGCTGCTGTCTGTCAGCTTGATTCAGGGAGGCGCCGACCATGAAGAACTTGTCTGGGCTTCCGTCGATTTCAACTCGATCTAGGGCTTCCGTGGCCTTTTCACTTGGGGGCCGCCCAACATCGTCGAGGCTCTCCCAATCCGGCACCTCAATGGAATTCACTTGCAACTCTTTTGGCGTCTTTCCAGTGAGGAGATAACATCCTTGTGCTGATTTCTGGGAGCCACGGATTTGCTCAATGCCGCGTTCTATTGGGAAGCGTAGCAGCTGATGATACATACTCGGCACGGCCTGCATGGTGTGCAACCAAGTTCGCCCCATAATAAGATTATACGGCGACGGCAGCTTGACGACTAAGAAGTCCACTTCCACTGTTTGGGAGCCTACTCGAACGGGTAGTGTGATTTTCCCCAACGGTTATTCTAGATTGGCGTTGAAGCTGAATAGTGAATAAGGTGCCGGAGAGAGATCCGATTCGGAGAAGCCGAGTTTGGTGAATGTCTTGTAATACATAACTTCCGATGTGCTCCCCAGATCAATGAGTACGCACTCAACGGTGAATCGATTTACGCGTAACTCGATTACCAAGGGACCGATGTGGGTGAGTGTCACTCCGGTCAAATCTGAATCATCAAAAGCAATGCACGCAGCTTCATGGGGCCATTTAGCTGGAGTGAGTTAATTTTGAGGGTTGGGATTCGACTGAATCGTGTGCACCACGGATGACATTGGCAGGCTGTATATCATGTGAATCACGCCGAGTGGAGGAGAATCCTGTCTAAGGGTATTGCTTTGGTTGAGCTGCCTTTTTGGATGTACTGTTGTAGCCGACCATCTTGTACCAATTCCTCCAAGTTATCCTTCAATGCGTAACAACTCTCAGTATTATGGCTGTGATCTTTGTGATACTCGCACCGTCTATCCCGTCTTCTGGTTTCAGGAGGTCCCACCATTTTGGACGGCCATTTGAAGAAAGAAAGATGTTGGATTTTGGACATAACCACGCTGATTGGCTCTGACAACTCTGTGTATTTCTTGTCGGCGTGCCTTGTGCGCCTACCGTCAACTTGTAGTTGTTCATTTGCTCGGTGGGGGCATTGGTCGTTCGATCGGCGAGAATCCCGTCTCTTGTCTCGTTTAGCCCGATACTGTGGTTCAGGGCTCTGAGGTGGTAGAGAGTTTAACGGCTCAGCAATTGTAGAAGGAGCCGTCTTGTTGGTCACGTTCTCGGCTTTAACCCGTAAGGCGTCATCTTCCACTTTACAGTATTCCTCAACTTTCTTCATCAACGACCAGACTGTTTTGGGGAGCCGTCTGGTCAAAGAGCTGCGGAGGGCACTGTCAGGATGTAATCCCATCTTGAAGGCGGTAATGGCCATGGAGTCATTGCAAGCATCATCTACTAGATTAAAACACTCCCAATACCGCGCCGAATACGCATGAAGGGTTTCCCTCGGTTGAATCTGCATTGCCCAGAGGGAGTCGACTTACTTTGGCTAGACCTCATTATTGATAAACCTTGCCCTGAAGGATTTTTGGAGTTGGTGGAAGCTCTTGATCGAAGCCGGCTCCAGTTTGTAATACCATCTGACAGCCAGTGGTCCCAAACTACTCGGAAATATTTTGCACATGAGAGCCTCATCGTCTGTATGCAGCGTCATGGCTTGCTTGTAATGGCGGATGTGATCGGTGGGGTTTGATTTACCATCGTACAAGGTGAATGACGGTGCTTTGAATTTCTTGGGTAGCACTGCTCTTGCAATCCGTCGTACAAAGGGATTATGCTGGTCTTCTTCGTCTGAACTGTTTCTTCTTCGCTTATGCCTTATATGTGAACTTTCTTCAGAGGAACTGGTAGTTCCGGGTCGTCCCTTCTTCTTGGGCTGAGTCGGAGTCATTATCAGTGTTTTGTTGTTGGGCTCGAGGCCGTCGACCACTTGCCCTCAGAGATCGTTTCGGATTTGGGCGTACAGCTTGTTTGGACTTTGCCACTTCCAAGGCCAAATCTTGAAGGAGACGTTCGTTCTCAGCGATCATATTCTCCAACCTCTATTCATTTTGCTTTGCTTGTTCCATGATCGCTTGCATTATCTCAAGTGCTGAAGTCGAGGGTGAGGCAAAGTTCAAGGCGCGCCTTGCGGCGATCGTCTTAGGTCCAAGCATGTTTGTTGGAGTGAGGTCGTCTCTCTGTGTGGTTTCGTCAATGACTATCGGAGGGTCTTCCGTTACGCCTGCCATGGATGTATTTGAGTATTCCCACAGACGGCGCCAATTATGGGGATGTGGTTTGGAAATACTCTTCAGATCCTGGGGGACGCTCGTGATCTTCAGCTAGTCACCTGAAAAGGAATAACCACTCCGGTCGGGGGTGCCGGAATTAGCACTTCGACGGATAAGTCAGTATATACTCTCTTGATTACTTGTATCTTAAGTTAAGTTTACTAGTTCTCACATACCTTTCTCTGACTGAAGATCCTGTATTTATAGTATTATCTTTGGGCCTTAGGGCCTGGCCCATCCCTGATCCTTTACACGTACTTCTACTCGGCCTTTGTTCTACTCGTTGGAATGCCGGCCATTTTATTCGGCTCTTCAATTGACTAGGATCAATACCGAATAGAGGTTATGTTCTGGATCGGACTGGTCTATTCGTCTCTATTGATCCAAGTAAATTCAGCTCCCACAGTGACGCTCGAGCGCATAACGCACATTTTCAGAAGTTTTGCAGACAAAGGGCATCGCTCGAGCTCAAGATTGGACGCTCAACCATCCACCCACTCGAGCATAGGAAACACCACTCGAGCGTAGAAAACACTCTTCCAGTATTTGCAAGACTGCAAAAATACTGAGAGTTTGCGAAGTTTGCTCGAATGCAAGAATGGCCACACAAGCAGAGGAGCAAAAATTGCAAAGCCCGCTCGAGTGAAAGAATGAACAGTCGAGCGGAGGAGCAAAATTCTGGGCAACAAAGGTTTGGAAAAACAAGCAACCAACCTGTTCCAAACACACAACTACAATCCAATAACCAAATTTAAGGGGGATTAAAAGGAAAAACAACATTCAGAAACTATAAGCTCGAGTCCGGAATGCAGCAAGAGTCGGTTCAAAACCAGAATCACTATACTAAAGTGTGGAGAAGTCCCTACCTCAAGTTACAAGAAAAGCAAAAGCAACGTTGAAATTTCAATGGAATCGAAAATTAACTTTGCACTAATCAAATGGAAGCTCTAGGTGAGATCTACCTTTTTAACAAAGGGACCAGGGTATAGAGATCAATGGATGATAGTGTATTTGAAGGTAGACGATGAGTTATAAAGAGAGGTTCTAGATTTAAGGTTTTGAAATGTTTTAGAGAGAGAGATATGAAAAAGTGACTAAAAATGTTGCTGTTACGAATTGATATACATGTAGACTACTCAAGTGTAGGAATGGTCGCTCAAGTGACCAGACACAAAAGTGAGACTGCTTGAGTGAACAAAGTGACCTGTAGACATCCCATTTTTGACCGTTCTCAAGACTTGACGTCATCATTTGTGCACACGATGATTGTGATTGCATGTGTTTGTTATGAGTGCTCGAAGTCCTTAGCGAAGTGCCCTGCCTTTGAGCCCTAAAACCGTGTCCAATCTGTGCCTTGTTTTGGACCAAAACCTTAGTTTTTCACACTCAAAACTCGAGTTCTTCAAACCTCAACACCTTGGGACCAACAGGCCACCTTTGGTGCCTTGTCGACCTCCTTTTGTGCCTTACGGGCCACCACTGTGCCTTGTCAGCCATCATTGGTGGCCTGCAGGCCACTGATGCCTTTTTGCAGATATTTTCTTGACAGTTGTTCCTGTTGTTGGCACAATGAGCTTTATCACCATACACGTGTATGGACTGATTTAACTCAGCCAAATGCATGTTTTTCTATATATATGGGGTGTCCTCCCCCATTTTTGAAGGTTAGAAAATTTGGGACCAAAATATATCTCTCTCTTTAGATTTCTCTCTCTTTCTTGCAATTTTGTGCACATTTGCCTAATTATATCACTCTTGTGCATACACATCCTTAACCAAAATTGATCACCTTTGAACTGAGGTCCCTTAAGGTCTTGTTGGAACTCTTGAAGGTGGTTTTGACTTGTAGTTGTACCTAAAGTTGTACTTGGCTTCAAGAGGTATAACACTTGTCTTTCAAACTTGTTTTAGTATACTTGTTTCTCTATCTTTTCCCACTGTTTTTAGGCCATTTTTTATCTATAAAAATCCCTGTTTTAATCGGCTGAAATTGGTGTTTTAAGACATTTAAGGTTAGGAGGAATTCTCACTCTTCTTTATTCCTTGCTTCTAAGGCTTTTGTACCTTTGTTTCCCATTTTTGAACCAACCTTTTTTGGGAATTTAACCACTGAATTTAAGAGTATTTTCAGTGCCAAAAAATATGTTTTGAAGTCCAAAATTGGAGGGGTTAGCCTCCCCTCCTTGTGTCTTGTTTGCTAGCCTAGTTAACTCCATTTGTTAGCATGATTTTCTAGCTTTTTGTAGCTACATTCCAACATGTTTTGGGCTATTTGTGTCAGTTAAGTCTTGTTTTGCATGGTTGTAGTGTTAAGGTCCTGTCACGACCCAAACCCGGCCCTATGGGTTTAGCCCCGTAACCGGCCAGTAATCCGAGATTACCGAAGGCCTGCCTAACAGTAATCCAGTAAAACAAAGTGCAGGGCCTGGCGGAAGCCAATACAGTAAATAAACAATGTCCAATGAGCTGTGATAGTCTATACATACATGTACAATCATTCAGAACAGGGATCTAATCCTATTAAACCGTACAGTAACAGTCTATACAGTAAACAAAACAGTTACGGAGACAGACGGGGAATATTAAAACACCCCAAAGCCGAAGCTTGAACGGCTTGGAACCTCACAGTGAGGCATAGTGGTTGGCTGACAAAACAAAAGCTTGCCTGACGCTCCTAGCAGCGGTCCGGTGCCTGAACACCTACATATATATATGAGCAGTGAGCTAAAGCCCAGTGAATAACATAATACGTAAAGAGGTTAGGATGAATGTCTTTTCAATATTTAAAATAGTTCATTGATTTAGTATATCGGTCAGTCAGTTTGTGGCTCATATTTGATGCCGTAACAGCCATTTAGAAATCATAGTAATCGTACGTGGCACATCCATTAGCAGTACTAGTAGCAGTGTCAGTACAGTAGCAGTAAAGTAGCAGTAACGGTAACAATATAGTAATAGTACAGTAACAGTACAGTAGCAGTAACAGTAACAGTAACAGTAACAGTAGCCGTACAGTAGCAGTACAGTAGCAGTAACAGTAACAGTAACAGTAGCATTTCAGAAAACAATACAGTTCTTATGGACTCAAGAGGTGTCTCGCACAGACTCTAGAGGTGGCTCACTCTGTAGCACTTAGTTTCGTGCAGCACTTTGCTCCAAGCTTCACAGATTATAACAGTCATATGCGGTACTTCCAATAGCTAAACAGTACAGTAGGTCTTAACAGACCAGGTCTTAATAGACCAAACAGTGAATGATGGCCATCATATCAGTAAACAGTAGTGGTTTCAACATGGGAACCGACAGAGATCTCTATAGCAGTATTAGTAAACAGTAGGTGCTAAGGATGCCACAATACAGTTCAGAATATAGGACATACATTCATTCAGTTAACAGTAATCAATTCAGAAAGCAGTACAGTTCAATTGTTCAGAAGATAATCATTTTGAACATATCTTTACACAGATGTTACTCACAGAGTTCTGGGCTATAGTAAGCTAGAGCGTCTCCTCGGAAGTCAACCCTACACAGTCAACAGATCGAACACACACTAAGCTACACAGTTGGGAATGATAATAACTTAACCCCTAATTTGCCTTGGTGTGTTCTACATCTATATCCTCATTAAGATGTCTTAAACTAGGCCTAAGAATGCCTAGAATGGGATGAGGATACAAAGATGCGCTCAAAAAAATATTTTCAGAAAATCAGAGGTCCCGCTCGAGCGTGGGTTTCCCCGCTCGAGCGGACATGCTGACAAAGGTCTCCGCTCGAGCATAGATTACTCCGCTCGAGCGGACTGTAAAACTGTGTAAGATGCTGGGAGCTCGAATTCCCCGCTCGAGCGCCACTTTCCCCGCTCGAGCGAGAGACCAAAATCTGAAAAATCCAGATTTGAACTCCAATGCTCAAATCAAGTTTCAATGCATCAAATTCGATCCTTTTGGGCTAATTTTCTGGAAAACACTTCAAAACTCATAATACATGTTTCAAAGATCAATTTGAGAAATCAAAGCCCAAAGGTAGTTCAATTAAACATGATTTCAAACCAAGTTTCAAGAACATGATGAACATGCAATAACCATGAATTCAATCAACCTCAACACTTCAAACACTTGCTCAATGAGCCAATTCTTCTTCAAACAAGATGAAATCATGCACTTTGACAATAATATGAACATGCATGTGAGGAATTATGAACTAGAACATCTAAACTTCAAAATACATACATGCATGCAAGCCTTAAGCTTCAATTCAACATTAAGAGGCCAATTCCTGACTCAACTCTTCAATTAACATGGAACATGCAAAAACTAGCTTGAATACAAGAATGAGAAGATGAAATCCTTACCTAAGTCTTATACATCAAGTGTAGAAGCTTAAATATGAAATCTATACTTCAATCCCCTTAATTTCCAAACAAGACCAAGCAAAATGAGATGAAATCCAACTCTCCCTTATCTCTCTCTCTCTCTCTAGTCGGCAAAGGCAAGGAATAAGCTGAGCAAATGTGTACTTAAGTGTATACTAAGGCTCAAAGGTTGATCATGCAGTGGGCCACTAGAGTGGCAAGTTAGTAAATAAGTCAAACTATGGAATTGGCTCGTTTAATCTACTTTAATCATACCTAATCAGTTTTCAGATAATTACACTATAAAATCACATAAATTATGATGATCATGAAACGCTAATCGGTTTCCAGTTCGGCTGCCGATAAGGCCTTCAATTCGCAATTTAAACATTAAAACATGAACAGATAGTTCAACAGTCAAACAGATAGACATGCATTTAAACAGATACCGTCGATCGATCAGTTTCGGAATTCAGTCAGTGTCAGTTTAGCAGTAATCAGTGACAGTATCAGTAATCAATGGTCAATCAGTGATCAGTGATGAGGGTTGTTACACTCTTCCCTCCATAAAAAGAGTTCGGTCCTCCAAACTCGAATTAACATACGGCAACAGAGATAATGCCTAACATAACAGTAGCTTTCACTCTTTAACAGGAGCATAATCATATTCGTAACAGTTTCATGACCCCATCTCAATCTTAGCAGTGCACAGAAACAGAATCATAAATCGCATACAGAGATTAGGGTCCGAATTATAATGGAGTCTTATACCTAGTCAGGTTTTAGAGTCAGGAACAGATTCAGATACAGAACAGAAGCTGAGCCCTCATGACGAGGCCTCCGGTACGGGTAACAGAGTGCAGACAAATATAAGTTCCATAAGGAACCTCCAATACCGGGCAGCTAACATATACCACATAATATTAAGAGTCACGAATACATATCAGAGGTTGAACACTTAATCAGTATACAGCATATAGCATTTCAGAAAACAAAACTTATTTCGTGACACAGAACATGAATACAGTTGCACACGACTTTACTGTAGTAGTAATCACACTACTTATATCAAGTACTTATTGGGGTTATAGATTGCACTGGCCTCATTTCATAAGTAATTTTCCCGTTAAGTTACAGAGATTCAATTCATTCACTTCTGAGTCATTCATCTGGTCTTTGTTCAATTTGTCCCCAATTCGGTAATCCACCACAGTCAGTCCAGTTCATTCAGGAGTTATTGGAAACATAAGGCGAATTTGTACATTACTCCCATTACAGTAGGCAGGGTTCTGAAGTAATCATTCACACACTATTCATCAGTTTCAGTTCTCACTGATTCGATCATACTACGTATCAATACGGAAGCAGTCATACTGATTTCATATACTTCCAGATAGTGAGGGTTTATAATCAAGACTAGTTTGCTGTCAACAAATCCCATCAGTTCTGAAGTACAGTAATCGCCAAAACAATCATTCCCTAATCAAACAAGTTCATAGTTATATGGTAATACCGGGTGATTAATCACATGGCATGTACCCAGTTTTCCCCATATTGGAAACAAATCAGGTAATAGCTCTCAATAAGAGTTTTCTTAAGTCGATGAAAGTTTGACTAGGTCATTTCAGATACAAGTTCTGTCCAATCATAATAAGAGTGAGTTCGAAGCACAAGCATCAAACAGAAGTTCTATTAGTTACACAAAGGGTTTCATCAACCCACGGTTCTATCAGATCAGATCAGGTAGCAGTTTCATTCTTATCATTTCCAGATGAGGTACAGAAGTTCATACTCCAGTCATTTCAGTACATAGTCAATAGTTTCGCAATTAGTCTGAGTCCATTTATTGTCAAACTTACATCAGGGTCTGGTATCATTATAATTCATATCGAAGCAGTACAGATCATATACAACGTGTTCCTCCCATTAAGTTTACAGGCAATGCAGTTATTCACATCGAGAGGTAAACATCACAGTCAGTATAGCAACTTCCAAATAAATCTTTCATATAGGCATATGGCATACAGTAATACATTACGCGAGATTCTCGGACACATAATAGGGAGTTGCCCTACGAGGGTTCCAAATCAGTCATACAGTCACTAGAGCATAGGCTCGCAGGTCTATTCAAACAGTCATGTCAATTTTCCACAATCACGATTCACAGTCAAGAGTTTATTAGTCGGGGTCTTTATTCAGTCACACAATTCTGGAGTCATAGTCCCAATGGTTAAGTTATCGACAAATTATATACCAATCAGTCCGAGCAAAGGTACAGTCATATATGTGCACTTTCAGAGTCTACTAATATTCCCAATACGGATTCACAAGTTCAATGTACAATACACAATAGTTTTCCCCAGATACGATAGTTAAGGTAGAAAGTCATAAGTCTACCCAGTCTAGTAACATCCTTAAGCAAAGGTATGCGAACATGTACATGAGTTCAAACAGTTTTCATAGTGTAGGTAATTGTTAACATAAGGCGTTACGGTATTGTACATAGTCCGCATCAAATAGTAAATCTCGAAAGATTCATTAACCACAGTCCATTCCTGACAGTCCTAATAGTATTACAAGCATGGGAACATATGTACAGGTGTGAGTCTAAAATCAATTATCTTGTGAGCATTCGTTCGCAAATTCATACGCAGTAGTTCATCTTTACAAACTAATATGGGTTCTTAATTTCAGAAGTCTCATACACAAACAGTTCACATATATAATTCGAGTTCAAGGGTCCGTTCATTCAATGATGTCCGTCAATATATAACAGTTCAGTCCGAATCATAGCTGTACAAATTTCTCAAATTATAGTCAGTCATAAGGTGTTCCCACGTTCAACAGTTCTAGCACAGTTCAAAAGGTCATGCTTAATAGTTCACATTCAGTTATTGCAATATGATACAAGGACCTAACTCAGTAAACTCTCGTTGGTCACAAGTCCTAACAATTCTCATAGTATAGGGTTCATAATTTCAGTAATTCAGTTGGTTCAATCAGTATGTTCACAATATTTATCGGATTAAGGAATGTACGATTCCCACACAAATGTTCGTATAGGCAATTACACCTAATTAAGGTAATACCCGCATCAGTCATTTCAGTGTTCCGAGCATTCTTTGGAACTAGGGTCTAGATTTAGACTCAATATCGTTCGATTGAGTTTGTGGGCAAGATTTAGGCAAGTGTCCTTCTTGTCCACGTCTAAAGCGAGTTTCCGACAGGCGGTGGCAACGCCCCAATGTTATTTCCCACAATCGGTACAGATAGGTATATCATTGGTCAAGGCTATTGCCCGAGGTTTTCCATTCACAGTGGTCATTTTCACTTTCTGTTACTTCCGTTTCATTCTTTCTGATTCGGTTGACGATGTTGATTTGGATATTTCAATGATGCTATGTTGTCTCAGGCATTAATACTCTATCCAGGACATCTACATGCTTTGTTGGGTTTTAGCACGTCAATTCAGTCAAACACATCTAGGTCACGCCCACCTTCAATTCTTTTCTATTCTTTTGTGGACAGTATCTAACATGTGGGGTGCCTATCGAATTAGCTGGGTAAATTTTGCCTCGTATTCGACCACCGTCTTATCACCTTACTCAAGTTGTTCAAACTTGGATACTTCCCTATCTTGGATGCATTGAGGGAAAGTATTTTTCGAAGAACATTTCACCTATTTTCTCAGTTTCTGAACCCAAGCCTCAGTTTTCAGTGGTTCGGTACTTCCTAGAAATTTCAGTGGTTTCAATTTGTTG
The DNA here is from genome assembly GCF_055761805.1 of Camellia sinensis. Taxonomy (NCBI): domain Eukaryota; kingdom Viridiplantae; phylum Streptophyta; class Magnoliopsida; order Ericales; family Theaceae; genus Camellia; species Camellia sinensis. Next base: position 22,813,428 of record NC_138966.1, read on the forward strand.
GGTTTCTGTATCAGTGTCATCAGTTCATATTCAATTGGTTCAGGCATGTATGTTTGCCTTTACTATCTCAGATTTTCGATTACGGCTTCAATCATTCATTCTAGCCTATTAATCCTCAGATCAGAAGATTCAGTTTCGTTCACAATCCTCGCCCTTTCCCTTGTTTATACACAACAGGGTGATTATCAATCCAGGAGAGGTTCTTACTGATTTCACGTTTTATTTCATATCAGACGTGTGCATGCTTTCAATTCAACTCAGGTACGGTCACATGACCCTTTACTACCACACGTCCATAATCACATAGATTCCATATTCGGTATTAACATTCACATTACATGTTATACCACTTAACTTCTTTAAGTATGCATATAGGTTGCGTTCATTTCACCATAGACAGTACGGTAATCATAAGCATAGACAGTTGAATACTTAAACACATTAACACATTTATTCAAATCATGGCCACACATACTTCTCATGTTCATGCAATGCCCTAATTACTTTCCTAGGACATCTTATAGCTCACTTGGACACGTGTGTGCAGTATAACTCATGGTTAAGTATCGCTCTGATACCACTCTGTCACGACCCAAACCCAGCCCTATGGGTTTAGCCCCGTAACCGGCCAATAATCCGAGATTACCGAAGGCCTACCTAACAGTAATCTAGTAAAACAGAGTACAGGGCCTGGCGGAAGCCAATACAGTAAATAAACAATGTCCAATGAGCTGTGACAGTCTATACATACATGTACAATCATTCAGAACAGGGATCTAATCCCTATTAAACCGTACAGTAACAGTCTATACAGTAAACAAAACAGTTACAGAGACAGACGGGGAATATTAAAACACCCCAAAGCCGAAGCTTGAACGGCTTGGAACCTCACAGTGAGGCACAGTGGTTGGCTCACAAAACAAAAGCTTGCCTGACGCTCCTAGCAGCGGTCCGGTGCCTGAACACCTACATATATATATGAGCAGTGAGCTAAAGCCCAGTGAATAACATAATACGTAAAGAGGTTTAGGATGAATGTCTTTTCAATATTTAAAACAGTCCATTGATTTAGTATATCGGTCAGTCAGTTTGTGGCTCATATTTGATGCCGTAACAGCCATTTAGAAATCATAATAATCGTACGTGGCACATCCGTTAGCAGTACTAGTAGCAGTGTCAGTACAGTAGCAGTACAGTAGCAGTAACGGTAACAATATAGTAATAGTACAGTAACAGTAACAGTAACAGTAACAGTAGCCGTACAGTAGCAGTACAATAGCAGTAACAGTAACAGTAACAGTAACAGTAGCATTTCAGAAAACAGTACAGTTCTTATGGACTCAAGAGGTGTCTCGCACAAACTCTAGAGGTGGCTCACTCTGTAGCACCTAGTTCCATGCAGCACTTTGCTCCAAGTTTCACAGATTATAACAGTCATATGTGGTACATCCAATAGCTAAACAGTACAGTAGGTCTTAACAGACCAGGTCTTAATAGACCAAACAGTGAATGATGGCCATCATATCAGTAAACAGTAGTGGTTCCAACATGGGAACCGACAGAGATCTCTGTAGCAGTATCAGTAAACAGTAGGTGCTAAGGATGCCACAATACAGTTCAGAATATAGGACATACATTCATTCAGTTAACAGTAATCAGTTCAGAAAGCAGTACAGTTCAATTGTTCAGAAGATAATCATTTTGAACATATCTTTACACAGGTGTTACTTACTGAGTTCTGGGCTATAGTAAGCTAGAGCGTCTCCTCGAAAGTCAACCCTACACAGTCAACAGATCGAACACACACTAAGCTACACAGTTGGGAAAGATAATAACTTAACCCCTAATTTGCCTTGGTGTGTTCTACATCTATATCCTCATTAAGATGTCTTAAACTAGGCCTAAGAATGCCTAGAATGGGATGAGGATACAAAGATGCGCTCAAAAAAATATTTTCAGAAAATCAGAGGTCCCGCTCGAGCATGGGTTTCCCCGCTCGAGCGGACATGCTGACAAAGGTCTCCGCTCGAGCGTACATTACTCCGCTCGAGCGGACTGTAAAACAGTGCAAGATGCTGGGAGCTCGAATTCCCCGCTAGAGCGCCACTTTCCCTGCTCGAGCGAGAGACCAAAATCTGGAAAATCCAGATTTGAACTCCAATGCTCAAATCAAGTTTCAATGCATCAAATTCGATCCTTTTGGGCTAATTTTCTGGAAAACACTTCAAAACTCATAATACATGTTTCAAAGATCAATTTGAGAAATCAAAGCCCAAAGGTAGTTCAATTAAACATGATTTCAAACCAAGTTTCAAGAACATGATGAACATGCAATAACCATGAATTCAATCAACCTCAACACTTCAAACACTTGCTCAATGAGCCAATTCTTCTTCAAACAAGATGAAATCATGCACTTTGACAATAATATGAACATGCATGTGAGGAATTATGAACTACAACCTCTAAACTTCAAAATACATACATGCATGCAAGCCTTAAGCTTCAATTCAACATTAAGAGGCCAATTCCTAACTCAACTCTTCAATTAACATGGAACATGCAAAAACTAGCTTGAATACAAGAATGAGAAGATGAAATCCTTACCTAAGTCTTATACATCAAGTGTAGAAGCTTAAATATGAAATCTATACTTCAATCCCCTTAATTTCCAAACAAGACCAAGCAAAATGAGATGAAATCCAACTCTCTTCCTTATCTCTCTCTCTCTAGTCGGCAAAGGCAAGGAATAAGCTGAGCAAATGTGTACTTAAGTGTATACTAAGGCTCAAAGGTTGATCATGTAGTGGGCCACTAGAGTGGCAAGTTAGTAAATAAGTCAAACTATGGAATTGGCTCGTTTAATCTACTTTAATCATACCTAATCAGTTTTCAGATAATTACACTATAAAATCACATAAATTATGATGATCATGAAACACTAATCGGTTTCCAGTTCGGCCGCCGATAAGGCCTTCAATTCGCAATTTAAACATTAAAACATGAACAGATAGTTCAACAGTCAAACAGATAGACATGCATTTAAACAGATACCATCGATCGATCAGTTTCGGAATTCAGTCAGTCTCCGTTTAGCAGTAATCAGTGACAGTATCAGTAATCAATGGTCAATCAGTGATCAGTGATGAGGGTTGTTACAGGTCCACACAAGCTTGGTGTTTTAGGCTATTAGACACCCCTTGTTTGAGTTGATTGCATGTTTTGGTGTTGTTTTGTACTTCATATCAGCACCTAAAGCTCTGTAACCTCCCTCATTTCTTCACTCTTTATTTGTTTTGAAGATTGTTTCAAACTTGAGATTCTTTAAGCTTAAGATTGAGGTCCATGCTTAATGGTTTAATCCTCTTTTGAGGGTTCATTACCAACAGCGTGAAACTTCCCTCATGCTTTAAACCACCCCTTGGTTGACACTTCTTTCACTTTAGAAAACTCTCACCAATGGACTTAATTGACTAAGTAATGGTTGGTAATTAAAATGAGTAAATAAAATGGCAAGTAAAATTGTGCAAGGTAAGCATTTGTTTGTGTTGCATGTGTTCAATCAGACGTTAATTGAACACAAGGAGAATTGGGGCATTTCATACTCAAAGTGATGAAATGTGTCCAATTTCCAAGGTCTCCATTGCCCTTGATCATGCACGATATGGTGATGGTTGTTGAGTCTTATTTGTGCATTCATTAATTTGTACATCTTGGTTCTTTGGCCATCATGCAATGAAATTGCTTGATTGGTGATTTTGGAACCAAGTGTATCACTCATTTGAGATTGTTTTGATGATAAGGAAGGATACATAGTACAAACAACCTGTTAGAATACCATCTCTTTGCCTATTTTCTCTCTGTTGCAGCAAGGAAATGTGTGTCATCAATGGTCAGCAGGCCACTGCTACTGGCCGGTAGGCTATCAGCGTTGGACGGCAACCCCTCAATGGTAGTCGGCCAGCCACCACTTCTGGCTTGCTAGCCACCAATGAATTTTGAGCAATATGCTTGCGAGGCATGACAGAGTTGATCTGGAGAAGGAAATAGTGCAAAGGTTGTGCAAACAGAGGCTTACAAGGGTAGACAGCAGATGTTCTTCGGGGTGGAAACTGAGCATGCATGGGCCTTCCTCGCTTTCTGAGATGAGTTATCTTGTCAATTAGTTTAATTTAATTAGCCTATTTTGTAATTTCATTAGGTTATGTTGTACTCTTTAATTAGTTAGTTGTAGCTAATTAATTTGTGTTGTAATTATTCAATTAGTTAGTTAACTAATTAGTTGAAGTGTTGTAATAATTAGTTAAATTAGTTTAGCTATTTATTCAGTTTTGTTATAATTAGCTTAATTAGTTTAGTTTAGCTAGCTAGTTAGCTTTTATTCATTCGGACTCTCCTTCGTGAGAGTGTAATGTAATAATGTGTATGTCTTCCAACCCCACGTTTTTCTCCCTTTTATTTATCCGCTTTTGATGGTTAAATTAGAAGCATCACGTTTCATTTAGCATACCTTATGCTTGCATCCATTCGTATTGCATGCACCAAGGCTATTATTCTAACTGCATTGTCATTTCAATACTTTAATGAATACGTGCTTAGACCGCATGTAATCAAAATCAATCCATATGTCATATTAGTAGCCGAGCCTATTAATTGCAGATTGCATGAGTTGCATTAGACATCTTGCATAGTTAGGAATCATGCATATTTTTCTAACTCATATCTTCCTAGCTTGGAGTACTAGGTGAGTTTTTAATGCTTTAGCATACTTGCATGAGTTTGAGTGATTGCCATATCTAGCATGCTTGTTGGTTAGAATGGAAGACATGCTTCATCATCTCCAGCAGACCATTGAAACTATGCTGCTAGATGCCACCAGCCAAGTTGAGGTTGCAGCTCATCAAGCAAAAGTGATAAATAGGCTTTAGCAACAGCAACCACAACCGACAGTAGCTTCTGTATCCCATGCACCTCCAGCGGGTATTCTAGTACCTGGAGTTACTGTCAATGTCCAAGAGAATTTGGGTAACCCTGTAGACTTCATCCCACCACAAACCTCCAATGCACCAGCATACCAAGCCGAGGCGCCGTTTGAATTCAATGTTGACCCCACTTCACTAAAGGTCAACAAGCTAGAAAAGCTTTTCAAGTGGGCACAGGTTGTGAACTCGATTCCTGACAACGAGGATGGATACACAAACTCCGCAATAACTCTGCTGGATAGATTTAAGATGCCACACATAGACCAGTTCGATGACTCCGGGGATCCCATGGTCCATTTGCGATTATTCTCTGATATCCTGTGACTAATGGATCTTACTACACTTCAGAATCTGTTGCTTTTTGGCCGGACCCTGTCGGGTATAACGACCATCTGGTATGCAAAGCTGGAAGACTCTGTGAAACGGAGCTGGGAAGAAATGGCTGAGGCCTTTATCACGCACTACTCCTACAATACCCAGATCGAGGTCACAACCCGTGATCTTGAAATGAACCGTCAAGAGCCAAATGAGGGCTTCTTAGACTTTGTAACCCGATGGAGAGCTAAGGCCTCGATGATAACTATCAGGCCATTCGAGAAGGATCAAATTAGAATGGTGGTCCGCAATCTGCAAGGGAGATTATTGTAGAAGATGATAGTCTTGCCATTGTTTACATTCGCTGAGCTCCATAAGATAGAGGTTCAGATTGAAGATGTGATGAAATAGGGGCTGATTGCTGATGAGAAAGAACATCCCACGAGGCCCTTTACACGCAGTTCTAATGCAACCACGAGTGGTAGCACCTTTGCAAGGCCTTCAGATGTGAGTATGGTCACCACCACACCCAAGACCGTCAACTCTTTTGCCAATACATCTAATACAAATCCACAAACCTTAACTAGCTAGGCCCGATCTCAAAGGGTCTTTACCCCGCTATACATGCCTTTATCCAAAGCCCTAGGGGTCCTGACCAAAAAAGGACATCTTAAGCCATTAAAACAACGCCCACTACCAGATCCTCTCCCACTGAAACATAACCCGGCCAAATACTATGCTTTTCACCAGCAGCACGGTCATGACACTGATCAAAACTATATACTGCGTCATGAGATTCAAGATCTCATCGACAGTAAGATGATAGCACCTCCCCAAAAACCCAATGTCACTACAAATCCTCCCCCATCACATAATCAAGTCCCTCCACCTCGCTATATAAACCTCATCCACACATTGGCCGTCTCTTATGACTCCAATATATATATCACCTTTTCCCACCTATCTACATCGCCGTTGTTCATCCCTGAGAGCACGAACTTATGCATGATGAACACGTCTACACTCCAACCTAAACCCGTGGTGGTGACAATGGTAGATGAAGGAAGGTTAGCCTTGGTGGAAAATGTCAGTCCATTGCCCGAGGGCTCTGAGGACTTATCTAAAGGGGTGTACAACCTGTACTGCTATATTGTGCTAATTAATCAAGCTAAGCCGGAAGTGGTGTTGTTGGATGGGATGGAGGTCAGTGTAGTTCGAGAGGATGGCCCAAGTCAGGGATTAGATAATCTGGCTGACCTAGAGGAGGACATAGACAATTTGTAGTTCTTTGATGAGTAAGATCAAAGGAACGTACATATTGATTGGTTTGATCTAAACGGGTCAACAGACAATTCTGGGTGGTTAAGTGATGAACCCGATAGAGATGAGGGAACTGAATTGAAGTCAGAAGAACAGAAAGCAGGAATTGTTGCAATGGCTGGAATGGCCAATGGGAAGGGTAAATTGCCAAAAAACACCGGTGTAGAATAATTGGCTCAGGAACTGGGCATCATTAGTACTGTACATACAAAGCAAGAAGCCACACTGAAGCATTTTGAACAAGAAATGGGTGAAAACAACCGAAAAGCTAGAAAAGCCCAACACTCTGCGGGGGAGATTTATGACAAGAAGATAATCTGAATGGAGTCAGATAAATGCTTGTTGGTTGCTGAAGGAATCTAGTGGGATGACGACGACCTACGCCTGGCTTATACTAATGAGGATTGGGGTGAAGACCTTCCTGACAACACTTGGTATGTGGAAGAGGCCAACCATATGACAAGAAGTGGCCGATATTTCAAATCACCGCATTTGGACCAACCCGAGGCATCTGGGAAGGATAAAGAAGTCAAGAGGCAGAAGGAAAAACAATTGGAAGAAGAGGCTGTGTTGAAATAGTTGAAGAAGATTCAAGCTAATATATCTATCTGGGGTTTGCTTATGGCTTTGCGAGTGCATAGACAGGCTGTACTGTCGGCGATGGATAAAGCTAAGTTGTCCATTGACACTACCTCGAAACAACTGGTAGGATTAGTCTTCCCGGGAGGCACTGTGCCAACTCTAACCTTCTTAGACAATGAACTACCACCGGAAGGCTCTGCACACAACAAGCCTCCATACATATTAGTGAAGTGCCGAGAAAAGTGGGTACCAGTGGTATTGGTCGACACTAGGTCAGCAATCAATGTCTGTCCATGTCGCACAGCTTATGCTATTGGCTTGAGACCAGCAGATTTCGTACCTACAGCCCAGGTGATCAGAGCGTTTGCCAATACTAGCAGAAAGGTAATGGGAACAGTACAGATCAGAGTACAGGACGGCCCAGCTCAACAGGATATCGAGTTCCATGTCCTGGATGTTTCGGCCACTTTTAACTTACTACTTGGGTGACCCTAGCTGTACCAAGTGAAATCTGTCTCTTCCACCCTCTACCAAATGTTGAAGTACCTCCACGGGAAAGGGGTGGCCATAGTATTCGGGAATTCATCTATACATCCTCCACCAGAGGTAACTACGCTTGTGCTGGAAATAGTTCATAGCGAAACGGATGTTTTCCTCTCTGGATTTACCTTAGTTGAGGCCCGGATATTGCAGAACATTTTGGCTGTTAATGAGGGCTTATATGTCAGCGCCCAATCTGTATACCTCATGAACAACCTCCAACACGTGCCAGGAATGGGACTGGGAAGGAGTGGCCGGAAAGGCGTCACTGCATTGGCTGATATGCCACATAACCACATGCCTTTGGTCTTGGCTATACACCTACCAAAGAGGATTAGGTTAGGAATGGAAAAGAGACGGCCAACAGAGCCAGAGCTAAGCAGACCGGGAAGCGCTATGAGCTTGTGCACTGACCTATCCGGGGGACCCTGAATGTCTATTATGTTCTGGAAGGTGAAGACTCCCCATTCTGTGGTTTTCCCGAACCCTGGTTCAATTATGAGAAATAGTGGGTTCCTGGCTTTGAAACTTTCTTCGACTTGAAGCTGCAAGACAGTGATACAGAGGAAATGGCTAAACCAACTGCTGAAGCTGAGAAGAGCACAAAAAGTGATTCCAACAAGAGTGAGCTTGAAGTAAGAGCAGCACTGGCATGTCTCTTTTCGGATCCTCCAATCGACTCAGAGAGCTTGGGGGATAACCTGACCGTTTCCATGATCGGGGACCAACTGGGTGTGAACCCTGTTAGTAGCATTTTCGATGCATCTGATGCACCATCCCTCGTTGGGCAGTCGGAGCAGGGCTACCTAGCAGTTCTGAGTTAGGTAGTGAACCAGAATCTAATTCTATAGAGTCTGTGCAGTCGGAATCAGATTCTGGTTCTTCTAAGTTTGGGTCCGGTATTACTGGGGTTGATAACCCGGATGCCGAGGTTTTGTCCACACTGTCCTTTTCTTTTTCCTTTGAGTCGGTTGTAATTGAGGAATTGGATGAGCTTGACCTTATGAATAAGAATGCCACTGCAGATTCTGAGTATTTCTCTGTGCCTCTTGTTTATTGCATTGATCATGATTTTCAAAATTTTGATGAAAACGATAAGGAAGGAATTCCTCTACTTTTGAAAATTTTGATTAATCGAGAGGAGGAGAGGTTTGCAAAACCCCCTGTTGATGAAATCATTACTTTTATTGTGCGTACTGAGAAGGATCCACGTATAGTCCAGATTGGGTCCACGTTGTCTTCGGAGGAGCGCGAGCGCTTAGTCGCTTTATTATAGATTTCAAAGATGTTTTTGTGTGGTCCTACGATGACATGCCTGGAATAGATCCTAAGATTGTATAGCATCGGATCCCTCTTGACCCTGTGGCCCGACCTGTCAAGCAGAAATTAGGAGGATTGGGCTTTGAAGATTAAGGAGGAGGCCACCAAGCAGATAGACACAGGGTTCTTTCTAGTATCTAAGTATCCAACTTGGTTGGCCAACATTGTCCTACTGTTGAAGAAAGATGACAAAATTTGGGTGTGTGTGGATTTCAGAGATCTGAACAGAGCCAGTCCGAAGAACAACTTTCCTCTATCGTACATCGATGAATCAGTGGACTTCACTGCGGGTCATGCATTGCTCTGCTTTATGGATGAATTTTCCAGGTATAACCAGATTCTGATGGCACCCGAGGATAGAGAGAAAACTGTTTTCACTACGCCGTAGGAAACCTACTGCTGCAGAGTGATACCATTTGGGGTGAAGAATGCCGGGGCTACCTATCAAAGGGCTGCAACCACATTTTTGCATGATATGATCCACAAAGGGGTCGAGGTGTATGTGGACGACATGACATGTGATTGTCAAGTCCAAAGAAAGAGGGGGCCACTACACCACCTTGAAGAAATTCTTTCAACAGATCAGAGAATACAGACTGAGGTTGAATCCACAAAAGTGTACTTTCGGCATAACAGCAAGGAAAATGCTGGGTTTCTTGATTACACAGAGAGGCATCGAGGTAGATCCTTCGAAAATCAAGGCCATCCTAGAAATGCCACCACCAAGGACTGAAAAGGAGGTGCGAGGCTTTCTGGGTAAAGTGCAATTCATAAGACGATTTATTTCTAAATTAACCTTGACTTGTGAACCACTATTTGGTCTCTTGAAGAAAGGAAAGAAATTCTGATGGGCTGATCGATGTCAATTCGCTTTTGAGCAGATTAAGCAGTATCTTCAGAATCCGCTTGTGTTGTCGATGCCAGAGCCAGGGAAGCCTTTGATTTTGTATCTGTTAGTAACCGACACAATAATAAGATGCATGCGTGCTTGGGAATCTGAGGATAGGGTGGAGAAAGCCAACTATTACTTGAGTGAGAAAATGTTGGATTATGAGACCCGTTACACCCCTTTGGAGAAAGCTTGCTTAGCCTTGGTATGGGCTAGCAGAAAGTTGAGGCACTACTTGTTAGCTCACTCTGTAATTCTGGTTTCGAGATTAGATCCCATCAAATATCTCTTTGAGAAACCAGTGCTTACAAGTAGGCTACCCGTTGGTTGCTTCTTCTTTTCGAATTTGATCTGAAGTATGTCACTCGCAAGTCGGTCAAAGGGAGAGCTGTAGCGGAGTTCCTAGCAGATCACCTGGTAGAAGAAGATGAAGCGGTAGAATACCTGTTCCTAGATGAAGCTATTCTGCAAGTTGAGGAAGAGATTTAGACAATGTACTTTGACGGAGCATCTAATTAGTACGGTTATGGGATAGGGGTATTGCTGATAGCACTCGACAATTACCATATACCCTTAGCCTTCAAACTCTGGTTCAAGGTATCCAATAACAAAGCAGAATATAAGGCGTGTATTGCTGGTTTGGAAGCCGCCCTAGAACTAGGGGCAAAAGTGTTGGACATCATCGGGGACTCGAACTTGGTTGTGTCTCAAGTAAAAGGGGACTGGAAGGTCAAAGCAGAAAATATGAAGATCTATCACCAGACCTTGGACGTTCTGATTCCTAGGTTTGAGAAGTTGACTTTCACACATCTACTAAGAGAGAACACCAGGTTCGCTAACTCCTTATCAACTCTATCATCTACGATAGACATCCTATTTGGAGTCCGAATGCATCCGATCATCATTGAGTAGAGGTATATGCCGGCCTACGAGACTATCACCGTAATAGATGAAGCGCAAGATCAAAACCCTTGGTACTATGATATCTAGAACTTATTGGAAAAGGAGGTTTATCCACCAAGGACAAATGCCAAAGATAAGAGGGCAATACGGCAGATGGCCGTTCAATTTATCATCTGTGGAGGTAAACTGTACAATAGGGGTCATTTGGGAATGCACAAGTTGTGTGTCAACGTAGAAGAATCAAAGCGCCTAATGGAGGCCATCCATAAGGGAGAGTGCGGAGCGCACATGAATGGAGTAATGTTAGCCCAGAAGATTCTCAGGGAAGGTTACTACTGGTCTACTATGGAGGAGGATTGTATCGGTTTTGTTCGGCGATGCCACAAATGCCAAATTTATGCCAATCACATAAATATCTCGTCGTCGAAGCTGTACAACATGACTTCACCATGGCCTTTCCCAGTTTACGGAATCGACGTCATTGGCGTCGTTACACCGAAAAGGTCAAATGGGCAAGAATACATTATGGTGGCAATTGACTACTTTACAAAGTGGGTGGAAGCTCGGTCTTATGTAGTGTTAAAAGCAAAGCATATGGCTAAGTTCATCCAAAATAACAGCATTTGCTGTTATGGCGTCCTAAACGAGATCATTTCAGATAATAGGTCCCATTTCAAGAAGGAAGTGATTGACTTGTTGGAGAAATACAACGTGGCTTTTCATAAGTCATCTACATACCGATTGCAAACCAACGGAGCTGTTGAGGCCACCAACAAGACCATCAAGCATATTTTACAGAAGGTGGTTGAAACCTACAGGGACTGGCCAGACAAATTACCATTTGCACTCTAGGGCTATAGAACTTCAATCCGGACGACTACTGGGGCAACTTCTTATTCTCTTGTCTATGGTATGGAGGCTGTTTTGCCAATTGAAATAGAAGTACCATCACTGCGAGTTATGGCTAAGTGTCAAATAGCAGAGGCAGACTGGCAACATAGTAGGTTTGAAGAATTAATATTGTTTGATGAGTGAAGGCTAAAAGCATTGTACCATGTTCAGGGTTATCAACGCAGGATTGCCAGGGCTTTTAACAAGAAAGTTAAGGCTATGAATCTCAAAGAAGGGGCTTTGGTGCTGAAAGACAACTGAGCTTCCATCCATGACCCTAGGGGCAAGTTCAGACCCAATTGGACTGGTCCTTACATCATCAAAACTATCTAGTCGGGTGGAGCTGTAATTCTCATGGACTTGGATGGCCTAGAATTTTCCCAACCTATCAACATAGACAAGTTAAATAAATACTACCCCTAAGAGGCTCGCTAGGATGAAAACCTGGAAGGGTGACCTAGGCAAAAGTTAGAGCACAAAAAATTAGAAATAAAGAAAAATTGAGCTCTCAAGGTTGAAAACCCTAAAAGGCGGCCTTGGCAAAAGTTAGAGCGTAAAAGGAGATCGTTAATACTCGAGTGAACCCAATCGAACTATATAAGCCCTAATTCCTATCTTTAGGATACGTAGGCAACTTCATTCTGAAGTTCGGCCGTAAACACCTCCAATTCAACTGTTTTGTCCATATGTTTGATCGGGTCATCTTTGTTTGTTCTTTACCTGAAAGTTTGGTTGTGATCTCTACTCTGAGAGAAAAGCTGGTTACAGTGCTGAGCAATGCTACTCAGTCAAGGGGCAATTTGTGATCTTTGGATTCAGGGTTGTACATCTTGAGGATAGATTCCATGTGTGTCAAGTGGTGGTTCTTATCGAAAATGGTTTTGAAAAGTTTTGATAAAAGTTCACTTTGTTCAAATTTTACATTTTACAACTTAGACCATTTTTGGACCAAAAAAAAGTTTTCAGTGCTCACAGCTTCAATTTCATTGTTTTCAATACAAAGTTATCCAATTCTATATTCAAACCAAAGTTTCTTTTATTACATTCATAAAACTTGAAAAGTAAGATCAAAGCAATAAACTAGGGGGATAGATGAGTCGGGTGCTCCTGCGTCCCCCGCTTGTGTTTGTGGTAGCTTCTGATGCCAAAGTGGGCCCGAATTGTGCCTCATCTTCGAGCCAAGTCAGGCACTCGTCAAAAAGGGTGCATCTGAAACTAGAGGTAGGGGCTAGAAGCTCTCTTGTTCTCCAAGTAGTGAGGTACATAGCCAAATGCGAACCTCAGATTGGGAATGAAACCGAGTACTTTATCCCTTCTTCTGGGCAAGTCTGGTCATGCCCGAACTGACGTTGGAACCAGAACGAGAAGTAGAATATATAGTGTATAAGGCCATTTAGCTCAATGCCATGTTACTGAGTCATGCTATAGCTCATTTCGGTTAGATTAAGCTAAGGGCAACACCAAGCAATGTCAACAACAGACCTGTTGCACATCCAGTGGCACCACCATCCTTCATTCGGGAAATCCACTAGTTGTTGGCAGAAAAAGTACGCTCGAGCTGAGTATGTGGGGCAAAAGTCCAATACCTTCAGATTGTCCATTAGCCATATCTGGGGAGGGATGAAAGAAAAGAGAGATTAAAGGATAGAGACATGTATGTTGAGAGAAAAGTGAGAAAAGGGCTTTGAGAGAAAAACAGAGCATGAATGTCGAGTGATGTAAGAAACACATATTAGAAAGGATGGGAAACATTACCTGAAGAAGTAGTGGACTCCCTACGAATTTGTTGGTCTCTCGTCGATGAAAGGTGTCTAAGCCTATCAAAGTCTCAGCCAGCACCAAGCCAATGTAACTCTTACCCTCTTTCAAACCTTGGGCCACTTCAACTAGCCGAATGCTAGACCCACTGAAACTAGGGGCAAGAGGGAGATGAGCCAACAAACACAAACAAAGGGTGTGTTGCCGAAAACCCCGCCAAAGGAGATCGCCTGGGTCGCCGACTTCAGAAAATCGATGGATCAGGCTGGGAATATCCAGTTCACCATTGTGAACCAAGGATCGAGCTTTATGTAGAGTAAGCCCTCACATCCGTCCCAAAGCTTGGATGTGGCCAAAGCGGGGTTGAGGTAGGATTTCCTCATCGTGCTGGGATTCCATTAACACTTGGAATTGCTCAATTGTCGGGCATATTTCTTGTCCCCCAAAGTTAAAGACGTGTGTAATCGGGTTTTAGCATCTAGCTGCAACATGAAGGAATGAAAAACAAAGCGGAGAACGACTCAACGGAGAATAGTGCATTTAAGCCAAAACCCCAAAAATTCACCTTTTTCAAGCATCCAGAGTTACAATTCAATTCGAGAGTTTTTCGACGAAAAACAACTCCATTTGTGAAGAATTTCCAGCTGAAATAAAGAAACTACGATGCTCAATCTTTTGTAGAAGATAAGGTAATGAATGGAAGCCAGGTGTCAACAATCTAGAGGTTTTACATATTGGTGGCCGGCATGCTACTTTTATGGCCGGTAGGCCACTATTGATGGCCGGCAAAAGGTATTGATGGCTAGCAGGCCCTCTTTTATGGCTGGCATGTGGCCGGCAACCCCTTTTTGTGGCCGGCAGTCTCTCACTTTGACCTGCTGTCCACCTTTGTGCAGAACAGTGCTGGAAGCATGTGTTTTGTTCTGCTTTTAGTCTGTTTGTTTTGAGTTCTTTTGATTTTAGCAAGTTTTCTATTTTTGTATGTCATTTGTTGTGGCATAGTTTTGCTTATCGAGTTGTATGTTGTTCTGTTTATCGAGTTGGCATAGTTTTGCTTATCGAGTTGTTGTTGTGTTGTTTATCGAGTTCGTATATTGGGTTTTTTTTTATTATTTATATTTATTTCAATTGTTGGTCGGTTCATTGCCCGATTAAGAATGTTGTGCCAATATAAGTGTTCAGTTTTCATTATCAAAGTCAATTTTCATTTTCATGCAATGCGGTGCTCATGATGCAAAATAGAACACTTTTTCATAAAAACTAGTTTTTATTCTAATCATGGTTGATTTTACAAAAGTGCAGTACAAGTTTTTAAAGCAAATAAAACTTGTCTAAAGCTATACATATGCTAATGCTACTAACAAAAAGAAGCTAAGAAAAAATACAAGAAAATCAGCACTAGCCATCTCAGGCTCGAGAGGCCCTCTTCATCCTCTTCCTGGGTAGGGACTCAGAGCTGTCTCCATCAGCACCGCTATCTGGCTCAGATACTGAGCCGGAACTGGAATCATCACCACTCTTCGCCTCAGAGCCCGACTCAGCATCGCCTCTACTCTTAGATCTAGAGCCACCGTCATCTCCACTCTCAGAGGACTTAGACTGTAGACTCACTGCCTGCTCGGAGCCACTGGTCTCGGCATCGTCGTCACTCAACACTGGCTCTAAAGGGCTCCTCCAGCCTCGACCATGATGCTCCTCTCAGCCACGTGCTGGAACCCATCTCTTCCTCCCCTCTGCTGCTCAAGGAGGTAGTGATGGTATAGGCACAGCTGCCACCGCTAGTGCTCTCGGTAAGGCTGGAACCAAAAAAAAAAACACAGTATTGATGTATCAGATACGAAATATGGTTGCAGATGCAATATGATGAAAGTGAAAGAATGCAATGACCCAGATACAGTGTAGTACAGTATGTCGGTGCAGCATGTCAGTGTGTTGTGACAAGGGGCAAAATGTATATTGTGGTATGAGTATCAGTGTTTCAATGAGAATGGTGTGTACAACAATGTGAAAAATACTAAATTGCGGGCAGAGAATAGGGAAAATACTTGGATGCCCTGAAGACTAAGCAGTGCCTCCCTCTTCAGTATCATGCTCTCGAATGACGCTACTAGCTCAAGAAATCCCTCAGTGTACCCCGGGGGTTCCTGCAAATGCATTAGGAATGATCAGTATCTGGAAAGAACGAATATTAGAAAGAGAATGGAAAACTAGGAAAGATGTGGTACGTACCGGAGGTGTGTCGCGAGCTTTGACGTATCAATGTCCGGCCTCTATTGGCTCGATTAGAATCTAATAGGATGCCCTGGCCGGCCTCCAACATGTTAGTGTGGTCGAGATCTCTGGCCAACCAGTAGCCTGTCCCGCAGGAGGAACCCCTCCAGTCCTAGCCCTTGTCGGTCGAGTCCTACCTATCATAGGGGCACCCGCCGCTCTATCTGCACGAGCACCCGTCAAGGGAGGCATTAGGTGTGTTTGGATGAATATCGCATAATACCTCTCCCCGAGGAAGTAGTCAGCATCCAGGCCCCCAGTGAAGTGAATCATCTCTTGGGAAAAGAGGCTCTCCGTGGCCCTCATAGATGCTGGAGGCGTCATGGGAACTACTGGCTTAGGCAAACCCAAGGTCTAGCGCACGAATCACCCACCTAGAAACCAAGCTTGGCAAATTGGGCCCTCTAGTAGAAGTAAAAAACGGGATGCCCCTCGGCCACCAGTATACTAGTCTATAACTCTAGCTGGCATCAACACCCAAAGATGCCAAGCGATCTGCAAATAGGGTTTATACAGATGGTTAGTCATCGTTAGTTGTTGATAGATCAAAAATAATTGTGAATTTTGGGTTACCTCGCTGGTAACTACTATGTCAAAGTACCGATGGAAGAATGCGAAGGTCTCCCGAGTCCTTCGCAGGCATCTGCCGTCATGCCGGTGAGAATATGGCACAACAAGAAGCATCTCTACCTCTGGCTCTAGGGCAAGGATTGGGAAATATACGTATTCCCATAGCTACATGGAAAAGACAACAGTAAGTATACAATGTACAAATACAGAAGATATAGAATGTGCAATACAGAGAGCGCAGTATATAAGTGTAAACAATGCAGTATGCAATGCATAGAAAGTGCAAAGCAGAAAGCACAGAAATGGCAGGCAGAAAATGTAAACCAAAAATGTAAAGCGTATCTCCCAAGCTCGCCAATAGCCTTTGACTCTATCTCCCCCCGTGCGGGATGTCAAGCTCATATAGCCATACAATGTAGCTGGGCTAGCACTGTCCCAATCATAGAGCTGGACCTGAGATAAGTCCACCAGAGCGCTTAGGAGATATAACCCTATAGTGTTCTACCTGTTTGCAAACAAGGTAGTGCCGAGTAGGAACATCAAGAAGCCTCAAACGTAATGCTCAGTCTCCTCTAGGGTCTCTGGCTCTCTCCCTCATAAATGCTTGGTGAACCAACTATATCGTACCGTCCCTGGTCGAAAAAGAGGTGGGCGTGCTCCCAGTAGATTTAGCCAGGCAGCCTCCAACTCGCCCACATCCATATCGTAAAGGATTCGATGATCCCCTACTTTTACACCCGTGAGCATGGCGAAGTCATACGAAGTCATCGTCATCTCCCTAGTAGTAGAGAAGTGAAAGGAGTTGGTGGTATTTCACCACCGCTCCACTAATGCACCAAGAAGCGGGTGACTCGCGATATGACACGATAGGTCCATGCAGTATAAGTTGAAGTTGGCCTCTTCAATAATATAGCGGACACCGGCAAGGAGCTCTATATACCAGTCCCTCGTGGATGTGGCTCCATAGCCCCTGATAGCACAAGAGTTTTCCTGTAATTAGAATAGTGATATGCAGTGATATGAGAATAAGAAGATGAAAAGGCAGTGTAAGAAATACAGTGTAACAGTGTGATCAAGGCAAGAAATGCAGTGTAAGTATTAAAGTTAAAGTAAGGAACACAGTTCAAGCAAGAAATGCAATGTACAGTGAAGAAAACATGAGAATACAGTGTATACCTCTGTGGCACCATTCGACAAGTGGGAGCATGGCTCCCATAGCAAGAGATCCTCTGGCGCACATCGCGCGAACTCTCTGAAGTGCCTGATACCCCCGGGTGGTAGCACATGTGTTTGAGGATGGTATGTCGTCGGATCAAAGGGTCAAATCCCTAGTGGTAGTAGCACTAGCTCAGGCTCTGCCTCCATCTCTGGAGACAATTGGGGTGGGACCTCTGGGGAAACTTCGTCATGAGGTATGCCATCCACCATCTGGAAAGAATATGAGAAAGTGGTTGAAAAATGGAGGAAAAAGGGCAAACTTACAAAAAGTCAACTCTAAGAGAGAGAAAGTGGACGAAAAAGTTAAAGCCCGAGAAAAGGTGTGAAACCCAAGAGAAACTCGAGGGGAATAAGCCTCAAAAGGTGAAACTCCAAGAAAAAGCACCAAAATCAAATTTCAATCGGTTCGAAACGGAGTAAACAAAGAGGGTTTAGTGAATAAACTTCAATGCGTAGAAAGCACGGATGTAGAGAAAATGAGTGCCTAAAGAGAGAGGGAGAAATATTTCGACCCTAGAGAAGTGAGGAAATGAAGCGTGGAGGTGTATACTTAAAGACTCGAGACAAAATGACAAGATTGCCCCGAATCCGGCACGGGTGGCCGGCAATGATCATCAGTGGACGGCAGGTGGCCGGCGGTCTCCTATTGTGGCCGGCAAGTGTCCTGTGGCCTCCCCTGTGGTCCTCATGCTGCTTTGTGTCCTTGGTCTGCAAGAAGTATACAAGCAGTTCCCTTTTTGGTTCAATACGTCTCTACGGAAGCTCAAAGTTGTGTTTTCGGTGCGGGATGTTCGTCACTTGTCAACATGAGAGAGGTGTATCGTTTTTTAAAAATAAAACATATTACAACTCTTCTGAGTGGTAAATCAAAAGTTGCTATTGAATTGGTTTTGTCAAATTATGCTTTTGTCGTTGCATAGAATATGCATTTCTTTGTTGTTGCCTAGAATGTGCACTTCACATATATTGTTGCATAAAATGCGCATCTCATTATTGCATAGAAAATGCTTTTTCTCTCGTCACATGGAACATGCTTTTGCTTTTGAGTTATGCATGGAATATGCTTCCGCTCTTATATTATGCATGGAATATGCTTTCGTTTTTGTTTCTCTCGTGGAGCTTGCCATTGTATCTCGATTGTTTGTCTTGCATTGAACATGCATTCGTATTGTATCGCATTTATTAAGTGTCTCTCCTACACATGCATGATATTGTATGTATAGTTCTTTTAGAGAAGTTCCAGGTTAAATCATTCGTGCCCTTCGAATTGTATCCTTTTACATCTTCCTCCTCTCACGTGCCACGTTAGGATAGCTTCAATTAAATACATTCGGGGTGCGCCCTGTTGTGCACACCACCCCTTCCTCCTATCGTGTGAGACGCGTTAAGATTGCTTCGGTTAAAAACATTCGGGTGTGCCCCGATGTTCACACCACCCCTTCCTCCTCTTGCGTGTGATGCATTAGGATTGCTTCAGTTAAAAACATTCGGGTGTGCCCCGGTATTCACACCACCCCTTCCTCCTCTCGCGTGAGACGCGTTAGGATTGCTTTCGGTTAAAAACATTCGGGTGCGTCCTAATGTTCACACCACCTCCTCCTCCTCTTGTGTGAGACATGTTAGGATTGTTTTGGTTGAAAACATTGGGGTGCATCCCAATGTTCACACCACCTCTTCCTCCTCTTGCATGAGACGCGTTAGGATTTCTTCAATTAAAAACATTCCAGTGCGTCCCGGTGTTCACACCACCCTTCGGTTAAAAACATTCAGATGCATCATGGTGTTCACACTCCTTTTGGTTAAAAACATTAGGGTGTGCCGGTGTTCACACCACATCTCCTCCTACCGTGTAAGATGCGTTAGGATTGTTTGCATCGGTTAAAAATATTCGGGTGCGCCCGGTGTTCACACCATCCTTCCTCCTCTCACGTGCAACGCGTTAGGACCTCGGTTGAAACCTCGGGTGCACTTGACGATTATGTCACTCTTTGTCTTTCTTGCGTGTCGCGTAGTTAAGCTTTAATTTTCTTACATCCTTTCTACATGAAATGTGGTTTTGCTCATGATACCCACGCATGGCTTGTTTATTTACTTACTTCTTTTCATGCTTGAGATTGCTACACCTTGTTTCAGTTCCTTTAAATGTGGCATTTTCATTGCATAGCATTTGCATTCAAATGATTCATTGCACAGCCTCATTGCATGATCATAACTTATGCTCCTACATCGTGCATATCGCTTCCATCTTGCCCCAGAACTACGCTGGTTTGATTCCTTGCAAAGGGATACGTAGGTAGACTACGGGGCACAACCATTTGTTTTTGACTTGTTTGTTTGTCCAAGACTTCGACCATGTCATAAACGGGTCATCTTTGGGCTTTGACCTTTGGTGCCTTGCCGACCCTCTTTTGTGCCTTGCCAGCCACCACTGTGCCTTGTCAGCCAGTGATGTGGCCTGCTGGCCACTGATGCCTTTTTGCAAATATTTTCTTGACAGTTGTTCCAACTGTTGGCACAATGAGCTTTATCACCATACATGTGTATAGACTGATTTAACTCAACCAAATGCATGTTTTTCTCTATATATGGGGTGTCCTCCCTCATTTTTTAAGATTAGAAAAGTGGGGACCAAAATATCTCTCTCTCTATATATATATATATTTTCTCTCTCTCTCTCTCTTGCAATTTTGTGCACACTTGCCTAGTTATATCACTCTTTTGCATGCACATCCTTAACCAAAATTGATTACCTTTGAACTGAGGTCTCTTAAGGTCTTGTTGGAGCTCTTCAAGTTGGTTTTGACTTGTATTTGTGCCTAAAGTTGTACTTGGCTTCAAGAGGTATAACACTTTCCTTTTAAACTTGTTTTAGTACACTTGTTTCTCTATCTTTTTCCACTGTTTTTGGGCCATTTTTGAGCAGTAAAAATCTTTGTCTTAATAGGGTGAAATTGGTGTTTTAAGCCATTTAAGGTTAGGGGCGTTCACGCACCCTTGTTTATTTCTTGCTTCTAAGGCTTTTGTACCTTTGTTTCCCATTTTTGAACCAACCTTTTTTAGGCATGTAACCACTGAATTTCAGAGTATTTTCGGTGGCAGAAAACATGTTTTGAAGGCCAAAATTGGAGGGTTTAGTTTCCCCTCCTTGTGTCTTGTTTGCTACCCTAGTTAACTCCATGTGTTAGCATGATTTTCTAGCTTTTTATAGCTACATTCCACCATGTTTTTGCCTTTGTTTCAGACTGCTTTAGCTCTATTTTGGGTTGTTTGGGTCAGTTAAGTCTTGTTTTGCATGGTTATAGTGTAAAGGTCCTCACAAGCTTGGTGTTTTAGGCCATTAGGCACCCCTTGTTTGAGTTGATTGCATGTTTTGGTGTTGTTTTGCACTTCATATCAGTAGCTAAAGCTCTGTAACCTCCCTCATTTCTTCACTCTTTATTTGTTTTGAAGGTTGTTTCAAACTTGAGATTCTTTAAGCTTGAGATTGAGGTCCATGCTTAATGGTTTAATCCTCTTTTGAGGGTTCATTACCAACAGCATGAAACTTCTCTCATGCCTTAAACCACCCCTTGGTTGACAGTTCTTTCACTATGGAAAACTCTCACCAATGGACTTAATTGACTAAGTAATGGTCAGTAATTAAAATGAGCAAATAAAAGTGGCAAGTAAAATTGTGCAAGGTAAGCATTTGTTTGTGTTGCATGTGTTCAATCGGACGTTAATTGAACATAAGGAGAATTGGGGAATTTCATACTCAAAGTGATGAAATGTGTCAAGTTTCCAAGGTCTCCATTGCCCTTGATCATGCATGATATGGTGATGGTTGTTGAGTCTTATTTGTGCATTCATTAACTTGTACATCTTGGTTTTTTGGCCATTATACAATGAAATTTCTTGGTTGGTGGTTTTGGAACGAAATGTATCACTCATTTGAGATTATTTTGATGATAAGGAAGGATACAGAGTACAAACAACCTGTGAGAATACCATCTCTTTGCCCTGTTTGCTCTTTGTTGCAGCAAGGAAAGGTGTGTCATCAGTGGCCGGCCGGCCACTGCTACTGGCTGGCAGGCTATCAGTGTTAGACGGCAACCCCTTAGTGGTGGCCGGCCGGTCACCTCTTCTGGCCTGCCAGCTACCAATGAATTTTGAGCAGTATGCTTGCGAGGCATGGTAGAGTTGATCTGGAGAAGGAAATAGTGCAAAGGTTATGCAAACGAGGCTTACAAGGGTAGACAGCGGATGTTCTTCGAGGTGGAAATCAAGCATGCATGGGCCTCCCTCGCTTCCTGAGACAAGTTATCTTGTCAATTAGTTTAATTTAATTAGTAGTCTATGATTAGCCTATTTTGTAATTTAATTAGTTTGTGTTGTACTCTTTAATTAGTTAGTTGTAGCTAATTAATTTGTGTTGTAATTATTCAATTAGTTAGTTAACTAATTACTTCAAGTGTTGTAATAATTAGTTAAATTAGTTTAGCTATTTATTCAGTTTTGTAATAAATAGCTTAATTAGTTTAGTTTAGCTAGCTAGTTAGTTTTTATTCATTCGGACTCTCCTTCATGAGAGAATGATGTAATAATGTGTATGTCTTCCAACTCCACGTCTTTTTCCCTTTTATTTATCCGCTTTTGATTGTTAAATTAGGAGCATCACGTTTCGTTTAACATACCTTATGCTTGCATCCATCGTATTGCATGCACCGAGGCTCGGCACATCATTTTAACTGCATTGTCATTTCAATACTTCGATGAATACGTGCTTAGACCGCATGTTATCAAAATCGATCCATAAGCCATATTAGTAGCCGAGCCTATTAATTGCATATTGCATGAGCTACATTAGACATCTTGCATAGTTAGGAATCATGCATATTTTTCTAACTCATATCTTCTTGGCTTGGAGTACTAGGTGAGTTTTTAATGCTTTAGCATACTTGCATGAGTTTAAGTGATTTCCATATCTAGCATGCTTGCCATGAGGCTAAGTGCTTATTTGCTAAACTGCTTGAATGCCTGTGGATGAAGGCTTGTTGCTTGAATTAGAACGATTCAACAAATATGCGTTTTAAGCCCCCCTTTGTTGAGTGGCAAATCAATTTTAAGCCCATTATGATTGGTGGCAAATTCGCAAACTTTGAGCCCATTTGAGGTGGCAAATTCAAACCCTTTTCCCGAATCAAACATGAAACTGAATTGTTCCAACTTGAGCAAACTAGTTTATACTTGTTTGTGCGCATCACATAATAAAGCTAGCTTAATAACAGGAACAAGAGCACATAACGTACATAAAAATCATATCAAGATTAGTAGAGGCCGATCTTTGATCGGGTGAGGGGTGGTGCTCAATTCATGACCTTCCCCTCCCCTACCTAAGTTCCCGAGCTAAGTGTAGACGTCCCCGAACGCCCCGGGAGGGTTGAGCTCCCGTTCTGTTCATTTGGGGTCACTACAGCTCGGACTCTTAAAATGTCACGGTTTCTAATCTGAACCAAAGAGTCCAAATCCGGCAAATTGTTTTGAGAAACTGATTTTTGAAAAAGTAGTGCCAAACATAGACTGCTTTGCCAGATACAGAGTCACCACGTAAATATTTTATTTTGGGAAATTTAGGAAACCCTGACTCGGTGCCAAAAGGCCACGTGTCCGTCATCACCAAAGTTGCTTTGGCTCGGGAACTTGGGTACGATTGGGGAAGGTCACTTCGTGAGCACCCCCGCTCGCCCGGTCATAGACCGGCCTCTACTAACCATGATATCAATTTTTGGAAAACATTGTGAGTTCTTATTCCGGTTATTAGCCTAGGTTACTATGTGATGCTCACAACATATAAATATAGACCGGGTCGCCCAAATTGGAATGAAACATTTCATGCTTGTTTTTTTGAAAATGGTTTGCTACCCGCAGGTAGGCTTGAAACATTTGATGATTTATCCCAATTCAGATAACCCAACCTTCATCCACAGGCATTCAGGCAGTTATATCAGATAAGCACATAGCCTCATGGTAAGCATGCTATTCATGGCAGCACTCACACGCATGCAAGGATGCTAAAGCATAAAACTCACCAAGTACTCCAAGCCAAAATAGAAATTCATTAGAAATTATGCATGATCCTAACTATACAGAAATGCCTAATGCAACACATGCAAAATGCAATTATAGCAGGCTCGGCTATTCTAAGATGGCATATGGAATGCTACAGCTAACATGTATTCAATTTGGAATTGAAATACAAATGCAGTTAGTATGGTGCGCCGAGCCCGGTGCATGCAATACAGATGAATGAATGCAAACATGCTGTCATACTGTATGCTAATTTAAATATGCCCTAATCTAACCATCATAAGCGGATAAATAAAAGGGAGAAAGACGTGGGGTTGGAAGACATACATCACACTCACCCACACTTATTACAATTATGCCCTCGTAGAGAGGGTCCGAATAAATAACACAGTCCAAATATTACAGTCCCGAATAAAAGAATATTACAGAAAATCCTAATTAATTAATGAATTAACTAAGAAAGCAAGTAAAACTGGCGTGCAGGCCAGGGACTGCCTTGCTTCTGATGGATGATGCATGTCCGGGTTGTCTTGCGCGGAAATCCACCGGAATGCCCCAATTAGCCTCTGTTTACACCTGTTCTTGAAATGAGTGCCAAGTCCCAAAAAGTTGCTGATTCTGCGTTTTGCTGCAACAGAGAGCAGGAAAGGGGCATAGCAATGTATTTGCACAGATATATGCATGTCTCGATCCTCGTGCCACCAATCACGCATACCGAGGCATGATGGCAGAGGAGTCGAAATGCACAACTCGATATAGGATGAATGCACATGAAACTACAGCTAAAACCTAACTCCATCATGGATAATCCGGAGTGTCGGCGACTGGGGAATTGAGACACATTCCGTCACTCGGAGTACGAAACGTACCTCGTTTCTCGTGCCCGGGCTAACTCCTATTCCGAACACGATGCAATATGCATGATATGCATGAAATGCAACTAAGATGCAATCCTAACATACATAATGTTATGAAAATGAGGTGCCTCGAAATACGTGCACGCGGGCACGCGAACCGAGGAAATGATATGTGTCTCGAAATGCGTACACGCGGGCACGCGAACTGAGGCAATGATATGTGTCTCGAAATGCGTGCATGCGGGCACGCAAATTGAGGCGATGATAAGTGTCTCGAAATGCGTGCACGCGGGCACACAAACCGAGGCGATGATATGTGTCTCGAAATGCGTGCACGCGGGCACGCAAATCGAGGCGATGATATGCAATGCAAATGACATGGAAAATGCAACATGGACTCATACTAACATGAGAGAGCCTCAGCCACTCTCACATAAGAAGCCGGTTGATGAAAATGAAGTTCCTCGAAATGCGTGCACACGGGCACGCAAACCGAGGCGATGGCGGAATGTGATGAAATAACATGGAAATGACAAATGGGCTTACACCAACACGAATGAGCCTCAGCCACACTCACATAGGGTGCCGGCGGGTAAGAATGGAGTGCCTCGAGATGCGTGCACACGGGCACGCAAACCGAGGCGATGACAATATGTTATGAAATGACATGGAAATGACAAATGGGCTTATACCAACATGAGTGAGCCTCAGCCACACTCACATAGGATGCCGGTGGATAAAAATGAAGTGCCTCGAAATGCGTGCACATGGGCACGCAAACCGAGGCGGTGGCAAAATGTTATGAAATGACATGGAAACATGATATGGGCTTATACCAACATGAGTGAGCCTCAGCCACACTCACATAGGATGCCGGTAGATAAAAATGAAGTGCCTCGAAATGCGTGCACACGGGCACGCAAACCGAGGCGGTGGCGGAATGAAATGCAACATGGCAAAAATGATATGCAAGCATACTAATGGAATTTCAGCATTAAAATATGGGCGAAAACAGTCCCGAAATGAAGCGAAATGACATGAAATGCAAGGAAATGTCCCGAAATGCAACACTAGGCACCCGAAATGGCCTATAGCTATGCTAAACATGCACAATATGGACATGCAATGCAAATACAGAAGCTAGACAGTCCCAAAAGATGCACTTTCACAGTTATAAACATGGCCAAACAGCAAGTATAGGTAGGGGAAAAATAGCATGCAAGAATAGGGGCCCAAAGAGGGGTAATGAAGCAAGTGGTATAAGCAAAACCCAAACTGAAACATTTCCTTCTACAACACTGAAGAGGGACTAAAAATATGAATATTTACAGTATATGGAAGACCTCAAATCAGTATACAAACATGCTAAAAGTGTGATGCAAAATTAGGCTCAAAAGTGGCTACAACATGAAGTATACAAAGTAATCACCAAACAGCCAAAGACCCTTAATAAAACATGTAGAATGGACCAAAATAAGCACTTTTATAGAACTGTAAAATGGCCAAAAACAAAATCATGGTAGGATAACTAAACATGCAATAATGGGGAATAAAAGAGGGATATAACATGAAGTGACCTATGGAGGCCCCAAATGGTGTTGAGCCCTTCTTCAATGTTGAAGAGGGGCTCAAAATATGCCTAATATCAGTTTACAACATGCTCGAAAATAAATTGCTCATGGGCCAAAAATAGCATGCAAAACTATGACATACAAGAGGGTCAATGAAGCAAGTGTGTCATGGAGGGCTCAAACAGGGTTGAGCCCTTAATGAAAGGTGAAGATGAGCTCAAAAGAGGGCCCTTTTCAGTTAGGGCCGGAGCTTGAAACAAAAAGAAAGTGGGGCTTACAAATAGATCAAGAAAAAGGGTCAAAAGGGTAAAAGCATTACTTACCCTTGAAGACTCAAACTTTTGTTGCTTCTTGGATGAATTTGCAGCTTCTTTGACCTTTGAGAAACCTTCCTTGTTGCTGGAAATGAGATGGTGGTGGTAGAGCTTGGTGGTGTAGAAGGAATGATGGTTAGGGACTTAGGGTTTTTTGAAGAAATGAGAGCTATGGAGATGGAGTTGAGTATGGGGACTTGAAGAACAATTTTTCTAACCCTTGTAAGTGAAGCCACCAGCTGCTTATAAGGGTTCAAAAGGGGGTGTAAAGGTGGGGGAAAAGGAGAGCAAAATTCCCCCACAAAATATCCCCCGGATAAATATCTTGTCTGGGGGATATTGCCCCACAGTTGTAAAGTGCACAGTGCAAGGAACACGGCCGGCCTATCACTTTTGTTGCAGGTGAATGGCCGGCCACACCATCTAGCCGGCCGGCTAGGGGTCAAAAGGTTCAATCATATTTTCTGGCCGGCCAACAACTGGGGAGGTACTCCTATGTGTGTACAACACAACCATGTGGTTAAAATTCCAAGAAAGTGGGTCCAAGGGGTTCAACATTGGCTCGGAAAGAGGGGGTCAAAAGGGTCAAGTTGAATTACTGGCCGGCCATGAACTTTTAGGGGCCTCTCATGTGTGTAGATCACAGATATGTGGTTCAAAGTTCAAGAAAAAAGGTCCAAGGGGTTCAACATTAGCCCGGAAGAAAGGGGTCAAAAGGGTCAGGTAACCTTAATGGCCGGCCACCAACTTTTAGGGGCCTCCCATGTGTGTAGATCACAGATATGTGGTTGAAAGTTGGCAACACTAACCCTAGGGTGTTCAACATTAGCCCGGAAGTTGGAAAAACGGGCGCCGGGAGGCTCCGGAGGAGAGATAACTGGCTGCTGCAACAATTGCTGGCCTCCCACTCTTCAGTGACCTCTCCAGTGATAAAACAGAGGTACCTGCCAAAAATGAACGAAAACCGTTGCAAAACGAATGTTCGGGAGCCAAAACACGCAGTTCGGGGTCCCGAAAATGGGTTGTTAAACACCGAAAGTGGCGTTCGGCCACGAAGTGGGTTTCTCAGACCCCAGTGTCCCTCAAAAGGGATGAAATAGGAAGTATGCCAGAAATCAGAGCAATAGGAGATGGTTAAGCGGTCTCGAACCGAGGCACACGGCCTACGGTCCCGAAAACTGGAAACCGGACTCCGAAATGGGCAAAATGGCCTACGGCCACCAAATGTAGCCTACGGACATCGAGAGATGGTCTACGGGACCTCTCCCTCCCCTCAGGAAAAGAAACAAAGAAAACCGAGTCTGGTTCGCAAACCGAGGCAAGGTACAAAAGAGGGTTCGGAAGTCCGGAGGCAGGGCTCACGGCCGCGACTCTGAAACTTCTGAACAAGCACATTATGCAACATCACCAAGCGCTCAATCGGTGACGTCTGAGTCTTAAGGTCGGTCAAAAATGGGGTGTCTACACTAAGGTAACTTTGGTGATGATGGAAATGTGGCATTTGACATGAGTCATGGGTTTCCTAAATTTTCCCAAAAATAAAATATTTAGGTGGCGACTCTGTAATTGGCAAAGCAGTCCAATTTTGGCATTTGTGATTCTAAAATTAATTTTCCCAAAGATTTGCCAGATTTGGACTCTTTGGCGTTTATCGATTTCACATTGCACTTGTGAGATTAGATTCAGAACCGCGGAGGTCCAAACTGTAGGGCTTTCTTTCAAACTTCCGAAAGGGGGCGCGAAGACGCTGAGCTACATGACCACTCAAGTGAATAGCACCACCCTCCCAATACTTTTGCAAGCCTGTAACAGTACTGAGAGTTCCCAAAGACCGCTCGCGTGCAAGAAACATCGTTCGAGCGAAGAATGCCGCACTCCCAATAGTTTGCAGACCTGCAAAAGTGCTGGAAGCTCAAAGTTTGCTTGAGCGTACGAAACTTAGCTCAAACGATCAGGCCAAAATCTAGGCAGCAATAGTTTTGAAAAACTAACTCCTAACTTGTTCTAAATGCAACAATAACATTCTAATAACCAAACTCAACAAGGAATAAGATGAAAGAAGACACAAACACCAATCAAGACAAGAAATTCGGATCCAAAACAATGAATGGGTTGGGTTTAAACTAGAATCGGTATACAATCTTTTAAATGGAAAATCCAAAACAAAATTTTATAAGTCATATGTCATTTGAAATTTGAAATTTGAACTTTGGACTTTGGAATATTTAAAATTTAAAATATGAAATTTAGTAATGCTGTGGTGATCGTATTTGTCACGCCCTAATTTTCAAAGATTAATTAGGCAGAAACTAATTAATCTAAGCGTGATATTTTTGAAACAAATTCCATTCTTATTCATTTAATTACCAAAAATCTTTTTTGTTGATAATCTTCTTTGCTTTTCGAAAGTCCACACTAGAAAATACCCATAATGAACTTTATTTCAAAAGAAGGTATAATTGAAGAGTTAAATGATAGTATCATGGACAGAAACCAAAAACCCCCTCTTTGTATAATGCATTCAATATGACACATTCTTTACAAACAAAATTCTTCACAGGCTTTCAATAATAATGAGGGTTTTGCCATTACAAAAGAAGGGCACTCAACCAAATAAAATACATAAAGGCCCAAAGTCGAATATAAAAAAGAAAATATAAGCACTCTGGCTCGCCACCATGTTACAACAATAATGTGACAAAACATTATGTCTGAACCTCAAGTCGGATACACCCATTTGCAGTTGTCTAGTAGGGGGTGAGCAAACCACACTGTAAACACCCTATTTTTGATCGTCCTCGAGACTTGGATGTCATTGTTTGAACACTCAATCATTTTGTATGCTTGTGTTTGTTTTGAGTGCTTGAAGATCTGGGCCGGGTGCCTCGTCTTTGAGCCTTCGAACCTTATCTGATTTGTGCTTGGTTGTGGACCAAGAGCTTGTTGTTTCAAGTCTGGATAAGAGGGTGGCCTGTCTGCTAGCCCCATAGCCTATCGGCCATGACTTGTGCCTGTCGGCCATCAGTGGTGGTCGGTCGGCCATGTTGGTGGCCGATCGGCTACCAATAGTGGCCGACAACCATTTTCCTCCTTTTTTAGATATTTGTTTGCCAATTGTGCCAGTTGTTGTTCATTAAAGTGAATTTCTATACACGTGTATGGTAGGATGATTTCAAGCTTCAACCTTGGTTTTCTATATATAGGGGGTGCTCTCCCCTATTTAGAGGGGTTAGAAAATTTGGATGAAATTTCTCTCTCTCTCTCTCTCTCTCTCTAGAATTCTGTATCTTTCTTCGTATGTTGTGCCTTAAAGCCTAGTCTCTCTACACCTTTGCATATCAAGCCTTAACCAAACACTCTTACCTTTGAGCTAAGGTTCTTTGGAGTCTAGTTTGAGCTCTTGAAGAAGGTTTGAGCTGGAATTTGAGGTTGTTTTGTGCTTGAGCTTCAAGAGGTAGTTCACTTGCTTAGTGTACTAGCTTTGACAACTTATTTTGTCATCCTTTTGTATTTTTTTTTTTTTTGAGCAAGTTTTCAACTACAAAAAACTCTATTTTTTGAGGCTTAATATGATGGTTTGAGGCTATTTTGTGCTAAGGGGTAATCCACCATTCTTGTTGCTTAATTGTGTAGACTTTTGCACCATCTGTTAGCATATTCAAACTAAACATTTTGGGCCTTTAAAACACTGAAATTCAGAGTTATTTCAGTGGCAAAAACCTTGTTTTAAAGTCCAAAATTAGAGGGGGTAGCCTCCCCTCCTTGTGTCCTTTTTGCATGCCTAGATAGCTTAACATATGAGTATGTTTTTCTAGCATTTTGTACCTTAATCTCAACATGTTTTTGCTACTGTTTTGACTGGTTTTAGCTCTGTTTTGAGCTAGTTTGGTCCTTTGAGGCTTGTATTGTGTGGTTGTAGTGTAAAGAGGCTTCACTAACTTAATGTTTTAGGCCTTTTAGCATGAATTGCATGAGTTGCTTGCATGCTTTAATGTCATTTTGCACTCCATTTCAGCACTGAAATCTCTACAATCTCCCTCTATTCTTCACTCTTTCATTTATTTTGAAAGTGGCCTTAAACCCCTTGTTGGCTTGAGTATGAAATGGAGACATTCACGCTTAATGGTTTAATTCCTTCGAGAGTTCATTATCAACGGCATGAGGTCTTTTTCATGCTCAAGACATTTGTAGTTTAAGCCTACTTTCAATTAGAGGACACTCACCTTTTGGACTAACTAATTAAAGAATGGATTGGTAAGCTAAAATGAGTAAATAAAAAAGAACAAGTAAAAGAAGCAAGATAAGCATCTTATGTGTTGCATTGCATGTGTTCGGATCGGATGTTAATTCGAACACAAGGAAAATGGGATGTTTCATACTCAAAGTGATGAAACGTGCCACTTTCCTTGGTCGCCATACCCCTTGATCATACATGATAGGGCTATGGTTTTGTTGAGTCTTATTTTACACTCATTAAGCTTGTATGAGTTGGTTCCTTAGGCATCATGTATTGAAAATGCTCGGTTAATGGTTTGAGGACCAAAAGTTACACTCCTTTGAGCTTGTGTAATGATAAGGAGAGTAATAGTACATACACTCTATTAGAATACACTGCTTTGCCTTTGTTTGCTCTCTGTTGCAACAAAAAAAGGAAGTTTAGGGAAGGGGTGGCCGACCAGCCACTAGTAGTGGCTGATCGGCCACAGCAGCCAACCGGCCACCAATGGTAGCTGACAGCCACCATTGGTAGCCGACCGGCCAAAAATGAAATTTTGCACAAATGTGTTCCTGAGTTGAAGCAGAGGCGTTCTGGAAGTTGGCAGCACTGTTGGTGTTCAAGCATGTGCAAACAGAGGCTGCAAAGGCAAGGCAGTGGCATTTTCAGGAGGAGAATTTGAGCATGCGTACGTCCCTCATCCTTCAAGGCTGTTTAATTGCTTTATTAGTTGGTTGTAGCTAATTCATTCATGCAAGTGTTGTAATTATTTAATTAATTAATTCATATTGTAATTAATTAGTTTAATACGGTTTGTAATAATTGGTTAACTAGAGTAGTTAATTAGTTCCATTGTGCTGTAATAGCTTAGCTTAATTAGCATAGCTAGTTGTTAGCTTATTCATTCGTACCCTCCTTCGCGAGGGCGCACTGTTATAATAAGTGTGCGTATGTGTGTGCATGTCTTCCAACCCCATGTCTTTCTCTATTTTATTTAATCGCTTTCGGTGGTTAGATTAGGGACACATTTTCAATTAGCATACCTTATACTTGCATGTTTGCATCCATTCATTTGTCTTGCATGCACCGAGGCTCGGCGCATCATTCAAACTGCATCGTAATTTCGATACTTCTTTGAATACGTGTTTCAAAGCATGCTACCAAAGTGTTGCAAATGCCATATTAGTAGCCGAGCCTATTAATTGCATTATTGCATGTGTTGCATTAGGCATTTTGTATAGTTAGGATCATGCATATTTCTAACTAGTTTTTGTTTTGGCTTGGAGTACTCGGTAAGTTTTACGCTTTAGCATACTTGTATGAGTGTGATTGCCATATCACCATGTTTCACATGCTTATCATGAGGCTATGTGCTTAGATGCTAAACAGCATGAATGTATGGGGATGGAGGCTCTGTTGTTTGAATTGGAACAATTCAACAAATGCGCATTTTAAGCCCACTTTGCGATGTGGCAAAATCATGTTTTAAGCACATCTTATTTGATGGCAAATCCGCATCTTTAAGCCCACTTGAGGGTGGCAAATTCAAACCATTTTCGAAAACAAACATGAGTTGAATTGTTCCAAGTCTTGCGACTAGTCTATACTTGCTTGTGCACATCACATAGTAAGGTTAGATTAATAACCGGAATAAGAACGCATAACATTTATAAAATGACATATCATGGTTAGTAGAGGTTGATCTTTGATCGGGCGAGCGGGGGTGCTCAATTCATGACCTTTCCCTCTCGTACCTAAGTACCCGAGCCAAGGCAACTTTGGTGATGACGGACACGTGGTCTTTAGCATGAGTCAGGGTTTCCTAAATTTTTCCAAAAATAAAATATTTAGGTGGCGACTTTGTATCTGGCAAAGCAGTCCAAATTTGGCATTATTTGATTTTAAAATCAAATTTTCAAAAAGGTTTGCCAGATTTGGACTATTTGTGATTATCAGTTTGACATTGCACTTGTGAGACTAGATTCAAAATCATGGGAGTCCGAACTATGAGGCCTTCTTTTCAAACCCTTTCCGAAAGGCGGGGCGCGGAAAAAGGCAAGTCCACACACATGCTCACCAAATAATCTCATAACATTACTTTAAAAGACATGCGGGTACATTGATACTATATATACATAACATCATGCCATGTCAAATATCCTAATGTAATTACTCAAGCCCTTAAATCTGATTTATTTAATTAATCCCACCAGTTAATTTAAATAAATAATTAAATCGAAATATGATTCAGACAACCAATAGGACATCTATTCTAGCTTAGTTAATCAACTCATCTCAGTTAAATTAAATAATTAAACAAAAACTATAGTGACTAGAATAAAACATCAATTCCATTTCATTTAAGTGACTCATGCCAGTTAGCTTAAATAAATAAACAAACTACAGTGACCACTAACAAGACATCAATTCTCTTTTTATTTAATTAACAACCTAAATAAACAAACCTTTCATCATGGCCTAAATCTCATTTTATTTAATTAACTTATATCGATTAACTTAAATAAATAAATCAAATACAGTGGCTATTAACAAGACACGAATCTCACTTTATTTTAACTCACTCTAGTTTACTTAATTTGTAATGCCCCCAAATTATAACATAGATAATCTCATAACCCATCAACAGATATGCGGATACTTATCATATTAAATCATTCATTGAGACAATATTTCCAAAACATTCTCTCTATGTTTAATTCCTTTAATGTAGTACATAAATAACATCACATGCATTAATATATTCATTAACCTTAAGATATGAATCTATAGCATGTGATGGATATAAATAGAACAAAAGAAAAAAAAAGATGTTCTTGCCCTAAGGGCTACATATTTCCAAGATGATATTTAGTTACCACAAAAGTGGGTCAAACCCAATACAAGTAAAAAATCTGAGGCTTGTACAAAAGATATTTACAACACAAAAATAAATGAGCCTTCAGCTCCAAGATCCTCTCAAGCTACGTCTTTGGCAGAGGTATACCATTAGCATCTGAAAGTTAGTTTCCACATAGGGTGAGCTAAAGCCCAATAAAGATTACTTTAATATATATTATGATGCTTAACAAAGTCATACAGTGAATGCACATGAATCTTACCAAAATGTTTTGTTTTCCTCTTTTAAAACAATGCAATGCCATGTTTATAAATCAATTAATAAATCGATACTTTTGAATCAGAAAACAGGGTAGTGGATATACAACACTGAGAATCTCTAGGTACGTGTCTATTAGTAGGCTATACAAGCACTACTAAAGCCATTTTACCAATACTAACCGGAAGGAACCATACCTAACCGCACGGGTTTCTGAACTTTCACCAAGGATACACAGGCCAATATAGATAATACCATAACCACACCGCCTAACTAGATTCACCAATGTAGTCACTCATTTTTCTTAAAATGATACATTTTCAATGTATAAATTTGAAACGATGTTCAATGCAAGATGTATGAGTAATTGGTTTTAATTAACCTAATCTTTATGCAATTTCTACAACAATCAAAGTTATCTTCCACTTATAACCCAAAACATGTAACTCTATACAAGGAGTAAATTATAACCAACATATAGAAATTTTAAAATTTCAATATAGGAATAACAATACATGTTTCATTCCCTTTTCTTGAAAGGCAAACTCGGCAACAAATAGACAAAAATTCCTTTGAAATATTAACTCGCAGCCTATTTGAAACATAACCCAATAATTCAGACATCGACTCGCAACCAACAAGAAGACTAGATGGTGTTTAAACAACAACAACAACATCAACAACAACAACAATAATAATAACACTATATACCAGATTTCAAATCAAATAGTATAAAAATGGCCAGGTCTTAACACGGGCCGCTATAACCTCTCCTCCTTAGGACATTTCGTCCCCAAAATTGAACCAAGACAACGATAATAAAATAACCTATCAACAACAACAATAACACATGCTTCACAGTATAAAAGACATAACATTTCAACTCAACACATATTGGTCTAAAATCTCCAAATTATTGACATATTACAACAAGTCATGAAATGAATACAAAATGGTCTAACATTAACAAACAAGTCTAGATATTTCTCTCGGACCTCAGCCTCACGCTCCTAAGTCACTTCCTCGACCCCATGGTGTCGCCATAACACACTAATGGAATAGTCTTGCCTCTCAAGACTTGATCTCGAATAACTAACACTTGAACCGATCTCTCCTCATATGAGGCATCCTCACATACCTCTAAATCGGTCCAATCTAGCACGTACAAAGGATTAGGCTCGTTCTTCCAGAGTATATAGATATGAAACATGTCATGAACCCTAGAAAGTTAGGGCAGCAAGGCCAAACGATAAGCTACCTCCCCAACCTGTTCTAAAATCTCAAAAGGCCCAATGAATCTCAGAGACAACTTTTCACTCTTCCCAAATCTCATTAAACTCCACTTCGGTAAGATTTTAAGAAACATATGATCCCCCACCTCAAAAGACAAGGGTCTCCTCCTCCGACATGGCAAAAAGAAAAATAAACTCTCCTCGACCCTTCAGGTCATACAATAGAGAAATAAAACTATCACCCAGGTCACACAAAAAGTAGAAACACTCTCCTGATGGTGTACACACCAACACCCTCTTACAATGTCAATCTATCGAAGCTTGAAAATAAGTCAATTAATCTACACCCAGAATCACATCAAAAGTATGCTTATCAAGAACAATAAAATCAAAAGAGAGTCAACGATCTACGATCTCAATCTCACAGTAGCGGTATACTCGACCCAATGCCACTCTATCCCCAATTGGTGTTTCAGCAAACAGAGGAAACTCCAACTGATCAAACTCCAACCTAAAACAGATGCAAAAGAAAACGAAATGAAGGAATGAGATGCATCCGTATCAATCAACACATTGGCTAAGGAATTGAATAGCAAAAAGTTACCTCTCACAACAGGAGGTACCAGCAACTGCTTCGATGTGATCACAACATACATACGCCCTGGAGGCCTCTTATCAACTTGCTCACACTCTAAAGGCCTCTGATCAACTTGCCTGAGTATATAGGTATTATCGCTCAAGCAGTCTGTTTGTATAAAACTACAATAAACGACACTTTTTACTCACTTTCTGACATCTCTCTCTTTACAAAGATCTTTTTCCTTTTTTCCCTCATCTCTCTCGAGAATCCTTGATTAAATACTTCGATCTCGTTTGATCCGTGGATTTCTTGATATTCGTGCCTTGGGATTAAAAGTGGGGCATGAGGAGATGGTCATTTTAATTTGAGAAGTTTGAGTTTTCATCTCCGTCAATTTTGCTTGTTATGCATCTTTTCTTCTAGGTTTGAGGTAGGGATTTCTTGAATGGTTTGCATGTTATTTAACCTCGTTATGTGTTAGTTGGTTAAATTAAACTTTGGAGGACCTTAGGCATGATTTCATCCATAAAAGAGGGGTTTTGGGGATTTTGTTTTTCCAAATTATTGTTAGGTTGCATATGACAATGACTGGTATGGGAACTTGAGGGCAATTGCTTCCAAATGAGAGATGTGAAAGAAACATATGTTATTTTGGCATTATGGAAGTTGTTGGTAATTCATGACTTTGAACAAAAAGGAAAATTGATGAAATCTATGTGTAATGCCCCCGAATTTATAAAAATATATAATCTCATAACCCATTAACAAATATACGTGTAATGCCCTGAAATAAACTCAATATATCCATCTTATAACAACTTATAAACAATAACATAAATGAAACAATAGGCCTTCATAAATCAGAGTTTAATATATAAAGGATCACACATGTGATATACCTTTATAAACAGTACATCCTGAATCTACAACATGTGTTACAAGATAGTGAAAAGAACTGAAGATTAAACAGATAGCCATATGCCGTAGTGGCTTACATCTTTCTAAGTTCATGCTTGGTTACATCAAAAGTGAGTCTTAAGCTCAATACAAATAAAGCCCTAGGCTTGTGCAAAACATATACAACAATTAACAAAAATGAAGCCTTGGCTTCAAGTCCTCCCAAGCTATTGCCTTGGCGAAGGCATATCATCTGCACCTGAAATGTTTTTCCGACATAGGATGAGCTAAAGGCCAGTAGAAACACTACAACACAATATATAAATCTTAACAAAACAATAAGGTTTTATGCATATGCAACGCCCATGCCAAAATATTTTAAGTTTCTTTCCGAAACCATGCCATGCCAAGTTTATATCATAATTCTCAAAATAATCATGTCCTTTACAATAGAAAGAAGGGGGAAAATCTCAAACCAGTACAACATTTCACGGATATTTCGTTCGCGGGAAATCGTCAAACGGCACCCATGTAAATGTAACCTATACAAGTGCTCCTATTGCTATTTTACGGATATTTTGTCTGCGGGAATCGACACCCATGTATATGCGCGTTTTTTGGGACTTTCACCCTAGATACACAGGCCAACTTGATCTCGTGATACACACCTCTTTCCCACATTCACTCGTTTTTCTCAAAATTATATACATTTTCAATGTATTAAATAAGCAACAATGTTTAATACACATGGATGAGAAATTAGTATTAATTCAATTTCTCCACCGATAGCCCAAAACAGATATCACTAAACAGATAAATAAATTTCATTAAAAATACACTTTTCCAAAACCTCAAGATGGGAGTAATAATACATATCCAACTTCGCCATCATCATTATCATCAACATTATTTCAATTTCATAATTCTCAACGTCAATTCCATTTTTTCTTTACAATCTCAACATTCACATTTTAAGGAAAAATCCATTTCTCTTTGAAAATTAATTTCAACGCAAGAAATACTTCATTTCAACATATATCAACTCTAATTTCATACCCACAAGCTTTTCTAAGAAACCATTTGAAAGCCCCTATTTTTCATTTTGATTTCAAGTCCTAGGTTTTACCAAAAACCCCCAATCCACTATAATCTTTTGAAATAACAAATAACTAAGGTAAAACTCCTATAAGAGTGTGAAGAATCCCTACCTCAAGCTTAGAAGATGAGAGAGAGAGTGAAGAAACTTGAACAACACCGAAACCCAACTTTGTTCGGATGAAAATAAGGCTCTAAGTGAGCTCTATTTTCTTCTCAAAGGAAATAGGGTGGAGAAATCCATGGACCTAGGTGTTTTAGAACAGAGAAGGTAAGCTTTAGAGAGAGAGAGTCTAGATCTAGGGCTTTTGGAATGTTTAAAGGGAGAGTGAAATGAAAAAATGATGCAAAAAGTGACTTTCGCAGACTGATATACACGCAGTCCACTCAAGCACAAGAAGTGACGCTTGGGTGTAAGACACAAAAGATGTGACCGCTTGAGCATAAGAAATTGTCACTCGAGCGTGAAATACAAACTCCCAGTAGTTTTACAGACAGAAGACCAACACTCAAGTGCAATAAGGGCAGCTCGAGCCAAGACCGCTCAAGCACAAGAAGCTTTGCTAGAGCCGAGAATACCATTTCCCAGTAGTTTTGTAGACTTGCAAAAGTACTGAGAGTTCATAAAGACCGCTCGAGTGTAAGAAGTGACGCTTGAGCGTAAGAAGTGACACTCGAGCGTAGGAGCAAAATTTTGGGTAACAAAAGTTTGAAAAACAAGCTACCAACCTGTTCCAAATGCAAACAACCCAACCCAAAAGCCAAACTCAAGAGATATAATGTGAAACAAGATATGGATAACTATACAAGGCAATGAAACCCAGATCCAAAACATCAAATGGGTCGGTTCCAAACCAAAAATGCTATAACCTTTCCCCCATAAGGAATTTCGTCCCCGAAATTAATACCAAACGCTTAAAACCAAGTTTAAACCAATTACAACAATGATTCTGGTTCTTCTGAGTCTAAGTCTGGTATTCTTAGAGATGATAACCCAGATGCCAAGGTCTTGTCCAAGTCCTCTTTTTCTTTTGCTTTTGAGTCAGTTGTAACTGAAGAGCTACACCTTATGAATGAGAACGATGCTGATTTTGAGTATTTCTCTGTGATGCTTGTTTATTGCATTGATCAAGATTTTCAGAATTTTAATGAAAATGAAGAGGAAGGAATTCCTCTGGTTTTGAAAAACTTTATTAATCGAGAGGAGGAGAGGTTTGCAAAACCCCTTGCCGATGAATCATTGCTATTAACGTGGGTACTGAGAAGGATCTGCGCCTGGTCCAGATCAGATGCACATTGTCTTCGGAGGAGCGCGAGCGCTTAGTCGCTTTATTAAAAAATTTCAAAGATGTTTTCGCGTGGTCCTAGGAAGATATACCTGGAATCGATCCGGAGATTGTACAGCATCGGATCCCTCTTGACCTTGAGGCTCAACCCGTCAAGCAGAAGTTGCACAGAACCCGTCCGGATTGGGCATTGAAGATCAAAGAAGAGGTCACCAAACTGATCAATGAAGGTTTCTTGTTAGTATCTGAATATCTGATTTGGTTGGCCAATATCGTCCTAGTGTCGAAAAAGGATTGTAGAATCTGGGTGTGTGTTGACTTTCGGGATTTGAACAGAGCCAGTTCGAAGGACGACTTTCCCCTGCCGCACATCGATGAGTTAGTAGACTTCACTGTGGGTCATGCGTTGCTATCCTTCATGGATAGATTTTCTGGGTGTAATTAGATTCTGATGGCACCGGAAGACAGAGAGAAAACTGCATTTACTACACCGTGGGGTACCTACTGTTATCGGGTTATGCCGTTTGGGCTGAAGAATGTTGGGGCTACCTATCAAAGGGCTGCAACCACTATTCTGCATGATATGATCCACAAAGAGGTCGAGGTGTATGTGGACGACATGATTATCAAGTCCAAAGAAAGAGAAGACCACTACACCATCTTAAAGAAATCCTTTCAACGGATCAGAGAATACAGTCTGAGGTTAAATCTGCAGAAATGTACTTTCGACATAATAGCAGGGAAAATGTTGGGCTTCTTGATCACACAAAGAGACATCGAGATAGATCCTTCCAAAATCAAGGCTATCCTAGAAATGCCACCACCAAGGACTGAAAACGAGATGCGAGGCTTTCTAGGTAAAGTGCAATTCGTAAGACAGTTTATTTCTAAATTAACCTTGACTTGTGAACCGCTATTTGGTCTCCTCAAGAGAGGTAAGAAATTTTGATAGGATGATCGATGTCAATTCGCTTTTGAACAGATTAAACAGTACCCTTAGAATCTGTCTGTGTTGCCGTTGCCAGAGCTGGGGAAGCCTTTGATTCTGTATCTGTTGGTAACGGACACCACAATGGGATGCATGCTTGCTCGAGAATCTAAGGATAGGGTGGAGAAAGCCATCTACTACTTGAGCAAGAAAATGATGGATTATGAGACCCACTACACTCCGTTGGAGAAAGCTTGTTTATCCTCGGTATAGGCTATCAGGAAGTTGAGGCAGTACTTGTTAGCTCACACCATAATTCTAGTTTCAAGATTAGATCCCATCAAATATCTCTTTGAGAAACCAACGCTTACGGTAGGCTAGCCCATTGGTTGCTTCTTCTCTCCAAATTTGATCTCAAGTATGTCACCCGCAAGTTGGTCAAGGAGAGAGCTGTAGCGGAGTTCCTAGCAGATCACCCAGTAGAAGGGGATGAAGCAGTGGAATACCTGTTCCCAAATGAAACTATTCTGCAAATTGAGGAAGAGCCTTGGACAATGTACTTTGACGAAGAGTCCAATCAGTACGGTTATGGGATAGGTGTGTTGTTGATAGCACCTGGCGACTCCCATATACCTTTAGCGCTTAAACTCTAATTCAAGGTATCCAATAAAGAAGCAGAATATGAGGCGTGTATCGCTGGTTTGGAAGTTGCCTTGGAACTAGAGGCAAAAATATTGGAAGTTATCGGGGACTCGAACCTAGTTGTTTCTCAAGCAAATAGAGACTGGAAGATCAAAGAAGAAAAGATGAAGGTTTATTACCAGACCTTGGATGTTCTAATACCTAGGTTTGAAAAGATGACTTTCACGCATCTACTGAGAGAGAACAACAGGTTCCCTGATGCTTTATCAGCTCTATCTTTTATGATAGACATCCTCTTTGGAGTCCAGATGCGTCCGATTATCATTGAGCAGAGATACATGCCGGCCTATGAGACTATCGCCGCAATAGATGAAGCCCAAGACAGAAACCCTTAGTACTACGATATTTGGAACTTCTTGGAAAATGAGATTTATCCACCAGGGGCAAATGTCAAGGACAAAAGGGGAATACAGCGAATAGCTGTCCAATTTATCATCTGCGAAGGTAAACTGTACAAAAGAGGTCATCTGGGAATGCACAAGTTTTGTGTCGAAGAGGAGGAGTCAAAGCGCCTGATAGAGGCCATCCATGGGAGAGAGTGTAGAGCGCACATGAACGGAGTGATGTTAGCCCGGAAGATTCTTAGGCAAGGTTACTCCGGGTCCACCATAGAGGAGGATTGTATTGGTTTTGTTTGGCGATGCCACAAATGCCAAATTCATGCTAATCGCATGAATATCCCGCCGTCAAAACTATACAACATAACTTCGCCATGGCCTTTCTCAGACTGTGGAATCAATGTTATCGGTGCAATCACACCTAAAGGGTCGAATGGGCATGAATACATCCTGGTGGCAATTGATTACTTCACAAAGTGAGTGGAAGCTCAGTCCTATGTAGTGTTGAAAGCATCGCATGTGGCTAAGTTCATCCGGAACAATATCATTTGCTGATATAGAGTCCCAAACGAAATCATATCAGATAATGACTCCCATTTAAAGAAAGAAGTGATAGACTTGTTGGAGAAGTACAATGTGGCTTTTCATAAGTCATCTGTATCCGGCCGCAAACCAACAGAGCCGTTGAAACCGCTAACAAGAACATCAAGAATATCTTGCAGAAGATGGTTGAGACCTACAGGGACTAGCCAAATAAATTGCAATTCGCACTTTGGGGCTATAGAACTTCGATCCGGACGTTTACAAGGGTAACTCCTTATTCTCTCATCTATGGGATGGAAACTGTTCTGCCAATTGAAATAGAAGTCCCATCACTACGAGTTATGGCTAAGTGTCAGATAGCAGAGGCAGACTGGCAACAGAGCAGGTTTGAAGAACTGATGTTGTTTGATGAGAGAAGGCTGAAAGCATTGTATCATGTTCAGGGCTATCAACGCAAAATTGCTAAGGCTTTCAACAAGAATGTTATGTCCTGAAATCTCAAAGAGGAAGATATGGTGCTGAAAGACAACCAAGCTCCCATTCATGACCCTAGGGACAAGTTGTTATCTGGTCGGGTGGAGTTGTTATTCTCATGGACCTCGATGGCCTGGAATTTTCCTAACCGATCAACATGGACAAGTTAAAGAAATATTATCCTTGAGAGGCTCACTAGGCCGAAAACCTGAAAGTGTGACCTAGGCAAAAGTTAGAGCATGAAAAATTAGAAATAAAGAAAAACTATGTTCGCAAGGTTGAAAACCCTAAAAGGCGACCTTGGCAAAAGTTAGAGTCAAAAGGGGAGAGTTAATACTCGAGTGAACCTAAACCAAACTACGTAGAGCCTGATTCTCATCTTCGAGATACATAGGCAACTTTGTCCTGAAGTTCGGCCGTAAACACCTCCAACTCAACTATCCTGTCCATGTGTCTGATCAGGTCATCTTTGTCTGTTCTTTACCTGAGAGTTTGGTTGTGATCTTCACTCTGAGAGAAGAGTTGGTTACAATGCTGAGTAGTGCTGTTCAACCAAGGGGCAATTTGTGATCTTTTGATTCAGGGTTGTACATCTTGAGGATTGATTCCATGCATGTCAAGTGGTGATCCTTTTTTAAAATGGTTTTGGAAAGTTTTAATAAAAGTTGATTTTGTTCAAATTTTACCTTTTACAACTTAGACCATTTTTGGACCAAAAGGAAATTTTTCAGTGCTCGCAACTTTAATTTCATTGATTTTAGCTTAAGTTCTCCAACTCTTAGACACAAATCAAAGTTACTTTTATTACAGTCAAAAAACTTGAAAAGAAAGGTCAAAGCAATAAACTAGGGGCATAGATGAGTCAGGTGCTCCTGCGTCCCCCGCTCGTGCTTGTGGAAGCTTCTGAAGCCAAAGTGGGCCCGATTTGTGCCTCATCCTTCAGCCAAGCCAAGCATATCATTCACCAGAAAGGACGCAACTGAAACTAGGGACATGATCAGAAGCTCTCTGGTCCTCCAAGTAGTGAGGTACCTAGATGGGAAATGAAACCAAGTACTCTACCCCCTCCTCTGGGTGGATCTGATCATGCCCAAACTGACGTCTAAACTGGAAAGGAAAATAGAACACATACTGCGTGAGGTCGATCAACTGAATACTAGGTTGCTAAGCCATGCCGTAACTCATCTCGGTCAAATTAAGCCAAGGGCAACGCCAAGCTATGTCAACAGCAGACCTGTTGCACATCCAGTTGCACCACCACCCCTCGTTGGGAAAATCCACTAGTCAATGGTGGAAGAAATAACCTCGAGTTGAGTACTCAGGGCAAGAGTCCACTATCTTTAGCTTATCCATAAGGCACACTTGGGAAGGGATGAACGAAAAAAGAAATTAAAGAATAGAGAGGTATATGCTGAGAGAAAAGTGAGAAAAGGGCTTTGAGAGAAAAACAGGGCATGAGTGTCGAGCGA
Organism: Camellia sinensis; assembly: GCF_055761805.1. Taxonomy (NCBI): domain Eukaryota; kingdom Viridiplantae; phylum Streptophyta; class Magnoliopsida; order Ericales; family Theaceae; genus Camellia; species Camellia sinensis. The sequence goes on from NC_138966.1 coordinate 22,856,670, forward strand.
TGTGAGAAACAAAAATGAGAAAGGGTGGGAAACATTACTATAGAAGTAGTGGGCTCCCTGCAAATCTGGTAGTCTCCCGCCGATGAAAGGCGTCTAAGCCCATCAAGGTCTTGGCCAACACCAAGCCAATGCAACTCTTGCCTTCTTTCAAACCTTGGGCCACTTCGATCAATCAAATGCTGGACCCGTCGAAACTAGGGGCAAGAAGGAAATGAGCGAGCATACATAAGCAGAGGGCATGTTGCCGAAATCCTCAGTAGAAAAGGTCGCCTCTGTCATCGGCGTTGGAAAAATGATGAATCAAACTGGGAATGTCTAGCTCTCCGTTGTGGGCCAAATATCGAGCCTCGTGCAGAATGAGCACACACATTTGTCCCACAGCTTCGGCGTGGCCAAAATGGGGCTGAGGCATGATTTTTTCATCACGTCGGGGTTCTATTAGTGCCTAAAATTCTTCGATTGACGGGCTTATTTCTTGTCCCCCGAAGCTAATGACATGTGTAATCGGGTCCCATTATCTAGCACAGTATGAAGGAACGGAAAACAAAATGGAGTGCATTTATACTGAAACCCCGAAAATTAACCTTTTCTGAGCCATCTAAAGTAGCAATCCAATTCGAGAGCTTTTCGGCAAAAAAAGCTCCATTTGAGAAGAAATTGCGGCTGAAATGAATCTCTGGAGAAGAATTCACGAAGCTCAACCTTTTGTAGAAGATAAGGCAATGAGTGGAAGCTAGCTGTCAACAATCTTGAGGCACTTCACATTGATGGCCGGCATGTGCTGGTAGGTGGCCGGCGAGCTCCCTCTCTTGCCGGCAGCCTTTTCCTTAGTCCTGTTGTCCACTTGTGTACTAAACAATGTTGGAAGCATTTGTTTTTCATCTGTGCGTGTTTTAAGGTCTTGTTTTGAGTCTTTTTGGTTTTAGAAGGTTTGTTTATTTGTATTTGAGTTGTTTTTGCTTTGTCTATCAAGTTGTTTTGTTTTTCGAGTTGTATGTTGCATTTTGTATTTTGTTTGTTGGTCAATTCATTACCTGATTAAGAATGTTGTTTCAATCAAGCGCTCTTGGCCAATTTGATTCCATGTTCATTTTCATGCAAATATGGTGCTCATGATGCAAAAATCACAACACTTTTTATAAAAAAAAATTGTGAGGTTTTATTCCAATCATGGTTTTTACAAAAGTGGATTGCTAGTTTTAAAGCAAAATAAAACCTATCTGAAGCTATACATCTGCTACTGCTACCAAACAAAAAGAAGTTAAGCAAAAGCACAAAAAAATCAGCGGAAGTCGCCTCAGGCTCGAGAGGCCCTCTTCGTCCTCTTCATCAGATGATAGAACTCTGGGCACTATCTCCATCAGCGCGACTTTCTGAATCAGTCTCTGAACCTGAGCCGAAATCGTCTCCACTCTCTATCCCAAAACTTGCCTGGGCATCATCACTTCCGCTCTTGGAACCCGAGCCGGCACCATCGTCTCTACTCTTAGATGATTTAGAATGCTGACTCACTGCCTTCTCAGAGTCGCTGGTCTCAGCATCGTCATCTCTCAAGATGGTCTCTAGAGGACTACTTTAGCCCCAGGTACCCCTATCTCTGCCTCTCTCCCTCTGCTGCTCGAGGAGGTACTGCCAGTGTCGGTACTGTTGTCGCCTCTAGTACACTCGGTATAGTTGGGATCTGAAAAGGACAGTTGTCATATATCAATTTCAGTGTGCGTATTAGATACAAGCGTAGTATGCAGAATGAGTGTACGCAGAAATCAGATGCAGTGTATCGGTGCAGTTTGGGAAAGACTATAGTTGAAATGCCAGTGTATCAGTGGAAAGATGATAGCATGAAGTGCAAACTAAAGAAATTATTGGGATGACGTGGAGACCGAGCAGCATCTCCTTTCTCTGGACCATGCCCATCAATGAGGCTATCAGCTCGAGAGCACTCCCTGTGTACTCTATCAATGCCTACAAATGCATTTGGATGATCAGTGTTCACAATAAACATATCTGAAATGAAATGTGGAGTGCAAATCGTAAAGCATGGTCCATATCTTAGTTGGGCCTCGAACCCCGACAAGCTCATGATCAGCCGCTGCAGGCTCAATTGAGACCTGGTAAGCCGCCCCAGTATGCTGCCAAGATGTAAGTGTGCTAAGAATCCCTAGCCAATGGGTCCTCTGCCCCTTACGAGGACACTCTCTAGCACAAGCCCTGGTCACCCTACGCACCTCTCTCGCTGCAGGAGCCCTCGCCCCCCTCACCTCCACGAGCGCCTGTCAGAGGTGGCATGAGGTGTGTCTGAATGAAGGTCGCATAGTCACCCTTTGCCTTGAAGTAATCAGCATCCAGGCCCACCATAAACTGAGTGACCGCATCAACGGATAGGTTGTCTGCTGATCTCATAGACTCTGGAGGCGGCATTTGAACGATCGGGTCTGATAAGCCCACGGTCTGTCGAATGAACCGCTCACTCAGGAACTAGGACCACCAAACTGGGCCCTTAAGTAGAATACGGAAGCGAAAAGTGGCCCAGGCCCCAATGTACTGGTCCTGTATCCCAGCTGGCATCATGGCCTATGGCTGCCATGTGATCTGCAAATATAGTGTACAGATTGTTAGTTGTTGTCAGTTACAAAAATGTGAATCAGAACAATGTTAAAGCAAAAATGACTATGTTTTAGGTTAACTTATGGGCAGCCACTGTGTCGAAATAGTGCCAAAAAAATGTGAACAACTCGCAGCTCCGACGTTGGCACCTGCCATCATACCGCCTCGAGTAGGGGACTGCTAGAGGGAGCTTCTCCATGGGCTCTAGGGCAAGTGCTGGAAAATAAGCATAAACCCACAGCTACAAAGAAAGTGCAGTAATATGTGAGCACAATGCATGAACAGATGCAGAAAGTGTAAAGCAGAAAGCACAGGAGTTGAACAGATGTAAAGTAGAAAATGTGAAGTGCAAAGAGGGAACTGAAATGCATACCTCCCAGGCTCACTAGTGACCTGCGATCAACTCTCCTCTCAAACAGGAGGTAGAGCTCATGTAGCCATATAGGGTGGCGAGGCCAGCTCCGCCCCAATCATAGAAGCGAACCCAAGGAAGGGTCACTAGGGCACTCAACAGATACAAGCCCACGGTGTTCCACCTGTTTGAAAACAAGGTGGTACCGAAGATAAACATCAAAAAGCCCCTGGCGTATTGCTCCATCTTCTCTAATGTCTTAGGCTCGTTTCCTCTGAAATTCTTAGTGAACCAGCTATATCTGACCATAGCTATCTGGTACAAAGGCGGGCGTGCTCCTAGCAGCTCAACCTAGGCAGCCTCCCACTCCCCCATGTCGGTGTCGAACGGGATCGAATCACCCCCTACTCCTAAGCTAGTGAGCATGGCAAAGTCAGAGGGAGTCAACGTCATCTCCTCGACAGAGTAATGGAAGGAGTTGGTGGTGTCCGACCACCTCTCCATCAGTGCTCCTAAAAGAGGATGGCTAGCGATGACCCGCGTCAAGCCGGAGAAGAAGAGGTCGAAGCCAGTCTCGTCCACAATGTCACAAACTCCAGCAGGGAGCTCGTTATACCAATCTGGTGCGGTCGTGGCTCCGTACCCTCTGAAGGCACAGGATTCACCATGTGGCAAAGAACAGATAAATCAGATAGGGCAGTGATGAAAGTACAATCAGATAAAAGGCAATGCAAGAAATGCAAGTAAAGAAAGGCAGGAATGCATGAAAATAGAGCTCATACCTCAATGGCGATGGATGAAAGGTGAGAAGCCGGCTCCCTCAGCAAGAGGTCCTCTGGTACACCGAGAACAAAGTTGCTAAAGCGCCTAATGCCACCGGCTAGCAAGATGTGTGTGCGAGGATGGTACCTCGCTAGATCAAAAGGGCGTACCCTCAACGGTAGTGTCTCTGGCTCAAGCTCAGGATCAAACTCTGCCTCGAGATCGGCCTCAATACCTCCAACCACTTCGCCAGCCTTGGCAATGACCGGCTTATCCGCCTCAGTAACAGGTGGAAATATAGAGGGAACCTCAGGAGGAGCCTCGTCATGTGGGAAATCATCTGCCATCTGGAAAATATGTGAAAAATGAAGAAAATAGAGAAAAGAGGGCAAACTTGGAAAAAGTCAACCCTAGGAGAGTGAAAATGGAAGAAAAAGTCAAAGCCCGGAAAAGTTTACGATACCTGAGAGAAACTCGAGGAGAAAAAGCCTAGAAGGGTGAAAATGAGGAAAAAAGTGCCAAAATCAAATTTTGATAGGTTTAAAAGGAAGAGAATCAAGAGGGTTTAGTGAATAAAGTTTGTGTAGGGCATTGGAAAACACGTAAAAGGCTCATATCTAGAGAGAAAAAGTGTCTAGAGAGAGAGGGGGAGCATTTTCGGACATGAGGTTGTGAGGAAATGAAAGGTCAAAGCCTATACTTAAAGAGCCGAGGCAAAATGTCCAAAAATGCCCCGAGTCTACCATCGATGGCCGGTAGATGGCCGGCAAGGCTCATTGGTGGTCGGCAAGGCTGTTCAGTGGCTGGCAACCTCCCCCCTGTGGCTGGCGGCCTCCCTCTGAGTCCTGATTGTTTCCCAAGAAGTGCAAGAAAAGTTCACTGTTGGGTTCAGATTGTCTCTGCAGAAGCTAAAAACTGTGTTTTCAGCGCACGATGTTCATCACTTGTCAACGTGAATAAGGTGTATCATTTTTAAACGTATTACAATTCCTCCAAGAGGTAAATTGGAAGGTGCCATCGAAAGTCGCTTGTATTCATTTTACCTTCGCTCTCCTTTCATTCTTTGTTGTTGCATAGAATATGCATTTCCCATAAACGTATGTTGCATGCGCATCTTGCATCAGTTATGGTTCACGCATAGAATATGCTCTTGCTCTTATTTCATGCATAGAATGTGCTTTTGTGTCTTGCATAGAACATGATATCCAATTTCGAATAGAATATGCTTTTGCTTCTTACATAGAACTTGTTTTCAATACGTTGGTTATCCATCTCGTGTAGAATATACGTTATCACTAAATCGACTTGTTCACTTTGTGCATCTATCGCACTTGTTCATTTTGTGCATCTATTGCATGCCACTCTCTTGTTTCTCGGGACGTGTGAAGCACGATCCCAAGCAGTTTTATCTCAGGACGCATGACGCGCGGCCCTAGGCAGGTTTCATCTTAGGACGTGAGAGGTTTTATCTCAGGACGCGTGGCGCGTGGCCCCGGGCGGGTTTCATCTCGGGACGTGTGAAACACAATCCTGAGCGATTTTATCTCAGGACACGTGAAGCACATCCCTGGGCGGGTTTCATCTTGGTTGTAGTAATGTGTATGTCTTCCAACCCCACGTCTTTCTCCCTTTTATTTAACTGCTTATGATGGTTAGTTTAGGGATATCATTTTTTGTTTAGCATACTTCATGTCTGCATCCATTTGTATTGCATGCACTGAGGCTCGGTTTATCATTCTAACTGCATTATTATTACTTATACTTCTTTGAATAGATGCTTAGACCACATGCTATCAAATTGCTGCATATGCCACGTTAGTAGCCGAGCCTAGTAATTACATATCACATGTGTTGCATTAGTCATCTTGCATAGTTAGGAATCATGCATTGTTTTAACTCATTTCTTTTTTGGCTTGGAGCACTAGGTGACCCTTTACTCGCTTTAGCATATCACATACGTGTGATTGTTGCCATGCTTTGCATGCTTGCCATAAGGCTAAGTGCGTGATAAATTGCTTGAATGCCTATAGATGGAGGCTAATTGCTTGAATTGGAATAATTTGAGTAATATTCATAAGCAATCACTTTTTCAAGTGATACATATTCAAAACGATTTTGAAAACAAACATGAATCAAAGTGTTCAAATTCTTGCAAGTTAGTCTATACTTGTGTGTGTGCGCATCACATAGTAATGCTAGCCTAATAAACCGGAACAAGAGCATATAATGCACATAAAATTCATATCATGATTAGTAGAGGCCGATCTTTGATCAAGCAAGCAGGGGTGCTCAATGCATTAATGACCTTTCCCTTTCGTACCTAAGTTTCCGAGTCGAGACAATCTTGGTGATGACGGACACGTGGCCTTTGGCATGAGTCATGGGTTTCTTAAATTTTCCGAAAACAAAATATTTAAGTGGCAACTCTGTATCTGGCAAAGTAGTTCATTTTTGGTAATTTGATTCAAAATCGATTTTCTAAAAGATTTGCCGAATTTGGACTCTTTGGTGTTTATCAATTTCACATTGCACTTGTGAGATAAGATTCAGAACCGCAGGAGTCTGAACTATAGGGCTTATATTCGAACTTCCGAAAGGGGGCACAAAAAAGTCAAGCTACACGCACCTACCATTTTTAACCGAACATTCCTCTCACGTCACACGCGAGAGGAGGAAAGGTGGTGTGAACAACGGGCGCACACGCTGTTTTAACTGAAGTACAATCCTAACGCGTCACACGTGAGAGGAGGAAAGATGGTGTGAACAACGGGTGCACACGCTGTTTTTAACTGAAGTATAATCATAACACATCACACGCGAGAGAAGGAAACATGGTGTGAACAACAGGCGCACCCGCTGTTTTTAACCAAAGTACAATCCTAACGCGTCACACGCGAGGGAAGGAAATTAGGTGTGAATAACGGGCGCACCCCGTAGTTTTTAACTGAAGTAAACAATCTTAATGCGTTACACGTGAGAAGAAGAAAGATTGGTGTGAACAATGGGCGCACCCGCTGTTTTTAACCGAAGTAAAATCCTAACGCGTTGCACGCCAGAGAATGAAAGATTGTGATTGAAAGAAGAACGAACAAATCGCATAAGTGTGAATTAGAAATGTAGATTCTGCACAAGGATGCATAAAATTAAAACAATCAAGGTGATGTAGTAAAGTGGAAGCCAAATTGCCAATGTGTTAAAACAATGGGAACAACGCACCGCATTTCAACGTGGTTGTAAAAAGGATGGTGATTTTTACTGTTGCACGAATGATTTTATCCGGAACTCCTTTGAATGAACCATACATACAATATCGTTTGTTTACGAAATAACAAAATGAACTACGATTCAAGCAAAACCATTAAAAGTTCAAACTAATTAAAAGTTTTAAACAAATCAAATCAAATCATAAGTTAAATTATGAGTTAAATAATTAAGTTTAAACAAATCAAACCAAGTAAATGAAATTAGGCATCTACACAATAAAACAAAACATAATAGAATGAACAAAATTCCTCTATTTTCTTACCCAAAATTCTTTTTTTTTTTTTCTAATTTACCTGCTCATTTTTTCCTTCCCTTATTTTCCTTTGTTCTTTTGTTCTTCTTTTTGCTATCATTGTTTTTCTTTTCCTCTTTATTTTCTCTCTTTTTTGCTTTTCTTTTTTCTTTTTTAAATTGAAACTCTATAGTACAAGAAATAAAAAAAAAGAAAGAAAAAAAAATAAAAGACTAAACTAAGTTTACACTGAGAGCCAGCCGAGCCTCAATGAAGCACGGGCGGGCATCACGACAGTTGACTGGGCTACGATAGCGACTGGGGCAGTTTCGGGCATTCCACGTGATATGTTTGTTTAAAACAAACTCAAACCCTTATTTTCTCACACCCTCTTATCCGAAACTCCCTCCACTCTCTCTCTAACCTCCCTCTCTCCTTAGATTTCCCCTTTCCTTGAAGTACCCAACATCCCTCGCCATTTTTTCTTTGAAACCCTTCCCCTCATTTATACTTTGAGCCGAACAAAACTTGATTTGGTGAAGTTTGAGCTTTTCCCTTGGTTTTTCTCACATTTTCCCACACTTTCCTTCTATTCCCCTTTGATTTTCCAAAACTTTCTTCACTTTCTCTCTCCTAGGGTTTGAAATTTGGGATTTTCACCTATCTTCACTCATCCCTCACTTTTTCTTCATTTCCTCCACTTTTCTCCATGGCTAGTGACGAAGTTCTATCTTGGACCCCACCATTGGTATTAGGGCCATCTTAGGTGCAGATATGGAGGCCGCAGACGCTCCCACGTTGCCTTCCCTCGTTGATAGGCCATTTGATGCGGCCACCTACTGACCACGTACACATGTTCCGCCCCCAGGCGGTATCTTGAGATATGAGGGCCTCATCCCTGGATAGATGAGGATATCCTGCTGCGAGAACCCGCAGAGCACTTGTCCGCGGATGCCTTCATGGTAAGCAACTTTCCTTTGTTTTGATACTTTGTTGAATCTCACAAGTAGACCATTAGTTAATTCCATACACTCCTCATTTACAGGTGATAGCCAAGAGGATTGGCGGCTACAAATCCATATTCAGCACCCGGTGCTGGTATGAGAGACTGCCCGCAGAGGTCACATATTGGTTGATGCTGCCGACTTTGGGCCTTTCTGCTTAAGGCTCATATAGATGAGGGTCGAGTGGCTTCTGTACGGGGCCCTGGTAGAGAGATGGTGGGACACTATGGACTCGTTCCACTTCTCATCGATCGAGGAGCTGACTCTGACTTCGTACAATTTTTCAATGCTCACTGGCCTGCGGGTCGAGGTTGGCAGCCCAATCCCACGTGATCCTGGCATGACGGAGTGGAAAGCTGTACAGTGTCAGCTTCTTGGGGTGATCCCAGACACCACTAGTCACGGGATGGTGAGGTATAGTTGGTTCTTTGATAATTTCTCTAAGTTCCAACCCACTACTACAGATAAGGTTGCCCAGTACACCCACGGCTTCTTCATGTATCTCCTTGGTACTACCTTGTTTGTGAAGAGGGAAAATACCGTGGGGTTATATCTTCTAGGGGCACTGGTGCACCTACCACAGGTGATAAAGTACGATTGGGGTGGCGCCGGCTTGGCCACCTTATACTGCTATATGAGCTTCGTATCCCACCGCAAGGCAGATTCACTTGGTGGCTACTAGGGTTTGGGAGGTACACCTCATATTTACTTTTTCTGTTTAGCTTTATATCTATTCAATTTTTCATTTTTTGCTCATCTTTGCTTTGCATTTCCTGTTTATTCTGCTCATTTACTTTATCTATCTTTTTCTTCTTGCAGCTCTGGGTTTTTACATACTTCACCTCTCTGGCTCCGGTCCCGGTGAGGCCAATTGAGTTGTCAGTACCTCACTCTTAATACTACAACTCCCGATTTGAACGTCGCCGCCGTATACACCGAGACTTCCCCTACTTTGAGCGCTTCTTTGACACGATCACTGCGGATCAGGTAACAAAACACTAGTCTTTACATTTCAATACTACTGTTTCCATACTGCTATTATTCCAAACGGCATTGTCATTTTCATACTGCTTGGCTTTCTAACATCTGACATCTGCCTCCACAGGTTGACTGGCATCCTTGGTCGAGCATTCCCCAAGCATCGAGGACGACCTATGTCGTTGCATGGCATGCCTTCTCCATGCAGATTCTATTTGAGGGCCCCTTTCGCTTGGCTTACTACCTGGGGGAGAGGTTCATCTGCCAGACACAAGGCATCGCTGACCCTGACATTCCACATCCTCCTCCTCCTCCTCCTCCAGTCATGAAGGTAGTTTATGAGCTTCAGGACTGCCATCAGATCGACCTCTTCTTGTTTGGAGAGGATGGCAATCGACATCACAAGCCCGGTGACTTCACTACCTTCTTACATACTCGGGTGATTGCATCTCTTACCCTAGGCATGGTTGGCGCTACCATGCTGCTGCGGCTAGCGATGCCCCTGCTGGAGGTGCCCCTGTTGTTGCTTCCATTCTTGGGTTTCTCATGATTCCCACTGAGATCATGTACATGCATCCAAATGGACTGATCGAGTAGATCCCGCTTGAGCATATCAAGGAGAGGGACCGCAGGCTAGCGTTCGCTCCTGGCATCGAGTAGGTACACATTTCTTTATGCTTCTACTCACTGCACTTTATCTTGTTTTGTTTTCTACTATTTTTGTTCATTGTTCTCTATTACTTTTGTCTACCTCTCACAAATTCTATTCCTTTTGCAAATACCCCAGGCGTATTCTGATGATCTCCTTCGGACGATCGACTGACTGCTCCTTATGGTGCGGAGGAGACAGACCGCTTTAGTCACTCATGCGATTGACGTATACTCTATCTGTAGTTCACTCTTGTTGCCATACTGTTTATACTCCTAGTAGTCCATATTGATACCTGTACTCTTTTCAGCTTGAGCTGACACCAGCAATACCCTCAGGACCTTTTTTGGTTAGGAGAAGAAGGAGATGGGGCCTAGTGAGGGACCGCGGCGGAGTCGATCGAGGGAGAGGCCTAGCGAGGTAGCACTCCCCTTCTGAGGAGTCTTTTGACGGGTCTACAACCCCCAAGGATGAGGGAGAGGAGGTTGACTTGCAGTCCAGTAGCCCCAGCGATGACAGTGATACACCTCCTCCGCAGCCGAGGAGGAAGAGGGCGAGGATGGGTTACTAATGAGGATGACGATTTTGTTTTTCTTTTTGTTTTTGTTTTGCTTTATAGTTAAAGACTAGCTTCAGATAGACCCTTTTGCTCTTTGAAGGATTTTCGTTTATTTTGTTGCTTTGTAAAACAATGATCGGGGTTTATACAAGACAAGTTTTTTGAATGATCTCCTTGCACAATATGATGAATGGCATGTAATAAATGGTGTAACCCTTGCATGGTAACTTCACACCAGACTTAAAACACTGAATGTTTTCTCTTGAATTCATTCTCGAGTTGAACAGCAACCTATAACCAGACAAAATGTAAAATACAACTCGATAATAGGGAAACAAAATGAAAACAACTCGAAAATACTAAAAAACACTTAGTACAAACAAAACAAGACTTAAAACAAAGTTGTGGTACGTTAGGACGAAGGCTAATTTTCTTGCAACTACACTGATCTGAGCCATCATTTAGACCCGGCCGAACCTAAATAGGCACGGTCAGGTTTCACTGAGGCACGACCGGGCCTAAATGTGAGGTCGGTCAATGCTGCCCAGCTGTCATGCACTGCTCCTTCTCATCCTCCATGCTATTTTTCTGGTAGAATAGCAAGTCTTTGATATTTTGCTCCCAAGACGGAGACATTGTGCAACAATAGGCTCCAAGACTGGATAGCCACTTTGATCGGCTCAGAAAAGGTGAACTTTCGCGATTTTGGCCTAAATGCCCTTTTTTCTTTGAGCTGCACTCCTTTCTGAGCCGCTATTTGATGTTAGAACCCGATCACTCATGTATTTCAATTCAGATCATAAGAGGTGTGTCCGACACTCAAGGAATTTCGAGCTTTAATGGAGTCCTGGCGCGATGAAAAAATCATACTGTAGCATCGTTTTGGCCATGCCCAAGCTTTGGGACGGATGTGTAGGTTAACATTACATGAGGCTCAATCCTTGGCACATGATGAGGAGCTACACATCCTCAGCTTAGTTCATCGATTTTCTACCATTAGAGGCAGGAGTGACCTTCTTTAGCGAGGCTGCCGACAACACGCTCTCTGTTTATGCCCCCTTACACAATTCCTTCTTGCTCCTAATTTCGGCGGAATTAGCGTCTGGTTGATCGATGTGGCCCAATGTTTGAAAGAGGGTAAAAGTTGTATGGGTTTGGCACTGACTGAAACCTTGGTGGGTTTAGATGCTTTCCGTCGAAGAGAGACCACCCGGTTGGTAGGGAGTCTGCTACTTCTCTAGGTATTATTTTTCACCCTTCTAATTTATGATTCTTACATCACTAAACACTCATTCTTTGTTTTTCTCTCATACCCTTTCTTACTTTTCTCTCATTGTATACCTCTCTATTCTTTAATCTCTCTTATTTTTCATCCATCCCCAAAATATGGCTGATGGATAAACTGCAAGCAGTGGACCCTTGTCCCGAGTACTCAGCCCGAGCTTACTTCTTTCGCCAACGGCTAGTGGATTTCTCCTCAGAGGGTTTATGGTGTGCTTGGATGTGTAGCCGGTCCGCAATTGACATAACTTGGCGTTACCCCTGGCTTAATTTGGCTGAGATGAGCTACAGTATGTCCCAACAGTCGGGTGTAGAGTTGATTGGCCTCACACATTACATATTCTATTTTCCTCTCCAATTCAGACGCTAGTTCGGGCATGATCAAATACGTCCAGATGAGGGAGTGGAATACACAGCTTCATTTCTAGTTCATGCCTCGCACCTGCCCCGGTATCTCATGGCCTGGAGGACGAGAGAGATTCTAGCCCTTGCCATTAGTTTCCGTTACACCCTGTCTAAGGAGTGTTTGGCTTGGCTTGACAAGGAGGCAGAGGTTGGGCCATCTTTGGCATAGAGCCACCTGACTGAGCTGTGCCCCTAGTTTTACTACTTTGATCATTTTTTCCCTAGTTTTAAGATGTAAAAGTAACTTTGATCTAAGTCAAAGAGGGAGAATGTACTTGTGTTGAAATCAATAAACTTAAAGTTACGAGTACTGAAAATTTTCCTTTCGGTCCCAAAAATGGTCCAAGTTGTAAAAGGAGAAAATTTTGAACAAAATCAACTTTTATTAAAACTTCTCAAAACTATTTTTAGAAATGATCACCACCTGACACGCACATAATCGATTCTCAAGATGTACAACCCCAAATCAAAATATCATAACTGCCCTTGATTGTATATCATTGTTGTTCTGTACTGTAATCAATTTTTCTTCCCAAAATAAAGACCACAACCGAACTAATTAGATGATGAACAAAGATGACTTGATCAAGAAAATAGATAGGACAGTTGAATTGGGGATAGTTACAGTCGAACTTCAGGGTGAAGTTGCCTACGTATCCTAAAAATGGAAATCAGGCCTTACGTAGTTCGGCTCAGGTTTACTCAAGTATTAACTCTTTCGTTTTACGCTCTAACTTTTGCCAAAGTCGCCCTTTAGGGTTTTCAACCTTGCGAGCTCAGTTTTTCTTTATTTCTTATTTTTTATGCTCTAACTTTTGCCTCAGTCGCCCTTTTGGGTTTTCGGTCTAGTAAGCCTCTCAGGGGTAGTATTTCTTCAACTTATCTGTATTGATCGGTTGCGAGAACTCCAGGCCGTCCAAGTCCATAAGAATAACTGCCCCTCCAGACCAGATTGACTTGATGATGTAAGGACCAGTCCAGTTGGGTTTGAACTTGCCCCTAGGGTCATGGATGGGAGCTCAGTTGTCTTTCAACACCATATCCCCTTCTTAAAGATTTTTGGACTTAACTTTCTTGTTAAAAGCCCTAGCAATTCGGCTTTGGTAGCCCTGGATATAATACAATGCTTTTAGTCTTCTCTCATCAAACAACATTAACCCCTCAAACCTACTTTGCTGCTAATGTGCCTTTGCTATCTGACACTCAGCCATAACTCGTAGTGAGGGCATTTCAATTTCGATCGGCAAAACAGTCTCTATCCTTTAAACAAAAGAATAAGGGGTTGCCACTGCAAATGTTCGTATTGAGGTCTTGTAGCCCCAGAGCGCAAATGGCAATTTATCTGGCCAATCTCTGTAGGTTTCCACCATCTTCTGCAGAATTCTCCATTGGTTTACGACCTATAGGTTGATGACTTATGGAAAGCCACATTATATTTCTCAAGCAAGTCTATCACCTCTTTCTTAAAGTGCGACCCATTATCGGAGATAATCTCATTCGGAACGCCATACCGGCAGATGATGTTGTTTTTGATGAACTTAGCCACATGCGACGCTTTTAGCACGGAGTAGGACTTAGCCTCTACCCATTTCATGAAGCAGTCGATTGCTACCAAGATGAATTCATGTTCGTTTGACCCCTATGGTGTGACTACGCCGATAACATCTATTTCCCAAACAGAGAATAGCCATGGTGAAGTCATGTTGTAGAGCTTTGACGGCGGAATGTTCATGCGATTGGCATGAATCTAGCATTTGTGACAGTGCCAAACAAAACCAATACAATCCTCTTCCATAGTTGACTAGTAGTAGCCTTGTCTAAGGATTTTCCGGGCAAGCATCACACCGTTCATGTGGGCTCTGCACTCTCTCCCGTGAATGGACTCCATAAGGCGTTTTGATTCCTCTTCCTCAACACATAGCTTGTGCATTCCCAGATGACCTCTTTTGTACAACTTGCCCCCGCAGATGATAAATTGAACGGCTGGGCATCGTATTCTCCTTTTGTCCTTGGCATTTGCTCCTAGTGAATGCGCATTCTTTTCGAGGAAATTCTAATTATCATAATACTTGGGGTTCTTGTTTGAAGTCTCATCTATCATGGAAATGGTTTCATAGGCCGGTGTGTACTTCTGTTCAATAATAATAAAACGCATCTTGACTCCCAATGGAATGTCTACCATTGAAGATAGAGTTGCTAGTGCATCAGTGAATTGGTTGTTCTCCCTTAGCAGATGGGTAAACATTAACTTTTCAAAACTTGGAATCAACATATCCAAGACCTGATGGTCATCCTTCATTTTCTTTTCTTTTACCTGCCAACCTCTGTTGGCTTGAAACATAACCAAGATTGAATCCCCGATGACGTCTAACCTTTTTGTCCCTAGTTCCAAGGCAACTTCTAATCCAGTAATACGCGCCTCATATGCTGCTTCGTTGTTGGATACTTTGAACCAGAGTTTGAAGGCTAAGGATATATGGGAGTCATCAGGCGCTATCAGCAACACATCGATCCCATAACCGTATTGATTGGCTACTCCGTCAAAGTACATCGTCCACGTTTTCTCCTCTATTTGCAAAATGTCTTCATCTGGGAAAGGTACTCCACCGCTTCATCCCCCTTTATTGGGTGATCTGCCAAGAATTTCGCTACAACTCTCCCTTTAACCGACTTGTGTGTAACATACGTAAGATCAAATTAGGAGAGAAGAAGCAACCAACAAGCTAGCCTTCCTGTAAGCGCTGGTTTCTCAAAGTGATATTTGATGGGATCTAGTCTCGAAACCAGGATTACAGAGTGAGCTAACAAGTAGTGCCTCAACTTCCGGGTAGCCCATACCAAGGCTAGATAAGATTTCTCGAGGAGAGTGTAACAAGTCTCGTAATCCAACATTTTCTTGCTCAAGTAGTAAACGGCTTTCTCCACCTTGGCCTCGGACTCTTGAGCTAACATACACCCCATGGTTGAATTCATCACTGACTTGTACAAAATCAGCGATTTTCCCGGTTCTAGCGATGATAACACAGGCGGATTCTGCAGATACTACTTGTTCAAAAGCGAACTGACAGCAATCGTTCCATTGGAACTTCTTTCATTTCTTCAGGAGACCAAATAGTGGTTCACAAGTCAAGGTTAGTTTGGAAATAAATCGCCTTATGAATTGCACTTCACCTAGAAAGCCGCACACCTCCTTTTCAGTCCTTGGTGGTAGCATTTAAATGGCCTTGATTTTGGAAGGATCTACTTCAATTCCTCTCTATGTGATCAGGAATCCCAGCATTTTCCCTGTTGTTACACCGAAAGTGCATTTTTGCAGATTCAACCTCAATCTATACTTTCTGATCCGCTGAAAGAATTTCTTCAAGGCGGTGTAGTGGCCCTCTTGATCTTTGGACTTGACAATCATATCGTCCACATACACCTCAACCTCTTTGTGGATCATATTGTGCAGAATGGTAGTTGTAGCCCTTTGATAAGTGGCCCCAGCATTCTTCAACCCAAAAGGCATGACTCGGTAGCAATAGGTGCCCCACAGAGTAGTGAAAGAAGTCTTCTCCCTATCCTCGGGTGCCATTAAAATCTGGTTATACCCAGAAAATCCATCCATGAATGAAAGCAATGCATGGCCCGCGGTGAAGTCTACCAACTCATCAATATGTGGCAGTGAAAAATTATCCTTCGGACTAGCCTTATTTAGATCCCCGAAGTTGACACAGACTCTTATCTTGCCATCTTTCTTTGGGACTGGAAAAATATTGGCCAACCACGTCAAATACTCAGATTCAAGCAAGAACCCTGCCTCAATTTGTTTGGTAACTTCTTCCTTGATCTTCAAAGCCTAATATGGACGAACTCTACACAACTTTTGCTTAACTAGCTGGGCCCCAGGATCAAGAGGGATTCGGTGCTATACAATCTCAGGATCGATTCCAGATATGTCTTCGTAGGACCACACGAAAACAACTTTGAAAGTTTTCAATAAAGCGATTAAACGCTCATGTTCCTTCAAAGACAGCGTGGACCCGATCTGGACCAAGCGAGGATCTTCCTTAGTACCCACATTAATTGATATGATTTCATCTGTACAAGGCTTAACATGCCTCTCCTCTTCATGATCAACTAAATTTTTCAAAACCTGAGGAATTTCTTCCTCTTCATTTATGTCAAAATTTTGAAAATTAAGATCAGTACAACAAACCAAAGGCATAGAGAAGTAGGCAAAGTCCATATGTAGACCACCCAAACTTCTGCTTCGCGCCGCGAGGGCGCGACCCGTTTGTTCTTGGCTACTATAGTTCGAATTCCTGTCATGGTTCTGAATCTAATCTCACAAAGTGCAATGTGAGACTGATGAATCACCAAAGAGTCCAAATCTGGCAAATCGTTTTGGAAAATCGATTTTAATAAAGAAATGCCAAACATGGACTGCTTTGCCAGATACAGAGTCACCACCTAAATGTTTTATTTTAGGAAAATTTAGGAAACCCTGACTCGTGCCTAAGGCCACATGTCCGTCATCACCAAAGTTGCCTCAGCTCGGGAACTTGGGTATGAGAGGGGAAGGTCATGCAATGAGCACCCCTGCTCGCCCAATCAAAGATTGGCCTTTACTAACATGATATTTTGTTTTTGAAAACACATGTGTTCTTATTCCGGTTATTAACCTAGAATTATTATGTGATGCACACAGCATACAAGTATAGACTAGATCGCCTAAGTTGGAACAAAAACATTACATGTTCATTTGTGAAAATGATTTGAAGTTTGCTACTTGCAAGTAGGCTAAGTCGTAGATTTTGCCACCCTCAAGTGGGCTTAGAAAACACACATTTTGATGAATTGTTCCAATTCAAGCAATCCAACCATCACCCACAGGCATTCAAACAGTTAATCACTTAAGCAGTTAGCCTCATGGCAAGCATGCTAACATGGCAGTCACTTACATACATGAAATATGCTAAAGCGTAAACACTCACAGTGTATTCCAAGCCAAAACAAAGAACTAGTTAGTAATCAATGCATGATCCTAATTCATGTTAAGATGGCTAATGCAACATATGGAAAAATGCAACTCAGATAGGCTCGACTATTCTAAGATGTCATGTGAATGCAACTTGATAACATGCTGTTGAACACGTATTCAAGTAAATGCAGTCAGTATGATTCGCCGAGCCCGGTGCATGCAAAACATATGAATGGATGCACGCATGCGAAGCATAAGTATGTTAATCAAAATATGCCCTAAAACTAACCATCGTAAGTGGTAAAGCAAAAAGGAGAAAGACGTGGGGGTTAGAAGACATGCATCACACACACGCACACTTATTACAATAGTTGTGCCCTCTCGACAGAGGGTCCGAATAATAATCTAACTAGCTAATCTAAGCCAATTAATTATTACACAACCGAATTGAAACAAATAGCTACATTAAGCTAGTTGAGATATTACACAACAAATCAAATTATTAAATTACACGAACTAATCATGAATACTAAAATGGCCTCGCAGGCGATGAAGAGATGCATGCTCGGTCGGCTTTGCTCAGAAATTCAATATCATGCCTCATGTTGCCTCTGTTTGCACTGTTCTGGACTTCTTAAAATATGCCAATCTCCAAAATACTTCTGATCCACCTTATGAACACTCTGATGGATGGTCGACCAAGAGGAATGGCCATCGGTCGAAGAAAATGATAATCGGCCAATTTTGTAGCCGATCGGCAAACTTTTATGGTCGATCGGCAGCTTTGATGGTCGATCGGCCAACATTTCCTGCAAATTCTCCTTTTGCTGCAACAGAGCACTAACAGAGGCATGGCAATGTATTTGCAAGAAAATGTGTGTGCCACCACACTCCTTATCATGTCTAAGGCTCAACGGAGTGTAATGCTCCGCTCTCGAGCCATCAATCACGCATCTCGATGCATGATGGCCAAAGAGGCCGAGTTGCACAAATCAATGTCAAATGAATGCACACAAAAATACATAAATGCCTTAACCTCTATCATGCATGATCAAGAGGGTCGGTGACCAAGAATTGAGGCACGTTTCATCACTTCAAGTATGAAACGT
Source organism: Camellia sinensis (assembly GCF_055761805.1). Lineage (NCBI taxonomy): Eukaryota > Viridiplantae > Streptophyta > Magnoliopsida > Ericales > Theaceae > Camellia > Camellia sinensis. Next base: position 22,874,832 of record NC_138966.1, read on the forward strand.
CCCTCGTTTCCTGTGTTTGGATTGACACCATTTCCAAACACAATGCAATACAAGTATGCCAAATATAATGCAATGCAACATGAGCATGCAACAACATGCAAACAAACATGCTCAATGGACTTAAACCGAATATGGATGGACCTCAGCCATGCCAAAACAGTGGCCATTTATGCCAAAATGATGGCATGAAGAGCATAAAAAGGCAAGACAAGCATGCATGCCAATTGGCTCATCAACTAGGCATAAGAGCACAACTCTCAAGAGTGCTCAAGGAGTGGCAAATGTGGAAGTGTAACAACACTATAAGCTCTGAAATAAGGTATGAAATGATGCCAAATCATTCAATCAACACAAGCAAGGCATGCAAGAGTCCTTAAAGCTTGAAGCTAGCATAGGTACTTGCACTATAGCTATACAAAATAGGAAGCATATGGCCAAGACAACCCAAAACAGTCCTAGAACATGTCAAAATGAGACTAAAACATGCATGGAAGGAAGCCAAAACAAGCTAGCATGAAGGGCATAAGGCATGATGTATGCAAGGCCAAAAGGGAGGATTACACTACACCTATCAAGGCCAAGCATAAGATGGCTTCGCCAACAAAAATCAGAGCTATATCATGGCAAAATAACCCCAAATGCACACTGAAATGATAGCTCGCAAGCTTAGGCATGATGGCATACACAATGACTCATGTTTAAGGCATAAAACATGAACCTTCCAAAGCATGGAAAGAGTGACAAATGTGAGACCATGGAAATTAAACATACTCTGAAATCACATAATAAATTATGCCAAATCATGAAAATAGCCCAAGCAATGCATGCTAGTGGCTTAGAAACTCAAAGCTAACAAGCTAGAATGCATTATGGCTATACAAAGCATGGCACGCATGACCAAAACAACACAAATCAGAGCTAGAGCATGCTAAAACATGAACAAAAGCTTCTTAGAGTTGAGCCTAAAGCATGCTAGAATGATGATACAAAGCATGATACACATTAGGCTAGTAAATGGAAATGCATTACAAGTGCATGGAGCATGCAAGGGGCTATCAAACCAACCCAAAAAGAGTTATGGAATGCTAAAACAACACCAAAAACAAGCTAAGATGGAGCCAAAACAAGCTTAACAAACATGCTACTCTTATGAGCCATCAACACAAGCATTCAAGACACAAGGAGAGGGGATGACCCTCTCCTATTTAAGACCTCAAAACACAAGTTTTACAACTGAAAATCCACTGGATTTCAGTGGTTAAAAGGCAAGAGAAAGTGATCTCAAGGGCCTAAAGTGATAGTGTAAAACAAAGCCAAACAAGGCACAAGAGGGGGTAGACCACCCCTAACACAAAAGAAACCTTAAACAAACATTACAAGCATGAAAAATCAGAACTTTTTGTAGTAGAAAGTTAGGCCTAAAACAACATGCAAGTAGGGCCAAAAGCTTACTCAAAAACAAGGGATTAAGAGGTTAGAAGCTCACCCTTGTAGAACAACTTTAGAGCAACAACTCCAGCAGCCTTTTTTGATCAAAACCAGTCCAAAAACTCCAAAACCAACTTCAAGATGCCTCAGCAACAAAAGGATGGTGTTTGAGTAGGTGCTTTAGTGCAAAAGTGTGAAAAAATTACACTTTTGAGCACAAACAAACACAAATAGAGAGAGAGAGAGAGAGAGAGAGAGAGGAAATATATATATATAGAGAGAGAGAGATATAACTTGTATATCAAATCTCAGAACCTCTGGAAAGGGAGAGGGGTCTCCCTTCTTATAGAAAATCAAGTCCCAAGCTTGTTGAGCAAGCTTGGAGCTTGTTAAAATCCATCCATACACGTGTATGAAGGATACACCAAGTGACCAACAGCTGGTACCAGCTGGAAGAAAAATATTTGCAAAAGCAGAAAAAGTGGTCTCGACCAACAAAATGGCCGATCGACCAAAAAGAGTGCCGATCGGCCAACACTTATGGCCGATGGCAAGAAGAAGAGGCCGATAGGAACAGGGCCTGGCCGATGGGTGGTGGGGCTGGCCAACAAGCCACCCTCTTCCCTCAGAAACAAAACCACAAGTCCTTGGTCCACAACCAAGCACAAAATAGACAAGTTGAGAGGTTCTAAGGCAAGCACGCGGCCGAGACCTTCAGAAACTCAAAACGAACACGAGCATGGATGATCATCGAGTGTCCAAACGATGACGTCCAAGTCTTGAGGACGGTCAAAAATGGGGTGTTTACACTATAGCATTCCCATTCAAAACGTCTGGATCTTCGATTACAGTGGACTCAAAAGAAAAGCTAAAAGACAACCTGGACAAGACTTTGGTATCCAGTTTACCACTCCCAAAAGTACCAAACTTAGAGGAACTTGAATCTGACTCCGACTCCATAGTCTCAGTGGAATCACATCCAGACTCACTATCCGATTCAGAACTGTTGATGACGCCTTACTCAAACTTCCAGACCGGGTGTGAAGCCTCAGACACATCCATGATAAGATTAGAGAAATCTGTTACTGGGTTATCCCCGATCATTGAGATAGTAAAACTATCCCCCAAGTTGGTGGTCTCAGTTGCAGCAATAGAACGTGTCAGTAAGTCAGCCAATGCTTTTCCTAATAGCTCCTCCTCTTCGATGTCCAGATTTATAGTCCTTCTTTGATCTGTGCTAGGGCTCAGGTCTACTTGTTCATCCTCCTCTTTTGGTAGCTGGTGTCCGAAAAAGATCTCAAACCCCGAATACCTTGTTTTTTTTTCTCAATCATACCAAGGCTCTGGGAATCCATAAAAGGAGAAGTCTTCCCCTTGGCGGACAACATCCATTCAAGGTTCCCTATATTGGTTTGTGGACAAACTTATACTCCTTCCCAGTCCTCTTTGCTTTCAGCCTTCCTCTCAACTCCTCCTCTTTTCTTTGCCAATCTGCACGGTAAGTTTGTATCCTAGCCCGAAGGCGTGGGGGTTGTGACTGATCTCCTTAGAAACAGTATCTCCCTGTCTGCCACTTTGGCCTAGTCTCGATTCGGGCAAATGCCCCTGTTTGTTCATTATGTAAATGGATTGCATACTCACGTAGTCTCAATCGTCCCTCTGTCATGATGGTTTGGACTAACCAGGCTTCCGCCAGAGAGAAGCCAGAAAGGAACATGTCTTCTTCCCCATGTATGATTTCCAATAATGGCGCAGTGGTCCCCTGGGGAGAATTGATCGCAGAATTACCGTACACAGTGGCAATCCCGCCTTTGAAGGGGTACTTTACTAACTGATGGACTATTGATGACACAGCCCTCATCTGATGCAGCTAGGGTCTTCCTAACAGTAGATTAAAAGTGGTTAGAACGTCCATGACATGGAATTCCACCTTATGTTCGGACCGGCCGATTAGGATATGGCTCTTGAACATTCCCATGACATCCCGGCTTGTATTTTCATAAGCCCGGACAGCTTGGGTCGTGGGTGTAAAGTCAACCGGCCTCAAACCGATGGTATAGGTAATTCTTACTAGACATACATTGATTGCCGAACCAATATCTACTAACATTGTTGAATCCACTTTTTTCGACTTTCCAGGGTTACATATAAGGGACGATTGTGGTTGGCACCCTCAGGTGGTAACTCCTTATCTGTTAAAGATATCACCAGCATAACGTCCCCAGATGTTACCAACGATACTAATTGGTCGGCAGTGGTATCAATAGGTAGTTTAGTTTGGTTCATTGCCTCTAATAGTGCATGCCTATGCTCCTAAGATGCCATTATCAACCCCTAAATTGATATGTCAACCTGAATCTTCTTGATCTGTTTCAAGACCAGGTTTTCTTCAACATCCTTCTCTTTTGATTTCTCAAACTCCTTTCCAGAGGTCTCTAGCTGGTCTAATGCTGCGGGTTTGAAGTACCGACCGCACCAGGCCATATGATTGATCTCGTTAGTATACCAAGTGTCATCCAAGGTATCAGCTTTCCGACCATCGTCAGTGTATGCATGACTTAGGTTGCTATCTTTCCACCGCTCTCCCGCAGTCATGGCCGGGCTGGTATCAGGTTCAATATGGAGCATGTTAACATCACGTGCCCCATCATTAGACCATTTTTCCTCCACCACAATCTTGGTTTCTTAATCCTAATAGTTTCTAAGCTTCCTCAACATCCTTTTCCAGTCGTTAGGCTCCTATTCGACCTTTTTAGTGGTTTGGGCATCACCTTTCGTTGTCTCGGGTTCTTCTTTCTCTTTTCTTTTGCCATGTTCTAGAGCTATCTTCGTCTAGATCTTTTTTATCCTTCCCCTTTGAAATTATTCCAGTGCATGCTCTTTCTCAGTTAGAGGTGCAGCCTCAGCCTTGCCACTAGAAGGGATTTCATCTTTTGTCCCAGTCTCTCCTATCTATTCCTCCACATCTGACTCTTCTTCACTCAGCCATCCATTGCTTGTTTCTAGCTGGCTCAAGTCCCACTATCCCACCTGAACACTGCTTGTATCCTCTTCTTTGAAAAAGTACAAATCCTCCAGATCCTCCTCCAGATCAGCCAAATCCTCTTCTAAGTCAGCCAAGTCATTTAGGCCTTGTTCAGGCCGATCATTCTAATGTTGCCCTAACTGGCCTTCTCCAATAACATTGTTGCTGAGAAAGTCTGGCAGTATGACTACTAGCTTCGGCTGATCAATGGCCATAATGTATAAACTGGGATCGTACTCCTCTGCGAGCAAGACCCCCTTCTCTATGACACAAGTATCTGGTGACCCTATTTTCAATGCATTCTTCACTTTCTTTGTTTCTACTACCACGGGCTTGGATTGGGTTTGTGGTATTAAATCCATCATACACATGTTTATGCCTTCTGGAATCACCACCTCCGGTTTGGGTAGGTGGGATGAGGTAATGTATGTGCTAGGGTTGAAGGTGGGTGGTAGTGTATGGATGTAGTTAATGTTTCTAGGTGGGGGGGACTTGGTTGTGTGTAGGAAGTGGGTTGGTTGTTACGTTTGGTTTAGTGGGTAGGACGATGACTTTGTTGTCAATGAGATCCTGGATCTCATGATGTAAACGGTAGCACATGTCTGTGGGATGGCCATGTTGTTGATGGAAGATACAATACTAGGTATGGTCGTGTTTGGGTGGCAATGGGTCTGGAAGTGGACGAGGATCGAGAGGCTTGAGATGTCCCTTTTGCATTATTAGCTTGAGAGCGTAGGTTAGGCTCATATGGAGAGGAGTAAAAACTCTTCGATTCCAAGGTGGACCAGTATTTTGTGAAGGTTATGGGGTTGTGGCAGTAGCAAAAAGATCAGTCATCTTGGCCGTTGAAACAATAGTACAAACATCCGCAGGTTGTGGAATAGTGCTACTGCTAGCATTGGTATTCCGAGAAAATGGCCTTCTTGCAGGTTCTCTTGTTTTGTGGATGATACTCTTTTTGAATGCACTCTCAATCTGGACCCCTAGCTCATGGGCCTCAATACATCTGAAAACAACCGGACATGCACAATCGGATCCCCACTCCCATCGAATCTATCGATGTGGGGCATCTTAAATTTCTTCGGTAATCTAACCGAAGCGTTAGTATACCCGTCTTCGATATCTGGAATAGAGTTGAAGCCTTGGGATTTCTTAATGCTTTCTCCAATCTAGCAATCTTGACTAAGGCCAGATCAATTTCATTAATGTCAAAAGGAAAGATTCTTACAAGAGGTTGAACCAGAGGCCTATAAGCCGAAGTCAGGGGGAAACATTTTCTGAAGATCTAGGACTAGCAGATTTTCAACCAGTGAGGGTAGATCCGGGTTTGGTTGAGCAACCGGGATCGGATGCATGGTTGATGCGGATGCCCCAGATGTACGTAGTAGATCGACAATAATTTCATCTTGTGCAACCATCCTCTGGTTTATAGTGTCCATGATTGTTTGGAAAGCCATCATCATGCCAGCAAATTCCTCCACGTTATATGCTCTATTCTATTCCATTGCCAGTCTAGGTGGACTAGATGCTGGCGAACTGATTGAGTGAGAGCGGATAGGTGTTTGTAAAGTGCTTTGTACTGATGCTACTGAATGTCTATTCCTTCTTCGTCAGGTGATTGGCGGAAACGAGACTAACACAGGCTGACCACCAACAAGGTCTTGAGCTTTACAAAGCCTACCAAAATGAGTCCACACAACTTGGGGAATATCGAGTCTTCCTGAAGCTATGATGGTAAACTACCTAGCAAAAAGAAAGAAAGAAAAACATAATCAAAATCGAACAGCACTGTGGCCTCGATTCACAACAGTCATAACACATAACTAAACTGTAATCCCCACTAAACTTTGGTCTCAAACTCATACTGATATGAATCATTCTGTACAGTCTTATTGTAAAAGCACATACCAAGTAAAAGAACCAAAACACCCCTCTGAAGGGGTAGGGTTACCCTGTCCTAGATTTTTGGCATGATCTAGGCTGCACTATTTCAAACAACGAGTTTCACAACATCCAGAAAGTGGGTGGCTCATGTCCTAAGTTGGAATAGTCACTATAGCTTCACTATATGCAACTACGTCAAACGGTTGAAAGGGTACCTCAGCAAGATTACCTAATATACCTCTCACACCTAACACCAAGAAGTAAAAGGTGGAACAAGCGGTACAGCGGTTATCCAGATCCAAGGATTATGTTTTCAACATGGCAGAGCCCATGACCAGTCAGCCTTTTGGGCAAACCATTCAGGAATAGCAGATGGAAAACACAGTGACTTAAAGTAACCATGCAAATGCAATCCAAAGAACATATAAGTGTAGATAAAATTTCACATCATGAGTTTTAAGTCAAGTTCTCTAAATCCTCAACAGAGTCGCCAAAAACTGTGGCTCGACTTTTCGTGCTCCTCTCAGAAGACGAATAGCCCAATAGTATCGGACTCCCGTGGTTCTGAATCTGATTTCACAAGTGCAATGTGAAACAGTGAAAATACAAAAAGAGTCCAAATCTGGCAATTCTTTTGAAAAATCGATGTTTAAATCAAATGCCAAAAATGGACTGCTTTGCTAGATTTCAAAGTCGCCACCTAAATATTTTTAGAAAATTTAGGAAACTCCAGACTCGTGCCAAAGGCCATTAGTCCGTCATCACCAAAGTGTCTCGGCTCGGGAACTTAGGTACGAGACGGAAAGGTCATGAATTGAGAGCTCCACTCGCCCAATCAAAGATCAGCCTCTACTAATCATGATGTGATTTTTATTTACGTTATATGCTTTTGTTCCGATTTATTAGGCTAACTTACTATGTGATGCACACAAGGTATAGACTAAGTTGCAAGAATTGGACCGTTTGATTTCGTGTTTTATTTGAAATCGCTTTGCGAGTTTGCCACTTGAAAAAATGGGCTTAAAATGGACATTTAATCAAACTATCCCAATTCAAGCAACTAGCCTTCATCCACGGGCATTCAAACAATTATATCAATTAAGCAATTAGCCTCATGGAAGTTTGTTTTGACATGGTAACACAAACATTCGATGTAAGATGCTAAAATATAAAATTACTAACCTAGTACTTCGAGCCAAAACAAAGTAAAATAATCAGAAGAAATATGCATGCTCCTAATTAATGCAATATGACTAATACAACACACACATTTTGTATTTTAATAGGCTCGGCTATGAACATGGCATATGATTTCATTCAAGACATGCAATAAAGCACGTATTCAAGCAATGAATTTAAACTTTTGGTTAGTATGATGAGCCGAACCTTGGATGCATACAAGACAATGGATGCAAAGCATAAGAATGATAATTTGAAATGATGTTCTATTCTAACCATCGTAAGCAAGTAAGTAAAAGGGAGAAAGATGTGGGGTTGGAAGACATACAACATATTACATAATGGCCCTCCTGCAATAGGGTATGAACCAAAGTCCGAAAGTCCAAATTAAACTAATTATTACAAAACTGAATGAATAAATAAGCGAAGAATTAACTAGCTAACTATTCTATTACAACAAGGATAATCATGATACGTAAACTAGCTAAACTAGTTAATTAGCTATACTAGTTATAAATAAACAATAATGATAATTACAACACTAATAAACAAGACTAATTATAATAAATTAATTACAACATATTCGGAGCATTAATCTACAACAATGATGCAAGGACGCACAAGGGTTGCATACACAATGTCTAAGAACAGCTCTGTCTGCCTAGGCTTGCTCTATTTCATCTTCAACCACTGCCATTTGTTTTCTGTAAAATACACTGCTGACCAAACATTAATGACCGGTCGGCCCTCAATGAAGCCCATCTGGGCCTAAAGAAGGCCGGTCATGCCTCAATTTCATGTAAAATTCTGTTTTGTGCTCTGAAGTGAAAACGGTGCAGATAGAGTGTTATGAACACTGTTTGTTCCTTTCACGCTTCTCTGTCATGGGAAAGCCTCGAGAGAAGGTTTGAATTGTTTTCAAAACTATCAATGAGAAAGTTAATTACTTGATGATTTCGGGTACAATTTGGACAAAAATCAATAAATGCAATGAACAGCAACCACCTCTCCCTCCTATCATAGAGTGAACTCAAAGAGACACTTCAAGATTCATCAAAACATTATGAATTAATGTAAGAAAACCCTTGACACAATGGACTGGGCATAACGTCCGGCCGAATCCCAAGCAATATAACTCATTTTCTTTATTTGAGTTGGTTCATTTTAAGCCAAATTCACTAGTCTTTGCCATCCTTTAATCCATTAACTCCAAGATGATTGTTACGTCCACTAAAGATTATGTCCACTAAGTTAGAAATATGTCAAACGGGAGGTGATTCTCAACATGAAAAGGAGACTACACCGTTGGCAATGAACCTCCGTAGAGATTAAGCCATTAAGTATAAATCGCTAGTTCACGTTTTGAATAACCATCAACCAATTGAAATAATTCTCAAATGAAAGAAATGAATGGCAAGTTGATTATTAAAATGAGGTCCTTAAACATTGAAATTAGACAAGAAAAAGCTAAGAACAATATACAACAAGCTATGTATGCTAACTTATGAGACAACAATCAAGCTAATCAAGGCATGAACTTTTTAAACAACTTAGAACAACCCTAAAACAGCCCTCAAGAGATGAAAAATAATGGCTCAATGTGCATGAAAAGAACCTAAAAAGCTAATCAACAAAGAGAGAAAACAAAGCTAGTAAACAATAACAAAGAGGGGTGGCTAACCCCTCCTCTTTTGAGACTTCAAAGCATAATTTTTGGCCTCTTTTTAACTTTGAAAATCAATTTAGAAATCAAAGAAAAAGAGGGTAAAAGTGAGGGTTTGAGCTATAGGTAAAGGTGTAAAAAAGAGTGTATACTCTCTCACCGCTTTTGGTAGCTCTCCAAACCCAATCTCAAACACTTGGAAGAGAATCAAAACAACACAAAACTACAAGAACTAGATAGCAATAGATAGAACAAGAAGTAAAAGAGAGGATGACAAGCTTATACCTCTCAAAGAAATGAGCTTTTGCTTATGAATCAAACTAAGTCCCAACACACTCTCAAGCTTGAATTATGGTGTTCAAGCCTCAAACAAGGTTCCTAGGCTAAGGAGTGAAGGTGTATTTGGTGTATGGATATAGAGTTATGGTGATAGGCTTGTTCAAAGGGTTACTTGCACAAGAAGAAGGAGAATAAGAAGCTCTCAAGAAGGTGTAGAGGCTTTTTAGAAATTCTTCAACTCTTAAAACAGGGATATATGGTCGTTTTTATAGAATTTGAGCAAAAGGAATTATAAATATCTTCAAAAATGGACAGCTGGTAAACTCTCACCCAAAATAGTGTTTCTCACTACTAAGGCACGACCGGCCGTCAATAGCCACGGCCAGGCTTCAATGTGTTCCCCTATTTTTCTGCTTCTTCAGACTCAGCATAGGGTGGCACAATGTGTAAAAATAGATTTCTTGGGTATAATTAATGGGAATATGGGAGGTTTGGGATTGTTTCGAAGCTTAAACATGGCCCCTTCGTTGAGACGTCGAACCACGCACAACACCACTTTCATCATTGAGTGTATCGGACAAAGCGCTCGAGCCTTAAGGGCGGTCAACAATGGGGTGTCCACACCTCTCAAGCGGTGATAGTTGCGCTCGAGCAATCAGCCTATATGTTTCGCACCGCCTTTGGTCACACCGCTCGAGTTGTGAAATGTGCACTCGATTGGTCTGCACGATCTTATTTTCTATCAAGTGCAATGTTTGCTATTTTTAGAATTTGTGCCATCTAGATTTTCAAAGAGGAAGAAAAATAAAGTGTTTTCTATTGGAGGGTGCTTTATGAATATTTCATTAATGATTTAAGAGTGATTGATGGATCCATGAACTTTATATCACCATCATCAAGAGGTTTGTTTATTTTCTTTTATTCACAAAAGAGAGGGTTGTTCTTCAGTGGATTCCAAGGAACTTGGGGGTGAAGCTTTTGTGGATTCCGTAGTGGCTCATCATCCTGGATTTGATATTGGCGTTGTGGATTTAACGTTGGACAAGAGAATTCTGAGGTGAAGACAGTGGTAGAAGAGGCATATTAGAGTCGGTTCAATTTGGATATGGATTCACTAGGTAATTGAGAGTATACTTGTATAATTCATTTTTGTCCTCTTAGTGGATTATTTTGTGGCTTTGGCCCGTAATTTTTTTTTTTAATCATAATTGGAGGTGCTCCAATTGTGGTTTTTTCACATTAAATCATTGTGTCGATTTGTCTTTGATTGTTTAATTGTGATTACTATTATCTTAGGAATTTTTAGATTTTCTTATCTGCAAAAATCAAGATGATCGTATATCAATAACTCTTTCATCGAATCATATTTATATTTAGTTTATACTTCAAATCAAATTTGTCATTCATTTTTGTATATACAAATGCAATTCGATGAAATGGTTAACAATGTCTGATCAATTTGATTTTTTTGCAGGTATGTTCTACTTATATACCCTAAAACTGCACGGTTCGGATTTGAAACGGATCCCGAAATGGGCCCAAATAATTGCGTAACAGTGGCTATTGTGCCTCCGGCACAACAGTCACACCATCTCTAAAAAAATTATAGTAAATTGAACTAATTTTTTCTTGAGGTGTAAAGAAAATATATTAAGTTTTACAAGTTCGGTATAATTGCATTGACTCCTAGAAGGTTTTATTTCATTTGACCTCCTTTACCTTATCGTATGAATGAAAAAATATTGTTATCATCTCTTTTACTTTATAATATATATTTTACCTTATGTATTTATTTATTTATTTATTTTGTGTGTAATGGCTCAGGTTGAGACCCAACCCTTATTTCTTTTTGTACAAAGATGTTATATTAAAAAGGGTTTCTGTCAAAAATTAGACCTAACTTGAAAATTTTCTAAGTGTGAAAATTGAATTTTCAAAACTTACAATTTTGAAAATAATTTTTTGCAGTAATTGTTCCTTATATATTCTATAGCAATTTTAGTTTTGACCCGACCCTTGTTATATTCCAGACTTGGGTTTCATGGTTTCATATTGTTGTTCACATCGTGCTTCCCTAGTATCTCCTTCAATTTGGTTATTGGGTTGTTGTGGTTGCGTTTGAGACTGGTTGGTTGCTTAGTTTCCAAACTCTTGCTGCCCAGAATTTTGCTTCTCTGTTCGAGCGGGCTTTGTGAACTCTTAGTATTTTTGCAGGTCTGCAAAACTACTGGGAGAGTGTATTCTATGCTCAAGCGGGCTCAGCTCAAGCGGCTTTTCTTGTGCTCGAGCGTTGGTCTGTTGTCTGCAAAACTGGTAGGAGTGTGAGTGTGCATTCTATGCTCGAGTGTCATTTCTTGTGCTCGAGTGGAACAACTTATTGTGTCTGACGCTCGAGCGTCATTTCTTGTGCTCAACCAGATTGTGCGTATATTAGTTCGTAGCAACCTCCCTCTACATTACTTTTTTGTTTCTTTTCCTCCCAAAACCCTAAATCTAAAACCTCTCTCCCCAAAACTCATATTCTCTCTACATTTTCACCTAGATCCCCTGGTTTCTCTACCCTAGTGTCTTTCGGAAAAAGGTAGAGCATCTCAAGAGCTCCATTTTGATCCAAGCAAAAGTCGATTCGACGTCTTTGAAGTTTTCTCCTTGCTTTGCTTGTCTTCTAACTTTGTGGTAGGGACTTTCTACATTCTCCTATGATTTTTAACTTAGTTATTTGTTGATTATGTAAATAATGTTGGGATGTGGAGGATTTTAAACAAACCTAGGGTTTTGGTTTAAAACCAAAAGAGAGGTTTTCAAACGAAGGTATTGAAAATGGTTGTGGGTGTAGATATGAGGATGTGTTGTGTTAAATTTATTGATTTTGACACATGGATTGCATTTGGAAGGGAATGGTGTTTTTCCCTAAAATGTTTCAAATAATTGTTTTGTATAAACAATGGAATTGGTAATGGGAATGTGAAATTGGTTAGATGTTCATATAAGTGGTGGAGTTGGATGCTTGTTATCTCTCGCCTATGGAAATTTGGATAGTTTATCTGTTTGGGAGATTGTATATCTGTTTAAAAATATCTATTTTAGGCTATCGGTGGAGGATATCTATGATTATTGTAGAAATTATATGAGGATTAGGTGAATTGAACTAATCTCTTATCGATTGTCATTGAATATGATTGTGTTTTTAATACATTGTATATGTATGATGTTTGGGATGAGAAATGGGATGTACTCCATGTTTGGAGAAGAAAAATGATGGACTCTATTGAATAAAGTTGGCCTATGTCTCCAGAGTGAAAGTCCCGAAAACTGCGCATATATACATGGGTGCCGATTCACGCGGACAAAATTTTCATAAAATTACAAATTTGGAGTGTTCGTGTAATGATTATGTTGATTAGAGAACCACTGAGTTGTAGACTCAGTTGGGTTGTCTGGATAACAATGGACTTGACTCATGAAACTGAGGTGAAATGAATTGTCATGAAATGAATTAAGATAAAATGGATTAAGATATGAAACTTGGCATATTATGATCTTATAAAAATACAAATGATTTTATTATGAGCATTGTATATGCATGTCATACTTATATCTTCGTTAAGATTGATATACTATGCTAGATTGTTTCTACTGGGCTTTGACTCACCCTACTTGGGAAAAACCATTTTCGGGTGCTGGTGATATGCCTCTGCCAAGGACTTAGTTTGGAAGGACTGTAGAGTTGAAGGCTCAATTTCTGTTTATTTTGTATTTACTTTTTGAGCCTATGGCTTTATTTGTGTTGAGCTTATGACTTATTTTGTTATAACCAAGTATGGTCTTGGAAAGATGTAAGCCTTTAGGGCATATGAATATCCGTATAGCTTTCATTCTTTATTACATCTTGTAACACATGCTGTAGATTCAGGAGGAACGATTTATGAATGTATATCACATGTGTCACCTTTTGTATATTAACTCTGATTAATGAAAGCTTCTTATTGTATCTATATCACCTTGTACTGGTGTTTGGAGTTGGATTATTGTAATTATTTTGGGGGCATTACATATTCAATAGTCTAATTTGATTTTATGGAATTTTTCTACGAAGTATTAACCCCTTTACTTCAACATCAAACTTAGAAATTTCAATCAGAAAATTATTTTTGGACTAAAACTGAGGGAACCACTTTTGATTTAATTGGATTTTGATTTTTTTATATATATATATATTTTTTCTTTGAATCCGAATAGGGGCTATCTCCTTATTTACATTGTAAACTTAAGTAAATGAAATATAAATGTAAGATGCTAAATGAAAATATGAATGTAAGCGGCTAAATGAAAACATTTACTTAAATGATTACAAATTGAAATAAGGTTGACGTGCAAGGAGTGCCTTAGGAACTGAGTCTGTGAGGTTGTGTATGTCAAACAAACCTCAGTTCACTCGAGCACAGGAGTGAGTGCTTAATTGGTCTGCTTCTCACGCTTGGGATTTTGAGAGCCTTCATTCTTTGCTCAAGTACAAGAGTGAGCTCTAGAACAGTCTGATCAGAGTCAACTTCTTAAACATCGACTTTTGCTCATTTCTTTCTCTCTTTTTCATTTCATCTCCCCTCTAACACCTATTTCCAAAAAACCCTAACCCAAAACTCTTAATTTCCCTCATTTCTCCTATAGATTCACCTTAGATCAAGGTTTTCACCGATTGTTTCACATTTTCTTCATAGTTCTTGTTGGGCTTTCATCTCCTTGTCTCCATTCTTGAGGTAGGAATACTTTTAATCTTGTATATCTATATTTTGATTTGATTATGTGTTAGATTTCATTATACATATGTGGTATGAGATGGATGATTTGATTTAATAGGTACTAATTGAGAAAAAAAAAGAAAAATATTTTGCTTCAATAATCTTGTAATGTTTGAATATTCTTTTGATATAACCAATATTTATTTCATGATTTTCTTTTTTCTTTTTTTTTCTTTTTTATTCAACTTTTTTTTTTTTAATTCAAAGAGAATATGGGAAAAGTCCTAAATTTTGCAAAACACTAACTATTGATTTTGGTTTTTAGGAGCTAATTGGAAATAAATTGATGTTATGTGGATGTGTTGAGACATCTTGTGATGAGACAAGTTTAGGGATTTTTTGAAATGATATGTTGTGTGATGTATTTGCTACCCATGCGGGGAATTTAGTTGCTGACATGCCCGATCGTTTGAGGACAATAAATGTGGGAAATGTTTGAGGTGTCCACATGCCCAATCATGTAAGGATGATGAATGTAGAAAGTTTGAAGTGCCCACTAGCCCATCCGTTTGAAGACGAAGAATATGGGATTGTTTGGATAGATTTATATATATATATATATATATATATTGATCTAACCATGTGGAATCATTTGATTAAAAGTCTTGGATTAATATATTTTGGGTTATGCATAATTTAAGTCAAATGTTTATATACTTGATTAAATGTATTTTTTACTGGGTGATTGCTCATTCCTATAATAGCAACCTTTCAGGTGAAGATGAAGGAGCATCATCCTGTCGAGTATAGGACGCTGCTAAATCTTTTGTGGAGTATGAATGATCATTTGTTGTACTTATTGTGATTAGATATGGAGCTAACGTGTCCAGTTTGTTTGTTTCATTTTGTGAATTAAACCGAAAGTCTTGAGAAATTATAAGCCATTGTGGCATCTTAGAATATACTCTTCTCTAGCTTTTTAAACTACATGTAATCTTATATAATATGTTGACATGTTTGATTGTATGGTGAACATGTAACCAAAGGAAAGTTCAATGAAAAAAAGGATTATGATTATTATTTAGAAATGTAATGTATAAATACTTATCCTATCTATTTCCGTCATTTACTGATATGTATCAAATTATGATTATTATTTGGAAATGCAATGTATAAATAGATAATGGTTGAGGTGATTTTATTAGGGTGTTACATTTTTTATATGATCTACATTAATTAGTTTTGGTCTCTTTAACCTCACTGAGCCTTCTGCTGGGTATGTTGCCAGGGGTAAGAAGGGGTTCTAGTCACCAACCACCTCTCTCCTTATTCCATCCATTTTTTCTCTTTTTCTTTGTCTTTTTGCTTAATAATATTGGAAGCTTGTCCTTCCAACCCTTTTTTGGATGCGGCGCCACCACACCGCCACTAGATTTGCCACCTTTTCGCCTCCATAGATCCACCCTCACTACATCTGCCTTATCTCCTTGAGATCTATCTGTGGCCACTGGTGTTAGCGTAGCCTCTCCCATTTTTTGATCATGCAGATCTGATATTTGGCTTGCTCCCAACCTTTGACCCTCGCACCCAAATCTTTAAGATCTAGTTTCAGATCTTCTCACAATTCGAAGACCAACACTATTTAATGCATTCGTTTCGCGCTAGGTGACCACTTTAATGTTCCATCTTGACTAGTAGATGTAGAATCTTCAGATTTCAAGTTAAAGGTTGTGGTGTAATGGAGCTTTGGATATGTTTAGGGACTTGGATCTAGTTGTTTTTTGGTTTGCTTTTTTATTTGTATTTTTATTTTTTTTTTATTATTTGCGGTAATAATCCTCCATGTGTGGAGGTTGTCCTTCCTTTGTGACGATTTTTTCTTCTCCTTTATGGAGGCTAGGTTTCTTTTTCCTACGAAAGTTTGTTATCTCTTTATGAGATCTTTTGCTACCACTGTACTAGATTGATCCGATTTTTTATCGATTTTGTAATTAAAATTTTCTTCTCAATCGAAAAAATAGCCTCACTAAAAAAGAAGTTAGTATAATTATCTCAAAACTATAGAGCTAATAGTAATTTCTTTAAATTTCAATGGAATTCGATGTAATTTTTCCAAAAAAGTAAGACAAACATACTAATTATTTATAGTCTTTTACAATTTGAAAAGTAATTTTCAAATATATTATAACCAGTGAGGTTAGCTCCAAGGATGATGGAAACATGGGTCCAGGGGGGCACATGCCCCTTCTCAAGTTTCTATAATTTATTTTTAGTATAAGTTTATAAATAGTTTTTCAATTTGTCCCCTCTAAATTTGAATATATATTATTATTATTTTTTCTTTATTTTTAATGGTTTCTGAAAAGGTAATTTGTGTAGCCAAATTGAGCCGAGCTAGGTGGAAGTGGATTCAAGGCTTGGGCCGCATGATGGGCCGAGCTATGCCGTGGAGAGAGCTTAGTTTGGTCCGAATAAAGGATTAAACCAGTTGTTAGGAGGGTAACAACATCCGCCCTCTTTTGATCGCTAGGCTACTTCTTAGTCTGCGCGTCCCCAAGCACAGAAGTAGTTTATTCAGTAATGAGGGCCCTGAATGCTCTTCTCTTGGCCATATCCTCTTTTTCGGTCAAAAGAATGAGGTTGATTTTAGGCAAAGTAGGGCTAGGTTCTAGTAAGGCTCTAGGAGGAAGTTTGTGACCTTGTTTTTCCGCTTCCTGCTATATCGGTAAGTCAGCTCAAAGTTCAACAAGTTGGTCCAGCCTCTATCTTTGTATCTTAGCACAACATGGAGAGCATCCTGGCTTGCATAGGAGTACGTCTCCTTCAGCGCATTCAAGTTTGTCAAGAAAGAAGCAAGTGTTAGCTCGGCGCAAGATGAGCTAGTTCTTTGCAAAATGAAAAATACCGTGTTATTTATATCTGCTTATCCTTTCTTTTACTTTATGTACCAGCCTCGTACTGGGCCCTCAACGTCTTCATAATTTCCAGAAATCCACAAGCAGTCATTATCGTGCAAGTTTTTGTTTGCTGTCCTTTAGACAAATTTCTCACGGCCACTTTTTATTTTTAAATACTAGCACCAGCCATCGTCTGTGTGACCAAGAGTATATTAGTGGAATAGTTTGACTAGGCCTAAATTGAGGCCTACATAGAATTTTAGCTCACCCATGCCATTTGTTATTCTATAAGAATTGGTGAAGTGTTGTGTTGGACAAAGTCTTGTTTGCCTCAAGAATTCGCATATTAGAGGTTGGACTGGGAAACACAGTCCGCCCTTGACTATGAATATTACGGTGAAGGGGTAAAACCCTATTTGGTCCCAAGGCAGTATGTCTTGTATGGCCAGTCCAAAATATACATCATTTGGGATGTTGTAGTCTTTGTGAAATTCAGCAATGGCGCCAGGAGAGCTCACCATGAAGCGATACTCGCCCATGGAGTTAGGTATTAGGTTAACAAGTCAAAGGTTTGCTCAGCTTCTCAACGCAACCTCAAGTTGGTGTGTATTTGCTCAACCGAATGGTGTCGCCAAGGGGCAATTGTGATAGTTTGCCTGACCAATCCTAGTTGATTCTACACGGTCAAAAATGAATTGTGTTATGCTCAAGTGTTGACCATGCTAAACAATAGTGTAACTTGATCAAGTATAGAGTGTAATGAAGCTTTAAGCAGGTTGCTCGGTTGAAATGAATGTGCAAATGTTGTTCTTCATTCGATCATTGAGCTAGGTGTATTGAGCAACGTTTTAGCTCAATTCCATGAGTGAGCAAGGTCTTAGCTTGGTGAAAATAAATGAGCAAGGTTTTAGCTTGGCTGGATTAAGGAGCAAGGTTTTAGGATGATCAGAAAAGCAGGCAAGGTTTTAGCTCGATTATGTATTAAGGCTATGATGTAGCCCGATTTCAGGATAAAGCTCGGTCAGTTGGTTTCCTAAAGATATCTCAAACATGAGGTTTGCACACTCCCAGATTGATTTTTGATCAAAATCACGGTTCTTAACCGACTTCCTCCAGGGCACTGTGTTCATTATAGAGAATGGAAGCCTAAGGGTTATCCAAGGGCCTAATCTAGTTTTGGGCTCTATTTTTCCCAGATATTAACAAGTATAAGTGTTATACCATAGTGTTTGTGCGTGTGATTACCAAAATAGCAACAAAAAGCCAAGAACATGAAGAACAATATCAATATTTATAAAAAAAAAATACTAAAAAGGTATGGAAAGCTTAGTGACTTGGGCGTTGAGCCAGTTTAAGCTCAAGTAGATGATGAACAATGGAAAATGAATCTGTAGCTATTAGCGGTATATATACAGAGAACAAAATGGCGCGATGATTCGAATTTTGGGGGAATGTGTGTGACAGTTGGAGCAGGGGTACAGGCATGTACGAACATAAAAAAAATATAACATATTTATTGATAAAGAAATCCTGCAAAGAAGATGATCAGCACAACCACTCGATCGCCATCTACATGACAAAACACTCCCAGCCGTAGCCAGGAGCCCTTCGACGCCCAAGTCAGTCCTCCAATATTATCAAAATATTTAATGGACTAATTCATATAGAGAAATCGCGTACCTTAACCCATGGGGGTGTTGCCTATTTATAATATCTAGTGACTTACCTCACAAGTAGTTTGAATGTTCCAGAAGCCCTATCCCAAACAATCTTCAATTGTTTAAGACTTCTATATCGATAAGATTTCATATCGTGATGAGTTTTGCATAACATAAAATACTAATGTAGTGTTTGATAAGAATTTGACAACTGTCATACATGTGATAATCCATAACCATGCCACATGGCAGTGCTTGGGCCCACATAATTCTTGTGGTTATTTTTATTCCCTCACAATTGCCCCCAAGCTTTCAATCTCTTTGAGCCGAGTGAAAGAGTGGAAGCCTTACGTTATCAATCCGATAAAAACAACCTTGTAATATTGGTTAGGGTTTATTCCAATAATGCCTAATCTTGTTAGGACTTATTCCGAAATTGCTTGCCTTACTAAAACTTATTCCAAGAATGCCTACCTTGTTAGGACTTATTCCGAAAATGCCTAGCCCTGCTAGGACTTATGCTAAGAATTCCTAATCTCATTAAGACTTCTTCCGAAAATGCCTAGTCTTACTAGGGCTTATTGCTAGAATGCCTAATCTCGTTAGGACTTAATCTGAAAATGCCTAATCTTTCTAGGACTTATTCCGAAAATGCCTAGCCTCGCTACGACATATCCTAAGAATGCCTAACCTCATTAGGACTTATTCCAAACATGCCTAGTCTTGCTAGACTTATTCCAAGAATGCCTAACCTCGTTAGGAACTACAAAAACATCGACTTACTTTTTGTTGAGAAAAATCCAGTTCGGCAAAGATTTTCAAAGTTGGTCAAACCTACCAACCTACTTTGCTAAGAAAAATGCCGCTCGACAAAGATTTTCGAAGTTGGTTAAGCCTGCCAACCTATTTTGCCGAGCAACTCGACAAAGATTTTCAAAACTGGTCAAACTTGCCAACCTACTTTGCCTAGCAAAACCCGCTTGGCAAAGATTTTCAAAGTTGGTCAAACCTGCCAACCTACTTCTTGCCAAAATTAGCACGGCAAGGAGATAAAAATTTTAACCAACGGGTAGCGTAATTCATTCTGCCCTTGTGACCCATAAAATGAGGACTCCATCTCAGTATATTTGACCAAAATAATGGTCTCTATCCACATGCAGCATAAAAATCCATGTTCAACTACTTAGTTATCTTCTTCATTAAATTCAGTCGATTCCCACAGACGGTGCCAATTGTACGGACATAAAAAAAAATATCGTATTTCATGATAAAGAAATCCAACAAAAAAGATGATCAGCACAACCATGCGATCACCATCTATATGACAAAACACCCCCAGTCGCAGCCGGGGGCCCTTCGACGCCCAAATCAGTCCTCTAATATTATCAAAATATTTAATGGACTAATTAATAGAGAGAAATCGTGTACCTTAACCCATGGGGGTGTTGCCTATTTATAATATCTAGTGACTTACCTCACAAGTAGTTTGAATGTTCCGGAATCCTATCCCAAACAATCTTCAGTTGTTTAAGACTTCTATATCGATAAGATTTCACATCTTGATGAGTTTTGCATAACGTAAAATACTAATGTAGTGTTTGATAAGAATTTGACAACCGTCATACATGTGATAATCCATAACCATGCCACGTGGCAATGCTTGGACCCATATAATTCTTGTGATTATTTTTATTTCCTCTCAAGACACAATCGAGGCTAGCCACATGGCCCAGAAAGAATATTCTGTCAGAGTGGTTGGTGAATGTGATGTACGGAGGAAAAGACCACTTTGAACTGAACTGGAGTCATGACCGAGCGATCTCGGGTAGCTCGGTAGGGTTGAGCATTTTAGCTCGGCTGTAGAGGCTAATCCCAATTTTGCATTGCAAATGGAATTAAGAAACAATTGAGAGGGTAATTTGTGTAGTCATATTGGGCCAAGCTAGGTGAAAGTGGCTTTAAGGGTTAGGTCGCATGATGGAATGAGCTATGCCTTGGAGAGATCATAGTTTGGGCCGAATAGAGGATTGAACCGGTCAAAGAAGTTTGATCAGATTAGCAAATGCCAACATTCTTGGACCAAGCTACTTCCTAGTGGCAGTCAAAGGTTTGACCGAAGCTATGCAAGAAGTTAGTCAACACTTTGACCATGCAATATGGGAAGGTTGTCAACAGAACTAGAAATGAAGCCTTGACCGAGCTAGGAAAAGAGCCGCACAATGTCAGCATGGTGGTGCGCCATGCAAATCTTGCAAGGCGTGGTGTGCTGTACGGCGCTGCATGTTGCACAACTAAGTCAGTGGCGGACAAAGTAGAGTTAGTTCGGTTACTTGGCGGGAAGCCGTGCAAAGAGTTATGACATCTCACTTGGCTTGCAGTGAGGAGGGTGTTAAAGGATAAACATTATCCTTTAGGAATGTGGTTCCTAAGAGGGCTCTACAAATGAGAGTTAGAATCCTATTAGGATTGTGCCATGCAGAACTTACAAAAGCACAAACCAAATCCTGATCTCAGGTATTGCAATTATTATTCCTGAATTCACAGAGCTTTTACCTCTGGAGTCTATTTGTTGACTTAGGGATCGGAAGGGTATCTGGCACACACTTGTTGGCCCACTCACGTTTGTGATTTCATGTATTATGACGATGTTTGGAGGGGCATAAGCTTGATCAACAAGATTACACGAGTGAAGATTATTTCGGGCTCGTACAATTTCTATAATTTGCATTATTCAAATGTTTATTTTATGATGTTATCACCTTTATGATGTTATAAAGTCTACTTTTACATGTTTATTTTCTATTTTTTCATAATGCTTGCTAATTTATTCTTATTGTAATTTTTTTTTCCTTCTATGACAAATATATCTACAAATATGTAAAATGGTTACTTCTTATTTGATAAAATCTCTCAATAGAGTACTTGATTTCTTTGGAGACAATTATTATAGTCTAAGTCAATTTTGTGGTGAGAAATGAGGGTTAAGTTTGTTAGGGTCAAAGTATGACGAGGCCGGAACATTATTGTAGATAACATTTTACTTTACTATTGCCCCTGCTAAGCCAAAATTTTGGCTCTGCCACTGGTTAGCACAATTGGCCTGAACTCCTACATCTCATTAGGAGGTCAATAGTTTGAGTCTCTCAATCTATGTGTCATGACCCGAACCCGCCCCTGTGGGTTAAGGACATAACCGACCAGTAATCAAGGGATTACCTACGGCCTCAAACCATTCTAAACATAACTCATCAAAGTAAAGGGGCCAAACGGAAGCAATTTTAAAACTTTATCCTTAGAGTTGTGCTTATATGGCACGTCATAACAATCCATACATATACATGTTAATAACTCACATCAAAATATGTACTAACACAAAGCTCTGTACATACAGGATCATTCAAGTCTAGGTCAGCCAATCCAAACTATATACAATCATAAACCAAAGTCCTCGCCAACATGACAAAATAAAACAAGATAGCAAAAGGGCGAAGACGAGTCTCGTAGGTGAGACGTAAGGGCTGACTCTTCCAAACCTTGGTTGTTCCACACAAACTTCACTGAGGCCGGGTTTGGACCTCTCTTGGCTCACTTACAAACACATGAATGAGCGTGAGCAAAAGCCCAGTGAATAATATCAAATAAAGAAGATACATTAGAACAATATACATCAGACGGCCTTGGGCCCAATTCATATTTCTATCTAATATATATATAGATCAAGTGACTGCGGTCCCAAACACATCGGACGGCCTTGGGCCCAATCCATTCATGTCAAACTGGCCTTTGGCCCATTTATCTTTCATTCACGTCAAACGGCCTTCGGCCCATCCATTCTCTCATTCATGTCAGACTGGCCTTTGGCCCAACCATTCTTTCATTCATGTCAAACTGGCCTTTGGCCCAACCATTCTTTCATTCACGTCAAACTGCCCTTTGGCCCAACCATTCAAATTAACGAACTTATAAGACTTACATAGAAGTAAGCAATTGGACAAACAACATACTTCAGATATCTTTATTAAGATACTACTCACAGTGATCGGCTGGTGGATTCACCCTTGAGCTTGACCCTACACATCACATAACACATATGGGTTATAAACGATTCAATCCGTTCTTAATTCATATATCCCTCTTAGGCTTCTTTCTTATCCTTTTTATTCATTCATAATGCTCAATGCATGCCTAAGAGTACTTAGAAGTGAAAGAGAACGGAAAACGAAACACAGAACATCTTTACAAAATTTCAGAAACAGGGGTCCCCGCTCGAGCGTGGATTTGCCCGCTCAAGTGGACCCATTAAGTCTGCAAAAGTACTGGTTGCCTCGTTTTTACACTCGAGCGTGAACTCGGACGCCCGAGCTGAAAGTCACTCTACATAGCTCCCCACTCGAGTGTGAATCTCCCCGCTCGAGCGGACATCATGTCTACAAAATATTCTGGGAGCTCATATTTTACGCTCGAGTGGCGGTTCCCCCACTCGAGCGGACGTCAAGAATTCTAGGTTTTCCAGAACTTGTTCTTGAGCTCAAATTTGACCTTCAAAGGTCCAAAACCCACAATTCTGGTTTTAAAACATGCAAATACAATATATATCATGAGCATACAAGCAAGATGATGTCAATTGCTCAAAATCATGGCCCAATTCTTCAAAATAAATCAACATTCCTTTAGTATACTTAAGGCTCATGCATTCAACCCTCATATAAGCTTCATATCTTCCATAATCAAACATGCATGTCAATTTTTGACCTCATTTCCATTTCAAATAGCACCAATGATGCTCAAAAACATGAAAATCAACAAAGCCATGCTTGCATGTATGCTTCAATGCTCATTTTCCCACATTCAACTTAATACATGCTTGATTATGCAAAATCATGGTGATCCTATACATGCATGTGCAAATTAACTTCAATTTCACCAATTATAGCACAATTCTTGTTCTAGGTAAGCTATTCCTTTTGAAATCATATGGCTACAAACTCAAACCCATGATTTAAGGGTTGGTTACTCACCTAGGAGCCTTAATCTTCACCAATTCTAGTTGAATCTTGAGTCCAACCTTCCAATTTTCACAAACTTGAACCAAACGCACAATGATGTCTTCCCTCTCTCTCAAAGTCGGCTCTCTCTTCCTCTAGAGAGTTGATCTCAACCAAAATGACTTAAAAGATAAGGAATTAAGTGTATAATGCCCCCTTTATATGAGCTCTCATAAGCACAATTAATTAAGATTAAATAATTGGGCACTACAACACCAATTTAATCTATTTAATTTGATCTGAATCAATTTTCAATTAAATCTCACCGTAGGCTCTAAAAATTACGCTAATCACAATGGCATAGTCAATTTCGGTTTCTATGGCTGATATGGCCTTCAATTTTCAGTTTATAACAGTAAGTCAAACAGATATTCTTACGGTGAACGGATAGAAATTCAAAACCACATATTTTCATATAAATGGCACACAAAATTATATCAAATACATATTCACATTCATAATAAGAACCAATTAGCATAATACGAAACAGAGTTATCACACTATGTGTGGGGCTTATTCCTTTGGGAGTTTCTTTGTAAAAGTTTGTTGTATTTGATCTTCATTATTATGATTGTAATTCATTGGGTTTCATTGTAATGTCTTACATGAATCAAATTTTTTTTTTAAAAAATACATTTTGTTTTTTTAAAAACATCAAATTAAATTATTTTTCTCATTTGACATAATTAAATTAAAAACATCAAAATAAATTAACACTCTGTTTGATTTTGAATTTAGAAAAAACAGTTTTTGAATTTTCAATCCATATATATATATATATTTTTAATATTTTTATTATTTTAATTATTTTTTTATATCTACTTAATTTAGATACACTTAAAAAGTATAAAATTTGTTAAAAAAAATTACTAAATATAAAGAAAATTAATATATTTTAATATTTTTTTGTATTTATTATTATTTTTAATTTCTTCACAATAAATTTACACTTTTAACATTTAAAAAAATTAACAAAAATGTAAAAAAAAATTAATTAAAATTAATAAAATACTAAAAACAAAAAATTCAAAAATTATTTTTACTCAACTAAACAGATTGAACAAACTTTACAATTGAACATTTGGAAGAGATTTTATCATACATATAGCTCACGTGGCGTGGAGGCTTCCTTTAACATAGAGGGCCACACCCTTATTTGGGAGTCAAATATATATAGTGTGGTCAATGTTGTTAATAATGTGCATATTGATTTGTGTACCATTTAATTATCTATACTATTATTACATGAACTTTCCATAGAAAGAGATAGACTAGAAATGACATATGTTATGTCAATGACACCAAATGGACATTAAATGAATGGAATTGGGATATGGATGGAATATTATGAAATACAGCCACTTTGAGGTTCCCTATGAGATGAGGCATGGAAGGGAGCCACTATGAAAACGTTTCAAGAGTATTGACAAAAGGGCCCCAATTGGTAGAAAAAAAAATCCACAACTTCTTGGGGTTATTCTGCACTTGGAAGAAGTAGAAAAAGGAATAAATATAGTCATAATTTGACCGATTCTTTCATTTCTTTAGGCTACTGCCCATCTGCCGGGAGTTTCGGGTTTAATACAGATATTTTAGCAACAAATCCAATAAATCTAATTGTAGTACTTGGTGTATTGATCTTTTTTGGACTGAATCTGAATTCTGATTTCTTAATCTGATATGGACATCATTCATTAAAACCTTTACTTTGTTATTATTCAATGGGCTCCAACTCATTTTATTATTTATACATGTAGGTGATCAGGCGCACCAGGCTCAGAGTTAATTTCCTGGAGTTTTGTCTGTCTGCCAACCACTATGCCTTCCGAGGAGGTTTCTTTTGAGAAGTGGTCAAGTTTATGTACAATGTTAAAGACCTTTTGTATTTCTTGTGTTAAGTTTGAACATATCTTTTGTTGTCTGTTTGTATATACACTACAACAAAAAAGGGTTTTTACGACGCGCAATGCACGCCGTAAAAACCCTTCTACAACGTGCAGCGCGTGTCATATTATGACTAGTCATGGAAGGTCATTCACTTTCAACGACATGCTTTGTATGTCGTTAAATTTTAACAACAGATTTTGTGCGTCGTTACTTTTTTTACGACATGCTATAGTACATCGTTAAAAACTATTTAATAGCAGATTTTGTGCATCGTTGATACTTTTGCACGCCGTTCATTGGTGGGACCAATAACGACGCTGATTGCGCGCCGTAAAATATGTAATACAACGACTTATTATGCATGCCATAGAATATGCAGTTTTTTTTTTTTTAAATTCAACAAGTTCCATTTGACCAATTTTGTACAATCTAACAAATATTACAAATAAGCATCACAAAACATCAATCAACCACCAAAATATTATTTGAAACATCAAAAAGAAACTATATCCATAAATCATAAACATTCCACAATTGTCTATACATTCCAAACATTCAAAAACTATATCCTTAAGTTCTAAACTGTACAAAAAGTTTAAACTATCCAAAACTATACATATCTAACTTACTAAACATATCGACAACTATTAAGAGAATATCTAAAACTACTGACAACAGTTTTTATAGCAGTTGTAGTTGTAGCTGTAGCAAATTCACTTGCTCCTACCACAGGGACGAGGGTGCCCAATGTATGTGTTAAGGCACGTAAACCCGTGGCAATAGCTGGAGCAACTAACCCTGTTGCATTTTTTGTTTGCATGACAAAGAAAACTTCACACACTACTACAAAATCATAAATAGATAACACTTTTTTTGTGTGATGTATGTTATTTAATCACACTTTTTAAGCTTTGTCAAAGTGTGATAATAAATATTTAGATCTCATCTTTTAAGTGTGATTAATAACTAATAAAACCTGTGATGATAAACATTTAGATCATAGATTTTAAATGTGATTAATATCTAATAAAACTTGTGATTAAAGACTAGTCTTTAGATTAGTGTGTTGTGCATCCCATGGGGTACAGGTTAAATGCAACCACTGTTCACAATCTTTTAATGATTAAATAGTTTTTGGACGCTATTACTAATTAAACACCTTCACAGAAAAATTATTTAGAATAGCTTATAGAATCAATTTCTGAGTGTCGATACCCAGAATGGCACCAAGTAAGGAAGTGTATGGAGGACATCTATATCCATCACCATGAATGTGTGCTGAAATTATCAAATACCTATAGTTTGATAGCTACAACATAAGCTGATAGATTACTACTAATATGCTTGAAACCTATGCAACCATAAGGTGAAGAACAAGTGAAATACCAATTGAGATAACTCCTAAGGTATGGCATAGTCACTTGAAAAAGTACTATAACCCAGATGACAATGGTGAAAGTAAGGACTGGCCAAATGGAAAACCATTGTCATTTCTTCTTTGTAGGCCACACACAGTCACTTGAGGTTTTATTCGAGAAGATAGAATCAGCTGACTGAAATTTGAATTTATTCCAGAAGACTGAATAAGTGAATTTGACTTTGACGACAGCATCATCACTTATATCAGCTCCAGTAAGGTAGTCACTTGTGATGTATATATTGATGGGTCGTTGAACACACCAAAATTAAATACTAAACTATACCAAATTCAATCAGAATAATGGCAAGTCCAGGTATCGATCCACAGGGACTGTTGTGAAATTAAACTAATTTAATTGTTAAATTCCTAAATTAATTTTGATAAAAAGATTGAATGATCATAACCTAATTTAATAACAAATAAATTAAACTAAGGAATTAAATTATCAATAATAAATGAAATTGGATTTACTGAATTGGGGAAAAATCCTAGGGTAGAGAATTCACCACTAACCACATAATTAGGGTTTCTAATTGAAATTAATTATGCTATGGTTTGAACGGATTAATGCTTCGCAACTACAAGCTCAAAGCATTTAACAAGAAGATCATCACATTCAATGTACGAGCACGAACCATCTCAAGTAATACGAATCGTTCACTCTAAACTAAGGTAGTGATACGACTCGTTCCTCGTAGCATGGTTCGTCCCATCCTTGAATGTGAAGGAATAGAAAACTCATGTATGGATAATATTCAACAATCACAGAAAGTCAAATATTCGAAGAGATAATGAAAAATATAATAAAGAAACTTCTAAATCACCATACAAATGTTCAAACCTTTACATAATTTAAAATCAAAAAGAAAACAAAATAATTACATGGCTAGGGTTTCATCAAAACCCTAGAAAAAGAGACTAGCGACTCATAGAGGAGTGGAAGGAGGTAGATGGAGAAGGAACCACCATGGGAGACATCTTGAAGTTTCTTGTTTCTTCCTCTCTTTTAAACCCTAGCCTCTCTCTTTAGGTCAAAACAATTTCAGAACCCTAATCCAGCCTTTTACTTGCCTTTTTATCCTTCCAATCTCGTCCAAACAGGTTTAAAACGTCGGTTTGACTTTCCTAGAAAAAGTCAACGCATGTGCGGGAAAGTCAACGCACGTGCGAAAAAGTCAACGCACGTGCGGGAAAGTCAACTCTGCCCAAATTCTGTCTTTTTGCTCATTTTATGCTCCGACGATGTACAACCTTATTGACACTCAACACACATAAAATATACAGTTTGACCAGCAAGTGAAGTTAAGAGATTCTAATTAACGGCCTCAATGATGTACATTTCGGCCTTAATCACATATCCTCGACTCGGTCCCTGAAGTAATAGGCATGGAAATTGATATATGCCATAAGATAATACCTAAGAGTTGAATATTCTCCAACGTTCCCTACTTTACCTCGCATCTGGATGTTGTTATGGTGCATCTTATATTCAAAGTTATTGTGGACTGCATGTCTAAACTTCGCAACTTCTTCTTTGCTCAAGTTCTTCTCACAAAGTGTTTCCTCAATTTTCTCCACCTTAAAATTTAGCTGGTATATAGTATTGGTGAAGTAGTCGCCTTCTACCTCTTCCAAGGATTTAGTCCTATTCGTTATTGGAGCTATAGTACATAAACTCAAATTGTTGTCACTCTAAGTACTCTGCAGGTCCTTCGAATAAAATCCAATAAAATTTTGATGCGCATAAAAACACACATTTGAAGACGTTCATAATTTGATATATATGGTATATTTTGTGCCTACTAAGTATTAAACTTATGTAAATCTGAAGAATATGTCTCTTTTGTTGGGAAGTCAATATTGAAGGCATACTTATTTGTCAAATAGGTAGCAAATATTTAGCGGCATACATGTCGAAAACACTAACAATTTTCATAAATTTAATTTCTTACATCCTGAGGGGCAGAAGGGCAGTTTGAAGTATGGGAATGCCTCACTTCAAGAACAAATACACTTTGATTAATTAAAAAGAAGAAGAAGAAGAAGAAGAAGAAGAAGAAGAGATAAAAGCATAAAAGCAAATGATGCCTAAATTTTATTAAGTTGAATGAAGACTTCAAATGGATGTGTATTGAATTGTATGAGTTTAAATTTCCCATCAATTCAGCTGCTACCAAACCACTTTTTCTTCATGCAATGAGTTTTGTGTTTTTTAGAATACTTGTCAGCATCGCATATCCAGTAGTTTCCATATGTGGGTGTGGACATATACTTGTCAGGAAGCAGAATAAATAATAAAAAAAATAGTAAAAAATATCAAATTGTTTATACTTAGTTATGTTGAAGGGAGTGAACAAAGGTTGGGCATACCTTTTACCCATTTATTGGTTACTATTATACTAAAGCATGAATTAATCTGATTTTCTTGCTTCTTTTGTATATTGAAATCCAAAATAGTGACGTCTTTTGTTCCTCAATTTGTGAAATACCAATTGTCTTGTTCAATAAATATACATAATTTAAAGGAGCTTTAACTTGTTCCAAATAAAAGCATACACACAGACATACACATGTAGACGCGCCCGTGGGCCTCGCTACTACAGTTCGGACTCGATTTGTGTCACGATTCTTAATCTGAACCAAAGAGTCCAAATCTGGCAAATCGTTTTGAGAAACAGGTTTTTGAAAAGAAGTGCCAAACATGGACTGCTTTGCCAGATACAGAGTCGCCACCTAAATATTTTATTTTGGGGGAATTTAGGAAACCCTGACTCGGTGCCAAAGGCCACGTGTCCGTCATCACCAAAGTTGCCTCGGCTCGAGAACTTGGGTACGATTGGGGAAGGTCAGCTATGAGCACCCCCTCTCGCCCGATCAATGATCGGCCTCTACTAACCGTGATATCTTGTTTTGAAAACGTTTATGTGTTCTTATTCCGGTTATTAGCCTAGAATTACTATGTTATGCGCACAGCAAACAAATATAGACCAAATTGCCTAAATTGGAACAAAACATTACATGTTCATTTTGAAGATGGTTTGCTACTCACAAGTAGGCTAAAATGCAGGTTTTGCCACCCTCGAGTGGGCTTTTAGAAAAGATGGTTTTTGCCACTATCTAGTGGGCTTAAAACTCACAGTTTTAATGCATTATTCCAATTTAGGTAATTCAACCTCCATCCACAGGCATCCAAGCAGTTTATATCACATAAGCAGCTAGCCTCATGGTAATCATGCTGTTATGGCAACATTCACATGCATGCGGTATGCTAAAACACAAATGCTTACCGAGTACTCCAAGCCAAAACAGAAACTAGTTAGTAATCATATGCATGATCCTAGTTCATGTTAAGATGGTTAATGCAACACATACAAAGATGCAATCTAGACAGGCTCGGCTATTCTAAGATGGCATATGATGATGATACAACTAACACGTATTCAACTTGGAATTGAAGTACAATGCAGTTAGTATGATGCGCTGAGCCCGATACATACAAGACAAATGTATGAATGCACGCATGCATAGCATAAGGTATGCTAAATTAAATATGCCCTAATACTAACCATCGAAAATAGGTAAGTAAAAGAGAGAAAGAAGTGGGGATTGGAAGACATGCACACACGCACCCACACTTATTACAAATTCGCCCTCGCTCGGAGGGACCGAAAGAATAATACAGTCCGAATAACAAATCAACTATCCTAGCTAATTAATTATTACAGACCCTTAATTAATTAACAAAATAAATGCAGACAGAAGGTGGCCGCAGCCGTGCCTCGGAATGCGCGAATGATGCATGCTCGGTCCATTTTGCCCGGAAACCCATACCATGCCACTGCTGCCTCTATTAATGCTGCCCTGCTCCTTTGAAAATTGCCAAAGTCTCAGGGTATCTTCAATGAGAACTGCATAACACCACCGGCTAAGTGAAATTACCACCGGCCATGGGAAATTTCCATCGGCTTCTTTCAAGTCCATCGGCCTCATATCCTTTGCCGGTCGGCATTCTTCAGTGCCGGTCGGCAGAAACTTCCTGCAGAAGCTGGTTTTTGACAGCAACAAGGACAGACAGTGCATGGCATAGAATTTCAAGCAAATGTATGCACCAACCACACTTCCTATCATGCAAGGGACTCAAGGGAGCATGGCCCTCGACTCCCGGACCACCAATCGCGCATTTCAATGCGTGATGGCCCAAAAGCCAAGTGTGCAACTTCAATATGGAATGAAATGCACAAAAAAAACAATGGGCCCCAACCTCCATCATAATCAATTCAAGAGGCAAGAGATGCATGCTAATGTAATGTAACCTAGGCATGTGAGCTAAGTGTGGAACATGAGCATGTGAACAAACAATGTAAACATGGAAGCATGCAAGTTATGCAAACTAACAAGCATGCAAGATGGATGAGCATGCAATGACATGTGGGAATGGTCTTAAACCAAAATGGGCAGCTCTCAAATAGGCCCAAATCAGTGGCCAAATGCCATGGAAATGAGGGCCAAAACACATACAAGCATGCATGCACACAAGGTTCAACACTTAGGCACCAAAGAGCAACTTTTAAGCACACTTAAAAGAGAATAAACATGGATACATGGCATGCATAGAAAGCTCTGAAATCATGTTATAGAAGGTGCAAAACCAAGTAAACAAGACAAGCCAAGCATGCAACAATGGTCTAAAACTCAAGGCAAGCCAAGGGGGATTACATGGTAGCTATACAAAGCAAAGCATGGATGACCCGAATGACCCAAAACAGATCTCAAGCACACTAAAACATGCACAAAAGCTTCACAAAGCTAAGCCAAAACAAGTAAGCATAGTGGTCTAAATGTTAGATACATGTTAAGGCAATTTCATGGCATTACAAGACAAGTATGCAAAGCAAGCATGGTGTGTCTAAACCAAGTAAAAACAGTGCTATATCATGGAAAAATAGGCACAAATAACACTTAAGACATGGCCAACATGAACTTAAAAATGGTGCTCACACATGAGGCTAAAATGGCACTTTTTGAAGACAACAAGGAGAGGGGATGACCCTCTCCTTCCTAGGACCTTAAACCACCATCCCCACCACTGAAATCCCTCAAGATTTCAGTGGTGAGGAGGCCCAAACAAGGTGGTCCCAAAACTCACCAAAAATAGCACAAAAATGGGGCCAAACAAGGCCTAAAAGGGGGCAAACGACCCCAAACACAAAAGTGGTCTTAATGAAGTATCTTAAACACAAAAAAAACAGAAATTTTTTATGTTATACACAAAGCCCAAATCTGAAAGCAAGACAGGCTAAAATGGTGTGCAAAAACGGAGAATAAAGAGGGAAAATGGGTTACCTTTGTAGCCAAAAGGGGACAGCAGCCTCTAGACCCAAAAATGCAACCCTCAACCTCTGAAAATGGCCTCCAAGCTCCTTAGGTTGATGATGGAGGTGTTAGGCCAAGAGTTGTAGTTCAAATGGCCAAGAACTAGACCCTTTTGAACCCTCTAACCAACACAAATGTAGAGAGAGAGGGAGATATAGAGAGGGAGTGATATATATGTGATATATCAGATTTTTCTAACCTCTAAAATGGAAGGAGAGGCTCTCCTTTTATAGAGAAACCAAGGGGGCAAAGCTTCTCTTAGAAGCTTTGACCAAAAAGGCCAAGCTTCTCTTAGAAGCTTGGAGCAAAAGGGCTAAGTTTCTTGGAGAAGCTAGGCAAAGGGGTCAAGAAGTTCAAGCTTCTTCAAGAAGCTAAAAAAAGGGGTCAAGCTTCTTGGAGAAGCTAAAAAGGTTCAAACTTCCTCAAGAAGCTAAAAAAAGGTTCAAAAGGGTCAAGCTTCTTGGAGAAGCTAAAAAGGTTCAAGCTTCCTTAAGAAGCTAAAAAAAGGTTCAAAAGGGTCAAGCTCCCTCAAGAAAAGGTCTCAGCCAGGAAAAGTGGCCGATTGATCAGAAACAGTGGCCGGCCGACCAAACACAATGCTGATCGACCATAAATAGTGCCGACCGGCCATCACCAATGGCCGGTGGCAAGGAAACAAGGCCGGTGGCCTCAAGCCATGGCCGGTGAGGTGTGGGGATGGCCTACAAGCTATTTCCCACCCTCAGAAGCAAAACAATAAGTGTTTGGTGCAAAACCAGACACAAAACAGTCGAGTCGAGAGACCCTGAGGCAGGGCGCGTAGCCGAGACCTCCGGGAACTCAAGATGAACACGAACAAGGATGATCACCGAGTGTTCAAACGGTGACGTCCAAGTCTTGAGGACGGTCAAAAATGGGGTGTCTACAACACACAATGAGACAATCTGTGCCAAATCAAAAAAGATAGAAAGCAAAGGTAATTCTAAAAAAAAAAAATCTTTTCTTCTGAATACTACTCTCAAAATCAATAAGTTTGTTACTGACCACAGTCATCAAGAAATATTCCTTGAAACTCAACAAATATGAATGTGAATAAACCTAATTGCAATGCATGATCAAGAATCCAAATCAAGCATAGACCAGAAGAAGTAATTAATGCTCTGATTAAGCAATCTTAATCCAAATATGATCAAGACAAACACACACACACAAACACATACAAAGATTTTTTCTAATAATTATAGATAATTCTTGAGTTGTTGAAAATTTCACTTTGATAGTCTTCAAGAAAAGAACCAAATTAGCTAGCTACATATATGATAGAGTGATAGATTCAGAAATAAATCAAATTAGATACATATGTGATAGAGTTATAGATTCAGAAAACAAAGCACTAATTCCAATGAAAGAACAATCAAGAACATGGAATGAGTACTAGAGCTTTGATAGAGAATCGAAATGATTGCCATTTATTATTCGAAGGATAAACTGTGTTAGCGAAGAGTGGGATGCAATCTCCTTTCTTGTAGTGGTGATTGTCGTGCGAAACACTCAGAGATCGAACAGAGATTATCAGAGCTGCCATTAGCAAATAATATTCAGTTAGGAAATAATATTCACCTTCTTTAGGTATTTTCTTTTCTTTTTGAGTACGAGTATCAACATAAAAAACTCTTGGTCTCATCAACATAAAAGGTTATATGAACCATTCGCTTCTCAATAAGACAATATGAACACATTGCACAGGAAAGATCTATTCAAACACCACATACCAAAGACTATGGGTGGTTGAACAAAACAGGTGCAAACATGAACAATTTCTCAGTCAAACAGAGACAACAGCAGGAACATAGCACCAGCAAAACAAACAGGCAGAAAACAACAGACTTATACAATTCCAAAAAAACTCAACCTTCAAACAACTCTCAACACTCTAATCAGCATGCACAGTCAATAGGCCCAGTAAGAGTACCTTACTAGGTGTTGGCTCGTCTATTCGATATACACTTTTTTTTTACTGCTCATCTAGTTGACTGGGAGTACAGGAATTGCTACATAAAACACATAATGAGGTAATTGTACTCTCCTATGGTTCAATATGATAATCAATATCCAGAAAGGAAATTGCAGTGGGACATTCTCACAGAAGTTCGATTAGGAACATCACAAACCACTAGAATGCATTATGTTGCGTGTTTTCTTTCTTTCATCAACAATTCAAATCATTCCAATTGTTATTGTATTAAGGTGGCATGGCTGTATTTTTTTTTTTTTGGGCCCATCGGTATGTCTGTACACTAGGTATAACTTTGAATTTTGCATATACATGTTTGTTATTCCTCTCATATATGAATGCCTAAGTTAATTAAGTGGTTAATAGTTGAGAATGTTTTGTACTTGCTATAAATGTGACACCAGATTCTAAAGTGATACGGGTCATATAATGTATTCTAGAACAATGATGCTCAATGAAACTATGAACAAGTCGCCACAAGAATTTACTCCTTACCTTAGTCACAGAAGTCTACCCCATTCACTTTCTTCAGTACCATTAACTGGATTATCCTCTTTCTTTTCGGAACTTTGTGCACAAGGATCATTAGCAACAACATAAGGTGATTCAGCTCCCCCTTGTTCTTCAGTTTGTTCCTCGTTCCATTCCAATGACTTGTTGGAAAGGATAATGTGGAAATTGATAGTAGGAAACAACAATCAACATGTTAGTATTTTGTAAAACTCAAGTTCAAAAGCTAGTGCTATAGTTCAGTCAGAAATACAAACAAGAGATAGCAGGAGTGATATGGATGCAACCATCTTGCAAAACCCAAAAAATAAACAGCAAGGTATATGGAGAATCAATGTTTTTCTTCATAGACATGAGAAACAAAAATAAAGAACAGAATGTCATCAAAAATAGTTTTGGGGAGGAGGGCCTTGCTCTTTTATGGATCATTTTGAGAGAGTGGAATAGAACCTTTAAAGGTGTGGAGGTGTCGCTTAAGCTCTAGTGATAGTTTTTGTCTACTTAATACAGTTGGAACTCGAATGGCATTGAGCCATACTTGGATCAATATTTGGATTTTGTAGGGTCTTTTGAGTATTTGGGTTGTAAAGTTTGCTATTTGTCTTTCCTAAGGTTTTGGGGATCCTCCTTTTTTTTAATTTTATGCTTGGGTGGCACCATTTGGTACTATTTTGCTTAATGAAATACACACTTGTCAACAAAAACAAAACAAAATAAAATAAAATATTTTTCGATAGCAATGCGAGAACAGCGAGATTATAATTCCTAAATATTATATTTATCTGGTGGTCTATGAAATCGTATAGATGACTGACTGTCATCTATACAATTATGGAAAAGGCATATGTACAACATTATCAAAATTAGGCCAAGAAACACCGCTAGATCAACTTTTTTGTGGGTAAGT
The DNA here is from genome assembly GCF_055761805.1 of Camellia sinensis. Lineage (NCBI taxonomy): Eukaryota > Viridiplantae > Streptophyta > Magnoliopsida > Ericales > Theaceae > Camellia > Camellia sinensis. The sequence continues at coordinate 22,910,719 of NC_138966.1, forward strand.
GTGTTTTATGTGCCTCACCTCTGGGGTTGTGAGAAGCTCCATAATTGTGCCTACTTTGTGTGTTTCTTTATACCTTGTGAGTTTTGACATAGCCTTTCGGGTTATGAGAAGATTTCTTTTTATAAGTTAGATAACTTGTGTTGTCTCTCCATGAAGAGCCTTTTTTTTTTCTTTTTGGCTTATGTTGTGTGTAAGGTAATGTCTTGAGCTTCATTGTATATCCACCTTTTTTGGTAATGAAATCGCTTTACCAAAAAAAAATAAAAATTTGCAGCATAGAAGGAAAAACAAGGATATTAATTCATATGTGACTATTTGACAAAGATTACTTTAAAAAAATGGACAGTTTGAATTAGGTTACATTCAAGTTGAGTTATACCTAGAGACTTATAAGGAACTCTAACTGAAGATGAGCCAATAATTTAGTACATCATGCTGAGAATATTGAAATCTAAAAGTAGATCAACTTTAACATGACTGAAACCAAAGTAAATTAGTTTTGTAGTCACAAAAAAAAGAAAGGTGAAAAAAATCGTAACACCCACATATTTTGATAAGTAAATGTATTATCACAAGAATATTTCTGGAAGGGGTGAAACGTATAAACAGTGAATACCAAAGGCAAAATAAAACAAAACCAAAACCACCTATATATCTCAACTCTTACTCATTAGCTCCACAAAAAAACATCATTGTGTCATTTGCAAAAAGAAAATGGGAAACAAACACCATTGCTCCATCCTTTACTCCCACCCCAAAGCCACTATGTATCTACCACAAGATGCCCTATCTATCATCTGACTCAAAGCTTCTATAATTAACAAAAGTAAAAAGCCTTTTCCATCTAGAGCTCTCGAAAAAGCCTCTTACCAACCCATTCACTACCTTAGAGATGCAAAATCAAATCCACCTCCACATCCACCTCCACCTCTTACCAAAGTCCATCCTCCGCAAAATATAGCATAAGAAATCCCAAAGTCAATTCATACTAGATTGAATTACCAACACCAAAAATAAATAAATTTCATCCACTTTGAGCCAAAGTCAATTCATACCAGACCTTGAAATATCGAAAAAATGGAGTTGTGACATGTGACGCCCAAAATTTTGATAATACAATACAATGATACATCGGGGTTTAACTAGTGGATACACCTCATTTTTAAGAACAAAATACAAATAATTACACTAAAATAAAATAGTAATAAAAATTCTTCAAGTCTTTGAGTACAAATCAGTTCATTGGTACAAAAAGATTATCTAAAATACAAGAATTATGAAATCTAATCTCTAAGGCAGCGTGGTTCCGCGAAGCTTTTAGGGATTTCGTTCTTGGTGTAAAACTCGCATTCACCTAGCATAAAACGCCATGAGCTTGGAATGCCCAGTAAACACACACACCCCGACCCTTTTCCCATTCCAAATACACAAGAACATAACGGCGTGATCATAACATCTAATGAAAGCAATAATTAAGCAGAGCTTATAATTAAATTTCAGTTCTCATGAATAATAGTCAATTTTAGTTAGTTCTAGGCAACTCCCCGCGGAATGCCGTTCCTACCCAACCACTAACACTGGCCACGGGCAATGCTGACTCCCCCTTGGTTAATACAATACCAATGCGTCACTTACCGCATAACCACCAGTGCGTCGCTTACCGCACAATTACCAATGATGCCCACGCACCTAGGTTACATACCCGAGTGGTGATATCACGGTCTGCCCCAAGGGAACGGGCTTCCAGGGATACTTTCCCTGTGTGAGACCCTCACTGCCACCCTTATGCCTCCCATTTCTGTTAAGCAGCCAGAATACCTCCTGTGCCATGTTAGGGTTCGAAAACACACTTGCGCAAGACTTCCCAAAAATGGAACACATTCCATTATATCATACTCTTGAATTCCATTATTTGTATAAGATATCTTATACAAATATCTTATATATATGTCTTGGAGCCCAAGTTGTTGACCATGTGATGGATGAAAAGGGCCATAATGGCAACTTTGACAATTTGCACTTATAAAACTTGGCCCCTAAGAAATCTTCCAATCCTTGTCTATATATATGCACACTTCTCCCCCCTCATTTTACACATTTTTCAGCCTTGCACTAGAGGAGTGAGATAGAGTGATCTTGAGAAAAAAAAAAAAAAAAAAAAAAAAAGAGAGGGAGAGAGAGAGAGAGAGAGAGAGAGAGAGAGAGGAGAAAAAGGAAAGGAAGAATTGTGTTGAGTCTTGTACAACAAAGGTAAGCATACATCGCCTCTTCTCTCAAGTTCTTTTACCACTTGTTTTTCCCCTCCTAATACATGCTCTTTGTATATATATGTTGTAGTCTAAGCCTACACTCTTGTATAAATGTGTATTAATCAAGAAATGGTGTGCTTCTCTTTCTTTCTTTCTTAAATTTCCAACAGCAAATCTTTTCCCCCTCTTGAATTTATTTTCCTATCAAAACTCGATAAACTCAAAATTTGTTTTTATGGTGTAATATTTGGTATGTCTAGAGTATGTGATAATTTTGGTAGGACGCAAGGATGTATTTTTATAACCTAAACGATTTTTCTAAGTTTGTTACTCACTGAACCAGAAAAATAGTCAACTTTATCTATTTTTAGAAAATTCCAGAAAAATAATCTTGAGTCCAATTTTATGTCAAAATCTTAATATGGGTGTTATATTTCAACTAAAATTTGTTTGAACTCAAGAGAGTGAGGGGTTTGAGAGAAAACCGATTTGCATAACAGTCAACGAATTTGGATAGATCTTGGTAATTCTGAATTATCTTAAAATATAAAATACCTATCCTATTTTCGTAAATTAGGTTTGAAACTAGACTTATTTATCTACCAACTCACATGAGGCCAGGTCTTTAGGGCCAATAAAACTATTTTTTTGCATAGTTATTTTCAAAACGGTTCAAATCCGGAAATCTGGAAATTTGTGTTAATATGCTCTTATATGGTTTACAACTCTTATATTCTATGTTTCTTGAATGTTTTAGTCTTGATATGTAATCTATGATAAATTGTAAATTTTCTGTACCATGAATAAATTACTTGTTGTTTAGTTTGGATTTGTAATTATATTGACGATGCTTTGCTATAACTGAGAACATAATGCACTTAATAAAGGAGAAATCAAATGGGATGGCAATGGGTTGCAATCGTTGTATTAAATTTTATGAGATAATGAACGGTGGATACAAGAGTATGATATAATGGAATGTGTTCCATTTTTGGGAAGTCTTGCGCAAGTGTGTTTTCGAACCCTAACATGGCACGTGAGGTATTCTGGCTGCTTAACGGAAATGGGAGGCATAAGGGTGGCAGTGAGGGTCTCACACAGGGAAAGTATCCCTGGAAGCCCATTCCCTTGGGGCAGACCATGATGTCACCACTCGGGTAAGTGACCTAGATGCGTGGGCATCATTGGTAATTGTGCGGTAAGCGACGCACTGGTGGTTATGCAGTAAGCGACGCATTGGTATTGTATTAACCAAGGGGGAGTCAGAATTGCCCGTGGCCAGTGTTAGTGGTTGGGTAGGAACGACATTCCGTGGGGAGTTGCCTAGAACTAACTAAAATTGACTATTATTCATGAGAACTGAAATTTAATTATAAGCTCTGCTTAATTATTGCTTTCATTATATGTTATGATCATACCGTTATGTTCTTGTGTATTTGGAATGAGAAAAGGGTCGGGGTGTGTGTGTTTACTGGGCATTCCAAGCTCATGGCATTTTATGCCAGGTGAATGCGAGTTTTACACCAAGAACAGAATCCCTAAAAGCTTCGCGGAACCACGCTACCTTGGAGATTAGATTTCAGATTTCTTGTATTTAAGATAATCTTTTTGTATCAATGAACTGATTTGTACTCAAAGACTTGAAGAATTTTTATTACTATTTTATTTTAGTGTAATTATTTGTATTTTGTTCTTAAAAATGAGGTGTATCCGCTAGTTAAACCCCGATGTATCATTATATTATATTATCAAAATTTGGGGCATCGCATGACAAGCTCTTGGAGCAAAGGATGTAAAATTTCTCCATTAAAACTGCCTATTGTCTCGTAATCATAACAACAGTCCTCCACTATGCCCGTATATTTCCTTGAATCCTGCACCAAAAACAGAAGTCAAAACCAATCATTAGTGTATAACTTTCAGATCCCTATATTTTTTATAGAGTCATTCATATTTTTTGGGTGAATAAGTCATAAATAAAAAGACAAAAATATACAAGATACAAGAGGCATGCCCTAGGAACTAACCAACTATACAAAGACACAGCCACCAACAACAAAAAAACCACAAATAGAACATACAAAAAAAATCTTGTTCGAGCACTACATAAGCACAGAAGTAGATGAAGGGTAGGAACAAGGACAACACAGAGCTACAAAGCAGTACAGACCTGCTACTGGACCACAAAACCAAATAAAACTCAAAAAAAAGAACTACTACCATAATTAAGGCCATGTATAGTCCACATAGAAAGCCAAAATTAGGACCTATAAATATAAATAAACCACTAGAGACTATTACAACTATAACATAAAAAAAAGTTTACAGACTAAAACAAAAAAAAAAAAACAACCACCACAGCAAAACAAAAGGAAATCAGATTTTTCGACAAGCATAATAATAAACTTTCGTTGTTCAGTAAAGAGCAACTGAAAAACAAAAAATAAATAAAAAATCACATAGATGATGGACCACCAGTGTAAGTTGCAGGGCAGTTACTAAAACACCAGTTCGGTAAATAGGAACTAAAATATGCAACTGTATACAGTACTTCTTCTCTAATATAAAATACAATCAGCACTTCTTCACTAATAAGCTTGGTAATAAAATAAAATAAAATAAAAAAGACAAATTACCATTATAAGCAATTACCCCATGCACCAGCATTGTTCATGTAAGGCAAAAGTCTAATGTGGGTCATCACAACCAAACAAGAAATTAGATTCACATAATAGAGGCCATTACACAGTAGTTGTCCAAATTTTAGGGACTATGAGATGATCTCACGAGTGCAAGCAACCGCCAGATTTAAATAATACCCCTACCATGCCTTGTAACCTGTTGCTATACCATATTTTCAATGCCAGGTCCCTGATACATTATTTTGTGGCATGGGTCAAAGATGGCGGATCAACTTGGACAAGAGAATCAGCGTGTTAACACCAAATCAGTATCCACACAAAAATTCCAGACTGCCACCAACTATCCTTGGCCTGATTTCATAACAGAGCTAGGAAGTGACCACTTCAACAAGAACCAGGCATTTGTCACATCCTCTTTGAAGGTTGAGATGGACATTATCTTGATTCTCACAAGGTAAAAACAACAATCCAACTCTAGTCCTAAACAAATTAATAATAATAATAATAATAAATTCAAGAAATTAATTCAATAAAGTATATTTTTATACTAATGGAGTTCCTGTAGGATTCTCTAATTTTAGATTCCCCAAATTAATTTTTGTTTTATAGAATCACAACTATAGGACCCTAATTTTTGTAATAGAACCCAATTTCTTTAGATTCAAAAAATTTAAAAAAACAAACAAACAAACAATTTTTATGTTCAACCCAAGAACCTAATTTCACATTCAGGTTTTAATTTTTCCAATTCAGATTCAGATATTTTCCCAACTCACATTCAAGAAATTTAAAATAAAATAAAAAAAATTCACAACCTAAAACTCAATTCTTATTTTTTATTTGCTCAATCAAAACCCTAATTTTTCAATGAAAATCCCCAAATCAAAACGCTAGTTTGAATTTCCAAACCTGAATGATAGGTCGAAGATTTTTTCTTCGCTGAGTGTTATGCATTTGTCTCTTCCGTCTCCTTCAAGCATTCTCCTTCTGACAGTTTTCTCTCTCTTCATCGTTACTTCTCTCTCTCTCTCTCTCTCTCTCTCTCTCTCTCTCTCTATCTCTTCGTTCTTCTATTCTCAAAGTTCTCTCTTTGCATCGTTTCTTCATTCGTTATTCTCTTTCTCACTAGTTCTTATGGTTACTCCTGGAATAGATGAATCAGAATCAAACATTAGGTTTGAGTCAATAGCTTCACACCATTGTGTTCAACTTGAAGAGGCTTTTTCTCTTAGAGCTCTTGATGTCGATTTGGGTTTAGGGTTTCATATATATATAGAGAGAGAAAGAGAGAGGGGTTTGGAGAGTATTTTCCACGGTAATGTTCTTGCAAGGAGATAATGAAAGAACATAGAGATGGAGAGATAGTGTGGCAAAGAGAGATAGAGACGGCTGAGGGCTTTTGATTGTTTTTTTTTTATATAATTTTTTTTTGGGTGTTTGGCGCTCAAAATTTTTATTTTGGTGCCTATTTTTATTTTATTCATTCATGACAGAAATTCCATGTCGTGAAAAGTAAAATACTTTTTAACGGCTAGCATATGTGTGTCGTGGGTAATGTGCTTTTTAATGGCTGACTTTTTGTGCGTCGTAAAAAGTGTAATATTTTTAATGGCTGGTTTTTTGTGCGTCGTGAAATGTTCAATATTTTTAACGGCTAGTGTATGCATGTCGTGTACAGTTGACGTATTAACAGCATGATATATGCACGTCGTAGAAAGTTTTATTATTTACGGCTAACATTGCAAGCCGTAAAAAAATCATTTTTATTAGCATTCACGGCCTACGCAATAGAAATGTCGTGGTTGAAAAAGTATTTACGACGTGCAAAAAAAGTAAGTCGTAAAAGTGAGAAACTACGATGTGCATTTATTGTATGTCATTTATGTGGCGCCGTAAAAAGTCAGTTTTGTTGTAGTGATATGGTGACATGGGAATGACGTCTTAAATATGTAATTTAAGCTTTAAATTTCCTGTCCCATGTATGTCTACACAGCTCTATGAACGTTATATGTTTGTATTTGCTTCCGCTAGCCCTTGTATTTATTTATTCTGTTCAGAGGCCTTTAGTAATCCTAGGATTACTGGCTGAGTTTTGGTTGTAACAATATTTGACCCCCTCATTTGGACGAGCCTAATCATACCTAAACTGGTATTTAAACCAGAATGAGAAATATAAAACAATGTGTATAGCCAATCAATTGCATACCTGGCCGATGGGACATGATGTAACTTATCTCGATCAAGTTAAGCCAAGGGTATCGCCAAGCGATGTCAGTTGCAAATCTGCTCCACATCTAGTCGTACCACAACCTCTCTGTGGAAAAGCTCACTAGTTGAAAGCGCGAAGAGTAAGTCCTAGCTAAGTACTTAGGGCAAGGATCCACTACTTTCAGATTATCCATCAACCACACCTAAAGAGTTGCAAAATAAGAGAGATTAAATAATAGAGAGATGTGCATTGAGTAGGAAAAGCGAGAATAGGGGTTTTTAGAGAAAATAGAAATTGAGTGCCAAAGTGATGTGAGAATCATAAATAAGAAGGGGTGGGAAACAGTACTTGAAGAAGTAGTGAACTTCCTGCAGACCGAGAGGTCTCTCGATGGTGGGAAGCATACAAACCCATCAAAGTCTCGGCTAGTACCAACCAATTGTGCCGACCAAATAGTTTTGCATTAGTGTTGTGTTTGTCTTTTTTGTTCTTGTTTTGAGTCGTTTTGGTTCTGGTAAGTGTAAATAGGTGTGTTTAGGTTGTTTTTACTTTATTTTTTCATTGTTGAGTTGTATTTTGTACTTTGGTCAGTCTTAGGCTAAATATCCGATTAAGAACCCATTCAAAAACAATCATTCTCAGTTTCAAATTTCAAAAATAAATCGTTTTGTACTTAAAGTGTTGTATCATTTCCAACATGATGTGCAAAACAGAATTCCTTCTTTAATAAACTGCAGGGTCCAACCCCAATCATAGTTTTATAAAAGAAAATACAAGTTTTGAAAAAACAACAAAACAAGGACCTATCTGAAGCTACATAGGTTCAGGACTACAAAGCAAAAGTGAAAATAGAAAAAGGAAAATTGGAGTATCTAAATTTGCTTCAACTTCAAAAAGTTTCGAAATTACGTTTTGGACGCACCTTCTTAGGTCTCGTCTTTTCTTTGAAGTATGAATGTACCCCAACCTCAAGCTCAAGCCTGCTTTAAGTCAAAATAGCGATCAAAAGTTCTCTCCCTAAACACCATTCCCCAATGGAGATGTTTTTCATAAGACGTCACTTCCTCGAAACATGGTGTCTCTATTACATCAAGTTCCAAAAACGTTTTTACCCTTTTGATGTTCGGAAGAGCATTAATCCCCATCTAACAGTCTGATATCCCCACCTAACTATGTTTATGATGAGTTCCAAAGAGAACAATTGAGACGGTGGAAACTAGAGTACGAATGGCAATGCCTAGAACACAAAGGTTTGGAATTTCCGAAACTAAAGTTTGGTTTGAATACCTAAGGGTGTATCCTTGGCTTGAAATCTGTATGGTAGCCCCAAAGGTTGAGGTAGAGTATATGCGTCTCAATTCTGGATACTGAACCAACCTAGTCTGCCACCCCGTTGGAGAATAGGGAAAGTTACAAATATAATCAGGGAGAAAAGCAGTATAAGTGGCTTTCACATGCAGATTGTACCCCCTTTTCAGCATTTAGAGATCATTGAATTGCGAGTTGAATGTGAGAGTTTGACACCAAAAAAAAGACCAAAAAAGACCAAGAGATATCCCCATCAGAGTAAAGTGATTCATTGCCACTCGCCCCATGAGGAGCCTTCTAAGGCACCGCTTTTGTTTGTTTATTCTATTGCATTGCCCAAACATCATCCACTATATTACTTATCACATATACCACATCGTCTATCGCACCCATTGCTGCCATTTGCATTATGCACTATCTTGTAGCATCTATCCTTTTCACACTAAAATACATTTAGGATCATTGTCCCCAAGCATGGTAAGGTGTTCATTACGACTTGCCCCTATGGGGTGCTTTCGAAGGCACTGCTTTTTGTTCATCTTTTCTATTGCATTGCATGGAACATGTATCGTATTATATTTCGCATCAACTACAATAATATCGCATTCATATACATCGTACCTCTATCATCTTATTGTATCCACGCTTATCACCCGAGGGTGTGATTTGGCTTGTATTCACCCTTTTTGTATTGCATGCATTTAGGCTTGTTCATCTAGATCACACGAGTGTGCTTTGGCTTGTACCCTTTCACCCTTTTAGCATTGCATGCGTTTAGGCTTGTTCACCCTTATCACATAAGTATGATTTGGTTTGCATTCTCACCCTTTTCGCATTTCTTGTGTTTAGGCTTACAATTTCACCCTTATCACACAAATATGTTTGGCTTGTACCTTTCACCCTTTTAACGTGATGCGTAGTTTGGCTTGTATCTTTCACCCTTTCTATGTGATGAGTAGTTTGGCTTGTACCTTTCACCCTTTCTACGTGATGAATAGTTTGGCTTGTATCTTTCAACCTTTCTACGTGATGCATAGTTTGGCTTGTATCTTTCACCCTTTCTACGTGATGCGTAGTTTGGCTTCTATCTTTCACCCTTTCTACGTGATGCGTAATTTGTCTTGCATCTTTCACCCTTGTTACACGAGTGTGATTTGGCTTATATCTTTCACTGACTCTAAGTGATATGTAGTTTGGCTTACATCTTTTCACTGACTCTATGTGATGCGTAGTTCAGTTTGTATATTTCACCCTTGTCACACAAGTATGATTTGGCTTGTATATTTTACCCTTTCTACATGATGCGTAATTTGGCTTGCATCTTTTACCCTTATCACATGAGTGTGATTTGGCTTGTATCTTTCACCATTTCTACGTGATGCGTAGTTTGGCTTATATCTTTCACCCTTTCTACGTGCTACGTAGTTTGGCTTGTACCCCCTCTCATCTTTATGATTTTCAAGCAATATATTCGTTTGTGGTTTTGATTGTTGCGTTGTATTGTATATCATTTGTATCCTATCCCTGAACTACGCTGGTTTGATTCTTTGTAAAGGGATACGTAGGCAACTTTCAAGTTCAACCAACTGCATCTGCATTTTGTTTGTCTGCCCAAGTCTTACAGCCTCATCAATATAGGTCATCTTCGGACTTTGACATTAACTCACATCATGTCATGAATTCCGAGCTTTGTCAAAGAATGGTAACTATAGACGCCCCATTTTGACCGCCCTTAAGACTTAGGCACTTCATTCCGAACACCCGATGATGAAACGTTACGTTGTGCAATCTTTTAAATCTTCAGCAAAGGAATTTGAATTCAAGCTCCAAACCCAAACCTTGTACCCTTTTTGTTTTTTTATCAAAACCCTATTTTCTAGCCTGATCACACAGAGAGCAACAGGCCAATTAGTTGGCTAGCAGGCCAATTAATTTGGCCAATAGAACAATAATTTGGCCGGTCGGCTATATGTGACATCATATTTTACATTTGCAACACAAGATGCTCCCATGCACGGATGTCACAACCCAAATCCGCCCCTGTAGGTTTAGCGTCGTAACCGGCCAGTAATCCGTGATTACCGAAGGCCTGCTTTAACAATAATGACAATAATACAATATAAAGGGGCCAATCAATAATAATCTACATCGTCCAATGAGCTGTGGAGACCTAAATGGAAATAAACTTTCGTGCACATAGTCATATTCATAACCACTTATAACAAAAATGCAAATACAAGATAGGGACATAATCCCATCACGAAAACTGTACAATCAAAAGTCTTAAACATTCATTACACTTAGCAAAATGGTGGATAGTTTCACCCAAAAAGCCTTGACTCATGTAAGTTCGGAACCTCGATATAAGGCACAATGACTGGCTTGACAAAACATGAGTTTGATTCGGCACCTCTAGCTTTGGTCCGGTGCTTGGCCACCTACATATATATAATAAACTGTGAGCTATAGCCCAGTGAATAATAAATGTGTAAAGAGGTTAAGAATGATGTCCTTTACAATCTTTGACACAATCGATTAGCATTAGAACACTTCAATCATTATCATTTGTCAATCAATCGTTCAATTCCATCGATTCAATCAATCATATTCTTATAGGTCATACGTGGTACATCCAATAGCAATAATACACTAGGTCTTAAAGACCAAACAATTAATTGATGGCCATCATACAATAACAATAGTTCCCAGATTTGGAATTGACAGAGATCTCTGCAACAATAACAATGTCAATAGCAATAACAATCACAATACGATATGGATGCCACGAATACAGTTCAAAATAGGAACATCATTCAATCGATAAAAAGTATCATTTCGGAAAGCAATATGATTTATCAATCTGAAAATAAGTACGATTGAACATATCTTTACGACATTGTTACTCACAGATAACAGGGCTGTAAACAGGCTATTCAGCTTCCTTGAGGTGCGAAACCTACATAATCATAGAACGAACGCATACTAAATTACACACCCAGAATTGATGACTTAGTCCTTTCTACTTGTTTTGGTGTGGTTTTACTTCATTATCCTCATTATGATGTCTTAATCATGGCCTATGAATGCCTAGGATGGAAAGATGATGCAAAAGTGTACTTGAAAATGTTTTTCAAAACTTGCTGAAAACATGGGTCTCACTCGAACGTAGCTTTCTTCGCTCGAGCAGACATACCGAATGTGAGTGGTTGTTCAAGCGCACACTCCTTCACTCAAGCGGTCTGCAAAATGTGAAAAAGTTCTGGTTGCGTGCGATCTTCGCTCGACGGTTGCTCGAGCATGAGACACAGGTCCTCGCTTGAGTGCAAGTCTTCTTGCTCGAGCGTGCTTCCAAACACGCAAGCTTCTGAGAGCATGAAATTTACGCTCGAGCCAACCTTTTGTCGCTCGAGCAGAAGTGTGAAAATGAAGGTGGTCACTCGAGCGTGGAAGCAAAATTCTAGGTTTTCCAGATTTGCTCCCAAAGTTCAAAACATGCATTCAACATTCCAAAACTCATCCTTTTGGGCCAAATTCTGGAAAACACTTAGAAACTCACAACACATCATGATTTAAAGACCATTTCATAAAATCAAACCCCAAAAGCATGCCAATTGTACACAAATTCAACTTAAACTTTATGAATGTTTCAAGAATATAACATGCATGAATTCTCTTGAACTCTACCACTTCAAAACATGATCAAACTTGGCAAATTGATAGAAAACATGATGATTTCCCACAATTAAGATCAATCTATGACATGCATAAGAGAATTCTTAGCAAACATGCTCCAAATGTAATGAAATGAACATGCATGCATGGATTAATCTTCCTTCTTACCTCTTAAGCTTAATTCTTACATCTCATAGCTTAATTCACTTGAATTTATAGATGAATCAACTTAAATTCACTTGAATTTATAGATAGAGACTTGACTTTTTACTTTGGATGTTCAATTTGATCCTTAGGTGATAAATTCTTGAGCTAGATGATCAAATCCCCAAAATTGCTTCTTTTCTCCTAGCAATTCCTCTTGTTTGAGTTCAATACTCAAGTCTAGGGCCCAAATCTTTCTACTCCCTCCCTCTCTCACGTTTGATCATCAAACTAGGAAGAAAAGAGGCATAAAGTTGAACTAGTGGGGTTAATAAAGTGACTCACTAAGTGATAGGTAACAAAGTTAATCAAATGGCATTAAATTAATATAATTTAATCGTTCTGAACCGAATTTTAATTAAACCTACCATAAAATTCTATAAATTCTAATTAGCATATCAATCGAGTCAATTTCTAAATCGGTTGCCAATAAGGCTTTCAATTCGCAAATTGAAATAAAAAAAAGAACAGATATTTTTACATCAAACAGATAAAAATGCATTTAAAGCAACACACTCATGTAATTAATTTAGGATTTCATCTTAATCATTTACTTAGCATGCTTAATCATGAATTAGCATAAATCATAAGTCGGGGTTGTCATAGTCTTCCCCCCTTAAAAGAGTTTGGTCCTCCAAACTCGGATTAACTTTATTTCGGAAAAACACCAAATTCAAAGGAAACAATTCAGGATATCTTTTCATCATGTCGTCTTTCCTTTCCCAAGTTGCATAAACACCACCATGGTTTTGCCAATCCACTTTCACTAACGAGATTTCTTTATTTCTTAACTTATTGATTCATCGGTTTACAATCTAAATAGGCCTTTCTTCGTAAGTGTAGTCATCACTCAATACCACATGGATAGGCTCAATAACATGGAAAGGATCCCATAGGTAGTCCTACAACATCGAAACACGAAAGACATTATGCATATGTTCCATTTCGGAAGGAAGAGCTACCTGATATGCCATTGGATTAATCTTTTCAATAATTTCATACGGCCTAACATACCTTGGTGCCAACTTGCCCTTGGTTCCAAAGTGAGTCTGCTCTTTCATTAGTGTCACTTTAATAAAAACCTGATCGCCCACTTCATATTCCATATCTCTCCTTCGGACATCCGCATAGCATTTCTGTCGACTTTGTGCAGTTTTCAATCTTTGTTGGATTAATTTCACCTTTTCTGTTGTTTCATGTACAATCTCAGGCCCAAGTAAAGACCCGTCTCCAACTTCTGCCCAACAAATAGGTGACCGACATTTTCTACCATATAATGCCTCGAAATGCGCCATACCAATACTCGAATGAAAACTATTGTTGTAAGCAAATTCAGCTAAAGGCAAGTGACTTTCCCAATTTCCTTGGAAATCAAGCACACACATATGCAATAAGTCCTCCAGAGTTTGGATTGTTCTTTCTGATTGGCTATCTATCTGAGGATGGTATGCACTACTCAATCTCAATTCGGTACCCAATGCCATTTGTAGACTTTGCCAAAATCTCGATGTAAACTTCGAGTCCTTATCAGAAACAATGGACACAGGCACTCCATTCAATCCAACAATCTCATTAATATAAATTGTAGCCAACTTATCTGCATTATAAATTGTTTTGACAGGTAAGAAATGAGCAAACTTAGTCAACCAATCAACAATAACCCAAATTGAATCCATACCTCTACTGGAGCTAGGCAATCCAACTATGAAATCCATAACGATATGCTCCAATTTCCACTCCGGTATTGGCAAAGGTTGAAGCAAACCCGCGGGTCGTTGATGTTCGGCTTTGACTTGTTGACAATGTAGGCATTTTGACACAAACTCAGCAATTTCTTTCTTCATTCCCGGCCACCAGAAATCAAGCTTCAAATCTTGGTACATCTTTGTATTCCTCGGATGGATAGAAAGTTTTGAACTATGGGCTTCTTGCAAAACTCGCTTTTTCAATTCAAGATCATTTGGTACACACAACCTTCCTTGAAATTTCAACACATCATTTTCAAATCTAAAATATGGCCTCGGTTTGGATTCCTGTTCATCAATAATCTTTTTCAGAAGTTTATCCTGTTGTTGTTTCTCTTTGATTTCCTCCATAAGTGTCGGTTGAGCAGAAACGACAGCTAATATCCCACCTTATTCTCGCAAAACAATTTCAACCCCAAATTTCTCAAGGTCTTGTAGTAATTCTCTTTGCCCGGTAAGTAAGCAAGCCAAATTCCCAATTGATTTCCGACTAAGCGCATCAGCAACGGTGTTAGCTTTCCCCAAATGGTAAAAAATTTGCAAGTCATAGTCTTTTATCAATTCTAACCATCTCCATTGTCTCATATTCAACTCTTTCTGTGCAAAGAAATATTTTAAACTCTTGTGATCTGTGTGCACTTCACATGTTGCCCCATACAAGTAGTGGCGCCAAATTTTCAATGCAAATACTACTGCGGCAAGTTCCAAATCATGAGTCGGATAATTCTTTTCATGTGACCTCAGTTGTCGGGAAGCATATGTGATGACTTTACCATTCTGCATCAATACACACCCCAAGCCCTTATAAGAAACATCACTAAAATAGTAAATCCATCTGTACCTGAGGGTAAGGTGAGAATCGGTGCAATCACAAGTCGGGTCTTCAATTCTTGAAAGGCTGATTCTCTTTGGTCGGTCCAATCAAACAGTACTCCTTTCTGTGTCAACTAAGTCAAAGGCAAAGCAATTTTGGAGAAATCTTTCACAAATCTTTTGTAGTACCCGGCTAAACCCAAGAAACTCTGAACTTCAGTAACATTAGTCGGTCTAGGCCAATTCACCACTGCTTCAATCTTATGTGGATCAATTGAAATGCCATCTTTACTAATCACATGCCCCAAAAACATAACACTATCAAGCCAAAATTCACACTTTGTTAGTTTTGTATATAGTTTATGTTCTCTCAAGGTCTGCAAAGCAATTCTCAAATTATGTTCATATTCCTCCTTACTCTTGGAAAAAATCAAGATATCATCTACAAAAACAACCACAAATTCATCGAGGAATGGTTTGAAAATTCTATTCATAAGATCCATAAATGCAGCAAGCGCATTAGTAACTCCGAAAGGCATAACAAGAAATTCATAATGTCCGTACCTTGTTCGGAAGTAGTCCTTTCAATGTCTTCAACTTTGACTTTCAATTGGTGGTATCTGGATCTAAGGTCAATTTTGAAAAAGACTTGAGCACCTTGCAATTGGTCAAATAAATCATCAATGCGAGGCAATGGGTACTTGTTTTTCATTGTCACCTTGTTCAGTTCACGGTAGTCAATACAAAGCCTTAATGAACCATCCTTCTTTTTCACAAATAAAACTGGAGTGCCCCACGGTGATGTACTAGGCCTGATAAACTTCTTATCCAACAACTCCTGCAACTGGATTTTCAATTCTTTCAATTCAGTAGGTGCCATTCTGTACGGAGCTTTGGAAATTGGTTGTGTACCTGATATCACCTCAATAGTGAACTCAATCTCCCTGTCAATCAGATCCCTTGGAAAATCATCTGGAAAAACATCTGGGAATTCTCTGACTATTGGAATATTGTCCACATTAGCTTTAGCATCAGCAAGCAGAGTTAGTATACAGCATAGATACCCCTTACATCCCATTTTAATCAATTTAAATGCTTTCATAGATGAAATCCAGTATAGGGGAGGTACAACACCAACCCCATTAAATATAAATTCAGGCAATCCAGGTGAATGAAAAATAACTTGCTTTGTTACACAGTCAATGGAGACATGATATTTTGTTAACCAGTCCATTCCCAAAATTACATCAAAATGATCAAGATTCAGAGGTAACAAATCAACATATAAAAGCACATCCCCAATAACAATCTCACATATAAGCACAAGTCATGGATCCCCCCGCAGGTGATGATACAGCTAATAAATAGTTCATAGGTTCCAGTGGTCTATTTAATTTTTATGAAAAAGCATGCGAGACAAATGAGTGTGTAGACCCCGAATCAATCAAAATATAGGCATTTTGAGCACAAATTGAAAGTATACTTGACACAACCGTCTCGATATACTACACATCTCCTAGCACAAGTGCAAACACTCGGCCTTGCCTCAAAGGTTCTTTCCCGGTAGCTTTGAAATTGGGTTTTGGTGTAACAGTTGATGCTGCAGCACTTGCTATGGGTCTACTAAAACTCTGAGAAGCGAGAGGATAGTCTTTAACTATGTTGTCCACCTTGCCACATTTGTAACATGCTCCGGAGATTCTATAACAAACCCCTTTGTGTCTTTTGTCGCATTCTGAACAAGGCGGTATAGAGTTGTTGCCTTGGCTAGAACTACTTGTTGCCCCTGTGTTTTGCTTTTTATTCAATGAACTATTTCAGCCCTTTTTGAAGTTAAAACTTTGCCTCTTACCCCGCCATTCAGTCGCCGGTGTTTTAATTTGTTTCAACGCTGCAATATTTGCCTCAACCATGATAGCTCGGTCAAGAACATCCACATACTTGATTAATTTGAGAACATTGATCCGGTCAACTATTTCTACATTCAGTCCACCCTCAAATTTTCTGGCATTTTTATAGTCTGTATCTACTATATGTGGTGCATAACGCGCAAGCTTAGTAAATTTTGCTTCATATTCGGCCACAGACATAGTACCCTGCTTCAATTCCCCAAACTCAGATACTTTGCGGTCACAGACACATTGAGGAAAGTATTTATCATAGAATACTTCATTGAACTGTGCCCAAATCATTGCATTATTATCTTCACGCACAAGCATCCACCATCGTCTTGCCTCTTCTTGCAAGGTGAAGATAGCCAGTAACACTTTTTGTGCCTCGGAACATGGGAACACTTCAAATAATTTTTCAATTTTGAGGATCCATGCCTCGGCTTTTAGTGGTTCCAATCCTCCCTGAAATGTCGGTGGCTTCAATTTATTAAACTTCTAAGTCAAAGCAATCACATCACCATTGGCATTTGGTTCTAGCTGCACTGGTTGTGGAGGAGAAGGTGGGGGCTGTTGGTTTTGTTGTTGTCTTAGAGCCTCAGTTAATAATTCAACCATTCTTTCCAACCTTGCAATTCTTGTTTCGGATGATTCAGGTTCATCTATATTTCTTGCATTCTCCATTTCACTATAGAAAACATGGTAGTAATAAACATAGGAAAGATGGTTCCATATTCATATATGTTTATTCATATGCACATATCACACCCACACACACTTATGTATGCTCATGAGATGCCCTATTACTTTTCTAGGACACCCTGTAGCTCATTTGGACACGTGTGTGCGGTATAACTCATGCTCTGATACCACTTTGTCACGACCCAAACCCGCCCCTATAGGTTTAGCGTCATAACCGGCCAGTAATTCGTAATTACCAAAGGCCTGCTTAATAATAATGACAATAATACAATATAAAGGGGGCAACAAAAGCCAATCAATAATAATCTATATCGTCCAATGAGCTGTGGAGACCTGAATGGAAATAAACTTTCATGCACATAGCCATATTCACAACCACTTATAACAAAAATGCAAATACAAGATAGGGACATAATCCCATCACGAAAACTGTACAATCAAAAGTCTTAAACATTCATTACACTGAGCAAAAGGGTGGATAGTATCACCCAAAAAGCCTTGACTCGTGTAGGTTCGGAACCTCGATATGAGGCACAATGACTGGCTTGACAAAACATAAGTTCGGGTCAGCACCTCTAATCTTTGGTCCGGTGCTTGGCCACCTACATATATATAGGCGCCGTTCGGGAAGAGGTGGGTGAGGCTAATATAGCCTAAAATGAGAAATAAACAAAAAAGCGGCACTGTTCACAGTTTTTTCAAAAAAAAAAAAAAAAATTGGCTCTGCGCTGGACAGTGTAGGCTGTCACAGCCGGAAATTGGTACATCAATGGCAAAAATACCATTTTGCCCCTTTATATCAATTTAAAAAATAAAAAGTTAGGGACAAATTTGTCATTTTAAATTTAAACATCATTTCAACACACTTTCCAATACAAGAACTCAACTAAAAATTCATCTCATCTTCCCAAACACAAAACTAAAATAGCCTACTAAAATAGCCAAAAAGCCAAATAGCCTACTAAAATAGCCACTTTCCAAACGAAGCCATAATAAACTGTGAGCTATAGCCCAGTGAATAACAAATGTGTAAAGAGATTAAGAATGATGTCCTTTACAATCTTTGAAACAATCGATTAGCATTAGAACACTTCAATCACTATCATTTGTCAATCAATCGTTCAATTCCATCGATTCAATCAATCATATTCTTATATGTCATACGTGGTATATCCAATAGCAATAATACATTAGGTCTTAAAGACCAAACAATCAATTGATGGCCATCATACAATAACAATAGTTCTCAGATTTGGAACTGACAGAGATCTCTGTAACAATAACAATATCAATAACAATAACAATCATAATACGATATGAATGCCACGAATACAGTTCAAAATAGGAATATCATTCAATCGATAAAAAGTATCATTTCGGAAAGCAATTACCTTGCTTGTTTCCACTTTTCAAAAAACACTTTTCAAAAAATTTTACTTTCTTATTTTCCATGTTTTTTTGTTTTTACTAAATTTTTTTAATATTTTAAGCAATTTTTTTATTTTTTAGATACACCTAACATAAATACACCTAAAAAGTAAAAAAATTGTAAAAAAAATCTTTTAAAAATTTACTAAATACCAAAAATATTAAAAAAAATACAAGAATTCAGTACATTTTTTTGTATTTTTATGTATTTATTAATTTTTTAAAATATTTTTTCACAAATTTTTACTTTTTAGATATATCTAAGTAAGGTGCATCTAAAAAAGTAAAAAAAATGTTTAAAATTTAAAAAATATTCACTAAAAACAAAAAACACAAAAATCAAAAAAGTCAGTTTTCAAAAAACTTAATCCAGAAAACTCAAACCAAATACACTGAATATGATTTATCAATCTGAAAATAAGTACGATTGAACATATCTTTACAACATTGTTACTCACAGATAACAGGGCTGTAAATAGGCTATTTAGCTTCCTTAAGGTGCGAAACCTACACGGTCACAGAACGAACGAATACTAAATTACACACCCAAAATTGATAACTTAGTCCTTTCCACTTGTTTTGGTGTGGTTCTACTTCATTATCCTCATTATGATGTCTTAATCATGGCCTAGGAATGCCTAGGATGGAAAGACGATGCAAAAGTGTACTTGAAAATGTTTTTCAAAACTTGCTGAAAACAAGGGTCTCGCTCGAGCGTAGCTTTCTTTGCTCGAGCAGACATACCGAATGTGAGTGGTCGCTCAAGCGCACACTCCTTCGCTTGAGCGGTCTACAAAATGTGCAAAAGTTCTGGTTACATGCAATCTCCGCTCGACAGTCACTCGAGCATGAGACACAGGTCCTCGCTCGAGCGCAAGTCTTCTCGCTCGAGCGTGCTTCCAAACACACAAGCTTCTGAGAGCATGAAATTTACACTTGAGCTAACCTTTTGTCGCTCAAGCAGAAGTGTGAAAATGAAGGTGGTCGCTCGAGCGTGGAAGCAAAATTCTGGGTTTTCCAGATTTGCTCCCAAAGTTCAAAACATGCATTCAACATTCCAAAACTCATCCTTTTGGGCCAAATTCTGGAAAACACTTTGAAACTCACAACACATCATGATTTAAAGACCATTTCATAAAATCAAACCCCAAAAGCATGCCAATTGTACACAAATTCAACTTAAACTTCATGAATGTTTCAAGAATATAGCATGCATGAATTCTCTTGAACTCCACCACTTCAAAACATGACATGATGATTTTCCACAATTAAGCTCAATCTATGACATGCATGAGAGAATTCTTAGCAAACATGCTCCAAATGTAATGAAATGAACATGCATGCATGGATTAATCTTCCTTCCTACCTCTTAACTTAATTCTTACATCTCATAGCTCAATTCACTTGAATTCATAGATTAATCAACTCAAATTCAAGACTAAAGACTTGACTTCTTACCTTGTATGTTCAATTTGGACCTTAGGTCATAAATTCTTGAGCTAGATGATCAAATCTCTAAAATTTCTTCTTTTCTCCTAGCAATTCCTCTTGTTTGAGTTCAATACTCAAGTCTAGGGCCCAAATCTTCCTACTCTCTCCCTCTCTCACGTTTGATCATCAAATTAGGGAGAAAAGAGGCATAAAGTTAAACTAATGGGGTTAATAAAGTGACTCACTAAGTGGTAGGTAACAAAGTTAATCAAATGGCATTAAATTAATCTAATTTAATCGTTCCGAACCGAATTTTAATTAAACCTACCATAAAATTCTATAAATCCTAATTAGCATATCAATCAAGTCAATTTCTGAATCGGTTGCCGATAAGGCTGTCAATTCGCAAATTGAAATCAAAACATGAACAAATCTTTCTACATCAAACAAATAAAAATGCATTTAAAGCAACACACTCATGTGATTAATTTAGGATTTCGTCTTAATCATTTACTTAATGCTTAATCATGAATTAGCGTTAATCATGAGTCAAGGTTGTCACAATGGGATTTGGCCAACTGTCCATTTTTGAAGATATTTCCGACGGAAGAATGTTGAAATTCTATAAATAGACCATCTTCCTTTAGAATTTAGGGTTAGAGAATTGCTTCAAAGGCTTAGGAGATTGTTCAAAGCTCTTTCTCTTGATCTTTAATAGAGCTACACTATGGATACAGCATTAGTGCTCAAACCTGAAGCTTTTTGCTGAAGTTTTGAACCATATTTCAGATACTTAAGGGTGTTTGGATTGAAGTTTGTTAACTAAGAAGCTTTTCCTCTCTCCAAGAGGTTAACCTTTGAACTTCTTTCATCACCTTTTCTTTTACTCTCTTACTCTTTATTTCTTGTCATAATACACTGATTTTCAGAGGTTATTTTAGGCTTAAAATGTGATTGAGCTTTGTTAAAAATGGAAGGGTTCACTAGTTGTAGTCCATTTGCTCTCTTTCACCTTTGCTCTCTTTTTTTTCACTTCTTTTAGTTAATTTTCAGCACTGTTTTTAGGTTATTTTTATGTGATATGAATTGAATATGGGCTTGTAATAGTGCAACAGTCCTCACAAATTTGGTGTGTTTAGGATATAGTCGCCAATCCGTTTGAGTTGATCACTTTACTTTTGTTCTTATATCTTTCCTTAGTATATTAGAATCTTCTGGTCATTGGAGGTTTAGAGCTTAGCCACCCTGCACAAGTTTGTTAACTAGTTGTAAATCTTTCACTTTCATGATATTGTTGTTTACCTTGAAATTAGGTGATAGCTTCCGTGTTAAAAATGTTGAAAAACTCTCTTCTAGGTCATTTTTGAAATATGGAAATGGATGTTTCATCCTTATTCCATGAATAAAAGAGAAGTTGTCAACAATTTTGACCAGTTGTGTGTTTTTATTTTTGATTTTCTCCCATATTCTCATTGTTGCTCATATAGAGCTCTTTATCAAAAAGTGTTGAAAACCCTCTTCTAGTTCCACTTTGAAATATGGAAATGGATGTCTCATCCCTATTCCATGGGTAGGGAGAGGTGCTTACAACAATTTTTGAGTTGTAATATTTGTTTTCTTTTTAGTTTTGATTTTATTCTCTTCGAAGCAAAACAATAGTTCTTTCATCGAAAGCATTAGAAACTCTCTTATAGTTCCATTTTGAAGCATGGAAATGGATGTCAATCCATGTTCTACGAGTAGGGAGAGGAGTCTCTAGATTTCTTTCTTCAATGATGTAACCTCTTGTTTACAAGCTTCTTTTTTCTTTTTTTTTTTCAAAGATGGTTTTCTTTAACCTATTCTCCCCAAACTTGAGTACTACTCTTATTCACTATGAGATATAGTAGGTTCCAACCAATTCTTTTTAGCTTCGTGCTCATTAGATCTTTCATCCTGTTGCTTCACTAATCATCATGTAATACCCTTGGGATGTTTGATGATTTGTGAAGCAAACCTATTTCCTCCTTGAATATCTTCATGATAGGAGGGAGCAAGAAGGATGAACATCCTTTGGAAACCCTCTGTTTGTTCTATTCCAGTTCTGTTGCAATGGGTTTTCAAGAATTGTTGGCCGGTTGGCCAGTCAAGTGTATGGCCAACCAATTCATCCAGGTTGCCGACCAACTCATTTGTATGGCTAGTGTATTTATTCAGCCAAGTAGAGTAGATCCCAAGGATAAAACAGAACTATTTTTTGGATGCGAATAGAGTAATTTCTGGCAACAGGCAGAGCTGTTTCCAGAGGATGTTCTCATTTATGCACGCACAGTTTCCCACTCTTTATTCAACTCCTTTGGATTAGCCACTCTAAAATTTGTATATATAATAATTAGTTAATTCATTAGGGGATGTAATGATTAGTTAATTAGGCCATTTGGACCCCTTTGTAAAGAGGGCAAATTTGTAACACTTGATATATGTCTTCCAACCTCTATTTCTTTCTCCCTTTTATTTATGCTTACCATAGTTGTATAAAGCATCATGCTTTCCTTTATCATTTCCATGCTTTGTATCTATTTTTGCATGCATAAAGGTTCGGCTCATCATACTTGATGCTATTGCCATTTCCTACCTAATTATGTGCACTACCTCGTGCTTTGAGTTGATTCACATGCCATGCTAATAATCGAATCTAATAGTTGTATTTTATATGTGTTGTATTGGTCATGTGCACTTTTGGAATCATGCATTTTTTATAACTATCTTATTTTCTTTGGCTTGCCACGGATGAGTACTAGGTAAGTATTTTTTGCTTTAGTATATCATATGTGTGTGTTTATGTTACCATGTCGAGCATACTACCATGAGGCTACTTGCTTGCTTGGAATAATTCTATGAATGCCTATGGATGGAAGCTATTTTCGCTTAAGTTTGAACGACTTTGACTATTGTATATATGAGCTCATTTTTTTTACGAGTTGTACATATACAAAACTCCTTCAAAATCGCATACGATCAAAGTATTCTAAAGTGACGTAATCTACACTTGTTTGCTTTACATAGTAATGTAGCATTATTAATAAATTAGAATATGAGTATATAATGTCTATAATATTCACATCATGACTTAGTAGAAGTCGATCTTTGATTGGGTGAGTGGGGTGCTCAATTCATGACCTTTCCCTCTTTTATCTAAGTTCATGAACTGAGACATCTAGGTTATGACAGACAAGTGGCCTTTGGCACGAGTCACGAGTTTCTTAATTTTTTCAAAAAAATTAAGTGGCAACTTTGAAATCTGGCAATGCAATCCATTTTTGGCATCTCTTGTGATTAATGGATTTTCTAAGATTTGTCGAATATGGACTTTCATTTGTTTTCCTATTTCACATTGTACTTGTGAAAACCAGATTCAGAACCACAAGAGTTTGAATTGTAAGGAATCGTGCCTAATGAGACTAAACCCCTCTGAGGAGCACGAAAATACCAGCTACACCGGGCGATTGTATCAGATTTGAGATCATGATATAATCATGAGTACAGATACAGTGTTGAGATAAGCATGTTTATGAGCCATGACTTACGAGGGGTTTTTAAATGTTTGATCTGATGTGATTCAATGAATCTGGGGTGTAGATGAGATATTTCGAGTGATGTGCTATGTTAGTTTATGGTGGCTTAATATAACACTCTTATCTATACCTTCTCGCCAGGTCCCACGCTCCATTTTTCCGTATGAGGGGTAGATTGAATGAGAGATTGAGAAATGATGATTGTGCATATAACGCATGATGTGGATGTGTGGATAAGTGGGGGATGTTGGAAACCATGTGGTAAATACACGTGGTGTGACCTTATGATACACAGTGTGGCCTAACCTTGAGGCCACATGGTACACATGGCCCATCCACACATGGCCTAACCATGAGGAACACATGGTCTTGGAAACCATGGGGGATACATGGTCCTGGACATGTGGTATACATGGTGTGGACTAACCATGAGGTACACATTGTCTTGTCGTATATGCTTATATAAGGGCTCATTCTCAACATTGTGAATACACAACCACATTAGCTAAGATCTTCTCTCTCTATTCATATATCTTGAGGTTACCATTTTGAAAGGTTAGAAATTTGGAGCGTGGATAAATATTGAAAAACTCTAATAGCTTCTCAAATTAATGGAGGGTTTTCAAACGAGGCTCATAATTCAAGTATCCGATCTAAATCGTTTTCGCATCAGGTAATATCATTACCCGTATTTTTCCTTCAGGTATACTGATGTCTCTCCTTGCATTGTTTTAGAATTGTAAACATAAATAATAAATATTTTCAATTTATAGAACTCCTTTAATCAAATAAAGAAAAATTAACATTTTTAATTATATTAGTTACTTATTTGAAATATTAATCACTTTTTTATTTTTTGAAAATTGTACTTGACTTTTTATTTATTGTTATTATTGTAACTTTAACTACTTTCTTTCTTTATTTGTTTTTTTTTTTTTAATCCCACAACTCACTCAACAATTGTTATTCTGGTATAGTTTTGTACAACTTGGAATTTTTCCATATAGCCTGGTAACAATTCAACAATTTTAATAATTTTTACCAAATAATATTTTTAATCAATAATATTTTTACCAAATAATAACAATATGAAATATTTAAAAATCTAATAAATTTCAAAACAAAATAAGTTTATTTTAATACTAAAATATAATGCAATTGCAGGGCCGACCCTGAACATTCAAAGGCTTAAAGCGAAACTTTAATTTTGAGCCTTATATTTTTACATATCACTGGAAAAGATAAAATTAATTTAAAATAGTTATTAGAAAGTTTTAAAAAGATAAAATCTATTATTTTTTATATTTTAACCATTTACACAAGAAAAAAATAGTACACAAAAATTTAAGTAATAGATTAATTAAACGCAATATCACTTAAACATTACAATTTTTGCATTTCTAGTTGTAAAATTGAATCAAGAGTTCTTGGTTAAGATTCAATTAATTCTTCTATACTTTCTAAGAAGTACGATTAAATAGATAATTCATTCCATAATTCAATAAGTAGCAGTCATTTTAATTTTAAATATAAATATTTCAATTTTTAAGTAAAGTTAACAAACAATTGAAGTAAAATTTGAAATGATACAAAATCTGAAATCATCTGTAAAGAATATAAAGAAGTTCCATGTAGTATTGGGGCTTGCCTTCTTTCTAGGGACGATCAAAAACAGAAACTTTTGAGTTCATCATTGAGAAAGTAATCTCCAAGCTCCAGGGATGGAAACAAAAATTATTGTCGGAAGCCGAAAGAGAAATTATGAGTAAAGCACAGTGGTACAAGCTATTCCATCCTATGCCATGGCGTGTTTTGCTTTTCCTAAAAAGTTCTATGCGAAACTCAATTCCTACATAAGCAATCTCTAGTGAGAAGGAGACCCAGATAATAACGGCGTTCATTGGGTTTCTTGGGGTTAATTGGCTCTATCAAAGTTTCAAGGAGGGCTTGGATTGCAAGATTTTCAAGCTTTTAATTTGGCCATACTTGCACGACAGGGATGGCGACTAGTGAAATACTCTCATTCGTTTTGTGCCCATATATTGAAAGGAATTTTTTTTCCCAACACAGACTTTATGCAAGCAACTAAAGGTTGGAGGGCTTCTTGGCGTTGGGCCAATATTCTTAAAGGGCACCAAATCTCATAGCAAGGAATGAGGTGGCAAATTAATAGCGGCTCGATTGCTTTGTTTTGGGAGGATTGTTGGGTTTCTGATCTTCCAAATTTCATAATTTCTTCATTAAAGCCCTATTAGACTGGGGTAGTTAGAGTCGAGGAAGTTATTGATCTTATTCGTAAAAGCTAGAATCTGCCTTTATTGACTAATCTAGTGTTGGAACATGAAGTATGTAAGAGGAACTAATTTGAGCCCACTAAATTAATTAGGCCCAATAGTCCAAGGGTTGGTGGGCCTGAATTTTTCGCAAGTCCAAGATTGGTGGGCCCAGATTTATCACCATCAAACGGACTGAATGGCTCTAAGCCTCGAAAAGTTCGGATCCACGAACTTAGAGACTTACTCGGGCCCGGACTCGAAAAGGTATTGAGCAAGCCTAGAGATCCGAGGCACTCAGACTTGAAAGGGTTCGAATCCACAAACTTAGAGACTTACTCAGGCCTGGACTCGAAAGGGGATTAAGCAAGCATAGAGATCCGAGGCACTCGAACTCGAAAGGGTTCAGGTCCACGAACCTAGAGGTCCGAAACACTTGGCTTCGAACGGATTCAGATGCAATCTAGAAGTCGCTCCGTTAATGAGTCCCAGAACACTTGCGGGCTCGGAGCTTTCCGGGATCTACGTACCAGAACCATGGGCGTAATGGAGTCCGAACAAAGGACCCGATCCTGAGGACGGTGAGTGGAGATAAATTCACTCTTCGGTTAAACTAGCCTATACCCAGGTCGAGGTGGCACGATCTAGGGGGTCCCTGAGACTCAGCAATAGTTGCGGCAAGGCGTTCTCTTGAACTACCCCTGACCCTTATGCTGCAGGACGTCCTCTGGGACTACCCCTGACCCTTTGGGATGATTGGGGATCATTGGTTAGGTGTGGCTAAGAAGAAGGGTTCGCCAAGAGGTTGATCTCCTCTTCGGGGTTTTCCTCATCCTCGGAGAGGTCACCTCCTCGGACAATGTGGTTAGAGAGAATATTCCCCATGTGCCTTGCACATGGGCTCCATCCTACATGATGAGGTGTCTATAAATAGCACCCACCCATAGCTTTACAAGGGATAGATTTTGGAGAGTTAACTCTTGGGAAAGAACCAGTTTCCCATCTCCATTATCAACCTTGAGAGTGAAAGTGGGAGATCTATAGGAGAGCCTTGCCATTATTCTCTCTCTAGCCATTTTGCCTTCTTCTTCACCCAATCTCTTATCTCCATCATCTCCTTTACTCTTGTGTTCTTAAGTTGAGACCATTGAAGAATCTACGCCTCTCATATTTCTTCTAGAGAATTCGAAGTTGTTCTTCAAGGATCTTCAAAGATCTTCGAATTTTCCAACTCCTTTCTTGAACCCTCTCTTACATTTTGGCGACTCCAATGGGGAGGCGGATTAGTTAATGGTCTCAACAAGATCTAGAATCCACATAACTCCAACAAGGATGGCGGGAGAAGATGAAGTTAACCAACAAGGATCCTCTAATGGTGGTAATGACAGAACCATGGCTCCAAATCAACCAATTTTGCCTGGAGCCATTCAAGGACTTCAAAATACTCAACAGGAGATTCTTACCACTCTTCAGAATCTCACTCACACCATGTTGGTGATGAGTTCTAATTTTTCACCGTCGCCAAACGAAAATCAAACGGGTGGTGGAGTTATTCCTGCCGGAGCGCAAAATCAAATCCAAGAAGAAGTAGGCCCCAATCAGCCTATGGCTCATGGCAACACGGCCACAGTAACACATGCTCAAACCGCAGTAGGCGGCAACAGTTTGCCCATGCCCGGGCTCCATGGCGTGCTAAGCCAAGATCCAATGGTGACTAAGGGAGTTTCTAATGTAATGAATGGCGCTCCGGCGACTGTTGGTGTCCAGGAAAACATGAGGAGCATGATGGCGCAAAAGGGAGCTTTGCCCATACCTAATCTTGTTACACCACCAGTAAATGTTACTCAAGTACCAGACGGGCCTCCTTTGGTGCCAACAACAAATTTGCAAGCACAACCCAGTATAGCGGCGCCGTGCGGTGGACTTTATGGGCCTCAATTCAATGTCCCATCACCAACTGGCTTGTCTATAGGCGCTGATAGCCAATATCGTCAAATGTCCTCACCAATGATGAATTCACAGCACCAGAATGGCCAAGTTGCCCCTAGCTCAGTCTTCGGGTCTATAAGCCAAGTTCCGGGAATACCACCATCAAACTCTCTCCCTCAACAATTTCTCACTCTCACCGATGTGCAAGCCATGTTCGATTTTGAACAGGGCATGAGGACTTTACCCTCTTTGCCTGATCCGGATGTCAAGCCGCCTTACCCCATTGAGATGCTGAGCTATCCATACCCTGAGGGGTATACAGTGCCGAAATTCATCAAGTTCGATGGCAGACAAGGAAATGCTTGAGAACATGTTGTGTGATTCATCGAGACTCTGGGTATTCATGGTTCAAACCACGTCCTCCTGCTGAGAGAATTCTCTAAGTCCCTCACCGACCAAGCATATAGTTGGTATGTTAATTTGGCCCCAAACTCTGTCCGAAGTTTGGAGGAAATGGTTAACAAATTCCACTCTAAGTTCTTTCAAGTGGCGGAGAAGGTGACCACACTTACATTGTGTAAAGAAAAGCACAGGAGGGTGAAGACATTCTCGAATATGTGAAGAGGTTCCAAGACAAAGCCGTGGACTGTCATGAGGCTGTGGAGGAAAGCTACTTGGTCCAAATCTGTGTTAAAGGGGCATTGAACGGGTACAAGATGTTTCTTGTCACTAATTGAAGCATCTCGGAACATCAACATACTTCAGCCTCAGGAGATCGAGTTCAACACTAGTTATAAAACCAGTTTCAAGACATCCCGAGGACCTTCTGTTACTGCGGCTTCCGCGTCTTCTACCCGAAATTCGTAGGGGGAGGAATTCAGAGGTCAGAAGAGGAAACACTTCGAAGATGACACTCTTTTTCCATGTAATGTCGAGGAGGTAAAGGCCTTAGTTAAAGAATGGGTGGCAGACGGGGAACTGAAGTTGCCTCATGTCGAAGAGCTTTTGCCGAAGAAGGACCGTGAGGGTCCTAATTATTGTGTTTTCCACCGATCACTAGGACATCCTACAGAAAAGTGCCGAATGCTTAAGAAGATCTTTAGAAAGAAAGTCGAAGCACATGAGATAGAGTTCAGAGAACAGGAGCCCCAAGATATCTTAGAAGACATGGTTATGATGGTATATGACGCACAACCCGAGCAACTGGTGAAAGCTTTCCAAATGATCTTGCAACTCTAGGGGTAAATGTCAACATTCCGCAGAAGAAGTCTATTTATGACATTTACAATTTATATTTACTGCATTATCCAAGAAGTTCTACCTTTCTTATGTCATGAAGAAATGTATTTCCTCCATATTATGTATCTCCATTAGAAGTTATTTTCTCTACATTGTATATCTTCATTGTGTTATGTTGCTTGAAACAGTTTTCAATTTTTTGTTGCCCCTCAAAGAAGAAAGGTGAATAGTAGACTCGGTTACCAACCTGAAGGGAGTTTTCTTGACACAATAGAAGTGTACTTCCACTCGGACCTTCGAAGAGCAGCCATTGCTCCCATCAATGCAAGCTTTGAGGGTCTTCCTTGCTGAAGTATAGTGTGTGCTCCCACTCAGACTTTCGAAGAACAGACCTCACTTTCATCAGTGTGTTCTCCCACTCGGACTTTCGAAGAACAGCCCTCGAGACTCGATGGCCTATCAGAAGGGATCTTCTTGCCAAAGTAGAGTGTGTGCTACTATTCAAACTCTTGAGGAACAGCCTTGTTTCTGCTCGGACTTCTGAGGGAGAGCCTTCCGAGGGACAACTCTTGCTCTCATTAGTGCGGGTCTAAAGAACAACCCTTGATTTCATCAATACGAACTCCGAGGATCTTTCTTTTCAAAGTAGAGTGGGCTCTTACTCGAACTCCCGAGGGATAGCCTTTGCTTCCATTAGCTGCAAAAGTAGAAGTGCACATCCACTCGGATTTCCAAGGAATAGCCTTGTTTCTGTTCGGACTTATGAGGTAGAGCCTTGTTTCCGCTCGAACTTCTGAGGGATAGCCTTGTTTCTGCTCAGACATCTGAGGGATAGCCTTGTTTCCGCTCGAACTTCTGAGGGACAGCCTTGCTTCTGCTCGAACTTCTGAGAGACAATCTTTACATCTATTGGTTCAAGCTTGGTAGACTCGGTTACCGTCCAGAGGGATCTTTCTTGCCGAAGTAGGGTGTATGCTACTTTCGGACTCCTAAGGGACAGTTTTGCTCTCGTTCAGACTTTCGAGGGATAGCCCTTGCTCTTATTAGTGAAGATTTTGAAGGCCTCGAGGTCATGGATTTCGCACAAAAAATTTATTTGCCTGAAATAGCGAAACTGACAAACAAGACGAGCAATATCAATTTCAAATCATGATTCAGGCATTATCGGAATGGGGCAACATCAACAAATAATAATAGTCTATTTAAACTACAACAATTCTACTCCTCTTAGCAAGTTCATGAAAATGCAATAATCAAGGTTTTGTCTCTCCAGGCCGGTTCCTCTCAAGTCGACGTAAAGCTACAACGGTCACACAAAATTTCAACATCAACATTTTATTTCCTCGGGTTTTATCGACAACAACAACATTTATTTTATTCGTCCCATTCAAGCAAAGCTAGCAACAACACTCACGTGGATTACATGTTCTTCCTCAACATCAATAACTCATACAAGATTCAAGTGGGTCATTCTCTCTCAGATTACAGTATTCAATATTAAAGACCCAGTTTATACAAGACTCTGACTCTAAAAAAATAGAGTAAGTTAGACTAACAACTTTCAGGCCCAAGATCTCAAACATTTTTTATTTGGATATTATATTTCTCAGTCATACCAATTTCAAGAATATCTCTTCCAAATCAAGATTCAATGGAAGCTTCAGCTATCTCAAGTTCAAAATTGGTATACAACAATGCTCACAAATCTCAATAGCCCACAAATCTCAAAAGCCCAAATCAAATTTCCAGCAAGGCTCACAAATTTGCATTTCGTCAAAACAAGAGGTTAGAGAGTGGGTTTCGAAAAATATACTTACAGATCTGAAGGCCACACCCGTGACAGAGAGTGGCAAAGAACAGTACAAACCCAAATAGGGCCTTGGTTTTTTTTTTCTGATGAAAAAGGCTCCCTTTATCTTCCTCTCCCCCTAGTATGGTGACCACTGTGTGGGCTGAATCTACTATCTGTAGCAAACAGAATAACCAGACGCTTCCTTACACCATTTTCCAACTATGAGCCTTGGAAGTCTGTGCCAGAGGGAATCATCACCATTGATTTTTATTGTGCCTTTCTTTGACTACGTGCCACACTGCTACTTCTATCAAATGAAGACGGTGGCATGTTAACAAGTAGCAAGAGATGCCTGTTATTATTGGAGAGATGTAAGAATGTGAAACAGTTGAAGCAATCTCATGCACAAGTAATCATGTGCGGGCTTGGAGATAACAACCTTTCCTTGAGCCGATTGTTGAGCCGATTGAAGTCCAAAGATCAATAAATCTGAAACAGTGAAGGGAATGGAATTAGTTGAGAGGAAGACCAAGGCCCACCAAAAATGAAGGTCCAAAAATGGGTTTCAGAGCAGGTCAGTGGAGGCGCAAGCAGCATGCGTAGGGCCAGCACAGGCAAGACCGCAAACGTGAGACGCATACACCTAAGGCCGACGCCGAGCTAAGCAGTACTAGGCAGGCCCACACACACGTCACGTTGAAAGGGTGACGTGCATAGTCGGCGTTGGACGATCAAGTCCGAAAGCGGTATTGGACGATCGAGTTCGGATGCAACGATGGTGCCGTAGAGGAGTTGGTGACCACACACGACGCGTTGAACGGGCGACGTGTGTGGTGGGTACCGGAACAACAGTCAAGGCTGGTGGAGAGGTCGCAACGGAGAGGCCGACAGTGGGTGGCGATGAAGCTGCAGCGGAGGCGATGAACAACGTACAACCTGAAAAATTTCGATAGTGAAGTAAGGAAGATGAAGCACAAAAAATAAATAAATAAATAAATAGAAAAGATGTCGTGGATGCAAGGAGTTGGTGTCGGCCTCTATTATTGCAGAAACAGAGCCTCTCTGAAAATGTTGAAACTTGGGTTTGTCTTGGAGAGAGAGAGTCAGCCGCATGGATTTCAAAAAAAAAAAAAAAAAAAAAAAAAAAAAAAAAAAAAAAAGCGGGTGGTCTCGGCAGAAAGAGAAAGAGCCGTAATGCGTAATGGCTAAACCAAAAAGGAAAGAGGCTATTGATTAGGGTTGTCATCTGTCCCTTTAAATAGAAAAGAAATTGGTGTGATGCATGGAATATTCTTTCAAATATTCATATATATATATATATATCTATATAATAAGGGAGGAAGATTTTTGAGAATGTATATAAAATGTGTGTGAGATACATTTTAATTCAATGACTAAGATTAATTCCAAGTTTATATCAATGGTTCAGATGAAAAGATCTCCCGCCCAAGACTGCTCTCCACCTACCCACGTTTGCCTCCCCACCTTCCCTTTCTGTCTCCCTCTCCCTCTCCCTCCTCCCCCTCTCCGTTCTTGAATACATCTCTCTCTTCTCTTGCGATGACCACCGACCACCTCTCCTCTCCCTCGCCGGAGACCCAAACTCGAACCCTCTATTCATGTCTTCCTCCCTTCATCTCCCGCTCCTTCATCCCCTTTCCCCATTTTAGGCCTTTGTTTTGCAACAAACCCATACCTTCTTCGATTCAGTGAGAGGAGGGAAAGAGGAGGGCATCGTCGTCCCGCCCCGCCGACGCCGACGCCCTACCCCGCCATCCCCGACAAGAAGGTTCGAAATACATGAGGTAAAAGGTCGCAGTCTACCTAATGGCTTCTACTTCCTACCATTTTTTTTTTTTTTTGCCCAGG
The DNA here is from genome assembly GCF_055761805.1 of Camellia sinensis. NCBI lineage: Eukaryota > Viridiplantae > Streptophyta > Magnoliopsida > Ericales > Theaceae > Camellia > Camellia sinensis. Next base: position 22,943,667 of record NC_138966.1, read on the forward strand.
AATCTGTGATGGTTTCGATGGCTTCTACTTCCTCTCAATTTTATTTCCATGCTCAGTTTTTTTTTTTTTTTTAAAAAAAATTGTATTCAAAGTTAGATTTTTTTGTAATGGAAAAGTATTTGATTGTAATGAAACTTAGAATCTGTTAGGTTCAAAGCATCCCCTAAATCCAAAAATATATTTTCAGCTCCCAAAACTCTCAAACCTGTTTTTGAGAACAAAATATATTACTGTAATATATAACTTGATCATAAGTTTTAAAAGTAATTTATAAATGAACGAAAGGAAAAGATAAATGCATAAGTTTTATGGACCATGATAGTTAGAATCTAATAAGCAACTCATGCAAGAGAGGTAAGGTTCATTAAATTTGAACTAGCTGTTTGAATCCCTTTTAGTATCCAGTATTTCTTTGTATTTAACTACATATTTAACCCAGAATAATTTATAATTGAAATAGTTAGTTCTTGCCATGTAAAGCACAATAACTGCTCTACAAATGGCAAGGGCTCTGTTTGAAGGAGAGATAATGTGTATGTACTTTAATTAATTAAATATAGATTCATCAATGTTGAGTCTGTGAATATGTTAATTTGGTGAACTTGGAAATTTGTGTGTGGAGGGATGACTATAATCCTGGAAAATGTGATTAAGCTTATACTGAAGTTTTATTTCAGGTATCATTTTCTGCCTGTCGATATGCCTTATTATGACAATTGGAAACTCTGCACTAATTTTGGGTCTCTGGTCTGTTCACTTTTTGTGGACAAATTATTGCATTGTAAGGTGTGTTATTGGACTCCTCAATATCCATTTATCATTTCTTCACCCAATTATCTTCTCTAGCGTGTAGTGATTGCTTTCTCACTTCTTTGATGATAGATCTAAGCAGTTTGGGCCAGTTTTAAAGTTTGTTCTGTGTTTATTCATTTCTGTTTTTTTGATTTTGTGGCCATCCATTGGCATTGTTGGAAGTATTATTGGTGGCGCTGCATATGGCTTTCTCGCACCGATGTTTGCCACTTTTAAAGCTGTCAATGAAGGGAAGACTGATAAATTTTACCACTGTATTTATGTATGTTTGAAATGTCCCAACTATTAATGTTTTTAAAATTCGATGTTCTTTGAATCTTTGTTGCCTTTGATGCTGATAAATTCCCTAACTATTAATGCTGTAGGATGGAACTTCTGACACTGTCAAACAGAGCTTTACTTTTGTGAGGGATTTTATGGATATATGTTACCATTCTTACTTCTCAGTTACGGATGACCTACGGAGTCAGCGGCATCAAGATGGAAAATATTTTGAGATTAGGTCTGTTGTTTGTGCTTTTAATGTTTGGAACTATTGTTTGTTTTAGACTCTTATCAATTATCAATTTGTTTCAGACTATAAACCTGAAGTAGAATTTTTATTCTCATATGGAAATCCTCAAAATGAACAAAATTGGCCAGCCTGTTAGAACATTTATAGTATCTTGCAGTCAAATGCTTGATTCAACACATGCCGTTTTGATCCCCAGTCTTGTGGTTGAAAGTCGAAACATCATGGTTGCCACATGTCATTTTATTTCCTAATTTTAGATATTTACTTTTGATAAACAAATAACCTTAGCAGCCAATTCCAAATCATAAAAGTAGATACTCTCATGCAGTTGGAAAGAAACAGATCTCTTGATTACTTTCGTAGAGTTGATTAGTTTTTTTTTTTGGTAAACCTCGGCGGCACGAGAGGAAATATTGATAATCCAAAATCGAGATGGGGACATAATGAACCTTACCTCTCTTGCAAGAGTTGATTATTGGATTCTAACTATCATGGTCCATAAAACTTATGCATTTATCTTTTCCTTTCTTTCATTACTTTTCCGCTTCATCCTCAAAGAAGATCGCTGCCTCCTTTCTTGCACCTCCTCCGCCTTCGCCGTTCTTCGTTGCACTGTCCCCCTCCTGTGCCCAAACTGATGGATCTGCCGCATGTGAATCGTCAAATTGGTGTGATTTCGGTTTGATTGGTGTGATTTGGGTTTGATATTTTTTCCCCTTCTCTCTCTGTTCTTCTCCTTTATTTCATGAATACATACATTTTTTGGGTTTAAAATTGGGTTCATTGGGGCTTACAATCTGTGTAATTTGGGGCTTAATTTGGGGCTTTCCATTTGTTTGTTCTATTTTCTCCTTCTACAAAAAGTTAATTTAATTGCTGACTAATATGATTTATATCAGTCTTATTCAATTAGGCAAGATGCCGGAAAATGCTTTAAAAGATGGGGAAAAGGAACGTTCCTCTAATTCTTCTATGCAGAAGGTAGGTTGTTCATATGTTTATCATACAAAGTGCTTATTAAATTATTTATTGAAATTGTCATATGTTCATATGTTTATCATACAGAACGTTCCTCTCTTATGGTCATATATTTATTGAAATATATTTATTGAAATTGTCATATGTTCATATGTTTATCATACAGAACGTTCCTCTCCTATGGTCTTGAAATTGTCTAATTCGCAGTTTTCTCCCATTGATTGGATTAAGATTACATTTTATTTATTGTAATTTGTATCTAGAACCATCATTTTTGTGCACGACCATATGGTTTCTGGATTCTGTTATTGTTGTTGAAACTGTGCTGATGACAAGTAATGCATGATCTTTGTCAAAAATTCTATTGAGACATAAAATTGTTGCTTTGCCTTTTGGCTAACAGAAATAATGTGCTAGCTTATCATTTTGCATTATGGCTCTCTTCAGTCATGCCAATGTAGATCTTTTGGCATTCATGCTGAAGCAAATATCCCAAAGTTTAGGCTGAAAACTTTACATTTGTGAGATACATTTCAGGTTAATTACAATCTATACATTTTATAAAATTAATGGATAATTATATATTAAAGTTAATTCTACATTTTATAATTATACATTTTATAATTTGGGGCTTACAATCTGCTTAAGATCAAATTGTGTTTAATAAAATTAATGGATAATTATATATTAAAGTTAATTCTAATCATCAATTAAATTAAACAAATATCTAGAATGTGCACGTGTGTAGTGTGATGAGTGAATGGGTGTATGTTTGTTGGAGACTTTACTTACTCAAGGGAGAGAATGAAATAAAGAAAGAAATGAAATAAAAAAGGGAGATGCAAGGGTGCTCTGGAAGCAGCCGAAAGAGAGAATGAGAGAGAGAGAGAGAGAGAGAGAGAGAGAGAGCTTCATTACTTATATGTATATGGTGGTCAATCTGCTGGTGCAAATCGTGGAAAAAGAAGAGATGAAGAATAATGAAGAAGAATAATTAAGCTGATATCACCCCAATATCCATTGAACACCACGCCACACCTCACCTCACTCACTAATGATTTTGAAAGAGTTATTTGTTATGATTGGCAGCACTTATTAACTGTCCTTTTGGTTCAAAGGGGTTTTATTATTTGTTTGGATTTGTTTTCTGGGAGCGTAAATTGATACATGGACCAATTGTTAACCAAACATTTCTAACATTTTTTTATTTCTTTTTGTTGCTCACTCACTAATGATTTTGAAAGAGTTATTTGTTATGATTGGCGGCACTAATTAATTGTCCTATTGGTTCAAAGGGGTTTTATTATTTGTTTGGATTTGTTTTATGAGGGTGTAAATTGATACATGGACCCATTGTTAACCAAACATTTCTAACATTTTTTTATTTTATTTTTGTTGCTCACTCACTAATGATTTTGAAAGAGTTCTTTGGTATGATTGGCGGCACTAATTAATTGTCCTATTGGTTCAAAGGGGTTTTATTATTTGTTTGGATTTGTTTTCTAGGGGTGTAAATTGATACATGGAACAATTGCTAACCAAACATTTCTAACATTTTTTTATTTCTTTTTGTTGCTCACTCACTAATGATTTTGAAAGAGTTATTTGTTATGATTGGCAGCACTAATTAATTGTCTTATTGGTTCAAAGGGGTTTTATTATTTGTTTGGATTTGTTTTCTGGGGGTGTAAATTGATACATGGACCAATTGTTAACCAAACATTTCTAACATTTTTTTATTTTCAATAAATCGGTTGATACATATCAAACAAAGATTCTGCTGATCATTTATTTTATTTGATATGTATCAACATCTGATCAAATTTTATCTACTGATACATATCGAACAATAAATCTACTGATACATATCAAAGTTTACATTCAAAGTTCATTCAAAGTATAAATAAATTTCATTCAAAGTTCTATCAATTTATCTGTTGAAATTTTTTCTGTTGATATGTATCAATAAATTTCATTCAAAGTTCTATCAACTGGTTTGTATCTCTATCTGATTGATTGGGGTAAATGATTTCTGTTCATTTTATATTGTTGGGTTTGAATTTTCCAGAATTCTCTCTAAAATTATCAAATTTACATTTGTCTTTCACACATACGTATGAGCGAGTCTTGCATTCACAATAGCTGGAATTGTTTGTAACACTAATTAACACCCTTTCTAAAACTGTCAGTCTGTCATCATTAACATGTATACCCAGTGTGTTAGTGTTCCCCTTCAATTACTATGCATTTGTGTACACCATTAACATTTATTGTATACAGTTTTTATTTATTTATTTATTTATTTATTTATTATTATTATTATTATTATTATTATGATTTTTTTTTATGGTTAATTGATGGAATGCTTTCAATATATTTCAGGGAGGAATTTAAGGATGAGGAGATGGTTGATGTGAAGTCATTACACATCCGAAACTTTCTCTGAAGTTGAGTTTGTTGGTTACTATTTTGCTTTGCATTTAACAATTGTTAGGATACTTATATCCAGCAATTGTTTGAAGAAAAGAGATTATAACTGTTCAGGTATTTGTTAAAATAAAAGGAAATACTGGATTAATGTTTTGGTCATTTGTATGTGTCCGGTCTATCTTATCTTTAACTCCTTGAATATTGAATGGTTGGCGATCTCCAATCACAGTGAGATTTGAAATTGCAGTTGAAGTGCTGCCTCTTTTGTTTTCAATGGCCAACTTTTGTTTTAAGCTTCTGCTATATTACAGAAGGATTTTGAAGCTGCCTTCTTTGATTGAAATTTTTATTTTACAATTTTTAAGCTAGGGATATATTACAATTTTTAAGCTAGGGATATATTACAATTTTTAAGCTTCTGCTATATTACAATTTTTTTTTTTAAACTTGCTCTTATATTTTAATTTGCAATATTGGTAAACATTATAAATCTGATATGTTTGTTTCTTAATTTGCATTAAGATTAGAGGAGTTATTTTATTTGAATTTTGTAGAGCATGTAATACAAACAAAATTGTTACAAGTTCTTTAAAAAGAAAAATATTTTAATATGTTTTTATAACTGCATTTTAATCTTAATATTATTTACACCGTGCCTTTAGACACGAGCATACGGTAGGTCTTTAGGCAGAGCACTGGCTGGTGTGCATTATTTGATATTTAATTTTTTTTTTATATATTTGATTTGTTTGGAATTGTAGAGTACAGTCTGTTAAATATATTTTTATAACTGTATTTTAATCTTAATATTATTTACACCGTGCCTTTAGGCACGGGCATACGCTAGTATATATATATAATGGGCCTTCGAATGTGCTGGTGGATCCGTGTGAATTTGATTCTTTCTGTAAGTTGTTAAGGGAAAGGAAACTCAAATTTGACTGGAAAGAAATGTGGGCTTATTTTTTAAGAATAAAAAAATAAAGGTTAGCGGGTGCTTTATTTTTTTTTTTTTTTTTTTCCTTGTAGTGGAGAAGTATTCTGTGCCTTATTTTTTGCCTGGAGTGAAAAAAAAAAAAAAAGTTCATAAAAAAAAAGAAGTTATTTATTTATTTATTTATTTATTTTTAATATTACTTGTCAATATTATCCATAAGTTGTGGTGAGTCATCAATATTATCCAAAAGCTACATGAGACCAAATATTCCTGAAGACATAATGTGAAGCGTGACTGACAAAATGAAATTATGCATGTCCGAGAAAATTACAATTTCTCATACACGCAAGGGGCAAATGTAAGAGGAACTAATTTGAGCCCACTAAATTAATTAGGCCCAATAGTCCAAAGGTTGGTGAGCCTGAATTTATCGCAAGTCCAAGATTGGTGGGCCCAGATTTATCGCCATCAAACGGACTGAATGGCTCTAAGCCTCGAAAAGTTCGGATCCACGAACTTAGAGTCTTACTCGAGCCCGGACTCGGAAAGGTATTGAGCAAGCCTAGAGATCTGAGGCACTCAGACTCGAAAGGGTTCGGATCCACAAAGTTAGAGACTTACTCGGGCCCGGACTTGAAAGGGGATTAAGCAAGCCTAGAGATCCGAGGCACTCGGGCTCGAAAGGGTTCGGGTCCAAGGACCTAGAGATCCGAAACACTTGGCTTCGAACGGATTCAGATGCAATCTAAAAGTCGCTCCGTTAATGAGTCCCAGAACACTTGCGGGCTCGGAGCTTTCCGGGATCTACGTACTAGAACCATGGGCGTAATGGAGTCCGAACAAAGGACCCGATCCTGAGGACGGTGAGTGGAGATAAATTCACTCTTCGGTTAAACTAGCCTATACCCAGGTCGAGGTGGCACGATCTAGGGGATCCCTGAGACTCAGCAATAGTTGCGGCAAGGCGTTCTCTTGAACTACCCCTGACCCTTATACGGCAGGACGTCCTCTGGGACTACCCCTGACCCTTTGGGATGATTGGGGATCATTGGTTAGGTGTGGCTAAGAAGAAGGGTTCGCCGAGAGGTTGATCTCCTCTTCGGGATTTTCCTCATCCTCAGAGAGGTCACCTCCTCGGACAATGTGGTTAGAGAGAATATTCCCCATATGCCTTACACATGGGCTCCATCCTACATGATGAGGTGCCTATAAATAGCACCCACCCATAGCTTTACAAGGGATAGATTTTGGAGAGTTAACTCTTGGGAAAGAACTAATTTCCCATCTCCATTATCAACCTTGAGAGTGAAAGTGGGAGATCCATGGGAGAGCCTTGCCATTATTCTCTCTCTAGCCATTTTGCCTTCTTCTTCACCCAATCTCTTATCTCCATCATCTCCTTTACTTTTGTGTTCTTGAGTTGAGACCATTGAAGAATCTAAGCCTCTCACATTTCTTCTAGAAAATTCGAAGTTGTTCTTCAAGGATCTTCGAAGATCTTCGAATTTTCCAACTCCTTTCTTGAACCCTCTCTTACAAAGTACAAGCAATTAGCTCTATTCCCATTTCGCTAGCTCCTAAAGAAGACTCTCTTATCTGGCATTTTGAATCGAAAGGAATTACTTAGTGAAATCTGGGTATCAAGTTGCCATGACAAGAAATTTTGGGTATGCAAGTCAAACTCCATCTTCTTCGTTTCAGGTCCTAAGCCCGTTTTGGAAGCAAATTTGAAGGTTTCCCAAAAAATTCGCCACTTTTGGTGGAGGGTGTGTTGCAATGTGCTTGCATCAAGAGAGAATTTGTTTAGGAGAAAGTGTGTTTATTCTTCAATATGCCAAATTTGTCATGAGGCACCGGAAACGGTGGAACATATTCTCTTTGGCTGTGAGTGGTTTCGTCCAGTCTGGTTTGGCAGCATTCTCAACTATAGAGTAGACTGGGGTGCGTTTCACTCATTGCTGCAATGGTCTAGTGATTTGATGGACATCCTTGTGAATGATAAGGAATGCAATTCTTTCTTCAGTAAGGTGGTGTGGAATGGCTGGTATATTTGGAAGGAACATAACAACTTTGTTTTCAATCATCTCCCTGTTGAGCCCTCCTCGATGCTACATTGAGCTAGAGTGGCTATGGCAGAATTCGAAGAGGTGGAATCCCTTTGAGTAGAGTGTCAACCTCGGCAACCTCCACAAACCGCTACTGCAACAGATAGATGGGGGCCTCCTGCCCCTGGGTTTTACAAAGTAAATTGTGATGTGGCAGTTAAAAAAGGCTCTTTTCAAGCAGCAGCAGTTGCGGCAGTGCTAAGGGATGTGAATGGTAATCTAGTGAGCGGCCTCACAAAGAAGATGTCTATCTCTTCCCCTTTCCAATGGGAGGCTCTTGCTTGTCGTTTGGCTCGTCTTCTTGCTCATAAGCTCAATCTATTGGATGTTTTGGTTGAAGGGGATAACAAAGCCATGATCCATCTATGTGTTACCAAAACGGTTCCCCCATGGGAATGTGGAGCAATTCTCAGCGACATCAAGCATTTGGCGACCCAGGGCCAGTTCTATTTTCAGTGGCAGTCCAGGGCTTCAAACAAAGTGGCGCATTAGGTAGCACAGGCGTGCCTTTATGATCACCTCCCCTTAGATTGGATGTCGAACCCTCCTCCTCTGGTTTGTTTACTGGGATCTTCTTAGTTTAGGTTGTAAAGATTTCTTCTGTTCAAAAAAAAAAAAAAAAAATTAGTATGAGAGAAATTTGCTAAAGTGAAATCAATTACTTAGAGCCCTCTAGTAATAAAAATAGTGTTGATTTTAGGTTTGGTATTAAGCGCCCAACATAATTGGGTTTTGGTAAGTTAAAATTGAAGTAATGAAATGCTCCACATATAAAAACGGTTTTGTTTTTGAGTTTGGTGTTAAGAGCTTAGAGTTAAGTAAGATCAAAATAATTTAGGCTTTTCATTTAATTGATGTCTTAAAAAAAAATTTACTCTATATTATAAGAAATTTTCTTACATGGTGCCCTATTTTTCAACTCAAATCTAGGCCTAAAGCGGCAACTTTGCCGACTTGTCCCCAGAGCCATCCCTGTGCAATGTCTGAGCATAAAGCATCTAACATTTTATGACTACTAGATTTATGTTACATTTGGGTTATTTACAGTTCAATAGTAGGTTTGTGTTCACATATTGACACAATTAATTACACGAGTCAAACGGGTCATGGTTGTGTTAGGATTACGTGTGTTCAACTGTAACACAACTCATTTAATATTTGTATTGTATGATTGTGCATATTTAGAGTTTGTTTGGCATTCTTTAAATAAGTGTACTTATGTGGATCATATTATCTCTTTATTTTTTTACATATTTTGTAACAATTCAAATTTTTAATTATTCTGTAGAATTTATACTAATATTATTTAATCTCAGTTCGGAAAATATATAGTTTATTATATATTATTATGCATAATTTTGTAAAATAATATAATTAGTAAAAGTTTAGGGGTCAAAATATAAATAATAATTGGTGTGGTAGTAAAATAAATAATTTATTTTCTGTTGGTATACGATAAAGTATGATTTAATTAAAAATTAATTAATTTATATAATTATATTAAAATATTAAATTAAAATGTAATTATCTTAAATATCTATTAAAGATAGGAATGAATCTTTATAATTATTATCGAATCTGCCACGTATGCTCTCTCTCCCCCTATAAAAGGGAGGAGGGGTCCACTCGAAAGGAAAGGAAAGGAAAGAAAAGAAAGAAGGAAGAAAAGAAAGAAAGTAGAAAAAAAGGAAAGAAAGAAAAGAGAGAAGGAAGGAAAAAACAGTGAAAGGTGAAAGGGTCTTTGATTGTGGAAAGAAAGAGTGAGATATTAAAGTTAAGGTGAGTTATATTATACTTTGAGTTACCATAATACATTTTACATATATTTTAACTTACCAAAATCTGTTTTATACAAGTTATGTTTTGTTAGTATATTAATAAAAGTTATGTTTTATAAAGGTTTCAGTTACGTGGTTTTATTTCTGAACCCTATTTACTTAAAAGAAAACCCATGGATATGTTTGTTTATATTTTAAAGAATATTTGGCTATAACCTTATATACAATTATGTTTTGTAAGTACCATCACGGGAGTCCCACGCCTTGGAGGACTTAAATAACTATTTGTCTCTATTTGACCACTTTGTGTTCCTCTATTTGTCATGGATCCATTGACCTCTGTTTTGTACGAAGCAAAGTGTTGTGCGAAGCTAAGTGTTACACTATTGTGGGAGCCACCTCTAGAATCCGTACAAGCCACCTCTTGAATCCATACCTCTGTTCTGTGCGGAGCAAAGTGTTGTGTGGAGCTAAGTGCTATACTATTATGGGAGCCACCTCTAGAATCCGTACGAGCCACCTCTTGAATCTGTACCTCTGTTCTGACTGTCACTTCTGTGACCTCTGTTCTGTTCTGTTCTGTTCTGTTCTGTACCGTAGTGATGGTTATTTATTTATATAATCTCAGTTTTGCTACTTAAATGATTATTTGTTTTGACTAAGTTATTGTAAATGTTTTGGCCTAACTAACTATCCATGGTTATTTCGTGTCCCTTATACTCTTGGTATAATATTTCTCACTCTGCCATGTGCTTATAGTTATTTACCAATTTTCAGGAAACAGTGCAATTCAGAAATAGGTTTTAGAAAGTCTTAAATGCGAGGTTGCGAAATAGACACACACAACACTTTTATGATATTTTTATATGTAAATATCAACATTTTTTGTCAGTATAATTTTGTAATAAAAATAGAAACTCCAATGATTATTTTGGTACCCTCATTTAAATATTACTTCCGCTCGCGTTTATTGATTTGTTTAAGATTTGGCCAAAGGTAACCTTAGTTACTGACCATCACGATGGCTAACCCTTGGGTACGGAGGAGCGGGTCGTGACAAGTGGTATCAGAGCAATAGTTTATAAAAAAAATAATAATAATCATTGGAGCATAGGACGCATGCACGTTTAAGAAGTAGGATAGCGGGTAATTAGTACCTAAATATTATATTTTGTTAGTCGATTTAAGGGTGGTTTGGGATGATCTAAATAAGTACACTTTTTGACTTTTTATGAAATATGGGTTGAGTTTAAAGTGATGTGGTAGAGAGGTAATGTGATTTAAATAAAATGATGTGACTTAAATAGAATAGTGACTTAAATAAAATAGTGACTTTTTGACTTTTTAACTTTTTTAAAGTACCCCAAACAAGGCTTTAATTATATTATAATTTTATATGATTATATATATATAATAAATTTTTTTTTTAGTGTGCCTAATTTGTAAAGGATATTAGATATAATTTATATTTGTTATAGTAAAAGAAGGACAAGAAAAGAAGAATGTCGAGCTCAAGCACCAACCAAAATTATAATATAATTAAATACATATAATTTTCAGTTCAGTATTCAAAAAAAAATTATTTTGATGCTTTTTTAAAAAGTGGGTTCAAATTATAAAGATACTAATTTTGAAACTATTTCATGTCAATGAAAAGTTCATCTCAAATTTTTTTCAACTCTTGCATTTGATTCTGTCGTTGTGTTCTCATTTTATTTATTATTTATTTATTATTATCATAAACAAAACAAGTGAAAAGTTTTTAAAGTCACCTATTATTTCTCATTCCGGCCCAAAATAATTTTTGACAACTAGACAGTGAGTTATTTTTGGTAAAGTTTTTTTGAGGTACTATTTTCTATTAGATTAATCATCTAATATATATTTATCAGAGTGCGCATCGGATAGTTTACATATGACAAATTTCGAGGACGAAATTTTAGAAGGAAGGAATATTGTAACAACCCAAATTTTTAATTATTCTGTAGAATTTATACTAATATTATTTAATCTCAGTTCGGAAAATATATAATTTATTATATATTATTATCCGTAATTTTGTAAAATAATATAATTAGTAAAAGTTTAGGAGTCAAAATATAAATAATAATAATATAGATAATAATAATAATAATAATGGATGTGGTAGTAAAATAAATAATTTATTTTCTGTTAGTATACGATAAAGTGTGATTTAATTAAGAATTAATAAATTTATATAATTATATTAAAATATTGAATCAAAATATAATTATCTTAAATATCTATTAAAGATAAGAATAAATATTTATAACTATTATCGAATCTTCAACGTATGCTCTCTCCGCCCTATAAAAGGGAGGAGGCGTTCACTGGAAACGAAAGAAAAGAAAGAAGAAAGAAAGGAAAGAAAGAAAAGAGAGAATGAAGGAAAAAATAGTGGGAGGCGAAAGGATTTTTGATAGTGCAAAGAAAAAGAGTGAGGTATTAAAATTAAGGTGAGTTATATTATATTTTGAGTCACCATAATATATTTTACGTATATTTTGACTTACCAAAATCTGTTATATACAAGTTATGTTTTATTAGTATATTAATAAAAGTTATGTTTTACAAAGGTTTCAGTTACGTGGTTTTATTTTCTGACCCTTATTTGTGAAAAGGAAACCCTTTGTACGGAAAGCGGGTCGTGACATATTTTTTCATAAAAAATCAAAAAATATATTTATTTAGATTATTTCAAATGACCCCTCATATTCATGTAAAAAATGACTATCCTAACTCTTTAATTATGTACTCCTTCCGTCCCAAAATATTAGTTCTTTATTTCATTTTTTATTATCTCAAAATATTTGTCTTTTTTCAAAAATCAAATGATGAAGTAAAATAAATTTACTATTTTGCCCTTCTTTTAAATTTATTAATAACACAAAAAGTACAATTATTACAATTGATATTTCTAAAAAATGTACTATTGAAAAATAATTTTGAAAAATTAATATTTTTAAAATATAATAATTATCCTATTAAAAAAATTAAATTTCCTAAAAATAACTATTATTTTAAGACAAAAGAAAATATATAATTTGAGTCATATTAATAGTTCACGTGTCAAATTTCAAACCCTATTCTTGCCTTTTTCTTTTCTTTTTTTTACTTTTTTTTTTTATTTATTTGTGGTAAAACAAACCCTACTTTTTAATCTCAATCCAAAAAGTACTTGTTTAGGCATCATTTGGACCCACCTATTTTAGGCCTAGTTTGGAAGTTAAGAAAAGTTTGGCTAAAAGAAACCCACTTGCTTGGCATAGTTTAAAATGGTCAAATTTGAAGGCTTTCTTTTTTTTAAACCCACTTTGTTTGGTACCAATTTTAGATTTATGACTTTTATTACTGTACGGGAAAGAAATAAACTTTCTCGTATAATTCTGTTGATCAAGTCTGCACTCCTCTGTACGTCGTCGCTTTATCACCTGAAAAACACAAACGTGAGCTAGCCGGCGGGTGTGTGCCGGAAACCTCTCCGATGCCTAAGTCAGTAAGCTTGACAAATAGACAAAGCTCCGTGTATTCAAAAAGCAAAGTTATGTCTTACCTCTCCCAATGTGATGTTTGTGAGCTTTTATAGGTTTCGCGTGGCATAATCCTAGTAGGACGTCTACTCCTCCATGTAGAGTCCTCCTAGGATTCATACTCCTAAAAGATAATGCTTATCCTTCAACACCCCCCTCACTGCTTAAACCAAGTGAGATGGTTTTTACCATGGCCGAACTCCTTCATGACCGAAGTAATTATGGCTATGCTGAGCCGCAAAGTAGGCCGAACTATTCTTAGTTCGGTTCTTCCTTTCGCTACACCTTATCTCGGTTCTCTTATGTACTAACCATAGTATGTTTAGACCGAACTACCGAGTAGTAAGGTTCTGACCATTCTAACCACAATACGCCATGATTGAACTAACTCTGAAACCGGTCTAACTCCAAGTCGATTCTGGACCGGAGTAACATTATATTTATCTCGGGCCGGAGTAATTTTGTACCTCTCTTGGGCCGGAGTAACTTTACGGCCTTTTTACTCAGCCCTTCGTATTGTGGGCCATAATGACCATCTCCAAGCTCGGCCCAATTTTCACAAAAATTACCCTCTCAATTGCCCCTTAATTCCATCTGTGCAGCATGATAGGGATTACCTGTCTATCAGCCGAGCTGAATTTTTTAAGCCTTTCCAACTGAGCTAAAAAACCGTTTAGCCTTTCCAGCCGAGCTAAAACTTTTAAGCATTCCAGCCGAGCTAATTTTACACCGGGCTCTGCTTGTCCGGTCAAAACGTCTCTTCAATCACAGTGACTGTAACGCTTCCCATTCTAGTGGCACGTGGCATGCTCTGATTGACTGAGGACGGCTGTCACGCCGTCTTCGTACTTTGTGTTTTTTGAACAGTCCCGCCCAAATTTTGGGCTTTCTAACAAAAACAAACCCTGAGGCCAAAATCCCTCCACTTTTGCTATTCATCTTCTTCCCTTTCTTCGAGTTCTTCACTGTTCTTCGTCTTCTGAAAGAGCTCGTCGTTTGCTGCCTGTTGCTTCCATCTCCAGTCCTTGCCTATTCATCTGGTTAGTATTGCTCATCTATTTTGTTTTTGTATTTTATTTTCCGTGTTTTTGCAAAACATCTTTTTCCATTTCGCTTGGCTCTATACTTTTCTGGAAAAAACTTAACAATAGAACACGAGTTCACGCAATATCCTGTAGAAAACTGGTCTTTGATCCAAAATCATGATGCAACCAAACTAGGACACTGTTTAAGCTAGGTAGAAGTTTAGCCAGTTTACAACCGGACTAACACAACATGTTTACACTAGTAGTTTTAACGAGTTAAACCACTTCTTGCTTTACCTCGGCCGAGGTTACCAACCGAACTAGGCCTTTGGGCTAAACCAGCTTTCTTTAGTTTTTTAGACGGAACTTGGAGAGCTGCCCCTAGACGATCAACCAGTCAAACAGAACCGTTCCCACAACCGAGATATCGAGATGTTTGCCAAGGCCGAGGTAATAAAAACCCTGCTCAAACCGAGCTACCAATCACCTTGGAGAAACCGAGACAAAACCTGTAGCATCCCACACAGTCGAAGTAGTACATCATTTTATCTTGCTTTTAATTTGTAGCACAGCCCAATGATCTGTGCTTAACACCGTTGTTCTTCACTTTGCAGATTTGGACCGAACTTATTTATTCATAATTTATACCATAAAATGGGGAAGTATGGGTATCTAGTAAATACTCCGGGCGGCCTAGCCGAATTCAGAAAAGACTACAATATACCCGATGACGTCCACCTGATTTTAGCCAAAAAAGATGTCATACCTTGGGGCAATGAAGGCTTTGTCCCGTTCACCCTTTTGTCCATAATTGAAACCGGACTACGATTTCCAGTCCAACCCTTAATTTGTGAGTTTCTTAGGCAAACCAGACTATGCCCAACCCAACTATCCACCAATTCCTACCGTATAATAATGGGTATAGCCGAACTGAACCGCCAAGCCGGTCTCAACCTCGGTCTGGCCGAAATCTTTCACCAATACTCCATTGGTTCGAAGGAAGACGGCTGAGTGTATTATCTTAGAATACGCCGTCGTCGTGAGAAAATAATAAAGAACACACCGAATAAAGACTTAAACGACGACGATTTTTTCTGGGTGTCTAAGAACTTTGAGGATCACCAAGCCCAAATTCCTGGCCGAAGCATCAATTGGAAAAAAGGAGAACCCGGTATATTTACTTCGGTTTTCTTGCGTGCTATTTTATATTTCGGTTTTTTAATCTTTCAGCCGAACTAACAGTTCTTCTTTCGCAGATTCTGCCCACCTCCATTCTTTATACAGCTACCCAAATCTAGCGACTTTGCGCGCCGCACTACGGTATCCAGAACGTAGTTGGGCCAAGCTGCTAAAATTTGAGCCGACCTACAGATACAGCGGCCGCCGAAAAGCGAGAGTGACCGACTTTCTGCTAAAGGAGGCCCCAGAACCGGACCCAACCTTTCCAGAAATCAGACTAATCCCACTAACCGCTGAAGAAGAAATGGCCAAAAGAAACAGAGTCAGGGCCCTCTTGACCGAGACCAAAAGACCCGAAGTACCGCCACCAAGTCAAACGCAGCCTGCCGTTGTGGCCCTCCCTTCGCAACAGCCTTCTTCATCACGCCCATCTAAGCGCGCCCGATCTACCCCGACCGAACAACATCTTGTGGATGAGGACGAATCCATCCCTCCACCAATTCCACAGCTGGAGTCTTCTGACCGAGCTGGCTCTTCCAGGTGGGCACCGAAGCTGAAATTTCAGAACCGCCTTATTCAAGATACCGATTCGGTGGTCGCTGAGAAGGATCACTTGATGGCCTTCAATCTTGCCAAAAGTGTGTGCCTTCCAACAGACATGGAGCACCACCAGAATTTGACTGAGCTAAAGGCCATTCGATCGGCCACCAAGTCCATGATCCTGGTATGATGCCCCTTGTCTCTTCAAAAAAAAAAATTTCCAACTTTCAGTTCGGTTTCCTTATTGATTTCTTTCCATTCATTACAGTCTCTTCAGAAGAGCCAAATTGCCCACCAAAAGGTATTGGAGCTCAGGAAAACGACGAGGCAGGCCCTGGCAGAAGTTGAAGCAAAGACGACCAAGCTGAAGGAATCCCACCAAAAAACGGCCGAGCTAGAGGTTGAGGTAGCTCGTCTATCTGGACTTGTTACCTCGGCTGAAGCTAACAAACAAAAGGCGTTGATCGTGATGAAAGACAAGTGCCTTCGTGAGCTAGTCAAGCTTGAAGGGAAAAAGGATGCTGAAATCGCCGAGCTGAAGAAGAAGGTCGGTGATGCCAACGCTGAAGGTTTCAAAGAGGCGGAAGGCCTCTATATTCCGCAATGTGAGGGAGCGAAAAACTTATTCTTCAAGTGCGGCTGGAGAAGTGCTGTGGAGCAGCTCGGCTGTGGGCCCGAAACCGAGGTCTATAATGCTCCTCAGTATTTTATTCCGGCCTCACTGGCGGAGTATGCTGCTTCCTTCTAACAGTAATTTTTGCAAGATTCAGATGATGAAGACGAAGAAAACGAACTGACTGTTACTCTGATAGTCAATGAGCAGGGCAACGATCAACAGCTCGGTTGGAGCCAACGGCTGAAGACCTGACTGTTGAGCCACCGCCGACTGACGTAGTTGTTACTGAGACTGATCTTCTTGTTGCAACCGGTGCTCAAGTTGACATTGACGCCGACCTTGAAGACCTTTTTGCTTGATTTTGTACTTTCTTTTCGTTGTTTACTTTTTTGCTCTTGTAACCGGGCTGCGGCCCCTCCTTTGTATTTGTTTTTTGATGAATGAAAATTTTCTTGTTTTTGAACTCTTACTTCGGTTGATCTGTATGTTTGTACTTGTAATGACTTTTCCATGATCTTTTCACTTCCAACTGTTATCTCAGTTTAAATTCCTATTTTGAGCTTGCTTTCTAATAGTAGTGTGGCCGAGATATTTTATTCCGGTCTCAGCTGAGCAATCTATCTGAACTTACTAGCCAACCACTCTTTAGCCGATGTCCTTACTTCAACTAAAGAGTACTAAAAGTTTGTTTAATCCAACCAACCACTTTTTTAGCCGATGTCCTTGCTTCGGCTAAAGATTAGTAAGAGTTGGTTTAATCCAGCCAACCACTCTTTTAGCCGATGTCCTTACTTCGGCTAAAGAGTACTCAGAGTTGGTTTAATCCAGCCAACCACTCTTTTAGCCGAAGTCCTTACTTCGGCTAAAGAGTACTAAGAGTTGGTTTTTTCAGCCAACTTAGAAAAGAGTGTTTGGTTATTTCGACCAAATGTCCTGCAGCCTGGATCCTTATCCTGGGCTTAGGAAGGGTGTTGGTTTAATCCAGCCAACCTCTAAGTTAGTTTTTCCAGCTAACTTAGAATAATGTTTGGTTATTCCGACCAAACGTCCTGCAGCCTGGATCCTTATCCTGGGCTTAGGAAGGGTGTTGGTTTAATCCAGCCAACCTCTAAGTTAGTTTTTCCAGCCAACTTAGAATAATGTTTGGTTATTCCGACCAAACGTCCTGCAGCCTAGATCCTTATCCTGGGCTTAGGAAGGGTGTTGGTTTAATCCAGCCAACCTCTAAGTTAGTTTTTCCAGCCAACTTAGAATAATGTTTGGTTATTCCGACCAAACGTCTTGCAGCCTGGATCCTTATCCTGGGCTTAGGAAGGGTGTTAGTTTAATCCAGCCAACCTCTAATTTAGTTTTTCCAGCTAACTTAGAATAATGTTTGCAATATACCTAACTTCACTAAAGCTAATTTTTACAGAGAACAACTTATGCTGAAAAGAATCAATTTGTTTTATTGAGGAAGGAAAAAAATTACACCGATTTTTAAAAAAAAAAAGCTAAAAATAAAATAATTTGAGATTGGCAGTGTTCCATGGCCTGGGAATTGTCTTGTCGTCCTCATCTTCTAAGTTGTATGCCCCTTTGCCTGCTAATCCAACCACTTTGTAAGGTCCTTCCCAATTAGGCCCTAACTTGCCATCTCCGAGCACCAAGGTGTTTCCCATCACTTTGCGCAGTACCCAATCTCCAACCTTGAATTGTCTTGGATGAACTGTTTTATTGTATTTCCTGGATAACTCTTGTTGATACGAGGCAATGTGACCCAGTGCTCTTTCTCTTCTTTCCTCCGCAAGGTTGAGTTCCAAAGTTATGGCTTCGCCATTCAAGTCAGGATCAAAATTTTCACTTCGAATTGTGGAGAGACCAACTTCCAGTGGGATCACTGCTTCCATGCCATAAGCTAAGGAGAATGGTGTTTCTCCAGTTGATCGTCTTGGCGTAGTACGGTAAGCCCATAAAACATGAGGTAGTTCCTCCGCCCACTTGCCTTTGGCTTTTTCTAACCGTTTTTTCAGTCCATCCAATACTACCTTGTTTGATGCTTCTGCCTGACCATTTGCTTGGGGATATACCGGCGTAGAATTGTAGAACTCTATTTTGTATTCTTCACAAAAGCCTCTGAAGATTCTGCCATCGAACTGAGTGCCGTTGTCTGAGATTAGGGCTTTTAGTATGCCAAACCGAGTGATGATATTTTGCCAGACAAACTTCTTCACATCTCTTTCCTTGATTGATGCCAATGCTTCTACTTCCACCCACTTTGTGAAGTAGTCTGTTGTCGCGAGAAAGAACTTCCTGTTGCCGGGTGCTGTTGGAAGTGGTCCTACTATGTCCAAGCCCCACATTGCAAAAGGCCATGGGCTAGTTAATGATAGGAGTTCTCTAGCTGGTTGATGTATTTGGTGTGCGAATTTTTGGCATTTCTCGCACTTCTTCACATATTTCTCTGAGTCTGCCTGCATGTATGGCCACCAGTATCCTTGTGAAATGGCCCTGTAAGCTAGCAATCTTCCTCCTTGATGGCTTCCGCACACCCCTTCGTGTATCTCGTACAAGAATGCTTCCACTTTACTGGGGTGGACACACTTTAGATAGGGTCCTGAGAACGACTTTTTGTATAATGCCAAAGATGGGGAGAGCCAAAATCGCTGTGACTTTGCTTTAATTTTGTTGGCTTCTTTCTTTTCTTCCGGTAGGACGCCATCTTTTAAGAATAGTATGATAGGGTCCATCCATGAGGGGCCTAGTTTTGCACAACATACCTCTTCTGCTTCGGGGTCCTCAATGCTTGGTCTAGGTAGGTAGTCGATCAGTAGTGGATGAGGGATGGAGGTGTCTGTCATTGACGCGAAGCCTGATAGTTCGTCTGCTCTGCTGTTCTCCTCCCTGCCTATCTGTTCTATCCTTACTACTTCAAATTTCTTGATTTCTGTTCTGACCAATTCTTGGTACTTGGCCATCCTATCATCCTTTGCTTCATAGTCGCCAGAAATTTGGTTTACCACCAGCTGTGAGTCGCTGTAGACCATTAATTCGGTGGCCTTCATGTGGTATGCTGATTTGAGTCCTGCTAAAAGTGCTTCATATTCCGCTTCGTTGTTTGATGCTGGGAAGCCAAGGTTGATTGCTTGCTCCACAACCAAGCCGTCTGGTGAGATGAGGACTATGCCAAGTCCTGCACCATGCCGGTTGGATGCTCCATCCACAAAGAGCTTCCACATCTCACCAACGAACAACTTCCAGCAAGTGGAGGGGTCGGATGATGTCGTGGGGTCAAGAATATTGCTGGTGTTTTCTTCAAGGTCTATGCTTGCTGTCTGCCCCTCGCTATCTGATTGAACCAAGTCTTTATTTGTTGGTGAGTCTTGGTTTGTTGAAGCTTGGTTTGTTTCTTCCTTGCTGTCTTTAGTCTGGTCTGCCTTGAAGTCTGACTGAGTACCTTCTGCTAGGGGTTGCGCTATTCCGGCGTCAACTTCCATCCCTAGTTCGGTTGTGTCAGTTAGGTCGACTGGGCAGATATGATGACTTCCAGGAGTAAACTCTGGGATGAAGTCCGCCAAAGATTGGGCCTTTACTGTGGTTCTAGGTTGGAACTTGACGTCGAATTGTCCCAACTCTACTGCCCACTTCAAAATTCGCCCAGAAAAGTTCGCCCTCTCAAACAAAGCTTTTAGTGGGAAAGCTGTGAGGACGACTATGGTGTGGGCGTGAAAGTAGTGTGCCAATTTCCTGGAGGCCATCATCAAGGCTAATGCTAGTTTTTCCAGTGGCAAATACCTTGTTTCGGCTCCCAGCAATGTCTTGCTGACATAATAGATGGGCAGATGTTGAATTCCTTCCACACGAACCAACACTGCGCTAATTGCGTGCTGAGAGACTGCAAGGTATAGGAAGAGTTCTTCTCCTGGTATTGGGGTGACCAGCAATGGTGGAGAGGACATGTATTCTTTCAGGCTTTCCAGTGCTTGGTCGCATTCTTCGTCCCATTCGAACTTGGCTTTTAAAGCTTGAAAGAATGGTCGTAGTCTGTCTGACGATCGGCTTATGAACCGATTGAGCGCGGCCGCCATGCCGGTGAGATGCTGTACTTCTTTTACTGAGTTTGGTCTCTCCAAATCCTGAATTGCTTTGATCTAGGAGGGGTCCGCTTCTATACCCCGGTTGGTCACAAGGAAGCCCAAGAATTTGCCAGATCCTACTCCGAATGCACACTTAGATGCGTTGAGGCGCAACTTGTGCTTCTTTAGGATTTCAAACATCTCTCCTAGGTCCTTGAGATGGTTATTTTCATCCTTGCTTTTGACCACCATGTCGTCGATGTAAGCCTCCATCGTTCTCTCTAACAATGGTTCAAACATCTTGGTGACCATTCGTTAGAATGTTGCCCCTGCTTTTTTCAGGCCAAAGGGCATAACCTTGTAACAGTATAGTCCTCTCGGAGTTGTAAAGGATGTGACCTCCTGGTCTGGTTCATGCATGGCGATTTGGTGGTAACCTCTGTATGCATCCAGAAAGCTAAGTCAGTTGTGCCCCGCCGTTAGGTCTACCAGTTGATCTATCCATGGTAGAGGAAAGCTGTCTTTTGGGCACGCCTTGTTGACTGTTTTGTAGTCGACGCAGACACGCCATTTGCCATTCTTCTTTGGCACTACAACTGTGTTGGAGATCCATTTTGGGTAGTGCACCTCTCTAATTGCTCCTGCCTCCAGCAGGTTACCTACTTCTTCCGCCACTATTTCGGCATGGTGAAGTGCCGATCTGCGAGTGCCCTGAATGACTGGTCTGGCGGATGGGTGGACATTAAGTTGGTGACGGATGAAGTTTGGATCAATGCCTGGCTTGTCGTAGGGTGTCCAAGCGAACACTTCGGTGTTAGAGGTTAAGAATTCCAAGACCTCTAATCTCTCAGTGCTGGACAATGATGAACCGGGCAAAAAGAACTTATTCGGGTTCTTTTCATCTATTTTTACCTCTACCAAGTCCTCCACTGCTTTCTGATCTGCCACTTTGCCGACATCTGCGAATAGCTCATTACTCTCAGGTTCTTCCACTGAATGAACGTATCATTTGGCAGCGCGGCTGCCATTTACCGTGACGAAGCATTGCTTCAACATGATCTGATCCCCATAGACTTCTTCAATTACACCGGTGTCGTTGGGGAACCGCATTACTTGGTGGTAGGATGACGCCACCGATCGCATGGCATGCAGCCATGTTCTGCCCAAGATGATGTTATAAGTGGAGGGGACCTTCAATACCCAGAACTCCACTTGTTTCGTCACGCTTCCTGCTCTAACTGGAAGAATTATTTTGCCGACGGGCCATTCTGGCATGGAGTTGAATCCAATTAGGGGTGATACAGCAGGCGCCAAGTCTTTGCCTTGTAGCTTCAGTTGTTTAAATGTTTCGTAGTACATGATTTCACATGAACTACCCTGGTCAATCAGAATCCGCTTGACGTCAAAATCCTTGACTCGGAGAGTGACGACCAAGGCATCATTGTGAGGGCAATATATCCGTTCTAGGTCTTTATCCAAAAAAGACATGACGTTTGTTACCTCTGTCTTCCCCTTCTTGGTGGCAGGTTGGGCACTTAGCACCTCTCTTAAGTGTTCAGCCTTTTTGATTAATCCTTTAAGCTCGCATACACGCTCAGGTTCAAAGACTCCATGTATCACATTGATAATGCCTTGAGGCGGGGCGTCGATTGGCATCCCATTGGGGTTATTATGGTCCTGGGGGGCTGGTTGTGTTCATCCTTCAATGTACTTATCCAAGTATCCTGTTGCCACCAACTCCTCCAGGTGCTGTCTCAATGGCGTGCAATTCTCAGTGCGGTGTCCCTTTTCTTCATGGAAGGTGCACCGTGATCTTTCATCATAGTCCTTCTGTGCTTCCCCTAATTTGGCTGGCCATCTGACGAAAGGCTCATCTCTTATTTCACTTAGAATCCGATATATCGGTTTCTTGAACACCGTGGTTATGGCAGTGCGGATTCTCAACCATCTTTTATCCCGGTCTTCTCCGTTATCTCGTCTGCCACGTCCGTTTATGTTCGGTCGATCTACCTTATTAACCTTCACTGAGGTCTTCTTTTCTGGTACTGTGGTCGCCCCAGATTTTGCTTTGGCACGTGCGCCATCCTCTTCTACCCTGATGTGCTGATGCACTCTTTCTATCAAGGCTTCCATGGTGAGGGGTGGCGTCATGGTGATCGAGTCCCTTAGTCTGTTCCCGACTAGAAGGCCTCTTTTATACTGTGCAATGGCGAGATTGGTGGGGCAGTCCCTAATCTGATTGAATGTCTCCCAATAGCGATTATTGTAGGATCTTAGGGTCTCTTTATCGCCCATGTCGATGGAGAGTAGCTGGTCGATCTCCACTGGGGTTTTAGTGTTTGTTCGGAACCTTGTTACGAAGGCCTCTGCCAATTGCGCCCAAAAGGCTATGCTTCCCTCTGGAAATTTCTCGAACCAAGTCAAGCCTAGGTCGCCATGGCTAGATGGGAAGAGTATGCACATTAAGGCCTCGTTTCGCCTATACAGCCATGACCTGGCGAAAGTGGCTCAAGTGTAAGTAGGGGTCCGTCTTCCCTTCATATGTAGTGAATTTGGGCTGAAGGAAGCCTGATGGTAGGGGCGCGTTTTCAATCGCCGGAACAAACGGCGAAGTTTGCAGCCTTGCTAATGCTTTGTCCGTTGGTTCGTAGGCAAGGCGCGGTATTGGCATTCCAACCTCGACGCTTCCATGTGTCCGAGGAGCCAACCGCTGTAAGGCAGAAACTCTGTGTGGATCCCGTGCCCTGGCATCCTCCTTGCATCGTGCCTTTTCTTCGAGCACAGTTCGTAAGTCAGATGATCTGGGTAACTCCGTCTGTCTAGATCTGGTTTGGTGCGTATGTGAGGGCCAATACGTGCTTCCTTCAGTGTATGATCTTTCAGATCTCGTCCTTTCAGACCTGGAGTGACAAGTTCTGGAAGACCTGGATTGAGTATCGCCTGTCCTGAGGCTTCTGCTCTCTCCTTGTGAGGGTGTGGTATTCCTACTACGATTTTCTGAGTGGCGAGGGGGCGTCTTATTTTTGCGCCCCTCTCTTGTCGTTACTTCTTTGTTCTTCATCTGGCGCTTCAAGACCTCCATGTCCGCCACCATCTTCCTTATCAATTCGTCTTGCTCCTTTATGCAGTCCTCCAGAACTTGAGGATCAATCCTCCGCCTTTGCCTGTCAGGACTTTGTGAACGAGAGTGACGGGGGCTATGTGTCCGTCTTTCCCTAGTATCCCTCCTGGTGTTATGTCGTTGGGGCTCCAAATCTGCCATGGGAGGGATAGAAGGTAGTCCTTCACGCCTGGCCCCCCCATCTGGTGTTTGCCCGTCGATGGCGAACTGTGGTAATTCTTCATTGTGCACCATTGTTCTTCAAGAGGTAAAGCTTGATCAAGAGGTTTTGTCCTGTCTGTCTTTCCCACAGACGGCGCCAATTGTACGGGAAAGAAATAAACTTTCTCGTATAATCCTATTGATCAAGTCTGCACTCCTCTGTACGTCGTCGCTTTATCACCTGAAAAACACAAACATGAGCTAGCCGGCCGGTGGGTGCCGGAAACCTCTCCGATGCCTAAGTCAGTAAGCTGGACAAATAGACAAAAGCTCCGTGTATTCAAAAAGCAAAGTTGTGTTTTACCTCTCCCAAGGTGATATTTGTGAGCTTTTATAGGTTTCGTGTGGCATAATCCTAGTAGGACTTCTACTCCTCCATGTAGAATCCTCCTAGGATTCATACTCCTGAAAGATAATGCTTATCCTTCAACACCCCCCTCACTGCTTAAACCAAGTGAGATGGTTTTTACCATGGCCGAACTCCTTCATGACCGAAGTAATTATGGCTATGCTGAGCCGCAGAGTAGGCCGAACTATTCTTAGTTCGGTTCTTCCTTTCGCTACACCTTATCTCGGTTCTCTTATGTACTAACCATGGTGTGTTTAGACCGAACTACCGAGTAGTAAGGTTCTGACCATTCTAACCACAATACGCCATGACCAAACTAACTCTGAAACCGGTCTAACTCCAGGTTGATTCTGGACCGGAGTAACATTACATTTATCTCGGGCCGAAGTAATTTTGTACCTTTCTTGGGCCGGAGTAACTTTACGGCCTTTTTACTCAGCCCTTCGTATTGTGGGCCATAATGACCATCTCTCGGCTTGGCCCAATTTTCACAAAAATTACCCTCTCAATTACAACAACAACAAACAAAAAAAAAAAAAAAAATCTAATTTGCCCTTTAATTTTTATGATTTCCATAATTCCATTATAAATATAAATGGAATTCTAACATACGGGGGAACGTAGAATAGTAATGTAAAATTATCTATCTCATCACCTTATTTTAACATTAGTAGAGATGCTCATTTTAATTCGATCGATGAACTCATCTAAATGAGAGGAATTTTATCCGATCCGATACTTATGAGGGCTGGGGGTGAATTATATTTTGGTCACCCGGAACGAGATTGAGGCGGGGGCGAGTATCGCCTCTTCCAGTCCCGATATAATTAATAATATATATGTACATATATAATATAATTAGATAGAAGAAAGGAATACTAAAAGTCTGTGGTTCTATTTAAATATAAATAAATAATAATTCTAAAAACTGTTTATATATAAGAAAAGAAGAAAAATTATTTAGTATGTTAAGAATTTAAAGACTTTCAATTTTTTGACTATTTGAAATGTGGTTAGATATTCGCGGGAACGGAGATGAAGTTGAAAAATTCCACTCGTAATGGGGGTGAGGTGGGAGCTGGGGCAGGGGTAGGGTTTGAAAGTGAGAGTAGGGCCAGGAGATGACAAACCTGCCACAAACCCGTCTCAAACCTGCTCCGTGGCTATCCCTAATTAGGATCTAAAAGTCTATTTTGTTGGATTAGGTTTAATAGATTATAAATACGTTGAGATTGAGTGAGAGAATTATTAATATAATAATATCAAGTTAGAAATATAAAATAAATTGTATTTATTCATACATTAATATAGTGGTATTAGTATGCTGAAATTAAATTTATGAAATTATGTAAAAACTCTTCTTTTATAAAAGATAACTTATTGCTTTTTGTACAATTGAGAGAAATAACTTAATGTAGTGTTTGCTAGGGTAATTCAATAGTTAAAACTAAATATATTAAGTGAAAATCAATCAAGTCCATTTGATAACTATAAATTGTATCATTTAAAAATTTAAGTGATTCTTAAAATATAAGTTAATTGAAAGTTAAGAAAAATTTTAAATGATAGGAAACTTACTTAATTATGACTGAATTTATAAACATTTATATATAAGTATCAACATACACCATTATGATCTTACAATCGTCGCCATCATCACCATTACCACCACTATTGCCACCCTTCTACAACTACCACCTTTATCACTATTGTTATTAGAGCTCTGTTGCATAGCTTGAATTTGAGCTTGACCCGAATGGCTTGAATTTCATCTTGTCGGTCGTCCGCCTAGTCGACCGACAGATCGTCCACTTAGTCGTCCGGTGAAAAGGCTGACAGCCACGGTAGACAAGCGTTTCACTCGGTCATCTAGGGGGGTGACCAGTGAATAATGATTCGAGCCAATCGGGATAGCTCAATTCGAGCTACCAAAGATTTTCTTTTTTGTTATTACCATAAGTATTACCATCATTTTACTACCACTACTATAGTCACTATTGTCATTATTACGACTACAACAACTACTATAACCTCTCCAACATCACCACAACCACTATCTCTCTATCTCCACCATCATTATCATTGGCGCTAGAGGCATCATTATTGCATCCACCACAACCACCACAACTAGCACACATCAACTCACTATCACCATATAAAATTATAAATAATAAATTTCGAATTTAATATTACAAGAATATAGTATCAAACAATTTATTTAAAGCAACACTTAAATTTTTATCAAATATTTATTTTACTTACAAAATTTAACATTTAATTTCAAATTTTCAAATTTATCAAACACCCTCTAAGTCTCCTGTGGGATTTTTAATTCCTTCTGAGTCTTTTTTCTTTTCTCTAGGGGTCGGATTTTTGGTTATTGGATCTTGCCGGGCGGCTAGGGAATCCTCAACATTCATGTATTTTTGGGCTTTAGAGAGTAGGGCGGCCATGGAGGTCGGGGGGTTTTTAGAGAGGGAGAACAGGAAGTCGGACGACCGCAGACCGGCCATGAAAGCAGTGAGGATGACCTTGTCATCATTTTTCGCTACTTGCAGGGCCTCGGTGTTGAAGCGAGTAATAAAACTGCGTAGCGAGTCCCCCTCGGTCTGTCGAATGTTGAGGAGTTGGGTTGCCGGGCGTCGCTGGCACTGGGCTCTAATAAAATGGCAGAGAAAGGAGTCACTGAGATGCTAGAAAGTGGAGACAGAGTCTGCTGGTAACTGGCTAAACCACAGCCGAGCTGACCCCTTCAGTGTCGCGGGGAAAGCTCGACACATGATCTCGTCAGGGAATGCATGGAGGATCATGAGGGTTCTGTAGGTCTCCAGATGGTCGACTGGGTCCGTCGTACCATCAAAAGAGTCGATGGTGGGCATCTTGAACTTAGGGGTAGAGGTTTGTCGCGGATGGAGGCGACAAATGGTGAGTTTGCTGTGGTAGAGGGTTTATGCTGGATGTTCTGCATGACCCCTTGGAGTTGGAGCTTCATGGCTCGGAGTTCCGCGTCCCAAAGAGGGATGTGGTCACCTCTGGAGGGCAACGGGGGCTAGACGCTGTTGGCCTCTCCTTCAAGGATTGGTGTCGGGATCGATGGTTGTGGGCCCTGGGGTGGCAGGTTTATACCTGGAGGAGGGGGTTGCAAGCCTTCTCTGTTGGGCGGATTAGGCTGCGGGATAGTATGGCTCGGGGCTTGTTCGTGGTTGGGAGGAATATCGGGAGGTGGTGGAGGGGGCATAGGAAGGTTTCTTTGGAGTAGGGCATTGATCAGAGCTTGGTTTTGCTCGGCCATGCGGTTAATGCTGTTGGTAAACTCGATGAAATATTGTGGTGGGTTGTTTGAATTGGAGGGGTCGGATTGGTGGTCGGCAGCATTTTGGTGAGAAGCCATGGATCTAGTCGTGACCATACACTTTGATGGGTAGCGAGAAAGGGTTATTGGAACAGGGTTTCCGGCGACAGTGAACACAACTGGCGCGAGGAGCAAAGCCTTCCCATAGACGGCGCCAGCTGATGATACAGTTATGATACAACGGGTTCCTGGTAGAACGGGTCGGACTAATCCGCGCTTCTCGAGCCAATATCCGAGTGGTCAAGCCCACCTTAGAGCCTGCACAGGAGTTCAACGGGGAACGGGGAGTCCCCCAGCGAACCCTCCGACGAACAAGTTAGAGAGAGAGAAGTAGAATGTAGAGATATGAATTGGAGATAGAAAGCTTAACCTTCTTCTTGTCTTCAACGTCTGCTTATATCCTTTGGTAATCATTTCGCCATCCCTTCCGACCTGCCACCTTGGCCGAAAGTCTATGCTATAGCTTACCTTGTTCAGGGTGAGGGGGTGCTGTTCCGACGGAGAGGTGTTGTCATAATAAATGTTGTGATGGGCTGCATTAATGGCGATGTGCAGTAACAATAACTTTGCAGATCTTTGTCTGCTGATGTGGCTTGTCCTTTACCTGCCACATGTCTGAATATCATTGGTTCTTCGTGCCATGTTGGCTTCCAGCTAGGGGTGGGCAACGGTTTATCCGAACCGCTCAAACCGCCCAACTCTCATATAAATGGGCAGTTTCGCAAACATAATGCGAGCGGATGCGGTTTGAAATATGACAAATCTGCAGGTTGCGGGTGGGTCACGGGTTAAACCCGCAACCCGCAAAAACCGCCCGCACTTTAATTATTATTATTATTTTTTATATACCAACTTTGTAACTTTAACAGGAGCACCATTATGTTCTCTATGACACTAAGATCCTTATTTTTAAGTATTTCTCAACTTTCTTAATGTCGTAGAATTATCAAGTCCTAAACTTGGTTTCATATATGATTTTCATTGATGACTCATCCACTTTTTCCTAATAAAATTTTCCTTCTGGTGGTCGATGAAGCTTCTAGTTTGATTATTGATTAGTGAACTGGCAATTTTAATTGAGTACAACCTTTAATGCATTGATATACATTTTTTTTCATGGCAAAAATGCTAGTGTAGGGTCTCTTTGTTTTTGGTACTTTCATTTAAAGTATTGATATTCAATTTTTATTTGTAAACTCATCAGAAAATTGTTGTCAAATGATCACAAATATATAAAATGAATCTAATGCCTAAATTTGATAAAAAAAAATTAAAAATTAATTTTTAAAGAAAAAAGTGTAAACCGCAAACCGCCCACAACCGCCCACACATCTACAAACCCTATCCGCACAAACCGCAAACCGCACTACGGGCGGTTGCGGGTTGACTTTTTCCCAAACCGCATAGATGCGGTGGGTCAAAACCGATCTGCGAACCGCACAAAACCGATCCGCGAACACCCCTACTTCCAGCTGTTTAGGACCTCATCAGTTGGGTTCTAAGTGATGGGCTTGGGTTGTTCATAGTGGGCTATGACCTTTGTGGGCCTAACCACGTCAATTGGTAAAAGATATAGGGAAGCTGTTGGAGGACATTTGATAACCAGTCATCTTTTCACTCTCTCACTCTACTCTCAATTCTCCCTAAGCTTCTTCCATTTCTCTACACACTTAACTAATTTGATCGTCGAAGGGTCCTCAAAAAGAAACCACCCCCGTTTTGGTGTTTCCTATTAGACTTGTTGTAAGTGCTGACAGGAGGGCGAAGGCTAGCTAACTCGTGAAATATCTAGATCTTCTCCGACCCATCTCCTGCCGATTGAACTACATTATCAAATTCAAATGGACAATTTAACCATGCAAAATAATACATAATCACATGACATTTTAAATATTTTTATCTTTAAACAAAATTAGCATACAAAATTCAAATAAGGTCTATTTTGAGAAGGAAAAAAAAAAGAGTTAATTTTTTTTACTTTTTTTTTTTTTAATGCGCAAAAAAATAAAGAAGTAATGGGACTTAAATAAGCCAATAAATTGATTTTTTTTTTCTTAATTACCAAAATAAGCCTAAATTATGTTGTTGTTTAGCTAGGGTTTTTTTGAGTTGAGACTTTTTAAGTTTGGGAATAAAAAGTTCGTTTCGGTTGATTTTATTTTTTTTTTAATTTTTTTATTTTTGTAAAAAAAAAAGTGAAATGATTATGGTTTAGATATAACATTTTATTTTTATTAACTTATTTAATCTATTTCATTTTTTTTCGTACTTATTTATGCAAAAAAAAAAAAAAAAAAACTAGCCAAACAAAGCCTATGAATTATTTTGAGAAATTGGTTAAAAACTGACATTTTTTTAAAAAAAAAAATTTAAATAAATATATACATATATATAAATAATATGTTCCAAAATAATTTAAAAATCAAAAAATAATTTTTTACTATCTTCTCAAAAGAGGCCTATATTAGGCATAAGGTGGCATGCCTTCCAAACCGCCTTTTCACTAGTATATGGAAAGCGAGAGACCCTTTAATGGCGAATGGGGGATACTGCTGTGCCCCAAGGCACAGTAATTGCTGCTGTCCTCTTGTGGGAGATTATTTTGAATGTTTTTCGATGATCTGAATCGTTCATATTGTAGGGCTCGTCGAGTAGATCATCCAGGAAAAAAATCAAATTGATTGGATACCTGTAACCCTATAACCAAAGCACATTTGTTTTTAAAAAAATTAACGGTTAACATAACTTTCATAAATTTTTTAAAACAATTAGAACTTGATCATGAGGTTATGAATATCCGATTAACTTGATTTTTTATAGAAATAGTAATCTTGACGAACCCTACAATATAACGGTTCAGATTATCGAAAAATGCTCGAAAAAATCTCCCATAAGGAGACAGCAGTACCCCCGTATCCCTTTAATGGTGGTGGTGGTGGTGGTCATTAGTCTCCACACTACAACATATAAGAGTTTTAGAGACCAAATGTTTTGATCTCTAAAAGTGAAAATTTTATTGCAAAATACATTTAGGGACCAATTTCCATTGTCATGAGAATAGTCGTTAAAAGGTTATCCCGAAAAGTCAAAAATAAGGCTTTTAGCGACAAAATTTTGAAAATATTACTAATAAATAAACTTTTAAGGACAAAATAATTTAGTGTCAAAATAGTTTATTTTTTTAGACAAAAAAATTTGATCCCAAAAGAATAATAATTCATCACTAATGCCTAATTTGTGTTGTTAAAAACATAATGACAACACTTTTCATAATAAAATTATTTAATCCTTAAAAAATAATTTTATCTTAAATTTTAATGTCTGAAACTTCAATTTTTTTTTTTTAGTGTCAATCCCGATTCCCCATCTCCTATGGAGCATGTGGTGCTCATCACCTTCTCCTGAGTTTATTCTCTACTTCTAGGCCAATTCCTAATTTTATAAGATCCGCAGGATTATCAACCATCTTCTGATTTTCAGAAAATTAAATTTTTTAATTTATTTAAATTATTTTTGCATTAAATTATAAGTTGAAATTGTACTGATCAACTATATTATAATTTTCATGGATTTAATTGGTTCAATTTATCTTCCATTTGTCTTTTCCTTGATTTGTTGATGAGTGCAAATTTCCCTCCATGAGTCAAGCCAATTGTCCTGCACAATTCTCTTCCAAGGCCAAGAGCAGCCACTGAAATTCAAGAGATCTCCTATTCTATAGTTTGGCTATAAAATAAGTTTTGTGAGGAAAAGAAAATACATAGAAGTGGTGAAAAATTGTGGGTGATATTTAAGAATTCTTAAAATATTGTGTTGTGTATTTTTATTGAGCTATATAATTTCTTTGAGAGAAATTTGTTGAGTTTTTGAGCTTTTATTGTAAAAAAATTTCCAATCCCTTGTCATTCTTCTTGTAAAAAAGAGTTATATTTTTTGTGAGTGATTTTTTTAGAAAAAATCATTTGGGTTGAGTGTGACTAGCACCGGATTCACAATTAGTTGGTTAGAGTAATCGGAGTTGATCAATTATTAAGGTTCACTAGCACATGTAATGTAAAGCTATGAGTGTAATTTCAATTTGCCAAATAGTGAAGAACTCTCAAGAAAGATCTTAAGGAGTGGACGTTTGAGCCGAACCACTAAAAATTCTGTGTTAGCACTCCCTTCCCTTCCTTTGCTTAATTTATTTTTATTAGTCTCATTTATATTGCATAATATTTATTTCTCATTTAGATTATATTTTAATTTATTACTCATGTTTATTGTATCATAATGTTAATTGTTTATTATTTGGGCTAACTTTTGAATTTAGTAATTTATTTAAGAAACCCAATTCACCCCCTCGTGGTTGCTTTCTAGATAACAAATTATAAATTGAAATTGTACCAATCAACTATATTTTTTTGGATCCGCCAAATGAATAGATATGTTACTTCAGAGACTCGTTAGAAAATATTATCTTTTAATATGCCAAATGAATAGATATGTTACTTCAGACACTTGTTAGAAAATATTATCTTTTAATACTCACAACGCATCTATAAATTACTTTACCGCACTTATGTTAAAGCCAAAACTAAGACATATTTTAAAATACAAAAAAATATATTTAACCGTAATAAAAATTATAAAAACTCAAATTCAGACTTTAAAATAGAATTTGAGTCTTATCATTGGATCAACCTCTGTTGACCACACCGACTATATGAGATCTTTATTTAGTTATATTGTTCGTGTGCCACTGGCCAATTTGTCTTGTTAAACTTTCTAATAGAATTGATAGTATAACATATTTATTTTGGTGTTTATAAATATTCTATTCCCAATTCACAAAATAAAAAGTGCATATTATATGTCCCATCAATGTTGGTAATCACATTAAAAAAATAATAATAACTAACACTATTACTTAATTCATAACGAAAAACAAAAAAAAATAAAATAAAATAATACTACACAAAGTCATCGTTTGGCAAAAAAAATTTAATTAATTTTTTGTAAAATTAAGGCTTTTTTTAATATGTGACTTAAAAGTTCGTTTGACAAATTTTTTTAGTTTTTAACTTTTGTTAAAAAAAATGAAATGATTATAATATAAATATAACATTTTATCCTATTGATCTTTTAACCTATTTTATCTTTAGAGACTAATTTACTTCCAACTTAACTTAACCCAACCCAACCCATGTAGCCAAAAGAATTCAATTTTCCTTTTAACAAAACAAAAGATCATTATATGTCTCAACTAAACATTAGTAAGTTGTTATGGGGCAAAAAAAATTTTAGTTGGCGTTTTTAAATTTGGACTTTTTTAATTTGAGATTAAAAAAGGCTTGGTTTGGGAAGTGGGTTGGCATTTTGACTTTTTGGTTTTTTTGGTTATTTTAGCCTGGGCTAAAAAGCTTGGTTTGGGAAGGACTTTTTGACTTTTTGACTTTTTTGTGAGAGAAGACTGTAATGATTATGGATTGGATGTGATGCTTTGTTTTTTGTGGCTAAAATAGCCAAAAAAGCCCAAAAACTAAGTTGCCAAACAGAGACAAATTCGTTTGGCTTGGCTTTTTTGATTATTGTGAGAGAAAAAAAATAAAATAATTATAATTTAGATGTGATATTTTATCTTATTAATTTATTTAGTCTATTCTATCTTTTATAATTTTTTTAACCCTAACTATTTGTCAAACGAAGCCTGATTTGACATATAGTCCTCCAATTATTTCAAATGACAATATGACAAAATAAAAATCACTTAAATCATAATAAAAAATAGATAAAAGAAAAATCTAATATATGATACCCACCGAAAGTGTACCAAAAAATTAATCTAGGGGTATTTTATACGACTGTCTTATTAATTCTTTTGTGTTTTAACTATGCTAATGATCGTGTACAACGTAAATAATATAATATATTGAAAAATTTGACCATAAATCTCTCTTATCTTTTTTTTCTTCTTAAAAGGACCCAAAAAAAATAATAATAATAATTACACTTTCAAAACTCCCTCATAATTATAAAATCTTGTATAAAGGGTAAAAATTTTCAGATTTATATATTGTGTGACAAATTTATTGCAGCGACCCTGTTTTTCATAAGTCTTTATTATTATTATTATTATTATTATTATTATTATTAGCTTTATTAATTATGTGGTTATATGAGAATTTAATATGGTATTTAATTAATTCAATGGAAAAATTATTGATAAATCCCATTTAGAAGTGTTTTAACCCAAGAAGTTCATGAAGGAATTTTTTAACCCATTTAGTCCCATGTATGTATAGTTTTATTCCATAAAGTCATTTTTCTTGATTTACACTATTTTCTTGGACACTTATGCCCTTATATTTAATTTTGATACCCTTATAAATATTTTTTGAACGGTTAGCAATTTTATGATGTGAGCATTCATATTTTAAAATTTACATTGGTAGGAATGTAAAATTGGCCCATGGGCAGCCCGAAACCCATCTGCGAGCCGGGGTGAGCCCGGCCTGTTGACAATGTGAATATTCACATTGACATGTTAACATTCACATTAATATGAGTGCAAAATTGGCCCGCGTCCTGTGGCGGAGCGAAACCCGCCCGCGGCCCATGGGCAGCCCGGGGCGGGCCCAGTCCGGGCCGTTGACAATGTGAATATTCACGTTGACATGTTAACATTCACATTGATAAGAGTATAAATTGATCCGCGGCCCATGGGTGGCTAAAAGCCCGCCCGCGGCCCGGGGCGGGCCCGGCCCGGCCTGGCCCGTTGACAATGTGAATATTCACATTGACATGTTAACATTCACATTGATAAGAGTATAAAATTGGTCAGCGTCCCGTGGGCGGCCAAAAGCTCGCCCGCAGCCCGGGACAGGCCCGGCCCGGCCCGTTGATAATATGAATATTCACATTGACATGTTAACATTTACATTGATAGGAGTGTAAAATTAGCCCGCGCCCCATGGCTGCCCGAAAGCCGCCCACGGCCCTTGGGCGGTCCGGGGCCGGGCCGGCCCGTTGACAATGTGAATATTCACATTGACATGTTAATATTCACATTGATAAGAGTATAAAATTGGCCCGCGTCCCATGGCTGCCCAAAACCCGCCCATGGCCCGTAGGCAGCCCGGGGCGGGCTCGGCCCGGCCTGTTGACAATTTGAATATTCACATTGACATGTTAACATTCACATTGATAATAGTATAAAATTGGCCCGTGGCCCATGGGCGGCCAATAGCCCGCCCGCAACCCGGGGCGGGCCTGGCCCGGCCCATTAACAATGTGAATGTTCACATTGACATGTTAACATTCACATTGATAAGAGTGTAAAATTGGCCCGCAGCCCATGGACGGCCCGAAGCCCGACCGCAACCCGAGGCGGGCTTGGCCCGACCCGTGATAATGTGAATATTCATATTGACATGTTAACATTAACATTAACATTGATAGGAGTGTAAAATTTGCCCGCTGCCCAAAGCTCGCCCGTGGCCCGAGGTAGGCCCGGCCCGGCCCATTGACAATGTGAATATTCACATTGACATGTTAACATGCACATTGATAGGAATATAGAATTGGCCCGCCGCCCGCGGGCTGCTCGAAGCCCGCCCACGGCCCGGGGTAGGCTCGTTTGGGTCCGGGCCCGAGCATATCCAAGACCCTAGACTAGGGCCAGGCCATCACTTTGAAGCCCGGCCCGGCCCATCGGCTCGCGTAAGGCCCATTCAAGGCTCGGTCCGAAGCCCAGGCCGCTTGAGGCACAATGTCTTTTTTTGTGAAAAATAATAAAATTTTGGTAGAAAAAATTAAAAAGAATTAAAAAAAAATAGCCAGGCCCGCCCAAGCCCGGCCTAAGCTCGAGCCTAGGCCTAGGCCCACCGGCCCAACCCGAGGCTGTCGTCTTCAGGCCGCGGGCCAATTTTACACTCCTATCAATGTGAATGTTAATACATCAATGTGAATATTTACATTGTCACGGGCCGGGCCGAGGTCGCCCCGGGCCGCCCATGGGACGCGAGTCAATTTTACACTCTTATCAATGTGAATGTTAACATGTCAATGTAAATATTCACATTATCAATGGGCCGAGCCCGCCCCGGCAACGGGCGGGCTTCGGGCCGCGGGCCAATTTTACAGTCCTATCAATGTGAATGTTAATATGTCAATGTGAATATTCACATTGTCACGGGTCGGACCGAGCTCACCCTGGGCCGCCCACAGGCCACGAGCTAATTTTACACTCCTATCAATGTGAATGTTAACTTGTCAATGTGAATATTCACATTGTACATGGGTCGGGCCCCTACACATTAATGATATAAACATTCACATTGACGGTGTGAACATTCACATTAGGGGTATTTTGGTAATTATGTCACCCATAGGACTTATTGAAACATAAGAAAATAATATGAACTAAATAGAACATAAGTAGATGAAAATGGTATTTTGGTCTTCTTATCTCAAATAGGACCTAATAGAATAGTCAAAAGAATATGAATTGGATGGAACATAAGTAATTAAAGATAGATTTATGGAAAAAAAACTCCCTAATTCAATGTGTTATTTAATTAATTTAATGTGTTATTTAATTATAGGTAATTAATCCAAATATTGGTATATTTATATTGTTTACAAAAAAAAGGGATGTTTTATATATTGATAAAATATATATCATATTTAATTATGTTGTGTTTATATTATATAATATATCAATTAGGTTAGAATAGAATTAGGTAATCAATAAATAAATAAATAAAGAAAAATGCTTGGGAGCACTAATTAGTGCTCCCACTAATTAGGTGGCAGTGGGTCCCGCCATTAATGATGTGATGTTTTGGTCTTAGAGTTGTATTTTATTTTTTTTTTACTTTTTTAATGCATTAGTGCTATTAGTGGTGATGTTTTTAGTGGGACGAATCATTATTGTGTTTGGCAAGTTGGGTTGGGGCTAAAATAGCCACAAAAGACAAAACAGGCTATTTTAGCCACAACAAACAAAACATCACATCCAACCCATAATCATTACACTCTTCTCTCACAAAAAAAATCAAAAAAGCCAAAAAGCCAAAAAGCCCTTCCCAAACTAAACTTTTTAGCCCAGGCTAAAATAGCCAAAAAAGTCAAAAAGCCAAAAAGCCAACCCACTTCCCAAACGGAGGCTAAAAAAGAAGAAAGAGCGGAGCACTGTAACGGTGCCGAGAGAGAGAGAGAGAGAAATCAAAACATAATGCTGTGTGTGGCGTGAAAAGGGACAACATAAGAGGAGAAAAGAAAAAGAAAGAAAAAGATTAAGGTTTTGTTTTGGTGATTTCATTAATTAGTTCTTTAAATAATTTTTTGATTTTTAAAAAAATATTGTGGGTACAAAATTTACTTCTCTTGATTTATATTTAATTCATTGTTTTTATTTATTTATTTATTTTTATTTGATGTTGAATTGATTTCATATTTACATGTAGATAATTGATTGATTTTAATTATTTTGATTAGTTGTATATGTAAGGTTTAAAGATTTTTAGATGATTGATTGATTTTAATTATTTTGTTTAGTTGTGTATGTAAGGTTTAGGATTTTTAGTTAATTGATTGATTTTAATTATTTTGATTAGTTGTGTATGTCAGGTTTAGGGTTTTTATATGGATTTATTTTATGGTTGTAATCACACTCATGGTTATATGAAATTAAAATTAATTAGGAACTCATAGATAAATTCCTTATACTCCACCATGACTTCATGGATTGCTGTTTTATTTGAGTATTGGTGAGAAAGAGTGTATAAAAAAAAAGTGAGAATTATGAGATTTATTTGAATGCCTTAGGCTTGGCATTGTTATGTTTGCCCTCATAAGTGAGATGTTTTGTATATGCATATTGTTGCCTCGTTCTCAAGAGTAGACGAGTGTTTTGATTTACGCACGTACGTATATGCTAACCATCTGGTGAATGTGGGTCAAACTCGAGACGATATCCCCGTGTAAGTTTAGCTTTAGAGCGGTGTTAGGTATGCGGGAGGCACATAGGATATATGTGTAGGCCGGAAGTGGAAGCCGAAGTAGTGGAGTTAAGTTACAAAGAATTTAATTACGAGTTTATTGGTATAATGTGAATTGTATTGATTTGTATATCCTGAAAAATAGTAAATGATCTCGATAAATTATGAAATTTGAGAAAATGCATGTATACGTGATTCTAGACGACTTTTGTGTTTAAACTTTTTATTGAAATGATTGATTATAACTTATAATCGGATGATTTTGATTATAGTAGTTTTAATTCATTTTGGCAATGCAGATTTTAGAAACTGTTTTAACCCACGAAACGAGCTCATTTTTATTGATTTCACGCAAACTGAAGTAAAACATTATTCTGCACACTTTTCGTGTTTTGAACTTTTCCGAAAAAAATTATTTTAGGACAGTTTCTATTCGTTTTCAGCTTTAGATTTTTCGATTGAATTCCGTCCAGGTTCTTCTATCAAATTTTTCTCTCAACCTGTTCAATTTATGTTAAATTCGTTCGCACTGTCTTTTAGGAAATTTGATTATGTACAACTTTTGTTCTTTGAGTTTTGATCAATTCGAATTATTTAAGCATAAAATGGTATATTTTTATACTTCTTCAGCAAGTTGCTTATGATTAAATTATACTAACTTTATTTTTTTGCAGGGTGGTTGGTCTTACTAACTTTTTTATGCAAGGCTGACCCACCATATTTTTATTTCTATTTTGTTTATTCTATAATCAATTTATATTTCGTTGTGTACGGGAAAGAAACTAAATGTCACCGTATCTCGGGAAATTACTCATTCGTCTCGGTGCGGTTGGAACTACTTGTCTTGTCCCATAATAAGAATTAAATGTATTTTTATTTGTATCTGGTGGACACGTGGGTGTTAAATCTTGTACTCATACCAGTATACCTGTATACTAACTCGTTTTGTCTCTTGGCAACTCGGGTGCATTCTGTTTGAGCGCAGCGGAGCTTCCTTTGCAAAATTAGTTGGGACTATGATGGTGACAAGAAATAACCATGATTGTAGGACATGTCTCTTGGATTTCTTTTGTTTTCTTGAACTTAGGGTTGATATCAGTTTATGTATTTATTATTTTTTTATGACTTTAGTATTGGGATAATTTGGCATGGTTTGTAACCGTACATTATTTAAGTTATTTTGGCTATGTATTGTTACTTTAATGTTGGAGGTATTGGTTAGTTATGAAATTATGGTAGATGGTTTGGTTGGCGTTTAGTTTTTTTGTTTCACCCCTAGAATTTGGATGATGGAATATTAATTGGGGTTTAATCCTAATTTAATATTTAATTGTCCAAATTTTGGGGCGTGACAGTTTGGTA
The DNA here is from genome assembly GCF_055761805.1 of Camellia sinensis. NCBI lineage: Eukaryota > Viridiplantae > Streptophyta > Magnoliopsida > Ericales > Theaceae > Camellia > Camellia sinensis. The sequence continues at coordinate 22,982,556 of NC_138966.1, forward strand.
TCAGAGCTCTAGGTTACTTTAGACTTGTGAGAGTTTAGGTGATCCTCGGATTGTGGAAACATGGGTTAGCTGGTTTAGGTTGGTGGTTGTATTTATTCTAAGTATTTATAAATGAATTTTTGTGTGTTTAACTTGAAAGGTGATGGCTGGAAGGTATAATTTGAGAAGTGTTGAGTCCAATGGCACAGAGGAAGAAACAACTGCTAATGCGACAGTGGCAGCGACTGCTGTTGCCGGGGCAACCAATACGGTGCAAGTTAATATGGGGGAGATGATGGCTCAGTTACTTTAGGTTGTTCAGAACAATAATCAAGGTCAGTAGGGAGATTCCTTTGCAAAGAGAACAAAGACTTTGATTCTTTGGGAGGTCAAAAATTCTCTATAGATGGAGGACCCATTGCAGCTGACGCTTGGGTTTAGAAATGTGAGATGGTGTTTGGTCGTATGTAGCTCACCGAGGTCCAAAAACAAGAGTTGGCGACACATCAGTTTGAAGGAACAGCCCTATTTTGGTGGAACTTGTGGAAGGAGGGTCTAGATTTAATGACTTTGACTTGGGCAGATTTCAAGACTCGTTTTGATCGAAATTTTGTTCCTGCTGCTATTCGGTCTCAACTGAGTGATGAATTTTCGAAGTTGACTCAAGAGGGTAGAACAGTGATCAAGTATGTCACCAAGTTTAATGAGTTGTCTCGTTATGCCCCTTGGTCGACACGCAAAGAAGAAGAATGAGAAGTTTATTAAGGGATTGAATCATTACCTGTCTAAGTCCTTTATTCCCTTTGATGCTGAACCGTTTAACAAAGTTCTTGACTTGGCACTGAAGTATGAGGAGACTTCTAGAGGGAGTCACTTCCAGCAGCAGGACAGAAACAGATACTGACCCTATGATCAAAGGTATAGGGGTCAACAGTTTTCAGAGGCCACAACAACAGAGTAGTCAGGGAAATTTCAGATCTCAGGGCAATTTCCAGCCCCAGTGGCACTATTTTCAGAGACAAGGTAGTCCGCGCCCACAGGGTTATCAAGGACAGTGGCAGCAAGTGCCACAGTTGGGTTATCGTCCTCCCGTACCTTAGTTAGAGGGGCCCCCACCTATCAGACCAGTAGCACCTCAACCAATTAATAGGAAGTGTTTTGGGTGTCAGCAGTTGGGGCATGTAATCAAGGATTGCCTTTAAAGACAGCAGGCGCGACAAGGTCAGGCAACTCTAGCCAGGGCATTTACAATGATGCCAGGAACTGACAAAGTGCAAGGCACTTTTAATCTATTTCAAGAACCCATTAGAGTACTTTTTGATACTAGTGCCTCTCATTCTTTTATATCTAGACAGTTTATAAAAAGAGAGCATATTGTAACTACCTCCTTGTCTAGACCTATTCGTGTTGAGTTCCCTTTAGAATGGGCAATTACTCTTTATGAGATCTGTAAAGATTTTGAGATTGACTTTGCGGGCAAATTCTTGTATGCGGACCTAATTATGTTAAGGTTTGAGGGGTTTGCAATTATTTTGGATATGAATTGGCTGCGAAAACACTTTGTGACTCTAGATTGTGCTAGAAGGACTGTAAATATAGATATTCCCGGTATGCCACGGCTTACCCACACTTCTACCGATGGAGAAAAGTCGGGGATGACGAGTTTTCTATGCTCCAGAGAAATCTCTAAGCAGGATATTAGTGAGGTAGATGTGGTACGTGAATTTGAGGATGTATTTCAGGAGATATCTGGACCTCCACCTCGATGGGTAGTAGAGTTTCGCATTGACTTAGTGCTGGGAACTGCACCAATTTCTATGGCGACATACAGAATAGCGCCTAAAGAGCTTGCGGAGATGAAGAAGTAGCTAGAAGAAATGTTTCAGAAAGGGTTCGTACGTTCAAGTAACTCCCTATGGGGAGCACCCGCAATCTTTGTTTCCAAGAAAGATGACACTCTCCGCATGTGCATAGATTATAGAGAGTTGAACAAGGTGACTATCAAGAACAAGTATCCGCTCCCTAAAATTGATGACTTGTTTGATCAGTTAAAGGGGGCAACCATGTTCTCTCAGTTTCATCTCAGAATGGGTTACCATTAGATGGATGTGTCAGAGGAAAGTATACCACTTACTGCTTTTTGGACTCGGTATGGGTTACACGAATTTCCTGTAATGCATTTTGGCTTGACCAATGCTCCTGCCTATTTCATGGACTTGATGAATAGAATTTTCAACCGTATCTAGATAAGTTTGTGATTATCTTCATAGATGATATTCTGGTGTATTCTAAGAATGAAGAAGAACACAGAGAACACTTGAAAGTCGTGTTGCAGACTTTGAGGGAGCAGCAGATATATGCTAAGTTTAGTGTTACTTTTGGGAGAAAGAAGTTCGATTTTTGGGACATGTTGTATCCAATCAAGAGATAACGTTAGATCCTCAAAAAGTTGTTGCCGTCAAAGAATGGAAGCAGCCCACGAACCCTACAGAGGTGAGAAGTTTTTTAGGACTAGCCGGTTATTACAGGAGATTTATAGAGAAATTTTCCACTATTGCAATACCTCCATGACCAAGTTAACCCGCAAGAATGTAAATTTCTTATGGATAGATAATTGTGAGAAAGCTTTCCAAGAGTTAAAGCAGCGGTTAACTACAGCTCTGGTGTTAACTATACCAGTACAAAAAGAAAAGTTAGTAGTGTTTACTGATGCGAGTGGAACTGGATTAGGATGTGTGTTGATGCAGCATCAGAAGGTTGTATATTATGCTTCTCGACAGTTAAAACCTCATGAGAGACGATACCTTACTCATGACTTAGAGTTGGCAGCAGTTGTTTTTGCATTGAAAGTGTGGCGACACTACTTGTTTGAGAAGCGCTTTGAGTTGTACACAGATCACAAGAGCCTCAAATATCTTTTTTTCTCAAAAAGAGTTGAACATGAGGCAACAGAGATGGGTTGAATTCGTCAGTAGTTATGATTTTGAGATCCTTTAGCACCTAGGAAAAGGAAATATGGTCGCAAATGCACTTAGTTGACAACATGGGATATAGTTTCTTTGATGATTCAAGAATAGAAGTCCTTGGAGTTAATTTCGATGCATGATGTTCAACCAATAGAGAGTGCCAAGAGGGCATACATTGGTAGTTTGACCGTACAGCCGACGTTACTGGGTAAAGTTCGTCAGATGTAGAATTTAGATGGGTTTCTCATCAGCAAGCTCGATGATCGTGTAGTGGATTTGATTGATGATTGTCCTACTGATTGGTCTGTGGACTCAGATGGGGGATTGCGATTCAAGGGCAGGTTGGGTGTACCTAACATTGTTGAATTGAGGAAAAAGATTATGGATGATGTCCATAGGTCCCGATATACCATTCACCCTGGTGGGACTAAGATGTATCATGACTTGAAGAGGACGTTTTGGTGGGAAGGTATGAAAAAGGACGTAGGAGAGTATATTTCTCAATGTTATGTGTGCCAATAGGTTAAGACAGAACACCAACGACCGTTTGGACTTTTGCAGCCTCTTGAGATTCCTACTTGGAAATGGGAGTACATCTCTATGGACTTCGTGGATAGATTGTCGCGGTCTAAGCGAGGCAATGAATCTATTTGGGTGATAGTGGATCGACTTACCAAGTCTGCTCATTTTAGTCCAATCAGTGTTCACCGAACTGCAGATAAACTGGCTAGGCTGTATATTCAGGAGGTGGTGTGACTTCATGGCGCACCAGTTTCTATAGTTTCGTATCGTGATCCGTTGTTTGTGGCAGAGTTTTGGGAGAGTTTTCAGCATGCTTTGGGTGCTAGGTTAGACCTGAGCACGACTTATTATCCTCAAATGGATGGGCAAACTGAGTAGGTAAATCAGATCTTGGATGATATGTTGAGAGCTTGTGTCCTCGATCTTTGTGGTAGTTGGGAAGAACACTTGCCGTTGGTGGAGTTTGCTTATAATAATAGTTATCACTTAAGCATCGGGATGGCACCTTTTGAAGCTTTGCATGGGAGGCCATGTAGATCACCTACATGTTGGATTGAGGTTGGAGATGAGCCGTTGTTAGAGCCAGAGTTGGTAAGAGAGACCACGGAGAAGGTAAACATTATTCGAGAAAGTATTAAGACTGCTCAAATTCGTTAGAAGAGTTACGCTGATAGAAAATGTAAAGGGGTTGAGTTGAATGCTGGAGATTTTATGTTTTTGAATGTCTCGCCAATGAAAGGTATCATGCGATTCGGAAAGAAGAGAAAATTGGCACCTAAATTTGTGGGACCATACGAGATCACTGAGAGGATTGGTAATATGGCTTACAAATTAGCTCTACCATCTGCTTTGGTTATGATTCACAATGTGTTCCATGTATCTTTATTGCGGAAGTGTGTACAAGACCCTTTCCAAGTAGTATCACCAGAAGTGTTGGAGATTAGTGATGATCTAACATAAGTGGTGCGGCCGGTTACTATTCTAGATCGGGATGTAAAGCAGTTATGGTGCAAGAAAGTGAACTTAGTGAAAGTGCAATGAAGCGAGGATGAGAATGATATCACTTGGGAATTGGAAGAGGAAGTTCGGCGTATGCACCTGAAGCTTTTTGTTTGGTACTCTTTCCTATCGAATCTCGGGACGAGATTCTTTTGAGATGTATATATTGTAGTGACCCTGTTTTTCGTAAGTCTTTATTTATTTATTTATTTTATTATTATTATTATTATTATTATTATTATTATTATTATTATTATTATTATTATTATTACATTGTTTTATTTTTGGCTTTATTAATTATGTGGCTACATAAGAATTTAATGTGATATTTAATTAATTCAATGTGTTATTTAATTAATTTAATGTGTTATTTAATTATAGGTAATTAATCCAAATATTGGTATATTTATATTGTTTACAAATAAAAGTGATGTTTTATATATTGAAAAAATATATATCATATTTAATTATGCTGTGTTTATATTATATAATATATCAATTACTTAGAATAGGATTAGGTAATCAATAAAAAAAAGAAAAAGATAAGAAAAGAAAAGAAAGAGAGGAGCAGCTGTTACGGCGCCGAGAGAGGGAGAGAGTGAGAGAGAAATCAAAACATAGTGCTGTGTGTGGCTATGTGTGGCGTGAAAAGGGAAGACGGAAGAGGAGAAAAGAAAAAGGAAGAAAAATATTAAGATTTTGTTTTGGTGGCTTTATTAATTTTTTAAATAATTTTTTGATCTTTAAAAAAATATTGTGAGTATAAAACTCACTTTTCTTGACTTATATTTAATTTGTTGTTTTTATTTATTTATTTATATTTATTTGATGTTGAATTGATTTCATATTTACATGTAAATGGTTGATCGATTTTAATTATTTTGATTAGTTGTGTATGTAAGGTTTAAAGGTTTTTAAATGATTGATTGATTTTAATTATTTTGTTTAGTTGTGTATGTAAGGTTTAGGGTTTTTAGTTGATTGATTGATTTTAATTATTTTGATTAGTTGTGTATGCCAAGTTTAGGGTTTTTATATGGATTTATTTTATGGTTTTAATCACACCCATGGTTATATGAAATTAAAATTAATTAAGAACTCATAGATAAATTTCTTATACTCCACCATGACTCCATGGATTGTTGTTTTATTTGAGTATTGGTGAGAAAGAGTGTATAAAAAAAAAAGTGAGGATTATGAGATTTATTTGAATGCCTTAGGCTTGGCATTGTTATGTTTGCTCTCATAAGTGAGATGTTTTGTATATGCATATTGTTGCCTCGTTCTCAAGAGTAGACGAGTGTTTTGATTTATGCGCGTATTTGTATATGCATATTGTTGCCTCGTTCTCAAGAGTAGACGAGTATTTTGATTTATGCGCGTACGTATATGCTAACCATCCGGGGAGTGTGGGTCAAACTCAAGACGATATCCCCGTGCAAGTTTGGCTTCGAAGCGGTGTTAGGTATACGGGAGGCACATGGGATATATGTGTAGGCCGGAAGTGGAGGCCGAAGTAGTGGAGTTAAGTTACAAAGAATTTAATTACGTGTTTTTTGGTATAGTGTGAATTGTATTAATTTGTATATCCTGAAAAATAGTAAACGATCTCGATAAATTATAAAATTTGAGAAAAGACATGTATACGTGATTCTAGATAACTTTTGTGTTTAAACTTTTTATTAAAATGATCGATTATAACTTATAATCGAATGACCTTAATTATAGTAGTTTTAATTCATTTTGGCAATGCAGATTTTAGAGACTGTTTTAACCCACGAAATGAGTTCATTTTTATTGGTTTCGCGTGAAATGAAGTAAAACATTATTTTGCACACTTTTCGTGTTTTGAACTTTTCCGAAAAAAACTTTTTTAGGGCAGTTTCTATTCGTTTTCAGCTTCAGATTTTTCGATTGAATTCCGTCTAGGTTCTTCTATCAAATTTTTCTCTCAACCTGTTCAGTTTATGTTAAATTCATTTACGCTGTCTTTTAGGAAATTTGATTCTATACAACTTTTGTTGTTTGAGTTTTGGTCAATTCTAATTATTTAAGCATAAAACGGTGCATTCTTATACTTCTTTAGCAAGTTGCTTATAATTAAATTATACTAACTTTATTTTTTTGTAGGATTGTGGGTCTTACTAACTTTTTTATGCAAGGCTGATCCACCATATTTTTATTTTTATTTCGTTTATTTTATAATCAATTTATATTTCATTGTATACGGGAAAGAAACTAAATGCTACCGTATCTCGGGAAACTACCCATTCGTCTCGATGCGGTTGGAACTACTTGTCTTGTCTCGTAACAAGAATTAAATGTATTTTTGTTTGTGTCTGGTGGACACGTGTGTGTTAAATCTTGTACTCATACCAGTATACCTGTATATTGACCGTTTTGTCTCTTGGCAACTCGGGTGCGTTCTGTTTGAGTGCAGTCATGCTTCCTTTGCAGGATTAGTTGGGACTATGATGGTGACAAGAAATAGCCATGATCGTAGGACATGTCTCTTGGATTTCTTTTGTTTTCTTGAGTTTAGGGTTGATATTAGTTTATGTATTTATTACTTTTTTATGACTTTAGTATTGGGATAATTTGGCATAGTTTGTAACCATACATTATTTAAGTTATTTTGGTTATGTATTGTTACTTTAATGTTAGAGGTATTGGTTAGTTATGAAATTATGGTGGATGGTTTGGTTGGCGTTTAGTTTTTTTGTTTCACCCCTAGAATTTGGATGATGGAATATTAATTGGGGTTTAGTCCTAATTTAATATTTAATTGTCCAAATTTTTGGCGTGACATTTATCTCTTCATACACACACTCTATCTTTCTCCTCTGTCTCTCCATTAATTTGTCATCTCTCTCTCAACTCTTTCTTTCTCTATCTCTTTCTAAGAGCTCTCTCCACCACCACCATCACCGTCTACACCATTACCACCATCACCATCTATACTACCACGGCTACCAGGACCACCATTGTTTCCACCACCTGCATCGTCTCCACTAACACCGTCTACACCATTGATGTTGTTCGTCACCACCGCCGCCACCGCCGTTTCACCACTAACATCTCAACCACCAACGCCATTCGATGCCACCATCGTCATCCTAAGCGTCCAAGACTTTAGATCTGAGATTGATGACCTCAGATTTGAGATCTATCATCTCAGATCTATATTCTCTCCCTCTTTTTCTCTTTGTCTCCTAATCATGCTCTATTTTTCAGACAATAAAATTTTACTCTAGTTTGAACCAAATCTAAGGCAATATATGTGCTCTCTCTATCTCTCTATTTCTCTATTTTTTTTCTCTAGTATGTCCTCTATTTTTATTTGACAAAATAAGAGTAAAATTTTACTCTAATATGTGCTCTGTTTTTGTTTGACAAAATAAGAGTAAAACTTTACTTTGGTATGTTTTCTGTTTTTGCTTGATAAAATGAGAGTAAAATTTTACTCTGGTATATGCTCAATTTTTGTTTGATAAAATGAGAGTAAAATTTTACCTCTAAGGCAATATATATGCTCAACGATATAAAATTTTACTTTGTATCATAATAAATTTTACTTTGATTCAGAGTAAAATTTTACTCTAAATCAGAGTAAAGTTTATTAGGATTCAAAGTAAATTTTACTCTGAAATACACTGTGAGGATGACTCTACAGGAGAACTGATATATATATATATATATATATATGAGGGTAGTATAGTAAAATAAACAAGTTTTAAAAGATTAGGGGGTTTTGAAAGAATCTATATAATTCTTGTCCTTTTGAAAAACAAATTAGATAATGAAGAGTCTATCACCAAATTCCCCTATTATATTATACTCTCTAGATACGTTTATTTATATCAAGTAAAAGTAGAATTAAAGTGAAGGGAATATACCCTAAACCCTAAACCCTAGTATATCATCTGTGCTATGCACGAGTTAAAATAATATATTATTTATTATAAATACGATAATTATATTTAATTTTTTTTATATATATTTTGTCTCTCGTAAATAAAATTTTATATATGAATTTAAGGGTTTTGTTTCAAATTTTCCTTTGCTGTAATATATAGTATAGATAGATTAAAATTGTTGTATTGACAATTAATAATTAAAATTATGTTATAAAAAAATGACATAGTTCTAATATTTCACTATTTTAGAATAAAAATATATGAATTTTAAAAAATTATCATATTGGTTTTTGAAAGGAAAATAATTAAAGAAATTTTAAAAATTTAATAAGTAAGAAAAAATCATCGTAACATGTAAAACCACTAAAATCATGGTTAAACTAGCAAATCATTCAAACCAAAAACGGTTTAGCTTAATTAGTTAGGTCAAAAGACCAACCAGCTTACACAAAAATTAATTAATTAAAAATTTTAAATTTTATTTTATTAAAATTTAAATTGTCACTAAATATGAAAAATAATCTATTAATTTAAATTTAAAATCGACACAATATAAATTTAAAATTATAATAATCTATCTCATAATTTATAAGTTTTAAATACAAATTTAAAATTATCATAATTATATCATACTTTTTATATTAAGGAGCAGTAAGACTGACATTGAAACATATTGAATTAAAACATGCGCAATACTACAATTATCATAGTTATCTCATAATTAATTAATTAAAACTTTTAAAATTTAAACTATATTGAATTGAAACATGCATAACACTACAATATTAAATGTGATGAGAGCATAAGATTCATTTTATATAAATAAAACAACTCATTTTTTTACTTATTTTTCCAATGTGGGATTGTCAAATAAAAGTTAACCAATAGAGATTTTTCTTAATTGTTTAAAATTAAGAAAATTAATATGAGATATTGAAACTCTCACAAAGTTCCTCACTAAATAAGATGGGAGTACAAGATTTTTACTTTATATGAGTAAAACAACTCGCTTTTTATTTCTTCCTTTTCTCGATGTGAGATTATCAAATAAAAGTTAACCATTGGAGATTTTCTTAATTGTTTAAAATTAAGAAAATCAAGAAAATTAGAATAAGCATTTGGAGCTCCGAAAAGGTTTCTCACTAAAATGTCTCTTTTCCTTATATAATACTAGTGGTAACCCGTGCTATACACGACATATAAAAAAATTAATAATATATTTTTATGCAAAATAAAATAAATAGTTAAATTTTTGTATACAAATTATAAAAACAAAGAATATTGAAATTTACAATTTAAGTCCCACAATTTTACCACAATTTATTTATTATTTTTTAATTTGTTACAAACTTAATCATGTAACTTTCAATCCCTCTTGCTAGAACTTAGGTGAGCTCAACCCAAGCAACTTGAGTCGAGCTTAAATTTTTTTAAAGATTGAACAACATAATTTTTAATTAAGTGAGAATCTATGCAAAAATTTGAAAATTAAAATAAAATTTGAGTGAACTTGGACAGAAATACCAAATAACATGAACAACCAAAACAAAATTATATATATAAAAGTTTAATATTAATGAACAAAAAAAAAAGTAAGAAGAAAATTTAACATGGTATTTTCATTTAGTCTGAAAATTATTCTAGATGAACAATAAATTACCACATATAACCCTCTTTTTTTTAAATAAAAAAAGTTTAACAAATTATCACTTTTAATAAATAAAAAAAAGTAACGTTTCTTTGTTATTTGTAACTTTTTAATAATTTGAGCCAAAAATATCTTTATTCTTTATTTTAATTTTTTTAATTGGCAATTGAGATTAAAAAAAAAATCTAATAAAATCCACCATGTTTGGTGAATACTAAAAAAAGTTACGCTTTGTTCTTTTGTTAAAAACAAAAAATTATATTAAAAAAAATTATTGTTCAAGTCGTTATTAGTTTAGACCAATAATATTATAATACATCATTATGACACATGTGAATATTAATCTCATTTTAGTTGTAGTTATATAATTTGAAGAATAATTTAAATTTGAAATTTATTTTAAGAATATAAAATTAATTTATAGACCAATCATATTGTGACACATATTAACAAAAAAATTAAACAAAATAAAAAAATGAGAAAAAGAATTACAACTTTCTACCTTAATGAAATGACAATATTTTACAATTATAATAATATGTAGATATATAGATATATAGATAAATCATTGATACATCATTATATAGATATATAGTTAAATCATGGAATAGATCATTATTTAGATTATGGGATAAATCATTATAATTTTAATTTTAAATTTAAATTAATGAAATGCTTTCCATATTTAGCGCCCCTCAAATTTGAATTTTGAAATGGATTAGTGTACTTTCTATTTTTTATTTTATATATTTGACATACTTTCCATTTTGAAAGTCATAAATCAAGAGATATTATTATTATTATTATTATTATTATTATTATTATTGATTGAGATCTATAGAGGATTTTTTTAATTATTTAAAATAAAAAAAATTAGAAATTTTAGTTTGACATATTAGAACTCCCACAAGATTTGTGGTTAGAAACTCCATTTTACTTATATAATATATAGATAGATAGATAGATAGATAGATTTAATAAGAATTTATATTTGTTTTAGAAATTTTTTTAGTATAATTTTTTTTTATAGATTTTTTTGTAAAAATAATTTAACAATTCCATCATTAATCATAGTGTATGGAAGAAGTTAAAAATGGTATAGCAGTAGTTGTGAGAGAAGTCAAAAAAGCTTGTGAGTTAGGAGATGTAAATAAATGTTGAGGTTTTTATTTTTTTAAATAAAGAAATTAGAAAATTAAAATTAGGATATTGGAGTTTCCACAAGACTTGTGAGTTAGAAATCTCATTTTTCCTTGTATAATATACTAGCCTATCACCCGTGCTATGCACGGGATAATTATAGATATTTATATTTGATTTAGATTTTTTTTAATATATAAATTATGTTTTTAAAGATTTTTTTCTTATCACTAACCATAATGTATTGGAGAAGTTGAAAAGGGTATTGCAGTAATTATACACGAATTGTATCTATAATTATTTGTATGAGGGGATTTTAAATGCTGATCATGAGATTTTGACCAAATGAATAATTGCAGGTATGTGGATTGAAAAAAATTAATAAATACTGATCAGGGGATTTTGACCAAATCAATAAATGCTGAATTTTTTTTTTTTAAATAAAAAATTTAAAAAATTCAGATTGGGATATTGAAGCTCCCATAGGTCTTAGGGGTTAAAAACTCCATTTTACTTAATATATAGTATAGATATAGATAGATAGATAGATATATCTTTTTATTTTTGTTTTTATTTTTGTGTGGTTTCTATTCGGGTATTTTTTTTTCAATTTATTTAAGTTGGAGTTGTGGGTATCTTTTTTTTAAATTTAATTTATCTGTGATTTTTATTTGTTTTTAATTATTATTATTTAGATAAGTTATGATGTGAGTTAGATATGTGATAGACATGTGAGTTTTATTGATTTAAAGTTTATTTAGATAAACTTTAAAGATTTTTTTTTTATAGTTTTTTAGTTTTTTTGTTATGTTATAATATAATATTTAAAATATAGGTAGATTTCTACAACTTTAATAAAAAATATTATCTGATTTTTTGGGGAAGAAAAAATGAATGCAAGTTTTAATATATTTTTTTTTGAAAATTTGTGAGAGAGATTAGGAGGGAGAGATTCATGAAATATTTTTGTTATTAAATAAATAAATCAGTTAATATTTTTTTAATCTATTTTGTAAATTAAAAATCAATAATTTTGAAAAATTGATTTATTTGTCTCATTAAGTGATTTAAAATTTTGATAGATATACATAAAAAAATACATAATTATATTATTAAATCATAATTCAAATTTAGATGTTATATCTTTTTGAGAACTATAGCTAAATTTTTATCTTTCTTTTTTTATTATTTTTGTGTGTAACCATAGTATATGGGAGAAATTGAAAAGGGTGTTGCAATAATTATGAGAGAAGTCAAAAGGGATTGTGGGTTGGGAGAAGTCAATAAATGCTGAGGTTGGGTTGGGAAAAGTCAATAAATGCTGAAGTTTTTTTTTTAAATCAAAAAATTAGAAAATTAGGATTAGGAGATTGGAACTCCCACAGGCCTTGGGGTTAAAAACCCCCTTTTACTTAATATATAGTATAGATAGATAGAAATAGATTAGATATAAATGTTAAATACTCAAAAAAAAAAAAAAAATCAAAATTTCTACATAATAGTCATATGGCGTGTCAGTCTCATAGAGCATCAATTCTATTCATAGGATTATCGTGTAAAATATTTGATAAATTTGTTTAGACTTCTAAGTTGTTTGAGAAGTAATTTTTTAATAATTTTTTGACTTTTTAATTACAATATGAGGTGAAAAAATTAATTAAAACTTTAGTAATTAATTATTTTAAATTATCATTTTGATTAATTAATTTATTATAATTATCTCATAATTAATTAAATAAAACTTTTAAAATTTAAACTATATTGAATTGAAACATGCACAACATTACAATATTAAATTGGATGAGAGTATAAGATTCACTTTATATGGGTTGACTTTTTGAATTTTTTGGCTATTTTAGCCTGAGGCTAAAAAGTTTAGTTTGGGAAAAACTTTTGGTTTTTTTTACTTTTTTGACTTTTTTCACTTTTTTGTGAGAGAATGAATGTAATGATTATGGGTGGGATGTGATGGTTTGTCTTATTGGGCTAAAAAACCTATTTTATTTTTTGTAACTATTTTAGCCAAAAAAGTCAGAAAACTCACTTTTCAAACATAAGCTAAAACAACTCATTTTTTTTCCCTTATTTTCTCGATGTGAGATTATCAAATAAAAGTTAGTTAATAGAGATTTTCTTAATTATTTAAAATCAAGAAAATTATGAAAATTAATATAAGATATTGAAACTCTCACAAGGCTTCTCATTAAATGGGATGAGAGTATAAGATTTATTTTATATGAATAAAACAACACATTTTTTTTTCTTCTTTTCCCGTTATAGGATTATCAAATAAAAGTATAAAATCGCTAAAATTGCAGTTAGATCAACGAATCAAAATCAAAAATGATTTAGCCTAATCAGTTTGGTCATAATTAATTAATTAAATTTTTTAAAATTTGAACTATATTGAATTGAAACATGCACAACACTACAATATTAAATGAGATATGAGTACAAGATTCACTTTAAATGAGTAAAATAACTTATTTTTTTCCTTATTTTCCCGATGTGGGATTATCAAATAAAAACTAACCAACAGAGATTTTCTTAATTATTTAAAATTAAAAAAATCAAGAAAATTAATATGAGATATTGAAACTCTCACAAGGCTCCTCACTAAATATGATGTGAGTATAAGATTTACTTTATATGAGTAAAATAACTTCTTCTTTTTTCTTTCTTTTCTCAATGTGTGATTATCCAATAAAAGTTAACTAACGAATTTTTTTTAATTATTTAAAATTTAAAAAATCAAAAAAATTAAAATGAAAATTTGAAACTTTTAAAAAGTCTCTCACTAAAAAATTCATTTTCCGTATATAATATACTAGCCTATCGCCCGTGCTATGCACGGGATAATTATAAATATTTATATTTGTTTTAAAAAAATTTAATATATTAATTATGTTTTTTAAGATTTTTTATAAAAATAATTTAACAATTTAAGGTTTAAAGAATTTTTTTTATATTTATTTTTAATGCATTAAAGTGTTATTATAAGGGTAAGGCTCGGGAGTTGTGAGTAATTAATAAATGTTAAGGTTTTTTTTAAAAATCAAAAAATTAAGAAGTTTAGATTGGGATATTGGAATGCTCACAAAACTTGTGGGTTAGAGATAAATATAAACTAGCCTATCATCCATACTATGCACGGGATAATTATAGATATTTATATTTGTTTTAGATTTTTTTTTAATATATAAATTATGTTTTTTAAGATTTTTTATAAAAATAATTTAACAATCTTATCACTAACCATAGTGTATGAGAGAAGTTGAAAAGGGTACTGCAGTAACTATACACAGATTGTATCTATAATTATTTGTATGAGGGGATTTTAAATGTTGATCAGGGGATTTTGACCAAATCAATAAATGCAAGCATGTGGAAAGACATGTGGATTGAAAAAAGTTAATAAATGCTAATAAGGGATTTTAACCAAATCAATAAATGCTGAGTTTTTTTTTTTTAATAAAAAATTTAGAAAATTTAGCTTGTGATATTGAAATTCCCACAGGCCTTGGGGTTAAAAATCTCATTTTGCTTAATATATAGTATATATTACAATTAACTATATATGTGAATTGCGATTTTTAAATGTCTTTTTTTTTTTAAATTTTTAATGTCCTCTTTTTTTCCTTTTGTATATTATATTAAAGTTTAATATTTTGATAATAATCATATGTGTTGGACTTTTTAAAAACTTTTTTTTTTATGCTTGTTCTTAATGCATTAATATTTTGATAATAATCATATGTGTTAGGACTTTTCAAGGAATGCATATGTGTTGGATTTCAAAAAAAAAAAATTATACTTGTTTTTAAAGCATTAAAGTGTTATTATGAGGGAAAGACTTGGGAGTTGGGAGAAATTAATAAATGCTAATTTTTTTTTTAAAATCAAAAAATCAGGAAATTTAGATTGGGAGATTGGAGCTCTCACAAGACTTGGGGTTAAAAACCTCATTTTATTTAATATACTAGCATATCACTCTATTCACGGAGTGTGTTTACAATTATCTATATATGTGAATTACGATTTTTAAATGTCTTTTTTTTAAAATGCCTTCTATTTTTCCTTTTTTATATTATATTAAAATTTAATATTTTGATAATAATCATATGTGTTAGACTTTTCAATGAATTAAATGTCTTTTTATTTATTATATTATATTAAAGTTTAATATTTTGATAATAATCATATGTGTTGGACTTTTCAAGAATTTTTTTTTTATGCTTGTTCTTAATGCATTAAAATGTTATTATGAGGGATAATAATCATATGTGTTGGGACATTTCAAGAAATTCATATGTGTTGGATTTCAAAGAATTTTTTTTATACTTATTCTTAATGCATTAAAGTATTATTATAAGGGTAAGACTTGGGGGTTGGGAAAAGTTAATAAATGCTAAGGTTTTTTTTTTTTTAAATAAAAAAATCAAAAAATTTAGATTAGAAGATTGGAACTCCCACAAAACTTGGGGTTAAACCCCCCCTTTTGCTTAATATGTAGTATAGAAGTATAGATAAGTGTTGGACTTTTCAAGAAATTTTTTTTATGTTTGTTCTTAATGCATTAAATTATTATTATGAGGGATAATAATAATATGTGTTGGAACTTTTCAAGAAATTCATATGTGTTGGATTTTAAAGAATTTATTTCATGCTTGTTCTTAATGTATTAAAGTGTTATTATGAGGGTAAGACTTCGGGATTGGGAGAAATTAACAAATGCTAAGGTTTTTTTTTTTTTAAATCAAAAAATCAGCAAATTTAGATTGAGGGATTGGAGCTCCCACACGGCTTGTGTTTACAATTATCTATATGTGTGAATTATCTAGCATATCACCCGTGCTATATACGGATTGTGTTTACAATCTATATTATATATTAAGTAAAAGGGGGTTTTAACTCCAAGACTTGTGGGAGCTCCAATCTCCCAATCTAAATTTCTTGATTTTTTGATTTAAAAAAAAAAACCTTAGCATTTATTAACTTCTCCCAACCCCCAAGTCTTACCCTCATAATAACACTTTAATGCATTAAGAACAAGCATAAAAAAAATTCTTTTAAATCCAACACATGAATTCTTTGAAAAGTCCCAATACATATGATTATTATCCCTCATAATAACATTTTAATGCATTAAGAATAAGCATAAAAAAAAATTCTTAAAAAGTCTAACACATATGATTATTATCAAAATATTAAACTTTAATATAATATAATAAAAAAAAGATATTTAATTCCTTGAAAAGTCTAACACATATGATTATTATCAAAGTATTAAACTTTAATATAATATAAAAAAGAAAAAAAGAAGACATTTAAAAATCGCAATTCAAAAAAAAATCTTAGCATTTATTAACTTCTTCTAACCCCCAAGTCTTACCCTCATAATAACACTTTAATGCAGTAAGAATAAACATAAAAAAAATTCTTTGAAATTCAACACATATGAATTCCTTGAAAAGTCCCAACAGATATGATTATTATCCCTCATAATAACACTTTAATGCATTAAGAACAAGCATAAAAAAAATATTATTATCAAAATAATTTCTTGAAAAGTTCAACACATATGATTATTATCAAAATATTAACTTTAATATAATATAATATAAAAAAAGACATTTAATTTCTTAAAAAGTCTAACATATATGATTATTATCAAAATATTAAACTTTAATATAATATAAAAAAAGAAAAAAAGAAGACATTTAAAAAAAAAAAGAGAAGACATTTAAAAAAAAAAGAGAGAAGACATTTAAAAATCACAATTCACATATATAAATAATTGTAAACACAATCCGTGCATAGCACGGGTGATATGCTAGTTATCTATATATGTGAATTGTGATTTTTAGATATTTTTTTTTAAATGTCTTCTTGTTTTTCCTTTTTTATATTATATTAAAGTTTAATATTTTGATAATAATCATATGTGTTGGACTTTTCAAGAAATTTTTTTTTATGCTTGTTGTTAATGCATTAAAGTATTATTATGAGGGATAATAATCATATGTGTTGAGACTTTTCAAGGAATTCATATGTGTTGGATTTCAAAGAATTTTTTTTATGCTTGTTCTTAATGCATTAAAGTGTTATAATCAGGATAAGACTTGAGAGTTGGGAGAAGTTAATAAATGCTAAGATTTTTTTTAAATCAAAAAATCAAAAAAATTAGATTGAAAGATTGGAGCTCCCACAATGCTTCGGGTTAAAAATCTCCTTTTGCTTAATATATAGTACTAGCATATCACCCATGCTATGCACGAATTGTGTTTACAATTATCTATATATGTGAATTGTAATTTTTAAATATCTTTTTTTTTCTTTTTTTTTAAATGCCTTATTTTTTTCCTTTTTTATATTGTATTAAACTTTAATATTTTGATAATAATCATATGTGTTAAACTTTTCAAGGAATTAAATATTTTTTTTATTATATTATATTAAAGTTTAATATTTTGATAATAATCATATGTGTTGGACTTTTCAAGAAATGTTTTTATACTTGTTCTTAATGCATTAAAGTGTTATTATGAGGGATAATAATCATATGTGTTGGGACTTTTCAAGGAATTCATATGTGTTATATTTTAAAGATTTTTTTATGCTTGTTCTTAATACATTAAAGTGTTACTATGAGAGTAAGACTTGGGGGTTGGGAAAAATTAATAAATGCTACGATTTTTTTTAAATAAAAAAATCAAGAAATTTAGATTGGGAAATTGGAGCTCCCACAATATATTAAAGTTTAATATTTTGTTAATAATCATATGTGTTGGACTTTTCAAAATTTTTTTTTTTTTTTTATGTTTGTTCTTAATGCATTAAAGTGTTATTATGAGGGATAATAATCATATGTGTTTGGACTTTTCAAAGAATTCATATGTGTTAGATTTTAAAGATTTTTTTTTATGCTTGTTCTTAATGCATTAAAGTGTTATTATGAAGGCAATATTTTGGGGTTGGGAGAAGTTAATAAATGCTATGGTTTTTTTTTTAAATAAAAAAATCAAGAAATTTAGATTGGGAGATTGGAGCTCCCACAAGGCTTGGAGTTAAAAATCTCCTTTTGCTTAATATATAGTATAGACTAGCATATCACCCATGCTATGCACGGATTGTGTTTACAATTATCTATATATGTGAATTGCAATTTTTAAATGTCTTCTCTTCTTTTCTTTTTTTTAAATGTCTTATTTTTTTTCCTTTTTTATATTATATTAAAGTTTAATATTTTGATAATAATCATATGTGTTAGACTTTTCAAGAAATTAAATGTCTTTTTTTTTATATTATATTAAAGTTTAATATTTTGATAATAATTATATGTGTTGGACTTTTCAAGAAATTTTTTTTATACTTGTTCTTAATGCATTAAAGTGTTATTATGAGGAATAATAATCACATGTGTTGGGACTTTTCAAAAAATTCATATGTGTTGGATTTCAAAGAAATTTTTTTATACTTGTTCTTAATGTATTAAAATGTTATAATGAGGGTAAGACTTGGGGGTTGGGAGAAGTTAATAAATGTTAAGTTTTTTTTTTTTAATCAAAAAATTAGAAAATTTAGATTGGGAGATTGAAGCTCCCACAAGGCTTGGGGTTAAAAGCCCCATTTTGCTTAATATATAGTATAGATTAGTATATCACCCGTGCTATGCATGGATTGTGTTTACAATTATCTATATATGTGAATTATGATTTTTAAATGTCTTCTTTTTTTCCTTTTTTTATATTATATTAAAGTTTAATATTTTGATAATAATCATATGTGTTGGACTTTTCAATGAATTAAATGTCTTTTTTTTATTATATTATATTAAAGTTTAATATTTTGATAATAATCATATGTGTTGGACTTTTTAAGAATTTTTTTTTACGCTTGTTCTTAATGCATTAAAGTGTTATTATGAGAGATAATAATTATATGTGTTGGGACTTTTCAAGGAATTCATATGTGTTGAATTTCAAAGAATTTTTTTTATGCTTGTTCTTAATGCATTAAAGTGTTATTATGAGAGTAAGACTTGAGAGTTGAGAGAAGTTAATAAATGCTAAGATTTTTTTTTTTAAATCAAAAAATCAAGAAATTTAGATTGGGAGATTGGAGCTCCCACAAGGCTTGGGGTTAAAAACCCCATTTTGCTTAATATATAGTACAGATGTGTTGGATTTTAAAGAATTTTTTTTATGTTTGTTTTTAATGCATTAAAGTGTTATTATGAGGGTAAGACTTGGGGGTTGGGAGAAGTTAATAAATGCTAAGGTTTTTTTTTTAAATAAAAAAATCAAAAAAATTTAGATTGGGAGATTGGAGCTCCCACAAGACTTGGGGTTAAAAACCTCATTTTGCTTAATATATAGTAGTAGCCTGTCACCTGTGCTATGCACGGGATAATTATAAATATTTATATTTGTTTTAATTTTTTTTAATATATAAATTATGTTTTTTAAGATTTTTTATAAAAATAATTTAACAATCATATCACTAACCATAGTGTATATGAGAAATTAAAAAGGCTATTGCAGTAACTATGCACGAGATGTATCGATAATTATTTGTATAAGGGGATTTTAAATGCTAATCTTAGATTTTGACCAAATCAATAAATGCAGGCATGTGAATTGGAAAAAGCTAATAAATGCTGAGCAGGGGATTTTGGCCAAATCAATAAATTCTAAGTTTTTTTTTTAAATAAAAAATTTAGAAAATTAAGGTTGAAAGATTGGAGCTCCCACAAAACTTGGGGTTTAGAAACCCCCTTTTTCTTAAATTGTGATTTTTAAATGTCTCTTTCTTTTCTTTTTTTTTAAATGTCTCATTTTTTTCTTTTTTTATATTATATTAAAATTTAATATTTTGATAATAATCATATGTGTTGGATTTTTCAAGAGATTAAATGTCTTCCTTTTTTTATTATATTATGTTAAAGTTTAATATTTTGATAATAATCATATGTGTTGGACTTTTCAAGAAATTTTTTTTATACCTGTTCTTAATACGTTAAAGTGTTATTATGAGGGATAATAATCATATCCGTTGGGACTTTTCAAGGAATTTATATGTGTTAGATTTCAAAGAATTTTTTTTATGCTTGTTTTAATGCATTAAAGTGTTATTATAAGGGTAAGATTTGGGGGTTGGGAGAAGTTAATAAATGCTAAGATTTTGTTTTTAAATCAAAAAAATCAAGAAATTTAGATTGGGAGATTGGAGCTCCTATAAAGTTTGGGGTGTTGTTATGGTGTGCAACCCTTTAAGGTTGCATACCATATGCAACCAACACAAAGGGCGTGAGTGGAAGGTTTAAACATAAAACAGGACAGCAAACAGAAAAGCGTAAGTGTAAGGTGTAAGTTGCACACTTAAGAAAAGTCCTAAAGTTTGGGGTTAAAAATCCATTTTTGCTTAATATATAGTATAGATAAATAGATAGATATAGATATAGATATAGATATTTATATTTGTTTTAATTTTTTTTTACTATACAAATTATTTATTTTGGAAAATGTACTACAGCAATTATGAGAGAAGTCAAAAAGTGTTGTGGGTTGAGAGAAATTAATAAATGCTGAGATTAATTTTTATTTTTAAAAAACAAAAAATTAAAAAATTAGGATTGACATATTATAACTCGCACAGGATTTAGGGATTAGAAATATATTTTACTTAATATGTAGTATAGATATATACATCAGGACTGATACAGGCCCCCTCAGTTTCTCACCCCCACCACCCCCACACACACGTGGGGGTTGGTGAGTGGGGGAGTAAAAAAAAAAAAAAAAAATATTTTTGACCAATGAAAAGAAGAGGGGGTCGTGGGGGTCACAGTCCCGAGGGGGTCTTAGTCTTTTTTCTATATACATATATATATATATATATATATATATATATATATATATATATATATATATATATATATATATATAGATTTGGTTGTAGGATAAGCAATTGTAGAGTAGGTGTTGAGAACAGCTGGCCCATCGGATTGTTAATCGAATCCGGATCTTCGGTCGCCTTCTCCTGTCGCCCCCAAAACGACGTCGTTTTGGGGGCGAATTTTCAAAAAAAAAAACGCAGAAGAGGGAGGAAGGAGAGGAAGAGGGAGGGAGGAGGAGGAGGAGGGCCGGCCGGACTGGAGGGGGCCATAAATACAGGGGAGGAGGAGGAGGAGGTGGAGACGGGTCGGAGGCGGAGCTCGACGGCGGTCGCAGGTGCTGCGACGAGGTGGAGCTGCTGCAACGGCTGCGACGGCGGCGAGGGACGACGGCGGCAGCCTCCTCCTCCTCCTCCCTCCTCCATCCTTCCTCCCTCTCCCGCCTCCCTCTTTCCTCCCTCTCCCTCTTCCTCTCCTTCCTCCTTCTTCTCTGCGTCTCTTCTCTGCGTTTTTTTTTTTTTGAAAATTCGCCCCCAAAACGACGTCGTTTTGGGGGCGACAGGGGAAGGCTACAGGGGAAGGCGACGGGTGATCCGGATTCATTGTTAATCTGTTATTTGTTTAGTTTTGTATTAAAGATTTGAATAATTTTAATACAGGTAGGAGAGATTAAATGGGAAAATTGAAAATTAGGTAATATATTTGTTTTGGGATTTGATTTTTTTTTGGTTTATTTTTTTTTGCATACTTTTATTTTTATTGAATTTTTTAAATATGTAAAATAACTATTGATGTCTCTTATATCTTCTTTAATTATCAACGAATCATCTTTTTTACACGTTATTGAGTCTAAAAAGTGAATTCTATATATTTTTCATGACATTTTGGAAACTCAGTTAAAAGTTTAACTTTTTAATTTTTTGACTTTTTGGATCACATCATCACTTTATTTTTATATACAGTAAAAAAAAAACAAAAAACAAAACAAAACAAAAAATCAAATTTTTTTTTTGTTACAAGAAAATCCTCTCTACCTGCCCGCAGGTCCAAGGCAGCTCCCCTTACAGAGATCACCAAGATGTTCTGTTAGCCGTTCCGAACGAGAAGACTATAACCTGAGAATTTGTCCCGACCTCCCAAGACAACGTCCGCTTAAGTAAAAAAAAAAAAAAAAAAAAAATCACTTTGGCTTTTTTGACTTTTTTTGTGAGAGAAGAAAGTAATGATTATAGGTTGGATGTGATGTTTTGTTTATTATGGTTAAAATAGCCTATTTTATTTTTTGTGGCTAAAATAGCCAAAAAAGCCTGAAAAAGCCCTTGCCAAACACAGGCTTGCAGTGAGATTTTTTTTGTTAAATAGTCCAAAAAAGAAAATCAAAATACTTAATTATATCATTATCTCTACTTTTTTATAAAAAATTTAAAATCAACCAAAATAATTAATTTTCAAACGATTGTATCTAATACAAACCTAAAATAATCCGGCAAGCAAAAGCGGACCCAGTTCACCATTTGTTTTGAAGTTGTCGACTCACTTTCACCTCTCCTCCCAGGAGGTGAAATCAGAGAATCAATGGAGGAAGTGTGGAAAGACATAAGTCTCTCTTCACTGAACCACCCATGTCTTCACCATACCCTCCACGAAGTCAACCTCCAAGACTTCCTACCTAGTAGTGTCCTTCCACCAAACACCACCTACAACCACAACGGTTGATGATGATGAACCCTCCTCCGCCCGATGCGGCGGAGCCACCGTCTTTGTGAGTTCAAAAGCAAAGACAACCCTCTTCAATTGTTTTTCTATATATAGCCATAAAGAGTTATTCTTAGTTGTTACTAAAAAGGAACTAACATGTTTGGTTATTAATGGGTTGGTTTTTTTTTTGTCAAATGCAGTTTTGTTCCGAGGCCTCTTCTGCTCAGGTTCCAAAAAAGCACACTCTTCATCGTAATTGTTTTTGTCAGATGTATAGCTGGAAAACAACAGAGGTAGTGTTTTCTGAAGCGACAATGATGGGTCAGCTGTTGCTTTTTTAATAATTATGGGGCAATTTGAAAATATATATAAAAAAATAAAAAAATAATAAAAAATTAAAAATTAACTTTTTAATTCACATCCTCTCATATATAAAAAAAATTAAAATTTTAATTTTTAATTATCCTTTCAAAACACTCCTATCTCATAAATTAATTCATCTATAATTTTATTTGACAATAAACTATACAATATAAATTTAAAATTAATAAAATGTGGACTATCCATAAAATAGTTGTAATTCATAAATATATATTTGTAGTTATTTTTCTGAGTAATGTTTTTAAATTTGTACTATTATTGCTTTTTTAATATCATTTAATTTTTTTTTATACATGTGGGGTATGTATGTATAGGCGGAGAAAGGGGTGGAAAAAAGACAAGGAGCTTTGGTATTTTAAAGATGTGGGTACAAACATGGGATATTACTATTATGAATATATTTCTTAATCTTTTTTTTTTAGGTGAATATTTCTTAATCTTATCTCTCACTCTTTCACACCTTTCCTCCTTGCCCACCATTATGCCTTTTTAGATATTATTTGTTTTAGGAAGTCTCATGATGTTTCTTTTTCTTAGTTTTTTGTTTATTGTTTATTTGTTCTACCCTCACTTCATACAATTTTTTGGCAACTTGATAAGTGAGTGCATTGCCTAGTTGTTCAAAACAAGAATGCATTGCATAGTGTTAGTGATAAGCATATTTTATGTGAACCGATTAGGTTACTGATTGACCATCTCCATATACTTTTATCTGGAAGGTTATAGGAACTAATTTTTATTAAATTCAAAGATTGATAGCTTTTTGGGAAAATTACACAAACTTTCCCTTATAATTATGCAAATTACACCCAGACCTGTTAGTATGAAAACATTACAATGATCTCTTAGTGGGCCTAAAACATTAACTCAGTTGACGGACATAAAAAAAATGATAAATTTATCCTTCCTACATATCATGTTTGTTTAAGTTAATGGTGGAATAATATATATGTGTATTTTTAAAAATCATAAGCAGATTAATGTTGAAATAAAAATGTTATATGATTTTTCTATGTGAATAGATTATATGAAACCGTGGTTTTAAACTGAGCCAAACCATATTTAAATGGTTTATATCAAATTGATTCCATGATTTAAATAGATTGGTTTAGTTCTAATTTTTATGGAACCGTAGACAACAGATTAGTCTTAGTTTTACCCCAGACCAAACCAATCTTGACCATACTAACCCCTATCTCCCCCATAAAATTTAGGGACTACACATCAGTGAAAAATTTACGAAATATTTATATAATAATAGAAAAAATTATAAATTTAATTATTAATAATTAGGATCAATTAAAAAAATCTCAAGGTTTTGACCTTTGCAACAAAATTAATTTTGATTTTTTAATTTTATCAATTCAAATCCTAAACTTTTGATTTATTTTCAAATGGGTATTTTAGTTGTTAAACTCAATTAAAATAAATATTTTAGACGTTTTATCTATATCTACATTGAGTTTAATAACTAAAATATATTTTTTCGTTAATTTTACATAACAAAAATAATCGAATGGTTTATATTGAAAACAAATCAAAATTTTAAAATTTAAATTTATAAAATTAAAAATTCAGAATTTATTTTGTTAAAAGGCTCAAATCTTTTTATGTGTTGTAATTGTCCCTAATATTTATAAAATTTACCACTAATATTTTTTTTTTTTTTTGAAAAATTACATTGACTAATAATTTTTCTAAACATTATCGATGGTCAAGGACAAATCTACATGATTAGTCGTTTTTTTTTTAATTTTGTTTTTTTATTTATTTTTACCCCAACTGTTTCAATGATACAATTTCACACTTTACTTTGATTTTGACAATTTTGACCTTCATACCCCAATAATTTACCCTACCCTATGATTGTTCTCCCAAACATTTTTTTTATTAAAATCATGTTGGGGCAAATATAATTGGATCAGCTAATTTTGCCATCCCTATACATGATATTCCAACTTGATGTTTTATTTTGGGAAGTAGATTAAAAGATATTTTTTTGACTTTTTTAACATTTTTATAAATAAAAAAATATAAAAAAAGATCCAAAAAAAATTAAAAAGTCCAAAAATTAGCTTTTAACCCTATTGCTAAAAAGCTTCCTTTTAAGTTGTGAGACCTAATAATACTCTTTGTTAGGATTTTTTAGGATAATTTGACAAATGCCAAATGATGAGTTGTGGAAGCAATGTTCAAGACCACCAAATAAGCACTCCTCTCCCTTGTTCTTTGGAAATTATACAGTTTTTCTGAGACATGATTAAACAATGGCAGTGTTTGGGAAGCGTGGGCAGAAGTTATTTTAGCTTCAACAATAAAAAAAAGTCTTTTAGCTCTTTTAGATCATTGATTTAAAAAAAATAAAAATAAAAATAAAAATAAAAATAACACGACTGTGGGCTATTACAGTGACAGTGTAGGACTGTCACTGTGACAGGTCGGTTAATTACAATTTTATCTCTTTAAATTAATTTTGAAAAATGTGAAGGTATGAATAAATTTGTCATTTTAATTTCAAACATTATTTCAATACATTTTTCAATACACCAACTCAAATAAAAATCAATCCCATCTTTTCAAACACAAAAACTAAAATAGTTTACTAAAATAGCTAAAAAAACTAATTTTTTTTTAAAATAACCACTTCCCAAACACCCAAAATGCCTCAAGAATGTTGGGATTAATGGAAGGTTTGAAGCCTACGGTTTAAGGTTAGGACAAGGGGAACAACAGATGACTTGACATTTGGTAGTTTGTAGAGAGATGTTGATTCATTTAGTTGTAAGAGTTTCTTATGAATCAATTAATCATTTTTGTTTTAGAAAGTTATATTTATTTAATTTGGTAGCATTTGAGTTTATGTGAATGCCTTTTTTGTGATTTATATTTTCAATTTCCTAATTTGTTTTTAGAATGAGAATAGAAATGTGAGGTGTGAAAAATTCTTTTGGGGGGAATTGATGGATAAAGTTTTGGTTGTCAAGCGTTGAATTTATATTTCTATTGGTGTGGTTTTTTGGTGTTGTATTGGAATGTTACATTAGAGTGTTATGTTTGAAAAAAGTATACTAAGAAATTTTTGTGCGTTACATTGATTGGAGTGTTACGTTTGGAAAAAAAATATACTAAAGAGTTTTTTTTTTTTTCCGAATATTACATTGTTACGTTTGAAAAAAATACACTAAGGAATTTTTTAGTGTATTACATTAGAGTTTTACGTTTGAGAAAAATGCACTAAACAGTTTTTTAGTTTGTTACATTTGATTGTTACGTTTGGAAAAAGTAAACTAAGGTCTGGTTTGAGAACATACTATTTTAATAATTTTTTGACTTTTTACGAAAAAATGTGTAGAAAAATAGAGAGAGTGATGTGACAACATATAGTGACTTTTTTGCTAAAATATTTAGTCTCCAAACGAGACCTAAGGAGTTTTTTTTTTTGGAAATGTTATATTATTACGTTTGAGAAAAGTATACTAAGAAATTTTTTTAAATGTTGCATTGCAGTGTTGCGTTTAGAAAAATATACTAAGGATTTTTTGTGTGTTACATTGATTGGAGTGTTACGTTTGGGAAAAATACACTAAGAATTTTTTTGAAATGTCACATTGTTATGTTTGAAAAAAAAATATAGTAAAAAGTTTTTTAGTGTGTTATATTGGAGTATTACGTTTTTTGAGTGTTACATTGGAGTGTTACATTTGGAAAAGTACACTAAGAAATTTTTTTTGAAGTGTTAAATTTAGTAATTTTAACATTATGAGAAAATTCACATTTGTCTCTCAACACCTAACACATGTGTGTTTATACTTGGCCTTTTATGTAATTCACAATAGAATATGACTTTTGGATTCATAAACAATTTATAAGATCACTATTTGAGATTTATTAATATTTCATTTTAAATTTTTCTCTAAATTTGTAATAATTTTTAAAAGTACTACTTAGATCTCGTTTGGCATGCGCATGTTTTAGCCTCAAAAACTAAAAAGTTACTAAAAAAAACAAAAAACCTATAACCTATACTAAAAAGTTAAAGATTTTATTTTCTGTCTACTTTTTGCACATCTTTTCGTAAAAAATTAAAAAGTCATTCCAAACATACTAATTTTTTTTCTTCTCATATTTTAGCTAAAAAATTAAAAAATTACTAAAATAGTCTGTTCCTAAACGAGGCCTTAATGGAAATTTCTTCAAGATTATATGATGATTTTGAGATAAAGACATGTTGGATTTAATTGGTTCAATTTATTATAAGTTAAAAATGAATAATCAAATCTAAAAAAATTGTCTAACAGACTCTAAAATTATTTTTATAAAAAAATGGGAGATTTATTAGAAAATCTTTTTTTAAGTATTTGTATCCCAATTAGTTCATAAGATATTTTTGTATTCTAATAAATCTTATTATTTGAACATTTGATCTATTAAATCCTAATTATCATATTTAAGGTATTTTATGGACATTTCTACTGTTACAAATATTTTTTGAACGGTTAGCAATTTGGTGATGTGAACATTCATATTTTACATGTGAATACTCACATTGACGTGTAAATGTTCACATTGGCAATCTGAATATTCACATCAATATGTTAACATTCACATTGATAGTGTAAACATTCACATTGACGATATAAATATTCACATTGACGGTGTGAACATTCACATCACAAAATATTCACATTGTAAATGTGAATATTATTAGGGGTATTTTGGTAATTATGTCACTCATAGAATTTATTGAAATATAAAAAAATAATATGAATTGAATGAAATATCAGCAGGTAAAAAAGAATTTATGAAAAAACGTCCAAAAAAATTATAAGTAGCTTAAACAAAACAACGCTAAACATTCATAACGTGCTTCAACCTTTTTTTTTTTTCTCCATTGCTTTTTGAGTTGGTTTTAAGGGGCAGAAAAAAAAAAGAAAAAAGAAAAAAAAAAGAGTAAATTATAAATATATCCTTTGAGATTTGATTAAAAGACGAATAATTTCATGTAATTTTAGAAATTATATTTTATCCGTGAGATTTTTAATTTCATAACAAATGATCCATTTTATTAATAAATCATCAAGTTCATTAACATTTTTTGTTGATATTAGAAATATGTTTTAACTAATAATTTAGATAATTTTATTAATGTATAGGAGAGCATTATGAATTTTATTTTTTTAGTTAATTCTGTTAAATAAAAAAAATCGAACAAGGAGTATTTATAATTTTTTAAAACACAAAACACAATATGTATTTTAAAAAAATCTCAGAGAATGTATTTGTAATTTATTAAAAAATAAAAAATAAAAAAAAATGCCACAATAAATGACGGAAAGCATTGTTGGAAACCACTTAATAATTTCTCCTTCCACATTTGCGTAATTATTTGGTAATTTTAAAATAGGAAAATGTTTGGTAACTCAACATTTTGTGGCTCAAATGGCTCAAATTTTTTAAAACGACGTCGTTTTACAATTATTTACGCTCAAAACGACGTTGTTTTGAGTGATTTGAACCATTTGATGCACAAAATTTTGAGATACCTAGCATTGTTGTTTAAAATATTTGCTCGTACCACTCATCATTTGACATTTATTAAATTGTGTTTTAAAATCTTAACAAAAATTATTAATTTCACAATTTTAACTAATAAGGCCTCGTTTGGCAAGTGATTTTTTTAGTCAAAAAGTCAAAAAATTATTAAAAAAATTAAAAAGCCAACAACACATACCAAAAAGTCAAAGATTTTCTTTTCTCTCTATTTTTTGCACATCTTTTCGTAAAAAGTCAAAAAATTAT
Source organism: Camellia sinensis (assembly GCF_055761805.1). NCBI lineage: Eukaryota > Viridiplantae > Streptophyta > Magnoliopsida > Ericales > Theaceae > Camellia > Camellia sinensis. Next base: position 23,011,500 of record NC_138966.1, read on the forward strand.
TCCAAACATACTAGTTTTTTTAATTCATATTTTAGTTAAATAACTAAAAAGTTACTAATTAACCTGTTCCCAAACGAGACCTAAATATCAAAATAAGACGCACCATATGAATTTGTCTAAAGCTCATCACATAATTTCTTTAACGAGACCTAAATATCAAAATAAGGGGTTGTTTGAGGTGTCCTAAATAAGTATATTTTTTGTCTTTTTGGACTAAAAAGTTGAGAAAAAAAATATGAATGTTTGGGTTAACTTTTTAAATTTTTATGAAAAAATGTGTATTAAAAAATTGTATAAATTAGTGTGTAAGGAAAAATTAACATTGGGAGTTGTGCAGCCGTAATTTTTGACTTTTAGTGAATAGTAATAACTTTTTAACTTTTTGAGCAACTTTTTGACTTTTTAATCTTTTTTACACTTCCCAAACTTGGCCTAAGACTCACCATATGAATTTGTCTAAAGCTCACCACATAATTTCTCTGTACATAATGTGGGTGTTTGGGAAATTATTATTATTTTAGTAGGTTTTTTTAGTTTTTGATTATTTAGGAGGTTAAAATTTTTGTATTTGAGAAGATAGTCGATTTTTTTATAGTTAGATGTGATATTTATGAGAGAAAAAAAGAAATAATTATGAATTTAATGTGACATTTTATCTAGATTTTTTTTTTAATTTTTTAATTTTTTAATTAATTTTGTCTTTTACTGTTTTTTTAGCAAAAAAAACAAAAAAAAACACTTCCCAAAAATATCAAAGTAAGATACGCCATATGAATCTGTCTATAGCTCACCACATAATTTCTATGTACATACGGCCACGGAATACAGGGGTAGGCCTAGGCACTGTTGGCTGCCCCACAGGGTACACTTACACTATTCGCATCCTTTGGAGATTCTCCGAATATATGCCAATATCTTTGGCGAGGAAGTGTTTGGGGGTACTATATGTATTTTTATAAATATATTTTCGTTTGGTAGGTTAGGTTTTTTAATTATTTTAATCATAAAAAGATAAAAGTGACTTTTTAACTTAATAAGGTAAAATATCACATTCAAACATAATCATTTTGGGTATGTTTGGTTTGTGTTTGAGAGATGTATTTTAGAGATAAAAAGTATGAAAAGTTGTTTGGTTTGGTTTTTTTCAAAAGATGTTTTGAAAAATTATTTTGAGAGAGAGTTTTGAAAAAAGTGATTGATTTGATGTGTGTGAGAGAGAGATTTGTTTGGAAAACTTGTTTGGTTTACAAGTTTTGAGAAATTTTTTTGGAAAAATTTGTTTGGTTTGATTACTTTTAAAAACTTATTTGTAGAGAAAATTTCCTAAAAATTTTTCAGAAATACAAACCAAACGAACCCAAATTTTTTCTCTCATAAAAGTTAAAAAAGTTAAAAAGTCTATCTCAAACGAGACTTTTATAACCCTAAATTAAAATAGTCAAACAACTTAAAAGTCAAAAAGTTAACACACACCCCAAACGAACCCTATATATAAGTTACTTTATAAAATCAAGTAAGTTCTCATAACTACATATAAATTGTGATTTCTCAAATTATTATAGGTTAACTTATGTATTTTTATGAAAACTTATGTAATTTTGTAAAGTAACTTATATATATTCGTGAGAACTTACGCCAATATATATAATATGCACTTACACACTTAAGAATTGGCCTCTTTGTGAATTGTTTGAAATGAACTGATCTAACTTGAAATTTTTTTTTTTTTTTTGACCATTGTAATTAAAAATATTGTGTTTGAGATAAATTTTAATTGTTTTTGTAATTGATTTGATGGTTATGAGAGAAAAAATAAAACGATTATAGTTTTGTTGGCTATATATTTTGTATCAACTAATCATAGCATGACACGTGGCTCATAAGGATTAATTTGGAAAATTCCAATCGACGAACAACAGCAGTGGACCTGCAAAGCACTAGAACAATCGAGATGAGCAAGGTGATGTGGCCAAACAATTATTGGAAATTCAAATTCAAATTCGGGAGGAAAGTCTAACTGTAAGAGTGACTTAGTGGAAACAAACTACTTAGAGCCATGTTCGACGTTCATGGAGGTTACTTCAATGGTTGCCAGCTGCTTCAACAATTACTAACAGAGCATATAAATAGAAGAGAACGTTAATAGCAAAGACACCATATCTAAAAACTAGTTCATTTACTTTATATTTTTCTTTTTAGATCTTTACTTTCTTGCACTGTATTTCAATTTCTTACGAGTAGTTCTAACTTAATTTGCTTGCTGCTGTAATTTTCCTTTGAAGCTGTGAAAAGTGCGAAGATATTACTGTAAGCACTTGTTTACTTAATTAAATTCAATTTCTTGCACTGTTCTCTCCCTCTTTCTTTTCCTTTCAAGTTATTTCTTTTATATTTTTTCCTACGCACACACTACTAGTAAAAGTCCTCTTCATTGAGGTAGAAAGAAGTTTGAAGTAATCATCTGGTTAATTGGTTGGCATTTATTATTTCTGTAAGAACTTATTGATCCTTGCTGGACCGCTCTAATTACATTTCTAACCCTCGAAAGCTAAAAAAAGCCAACATATATTTTTTGGCACACCTAGTGAGATTGCCATTACTAGACACAGACAACAAGGAGAAAATGAATGCCTTGAAGAAGGCATAGAAGAAGATTTAGAATTACATAACACAGAGGGTGATGTTGAGTCACATCCCGTGGATATGTCTGTTTCGTGTGGTCCTACACAAATGGTCAAAGAGACCAACACTTCAGAATATGCAACACAGGTTCAAAATGTTGGACAAAACCTAGAAACTGGACCTGCTGTTGTTTCATCTTCCCAACCAGTGAATCCTTGGGGAGGATTGGTTGATGTTATGGGGCAACAACTAATGCATACGATGGAAAGATGGGCAACATCCTTTTTGGATCGAATGAGTACCTATCAACCACCTGCCATTAAACAAACTGAAGAAAATATAAATTTACTTCAACAAAAATTGGCTCGAAATAAATAACCTATTCAAAATAATGGACAAACTAATGGTTAAAACAATAATCAAACTAATGATAGAATATCATCTGTACCCCAAATCATGGTACGAAGCTCCTCCTAGAGTATCAGTGAGTCAGAGCATATCCCTACTTACCAGTGAAACCATATACAATAATGGAGCAGGGTTAACACAAGGAAATGCAATTCGGGTGTCTTCAAATCCTATGTTTGAACCCATGTCTGGTACTCGAGTATTTACTAATCCTGTGTTTGAATTTACACTCGGGGGGTTAAAAGGAAGTCCTGTAGTTGGAAGAGAAACGGTGGCAATTCCTCATCCAGTGATTCTTTTCGCAGCACCCTTGTAAGACAAATGGCTACCCTAAGGGGTCAACCATATCCTCAAAATCAACCAGCACAACAAGGATAGCTAATTCTCCAGGGACAACTAGTCTCAGGAGGTCAACCAGTTCCAAATGTGCCTTCACAAAGACTAAGAGGGTTTTCAGCACAAAGGGTTGCTCCAAACCCTATGTTTGCCCCTCTAATAGTGACCCAACCAGTGCAAAATGTTGTACTTAGGGACCAAATTGCTAACATTGTTAGAGAAAATTTTGGACCTACGGCCCGGGGGGTCCAAACCCCTGTTTATAGAAAACCTTACCCAGAATGGGTGGATAGGTTGCATGAATATTCCAGAGGGTATAAAATAGCAGACTTCGCCCTCTTTTATGGTGATGGAAGCCAATCAACTGTTAAACATATTGCAAGATTCATAGGCAGTGTGGCAAATTCACTAACAGTGACTACATTAAGATGAGACTTTTCCCAAAATCCTTAACAGGAGCAGCTTTTGTGTGGTATACAAACCTCACACCAGGTTCTATTTAGACTTGGCAACAAATGGAAGAGTTTTTTCATGCTCAATTTTTTCAAACAGAGCCTGAAGTGTTCATGGCAAACTTGGTAACATTAAGCCAAAGGCCTGGTGAGAAGGCTGCTCAATTTATTGTCAGATTCAAGACAGCACGAAACAAGTGTAGGGTCATGTTACTTGAGCCTGAATTGGTGAGATTAGCCTAAAATGGGCTAGAGTTTAGGTTTTGAAAGAAGTTTGACTCCACAGAGTTTCAAGATCTAGTAGAATTAACTTACAAGGTCACTAAATATGAGACCCTTCTCGAGGAGGAACAAGATTGTAATAATGCATCTTATAGGACCTATTATAGGGACCCTAATCTTGAAATTGATGCTGTAAAGATCATAGGAAAGGAGCCTGGACTTGCAAAGCATTAATTCAAAAGGATACAGCTATTGATCATCATTTTAGAAAGAAAGACTTACATAGGAAGTATTCTTTTGTTGATCAAAATCAGATGAAATATTTGATCATTTGTTAGCAGCACAGTTTTTGAAATTTCCTAAGAGAGTTAAAATCTCAACTTCAGAGGAAGTTAAATGTAAAATGTATTATAAATGGTATAACTCTTGGTCTCATTCAACTAAAACTGTATTTTTTTTTAGACAGGACTCAAGTGCAGATTTGAAAAGAAAGGCTGAAGTTCCCAACCAAAGTAGAAAAGGCAATGGGGATTGACACAGACCATTTCCTGAGGTTAGTGAAGCAGCAACCAATGTTGGTGTGCTAGACTTGCTTGTCCAAACTATGGAGAAGAGCTTGTCCTGGAAGGAGCTGGATGAAGTCAATGTGTAGATGCATGTTGCCAGTTAAGCATTCTTTAGGAAGACTACTCAAGGTTCATCAGCAAATAGGAAAAGCTTTGTAGGGCAGAAGGATGGATCTAGCAAAGAAACCAACACTTTGGATGATGATTCACTTGAAGTAGCATTCATGCAGCGAATGTGTCCAAGGTGCAGGTTAAGCTACAAGTGGCTAAAAAGGTTCCCAGTCGATGGCAAACAGTACTATAAAGATGTGCAGAGGGGATGAAGGGTAGCTAACATTTACATGAAGGTTTACCCGAGTGCTCCTAGGCAATGGACCTCATTGGCTTTGCCACCAAAAGCTAGAAGCTAGCTGCGTGCAAGGGAAAATAGGCTTTTATATTAGACAAGGCCACCAAACTATTACAAACTGAGCGATAAGCCTATAAATAGGCATAACTTAGGCTTAAAGCAGGAAACCAAGGCCACTAATTGGAATTCGAAGGTGAGAGCAGTAGGCACAACTACTAGAATGATGTGCTCATGGGTACCAAGAGCACCAGATTGGTTTGTTATGCAAAACAAACCTAAAATGGTATCAACTCAAGGAGGAACCTTTGCAGGCGCAGGCAAGGATAAGATGGTCAAACCTTCATTGGTGGCTCTAAACAATTAGGTTTTCCTCAAGAACCCAAAGACAAAAGAACTAGATATGGTTCCTATGATTTCCAGATCCTAAAGGGGGATCTAAAGGATGCCACTAAAATTACCTTTTTTGGGGCAACCAGTAGGTCAATTGGGAGAAGGGAAAAGTTCGAAGCCCAATCTGAGGTTCAATAGAGATCAAAGCAGTAGAGAGAAATTGGCTGAGGTTCATGCTGAACTAAGGGCCAAGGAGAAATCAAGTATAGCAGACCTCGAAAAGGCCTTATTGGAAAGTGACGAGGAAAGTGAGACAAATGAAAAGACTGAGCTTGTCTAGGACAAGACATTGGTTGAGGAAGAAATGTTCGAAGCCTTCATAGCTGAGCAAACAGGGTATGTGCTCATGGCAAACCAGCAATGGATTACTACTAAGGAACCTGCTAATTTAGAGGTGCCAGAATGTAGCATGAAGGATGCGTCACATGAATCAATTCAAACCAACACAGAATGGGAACAAGTAGAGCCTGTGATATAATTTGGCTCATTTCTTTTGATGCCAATCAACATGGTATATGTGTTGTCACAAGGGTTTCAAGTTAGAAAGGGGAATTAAGGGGGTCAAGAAATTGATCCTATAGAAGTGTTTGTGAAGATTCGTAGGACAATATGATTCAAGTTGAGACTGAGGTGGCCAAGGCCATGGAAAGTGATGAAGAAAACGAAGAGGTGGATATTGTTACCCTGTCATATCCCTTCGAATACCCCACTGTATATATGACTCAGCACGTCAAGCCTTTGTATATCAAGGCATATTTTAATGGGATGGAAATGAACTGGGTATTGGTGGATAAGAAATAGTGAATTTTCTTCCTCGTACATCCTTGAAGAAGTTAGGTAAGAGGAATCCCAGACTAATCTTTACAAGCACAACAATTGCTCGTTTTACTAGGGACAAGCAATTGGTTTAGGGCATCCTGCCAATTAACTTAAGTGTGGAATCACAAGATTGCATGACTGCTTTCTTTGTGATAAACAATAATGCCAAGTATAAAGCTTTACTTGGTCGAGATTGGATCTACACTAACAAATGTGTGCCTTCCTCCCTACATTAGGAGGTTATGATGGCCCTAAGTAATGGGGAGACAAAAGAGATAGATGCAAATCCACAGCCCTTTATTGCATCTGTAGATTCTGTTGAAACAAAATTGTATACTGAGGGAATGGTTCCACTTAGTGTGCTAATAAAGCCTGATGTAACAGCCGATGAGGAAGTGGCACTATAACAACCCCGACCTCAAATTAACGTTTATTCATGATTAAATAAGTCTAATCAGTAATTAAGGTCAAATTCTGAATTAATTGTATGTGTGTGTGTTGCATGATTGAACTAATATCTGTTTTCGTTTCTGTTTCGTTTTGCGAATTGAACGCCTTATCGGCATCTGATTCTGAAATTGACTTGATTTATGTGTTATTTGGGATTTTTAGAATTTTATGATATGTTTAATTCAAATTCAATTCAGAACGATTAAATTAGAATAATTAGTGTCCGATTAATTAGCTTAATCAATAACTTAATTAAGCCACTAATTAAGCCTATATAAGGCTCATGTGAACTGATTAGTTCATTATACACTCTCCTATCACCCTACTTTAGAGAGAAAAACGTGAGAAAGAGTGAGAGAATAAAGGAATTTGGAATCAAAGCTAGAAGAATGTCACGACCCATACTCGCCCTTATAGGTTTAGCGTCGTAACCGGCCAGTAATCATTGGATTACCAAAGGCCTCTTAATGGAATAATGTATAATTAGGGACTACGGAAGCAAATATACTAACAATACATAGCCTATAGAGCCGTGTAGACATACATGAGACAGAAATTTAAAACCTTATGTAATATGTTTACATACACGTGACATCAAAATGCAGTAATCTTCGTCACATTCAATACAGTTGCAGCCCAAAAAGGGGTATAGCCCAATATACACATAACAAAAGCCTTGTTCGTATTACTTAAAAATACAAGATCTTAACTTATGTCGTTTAGGCTTGACTTGCGCACAAAAGTGAACCTCTTCAGAGGCACAATGGCTGGCTGACAAAACAGAGATACCAGATACTTAACTTTGGGTTTGGTCACGCGCCTGGTCACCTACATACATAATATAAATAGTGAGCGGAAGCCCAGTGAATAATAACAGAGTAAAGATTTTAATAAATGATGCCGAGAACATATTTCAAATCTCATAGAAAATCAGAATCATAATCAGGTTTATAGCGGAAACAGAGTCTTAGTCTTATTCATATTCAAATCATACGTGGAACATCCATTAGCATAAATATGTCTCTTTGGTCAAGTATATAAAGTTCCAAAAAGGAACCTCCGGTACCGGGTAACGTATCTTATACATGGGCCATGGTATTGTTTTCCCCAGGTGAGGGCCTCATGACCATAAGCCACAGTGTTATGTCCCCTGGGCGAGGGCCTCTGCTAAGGACACCACGATTACTTTTCAAGAAAATTGGACATTCATTCATTCATACAAAACATAGTATTTTGAAAAACTGATCATTTCGTATCATCAGAAAATAATTATAGTCAAACATAATTTTACAGAGTTATTACTCACAGATAGCCTTGGCAGTAAAAAAATGAATCAACTGCTCACAGCTCGTGACCTACACCAAACATAACTGATAAGTATAATGAAACACACATTCAGTTGATACTTAACTTCTTTCGTTTCATTCTTAACTTCTGGTTGCTTAGTTTTTCTGCTCAATGCTCGCTCGAGTGTGATACTCAAGTCCTTACTCGAGCACAACTCTTGTCACTCGAGTGGTCTGCAAAACACTCAGACTTCTTGAAGCATGCATTTCACGCTCGATCCAACCTTTGGTCGCTCGAGTGGAGGTGCAATACATAGAGTGGTCGCTCGAGCGTAGACTCCTTCGCTCGAGCGTAGGAGCAGAATTCTGGAATTTCCAGATTCCCTCCCAAGCTCAAAATTCAATTTCCAAACCTTCAAAACACATTCTTTTGGGCCAAAGCTTAGTAAAACATTAGGAAACTCATAGTACATGATGAATTACAAACTATTTTGTAAAAGTAAGCCCAAAAGCTAAGCCAATTGTATTAAACAAAGCTTGAAACATGAATAACATAACTTGCATGTAATATCATGAATTTCAACTTCCCAAAACATGATCAAATGAGTTATTAAGCTCAAAAACAAGTTGAATTCTTTTAACAAAACCAAGATATGAACATGCATGTGGAAATCTTTGTAAAAGCAACTTCAAAACCTCATGATATGTACATAAATGCATGAGTCATGTTCAATTCTATCATCTAATCTCAAGTCTCTTTGAATAATACATAACAACTTCATTTCTTGTTGATTTCACATGTAATTGAGCCTAAGGTTACAAAATGTGAGTTGAAGTCTTACCTAAGGCTCAAATTCTTCAAGTTGGAGTTTAACTCATTTGAATTCACTTCAATCTCCTCCAAATTCCAACAATCACTCCACAATTGAGCTCAATTTCCTTCTCTCCCACTCTCATACGTTTTTGATAGTCAAGCAAGAGGAAGTGGAAGTGTAAAAGTGTGTAGGAGGTAATGAGGTGGCCTTATATAGGCTTGATTAATAAATTCATTAATTTGAGCTTAATTGAGCATTAATTATTCTAACTATTTCATTCCGAATTGAATTTTAATTAAACCTACTATAAAATTCTAAAAAAATCTAATCAACACATAAATCATGCCAATTTCTAAATCAGATACCAATAAGGCCTTCAATTCGTAAACCAAAACGGAAACATGAACGGATCTTTCTACGCTAAACAGATATAAACACAAATAAGACAATGTATGATGCAAAATTTCACTTTAATTTCTTATTAGGCGTAATTATGCATGAATTAATGTTAATCATGGGTTGGGGTTGTTACAGAGAATGGAGAGTTGCTAAGAATTGAAGGCATTGGACTTGGAAACTCAAGAATTAAGCCTCTAGCATACATCTTGGGAAGCCTAGGTAAGAATTCAACCCTTGGATTGTGAAATTATGATGTGTAGGATATGAACTCTAAAGAATTAAGTAGATGGATACAAGAATTGAGTTAGAATTAAAAGAAAATGAACCATATCATGCATGCATGCTCATTTCATCATAATTTGAAGTTGTTTTCAAAAAATTCCCTCTTGCATGTCCTCATTTTGGCCTTGGTCTAAGAATTCAACATATTTTAGAGTTAGGTACGTCATTGGATCATGTTTTGAAAGCTTGGAACTTTCACCTTTACATGTATGATATATATATATATATATATTGTTATGTTTTCAAAGATTTGGGTTTTGTCTTGAACAATTAACAAACTTCTAGGCCTTGATCTTGTGAAATGATTTTGAATTCACCATGGTTTCACCATTTACAATTGTTTCCTATTGTTTCCTCAAGTTTATGGCCCAAAAGACCTCGTTTTACAACTTTGAATTTGAGTTTTGACCTGAGAAGAGCAATCTAAAAATCCCAGAATTTCGCTCTCTACTCAAGCGTTAAGATCTGCGCTTAAGCGACCACTCTGTGATCTTACACTTCTGCTTGAGCGACCAGAAGTCCGCTCAAGCATGAAATGCAAGATCTCAAAAGTTTCATGTTTTTGCAGACCGCTCGAGCGACCGCCGAGCATCCGTCCAGCGTAAAAATCACATAACCAGTACTTTTTCAAAATTTGTAAACCGCTCGAGCAAGGGAATCTGTGCTCGAGCGGCCCCTTACATGTTTGCATGTCCACTTGAGCGAAGGAATTTGCCCCGAGCATGACCTCTATTTCCAGCAAGTTTTGTTAAGGGTTCCAAAGTGCATTTTAGCATCCACATTGCGTCCTAGGCATTCCTAGGCCATGATTAAAACTCAAATAAGAGGTTAAAACTTAGAAAAACACTAAGAATGAAACGAAAAGAGTTAAGCACCAGCCGAGTGTGTGTTTCATTTTGCCTTTCTGCTATATGTGTAGGTCACGCGCCACAAGTTATCTTATTTGTTTGTTCTGCAAGTGGAGCCATCTGTGAGTAATAACTCTGTAAAGTTATTTTTAACTTTAATTATTTTCGGATGCTACGAAATGATCAGTTTTCTGAAATGCGATGTTTTGTATGAATGAATGATTGTCTAAATTTCTGAAATGTATACGTGGTATCCTTAGCACAAGGCCCTCGCCCGGGGGCAATAATACTGTGGTCTCCAAGTACAAGGCCCTTGCCCGAGGGTCATAATACCGTGGTTCTCATGGCTCTTGCCCGAGGGTAATAATACCGTGATTTTTAAGGCCCTTGCCCGAGGGTAATAATACCTTGGTTCAAGCAAGTTACAAGTTCCCAGTACCGGAGCTTCCTTAAAGGAACTAACAAGCATGTTAACGCTAATAGATGTACCATGTATGATTAAGCATGAACTTTGATTTCTGTATGTAGTTTGAACAAGAACATGATTATAAATCTATACCTAATATGAACTTTGATTTCTGAATCTTTCATAGACATCATTCATTAAAACTCTTTACTCCGTTATTATTCACTAGGCTCCCGCTTACTATTTATTTTATGTATGCAGGTGAGCAAGCGCGTGACCAGGCCTAGCTGCTGCCTAGAGTGTTGAGTTAGCCAACCATTGTGCCTCCCGGGGAGGTTCCCTTTTTGAAGAAGTCAAGTTTTGTGAACCTGACAAAGATGTTTTGTTATTTGTTTTTGCTTATTTGTATTTAGTGATAAGTTTCCATTTGATTACATCTGTGCATATGGGTGACGCAAGACTAATGTATCTACGACGTCACATATATTTATATAAGTTTGTTTTGGAAATTTCCGTCTCATATACGTTATCACAGCTTTATGAACAATGTGTATTTCTATAATTGCTTTCGCAGCCTTTTATCATGTCTTTCTATTAAGAGGCCTTTGGTAATCCAAGGATTACTGGCCAGTTACGACATTAAGCCTATAGGGGCAGGTTTGGGTCGTGATAGGCACATTTAAAGCACCTAGTTCAAGAAAGCGCTGATGATGAGTACATCATCAAAGACAACTAGGATGCCTGGTTGTAGGCATGATGAGCAAGAAGCCAGACCGTTAGCTTTAGATAAGTTCTTCGCAATGGACATTGAGAGTAAGATCCAGAAAGAAGAAGTTTTATGGACAAACTTTGTCTATGAAGATGAAAATGAAGATATTGAACCATGATGGGTTATGGTAGATCATAAGGAAAATAGTGTATTGAAGCTAGCTGAAGCTGAAGAAGAAACATTGGCAAGTACTAAGGTGCATGACCCCTTGGAGGAAGTTAATTTAGAGAAGGCTTCAATACAACAGCCTAAATATATAAGCTCTTGGTTAGATCCCATTGCTGGGGTCTAGTTACTAGCTGTCCTAAAAAAATATAAAGATTGTTTTGCTTGGTCATATAATGATCTACCTAGATTGGATAGGTCATTGGTGGAGCATAGACTTCCAGTCAAGCCAAACTTTAAGGCATACAAACAAAGGCCTAGACGGATGAGTCCTAAAGTGACTCAAAAAGTGAAGGAGGAGATTTTTAGGCTCCTTAAAGCAGGTTTCATTAGAATAGCTAGGTATATGGATTGGCTATCTAATATTGTGCCAGTGGTCTAAAAGAATGGCAAACTGAGGGTATGCATCAACTTTCGAAATCTGAATTTAGCAACTCCAAAGGATGAGTACCCTATTCCAATAGTTGATTTACTGGTGGATAGTTCAACAGGACATAAACGTTTTATCTATGATAGATGGACACTTTGGCTATAATCAGATATGCATGGCTAATGAGGATTTTCATAAGACAACTTTCAGGTGTCCTGGTAATATTGAAACCTTCAAATGGGTAAAGATGCCATTTGGATTGAAGAATATTGGTACAACTTATCAGAGAGCAATAAACACTATCTTCCATGATCTCATTAGAGGGTACTTAGAATGTTATAATGATGATATTGTTGTAAAGTCTCAGTCCATAGAAGAGCATCTAGTCCATCTGACAGCAGCCTTAGAAATAATGAGGAAATTCAAACTAAAGCTCAATCCACTCGAGTGTGCTTTGGGTGTTTCAGCTAGAAACTTCTTGGGGTATGTAGTGCACAAGAAAGGAATACAGATTGATCAGAATAAAGCCAAAGTCATCATTGAGGCTAAACCTCCATTAAGTAAGAGAATTACAAAAATTTATTGGTCAAGTTAACTTTCTTCAAAGATATATTTCTAATACCACTGGGAAAAATAAAGGTAGCGTTTGGTATAGTTTTGTAAATGTGATTTGAGAGTATGAGTTGTATTTTGAGTTTGTGTGTTGTGAAATTATGATTTGAGTGTAGAAAATTTGTTTGGTAAAGAGTTTTGAAAAGAGTTTTGATTTGAGTGGGAAATTGCTGATGTGACATTTGATATGTGATACAAAAATTTACAACTTATAACTAAACATACAACTCAAAATTATTTTAAAGTACATAAAAAATTTTAAAAATTTCAGAAAATGTTTTTTTCGATTATATAAATTAATTGCAAAAAAAAAATTCACTATTTCGGTCAACTGGCCGGACGTCCCGTCAGGCAAAATTTTCAAAAAAAAAAAAAAGAAAAACGCATCAGTTAAAACAGAAAACCTTAGGTGTTCTATGCAGAGTTTTGGAATCATCGTTTGAGAACATTAACCAAACGCCATACTTGAATTAAGGTGTGGAATCATGATTTGAATTCACAACCAAACAGAGCCAAAAGTGTTTTCTTCTTTGTTAAAGTTGAAAGATGAAGAAGAGTTCACATGGACAGCAGAGCATCAAGCTGCTTTCGAAGGGATAAAGACCTATTTGGCTAAACTTTCCGTGCTAATGCCACCAAAGAAGGACAAATCCTTGAAGTTGTACATTGTTGCAGCCAATAAATCATTGGGAGTTTTTTTAGTTCAATACAATGAAGAAGGCAATGAACAAGTAGTATATTATCTTAGTAGGTTTTTAAACTCTTGCGAATGTAAATACCCAGCTATAGAGAAATTGTGTTTAGCCTCGTGTTTTGCAGCAATGAAATTACGATATTATCTTTTACCCAATGTTGTCTTGGTAATTGCAACTATAGATTTGGTTAAATATATGTTATCTAAACCTATATTAAAAGGAAGAATTGGCAAATGGATTTTAGTTTTGTCAGAATTCCACTTATAATACGTACCCCAAACGGCAGTAAAAGGTCAAGTATAGGCCAATTTCTTAGCTGATCATCCATGTCAAGCAGAAAGTCATGAAATAATGGACCTTGACACAGCTGATTTAGAACCATAGCAAATGTGGTTCGATGGTTCAAAAGCTAATAATCTAGTTGGGATTGGTGTTGTGATCAAATCACTACAAGGTATAGAAACTACACATGGTTTTAGAATTAATAAAACCACTTGTTCTAATAATCAAGCTAAGTATGAAGCTTTGGTTATGGGATTTGAAATATATATTGGTTTGCAGGCTCATATAGTTGACATATTTAGAGATTCTCAATTCACTACAACAAAAAAGGGCTTTTACGACATACAATGCACGCTGTAAAAACCCTTCTACGACGTGCAGTGCACATCATATTATGACCAGTCGTGGAAAGTCATTCACTTTCAACGACATAACTCGTACACCGTTAAAAAATATTTAATGGTAGATTTTGTGCGTCGTTGTTACTTTTTCTACGACATGCTACAGTACGCCGTTAAAAACTATTTAATGACAGATTTTGTGCGTTATCATTACTTTTTCTATGACTACTTTTGCACACCATTAATTAGTGAGACAAATAACGACGCTGATTGCGCGTCGTAAAATATGTAATACAACGACTTATTATGCCTGTCGTAGAATATGCAGTTTTTTTTTTATTTTTTTTTTTTAAAATTCAATAGGTTCCATTTGACCAATTTTGTACAATCTAACAAATATTACAAACAAGCATCACAAAACATCAATCAACCAGCAAAATATTGTTTGAAACATCAAAAAGAAACTATATCCATAAATTATAAACATTCAACAATTGTCTGTACATTCCAAACATTCGAAAACTATATCTTTAAGTTCTAAACTGTACAAAAAGTTTAAACCATCCAAAACTATGTTCTAAAAAATACAGAAACACTCTATGAACAGATGAATGGGGTTGTTTTAACGCACTTAACAATGTATGCCACTTGGGTCATAAATGCTGAAATGGATGACACATCTGGAACAGTATTTTGAGTAGGAGATTCTTTTGTAGGTTCCTCTGACTTTGCCTTGGGAACTGCTGCAGAATTTGAAGATTTCTTGGTAGTAACCTTAGATGTGGGGGAAAGATTTGAGCAAAAAGGCCACATCAATATACAAAAGGGAGAATAGAAAGAAGAGATGAAAGTGAAGTGTAAAGATTCTTTAAACATGTGTAGCTTACCTCATTCAGCTGGGTAGAAACCTTGAAAACATCAGATTGGTTTTGTCTAGACCCCTGCCAAATAATAACAAAACAAATTGCAAAAATGGGAACTGTGTCAACATCCCACATGACAATATGCAGATTTTGATAAGATGGCATCTTCTAGTGATTCCAAGTAAAATGAGAACTCTATATGCAATGGTATACATATTGTGATCTTCAAAAACATTTTGAAACACAATGAACTATGAAAATAAAATATCAATGAATTCTTATTTTACATTGAAATAATTGCTAGATTCAATCATAGATGCAGATTTATAGACAGGAAAAATCAAATTAAGAACAATGTACAAATGAACCAGAGTGTTAAAATTATACATATCAATGTCGATTTTATATGATTTCATGGATAGTCACCAACAGTTTCAGATATCATGTAGTATAAAAATTGAAATTCAAATGGCAATCTAACTAAGTCTAGAAGCAAAAATTTGGGCTGATATAAAGCAATATAAAGCAAAGCAAACCTGATGCAACATTGCTTTTTTGCTCCCGAGTACGACTAGTCAGGATGACATAGGGATCCATGTTACCTGCTCATTATCATCACATAGACCTCATCAAAGAGAAACACAAAAGCCAATTGTCAAGAGGTATTGAGATGCAACAGTGATTGTGATCTTTTAAAGTGCAAAGGATTCAAGACGGGTTTGACTTATGAAGACCAACCTAACCAAATCTCTTCTAGTTTTCAAAACAACAATATAAAGCAAACCCACTTCTCTAATTAAACCCACTTCTCTCTCTAACTTTTAAACCCACAAAGCAAACCCACCCACATTAAACTCACTTTTCAATTGTAGCCACCATATAAAGCAAACTCCTTTTCTCTCTCTCTCTCTCTAAAAAAAAAAAAAAAAAAAAAAAAAAAAAAAAAAAAAAAAAAAAAAAAAAAAGAAGAAGAAGCTACAAACCTATTCTAAATTCTAGTCAAATAGTAATTTGTAAAAGAAGAAAAAAATGTTCTATTCCCACCACACAAACAAAAAAGGACAGGCATAAATGGATATGTACCACACGAACCTCCACCCAATCCATTTAAGCAAAATGAGAAAGAAAGTAGGTAGTATGGGTAAAACAATATATATATATATATATATATCTATACATGGAAAGTCAGAGTAATCTTAGGTTTTTATACAACTTCAAAAATAGTTTTTTTTTTTTTTTTTTTTTTTTTTTTTTTTTTTCTGAATAAGTAAAACTGAAAATTGCTTGCTCTTCCACCCATGGTTGATAATAACGTGGATATAAGTACTCAAGAGAATATATAAACGCAATTGTATTCAAGAAAGAAAGCAATCTAGCCTTCCCCGTTGTAGCTTGTTCAATCAGTGCACAACCCAAATCAAGGTTATCATTGGTAACAAGTTGCACAACTTGTTCAAGAACTTCACTCGAGATATTTAGACCCTGAAGTGAATTCCTAAGCTAACTTGATATTGAGCCACATAGGGGTTCCTAACAGTAATCACAGAATCATTATCAAATCCTAGGTAACAAAGGCAGACAAATACAAGATATCAATCTAGTTGTGTTGTGTGTCTTCATATAACTAAACAGGCAATTTCAACATTAGATATGACTAGAAAACATTTAATATTTCAATTTTTTTCAAAAAAAGAATTGGTTTCTCACCTACAAGAATCATCCATAGCAATAGAGGACCTTCTTTTGTTGTCTAAAATATGTTGTAGTAATATAAAAAAAAAATTTAAAAAAAGGAAAAAAATCAAATAAACATATTCAAAACCATTGGCTTAGGCTCAATCAATGAATGACAAGCAACATACATAATCTTTTCAATCACACAAAATACCAAACACATAATAGGCACCATACCTCAATCCCAGGAATTGCAACTCTACTCTTTTCATAGCAGTGTCATGCTTATCAAGGGTAGGAAAAAAACACACACACACACACACACACAAAAGGATGTTTCTTACCTAAAAGAAAATATAGTCCTCCCAACACCAAAAGCATCACCTATTCACACCAACACAAGAGAAAATATAGAACAGTTTAGAAGAGATTAAAAAAATACATCTTACCCAAAACTCTCAAGCCATGAATTCTGGTACCCTGAATTGGTGTGAATTTGAAACTAAGATTTCATTAGCTAAAAGGAAAAATTAACATAATAATCAACTGAATAATAATCAAATGCATATATATATATATATACACATACAAAAAAGTACCTGTCCAAAAACTTTATCCCAGAGCACAACTTTAGTCCAAATCCAAGACATTGCAATAAAAATATACGAAAAAAATTCCAAAATTAGTTTAAAAAAAAATATAATGGTGAAATTTATCAGAGCCATTTTCATTTTCTTGTTCTTGTTGTATCCATTAATACGAGTACTGTACATTACTTTATCCATAAAAAGACCTCAAGACTCCATTTCTGTACTCAGCAACTCGGCCTCTTCAACCCATCATCTCTTACAAAAACTATGAACCATTGTCTTGTACAAATGAACAGTACATGGAATCCCTCTCTCATGCATTATATCAAACACATACATGGCTTCATTTAAATGTCCCTTGAGGCACAACCCATCAACCAGCATATTATAACACCAATAACCTAGAAGACTACCAGCATCATTGACCCCAATAAAGTACTGTAGAGCTCCTCAAAGAGAGCATTACAAGCCCCTTTAAAATTAACAGATTTCATTAAAATAAGCCTATCAAAATGGGTTTTTGCTTCTTCCAATTCTCCTAATTTACAATAACATATCACCATAGAATCAAACAAAAATGAATAAGGACAAACACCTTTGCTTATAATGCTATCAATATACAACACCTTACCCACCTGATATTCACCAAAACGAACAAGTTTTTGAATAAGGGCGGTCAAGCTCGATACCTCGATTTGTTACATAATCGACAGCTGAGATTGCATCAGGGAGTGAGGAACACTGCATTATGATTTGTTGAATGACTTGTTGTGCAGAGGAGAATGAGTTACGGCGAATAAGGCAGTCGATTAGGGAAAGACATAAGGTTCTGTGGTAGTGATGCCCTTGAGCTTCCTGAGACGAGCAATGATCTTGTCGAAATGCATAGTCTCTTGATGCCCATCTCTCTTCACAACATACATCTTTAAAAAGCTTCCAAACTAGGTATATAGTAAAGAATTTTCATAGAGGACTTTCATTGAACAAGTTCAACGCACAAAGTAGCTAACACAAGAAGCACTTATAGAGAGAGAAAGCACGAAAGAGAGAAGCATGTAGAGGAAGAAGAGAGAGAAGATGACTTGAAATTTGTAATTAAGGAATGAGGAGTTTTAGGGTTCCCTCTCTTCGCCAGTCACCCAAATCAAACCTAAAAAATCAATTTTCACCCCCATTGAAAAAAGAATACCCAAAGCAGTTCTACGATCTTGTTGTGTCAAACAAGGGTTTGATTCGGCCTTCATCATCAGAGAGAGAGAGAGAGAGAGATTGAAGCCCTTGCTATGTTTCCTTTCTGATTAGACGAACTAGAAGGCAAAGAGTTATTTTGAAGAAAAAAAAAAATTGAAATATATTTTCTTTTTGGTGATTGGCGCTAGAAATTTTATTTTGGCGCTTATTTTTTTTTTTCACTCATACCATTCATGACATAAATTGTGTGTCGTAAAAAGTGTAATATTTTTAACGGCTAGCATTTTATGCGCTGTGAAAAGCGTAATACTTTTAACAGCTGGTGTATGTGTTTTGTGTATAGTTGATGTATTTACAACATGCCATATGCATGTCATAAAAAGTTTTATTATTTACGACTAACATTGCAAGCCGTAAAAAAATCATCATTATTAACATTCACGGCCTACGCAATAGACATGCCGTGGTTGAAAAATTATTTACGACATACAAAAAAAGCAAGTCGTAAAAGTGAGAAACTATGACTTGCATTTATTGTGTGTCGTTGATGTGGTGCCGTAAAAAATCTATTTTCTTGTAGTGATTGGTAGTTAACCAAGTAAAAAGAGTTTTTAAATGTCAAAGTTTGAGTCTATTACCATATTATGTTACTACATTACATTTGCTCTCTCAATTCCAAGTGACAAATGTTACTCGTATCCCAAGATTCATGAATCATAAAGTCAATGATGTGGCACAAAAAGCTTTAAATTTCAAAAGAATGGATAATACTCAAGTAGATGTGAGTCAAGCAACATATCAAAAGCTAATACCACCTTTAGCAGAGCAAGGTATATTGGTAGAGGCTAATCAAAATGACTTGGAATAACAAGATTGGAGGCATCCAATCATTCAGTGTTTAAATGGCCCTTCTTTGAAGGCCAGTAGAAATATTAAATTACAGTCAATGCAATTCATTGTGTATGAGAATGCTTTTTATAAGAGAGGGCAGATGGTCTTTTATTGGAATGCTTAGGACCAAAAGAAGCATTGACTGCCATGGCTAAGGTACATGAAGGTATTTGTTATGTTCATTAGCTTGGTGTTAAGATGAGATGGTTACTTCGAAAGCATTCTTATTATTAGCTAACTATTCTTAAAGATTGCATCGAGTATGCAAAGGGTTGCCAAGCATGTCAGAGGCATAGTATGTTGAGGCATGTTTCTGTAGCTAATCTACATGCAGTGGTGAAGTCTTGGCCATTTAGAGAGTGGGCAATGGACATGATAGAAAAAATTTACCCTTCCTCTTTGAAGCAACATTGTTTCATTTTAGTAGCCATAGATTACTTTACCAAATGGGTTGAAGCTAAACCTTATAAAACTGTGGATCAAGTAAAATTGATTGACTTTATTGAGGAGCTAGTCTATAGATTTGGTATTCCACAGACCATAACTGTGAACAATGGGACTTTGTTTGATGGAAATTTGGTAAAAGTTTTCGCAACAGAATATGGAATTAGCTTTGTTAATTCCATTCCCTACTATGCACAAGCAAATGGTTAAGTAGAATCCTCAAACAAATCCTTGAAAAGGGGATACAAAAGGTTGTGGAAGACAATCCTAGAGATTGGCACAACTTGTTGTTAGATGTTTTGTGGGCTTATAGAACTTTTCAAAGATCAAGTACATGAATTACTTCTTATGCCTTAGTATATAGGCATTATGCAATACTTCATGTGGAGATTAATGTTATGTCCTTGAAGGTAAAGTGCCAAGACTATTTAATTACTAATCAATATCATCAAAGCATGCATCTAGAATTAAAGGGTGTGGATGAAGCCAGAATTTGGGCATTAAATAATATCTTTTTACAAAAGAAGAAAACAACCAAAAGTTATAGTAAAAGGATTCAACACATCAGCTTTAATGAAGGAGACTTGGTTTGGAAAACGATACTTCCCATGGGTATTAAGATCCAAAAGTTTGGCAAATAGTCACCTAATTAGGAGGGACCATACCAAATTCATAGAGTCCTGCCTGGAGGTGTTTACCATTTAAGAAATATGAATAGATATGTTCATCTTAAGAAAATCAATGGCAAATATTTGAAACCTTATTACCCAACCATATGGGAAACGCAAAGAGTTTAAAATATTGTATGAAAACATCAAGCAAAGGTAACAAACACTTGTACAAAAATAATAGTGTTTTCATTTCACAAAAATTTATGTACATCATGCCATAAGTTGGCCCAGAAGTCATTACATTGTTTTAATTGTTCCTTTACAATGAGTTCTCTGTTCTTAAGTGTTAGGAATAGTTGTATGGCTGTGTTCATCTCTTGTTTACGGCTTGACAACCTTTGATGTGAGGTGTGCAGCCTTTCTGCATTCTGCTCCAAGGCAAGGTTAACTGCTGCCAATTCCTTCTCCAACTCTGTCTTTTTGTGTAAGAGTTGAGCTTGAAGTTTTGAGGCAGAGGAGTGTTGTCCCTTGAGTGTTGAGACTTCAGAGTGAATATGAGAGACAAACTCCTTGTCTCTTTGAAGCTCCTTCTCTGCAGCCTTAGCAGTTTGGCAATTATTGACATAGAGATCAAAGGTTGTTACTGCCTGAGATAAGTGGCCTTTGAAGAAAACATTGGACTGTTAGAAGAGTTGGCAAGCACATAAAGAATCCATTTTTGATAGTTGGTCTTTGTAATGCTTCATATGGAATCCTTGAGAAGGTCCTTATTAACTCCAAACAAGTGTCCAAGTCTATATGCGGTAAGGAAGTAGACTTAGCAGTAGTAGAGCTCTTAATGATCTCCAGTAAGGAGTCAGCTAGGGCCAGTGGCTCAGTTTCACTACCGGCTAGAAGCGCTAGTGTAGGTGTATCAAATAGGCTTGTAAGCTGGACTTTGAAGGTGTTCATTTCCACT
Organism: Camellia sinensis; assembly: GCF_055761805.1. NCBI lineage: Eukaryota > Viridiplantae > Streptophyta > Magnoliopsida > Ericales > Theaceae > Camellia > Camellia sinensis. The sequence goes on from NC_138966.1 coordinate 23,032,606, forward strand.
TTTGAAAAACGTACTGCAGAAGGACCACTTATAGAAGGAAGTGCTGGAAGGGTTGATGCAGGAGAAGAAAAGGAAGATGCCACAACATCATCCATGGTCCTGGAAACCAATAAGTCTAAAGAAGTGGGATCGAAGTTAGACAGTAAGGGAAGTATTGGTGTGCTACCAGTGTCAGTCCTAGAAGTACTAGCTGTCATCAAAGCAGAAGTGGCAACAAGGGTACTCTCAATAGGTAAGGGGGTCACTAGGACTGTGGAAGGTATGGAGGTACGCAGAGGTACAACTATTGGCATAAGAGGCAGGCTGAGAAACTCAATAGCGCCATGGACGGGAGATGAAGAAAGGAAAATAGTTGGCATGATAAGGCTCGAAGGAATTGAGGAGGTAGATACAATAAGTGTGGAGGAGATAGTAGGGACTAGACGCATTACTTGCAGGGGCTCCATACTCATTAGAGGACTAGTCTCCTCTTTCTCTCTTTCTTCTGTAGCCTCTAACTCTGAAGAACTAAGACAAGGCCTCTCAATTCTTTTCAAAGAGCTTTCTCTTAGTGATGCTAAAGAAGCAAGTATTGTTGATGTGACATGCACGGTTAAAGAAACAGGTGTCATAGAAGCTGGCATTAAAAAAGAAGAATGCAGGGTAGTAGCCTCTGCATTTCAAAAGTAAGAAGTATAAGACAATACCAATATGAATGCTATAAGACGTAAGAAAAGAATGAAGAGAGTTATCATCAGTTGCAGCAGTGGTGATTAGAGAGCTGTGAAGGGTATGGTGTTCAGCAACCTTACTCTTCCGTACAGTTTCTTTTTGTGCTGCCTCAGCAATAGCAGCTTCCTCCTTAAATATTTTCTATTGCTTCTTTTTCTCTGCCCTTTAGAAGACAAGAGTCTTCTTAGCTTGTTCCTTTTCCACTGTTTGGGCAGCTGCTTTATGGGCAAAGTTAATGATAAGTTTGGTAGTAGGAGAGACTGGCATCATCCTCTTTTTTAGAGGAAACTCTTCTTTCTTTTCATTTTCTTCCTCTGAGGATATCCTAGTTGCCTCTACCACAGGCTCAGTCTTTACCTAGGCCTTTCTTTTCACTGATTCTTGTTGTTTTCTCTTTAGAGTAATAAGAGCTTTTTCTTGTAGGGATGAGGTTTCCTGCGAAGTCCCTATACCATCAAAAACAAGTACTTAAACTAGTGAGAAACAAGAATAAAGAGAAATGATGAAGGTAAGAAGAAGATAGAGCATGTACCTTTCTTCACAACAGCCCTAGTGATTCTAAGTGCAGGAGCTGAAGTAGCAAGGGTAGAAGCCATAATGGTGGCAGCCTCCATGGTTTTAGTTTCTACACCTTGAGCTGGCATATCCAACTCCTTTAGAAAGTCCAAGGTGGGAATAGAAAAGTGCACCTCTATATTGGCTGTCCACTAGTTCTGAAACCTTTTCATAGTCCCACAATAGACACAAACTTAAAGCTAGAAGTGTCCTTTAACACCTTGACTATCACATCATCTAGCTTGAGTCTTGAAACCTTCAAGTTTCTGGTGTCAAGATCAGTATTTGAGAGGTTGCCAAGAGGGACTGGGATCCCTTGAGTAAGCCCAAACTGCCTTGCAAATTGGGAGGGGCAGTAAGCCCCAGCAATGCATTTATAGGCTCTAGGGTTTAAGGTGTCTATAAAGATTTCTCTTGGAATCAAGATAGATGCCCATATCTCCTTGTGAATGGGCTTGGTGCAAGTGGTATCTTCTAAGAAGGTCTTCAGCCATGCTGGTCCTATACTGATATCGAAGGGGTAGAAGAAGGTAGGGCGAATGGAAGCAGGGAGACTATTAAAATATGAGGAGTAATAAGCAAAATTGGGAAGGCGTAAGGAAACCCTAGCAAACTTTTCTCCATAGGTGGTGGGCTCTTGGACGAAAAATGTCAAGCATCGAGTGTGAAAGTCAGTAAAATAAGCAAAGAGCCAGAGTTGGAGAACCTAGATAGAGTCTCCTTGATTGGGTTTTAAAGGCCTATCACAAAATTGGGAACATATCCTATAGACATGGCCTAGAACATATGGGACTAAGGTTATTTTCTTCTTTGAAGCCAGAGCCTTAGCAAGAGGAATAAATTCTAACATTATTTTCTACAAAGAAGTGTAGGAAAAAATTTACAAAGCCAATAAAGATGAAAGAAAAGAACTCTCTATCTGTTATATGACCCTCTCTCTTATTCTCAATTTCTCTGAATTCACTATAAGAGGGTTCGTAGTAGTATAGGGTAAGGGACCTTGAGGTTAGGATAATCTAGGCCAAAGAGGTCACTAATAGGTGAGATTCCTAGAAGATGACATATCAAAAACAGCAGGGGCCATCAGAATACACCAAAATTGAAAAAAAGTTAAAGGCAGGGTTCTAGAAGCAAAGGGCAGCCGAAAATGAGGAAAGGGTCTTCAAGAATTATAAATTTGGAAATGCAAAGATTTTCTAGGTCTTGCTCTCTGTCAGCTATGACCCTGTTATACCACTCTTCTCATTCCGTTTTCAATGTGGGCTAGCAACGATGGGGACGAGAGCCTTTCCAAGCTCCCCAGTTAAGCATCCTCTCATAGATAAGGTAATGATCCTCCAAGTGAGGGTATAAAGTAAGAGGAGTATCAAGAGCTTCAGTAAAAATGAGGCCTAGGATGTACTTCTCCTTTGCACTGTTGTGAGAGACAAAATATCTCACATCTATCACACTTTTGCACTCTGGTCCTTTGAATTTGGCAATTTCCTCTTCTATGAATCTCCTCAAAGTTACTGAGGGACGTAAGTGCTCTATGACAAGCAAATTTATTAAGGAAGTTGTATCCATCGATGAAAGTTGAAAAAAGGATTGAAGAAGCAAGAGTAGGAATAGGGGTGAGTAAGAACTAGAGTGAGAGTAAGAAATAAGCAAGTGAATAGGCAAGAGCATGAAAACTAGGGCTTTATACATTTTGTGTAGGTTGCCTGTTTAATTAGATGGTTCAAATAGATACGAGCTTTTTAGGTTTTATTCGACCCATGTAGAGTTAATACCCATTTGGCATTTTGAAGGACTTGGGAATGCATTTTCGAACTTTCTATCAAGTAGATTTCCTTTAAAAAAGTGGTCTATTATCTCCAAAAGAAAGAAAGTGTACTTCGAAATGCCCAAGTTCGCTTCGAAATGAGTGGGTTGCTTCGAAGCCAGTATTTGTTGATATGATAATGTGATTTAGATTAAGATATGCATATTAACAGTTCAAGCCATATGATTGGCAAAAAGAAACCCATATTTCATTAAATAAGTAAGTAATTACATTGAAAGGCCTATTTGGCTACATTTTCAATCTCATAAAAGTAAGGAATGGAAAAGGTTACAAGATCATGGAACTTATTCCAGCAAAACTCAATGAACACATGTTATCTTTACAGGACCCTCTCTCCTATGCTCAGTTTCTATGAATTCGCTATAAGAGGGTTCGTAGTAGGTACAGGGTAAGGGACCTTGAGGTTAGGATAATCTAGGCCGAAAAGGTCACCAACAGGTGAGAGCCCTAGAAGATGGCATATATCAAAAGCAGTAGGGACCATCATACTACACCAGAATTGAAAAAAAGAGAGTTAAAGATAGGGTTCTAGAAGCAAAGGGCAATCAAAATGAGGAAAGGGTCTTCAAGAATTATAAATTTGGAAATGAAAAGATTTTCTAGGTCTTGCTCTCTGTCAGCTATGACCTTGTTATACCACTCTTCTCATTCCGTTTTCAATGTGGGCCAGCAACGATGGAGTCGAGAGCCTTTCCAAGCTCCCTAGTTAAGCATCCCTACGTAGATGAGGTAATGATTCTCCAAGTGAGGGTATAAAGGAAGAAGAGCATCAAGAGCTTCAATAAAAATGGGGCCTAGGATGTACTCCTCCTTTGCGCTATTGCGAGGGACAAAATACCTCCCATCTATCACACTTTCACACTCTGGCTCTTTGAATTTGGCAATTTCCTCATCTATGAATCTCCTCAAAGCTACTGAGGGACGTAAGTGCTTTACGACAGGCAAATTTGTTGAGGAAGTTGCAACCATTGATGGAAGTTGAAAGAAGGATTAAAGAAGTAAGAATAGGAATAGGGGTGAGCAAGAACTGGAGTGAGAGTAAGAAATGAGCAAGTGAATAGGCAAGAGTGCGAAAATTAGGGCTTTATACATTTTTTTTAGGTTGCCTATTTAATTAGATGGTTCAAATATATACGGGCTTTCCGGGTTTTATTCGACTCATGTAGAGTTAATACCCATTTCGCATTTCGAAGGACTTGGGAATGCATTTTTGGACTTTCTATCAAATAGATTTCCTTCAAAAAAGTGGTCTATTATCTCTAAAAGAAAGAAAGTGTACTTTGAAATGCCTAAGTTCGCTTCGAAATGAGTGGGTTGCTTCGAAGCCAGTATTTGTTGATATGATAATGTGATTTAGATTAAGATATGCATATTAACAATTCAAGCGATATGATTGGCAAAAAGAAACCCATATTTCATTAAGTAAGTAAGTAATTACATTGAAAAGCCTATTTGGCTACATTTTCAATCTCATAAAAGTAAGGAAAGGAAAAGGTTACAAGATCACGGAACTTATTCCAGCAAAACTCAATGAACACATGTTCTCTTTGCAACCTTTCCTCAATCTTATCTAATTTAGGTTGTTCAAATTATTGTGCTCTCACTTTATGGAATAGTTGTTGAGCCTTCATTTCAAACTTTGTCTGCTTCAGTGCCTTATCTATTTCATCCACATCATCCATATCAGCATCTTCTCCGTATGACAGATCATTGCTCTTAAAGTCTTCATAGTCTTCAAGAAGATTCTATGCTTCGTACTTAGTTTGAAGATGATTGGCAGAGATCTCTTCCAATGATTCGCGAGCAGCCAAGGTATGTTTATGCCAATTGAGCAGGAGATGGAGTTGATCTGAAAAGGTATAGAGCACTGCTTGAGCTACTGGATGAAGAATGTGGCTTTCGAGAGATTATATCACAAACCCATAGAAGGTTCCTGCAAGGGATGTCATCTCGAAGCACTTTGAAGGAGAGATGGGAAAAATGCAACAAGTAGAGTTTGAGCCTTGTACTGCTGGTAGTTAGTAGGGATGACTGGGGTTGATATGGGGCAAATTATCGACTTTCGTATATCATAAGTTTTAATTTCGTAATCCAATTAGGATTATGAGGAAGGGGAGGTGAAACTGGATCCATTCCAAAGAATGCTGGAAAGTGAGGTTCATTCGCACATCCCAGCCAGTTAGAGGAATAGAGTTTTGCCTTCTTGGCCAAGCGTGAATGACTCGATCCTTGTGCTTCAATTAGGTGAGGAGTTTGGCGAACCATTTTCATTGGTAAGGTAGAGATATACCACATCGAAAGCAAGTTGTCTTCTAGATAGCGAATGTGGTCGAATGGTATATGGGGCCATACCACTGAACTACGGGAGTGAGGAGAAACCAAAGTAGGGTTGTCGAATTCAACAAGTCTATGGTGAATTCGTTCCCTTATAAGAGGTTGTGAGTTTCTGGCCAAGTACCCCAACCAATAGCCTTTACAGGGGTAGAGGTAGACGAGAAGTCATCCCAAGCAGTAGAAGCCTTTAAGGTAGGGACATAAGAGCCTTCGAGGTCCATGTGAGCAAGCTTTTGTTCTAAAGGTGTATGGTCTGCGTAAGCCTCCATGATTTGCATAAATGGAGGAGGTAAGACGGACATCATTGTCAAGTGCCTCTTTGTATGCTTGATCAATGAAGGAGAAAGATTGATTAGCCATAAGAAAGGTATTAGTCTCTTCGTTTACTTGATTAGTGTAAGTAAGATTCAATACGAAGAGGAGTTCAATGTTTTGGTTATTAACGTTGTTTGAAGACGGTTATACTTCTAGAGCAGTTAATTATCATCCATGCCGTAGGATGTGGGCAGTGTGTTGCGAGAAAGGTGTAATGCGTTGCTCCACTAATGCGTTGATCCACTAATACCATCAAGTCTTGGCTATATTAGTGCGGGGGGTAATGTTGGCTATATATTCTGCATCAGTTAATCATAGTATGACATGTGGCTCATAAGGGTAAATTTGGGAAATTGGTGAGGATTTCCAACTAACGAAGGACTCGTGGCAAATTGTATCAATAGCAATGGACCTGCAAAGCACTGGAACAATCAAGATAAGAAAGGTGACGTGGCCAAACGGTTACTGAAAATTCAAATTCAAATTTAGGAGGGAAGTCCAACTGTAAAAGTAACTTAGTGGAAGCAAACCACTTGGAGCCATGTTTGACGTTCGTGGAGGTTACTTCGACGGTTAGTAGAGCATGTAAATAGAAGAGAACGTTGACATTGGAGACACTAGATCCAAATCCAGAAACCAGTTCAATTACTTTACATCTTTCTTTCCAGTTATTTACTTTCTTGCATTGTATTTCAATTCCTCAGGAGTAGTTCTAAGTTAGTCTGCTTGCTGTTGTAATTCTCTTTCGAGGCTGTAAAAGTGCGAAGGTATTACTATAAACACTTGTTTACCTAATTAAACTCAATTTCTTGCACTGTTTTCTTCCTCCTTCTTTTCATTTTAAGTTATTTCTTCTATATTTTCTCCTACATACACTACTAGTAAAAGTCCTCTTCATTGAAGTAGAAAGAACTTCAAAGCAATCATCTGGTTAATTGGTTGACATTTATTACTTTTGTAAGGATTTATTGATCTTTGATGGCACGCTCTAATTACATTTCTAACTCTCAAAAGTCAAAAAAAAAAAAAAGCCAACAACTTTTGATATGACATTTCATTTTATTGGCCAAATTAACCTATTTTGTCTTTATTGACTAATTTAACTAAAATAGCTCATGCTAAACGAAGCTTTAGTGGGCTAAATTAGTTTCAACCTACTTTCCAAAGGAGGCCAAAATATTATATTTAAATCATAATCATTTTATTTTTTTCTCACAACTATTAAATCAACTATAAAAAATTAAAAATAAAAAAAAAAACGTCAATTATCATCCCAAATACAACCTTTTTAGCCAGGCAAAGATAGATAGCTAAAAAGTCAAGTAAAATAGTCAAGTTCCCAAACAGAGCAAGATAAAACAGACGAAAAAACTAATAAAATAAAATTTCACATATAAACCATAATCATTTCACTTTTTTTTCACAAAATTATGTAAAAAAAAAAGTCAAAAATTCTTCCCAAATAAAATTTTTTAACCAAGCTAAAATAATAATAATAATAATAATAATAATAATAATAATAATAAAGTTAAAAAAGTTCTTTCCATACAAAGGTTTTTTTTTTTTTTTTAAAACTTTTTTTTGTCTTTATTAACAAAAAGACTAAAAAGTCATACTTCAAACAGGGTTATTATATACGTCTTAACTTGTCATAAGTTTTAAAATTTAAATTTTTTTATTAATTATATAGGGTATGTTTGGTAACGTTTACGTTTTCAGTTTATATTTACAAAAATTTTATAAATTAGTTTTTGTTTATTTTTAGAAAAACATAAACTACAAACGCGTTTGGTAATTGACAAAATGTTTAAAAAAATTTAAAAATATAAAAAAGAGTGAAAAATAGTAAGTGGTGGCAAGTGGCAGCGAAAGACGGTGGTGGAAAGTGGTGACGGTGGGTGGTGGGTGACGGTGGTGGCTAGTGGGTGGTAGCGAGTGGGTGGCGGTGGCGGTGGCGGTGGCGGGTGGTGGTGGCAGTGGCGGTGGCAGGTGGTGGGTGGTGGTGGCAGGTGGGTGGCAGGTGGTGGTGGGTGGTGGCAGGTACGTGGTGGTGACGGGTAGGTGGCAGGTGGTGGTAGTGGGTGGGTGGGTGGGTGGGTGACGGTGGCGGGTGGTGGGTGGTGGCGAGTGGATGGTGGTGGTGGCGGGTGGTGGCGGGTGGTGGCAGGTGGGTGGCGGATGGTGGGTGGTGATCGGTGGTGGCGAGTGGGTGGTGGGTGGTAATGGTGGTTGGGTGGGTGACGGGGGCGGGTGGTGGGTGGTAGCGAGTGGGTAGTGGTGGTGGTGGCGGCGGCGACGGGTGGTGGGTGGCGGTGGCAAGTGGGTGGCGGATGACGGGTGGTGGTGGGTGGTGGCGGGTAGGTGGCGGGTGGTGGTGGTGGTGGTGGTTGGTGGGTGGGTGGGTAGGTGATGGTGGCGGGTGGTAGGTGGTAGCGAGTGGGTTGCGGTGAGTAGTGGTGGTAGGTAGGTGGTGGGTGAGTGATGGTGGTAGTGGTGGTGGGTGGCGGGTGGTGGTGGTGGTGGCGGGTGGGTGGGTGGGTAACAGGTGGTTGCTAGTGGCAGGTGGTGGATGGTGTGGTGAGTGGTGATGGCAAGTGTAGGTGGTGGGTGGTGGTGGCAGGTGGTAGGTGGTGGATGACAGGTGGGTGATGGGTGGTGGTGGTGGTAGTAGTTGCAAGGGGTGAGTGGTGGTGGCGAGTGGGTGGCAGGTGGCAGGTGGTGGTGATGGTGGGGGGTGGGTGGTGGTGGAAATGGTGGCGGGTGGTGGGTGGTGGCGGCCGCGACGGAAGACGGTAGTGGAAAATGGTGGTGGGTGGTGGCTAGTATTGGGTGGTAAAAAAAGAAAAAAACTGAAAACTCAAAATAGAAACACATTTTTTGTGTTTTCATTTTTTGGCCAAATTTATAAACTGAGACCACTGATTTATAAATCAAAAATTTTACCAAATAAGTTTTTATTTGAGTTTTTTAAATTTTTATAAATATAAATAGAAAACTGAAAACGTAAGTGTCATCAAACAACACCATAGTATATTTTATGTTGTCGTTTGGCCAGTGGATTGGAATTAAAAATGTATAAAAAGACAAAATAGATTGATCTCATTTGGAGACTACATATTTTAACTAAAAAGTCACTCTAAGTTATTACATCTCTAAATTATCAAATCATTTGTTTTATTTTTCTATACATCTTTTTATAAAAAATTAAAAAATTATTAAAATAGCAAGTTCCCAAGCTAGGCTAAATCAATAAAATAAAATATCTATTTAATTAATAATTATTTTACTTTTTTTTTATAAAAAATTTAAAAAGTAAAAAATTCTTTTGAAACAAAACGAGTCTTCGTTTGGAAACAGTTTTTTTTTTAAAATTTTTAACTTTTTGACTAATATATGATGTAAAAAAATTAGTATGTTTAGAATGATTTTTTAACTTTTTACGAAAAAAAGTGTAAAAAGTAAAAAGAAAAATAAATCTTTAAATTTTTTATATAAGTTTTTAGCTTTTTAATTCTTTAATGACTTTTTAATTTATTGATTAAAAAAAAATCATATACGAAACAAGGCCTTAATAAATCTAAATTAATTAAAAAGTCAAAAAAAATCAAATTAAAAATATAATTCCAAACAGACCCTAAATGTGGAAAGAGAGAGGCACCTCGGTTTTGTCAAATATTAGCATAAATGGTTTGTATTGTACAATCACATTTATGGAAAGAGAGAGAGAGATAGGGAGAGAGAGACAGACCGAGTAAATTATTAGTCGGTGTAGCCAGTAGTCCCCACATCCACGGATTCCACGTCTCTACGGAGCATGTGGTTGTCATCACCTGACGGAGAAATTATTTTCTACTCCTCGGATAATTCATAGTTATTTTATATTATATTTAATTTACTGAAATGAAGGCTAAGTTTGGGAAGACTAAATAAGTGCACTTTTTGACTTTTTATGAAATATGGGTTGGATTTGGGTTGGGTTTGAAGTGATGTGTTAGAGAGGTGATGTGACTTAAATAAGATGATGTGACTTAAATAGAATAGTGACTTTTTGACTTTTTAGATTTTTTGGAGGATGCCAAACTTGACCGAAATAGAATGATTTCATTATATTAGTTAGTAATAATTTTTATTTATAATTTAATTTTTATTATTTTTTAACTAATTATATGTATATATAAATATTTTAATAAAATGATAATTTAATTCCAATCAATTTCACTAAATCAAACACTCTCTTACTAGAGTCACTAGATCATATGAGCTTAAATTTAATACACTAGTTGATCAACTGAGATGGGATACAATGAAATGAAATGTGTCAATGTCATTTCATAGATTCTCCTAGAAAATAATTATTTTTTTTACAATGAAATGAAAAGTGTCATTTTGTTTACAATGATAACTCATTATTTTATTTGTAATATATATATATTTTAATTTTTAATCAATTAAACATGAAAATAGATATTTTAACAAAATAATAATTTTATTTCACTCTATTTTAGTAAATCAAGCACAACATAAATGTATCACCTATTTATCATATAGATTTGACTTCTGTCTAGTTGAACTTCTAACTGGACCAAACAGTTGAGATTTTTTATCAGTAAGAATCATTAAATGGAGGTTTCTTACCTATAAGAGTCATTAAACGAAAGTTTTTTTTACCAGTAAGAGTTTATAAAAATATGACTCAGTTAAATTTTTTCAAAAATTATTACTGGTAAGAAATTTTCATTTAATGATTTTTACTGATAAAAAATCTCAATTGCCTAATCCAGTTGAAAGTTTAACAAGAGAGAAACCATTCTCTTATCATATAACTATGATGGCAAGCGTGGCCACATATGAGAGAAATTATAAAAATTTATAATTTTAGATCCATAAATTTACCAATAATGATATAACAAAATAGTTGAATCTTATATAGTAGAGTGTTTAACAAATAAAAAGTTGACACTGATTATGCCATATCAGTGTGAGTTGAATTGTGAAAATATTATTTAGGAATCTCAAACATTTTTTAATAATTAATTAGTCCGAAAATATTATATGACCTTATTTTAGAAAGATTTTTGTTGGCATGTGCCTTGTTAAGAATTTGAAAAGATTGTAGATTTTATATTAAAGCCAATGTTATAAAAAAATATACAATTCTTTTAAAATTCCTTAGATTTCTCTTTAAAGACTCTAATTAACAAAGCTCTTTTAAAATTATCTATACTAATAGTGTGATAAGGGAGACGTAATATGATTAATTTATGACAAATCAGATTAATGGATACTTTTTAATACTCTCAATCTTTTTGCCTTCTTTACGGGGTGTTATTAATAAATAAATTTAAAAAATGATAAATTACACTCAACTCCTTAAATTTTGAAAAAAAAAATTAATACTATTAATATTATAATTTAGACATAATAACATGCATTAAACACTAATAAATCTCAAAATGTGATTTTGTGAACTATTTAATCTTTTTTTTTTCTTCTTATGAACCCAAAGGTCCTATTAAAGTGGAAATTACATAAAAGGTAGTCACTTACATGTTTAAGTATAATTTTTTAAGGATAAAAATGAGTTTATCTAAATGTAAAATCACACATTTGGACAATCTGCACTATAAATGTTTTGAATTTTCCTTCCTCATGGAACAAATCCCACATTATGAAAAAAAAACGTAACATTCTAATGTAACACTCTAATAACGTGACATTTTAATGTAACATACTAAAAAATTTCTGGGTGTACTTTTCCCAAACATAACAACGTAATACTCTAAAAAACTTCTTAATGTGCTTTTTCCAAATGTAACAACGAAACATTCTAAAAAAACTCCTTTGTTTACTTTTTCTAAATGTAATAACGTAACACTCGAAAAAAACTTCCCAAACGTAACAACGAAATACTCTAAAAAAACTTTTTAGTGTATTTTTTCCTCTTTAGTGTATTTTTTTTCCATACATAACACTCCAATGTAGCATACAAAAAAAAACTTCTTAGTTTATTTTTTCTAAACGTAACACTCCAATATAACATATGAAAAAATATTAAAAAATTATTTAATGTACTTGTTTCAAATATAACACGCACAATTTGAAAATTATACATTTACCTAAAACTTACTGACGAATTTTTGTACTATTTTTGGAATGATTTGAAGAATCGCATATCCTTTTTTAGAGTGCTACATTAGAATATTACGTTTGGGAACATTGATTAATTTTTTTTGTGTGTTACTTATGCTGTGTTTGGTTTGAGGATTTAGGGAGGGATTTGGAAAGGGAAAGGGAAAAGGTGTGTGAAATATAGGCATATTTTATTCACATTTTACCAACTTTTTCCATTTTCCTTTTCTAATCCTTCTCCAAATTCCTCAACCAACCACAGCATCAGAGTGTTACACTAAGGAGTTTTTTTGAAGTGTTATATTGGAGTGTTACGTTTGAAAAAAGTATAATAAAGATTTTTTTTTGAAGTGTTACATTTGAGTGTTACATTGGAGTGGTATAGTTTAAAATTATACATTTGCCGAAAACTTATTAAGGAGTTTTTATACTACTTTTAAAATGTTTGAAGAATTCCACATCTTTTTGGAATGTTTGAAAGATCTCATATTTCAAGTTATTTTTATACTTAGTTTGAAATATTTTCCAAATAAAAAAGATTCTCATATAAAAATTAATTCTAAATTTAATTCCCATAAATTTTGTCCCTTACCTTTTTAACACACAAAAAAAAAAAAAAAAAAAAAAGAAGCAAAGGAAACATAATGGAATAATGGTATAACCGTAAATCCAATTTCTAAATAATACATTAAATCTACATTTTCAAAATCAATAAGACTAATTGATTTTTAAGAAAATTTTTAAAATTAAATAGATTATCATTCCTCAAAATAAAATTTATAAGTAAATATTCCTTAAATTAAATAAAATAAAAATGATAAAGTATTGGAAATGGGCACCAATAGTGTCAAGAGCAAATTGATCTGGATTGTTTTCATCCCCCAATTATAACAATTGAATAATACCACAGTGGTCATCTCATCTCTCATCCCCAAGAAAAATCAATGGAGGAAGTGTGGAAAGACATCAGTCTCTCTTCTCTCCAACACACCTATAACTGCACCCACCAACTCAACTTCCAAGACTTCCTACCTCCTTCCACCACCAAAGACCCACCACCACCCACAAGGGTTTATGAACCCTCCTCCGCCAGAAGCGGCGGCCCCACCGCCTTCGGTCCCCTTGCGCCGCCTCCGGCCACCGTATTGAGCTTGAGTTCAGGTGGGTCCGATGAGTTGTTCTGTGGCCTTGAAAAGTCCGATCGGACAAGGTCACACCCACAATTGCAAAGTCATACCTATGGTAGAAATCCCTTGGAAGCTTTGGTGAAGAAAAGGGTTAATGAAGATAGTGATCGGCGACACAAGCGCTTGATGAAGAACAGAGAGTCTGCTGACCGTTCAAGAGCTAGAAAACAGGTCTCTCTCTCTCTCTCTCTCCCTATATGGTATTGACAAATAGTATTTCAATCTTCAAATTTTTTTATTTTTTTTTTCATTTTGGGTTTTTGGATTATATGTGAACGGGTTGAATTGAACATGTGGTTTAAATATTGTATATGGATTTTTTTGGGCATTGTATGCATAGTATGTATGTGTATGTGTATGATGTTATGCAGGCATACACAAATGAGCTGGAGAATGAAGTTGGACGTTTGTTGAAAGAAAATGCTAATCTCAGAAGACAACTAGACAAGGTGAGTCAAAATTCTAGTGTAAATTTAAATTTGGTTTACATGGGTTCTAACACTTCTTAAAATTAGTTTTTATGAGTGAGTAAAAACAGCAATGAAAAAGAAAAAAAAAGTTCCTCTTAGAAGATAAAGAGCTAGCTTGTCTCCAGTTCTCAATATAGAGGATTGGACTGTCTAGTTTAGACTTATGAGCTCACCATACATCCTATTTTGATAACTAGATCAGTTGATAATTCATATCTTTCTGTATATGTTATTCACAAATAAATTAAACTGATTTCATAACTATAATTATATAATTTTATTACATTTTTTTTAAAAGATAATAAATATTTATTTGACTAGAATATATCTACAAATATTATAAAATCACATGGTTATAATTATTAAATTAATCTGATTTATTTGTTTTTTTTTTATAATGATTTACATATAGAGGTTTAAAACATCAAGTAGAAAGTCAAGGGATCTAGATTTTGATCAAGAATCGGGTGTGATGAAAATTGAAATTGTGTATTGTGAGATTCAAGTGTAGAATTAATTTGAATCACATTGATATTTTTGAGTAAATTCTAAATTACTTTTTTGAATTTGTAGTAATCCTAAAGACCAACAAATCGTCAAATTATCAAAATTAACACACGATTCCATACTAGACGATTGAGGGTTAGAGAAACACTGTCTAAAAAATAAAATGTGTAGATCCGGTGTAACTCATATTACATCAAATTTTAATTTTTCACGTATTTTATTTTATTGTATTATAATATTTGAGCTATTTTTGGAACTCCTTTTAACTTTTTTCCAGGTTCAAAAGCAAAAACAACCCTCTTAATTGTTTTTATTTTTTATTTTTATTTGCTATATTTAGCCTGAAAGAGGTGTTCCTAGTTATTACCAAAGAAGGAACTACCTATGTTGTTGGTTGGGTGGGTTGCTACTTGATGTATTTTTATGTAATATTTTGTTTTGTCAAATGCAGTTTTGTTCGGAGGCAACTTCTGCGCAGGTTCCAAAAAAGCACACTCTCCAGCGAACCTTAACTGCACCTTTTTAAGAAGTAAGAATTTTTTCCATTTTAACATGATATTCTTCAGCAATTTTTTTTTTTTTTATATTATATTATAAGGAAACACTAAAAGGTTTTCTTTTTTGGACAAATTATATATACCTCTCTCAAAGTTTAGCTAAATTATAGATATCTCTTTGAAGTTTCGAAAATTACAGATACTCCTCTGAGATTTATATTTTTATAATAAATTACCTCATAAGGTTTATATTTTCATAATAATTTGCCTCTTAATTTGTTATGTAAATAGTACTTTCGGGAGTATCTGTAATTTTTTAAATCTCAAGGGGTATTTGTAATTTTGCTAAATCTCGAGGGTTATATGTAATTTGCCCTTTCTTTTTATGTGTACTTATTACATATTTTTTTGTAGTAAATATTACATACTTTTTTTAGGAGTTATGACAATTGTAGTTCAAAAATAAAATTACGTATTTTATGATAATATTACGTATTTTTATGATAATATTACATTTATTTATCAAAACAATTTCTAACTATAAAATATGTAACATTACTATAAAAATTTATAACTTCATTTTCCAATCACAAATTATTGTAATTCTTATAAAAAAATATGTAATATTTATTACAAAAATATATGAACACACTACGAAATAAAGTGTATATAGTACACACACTTTTGAAGGAATGTGCCATAAAATTTTCCCCTATTATATTATCATTTTATTTATCAACACACTGTATTAGATATGGATGTAAATGGTAAAATTCATTTTATAATATTATTTTAACAAATTAAACGGTAAACCTAATATGATATAAAAATATGATAAGTCTAATATTGGTGAGGAATGTTTTGTCTTTTTTATTCTGGATGACAGTAGTAGTATACAAATAAAAATTCATAAAAATATTTTTTACAAATGATGTGACTTATTGAAAATTTTTCACTATAAAACAAAATTTTCACAAAGATTATTTATATCTACAATAATACTGTTGTCATGTCATTTTCTGGTACTTACACTTATAAACAGAATTTTTATATAAAAATAATATACAAAATATTTTATGTTTTTTTTTTTTAAAATCAATACACTTGATGAGTGATAACATTTTGAATGAGTTTTATGTATAAAAATTGTATTTATATATATATATTTTTGTTGCTTTTAATTTGAGCAGTTTACCAAATGGAGAGAGAGAAAAGTCAATAAAAATGTAACAAAAAATATTTTTATCAGATATATGGCTGGAAAACAAGAGAGAGAGAGAACGAAAGCTGGAGGAAGAAAACAATGGTGAGTAAGGTGTTGGCATTTTTAATGACATTATTATTAGTGTGCAGTGAGGTATGTATGTATGAGTACATAAATATGTGCTAAGAAAGGGGTGATGAAGGGCAAGTGGGATTTGCTATTTAAAGACGTGCAGTACATGTATGATGGGACGTCATTATTATGAAGTTATTTAAAAATCTTTGTTAAATCTTATCTCTCTGTCTCACTCTTTCGCACCTTTTCGCCGTGCCCACCATTATGCCTATTAATTAATTATTTGCTTTTTGGGAGTCTCATTCTTTTATGGTGTCCCCTTTTTTTGGTTCTTCTACTATTAGGTTTTGTTAATGGCAGTTCTGAGATGTTTGGATTAGAAAAGGACAAGAAAAAAAAAAAAAATAGAAGTTGAATTGTAATTATATTTAATAAAAAAAATATCAAATCAATGACTATTTAAAAGAATAATTGCAAATCAGTAATTAACTTTATAGATACTAATAATTAAAATTTTAAATTTGTTCATAATTTTGTAACTTCCTTTTAAAAAGTGTACTGAATTCTTATTTTCCTTATATTTAAAGTCTGTGTCTCGCATTTTATCTATTTTTTTTGTTTTTCTTTTTAAATTTTAACTCAAATTTATAATCAAAACATAACTTAATAGTTGTCAACAAGCACCTTATAATGTTAAATTGTTTATAATTGTAATATTCTTTTTACATATTTTAACACGCCTTTTACAAATTTTTTTTTTTACACTAACAATAATTTTAAGAATTTTTTTTAACATTTTTCTTTCTATTTATCTGTTTGTTTTGTTCTACACTCACTTTATACATTTTTTTTTTGGCAACTTGATAAGTGAGTGGACCACGTCTATTATACGTATGTATGGATGAGCATGGTCTAAATTAATAGGAAAATGATGTGGATAAAATAATATAATAATGATATTTTTATAATTGTAAATGATAGTAATGGACATTTTTATTTTTAATAAATATAATTTAGACTTATCTTTTTGTGTAAAATTTTTGTATACAAATTATGTTTATTAGGCTAAGTTTGAGAAGACTAAACAAGTCATCGCCTTTTATCTTTTTATCTTTTTTGAGTTACATCAATCAACATTTTCCTCTCTACTTTTTTACACATCTTTTTTATAAAAAGTCAAAAAGTACACTTATTTAGAATATCCCAAACAACCCCTTAGTATTACTCAATTAAAAAATATGATAAATGACACTTTTACCCCTAAAGTATGGGCTATTTCTCACTTTAGTTCGGACAGTAATTATTCTTTCACTTTAGTCTTTAACATTTTTAAGTTTTTCCATTTTGGTCCATAAATCTGTGCCCAACCTAATCTCAAAATTATCCATACTCCCAAACCTATCCAATTTCAAAAATTAACTTTATTTGAAATGGATGAAAATAAATAAATATATATATATATATATATATGGTAGGTATATATCATTTGAGGAATAAAAAGGTTGTGAATCGAAGTATGAAGGGTAGTGGAGAAGATCAAGTGGTGTATTAAGAAGGGGGAGGCGGCCAATTGTAGGGGTAAGGTGAGCGAGTGTAGGCGGTAAGTTGCAGGAGTGGAATGGAAAGGTGCATAAAGGATGGAGGAGAAAGGGAAAAGTGAATAAAGAGTGAGAGTTCGAGTGTTGTAAGACAATATTTTTAGTGGAAGGTTGATTTGTCAAGTTATGAGTGAGAGAAAAGTAATATTTTAAAAACTAAAGTGATAAAATGGTTATACTTTTAGGAGTCAAAAGTGTAATTTACTCAATTTTGTCCTAAAAGGATAACCACCATGAGAACATGGACAAAAGTAGAAAGAGTTTGCTAGTTTATAGATCAAAGTGAGAATATGATTTAGGGATTTTAAGGACCAAAGCAAGAAATACTTTAGAGGTGAAGGTATAATTTGTCCTAATATTGAATACGTGGTGACACTATTTTATGTAATGTCATCAATCATAAATAAAAGAGAAATTCAATTATGCATACCCTTTTTTGGAGTGCACCATATGCCCCGTTATAACATTTTGTGATTTTTGATTGTGTTAAGTGATGTGTATTTATATGGGGTTTTGTTGCAGATTAAATAAGATGCGTATAACTTATTTTAATTTAAGAGTTTGCATCAGATTGTTTAATGCAATTTTTGCTTACTGCTTATTAAGCAGAAAATGCTTAAACAAGGTTTTTAAAAGTTGGTTATTTGAAAGTTGAGGAAAAGAGTTTTGGACTTCTATTTTCTGATTATTAGCTTTTCGCTTAGAATAAGTTGCACTTAGGGGTGTAAATTTGGCCCAAGCCCAGGCTCGAGCTGGCCCATGTCGAGCCACGCGGGCTCCTGCCAATATTCAGGTTGGCTTATGGGTTAGAAAATTAGGTCCAGGTCTAGGGATATTTGAGTCTTGGACGGGCCAACGAGCCTGGGCCTGGGCCTGGGCTTGGGCTAGGCCTGAATATTTTTTATTTCTATTTTTTCCATCAAAATTTTATTCATTTCCACAAAAAATGACATTGGGCCTTGGGTGGGCGGGCCTCAAGTGGGTCGGGCTTTGAACGGGCCTTGAAATGGTCGATGGGTGAGGCCAAGTGGGTTGGGCTCATAGGTCAGGCCTGCTTGGGCTGCCGGAAGGCTTCAAGCGGCCCATGGGCCCACAAGCCATTTTTGCAGCAAACATTGAAGCGATTAGGACCAAAATGTTTTTAAGTTATAATTCATTGTGGTATTTGGTGGGGGTGGTTGCGGGTTGGTTGCGGCTACAGAATCTCCAATTCGCCATTCGTCCGCCAAATTGGCAAATTAGAGAAAATCCATCCACATCTATTCGCAAATCCGGCGGATGCGGATTGGCGGATTGGTGGATGGATGCGAATCGGTTTGGCGGTTTAAAATGTTACAAATTTTCAACATAATTTAACATGTACACTTCCTCAAAAAAAAAAAAAAGTGTTGTGCATGCATAATATTCAACAGTGTGTTGTGTGCATGCATATTCAACTGCAATGTGCTGTGTGCATGCATATTCAACAGTCTACTTTACTGTGTGCAATGCATATTTTGTGTGATACTCAAATTATATAACAAACAAACAACAGTGTGTTGTGTGCAATGCATATTCAATATTTTTTGTGTGCAATGCATATTTGATTGTGCATGCATATTCAACATTGTGGTCAGATTCAGTTGTTGTGTGCATGCATGTACAACAAACAAACAACCAAAGCAATAGGCAGTAGGCACAATAAACAACCTGGATAGTGGGCGCAACAACACAACACAACACAAATTTTCAAAATACAACCATCCAAAATAAAGTATTACAATCATCCAAAATAAAATATTACAATCATCTAAAAAATTTAAAACATCTTAATACACTCATCCAAAACAAAATATTACAGTCATCCAAACAAAGCCATTGATTTCTTTGAGCCAAACAATGAGCTATCTAAACCTGCATAACAAAAAAATGAAATTATTTAATAAGGAAAACACTACAAAATCTTAAACTTAAAACAAGTAAACATATATTAACAACATTTAACAAATGAGAAGTATTTTACCAATGATATTAAACTTCAATAAAACTACTCTCCGGACTTGGGCTTGAACGTGAACTTGATTCTGAAACAACTACACATAAAACATAACACAACAAAAACATGTAAAGTGAAGATAACAATTTTCGAATAATACAAAATAAATGAAATTTAAAACAAAATAAATCATTGTATATATTACTCGAATCATATTGTTGTTCAAATTTTTCAACATCATCCATTGCTTGTCGAAGACATATTGGAAAAAGACCCAAAAGCGGTCGGGTCGGGTTTAATGGCCAAACTGGCAGATCACCCCAACACGACCCGAACCCGCGAAAAGCTAAAAATCTGGGCCCGTACCCGCTCGCCACGTGGCACGCATCCATCCAAACGTGGTCGAGTCGGGCCGGGTTGGGCGGGTCGGTAAAGAATTTGAACAACAATATGATTCGAGTAATATATACAATGATTTATTTTGTTTTAAATTTTATTTATTTTGTATTATTCAAAATTCCATAGCTTCACTTCATATGTTTTTGATGTGTTATGTTTTATGTGTAGTTGTTTCGGAATTACGTTCATGTTCAAGCCCAAGTCCGGAGAGTAGTTTTGTTGAAATTTAATATCATTGGTAAAATACTTCCTCTTTGTTAAATGTCATCAATATATGTTTACTTGTTTTAAATTTAAGACTTTGTAGTGTTTTTCTTATTAAATAATTTCATTTTTTTGTTATGCAGGTTTAGATGACTCATGGTTTGGCTCAAAGAAATTAATGGCTTTATTGTTTCTTTTTAAGTTGTTTTCAAAATGTGACTATTGGTTGAAATGAAACTTTTTTTGGATGATTGTAATATTTTATTTTTGATGAGTGTATTAAGACGTTTTTAATTTTTTGGATGAATGTAATATTTTATTTTGGATGATTGTAATACTTTATTTTGGATGGTTGTATGTTGAAAAATTGTGTTGTGTTGTGTTGTTGCGCCCACTGTCTAGGTTATTTGTTGTGCCTACTGCCCACAACTTAGGTTGTTTGTTTGTTGTATATGCATGCACACAACAATTGAATCTGACCACAATGTTGAATATGCATGCATAGTTGAATATGCATTGCACACAAAAAATATTGAAAATGCATTGCACACAGCAGACTGTTGTTTGTTTGTTATATAATTTGAGTATCACACAAAATATGCATTGCACACAGTAGAGCAGACTGTTGAATATGCATGCACATAGCACATTGCATTTGAATATGCATGCACATAGCACACTGTTGAATATTATGCATGCACAACACATTTTTTTTTTTTAAGAAGTGCACATGTTAAGTTATGTTAAAAATTTGTAAAATTTTAAACTGCCAAACCGATTCGCATCCATCCGCCAATCCGCTCAATCCGCATCCGCTGGATTGGCGGCTGGATTGGCGGACGAATGCGGATGGATTTTCTCCAATTCGCCAATTTGGCGGACGAATGACGGATTGAAGGTTCCATAGCCGCGACTGACCCGTGACCACCCCTACTAAAAAGTGACTTCTGCTAAAGCAAAATAGGAAAAAAAAGGTTATTTTCTATTGAAAGTGATGGTTCGTGAAACTTTTTTTTATTAAAACAATGAGGGTTATAGGTGATAATTTATTGATCATCTAGAATTATTTTCAGATCAAATGAGAATACCATTCTAACTTTTCTTCTTGCTTTTTTTTTTTTTAAAATTCAAATACTTTTATTTTGTATGAAATTTATTTTTATTCTATTTAAATATTTTATTGTAATTTTTAAATAAAAATAATTTCTAAAAAATCATATTTAAATTATTTTATGTGATTATAAAATGTAATTTTTTTAATATCAGCAGATTTGATGATCCCTTTTTAAAATGTGTATTTTTTAAAAGATTTAAAACAAATTCTATTGGAAAAACTTAAGCATATTGCTTTTGCTTTTGTTCATTAAAATTAAATTTTTAATTAATTTTATTTATTATTTTAAAAATAAATTAGCAGATAATTTTATATATTTATATATATTCAATTTTATTTTGATTGCTCAGATTATTTAGTGTGTTATTGAGTACTCCTAGATTGGTAAAGAACATGTGGCTTATGATTTTGTATTGAGTGATTGAGAACATGAGGGACTACGGTGAATGATAGTTAATGAAAGAGCATGGATACGTGATGCTTCGAGAATATCCAATAATTTTTCCTTTGGCCAAGTCTTCTCAAATTTAATTCGAAATTTTAAATTTCTACATAAATCCTCATCGAATTAAAAATTATGTTGCCCAATCTTTAAAAAATTCTAATCTTGACTCGAGTCATGTGGGTTGAACTTGCCCAAGTTTGCAACAGTGGTAAAGGGGTTAAAAGTTACATGATTGAGATTGTGACAAATTAAAAATTAATACATAAACTGTGGTAAAATAATGGAACTAAATTGTAGGTTTCAATCTTTTTTTGTTTACATAATTTACATATAAAAATCTAACTATTTATATAATTTTATATAAAAAAATATGTTATTAATTTTTTCACATTACGTGCATAGCACGGGTTTACCACTAGTTTTTCTAAATGAAATCAGATATATATTTATTGTATTTCATTAATCTATTCTTATAATCTCTATTATTATCATAGTATGAGATTTTCTATTGATTGATGCTATTGTGTGATATTATATCCAATATTTACTTTGATGTGCAAAATAGATTACGATTTCTTGTGTCACGCCCCCAAAAATTTATACAATAAAGATTCACTAACTTCCATTGTTTAATATAAATGTAAGTAAATCACAATATTAACATCATCATAAAATCTCCTACATTCGTAAATCATTAATGATCAAGAGATTTACAAAAGAATGCCCCACATGCGGTTAAATATTCAATATTCCTAGAATATGAATCTATAGCTTGTAGTAAGAAAGTTTAGTATGAATTAATGCCCTCAAGAGCTACAAATTCCAAGGCTTAAGCCTGATTACACAAAAGTGGTTTCATACCTATATACATAAAGCCCTTGGCTTGTCAAAAATATTTACAACAAAAGAAAAGAGCCTTGTGCTCTCAAAACATATCTTCACGCTTCTAACTTAGCGTGATCACTACATCTTTTGCTACACAAAATCCTATAGGGGTGAGCACAAAGCCCAGTAGGAAAACTTTAACAAAGTATATACATTTTATACAATCTCATGGGATGAATGCATATGTCAAATCATGTTACAAAAAAAAAAAAAAAATATATATATATCTTTATCTTTTGAAAACTTTGTGCACAATGCAATCTTGAAAATTGAGTAATTAAATAATTTCAATGTAATTTGACGAGATGGTAAATACGACTTAGGTAATCCATAAGATGATGTCTGCAAGTAGACATAACAAGGACTACTAAATCCCTACTTTACCGATAGCTAACTGGAAGGCACGTGGTACCTCCTCTGCGTATGTTTTCGGTCTTTCACCATGGGCACTCAGGCCAACTTAACCAATACCAACTACACCCGTATCCAGATTTACCAACGTATTTACCCCAAGACAATCAATATGATCTTGCTTCACAAAACAGTGCCATTTTTCCAATGCAATAATTAAATTCAATTACATCAATGTTAAAATGACACGGCAATGCAAAAATGTCCAATGCATTAACATAATCCATTTTCAATTTTCCCCACACAATTCTCCATTTGTGATCACTTTCCACATCTCTTATCAACGCAATATCATAATACATTACAAGAGATAAATAATACAACAATAACCTTCAAGTATTTTTCATATATTAATCATCAAAATATAACTCTAAAGGGTGATATAACAACCTCAACATTCATGTATTCTCCACATATTAATCTCTATTTTTTCGCTTGGTCATTTCAAGACCAACCAATAACAAGCTATACAACAAGCTTCAATTTTAACATTTCTCATTTTCTTTCCATGAAATTTCCTTATTATATACAATCATAGGAATATCTCAATCACATATTCACCATGAGACTAACAACCATAGATTTCATAACATCTTATCATTTCCCAAAATAAATCCCCAATTTCTAAGGTTTCCACTGCAGCGATCCCGGTATCGACCCTTCTTTCATGTTTTGCCACTTCGACTGGGCAAGTCAGGGATCAAGCTGCCCGGTCAGCTTGCGGGGGTCGAGGGGTAGCGCCCCTGAAGTAAAAATGCAAAATGCATTCGAAGTTGTTTGTCCGCTTGAGTGGCCGTTTATGCGCTCGAGCGGAGAATGTTTGATTTCAGAAGTTTGACCTGTCTGCAAAAGTACTGGGAAATTGTATTTGACGCTCGAGCGGACCGTGTTATATCAGTTTGTAAGTTTGATATTTCAGATCACTTTTGTATATCTCTCTCTCTAAAAACCTTTTCGTCTCCCTTCTCTCTACATTTCCATACGCCAAATTGGATCAAAACCTTGATTTCTCAAGATCCATTAGAGTTCTGCCATAGGTTCTTCATCAAAGTTGGTCAATTTCTCGAGGGCTTCGTTGTGTACGATGAAGATCTAGTTTCGACACCATTGATTTTGGGGGTTTCATCTCATTTCTTTTTCAAAACTTGAGGTAGGGATTTTATTTTGTTATATATATATTTTCACAAGATCTAGATGATTTTCGAAATCATCATTCGATAGCTTTGAAAATTGATTGTTAATTCAAGAAGTTGAGCGATTTTGAAAGTAGGTTTATCTCTTGTTCTTTTAAAATGATCTTATGGGTTTTGATCTTCGTTGATTGAAAAAAAGATGATTTTGAAAAGTTTTCTTTCAAAATATTTGAGGTGTATAGTTTTGGTGAGAAAACCTAGAATTTGGGGTTTTTTTTTTAAGAGACTGAAAATCCATGAATGATATTGTTATATTTATTTTGTGTGTCAAAATAAATGGATGCTTGGAAAATTTCTTATTTATATTTATATAAATGATGAATTTCAGGGAATATGAGAATTGTTGTTCATTTTGAAAATTATTGTTCAAAACGTTGAAATAGTCTTGAAATGACTAATTGTTGAGGATACTTGAGAAAATGAAATTGTGTTATTTCTTGGATGATGAATTGGAATAAAAATATTTATATTCATCTTGTGTTATTGGCATATCAATTCATTTGATTACATTAAACTTTGAAAGTTGATTTGAAAACTTGCATTGAGAAAAAAATGTTGAGAAACAAGTTTCAATGAATTGGTTTTGGGGTAAATACAGTGGTAAGTCTTGACAGGTGGTGTAGAGGAAATTGAATAGGTGTTGAGCCTTCCAGTTAATATTGGTAAAAATGACAGATTATAAGTGTCGAGCCTTCCAGTCAATGCTTGTAAAAATGACAAATTAATAGTACTTGTATAGTCTACTTGCAGACACCAACCTAGTGTAGACGTCCCCGAACGCCCCGGGAGGAACGAGCTCCCGTTCTGTTCATTTTGGGGTCACTACAGCTCAGGACTCTCAAATTTGTCACAGTTCTAAATCTGAACCAAAGAGTCCAAATCCGGCAAATCATTTTGAGAAAACAGATTTTGAAAGAAGTGCCAAACATGGACTGCTTTGCCAGATACAGAGTCGCCACCTAAATATTTTATTTTGGGAAATTTAGGAAACCCTGACTCGTTGCCTAAGGCCACGTGTCCGTCATCACCAAAGTTGCCTCGGCTCGGGAACTTGGGTACGATTGGGGAAGGTCACTTCGTGAGCACCCCCGCTCGCCCGATCAAAGATCGGCCTCTACTAACCATGATATCTATTTTTGAAAACTTTGTGTATCCTTATTTCGGTTATTAGCCTAGGTTACTATGTGATGCACACAGCATATAAGTATAGACTGGGTCGCCCGAATTGGAACAAAACATTTCATGCTTGTTTATTTGAAAGATGGTTCGCTACTCGCAAGTAGGCTTAAAATGCAGATTTTGCCACCTGCAGGTGGGTTTAGAAAAGATGGTTTTGCCACTATCTAGTGGGCTTAAAACATTTGATGATTTATTCCAATTTAAGTGACCCAACCTTCACCCACAGGCATTCAGGCAGATATATCACATAAGCAAATAGCCTCATGGTAAGCATGCTATTCATGGCAGTCACTCACACGCATGCAAGGATGCTAAAGCATAAAACTTACCAAGTACTCCAAGCCAAAACATAAACTACATTAGAAATCATGCATGATCCTTAAGTATACAGAGATGCCTAATGCAACACAGGCAAAAATGCAAACTATAGCAGGCTCGGCTATTCTAAACATGGCATATGGAATGCTACAACTAATATGTATTCAACTTGGAATTGAAATACAAATGCAGTTAGTATGATGCGCCGAGCCCGGTGCATGCAAAACAGATGAATGATGCAAACATGCTGTCATACTGTATGCTAATTGAAACATGCCCTAATCTAACCATCATAAGCAGGTAAATAAAAGGGAAGAAAGACGTGGGGTTGGAAGACATACATCACACTCACGCACACTTATTACAGTTGTGCCCCCGCACAGAGGGTCCGAATAAATAATACAGTCCCGAATAAAAGAATATTACAGTCCAAATAAATATTACAATCCAAATAATATACAAATTCCTAATTAATTAATCAAATTGACTAAGAAAACTGTAAAACTGGCGTGCAAGCCAGGGACTGCCTTGCTCCTGATGAATGATGCATGTCTGGGCTGCCTTGCGCGGAAATCCACTGGGATGCCCCAATTAGCCTCTGTTTACACCTTTTCTTGAAATGTGCACCAAACTCCAAAAAGTTACTGATTCTTCATTTTGCTGCAACAGAGAGCAGGAAAGGGGCATGGCAATGTATTTTCACAGATATATGCATGCCTCGATCCTCGTGCCACCAATCACGCATATCGATGCATGATGGCAGAGGAGTCGAAATGTGCAACTTAATATAGAATGAATGCACGTGTAAACACAACAAGAACCTAACTCCATCATGGGTAATCCGGAGTGTCGGTGACTGGGAATTGAGACACGTTCTGTCACTCGGAGTACGAAACGTACCTCGTTTCCCGTGCCCGGGCTAACTCCTATCCCGAACACGATGCAATATGCATGATATGCATGAATGCAACTAAGATACAGCCTAGTATGCACAATGCTATGAAAATGAGATGTCTCGAAATGCGTGCACACAGGCACGCAAATCGAGAAAATGACAGAATGCGATCTAAGATACAACCTAGTATGCACTATGCTGTAAAAAAGAGATGCCTCGAAATGCGTGCACACGGGCTCGCAAACCGAGAAAATGACATACGCAATGCAAATGACATGAAAATATGATATGGGCTTACACTAACATGAGAGAGCCTCAGCCACACTCACATAAGAGGCCGATGGATGAAAATGAAGTGCCTCGAAACGCGTGCACACGGGCACGCAAATCGAGGCAATGGCATATGCAATGCAATAGCATGAAAAATGATATGAAAACATGCTAATGGAATTTCAGCACTGAAATGTGGGGGAAAACAGCCCCGAAATGAGGCGAAAGTGCACCCGATGCATGGAATAGTCCCGAAACATAAATTTTGGCACCCGAAATGGCTTATAGCTATACCAAATATGCACAATATGGACATGCAATGAATAGACAGTAGCAAGGCAGCCCCAAAATTAGCATTTTACCAGTACAAATCATGGCCAAACAGCAAGCAAAGATAGGGCAACAATGGCATGCAAAAATAGGGGCCAAGAGAGAGTAATGAAACAAGTGGTATATGAAAAACCCAACCTGAAAAATTCCCTTCTACAACACTGAAAAGGGACCAAAAATATGCACATTTACAGTTTATGGCAGCCCCAAAATCAGTATACAAACATGCTAGAAATGCAATGCAAAATGAGGCTCAAAAGTGGCCATAACACAAAGTATACAAAATATTCAACAAAAATCCAAAGACCCTTAATGAAACATGACAAGGGGGTCAAAATATGGCTGTTTTCAGTTCGGACCAAAGTCCAAAAACAGCAACATCAGGGGCTGCCAAAGCATGCAAAAATGGGGACCAAAAGAGAGATATAACATGAAGTGTATAAAATATACCTCAAACCATGAAAGGCCCTTAATGAAATATGAAGAATGGGTCAAAATAAGACTATTTTCAGTTCTGTAAAATGACCAAAAACGGAAGCACAAGGGGCTGCCAAGGCATGAAAAAATGGGGACCAAAGAGGGATATAACATGAAGTGGCAGATGGAGGTCCCAAACAGTGATGAGCCCTTCTTCAATGTTGAAGAGGGGCTCAAAATAAGCCTATTTATAGTTTACATCATGCTCCAAAACAGATCACAAACAAGATAAAAATACTACGCAAGATAACGGTATTTAAGAAGGATATTGAAGCAAGTGCAATATGGGGGGCTCAAACAGTGTTGAGTCCTTAAGAAAAAGTGAAAAAGAGCTCAAAATAAGGCCACTTTCAGTTAGGGCCGGAGCTCAAAACAGCAAACATGTATGGCTTATAAATGGTGCAAGAAATGGACCAAAAAGGGGGAAATGCTACTCACCCTTGAAGACAAGTCTTTTGTTGCTTCTTGGCTTGAGAAGTGGTGCCTCTTAGCTGCTGGAAAGCTTCCCAAGTTGCTGGAAATGGAGTGGTGGTGGTGGTGCTTGGTGGTGATGAAGAAATGAGGTGTAGGACTTGGATGTTTTGAGAAAATGAGAGAGATAGAGGGAGATTTGGATGCAAGAGTTGAAGGAAATTTTTTCTAACCCTTAATACAAGAGATGGCAGCTGGTTATATGGACCAAGGAGAGGGGGAGCATGGAGGGAAAGGGTAGGGGAAAAGGACCAAGTCCTTTCCCCAAAAGGTGTCCCCCAGATGTAGATATTTCTGGGGGACAACAGCTATACAGCTGTAAAGTGCATATTGTGAGGATTAAGGCCGGCCAACTTTCAAAGCTGCAGGTGGCCGGCCGGCCACACCCCCTAGCCGGCCGGCTAGGGGTCAAAAAGGTCAAGTTGATTTTCTGGCCGGCCACCACAAAAGGTGTCCTCCCAGGTCCCCTCATCACAACCCTGTGGTTCGAATTTGGAAACTGTAAAACAGGAGAGAGAATATGCCATTTTTAGGAGGGGGTCAAAAGGGTCAGGTGAAATTACTGGCCGGCCACCAACTTTTAGGGTCCTCCCATGTGTGTACATCACAAATATGTGGTTAAAAGTTCAAGAAAATGGCCCAGGGGTGTTCAACATTGGCTCGGAAGTGAGAAAAACGGGCGTCGGAGGGCGCCGGAGGATATATAACTGGTTGCTGAAACAATTGCTGGCCTCCCACCCTTCTACGGCCTTCTTGGTGATGAAACAGAGGTACTTGCCAAAAATGAACGAAAACCGATGCAAAACGAATGCTCGGGGGCCAAAACGTGCAGTTCGAGGCCCCGAAAACTGCCTGTTAAACACCGAAAGTGGTATTTGACCACGAAGTGGGTCTCTCAGACCTCAGTGTCCCTCAAAAGGGAGAAAATAAGATGTATGCCAAAAATCAGAGCAAATGGAGATGGTTAAGCGGTCCCGAACCGAGGCACACGGCCTGACGGCTCCGAAAACGGGGAACCGGGCCCCGAAATGGGCAAAATGGCCTATAGCCACAAAATGTAGCCCACGGCCACTGAGAGATGGTCTACAGGACCTCTCCCTCCCCTCAGGAAAAGAAACAGAGAAAACCGAGCCTGGTTCGCAAACCGAGGTAAGGCACAGAAGAGGGTTCGGAAGTCCGGAGGCAGGGCTCACGGCCAAGACTCTGAAACTTCTGAACGAGCACATTTATGCAATATCACCAAGCGCTCAACTGGTGACGTCTGAGTCTCAAGGTCGGTCAAAAATGGGGTGTCTACACCTAGGGATTACCAGAGTCGTATTTACCGCTCTTGAAATGAATTGTTAAGTTTTGAAGAATTGAAATTGCATGACATCATTGAGCATTATGGTTTTCAAAGACGAAGATATGATTTTCTTTCAAAAGGGACATAGCATGGCATGTGCATTTCATCTCTTGAGACTTGTATAAAATGTATATACTTTGTTAAGGATATCTTACTAGGCTTTATGCGCATCCTACGGGATTTTTGTGCACGAAAAAATGTGGTGATACTGCCTAACTAGAGGCGAGGAAATGTGTGTTAAGAGTACGGGACTCTCATTTTGGTGTGACTCCGTGTGTAAGCCAAGGGCTATATGTGTGTGGGTTTGAATAACCGTTTTGTGTAACTATGCTAAAGTCTTGGAAACTTGTAAACCCCTTAGGGGTATTTATTTGTTTATTTACTTGTTATTGGATTAATGTATTGTTGCATGAAGAACTATTGTATCATGTAATGTAAGTTTGGAGATTTATATTCGGTTTTCCTTGAAAGAGCCGTGATTGTTGTATTATTATTTGGGCTAGAAATTTGGGGCGTTACAACTTGGTATTAGAGCTGCCGGGTTTGAATACTTGGAGCTCGTGGGAAGTGGTTGTTTAACCACAATGGGTTCATTTAGCATGCTTAGGAAGTGTTATGTATTTTGTGACTATGTAATAACATGCTTATGTGACTAAATGGGTTTGAGATTGGACTTGTGGGATGTTGTTTGCACCTGTTAAATTCCTTGAGGACTTATTAGAATGGTAGTTGATCAATACTCATTCTACTAAGAATTCTTAGTTTTTCGTGGGACGGATTTCATCGTAAAAGAATAGTTCGTATGTGTTTACATGACTAAGTGCTTATGTGGAGTGAAATTGAATTGTGCATATGGTAGAGAAATATATGAAATTGTTGTAGTTGAACGTGTAAGTCAAGTTATGAGCATATATGAGTTAATGTGCTAAATTATTTCCCTTGTGTCCTTTATTAGGATGTCAGGAAGGGGTCAAGTCCGTGGTGGTAGAGGCGGGAGGCGTGGTAGGGCTCGCTGAGGTGTGCATGAGGTACCGGTCCATAGGGTTCCAATGCAAGAAGAAGGATTCGGTGGGTACGGTCAAGCTAATATGGCTGGTAGGGCTCGCTGAGGTGTGCATGAGGTACCGGTCCATAGGATTCCGGTGCAAGAAGAAGGGTTCGGTCAAGCTAATATGGTCGAGCAAGCCGGCCAAGCTAATGTGGCCGAGCAGGTGGGACAAGCGGGTCAAACCGCAATTGGGGCCCTAGCTCGAGAAATGGCAGGGGCTTTAAGAGAGTCTATGAACTTGTTGAGGGTGGAGAATCAAGCCCGAGAGAACACCGCAAAGTCAAGGGCAAGTTTTCTTACTAGAGAGTTCTTGCGGGCCAAACCAGATGAGTTCCATGGTGGCCCCGAGCCCAAGAAAACGGATGAGTGGCTCCAACAAACTGTGAAGATATTTGAGATGCTTCACATCGAAGATAGTGAACTAAGAGTGACTCTAGCAAGTTACTACCTTAAGGGAGACGCTGGTCAATGGTGGAAATATGCCAAGGGTAGAGTGGAGCCGTCATGGGAAGCCTTTGCGGTTGCTTTCCAAGATAAGTACATGCCTCCAACTACTAGGGAGAGATTGAGGCAAGAGTTTAAAGACCTTAAACAACTTGATATGCCCGTGGCTGAGTTTGAGGCGGTCTTCTCTAGTTTGTCCAGATTTGCACCAGAGTTGGTGGCAACGGAAGAGCGCCATTGCATTGAATTTGAAAAGAAATTGAAAACAAAAATTATGTTCAAGCTTGTCGGAAATATGATTCGGGAATATGACCGTCTTGTGGAGACGGCGACACATGTAGAAATTTCCATACAAGCCGAGGAGAAGAGGCTTCGGAGTTCGAGGTCTAGAGGCCAAGAGTCTCAAGGAGACTATAGAAAGAACAAGAAGAGCAGGAACACCTATCCATCCTAGTCACAACCACAGCAGTCTAGATCCACTTTTCCTTTGCCTAGTGCGGGCTCGGGAAAAAGTGCATCGAGTAGCTTCTCGTGTTTCAAGTGTGGCCAACCGGGTCACAAAGTCTTCTTATGCCCACAGAAGGGAGGAGGGCAGTTAATGTTACCACCGCCTAACTGATCTCAAAGTCAGTCTCAGTCTTAGAATAAAGGTCAAGGGTTTAATTGTTATCAGTGTGGTCAGCTGGGCATATGAAGAGAACTTGCCCACAGTTGGGAGGCGCATCTGGCGTTTCAGGGTCGAGGCAGACTCAGAGCCACCAGCAGGCCCAATCAGTCCAAGCTTCGTGAGTTAATCAGGGAGCCACTTCGGCTCAGTCAGTACAACAGGCCTATGCTTCGAGAGGGAAGCACGTTAATCAAGGGCCACAGGGGCATGTGTATGCTGTTACTGTGCCAGAGCAGTTGCCAGAATCCTCAGTTGTGAAAGGTATTTTTGTTGTGTGTAATTCTTTGGCTAATGTATTTATAGACATAGGTGCGTCTCATTCATGTATATCTACTGCATTTGCTTTTGTATTGGGGTTAGAGGTAACACGGTTAGTGCCTCCACTCAGAGTAGAGTCACCAGTTGGGGGTACAGTTGATTTAGACCGGGGTTGTCGTGATTGTGAAATAGAAGTTGCGGGGCGTCGACTTCTGTTTGCTTTTGTGTTGCTAGATATGTTGAGTTTTGATGTCATTTTAGGCATGGATTGGTTGTGTTCTTATCAAGCTGTGATTGATTGTTACCGTCAGAGAGTTACGGTGTGCACTTCGGGTGGTGATCGTTTCTATTTTCTAGGGAACCGAGTTGATAGAGCCTTGTGGCCAGTTGTTGACCTCGGAGTAGGAGCAAGCTTAGTGGCCTTCTTGCAACTTTCTTGGATAGTGAGAGTGACGGGGCTTGTGTTGAGTTACCAAGGGTAGTTTGTGAATATCTGAATGTCTTTCTAGAAGATCTTACTAGTTTACCACCTTATCGGGAGATCGAGTTCTCCATTGAATTAGTGTCTGGCACGGCACAGATTTCCATGTCACCGTATAGATTTGCACCCGCCGAATTTCATGAGTTGATTCAACTCCAAGAATTTCTAGACAAGGGCTTCATTCGCCCTAGTACATCGCCTTGGGGAGCGCCGGCTCTCTTTGTGAAGAAGAATGATGGGTCATTGCGGTTGTATATTGATTACCGCAAGTTAAATAGAGTTACAGTTAAGAACAAGTATCCTCTACACAGAATAGATGATTTGTTTGACCTACTTAGAGGGTCTCGTTACTTCTCAAAAATAGATTTGAGGTCAGGGTACTCTAGGTGCGCCCTTGGGCTTTATTGCTACAGTTCGGACTCAAATGTCACGGTTCTTAATCTGATCTCACAATGTGTGATGTGAGATTGATAAATCACCAAAGAGTCCAAATTCGGCAAATCGTTTTGGAAAACTGATTTTTGTAAAGAAGTGCCAAACATGGACTACTTTGCTAGATACAGAGTCGCCACCTAAATATTTTATTTTGGGGGAATTTAGGAAACCCTGATGTGCCGAGCCCCGTGCATGCAATACAGATGAATGGATGCACGCATGCAAGCATAAGGTATGCTAAATGAAACATGCCCTAAAACTAACCATCGTAAGCGGTTAAGTAAAAGGGAGAAAGAAATGGAGGTCGGAAGACATGCATCACACATACGCACGCTTATTACAACAATACGCCCTCTCGAGGGAGGGACCAAATAAGAAGCTAACTAGCTAATCTAAGCTAATTAAACTAATTATTACACAACAAACTAATTAACTAATCCTAGTTAACTAATTATCACAAAACGAATTGAAATAGCTAACGCATTAACTAATTAAAGTACAAACCAAAGCAAAAGCTAGCTATCAAAGCATGGAAGCTATGGAAAGCAATAAAAGCAGGAGGTTCTCGGAGGGAGAGGACTGGATGCATGCTCGGTCGCCTCGTTTGGAAATCCAATGCGATGCCCCGATTTGCCTCTGCTTTCATTTGTCCTCAGAAACTTGCACCAAGCTCCAGAAAGATGAAACTCCATCTTAGGAATCCTGTGGGAGGGTGGCCGACCACTTTTGGTCCCTAGAAACACCTGCCGATCACTTTTGGTTGTTGAAAAACCAGAAAAGTGGTCGGCCAGCTACTTTTTCTGGCTGGCCGGCCAGTTGTTGCTGCTGTACTATAATTTGTTGCAATAGAGAGCAAGAAAGGGCATGACAATGTATTTGCAAGATATATGTGCACAACCACTCTCCCTATCATGTGATAAACTCAAGGGGGTATGGTTCTCGACCCTTGGGCCACCAATCACACATTTCAATGCATGATGGCCAAGAGGGGATGTTGCACGATTCAGTATGAAATGAATGCACAAGTAAACACATAAAGCCTAAAACTCTATCATGTATGATCAAGAGCGTCGGCGACCAGGAATTAAGGCACGTTTCATCACTTGAAGTATGAAACGTCCCTCTTTTCCCGTGTTTGGACGAACACCTATTCCAAACACAATGCAACACATAACATGGCATGCTCAATGCAAACAACAACTTAGCATACTCAATGCAATGTGACATGATCAACTTAACAAAGCTAATGACATGCGAATGATGCTAATGCATGCATGCACAATGCAATACAATAAGGACAACTTATCAATTTTAGAAACATGCATACTCAATGCGAAGAACAACTTGGCATACACAATGCAAATAACCGCATGGCATGTACAATGCAATGTAAGATGACATACTCAATGCAATGAAACAATATGGCATACTCAATGCAATATACATGGCATAATCAATGGACTTAAACCAAAAAGGGGGTAGACCTTAGTCATGCCCAAATTAGTGGCCATTGGTGATGAAATGAAGGCACATAAAGCAAGGCATGCATGCACAATGCATTGGCCATCAAAGAGGCCAAAGAGCACAACTCTCAAGAGTGCTCAATGAGTGATAGGAGTGGAAGTGTAACAACACTAAGTACACTGAAATGAAGCAAGAAATGATGCCAAATCATTCAAACAACATAAGTAAAGCATGCTAGGGTCCTAAGGCATGAAAGCTAGCAAAGAGCAACACAAAGGAGGCATGCAATACTTGGCACAAATGCATGAACTAAGCACGAACAAAGCTCAAGTAGGTCACAACAAGGACCAAAACATGCTGAGACAAGGGCTCGAAGGCCTAGGCATGCAAGCATACGAGCTAAGGCCATAACAAGGCCATAATGCATAACCTTTAAAAGCATTTAAAGCATGAATGAAGTGGGAACATAAGCATGCTATAAGCGCTGAAATGACATGTTAAGTGATGCCAAATCATGTACACAACACAAATGAAGCACGCAATTGTGCTCAAAGCTTGAGGCAAGCAAGAGCATTTGTACTACAAGTATACAAAACATGAAGCATGTGACCAAGGCAACCCAAAACAGTCCTAGAACATGTTAAAATGAGTCTAAAACATGTATGGAAGTAGGCCCAAATATGCTAGCATGAAGGGCATGAAGCATGGTGAATGCAAGACAAATAAGGTGAATTACACTACACCTATTAAGACCAAGCATGGAATGACTTAAGCAAAAAAATCAGAGTTATATCATGGCAAAATAACCCCAAATAAGCACTGAAATGAGAGCTCGCAAGCTATGGCATAAAGGCATACACAATGATTCATGTTAAGACATAAAGGGGGAAACCCTCCAATGCATTGAATGGGTGATAAATGCAAGTGCATGGCCATGAAACATGGATTGAAATCACATAACAAGTGATGCCAAATCATTGAAATAGGCCAAGCAATGCATGCTAGTGGACTCAATACACAAAGCTAACAAGCTAGCTTGAACCAAGGCTATACAAAGAAAGTCATGCATGGCCAAAACCACCAAAATCAGAGCTAAAGCATGTTAAAACATGAACAAAAGCTTCTCAGAGCTAAGCCAAAAGCATGCTAAAATGACATGTTACAACATGATGCATGTTAGGCTATTTCATGGGATTGCACTACAAGTGCAAGGAGCATGCAAAGGCTAACCAAACCAAAACAGAGTCATGACATGGCAAAACATCACCAAAAACATGTTGAAATGGAAAGAAAACAAGTTAGAATGACATGCTACTTCATAAAGCATACAAAGCTAGTTTGTGTGATTTACACTACAAGTGTATTAACCATGCATGGAGTGACCAAAGCAAGTAAAAACAGTGGTATGCCACAGCAAAATAACCACAAATACAAGCTAAGATATGGTCTACATACACTTAGTAAAGATGCTCAAACATGAGGCATATTAAGGCATGTATAGAAGATGCAAGGAGAGGGGATGGCCCTCCCCTTCTTAGGACCTTAAAACACCATCTCCACCACTGAAATCCCATTGAAATCCCCTTGGATTTCAGTGGTGAGAAGGCCAATACAAGGTGATCCCGAAGCTCATAAAAAAGGCTAAAAAACAAGGCCAAACAAGGCATAAGAGGGGGTAAACAACCCCAAACACAAAAGTGATCTCAAACAAACTTTTTAAGCATGCAAAAATAGAAATTTTATCAATTATGAGCTAAGCTTAAAACAACATGTAAGATAGGCTAAAAGCTTAAGCAAGAAAGGGGGATTTAAAGGTCAAAAGCTCACCCTTGAAGACCCTCTTTATAACTGCAACTCCAGCAGGTTTTTCAAGCTCAAGGCAATCTAAGAACACCAAAATCTGCCCCTAAGCAACTTAGTAGGAAAAGGATGGTGTTTGAGTGTGTGTTTGTGTGTTAAAGTAAGACAAATCTACATTTTTGAATACAAAAATGAAGAACAAGAGTGATATAGAGACAAAGCTATATGTAACTCTCTTGGGGAAAACTTCTGAACCTGGAGGATGGAGGAGGAGCCTCCCTCTTATAGAAGAGCAAAGCCAAAGCTTCTTGGAGAAGCTAAGCTTGAATGCCATCCCTCCATACACTGTGTATGGAGGATGGCTCAAATGCTTTCCAGC
Organism: Camellia sinensis; assembly: GCF_055761805.1. NCBI lineage: Eukaryota > Viridiplantae > Streptophyta > Magnoliopsida > Ericales > Theaceae > Camellia > Camellia sinensis. The sequence continues at coordinate 23,068,900 of NC_138966.1, forward strand.
TGTGCCAGCTGTCCTAAAATATCTCCAAAAAAATGCCAAAAAGCAGCCGACCACTTGAAGTGGTCGGCCTGCTAGTAAAAGTGGTCGGCCGACCACGTTAGGTGGTCAACCAGAGCAAAAATTGGTCGGCCATAGGTAGGAGAGGTCAACACACTAAATGCAAGGTGGTGTTGTGGTGGCCGATCAGAAAAGATGGTCCAAAGACCAAGAAAGCCAGTTATCTAACAAGAAAACTAGCTGGAAAAAGGAAAAGTGGTCTCCAAGGAGAAATACTGGTCTCCCACCCTTGTACCACCTTCCAAACAAGGAAAACAAGGTTTGTAGAAAAAACAAACCAAAGCGGATGCAAGACGAGAAATCGGGAGGCAAAACACGCGGTCGAAAGCCCCGAAAACTAGCTAACGAGCACCAAAAGTGGTATGCAACCACAAAAGTGGTCTCTCGGACCACAGTGTTCCTCTAGACAGAGGCAACAAGGTGTGGTTCAAAAACCACGCCAAACGGAGAATATTAAGCGGTCCCGAGACAAGGCGCGCGGCCAAAGGCTCTAAAAATCGAAAACTAGTCTCCAAACGGGAAAAGTGGCCTACGACCACGAAAAGTAGTCTACGACCACAGAGAGATGGTCTACAAGACCACTCCCTCCCTCCGGGAAGGGAAAACAAGACTTGGTCCGCAAACCGAGCCAAAGCACAAAGAGTTCCGAGGCCTGGAGGCAAGGCTCTCAGCCAAAACTCCAAAACCTCAAAACGAGCACAATATGCACCATCACCGAGCACTCAATCGATGACGTCTGAGTCTTAAGGTCAGTCAAAAATAGGGTGTCTACAGTTGCCCCTCTTTGATAGAACTCGGAAGTCACAAGTGACGGGAGTGAGTGTTAAAGCGCAGAGATGACCCATTTTTGACAAGGCCGAAGACTTAGACAAACAGGCAAGATAACAAAGAAATATGCCCGCAGGCAGGAGCAAAATGCAAGGGACATGCACAAAGCCGAACATAACTTATGATCATGCAAAGAAAGCTGTAACGAAGCAATTATGCAAAAATAAATGCAACAGTTTAAGCAAGCGAATAGGAACAAAACTACATTATATGCAGAAAGGATGTAAGAGAATTATACAATTCTCACTACATCTTCACGCGGAGAATACAATACCGTTGGGTTCGTCTGGTCGTTCCAGCTTCAAATGAACCGTACATACAATATCGTGCCTACGAAAGAGAGAAACTTAACAGGTACAATATTGTTAGAAACATGCATAGCAATGCAAGTGAAAAGTGCGTAATAACGCAAGTCGAGGGATGCATGACAATGCAACCTAAGTGTGACGCATAACAATGCGGTATGGATGCAAAACAATGCAGCCGAAACGAGCCTGCCAACACAAGTAGTGAGTGTATAACAAAGCAACAAGTGGTGTACATAACAGTGCAAGTGAAACATGCGTGACAACGCGTGCGAAAAGTGCAAGATAATGCGAAAGAAATGCGTAACTTCAGATGCATGTTTGAAAGGAAATGCAGAAAGAGGAAACGTAAGCCTTAACAAGCGTAATTTAGCGATGGCCTCCGATTTACCTCTCAGAAGGGCCGTAAGATACCTAAAAAGGATATATCTCGCTCTTTGGTCGAGTGACGATGAGGCATACATCGAAGACTTGAATCGGAGTTCCTCAGGGACATTTTTGAGCCGAAAAGTGTACTTTTCTTGTAGTGTCTCGAGAACTGGGGACTCCAATCATCACCAAAACACACAGGGAGAACAATGGAGCTCTGAAGATCATCTAGGAAGCTGGCCGACCAGTTATAAAGTTGGCCGACCAGTTGTCGCTCACCAAAGTGGTCGGCCGACCAGAAAAACTGGCTGGTCAACCGGTTTACAGAATTTCGGGGCAGTTTGGTCTTTTAAGCTTCGGTTTTTTAAGTACACAACTCCAAATCAGTTTGTATCATACCTCCAAGGCCGAAATACATTCTTCTTGCTCCCTAGACCCTTTTCTCTCTCAGATCTGCACTCTATACGCATTTTCCAACGCCCCACGCGAAGTTGTTTCGCGAAAACTTTCAATTTTCTTCGATTTACACCGATTAGAATTTGTTTTCGGAGCCTCTTTCTCCATTTTCACCACTTGAGGTATGTTTGTCTCAAAGTTTGGCACCTTTTTTCGAGCGTTGATTTTTGTTGACTTTTTGCGATTTTGGCTTATTTCGCTCGTTTTTGCATCGTTTGTAGATTTCTTCAGATGGCCGATGATATTCCGTATGGCGGAGGCTTTCCATATGCAGAGGACGAGCCCGACATCATACCGTTGCCTCCGAGGATACGACATTCGATCCTGAGGGGTACGACCCAGAGGAGCATATCCTTCCTCCTAGCACCTTCTACCACTTTACGGACTTCGCGCGGCGGGCACCTACAGACTTGCTGCTGCGGGAGCCGAAGTCCCATCTATCTCATCACGCGCATGAGGTACGTACTACATTTGCACATTTTCTGCGATGTATTTTCGCTATGTATCTTGTCTGCTTGTCATGAACATATTCACGTACACAGCACTTCACTCATTCTAAACACACAGTTCATAGATAGCATTCTGTTGACATGGCACACAGCTCACTACACAACGTTTGGTTAATTTGCGCACAGCTCATTTGGGCACACAACATATTTGGGCACATAGCATGTTTGAGCACACAGCATATTTGGGCATACAACTCATAACACTGCTCAATCTGAACACACAGTCCATAACACAACGTTCTGTTTTGTTGGCACACAGCTCATAACACTGCTTAATCTGAACACGCAGTCCATAACACAGCATTCTGTTTGATCGACACACAGCTCACAACATTGCTCAATCTAAACACGCAGTCCATAACACAGCATTTTGTTTGATCGGCACACAGCTTATAACACTGCTCAATCTGAACACGCAGTCCATAACACAATATTCTGTTTGATTGGCACACAGCTCATAACACTGCTCAATCTGAACACGCAGTCCATAACACATCATTCTGTTTGATCGGCACACAGCTCATAATACTACTTAATCTGAACACGCAGTCCATAACACAGCATTCTGTTTGATCGGCACATAACTCCTAACACAGTACACCTTTTGCATTTTGAACATACAGCTCGAACTTTTGAATTTCTGAATACGCAGCTCATACTTTTGTTGTGAACACACAGCTCACATTTTTGAAATTTGAACACGCAACTCATACTTTTGTTGTGAACATGCAGCTCACATTTTGGAAATTTGAACATGCAGCTCAAACTTTTGTGGTGAACACGCAGCTCAAACTTTTTTGTGGTGAACACGTAGCTCACATTTTTCAAGTTTTGAACACGCAGCTCAAACTTTTTGTGGTGAACACGCAACTCACATTTTTTGAAATTTTGAACACATAGCCCAAATTTTTTGTGGTGAACACGCAGCTCAAATCTTTTGAAATTTTGAACACGCAACTCAAATTTTTTGGTGAACATGCAGCTCACATCTTTTGAAATTTTGAACACGCCGCTCAAATTTTTTGGTGAACACGCAGCTCACATCTTTTGAAATTTTGAACACGCAGCTCACATTTTTTTGAAATTTTGAACATGCAGCTCAAATTTTTGATGAACACGCAGCTCAAATTTTTGGTGAACACGTAGCTCACATCTTTCGAAATTTTGAACACGCAACTCAAATTTTTGGTAAACACCCAGCTCACATTTTTTGACATTTTGAACACGCAGCTCAAATTTTTGGTGAACATGCAGCTCACATCTTTTGAAATTTTGAACACGCAGCTCAAATTTTTTGGTGAACACGCAGCTCACATCGTTTGAAATTTTGAACACGCAACTCAAATTTTTGGTCAACACAGCTCACATTTTTTGGTGAACACGCAGCTTACATCTTTTTTTGAAATTTTGAACACGCAGCTCAAGAATTTTGTTGTGAACAAGCAGCTTACGTTTTTTTTTTTGTTTTTGAAATTTTGAACACGTAGCTCAAAAATTTTGTTGCGAACACGCAACTCACTTTTTTTTGAAATTTTGAACACGCAGCTCAAAAATTTTGTTGTAAGCACGCAGCTCACGTTTTTTTTTTTGAAATTTTGAACACGCAGCCCAAATTCTTGTTGTGAACACGCAGCTCACGTTTATTGAAATTTTGAACACGCAGCTCAAAATTTTTTTTGTGAACACGCAGCTCACGTTTTTTGAAATTTTGAACACGCAGCTCAAAAATTTTGTTGTGAATACGTAGCTCACGTTTTTTGAAATTTTGAACACGCAGCTCAAAAATTTTGTATTTGCACGCAACCCATACATTTGATTCTGAACACGCAGCTCATACATTTGATTCTGAACACGCAGCTCATACATTTGCATTTGCACGCAGCCCATACATTTGATTCTGAACACACAACCCATACATTTGAATCTGAATTGAATACATCTATTCATTCTGAATGCAGGTGTCCTTCCGTTTCACACGGGGTTATGGATCTATCATTGCAAGGGAGTGGTATGCGGAGCTCCCGGATATAGTCCGACACATTGTGGATGAGGTAGGGTTTGGCCTATTCTGTGTAGGATTGCCACGTCATCCAGCGAGTAGGACCCTCCTAGGCGCACTTGTAGAGAGGTGGTAGGACACCACTAACTCCTTCTATTTTTCAACTACTGGGGACATGACGATGACCCCATATGACTTCTCCATGCTGATAGGCCTTGACGTGGCAGGCCGGCCGATCCCATACGACGCAGATATGGGCGAGTGAGAGGCCGCTTGGATTTATCTGCTCGGAGCTCATCTGCCGATCGACAGATCATTGGGTAGGGTCAGGTACACCTGGTTTGCCGAGCAGTATAGGGGGACTTCGCCCCAGACCATTGAGACCGTACAACAGTACGCCCGGGGATTCTTGATGTTCCTCCTCGGGACCACACTGTTCTCCGACAGGGGGAACACAGTTGGGTTTTATCTGCTTAGTGCTCTGGTGGACCTATCACGGGTCAGTCAGTATGATTGGGGTGGCGCGGGCCTTACTGCCCTTTACTGCTACATGAGCGCGACCTCCCGTGAGCGGGGGACCATAGTTGGAGGCTACTGGCGAGCCTGGGAGGTACATTCTGCCCTCTTGATTTATAGTTCTGCTTTAGATTATCTGTACACTGCACACGGCACACATTACATTCTGTATTCTATATTCTACACTTAGTATTCTTCATTTTCAGTATATTCTGCACTCAGCTCTCTGCACTCAACATTCTGTATTTTTCTGTACTCGCATTTTGTACTCAGCTCTCTGCGCTCAGCATTCTGTATTTTGATTCTGCACACAGCTCTCTGTATTCTCTGTACATTCTGTATACTGCACACAGTATTCTGCACTTAGTATTCTGTATTTTTTGTACATTCTGTATACTGCACACAATATTCTACACTAAGGATTCTGTATTCTTTGTACATTCTGTATACTGCACTCAGTATTCTGTATTCTTTGTACATTTTGTATACTACACACAGCATTCTATACTCAGCATTCTGTATTCTCTGTACATTCTGTATACTGCACACAACATTCTGCACTCAGTATTCTATATTCTCTGTACATTCTATATACTGCACACAGCATTCTGCACTCAGCATTCTGTATTCTCTGTACATTCTGTATACTGCACACAACATTTTACACTCAACATTCTATATTTTCTGTACATTCTGTATACTGCACACAACATTCTGCACTCAGCATTCTGTATTCTGACGGTCACTGTCTTGTCTTTTACAGCTGTGGGTTTATGCATACTTCCCAACGCTGGCTCCTGAGCTCGAGGTTGAGGCACCACTTGAGATCCCCTACTCGTGCAAATTTGAGGATTGGTGCCGGCCGAGGCCCCGGCAGACTTTGCCCTTCCTCCGGTAGTTCTTCGATACTGTATGGACGACGGAGGTAATCCTGAACTCTCAGTTCTTCATGCTTTCAGTTTTGATTCATCTTACATATTTATGACATCTAATCAATTTATGCACTTGCTACCCGCAGGTTAACTGGCAGCCTTGGATAGCCATGCTAGGGAATCCTCGATTTCTGTTTGCTGGGGCATGGGGCACTTCGCGATACAGGGTTCTGCTTGAGGGACTGGTTGGCAGAGCGTGGTTCCTCAGAGAGCGCTTCACGCGCCAGACGATGGGGAACTCTGATCAGGACATCCCCTCATTGCCTCCACCAGAGATGCGGTCTGCAGGGGATCTCACACCCCGGAAGACGGAGGACCTCATGTTGGGTATTGACGCTGTGCTTTTCCTGGAGGAGGGGGATTATGTGACATATCGCTATACGTACTTGATGCCTCCTTAAGTCGCGCCCGAGCTAGAGGCATTCCTTCGACCAGTGGAGCCGGCACATCGAGGGGTGGGGTTGGATGGATGCCCTCTACTTGCCAGTATGTCAGATGGCTAGATCTTCCGACCGGGCTGACAGGTTGGGAGTATGGGACACCATACCAGATCCTGCTAGAGCCTTCGCGGCCGAATCACCGATACATCAATGACCCTGACTCACCACTGGTATGCTTTACAGTCTTCATTTATCATTCAGATATTTAGACATTCATTCATTTACTAATGACTTGAACTTGTGTGTGCAGCCTCCCAGGGAGTATACTGAGGGGTTACTCGGAGTGGTAGCTTCACTCGAGGGTATGGTTCTGAGGAGGGAGACAATGCTTTGTGCCTCTGGGGTTCAGGTACTTTTCAATTTCCTCTCATTTATCATGTTTCTGATGACATATGGAAACTGAACATTTCACTGTATTGATTCATTCCATGTGTAGAGCACATCTGACACATCGCATTCACACACTATATCTGCATGTACCCACTCTATGTGATTCTTGCATCTGTATCTGATATACATACTGGCTGACACATTCAAATTGTCCTTTTCAGGTCCCGCCACTACGGACTGGGCCATCCAGGCCTTCTCGAGCAGCTAGAAGAGGAGTCTCAGCACGCGGCCAAGGCGGACGCAGAGCACCTGTCAGTCAGGATGACGAGGAGTCTAGCGAGGAGGAGGAGTTGGCACATCCTCAGTCTGAGACATCTGCAGGTAGGGACGATGACTCAGGTTCCGGTTCGGAGGACGGAGGCGACATCGAGGAGGCTTCCGAGGACGGTGACTTCGATTCAAATGATAGTGCCGGTGCCGATGGCGCGGAGGCTACTCAGCCGAAGAGGGTGAAGAGGGCCTCTCGGTCTTAAGGTTGATGGCACTGACGCAGATGTTCCTGCTTTATTTTTCTTTTTACATGTAGTTGTAGCACATTGTACAACTTAGGCAGTTTTATTTTTCTTTCAAAACGTGTACCCTTTTGTAAAATGTTGTAAAAAGAACCTATGATGGAATGAAAATGACTTTTCGTTCAAAAAAAAGTGTTGTACTTGTATTCTGAGCATCGTATCGCACCATTTTACACAAAAATGAATTTGAATGAAAATTAAACACTGTGTATTGCCAAGTCAGGTAGTGAACCGACGCAACAAACTAAACAACTTAACTCATTAAGAAACAAAACGTTAGCAAGTACAACTCGATAAGCAACGAGCAACAACTCGATAAACAAAGAGCAACAACTCGATAAGTAAAACTTAACAACTCGATAAGCAAAAACTTAACAACTCGATAAGCAGAACAACTCGATAAGAAAAATTTAACAACTCGAAGAGCGAATGCATTTTGAGACAAACAAATCGACAAAATGCATCCGAAACAGAGGTAAACTTGGACCTTCAGTACTCTCAACACACAGGAAAGCTAGAGACTCCCTTCTAGAGACAAGAAATAGCTGGAAACCAGCTTTTGCACATGGCTGAACACTTTTAGAGCTTGTCGACCAGTTTTTCTGTCTGCAGCCTAAAAAAGTAACTGGCCGACCAGAAAAAGTGGTCGGCCGACCACTTATCCTGGGAACCTCCAGTTTCGTGACACTTGTCCTCCAAACAGTGCCTTATCCTCCATAAAGGTTCCAGTTTTGTGGTTCCCTCATTCCAACTCAGTTTTTGCACCAAAATGGAGGCGTTTCTCATCCAAAATCTCACAAATTAGATTGTTTCCTTGGATGGCTCGGAAAAGATGAATTTTCAGGGCTTTGGCATAAATGCACTGTTCACGTAGTGCCGCACCCCGCTGCATTTTCCGTTTCTCCATGCTGCGACAAGGTTTTGGAACCCGGTGACACGTCTTTAACTTTGGCAGGCAAGAGATGTGTCCCACATTTGAAGACTTCCAAGCTTTAATGGAATCCGAGTGCGAGGAAGAAATTTTGCCGCAATTCCGCTTTGGCCACGTCCAAGCCTTAGGATGGATATGTGGGCTCACTTTGCATGACGCTCGGTCATTGACTCACGATGGAGTGCTGGATATCCCCAGCTTGATTTGTCGATTTTCTAATGCCGGGGACCGCGACGACCATGACTGGCAGGGTTATCGGCGACATGCACTTTGCTTGTGCATGTTGTCTCATTTCTTGCTTGCCCTAGGCTCTGGTGGGTTTAGCACTCGCTTGATTGAAGTCGCCCAAGGCTTAAGAGAGGGCAAGAGCTGCATCGCCATGACATTAGCTGAGACATTGATAGGCTTGGATGGTTTTCATCGTCGGGAGACAGCTAGGTTTGCGGGGAGTCCACTACTATTGCAGGTAATATTTCCCACCCTATCTCACATATATTTCTCACATTACTCGGCCCTCAGGCTCGGTTTTTCTCTCAAACCCTTTTCTCACTTTTTCTCTTAACATACACCTCTCTATTCTTTAATCTCTCATTTTTAATCCCTCCCCAGATATGGTTGGTGGACAAATTGAAGATTGTGGACTCCTACCCTGCATATTCAACTCGCAGCTATTTCTTCCAACGACGTCTAGTCGATGCCCCTGATGAGGGATGGTGGTTTGACTAGACGTGCAGTTTGTCTGCAGACCGCATTGCTTGGCGGTGCCCTTGGCTCAATCTGCCGACAATAAGCTACAGCATGACTCGCCAGCCTGGGATTCAGTTGATTTGCTTGACACACTGTGTGTTCTATTTTCCTTTCCGGTTCTGGCGCCAGTTTGGACATGATCAGACTTGTCCAGAGGAGGGGATAGAGTACCTTACTACATTTTTGGTCCGAGGCGCGCAGCTAGCTCAGTATGCCACGACATAGAGGACTAGAGAGCTTCTGGCCCCCGCTCCCACTTTCAGTTGTACTCTCTCTGATGAGTGTGTAGCTTGGCTTTTTGAGGAGGCGCAGATTGGGCCTACTATAGCATCAGAGGCTTCGACCAGCTCTGAGAGGGGGCGTAGGAACACCTGACTATGCCCCAGATTTATTTGCTTTAATCAGAACTTTCAAGTTTGCTTATGAATGTAATGAAAAGCAACTTGAATTTGTATTCAAGAGTAGGAGAACTCTGTATTGAAATCAATGAAATTGAAGGTTGTGGGTACTGAAAATTTCCCGTTTGGTCCAAAAATGGTCTAAGTTGTAGAAAGATTAATTTGAAGAAAATCAACTTTTATTAAAACTTTTCAAAACCATTTTCGATATGGATCAGAACTGGACACGCCTGAGATGTGTCACTGAGATGAACAACCCCAGATTCCAGCAACTGGAAAGTTGTCCCTAGTCTGAGTAGCACTGCACTGTAGATCACAACCGAGCTCTTGAACGCAGAATAGACCAAACATGATCACATGGACAAAGTTGATCGGGGAAGTGTTTATGGCTGGACTTCAGAATGAAGTTGCCTACGTATCCCAATGATGGGAATCAAGCCTTACGTAGTTCATCTCGGGTTCACTCGTGTGTTAACACTCTCTTTTTGTGCTCTAACTTTTACCAAGGCCGCCCTTTGCGGGTTTTCAACCTTGCGAGCTCAGTTTTTATAGTTTCAAATTTCTCATACTCTAACTTTTGCCTAGGTCACCCTTTCGGGTTTTTGGCCTAGCGAGCCACTCAAGGAAAATATTTCTTCAACTTGTCCATGTTGATCGGTTGGGAGAACTCTAGACCATTTAGGTCCATCAGAACGACAGCTCTGCCTGACCAGATAGACTTAATAATGTAAGGGCTAGTCCAATTGGGTCTGAACTTGCCCATAGGGTCATGGATGGGAGCTCGATTGTCTTTGAGCACTAGATCCCCTTCCTTCAAATTTCTGGACTTAACCTTCTTGTTGAAAGCCCTGGCAATTCTGCGTTGATAACCCTGAACATGGTACAGTGCTTTCAGCATTCTTTCATCAAATAGCATGAGTTCTTTGAACCTGCTCTGCTGCCAATCTGCCTCAGCTATTTGACACTCAGCCAGTACTCGTAATGACGGAACCTCAATTTCGATAGGCAAACCAGCCTCCATCCCATAGACCGAGGAATACGGAGTTGCTCTGGTAGAAGTTCGAATTAAAGTCTGGTAGCCCCACAAAGCAAATGGCAACTTATCTGGCCAATCCCGGTAGGTTTCCACCATCTTCTGCAATATGTGCTTGATGTTCTTATTGGCGGCCTCGACTGCTCTGTTGGTTTGCGGCCGATATGTAGATGATTTATGGAAAGCCACGATATACTTATCCAACTAGTCGACCACCTCCTTCTTAAAGTGGGAACCATTATCTGAAATGATCTCGTTCGGGACCCCGTAGCAACAGATGATGTTGTTCCTGATGAACTTTGCAACATGCGACGCCTTCAACACTACGTAAGATTGGGCCTCGACCCACTTCATGAAGTAGTCTATCGCTACTAAAATATACTCATACCCATTGGACCCTTTTAGAGTGACAGCTCTAATCACATCAATCCCCCAGACTGAAAATGGCCATGGCGAAGTCATGTTTTATTGCTTCGACGGAGGAATGTTCATGTGATTTGCATGGATCTGACATTTGTGGCATCACTGAACAAAGCCAATACAATCCTCCTCCATGGTGGACCAGTAGTAACCCTGTCTAAGGATCTTTCGGGCTAGCATCACCCCGTTCATGTGTGCTCCACACTTTCCTCCATGGATGGCCTCCATCAGGCGCTTGGATTCCTCAGCATCAACACACAGTTTATGCATCCCGAGATGACCTCTCTTGTACAGTTTACCCCCCGCAGACGATGAACTGAGCAGCCATTCTTCGAATTGCCCTCTTATCTTTGGCATTTGCTCCTGGTGGATACGCCTTTTTTTCTAAGAAGTTCAAGACATTGTAATACCAAGGATTCTCATCCTGTACTTCATCTATGGCAGCAAGTAGCTCGTAGGCCGGCACAAACTTCTGTTCGATGATGATCGAACGCATCTGGACTCCGAAAGGGATGTCTATCATGAAAGATAGAGTTGCTAGTGAATCTGTGAACCTGTTGTTCTCTCTTAACAGATGGGCAAAATTCAGCTTCTCAAACCGAGGAATTAGCACGTCCAAGGCTTGGTGACAGATTTTCATCTTTTCTTCTTTGACTTTCCAATCTCCTTTAGCTTGAGATACAACAAGGTTCGAGTCCCCGATGACGTCCAACTGTTTTGCCCCTAGTTCTAGGGCGGCTTCTAAACCGGCAATACATGCCTCGTACTCTGCTTCATTGTTCGATACTTTGAACCGGAGTTTGAATGCTAGGGGTATACGAGAATTATTAGGTGCTATCAGCAACACCCCTATCCCATACCCATATTGGTTTGACGCTCCGTCAAAGTACATTGTCCAAGTTTCGTCTTCGATACGCATGATGGCCTCGTCTGGGAATAGGTACTCAACTGCTTCATCCCCTTCAACTGGGTGATCAGCTAGGAATTCTGCTACCGCTCTCCCTTTTACTGACTTGCGCGTCACATACTTCAGATCAAATTCGAAAAGTAGAAGCAACTAACGGGCTAGCCTACCCGTTAGCGCTGGTTTCTCGAAGAGATATTTGATGGGATCTAATCTCGAAACTAGTATTACGGAGTGAGCTAATAGGTAGTGCCGCAGCTTCCTGGTAGCCCATACCAAGGCCAGACAAGCCTTCTCCAACGGGGTGTAGCGGGTCTCGTACTCCAGCATTTTCTTGCTCAGATAGTAGATAGCCCTCTCTACTTTGTCCTTAGACTCTTGTGCGAGCATGCAGCCCATTGTAGTTTCAGTCACTGAAAGGTACAGAATCAACGATTTTCCCGGCTCAGGTGGTGACAACACAGGTGGGTTCTGTAAGTATTGTTTGATCTGCTCGAAAGCTGCTTGGCATCAACCGTTCTATTGGAATTTCTTTGCTTTCTTCAGGAGACCAAAGAGTGGTTCACAAGTCAAGGTTAATTTTGAAATAAACCGTTTTATGAATTGCAGTTTACCCAGAAAGCCTCGCACCTCCTTTTCAGTCCTTGGTGGTGGAATTTCTAAGATGGCCTTGATTTTGGAAGGGTCGGCCTCGATGCCCCTCTGTGTGATCAAGAACCCCAGCATTTTCCTTGTTGTAACACCGAATGTACACTTCTGAGGATTCAGCCGCACCCTATACTCTTTGATCCGTTGAAAGAACTTCTGCAAGGCGGTGTAGTGGCCCTCTCTTTCTTTGGACTTGACAATCATGTCGTCCACGTACACCTCAACCTCCTTGTGGATCATGTCGTGCAATATTGTGGTCGCAACTCGTTGATACGTGGCTCCAGTATTCTTTAGCCCAAACGGCATTACCCTATAACAATAGGTTCCCCACGGGGTGATAAAAGCAGTCTTCTCCCGGTCTTCGGGTGCCATCAATATCTGATTGTAGCCAGAAAACCCATCCATGAACGAGAGCAACGCATGCCCTGCAGTGAAATCCACTAACTCATTGATATGCGGCAGAGGAAAGTTGTCCTTTGGACTGGCTTTATTCAAATCCCTGAAGTCCACACATACTCGAATTCTGCCATCTTTCTTCGGCACTGAAACAATGTTGGCCAACCAAGTTGGGTATTCTGATACCAGCAGGAACCTTGCGTCAATTTGTTTGGTGACCTCTTCTTTGATCTTGAGAGCCCAATCAGGGCGGATTCTTCTGAGCTTCTGTTTGACAGGTCGGGCCTTTGGGTCAAGAGAGATTCGGTGTTGTACAATCTCAGGATCGATTCCAGGCATGTCTTCGTAGGACCACGCGAAAATATCTTTGAAATCTTTCAATAAAGCGACTAAGCGCTCGTGCTCCTCCGAAGACAACGTGGACCCAATCTGGACCAGCCGCGGGTCCTTTTCAGTACCAACGTTAATTTGGGTGATTTCATCAACCAAGGGTTTAACAAATCTCTCCTGCTCTTGATCAAGCAAATATTGCAAAACCAGAGGAATTTCTTCCTCGTCATTTTCATCAAAATTTTGAAAATCCTGATTCATGCAATAAATAAGGGCACAGAAAAGTAATCGAAGGCCACAGTCGCACCATTCTTATTAAGTACTTCCAAGTCGCCTGGTTCCTTTGTTACAACAGACTCAAAGGAAAAGGAAAAAGACGACCGAGACAGGATTGTGGCATCCGGGTTATCACTCCCAGGAATACCGGACTCAGACTCAAACGAGTTGGAACTTGATTCCGACTCACAAGACTCAGTGGAATCAGATTCCGGCTCACTACCTGACCCGGTGCTGCTCGATAAGAAGCTTTCCTCGTATTGCCAGACGAGGGAGGGTACAATGGATGCATCCAAAATATTTGAAGATGGGCTTGCAGCCGTTTCATTCCCAATCATGAACACTTAGAGGTTATTCCCCAAGCACTCATGTACGATCGGAGGATCTGCAAGTAGACAAGCTAGTGCTACCCCCGTTTCAATCTCTGCTTCCTCGAAAACCTCCTCCTTACACTGCTTAGCCTTAGCTATTGGGTTTGTTTGCTCCTCGGCAACGTCATCCCCAGACAATTGTAAGTCGAAGAAGATCTCAAATCCTGGCAAGCGCCGCCTCTCTGTATTCAACCATGGCTCTAGAAAGCCACAGAACGGGAAGTCCTCCCCCTCCCGGACAAAGCGTCCGTTTAGGGTACCCCGGATTGGTCGGTGCATCAACTCAAAATGCCTTCCCATCTGCTTAGCTCTGGCCTCTCCGGCCATTTCTTTGCCTTTCCTCACCTAGTCCTCCTTGGTAGGCAAATAACCTAGACCAAAGGTATGTGGGTCATGCGGCACTCCGGCTGATACTGCAACGCCTTTCCGGCCACTGCGCCCTAATCCCATCCCGGGGATGTGCTGTAACTTGTTCATGAGATACAATGATTGTGTGTTGACATAAAGCCCCTCATCAATAGCCAGAATGTTCTGTACAACCCGGGCCTCGGCTAGGGTGAACCCTGACAGGAACACATCCCCCACGCCATGTTCGATTTCCAGTACTGGTGTAGACACCTCTGGCGGCGGATGGATTGACGAATTCCCAAAAACAATGGCCACTCCCTTCCCGTAAGGGTATTTCAACATCTGATGAAGGGTGGAAGAGACTGCCTTCACCTGGTGCAGCCACGGCCGCCCTAAGAGTAGATTAAAGGTTGCGGGAACGTCCAAGACATGGAAGTCAATATCGTGTTGTCCTGGACCGATCTTAGTTTGAACCTGCATAGTCCCCATCACTTTTCTGCTGGTGTTGTCGTATGCCCAAATCATCTGGGCAGTGGGTACAAAGTCCACCGGCTTCAATCCAATTGCATATGCTATCCTCGACGGGCACACGTTAATGGCGGATCCTGTGTCGACAAGAACCACCGGTATCCACTTGTCACTACATTCCACAGAGATGTAGAGTGGTTTGTTATGGTTTGCGCCCTCGGGCGGTAGTTCCTTATTGGTAAAGGTTAACGTCGGGGAAGTTCCTCCCGGAAAAACCAACCCTGCCAGCTGTTCAGGCGTGGTGTCAATTGAAAGTTTGGCTCTGTCCATTGCAGAAAGGACAGCTTGTCTGTGTACTCTTGAAGCCATAAGCATTCCCTAGATGGAGATGTCTGCTTGTATCTTCTTCAACTGTTTCAGCACAGCCTCCTCTTCGAATAACTTTTCTTTCTGTTTCTCTGCCTCCCTGTCCTTCTCGGACACCTCTGGTTGATCTAGGTGTGAGGGCTTGAAGTACCGCCCACTCCTGGTCATGTGGTCCACCTCTCCAAGATACCAGGTATCATCCGGTTAGTTGTTCCCCCAATCTTCGTCTGTGTGGGCGAGACATAGGTCGTCGTCCTCCCACCACATTCCTTCGGCCATCGACAAGCAACTATCTAGTTCCATTACAATTGTTCCTGTGCCCACAACACATTCTATTTTTGTACTCATAGCACATTCCGTCTCCACAGGGGCTTTGGCCTTTCTAACTCTCTCTAGATCTTCGATCTTCTCTTGCTCAAACTGTTTCAGTGCAGCCTGTTGTTCAACATCCTCTGTACTCAAACTGTTCTGATCCTGAGCAAAATTCTTAACGCCGGTGCTCTCCGGCGGTTGCTCCTGATTCCCGGCCATTCCGGCCATTACTGATGATATTCTAACTCCTGATTGCCCCTGGTTCGGCTGAAGTTGTTCAATAGCATCCGGCTCGTCACTGAGCCACCCTGTAGCTTTTGCTGACGCATCTAAATCAAACCAGTTGACGGTCACGTCCCCTGTATCCTGTTCGTTGAAGAATTAAAGGTTGGCGATATCCTCTTCCAATTCTGCTAGGTCACCTAGCCCTTTATTAGGTTCATCTTCCCTAACTACACTGATCTCTGCCTCTACTGGTAATTCCATCTCTGGCTTAGGTTGATCCGTTAGTGTGATATAACCGCTCGGGTTGTACTCAAATCTGACAGACCCCTCAGGCTCTGAATCCTCATTCTTCTCTGTTCCCAAAGTGATCCCTGTTCTATCTTCGATGGCCACCACCACCGACTCGGGTTGGGTTTTGGAGATGTCCAACATGCACAGATCCGTGCTTTTTGGAATGAACACCTCCTGGCTTGGGTAGGTGAGAAAGGGTGATATATATGCTAGGGTCGTATGACATAATCCCAGTTTGGATTAGGTTAATGCGTTTGGGAGGTGGAGCTTGGTTATGTGGTGGAAGAGGGTTGGTTGTGACGTTTGGTTTCTGCGGAGGCATAATCACCCTGTTGTCGATGAGGTCCTGAATGTCATGACGTAATCAAAAACATTGGTCAGTTTCGTAACCATGTTGTTGGTGGTAGGCACAGTACTTTGCTGAGTTATGAGAGGGAGGAAGCGTATTTGGCAATGGCCGCGGCTCTAGGGGATTCAAGTGCCCTTTCTTGATCAAAACCCCTAAAGCTTTGGACAGGGGCATGTATAGTGGGGTAAAGGTTCTTTGGCCTTTGGGCGTATATCTAGCTGTTTGTGAGCTACTACTGGACGTACCAGTGAATGGGGTAGCTGCAAGGGTTTTGGGACGGTTGGTGGTGACCATTCCTACATCTGAAGATCTACTAGCTGCAGCACTGCTTGTGCCTGCATTTGTACTGCGGTTGAATGCCCTCTTGGGCTGCTCTCTTTCAGGGTCAATCTGACCTTGTTTCATTGCATCCTCAATCTGTACCCCAATCTCATGTAGGTCTGTAAAGGTGGGGAGGGGGAGAACTATCATTTTCTGCATGAGCTTGGGTTGGAGGTTGCGCACAACCATCCGAATTGGATCCTTGTCAACGGGCCTGATAGTTATCATCGAGGCCTTGGCTCTCCAACGGGTTACGAAGTCGGAGAAGCTCTCCTTCGGTTCTTGCCTAGTAGTCTTGAGATTGTGAGTTGTGACCTCGATCTGTGTATTATAGGAATATTGAGCTATGAAGGCCTCAGCCATCTCCTCCCAACTCGTCTTAACGGAGTCTTCCAATTTGGCGTACTAAATGGATACTACACCCGACAGGGTCCAGCCGAACAAAGAAAGCTTCTGCAATTTGGAAAGGCCCATCGGCCTAAGGATATCTGAAAAAAACCGCAGGTGTACCATGGGATCCCCAGACCCATCAAAGCGGTTGATGTGTGGCATTTTAAACCGATCTGGCAGCGTCACGGTCGAGTCGGTATACCCATCCTCTATATCTGGAATGGATTTCACACCTTGAGACTTTTTGAAAAGCTTTTATAGCTTGCTTACTTTTAACGCCGTTGGATCTACCTTAAACTCAAACGTCGAATCCACTAGGTTGGTAGGTGTTTTAGATAGCTGGGGTAGAACTGGGGGCGGAGCTGGCCCTGTCAGAACGTCTATATTTTCTTGGACATTTGGCGTCTCCCCAAGTATTGGAACTCTGGGTGGGAGAGGAGGTGTGTGCGAAGCAGATGCTTTGGTTTGCTACTGTAGTTTGGCAATTAAATCTGCCTGTTGGGTTACTACCTCGGCTTGACGTGCAGATACTTTTGCCTGACGGGCAGCATCTTGCTGCATGGTTTTCATACTTTCCTGGAGCTGACGCATCATCTCTTCCAAACCTACCATATTTTTTGGATTGGACTGGACAATTGGTATATCTAACTTTGTAGTAGGAACTGAGACCTCAGCCCGACCGTTCAAAAACCACTGATCTGACAACCTCTGTACTGATACACTGCGCCTTCTTGGCCTCCGCCTAGCAACCGGGGGTAAAGAAAGAAACACTGCTTGTCCGTCTATTAGATCCCTGGATTGATTGAGTCTTCGACCTCTAACCCAGAGTGCTCGGGGAATATCTGCCTGGTCAGATGCAATTGTGCTAAACTACCTTGCAAAAAGATAAATAAAGCATAATAAATAAATAAATGACTAAAAAAATGAATAGCATAACGACTTTAAATAAACACAACACAGTTGATATTTGCGAGCTCAAGCACACTATTCTCAAACACTGATTGTTGTTGCCCAAATAGCTGCCCCAAAATTGAATCTGATACCCGCAAATATAACTGATTCTCAAAATACTGATGCCCTCAGACCTGATACCCAGACTTGCAAACTGATACGTGCAACCTTGTAGAGACACACTCTGACAGCATAGAGCAGGCAAATGAGAGCCAAAACACCCATATGTTGGGGTAGGGTTTCCCTGTCCTATTTTGTCAGGAGCTAGGGTTTCGCTACGCACACAGCAGTTTCAAACAACCTATAATCGGGTAAGCAACCTTTCCTAGTTTGAAATAGTCACTATGGATTTCGAATATGCACTAGGTTGAATGGTCAAAAAGGGCGCCCCGGTAAAACTGGGGTTTGTGTTCCCGTCCTGGCAGAGCTCGCAACCGGTCAGCCTTATGGCACGCTTCTCAAAGTAAGCCTCCGGCAAACCGTTCAGGAATAGCATACGGCAAACACGGTGTCCTAAGCGCACCAATGCAAATGCAATGCAACGAAACACATAAGTGTAAGCAAAACAAGCTATCACGAGTTCGAGTCAAGTTCTATAAGTCCCCAGCAGAGTCGCCAGAAACTGTAGGTGCGCCCTTGGGCTTCATTGCTACAGTTTGGACTCAAATGTCATGGTTCTTAATCTGATCTCACAATGTGCGATATGAGATTGATAAATCACCAAAGAGTCCAAATCCGACAAATTGTTTTGGAAAACTGATTTTTGTAAAGAAGTGCCAAACATGGACTGTTTTGCCAGATACAGAGTCGCCACCTAAATATTTTATTTTGGGAGAATTTAGGAAACCCTGACTCGTGCCTAAGGCCACGTGTCCGTCATCACCAAAGTTGCCTCGACTCGGGAACTTGGGTACGATTGGGGAAGGTCATTTAATGAGCACCCCCGCTTGCCCGATCAAAGATCAGCCTGTACTAAGCATGATATCTTGTTTTTGAAAACACATGTGCTCTTATTCCGGTTAATTAGCTAGCATTACTACGTGATGCGCACAACAAAACAAGTATAGACTAGATCGCCTAATTTGGAACCAAGCATCGCATATCCATTTGTTTGGAAAATGGTTTGAAGTTTGCTACTCGTAAGTAGGCTAAAATGCGGATTCCAATGAATTATCCCAATTCAAGTAATCCAACCTTCACCCATAGGCATTCAGGCAGTTAATCACGTAAGCAAATAGCCTCATGACAAGCATGCTTTCATGGCAACATTAGCACACATGCAGTATGCTAAAGTGTAAACACTCACAGTGTACTCCGAGCCAAAACAAGGAACTAGTTAGAAATCATGCATGATCCTAGGTCATGTTAAGATGATTAATGCAACACATGCGATATGTTACTAAAATAGGCTCGGCTATTCTAGAATGGCATATGAAATGAAACTTAATGCATGTATTCAACATGGAATTGAAATACAATGCAGTTAGTATGATGCGCCGAGCCCGGTGCATGCAATACAGATGAATGGATGCACGCATGCAAGCATAAGGTATGCTAAATGAAACATGCCCTAAAACTAACCATTGTAAGCAGTTAAGTAAAATGGAGAAAGAAATGGAGGTTGGAAGACATGCATCACACACATGCACGCTTATTACAACAATACGCCCTCTCGAGGGAGGGACCAAATAAGAAGCTAACTAGCTAATCTAAGCTAATTAAACTAATTATTACACAACAAACTAATTAACTAATCCTAGTTAACTAATTATCACAAAACGAATTGAAATAGCTAACGCATTAACTAATTAAAGTACAAACCAAAGCAAAAGCTAGCTATCTAAGCATGGCAGCTAAGGAAAGCAATAAAAGCAGGAGGTTCTCAGAGGGAGAGGACTGGATGCATGCTCGGTTGCCTCCTTTGGAAATCCAATGCGATGCCCCGATTTGCCTCTGTTTTCATTTGTCCTCAGAAACTTGCACCAAGCTCCAAAAAGATGAAACTCCACCTTAGGAATCTTGTGGGAGGGTGACCGGCCACTTTTGGTCCCTAGAAACACCTGCCAACCACTTTTGGTTGTTGAAAAACCAGAAAAGTGGTCGGCCAGCTACTTTTTCTGGTTGGCCGGCCAGTTGTTGCTGCTGAACTGCAATTTGCTGCTACAGAGAGCAAGAAAGGGCATGGCAATGTATTTGCAAGATATATGTGCACAACCACCCTCCCTATCATGTGATGAACTCAAGGGGGTATGGTTCTCGACCCTTGGGCCACCAATCGCGCATGTCAATGCATGATGGCCAAGAGGGGAAGTTGCACGATTCAATATGAAATGAATGCACAAGTAAACACATAAAGCCTAAAACTCTATCATGTATGATCAAGAGCGTCGGCGACCAGGAATTAAGGCACGTTTCATCACTTGAAGTATGAAACGTCTCTCTTTTCCTGTGTTTGGACTAACACCTATTCCAAACACAATGCAACACATAACATGGCATGCTCAATGCAAACAACAACTTAGCATACTCAATGCAATGTGACATGATCAACTTAACAAAGCTAATGACATGCGAATGATGCTAATGCATGCATGCACAATGCAATACAATAAGGACAACTTATCAATTTTAGAAACATACATACTCAATGCAAAGAACAACTTGGCATACACAATGCAAATAACCGCATGCATGCACAATGCAATGTAAGATGACATACTCAATGCAATGAAACAATATGGCATACTCAATGCAATATACATGGCATAATCAATGGACTTAAACCAAAAAGGGGGTAGACCTTAGTCATGCCCAAATTAGTGGCCATTGGTGATGAAATGAAGGCACATAAAGCAAGGCATGCATGCACAATGCATTGGCCATCAAAGAGGCCAAAGAGCACAACTCTCAAGAGTGCTCAATGAGTGATAGGAGTGGAAGTGTAACAACACTAAGTACACTGAAATGAAGCAAGAAATGATGCCAAATCATTCAAACAACATAAGTAAAGCATGCTAGGGTCCTAAGGCATGAAAGCTAGCAAAGAGCAACACAAAGGAGGCATGTAATACATGGCACAAATGCATGAACTAAGCATGGACAGAGCTCAAGTAGGTCACAACAAGGACCAAAACATGCTGAGACGAGGGCTCGAAGGCCGAGGCATGCATGCATACGAGCTAAGGCCATAACAAGGCCATAATGCATAACCCTTAAAAGCATTTAAAGCACGAATGAAGTGGGAACATAAGCATGCTATAAGCGCTGAAATGTCATGTTAAGTGATGCCAAATCATGTACACAACACAAATGAAGCATGCAATTGTGCTCAAAGCTTGAGGCAAGCAAGAGCATTTGTACTACAAGTATACAAAACATGAAGCATGTGACCAAGGCAACCCAAAACAGTCCTAGAACATGTTAAAATGAGTCTAAAACATGTATGGAAGTAGGCCAAAATATGCTAGCATGAAGGGCATGAAGCATGGTGAATGCAAGGCAAATAAGGTGGATTACACTACACCTATTAAGACCAATCATGGAATGACTTAAGCAAAAAAATCAGAGTTATATCATGGAAAAATAACCCCAAATAAGCACTGAAATGAGAGCTCGCAAGCTATGGCATGAAGGCATACGCAATGATTCATGTTAAGACATAAAGGGGGAAACCCTCCAATGCATTGAATGGGTGATAAATGCAAGGGCATGGCCATGAAACATGGACTGAAATCACATAACAAGTGATGCCAAATCATTGAAATAGGCCAAGCAATGCATGCTAGTGGACTCAATACACAAAGCTAACAAGCTAGCTTGAACCAAGGCTATACAAAGAAAGTCATGCATGGCCAAAACCACCAAAATCAGAGCTAAAGCATGTTAAAACATGAACAAAAGCTTCTTAGAGCTAAGCCAAAAGCATGCTAAAATGACATGTTACAACAAGATGCATGTTAGGCTATTTCATGGGATTGCACTACAAGTGCAAGGAGCATGCAAAGGCTAACCAAACCAAACCAAAACAGAGTCATGGCATGGAAAAACATCACCAAAAACATGCTGAAATGGAAAGAAAACAAGCTAGAATGACATGCTACTTCATAAAGCATACAAAGCTAGTTTGTGTGATTTACACTATAAGTGTATTAACCATGCATGGAGTGTCCAAAGCAAGTAAAAACTGTGGTATACAACAGCAAAATAACCACAAATACAAGCTAAGATATGGTCTACATACACTTAGTAAAGATGCTCAAACATGAGGCATATTAAGGCATGTATAGAAGATTCAAGGAGAGGGGATGACCCTCCCCTTCTTAGGACCTTAAAATACCATCCCCACCACTAAAATTTTCCTGGATTTCAGTGGTGAGAAGGCCAATACAAGGTGGTCCCAAAGCTCACAAAAAAGGCTAAAAAATAAGGCCAAACAAGGCCAAAGAGGGGGTAAACAACCCCAAACACAAAAGTGATCTAAACAAACTTTTTAAGCATGAAAAAACAAAATTTTTATCAGTTATGAGCTAAGCTTAAAACAGCATGCAAGATAGGCTAAAAGTTTAAGCAAGAAAGAGGGATTTAAAGGTCAAAAACTCACCCTTGGAGACCCTGTTTATAATTGCAACTCTAGTAGGTTTTTCAAGCTCAAGGCAACCTAAGAACACCAAAATCATCCCCTAAGCACCTCCGTAGGAAAAGGATGGTGTTTGAGTGTGTGTTTATGTGTTAAAGTAAGATAAATATACACTTTTGAACACAAAAATGAAGAATAAGAGTGATATAGAGACAAAGCTATATGTAACTCTCTTGAGGAAAAATTCTGAACCTAGAGGAGGGAGGAGGAGCCTCCCTCATATAGAAGAGAAAAGCCAAAGCTCCTTGGAGAAGCTAAGCTTGAATGCCATCCATCCATACACGTGTATGGAGGATGGCTCAAATGCTTTCCAATTGTGCTAGTTGTCCTAAAATATCTCCAAAAAGGTGCCAAAAAGCAGCCGACCACTTGAAGTGGTCGGCCTGCTAGTAAAAGTGGTCGGCCGACCACGTTAGGTGGTCAACCAGAGCAAAAACTAGTCGGCCATAGGTGGGAGAGGTCAACACACTAAATGTAAGGTGGTGGTGTGGTGGCCGACCAGAAAAGATGGTCCAAAGACTAAGAAAGCCAGTTATCAGACAAGAAAACTAGCTGGAAAAAGGAAAAGTGGTCTCCAAGGAGAAATACTAGTCTCCCACCCTTGTACCACCTTCCAAACAAGGAAAACAAGGTTTGTACCAAAAACAAACCAAATCGGATGCAAGACGAGAAATTGGGAGGCAAAGCACGCGACCGAAAGCTCCGAAAACTAGCTGACAAGCACCAAAAGTGGTATGCAACCACAAAAGTGGTCTCCCAGACCACAGTGTTCCTCTAGGCAGAGGCAACAAGGTGTGGTTCAAAAACCATGCCAAACGAAGAATGTTAAGCAGTTCCGAGACAAGGCGCGCGACCAAAGGCTCCAAAAATCGAAAACTAGTCTCCAAATGGAAAAAATGGCCTACGACCACGAAAAGTAGTCTAAGACCACAGAGAGATGGTCTACAAGACCACTCCCAACCTCCGGGAATGTAAAACAAGACTTGGTTCGCAAACCGAGCCAAAACACAAAGAGTTCTGAGGCCTAGAGGCAAGGCTCTCTGCCAAAACTCTGAAACCTCAGAACGAGCACAATATGCACAATCACCGAGCGCTGAATCGATGACTTATGAGTCTTAAGGTTAGTCAAAAATGGGGTGTCTACAGGTACCATCAGTTGAGAGTCCAGGAGGAGGACATTCAGATAACGGCCTTTCGTACGCATTATGGCTACTATGAATTCCTTGTAATGCCTTTTGGGTTAACCAATGTGCCTACTTCCTTTATGGATTTGATGAACAAAATTTTTTGGGAATACTTGGACCGTTTTTTGGTTGTCTTTGTGGATGACATTTTGATTTATTCAACCTCCGAGGAGGAACACGAGACTCACTTGCGGGTAGTGTTGGGTTTACTTAGTGAGCAGCAATTGTATGCCAAATTTGAGAAATGCGAGTTTTGGTTAACTGAGGTGAAATTTTTGGGCATGTAGTGTCTAGATAGGGAGTAACTATAGACTCCTCAAAGATAAATGCTGTACAGGATTGGGAACAACCAAAGAATGTTTTTGAAATTTAGAGTTTCTTGGGATTAGCGGGGTATTATCGACATTTTGTAAGGGACTTCTCTAGACTAGCTGCACCTCTGACTAGGTTGACTAGAAAGGGTATCAAATTTGTGTGGAGTAAGGCTTGTGAAAAGTCATTCCAAGAGCTTAAGACTAGATTGACTACCGCACCAGTTTTGCTAATTCTGGAAAGGGGTTTGAATTACACTGTTTATTGTGATGTGTCCGGAGATGGACTTGGTTGTGTCTTGGTGCAAGAGGGAAAAGTTGTGGCCTACGGTTCACGACAATTGAAAAATCATGAGAAAAATTACTCCATCCATGATCTAGAATTAGTAGCGGTGATTTTTGCTTTGAAAATTTGGAGGCATTACTTGTACGGTGAGAAGTTTGAAGTCTTCTCCGTTCATAAGTGTCTAACGTATTTATTTTCTCAAAAGACTTGAATTTACGACAATGGAGATGGATGGAGTTTATGGAGGATTATGACTTTGAGTTACACTATCATCCAGGAAAGGCCAATGTTGTGGCCGATGCTTTGAGTCGAAAATCTGTAAGTAGTTTGGCAAGTGTGGCCATTCGGGAATGGGATATGCTAGATGTTTTTGGCAAGTTTGATTTGCACTTGGGTGAGTCTGGAGAGAGTGCTACCTTGTTTACTTTGAATGCTCAACCTACCTTGGTTAGTAAGGTCATAAAGGCACAACGAGGAGACAGTGATGTGGAATCAATCCGTGTCAAGATTTCAAATGGGAAGGAAAAGAAAGGTTTGAACATTCACTCGAATCTGAGTGTACGTTACCTAGATCGTTTGTTTGTACCAGAATCTTGTAGAGAGGAAGTACTTCGGGAGTTCCATCACTTACGCCTTGCAGTACACCCGAGAGGCATTAAGATGTATCATGATCTTAGTTGTCAGTTTTGGTGGAGGGGTATGAAACGGGATGTCACTTTATTTGTATCGAAGTGCCTTACTTGTCAACAAGTGAAGGCCGAACATCAAAGACCAGTGGGTTTGTTACAACCCTTACCGATAGCCGAGTGGAAATGGAAGGATTTTGTAGTTGGGCTTCCTAAAACACAACGAGGCAATGATGCCATTTGGGTGATTGTTGATAGGTTGACTAAGTCTACCTATTTCATTCCGATGTGCACCAACAACTCAGTTGAACGCTTGGCAGAGTTGTACATTAGAGAGATAGTTTGATTTCATGGAGTTCCTGTGACTATTGCGTTGGATAGGGATTCTCGTTTTACTACCCGGTTATGGCAAAGCCTTCAAGAGACGTTGGTAACTAAGTTGACTCTTAGCACTGCTTATCATTCTCAAATCGATGGACAGTTGGAACGTACCATTTAGATTTTGAAGGACATGCTTAGAGCTTGTGTCCTTGATTTTAAAAGGCCTTAGGAAAGACACTTACCATTGATTGAGTTTGCTTACAACAATAGTTACCAAGCTAGTATTGGGATGGCACCATTTGAAGCCTTGTATGGTCGACCTTGTAGATCACTGGTTTGTTGGGCCGAAGTGGGTGATGCACCGTTACTGGGTTCAAAAATTGTTAGAGAGACAACCGAGAAAGTTGTTCTCATTCGGAAGAGGTTAGCTACGGCCCAAAGCGGACAAAAGAGTTATGCCGATAAGAGGAGATGACCTTTATCTTTTGAAGTTGATGACAATGTGTTTCTAAAAATCTCACCAAGGCGGGGTTTGATGAGATTTGGTAAGAGTGGCAAATTATCTCCAAAGTTCATTGGGCTTTTTGAGATCTTAGAGCGAATTGGTGAATGAGCGAGTTAGGCTTTCTAAAACACAACGAGGCAATGACGCTGTTTGGGTGATTGTTGATAGGTTGACTAAGTCTACGTATTTCATTCCGATGTGCACCAGTGACTCAGTTGAACGCTTGGCAGAGTTGTGCATTAGAGAGATAGTTTGACTTCATGGAGTCCTTGTGACTATTGTGTCGAATAGGGATCCTCGTTTTACTGTCTGGTTATGGCAAAGCCTTCAAGAGGCGTTGGGAACTAAGTTGACTCTTAGCACCGCTTATCATCCTCAAACCGATGGATAGTCGGAACGTACCATTTAGATTTTGGAGGACATGCTTAGAGTTTGTGTCATTGATTTTAAGGGCCCTTGGGAAAGGCACTTACCATTAATTGAGTTTGCTTACAAGAATAGTTACCAAGCTAGTATTGGGATGGCACCATTTGAGGCGTTGTATGGCCGACCTTGTAGATCATCGGTTTGTTGGGCCAAAGTAGGTGATGCATCATTACTGAGTCCGAAAATTGTTAGAGAGACAACTGAGAAAGTTGTTCTCATTCGGAAGAGGTTAGCTACAATCCAAAGCCGACAAAAGAGTTATGCCGATAAAAGGAGATGACCTTTATCTTTTGAAGTTGGTGACCATGTGTTTCTAAAAATCTCACTAAGGCGGGGTTTGATGAGATTTGGTACGAGTGGCAAATTATCTCCAAGGTTCATTGGGCCTTTTGAGATCTTAGAGCGAATTGGGGAAGTGACATACCAGTTAGCTTTACTGCTACAACTTTGGGGAGTTCACAACGTATTTCATGTATCTATGCTTAGGAAGTATGAATCCGACCATTTCCATGTTCTTGATTGGGTTGACTTGGAGGTAGATGAGGATGTCTCTTATGAAGAACGGCCGGTTCAAATATTAGATACCCAGGAGCAAGTGCTACGGGGCAAAACTATACCGTTGGTAAAGGTGTTGTAGAGACACCATGGGGTTGAAGAAGCAACGTGGGAACGGGAGGCGGAAGTCCGCTCCAAATATCCGAATTTGTTTGAAGATGGTTAAGTTACTTTTCTTTGTAATATTCCTTAGTGCTAAGGGAAACGTATTTAAAGTTGTTAACCATATGTTGATATGTGCGTTGTTGTTTTAAGCATAAGGTTGTTGAGAGTTGCCATTACTTTTTAGGAAATTTCATGTTTATGCGTATTTGGGAGGTTGTTGTTAATGAGATAACCATGGCGGAATTTGGTTGAAAGTTAGAATTGTGATTTGAAAATGAAATAGCGTGGTTTTCATCGCCAGAAACCCCTTTGTTTGGGTAGTTTGATTTGAAATTTCGGGGACGAAATTCTTTAAGGGGGGAAGGTTGTAGCAATCTTGGTTTTGACCCTTCTTTCATGTTTTGCCACTTTGACTGGGTAGGTCGGGGATCAAGTTGCCGGGTCAGCTCACGGGAGTCTAGGGGGCAGTGCCTCTTAGCGGGTTCGAACGCAGCGCCCGGGCAGGGTCGAGGGGCAGCGCCCCCGAAACAAAAATACAAAATGCATTCGAAATTGCTTGTCCACTCGAGCGGCCGTTTATGCATTTGAGCAGAGAATATTTGGTTTTAGAAGTTTGACTTGTCTGCAAAAGTACTGAGAAAGTGTATTTGATGCTAGAGCGGGGCTTTCCACGCTCGAGCGGACCATGTT
Organism: Camellia sinensis; assembly: GCF_055761805.1. NCBI lineage: Eukaryota > Viridiplantae > Streptophyta > Magnoliopsida > Ericales > Theaceae > Camellia > Camellia sinensis. Next base: position 23,096,333 of record NC_138966.1, read on the forward strand.
ATATCAGTTCGTGAATCTGATATTTCAGATCACTTTTGTATATCTCTCTCTCTAAAAACCTTTTCCTCTCCCTCCTCTCTACATTTCCATACACCAAATTAGATCAAAACCTTGATTTCTCAAGATCCATTAGAGTTTTGCCATAGGTTCTTCATCAAAGTTAATTAACTTCTCGAGGGCTTCGTTGTGTGCGGTGAAGATCAAGTTTCGACATCATTGATTTTGAGAGCTTCATCTCATTTCTTCTTCAAAACTTGAGGTAGGGATTTTCTTAGAGTTATATATATATATTTGCAAGATCTAGATGATTTTCGAAATCATCCTTCGATAGCTTTGAAAATTGATTGTTAATTCAAGAAGTTGAGCGATTTTGAAAGTGGGTTTGTCTCTTATTTTTTTAAAATGATCTTATGGGTTTTGATCTTCGTTGATTGAGGAAAAGATGATTTTGAAATGTTTTCTTTCAAAAGATTTGAGTTGTATAGTTTTAGTGAGAAAACCTAGAATTTGGAGATTTTTTTTAAGAGACTGAAAATCCATGAATGATATTGTTATATTTATTTTGTATGTCAAAATAAATGGATGTTCTTAAAATTTCTTATTTATATTTATATAAATGATGAATTTCAGGGAATATGAGAATTGTTGTTCATTTTGAAAATTATTGTTCAAAACGTTGAAATAGTCTTGAAATGACTAATTGTTGAGGATACTTGAGAAGAGGGAATTGTGTTATTCCTTAGATGATGAATTGGAATAAAAGTACTTATATTCATCTTGTGTTATTGGCATATCAATTCATTTGATTACATTAAACTTTGAAAGTTGATTTGAAAACTTGCATTGAGAAAAGAATGTTGAAAAATAAGTTTCCATGAATTGGTTTTGGGATAAATACGGTTATAAGTCTTGATAGGTGGTGTAGATGAAATTCAATAGGTGTCGAGTCTTCCAGTTAATACTGGTAAAAATGCCAGATTACAAGTGTTGAGCCTTCCAATCAATGCTGGTAAAAATGACAAATTGGTAGTACTTGTATAGTCTACTTGCAGACACTAACCTAGGGATTACCAGAGTCGTATTTACCGCTTTTGAAATGAATTGTTAAGTTTTGAAGAATTGAAATTGCATGACTTCATTGAGCATGATGGTTTTCAAAGATGAAGATGTGATTTTCTTTCAAAAGGAGCATAGCATAGCATGTGCATTTCATCTCTTGAGACATGTATAAAATGTATATACTTTGTTAAGGATTTCCTACTAGGCTTTATGCTCACCCTACGAGATTTTTGTGCAGGAAAAGATGTGGTGATGCCGTCTAACTAGAGGCGAGGAAATGTGTGTTAAGAGTACGAGACTCTCGTTTTGCTGTGACTCTGTCTGTAAGCCAACGGTTGTGTGTGTGTGGGTTTGAATAACTGTTTTGTGAAACTAGTCTCAAGCCTTGGAAACTTGTAAACCCTTTGGAGGTATTTATTTGTTTATTTACTTGTTGTTGGATTAATGTATTGTTGCATGAAGAACTTTTGTATCATGCAATGTAAGTTTGGAGATTTATATTCGGTTTTCCTTGAAAGAGCGATGATTGTTGTATTATCATTTGGGCTAGAAATATGGGGCGTTACATCCACAAAATTAGGTTTTTCCTAATTTTTGAAACGATTTTTCCAAGACAACATCTCTCCTTAACAATATAGTTATTACCCTCAAGAGTTTTTAGAAAACATTGAGAAAACCCACTTTTAAAATCATTAATAACTTATGAGCCAAAATTAAGTTCAATACTACAAGAGGAAGTTTCAAAATCAATATAAACTTGCAAAAATGTATATATAATTCTAAGAGAATCCTTATCTCAAGCTTTGGAGATGAAGAGGATGAAACCCTAGAAACCAAAGTCGACAAAAATACGATCCAATGGGTTATAAACGTAACCCTCGCCGCCCTCTTCGATTTGCTATTAAAAGCTCTCTCAAATTCTTGGTAGATCTTGCAAAATCTTAGAGAAGATATTGAAATTTGGTGCGTTTGTAAAGAGGAAGGAGGAGCAAAGATGAATATAGAGAGAGAGGGAGCAAAAATATTGGTTAAAACACCTTTTTGCATCAGTTTTGAGGAAAAAGAGTATGAAAATCGAGACAAATGCGCCGAAATACGCCAGAGCGAAAAAAATTTCCCTTCATGGGTGGATTACTCCAGAGAGATGTCCAGAAATCCACTCAAAATCTGCTTGAGCGAGACCCAAAATCTGCTCAAGCGGTTTTCTGCCCAGAAAACTCAGAAAATTTTGAAAAACCCTATGAGGATATGCTCGGGCGATTTTCAATTCCGCACGAGCGGTTTTGCCCAGAAATTCAGAAGGTGATTTTGCAAACCAAGGCAAGTTCCAATGCCCAAAACTCAAAGTTTATAACCCGAAAAGTTACGAGAGGTTACGTAAGAGTAGAAACAACTTTTTAACAACTCAAAACGATGAACAAAACACCGAACGAATTAGATACTACTCCACTAGACAATGCCATTTAAACCCGAAACTTGGGACATCACACTTTGTAATAATAATTTAAAAAAATTATTAGGCAATTATGAAATATCACGTGTCATTACTTTCATGGTGTTCCGTACAAATGAAAAATTATAACACACACTGTGTAGGTTATTCATTATCACAGAACTACCTAACCAAGGTGAGTCACCATGTTCAACCAGTAAAATTTTGGGAACATTACATGTCAATGTAGGTTTGAAAAAATATTTACAAATTAATGATAAATTTTACAAATATTAAAATATAAAATGATAAACTTTTTCATCAAGAAGTAATTAATTTTTTAGAGTTTCACTGAGCTGTATTTTTCCTAAAATTTTTCACTCTATTAGTTTGAAACACCATGCAAATAATGTCATATAGTACTGCGAAAACGCCTAATAAGTTTGTAATGCTGCATTAACAGTCCAAAACACAATTATTATAAAATTAAACCATCGTGTTTTTGGACTTTTAAACCACGATTGCAAGAATATTACTAAAATGAATTATTAGAGAGGATATGCTCTCTGCAAAATAGTTCACAAAATAGAGACAACATTATGGCTTCATATTTTTGTTGGCTTCACCTTTGCTTATGTTTTGTGCACTATTTCTATGCATTTTGATTTTTCTATATTTGTTTGTTGGGTGATGGTAAAATAATTTATTGGATTGTTGTTATGGTGAGAATAATGTTAAATTAGTTAGATTTATATATTTCATATATTTTCATAAAATTTTGTAGGACAAAATTTTACTTTACCTTTTGTGATTTCATTTCAAAACACTTCACTCCTTATAGTACAAATACATACAGACTCCCTTATGATTTTGAACTAAAATACTACTGTGTGAGTGATTTTCCGATCACACTGCCCAACTCAGTATTCAGCTGAAGAGCACTGGTAGAATAGATGACACTTGGCTGACCTGCAACAGAAAGAGAAGATTCCGGCGGTGGTTCGTCCACCCGGGGGCACTCCGACGATCAAGTCAGTATATCTCTCAAAGATAATCAATAGTGCTAAACTCACTGTTCAAAATATAAATTGCGTACCTTAGACCCATCGGGGGTGCCTCTCTTTTATAGTTAACTTAATCCCTATCCTACTAGAAGCCTAGCTTTAATGAACTCTTGCTCAATGCTTATCCTGGACTCTCCAAGAGATAAAGATAAATTCCCTAAGAGTGTTATCCTTATCCATGCTAAAGTCCTTCCTTATTCTAGGACTCTTGTGCCTTATCCACTTATCTCGGATTCCGATATCTTCAGAGATAACCTCGGCCTTGCTGAGATGACCTCGGCGTCATGACCTGGACATGTGGCACCTCGGCTGACACATCGACATCACCTTGGCCACGTGTTGGTACTTTAGAAAATATATCCCCACAACTGCCCCCTAGGTTCTATTACCTCGGCATTCTGAGGTGATGGAACCTATATCAGTACTTCTTGCCAGTACATCGGTTTAAGCCGAGCTCATCACTATAGGTCGACATGTCTCTTTAAGGTTAAAAGCTTCCAAGATTTCCTTCACGCGTATGAGCTGTCATGCATCACAATTCAATCGTTTTAGCCACGTGTCCTTCTCTTACTGGATCGTACTCGGTATGTGCTTCTAAATTGTCTCGCGCATGCGTGCATCGTCTGACGCTCACGTTGTTTTAGGCGCATTTAGTTCTGTTTTGCCACCGTTTCAAGTTTTAACAAAACGTTTTCTTCTCTCTTGGTCTTCTCACTTTCGTATCTTCAAGATCTCAACTCTCTTTAGCTTTTGAATACGCCATTGTTCAAGCTTCTATAGCTCTGAAACTTGCTCCGTTTACCCCTTCCAGTGCGATTTTCATCGATCTTCCGCCTTCGTAACCGTCGTCAGACTTCGGCAATCCGCATTCCGGCTTCCCTCTTTCTGGTAAGCCACTATTCCTTCTGATTTCAGTTTCTTATTACCTTACTGAACTTTTCTGTTTTACCTGCTGTCTTTGCAATCTTGTTCATATTTTTGATATTTCATTTGGCATCTTGAACATGTTTGTTTCATGATTCTGTTTTTACCCAAATCATCTTCTTGAATATACACTGTTCACACTCCTGTTGATTTCTGCCACTGTTCTTGGCCTGATACACCTGTGTAAACTTTTTGTCTTGATTTCCTGATGGCTTCATCATCATTCTTGATTTTGAAATGCATCCCTGTTTTTCTGTTTTCTAGATCCGTGCATTCAATCTTCGTTTCCATAGATCTAGGTTTGGGTTTTGCTTGTAGAACCCTCGATTATTAGGAAAAACTGAAACTATTTCCACAAATTCTTACCCAGTACATACTTTAGGTTTTTGCCGAGGTCCCAATAACCCTTTTAAAACACCTTTATTCTGAAATCCAGTTCCTCCTAGCTAGGCCAACATCATAGATATGTGGAAGCATAGGGTTGACACCCCGACAAAATTAGAATACTTTAGGCGAGAGTTTTTCATCCCTGCCGATGTTTATCTGAGGTTGGCTGGGGATGACGACTCCATCATGCCCACCACTGTTTCTTTGCCTTTCCCTGTAGTGGCCTTTATCGAGTGCGGACTTAGGTTTCCACTTGACCCTTTTTTCCGTGAAATCCTTAATTTCTATAGGTTGAACCCAATGCAGCTTGCCATCAATTCTTACCGAGTTATTAATGGTACCATAGCCTTAGCCAAACAAGAGAATGCTAGGATTACCTTAGCCAACATCCAATATTGTTACACCATGTGTGGCCTCAAAAAAGATACAGGCTATATTTACTACCTTAAGCCGATGTCTACAGAATACAAAATCGTAGCCGACCTCCCAGACTCCAACAAGGGAGTTGGAGATGATTACTTCATTACCTCGGGGAACTAGGAATTCGCTCCAGACAAGGACCTCCATCTCTACTCTCTTCCTCGATCAGTTTTTGTAGAGGGCAATGGTAAGAGCCCTGTGTCCATATTACTTGTTTGTTTCAAAGTTTTCGATACTCTATTTGTTTCTAATGTCTGTTTTTCTTGCAGCTCTTTCTCAGCCACCAAAGGGCTTCCGTCAGTCTTTCTTTCCCAGCAAAGACTTGAAGAGACTACTGAATTTGCCAGTCCACAAGCGGAAGGCCCCTCTGCTTCTCAACTTCATTCCCACTTATAAGTCGGCTCTTCCCGACGTCCCAAAAAAGAAGAAGAAAAGCCTTTCTCCTCCTTCTGCCACAACTCCATAAGTCGCGTTCACATCTCGGACAGACCAAGGATCAACCTCTGAGCCAGTTGAGCAGCCATCAACCTCGGCTCCATATCTGATCCCGATATCCCAACGACAACGTCGGCGACGAACCGTTTTTTCTGCCAAGATAGGCCGTCAAAAAGCTATTGCAAAAGATCTCTTGGCCAGCATCCCATCAACCATTGACGCTCCACCAGCGCAATCTTAGCCCCCTGTGAAGCCGAAAAGACTAAAGAAGGCTCAGCCAAAGGCAAAGGTGACTCAGTTGGACACTGAGGACACCTTGTCGATCTCCAAACTGCCTGATAGTGATAAGTCCCACTCTGCTGCGGAGAAGAGCCGTGTTGAGGCCCAACCACCTGAATCCCCAAAATCAAAAAAGCCGAGGTCATCCAATACAGCCACCTCGGGGTCTTCAAAGCAAGATGCCCCCTGGGCCCCTCAAATCACATTGGAGGATAAGCCAGTTAGGGCTAACGATAGTGCCGATGACATAAACACCGGCGTTGCCCTTAGTACCGCTCTCCTCCTCCCTGGTGATCTTGATCGGAACGCCGAGCTGAGCGAATATGAAAACTACGCCCTGATGCTCCGGCGCTCTGTCCAAGTAAGTGTCTTTATTTGGTTATTTTTCTTTCTTCATTGTACTTAGAAATTTTCTAATAACTTTTGTCTGTCCACTTTCAGGCCATTCAACATGCTCATTCCTTCTCAATACAATTCTTTGAGAACCGGAAAGAACTGGCCGACAAAAAGAGAGAAGTTGTCTGTCTGCAAAAGGCCAACAAAGGCTTGCAATCAAAAATGAAGAAGTTGGAAGACCAGGCCGAGGCTGCCATCAAGGCCCAAAATGACGCTGAATAAAAGACGGACTCTGCTGAGGCCATTAAAAAGGTGCTTGAGGCCGAAAAGAAGGATGTCGAGGAGAAAACGGCCCAGGCCCAAAAAGAACTGCAAGACGCTTTGGCCACAAAAGAGGCCGAAGTCAAGGCAGCCGATGAGAAGGGCTACAACGAAGGGGTGGCTGATGTCACGACGGACTATGAAAAACAAGTGAAGTAGGCATGCAACAAGGGTTTCACCCTTGGTTGGATGTCTCTTCTAAAAAAGCTTGAAGTCCCCGAGGACTCGCCCCTTAGAAATGCCGACGTCATTCCTTTTCCATTCTCTCTAACTCCAAGTCAACCCGACAATGAATCTGAATCTAAGGAGGAGACTTTGGTGAGGAAACCAAAGGAGACTGCTGGGATCAAGTCCCCTTCTTTGAATGAGCAGGTCCTGGACTTGCCTCAAGATGAGGAGGGTGATGAGGTGCCCAAGGAAGCTATCGTTGAGCAGGCATCATTGGACGTGCTTCTTGCCGACAAGAGCCTTGATCAAACTCTTCAAGAAATTGATGCTGAGCTTGCGGCCGAGAAGGCGGCCGAGATGTCCTCCCAGCAGTCTTCCGAGGTCCAGACCCAGCTTGCCAAGGAGCCTGAAGAATCTTAATTTTGGTGTCTTTTTCCTTCGTTTTTCGCCCTTTGTATTTCTTTGTTTTTGGGACAATGAAAACTCTTTGTATGGCCGATGTACTTTCTTGTGAATACAATTTCCTTCTTTCTTGAGTGCTGGTATGCTTGTCTTCCCTTTATTTCTCTTGTATGACTTTCATACTAAGAATAATTTTGTGTCTTCAAAATGTTCCTTTGTCTTGTGCAACCTTCTCGGGGTGAAACACCTTGGTAATACAAACCGATGATTTACCTCGAAAAGTACCCAAGTACCTTTCTTAGCATAACCTTGGTTTCAGCTTGTAAATTTTTTCAAAAAATTTCAACAAGTGTTTAACCTTAGCCTCGGTTTAACTTCAACTTGTAAACTTTTCTCAAGTTTCAACAAGTGTTAAACATCATCTCGATTTAACTTTAACTTGTAAACTTTTCTCAAGTTTCAACAAGTGTTGAACATCATCTCGGTTTAACTTCAATTTGTAAACTTTTCTCAAGTTTCAACAAGTGTTAAACATCATTTTGGTTTAACTTCAACTTGTAAACTTTTCTCAAGTTTCAACAAGTGTTAAACATCATTTCGGTTTGACTTCAACTTGTAAACTTTTCTCAAGTTTCAACAAGTGTGAAACATAATCTCCGTTTAACTTCAACTTGTAAACTTTTCTCAAGTTTCAACAAGTGTTAAACATCATCTCGGTTTAACTTCAACTTGTAAACTTTTCTCAAGTGTCAACAAGTGTTAAACATCATTTCGGTTTAACTTCAACTTGTAAACTTTTCTCAAGTTTCAACAAGTGTTAAACATCATCTGGGTTTAACTTCAACTTGTAAACTTTTCTCAAGTTTCAACAAGTGTTAAACATAATCTCGGTTTAACTTTAACTTGTAAACTTTTCTCAAGTTTCAACAAGTGTTAAACATCATTTCAGTTTAACTTCAACTTGTAAACTTTTCTCAAGTTTCAACAAGTGTTAAACATCATCTCGATTTAACTTTAACTTGTAAACTTTTCTCAAGTTTCAACAAGTGTTAAACATCATTTTGGTTTAACTTCAACTTGTAAACTTTTCTCAAGTTTCAACAAGTGTTAAACATCATCTTGGTTTAACTTCAACTTGTAAACTTTTCTCAAGTTTCAACAAGTGTTAAACATAATCTCGGTTTAACTTCAACTTGTAAACTTTTCTCAAGTTTTAACAAGTGTTAAACATAATATCTTCTCTCTGCCCCCTAATGTGAACCTAAGTTCCACTTGGGGTCTCATTATGTATGTATTCCAGAAACAACGTTATGTATCTTTATCAGTCACAAGTGTATAAACGGATAAATCAAGCTAAATCTTTATTTATTTATTTCGGCAAGTGACAAAAGAGAAAAATTTTATTTATTTACTTCGGCAAACATCTCAAAAAAGCTTCCAACTCTTTTCCCTCTTCTTCGGCTAAGCCCGAGCCAAGAACAAAGAAGCGTTCTTCATCCCCTTCCTGAGGATTTTCTTCAGTGTTTCTTCATTCTTCTCGGCTGATTCCTTGTCGACATCCTCTAGGACCTCCACGTCCTTGCCTTCGATCTCTGCCTTCTTTGGTTCTTCAATGCTGCAGGTGGATTTCATTGCTGCCATGGAGCACTTCTTTGCCTGCAGCTGATCTCCTCTGACCTCTTCAATCCCATGCTCTGTTGGGAACCGCAATAGTTGATGCAATGTTGAGGGAACTGCCCCCATTACATGCAACCATGGCCTTCCCAAAATGATGTTGTAAGGGGAGGGTGTGTCAATTACGGTGAACTCTGTTGTTATCTTCCTGGTGCCTGCTTGTACCTCTAAGCTAGTTGTTCCCAGTAGCCATGTCGGCGTTCCATTGAACCCGACCATTGGGTTATTGGATTGCTCCATATCGTCTGGGTGAAGGCCAAGCTCCTTGTAACATCGGACATACATGATGTCACAAGAGCTGCCTTGGTCAATCAAGATGCGTTTTACTTGGCATTCCCCAACCTGGAGGGATACTACCAAGGCATCATTATACGGATGATGCACCATCTCAAGGTCAGTTTCAGAAAAGGACACTACTGGTCCTTGGCACTCCTCTGCCCGATGTCTCTTCTCCCTGACTTGGTAGACATGTTGTAAGTGCTTTACCTTCTGGGTCTTCCCCCTAATTTCGTTCTCGTCAACCTTCGAGTGAATTACATTTATTACCCGAGGTCCTCCTGCTTGAGGTTGCTGTGCTGGGGGAGGTGGAGCTACTGTCGCCTAAGGCAATCTTGTATATTCTTCCTTTGTTCTGGCCTCATCGATTAGGTCTCTCAGATGGCCTTGCCTCACCAGGTCTTCCAAATGTGTTTTCAAGGCTCTACAACCCTGCGTCATGTGCCCATCTTCATTATGGTAAGCACAATGTCTGCCAAGGTTTCTTCCCATAAACTCTCTTGGTGCCCTTGCTGGTGTTCTGAAATAGGGTTGATTTTGAATTTGGTCCAGGACTTTGTGAATTGGGATTCAGAATACAGTTGTCACTGCCTGTGTAGCCCTCAGTTCTGTCTCTTGCTTGCTCGACCCATTGTTACCTCGGCCTCGCTTCGGCGAGCCATTTCCTTTCTTTTGCTTTGCCTCCTTGGTTCCCAATGTATCTTCTTCAGCTCTGGCATACTTCTCGATTCTCGCCATGAGCTCTTCCATACTTTTTGGCAATGTCTTTGCCAAAGATTTTCGTAGTGGACAGTCGTCTTTTAGGCCGTTCTTGAAAGATACGACCGCTACCTCTTGATTACACTATGGTATTCGGTTGAACACCTCATAGTACCTTTTTGCATAGGCCCTAAGGCCTTCATCCTTACTGATCTTTAGAGCCATCAATGCGTGACCCTTAATGGCTGCAGATTGTTTGTCACGAACCTGGCCACAAACATCTCGGCCAGGCCTTCCCAGGTCTTCACACTTCCCTTCAGTAGTTTGTGAAACCAATCTGATGCAATCTCCCTGAAGGATGAGGGGAACACTTTGCAGAGCAACGGCTCGTTCCCACTATATAATGCCATCGAGTTCAAGTATAATCCAACGTGGAAGTTGGGATCTGACTTACCATCGTAAATTTGGAACCTTGGCATACTGAATCTCTTCGGCGCCTCAAATTTGTCCAATTATACCGAGAAATGTGTTCTTGGCTCAACAGGTGAAGTTACTTCGGTAGCGGCATTATGTTGTTTCCTCTTGAGGTAATTTCTCAGGTCTTCCTTGCTCCGCCCAGGAGCTCGGCTATCTCCCGACTTCAGTCTTTTCGGCATACTACTCTCAGCTTCGTTGTGGGCCCTTTTTGACCTTTCTCCATGAGTTGTGTCAAAGCACAGCTCCTGCCTTTGAACGTGCCGATGTTCTCTTGGGTCTGCTTCTTTAGTGTGATGTGTCCTTCGTGACTCTTCTTTCCTCGACTCTCCTCGCCCGACCTCCCTAGAAGGCTGGTGAGAGTGCTTTTCACTTCTGGTGTGCTAAGGGGCTATTGGGATTGGCTTCTGTCCTCCCTTCTGGGCATTGGCCGCTGGCACCGGCGTGTCCTGCAGCGAGTATGGTGGCTGCATGACGTTACTTTGCATCATAAAATTAACGACTGATTGCAGGTCTGCCAACTTGTTTGCCATATCTTTCACCTCTTCATCCCTCCGCAGGCATTTATCCTTCCATACCTGGAGGTCGTCCTTGTTGTAATATCTACTTTGATCTGGTTTCTTTGGCACGTCTCCATTCTGGCCGGTGTCTTTCTTGCCGTGATTCTGGTTCTGAGTCTCCTCATTGTGACCATCTTCTTCCACGTTTGGGTCAATGTGTTTTTTACTCCCAGCAGGGATTTCGTCCCCAACCTTATCCTTCTGTCCATCACTGGCCATCTATTCTCCTTTTTTTCCCATAGATGGCGCCAAATTGTGTGAGTGATTTTCTGATCACACTGCCCAACTCAGTATTCAGCTGGAGAGCACTGGCAGAATAGATGACACCTGGCTGACCTGCAACAGAAAGAGAAGATTTCGACGATGATTCGTCCACCCGGGGGCACTCCGACAATCAAGTCCGTATATCTCTCAAAGATAATCAATAGTGCTAAACTCACTATTCAAAATATAAATTGCGTACCTTAGACCCATCGGGGGTGCCTCACTATTATAGTTAACTTAATCCTTGTCCCACTAGAAGCTTAGCTTCAATGGACTCTTGCTCAGTGCTTATCCTGGACTCTCTAAGAGATAAAGATAAACTCCCTAAGAGTGTTCTCCTTATCCATGCTAAAGTCCTTCCTTATTCTAGGACTCTTGTGCCTTATCCACTTATCTCGGATTCCGATATCTTTGGAGATAACCTCGGCCTTGCTGAGATAACCTCGGTGTCATGACCTGGACACGTGGCACCTCGGCTGACACGTTGGCATCACCTTGGCCACGTGTTGGTACTTCAGAAAATATATCCCCACAACTACTATTAGTTTTCCCGTTAAAAATAATGGAAGATATGTTACACTCTCCCAAATTGAACAATGCAAAAATACCAAGTCAAAATTAGAAATTGAATCAAATGTCAAAAATATATTTATCTTCATCTTCTACTCCAAATTAAATTTTATTCCTGACCAAACCCTAACCCTAACCCTAAATATCCTCTTTTATCAATAAATTATTTTAATTTAATTTAAAATGTTATTAAATGAGAAATTAGGTTAAAAAATAAAATTTAGATTGAAGTAATTTTATAATATTAAATTAGGGTTTTAAATTAATTTATGGTTAATTTGTTATATATATATATATATATACACTAGCGAATGACTCGTGCCAAAGGCACTCCCAATAAAATAAATTTTGGGTTAATTACAAAAAGAACCCCAAAGTTTCCCGTGTTTTTCAATTTAAACCTTAGAATTTCAATTTCAACAAATTAAACCCTAGAGTTTCATCCGTGTTTCAATCTGGCCCCTCCATCCATCTCCTCATATTAATCTAACAGAAATCTGGGCAGTCAGATTCAAACCCACATGTTCATACACATGTATCTCCCTCGTCGTAACTCCGTTTCGCCTTATTTTTGCGTTGTTGGATTCACCTTATGGCCTAATCTTCATTCCACTCTTCATACGCCTTGTTCCACATCTTTTTACTTGCCGTCGGAGCTCCAAAAGTTGACCAAAAATAAGATTTTTCTCTCTTTAGGCAAATTTCTCATATTGAAATCTATATATTCAAGCACTTATATCTCCCTCATTGTAACTCCGTTTCAACTCATTTTCATGTCGTTAGATTCAACTTATGGCCTAGTTTTTATTCCACCCCTCATATGCCTTGTTTCACCTCTTTTTGCATGCTATCGGAGCTCCAAAAAGTTAGCCAAAAATAAGATTTCTCTCTCTCTCTCTCTCTATTAGCTGTATGATCTATTATTTCTACAAACAAATAATAAAAGTCTCTCTATGTCTCTCTCTCTCTCTCTCATGGCTTCTATTTTTGTTGTGTTGTTGATCTTCTTTATCCTCTTTACAGCCATTAAAGCTCAAAAAAAGACCTCCAGTCTAATAAGATTGGGTTCTTCTGTGTCCCCCATCAACAAACCCAATTCATGGCTCTCACCTTTAAGACTTTCTGCATTCGGTTTCTACCAAAAAAAAAAGAATGGATTTGCTATAGAAATACGGATAATTGGCCACCGAAACAACACTGTTGTCTGGACTGCAAATTGAGACTACCCACCCATGTCCTCAAACTCCACAATTGAGTTTACCAGAGATGGTAAGCTCATTCTAAACCATACCCAGCAAGGCACAGAGTTGGATGTTGTTGATTTCAATGTTGACAGTCGTGCTGTCTCTGCTTTAATGCTCAACTCTGGCAATTTTGTGTTATACAAGAATGATTCTTCTGTTATTTGGCAAAGCTTTGATTCCCTAACTATTACCATATTAGGAAACCAAACTCAATCAGATTAACTAGTTTCAAGTGTGTCAAGCTCATTAGACCACTCAAGTGGCCGTTATTGTCTTCGAATGCAAGATGATGGAAATCTCGTTGCCTGCCCAATAAATAGTACTGACTCTAATATTGATGCTTACGGGGCCTCTAATACTTCAGATCCATTTGATGATGATGGGAATTTTAGGTTATATTTACATAGATTTGTGAGCAATAAGCCGATCTCAATAGTGTTGGTGGAGTGGCCTGCATTTCAAGATTACTGTCGAGTCCGTGGTTTTTGCGAATTAAACAGTTATTGCTCGAGCAATGGCTCTAAACTAGAATGTTATTGTTATCCTGGTTTTGTTCCTTTCAACCCTCGTAAGAAGTTCTTGGATTGCTACAGGAATTTTACGGAACACTGTTGCAGAAGCGAAGAAAAAGGTTCTAGGCTAGTGAACATTACTAGTTTGGAGAATTTAAGGTGGGGAGACCATGCTTACTCTATTGTACAGATGAAGATGAAGGAAGATTGCAAGAAAAAACTTATTTTTAGCCAACTTTCGGATATCCGACAGCATGCAAAAAGAGGTGAAACAAGACATATGAGGGGTGGAATAAAAATTAGGCCATGAGTTAAATCTAACGATACAAAAATGAGGTAAAATGGAGTTACGAAAAGAGACATAAAAGTGCTTGAATATGTGGGTTTTAATCTGAAAATTTTACCTAAAGAGAGAAGAATCTTATTTTTGGCCAATTTTCATAACTCTGACGGCAAGTAAAAAGATGTGGAACATGGCGTATGAAGAGTGTCGTATGAAGAGTGGAATGAACACCATGCCATGAGGTAAATCCAATGATGCAAAAATGAGGCAAAATAGAGTTACCATGAGGCAGATACAAGTGTTTAAACATGTGGGTTTAAATATGAAATTCTGCCTAGATTTCCGTTAATTTAATATAATGGAGATGGATGGAGGAGCCAGATTGAAACACAAATGAAAATCTAGAATTTAATTTTTTGAAATTGAAATTTTCGGGTTTAAATTAAGAAAACACGCGAAACCCAGTGGTTTTTTTTTTTTTAATTAACCCATAAAATTTTAAACTATTCATAAGAAATCAAAATTGTAATTCCTCACATGAAAGGATAAAACCTATAACAATAGGGGGTGAAATATTATAGAGCCATACTGCGGAGAAGAAAAATAGATTTTGTCCTATTTTATTTAATAGTTATTCAGAATTAATAATCAAAACAAATTCAATATAGTTATTTTCTTTAACAATTATTCAAAATTAATAACCAAAAAAATTAATATATATATTTTAATAATTATTTGTCAAGATTAACATGATATAACATTGGCAGAAACCTCTAAAATTCTCTTAACTTTTGGCTAACTCACTTGGTATCTTCTCCAAAATTTAATTATCATTGTAAATCCTCTAATGTATGCATCTTGAAAAGAAATTTTTTGATCTTCACACCAAGGTAGCTCCTCTTTCAAACAATAGAAGTTAAGGAAAAAACATGATTATCTTCCTTTTAAAAATTGGATATTATCTATCCTTTCTATAGAGTGTCATAGATTATCGTTGAAAAAAATTAGGGAAAAAAAAAAAAACACTGTCAAAAAAATCTACCAAAACAGAAGGAGCTCGTCACATTCAGGTATCATTAATCCCACCCACCATTCTTCTATTTTTTACCTTTCTCTCTTAAAAACAACAACAATTCAAAAAATATATAAGCATATGTAAAGGATTAAGAATCTTCGACATAAAATAAAACCAATGATAGCAAAATAATAATGATAATAAAACTAATAAAAACATCACAAAATTTAAACATGTACCTGAATTCAACTAGTGGTGTGTTCCTAATCGGATTCAATAAATCAACTCAAGTTTCACCTTACATTAGGTTTGCGTACTCATGACTAACAGTGACATTAATACTAATGATTTCTAAAAGTTAAGAGGATGATAGATTTACTACACTATATGTGTTTGGATGGCATTAATAGGAAGGTGAGAGTTTTACCGCTTTTCATTATAAATAATGAAAATGAATAATTGCATCTAATAGATAGAAATTGTTTCCAAATAAAGAAAAATTAGAGACAACTAGAGTAAATAGATATTGAATTTTGGGGATTTTTTTTAGGGTCCCTAGTATTAAGATTTTATAGTATAAAGGACATCTAATATTTTTATAATGTCTAAGGTCCTTCAATAGCGATCTAGAGAAATTTGATCTAGATTTTCTAGAGAAATTTTGGGAAGAATTTCCTTGGACTTCACAGAGAAATTCTGGGAGATCTTTCATACAATAACCAATCCAATATTGAGTGGTTCACTTCTCAGAGAAATTTCTTTAGACTTCCCAGAGAAATTTTGGGAGATCGTTCATACAACAACCAATCCAATATTGAGTAGTTCACTTCTCTAGAGAAATTCTCTCCAGAGAAATTATGGGAAGAATTTCTCTAGACTTCACAAAAAATTTTGGGAGATCTTTTATACAACAACCAATCCAATATTGAGTGGTTCACTTCCTAGAAAAATTCTTTGGACAGAATTTCTCTGGACTTCACAGAGAAATTCTAGGAGATCTTTCATACCATAACCAATTCAATATTGAGTGGTTCACTTCCCAGAGAAATTCTCTCTAGAATTTTTTGGATTTTGTAGAGAAATTTTGGTAGATCTTTCATATAACAACCAATCCAATATTGAGTGGTTCCTTGAGTTGAAAAAGAAATCAAACAACAAATAATTGAATTAAAGCACAAAAAAGGATACTTGGGGTTGTTTTTTTGTATTTGTTGAAGTGGAATGATGCAGAACATTGTTTCATAAAGAGATTGATTCACCTCCGACCCCTGCAACTTCCCCGACGTCTATTGTGACTTTGACAAGATCATTGCCTTGAATCTTGGCGATCCTAGCGCCGATTCACCTGGCCTCACTGGCCACCTCCACTTGGCCATCAGAAACCTCTCTTCTCTCGCTGAGTTCACCATCATCCCTGGCCGAATCATCAGTACATTGCCCAACTCAATCTCCCAATTAAAGAACCTCAGATTCTTAGGAATCAGCCGCAATTTCATCTCCAACGACATTCCGGCCAGTCTAGGTCAGATTCAGGGATTGCGAACTCTTGATCTTAGTTTTAATCAGTTTTCTGAAACTATTCCTTGCTCGATCGGAACCTTACTGGCGTTGCCTAACCTTATTCTCAATAACAATCGTCTCTCCAATTCAAATCCTCCTTTCTCTTCCCAATCCCAAACTCTAACCTCGCTTGACTTCAAATACAACAATCTCTTCGGTTCAATCTCATCGACTTCACTTCCTTCCCAAAGAAATGAGGTTTGATTTGAGAGAGTTAAATTTCTCTATGATAAATGTGTGTGGGGTTAAGGGATCTTAGATATCATAAAATAATATTGTGGATCTCTTCAATTACAAAAAATGGGAGAGGGAATTAAGACTAATTTTCTCTTGAATTTTCCTATTTTATAGGGATAGATAAATAAATGACAATATAGGAAAATGGCGAAAAAGTTCGGCTACGAATCTGATGAAAATATTGAGTGAGTGTTCATTTTGAGAGCTTCTCTCTCTAAACTTTTCTCCCCCTAGGGTTTCTAGAGCTGGTGGCTGCTGGTGGTGGGGGAGGGGTTTCCGGCGGCCTCCGGCCTCCTCTTCCCTCCCCTTACCCCTCTTTTGCTCTTTCCTTTCCTTTCTTTGCTTTCCCATAAGTTGGAAGCTTTGACTTTCCATCCTCTCACTCCTTTGTGAGGTGTTTTTCCCCCACCCATTCACTCCGGGAGTGGCCTTCCCAGATCCGCGCCTTCCCTGCCAACTTCTCCACCTCTTCACTGTCGTCTTCTCTATAGCTTGATTTGTCGACGCTTGATTTGCCTTAGCCGCTGCCTTCACAGCCTCTTCTCCACTGCCTCTTGCTCACTGGTCTTCTCCATCGCTGGATTTGCTGATGCTGCTACCGGATTTGTTTGGTTGTGGGTCTATTTGTTTGATTTTAGTTTTGTTTGTTTTCTTTGTTTTTCTTTCCTTCGGTTTGTTTGTTTCTGGGTTTGTTTGGTTCTCTTAGAGTCCATCTGTGCGGATTTGTTTAGCTTACCCTCATTGTGGTTGGGATCTATGATTTATCTCGGACATGCTCTATTGCCGAACTTTTATGATCGGCTCTGCTTTGCAGTACGAGCACGAGTACGATATGTACGTCTGAATATTTTCATAGTTTTCTACCTTAGTGCTTCTTGCATTATTTTCTCTTTGTTTAGTGTAAGTTCGGGTTAAATGGACTCTTGTAAGTGCGGTTTTGGCTTTATTAAATGAAATATTTCTTCCGATCAAAATATATATATATATATATAGGAAAATGGACTTTCCTTTTAAAAACCATATATTATGGAATAGACTTTTTAAAAACCATAAATCGCGAGATAGTGTTAACAATTTTAAATTTTAATTTTTTTATGGTTGGTTACTTGTTATTATATTTAGTAATTATTTTAATTTGAAAAAACTAACACTTGTCTAATTTTTTTTTTCTTTGAATGAATGAAATATGATCCAATAAATTGAGTTTGACTTTTTTTTAATCATTTTACAATGAAAAAATTCAAAAATTTTAGGTTAAGGTGTCACACCCCCGAAATAATTACACAATGCAACTCCAAACAACTACTACAAGTGATATATGTGGAATAAGAAGCTTTCGTTAATTGGAATTGATATACAAAAGGTGACACATGCAGTGTACATTCATAAACAGTTTATCCTAAATCTACAACATGTGTTACAAGTGGTAATAAAGAATGAAAGCTAAACAGGTATTTATATACCCCAAAAGCTTACGTCTTTCCAAGACTTTGCTAGTTACAACAAAATGAGTCAGCAGCTCAATACACATAAAGCCCTAGGCTTAAAAAGAAAGTAAATACAAAATGAACAAAAGTGAGCTTTAGCTCCACAGTTCTCCCAAGCTAAGTCCTTGGCAGAGACATATCACCAACACCTGAAAATGATTTTTCTCAAGTAGGGTGAGCCGAAGCCCAGTAAAGACAATCTAACACAATATATGAATCTTAACAAAGATATAATATGAAGTGTATATACAATGCCTGTGACAAAATCATTTACAACTCTTTCGCAAAACCATGCCATGCCAAGTTTTATACCACTATCCATGTTATCTTAACCCCTTTTCTAACTCAATTCATTTTATCTTAATTCATGAGTTGCCTCATTTATTACCGATAACCAAACTGAAGATACAATTCAAAGGTTCTCAAATCAATATAGTCATCACACAAACACTTCCATTTGCCATTTTATAAAACTTTCATTCGAGGGAATCGGCACCCATGTATACATAATGTTTTCGGGACTTTCACCCTAGATGCACAGGCCAACTTAATTCAATGAAGTCCATCCCCTTTCTCCTTCCAAACATCATACATATACAATGTATTAAATACAGTCATATTCAATGACAATCAATAAGGGATTAGTTTCAATTCACCTAATCGTCATGCAATTTCTACAACAATCATGGCTATCCTCCACCAATAACCCAAAACAAATATTTCTAAATAGATATACAATCTCTAAAACAGATAAATTATCGAAATTTCCATAGGTGAGAGGTAATACATATCCAACTCCATTTATATAAACAACCATCCAATTTTGTGTTTCCATTACGAATTTCATTATTTATACAAAATAATCCTTTAAGAAGTTTTAGGGCAAAACCCCATTTTCGTCCAAAACCGAACCTATGTGTCAAGATCAACAATCTCAGCACCACACAACCTCATATCTACACTCATAATCATTCTCAACACATATACTTGAAAACCCCTCTTTTGATTTTAAACCAAAATCCTAGGTTTGTTAAAAATCATCTTAAGTTCCGATGTTTCGTACACATCAATGAATAACCAAGTTAAAAACCATATGAAAGTGTAGAAAAAAACCCTACCTCAAGTTTAGAAGTCGAGAGAGAGAATGGAGACACTTCAAACACGTCGAAATCCAACTCTATTCGGATGAGAATAAAGCCCTTGAGATGCTCTAACTTTTTATCAAAGAGAGTAGGGTGTAGAAACCACTAAATCTAGGTGAAAAAGTAGAGAGAGAGCGAGAGAGTTTCAGAGAGAGGAGCTCTAGATCTAGGGTTTTGAGGGAGAAAGTTATGAAAAATTGATGAAAAAGGGTGTTGCTACGAGCTGATATAGGCACAGTCCACTCAAGCGCAAGAAGTGATGCTTGAGCATCAGACACAATAAGTTATTCCGCTTGAGCGCAAGAAGTGATGCTTCAGCGCAGAATACACACTCTAGTAGTTTTGTAGAGAACAAACCATCGCTCGAGTGCAAGAAAGCTGCTCGAGCGCATAAAGAACCGCTCGAGCGTAGAATACACTTTCCCAGTAGTTTTGCAGACCTGTAAAAGTACTGAGAGTTTGCAAAGCCCACTCGAGCGGAGGAGCAAAAATCTAGGCAACAAAAGTTTGAATACTAAGCAACCAACCTGTTCCAAACATGCTCCAACCAACTCAAAAGCCAAACTCAAGTAAGAATAAAGGCGAAAAGATATGAACAACACTTGGAAACCATAAACCCGAGTTCTAGAAAATCAAATGGGTCGGTTCAAAAAAACCGAAATCGCTATAACCTTCCCCTCTTAAAGAATTTCATCCCTGAAATTTTAAATCAAGTTTTAAAGCTAAGTTAAAACCAACTACAACCATAATGATAATCATTCAACTCCATCACCTTGACCCATTCTCTGGTCATTCAATCCCATCAACATGATAAATAAATTCTCAATATTGGATACACAATTCATATTTTCAAAACATATACAATGTTCATAATAAACTCGTATTTCCAAAACATAAACAACATATACAATGTTTCCATATCTTATTAACATAACAACAATACAACACATGATCAAACATTAACAAACAAGTCCGGATACTTTTAACAGACTTCCAGCTCACGTTCCCAAGTAGCTTCCTCAACCCCGTGATATTTCCACAATACCTTAACCAAGGGAATTATTTTGCCTCGCAAAACTTGATCCCAAGTATCCAAGACTCTCTCCCGAGTATCCAAGACTCTCACTGGTCTCTCCTCATATGAGGTATCCTCATCTACCTCTAAGTTAGCCCAATCCAACACGTGTAATGGATCCAACTTGCACTTCCGAAGCATGCTAAAATGAAACACATCATGAACCCCAAAAAGCTGTAGCGACAAGGCCAAACGATAAGCTACCTCTCCAATTCGCTCAAGGATCTCAAAAGGCCCAATGAACTGAAGGGACAACTTCCTACTCTTTCCAAACCTCATCAAACCCCTCCTAGGTGATATCTTCAAAAAGACATGATCTCCCGCCTCAAAAGACAAGGGTCTCCTCCTACGGTCGGCATAACTCTTCTAGCCACTCTGGGCCGTATCCAACCTCTTATGGATAAGTGCAACTTTCTCAATCGTTTCCTGGACTAACTCTAGACCCAACATTGGTGCATCACCCACCTAGGCCCAATACACCGGGGATCTACATGGTCGTCCGTACAAGGCCTTAAACGGTGCCATTCCAATACTCGATTGGAAGCTATTGTTATAAGCAAACTCCACTAAGGGCAAATGCCTCTCCCACGACCCTTTGAAGTCAAGGACACAACCTCAAAGCATATCCTCAAGGATTTGGATGGTATGCTCGGACTTCAGTCTGAGGATGGTACGCAGTGCTAAAGGTCAATCTCGTGCCCAAGGCACTCTGCAGGCTTTGCCATAATCGAGCCGTAAAACACGGATCTCTATTCTAAACAATTGTCACAAGGACACCGTGCAACCTCATTATGTCCCTAATATAAAGTTCGGCAAGACAATCTACCGAGTGACTCACACGCATAGGTATAAAGTGCGCCGACTTGGTCAATCGGTCCACTACAACCCAAATAGCATCACTACCCCATTGAGTCTTCGGAAGACCCACAACAAAATCCATCGTGATATGCTCCCATTTCCACTCAGCTATAGGCAAGGGCTACAACAAACTCGTTGGCCTATGATGCTCGGCCTTCACTTGTTGACAAGTAAGGCACTTAGACACAAACACAGCCATATCCTTCTTCATACCTCTCTACCAAAACTAGTGACAAAGGTCATAATACATCTTTGTGCCTCCTGGATGCACCACAAGGTGTGAATGGTGAAACTCTCGGAGTACTTCCTCTCGACAAGACTCCGGCATGAAAAGACGATCACGGTATCTCACACTCAGGTCGAGATACACATTCAAGCCTCTTTCTACTTTCTGACTGGAAATCTTCTTTCGGAGGGATTCTACCTCAAGGTCACCCTTCTGTGCTTCTAGCACTCGGTTCTCAAGTGTAGGTTGTGCAACTACCGAAAACGAGGTTACAGACTCAACATACTTGCTAAGATGCAAGTCAAACTCCCAATAACACCTAGTATCTCCCATTTCCGGAAGGCAATAAAAGCTACACTGCTAATAGATTTCCTACTTAATGCATCAACCACAACATTGGCCTTTCCCGGATGATAATGTATCTACCTCAAATTCAAGTCTTTCTGGATAAACAGATATTTCAGACTCTTATGATCAGAAAACATTTCTTCTCACCATACAAATAATGCCTCCAAATCTTTAAGGCAAAAATCACCGCCGCTAACTCTAAGTTGTGAGTAGGGTAGTTTCTCTCATGAGTTTTCAACTATCGTGAGCCATAGGATACTACATTCCCCTCTTGCATCAATACACAACCCAAACCTTCCCGCGAGGCATCACAATACACTGAATAGCCTAAGCCCCTCTCCAGAATAATCAATACTGGAGCGGTGGTAAGTTTAACCTTAAGCTCTTGAAAAGACTTCTCACAAGTCTCATTTCACACAAACTTAACTCCCTTCCTCGTCAATCTAGTTAATGGTGAGGCTAATCTAGAGATATCCTTCACAAATCGATGGTAATACCCGGCCAACCCCAAGAAGCTACGGATCTCAAAAGCATTCTTAGGTTGCTCTCAATCTTGCAATGTCTCTATCTTGAATGAATCTATAGTCACCTCTTCCCCAGATACTACATGGCCTAAAAACTTAACTTCTCTTAACCAGAATTCACATTTTCCAAACTTAGCATACAGTTTGTGGGCTCTAAGCAACTCAAGTACCACTCGCAAGTGTACCTCGTACTCCTCCTCAGAGGGTGAGTAAATCAAGATGTCGCCCACAAAGACGACCACAAAGCGGTCTAGGAACTCACGGAAGATCCGATTCATCAAATCTATAAACACAACTGGTGCATTGGTTAGCCCAAAGGGCATCACTAGAAACTCGTAATGACCATTCCGCGTATAGAATACCGTCTTTGGGATATTCTCTCCCTTACCCTCAACTGGTGATAACCAGATCTTAGGTCTATCTTAGAGAAGTAACAAGACCCCTTCAACTGATCAAACAAGTCATCTATACGAGGCATTGGGTACTTGTTCTTGACAGTCACCTGGTTCAACTTTCGGTAATCTATACAAAGTCACAACACACAATCTTTTTTTTTAGCAAAAGAGCTGGTGCTCCCCAAGGTGAAGTACTAGGGTGAATAAAACTATTATCTAATAATTTTTGGAGTTGAATCTTCAACTCACTCAATTTGGCAGGTGCAAATCTATACGGTGCCATAGAAATCAGTGTCGTGCTAGGCACTAAATCAATAAAGAACTCAATCTCTTGGTGAGGTGGTAAACTAGTAAGATCCTTTGGAAAAACATCCAGGTATTCACAAACTACCCTTGGCAACTCAACTTGGACTTCATCACACTCAGTGTTCAAAAAGTTAGCAAGAAGGCAACTACGCTCACTCCGACCATGCGGATCATATATCGGTGATATGACTCTATCCATTCGGTCCCCCAAAAAGTAAAAACACTCACCACTCAGAGTACATACAGTAACCCTCTGACAGTAGTAGTCTATAATAACCCGATAAGATGACAACCAGTCCATACCTAATATAACGTTAAAACTAGACATATTAATCAACACAAATGCAAAAAGAAGTCGGTGACTGAAAACCTCTATGTCACAACCTCGACACCCCTGTTTCTAAACAATCTCACCCCCAATAGGTGACTCTACACAGATAGGAGATGCTAACTGAGCCAACTCTAATCCCAAAATTAATGTAAGATGAGATAAATGAATGGGATGCACCCGTATCAATTAACACATTAGCAACTGAATTGCAAAACAAGAAGGCACCTCTCACTACTAAAGGAGCCGATACAAGATCTGGTGCGGTAACAACATACGCACGCCCTGTAGGCCTCTGATCTACCTGCTCACCCCTCAGAGCATAGGACCGATGCACGGATTGAGCCAAAGAGGCTCCCTGATTGGCCTTTGAGGCTTGTGTTGATTGAGTTGGCTTGTGGCTTTGTGTTTGTCTCGAACCAGATGCACCGGGTGTGCCACCCAACTGAGAGCGAAACCTCTTCATGTGCCTCGTCTGCCCACACTGATAACAAGTGAGCAGCTGGCCTCTTCTTTGACTCTGGCCCTGAGAACGAGCTGATGACGGTGCAGGTCATTGCCCTCCTCCTTTTTGTAGCCTAGCTGGAGACTTATGGCCTAATTGGCCACACTTGTAATAAATAACATCTCTCTGGCCACCTCTCCCAAAACCCGAACACAATACTGGAAAAGTGGACCTCGATTGAGCTCCCTGGGATAGTTGTGGATTTGAATTCCTTTGCCTCTTACTGCCCACTGAATATCTTGACTCCTCCTAGAGCCCCTCATCCTTTCCTAATCCATCTACATTACAGTCTCCAGATGAGCCATCACCTCTATAAGGCATCCATAGTCTCTAATCATTGACCCGGCCACCTTAAATATAAGCTCAATCCTCAACTTTTTCTCAAACTCCAAACAACGATGCTCCTCTATTGCCACTAACTCTGGTGCAAACCTAGAGAGACTGTTGAATGTGGCCTCAAACTTAGCCACTAGTGTATTCAACTGCACCAGCTTAGAAAACTGGTCTCTCAACTTCTCCCTAACAGTGGGAGGTAAGTACTTATCCTGGTAGGCATCGACGAAGGCCTCCCAAGTCCCTCCAATGCGTCCTCGCACATACTTCCACCATTGACCCGTGTCTCTCTTCAGCTAGAAGGACGCCAAGGTGACTCTCAAACCTCCATCTTTGATGCCGAGCATCTCATACGTCTTCACCATTTGCTCTAACCACTCATCCACTTTTAGTGGCTCCTTGGGATCACCCACAAACTCATCCGGATTTGACTAGAAGAACTCCCGTTCAAAAAAGGCGGCCTTGCCTCAGCTACTTGAGCGTGGACTTGATTCTCAGCTTTGAGATTGTCCATGGATTCCCGCAACGCTCTGGCCATTTTGAGAGCCAAGGTGTCCATGGCTTGTTGACCAACTAGTTTAGCCACATTGACCTAACCAATCCCTTCTTCCTATGCCGGAATCTCATCCGGTAAAGGCATCTCATGCCTCCTAGGCTTACCACGCCTACCCACACCACGTCTACGTCCACGTCTTGACATCCTAATGAAGGTAACAAAAGAGATTAGCGCATTTAAAAATGTGCTGAAGCTAACTTACTCGCGTCCTAATGTGGTGGACAACAGTAATTCACTCCACATAAGCATGTAGTCACGTAAACACATATGAATTTCATTCCCAGATAATGACCATCCCGCGGCGTTGCTAGAGCTCCAATTAGAAATAGTAGTGATCAAGTGCCTTTCTAATAGGACTCCTAAAAACTCGTTGACTCGATCAACATCTTAGAAATTAGATTCGATACCCATATAATCACATAAACATGTTAACACATAGCATTTCAAACATCTAAACATCTCTGTCAAACGAGATAAACCCATTATGGTACTAATCACTTCCCACGTACCCAAAGTATTCAAACCCGGTACGCTCTGATACCAAGTTGTCACGCCTCCGAAATAATTACACAGTGCAACTCCAAACAATTACTACAAGTGATATAAGTGGAATAAGAAGCTTTTATTAATTGGAATTGATATACAAAAGGTGACACAAGTAGTGTACATTCATAAACAGTTCATCTT
Source organism: Camellia sinensis (assembly GCF_055761805.1). Classification (NCBI taxonomy): domain Eukaryota; kingdom Viridiplantae; phylum Streptophyta; class Magnoliopsida; order Ericales; family Theaceae; genus Camellia; species Camellia sinensis. Next base: position 23,121,698 of record NC_138966.1, read on the forward strand.
GAATCTACAACATGTGTTACAAGTGGTAATGAAGAATGAATGCTAAACAAGTATTTATATGCCCCAAATGCTTACGTCTTTCCAAGACTTTTCTTGGTTACAACAAAATGAGTCAGTAGCTCAATACACATAAAGCCCTAGGCTTGAAAAGAAAGTAAATACAAAATGAACAAAAGTCAGCTTCAGCTCCATAGTCCTCCTAAGCTAAGTCCTTGGCGGAGGCATATCACCAGCACCTGAAAATGATTTTTCCAAGTAGGGTGAGCCAAAACCTAGTAAAGACAATCTAGCACAATATATGAATCTTAACAAAGATATAATATGAAGTGTATATACAATGTCTGTGACAAAATCATTTATAACTCTTTCGTAAAACCATGCCATGCCAAGTTTTATATCACTATCCATGTTATCTTAACCCTTTTCTAACTCAATTTATTTTATCTCAATTTATGAGTTACCTCATTTATTACCGATTACCAAACAGAGGATACAATTCAAAGGTTCTCAAATCAATTTAGTCATTACACAAACACTTCCATTTTCCATTTTACGAACATTTCGTTTGCAAGAATCGGCACCCATGTATACACAATGTTTTCGGGACTTTCACCCTTGACGCACAGGCCAACTTAATTCAATGGAGTACATCCCATTTCTCCTCCCAAACATCATATATATACAATGTATTAAACATAATCATATTCAATGACAATCAATAAGGGTTAGTTTCAATTCACCTAATCCTCATGCAATTTCTACAACAATCATGGCTATCCTTCACCGATAACCCAAAACAGATATTTCCAAATAGATATACAATCTCTAAAACAAATAAATTATCCAAATTTCCATAGGTGAGAGGTAATACATATCCAACTCCATCATTTATATAAACATCCATCCAATTTCGTGTTTTCATTACAAATTTCATTATTTATACAAAATAATCCTTTAAGAAGTTTTAGGGCAAAACCTCATTTTCGTCCAGAACCCAACCCATGTGTCAAGATTAACAATCTCAACACCACACAACCTCCTATCTACACTCATAATCATTCTCAACACATACACTTGAAAACCCCTCTTTTAATTTTAAACTAAAACCCTAGGTTTGTTGAAAATCACCTCAAGTTCCAATGTTTCTTACACATCAATGAATAACCAAGTTAAAAACCATATGAGAGTGTAAAAAAAACTCCTACCTCGAGTTTAGAAGCCGAGAGAGAGAATGGAGACACTTCAAACAAGCCGAAATCCAATTTTATTCGGATGGGAATAAAGCCCTTGAGATGCTCTAACTTTTTATCAAAGAGAGTAAAGTGTAGAAACCACTAAATCTAGGTGAAAAAGTAGAGAAAGAGAGAGTTTTAGAGAGAGGAGCTCTAGATCTAGGGTTTTGAGGGAGAAAGTTATGAAAAAGTAATGAAAAAGGGTGTTATTATGAGCTGATATACGCACAGTCCGCTCGAGCACAAGAAGTGATGCTCGAGCGTCAGACACAATAAGTTGTTCCACTCAAGCGTAAGAAGTGACATTCGAGCGCAGAATACACACTTCCAGTAGTTTTGCAGAGAATAGACCATTGCTCGAGTGCAAGAAAGGCCGCTTGAGTTGAGCATGCTTGAGCACAGAAAGAACCGCTTGAGCGTAGAATACACTCTTTCAGTAGTTTTGCAGACTCGTAAAAGTACTGAAAGTTTGCAAAGCCCACTCGAGCGTAAGAAGTGCCGCTCGAGAGGAGGAACAAAAATCTGGGCAACAAAAGTTTGAAAGCTAAGCAACTAACCTGTTCCAAACATGCTCCAACTAACTCAAAAGCCAAACTCAAGTAAGAATGAAGGGGAAAATATATGAACAACACTTGGGAACCATAAACCCGAGTTCAAGAAAATCAAATGGGTCGGTTCAAAAAAATCGGAATCGCTATATAAGGTTTAAAAATTTGTTCTAAAACAAAGGTGATAGAGATTTGGGTTTGGCAAGATTTGGAGGTAACTGGTGAGATTTGTGGCAAGATTTGGGGTAACTGAAACTGATACTTTTGGGTGGGATTTTGTCTGTTCAATAAATTATCTACACCATTGGATCAAACCGAAAATTAATCCTAACCGTTATAATCAATTGTATCTCTAAGAAATTTTTGAAAACCTTTCTTTTTTATTATATACAGATATAATGTATGTATATTTAATTTAAAATGCTATTAAATAAAATTTGGTTTAAAAATTAAAAATTAGATTAAGGTAATTTTATCATAATAAATTAGGGTATTTACGTTAGTTTATAATTTAATTTGTTAAATTTGTGATTAAGATAAGAAATTATATGTATTACTAAACAGAGAAAGAGAATATGGCTTAAGAGTGTTTAGGTAATTTTGCAATTGTTATTAATAGAATTAATTTTGCACTTTAGTTTTAAATCATAAAGAGATTATCTGCTTATATTTACACTATAGGGAGGAAAACTGCTCCGAGGCAAAACCACAAAGTTCCCACAAATCTTTATTCCTAATTAACCTCCATAACTAACAATTCAAATACAAATTCTTCTCTCTTACTGCTGATTCAATTTGTAACAGCTTACCACAGGAAAATTTCTAACACACCCATTTGGGTATACACAACACGTAGTTGATATATATACAAAGTGGCCTCCTCACTGTTTTTTTATTTTTTTAAATTTTTTTTATTACACCCATCTCTCCTCCATTAACAATGACCTGAACCCCATACACCCACTCTCTTTGGGTGTGTGCTGTGGAAGGGAAGAAATTGGGAAAATTATATTTCGACACACCTAATTAGGGGCACATACTTAATGAAATATTACTTTAATGTAAATTATATCATAAATAAAAATGACCATAGTACACATCCAGTAACACTCATTGTACACATCTTTTTCCAAATTTGAATATCTACTTGTGTGTATCATTATTTCAACAAATAACATCAAAAATCATACAATTCTTGCATTATACACAGGACACAGATAAAGATCACAACAGAATAGCATAAATCCAACAATCTCAAAGCCAATTCAAAGGCAAAAAACAGGAACCCAGATCCAAATATTCAAATGAGAATTCAAAACGCATGTGAGTTGGTCAAAAAAGGTGAAAAATGAGGAGAGAGAATTCACTTGGAGCTAGAGCGAAATGTAGAAGCCATGAAAAACTTGGGAGATCTGAGTCATTGGTGGAAGAGAAAAAGAAGGGTATTTCTAGGACTGGAAAGTGATGGTATTGAGCTTCATATCCATTTCAATTGTTCCGTGAAAGCCTTTTTCTTTTCTCAGGGGCTTGTTTTTCTCTGCAGAATAGAGAGAGAGGGAAGGTGTGTGTACAGTAGGTATAAATGAAGGGTGTAATTGTAACTTTAATGTTGTGTTTGGTTGGGAGATTTGGGGAGGGATTTGGAAAGAGAAATGGAAAAGGTAGGTGAAATGTGAATAAATCATGCCTATATTTCACATAGTTTCACACACCTTTTCTCTTTCTCTTTCCAAATCTTTCCCCAAATCCCCCAACCAAACACAGCATAAGTGTATGGATTGAGAAAATTAACTAAAAATCAAATTAATAGATGTGTGTATTGAAAAAAGATGTGCCCTGAGGTAACTAAATGTGTAAAAATAGAATTTTTCAAAAAATTGAGGTGATAATATTACTTTTTTTAGTGTGCTGCTATTAGCACCTGCCAAAATTCTTTGGACTCCCCATTTTATAATTTTTTTTATTACAATTATACCCTAAAGTAAAATTACATTAAAAGACATTATTAAATGAAACACCCACCTATCAATAAGAACTAATACTCTATAATATTGGACACCCAACCCCACCTCCAACTCCAACTATACGTATTCCATGTTTGTAAACTCTAAACCTATTACTTTTCATAACCAACTAACATAAACCCTAAATCTATTATTTTTCATAATCATCTTAAATCCTGAATGTGTCATCTTCATCACCATCATTAACGCTATTGAACTTGAAAGTTTTGCTTCAAGTATAACGTATACTTCATCACTTATTTCACTGTGTAGAACAACGAAGGACAAGGACAACATTCTCAGTCGTTTATCTGTCTTGTATTAACATTCTCGGTCGTTTTCGATCGTTCTTGTTTCGTTCGCGCTGTTCGGTACTAGTTTGCTACCTGTTAGAATTATGCTCGGTAATACAGTACTGAACATAATCCTTTCGTTCAATACATAGGTTCCGAACATTAATGCAGATAGTCAGTTATGTAATTTTCTTTGTTAAACTAACTTAGAATGGAAAAGAGTGAATTGCAATGGATTTAAGTTATGTATTTTGAATGGATTTAATTCATGTTATTTTAAGTTGTGAATTGGAATGGATTCAAGTTACACAGTGATGAACAAATTTTGTTCGGACATACAGTGCTGACAGGATCATTATTGTTCGACAAAACAGTTTTGAACAAAATACATTTTTTCGGCTACACAGTGGTGAACAAATTGGGTGGGTGTGCATTTCATTGTGAAAATATGGAGATTAGTTTTCTATTCCGAAAATATTATGGAAATATTATGGAGATTAATTTTTCATATATATACATTGTTTTTTATTCCTACAATTCGCATCAATCTTCACTTTCTCATCTGAATTTCCCAATCAATGGCAAATTCCAAAGAGACCCACGACGTCAAAATCCCAATCGACGAAGAACACCAACCCCACAAGTAAATGCATTGTGTTTTCAGGAACCACTTTTTAGATGTGGTTAATGTTGGAGAGAGAAGATAGAGAAAAAACTAGGGTTTTGAAAGGGTTTTGAGAGAGGGAGAGAAAAGAGAGAAGAGAGAGAAAAATCTTCACTTTCTCATCTGAACAAAAAGGGTTTTGAGAGAGAGAGAGAGAGAGAGAGAGAAAAGAGAGAGAAGAGACATCACTGATGAGGAGAGAGAGAAGAGAGGGAGGCAGAGAGTGGGTGTGGTTGGAGGTGTGAATTGCGTGCATTTACTTGTGGATTTAGGCTAAGGTTAATGTTGGAATGGATTCAGGTGGGTATGCATTTCATTGTGAAAATATTATGAATATGGGTAGATTTGGTAATTAATAAGTGGGGTGTCCAAAAAAATATTATTAAAATTTAGGGTTTAGGGTTAGGGTCCAAAGAAATGGGAGGTCCAAAGAATTTTGGTAGGTGCTAATAGTAGCACTCTTTTTTTATCCTTTGGTCAAACTAGTATAGTTGTCAAATGACAAGATTACCCCTTTTTTAACTAGTGAATTGCTTAAATACCCTCTCTCTCTCTCTCTCGCTCTTATATTTTTTCTCATTTCTTCTCCATCTTCGATCACATCCCACCATCTTCTCTTCTCTAACCAAAGTCTACTTTCCTGCTTATTAATTGTAACTTGCATCATTTTCATTCGCCAGAAGGAATCGTTTGTATATCTTTTTGTTTTTTTTTTATAATTAAAAGGTCTAAATTTATGATTTTAAAATTAAGAGAATTAAGTGAGATTCAACTGTGGAGTGCCCATATAATTAACTATTCTATGTATATGTTTTTTGGCATGCTTCCATCTAAACATAACCTATCTATTATATTACGAAAACTCTATTCACTCAAAAAAAATTATCATAAAACTACATGAAATAGAGAAATATAGTTGCGATTTAATTGGTGCATTATGAAATTTATGCATAGAATGAATCGAAATCATGCATTGATAAGGCTTCACCTTATGCCAATTATGCTTTATATTTAAAAATTCCAAGTACCAATTTTGCATAGAATGTACTGGCGTCAGATGTTTGCTTATGGTATAAGTTTGGTTTGGAAATTGGGTCGGGTATTGGACCCGGATTTAGGCGCCCATGTGGCATAACCCATGGCCTATTCAAATTACACATGTAATATGAATTTGATTTCTTGATTATCCTATTTGTTAGGATAACCCACTATCTATCTATATCTACTCTATCCTTTGGAGATATAGAAAGATGGTTAGATATCTGGTTTATATATCAGCTACGATATATGGGATGTGGGGGTGAATCCAATAACATATTGTTTTTCCATGCTCTCTCTCTAACTCTCTCCCATCAGAAAAACGATCAAACCTTTGCACTGTGATTAGGGTGGGTGATACTCACACAGTAGTATCACTCCATTGCTGGGTGCTCTTAGTTTGTGATTGTGAAGCACTTGATTTATCCACAAGGTTCTTTGTTTCAGATTCTAACACATAAGGTATGCTTTGAATCCTTTCACCCATTGTGTTATCTGTATCTTACATTGGTATCAGAGCCTTCTAGGGTATTTTTGTGCTTATTTTTATGCATTAAAATATGTTTATAATTATATATATACATGATATATGTAGGAAAATTGATATTTTTCCAAACTTTCTCGGATCAACCTAAAATTTATATATGTTGTAGTACATTTTATGTTGAACATATCTGCAAAGTTTCATGAAAATCCAACAGTTAGATTTCAAGAAAAATCGAGACTCATTTTATATTCCCGAAACTTTACTTACATGATGGTTTTACATGGTTTAATTTCAGTCTACAAATCTTACATATTTAGAATCCTTGTTTCGAGACCTTTGAAACCATATATTATTTGTTAGATTTGGACTTACAGTTGATGAGAAAAATCAAACCCTAATTTGGGTTTGTTTTGAGTTCATAGTTGCTTAAGGAAGAAGATGAAGTGTAGAGTTTCTGCATTTTCACTTTCACTAGAGAGAGAGTGTAACACACCCCATTATTTCTATTTATTAAATGTCATTTTTGAGACCACCAATAATTTTATTTTCGAAAATCGAGTTCGGCAATACCAAAATTGGGCCAGAAGTCAACTCGGAAGACGGCGCATGTGCCTCACGTACCAGATAACGTCGTCAGTGCCTTACATGCGCACGCGACACATCACCACTAGCCTACACACGTGAGCCGAGCTGCGTTGCGTCGAGCTGCGCCGAGCCGCGCACCATTTTTTGTGTCGACTTGACTAACTTGGCTGCTGGATGTAAGGCTCTGTTTGTTTTTTTCTTTAAATCCATTATTGCTTTAAATGGTTATAAGTAATTCGTTATAGCTTTGTTTTAAGTATGGTTGGTACTGTTAGACTTAGAATTAATTTTTTTATCTACTGTAAAATTTTTAAAATTTTATTAAATTAAAAATATTTTTCCTGAGATAATAATTCATTATTTCTGCTTTAAAATGCTTCTAGTGTTGAATGACAAAGTTTCTAGAGCTAAAATTTTTACTGTAGACTACTGTAATGGTTTACTATTTACTGGTATGATTGTTGCATTTTCTCAAATTCTAGAATATTTATTTCTGATTTTATGTGTGTTTATTAATTATTTAAAATTTTAGAAAATTTCAAAAAAAATTAGAAGTGATGTACTTTCTGTTATGGCATAATATGAACATTAAACACAACATATTGTTGTTTTTGCCCAGAGTTTGTAATATGTTGTGATTAGAATATGATGATTAATTTTAAATTCTATTATTAAATGAAATATAGCATGAGTTGATTGTAAATTTACATTAAGATGCTATTGTATGAAACTAGACTAATTATCATGCTTTGTACATGCCATAAGTAGTGTGGTTTTTTTTTTTTTTTTTTTTTTTTGGTGCATGGAATTAAATTAAGTTTTGATAATTGTCACTGGAGGTGCAAGAGATGATTACGAGCATAACAAAATTTCAATCTTGAGACGTGTGTAATATTATCATTATTTAATTTAGATTCTTTTTGCTGCAATATAATTTTGTGTTGCTAACAATATTATCTCATGCGCATTTGTTCTTCCTTCACTTTATATATAGAAATGGCAGCTAAGATAGTCGTGGCAGACTTGATTAAGGGAGAGAAATTAGATGGCGATAACTACGACATATGGTGTCGTAAGATCTAATACCTTCTCAATGAGCAAGAAGTTTTTAACACACTTAAACAAGTGATGGTTGAGCTTGAGTAGGGCAATACAGCTCAACATCATTGTGATCTTGAAGTCTATCAGACTTGGAGTAACAAAGATCGGTGTGCGTGCTTTACTATGTTAAGCAGCATGCACAACAACTTGATTGGCGAGTTTGAGCATTGCCCGACTGCATTTGAGATGTGGGAAGCTCTCCAGCAAGAGTTTGGTGTCACCTCTTTAGCAAAGCAACATGGGCTGACTATTAAGTTTGACTCTTATAAAAAAAAGGCACATCACTCTATGAAGCAGCATTTGAGGGTCATGCCAGCCATGATGCGTGAGCTTACGGCCGCTGGGCACAATTTCACTCAAGAGCAACAATGTGACGACCCCACCACGTATAATGATTAGCATTTAGTTAATTAAGGAGATTTGAATTTTAATTGCCAATTATTTTAATTTAATTTGGAATTTGTGAAAATTACAGAGCTTGATTCGTATATGGGATTTATTTTGGAATTAGAAATTAATAGCCTAAATGGCTCAAGAAAGTACAAATGGTGAATTAAATCATTTTAATTTCGAGTATCGGACCGTATAGGAGTTTAATTGAATATTTGATTCATATTTGTAAAACTAAGATTTGATTAATTGAGTCCGAATTGGAGTTAATTAAGTTATGAGAATTGGGAATTAAGATTATGATGAATTAAATTTATTGATGAGGCATTTAATTGAGGTATTCACTTGAGTATGTAATTTATTGGCGATGATTTTGACGTTTAATATGAAATTGAAGACCTTACTGATTTGAGGAACCAAAAATTGTTGATGGAAATAAGTTTAATTTGATATTTAGAGCCTTTTAGGAGTTTGATTAAAAATTTGATTCAGATTGATAAATTTAAATATAATAAAATTAGGCTCTAATGGAAGTCAATTAAACTAATTAAATTATGTGGGATTGGTGATTAGTTATGATTAATTTAATTATGTTTTAATCAAGATGTATTTAGATTAAGTGTTGTTTAATTAAATTCATAAATTGAATTATGGAAGGGTCTAGGATTGAGGGTGTATTTGGGTGTGGGTGTGCAGAGAAATTCTGGGTGTGTTGAGAATTCTGTGTATGTGTGCACATGTGGTGTAGTCTAAAGAAGGGTGTGAAAGAGAGAAATAAACCTGATTTAATCAATTTCTTTGATGGAAACAAACCTGTGAGCGAGAGAGAGAGTTATAGAGAGAGAAGTGCCCAAGACTTGGAAAATTGAAGGAAGAACAAAAAGAAATAGAGGAAATCAACACATTATATTTGAAGTTGAAGCTTAAGGTAAGAGATTTGTGCCTAATTCGTGTACAAACTTCATATTCTAGTTGAAATTAAGGAAGTCATGGAATCAATTTCATGGAATTTGTAAAGAAACGGGTTTGAATAAAAAAATAAAGGTAGGTTCATGGTTATGGAATTAAACATGGAAATTACTTGTTTTTGGTTTGATGTTGAATATCTTGCATGGATTTGGATCTCATTTTTACATGCATGTAATTTTGAGGAATTAAAGAATAAATATAAAATGATTGTAGGGATTCTTCAATTGAGCTTGGGTTTGTGAACCTTGATATACACATGAGATGTATATTTGCATGCACCATGAGTTATGAAAGGATTTAAGCTATGCAAGTTTATTATACATTTGATTTTGAAGAAAAGTTTAGAAACCATGAGTTCATGAAAATATGGATTTTGATTTTGATTATTAACCCATTCATGTAATGTAATTTAAGAGTTTTATTTGATCTAAACAAATTTTGGAATATATTAAATTAGTTAGTTTTATTTGAATTACACATATTCAATGTTTGCTAGGAAATTGATAAGAAAATGAAGAATTGGAGCCAAGATCAAGTTTATGAAGGTAAATTAGAAATTAATTATTTTGGGTTTAATTTGGAGAGTTATTGTTAAATTAAGCTCTATAAACTACATGCAACAAAAATTTATAGAAGATTGATCATGGCCCTTAATTATTTTCATGTTTTGATGAATTTTGCATGAGTTTTGGAAGATCAATTCATGTTTTAGAATTTGTGGGTTTGAAATTGGGCTTAATATGAAGAAAATGAATTAAATTTAAATTTAGACAAATGTGGAAATAAATTGTAATTTATATTTGAGAATCAGAAATTAGTTTGATTTTGATTTAAATTTTATACATGCAAATGTTTTTGAAAGGGATTTATAGATTCAATTTTAAGTTCCATAAAACAAAGAAAAAATTGAAAGATGATTCTTAAACATGAAATCCAAGATTTACATTTGAATTAAAATCATGGACTTTTGAAATATAAGTGGAATTAACTTTAAATATTTGTAATTGAGAATGTTTTTTCATATTCAAGTGAGTCATGCATGAATTTGGGGCCTTGGTAATGTGTTTTGAAGTTTAAACAACATTCTGGGAAACTCAGAATTAATCATCATCGCTCGAGCGAAGCAGTTGTCGCTCGAGCATAGAATGCAAGCAACCAGTATTTTTGCAAACCAAGGGGGTCTGCTCGAGCGACCAATGTTGCGCTCGAGTAAGGAGTCTTGTTTCAGAAAATTTTGAAAAGTTGTTTCATATTCGGTTTCCGTTCTCTTTCACTTCCAAGCATTCTTAGGCAAGAATTATGACTCAACATGATTTATAAACTACCAATCAACATAAATTAGTTGGTTAAAGAATTAGTCATTGACTTAGTAGTAATTGATTAAGAAGCCAAGTAAGAAATTGGTTTATTTAGAAAAGAATGATTTAGTAATGATAGAATATAAGAAATGAGAACCTGATTCATTTGAATAAGAAAGAATAAGCATGGTAGAACTTCGGACTACTTAGATAGAAAAAGACAAAAAAAAAAGGGGTCAAGTCTGATCAAGGAATTGATATTGTATTTCAATGTGTATATGTTATGTGCTTGTATAGGTCATGAGCTATTGTCTGCTTGATTTATCTGATCTGTCCAGTCTGTCTGATTTGCTTCTGCTGCTATCTGTGAGTAATAACTTAGTAAAGCTATGTTCAAGTTAAATTATTTTTTATATATGAAATAAGATCTGTTTTATGAAATGTTATGTTATGTACTATGAATGATTGTCCAATTCTCGATAAGTATTCGTGACACAAGTATGTTATCTGTTCTCGGTCCAGAGGTTCCTTTATGGAACTGACAAGTTATCTGTTCCCAGTCCAAAGGTTCCTTTGTGGAGCTGAAAAGTTATCTGCACCCGGTTGGAGGTTCCTTTATGGAACTAACAAGTTATCTGTTCCTAGCCCGGAGGTTCCTTTATGGAACTGGCAAGTTATCCATACCCGGCCGAACGCTCTTTTATGGAACTGACAAGTATGATCTTCGATGCTCTGTATGTGATCAGTTAGCGCTAACGGATGTACCATGTAAGATTAAGCAAGAACTCTGATTTCTATATATGATTTGAATAAGAATATGAATATGAATCTGTTTCTGATTGAAATCTGAATATGTATAAGACTCTATTTTTTATAACAACTTATTTTTTATATAAACTCTGATTTCCGACTCTATGATGAACATCATTCATTGAAACCTCTTACTTTGTTATTATTCACTGGGCTCTAACTCACTATATTATTTATGTATGTAGGTGATCAAGCGCGTGACCAGGTTTAGAGGTGTCTACCTAGAATCTATTTTTGTCAGCCAACCAATGTGCCTTCCGTAGAGGTTCCGAAAATATCAAAGTTCAAGTTTTGTTTTCTTGTTTTTGTTTATTCTGTATTTAGGGCCAAGTCTCTTTCTATCTTGTCTCTATATGTATATGATGATGTGTAAATGTATATATATAACGTTTACAATTTTTCTGTTTCATATAAGTCTGCACAGCTCAATGGATGTTGTATAATTGCTTTTTGCTTTCGCAGCCCCTAATTATACATTATTATGTTAAGAGGCCTTTGGTAATCCAAGGATTACTGGCCGGTTACAATGCTAAACCTATAGGAGCGAGTTTGGGTCGTGACAAACAAGTACAAGTTGCGATTCGCTCTCTGACAAATTCTTAGGAGTAGATGAAACAGAACATGATGCATAATGAGAGTGTGAAAACATTCGAGGACATATCGCGTCATTTGGAGCTAGAGGTTGAGCGCCTAGAGGCGGCTAAGTCTGATGGTTTTGCTATGGTGGTTGAGTCAAGCTCACGTAGGACTTCTCAGTTCACGCGTGGAAAAGCAAAGGGTGCTCCTAAGAAGCAAACAGCTGCTACGCCAAAGCCTAACGGCTCTAGAAATTTCAAGCATAGGGGCAAGAGAGGTGGCAAAAAGGTAAAGGATAAATTGACATGCTTTAATTGTAACAAAGAAGGACACTTCGCTCGGGATTGCCCTAAGAAGAAGAAGGTACTCCCTTACTTAATTTCTCGCATTCAATGCTTTGTTTTTAGTCAAGCATTAATTGCTCATTCTCCTCATTTTTGGGTTGTAGACTCAGGAGCAACAGACCAAATCGCGAGGAATAGAGTAGGGTTCGTTGGGTATCACTGAGTACGTACTGGGAGCAAAAGAGTTTACATGGAGAATGAGTCCAATGTGGAGGTGCTGGGCATTGACACATACAAGCTGGAAATGCAACGAGGGCACACCTTGTATCTTCATGATGTTTTTTATGCTCCGGATATTCGGCGAAACTTAGTTCCAGTTATTAGCATGATTAGCCTTGGTTTTAGCTTTTGTTTTGAGAATAATGGTGTTAGCATTTATTTGGGTACCAATTTTTATGGTTTTGGTTATCTTTTGGATGGTTTTTGAGTTTTGGATGTGGATGATTCTAGTTTTAATAAAAATGCCAAAAGCTCTGTTTCTTATATTGCATCTATATGTGATGATGATTCTATGAGATGGCATGCTAGATTAGGCCACATATGGCAAGACAGGATGACTAAATTGGCTAGAGAAGGCCTGTTAGGCCCACTCGCTAGAGTCATTTTGCCTACTTGTGAGCACTATCTTGCTAGAAAGACAACAAGGAAACCATTTGAAAGGCCAAAAGGGCATCAAACCCATTGCAGCTTATTCATTCTAATATATGTGGACCAATGAATGTGAGGGCAAGGCATGGGCCTCTTATTTTATCACATTTATAGATGACTGCACGCGTTTTAGCCATGTCCATTTGATTTCTCACAAGTTAGAAACATTGGATTACTTTAGACGGTATGTTAATGAGGTTGAGAATCAATTAGACAAGAGCATTAAGGCTCTAAGGACTGACTGGGGACGCGAGTATCTATCTGAGCAATTTAAAGTGCTCTGTGAGGAAAAAGGAATTATCAAGCAATTAACAATTCATGGGACTCCGCAACAAAATGGTGTAGCGAAGAGAAGGAATCACACATTGCTTGACATGATTAGATCTATGTTGGTGCAAGCTAATCTTCCTATTTCTTATTGGGGAGATGCTTTGTTGACTGTTGCCTATATCCTTAACCGTGTGCCCTTCAAATCAATTCCTTCCACCTCATATGAGATGTGGACTGGCGAAAAGCCTAATATGGGCAATTTACGGCCTTGGGGTTTGGCAGCTTACATACACAACATTTCTCATAAGTTTGGAAAGTTGGGCTCTAGAGGAAAGAAGTGTGTCTTCATTCGTTATAGTTAGCATTCTAAGGGCTATGTGTTTATTGAGAAGCATCGGGATGGAAGTGTGACTAAAATTGAGTCACGTGACGTAGATTTCCTAGAGGAGGATATCCCTAGAAGATGTGAGGTAACTAGAGATGTAAAGCTCTATGAGATGGAGGATTTACATGAAAGCGCACCTAGTAGCCTAGTAGAGAATGAGGAAATAATCCCTCAAGCTCCTAGGGATAGTGGAAGCGATTTACCTGCCCATGGATTAGATCCAATGGATGAGGATTCTCAAGACTCTCACCTACACAAAAGCAAACATGGAGCTATACCCCGTCATCGTTTTGAGATTGAAGGGGAAGCATTTATGATTGCTCCGAGTGATGAGATAAAGCCTAAGAATCTCAAAGAGGCTCTCTCATCTCCTGCTTGTAAAGAATGGAGTGCTGCAATAGATTAAGAAATGGAGTCTGTAAAAAAATCATGTCTGGGACTTCGTTGATTTCGTCAGGGTGCAAGACTATTGAGAACAAATGGGTTCTCAAAATCAAGCCCAAGGCAAATGGTTCCATAGAAAGGTATAAGGCTCGCTTAGTGGCGAAAGGCTACACCCAATTAGAGGGTGTGGACTATGAGTAAACCTTTTCACCAGTTGTGAGGTTTGCCTCTATTCGCCTAATTCTAGCCATAGTAGCTCAGTTGGACTTAAAGCCATATCAGATGGACGTTAAGACTGTCTTTCTCAATGAAGAATTGGATGAAGAGATCTATATGGATCAACCAGAAGGCTTTGTGGCAATAGGTTAGGAGTGCAATGTTTGCAAGCTTCAACGATTTATTTATGGCTTAAAGCAATCATCCAGACAGTGGAATCTGAGATTTCATCGAGCCATTGTTTCTAATGGGTTTACGATGATCGATGAAGATCATTGTGTGTACGTCAAGTGGTCCAAGGATATTTTTCTGATATTATCATTATGTGTGAATGATATATTATTGGTTAGAAATGACAAAGAGATGATTGTCGCCACTAAAAAGTGGTTGTTCTCTACATTTGAGATGAAAGACACGGGTGAAGCAAGCTATGTGCTCGGTGTTAAGATCCTTAGAGATCACTCTAAGAGACTCCTTGGTTTGTCTCAAGAGACTTACATTAAGACTATCCTAGAGTGATTCCACATACAGAGCTGCAAACCCATTGACACTCCTATTGCGAGAGGCGAGAGCCTAAGCCTTGATATGGGTCCTAAGACTCCAGAAGAGAATGAAAAGATGGCCTATGTACCCTACACGAATGCTGTTGGTAACTTGATGTATGCTATGATGTGTACATGCCCTGACATTTGTTATGCAGTCAGATTAGTGAGTCGTTACTGTAGACGCGCCCCGGGAACTTTCCGACTTCCGCGCTGCGAGGGCGCGAAATCCCGTTTTGTTCCGAGCTACTACAAGTTCGGACTCATGTCACGGTTCTGAATCTAATCTCACAAAGTGCAATGTGAGGCCGATAAATCACCAAAGAGTCCAAATCCGGCAAATCGTTTTGGAAACTGATTTTTATAAAGAAGTGCCAAACATGGACTGTTTTGCCAGATACAGAGTTGCCACCTAAATATTTTATTTTGGGGGAATTTAGGAAACCCTGACTCGTGCCTAAGGCCACGTGTCCATCATCACAAAAGTTGCCTCGGCTCGGGAACTTGGGTACGAGAGGAGAAGGTCATGCAATAAACACCCCCGTTCGCCCGATCAAAAGATTGGCCTTTACTAAGCATGATATTTTGTTTTTGAAAACACATGTGTTCTTATTCCGCTTATTAACCTAGAATTACTATGTGATGTGCACAACATACAAGTATACACTAGATCGCCTAAGTTGGAACAAAACAATGCATGTTCGTTTGTGAAAATGATTTGAAGTTTTCTACTCGCAAGTAGGCTAAATCAGCGGTTTGATGAATTGTTCAAATTCAAGCAATCCAACTTTCACCCACAGGCATTCAGGCAGTTATATCAAATAAGCAGTTAGCCTCATGGAAAGCATGCTTTCATGGCAATCAATAACACACGTGCAGTATGCTAAAGTGTAAACACTTACAGTGTACTCCGAGCCAAAATAGAGAACTAGTTAGAAATCATGCATGATCCTAGTTCATGTTAAGATAGCTAATGCAACACATGCAAAAATGCAACTAAAATAGGCTCGGCTATTCTAGAATGTCATGTGAAACACAACTTGATAACATGCTATTTGAACACGTATTCAAGTAAGTGTATTGAAATACAATGCGGTTAGTATGATGCGCCGAGCCCGGTGCATGCAAAACAGATGAATGATGCACGCATGCAAGCATAAGGTATGCTAATCGAAACATGCCCTAAAACTAACCATTGTAAGCGGTTAAGTAAAAGGGAAAAAGAAATGGGGATTGGAAGACATGCATCACACACACACACGCTTTATTACAACAGTTGGCCCTTTCGACGGAGGGTCTGAATAAAGAGCTAACTAGCTAATCTAAGCTAACTAAACTAATTATTACAAAACAAAATTGAATAACTAGCTACAACTAATTATTACAACACGAATCGAATAGCTAAGCGCATTAGCTAATTAAGTACAAACCAAAGTGTAAACTAGCTAAGGAAAACAGTAAAGCAATGTCCTCAGAAGGGGAAGAGTATGCATGCCCGGTCGCCTCGTTCGGAAATTCATCGCGATGTCCCAACTTGCCTCTATTTGCAATTGTTCTTAAAAACTTGCACCAAGCTCCAAAAAGCTTCCAACTCACCTTGGGGACCTGTCGGAGGGTGACCGACCAATTGTTGATGTGGGAGACCACCTACAAACCACTTTTCTTTGCTGCATACCAGAAAAAGTGGTCAGCCAGCTAGTTTTTCTAGCTGGCCGACCAGTTGTTGCTGCAATTCTCCAATTTGCTACAACAGAGAGCAAGAAAGGGCATGGCAATCTATTTGCAAGATATGTGTGCACAACCACCCTCCCTATCATTTCATAACCTCAAGGGAGTGCGGTTCTCGACCCTTGGGCCACAAATCGCGCATTTTGATGCATGATGGCCGAAAGGCGAAGTTGCACAATTCAATATGAAATGAATGCACAAATAAACACATAAAGCCTAGAACTCTATCATGTGTGATCAAGAGCGTCGGCGATCGAGAATTGAGGCACATTTCATCACTTCAAGTATGAAACGTCCTTCGTTTCTCGTGTTTGGACTAACATCTATTCCAAACACAATGCAACACATAACATGGCATGCACACTGCTATGTAACATGGAGCATGCAAAAATGCAATGCAACACAAGCATGCAAATATGCAATATGACTTAAGCATGCAAACATGCAATGCAACATGAACAACCTAACAAGGCTAATGGCATGCACACAATGCAATGTAATATAAGCATACACAATGCAAAGAACATGACATATACAGTGCGATGAATCAACATGCAAACAACATGGCATACTCAATGCGATGAACTACATGGCATACACAATGCTAAATGGACTTAAACCGAAAGTGGACAGACCTCAGCCATGCCCAAATCAGTGGCCATAACACCAAAACAAAGGCACAAAAGGGCAAGGCATGCATGCACATGCATTGGCCTATCAAGTAGGCCTGAGAGCACCACTCTCAAGAGTGCTCAAAGAGTGACAAGCGTGGAAGTGTGACAATACTAAATGCACTGAAATAAGGTATGAAATGATGCCAAATCATTCAAACAAAGCAAGCATAGCATGCAAAGGTCCTTAAAGCATGAAGCTAATAAAGAGGACTACAAAGAAGGCATGCAATACTTGTCACAAGTGCATGAACCAACCATGGACAGAGCTTAATTAGGTCTAGACAATGACCAAAACATGCTAAGTTAGGGGCTCAAAGGTCAAGGCATACAAGCATACAAGCTAGGCCATAAGCAAGGCAACAATGCACAACACTCGAAGACACTTAAAGCATGAAAGAAGTGGGAACGTGGCAAGTCTATATGCTCTAAAATGTCATGTTAAATGATGCCAAATCATGTACACAATACAAATGAAGCATGCTATGGTACCCAAAGCTTGAAGCTAGCATAGGCATTTGTACTACAACTATGCAAAACATGAAGCATATGGTCAAGGCAACCCAAAACAATCCTAGAACATGTCAAAATGATACTAAAACATGTATGGAAGGAAGCCAAAACAGGCTAACATGAAGGGCATAAGGCATGATGCATACAAGGCAAATAAGGTGGATTACACTACACCTATTAAGACCAATCATGGGATGACTTAACCAATAAAAATCAGAGTTATATCATGGCAAAATAACCCCAAATACACATTGAAATGATAGCTCGCAAGTGTAGGCATGAAGGCATACGCAATGACTCATGCTAAGGCATAAAGGGGGAAACCCTCCAACGCATTGAATAAGTGACAAATGCAAGTGCATGAACATGAAACATGGACTGAAATCACATTACAAATGAGGTCAAATCATTCAAATAGTCCAAGTAATGCATGCTAGCGGACTTGACACACAAAGCTAACAAGCTAGATTGAAACCATGGCTATACAAAGCAAGTCATGCATGGCCAAAACAACACAAATCAGAGCTAGAGCATGCTAAAACATGGACAAAAGCTTCTTAGAGTTAAGCCAAAAGCATGCTAGAATGACATGTCAAGGCATAATGCACATTAGGCTATTGAATGGAAATGCACTACAAGTGCATGGAGCATGCAAGGGCCAACCAAACCAAACCTTAACAGAGGTCTGACATGGTAAAACATCACCAAAACATGCTGAAATGGACTCGAAACAAGCTAGAATGACATGCTACTTCATGAAGCATACAAGACTAGTTTATGAGATTTACACCACAAGTGTATTAGGCATGCATGAGGTGACAAAACCAAGTAAAAATAGTGGTATGCCACAGCAAAATAACCCCAAATACAAGCTAAGATATGGCCAACATAAGCTTAACAAACATGCCCACACATGAGACATTCAAAGCAAGTAAACAAAACACAAGGAGAGGGGATGACCCTCTCCTATTTGGGACTTCAAAACACCACTTCCACCACTGAAATTCCTCTGAGTTTCAGTGGTGAGAAGCCCAAGACAAGGTGGTCCCAAAAGCTCAAAAAAAAGGCACAAAAGCAAGGCCAAGCAAGGCCTAAGAGGGGGTAAACAACCCCCAAAACAAAAGTGACCTTAAACAAACATTTTAAGCATACAAAATCAGAAATTTTTGTAGTTTAGTTAAGCTTAAAACAATATGAAAGTGGGTCCAAAAGCTTAAGCAAAACAAAGGGTTTAAGGAGTTAAAGGCTCACCCTTGTAGAACAACTTTGAAGCTATAACTCCAGCAAGTTTTCCAAGCTCAAACCAAACCAAAAACCTCAAAACTAGCTCCTAAGCACCTCAGCAACAAAAGGATGGTGTTTGAGTGTGTGTTTGTGTGTTAAAGTATGAAGAAATAACACTTTAAAGCACAAAACAAGAGGGAAATCAAGATGTATTGATATAGATTATATGTATAGCTCAAGGAATTTTTTCTGAACCTGGAGGAGGGAGGGGGAGCCTCCCTCTTATAAGAAAGCAAGCCTCAAGCTTGTTGAGGAAGCTAAGGGTCCGAGGTCATCCCTCCATACACGTGTATGGAGGATGGTTCTGGTGCCTTCCAGCTGTGCCAGCTGTAAAGAAAATATCTTTAGGAAGCTGGTGAAAAACAGTCGACCACTTCAAGTGGTCGGCCAGCTACTTCTATTGGTCGGCTGACCAGTGAAAGTGGTTGGCCAAGGCAAAACGTAGTCGGCCAGGTGGGAGTGGTGGTCTGAAGCATGAGACCAAGGTGGTGGTGTGGTGGCCGGCCAAAAAAGGTGGCCCAAAGACCAAGAAAACCAGTTTCCTGACCAAAAAACTGGCTGGCGGGAAGAAAAGTGGTCTCCAAGGGGAAGAAGTGGTCTCCCATCCTTGTACCACCTTCCAAACAAGGAAAACAAGGTTTGTGCGAAAAAAAAATCAAAAAGGATGCAAAACGAAAGTCCAGGAGGCAAGGCGCGCAACTGGGAGACTCGAAAACTAGTCTACGAGCACCAAAAGCGGTTCACAACCACAAAAGTGGTCTCCCAGACCACAGTGGCCCTCTAGGCCAAGGCAATAAGGTGTGGTCCGAAAACCACGCCAAACGGAGAACGTTAAGCGATCCCAAGGCAAGACGCGCGACCGAAGGCTCCAAAAACTGGAAACTGGTCTCCAAGTGGGAAAAGTGGTCTACGACCACAAAAGAGTAGTCTACAAGACCACTCCCTCCCTCCAGGGAAAGGAAACAAGGCTTGGTCTGCAAACTGAGCTGAAGCGCAAAGAATTCAAAGGCCCGGAGGCAAGGCACTTAGCTGAAACTCTGAAAACTCGAAACGAGCACAACATGCACAATCACCGAGCACTCAATCGATGACATCTGAGTCTTAAGGCTGGTCAAAAATGGGGTGTCTACAGTTGCCCCTCTTTAACAGAACTCGAAAGTCAATAAGATGACGGGAGTGAATGTCAAAGCCCAGAGACAACCCATTTTTGATAAGGCCGAAGACTTAGACAAATAGGCAAGACAAAGAGATGCGCCCGCAGGCAGGGGCAAAATGCAAAAGACGTGCACAAAGCCAAACATAACTTATGATCATGCAAAGAATGCTATAATGAAGCAATTATACACAATAAATGCAACAGTTTAAGCAAGCAAATATGAACCAAACTACATTACATGCAGAAAAGATGTAAGAGAATTATACAATTCTCTCTACGTCTCACGCGGAGTAGATACAATACCGTCCGGTTGCACCAGCCTCAAATGAACCGTACATACAATATTATGCCTGCATAAGAAAGAAACTTAACAGGTGCAATATAGTTAGAAGCACATGCTCCACGTTACAACATGGTACAATTCCAATGCGAGATAAACGCGTGCATACACAATGCTGATGGAAAGGTGTGTAGCAATGCAAGTGAAAAGTGCGTGACAACGCAAGTGAAAAGTGCAAAACAATGCACGTGAAACATGCATAACAATACAGGCGAAACATGCGCGACAACACAAGTGAAGGATGCATGACAATGCAGGTGGAAGGGGTGCATGACAATGCAACCTAAGTGTGACACATAACAATGCGAGTGGAACGTGCGCGACAACGCATGTGAAGAGTGCATGACAATGCGGATGGAAGGGGTACATGACAATGCAACCTAAGTATGATGCATAACAATGCGAGTGGAACATGCGCGACAACGCATGTGAAGAGTGCATGACAATGCGGGTGGAAAGGGTGCATGACAATGCAACCGAAGTGTGACGCATAACAATGCGAATGAAATGCATGACAATGTAAGTAAAACGAGCATGACAACACAAGTAGTGAGTTCATAACAAAGCAATAAGTGGTGTGCATAACAAATGCAAGAGAGGAAAGTGTGCATAACAATGCGAGAGCAGTATGACTTCAATAGCATGCCTTGAAACAAAAAAAGTCGGATAAAGAAATACAAGCCTTAACGAGACTAGTTTAACCGGAACCTCCGATTTACCTCTCGGAGGGGTCACAACCTACTCAAAAGGGATACACCTTGCTTTTGACGAGTGACGTTGATTCAAGCATCGAAGACTTGAATTAAAGTTCCCGCGCGGACAATTTCGCGCCAAAAAGTGTACTTTTCTTGCACTTTCTCAAGGGATGGGGACTCCAATCATCACCAAAACACACAGGGAGAACAATGGAGCTCTGAGGATCATCTAGGAGGGTGGCCGACCACCTAGAACAAGAGCCGACCAGTTGTTGAACACCAAACTGGTTGGCCGACCAGAAAAACTGGCTGGCCGACCAGTTTACATAATTTTGGGGCAGCTTGGTCTTTTCACATGGAGATCTTTAAAAAACTCAACTCCAAAACACTTTTCATCCCACCTCCAAGGACGAAATACATTTCTCTTCCTCCCTAGACCCTTTTCTCTCTCAGATCTATACTTTATACGCGTTTTCCAACGCCCTACGCAAAGTTGTTTCGCGAAAACTTTCGATTCTCTTCATTTTAAACCGATTAGAATTTGTTTTCGGAGCTTCTTTCTCCATTTTCACCACTTGAGGTATGTTTGCCTCGAAGTTTAGCACCTTTTCTCGGGCGTTGACTTTTGTTGACTTTTTCTTTTCCCGAGAGTTGACTTTTGTTGACTTTTTGCACCTTTCTTTAGATGGCTGATCATATTCCATACAGCGGAGGCTCCCCGAGAGTAGAGGATGAACCCGACGTTATACCGTTGCCTCCGAGGATACGGCCGCTCGATCCAGAGAGATACCACCCGTAGGAGTGCATCCTACCTCCTAGCACCTTCCATCATTTTACGGACTTCGCACGACGGGCACCCGCAGACTTGCTGTTACGGGAGCCAGAGTCTCATCTATCGCATCATGCGTGAGAGGTACATACTTCATTCTTGCATTTCTTGCACATTTCAAGCTTTCGCTATGTATTATATCTGCTCGTTCTGAACACATGTACATACACAGCATTTCTGCTCATTTTTTAACACAACTTGCACACAGCATTTTGTCCACCTAGCACGCAACTTACAGCACAATATTCTGTTCATTTGGCACGCAGCTCACAACATAACACTTTGTTCGTTCGGCACGTAGCTCTTTTGGGCACACAACTCATTACATAGCACATTGTTCAATCTGAACACGCGGTTCATAACACAGTATTTGGTTTAGTTGGCATACAGCACATAACATAGCACACTGTTCAATCTGAACACGCAGTTCATAACACAGTATTCAGTTTTGTGGAGAAGTGGTTTGGAAATACTCTTAGGATCCTGGGAGACGCTAGTGATCCTCAGCTAGTCACCTGAAAAGATACAAACACTCCGGTCGGGGGTGTCGGAATTAGCACTCCGACGGACAAGTTAGTTCAGACACTCAGGATAGCTTATTTACTAAGTTTTGTGAAGTGATTCTTACATACCTTTCTACAACCGTTGTTCCTGTATTTATACCTATTCTTTTTTATCCTCGGGGCCAGGGCCTACTTTTTAATCATTGTCCTTTCTTTTAATCGGCCCTAAGGACTTACACTTATTCGGCACATATATTATATTCGGTTCCCCAGTCTTGTAGGATATAGCCGGTTAATATCAGTCTTCCAATGGTACGTACTATCTGATTTTTCCATGTATTCGGCCCCCACAATTGCCCCCCAAACACCCCCATTGACGGAAGTTAATCGGCGTGTTTGGTCTTGAATTGGAAAGGTTAAAATAGGTCAGGCGGCTTCGCGTACCCCAATGTAGATGTCAAGATGCGCAAACCTTTTCGTTCATCATTATGCTTTCCCGCGTCAATCGTGCGTCTCACATTTATTGTGATTTGAAATTTAAGTCCTTTCGAATGCACAGTTTGTCGAGTATTCGAGACTCTTGGACCGCCAGCAGATATCCCTTCTCTGACTCGCATTCTCTGTAACTTTTCTCCGTCTACCCTCATATCCCTTGCTCTTCGTAAGTCTTCTTCTCTTTTCTTTGCAATCTTACTTTTTGTTTGTTATATTTATTTTGGTGAACCCTTTATTCCCCGTGAAAATGGCCAAACACTTAAAAGACCTCCTTTCTGAGGGTTGTGTCTCCGGATTCCGACGACACTTTTCCATCCCCGACGATGTTCATCTATCTCTAGTGACGGACAACACTCTGGATATGGAGAGAGAGGATCAAAATTCAATCGTCTTTCCTCTCCTATCCATTGCAGAGGGCGGGGTCCGTTTTTCCCTACATCTATTCCTTAGGGCCGTCCTCCGCTATTGGGGTCTGATTCCTTCTCAGCCCAACGTGAACTTTTTTCGAATCGTAATGGGGATTGTAGAGTTGAACCGGTGCCTCAGGATCGATCTTGGGATTCCGGCCATTCGGCACTGCTATGCTTTAACCAAATCTTCCGGTCGGCTTGGGCGGTACTTTCTTAGGGCCAAGGATACTAACCATCATTTGGTAACCATGCTCGCCAGTTCTGGCAAGCGTGTGGATGACGTAATGGTCAATGTCCGAGGCAACTGGGAATTTGGCGAAGGCGAGGATCGCCTAGACCCTATTCCTAGACGGAGGGGTGAACCAGGTTGCCGTGTGTCTCCTTGTGTTTACTGAACTTTCTTTTACTCGGCTTTCCCTTGGTGTCTAACCTTTTGGCTTTGCAGGAAGTAATTTGAAGAAGATTCTGGTTTCTACCGATGACGCGGTCCTTGCGCAGGTTACGACTACACTCGAATACTTCGGCCGTCCAAACTTACAGAAGCAAGGGAGAGCGGTCCACATACTTCTTCGATACGAGCCTACTTACACTACTTTTTCGGCCGCTGACAATATTCCAGTTCCATCCGGCGATCGATAGCTTGCGGCTCTTATCTTCCCTAGCTTCAAGAGTCTCAGGCAAGTTGGTCTCGAAGCCTCTGACTCGGGGCAAGATGTCAAGCCGGTGGTAGAGGTAGTCGCCGAACCAGACAGAGAGTTCGCTGAGGAGGCCGAAAAGGTTGACGAGGCCCTAAACTCGGCGTTTGAGGCAGCTAGACGTAGTCAGCCTACCTCGCCGTCCACTTCAGGTCGGGCGGAGTTTTCTTTTGGAGATATTTTTGGAGGTTTGGGAGACTTACCCGGCGATTTTTTTGAAGGTATGGATGGGGAAAGCCTCACGCAGATGGCTCGAAAGAAAAATGCCGAGCGTATGGCCGCTCGAAAAAAGGTCGAGGCCGCCCGTTCTGGACCTGCCTTGGTTGAGTCTTCCGAACCCGTTATTGAAGAGCCGGCTAAGATTGTTGCGGCTGAAACGGCGAAAGAGGTTGAACAACTGGTCATTGATGAATGGTTGATTCCAGAAGAGCGGGGCAAGAAGCGTAGCATCGAGGGAGAGGCCGGTTCAGAAGATAGTCTTGCCGACAAAAGGCTTCGCTTAGAAGAATCGGACGTGGTTATTCCTTTTATTGTTCAGCCAAAGATTAGAGACACGCCGATTCCTTCTAACGTATCCATCATTACCGACCCAACAGTAGCCTTGAGCCTGGCGGCATCAGTCTCTCTACCAGCTGATAAGGCATCCTTTCATGCTGTGCCGGATTTGATGGCCATAGCCCTATCTGCGCAGTTGGCCCTTTTGGTAGGTGAACTTTGACTTGTTTTGATTTTGGTTGCCTATGGCATCTAACGATCCCAACTCGTTTTGCAGACGGTCGGCAGGATCGCCGACTTGGGCCGCCGCCTACACGATGCCCTTGAGAGGATTGACCATTTGCAGTCAGAAGTGGTCGATCAAAAGAGCAGAGCCGAGTTTGAGATGATGAGGGCCGCTATGGAGACTGCGCGAGCCGAAGTCGAAGTGGACAGGGCTCGGGCTGCAGATCAGCATCGTTCTGATGCCGAAGATAGGGTGAACGCGAGCAAAGAATCGCTTAGGCTAGCCGAGGAGGCGCTTAACAGGATGGAGACTGAGTTAGCAGAGTTGAAGGCGGCCAAGGAAAAGGCAGAATCTGAGGCTTCTACAGCATTCGAAGCAGGAAAAGGCACCGCCTTCAAAGAATATGTAGATGAAGTCCCCAAGTTCGAGAATCGAGGGTTCAAACACGGGTGGCTCAAGGCCCTTGATACCGCTGGGGTTACATTGGCCTTGCCAATTCCTTATGAGCAGGTGGACATTGAGCCACTTGAGTCTGACCCCGAGGATTGATCTGGGAGTCTTTCAAATTTTATGAAATACTTTCCCTTTTAATGTATGTTTTTGTTTTTACGACTTTTGTTGGTTCCGAGTAGTTTTCATGTATAAATTGGCTACTGTCTGTGCTCAATTTATTAATGAAAATTATCTTCTTATTTCACTACTAATGCGCAGTTTGTGATGTTATGTTGGTGTAGAATGTTTGCCTTTCACTACTTTAGTTAGAATGACTACTCTGTTGACCTTTCTATGATTGAATATCATGGCAATCTTATCATTCGTTTGCCGAATAGTTCGTTGGTATTATGTTGAAACGATTTATGGGCCAGCTGGGGCATTTAATCCGAATAGATTGATTATTCTGCCCTTGCCCCAGGCGGTGCATGATCATTCGAGCGCCGGAGGAGGCGAACTTAGTTTGTTGTCGATTCATGGGCCGGCTGGGGCACTTAAGCCGAATGTATTGATAAATCTATAACGCCCTTGCCTCAGGCGGCGCATGATCATTCTGAAGTCGATTCATGAGCCGGCTGGGGCACCTAAGCCGAATAGATTGATTAATCTATCACGCCCTTGCCCCAGGCGGTTGTAGACACCCCATTTTTGACCGTCCTCAAGACTTGGACGTCACCGTTTGAACACTCGGTGATCATCCATGTTTGTGTTCGTTTGGAGTTCCCGGAGGTCTCGGCTCACGTGCCCTGCCTCAGGATCTCCGAACTTGACCGTTTAGTGTCTGGTTTTGCACCAAACACTCATGTTTTTCCTTGGAGGGGCAGGGAATGCCTTGTGAGAACGCTGCGAGCATAGGGATAAAAGGTATTGCAAGTATCAGGACAGTTATGACAGAGCCAGACAGATGCCTGTCAGCTGCGGATGGTATGTGGTGGGAAGACGACGACCTATGTCTTGCCCACACGGACGAGGATTGGGAAGGTAACCAACCAGATGATACCTGGTATATCGGCGAAGTCGATCACATGACTAGGAGTGGACGGTATTTCAAGCCTCCACACCTAGATCAACCAGAGGCGTCTGGAAAAGATAATGAAGCAGAGAAACAAAAAGAGAAGCAACTCGAAGATGAGGCCGTGTTGAGACAATTAAAAAAGATACAAGCAGACATCTCTATCTGGGGACTGCTTATGGCTTCTCGAGTACATAGGCAGGTTGTCCTTTCAGCCATGGAAAAAGCCAAGCTTTCCATAGACACCACGCCCGAGCAACTGGTGGGTTTAGTCTTTTCGGGAGGAAGTTCCCCGGCATTGAGTTTTTCTGACAAAGAACTGCCACCTGAGGGTGCGAACCATAATAAGCCACTCTACATCTCTGTGGAGTGCAGAGATAAATGGATACCCGTGGTGGTTGTTGACACGGGGTCCGCCATCAACGTTTGTCCGGCAAGAACAGCCTACGCGATCGGTTTGAAAGTCGCGGATTTTGCGCCAACGGCCCAGGTGATTCGGGCGTATGACAACACAAGTCGGGAAATAATGGGGACAATTAAGATTCAAACAAAGGTTGGGCCGGGACAGCACGAGATAGATTTCCACGTCTTGGAGGTTCCTGCAACGTTCAACCTGCTTTTGGGGCGGCCGTGGCTGCATCAGGTAAAGGCGGTCTCCTCTACCCTACATCAAGTGGTGAAATACCCCTATGGGAAGGGAGTAGCCATTGTTTTTGGAAACTCGTCAATTCATCCGCCACCGGAAGTGTCTACGCCTGTTCTAGAAATCGAACATGGTGTGGAGGATGTGTTCATATCGGGTTTTACTTTGGCTGAGGCTAGGGTCGTGCAGAACATCATGGCAGCTAATGAAGGGGTATATGTCAGTGCCCAAGCAGTCTATCGCATGAACAAACTCCAGCACATCCCCGGGATGGGATTGGGCAAGAGCGGCAGGAAAGGTGTCGCAGCATCGGCCGAAGTGCCACATAACCCACATACCTTTGGTTTGGGCTACCTACCCACCAAAGAGGATTGGATAAGGAAAGGAAAGGAAATGGCCGGAAGGGCCAGGGCGAAACAGATGGGGAAGCCCTTTGACTTAATGCACCAGCCCATTCGGGGGACCCTAAACGGACGCTTCGTCCGGGAGGGGGAGGACTTTCCATTCTGTGGCTTCTCGGCGCCGTGGCTCAACGCGAAGAAGAAGCGCGTGCCGGGATTTGAGATCTTCTTTGATTTACAGTTACCTGAGGATGATATCGCCGAAGGGCAGGCAGATCTATCGGCTGAGGCTGAGCAAAGTAAGGAAGTGCAGTTTGAGGACGCTGAAAATGAAATGGGGGCAGCGCTGGCGTGTCTGCTTTCAGATCCTCCGATCGAACAGAAGTGCTTGGGGGATAGCTCCTCGGTATGTGTGATTGGGAATGAAGCGGCTGCGGGCCTACCATCAGCTATTTTGGATGCGTCCATCGCACCTTCTCTCATCTGGCAATATGAAGAAGGCTTTTTATCTAGCAGCACCGGGTCAGGTAGTGAGCCGGAATCTGATTCTACCGAATCTTATGCGTCGGAATCAGATTCCAGCTCAACTGAGTCTGAGTCCGGTATTCTCGGGGGTGATAACCCGGATGCCACAGTCCTGTCTAGGTCGTCTTTTTCATTTTCTTTTGAGTCTGTTGTAACAGAGGAATCCGACAGCTCGGAAGTATTTAATGAGAACGACGTGGATGTGGTTTCGGAGTATTTTTCTGTGCCTTTGATTTATTGCTTAAATCAGGATTTTCAAAATTTTGATGAAAACGACGAGGAAGAAATTCCTCCGGTTTTGCAACGGTTAATTGATCAAGAGCAGGAAAGATTTGTTAAACCTTTAATGGATGAAATCACTACTGTGAATGTTGGTACTGAGAAGGACCCGCGGCTGGTCCAGATCGGGTCCACGTTGTCTTCTGAGGAACGCGAGCGCTTAGTCGCTTTATTAAAAGATTTCAAAGATGTTTTCGCGTGGTCCTACGAAGACATGCCTGGAATCGATCCTGAGATTGTACAGCACCGGATCCCTCTTGATCCCGAGGCCCGACCTGTCAAACAGAAGCTCAGAAGGATCAGCCCTGATTGGGCCCTTAAGATCAAGGAAGAGGTCACCAAGCAAATTGATGCAGGCATCCTGCTGGTGTCTGAGTACCCGACTTGGTTGGCCAACATTGTTCCGGTGCCGAAGAAGGACGGCAGAATTCGGGTCTGTGTAGACTTCAGAGATTTGAACAGGGCCAGTCCGAAGGACGACTTTCCCTTGCCGCACATTGATGAATTGGTAGATTTCACGGCAGGACACGCCTTGCTTTCGTTTATGGATGGCTTCTCAGGCTATAATCAGATAGTAATGGCACCCGAAGACCGGGAGAAGACTCCATTCACTACCCCGTGGGGTACATATTGTTATAGAGTGATGCCATTTGGGCTGAAAAACGCTGGAGCTACCTATCAACGGGCAGCAACCACAATATTGCATGATATGATCCATAAAGAGGTCGAGGTGTATGTGGACGACATGATTGTCAAGTCCAAAGAAAGAGAAGGCCACTACACCGCCTTACAAAAATTCTTCCAAAGGATCAGAGAGTTTCGGCTGCAGCTGAATCCCCAGAAGTGTAGTTTTGGTGTTACAGCAGGGAAGATGCTAGGGTTTCTGATTACGCAAAGGGGCATCGAGGTCGACCCTTCCAAAATCAAGGCCATCTTAGAAATGCCACCACCAAGGACTGAAAAGGAGGTGCGAGGCTTTCTAGGTAAAGTGCAATTCATAAGACGGTTTATCTCTAAATTAACCTTGACTTGTGAACCACTTTTTGGTCTCCTGAAGAAAGGAAAGAAATTCCAATGGGACGGCCGATGTCAAGCAGCTTTTGAGCAGATCAAAGAGTATCTACAGAACCCGCCTGTGTTGTCACTGCCAGAACCGGGGAGACCGTTGATATTGTATCTTTCGGCAACTGAGACCACCATGGGTTGCATGCTCGCACAGGAGTCAGAAGACAGAGTGGAAAGGGCCATCTACTATCTGAGCAAGAAGATGCTGGATTACGAGACCCGCTACACACCACTGGAGAAGGCTTGTTTGGCCTTGGTATGGGCTACCAGGAAGCTGCGGCACTACCTGTTAGCTCACTCTGTAATGTTGGTTTCACGTTTGGATCCCATCAAATATCTTTTCGAGAAACCAGCACTTACGGGTAGGCTAGCTCGTTGGTTGCTATTGCTTTCCGAATTTGACTTGAAGTATGTAACACGCAAGTCGGTGAAAGGGAGAGCGGTAGCGGAGTTCCTTGCTGACCACCCGGTTGAGGAGGATGAAGCGGTTGAGTACCTATTCCCAGATGAAGCCATTCTGCACATCGAAGATGAAACTTGGACGATGTACTTTGACGGAGCGTCAAACCAGTATGGGTATGGGATAGGGGTGTTGCTGATAGCGCCTGACGATTCCCGTATCCCTTTAGCATTCAAGCTCCAGTTCAGAGTCTCGAACAATGAAGCAGAGTATGAGGCATGTATTCCTGGTCTGGAAGCAACCCTAGAACTAGGGGTAAGACGATTGGACGTCATTGGGGACTCGAATCTTGTTGTGTCTCAAGCAAAAGGAGACTGGAAGGTCAAGGAGGAAAGGATGATAATTTACCACCAAACCTTGGATTTGTTAATTCCTCGGTTCGAGAAGCTAAAATTCAGCCACCTCGTAAGAGAGAACAACAGGTTCGCAGATTCACTAGCAACTCTATCTTCCATGATAGACATCCCGTCTGGAGTCCGGATGCGTCCAGTCATCATTGATCAGAAGTTTGCGCCAGCATACGAGTCAATTTCCGCCATAGATGAGGCCCAAGACGACAACCCCTGGTATTACGATATTTGGAACTTCTTGGAAAAGGAGACGTATCCACTAGGGGCAAATGCCAAGGATAAGAGGGCGATCAGAAGAATGGCTGTTCAGTTCATCATCTGCGGGGGTAAACTGTACAAAAAGGGTCATCTGGGAATGCATAAGCTCTGTGTAGAAGCTGAAGAGTCGAAGCGCCTAATGGAGGCCATCCATGGAGGGGAGTGTGGTGCACACATGAATGGAGTAATGTTGGCCAGAAAAATCCTCAGACAGGGCTACTACTGGTCAACCATGGAGGAAGATTGTATCGGCTTTGTTCGGTGATGCCACAAATGCCAGATCCATGCAAACCGTATGAACATCCCACCGTCCAAGCTTTACAACATGACGTCCCCGTGGCCATTTTCCGTGTGGGGGATTGATGTGATCGGAGCTATTACCCCGAAGGGGTCGAACGGACATGAATATAT
Organism: Camellia sinensis; assembly: GCF_055761805.1. NCBI lineage: Eukaryota > Viridiplantae > Streptophyta > Magnoliopsida > Ericales > Theaceae > Camellia > Camellia sinensis. Next base: position 23,152,357 of record NC_138966.1, read on the forward strand.
CCTGGTAGCGATAGATTATTTCACAAAGTGGGTCGAGGCCCAATCATACGCGGTGTTGAAAGCGTCGCACGTCGCAAAGTTCATCAGAAACAACATCATCTGTCGCTACGGAGTGCCAGACGAGATTATCTCGGATAATGGATCCCACTTTAAGAAAGAAGTGGTGGACTTGCTGGAGAAGTATAACGTGGCTTTTCATAAGTCATCTACGTACCGGCCGCAAACCAACGGAGCAGTTGAGGCCGCCAACAAGAACATCAAGCATATACTGCGGAAAATGGTGGAGACCTACCGAGATTGGCCAGATAAGTTGCCGTTTGCTCTGTGGGGCTACAGGACTTCGATTAGAACTTCTACTGGAGCGACTCCGTATTCGTTAGTTTATGGAATGGAGGCTGTTCTACCTATTGAAATTGAAGTTCCATCTTTACGGATATTGGCTGAGTGTCAGATAGCTGAGGCAGATTGACAGCAGAGCAGGTTCGAGGAACTCATGCTCTTTGACGAGAGAAGGCTGAAAGCACTGTATCACGTTCAGAGTTATCAGCGCAGGATTGCTCGGGCTTTTAACAAGAAGGTTAAGTCCAGAAATCTAAAGAAAGGGGATTTTGTGCTCAAAGACAACCGAGCTCCCATCCACGACCCGAGGGGCAAGTTCAGACCCAATTGGACTGGTCCATACATCATCAAAGCTATCTGGTCAGGCGGAGTTGTGGTTCTGATGGACTTAGATGGCTTAGAATTCTCTCAACCGATCAACATGGACAAGTTGAAGAAATACTATCCTTGAGAGGCTCGCTAGGCCGAAAACCCGAAAGGGCGACCTAGGCAAAAGTTAGAGCACAAAAAATTAGAAAATATAAAAACTGAGCTCGCAAGGCTGAAAACCCGCAAAGGGCGGCCTTGGCAAAAGTTAGAGCGCAAAAGGAGAGTGAAAATACTCGAGTGAACCCGAGCCGGAACTACGGGAGGCTTGATTCCCATGTTTGGGATACATAGGCAGCTTCATCCTGAAGTTCAGCTATAACACTTCCCCGATCAACTTTGTCCATTTGATCATCTCAGTCATCTTTGTTCATCAGCATTCGTTGGAATCTCCGGTGCAGTGCCACTCAGACTAGGGGCAACTTTCCGTTGCTATGCAGTGCTGCGGCGCTCTTCAGACTAGGGGCAACTTTTCAGTTGCAGGGATCTGGGGTTGTGCATCTCAAGTGACAGATCTCAGGCGTGTCCAGTTCTGATCCATATCGAAAACATTTTTGAGAAGTTTTAATAAAAGCTGACTTTGTTCAAATAAATCTTTTTACAACATTGACCATTTTTGGACCAAAGCGGAAAATTTTCAGTGCCATAACTTTCAATTTCTTTGATTTCAAAACAGAGTTCTCCTGCTCTTGCATACAATTGAAGTTGCTTTTTATTACATTCATAAAGGAAACTTGAAAGTACTAATAAAGCAATAAATCTAGGGCATAGTCGAATCAGGTGTTCCTGTGCCCCCTCCCAGAGCTAGTCGAAGCCTCTGATGCCAAGCTGGGCCCGATCTGTGCTTCTTCATTGAGCCAATCTATGCACTCGTCAGACAAAGTGCAACTGAAAGTAAGAGCGGGAGCCAGGAGTTCTCTCATCCTCCATGCGGTGGCCTGCCAAGCAAGCTGTGCGCCTCGGGCTGGGAATGCAGCAGGATACTCTATCCCCTCTGGCGGGCAGGTCTGATCATGGCCAAATTGGCGTCGAATCCGAAATGGGAAGTAGAATACGCAGTGAGTGAGACCAATCAATTGAATCCCAGTCTGCCAGGGCATGTTGTAACTCATTGCCGGAAGGTCCAACCAAGGGCACCGCCAAGCAATACGGTCTGCGGACAAACGGCACATCCAAGCGAACCACCATCCCTTATCCAAGGCATTGACTAGACGGTGCCGGAAGAAGTAGTCGCGAGCTGAATATGCTGGGCAGGAGTCCACAACTTGTAGCTTATCCATCAGCCATACCTAGGGAGGGATCGAAAAATGAGAGAGTAAAGAATAGAGAGATGTACGAGGAGAGAAGAGTGAGAATGGGGTTTTTGTGAGAAAAGACCGAGCTTGAGGGCCGAGTGATGTGAGCAATACATGAATGCGAGATTGGGTGGGAAACATTACCTGTAGTAGTAGTGGACTTCCTGCTAATCTGGTCGTCTCATGGCGATAAAAGGCGTCTAAGCCCATTAACGTCTCGACCAGAGCCATGGCAATACAGCTCTTGCCCTTCCTCAAGCCTTGGGCAACCTCAATCAGCTGGACACTAGCCCCTCCAGAGCCTGAGACAAATAGAAAATGGGATAGCATGCACAAACAGAGGGCGTGTCGCCGGAAGCCTTGCCAGTGATGGTTGTTGCGATCACCAGCATCAGAAAAATCGATTGGCCAAACTCGGAATGTACAGCATCCCGTCACAAATTAGGGACCGAGCATCACGCATGCTAAATCCGCACATGCGCCCTAAGGATTGGGCATGACCAAAATTAAGTTGGGGCAGGAGCTCCTCGTCGCGCTCGGACTCCATTAAGGCTCGGAAGTCTTCAAAGGTAGGACATATCTCTTGCCCGGCGAAGCTAAAGACATGTGTCACCGGATTCCAAAACCTTGCCGCGGCATGAAGAAACGAGAAGTGCAAGGGGTGCGACCTAGAGTGAATAGTGCATTTATGCCAAAACCCCGGAAATTCACCTTTTCCGAGCCATCCAAGCTAGCAATCCAAGCTGTGAGGTTTTGAGCAAGAAACTCTTCCATTGGAGCAAATCAGTGTGAAAATGAGAAAAACTACGAAGTTGGGATCTTTTGTAGGAGATAAGGTTGAGTGGGGGACAGGTGTCAACATTCTGCTGATCCCCTCATTTAGTGCCGGCCGGCCAAACTGTTTGCCGACCGGCCATAATAGTTTGCCGACAATGAAATTTTATGGTCGGTAGCCATTCTTTGTAGCCGATGGTCTCTCCCCCAAGCCGATGGAGCTTCCTTCTGGTTTCCTAAGCTGTTTACACTAGGCATCAGGGAATTTCACCACCTCCAACCCCTCCCAGGTGATCGATTCCCGCAGGGGCACGCCTGTCCGATTGTCAACTTGTTGTGCATTTGCTTATCGAGTTGTATTTCACCCTCTTTGAGTTTTTGATTTGTTTATCGAGTTGTACTCACGCTTGTTTGGTTATATTATGTCTTTGTTTTGCTTATCGAGTTGTAAGTCGGTTCACTACCTGATTATTACGATGCAAATTTCCAAAATGAGTTCAATTTCGTTCACATTGTGGTGTGATACCTTGCGATGCGATGCATAAGAAGTTTACAAATGCAACATCTTTTGAACAAAATGAATTGTTTCATTCCCATCACGTGTTTTGCAAAAGTGTAACTTTGAAAAAGAATAAAACCTGCCCGAGGCAGTGCAATGTGCTCAAATTACTAGTAAAAAGGAAAGTAAAGCATAGAGTGACAAGGAAGCAAAGTATCAGAATTGATGCCAGTAAAACTCCCCCTGCGATCAACGTACCTTCCGTACCTTTGTTCGGGTCAACGACGCGTTTGCGCACCTTCGTTACTTTAAACCATTTGAGGACGCGCACTTTTGAAATGTGAACCTTCGAGTTGACCTCAGGCCACAACTTCTGCGAACAATGCTCGATGCGTGCGAGGAATGTCCCGCCCTGTATCCTTTTCATACCTCGTGTATTCCTTAAATTGTTTCAATCATGTTGTGTAACAATACCTTTCATTACTTGCGTAGACCGCATATTTCTTAATATCATTACCTGCGTAGACCGCATGTTTTGATTGCGTAGACCGCATATTTCATTACTTCCGTAGACCGCATGTTTTGATTGCGTAGACCGCATCTTCTTTAATTTCAATACCTGCGTAGACCGCATGTTTGTAATCCTTTCTTTACTTGCGTAGACCGCATGATTTATCAATTTCATTTCCTGCGTAGACCGCATGTTTTGCTTGCGTAGACCGCATAATTGTTCAATTTCAATACCTGCGTAGACCGCATGTTTTGATTGCGTAGACCGCATATTTCATTACTTGCGTAGACCGCATGTTTTGATTGCGTAGACCGCATCATTGTTCAATTTCATTACTTGCGTAGACCGCATGTTTTGCTTTCGTAGACCGCATCATTGTTCAATTTCATTACTTGCGTAGACCGCACGTTTTACTTTGCGTAGACCGCATATTTATTACCTGCGTAGACCGCGTGTTTTGATTGCGTAGACCGCATCTTCTTCAATTTCATTACTTGCGTAGACCGCATGTTTTGATTGCGTAGACCGCATCTTCTTTAATTTCAATACCTGCGTAGACCGCATGTTTTGATTGCGTAGACCGCATGCTTTGATCGCGTAGACCGCATCGTTGTTCAATTTCATTACTTGCGTAGACCGCATGTTTTGCTTACGTAGACCGCATCTTTCTTAATTTCATTACCTGCGTAGACCGCATGTTTTGATTGCGTAGACCGCATCTTTGTTGTTTTCATTACCTGCGTAGACCGCATGCTTATGATCGATTTCGTTACCTGCGTAGACCGCATGCCCCACTTACATGTTTGTAACTTCACAGCATTGTTATGCTCCCCGCTTGCTTTGCGCTGTCACGCATTTCGAGTATACTACTCTACATGTTACTAACGATATTGTACCTGTTAAGTTTGTTTTCTTTTCAGGCACGATATTGTATGTACGGTTCATTTGAGGCTGGTGCAACCAGACGAGCCGCACAGGTATTGTATCTCCTGAGTGAGACGTATTGAGAATCGCATAATTCTCTTACATCCTTTCTGCATTGTAGTGTAGTTTGGTGTATGCTATGTTTAAAACCGTCGCATATATGCTTCGTTACAGCTTTCTTTGCATGATCATAAGTTATGCTCGGCTCTGCGCATTGTCTTGCATTTCGCCCCTGCCTTCGGGCGCATATCTTGTTTGTCTTGCATGTTTGTCTGAGTCTTCGGCCTTGTCAAAAATGGGTCGTCTCTAGGCTTTGACATTCACTCCCGTCATTGTTATGACTTTCGAGTTCTGTCAAAGAGGGGCAACTGTAGACACCCCATTTTTGACCGTCCTTAAGACTTGGACGTCACCGTTTGAACACTCGGTGATCATCCATGTTTGTGTTCGTTTGGAGTTCCCGGAGGTCTCGGCTCGCGTGCCCTGCCTCAGGATCTCCGAACTTGACCGTTTAGTGTCTGGTTTTGCACCAAACACTCATGTTTTGCCTTGGAGGGGCAGGGAATGCCTTGTGAGACATCTCCACACACCACCGGCAGTGGCTAGAGGCCACCGGCTGGTTTTTTGATGCCATCGGCACTTTTGTTTGCCAGTCGGCATATTTTATTGCCGGTCGGCATAGTTTGTTGCCGGTCGGCACTGTTTTTTGTCGAAATGACATTTTTGGGCAGCCGACCACTGTTCATCCACTTTATGGAGATATTTTGTGCCAGCTGTGATAGCTGGCACCAACTCTTCCCCCCTCCATACACGTGTATAGAGGGATCTCCCTCTAGCCAAGCTTGTTGTATAAGCTTTGCAAGAGGGAGTCCTATAAGAGAGGGGCTTTCCTCTTGGATCTAGGTTAGACTTTTGCAACCAAAAACCAGAGCTTTGAGATATAGATACACTCTATCTCTATATCTCCCTCTCTCCCCTCCTTTATGTGTGTTTCCTTGGCCTAAAGGTGGTTTTTACCTTACTTTTGCACCATTACACACACTATTACACCTTACTCCGAGATTGAGGGACTTGGAGGGTTGATTCTTGAGTTTTTGGACTGGTTTTGATCAAAAGAAGAGGGCTAGACCATTTGTTCTTCAAGGGTGAGCATCTTGCTTTTTATTCCCCAAACTTGCAATAGTTTTCTACCTATCTTGCTTGTTGTTTTAGCTCTTGTGTATAACATGAAAGAGGCTTATATTTTCATGCTTTAGAACTTTCATTAAGGTCATTTTGTGGTTTGAGTACAAACTCACCCTTCTAGGCCTTGTTTGGTCCATTTTGGTGCCTCTTTAGTAAGGCTTTGTTCACTTCAGTGTTTTGGTCCTTTGACCACTAAAAAACCAGTTGATTTTCAGTGTTAAAAAAAGTGGTTTGAAATCTTGCATAGGGGAGGGACACCCCTCTCCCTTCTTTGTTTTGTTTCCTTGCTTTTTGGCTTAAAAGGATAGCATGTGTGCTTGATCATTCTTGGCCTCATTTCAGAATTTTTTTAGGTGTTTTAGGTCATGTGTAACCTCTGTTTTTGGCTGGATTTGTGCCTCCTTGTATGCTTGTAATACTTGCTTTGTATTGCTCCATTTCGCTTAGAAGTGTATCTCATGATTAGGCTATGATTCTTGTGTGTGTTGGCTTAGTTCCATGAAGCTTTTAGTGTTGTTTTTCCATGCTTAAAGTCTGTTGGTTATCCATTTGGTCATGCTTGGCATGTTTGTCATAGGTGCTATGTATTTCGGCTTGAAAGCTTTGAGCATTTTGACCTCTAACATGCATGGTTGTGATTACCCTCATGATTTAACATCATCTAGGACCACATTTTAATCCAAGAATCATGTTTGTATATGTGCATGCATGACCTCTTTTATACCTTGAGGGTGTACCCTCTTATGCCTAGGAATGAGCCTTGGTGCATATGCCTCTTGGGAGTCACCTTAGCTGCCATTTTGGGAGGGTTTTGAGTCCTATCTTGGTCTGCAAAATTCTGTTTTTACTTGTTTTAATCATGCCATGAGAGGTCATGTTGGTGGGGGTAAGTTGTCTCCCCTTTGTGCCTTAATCTTGGGACCATAACTTTGCTTGTTAACATGAGATGTTGCCCATCATTTTGAGCATTTTTTTGGTGCTGTTTTGGGGTGGACTAAGGTCTGTCCCTTTATGGTTCAAGACCCCCATTGCATGCTTGCTTCATGTTTGTTGTATGGTTGTTCCATTAAGCCTCGTAGCATGTGAATCCCATTCCCAAATTGGTCCATATTTGCATCATGTTTGCATCTTGTATGCTTGGCATTATACATTTGTCATGTTGGTTGCATAATGCTTGTTGTGCTTTGCATCTTGGTATCATGTTGCATGTTGAGCCATGTTTGCATAACATGCATTACATTCACTTGGTTTGGCGTGTCGAACCAAGTGTGGGAATCAAGGAACATTCATACTTCAAGTGATGTAATGTGCCTCGATTTCCGGTCATCGGGGCCTTTGACTCCAACTTGATAAGGCTTCGGATCCCATTTTGTTTGTTGCATGCATCCTTACATCAAATGGCAAATTTGATTCTTTGAGCCACCATGCACCATTGATGGCTCGAGGATCGAAGGTCACGCTTCTTTGAGTTCAAAACATGATAGGAAGCATAACCATGCTCATATGTACCTGAAAACCCCATGCCATGCACTGTCTGTTCCCTGTTTGCTGTCAAATTGTCTTCTGCAGGAAGTTTCTGCCGACCGGCAGAATTTTGTGCCGACCGGCAATCTCTGGAGTGCCGATGAATCCAACAAATGCCGGTGGAAATTTTGAAGTGCCGGTGGGAATTCTGTCCGGCCGGTGGTGCTCTGCAGCATGTGAGGAACCTGCTCCAGGACTTTGGTAATTTTCAGAGAGACAAGGCAGTACAAACAGAGGTGGCAGGAGTACGGTACGGGTTTTTCGGGCGAGTCAAGTTCTGAGCATGCATCATCTGCGCATCCCGAGGCAGAGGCTGCGGCCACCCTCTTCTTTCTTTTGCATCTTTTCTTTTAATTAATTAGAATTTTTGTAATAATTTTGTTTGTTTATTATTTGGGACTGTAATATTTTATTTGTTTATTATTTTGGGACTGTAATATTCATTTGGACCCTCTGAGTGAGGGTAAATATGTAATAAGTGTGGGTGAGTGTGTGTATGTCTTCCAATCCCCATTTCTTTCTTCCCTTTTATTTACCTGCTTATGATGGTAGATTAGGGCATTTTTTGAAATTAGCATACCTTATGCTATGCATGCGTGCATCCATGCATTTGTATTGCATACATTAGGCTCGGTACATCACGCTAACTGCATTTGTACTTCAAAATTCTAAACCGAATATGTGATAATTGTGCATTTTCACATGCCATGTTTAGGGCTAGCCGAGCCTGCCTAGATTGCATTTTGCATGTGATGCATTAGCCATTTTTAACATGAACTAGGACATGCATGTTTGCTAACTAGTTTACTGTTTTGGCACGGAGTACGATGTAAGTATTTATGCTTTAGCATCCCGCATGTGTGTGAGTGTTACCATGACAGTATGCCTGCCATGCGGCTAAGTGCTTATGTGTTAAACTGCTTTGAATGCCTGTGGGTGGAGGTTGGATTGTTTGAGTTGGAAAAACTCGTTGAAATCCGCATTTTAGCCTACTTGCGAGTAGCAAATTCAAAACATTTTCCAAAACAAACGGATATGCAATGCTTACTTCCAAATTAGGCAATCTAGTCTATACTCGTTTGCTGCGCGCATAACATAGTAATTCTAGGCTAATAATTGGTTTAAGAACACGTAACGTTTTCAAAATTGGATATCACGGTTAATAGAGGCTGGTCTTCGGACCGGGCGAAAGGGGGTGCTCATAGCTGACCTTCCCCGATCGTACCCAAGCTCCCGAGCCGAGACAACTCCGGTGATGACGGACATGTGGCCTTCGGCACCGAGTCAGGGTTTCCTAAATTTCCCCATTAAAAAATATTTAGGTGGCGACTCTGTATCTGGCAAAGCAGTCCATGTTTGGCACTACTTTTTCAAAATCTGTTTCTCAAAGCGATTTGCCAGATTTGGACTCTTTGGTTCAGATTAAGAACCGTGACTACAAATCGAGTCCGAGCCGTAGCGACGTCCCCCTCGCGGACCTGTTACAGTAGTGCATGATCATTCGGGCGCCGGAGGAGGCGAACTTAGTTTTGTTGTCGATTTATGGGCCGATTGGGGCACTTAAGTCGAATATAATGATAAATCTATCACGCCCTTGCCCCAGGCGGCGCATGATAATTCTAAAGTCGATTCATGAGCCGGCTGGGACACCTAAGCCGAATAGATTGATTAGTCTGCCCTTGCCCCAGGCGGTGCATGATCATTCAGGCGGCGGCGGGTCTATCCAGTCGGCATTAGGCGATTGAGGTTTTCACAATTAATGAAATTGCCTCGAGGGTGCTGCCTCTGTAAAGGATATATGATTAAGGGTATAACTTTTATGAATACAGTAAACAACTGACTCCAGCTTTTGAAGGTATCGTGTAAATGTCGAACAGACTTTTCTTTAACAACAGAGGGGAAGCGAGGATGCTAGCTGAGCTGGGTGGAGACATGCATCGAGGTGGTAACCCTTCGTGCACAGGGGGTAGGAGTTCCAGGGATCGAGAGAGGCGTCAGTCTCCTCGACATCGATGCAGGTTGCCCAGGCGGGACAAGCAGTCGCAGGGCAGATCTTCTCAACCTCGAGTCGAGAAGGGATCTGACTCGAATCCGTGCCCATTAAGCTTTGCGGTATTTATGGGGAATAGACCCATAACAGAGGCGGACTAGATCGTTCGGGACCCAAATGTAGCGATCGAGTTTGCTCGACAAATTTTTGCTCCTGAGGTTCAGCAATCGATGGTAGGTTGTCAGGACTACGAAGTATTTCGCGAAGGCATTCACAGGGCGGTGAAGGGGCTTTACACTGCCTATGAGATCGGCATGCAGTTGCGCGCTGCCCGTCGAGAAATGGAGAAGAAAGAGGAACGTATTCAAAGTTTGGAGGCTCGCACGGAGGCGGCTGAGCTCGAGTTAAGGAAGACCAAGGTGGCCCAGGCATAACCCGCCAGGCACGGAAACCCAATCGTGGAAGAAAGGGTTACCAGTCGGCTCATCAGTTCCGCGCTTGCCAATCGTGAGACGGCGAGTATGTTCGTAATGGAGAATGCGAAGGGGAAGGCCTACGAGAAAGGTTTTCATGACGGCCGAAAAGTTGGAATCGAAAAGACCAAGGAAAAAATTGCCGAAGAAGTTTGCCGATGTGAAAATCGTGGATGTAGGCACGGTTGGATCAAGGCATCTCAAGCCGCAGAAGCTCTTCGAGCATTGGGCATTGATTCGGCATCGCCACTCTACCACAGTAAACATTTTATGTTTTCTGCTTTTGAAGTCGAGAAGAGTGAGGATGAGGGTGATGCCGTATAAGTATACTTATTGTAAGGTTGAAATGCAGACCGCGTTCAAAACTATGTAATATATTGCTTGTTTTATTAAATAAAAAACGTTCTAAGATAAATATTTTGTTGCAGTTCGTGTTTGGTATGTATGCGTTTCATTTTACTGTATTTGTTTGAATGAATGTATATACATTGATCAGCAGGGTCGACCCATACGTGATAGTCGTTTATCCCTGAATGAGGCTATTGTAACTTAAGGAAGCCGAAAGCCAGTGGGTAGAGTGGCTGCGGCAAATTCAACTCAGCTCGGGGCCTAGATTTTCGGCCAGTGTACGTGCTTTAAAAATTCGTTTGGATAACTACGCCGCAGCGAATGTTAACCGACGTTTTTCTCATGGAGTTTAGTGTTAGTGAAATCGCCTTGGGATTGGGGCCTCGAGATCGCTGCCAGTATTGAAAATAAAACGAGTGGGCACTTCGCGCAGATAAACAATCACTCATGTGTGGTGGGATAAGTGGGGATGTTAGTTAGAGACTAGAGTTCAGCCAATCTTGGTGTTGCCATGGAGTGCGGCAGAGGACCCGTCCGTATGGGAAGTAGGGCGTCCGAAAGTTGGCATGAATCTTCAAGTCGTCAAAGCAGATCACCCCGAAAGGAAAGGCAACGACCGCTGGGTTTTTATCCTTCCTTGTCCTGGATCTTTGCCTTGACATTGTCAATGGTATCAGGGGAGGACTTGGGCACAGCTGGCTCAAGGTATTGCAAACTGCGGAGGACTTCCGGGTGACGGGAGTTGATTCGGCGCTGCTGCTTTGCCAATGCGTCTTCTCTTTTTTTAAGCTTTTGAGTTTGGAAATGGGTATTTTAATGCTCAAATGCAAGTTGCGTTTATGTAACAACTGTGTGATTAAATAAAAAGCTTTATTTCGAACATTTGCGTCTTATTCTGAATTTTTGATACGCTTAGTTAAGCACCTTATTTGCGTCCTATTTTGAATTTTCTATATGCTCAGTTAAGCACCCTATTTCTGATGTTGGCGAGTTTTGTTTTGTTCGTGCCAAAGGGTACTCCGAATCTGGAGACTTAGTTTGGTCAATCGTGATATCCACAAAGGGCGCTCCGAATACGGATACTTTAATCGGCCAATCGGCCCTGGGGTGTCATGCACCAAAGGGGGCTCCGAATCCGGAGACTTAATCGGTCCTAAGGTGTCATGCACCAAAGGGGGCTCCGAATCCGGAGACTTTAATCGACCCTGAGGTGTCATACACCAAAGGGGGCTCCGAATCCGGACACTTAGTTTGGCCAATCGTGATATCCACGAAGGGCGCTCCGAATACGGATACTTTAATCGGCCCTGAGGTGTCATGCACCAAAGGGGGGGGCTCCAAATCTGGAGAGTTAGTCGGCCCTGAGGTGTCATGCACCGAAGGGGGCTCCGAATTCGGAGACTTAGTTTGGCCAATCGTGATATCCACGAAGGGCACTCCGAATCCGGAGACTTTAATCGGCCCTAAGGTGTCATGCACCAAAGGGGGCTCCGAATCTGGAGACTTTAATCGGCCCTAAGGTGTCATGCACCAAAGGGGGCTCCGAATCCGGAGACTTAATCGGCCCTAAGGTGTCATGCACCAAAGGGGGCTCCGAATCCGGAGACTTAGTCGGCCCTGGGGTGTCATACACCAAAGGGGGCTCCGAATCCGGAGACTTAGTTTGGCCAATCGTGATATCCACGAAGGGCGCTCCGAATCCAGGGACTTTAATCGGCCCTGAGGTGTCATGCACCAAAGGGGGCTCCGAATCCGAAGACTTAGTTTGGCCAATCAGGATATCCACGAAGGGCGCTCCGAATCCGGATACTTTAATCGGCCCTGAGGTGTCATGCACCAAAGGGGAGGGCTCCGAATCAGGAGACTTTAATCGGCCCTAAGGTGTCATGCACCAAAGGGGGCTCCGAATCTGGAGACTTTAATCGGCCCTAAGGTGTCATGCACCAAAGGGGGCTCCAAATCTGAAGACTTAGTCGGCCCTAAGGTGTCATGCACCAAAGGGGGCTCCGAATCTGGAGACTTAGTCGGCCTTGAGGTGTCATGCACCAAAGGGGGCTCCGAATCCAGAGACTTAATCGACCCTAAGGTGTCATGCACCAAAGGGGGCTCTAAATCCATAGACTTTAATCAGCCCTGAGGTGTCATGCACCAAAGGGGGCTCCGAATCCGGAGACTTAGTTTGGCCAATCGTGATATCCACGAAGGGCGCTCCGAATCAGGACACTTTAATCGGCCCTGAGGTGTCATGCACCAAAAGGGGGGGCTCCGAATCCAGAGACTTAGTTTGGCCAATCGTGATATCCACGAAGGGCGCTCTGAATCCGGAGACTTTAATCAGTCCTAAGGTGTCATGCACCAAAGGGGGCTTCGAATTCGGAGACTTTAATCGACCCTAAGGTGTCATGCACCAAAGGGGGCTCCGAATCCAGAGACTTAATCGGCCCTAAGGTGTCATGCACCAAAAGGGGCTCCGAATCCAGAGACTTAGTCGGCCCTGGGGTGTCATACACCAAAGGGGGCTCCGAATCCGGAGACTTAGTTTGGCCAATCGTGATATCCACAAAGGGCGCTCCGAATCCGGAGACTTTAATCGGCCCTGAGGTGTCATGCACCAAAGGGGGCTCCGAATCCAGAGACTTTAATCGGCCCTAAGGTGTCATGCACCAAAGGGGGCGTTGAGAAATGAATGGAGCCATGAAGAAAAATGGTTTGCATTGCAGAAGTGATATATATACAAGTATCAAAGCCCACAGGTCGGGTCAGTGATAGGGTTTTCATTAAATCTCTGCTTGTGCCGATTGGGGGGAGCCACGGATCTCTTCATTGCCATGGGCAGTCGGGAAGCGCACAAGCTGATGATAAGTGCTTCAAACGGCCTTCATAATATGTATCCAGGTTCGCTCCATGATGACATTATACGGCGACGGGAGCTTTACGACCAGGAATTCTACTTCGACCGTTCTGGAGCCCGCTCGAACAGGTAGTATGATCTTCCCTAACGGGTATTCAGGATTCATATTAAAGTCGAACAATGGGTGAGGCGCTGGAGACAGATCTGACTCGTTGAGGCCGAGTTTGATGAAAGTTTGGTAATACATAACCTCTGAAGTACTCCCCGGGTCTATGAGAATGCGTTCAATGGTGAACCAATTTATGCGTAATTTAATGACCAACGGATCGATGTGGGAAGCTATTATGCCGCTTAGATCAGAGTCATTGTAAGTAATTGTCGGAGCTTCTTTGGGCTATTCAGTCGGAATACGTTGCTTTTGGGGGATTGGATGCGACTGAATTGTGTGCACGGTTGGGGGTACAGGCAGGCTGTAGATCATATGGATCACGCCAAGTGAAGGTGAGTCCTGCCTCAAGGCCAGTGCCTGGGTTGGCTTTCCCTTTCTCACATACTGTTGTAGTCGGCCGTCTTGCACCAGTTCTTCCAGGTGATCTTTTAATGCGTAACAACTTTCTGTTTCATGGCGTGATCTTTGTGATATTCGCACCGCCTATCCCTCCTTCGCGTGTCGGGCGGCCCCACCATCTTTGACGGCCATCTGAAGAATGGAAAGTGTTGGACTTTGGTCATTATTGCAGCGATTGGTTCTGATAACTCTGTGTACTTCTTGTCGGCACGCCTCGAATGCCTGCTGTCGACTTTCAGTTGTTCATTCGTCCGGTGCGAGCATTGATCACTTGATCGGCGATTATCCCGCCTTTTGTCTCGTTTAGCGCGTTACCGAGGCTCTGGGCTAGGAGGTGGCGCGAAACTTATTGGTTGAGCAATTTCAGGGGGGGCCGTTTTGTTGGACATTTAGCTGGCTTTTATTCTCAAGGCATCATCTTCCACTTTGCAATACTCTTCAACTTTCTTCATCAACGCCCAGACTGTTTTGGGGGGTCTTCTGGTCAGGGAACTGCGAAAAGGACTATCAAGATGTAGTCCCATTTTGAAGGCGGTGATGGCCATGGATTCGTTGCAAGCGTCGTCGACGAGGTTGAAGCACTCCCAATAGCGCGCCGAATACGCTCTGCGTGTTTCTCCTACCTGAATTTGCATAGCCCAGAGAGAGTCGGCCTGTTTCGGTTGCACCTCGTTGGTGATGAACCTGGCCCTGAAGGATTTCTGTAATTGATGGAAGCTTTTGATCGAGGCCGACTCCAACTTGTAATACCACCTGACAGTTAATGGCCCCAGGCTGCTGGGGAATATTCGGCACATGAGGGCTTCGTTGTCTGCATGCAATGTCATGGCCTGCTTGTAGTGACGGATATGATCAGTAGGGTCTGATTTTCCATCGTAGAGAATGAATGACGGAGCTTTGAACTTCTTGGGCAGGGTCGCCCTTGCAATCCGTCGGACAAAAGGATCGTGCTGGTCCTCTTCGTCTGAACTGCTCCTCCTGTGCTTGTTCCTTGTATGTAGACTTTTTCGGAGGAGCTGGGAGTTTCGGATCAACCCTTCTTATTGAGCTCCGTGGTTAATGAGTTGGAGTCGCTATCGGTATCCTTTGGTCGGGCTCGAGGTTGTTGTCCACCGGCCCTCGGGGGTCGTTCGGGATCTTGGTGCATGGCTTCTCTCGATTTTGCGACTTCGAGGGCCAAATCTTGACGGAGACGTTCATTTTCAACGATCATGTTCTCCAACCTTTGTTCATTCTGCTTTGCTTGTTCGATGATCTCCTGCATTGTCTCGTACGCTGAGGTCGTTGGTGAGTCGAAGTTCAAGGCGCGTCATGCAGTGATAGTTTCTTTTCCGAGCATATTTGCTGGAGTGAGGTCATCTCCCTGTGCGGTCTCGTCAATGGCTACCGGAGGATCTTCAGTCACGCCTGCCATGGATGTATTTGAGTATTCCCACAGACGGCGCTAATTGTGGAGAAGTGGTTTGGAAATACTCTTCGGATCTTGGGAGACGCTAGTGATCCTCAGCTAGTCACCTGAAATGATACAAACACTCCAGTCAGGGGTGCCGGAATTAGCACTCCGATGGACAAGTTAGTTCAGACACTCAGGATAGCTTCTTTACTAAGTTTTGTGAAGTGATTCTTACATACCTTTCTACAACCGTTGTTCCTGTATTTATACCTGTTCTTTTTTATCCTCGGGGCCAGAGCCTACTTTTTAATCATTGTCCTTTCTTTTAATCGGCCCTAAGGACTTACACTTATTCGGCACATATATTATATTCGGCTCCCCACTCTCGTAGGATATAGCCGGTTAATATCAGTCTTCCAATGGTACGCACCATCTGATTTTTCCATGTATTCGGCCCCCACAAGTTTGATTGGCACACAGCACATAACATAGCACACTGTTCAATCTGAACACGCAGTTCATAACATAGTATTTTGGTTTGATTGGCACACAGCTCATAACATAGCACATTGTTCAATCTGAACACACAGTTCATAACACAGTATTCGGTTTGATCGGCGCACAGCTCATAACATAGCACATTGTTTAATCTGAACACGCAGTTCACAACACAGTATTTGGTTTGATTGGCACACAGCTCATAACACAGCACACTGTTCAATCTGAACACGCAGTTCATAACACAGTATTCAGTTTGATTGGCACACAGCTCATAACAGAGTATTCGGTTTAATCTGAAGACACAGTTCATAACGCAGTTTTTCCTCAATCTGAATACACAGTTCATAACGCAGGATTTGCTCAATCTGAACACGCAGTTCATAACGCATGATTTGCTCAATCTGAACACACAGTTCATAACGCAGTTTTTGCTCAATCTGAACACACAGTACATAACACAGGATTTGCTCAATCTGAACACACAGTTCATAACACAGGATTTGCTCAATCTGAACACACAGTTCATAACGCAGTTTTTGCTCAATCTGAACACGCAGTCCATAATGCAGGATTTGCTCAATCTAAACACAGTTCATAACGCAGTTTTTGCTCAATCTGAACACGCAGTCCATAACGCAGTTTTTTGCTCAATCTGAACACACAATTCATAACACAGGATTTGCTCAATCTGAACGCACAGTTCATAACGCAGTTTTTGCTCAATCTGAACACACAGTTCATAATGCAAGATTTGCTCAATCTGAACACGCAGTTCATAACGCAGGATTCTATTTAATTGGCACACGGCTCATAACACTACTCAATCTGAACACACAGTCCATAACACAGCATTCTATTTAATTTGCACACAGCTCAGAACATTGCTCAATCTATACACACAGTCCATAACACAGCATTCTATTTAATTTGCACACGGCTCATAACACTGCTCAATCTGAACACACAGTCCATAACATAGCATTCTTTTAATTTTGAAACTGAATATATCTGTTCTTTCTACATGCAGGTATCTTCCCATTTCACACGAGGTTACGGGTCGATCATTACCCGAGAGTGGTACATGGAGCTCCTAGATGCTGTTCGGCATATTGTGGATGAGGCAGGGTTTGGTCCATTTTGTGCGAGATTGTCGCATCATCCAATGGGCAGGACCCTTCTAGGTGCACTTGTAGAGAGATGGTGGGACACCACCAACTCCTTCCATTTTTCTGCCACCGGGGACATGACGATGACCCCGTATGACTTCTCCATGCTGACAGGCTTCAACATGGCAGGCCAGCCAGTCTCATACGACGCGAACATGGGCGAGTGGGAGGCAACTTGGACTTACTTGCTTGGAGCTCATCCGCCGCCCTGTAGATCACCGGGCATGGTTAGGTACACCTGGTTTACGGAGCATTACAAATGGACTATGCCCGAGACTATTGAGGCCATACAGCAGTATGCCCGGGGGTTTTTGATGTTCCTCTTCGGGGCCACTCTGTTCTCCGACAGGGGGAACACAGTCGGGCTTTATCTTCTCAGTGCTCTGGTAGACCTATCACAGGTCCGGCACTTAGATTGGGGCGGCGCTGGCCTCGCTACCCTTTACTGCTACATGAGTGCGACCTCCCGAGAGCGGGGGACCATAGTAGGTGGCTATTGGCGAGCCTAGGAGGTACATTCCGCCCTCTTGATTTACATTTCTGCTTTTTATTATCTATACACTGCACACTGCACACATTATATTCTGTACTGTACATCCTGCACTCAGCATTATGCATTTTCTGTATATCCTATATTCGCATCCTGCACTCAGCATTCTGTATTTTCCATACATTTTGTATTCTGACAGCCACTGTCTTGCCTTCCACAGCTGTGGGTTTATGCCTACTTCCTGACACTTGCCCCTGAGCTCGAGGTCGAGGCACCTCTCGAGATCCCTTATTCACGTAGATTCGATGGTCGGTGCTGGTCCAGGCCTCGGGAGACACTGCCATATCTCCGGCAGTATTTCGACATGGTGTGGGCGGGCGAGGTAATCTAGAACTTCTAGTTCTTCATGTTCTCAGTTTTGATTTGTCTTGCATACTTATGATATCTAATCAGTTTATGCATTTGCTATCCGCAAATCCCTTGGAAGCCTTGGCTGGCGATGCCCGGATCTCCTCGGTTCCAGTTCACCGGGGCATGGGGTGCCTCCCCATACAGGATTTTGTTTGAGGGACCAATCGGCAGAGCCTGGTTTCTCAGGGATCGCTTCATGCGCCAGACGATGGGCAATCCCGCTCAGGAGATCCCCTCAACACCTCCATTGGACATGCGGTCCACAGAGAGTCTCACTCCTCGGGAGGTCGACGACCTTATGCTAGGTTCCGACCCAGTTCTTTTCCTGGAGGAGGGGGAGTACGTGACATACCGCCATACATACTTGATGCCTCAACTGACAGGTGTCCGTACTCCTACGATGAGGGCTACTGCTTTGCCATCATCGAGTCGAGCCCGAGCCACAGACATTCCCTTGACTAGCAGGGCCAGTAGTTCAAGAGGTAAGGCTAAAGGGATGCCCTCGACTTGTCATTATGCTGGGTGGCCAGATCTTTCGACCGAGCTGACGGGCTGGCAGTATGGGACATCTTACCCGATTCCACTGGAGCCTTCACTACGGGATCATCGATACGTCAGTGACCCTGAGTCACCACCGGTATGCTTTACAGTTTTCATTTATCACTCAGATATTTAGACATTCCGTCATTCACTCACTGATGACTTGAACTTGCATCTGCAGCCTCCCAGAGAGTATACTGAGGGGTTGCTCAGAGTGGTGGCCTCACTCGAGAGCATGGCCCTACGAAGGGAGACGCTGCTATACACCTCCGGTGTTCGGGTACTTTTCAATTTCCTTGCACTTATCAGACTTCTGATGACATATGGAAACTGAACATTTTACTACATTGATTCATTGCATGTGTAGAGCACATCTGACACATCGCATTCACATACTATATCTACATGCACCCACTCTATGTATCATTCTTTCATTTGCATCTGATATACATACTGGCTGATGCATTCAAACTATCCTTTTCAAGTCCCACCTCTGCAGACTGGGCTATCCAAGCCTTCTCGAGCGGCTAGGAGAAGGGTCTCAGCACGCAGCCGAGGAAGGCGGGGAGCACCTATCAGTTATGACGAGGAGTCTAGCGAGGAGGAGGAGTCAGCATATCCACAGTCAGAGACATCTGTAGGGAGGGATGAAGACTCTAGTTCCGGTTCTGAGGACAGAGGTGACGCTGAGGAGGATTCCGAGGACGGTGACTCCGATTCAGACGGAGGTGCCGACGATGGTGGTACAGAGGCTGCTCAGCCGAAGAGGGCGAAGAGGGCCTCTCGATCTTGAGCTTGATAGCATTCATGCAGATGTTCCTGCTTTATTTTTCTTTTTACATGTAGTTGTAGCGCATTGTACAGCTTAAGCAGTTGTTATTTTTTTTCAAAACTTGTACCATTTTGTAAAATGTTGTAAAAAAGAAGCTATGATGGAATGAAACAGCTTTTTGTTCAAAAAGTGTTGTATTTGTACATTCTAAGCATTGCCTCGCACCATTTTGCACAAAAATGGAATTGAATGAAAATTCAACCTCGTGTATTACCAAGTCGGGTAGTGAACCGACACAACAAACTAAACAACTTAACTCACTAAGAAACAACAAAACCTTAGCAAGTTTACAACTTGATAAGAAAAACTTAACAACTCGATAAACAAAGAGTAACAACTCGATAATCAAAGAGCAACAACTCGATAAGCAAAACTTAACAACTCGAAGAGTGAATCCATTTTGAGACAAACAAAGCGACAAAATGCATCCGAAACAGAGGTAAACTCAGACCTTTAGTACTCTCAGCACACAAGAAAGCTATAGACTCCCTCCTGGAGACCACATTTTTGCACATGGCTGACCACCATAGGAGCTTGCCGACCAGTTTTTGGTCTGTAACCAAAAAAAAAAGTAGCTGGCCGACCAGAAAAAGTGGTCGGCCGACCACTTTGTCTGGGAACCTCCAATTTTCTGACACTTGTCCTCCAAACAGTGTCTTATCCTCCATAAAGGTTCCAGCTTCGTGGTTCCCTCATTCTAACTCATTTTTGCACCAAAATGAAGGCATTTCTTGTTGAAAATCTCACAAATTGGATTGCTACCTTGGATGGCTCGAAAAAGTTGAATTTTCGGGGCTTTGGCATAAATGCACTATTCACGTTGAGTCGCACCCCGCTGCATTTTCCGTTCCTTCATGCCGCGGCAAGGTTTTAGAATCCGATAACACATGTCTTTAGCTTTGGTGGACAAGAGATGTGTCCCACTTTTGAAGATTTCCAAGCTTTGATGGAGTCCGAACGCGAGGAAAAAATTTTGCCCCAGTTCCATTTTGGCCACATCCAAGCCTGAAGATGGATCTGCGGGCTCACTATGCATGACGCTCGGTCTTTGATCCGCGATGGGGAATTGGGCATCTCGAGTTTGGTTTATCGATTTTCTAATGCCGGTGACCGCGATGACCCTCACTAGTAAGGTTTTCAGTGACATGCGCTTTGCTTGTGCAGGCTGTCTCATTTCTTGTTTGCCTCGGGCTCCAAAGGATCTAGCGCTCGGTTGATTGAGGTTGCCCAGGACTTGAAAGAGGGCAAGAACTGCATTGCCATGACACTGGCTGAGACATTGATGGGCTTGGATACTTTTCATCGTCGAGAGATAACTAGATTCGCGGGGAGTCCACTACTGCTGCAGGTAATGTTTCCCACCCTATCTCACATATATTTCTCACATCACTTGGCCCTCAGGCTCGGTTTTTTCTATCAAAACCCTTTTCTCACTTTTCTCTCAACGTACACCTCTCTATTCTTTAATCTCTCATTTTTCGTCCCTCCCCAGGTATGGTTGATGGATAAATTGAAGGTTGTGGACTCATGCCCGGCATACTCAGCTCGCAGCTATTTCTTCCGGCGACGTCTAGTCGATGCCCTTGATGAAGGATGGTGGTGCGAATGGATGTGCAGTCTATCCGCTACCAGTATTGTTTGGCGCTACCCTTGGCTCAATCTACCGGTGATGAGTTACAACATGTCTCGCCAGCTCGGGATTCAGTTGATCGGTCTGACTCACTGTGTCTTTTACTTTCCATTCCGATTCCGGCGTCAGCATGGACATGATCAGACTTGCCCAGCGGCGGGGATAGAGTACCCTGCTTCATTTCCAGTCCGAGGCGCACAGCTAGCTCAGCATGCCACAGCATGGAGGACGAGAGAGCTTCTGGCCCCCACTCCCACTTTCAGTTGCACCCTCTCTGATGAGTGCATAGCTTGGCTTGATGACGAGGCGTAGATCGGGCCCACTTTGGCATCAGAGGCTTCGACCAGCTCTGGGAGGGGATGCAGGAACACCTGACTATGCCTCGAATTTATTTGCTTTATCAGTACTTTCAAGTTTTCTTTATGAATGTAATAAAAAAGCAACTTCAATTTGTATTCAAGAGTAAGAGAACTCTGTACTGAAATCAATGTAATTAAAGGTTGTGGGTACTGAAAATTTTCTATTTGGTCCAAAAATGGTCTAAGTCGTAAAAAGATTAATTTGAGCAAAATCAACTTTTATTAAAACTTTTCAAAACCATTTTCGATATGGATCAAAACTGGACATGCCCGAGATCTATCACTGAGATGTACAACCCCGGATCCTCAGCAACTGGAAAGTTGCCCCTAGTCTGAATAGCACTGCACTAGAGATCACAACCGAGCTCTCGAATGCAGAATAGACAAAGATGACCAACATGATCACACGGACAAAGTTGATCGGGGAAGTGTTTATGGCTGGACTTCAGAATGAAGTTGCCTACGTATCCCGAAGATGGGAATCAAGCCTTATGTAGTTCGGCTTAGGTTCACTCGTGTATTGACACTCTCCTTTTGCGCTCTAACTTTTGCCAAGGCTGCCTTTTCAGGGTTTTCAACCTTGCAAGCTCAATTTTTATTATTTCAAATTTTTCATGCTCTAACTTTTGCCTAGGTCGCCCTTTCGAGTTTTCGGCCTAGCGAGCCACTCAGGGATAGTATTTCTTCAACTTGTCCATGTTGATCGGCTAGGAGAACTCTAGGTCATCTAGGTCCATCAGAACGACAGCTCCACCCAACCAGATAGACTTGATGATGTAAGGGCCAATCCAATTAGGTCTGAACTTGCCCCTAGGGTCGTGGATGGGAGCTCGGTTGTCTTTGAGCACAAGATCCCCTTTTTTTCAAATTCCTAGACTTAACCTTCTTGTTGGAAGCCCTGGCAATTCTTCATTGATAACCCTAAACATGATACAGTGCTTTCAGCCTTCTTTCGTCAAAGAGCATGAGTTCTTCGAACCTGCTTTGCTGCCAATCTGCCTCATCTATCTGATACTTGGCCAATACCCGTAATGACGGAACTTCAACTTCGATAGGTAGAACAGCCTCCATCCCATAAACCAAGGAATACAGAGTTGCTGCAGTAGAAGTTCGACTAAAAGTGCGGTAGCCCGACAGAGCAAACGGCAGCTTATCTGGCCAGTCCCAGTAGGATTTCACCATCTTCTACAGAATGTGCTTGATGTTCTTGTTGGCGGTCTCAACTGCTCTGTTGGTCTGCGACCGATATGTAGATTACTTTTGAAATGTCACGTTGTACTTCTCCAACAAGTTGATCACCTCCTTCTTGAAGTGGGAACCATTATCTAAAATAATCTTATTCGGAATTTCGTAACGACAGATGATGTTGTTCCCGATGAACTTAGCAACATGCGATGCCTTCAACACCGCGTAGGATTGGGCCTCAACCCACTTTGTGAAGTAGTCTATCGCTACCATAATGTACTCATACCCATTAAACCCCTTTGGAGTGACAACCCCAATCACATCAATCCCCCCGACTGAAAATGGCCATGGCGAAGTCATGTTGTATAGCTTAGACAGCGGAATGTTCATGCGATTTGCATGGATCTGACATTTGTGGCATCACCGGACAAAGCCAATACAATCCTCCTCCATGGTGGACCAATAATAACCCTGTCTAAGGATCTTCCGAGCTAACATCACCCCGTTCATGTGCACTCCGCACTCTCCTCCATGGATAGCCTCCGTCAGGAGCTTGGATTCTTCAGCATCAACACACAGCTAATGCATCCCGAGATGACCCCTCTTATACAGTTTACCTCCACAGACGATGAACTGAACAGCCATTCTTCGAATTGCCCTCTTATCTTTATCATTTGCCTCTAGTGGATACGCCTCTTTTTCTAAGAAGTTCCAGACATCGTAATACCAGGGATTTTCATCTGGTACCTCATCTATGGCAGCAATCAGCTCGTAGGCCGGCACGAATTTCTGTTCGATGATGATCGGACACATCCAGACTCCGAAAGGGATGTCGATCATGGAAGATAGAGTTGCTAGTGAATCTGCGAACCTGTTGTTCTCTCTTAACAAATGGGCGAAATTCAGCTTCTCAAACCGAGGAATTAGCACGTCCAAGGTCTGGTGATAGATTCTCATATTTTCTTCTTTAACTTTCCAATCTTCTTTAGCTTGAGATACAACAAGGTTCGAGTCCCCGATAACGTCCAACCGTTTTGCCCCTAGTTCTAGGGCAGCTTCTAATCCAGCAATACATGCCTCGTACTTTGCTTCATTGTTCAATACTTTGAACCGGAGTTTGAATGCTAAAGGTATGAGAGAATTGTCTGGTGCTATCAGCAACACCCCTATTCCATACCCGTATTGGTTTGACGCTCCGTCAAAGTACATCGTCCAGGTTTCTTCTTTGACATGCAGAATGGCCTCGTCTGGGAACAGATACTCAACTGCTTCATCCCCTTCCACTGTGAGATCGGCTAGGAACTCTGCTACCGCTCTCCCCTTTACTGACTTGCGCGTCACATACTTCAGATCAAATTTAGAAAGCAGAAGCAACCAACGGGCTAGCCTACCCGTAAGTGCTGGTTTCTCAAAGAGATATTTGATGGGATCTAATCTTGAAACCAGTATTACAGAGTGAGCTAACAGGTAATGTCGCAGCTTCCTGGTAGCCCATACCAAGGCCAAACAAGCCTTCTCCAGCGAAGTGTAGCGGGTCTCGTAATCCAGCATCTTCTTGCTCGGATAATAGATAGCTCTCTCCACTTTGTCCTCAGACTCTTGTGTAAGCATGCAGCCCATTATAGTTTCAGTCACTAAAAGGTACAGAATCAACAGTTTCCTCGGCTCAGGCGATGACAACACAAGTGGGTTCTGTAAATATTGTTTGATCTGTTCGAAAGCAGCTTGGCATCGGCCGTCCCATTGGAATTTCTTTCCTTTCTTCAGGAGACCAAAGAGTGGTTCACAAGTCAAGGTTAATTTTGCAATAAACCATCTTATGAATTGCACGTTACCCAGAACACCCAGAAAGCCTCGCACCTCCTTTTGAGTCCTTCGTGGTGGCATTTCTAAGATGGCCTTGATTTTGGAAGGGTAGACCTCGATGCCCCTTTGTGTAATCAAGAACCCCAGCATTTTCCCTACTGTAACACCAAACATACACTTCTGAGGATTCAGCTGCAGCCGATACTCCCTGATCCATTGGAAGAATTTCTGCAAGGCGGTGTAGTGGCCCTCTCTTTCCTTAGACGTGACAATCATGTCGTCCACGTACACCTCCACCTCTTTATGGATCATGTCGTGCAATACTGTGGTCGCA
This sequence comes from Camellia sinensis, assembly GCF_055761805.1. Taxonomy (NCBI): domain Eukaryota; kingdom Viridiplantae; phylum Streptophyta; class Magnoliopsida; order Ericales; family Theaceae; genus Camellia; species Camellia sinensis. The sequence goes on from NC_138966.1 coordinate 23,176,651, forward strand.
ACCCGTTGATATATAGCCCCAGCATTCTTCAACCCAAACAGCATCACCCTATAACAATAAGTTCCCCATGGGGTGGTAAAAGCAGTCTTCTCCCGGTCTTCGGGTGCCATCAATATCGGATTATAGCCCGAAAACCCATCCATGAATGAGAGCAACACATGCCCAGCAGTGAAATCCACTAATTCGTCGGACTGGCTTTATTCAAATCCCTGAAGTCCACACATGCCCGAATTCTGCCGTCCTTCTTCGGCATCGGAACTATGTTGGCCAACCAAGTTGGGTATTCAGGTACCAGCAGGAACCCTGCGTCAATTTGCTTGGTGACCTCTTCTTTGATCTTGAGGGCCTAGTCCGGGCGGATCCTTCTGAGCTTCTTCTTAACAGGTCGGGCCTCGGGGTCAAGAGAGATCCGGTACTGTACAATCTCAGGATTGATTCCAGGCATGTCTTCGTAGGACCACGCGAAAACATCTTTGAAATCTTTTAACAAAGCGACTAAGCGCTCGCGCTCCTCTAAAGACAACGTGGACCCAATCTAAACCAGCCGCGGGTCCTTCTCAGTACCCACATTAATTGTGGTGATTTCATCAACCAACGATTTTACAAACCTCTCATGCTCTTGATCAAGCAAATACTTCAAAATCGAAGGAATTTCTTCCTCGTCGTTTTCATCAAAATTTTGAAAGTCCTGATTAATGCAATAAATCAAGGGCACAGAAAAGTAATCGAAGGCCACAGCTGCACAATTCTCATTAATCAATTCCAAGTCTCCTGATTCCTTTGTTACAACAGACTTAAAGGAAAAAGAAAAAGACGACCTAGGCAGGACTGTGGCATCCAAGTTGTCACCCCCAAGAATACCGAACTTAGACTCAGACGAGCTGGAACCTGATTTCAACTCCACAGGCTTAGTGGAATCAGATTCTGGCTCACTACCTGACCCGGTGCTACTCGATAAAAATCCTTCCTCGTATTGCCAGATGAGGGAGGGTGCAATGGATGCATCCAGAATGTTTGAAGCTGGGCTCGCAGCCGTTTCATTCCCAATCATGGACACCGAGAAGTTATCTCTCAAGCACTCATGTACGATTGGAGGATCTAAAAGTAGACAAGCCAATGCTACCCCTATTTCAATCTCTGCACTCTCGGAATCCTCCTCCTTGTGCTGCTCAGCCTTAGCTGGTGGGTCTGTCTGCTCCTCAGCAACATCATCCCCAGATAATTGCAAGTCAAAGAATATCTCAAACCCCGACAACCGCTGCCTCTCTGCATTCAGCCATGGCTCTGGGAAGCCGCGGAACGAGAAGTGCTCCCCCTCTCGGACAAAACGTCCGTTTAGGGTACCCTGGATAGGCCAGTGCACCAACTCATAAGGCTTCCCGGCTCGCTTTGCTTTGGCTCTTCTGGCCATCTCCTTCCCTTTCCTTACCCAGTCCTCATTGGTAGGCAAATAACCTAAACCAAAGGTATGTGGGTTATGCGGCACTTCGGCCGATGCTGCAACGCCTTTCCGGCCACTGCGCCCTAATCCCATCCCAGGGATGTGCTGGAGCTTAGTCATGAGGTATACAGATTGTGCACTGACATATAACCCCTCATCAATAGCTAAGATGTTCTGTACAACCCGAACCTCAGTTAGGGTAAATCTTGATAGGAACACATCCTCCACGCCATGCGCGATCTCCAAAACCGGTGTAGACACCTCTGGCGGCAGATGGATTGAAGAATTCCCAAAAATAATAGCCAATCCTATCCCATGGGGGTACTTCAACATTTGATGTAGGGTGGAAGAGACTGCCTTCACCTGGTGCAGCCACGGCCGCCCTAAGAGTAGATTGAAGGTCGCGGGAACGTCCAAGACATGAAACTCAATATCCTGATGTCCTGGACCAACCTGAGTCGAAATCTGCACAGTCCTCATCACTTCTCTGCTGGTATTGTCGTATGCCCGTATCACCTGGGCAGTTGGTACAAAGTCCGCAGGTTTCAACCAGATTGCATATGCTGTCCTCGACGAACACACGTTGATAGCAGATCCTGTGTCAATAAGAACTACCGGTATCCATTTTTCTCTACACTCGACAGAGATGTAGAGCGGTTTGTTATGATTTGTGCTCTCAGGCAGCAGCTCCTAGTTAGTGAAGGTCAACGTCGGGAAAGCTCCTCCCAGAAAGACCAACCCTACCAGTTGTTCAGGCGTGGTGTCGATTGAAAGTTTAGCCCTGTCCATCGCAGAAAGGACAGCCTGTCTATGAACTCTTGATGCCATAAGCAGTCCCCAGTTGGAGATGTCTGCTTGTATCTTCTTAAGCTGTTTCAGTACAGCCTCCTCCTTGAGTAACTTTTCATTTTGCTTCTCTGCCTTCTTGTCCTTTCCGGAAGCCTCTGGTTGATCCAGGTGTGGGGGCTTAAAATACCACCCACTCCTAGTCATGTGGCCCACTTCCTCCACATACCAGGTATTATCCGGCTGGTTGTTCCCCCGGTCTTCATTTGTGTGGGCAAGACATAGGTCGTCATCTTCCCACCACATACCATCGACAACCGACAGACACCTGTCGAGTTCCGTTATTACTATTCCTGTGCCCACAGCACATTCCGTCCTCACAGGGGCTTTCGCCTTTCTGGCCTTCTCCAGATCTTCGATCTTTTCATGCTTGAATTGCTTCAGTGCAGCCTGTTACTCAGTATTTTCTGTACTCGAAACGCTCTGATCCCGAGCAAAATTCTTAACACTAGTGGTCTCCGGTGGTCCATTCTGATTTCCGGCCATTCCGGCCACTGTTGATGTCCCAGTCTCTAACGGACCTTGTTCTGGCTAAGGCTGTTCAACAGCATCCGGCTTGTCACTGAGCCACCTAGTAGCTTCGACTGACCCTTCCAAATCGAACCAGTTGACAGTCACGTCCCCTAAGTCCTGTTCGTTGAAGAACTGAAGGTTGGCTATATCCTCTTCCAATCCCGCTAAGTCATCTAGCCCCTGATTAAGTCCATCCTCTCGAACTACACAAATCTCTGCCCCAACCGGCAGCTCCACTCTTGGCTCAGGCTGATCTGTTGGTGTGATATAACCGCTCGGGTTGTACTCAAAACTCGCAGACCCCTCAGGCTCTGAATCCTTATTCTTCTCTGCTCCCAAAGTGATTCTTGCTCTATCTTCGGTAGTCACCACCACCGGTTTAGGTTGGGTTTGGGAGATGTCCAACATGCACAAGTCAGTGCTGTCAAGAATGAACACCTCCGGCTTGGGTAGGTGAGAAGGGCAGATATATATGCTAGGGTATGACACAGCCCCAGTTTGGATTAGGTTGATGCGTTTGGGAGGTGAAGCTTGGTTATATGGTGGGAGAGGGTTGGTTGTGACATTCGGCTTCTCTGGAGGCATAATCACCCTGTTGTCAATGAGATCCTGAATCTCATGACGTAATCGAAAGCACTAGTCGGTTTCGTGACCATGCTGTTGGTGATAGGCACAGTACTTCGCCGGGTTATGGGTGGGAGGAAGCTTTTCTAGTAAGGGTCGCAGCTCTTGGGATTTCAAGTGCCCTTTCTTGATCAAAACCCCCAAAGCCTTAAACAAAGGCATGTATAGTGGGGTACAGGTTCTTTGGCCTGGGGGCATATCTGGATATTTACGAGCTACTTCCGGACATACCGGTAAAGGGTGTAGCTGCAAGGGTTTTGGGAGGGATGGTGGTGACCATTCCTATATCTGAAGATCTAGCAGCTGCAACACTGCTTGTGCCTACATTTGTACTACGGTTGAATGCCCTCTTGGGCTGCTCTCTTTCATGGTCAATCAGACCTTGCTTCATTGCGTCCTCAATCTGCACCCCGATCTCATGTAGATCCGCAAAAGTGGGTAGGGGGAGAACGATCATCTTCTGCATGAGCTTGGGCTAGAGGTTGCGCACAACCATCCGAATCTGATCTTTGTCAACAGGCCTGATGGTCATCATCGAGGCTTTAGCCCTCCAGCGGGTCACAAAATCGAAGAAGCTCTCCTTTGGCTCTTGCCTGGTGGTCTCGAGATCACGAGTTGTGACCTCGATCTGAGTGTTGTAGGAGTATTAAGCTATGAAGGCCTCAGCCATCTCCTCTCAGCTTCTCTTAACAGAATCCTCTAGCTTTGCGTACCAAATAGCCGTTATACCTGACAGGGTCCGGCCAAACAGGGAAAGCTTTTGCAATCTGTAGAGGCCCATCGGCCTTAGAACATCCGAAAACAACCGCAGATGCACCATAAGATCTCCAGACCCATCAAAGCGGTCTATATGCGGCATGTTAAACTGTTCTGGCAGTGTCACAGCCAAGTCGGTATATCCATCCTCTATATCCGTAATGGATTTCACACCTTGAGCCTTCTTGAAGAGATTTTCTAGCTTGTTCACCTTCAATGCTGTTGGATCCACTTCGAATTCAAAAGGTGAATCCACTAGGTTGGTGTGTGCTTTAGATAGCTGGGGTAGGATTGGGGCCAGAGCCGGCCCCGTTGGAACGTCCGTATCTTCCTGGACGTTTGGTGTCTCCCCGAGTATTGGAACTTTGGATGGGGGAGGAGGTGTGTGCGAAGTAGATGCTCCGATTTGCTGCTGTAGCCTGGCAATTAACTCTGCCTGTTGGGTCATCACTTCTGCTTGACGGGCAGCATCCTGCTGAATGGCTTGCATAGTTTCCTAGAGTTAACGCATCATCTCTTACATTTTAACTGTAAAGTGTGGATCTGGCTGAACCGGTGTATGTTCCCTCTCTGCGAGAGAAACAGAACTCTGATCCCTATTGTACTCATGTGGGGTAGACAAAGCCCTCTGAACTGACTGTTGAACTGATATCCTTTGCCTAACTGCCCTCCGTCTAGTAATCGGGGATAATGAATAGTACACTGGTTGTCTGTCTATCAGATCCTCGGATCGATGAAGTCTACGACCTCTAACCCAGAGTGCTTGGAGAATATCTGCCTGGTCATAAGCAATAATGATAAACTACCTTGCAAAAAGATAAATAAAGCGTAATAAGGAAACAAACAACCTGAAAGTGCAGTGTGCTATGCTATGAGCTGAATAAATTAAAAATAACACACAGTTGGCAAACACAAACTGAAATAACTGTTCTCAACCATTGATCACTGTTCCCCAAATCACTGCCCCAGAACTGAATCTGATACCCTCAGGTAAAACCGATTCCCAAACACTGATGCCCTCAAGCCTGATACCCAGTTTTGCAGACTGATACACACAATCTGTAGAGACACACTCTGACAGCAAATATCATGCAAGTGAGAGCCAAAACACCCCTATGTTGGGGTAGGGTTTTCCTGTCCTATTTTGTCAGGAGCTAGGGTTTCACTACGCACACAGCAGTTTCAAACAACCTACAATCAGGTAAGCAACCTGTCCTAGTTTGGAATAGTCACTATGGATTCCGATATGCACTAGGTCGAACGATCAAAAAGGGTGCCTCGGTGACAACCGAGGTTTGTGTTCCCATCGTGGTAGAGCCCGTAACCGATCTGCCTTATGGCACACAGCCTCTGGCAAACCGCTTAGGAATAGTAGATGGCGAACACGGTGACTTAGGCGCACCAATACAAATGCAATGCAAAGAAACACATATGTGTAAACAAAACAAGATATCATGAGTTCGAGTCAAGTTCTCTAATTCCCCAGCAGAGTTGCCAGAAACTATAGACGCGCCCCGAGAACTCTCTGGCTTCCGCGCTACGAGGGCGCGAAATCCCGTTTTGTTCCGAGCTACTACAAGTTCGGACTCATGTCACGGTTCTGAATCTAATCTCACAAAGTGCAATGTGAGACCGATAAATCACCAAAGAGTCCAAATCCGGCAAATCGTTTTGGAAACTGATTTTTATAAAGAAGTGCCAAACATGGACTGTTTTGCCAGATACAGAGTCGCCACCTAAATATTTTATTTTGGGGAAATTTAGGAAACCCTGACTCGTGCCTAAGGCCACGTGTCCATCATCACCAAAGTTGCCTCGGCTCGGGAACTTGGGTATGAAAGGGGAAGATCATGCAATGAGCACCCCCGTTCGCCCGATCAAAAGATCGGCCGTTACTAAGCATGATATTTTGTTTTTAAAACACATGTGTTCTTATTCCGCTTATTAACCTAGAATTAATATATGATGCGCACAGCATACAAGTATAGACTAGATCGCCTAAGTTGGAACAAAACAATGCATGTTCATTTGTGAAAATGATTTGAAGTTTGCTACTCGCAAGTAGGCTAAATCGGGGATTTGATGAATTGTTCCAATTCAAGCAATCCAACTTTCACCCACAGGCATTCAGGCAGTTATATCAAATAAGCAGTTAGCCTCATGGAAAGCATGCCTTCATGGCAATCAATAACACACGTGTAGTATGCTAAAGCGTAAACACTTACAGTGTACTCCGAGCCAAAATAGAGAACTAATTAGAAATCATGCATGATCCTAGTTCATGTTAAGATGGCTAATGCAACACATGCAAAAATGCAACTAAAATAGGCTCGGCTATTCTAGAATGCCATGTGAAACGCAACTTGATAACATGCTATTTGAACACGTATTCAAGTAAGTGTATTGAAATACAATGCGGTTAGTATGATGCGCCGAGCCCGGTGCATGCAAAACAGATGAATGATGCACGCATGCAAGCATAAGGTATGCTAATCGAAACATGCCCTAAAACTAACCATCGTAAGCGGTTAAGTAAAAGGGAGAAAAAAATAGAGATTGGAATACATGCATCACACACACACACGCTTTATTACAACAGTTAGCCCTCTCGACGGAGGGTCTGAATAAAGAGCTAACTAGCTAATCTAAGCTAATTAAACTAATTATTACAAAACAAAATTAAATAACTAATTACAACTAATTATTACAACACGAATCGAATAGCTAAGCACATTAGCTAATTAAGTACAAACCAAAGCGTAAACTAGCTAAGGAAAATAGTAAAGCAATGTCCTCATAAGGGAAGAGTATGCATGTCCGGTCGTCTCGTTCGGAAATCTGTCGCGATGCCCCGACTTGCCTCTGTTTGCAATTGTTCTCAGAAACTTGCACCAAGCTCCAGGAAGCCTCCAACTCACTTTAGGGACCTGTGGGAGGGTGGTCGACCAGTTGTTGATGTGGGAGACCATCTGCCGACCATTTTTCTTTGCTGCATACCAGAAAAAGTGGTCGGCCAGCTAGTTTTTCTGGCTGGCCGACCAGTTATTGCTGCAATTCTCCAATTTGCTGCAACAGAGAGCAAAAAAGGGCATGGCAATGTATTTGCAAGATATGTGTGCACAACCACCCTCCATATCATTTCATAAGCTCAAGGGAGTGCGGTTCTCGACACTCGGGCCACCAATTGCGCATTTCGATGCATGATGGCTGAGAGGCGAAGTTGCACAATTCAATATGAAATGAATGCACAAATAAACACATAAAGCCTAAAACTCTATCATGTGTGATCAAGAGCGTCAGCGACCGAGAATTGAGGCACGTTTTATCACTTCAAGTATGAAACGTCCCTCGTTTCTCGTGTTTGGACTAACATCTATTCCAAACACAATGCAACACATAACATGGCATGCACAATGCTATGTAACATGGAGCATGCAAAAATGCAATACAGCACAAGCATGCAAATATGCAATATGACTTAAGCATGCAAGCATGCAATACAACATGAACAACCTAACAAGGATAATAGCATGCACACAATGCAATGCAATGTAATATAAGCATACACAATGCAAAGAACATGACATATACAATGCGATGAATCAACATGCAAACAACATGGCATACTCAATGCGATGGACTACATGGCATACGCAATGCTAAATGGACTTAAACCGAAAGTGGACAGACCTCAGTCATGCCCAAATCAGTGGTCATAACACCAAAACAAATGCGCAAAAGGGCATGCACATGCATTGGCCTATCAAGTAGGCCTGAGAGCACCACTCTCAAGAGTGCTCAAAGAGTGACAAGTGTGGAAGTGTGACAACACTAAATGCACTGAAATAAAATATGAAATGATGCCAAATTATTCAAACAAAGCAAGCATAGCATGCAAAGGTCCTTAAAGCATGAAGCTAATAAAGAGGACTACAAAAGAGGCATGCAATACATGTCACAAGTGCATGAACCAACCATGGACAGAGCTTAATTAGGTCAAGACAAGACCAAAACATGCTAAGTTAGGGGCTCAAAGGTCAAGATATGCAAGCATACAAGCTAGGCTATAAGCAAGGCAACAATGCACAACACTCAAAGACAATTAAAGCATGAAAGAAGTGGGAACGTGGCAAGTGTATATGGTCTGAAATGTCATGTTAAAGGATGCCAAATCATGTACACAACACAAATGAAGCATGCTATGGTACCTAAAGCTTGAAGCTAGCATAGGCATTTGTACTACAATTATGCAAAACATGAAGCATATGGTCAAGGCAACCCAAAAAAGTCCTAGAACATGTCAAAATGATACTAAAACATGTATGGAAGGAAGCCAAAACAGGCTAGCATGAAGGGCATAAGGCATGATGCATACAAGGCAAATAAGGTGGATTACACTACACCTATTAAGACCAAGTGTAGACACCCCATTTTGACCGGCCCTAAGACTTGGGCATTTTCTTTTGACCACCCACTGATAAAAATTAGAATATGTCATTCTATGAATTTCTCAGCTGAAAAATCAAATTGAAGCTTTAATCCCAAACCTCACCCATTTTGGTCAAATTATTTTATATCACTAATATTTTATCAATTTGTAGTATTTTATAATTTTTATCTAATTTTATGTGTGTGTACACATTTTTAGGTGTTTTTTTTATATAAAATAATAAAAAAACAAAAAAAAACAAAAAATAAAAAAATGAAAAAGAAAATAAAGAAAAGAAAAAAGAGAGGGTCAGATGAGGATAATGGTTTTTTTTGGATGGGAAAGGATTTTGTTTTTGCTGGATTCAAAGGGGAACAGAGTGGACATTGTGATGATAAGTTTTGGGTGGAAAATAATTCGGTGAAGTAGGTTTGAAAAGTGATGGAGGAAATTGAAAAAAGAGGAGGGCAGATGAGAGTGGGTGGAGAGGAGACACCTAACATCAGAATAATTGAGGTCTGTGGGCACCAGGGGTGTGAATTTTTTATGATTGTTGGCATGGTGAATGATAAACAATTAAAAAATCTCAATCTTTATATTTTCCAACTTGTTTGAAGCAAAAGGGGGGAGGGGAGACACTACACAGCAGAGAGAGACCACATACACACAGACACCCAGGTGACACATGCACAAAGAGGTTGATCTCTCTCCCTCTCGGCACCTCTCTCTCTGAGAGGCTGCATGGCCTCTTTTCTCTCTCTCTCGGGTGGAACAATGGCACACAACCACACACACTCATCACCCACACACTACCCATGCACACACACACCATTCACACACAGCACATACCCACACGGCTCTCTCTCACCTCTCTCTAGCTGGGTCTCTCACGAGACACACCCGTCACACACCCAACACATGGCAGAACACACCCAGCACACCCAACACAGACCAGCCACACATAGACACCATTCACACTCTTCTCTCTCAAGATCCATACACACCCATGGACATCACGGGGGACACCAATTGAAAAAGGATCAACACACGGCACACGCATCACACATAGCACACTGACATACACACACACACACAAGCTCACCTCTCTCTTTGGGGGCTGCTATCACACTACACACACCCGTAGAGATCACACGGCACACAGGATAGACACACAGACACACGGTTTTGAGAGGGGAAGATCCATACACATGCGGTCCCTCACCATTTTTTAGCTATCTCTCTCTCTCTCGGCAGAACCCCGCCGACTTGAACTCTCTCACACAGACACACAGATTTTTGGGCAGCAGGGGATTGGATGGTGATTGAGCAAAACACACAGGAGGGACTTCACCCTCCTCTCTCTCTCGGCTGTTTTTGAGTGTTGAAAATGGAAAGAGATACACACTGATACGGACTCAACACACACTTCCAATTGTTCTCTCTCTCAACATCAACCTCTCTCTCTCTCGGCTATCACAGTCCATACACACAGACCACAGAGCACACATTGAGACATGGGCTGATTCTCTCTGTCTTCTAAGTGCCATGGGCAGATCTCCTTGATGTGAGAAAAGAACATACAAACAAAGGAGCATGGACCAAAGAAGAGGAGTGGACAAAAGTAGTGGACTGTGGACTGTGCCAGTGATGAAGTTCTTTATCTTCTTTTTCTTTTGAGTGTTTGTGAGGTTTCATTTTATTTTATTATTCCCTCCTCTCTCTCATTTGGATTTGTAATATTTAAAGGATTGTAATAATTCCCCCACCCCGCTTCTTTCTATCCCATTCTTTACTCACTTTCCCTAACTGTACATATGTATATATCTGACATGCCATGCATATCCATACTTTACATTTATGTCTCATGCATTAAGATTCGGCTACATTTACATGTGTGGATTTAATCAATTCTTCTGTGATTCTATGCGCTACCTCATGTTATTGAGATGATTCACATGCCATATTTTAGAAGCCGAATCTTTAGTGCATCACATGAGTGAATTGCATTAGGATTCTGTATATAAGATCATGCATATTTTACTAACTTTGTTTTGTAGTTGTTCGAGGGACGCCGGTCGATTTGTGAGTTTTTATGCTTTAGCATCTCATTTGTGTGTGATTTTCTTATTATGTTTAGCATCCTACCATGTGGCTATTTGCTTAAGTGATAAACTGTATGAATGCCTGTGGATGAAGGCTTGTTGTTTGAATTGGAATAATTCAATAAATGTACGTTTTAAGCCCACTTTGTAGTGGCAAATTCACAAACTTTAAGCCCACTTTGTCAAGTGGCAAATTCAAACCCTTTTCGAAAAACGAACATAAAATTGAATTGTTCTAATTTGAGCAAACTAGTCTATACTTGTATGCTTCACATAGTAAATTTTAGGATTTATTCAGTAATCAGAACATGAACATATAAAAAAAATAAAAAGTCATATCATGGTTTAGTAGAGGCCGATCTTTTGATCGGGTGAGCGGGGGTGCTCATTATTGACCTTCCCCTCTCATACCTAAGGTTCCGAGCCAAGCATCCTTGGTTACGACGAACAGTGGCCTTGGCACCGAGTCATGGGTTTCCTAATTTCCCAAAATATTAGGTGGCGACTCTGACATCTGATGACGCAGTCCATTTTTGACAAAATTGCAATAAAATGGATTTTCAATAAAAGTTTTCAAATCTGGACTCTCGTCTACGTTTCACATTACACTCGTGAAACTAGATCAAAGAGATCTCGGGAGTCCGAACTGTTTAACGCGCGCGGGTACCCCCGGGCATGTTACAGTTTTTGGCGACTCCGCTGGGGATTTTATGAAACCTTGACTCGAACTCCATGATATGACCTTTATTTTCAATTATATGTTCATTGCATTGCATTCATTGGTGCACTTCAAGTCCTTGTGTTGCCCAGATACTGGTGGGAGCACAGGTAAGCTTTTTGTGACACTACACCTATTTTTACGATACTTTAGAGGCCTTGTGTTGTAACCTTTTGAGATTTGTCAAAAGGGTAGCTTTGCTATGTAGCCCTGCTATCTAGCTTTGCTATCTAAGGTTCTCAGACTCCGAAGAGAGGCTATTTGACTCTTCTGATTTCCTGGGATCTTTATTGGTTATGACCCAAAGGACTCTTTGGTAACGTCACCTTGGCTTCAACCCGTAAAATAGAGCCAACCTTGTACATATAGTGAGCTATAGTACCTTTCAAATTAGGACAGGATGCTTTCCCATTTCTAGGATGTATGATACCGCTTGTGTAAATAGTGAAACCCTAGATCATTCCAAGCTAGGACAGGATAACCCTACCCTCTTTAGGGGTGTTTGTTCTCTTTCGTGCTTTATGTGTAATGTATTGGATCTATACAGGGGTTCTCAAATTCGAATGAGTGGCTCAGGCTATTCAGTTTAGCACCATTACTTCAAAAACAAAAAAAATAACAAAAACATAAAATCAAAAAAAAAACAAAAAAAATTTGTTAAAAAAAAAAATGCCGATATCCCACAAAGTCGACCATCTCTGTGATTGGGGAGTGACCACCTGTTGATTGCATGAACTTTATTTTGAATGTTGTGGCTGGCCCACACTTTGACTAGCAATTTATTTTGAATGTTGTGGCTGGTCCACACTTTGACTAGCAAAATTGAGAATGGTTTTATTCTGAGTTCTGAATTGAGTATTGAGTGTAAGTTTGACTCCACCAAGTTTGTAGAGTTAGAGTCAGGCTCGAGTCAGCCTAATAAGTCAGAGTTTGTTGATTTCGATAGTGCTAACCTAGACATTTCTGTTCTGTCTAGGTTCTCTTTGTCATTTTCTTTTGAGTATGTTGTCAAAAGTCTGTTGTCATTGCTGAGTCATAGTCTCTTTTCAATAAACAGAAAAACAAAAAAATAAAATGCCATAGAGTCTGCCTACTTCTCTGTGCCTTAATTCATTGCATTGACCAAAGTTTTTCAAAATATTTTCCAAAACTCTGATGAAAACAAAGAGGAAGAATTTCCTCGGGATTTGCAAATTTTGATCAACTGAGAAGAAGAGAGGTGTGCTAAGCCTTTGATGAATAAAATCATTTTTGTTAATGTGGGTATTGAGAATGATCCTAGCTTGGTCCAAATTGGTTCTATCTTATCTTCGTAAGAGTACGGGTGATTAGTCACTTTGTTAAAAAATTTCAAAAACTGTTTTTGTGTGGTCCTACGAAGACATGCTTGGAATTGATTATACAGCATAAGATCCCTCTTGACTCATGGTCCGACCTCCTTAGCTCCTTAGCTTTCAAACCTTGCTTCGAAGTATTCAATGATCATTCAAAGTGTAAGGCTTGCATAGCCGAATTGGAAATAGCCCTTGAACTAGGGGCCATGATGTGATTCAAATGGGGGCAGCCCTTCAACTAGGGGCAATAAGGTCGAATATGATTTAGATTGGAAATAGCCCTTCAACTAGGGGCAATGATGTGATCCAGATTGGAAACAGACCTTCAACTCAGGGTAGAGAATGTGATATCAATTTGAAACAGCCCTTGAACTAGGGGCAAAAGTATGAGGCTTGCATAGCTGAAATGGAGGCCCTTGAACTAGGGGCAATAAGGTACCACCCTTGAGAGGCTCGCTGGGCCGAAAACCCGAAAGGGCGACCTAGGCAAAAGTTAGAGCACAAAAAAAAATAATAATAATAATAAATAAAAAAAAAAAGAAGGAAAAATAAAAAGAAAAATGAAAAGCTCGCAAGGTTGAAAACCCGAAAGGGCGGCTTTGGCAAAAGTTAGAGCGTAAAATGAGAATGTCAATACCCGAGTGAACCTTAGCCAAAACTATGTAGGGCTTGTGATTTAGATTGGAAACAACCCTTGAACCAGGGGCAAGAAGGTCGGATGTGATTTAAGATTTGAAGCAGTCCTTGAACTAGGGGCAAAAGGTTGGATGTGATCAAAGAGTTAAAACTGAATCGTTTCCCAATGAAGATCACCCATAAAGGCAAAACCCAGAATTTGAGAGAATGAATTTTATTATTGAAGGACAGTCGAGTTCCTATCCATTACACTAGGGGCAAATTCAGACCCAATTAGCCTAGTCCCTACATCATCATATCTACGGGTCAAGTGTAGCAGTCATTGGCCTAGAGATTTCACACCCAATCAACATGGACAAGCTAAAATAAAAGTACCATCCTTGAGAGGCTCGTTGGGTTGAAAACCTGGAAGGGCGACCCAAGCAGAATTTAGAGCAGAAAAAAAAATCAAAAAAACAAAAAATAATGAAAAACAAAAAAAAAGAAATGAACAAAATGAAAAAAAATAGAAAAATGAAAAAATGAAAAGCTCGCAAGGTTGAAAACCTGAAAGGGTGGCTTTGGCAAAAGTTAGAGCACAAAAGGAGAGTGTCAATACCGGAGTGACCCCCAACCGGAACTACGATGGCCTGATTCCTATCTTTGGGATACGTAGGTAGCTTCATCTTGAAGTTCGGCCCCAATAATTTTTCAACTCATTCATCTCGTCCATGTTTGCTTGGTGTGTCTTTAGTCGACTTGGTTGTCCTATTCGTGTTTGATTGGTGTATCTTCGTTCTGCTCAGATCAATTGGTTTGATTTAACTTGGTTCAGTTCGGTTCGATTCAATTTGGCGGTTCAGTTCAGTCTGGTCCAGTTTTTCTCGACTTCATTCGGTTCGGATTGGCTTGGTTCGGTTGGCTTGGTTCAGATATCACCTTTGATTATCTGGTTTGGGACTATGCACCCCAATGGTTGATTCCATGTTAGTTGAGCAGTGGCCATTTGTAAAAATAGGTTTTGATTAATTTGAATGAAGCTGACTAATTTTTCTCAAAAATTGTTCCATTTTTGTAAAACTTAGACCATTCTTTGGATTTGAAAATGGAAAATTTTCAGTGCTCACAGTTTAGCTTACATGATTTGAAACAGAAAATGGAATAAGTATGCTAATCTAACTGTCATGTTGATCAAAACATTTTTATGAAAAATCAAAAAAAAAAAAATCAAGGTAATGAATTAGGGGCATAGTCGAGTTAGAGATTCTGTCTTCTCCACCACTCGAGTCAACTCCTCGGTGTATGTGAGTGTGTATTCATACCAGTCAAGGTATTCATACCAGTCAGTGTATATAAGTGTGTATTCATACCAGTTAGTGTATTCATACCAATCAGGGTATTCATACCAGTCAGTGTATATAATTGTGTTCCTTTCATACCAGTCAGTATATTTATACCAGTCGGTGTATTCATACCAGTCCGTGTATATAAGTGTGTTTGGATTTTTTTTGCTTCGTTCTTCTTTCGTTAAGTCATTCTTTGATTCAGGTCAGTATAGAATCAATGTTCAATTCAAAGTTCAAAATTCGATTACTCTCAAATTCAATCAAACAAAAATGTTTTCAAGTTCAAAGTGATATGCTAGTCACGCCATCGATGTGCAAAAACTAAACTGATTTTATTGTAGTCAGGGAAGGACATCCCCGATCACAGAGACACAAAACAAAACAAAAAAAAAACAAAAACAAAACACAAAAGAAAAAAACAAAAACAACAAAAAAAAAAAAAAACAAAAAAGAGAGTAGCATTTTCTCAGTTTTTCGGCAGTAGCTCGGCGGCGAAGATTACAACCAGCTTCATTTGCACACAGTTTCGTTGCCTGACTTTACCATCAGCTGCCTCGCTTCATCTTTACTTCTTCGAAGCTCTTAAAGACTTTGCCTCGGCCTTGGTAGAGCTTCCGAAGGAGATTATCCCTCGCTGGCCGTCAAAGGTAGTCCCATGACGAGTTGCGACGGTCACCTGTCGTTTCAACTCTTTGATTTGTTTCTTCAAGCCGCTAACTTCCCCTCGAGAATCTTTGTACATATGTTGAAGTAAAGAAAGTTGTGCATTCAATCGATGTACTTCACACGTCCTGTTCTGCAGTCGACGGGACAAGTTGGAGACCGCTGTCACGGTCTCTACACATGACCTCAGTGTATATGAGTTTGCTTCGATGTCAGACTGTGCCGCCATGATTTGTTCAACTGACATCGCTGGAAAGTTAAAAACAGGGGAAGGAGGAGGAGCTCGTGGTTGAGGTTCAGGAGAGTCAGACTCGGTCATCTCTATCGTGGACTCGTTCAGGTCTGGAAAAAGAGTGAGAGAACCGTGTGAAGAAGCCATGGCAAAGGAGAGTAATGCAAAAGAAAGAGGTTGCAGAGTGGTGGCAGAGAAAGTTTGCAGGCTTTTGCTCTGCCTCTCTCTTTCGCAGGCCTCAACTTAAGAAGAGGATGAAGCCAAAGAAGAATACAAAGAGGGCGGAAGGCTCGAGACGATCATTGACAATCGGGGCAAGATGGGATAGCCTGTCGGTCAGGCGCCGCGATTGTTGAAATCGTGTGCCAGATACAACGCTCGAAGAAGATGACGGAAGAGAGAGTGAGACAAAAACAGAGAGAGAGGCAGGAGAATTGTATATTTATACATATATGTGTATATATTGTATATCTATGTATTATATATATTTGTTTGAACGTTTTGGTCACAAAAGTGGCTTAGGTTTAGTGGTTTGGCTCAGTGATTGAAGGCTGGAAGGCTGAGCCCAAGGTCAGGGGTTCAAACCCCACAAACAAATGTTTCTTTTGTTTTGTTTTGGTCTTATGTATATATATGTCTCGTATACCTATATATATATATTTGTTTGAATATTTTGTCACAAGAGTGGCATGGCTCAGTGGTCGAGGACTCGAAGGCCAAACTTGAGATCAGAGGGTCGAACCCCTGTGTCCATGCATTTTGCATTTTTCCTTTCTTTTTTTTTGCGTGTTTTGCGTACGTGCGTTGACGTCAGCAAACGGAATATGCCTACTCAGTAACGGTATCTTTCTGTTGATGGCTGCAAACAGAATATTCCCCGAATCTATGTATGTATACCGTACATGCATGTCTGTGTATATTGCCGTATTTGTATGTATTTTGTTTGTACATAGTATATGTATACGGTATTTGGTTCGAGCATACAATTCCTCCTTACATTCTGTGCATCTAACGCATAATAAAGCACCTATCGCACAATTTCGATTCCATCGCACTGTCTTGTGCAATTTCAATTTAATCGCGCTATCTTGCGCATCACACCATCTTGTGCATTCCCTAGGTCTAGGAGACCTTAAATCCTCTGAAGGTGCAATTCCTTTGGTGTTTGTCGTGCCCGAACGACTTCAATGGTCTAAGAATGGTCTAGGAGACCTTAAATCCTCTAAAAGTGCAATTTCTTTGGTGTTTGCCGTGCTCGAACGACTTCAGATGGTCTGGTATAGCCACCTGCCTGTGATTGCAATGAGTTCCTAGGAGACCAACTGCGACGGTGGAAACTAGAGTTCGAATGGCGATGCCTAGAACGCAAAAGGTTTGGAATTTCCGAGACTAAAGTCTGGTTTAAATACCCAGGGGTGTATCCCCGGCTTGAAATCTGTATGGCAGCCCCATAGGTTGAGGTAGCGTGTATGCGCCTCAATTCTGGATACTGAACCAACCTAGTCTGTCACCCCGTTGGAGAATAGGGAAAGTTGTGAATATGATCAAGAAGAAAAGCAGTATCGGTGGCTTCTACATGTAGAGGTTACCCCTTGTCATTCTACCATACCTTCTTCCACTTGCGTGAGACGCGTTTGGATTTCGAATCCACCTTTACTCCTTTCACGTGAAACGTGATGTTTACATGGTTAAAACCTTCCCTCTCTCCGTATAAAATACGTTGAGATACGCCTGTTGGTTACACCATTGTCATTTTTCACTTGGTTAAAACCTTCCCCCTCTCCGTATAAAATACGGTTAGGTACGCCTGTTGGTTACACCATTATCATTCTCGTAACCTTCCCTCTCTTCGTATAAAATACGTTGAGATACGCCTGTTGGTTACACCATTGTCATTTTCTCTGGTTAAAACCTTCCCTCTCTCCGTATAAAATACGTTGAGATACGCCTGTTGGTTACACCATTGTCATTTTCTACTTGGTTAAAACCTTCCCCCTCTCCGTATAAAATACGGTTAGGTACGCCTGTTGGTTACACCATTATCATTCTCATTGGTTAAAACCTTCCCTCTCTTCGTATAAAATACGTTGAGATACGCCTGTTGGTTACACCATTGTCATTTTCTCTGGTTAAAACCTCCCCTCTCTCCGTATAAAATACGTTGAGATACGCCTGTTGGTTACACCATTGTCATTTTCTACTTGGTTAAAACCTTCCCCCTCTCCGTATAAAATACGGTTAGGTACGCCTGTTGGTTACACCATTGTCATTTTCTCTGGTTAAAACCTTCCCTCTCTCCGTATAAATACGTTGAGATACGCCTGTTGGTTACACCATTATCATTCTCATTGGTTAAAACCTTCCCTCTCTTCGTATAAAATACGTTGAGATACGCCTGTTGGTTACACCATTGTCATTTTCTACTTGGTTAAAACCTTCCCCCTCTCCGTATAAAATACGGTTAGGTACGCCTGTTGGTTACACCATTATCATTCTCGTTGGTTAAAACCTTCCCTCTCTTCGTATAAAATACGTTGAGATACGCCTGTTGGTTACACCATTATCATTCTCATTGGTTAAAACCTTCCCTCTCTTCGTATGAAATACGTTGAGATACGCCTGTTGGTTACACCATTGCCATTTTCTCTAGTTAAAACCTTCCCTCTCTCCGTATAAAATACGTTGAGATACGCCTGTTGGTTATACCATTGTCATTCTCATTGGTTAAAACCTTCCCTCTCTTCGTATAAAATACGTTGAGATACGCTTGTTGGTTACACCATTGTCATTTTCTCTGGTTAAAACCTTCCCCCTCTCCGTATAAAATACGGTTAGGTACGCCTGTTGGTTACACCATTGTCATTCTCGTTGGTTAAAACCTTCCCTTTCTCCGTGACACATTTGCATGTGATCTTGTGGCACATTTAATGCAATGCATCCCCTGTTATATTTCATATCATTTGCACGAAGCTTGCCTCTTCATTGTTGTCATCTTCATATCTTTATCATCACTCCATGGCATGGTATTGCATTGAATCATGAATTTTCAAACAACTGGCTTCGCGAAGCGTGTAAGTCCAACCTTCAAACTGCATTTTGAGCATGTCACTTGCATTCTGTCCCTGAACTACGCTGGTTTGATTCCTCGTAAAAGGATACGTAGGCAACCTTCGGGTTCAACCACTTGTATTGCATTGCATCTTGTTTGTTTGCCCAAGTCTTACGACCTCGTCAAAAGGGTCGTCTTTGGGCTTTGACATTCACTCACGTCATGCAATGACTTTGAGCTCTGTCAAAGAGGGGCAACTGTAGACACCCCATTTTGACCGGCCCTAAGACTTGGGCATTTTCTTTTGACCACCCACTGATAAAAATTAGAATATGTCATTCTATGAATTTCTCAGCTGAAAAATCAAATTGAAGCTTTAATCCCAAACCTCACCCATTTTGGTCAAATTATTTTATATCACTAATATTTTATCAATTTGTAGTATTTTATAATTTTTATCTAATTTTATGTGTGTGGACACATTTTTAGGTGTTTTTTTTATATAAAATAATAAAAAACAAAAAATAACAAAAAATAAAAAAATGAAAAAGAAAATAAAGAAAAGAAAAAAGAGAGGGTCAGATGAGGATAATGGTTTTTTTTGGATGGGAAAGGATTTTGTTTTTGCTGGATTCAAAGGGGAACAGAGTGGACATTGTGATGATAAGTTTTGGGTGGAAAATAATTCGGTGAAGTAGGTTTGAAAAGTGATGGAGGAAATTGAAAAAAGAGGAGGGCAGATGAGAGTGGGTGGAGAGGAGACACCTAACATCAGAATAATTGAGGTCTGTGGGCACCAGGGGTGTGAATTTTTTATGATTGTTGGCATGGTGAATGATAAACAATTAAAAAATCTCAATCTTTATATTTTCCAACTTGTTTGAAGCAAAAGGGGGGAGGGGAGACACTACACAGCAGAGAGAGACCACATACACACAGACACCCAGGTGACACATGCACAAAGAGGTTGATCTCTCTCCCTCTCGGCACCTCTCTCTCTGAGAGGCTGCATGGCCTCTTTTCTCTCTCTCTCGGGTGGAACAATGGCACATAACCACACACACTCATCACCCACACACTACCCATGCACACACACACCATTCACACACAGCACATACCCACACGGCTCTCTCTCACCTCTCTCTAGCTGGGTCTCTCACGAGACACACCCGTCACACACCCAACACATGGCAGAACACACCCAGCACACCCAACACAGACCAGCCACACATAGACACCATTCACACTCTTCTCTCTCAAGATCCATACACACCCATGGACATCACGGGGGACACCAATTGAAAAAGGATCAACACACGGCACACGCATCACACATAGCACACTGACATACACACACACACACAAGCTCACCTCTCTCTTTGGGGGCTGCTATCACACTACACACACCCGTAGAGATCACACGGCACACAGGATAGACACACAGACACACGGTTTTGAGAGGGGAAGATCCATACACATGCGGTCCCTCACCATTTTTTAGCTATCTCTCTCTCTCTCGGCAGAACCCCGCCGACTTGAACTCTCTCACACAGACACACAGATTTTTGGGCAGCAGGGGATTGGATGGTGATTGAGCAAAACACACAGGAGGGACTTCACCCTCCTCTCTCTCTCGGCTGTTTTTGAGTGTTGAAAATGGAAAGAGATACACACTGATACGGACTCAACACACACTTCCAATTGTTCTCTCTCTCAACATCAACCTCTCTCTCTCTCGGCTATCACAGTCCATACACACAGACCACAGAGCACACATTGAGACATGGGCTGATTCTCTCTGTCTTCTAAGTGCCATGGGCAGATCTCCTTGATGTGAGAAAAGAACATACAAACAAAGGAGCATGGACCAAAGAAGAGGAGTGGACAAAAGTAGTGGACTGTGGACTGTGCCAGTGATGAAGTTCTTTATCTTCTTTTTCTTTTGAGTGTTTGTGAGGTTTCATTTTATTTTATTATTCCCTCCTCTCTCTCATTTGGATTTGTAATATTTAAAGGATTGTAATAATTCCCCCACCCCGCTTCTTTCTATCCCATTCTTTACTCGCTTTCCCTAACTGTACATATGTATATATCTGACATGCCATGCATATCCATACTTTACATTTATGTCTCATGCATTAAGATTCGGCTACATTTACATGTGTGGATTTAATCAATTCTTCTGTGATTCTATGCGCTACCTCATGTTATTGAGATGATTCACATGCCATATTTTAGAAGCCGAATCTTTAGTGCATCACATGAGTGAATTGCATTAGGATTCTGTATATAAGATCATGCATATTTTACTAACTTTGTTTTGTAGTTGTTCGAGGGACGCCGGTCGATTTGTGAGTTTTTATGCTTTAGCATCTCATTTGTGTGTGATTTTCTTATTATGTTTAGCATCCTACCATGTGGCTATTTGCTTAAGTGATAAACTGTATGAATGCCTGTGGATGAAGGCTTGTTGTTTGAATTGGAATAATTCAATAAATGTACGTTTTAAGCCCACTTTGTAGTGGCAAATTCACAAACTTTAAGCCCACTTTGTCAAGTGGCAAATTCAAACCCTTTTCGAAAAACGAACATAAAATTGAATTGTTCTAATTTGAGCAAACTAGTCTATACTTGTATGCTTCACATAGTAAATTTTAGGATTTATTCAGTAATCAGAACATGAACATATAAAAAAAATAAAAAGTCATATCATGGTTTAGTAGAGGCCGATCTTTTGATCGGGTGAGCGGGGGTGCTCATTATTGACCTTCCCCTCTCATACCTAAGGTTCCGAGCCAAGCATCCTTGGTTACGACGAACAGTGGCCTTGGCACCGAGTCATGGGTTTCCTAATTTCCCAAAATATTAGGTGGCGACTCTGACATCTGATGACGCAGTCCATTTTTGACAAAATTGCAATAAAATGGATTTTCAATAAAAGTTTTCAAATCTGGACTCTCGTCTACGTTTCACATTACACTCGTGAAACTAGATCAAAGAGATCTCGGGAGTCCGAACTGTTTAACGCGCGCGGGTACCCCCGGGCATGTTACACCAAGCATGGGATGACTTAACCAATAAAAATCAAAGTTATATCATGGCAAAATAATCCCAAATACACATTGAAATGATAGCTCGCAAGCTTAGGCATGAAGGCATACGCAATGACTCATGCTAAGGCATAAAGGGGGAAACCCTCCAACGCATTGAATGAGTGACAAATGCAAGTGCATGAACATGAAACATGGACTAAAATCACATTAAAAATGATGTCAAACCATTCAAATAGTCCAAGTAATGCATGCTAGTGGACTTGATACGCAAAGCTAACAAGCTAGATTGAACCATGGCTATACAAAGCAAGTCATGCATGGCCAAAACAACACAAATCAAAGCTAGAGCATGCTGAAACATGAACAAAAACTTCTTAGAGTTAAGCCAAAAGCATGCTAGAATGACATGTCAAGGCATAATGCACATTAGGCTATTGAATAGAAATGCACTACAAGTGCATGGAGCATGCAAGGGCCAACCAAACCAAACCTTAACAAAGGTATGATATGGCAAAACATCACCAAAAACATGTTGAAATGGACTCGAAACAAGCTAGAATGACATGCTAGTTCATGAAGCATACAAGACTAGTTTATGAGATTTACACTACAAGTGTATTAGGCATGCATGAGGTGACAAAACCAAGTAAAAACAGTGGTATGCCACAGAAAAATAACCCCAAATACAAGCTAAGATATGGCCAACATAAGCTTAACAAACATGCTCACACATGAGGCATTCAAAGCAAGTAAACAAAACACAAGGAGAGGGGATGACCCTCTCCTATTTGGGACTTCAAAACACCACTTCCATCACTGAAATTCCTCTGAGTTTCAGTGGTGAGAAGTCCAAGACAAGGTGGTCCCAAAAGCTCAAAAAAAAGGCACAAAAGCAAGGCCAAACAAGGCCTAAGAGGGGGTAAACAACCCCCAACACAAAAGTGACCTTAAACAAACATTTTAAGCATACAAAATCAGAACTTTTTGTAGTTTAGAGTTAAGCTTAAAACAATATGAAAGTGGGTCCAAAAGCTTAAGCAAAACAAAGGGTTTAAGGAGTTAAAGGCTCACCCTTGTAGAACAACTTTGAAGCTATAACTCCAGCAAGTTTTCCAAGCTCAAACCAAACCAAAAACCTCAAAACTAGCTCCTAAGCACCTCAGCAACAAAAGGATGGTGTTTGTGTGTTAAAGTATGAAAAAATAACACTTTAAAGCACAAAATAAGAGGGAAATCAAGATGTATAGATATAGATTATATGTATAGCTCAAGGAACTTTTTCTGAACCTGGAGGAGGGAGGGGGAGCCTCCCTCTTATAGGAAAGCAAGCCTCAAGCTTGTTGAGGAAGCTAAGGGTCCAAGGTTCTGGTGCCTTCCAGCTGTGCCAGCTGTAAAGAAAATATCTTTAGGAAGCTGGTAAAAAGCAGTCGACCACTTCAAGTGGTCGGCCAGCTACTTCTACTGGTCGGCTGATCAGTGGAAGTGGTCAGCCAAGGCAAAAGTGGTCGGCCAGGTGGGAGTGGTGGTCTGAAGCATGAGACCAAGGTGGTGGTGTGGTGGCCGGCCAGAAAAGGTGGCCCAAAGACCAAGAAAACCAGTTTTCCGACCAGAAAATTGGCTGGCGGGAAGAAAAGTGGTCTCCAAGGGGAAGAACTGGTCTCTCACCCTTGTACCACCTTCCAAACAAGGAAAACAAGGTTTGTACCAAAAACAAACCAAAAAGGATGCAAGACGAAAGTCCGGGAGGCAAGGCGCCCAGCCGGGAGACCCGAAAACTAGTCTACGAGCACCAAAAGTGGTTTACAACCACAAAAGTGGTCTCCCAAACTACAATAGCCCTCTAGGCCAAGGCAACAAGGTGTGGTCCGAAAATCACGCCAAACGGAGAACGTTAAGCGGTCCCGAGACAAGACGCGTGGCCGAAGGCTCCAAAAATCGAAAACTGGTCTCCAAGCGGAAAAAGTGGTCTACGACCTCAAAAAGTGGTCTACAACCACAAAAGAGTAGTCTACAAGACCACTCCCTCCCTCTAGGGAAGGGAAACAAGGCTTGGTCCGCAAACTGAGCCAAAACGCAAAGAATTCAGAGGCCCGGAGGCAAAGCACTCGGCCGAAACTCCAGAAACTCAAAACGAGCACAACATGCACAATCACTGAGCGCTCAATCGATGACGTCTGAGTCTTAAGGTCGGTCAAAAATGGGGTGTCTACAGTTACCAATCCAACGTAGGACCAGCTCATTGGAAAGAAGTTAAAAGGATATTACGATATCTTAGAGGGACTGCAGATTACACATTTTGCAACCAAAGTTTAGATATACGTCTAGTTGGCTATTGTGATGCTGACTAGAGAGGAGACTTAGATGAGCGTAAGTCCACTTCAGGATATGTTTTCATACTTAGTGATGGTGCTATTTCTTGGAGCAGTAAGAAGCAATCTTGTATCGCCTTATCGACTATGGAGGCTAAGTTTGTGGCTTGTTCATCTGCTGTTCAGGAAGCCATTTGGTTGAGAAGATTCCTTCAGCATTTGGATACTTTCACACACACTTCAAACCCTATGACTATCCATTGTGACAGCATAGCTGCACTCGCTTACGCTAAGGATCCAAGTACCATAGGAGAACCAAACACATTGATGTAAGGTTCAATTTTATCAGGACATTGTGGCGCAGAAAGAAATCATCCTGGAACACATCCCTACGAGTCGCATGGTTACAGACCCCTTGACTAAGCCCATTGCTAGAAATGTTTATCTTACTCATGTTAGGGATTTAGGACTACGTAGGTGGTGATATATGTGTATTCAGTTGAACTCTAGTTTTTTTGGGGGGATATTTATGCCATTAGTATTCATATTTATTTCTATTACACATTTATGTTTACTACTTTTTGCCATGGTTTATGAATTAGCACACACAGAATAAATAAATTTGATGTTAGCAGGCAAGATTGGCTCACTCACACGAGCAATTGCCCTTAGCGTTAGGTGGCGAGCAAGGATGAGACTAGTGGCTTATTGTATTTGGAACCAAGAGAGAGGCAAAATTATCCACTAGCTATGTTACCTTAGTTGGAGCCAAGATGAGGTCTTGTTAGAGACCGACCATGGATATGAGAGTACCCACTTTTCCATGATGTGCCTGTTATGGAAAGCCAGATGCGAGATCTCATTTAATGCTTGAGAAGTGAGCAAATAGATAATTCGAATTAGATACTAGGAAGTGACTTGTGCGCTTAAGAGCGACTAGACTAAGATCTGTATGGTGTATGAGTTTAACATCACTCTTTGGAAGAGTAACTCCACTGTAGCTTGCATTCATACTGCATATGCTTATCGACTCATTAGTGAGGTGAGAAAATGAATCCCTGCTTCCTCACCGTGTGAGTCCTAAAAGTCATTTTCTTTTCCAGTGTCTTTACTTTGTGCCTTTTGTGACCTATGACTATGTCATAAGATGAGGAGTTGATATTCGGCTACTTTGGTATGTTGCCTACGGTTATGTATGATTCGGCTTTAAGGGACATTATTGGGGAAGCAGTCAATTCCAAATTAAATGATATGAGGGTAAAGGAAAAATTATCTAGTTCTACATCTCTGCTCTTTATTCACTATCGACAACTCACATTATTTTGTATGGAATGCTGATTGAGTGTGAATATAATGCAAGACCTATGAGGGTCAAGCATGCTCTTTGAGTTATTAGAGATGTTTTGGACCGATGTTCAGATGGGTCTGGGTACATGAGATACTATTTCTATTCTTTTTTGATTGATGTCTCTATGTTGGCTCATTTTGAGTTTCTAGTATAGAGCTCCCACATCTAGGTGTTCTCAGCGGTCGCATGGTCCATTGGCCAGTATGGGATTGTTTAATATTTGGGGAGATTGACATAGAGATGTGGCAATGTCATGCCAACTCATGTGCAAGTGGGAGATGTGGGAAATTGGGCCGGGTATTGGACCCGGATTTGGGCGCTCATGTGGCATGACTCATGGCCCATTCAAATTACCCATGTCATTTGAATTTGATTTCTTAATTATCCTCTTTGTTAGGATAACCCACTACTATCTATATTTATCATATCCTTAGGAGATATGGATAGATGATTAGATATCTGATCTATATATCAGATAAGATATATAGATGTGGGGATGAATCCAATAACGTATTGTTTTTCCATGCTCTCTCAAACTCTCTCCCATTAGAAAAATGATCAAGCCTTTGTACTGTGACTAGAGTGGGTGATACTCACACTGTAGTATCATTCCATTGCTGGGTGTTCTTAGTTCGTAATTGTGAAGCACGTGATTTATCCACAAGATTCTTTGTTTCAGATTCTAACACATAAGGTATGCTTTGAATTCTTTCACCCGCTATGTTATCTGTATCTTACATTTGGGATGAAAAATTGCTCCAATGTAGCTACTAGCATCTGTATTACAAGACTAATGTTAGAGACCCCAAATAATCTATCAAATATTTTACCAAACCTCTCACACATGTAAGAGGATTGGTAAAACATTTGATAGATTATTTGAGAGGTTTGGTAAAATATTTGATAAATTATTTGAGATACATAGCATTTTTCGTATTTACAATCGTCAGTAACTAAACACAATTTTAATTGTGGTCATCCTATTGGGAATTGATAATATTAGTTAGTTTTTAAAAAAAATTTATCAAAAAAAAATGAATAGAAAGACATAAAAAGTGATGTGATAAATTATTTTTTTCTTTTGAACGTAGAAATTGTATTGAAAGAAGCTGAGGACCGAAACAAACTGAGAACCATAACAAGGAGAAATCAAAGCAACAAACGAACAAGCACTGGGGTGGCCCCTCCTAAGCTTCTAATTTTTCATACATATTTAGATTTTGTTTACCACTTATATATTTTAATTAAAAAGTTGTCATAAATTATCATATCACTCTCTTTATTTTTTTGTTATATTTTTTTATAAAAAATTAAAAAATTACTAACATAATCTTTTTCTAAACGTGGCCTTATGCTCACTGACTTCCAGCCGTTCACAACGAAGAACCAGTCCCCAAAGCCCAATGAAAGTTGGCCACCTAATAACAAGTGCTGGACCAAACCCACCAGCTTGCGTGAGGCTAAATTAAGTAATGATTCATAACACATATGTTTGAGTAATGGTAGGATGAACGATTGAAAAATATCAATAAAAATAACAACTTATTATATGATTATCATTTAAATACATATTAATAATTGATTTGATAAAAAAAATTGAAAAAATATGTAAAGAATTTATCATTTTTATATAATTTTATTTTTGGTGGGTGTAATAATTTTTTTTAAAAAAATTAGACATTTATATTATTAAACTAATTTATATTTTATCAAATTATCGAATTTTCCCTTGAAATTGAGTAATGATAACTTTAATTGTCTTTATTTAGAACGAAATTTAAAATTTATGATCAAATATATTATAATTAAAATATTAAAGATCAAAATAATACAAAATCCCAAATTATAAAAACAGTTAATGTAATTCTCCTTATATTATTGTATCATTTTGTTATTTGTGTATTGGTTACCTCACTTATGTCTGTTATCAATTCAATGATAACATTAGGGATGGCAATTTGAAACCGGCCCGACGGGGATCCCCGACCCCGATTTTAGCAATTTTTTTCCGAAAAATACCCCCGACGGGGAGAAGATGGTATTTGAAAATCAATCCCCGATCTGTTTCGGGCCGGGGACGGTGATCAGTGTTCAAACCCCGGCCCGGCCCCGTCCCTGGCCCCGTCCCTGGCCCCGACCCCATCCCCGAAATTCCCCGAAATAAAATTAATTTTATACCCCTTATATATAATATATAATAAACCCGTGCGTCTCACTCTCACTCTCACTCTCGTTCTTATCTCTCACTCTCTCAACTCTCGTTCTTCTCTGTCTCTCAACTCTCTCACTCCGTCTCACTCTCACTCTCGTTCTTCTCTCTCACTCTCTCAACTCTCGTTCTCTCTCACTGGTCGATCTCCAGTGAGAGCTTTGTGTCGATCTCTATCGCCGATCTCTCACTCTCTCAACTCTCTCACTCGATCTCTCACTGGAGAGCTTCGTGTCGATCTCCGTCGCCGATCTCCTCCGATCTCCGCATCTGCCGATCTCCTCCGATCTCCGCATCTGCCGATCTCTACCGTCGCCCCCCTCCGCCGATATCCTCCTCCGCCACCCTCATCAACTCAGATCTGTAAATTTTTTTTTTTGATCTGTAATTTTTTAATCTGTAATTTTTTTTTTTTGACCTGTAATTTGATGATGAGCTATAATTTTTTTTTTTTTGATCTCTGTTGTTGATGATGAGCTTCATCTGTTTGTTTTTGATCTATTGTTTTTTGATCTGTTGATGAGGATCGGGGAATTTCGGGGTCGGGGAAACCCGACCCCCGTTGGGCACGGGGATGGGGACTGTGAAAGGTTTCTCGTCGGGGATCGGGGCCATGGACGGGGAAGTTTTGGCCATCGAGGATCGGGGAGGGGGAGGGTAATCCCCGGCCCGTCCCGCCCCGTTGCCATTCCTAAATAACATATATGGTAAACCAATTATGATATATAAGCATGGTTATTGCAGCATTACTCCAAATGTTTTATGTAAAATTAATACATAATGATGTGTTAATTTAACAAAAGGTAAATTACATTAACCATCCTTATAGTTTGAAATTCGTGTTATTTTACTTCCTAACTTTTTAATTGTGATACATTTAACCCTAAATTTTGAGTCTTGTTCCAAATAAAAATAATTAAAGATACCATTACTCAATTTCAAAAGTAAAGTCGTCAATTTGATAAAATATAAACTAATTTAACAAAAATAAATGTCAAAAAAATATTTTAAAATTTTTAAAAATAATTTCTACCTGCCAAAGATAAAATTATTTAAAATTGATAAATCTTTTAGACATTTATTTATTTATTTTTTGCCAAATTAATATTTATTATGTGTTTAGATAATGATCATGTAATGGGTGGTTGTTAGGCTTTTAATGTATAATCGACACATTTAATATATCAAATGTTTTTAGGTTTGGATTTTTTGATTTAATGGATTAGTTTAATAATGATATCAAAATTGTCGTCATATTTGACTTTTGAAAAAATATAAACTAATTTAATGAAAATAAAAACAATCACCCATTACATGATAATCATCCAAACACATAATAAAACTTAATTTAATAAAAAAATAGATAAATGTCTAAAAGATTTATTAATTTTACATAATTTTATCTTTAGTGAGTAGAAATAATTTTTAAAATTCAAAAATATTTTTTTGACATTAATTTTTGTCAAATTAGTTTGTATTTTATCAAATTAATAACTTTACCTTTAAAATTGAGCAATGATATTTTCAATTGTCCTTATTTGGAATAAGATTCAAAATTCAAGGTCAAATATGTCATAATTAAAAAGTCAAGGACCAAAGTGACATAAGACCTAAACTATAGGAGCTATTAGTGTAATTTTCCCTTTAACAAATTACAATTTTATCATTTTAACACAAGACTCGTTGAAGTTGTTTTATATTTTCAAGTCTTAATAACTATATTTTCTTATCATATTTTATTTACTATCTCAATCTCATACATCAACACTGCATTGACGACAAATATAAGTGATGAGACCCAATACAATGTTAACATATAAGATTTTTTGGGCAAGTTGTTAACACATAAGATGATCAATAATCTGTTAGTAAGATTATCTTAACATTATTTTCCTCATAAATAAATATAATACATGAGATTAAGCAACTATTTGTTAGCAAAGTGTAGATAATAAACAGGTGTTAAATTTCTTTTATCTATTGATGGGTCGTTTTATACACCAAAAATAAACACTAAACTATATCAAATTCTTTAGAATAACGGTAAGTCCAGATATCGATCCACAAAGACAAACGAAAAATTAAACTAATTTAATTATTAAATTCTTAAATTAATTTTGTTGAAAAAGATGATTGTGCATAACCTAATGATAATTAAATTAAATAAAACGAATAAATTAGCAATTATAAATAAAGATGAATTTACTGATTTTGAAAAAAATCTAGGGTAATGAATTCACCACTAGTTACATAAATACGGTTTTAATTTGAAAATCAATTATTTTATGGTTTGAACAATACTTCGCAACTACAAGCTCAAAGCATTTATCAAGAAAATTAACACATTCAATGTATAGGCACGAACCATCTCAAATAGTACGAGTCGTTCGTTCTAAATTAGGGTAGCAGCACAACTCGTCCCTCGTAGTATGACTCATCTCATACTTTGAACATAAAAGAATAGAAAACCATTGTATGGAAAGCATTCAACAATCACAGAAAGCAAAATACTCGAAGAAATAACAGAAAATTATATTAGAAAGCTTCTTGAGAACCATACAATTGTTCAAACCATTACATAAAAAAAAAAATAAATAAATAAATAAAAAACTATTTACTTGGCTAGGGTTTCATCAAACTCTAGAAAAAGGAGCCTAACAACTTATGGAGGCGTGGGTAGAAGAAGAAGAAGAAGAAGCCTCCATGAAACTATCCTTGAAGCTTGAGAATTTCCTATCTTCAAATCCTAGCCTCTCCTTTTCTTTGAAATATTTTTGAACCCTAACAGCAGTCTCTTTTCTTCCTTTTATTCCCACCAGAACAAAGTGAAATTTCTGCGCATGCAACCCTAGGTGGCCCGCTCGAGTGGTTTTAATTTCCACTCGAGCAGTGTTGGGTCGCACGTGCGGTGTGCGGTGAGGTGGCTGGCTAGGAATTGTCGTTACTCGCAAGAAAAATCTACTTTTGTGCTATTTTTTACTTGAATTTGCGCGTTGCCTATCAAATATGTGCAAGTGCACAAAATACATTATCTCCACCAAATAAATAAAATTTAAAGACTATAAATTTAACTTAAGCGATATCAATATGGTACATTTCAACCTACATTTTCTATTAATGAAGTTCTAATTTTTGTGAGAAAAAAAAAATCAAGAAATAAACTGAGCCTATAATTTTAGCCAATAAAAAAATAGGTCAAATGCATTCCCTTAATTTCTGTATAAATTGAACACATTCACTCATGCGTATCTTTTGGCCCCATCTAGGAGAACCCACCCAATCCAAAGGCAAAAATCCTATTAATCCAACAAACGAACTTGCAATGATTTTTTTGACCTTTACATTAAAAACCCAAAACCCAACTTTCCAAGTATAAGATGGTGCCAAGTGGATGCAACGGAATGTATTCTTATAATTTTTTCAATTATTTTACACACATTAAAACAAATCCTACTTTTATTTTAAAATACATTTTAACATTTCTATTAGAATACTCATATTTTTATCATTTTTTTTTTTTTTTTTTTTTTTGTCCAAGACAATCTAGCGAGCATGTTTTAACATTTTCATTAGAAACAACATACATGTGTGTGTTTGGAGGAATTTGAGTTTTCACGTGAACTAGTGGACCGCTTAAAAGAAATAAAAAAAATTGGCCACAGAGTATCACATCAAAACTGAACATACTTTTTTTCACGGACAATCTTAGGCTGTGATCGTGAAGGAAAAAAACATCTGTCCGAATATGCAACCATGATTGATTTGTCACCTTCTTCTTGGCCATGTAATTTTCCAAATTTTATGTCAACTAATCTACAGATTTATTTATACCCTATCTTAAAAATAAAAAATAAAAAAAACTACATATTTATTAATGTTTAATTTCATAATATTTATTTTTTACGGCAAGTTTCTTTGATAATCTCTATATTTTATTTCTTGTGTCATTTTAATTTTTATAATTTTAATTAGCCAAATTTTAATCCTTAATTTTAGTGTTTGTATCAATTTGTTCAAATTCAATAACACTGATTAAGATTTTTTTTAAGAAAATTATTATTAAATTAGTTGGGATTAACTCATTAAGTTGAACAAATTTACAATTTGTATGCCATTTATATGGTCAAATTACATATTAAAAACACAAAAACACTAATAATTGTAATCAGTTAAACCAATTCAAAGTCAAAATTGAACCAATCAAAATTACAATAACCAAAATGATACAACAGCCACAATATAGAGATTGTTTGTGTAATTTGTCCTATCTTTTAATATAATATCGTTTATGGTATAAGATTTCGGCTTTAACTCTTATAAAAGGGAGTTTGATACTGTTTGTGATGGTGATTTATTTTTTTTCCCATTATGAGATTTGTATGTAATTAATAATGGTTGTTGGGCATAGGCTTGGGATTGGTGGGCTTGAGATATTGGTTATTTTGTTGACTTTTTAACTATTGTAAACTATTAATCTGTTTAATGTTATAAATATTTCTCATATTTATAATTACTCTTCTACCAATTGACAATATATATATATATATATATAATATAGGGAAAAATATCAAACTTACAATGTGATAGATAAATATTAAGATTTGTGTCAACTAAACTATAAATTTATTAATTTTTTATTTTATAACATTTATATTTTAATATAATATCGGGAAAAATATCATTAAGTATCACTCCTTCATCCAAATTACCATCAAATCTTATTTACTTTTAATTTGGATAATTAAGCCTTATTTTGTATAACTTCTTTCAAACTTGTTCAAAACTCCATTGTGATGGTGAATTTGTCTCCACAAGGATTTAGCTAGATGATGCGCCTTGCCTACAAGAGAAACCCAAACTCAGATTCCTCCCCGACCTATGTTAGTCGGGAGGATTCTTAGACGATCTAGTTAGTACTTAGATCGGACATAACTATATGTTGAATACTCCACTGTGTATGTGTTTTATTTCTATATCCTTATCTGTGGTGTTGTTGTGTCCTTTTATAACGAAATGGTGCTCAACTTGTGCTTGTTGTAATCAATCACTGCGATTGACTCCTTTGAATTTTCTCCAGCCGAACAAGCTCTAGTCTCCAATGCTGAGCTTCCCTTCTTCTTTGGGCTTGCTTGGGCCTAAGTTTCACATCCATAATAGCATGTTTTATTTGAATTTTACCCTTCAACATGTGTACGAATTCCAAATACTTCTCTAAAAGATGATGGATGGATGCTTACTACTATGGACTTTTTATTTTTATTTATTTATTTAATTTTTTTTTTTTTGGAGTAAAAACAAAAAGTGCTTCTAATATTAAATAAAAATATAGAAACACCCATTGACATTACTAATATATCACAGAGATCTTGAGGTCATATTAGCATATCCATATTAACTTTCACTGTTAATTTTTTGAATTAAAAGCAATTTACTTTTCAATTTAAATCACAGAAACCTCCTAACATCAGGGCCAGCCTAGACTAAGGCCAGTGACCCAAAAATTAGGCCCAAAAAAGGCCTCTAAATTCATTGTCTTGTACTATATCAAAAATTCAAAATGATCCAATTTTGTTTAATTAATTTAGGCCATTTTAAAATGGCTCAAAAGTTCTATTTGGCCCAATTGATAAAAGGTCCAGTTGAAAAATATTTATACGTGTTAGTTGTTAGCCCAATTAAAAAAATAAAATATAAAATATATGTATATGTCTGTGGGGCCTATTTTTTTCCTTCTCTTTTTATGGCCCAATTATGTGTTTTTAGTGGTTTTTTAAATATTTTATGCAATTTTATTTATTTATTTTATAGATACATCTAATATAGATACACTAAAAATTATAATATTTGTGCTTTTTAAAATTAAAAAAAAAAACAAAAAAGTTGCCAAATACAAAAAATATAAAAAAAAATACGAATTGCAAACTCAAATAATTATTTTTGAAAATTCTAAACCAAATAGGGTGATTTTTATTTTTATTTTTATGAATATCTAAAGGGTCCTGAAAAATTATTTCGTTTTAGGCCCCCGACAACTCCGGGCCGGCCTGCCTAACATCAACAAAAATATCAACATTAGTAACACTGATAAGGTTATGGGTCCAACCAATACAACTTTCCAATGTTAGGGAGTGTCCATATATTTTTATCAAATGTCACTGTGTTTTCAACTTTGAAGAAAGAAGACTAGTCTTTGGCGGTGTTTGGGAAGTGTTTTTTTTTTTTTTTTTTTTGCTAAAAAAATACTAAAAGGCAAAATTGATTAAAAAATTAAAAAAAAAATAAATTCAGACAAAATGTCACATTAAATTAATAATTATTTCACTTTTTTCCCTCACAAACATCACATCCAACTACAAAAAAACCCAACTATCTTTCCAAACACAAAAATTTTAACCTCCTAAAATAATCAAAAAACTAAAAAAACCAAATAAAATAACAATTTTCTAAACACCCACTTTATTGGTAAATTTTTCTATAATATATGACTTTATTGGACAAATTAAAAATTTTAACATTATTTTAAGATTAGTCGTATGATGAAATTTTTAAGCCCGGCATTAGGTTGTGCTGGACATGGGCAAGAGACTCTTGTTTTTCTAATTAGATTTCCAATTATGTGCTTCACATTCTTTAGTTATTATATGTGTTTTGAGGACAATCTCTATTTTAATTGAAAGTTTGAAATAAGTATAATAAAATATTTGGTAGACATCTCAATGCAAACATCCGTTGTCGTCCAGCGGTTAGGATATCTGGCTTTCACCCAGGAGACCCGGGTTCGATTCCCGGCAACGGAAGCGCAATTCCTTTTTTGCCTTTTACAAATTCATTCAATTCTGCTTTTTATATTCACCTTTGCTTTCTTCAAATAATGGAGAAATTTTATAAAAATAACCTTAGAATTTGGCCCTATTATCTACAAACTGTGCCTTACATTAAAATACATTGAAGTCATTACAATCTTGGTAATTTGTGTTTATAAAAATGTTAGAAATTTTAAAAGTTCTACCAAATATCGCACATGAGATCTTTATTTGAGACATTAGGTAAAAATTTTGATAGAATATTTTAGACTTCTAGCATCACTCTTGTGTTTATTTGCAACGTGGTTTTGCAAAATGAACTATTGATAGAATAAATAGTTAATAATAATTATTAACTATAATTTTGATAGAATATTTTAGACTTCTAGCATCACTCTTGTGTTTATTTGCAACGTGGTTTTGCAAAATGAACTATTGATAGAATAAATAGTTAATAATAATTATTAACTATGAGTGAGTATCAATTTACCCCATTTATCTATGAACTTGTATATTTTGATCCTTATAAAAATGTATGGTTTTCATTCAAATGAATAAAATGATATTCGCTAATAATTAAACGGGTCTTAGTGTAATTGAACCTGGAAATAAACAACTCTTTCTGGGGATGTCTTCCGCAGATTTTTCCTTGATCATGTCTGCAACTGCCTGGCATGTCAGATCCAACAAGCTCTCGATATTAAGAACATAGATAGTTTGCAGCCTGGGAACCAATAACAGACCAAAGTTAGAACAATTAAATATACTACTCTATGAATTCTTATGGGGGATAAAGCACAATGAACACTTTGATAGCCTCTTTCTTCAGAGCATGCACAATCTCATAACTCAGCTGGTAAAACCATGATTTTATAGATTTATAGTAATGAGCAGCTCAATGTATTATTCTAGTTATGCACCCAAATATCTTATTGCAGATGTTAAAGATCGGTATATAATAATTAAGGGTGTGTTCTGTAACGTTTGCGTTTTCAGTTTATATTTACAAAAATTTTATAAATTGGTTTTGGTTTATTTTTTGTTTATTTTTAGAAAAACATAAATTACAAACGCGTTTGGTAATTGACAAAATGTTTAAAAAAAATTTAAAATATAAAAAAGAGTGAAAAATAGCAAGTGGTGGCAAGTGGCGGCGGAAGACAGTGGTGGAAAGTGGTGACGGTGGTTGGTGGGTAGCTGGTGGTTGTGGGTGGTAGCGAGTGGGTGGTGGTGGTGGTGGTGGTGGTAGTGGCGAGTGGCGGTGGCAGGTGGGTGGCAGATGACGAGTGGTGGTGGGTGGTGGCGGGTAGTGGTGGTGGTGGTGGGTGGGTGACGGTGGCGGGTGGTGGGTGGTAGCGAGTGGGTGGTGGCAGGTGGGTGGCGGATGACGGGTGGTGGTGGGTGGGTGGTGGGTGGTGATGATAGGTGGATGGGTGACGGTGGCGGGTGGTAGGTGGTAGCGAGTGGGTGGTGGTGGCAGGTGGGTGGCGGATGGCGGGTGGTGGTGGGTGGTGGCGGGTGGCTGGTGGGTGGTGATGGTGGGTGACGGTGGCGGGTAGCGGGTGGTGGTGATGGTGGGTGACGGTGGCGGGTAGCGGGTAGTGGGTGATAGCGAGTGGGTGGTGGTGGTGGTGGTGGTGGTGGCGGCGATGGTGGCGGGTGGTGGTGGTGACGGGTGGTGGGTGGTGGTGGCAGGTAGGTGGCGGATGGCGGGTGGTAGTGGGTGGTAGCGGGTGGGGGTGGTGGTGGGTGGGTGGGTGACGATGGCAGGTGGTAGGTGGTAGCAAATGGATGGTGGTGGTGGTGGATGGTAGGTGGTGGTGGCAGGTGGGTGGCGAGTGGGTGATGGAGGTGGTGGTGGTGGTGGGGAGTGGTGGTGGCGGGTGGGTGACAGGTGGCTAGTGGTGGTGGGTGGCTGGTGGTGGATGGTGGTGGCAGGTGGGTGGTGAGTGGTGGTGGCAAGTAGGTGGCGGGTGGTGGTGGATGATAGTAGCAGGTGGTGGATGGTGGCGGATGGTGGGTGGTGGCGGATGGATGGCAGGTGGGTGGTGGTGGTGGTGGTGGTGAGGGGTGGGTGGTGGTAGCGAGTGGGTGACAAGTGGCTGGTGGCTGGTGGTTGCTGGTGGGTGGCTAGTGGGTGG
Source organism: Camellia sinensis (assembly GCF_055761805.1). Classification (NCBI taxonomy): domain Eukaryota; kingdom Viridiplantae; phylum Streptophyta; class Magnoliopsida; order Ericales; family Theaceae; genus Camellia; species Camellia sinensis. Next base: position 23,213,182 of record NC_138966.1, read on the forward strand.
TGGTGGTGGCAGGTGGTTGTGGGGGGTGGGTGGTGGGTGGTGGTGGCGGAAGACGGTAGTGGAAAATGGTGGCGGGTGGTGGCTAGTGTTGGATGATTAAAAAAAACAAAATTTCAAACTCAAAACGGAAACACATTTTTTGTGTTTTTATTTTTTGGCCAAATTTATAAACTGAGACCAATGATTTATAAATCAAAAATTTTACTAAACAAATTTTTATTTAAATTTTTTAAATTTTTGTAAATATAAACAGAAAACTAAAACGGCACCTAAAGCAATCACAGGAGGGGGTCCCAGGAAATTATTTAAAAACCATTACATAACCAGGAGTAGATGTGAACAGCACCAGCTAATGTGCAATTTCTGCAAACAAGATGCAGAAATTTATACCCAAAAAACGAATGGAGAGGGAAAAAAAATCAACTTCTATAAAGTTCACTCAATGGAAAAAACTGTGTGACTTGAACAGAAACTTTAGCTTCTGGATTTTTCAAAAAAAAATTGTTTTTACACAGTTTTTCGTTTGACTTTAGTGCATTTATTTTAGTTTATAGTCATTTTTTTATTTAATTTTTTAAATACACCTAATTTTGATATATCTAAAAAGTAAAAATAAATATTGACTATAAATGAAAAAAAAAAAATCAACAAAAATAACTAAAAATCAGTATAAACACAGTTTTTAAAAAATCAAACCAAACAAATTCTAAAATACTTGCCCATAACTCCATAAAAAATAAAAGCAAGCACTTGTTTGGGGACACTAGCTACAATTTTAATGACGTTTTCACTACAAGAAAAAACACATTTGGCGACTAAATTTTTAGTTGTCAGTTTGGTCGCCGAAAGACGGTCGGGAAAGATATTGGTGACTAAAAAACTTTTAGTCGCCAAAAAGCAAGTCTTTAGCGACCAAAACTTTGGTCGCCAATAGTCAATTATATTTTTTAAATTATACATTTACCGACTAATGTTTTAGTCGCCAATACGGAAGGAATTGGCGGCCAAACCTTTTAGTCACCAAAAGCTCATTCGTGGAAAAAAAAAATTACACTCATTAGCTTCTCATCTACTCTTGTGGAGATTTGAACCATCAACCTCTTATAAATCTTATACAACACACGCTTTCCACTACGCTTGTATAACGCCATATAATTATATATGCAACATATATTATTTATATAGTATATAGACCCGTATTGATTTAAAAGTATATATATAAAGATAATTATTTTTTATTGAACATAATTTATGTAAAAATAAATTATTTACTAGAAAAAAAAAGAGACCACTTTTGGTGACTAAACATAATTTTCGCCAATTCTATACTTTTGGCTACTAATTATTTTTTAGTCGTTAAAAAATTTAATTTCCGCGATAAAATTACCACTTTTGGCGACTGAACTTCTTTTTAGTCGCCAAAAAGCCTCACTTTTGGCTACTAAATATCATTTTAGTCGCGTAATGCCTCACTTTTGTCTACTAAATTATTTTTAGTCACCAAAAAGCCTTACTTTTGGCTACTAAAATTTTTTTAATCGGTAAAAGCCTCACTTTTGGCGACCAAACATCTTTTTAGTCGCCCAATGCCTCACTTTTGGCTACTAAATTTTTTTTAGTCGCCGCTTTACTTTTTGGCTACTAAAATTTTTTAGTCGGTAAAAGCCATATATCGGCGACCAAACCGATTTTTAGTCGCCAAAGCCTATAGTTTTGGCTACTAAATTTTTTTAGTCGCCAAAAATCTTTACTTTTGGCTACTAATGCTTTTTTAGTCGCCAAAAACTATACTTTCAGCGACCAAAGGTGCTTTTTTAGTCGCCAAAGATGTTTTTTCTTGTAGTGTCTGAAATAGGGACCCATGCAATATTGTTTATTATAGTATTCCATGATCAAGAGGCAACATAAACACAATCTTCACAATAAACAAGTTAGTGATTGGGACTGATTAAACAAAGGAATTACCATTCCATCTTCACGTGGCAATGCTTTTGTATGCACATATGCATTAAATAAACTAGTAAAAATTGGAAAACAAAAGATTGGCTGTATATATTTATGTTAGCTGTATACATTTATATTATCATATATTGTACATTACTATCGTTAGCTTTACCATAGTTAGCTTTCTTATCTGCTACTCTTTCTCAGCGTATATATATAAGCCTCTTCCATTGTATTCGTTATTGTATTATTGAATGATAATATACACACAGACTTATCTCTCTCTGTCTCTCTCTCTCAACCATTATAACATGATATCAGAGTATAGGTTTTAAATCCTAGTCTCTCTCTTTTGCTCACTGTCCATACAAATTGACATTGTAGCAGCTCTATTCATTCAATTTAACCACACATCCTCATCTGTTAAAACACTGTTATGCCATCTACAGTGATTGAAAATTTTCAAACTTAACATCAACTTGCTCGGAATCTTCTTACAATCCCAACGCCACCAATCTTGCCTCTAAAAACACCTCAACGCGCCCTCACGCGCCTCCCAAAGCCTTGGCACCTATATTGCTTTCTCCACCCACGTATCACGCGCCATTACACACCTATTCTCGCACGCACTCTATGCTTGCTGACGTCAACCTCACGCGCGCTTTCTACATCTTTTCGCGTTTCTGATGTCAGCCCTAGCCATGTTAGTCGTGTCCACCGCGCCGTTCCAGTCTAGCTGCACATGTCATTGCTGACGTCAGATTCACGTGCCCTTGCACCTCTTCTGCTATTGTGCACTGCACACACCTCTATCGCTACCGTGCGCCACACGCCTCTCTGCTAACGTGTGCTGCACATGCTGACATCATCCTTGCCTGTTGTTGACATCATCTTTGGCCTATTTCACACCTGCTCATCTACAAGTCCATTTTTTGGCTATTTCTAGGTCAACTTAGCTACTATCTAGCTATTTTCAACGTTCCGAATTCACTAGAACACTCTGTTTCACCCAGTTCTACTCCGACACCACTGGGCCCTCTTTGTGACTCATACTTTGATCACTTCATGGATCATTCAGATAGTTCTCCTCTCTATGGTGGCTCTTCTAGATCCTCTGTTGTTAAACCTGCCTCCTCTTCCACTCACACTATTCATGATATTGAAGCTATTATGCAAAAGGTTCTTTCCACTTTTAGTACACCATCTACTACTCTCTTAGTCACCCTAAGTACCTCTTCATGGTATTTTGATTCGGCTTGTTGCAACCATATGACCTCTGACCCTACACTGTTTTCTTCCACTACATGTCCTAATTTACTTATCATTCACACTGCTGATGGTTCTCAAATGCATGTTAGTCATGTAGGTCATATTTCTACCTCTAATGTCTCTCCCCCTCACACTTATCTGGTCCCTAATCTTACACTTTATCTTATCTCTATTGGTCAACTCTGTGATCTTGGCCTCACTATTCTATTTTCTCCAACTAGTTGTGTTGTGTAGGATCCGAAGACAAGACAGACCCTTAGGATAGGTCGTAGACATGGACGTCTGTACGAGCTCATCCATCTTCACATTCCCTCCTCTAGTCTTTCCACTCTTGGGACTATTGCTTCTAGTACTACTAGTTCCCCTCTTTCTTGATGGCATTCTCAGTTAGGTCATATGTCTTTTGGTCATTTACGCTCTCTAGTTTCAAGTGGTTAGTTAGGTGTTGTTCCAAATGATAAAGTAAACTGTCTATCTTGTCAACTTGCAAAACAGTTTGCCTTGCTATTTACTATTAGTACCTCTATGTCTCGCGCACCTTTTGATCTCACACACTCTGATGTTTGGGGACTTTCACCTAATACCACTATGGGGAGATCTAAATACTTTGTCATATTTGTTGATGATTTCACTCGATTTACCTGGTTATTTCTTATAAAATCTCGTTCAAATATACTATGATTTTTCCCATATGGTCAAAACTTAGTTTTCCTCCACCATCAAAATTTTTCGTGCTAATAATGCCCAGGAATACAAAGAAACTCACTTTTTGAGATTCCTTCGTCAAAATGGTACGCTTTCTCACTATTCTTGTCTTGGTACCTCCCAACAAAATGGTCATGCTGAGTGCAAACATCACCATATCCTAGATACTATTCATGCTCTTTTAATCACTTCTTCTTGTCCTGAACATTTTTGAGAAGAAGCTACTCTTATAGGAATCTATAGTATCAACTGTGTCCCTTCTCCTACCATCAACAATCAAACCCCATATGAGCGTCTGTATGGCACATCTCCTGTCTATACTGGTTTTCGTGTGTTTGGATGTGTTTTTTTGTTCTTCTTCAACCACATAAGCGTACCAAATTAGAACCTCACTCTTGTTTGTGTTGCTTCTTGGGGTATGGGAATGAACATAAAGGTTATCATTGTTGGGATCCTCTTTCTTGTTGTCTTTGTGTCTTTCGTCATGTGGTATTTTAGGAACACAAAATGTTCTCCTCTATATATAAGTTTCATTTGTCCACTACTCCCACCATAGCATTCTTTACAAATCCCTCACTTCTGTTTGTTAAGCTTGATACAGACACTATTTCCGACATGATTGACTCTAGCACATCTTCAAGATTCTGCTCTGCCTCCTAGTCCTATTACTCCACTCCTTGATCTTGAGCCGACTTATGTACCTGCTCTTGCTCCATCTCTTAGTCTTATCATCATTCCCTCTCCTAGTGAGCCTCATGTTTCTCTTGATTCCATTACACCATCTTCTACACTAGAGGTACCTCTTCGTCATTCTACTCGAGTAACGTAACCTTCTGTCTTTCTTCATGATTTCATTGTTGGTTCCACTCTTTTTTCTTCTCATGAACCTACTTCTTATCGAGAGGCTTATTCTAACCCTCTTTGGCAACAAGCTATGAGTGATGAACTGTAGGCTTTAGATAAAACTCATACCTGAGATGTAGTTGACTTTCCACCTGGCAAGAGTGTTATTAGTGGCAAAAGGTTTTACAAGATCAAAATCCACTCTGATGGTTCCATTAAGCATTACAAAGCTCATCTTGTTGCCTGGGAGTTTATTCAAGAATATAGGATGGATTACGAGAAAACATTTGCTCATGTTGCTCGTCTTATTTCAGTTCGCAGCCTACTTGCTGTTGTTGCTGCTCACTATTGGAGTTTTTGTCAGATGGATGTCGAGAATGCCTTTCTCAATGATAATCTCACTAATGAAGTTTATATGCAGCCTCCTCTTGGTTCCTCAGTTCCGTCCACCAAGGTTTGTAAACTTCGCCGTGCTCTGTAAACAAACTCCTCGTGTCTGGTTTGCCAAGTTTAGTTCTATCATTCGTGACTTTGGATTCTCTTCCAATGTCTATGATTTTGTTCTATTTATACGTCAGACAGAGCATGGTATTATTATTCTTCTTCTCTATATGGATGATATGATCAACATCGGGGATGACATAGTGGGTATCTCTAGTCTTAAACAGTTCCTCAGTCGCCAATTTGACATGAAAGATTTGGGTTTGCTTAGTTACTTCCTTGGCTTAGAAATTTCTCATGATCGTTCAAGTTACTTTCTCACCTAAACCAAGTATATCTATGATCTCTTGGCTCGCACTAGGCTTACCGATTGCAAGACTACTCATACCCAGTTGCTCCTCAGACTTGTCTCACACCTCTTGACGGTCACTTGTTGTTTGCTGCTAATTTATATCGTCAGCTAGTTGGCAGTCTTGTTTATCTCACAGTTACTCGTCCAAACATTGCCTATATTGTTCACATTGTCAGTCAGTTCATGGCTACTCCTCGCTCTTCGCACTATGATGCTCTAGTTAACATTTTGCGTTATCTCAAAGGAACTATGTTTCATGGTCTTCACTACTCAGTACACTCTTCTCTATAGTTATACGCATTTTCTGATGTAGATTGGGCAAGAGATCCTAATGACTGTCGTTCTACTATAGGATTCTACTTCTTCTTGGGTGACTCTCTCACTACTTAGCGTAGCAAGAAGCAAACTCTTGTTGCTCGTTTTAGTACTGAGCTTGAGAATTGTGCTCTTGCTGACACTACTCAGGAGCTTGTGTGGCTTCGCTGGCTTCTTTCTGATATGGGGGTTTCTTATTCTGTTGCAATTAACCTCTATTGTGATAATCAGAGTGCTATTCAGATTGGCCATAATAATGTCTTCTATGATCACATAAATCATATTGAGATTGATTGTTACTTTATACGACAGTATGTTACTAGTGGCACTGTTCGTCTTATCTTTGTTATCTCTGCCGATCAGATAGCTAACATCTTCAACAAGGCTCATCCTCCCGAATGCTTTTCTGCCTTACTTTCCAAGCTCAAGTTGATATCTACATTACCACCTTGAGCTTGAGGAGGCGTGTTAGCTGTATATATATATATTTATGTTAGCTGTATATATTTATATTGCCATATATTGTACACTACCATAGTTAGTAGTACCATAGTTAGCTTTCGTGTAAGATACTCTTTCTCAGCCTATATATAGGCCCTTTCCATTGTATTGGTCATTGCATTATCGAATAATAAATATACACACAGATTTCTCTCTCTCTCTCTCTCTCTCTCTCTCAACCATTATAACAATTGGAAAGAACAAAGAACACAAATACAACAAAATATTTGCTATTCTACACCCGTGCATCAACATCCTCAAAAACCACTGGACGGAGGTGGAGGTGGTGAAGTAGGGGTAACGGTAATGGTAGCAGTGGCGATGGTGATGGTGATGTGAAGGTGGAGGTGATAATGGCGGTAGTAGCGTGGTGACATTAGCAATTAGTTCAGAAAATATTTTTTTATTTTTTAAAAGTAGAAAATGTTTTTCATTAACTTTCATTTTTCGTTTTCCATTATATCAAACGCTAGAAAATATGAAAAATATTTTCCAAAAAATGTTTTCTGAGCAAACAATAGAAATTTTTTTGGTACATTGGAGGCCATAGCCTAAGAATGAGAAATGTTGCCTGTCAAGGCTTGAACTGTCACGCCCCAAACTCGCCCCTAAAATTTTGGGCATGACCTATTCAGAAACGGACATAAAATTCGGTTTGTATAATATATGAAAGACATATGGGGCCTGAACGGAAACAAGTATTACCATAAACAGTATCCATTAGTAAGGAGAGTTACAATGCATATATATATATACAGACCTGGCCCCATGATTAGGCATGTAACAAAAGCATTAGTAAGGAGAGTTATACACATTTTGTGACATTAGACAGAAGACTTAATGCACAACGCTAAAAGCTTAGCAATAACTCCACAAAAATGAAGGAGCTTCATCTAAGTGCTTGGACGCATCGAAGTTAACAAAAAAGAGGCGGACTTGTTGGACTATGACTGACCTCCAGGGTGCTCACCTACAGAGACAGACACAACACAGAATGAGCAAGGCTCAGTGAACAATAGTACTTAAACAATTCATTGAATAACTTGAGTTATAATGCATATAAGTGCAGAGAACATATGATTAACTTTATTCTGTAGCTATTTTCAGAACGGCCTTGGGTCCAATCTTTAAACAGAGTGGCTTCAAGCCCAGTAACATACAGAACGGCCTTAGGCCTAGCAGATTTTACAGATTGGCCTTAGGCCCAACAGAGTTTACAGATCAGCCTCTGGCCTTACAGAGTTTACAGATCAACCTCTGGCCCAGATATTAACAAAGTAGAATAATTTCAGAGTTGTACAGACGTACACAGATTTTCTAATCGTTTATGAATGTTAGCGTAATTGACTTACGAGAAACAGAGCGTTAATAATAATAATTACTAACGATAAGCAAATGTACAATTACAGTACTATTACTCACAGTGCTGCAATGGAGCGGTAGTCCCTCCCGGTATATGCCCTACATACACGCGCAGTTCAAAAATTAGTTCATTTCCCGATTAAAACAATATCTGATTCGTTTCACTTCAACTGAATTTACAAACATTGAAGAGGCATCAAATACAGATTTTAATATCACCAGAGGGTTAAATAGGTAAAACAGAGCAAACAAAATTTTCCAGCATGGGCCGTACGTACGGCTGTGGTTCCCGCACGTGCATATTTTTCAGTGTCTTCAGCCCAATTTTCCCCTGTTTTCCGCACGTGCGGCCATGACCTCTGCACGTGCGGTGGTGCTCCTGCACGTGCAGCCATGACCTTCGCACGTGCGGCGATTCTGCCCAATTTGCAATCCCTAATTCAAGCAAAAACCCAATTTTGGTAAGCATTTACAAGGCTCAAAATAGGTCCATTAATTGCTAGAATATGGTTCAAAAATCATGTAAATAGGAATTACAAACATATATCAATCTAAATATAAATTAGATCTTTAATCCTTAAAACTCATAACATAACTCAATTCATATATAGCCATTTGTTCACATAGATGAGCTCAACTTAGCAATTGAAGAAATAAGATATAGTTCTCACTAGATGGTTCACATTAAATCAAAACAACGAAATGATAAGATTATCTTTACCAATTAGCCAACATACACACATAAAATCTCAATTGCAACCCTAGATGATATGAATAAAAGGAGATGTTTTACTCAACTCCAAGAAAAAGGTTGGACAAGGTGAATTAAACTTACCTTGAGCTTAAATCTCAACAAACCCTCTCAAATTCCCAATCTCTTCCTTGGTGAAGTTCTCTTCCCTTTATTCTTCTTCTCTAATTCTCTCCCATGAGATATTTTTGAATGGATTCCCAAGTCAAATGTTTAAGGGACAATTATATATAAAAGATGAATAAGGACGAAAATTAATCAGTTTAATCATTTCAAATCAAAATTTCACAGAAAATCATATTATGACCTAAAAATCACGTTAATCTCAAATATAAAATCAATTTCAGATTATCAAGCCCCTAAGGCATTCAATTTCTAATCTGAACATTATAATCATAACAGATATTTTTTTCCTTATTAGACAGATATGATTCTCTAATCATAAAATTCACCCACTTAACTTAATTTCACATGAAATTTCACAGTAAACATATAAAGGCTTAGAGTAAAGGACTAAAAGTATACCAGAAACATATACGAGGGTCGGGTTATTACATGAACCCATTGCCTCTTAGTGAGGTACATTGTTCTAGCCAACTTTGGCAGTAGCCCCAGTCGGTTATTCTAATTTTTTGTTGTATCCACAAACATGTCTACACAACAGAATCATCACTGATAATTCAAAGCTAACATGCATTTAAAAAAAATATAGCATTGCCTACATGTAACAACCCTCGTACTGTTTACTGATTTATGACCGATTGATTACCGTTAATCACCGATTACTGTTAAACGAAACTGATAATGACTGATAACTAACTGATAATCGAACTGAATGAAATACTGAACCGACTGACTGAAATTGAAACTGAATTGACTGAGTATATGTTAGTTAATTGCATTCTATCTGTTTGATTGTCTGATTATCTGTTCATGCTTATATGTTTAAACTGCTAATTGAAGGCCTTATCGGCGGCCGAACTAGAAACCGATTGATGTTCCGTGACCCTCATAATTAATATGATTTTATGGTATAATTATCGGAAAACTGATTAGGTGTGATTAAATTAGATTAAAATAAGCCAATTGAAGAGTTGGACTTAATTACCGTTTTGCCATTGAGTGGGCCACTATCTCACACACATACTTGAGCCAAGAACAACATTTCCTCAGCCATTTTCCTTCTCATTGCCGACCAAGAGGGAAGAGAGGAGAGAGAGTGAGAGGAATTGAATTCTACCTTGGGTTTTGCTTGGAGAATTGAAGGAATTGAAGTATAGATTGCATATTTGAGCTCCTAGTCTTCTAATTCAAGCTCTAGGTAAGGATCTTATCTTCTTATTGATGCTATTGAACTAGTTCTTGCATGGTTCATGCTTCATTGTAGAACTAAGTCATGATTTGGGTCATTAATGGTGAATTGAAGCTCATTTCTTGCATGCATGGTTGAATTAATGAGTTTTGAGTTGAATTCATGGTAAATGGTTACATGCATGTCCATGTTGTAAGAGTAGACCATGTTTTCATCTTGTTTTGAAAAGAATGAGCTCATTTGAACAAGCTTTGAAGCTTTGATTTGGTTTAAATCCTTGCATGTTTGCATGTTCTTCATATTCTTGAAAATGGGTTTGAATATGGTTCTAATTGACTCACCTTTGGGGCTTGAATTCATAAATTGAGCTTTGAAACTTGTTATACATTGAATTTAGTTATGTTTTCCAGAATTTGGGCCCAAGAGGTCGAGTTTGGAGTGGTAGAATGCTTGGTTTGAGCTTGGGAGGCAGATCTGGAAATTCCAGATTTGGCTTCCTCGCTCGAGCGAAGGATTCCCTGCTCGAGCGAGCACCTTTGTCCAGGGCTCCGCTCGAGCGACCATCGAGCGACCATCGCGCGTAAAATTTCAGCATCCAGTACTTTTACTGTTTTGCAGACCGCTCGAGCGAAGGATTACTCGCTCGAGCGAATCCTTTGATTTTGGACTTACGCTCGAGCGTAGAAAGTCTCGCTCGAGCGAGGCTCCTATTTTCAGCAAACTTTACGAAATGTTTTCTAAGTGTATTTTTGCATCCTCATCCCATCCTAGGCATTCTTAGGCCTAGTTTAAGGCATCTTGATGAGGATATCATTGTAGAACACACCAAGGCAAATTAGGGATTAAGTTATGAGATTTCCCAACTGTGTAGCTTAGTGTGTGTTCAATCTGTTAACTGTGTAGGGTTGGCGACTAGGGAGACACGCTCTAGCATACTGTAGCCCAGAACTCTGTGAGTAACAATTGTGTAAAGATATGTTCAACTGATATCTTTTGAATACTGAACTGAACTGTTTACTGAACTGGTATTATTTACTGAATGAATGTATGTCCTTTATTTCTGAACTGTACTGTGGCATCCTTAGTACTTACTGTTTACTGTTACTGTTACTGCGACAGAATTCTCTGTCGGTTCCCTCGTGGAACCACTACTGTTTACTGACTGATGGCCATCATTACTGTTCGGTCTTTCAAGACCTACTGTTACTGTTATGCTAATGGATGTACCACATATGACTGTTTACTGTACTGAGCAACTGAATTACTGATTGAAATGAACTGTTTTCATTACTGTAAGGACATTCATTCTAAACCCCTTTACGCTTTATGTTATTCACTGGGCTTTAGCTCACTGCTCATATATATATGTAGGTGTACAGGCACCAGAACGGAGCTAGGAGCGTCAGGGTAACTCCAGTTTTGTCAAGCCAGCCTTTGTGCCTCACTGCGAGGTTCCGAGTTGCCATGCTATGGCTTGGGGGTGTTTTGTTGGTTTTCCCCCGCCTGTCTTCTGTACTGTCTAACTGTTTTGTATAGACTGACTGTTTACTGTACTGTTATACAGGGATTAGGTCCCTGTACTGTGTGACTGTTAATTTTGTATACTGTGTTGTACAGACGGAATGTTTTCTGTACTGTTATGTGGGGTTGAGTCCCTAGTTAAATGGATGTGAATATTGTGTACACTGTTCTGTACTGTTTTTGTATAATGTATGAAAAGCCTTTTTGCATACAGACTGTCACAGCTCAATGGACACTATTTATTTACTGTATTGGCTTCCGCCAGGCCCTGTACTCTGTTTCACTGTATTACTGTTCAGCAGGCCTTCGGTAATCTCGGATTACTGGCCGGTTACGGTGCTAAACCCATAGGGCCGGGTTTGGGTCGTGACAGAGTGGTATCAGAGCGATACTTACCACGAGTTATACCGCACACACGTGTCCAAATGAGCTATAGGGTGTCCTAGAAAAGTGATTAGGGCATCTCATGAGCATGATAAGTGTGTGGTTATGTTATGACTGAATATCTGTTAATGTGTTAAACTGGTAAACAAATGACTGCTTATGTTTAAAACTGTTATAACTGCTTATAGTGAAATGGACAATGCAAATGAACCTGAGTCCTCATCTACTGAGGCAAGAATGGAAAGAATGGAAAGAAGATAGAACTGATAACTGCTAGACTGGAACAACAACAGAACCAACAGCCCCCACCTCCTCCTCCTCCTCCGGTACAGCCGGAACCTAATGCGAATGCGGATGATGGGGATATTATTGCTCTCACCCATAAATTCAGTAAGATGAAACCGCCATCCTTCCAGGGAGGCCTTGAACCGTTAAAATCTGAAGCGTGGGTGCTTGAGACAGAGAAATTATTTGAGGTGTTCCCGTGCTCTGAAGCGAATAAAGTACTGTTAGCTACCTTCACCTTACAAGAAGAAGCTAGAAGGTGGTGGATGTTAATCCGTGAAACAAACACTGTTATGACTTGGGCTCAGTTCAAGGAGTCCTTCTTTGAAAAGTACTTCCCTCAGTGTGTCAGGGATAGAAAAGTGACTGAATTTGAACAGCTGAAGCAGGGCACAATGTCCGTTGCAGAATATGAAACCAAATTTACTGAACTTGCCCGTTATGCACCGCACATGGTGGATACTGAATATAAGAAGGCCAGAAAATTTGAAGGTGGCCTTAATGTGGCAATACTTGACCGGATAAATGTTTTGAAATTACCGACTTTTGTGGGTGTTCTCGACCGGGCATTGATGGCCGAGTCGAACATTGCAGCAGTGAAACAATCTGAAACACCAACAACTGAATGGCATGGTAAAAGGCAGGGTTTCAAATTTAAGAAAGGCAAGCACAACCCAGCCAACAAGAAACAGAATACGGGGTTGACAACTAGCCCCAGCCAAGGGAGTGGTTTCATACCACCCTGTTCTGAATGTGGCAAGAAGCACAAAGGGGTTTGCTACAGAATATCTGGAGCCTGTTACAGGTGTGGCAAGGTGGGCCACATGGTTAAAGACTGCCCCTCTGCTCCACAAGCCAGTGGTAAAGCTGCACCAAGCGCAGCAGTATCAAATGCTCCACCAAAGCCTAACCCTAAAGCTACCGGGAAAGAGCCTATGAGGCAAGGCCGAGTGTTCGCACTAGTACCGGGAGATGTGCAGAATACCGAGACCGTTGTGTCAGGTATTCTCTCTATCTGTACTCAAAATGCATATGTACTGATTGATTCGGGGTCTACGCATTCTTATGTATCATATGCTTTTTCACGGAAATTGGATAGACCCTTAGAACCCATGAACTATCTGCTAGCCGTATCATCACCCGTAGGGGGATCCATGACATGTGCTTATATGTACCCCGCATGTGAAATTATTGTTGGGGATATGCATCTGTTTATTGATTTACTGCCATTGAACATTGATCATTTTGACGTAATATTGGGGATGGATTGGTTACAAAAATATCATGCCACTATTGACTGTGTGACCAAGCAAGCTGTTTTCCGTCCACCTGGTTTGCCTGAATTTGTGTTTAATGGGAGTGGAGTAGTACCTCCTCCGTATTTGATTTCGTCAGTGAAAGCTGTTAAATTAATTAGAAAGGGGTGTAAAGGATATCTGTGTTCTGTACTGACTGTGTCTACTGATGATAGTGTTAAAACTGATGTGAATTGTATTCCTATAGTCAGGGAATTTCCAGATGTTTTTCCAGATAATCTTCCAGGAGATTTGACTGATAGGGAGATTGAATTTACCGTTGATGTGATTCCCGGAACACAACCAGTTTCTAAAGCTCCTTACAGAATGGCTCCAACTGAACTGAAGGAACTGAAAGTGCAATTGCAAGAACTGTTAGACAAAAAGTTCATCAGACCCAGTACCTCACCATGGGGTGCACCAGTTCTGTTTGTCAAGAAGAAAGATGGCTCACTGAGACTGTGCATTGACTACCGTGAACTGAATAAGGTAACTGTAAAGAACAAATACCCTTTGCCACGCATTGATGATTTATTTGATCAGTTACAGGGTGCACAAGTGTTTTCTAAGATTGATCTCAGATCGGGGTATCATCAACTGAAGGTTAAACCGGAAGACATCGATAAAACTGCTTTTAGAACGAGGTATGGACATTATGAATTTTTGGTTATGCCTTTTGGAGTCACGAATGCACCAGCTGCTTCTATGGACCTCATGAACAGAATTTTTAAACCATACCTTGATGACTTTATTGTTGTATTTATCGATGACATATTGATTTACTCCAAAAGTATAGAACAGCATGAACATCATCTGAGACTTGCCCTACAAACCTTAAGGGAACAGAAACTGTATGCTAAACTGTCTAAATGTGAATTTTGGCTTGACCATGTTATGTTTTTGGGGCATGTTGTTAGCAAAGATGGAATTTCTATTGATCCGCAGAAAATTGAAGCTGTGGTGAACTGGCCTAGACCAACAAATGTGACTGAAGTCCGAAGCTTTTTGGGATTGGCTGGATATTACAGAAGATTTGTCAAAGATTTCTCCAAAATTGCTCTACCATTGACTCAGTTAACTCAAAAGGGGACATCATTTGACTGGACCGACCAAAGAGAATCTGCTTTCCAGGAGTTGAAAACTCGACTTGTGACTACACCAGTTTTGACTTTACCCTCAGGTACGGATGGTTATACTGTATTTAGTGATGCTTCTCATAAGGGTTTGGGATGTGTTTTAATGCAGAATGGGAAGGTTATAGCTTATGCTTCCCGACAACTGAGACCACATGAAAAGAATTACCCGACCCATGATCTGGAACTTGCTGCAGTAGTATTTGCACTGAAAATTTGGCGTCACTACCTGTACGGGGTAACATGTGAAGTATATACCGACCATAAGAGCTTGAAGTATTTCTTCACACAGAAGGAACTGAATATGAGACAGCGGAGATGGCTAGAACTGATAAAGGATTATGACCTACAGATCTTGTACCACCCAGGAAAAGCCAATACCGTTGCCGATGCATTGAGCCGGAAATCGATTGGAAACTTAGCATGTTTGCTTACAGGACAGAAAGAGTTGCTTTGTGACCTTGAAAAATCTGAAATTGAAATTGTTTTACGGGAACAAGGTGGAACCTTAGCTGCTATTTCTGCTCAACCGGCACTGATTGAGGAAATTAAAGAGAAACAGCAACTGGATGATTTCTTGAAGAAGATCATCGAGGAAAGAGAATCTAAACCGAGACCGGGATTCAAATTTGAGAATAATGTACTGAAATTTCAAGAAAGACTGTGTGTACCGAATGATACTGAACTGAAAAGAAGAGTTCTGCAAGAAGGCCACAATTCGAAATTGTCTATCCATCCGGGGAATACGAAAATGTACCAAGATCTGAAACAGAATTTCTGGTGGCCGGGAATGAAGAAAGAAATTGCTGATTTTGTATCCAAATGTCTTCATTGCCAACAGGTCAAAGCTGAACATCAACGACCTGTCGGATTACTGCAACCCTTACCCGTACCGGAATAGAAATGGGAGCATATCACGATGGATTTTATCGTTGGATTACCTCGCTCCAGAAAAGGTATGGATTCAATTTGGGTTATTGTTGATAGACTAACCAAATCTGCTCACTTCTTACCTGTCAAGACGATTTATAATGCGGACAAATTGGCTGTTATCTATATTGATGAAATTGTTAGACTGCATGGAGTGCCTGTGTCTATTGTTTCTGACAGGGATTCGAAGTTTAGATCGAGGTTTTGGCAAAGTCTACAGACTGCATTGGGTACTGAACTGAGACTGAGTAGTGCCTACCATCCTCAGACAGATGGCCAATCAGAAAGGACCATCCAAACTCTGGAGGATTTATTGAGAATGTGTGTCCTTGATTTTCAGGGAAACTGGGAAAATCATCTGCCACTAGCTGAATTCGCCTACAACAACAGCTACCATTCGAGTATTGGTATGGCGCCTTTTGAGGCATTGTATGGCAGAAAATGTAGATCTCCAATTTGCTGGGCAGAAGTTGGAGATGGGCCTTTGCTTGGGCCCGAGATTGTATATGAAACAACTGAAAAAGTGAAACTGATACAGCAAAGATTGAAAACTGCACAGAGTAGACAGAAAAGTTATGCAGATGTCAGAAGACAGGACAGAGAGTATGAAGTGGGTGATCACGTTTTTGTGAAAGTGACACCAATGAAAGGCCAGACTCGTTTTGGAGTCAAAAGCAAGTTAGCACCGAGATACGTCGGACCATATGAGATCATTGAGAAAATCAATCCGGTGGCGTATCAAGTTGCGCTTCCTCCTGAAATGGAGCATATGCATAACGTCTTCCACATTTCTATGTTAAGAGACTATCTCCGGGATCCCTTCCATGTAATAGAGCCTACCCACGTAGTGTTGAGTGATGACTACACATACGAGGAACGGCCTATACAGATTGTAAACAGACGGATCAAGAAACTGAGGAACAAAGAGATCCCGTTAGTGAAAGTTGACTGGCAAAACCACGGTGGCGCGTATGCCACTTGGGAAAGGGAAGATGACATGGCCAAACGATATCCTGAACTGTTTCCACTGAATCCTGTTTTCTTCCAGAATGAAGGTAACTCGAGTTTAGAGGACTAAACTCTTTATAAGGAGGGGAGACTGTAACAACCCTCGTACTGTTTACTGATTTATGACCGATTGATTACCGTTAATCACCGATTACTGTTAAACGAAACTGATAATGACTGATAACTAACTGATAATCGAACTGAATGAAATACTGAACCGACTGACTGAAATTGAAACTGAATTGACTGAGTATATGTTAGTTAATTGCATTCTATCTGTTTGATTGTCTGATTATCTGTTCATGCTTATATGTTTAAACTGCTAATTGAAGGCCTTATCGGCGGCCGAACTAGAAACCGATTGATGTTCCGTGACCCTCATAATTAATATGATTTTATGGTATAATTATCGGAAAACTGATTAGGTGTGATTAAATTAGATTAAAATAAGCCAATTGAAGAGTTGGACTTAATTACCGTTTTGCCATTGAGTGGGCCACTATCTCACACACATAATTGAGCCAAGAACAACATTTCCTCAGCCATTTTCCTTCTCATTGCCGACCAAGAGGGAAGAGAGGAGAGAGAGTGAGAGGAATTGAATTCTACCTTGGGTTTTGCTTGGAGAATTGAAGGAATTGAAGTATAGATTGCATATTTGAGCTCCTAGTCTTCTAATTCAAGCTCTAGGTAAGGATCTTATCTTCTTATTGATGCTATTGAACTAGTTCTTGCATGGTTCATGCTTCATTGTAGAACTAAGTCATGATTTGGGTCATTAATGGTGAATTGAAGCTCATTTCTTGCATGCATGGTTGAATTAATGAGTTTTGAGTTGAATTCATGGTAAATGGTTACATGCATGTCCATGTTGTAAGAGTAGACCATGTTTTCATCTTGTTTTGAAAAGAATGAGCTCATTTGAACAAGCTTTGAAGCTTTGATTTGGTTTAAATCCTTGCATGTTTGCATGTTCTTCATATTCTTGAAAATGGGTTTGAATATGGTTCTAATTGACTCACCTTTGGGGCTTGAATTCATAAATTGAGCTTTGAAACTTGTTATACATTGAATTTAGTTATGTTTTCCAGAATTTGGGCCCAAGAGGTCGAGTTTGGAGTGGTAGAATGCTTGGTTTGAGCTTGGGAGGCAGATCTGGAAATTCCAGATTTGGCTTCCTTGCTCGAGCGAAGGATTCCCCGCTCGAGCGAGCACCTTTGTCCAGGGCTCCGCTCGAGCGACCATCGAGCGACCATCGCGCGTAAAATTTCAGCATCCAGTACTTTTACTGTTTTGCAGACCGCTCGAGCGAAGGATTACTCGCTCGAGCGAATCCTTTGATTTTGGACTTACGCTCGAGCGTAGAAAGTCTCGCTCGAGCGAGGCTCCTATTTTCAGCAAACTTTACGAAATGTTTTCTAAGTGTATTTTTGCATCCTCATCCCATCCTAGGCATTCTTAGGCCTAGTTTAAGGCATCTTGATGAGGATATCATTGTAGAACACACCAAGGCAAATTAGGGATTAAGTTATGAGATTTCCCAACTGTGTAGCTTAGTGTGTGTTCAATCTGTTAACTGTGTAGGGTTGGCGACTAGGGAGACACGCTCTAGCATACTGTAGCCCAGAACTCTGTGAGTAACAATTGTGTAAAGATATGTTCAACTGATATCTTTTGAATACTGAACTGAACTGTTTACTGAACTGGTATTATTTACTGAATGAATGTATGTCCTTTATTTCTGAACTGTACTGTGGCATCCTTAGTACTTACTGTTTACTGTTACTGTTACTGCGACAGAATTCTCTGTCGGTTCCCTCGTGGAACCACTACTGTTTACTGACTGATGGCCATCATTACTGTTCGGTCTTTCAAGACCTACTGTTACTGTTATGCTAATGGATGTACCACATATGACTGTTTACTGTACTGAGCAACTGAATTACTGATTGAAATGAACTGTTTTCATTACTGTAAGGACATTCATTCTAAACCCCTTTACGCTTTATGTTATTCACTGGGCTTTAGCTCACTGCTCATATATATATGTAGGTGTACAGGCACCAGAACGGAGCTAGGAGCGTCAGGGTAACTCCAGTTTTGTCAAGCCAGCCTTTGTGCCTCACTGCGAGGTTCCGAGTTGCCATGCTATGGCTTGGGGGTGTTTTGTTGGTTTTCCCCCGCCTGTCTTCTGTACTGTCTAACTGTTTTGTATAGACTGACTGTTTACTGTACTGTTATACAGGGATTAGGTCCCTGTACTGTGTGACTGTTAATTTTGTATACTGTGTTGTACAGACGGAATGTTTTCTGTACTGTTATGTGGGGTTGAGTCCCTAGTTAAATGGATGTGAATATTGTGTACACTGTTCTGTACTGTTTTTGTATAATGTATGAAAAGTCTTTTTGCATACAGACTGTCACAGCTCAATGGACACTATTTATTTACTGTATTGGCTTCCGCCAGGCCCTGTACTCTGTTTCACTATATTACTGTTCAGCAGGCCTTCGGTAATCTCGGATTACTGGCCGGTTACGGTGCTAAACCCATAGGGCCGGGTTTGGGTCGTGACACTACAAAACACCGAAACCAAAAAGATGCAAAATCTATTCCATTGTTTAAGAAATAGAGATTTCAGTGTTAACTAAAATAGAGAAAATCATAATCCTGTTTAGTTGCCGAAATATTAATGTAACTCAAAATAATTGTTGGGATTTCCCCCTTCTTACAACATGTTTAGCAACAAAACGCAGAGAATACCAAAGTTAAAGCGCAATAAATAGCATAGATAACACATAGCATTGAACAAATCTTCTTGTTGAGTAATTCACAACATCATCTATCAGTTCCAAAACACCAACACAACGATAACTAACACAAAACACTCATTAATCACAAAATCCACAAGAAGAACCATTCCACGATCAAGAACCAAATCAACATGAAAAGATAAAACCAATCAATACATACATATATATATATATATATATTCTCTATCTATCTATTATATATTCCTATGAAGCACCACTACTTCAAAACAAGTGTCATGTCCGTGTCAGACATGCGGAGACGATGGGGACACATATGGGACACGCCACATGGCATATCCCCTTATTTAATTAATTTATTTTCAGGAGTCACACCGAGAACACACTAGGGACATGTCAAATTGTCTTTTTCCTCATTTTCTTTAGTGCTTTGATGAATGTTAAATGTTTATTATTTTTTTTTCATTGATTTAAAATATATATATATATTTTAAAAAGTACTTTTAAATTAACACTTGCAATTTATATCTCTTTTTTATATATATATATATATATATGGAGAGAGAGAGAGAGAGAGAGAAAGAATTAAAGTTAATTTTTGTTAATATTGATTGTGAAAATATATTTTATTGTTGCGTCCCCATCGTATTCGTGTCTGTGTCTCATTTTTTTATATTTAAAATCACTATATCCCATGTTCCGTGTCCACATCTGTATCTGTGTCTGTACTTTTTAAATCTATTCTATTATATAAAGCTTACGCTTGTGTTGGTGTAGGTCTGTTACGCTTTTTAAATTTACCAAAATACTTCTAATAACTGCTCAAATCATATTTTATGACTTCTTGCCTCATGTAACTACCTAAATCAAACTGACATTTTATGACTTCTTGCCTCGTGTAACTACCTAGATCAAAATCACATCAAATTTAATTAGGCGAATTATAGTAACGATCTTTATAATATAGGACTTGTGTCATTTTGGTTATTGACATTTCAATTGTGATACATTTGACCATAAATTCTGAATCTTATTTCAAATAAGGACAATTGAAGACATCATTGCTCCATTTCAAGAAAAAAGTCGTCAATTTGATAAAATATAAACTAGTAATAAATGTCAAAAAATTATTTTTGAATTTTAAAAAATTATTTCTACTCGTAAAAATGATAAATCTTTTACATTTTTATTTTTCTTCCAAATTAATTTTTAGTGTGTTTGGATGATGATCATGTAATGGGTGGTTGTTTTTGTTGATATTTTTTTGATGATTATCATATAATAGTTGGTTATATTTGTTGTTAACAGATTTTTTTGCATGGTTATTATGTAATGAATGGTTATTATGTAATGAATGGTTATTCGATTTTTAATCTGTAATCAATATGTCTATGAAATGTTTTTAGTTTTTGATTTTTTGATTTAATGGATTGGTTTTATAATGATATTAAAATTGTCGCCATGTTTGACTTTTGAAAATATAGAACCTAACTTAACAAAAATAAATATAAAAAAATTATTTTAAAAATTTATTTATACCATCCCAAAAGATAAAATTATATAAAAATGATGTGTCTTTAATATATTTTTTTCACCAATTCAATTTTTAGTTTCTTAGAAAAATTTCCGAAAATAGACTCTAAAAACCAAACCAAACAGAACTTTATAATCAAGAAAGTTCCAGCATTATTAATTAAAAAAATGTCATAATATTTCAAACTACATACAAGTTAATGGTGCCTCTATTTACACACCACACTTACGTGCCCAGATGAGGGAAATATAGCTGTTTGAAGTTAGGCATCAATCCGGATAAGCCAAAACTGAGCAACTTTCACTAAAATAGGCATATCTCTTTGCACACTTAGAATTTAGATGTGAGGCTGCCACCATTGGAAAGTAAACTTTTGGGGCTTCAATTTAGACTCAAAAATGACCTAAAACCGAGTCCGAGTAAGGGAGATATACCCATTTGAAGTCAGGCCTGGAGGCATGGCCGGCAGCCACCATTTGTGGCTGGCAAACCACCATTTTTTGGCCGGCCAACCACCACTGCAAGCTTGCCCGCCATCAGTGTAAAAATCAAATATTTTCCCTCTAACTGTTCCACACTGTTCCAGCGGTCCATTTTTAGATATTTTCGACCAGATTTACTCATGAAAATGAGGGGTGAGCTATGCAGACAATCCTTGGAAATACCCTTTCTTTGCTCTGTTTATCCTCTGTTGCAGCATGATGAACCAGTGCAGTAGTGGCTAACAAGCCACTTTCCATGGCCAGCAGAGCACCACTGATGGTCGGCAGGCCACTTTCATAGCCGGCAGGTGGCCTGCAGTCTTTGCCAGTGGCCGGCTGGCCACTGATGTAGATCTCAGCAAAATTTTGGTAAGATGGGCAGATTTGTTCTAGAAGTGTTCAACTCTACAAATAGAGGCTTTTGAGAGTGAAACAGAGGTCTTTTCGGGTGATATCCGAGCATGTGCATCTTCCATTCTCTGAGGCGGAGTAGTGGCAGAGTAGTTAGAGACTTTAATTACTTAGTTTGCTTACATTTGTGTTGTAACTTAATTAGTTAGCTTACTAGTTAGTTTATTCAAGTGTTGTAATAATTAGTTAATTAGTTTAGCTAGTTATTCATTTTGGTTTGTAATAATTAGCTTAGCTCTAATTAGTTGCTAGTTAGTTTTGCTTTATTTATTCAGACTCTCCTTCGTGAGGGAAAAATGTAATAATGTGCATGTCTTCCAACCCCACGTCTTACTCCCTTTTATTTAATTGCTTTTGATGGTTAAATTAGGGACATATTTCAATTAACATACCTTATGCTTGCATCCATTCATCTTGTCTTGCATACACCAAGGCTCGGCGCATTATTCAAACTGCATTGTTGTTTCATTACTTCTTTGAATGCGTGCTTAGACCGCATGTTCTCAAATCAATTCATATGACATATTACTAACCGAGCCTATTAATTGCATATTGCATGTGTTGCATTAGACATCTTGTATAGTTAGGAAATCATGCATATTTTTCTAACTCATATCTTTCTAGCTTGGAGCACTAAGTGAGTTTTAACCCTTTAGCATACTTACATGATTGTAAGTGATTGTCATGACTAGCATGCTTGTCATGAGGCTAAATGCTTACTTGTTAAACTGCTTAAATACCTATGGATAAAAGCTTGTTGCTTGAATTGGAATGATTCAATAAATGTACGTTTTAAGCCCACTATGTCTAGTAGCAAATTCACAGTTTTAAGCCTACTTTGTTGAGTGGCAAATTCGCAAACTTTAAGCCCACCTGAGGTGGCAAATTCAAACTCTTTTCACAAAACAAACATGAAATTGAGTTGTTCTAATTCTTGCAATTTTAGTCTATACTTGCTTGTACGCATCACATAGTAAAGCTAGTCTAATAACCAGAACAAGAGCACATAATGTTGATAAAAATCATATCATGATTAGTAAAGACTGATTTTTGATCGAGCGAACGGGGATACTCAAATGTATTCATGACCTTCCCCTCTCGTACCTAAGGTCCTGAGATGAGGCAACTTTGGTGATGACGGACACGTGACCTTTGGCACGAGTCATGGGTTTACTAAATTTTCCCAAAATAAAATATTTAGGTGGTAACTCTATATCTGGCAAAACAGTCCAATTTTGGCATTTTTGATTCAAAAATCAAATTTTCAAAAGATTTGTCAGATTTGGACTCTTTAGCGTTTATCAATTTCACATTGCACGTGTAAGATTAGATTCAGAACCGCAGGAGTCTGAACTGTAGGGCTTTCTTTCAAACCTCCAAAAGAGGGCGCAAAAAAAGCGAGCTACACCTGTGCTTTGCGAATATGATGATGAATACATTTTTTGACTTGTTGAACCACCAAAACTTTGTTTATCAACCCTTTCCAATTCTGTAGCGCCAGAAGTCACTCCACTACTATCCTCATGCCCACTGAAAGGATAATTTGATGGAAAACTTGAGGGATGTTTATTGGACTCAACAAGATTGTAAGACAGATTCTCTTTCTCTACAACCCTTCTACGTGTATCAACTTTTACTTCTTGATTCTGCTGATAAACATCCTCCACATCAGCAGAAACAAGAAAAGTTGATGTTGATATAGATTCCTTGTTAATGGGTGCTAAGCTTGCAACTTGATCTTTTTTTGCATTTCCATTTTTCGAAAGACTTTTTACCCTGTTGATTTTATGATCATCCTTTTCAACTAAAAAGATACTAAATTAAAGCACACAAGACTGTTAGGTGATGTATTTATTGAAACTTCTAATAAAAATGAGATACCTATCAGCATATCTCAATGTATTGAGCGTGTGTTCACATGAGCCTGCATTTGGAGAAATGCAAGAGATCATCACGGCCCTTGAGTTGCCAACAAAGGAGTCACGAAGTACTTTAGTGAGTTTGCTCCCACAAAATGGGATATGAATCTGGTCATTGTCAAGAGCTCAAATACAAAAGGCACTTGTTAATTTCAGTTCCCTCAATCCTGCAATAAACCAAAAGAATAGTAACTATAATTGCAATACTGTAGAAAAAAGTGGAATATTTATATATATATATATATATATATATATATATATATATATGTAGAGATTTTGCTTCAAGCACTTTGTAAAATCAAAATTGTCATACCCTGCTCGAAAAACTAATTCAAAACATATACAAAAAACAAATTACTAGGCGAAGGACTTGGGATGTCATAGTGGAAGACATTAAACCAACACAACCCAAGTAGATAACGACTAATATCTTAAAACCTACAATTTGTTAGAAAAGGAAGTCAAGTGAAGGCTTTTTGACATTGCAGAAGCCTTGAAACTTTAAATAAAGCACAAATTTTCAATTCAGCCAAAAATCTTACAAATCCATTAAAAACCTAATTCCTTTCCTTTCCTTCTTTCTCTAATCTTAGCAAGGTTTTTCCAAGAAAATGACAAGGTACTTGCAAATTGAATGACTCTGTCCAAACAACTCATGCAATCCAAGCTCACTTTGAGAACCTCTGCAGCTCAAATTAAGCACCCCACAATGGAGACTGAGATGGGTTAGATTGTAGGCAACTTGTTCAGTTTCCAGGGTTCTCCTGTTGGCCCTCAACCCAGTCCAATTGTAGCACCATCTTTTTACATAAACTTGGCCAGTTACACCACGTCCAAATCAGACATCATGAAATTGAAGATAATACATACGAACTTATCAGTCTACTATTCCAACCAGACAGTTGTCTTTAATAATAATAGTCATTTTTTCATAATATTTCACTTGCCTAAACATTTACAAGCAAAACCATAACAAGGGCCTGAATATAGAGTTCTATCATAATAATATTACAGAACAGAAATCACCCACATAAAAACCTTAGGAGGGTTTTTGGCGAGTTCGAATAGAGAATCCAGCGAGTAAGGAGGGTTTAAGTGATTCAATGGGGAATGTTTTACTAACAACACAGCTTAAGCACAGAGAAAAATTAATGTTGTTTACCAACAAATACAGATATCATAAAGCACATTATACATATGTAATTGGTTTACAGCATAGCCTGAAAAGGGCAAGGGTCAGAAAGGAACTTAAGGAGATGATATATGTTGTATCAAGAAGCAAGCTATGTAGTAAGTAAATAAAACTTTGAGTGGTTTCATAAATAAAATTAATAAAAAAATTTATTAATCATTACAGTGGTTACATTAACATCAAACCATTCTCTCATTTTTGGAGACATTTCATCTAACCAACTACTGTCCCCATTAGTTAATATAATATAAGGAATTCCTCCTCTAACAGTGAGACCTGGTTGGAATTTAACAAATACATGAAAATCTCTCTGGCAACCTACTAAATTCTTCATTAATTCGGTAGGGACTGTCGAGTATTTGATGTCGTCTACAACGTTGTAAACGACGTCTTGATTGTAGTCCTTAAAGCTTATTTTGCCAAAGAAGTAATTGTGTCGTTCGAGACTTTTGGCCCAGGTGATTTTTCTTGTTCTTGAGGGTCCTTCGAGGTAGAGAAAGATTGGGCAAATAGGCCGCTATTCTGGTTCCTATTATCAGAGGAGGAAGAGAGTTCTTCATCAGTATATAAATTGTTGATATTATTTTTGTGTATCCCTAATCTAATCCAATCGTTTCCTTCCAAACGGAGAGACAACAATTTTGACATAACTCGTATTGTACAAAATTTCGACTTACAAACAAAATATTATTTCCTGTCCATTTTTTTACTTCTTCATTTAAGAAAGGAGATGAATTAAAGGGGCTAATATATGGGGGCCTCTTTCTTTTGTAATGAACTCTCGAAAATGTTTTTAATTTGGAGTATTTTGTGACATAATTGGTAGGATATCTTTCTTTGCAGAGTGTAAAACATTGTTCCTCCATTTCTGCTTCTGCAAGTATTCCCCTCCAGAGTTCATCTATGTTCTTCGAAGGACTTTTCCCCTTCGATGAAAATTCTCCCCATTCTACGATGTCGCCCCCTTTCTGTATATACTATCGACTTGCTATTGAAGAGTGGAGTTTTTCTATATTGGGATTGTAGATTCCGCCGTTGGTTCCAATGAGATCTAAAAATCTCAGGTTGGTAGTTTGGATCTTCTTTGTGCATTGAACCATGGCATGAAAATGAGGATTTCCATCTACGTGGAGCTCCCTTGCGACAAGTATGCAATATGGCTAACATGCTAGTTGAAGAAGATATTGACGAAGTTCCAAGAGTTTCTTTTAGCATGGGCATTGTAGGTAGGTAAGGAAAACATTATTGGCATAGAAACAGAAACAGAAACAGACTTTGCGAGGTATTTTGTAGTGGTAAACAGTGAACTCACACCGGCCGTACAAGGCCTCCCTATTAGTTAAAAAACCCAGTGTGAATGGTGTGAGTGGTGTGATGATTAGAATCAAATCAATACAACACTGCTACATGATCTAACTTATAGGTGATACTAGAACTTTAAACAAGACTTCATGTAGCTGAAAGAAAAAAAGCCATTTGAATGAGAGAGATGCCTTTTTCTAGCAAGAGAGCGTAACCCAAGTCCAGCTTGAAGCCATCATTTATAACTGACTTGTACCTCAACACTAAGTCTTGATTATTTTTTATAATGGCCACTGCAACTTCTCAGGCTTTCTTCAGCAATTCACTTTCCTCAACAAGATGATTCACGAAACCCAACCTCTCAGCTTGTTCTGTAGTTAGGGGCATGGTTGCCAAAGACACTTCACGAGCTCTGTTGGGCTCTATAATGCGTGAAAGCTTCTGAGAAAGGCCCAATGAAGGAAATATCCCAAACTTGCAAAAAAACAAGGTTACATGAATGAATCTTCATTACATAGATAACAACTAAACACAAGAAGTGTCCTTGACATTCAAAATAGAGCAGTGACACACATGACTGAAAAGGTCTCTTCCCTGCGTAAAAGAATATGTAGAAAAATTCTACCATCCCACGATTGTAGTTTCAACTTTCAACCATAAATTGAGCCATGGATCATCATACTCTAGATTTTTATTTATTAATGGTTTGCAGGTTTCACTTAAACCAACTCAACAAGCATCAGTCTCAACAACTTGGGAGTAAGCTAAATTACATTGTCAAAAATTCAAATAAACAAAAAGTGCCAAATATATATACATGCATTTTGAGATGAAAAAGGGCTTTGGAAATCCACCCTGATAAGAGGCTCGATCACCGCAACGCCCACTCCGACATTCAGCGACTCAACGCATCGTATGCCATTCTCAAAGACAAAAAAGCTCGCAAGTCCTTCGACGATCTAGTCCAAGTCAAAGACGAGAAGCTTCGAATTCGAAGGCAATCATCGCAACAGGGATCGAAGTGAAGGAAGATAGTGAATGATCTTGAAGAGAGAGAGAAGGCTTCGGAGGCGAAAGCGAGGAAAGAAAAAGAGGAAGAAGAGAGAATTCACAGGAAATTCAAGGAAGAGGTTGCAAGGATTCGAGCGAAACAGGGGAATAGAGTTAGGTCAATTGGGATTGGGTTGGAGAAAGAGAAAGTGATTAAGGTGCCATGGAAGAAGATTGGGGGTGGTAAAGATTACAGTGTTGAGGCTGAGAGAGTTGTTTGGGAAGTTCGGTGAAGTTGAAGATGTTGTAATCAAGAGTTTGAAAAAGAGAGGCTCCGCCGTGGTTGTCATGGCTTCTAAAGATGAGGTTGCTGCCGCCGCCAGAAGTGTGTTTGGTAATCTGTCAAATCCTTTATGGGTTTTTCCTCTTCAACCCATAAGCACTTCTGTTCCGAGCACACGGAGAAATGATCTTGTTGGGGATGCACACCAGGTGTTTGAAGATTTGGTGCTGAAGAAACTACAGAAGGTGATTGCCCAAATGGAACCCCTAGGTGGTGGTGCAACCCATGTTATGGTACAACAGTAACCCT
Organism: Camellia sinensis; assembly: GCF_055761805.1. Lineage (NCBI taxonomy): Eukaryota > Viridiplantae > Streptophyta > Magnoliopsida > Ericales > Theaceae > Camellia > Camellia sinensis. The sequence goes on from NC_138966.1 coordinate 23,240,724, forward strand.
CATGGCCAAGGCATCTCAAGAAAGTCATGGAGGTGTGTTGGGTTTGTGGAGTTTGATTAATGCAGATGTGGAGGTTTTATGATAATTTGTTGATTTAAACCTAGTATATATGTTGAGGTTTTCAAAGAAGTCAATTGTACTATCTTCTTCTATCAGTATAGTGGAACTAGTGCGAGCTAGGACCAAGTAAATCTGTGCGTCCTCTTTTTTTTTTTTTCTTTTTTTTGTGATTGTTTCTTCTTGCTACTTCTTACTATTGTTTTGCAGTTTATTCCACAATTTGTGTGACGCAATGGTGAGCAAAAACTTATTTGAATGTTAATCTCTTCATAACTCCATTTAATCCCAACATTCCATTGCATTTTCTATGAATTATTCTATGATCCGTTATGTTGTGTTTGAATCATTCTTTTTCACGTGATCCCTCGTGTAATAGGTCCTATTTTTGGGATTTATACCCATTAAGTATCAGTCTCTTTTATTAATAGTACTTAATGCATAATAAATCTTTAAAATAGAACATCTAAAATTTTGATACATCTTTTGAATTCTCTACCATTTTTCATTCTTTTTGAGTAATGCTAAAGATTCCAAAAAATTTATTAAAATTTTTATCAAATGTCTTTTATGGATGTAGTGTGTCACACAGATGTGGGACACCGAAAAGGTGTACCAAAATTTCTACGAAATTTACCCGTGACAAATTTGGTTGAAATTTTAGTACATCTTTTGAGGTCTCTAAGATTTTTTCTCTCTTTTGATGTGGATCCTACACCCATGTTACATATTCGGTAAAAATTTTAGTATATCTTTTGAAATCTTTAGTATTTTTTATTATTTTTTTTAGAAACCCTTTTTTCGTTTTATGAGCTCAAACATGTTTTAATAAAGAAGTAATAGTGGATTTATTAAAAACAATTATAATTATTATTATTCTCTTTTATATATTTTTTGTTTCCCTCATATTATTTCGAATAGTCATGACATGACTAATATTTGTAAAATCCAAGGGGAGAAAAAAAAATCTTTTATGGTAAAAAATTCACTATATAAGTATTTATTATTTTCACAAACAATTAAGAAATTTGATTTCCTCACTCGCATGAAATCTTACATTCGTATAAAAATATTAAGAGTAAATAATACAGATAGTTCTTATACTACAACCTTTGTATCATTTTAGCTCCTATAATTTCAATTAGATTATTTTTTAATTTAAATTTATGATTTTGTCTCAATTTATTCCAATTGATAACAATTTCTCATATATTTTTTATGAACAATGTGCATATAAGCGACATAGGTCATGCTTTTATAGATAAAATTAAAAACTTGTGTAATTTAATAATTTAACTCAGTGATTTCTTTTTCAAAAACCCTAATCGGCGTTATAATTATACCAAATTGATACAAAATCTAAAATTAAGAATAAAAGTTAAGCTAATTGAAATGACAAATAATAAGATGACACAGGATAAAATGTAGACACTACCGATAAAATTTGTCCAAATATTAGCCATGAAAGAATAAAAAATAGTTGAACCCATAATATTTTAAAAAATAAATTACACCGACACCTATAGATTGTCCCTTGACATTTAAGAAATTACGCTACACCCTAAGATTTCAATTTTCCTTACAATTTATTCCCCTTCTATTAATCCCCATTAGGAGACCTTGCAAATTCTGGATAACATCATAAATAAAAACCATTAAAATATCAATTATAACCCTCAACCCAAATGATGAAGACTTTGGATGATTTGGTAATGTAATTAGTGCCTTAAATTAACGTTTGGAGACTTATATGTAAATCCTAATAGGTGGACTTATTGTCCAATAGATCCTGTGAGAATTCATAGCATTTTTCATCAAACACTATTAAAAAATATCACTAAATTTAAATTTTCAGTGACAGTTTCAAAATTGTAACAAAAAATGTCACTGATTATAAGTTTTAGCGACAGTTTAAAAAAATCGTCACAAAAAAGTCATTAATTTTTAACTTTCAACGACAATTTAAAAAATTGGTCACAAAAAAACGTTACTAATTATAAGCTTTAGCGACAATTTATAAAAACCGTGACAAAAAGTCCCTTATTGTCAATTTTTAGCGACATATGCAAAAAATCGTCACAACAATTATTTTTAGTGACGATTTTATTAGGACTTATTTTTAATAAAACTTAATGGGAATTAAATCCAATATTAATAATTTATCTTAAAGGATTTATGTAAATACTCTGTTTCAGGATTGGCCACAATGACACTGAAGAAAACAATTGTTGGTAGTTTTTTCTTACATAATTGTGGGTAAGGGGTTTGATAATTTGTCCTCATGTAATGATGGGTAAAATTATATGTGTTTGGTTGTGGATTTTTAAACACAGTTTTTTAAAAATTTTATACAACCTATTTGGTCATTTTGAAAAATGAGTTCTGTTTTCAAAAAATGATATTTTCAGGATTTGATTCTTCACGTGGTGCAAAGAAGCTAGGCATTAGTACAGTCTACTTATGTACTCCTCATAGCCTCTTCCTTGCCCGTTTATTACCTTTACCAAACCTTTTCCACAGTTGGCTTCCGTTGATATGCCAAGGTCGACAACACCAGAGCAACGACAACGGCCACCGACGAAGACGCTATTTAGGTGTGGTCGATTTGAGCTGTGGGTGACGAAGATTAGACGACGAAAAGGTTAGTCATTTGGATTGCGGATCATCATGTTTTCATTTCATCTCCATTTCCCCTTTCGATTTTGATTTTCATTCTTCTTAATAAATTTGTAAGAAATGAAATTTTGTCCAACATAGAAATGATTTATACACCAAATCCCTAGTTTAATTTGAAAATCCCTTTCAGTTCACTGCTTTGATTTCGGAAATTAATTTCATCATTTGAAACGAAAAGAAATTTCTGATTCACGAGCATCTGGTTTCGATTTTAGAATGTAAGTTCCACATTTCGGACATACTAAGCACAAATTTTCTACTTTTCATTTGGAAAATTAGCTTCATCATATTGCAATGTGGTCACAGTTTCCCCTTTCCCAACTGTGGTTTCAAAATCGCTATTTAAGTCCTCCATTTTCGAATTAAAGTAGAATTTTTTGGGGATACATTCTTCTGGTTTGGTGTATAAATCTGGGACTTGAGTAAGTTTTTAGTACAACTTACTAAAATATCAAGAACACAAGCCCACCACAAAATGGATTTTATGAAACTTGTTTATACAACATTTTCTGGTTGATTCTCACCCATTTTCTTAATGAAATTTTACACATAAATTCAATTACTGGTTTCCTCTCTTTTTTTGAACCTAAGTCTTATATTTGGGTTATCTAAAATATCTCATACTTGCTTATGTCTTCACAAAAAACAATCCAAACAAAACTATGAATGAAAAGGTGTGACTGATAAGAAATATGATTCACATCAAACAAAAAATAGAGAGAGCCACCTTAATTGCCTTACAGATCATTTTTATGAGTACTGTGATGTCACTTAGTATCATACAGTTGAGCAAAAAAAAGATAGAAATTGAATTTTGGCCTTTCTTGATTTCCTTAAACCAACCAGCTGTTTTCCGTTGTGTTCTGCATCCTGTAAATATGTAGCAGACTTGGTAAACAGTACTGTTCTGTCTTAGGGTGTATTTCAATCATGAATTTGGATACAAAATTGTGTGTGAATTCCCTACCGAATATAGTACATCTCATATTGTGTTTTTGGAACTTGTTTTGACCAAGATTTTATTTCAAACACATCATTTGGATTTTATGGTTACTATCATTGACTTCCATTTTGATTTACTAAATTCCATTTCTCATAATATGTTGATAAACCATCCAAAAGAGCATATAAAACATTATTCAATTTTCTTTATAGCTTTCTCTCCTCCAACAGGAAGTTGCACTTATTTCTTTACTTTTATTGTTGTCATCGTTGTTGATGTAGTGACACCGTCAATTTCTTGTGGTCGATTCGATCTCCTCTGTACCAAGAGTCGCGAGGCGAGGAGTAAGCTCTTTCAACCCTTGTAATTGTATTCTATGTACTTTTCGACAACATATTGTTCATTCATATCATAATGTTATCGTCCATCTACTAAACAACAATGAACACGAGGACCCCTATTTACTAAAGTACACTGTACAGTTCATTTACAAGGACCCCCATTTACTGTAGACGCTTTCAAGACGAAGCAACAGACAGGACACACATCGGACTCTATTGCATCTTGTTGTGGTGAAAACGACGTAGAGGTAAATATTACTCCGCTGAATTTTGTAAATGTGTTACATGCATTGTTTAGCGAAACATGAATGCATAGTAAACCCATGACTTACTTCACACGTGTAATACGTGTATGTCACAAATGGACAGTGAAGGGTTCGTTGAGAATGCGCAAGACCTGAGGTTGTGGCCAAGCAGGATTGAGTTGGCCATTATACAACTAATGGTCGAAGAGGTGAAGCAAGACCCTTCGTTAACCAAAAATAAACTCTTTCACCACAAGGCATTGGAGTCGGATTGACGATGAGCTGTACAATCAGTTCAAAGTTAGGTACACGGTTAACCGTTTGAAACAAAAGTACCACCGCATCAGGCAAGCTTACAATACATTTGTGAAAGTGAAGAACCATACGAGGTTCGGCTAGGATGACTAGAGGAAAACGGTCGTGGCCCCGGATGATGTTTGGGATCAATATGTTAAGATAACTACCACCACCTTAGATTTGAGTACAACCTTTGTACTGCAGTATGTTAACTGTTAAGTGACTTATTTTCCACATCTTTTGTTGTCTTATTTTTGTAGGCACATCCCAAAGCTAAAGTGTTTAGGAAAAAGGATGTAGACTACATTGACTTGTTAGATGTCCTCTTTGCAAATTCCCAAGCCACTAGCGCACTTGACCGTGCTTCAACCAGAGGACCCCCAACCTCTCGTGAAGAAAGGGATATCCAAAGTGCATTCTTTGGTGTTGGTAACAACTCAAATACCGATTCTATCCCTGTTGGTGACGACATTGACGGAGATGATGACCCGAAGGTAGGTGGGAGTAGTGGCAATGATGGTGGGCGAAAGGGTGCACACCTTGATTTGGCACTTGATACATGGACTGCCACGAACCTTGCAAAAAAAGAATTTTACGCACATCAGAACAAAATGGCTGAAGCGAGTCAGGCCGAGAAGAAACAATACTCCATTGATGCATGTATGGACTGTTTGGCAACAATGGACGGAATCACTCCTGACCAATACGTTAAGGCGTGTGATAGTTTCCGCAATAAAGCAACCCAACATGAAGATGCATTGGGTTCGTAAGCTCGCTTAGGAATTAAGTTTGACAATGGATGCAATTTTGTTTTGTTAAGCATCCAATTTGGTGTAAGTCAATGTATACGGCTACAACATTAAAAATCTGCTCTTAATTTATTTTTATTTTTTAATCCGTGTATTTCATCTGTGTACTATGGCTATGCAAGGAACTTGGAGGTTGTACCAAATTATGAGTTTGTCTGTCATGACAAGAACATTAGATGCATATTTCATAATTAAGTTTGGGACTGCTAAGAACTTCAATGAGGTTGAGCAGAGAAACATGTACTATTCACACCCCTAACATATTTGTTTGCTACAATTACTTATGCTTAAAAAAATTTATAGTGTTGCTTGACCATAAAACAGACAGACTAATGCTGGGATTTTGTAAGCCTGATGCTTTTAGGCAAATCAGTGAGCTTACAGCTTGGTAAGCTTGCCACATTATCATGTGTAAACTCACTGATTTGCCTAAAAGCATCAGGCTTACAAAATCCCAACATTAGTCTGTCTGTTCCATGGTCAAGCAACACTATATAAATTTTGTTAAGCATGAGTAATTGTAGCAAGCAAACATGTTAGGGGTGTGAATAGTATAGGCTTCTCTACTCAACCTCATTGGTCGACAATTCATTGCATAAGTAACAATAGAAGTTCTTTGCAGTCCCAAACTTGAATATGAAATATGCATCTAATGTTTTGGTCATGACAGACAAACTCATAATTTGATACAGCCTCCAAGTTCCTTACATAGCCATAGTACACAGATGAAATACACGTATTTAAAAAAAAAATTAAGAGCAAATTTTTAATGTTGTAGCCGCATACGTTGACTTACACCAAACTGGACGCTTAACAAAACAAAATTGCATCCATTGTCAAACTTAATTCCTAAGCGAGCTTACGAACCCAATGCATCTTCATGTTGGGTACCATCTTCATGAAAATTCTTCTCGTTGCTTTATTGCGGAAACTATCACACGCCTTAACGTATTAGTCAGGAGTGATTCCGTCCATTGTTGCCAAACAGTCCATACATGCATCAATGGAGTATTGTTTCTTCTCGGCCTGACTTGCTTCAGCCATTTTGTTTTGGCGTGCGTAAAATTTTTTTTTTGCAAAGTTCGTGGCAGTCCATGTATCAAGTGCCAAATCAAGGTGTGCACCCTTTCGCCCACCATCATTGCCACTACTGCCACCTACCTTCAGGTCATCATCTCCGTCAATGTCGTCACCAATAGGGATAGAATCGGTATTTGAGTTGTTACCAACACCAAAGAATGCACTTTGGATATCCCTTTCTTCATGAGAGGTTGGGGGTCCTTGGGTTGAAGCACGGGCAAGTGCGCTAGTGGCTTGGGAGTTTGCAAAGAGGACATCTAACAAGTCAATGTAGTCTACACCCTTTTTCCTATACACTTTAGCTTTGGGATGTGCCTACAAAAATAAGACAACAAAAGATGTGGAAAATAAGTCACTTAAGAGTTAACGTACTGCAGTACGAAGGTTGTACTCAAATCTTAGGTGGTGGTAGTTACCTTAACATATTGATCCCAAACATCATCCGGAGCCACAATCGTTTTCCTCTAGTCATCCCAGCCGAACCCCGTATGGTTCTTCACTTTCACAAATGTTTTGTAAGCTTGCCTGATGCGGTGGTACTTTCGTTTCAAACAGTTAACCGTGTACCGAACTTTGAACTCATTGTACAGCTCATCATCAATCCGACTCCAATGCCTTGTGGTGAAAAAGTTTTTTTTTGGTTAACGAAGGGTCTTGCTTCACCTCTTCGACCATTACTTGTATAAAGGCCAACTCAATCCTGCTTGGCCACGACCTCAGGTCTTGCGCATCCTCAACAACCCCTCACTGTCCATCTATGACATACACGTATTACACGTGTGAAGTAAGTCATGGGTTTACTTAAGTGATGAGCTCTAACTTCTTAAAAATACTAAGTTACAACTTCGAACAGAAATGTCAAGTGAGTTGTTTACGCAATAAAAATAAAATGAACGTGTTTGTACAATTACAATTGTAGAGTACTACATGGATAAAAGTTTTTTTCATTTGCAACAGTAGTGACATGTTGCACATGGCAACTAATTTTATAGCATAAGTTGCAACTATCCAAACCAAGTTTAATAGACATGTCTAACATTTATACGGGTATTCCGTATGTGTAAACAAGAAGGTTTGGTAGAATGTAATATTCTGTGTACAAAAAAAAAATTCCGATGAATAGAGTAAGCTTTTTGGAATGCATTCATGTTTCGCTAAACAATGCATGTAACACATTTATAAAATTCAGCGGAGTAATATTTACCTCCACGTCGTTTTCACCACAACAAGATGCAATAGAGGCCGGTGGGTGTCCTGTTTGTTGCTTCGTCTTGAAAGCTTCTACAGTAAATGGGGGTCCTTGTAAATGAACTGTACAGTGTACTTTAATAAATGGGGGTCCTCGTGTTCATTGTTGTTTAGTAGATGGACGATAACATTATGATATGAATGAACTATATTCAACGAATATATTGTCGAAAAATACATAGAATACAATTACAAGGGTTGAAAGAGCTTACTCCTCGCCTCGCGATTCTTGGTACAGAGGAGATCGAATCGACCACAAGAAATTGACGGTGTCACTACATCAACAACGGTGAAAACAATAAAAGTAAAGAAATAAGTGCAACTTCCTGTTGGAGGAGAGAAAGCTATAAAGAAAATTGAATCATGTTTTCTATGCTCTTTTGGCTGGTTTATCAACATATTATGAGAAATGGAATTTAGTAAATCAAAATGGAAGTCAATGATAGTAACCATAAAATCTAAACGATGTGTTTGAAATAAAGTCTTGGTCAAAACAAGTTCCAAAAACACAATATGAGATGTACTATATTCGGTAGGGAATTCACACAATTTTGTATCCAAATTCAAGATTGAAATACACCCTAAGACAGAGCAGTACTGTTTACCAAATCTGCTACATATTTACAGGATGCAGAACACAACGGAAAACAGCTGGTTGGTTTAAGGAAATCAAGAAAGGCCAAAATTCAATTTCTATCTTTTTTTTTGCTGTATGATACTAAGTGACATCACAGTACTCATAAAAATGATCTGTAAGGCAATTAAGGTGGCTCTCCTCTATGATTTGTTTAATGTGAATCATATTTCTTAGCAGTCACACCTTTTCGTCCACAGTTTTGTTTGGATTGTTTTTTGTGAAGACATAAGCAAGTATGAGATAGTTTTAGATAACCCAAAAATAAGACTTTGGGTTTGAAAAAAAAAAGGGAAAACCAATAATTAAATTTATGTGTAAATGAAGTTTGCATGCTTTATTTCATCAAGAAAATGAGTAAAAATCAACCAGATTGACAGTAAATGTTGTACAAACAAGTTTCATAAAATTCATTTTGTGATGGGCTTGTGTTCTTGATATTTTAGTAAGTTGTACTAAAAGCTTACTCAAGTCCCAGATTTATACACCAAACCAGAAGAATGTACCCAAAAAAAATTCTACTTTAATTCGAAAATGGAGGACTTAAATAGCGATTTTGAAACCATAGTTGGGAAAGGGGAAACTGTGACCACATTGCAATATGATGAAGCTAATTTTCCAAATGAAAAGTAGAAAATATGTGCTTAGTATGCCCGAAATGTGGAACTTACATTCTGAAATCGAAACCAGATACCCGTGAATCAGAAATTTCTTTTCGTTTCAAATGATGAAATTAATTTTCGAAATCAAAGCAGCAAACTGAAAGGGATTTTCAAATTAAACTAGGGATTTGGTGTATAAATCATTTCTATGTTGGACAAAATTTCATTTCTTACAAATTTATTAAGAAGAACGAAAATCAAAATCGAGAGGGGAAATGGAGATGAAATGAAAACAAAATGAACCACAATCCAAATGATTAACCTTTTCGTCGTCTAATCTTCGTCACCCACAGCTCAAATCGACCACACCTAAATAGCGTCTTCGTCGGTGGCCGTTGTCGTTGCTCTGGTGTTGTCGACCTTGGCATATCAACGGAAGCCAACTGTGGAAAAGGTTTGGTAAAGGTAATAAACGGGCAAGGAAGAGGCTATGAGGAGTACATAAGTAGACTGTACTAATGCCTAGCTTCTTTGCACCACGTGAAGAATCAAATCCTGAAAATATCATTTTTTGAAAACAGAACTCATTTTTCAAAATGACCAAATAGGTTGTATAAAATTTTTAAAAAACTGTGTTTAAAAATCCACAACCAAACACAGTGATTCGTTTTGAAAAAAGAGTTTTCAAATCACTTTTTGGAACAATTTTTCAAAAAAATGGAACCAAACAAAGTGATTGGTACCCATATCAGCCCAAAAAAAAAAAAAAAAAAAAAAAACAAAGTGCTATATTTTGGACTACTGCCACTTTTGCTGTTGTAGGAACTTTTACTATGTTCAAGTTACACATTTCATGTGTTGTTTGAGAGGAAGAATGGGAACTTGTATCAAAAGTATTTGGATTGATTATATTGATTGAATTGATCACAGATTGACGCATTAGAATGAGCCATTAAAAGGGTTTATACAATAAAACAAGTCACAGCATACAAGAAATAAAAGTTGTCATGTGTATGATTAATTATAGAATCATGTTTTGAAATTTTTATATAATTCAATACTTAAAAATGTATTGAAACAAGGGATGTATTGAAACAAGGGAACAGAGAAATTCAAGGACAAATAGTCTTTGGTTAACTTCAACCACTTTTGTCCAGTGTATGCATTGACTATCATTATATTGCATGTGTATAATTGACTTGATTTTTAATTATATTTATAATAATGTGTGGGATTTTAGATGGGGAAAAAAATCATCCAGCAAAAATTGAATAACAATATCGAAGCATTCACCACAGTTCCCAATATGAACTTGGAAGCCGATATCAAATGGACTAAAAACTGATACGAGCACTCTCAAAGCTGCACAAAAAAAGCAATGTCATTAAGTATGGTCTAAATGAAAGACAACGTATCCACTCCAGTTGCGGAAAAATCACATTTACGCATGTGTTGTTACAATGAAATAAAATCGACAACTACTGAATGTTAGACAACAGCTAAAGTGAAATCTAAAATCCTTATCATCTACGAAGATAAAATGAAAAAAGCACCTTGACCTAATCACCCGGATGAACAGATGATGGTACACAGCTTTAAGAATCAACTATAACAAAATGGCAGAAAATTCAATGCGACACTGTAGAACTTCAAATTCCATTTGTCGGAGTGAAAAACTGAGAATTCAAACTCGCTTATAGAAGACAAATTTCAATTGATTGCCCGGTTATTGGTTTCAAATTAAATAATAGTATAAATAAGAAATATTCATAGTTTGAAAAAAGTACCAAATTTACCACACAACCAGTAAGTACAGAAAATACACATGTAGTTGCCTAAACAATCACAGTAGTTATCAACAAGAAGTTAATAATCTTAAATGAGATGAAGACACTAACCTTAACAAGAAGGCTGCAGAACTGTGACTTAACCCAACCCACCCATTTTCGTAACTCATCTTGATCAGAAGCTGCAAGACATATTTTGACAAATCATGTGTACTTTTTTTGTATACAGAAAAGGCTCAAATAGGCAAGCCCAACCAAAATGTGGTCTCAGGATATCCTGCAATGCCAAGAAAAACGATAGCTTAAGCAAATCCATTTATGAATAATAATAAAAATAATAAAACCACACTCTCAGATTCCAAAAATACATCACAAACAACCATTGAAAGTAGTTATTAGTAAAAGGTACAAGAGATATTATAATAATGATATCCATTTAAAAAATGAAAGGTACCTTTGTCAAAGCATGCCCTTGGTGAAACTCTGTCCTGATTCAGTAGAAGGTGCTCTTGGTGATATTAGAATGGCAATATTCATGTGGTCTGCATGGAAGTCTAATGGGCATCAAGGACCGTATTTCACTGGCACTTATAGTCATGGGCACCATCCCATCTTGCAGAATTACTAGAGTTCGCCAATCCCAAGAGGCAAATGTCTTAAAGAAATTCGAAATCAAACCATTCAAGCTCACATTTGGGTGCCTTTGACAAATAACAACAATGATTCATCCCACTAAAAATATCACCACTAATAGCACTAATGCATTAAAAAAGTAAAAAAAAAAAAAAAATACAACTCCAAGACCAAAACATCACATCATTAATGGCGGGACCCACTGCCACCTAATTAGTGGGAGCACTAATTAGTGCTCCCAAGCATTTTTCGACAAATAAATGCCACAAGAATAGTTAAATGGACTCCGCCAAAAAACCTAGGATTTCTTTACCCTTGACAGAGGCGAGGGGAGAACACATAAAGACAAATCTCAAATGTGACCCTATACCAAGCTAATATGCCCTTACATTACCATACAGTCCTCGCCTTTTCGCCCATAATTTAACACATCGCAGTAGTGATTTGAATACTTGGAATAGAACAATCCGAGAATATATGAGATCTACAAGAACTTTGAAAGCACCACCTAGCGCACAAAAAATGAGAGCTGAAAGAGAATGATTATCATGCATATATTAATATCAAGGTGGCAGCAGTTTCGAAAACGAAACCCCACAGGTATTCATGGTTTGATGCCATAGAGAGCATGCTAATAAGAATTAGCTAAATTATTTCCTAATGCAGGTGCAAGATTCAAGAAATAGAGACAAATTCTACTCTGGCGTTCAACCTTGAAAACCAGCAGAACTACTTTGCACCTAGAACAAAAATAATTACCGTAGGAACCCATAGATAGCATGCTTGATACCTCCATATTCGGGAGAAGCCGAAGAATGCATTTGTTAGCATGAACTCCAGACAAACTTCTCCAGCTCTTTTCATCAATGTTGCTTTGAAAGAAAGGGTTGAGTATGTCCACATTCTGTAGATCATAACATGGCAAGTCAAATCTCCAACAGGGGGAAAAAAAAAAAGAACAAATAATGCACAGAGTTTATATAACGAGATTGTTGAAATACTAATTTCCAACATGCTGATGAAAAGAATGGGGGAATTTATTAAAATCAGCACCCAAAAAATAAAAATAAAAAGATCTCTTGACAGGTATAGATTTAGATAGAGAAATCTACATACATGAGATCCTTGTGTATATGCAGAAACAACTGTAGGAATTGACTGTTTTGAAAGAGTTGGTTCTACATGCATCACACTCAGCTCAGGAATAGACATTACTTTAAGTTGAGCATATGGAAGATCAAATGAAATCCCATCAAGTTTAAACTGCATTAGAGGAACTTTTGCATCCTTGACGCAGTGGACCTCAGATACTTCTGTTCTGCTTGTAAGCATGTTGTGTAGGAAAACAAAGAAAATCCTCCTGCATGGTTCACAAGATAACAAGTCAAGAGATACTACCTACACAATATCATATATGATGTATACGAAAAGGAAAATAAAAATGCTTACTGCCAAAGTAGCAAAGCAGGGGCCGACACATAAAGCATCAATATCTAACTCTGAATTATGAACCTACATAGAACCCAAAAAAAAATTAAAAAATCAGGTGAGAAGAAGGATGTGTAAATTTATTTTTCCAAAATTTCCAGTTGCCATGTTTCCACTAACTGTATTTAGGATTTTCCTCTAAGAGAAACCCTTTATATGTCAAAAAAAATAAAATAAAACCATATTCAATTGCCAGCCTAGGAAGTGATAAGAGTTTCGTGAACATTTGGATGTAGATTTTCCTACTAATGCTATTTAGATTTCTCCCTAGAACAGAACCCCTATGTATGAGGAAACTTACAACTACTCGTTGCAAACCTATTAAACACCAAGAACATATTAGATAAGAAAAGCACAAACCATATCAGTCATCTTTTATCTTCCAATGATTGTAGCTAGATCGAGTCATAGTAAAAAAATAAAAAAATTTACAAAATGAAATGTTTCTCTTCATTTACGTGTCAATTCTAGTCATTTAGCTACTTGCAAGCTGTTAGTAAGTGAAACATAGTATCATGAATTCCCCGTCCCCATCTATTCCTGACAACAGAAAAATAAGGAAACAAAAGAAAGAGAAAACAAACTTCCAATCAAATGACTTACTCCAAGGCCATACGATCCATATGTTCATACAGTGGCAGAAGCATCTGTAATATGTTGTCTGTGAAGCCGACGTTTGTGAGCAACACTCTTAATCCATTCGATCACTATCTATCTAGGAAGCACGGATACAGATACGGGATACGGATACGATACGATACGGATACGGCGATACGACAAAATTTGAAAAACTAAGACACGGGTACGGCGAGGATACGTTCGTAAAAAATATTATTTTAACAATTTTTAGTAATGCAGTATGCATAAAAATAAAACCTAAAGCAAAAGACAACTTGATGAAGAAGAAAGATTCCTATAAAACTAAGAGTCTTCAAGGTCAATAGCTTCAACTTGTTCCCCTTCATCAGTGAATATCACAAGACCTTAACTAAAGCCAAAAAACCATTCTTAAATAAAAATTTCAACAAATATACTTTTTTAAGTCATCAATAATAGCCTAGGAAGCATGGATACGGATATGGTGATATGGGGATGTGGATATGGCGATATGTCAAAACTTGAAAAAATATGATACGGGTACAACGGGAATACATTCGTAAAAAAGAAAATTTATAATTTTAATAATGTAATATGCATGAAAATAAAACTTAAAGTAAATTAATAAGTAAAGAGAGGGATTCCTATTAACATAAAGTGCTCAAACATTCATAAAACATCCAAAACTAAAAGCAAAAGCAAATGCAAATTAAACATCATCCTTACATGCCAACATCAAAAAAAGAATGAGAGCAGAGAGAAGAAACGTGAGAGAGTGAGAAAGCGAGAGAGAAGTGAGAGAGACAACAGGGATACATCAATTTGACAAATTCTATTACTTTAACTCTCACTATATTCCTTTTATCAAAGAACTAAATAAAATATTATAAGTAATATGTAACTTCGAGTATCCGATACTTCAAAATTAAGTATCCGATACTTCAAAATTAATAAAAAATTAATTAAGAAGTATCCGATACTTTTAAGAAGTATCCGATACGTATCCGCGAGTATCCGAGGAGTATCGGTATCAGATAAGTATCCGATACGGATACGTCACCCTTTTTGAAGTATCCGTACTTCATAGCTATCTGTGAGGTGACATAAAATATTGAAATTTATACACAATGAGCATCACATAAGTATATCAAAGAAAGCACATATAAAGGCTATCTCATGAATCCATTTCAACAACAAAGGTAAGTGATAAACTTGAATTTCAAAAATATTTGGTCCCCCGTGAAGCATATAGGTGATTCCATTAACAGCATAACCTTTAACTGCTACCTCAAACATATGAATTCCATATAGGCCACAAAATCACATGATAAGATGTTTCTTAAAACTTAAAGCACAAACCAAATCATGCACCATTCTCCCCTAATATACATATATATATATATATATATATATATATATATATATATTTATGAATCAATGAACTCCTTAACAAAATTCAGCTCAACCCCAAAGAAATTGCAATCAGATAGGCATAGCTAGTCATCATCTTGATAAAGTGATACATATACACAGGCAGACATACAAAATCAAATAGAGAAAGAGAGACAGAGAGTGACCTGTCTGAGCTTCTCAATGGCATTTTTCCTCCTAATTTCCTCTTCTGGAGAAGGCACAAGTCCTTCATCTGCCATAAACTATACAGATCAAAATCATCAACAAATCAACAACCCAAATAAGTAATCGACCAATATGCACAACGAAAATGGAAGTTCATGTATACCTGAACTGAAGCAGAGATCGTGACCTTGCCTCCTCGATTCGAACCAGAAAAGCTGGGTCCAAAGCGAAACCAAAAGAAGGAACTAGGGTTGGCTTGGGTGGAACCAATACTGTCCCATTGCTAGGGTTTATGAAATTGAGAGCGATGGGTGGTCCGGTGACGAAGGTAACAGGTTGGTTCAGAGAGCGAAGATCAATCAATTGATGATACGGAACAAAAACACCTTGATTCTGGTTCGCATATGCCATACACACCACTTCGATCATTTCACAGGAAATCAAGAATCTAAAGAAATCACAAACCTAAAGCAGACAACTTTAATAGGGTTTTTGTTTACAGGTTTTAGCTTTTTGAATTGCAACGGTGTAAAACCGGCGGAGTTATATGGTGCGTCCCGGGTAACACGTAGCCGGTTGCTTGTCCAATAATTGGCCATTTATCCACTAGTCGGCAGAAGAAGACGTCATTATTATGCAGTGGGTCCATAGCATCTTGAACAATAAAAAAGTGAAAAAAATAGAATCATCCTGTTTGATTTCTATTTTCATAATTTACTTTTTTTTTTAAATTTACTTTTTACTTTTTCAATTTTTCATATTATTTTGTTTTCACTAATTTTTTTAATATCTTAAATAATTTTTTTTAATTTTTAAACACATCTGATATAAATACACTTAAAATTAAAAATATAAAAATTTAGTATATTTTCGTATTTTTGTATATTTACTAATTTTCTTTTTTACAAATATTTATCTAAAAAAGTAAAAAAAAAATTATTTGCAATTTTAAAAATATTTACTAAAAATAAAAAATATATATATGAAAAATAAAAAAACTAAATTTTTAAAAAATTAAATTCAGAAAATTAAAACCAAACACACTAAATAGTGCATGTTAATTTAGATTCATTTTTTTAATTTAATAAAATAATAATTTATTAAAAAATATAAGATAACTCTCTTTCTCATCTTGTTTAATTGTTAATTAATTATATTTTTAAATATTATTAAATTTTAAAAAATAATGCTCAATAAGTATTGGATAAGACGAAATGTTAAAATGGTAGTTAAGCTCAATGATTTTACTTTTTATTTTTTGTTGAGCTAGACGAGTCCTATCACAAGATAGCACATTGAATCTTTACTTTTAAGCCCACATCCAATCTAGGCCTAGAGTCTATCCAATTAAGGGGTCGTTTGGGGTGTCCTAAATAAGTGCACTTTATATCTTTTTAGATTAAAAAGTTGAGGAAAAAAATATGAACGTTTGGGTTAACTTTTTGACTTTTTATGAAAATATGTGTATTAAAAAATTGTATAAATTAGTGTGTAGGGGAAAATTAGGATTGGGAGTTGTGCAGCCGTAATTTTTGACTTTTGGTGAATAGTGATAACTTTTTAACTTTTTGAAAACTTTTTTAGCTTTTTGGATTTTTCGAATGATGCCAAACTTGGCCTAAGAATATCAATTTGGATAAAATAAAATTTTAGTTTGGAGACATAAATTTTCAAATCAAATAATGATTCTTTATTTTTACTTAGGTCAAGTTTGACGGTCTAAAAATAATTTATTTTTTTATCTTTTTTTATCACATCACCTCTCTATTTTTTTTGTATATTTTTTCATAAAAAGACAAAAAATATACTTATTTAGATCATCTTAAATAACCCCTTAATAAAAATATACATAAAAATATAATATTATTAATTTTGTTTCTCACCTAATCAATGAAAATGGATCAAATTGGCATCATTTGTCCACCATTAATGTTTCAACATCACATCAACATTCATAACTCAAAATTATCCTAAAAATTAAAAAATTAAAAAATCAAAAATAAAATGGATCCTTATAATTTAGAAAATTTTATTTTCACTCCTTTTATTTTTTTTTAAAAAAGGTGCTAACTGGTGTTATTGATATTGATATATGTATAAAAATATTAAAATATGTAAAAATGTATACTATTATTTGCACTCTTCTCTTCTTCTTCCCTTTTTTTTTTTTTTTTGTTAACATTATTGATTTTGAATGAAATAATTAATAGAACCTTTTTACAAAAATATATTTTTCACTGTTAAGATTTATACGTGATAAAATTTTCATTGAGAGTGCAATTTTTTTTTTTTTAATGAAATATGACTAGTAAATCGTATAGTTTGAATGACATGGCATGACAATTTTTTTATATATTCTTATTGGTCGGTTACATTTGTAATGTGGTATTCATACCCATACACCATAAAGATTGGGACCCCTTTCCCCCACCCCTTTGACTCTCTTTCTTTTTTGATTGGTCACTTTTTCTTTTTTTCTTTTTTTCTTTTTTTCTCTTCTCCTCCAATCACCGCCTGCCACGTGTGTGTAGGGTGACGGGGATTGAAGTTTGAGGGGTCTAAATCACTGCTGATTTCTCAATAAGAGGAATAAGTGGTCATATAAAAGCACGCACCGTAGCAGATAATTTTCTCAAATAAGAAGGAAGGAAGATGAGGTCCAGCTTCTATAAGCATCCACGTGTCCATAACGTGTGGGGTATATGTGTCACCACATAATTTGTTAAAAGTTGACGCCTTTTATTTCATTCAACGGCTGAGATCCTAGACAAGATTATTGGCAGCTATTTTTTTATTTTTTATTTTTCAGCATTACTATACCAACAAAAAATAAAATAAAAAATTTGCCAGCCACGCCCAATAGCGCTGGTTAAGATATAATTTTAACAAAACATTTTATATATTTCATGAGAATTTTTTATAAAATTTCCGATATTAAGATTTTATAAGATAAAATAAATATAATATTTTCATATTAGTTAATATCTCTCAATATTTTTGTAGAAAAAAATTTGACTCCGAGAAATTTCAGCCGACTCAAAGAAATTTCAATCCCGATGCAAAGAAATTTCAATTTTCATAAAAAAATTTCTTTGATTTTACAGAGAAATTTTAAAATTTCTCTGATATGATTATAGAGAAATTTGATCGAGAAACCTTAACTAATAAAAATAAATATCTAGAATCTCTTCTACTATACAAAGTTGGAGATAAATATTTTACTAATTTTTCCTATATTTTATACATACATATATATATATATAGACTATAGTTAGCCATTTTTATACATACATATATATTTTATATATACATATTTCATATTAAGGTCATTTATAGATAGTTAACAATTTTTTAATGAATACCAAATTTTAAGGGAATTATTATTTCTAATTCATCATTATACACATTAGTAATTCTCCATTTATACTTTCCTTTTGTATCTATGTGTGGGGACATATTTTCTGATTACCAGCACGTGGCATGGTGACGCCGATGTGTCAGCCGAGGTGCCACGTACCCTGGTAGTTAAGCCGAGGTAATCTCGGATAAGCCGAGGTCATCTCCGAAGATGTCGGAATCCGAAGATAAGGGACAAGAGTCCTGAAGCAAAGAGGGGACTTAATTAAGATAAGGATAAACCTCTTAGGGAGTTTATCTCTATCTCCTAAAGAGTCCAGAGTAAGTACTAAGATTGGGGTACACAGAAGTCATATTTCTAGTTGGACTTGGATTAAGTATATTATAAAAGAGAGGCACCCCCGTGGGTCTAAGGTAGGTAATTCATACTTTGAGTATTCAGTTTAATACTTGATTATCCTTGAGAAACGTACTGACTTGATCGTCGGAGTGCCCCCGGGTGGAAGAACCACCGCCGGAGCTTTTCCTTTCTGTTACAGGTTGTTGGAGCCATCTATTCTGCCGGTGCTTTGCTGCTGATCACTAAACGGGCAGTGTGATCATATTTTTACCCACACAATTTGGCGCCGTCTGTGGGAACGAAGGAAGAATAGATGGCCAGTAACGGACAGCAAGGAAACGCTGGGGACGATGCTCCTTCTGGAAGCAGCAGACCGATTAACCTTGACGCCGAAGGAGACAATCACAATACAGAAGCCCGTGACCAGGGTCACAGGGAGAACGACGATATCCAGGAAGGTGACACAACAAAAAGATCAAACCAAGGAAAATACTACAATGAAGACAACCTCCAGGTATGGAGGGACAGGTGCCTACGCAGAGACGAGGAAGTAAAAGAATTAGCAAACAAGTTGGCGGACCTCCAGTCGGTCGTCAACTTCATGATGCAGAATAATGTTATGCAACCACCATACCCGCTGCAAAATACGCCGATGCCAGCAACCAACACCCAGAAAGGTGGAGGAAAAACAATCCCCGAGGTCCCTCAACATACCAGGAGCAGAAGGCATTCTTACCGGTCTTCCAGGGAAGTCGGACGAGAAAGGCCAAGGCAAGAAGAGTCCCGAAGGACACAACACATGAAGAATCCAGACCCCAAAGAACATCGACATGTTCAGGGGCAAGTACTCCACTTTGACACAACCCATGAAGAAAGACCCAAACGGACCCACCTCGAGGCCGAGAGCAGTATACCAAAAAGACTAAAATCAAAAGACAGCCGAGCTCCAGGGAGGAGCAAAGAAGACTTAAGGGACTACCTCAAGAGGAGGCAGCAAAATGCAGAGGCCGAGGTAAACTCCCCAGTAAAACCGAAGACAGCCTTCTCGGTAGAACTGGACAAATTTGAACCACCCAAGAGGTTCAGTATGCCGAGGTTCCAAATCTATGATGGTAAGTCAGATCCAAACTTTCATGTTGGGCTATACCTAAATTCAATGGCACTATATAGCGGGAACGAACCATTGCTCTGCAAGGTATTCCCCTCATCCTTTGGGGAAATTGCATCTGATTGGTTCCACAAGTTACCGAAAGGAAGTATAAAGACATGGGAAGGCTTGGCCGAGATGTTTGTGGCCAGGTTCGTGACCAACAAGCTGCAACCCCTGAGGGTTGATGCCTTGATGGCTCTAAGAATAACCAAGGAAGAAGGCCTTAGGGCCTATGCAAAGAGGTACTACGAGGTGTTCAACCGAATACCTGAATGCAACCAGGAAGTAGCAGTCGTGTCTTTCAAGAACGGCCTGAAAGATGACTGCCCACTACGGAAGTCTTTGGCAAAAACATTGCCAAAGAGCATGGAAGAACTCATGGCAAGAATTGAGAAATACGCCAGGGCCGAGGAAGATACGTCGGGAAACAAAGAGGTGAAGCAAGAAAAGGGAAACGGCTCGCCAAAGCGAGGCCGAGTCAACAATGGACCCACCAGACAAGAAATAGAATTAAGAAATAAACAGGCGGTAACCACGGTATTCCGGATCCCAATCCATAAAATCTTGGATCGGATTCGAAATCAACCATATTTCAAGGTTCCGGAAAGAGCACCAGGGGAATACATGGGAAGAAACGTCGGCAGACGTTGCGCCTACCACAATGAAGAAGGGCATCCAACTCAAGGTTGCAGAGCCTTAAAAGCACACTTGGAGGACCTAGTAAGGCAAGGCCTCCTGAGGGACCTGGTCGATGAGGCCAGAACCAGGGAAGAACAAGCAAGGTTGCCACAAGCACCAGCAGCACCCCCTCCCCCAGCACAGCTACCGCAGGCAGGAGAACCGAGGGTGGTCAATGTGATCCACTCAAGGGTCAACGAAAACGAGGTCAGAGGAGAAACCCAGAGGGTAAGACATTTACAGCATATCCACCAAGTTGGGGACAAGAGACATCGGCCAGAAGAATGCCAAGGGCCAACGATAGCCTTTACCGAAGCCGACCTAGAATTGGTCCAACATCCGCATAATGATGCCTTGGTAGTATCCCTCCAGGTTGGGGAATGCCAAGTAAAACGCATCCTAATAGACCAAGGCAGCTCCTGTGATATCATGTACGTCAGATGTTACAGAGAGCTAGGCCTTCACCCCGATGACCTAGAGCAATCCAGCGGCCCGATGGTCGGCTTTAATGGGACGCCGACATGGCCACTGGGTGCAACAAGCTTGGAGGTACAAGCCGGCACTAAAAAGATCAGGACAGAATTCCTGGTTATTGACACACCCTCACCATACAACATCATCCTTGGAAGACCGTGGTTGCATGCAATGGGGGCAGTTCCCTCGACGTTGCACCAACTACTCCGATTCCCAACAGAGAATGGGATAGAAGAAGTCAGAGGGGATCAACTACAAGCCAAAAATTGCTCAATGGCAGCGATAAAGTCCACCTGTAGCATACAGGAGCCAAAGAAAGCAGAAGTTGAAGATGGAGACATGGAAGTCCTGGAAGACGTCGGGAAAGAACCGACCGAAAAAAGCGAAGAAGCGCTAAAAAAAATCCTCATCCAGGAGGGCGACGAAGAACGATTTTTTCTTCTCGGCTCTGGCTTAGCTAAAGAAGAAGAAAAGGAACTAGAAAATTTTTTAAGGGCAAACATAGAGGCATTCGCCTGGACACCCTATGAAATGCCTGGCATTGACCCCGAGGTCACTTGCCACAGTCTGAATGTCGACAGATCGGCAAAACCAGTGATTCAACGAGCCAGAAGGCCGACGTTATTACACGTCGAAGCAGTGGAGGAAGAGGTGGACAAACTCCTTGAAGCCAGGGCCATCCGAGAAGTTCAGTACCCAACGTGGCTGTCCAACACAGTAGTAGTAAAAAAAAAGAATGGTAAGTGGAGGGTTTGTGTGGATTTTACCAGCCTCAACAAAGCTTGCCCCAAGGACAGCTTCCCTCTGCCCAAAATCGACCAACTGGTAGACGCCACTTCGGGACACGAAAGAATGAGTTTTTTAGACGCATACAGAGGGTACCACCAGATTGCTATGTACCCTCCAGATGAGGAGAAGACCGCGTTCATCACCCCGAAAGGCCTGTACTGTTATAAGGTAATGCCTTTTGGGCTGAAAAACGCAGGAGCAACCTATCAGAGGTTAGTAACAAAGATGTTTAAACATCTGATCGGCAAAACGGTAGAAGTTTACATTGATGACATGGTCGTAAAGACCAGGGAGTCAAAGGGTCATCTTGCCGACCTAAAAGAGGTCTTTGACATACTCAAAAGATATCGGCTCCGACTCAACGCCGCAAAGTGTGCATTCGGAGTTGGGTCAGGTAAATTCCTAGGCTATCTGGTAACAAGAAAGGGCATAGAAGCCAGCCCAGACCAAATCAAAGCCATCCTGGAGCTACAGAGCCCAACATCGACAAAGCAAGTCCAAATGCTCACTGGAAGGGCCGCAGCCCTGAACCGATTCATCAGCAGAAGCTCAGACAAGTGCAGACCCTTCTTTAACCTGGTGAAAAAAGCCACCGACTTCCTATGGACAGAAGAATGTGAAGCTGCCTTAGCCGACCTAAAAAAGTACATGACCTCAACCCCGGTCCTTTCTAACCCAGTCCCAGGGGAGGAATTATTTTTGTACTTAGCAGTCTCTGAACACGCAGTCAGTGCAGTGCTAATCCGAGAGGAAAAAGGAGAGCAAAAGGCTGTCTATTATGTAAGCAAGACTTTGGCAAATGCAGAAACAAGATACCTACCACTGGAAAAATTAATGCTGGCCCTGGTAATGGCTTCAAAGAAATTAAGCCATTACTTTCAGGCACACAAGATTGTGGTTCTAACAGAGCACCCACTGAAATCCTTATTGCATCAAGGAGACTTAACAGGAAGGATAGCAAGATGGGCAGTGACACTGGGTCAGTTTGACCTGGAATTTAGACCAAGAACAGCAATAAAGGGCCAAGTTTTGGCCGACTTCGTCGCAGAACTCACACCTGAAGCCATCACACCTCGGGCTCCGTCGAGCCAATATGAGGACCATCCCAATAAGCAAAAAGAAACCCAGTCAAAGACAAAACAGCAAGAGAAAGAAAAGCTCAGACCATGCAGCATCTACATCGGCGATTCGTTCAGACTATTTGTCGATGGAAGTTCAAACCGCCAGGGAGCAGGAGCAGGAGTACTGCTGATATCTCCAGATGGAGAGATTGTAGAGCAGTCCATCCGACTGGGGTTCAAAGCCTCCAATAATGAAGCAGAATATGAGGCATTAATTGCAGGACTAAAGCTAGCAGCAGCAGCAGAGGCAGACGAGGTAATTGTTTTTTGTGATTCGCAATTAATTGTTAACCAGTCAACAGGAGAATTTGCAGCCAGAGACGAAAGAATGTCGGCATATGCAAAGGAAGTCATCCGACTGGCGGCCCTATTCCAGAACTGCAGATTACTCCAAGTCAGCCGAGATGACAACACCCACGCCGACGCGTTAGCCAACCTGGCCAGCTCAATTGAAACTGGAAAAACAAGGACAATTATGATCGACTACATGTCGGCCCCGAGTATAGATAAACAGAGTACCAAACAAGAAACGATGTGCGTGGGCCTTGGACCAAGCTGGATGGATGCAATCATTGCATTCCTAAAAGAGGGGAAGCTACCAGAAGACCACAAAGAAGCACATAAAATTAGGCTGAAATCGGCTAGATTCAGCCTAACAGCGGAAGGCCATCTCTACAGGAGGTCCTTCACTGGACCACTTTTAAGGTGCGTACACCCTTTGCAGGTTGAAGATTTTCTTTATGAAATTCATGAAGGAATTTGTGGAAGCCATGCTGGGGGCAGATCGTTAGCCCATAGGGCCATTACCCAAGGATATTGGTGGCCCTACATGCAAAAGGATGCCGAAGCCTATGTAAAGAAGTGTGAGCAATGTCAAAGGTTTGCACCTTTGATACATCAGCCAGCTGCTGACCTAAACCCAGTATCCAGCCCTTGGCCGTTTGCCCAATGGGGCATGGATCTGGTTGGACAACTTCCCCAGGCAACTGGGCAAAGAAAATATTTACTGGTAGCAACAGACTACTTCACAAAATGGATAGAGGCAGAGCCTCTTGCCAAAATCCGAGATGTGGATGTCAAGAATTTTATTTGGAGAAACATAATCACCAGATTTGGGATTCCAAGAGCAATAGTTGCCGACAACGGAACACAGTTCGACAGCAAACTTATCAAAAACTTCTGTGCGAAATTCAAGATCAAGAACTATTTCTCAACTCCAAGTTTTCCTCAAAGCAATGGGCAAGCAGAAGCGTCCAACAAAGTAATCCTGGATGGAATAAAGAAGAGGCTCCAAGCAGCAAAAGGAAAGTGGGTGGACGAGCTGCCCAACGTACTTTGGGCATATCGGACTACGCCGAGAAGATCAACGGGAGAATCCCCCTTTGCCATGGCCTATGGCACAGAAGCAGTCATCCCATTAGAGATCGGCATCCCAGGGATCAGAACCCAGGGAGTAGAGAATGGCAACAATGACGTACTCTTAGCCCGAAACCTGGATTTACTAGAAGAACGAAGAGAGAAGGCTGCAATCCAGCTTGCAGTATACCAGCAACAGCTTGCCAGAGCTTACAACAAGAAGGTTAATCCAAGGGATTTTCAAGTTGGCGACTTAGTCCTAAGAAAAGTCGTCGGGAACAAGAAGGATCCCAGGGAGGGCAAGCTTGGCCCAAACTGGGAAGGACCCTACAGAGTTACTTCAGTACTTGGCAATGGAGCATATCGGCTTGAAGACAATGAGGGCAAAGCATTGCCCAGACCTTGGAATACTTGTAACTTGAAATTCTTCTATCATTAGATAAACGTCATTGTTTGGCCGATATTATCAATAAAGTCTTTTCAGAATTCTCTCAACATGTATGATTAATGTTTATTGAAGACATATCAAACTCAGGCAAACTAAGCCGATGTTATTCCTTGATCCACTTGTTGAAATTTGTAGCAATTTACAAGTTGGAATCAAGCTGATTCCTTATCTTCACTTGGTGAAATTTGTAGCAATTTACAAGTTGAAGTTAAGCCGATGTTATTCCTTAATTCACTTGTTGAAATTTGTAGCAATTTACAAGTTGGAATTAAGCTGATTCCTTATCTTCACTTGTTGAAATTTGTAGCAATTTACAAGTTGAAGTTAAGCCGATGTTATTCCTTGATCCACTTGTTGAAATTTGTAGCAATTTACAAGTTGGAATCAAGCTGATTCCTTACCTTCACTTGTTGAAATTTGTAGCAATTTACAAGTTGAAGTTAAGCCGATGTTATTCCTTAATTCACTTGTTGAAATTTGTAGCAATTTACAAGTTGGAATTAAGCTGATTCCTTATCTTCACTTGTTGAAATTTGTAGCAATTTACAAGTTGAAGTTAAGCCGATGTTATTCCTTGATCCACTTGTTGAAATTTGTAGCAATTTACAAGTTGGAATCAAGCTGATTCCTTACCTTCACTTGTTGAAATTTGTAGCAATTTACAAGTTAAAGTTAAGCCGATGTTATTCCTTAATTCACTTGTTGAAATTTGTAGCAATTTACAAGTTGGAATTAAGCTGATTCCTTATCTTCACTTGTTGAAATTTGTAGCAATTTACAAGTTGAAGATAGGCCGAGGTTATTGCTTAAGTTTTCATAGCAATATGTAGGTTGTTTAAACCCTAGGGAAGATGCTTAACACTTGTTGAAATTTGTAGCAATTTACAAGTTTATGTTAAGCCGACGTATGATCACCCACTGAGGTATACAGAAAATTAACAGGCTGAAACAAAGGTTAAGTATATTGTTTAATCCTTGTTGAAATTTGTAGCAATTTACAAGTAGGCTAGACCGAGATCACCGTTTAAACACTTGTTGAAACTTGAGAAAAAGTTTGCAAAGTATACATTGAGTAGTATATGTTCTGTGCTTATCAAAATTTATACAAGGTTTGCAGGTCAGTATCTTGCCAAAGTAAAAGCTTTGCAGTTTTACCCGAGGTATGTAACCCCGAGAAGATTGCACAAAGAAAGCAGAAAGCAAGCAAAAATTTCTAAGTATAGAACTACGCAGAAGCAAACAACAGAACATCATAAGATTGAAATATCCATAGCAAGAACAGTTGCAATTACATACTGAAAAAGGCACATCGGCCATAAGAAGGAATATACATTGTCCAGGAATTGAAAAAACAAAGTCCAAAATCCAGAAAAGAAAGAAGGGAAAATCAAGACTCTCGAACATCAGCAACAGCAGGAACTGGAACCTCGGATGATTCAGCTGGAATCTCCTCGGCCACCTTCTCCGCTTGTATTTCGGCATCTATCTCTGCCAAAGTTGTGTCAAGACTTCTTTCAGTCAGAAGGAGGTCAGATGAAAGACGCCCTGAAACAGACTCCTTGGACACTTCCTCAGCATCATCACCCCCCTCATCTTGAGTTAAGTCCATAACCAGTTCAGTGGGAGGAGGGGACTTGACTTCAGCAGCATTCTTGGGCTTTCTCACCAAGGCCTCACCATCATCATTTTCTTCATCTTCCTCCTCGGCCTCGGACTCTGACTCACCAGCAGGAGGAGGTGGAGGAAATGGTAACGGAATAGCATCGGCCTGACGCAATGGCGAGTCAGCAGGAAGGTCAAGCTTCTTTATCAAGGACATCCAACCAAGGGAAAATCCCCTGTTGCATGCTTGCCTGACTTGGAGCTTGTAGTCTTCTGCAACGTCGGCCATACCTTGAGCATAGGCTTTTTCATCGGCCTCTTTGATTTCGGCCTCCTTGGTGGCCAGCGCTTGTTGAAGTTCTTTTTGCGCTTGGACCTTCTGAGCCTCGGCCTCCCTTTTCTCGGCTTCAGCTACTTTTTTAACGGCTTCAGCAGCTTCGGCCTTTTCAAGAGCTAAGGTTTGGTTCTTTGTTGCAGCCTCGGCTTGATCCTCTAGTTTTTTCATTTTTACTTCAAGGGCCTTTAATTCTCTCTTCATTGAAGTCGCTTCCCTCTTCATATCAACCAATCTTTGACGATTTTCAAAGGATTGCATTGAAAATGAATGGGCATGTTGGATAGCCTGAATGCAAACAGAAGTATCAGAAAATTTTCTCAGAAAGAAAAAGAAGGAAGAAACATAAATACAAACAGAAATACTTACTTGAGCAGAATGTTGGAGCATAAGAGCATAATTTTCATACTCACTAAAACTGGCATTTCGCTCCAAGTCATTCGGTAGAAGGAGAGCAGTGCTAAGAGCGACAGCAACATTAATGTCGTCAGCACTCTCGCTAGCCATAATGGGCCTGTCCTCCAGAGATAGATCAGGGGCCCATGGGACGTCGGGCTTCTTTGAAGCCGAGGTCGTCGCAGACGATGACCTTGGCCGCTTCGTTTGTGTAGACCCTGAGGGTTGACCCTCAGCAGATCTCTTGGTGGAGACAGAGGCTGATTTCTTGCTTTCTGCCAGCTTTGAAATAGGCACGGTATCTTCAGCTTCGGCATCTGTAGCCTTGGCCTTAGGCTGAGCCCTTTTTACTCTCTTTTGTTTGGGTGGGAGCATTGTTTGCACTGGTGCGGCTTCGGCGTCAGTTGGAATGTCGGCAAGAAGATCTTGGACGACAGGCTTTGAACGAACCATTTCGGCTGTTTTTACAAGCTTTCTTCGGCGTTTACGTTCTAGAATTGGTATTAAGTAGGGGGCCGAAGTTGATGGAAGATCGGCTGGGTCAGATGTGGATTCTTGATCTGTTCGGGATGTAGAAGCAGTTAAGGTTGTGGCTGTAGGTGGAGAAAGGCTCTTTTTCCTTTTTCTTGGGACGTCGGGTAAGGTGGATTTGTATGTAGGGATGAAGTTTAGTAATACTGGGGCTTTTCGTTTATGGATTGGGAGGCCAAGAAGTGTTTTCAGATCTGTTCCTGGGAAGAAGGATTGGCGAAAATTTTTCGGTGGTTGATGAAGATCTGCAAAGAATCAGACGTCAGAAATAAAATATTAAAATCTTAAGTAAAAACAACTAAGTGTTGACTCAGGGCTCTTACTCTTGCCCTCTGTAAGTGTTCGAGGAAGAGGGTAGAGGTGGACATCTTCATCTGGGCCAAATTCCCAATTTCCAGAGGCAATAAGAAAGTCATCTCCAGCCCCCTTGTTGGAGTCTGGAAGGTCGGCTATAATCTTGTACTGAGTGGATCTCGGCTTAAGGTAATAGACAAAACCCCTATCCTTCAGATCGAGAGGACACATGGTATAACAATATTGAAGGTCGGCTAGGGTGATTCTAAGGTTTTCTTGCCTAGCTAAGGCAATAATGCCGTTAATTACCCTATAGGAGTTGATAGTGAGTTGCATAGGGTTCAGCCTATAGAAATGGAGAACTTGACGAAAGAGGGGATCGAGTGGAAGCCGAAGTCCACATTCGGTAAAAGCAACTATTGGAAAAGGCATTGTATGATCTGTGGGCACGATGGTATCATCATCCCCAGCCAATTTAAGATGAACATCGGCTGGGATAGAGAATTCTTGTCTAAAGTATTCAAGTTTTGTTGGGGTATTTACCCTATGCCTCCACATACCCATTATGTTGGCTTAAACTAAGAGGAATCTGTCTTAAAAGATGGGCGTTTTTTTTTTAAGTTTCCCTAAAGATTAAGGGTTCTACAGACAAATCCCAAATCTATGAACTATGGAGATAAAGATCGAGGGCACAGATCTGGGACAGATACAAAAAAGAAGAAAACAAAGACGAAGTTTCAGATTCAAGAACAGAGGTATAGTTCTCAGAAGCAGTAGAGATACAGAAACAAATCAAGAAACAGCAGCAAAGAGAATGATGGAAAAGCATAGAAGCTCAAAATATAGCCACAAATTCAAGAGACAAATAAATCCCAGACCTCGAACAAAATCAGTAATGGCAGTAGACAGACAAAAGCACATAAAGGGAATTGAAGAAATTAAAAGAAAGGGTCTTACCAGAACAAATGAAGCCAAGGCAGTGCTCACCAAACCCAGAAACCAGTTGCAACAGCAAAGAGGGCTTTTGCAACGAATGAAGGATCAAAAGCAGTTCCAGGAGAAAGTCTGAAGCAGTGGCGGATTCGAAGAAGAAAAAGCTTTCAGAAGGAGAGAGAACGAGAAGACAGAATGAAAAAAGTAAAGGAAAAGAAGAGGCAAAAAAGAGTTTTGTCAAAAATTTGAAACGGCGGCAAAAATAGGGCAATTATTGCGCCAAGGGTAACGCACGCGTCAGACGGCGCAGACGAACGAACAGACAGCTTCCAGGCGCGTCACTGACACGCTCCAATAAAGACGAAACACGTGGAAGAAACAGTTAGATATGCATGACAGCTCATGTGCGTAGGGGAGTACGACCGAAGCCTCGTTCTCCGAAGAGAACACGTCGGCTGAAAGAAGATAATCTTGGCAAAACAGTTTTTTTGAACCATTACTCAGAAAAGAAGTGACAAAATTTCGAACAGTGTAGGTTCCATCACCTCAGAATGCCGAGGTAATAGAACCTAGGGGGCAGTTGTGGGGACATATTTTCTTATTACCAGCACGTGGCATGGTGACGCCGATGTGTCAGCCGAGGTGCCACGTACCCTGGTAGTTAAGCCGAGGTAATCTCGGATAAGCCGAGGTCATCTCCGAAGATGTCGGAATCCGAAGATAAGGGACAAGAGTCCTGAAGCAAAGAGGGGACTTAATTAAGATAAGGATAAACCTCTTAGGGAGTTTATCTCTATCTCCTAAAGAGTCCAGAGTAAGTACTAAGATTGGGGTACACAGAAGTCATATTTCTAGTTGGACTTGGATTAAGTATATTATAAAAGAGAGGCACCCCCGTGGGTCTAAGGTAAGTAATTCATACTTTGAGTATTCAGTTTAATACTTGATTATCCTTGAGAAACGTACTGACTTGATCGTCGGAGTGCCCCCGGGTAGAAGAACCACCGCCGGAGCTTTTCCTTTCTGTTACAGGTTGTTGGAGCCATCTATTCTGCCGGTGCTTTGCTGCTGATCACTAAACGGGCAGTGTGATCAGATTTTTACCCACACACTATGTATTTAGTTTGAAATTTAATTAAGAATAAAAAGATAGTAATGTCTTCGTTTTTTTTTTTTTTTTCTTTGGATAATAATAATAATAGAAGTAGTGTATAATTAAAAATGCCATAATTGTCTTTTTTACTTTTAATTAAAAACAATATAAGGAGATTGACCAATAAGTCTTATATTTTAGACATGTAATCCATATAGTTCCATATTTTTTCTTCTGATCCATTTAGTCTTTTTTGATATGTAATGCCTCATTTACTCACCACATTGGAGTATCAAATTTAAAAATATATATATATAAAGAAATATTTTAGTGTCACATTATACCCACTACGTTGAAATGTCACATTTTAAAAAAATACACTAAAGAGTTTTAAATTTTTTGCAGTGTTATATCATGTCTGTCATGTTAGAGTATCACATGTCACATTTAATAAAAGTATACTAATGAATTTTTAATTTTTTTGAAATGTCACATCATAGTCGTCACGTTGTCACATTTAAAAAAAGTACATTAATGAGTTTTTAATTTTTTTGGAATGTCACATTATATCTGTCACGTTATTATACATGTAACAACCTAGATTTTTAATTATTCTATAGAATTTATACTAATATTATTTAATCTCAGTTCGGAAAATATATAATTTATTATATATGCTTATGTGTAATTTTATAAAATAATACAATTATTAAAAGTTTAGGGGTCAAAATATAAATAATAATAATAATAATAATAGGTGTAGTAATAAAATAAATAATTAATTTTTTGTTGGTATATGATAAAGTGTAGTTTAATTAGAAATTAATTTATTTATATAATTATATTAAAATATTAAGTCAAAGAGTAATTACCTTAAATATCTATTAAAAATAAGAATGAATCTACGAAATTATAATTGAATATGTGCAATAATTTCGGCTTGGCCACGTGTTGGCCACGTGTTGCGTTCATCTCCCGTGATCTAAAGAGGGAAAGAAGAAAGAAAAGGAAAGAAAGGAAAGAAGAAAAGAAAGAGAGAAAGGAAGAAGAAAAAATAGTGGAAATTGAGAGAGTTTTTGATAGTGGAAAGAAAGAATAAGATATTAAAGTTAAGGTGAATTATATTATATTTTGTGTCATTAAAATATATTTTATGTATGTTTTGACTTACTAAAATTTATTTTACACAAGTTATGTTTTATTAGTATATTAATAAAAGTTATGTTTTATAAAGGTTTCAATTACGTGGTTTATCTTCGAAACCCTATTTGCTTAAAAGGAAACTCATGGATATGTTTGTTTATATTTTAAAGAATATTTGACTATGACCTTATAAACAATTATGTTTTGTAAGTACCACTACAGGAGTCCCACGCCTTGGGGGACTTAAATAACTATTGGCTTCTGTTTGACCACTTTGTGGTCCTCTGTTTGTCATAGATCCATTGACCTTTGTTCTGTGCGAACCAAAATGCTGTGCGGAACTAAGTGTTACACTATTGTGGGAGCCACCTCTAGAATCCGTACAAGCCAGCTCTTGAATCCGTACCTCTGTTCTGATTGCCACACTTGTGACCTCTGTTCTGTACTGTGGTTATGGTCATTTACTTACATAATTTATGTATTTCAGTTTCTGCCACTTAAATGATTTGTTTACATAATCTCGGTTTTGCTACTTAAAGGATTATTTGTTCCGACTAAGTTATGTAAATGTTTTGGCCTAACTAACTATCCATAGTTATTTCGTGTCCCTTATACTCTTGGTATAATATTTCTCACTCTACTATGTGCTTATAGTTGTTTACCAATTTTCAGGAAATAATGCAATTCAGAAATAGTTTTTGGAAAGTCTTAGATGCGGGGCTGCGGAATAGTCACACACAGCATGTTTATGATATTTTTCTATATAAATATCGATTTTTTTTGTCAATATATTTTGTAATAAAAATAAAAGCTCCAATGATTATTTTGGTACCCTCATTTAAATATTACTTTCCCTCGCGTTTATTGACTTGTGTAAAAATTGGCCAGAGGTAACCTTAGTTACTGGCCATCACGATGCTTAACCATTGGGTACGGGAAGCGGATCGTGACAATACCTGTCACCTAGTTTTACACACATTTTTCCCTTTCCTTTTTAAATCTCTTCTTAAATTTCCAACCAAACACAGCACTTAAAAAAAAAAAAAAAAAAAAAAAAAAAAAAAAAAAAAAAAAAAAAAGAAAGAAAGTAAGTGCAGTGAGTGAACAAAATCGAACTTGAAGAACCATTTACAGATGCAATTGAATTCGTTAGTTCACATATGAATGTATTTATAGTTTTGTCGTTATGTATTTGGATCTAAAATTTCTGTTATTGTTTTTTCACATTAGAGTTTCATATTATAAAAAACAGCCAACTAAATCAAGACAAATAAAACAATCATAGAATAAAAAATTATTGTCTATTAATTAAAATCCAGATTCTATTATTATCCAACGTGTCAATTGTCCTCATCAATGATGAGTGCAGGCTTGTGAAACTTCAACACCAAGAAAAATATTAAGAAAAAAGACAGAAATATATAATTATTCAAAAACTTTAGACATCCATGATATTTATCACTATAACAAAAACATATTTTAGTGACACTATATAAGTGGCATATTCTTAAAAAATATCATAAAAAAAATATTTAGTGACATTTTTTAAAAAAATGTCATAGAGCCACAAGTATACAAGGCTCTAGTGGCATTTCAATTAAAAAAAGTGTCATTTCACTACAACAAAAATGTCACTACAACAAATTTTCACTTTAGTGACACTACACTAGTACCGTTTTTAGAAAATGCCACAAAAATAAAAATTGGCATTAAATGTTTTAGAAAAATACTACAGAATCACAAACATATAAGGCTCTAGTGGCATTTCAACAAAGAAATGTCATATCAATTTTATGACATTTTATAAAATAATGACACAAAAAATTATGTTCGTGAGATTTACTAATAGATGCCACTAAACTTTAGAAGCAATAGCATTTTTTTAAAAATGTCATGACACTAAGTAGATGCAAAATACTTTTTATGGCACTTAGGTGAAAAGTGTCATAAACAAATATTTTATAGACTTTTGAGAAATGCCACTAAGCCAAAAACTTTTCAAGCTTATAATGGCATTTTTGAAAAAATAAAAAATGCCAATATATTTTCTAAATTTTTAAAATGCAGTAAATGATTAAAAATAAATAAATTAAACTCAATATACACTACAGGAAAAAGTACATTCGGCGATTAAATTTCTTGACCAAAAAAAATTTTAGTAGCCAAAATTCTGTAATTGACGACTAAAAATAAAGTTTGGTCGCTGATTATATGGGTTTTACCAACTAAAAAATTTTAGTAGCTAAAAGTAAAGTTTTTTAGTAACTAAAGAAATTTTAGTAGCCAAAAGTCTACAATTGACAACTAAAAAATAAGTTTAGTTGCCAAAAGTGGTCATTTTTAGCGCGGGAGAACTAAAATCCTAAGGCGGAATTAAATTTTTTGGCGACCAAAATTTTAGTAGCTGAAAGTGCATCTTGAGTGACCAAATCCGATTTTGGTTGGCAAAAGTTAAGTTTTTTAGCAACTAAAAAATAATTAGTAGCCAAAAGTATAGAATTGGCGACTAAAAAATATTTTTAGTCCCCAAAAGTGATCTTTTTTTATTTTGCTAGTAAATAGTTTATTTTACATAAATTATGTTCAATAAAATAATTATGTTTATACATATAGTTTTATATTAATATAGATGTATGTACTATATAAATAATATATGTTGCATATATAATCATGTGGTGCTATGGAGATGTAGTGGGAGAAGTGTGGTGTATAAGATTTATGGTGCAGGAGGTTGGCGGTTCGAGTCTCTGCAAGAGCGGATCAAATTGTTCTACAACAAATTATCGTCACGAATGACACTTGATAGCATCACAAATAGTACCTACCATGACATTAAAGTGTCACTGAAAGGTTTTAGTTTTGATGGTGTAATTACACTTATAAGTGTCACTAACTCTTTTTTTAACGACGCTTGATAATGTCACAAATAATATCTACAATGACATCAAAATGTCATTGAAAGGTTTTAGCCATAATGGTGTAGTGGCACTTGCAATTATCTACCATGGCACTAGTATCTACCATGACACAGATACAAATGACACTTGTTCAAAATGTCACAAGACTAAAAAATGTCACTAAATCAATAATTTTGTGACACTTTCAAATATCATTACACAAAGAAAATGTTATAGTGTATATTTAAAAAATATTATAATACGTAACATGAGAGTGTTTATTTATTTTTATTTGTTTTTCTTTTGAACTCCTCAAAAGTATCTTTTAGTGGAAGCATTATGAGTGTTGTTTTCTCTTTATTTTATTACATAATTTACGAAGAGGGTACAGAAGAGGAAAGCAAGGTGCTTTTTGCTATGAACAGAATCTCTTTTTAAAAGGAGAAGTAAATAAAATAATTATTTGATTCCACAAAATTAAAAAAATTATTAATTGCTTTTGGTGCATTTCTCTGCATCAATCATCATCAATGGTCACCACTCTATAAGTACTGGAATCACTGTAGAAACCAATAAAGTCAACTTGAGAAGCACCCAATAACTTCTACTAAATTAGTTTTTAACTAACATTAGGATATGCAATTAATTAAGTATATATGTGACCAGAAGTTGGGCAACTTAAATTCAAGCCCAACTCTTGTCGCAAACTTGTCTAGAGTTGAGAACTTCAGATCTCTTACTTCACATATTTTTTCAGGAGTTTGTTGAGAGGACTTGTCTTCTTTTTTATTTAAAATATTAAAAGAATTTTTTTTTTTGTCAAAAAAAATATTCAATTAATGCTTTAAAATTACTTTTAATTGTGTATTTGGTTAGAATTTTTTTTAATTGTTTTGTTTAAAAACGATCTAAAAATAATAATTTCATATTTAAAAAATATTAAAAATAAATATAAATATTTATGCTTTCAAATAACATGTTACAATTGCAAAAAAAAAAAAAAAAAAAAAAAGGATTGTTCTGGTCAACCGGCCGAACGACCAGAGGATGTTCAGACAGACGACTGGGTAGACCCAATCTATAAATTCAAAATTCAAAAACTCTACTTTGCCAAACATGCATGTATTCAAATGTGGTCTGGAATCAATTTTTGAAAACTTAAACCAAACATAACATTGAAATATAAGGGTGAAAAATTGATTTGAAACTTAAACCAAACGCAGCCTCAGTTTTTCTTCATAATATTGGTATTCTTGATCCTAGCATCAGCACAACCTATGTGTTTTGTGACTCGTGATGGAACAGTGCCTCACTTATTGCTCCATTGCTCCTTTGTTTGGAGAATTTGGTCGGATTTGTTATCATGGTGGGGTTTGTAGTGGGTTCTTCCAGGCTCTATTGAAGTTCTGTTGTAGTGGTGGGAAGGTTTAAGATTCAAAAAACCATTTTGGAAGCTATGGAAAGTTATTCCATGTAAGGTGATGTGGTCAGTGTGGAAATGAGCTTAAGTTTCAGGACTCTACTGTCACTAGAGAGGAGTTGTTTGACCTGATCAAAGTAAGACTAGCTTTATGGGCTAAGTATAAGATCTTAAATTTGGATTACTCTACCACTGATATGGTATACAATCTTAGCTCTATCAGGTGGAGGGATAGTTAGCAGCAGCCTCGTTCTGTTTTTTGCATTAGCCTTTGTATGCTTTGTTATGGTTGAATTCTCTTTAGCCACTCTTTTGGATAGTGCTGCAGATGATAGGGCTTTGTTTTTGGTACTAACCTAGTTGGAATTATATACATTGCTTTGATGCTTAGAGCACGATTCCTGCATTTGTCTTGCTTTCTTTTATTGATGTTGATGGCAATAGCAGTATACTGCAGTTCTTTTTGTTTAGACGATTCTCTTTTGTTTTTAAGTGATCAGTTAATTTATTCGTTTTTTTTATAGGTGATGGGGTTTGAACACTAGTGTCCGCTCCATGATTGTTCCCAAGTATTAGAGGGATACAGTTATAAGAAGTGCATATCATGTAGCTTGCATGGTCATGGTTTTTGTTTATTGGTTGGTGGGCATCATCTCCATAATTGTCTTCAAGCATTAAAGTTCTATGTTTATAGGGAGTGCATATCATGTAACTTGTTTGGTCATAATGTTTGTTTATTGGTTTGGTAACTATGGTGGCCATTGGGGGTCTTGGAGACAATCAAAATATATGGCTTTCCACTTGATGGTGACCGTGTTGGATCAAAATGAGTATATGGCTCTAAAAAGAGATGACTGGAGGAAAAAAATTCATTTGTCCTCCCATATTGTTTAGATTAGAGCTTTGTTGAGTTGAACTTTATCATTTTGGTTTGTTTACGTTGAATAGTCTATTCTTTAGTTATTATTTGTTAAATATAAATGGAAAATGATTTGTTAAATGAATTTGTTCAGCGATTCCTTGTGGATATTGGCTTGATATTTATCTATATATTTTATTATAAAAGCAAAGTGATTTGTCTCTTTTACGATTTGTTATCCTACAGATATAATTTATTTTACCATGGAACAATTGCCTCTAGTATCTAATGTGTTTCTTACTAGATGGGACTTCTTGTGGGGGTTCAAAGGGAGGAGTTTAAGAATCACTTGGTTAGACTTGGGGATTCGTAACTTGGAGTGGTTTAGTAAGACTTTGCTAAGTAAGTTGCTATGGAGATTTTGCTTTAGAGAAAGAGAGGTTGACATAGGTGAATAACAAAGAGGAAAAAGAAGGTTGATGAACAAGAAATCACAACAAAGATAAGGAAAAGAAAAAGAGCATAGATCTATAGTTCATTTAAAGATAATATTCCACAAAATCATTAATTTCTCTTCATAACTTCAAACTTCATGAAATCACAAAAAACAAACAACTTTTTAGAAAATTATGATTCCGCAAAACTTAAAAAACAAATATAATGAAGTTAGTTCTATTGGAAGTCTTCCAATATTTGCCAAGTCTAAGGGACTTCTTGACTTCCTTTTAAGCCACCAAGGCATCCACTTGGGATTTGGCATGGTTGCCATGTTGACACTTCCTCAGAGGTTGTGGAAGGAGGCAATGGAGAGGAAATATGGGAGGGTTTGGGAGAATTGGTCCACTGGTACAATCGTGAGGTCATATTAGGTGGGTCTGTGGAGGGGTTTAATGAAGGCGTGGGGTGAATTTGCTAAATGAATTGTGGTTTTTGTGAGATGGTTGTAGAGTAAAATTTTGGCTTGATGTTTGGTGTGGTCGTAGGCTCTTGTGGGAGGTGTTTCCCAACTTGTTTGCCTAGTCAACAAGAGCGTTCAATTTAGGCTTGTTTGTTGGTTTCAAATAGTGGATTTGTGTGGAATCTTGGTTTAGTAGAACTTTTGGGAGATTCAATTATTGGAGGCTTTTTTGGTTGTTATTGTGAGAATATGTTCTCCTTTTTCCTTAGAGGATTAGGAATTAGTGTCCTATATCTATTAGACTTCTATATGTCGGTGATGTATGCATGTAGGATTAGAAATTAGTGGTGCTCTATATAAATGATTTATTCTTTGTTCAATTAAATCAATCTAATATACAGTTTTATTCAGAAAACTTACATGGTATCAGAGCCGACTCAGAGTCAGAAGATAGCAAACGGCTTCTAGGGTTTGGTTCGTAGTTCTTCCCTTTGTTTCGTGATTGGTTCTCCCTCGTGACTAGGTCTCTGTCGCCTTTGATCCATGGTTTTGTGTGAGTCCTCTTTGGCGCATCTCTCTACATTGCTGGATTGTGGTTCTTCTCCTCTGATTCGTGACTCGCACTCTCTTGCGAGAGTCTGCTTTGGTTCGCTGTCTCTCTCTATCTCGCTGGTTCTCCTTAAGGCTTCGACATCATCGTCGAGCTCTCTAGTTATCTTTTTCTCTCTCGCGCTCTCTCTCTCTCTCTGGTTAACTCTCTCTCTCTCTCTCTCTCTCTCTCTCTCTAGTATTGTTATTAGTATCTAAGTATTTGACCCAGCTGTGCTAACTTTAGGATTATTACAATTTGACCCCTCTAATTAAATTTATTTTATACTTAGACACCATAAACTTTGCTTTATTACAATGTCGGATACTAAAATCCAAGCCATCAAATACAAACTCACTGGTGGCAATTATGCCTATTGGGCCAGTGTTATGAAGAATTTTATTCTTGGTCAGAAAAAATGGGGCTATGTTTCTGATTCTGTTCTTCGTCCATCGGACCCAAAGGCGGAAGGGTACTTGACTTCCTGTGACACTTGGGATTGTGATAATGCCCAAGTTCTGACCTAGTTTCATAATTCTGTGGATGCTATTGTTCGTGAGCTCCTTTCCGAAGAAACCTATCTTAAGACGGCCAGTCACACTCTACCTTCTTCTGTCTTTTTGGCTCCTGCCAAGCCTTCTTTATTATCAACCCCATCTCCTCATCAGTTTCAGGCCACAACGAAACCCAAGAAAGGACCATTAGGGTCAGATGAGTGTGCTTTCTGCCATCAGAGGGGTCATTGGAAGAACAACTATCCAAAGAAAGGACGTCAGCCTGCTCCGTCTTCTCAGACACAATTTCGCGACCCTACCTTGGGTACTTTCTGACCTCCTGCCGCTTATACTACATCTACTCCGGCTCCCGATCCTGACTTGGCTTCCTTGAGTGCTCAGGTTACACAACTCCATCATATTCTGTCCACTTCTCAGCCATCCCCATCTGCCTCCGCTCTTATCTCTCTTCATTCAGGTTTACTTGGGTCCTCTTCAGGTATCCCTTCTTCGATTTGGCTTTTTGATTCTGGTGCCTCTCATCATATGATTCCTCACATTTACTTACTTTAAAACTGTATTTCCCTACCCGTTCCTATTACTATTAATATTGTTAATGGGTCTGGTATGTCTATTTTATCTATTGGGTCTATCTTACCCTCTGCCATGTCTGTTGTTACTATTCCTTCTATCTTTATGTCCCTCAGTTATCTGTCAGTTTATTATCTATCAGTCAACCTAATGCATCTGGTTTTGATGTTATCTTTTCCTCTTCTATTTGTTGTGTGCAGGATCGGGTGTCCAAGAAGCAGATTGGAACCGACCGTAGAGTTGGAGATCTCTATGTGGTTAAAAGCTTGCATCTCCCCTTAACCACTTCTCCAGCTGCACTTTCCTCATTTCAGTTAGATTCTCAGTCAAGTTAGTTTTACTTATGGCATTCTCGCTTCGGTCATTTTTTGTTGACTGTCTATGGTCTTTAGCTCAGTCAGGATTGTTGGGTAAAATTTTTCCTAGCCAAATTGATGAATGTCGGGGGTGTAAACTTGACAAAATGTCAGCTTTACCATTTAATAAAAGTACATCTATTTCTGTTTCTCCTTTTTCTCTTATGCATACTAATGTCTGGGGACCCTCTCATGTTCTTACTAAAGGGGGTTCAGTATACTATGCGTCTTTTGTTGATGAATGCACCCGTTACACATGGGTTTATCTTATGACTCATAAATCTAACTTCTACCAGATATACCGTACTTTCCAATCTATGATCACTACACAGTTTGGTTCTACTATTAAATTTTTGCAGTCTGACTTGGATGGGGAATACTTTAAAACTGAATTCTGTGAATATGTGGCCAACTTGGGTACCATTCACCAAACTTCTTGTACTGATACACTTGCCCAAAATAGTCGAGCTGAGTGTAAACACCGTCATCTCCTTGAGACAGCTAGGTCTCTCATTCTCTCTGCCTCTGTTCCGGCACCGTTTTGGGGTGTGGCAATTCTTACTGCTGTTTTTCTTCTCAACCATATGCCTATGTCACGACCCAAACCCGCCCCTATGGGTTTAGCACCGTAACCGGCCAGTAATCCAAGATTACCAAAGGCTTGCTTAACAGTAATACAGTAATACAGAGTACAGGGGCTGGCGGAAGCCAATACAGTAAATAAACAATGTCCAATGAGCTGTGACAGTCTGTATGCCAAAAAGACTTTTCATACATATATGCAGTCAGTGACAAAACAGTATGTACATATATACAATCATTCAGTTCAGGGACCTAATCCCTATTAAATAGTACCGTAACAGTCTATACAGTCATACAAAACAGATACAGAGACAGACGGAGAAATTAAAAACACCCCTAAGCCATAACTTGACAGGCTCGGAACCTCACAGTGAGGCACAGTGGTTGGCTTGACAAAACTGGAGCTTAACCCCGACGCTTCTAGCCACGGTCTGGTGCCTATACACCTACATATATATATATATATATATATATATGAGCAGTGAGCTAAAGCCCAGTGAATAACGTAATGCGTAAAGAAATTAAGAATGAATGACCTTACAGTAATGAAAACAGTTCGTTAAATCAGTATATTAGTCATTCAGTCATATGTGGTACATCCATTAGCATAACAGTACAGTGAACAGTAGGTCTTAAAAGACCGAACAGTAAATGATGGCCATCAATCAGTAAATAGTAGTGGTTCCAACAAGGGAACCGACAGAGATCTCTGTAACAGTAGCAGTAAACAGTAGTTGCTAAGGATGCCACAATACAGTTCAGAATATAGGACATACAATCATTCAATTAACAGTATCAGTTCAGAAAGCAGTATAGTTCAATTGTTCAGAAGATAATCATTTTGAACATATCTTTACACAGTTGTTACTCACAGAGTTCTGGGCTACAGTAAAGCTAAAGCGCGTCCCCAGTCGCCAACCCTACACAGTTACAGATTGAACACACACTAAGCTACACAGTTGGGAAAATAATAACTCAATCCCTAATTTGCCTTGGTGTGGTTCTATATCTATATCCTCATTAAGATGTCTTAAACTAGGCCCAAGAATGCCTATGATGGGATGAGGATGCAAAGATGCACTTTAAAAGCATTTTCAGAATTTTCAGAAAACAGGGGTCACGCTCGAGCGTAGGTTACTCCGCTCGAGCGGACATGCAAACAAAGGTTTTCGCTCGAGCGTAGACTTACCCGCTCGAGCATTCTGCAAAACAGTCAAAAGTGCTGGATAGGTGAAAATCACGCTCGATTGGGTGCTCGACACCCGCTCGAGCATGAGACACAATGTCCCGCTCGAGCATCAATTATTCCGCTCGAGCAGACATCAAAACAATGCAAAGTACTAGGAGCACGAATTTCACGCTCGAGCGCCAGTCACCCCGCTCGAGCGTGAGTTCAAAATCTGAAATTTTCGGATTTGAACTTTCAAGCTCAAACCAAGTTCAAATGCATTAAAACCAATTCCTTTGGGCCCTTTTCCTGGAAAACATTTGTAAATACATAGAATAACATGATTCAAAGCTCAATTTATAAAATCAAGGCCTAAAAGGAAGATCAATTCAACTCAATTTGAAACCAATTTTCATGAACATGAAAAACATGCAAACATGCATGAACTTAAATCATTTCAAAGCTTTAAATACAAGTTCAAATGAGCTAACTCTTACAAAAACATGATGAAACCATGGACTATCACACTATTATGAATATGCATGCACCAATTGCCATGAAATCAACATCAAAATGCAAGGATAAACACATGCATGCATGATACAAGCTTTAATCCAACACTACAAGACCAA
The DNA here is from genome assembly GCF_055761805.1 of Camellia sinensis. Taxonomy (NCBI): domain Eukaryota; kingdom Viridiplantae; phylum Streptophyta; class Magnoliopsida; order Ericales; family Theaceae; genus Camellia; species Camellia sinensis. The sequence goes on from NC_138966.1 coordinate 23,282,264, forward strand.
TTCTTGACTTAATCCACTAAATTTGACATGAATCATGTAAGAACAAGTTCAATTCACAAACAAGACGGTAATTACACTACCTTAGGTCTTGTATTCAAGGTCTAGGAGCTCAATTATGCACTTAAGCTTTCAATTCCTTCAAGTTCTCTAGCCAAACCCTCAAGATCAAGTCAATTCTCTCACTCTCTCCCTATGAGGTCGGTTGTAGACAACAAATGGCTGATGAAGTGTGTTTGTGTCAAAGTATGCAAGCCTCTAAATGTGTGAGTTAGTGGCCACTAAGTGGCATTTTGGCAATTAAGTCCACCTAATGCAATTTAGCTTAATTTAATCTAGTTTAATCATACCAAATCACATTTTAACTAAATATGCCATAAAATCACATTAATTCTAAGGATCACAAATGATCAATCAATTTCAGATTCGACCACCGATAAGGCCTTCAATTCGCAATTTAAACATAAATACACAAACAGATAATCAAACAGTCAACAGATAGACATACAATTGAACAGATATACTTAATCAATTCAGTTCCAGATTTCAGTCAATCAGTTCAGTACTTCAATCAATTCAGTTACCAATCATAATCGGTCTCAGTTTAGCAGTAATCAGTGGTTAATTGGTAAACAGTGACGAGGGTTGTTACAGCCTACCCCCATTCTTTCCAGTCGGTCTCCTTATGAGGCTCTGTTTTCTCAACTTCCTAATTACTCTCTCCTTCGTGTGTTTGGATCTGCTTGTTTTGTCCTTTTACCCCGCAAAGATAGGACCAAACTTAGTGTATGGTCTGTCCTATGTCTTTTTTTGGGTTGTAGTCTCACTTAAAAAGGTTATCGTTGTTATGACCCTGTTTCGTGTCGCCTTTATGTCTCCCGCCATGTTGCATTTCTCGAATGTCTATCTTACTTTCAGCTTCCTCCTCTCACTGCCCCAGTTTTCAAAGAGGATTTGGTTCATATTGATCTATTTCCTTCTAAGGTCCCGTCTGATGAGTACATCTCCACAGTTCCTCTTGAGCTTGTTCCATCTTCTCCTCCTACTTCACCTCTGACTGCTTCTCCTCCTTTGTCTTATTCTCCTCCTCCGTTGTTAGTTTATTCTCGTCGCAAGGCTCCTCTTCCACCAGTTGTCTCCACTCCTATTGCTAATCCTCCTATTTCTGACGACTCTGATCCTGCAGTACATTGATATCCTTCTCGAGCCCGTCGTCCTCCAAACAGGTTAGGTTGGTCTAATACTTATTTTTCTGCTTCCTATCGTACCTTTTTATCTGTTATTCACTCTTTTGTAAAATCTGTCTTACAAGGAGGCCTGTCAAGATCCTCATTGGGTTCAAGCTACGGAGGATTTTGCTCTACAGAAAAATAATACTTGGGAGTTGGTTCCTTTGCCTGCTGGTAAGAATCTGGTTGGTTGCAAATGGGTCTACCAAATCTTGGGTTTCATTCTTCTACTTCTGACTCTACTTTATTTCTAAGACATACCTCGGCTAATTTTGTTGCTCTCTTACTATATGTAGATGATATGATCATCATTGGCTCTGACTTTTCTACCATCTCTAAGGTCAAGTAGCATCTCTTCTGCACCTTCGAAATGAATGATCTGGGACCATTGCGGTATTTTCTTGGTATTGAGGTGGCTTCTTCTCCCAAGGGTTACTTTCTGTCCCAGGCTAAGTATACTAACGAGGTTATCCATCGTGTCGGACTTACTAACACTAAGCTTTTTGATACCCCCATTGAGTTTAATGTAAAGCTCAATACTACTGATGGTGTTCCTTTAGACGATTCTACGTTATATCGCGAGCTTGTGGACGGTTACTCGCCCTGATCTTGTATATGCTGTCCATGTGGTTAGTCAGTTTGTTTCTGCTCCTCGCTCTACACATTGGGCTACTTTGTTTCGGATTTTTCAATATCTTCGCAGTACTATCTTCCGGGGCTTACTATTCTCTTCTACTTCTTGCTTAGACTTGGTGGCTTATACTGATGCTGATTAGGCTGGTAATGTTAATGATTGTAAATCTACTTCTGGTTTCTTTATATTTCTTGGCGATTCCCTGATTTCTTGGAAAAGCAAGAAACAAACTGTTGTTGCCCGTTTTACTGCCGAAGCTGAGTATCGTGCTATGGCTCATGCTATTACTGAAATTATCTGGCTTCGTGGTCTCTTGTTTGACTTGGGCGTCCCTCGGTCTTCCCCAACCTCTCTCTATTGTGATAACTGAAGTGCTATTCAAATTGCTCATAACACTGTCTTTTATGAACGGACAAAACATATTAAGATTGATTGTTATTTTGTCCATCAGCATCTACAGTCTAGCTTTATCTCGCTTCATTTTGTCTCTTTGGCTCTGCAACTTGCTGACTTCTTTACCAAGACTCACAGCACTGCTCGGTTTCGATTTTTTCTTGACAAACTCTCAGTGTTTTCTGCTAAAACACCTTGAGTTTGAGCAGAGGTGTGAGAATGTGTTCTCCTTTTTTCTTAGAGGATTAGGAATGAGTGTCATATATCTATTAGATATGTCAGTGATGTATTCATTTAGGATTAGGAATTAGCGGTGCCCTATATAAATGATGTATTATTTGTTCAGTCAATTCAATCTAATATATAATTTCATTCAGAAAACTTACAATTATATGTTTTTGGAATCTAGGGTTTAAGGGACAAATCAGGACACTTTGATCTGGCATAGTTCAAAGAATAGTGCTCATTATGGTGAAGCAATGTGTAGACGCGCCCGCGGAGGGGGACCTCGCTGCTACAGTTCGGACTCGCGATTTTTTGTTTGTCGCGGTTCTTAATCTGAACCAAAGAGTCCAAATCTGGCAAATCGTTTTGAGAAACAGATTTTTGAAAAAGTAGTGCCAAACATGGACTGCTTTGCCAGATATAGAGTCGCCACCTAAATATTTTTAAAATGGGAAAATTTAGGAAACCCTGACTCGGTGCCGAAGGCCACATGTCCGTCATCACCGGAGTTGTCTCGGCTCGGGAGCTTGGGTACGATCGGGGAAGGTCAGCTATGAGCACCCCCTTTCGCCCGGTCCGAAGACCGGCCTCTGCTAACCATGATATCCGATTTTGAAAACGTTATGTGTTCTTATTCCATTTATTAGCCTAGAATTACTATGTTATGCGCGCAGCAAACAAGTATAGACTAGATTGTCTAATTCGGAAAGAAACATTGCATATCCGTTTGTTTTGAAAATGCTTTGGAATTTGCTACTCGCAAGTAGGCTAAAACACGGATTTTAATGAGTTTTTCCAACTCAAACAATCCAACCTTCACCCACAGGCATTCAAACAATTTAATCTCACGTAAGCATTTAGCCGCATGGCAAGCATACTGTCATGTTAACATTCACACGCATGCGAGATGCTAAAGCGAAAATACTTACATTGTACTCCGTGCCAAAACAGTAAACTAGTTAGCAAAACATGCGTGTCCTAGTTCATGTTAAATTGCCTAATGCAACACATACAAGATGCAATTAGATAGGCTCGGCTAACCTAAGCATGGCATATGAAATGCGATCAACTGTCACATATTCAATTTGTGATTTGAAGTACAAATGCAGTTAGCGTGATGTACCAAGCCTAATGCATGCAGTACAAATGCATGAATGCACACATGCATAGCATAAGGTATGCTAATTTTAAAGATGCCCTAATCTACCATCATAAGCAGGTAAATAACAGGGAAGAAAGAAGTGGGGATTGGAAGACATGCATCACACACACGCACACTTATTACATATTTACCCTCACTCGGAGGGACCAAAATAATAATACAAATTAATTAACTACGCAAGCTAATTAAATATTACAAATTGCTTAATTAATTAACGAATTAACTAAACTAAAGAAAAACAGTAAACCGCCTCGGGGCGAAGGCCAGATGCAACACATGCTCGGAACTGTCTCGGAATCGCACTGCCATGCATAATTTGCCTCTGTTTTCTCTGCTCTGCTCCTCTGAAAACTGCCAAAGTCTCAGGGATGCCTCTCAGGACACTAGGGGATATCATCGGCTGAGCAGAATTTCCACCGGCAGTAGCATTTAGTCACCGGCACAAAATAGATCCATCGGCCATCGATTGACTGCCGGTCGGCACTAAATACTACCGGCCGGCAATAAATTCCTGCAGAACTTGCAACTCACAGCAGCAGAGGGCAAAATCTTGCATGGCAATGCAATTCAAGCAATTTATGCACCCATCACATTCCTTATCAGGTTAATGACTCAAAGGAGGATGTGCCCCAATTCTCGGACCACCAATCACGCATTTCCATGCATGATGGCCCAAAGAATCAAGTGTGCAACTTTGATTTCAAATGCATGCAAGCCAAATCAAATCAAACAAGGCCCAATTCCTATCATCAAGTCAAGGAACAAGGCATGCATGCAAGATGCAATGCGACCTAGGCACACAAGCTAAGGATGCAACGTGGCATGGCAACAAACTTATGCAAGCATACAAGCAAACATAGGGGCATGCAAATGGATGCAAAGATGGACTTATGCATGAATTAGGCAGCTCTAAATAGGCCTAAAACAGTAGCCAAAACGCTATAATGAAGGACCAAATACATGCACACATGCACCTAATTGAAGGCCAACACTTAAGCACAAATTGAACAACCCTCAAACACATTTGAAAGGGGGAATCATGGACTAATTAGCATGCAACATAAGCATTGAAATCATGCTAAAACATGGTGCCAAACCAAGCAATAAATCAAACCAAATATGCAACAAATGGCCTAAGTGCTCAAAACAAACCAATGGAGCATTGGACTACACTAAGCAAGACCAAACAGGGCATGAGCTTATTGACCAAAAACAGAGTTTTGGGACATTAATACAAGGCCTAAGGATCACTTAGATGGCATCCAAATGACTCAAAACAAAGGCATGCATAATCACCAAAACATGGAGCATGAGATGACAACCTTACAAGGCATTAAAGGGACATCAAATGCGAACTATCAAGCATACAATAAGGTCTGAAATGGCATGGTGGATGGTCCCAAATCACCAAAACAATGCAAGGATGGCATGCTATACATTCACATACTTAAGGCCAACAAGCCGGAATGCAAAGGGGCTATATGATGCATGCCAAAATCGACCCAAACACTTATGGACAGACCTAAAACATGGCAAAATAAGCACATAATCTTCACAAGACTAAGCCTAAAACATGCTCCAACAAAGGCTAACAACCTAAAGCATATTAAGGCATAAACAAGGCATTACATAGCAACTATGCTAAGCATGCATGGAGTACCAAAACCAAGTAAAAACAGAGGCATAACATGACATATTAAGCATAAAAAGCAGCCAAGTCATGGTCAATACACCCTCAAACATAATGCTCTCTCAAGAGGCCAAAACATGCCCTTTTCAAGGACAACAAGGAGAGGGGGTGGCCCTCTCCTTCTTGGGACTTCAAGGCATCATCTTCACCACTGAAATCCCTCAAGATTTCAGTGGTGAAGAGACCCCAACACCAAAATCCCGGAGTTCACACAAAATGGCTCAAAATGAGGCCTTTCAAGGCCTAAGAGGGGTCAACCACCCTCAAACAACAAAACACTCTTAATAAACAATAAAGAGCGCCTAAAAACAGAACTTTTTTGTGTTATACAATAAGCACGAAAACAGCTCTAAGATAGGTAGAAAATCAATGCAAAAATGGGGAAAAAGGAGACTAGGTTCTCACCCTTGAAGACCCCTTCACAAATGGTGCTCCAATGGCCTCCTTTGGCTTGAATCCAACACCAAAACTTCAAAATCAGTCCCTTAGAACCTCAGTTCCAAGAGGAAGGTGAAACACTAGGTGTTTGTGTGCAATAGTAAGACACAAAACACCTAGTGCACAAAAGAGAGGGAAAGAGATATAGGATGTGTATCTAACTCAAACCCTAAAACCAGAGCTTAACCATGGCTGTCTAAGCTCTCAAAAAATCTTAAAATGTCTAACCCCTCAAGCCAAGAGACCAACCTCTCTCTATATGGCACTTCTTGTCTTGTAAAGCTTACAAGACAAGCTTTACAAGAGGGAGATCCCTCCATACACGTGTATGGAGGGGAGCAAAAGCAAGACAGCTGTCTTAAAATATCTGCAAAAGAAGATGCACAGTAATCGGCCGGCCAAAAATGCCATCTTGGCCAAAAAGAGTGCCGGCCGGCACTAAATAGTGCTGACCGGCAACAAATAGTGCCGGCCGGCAATATAGATTGCCGGTGGCAGCAAAAACCAGCCGGTGGCCTCTAGCCACTGCCGGTGGTGGGTGGGGATGGTCTACAAGCCCTACCCTGCCTCTCAAAGGCAAAACACAAGTGTTTGGTATGAAACCAGACACTAAACGGTTGAGTTCGGAGATCCTGAGGCAGGGCGCGCGAGCCGAGGCCTCCGGGAACTCCAAACGAACACAAACATGGATAATCACCGAGTGTTCAAACGGTGACGTCCAAGTCTTGAGGACGGTCAAAAATGGGGTGTCTACAGTTGCCCCTCTTTGACAGAACTCGAAAGTCATAACAGTGACGGGAGTGAATGTCAAAGCCAAGAGACGACCCATTTTTGACAAGGCCGAAGACTTAGACAAACATGCAAGACAATCAAGATATGCGCCCGAAGGCAGGGGCAAAATGCAAGACAATGCACGAAGCCGAGCATAACTTATGATCATGCAAAGAAAGCTGTAACGAAGCATACATGCGACAGTTTTAAGCTAGCATACACCAAACTACACTACAATGCAGAAAGGATGTAAGAGAATTATGCAATTCTCAATACGGCTCACTCGGGGGATACAATACCTGTGCGGCTCGTCTGGTTGCACCAACCTCAAATGAACCGTACATACAATATCGTTCCTGAAAAGAAAACAAACTTAACAGGTGCAATATTGTTAGCAACATGCATGACAATGCAAAACGGATGCAAAACGGATGCAATATATACAAAACAATGTATAAACAATGCAAATGAAGATGCAATGTAATTGAAATAATGCAAGCTACATGCAAAGCATTTGAATCATGATCCAATCATGAGCGGTTCGAAACCATACCTATGTCAAATAGATTGATGGAGGTAACAAGTCTGTCTACCATAGAACGGTCAACTGAACTATGAGCATTGTAGATAGACGCAAGAACAAGTATTGGGTGGAATTGACATAAGTGAGGAAACGACCCGCTGGAGAAAGGACTACGATCCTAATGCCGGATGCAAAAATTACACTACAATGTAATATATATGGATATGCTAGGAAGATGGCAATGGATATGGCACGCAGGCCAAACCAAATCTTGCCTAGGAAAGGTATGTACGCATACAGGTCATGTGTAACACAGAAAAGGTGCCGCAACCCTCAACCAACATGTCAGCGTGGAATCGGCGCGATACACATGCAGAACTGTGTTTTAACATGATCAGTAAGGGCACATACCGAACCAAGCTCAACCTGGAAAGGCGCAAGCCATAGATGGAAGGTGATGCAATGAATGCATGCAATCTATAATGCAATGGATATGGCACGCAGGCCAAACCAAATCTTGCCTAGGAAAGGCATGTACGCATACGAGCCATGTGTAACACAGAAAAGGTGCCGCAACCCTCAAACCAACATACCAGCGTGGAATCGGCGCGATACACATGCAGAACTGTGTTTTAACATGAAAAGTAAGGGCACATACCAGACCAAGCTCAACCTGGAAAGGCGCAAGCCATAGGCGGAGGGTGATGCAATGAATGCAAGCAAACTACAATGCAATATCTACAAATATGCAATGGAATGGATATTTACAAAATGCATAACAATGCAGTATGATGCGACCTACTGGGGAAAATGCAATGGATGCATGCAAGCTACAATGGGAATGCATGACAATGCATGTGATGCAACGGCTATGATTGCAGTTTTCCCTATCTTACCAATAGGGCGATATACTAGGTTGGTTCAGTATCCAGAACTGAGGCGCAGACATGCTGCCTCAATCTATGGGGCTTCCATACAGATTTCAAGCCGAGGGTACACCCCTGGGTATTTAAACCAGACTTTAGTCTCGAAACTCCCGAACCTTTGCGTTCTAGGCATAAGCCGTTCGAACTCTAGTTTCCACCGTCCCAGTTGGTCTTCTAGGAACTCACCGTAAACATAGGCAGGTGGCTTTACCAGACCACCGAAAGTCGTTCGGGCACGACAAACACCAAAGGAATTGCACCTTTAGAGGATTTAAGGTCTCCTAGACCGGGATGCAAAATGTATGCATGACAATGCATGTTTTTTTTTTGGTTTTTTTTTTTGAAATGCAAATGATGCATGAAATACATGTTGCATGGAATGCGCGACAACACACGGCTTAAGACATGCATGTATGATGCAAATGAACTGCGCACATCAATGCGCCAAAGGTTTTGCACCTTCCAAGGATTTAAGGTCTCCTAGATCGTGTGTATTTAAGGTCTCGCCAGACCGCAGTGCACAAGACAGTGCGATGCGCAGAACAGCGCGAGTGAAATACAATACACAAAACAGTGTGACAGTTTGAAATGCACAAAACAGTGCGATGATTTGAAATGCACAAAACAGTGCGACAATTTGAAATGCACAAAACAGTGCGACGATTTGAAATGCACAAAACAGTGCGATTGATATGCGATACACATGGGGCAACTTTGGACCTTGTACAAGTCAAAAGGATACGAAAAGGATACACCTTGTATGAATTGGAGTGCCACGCACAGAAGACACGACCTGAGGTCAAAACGGAGGCCGGTTGAGCGTCGGAAATGCACTTTCTTGCACCTTCTTGAGCTATGAAGACCCAAAACTTCTCACATGGCCTAAACAAGGCTGTGGGAACATCACCGGCCGGGAGGGGATGCCACCGGCTATCCACCGGCTGAAGAATAATTCCATCGGCACAAAAAAGTGCCGGCCGGCACAAAATATTGCCGACCGGCAAACAGTTGCTGGATCGGGGCAGATTCGACTTTTCACTCTGGGCATTATAAAATAGGGTTCCCAAACCCTAGTGCCGCACTTCTCTACCACCGAAAACTCTTGCCCTCTCTCTCTAGAGCGTTTTTGTCTCCCCGTTTCTCCATTTCTTCGCGTTCTACGCCCGTTTCGTCGTCGGATTCGCGATTTTCTTCGCGTTTCGGACATTTTCAACCGATCACATTTTTGTTTCGGTGCCTCGTTTGGCGTTCCCGCCTTTTCGGGGTTTGTTCCCCTTGTTTTCCTCTTCATTTCCGTGCCTTTTCACAATCCAGCCTTCCCGGCCATTTCCGACCCTCTCGGGAGTTGACCTTTCGGTTGACTCTTAGCATTCCGGCCCGGTTTTCCTTCCTCCGGCCATTTTCTCATCATTTTCGATATGGCGGACGATATTCCACGTGGCGGGACTCCCCCGGACCACGAGATGGATCCCGGGGTCGAGCTCCTACCGTTGAGCGAGCGCCCGTTCGACCCGGCGACCTACCGACCGGCGATCCATGTTCTGCCCCCCGACGGCCTGCGTCAGTTCCGGAGCTTCGAGAGGCATGTGGCGCCCGAGCTATTGCTGCGTGAGCCTACCTCCCACCTTTCATTCGGCACTTCCGAGGTAACTCTCTTTCTTCTGCTTTACTTTCCGCAATGTAGGATACAAAACTGTCATAGTTAGCTGTACTCTTTAACTGCTTGAATTTGATATACCGTAGACTGTAGTTGACTGTAAACATACATACAACTGACATCTGCTCGAGACTGACACATGCACACACACTGCACTAGCCCTGAATCACTCAAACACACTGCACTCACTGTATTTCGACTGCATACACACTGGCACCCAGTATTTGTCTGAATCTGTCAAATTTGCACACAATGCTATATTTGTTCTGAAACACCCAAACACGCTGACACATCACACGTTGTAGTTCACTGTAAACACACCGGCACCCGGTATTTGTCTGAATCTGACAAACTTGCAAACATGCTTCATCTACTTTTTCAAAACTGCATTTTGAATATTGTCTTGCAATTGTTATTTTCGGTTTACAGGAGGGTTCCCATACCATTCGCGGGTATGGGAATACTGGCGCTCGGGAGTGGTACGGTGAGCTCCCTGATGCAGTCTGGCGCATCGTGGATCGAGCGGGTTTCGGCGCCTTTTGCCGAGGACTCTCCAGGCTTTCCACATGCAGACCTCTCCTCGCCACTCTGGCGAAGAGGTGGTGGGACACCACGGATTCTTTTCATTTTTCCACTGCAGGGGACATGACGATGACCCCTTATGATTTCTTGATGCTCACTGAAATCGGGGTGGGGGGTGATCCGATCCCTTTCGACATTGACATGGATGAGTGGACCGCCGCTCAGGTCCATCTACTGGGGGAGGCGCCACCCCTAGCTCGCCCAAGTTTCGTCCGATACTCCTGGTTCGAGGTCCAGTTTCGAGTCCAGCCCGTGTTGGAGGAGGAGGCGGAGATGACCCAGGAGGACGTGGAGAGGTATGCTCGCGGTTTCCTCATGTTCCTGTTCGGGACTACCATCTTCGCCGATCGGGCGAACACCATGCCTCTTTGTCTTCTCAGCGCACTGGTGGACGTCCGGGACATCCTGCACTATGATTGGGGTGGCGCTGCTCTGGCCACCCTTTATGGGTACATGAGCTCGGCTTCGCGCGGCAGCGGCCAGCTACTTGGAGGCTACTGGCGGGCTTGGGAGGTACACTTCTTCTCCGCTTTTTTCATTTCTGTCTTGTACTTTCTGTACTCTGTACACTGCACACACTGTAGTCTGCTTTACACTTGCTGTATACTGTACACACGGCACACACATACATTCTGCTTTACACTGACTGCACACGGCTCACACTGTACACTGTACACTGTACACTGCACAACACACGGCTCTGCCATTTCTGCTTTATTTTGCATTCTGCTTCAACTGATAAATGCACTGGTATTTATCTTGCAGTTGTGGGTTTATGCCTACTTCCCTAGGCTCGCTCCTGTGCCAGTTGCGGAGACTCCTCTGGCCGTCCCGTTTTCGAGTCGCTTCGACGGGAGATGCACCCGGCGACCACGGGAGACATTCGGCTTCTTCCACCGATACTTCGATACCATTACCCCTGCCGAGGTATGTTTTACTTGCAGTTCATTTAAGCTTCGCTCTCCCACTGTATATTTCAGTAACAGTAGATAACAACTGTCTGTCACTTTCAGATCACATGGCGGCCGTGGGCTCCCTTGCCGGCGGCGATGCGGGATCGGTTCGCTGGTGCGGAGGAGACCTTGCATTTCCGGATCTTGCTTGAGGGCCCGGTCTGTCGGGCTTGGTACCTGGGGGAGCATTTCCTACGCCAGACCCTGGGGTTACCTGAGCAGATAGTCCCGGTTCACCCCCCTGCAGATATGAGGGAGACCGAGAGGCTCACCAGCGAGCAGATGGATGACTACACCATTGGCTGGGAGGAGGCCGGCTTCAGAGGCACCGGAGACTATCGGGAGTACGTGCAGACATACCTGATGCGACCTCTGAGCGGCCGTCGAGCAGAGGGGGCCAGGCCTGTGGCATCGGCGGCTGGGGCCGGAGCGGGAGTTGGAGTAGGGGCTGCGAGGAGGGCCCGAGTCTGCGGCAGGGGCGGAGTTCAGGGAGGATGGGGGACTGGCTGGCCCGCCCTGCCTGCTGTATTGACTTTCCAGGGGCAGGGTGGGTCGACCTATCAGATCCCCTTCGCCCCTCCACCGGCTGGTCACGAGTTCATCGATGTCCCCGATTTACCTCCGGTATGTATTACTGCATTTTGTACAGTCATTTCATTTTCAGTCCATTATATATTCCACAGAATATTGATGCATCTGATACTTTTGCAGGCTTCTTCTGGGTATACCCGTCAGTCGTTGGCGATGAATGCCTCGATGATGGGGATGCTTCAGCGGACATTTGATCTCCTGGCCCTCTACAGCATACCGGTATGTCCTTCTAACACTGGCCTCAAACCATTCATACACTGCTTTACATAACCTGATGCACGGCACAACACCCGATACACTGATCTCACAGCATCTGATACACTGCATACACTGCATTCTGTACTGTACCCTACACTGATAAACTGCTCACGGCATCCACACGCTGTACTCATATACTGCATTCTGCACTGATAGACTGCTCACGGCATTCTCATATTGTACTCATACACTGCATTCTGCACTGATAAACTGTCTACAGTATACTGATGCATTTCCCTTTTGTGTACTTTTTCAGCCTCCTTTCCAAATTCCCATGGCAGGAGGTGCTCCAGCTGGACCTTCTGTCCCGGCTCGAGGGAGAGATAAGGAGGGCCGAGTATTCCCTCGCACGAAGGCGGGGCACACTCATGTCGGGAGTAGCTCGCGAGCTCCAGTCCCGGACGATGATGATGATGACGAGGAGTCAGAGGCGGGGTCAGAGTCATCAGAGGAGGAGACCGGAGGAGGCACTAGCTCAGGCTCTGACGACGATGCTGATGATGCTCCTGGACCCTCGTCCAGGAAGAGGACTAGGACGGACTGACGGCCTCCCGGAGTGCTCGACATGGATGCAGATTTTTGCTATCTTTTCTTCTTTGTACTTTTCCTTTTGTTGGTAGTTAGATTACCTTGTACTGCCGCAGGCAGATTTTTGTTTCCAAAACTTGTACATTTGAAAAGATAATGAAATGAAACGGACTTTTTATCTGAAAAAGTGTTTACATTTACACATCTCATGCATTGCATCGCATCTCATCATGTTACACCTCAATGTAAACGAAATTGATTGGTTGTCTGAAAATTGAACACTCGCACTGTAATAATCAGATAACTAAACAGCCAACAGCAAAATAACCCAAGCAGCCCACTGCCTGATTCTGGACATACAGCCCTTACTCGGTTGGGGGATTAATCTGCATACAGCCTGTAACACAGCATTCGTTTCATTCTGCACACGGCGAACTTCTGAACAAACGGCCCAATTTGACAAGACGGCCTTCAAGGGTGAAACCGGCTAGGGTTGAAACACAATCAAATATAGAGAATGGCACAACATTCTGAGCATAAACGATTTTTGTAATTGGATACGGGTTTTTCAAACCGGGGTATCGAGCCTACAACTGAACGCAGCGGGGAGGACTCATTTATAGGTACACGACCTAACACAACGAGACACGCTCGAAAAAGACCTAAAACAAAGGTTGAGATATACAAAACAAAAGACACGACATACAGACGCGTTAGCGAAGACGGGGGACCTCGGACCACGAGGAGCCAGTTCGATCTGGGTATTGTTTCCCGCCCTTTCTGATTTGTGATTCTCACATCACTCGGCTCTCGAGCTCGGATTTTTTCTCAAAACCCTTTTCCTCACTTTTCTCTCAACTTACACCTCTTTATTCTTCATTCTCTCATTTTTCATCCCTCCCCGGGGTGATTGATGGATAAATAGAACGGTGTGGGTTCATGCTCAACACCGTTAGCTCACGGCCATTTTTTCTGACGGGTAGAGCGCTCTTCTGGCAAGTACGTCGATGACGGGGGAAAGATAGAACGCCTGGCTCAACTGTGCCCCTAGTTCATCATTTTAACCATTCTTTGTTTTTGCTTTCTACTAAAACAATTTTGATCAAAATGAGAGTCGGATTAACGTACTTGTTCGATTTTTGATTTGAAAAGCATGCAAGTCAGGCAGCAAGCACTGAAAATTTTCCTTTTTGGGTCCAAGACAATGGTCCAATTTTGGGAAAATTGAATAGTTTTCGAGAAAATAGTCAACCTCAGTAAAAATTTTCAAAAAAAAAACTATTTTTGCAAACAATCAATGCTCAACAAGCAGGGAACTTACTCTTTGAGATGCGCAACCTCGGATCGGAGGCAATGGAAAATTGCCCCTGGTTTGAAGGGGGGTGGGAGGCAACGGAAAGTTGCCCCTAGTTTGAATGGCGTCTCACGCCGGCTCGTGGCAACGGAAAGTTGTCCCTTGTTTGGGATGATGCCGCGGCAATCCGCAGACAGTCTTCATTGGCGGCGGTCGAGCTCCTGGACACAGCGATGACGAAGACGGTCACGACAAATATATGGACACAGTCGCCTTGGAAGCGTTGGCGACTAGACTTTGGGATGGAATCGAAACCATTGCATGGACTGAGACGCTATGAAAGCGTTGGGGGCTGGACTTCATGATGAAGTTGCCTACGTATCCCAAACATGGGAATCAAGCCTCACGTAGTTCCGGTTAAGGTACACTCGGGTATTTTAACCTTCACTTTTTAGGCTCTCACTTTTGCCAAGGTGCCCGATGCGGGTTTTCAACCTTGCGAGCTTCTTTTATTTTCTTTTGTTCATTTCTTTTTTCTTTTCTTTTTGCATTTTTTGTCTTTTTCTTTTCTTTTCTTCTTTTTTGTATTTTTTGCTTTTTTGCTTTTTTGTATTTTTCTCTTGCTCTAACTTTTGCCTGGGCCGCCCTTCCGGGTTTTCGGCCCAGCGAGCCTCTCAAAGGGTAAAAGTGTAGCAAGTCCATGTCAAATGGTTCCTGAACTGGAAGCCCCTCTGTGTCTAGGAGAACGGCTGTTGCAATGATTTGCAGAAGAATGCATCCCGGTTGCTCCACGAGCTTCTTCCGGCGAGATTTACTCCTTCCGATTCGGCTTTGGTGCCTCTTCCTCGAGGGCTGCTTCGAAACTAGCCATACAGACCTCTCATGGCGTTTGTCCGTTGAACTTTCTGAACGTTCTGAACGGGTTCAAAGTCGGAAAACAAATGAGTTGAATCTTGAGGCTGAGAGAGATCCTAGGCCGCGCGACCTCAAGAGGGATTCCACACAAGTCTTCACAGGGCCGCGCAAAACATTTGTTTTTGAAAGTTTTTAAGAAAGTGACAAATCGCTCGCGCCGAAGATAGTGTGGAACCAATCTGGATCAGGCCAGGATCCTTCTCAGTACTCACGCCGACAAGCATGGTTTCATTCATTAAAAGGCTTAGCACGCCTCTCTTTCTCTCAAAATGATCAAAATTTTACAAAACCCGAGGAAGTCCTTCCTCTTCGTTTTCATCACCGCAGTGTTCAAAAGGTTTGTTTTTTTTTGGAAAAACTTAGGTTAATGCAATGAGTTTGGCGCGCAGGAGAGCAGGCGAGATGTACTGTCAGCCCAATCAAATTCTCTGGCCCTTATGCTGAAAGCAAGCATGAAGTTGAGATAGCAACAGCTGTTCCGTTCGGATTGATTTGTGTAACTGGCTCCTTGGCAGAAACAGACTCAAAACAAAAACAGATAATAACAAAATGGCGTTCGGGACAACAACCCCAGAATCACCTAGTATTATATACAAAGGGGACTGACTCGATACAACAAGACAGACCCTTAAGCAAAAGACTGACTCAAGACAAAGAGACAGACTCAAAACAAAAGACTGACTCGATATCCAAGCCAGGATTTACAAAACTCGGTTTCACCGATGCTCAAAAATGCGTGCCAGACGCTACATCCAAAATACACCAAATGTCGCCCGCAGGCGGTTCACTTCACATACTCGCAGTATCTGAGCCCTCGAAATCCAACAATTGGGTGGTAACTGACTTGGTTGAGGTGGGTGGAAGGATAACCTTGTTGTCGATCAAATCCTGCACTTCATGACGAAGGCGGGAACAACCATCGGTACTGTGACCGGACTGTTGGTGGTACGCGCAGTACAAGGTAGCATCATGCGTGGCGGGGAGATTCTTCGGGAGTGGCCGAGGCTCCAAAGGTTTAAGATGCCCATTCTTCGCCAATATTAGTAATGCCCTAGACAAAGGCATGTAGAGATCGTGAAAGACCCTGCGCCCTCGGGGCAGGTACTTTGAAGTTTGAGGATTCTTGCCAGATGCGCTAGCAAAAGGGTCGGCTGGCACTGCCTTGGCTTTTTGAACCTTTCCCGTTGCAGGGTTGGGAACTACAGGAATTGTCTGGGCATGACGGGGCCCATCCTGATTTTCTACCTGGCTTGAACTGCCTTTGATCGGAGCGGGGAAAGCATCATCCACAGCTTTGATCATGATCGCAGATGTTTGTTGCTTGTTCATCCCTCTGACTTTCAGAGCCTCGACTGCCCACAGCAGTTGTTCGATAGGATCGGCACCTACCTTTGCCTTGTCTTTTCCTCTGGCTTCAGCCTGATCAAGGGTCTGGGTTGGTGCTGGCATGTCGCAGTTGTAGCTGGAAGCCACCTCTGGCTGGCTGAGCTCTATCACAATCCGCCCCAGTAGCGGGGGCTCCTGTGGTACGAAATTCCCGGCATACGGCGCCGCTGGCGGTGAAGCCGACATTCCGTAGGCCAGATCAGCCACGGACCTCTGGAGGTCACCTATCATTCCCATCAATTCAAAGGTGGTGGGCTCACGAGCCTGGTATAACTGGGGAGCCCAGACCGGGTGCACAACGGGCGACCTGGGTAGGTGTGACATACTAATGCTGGCCTCACTCTGCGGAGCGGTCCCCTGCTCCAATGCAGCCGTCATAACCACAACTTCTTCTGAATTTTGTGCTGCCATAAATCCTGCCTCGGCAAGGGGAGACACTGGCTATTCTGTATCAACTCTGCGACTCTCTGAACCTTGAAAGGAGAAACAAATAGCATTTCAGCCCCAAATGGATCAAACACGGGTGTAGCCGAACAACTGTACCCTACTGCTGATCACTGTTCCCAGAAATTACTGTTCCCAAAAACCGAACCGGATACCCGCAGATAACTGATTCTTATAACTGACACTGATACTGGTGTCCTCAGGTCTGATACTCAAACTTGCAAACTGACATGTACTTTTCCTGTAGAAACACATTCTAGAAGCACATAGCAAGTAAAGAGAGCTCAATCACCCCTATGTTGGGGTAGGGTTTCCCTGTCCTATTTTGTCAGGAGCTAGGGTTTCACTACGCACACAACGGTTTTTCAAACAACCTAACGTCGGGTAAGCAACCTGTCCTATCTTGGAATGGTCACTATGGATCCGAATATGTACTAGGTTGAATGGTCAAAAGGGGTGCCCTGGTAAAAACCGGGGTTTGTGTTCCCATGCTGTCAGAGCCCATAGCCGGTCAGCCTTATGGACATGTCTTGACAAGACAAGCCTCCGGCAAACCGTTCAGGAATGGCAGATGGCAAACACTGTGTTCCTAGGCGCACCAATGCACATGCAATGCAAAGAAACACATAAATGAGATCAAAACAGGATATCATGAGTTCGAGTCAAGCTCTCTAAAAATCCCCAGCAGAGTGCCAGAAACTGTAGACGCGCCCGCAGAGGGGGACCTCGCTGCTACAGTTCGGACTCGCGATTTTTTGTTTGTCGCGGTTCTTAATCTGAACCAAAGAGTCCAAATCTGGCAAATCGTTTTGAGAAACAGATTTTTGAAAAAGTAGTGCCAAACATGGACTACTTTGCCAGATACAGAGTCGCCACCTAAATATTTTTAAAATGGGAAAATTTAGGAAACCCTGACTCGGTGCCGAAGGCCACATGTCCGTCATCACCGGAGTTGTCTCGGCTTGGGAGCTTGGGTACGATCGGGGAAGGTCAGCTATGCGCCCAGTCCGAAGACCGGCCTCTGCTAACCATGATATCCGATTTTGAAAACGTTATATGTTCTTATTCCATTTATTAGCCTAGAATTACTATGTTATGCGCACAGCAAACAAGTATAGACTAGATTGTCTAATTCGGAAAGAAACATTGCATATCCGTTTGTTTTGAAAATGATTTGGAATTTGCTACTCGCAAGTAGGCTAAAACACGGATTTTAATGAGTTTTTCCAACTCAAACAATCCAACCTTCACCCACAGGCATTCAAACAATTTAATCTCACGTAAGCATTTAGCCGCATGGCAAGCATACTGTCATGTTAACATTCACACGCATGCGAGATGCTAAAGCGAAAATACTTACATTGTACTCCGTGCCAAAACAGTAAACTAGTTAGCAAAACATGCGTGTCCTAGTTCATGTTAAATTGCCTAATGCAACACATACAAGATGCAATTAGATAGGCTCGGCTAACCTAAGCATGGCATATGAAATGCGATCAACTATCACATATTCAATTTGTGATTTGAAGTACAAATGCAGTTAGCGTGATGTACCAAGCCTAATGCATGCAGTACAAATGCATGAATGCACACATGCATAGCATAAGGTATGCTAATTTTAAAGATGCCCTAATCTACCATCATAAGCAGGTAAATAACAGGGAAGAAAGAAGTGGGGATTGGAAGACATGCATCACACACACGCACACTTATTACATATTTACCCTCACTCGGAGGGACCAAAATAATAATACAAATTAATTAACTACGCAAGCTAATTAAATATTACAAATTGCTTAATTAATTAACGAATTAACTAAACTAAAGAAAAACAGTAAACCGCCTCGGGGCGAAGACCAGATGCAACACATGCTCGGAACTGTCTCGGAATCGCACTGCCATGCATAATTTGCCTCTGTTTTCTCTGCTCTGCTCCTCTGAAAACTGCCAAAGTCTCAGGGATGCCTCTCAGGACACTAGGGGATATCATCGGCTGAGCAGAATTTCCACCGGCAGTAGCATTTAGTCACCGGCACAAAATAGATCCATCGGCCATCGATTGACTGCCGGTCGGCACTAAATACTACCGGCCGGCAATAAATTCCTGCAGAACCTGCAACTCACAGCAGCAGAGGGCAAAATCTTGCATGGCAATGCAATTCAAGCAATTTATGCACCCATCACATTCCTTATCAGGTTAATGACTCAAAGGAGGATGTGCCCCAATTCTCGGACCACCAATCACGCATTTCCATGCATGATGGCCCAAAGAATCAAGTGTGCAACTTTGATTTCAAATGCATGCAAGCCAAATCAAATCAAACAAGGCCCAATTCCTATCATCAAGTCAAGGAACAAGGCATGCATGCAAGATGCAATGCGACCTAGGCACACAAGCTAAGGATGCAACGTGGCATGGCAACAAACTTATGCAAGCATACAAGCAAACATAGGGGCATGCAAATGGATGCAAAGATGGACTTATGCATGAATTAGGCAGCTCTAAATAGGCCTAAAACAGTAGCCAAAATGCTATAATGAAGGACCAAATACATGCACACATGCACCTAATTGAAGGCCAACACTTAAGCACAAATTGAACAACCCTCAAACACATTTGAAAGGGGGAATCATGGACTAATTAGCATGCAACATAAGCATTGAAATCATGCTAAAACATGGTGCCAAACCAAGCAATAAATCAAACCAAATATGCAACAAATGGCCTAAGTGCTCAAAACAAACCAATGGAGCATTGGACTACACTAAGCAAGACCAAACAGGGCATGAGCTTATTGACCAAAAACAGAGTTTTGGGACATTAATACAAGGCCTAAGGATCACTTAGATGGCATCCAAATGACTCAAAACAAAGGCATGCATAATCACCAAAACATGGAGCATAAGATGACAACCTTACAAGGCATTAAAGGGACATCAAATGCGAACTCTCAAGCATACAATAAGGTCTGAAATGGCATGGTGGATGGTCCCAAATCACCAAAACAATGCAAGGATGGCATGCTATACATTCACATACTTAAGGCCAACAAGCCGGAATGCAAAGGGGCTATATGATGCATGCCAAAATCGACCCAAACACTTATGGACAGACCTAAAACATGGAAAAATAAGCACATAATCTTCACAAGACTAAGTCTAAAACATGCTCCAACAAAGGCTAACAACCTAAAGCATATTAAGGCATAAACAAGGCATTACATGGCAACTATGCTAAGCATGCATGGAGTACCAAAACCAAGTAAAAACAGAGGCATAACATGACATATTAAGCATAAAAAGCAGCCAAGTCATGGTCAATACACCCTCAAACATAATGCTCTCTCAAGAGGCCAAAACATGCCCTTTTCAAGGACAACAAGGAGAGGGGGTGGCCCTCTCCTTCTTGGGACTTCAAGGCATCATCTTCACCACTGAAATCCCTCAAGATTTCAGTGGTGAAGAGACCCCAATACCAAAATCCCGGAGTTCACACAAAATGGCTCAAAATGAGGCCTTTCAAGGCCTAAGAGGGGTCAACCACCCTCAAACAACAAAACACTCTTAATAAACAATAAAGAGCGCCTAAAAACAGAACTTTTTTGTGTTATACAATAAGCACGAAAACAGCTCTAAGATAGGTAGAAAATCAATGCAAAAATGGGGAAAAAGGAGACTAGGTTCTCACCCTTGAAGACCCCTTCACAAATGGTGCTCCAATGGCCTCCTTTGGCTTGAATCCAACACCAAAACTTCAAAATCAGTCCCTTAGAACCTCAGTTCCAAGAGGAAGGTGAAACACTAGGTGTTTGTGTGCAATAGTAAGACACAAAACACCTAGTGCACAAAAGAGAGGGAAAGAGATATAGGATGTGTATCTAACTCAAACCCTAAAACCAGAGCTTAACCATGGCTGTCTAAGCTCTCAAAAAATCTTAAAATTTCTAACCCTTCAAGCCAAGAGACCAACCTCTCTCTATATGGCACTTCTTGTCTTGTAAAGCTTACAAGACAAGCTTTACAAGAGGGAGATCCCTCCATACACGTGTATGGAGGGGAGCAAAAGCAAGACAGCTGTCTTAAAATATCTGCAAAAGCAGATGCACAGTAATCGGCCGGCCAAAAATGCCATCTTGGCCAAAAAGAGTGCCGGCCGGCACTAAATAGTGCTGACCGGCAACAAATAGTGCCGGCCGGCAATATAGATTGCCGGTGGCAGCAAAAACTAGCCGGTGGCCTCTAGCCACTGCCGGTGGTGGGTGGGGATGGTCTACAAGCCCTACCCTGCCTCTCAAAGGCAAAACACAAGTGTTTGGTGTGAAACCAGACACTAAACGGTTGAGTTCGGAGATCCTGAGGCAGGGCACACGAGCCGAGGCCTCCGGGAACTCCAAACGAACACAAACATGGATAATCACCGAGTGTTCAAACGGTGACGTCCAAGTCTTGAGGACGGTCAAAAATGAGGTGTCTACACAATGATGGATGAGTTTTGTCAACAGAGACTTTTTCAGGTTTCCCTGGTTGGTCCCCATCATTTTGGAATTTGCCCTGCTAAGTTTTAGTGTGTAGTGCTCATTTCAGCGAGTAGCAGCACTATTATTGTCTACAATGGTGGAATGACGACAAAAAGGTGATCCGTGACAGTGAGACCAAGCAAGGCAGCAATGGTGCGGTCTTTTTTATGGCAGTAATGTCCGAGAAGTTTGGCTTCAACACAAAACATAGCATAAATTTAAATCATTGTTATTAATTTCTTCAAAATCTCTTAAAACCTATTATGCATGGGTTATTTATAGGCATTCTAAATAAAACTAATTAATATAAAACAACCAATAAATAAAAATATAAGGTAATGCTTAATAAAGTAATAAATCATAATCTTCAATTCATCTTTGTCCTCTGCCTTTTTTGTTCTTATCAAAGGAAATGTGATGTTCTGATATATACAATTGTTCTTGTAAAAAATAGCAAAAATGATAGATGTTTTGAGGAAATTTTTAACACCGTGACTTTGAATTTCTCACTTTTATTTTCATCTGGGCCTTGTTCTGCTTTTGGTTGGCTGTGTTCTACTTGTACACTTAGGCCTCGTTAGGCAAGTACCTATTTTAACCTAAAAGTCAAAAAGTTACTAAAAAAATTAGAAAGCCTATAACTTATACAAAAAAGTCAAAAATTCCATTTTCTCTCTACTTTTTGTATATCTTTTCGTAAAAAGCCAAAAAGCCACCCTAAACATACTAATTTTTTTTACCTCATATTTTAGCTAAAAAGCCAAAAAGTTACTAAAATAGTCTATTCCCAAATGAGGCCTTAGAATCGTGGGGTTGAGTTCACTAGTGTAATATTTTCATAAAGCTGTGGTATTCAATTCATGGTAATTTGATTTGCAATTTTTCTTGCTTCTTTATTTTTTATTTTTATTGTATTTTATTTGTTTATTTATTTATTTATTTTTGCGAGAGGAAAAACTTAACCTTATTTAAGTACTGAATGGATGTCCAAATCAATTGTATGTTTCTATTTGTGCTTGATTTTCTTAGTGGCCTAGTGGGAACCATGCTGATATGATGAGTGTGCTACTAGTAAAATGTTTGATTGAGAAAGAGTCAAATATCTGACTTATAACTTCATTCATATTGAATTACTGCTATATTCTCACTGTCTACCACAACTCATTTCAATTGTTTTGTGTGCTTGCACTCCTCTAATCTTGTCATCTCTTCAACTTCTACTTTCACCTTGAAAGCTAGGATTGGATGTTTATTTCATCTTGTCTAGAATATCCATTCTTTGTTCATCTTGAAGCACATCTCTTCAAGTTACCTGATTTTACTTTCATTGGCAACATCGTTTTGATCTCTTCATCCATTTTCACATATACAACCATTTATTATGTTGTCAATTACCAAACAAGATTGATTTGAATGAAAAATGCAACTGCTGCTGCAATGGCCAAGGAACCAAATGTCTTAATTTTGACTCTTCTAGGGCTTACCTAGTGTAGACTGCTTTTGGGTGATTGTATGCATCCTTACTATTGACTCAAAATAAGGGTTGGTGGCACCTTGGCACGACATTAATAAATCATGATGTATGGATGCTTGCAAGATATGGAAATTCATTTTAATATATTAAGCAATCACTTTTTTCCGATCTTATTTAAGCACTAAGATTCCTATGAAAGGCTCTTGATGTTAAGAAAGTGTAAATACATGTCGGCCATGTTTGTTTGGGCGGACTGGATTAGCATTTCCATGACTAATAGTCGTAGGACTACGAATCCGTTGGATTATGTATCCTATCTTAACTAATAGTCAAGTTTAAAATAATTAGTCTCTACTTCAATTGTTTAACCAAACATCGGATTAATAATTTTATTGGACTATTAGTCCAATCCCAAGCTCATGTCCACCCAAACAAACATGACCGTCATGTGTTAGATAGCTTGATACACATTATTAGGCCAATTTTTGGATTATTTAGTGATCTAATATGGTTTAAAGCTATGGTTCTCAAAGGCATTGGGCCAAGTCTCGTAATTACTTGTTCGTCTGTAATATTTTTTTATTGTATAATCTTTTCAACTCAATTTGTAAGCTCATTTTTTTATCTTGATATACATTGTTGAGGCTATTTTGTAATCCAACACCATGCATGTGTTTTTGTGCATGATATCATTTTCATTCTTGCGTTAACAAAGTTACAAGCGGGAACCCCATCAAAAGTTAATGTGTGCGCTTGCTGAACTACAAACTACGTATGTCTCTTTGCGTGTTGTGCTATTTTTGTGCTTCAGTATTTCATTCTTCTATTCTTGATTTTTGTATTGACATGCATATAAACAGGGGCGGAGGGAGCATGTGACCAGGGGGTCACGTGCCCCCTGGATTTTGGGAAATTTTTTTTTTTTTTTTTGCAAACATAAAAAAAAAAATTAAATAAATAATTACAAAAATATTATTAGAGTGAAATGTTAATGACATTTTAAAAATTATGAAAACAATAATAGTTGTTTTGATTGAAAATGAAGAG
This sequence comes from Camellia sinensis, assembly GCF_055761805.1. Classification (NCBI taxonomy): domain Eukaryota; kingdom Viridiplantae; phylum Streptophyta; class Magnoliopsida; order Ericales; family Theaceae; genus Camellia; species Camellia sinensis. The sequence goes on from NC_138966.1 coordinate 23,305,898, forward strand.
ACTATTATAAATAAGTCATATTAGCTATGAAATTTTTTGAATGTAACGACGATGTCATTATTGGTGATATGCAAGTATAAGTAATCTCACTATAAAGATATGAAATTTATTAGATTGTTAGTTACATTTGACATATGAGGTTCATTATTTATGCGTTTATTTACCATTAGTGGATGATGTTACATACCAGTGATGACGTGGTATTACTATTATATTGAATTTTTAATCAAATTTTGTATCAAAAAATAATTTATCATATATAATTTATTTTAAGGCTTATATCCATTTTTTTTGTATTGTCCATGATACACTAGTTACAAATAATATTTTTTTTGATGTTTCCTGAAATCAATCGTAAAAAATTTACGTGAAATATTTTTGTAAAAATTATTATAATTAGTAAGTGCCCCCTCTAAATTAATTTTCTGGCTTCGCCATTGCATATAAAGTTGCTTAATGTTGTGTTTGGTTGAGAAATTTAAGAAGAGATTTAGAAAGAAAAAGAGAAAAGGTAAGTAAAATGTAAATAAGATATACTTACATTTCACTTAGTTTCATACACCTTTTCCATTTTTATTTCCAAGTACCCTCTCAAATCTCTCGACCAAACGTAGCTAAAATGCGCCTCTAGCCCTATACTACTTGACTGCATCTGATTTCTTCAATTCTCTGGTAGATAATCTGTTTTCTCAATTGTTTATTAGGGTGCACAGCTTTGCACACACTATGCTCAAAATAGAGTTGGCAAATTTGGGCCCACATGCAAATTTGATCATTCGATGGGAACACTGAGTTATAGTTCATCTGCATCTTGTCTTGCTGATATGCCAGTTGCTCCTTACCCTGTTGGATCTTCCATGGGTACTCTGGATCCATCATCTTCTTCAGAGTTGAGGCATGAACTTATTTTGGGGTCCAACAAGGATGGGCTTTCAACCAGGATGTCTTCTTCGACAAGCACATCTAGTGGTTCGGTTGGTTTGATTGTATCGAAGAGTGGGCTCTCTTCTCATCCTAGTGTTCAGCAATCTGATCAGGCTTTTGCCCCTTCAATCACCAGCAGTAGTGCGAGTCAGGGAGGTGAGGTTCACACATCAATCTAAACGATATATCATGGCAAAACCCTACTTGTTCCTCTCCAAAATTCATGAACCGCGCATTACTTTTTTGGGCAATACCTCTAAATACGAGGCTTGTTTTCAGTCATCATGGTTCCATGATTCAGATCTAGCACACTGTTGCTCTAATCATGTCTGTTCTCATATAATCTTTATATGCCCTCCTCTTCTTTCGTCTTGAATAAGCGATGCCCAACTTCAAAATCGGGCAAACCATATACTGTTCTCAATTTTCTTCCAAATAACCAAGAAGAAAAGGCCCACTTCCATTAGACAATGTTGCACCATCTCTTCAATTTTGGAGTTTGTTGTGTTAATTGATGCTCTGAAAAAGATTAGTACTACACCTCTCTTCCTTCCATATTGTCTTTTGAACCTCTCGAAAACTGGGACCAAGCTTCCAATTCAACTTAGGAATGAAATTTGTTGGACAAATTAAAAAATACTACTAGTTCAAGCACACCGTCACTTGCTTTTCTGGACCCATATGATAATTTCTGTTAAATCATATTCATCTGGGTAGGGTGTGACCCACATCACACCAAATTTTTGCATGGGATTGAGATAGTGGGAAAAATTTAGGGAAAGGGGATTCTTTCCTCCAAAATTCTAGGCACTTTTGTATTTTTGTGAGTACATAATAAAGACATAAACAGAGACCATGCTGTGAGCATTAGGTTGGTCTAATACTTGTTTTTCTACTTCCTATCGTACTTTTTTATCTGTTATTCACTCTTTTGTAAAATCTCAATCTTACAAGGAGGCCTGTCAAGATCCTCATTGGGTTCAAGCTACGGAGGATTTTGCTTTACAGAAAACTAATACTTGGGAGTTGGTTCCTTTGCCTGCTAGTAAGAATCTAGTTGGTTGCAAATGGGTCTACCAAATCTTGGGTTTCATCCTTCTGCTTCCGACTCTGCTTTATTTCTAAGACATACCTCGGCTAATTTTGTTGCTCTCTTACTATATGTGGATGATATGATCATCACTGGCTTTGACTTTTCTACCATCTCTAAGGTCAAGTAGCATCTCTTCTGCACCTTCGAAATGAATGATCTGGGACCATTGCGGTATTTTCTTGGTATTGAGGTGGCTTCTTCTCCCAAGGGTTACTTTCTATCCCAAGCTAAGTATGCTAACGAGGTTATCCATCGTGCCGGACTTACTTACACTAAGCTTTCTGATACCCCCATTGAGTTTAATGTAAAGCTCAATACTACTGATGGTGTTCCTTTAGACGATTCTACGTTATATCGTGAGCTTGTAGGTTGCTTAGTCTATCTGACAGTTACTTGCCCTGATCTTGTATATGCTGTCCATGTGGTTAGCCAGTTTGTTTCTGCTCCTCGCTCTACACATTGGGCTGCTTTGTTTCGGATTTTTTGCTATCTTCGCAGTACTATCTTCCCGGGCTTACTATTCTCTTCTACTTCTTGCTTAGACTTGGTGGCTTATACTGATGCTGATTAGGCTGGTAATGTTAATGATTGTAAATCTACTTCTGGTTTCTGTATATTTCTTGGCGATTCCCTGATTTCTTGGAAAAGCAAGAAACAAACTGTTGTTGCCTGTTCTACTGCCGAAGCTGAATATCGTGCTATGGCTCATGCTACTACTGAAATTATCTGGCTTCGTGGTCTCTTGTTTGACTTGGGCGTCCCTTAGTCTTCCCCAACCTCTCTCTATTGTGACAACTGAAGTGCTATTCAAATTGCTCATAACACTGTCTTTTATGAACGGACAAAACATATTAAGATTGATTGTTATTTCGTCCATCAGCATGTACAGTCTAGCTTTATCTCGCTTTATTTTGTCTCTTCGGCTCTGCAACTTGCTGACTTCTTTACCAAGACTCACACCACTGCTCGGTTTCGGTTTGTTCTTGACAAACTCTCAGTGTTTTCTGCTAAAACACCTTGAGTTTGAGCAGAGGTGTGAGAATGTGTTCTCCTTTTTTCTTAGAAGATTAGGAATGAGTATCATATATCTATTAGATATGTCAGTGATGTATTCATTTAGGATTAGGAATTAGCGGTGCCCTATATAAATGATGTATTATTTGTTCAGTCAATTCAATCTAATATACAATTTCATTAAGAAAACTTACAATTATATGTTTTTGGAATCTAGGGTTTAAGGGACGAATCAGGACACTTTGATCTGGCATAGTTCAAAGAATGGTGCTCATTATGGTGAAGCAATGATGGATGAGTTTTGTCAACAGAGACTTTTTCAGGTTTCCCTGGTTGGTCCCCATCATTTTGGAATTTGCTCTGCTAAGTTTTAGTGTGTAGTGCTCATTTCAGCGAGTAGTAGCACTATTATTGTCTACAATGGTGGAACGACGACAAAAAGGTGATCGGTGACAGTGAGACCAAGCAAGGCAACAATGGTGCGGTCTTTTTTATGGCAGTAATGTCTGAGAAGTTTGGCTTCAACACAAAGCATAGCATAAATTTAAATCATTATTATTAATTTCTTCCAAATCTCTTAAAACCTATTATACATGGGCTTATTTATAGGCATTCTAAATAAAACTAATTAATATAAAACAACCAATAAATAAGCATATAAGGCAATGCTTAATAAAGTAATAAATCATAATCTTCAATTCATCTTTGTCCTTTGCCTTTTTGTCCTTATCAAAGGAAATGTGATGTTCTGATATATACAATTGTTCTTGTAAAAAATAGCAAAAATGATAGATGTTTTGAGGAGATTTTTAACACCGTGACTTTGCTTAATGTTGTGTTTGGTTGAGGGATTTAAAAAGAGATTTGGAAAGGGAAACGGAAAAGGAAAGTGAAATGTAAATAAGATATACCTACATTTCACTTAGTTTCATACACCTTTTCCATTTTTATTTTCAAGTACCTTCTCAAATCCCCCAACCAAATACAGCTAAAATGCGCCTCTAGCCCTATACTACTTGACTGCATCTGATTTCTTCAATTCTCTGGTAGATAATCTGTTTTCTCAATTGTTTATTAGGGTGCACAGCTTTGCACACACTATGCTCAAAATGGAGTTGGTAAATTTGGGCCCATATGCAAATTTGACCATTCGATGGGAACACTGAGTTACAGTTCATCTGCATCTTGTCTTGCTGATATGCCAGTTGCTCCTTACTCTGTTGGATCTTCCATGGGTACTCTGGCTCCATCATCTTCTTCAGAGTTGAGGCATGAACTTATTTTGGGGTCCAACAAGGATGGGCTTTCAACCAGGATGTCTTCTTCGACAAGCACATCTAGTGGTTCGGTTGGTTTGATTGTATCGAAGAGTGGGCTCGCTTCTCATCCTAGTGTTCAGCAATCTGATCAGGCTTTTGCCCCTTCAATCACTAGCTGTAGTGCGAATCAAGGAGGTGAGGTTCACACATCAATCTAAACAATATATTATGGCAAAACCCTACTTGTTCCTCTCCAAAATTCATGAACCGCCCATTATTTTTTTGGGCAATACCTCTAAATACGAGGCTTGTTTTCAGTCATCATGGTTCCATGATTCAGATCAAGCACTGTTGCTCTAATCATGTCTGTTTTCATATAATCTTTATATGCCCTCCTCTTCTTTCATCCTGAATAAGCGATGCCCAACTTCAAAATCGGGCAAACCATATACTGTTCCCAATTTTCTTCCAAATAACCAAGAAGAAAAGGCCCACTTCCATTAGACAATGTTGCACCATCTCTTCAATTTTGGAGTTTGTTGTGTTAATTTATGCTCTGAAAAAGATTAGTACTACACCTCTCTTCCTTCCATATTGTCTTTTGTACCTCTCGAAATCTGGGACCAAGCTTCCAATTCAACTTTGGAATGAAATTTGTTGGACAAATTAAAAAATACTACTAGTTCAAGCACACGGTCACTTGCTTTTCTGGACCCATATGATAAGTTCTGTTAGATCATATTCATCTGGGTGGGGTGTGACCCACATCACACCAAATTTTTGCATAGGATTGAGACAGTGGGAAAAATTTAGGGAAAGGGGATTCTTTCCTCCAAAATTCTGGGCACTTTTGTATTTTTGTGAGTACATAATAAAGACATAAACAGAGACCAAGCTGTGGGATACTAAAATTTCTGTGGAAAAAATGGTAAAAATGAGGTTTAATAGCTCAAGAAAGGAACAAAATAACTAGGTGCGTACATAATACATATATTTAAATTAAAAAAAAAAACAAAAAAAAAATCAATTCAACAAACAAGAAGTCATTCGCTATCATGATTCAGGGGTACTCATTGATTGGAGTGAGTTTATTTTAGGGGGGTGCCACATGCACTAATTAGTATACTAATTAGTGTACCAATACTAGTTATGACATTATTATTGACCCCACTCATTATACAAATTACAAATACTAAAAACATCTTAAATTATGTCACATCATCAATTGGTACATTACTTAGTGCACTAATTGATTGATGCATATAGCATTAGTCCTTATTTTAAGGCTATGCAAAAATATCTTTCAATTCACTAAAATCGTACTAATGGGTACCAATTCGCATCTATTTAATCGTTAATTACAAATTAAATTTTGAAATTTATAATACACTTTCAAAATTGTTCAGTCATGCTATAATAAATACATATATTTTTTTAATCTCTAATGAAGTATCAAAGTAAAAATGAGTGTGAGAGAGATTTAAGATGTAAAATTTACAAATTAGTAAATATTATGTAAAACTAGCTTGTGTTATATATATAAAATTAGTGTTATATGTTATACAAATACTTGATAATTATTTAAGAATATTTTTCAATCACCTAGTAAATTGAAACCGTCCCAAATTGCAATTTATTTATTTACTAATCCACCATTCACGGGTTGATTTGTAATTTCACTTTTAAAACGTTCAAATTATACTGTGCACACCCTTAGTTTATTTATCATTTTAAATTAATTTAAAAAAATCCTTGGTCAGTTTGCAAAAGAAAGGGGTCCAAGAAAAGTAGGGCCTATGGGCCGACTATAGTTGGAGAAGCAGAGCACCAAGAGCCCAACTGGGAGCCCAGACAGAATGGGGCTCTCATACAAGACAGAAACTTTATGTGAAATTTGCATGGAAAATGTTTATGAAAAATATTTAGGGTCGGTTTGGTAAGGGCTTATTTGGTATCCACTTTGTTTTTAATTTTCAGTTTATATTTATAAAAATTTAAAAAATTGTCATAAAAACTTTTATGATAATTTTTTTGGTTTATAAATGGTTGTCTCAGTTTATAAATTTGAGGAAAAAGCGTAAACTCAAAAAATGAGTTTACGTTTTCAGTATTCAATTTTTTTTTAAATAATTTATTGTCAATTATTTTTTTTAAATAATTTTTTTTAATTAATCTTTTTTTTCAATTAATTTTTTTTCAAATATTCTTTTTCCCAATTAAATTTTTTTCAATCATTTTTTTTATTAATTTTTTTTCAAATATTTTTTTTTCAATTATTTTTTTTCCAATTATTTTTTTCAATTAAATTTTTTTTCAATTAATTTTTTTTTCAAGTATTTTTTTTCCCAATTAAATTTTTTTCAATCATTTTTTTAAGGGGAATTTTTTTTAAGGTCCCTAATAAGAGTAATTTACAGCATAAAGGACACCAAAAATAGGAATGATGTCTCAGGTCCCTCACTAACGACAGGCGAGTTTTTAATTTTTTTTTGGATCAAAATACCCTTCACAGATCAACATAGAATGCTCAACTCGATTGCATTCCGACGATTCAATTCATTCCAAACATCCAACCATTTTCATGAGTAAGAGAACATGAGAATTAGGGTTTCACTATCATCTTCACTGTCGCCATTACGGTTACATTATCTTCTGCCAAACTCTTTTCAATTCGTTCCTCACAAATTTCTCTGACCCGTTTTCATTGTTCATCGTCATCTCAGTTCATCTTCATCTCATTGCATCTTCATCTCAAGCCATTTCAGTTCGAAATTAGGGTTTTCATCATCACTCTGGTAAGTTTTCTCCAATCCAACTAGTTTTTCTCCGAAACACAGTTGACTAGCCTTCCATTAATTAGGATTTCAATTTCGTAATAAAAATCTAGATGAATTTGAAAAATGTTATTTTTCTAAGTTTCGAACTTATTCTTGAAGATGTTTGTGTGATTTTGCCTGTAAATTTCTCTGTCATTTGAATTTCTCTGATATTTGTTTGATATATGTGTTTTCTTTGAATTTTCTCTGGCATGTTTATTCCCCCATTTGTTTCTGGTTATTCCATATTTTTCTTTGGTTTTCTGTAAATTTCTCTGGCATTTTCATATTATGGAATTCATATTTTTTTTGACTTGCCATGTTTAATTTTCTCTGTCATATATGTAATTTTCTCTGGCTTGCCATGTGTAATTTTTTCTGGTATGTTTATTTTGTTCTATTCTTAAATTTTCTATGGCCACATCACTTTTCTCTTTTGTGTGGTTCTGTCATGTTCCATTTTCTCTAGTTGTTTGTAAATTTCTCTGGCATTTTCATATTATGGAATACACACGTGTTTAATTTTCTCTAGCTTACCATGTGTAATTTTCTCTAGTATGTTTATTTTGTTTCATTCTTGAATTTTCTCTGGCCACATCACTTTTCTCATTTGTGTGTGTCTGTTATGTTCAATTTTCTCTGGTTGTCTATAAATTTCTCTAGCATTTTCATATTATGGAATGACATTTTCTCTAGTTTGCCTTGTTTAATCTTCTTTGGCATATATGTAATATTTTCTGGCTTACCATGTGTAATTTTCTCTGATATGTTTATTTTGTTCCACACTTGAATTTTCTATGGCCACATCATTTTTATCCTTTGTGTGTGTCTGTCATGTTCTATTTTATTTGGTTGACTGTAAATTTCTCTGGGATTTTTATATTATGAAATGCATATTTTCTCTAGCTTGCCTTGTTAATTTTCTCTAGCATATATGTAATTTCTCCTGGCTTGCCATGTGTAATTTTCTCTGGTATATGTTTGGTTTGTTCCATTCTTGAATTTTCTCCGGCCATATCACTTTTCTCCTTTGTGTGTGTTTATTATGTTACATTTTCTCTTGTTGTCTGTAAATTTCTCTAGGATTTAATGTTGACATCTTTATATTTTCATTGTCTAAAAATGACGAAACGTAAAAGCAGCAAAACACCATAAACACTAAGTAAGAAACAGAAACTCTATAAATAAGATAATCTAATTTGAATATTTCTTAAAACTAACTATACCTATAATTTGTATGCAGTGTGGATTGTGGCCTCTTCATTTGCTACATAATGAGACAATATAGCAACCATGAACCTATCAGCTCAACATTGTCAAAACAAGACGTAAGGTTCACGAGGACAGAAAATCATAGAGAGATTTGCGACCGAAATTGGCCGGTCATGGACAAAACCAATTGAAATATTACCAAAAGAAGAACTAAAAGTATAATAGTGAAAGCATACTAGTGAAATGAAGACAATGTACACAATGTAATAAGGAATGACCCTTCAATTTTTTTTTTTTTTCGTGCATTGAAGGAATGATGTTTTTGACATATATGTATATATATTGTTTTAACTAATGTAAATTTTATAACTATCAATGGTTAAATATTTTTTTTATAATGCATATTTAGTGGTGATTATCAACACAATCCACGCAAAGAAAATTGTCTAAAGAAATTTTTCTTGTATGAAGTTACCAGAATTTCACAGAAAAATTTAACTCGTATCGTGCCAAAAGGGTGCCTATATGATCATGTAATTTGTAATGCACTGTGTTGGTACGAAACAATCATCAAATTCAAAAAACACAATGCATATTGTAGTTTTCTCTGCTATTGGCAAATTTCTCTAGATGAATTTGAGCACACAAAACACAGAGCACTATTAACAAATTTCTCTGGATGAATTTGACCTCACAAAACATAGTGTAGAAAGTAATTTTCTCTGCTAGTGGCAAATTTCTCTAGATGAATTTGCTACAATGCACATAGTAAATTTCTCTGGATGAATTTCACCTCACAAATTTCTCTAGATGAATTTGACCTTACAAAAAATAGTGCACAAAGTAATTTTCTCTGTTACTGGCAAATTTCTCTGGATAAATTTGCCACAATGCACATAGTAAATTTCTTTGGATGAATTTGACCTCACAAATTTCTCTACTATTGACAAATTTCACTGGATGAATTTGACCTCACAAAATGCAATGCACATTTCAACAAACACAATGCACATAGCAAATTTCTCTACTATAGGAAAATTTCTCTGGATCAATTTGATTGGTATTATAAAGGCACTCCCAAAGTATGTTTCTAAAAACGCAACATAAAAAGTAATTTTCACTGCTATAAAAAAATTTCTCTGGATGAATTTGATTGGTATTATATATGCACTGTCCAAAAAGTACATTTCACAAAACAAAATACACAAAGTAATTCTCAAATGTATTATTCAATCAATAAATGTAATATCCTCAACTATTTAACAAAGGTTCCTTGCATGTCCTCTTATTATGGCGATCAATCCTATCACATCGACTACACTTAATCACCCTTTTAAACTTTTCAGTAGAAGCAATTTTGTTCTTCTTTGACCTCCCAGCTGGTCTCTTACTCAATGCAAGTAAAATCATAGCATCATCAATTCAATTCGCATGAAACATTAATGATAATAGTATCATTCCAATATTTGCACAGCAACAACACTGCACTGTGCATCTAAACTAAAACAAAAAATACCAAAAATAACTTGTTCAATATAAAAATACTTCACAAGAGCAATATAAAAGTCTAGAAAATTTTCTAATAATTATAATTTTCTCTGGATTATAATACCTACCTTATAATGTTCTCTGGATTCAAATAAAAGTCCAGAGAAATTTACAAACTTAAATTCACCTTCAAGATAACAAAAACAAAATTACAGAAGAATTAATGAATCTAGAGAAAATCACAGAGATATTCAATGCTAACTATTAAACACAATCATAGACAAAAATCACACAGAAGATCAGTTATCAAATTATAAGCTTCTCTGTGATTTGTACTGGACTACAAGCTTATAATTTTCTCTGTGTGATTGTGCATTATTGGACTCAAATCAGAATACAGAGAAATTTCTCTGGAATATAAACATACAATTTTCTCTGGAATATGAACATATAATTTTCTCTGGAATATAAAGCAAAATGTAAAAAAATGAAAAGTGCAGAATAAATGAAAAAAACAGAGCACAAAACTTAAGACAGTGAAGAAAAACAGAGTCGGTCTCCAAACACGAAGAACAAAACTTATCATTGATAAACATATAACACAGAATGAAAAATCAACTCCATTGTCAATAACAAAGAATGAAAAATCAACTTCAAAAATCAAAAAATAATTCACTAAGCTGGCTTTTCTATCACTTTGATCAAAACTGAAAATAAAAACCTAATTCAAAATAAACTACAAAAACTTATTTGAAATCGGATTCCATATATACAAATCAAATGAAAAATAAAAAACTTAAACTGATTATTAAACTTTCCTGATTCAGCTCTACTGGAAATTCGAGCTTCAACACGACTTCAACTTCTACACGATCAACGAAACTCAACTACTATATGACTACAAAATTCCTATAAAATTTCCACGAAATCTGCATCATCGAAATCTCCATCGATCGCCAAGTTCATCCCAATGTAATCTTCCATAAAAATAGTAACGTAATCTTCAGATTCCAAAATTGAAAACCACGTATAATATACAAAAGGGTAAAATAGGTATTTTACAAACTAAACTAACATTGAGGGACCTTAGATATCAGAAAATATTATTGTGGATCTCTCCTCATACTAAAAGTTGGATAGGGACCTTAGACAATATTTTCCCTTTTTTTAATTAATTTTTTTTCAAATATTTTTCTTCCAATTATTTTTTTCAATTAAATTGTTTTTCAATTAATTTTTTTTTTCAAGTATATTTTTTCCCAATTAAATTTTTTTTCAATTATTTTTTAATTAATTTTTCTCATTTTTTTTAAATAATTTTTTTCAATTAATTTTTTTTCCAATTAATTTTTTTTGCAATTAATCTTTTTTTAAATTAATTTTTTTTTCCAATTAATTTTTTTTCCAATTAAATTGTTTTTCAATTATTTTTTTAATTAATCTTTTTCAATTATAATGTGTGTGATCCTATTGTCATAAGTAATAAAAATAAATATAAATATTTTAGGCCTGAAAAAATATATATTTTAGTTTATGTTTTTAAAATTTTTTAAACATTTTGTTCAAATAAAACGCATTTGTAATTTATATTTTTTTAAAAATAAACAAAAACCAATTTATAAAATTTTTGTAAACATAAACAAAAAACGTAAACGTTATCAAACGCACCTAACCATTTTTTTTTCAGTTTTCAGTTTATATTTACAAAAATTTTAAAAATTATCATAAAAACTTGTTTGATAATTTTTTTGGTTTATAAATGATTGTCTCAGTTTATAAATTTGAAGAAAAACGTAAACTCAAAAAATGAGTTTACGTTTTCAGTTTTCAATTTTTTTTTTCAAATAATTTATTTTCAATTATTTTTTTTCCAAATATTTTTTTTTCAAATAATTGTTATTTTCAATTTTTTTTTTCAAATAATTTTTTTTGAAATAATTTTATTTTCAATTAATTTTTTTCAATTATTTTTTTTCAAATAATTTTTTTTCAATTAATCTTTTTTTTCAATTAATTGTAATTTATATTTTTTTAAAAATAAACAAAAACCAATTTATAAAATTTTTGTAAACATAAACAAAAAACGTAAACGTTATCAAACGCACCTAACCATTTTTTTTTTTCAGTTTTCAGTTTATATTTACAAAAATTTTAAAAATTGTCATAAAAACTTGTTTGATAATTTTTTTGGTTTATAAATGGTTGTCTCAGTTTATAAATTTAAAGAAAAACGTAAACTCAAAAAATGAGTTTACGTTTTCAGTTTTCAATTTTTTTTTTCAAATAATTTATTTTCAAATATTTTTTTTCAAATAATTGTTATTTTCAATTATTTTTTTCAATTATTTTTTTTTCAAATAAATTTTTTTGAAATAATTTTATTTTCAATTAATTTTATTTTCAATTAATTTTTCCCCAATTAAATTTTTTTCAATTATTTTTTTAATTAATTTTTTTCAAATATTTTTTTTGCAATTAATTTTTTTTCCGATTAAATTTTTTTTCAATTATACTGTGTGTGATCCCATTGTAATAAATAATAAAAATAAATATAAATATTTTAAGTTTGAACAGACATATTTTTTAATTTATATTTTTAAAATTTTTAATCATTCTATTTAAACAAAATGCGTTTATAATTTATATTTTTCTAGAAATAAACAAAATAACTTTATAAAATTTTTATATACGTTTAAAAAAAAAAAAAAAAAAACACGTACCTTAATATTATCAAATGGTAGGTTTGATGATCTCTCTCCTAGGGTTTCCTTCTCTCCCTCTACCCCCTTCTCTTCTCTCTCTCTCTCTCTCTCTCTCTCTCTCTCTCCAAATCGAGTCCAGACCCTTTGGGACGTTCGTCGGCGTCTACGACCGTCACGGAGGCCCCGAGGCGGCTCGATATGTATGGGATCACTTGTTCCGCCACTTCCAAGGTTCGTCTTCTGGTTCGATTCTTGTAATTTTTTGATTGAATTTGTATATGTAACTTGTTAAAATTGTGATCTTTGTAGATTTACTCAGCTAAATTGGCAACTGTTTTAATGCTAAAACACTATGGTTTTGTACTTTCTTTGCTAAATTGGTAACTGTTAACGCAGCAGTAAATCATTGGCCAGATGGGATTTTTTATGGCTTTTGGAGTGTCTGGTTTGATTGAACTTTAAATGAAGTTAAACAACAATGGTTTGTGATATACATTGAAAGTATATATAGGGTTTAATAATACATGAAAGTTAACCAGTGTGTTCTGTATTTGATACACATGGTCACATACACGCACGTACACCCGCAGTAATCTAATTTTATTGCAGATTGTTTGTTTTGGCACCATAGAGTGAAGAGTTGAAGATTGTGTTGATATAATTTGGGTTCAACATCAAAAAAGTAATTGCTTCTTATTTTTTGTGATCTTAGACTCTGTCTCTATACAGCAATAGCAGTGGAAGATGGCGGTGTTGTAACAGCTGACACACTTAGAAGAGCTTTTCTCGAAACAGAACAAGGGTTCACAGCTCATGTTTCGAGGTTATGGAATGCTCGATCCAACTTAGCATCAGTTGGTTCATGCTGTCTTGTTGGAGTAATATATCAGCAGACTCTTTTTGTGGCAAATCTTGGAGATTCCCGTGTTGTATTGGGGAAGAAAGTTGGGAACACAGGAGTTATTGCTGCCATACAATTATCAACAGAACACAATGCCAACATTGAGGCCACCAGGCACGAGCTGAAAGAATTACACCCCAGTGATCCTCAAATTGTTGTCCTCAAGCATGGAGTTTGGAGAGTAAAAGGCAATATACAGGTTCTAATTTCTTTCACCATAAAAGTTTGTTGATTGAACCATGATTTTTATTTCTGTGATGCTGAAATTCTTTCAAGTCTATTCTCTGCTGTCCAAAATACATTTGTTCTCAGTTTCTACTTGGATTCTCATGTGTGATTCTCTAGATTTTAATTTGAAAGTCTTGAGGACCAGTGTATGTATCAAGGTTTTTTGACTTTGGATCTCAGTGTTGTTTGAGAACATGCTTGATCTAGGGGTGTAAATCCGGCCCTGCCCGGCCCACCCGGGCTTGGGCCGGGCCCAAGTCAGGTCTCGCGGGCTTCCGCCAAAATCCGGGCCAAGTCACGGGCCAAAAAAGTTAAGCCCAGACCCAAGGGTATTCGGGCCTTGGGCGGGCTAGTGGGCCTACCCAGTGGGCTTGGGCAGGCCTAACCATTTTTAATTTTTTTAAAATTTTTTTTCTATCAAAATTTTAGTCTTTTTTATTAAAAAATACACTGAGCCTTGGGTGGGCTGGGTAGGCTGGGCTTCGAGCTAGGCCCTAAGTGGGCCTTAAGCAGGTCGATGGGCTGGGCCACGGGCCGGGCTTCAAAACAATGGCCCAGGCCCTAGCTCAGGGGCTCGAGCCGAGCTCAGGCCTGGGCCCAAGCGGGCCTAAACGGACTGGGCCCATCTCAGGCCGCAGGCGGATTTCAGACCGCCCACGGACCGCAGGCCATTTTTACACCCCTATCTTGATCTTATAATGATGAATTTAAGATGTCATATCTAACCTCAAAAGTAGCTTTAAATAATTAGGCTTGTGTAATTGTCAATGGGTTTGTATAATGTGTGCTTTAGAATCATCATAAAAAAAAAATTATCAAAAAGAAAAAGAAAAAGAAAAAGAATCATCATAAAAAAAGGTGCTTTTGATTCAACCTTACACGCTGCCAAAGTAATCTGAAAGATATGAGCAACAAACTTGGCATGGAAAAATTAAATATGTCATGTCTGAGATGCTCCCTGGTTTGTGGTCCAAATTCAAAAGAAATTACTTTTTCATCAACAAACTGACGTAATGAGGAAGACCTAAACCAATAAGGAATGACTGTAGTGCCCTGTGTGCAGCCTGTCGAGCTCGGAAGCATTTTAAACAAGTAAAAATGGACAGAATAATCTGCTATTGTGCAACATAATTTTCTCTCCGTGTCACTAAAGATGGTGTTTTCATATGGAAATGAAGACATACGGTTTTGCAGCCAACCATTTAGGTGAGAGCTCCCAAGTAGGTATTGTATGTGTAGTTATGATGAAATAACCATGGCTCCAATCCATCTATTACCTTGTTGTAAAAGAGTAGTGGAAGTTGGTCCTTTTCAAGGTTACTAGTAAAAAATTGAACTTGGTGGTTGCATTCTTTGATGGATGGAAATTACAGATGTTGAATGTTGCCACGAGCACATTGCCAAATGGCTTGATATGGTGTAACTAAAGGATTGTAGTAGAAAAACTATACAATGCCAACCAATGTATGTTTAGATTGGAGATTTTTTTTTTAGATATCATTATTCCAGTGGGCTAGAAGTTTGGACATGTTTAGAGTTTTTTTTTTTTTTTTTCCCCTCTCTCATCTTGGTCAATGTAAAGCCCTTAACCTATATGAATTTCATGTATGTCATGTTTTTGACTTCTTTCTTGTTATCAACTTTTAACTTTACAAAAACATGCACCAAACATATCCGATATGTTTGATATTTCTTACTAGTCTATCATTTTTACCTCGTTATTCCTTTGTCGATGATTATCTTTGTCTAGGGCTATATTAGAATGAAAAATTCTTTAATGTGCTACACAAATTGTATGTAACATTTTTACAAGTTTACGCGAATTTATGTTTAATTTACGTAATTTTGTAAAATCATTTGCGTAGATTCATAAAAACTTACAAGATTGCATATTAGAACATTTCCCGTCTAGAACCGTAGGGTTTAGCTATACAATTGCTTATTAAGCATCGCAATATCTTTTGACAAAATAGAAGATTATGCTTCACTTTTTTAAATTTGGAGAAATAAGCCTACTTATGAACCACATAAAGATCAAAGTAATCTAACTAGCTTTTGCATCAAGAGCAAATTTGTGGTTTAAGGCATATTTTTTTGTTTGCTTACTCTAGAATTTGAGAGAGAGAGAGAGAGAGAGAGAGAGAGAGAGAGGAAAAATTGCATCATCAAATCTAAGGTATACATGATGGCCAAAAAATATTATTGATGCGTTTAGTGGTTTGTTTACTATCAATTTCTAAAATTGTTTTCTCACAGAAATGGAATATAAAAACTTAAAATAACACTAAACATGACAGAAAAATTAATAAGAGTCACTTAAGAATCATACTTTCATGTTCTACAGTGAAATTAGTGAAATTTAACATCAAAAGCGTCACAACACTTCTAACATTAATAAAATCTCCAATTATTTTCCCTAGTTAAAGGAAAATATACCATCTGCCTTGCTCTCTATTTTCTTTACCTTTGAACTCCTCTGTATTTACCGACAACACTGCTCTGTAAGTTCCTTTTGTTTTTCTCTTGCCAAGAAAGGCAATTGAACCATTTCCGAGATATGGGAAAAGATCAAAAGATATCTATTAAAGAGGAAAAAGATGTAATTTTTCCAAAGTACAATGACAATAACATATCACCAAATTGAGCGAGAACACTTCAAATATTTGAAAATAGGTCCACAATTGTAAGCTTCCAAGTCGGTCCATCAACTTGAAAGTCATTAAAAAAAAGAAAAGAAGAGAGGCTAGTCTTGCAGACCCAAAACATATCAAGCTGTAGAAATGTGAGCAGCATCCTTAATAGATTTGCGCCATGCATACTCCCTAGCTCCATCCTGGTCAACAATTTTGATGACGAAATTTGGCGAGGCCACAACCAGCCTAGACCGAATCTCCATTATGCACTTGTCGACTCGATCAACAGCTTCTTCCAATGTCATGTTGCTGGGGTAATGTCTGTCCATCATAAAAAGTGAAAAATAGGACCCATAACCAAATGCTGCCTTGTCAACCTTGTGAAGGGATGCAATATAATCGATGTAGTATAGGGAAGGGCCTATCTCCTTGTCGTAGCCAGCCAAGGTGAATAACATAGATAATAGAGTTTGACAAAATTTTGGGAAACATAGTCCCATGAGCATCACATGAGCATTATCAACTAGATGATTTACAATATAGATAGATAGGTGCATAAAAGGTGTAATCCTTCCTCCCTTTTGCTTCCTTTATTCGCCAATGCATGCTGGCGTTTGCATCCCTATATATGTGCTTGACTTCCTCCACGCGGAGCTGGTCCAACAAGTACCTACAGTCACAAATTAAGTTGCTGAGATGATGGAAATCATTAACTTATTTTGCAAGGAGTTGGCAAACGAGCAAAGCATTTGTTTCGACATCTAAATTGTGGATGTTTCAGTCAAGAGCTAGTTGTAACCCATTGCCGAGGGCCCAAAGTTCCGCAACTATGCTGGTTGTGAACCCAACCTTATGGCAGAACCCTACAACCCAATTATCTTTATTAGTGGTAGGGCTTGATTTTCTAATGTGAACAAGATTTCACAATTATGTCGCGTTTCTTGCAATCCTCTTTCAATCATGTCTCACACAAAAATGAGTTGATTTTCTAATGTGAACAAGATCTCACAATCATGTCATGTTTCTTGCAATCCTCTTTCAATCTTGTCTCACGCAAAAATGAGTTTTGAATCAATACAAAATATGAGTTATGAATTTATAATGGATAGTGTCACCTTGAGTTAATAATGCACTAATATTAATAACTTCTAATAAGCTTTTTTTTTCTTAAATCAATATGAAATGTGATTGCATAGAGAGTATCAACATCAAAGATATGGATATACCACAAGTGAAATATGAATGATTAATGATTCAAATATATTAGGGGTGAGTAGCGGATATACTGATCTGTCCAAACTGACCGAACCGAATTGAATTGATCTGTCGCATTTTGGACAGATGTATGATGACGAGCGGACGGTTGCGGATTAATTTTTTCTAATCCGCCTAGTTTTAGATGGATGGCGGATTTAAGGTTCTTTGGCGACAACTGTACTGCCAAACTGCGAGCATCCTTAGTAATTTGTAAGACTTTGTGTTTTCAATTTGTTTAGATATTCTGTTTGTATTTTCAATTGAAAAAGAGTTTAAATATTCTATTGAATATATTCTGTTGAGAAAGAGTTTTCAACTTGAATATATTTTTTGAATTGAAAAAAATAAATGTATTATTTATCTATATTTTTTGGTTTTTAAATTTTACTCTAAAAATAATAAATAAAAAAGATGATATATACTGGTTGGTTTTTGTTTTTAAAAACAGATATAAATATAACAATACAGAGGCATACAATCTCTACTACCGTTTTGTTCATGGTTTTGGTGGTTTGAATTATTTTTATATTTTAAGAACCACAGATTGTAATACTTTATGTGAATGAGGCATACTATGACTGTAATATGTGAATAAGACATACAATGATTGTAATATTTTTTTAAGTCATTGACTGTAATATCTTTTTTTTTTTTTTTTTTTTTTTTTTTTGAGGAAGTGCACAAGTTGAATTATGTTGGAAATTTATAAAATTTTAAACCGCCAAACCAATTCGCATCCATCTGCTAATCTTCTAATCTGCTTAATCCACATCTATTGGATTGGCGGACAGATACGAATTGATTTTCTCTAATCCGCCAATTTGGCGGATGGATGACAAATTAAAAGTTTCGTGACTGCAATCGATTCGTGCCCACTCGTAAAATATATTTATCAAACTTTAAAATTTAAATTATATTTTTTGGCGCACAACTTCAACAACTAACATGTTATTTGGAAGGCCTCGTTTGGGTATGTTTGGTTTGCATTTAGGAGATGAGTTTTAGAAAAAAAAAAATTTAAAAATTGTTTGGTTTGAGTTTTTCTCAAAAAATTTTCAAAATCACTTTCTCTCTCTTACACATCAATCAATCATTTTTTCTCTCTCTTCTCTCATTTTCAATCACTTTTTTTCTCACACATCTACTCAAATTCTCCCAAAATATCAAATCATCCCAAACTTTCAAAAAAACAACTCTCTCAAAGTATACAACTAAACAAACTAAAAAAATTTCTAAACTCTCTCTCTAAATTTTTTTTCAAAAACAACTCTCTCCAAAACAAACTAAACAAGCCCACGTTTGTGTTGATTTTTTAGCTTTTTACGAAAAGATGTGTAAAAAGTAGAGAGAAAAATGAATATTTGACTTTTTTGTATAAGTTATAGATTTTTTTATTTTTTTAATAATTTTTTGACTTTTAAACTAAAACAATTACTTGTCAAATGAGGCCTAAATATCTTCAAAATAACTTGTGTCATGAAAATGGATATACAATGATGACGAGTCTTGGGTAAAAAAAGAAATTCCCCCTTAGACCATCTCCAACGGTGAACCAAAACTGATATCAGATTTAAATTTTGATGAAAAATGTACTTTTCCATGCTCCAACCGTTGCATCAAATGAATATCAAAATGAGAAATCAGCAAAAAAAGTATCAAACTGAGAACAAGTTCTGGATTTTACCAAATCACTGTTACTGACCGTTGAAAGAGATACATCGGTTGCCCGGCCGGTTGACCAACCGGTCAACCGGTTCCCTTTGAAATAGCTAGGTTCAAACCAGTCAAAAAAGGTTCAAACAGGTAAAAAAAAAAAAAAAAAAAAATTGCCCAAACCGGTCGACCGGTTGGTCAACCGGCCGGTCGACCACCCGGTCGACCACCTCCCCAAATCTGCTTTGATGCTCACCGTTGGAGCGTCTCGTATCAAATTGAAAAAATCGTCATTTTTTTCGACAGATTTGATGAAAAAAGAAGTGTAGCGTTGGAGATGCTCTTACACTTCATATCAAACTAACACCCAACTTGAGGTTGTGTTGGGTGAGTTTGTTAGTTTCTTATTTCTTGTGTGTTTTTTTACTTACACAATATAATTTTTTTTTTTTGGGTAGATTATAAATACATTTCATAAAATTTGCTTAAAATACGAATTGCCTCATGTGATTTGAAAAATTACAAATGTCTCTTTGTCAAAATTTTTTATTTAATAGAATTAATTAAAAAAGTAAAATTTCTAACTGTTCTTCTATACAATAATAAAATTATTTGAATTATTTATTGAAATAAATTTTAACATTATTAAAAACTGTTAATTAACTTGATAATTTATTAATAAAAAGACCTATTTGTTATGAAATTAAAAACTTTAAAATAACTTGTGTCATTAAAAATATGGACTAAAATAGGGTATCCCAAACAAGGTCATAATGTAATTTTTAGAATTACAAAAAAATAATCTGTAATTTAAATAAATTTCAAGAGTTATAATTGTAATTTATTTTTTTATTTTTTTATCAAAAAAGTATTTGAAAAAAAAAAATATGTAACGTTTTTCATAACTTTTATATCTCAAATCAAACTAGTCAGTCACTCCTTTTGTAGCTTGTCCATCAGTCTCTCTCACACCCATCTAACCTACACATGGGATAGTTGCAGAAATAACACAAATTTGAACTTCCCAAAATCAACCTGTGTTAAAAATAAATAAATGAAGAGTGTTCTAATTTAAAAGCTTTTTTTAAAAAAATTAAATGATGTGGTGGTCTATTAAAATATTTAATATAATTATTTTTTTATATATATTCTTAATTATTTCTTTTATATATTACTAAATTTAAAATTATAATCTAAAAAATTATTTTATATGTCATTTTTCAACAATAATATAAAACGTGCATTGTCTTTTAGTATTCCAATGCCGACAAGACAACCCCCTTCCTCTTCTCCAAAATATCTATGTCCCAAACCTTGGAAAGTCCCTTCCCTTGACATGTCACATGTATCAACGGATAAGTTCCGTTTGGGAAAATAGGTTGTGGACTTTTTTTAGTTATTTTAATTATAAAAGGTAAAATAGGTTATTTTAGTCATAACAAACAAAACATCACATTCAATCCATAATCATTACACTCTTCTCTCACAAAAAAAGTTTAAAAAGTTAAAAAGTCAAAAAATTCTTTCCAAATCAAGTTTTTTAGCTCAAACTAAAATAGTCAAAAAAGTTAAAAAAATTAAAAAGTCAACCCACTTTCCAAACTAACCCTAAGATTCATTGGACATCCATTCTTAGATCTTGCGATCATACTTACAGTAATGACGCAAATCAATACAATCATCAAAGACACCAAGTCCTATAATGTGACATGTAGGGATGTAAAAAAATTTGAAAAAATCAATTAAATCGATTGAAACGAATCAAATCGATTATACTTTGTCAATTTTTAATATAAATTGGTTTATGCAATTTTTAAAATTAATTTTTTTTAATTTTTGATTTGATATCAGTTTAAACACTTTATGCATCGAATTAAATTAAAACCGACCAAAAGTTTCACATATTATTCAATTTATTGTTTATTTTTTCTTAAATATTTTAGGTTTAACAATAAATATTGACAATGTGACATTGTTAATTTGTCACTCATATATGCTTGAGTAAAGTTTTGCTGCTACCATACCTATAGAGCTGTATCGGATGTTTATGTCGTTTTTAATTTTTTGTTTTAACTCTACTTGAAGGACTTGTGATTTAGTCTTATGGAATGATGGTTTTAAACATTAGTTTTGTTTTGGTGTCAAGATTTTAATTTTCAAACTATATTTTGTTTTTAATTCTATTTCAGTAGAAACTTAAACACTTAATATTTATTAATTATTTAGTTTGTGTTTTTGTGAATGGTTGGATTGAATATTTAAATAATGTACAAATGGCTAATTTAATAGTTTTATATAAATTATTTACTATTTTACAAATTTAAGAAGTAACTCAAATTTAAAATGTCGTAAAATGAAAAGCGCACTGATCCTTCGTTTGACATAAGTTAAAATGGGATTTTTTTGGCTAAAATAATCACAAAAAGACAAAATAAGTTTTTTAGTCCAATAAGACAAAATGTCACATTCAAACCATAATCATTTCATTTTTTTTCTCACAAAAGTCAAAAAAATTTAAAAAATTCATCACAAACGAGACTTTAACCTCAGGATAAAATAGCCAAAAAGTCCAAAAGTCAACCCATGAACCATTTAAATTGGTGTGGTTTAGTAAAAAAATTCGGTCTGTATCGTTTCTCAATAGAATAGAACCAACTTTATCAATTCAATGTAAAATTTCACTTAAACACCAACCATTTTGAATTGATTGTATCCTAGTGACATGACTTTGAAGGAGCAAAATCCATTTTAATTAAATAATTTTCATTCCACATTGACAAAAAAAAAAAACCTAAAAATTTTGGTATGTCCACAAAATTAAAACTAAAACTTGCCGCTATTTACATAGCGTCGAGCTTTGGTGAAAGTAGGGATAGGCATCGGCCTTTTGGCTCATCTAACTCGGTTCGGTTTTATTTTTTTAAGGTTTGGAAGGTTATTTTAGTCTATAGAATCGAATTAAGCCAACATTTTTAATCCGATATATTAATAAGCTAGACTTGAGATTTATATTTTCAACCTAACCCAGTTCAGCCTGTTATTAAATTAATTAATTATAATATGTTGAATTATATTTTTTTTTTTGGGATTTAGATTTTATTTTTGTTGATTTTATTGAAACTCACATTTGTGGTGATATGTGATTGAATTTATTGAAGAAATCTTTCAATTTATATACAAATTTTTTTAATTTATAATGATACTATTATATTTATTTAAGAAATATAATGTGATTAAATTTAATTATGAAATGTATTAAAAATATAAAATAACATATAATCTGATGGATAGGCTTAAAACTTATAATTAATTTTTTAGCAAGACTTGAAAAGATGTAGAGGTGCGATATTAAAATTGTGTCAGGTTTAGACTGATACAAAATCTCCTCTTATATAGTGTCGGTCTCACCTTGCCTGACAAATGCCAACCTTAGGTGAAAGTGGTGGAATCCGGATCTTCGGTCGCCTTCCCCTGTCGCCCCCAAAACGACGTCGTTTTGGGGGCGAATTTTCAACAAAAAAAAAACGCAGAAGAGGGAGGAAGGAGAGGAAGAGGGAGGGAGGAGGGAGGAGGAGGAGGAGGGCCGGCCGGACTGGAGGGGGCCATAAATACAGAGGAGGAGGAGGAGGAGGTGGAGACGGGTCGGAGGCGGAGCTCGACGGCGGTCGCAGGTGCTGCGACGAGGTGGAGCTACTGCAACGGCTGCGACGGCGGCAGCCTTCTCCTCCTCCTCCCTCCTTCCTCCCTTTCCCTCTTCCTCTCATTCCTTCCTCTTCTCTGCGTCTCTTCTCTGCGTTTTTTTTTTCTTAAAAATTCGCCCCCAAAACGACGTCGTTTTGGGGGCGACAGGGGAAGGCGACGGGTGATCCGGATTCGAAAGTGGTGACCATTATGAGAGATGGATGGAGAATGGCTAGAGAGATGGGAGAGAGTTATGAAAACACTTATCTTTTTTTTTTTTTTTGGTATTTTTTTAATTTTAATTTTTTTTTTAAAAAAAAAGAGAAAATTACACTCACTTACCTTGAAATTTCTGACAAATACGGAGACCATTTTTGTAGTTTTAATAATTATAGTAACCTCCCTTATTCTACTTGATATTCTCTAGATGTTTCCATTCTGTCAAATTGGAACAAACGGTGTTGCTTGCATAAAATAAATGACTTTATTACCCTTTCTTTTGAGCACAAAAAGACGATACTACCCTTGTCCTTATTCCTTTGTTTACCTCGTTCCTCTGTTGATCCACAAAATGACCTTTTTTGAATTTACTTTTTTTAAATATTAAATTCCTTTGTTTATCTTGTTCCTCTGTTGATCCATAAAATGACCTTTTTTGAATTTATTTTTTTTAAATATTAAAAAAGGTTGAAGAAATTTTTATTTTTTATTTTAAATAAATAATTTTTATTTAAAATTTTTTAAAATCTTTTATTTTAAATATTTTATTTTATTTTGTAAATATTTTGATTTTTTAAATTTTAATATTTCAAACTGAAAACACAACTCCACACTTAAATCGTAACCAAACACATAACTCAAAACTCAATTCAAAAATTAATTTTCAAACCACATAACCAAAGAGTAATGTTTGAGGGCCCGAAAATGGTGGCTCGAATTTGGCTCAAAACCCAAAACGACGTCGTTTTTGGTTTTGATTTTTTTTTTTTTTTTTTTTTTTCTTTTCTTCCGCCATTTTCTTCTTCTTCTTCTTCGCAGAGACAGAGAGGGAGAGGGAGAGAAAGAGAAGAGAGAGAGAGAGAGAGGGGGAAGACAGGTCGCCGGTCGCCGATCGCGTCGCCGCGCCTCCGTCGCCGATCGCCGCCTCTGCTCGTCGCCGCGCCTCCGCCTCCGTCGCCGATCGCCGCCTCTGCTCGTCGCCGCGCCTCCGCCTCTGTAGCCGATCGCCACCTCTTCTTCCTCCGTCTTCTTCCTCCATTTTTTAGGCCCCCTCCAGTTCTTCCTCCCCCTCCCCTCCCCCTCCCCTCCTTCTCTTCTTCGTCTGCTGAAAAAAAAAAAAAAAAAAAAAAAAAAAAAAAAAAAAAAAATTCGGGGCATTCGGGGGTCCCGTTTTCGGGCCCCCAATCACTACTGCATAACCAAATACATGTCTTGAAACTCCACACTATTTTCAAAACTCTACACTCAAATCGTAATCAAACAAATAACAAAAAGTTAAAATATTTAAAAATATATTTATAAAATTAAAAATTAAAAAAATATTTAAAATAAAAACTACATATTTAAAATAAAAAAAATAAAATTTTTAAATTTTTTTAATATATAAAATGTTTTAAAAAATACAGCACATAAATGTATAAAACATAGTGCACATTAAAATAAATAAATAAATATTTAAAATATAAAATATTTATCCTAAAAAAATATACCAAAAGAATTTCAAAATACAACTCAAAACTTTTTTCTAAACTTATAACCAAACAAATTTTCTCCTTTTAAAACTCATTCCAAAACCCATAACTCAAAATATGACTCTACACCTAAATCATGATTCTAAAAATAATTTTAAAAAATAAAATAAAAAATAATTTTAAAATTTTTGGCTCCGTTTGGTGGAGTTTTCAAAATCTAGTTCCACACTCACTTTTGAGTATGGTGTTTGTTTAGGGTTTTCAAATCATAATTCTACACTCATTTTTCAAAACTCAATTCAAAACATAATCATTACTTTTCAAAACTCATAACCAAACACATAATTCAAAACTCCATTCAAATCAATATTTTAAAAATATTTTAATTTTGTTAAGATTTTAAATATTTTAATATTTAAATATGTTAAGATTTTTTTAATTTTTTAATTTTTTTAATTTTTTGAATTTTTTTAATTTTTTGAATATTTTTAAATATTTTAATTTTTAAATATTACGATTTTAATTTTTAAAATTTTAAAATATTTTATAAAAATAAATTCAAACTCTATTTTATAAAAATATTTTTAAATATTTTAATTTTTTTGTTATGTATTTGGTTACGATTTGAGTGTAGAGTTGTGAAAGTAGCATAGAGTTTCGAGTTATGTGTTTGGTTATGAGTTTTAAAAATAATTTTTTAATTGAGTTTTGTTTTATGTGTTTGGTTGCGATTTGAGTGTAGAGTTGTTTTTAAATTTAAAATATTAAAATTTTAAATTATTTTAATTTTTTGAATATTTAAATTTTTACGATTTAAAATTTTTGAATATTTATTTTAATTTTTTACTTATTAAATTTTTTAGATTATTTAAATTATTTAAATATTTATGATTTAAATTTTTTGAATATTTATTTTGAAAAAAAATTATTTCCTTCGTAGTATTTTCAATTAAAAAATTGATTAATGTTATTTTTTGTTAATAATAAATTTTTTTAATTGAATTTTAAAAAGAGTTTGGTTATGAGTGTTGATCAAAATTTTCAATAATGTGAAAGTAATGTGTTTTGTTATGAGTTATAGCAATTTGAATTAAGTTTTGAAAACTCTTTTCAAAACTCATAACCAAACAAATTTTTTTACTTCACATATCAAATCAAACCTTCAAAACTCAATTCTATACTCAATTCCACACTCAATTCAACACTTTATTCAAAAATCATAACCAAACAAATTTTCTACATTCAAATCATAATTCTAAAACACACAAACTCAAAATACAACTCATATTCTCAAATCATAGTTACAAAGCTCTACCAAACGGAGCCTTTTTTTTTTAAATTGAGTTTTGAAAAAAAGTTTGGTTCTGAGTTTTAAAAAGAGTTTTGAGTTGTGTGTTTGGTTGAGTTTTGAAAAGATAATTTTTGAATTGAGTTTAGAATAGTTTTGAGTTGTATATTTAGCCTCCATTTGGGAAGTGGGTTGACTTTTTGGCTTTTTGACTTTTTTGGCTATTTTAGCCTGGGCTAAAAAGCTTGGTTTGGGAAGGACTTTTTGGGTTTTTGGCTTTTTTGACTTTTTTTGTGAGAGAAGAGTGTAATGATTATGGGTTAGATGTGATGTTTTGTTTGTTGTGGCTAAAATAGCCTATTTTGTCTTTTGTGGCTTTTTGGCTTTTTTGTTTGTTTGTTCATTTTAAATATTTTATTTTATTTTATTTGATAAATATATTTTTAAATATTTTAATTTTTTGTTATGTATTTAGTGACGATTTGAGTGTAGAGTTTTGAAAGTAGTTTAGAGTTTCGAGTTAAGTGTTTGGTTATGAGGTTTGAAAATAATTTTTGAATTGAATTTTGAGTTATGTGTTTGGTTACAATTTAAGTGTGAAGTTGTATTTTGAGTTTAAATATTAAAATTAAAAAAAATAAAATACTTACAAAATAAAATAAAAAATTTATATATTTAAAATAAAAAAATAAAAATTTTCATAAAATTTTTTTAATATTTAAAAAAAAATAAATCCAAAAACACTGTTTGTTCCTTCATAATAACGTCATTTTCTTCCAAATCCGTCCTCTAATCCAAAAATATTTTTTTAATATTTAAAAAAAAGGGCAATAAGGTCATTTATTATAGGAAAGTAACACCGTTTGTTCTAATTTGACAGAATGGGAAAATTTGAAGAATGTCAGATAAAATAAGAAAGGTTGCTGTAATTATTGAAATCACAAAAAAAGTCTTTACATTTATCAAAAATCTCAAGAAAGGTCAGTATAATTTATCCAAAAAAATATTGTTATTTTTTTAAAACAAAAATAATTGACAAACATAGTTACGTTAATTGTTTCAAGAGGCTACAGGAAATTGTTGCCACTACGAAGCAACCTTTGTCATGAAAGCAGAGAGCGTGGACAAAGTAAGAAGGTTCCTACGAACTTTGGTGTGTTCTTTCCCTTCCAGCTGATAGGCTCAAGTACTCTGTTTGTAATCTGCTATAATCCATTTAAATAAAAAAAAAATACACATTATTAAATTTTTTATTAAATTTGTGTAAAAACTTCATTTGATATTAAGTGCTCTAATGAAAAATTTTGGAGTTTCATCAGAACACACGGTTGACCGGACGGATGTCCGGCCGACCGACTGGCCAGTGTAAATTTTTTTTTTAATTTTTTTTTTTACCTTCAAGTGGTCGACCGAGGGGACAACCGGGCGGTCAACCGGTTAGTATAATTTTTTCACTTTTTTTTACCTTGAGATAGTCATCCGGAAAGATATCCGGTGGACATTTGGGGGACATCTGCCAACAATAATGAACAGTGATTTGGTGAAAAGTACATTGGTTCTCAGTTTGATGAAAGAAAAGAGAAATCTTCGATTTGATACTATTTGATACAACTGTTGGAGCAAGAAAATGACTCATGTTTCATCAAATTCAAATTCGACGAAAGATTTGAGTAACCATTAAAGATGGTCTTAGGTAACAAATAATGTTATAATTAACTTATTTATTAAGTAGTCTCAAAATATTTTATAATATTGTCTATGTGATAATTATCACAAAATCTCTTTATTTCTTATTTCAAAATATTTACAACCACTTAGTCATTAAAAATTTGAAAGCACTATAATTTTTAGACTTAATTCAATGGATATGAAAGTTTCGAAATAAATTTTGCTTTATCTTATAGTATCAAATAAACAATGTCACATAATAGTTCGAGACTATCGAATAATTATCTCACGTTGAATAAATTCAGTGATTGTTTTTGTATTTTTGTTAAATGTTAAGGAGTATCTTAATTTTTACTCTTTTATTTGGATAAATTACATAGACCTATTTGAGGTTTAAAAAAAATACAATAAAGTTCATAGATTTAACATAATTACACCAACATCTCTTTTACAAGTAAAATTAAAGTGATTGAAACTAATACAGATAGTGTATAAATATACGGATAAACAAAAATAAAATATATATTTTAATATAAAAACATATCACAACATCATTTTACCTTCTATATGATTAACGAAACATTGATGAAAATGAGATAAAATGTTGTGTGAATTAAAATATTAAGGAAACTTAATATAATTATGTCAAACTTGTGATATGTAAGTTTTGCCATTTTTGAATTTGATTGTCACAAATGACTTAACTTAGTAGTGTGGAAGTCACAATTTAAAAAAAAAAAAAAAAAATTAAGTTATAACCAAACATCACATTAGGAATAATCAAACAACTTTTGAATCATAATCAAATAATTTCATAACTAACACACAATGTGTCATAATTAATAACACAATATGTCATAGCCAAAAACACAAAGATCATAAAATTTCACATTCAATATATCTTACTCATATTCTTACTCATATTTACAATTCATTAACCAATTAAAACCTTACTCTATAGCATACTGTATAAATTAACAATCAATCACTAATCAATAAGTATAATCTCATAAACAAAATTTTATAAAATTTTATTTCTTTCTACATATTCTATATACGATTTGTGTGATTAATTTATGTATCATGTCTAATTATCAGAGGTATATGCGGATTTGTTGTTGATTCCCACTATATATAATTAGTTATTAGATTGTCTACTGAAGTGGACATTAAAGGTCTAGTTTAACAATTAGATATTTTAATCAAAAAAAAAAATTTAAAAATCATTACAAATTCTAACATTATTTTTTATTTTATTTTTTTACATATTTTTTTTATTATTTATTTATAAAAAACTAAAAAATCACTAAAATAACATATTTGTAAACGTGACCTAAGTTTGATAATTACACTTTAGGTCTCACTAATCCCCCAAAAGTGAGAAAGCACCCTTTTTAGGTAACGTTTGATAGAGTTTTAGAATTATGATTTGAGAATAAAGTTATATTCTGAATTTGTAAATTTTGAAATAAAATAAAAAAATAAAATAAAATAAAATAAAAAAAGGATACAAGCGGCCTCAGTAGCTCTCTATATATAGGACTCGCGTCTTGAAGGATTTGATCGAGCAAAGATGGGTTGAAGAAGTTGTCTCTAGGGAGAAATATACTTTCTATTTCGAAATATTCCAGGTAAGTGAATATCTGAGCTCTCTGAATTTATTTATTTTTTTTGCTTTGATTATTTTATTTTTTTTCTGTTTCACTGTCTCGTACTCATTAGGTATGTTAATTTCGTTTCTTGGGTTGTTCTTAGATGTTTCGATGTGGGATTTTATTATTATCCGTATTGGGTTCTCTCTATATTGTTACTGTTGTTTTTGTGACGTTTTGTAGCTGTATGCATGTATATATATATATATGGCCTCTTTACTTATGCTGTGTTTGATTGGAGATTTTAAGGGGAGATTTGGAAAGAAAAATAACAAAAAGGTGGTGGAAGAACTGCTTGTGAGAATTCCTGCAATGTTCTTTCTCAACAGCCTCAGGGTTAGATCTTTTTGGCCTATCACCAAATGGCCTCTCCAATGAATTTATTTGGTTATTCATCTGTTCTACTCTAGTTTTGGGCAGTAGATCTTTACAGTTATCATCGACATTTTGAATATCCTTCGGTGACTTTGAATTGTGCATTTTAGCAGCTTTCTTCTTCTCTTTTGGCACTTCATATGATCTGGTCATCAAGCTTTCATCAGCTTCAGAAGCCGACTTACCATTACTTTGGCTTCCCTTCGACTTATTTTTGCTCTCAAACGAAGACTTTACCATGCCACGAGGCATTTTAGCTTCAACCTGTTCATGATATGTAGTTGTCTGACCAACCTTGTAACGGGAATGATCCATTGCCCCAACATTCACTACTAGAAAGATGACTTTTTGCTACCATATAACTTGCGACCCCCCGATTATCAGTCGCAAATAACTAACATATTCCTTATTTTCTTCTATTTATTTTTCCCTTTTCCTTATATTTGCCCTAACTCTTCTCAATGATCGTTCTCTTTCTCGCGCGAGCTCTCTTTCAGTCTCTCTCTCAGTCTCACACATTGGTATGAATCACTCTCTCTTCTTTCGATCTCACTCGTTCTGTGTCCCTCAATCTCTTCTCTCTCTCATTGATGTTCTTCTCAATCTTGTGCTCTCTCTGTTTCTTATATTCTAAAAACACAATCAGCTTTTCCTGATTCTTTTGAATTCGATCATTGAAGGTACGCGCTCTCTCTCTCAAGTTTCTTTCTCTTCTTCTTCTTGTTTTCTGATTTGAATCTGCACCTAGGGTTTCGATCGAGTTCAAGGTACTCTCTCTCGGAAGTTCTCTCTGTTTCTATTTTCCTTTGTCTCTTGTCATTTTACAATTTGAATCTGCTCCTAGGGTTTGGATCGACGGATGACCCTTGCAATATTCAAATTTTATGATTTCTATTATTCGATGAATGAAATTCAATTTTATTTTTTCATTTCGATTTTTTTTGTTGCTTCTTAAGCCTGAAAATTCAGTATGTTTTTATTTGTCTGATTATATTTCTCCATTTTGCCTCTGTTTATCTACTCAGATATTGTCAGAAACTAAAATTGAAAAAATTGAGTTTTATTCTTTAGCTCTGTTTTTAGTCCCTTAGAATGAAAATTAAGATTAGAGTTTTTATGTTGTACATGTTTTAGATGATATTTATAGTTTTTGCCTTTGTTTTGTTTGTGAGAAAATGCCGGAAAAGAAAAAATATGCAGTAAAGTTGTTGACAAATTCTCATGAGATACAAAAGTTTTTGAATTTGTAGGGCCTTTATATGGTGATTATTGGTTTAGATAAAGTATATGATAGGTTTCCTATATAGCATTATGAGCTGTTAGATAGATATAATGTGGATAGTTTTGGAAAATAAAGGAGCATTAGTTAGATATGTTGATGTAATTTTATAAATATATATATATGTGTATTTGAGTTGTAACTATTGTTTAAACAGAGGAGAAACATGTGAATTTCTAACAGTAGGTACTAATTCGTAATTATGTGTAATTATGTGTAATTATGTTTGAATTTTGATAGTCAAATTTTGATAGTCAAATTATGTGTAACAATGGCAGGTACTAATTCGTAATTATGTGTCTGTTTGAATTTTGATAGTCAAATTTGGCCCTTTTTCCATCTGTTTGTTTGTTGAGAAAATTTTGAGGATATAGAAAAAGAAAATGATAATTGACTTTTGGTATTGAAAGTCGATAATGAAAATTCACTATTATTATTCTTATTATTATTAACCAACGTTCAATCGTGAAAATTCTGAACAATCTAGTTAATGCCCTTTTCGCCCTATGTTTGGTTGTTGAGACAATTTTAAGGAAATAGAAAAGTAATGAGATCTGAATTTTGATGTTGGAAGTTGCTAGTGAAAATTCACCAACCAACCATTTGAATTGGGCACAATTGATTTGGAATTTTTTTTATTCATGTCACAAGTAGTGAAAACATGAACTTCAAAAGATTTTCTTAATGGCTGAATGGCAAAGCAATAGCATTTCATGATTCTCAACAAATTTCCAGCTTCAAATTGAGTCAAGTTTCAGTGAAAATGGGGTTTGTAATGGATTCATGAAGCCATTCACACCAACTTCAATTTAGGTTGCAGTGAAGTGCAGCAAGGGATGAAAATTTGTTTGTGGTGTGAACTTCTCAACTCAACCTATCTAACACCATCTCTAAAATTTAGATTCTGTAGTGATATGTGATTGCAAATCCCTACCTTTTTTTTCTCTGTATCAACTTTTGTTTTGTTTTGTTTTGTTTTTTCACAATCCTTGCTTTGTTTCTAATGAGGAAAAACCATTTTCAGCATAAGATAGTATAAGATACTGAAACAGGGGAAAAAGAGTGGACTTTAGTTTTCCACTAGCTAAAATTCTCTCCAGGAATCGATGAATTCCATCTGGTCATGCCACATCAGTAGCACTGAATATGGTGGAGATGGTTTCTGACCAAATATTTGAAAAGAAAGTTCACCATGATAATTATTAGCATAGCTTCTTGTCAATAATAATAATAATAAAAATTCTATGGCTTTCAAATTTTGCTTAAGCATTTCCCCAAATGTTTACTTCAGTTGAAATGAAAAACTACAGTCAGCTATGTTTTGTTACCAAAGAAAATTCATCAACTTCAACACAAATCATTTGATAAGAATAAAAAGTAAACAGGAAATTTGAAGTTAATTCATGAACAATGACCAATAACTAAATCAACTCTTCTTATCCTCTTGGCTTTCAGTGCGAAGTTAGTCCTGTGGAGCAGATGGTTGATTGAAACTATTGGGCACCCAAAAATGTTATGCTTTCAATATTAAAAGAAAACCAAACATATTTCTATAGTTGCTTTTCTTTATTGCATTTAATAGATCTCTCACTCTCTCTCTCTCTCACTAGTTTTTGACTTCCTCTCCTTTTGGCTTTTATTTTTGTTGTTTGAGGATTCGATATATTTGAGTTGTAACTATTGTTTGAGGATTCGATATATTGTATATATATATGTGTGTGTATTTTCTTTGTTTCAGAGATATTGTTACCTTTTTAATGATTTGTCATCTTAATAAGAGGGTTGTCTTATTGCCTCCAAAGTTGAGAGATCTGCAATTTGGAGGTCATATAAAATCTGGTGAGTGTTTTATTTTATTTTTAAGATAATGCTAGTGTGACTAAAATCTATTGGCATGCATATGAAATACGATTTATGCTGTGTCATTTTATTGTAGTTTTGTTCTGTGAGTGCGGAATTTTGATATCAATATAACATTGGATTAGGACCATAAATCCTGCTTAAGGCTGATTAGTTATAGCAGTTCATCTTCCAGTAGAACACTGGGACACTATTTTGTTGTTCTTGTGACTATGACACTAGGGACATCAATGGCTGCTCATCAAGGAACAGTAGCTATGGCTGCTCATCAAATATGCTTACAAGTATGGTTGGGCTGTATCTCTCCTTATGGATGCACTGGCAGCATCTGGTCAAGTACAGAATTCTGTTTGTAAAGAAATTTTGTTAAATTGTTATACGCTCTCTCAATACATATCTATAATCGTTGGACTATCATGTTCCCATTAAAATTCATATTATCTGAGTTGGGATGGAACTTTACTTGATGTTGATTCCACTTAATACTGTCAGAACATGATCTGTGGTTTTTATATTTTATTTGTCATATTATCTGTGATGTTCATGTGATTTTGATATTATCTATCATTTTTTTACTGTCCCATTTAAAGATATTCCTGTCACCTAGTTTTACTTGCCATAAATTTTGGAATTATACAAAATGCTTAGTCTCATCATTTTCAGAATTCTGGTTCCTTGAGTAGTTTCCATACTGTGGTTGTGTCATTCGCTTAGCTGAATGAGTTCAAACCTTCATGTTACAACTTTTCAATTAAAAATAAAATCAAAACTTTGAAAGTTTATAGCTTTATGATTGCAGTTAAATCATTGCTAGCATATTGGGTCTCGGAGACATTAGAATTATGAAACATTCCAACTTTAATCGTATGTTTAATGATGGATGCTAATTAGTTTCTCTCCAATTTTTTCTCCATCTTGCAGGTTGTAAACTTAATATGGTCAAGGAAGATGGATTGGGTTTCTAAAAGTTGAGTGGAACAGAGCTATTATATCAAGATGTAAGTGGTTCCTATTTAGCAATAATCAAGAAAAGTCTATTTCTAGGATGTTATGTTTTTTTAATATATATTTGATGCAGTAGAGTCATAGTGGGTTAAAACATGAGCTGTTATAACTAAGCAATAGTGGGATTACTAGTACCATTAGTAAGGAATTTGCACAGTTCAAGTACTTGTACTCTGATAGGTTTAGGGAGGGAGGGCTTGAATGGCAAGGCTTGAACCCTCTTAGTGGTCGTGACATGACTTGAGAAGTTCTATCTGCCCCTAGCTTTGTGGGTGGGTTTGAATCACAATAATAATTCTCTCCATGAAAAGTTAGGATTTCACTCTTTGAAGAATGGCTCTGTCTCTCTGAATTTATATTGTGTTTAACTACATAGCATTTTATAGTATGAAGGCACTTAGTTAAGTTTGATATATGTGTTTGCAGATTTTGTTGAGGGAATAGTTGGTATGATCAAGCAGGTGATGTTGGGAGCCAAAGATTATGTTGCTTTTTTTTTTTTTTCTTTTTTTGAGACTTGAATTTTTTAGTACAGTGTATTTAAGGATGGTTAATGGATAATGTCTATTATAAATTTAATTAAATTGTTAATTTTGTTATTTTCATTAACAAAAAATTGTTTGGTGCTTATAATTGATTTTTTTGTTATAGCAAACCCATATATGATTTTTTTTAAAAGAAATAATTATTTGCGACAGTAAAACAATGGTCGCTAAAAGTGTTTTTTATTTTATTTTATTTTTTTTGCGACGGCAAAATAGCTGTCGCAAAAAGTAGTTTAGGTGGTCGCAAATAATTTGCGACCGCTGTTTTGCCGTCGCAAAAAGTATTTGCCACCCCCACATTTGCGTCCCCCATCTGCGGTCGCATAGGCCGTCGCAAAAAGTTTTTTGCGACTGTATTTTTATTATTTGCGACGGCTTGTGGCGGTCGCAAAAAGTGTTTTTTTTAGTAGTGATTATGATCTCTCCTGCACTTAGAAACATCAGTGTCAGCTTTCAATGGGTCAGAAACTTTGTTTCCTTTGCTCTGGACATCTTCTCTAAGATCAGTTGAAACGTTCCTATGATCATTTTTTATTCTGCTTTCACAAATCTTCTCCATTGAACTACTCCTAGTCCTCTGTTCTGCCTTTTCATACTCACCATCTATGAAGCACGGACACGTCCCTGAGGCTTGCGTATTAGTGTCGGACACGTGTCGGACACGGACACGCGTACGACACGCTGTTGACACGTGTCCGACACTCTCCCCTGCGTGTCCCCCCTTTTTCAGAATTTTTCAGAGTCGGACACGAGGTTGGACACGCGAGGACACGATTCAGACACGCAGGTGGGTGGATCGAAGAAGCCCTAGAACTGTTGGAGAGGAGAAAGAGAGAGAGCCAGAGACAGAGACAGATCGAGGGAAGAGAGAGAGAGGGAGATAGGTCGAGGGAAGAGAGAGACAGATTGAGGACAGAGAGAAGAAACCCTAACCTGTTCGTCTTCCTCGTCTCCCTCTCTGCGCCTCGATCGACCATCGATCGCCCTCGTTTGACCATTGATCGACCATCGACCTCGTCTCCCTCTCTGCGCATCGTTTGACCCTCTCTGCTCTCTCTCTCTCTTGCTAAAATTTTCGACGCAACCATCGATAGCTATGTACGTTATATACTAACAATATATATACACACATATATATATATATTTATATACTAATAATAAATTATATACTAATAATAAATAATATAAATAAATAAATAATATAACCCCTAACCTTTCTTTTGGTCTTAAATAATATAAATAAATACAAATAATATATTTATTTTTTAATTTTACATATAATAAATAAAATTAGTATATATTTTTTAATTTTGCATATAATAAATAAAATAAATAAATAAATAAAAATAGTATATATTTTTTAATTTTACATATAATATATAAATAAAATTATATATATTAAACGTGTCCCCAACGTGTCGTGTCCCTCATTTTTTGAAAAATTACGTGTCCGCGTGTCCATGTCGTGTCCCGTGTCCGTGTCCGTGCTACTTAGCTCACCATCCTTTTGATCAGATAATGACTCAGACTCCTTAACTAGCCGAGTTGATAATCTGTCTTCCATCCCATCCTTGGTCACTTCCCTCTTCTTCAATGAAATGTTTCTCCCAGCTTCCCTAGGAATCCCAGGTGCCATGGCAGCACCTTTCACACTGTCCACAACATTGCATACTGAATTTGAAATACGCTTGGGTTTTGTGTCATTAGAGAAACACCCTTTCTGGCCCAGGGACTCATTTCCCATATTTCGCACTTCAATATCAACTTCGCACTTCACAATAGTAGTTCTTTTATCATCAAAATCCATACCAAGTTCTTGCTTCAACACTATCAAATTGTCACTCTTCTCCACTATCTTTGCTTTCTTGTCTTTTGACACTTTACTAACCCCCATCAAGGAAGCTGAATCATCTGCTAACGCAACAGCATGCTCTTGCTCTTGATGGCAGCAACAGGCTTACTGTTTTGTGAAAGTTTTTCCTTTCTTGCCAAGCAAAGTAAACTCTCATGGACAGATGACAAAAGCAAGCCACCAGGGACTGGAAAAGATGTCATACTCTGTTCCACGACATGAAAAGAGAACCAACAAATGCAAGTTCAACCATGTTCTTATAGGTCCATTTTGTAAATGAAGTATTCTGTAAGAAAAATGTAGAAATAAAATTTACCTGAAGTATTCTGTAAAGAGATTCATGCACGTTCTCTTGGCATTCAGATGACATCCCACCGCTCTCATCAGGACTGTTCCCCATTGACGATGATGGAGAAATAAGCCCAAGGCCACTATAGATTGCAGCATTTTTCCTTGCTCTGTTACCAGAACCACTCTGATTCGAACCTTCAGTGTTCTCTGGTCAGTTGGATTAACCGGCTTAATCAAAACAGGTTCATGTTTCATAGGGAACTTTTCAATAACTACAGCAGAAGACAAGCACGAATTTTGTTTGGCTGAAATATCCCCTGATGAGGCCCTTGCAGCATGCAATTTGTTCAAACTGCGGGAAGCAGTGTTAAGCCTTTAGAGCATTCGTATCAAACTAGCTATAATCGTTTTTTAGCTAAATTAGTGATATTGTTCATCAAAAATGGACATTCATTAGTCTCGTTACACTATGTTGCTAATTTACGAGTGCTACAGTATCTCGCTACAACAAGCGAGGTACTGTTTATCGCTACAATTGCGGGAAGCAGTGTTAAGCCTTTAGGTCTTTTTTTTTTTTTTTTTTGCATTTTTTAAGACTTGTTTGGTTGATAACTCATCAATTTAATAAAAAAAGAAAAAATAACAAACACAATAAGAAAATAATATTTTAATAAGATTAAGTTAGAATAGAAAGCACCTGTAAAGCTGCTAGTGACAATAAAGTTAGCACCTGTAAAGCTGGATTGCAATTTGATTTATCCACTTCTCCAAATTCCCTTCCATATTCTGATAAAAACAAACCACTCGTGTATGTAGTTTCGACTGGATGTGTATTTTACCCAAATTTTAATGTATTTGGAACTTTTTCTTTTTCTTCTTTGTTTTCCTCTTCTTTCTTTTATTAACTGAACAAAATCCATATCAAACACCACAATAGTGCATCTGAAGCCAACTAAGGTACATTCCACAAGTTCATATTCAAAAATGATGTATTCTCTTCTCTCAGTGGTTGTGATCAATAAGTTACATAAAAACACCATTCATGGATAGATTATACCTTAAAACCACTTATTAGCATCATCAAATTGTGCAGTACAATTAAGTTTTATATTCTGAAGAAAAAGACTTCCAACCCTAATTGATCAACCAAGCAAACAAAAGTTGAACCGAATTACAGTAAGAACAGAATTGAACTCTTACAAGGTAAGAGAGAGCTATGTCAGGGTCAACACTTGTATCGTCCTTGTAGTAGCAAGCTTCGCCCTCTTCAAGCTCTGTATCTTCCATATCAACCCTCCAGAACACCAACAAACCCTAACCCTAACCCTACCCCAAAAAAACACCTACCCTAACATATCACACTCCTATCGCAAATAACTTCTCGACCCAACAAAACACTTCAAAAACCCACAAAAACCCAGATACCAATTCCTCTGAAACCGACTTAATCGAGCGTAATCACAAACCCTCATTGAGCCTACTTGATCATCATTAATACAATAATTTGATACATATAATCTGAGTATTGGGAGCCTTTGATTGTAACAATCGAACGAAGAACGAAGAAGCCCTCAATCCCTTCTTCAGAGCAGCGCTTGACCGCCAGCGGAATAGATTCGAATGGTACGATGTGGGGTTGTTCGATGGATGTGTGTTATACATGCACAGCAGAGAAAAGCTCGTGTTTTTTTTCTTTTCGTGTATTTGTTTAATTAGTTTTCCTTTGTTGTATGTTGTTGTTTTTTTTGTTTTTTTTTTTTTTTTCACTTTTGTCCTAACAAAATATAATATAATATTAATTATTATTACTATTAATATTAAAAATAGTAATATTGCAGGTCAATTATAATGCATTTGTTATAATAGATTACAGCGGGATGAATTTGTGGGATCTTATTTTTATTTATTTTTTATTTTTTTTAAAGGTATATGGGGTTTGAAAAAAATAAAGTGTTCGGAGTAAGAGTAAGGGTAAAAGTAAGAGATCAAGAAAAATTAAAGAGATTATAAGTGTAAAGATAACGGCGTAGGGGACCGATTTGTAGTATTTTGTGTTTTATTTATTTATTTATTTTTTTGTAAGGTATGAAAGGGTTTGAGAAAAAAATATGTGACCAAAGCAAAAGCAAGAGCGAAGGCAAGAAGTTGAGAAAAGTCAAAGAGATTTTCAATCCCCTCCTCACTACCAAACTCAATCCCCTCCCTATAACTCCAAACAAACGAGGCCTTAAAGTACAAGAATAAGGGGAGCAAGACACGAATGAGAGGTGGAAAAGTAACTAGTCAATCTTATGATGGACAATACGTACGAGATAATATATTATATGAAATACAATGACTAATTAATGATAATAATCAAATATATCAAATTAAAGGAATGTTAATATTTATGTGTTTTAGTTTAATTTTATTTAACAAATTAACATATAAATATATACATACAAGTGTATTTAGACAATACAATTGGCGTGAAAGTGATCTAAAACGTGAGACCCTGTTTGGTTTGTGTTTCTTAAAAAATTTTGAGAAAAATTCTCTACAAATAAGTTTTTAAAAGTAATCAAACCAAACAAATTTTCTCAAAATTTTTTTCCAAAACTTGTTTGGTTTACAAGTTTTCCAAACAAATCTCTCTCTCATACACATTAAATC
This sequence comes from Camellia sinensis, assembly GCF_055761805.1. Lineage (NCBI taxonomy): Eukaryota > Viridiplantae > Streptophyta > Magnoliopsida > Ericales > Theaceae > Camellia > Camellia sinensis. The sequence continues at coordinate 23,344,917 of NC_138966.1, forward strand.
AATCACTTTTTTCAAAATTCTCTCTCAAAATAACTTTTCAAAACATCTTTTGAAAAAAAATCAAACCAAACAAATTTTCGTATTTTTTATCTCAAAATATGTTTCTCAAATACAAACCAAACAATCTCATCATTTTCTCGTTTTCTTCTTAAGTTGGAAAAACCCGTGTGGCGCGAGGTGAGGCATGCCGTATATTAAGATGGGAAGGGTTTTTTTTTGGAATCATAGTCGTTTTTATAGCAAATAGTTAGTTTCATCTTTATTCCTATGTATTTTTTTTGCCATATAATTTGTATCTAGATATCTCTCTAACACTTACGATTTAAAAGCTAACAACTTGAGATTTAAAAGATTAATAAAGTGGTAGCTTTCATTTTTTTGTAAAGTAATGATAGTGGAAAAGATATAAATTTTGTGGGGGACAGTGTAATGCTTGTAGGTGTGTGAGGAATGAATTGGAGTGTAAGGTGAGATGGAGGGATATGTGGCTATAAAACAAGCGGTTATAGGTGATGAGGGGTGGAATTGAACTAATTGAAACATAAGTATTAGAAATAAAAATTTTATGAAAAAGTGTCCCAAAAAATTAAGTGTGAATAAACAAATGATGAAAAAACTAAAAATTTACTAGAGTCACAATGATGTGGCATCACTCTTTTTATTCTTATACATATCTTTTCTTAAAAAATCAAAAAATTATTAAAATAGTCTGTTTCTAAACGAGACCATGTTTTAACGTATATTCACGGAGAATCTCATATTTAATCCAACTAATATTCTCAATTTTCCAAATTAAGTTTTCGTAATAATATTCGTGTTAACTATTACTATCTATGTAATTGTTGTACAAAATATGTATTTAAATAAAAATAAGCAGATTCATATTAAATTAAATAAAAAATACAGAACAAGAGATCATGGGATCATGCTGGAGATTATAACTTGATGAATAGAAATCTATAACAAGATAAAATACTGAAATGAATAACGGAAGTAAACCAAAACTTATGTGATACCACAGTCTTTTTAAAACAGATTTGTTGCCTCATAGTGGGTGTTGGAGATTCGTTGCCTCATAGTGGGTGCTGGAGGTATGCCGGCATCTGTCTCCCAACCGTTAAGTCAAAAGTACCTTCTATGGCAAACTGATAATGATAGCACTCTGTCACGCAGGAAGAATTATATAGTAGAAGCAGACTGCCTATAATGCTAGAAAGCAAAAAAAATATGTGAGACACAAACAAAGAGGGAGGTCTTTTTTTATACACAAAGGGGAAGAGAGAGGAGGAGCCTTCTAGCAACAAATGCAGAATTCATTTATGTAAAACTACCTCATTCATGAGGCCAACTTTATAAGACAATTTCTCATTCAATTCTCAATGATTTTTAGTCTTTTTTTTTTTATGGTGTAAAGATCTTGTTACAAAAAATCTTGACCCATTTGATCCCACATAAAATTGATGGTTGGGACCTACTTTAATTTCACATTAAAGTCACCATAAAATTATTTTTTCCAACAGTAATTTGGTGACAATTCTGTCATTTCAGATCATACAAGACTAGATTTTTTAATAGGATTAAATGAGAGATAAGTCTCTTAAATAGGAGTTAAACTATTATGGTTTATATATATATATATATATATATATTTTGACTTGGATAAATAGAAGAAAAATAAAAAAATATTAAGTAATTGTTTAATGTTATTTACCAAAACAACCTGCATATCAACCAAGTATTCAGGTATATCTCATTAAATGATAATCTCTCTATACTATTATTAAGTGAAAGCCTAAATTGGTTTAGTGAAACTTTCTTCTTCTTATGCCATGTAGCAATTTTATACTATTATTAAGTGAAAGCCTAAATTGATTTAGTGAAACTTTCTTCTCCTTATGCCACGTGGCAATTTTATAGATGCAAAAATAAAAAATAAAAATTATTATATATAGTGTAAGTAAGTTTTGAACCCAAGACCTTAAGTTTCACTAAAAACATACTTATCACTTAAGCAACATACATACTATGATATTAAATTTTTTATTATTAATTATTTAAATTATACATGTATCACGTGTGCTGTCCGCTAGTAAATATATTATGACCAGTGCAAGTGACATTGGTGTTAAATTCACACAAATGTCACTTACGCCATGCACACAGTTAGGCGCTGTGTTTATCATTGGCTAAACAATATTTATCACTGCCTAAACCATTGTCATTCTTCCACACAGATTAGTACATGACCGTCCGAGATAATGCAAGGCCCAATAAGGCCAATCTGTTGAGTGAGCCTGTTTTGATTACAAGCTTAGAACAAGTTAAAAGACACCTTTGGTAGAAGCTCTTGACAAGATATACACAATTGACGAGCCTTCGACAAGGATTTTGTCCAAAATCAATCCCTTTTTACCACATATATTTGATTTAGTTTATATACATAAACTAAAAGTATTGTAATGCTTAAAAGACAACTTCGTGATTAATATAGTTTCAACGTTGTTTCTCTTTTTTCTGCTAATTATTTGATTTTTTGTGCGAATCAAGCAGTTATATTGATGCCTTTGATTAAGGAATCAACATGTTTAAAGAACTTTGCTTCCACTATTCATTATGGAATCAACCAATTTAAACACTGGTTTTATCTCTTCTCTCTATATGCGTCCATTACAGTTTACATCAACATGACAATGAGAGATCCGCCACATCGTAAGAGAGCGGTAATAAATAGTATCCCTAGCATTGTTGTTTAAGGACTAAGAGACAAACTCTGTCTGTTTCCTGTTTGCTTTCATCTTTCTGTATATTATGCTTACTAGAAATGGACGGATAGGATAGGAAGCCGCCTCCTCCTCGTCCTCAGGCTGTGTCTTTGCAATATACAGTGAGTATTGGAGAATTATTTTTGGTAGCTAGTACAGCTGTATTATATCCTCCTGGAAATTACCTGGTTGTTTCCTGAACTGAAATCATGAAAATGAAATTGGTCGCAGCACATCTTGTTGTCCATGACAGTTGACGCCACACCACGACCCTTCCTAAAGAATAGCTAGACAATTAGACAATATAAATGCCTACTATAAATGGTCTGTGTCTCTCCCTCTTTCTCTTTTGTATTGATGGAATACTCTCAGCCTCAAGCCTCTCTTTCTGGTGTAACAGTCTTTTAGCTTACGGTAACACTTCCTCCCCTCTATCTTCCTCTAACCCGCATAATAATCATAAACATAATCATGATCGCCTTCACAGTCATACAGTTTTAGGAGAAGAAGGAGGAGGAGGAGGATAATAAGGCCATGTTTGTTTGGGCGGACTGGATTAGCATTCCCATGACTAATAGTCCTAGGGGTACAAATCCATTGGATTATGTATCCTATCTTAACTAATAGTCAAGTTTAAAATAATTAGTCCGTACTTCAATTGTTTAATCAAACATTGGATTAGTAATTTTATTGGACTATTAGTCCAATCCCAAGCTCATGTCCACCCAAACAAACATGACCTGAATGTAAACTGTAGCCGCTGTTCATTTTATGTAATATTACACATTACATAAGCTCGTTTTATTTAGGCCTTTATGTAATAACTTCATTTTGTCATACTATTTTGTGCATGACAAACTTTTCTGTATCTCTTGTACATTTCTCTAATAGATCTGTGACAGTTTTTGAGGTGCTCAGCATAGTCAGAAATCCACAATTCAAAAAAATAAAAAGAGAATAGAAACTATTGATTTCAATGAACATATAATGAATAAAAAAAGTTCATAAAATAATTTTTTCCTCCTAATATCTATATACAACTCCATAGTACAGAAATCGGTGGAACTGTTTGTCAAAAGGTGTGAAAGGGACCTCAATAGCAGGCTTCCTCTATTCAATTTCATTGAACTTTGTTGTATGTTTGTAATTATTCCATTTATTTTGATTTTTTTTTCTTGAATATGAAATCAGAGCACTTGTGAGAATGGGGAACAAACTTCTATTAACTATCATCTGCTTATCGGATTTGGCTTGCATCTTTGGTTTCAATGTTTCCTCTGACGGGTTAGTGAGAATTGGTCTAAAGAGACGGGATTTGGACCTTAACAGCATATATGGCGTAGCAATCACCAGAGGAGAGGTTATCCATGCCAATGGTAAGGGCGACGATTCCAATAGTAATTGCGTTGACAATTTAAAAGATGATGTGGTGTATTTGAAAAATTTTATGGACACCCAATATTACGGAGAGATTGGCATTGGTTCACCTCCACAACACTTTGCTGTTGTCTTTGATACCGGCAGTTCCAATCTTTGGGTGCCATCTTCGAAATGCCACTTTTCTGTGAGTTTTTTTTTTTTACCACTTGAGTGCCTAGTGTTGTAATTGTAACACTTGTTGGGTTTGGGTAATATATATATATATCTATAAATTAAATTATAATGCAATAACTTCATGCAGATTGCTTGCTATATGCATTCTAAGTACAGGGCAAAGCTATCCAGTACATATACTGAAATTGGTACATTACTTTCAAAAACTCGTTAAACTTTTCATAGAGTTGTATGTTTTTCCTATAATCATAATAAAGCTAGATTCTGGTGTTGTGCATGCTGATGGAACCATAATATCAGGTTTCTTGTTCCATTCTGATATAGGAACATCTTGCAAAATCCATTATGGTTCTGGATCTATATTTGGCTTCTTCAGCCAGGATAATGTGAGAGTTGGAGATGTTATCATCAAAGATCAAGTGCGTGATTGTTTGTATCAAATTTCATGTTGTATTATTACTATATTCTTATTATTATTGTTGTTGTTGTTGTTATTATTCATGTCATGGCAACATTGATTTCATGACATTTAGGTGTTCACCGAGGCTACAAAGGAAGGATTATTTATGTTCTTGCTTGCACAATTTGATGGGATTATTGGACTTGGGTTTCAGGACATTGCAGTTGGGCAAGTCTCACCAGTGTGGTATAGTTCTTTTAGTCACTGATTGTTAATTTGACTGTTTTGGCAGCACATGGTCACCCTAATTTGCTACTAAATGTGTGAAGAAATAGACCAAAAAAAAAATTGGTGTTTCTCTGGCTGGCTCTTTCCTTTGATTTCTTTATATTGCTTGAAATTGAAACTAGACTTTGCTGGGAGTTCAGGTATAATATGGTTAAACAAGGTCTTGTAAACCGACAAGTCTTCTCTTTATGGCTGAATCGAGATCCTAATTCAAAGATAGGAGGTGAGATTGTCTTTGGTGGTGTTGATTGGAGGCACTTCAGGGGTGACCACACTTTTGCCCCAATCGCACAAAATGGTTACTGGCAGGTACATGAAAATTTAAAATTTAAGTTGTATATTATTGAAATTATTTAGTCTTCTTCTGCTGAGCTAAAAAGACTTAATGATTGACATTTAACTATAACCTCTTACAGATTGAGGTAGGTGATATTATTATTGCAAGCAATTCAACAGGTGATGCTATTATATATGCTTTAACTAACGCCCTGGTTTACTCTTTAATTCCTCTCATTTAATTTTAAACAATTTTTTTATTGAACTTTTTAAAAAATTTCAAAAGTTTTACGCTTTTAGCTTCTTGTCAACTAGATAAATTAGAAAAGTGTAAAAAATACAAAAAAATTGAAAAAAGTACACTAAAGATTTAAAAAAAAAAAACCAAAAACTCAAAAATTACTAAAGACAAAAAAGTTCCAAAAAAAAGAAAGAAAGACTTTTTCAAGTGGATGCCAAACCACATGAAACAAGGACTAAATTTCAAGCTTGAATTGTGGAGATGCACGTTTTTCCTAAAAATATGTTGATGTTTCACTGTGTTGAAACAATGTATATGGATCATGGTTCCAAGTTTCAACAAAAGTAAAAAAGAAAAAATGTGCAATTTTTCATTAACATTTTTGATGTTTAAGCCACAGAGTGTTTTTGTTAGATTAGCACAGTTGAACCCCCAACCTCTCATTGCAAACATTTACTCATCTTACATAGTTGTCACTAATATTAGGTGTTCACAAAATGTTTTGATCAGGTCTTTGCAAGGATGGTTGTGCTGCCATTGTAGATTCAGGTTCATCCTTTATTGCAGGTCCAACTGTATGTCACTCTTCATCCATTGTAACATGTTAACCAATTAAATATGATTTAACAATTTTTTATATTTATTCTAATCCATCTTTATTAGCTCTTTTTCAGGCTATTATAACTCAAATCAACCATGCCATTGGAGCAGATGGTGTTGTAAGCTTGGAATGTAAAAATATCGTTTCCAAGTATGGAGCTCTGATATGGGAATTTTTAATATCAGGGGTTAGCTTAGCTTCTTTCTTCTACTTTTCTTATATATATATATATATATATTGTTCAATTTTCTTTTTGAGTGGTAGTGGATGAAATGAAAGAATGTTTCTTACATTTTGCTTATATTCACTTACTGACAGTTACAGCCTGAAAAAGCATGCGTCAATCTCGGACTATGTCCATATAATGGATCTCTGTATACAACTACAAGGTTATATATTTTTATTTATTTATTTATTGGATATTAACTAGACCAACAATGATTCAGAACACTAATTTTGATATTCTAATGGAGCACTAATAAGATGGCAATGAAGAAGAAAAAAAAATCAAGACCAAAACATCACATCACAGTGGGTAGCGTCTACTACCAACTCATTAGAGCTGGTTTTAGAGCACAAGAATTAGTGATCCAAAATATTTTTCTTAACTAGACATGGATCCATGTCAAGAGTAATGATAGGAATCATGAAAAAAATATCATGAAATGCATCGCAAAAATTTTTCATCCATTGATTAGTGTGTGGTGTTTTATTGTATGTGTAATCCGAAAGTGAAGAATCTTTCATGATTATCTTCATGACATTTTTTTTTATGATCCCTAACATTGCTCGTCAATTATTGCAAGTAGTCTTGCTGGTAACACGAACCATGCAAATCTGAATCCATGCAGCGCTGCCGATATTGAAACAGTGGTAGAAAGAGGTCAGAACTTAGATGGTTTACCTGTTGATGATGAGAGAGCTCTCTGTACTTTCTGTGAGATGATTGTTTTCTGGATCGAAGTGGAACTTAAAAAAGAAACAGCGAAGGAAAAAGTATTCAAATATGTTAATGAGGTGACATATATATATAAGAATGTAACATGTTTGTTCATATTTGTCCAAAATCACATGATCAATAATGTTCACAGGGTACAGTATGTATATCATTTATTTTGTTTTTTTTGTAAATATTTTGAAGCTGTGCGAGAAGCTCCCAAATCCTAGGAGAAAAACATTTATTAACTGCGACAACATGGCTACCATGCCATATGTATCGTTCACCATCGGAAATAAATCCTTTCCCCTCTCCCCAGAACAGGTGCGTGAGTGTCCGTTGTCTTTATTTATTTATTTAATTTGCTCTTTCCTAATTAAACCGTGTTCCTTACAAATTTATCTTTATGTATATATATATGGGTAAAATGGAACAATCAATAAATTAAGAAAAATACTATGAACCTCAAATAAATTATTAAATTTTTTACCAAACTTCTCATATGGGTATAGGACCCATATGAGAAGCTTGGTAAAATATTTGGTAATTTATTTGAGATCCCTGACCTAACTCATAAATTAATTAGAAGAAAGTTACTAAGTTCTGGGATTCATTCCTACAACATCCTCAAATATATGAGTGAAAACATCATTAAGCATACAATCCAAAAATAAACATCAATAAGCTATAAAAAGTAGCATCATCAGTTAGTGGCACGTTTACGATGATATCTGTAGATTTGAAAACAATTGAAAGGGGATGGCCCACGAGAGATGGTTATCGATCGTTGAATGTGATTGTTGGAGGTGATTGTTAGCCATCGGATATGTTGGTAAAAATGATTGTCATTGATGGGAGGTGATTGGTAGTGGACAAAAGTGATTGTTGAATGTAAAGGGGTGTTGGCCAAAAGTGATTGCCTATTGTTGGAGGTGGTGGCGGGCTATCTAAATCTAAGATGATGACCGAAGCTTGTTTCCGACAAAAGGTGATGACGGATCTCGGGAGGTGGTTGTCAGAGGAGGTCATTAGTGATAGTGACCGGTGGTGATAAGCATAGGTGGTGGTTCTTGGAAATAGGAGAAAGAGAAATGAATTTTTTTTTTTAAAAACAAATGAAATTAACTTTTTTGTTTTTATTCAAAATTTTAGTAAATTACGTTTACAAAATTTTAAAATAAAAATGATACTAAATGATTTCTTATATATAAATTTTAAAATTTCTATAAATATAAACAGAAAGCACTAGCATGCTCTAAGCATGTACGTTTTTTTTTTTGGTTTTGTTTTGTGTCTCTAGTATACCATCAAAGTTGAAGAAAGCTGTTCTACTGTCTGTCTTAATGGGTTCGTTGCTTTGGATGTGCCTGCTCAAAAAGGCCCACTATGGTATGTCATCTTCTGATTTTATTTTATTTTAGTTTTGTCATGACACATGGTAATCATCTATATGCATATATAGGAAATTTCCAACGAGCATGTCTATCTATGCAGGATAATAATATGCAATTCTTTATTACTCAGCTAATAGGAAAATGTGTGGAACCCCACAAAAGAGGATCCCCTGAACCCCCACTGATGTATTGGCTATTGATGTGTTTGAATTTTTTTTAAAAGTTGTGTCTGACAATGACATAAATGGTTCAGATCATTTTGGAAGTTGTGGGGATTGTATTTTGTGGGGATCTCTATTATTATTGTAAAATTAGTTAGTGGCAGTAATTTCAAAAGTGATTTTTTTTTTCCCCTTCTTGTGAATGACAAATAAGTGGTTGCATACATATATGTTTATATTGGATTACAGGGTTCTTGGAGATTTATTCCTTGGAGCATACCACACTATATTCGACTTTGGTAATCTCCAAGTGGGTTTTGCGAAAAGTGCTTAGTACTCCTAATTAAGTGGGATTTGAGAAAACTACATACCTGCTTACTACTCCTTCAACTTCCTCCCTTTGATTGGTCTTGTCTTGTGAATGCAAGGTGCAATTAGGTGGACAATTTGTGAAAGTAATGTTAATTGGATGAATACACACATGTCTTGCAATAGTGTGAATTGCATCTTTTTTATTTATTAGCATTATAATTATTGTTTTTTTGGGTGAGAATTTTGATAAATAGGGCTTTATGTAAAAAGGTTACCCATGAATAAAAACAGATGTTACTTTGGCATGGAGATGCATCCATTAATAATACTCTTTTTTCTTGGTCCAGTGTTCCATAAGGAAGACATAAGCAAAATCGGAAGCTAAGACCTCCAATATATTTAAAAAATAATAATTGACAAACTATTCTTTCCCTGTAATTTTTTTAATGAATTTTGTTAACGTATACTTTTAGATAATATGTTAAGATATTTTTAAAAAGTACACATTTTATATAAAGGTACATACAATAAAAAAATATACATCTTTAAGGCTCTGTTTGGGAAGTGGGTTAGTTTTTTGACTTTTTAATTTTTTTAGTTATTTTAGCCTGGGCTAAAAAGCTTGGTTTGGAGAGGACTTTTTGGCTTTTTGACTTTTTTTATGAGAGAAAAGTGTAATAATTATGGATTTGATGTGATGTTTTGTTTGTTGTGTCTAAAATAGTCTATTTTATTTTTTGTGACTAAAATAGTCAAAAAAAGCCTGAAAACCTTCTTCCCAAACGGTGCCCAATATGTGCTTATTTTAAAATACTTGCTAAATCAAAAGGTTACATTGGATTCCCTTTCCCATACTCCCACCGAAAAAAAACAAAAAAACAAAAAAACAAAAAATCAGATTATCATTGTGACTCCAATAATTAGACCAGCAACATTTTGAATGCGAGATGTACAATATGTCCTCATGCAAAAGCCATATGTTAATTATCTTACAAGTTATTACAAGTTCGTTATCAACATATATAATTTTTTATGAAGGGCAAACTTGTCTTGATTCTATATAATGAACTAGATAGGTGCAATACGATGTATCCAATAGGGGAAATGTACAAAATAATATCTTCATAATCACACTTCGTCGAGAGTTTTATGAAGTGGAGTTCAACATCTACTATAGCATATAAGAGTTTTAGAAATTATTATTTTTTATTTTGAAAATTGAAAATTTTGTTTCAAAAAATATTAGGAGACCAATTCTTACAGTAACAAGAATCATCACTAAAAGGTTGTTTCAAAAAAGAAAAAAAAAAAGCGATAAAATTTTGAAAATGTCGTTAATAAAAACACTTGGGGAACAAAACAATTTCATGTAAAAAATATTTACTTTTTTAGATAAATTTTTATCCAAAAAAATATAGTTATTCATCATTAAATGTCCAATTTCATGCTAAAAATTTAATAATATGACACTTTTGACAACTAAGATATTTTGCCAGCAAAAAATAATTTCATCCTTAAATTTTTTATCTTTAAAACATTGTAGCCATCTTCTTGTGATTTTTATTAAAACAAGACGTGTCTCCAAAAAAGATATAATTCAACTAAGTTCAAAATTTTAGTAAATGGCAATAAATTTTTTTTTATTTTTTTATTTTGGGCGGTGATTGAGGGCCCGAAAGCCGTGCCCCGAATTGCCCGAAATTTCCATTTCAGGTAAAAAAAAAAAAAAAAAAAAGGAAAAAAGAAAGAAAAAAAAGAGAACAGTTTCCAAAACTGGAAATTAGGGGTATTAGGGCCAATTTTTTTAGGGCCACCAATCATTTTCCTTTTATTTTTTTCATGAGTGGGGTGGGTCTATTCCATTGGGCTTGCAGATGAAATGTCTCTCTCTATTTTTCTACACATCTTTTCGTAAAAAATTAAAAAATATATTTATTTAAATCATTCCAAACAACTCCTAAGTTAAGTAAGTCAGCTTAAAATTTATAAATTCTTTTAAGGTTAGATTAGAAATTATTAGATTAAATGACACATCCTCTTACCGTATACAAGTCTGACCCAAGCCCAACCCGGTCCAGTGTTTGCCCACTTCTAGTAGTATTAAAACATATAAACACTCTCTTGTATATAGGATGACTATTGTATAGAATTTTATATGTTCATAGTGATATTTATATAGAAAAAAAATTGGAAAATACACTTGCCCCTTGAGGTATGACATTTTTCATTTTAATCCTTTAATAATTATTATTTCAATTTAAGCATTAAATTAAAAAAAAAAAAATCCCCTTCGATCCAATTGTTAACTACTATCATGATCAAAGTAATCTGCCATTTCAAAAAATAAGTTTCGCACTCTGATCCTTTTCATTTTCAAAATTTTTACTTCAATTCTTGAAGTATCTTATATAGTCCAACTATAAGAAAATAATCTTTTATTTGTCACAAATGGCTTAAAGAGGCAATTATATAGGGAGAATTATAAAAAAGTGACATCAATTCTCTCATTTCTATTTTTTTTATTTTCCGTATTTTAACATTTTCAATAAATTTTTTTAATATTTAATATAATTTTTTTTTTTAATTTTTAAACACGTCTAACATAAATACACTTAAAAAATATAATATTTGTGAAGAAAAAAAAAACTTTAAAAAATACACTATATACCAAAAAATAAAATAAAATTAAAAAATTCAATACATTTATCATATTTTTATGTATTTATTAATTTTTAAAATATTTTTTCATAAATATTTTATTATTTAAAAAAGTAAAAAAATATTTAAAATTTAAAAAATATTCACTAAAAATAAAAATAAAAATACGAAAAATAAAAAACTCAATTTTCAGAAAACTGAAGCCAAACACACTAAATCATATTATGGATCACGATTTTAAATTGACATTGCCATATCTAAAAATGTAACAGTGTACTAAATTTAATTTTTGTATACAAATTTCTATCTTTAAACTATTTTGAAAGCAAAAAATTAAGAGTTAGAACTAACAACAATCATACGTATTCACCGAAATAGAAATGTAATTTTAATTTTGGGAAGATTGGCTTGAAGAATAACTAGGACCAATTCAGTCACCATTTATTTTCTAATTGAACTACAATTAACACCTCTATACTTTTACTAAAATAACATTTTCATCTATCCACTATCAATTGTGATAGCTAACTCTTCACACTTTAACTCACCTTGCAATATCACTATTTTCATCCATCCAGCATCAACGAGCCTCAAGAAAATTGGCATGTAAGCCACACAACACTTTTACAAGAACAAAATTCAAAGTAAAAAGTTCAATATAGAATTTTAATGAAAGTGTAGAGTTGTTCATGACACAAAAAGTTAGTTAATCTAACATATAGGCCTTCCAAAAACCATCGTGTATAGCTCACATATTAATTGTTGTCAATCTCATTAACTAAAGCCATGTTTGTTTGGAAATAGCCTTAGGATTTGATTAATAATGCTGCAAAATACATTATTTCATATTTGCCTAAGAAAATTAAAATCCAAACTTTAGTCCTTGAATACAAAATGAAGGACGAACTAAGAGATTCAATCTAATTGGCTAAATTACAAAACTTTGTCAATCTATCCCCATAATCCAAAGTAAATCCAAGCATGAAATAAAATACAAAACCTAACAAGATTAATAATCCCAGAATCAACAGTATTAGGAACACTAATTCCATTTAATCTAATCTGTCCAAACAAACATGGCATAATTGTTGAAAAAATGACATTCCAATTTAATTTGAAGTGTAAAGAATTACTGCATAATTTTTCCTTGCTGGAGTACATGAAAATGGACATCAAGATAAATGAGAGATGATACAAGGGATCCACAGCCCAAAAGAATCATGCATCTTCAAAACTAACGTAATCAATTGGTAAGCATCCATAACACATAATTAAGTGGACAAGTGTTTTTTTCCTTCACTCATTTGGTTGATTGCAGGCTAAAAAAAGTATATAGAAGTAAATAGAGGAAAGAAAAAAGAAAAGAAGGTAAAGAAATCCACAACTAAGTTCCAGATTAATAAATTGATGACATTCTAAATGTGAGCAAACCATCCTATTCACATATCACCCGAAACGTCAGATTTTGAAGATAACACAAACTTTCATGTACATGCAAATAAAGCAAAACCAGCTTATCCAATTTGAACCAAGAGATAAACACATGCTAATCCAAATTATTACTTCTGGGCAGCACAAACAACAAATTTAACATTAAAAATAAAATTTAAAGAGAAAAATGGCAACTCCGCTGACCATAGGATGTGACATCAGTGGGAACTTACAAGGAAAGGCTGTTGGCAAACCCCACACTCTATGGTCTCGGAACCAGAGCTGGGAACTTGAACCTGCCACAATAATGCCATAAGACTCAGTTTTTAGACAAAAACACAAATTTGCATTCTGGAATTCCCTGATGGCGTGATGTACAAGGATTTCAAACCTGCAAATGAACCGTGCAAGTAGGACAAGCAACTTCTTTCATCCGCCTACCAGATCCATCTGACTTGGAGCCTGTCAAAGCCAACCATTCAAACGAACAATGACAATGGACACATTAATCATAACCCAGGACCCATATTATTCAGCTAAATAATTAACTGGGAAAAAAACTCGTTTTTATGATAGTTGTTTACTATATATATATATATATCAAATATAGCATCTGTTGAGCATCAAGTCATGAAATCAGCTTTCAACTACACCACTAGATATACATTCAGGTGAATTCAATCCACCTGCTGTAAAGCCTTTTTAAGACATTTAAAACCAGAAATTATCAGATGAACTACAACTAAGTATATGCAAATGACGATTATGGTCGCTCTCTTGGGAACAGATCTATCTGACATGTCTGAACAGATCCAATACATGGATCTCAACAATAGGCGGGTCAAACTACTAGTTCCGTAGTATGACTCGTTTGCATGAGGATGCATCTATAAACACACCACATAAGATTAACATGAGGATGCATCTATAAACCACATAAGTTCTAGCAAAAGAAGTTACCTGATGATGCCTTGCGATTTCTCTCCATCTCATCCTGTGATAAATGATTAACATCAGAAAAAGATAGACCAAGGCAACCAAAGCATTAAAAAATAACTTCATTGCAAATTTTGTACTTCATATCTCACAACAAATAATATACATTTTCAGACGAGAGACCCAAAATCAATGGAAACAAATTTGATGACACCAGAAGCCACAGAATAGATACTATTTTATTTAGAAAACTTAATTGCCACAAGTTCATCTCCAAAAACTAAGAAGTTAGCACACATTATTCTCATTTATGCGAATTAAATGGTGTGTATTGATAAACCCTTCTAACACACTGGACATGTTTTTCACACTCCATCTTCCCAATTCACTCAACTGCCCATCAGCTCCTACAGCCAACGCTGGCTACAGCCACTTCTCTTCCCCAAAACAGTCAAAATTGTTACATTGGCAGACCAAACAGAACGAAACGGGTCCTAGCTTAAATGGACAGCATAGATAGAAAGAAACAAAGGTCATGAGAAACTAAAACCAGTAAAGAGGAAACCATTGAAGTGAATTCAATGATATAATCAGTTAACTACTAGGGACTAATTCTCATTTTATTTTTTTTATCTTTTCATGAAAGAGGCCAATGGGAAGGAGTTGCTCCTGGAATTAAAGCATCAATTGCGTGAACGGTAACCTAACTGAAAGGTTGAAAATGTATCTTATTATTACAGCCAACTTACATACAATAAGCTTGCTGTGGTGATTCAAAACTAGAAAGTACTGTCAAAATTTCTATGCATGCTCTAGATTGGGCTGGGGAGGGAGCACCACCTCACTTCATTGAAAAAGATTTAAGATACCATGAAAACCATTGAGAACTACCAGAAACCAAATGACACAAAAATCACTGGAAAATATATATATATATATATTCAATCATTGATCACCTGAAGCTTCTTGGCAAGATCCTCGTGAGTTTGCAATCCAGCCAATTTGCTGGCTGCTTCCTTAGCATTACTCAACCTTTGAGTAACTTCTCCCTGCAAAGAAGGAAATATAATGAGATCTATCCTAACAAATGGAGTCGCCTATTTCTTTTAGACCAATGCATGTGAGCATATCCATCCACACAGAGACACGATCAAACAAAAAAGTAAATGAAATGGTATGACGAAGCCAAAGAATTGAGTTCATTGCAAAAGCATTAATAAGAACAAAGCAAATACTTCTAGTCTTAGATGGGTTGAGCAGCTATCAAGCTGTACAATTGACATTTATATCATTTGTCACTGGGCATTAAGTTTTCTGAACGAACAGTCCCAAGTAAGTCAGTTATTTTGTTGGTGGTACAACACAAAGGTGTTTAAAATGAAAGATTTAAACAATTATCCACACCCAAGCTTGCAAATCTGCAGATAAATAAGTAATCCGTCAATAGTAGATGCAACATAAACTGTGATACTCGACAAGCAGGATTAACCCATGATTTGGTGAGCAATCCATTGATAGTGGATGTAACCTAACACGTGATACTCAACAAGCAGGAAGTAACCCATGAACGGTGGATGTCGGATAATCCCAAATAAAAATAAAGATAAAATAATAAAAAAAAGATTATTAACTGGGATATGAAATAAGAAACATCAGAGTGAAAAATAAATAAACTAATTACAAACCATGCATCGATCACAAACTCGAACAGGTTGGGTATTCTCTTCAGCTGTAAGAGCAATTCTACCACGTGTACATTTGTCACAAAAAATATCTCCACAATTCCTGCAGTGATGCTGAAAATGAAGAATACTCATTAGGTTCATCCTAAAGAAAATATACAAGTTCTCTTATTTCAAACATAGCCTGCACAAACAGCTAAGTCAATAATCTATTAACCATGTAAAGAAACATGCCTTGCGCACAAAAGCATTAAAGTCCATCCCACAACCAGTGCATTTGGAAACTGCCTCGTCAGGAACCTAAAAAAACAAGAAGAACGCATCATGAAACTCAGGACTCCAATCAAAACATTTTAAAATGTCTAAACATGACAAGTAAACCTTCTGGAAATGGACTCAACTTAAAACTGAGGAAAGCTTGCATAATGTTTCCAATTACAAGCAATTTCAAAAATTCCTATGTCTTAATTGTTGATGTAGCTCATTAGGTGTTCACCTGAAACACTGTAACAACTCTTGAAACAGACACCCTCTCCACAATATTTTCAACAACATTACTAGTATGTCACTATAGTCAACTAACATTCTAGCACATGAAAAAGTAACGCATTTTCGAACCACAGATCACAGGCATTCTCTTTATAGAGGATAATCCATTCCCACGAATCTAGCTTCTAAAACCAATAAAATATTTTCAGGTTAAGTTATAAGAAGCTCTTCCCATTAACTAAATCATGAGAACAACAACTAAAATAAAACATTTAGTAATAATAGGAAATCCAACCTGTGATGAGGGAATTTTAGCATTCCCTAGAATAGGCTAATTTCATCTTCTAACACTCTGTTTGGATTGATAGTTTTGGTGAGAAAAGAAAAGAAATGGCCAGAAAGGGTGAGAAATAGTGAGAAAGACAAGTCCTTTACTTTGCCTAAACCATTTCTCACCCAAAGTGGTGAGATTTGGTGAGAAAACAAGTTGATTGGTTATAAAATACTCATACTACCAAGATTGTCCCCTAAAATATGAAGTAAGAAAAAAAATCTCACTCATGGCCCTTTGTCAAATTATTTGCTTTCTTATCCATCCAAATATGATAGTGAAAATCACAATCATTTCTTTTCTCACCTAGACGAGAGACCACAATGACTTTTTTTTCTTATCTCATCCCACGATCCAAACGGAGTGCAAAAGTTTGTTCTAAAAGCAAATAAGTGTAATAAACAATGACTTGCTTTTACTAAAATATAACTCATGCCTAAAACAACAAAACTTCAAAACTAATAAATAGAAATTAAGAAATTATAAATGCTTATTTAATGGTTCCATTTCCAATGATGCATGATCATGACAATAAACATGACAATTTGCTATTATTTTCAGAGAAACAAATGCATTTGAAAAACTCCATCATTACCCAATGATCTTTCTCCTCATTTCCAGGCTTTATAATGTTCATCCAGTCACCCAAACCTTTCTTTTTCTCAGCAGGCTGCTCAGAGGGCTTCAAGGAATCAGAAGGCTTGCTTCTTCCACCCATCTCTTTAAGCTGTTTTTTTTTTTTTTATTATCAAACAATAAAAGAAATAAATAGTCACTAACACACACCATCCAAAAGTATTCAAAATTAATGGGGGTGTTTGGCAAGTTGGATTTTAGCCCCTTTTTTTAACTAAAATCCACAAAAAGACAAAATAGGCTAAAATAGCGTCACATCAAATCCATAATCATTTCACTTTTTCTCTTACAAACATCACATTCAATTACAAAAAAATCCAACTATCTTCCCAAACACAAAAATTTTAGCCTACTAAAATAGTCTACTAAAATAACTTCCCAAACACCCACAATATATATATATATAAGAAAAAACCTCTCTCTCTCTCTCTCCCCAAACACACGTGCACATTTTCACAAGGGTTACAAGATTTATTGAGTCCACCACCCATGAACATGCTTTTTTCAGCCTTAGCATTATGGTCCTCCAACATCTTTATTAGAATAAACAAATAAATAAATGTGTGGCACTAGGGGGATTGTGTCCTTTAAATTTTTTCAAAGCTACTTCACAATTAAAAACTGCTCACGCCATTCATTAATGTATTAAGGGATTACTTTTACATATTAGTGGAGACCTAAGAAGCACACACTTCTAAGAACTTGATGTATCTGTGTTGGACACCAACACTCTTTGGACACTTCCCCAACATGTGACCGACACTCTTCAATACGTGTCATATTTTTTAATTTTTTTTAAAGACTCAGACACTCTTTTGGACACTTTAAAGACACACGTGTCTATTGATTAGACACAGGTGAAACTAATTATAAGATACAATAATAAAACAAAAGCCATATAAATTTATAGGAATTGTCATATTGCATTTTTCATTACCTTTGAATAACATTTATATATATAACATATAATAAATATATAAAATTATATATTTCATGCATCTGCCCCACGTATTGTGCTCTGCATTTTTTTAAAATTGACGTGTCAGCGTGTCCGGGTTGTATCCGGATCGTGTCGCATGTTTGTGTCCATACTTCTTAGGTGGAGACTCCTTTGGAAGTATAGTTGATATCAACCTATGATCTCATTGCGCACTGTACACCAACATCATAATTACAATGATAGCCTTTTCAAACAGTAAATAGATTCTTTCACTTTCTCTACCCTTATAATGTAGAACAAGTATGTAAACAAATGCTTCTAGGGTTTGTTCAATGTGGATAAATTACTATTCTCACTATTTCTAAAACAGACTTTCATATGGTCCAAATGAATTTCAATGTTGAATAATGCTGTGAAGGTTAACTGTCAAGATGCTTATTTTTCATCCCAACCCCCAACCTCTGCCCCCCACATATTTTACAAGTTCAAACTACATGATTTCAGTTTCTCTAAGATCAAGTGGTTTCCACAACTCCACACCACCTTCTATTTCAACAATAGAAAAAGAGAAGAAACATCTGTAAATTTATCTACAGCCAAAACAACAGAAAAATGAAATATGTCTGGAAGACATAAAAATAAAATAAAAATAAAAAAACTGAATAAAGCAAGTATAATGAATGTAAAACAACTAAAACTCTAAACTGTAATTAACGGGAAAATCTTATTTTCTTAGTACAACTCTTTAAGGTTAAAAGTAATAAATCATTTAATCAGGGTGATATCAATTCCTAAGAACTAAAAGAAAACAAAATGCCGAATCCTAAGCCCAATACAGAAGAAACAGAACAGGAGAAGTACAAGTATTATGATTCTTAACCTGTACAGTTGCAGCTGTCACAATGTCCAGAATAGTGTTGGTGGTGTAACTGTTTGACTGCAGTCTGATACGTCTTGGTTCAATATCCACAGAGCTTTTTGACCAAAATGCAAACGTAGATGGATCATACACCTAAATGACATGAAAATATGCAATGAATTAAAAGTGATATTGAAAAAGTTAAATCCAAATTTAAAGAAAAAAATAAAATCAACATACCTCAAATCTCGTTACTGTCTCAAGTGGATATATTCTCAATGTCCGAGATGTACTGGGATCAAGCATACGAATCCCATCCAAACCAATCTGACAAGGAGAGATCAATGATCAAATCAGCATGTCAAAGACGAAAAGAGATAGTTAACGGGAGATGAAGGAAATGAAACAAAGCAAGATTGGCGACTAACAAACAAAATGAAATAACATCCAAGGCAGTCACACACTGAGAATTTAACTACCACTACAAAGTTTGATGCTAGAACACTACTACAAGTATATTTAACCTACCAACCCCACGCCACCCAAAATAAATAAATCATCAAAAGCAATAGAAAAAAATAAAGAATCATAACGCCAAGAAAGAATTAAGTGGGTTCAAATCCCAACCACCATAAAATTATTCAAAAATCATAATATAATGTCTTGACATTGAAAAATTGGACCTAGGAATTCAATATAAATTATAATAAGAAAGAACTTAGTAAATCATTTATATTAAAACATAAAGCACTTCATGTATGTTTAGTGTTCAAAAAAAAAATGTTGAACCATTGGGTTAGAGACTCACCTGACCATTATAAAATTAAACCTTATTCATTCACTAAAATAGCAATAGATAACCATGTGTGCAAGTTAAACTTTATTCATTCACTATGGATTTTTTTTTTTTTTTAAAGAAAAAAGGACATTGGGTCTGACTGGATCATATTGGATCCTATTAAAAACCCTTTTATCATTAAAATAACAACAAATCATGCATAGGTATTGATTATTTTCATACTATACCAATGTTACCAAAAAATGCTAATACCTTAGCGATTTACGTTTTGGAACACACATTCTGAAATATAGTATACTTTCATTCCAAAATGATGAATTTAATGAGCCAAAGCGATCCCAAAATTTCTCTCTTTGTTTTCTGAAAGTTTTCCTTACCTTGTGTTTGGTTAGAGAATTTGTAAAAAGATTTGGAAAGAGAAAAGGAAAATGCAGGTGAAATGTGAATAAAATATAATTATATTTTACCTAATTTCACACACATTTTTCCTTTTCCTTTTCCTTTCCCTTTCCCTTTCTTTTTCCAAATCCCCCAACCAAACACAGGCTAAGGATGAAAAAATCTAGTATAAATGAATTAAAATGCAAGTAGGATGGAGTTTTGGTAAAAACAAAATATGAAACATGGGCCATAATACTCCTACAAATGTGTTTAAGAGAAATTTTTCTAACAATTAGAGGCACCTTTCTAATAGTGTAATTTATACAAGCCTACCCTTATTATACTACATTTTAGAGCATGTGGCATACCACATTTCGGTTCCTAGTCCTCATATTGAAACAATATGCATTCCAAGTAACGTAGTGCTAAACACCCTTAGAAGTTGTATAATGTCATTTACTAAAAAAAAGGTAAAAAAATGGACAGAATTTGTCGGACACAATAATTCTAAGAAT
Organism: Camellia sinensis; assembly: GCF_055761805.1. Classification (NCBI taxonomy): domain Eukaryota; kingdom Viridiplantae; phylum Streptophyta; class Magnoliopsida; order Ericales; family Theaceae; genus Camellia; species Camellia sinensis. Next base: position 23,365,500 of record NC_138966.1, read on the forward strand.
TGCATGAATTGTAAATCAAATCGTAAATTGATTGTAAATTGTGCAATTCACCATAAATTCTATCCAAAAATATATTCACCCATAGCTTGGTCGGTAGCTGCTTGGTCTCATTCAAGAGTCTAATCTCTTTGTGCTGCTATATCAATCAATACATGAATCATGAAATGAATTGTGAACTGAATCGCAAATTGTAAGATTCTAATACCAGAGTCCTCCACTATAATTTCCAGAAATTAATTGGCTCAATAAAATTGGAGCCATCAGCACACCTAGTGGAATGTAATTGTAGAAATTTGATGTGACTCTGCCCATTCATGGTAATAGCACAAACGGAAACGGAGCAACTCAATTACCATAAAACAATGCAAATAGCCCCATACATAATTATCTAAATACAGGAAGACAAATAAAAGAATCATACCAAACACATCAAATCTACCAACATAACTTATGTTAACAAAACCCAAAATTAAAAAAAATAAATAATGGAACTCAGAGGAATGCCACCCCAATCAACTTCTTCACATGAAAGAAAAAATTATACCTAAAAGTGAAATATTTTCTCTTTTTTTTTTTTTTTTGTGGATAAATTTCTGATATCTCTCAATTTCAACACGAGATCAGGTCGACACACGTTTAAACAAGTATTATGTGAAAATGTAAATTGTGCAAGTAGTTAAAATAAATTTGGAAAACAAAGAACAACCAGACAACAAAGGAACACAAGGGTACCTGGCAAAGAACATCCATGGTGCCCTGGATTCCACTTTCAGACAATAGCTTAACCCTAAACTTCTGCACCCCACTCTTCACATCTTGCTGGGAATCAGCCTTTGGAACAGCCCTCACAATCTTGGCAGCTGAACTCGATTGATCTTTCCCAGAAGGAAAACTAATTGGCCTTCCAAAATCATCGAATCCCGACCAAGTTGAAGACTTGGGTGCCGTGCCCCTAGCACCATAAGGCTCCGACTTACCCCCTTGATAAGCATAAACACCATCACCATAACCATACCCATCATCGCGATACGAAGAACCCGAATCAAACCGAGACATCCCACTATCCGATCGCTTCCCATATAATTCAGTTCCCAAATCCGACCGACTCCGATCATAACCACTATCCGATCGCTTCCCATATGACTCAGTTCCCAAATCAGACCGACTCCGATCGAAACCACCACCATACCTGGCTGACAATTCATCCAAATAACCCCCACCTTGATCGAATTTCACGTTACTCTCATGTGAATTTTCATATACAGGTGGAACTGAAGAGCCTATATGAGTGTAAGGGGACGAGTACGTATTGGTGTAAGGTAGGTTTGGGTTTGGGTTTGGGTTTGGGTTAGGGTTAGGGTTTGGAGGAAACGAGGATGGCGGGGCATAATTGGGAGCCGTCTGATGCTGATCGAACGGTGGATAGTACGATTGTGGCTGGGTTGGTGGCAGGTAAGGCGCATGCTGATCGTAAGGTTGAGCTGGTGAGGGAGTGAAAGACTGTAGATTAGGATTAGGGTTAGGGTTTGGATTGTAAGAAGGAGCTGTGGGAGGTAGAGGATCGGGATTTTGAGGATATGGAGGGTATGAAGAGGAATAAGCAGAGTAATCTGAGGAAGAGAAATTGTTCGAGAACGGTGGAGCTGAGGCGTATGTTGATGGCAGAGGATTTGGGTTAGGGTTAGGGTTAGGGTTAGGGTTAGGATTAGGGTTAGGGTTAGGGTTTGGAGGGTATTGGTAATAGGAGAGAGAGCTGTAGTCTCCTTGTTGCATTGTTTGCAGAGAGGTGGGTTTGGGACGATGATGGAGAGAGAGAGAGAGAGAGAGAGAGAGTTTCCTGTTTTATTTTCTTGCTTTAAATTTGTTTTTCTCGGGAAACAGTCAGCTGATTGTTTAGTGTCTTTTCTTTGTCTTACCGTCTGAACAAGAAATTATTGGTGCTTTAAGCGTGTTGAGCGGCCACGTGGCTATACGCATGTGCTGGAGTGGGTGACCGTATGCGGTGACGGCAAAGTACTCGATTGGGCCAAATGGGCCCCGTACAGCAGTGCAGTGAACCACAACAGCCAATGAGTCCGTTGGGCTAAAATTGAGTAATTGACTGTTTGGTAAGAAATAAAACAAAAACTAATTACCGCTAAAACAGTAATTATAAATATAAAAATTTGTATATCAAATTGATTATTAGTACAACAATCTTCATAATAGGAGAGGAAATATATACCATAAGTATTGAAATCTTCTTCATAAGAGTTAAATATGTGACATCACAGAGTTAGAGTGATTGTTGCACGTTATGTGCAACGACTGTTGTGCACAGATTAGGCCCATTTTAAGGTTGATTTCAATCAGTAAATCACATTCACAAATGTGATTTGAAATGGTTACCGATGTTTAATAAATTTGAATTTTTGTAAGTATATTATACTCAATATTTTTTAAAAAGTTAACGGTTCAGATTATCTCAATGGGCCTAATCTATTGCACAACAGTTGCTACTGTGCATAGGTTACAGTAACAACCCCAAACCCCAACATCAGACTATAAAAATAGTGCTACACAACAATTAAGTCAAATACCTTGGTTATAGATCTGCAAACGAGTTGAGCCAAGCCAAGCCGAACCGATCTATTGAGTGTCCACGCTTGTTTACTAAGAACTAATCGAGCTCGAACTCAGCTTATCAAATATTTGAGAAACTCGAGCTTAGCTCAAGCCAACTCGCTTATATAGATGAGTCAAGCTCGAGCATTAAAAAAAAAAACTTAAATTAATTTACTTATTAAAATAAAAATTAGAAATTTATGAACAAAATATACAAGAATACTTATATTAATAATAAATTTCATCAATCAAATATTTAAATCTACACAAACACCAAATACAAATAGAAAAATAAAATAAAATAATAAAAATTTATTTAATATATTATAAAAAAATAATATATTTTCTTATATTCATGAATCTTAAACAAGCCTAAAACTCAAGTTCGAACTCATTTATTTAGTAAACAAATTGTGTTTAAACGAGTTTTAAATGAGTTAAACTCGAACTGTTCATGAACTGCACAGTTTATTTGCAGTTCTACCTGATTTTGTTTGGTAACAATTAAAAGGTTCTTTTAAAAAAATAATAAAAAACTTTAGTGAAATTTTTAAAATTTGTGTCCAAAATTCATACAATAGTAGGACTGCAAAAAACATTAAAGAATAGACAATAGTAGGACACATGGCATTACCCTGTGCACTTAGGGTGTGTTTGTTTGGACGGACTGGATAAGGAGAGATTGTAATCCATCGGACTGTTAGTCCCGGGATACATTGTCCCGGGGCTATTTGGTTGGATTGGATTTGTATCTTATGTTTGTTTAGTCATGGGATTAGATGTATGGATTGGACTATTTTTAGTAAATCCAAGTTTGGTTAGACGGATTGGATAAGGATAAATGTTCAAAAGACTATTTTACCCTTATAATCTATAATTTATAATTTAACAACACTAAAAAAATTTAACTTATAAGGCCACAATTTTTAATTTATTATTTTCAATTAAATTAAATTTATATTTTATATTTTATATTTTTATTTAATATATAATTTTAAATAACGACAATAAAAAAATAATTTTATTTAATATATAAATTAAATTTTCAACAATACTAAAAAAATTTAATTTATAAGGCCATAATTTATAATTTATTATTTATTATTTATAAATAAATTTAATTTATAATTTATATTTTTTATTTAATATATAATTTTAAATTAACAATACTAAAAAAAATTTATTTAATATGTAAATTTAATTTTTTAACAACACTAAAAAAATTTAATTTATAAGGCCATAATTTATAATTTATTATTTTTAATTAAATTTAATTTATAATTTATAATTTAAATTTTTTATTTAATATATAGTTTTAAATTAACAACACTAAAAAAATAATTTATAAATGTTCAAAAGACTATTTTACCCTTTTCTAATTGTTCACTAAGTAATAACATGGAGGGTAAAATGGACATTTCACAAAATAATCTCATGGGATACCAATCCCATGGTTTCTATCCCACACTCCCCATGGGATAGGATAGTCCCATGTTTGTGGGACTAATAGTTCGGGGGGACTATTAGTCCGGAGCAAAATTTTTCAAACAAACAATGGATTATTAGTCCGGTGGGACTATTAGTCCGGTGGGACTAATAGTCCAATCTCACCCTCTTATCCCTCAAAACAAGCATGCTCTTAGAGATTGAAGAAAGTTATGAAATAGTATGGAACATATTTGGAAAAGATGGTGGAGAAAGTGGAGGAGTTGGGAGGAGATATAGAGAGACATATGGCAAGACAAGAATGAAAATGGGAGAATAGGATAGTTAATAGTGTTATGCAATAACTTGGTTTCAATCACATAATAAATAATAACAAGAACAAACACACACATAATACACAATATATACATAGTTTGGCGAGATGCATGCGTCCATGGCAGAGAAACAATCAAAATTTGCTATACGCAATAAGGATTACAAAACACTCAGCAACTCTATATTTCTGATACACTCACTGCAAATTACATCAGCCTATCTTTTTCTCTAACCTAAAACGTATGCATCGATACAATATATAGAGTCAATAGGGCTGAAATTAACATTACAAAGCCAAAACTAACATTACAAGCCCGTAAATATCAATTTCAATTATCAAAGTCTGTAGGGTCAAAACTGACATTACAGGTACATCGCAGAGAGCACGACCCTTGCTCCCGAGCTGTCTGCTTTACAGTATTTTGAGTGTACAGTAAATACAAGACACCTCACAATAAATAAGTAGTTTTTTCCTACATGTTTTGCCTATAAATATTCTCATATGGCTATATTGTATAGGAACACAAATCAAAGACAAATTGATTAATATTTTTTTGTCATTCCTTTTATCTTAGGAGTAGATGTAACTTAGACTTATTTTATGCACTTACATTTCGAAGCAATAGGAGTGGAGATAAATTAATGTTTAATTTGATTGTTCCCTTAATCACTTTTCTCCATCTATTTCTCTTGCTCTTTCTCTTCTTCTTTTTCTTTTCACTTGGCAATTTTTTAAGTCCTTTTCATCGAGGCAAAAATAACCATCAACACATTCGTTTGATAATTGACTTGAATTTACTTGGTAAAAAATTTTTAATTCTTACTAACATGTTCGCACTTATGAAATTTTAATTTGTAGGAAAAATAATTCAAACACACATTGAATTAGTGAATTTTGATCTCCATAACTTAATTCAAATATATGTAAAAACTAATAACGGCTTGATCTCATAAAATACATGACGTACTTACAACATGAAACTCATAAATTCGTGAGTATATTCACATTGAAACTTTGAAGGTGCAATACCTTCCTTAAACTACCGTTCTAAACGCTAGATGTTGAAAATCTCAAGTAAGAGAATTGAATCAAATTGTTAATTAGTAACTTAAGCTTGGTTTGTTTAAAATTCATGCAAGTTTGATTTGTTTACTAAAATAACAAGTTAGAATTTTGATTTTTAAGCTCGTTTAGTAATCAATCCAAGGTCAAGTAAACTCAAGCTCGGCTCCATAAAACTCATGAACGTTAAAAAAAATTAATATTTGTTTTTAATAATACATCAAAATAATTTTTATTATTTTTTTTATTCTTTTATGGGTTATTTGGCCAAAAACCCCTTCTTGAGCCTTTTTTTTTTAGTGAAAATGACAGCTCAACTATTTAAATTTGTAAGAATATCTTCATCCTAATAGTCAAATTTTTAGTTAAATTTTAACTAAAAGTCCATTTTTCTATTTTAGCTAACCATCTTTTTAAATACATTCTCCAACAAACTCTCTATTTTTTACTCTTTTCTATTTTTATTTTATTTTTTTCAATTCCAAATTTAATTTTAAGAGAGTTAAAATAATGAATGATCACATTTGTTTAGGGTTGAAATGCCCTGACTTTTATTATCCGATTAACATTACCATAATTATCATTATAATTCAATTACATAAAGAAACATGCGGAAGCTATAACCATTAGTGTGATTAAACAATAAAAATCGTCTCTTGTTTGTTCATACAATGCAAATGAATTACAAGCAAATAAAATGCCCTTAGGCATACATCAATACTTAAAGGAAAGGGCTTAGCCCTTAGTACATCAAAGGCATTCCACCAACAAGAAATAGGCCCCGAGGCCCCAAAATAAAGACTGACTTCGAGTCTAGATTAGTTCCTCTTCTTGTGTACCTCAGAATATATCAAGAACATAGGATGAACACAAAGATCTAGTAGGAATCCCAATGCCTCCAAACAATAACAACAATATAGATAAATAGGATCATGAATGCTCCACGGCATAGTATATAAATAATGTGACTTTTAACACTCCAAAATATACATATGTAAATATATATTTTCTCAAAAAAATCCTTCTTCAACATTTCAAGAAAACTTATTTTTTTATACGTTCTTCATTCACCATTTTTAAGTCAAAGAGGTTTTTAAACACAAATTACATCTCGTAACACCACTAATACCATCTCAACGCTTACATTTATCAAGAATATTCCTGTAGACTTATACACACATCCAACGGTAAAGTGTAAAAAAATTGTCCTCCATTACTCAATAACAATCAAATTCTTATTTTCCATTTGTTCTTGGTAATTAGGGGTGTTCATGAAAAACAGGAAACCGACCCACCCGATCAGACCGACCTGAACCGAATTAAAAAAAAAAAAGGGGTTTTGAATATTCAACTGGTTGGTTGTGGTTTAGTTTGGCCGAATCTCGCGGTTGGCAACGATTTTATGTAAATTATTGTAGTCAAAATCGACCCGACTAAAATCTGTAACACAAGCAAGCAGCTCCCACATTTTTAATACATATTTGTATAATTGTGTTATTCTTGAGAGAAGTGCAAAGCTTCCACAAGAAGCTTTCTATCATGATGATGTATTTCAACTTTCAAAGTAAAAAAGTTGTCCAGCAACAAACCTATCATCTACTCTCCTCTTCCCCATATTTCTTTCTTCATATTTCTCTCTATCGCTCTCTCTCTCTAATCTCTCTCTCTCTCTGTAACGTAAACCCACATTCTTCTCTCATTATATATCTTTTTACATTTATGATTTACCCATTCTCGACTTCCATCTCTTTCTAATCTCTCTCTCTCTCTCTTTGATACTTTGTGAGGTGTTTCATCTATCCTTTAAATCAGAGGCTCCGGTGCTCTCTTACTAACCAAAACCGTAGGTATGAGTTTATTTGTTTATAATGTTTTTGATTAATTACAACCCTTGATCGATATTATGTTTATGGTTAATTTTTTCTTGCATAACTGAAATCCTACATGGATTTTGTATTTTTAAATTTTGTTTTAACAAAAACACTAGATTTAATATATATGTATGTGTGTGTATTTTTAATCTTTTGCAGAGTAACATAAACCCTACATGGATTTTTTTTAATTTTATTTTTATTAACAAAAACCCTTGTTTTAAGTCATTGTTTTTGTTTAAAAGAATTTAAATGAAAAAAAATTTAAATGCTCATGTTCGTTTTTTTATTTTTTGGTACTTAAAATGTGTGTTAGTTTTTCAATAAATCATTGTATTAACTGTTCACAAAATGGAAATTTATTAGCATGTTTGATTAGTTGATGTATATTATGCACTATATAATGGATCGTTCATGTTTTTGAATGCTCTAAATATTAGAATTATATTTGTTCCAGTACGTTTTTTTTTTTTTTTATTTAATTTTTTTTGATCACCAAAAACCTTAGATTTATTTTGTAATTTTATCTAGTTTTTTTTTTCAGTTAACAAAATCCCTACATGTAAAAGGATTTTTAAGTAACTTATTTTCTTAAAAGAAGCTAAAATGAAGTGTTTTTTTTTTTAATTTTTTTTTTTAAATTACAAGCTTAAAGTGTATGTTTGTTTTTGTTTTTTTGTTTTTTTTTATAAAAAAAAAAAAAACTGTTTGTTTTCTATTATTTTAAAAATTGCAAGCTTCATATTTTTGTTTATTTTTCATTAAGTAAGCATGCTTTTATTTATATTTTTGGATGCTATTTTAATGGTTTTCATATTAGAATGCATAATGCTCTTTGTTTTTGTATGTATAAGTTTTTAGAAAATAATGTGTTAACTAACTGTTTACAAAATTGGAATTTATTAGCATGTTTGATTTGTTTATGTATATTATGCAATATATTTATTGTTGCATTTTGTGTCTAGATAATGGATCATTCTCCTACTGAAACAGTCACTGTTGGTTCCCAACCTAATGATGGTAATACCGCTGGACCTCTTCCTTCTGATAAGCCTCCATTACCACCTCAGGACAAGGGTAAGGCACGGGAAAAAGGTAGTGGTAGAAAACCATCAAGTACATGTGATCATTTTGATAAAATTAAAAATGAGGAAGATGGGAAAACACGGGCTGTATGTAAGTATTGTTGAAAAGAATACATGGCTGAGTCAAAGTCTCATGGGACTAGTAATATATTGAGTCATGTGGCTAGTTATTTAAAATATCCTTATAGAGAACAAGAAAATGGTCAACATACATTGTCTTTTCAAAACAAAAAAGATGTAGATGGTGTCAGTCTTGTGGCAACTTCTTTTACAGTAGAAGGTGCTAAGAAAGCTCTAGCTGAAATGATCATTCTTGACAAATTGCCTTCTAGATTTGTTGAAGCTGTAGACCGCCTAAACTCTCTCTGCGGGCCCCCCTTTCGGAGAGGGCGCGAATTGGGTTCTAGCTACTACAGTTCGGACTCCTATCACGGTTCTGAATCTAATCTCACAAAGTGCAATGTAAGACTGATAAATCACCAAAGAGTCCAAATCCGACAAATCGTTTTGGAAAACTGATTTTAATCAAAAAGCGCCAAACATGGACTGCTTTGCCAGATTACAGAGTCGTCACCTAAATATTTTATTTTGGAAAAATTTTGAAAACCCTGACTCGTGCCAAAGGCCACGTGTTCGTCATCACCAAAGTTACATCGGCTCTGGAATTTGGGTACGAGAAGGGAAGGTCCTGAAATGAGCACCCTTGCTCGCCCGATCAAAGGATCGGCCTCTACTAAGCATGACATGTTGTTTTATAAACCTCATGTATTCTTGTTAATTATTAGCTAACATTACTATGTGATGCGCGCAGCATACAAGTATAGACTCAATCGCAAGAGTTGGAACAAAACATTTCATGTTTGTTTTTCGAAAATGGTTTGAAATTGCTACCCTCAAGGAGGCTAAAGCGTGGATTTGTCACCCTCAAGTGGGCTTAAAACATGATGATTTGCCACTTCAAGTGGGCTTAAAACTCACACTTGATGAATTGTTCTAATTCAAGTAATAAAGCCTTCATCCACAGGCATTCATGCAGTTTAGCATTTAAGCAAATAGCCTCATGGCAAGCATACTATACATGGCAGCACTCACACTCATGCAAGTATGCTAAAACGTAAACACTTACAATGTGCTCCGAGCCAAAATAGAAAACTAGTTAGAAATCATGCATGAGCCTAATTATGTCGAAGATGGCTAATGCAACACATGCAATAATGCAACTTATAGGCTCGGCTATCTAAGATGGCATATGAATGCAACAATTGATAACATGCTTTGGAACACGTATTCAAGAAAGTGTATTAAAATACAATACAGTTTGAATGATGCGCCGAGCCCGGTGCATGCAAGACAAATGAATGATGCACGCATGCACAGCATAAGTTATGCTAATTGAAATATGTCCTAAACTAACCATCAAAAGCTGATAAGTAAAAGGAAGAAAGAAATGGGGTTGGAAGACATGCACACACGCACACACCCTTATTACAACATTTTGCCCTCTCGACGGAGGGTCTGAATGAAAGAGAGCTAACTACCTACGCTAATTAAGCTAACTATTACAAACCAACTAATTAACTAACTATTCTAGCTAATTAATTACAACACAATTGAATAGCTAAGAACATTAACTATTTAAGTACAGAACCAATGAATTTAACCAACTAAGCAAAACAGTTAAAAGGCCTTGGGGCGAGGGGGTGCATGCATGCTTGATCGGCTTCCTCCCGAAAATCCGTCGCCTTGCCACTGGTTGCCTCTGTTTGCATTTGCATTGATTCTCGAACATCGAACCAATCTCTAGGTTGCTTCTGCTCCAGAACCAGAACCACTTTGAACCACCTTCAAGCTGGGGGACTGTCGGCCACCAGGGGAGGCTATAGGCCACCTGTAGGCCACTTAAGGAGGTTGTAGGCCACTTCCTCTGGCCGGTCGGCCAGTTGCTTCTGCACACTTCCATTTTGCTGCAAACAAAGTTCAACAAGGGCAAAGCAAGGCATTTGCAGGATATGTGTGTACAACTACCCTCCTTATCATTTCTCAAGCTTAAAGGAGTGCGGTACTCGACTCTCGGGCCACCAACCGAGCATCGCAATGCACGATGGCTGAGAGGCCGAGTTTGTACAAGTCAATGAATGCATAAGTAACACACAAGACTCAAGAGGCCTCCACCCTATCATGCGCAATCATGGGAGACGACGACCAAGAAATGAGGCACGTTTCATCACTTCAAGTATGAAACGCCCCTCGTTTCTCGTGTTTGGATTAACGTTCGATCTAAACACATGCAATGCATCACACATGCAAATAACATGCTTATCTATTAATGCTAGAGTGGCATGCACGAGGCTCTATCATATAAGCAATGCATGCATGGCATGTTTAGAAGCTAAGGCCAATTACACTATGGCCCTACAAGGCAAGCCATACATGACCAAGACCACTTTGAACAGAGTTTAAGCATGCTAAATGAAGGCCAAAAGCATGCTGAAATGGAGCTAAAATAAGCTAGAATGATAGGCCAAAACATTAAGCATGCTAGGCTAGTGAGTGAGATTGTACTACAAGTACAAAAAGCAAACAAGAGGTGACCTCACCAACTAAAATCAGAGCTAAACATGTTAAAATAACACCAAAAACATGCTGGAGTGAAGCCAAAACATGCTAGAATAATATGCCAAATCATGAAGCATGTTAGGCTTATAAGTAGGATTGCACTACAAGTGTATAAAGCATGCATAAGGTGACTCAACCAAGCCAAAAAAAGAGCTACAACATACTGAAATAGGACCAAAAATAGGCTGAGATCAAGCCAACACATGCTAGAAAAATATGCTCAAATATGAGGCCATCAACACAAGCAATCAAGACACAAGGAAATGGGGTGACCCCTTCCTATTTGGGGCCTCAAAACAGAGGAATTTCAGTGGTTAAAAGGCCAAAAAGAGATGATCTCAAAGGCCTTAAGAGATGGTACAAACCAAAGCGAAACAAGCCACCAAAGGGGGTAGACCACTCCTAACTCAAACAAGGCCTTAAACAACCATTTTAAACACCTAAAACAAAGCTTTTTGTAGTTGAAAGCTAGGCCTAAAATAGCATGCAAAGGTGGCTAAGCTTGTATGCAAAAATAAGCTTAAAAGAGGATAAAGGGATTACCTTTGAAGCACAACAACAACAGTAACTTCTTGAGCCAAAAACCAGCTTTTAGGCTCCAAACAAGACCTTCAAGTACCTCAGCAACAAAGTAGGAGTGTTTGGCTAAGAGATTGTGTGCAAATATGTGAAAAAAACCCAATTTCAAGCACAATATAGAGATAGAGTAATTTTTTTGTTCTCCAAAAATTCTGAACCTGGAAAAGGAAGAGAGAGCCTCCCTCTCATAGAATTCGAAGTCTCAAGCTTGTTGGATAAGCTAGAAGCTTTGTGCAATCCCTCCATACACGTGTATGGAGAATAAGCTTAAAAGAGGATAAAGGGATTACCTTTGAAGCACAACAACAACAGTAACTTCTTGAGCCAAAAACCAGCTTTTAGGCTCCAAACAAGACCTTCAAGTACCTCAGCAACAAAGTAGGAGTGTTTGGCTAAGAGATTGTGTGCAAATATGTGAAAAAAACCCAATTTCAAGCACAATATAGAGAGAGAGTAATTTTTTTGTTCTCCAAAAATTCTGAACCTGGAAAAGGAAGAGAGAGCCTCCCTCTCATAGAATTCGAAGTCTCAAGCTTGTTGGATAAGCTAGAAGCTTTGTGCAATCCCTCCATACACGTGTATGGAGAATACATTCTGTGCTCACCAATTGGCACCAAAAATATCTGCAAAAATAGAAAAATGGCCGTAGGCCACTTGAAGTGGCCGACTGGCCACTTCAAGTAGCCTACAGAAGGAAAAAGTGGCCTACAGCCACCAAAAGTGGCCGACAGGCCCTCCCATCTCTCTAGGCAAGGGGTAGCAAGGTATGGTCCAAAAACAAACCAAAAAGAAGGGATCCAAGAGGCCCCGAGACAAGGCGCTCAGCCGGAAGCCCCAAAAACTAGCCTACGGGCCACTATAAGTGGCCTATAAGAGGAAAAAGTAGTCTACAGCTGCAAAAAGTGGCCAACAGGTCTCTTTCTTCCTCCAGGCAAAGGCACCAAGGCATGGTCCAAAAACAAACCAAGAAGAAGAGAGTTAAGATGTCCCGAGACAAGGCGTTCAGCCGAAAGCTCCAGAAACTCATAACGAGCACAAACATGCACAATCATCATGTGCACAAACGATGACGTCTAAGCCTTAAGGTCAGTCAAAAATGGGGTGTCTACAGTTGAAGGGGTTGGTTTTCGTAGGTTTTGCAATGCTTTACAACCAAAGTTTACCATGATTCCATCTCATACCACTGTTGTAAAGATGTAGCTACGATTTTTAACACTAAGATGACTAAGTTAAGTAATTTTTTGAAGGGTCGTAGAGTTTGTCTTACAACTGATATATAGACATCCATACAAAATCTTAATTACATGTGTCTTACGGCTCATTTTATTGATGATGATTGGAAATTACAAAAAATGATTTTAAATTTCTGTCAAGTTAAGGATCATAAAGGTGAAACTATTAGTAAGAGGATTGAGTTGTGTTTACTTGAATGGAACCTTAGTAGTGTTTTTACTTTGACTGTTGATAATGCGAGTTCTAACAACACAACCATAAATTTCTTGAAAAGAAAAACAAAAGATTGGAAGGGCACTGTTTTGGGTCATGAGCTCTTACATATGCGTTGTTGTGCGCATATTTTGAATCTCATTGTTGGTCAGGGCTTGAAAGAGTTGGATACTTCAATTTGTTGTGTGCGTGATGCTATGAGATATGTGAGGTCATCTCCAAATAGGCATGAATCGTTTAAGAAGTGTGTGGAGATGTATCAAATTGAGTCCAAGTCTCTATTATGCCTTGATGTACCTACTAGGTGGAATTCAACTGACTTGATGTTAGAGAGTGCTGGAAATTTTGAAAAAGCATTTGAGCGTTTAAATGAGGAAGACTCAAATTATCAATCTTACTTTTTAGAGGGTGATGAAGAGGATGGAAGTGGTAAAAATAAGAAGTCATGGGTTGCTCCAACAGAAAGTGACTGAAACAATTGTAGACTATTTTTAAAATTCTTAAGGCTTTTCTACAATGTTACTAAAAGGTTTTCGAGCTCCCTTCATGTAACTTCTAATTGCCCTTTTAATGAGATGTTTGTTATTCTAACAGAGATTGAGCAATTGAGTAAAAAAGATGGGAATGAAGTTGAATTGTTGGCTTCAATGGCTAAAGGAATGAAAGTAAAATTTGACAAATATTAGGATAATGGAGATAAAATAACTCTGTTGATGTATGTTGCTGTAGTGCCTGATCCACGAAAAAAATTGAGGTATGTCCAATTTGCTTTTCCCAATTGTTTGGTGAAAGCATGGTCAATACAATGACTGGTCAAGTGAAAGATTGTTTGACTCATTTGTATGGCCATTACCTTGCAAATGATTCAAATTTTGTGGAAGTGTCTGACACAAATGAACCATCTAGGATGGTGATTGATGATGTTTGTGATGATCCTCATTTGTTGATTGAATCTCAACTTAATACCTATTTGGATGCTAAATTTTATGTTCTATGCAAGTTCAAAGTGGACAAGTATTTGGCTGATTGTTGTAAAGGCGTAAGAGATGAAAATTTTAAAATTTTGGGGTGGTAGAAAGCTAATTCTTCTAAGTATTGAGTGTTGTCCCAAGAAGCTCGTGACGTATTGGCAATGCCTGCTTCAACAGTGGCTTTGGAGTTGGCATTTAGTACCGATAGACGTATTCTTGATCCCTTTCGAAGTTCTCTTTCTCCCATGATGGTTGAGGTACTTGTTTGTATTCAGAATTGGGTTCAAAGCACTGTGCCAATCTCTCTTCGCAAGGCAATGGATGATGTTTTAGAATTTGAGCATTATGTCTTAGGTAATTTTGAGTATAAAATTGATTTTTTAATTTTATTTATCTTTTGATTTAATCATCTACTTTTATTATTGACTTGTTTTATTTTGTGGTTTTTCCAGAATCAAGTTCATCCTCAAACTTAAGTTCAAGTCCCATAACTGTTTAGCATGGCAATGGAGCATAGCTTGGCAAATAAACTGAAGTCTTTTTTAATTTTATGCTATGTTGTTTGCTTTGATTTATGTTTACTTATTTATCAAATTGTTTTTCCTTGCAGGTGGTTGATATCTGTTGATAATACCTTTTTGCTTTGGTAGACTGTTTGATGATGGTCTTTTTTGTGTATTTTCTGTCCATCCCTTCTATTTAAGTTGTTCATATTCTACTATGTTTTGTATTAATATTGCTTTAGTTATATAGTTGGATGAATGTATTCATTCAAAGCAATTACAAACTTTTGGTTGGTTGATTTTTTTGAAGCTTTTTGGTTGGCAACTGGAGTGGCAAGTTTAGAAGTAGGGAATATTTTGGCTGTTGCTAAGTATAGTTATATATTTCTTTTATGCTTTGGCTATGAACATGATAGCTGATAGGTTATCTTGATGATGTTGCCAATCAAAAAACTTGGTAGTTGATCTTGAGTTAATTTCTTAATTGGAAGCTTTGAACCAGTTTGTAATTTTTTTGTTTGTTTGTTTGTATGAAAAGTTTGAAACTGCTGTTTTTCTTCTTGATATAATTGGGTTTAAAACAAGTAGCAAGTGATGTATGAAATTTTTTAGTTAATTATTTTTTATTCATATTATTGTGCGAAATTTATTGTTTGTTTGGTTAACAAATAATTCTTTGTATTATGATAGTTTTTTAGAATTGCAAAATTATAAATTTAATATATTTTTTTCTAATTACACTTCAATTGTAAAATCGTCTATTTTTAAAATTACTAATATTTTAGCTTGGTAATAAATTAAAAATCATGAAAAATGTGTATTTTCATAATAAAATTGCTAATGGTGAAGGCCCAGTTATGGTTTGGCCTAACTAATTTTATTGTCATAGCCCAACCCGTGAAATCGACCGAATCCGACCGTCAATCCGATTCCTGTGAACAGACAGTTTCGAACCACCACCCGATCAAAATCAGATATTAATTCTCCCAATCCGAATCTGTTTGATCGGCTACCGGTTGATAGGTCAACCCAATCTGAACCGACCCGTGTGCAGCCCTATTAGTAATCAAGAAATTAACCACGTTTTGATATTTGACAATCATTCCTACCACATTTCCAAAGACATTTACCATGTTCTACCAACTACTGGCACAGAAAGAAAATAGTGCACTCCTTGTAATACCACCACATATACAAAAACAACTACACAACACTAACACATAGGACAACCTGACTTTACCAAGCCATAATCACCACAACATAAGATATACCCCCAATGATAAATCAAGACGACAGCGAAAAGTAAATCCATGCTATACCTGCCTTAAGCATGGTAAGTCAACAGTACACATTTCCACAACAATACCAATTTGCCAGACACCATCTGGAAGGTAGTGGTACCTTTGCCAATTTACCAAGTGCTAGTTGGAAGGTAGTGACACCTCTGATTTGAAGTGCCTCAAGTTTACCAAGCGTAAGTTGGAAGGTAGTGGTACTTTTCATTCGAAGCGCAACAACATTATCAACTTATCACCACAGACTACATAATCTCACCATATTGTCAACGCACAACATTTATTTAGGCAACAAACAATACCATCATCCGCCGATGGCCAAGGACAAAGCCTCTAAACATAACACGTTCAACTCTCGTATTAAAATAATACCAACCTCATAAGGCATTAAGCCCAACAACAACAACAACCACCAAACATCCACAACCTTTACCCAATACATAAACCCATTTTCATTCTCAATTTACAAAAAGAGTTTGCAAGCGTCATTTTATTTTTCAAAACCAAAACCCATTATCTCCAACCCTCACACCCATTAGCCAAAATTCCTTTTTATTTGCCAAAATCCCAATTTGTTGATTCACAACCATGACATAACACAACACAACATCAACTAACACAACCACAATACTTGTTTAACCTTTTTTTTAGCAACCAAAGTTCTAATTCATTAATATAAACCCATAGCCCAGCAATTGCCTAACATTAACTCATTCATTTTATTAAACCCTCAATTACAAATTAGAGTTTTTCAACACTATCAACACAAACACGATTATCTATCCCCTAGTTTACCAATTCAACCAAAAACATGCTATTTAAACTCCCAAAACTTAACACCCTAAACCGTTTCTCATGCTGTAGAAAAACCACATAATAACTCATACTTTTAACGCAATAAAAACTACCACTTATCTATCTATGGCGAGGTATTGAAAAGAATCAAAGAAATTCTTACTTCTTGAAGTGAAGAGGAGAAAAGCCGAAAAACACACGGTGATGAAAACACAATCCACTCAGATTAAATGAAAGCCTTCACCATGCTTCATGTTATGGTATATCGAACTAGGGGTAGGAAATGACTAAAGATAGATGAAACCCAAGGTAGAAGAGCTTGGAAGCTCGGCTATGGTAGACAAGAGAGAGAAAGGAGAGAAAAGATATGAAAAAGTAACTTTTCACACACATTGATGCCTTATATAGATAAACCTTTGCATGCGCTATGAAATAGACCACAAGCGCAAATGTAACAATCACGGGCGCAACCACGCTGGTCGCGGCAAGGCACTGCGGCCCATCGAGGGCAACGTATTTCTCCAAGCAAATAGACTTGAAGGTGGTTTTTTGTCATGGCTTGGTCGTGGCCCATTGTAAGCACAACCAACCGAAACCAGAAATTCTAGGTTGTTGTTCTGAAGCCAAACTAAGGCGTTCCAAGATCCAAAATCAACAAGGTAAGATCAAAGTTAACCGAGATGGCCTCGTGTCCCAACCAAAATAAAAGGGGTCAAATTTTCTGACCCGGACCACTACAAGGGTAATGATATATAAATAAAATATTGGATAAATTATATTCACATCTCTTAAAATGTGAAAAAAATATAATAAATTTCATAAGTTTGCATATTATATTAGACTCCTTCAAGGTTTTAATTTAACCCATTTTTCTCCATAATTTGTTAGTCTTATGGATAAAAAAAAGTGATTGTTGTCATCTTTTTTACATTAAAATGTATATTTTATTGTATTTATCTTTGAGTCTTAGCACTACCTATATTCGTTACGATCCTTTTAAGTTTACAATTAAAGAGGTTGATTTAATTATCTCAAAACGTACAGCTTTTGTTATATCCAAATTTCAAGGAAGTCTATGTAATTTATCCTAAAAAAAATTATATTAAATTTACATACAAAATGATGTGACACTTTATACTCTGTTCATCTCAATTTAAAATACATTTTATTCAAACTTATATTTTCAAAAATAACACAATTATATCATTCTGATTCAATTTTTTTATACAAATTTTGTTTATAAATAATTTTTCTTAATTTATCAAATTGTGTTTTTTTTTATCTCATGCATTACAATTGCATTAATTTAATGATTTCACCACTAATGTTTATTATTAATATAGTAGTAATTGATTAAATGATAAATAAATTATAATGGAATATATTAAATATTTTATTACCTAAAATCATTTGTTTAGTCTTTTTTCCCTAGCTACATGTAGCTAGTGGTTTACTATTCAACTAAAATAATTAGCCAAGAATTGAGTTTGATAGAGTGTGGTTCTATAGTTTTGTGCTATAAAATAGCCAAGAGAAGGCTCTAATAAGCTTTATAATGATGCTCTAAATCCCCTTAAAAAGTAGTGCTTTCTTTCTCAAGGGAAAAAAAAAATGATTCCATTTTTTCATGTAGAATCTTGTCCTTTGATATATATGGTATAGATTTGAATCAAATCTTTTAATGTGTTATTTTCTTCATTGATCGTATTTCATAGAGTTCGCACTCCCAATAGATCATCAACCTTACAATTCATCTAAATCTTAAAAAAAAAAACAAAAAAAAAAAATCAATTTGGATTATAATGAAGAGTACATAACTATTGAAACTTTTTCAAGATGAGATTGAAAATTGAACAACATATATTTCGTTTATTATGATCGTTTTTCATTAAATTTGATTGAATGATAGTGTTTTTGTTGTCAAAAGAAAATTTTATTTGATTTGCTCTAGAAATATATGTCAAGTGTTTTATTTTACTGATATTCTATTTAAAAATAAGTAAAATCTTACTCTAATTTGCTATAATAATATGTAATCTGTATATTATTTGTTGATGTTCTGTTTTAAATTAATAGTAAAATTTTACTTTGTTAAAGTTATTATTTTATTTTACTCTATTAAAGTTATGTTTTTGTAATTGTTTATTAACAATTATAGTGATTATGATACTTAGTGATGATGATGGTAGTTCACTAGTTAAATAATAAAATTTATTATGAATCAAAGTAAAATTTTACTATTAGATAGAGTAAAATTTTACCCTTGATATTAATTTCGACAGTAAATTTTTTTTTTTTTTTTTAAAGAATGGATAAATTACTGTAACACCTCATTTTTTATTACTCGGGTAATATTACTGAATCCTTTATTATAATACAATTTCAGAAATAATGTATGAAACTTCAATACATCAATAAAGACAATTAAGTAAAGGTTCTCTCATCTGAATAGATAATGAATCCAACAAGAAACATAATTACAATAAATCGTCTGCAGGCTTACATCAATACATGAAAGAGAAAAGGTTCAACCCTTTTTACAACAATAGCATTCGGCCGACAATTAAAAGGCCCCGTGACCAACAGATAATGAAGATCCTCAATCTTGAAACACTTCTCGATGTCCACTTGAAAAAGGATTAATAACATGGGATGAACATAAAACCCAGTAGGGATCCCAACATGATCCTAAACAATTATAACATACAGATAACTATGATCATGAGTGCTTTAAGTCATACCATATACATAAGTATCAGTTTATATATGAAGATATACTTACATAGATATTTTTCCTCAAAAATGTTCAATCTGCTCAACAACACAACCATTCGTGTTTCCTTCTTCTTGTTACCTTTTCAATTTTAAACTTATTTGGCAACAACCAGTTTCGAAACCAATCCACATAATCCAATTATGTTTTCTTCAATTACCGAACTTACATCAACTTCATTTTACAATTTCTGATTAGAAGTATCCCAAATGAACATGACAACGATACATATAAAATACTCCTCACATAACCATTTAAGATACTGACATCCTCCACAAAATAATCATCTCAATGCATGATACACATAAATAGAACCACGATGATAACGAAAAACCCAACAACGCTCTACCTGTCTCAAGCACGGTAAGCCAAGGATACACATTTCCAATACTCATGCCAATTCACAAGTCACCAGCTGAAAGGTAATGGTACTTCTGCCAAGTTTTCTAGACACTAGCTGGAAGGTACTGGCACCTCACATTCTCAGCGTAACCAATTCTCCAAGCGTTAGCTGGAAGGTAATGGCACTCATTATTCTCAGCGCGTGCACATTTCCAACCATCACTTAATTCAACAAACAAGCATAATCCGAGTGTGCTACATACACAAAAATTTATTCAACCAATACGGATAATTTCGAGTGTACTACATACACATAATCTATTCAATATCACAATGTCACCCTCCACCGATAACCAAGGACAAAACCTCTAAGCATAAGTATTTAAGTATACGTAATATGATAATCTGATACTCCCTTGACTTTAAGCCCAACAACAATAATAATAATAACAATATTCAAAAGTTTCAAAACCCAACCTCATGTTCAAATCTAGATTTTCAATACACCATGGTTTCTTTCTCTTTTCAAAATCAACTCTTTTATTTTTCAAAAAAAAAAAAAAAAACAAATTTCCACATTTTAATAGAACCACATCTAAGGATTTCCAAGTCATAATCCATATTAACTTAACATAATTATCCAAATAAATTCCCAATACCATAATTTATTCATCCTTTATACTAACAACACAATAATCACAACTTAAACTATCAAAACACAATCTTTAATCAACTTAACCCCTAGATCCCCTTTCATGATTTTCAAAATATCTACAAAAGATGTGATTTTTATACAATAAAACCTACCACATGTCTATCTATAGACGAGGTATTGAAAAAGAGCAAAATAATCCCTACCTCAAGCAATGAAGAGAAGAAAGCCTATAGTGATTCTGGTTTGGACCCGAGCCATTTGACGTTTTGAATTCAGGTTTTATTGCCTTGTATAGTCATTTATATCTTATTTCTTTTATACCTCTTTGAGTTTGATTTTGAGGTTGTGTTGGTTACGTTCGGAACATGTTGGTGTAGCTCGGCTTTTTCGCACCCCCTTTCGGAAGTTTGAAAAAAGCCTTACAGTTCAGACTCCCACTGTTCTGAATTTAATCTCACAAGTGCAATGTGAAATTGATAAACACCAAAGAGGCCAAATCCGGAAATTTTTTTGAAAAATCGATTTTGAATCAAAAATACCAAAATTGGACTACTTTGCCAGATATAGAGTCGCCACCTAAATATTTTGAAAAATTTAGGAAACCTATGACTCATGCCAAAGGCCGCATGTTCGTCATTACCAAGATTGTCTCGGCTCAGGAACTTAGGTACGAGAGGGGAATGTCATGAATACTTTTAAGCACCCCCACTTGCCCAATCAAAGATCGGTCTCTACTAATCATGATATGATTTTTATCCACATTATATGCTTGTTCCGGTTTATTAGGCTAGCATTACTATGCGATGCGTACACACACAAGGTATAGACTAGTTTGCCCGAATTGGAACAATTCAATTTCATGTTTGTTTTGAGAAAAAGGTTTGATTTTGCCACTTAACAAAGTGAGCTTAAAGTTTGTGAATTTGCCACTTGACAAAGTGGGCTTAAACGCACATTCATTGAATCATTTCAATTCAAGCAACAAGCCTTCATCCACAGGCATTCGAATAGTTCAACAAGTGAGCATTTAGCCTCATAGCAAGCATGCTAGTCATGGCAGTCGCTCACACTCATGCAAGTATGCTAAAGCACTAAAAAATCACCTACTACTCCGAGCTAAGATAAAACAAAAAAGTTAGAAATATATGCATGATTCCTAACTATGCAAGGTGGCTAATGCACGCATACAAAATGCAACTAAAATAGGCTCGACTATTTAACATGTTATTTGTAATAATTTCATAGCATGCGTTTAAATACGTATTCAACGAGGTATTGAAATGACAATGCAGTTATAATGATGAACTGAGCCTCGGTGTATGTAAAACAAATGAATAGATGAAAACATGCGATATGCTAATTGAAACGTAATGCCCCTAATCTAACTATCAAAAGCGGATAAATAAAAAGGAGATAAACGTGGGGTTGGAAGACATACACATTATTACAACATTGATACCCTCGCGTAGGAGGGTCTGAATGAATAAACTAGCTAAGCTAAACAACTTAACTAATTATTACAGAACTTGAATGAATAATCTAGCTAACTAAGCTAATTAAATATTACAACAATGATGAACTAATTTAAATAACTACTTTAAGCTAATTAAATAAGTACAATGCAAAACTAATTAGCTAACTACGTTAATTAATTAATTACAAAGTAAATGACAAATGACTAATTTAAACTAATTAACTAGTCTGGTGGAGCGCAGAAGAGACAGCTTTCACTTGGCGCAGCCAAGGCCTTCCTAGCAATAAGTTGAAGGTGGCTGGGACGTCTAGGACATGAAACTCAATATCCTGTTAAGCTAGGCCCACTTGGACTCTAATTTGTACCGTGCCCATAACCTTTCTGCTCGTGTTGTCGTACGCCCGAATCACTTGGGCTGTAAGCACGAAAGCTGTTGGTTTCAGGCTGATGACATAAGCTGTACGAGAAAGAAAAACGTTGATAGCAGACCCGGTATCGACTAACACCACTGGCACCCACTTTTCTATGCACTCAACTGATATGTACAGAGGTTTCTTGTGTGTTGAGCCTTCCGGCGGCTGTTCCTTGTCCGAGAAGGTTAAAGTTGGCGCAGTGCCTCATGGGAAGACTAATCCCACAAACTCTTTAGGAGTCGTGTCAATGAACAATTTGGCTTTATATATTGCTAATAGTACAGCCTATCGATGCACTCGAGAAGCCATAAGCAAACTCCAAATTGAAATATCGGCTTGAATTTTCTTTAACTGTTTCAGCACCGCCTCTTCTTCCAACTGTTTTTCCTTGTGCTTCTCAACCTCTCTATCTTTCCCGGAGGCTTCAGCTTGGTCCAAGTGCGGTGGTTTGAAATACAGCCCATTTTCGTCATGTGGTCAATCTCTTCAGTATACCAGGTATTGTCTGGCAGGTCTTTACCCCAATCTTCATCGGTGTGAGCCAAAAGTATATCATCATCCTCCCACCTTACACCCCCGACAACCGACAAATAGTTGTCCTGCTCCGTTCTGATCATTCCCTCATCACAAGTATCCCTCGCAGGGGGTTGAGCTGTTCTAGCTTCCTGTTTGCCTTGATCCATTTCTTGCACAAACCGCTTTAATGCGGCTTCCTGTTCTATATCCGCGATACTCACGGCGCCCAGTTCCTGAGCTAAATTCTTGATACCGGTGCTCTCTGGTAGTTTTCTATTTTCCTCGGCCATTCCGGCCACTGCAGCTATTCTTGCTTCCTTTTCTTTAGGTTTTGGTTCAGTTCCTTTCTCTTTGTCAGGCCCATCACTAAGCCACCCAGAGTTGTCTGTCGACCCATTCAGATCAAACCAGTCAATTTGTACGTCCCCCCTGATCTTGTTTGTCATAGAACTACAGATTGTCTAAGTCCTCCTTCAGCTCCGCCAGATCATCCAGACCTTGGCTCGGGCCATTCTCCCGAACCACATTGACCTCCACTTGTTGGCAATACCACTTCGGGCTTGACTTGATCAACTGGCACAATGTAGTGGCACAGATCATACTCCTCCTCAGTCAAATCCTCAAAGCACTCGAGCAGTGGATTCATACTCTCCTCTAAAGCCAACCTCCCTTCTTTGGCCATTGTCACCACCATGGGTTTAGACGTGTCCATCACGCATAAGTCTGTGCTTTCAGGAATGAACACCGTCAGTCTAGGTAGGTGGGAAGGGGTGATATGTACACTGGGGTCATAGGGGAGAGCTAGTGTATGGATAAGGTTTAGATTATGAGGAGGAGGGACTTGATTGTGGGCAGAGAGAGGGTTAGTGGTTATATTTGGCTTTTGGGGTGGTGCTATCACCTTGTTGTCGATGAAATCTTAAATCTCATGACGCAGCCTAAAGCATTGGTCGGTGTCATGACCATGCTGCTAGTGAAAAGCATAATATTTGGCTGGGTAGTATTTAGGTGGGAAAGGATCGGGTGGTGGGCGAGATTCTAACGGCTTGAGGTGTCCCTTTTTTATCAACACCCTCAAGGCTTTTGATAAAGGCATATAGAGTGAGGTAAAGTAAAGGTCCATGGGGATCGGGCTTGGTTGTTTGAAGTTTGTGGAGTTGTACTGGCGAAAGGATTGGCGGTCTTGGTTGTGGTGGTGACGACATTCACATCAGATGGCCGAGCAGTTGTGCTTCCACTAGTGGTTGCATTGGAATTGCGTGCAAAAGGCCTTTTGGCCTACTTATTTTCATCAGTTCTACAATAATTCCCTTTGCAAATTGCGAACCACCATCCTGATTTGATCATTCTCGGATGGCCTGGTAGTCATCATCGAAGCCTTGGCCCTCCACCTCGTTACAAAGTCTGAAAAGCCTTCCTTTGGCTCCTGATGGGTTGCCCCAAGATCACAGGTTGTGACCTCGATCTGCGTATTGTATAAGTATTGTGCGATGAAGGCCTCATCTATTTCCTCCAAACTCCACTTCATAGAGTCCTCCAGTTTTGCATACCAAATAGCCGCTATACCTGATAGGGTCCGGCTGAAAAGCGACAGCTTTTGAAGTCTGGTAAGGCCCATCAGCCGTAAGATGTCTAAGAACAACCACAGATGAACCATGGGATCTCCAGAGCCATCGAACCGATCTATGTGTGGCATTTTAAACCGGTTTGGCAAGGTTACTGTAGAGTCAGTATATCCATCTTCAATGTCGGGAATAGAGTTCACGCCCTGTGCCTGCTTGAAAAGCTTCTCTAGCTTGTTGACCTTAAGTACAGTCGGATCAACTTCGAATTGAAACGGAGGCTCGGTTTGGTACACTGGTGCCTTAGAGGCTTGTGGTGGGATGGCATCTACTGGATTGCCCAAATTCTCTTGGACATTAACAGTGATTTCGGGTGTTGGGATACCCGCAAGAAGTGCATGGGAAGCAGAAGTTACTGCCGGCTGTAGTTGCTGTTGCTGCTGACTATTTATTACTTCGGCTTGATAGGCTGTAACTTTAGCTTGGCGAGCAACATCTTGCTGCATGGTTTTCACTGTTTGTTGGAGATGACGAATCAAGTCCTCCATACTGGTTGTAGGGTACTGAGTCATTTGCATAGGCGAGTGATCTCTTACTGGCCTAGATGTGGAAATTGAGCCTGACTAGATGTAGGTGATTGCTGAACTGGTGAATTATGCCTAACTCTCCTCTGTCTAGAAACCGATGGGAGTGAAGCAAACACAGGTTGTCTCCTAATAAGATCCCCAGATCTGTAAGGTCTCTTTGCACGGGTACAGAGTGCTTGGGGAGTATCCGAACTGCCCGAAGCAATTGTGATAAACTACCTAGCAAAAAGAAATAAAGCAAAAGAAAATAAAAAAAATCATAAACCGCACAGCACCTCAGCTCAGCTCAGATGTAAACAAAACACATATGTAATCAAAGCTGTAGGACTGTACTCAACACTGAATTCTGCCCCCAAAACTAATACCCAACTTGCAACTGATCCGCACATTCTTGTAGAGTTTCACTCTAGAAGTGCATACCAGTTAAGTGAGAACCAAAACACCCCTATGAGGAGATAGGGTTACCCTGTCCTAGTTTCGTTAGGAACTAGGGTTTAGTATTCAAACAATATGGCTTCACGCAATCCTGCATTCAGGTAAGCATCCTATCCTAGTTTGGAACAGTCTCTAGGGCTTTCAATATGCAACTAGGCCGATTGGTCAAAAAGGGGACCTCAACAAGACTACCTAATATACCTCTCACACCTAACATCGAAAAGTGAAAGGCAGATCGAACGGTACAACGGTAATCCAGATCCAAAGGTTGTGTTCCCATCATAGCAGAGCCCGTGACCGATCAGCCTTTTGGCAAGCTTTTTCAAGCAAGCCTTCGGCAAACCGTCCAAGAATAACAGATGGCAAACACAGTGACTCAGGCGCACCAATGCAAATGCAAATGCAAAGAAACATATAAGTGTAGATAAAATTTCATATCATGAGTTCAAGTCAAGTTCTCTATTTCTCCAGCAGAGTCACCAAAAACTGTAGCTCGATTTTTTCATGCCCCCTTTTGAAAGTTTGAAAAGAGCCCTACAGTTCGGCCTCCCACAGTTCTAAATCTAATCTCACAAGTGCAATGTGAAATTGATAAACACCAAAGAGTCCAAATCTGGAAAATCTTTTGAAAAATCAATTTTGAATCAAAAAATGCCAAAATTGGACTGCTTTTCCAGATACAAAGTCGCCACCTAAATATTTTGAAAAATTTAGAAAACCCATGACTCATGCCAAAGGACACATGTCCATCATTACCAAGATTGTCTCGGCTCGAGAACTTAGGTACGAGAGGGAAAGGTCATGAATACTTTTGAGCACCCCCGTTCGCCCGATCAAAAATCAGCCTCTACTAATCATGATATGATTTTTATCAACATTATATGTTCTTGTTCCGGTTTATTAGGCTAGCATTACTATGTGATGCATACATACACAAGGCATAGACTAGTTTGCCTGAATTGGAACAATTCAATTTCATGTTTGTTTTGCAAAAAGGGTTTGATTTTGCCACTTAACAAAGTGGGCTTAAAGTTTGTGAATTTGCCACTTGACAAAGTGGGCTTAAACATACATTCATTGAATCATTCCAATTCAAGCAACAAGCCTTCATCCATAGGCATTCAAACAGTTTAACAAGTGAGCATTTAGCCTTATGGCAAGCATGCTAGTCATGGCAGTCACTCACACTCATGCAAGTATGCTAAAGCACTAAAAACTTACCTAGTCCTCCAAGCTAAGATAAAACAAACAGTTAGAAATATATGCATGATTCCTAACTATGCAAGGTAGCTAATGCAACGCATGCAAAATGCAATTAAAATAGGCTCGGCTACTTAACATGTTATTTGCAATAATTTCATAGCATGTGTTTAAACACGTATTCAACGAGGTATTGAAATGACAATGCAGTTAATGATGAACCGAGCCTCGGTGCATGTAAAACAAATGAATGGATGAAAACATGTGATATGCTAATTGAAACGTGATGCCTCTAATCTAACCATTAAAAACGGATAAATAAAAAGGAGATAGATGTGGGGTTGGAAGACATACACATTATTACAACATTGATGCCCTCGCGCAGGAGGGTCCGAATGAATAAACTAGCTAAGCTAAACTACTTAACTAATTATTATAGAACTTGAATAAATAATCTAGCTAACTAAGTTAATTAAATATTGCAACAATGATAAACTAATTTAATTAACTACTTTAAGCTAATTAAATAAGCACAATGCAAAACTAATTAGCTAACTATGTTAATTAATTAATTAATTACAAAGTAAATGACAAATAACTAATTTAAACTAATTAACTCGTCCGGGAAGCGAAGGAGGCCCATGCATGCTCGGTTTTCACATGAAGAACATCCACTGCTTGCCTCCGAAAACCTCTGTTGCACAACCCTTGCACTGATTTTCCACTTCTAGGTCAACTCTACTCTGCTTCATAAATATTCTGCTCAAAATTCATTGGTGGCCGGCAGGCCAGAAGTGGTGGTCGGCTTGCCACCAATTGGGAGTTGTCGTCCAACACTGATGGCCTGCTGGCCAAAAACAGTGGCCAGCCGACCATTGATGATGCACCAATTGTTGCTGCAATGGAGAGCAAATAGAACAAAGAGAGGGTATTCTTAAAGGTTGTTTGTACTGTGTATCCCTCCTTATCATCAAAACATCTCAAATGAGTGATACAGTTGGTCCTCAAAACAATCAATTCAAGTAATTTCATTGCAGGATGGCTAAGGAACCGAGATGTGCAAGTTTAATAAATGCACAAACAAGACCAAAAACCATCACCCTATAATGCATGATCAAGGGCAATTTAGACCTTAGAAAAATTAGCACATTTCATCACTTTGAGTATGAAATGCCCCAATTTTTCTTGTGTTCGATTAACGTCCGATTGAACACACTAAAACACACTAAATTCTTATCTTTGCACAATTTTAATTTCAACTTCTAGTTATTTAATTATCCTTCCATTCTTTAACCAATTAAGTCCATTGGTGAGAAGTCCTCTAAAGAAAAGGAAGTGTCAAACAAGGGGTAGTTTAAGGCAAGAGAGAGGTATCTTGCCGTTGCTAATGAAACCCCAAAAGAGGATTAAACCATTAAGCATGAACCTCAATCTCAAGCTTAAACTATCCTAAGGTTGAAACAACCCTCAAAGAAAATAAAAAGGTCAAGAAATGAGGGAGGTTGTAGAGATTAATGAGTGCTGAAATTAAGTGGGAAAAGCACTAAAACATGTAATCAACTCAAACAAGTGGTGCTTAAAGGCCTAAAACACCAAGCTTGTAAGGACACTTACATTAGAAGCATACAATGCACGACTCAAATGCAACAACCAGCCAAAAACAGAGTTAAAATAGTCCAAAATAGAGCCTAAAACATGCTGGAATTAAGCTTTGAGAGGCTAGAAAAATAAGCTGACATATAGAGCTATCTAGGCTAGCAAACAAGACACAAGGAGGGGAGGCTAATCCTTCCAAATTTAGACCTCAAAACATGATTTTCACCACTAAAAATACTCTGAAATTCTATGTTCAAAAGCCCCAAAAAAAGATGGCTTGAAAGTGGGAAATAAAGGTGGAAAGGCCTTACAAATAAGGAATAAAGAGGAGTGAGCCACCCCCTAACCTTAATTGGCCTAAAACTACCAATTTCAGCCACCAAAACAGAATTTTTTTATGCCCCAAAACAGCCCAAAATCAGTGGGAAAAGATAGAAAAACAAGTATACTAAACAAGGTAAAAGGGCAAGTGTTATACCTCTTGAAGCAAAGATCAATTCTAGGCAACAATTCAAGCCAAAACCAACTTCAAGAGCTCCAAGAAGGCTTCAAGGAACCTCAATCCAAAGGTGATCAACTTTGATTAAGGAGGTGTAGGCAAGAGTGTAGTGTATATAGGCTAATGTGCATAAATTTGCAAGAGAGAAAGAGAAATGTAGAGAGAGAGAGAGAAATAATTTTTGCTCCAAAAATTCCAACCCCCCAAAATGGGGGAGGAGACCCCCTATATATAGAAAAACATGCATTTGGCTGAGATAAATCCCTCCATACATGTGTAGGGAGATAAAGCCAATTGTGCCAACAACTGGAACAGCTGTCACTAAAATATCTGCAAAAAAGACATTGATGGTTGGCAGACCACACCATTGGCCGACAAGGCTCAAGGATGGCCGGCAGGGCACAATTGGTAGCCGACAGTCCACCAGAGGAGGCCTATAGGTCCCAGGGTCTTGAGGTTTGAAGAACTAAGGTTTTGGTCCAAAACAAGGCATAGAATGGACAGGGTTTTAAGGCTCAAATACATGGCATTCTGCCGAGGACTTCAGGCACTAATACGAGCACATGGAATCATAATCATCGAGTGCACAAGCGATGACGTTCAAGTCTTGAGGATGGTCAAAAATGGGTTGTCTATAGTTAGTATCTTGTTTTTCAAAAACCTTATTGCCCAGAATTTTGCTTCTACGCTCGAGCATCATTTCTTGCGCTTGAGCGGTCTTTGTGATCTTTCAGTACTTTTGCAGGTCTGCTGTTAGGAATTGGTATTCTTGGCTCAAGAAGTCTTGGCTCGAGTGACTCTTATTGTGCTCGAGTGTTGGTATTCTATCTGTAAAATTACTGGAAGTTTGTATTTCACGCTCGAGCGACAACTTCTTGCACTCGAGCAGTCACATCTTTTGTTTCTTACACTTAAGCGTCACTTTTTGCGCTCGAGCAGACGGCGTGTATATTAGTTTGTAAAAGTCGTTTTTTATATCACTTTTTCATTTCACTCTCTGTCTAAACTTTCTAAAAACCCTAGATCTACACACACACTCTCTCTCTCTCTCTCTAAAACTCACATTCTCTCTTCTAAAACACCTAGATCCATTGATTTCTCTACCTTATTCCCTTTGAGAAGAAGTTAGAGCTCATTTAGAGCTTCATTTTTATCCGAACAAAGTTGGGTTTCAACAGTGTTGAAGTCTCTTTACTCTTTCTCTCTCTCTGTCTCTCATCTTATAAGTTTGAGGTAGGAATTCTCCACACTCTTGTATAAGTTTTACCTTAGTTATTTGCTATTTCAAAGGATTATAGTATTTTGGGTTGTTTTGGTAAAACCTAGGGTTTGAAATCAAAATGATATAGAGGGTTTTTCAAATGATCTCTTAGTGAAACTTGTGGGTATGAAATTGGGATTGATAGATGTTGAAATGAGGTATTTCCTACATTGAAATTGATTTTAAAAAAAAAAAAGGGAGGGGGGGGTTTGCCCAAAAATGTGAATGTTTATAGCGACCCCGGTTTTAACCCGATCTTTGTTACATTCCGGATTCGGGTTTCGTGGTTTAATATTGTATCCATGTCCTGCTTTCCTCCTTTTACTCTTTGAATTTGAGTTTTGGAAATGATGGGCATGTTTGGAACAGGTTGGTTGTTAGTTGGCCTAGATTGATGTTGCCCAAATTTTGGTTTTTTCGCTCAAACGAGCCTTGTGAAATTTACTTCTTCACTCGAGCGAGACTTCTTACGCTCGAGCAAGCTTTGAGTGCTCTCAGTATTTTGCCTAGACGCAGAATTTCTGGGAAGGTTGAGTTCTTCGCTCGAGTGAGGCTTCTTGCGCTCAAACAAGGGTGTGCATCTATAAAACTTCTGAAGGTATGTATTCTGCGCTGGAGCGACGCTTCTTGCACTCGAGCGAGGTCACTTAATGTGTCTGGTCGCTCGAGCGACAACTCCTTCGCTCGAGTGAGCCTCGCGTATATCAGTTCGCAGCAGAGGAGTTTTATATCACTTTTTGATTTCT
This sequence comes from Camellia sinensis, assembly GCF_055761805.1. Classification (NCBI taxonomy): domain Eukaryota; kingdom Viridiplantae; phylum Streptophyta; class Magnoliopsida; order Ericales; family Theaceae; genus Camellia; species Camellia sinensis. The sequence continues at coordinate 23,396,148 of NC_138966.1, forward strand.
TTTTTTGCTAAAAACCCTAATTCAGCACTATAGACACCCCATTTTTGACCGCCCTTAAGACTTGGGCGCTACTGATGGTTTACTTGGTGGTGAAAGGTGTGCAGGGCAAAGGGTTGATTTCTTCGACAAGGAAAGAGTCAAATCCCCAGCTTCATACCCCATTTTTGGACTAAAACTATTTTTAATGGTTTTTAGACCTTAAAACCCTCTCTTTCAAAATATTTTTGAAAAGAAGTTTCTACAATGTCCCGACGCTCGCATTTTGTTAAATGTTGCGCTTTTCGGTAAACTGAGCAAAGGACAAAGTGGAAACGAATGAAAGAGAGATGAAATCTCTGAAAAATCTTTCAAAGCACCTTGTTTAGGGGTTTGGAGTTGAAGAAAAGAGGAGAAGGGGAAGAAACCAAGTTGGAGAAGAAGATGGGCATAAATCGCTAAGAGAGAGTCGAGCAGCGCTCGCTGAATCAAGCCTATTCATTTGTAAATTTAGATTTCAGCTATGAGGCCACCACCATTGAAAATAATATTTTTGGGGCTTCATTTTTCACTCAAGAATCTCCTCAAGACGAGTCCGGATGGGGGAGATATGATTGGTTGAAGTTGGGCATCATTCCAGTTGGACCGAAACTGAGCAGCCTTCACTAAAAGAGAGATATCTCTTAGCACAGTTGGAATTTTGATACAAGTCTGCCACCATTGGAAAGCTTACTTCCGGGGCTTCAATTTGAACACAAGAATGACCTGAAGAGGCATCCAGATGAAGGAGTTAGGCTTGCTTCAAGTCGGGGACTAGGACTGATTTTTGCTGCCGGCCCCTATGGGAGTGTGCCGGCCATGAATGGCCAATGCTGCTCAAGAGTGACCCATGCTAGCCAATAATAGTGTGATGCTGGCCAACAATGGTAAAGGTGCCAGCCATTGATGAAAATATCAATTTTTTCCAGATGTTTTGCTTCAACTTGCTCCAGCTGTCTCTCTTGAGATATTTTCAGTGGAAAGCTTGTATTTTGCTATATAATGAAGCCTTGTGTCTCATATTCAAGGGTGAGAACTTCTTAAGCAAGTTTGAGAGCTTCTCTCACAAAACTCCCTCTCTCTCTACAATTTTCAAAGCAAAACCTCTGCCTATCTCTCTAGATTTCTCTCTGTCTTGCCCTTTTGTGCATAGAAGTAGAGATATACAACTAGTTTGCCAAGACATCCTTCATCAAAGTTGCATATCATTGGGTTGAGGTCCCTTGGAGCCTATTTTGGGTTGTTGAAGGCTAGTTTTGGCTCAAATTTGGGGCTGTTTTGCTGCTGTGCTTCAAAGGTAACCTCTTACCCTCTTTAAGCTTGTTTTGCATGCTTGTTTTACCACCTTTGCAAACTGTTTTTGGCTTGGTTTTGAACTGAAGAAAACTCTGTTTTTCAGTCCTAAAAATGATGGTTTAGGCCTATTTTGTGTTAGGGGGTTGTCTCTCCCTTTTGTTCCTTAGCTTGTATAGCTTTTGAGCCATCTTCCAAGGCCTTTCAAACAAATTATTTTTGGCCTTAAAACCATTGAATTCCAGAGAAATTTTAGTGATAGAAAACTTGTTTTGAGGCTCAAAATATGAGGGGGTTGTCCCCCCTCCTCTTCTCTTGTTTACTTGTGTTGATGGCCAACCAAATGAGCATGTGTTTTTACTTCTTTGCGGCTTTGTTTAGGCTTATTTTCGTGACTTTTCAGACATTCCATAACTCTGTTTTTGGCTGTCTTGGTCACCTCTTGCATGCTTATTGCACTTGTAGTGTAAATCCTCTTTGCTAGCCTTACATGCTTGATGTTGTAGCCTATTATTTTAGCACGTATTGGCTCCATTCCAGCACATTTTTGACAATGTTTTAACATGCTTGAGGTCTGTTTGAAGTGGTCTTGGCCATATATGGCTTGCCTTGTAGGGCTATAGTGTAAATGGCTTCACTAGTCTTGAGTTTTGAGGCCACTACCATGTTATACTTGTGATGTTTGCATGCCTTGGAACAATTTGGCATGGTATTTCAGAGCTTATATCCTGGCCATACTCTCATGTTTATCACTCTTTAATTGCATTTAAGAGTTGTGTCATTATGCCTTGTTTATGAGCTAATACATGAGCATATCTTTCTTGCCATCTCTGCTGCGAGTCTAGCATGTTTTTTGCCACTATTTTGACTAGCCTTAGATCTTTTTTGAATGGTTAGGGTCATTTGAGCATTGCTTAGTATGGTTGTAGTGTAAAGGGCCTTGACTAGCTTTGAGTTTTGGGGGCCTTTAACATGTTGTGCATGTGATGTTTGCATGGTATGGCTTCATTTGGCATGCAATTTCATTGTACATAGTGTAGTCACACTCTCATATACTTCACTTCTTCACAGCTTTTGAGGGTTGTGCATTATGTATTGCTTAGAAGCCAACATGTGTGCATGCTTGTCTAGCATTTTAAGCTTCCATTCCAGCATGCTTAGGCCATTGTTTTGGCATGCATGAGGTCTGTCCATAGCTGGTTTATTCATTTGAGATTGATAATGCATGCCTCTTGAGTGATGCTCTTTATCAGCTTAATGTATTTGGCATTTGAGCAAGCATTACATATGTTGTTTGCATTGCATTGTGTTCAACCAGATGTTATGTTGAACACGAGGAAGATTGGTTCATTTCATACTTGAAGTGATGAAATGAGCCAATCACCCTTGGTCTCCATTTCCTTTGACTTCCCATGATAAGGAGATGGTCTTGGTGTCTTGTTTGTCATGCATTTATTGAATTTGCACATGTTGGATCTTTGGCCATCATGCATTGAGATGCGTGATTGATGGTCTTGGATCTAATGATCCCCCTCCATTGATGTTTTGAAGTGATATGGAATGGCATAGTGCGTACATACCCTTGGGAGACCCTCCATTTTCTCTATTTTGTGCTCTGCTGCAGCTTGGTGTCCTAGCACACTAGTGGCTGGCAGTGCCTCTCAGATGGCCAGCACTGCTTCATCATTGGCCGGCAGTGCACATCTTTGGCTGGCAAGGGGGTCAGCAGCAGCTTCTCATGGCCGGCAGGCCATTGGTGCACTCCTCAACACTGTTCTGGTGAGATCCAGCAGCTAGTTCTCAAGGACACCCTGCAGACAGAGCCTCTAAAGAGCATTTAGAGAGCTTTTCGGGATGGGAATCGAGAGCATGCATCCTTCCTTGTTCAAGGCAGAGCTGAGGCGGCCTAAGTTAGTGCTTTACTTGTTAATTAGCATTCGGTGTTGTAACTTAATTCATTTGTTAATTAGTTAAAATTCTGTAATAACTAGTTGTAGCTAGGCATTCAATTTGTGTTATGTAATAATTAGTCTAATTAGATTATTAGATTAGTTAGCTAGCTTAGCTTAGATGTAGCTTAGCTTATTCATTCGGACCCTCCGTCGCGAGGGCGAATTTTGTAATAAGTGTGCGTGTGTGTGATGCATGTCTTCTAACCCCATTTTTTTCTCCCTTTTATTTACCAGCTTTCGATGGTTAGTTTTAGGGCATGTTTCGATTAGCATCTTTATGTTTGCATGTGTGCATCCATTCATTTGTCTTGCATGCACCGGGCTCGGCGCACCATGCTAACTGCATTATATTTCAATACCAAGTTGAATACATGTATCAATTGTTGCATTTCACATGCCATTTTAGAATAGCCGAGCCTATTTCTAGTTACATTTTGCATGTGTTGCATTAGGCATTGTTAACATAGCTAGGATCATGCATTGATTACTAACTAGCTTTTTGTTTTGGCTCGGAGTACTAGGTAAGCTTTTACGCTTTAGCATCTTGTATGAGTGTGAGTGTTGCCATGATAGCATGCTTGCCATGAGGCTATTTGCTTATGTGATATTACTGCCTGAATGCCTGTGGGTGAAGGTTGGATTACTTGAATTGGAACAATTCATCAAAATCTTCGATTTAGCCTACTTACGAGTAGCAAACTTCAAACCGTTTTCAAACAAACGGATATGTAATGTTTTGTTCCAAATTAGGCGATCTAGTCTATACTTGTATGCTGTGCGCATCATGTAGTAAGGTTAGCTAATTAATCGGAATAAGAGTGCATGTCTCTTCAAAAATAAAATATCATGTTAGTAAATGCCGATCTTTAGATCGGGCGAGCTGGGGTGCTCATTTCAGGACCTTCCCTTCTCGTACCCAAGTTCCTGAGCCGAGGCAACTTTGGTGATGACGGGCACGTGGTCTTAGGCACAAGTCAGGGTTTTCTAAATTCCCTCAAAATAAAATATTTAGGTGGCGACTCTGTATCTGGCAAAGCAGTCCATGTTTGGCATTTCTTTATAAAAATCAGTCTTCCAAAACGATTTGCCGGATTTGGACTTTTTGGTAATTTATCGGTCTTGCATTACACTTTGCGAGATTAAATTCAGAACCGTGACATGAGTCCGAATTGTAGTAGTCCAATGAACAAAATGGATTTCGCGCCATTTCGCGCGCGGGGCCGTGACGTTCGGGCGGTCTACAAGCACTCTCTCTCTCTCTCTTCAAATACTCCAAGATCTAAGCATCTCTCAACCCTAGTCCCTTTGTTAAAGAGTTAGAGCATCTCAAGGGCTTCTTTTTTATCCGAGTCAAACCGAATTTGGGGCAATTTTGAAGTTCTTCTTCATCTCCTTTGAGCTTCTATACTTGAGGTAGGGATAATCTACACTTTTAATATGGTTTTTAGCCTAGGTATTTGTTGTTATGTATAAATGGTGAGATTTGGGAGGATTTGGGTAAAGTTAGGGTTTGGATTCAAAATTGAAAGAGGGGTTGTCCATGTTGGTTTTTTTTTAACAAAATGACTCTGGGGCTTTGCACGGGAGGTTCTCTAGTGTTAAAATGGTGAAATTTAGCCCTGAGATTAATATTTGGAAAAGGGGAAAATTTGCCCTAATTTGTGTTAATTAATTATTTTGTATAAATAATGAAATTGATATGCGAAATATGAAATTAGGAGGATGTATGAATGAATGGTGTAGTTGGATTTGATAAATCACTCACCTATGGAAAGTTTGATAAATTATCTGTTTAATAGATTGTATATCTATTTAGAGATATCTGTTTTGGACTATCGGTGGAGGATATCTATGATTGTTGTAGAAATCGCATGAAGATTAGATGAATTGAAACTAATCACTTAAATTATGTCACTGAATATGACGATATGATTGAGGCATTAAATATGTGTTTTGGATAGTCATTGTATATGACGATACTTTTAATACATTGTATATGTATCTTTGTTTGGGATGAGATAATGGATGTATTCCATTGTTTTGGAGGAGATAGGGGATGGACTCCATTTAAAATTAAGTTGGCCGGAGTGTCCAGGGTGAAAGTCCCAAAATCTTATATTTATGGGTGTCGATTCCCTTGGATGTGAATTTCGTAAAATGGCAGAAATTGAAGTGTTTGAATAACGGTTATTGTTGAATTGTGAATCAATGAGTTGTAGCCTCATTTGGAGTTGTTTAGATAACAAGAAACTATGTGTATAAAATTGGTTTGAAATGAAAGAATGGAAATAGATTAAGATGTGAATATCAATACTGAGTACTCATGGAAAGAATGTAAGTTGGTCATGAACATTGAACATTTATCTGACACTTATATCTTAGTTAAATCTCATATATTGTGTTAGTTTATCTCTACTGGGCTTTGGCTCACCCTACTTGGGAAACCATTTTCAAGTACTGGTGACATGCTATCTCAAAGGACATAGCTTGGGAGGACTTAGGGCTAAAGGCTCTATTTTGTTACATTTATGTTTAAATGTTTATTCAAGCCGAGAGCTTTACATGTACAGAGTTTTGGATTCTTTCTTTTGTTGTAACTAAGTGATATCTTGGAAAGATGTAAGCTCGAAGGCATTTATTTTGCTATTATTAACTTGTATTACATGCTATAGGTTCAAAATGAATGTATAATGCATGTAATATCCTTTTGTAATAGAAACTTTGATGAATGAAGTATGTCACTTTATTATGTTCATAGATCTTATGACATTAATTATTTGTATTATTATTTAGGGGCGTTACAATGTTTGAGATTGTAAAGAGAAAATGGAATTGATATGGAAATTGTGAAATTGAAATGATGATAATGATGAGGGTAGAGTTGGATATATTTTCCACTCTCATTTTGAGACTTGTGGAAAAGTGTATACTTAATGAAATTTGTTTATCTACTTAGAGATATCTGTTTTGGGCAATCGATGGAGGATAATTGTGAGTGTTGTGGAAATTACATGAGAATTAGGTGAACTAAAACTAATTTCTCATCCATGTGCATTGAACAACGTTGCTTATTTACTACATTGAAAATGTATATGATATTAAGAAAAAGGAGTGAACGTTAGAAAGAGATGTGTACCACCAAATCAAGTTGGCCAGTGTGTCCAGGTTGCAAGTCCCAAAAAATGCGCATATACATGGGTATCGATTCCCGCAGACGAAATATTCGTAAAATGGCAATAGTAGCTCTTGTATAGGCTACATTTACATGGGTGTCGTTTGACGATTTTCCGCAGACAAAATATTCGTGAAAGGTTATACTGGTTTGAGATTTCCCTCTTGTTTTCTATTGTAAAGGACATGATTTTGAGAATTGTGATGTAAACTGAACACGACATTGTTTTTGAAAAGAAATGTAAAACGTTTTGACATGGGCATTGCACATGCATAAAACCTTATGGCTTTGTTAAGATTTATGTCTTGTTGTAGACGTCCCCCGAACGCCCCGGGAGGGTGAGCTCCCGTTCTATTCATTTGGGGTCACTACAGCTCAGGACTCTCAAATTGTCACGGTTCTAAGTCTGAACCAAAGAGTCCAAATCCGACAAATCGTTTTGAGAAACAGATTTTTGAAAAGAAGTGCCAAACATGGACTGCTTTGCCAGATACAGAGTCGCCACCTAAATATTTTTTTTAATGGGAAATTTAGGAAACCCTGACTCGGTGCTAAAGGCCACGTGTCCGTCATCACCAAAGTTGCCTCGGCTCGGGAACTTGGGTACGATTGGGGAAGGTCACTTCGTGAGCACCCCCGCTCGCCTGATCAAAGATCAGCCTCTACTAACCATGATATCAATTTTTGAAAACTTTGTGTGTCCTTATTCCGGTTATTAGCCTAGGTTACTATGTGATGCACACAGCATATAAGTATAGACTGGATCGCCTGAATTGGAACAAAACATTTCATGTTCGTTTATTTGAGAGATGGTTTGCTACTCGCAAGTAGGCTTAAAATGCAGATTTTGCCACCCGCAGGTGGGCTTGGAAAAGATGGTTTTGCCACTATCTAGTGGGCTTGAAACAAACAGTTGATGATTTATTCCAATCCAAGTAACCCAATCTTCACCCACAGGCATTCAGGCAGTTATATCACATAAGCATATTGCCTCATGGTAAGCATGCTATTCATGGCAGCACTCACACGCATGCAAGGATGCTAAAGCATAAAACTCACCAAGTACTCCAAGCCAAAAAAGAGACTACATTAGAAATCATGCATGATCCTAAGTATACAGAAATGCCTAATGCAACACATGCAAGAATGCAAACTATAGCAGGCTCGGCTATTCTAAACATGGTATATGGAATGCTACAGCTAACAAGTATTCAACTTTAGAATTGAAATACAATGCAGTTAGTATGATGCGCCGAGCCCGGTGCATGCAATACAGATGAATGATGCAAACATGCTGTCATACTGTATGCTAATTTAAATATGCCCTAATCTAACCATCATAAGCAGGTAAATAAAAGGGAAGAAAGACGTGGGGTTGGAAGACATACATCACACTCACGCACACTTATTACAGTATTGCCCTCGCGCAGAGGGTCCAAATAAATATACAGTCCCGAATAAAAGAATATTACAGTCCAAATAATACAGTCCAAATAATATACAAATTCCTAATTAATTAATCAAATTAACTAAGAAAGCTGTAAAACTGGCATGCAAGCCAGGGACTGCCTTGCTCCTGATGAATGATGCATGTCCGAGTTGTCTTGCGCGGAAATCCACCGGGATGCCCCAATTAGCCTCTGTTTAGCAGTTATTCTTGAAACGCGTGCCAAGTCCCGAAAAGTTGCTGATTCTTTATTTTGCTGCAACAGAGAGCAGGAAAGGGGCATAGCAATGTATTTTCACAAATATATGCATGCCTCGATCCTCGTGCCACCAATCACGCATATCGAGGCATGATGGCCGAGGAGTCGAATTGCACAATTTAATATGGGATGAATGCACATGAAAACACAACAAGACCTAACTCCATCATGGATGATCCGGAGTGTCGGTGACTGGGGAATTAAGACACGTTCCGTCACTCGGAGTACGAAATGCACCTCGTTTCCCGTGCCTGGGCTAACTCCTATTCCGAACACGATGCAATATGCATGACATGCATGAAATGCAACTAAGATACAGCCTAGCATGCACAATGCTATGAAAATGAGATGCCTCAAAATGCATGCACACGGGCACGCAAACCGAGGAAATGCATGAATACGATCTAAGATACAACCTAGTATGCACAATACTATGAAAATGGGATGCCTCGAAGTGCGTGCACACGGGCATGTAAACCGAGAAAATGACATACACAATGCAAATGGCATGGGATGGCATATAGAATGCAACATGGACTTATACTAACATGAGAGAGCCTCAGCCGCACTCACATAAGAAGCCGATGGATGAAAATGAAGTGCCTCAAAATGCGTGCACACGGGCACGCAAACCGAGGCAATGGCATACGCAATGCAAATGACATGAAAACATGATATGGGCTTATACCAACATGAGAGAGCCTCAGCCACACTCACATAGGATGCCGATGAATGAAAATGAAGTGCCTCGAAATGCGTGCACACGGGCACGCAAACCGAGGTAATGGCATACGCAATGCAATATGGCTAAAATGGCATATAGAATGCAACATGGACTTATACTAACATGAGAGAGCCTCAGCCACACTCACATAAGAGGCCGGTGAATGAAAATGAAGTGCCTCGAAATGCGTGCACACGGGCACGCAAACCGAGGCAATGGCATACGCAATGCAATATGGCTAAAATGGCATATAGAATGCAACATGGACTTATACTAACATGAGAGAACCTCAGCCGCACTCACATAAGAGGCCGATGGATGAAAATGAAGTGCCTCGAAACGCGTGCACACGGGCACGCAAATCGAGGCAATGGCATATGCAATGCAATGGCATGGAAATGGCATATGCAAACATGCTAATGGATTTTCAGCAATGAAATGTGAGGGAAAGCAGCCCCGAAATGAGGCGAAAACACACCCGATGCATGGAATCTCTCCCGAAATGCAAATTAGGCGCATAGAATGAACTACAGCTATACAAAGCATGCATAATTGGTACATGAGATGAAAAGACAGAAGCAAGGTAGCCTCAAACTAAGCATTTTTTCAGTACAAATCATGGCCAAACAGCAAGCAAGGATAGGGCAACAATGGCATGCAAAAATGGCCCTAAACATGAAATTATGAAGCAACTCACAGCTGCTAACTCCAAATAGGTTAGGGCCCTTCAACAACATTGAAGAGGGGCCAAAAATAAGCCTCTTTACAGAACTGTAAAAACCCCAAAAACAAACATAGATATGGCTAAGCTCTTATGCAAGAAAAAGGGCCAAAAGGTGGCCAAAGAGGCAAGTGGTATATGCAAAGCCCAAACTAAAAAATTCCCATCTACAACATTGAAGAGGGACCAAAAATATGCATATTTACAGAACTGTAAAAACCCCAAAACAGTATACAAACATGCTATAAATGCAATGCAAAATGAGGCTCAAAAGTGGCTATAACACAAAGTATACAAAATATTCATCAAAAGGCCAAAGACCATTAATGAAACATGAATAATGGGCCAAAATAAGACTATTTTTAGTACTGTAAAAAGGCCAAAAACCGAAGCATAATAGGCTGCCAAAGCATGCAAGAAAATGGCATTCAAGGGGGATATTGAAGCAAGTGCAATATGGAAGGCTCAAACAGGGTTGAGCCCTAAATGAAACAAGAAAATGAGCTCAAAAAAATGACCTTTTCAGTTTTGGTCGGAGCTCAAATCAACAAGCATGTATGGCTTACAAATGATACAAGAAATGGACCAAAAACAAGGGAAATGAGACTCACCCTTGAAGACAAGCCTTTAGCAACTCTTGGCTTGAGTTTGTAGCACCCTTAGGCCTTGGAGAACACCTTCAAACTTCTAGAATGGAGGATGGAAGGGTGGGGGTTGGTGGTGTAGAAGAAATAGTGGTGTAGGACTTGGAGGTTTTCAAGGAAATGAGAGAGATGGAGGAGGATTCTTGCATCAAGGCTTGAAGACCAAATTTTTCAACCCCTTCTACAAAGGCTTGCAGCTGGTTATAAGGAACAAAAGGAGAGGGAGTATGGAAGGAAAGGGTGGGGGAAAAGGACCAAGGCTTTCCCCCACAAAATATCCCCCGGATTGAGATCTTTTCTGGGGGAAACAGCTATACAGCTATAAAGTGTGTAACTCAAGGAACATGGCCGGCCACCTTTTGGGCTTGGAGGTGGCCGGCCGGCCACCCCCCCTAGCCGGCCGGCTAGGGGTCAAAAAGGTCAACTTCAATTAGTGGCCGGCCACCACAAAAAGGTGGCCTCCCTGGTCTCCTCTTCACAACCTTGTGGTTCGAATTTGGAAACTCTGAAACAGGAGAGAGAACAAGCCATTTTGAGGAGGGGTTCAAAAGGTTCAAATGGAATTAATGGCCGGCCATAAACCTTTAGGGTCCTCCCATGTGTGTACATCACAAATATGTGGTTTGTGGTTGAAGAAAGTGGCCCCAAGGTGTTCAACATTGGCTCGGAAGCGCGAAAAACGGCGTCGGAGGGCGAAAATGAAATATAACTGGTTGCCAAGATAATTGCTGGCCTCCCACCCTCCAGTGACCTTTCTGGTGATGAAACAGAGGCACCTGCCAAAAATGAACGAAAAGCAATGCAAAACGAATGCTCGGGGGCCAAAACACGCAGTTCGGGGTCCCGAAAATGGGCTGCCAAGCACCGAAAGTGGCGTTCAGCCACGAAGTGGGTTTCTCAGGCCCCAGGGTCCCTTGAAAGGGAGAAAATAAGATGTATGCCAAAATTTAGAGCAAACGGAGATGGTTAAGCGGTCCCGAACCGAGGCGCACGGCCAACGGTCCCGAAAAATCAGAAACCGGACTCTGAAATGGGCAAAATGGCCTATGGCCACCAAATGTAGCCCACGGCCACTGAGAGATGGTCTACGAGACCTCTCCCTCCCCTTAGGAAAAGAAACAAAGAAAACCGAGTCTGGTTCGCAAACCGAGGCAAGGCACAGAAGAGGGTTCGGAAGTTCGGAGGCAGGGCTCGCAGCCAAGACTCTGAAACTTCTGAACGAGCACATTATGCAATATCACCAAGCACTCAACTGGTGACGTCTAAGTCTTAAGGTCGGTCAAAAATGGGGTTTCTACACTTGTGTTGTAGTGTTTCTACTGGGTCTTGGCTCACCCTATGTGGGAAAACCATTTTTAGGTGCTGGTGATATTCCTCCACCAAGGACTTAGCTTAGGAGGATTGTGGAGTTGGAAGCTCAGTGTTGTTATTTTGTATTTAATTTTGTACAAGCCTAGGGTTTTATCTGTATTGAGCTTAAAACACATTTTTGATGTACCCAAGTATTGACTAGGAAAGATGTAAGCCTTTAAGGCATATGATTATCTATTTAGCTTTCATTTCTTTTCACTATCTTGTAACACACGTTGTAGATTCAAGATGTACCTTTTATAAATGTATATCGCATGTGTCACATTTTGCATATCAAACTCTAGTTAATGAAAGCTTATCAATTCAATTGTTGTGCCATTTATTAGTTGTTATGAGATGGGTATATTGTAATTATTTTGAGGCATTACAAAGCCCAAAAATCCAATGTCAACGAAAACACAATCCACTCAAATCAAATGGGAGCCCTCATCGAGCTCTACGTTTTAGTATATGAAACTAGGGGTCAAAGATATGTAAAAGTAGATGAAAACCAAGTAGAAAGAGCTTAAAGGCTCAACAATGGTGGAAGGAGAGAGAAGGGAGAGAGAAAAGTGATCCAGATGTGACTAAAAGCGATTTTTATAGTTGTTGAATTCGGACAGATTGCTCGAGCGCAAGAAGTGTTGGTCGAGCGACCAGACATAACAAAGTGTGACCGCTTGAGCGTAAGAACCGCTGCTCGAGCGAAAAATGCACCCTCCCAGTAGTTTTACAGACAAGAGACCATGGTTCGAGCGAAGAATACACACTTCTAGTATTTTTTGCAGACCTACAAAAGTATTGAAGGTTGACAAAGATCACTCGAGCGCAAGAAATGTCGCTCGAGTGAAGGAACAAAATTATGGGCATTAATAAATATTAAAACGAGCAACAAACTTGCTCCAAATGTAACCAACACACCACAATAACCAAATTCAATGAGGAATTGGGAGAAACAAGACATGAACAACCAAATAGGGCAATGAAACCTGGATCTAAAACATGAATTGCAAGTCATACCATATACATAGGTGTCAGTTTATATATGAAGTACATACATAGATATTTTTCCTCAAAAATGTTGCTCAACAACATAACCATTCGTCTTTACTTCTTCTTGCTACCTTTTCAATTTTAAACTTACTCGGCGAAAATTAGTTTTGAAACCAATCCACAAAATCCAATTACATTTTCTTCGATTACCGAACTTACACCAACTTCATTTTACAATTTCCTATTAGAAGTATCCCAAACGAACATAACGACGATACATATAAAATACTCCTTACATAACCATTTAAGCTATTGACATCCTCCACAAAATAATCATCTCAATGCATGATACACATAATTAGAACCACGATGATAACGAAAACCCAACAACACCCTACCTGCTTCAAGCACGGTAAGCCAAAGATACACCTTTCCAATACTCATGCCAATTCACCAATCACCAGCTAGAAGGTAGTGATACATCTGCCAAGTTCTTCAGGCACTAGCTGGAAGATACTGGCACCCCACATTCTCAGAGCAGCCAATTTTCTAGGCGCTAGCTGAAAGGTAATGGTACCCCTTATTCTTAGCGCGTGCACATTTCCAACCATCACTTAATTTAACAAACAAACATAATCCGGGTGTGCTACATACACAAAGACCTATTCAACAAATACAGATAATTCTAAGTGTACTATATACACATAATCTATTCAATATCACAATGTCACCCTTCACCGATGACTAAGAACAAAACCTCTAAGTATAAGTATTTAAGTATACGTAATACGATAATCTGATACTCCCTTGACTTTATGCACGACAACAATAATAATAACAACATTCAAAAGTTTCAAAACCCGACGTCGTGTTCAAACCTACATTTTCAATACGCCATGGTTTCTTTCTCTTTTCAAAATCAACTCTTTTATTTTCCAAAAAAACAAATTTCCACATTTCAATAGAACCGCATCCAAGGATTTCCAAGCCATAATCCAAATTAACTTAACATGATTATCCTAATAAATTCTCAATACCATAATTTATTCATCCTTTATACTAACAACACAAAAATCATAACTTAAACTATCAAAACACAATCTTAAATCAACTTTACCCTTTTTTAGTTTGTTAGATCAAATTATCAAAATTAGAACTTTCTCTTCCTCTTAACATAAACACAATAAACCACTCCCCAACTAATCAAACAACAACCAATTTAATCAATTTGAAACCCGAAGATCAAACCCTAGATCCCTTTTCACGATTTTCAAAATATCCACAATAGATGTGATTTTTATGCAATAAAATCTACCACATGTCTATTTATAAACAAGATATTGAAAATGAGCAAAAGAATCCCCACCTCAAGCAATAAAGAGAAGAAAGCCCGAAAATCTAACTCTAACGAAAACACGATCCGCTCAGATTAAATAGAAGCCCTCGTCGAGCTCTACATTTTGGTGTATGGAACTAGGGGTCAAAGATATGTAAAAAGAGATGAAAACTAAGTAGAAAGAGCTTGAAGGCTCAACAATGGCGGAATGAGAGAAAATGAAGAGAGAAAAGTGATCCAGATGTGACCAAAAGTGATTTTTATAGTTGTTGAATTTAGACAGATCGCTCGAGCGCAAGAAATGTCGCTCGAGTAACCAGACACAACAAGGTGTGACCGCTCGAGTGCAGGAATCACCTCTTGAGTGAAGAATGCACCCTTCTAGTAGTTTTACAGACAAGAGACTGTCGCTCGAGCGCAAGAAGTTCGCTCAAGCGAAGAATATACACTTCTAATATTTTTTGCATATCGGCAAAAGTACTGAAGGTTGACAGAGACCACTCGAGCACAAGAAGTGTCGCTCGAGCGAAGAAAGAAGATTATGGGCATCAATAAATTTTAAAACGAGCAACGAACCCACTTTAAATGCAACCAACACTCCTCAATAACCAAATTCAATGGGGAATGAGGGGAAATAAGACATGAGCAACCAAATTGGACAATGTAACTCGGATCTAAAACATCAACGGATCGGATATAAACCAGAATCGCTATAATTACACTAACACCCCTTGAGGTTTCTATTTAATGCTAATCTCCCCTTACATTTGAAAAATTACACTTACCCTGCTATTAGATTAAAATGACATATTTGCCCCTTAGTATTTATGCATATAAAATAATAAAATAGTATAGATATTTTGTTTATGTCATTTCAAAGGAAATAACAATCATCTTCTTTGATTTAACTCACACAAAAACATCATTTTTTTTTAATTTTTTGTACGTTTTTATTTTTTACTGAATTTTTTTAATATTTTAATTAAATTTTTTATTTTTATTTTTTAGACACACATAATCTAGATATACTTAAGAAGTATAATATTTTGTAATTTTTTTTAAATTCACCAAATACAAAAAAAATACAAAAATATAAAAATTCAATACCATTATCTTATTTTGTTGTATTCAATGGATTTTTTAAAAAGTTTTTTGTACAAATTTTATACTTTTTAAATATATCTAGATTAAATTGATCTAATTTAGATATAATGGTGGGAATAAAAATGAAAAATTTTATTCATATATAAAAATTTATAAAAAGAAATATCATAAAAATATTGTGATAGTGGTGTTGTTATAAGGTGTTGTTATAAATATAAATCATGTTTATGGGTGTCTTGTTTTAAAGTGAAAGGTCACCATTAAGCTATATCACTGTGTTTGAAAATTCTATATAAAATTTATATTTATATATCATCAGTCAATAATAATATGTTCAGGTAAAATTTAATGATAGAAATTTGTAGAATGTCGTCATAATGATAGGAGAAAGAAATGGTAAAAAAAATGACAAGATGATCATTTAGAAAATTTTAAAGCATGACATAGCAATTCAGAGGGCAATTTGTAATGAGATTACAAACCTTAGAGAGGGGAATGTAATTTTTCAAATGTGAGGGGGATCTGTATTAAACAGAAAACTTAGGGAGTGTCAGTGTAATTTACCCTTAAAGAATTATATGATCAACATGGATACTATTTGATAAATCTTCATGAGAGGATTTTAAAAATACTAACGTTATTAAAAACTAACATCTATATTAAAAGTTATATCATTTTAAAATTTAAAATATTAAATTAGTCACTAAAGATATTTTGGTAATAATGGTCCGTGTTGGACTTTTCAAGGAAACATTTTTATGTTTATCCTTAATGCATAAAAGTTTTATTATAAGGGGGTTTTGACTAAATTTTCTTTTTTGTTTATTTATTTGTGTTTAATGTTTGTGTAAATTTACATATTTAATTGATAAAATTTATTATTAATATAAGTATTCTTTTTATATTTTGCTCATAATTTTTTTTATTATCTTAATAAGCAATTTAATTTAATTTAATTTAATTTTTTTTGAAGCTTCAACTTAGCATCTCCAATGATTGTGCTATTGGTCATGTCAACGCCAAAAAATAGCTTGGCTTCACAAAATTGGTGCTCCAATGATGTGCATTGCTCTAGCCAAAAACTAGCAAAGCCAAACCTTGAGCCAAATTTGGCTTAATGTTTGGCAAAGCCATCTTGCTGCCAAAGGTTGGATTTGATTAGATTAGGTTGAAATCATCTTAATTTCCATGACTTTAACACATAATAATTGAATTTGGCAAATGATCGTGTCAAAATGGCAAGTATCCATTGAAGTGGTACAGCCAAAAATTGCTTTTTGTGCACTGTAACAAGCCAAAAAATAATTTTGACAAAGGTATTTTAGCTTTGACCATTGGAGATGCTCTTAAATGGGTTATGTTAAGTGATTTTAAAAAGAGTTCACTTCTCACTTCTTTGTCCATGCTTGTGGGACCTATCAAATGTTTCGTTATAATAATCTACATTGTTCATTTTATAGAATCTTTTGTATATATTATCTACAAAAAGAAGGTTGATATAATAATTGTAATTAATTCAATTCATTGCGTTTGTCACCACAAAAATTGACAGTCTATTGTAACACAAATTGGTCTATTACATAATACATTTTTTTAGTACGTATACAATCATGCAAAATTTACAGTCTTTTTAAATTTCATAACACTTGTTCTAACATTGTACATTAACAAAAGCTAACCTTTTTTTTCCCCTCCCAAGATAACTGTTAGATTAAGAGCATATCTAATGCTATTAGGTGTTTTACACATATAAAAATGGGGCATTTACACACAAATTCCAATTTATTAACTTATACTCCATTAAGTCCTATAATTAAGATAATATTAATAGAAAGAACACAAGTTGCCGAAACCAGATTAACTTCAATTCACACTCTCCCTTTCTCTTTCTAAAAACCTCCTCCCCGGGTCTCTCTTTGGGCCGGCCGGCCGCCGCCTTGGCTATGGCGGTCGGCTGGGCTAACTTCTTCCGTGTTTGAATGTTGTCTTTCCGTTAATAAACTTGAGTCCCCCATTATTTTCCCACCTAGGTGTGTTTGGTATGCTGCGGTGTGTGGGTTTTTGTTGGTGATTCCGGGCCGAGTTAGCGGTTTCTTTGGGGGTATTGGTGTGTTGTTTTTCAGCAGGGAACGTCCAGGATCTTCACTCGTGCGCTCTTTTACGAGTAGGAGTTTGAGGGGTTAAATCTGGTTCAGATTGTTGGTGAAGTTTCGTTGCTTGGTTTGGGCAGTATCTTGGATGTCGGAGCCGATTCAGATCTGTCTGGTTTTCATTCGAGCGCTCCTCTTTGTGTGAGAGTTTGAGGGGTGAAAGATGTAGATCTAGAATGGAAGTAGAACTGCTGGTTGGTGTTTGGATCTGCTGTGGAGGTGTCCCAGCTGTGCCGTGGTGTGGGTTTTGACAGTGAGTTAGAAGAATGCTGCAGCAGCTGGACCTTGGGAGATAATGCTGCAGTAGTTTTTGGCGTGGGTGATGAACTGCATTGTCAGTGGAGTTGATCTACAGTGGGTGTTTCCGGTAGTTAATGTTGAGCCACAGCAGCATTAGCGTGGAGTCTTCTCGGCCGAATTGCAGCATAGGTGTGGTTGGCCGGATTAGGGTGGTGAGGGCAGTGTAGACACCCCATTTTTGACCGACCTTAAGACTCAGACGTCACTGATTGAGCGCTTGGTGATGTTGCATAATGTGCTCGTTCAGAAGTTTCAGAGTTGCGGCCGTGAGCCCTGCCTCCGGACTTCCGAACCCTCTTTTGTGCTTTGCCTCGGTTTGCGAACCAGGCTCGGTTTTCTTTGTTTCTTTTCCTGAGGGGAGGGAGAGGTCCCGTAGACCATCTCTCAGTGGCCGTGGGCTACATTTGGTGGCCGTAGGCCATTTTGCCCATTTCGGGGCCCGGTTCCCGGTTTTCGGAGCCGTCAGGCCGTGTGCCTCGGTTCGGGACCGCCTAACCATCTCCGTTTGTTCTGATTTTTGGCATACTTCCTTTCTACTCCCTTTTGAGGGACACTAGGGTCTGAGAAACCCACTTCGTGGCCGAATGCCACTTTCGGTGCTTAACAGCCCATTTTCGGTCCTCGAACTGCGCGTTTTGGCCCCCGAACATTCGTTTTGCAACGGTTTTCGTTCATTTTTGGCAGGTACCTCTGTTTTATCACTGGGAAGGTTACTGAAGGGTGGGAGGCCAGTAATTGTTGCAGCAACCAGTTATATATCCTCCGACGCCCTCCGACACCCGTTTTTCACACTTCCGGGCTAATGTGGAACACCTTGGGCCCACTTTCTTGAACTTTGAACCACATACTTGTGATGTACACACATGGGAGGACCCTAAAAGTTGGTGGCCGGCCACTAATGTTACTTGACCCTTTTGAACCCCTCCTTCCGGGCTAATGTTGAACACCTTGGGCCCACTTTCTTGAACTTTGAACCACATACTTGTGATGTACACACATAGGGAGGACCCTAAAAGTTGGTGGCCGGCCACTAATGTTGCTTGACCCTTTTGAACCCCTCCTTCCGAGCCAATGTTGAACACCCTTGAGCCATTTTCTTGGACTTTTAACCATAGGGTTGTGTTGAGGGCACATGGGAGGACACCATTATGTGGTGGCCGGCCACTAAACCAACTTGACCCTTTTGACCCCTAGCCGGCCGGCTAGGGGGTGTGGCCGGCTGGCCACCTGCAACAAAAATACCTGGCCGGCCATGATCCTCACACTGTTCACTTTACAGCTGTATAGCTTTATCCCCCAGAAAATATCTATATCCGGGGGATATTTTGTGGGGGAAAGCTTGCCTCCTTTTCCCCCCACCTTTTGCCCCTCTTTTTGGTCCATATAACCAAGGGTCAACACTTGTATTAAGGGTTAGAGAAATTGCCTTCAAGCATATACATTCAAACCTCCCTCTATCTCTCTCATTTCCTCTAAAACATCCAAGTTCTATACTTCATTCCTTCATCACCACCAAGCACCACCACCACCACTCCATTTCCAGCAACAAGGAGGGCTTCTCAAAGGCTAAAGATGCTGCAACTTGGTCCAAGAAGCAACCAAAGATTGGTCTACAAGGGTGAGTTGCTATTTCACCCTTTTTTGGGCTTATTTTTGCAACTTTTCTTAACCATATATGCTTTTTTTCTTTGAGCTCCGGCCATAACTGAAAGTGGCCTTGTTTTGAGCTCATTTTCACTTTTTCTTAAGGGCTCAACCCTGTTTGAGCCCCCCATATTGCACTTGCTTCAATACCCTTCTTAAATACCGTTTTCTTGCATGATTTTTTTAGCTTGTGTGTGATCTGTTTTGGAGCATGATGTAAACTGTAAATAGGCTTATTTTGAGCCCCTCTTCAACATTGAAGAAGGGATCAACATTGTTTGGGACCTCCATGCTATACTTGCCTTTATACTCCCTTTTTGGTCCCATTTTTGCATGCTTTGGCAGCCTATTGTGCTTTGGTTTTTAGCCATTTTACAGCACTGAAAATAGTCTAATTTTGGTCCATTCTTCATGTTTCATTTAGGGTCTTTCATGGTTTGGGACCTCCATATGCCACTTCATGTTATATCTCTCTTTTGGTCCCCATTCTTGCATGTTTTGTTAGCCTATCATGATTTTGTTTTTGGCCATTTTACAGTTTTGAAAATAGTCTTATTTTGGCCCATTCTTCATGTTTCATTAAGGGTCTTTGGCTGTTTGTGGAATATTTTGCATACCTCATGTTATAGCCTCTTTTGAGCCTTATTTTGCATTGCATTTCTAGCATGTTTGTATACTGTTTTGGAGTTTTTACAGTTCTGTAAATATTCTTAGTTTTGGTCCCTCTTCAATGTTGTAGAAGGGAATTTTTCAGTTTGGGTTTTGCATATACCCCTTGCCTCTTTGGCCACCTTTTGGCCCTTTTTCTTGCATAGGAGTGCAGCCATACCTGTGTTTGTTTTTGCGGTTTTTACAGTTCTGAAAAACATCATATTTTAGGCCCCTCTTCAACTTTGTTGAAGGGCCTTAACCTGTTTGAGGACAGCAGATGTGAGTTGCTTCTTAATCTCATGTTTAGGGCCATTTCTTGCATGCTAGTTTTTCCCTGTCTTGGTTTGCTGTTTGGCCATGCTATAAACTGGAAACATGCATATTTTGAGGCTGCCTTGCTTCTTTCTTTTCATTCCATGTACCAATTATGCATGCTTTGTATAGCTGTAGTTCATTCTATGCGCCTAACTTTGCATTTCGGGAGAGATTCCATGCATCGGGTGTGTTTTCGCCTCATTTCGGGGCTGTTTTCCCCCACATTTCAGTGCTGAAATTCCCTTAGCATGTTTTCATATCATTTCCATTCATTTGCATTGCATATGCCATTGCCTCGATTTGCGTGCCCGTGTGCACGCATTTCGAGGCACTTCATTTTCATTTATCGGCCTCTTATGTGAGTGTGGCTGAGGCTCTCTCATGTTAGTATAAGTCCATGTTGCATTTTATATGCCATTTCCATGCATTTGCATTGCATATGCCATTGCCTCGGTTTGCGTGCCCGTGTGCACGCATTTCGAGGCACTTCATTTTCATCTATCGGCCTCTTATGTGAGTGTGGCTGAGGCTCTCTCATGTTAGTATAAGTCCATGTTGCATTTTATATGCCATTTTCATGCATTTGCATTGCATATGCCATTGCCTCGGTTTGCGTGCCCGTGTGCACGCATTTCGAGGCATCTCATTTTTACAGCATAGTGCATACTAGGTTATATCTTAGATCGCATTCTATCATTTTCTCAGTTTGCGTGCCCGTGTGCACATATTTCGAGGCATCTCATTTTCATAGCATTGTGTATGTTAGGATTGTATCTTAGTCGCATTTCATGCATATCATGCATATTGCATCGTATCCGGGATAGGAGTTAGCCCGGGCACGGGAAACGAGGTACATTTCGTACTCCGAGTGACGGAATGTGTCTCAATTCCCCAGTCACCGACACTCCGGATTATCCATGATGGAGTTAGGTCTTGTTGTGTTTTCATGTGCATTCATTCTATATTGAATTGTGCATTTCGACTCCTCGGCCATCATGCCTCGGTATGCGTGATTGGTGGCACGAGGATCGAGACATGCATATATCTGTGAAAATACATTGCTATGCCCCTTTCCTGCTCTCTGTTGCAGCAAAATGAAGAATCAGCAACTTTTCGGGACTTGGCACGCGTTTCAAGAATAACTGCTAAACAGAGGCTAATTGGGGCATCCCGGTGGATTTCCGCGCAAGACAACCCGGACATGCATCATCCATCAGAAGCAAGGCAGTCCCTGGCTTGCATGCCAGTTTTATTTACTTTCTTAGTTAATTCATTAATTAATTAGGAATTTGCACATATTTGGACTGTAATATTTGGACTGTAATATTCTTTCATTTGGGACTGTATATTTATTTGGACCCTCTGCGCAAGGGCATAATTGTAATAAGTGTGCGTGAGTGTGATGTATGTCTTCCAACCCCACGTCTTTCTTCCCTTTTATTTACCTGATTACGATGGTTAGATTAGGGCATGTTTAAATTAGCATACAGTATGACAGCATGTTTGCATCATTCATCTGTATTGCATGCACCGGGCTCGGCGCATCATACTAACTGCATTGTATTTTCAATTCCGAATTGAATACATGATAGTTGTAGCATTTCATATGCCATGTTTAGAATAGCCGAGCCTGCTATAGTTGCATTTTTGCATGTGTTACATTAGGCATTTCTGTATACTTAGGATTCATGCATGATTTCTAATGAGTTTCTATTTCGGCTTGGAGTACTCGGTAAGTTTTATGCTTTAGCATCCTTGCATGCGTGTGAGTGACTGCCATGAATAGCATGCTTACCATGAGGCTATATGTTTATGTGATATAACTGCCTGAATGCTTGTGGGTGAAGGTTGGGTTGTTTGGATTGGGACAATTCATCAAATATTTGTTTTAAGCCCACTAGATAGTGGCAAAAACCATCTTTTCTAAGCCCACCCGAGGGTGGCAAAATCTGCATTTTAAGCCTACTTGCGAGTAACAAACCATCTTTCAAATAAACAAGCGTGAAATGTTTTGTTCAAATTCGGGCGACCCAATCTATACTTGTATGCTGTGCGCATCACATAGTAACCTAGGCTAATAACCGGAATAAGGACATACAAAGTTTTCAAAAATAGATATCATGGTTAGTAGAGGCCGGTCTATGACCGGGCGAGCGGGGGTGCTCACGAAGTGACCTTCCCCAATCGTATCCAAGTTCCCGAGCCGAGGCAACTTTGGTGATGACGGACACGTGGCCTTTGGTAACAAGTCAGGGTTTCCTAAATTTCCCAAAATAAAATATTTAGGTGGCGACTCTGTATCTGGCAAAGCAGTCCATGTTTGGCACTTCTTTCAAAAATCTGTTTTCTCAAAAAGATTTGCCGGATTTGGACTCTTTGGTTCAGATTAAGAACCGTGACTACAAATCGAGTCCGAGCTGTAGCGAGGTCCCCCGCGGGCTCGTTACAGTTTCTGGCGACTCCGCTGGGGATTTAGAGAACTTGACTCGAACTCATGATATCTGTTTTTGACTACACTTGCGTGTTTCTTTGCATTGCATTTGCATTGGTGCGCCTAGGACACCGTGTTTGCCATCTGCTATTCCTGAACGGTTTGCCGGAGGCTTGTCTTGTCAAGGCATGACCATAAGGCTGACCGGTTGTGGGCTCTGCCAGTATGGGAACACAAACCCCGGTTTTACCGGGGCACCCTCTTTGACCATTCGACCTAGTGCATATTCGGATCCATAGAGACCATTCTAAACTAGGACAGGTTGCTTACCCGTTTATAGGTTGTTTGAAACCGCTGCGTGCGTAGTGAAACCCTAGCTCCTGACAAAATAGGACAGGGAAACCCTACCCCAACATAGGGGTGTTTTGGCTCTCACTTATCTGTTATGTGCTTTAGAGTGCGTCTCTACAGGAATGCATGTATCAGTATATGAGTTTGGGCATCAGGCCTGCGGGCATCAGTTCAGTATTGTCAGTATCGGGCCTGCGGGCATCAGTTCAGTATATGAGTTTGGGCGTCAGGCCTACGGGTATCAGTTCAGTATTGTCAGTATCAGGCCTGCGGGCATCAGCCAGTATTTGAGAATTAGTTATCTGCGGATATCAGATTCTGTTTTAGGGGACAGTGATACAGGGATAATAATCAGTGTTTGAGGACAGTGTGTATTCAGCTTATTGACTGTGTGTTGTTATGCCCGGCTGTGTGTCATGCATTTTATTTTAAGCTGTTATGCTGTCCGTTTATCTGTTTATTTATTTCCTCTTCGCTTTATTTATCTTTTGCTAGGTCAGTGCACAATTGCTTCCAACCCAGCAGGCATTCCCCAAGCACCTTAGACACGAGGTCGTCGACTCAATCGATCTGAGGATCTAATCGACGGACAGCCAGTGTTCCATTCTCTACCCCCCGTTACCAAAAGAAAGCCGAAAAGGCGCAGTGTGTCAGAACAGAGGTTGTCAGAGCAGTGGGTTACTTCATCAAAGAACTATAGGACTGAGGTCTCAATTACTGCTGTAGAAATAGACATACCAGTTAGACAGATGGATCAACAAAATACATCAGGGATGGAGGCTCTAATGCGCCAGATGCAGGAGAGCATGAGACAGATGCATGATGATGCCGCCCGTCAAACGGAGTTCTCCAAACAGCAGGCCGCGATCATGGCCCAACAGGCCGAACTAATCACCAGACTGCAACAGCAGAATGCGGCATCTGCTTCACACCAAATTCCTCCTCCGGCAGGGGCTCCATTACCTGAGCAGACGCCTACTGTTCAGAACGCTCCGCCAAACACCCAGAACGCTGTGCCAAATCTCCAAAACTTACAAGAGGACACGAATCTTCCAACGGGGCTAGCTCCGCCCCCGCTTCTACCACAACTGTCCAAGGTCCATGCACCCAATCGCCCCGACTCTCCCTTCGAGTTCGAGGTTGATCATATAGCTCTGAAATTGAGCAAACTTGAGAAGCTCTTCAAGAAATCCCAAGGGGTCAAGGCTATGCCGGATATCGAAGACGGATATACCGAGGAGGCCGTGACACTCCCCGATAGGTTCAAAATGCCACAAATCGACCGCTTTGACGGGTCCGGCGACCCCATGGTCTATCTCCGACTGTTTGCAGACATCTTGCGGCCAATGGGCCTAACACGACCACAGAAGCTTTCACTATTCGGCTGAACCCTGTCGGGTGTGGCCGCCCACTGGTACGCAAAGTTACAAGATGAAGTGAAAAAGAATTGGGATGAAATGGCTGAGGCCTTTGTCGCGCAATATTCGTACAACACTCAGATCGAGATCACAACCCATGATCTCGAAACGACAAGGCAAGAGCCCAAGGAAACTTTCTCGGACTTTGTAATCCGATGGAGGGCGAAGGCGTCAATGATGACTTTAAGGCCCACTGACAAAGATCAAATCCGGATGATTGTGCGCAATCTCCACCCAAAGTTGATGCAGAGAATGATTGTAGTCCCCTTTCCCACTTTTGCAGATTTACACGAGATGGGGGTGCAAATCGAAGATGCAATGAAACAAGGTCTGTTTGACCACGACAGGGAACAACCGAGGAGGACTTTCAACCGTAACAACAATGCGGGCCCGAGTGGCGCTGCAAATACAAGAGCCTCGGAAGTCAGTATGGTCACCACCACTCCCCCTCCCCCTCCAAGGCCCATGGCTGCCACACCCTTCTCCGGCGCGTCCGGAAGCAACACACAAACCAACAGATTCCAACCGCGAGGCCAAAGAACCTTTACACCCTTATACATGCCCCTGACCAAAGTTCTGGGAATATTGATCAGGAAAAAGCATTTGAAACCCCTGGAGCCCAAGCCACTACCGAGTCCACTCCCCCCCTCTTATGACCCAGCAAAATACTGTGCGTATCACCAACAACACGGTCACGACACCGACCGTTGTTACAGATTACGTCATGAGATCCAAGATCTTATTGACAAACAGGTGATCGCGCCTCCCGACAGACCCAATGTCACGACCAATCCTCTTCCAACACATAACCAAGCTCCTCCTCCCAATAGAATCAACTTTATCCAAACTGGGGTCGCATCTTACGATCCTAGTATCTATATCACCCCATCCCACCTACCCAAACCGGAGGTGTTCCTCCCCGACTGCACTAACTCTTTGTGCATGGTGGGCATCTCCATAACCCAACCAGAGCCAACGGTGGTGACCACCGAAGATGGGACAGAACAGAATTCAGGAGAGAATCAGATTGTTACATCTGGGGATGAACAGAGTTTCGCTGGGGCAGCCTACAATCCGAGCGAGTACATCTCATCAACAAGCCAGAATGGGCTGGATATAGAACTGCCAGAGACAAGAGAACTGTGTGTAATCCAGGGGGATGGATTCAGGCAAGGGGCAGATGATTTGACAGCTATAGAGGAGGACTTTGCCGACTTGTAATTTTTCGATGACCAGGAACCAGGGGATGCATCAATCAACTGGTTCGACTATGAGGAATCGGCAGAGGCCACTAGATGGCTTGAGGATCAACCAGATGGAGTGGGGGAAGCCCAACCAGAACAGAGCCCGGCAGGGACAGGAGTATCAGCTGTGGCCGGAATGGCCGGAAGTCAAGTTGTATCGCCGGAGAGCGCCGGTGTTAAGAATTTCGCTCGAGACTTGGGCATTATGGATACAGGAATTGTTGAACAACCAGCTGTACTGACGCAGTTGGAACAAGAAAAGTTTGAGGAGGCTGAGAGAATTAGGAAAGCTAAAGGTCCTGAGGGGACTGAAAGTGCTGTATGCACGAAGATAGAGAATGCTGCGAGCATGTGGACAGGGAGTACTGCGAGTGTAACTAAACCGGAGCCAGACAGGTGTCTGTTGGCTGCCAACGGAATGTGGTGGGAAGACGATGACTTATGTCTTGCCCACACGGATGAAGACTGGGGAAATAATCAACCGGATGACACTTGGTACCTCGATGAGGTTGACCATATGACGAGAAGTGGGCGGTACTTCAAACCCCTACACCTGGACCAACCCGAGGCATCCGGAAAGGATAGAGAAGCGGAGAAACAGAAGGAGAAGCAGATTGAAGAGGAAGCTATGCTGAAACAGTTGAAAAAGATACAAGCAGACATCTCCATCTGGGGACTGCTAATGGCATCACGAGTACATAGGGAAGCTTTCCTATCTGCTATGGACAAGTCCAAACTCTCCATAGACACCACGCCTGAACAGCTGGTTGGGCTGGTTTTTCCGGGAGGAGGTTCCCCGGCATTAACCTTTTCGGACAAGGAACTACCGCCTGAGGGCACAAGTCATAACAAACCTCTCTATATTTCTGTGGAGTGTAGAGATAAGTGGATACCAGTGGTACTTGTTGATACCGGGTCTGCGATTAATGTCTGCCCGACCAGAACGGCATATGCAATCGGGTTAAAGCCCGTGGACTTCGTCCCAACTACCCAAGTGATCAGAGCATACGACAATACCAGCAGAGAAGTGATGGGGACTGTTAAAATTCAAACCAAGGTTGGTCCAGGACAACACAGCATCGAATTTCATATCTTGGACGTTCCCGCAACCTTTAACCTACTTTTGGGGCGACCGTGGTTGCACCAGGTCAAAGCAGTCTCTTCCACTCTACATCAAATGCTAAAGTACCCTCACGGGAAAGGGGTAGCGATCGTTTTTGGGAATTCATCAATCCATCCGCCGCCGGAAGTGTCCACACCTGTCTTGGAGATCGAGCACGGCACGGAGGATGTGTTTTTATCGGGGTTCACTTTGGCCGAGGCTCGAGTGGTGCAGAATGTCATGGCTGTGAATGAGGGTATGTACGTCAGTGCTCAATCTGTCTACCTCATGAACAAGCTACAACATATCCCCGGAATGGGATTAGGAAGAAGCGGCCGGAAGGGCGTCGCGATATCGGCCGAAGTGCCACACAACCCTCACACCTTTGGATTGGGTTATCTGCCCACCAAAGAGGACTGGGTGAGGAAAGGGAAAGAAATGGCCGGAAGGGCCAGAGCAAAGAAGGCTGGGAAGCCATTTGAGTTAATGCATAGGCCCATCTGGGGCACCCTAAACGGACGCTTCGTCCGGGAGGGGGAAGACTTTCCATTCTGCGGCTTCCCAGAACCATGGCTGAACGCGGAGAAGAAGCGCGTGCCTGGTTTCGAAATCTTCTTCGACTTACAATTACTTGGGGATGACGTTGCCGAAGCGCAGACAGACCCACCAACTGAGGTTGAGCAGTGTAGAGCAGTGGATCCTGAGAGCACAGAGCTTGAAATGGGGGTAGCACTGGCGAGTCTACTTTTAGATCCTCCGATCGACCAAGAGTGCTTGGGGGATAACTCTTCGGTTTCCATGATTGGAGATGAAATAGCTGCGGGCTTTCCAGCGCCGATCTTGGATGCATCTATCGCACCTTCTCTCATCTGGCAATATGAAGAAGGCTTTTTATCTAGCAGCTCCGGGTCAGGTAGTGAGCCGGAATCTGATTCCACCGAATCTTGTGCGTCGGAATCAGATTCCAGCTCAACTGAGTCTGAGTCCGGTATTCCTGGGGGTGATAACCCAGATGCCACAGTCTTGTCTAGGTCGTCTTTTTCATTTTCTTTTGAGTCTGTTGTAACAGAGGAATCTGACGGCTTGGAAATATTTAATGAGAATGACGTGGATGTGGTTTCCGAGTATTTTTCTGTGCCTTTGATTTATTGCTTAAATCAGGATTTTCAAAACTTTGATGAAAACAACGAGGGAGAAATTTCCCCAGTTTTGCAACGGTTAATTGATCAAGAGCAGGAAAGATTTGTTACACCTTTAATGGATGAAATCACTACTGTGAATGTTGGTACTGAGAAGGACCCGCGGCTGGTCCAGATCGGGTCCACGTTGTCTTCGGAGGAGCGCGAGCGCTTAGTCGCTTTATTAAAAGATTTCAAAGATGTTTTCGCGTGGTCCTACGAAGACATGCCTGGAATCGATCCTGAGATTGTACAGCACCGGATCCCTCTTGATCCCGAGGTCCGCCCTGTCAAACAGAAACTCAAAAGGATCCGCCCGGACTGGGCTCTCAAAATTAAGGAAGAAGTCACCAAGCAAATTGACGCAGGGTTCCTGCTGGTATCTGAATACCCAACTTGGTTGGCCAACATTGTTCCGGTGCCAAAGAAGGATGGCAGAATTCGGGTCTGTGTAGACTTCAGAGATTTGAATAGGGCCAGTCCGAAGGATGACTTTCCCTTGCCACACATTGATGAATTGGTGGATTTCACGGCAGGACACGCCTTGCTTTCGTTTATGGATGGTTTCTCAGGCTATAATCAGATAGTAATGGCACCCGAGGACCGAGAGAAGACTGCGTTCACTACCCCGTGGGGTACATATTGTTATAGAGAGATGCCATTCGGGTTGAAAAACGCTGGAGCTACTTATCAACGGGCAGCAACTACAATATTGCATGATATGATCCATAAAGAGGTCGAGGTGTATGTGGACGACATGATTGTCAAGTCCAAAGAAAGAGAGGGCCACTACACCGCCTTACAAAAATTCTTTCAAAGGATCAGAGAGTTTCGGCTGCGATTGAATCCCCAGAAGTGCACGTTTGGTGTTACAGCAGGGAAGATGCTAGGGTTTCTGATTACACAAAGGGGCATCGAGGTCGACCCTTCCAAAACCAAGGCCATCTTAGAAATGCCACCACCAAGGACTGAAAAGGAGGTGCGAGGCTTTCTAGGTAAAGTGCAATTCATGAGACAGTTTATCTCTAAATTAACCTTGACTTGTGAACCACTTTTTGGTCTCCTGAAGAAAGGAAAGAAATTCCAATGGGACGGCCGATGTCAAGCAGCTTTTGAGCAGATCAAAGAATATCTACAGAACCCGCCCGTGTTGTCACCACCAGAGCCGGGGAGACCGTTGATATTGTACCTTTCGGTAACTGAGACTACCATGGGCTGCATGCTCGCGCAGGAGTCAGAAGACAAAGTGGAAAGAGCCATCTACTATCTGAGCAAAAAGATGCTGGAGTACGAGACCCGCTATACACCGCTGGAGAAGGCTTGTTTGGCCTTGGTATGGGCTACCAGGAAGCTGCGGCACTACCTGTTAGCTCACTCTGTAATGTTGGTTTCGCGTTTGGATCCCATCAAATATCTTTTCGAGAAACCAGCACTTACGGGTAGGCTAGCTCGTTGGCTGCTATTGCTCTCCGAATTTGATTTGAATTATGTAACGCGCAAGTCAGTAAAAGGGAGAGCGGTAGCGGAGTTCCTTGACGACCACCCGGTTGAGGGGGATGAAGCGGTTGAGTACCTATTCCCAGATGAAGCCATTCTGCACATCGAAGATGAAACTTGGACGATGTACTTTGACGGAGCGTCAAACCAGTTTGGGTATGGGATAGGGGTGTTGCTGATAGCGCCTGACGATTCTCGTATCCCTTTAGCATTCAAGCTCCAGTTCAAAGTCTCGAACAATGAGGCAGAGTATGAGGCATGTATTGCTGGCCGGGAAGCAGCCCTAGAACTAGGGGCAAGACGGTTGGACGTCATTGGGGACTCAAACCTAGTTGTATCTCAAGCAAAAGGAGATTGGAAAGTCAAGGAGGAAAGGATGATAATTTACCACCAAACCTTGGATTTGTTAATTCCTCGGTTTGAGAAGCTAAATTTCACCCACCTCGTAAGGGAGAACAACAGGTTCGCAGATTCACTAGCAACTCTATCTTCTATGATAGACATCCCGTCCGGAGTCCGGATGCGTCCAGTCATTATTGATCAAAAGTTTGCGCCAGCATACGAGTCGATTTCCGCCATAAATGAGGCTCAAGACGGCAACCCCTGGTATTACGACATCTGGAACTTCTTGGAAAAGGAGACGTATCCACTAGGGGCAAATGCCAAGGATAAGAGGGCCATCAGAAGAATGGCTGCTCAGTTCATTATCTGCGGGGGTAAGCTGTACAAAAGGGGTCATCTGGGAATGCATAAGCTCTGTGTAGAAGCTGAAGAGTCGAAGCGCCTGATGGAGGCCATCCATGGGGGGGAGTGCGGTGCACACATGAATGGAGTAATGCTGGCCAGAAAGATCCTCAGACAGGGCTACTACTGGTCAACCATGGAGGAGGATTGTATTAGTTTTGTTCGGCGATGCCACAAGTGTCAAATTCATGCAAACCGCATGAACATCCCGCCGTCAAAGCTGTACAACATGACTTCACCATGGCCTTTTTCAGTCTGGGGAATTGATGTGATCGGAGCTGTTACCCCGAAGGGGTCAAACGGGCATGAGTTTATCCTGGTAGCGATAGATTATTTCACAAAGTGGGTCGAGGCCCAATCATACGCGGTGTTGAAGGCGTCGCATGTCGCAAAATTCATCAGAAACAACATCATCTGTCGCTACGGGGTGCTAGACGAGATAATTTCAGATAATGGTTCCCACTTCAAGAAGGAAGTGATAGACTTGTTGGAAAAATACAATGTGGCTTTCCATAAGTCATCTACATACCGGCCGCAAACCAATGGAGCGGTCGAGGCCGCCAACAAGAATATCAAACATATACTGCAGAAGATGGTGGGAACCTATCGGGATTGGCCAGACAAGCTGCCATTTGCTTTGTGGGGCTACAGGACTTCAATCAGAACTTCTACTGGAGCAACTCCATATTCATTGGTCTATGGAATGGAGGCTGTTCTACCCATCGAGATTGAGGTTCCGTCATTACGAGTATTGGCCGAATGCCAAATAGCCGAAGCAGATTGGCAGCAAAGCAGATTCGAAGAACTCATGCTCTTTGATGAAAGAAGACTGAAAGCACTGTACCACATCCAAGGCTATCAACGCAGAATTGTCCGGGCTTTCAATAAGAAGGTTAAGTCCAGGAATCTGAAAGAAGGAGATTTGGTGCTCAAAGACAACCAAGCTCCCATCCACGACCCAAGGGGCAAGTTCAAACCCAATTGGACTGGTCCTTACATCATCAAAGCTATCTGGTCAGGTGGAGCTGTGGTTCTGATGGATCTAGATGGCTTGGAGTTCTCACAACCGATCAATATGGACAAGTTGAAAAAATATTACCCTTGAGAGGCTCGCTAGGCCGAAAA
Source organism: Camellia sinensis (assembly GCF_055761805.1). Classification (NCBI taxonomy): domain Eukaryota; kingdom Viridiplantae; phylum Streptophyta; class Magnoliopsida; order Ericales; family Theaceae; genus Camellia; species Camellia sinensis. Next base: position 23,427,308 of record NC_138966.1, read on the forward strand.
CCCGAAAGGGCGACCTAGGCAAAAGTCAGAGCACAAAAAATTAGAAAATATAAAAACTGAGCTCGCAAGGTTGAAAACCCGCAAAGGGCGGCCTTGGCAAAAGTTAGAGCGCAAAAGGAGAGTGAAAATACTCGAGTGAACCTCGGCCTGAACTACGTAAGGCTTGATTCCCATCTTTGGGATACGTAGGCAACTTCACCTTGAAGTTCAGCCATAAACGTTTCCCCGATCAACTCTGTCCATTTTGATCATCTCAGTCATCTTTATCCATCAGCATTTATCGCGATCTCCGGTACAGTGCTGTTCAGACTAGGGGCAACTTTCCGCTGCCGCGATGGTGCAAAGTTACTCAGACTGGGGGCAACTTTCCGTTGCCATGAAGTGCTGCATTGTTCTTCAGACTAGGGGCAACTTTCCAGTTGTAGGGATCTGGGGTTGTGCATCTCAGTGACAGATCTTCGGCGTGTCCAGTTCTGATCCGCATCGAAAATAGTTTTGAAAAGTTTTAATAAAAGTCGACTTTGTTCAAATTAATCTTTTTACGACTAAGACCATTTTTGGACCAAAGCGGAAAATTTTCAGTACCACAATCTTCAATTCCATTGATTTCAAAACTGAGTTCCCCTGCTCTAGCATTACAATCGAGGTTGCTTTTTTTTTTTTTTTTTTTGTACATTCATAAAGAAAACTTGAAAATGCTAAGTGAGCAATAAATTTGAGGCATAGCTGAATCAAGTATCTCTGCGTCCCCTCCCAGAGCTGGACGAAGCATCTGACGCCAAGCTAGGCCCAACCTGTGCCTCCTCGTTGAGCCAATCCAAGCACTCATCGGACAAAGTGCAACTGAAAGTAGAAGCAGGGGCCAGGAGCTCTCTAGTCCTCCATGCTGTGGCATATCGGGCAAGCTGTGCACCCCGGACTGGAAAAGCAGCTGGGTACTCAATCCCCTCCGGTGGGTAGGTCTGATCATGACCAAACTGACGCAGGAACCGGAACGAAAAATAGAATACGCAGTGGGTTAGACCAATCAATTGGATCCCAATCAGCCGGGACATACTATAGCTCATTGCCGGGAGGTTGAGCCAAGGACAACGCCAAGCAATGCGGTCTGCGGACAAATTACACATCCAATCAAACCACCACCTTTCGTCAAGAGCATTGACTAGGCGCTGCCGAAAGAAGTAGCCTCGAGCTGAATAGGCCGAGCAAGAGTCCACAACCTGCAACTTGTCCATTAACCATACCTGGGGGAGGGATGGAAAATGAGAGAATAAAGAACAGAGAGATGTACGATGAGAGAAAAGTAAGACATGGGTTTTGTGAGGAAAAACCGAGCCTGAGGGTCGAGTGATGTGAGCAAATATATATGTAAGGTTGGGTGGGAAGCATTACCTGCAGCAACAGTGGACTCCCAACAAACCTAGTCGCCTCCCGGCGATAGACAGAATCTAAACCCATCAGCGTCTCGGCCAAGGTCATAGCGATGCAGCTCTTTCCCTCTCTCAAGCCTTGGGCGACTTCAATCAGGCGAATGCTAGCTCCGCCGAAGCCCGAGGAAAGCAGAAAGTGAGACAACAAACACAAGCAGAGGGCGTGTTGCCGGAAACCCTGCCAATAATGGTTGCTGCGGTCACCGGCGTCGGAAAAACGATAGATCAAGCCGAGGATGTCCAGTTCCCCACTGCAGATCAGAGATCGAGCATCATGCGCCGTGAGCCCACACATCCGCCCTAAAGCCTGGGCATGGCCAAAACGGAGCTGGGGCAAGATCACTTCAGAACATTCAGACTCCATCAAAACCTGAAAATCTTCGAAAGTGGGACATATCTCTTGGCCGCCGAAGCTAAAAACGTGCGTCACTGGGTTCCAGAACCTTGCTGCGGCATGGAGAAAAGGGAGCTGTAGCGGAGTACGGCTCAGCGTGAATAGTGCATTCAAGCCGAAACCCCGGAAGTTCAGCTTTTCCGAGCCATCTAGAGAAGAGATCCAAGATGTGAGATTTTCCGCGAGAAACGCCTCCATCTTCGTAAAAAACTAAGATGAAATGAATGTTCCCGAAGTTGAGGCTTTTATAGAGGGAAAAATACTATTCACGGGGACACGTATCAAAACCAGGTGGCTACAGGAATAAGTGGCCAGCCGGCCACCTTTTCTGGCTGGCCGGCCATTCTCTTTTTCAAAAACTGGCCGGCCGGCTCCCACTCTCCATAAAATTGGCCGGCCGGCTCCCAAAGATGGCCGGCAATGCTCCAGTGTACCTCCTTGGCCCTGTTTTACCCTTCGAGTTCCGTGCAACGGGAGAGTCAAAGGCCTTCATTTCCCTCTGTTTCGGATGCGTTCCGGTGCCCAGATCGTTCGAAGTACACTCTATTGTTGCTGAGTTTTGTTTATCGAGTTGTTGTTTTGCTTATCGAGTTATTTGTCGAGCGGACGTGTTTCGTATTTTCGAGTCATTGCTCTCTGTTTAAACAATCTTTGTTTGAGTCTTGTTTATTTACGTTATCAACACTGTTGTTTTTGCTTATCGAGTTGTAAACTTGCTAAAGGTTCTGTTATATCTTAGTAAGTTGAGTTGCTTAGTTTGTTGCGTCGGTTCACTACCTGACTTGGTGATTACACAATGCGCGTTCCCATTCAATTTCATTTTTGTGCAAAATAAAATGATGCGATACGATACTAAAAGTTTAAAATACGAACACCTTTTCAAAAGCTGTTTCATTCCATCATGCTTTACAATGAACAAAGGTACAAGTTTTACAAAAAAAAAATAAAACTGCCTAGCAATATGCAAAGTGCTACAAACTACTAGCAAAAAGAGAAATAAAACAGGAAATAGCAGCATCAATGTCCTCGGGAACGGGAACGAGAAACACTCCTCATCCTCTTCTGCGGGACAACCTCTGCACCATCATCATCATCATCCAGGTCGGAGCTGTCATCCTCATAATCCCCCTCGGCCTCGCCTCTGTTCCCTGAACCAAGACCGGAGCCCCCCTCCTCGGCAGATGTCTCCGATTGGCGGTCGGTAACCTCCTCCTCCTCCTCCTCCTCGGGCTCCACCTCTACAACGCGTGCCCTACGTCTGCGGGAGGACCCTCCTCGAGCTCCTCGAAAAGGCCTGGATGGCCCAGCTCCTCGGAAAGGCTTGGATGGCCCAGCTCCCTGAGAAGGCCCAGATGGCCCAGCTCCGTAAAAAGGCCCAGATGGCCCAGCTCCCCAAGGAGGCCCAGGTGGCCCGGCCCGCGGCGGAGCATATACAGGAGGCATCTGAAAATGAAAAGTTCAATACATCAGTTCAAATATGAAAATCAGATACGAGTACAGTATGTGAGTGGGGTGTGTGTCGGATGTGCTCTATAATACAGAAGAATGCTCAAAACCAGTGTGTCATCAGAAGTGTGATAAATGCAAGAAAAATGAACGGTACCTGCACACCCATAACGGATAGGTGTGTCTCTCTCCGAAGAACCATGCCCTTAAGTGCGGCCATCACCCCGAGAATCTCGTCCACATACTCAGCCGGAGGCTGCAGATACAAAGGCAAAACTATCAGTAAAGGAATGAATGTCTAAGTACTCGACTGATAAATCAAAGCTATAAATCATACCGGTGGTAAATCAGGATCCCTGACATATCTATGGTCAGGAAACGGAGGCTCTAGCGGAATCTGGTAAGGAGTCCCAAAACGCCATCCCGTCAACTCGGACGGCATGTCCGGCCATCCAGGATGAGGATAAGTCGAAGGAGTCGGAGGAACCGATCTACCCCCACCTCTCGATGTACCAGCCCTACTAGTAGAAGGGGCGTCTGCAGCCCGAGCCCGGGCCTGGCCCGAGGATGACATACCGGCAGACCTCATCATCGGGGTGCGAGCTCCCGTCAATGGAGGCATCAAATATGTGTGACGGTAAGTGGCGTAGTCCCCCTCCTCAAGATATAGTAAAGCATCACTACCCAGCATGGCGCCGACTACCTCCGAGAAAGAGAGCCTGTCAGCAGTCCGCATACTGACTGGGGGTACTGCGGGAGGATCCTGAGAAAGATACCCCCATACCTGACGCAGAAAGCGTTCCCCCAGAAACCATGCCCTGCCAACAGGTCCTTCGAGCAAGAACCTGTACTGGGAGGTGCCCGATCCTCCGGGATACTGAAATCGAAGACCATCGCCCAAGGGTGCCCAAGGTTGCCATGTGATCTGCGGATAACAAATACATAAGCCAAATCAGAAATCGGGAATGCACAGAACAAATCAAAGATAAAAATGAAAAGAACTGAAAGTTCTGAAGTACCACCGATGGGCGCACAGTATCAAAATACTGTCGCAGATAAATAAGAGTCTCTCGGGGTCTCGGCCGGTGCGGGCCCTCGAATACCAGTGAATATGGGGTCATGGGAGGCCCTGCCACCTCCAACTCTGGGGCTAATGCTGGGAAGTATACATAGACCCATAGTTGAGAAAAGCAGTGCAGAATGTAAGTACAAAGTGCTGAGAGCAAAATACAGACTGTAGAGTGCGCTGTGTGTGTGCAATGTACAAGTAATGAAGAGCAGAAATGTAAATCAAGGGGACAGAAAAGTACCTCCCAGGCTCGCCAATAACCGCCAAGTAAGTCTCCCCGCCCGCGGGAGGTGGCGCTCATATAAAAGTAAAGGGTAACCAGGCCGGCGCCACCCCAGTCGTATCGACTGACCTTTGATAGGTCAACCAGAGCGCTCAACAGATATAGCCCGACTGTGTTCCCTCTATCGGCGAACAGGGTAGTCCCGAAGAGGAACATAAGGAAACCACGGGCGTACTGCTCCATCTCCTCAGGAGTCTCGGGTACCATCGCCGCCCGCCGGAAATGGGAAGAGAACCAAGTATATCGGACTCTCCCAGAAACCCCGTCAACAGGCGGGCGAGCCCCCAGCAGATATGTCCAAGCAGCCTCCCACTCGCCCATGTCCTCGTCATAGGGGATGGACCAACCTCCTATGTCTAGGCCGGTCAACACAGCGAAGTCTAGAGGGGTCATAGTCATGTCTCCAGTGGTAGAGAAATGAAAGGAGTTGGTGGTGTCCCACCATCTCTCTACCAATGCCGCCATCAGTGTCCTCCTGGCAGAACAACGTGACAACCCAATGCAGAAGGCCCCGAACCCTGCCAAGTCTACTAAATCTCGGACACCCTCCGGGAGCTCAGCGTACCAGTCCCGTGCGGCGGTGGAACCATACCCCCGTACACTGCGAGAACCAACCTACATTCAGAATGAATACATGTGTCAATAATGGAAAATCTAGGCTGCGTGCTAATAAAATGAAATGGGCTGTGTGCCGATGAAATGAGATGGGCTGTGTGCCGATGAAGTGAAATGGGCTGTGTGCCGATGAAATGAGATGAACTGTGTGCCGATGAAGTGAAATAAGCTGCATGCAAATAAAATGAAGTAGCCGTGTGTTCAGAAGTGAAGTGTACGAACTGTGTGTTCAGTATAAGCAACTTTCAATCAGTGTGGGCTGCGTGTTCACTATATTAATCTGGGCTGCGTGTTCACTATTAATCTGGGCTGCGTGTTCAGAAAATTTTAAGTTTGGGCTGCGTGTTCAACTTTCAATCAGTGTGGGCTGCGTGTTCACTATTAATCTGGGCTGCGTGTTCAGAAAATTTAAAGTTTGGGCTGCGTGTTCAACTTTCAATCAGTGTGGGCTGCGTGTTCACTATTAATCTGGGCTGCGTGTTCAGAAAATTTAAAGTTTGGGCTGCGTGTTCAACTTTCAATCAGTGTGGGCTGCATGTTCACTATTAATCTGGGCTGCGTGTTCAGAAAATTTAAAGTTTGGGCTGCGTGTTCAACTTTCAATCAGTGTGGGCTGCGTGTTCACTATTAATCTAGGCTGCATGTTCAGAAAATTTAAAGTTTGGGCTGCGTGTTCAACTTTCAATCAGTGTGGGCTCCGTGTTCACTATATTAATCTGGGCTGCGTGTTCAGAAAATTTTAAGTTTGGGCTGCGTGTTCAACTTTCAATCAGTGTGGGCTGCGTGTTCACTATTAATCTGGGCTGCGTGTTCAGAAAATTTTAAGTTTGGGCTGCGTGTTCAACTTTCAATCAGTGTGGGCTGCGTGTTCACTATTAATCTGGGCTGCGTGTTCAGAAAATTTAAAGTTTGGGCTGCGTGTTCAACTTTCAATCAGTGTGGGCTGCGTGTTCACTATTAATCTGGGCTGCGTGTTCAGAAAATTTAAAGTTTGGGCTGCGTGTTCAACTTTCAATCAATGTGGGCTGCGTGTTCACTATTAATCTGGGCTGGGTGTTCAGAAAATTTAAAGTTTGGGCTGCGTGTTCAACTTTCAATCAGTGTGGGCTGCGTGTTCACTATTAATCTGGGCTGCGTGTTCAGAAAATTTAAAGTTTGGGCTGCGTGTTCAACTTTCAATTAGTGTGGGCTGCGTGTTCACTATTAATCTGGGCTGCGTGTTCAGAAAATTTTAAGTTTGGGCTGCGTGTTCAACTTTCAATCAATGTGGGCTGCGTGTTCACTATTAATCTGGGCTGCGTGTTCAGAAAATTTAAAGTTTGGGTTGCGTGTTCAACTTTCAATCAGTGTGGGCTGCGTGTTCACTATTAATCTGGGCTGCGTGTTCAGAAAATTTAAAGTTTGGACTGCGTGTTCAACTCTCATTCATTGTGGGCTGCGTGTTCACTATTTAATCTGGGCTGCGTGTTCAGAAAATTTAAAGTTTGGGCTGCGTGTTCAACTTTCAATCAGTGTGGGCTGCGTGTTCACTATTCTAATCTGGGGCTGTGTGTTCTACTCCTAATCAGTGTGGGCTGTGTGTTCACTTTCGAATTCGGGCTGTGTGTTCGACAAATCAGTGTGTGAGCCGTGTGTTCATTTCTTAACTAATGTGTGCCGTGCGTTCACAATCAATTAATGAGCCGAGTGTTCATAAATTCAAGTGTTTAAGCTACAGATTCAAGATGCAAATAGAGTACTATGTCATAAGCTAAACTGTGTGTTCAAGCATGGCAAAGGCACGAAATGTACGAAAAATGCGGAAAATGAAGTAAATACCTCTCGGGCCTCATGAGAGAGGTGATGCTCTGGCTCTCGGAGAAGTAGATCCCCAGGTGCTCGATCATCAAAGTCAGTGAAATGACGGAAAATGGCACGCGGAAGGACATGTGCTGGCGGAGCGTACCTCCCGGGAATAAAAGGCCGGACCCTCGGGGGCAAAGTCATGGGATCAAAATCGTCCTCGGCACCTGGAAAGCCTCCACCATGAGGAGAATGACCCGCCATTTTCAGAAAATCTGCAAAAGGAGCAAAAATGAGCGAAAATTAGCCAAAATTGGAAAAAGTCAACAAAAGTCAACTCTCGGGAAATGAAAAAGTCAACAAAAGTCGACTCTTGAGAAAATCTTCCAAATATTGAGACAAACTCACCTCAAGTGGCGGAAATGAGAAAAGAAGCTCCGAAACCAAAATTTAATCAGTTCAAAGTGCTTGAAACTGAATATTTTTGCGGAAACAACTTGCGTGGGGCGTTGGAAAACGCGTATGGAACTCAGATCTGGAGAAGAAAGTGGTGTAAAAGGCAAGGGAAGAGAAGATCTCGGCTGCATTTATAGGCTCCAAGTCTTGGGATGAAGGAGCGTGAAGAAAGGAGGTGAAAGGACCAAAATGCCCTCGGATTTGGTCATATAGCCGGCCGGCCACCTTTTCCAGCCGGCCGGCCATTTCCTTTTTGGAAAACTGGCCGGCCAGCCATTCACTTTTTGCAAAACCAGCCGGCCACCTCCTATCCCTCATAAAACTAGCCGGCCATGTCCCTCACAGGCTCACCTAGCTCCCTGCAAATTTTGAGGAAGATTGGAGTTCCCGGGACCTGAAAAAGTTCAAGAAAAGTACACTTCCGGTCGCGAAATTGCTCCACCGGAACTTCAGCTTCAGGATCTGACATGTGTCTCATCATCATTCATCAAAATCAAAGTGTATCCTTTTTGAATGAGTTGTAGCCTTTCCAGGAAGTGGATCGGAGGCCGTGATCGAGTCGCCTTCGCCGAAACACGCATTTCCGTACTCGTTATTTCATGACAAACGGGCACCCTGATTTATGCTCGTTTTGCACTATCATGCACATAACTTGCATTCTCATGAGCATACTTACATTTTTATGCACATTTCTTGATATTGGCATACCTTTATGCTTGAGCATGCGTTGTCACGCATGTTCCACTCTTGCATTGCGATGCATTCACTCACCGGCACTGCGTGTGTCAAACTTCCAGAATCACATTGAATATATGTTGGTAGCATACTGCACTTGTTACAATTTCTCTCTTTTGCAGGCACGATATTGTATGTACGGTTCAATTGAGGCTGGTGCGACCAGACGAATCGCGCAGGTATCGTATCTTCTCCGTGTGAGACGTGGCGGGGATTGAATAATCTTCCGCATCCTTAACTGCATGAAATGTAGTTGTTGCTTTGCATTCTTGCTTAAAACTGTTGCATCTATTTGCGAATACTTGCTTCATTACAGCCTGCTGCATTTGCATGATCATTGAGTTATGATCGGCTTCTTGCATATCGCTTTGCATTTTGCCCCCCTGCCTGCGGGCCTGCCTGCGGGCACATCTCTGCTTACTTTGTACGTTTGTCTAAGTCTTCGGTCTTGTCAAAAATGGGTCGTCTCTGGGCTTTGACATTCACTCCTGTCACTTGTGACTTTCGAGTTCTGTCAAAGAAGGGCAACTGTAGACACCCCATTTTTGACCGACCTTAAGACTCAGACGTCACTGATTGAGCGCTTGGTGATGTTGCATAATGTGCTCGTTCAGAAGTTTCAGAGTTGCGGCCGTGAGCCCTGCCTCCGGACTTCCGAACCCTCTTTTGTGTTTTGCCTCGGTTTGCGAACCAGGCTCGGTTTTCTTTGTTTCTTTTCCTGAGGGGAGGGAGAGGTCCCGTAGACCATCTCTCAGTGGCCGTGGGCTACATTTGGTGGCCTTAGGCCATTTTGCCCATTTCGGGGCCCGGTTCCCGGTTTTCAGAGCCGTCAGGCCGTGTGCCTCGGTTCGGGACCGCCTAACCATCTCCGTTTGTTCTGATTTTTGGCATACTTCCTTTCTACTCACTTTTGAGGGACACTGGGGTCTGAGAAACCAACTTCGTGGCCGAATGCCACTTTCGGTGCTTAACAGCCCATTTTCGGGACCTCGAACTGCGCGTTTTGGCCCCCGAACATTCGTTTTGCAACGGTTTTCATTCATTTTTGACAGGTACCTCTGTTTTATCACTGGGAAGGTCACTGAAGGGTGGGAGGCTAGTAATTGTTGCAGCAACCAGTTATATATCCTCCGACGCCCTCCGACACCCATTTTTCACACTTTCGGGCTAATGTGGAACACCTTGGGCCCACTTTCTTGAACTTTGAACCACATACTTGTGATGTACACACATGGGAGGACCCTAAAAGTTGGTGGCCGGCCACTAATGTTACTTGACCCTTTTGAACCCCTCCTTCCGGGCTAATATTGAACACTTTGGGCCCACTTTCTTGAACTTTGAACCACATACTTGTGATGTACACACATAGGGAGGACCCTAAAAGTTGGTGGCCGGCCACTAATGTTGCTTGACCCTTTTGAACCCCTCATTCCGAGCCAATGTTGAACACCCTTGAGCCACTTTCTTGGACTTTTAACCACAGGGTTGTGTTGAGGGCACATGGGAGGACACCATTATGTGGTGGCCGGCCACTAAACCAACTTGACCCTTTTGACCCCTAGCCGGCCGGCTAGGGGGTGTGGCCGGCCGGCCACCTGCAACAAAAATACCTGGCCGGCCATGATCCTCACACTGTTCACTTTACAGCTGTATAGCTTTATCCCCCAGAAAATATCTATATCCGGGGGATATTTTGTGGGGGAAAGCTTGCCTCCTTTTTCCCCCACCTTTTGCCCCTCTTTTTGGTCCGTATAACCAAGGGTCAACACTTGTATTAGGGGTTAGAGAATTGCCTTCAAGCATATACATTCAAACCTCCCTCTATCTCTCTCATTTCCTCTAAAACATCCAAGTTCTATACTTCATTCCTTCATCACCACCAAGCACCACCACCACCACTCCATTTCCAGCAACAAGGAGGGCTTCTCAAAGGCTAAAGGTGTTGCAACTTGGTCCAAGAAGCAACCAAAGATTGGTCTACAAGGGTGAGTTGCTATTTCACCCTTTTTTGGGCTTATTTTTGCAACTTTTCTTAACCATATATGCTTTTTGCTTTGAGCTCCGGCCATAACTTAAAGTGGCCTTTTTTTGAGCTCATATTAACTTTTTCTTAAGGGCTCAACCCTGTTTGAGCCCCCCATATTGCACTTGCTTCAATACCCTTCTTAAATACCGTTTTCTTGCATGATTTTTTTAGCTTGTGTGTGATCTGTTTTGGAGCATGATGTAAACTGTAAATAGGCTTATTTTGAGCCCCTCTTCAACATTGAAGAAGGGATCAACACTGTTTGGGACCTCCATGCTATACTTGCTTCTTAATCTCATGTTTAGGGCCATTTCTTGCATGCTAGTTTTGCCCTGTCTTGGTTTGCTGTTTGGCCATGCTATAAACTGGAAACATGCATATTTTGAGGCTGCCTTGCTTCTTTCTTTTCATTCCATGTACCAATTATGCATGCTTTGTATAGCTGTAGTTCATTCTATGCGCCTAACTTTGCATTTCGGGAGAGATTCCATGCATCGGGTGTGTTTTCGCCTCATTCCGGGGCTGTTTTCCCCCACATTTCAGTGCTGAAATTCCCTTAGCATGTTTGCATATCATTTCCATGCATTTGCATTGCATATGCCATTGCCTCGGTTTGCGTGCCCGTGTGCACGCATTTCGAGGCACTTCATTTTCATCTATCGGCCTCTTATGTGAGTGTGGCTGAGGCTCTCTCATGTTAGTATAAGTCCATGTTGCATTTTATATGCCATTTTCATGCATTTGCATTGCATATGCCATTGCCTCGGTTTGTGTGCCCGTGTGCACGCATTTCGAGGCACTTCATTTTCATCTATCGGCCTCTTATGTGAGTGTGGCTGAGGCTCTCTCATGTTAGTATAAGTCCATGTTGCATTTTATATGCCATTTCCATGCATTTGCATTGCATATGCCATTGCCTCGGTTTGCGTGCCCGTGTGCACGCATTTCGAGGCATCTCATTTTTACAGCATAGTGCATACTAGGTTATATCTTAGATCGCATTCTATCATTTTCTCGGTTTGCGTGCCCGTGTGCACGTATTTCGAGGCATCTCATTTTCATAGCATTGCGTATGTTAGGATTGTATCTTAGTCGCATTTCATGCATATCATGCATATTGCATCGTATCCGGGATAGGAGTTAGCCCGGGCACGGGAAACGAGGTGCATTTCGTACTCCGAGTGACGGAATGTGTCTCAATTCCCCAGTCACCGACACTCCGGATTATCCATGATGGAGTTAGGTCTTGTTGTGTTTTCATGTGCATTCATTTTATATTGAATTGTGCATTTCGACTCTTCGGCCATCATGCCTCGGTATGCGTGATTGGTGGCACGAGGATCGAGACATGCATATATCTGTGAAAATACATTGCTATGCCCCTTTCCTGCTCTCTGTTGCAGCAAAATGAAGAATCAGCAACTTTTCGGGACTTGGCACGCGTTTCAAGAATAACTGCTAAACAGAGGCTAATTGGGGCATCCCGGTGGATTTCCGCGCAAGACAACCCGGACATGCATCATCCATCAGAAGCAAGGCAGTCCCTGGCTTGCATGCCAGTTCTATTTACTTTCTTAGTTAATTCATTAATTAATTAGGAATTTGCACATATTTGGACTGTAATATTTGGACTGTAATATTCTTTCATTTGGGACTGTATATTTATTTGGACCCTCTGCGCGAGGGCATAATTGTAATAAGTGTGCGTGAGTGTGATGTATGTCTTCCAACCCCACGTCTTTCTTCCCTTTTATTTACCTGCTTACGATGGTTAGATTAGGGCATGTTTAAATTAGCATACAGTATGACAGCATGTTTGCATCATTCATCTGTATTGCATGCACCAGGCTCGGCGCATCATACTAACTGCATTGTATTTTCAATTCCGAATTGAATACATGATAGTTGTAGCATTTCATATGCCATGTTTAGAATAGCCGAGCCTACTATAGTTGCATTTTTGCATGTGTTACATTAGGCATTTCTGAATACTTAGGATTCATGCATGATTTCTAATGAGTTTCTATTTCGGCTTGGAGTACTTGGTAAGTTTTATGCTTTAGCATCCTTACATGCGTGTGAGTGACTGCCATGAATAGTATGCTTACTATGAGGCTATATGTTTATGTGATATAACTGCCTGAATGCCTGTGGGTGAAGGTTGGGTTGTTTGGATTGGGACAATTCATCAAATATTTGTTTTAAGCCCACTAGATAGTGGCAAAAACCATCTTTTCTAAGCCCACCCGAGGGTGGCAAAATCTGCATTTTAAGCCTGCTTGCGAGTAGCAAACCATCTTTCAAATAAACAAGCGTGAAATGTTTTGTTCAAATTCGGGCGACCCAGTCTATACTTGTATGCTGTGCGCATCACATAGTAACCTAGGCTAATAACCGGAATAAGGACATACAAAGTTTTCAAAAATAGATATCATGGTTAGTAGAGGCCGGTCTATGACCGGGCGAGCGGGGGTGCTCACGAAGTGACCTTCCCTAATCGTACCCAAGTTCCCGAGCCGAGGCAACTTTGGTGATGACGGACACGTGGCCTTTGGCAACGAGTCAGGGTTTCCTAAATTTCCCAAAATAAAATATTTAGGTGGCGACTCTGTATCTGGCAAAGCAGTCCATGTTTGGCACTTCTTTCAAAAATTTGTTTTCTCAAAAAGATTTGCCGGATTTGGACTCTTTGGTTCAGATTAAGAACCGTGACTACAAATCGAGTCCGAGCTGTAGCGAGGTCCCCCACGGGCTTGTTACAGGCAGCAGCTGTCCTGGCGGTGTGGGCTTTGGGTGTTGGTAGCAGGCTGCTTACGGTGGTGAGGGCAGCAGCTTAGGGTGGCTGCAGGCTGCTTAGGAGTGGGTGGTTGTAGCTGCAGAGGCGTGAGGGTGATGGGTGTTGTAGCTGCAGAGGTGTGGGCATTGTCAGAGGCTTGGGGGTGTTGATTAGATTGTGTTGGTTTAGTTTATTTAGTTTCTTCTTGGGTGTTGGTTTAGCTCTTTTGGTTTTGTTTTGGGTGGTTTGGTGGGTTGATTATGTGGGGATTCTTGTATTTTAATTTTCAGTTAAGTTCTTCTTAACTTGTTTGTTTAAAAAAATCGAAAGGCTTAGGGGTTGGTTGTATGGGTGCGAGTAGCAGTAGTAGGGGTATTTTTATACTTCCGAATCTCTCTCGATGCATGTCATCTTCCTGTACTCTTAATTTCATGCTGTTAAATGAAATTTTTCTTTGCTGATCAAAAAAAAAAAAGTCCTATAATTAAGATTTTTTAGATCTTCAAGTCTCATTAAATTTTTAATAATCGGAATTGCCTTTCAAATAATGATTGTTTATCATTTATAATTATCTATAAAGGAATATGATGATTTGACATTTATTTTGATTTTCAAAACTTTCAAATTGAAAAAAAAACTATAAAAAAAATTATGTGCAAAAAAAAAAAAAAAAAAACTGAACATTTTTTTTTGAAAAAATTGAATTGTTTTTTTGTGTGCAAAACTGAAAATTTTGTATTTATAAAGGAGCATGATGGAATATTGATATGCAAAATTGAAAAAAAAAATTAAAAATGAAAAAATCGATAATGTTTTCAGTTTTAAAACTGGAAAAAATTGATAATATTCTCACTTTTATTAGATAGTTGAAGCAAATCAATAAGTAGGAAAGCAAAAACGTTTAATATCTTATGCTCTATTTTTTTCATCAGTTAGTGAATAATTATCTTGAACATTACCATGCAAAATTAATAATGTTCTTAGTTTTAAAAATTTTAAAAAAAAAATTGATAATATTTTTAGTTTCACTAAATATGACCTATTGATTCAAAATTTTTTACATAGAACCTACTATGAAAATTACTATAATGTGTATATTTCATTTTACATGTCCATTTTTTCATGTGTTTCACTCCAATTTTGCTTTTTATTTTAGTAATGCAAATACTTTTTATTTTAGGATAAAATATATTGACACCCTCTGAGGTTTATGTTTATTACAGTTTCCCCCTTACCTTTTAGAAATTGCATCTCCCTCCCTTAGGTTTAAAGTTTCATTACAGATTACTCCCTCCAGCAATTCAATTTTTTTAAATACCAATTTTGCCCTCACTGGGTAAATTACATTGACACCCCTCATATTTTAGAAATTACAATCCCCTCCCCAAGGTTTAAAGTAATATTACTAATTGCTCCCTAGGTTAGTATTAGTTGAAATAAAAATTATTTGAAAAAAAAATTATTTGAAAAAAATTTTGTTAGTCAAATTTTTAAATTTCTGTTTAAAAATCAACGTAAACTCATTTTTTGAATTTATGTTTTTTCCTCAAATTTAAAAACTGAGACAACCATTTATAAACTAAAAAAATTATCAAACAAGTTTTATGACAGTTTTTAAAATTTTTGTAAATATAAATTGAAAATTAAAAACGAAATGATTACCAAACAGGCCTCAGATGGTAAAAATATCGTAAAATTAACAAATAATTAAATAAGTTGCCGACGTAAGAAATGACTTATCAAAAGATTCTTAGGTTATGTATGGTTTGATTTTAGAATTTTTTTTAAAAAATTAAAAATTAACTTAGTTAAGAAATAAAAAATAAAAAATAATTATCATTTTTATATAATTTTTATCTTTTGAGTGTAATAAACATAAATTTCAAGGGGTGTCAGTGTAATTTTTATCTTACATTGGTTTTTAAACAGAAATTTAAAATTTTGACTGACAAAATTTTTTTCAATTAATTTTTTTTAATTAATTTTTTTTTCAAATAATTTTTTTCCTAATTAATTTTTTTTTTCAATGAATTTTTTTCAACTAATACTAACCGATGGGACAATCGGTAATGTTACTTTAAACCTTGGGAAGGGGACTATAATTACTAAAATGTGAGGGGTGTCAATGTAATTTACCCAGTGAGTGCAAAATTGATATTTTAAAAAATTAAATTGCTGGAGAGAGCAATCTGTACTGAAACTTTAAACCTCAAAGAAGGGGATATAATTTCCAGAAGGTGAGGGGGGAACTATAATAGACATAAACCTCAGGAGGTGTCAATGTAATTTATCCTTTATTTTATGGAATGCCACATCTAGAAAAAGATGGAGGAAAATGATTATAACATTTGCATAAATTTTGTCTAATCTTTGAAGGCTAGTTATATTTAGTTAATGAATGTGAGTGAAGATAAAATGTTTAATCATATATCTAATGTATTGGAATTAAAAAAAAAAAAGAGGATTATACTAGATATTTTATCTAACATACACTGAGTTCGTTTGAGAAGTGGGTTGGTTTTTTGACTTTTTGATTATTTTAGCCTGGCGTTAAAAAGCGTCATTTGGGATAGGCTTTTTGGTATTTTTGACTTTTTTGTGACAGAAATAATGTAATGTTATGTGTTGGATGTGACATTTTGTCTAATAAAAAGTCTATTTTGTCCTTTTGTGGTTAAAATGGTTCCAAATCTAACCCAACCCAAGTTGCCAAACGAAGTCATTATATGTAAAACCGTACTGGGGACCCCAGTGGGGGTGACCCCCCAGCACCCCTAGCTCCACGTGGGGGTTGTGCGCAAGACTTAAAACAAAAAAAAAAAAAAAAAAAAAGACTAATCAAACCCCATTGGGGGTCCTGGTGGTCACCCCCAGAGGGGGTCTAATGCATTTCTCTTATATGTACAGTAAGTTGGAGATGCTCTAAATTGATTTTTCTTTTTTAAAAAAAAATTATGAAATAGTTATATTAATTAAAAAAGTTAACATCATACAAACCAATAAAAAGAAAAACAACAATAAAAAAAATCCTAAAGATCCAAATAAAAGTCCTACTCAAGTTGAATTTGAATTTTTTAAAGCACGAGTAATTGCCCACATAGCTAAAAATATTTTTAAAATAATAAATTATAAATATCTCTTGAAATTTTTTTTAAATATAAATTATTTCTGTAATTTTAGAAATTACATCTTACTCTTAAAGTTTTTAATATCATAACAAATAATCATCTTTATTAATAAATAATTAAGTAAATTAATAATTTTTAATTATGTTAGAAATTTATTTTGGTTAGTAATTTAAGTAATTTTCTTACTATATAAGAGAACAGTTAAAATTTTTATTTTTTAATTAATTCTATTAAATAAAAAATTTTAACAATAGAAACAACCTGTACTTTAAACAACAAATTGGGATATTTATAATTTACCCTTAAATAAAGAGACATTTAAACACAAGTACTAATTTATGAGCTTATACTTCACAATTAAGATTTTTTGAACCTTTAAGTCTCATTAAATTTTTAATAGTCAGATTATCCTTCAATCAATGATTATTCATCACTTATATCTATAAAAGAATATGATGATTTGACATTATTTTTTGGATTTTCAAAACTTTAAAACATCAACTTTCAAATTGAAAAAAAAAAAATTACGTGCAAAAAAATATATTTTTTTTAAAAAAATGGATAAATTATAAATACACCCTCTGAGATTTACTTAAAATACGAATTGCCTCTTGTGGTTTGGAAAATGATAAATATCTCCTTGTCATAATTTTTTATTTAATATAATTAATTGAAAAAGTGAAATTTCTAACTGTTTATCTATACAATAATAAATTATTTGAATTATTAATTGAAATAAAATTTTAACATTATTAAAAATTGTTAATTAATTTGATAACTTAATAAAAGGACGTATTTGTTATGAAATTAAAAACCTTAGGGGGACATAATATAATTTCTACAACCATAGGAGGTAATTTGTAATTTAAGTAAATCTTAGGAGTGTGTTGGTAATTTATCCTAAAAAAATTGAAAAAAATGAATTATTTTTTTGTATAAAACTGATGAAACATTGATGTACATGATGATGGAACATTGATATATAAAATTGAAAAAAAAAACTTCAAAAATAAAAAAATTAATAATATTCTCAGTTTTAAAATTAGAAAAATTTAATATTCTCAATTTTATTAGATAGTTGAATCAAACTAATAAGTAGAAGGGTAAAAATGTTTAATATCATATTCTGTTTTTTTATCAATTAGTAAAACAATTATCTAAAATATTATTATATAAAATTAAAAAATTTTAATTTTAAAAATTTAAAAAATATAATATTCTTAATTTCAATAAATATAATATATTAATTTTAAAAAATCTTCAATCGAACGTGCATAATTAGCTCTTAAAAAAATCATAGCCAATCACAGCCTGAAATGACTTTGAAATTTTCAAGGGCGGAAAAGAATACCGCGTCCAAGTCAAGGTTGGCCAACCTCACACGCTACTCTCTCTCTCTCTCTCTCTCTCTCTCTATATATATTTCTCTCAACTTGAAGCCCTATTTTCCATTTATCATACTAGCTTAGCTCCTTCCTAGTTTCCTTCGCCGAAACCCCAAACCCTAGCGTGAGGTTTCTCAAATTTTTTGTTGGATTTGAGTTTTTCGTTTCCATTCGGATTACAAGCTACGACCCTAAATCTTTTGAATTAGGGTTTCATTTTCTTTTGAAGAGTTGTTTGTACAGTAGATCTTGACTATATACGTACATAAATCTGTTTGAGGATGTCACGATGCTTCCCTTACCCTCTGCCTGGGTATTCTGCGAAGAGAGACAGCAACGTGGCCTTGATCGAATCGATTAAGGTTTGTTGAGCACTTGGCTTTTGCTTTTATGCTCGACTGAGTTCGTTGATTTGAATTGTGGTCGATTTTGAGATCTTTTTTTTATGTAAAATTTCCACTTGGTTTCTGTTAAGAAGAATTGTTGTAAAGACGCTTACAAACATTTGTGTAGATGTATGTCTGTAAAGAATCATGAAGTTTTACTTCTTCAAATCTGTTTTGATTTGTTTCTTTCATTGTCAATGACTTTTGAAAAGCAGAGAATTTGGGGGTGTTTTTGGCTTCTGAGTTATGAGACTAGGGTAGGTTTCAATATCTTGAAGAATTTTAGTAATCCTTTTCCATTTATGAACAGAAGGTTGTGGTTAAGGTTGTTTGTGACGTTTGGGTTTGTCAATTGTTTGTTGAAGAGCAAAGACTTTAAAAACTCGATTTGAGCTCCAAATACTATTGCAGCTTTTGTTGTTGGGTGGATGTTGGTGTTTGTTGAAGTGGAAAGACTTTAAAAACTCGATTTGAGCTCAAAATACTGTTTCAGCTTTTGTTGGTGGGTGGATGTTGGTGAGTTATTAGAATTCATTATCTTGAAGAATTTTAGGAACCCTTTTCCCTTTTATACAGTAAAGGTTGCTTGTGAGGTTTGGTTTTATCAAATTCTTGTTGAAGGGGAAAGACTCTTTAATAACACTTTCTGAGCCAAAAATACTATTGGAGCACTTGTTGCAGATTCAGTGCAACGGATATTGGATGGATGATGGTGGTGGGTTACTAGAAGAATGTGTGATGGGAAATATTTTATTAAAATTCAATATCTTGAGGAATTTAGGAACCCTTTTCCCATGTAAACAAAAGGTTTTGGTTAAGATTTTGAGGTTTGGTTCTATCAAATTCTTGTTGATGGGGAAAATATTTTTTAATAGCCAAAAGTACTATTGGAGCACTTGTTGCACAGATTCAATGCAAAAGATATTGGATAGATGTTAGTGAGTTGTTAGTAGAAGAACGTGTTATGGGACAATTCAATTAGAATTTTGACTGGTAGATAAGGCCTCGTTTGGGAACAGGCTAATTTAGTAATTTTTTGGCTATTTGGCTAAAATATGAGCTAAAAAAAACTAGTATGTTTGGGATGACTTTTTGGTTTTTTACGAAAAGATGTGCAAAAAGTAGAGAGAAAATGGAATCTTTGACTTTTTGGTATGTGTTGTTGGCTTTTTGGCTAATTTAGTAACTTTTTGACTTTTTGGCTAAAAGAGAGGGTTCCCAAACGAGGCCTATGATTTTGGTTTTGTGGCAATTCTTTCAGAGATTGCGTGTGTTTATGCAAAGATTAACTGATGAACTAGATCTAAATTGATGACTTTGGAGATGTTTAATTATTGTGAAATATGGAGGTTGTCTTCTATGTTTGGAAGAATTGGCATGGAAAATTTGTTTTCATTCACTGATTTTAAACTTGGTTAAAAATACTAGAACTTTAAAAAAAAGTTTATATGTATCTTAGTTTATAAACTAATTTGAGGAAATTTAAGTATTTTTTTTTTATTTTTTTATTTTTGGTATATCTCTTTAACTTTTCTTGCTACAAAAATTTACAAGTGGCTGGTACATTAGCTTGGCCGTGTTTTGCATCTTTGGTCTTCCCTAGCCATCTATGCTAAATTTGTTGTTCTGGTGCTCTATAGCTCCAGAGGGAAAGGGAAGAGAAGGCCAGGACAGAAAGGAAGAAAGAGAGTAAGAGGGAGAAGAAAGAGAAAAAGAGTGAGAAGGAAGCAAATGCGAAGCACAATGGTAGTGAATTTGGCCATGGTAAAAAAAGAAAGTTTAATGATGAGAAGACTAAAAAATTGGTGGAAGAAAGAGTATATTTGAAAGGGACACACATTCAGAAGAATAGAGAAGATGAAGCCGAACAGTTGGAAAGGAGTGGTCTCACTGAAGAACATGAGCTGCCTGTCTGTTCACGAAACCCCTGCTACACATCTGACAGCACCGAAAACAGCAGCAAAAGGAGGAAGCAGTTGCCACCTGTGAATGGCATCCGTGCACATGGTTTGTGCCAATGCTTTTTGTTTTTGTATTTTGTTTTTAGAGCTCAATGCATGCATTTACCATATTCTAAATTGTTATGATAATCAAATAGGGAACATCATAAGGATTCGATTAACCTCACAAAAGCAAAAAGAATCTGATGATGTGGTTACCAAAGAGAGGCTCACCTCTACTTCTGGAAGGACAGATTCAACTAGTCAACATGATTCTGAAATTGGTCTTGGACGGAGTCAAGAGTTCTGTTCTACTTCAGTGGGTATTGATGCATCTTCGCAAGTTCTCACTACTCAACCTATCAAAGACGAAGGTGGTTCATCTTCTGGGATTGCTTCTATTGCTACATCCTATGTGAATAAGATTCCGAAAGTTGATTCATTTTACAAAGATCTGATTGAGAATTGGGTCCCACCACTCGTACAAAGTGAGCAGACAGATCTTGGTGAACAAGAATGGTTATTTCAGAGAAAGAATCAAGATGGGGAAAGATGTCAAGCTAGCAGCAATGTATTGTGTAGGGGCAGTTCAACTTTGTGGCCTCATGCCCAATACTTGCCTGAGGTTGATATTTATGCCTTGCCCTTCACAGTTCCTTTTTGAGTTCAATTATTGTTACTCAGATTACGTTTGTGTATAGTTAATGTGAAAGCTTGATGCTCCAAAGTTTTGTAGTAGATCCCAGAAAATTATTATATTCATTTATTGAAGTGGTTGAAGACCATGATTATATGAAGGTTGGACAGTTTTTATTTGTCCAATATCTTATTTATGATTATGGATGTTGTTTCATCTGTGCTGTTTTTATAGTTGGGTGTTGCTATTATCACTTGTCAAATTTTTTTGGATCCCCAATTTATAATTTTTTTTTATTACAATTATATTTTAAAATAAAATTACATTAAAAGACATTATTAAGGGATGGTTTATGATGATCTAAATAAGTGTATTTTTTGATTTTTTATGAAATATCAGTTGGGTATGAGTTACGGTTGAAGTGATATGGTAGAAAGGTTTTGAAATGATCTAAATAAGTGTACTTTTTGATTTTTTTATAAAATATGAGTTGGATTTGGGTTGGGTTTGAAGTGATGGGTTAGAGAGATGATGTGCCTTAAATAAGATGATGTGACTTAGGTGGTGTTTGGCAAGTGGTTTTGGGGCTAAAATAGCCACAAAAAAATTAAATAGACTATTTTAATTATAACAAACAAAACATTACATTCAACCTATAATCATTATTTTTTTCTCACAAAAAAAGTAAAAAAAATCAAAAATCAAAAAGTCCTTCCCAAACTAAGCTTTTTAGCCCAGACTAAAATAGCCAAAAAAGTCAAAAAGTCAACCCATTTTCCAAACGGAGGCTTAAATAGGATAGTGACTTTTTGACTTTTTAACTTTTTTGAAACTTGTCAAACCAGCCTTTAAATAAGATAATGCGACTTAAATAAAATAGTGATTTTTTGACTTTTTAGCTTTTTTAGGTTATGACAAACAAGGCCTAAATGGAGCATCCACACATCAAATAAGAACTAATATTTTATAATATTGGATCCCCACCTCCATCTCAACCTGTACATATTCCATGTTTGTAAACCCTAACCCTATTACTTTTCATAACCAACCAGCATAAACTCTAAATTTATTATTTTTCATAATAATCTTAAACCCTAAATGTGTCATCTTTTTTACCATTATCAACCCTATTGAACCAAAAAGTTTTGCTTCAAGTATAATGTATACTTCATCACTTATTTCACCGTGTAAAACAATGAAGGACGATGATAACAATTCTAATGAAACCGGAGTTCCACTGGTAAGTTTATCTGTATTGTATTAACGTTTTCAGTCGTTTTCAGTCGTTCTTCTTTTGTTCGAGTTGTTCGGTATTAGTTTGCTAACTGTTAAGATTATGTTCGGTAATACAATACTGAATACATAATCCTTTCATTCAATACATAGGTTCCGAACATTAATGCAGATAGTCAGTACGGTTGAACAGAATATGATTTTTATTTTCGGTACTGTTGAATTGAACAAAAGTC
The DNA here is from genome assembly GCF_055761805.1 of Camellia sinensis. Taxonomy (NCBI): domain Eukaryota; kingdom Viridiplantae; phylum Streptophyta; class Magnoliopsida; order Ericales; family Theaceae; genus Camellia; species Camellia sinensis. The sequence goes on from NC_138966.1 coordinate 23,449,265, forward strand.
TACCAGCTACGTTGTGTGCGGCTCCACCACCAATAAGAGATTGTTAGAAACAGAGGATACGAAAAAAAAAATAGAGAAGACGAAATAGCAACACTTTGTAAGGAAAAATAAAATAAAAAATACAATGAAATAGCAGCACTTTGTAAGAAATGGGTAGATTGGGTCAGTGCAAGGAGACGAACGATTAAGTAACAGGGAAGGAGAGGGTATGAAAAATTAGGCGGATGTGCATTTGATTGTAAAAATGTTATGAATATGAATAGATTGGTAATAAGTGAAGGTGTCTAAAAAAATAGGGTAAATTACACTAATAGTCCCTATAGTTTGAGGCTTGTGTCACTTTGATCCCTGACTTTTCAATTGTGACACATTTGATCCTAAATTTTGAATCTTGTTCCAAATAAGGTCAATTGAAGATATCATTAGATTTTTCAAAGGTAAAATCGTCAATTTGATAAAATATAAACTAATTTGACAAAAATAAATGTCAAACAAATATTTTTGAATTTTTAAAAATTATTTCTACACACTAAAAATAAAATTATGTAAAATTGATAAATCTTTTAGACATTTATTTTTTTTTTACCAAATTAATTTTTATTATGTGGTTGGATGATGATCATGTAAAATTAATTTTTAAAAATTATTCATGTAATTTTTATTAATTTTTATCAATTTTACATAATTTTATCATTGGTGGATAAAAATAATTTTAAAAATATTAAAAATATTTTTTTGACATTTATTTTTGTCAAATTAGTTTGTATTTTATTAAATTGATAATTTTGCCCTTGAAATTCAACAATGGTATCTTCAATTGTCCTTATTTGAAACAAGATTCAAAATTTAGAGTCAAATGTGTCACAATCGAAAAGTTAGAGACCAAAGTGACACGAGTCTCAAACTATAAGGACTATTAATATAATTTGTCTAAAAAAATATTATTAAAATTTAAAATTTAAGGTAGAAGTCAAAAAAAAAATAGAAAGTCTAAAGAATTTTGACGGTTACAAATAGCAGCACTCTTATATTTTAAGTTTACAATTCCAATCCCCAATGGATTGATAAAAAATTCTAGTTAATGGCTAATTTCAATGAAAATTGACAAATGTCATGAATAGTAATAGAACATACTTGAATTGTACTTCGTTTTGTTTTGATAAAATTTGAAGCAAATGGCTAATTTTTTTTTTTTTTTTTTCTGAATTGACATATCCCATGATGTATGCTCTCTCTATCTCAATAGTCTCTTTCGAAAACTTTAATTTTTTTTTAGGCCGCCCTGATCATAGGTCCATAAGGCCATAGCTTAGGATCCCACAAAATAGGTCCAAAAAAAGGACCGTCTCCTATTATAATTTAATGTAATATATTAGGTATATTTTAAGTACAAAAAAAAAAAATAAAAAGGCCCAAACTAACTTAAAATAAATTGGCCCATTAAAAAATTAAAAGGCCAACACTGCAATCCAACAAAGCAGCAATTTGAAAGGCCCAACAATTAATCCAATTCTTAATTCCTAACAATTAAGGGCCAACAGTTAAGGCTCACTTTGACAGTAGCTTGAAAGGCCTATCTAATTTCTAACCCTACTACCTTCCCTTAATCTAATTTTCCCTACAACCTGTTTGATAGCACACCAGCAGCCCAAGCCAACCAAGCAACAAAGCAGCAATGCAGCAGCACACGACAGGGCAGAGTAGCAGCACATGTAATTTTTTTATTATTATTAAATTAATTAAATATTTGTCTTGTCTTTTGCTCAATTAATTGCTATTATAATATTGGTATTTAAATCATCAAGAAAAATTTGTTTAAGTTTAATAGTTCACATCACATAATTTAAAAGTTTTGTGTTTTGTTAAGTGGTGGTGGTGCTCTTGTTTTGAATTTTTGATCTAAAAAAATATCTTGATCTCAGATCATCATGACTCTTAAAAGAAATTATCCGTTTGGATTCGCAAAAAGGAAAAGAAACAAAGAGTCAAAAAATTAGTCGAGTGTCAAAAAGTAGCTATTGATAAGTTCTTTACGAGTGACAAACAAGCAGAACAATCAGTTGAAGACTTGAACAATGAAGAATTTGAAACTTTGGTAAATATTGAGAATGAAAATTTGGTAGATGAAGAAGGAAATGGGAAATTTGAGAGTGCAGAAATCAATCAAGATGATGAGATGAATACAGAATGTGAGCATTCAAATATAGATAATCCGGGGACTTGGAAAATAGTTGACCAGAATTTACGAGATTTTTTAGTCGAAAAAGGTCCTGTGAGAAGAAATTGTGAGTTCAACTTCCCTAAGGATGATTCTTCTAGGCATAGGCATTTCTCACATATTCATTACATTCAACATTTACCAAATGGAGAAAAATTTGATAGGACATTGCTGATATATTCGGAACTTTTGGATAGAGTATTTTGCTTTTGTTGTAAGTTGTTTAAGCAAGAGGGAAATAAGACTCAATTGCCTACTAAAGGATTTAAAGACTGGAGAAATATTGATAAGAGACTTAAAGGCCATGAAAGTGGTAACGAGCACATTACTTGCATGAGCAAATGGATTGAGCTGGAGGAAAGATTAGGAAAGCATCAAACAATAGATAAAAGTATACAAGAACAAGTTAACAAAGAAAGAGAGCATTTGAGACGGGTTTTATTGGTGATAATTGCAGTTGTGAAAACACTTGCCAACAATAATTTGCCATTTCGTGGAAGCCATGTGAAGATTTATGAAGAAAGCAATGGACTTCTTTTAAGCATAACTGAAATGATTGGCGAGTTTGATTCAACGATAGAACAACACTTGCGGGGGATAGAAAATGGTGAGATTCATTACCATTATTTGAGTCACAAAATTCAAAATGAGGTGATACAAATGTTGGCCGGGGAAGTCAAAAGTGCAATTTTGTCAATAATCAAACTAACAAAATACTTTTCGGTCACACTTGATTGTACTCCGGATATAAGCCATCAAGAACAAATGTCTTTTGTTGTACGATGCGTGCATGTTTCAACAAGTCCAATTAAGGTGAAAGAGTTTTTTTTGGAATTCTTGAATGTGGATGATACATCGGGGATGAGACTTTTTGATATTGGTGATTTAAGAGGGCAAGGATATGGCAGTGGCTCTAACATGAAAGGCAAAAACAAAGGTGTTCAAATAAGAGTATTTCAAGTAAATCCTAGAGCATTCTATACACCGTGTGGTTGTCATAGTCTTAACCTTGTGCTTTGTGATATGGCCAAAAAGCAAAAACTTTTTTTGGTGTGATACAATGCATATATGTATTGTTTTCATCTTTTGTTCAACGTTGGGCAATTTTAAAAGATTATCTAAAGGAAGGCCTCATGGTTAAATCGTTGTCGCAAACGCGTTGGGAAAGTCGCATTGAAAGTGTTAAACCACTAAGATACCATGCTTCAAAAATAAGAGATGCTTTAGTTGGCTTGTACAATAATCCTACCACAGATTCGATTGCAAAAAGTGAAGCTAAATCCTTGGTAACTCATGAACTTGAGACTTTTGAGTTCTTGTTTAGTATTGTAATTTGGTACAATTTGTTGTTTCATGTGAACTCTGTTAGCAAGCTTCTTCAAAGTGAAAATATGGATATAACAGTTGCTGTAAAGAAGCTATATGGACTTGTTAAGTATGTTGCAATGTACAGAGAAGTTGGTTTCACGGAGGCTATGGTTGAAGCTAAAGAAATGGCAAGTGAATTGGGAATTGAACCTACATTTGTTGAAAAGCACATCATTTCTAGAAAGAAACAATTTGATAAGAATGTTAGCGAAGAGGTGACCTAGTCAGCTGAAGAATCATTTAAAGTTGGTTACTTCTTTTATTTTGTTGATCAAGCCCTTTGTTCACTCAAAAATAGGTTCGAACAATTCAAAGTATATGAGGCAAACTTTGGTTTTTTGTTTGACTTGAAAAAGTGCAGCGATGAATTGTTGAAGGCGGGGTGTGTGAACCTTGAAGAATTTTTAAAACATGATGAGATTTCTGATATTGATGGAAGAGATTTATTGATAGAGCTAAAAGTCTTGAAAGAGAGATTGCCAAAAGAAGTGAATAAACCAATTGAAATGCTTAATCATCTGCAGTCAATGGAAAATTGTTTCCCAAATTCATGGATTGCTTATAGGATACTTTTGACTATTCCGATTACACTTGCATCGGGGGAAATAATCTTTTCAAAGTTGAAAATCATCAAAAATTACCTTCGATCAACCATGTCACAAGAAAGATTGAATGGATTAGAATTGTTATCCATTGAAAATGATTTTGCAAAAAAACTAGATTATACAAGTATGATTGATTTATTTGCTTCTAAAAATGCAAGAAGAGCGAGGATCAAGTGATACTTATTAGTTGTTATAATTTAATTCTAAGTATTTTTTGTGATTTTAGTACAAATATTTTATTCTTTACCTTATTTTTTTTTTCATTCAATGAAAAAAAAATGTGAGTGGCCCCAGAAATTTATTAGTTGATTATCGGCTTTGGGCCCTAGAAATCTCAGGACCGGGCCTGATAGTATAATTATTACATTTTTAAAATATTAATTTGTTAAAATTACCCTTTAATAGTATATTTTTTAGGAATATCAATTGTAATAATTGCACTTTTTGTGTTATTAATGAATTTAAAAGAAAAGTAAAATAGTAGATTCATATTATTTTATTCTTTGATTTTTAAAAAGAGGCTAATATTTTGGAATAATGAAAAATAAATAAGGGACTAATATTTTGAGACAGAGGGAGTAATTAGTTTGGAGAGTGAGTTGATTTTTTGGACATTTTAGCCTAGGCTAAAAAATTCGTTTGGGTTAGGCTTTTTAACTTTTTCGAGAGAAAAAATGAAATAATTATGATTTGAATGTGACAATTTATCTTATTAATTTTTTAATTTATTTTATTTTTTGTAATTATTTTAACTTTTTACCCCAAAAAAACCAACATGCCAAAGGAGGGCATAGTAATAGAATTATTGAACACACATGCACTTTGTTTTATGCACAAAATTTTCTTTTATACAAGTGTGGTAGTAATGTGAGATCCAAAGCTTTGCTTTGTATAATCAAGCTTGAAATATGGTTTCAAGTGTGAGATGACTTAAAGTTTAGGGTAAATCTAATTGATCTCTCTTGAGATTTGAAAAAAAAAAATATAATATCTTATAATTTTGATATAATTACACAATTTTTTTTTTATAAATAAATGCAAATAATAAGAAGATACAATGATGGAAGTGTTTGGTGTGGTTTTTTTTGATCAACTTATAGATTCTAACTTTGAAACAACTATTTTGAACTGTTTGTTTAAATTTATTTCAAATAGCTTTTGATTTTAGCAATTTTCTAACTCAAAAAAGCTAATTTTGAAAAGTTGTTCACCCCTACTTCTAATTATCAGTTTCTGCGTTGGGCATGTTAATTTACTATTATACCCTTAGATTTATTTTTTTTGAGTGTGAAAATTAAAAAGACCCAAATGGACTGTGGATTATTATTATTTATTTTTTTTTTATGAAAAATGTGAACTAGTAGTGAATAATAAAAAATAAAGTTAATTCAATTTATAATTAATAGGGATAACAATGACGTTTATATATCAAAAAACTTTTTCGCAGCTTATTTATCAAACACTACTCAGTAGGGGTGTGCATGGGTCGGTTTGACCCGAGTTTATCATTAATTCGCCAGTAGAACTGGCACTATCGGATTATCAATTTCCTTAACCATTATCGACCACTCCGTCGCTTGAAATCGACCGAATGAAAATAGTTGGTTTTTCAATTGAATCGGTCAATTTCAAATATTTATCAAAGAAGGAAGTTAAAGAAAAAAAAAATTTAAAAATAGAACCGTACATAAATACAGATCTGAGCAAATCTAATGTATAAATAAATAAAACAAAATTACAGATTTGAAAGTGCAAGAAAGAACATAGTGAATAATGGAAAAACATGGAAGATTCACCATGCAACCGTTACGGCCATTGCTCATCGCTGCTGCCATCGCCATTGCGATTGTTGCTTGTATGTTATCACCGAAGAAGGGAAGAACGAAGACAAAATATGAGAGAAGAAAAAGACAAATAAATGAGAGAGATTGAAATAGAGGGTATGTCTTTGAACATCATCAGAGCAAGGGAGATGGATAGTCACTTTCTTGTGTTGATTTTAGGGTTTGAAATAAGAATATCAAAGATCATGTGAAAGAGAGAGAGAGAGAGAGAGAGAGAGATAAAAATATTAAAGATCATGTGAGTGAGAGAGACCTTGAGGGTTTTGGGGTGGGTGATGTCACTACCCAAACTCGCTTCTATAGGTTTAGTATCATAATCAGCCAGTAATCTTAGGATTATCGAAGGCCTCTAAGATAGATTAACATAATATTAGGGGCTAGCAAAAGCAAATAAAAAATATACAACGTCTATTGAGTTGTGCAGACTTATATGAGATAGAAGATTTTTAAACTTTATATACATACATTTACACATCATCATATATATAGGCTAGACCCAAAAAAAAAAAAGAGACTTAGCCCTAAATATAGAATAAACAAAAACACTTGTTAAACCAAAATAAGGAAACAAAATTTGAACTTTATGCACATAGCCATAACCACTTGACATATCCGGAATCTCTACGGGAGGCATATATGTTGGCTGACAAAACAAAGTCCAGGCAGAAGCTCTAGGCGTGGTCACGCACCTGACCACCTACATATATAAATAATACAGTAAGCTGGAGCCCAGTGAATAATAATAGAGTAAAGTGTTTTAATGAATGATATCCATAACAGATTTAGAAATTAGAGTTCATATCAGAAACAAATTCATATCATATTCTTGTTCAGAAATCAGTATTGATAACAAAACGGAATTAGAATCATATTCATGATCAGAATTTACAGTTAATCGTACATGGTACATCCATTAGTGCTAACAAAACATATACAAAATAGATGGTGGTTATGAGTAACTAGTTCCTGTAGACGTCCCCGAACATCCCGGGAGGATGAATCCCGTTCTGTTCATTTTGGGTTCACTACAGTTCAGGACTCTCAAATTGTCATGGTTCTTAATCTGAACCAAAGAGTCCAAATCTGGCAAATCGTTTTGAGAAAAACAGATTTTTAAAGAAGAAGTGAACATGGACTGCTTTGCCAGATACAGAGTCGCCACCTAAATATTTTTATGGGAAAATTTAGGAAACCCTGACTCGTTTGCCTAAGGCCACGTGTTCGTCATCACCAAAGTTGCCTCAGCTCGGGAACTTGGGTACGATTGGAGAAGGTCAGCTATGAGCACCCCCGCTCGCTCGATCAAAGATCGGCCTCTACTAACCGTGATATCTTGTTTTGAAAGCATTATGTGTTTCTATTCCTGTTATTAGCCTAGAATTACTATGTTATGCGCACAACAAACAAATATAGACTAGATCGCCTAATTTGGAACAAAAGCATCGCATATCTGCTTGTTTGGAAATGTTTGAAGTTTGCTACTCGCAAGTAGGCTAAAATGCGGATTTCAATGAATTATCCCAATTCAAGTAATCCAACCTTCACCCACAGGCATTCAAGCAGTTATATCACATAAGCAAGTAGCCTCATGGTAAGCATGCTGTCATGGCAACACTCACACGCATGCAAGGATGCTAAAACATAAATGCTTACCGAGTACTCCAAGCCAAAACAGAAACTAGTTAGTAATCATATGCATGATCCTAGTTCATGTTAAGATGACTAATGCAACGCATGCAAGGTGAAGCTACAATAGGCTCGGCTAATCTATGGATGGCATATGATGATGCTATAACTAACACGTATTCAACTTGGAATTGAAATACAATGCAGTTAGTATGATGCGCCGAGTCTGGTGCATGCAAGACAAATGTATGGATGCACGAATGCATAGCATAAGGTATGCTAATTTAAATATGACCTAATACTAACCATCAAAAGCAGGTAAGTAAAGGGGAGAAAGAAGTGGGGGTTGGAAGACATGCACACACGCACCCACACTTATTACAAACTTGCCCTCGCTCGGAGGGACCGAAAGAATAATACAATTAACTAACTTACAAGCTAATTAAATATTACAGACCAATTAAACTAGTTATCAAATTAATTAATCTAATAAAACTGTAAACAGCCTCGGGAAGAGGACCCAATGCAATGCGTGTTCGGCTCCGCTCGAAAAGCCACTGCCATGCACAAGTTGTATCTGCTTTGACTGTTATCCTCCTCTGAAAACTGTACAAGTCCTAGGGTTGCTTCTCTGAGTACTGTGGAGCACCACCGGCTAATGGAATTGGTCACTGGCCAAAGGGAATGATCACCGGCCACTTGTTCAAGCTATCGGCCATTGATGAATGGCCGGTCGGCACTGGAGATGGCCGGTCGGCCAAAGCTTCCTGCAGAATCTGTTTTTGACAGCAGCAGAGGGTAAAACATAGCATGGCAATGCATTTCAAGCAATGTATGCACCAACCACACTCCTTATCATATTCATGACTCAAAGGAGGATGGGTTTCGATTCTCGGACCATCAATCGCGCATTTCAATGCGTGATGGCCCAAGAAACCAAGTATGCATTTTGATATGGAATGCAATGCACATAATCAAACAAAGGGGCTCGACCTCTATCATACTCAACTCAAGAGATGAAGCATGCATGCAAATGGAATGCAATCTAGACGTGGAGGCTAAGTATGCAAAATGAGCATGCAAGGCATGTGATAACTATGCTAGTGGCAAACATGCAACAACATGTAAAGTGGACTAAGCATAGGAACAATGCAAAGCAACTTGACCAATGAAATACATGCCAAATGCATCATGATTTCAAGCAAGCAACAACATGTAATAGGCCAAGTATGCAACAATGCACGAGGCAAGCATGCTATAACACATGACGGATGGACTTAAACTAATTTAGGCAGCCCTCAAACAAGCCTAAAATAGTGGCCATGAACTATGGAGATGGGGCCAAATGCACATACAAGCATGCATGCATACGTGATCCAATTCCTAAGCATCAAAAGGAAACTCTTAAGCACACTTAAAAGAGATGATCATGGACATATGGCAAACATACCAAACTCTAAAATTACATAAATAGAGGTGCCAAGCCAACTAATTAAAGCAAGTAAAGCATGCTCATGGCATCACACATTCAAGGCCGACAAGCTAGAATGCAAAGAAACTATACAAAATATGTTAAGCATGACCAAAACGACTGAAAACAGAGCTAAAGCACACTGAAACATACACAAAAGCTTCACAAAGCTTGGCCAAAATCATGCTAGAACAAGGGTCAACACCTAAAGCATGTTAAGGCCTAAACATGGCATTACAAGACATGTATGCAAGGCATGCAAGATGTGTCTAAACCAAGTAAAAACAGAGCTATATTATGACATAATAAGCACAAAAATCAGTTAGGACATGGCCAACATGAACCTAAATTAGATGCTCACACAAGAGGCTAAAATGACCCTTTTCAAGGACAACAAGGAGAGGGGATGGCCCTCTCCTTCTTAGGACCTCAAGGCACCATCCTCACCACTAAAATCCCTCAAGATTTCAGTGGTGAGGAGGCCCAAACACAATGGTCCCGGAGCTCACCAAAAATGCACAAAAATGGAGACTAACAAGGCTTAAGAGGGGTCAAACAACCTCAAAGCTCAAAACACTCTTAAACAACTATTTAGAGTAGACAAAAACAAGACTTTTATATGTTATACACCAAGTCTAAAAACAGTTGAAAAGTAGTCAAAAAAGCTATGCAAAAATGGGGTAAAAAAAGCAAGAATGTTACCCTTGAAGACCCTCTTCACAAATGGTGGACTAGCTGCTTCTTTGGGCTCAAAACCACCCAAGAACACCAAGAACAGAACTCTGGCTCCTCAGCAACCAAGAAAAGGTGTAAGACTAGGTGTTTGTATGCAAAAGTAAGACAAAACACACACTAATACACAAGAGAGAGAGAGAGAGAGAGAGAGAGAAAGAGAGAGAGAGATAGAGATGGAGGACATGCAAACCCTAACCCTAGAACTCAAAGCTCTGGAAAAATGTTCTCTCTTTCAAAGAGGAAGAAAAGGCTTCCTCTTATAGAGGATTCAACCTTGTAGAGCTTCCAAGGCAAGCTAACAAGGTTGAAATCCCTCCATACACGTGTATGGAGGGGAGCAAAGGTGGGTGTCAGCTATCACAGCTGGCACAAAAATATCTGCAAAAACAGATGAACAGTGGTTGGCCAGCAAAAAATGTAATTTGACCACAATAGATGGTCGGCCGGCCACAAAAAGTGCCGGCCGGCCAAACATTTAGCCGGTGGCAACAAACCAATGGCCGGTGGCCTCAAGCTATGGCCGGTGATGTGTGGGGATGGCCAACAAGCCATCCCCTGTCCCTCACAGGCAAAGCACAAGTGTTTGGTGCAAAACCAGACACAAAACAATCGAGTCGAGAGATCCTGAGGCAAAGCCCGCGTGGCCGAGACCTCCGGAAACTCAGGACGAACACAAACACGGATGATCACCGAGTGTTCAAGCGGTGATGTCCAAGTCTTGAAGACGGTCAAAAGTGGGATGTCTACAGTTCCATAAAGGAACCTCCGGATCCGGGTAATAGATAACAGATATGCTGAGCTCCATGATGAAGCCTACGGTACAGCAAACAGATAACAGATATACTAAGTTTTATGATAGAACCTCCAATATCGGGTAACAAATAACAGATATGCTAAGGATTGCACGAATATTTATAAAAAATTAGACATTCATTCATTGTACAGAACATAACATTTCAGAAAACAGATCTTATTTTATCATATAAAAAATAAATAAAGTTGAACATAGCTTTACTAAGTTATTGCTCACAGATAGCTCCGGAAGCAAATCAGACAGATTAGACAAATCAGGTAGACAATAGTGCATGACCTACACAAACACATAACATATTCACATTGAAACACAATATCACTTCCTTGATCAAATTTGACTTTTTTTGTCTTTTTCTGTCTAAGTATTTCTTCTTTATTCAAATGAATTAGGTTCTTATTTCACACATTCTTTCATTACCAAATCCCTCTTTTCCAAATAGACAGATTTCTTACTTGGCTTCTTAATCCATTATTACTAAATTAGTGATTTATTCCTTAACCAACTAATTTATGTTGATTGTTAGTTTATTAATCTTGTTAAGTCATAATTCTTGCCTAAGAATGCTTGGAAAGAAATGAGATTGAAAATATGAACTAAATGCCATTTTTTCAAAATATACTGAAAAAGAGCTGTTCATTCGAGCGAACTTCTTTTCACTCGAACGGTCTGTAAAGACTGCAAAAGTATTGGAAGCTTTCAATGTGCGCTCGAGCGGTCTGTAAAATTTCAGAGTTTCGAATTTCTCAAAAATGGCTTTCAAATGCATTTTCAATCTTTAAAACCATACATATCTTGATCAAAACCATGAAAATACCTTAGAAAACATAAATACTTATTTATTTATAAATTATTTGCTCAAAATCTTGAAACATAATAATTAATTTATTTAAATCAAAACTTTACTTAATTTTAAAATCAAAACCCATGAACTCATGATTTTCTAAAATTCTTTTTCAAAATCAAATGTACAATTAGAATATCAAAATTTGTAGAATTTGTTCATGCATGTAGGAACTAGACTCAAACTCATGTAAGATACTCAAAATCAAATCGAAAATAATTAGCTTCCATAACCATGAACATGCATGTAACCCATTTTATGTTCAAAACCCAATTTCTTTGTAATTCCATGGATATACTCTCAAATCCTTCTCAATCTCAAATATTATAAGAAGATTCTACAACATCAAACCAAAAATAATGAATTTCTAACTTAACTCTCATAAACTTGATCTTAGCTCCAATTCATCATTTTCTTGTCAATTTCTTTTTAATCACTTAAAATTAATTTCAACCCCCCCCCCCTTTTTTTTCCATTTTCCTTCATCCATGAGACCAAAGTTGTAAACTCCTTAGAAAATCATTTGCATGTATGAATTTGACATTAAAATGAACTAATTTTATATTTCTATTAATATTCTTCATATCTGTCCCAAATTTAAACTTATAAGTCTTTCACATATGAATTAAAGTCTAAAAACCTTGAAATTCTAACATGCATGTAAGGATAAGTTTCAAATTTATGAAGAATAACAAAAATGACACTCAAACTAATTAATTTCCAAATTTATTTCCATAATCTTACACTTAATTTTTCTTCGTCTTCTTGCTAATTCTTTTTAATTACATGATATTGATTCCAATATCATCTTTAATTTCAAGTGTAATGTAATTCAACACAAATTAAACATAAATTCCATACTTTGAGTTTTAATTTCAAAATATTTAGTTGAATCCCTTATAATTCTTCTTGGTTTCTGTTGGCTGTATAATTTGTAAAAGCCAATCGCAGAGTGACACGTGACACGTGACATCTAAAGGGAAATGGGAGGAATTAATGCAAGTCTCCAATCAAAGATGGACACGTGGTAGTTCGTATTGGTAGTATTAGATTTGTATAGCATTGGAACAGCCGAGAGATACAAGATGATGTGGCCTAACGGTTACTCATAAATTTAAATTCAAAATTAGGAGGAAAGCCTATTTGCAAAAGTGGCGTAGTGGGACTGATTGTGAGAGAACATGTTCAGTAATCATGGGAGGACTATTTGACGGTTGGAAGCCCACTTCGACGGTTACCATTGACAAGTATAAATAGCAGAGAAGGCCCCAGAATGAAAGATCCCGAACTCAGATCTAAAAACCAATTTATTTACTTGATTTTCTTTCTAGTTTTACATTTTTAGTTCTTTATATTTCCAGCACTTCAATTCCTGTACCGCACTTCATTTCCTAAGAATAGTTTTTTTAGTAGTTTGTTGCTATGAACCTCGTCAAGGCTGGGTCATTGTAACTTCATTATAAGTTTTCATTTGCTTAATAAAATTCAATTTCTGAATTATATTTACTTGTTACTATTCATAATTTCTCATAAACAAGCCACCACTAAAAGTCCTCTTCATTAAGGCTGAAAGAACTTCAACACAATCGCTTGATAATTGGTTGGCAATTATAAATTTTGTAAGGACTAATTGATCCTTGCTGGCATGCTTAAATTTACATTATTAACCTTCGAAAGCCAAAAAAACCAACATATATTTTTGTCACGCCCAATGGGTTATTAAAAATGGCTAGATGTAGAGCAAGAGGAGAAAATGATTGCTTGGAAGAGGGTGTAGAATGAGAGGTAAAAATACCTAACCTAGAAGACAATGTGATGGATGCACCTATCCCATCAGATCCTCTACAAACGGTCAAATAGTCCAGCACTTCAGAATATACAACACATGTCCAACACATTGGACAGGGCTATGAGACTGGACCTTTGAATGTTCCTTCTACCCAACCACTAAATCCATGGGGAGGTTTAGTAAATGCTATGGGACAACAGCTAATACATACAATGGAAATATGGGCAACATCCTTTTTGGATCGAATGAATTCTCATCAACCAACTACTGTAAGATAAACTGAAGAAAATGTAAATAGTCCTCAGCAACGATTGGCTCGAGATAAACAGCCTACGCAAAATAATGGACAAGTCAATGGTCAGACTAGTAGTCACAACCATAAGAGGCCAGCACCTGTGCCTCAGTCATGGTATGAAACTCCTTCGAGACCAACAACCGCTCAAAATGTACCATTCTTTACCAACGAAACCATATAATTTGGTGGATCTAGGCCAGTCCAAGGTAATGGCATGAGGGCATTTCCAAATCCTATGTTTGAGAACGTGATTGGCACAAGGGGTTTCACTAACCCTATATTTGAGTTTACACCAGGGGGGTTGGAAGGATTTCCTGCAATTGGAAGAGAAACAACACCTACTTCTTCTCCTGTGGTACCTTTCGCAAGACCTTTCACGGGCAGGCCCCAAGAGGCCAGCCATACCTTCAACAACAGCCAATACAGTAGGGACAACCAGCCATAAATGTACCCATATATGGATCAAGAGGCCCACAAGCACATGGTGTTCCTCCAAACCCTGTGTTTGTCCTTCCAGTAGTGGTTCAACCAGCACAAAATATGGTTCCAAAAGACCAAATTGCTGATATAATGTATGGACCTATGCCTCGGGGGGGTCTAGACACCAGTATATAGAAACCTTACCTAGAGTGGGTAGATAGGGTACACGAGTATCTTAGGGGGTTTAGAATACCAAACTTTGCCCTCTTTTATGGTAATGGAAATTAGTCAACAGTGGAACACATTGTTAGGTTTATAAGCCAATGTGGTGAGTTTGCTAATAATGATTACATCAAACTGAGACTTTTTCTAACTGGAGCAACCTTCGTATGGTACATAAACCTTACACTTGGCTCTATCCAAACTTGGCAACAAATGGAGGAAGTTTTTCATGCCCAATTTTTCCAAACAGAACCTGAAGTTTCTATGGCAGACTTGGCAAGATTGAGCTAAAGGCCTGATGAGAAGGCTATTCAATTTATTGCCAGATTTAAAAGGGCACGGAACAAATGCGGGGTCATGCTACTAGAGCCTGAATTTGTAAGATTGACTCAGAATGGCTTGGAATTTAGGCTTCAAAAGAAGTTTGATTCAACTAAGTTTTGAGACTGAGTAGAGTTAACTTATAAGGTGTCTAGATATGAAACTTTACTCGAGGAAGAACAAGATCGAAGTAATGCATCATATAAGACCTACTATAGGGACCCTAATTATGAAATTGATGCAGCAGAAATAATAGGAAAATAACCTATGACTTATGAGGCATTAATTTAGAAAGATAGTACAATAGACCAGCAGTTTAAAAAGAAAGACTATTCTTTTGACTTAACAAAAGAAGATGACATTTTTTATCATTTGTTTGCAGTAAATTTCATAAAGTTACCAAAAGGAGTCAAAATTTCTACCCTTAAAGAACTTAAAGAAAAACTATACTGTAAATGGCATAATTATTGGTCTCATTCTACTAAAAACTGTATTATTTTCCGAGATAGGATCCAAGAATAGATTCAGAAGAGAAGGCTAAAGTTTCCAGCCAAGTCTGAGCAAGCTATGGGAATTGACACCAGCCCGTTTCCAGAAATTAGAGAGGCTGCAGCCAATATTGGCATACGAAATTTCTAAAACCTATCCCTGAAAGAATTAGAGGAAGTCCTTGTGCAGATGCATGTGGCTAGCCAGACTGCTCTCAGGAAGAACACAAGAAATTCACCAGCTGATAGAAAAAGCTCTACAGACATAAAAGAAAGCTTTAGTAAAGAGATGTTGGATGATGACTCTCTCAAAACTGCTATAGTGCAGAGGATGTGCCCCAGGTGCATGATGCGTTACAAATGGCTAAAAGGGCTCCCAGTTAATAGGAAGCAGCATTACAAAGAGGTGATAGTAACCCCACCAGACACCAGGATGCAGTCAAAGGAAAAGAGGCATCTGTATGAAACTAGGTCACCCAATTATTATAGAGTAAACAATCAGCTTGAGAGAAGGCATGGATTTAGTGCAAGGCATGGGACTAGGACTAAAAGTTGGCCCCCGAAGACTGCTTCGAAGATTGCTTCAAAGAGTAGGGCAACAGATCTAGCAGCCAGACCAGTGGGCTCATGGGTCTCAAGAGTTTCAGATTGGTTTGTCATGCAGAATAAACCTAAGGACATTTCAACTCAAAGAAAAGTTTTTAGAGACTAGGGAAGAATGATCAAACCTCCTTTGGTGGCCCCAAACAATTGTGTGTTATTATAGAATTCAAAAACAAGGGAGCTAGATGTGGTTCTTATAATTTCTAGGTCTCAAAGAAGGAAAATCCAACGAAGATACACCTAGTATCAGAAGGATCTGAAAGAAACTGAAGATAGTACTTCCATGGCACAAGCAAAGGATCAGATAAAGGGATAGGTTCAAAGCCTGTTCCCAAGATCAAGAGGAGTCCCAACATGGAGTAGTTGGCAAAAGTTCATGCTGAACTAAGGGCCAAAGAAAAATCCAGTTTAGCAGGCCTTGAAAAGGCTTTAATGGAAAGAGACAATGAAACGGATGAAGGGACTGGACTAGGCCAAGAGAGAACATTGGTTGGAGATGGAATATTTGAGGCTTTCATGGCTGAGCAAAGCTTTTTGGTTGACAAGCCAATGGAGGTAAATCACCAATAGGTTATTTCAAAGGAACCTGCTAGCACAGAGATACCAGAGTGCAGCATGGAAGATGCCTTCGAAATAACTGAACAAGTTAGTTTGGAAGAGAAATAAGTATAGCCAGAGTTCAGTTTAGCTCATTTCCTCCAGTGTCAGTAAACATGGTATATATACTGCCACAAGAGTTTTAGGTTGAAGATGGAAACCAAGAAGGTCAGGAAGATGACCCTATTCCAGTTTCTAGTGAAGATTCACAGGTTAGCATGATTCAAGATGAGTTTGAAGTGGCCACACCAATGGAAACTGAAGATGAAAGTGAGGAGGTGAGTATTAATCTTTCATATCCCTTCGAGTACCTTACAACATCTATGACGCAGCACGTAAAGCCCTTGTATATCAAGGCTTATTTTGATAGGATACAAATGAACAGGGTGTTAGTGGACAATGGGGCAGTAGTAAACTTGCTTCCAAAGTCCTCTTTGAAGAAATTAGAAAAAAAAAAACCCCAATTAATCCCAACCAGCACAACCATTGCTGGCTTCATTGGAGATAAGTAGATGGCTAAGAGCATCCTGCTTATCAACTTGAGTGTGGGAACGAGAGATTGTATGACAGTATTCTTTGTTATAGATAGTAATGCCAAGTATAATGCTTTACTTGGCAGGGATTGGATCCACACCAACAAATGTGTTCTTTCCTCTCTACATTAGAAAATAATGATGGCCCTATGCGATGGAGAGACAGAGGAGATCAACGCAGACCCTTAACCCTTTATCGCTTGTGCTGATTTTGCAGAGGCCAAGTGATATGCTGAAGGAGTGACACTACTCAGTATATTGAGGAAACCTGATGGAACAGTCGAAGTGACAGTTGATGAGGAAGTAGCACACCTGAAGCACTTAGTGCAAGAGAGTGCTGATGAAGAGTTCGTCACCAAAAATGACAATGATGCCTGGTTGTAGGCAAAAAGATAAGACCCAAGAAGCCAAACTCTTGGCCTTAGTCAAATTTTCAACATTGGACATAAAGTCAATAGTCCAGAAGGTTCAGGAACAAGGAGAGAAAAGCCATGATAGTTGGCTGTAATCAGGAGCAACAAAAGGTTAGGCCTTTGACCCTTGATAAGTACTATGCATTGGACATTGAAACAAAAGTCTAGGAAATACAGAAAGAATAAGCCTTATGGACAAATTTTGTCTATGAGAAAGAAGGCCAAGATGTTGAACCAGAGAAGGTGGAAGCAAAACAAAACGAAGAAGTTGCTTCAAAGGTAGAAGAAGTCAAAGGAGAAGCATTAGTAAGTGCTCAAGTACAAGACCCCTTGGAAGAAGTCAATTTTAGGGAAGGTTCTACACAACAACCCACTTATATCAGTGCTTGGTTAAGTCCTATTGACATGAGCCAGTTGTTGGTAGTCCTAAAGCAATATAAGGATTGTTTTGCGTGGTCTTATAATGAACTGCCAGGATTGGATAGGTCATTAGTAGAACATAGGCTCCCAATGAAACCTAACTTTAAATCACACAAGCAGAAACCAAGACGGATGAGTCCTGAAGTGGTTCAGAAAGTGAAAGAGGAAATTCTCAGGCTCCTTAAAGCAGGCTTTATTAGAACAGCCAGGTATGTTGAATAATTGTCTAACATTGTGCCTGTGGTTAAAAAGAATGGCAAGATGAGGGCATGCATCGATTTTAAAAATCTGAATTTGGCAACTCCAAAAGATGAATACCTCATACCTATAGTGGATCTATTGGTGGTCAGTTCAGCATGGCACAAGATTTTGTCTATGATGAATGGGCATTCTAGTTACAACCAGATCTGCATTGCAGAGGAGGATGTCCACCAGACAGCATTCAGGTGTGTCCTGGGAATATTAGCACCTTCAAATGGGTAAAAATGCCATTTGGTCTAAAGAATGTTGGGGCGACATATCAGAGGGTAATGAATACTATCTTTCATGATCTTATTGGAGGATACCTAGAGTGTATATTGATGATATTGTTATAAAATCCCAATCTATAGAGGAACACTTGGTTCACTTGGTAGCAGCTTTCGAAAGAATGAGAAAGTTCAAATTAAAGCTTAATCCTCTCGAATGTGTTTTTGGTGTATCAGCTAGAAACTTCTTGGGGTATGTAGTACACAAGAAGGGAATATAGATTGATCAGGATAAAACCAAAGCCATCATTGAGGCCAAAACTCCATCAAGTAAGAAAAAAGTATAAAAGTTCCTTGGTCAGATTAATTTTCTTTAAAGATTTATTTCTAACACTGCAGGGAAAACTAAAGTATTTTCTTCTTTGTTAAAGTTGAAAGATGAAGAGGAGTTTGTGTGGACAGTAGAGCATAAAGTTGCTTTCGAAAGAATTAAAGCCTACTTGGCCAAGCCTCCAGTGTTGATGCTGCCAAGAAGCGACAAGCCCTTGAAGTTATACATTGTTGCAGTGGAAAATTCATTGGGAGTTTTTCTAGCCCAGGACAATGAAGGAGGCAAGGAGTAAGCATTTTATTACCTTAGTAGATTTTTAAATTCTTGTGAATGTAAATACTCAGTTGTAGAAAAACTATGCCTTGCATTGTACTTTCCAGTAATGAAATTAAGATATTATCTTTTGCCTACTGTTGTCTTGGTAATTACAACTATGGACTTGGTTAAGTACATGTTATCTTGACCTATGTTGAGAGGAAGAATTGTCAAATGGATATTAGTTTTATTAGAATTTCATCTAGAATATGTCCCCCAAAAGGCAGTAAAATAACAAGTTTTGGCTAACTTCTTGGCAGATCATCCTTGTCAAACATAAAGCCAGGAGATAATGGATCTTGATATGGTCAATGTTGAGCCATGATAGATGTGGTTCGACGGATCAAAGGCCAATGGTCTGATTGGAATTAGTGTTGTAATTAAGTCACCATAGGGGGTAGAAACCACACATGATTTCAGGGTTGATGAGACCACTTGTTCCAATAACCAAGCTGAATATGAAGCTTTAATAATGCGACTGGAAATGCTTATTGGATTACAAGCTCATGAAGTTGATATATTTGGAGATTCTCAATAAGGAATTTTCAAATGTCAAAGTGCAAGCATGTTACCATATTATGTTGTTGCATTACATTTGCTTTTTCAATTTCAGATTGCAAATGTGACTTACATCCTAAGGTTCATGAATAACAAAGCCAATGATGTAGCTCAGAAGGCTTCGAATTTTAGATTGATGGATGACACTCAATTGAACATAAGTCAAGTAACATATCAAAAATTAATACCACATTTAACTAAAAGGGATGTTGTGTTAGAAGTCAATCATAATGACCTACAAGATCAAGATTGGAGGCATCCAATCATGCAGTACTTAGCAACATGAAGATTAAATTACAGTCTATGCAATACATAGTGTATGGTAATGCTCTTTACAAAAGGGGAGCAAATAGGTTATTATTGGAATGTCTAGGGCCGAAGGAGGCATTGACAGCCATGGCTGAAGTACATGAAGACATTTGTGGTGCCCAACACCCTGGTGTGAAGATGAGATGGTTGCTTCGAATGCATTCCTATTATTGGCCAACCATTCTTAAAGATTGTATAGAGTATGCTAGAGGTTGCCAGGCATGCCAAAAGCATGGCATGATAAGACATGTACCAATAATTGATTTGTATACAGTTGTGAAGCCTTAGCCATTTAGAGGTTGGGCTATGAATATGATAGGGAAAATACATCCATCCTCTTCGAAGCACCATTGTTTCTTCCTAGTGGCCACAGATTACTTCACTAAGTGGGTCGAAACTAAACCATATAAAGCTGTGGATCAAAATGAAGTTATTGGATTTATTAAAGATCTGATTCACAGGTTTGGCATCCCACAGACCATAACTATAGATAACAGGACTGTATTTGATGAAAAGATGGTAAAATCTTTCACAGCAGAATTTGGAATTAGTCTTATTAATTCCATCGGTAATTATGCACAAGCAAATGGTCAGGCAGAATCATCCAACAAGTCCTTGAAAAAAGAAATACAAATAGTTATGGAAGACAATCCTAGAGATTGGCATAACTTGTTGTTGGATGTATTGTGGACTTATAGGACTTCTCCAAGATCAAGTACATGAGTCACTCCTTATGCCTAAGTATATGAGGATGATGCAGTGTTGCCTGTGGAGATTAACATTAGGTCTTTGAGGGTGAAATGCCAGGACTAGTTAACTTCTGAGCAATACCATCAGAGCATGTTTTTGGAATTAGAGAATATAGATGAAGCTATAATTCTGGCATTAAATAATATTCTGTTCCAAAAAACAAAGGCAGCTAAGAGCTATAATAAGAAGGTTAAGCATATTAGTTTTGATGAAAGTGATTTGGTGTAGAAAACAATACTCTTAGTAGGAATTTAAAAGCCATAAATTTGGAAAATGGTCACCTAATTAGGAAGGACCATATCAAGTCCATAGAGTTTTGCTTGGGGGAGCATACCATCTAAGAAATCTAAATGGTTATGTATATCCCAAGAAAATCAATGGCACGTATTTGAAGCCTTATTATCCAATTGTGTGCGAAACACAAGAAGTGTGAGAAATGCTAAACAAAAGAAACGTGAAAACACTCAAATAATAAATAAAGATTTTATTTCATAAAGAGTTAAGTACATACAGCCATAGATTAGCCCAAAATTTAGTACAATGCTTTAGTTGTTCCCTTATAATTGATTCTCTATTCCTAAGGGATGAGAACAACTGAATGACTATAGTCATGTCTTGCCTACGGTCAACTAGCCCTTGATTGGTAATTTGCAGCTTTGTAGCAGTTTGATCCAAGGTTAGGCTAACTGCTGCTAACTCCTCTTCTAATTGGGCATTTTTCTCTAAGAGCTGGATTTGAAACTGAGAAGCAGAGGAATGTTGTCCCTTCAATTCAGATACCTCAGTATGTATATGGGAAACAAATTTCTTATCTTTCAATAGCTTCTCCTCTGCAGCTTTAGCAATGTAGCAGGTGTTAACATAGAAATCTATGGTAGCTGCTACTTGGGATAAGTGGCTTGAAATAACCATATTGGATTGCTCAATGACTTTGCAGCATTGAAGGAAACCATTCTTAAGTATGGGTCTTTGTAAGGCTTCAAATGGGATCCTTGAAAATAATGTTAGTAATTCCAAACATGTGCCTAAGTCTAATGGAGGCAAAGAAACTCTGCTCATGGTTAAAGAGCTCTAAAAAATTTCCAAGAAGGAGTCAGTAAGGGTCAATGGCTCAGTTTCACTGCTGGTTACTGGGGTGGTTGAAGGTGTGTCAAAAAGGCTAGCTGTCTGGGCTTCAAAAATGTCCATCTCTTCCGCTGACATTGAACGTGTAGAAAGGTCTGGAAGAGATGGTTGCATAGGGATAAGAGAAAGGGTTGAAGTGTCCCTAGTAGTGTCTATAGTCCTGGCCACCAGCAGATCAAGGGAAAAGGGATTGGAGCTGGATGATGGTGGTGGACAAGAAATTGGTAAGCTACCAGTATCTTCTCTAGGAGCACCAACTATCACTGATGAGGTGACAATTGGGGCTTTCTCAAGTGATGAAGGAGCAGCCAGGACTGTAGGGAGAGTAAATTAGGCTGAGGTAAAGGTTAGATGAGGTAGATATGGAGTTAAGCCTAAGCATAAAGAGATTGGGATGCCTTGCCTAAAAAAAGGTATGAAAAGTGTAGAGTTGGGAAGAGGAAGTACTGTCTAGATGGGCTCTATACTTCAGGGCACTTCGGTGTTGATCTTCTTCTTCCTTTTCAAGGTTGCTTCTAATGGCCTTTCAACTTCAGACAAGACAAAAGAAGCCATTGTTGAAGGAGGAGGAGGTGGAGTAACTGTTGTTGCAAGACATAAAATAAGAAGCAAGGGTAAGTTTTATTGGGAAAGGAAATTACTAGAGAAACTAAAGGAAATTACAAGCCTCTGAAATGGTGGTGGTAATGGTTGGAGAACTGCGAAGAGCATAATGTTCGGCAATTTGTTACCTCCTTTGCAACTTCCTTTTGAAGTGTATTAACAGCAGTAGCCTCATTTCTTAATATCTGCTGCTGCCTCCTTTTCTCAGATCTCTGGAAAACCACCAATTCCTTGGATTGCTCCCTCTCTACTGCCTTGGCAGCTGCTTGATGAGTAGGGTCATCAATGAAATCAGAGGGGGAGACTGTCATGTTCTTCCTCCTCTAAAGCGGTGTTTCTTGTTCCTTTTCTGTAGGAACTTCAAGTACCTCCTCCTCTTCAGGATCAAGCACAAGTTTCCTTTTCTTCTGTTGTTGTTGCTGTTGATGCTTGTCTTTAAGAATGCTTAAGGCTTGAGCCCTTTGAGAAGAGTCTACTTGTGAAGCTCCTGTATCAAAAAGAAGTTATAAGTAGATGAGCAAGGCATTATAAAGAGAAGAGAAAGGAAAAATGGAAGTGCATGACTGTCTTCGAAGCAACCTTGGTGACTCTAGGAGGAGAAAGAGAGGCAGCATGAGGAGTTTTTGTGGCAACAGGAGTAGGAGCTGGGATAACAGGAGTAGTAGAAAGAGTGATGGTCCCAGTCCCGTTAGGTTTGGCATGAGAAGGCAAGTCTAGTCCCACTAATAGATCCTGAGGGAGAACGGCCAAGTGCACCTCCATATTTACTGTCCACCAGTTTTAGTACCTCTTTAGTGTAGTGCCTTGTGGGATGAAGGGAGTGAATTGAAATTCGATCAAGTCTTGAATCAATTTGGAATTTACCTCCTCCAGCCTAGTTCTTTGCACTCTCAGCTCTCTAGTGGCAATGTTGGGGTAAGTTTAGCTACAGATAGGGATAGGGATCCCTTGAGTAAGCCTAAATTGCCTAGCAAATTGAGTAGAGCAGTACGCTTCTGTTATGCATTTGTAAGCTCGAGGGAGTAAAGTGCCAATAAAGAGCTCCCTTGGAGTTAAGATAAAAGCCCACATGTCCTTGTGTTGAGGCTGGGAATAGTTTCTATAAACTAAGAAGGTCCTCAACCAAGCTGGGCCAACATTGGCTTCGAAGGGACAAAAGAAGGTTTGAGAATAAGGAAAAGCTGAAAGTTGGTGAAAAAAAGTAAAGTAATAAGCAAAAGTGGAAGGGGTGAAACTCTGGCATATTTTACTCCATAAGAAGTAGGGTTTGATACCAAAAATCTCAGGCACCTAGAGTGTAAAGCAATGAAATAAGCAAAGAGCCAAAGTTGCAATATCTAGAGTGGCCCCCCTTGGTTGGCATCCAAAATTTTTTCTCAAAATTGGGAGCAGACTCTATACACATGGCCTAAAACGTATGGAGCTAATATAAAAGACGTACAAAATAAAAATTTGCAAAGCCAATATAAAAGAAAAGAGAAGAACTCTCTATTTGACACAGGGCCTTCCATTGGGTTTTCAGAATATGCAAAATCACTAAAGGAGGAATTCAAAGGAGTGATGGAAAAAGACACATTAAGGTCAGGATAATCAAGACTAAAAGGGGTGCCAATGGAGGATAACCCTAAGAGATGACATATATCAAGAATGGTAAGGGCCATCATGACACATCGAAATTGGAAAAAATTGAAAGATGGATTCCAAAAACAGGGTACAGCAGGTATGAGGAAACGGTCTTCAAGGATAGAAGACCTGGCTAGTCGAAGGGCATCAAGGAGGCAAAGTTCCTGAAGGTCCAGCGTCCTAGCGGGGACAACTCGATCATACCATTCTTCCTATTCAGGTCTCATTGTAGGCCAATAGCGGTGGGGTCGGTTCAACCTGCAGCTTCCCCAGTCAAGGCCACCCTCGTAGAGTAGGCAGTGGTCCTCCAGATGAGGGTATAAGGCAGGGAGTTGAGCAAGGGCCTCCCTAAAAATGGATCCAAGCACATACTCTCATTGAGCATGGTGACGAGGAATAAGGATGCGTCCATCGACAACACATCATTCACGAGCTTTATATTTGTTACATTCTTCATTGATGAGTCTCCTCAAAATCACAGAGGGGCTTACACGCTCAACAACTGGCACTTTTAGAGACGAAGAAGCCATTATCGAGGAGTTGAAAGAGGAAAGTGGATGAGGACTGGAAAGTTGCAGGTAAGAGCAGTAGGGGTGAGAATGGAAACTTTGGGCAAGTGTATAGGCAAAGTGCGAAGGAAAAGGGTTTTTAACCTTTCTGTCCAAAAGATAACAATTCAACCCAACGGGTCAGTTAGACCCGAAATAAACCATTTGATGATTTTGATTTATGTGGAATGAAAACGCTAATTTCAGAACATAAGGGGCTTTAAAACCACATCATAGAGTCTCTTTCAAAAGTAAGTTGTAGGAGGGAAGTATATTTTTAAATGCTCAACTTGGTTTCAAAAACCTGTAGTTGGCTTTGAAGCTAGTTTTCTCCCAAGATCTTTGAAGCTTATGCCTCAAAAAAGGAAAATAGTTAAGGCTTGTTCTTTTCGAAGGTTCCATAAGCATATTCTTAGACTATCTTTACAAGGTAATGTCCTTCAAAGAATCTTTAGAATGCCTATCTTGTTTAAAGTTATAGATTCTGAAAGTAAGGATTACAAAACCAGTACTTGGCCAAGTAGTGAAGGAACCCAAAAGGACTCATTCTTTGAGAGTAAGCAGTGTAATTCCTAAGGGAAGATTCCATACTTCAAAGCACATAGACTGTATTTTGAAGCAAAAATGGTTAATTCGAAGTTGTTGGTTATACAGATTATGTCAACCATGTAATTGGAATGTAAAACTTAGGACAAAGACTGCCCTTCTTAAGAGAAAATTCCACACTTTGAAAATACTTAATTTAGGCTTTAGAGCAAAATTGGTTGATTCGAAGTTTTTGTGAACACAGTAAGGAGTAAGGTTACATCAACCATACAATCAAGCATACAATTGGAACATAATACTAGATCATGCCAAATAGGGGAAGAAAACCCCTAGTTTTATTGATATATATGTAATTACATTAGAAAGGCCTACTGGGCTACGAATTCGATTTTATAATAATAAGGAATAGAAAAAGTAACAAGTTCATTAAATTTAACCCAACAGTGTTTAATGAACTTATGTTCTTTCTTTATTCTACTTTTTTATCCTATCAAAACTAGATTGTTGCAGCTGGTATGCTCTTATTTGGTGAAAAACATGTTCAGCTTTCACTTCGAACTCTGTCTCTTTTAAGCCTTGCTCCATTTAGTCCATATTTAAATCATCTGTAGCAGCGCCCGCGGAGGGGGCCTCGTGCTACAGTTCGGACTCTCGATTTGTGTCACGGTTCTTAATCTTGAACCAAAGAGTCCAAATCTGGCAAATCGTTTTGAGAAACAGATTTTTGAAAAAAGTAGTGCCAAACATGGACTGCTTTGCCAGATACAGAGTCGCCACCTAAATATTTTTAAATGGGAGAATTTAGGAAACCCTGACTCGGTGCCGAAGGCCACGTGTCCGTCATCACCGGAGTTGTCTCGGCTCGGGAGCTTGGGTACGATCGGGGAAGGTCAGCTATGAGCACCCCCTTTCGCCCGGTCCGAAGACCGGCCTCTACTAACCATGATATCCGCGTTTGAAAACTTTACGTGTTCTTATTCCGTTTATTAGCCTAGAATTACTATGTTGTGCGCGCAGCAAACAAGTATAGACTAGATTGCCTAATTTGGAAATAAACATTGCATATCCGTTTGGTTTGAAAATGCTTTGGAATTCGCTACTCGCAAGTAGGCTAAAATACGGATTTCAACGAGTTTTTCCAACTCAAACAATCCAACCTTCACCCACAGGCATTCAAAACGGTTTAACACATAAGCATCTAGCCACATGTTAAGCATGCTGTGATGGTAACATTCACACTCATGCGATATGCTAAAGCGGAAATACTTACATAGTACTCCGCGCCAAAACAAAGAACTTGTTAGCAAACATGCATGTCCTAGTTCATGTTAAAAGTGGCTAATGCATCACATGCAAAATGCGATCTAGGCAGGCTCGGCTAGCCCTAAACATGGCATATGAAATGCGATCAACTATCACATAGTCAATTTTTGAATTGAAGTACGAATGCAGTTAGCGTGATGTACCGAGCCTAATGCATGCAATACAAATGCATGGATGCACACATGCATAGCATAAGGTATGCTAAATTAGACGTGCCCTATTACTAACCATCAAAGCAGGTAAATAAAAGGGAAGAAAGACGTGGGGATTGGAAGACATTCACACACCCACACACACTTATTACAGATTTGCCCTCGCTCGGAGGGACCGAATAAATATTACAAATTAATTAACTACGCGAGCTAATTAAATATTACAAATTAATTAATTTAATTAACAAATTAAATTAAATTAATTAAAGCAGGAAAGCGTCTCGGGAAACGCGCCACCATGCGCAAGCTGCCTCTGTTTTCCTTCCTTTCCTCCTCTGGAGGTTGTCAAAACCTCAGGACTGTATCCTTGGACAGAGGGGATCATCACCGGCTAGATGAAACTTCCACCGGCAGTGTAGTATGACCATCGGCACAAAATAGGGTCTGTCGGCAGAGAAAATTGTGCCGGTCGGCACATTACACTGCCGGTCGGCAGAGTATTCCTGCAGAACCTGCAACTCACAGCAACAAAGGGCAAAACAAGGCATGGCAGCATATTTCAAGGCATGTATGCATCAACCATGTCTCTTATCATTGTGATGACTCAAAGGGACATGTGCCTCGGTTCTCGGACCACCAATCACGCATTTCCATGCATGATGGCCCAAGGAACCAAGTATGCAACTTTGGTTTCAAATGCATGCAAACCAATCAAACAAATTAGGCCCTATTCCTATCACTAATTCAAGGAACAAGGCATGCATGCAAAATGCAATGCAACCTAGGCATACAAGCTAGGAATGCAACATGGCATGGCAAGGCACTTATGCAAGCATACAAGCATACATATGGCAATGCAAATGGATGGCAAGATGGGCTTATACATGAATTAGGCAACTCTAAAATAGGCCTAAAACAGTAGCCATAAGTGCTAAAAGGTGAAAGCTAAATGGCATGCACACACACATGCACATAAGGACCAACACTTAAGCATGAATCAAACAACATTCAAGCACACTTGAAAGGGGTAAACAGAAGCAATTAGCATGCAACATAAGCATTGAAATCATGTTAGGATGGTGCCAAACCAAGCAACAAAATCAAGCCAAAACATGCAACGAATAGCCCAAGTGTTCAAAGCGAATCAACGAGGCATTGAACTACACTTAACATGACCAAACATGGCATGCATTAAACAACTAAAAACAGGTCTTTAGCATGTTAAAACAAGGCCAAAGGACTCCTTAGATGGCATCTAAGTGGCCCAAATACAAAGGCATATACCATGGCCAAAACATGGAGCATTGCAACACATGCTTCCAAAGCATTAAAGAGGCATGCAAGGCAATCAAACAAGCATGGAAATGGGACTGAAATAGCATGTAGAATGATTCCAAATCACCAAAACAATGCAAAGATGGCATGCTACACATGCACATACTCAAGGCCAACAAGCCCAAATACAAAGGAGCTATATAATGCATGCAAAGATCAACCCGAACGATTATGGACAGAGCTAAAACATGTCAAAATAAGCACATAAACTTCACAAATACAAGCCTAAAACATGCTCCAACAAAGGCTAACAACCTAGAACATGTTAAGGCACAAATAAGGCATTACATGGCAACTATGCTAAACATGCATGGAGTTCCAAAACCAACTTTAAATCATGTTATATCATGGATATATAAGCATGAAAAACAAACCAAACATGCTCAACACACACTCAAGCATAGGCTTCCTTAAGAGGCCAAAATATGCCCTTTTCAAGGACAACAAGGAGAGGGGGTGGCCCTCTCCTTCTTGGGACTTCAAAGCATCATCTTCACCACTGAAATCCCTCAAGATTTCAGTGGTGAAGAGACCTCAACACCAAAATCCCGGAGCTAGCACAAAATGGCTCAAAATGAGGCCTTTTGAGGCCTAAGGGTGGTCAACAACCCTCAAACAACAAAACACTCTTAATAAACAATAAAGAGGGCTTAAAAATAGAACTTTTTTATGTTATACAATAATCACAAAAACAGTTCTAAGATAGGTATAAAATTGATGCAAAAAAGGGGGAAAAATGGACTAGTTTCTCACCCTTGATGCCTTCTTCAACAAAGATGCTCCAATGGCCTCCTTGAGCTTGAATCCAAGACCAAAACTTCAAAACACACTCTTTAGAACCTCAGCTCCTAGAGGAAGGTGAAACACTAGGTGTTTGTGTGCAATAATGAGACACAAAACACCTAGTGTGCAAAATGAGAGGGAAAGAGAGATAGGTGAGTGTATCTAACCCTAACCCTAGAAAAAACCAGAGCTCTCCTCTGTCTTTTCTCTCTCTCAAATGTCTCAAGCCCCTTTTTTTTGCCTTTAGAGAGAGTTCCCCTCTATAAGCCTCTTGTAAAGCTTACAAGACAAGCTTTGCAAGAGGGAGATCCCTCCATACACGTGTATGGAGGGGAGCAAAATCAATACAGCTGTCCTAAAATATCTACAAAAGCAGATGAACAGCAATCGGCCGGCAAAAAATGCCATCTTGGCCAAACAAAGTGCCGACCGGCACAAAAAAGTGCTGACCGGCAACAAATAGTGCCGACCGGCAAACTAAATTGCCGGTGGCAGCAAAAACCAGCCGGTGGCATCTAGCCACTGCCGGTGATGGGTGGGGATGGTCTACAAGCCCCAACCTGCCTCTCAAAGGCAAGATGCAAGTGTTTGGTGCAAAACCAGACACTAAACGGTCGAGTTCGGGGATCCTGAGGCGGGGCGCGCGAGCCGAGACCTCCGGGAACTCCAAACGAACACAAACATGGATAATCACCGAGTGTTCAAACGGTGACGTCCAAGTCTTGAGGACGGTCAAAAATGGGGTGTCTACATCATCCCAGTATGTTGAATCCTTATTCTTGAAGTCATCATATTCTTCAATAAGTTTCTCTGCTTCGTACTAAGTTTGAATTTGATTGGCTGTGATTTCGTCCAAAGAGTCACTGGTAGCCAAAGAAATTTTGTACCAATGAAGAAGAAGTGGAAGTTGATCCAAAAAGGCTTGAAACTCTATCTGGGCAATGGGGTTGAGAATATGACCTCGAGTCATAACATCACACGCCCATTAGAAGCTCATGAGAGAAATCTTATCTCCAAGGACATTGAAAGGCAAGTGAGAGAAGACAGTAAGCAGAAGCTGAGCTTTATATCGCTCAAATGCAGTTGGAAAAGCTGGAGGTTGGTAGGAAGGGAAAAAATGATTCTCGAAAAGAGTATCTTTCAATTCCTCCATCCAATGAGGATTCTGAGAGAGAGGAGGTGCAGAGGGATCATTCCCAAAGGAAGAGGGGAACTGGGGGTCATTCACGCATTCAAGTCAGTCAGAAGAGCAAAGTTTTACCTTCTTAGCCAAGAATGACGGATTATGTCTATGTGCTTCATCTGGATAAGGAGTTTCTCGTACTATTTTCACTAGCTTGGAAGACGTGTACCATGCCACAAGTAAGTTGTCCTCCAGACTGCGCTGGTGATCAATGGGTATATAGGGGTAAACCACTGAGCTCCAAGCAGAAGGAGGAACAGAAAGGGGATCATCGAATTCAACAAATCGATGATGAATCCGCTCCCTTAATTGGGGTTCATCAGGTTTTGACCAACTTTCCCAACCAGTGGACTTGGAGGAAGAAGAAGCGGTTTTGTTCCATGTGGAAAGTGGTGGGACAGAAAAGGAGCTTCCAAGATCCATTTCTGCAAATGCTTGGTCCAAAGGTTTGTAGTTGGAAGATTCTTGGTCTAAAGGTTGGTAATTTACAAAAGCTTTCACGACTTGTATAAATGGAGGCAGATAGGTATAGCCAATAAATGCATTAAGGTTCTTTTAAGGCCTGTAATCATCTTCCAAAGACTCATTGTATGCTCGATCAATGTAAGAGAAGTTGTGATTGGCCATTAGAGATATACCAGTCTTTTCGTCTACTCAGAGAATGGAAGTACAAAGCAAGGATTTAATGAAGTTCACTGCTTCATTGTTCGAAAAGTGGTTACACTTCCAGAATATACAGAGTTCATGCACATCCTAGAACGTGGGTAGAATGCACTAGTCCACTAACATTACCAAGTATTGAGTATATTAGTGCAGGGGGTAATGTTGGTTGCATAATTTGTAAAAGCCAATCGTAAAGTGACACGTGGTACCTAAAGGGCAATGTGGGGAATTAATGTAAGTCTCCAATCAAAGATGGACACGTGGCAGTTCGTATTGGTAGTATCGGATCTGCGTAGCACTAGAATAGTCAAGAGATACAAGATGATGTGGCCTAACGATTACTCATAAATTTAAATTCAAAATCAGGAGGGAAGCCTAGTTGCAAGATTGGCGTAGTGAGACTGATTGTGAGAGAACATGTTCAGTAATCATGGGAGGACTATTTGACGGTTGGAAGCTCACTTCGACGATTACCATTGAGAAGTATAAATAGCTGAGAAAGCTCCAAAAAGAAAAATCCTGGACTCAGATCCAAAAACCAGTTTATTTACTTCATTTCCTTTCCAATTTTACATTTCCAGTTCTTTATATTTCCAGCACTTCAATTCCTGTGCTGCACTTCATTTCCTAGTAGTAGTTTTTCAGTAGTTTGTTGTTGTGAACCTCGTCGAGTCCAGGTCATTGTAACTTCATTGTAAGTTTTCATTTGCTTAATGAAATTTGATTTCTGAATTATATTTACTTGTTACTATTCATAATTTTCTCCTAAACAAGCCACCAGTAAAAGTTCTCTTCATTGAGTCTGAAAAAACTTCAACACAATCGCTTGATAATTAGTTGGCAATTATAAATTCTATAAGGACTAATTGATTCTTGCTAGCATGCTTAAATTTACATTATTAACCTTCAAAAGCCAAAAAGCCAATAGTTTCTTCAAAAACTTAAGCTTTCTTTTCAATGTTTCTTCTCCTCTTTTGTTTTCTTTGTTCCAGGAACTCTCTGTTCTTCTTTTTGTTTTCCAGCAGCTATCTCTCTTTTCCTTTCTCTGTTTCTCTTTATCTCTTCCTCTCTCAGTTCTTCTCTCTCTCTCTCACTCAGTTTCCTTCTTTTTTTTTTTTTTTTTTTTTTTGAGCTTCTCCAGTAGAATGAAAATGATTTCAACCTCACTTCTTCAATTTACATATAACACATATACACACCTCTTACTTCAACATGTGCACACACATCTCACACATTGAGACTCCAGCACAACACTAGGCACTATAATAATGTGCCAGCACACTCCCACAAGAATTATAATCCTCTACACACAACTTCACATTTAATCACACCACATGGATAAATTTAGCTTGTCTCTTGATCACACAATTAACTCAACTAAGCTGTATTTTGTCTTAATTAATTTTGATTGGTACATAACTTAATTAGTCATACTAATTACAAACTCACATAATTTAATTAGTTTAATTAACTTCTATTAGAGCCCAATTAATTATATTTAATTTTTCTCAATCTGAATTAGGTTTTTAATTAAACTCTCAAAAAGTTCCAAATATCAAATTGAACTTATCACTATTCTCAATTTTGGTTTCTCACATTATTAAGGTCTTCAATTTCAGATCAAACTCAAAATCTTCGTCAATAAATTACATACTCAATTGAATATCTCAAAAATAAATTTAATTCATAATAATCTTAATTCACAATTCTCATAATCTTAATTAACTCCAATTCGAACCTAATTAATCAAATTTCAATTTTACAAATCTGAATCGAATATTTAATTAAACTCTCATATGATTCGATACTCGAAATTAAAATAATTCAATTCATCAATTATACTCTCTTGAGCCATTTAGACTTTTAATTTCTAATTCTAAAATAAATACTCAATAGAATCATATACGAATTAGACTGAATAATTCTTATAAATCCTAAATTAAATTAAAATAATGAACAATTAAAATTCATATCCCCTTAATTAATTAAACGTTAATTACTATACGTGGTAGTGGTAGGGTCGTCACAGGGGCTGCCACACCACCCTGTTGTGACAACAAATTGCCGCCGTTTTGATTTGTGAAAAAAAAAAAAAAAAAAAAAATTCAGTGAACGCACTGATTTGGTCACTAGACATGGAAATGATAGCTTCAAGACTTGATCAAATTGCTTACCATTATCCTCATCTTCATCATCATCATCATCATCATCATGGTTTGAGGATTAAGGTTCCTTTTATCTTTGCTCCATTCTTGATCGACCTTGGTCCACCACTACCATGATGATGATGGAGAAGAAGATGAGGATGATAAAGCGGCCATGGAGCACTTGATGACAGCATCCATGGGGCAGGCGATGCAAGGGGAGAGTTTAGTGGAAGGTTGGACCGAGATCGTTGGGAAATTGATGTAGCGGGGGAGGAAGATGATGCTGCCAAGAAATGGGTCGGGTTCTTAGTGCCCGACTCATGGGTGATTAGCAATCCATAGTCACTGCCACTAATTTTTCCCAGGAGAAATTATTGATTTCAATGCTCCAAGAGGATTGTGCTATCACAGCCTTAAACCCCATCAGAATTTTTATTTATTTTCGCTTTGGTTTTTGTTTTTGGTCAAGAAGAAGGTGGATCCAATCTTCCAATTGCACGAGCATGCAGAGAGAGAGAGAGAGAGAGAGAGAGAGAGAGAGAGAGAAATAGGGGGGGGGGCTGTTGAGTTTGGAGGTGAAATCATCGGCCCCGATGATCTTTGATCTCTGTGAAGGAGATAGAGAGATCATCTTGTTTTTGTAAAGAGGGACAAACTT
This sequence comes from Camellia sinensis, assembly GCF_055761805.1. Lineage (NCBI taxonomy): Eukaryota > Viridiplantae > Streptophyta > Magnoliopsida > Ericales > Theaceae > Camellia > Camellia sinensis. The sequence continues at coordinate 23,482,307 of NC_138966.1, forward strand.
CTCACCCCGATGGTTTTCCTTCTTCTTCTTTTTCTTATTTTATTTTATTTTTATTTTTTTTAATACAATTCTAAACAGTGCCGTTTTGCTATCACAGCAGGATGCTGTGACAGCACCCACCCCAAACCCGACGTGACGTTGAGAGGTTATGGAAAAGTGGGAAACATAGGTTGTCAAGAGTTAGAAAATGAGATACCTCTATCAAAATATAGGAAAATGCATGAGACTCCCGGTGGGAGTATTGGGGTCTCTCATGATTGGTCCAAAAATATATATATATATATATATTTTTTATTTTCATCTATTGCCAGCCCCCCACGTGGAGGTGGGGGTGCTGGGGGTCCTTCCCTGCTGGAGGTCTCTCGCGCCGCAAAATATAAAGAGATAAGGCTAATGCATAACACCTAGAGAATAAATAAAAAAAGAAGTTATATAATATTAATTCGGACGGGTCAAGTTCGGCGGGTACAGAACCTAGAAAACTATTTATGACGATAAAGCCGTGAGATCAGAAATTATACAACCGCAGCCGACCACTTTTTCTTTCAAAATCACCCGTTTCCTTTTGGGTCGGCCCTTGTCGAATGGTTTAATTGGTCAGGTCCATGCACAGTCTTATTATTCAACAATTTAAATTTATAATCCAACAACTGTATCAAATAGATTAACAACTTTTAATTAAAATTAAAATTTATAATTTGTATTAATGGTTGTACCAAACACCTCAATATAAAATGTACATTTCAACATATCATTAGAACAAGTTGGCTCAAAATAATTATCTTATCTACCTCCCCAATGCCACTTTGTTGCTTTCCTTTGTATTTAGCTCAAGAAATACCTCAAAATTTACTCACAAACTTTTGAATTAAAGACAAACAATAAGACAATGAAATATTTGGTCTGTTTGGTTTTGAATTTTTAAAAACAATTTTTTAGTTTGTAATTCATATTTTTTGTTTTTTGTAAACTTTTTAATATTTTGGTTAATTTTTTAAAAAAAAAATTTACATGCATCTAATTTAAATGTACTTAAAAAATAAAATATTTGGGAATAAATAATTAAAAAATTTAACAAATACAAACAGTGGTGGAATCAGAAAACTAAATTAGAAACGGTACTTATTAATTACAACTAATTTTTTTTCCCCATAACCAACAATAAGAAGATAATAATAATTTTTGAAAAAGCCATATTTGTTAAATTATTAAGTATAAAAACTTAAATAAATTATTACGAAAGTATTGGATACAAAATTTTACAATTAATTTCTAATAAAATCAAAAAGAAAGTATTGTGTACAACTAGTATATCATGGACAATGTGAAAAAGTCATATTTAAGTCTTAAATAAATTATATAATGGTAATAAATTAAATTTTTACAAAATTTGAGTAAAAATTTCATATAATAGTAATATCATATCATCATTGACATATAATATCACCAACTAATAGTAAAGCAACATATGAAAGGTGAACTCCACATGTAAATATAACTAACATTCTAGTAACTTTTACATACGTATAGGCCTCGTTTGGGAAGTTAGTTATGTTAGTTTTTAGCTATTTAGGCTCCGTTTGGCAAGAGCTAAACGGGGCTTTTTTGGCTATTTTAGTCACAAAAGACAAAATAGGCTATTTTAACCACAAAAAACAAATTATCACATCCAACCCATAATCATTACATTCTTCTCTCACAAAAAAAGTCAAAAAAACCAAAAAGCCCTTCCCAAACCAAACTTTTTAGCCCAGGCTACAATAGCCAAAAAAGCCAAAAAGCCAACTCACTTCCCAAACGGAGGCTTAGGGCTGGTTTGGGGTGTCCTAAAAAAGTGTACTTTTTGTCTTTTTGGACTAAAAAAGACAAAAAAAATAATATGGAGGTTTGGGTTAACTTTTTGACTTTTTATGGAAAAATGTGTATTAAAAAATTGTATAAAAAAAGTGTGTAAGAGATGATAAGAGAGGAGTGGGCCCCACCCGTACAACCGGCTGTACAACCGGCTGTGTAATTTGAGTTGGAAATTATTGGCTAATTTTTGTACAAAGCACTGGACGGTTTTGTTTGACCCGTGGGGGTCATCACGGGTCCCATTTTAATAATCTGAACCGTTCAATGTGTGTAACTCGTCGAACACTAAGTACTTATAAAAAATCACGTTAATCGGATATCGATAGCTATCTGATCAGATTTATTTATTTTTCAATCATTAATTATAACACCATCCATTTGTTGTATATAACTGATTTGATCATATAGTTATCGATATCCGATCAATGTGATTTTTTGTAGACATATAGTACTCGACGATTTCTACACATTCAACGGTTCAGATTATCAAAACGGGACCCGTAATGACCCCATGGGACGAACAACGGTGTGTGTGAAAATCACACCGAATCATTTCATTTTTGCTGCACAGCCGCTGCAGAGCCGCTGCTTTACATCAATTCAAATTGTACTTTTTGGGAAGAAAATTGATTTTTAATTTTTTTTTTGGTGAATAGTGATATCTTTTTGGATTTTGGAATAATTTTTTGGCTTTTTGACTTGTAGTTGGATGTGATATTTGTGAAAAAAAAAAGTGAAATGATTAGGATTTGATGTGACATTTTGTCTTATTGACTATTTTAGTCCTTTTTTTTGTGTGGATTTTAGCCAAAAAAAAGAGCCCAAATTTGGTTTTCCAAACACCGCCATAGTGTGATTAATTATATTTATATATCAATAATGATGGATATTACCTATATATTAAAATTTTTTCACAAAATTTTCATACATAAAAATATAATTTGTTGTAGTCCTTTCATTTTCAACAAAACCATCACTATTGTTCTCATAAATTTAGAAATGCCATTGACATTTTCTTTTAAATATTATTTTTGTTTAAAATTTTATTTATATACATATGTAAAAAAAAAAAAAATTGTAAATCCAAAACCCAGGGGGGCACGTGATCCCTTGGCCTCCCGTGTGGCTCCGCTAATGAATTAAAAAATATACTGAATTTTTTTTTGAATTTGTTAGTATTTAGTGAATTTTTAAAAAATATTTTTCACAAATTTTATACTTTTTAAATAGGATATCTGATGGAACATCTTAAATTTTAAAGTAAAATTATACTTGACTTTTCTTGAGGGTCGAAAAAAAAAAACATTAAGTCTCACCGTTTTAATATCATTATGTTGAGCTTTCTCAGGGTTTTAATTCACATAACATTTAGCCTTATTTTCATCAATAATTTGTTAATTATATGAATGAAAAAAATTATATTATCATTTTTTATATAAAAATATATATTTTATATTGTTTATTTTTATATTTACACATTATCTGCATTAATTTCGATCCATTTAACTATATTAAAAGAAAATCAAAACTGTATAACTTACTATATTTTGTTTAAATTTTAGTGGAAGTATAATTTATCCAAAATTTTACTCTCCTGAAACTCTAGCTTGAAGTATTCAAAGCAAGTGCGGGGGAACATTGAACAACAAGAGCCCTCTCTGACTTCGGCCCCAAGTTTTTGATGAAAATAAGGATTTCCAAATTTTTGTTCTCCGATTTACCCCGACTTTTTTTTGTTCCATAATTTATGCATGGAGTTCAGGACAAAGCACCTAATCAATGTATAAATAAGAAGGATAATGAAGTGCTGGCGATAGAAAAACCTACTTAATGAAAGAGATCAAAATTAATATAAATAATATAAAAACATAAAAATACATAAGATAAAATATATATTTTATTGTAAAAGAGATGACAATGTATATTTTTTTCCATTCATACGACTAACGAATTTATAATAAAAAGAAAATTAAAGTGTTATATGTATTAAATTTTTATAGGAATGTAATGAAATAATACCAAACTTGTGGAAGTGTAATTTACCCCAAAAAATTGAATTGGGATAGGGCGGTTCACTGCCCCAGAGCTCTCTCCTTCCATAAATAGTAGTGGTACATCTATATAATTTCTTCTCTATAAACCCTAGAATGACATAGTAAGGTTGGCTGGAAGGTTTTGAGAGAAGAGAAAAGTGTAGGAGTGTAAGTCATTAATTTACCTTTTTCTTGCCACGTAAGAGATTTGTATGAGTATTTTTCTTATCCTAAATTTTGTATTGGGTAATTACAAGATTTGCTTAAAATATAAATTACTTCTTATGGTTATGAAAATTACATCCCATCTTTTTAAATTTTTAATCGCATATCAAATGATATATTTTGTTAATAAATCATGAAATTAATTAATAGTTCTTAATTACATTAAATTTTTTTTGTAATTAATTCAAGTAATTTTATGAAAGAGTTGTCAGAAATTTTATTTTTTTTAAATTTAGTTAAATAAAAAATTGTGACAATGGGTATTTATAATTTTTAAAAGAAAAATTCTAAATATATATAAAATTCATACAAAATACTTGATAAGAATGATGTGACAATGATATTATTGTAAATAAATTTATATTTAATAGTATTTTATTTTAAAGCGAAAAGTTTACAATGAGTCATGTATGAAAATTATGTATGATTTTTTTGTTTTTGTTTTGTTTTGTTTTGTTTTGTTTTTAATAGCATCACAAACAAAAGTAATTTAAGCAAATTTAGGGTTGTATTTGTAATTAACCCTGTTGTATTTGTATGCAACAGTGGCAAACCCCAAACCCTAAATTTTCTCTGTATGGTTCTGCTGCCATTGATTTCTTTAAACACAAAAAAAAAAAGCCCTAAAAAAAACCCTAAACTCTCTTTGGTAAAAGTCTTGTTGGTTGATTGGTAGAGAAGAGTGAAGGAGGTGGTGTCTCATGGCGTATTGCCATCAGCGTGATTTCATGTTCTGCGACCGGTGTGGAACTATGCTATCTTTCGATTCTACTAAGTATGCTCGCTGCCCTCTCTGCAAATTCAAACGAAGACTCAAAGGTATGGTCTTTAATTTATTCTTGTTCATTTCTCTAATCACTCTTTTTTTTTTTTTTTTTGACTGTTAATTGTTCTTCTGCAATGTCATTAGCATCTTTTACAAGCTGTTTTTGGTGATGGGTTTTTGATTAAATCAGTTTTAAACCACACATGAATATTCTTTGTTGGGTTTAATAATATTTGATTTAATTGTTGGTTTCTAGGTGGTATTTTGGGTTATAATATTGGTAGCCCAAGTAAATTCCATGAATAATTTGATAAATTCTAGGTGTATATTGTAGAGCTTCTCTACTTTGGGTCCTCATTCTGAGTAATGCTTGCAAAATGTTTCAGAAGTTATATCATAATATGGGGGAATTGTTGCTTTCTGATTTTTCATGAAGGCGGTATTTTTGCTTGTCCATCTGCCCTGAAGTTTATCTAATAACTTACTGTTGCTTTTTTCAGAGATTGCTGGAAAAGAAATATGTTACACTGTCACTTCCGAGGTATGCCTTTGATGCAATTTCTCATTTGAGAAGTTACGATTTGCTGCATATATCTGCAGTTAAGTTGCTTATTGAATATTGAAAAAATATGTAGTGTAAGCCACATCACAGATGCACTTGGCCAAACATTGAGAACATGTGGATTACTACGTGCGAGCATGTGTCTGTATTATTGTCTCATATGGGAAATGCATTATTTTTTGAAATGTTGAATATGTTTAGCTGATGCATGAAAATCTGTGATGTTATGATCAAATCAAAATTCAAAGGAAAGTGGAAAATACCTTGAAGACAAATAGAATGGGATAAAAGCATATGAAGGATAACAGTGGAAGATAAGTCTATAAACAAGCACTTGACACAAATTGTGGATGGTGTCATGTAATTTTCAAATGAGAAAACTCAACCTCATTAGTGGAGGGGACAATATCCACAAATTGATTTCTCTTGCTTAAAAGGATGCATAAGTTTGTACTCTTTTCTTGATATGTTACATATACTATGTTTTCGATTATCTCTTTGTCATAAAATGTTTATAATGTTAAATTAAGATGGTAAGATAGTATTTTGAGAAAACAGTGGTCATTTTCTTATGTGTGGGTGTGTGGAATGTAAAAAGATCAAAAAATATTCAAAATTGGGAGACAATGCAACGTGTAATGTGCATACAACACCTAGGGTCAACAACTACATACAATTATTCTGAAAATCTTGAGAAGGATTTCAGTAGAAGTAAAAAACTTTCAAACAAAAATAATTGTACACCTCACCTCAACTTATTGTACTTAAATTTGTCAGTTGAGGGCTCCTCTCTGCTCTAGTGTCTGCTTGTCCCTCTCTGTTCATGCACACATTAAAGAAAACACAGAAGTTCTGTTCCTATTGTACCATGCTCAAACCCCTTTCCCAGGCAGTTAGCTAGTCCTTGTTCCAACAATCCCATCAATACTTTTGCCGAATCTCACATCTCCCTGAACCACCATAAAGAATGCAAAGTGAAGACTCCACAATTCGAAAGTCGCATGACAATTCACAAACATTTTTGCTCCGCTGCCTTTTTGCAGATTCAACAGATATTTGCTACAAGATGTCCCTATTTGTAAATTTGACAAATTACATCCGAAACGGCCATCTACAAAGAAAAAGCCACTTCGGAGGGGACTAATTTCTTCCAAATGCCATTCCACCAAAACTTGGGCTCATCCCCCACCGCCACAAATCATCCTCTTGAATGCCTTCCTCACAACCTCAATTTCCACAGAGAAATGCCTTTCAAACTTTCCACCCTCCCAAACTTCTTTCCGTATGCTTTTAAATTGCTAACATGATATGCCCACTCTCCATCTTTATTAGACTTCCAAACATGTAGATGAGTGTAACTTCCTTATCTCATGAACTGGAAGTGTTGAGTCCAGTGTTATTAAAGGTGCGCCTAGGCGTGCTCCTAGTCCCATCCAAGCCCAAGGTTTGCGCCTTTTAGTGTTCCAGATTAGGCGACTTCGATAAGGCGCGCCTAAGCGTGTGCCTAGGCTCAAGTCCCGTCCAAGCCCATGGTTTGTGCCTTGAAGTGTTCTAGTCCAGACGACTGTGATAAGGGGCCTGATTGGCCCAAGGCTTGCGTCTTGAGGGTTTTTTTTATTATTACTTTAATTGGTTTTGTTTAAAGTCTAACCATTGATTTAATATGGTGTAGCTACAGAAGATCCTTACTCTTATTACAGATGCCAATACATTGGACATTCAACTCCAAATCAATGATAGAAGAAAAATTAGCCCTAATTCCTAATCTCCAAAAAACACTAAATGTTTCATAATTCATTTTGTTTATATTGAACCCTAAATTATTTGTTTATATTAAATTATATATTTTTTTTTTCCGTACAAGGTGTGCCTCACTCCTTGCCTTGCTCCTTGAGCCTAGGCCCCAGGAGACCTTGGCATCTTGGTGCACCTATCGCCTTTAATAACATTGGTTGAGTCAATCTATTGATCCTTTTTGGTTGAGATTATTGGACGCATAATTACATTCTCATATGCTAACTACACCAGGACCTTGTTGCAACAGTAGATGTTAGCAGTATCAGATCAATCTATCATGAAATTTTTCTTTAATTACCCACCTTTTATTGATGCAATCATTTCTTTTTCATATTTATCATATGTCTATCTCTATTATTTGTAGGATATTAAAAGGAATCTGGGCATAGTGTCATTGGATGATTTTGAGGGAGAGCAGCAAAAGAAACAAATGGTAAGTGCATATTTGTAGTAGTGAACTCCATGCATAGTGTTTTAGGTATCTGATGTAAATTTTTTCGTGTTGAATTTATATTAATAGGATCACAGTATAAAATGTAAAAAGTGCCAGCACTTGGGGCTCTATTATATTACTAGACAGGTAATCCTCCCTACAGCTATTGTGCATAATACTTTTTTTGTTTGTTTGTTTTTTTGTCAACTTCATTTAGGTTTCTTCTTTTTCTGTTTAAATTTTATATTTTGGGACTCCACTTGTTGATCATACTTCATCTCTTTCTCTCAACAGATTAGATCTGCTGATGAAGGACAGACTCTTTTCTATGACTGCCCCAATTGTGGTTATAGCTATAATGAGAACTCATGAAAGCAACGATGGGAAACTGTTTTAGGCCCTACAAATTTATCTGTACTTGGTAATTTAATTTTAGTAGAGTTTTGGACAACTGCCTACAAGTGTTGATGTTTGTAGTATGTCAGTGTTATATTTTTGCTTCTCTGTGTTTTTGTTCATTCTGGTAAAGTGTTCTTCTTCCTCTCTTTTTTGTTGTTGTTGTTGTTGTTCTGGGTAAATTATGATTCTATTTCACTAGCAAAGCCGCCAAAAAGAAAAATGAAAAAGAAGAAAAAAAAAAAGGATTGTTACAGTGTCATACCCCTGGAAAACTAAAAAAACAAATAGAAAAGCTTATCACAGACTACTTCTTACAAGATGTCAACATAACAAAACAAAACAGAGAAAGACCAACTAGGAAAATTCCTTATAAGACATCAAACATAGAAAACTAAACAAATCCAACAAGGAAAATGAAAACTAATCTTTGGTTTTAGTTTTCTAAATTCAGTTTTCTGAAAATTGAATTTTTTTTTTTCGTGTTTTTTGGTTTTTAGTGAATATTTTTTAAATTTTTAGTATTTTTTTTACTTTTTTAGATGTATCTTACTTAGATGTATCTAAATAGTAAAATATTTGTGAAAAAATATTTTAAAAAATTAATAAATACACAAAAATATTGAATTTTCTTTTTTTCTTTTTTGTTGTTGTTGTTGTTGTATTTTTTGTATGTTTTGTATTTTTGGTATTTAGTGAATTTTTTAAAGATTGTTTTCACAAATATTATACTTTTTAAGTGTATTAATGTTAGGTGTGGCTAAAAATTAAAAAAAATTGCTTAAAATATTAAAAAACAATTCAGTGAAAACAAAAAAATATGGAAAATGAAAAGTAAATTTTCTAAAAAGTGAATTCTGAAAACTGAAACTAAACAGAGTGAATACTATTTTTAGCTTTTCATGATAAGAGTAAGGGATCTCCCGATCCATAAAGACTTGCCCATTCTGCATATTACTTTTAATCCCCTTAGAGAATAGGCTCTAACTCTTATATTCAGAATCAGATCCTGGTGTCGAGCTTTCTGCTTGAAGACTTTATCGTTCCTTTCTAACTGTATTTGATGTAAAGCGCGCGCTAGAGAAAGTTTGGTTATGACATTACTCAAATTCGTACCATTTTCTTGAGAGAGAGAGCTCACTGAAGTTGCCGTGACCAGCCCATAGTATCTCTATTTATATGATTCAATCTAAGCATTTTACACCAAAGATCTTTGGCAAATTTATAGAAGAAGAAAACATGTTCATGACTCTCATCCACAACACTACAAAGACTGCATTTAGGATCAACCAGCATGCCCCAATTTAAGAGTCTATCTTTAGTTGCTAACGCCTGCCAGCAGATGAGCCAATGGATAAATGCTCATTTAGGAACTTGCGCTTTAAACCAGACTATATGATACCTCCTTCACTGATCTAAGGGTCTCCAAAGCAGATTTAGAGGAATAGGTACCACTGGTTGAAGGCAGCCATGCAATCTCATCATTTCTTGCTGGATTAGGAAGAAGGTTTGGAGGAGTTAAGGTAATGACTTGTTGAATAGCTCTATTCCTCATTCCATCAACAGTCACTATTTCAGTAACCTTTGCATCCAGAGCTCTGCCAATTTTTTGTACAATTCTATCCCCAAACTGCTGATAGAGAGGGCCCATAGGATGCCAATTGTTAAGCCATAAAAAAGTAGATTTTCTTCCATTACCTATTTTGTGCTTAATAAATGGCTGTCCAATCTCTCTTAGCTTGAAAACTTTCCTTGTTGTACAGGATGACTGATTAGGAGGGTTCTATAAACCAAAAGCATTGGTCTTTTATTATTATGTATGGATGCATCCAATTGATCCAAAGAGAGTTATCTTTCTTATTAGTGGTCCATAGAAGTTTTAACATATTAACTGTAGTCCAAACTTTAAGCTTCCTGAAGCCCAATACCCCTTCTTTCTTGGGTGCACATATGTTATCCCACTGAATTTTAGCATCTGTTTGCTTCAAATTTGTCCCAGTCCATAGAAAAGCTTTAATCATGCTTTCTATATCCTCTAAGATTCTCTGGGGAAGGATAAAAAGAGAGCTCCAATAGATTCGTGTAGTATACAAGACTGATTGCATTACCTGAGCCCTCCCCCCATATGATATCAACTTATTTGTCCAGGATTGAATTCTAGCATATATTTTGTCCTTCAACTGGATGCAATCCTCATATTTCAACCTTGTAAATATAAGAGTGATCCCCAAGTATTTCACTGGGAGTTTCCCTTCAGGAATTGGTAAGATTGATAATTGCTCACTCGTGAAGATTTGGTTGGAATCCTGGCCAGAGGTGGAATTGTTCCAGAGTGTCCTTGATAACAGACTAGTTATCTGCACCACAAACCACAAAGAGATCATCTGCAAAAGCTATATGTGTGATGTTCAAAAGTTGACACTTGGGGATGTGAACTATCCATGGCTGATATTATAGTTAAAGAGAGCAAAAAGACCTTCCATTACTAGAAGAAAAAGATCAGGAGAAATAGGATCCCCTTGCCTTAACCCCTTTTGCCCCTTGAAGTACCCCTCCAACTCCCCATTCACAACAACAGAGTAGCTAGCAGTAGTTACACATTGAAAAATCCAATTGGTGAATTTATCTGGGAAATCCATGGCAACCATAATTTTGAACAAAAACTCGCAACTGACAGAATCATATGCTTTCATGGTATCTATCTTTATGGCACATCTAGCAGGGAAGTCATTTCTATGATAGTTTCTTACTAACTCTTGCATCGATAGAATGCTATTGGTGATAGACCTGCCTTTAACAAAGGCAGATTGGGTTGGGCTAATAAGATTGGCCAGAGCAAGTTGAAGTCTGCTTACCAGAAATTTTGAAATACATTTGTACTGAACATTGCTACAAGATATAGGCCTGAAATCCTTCATGGTGTTTGGTCTATCTATCTTGGGGGTCAGAGTTACATTAGTGGCATTCCATTCTTTTGGCATAAAACCATTGGTAAAGAAAGCTTGGACAGCTTTGGAAACATCTTCACTCACAATATGCGAATTTTTGTGACAAAAAGAAGCAATATACCAGCCAGGGCCAGGTGCTTTATCTCTCTTGATTGAAAACATTGCCTTTTTAACTTCTTCATTAGAAAGTAGAGCAATTAAGGCATCCTTAAAAAGCTATAGTACTTTTGCCAAATTCAAATGTTCAGTACATTCCTATCAGGTTTCATCAGGGAATTTTGATTTCCAAGCAAGTGTTTATAGAATCTAACATCTACCTCCTTGATAGCTTTAGGTTCCACCAATCTATTGCTAGTCAGAAATGCTGAGAATTTTGTTTCTCATCCTATAAGCCATTTTCTAAAACTTAGTATTACTGTCACCTGAAGGAAGCCACTACACTTAAGACAATGTACTTTGCCAAAGCTTCTTTCTCAGCTAAATGCTTGTCCTCATCATAAGAATTGTTGTGGTACCTTTCCTGCAACTTATCAAAGATTATCTTTTGCTTTCAGAACATTGGCATAGATACCACTATAGAATTTCTGGTTCGACTCTTTCAAAACAGGCTTCAATCTTTTCAGCTACAAAGATAACTTCAACATTGCAGATCCTTCCGCTGTTGGAGACCATGAATTGTGCTAAACATCCTTAAAATCCTTGTGTCATCCAAAAATAGAAATTTTGAAAGGTTTTCTGGGGAACCAAAACCATTTAGAAGTTAATTCTTCCATTTCAATATCCTCCAAACAAGAGTTAAAAAACATTTATAGATCCCTATAAAGTCCAATCCAGATGGGTATGGTGGCTAGAGTTGGCAGACATCTTGGCAAAGACAAAAAAAGGTAAGATGAGAATAATTCTAGGTTTACAAGAAGGAAGTTTATCAGGAAGAACAAGACCTCAAGAAAGCAAATATTTTCGTACAGGCCTAATTGCCAAAGACCTAGAGGAAATGCTTGAAAGAGAGGGCACAGTGGACATAAAATTCTTTGATTTCATTTCTTGCCTGTTACTGCGTGATAACAAATTTCATTTATTGATCGGATTTGATCAGAAAGGAAGGGCATTTTCTTGTCCCACCTGGCTAGGAATTAGGTTAAAATAAAACGAAAGAATTTGGTACTTCAACCTCTTTTCTAGTGGTGGGTAGGACACTGCCATATCTATGTGTTCAGCATCCAACCTCTCAGCAGCAGTTCTTGCAACGTAAAAATCTCCTAGCAGAATCCAAGACTCAGCATTCACTATGCTATAAAGATTCCTTAACTTGCTCTAAAGCAATATTCTTCTTGAAGGATCATTAGCACCATATACAACAAATATACACAGAGATTGCCCAGATTCCTTATGAATGTATCTACAAGATATAACCAGGGGAGTCGCATCCCACAAGAAGGTATTCCAAGTGAAAAATGATTCTAGCAACAATTCTGGTATCAACATGACACCTCAGAACATGGCTGAGGTGGTTGATGAGCTCCACTGGTGCCCCAGTGGTGGGTCTCTTCCTATGGATTGGGTTAAATCAGGTCGGCAACCGGCTATTCCGGGACCTGGGCCTACGGATATAGTGATGACATCTCAGAACATCCTTTTGTATAGCTCAAAAAAAAAAAAAAAAACAATTCTGGTATCAACATTATTCAAAAAAATCAGAGTCCTGTGGTAAAATGTTTTCCATAACTAGAGGATGGGCACGTGTGTTGTACGTTGCACTTAATTTTTCATCAACTATTAATACTGTAATTATGTTTCTTAAATTAACATGTGATATGTATACAAAGTATGGAGACTTGTATGGGTAAATTGATTGTATCCAAAATACAATTAAGAAAGAAATGAATACATACTTGGCTAAAGAATTTAAATAATAAATAGGAAATTTTATAAACATAAATATTAATTTATAAGTAGATTGTTAATATTACAATCTTATTTTAAACAATAAACAATAAACAGATTCTTTAAATATATAGTATTATGTAAATATTTTTCTATCTACTTCTCACTTTAAAATTGAGTAATACAATTGAAGGTATGAAATTAATTGCACAATTACATAATTTTGTTTAATAGTTCATCTCATAATACAAATTTATTAAATTCACTATTGTATATTATTTGTATACTATTGGTGTAAGAAAGCATTAATATCAATATGTAATATATTTTTATACATCAAAAGTTGTTGAGTCTCATTTCCTATACAACAAATATCTTGCATGATAAAAAATATAACACTAGTCATTAGTATATTTTCATTTATGTAGTAAATGTGTAATAGTTCTTTTTAAAAAATGAAATGATATCGTAACTTAAAATTTCGATCAATATAAGAATTTCATAATTATTTTCACGATATTTATAGGTCCATACTTATAAGTGTTTGCAGGGTCACTTTTATGAAATTGTCAAATTATATAACTTATTATGACATTTGTAAGTAATTAGCATATAGCAAAAATTAATCGAAACTTTTTATTTGATATACTTACTTTCTGTATCATTGAGTTGATGTGATAATATTTGAGTATCATTTGTTTTTTTTTTTTTTTTTTTTTTTTATAATTTGACTAAAACAAGTGCATGAGGTACATTATTTTTCTTGAATTTCACAACAAATAGGATAATTCTTGCTTTAACTCATTTAACTTTGCTTGGAGAGTATGTTATAATAGATCTTCTATAGTTTTTGTTTCACCATCTTCTTATTTTTCTTCTTACTCACAATTATAACTCATTATAATAAAGGGGTATTTTTTTTAAGGTCCCTGATATTATGATTTTACATTATAAAGGACATCAAATATTTTCATGATGTCTAAGGTCCCTCAACATCAATCCAGAGAAAATTGATCCAGAGAAAATTGGTCCAGAGAAAATTCAAGTCAGAGAAAATTGGTCCAGAGAAAATTCAAATCAGAGAAAATTGGTCCAGAGAAAATTCAAGTCAGAGAAAATTGGTCTTCCAAGTCAGAGAAAATTCAAGTCATGATATCTAAGGTCCTTCAATATCAATCCAGAGAAAATTCAATCCAGAGAAAATTCGATCCAAAGAATTTCTCTGGACAAATCACAGAAAAAATTTCAAAATTCTCTGGACACATCACAGAGAAAATCTCACCAGAGAATTTCTCTGGATTCAACCCAGAGAAATTTCCCTCTCCACTCTAGTGAGATTTACTCAACCCCTAGAGAAAATTCTTAGTTGTTTTATGACCACAGACCAGCTCAATTTGAGGACTGTATTGACAACAATAAACAATGTACTTTCATGTTTAAACAAGTCAAAAACGTTTGGATGCACAAGTAATATACCATTAATAGAAGATTAAAAAATGAACCAGTTAAAACATGTATCTGGAGAGAATTTCTCTGAATGAGAATTTCTCTAGAGAGAATGAACCATTCCTGAATTTCTCTGGAGAGAATGAGAGATGAAATCGAACTGCTTGAAGCTTGACATTTCCTTCCTACCATCTCCTTCAACCTCTGCTCAAACAGACCACTGTTTCTCAGCGAATTCAACGCCACCAATCCACCGAATAATTTCTCGTTGAAGAAAATCTGAGCCTTCTCTCTCTCTATATCAAGAGACCCAGCTTCTTCTTCCTCAAGCAGCTCTGCTTCAGGTTTGCTCATTGCCGACTGTTGCAACTCCAGACACGTCGACACCGCAACCCAAGCCGCTGGCTCACACCGATACCATTCCAGCTCGCCAATCATCACCGTTTTTGCCAACCTACTTGTCAACAGGGCGACAACTCGGCGGCACAGCCTACCAGCCTCATCAACTCGTTCACGGCAGTCAGTGTACTGTATTATTAGCAACAGCAATGCTCACTGGTTTGCATACTGTGTTATTAGCAGCAGCAATGCTCACAGGTTTGCATCGCTAAGGTCCCTGTTTGGTTTGCATCGCTAAGGTCCCTGTTTGGTTTGCATCGCTTTGTCAATTTCAGCTCGGTCGTGGGCCTGCCACGCCGATCTCAGACCACACCAATGCTCACTGGTGCTGCTTCCTCACGGTTTCGGTTTGTATTGTTCTTGGCTACTCTCTCTCATGAGCGTGGCCTTCAAATCTGTAAGTTTTTTGCATGTCACTGAGCTAGTTTCCAGCATCACCATCCGATTATCATTTTCTGAGAGAAGAGGCGAGGCGTGAGTCTAAGAGAGAGAAGAGAGAGAGAGAGGTGAAGGTTTGAAGCTTATACCAAATTTCTCTGTGATACATGAGCGTGGGATTGAGGGACCTTAGATATCATAAAATAATATTGTGGATCTCTTCCATTACTAAAATTGGAAGAGGGACCTTAGACTAATTTTCCCTATAATAAAAATATTTTTATAAGTAAGAGTTTGAGGTGATATCATATTATTATGAATTTCAAATCTATTTTTTCCTAATAATGTGATTTTTTTCCTATGCGGGAAAAGAAGTATAATTATTGTTGTGATGGAGATGTTTTACAAAGTCTTGATTTGTTATTGAAAGTATTTGTTGTAAACACTTGTTTGCATGACATGTATGTGCATATGTATTGAACATAAGTTAATAAAAGAATAATACACAATTCTACAATTTTTTTCTAACAAATATAACTATATTCCTAAATACATGTTAGAAAATTAAAGTATCCGATAGTAATATAACATTACAAATTGACAATGTATGAATACAGTAACATATATAAATTCACATTTATATTTTTTTTATATATATATTTATATAGGTAGGCATTGACATATATAAGATATTACAAAAGTAATATGTGAAATGTTTTGTAACAATATAATATATGTAACAATGAGAAGTTAATTATTCATAATTAAATAGTTGGTCATAATGTAGATGTTAAGAGTTACATTTTTGTGTGTGTGCACAATTTTGTAATTAGATTATTAAATTTACATAAAAATTGAAAGAAATTTGTGAATAATTTGTGTAAAATTAGAGATTAGTGAATAAATATTTACAAATAAAAAAGTTTATAGTGTCTGATTTGATTTGTTTTTTCAAACTTTTGTTTTGAATATTTTGGTTTTCATGTTTTTTGACTTTTGTTTTCTTTTTAGATTAGCTTTATTTAATACTTTATTTTTGTTTTAGATTTAGGTTCACTTACTTTAAATAAACTTAAAAAATAATTTGTTGTGTATTCTTTTTGATAAAAAAAAATATTAATATCAAATAATAATAATAAAAATATATATAATAAAAAGCAATACATGTTTACAAATATTTTACTTCTTAATTCTATTTAAATTATTAGATATTAGATTTTCATGTAAAAGTATAATTTAAATATAAAAATAAAGAAATTCTAGTATCTTTAATCATCAAAATTGAAAAATATAAAAAATCAAAAATTGAAAAATAGATTTAATAATCAACGAAAGTGGTTCTTGTTTAGAATTTTGACATCATACCTTGGTTATTAAAGTATCATGTAAACTATTACAGTTCATAAAATATAATTTACAAAAAAAGTGTGTGAAGATGACTTACGAGATTTTCAGATGCAACACAAATCTCTATTTTAAAAACGCATATGCTCTTCTCTGTCTACATTCAAACTAATGCATACATACAACTTTAAGGTTCAACCAAAATTATTCACAGTGATTTGATCCATAATGGATAATTGTAAATATTATGTATATCAGAATAGAAGCAGACATAATCAATAAAAAAGAGTAATTATTTTTTTGTTCTTCAATCATCATCAATTTAAAAAATAGGAAGACTGTTATTTTTTTGATAAGAAGAGAGACGATTTATTTATATTTATATAAGATTTTTAGAAGCAAATATATCGTAATAAAGAGATAATTAATTTATATACGACTCTTCATAACTTTTAAAAAATATAAGAAATTTGAAAGAATAAAATTGAAATTTGAAAAAAATATATATATCAAACTCTTCAAAATAATAGATAATAGATAATAGATAATAGATGGAGGAAATGTTTAGCTTCCGTACTTTGGTCTAGTACCAAACAGTAGAAGAATTGGTTCGTACTATGAATTAACCTTCGAACTTGTAACTGCTTACCGGGGTCAATGGACCCCTAATATTCCAAGCTCCAATATTCATCACCTTTTGGGCTTGGCTTTCGTCCCTCCCCCTTCTTTTCCCGCGAGGTTTTTTCTTAACTTTCGTACCCTGTGCTCTACCCACAGATTTGGTAGAATCAGTTTCTTGAACTAGAGAAGCTTCCTCCTCAACCATGTCTAAAAATTGATTGTCAGGAATATCCGTAGAAATGCAAGTAGGGATGTCAATATACCCTTCACCATTACAACAAAAAGGTTCACTTTACCTCTTATAATTTGATTTATGTGCGGATCTCTCCCTTCTCATTTAGAAATAATTACACAACTCTCATTTGGTTTATGGACTAAAATGCATAGTTACTATTTCCATTTAAACTAACCGAATGTGTAATACACACACCTCTTTTGAATGTGGGTATGAACACAACCTTTTTTTAAAACTAAAATATCATTAAAGTTTCTTAAAATAACTAAAGTGTCAAAAGTGGTTCAATCATTAGGCCACTTAGACTGTCGCTTAAGACCCAAAAAAATATTTTCACAAAATTTTTATTGTCAAAGGCCCTAACTTTTCATAGGTTTATTTTGATGTTTAGTCTAAGACCTCCAAAAATCTTGAGTCGTTATTGGTGCCATTCTTCTTCTCCATGGATCTTCTCTCCAGCAAACTCTCTTTCAAAAAGTATATGCAGTTGTTGAAGACAGTAAAAAGAAGAGATTTTACATTCTCTTATTGAGAGTCCAAAATAGTGGCAATCAATTACAGAACTTTCAATTCCTGTGCTACCTCCATTGCCCAAGGAAGGCCCCAAAAAATCTCGATTTGATGACCAATGGTGGGTGGCTTTGATTTCTTTGTTCAATTTTTGTTGAATATTTGGCTGATTCATTATGGTTGGTGGTGGGTTTGATTACCTTGATTATGTTATTGAGAGGGGAAAATCCAATGAGCAGAATGAGCCGAGCTATGTGTGCAATTGAGGGGAATTTACACTGAACAAAAGACTGAACTACATGTGGAATGGGCAGACCTAAGGATAGTCCGAGCTAATGACACTGTCCTCTGTATAGACCGAGCAATATTTGGCCGAGTCGCGGTTGACCGGTTATACAACTCGAAGCTGAGCCGATTGATAGAAGTTGGTAAACGGCCTTGTGCCTAGTTATGGGTAACATGGCAAGAGTCGCTACGTGGCCCAATTAGAGTGCGAGGAGAAAAATTTGCCAGTAGTTACGCGTCAATACTGTTTGGTAGTTTGGCCAAATGTTGTTTGGCAGTATTGACGTGTACACGTGTAAGGAATAGAGAGGGTAGTACAACCATGCGTCCAGAAAAAGAAGAGCAGAGTGGTGCACGCAGAAGCGATTTAAACTGTGCGGCGCCTCCATACAATAGGTCTGGAACATCTGGTTATCAGAGCTACCTATCCATTTGTCTCTCCCTCTTCTTCTTCTCTCTTAGTGTGCTAACTTGATCATCAGAGGTTTTTTCCGGCAGCACACCGCTGGATAGCTCACTGTTTTGCATGCTCAGGTCACTTGAAAAAAAGCGAAGCTTGGACACGAGGAGTACGGAAAGTAATAAATATTTGCTTCCCGTACAATTGGCGCCATCTGTGGGAATCCGATAGACAAAATCTTGTCCTCTAATCTTTTCCGGTCATCTTTTATGGCGAACAACGACGACATTTCTCTGTCCACCATCGATGGCATCACGCCAGAGTCTATTTGGCGCAGAGATGGCCTGCTTGCCATTCTAACAATGGTTGGTTTGGAGACCTCTGCGCGAGGACTTTCCAGAGATGCGCGGGACAAGTGCACAAGGAATTCTGGGCGCTCTGTTAGCCCAAAAGAGCGTCGCCAACGGCGAGACTTACATACTTAGCACCTGGAAGATAGGCTGAGAGACCAAGATACCGTCATCAAGAAGATGACAACAGAGATGGAGACCATAAAACGCCAAATGAAAGGAAATGGCGTTGTTGGAGTGGAAAACCATAGTGAGCACGCCCATTCTTGCCATTCCGACGATCAGAATAGACGCCGCACCCCTTCACTCTTCGTCACGAGGAGCTTCAGAGCTAAAGACTACGTCGCGCGGGCGACGACATCTCGTGCGCAGGACATCAATTACCACCCCTCATGTCTGACGACGGCGTCGAGATATTCACGCTTTGACCATTCGAAAGACCTAAGGGATGCGTTGGAAAAGCACGCTTGTTGGCGGGAAGCGCAAAGGGTGCCTGCACTGCAGCGGTTGGCCTCTATACAGCGAGCCAGTGAAGAGGTCGCCATGCCACCACCACGCTTGGCGGCACACGCGCTACCAGACAGAGAGTTAGCAAGGTTAAGCGCCATCCCTTTTTCTATAGAGATCGAGAACACACCTCTCCTTCTCGGGTTCCATTAGCCAAAGTTCATGCTTTATGACGGAAAGACCGATCTATACATGCACGTAAGCCACTTTCGGCAGGTTATGGCTGGGCACAGGCGAAACGATGCGCTTATGTGCTTTGTTTTTCCATAGAGTTTGGATGAGTTGGGCCTGAAATGGTTTGAGAGGCTGCCAGAGGAAAGTATCGAGAGGTGGCAACAATTGGTAGAGGCATTCATAGCACGGTTCAAGACCAACACTTAAACACCCAAAGAAGTCAACCACTTTTTGGGAATCAAGATGGAAACATGCGACTCCTTGAAGACGTACAATGCCAAATATTGGGAGACATTCAACGAGATATATGAATGCCCTACAAAGTTGGCTATCACCCAATACAAGCACAGTCTTCCAATCGAACATGGGCTGAGGGATGCGCTCACGATGAATCAACCCACAACAATGGAGCTGTTGATGCAAAGGATTAACGAATACATCAAAGTTGAAGATGACATGGTTGTGGCTACTGTGAAGACAAACTTAGTAGTGACGGACAAAAGAATCGTGGGAAAAGTCAATGTAGTTGGAAAAGAGGATGGTTGTGCAAACAACCATGTAAGAGATCTGGGGAATTCGGTTTTGGAAGACGTCAATAAGAAGGTCAAGGAAAAGGGGCATAAAACTTGAAGAATATAAATGGCCGATCTATTTCAGGAACGCCGAATACTTCCAATATGAAGTTTTATTCTTAGTTTTACTTTTGTAACCCTTTCTACTATTGACGTAATGAAACAAGTAGACCGTTTTTTTAGAATTGTTGTATTTTCATCCCACCAAGCAGATTTAGCGCGGTCCAAGGGATAACTGATGATCATTTTTATGGGAAGATCAAAATTCCTTGCTGAGTGAATTTTGCTCGGCAAGAGGTTTGTTGATGGTTTTGATCAACTTTGGAATTCCTTGCCAGGTGGATTTTGTTCAGCAAGAGGTTTGTTGATGGTTTTGATTAACTTTGAAATTCCTTGCCGGGCGAATTTTGCTCTGTAAGAGGTTTGTTGATGGTTTTGATCAACTTTGAAATTCTTTGCCCGGCGAATTTTGCTCAGCAAGAGGTTTGTTAATGGTTTTGATCAACTTTAGAATTCCTTGCTGGACGGATTTTGCTCGGCAAGAGGTTTGTTGATGGTTTTTATCAACCTTGGAGTTCCTTGCCGAGCGAATTTTGCTTGCCAAGAAACAAGTTTCCGAGCTGACCTTGCTCGCCAACTTTGGAGTTCCTTGTCGAGCTGATTTTGCTCGCCATGAAGCAAGTTGCCGAGCTGACCTTGCTCGTCAACTTTGAAGTTCCTTACCGAGCTGATTTTTGCTCGCCAAGAAGTAAAGGGTCGAGCTGACCTTGCTCGCCAACCTTGGAGTTTCTTACCGAGTTGATTTTGCTCGTTAAGAAGCAAGTTGCCGAGCTGACGTTGCTTGTCAACTTTGAATTTCCTTGCCGAGTGGATTTTGCTCGCTAAGAAGCAAGTTACTGAGCTGACCTTGCTCACCAGCTTTGAAGTTCCTTGCCGAGCTGATTTTTGCTTGCTAAGAAGCAAGTGGCCGAGCTGACCTTGCTTGCCAACCTTGAAGTTCTTTGCCAAGCTGATTTTGCTCACCAACAAGCAAGTGGCCGAGCTGGAGCTGAGCTGGTTAAGTGGTTAACACGAAAGCCGAAGAACATTTTGAAAAATTGGAGCTATAAAGATTTGTGTAGCAGTGCAGCGCGGGCCTCGAAAACAAGTGATAAGACTTAATTGAGCTATCATGAAGCTTGATGACAAACCGAGCTAAAATGAAGATTATACAAGAATAAAGTAATCCCAATCAGGTTGTAACCGATGGGATTAAGAGGCAATTGAGAGGGGAAAATCCAATGAGCAGAATGGGCCGAGCTATGTATGTGTTCGGTCGAGAAGTGTGGCCCGAGCTATGTGTGCAATTGAGGGGAATTTACACCGAATAAAGGACCGGACTGCATATGGAATGAGCCGACCTAAGAATAGTCTGAGCTAATGACATCATCCTCTATATAGACCAAGCAATATTTGGCCGAGCTGCGGTTGACCGGTTGGGCAACTTGGAGCTGAGCCGATTGATGGAAGTTGGTAAACGGCCTTGTGCCTAGTTATGGGTAGCATGACAGGAGTCACTACGTGGCCCAATTGGAGTGCGAGGAGAAAAAACCGTCAGTAGTTGCGCGTCAATATCGTTTGGCAGTTTGGCCAAATGTTGTTTGGCAGTATTGACGTGTATACGTATAAGGAATAGAGAGGGCAGTACAACCACGCGTCCAAAAAAGGACGAGCAGAGTGGTGCGCGCAGAAGCGATTTAAACTGTGCAGCGCCTCCATACAACAGGTCTGGAACATTTGGTTATCAGAGCTACCTACCCCTTTGTCTCTCCCTCTTCTTCTTCTCTCTTAGTGTATTAACTTGATCATCGGATGGTTTTTCCAACAGCACATCGCCGAGTAGCTCACTGTTTTGTGTTTTCAGGTCACTCTGAAAGAAGCAAAGCTTGGACACGAGGAGTACGGAAAATGACGAATATTTGCTCCCTATACAGTTATGAACTTTGATTAAATTATGGTGGACTTTTCACCGAGCTTGGTTTGTGATGGTGGGTTTGATTTCTTTGTTCCATTTTTTGTTGAATTTGGTTTGATTTCTTTATTCCATTTTTGTTGGTGAGTTTGATTATGAACTTTGGTTGAATTTCGTTTTGCGATGATTGCCGATAATGATCTTGCTTCCACTTTCCTTTGCCATGGCAATTTGTTCCCTTGTGGCCGACACTGCACCTCTTGCTCCCAATTTCCTATCTCCTCTCTTTTGTTGGCCATTGTTGCACATTTCCCATCACTGTACCTCATTATCTACCCTTACAAGTCAACCATGGCTGTTGTAGTAAAAAGAAGAAAGGAAGCTAAGAATAGAATGGGGAAAAAAATGTGCCCAGCAAATAGAAGATTACAACCAAAAATAAAAAATTTCGAGAGTAGAATAATTTTCTAATCCTTATATATGGGATAAAATGGTATTTTTGTTATTTTTGGGTTATGTGGTTATTTTTTAACAAAGGGATGATCTGCATATGGACTAAAGCACGAGGGATGAAGTGGAATTTGTCCAAATTACTATTGTTTTCATTCAATACAAGACCACTAAACACCTCCAAACTTTGTGTATTTTGTAATTGCAACTCAAGGAGCATGATTAAATCAAAACTAGAAACAATAATGATTCGCTCTTGAATTATTTGCTTCCCGGTCCCTGAATTTTTCTTGGTTGGAATCCACTCTTCCTTTCCGACTTTTGGAATTTCCATAGGTTTGGATATTATGGCAGGGCACTTAAGAGCAGCATATTGAACCTTCTATTTCTTCTGGAAAGTTGAAAAAGGCATATCAACTTCTACACACCTTTGCAAAGCATAGTTTACAGCAAAGCTGGATTTAATTTTAAAATTATGATTTGAGTGTGGAATTGTATTTTGAGTTTTGAGTTAAATTTTCAAAAGAAAAATTTTGTTTGGTTATAAATTTTGCAAAGAGTTTTGAGTTGTATTTTAAAATTTTTTGGATTTATTTTTTTTAAATATTTAAAAATTTTCTTAATTTTATTTTTTTAGGGTAAATATTTTTTATTGTGTGCGTTGTATTTACTACATGTGTGTGTTGTATTTTAAATATTTCAAAAATTTAAAATGAGTGTATTTTTTCAATATTTAATTTTTTAATATTTAATTTTTTTTCCTTTTTTTCAATATTTAATTTTTTTAAAAACTTTAAAAAAATTTGAATTGCCCATATATATCTAAATCATAACAAATTAAATTTTAGTCAACACTTAAATTTTTAACTTTTTACAAATGTTAAAAAAATTTGGATCGCCTATATATATCTAAATCATAACAAATTATTTTGTCAATACTTAAAAATAAACAAAATATTTTTTGAAATTTTATATTTTCTCAAAAAAATGTAAAATAAAAAAATTGATTATTTTTAAACTAGAGTTTTTTAAAAAATTAGAGTTTTGAAAAAGAGTTGGTTATAATTTTTGAATTGAGTTTTGGATTTTATGTTCGATTATGAGTTTTAAAAAGAATTTTAAATTTTTTTGATTGAAATCAAAACTCCAAAACTAAATCAAACATGACCAAAGATTTTCTAATTGCACTGGCAGCATAGAGCTCAAATCCTTTCAGTCCAAAATTCTGAAGGGTGGTCTGTAAACATCACTCAAATTGGCAATAGTAGCTTCATACTGTGTGTGTTGTTCCGTTCATGTCGAATGAAGGGAAGCAGAATAAGTCACTCGATCTGATATGATATACTATATAGATTATGACTTGAAATACCCTCTATTGTATACTTGTAGACACATACACTTGATAAATTGCATGTTATATGCACTGGTTCTTTACTGACCTCCTTCAGACTTCGAAAACACTTGAAAGTAGTTTTATTTCTGTATTTCTGTAACACAATTTATAGTTTTCTGTTTAGTTGAAAACTGAAAACACATTTTGGTGAGTTGTTTTTATTTATTTACAAAAAACATGTGTAAACAAATTGCAGGTTTACAAGTTTTGCGTGTTTAACGCATTGTGGCAACCACGTTAAACCATGTGTGAAAACAGTGTGCCAAGATGAGTTACCAATTTGAATCCTCGCAGCTGCCAAAATTCTCATCCTCTCAAACACACAATGGTAACAAAGGGGGGAAAAAAAAAAGGATTTCTTTCTAGTTGTGATCTCTTTGTCTAGTACAAATCATTCATGTAAAAAATTTAAATTAATTAAATAATATCGAAGTTACATGATGTAATCCATCACTTTAGTTATCAAAAATAATGAAAGGGCAAAAATTACACTCATCTTCTTCCAAATTTGGATAATAATAGAAAATAAAAAATAATCATAGTTTTGATATTTAGTTTCATTTCATCAATAGTTTGTTGGTTTACTAAAACAACCTAAAATTTACCCTTCATTATTTTGAAATTTACCCTTTATGTGTAATGTCTGATCAATTTAACTTTTTTAAATTTTGTTTGAAAAGTATAATTACAAGACAAACGGTTCAGTCATGATAATAAAATGTCAAGTTATTTTAAAATTTACCCTTTATGTGTAAATTGTCTGATCAATTTAATTTTTTTGAATCTTACTTAGACATATTATTATAAGACAAACAATTCGGCCAAAATGTCAACTTCTTTGATGGGACTCACACCAAGGCCTAAACATAGAAAGAACTCAAATTGATTTGTGATTATTTTCATTTGTCAAGACTTGTAGCAAATATTACTAAAAAAATTTAAATTAAATTTTCATAATTAATATCCATCAAAAGTCCTAGTTTTTGGAGAGAAAAGAAGATACATTTATTAGAACTCTGATTAATCCAACAACAAGATTTTATATATTATCACCAAACTCACACTACATTCAGGAAAAAAAAACAAAAACAAAAACAAAAACAAAAAAGCCCTAAAAATTTGTGCACCCCCAATTCAAAAATTCAGGCGGTGACCACAAAATTACACAACCCACAATATTTAAATTAAAAAAAAAAAAGAAAAATTATATCACCATATTATGCTCTTATTTACATAAATACCCAAACTACCTTCTTCACCACCCCATCAACCGTGGCAACCGAAAACAAAGATACGTACGTATTGTTTGTTATTCACCGGAGTCGTAGAAGTCGCCGGAGATTATCAGTTGCTCCGGCGTCGATTCCGGCAGCCTCAGCGTTGCAACAGAGCTTTGGCCTGAGTGAAAAAGTGGGCAAAGGCAAGCTGCTCGGCGGAGGAGAGAGAGTAAACACTACTGAACCTGAAAACTTCTCCAAATCACTAGAAGATGATGATAAAACCCTAGAAACATCCTTCGGAAGCGCCTTCGGATCCGGTCCGATCGGGTTAGTCGACTCAACAATCAAACGCTCAGTTGAGTCTCTCGTCGATTTCAACAAATCTCGTTTCGAACCTCCTTTTTTTGGACTGAGTGATGATGATGATTGCTTCGATTTCTTCGGAGTCAGAGACTGATCTCTATTTCTGTTGTTGATTTTTCGATTGATCGGAGAGCACGAAAGGCCTCTGGATCGAGAATTGTTGTGATTAGGTTTGGGGATCGGAAGAGGAAGAAGAGGAGGTTGTTGTTGTGGATTGTTGAGAAGTGAGATCGATGGAGGATACGAAAATGATATAGAAGAATGTGGTGGCGCGCGAAGAACACCTCCGCGAAAAGCGAAGTTCTCGAAAGGTCGAGAAATGAGAGCGCTGTGGTTTCTGCTAGGGTTTCTGATTTGCTTGTATGGTGAAGAGATCGATTGATCTGGATATGAATATTGCAACAGAACTGGCTCCATATCCGAAATTTTCAGAATCAGAGAAGAGAAAGTGCAATAAAGTCCGAGAAAATTAAAGCAAATAACAAAGCAAAAAACAGGGATTGATCTCAAATAAACACGGATCAATCACCTCAAAATTTTCCCGAGAAAATTGTGTACAGAAAGGAAAATAATATACTTACAGATCTCTTTACTTCTACTAATTAACAAGAAACTAATACAGAAATTTACAAATCTATATAGAAATGCACAACGAAAAAAGTAAAACAAAACCTCAGAACAATCTAAGGTTAGATCTAGATAGAAGAGAACAAAGTTACAGAAAAGACAAATCAAAATTTTCTGTCACAAAAAGAAAAGAAAAACATTTATGTATATGTATGTATATATGTATAGAATTGAGATATGTGTAACGGATCTTTGGACCCAGATTTTCAGAGTGGCTGATGTAGTTTTTGAGAAGTCTCAACTGGAAACCTCTTTAAATAGACGAGAACTCCAACGGCTACTTTATTTTATTTTTTAATTTTATTATTTAAATAAATTACCAATACATTTTAGAATTTATTTAAAATATAATTTAACTATTTAATTATGAAAATTATATCTCACTTTTTCAAATTTTTTATTCAATAATGAATGACATATTTTTATTAATAAATCATTAAATTAAGTAACCGTTTTTAATAATTTTATAAATATATTTCAATAATAATTTAGGTAATATTATTATCATATGGGTGAAACGTTAAAAATTTTATTTCTTTTATTAATTTTTTTAAATAAAAAATTTTAATTAGTGTAAATTCTAAAATTTTAAGAAATAATTTATATTTTAAGTAAATTTGTTGTAGTGTATTTGTAATTTAGGGGTTGTTTGGGATGACCTAAATAAGTATAGTTTTTGTCTTTTTATGAAAAGATGTGTAGAAAAATAGAGAGATAATGTGATGAAAAAAAGATAAAAAGATAGATTATTTTGGAGTTACCAAACTTGACCTTAGTCTTTTGTTTATTTTAAAAGATTTTTAAAATTGTTTTCTTCCTAATTTACCGACAACCCTTGCGGCCGGGATACCCACGAGACGTAGACCGGGTTGCAACCGCCAATTCGATAATGACCGTTGGATTCTATTATTTGGAAAGAGCCGTTGAGGCGATTCTGACCGTTGATCCAGTCCTCGGGTTCCTCGAAAGGTTGTCTAGATCTGGAAGCGACTTGGAAAAATCCTAGCCATACACGTTTTCAATTATGGTGGGCCCCTACAGTTTAAATAAAAAAATCTAAGGCGATTGTGATGTGTGACCGCATTTGCGCTGAATTGGGATTGGACATTAAAGAGATATGTCTTGGATTCTAATTTTTAAACTTTAAAGTGGCTGTAATAAATTGGCAAGAGATTTTATTTATTATCACGTGATATTTTGATTTTTATATATTTTTTTTCTTTTTATCATTCATTAGTACTTTAATTATTATTAAAAGAGATAAACGAATCAAATAATTTAAGTTAAATAATATTATATGTACTAATTAATATATAATTAGTGTATTAACAGATGATTTAATATTATTTGTATGATTTTGAGTATTTGTAACTTATATAATAAATGTAGTTAATAATAGTATCATAACACTAGTTAGTAAACTAGTGTGTACACTAATTGATGTATGTAACACTACTGATTTAAGTTTGAGTCGTGTTTAATTTGTTAAAAATTTATTTGAACTCAATTTAGGTTAGATTTGGTTTCTCTTAAAAAAGTTAAATAATCAAAAAATTAAAAAGTCACTATTTTTTTTAAATTACATCATCTTATTTAAGTCACATTACCTCTCTACCACATAACTTCATAAAAATTCAAAAAATATATTTATTTATAATATCACAAACAACCCCCTATTAAGGTTTGAATATATTGTCTGTTTTGAGAAATAAGTTAAAAATTAGTTTTTATAATTTTTTTTTAAAAAAAAATCGTATAAAAAAGTAGAGAGATGATGTAAGTTAAAAAAGTTAAAAAATTTAAAAGTTGACTTTTAATCTAATTGCCAAAATAGGCCATTATTTTAGTAGTTTTTTACATTATTTTTAATTTTTTTATAAAAAATATATATAAAAAGTAAAAAGAAAAGCAAATTTTTAATTTTTTTTTGTATAATTTGTTTACATTTTTGTTCTTTTAATAAATTTTTGACTTTTAAATTTTACACAATTCTCAAACGAGATCTAAATAAATAAATTAATTTTAAACATATTTTATAACGCTTTAAAATTTTTAAACTAAATTTAAATAGTCATTAGTTTAATAAGTATAAAATAATATAAAAATATCAAACTAATCAATTATTTGTAATTGGTTGGAAAGTTTAAGAAATTAAAATTAAATAAATTTTAAAATCCGTTAAAACTTTTAACGATTAAAATAGAAATTTCTAGAAGATTTTTAGGATGGTGATGCTTGATTGCTTCTCTACATTCATTCATTGGGAGATAGACCGTTTGTGCGTTACGTGTCCATTAGTTGGTGTAGGTGAATGATTTGTGGGTCCAGATTCCCCGACCCCGATTAGCCAATTAAAAATTATATTTTGATTGTATGACGCGGATACCGTTAACTACACCTCTCAAACATTATTATTTTATTAATCTTTGAATTGTTTTTTTAGGGTAAATCTTTGGTCACTTTTTATTTTGACTCTTGAAATTTATTTATTTTTTATTTTGTCCTTATATGTTTTATTTTTTTTAATTTATTTTTAATTTTAATTCAAAATTAGACAGAAAATAACATATTAAGAATTGTGTGATACAAAATTATTTTATTATATATAATTCATACTTTTAATACAAACTTAAATCTCAATATAATATTATATTTTTTTATGTTATATGCCAATTATCGTGACATTTTGTATCTAATTTTGAATAGAAATTAATTTTAAGAGTAAGTTAAAAAAAACTTAAAATATGAAGGGTTAAGATGAAAAAAAATTAAACTTTAAGAACCAAAATAATAAAAGTGACGAAACATAAAGGAGGCAAGATATATTTTATCCTTCTTTTTAATTAATCTTTGGATTTTTTTTTTTGATAAATTACACTCACTTTCCAAAATTTAAAAATTGACTTTCTGATAAAAATTTTGAAAATAATTTGGTAAAAAATTATTAAAAAATTAAAAAAAAATTATTATTTTCATCTGATTTTCTCTTCTTTTTTTTTTTTCCATCAAACTAACTTATAATTTTTTGAATTTTTTCTTAAAAAATAGGTTCTGTAAACTCAATCAAACAATAGTTCACTCAATAATTTTGTTGAAATTACATAAATCTATATAGTAACAACTTGAAACATAGTAATAAAATTATTATATTACATTTAAATATTTTGCATTTAAATATATGCATCGAATGGCATAATTATTCATCATTTTCTAATTAATTTATCTAAATAGGATTTCGTTATTTAGCCTAAAGAATGTCACATGGTGTGCAAGAAACAAACAACCTTTGTAATTACTAACTTACAAAAAATGTGACAGAATGTATTTGGTCACAAAGTTAAAATTAGTGAATAAGTAACACAGTTATGATTTGTACAAACTTAACGAGGAATACCAATATAAAGAACCATTCAGTTGGAAGGAGGTATGCTTTAGCATAGTATACACTCACTTGGTGTTACTCCTTAAAACACTATCTGAGAGGGTAATTTTTGAGAAAAATTGGGCCGAGCTTCGAGTTGGGCTTTAAGGCCCAAAACACGAAGGATTAAGTAAAAAGGCCGTAATGGATACTTCGGCCTAGGGGACAAGGTTACTCCGGTCTTGAGGAGACAAAGTTACTTCGGCCCAAGGAGGTGAGGTTACTCCGGCTCATGAAGAGATAGATGCTTTGGTCCAAGGAGAAGTAAAGCTACTCCGGTCCGTAGGCAACTCGGAATTAGGCCGGTCTCAGAATTAGTCCGGCCACAGTATGTTCTGGGAAGGCCGGTTTTGGAATTAGTCCGGTCGTGACTTACTATGGTTAGGTCGGTCAGACCTTGCTACTTGGAAGTTTGAGCTCGCCAAGGTTGAACAGGGACAGCCGAAGTAAGGAATTAGAGGAGAAGACCGAGCTATGGAGGGTTCGGCCCTCTGTGGCTCGGTATAGCCAATTTACTTCGGTTACATGGAAGCTCGGCCGTGGAGGAGACCATCCCACTTGGTTTAAGCAGTGGGGGAGGGTGTAAAAGGATAAGCATTATCCTTAGGAGAATGAATCCTAGGAGGACTCTGTATGGAGAAATACAAGTCCTACTAGGATTGTGCCATATGAAACTTATAAAAGCTCACAAGCATCACCTTGGAGGAGGTAATTGAACACAATCTTTCTGAGAACTTAGAGCTTTGTCTATTTGTCAAGTTTTCTGACTTAGGCATCGGAGAGGTTTCCGGCATACACCCGCCGGCTAGCTCACGTTTGTGTTTTCAGGTGACAAAGCGACGTCGTACGGAGGAGCGTGGACTTGGTCAACAGGATTATACGAGGAGAATTATTTCCTCCCCGTACAATTGGCGCCGTCTGTGGGAAGAACAGACAAGAACAAAACCTCTTGACTAAGCTTCTCCTTTTTTCTCAAGTCAATGGCACACATTGAAGAACTACCACAATCCGCCGTCGACGGACTAACTCCAGAAGGGGGTGCAAGGCGTGAAGGATTACCTGCCGTCCCTCCCATGGCGGACTTGGAGCCCCAACAACATAATTCCAGGAGGAGCGGCAGGGGAAGGCGGAATGACAGCCCTCGTCACTCTCAAAGTCCCGACAGGCAAAGGAGGAGGATTGATCCTCAAGCCCTGGAAAGATCGCGTAAAGGAACAAGATGAACTAATTCGAAGGATGGCGGCGGACATGGAGGCCTTGAAACGCCAGATGAAGACCAAAGATGTGGCGACAGGAGAGGGGCGCAAGCACAAGACGCCCCCTCGCCACTCAGAAAGTCGTAGTAGGAATACTACACCCTCTCAAGGAGAGAGCAGAAGCCTCAGGACAGGCGACACTCACTCCTTATCTTCAAGGACTCGTCACTCCAGGTCTGAGAGGACGAGATCCGAAAGATCATACACTGAAGGAAGCACGTATTGGCCTTCACATTCACACCAAACAAGATCCAGACAAACCGAGCTACCCAGGTCATCCGACTTACGAACCGTGCTAGAAGAAAAAGCACGATGCAAGGAAGATGCCAGGGCAAGGGATCCACACCGAGTTTCGGCCTTACAACGGTTGGCTCCTCGGACGCACGGAAGCGTCGAGGTTGGAATGCCAATACCGCGACCGGCCTACGAACCAACGGACAAGGCATTGGCAAGACTACAGACCTCGCCGTTTGTCCCAGCGATCGAAAACGCACCCTTACCATCAGGCTTCCTTCAGCCGAAGTTCAATACATATGAAGGGAAGACGGACCCGTATTCTCACCTGAGCCACTTTCGCCAAGTCATGGCTGTGTACAGGCGAAACGAGGCCCTAATGTGCATACTCTTCCCATCAAGTCTAGGCGACTTAGGCTTGACTTGGTTCGAAAAACTCCCAGAGGGCAGCATAGCCTCCTGGGCCCAATTGGCAGAAGCGTTCGTAACAAGGTTTCGGACAAATACTAAAACACCGGTGGAGATAGACCAGCTACTCTCCATCGACATGGGTGAGAAAGAAACCCTCAGATCTTACAACAGTCGCTACTGGGAGACATTCAACCAAATTGGAGACTGCCCAACCAATCTAGCCATTGCGCAGTATAAAAGAGGTCTACCAGTAGGGAATAGACTAAGGGATTCAATTACAATGACGCCACCCCTCACCATGGAGGCCCTGATGGAAAGAGTGCATCAGCACATCAGGGTAGAAGAGGATGGCGCGCGTGCTAAAGCAAAATCTAGTACAACCACAATGCCAGAAAAGAAGACCTCAGCAAAGGTCAATACAGTAGATCGACAGAATAAAAACGGACGCGGCAGACGAGATAACGGAGAAGATCCAGATAAAAAATGGTTCAGAATCCGCACTGCCATAACAACGGTGTTCAAGAAACCAATATATCGGATTCTGAGCGAAATAAGAGATGAGCCTTTCGTCAAGTGGCCAGCCAAGCTAGGAGAAGCCCAGAAAGATTACGACGACAGATCACGGTGCACCTTCCACCAAGAAAAAGGGCACCGAACTGAGAATTGCACGCCACTGAGACAGCACTTGGAAGAATTGGTGGCAGCAGGACACTTGGATAAGTACATTGAAGGAGGGACGCAGCCAGCCCCCCAGGACCATAATAACCACCCCAATGGAATGCCAATAGACGCCCCGCCTCAAGGCGTCATCAATGTCATACATGGAGTCTTTGAACCTGAGCGTGTATGCGAGCTCAGGGGATCGATCAAAAAGGCAGAACACTTTAGAGAAGTACTAAGTGCCCAACCAGCCATCAAGAAAGGGAAGACGGAGGCAACAAACGTCATGACTTTTTCTGACAAAGACTTGGAACGAATTTACTGCCCCCACAATGATGCCCTGGTCGTCACTCTCCGAGTTAAGGATTTTGACGTCAAGCGGATTCTGATTGACCAGGGTAGTTCATGTGAAATCATGTACTACGAGACATTCAAGCAATTGAAGCTGCAAGACAAAGACTTGGCACCTGCCGTATCTCCCCTAATTGGGTTCAACTCCATGCCAGAATGGCCCGTCGGCAAAATCATTCTTCCAGTCAGAGCAGGAACCGTGACAAAACAAGTGGAGTTCTGGGTATTGAAGGTCCCCTCCACTTACAACATCATCTTAGGCAGAACATGGCTGCATGCCATGCGATCAGTGGCGTCATCCTACCACCAAGTAATGCGGTTCCCCAACAACACCGGCATAATTGAAGAAGTCTATGGAGATCAGATCATGTCAAAGCAATGCTTCGTCACGGCGAATGGCAGCCGCGCCGCCAAAGGATATGTTCATTCGGTGGAAGAACCGGAAAGTAATGAGCTATTCGCAGATGTCGGAAAAACGGCGGATCGGAAAGTAGTGGAGGACCAGGAGATGGCAAGTTAAGGCCAAACTGGGACGGTCCTTACAAAGTGGTTTGGTTAACAGACAAAGGGGCATACCACCAAGACAAGGACGGCAAAGCAATCCCTAGGCCATGGAACACGGCCAATCTCAAGTTATTTTATTCTTTCTTTTTCAAAGACGTGTAATTTTTTCTTTCTTCAATAAAACAAGCGATTCTTTTCAGCATGAGTTGTTCTCTGTAAAAGTTAGCTTTACTGAAGATTAGGTACATAGTAAGCATTTTATTCTAAGTTGGCTGGAAAAACTAACTTAGAGGTTGGCTGGAATAAACCAACACCCCTCCTAAGCCCAGGATAAGGATCCAGGCTGCAGGACGTTTGGTCGGAATAACCAAACTTTATTCTAAGTTAGCTGAAAAAACTAACTTAGAGGTTGGCTGGAATAAACCAACACCCCTCCTAAGCCCAGGATAAGGATCCAGGCTGCAGGACGTTTGGTCGGAATAACCAAACTTTATTCTAAGTTAGCTGGAAAAACTAACTTAGAGGTTGGCTGGAATAAACCAACACCCCTCCTAAGCCCAGGATAAGGATCCAGGCTGCAGGACGTTTGGTCGGAATAACCAAACTTTATTATAAGTTAGCTGGAAAAACTAACTTAGAGGTTGGCTGGAATAAACCAACACCCTTCCTAAGCCCAGGATAAGGATCCAGGCTGCAGGACATTTGGTCGGAATAACCAAATACTATAAGTTAGCTGGAAAAACTAACTTCAAATAGTTGGCTGGAATAAACCAACTCTTGTTACTCTTCAGCCGAAGTAAGTGTATGGCTGAAGAGTGGTTGGCTGGAATAAACCAACACTTGTTACTCTTCAGCCGAAGTAAGTGTGAGGCTGAAGAGTGGTTGGCTGGAATAAACCAACTCTTGTTACTCTTCAGCCGAAGTAAGTGTATGGCTGAAGAGTGGTTGGCTGGAATAAACCAACACTTGTTACTCTTCAGCCGAAGTAAGTGTAAGGCTGAAGAGTGGTTGGCTGGAATAAACCAACTCTTGTTACTCTTCAGCCGAAGTAAGTGTATGGCTGAAGAGTAGTTGGCTGGAATAAACCAACACTTGTTACTCTTCAGCCGAAGTAAGTGTAAGGCTGAAGAGTGGTTGGCTGGAATAAACCAACTCTTGTTTCTCTTCAGCCGAAGTAAGTGTAAGGCTGAAGAGTGGTTGGCTGGATTAAACCAACTCTTGTTACTCTTCAGCCGAAGTAAGTGTATGGCTGAAGAGTGGTTGGCTGGAATAAACCAACACTTGTTACTCTTCAGCCGAAGTAAGTGTAAGGCTGAAGAGTGGTTGGCTGGAATAAACCAACTCTTGTTTCTCTTCAGCCGAAGTAAGTGTAAGGCTGAAGAGTGGTTGGCTGGATTAAACCAACACTTAATACTCCTCAGCCGAAGTAAGTGTAAGGCTGAAGAGTGGTTGGCTGGATTAAACCAACACTTAATACTCCTCAGCCGAAGTAATTATGTCAGCTAAGGAGTGGTTGGCTGGTAAGTATAGTTTAACCAACCAAAAACCGAAATAACACTTGGAGTAATAAAAGACATTACAAAATGCAAGCATACACACAATAACCGGAATAAAAGAAGCAAAATTTTCATTCAAAGAGAAGTCAATTACAAGGGGACTTAGTTCGGTTACAAAGGAGAAAAAGTAAAAGAGTCAAGAGAAAAGTTCATCAATTTCAGCGTCGAAAACCGCATCGGCATCAACCTGAAGACCGGTCTCCGGAGGGAGCTCATTCACACTAGGGTGAGCCACTTCGGCTACGGTTATACTGGGAGGATCAACAGTTAGGTCTTCAGCAGTGGGCACCGACCGAACTGGCTGGTCCACATTTTCGGCCGGAGTATCTTCATCAGAGGCATCATCAGAGTCAGAGCCTTCCAAAAACTGTTGTTGCAGAGCGGCCGCGTACTCCGCCAGGGACTTCGGTATAAAATAATCTGGAGGGTTGAAGACCTCGGTCTGTTGATCTTGACCGAGCTTCTCCACTGCCGCTCTCCAGCCGCATTTGAAGAACAGCTCCTTTGCAGCGTCACATTGT
The DNA here is from genome assembly GCF_055761805.1 of Camellia sinensis. Taxonomy (NCBI): domain Eukaryota; kingdom Viridiplantae; phylum Streptophyta; class Magnoliopsida; order Ericales; family Theaceae; genus Camellia; species Camellia sinensis. Next base: position 23,517,344 of record NC_138966.1, read on the forward strand.
TGGGCGTAAGCATCCTCAGCCCTCTTGAAACCTTGTTTCTCAGCCTCCTTCGCCTTCTCCTTCATTTCGGCGTCTTTCTTTCTTTCAAGCTTTACCAGCTCACGCAAGTACTTGTCCTTCAGCACAATGGCAGTCTTTTGTTTTTCGGCCTCGGCCGAACTAACCATTCCGGTCAAACGACCGACCTCACCTCGGAGTTCGGCCATTTCCTTTCTGGCCGACTCTAGTTCGGCCGATTTCGCCTCTGCCTCGGCCGCCGCTTGCCTTGTCACTTTCCTCAGCTCCAGTACTCTCCTGTGGGTGATTTGGTTCTTTTGAATGGCCTGACAAAGCAAACAACTTCCCTTTAACCGAAGAAAGAGTTAAAAAGAAAAAGAAACATAAACAGAAAAGCAACCGAAGTCACTAACCAGAATCATGGACTTAGTAGCAGACCGGATGGACTTCAGCTCGGTGGTTAACTGTTTTTGGTGATGTTCCATGTCTTTGGGCAGACACACGCTCTTGGCCAGGTTGATGGCCAACAGGTGGTCTTTCTCAGCAACGACCGAGTCTGTGTCTAGAATGTCTCGGTCGTTGAAGGTTAATTTCGGTGCCCAGCAGCCGATGGTTCGGTCGGATGACTCCGGTTGGGGGCTCGGTGGTAAGCTCGGCTGAATAGGAGTTTCTTCATCAATCAAAACCCGTTCGGGTTCGGAAGTTCGGGCACGTTTGGTTCGGCGGGAAGAGGATGGCTGTTGAGAAGGAAGGGCGACAACAGCAGGCTGCGGTTGGCTGGAAGGCGCCACTTCGGGCCTAGCTGTTTCGGTGAGAAGGGCCCTGACTCTACTCCTTTTCGCCATCTCTTCTTCTGCGGATAAAGGGACAAGTCTTATCTCGGGCAGAGTTGGGTCCGGTTCTGGTACCTCTTCAAGAAGGAAGTCAGTCACCTTTGCTTTTTGTCGACCGCTGTAACGGTAGGTCGGTTCGAAATTTAGAAGCTTGGCCCAATCCCTTTCTTTAACCCGAAAAGCGGCTCGCAAGGCTCCGAGGTTAGGATAGCTATACAGGGAATGGAGATGGGCAAAATCTGCAAAAAAGAGAAGTGTTAGTTCGGCTAACAGACTAAACAACCGAGATAACTTACACAGCAGAAGACCGAAGTAAAATTACCAGGCTCTCCCATTTTCCAATTTATAGGTCGGCCAGGAATTTGAGCTTGAAAATCCTCAAAGTTCCCAGAGACCCAAAAGAAATCGTCATCGTTAAGATCTTTGTCCGGAGTGTGCTTGATTATCTTCTCTCGACGGCGGCGAATTCTAAGGTAGTAGACCCACCCAGCATTCTTTGAGCCGATAGAGTATTGATGAAAGATCTCGGCTAGACCAAGATTCAGTCCGGTTTGGTGGTTTAATGCGGCTATCCCCATGATAATACGGTACGTATTGGTGGATAGTTGGGTGGGACATAGCCTAGTCTGTCTAAGAAATTCGCAGATTAGCGGTTGGACAGGAAACCGTAGTCCGGTCTCTATTATGGATTGAAGGGTAAAAGGCACAAAGCCTTCATTGTTCCAGGGGGTAGCATCTTTTTTTGCCAACTCCAGTTGGACATCATCAGGAATCTGGTAGTCCTGCCTGAATTCGGCCATGCCACCAGGGGTTTCGACTAAATATCTATACTTACCCATTTGTTGAATAAGTTACGAATAAATTATTTCGGTACAAAAATTTGGCTCAGTAGCCCGGTTGAGCACACGTAGGAGTGCTTGGGCAACCTAAGTCTGCAAGGTAGAAAACAAAGGGGTTAAGCACAGATCGTGGGACCGCGCTACAAATTATAAGCGAGATATACAAATCCTACTTCGGCTCAGTGGGCTGGTTCTACCTCGGCTCATCAGAAGGTTTCTTAGCTCGGTTTTGAACAGTTTTTAGACCGGTCTAACGCCTAGGGGCAGCTTTCTGAGTTCGGTTTCAGAACTAAGAAAGCCGGCTTGGCCCCAAGGTCTTAGCTCGGTTGGAGACCGAAGTACCTAGTTCGGTAACGGCAAACTTATCATTGGCTAGAGTGGGTCAGAAGAAACTACTGATGTTTCTACAAGTTCTAGTTCGGTTATGTTCTGAATCTGTCTACATACATAACACAAACAGTTTTCTAGTCCGGTTGCTAGGTGATTTTGGATCTAAGACTATCTTCCTACAAAATAGTTCATACACATACAAGTTCTACTGGCTTCTTCATAGAAAGTACAAAAGCAGAGCAGATACATGGAGAAAATATTTGCAAAAAGCATACGAAAACAAGATATACAGTTGCACAAAACGAGGGTAAAAGCAACATAAGCAAAAAGAGAGGAAGAAAATGGATTCACTTACCAGATTGAAAGAGGAGCTAAAGATGGAGGCAGTAGCAGCAAATAGTGACACGGACGCAGCAAGCTCAAAATTTTGAAAACTCGGAGGTTCAAGAACACAGAGAGAAGATGAACAGCAAGGCGTGAGTGAATGATACGAGATGAAGGGTTGTTTTGTGAAAGAAGGGAGAGAAAAAGGCGGCAAAAAGAGGCGGGAACAGTACGAAATTTCTGCAGGGCGGCGTAACAGTTGGCCACGGCTTATCAGATCCTGCCACGTGTCTATGGAAAGGGAAGCGTTACAGTCGTGATTGAAGAGACGTTTTTGACCGGACGAAGAGAAGCCCGAGGTAAAGTTAGCTAGGCTGGAGAGGCTAAAGGGTTTTTAGCTCGGCTGAAAAAGCTTAATAAACTCTAGCTCGGCCAGTAGACTGGTAATCCCGATCATGTTGCGCAGATGGAATTAAGGGGCAATTGAGAGGGTAATTTTTGGGAAAAATTGGGCCGAGCTTCGAGTTGGGCTTTAAGGCCCAAAACACGAAGGATTAAGTAAAAAGGCCGTAATGGATACTTCGGCCTAGGGGACAAGGTTACTCCGGTCTTGAGGAGACAAAGTTACTTCGGCCCAAGGAGGTGAGGTTACTCCGGCTCATGAAGAGATAGATGCTTTGGTCCAAGGAGAAGTAAAGCTACTCCGGTCCGTAGGCAACTCGGAATTAGGCCGGTCTCAGAATTAGTCCGGCCACAGTATGTTCTGGGAAGGCCGGTTTTGGAATTAGTCCGGTCGTGACTTACTATGGTTAGGTCGGTCAGACCTTGCTACTTGGAAGTTTGAGCTCGCCAAGGTTGAACAGGGACAGCCGAAGTAAGGAATTAGAGGAGAAGACCGAGCTATGGAGGGTTCGGCCCTCTGTGGCTCGGTATAGCCAATTTACTTCGGTTACATGGAAGCTCGGCCGTGGAGGAGACCATCCCACTTGGTTTAAGCAGTGGGGGAGGGTGTAAAAGGATAAGCATTATCCTTAGGAGAATGAATCCTAGGAGGACTCTGTATGGAGAAATACAAGTCCTACTAGGATTGTGCCATATGAAACTTATAAAAGCTCACAAGCATCACCTTGGAGGAGGTAATTGAACACAATCTTTCTGAGAACTTAGAGCTTTGTCTATTTGTCAAGTTTTCTGACTTAGGCATCGGAGAGGTTTCCGGCATACACCCGCCGGCTAGCTCACGTTTGTGTTTTCAGGTGACAAAGCGACGTCGTACGGAGGAGCGTGGACTTGGTCAACAGGATTATACGAGGAGAATTATTTCCTCCCCGTACACTATCTAACTTAATCATTGGAGTGTCTTTAGCTGGTAACTGTCGGTCAAAATTAATAGCAGTTTGTTATTTTGCAAATCTGAAGATCTTTTCATCTATCCAAGTGGATAAATTTATTTCTCATACGTTTATAATGAGAGACTTGTGTACCCTTCTCAATAACTTCTTGTGGTGATCAACAAATATTCAATAAATGAGGGAAAGTTAGGCGTTTCTATATACAATTAAAATTTTCATCATACTCACATGTATATTTATGTAAATTAGATTACAAAATTTTCTTTAAATTTTAACCAATTCAGTACACTTTTAATTATTAAATTATGTGAACGCTTTAAAATATAAGAAATAGAAAGATAGAAGAATTTAGATGCAAAAGATTTTGTGTGATTAGATACAAGATTTATAATGTATGTAATGATATATATAGTGAAAGGAAGATTTATTCACTGGAGCTTCTTTAAAGACCAAATAATTATAAAATAAAATAAAAAATAAAAAATAAAAATAAAGAAGAAGTTAAAATTCTAATATCTAATTCATGTTTCGCATATGTTCTCATACAATTTTTATTTTTATACATTTTTTTAATATATTTTTAAATATAATTTTTACATATATACCAATATTAACCACCATTCCATACAAATATACCATTGGATCACGGTTAGTTTTCGTAAGGTCCTCCGCCCAACGACCAATCAGTGGATGCTTTTTAAGAATCAAATAATGTTAAAAAGTTAAAATTTCAATACATATTTTACATATTTCTATATTTTCACAAATTTTTTTTTTTATAATAATTTTACATTTTATAATTTTTTAAATTATTTTTTACATTTTGAATGGTGGTTGCCATTTCCCAATTCCACATAATCAAATTAAGTAGGTAATTGTGAAGCTTGGGTAACCAGCTTAAGGAATGATAGAATATCACCCTCTATTTATAAATGAAGATTTAGGGTTTACAAGAAATGCAATTACAAGATGATCCCTGAGTGCTATCCCTGAGTGCATAAAATGATTACAGACAGACCCTAGTGAACCTTTCGGCTAATATAATCTGCTAACACTTAATATAATTTGCTAACACTCCCCCTCAAGCTGGTGCGAAAATATCTCTCATGCCCAGCTTGCCTAATATGTCATGAAATGGTTTATTCCCAATCCCCTTGGTGAGAATGTCAGCAAGTTGTTCACCAGACTGGACAAAGGGAGTACAAATGATACCACTAGTGAGTTTCTCCTTAATGAAGTGACGATCAATCTCAACATGTTTTGTCCTGTCATGTTGAACTGGATTGTGAGCGATGTTGATGGCGGCCTTATTATCACAGTATAACCGCATGGAGTCCGTCTGATCAATACCTAGATCACGCAACAATAATTTGATCCATAAAAGTTCACACACACCTTGTGCCATAGCTCTAAACTCAGCTTCTGCGCTTGACCTGGCAACCACATTCTGTTTCTTACTCCTCCAAGTAACTAGGTTGTCGCCAACAAATGTGCAATACCCTGAAGTTGATCTCCTATCAGTTACTGACCCAGCCCAGTCAGCATCTGTATAGGCTTCTACACGAATATGATCATACTTTGAAAAATACAGACCCTTACCAGGAGCAGACTTCAAATACCTCAAGATTCTCATGACAGCCTCAAGGTGAATCTGATGAGGAGCATGCATGAACTGACTAACTATACTGACAGCAACAGCAATATCAGGACGGGAGTGAGATAGGTAAATGAGCTTACCCACTAATCGTTGATAGCTCCCCCTATCCACAACTTCTCCTCCATCATCATCCCCTAATTTCTGATTAGGTTCCAGGGGGGTGGCACATGCCTTGCAGCCAAGCATCCCAGTTTCCTTCAACAGGTCAAGCACATATTTTCTCTGTGAGATAAATATCCCATCCTTAGAGCGAGCAACTTCAATTCCCAGAAAATACTTCAAGCTGCCCAAGTCTTTGATTTCAAACTCTTTAGCTAAATATTTCTTCAACAGAGGTATTTCCCCACTATCATTGCTTGTAAGAACTATGTCATCTACATAAACAATAAGTGCTGTAGTCTTACCGTGTGAGGAATGTTTCACAAACAATGTGTGATCTGCCTGACTTTGTTTGAATCCATATTTAAACATAGCCTGAGTGAATCTCTCAAACCAAGCCCTTGGAGACTGTTTGAGACCATATAATGACTTCCGAAGTTTGCATACTTTGCCTTCTGTTTGATGATCCTCAAAACCCGGAGGAATGTCCATATATACTTCTTCTTCGAGGTCACCATGGAGAAAAGCATTCTTGACATCAAACTGATAAAGCGGCCAATCTAGATTAGCTGCTAGAGAGGGAAGTATTCTGACTGAATTCATTTTAGCCACGGGTGCGAAGGTCTCCTGATAATCAATGCCATATGTCTGAGTAAACCCTTTTGCCACAAGTCTTGCCTTGTAACGCTCAATAGACCCATCTGCTTTGTGTTTCATAGTATATACCCATTTACATCCCACAGGCCGTTTGCCCGGAGGTAACTCAGTCAATTCCCAAGTGTCATTCTTCCTAAGTGCTTTCATTTCCTCAATCATGGCTAGTTTCCATTCAGAGGTAGCAAGAGCATCCTGAAAATGGTTAGGAATGCTAACAGAGGAAATATTGGACACAAACGCCCTATATGAGGATGACAAATGAGAGTATGATACAAACTGTGAGATAGGATGTTGAGTACAAGATCTCACACCCTTCCTCTTGGCAATAGGAACATCAAGATTAATGGACTCGAGAGATTCAAAGTTACCTCGACTCTCATCAGAAGCAGGAGATGGCAGTGGGGTAGCAGAAACGGTCCCGTGTATCCAGTTAACTTGTTTTCTGTCTATGTCCCGGACATAAACATGCCCGTCCGTATTCTTGGTGACAGTGGGTTCTATAGTCCCAGTAGAAGAGAGGGGTTCAAGAACAACTGGTTCCACCATAGGAGGCACAGGACTCACTTCACACCAAGGCTCCCCCGGAAATGAGGACGGTGACACCGGAGAGGACAAGAAATAGGACTGGGATTCAAAGAAAGTGACATCCATGGACACAAACCACTTACGAGAAGAAGGGTGGTAACATTTATACCCCTTTTGAGTAGGAGAGTAACCAAGGAAAACACACTTGAGGGAGCGAGGGTCCAACTTACCACGAGAGGGAGAGTGATTATGGACAAAACAGACACAACCAAATATTTTGGGAGGAATAAAAAACAAGGACGGAGAACCGAGGAGGACGTGAAGCGGAGCCTGTTTGTCCAAGACCTGGGTAGGGAGACGATTAATAAGATGGGCAGCGGTAAGAACAGCGTCGCCCCAATAGGGCCGAGGTACATTCATAGAAAAACACATGCACTGAGCCATGTCAAGAAGGTGTCGATTCTTGCGTTCGGCCACCCCATTTTGTTGAGGGGTATTGGTGCAAGAGGTCTGATGGATAATGCCATGAGTAGAGAAATATTGTCCTAACCCAGAATCTATGTATTCCCACCATTATCAGAACGAAATATTTTGATAGTGGCCCCAAACTGAGTACAAATCATCTTATGAAAAGTGCGAAACACAGAGAAAACCTCACTCTTATCTTTCATGAGATACACCCAAGTAGCACGAGAAAAATCATCAATAAAGGTAACAAACCAGCGATGACCTTTCACAGACAGAACACGAGAGGGACCCCAAACATCAGAATGTATTAATGAAAAAGGAACGAAGCTTTTATTCAAACTGGGAGCAAAAGAAGCTCTATGTTGTTTTCCAAGTTGACAAGACTCACAAAGAAAGTCAGACACATGATGATTTGCGAAACTAAAAGGAAATAAATGCTTAAGTAAATGAAATGAGGGATGCCCAAGACGCCGATACCACAGCCATAAATCAGCGGGGGTAGTAGAAGACGTGGTGGAAGAATAAGCAAGTTTGTCCAGTTGATCTAGGAAGTAGAGACCATTTTCTGCACTACCACTGCCAATCGTCCTCCCCGTGACAAGGTCCTGAAAAAGACAATGATCAGGAAAAAACGTCACACTACAATTCAAATCTTGGGTAAGACGACTTAAGGATAACAGATTAACAGAAAACTTGGGAACATGGAGAACAGAAGATAGATGTATGGTAGGAGTGACTTGGACTAAACTTTTTCCAGAAATGGAAGAAACAGTACCATCGGCAATCCTAACTTTGTCCTGACCTGAAGAGGGCTTATAGACAGAGAAAAGATCAGAGGAACCAGACATATGATCTGAGGCACCAGAATCAATAATCCAAGGCAAGGATGTATGACACAGGAAAGCACAAGGAGAAGATGCTAAGTTACCTGAGCGGGCAAAGGACGAGGAAGCGGTACTGAGAGCAGTAGAAGATCGGCGGTCCAACAATTGGCCCAAAGCATCCTCCAGTTCAGTATCAGAAGTTTGGGTAGCAGAAGTAGAATTAGAATCAAGGGTATCAACAGCACTAGACTGATGAGCCCGGGAATAGGAACCACGTCCTCTAGATTGGCCTGACCGACCTCCTCGAGAACTAGACCGATCACCTCGACCCCCAGATGGAGTCCCATGAAGCTTCCAACACGTCTCACGAGTATGCCACGGCTTCTTGCAATAATCACAGAATACAGACTCCTTATTAGCAGACGGAGGAGGCAGGCTGAGGCCATCTCGAGGAGTAGACAGTAATGCGGAACGGTCAGTAGAGACAGGGGACATCATGGCAGACCGGCGACTCTCCTCATTTTGTACATAGGCAAATGCCTCCTGAAGTGAAGGAAGAGTATCCATACTCAGAACTCGACCCCTAACTGGATCATACTCCACATTTAGGCCAGCCAAAAATTTAAAGACCCGTTCCCGTGCGATGAACTTTTTGTACCCGATAGAATCAGTAGGGCAAAAGGGCTTATAGTCTTCCAGGTGGTCAAGGCGTTTCCAGCCGTTGGTGAGGAAAGTGAAGTACTGAAGAACAGTTTGCTCCCCCTGAAGTGAGCTCTCAATAGAGCGGCGCAACTCAAATGCCTGTGAAAAATTTCCTTTGCGGGAATAGGTAACAGCCACAGCCTCCCAAACGTCCTGGGCGGTCTCCATAGACAAGTAGCCCTCACCAAGTTCTGGAACCATCGAATGGATAAGCCAACTCATAATCAAAGAGTTGGTAATCTCCCATTGGTCATAACCTGAGTCAGTGGTACTAGGTGCCTGTATCCTGCCATCAACATACCACATCTTCCCTCTGCTCTTCAAAAACAAAGTCAAACTTTGAGACCATGCTAGGTAGTTTTGACCATTAAATAGAGAGGTGGTGATTTTCAGACTAGGGTTGGGGTTCTCAGTTATGGTAGTAGGTAGAATGGGACTCTCACTCTTTGGTGTTTGAGAAGAAGGGGACACACTAGTGGAATCTGTCATGGATACAATACTACCGAACCCGCAACAAAACTAGTGACAATCACAAACCCGGAAGGTGGTAGTGAGATAACAGGCACAATGACTACTATAATGACATAACAAAAAATTAAGAAATCATTTTTTTTATATATATATATATATATATTGATTTATTTATATATACATGTATTTATATATATAAATATATATATCAGGTTATATTTATATATATATCAGTATATATATATATTTATATATATCAGGTTATATAGATACCAGAGTGACGAAGACGAGGGAGATGAGGACGGCGAGGGCGATGACGGCTGGAGGAGATCGACGGGCTGAGGCGAAGCAGACGAGCCGACGAAGCAGACGAACAGACGAGCTGAGGGATGAAGACGAAGCAGACGAAGACGATACAGACGAAGACGAAGACGACAGAGGACAGCTGGAGGAGATCAACCCAGCAGATGATCCAACTAGGTACGTTTTGAACCCTAACCCTAGAGGTGTAGCTCTGATACCATGAAGCTTGGGTAACCAGCTTAAGGAATGATAGAATATCACCCCCTATTTATAAATGAAGATTTAGGGTTTACAAGAAATGCAATTACAAGATGATCCCTGAGTGCTATCCCTGAGTGCATAAAATGATTACAGACAGACCCTAGTGAACCTTTCGGCTAATATAATATGCTAACACTTAATATAATATGCTAACAAATTGGTCTATCAGTGTAAGGATAAAATGATCACTTTGTAATTATTATTTTTAAATAAGAGATTAATTATAAGTATAAGAAGTATTACATCAAATTCGACAATTAAAATCTAACAATAATTAAAAGGTCATTAACCACTAACCCCAACAACTGCAACAAGAAGTAGTGTAAACCTGATAAATAAAAAACTATATACAATTCCCACAATGTGAGAGAAATAAACAACATAAAAATATCAAATTGCTTTTTATAAAAGTTGAATTCTCAATCTCATGCCATAAAGGGGATGTTTGTTTCAGGTTTTCAGAGCCAACTTATGGCTTTTAGCTTTAAAATAGTTATTTTGGACTGTTTGGTTAAACTTATTTCAAACAGCTTCTGATTCTAACAGCTTATTTTAACTCAAAAAAGTTGATTCTGAGAAGCTGCTCACCCCTTATTTCTGATTATCAGCTTCTGCTGTGGACATGTTAATTTATGGTTATACTCTTAAATTTTTTTATTTTTTATTTTTTTAAAAATAGAAAAAGACTCAAATGGACTATATATTATTATTATTTTTTTTTTATGAGAAATGTAGACAAACAAAAATTAAAAATTAATTGAAAAAGCTATTTCACAGCTTATTTAACAAACACTACTCAGCAACTTAAATCTATAATCTAAAAGTTATACCAAACAGATTAACAACTTCTGATTAAAGTCATAATTTATAATCTGTTAAGTTATAATCTATAAGTTATTTTAACAGCTAGACCAAACGGGGCCAAAGTAGTTTTACATAACTATTGGGTCAAATCAAAGGCACTGGTTAACTCCTATAAGCTAAGTTTGATGGCAAAAAATTTAAGATAGAATGAGAATATACTTTAAGATTTTTATAAATCTAGTGTTTGAATTAATTAAAATAAAAAGGGTGATTCATGATTACCAATTTTAATAGAAATTACCTTTCTAAACTAAACTTGTTGGAAATATGTTACTTTAATAATTTTTTAACTTTTTATGAAAAGATGTATAAAAAAATAAAGAGAATGATATAATTTTCTTGAATAATGCTTGGGACCCCCTTTTGGGGGTCACCCCCTCACCCCCTTTGCCACGTGGCAGGTGGTGATTGGAGAAGCAGGAAAAAAAAGAAAAAGAAAAAGAAAAGGTAACCAATGAGAGAGAGAGGGGGTCAAAGGGTGTGGGGGGAAAATGAGGGATGTATCATTGTTGAATTTTCTTATAGTAATTTTTTGACTTTTTGAATAAAACTAAAACTTGCCAACCAAGGAAAATAAAAAGTTGAACTTAACTCAAGTGGATGTATACCTTTGTTTTAAAAAATGACATTTAGAATTCGAGTTGATTGTGAAGTATTGAACACCGATCTAACTTAACTCCACTAATATTAAGTCATTGACCAAAAAAAAAAAAAAAATAGAGAAATAAGTGAAAATTTGATTCCTCATTTCGCCGTGTACAGGAAGAATGTTATCCATTTAGTAAAAACTAAACACTTAAACGACATATAACCGATTTTGTATTAATGAGATTCTTATTCTGTCTAAAAATTCATGTCATCCAAATTGAAAGTTAAATATCTTCCATGACGCAGCCGGCCATTTAAATTTTAATTGTGTTTGGATTGATAAAAAAAATTTGTCAACAAAAAAGAGAAGTGAAGGGGTTTGTGAATTTGTTTTAATATGTTTCATTCAATTTTTTAAATTTCTATTCATTTATTTCTATGAATTCAAAATCTAAATATGACTATAGAAAGTTAGAATGACATCACCTTATAAATTCAACATCTAAATATAACTTAAAAAAGTTAGAATGGCATCACCTTAATACGGAGACCAAGTTGGCACCCTTTCACAACATTTAGATAGTGATGAAGGACAACTACCTAATATTTCGTATAATGAACATATTGGTTTGCAAAATATATACACTGATTTTGAGCATTGTTATACATTACCAAAGTTTACCATTTTTTACTTATTTGATCTCCTTTGAAGATATATACTCATTTGTATTGAATTGTTACTTATCAACTCATCTAAAAGCTTAAACTTTAAGAGAGAGAGAGTCAACCTTATTATTTATATGGTATTCTTAACATGACCCCTCACATGTGGTCAGGTTTTTTTTCATAGCGGGCAAACATGTTCAAACATAATCTAATTATTGGGTAGATAGGGAGATTCAAAACACAAAATCGATATCATATTAGATTGTTGGCTTATACTCATCTAAAAGTTAAACTATTTGAGAGAGATAATTTATTATTTATATTATATTTTCAACAAAATGCCAATATATAGACCGTCTCAATATTTCTTAGATATATACTTCATACGATACACATTGGTGTTTATTGTGTAAATCTACTTGCAACGATACAAAAGTATCTGTAAAATTTATTCGATGACATATATCATAAATCCATGAAAAATATTCAGCGAAATATAAGCATATACTAGTGAAATTCATCCCAAGATAAACCAATAAAATTCATTCAGTAACATATATTGTAAATTCATTTGGATTGTAACTTAAGAGGTAATGGAGAGAGCATTCAGGTGTCACGGTGATGTTTTATGTTTTAGTTTATGAAGAAACATTGGTTTGATCTAATTATTAACATATTAATACTATCTTTGTAAGAAATATATATATATATATATATACATCATAAAATTATTGAAATTTATATTAAGATAAACCAACAAAATTCATCCAATGACTTGTATCATTATTCAATTGGTTTCATCCCATATATAAACAATTTCCCTCTTGTCTCCCGTTTCCAACACTCACCACCGAAAAAACAAAAAAAAAAAAATTTGATTACAGATAGCCTTCGCCGCCGAGCTTGACTTGGATTAATATTAATACTATTATTATTAAATAATTAATTAAAAAAAACATATATGAATTAAAAATGCATTAGCATAAGATATGTAATTAACCACCGCCACCTTGGAATGCTTGGGTCGGTGTCGTTTTTTAAGGTTAATTTCTCTCTCCGTCTCTCAACTTCATTAATTTTAAAGTTTTCATTGGTCATTCTGATTTTGAAACACAAAAAATAAAATAAAATAAAGAAATAAAAACAAAAAAAACAAAAGAATGAAACATTTGTCCTGTAATATTAGTAGACAACATTGTTAATCTCAATGTCTTCATTGGCCATTGAAGCTTGAGGCATTATCATATCTACCATGTTCTTCATTGGCTCTCTGTTATTATATTGATGGATTAATGAGAATGGACCACTTTTTAAGTAAATTGTGTCTAACTAACGACTCTTTCCTTTTGGGGGCTACCTACATATAAACAACAACATAGTTGACAAAGAGATATAAAATAAAAATAAAAATAATAATTGAATGCAAAAGTTAAAAAATGAGAGGGTGCATGAAATTAAATTTTGATTGGAGGACTCACTCTTGGTGGTAAAGACTACCACACTTCTACTAAAATATGCTGAGTAACTTGTGTTTATCATGCTACCAATGTAGACCTCAATGTCAGGTATCACTTTCTTTATTTTATTGTATTTTATTTTTTATTTTTTAATAATATTATACAAATAAAATTTTATATATAAAAAAATTCATATAGAATGATATCCCTCAGTAATATCTATTTACTAGAAGTCTAAATACTCATACTTTTGTGTCTAATTACAAGAATGTCATTGTCATCTAGGAATGACAATTTGAAACCGGCCTGACAGGGACCCGACCCTCTGACCTTGATTGAAATGGTTTTTCTTCAAAAAATACCCCCGACGGGTCGGGAATGCTATTTATAAATAAATCCCCGATCATTTTCGAGCCGGGAAAGGTGATATGTTTTACAACCCGTCCCCGGCCCCGTCCCCGTCCCCGTTCCCGTACCCACTTCCCTGATATGAAATTACCATTATACTACTGTGTATATATATATATATGTTTTCTCTCTCTCTTTTTTTTTTTTTTTTTTTTTCTCATTTCAGGGTTAGAGACCCTGAGTCAGACAAACCCATCGCACTCTCTCACTCTCTCACCTCCTCATTTACGTCGCTCGATCGCCTTTTCTACTCCATCGCTCGGTTGCTCCCTACACCGTCGCCTCGCCTCCTCCTCCTCCTCCGTCGCCTCCTCCTCCCATCGCCTCTTCCTCCTTCTCCGTCGTCTCTTCCTCCAGCAGATCTGAGCAGATCCCATCGCCTCCTCTTCTTCCTCCTTCTCCGTCAGTTCCTCTTCCAACAGATCTGAGCAGATCCCCACTGTTTGATGTTGATGATGTTGATATATACATATATATATAGTTGATTTTTTTATTCTTGTCAATAATCTCTGTGTGTTGTTGATGTATTGAAATAATCTTTGTTATTGATTTTGATTCTTGTTGATATATAGACTATAGTTGTTGAAATCATCTGTCTATTTGCTGTTGTTGATGTTGATGATGATGAGATGAAACAGATTTCTCGATCTCAATCTCTAATTTTTTTTTATTTTTTTACTTTTTTTGGCCAGGGAATTTTCGGGTTCGGGGAAACCCGATCCCGGTTAGGGGACGGGGGCGGGATGGTGATAGGTTCCCCATCAGGGATCGGGGTCGGGGACGGGGAAATTTTCACCATCGAGGATCGGGAGACGGGGAGTATGATCCCCGGCCCCGCCCCGGCCCGTTGCCATCCCTATTGTCATCTATCTTATCATAAATTTTGTATGAAAACTATGTATGCATTTCATTTTGTTAAAAACATTTTTGATTACCTCTTATCATTGATCACTTTTGATTTTTTTTTTATATCTTAATAATCATTTTCGTTTGTTTTGGTAGAAAAATATTTTTTAACGATTTTTTTTAAAATATTTTTTGTAGAAAATGTTTTCTATATTTTAATTACTATCTTCAAACAAATGTTTTAGTAGTGGAGGTATTGGTGGTAGAGATGACAATTTAAACCCAGCCCGACGGGGACCCGGACCGCCCCGTCCCGATAAACCGGATTTTTCTCGAAAATTATTCCCCATGGGGCCGGGGCTGGTAGTAAAAAATAAATCCTCGATAATTTTCGGGCCGGGGACGGTGATAGATGCCTCGACCCCGGCCCTGCCCCCGCCCCGACCACGCCCCGATCATTCACTGCGTGTGTATATCTATTTATATAATATATATGTTTTAGTGTTTAGAACTCAGTTCAGTGGCTTGTTTATTATATTATATAATATATATGTTTAAAACTCAGTGGCTTTTCAACAACTCTCTCTCTCTCACTGTCTCGTTCTTCTCCCCATTCTACTATGTGTGTGACTAATCTGAGAGATGAGAAAGAAGCGAGGGTCCAAGCCTCCGTTACCTCCTCCCCTCCTCGCCTTCACCACCGTCTTTCATCGTCTCTTCTCCTCCTCCCCGTAGTCCACTTTGCCCATCCATGACCTCGTGTGCAGTGAATCCGCCATCATTGCCATAGTACGGTGGTGGATCAGAGGCAACGTAGCCTCGATCCTCCTTCGCTAACTCCGATCTGTGTTGATCTGGGGTCTACGACGGTGGATTTGCCTCCGATCTGCTATGTTGATCTGCTGATTTTTTTTTTTTTTGATGTTATATTTGATCTGTAAGTTGTACACTGACGTCTGTATTGCTGGTTTTTTTTTTTTTTTGATGGAGAATTTTCGGGGTCGGGGAAATCCTATCCCCGTTGGGGGGCAGGGGTAGGGGCAGTGATAGGCTCCCCATCAGGGATCGGGGTCGGGGACGGGGACATTTCTACCATCGGGGATCGGGGACGGGGAGGGTGATCCCCGGCCCCGCCCCACCTCGTTGCCATTCCTAATTGATGGTGATATAGTGGGGTGATGGGGGTGGTGTTGGCAATGGTGAGGTTCATTGGCTCTCTCTTAGTATATTGATGGATTAATGAGATTGGACCACTTTTAAAGTAAATTGTGTTTAGTATGTAACTAACGACTCTTTCCTTTTGGGGGCTACCTACATTCACATAAACAACAACACAGTTGACAAAGAGATATATAAAATAAAAATAAAAATAATAATTGAATGCAAAAGTTAAAAAATGAGTGAAAGGGTGCATGAAATTAAATTTTGATTGAAGGACTCACTCTTGGTGGTTAAGACTACCAAACTTCTACTAAAATCTCATTTGAGAATAGGTTTTTTTAGTAATTTTTTGATTTTTTAGTTAAAATATGATATAAAAAAAAAGGGTCCAGCTTGTCTCAAGTTGAGATCAAGACTGGACCCGTCCAATCCAGTCCATGGGGCCCATTTTTTGGGTCTGTTTTGATAATCTGAACCGTTCAATGTGTAGAACTCGTTGAGTATTATATGCCTGTAAAAAATCACATTGATCGGATATCAATAGCTATGTGATCAAATCAGTTTTATATAAAAAAAATGGATAGTGAAAAAATTAACGGTTGATAAAAAACTGTTTTGTTCACATAGCTACCGATATCCGATCAACGTGATTTTTTACAGGCATATAGTACTCGACGAGTTGTACACATTGAACAGTTCGGATTATCAAAACGGGACCCGTGGTGGGCCCTCACGGACCCAACAGCATGGTCCAGCCCGATCTTGGACTGGACCAAAGCCACTGCCTAAAAAAAACTAGTATATTTGAGATGACTTTTTGATTTTTTACGAAAATGTGTGAAACAAGTAGAAAGAAAAGGAAATTTTTGACTTTTTGGTATAGGTTGTTGGTTTTTTGATTTTTTTAGTAACTTTTTAACTTTTTGGCTAAAAAAGTCAATTACCAAATGAGGCCTAGTAACTTGTGTTTATCATGCTCCCAACGTAGACCTCAATGTCATGTATCACTTTCTTTATTTTATTTTATTTTATTTTTTAGTAATATTATACAAATAAAATTTTATATATAAAAATTCATATAGAATGATATCTCTCATAACAACAATGCTGGGGACCTCCAGTTGTGGGTGACCCCCAGCACCCCCACCTCCGCGTGGGAGGCTGTGAGAGCAAGACAGAAAAAAAAAAAATAAATAAATAAATTTTGAGTCAATCAAAAAACAGTAAGGGTGTTTGAAGTCACCCCTATTGGGGGTCCAAGTCATTTTTGTCTCTCATAATATCTATTTACTAGAAGTCTAAATGCTCATACTTTTGTGTCTAATTACAAGAATGTCATTGTCATCTATCTTATCATAAATTTTGTATGAAAACTATGTATGTATTTCATTTTGTTAAAAACATTTTTGATTACCTCTTATTATTGATCACTTTTGATTTTTTTTTTATCTTAATAATCATTTTTGTTTGTTTTGGTAGAAAAATATTTTTTTACGATTTTTTTAAAAATATTTTTGTAGAAAATGTTTTCTATATTTTAATTACTATCTTCAAACAAATGTTTTAGTGGTGGAGGTATTGGTGGTGATAGTGGTGGGGTGATGGGGGTGGTGATGGCAATGGTGAGGTGGTGGCGTGGTAGAGATGGTGATGGTGGCACAATGGTAGGGTGGTGAGGGTAATAGTGGCGTTGGTGCACACATGCAGTTATGTTATTTTAATATTATAATTATATATAAATATTGTAGTGCATTCTTGTGTACATTGGTTAATAATTACATAATAATGCAATATGGTGAATTGAAAGGGTAACTATTGCATGCATTATGGTGAGTTATAATTATAGTTCATGTGAAAGGTTATGAGTTACTTGAATGTATTATTATATTTTAATATGAGATTCTTCATTTGTTTGTGGGTGCATATAAATTAGAGCTTGTGCATCCATATTTTATATGGAATTGTGAGTGTATCTATATATATATATATATATTGTATTGTATTTATACAGAAATAATTAGGCAACCTGTAAAGGTATTTTTATGGTGGAGCTTTGGACTCACCTACTTGTGCAGGGTTGGTGGAGTCAACATAACTAAAAGTTGGACTGTTGTATCCAAGGGAAGACAGGCTAATATGTGATATTCTACTGCATCGGGGAGTAGTAGTTTTACCAACTAAAAAGGGCTTGAATTTTCTTTAAAAAAGTTAGATTATCGCTTCTCAGTTCAATTTATTGTATATTCATATATCTGGTGATGAGATGTGTAATACATATTTAAAACAGTAGACGAGAGCTAGTATCCGTGGATGTAGTCAAATTTGCCGAACCACGTAAATCTGGCGTCTTCTCATGGTGATGATTTTTGCCCATATTTGTTTTGACTTCATAACTCTTTATTTATTTTGGTAAATTCTCCAATAATTTTAAGGAGATTCAAAGATGGAGTCAAAAACACAAGAACCCCAACAACAACAAAAAATTAAATAATAATAATAATAATAATAATAATAATAATAATAATAATAATAATAATAGAGAAATAAAAAGTGTTTCCTAGTAGATGATAGATTACTGGCCACGTGAGATTAAATAATGGAGATTTCAGCAACCCTTTCTGATGCAGCAAAAGAGAATTGTGATCACTTGCTTCCACGGAGGTATCCTTCACTGAGGTATGAATTTATTTTTATGCTTATCTCATTTACCAAAAATTATTTTTGTTCTATTGAAACCATAAAAATTTGAGAATTATTTTGTGATAAATCTCACAGTATGGGAGACCTAAGTTAAATAAGTTATAGAACCAATGAACCCTTATATTGTTTGTGACAAGAGTGGACATATTGCTCCCATTAAATAATATATTCCATAAAATTTGAGAACGCTTTTATACTTTGTAGCAATCTAAAACTTTTCTTCTTTATCGCTCGAGCGACGGTTTGTTCAATCGAGCGGTCTTGCTAGACATCCAGTACTTTTGTAGGTCTGTGATTCTGGGAGTTATTGAAGTTCGCTCGAGCGCAAGATTGGTTGCTTGAGCAGACTGCCTTGTTTGGTTTGAACTTCTAGGAGTCCACATTTTTCGCTCGAGCGAAGGTTTCGTCGCTCGTATGGTCTGATCGAATTTAGCATCTATGAAAGTCACCTTTGGTCACATCTAGATCATTTTTCTCTCTCATTTCTCTCTCTTTTCGCCATTTTTGAGCCTCCAAACTCTTCTTCCCTTAATTTCATCTATTTCTATAAATCTTTGACCCCTAGTTCCTTATACCAAAACGTAAAGCTTGATGAGGGCTTTTATTTAATCTAAACGGATCGTTATTTTGTCGCCGGTGATTTTTGGGTTGTCTTCTCTTCGCTTCGAGAGGTAAGGATTTCTTTTTTCCTTTTCAATACTTCAACTATAGATAGATATGTGGTAGATTTTATTGCATAAAAATCATATCTATTATGAATTTTTTTGAAAATCATAAAAAGGGATCTAGGGTTTGATCATTTGGAGTTCAAATTGTTAAATTGGTTATTGTTTGATTAATTGGGAAAGGGTTTAACGTCTTTATGTTGAGAGGGAGAAAAAGCCCTAAATTTAATATTTTTGATTTAGCGAATTAAAAGGGGATAAAGTTGATAAATGGTTATGTTTTGTTTAAATATGGATTGTGTAATTGTGTTAATAACTAAAAGGGAGAATTAACCATGGTTTTGGAATTATTTTGGACTAATCATGTTACGTTGAGTTGGGTTATGGCTTTGATATCCATGGATTTAGTTTTGTGAAATGAAGATGATGGATTTTGGATAAAGATTGGAGTATGTTAATTTGGAAAATAAGGGAATTGTTTTTTGAAGAGAGGAGAAATCATAACACTTTGTAAATCTAGGAACGAACTTGAGGTTGGATCATGAACGTTTTATTTTCTTTCTATTGTTGTGGTTGGACTTAAGGTCTCAGGATAAATTGAATTATTGTATTACGTGTATTAAGTACATACATTTAGAGGTTTTGTCATTAGTCATCAGTGGAGGATGACACTGTTGTGTTGAGTAGATTAGGTGTATATATTACTCTTGTGCTATTTGTGCATGTAAGATGTTGTGATGGTTGGTAACGAATATTGCGCTTCGAATGAGAAGTACCATTACCTTCTAGCTAGCGCCTGAAGAATTAGTTGAGCTTTGAATGAGAGGTACCAATACCTTCCATCTTGTAATGCCCTGAAATAAATGCCATAAATCGGCCTTTAACAACATATACACAATAACATAAACAAAGTAGTAATCTTTTATTAATTAGAGTTAATTTACAAAAAGTGAAACATGCAATATACATTCACAAGCCCTATCTTGAATCTAGAGCATGTGATACCAACTTAATAATCAACAAAATAAATTCCCTACAGGCTTACATCTTTTCCAAGACTATACTTGGTTACAACAAAAGAGAGAGTCTTAAGCTCCATACATATAAAGCCCTAGACTTATACAAGTATTAAATACAAAACAACAAAACAGAGCCTTCAGCATCTAGGTCCTCCTAAGCTAAGTCCTTGGAGGAGGCATGTTACCAGCACCTGAAAATAGTTTTCCAAGTACGGTGAACCAAAACCCAGCAGAAACAATCTAACACAATATATGAATATTAACAAAGATATAAGTATGATGCACATGTTCAATTCCCATATGACAGATCCTTTACAACCTTTTTTCCAAAACCAAGTTATATCAAACTTACATCTCCATCCATTAGGTATACCCATTTCATTTAGTCAACCAAACAAAGAATACACCCCATAGGCCTCCAACCAACATAATTATTATGCAAAATATTCACTTGCCATTGTATAGAAATTTCGTCTGCGGGAATTGACACCCATGTATATGCGCGATTTTCGGGGCTTTCACCCAGGACACACAGGCCAACTTAGTTTAATGGAGTCCATCCCCTTTCTTCTCCCAAACATTCCATTTCCCCTCTCCAAACACCATACATGTACAATGTATATAAATCATAATCATATTCAATGATAATGGCTAAGAGATTTGTTTCAATTTGCCTAATCCACATGTAAATTCTATAACAATCATAGCTATCCTCCACCGATAGCCCAAAACAGATATTTATAAATATATATACAATCTTTATAACAGGTAAATTGTCCAAATCTCCATAGGTGCAAGGTAATACATATCTAGTTCCACCATTTATATAAACATCTATCCAATTTCATATTCCCAATACCAATTTTATTATTTATACAAAATAATTATTCAAGACATTTTAGGGCAAAACCATTTTTTTCCCAATCTCATGCCAAACACCAAAATCAACCATTTTAACACAGCACAAGCTCATATCTACTCCCATAATCATTTCCGATACATTAATTCGAAAACCCCTCTTTTGATTTTAACCCAAACCCTAGGTTTGTCCAAAATCACAACAAGTCTCAACATGTCTTATCCATGAATAAATAACCTAGTTAAAACTCATAAAAGAATGTAGAAAGTCCCTATCTCAAAGTTAGAGGACAAGCAAAGCAAAGGGAAAACTTCAAAGACACCGAAACCCACTTTTGTGCGGATAAAAAAAGAGCCCACGACGTGCTCTACCTTTTTAACAAAGGCACAAGAGTGGAGAACTCACTAGATCTAGGTGAAAAAGTAAAGAGAATGTAAGTTTTAGAGAAAGAGGGTCTCAACTTTAAGGTTTTGAGAGAAACAGATTTGACAAAGTGTGTAAAAAGTCATTTTCGCTAATTGATATATGCACAGTATGCTTGAACGCAAGAGTTGACGCTCGAGCGTCAGACACAATAAGGCCTCGTTTGGGAACAGGCTAATTTAGTACCTTTTTGGCTATTTGGCTAAAATATGAGCTAAAAAAACTAGTATGTTTAGGATCACTTTTTGGCTTTTTACGAAAAGATGTGCAAAAAGTAGAGAGAAAAGATAATCTTTGACTTTTTGGTATGAGTTGTTGGCTTTTTGGCTAATTTAGTAACTTTTTGATTTTTTGGCTAAAAGGGAGGGTTCCCAAACGAGGCCTAAGTTATTCCGCTCGAGCGCATAATACACACATTTAGTAGTTTTGCAAACAGAAGAACATCGCTCGAGTGCAAGAATGATCGTTCGAGTGCACACCCGCTCAAGCGTGGGAAACACTGCTTGAGCGTAGAATACACTCTCCTAATAGTTTTGCAGATCTGCAAAAGTACTGAGAGTTTGCAAAGCCCGCTCGAGCGCAAGAAATGCAGCTCGAGCGGAGGAGCAAAAATCTGGACAGCGAAAGTTTGGAAACTAAGCAACCAACCTGTCCCAAACGTAACAACAACAACCCAATTGTCAAATTTCAGGAGATGCAAGGGAAGTAATATATATACAACAACATGGAACCAAGAAACCTGAGTCCAAGATGCAAAAAGGGTCGGGTTAAAACCAGAATCGCTATAACCTCCTTCCTTTAAAGAATTTCATCCCTGAAATTTCAAATCAAGTTTCACAGTTATGTTTAAACCAAACACAATAACGATAGATACTTAATTCCAAAACCATAATCCATTCTCCGATCATCCATTTTCATCAACTTGATACACAAGTCCCAATATTAAAAGTAATATCCACATTTCCCAAAACATTTACAATCTTTATCTTAAATTCATGTTTCCAAAACATACACAACATAAACAATGTTCCCATATATCCAAAACATATACAATGTTTTCATATTTCACTAACACAACAAAATTCCATTACATGTTCAAATAACAACAAATAATTTCGGATATTTCTCACGCACTTCCAACTCACATTCTTAAGTTGCTTCCTCAACCCCGTGATGTTTCCACAATACCTTCACCAAGGGAATCGTCTTGTCTTGCAAGACTTGGTCCCGGGTGTCCAAGACTCTCATCAGTCTTTCCTCATACGAGGCATTCTCATCTACCTCTATGACGGTCCAATCCAACACATGCGATGGATCCGGCTCATACTTCCAAAGTATACTAATATGAAACACATCATGAATCCCAGAAAGTTGTGACAGTAAGGTCAAATGATAAGTTACCTCCCCAATCCACTCTAGGATCTCAAAAGCCCAATGAATCGATGGGACAACTTCTTATTCTTTCCAAACCTCATCAACTCCCTTCTAGGTGATATCTTCAAAAGACATGATCTCTCACCTCAAAGGACAAGGGTCTCTTTCTACGGTCAGCATAACTCTTCTAGCAACTCTGGGCTGTAGTCAACCTCTTACGGATAAGTGCAACCTTCTCCGTCGTTTCTCAGACTAACTATGGGCCCAACATTGGTGCATTACCCACCTCGGCCCAACACATAGGGGATCCACACGATTGGCCATACAAAGCCTCAAATGGTGCCATGCCAATACTTGATTGGAAGCTATTGTTATAGGAAAAATCCACTAAGGGTAAGTGCCTCTCCCATGAACCCTTAAAGTCAAGGACACAACCCCGAAGCATATCTTGTAAAATCTGAGTGGTCCGTTCTAACTGCCCATCAGTCTAAGGATAATATGTTGTACTAAAAGTCAATTTCGTGCCCAAGGCACTCTGTAGGCTTTGCCACAACAGAGCTGTGAAATGCGAATCTCTATCCGAAACAATTGTCAATGGGACCCGGTGCAACCTCATTATGTCTCTAATGTAAAGGTCGGCAAGATGATCTACCAAGTCACTCACACGTATAGGAATGAAGTAAGTTGACTTTGTCAATCGATTGACTACAACCCAAATGGCATCATTACGCCGTTGAGTCCTCGGAAGGCCCACAACAAAATCTATCGTGACATGCTTCCACTTCCACTCGGCTAGAGGCAAGGGTTGTAACAAACCAACTGGCCTCAGATGCTCGGCCTTCATTTGTTGACAAGTAAGGCATTTTGACACGAACACGGCCACATCCTTCTTCATACCTCTTCACTAAATCTAGAGACTAAGATTGTGATACATCTTTGTGCTTCCCGGATGCATCGCAAGGTGTGAATAGTAAAACTCTCGGAGTACTTCCTCTCAGTAAGACTCTGGTACAAACAAACGGTCAAGGTATCTCATATTCAAGTCGGGATACACATTCAAGCCTTTTTCTACCTTTCCATTGGAGATCTTTTCTTGGAGGATTTCTACTTTAAGATCACCCCTCTGTGCTTCGATCACCCGATGCACAAGTGTAGGTTGTGCAACTACCGAAAACAAGGTTGCAAACTCAACAGACTTGCCAAGATGCAAGTTAAACTCCCCAATAGCACCCAACATCCCCCATTCCCGGATGGCAATACAAGCTGCACTGCTAATTGGTTTCCTATTCAAGGCATCAGCCATAACATTGGCCTTTCCCAGGTGATAATGTAGCTCAAAATCATAATCCTCTATAAACTTCATCCACCTCATCTGTTTCAAATTCAAGTATTTTTGTGTAAACAGGTATTTCAGACTCTTGTGATCATAAAATACTTCAAACTTCTCATCATACAGGTAATGCCTCTAAATCTTCAACGCAAAGATCACCGCCGCTAACTTTAGGTCATGAGTAGGGTAGTTCCTCTCGTGTGTTTTCAACTGCTATGAGCCATAGGCTATTACATTCCCTTCTTGCACCAAAACACAACCAAAGCCTTCCCGTGAGGCATCACAATACACTAAATAGCCCAAACCCCTCTCCAGAATAATCAATACTGGAGTAGTGGTAAATCTAACCTTAAGCTCTTAAAAAGACTTTTAACAAGTCTCATTCCACACAAACTTAACTCCTTTTCTCGTCAATCTAGTCAATGGTGAGTCTAATCTAGAGAAATCATTCACGAATCGACGATAATACCTGGCTAACCCCAAGAAACTATGGATCTCAAAAGCATTCTTAGGTTGTTCCCAATCTTGCACTGCCTCTATGTTGGATGAATCTACAGTCACCCCTTCTCTGGATACCACATGGCGTAACAACTTAACCTCTCTCAGCCAGAATTGACACTTTCTAAACTTAGCATACAATTTGTGGGCTCTAAGTAACTCAAGTACCACCCGTAAGTATTTTTCATGCTCCTCCTCAGAGGGTGAGTAAATCAAGATGTCGTCCATAAAAACACCACAAAACAGTCTAGGAACTCACGGGAAATTCGGTTCATCAAATCCATAAACACGACTGGTGCATTGGTTAGCCCAAAAGGCATCACTAGAAACGCATAATGGCCATACCACGTACAGAATGCCGTCTTCGGGATGTCCTCCTCTCTTACTCTCAACTAGTGATAACCCAATCTCAGGTTTATCTTAGAAAAGCAACAAGACCCTTTAAATTGATCAAACAAGTCATCTATATGAGGCATTGGGTACTTGTTCTTGACAGTCACCCTGTTCAACTTCCAGTAATCTATACAAAGTCGTAACGCACCATCTTTCTTTTTAGCAAAAAAAGTCAGTGCTCCCCAAGGTGAAGTACTAAAGCAAATAAAACCCTTATCTAATAATTCCTGGAGTTGAATCCTCAACTCACTCAACTTGGTAGGTGCAAATCTATACGGTGCCATAGAAATCGGTGTCGTGCCAGGCACTAAATCAATAGAGAACTCGATCTCTCGATGAGGTGGTAAACTAGTAAGATCCTCTAAAAAAACATTCAGGTATTCACAAACTACCCTTGGCAACTTAACTCAGACTTCATCACACTCAGTGCTCAAGAAGTTAGCAAGAAGGCAACTAAGCTCACTCCGCCCACGCGGATCATACATCGGTGATAAGACTCAATCAACCCGGTCCCCCAAAAAATAAAAACAATCACTGCTCAGGGTACATACAGTAATCCTTTGACGGTAGCAATCTATAATAGCCCGATAGAATGATAACCAGTCTATACCCAATATAACGTCAAAGCTAGACATGTCAAGCAACACAAATGCAAAAGGAAGTCAGAGACTGGCAACCTCTATGTCACAACCCCGACACCTCTGCTTCAAAACAATCTCACCACCAATAAGTGATTCTACGCCAATAGGAGATGCTAACTGAGCCAACTTTAACCCCAAAATCGATGCAAATGCAGATGATATAAATGAATAAGATGCACCCGTATCAATCAACATATTAGCAACTGAATTGCAAAACAAGAAGGTATCTCTCACTACCGAAGGCGCGGGTACTAGATTAGGCGCAGTAACAGTATACACATGCCTTGTAGGTCTCTGCTCAACTTACTCACCCTCGAAGCATAAGCCTGATGCACTGATTAATCCGAAGAGACTCTCTAATTGGCCCTCGAGGCTTGTGCTGACTGTGTAGGCTGGTGACTCTGTGTCTGCCTCGAACTAGACACACCAGGTGTGCCACCCAACTATGGAGAAAACCTTTTCATGTGCCCCGCTTGTCCACACTGATAACAAGTGAGCGGCAGGCCTCTCTCTTGACTCTGGCTCCAAAAACGAGCCGAAGACGGTGTAGATCGTTGCCCTCCTCCTCTCTGTGGCCAAGTTGGAGACTTGTGGCCAAACTGGTCACACTTGTAACAAGTAAAATCTCTTTGACCACCTTTTCTAGAACCCGAACTCGCCACTAGAAAGGTAGACCTCGACAAAGCTCCCTACGACGACTGTTGGTTAGAACCCCTCTATCTGTTACTATCCCTCTACACATCCTAACTCCTCCTGGAGCCCTTCATCATCTTCTCCTCTATCTGCATTATGGTCTCCAAATGAGCCGTCGCCTCCACAAGGCGCCCATAATCCCTAATCATCGACCCTGCCACTTTCAACATGAGCCTAGTCCTCAATCTCTTTTCAAACTCCAAACAACTTCGCTTCTCAGTCGCCACTAACTCTGGTGCAAACCTAGAAAGGCTAGTGAATGTGGCCTCAAACTCGGCCACCAGAGTGTTCAACTACACAAGCTTGGAAAACTAGTCCCTTAACTTCTCCTTAACCGTGGGAGGTAGAAACTTGTCCTAGAAGGTGCTGACAAATCACCCCAATGCGCCCACGCGCATACTTTCACCATTGACCCGCATCTCTTTTTAGCTGGAAGGATGCTAAAGACACTCTTAACTGGTCGTCTTCGATACCAAGCATCTTGAATGTCTTCACTATTTACTCTAGCCACTCATCTGCCTTTAGTGGTTCCTTGGGATCACCCAAAAACTCATCTGGATTCAACTGGAAAAACTCTTGCTTCAGAAACGATGGCCCTGCCTCAGCTACTTGGGCCTGGACTTGATTCTTAGCCCTGAGAATGTCCATCGGTTCTCGCAATGCTCTGGCCGTTTTACGGGCTAAGGCACCCATGGCCTGTTAACCAACTGGTTTGGCCACGTTGGCCTGACCAACCCCTTCTTCCTGCGACGGAATATCATTAGGTAAAGGCACTTCATGCCTCCTAGGCCTACCACGCCTACCATCACCACGTCCACATCCTGACATCCTAATAAAGGTAACAAAATAGATTAGCACATTTACAAATGTGCCAAAGCTAACTCACTCATGTCCTAATGCGGTGGACAATAATAATTCACTCCACATAAGTACGTAGTCACATGAACACATACGAATTTTATTCCAGGAAAATGATCGTCCCGCGGCGTTGCTAGAGTTCCAATTAGAAACAGCAGTGATCAAGTGCTCTTCTAATGGGACTTCTAGAAACCCGTAGACTTAATCAATATCCTAGAAATTAAACCACATACCCATATAATCACATAAACATGTTATCACAAAACACTATAAACATACAAACATCTCTATCAAGCGAGATAAACCCATTGTTATACTAACTACTTCCCACGTACCCAAAGTATTTAAATCTGGTACGCTCTAATACCAAGTTATAAAGCCCTGAAATAAATGCCATAAACCGGCCCCTAACAACAAATACACAATGACATAAACAAAGTAGTAATCTTTCATTAATCAGAGTTAATTTACAAAAAGTGACACATGCGATATACATTCATAAGCCTTACCCTGAATCTATAGCATGTGAGACCAACTTAATAATCAATAAAATAAATGCCTTACAAGCTTACATATTTTCCAAGACTATGCTTGGTTACAACAAAAGAGAGAGTCTTAAACTCCATATATATAAAGCCCTAGGCTTGTACAATTATTAAATACAAAACAACAAAACAGAGCCTTCAGCTCCTAGGTCCTTCCAAGCTAAGTCCTTAGAGGAGGCATGTCACCAGCACTTGAAAATGAATTCCCAAATAGAGTGAGCTAAAGTCCAGTAGAAACAATCTAACACAATATATGAATATTAACAAAGATATAAGTATGATGCACATGTTTAATTCCCATATGATAGATCCTTTATAACCTTTTTCCAAAACCATGTTATATCAAACTTACATCTCTATCCATTAGGTATACCCATTTCATTTAGTCAACCAAACAGAGGATACACCCCATAGGCCTCCAACCAACATAATTATCATGAAAAATATATTCACTTGCCATTGTACAGAAATTTCATCCATGGGAAACGACACCCATGTATACGAGCGATTTTCGGGACTTTCACCCTAGACACACAAGCTAACTTAGTTTAATGGAGTCCATCCCCTTTCTTCTCCCAAACATGTAGTACATCTCATTTCCCCTCCCCAAACACCATACATGTACGATATATATAAATTATAATCATATTCAATGATAATGGCTAAGGAATTTGTTTCAATATACCTAATCCACATGCAAATTCTACAACAATCATGGCTATCCTCCACCGATAACCCAAAATAGATATTTCTAAACACATATACAATCTTTATAACAGGTAAATTGTCAAAATCTCCATAAGTGCAAGATAATACATATCTAATTCCACTATTTATATAAACATCCATCCAATTTCGTATTCCCAATACCGATTTCATTATTTATACAAAATAATTATTCAAGAAATTTTAGGGCAAAACCCCTTTTTTCCTAATCTCATGCCAAACACCAAAATCAACCATTTTAACACAACACAAACTCATATCTACACGCATAACCATTTCCAATACGTTAATTCGAAAACTCTTATTTTGATTTTAACCCAAACCCTAGGTTTGTCCAAAATCACAACAAGTCTCAACATTTCTTACCCATCAATAAATAACCAAGTTAAAACTCATAGAAGAGTGTAGAAAGTCCCTACCTCAAAGTTAGAAGACAAGAAAAAGCAAAGGGGAAACTTCAAAGACACCAAAACCCACTTTTGTTCAGATGAAAATAGAGCCCACGACGTGCTCTACCTTTTTAACAAAGGCACAAGGGTGGAGAACTCATTAGATCTAGGTGAAAAAGTAGAGACAAAGTAAGTTTTAGAGAGAGAGGGTCTCAACTTTAGGGTTTTGAGAAAAATAGATCTGAAAAAGTATGTAAAAAGTCATTTTCGTGAACTGATATACGCACAGTTTGCTCGAGCACAAAAGTTGACGCTCGAGCGTCAAACACAATAAGTTGTTTTGCTCAAGCATGAGAAGTGACGTTCGAGCGCAGAATACACACATCCAATAGTTTTGCAGACCGAAGAACATCGCTCAAGCGCAAGAATGGCCGCTCGAGCGCACACCTACTCAAGTGTAGGAAACGCTGCTCGAGCATAGAATACACTCTCCCAGTAGTTTTTATAGACCTGCAAAAGTACTTAGAGTTTGTAAAGCCTGCTCGAGCACAAGAAGTGTCGCTCGAGTGGAGGAGCAAAAATCTAGGCAACAAAAGTTTGGAAACTAAGCAACCAACCTGTCCTAAACGCAACCACAACAATCTAATAGCCAAATTTGAGGAGATTCAAGGGAAGTAATATATATACAACAACATGGAACCAAGAAACATGAGTGCAAGATACAACAAGGGTCAGGTTAAAACCGAAATTGCTATAACGAGCTAGCGCCTGGAGAACTTGGCAAAGGTTCCATTACTTTCCAGTAGGTTTCTGGTAAATTGGCATTTCGTTATGGAAAGGTATATCCTTGGCTTATTGTGCTTAAGGCAGGTAGAGCAGAGCTTGTTTATCATTATTGTCTTAGTTTAATTGTGTATGTCATGAGTTATGATGGTTATAGTTCAGGAGGGCCGGGTTGTCTTATGTGTGGAGTAGATAGTGGTTGGGTGTTTATTGTTTTTATTTTGTGTTAGATGTTTATGTGTACATGTAGGCGTACCAAATTAATTGTTGAAAGTATCTTTTTAACTTTGGGCTTAAGGCCCGGGAATGTGATGAACGTGTTGGAGACGAACGTAAGTTATGTGTTGAGTTTGCAAGGAACATAAGGAAATCGGATTTTTGTGAACATATTTCAAAAGTATAAAGATTGTCACGTGATATTCTCTTAAAATGAAAAATGAGAAGGAAATGTGAACCGTCTGTATTATTGAATAAATTGGATGATTTGGGGAAAAATACTTATGTACGTATATTTGGTTATAAACCATTACATTATTTATATAGTATGAAATGAAGCATTCATGATCATAGCTATCTGTAAGTTGTTATTATTTATGATCATGTGGGATTCCCTACTGGACTTTATGTTCACCCCACATTGATAATCCTGTTTCAGGTGAACGTCGAGAAGCGTTTCAAGATCAAGGATCCTCTTTATTTGTTGGCCAGAGGGCCTTTTGTATTTGTTGGCAGAATGCCAATGTTGTAGAAAGGGTTAAACCCTTCCTTTTATATGTAATGATGTAAGCCTACAGGCAACTCATTTAATTGTATCCCATGTTGCATTTATTATGCAATTGAATGAGAGAATCTACATTTATTTATCCTTGTTAATGTATAGAACTTCCATACATTATCTCTGAAATTGTTTTATAATAATGGATTGGTAATGATATCCGTGAAATAAAAAATGGCCATTACATACTTGGTGGCTTTTGACGTTACCAAGATTTGTTAGGTGTTGTGAGGTTAAATTGATATGCATCTCTAGATGGATGTATTTTTAAAAAATTTGCAAGCTCCAGCTAAGAGAATTTATTTGAGTTTGAGTTTTTACTCAACAAAAACAAAAATTGGCTTCACATAGACTTGAGGGTATGAGTTGTGTAAGTGATGGAATGTGACAATGTTTTTTTTATTTTTAAATTAGATGACGTTGTGAGAAACTATTTTTAAATTTGAAAATAGTGGGGGAAATTAAATTGTTAATTTTAAATTTAAAACTATTTTTCTCCCGCACAAAAAATATTTTTAGTACTGATTCAGAATATTATAGACTCCTGGGAAATCAATTTTAAGTCATGAAGTTCTTGTGAATTTTTTGAATAACGAAATTGTGGCTTTCGAAATTCAAATTTATGGGCTATTCAGTTAAAGTATTCGATTTTTCAGTTCATGAGAATTATATGAAATTAAATGACTTGTGGACTATCGGAATCTTAAAAGGTTATATGATTTTGGATTCGTAGGGGTGTTCAAGTTTTTGTGATAGCTTTTGCTATATATATATATATTTAACCTGACTTTCGTTATGGAGAATTGAGTGTTTGGCAGGATTATAACCAAACCAGATTATATTTTCTGGCATATCTTGAAGTGGTATGAAATTTTTGTTTGGATTGAACAATAAAAAATGACCATTTGCTTTTTATGAAAGTATCATGCTATATTTTTAAAATTATGATACCGTATTGGTATATTTTGTCAAGGTGATTTTTATCTACTACTAATTATATTTTATAAGATGGTGCTATATTTAATTATTGCTAGTTGTAGCAATTGAGCAGGTGAATAATCAAAAAATTGATGCAATTTAATTTTTGAGAAACCATTTCATATTTGTGAATGATTGTGAGAGCACCTAAATTTTTTATAGAGGTGATCATTTTTATAATGATAGATCTTGTGACACTTTTGTTTTTGGGTCCGCTAGAGCCTAGAAAGTTGTGTTCGAGCAGAAAATTTTAACTCCCAGTGTCTTTTGAGTTTGCAGGCAGGACGCTCGAGCGGAGAATGTTTGTAATAACCCTCACCACTGCTCACCGATAAACATTGATTACCGTTAAACTGGAACTAAATTGACTGCGTACGTATGTTAATTTGTATTCTATCTGTTTGATTATTTATTTGATCTGTTCACGTTTTATATTTCAACTGCTAATTGAAGGCCTTATCGGCGGCCGAACCGAGAATTGACTAATGTTTCTCGACCCTCATAATTAATGTGATTTTATGGTGTATTTATCTGAAATCTGATTTAGTGTGATTAAATTAGATTAAATATCAATGAATTGCAAGTGTTAGGCTTATTTACACTTTTGCCACACTTAGTGGCCACTACCTAGTCACTATTAGAGCCTTGCATACTTGAATAAAAACATTTTCCTCAGCCATATCTCTTGTTCAACCGACCATAGAGAGAGAGAGACTTGAGGAGTTGATTTCATCTCAATATTGCTTAGTAATTGAAGTATAGATTACATATTTGAGCTCCTAGTCTTCTAATTCCAAGACTTAGGTAAGGATTTCATCTTCTCATTCTTGTGTTTGAGCTAATTCTTGCATGGTCCATGTTAAATTGTAGAGCTAAGTCATGTTTTAGTTCATACATGTTGATATAGAGCATAATCCATGCATGCATGTTTGAATTGTTGGATTTTGAGTTGAGTTCATGGCAAATTGTTACATGCATGTCCATGATTTTGTAATGGTCCATGTTTTCATCTTGTTTTTGGATCAATTGGCTCCTTAGAGCATCAAATTAAAGCTTTGAATTGATTTGAATTCATGTATGTTTGCATGTTCATCCTGTTCTTGAAAATGGTTTGAAATTGGGTTTGAATTAAACACCCTTGGGCTTTGATTTCTCAAATTGAGTTTTGAATCATGTTTAACTATGAGTTTATAAGAGTTTTCCAGAAAATGGGCCCAAGAGGATCGGTTTTGATGCTTTTGAACTTGGTTTGAGCTTGGAGGTGCAATCTGGGTTTTCCAAATTTTGCACTTCCGCTCGAACGGGGGAAGTGGCGCTCGAGCGTGGAATCCGAGCATCCAGTATTTTCTCTACACTGTTTTACAGTCCGCTCGAGCGGAGGATTGGGAGCTCGAGCGGAGGCATGTGTCTCACGATCGAGCGGGCGTTGAGCGTCCGTCGAGCGGAGATTTCACCCATCCAGTACTTTTACAGTACGCTCGAGCGGGAAAGTTGACGCTCGAGCGTGTACCTTTGTTGCATGACCGCTCGAGCGGGGAAACCTGCACTCGAACGGGACTCTGTTTTTCTGAAAAATCTGTAAATGCTTTTAACCGTGCATCTTTGCATCCTCATCCCATTCTAAGCATTCTTAGGCCTAGTTTAAGACATCTTATTGAGGATATAGATGTAGAACACACCAAGGCAAATTAGGGATTAAGTTATTATCTTTCCCAGCTGTGTAGCTTAGTGTGTTCAATCTGTTAACTGTGTAGGGTTGGCGACTGGGGAGACACGCTCTAGCATACTGTAGCCCAGAACTCTGTGAGTAACGATTGTAAAGATATGTTCACAAATGATTATCTTCTGAACAACTGAACTGTACTGCTTTCTGAACTGATTACTGTTAATTGAATGAATGTATGTCCTATATTCTGAACTGTATTGTGGCATCCTTAGCACCTACTGTTTACTGTTACTGTTACAGAGATCTCTGTCGGTTCCCTTGTTGGAACCACTACTGTTACTGACTGATGGCCATCATTTACTGCTCGGTCTTTTTAAGACCTACT
This sequence comes from Camellia sinensis, assembly GCF_055761805.1. Classification (NCBI taxonomy): domain Eukaryota; kingdom Viridiplantae; phylum Streptophyta; class Magnoliopsida; order Ericales; family Theaceae; genus Camellia; species Camellia sinensis. The sequence continues at coordinate 23,550,676 of NC_138966.1, forward strand.
GTTTACTGTACTGTTATGCTAATGGATGTACCACATATGACTGTACTGACTGAACGACTGAAATACTATTTAAATGAACTGTTTTCATACTGTAAGGACATTCATTCTTAACCTCTTTACGCATTATGTTATTCACTGGGCTTTAGCTCACTGCTCATATATATATGTAGGTGTTCAGGCACCAGACCGCGGCTAGGAGCGTCAGGGTTACTCCAGTTTTGTCAAGCCAGCCTATGTGCCTCACTGCGAGGTTCCGAGCCTATCGTGCTAAGGCTTAGGGGTGTTTTAGGATTTCCCCTTCTGTTTACTGCTCGGTCTTTTTAAGACCTACTGTTTACTGTACTGTTATGCTAATGGATGTACCACATATGACTGTATTGACTGAACGACTGAAATACTGTTTAAATGAACTGTTTTCATACTGTAAGGACATTCATTCTTAACCTCTTTACGCATTATTGTATTCACTGGGCTTTAGCTCACTGCTCATATATATATGTAGGTGTTCAGGCACCAGACCGCGGCTAGGAGCGTCAGGGTTACTCCAGTTTTGTCAAGCCAGCCTATGTGCCTCACTGCGAGGTTCCGAGCCTATCGTGCTAAGGCTTAGGGGTGTTTTAGGATTTTCCCTTCTGTACTGTCTTACTGTTTTGTAATAACTGAATGGATTGTATAGACTGAATGTTACTGTACTGTTATGTAAGGGATTGGGTCCCTAGTCTGAATGATTGTATATAGTGTGCATACTGCTCTGTACTGATTATGTTTATATGTATGGAAAGTCTTTTTGCATACAGACTGTCACAACTCATTGGGCATTGTTTAATTACTGTATTTGCTTCCGCCAGGCCCTGTACTCTGTTTTACTGTTCTACTGTTAAGCAGGCCTTCGGTAATCTCGGATTACTGGCCGGTTACGGTGCTAAACCCATAGGGCCGGGTTTGGGTCGTGACAATGTTGGTTCCCAATTGTTTCCCTGTAGCTCTGCAAAACTTCTGGGACTTGTCATTTTACACTCGAACGAGAGATTCGTCGCTCAAGTGGGCCTCTAAGTTTGTGTCTTATGCTTGAGCGTAGAAGGTAGAGCTCGAGCGGACTGTGCAAATTTAGTAACTTTAAAAAACATGATTCTAGATCATTCCTTATACTTTTCATTTCTATCTTCCCTCTTCTCTCCTCATTTTTGAAAAACCCTAGTTTTTCACTCTAAAATACCTTCCATTCCACTAAGATTTGGCTTAGATCACCTAGCAAAAAGTGAAGAAGACTTGGAGATCTTACTTTTCCACCGATTAAATCTTGGTTTCGCAAAGGATTCTTCAAGGGGCTTGATTTTCCTTCTACTTCTTGGGGTAGGCATACTTTTACCCTAGTATTTCTTTATTTTGAAGAGGTTTCATGGTGTGGTTGTGACTTATGAGCCATTTGAGAATATTGTTGGATTAATTCCATGTTTTACATAAATCAGCCATTTTACATGACGTTTGCTTGAAATTTCTTTACACTCTCTTCTCAAAACATGTATATAAATGTTGTTGAAACCCATATCTATGATAAAAGAGACAAACCCCCGAATTTGGTAAAACCCTAAATTCTCAAGTTAAGTAGGGAACATCAAATTGAGTGGAATTTACTTTACTTAATGAAATGTTATAAATAATGAAGGAATAAAAGATGTGGATGTTATTTTTCGTGAATGTTATGTGGTATTTCCTTCTTTAGTGATGTTGGATGCTTGTGGATGGAACAAAATGTGATTGAATTGTTAATTGTGCATGAGTCCTGGTAAGAGTCGGTTTTGGAAATTTGGTGTTGTGTTGGTACCCGCGCAGGGAGTTTAAAGAGGTGCCCAAATGCCCTGTCTAGGCTTATCGCTAGTTGAATGTGTGGAAAATGGTTTTTGGGTGTCCACACAGTCCTGCCATATAATAGTCGGCGAAAGTGGAAAAACGAATTATTTTCTTTGGGTGTCCATTCTGCACCGTATAATAGCCATCAAATGTAGAGGCGGTCTTTAAAACAAAAGAAAAAGGGCGTTTTAAATTAGACCCTTACAGATGGACTCATGGCTTGCTTTCTATGGTTGTGAATGTTTAATGGTTGTAATTGATTATGTGAGTGGTAATTGACATTGTTTGGTTGTTATGAATCTGTATGATTGTTAAAGATTGCACATGGGGATAAGTTTGTTTGTAAAGTCTTGCTGTAAGGATGCCATAATCTTATTCAGAGAATTAAATACTTAGGTAAATTTGTTCCTACTAGGCATATAGCTCAACCCTATTCTTATTTTTCAGGAATTGACGAAGTACCACCTCCTTGATGGATGGGATCAAGCAGTAGCTCATTTTGGGAAAAGTTGTTTCATTTGTATTTTGCTATTTTGAAGTGGGATTTTTGTAACAAGACTATCAATTTGTTTTGTTGTTATTGTACGCCCTAGGGGCTTATATTTTGTAAGGCCATCTAGTTCATTGAACTAGTAGATGAGTTCTAAATTTTGGAGAATTGTACTTGGTGAATTGTAATTCCTTACCTCTTAGTTCAATGAGAGAGATGATTTTTGGGTGTATTCTTGTAATTGACGTGGCATATTCTTGTGGGAAAATTTCAAGGTGTTACAGATCCAAACTTGTGTGATTGCAAGCTTAAATATATTATCTTTGAAAGATATTAATTTTGTGATCAGCTTGCAAAATTATTTTAAAAGATTGTCTGGATATATTGCATCGAGGCGGATAAGAGTAATCTCGTACAAATACAATAACCATGTATGAGGATACCCAACCTAGGAAACAGAGATCCTGTGACCAGGTTCAATGGGAAGAATGAATCATATGGTGGTTGTAAGAAATACACGAAACAAATTTATTTATTTTTTGTCTATCCCTACAGTGCGAGTGCATTTGTCATGTAATGTTTGGAGGGTTGAGTTTTTAAACTCTTAATGAAAACTGTAGTTTTTTATGAGTGGGGTGCCAAAATTACAGGAGCACCTTTGACAGATTTCACCTATGTGAGTGTGAAAGCGAGGTTGATTTCTATAAGATCTAGGCTTATTTCTCAAATACAATCATGAAATACTGGGATCCAAATAAGGTCGTAACGTGCTCGCCATCAAAGCTTATGTCAACACCTGGATCATTATATGTGGGTAAGTGATACTTTATTTCTCCTAAGCAGTAATAGTTCAAGTCTAAGACTACTATTGACTTTGGAGTAGAGATCACTATTTCACTAGTGGGGGTTCAATGCAGAGCATGCCTTCATGATGCATAATATCCCTTTTTACTAGATAATTTATGTGTTTTTAATATTAAAATTAGTGGAGGATTGTTGGTGCATACTGTAGACACCCTATTTTTGATCGCCTGCAAGACTTGGGCGCTTTGTCCTAAGCACTCGATAATGAAAGTTACGTTGTCAACGGTTCGAATGCTCAACGAAGGAATCCGATTTTTAGCTCTAAACCAACCTTCCACACCTAAGCTGTTTCTATGCCTATATACCACAAAAATCCATTTTTTTAGCACTATGCCAACCTACATTGAGCCTGAACCAGAGGAACAGGGGAGCCACATTGGGGCTCGGCTGTGCCTCACTTGGGATCGACTGTGGCCATATGGGCTCGACCGTGCCTTTTAGGCGAGAAACACTGTTCTAGGAAGAAATCAGCCAGCTGTCTATTTTTGAAGATATTTGTGACTTATTTGGCTCAAATTCTATAAATATGAACTGATGCCTCAGTGTTAGGGGTTAGAAAAATTTCAAAGAAGCCAAAACACCTTTGAGAGCTTCTTCTTCCTTTGAAAGCTAGCTTATACCATCCTTGAACCATATCTATACATCATATACACTCTTAGAGCTGAACCTTGGAGCTTTGGTTGAGCCTTGAGAATCATAATTCAACCTTGAGAGTGTGCTAGGATCAAGTTTGGTTTACAACCAAAGATTGCTCTCTTCAAGAGGTATAAGCTTATCACCTTTTTCCTTACTTTTATTGCAATCTCTCTCTATCTATTTCTTGTGTTTTTGTGCTGTTTTGGATCCATTTTAAGTGTTGGAACTTGGGGTTGAATAGCTACCAAAGGTAGAGAGGCTTAACACCTTTTCTTGCACCTTACTTCATAGCTCATTCCCTTGGTTTTACCACTATTTTTCTTGGCTTACAAACTGATTTTCAAAGTTTAAAAGGGCTGAAAAACATGGTTTAGAAGTCTCAAAAGTGGAGGGGTTAGCCACTCCTCCTTGGTCTTGTTCACTAGTTTTATATCTCTTTATCTTTGGCTTTGTTTTGTACTCTTTTAGCTACCATTTTTTTTTTAATATCTTAGGGGCTATTTTTATTCATTTAATTAGTTTATGCTTTGAATAATTTCTTGTTGTGTTGTACATCCTCATGGCTTCGATTGTTTAGGCCTTAGGCACTGAGTCATTCGAGTCGATAGCTTTCTTTACTTAGTTTATATGTATAAAGTTTCATTTTTGGTAATAATCAACTTCGCATAATGATTTATGCGCCCTTCCTCCTTTCTTGGTTTTCTTTGTTTGAGAGTTGTTTCAAGCGATTGATTGTAATTCGAGACATGAGAAAGAGACCTCCTATGCTCAATGGCTTAATCTCTTCGGAGGTTCATCGTCAAGGCATAATCTCTTTTTTATGCCAACGATCACTTCTCGTTTGACATTTCTCTTCATTTAGTGGACTTAAATATCACTTTGGGACAAAATGATTAAAGAATGGAAAGATAAGTCAAAAAGGACTAATAAAATTGGCTTAAAATCAATGAAACCAACGTAAAGAAGATGAATAAAATTCGTTGGATTCGGCCGAACGTTATGCCAAGTCCATCACATCAAGAGTCGATATATATTAATTCATGATATTTTGATGACTTTTGAGATGTGTCTACCTCCCTCTTTGAGCTAATTTCATGATTGGAGGGAGGAGTGATTATCTTTCATTGCATTTATTAACTTTTTGTCCAAATGTGCTCGAAATCATCAAGCAATCAACTTGCTACCATTGATGGTTTCGGGACCAAATTCGTTCTTCTCTTGAGTTTTCCCATGTTAGAGAAGAGTAGAAGGGACAAACAGGGCTTAAAAAAGCTTTGTCTGCACTGTTTTCACCTTATAGCACCAAAATATTTTTTTTCATGAAAATAGGGCACGACCGGCCTTGTTTGGACCTAGCCAGGACTTATTAGGGGCCGGTCGGGCTCTAATGTTTGGTAAATAGAGCATTTTGGCAGAAACAGATGGCAGTGACTGAAGGTGAAACAAAGCAGTGGCACAGAAGGTAGATAGAGCAGCTTCTGAAAATCATCTGCATTGATGCGCATGCTATCCTTGTGTATCTTTAGTTGTTGTAATTAATGTTCATAATATTATTGTTGTAATTATTTTTCATATTATTGTTGCAAGTATTATTGTTATAATTATTGTTGTAATTATTATTGTTGTTTATTGTAATTGTTATCATAATACCTTGTTGTAAGTTAGATAGCTAGTTATTTATTTCTTATTTATTCATTCGAATTTGTAATAAGTAGTTAGTTTAGTTATTATTCATTTGGATTTGTAATAGTTAGTTTATTCAAACACTCGGACATTTGGACTCACTTGCACGATGGCAAATTATGTAATAAGTTGTATGTCTTCTAATCCCCATTTCTTTCTCCCTTTTATTTACCCGCTTATAATAGTAGCATTATATTTACTTAGCATTTTTCATGATTTGCATCCATTCATCTTGCATGCATAAGAGTTCGGCTCATCATTCTAACCAATGTCAATTTCAAATTCATTGCTCGAATACGTGATTTATCCCATATTTTGAATTGAATCAAATACTATGCTAGTAGCCGAACTTATTATTTGCATAATGTGTACATTGCATTAGTCATATTGCATTGTTTATGAGCATGCATTTCTTCTAATTATTTTGCTTTATTTGGCTTGTATTGGAGTACTAGGTAAGCATTTCTTGCTTTAGCATGTTGCATTGTGTGTTTATGTTGCCATATTGAGCATGCTTTCCATGAGGCTAAGTACTTAAGTGATATACTTGTTTGAATGCCAGTGGATGAAGGCCTTTTTACTTAAGTTAGAATAATTTGATTCATGTCAATACGAGCTCGCTTTTTCAAGTGACGTGCATTCAAAACACTTTTTCAAAACAAACATAGAATCTATGCATTCCAAATTTTGTGACTTGGTCTATACTTGTGTGCATCACCTAGTAAAATTAGCCTAATAATCGGAACAAGAGCGCATAATGTAAATAAAAATCACATCATGATTAGTAGAGGTCGATCTTTGATCGGGTGAGTGGGGTGCTCAAATCATAACATTCCCCTCTCATACCTAAGTTCCTGAGCCGAGGCACTTTGGTGATGACGGACTAATGGCCTTTGGCACGAGTCACAGGTTTCCTAAATTCTCCAAAAATATTTAAGTGGCGACTTTGTAATCTAGCAAAGTAGTCCATTTTTGAAATTTTTTATTCAAACTCAATTTTCTAAAATGGTTTGCCGCATTTGGACTCTTTTGTATTTATCCATTTCACATTACACTTGTGAAACCAGATTCAGAACCACGGAAGTCCGAATTGTAGGGCTAATCGTATCCGAAAGGAGCACGAAAAGCAAGCTACTGTAGACACCCCATTTTTTACGGCCCTTCAAGACTTAGAAGTTCTTGCAGGTACATCCGATGATGAGTCCAATTGCTCGTTGAGCACTCAAAGTCCTCAGCGGAACGCCACAGGTTTGAGCCTTCCAAACCCTGCATCCATTTTGTCTCCTTTTTGGACAATGTCTTGGTCCCTCCCCCATGCAGTCTTTGGTGGCCTACCGGCCATCTATGAGGGCTACCGACCAGAGCTTCTGGCCTGCCGGCCATTGATGTGCCTTGCCGACCATCACAAATGGCCGGCCGGCCACCAGTGTTTTCTGCAGATATTTTATGCCAGCTTGTTGCATAGAGGCTTGCATTTTCCCACACGTAGAAGGCTGGATCTCCTTGTATAGAATTTATGTTTTCTATATATAGGGAGGCCCTCTCTCATGTTTTAAGGTTAGAAGATTTAAGACTCAAAATTTTCTCTTTCTCGCTTGCATTTCTCTACACCTTTGCCTACTTACACTACACTTTTGCATATCAACCCTTAACCAAAAGTGATCGTCATTGAGCTGAGGTTGTTTGAGGCCCTCTTGGAGCTCTATAAGTTGTTTTGGGCTTGAATTATTGCGTGGAATCACTCTTCTCTTCAAGAGGTATAATACTAGCCTTCTGAGCTTGCTTTGCTTACTTGTTTTTCCATCTTTTTCCTACTGTTGTGGGCTGATTTTGTGCTATAAAAAACTTTGTTTTCATGGGTTGCAATTGGTGTTTTTAGCCATTAAAGGTTATGGGGTGGTTCATCCCTCTTTATTCCTTGTTGTTAAGGCCTTTACACCTTTATTTCCCATTTTGAAACCATCTTTTTTTGGGTTGTTTACCACTGAATTTCAGAGGTTTTTCAGTGGCAAAAAACTTGTTTTGAAGTCCAAAATTAGAAGGGTTAGCCTCCCCTCCTTGTGTCTTGTTTGCATACTTAGTTAGCTTTATATGTTAGCATGTTTTTCTAGCTTGTTTTAACTTAATTCCAGTGTGTTTTTGCCTCTGAAATAGCCTGCTATAGCTCTATTTTGGACTATTTGGATCGGTTGAGTCTTGTTTTGAATAGTTGTAGTATAATAGTCTTCACAAGTTGGTGTTTTAGGGTCTTAGACACCTCTTGTTTGAGTTGATAGCATCTTTTGGTGTTGTTTTTCACTCCATTTCAGCACTATAAACTCTGCAATCTCCCTTTTTGCTTCACTTCTTCATTTTGCTTTTGAGGGTTGTTTCAAGCTTGGGATCCTTTAAGCTTGAGATTGAGGTCATGCTTAATGGTTTAATCCTCTTTGAGGGTTCATTATCAACAACATGATCTCTCTCTTGCCTTACATTATCCCTTGGTTAACACTTCTTTCATCTTAGAGGACACTCACCAATGGACAAATTGATTAAAGAATGATTTGGTAATTAAAATGTGTAAACAAAATTGGCAAGTAAAAGTGGCAAGATAAGTATTTCTTTGTATTGCATTGTATGTGTTCAAATCAGACGTTAATTTGAACACAAGGAAAATGAGACATTTCATACTCAAAAGTGATTAAATGTGCTACTTTCCTAGGTCTCCATTGCCCTTGATCATGCATGATAGGGTAATGGTTCTTGAGTGCCTTGTTTTGCATTCATTAAGCTTGCACACCTTGAAACACAAGCCATCATGCAATGAAATTGCTTTGATTGATGGTTTGTAGTTTTAAGTTCATAATTCCTTGGATTTGTCCATGAAAATGAGAGGTGAATTGTGCGGACAATCCTTGGAAAAACCCATTTTTTGCTCTGTTTATACTCTATTGTAGCGTGGTGATTCAATGCATTAATGGCCGGTAGGCCACCTTCTTGGCCAACAAAGGGCCAACAGCATTCATCCATGGCTGGCAGGCCACTGATGTAAACTTCAATTGATTTTGGTAAGATGGAGCAGAAAGGTTCTGGAAATGTTCAACCCTGCAAACATAGGCTTTCAAGAGCAAAACGAAGGTCTTTTTGGGCAAAAACCAAGCATATGCAACTTCTACTTCCCGAGGCAGAATAGTGGCAGCATAATTCGAAATGTTAATTGCTTAGTTTACTTACATTTGTGTTGTAAATTAATTAGTTAGCTTACCAGTTAATTCATTCAAGTGTTGTAATAATTAGTAATTAGCTTAGCTAGTTATTCATTTGATTTGTAATAATTAGTTTAATTAGGTTAGCATAGTTAGCTTAGCCCTAATTAGTTGCTAGTTAGCTTAGCTTTTATTCATTCAGACTCTCCTTCATGAGAGCATAATATTGTAATAATGTGCATGTCTTCCAACCCCACGTCTTTCTCCCTTTTACTTAACCGCTTTCGATGGTTAGATTAGGGTCACGTTTCAAGTAGCATATCTTATGCTTGCATACATTCATCTTTTCTCGCATGCATCGAGGCTCGACGCATCATTCAAACTGCATTGTCATTTTAATACTTCGTTGAATACGTGTTTAACCACATGTCTTGAATTAATTCATATGCCATATTAGTAGCCGAGCCTATTTAATTGCATATTTCATGTGTTGCATTAGACATTTTGTATAGTTAGGAATTATGCATATTTTTCTAACTCATATTTTCTTAGCTTGGAGTACTAGGTGAGTTTTAATGCTTTAGCATAATTGCATGAATGTGAGTGTTGCCATGTCTAGCATGCTTGCCATGAGGCTAAATGCTTATTTGCTAAACTGGTTGAATGCCTGTGGATGAAGGCTTGTTGTTTGAATTGGAACGATTCAACGAATGTATGTCTTAAGCCCACTTTATTGAGTGGCAAAACATGTTTTAAGCCCACTATGTTTGGTGGCAAATCCGCAAACTTTAAGCCCACTTGAGGTAGAAAATTCAAACCATTTTCACAAACAAATATGAGTTGAAACGTTCCAAATTGAACAAATTAGTCTATACTTGCTTGTACGCATCACATAGTAAAGCTAGTTTAATAAACCGGAACAAGAGCGCATAATGTTTATAAAAAATCATATCATGATTAGTAGAGGCCGATCTTTGATAGGGCAAGTGAGGGTACTCAATTCATGACCTTCCCCTCTCGTACCTAAGTTCCCGAGCTGAGGCAACTTTGGTGATAACGGATACGTGGTCTTTAGCACGAGTCATGGGTTTCCTAAATTTCTCCAAAAATAAAATATTTAGGTGACAACTTTATATCTGGCAAAATAGTCTAATTTTGGCACTTTTGATTCAAAATCAATTTTCCAAAACGATTTGTCAGACTTAGACTCTTTAGTGTTTATCAGTTTCACATTGCATTTGTAAGATTAGATTCAGAACCACGGGAGTCCAAACTTTAGGGCTTTCTTTCGAGCTTCTGAAAAAGGGCGCGAGAAAAGCGAGCTACAGCTACACATACATGCTCTTATGTTATTTTAATATTAAAATTATATATACATATTGTAATGCATTCTTGTGTATACATACATCATAAATTGTAGTTAATAACCTATATATTATATAAGCAAAATGGAGTTTTTTTTTAGTAAGGAACTTTGCGAGAGTTTCAATATCTCATACTAATTTTTTTTCATTTTCTTAATTTTAAACAATTAAAAAAATCTCCATTGGCTAACTTCCATTTAACCATATAAAAATAAAATTCTAATTAGTCTATAGTTTATTTGATAATCCCACATCGGGAGAAGAAAAAAAAAGTGAGATGTTTTACTCATATAAAGTGAATGATATACTCTCATTTAATATTGTAGTGTTGTACATGTTTCAATTCATTATAGTTTAAATTTTAAAATAAAATTCAGAAATTTTAATTAATTAATTTTTGTATAAGTTGGTTAGTCTTTTGACCTAACCGATTAGGCCAAATCATTTTTAATTTAACTGATTCATTGATTTAATTGTGATTTTAGCAATTTTTTCAAAATATATTGGTTAGATTTGTTTGATTCGAAATAAACTAAAAATTGATCTAATTAAAGATTGAATGATTAAGATTGTTCGATTAGAAATAAACTTCCTGCCTAAATAACTGTTAACTTTTATTTTATAATCCCACATCGGAGAAAGAAGGAAAAAAATAAGTTATTTCACTTATATAAAGTGAACCTTAATATTGTAATATTGTGTATGTTTCAATTAAAGACAATTTAAATTTAGAAATTAAAATAATATTTAGAAGTTTTAATCAATTAATTTTTGTATAAGTTTTGACTTAACCAATTAGGCTAAATTGTTTTCAATTTAATTGATTCGCTGGTTTAACCGCGATTTCTTACACTGATTTTTTTTTTAATTTTTAACAATTAAAAAAAATTCCATTGGTTATCTTCCATTTAACCATAGAAAATAAAACTCTAATTAGTTTATGATTTATTTTATAATCCCACATCGGGAGAAGAAAGAAAAAATGAGTTGTTTTACTTATATAAAGTAAATTTTATTCTCCCATTTAATATTGTAGTGTTGTGCATAGTTCAGTCAAAACAATTTAAATTTTAAAATAAAAATTCTAATTAGTATATGATATGATTTTGTGGGGATATATTTTCTGAGTACCAACATGTGGCAAGGTGACGCCGACGTGTCAGCCGAGGTACCACGTGTCTTGGTCGTTATGCCGAGGTCATCTCGGCTAGGCCGAGGTTGCCTCCGAAGATATCGGAATCCGAGATAAGCGGATAAGGGACAAGAGTCCTAGAATGAAGAGGGAACTCAACTTGGATATGGACAAGAGTCCTAGATTGGGAGAAAACTTCAGTTTGGGTAAAGATAAGACTCTTAGAGAGTTTATCCTAATCCCACTGGGAGTCCCAGATTAGCAGTAATCCTAAGTCCATTAGGGCCAGGCTCCTTTTGGGACTAGGATTGTATTGGCTATAAAAAAGAGGCACCCCCATGGGTCTAAGGTATGCTTTTGATACTCAAGCTTGTGAGTTTAGTACTTGATCAGATCAGTCAGGTGCCATCTATTCTGCTAGTGCTTTCCAGCTGGTTACTAAGCAGGCAGTGTGGTCGGAAAACCACCCACACAATTTGCGCCGTCTGTGGGAAAGAAAGAAGAATAGATGGCCAATGGCGGACAAAAGGATCAGATTAAAGACAACGCTCCTGCTGGGAGTGGGAGACCTATCGATCTCGACGTTGAAGGGGACGACCAAAACACAGAAACTCGTGACCAGAGTCACGGAGTGAAAGACGCCAGCCAGGAAGGTGACGCACCAAAGACAACAGATCAAAGCAGATACTACAACGAAGATGACTTCCAGGTATGGAAGGATAGATACCTGCGGAGGAACGAAGACCCTTCCAGAAGGGATGCAAATACAGGGGGCATGAGCGCTCCCAAGGAGATAACATTCAAGTATAGAAGAGCTCAACCTGAGTGAGAAAATCCCAGATCCCAGATCCCAGAAGACATGATCTTGGCCTAGATGAGTAGGTCCGAGAAAAGAAGAGCTCAACTTGATGAGCAGATCCAAGATTCCAGAAGATAAGATCTCGGCACCTAAGTCCGAGAAGAGAAGAGCACAATGAGCAGATCTCAGATCCTAGAAGATAAAAAGGAAACACACAAGATCAGACTAAAGTTGGCCAGAATTGAGAAGTATGCTAGGGCCGAGGAGGACATGCCGGGAACAAAGGCGTCGGAACGAGAAAAGAGAAACGGCTCGCCGATGCGAGGCTGAAAATCAAACTCAGGTTGGAGCCAAATAGAGAAACCAAGGCCGACAACCTCGGCTTGAATTCAACCTCGGCGACAAGGTCGGAGCTACATGTATGATGAGAACCCAAGTGGATTTTAAGTTCACACTGGGGGCGCAAAAAGAAGAAGAATGCGTTTACCACTTGTTGAAATTTGTAGCAATTTACAAGTTGGTTAAACCAATATGATGCTTAACCAAAGTTAAACCGAGACGATGCTTAACCGAAGTTAAGCCGAGATAATGCTTAACCGAAGTTAAGCCCAGATGATGTTTAACCGAAGTGAAACTGAGACGATGCTTAACCGAAGTTAAGCCGAGATGATGCTTAACTGAAATTAAGCCGAGATGGTTCCTTATCTTCACTTGTTGAAATTTGTAGCAATTTACAAGTTGAAGTTAAGCTGAGATGATTCCTTATCTTCACTTGTTGAAATTTGTAGCAATTTACAAGTTGAAGTTAAGCTGAGATGGTTCCTTATCTTCACTTGTTGAAATTTGTAGCAATTTACAAGTTGAAGTTAAGCTGAGATGGTTCCTTATCTTCACTTGTTGAAATTTGTAGCAATTTACAAGTTGAAGTTAAGCCGAGATGGTTCCTTATCTTCACTTGTTGAAATTTGCAGCAATTTACAAGTTGAAGTTAAGCCGAGATGATGCTTAACCGATGTTAAGCCGAGATGATGCTTAACCGAAGTTAAGCCGAAAATGATGTTTAACCGAAGTTAAGCCGAGATGATGCTTAACCGAAGTTAAGCCGAAGATGATGTTTAACCGAACTTAAACTGAGGTAATTCTTAACCCAAGTTAAAGTCGAGATGATGTTAAAACTTGAGAAAAGTTTACAAGTTAGGTTAAACCGAGAAGATGCTTAACACTTGTTGAAATTTGTAGCAATTTACAAGATAACGTTAAGCCGATATATGATCATCTGTTGAAATTTACAGCAATTTACAGGTTGAGGAAAAAGCTAAGTATGTTGTCTAAACAATTGTTGAAATTCGTAGCAATTTACAAATAGATTATTGTTTGACACTTGTTATGTTAATTCTTGTTGATCCCTGTTACAGTATATGTTAATCCTTGTTGAAATTTATAGCAATTTACAAGTAGGCTAGACCGAGATCACCATTTAAACACTTGTTGAAATTTGAGAAAAAGTTTACAAAGTTAACATTGAGTAGTATATGTTTCACACTTGTTAGAATTTATGAAAAGTTTGGAGGTCAGTATCTTGCCGAAGTAAAAAGTTTTGTAGCTATTATACCCGAGGTATGTAACCCCGAGGAGATTGCACAGTTAAAGGTATATGTTGAAGGCGGACGTATGACTCAGGTCTGCAGAACACTAAAAACACACTTAGAAGATCTGATGAGGCAAGGCAATCTGAAGGGACCTCGTCGATGAGACCAGAACAAGGGAAGAACAAGCAAAACTGCCTCGGGCGCCAGCAGCTCCGCCTCTCCCAGCACAACAACCTCAGACAGAAAAACCTCGGGTAATTAATGTAATTCACTCAAGGGTCAATGAGAACGAAATTAGGGGGGAGACTCAGAAGGTGAAACACCTACAACATGTGTACCAAGTCGGGGACAAGAGACATCGGGCAGATGAGTGCTTGGGACCAATAGTGTCTTTTACCGAAGCCGACCTCGAGATGGTCCAGCACCCGCATAATGATGCTTTTGTAGTATCCCTCCAGGTTGGGGAGTGCCAAAGTGAAACGCATCCTGATTGAACAAGGAAGCTCTTGTGACATCATGTATGTCCAATGTTACAAGGAGCTCGGCCTTCATCTAGACGATATGGAGTAACCCAATGGCCCAATGGTTGGGTTCAACGGAACGCCGACATGGCCACTAAGAGCAGTAAGCTTGGAGGTGCAGGCTGGCACCAGAAAGATCAAGACAGAATTCATGGTAATTGACACGCCCTCACCATACAATATCATCTTGGGAAGGCCATGGCTGCATACAATGGGGGCAGTTCCCTCAAACGTTGCATCAACTACTGCGGTTCCCAACAGAACATGGGATTGAAGAAGTCAGAGGGGATCAACTTCAAGCAGAGAATTGCTCCATGGCAGCAATAAAATCCATCTGCAACATTCGAGAACTAGAGAAGGCAGAGATTGAAAACGAGGACATAGAGGCACTAGATGATGTCGGCAAGGAGCCAGCCAAGAAGAGTAAAGAGGCACTGAGAAAAATCCTCGTCCAGGAGGGGGATGAAGAACTCTTATTTCTTCTCGGCTTAGGCTTAGCCAAAGAAGAAGAAAGGGAATTGGAAGCTTTTTTGAGAGCAAACATTGAGGTATTTGCTTGGACACCTTATGAAATGCCTGGCATTGACCCCGAGGTCACATGCCACAAATTGAACGTCGACAGGTCGACCAAACCTATAATCCAACGAGCAAGAGGGCCAACGTTGATGCACTCCAAAGCAGTAGAGGAAGAAGTAGACAAACTTCTGGAGCCCAGGGCCATTCGAGAATTCAATTACCCGACATGGCTATCAAATACAGTGGAAAAAGGAATGATAATCAAGGAGCAAGGAATGTTAACATCGGCCAACAACAGACATTTTTTAGAAGCAGAAAAGGTGACATATGCAAAGAAAACAAAAGTACAAAGATGAAGACCCTAAGAACTAGGGACTAAGGCAAGAACGTCGGACTAATCTACTTCAACGGTTGACAGTGGTTCAGCATTGGCAGTCAGCTGGGAAGAGCTTCTTTACCATTATCTCGGCAACAAGTTCAAGAAGGGACGTGGTTCTAAGACTATGCAAAAAATATAAACGAAAGCAAGAATCTGGAAAAAGACACAGAAAACAGAAACAAGAATGTAATTCGTAATCAAGAATGGTGATGAAGCTATCAGGAAATCAAGACAAAAAGATTGCACAAGTGTGTCAAGCTAAGAACAGTGGCAGAAATCAACAGATGTGTGAACAGTGTGTATTCAAGAAGATGATTTGGAAACAACGGGTAAAACAGCAATGGTGATTAACAATGAAGCAGAGCTTCTTGGAAAGCAACAAGAAATAAAACCAGGAGGAACAGTGGCTTACCAGAAAAAAGGAAGCCGGAATGAGAATCGCCGAAGTCTGACGACAATGACAGAATGACGTAAAGCTTCACCGGAGGAGAGAAACGAAGACAGTTGCAGAAGCTTGAAAGCTTGGAACAAATGACGGATTTAACCAAAAGAGCTAGAAAGAGAAGAAGCCAGAGGATTAAATGAAAAAAGAGAAAAATAGTCAAGAAGACGACAAAGTTCAAGAATAAAGTCAAGTGCACATGCACTAAGTATGTGAAAAACAAGAAAGTAATGACCCAGACACGATGCTAGCAACAGAAAGCGGATATGACAAGAACAGTACCACGCATTCAAACAATTCAAAACTTGAAAAGAGACGAAAATAAAAGGCAACAAATGGCAAATAAACATATTCAAAGTAAATCAGAAGAGTTTTTGAAAGATTGAGCTTAATAAAAAGTAAGAGTTTATGAACCTACCAAGTGAAATGAACGCCGATATGAAAATCGCCGGAGTCAAATAGATGACTGGAAATTGGGAACTCACCAGAGAGTGTGAGTGGAGCAGTTGCAAAGTTCTTGGAGTTTACGAATTAATGGAACCAGAACCTCGGCTAGGAGGTGCGATTTCAAGCAGCTTGGAAAGCATGAAACTTGATTCTTGACACCAGTGGACAGTAAAGTCCAGGGAACTTTGAGGTCGGCAAGTTTGATATCGGACAGAGGGGCACAGATGAACGAACAGTGTAGGTTCCATCACCTCAGAATGCCGAGGTAATAGAACCTAGGAGGTAGTTGTGGGGATATATTTTCTGAGTACTAACACGTAGCAAGGTGACGCCGACGTGTCAGCTGAGGTGTCACGTGTCTTGGTCGTTATGCCGAGGTCATCTCGGCTAGGCTGAGGTTGCCTCCGAAGATATCGGAATCCGAGATAAGCGGATAAAGGACAATAGTCCTAGAATGAAGAGGGAACTCAACTTGGATATGGACAAGAGTCCTAGATTGGGAGAAGACTTCAGTTTGGGTAAAGATAAGGCTCTTAAAGAGTTTATCCTAATCCCACTAGGAGTCCCAGATTAGCAGTAATCCTAAGTCCATTAGGGCCAGGCTCCTTTTGGGACTAGGATTATATTGGCTATAAAAAAGAGGCACCCCCATGGGTCTAAGGTATGCTTTTGATACTCAAGCTTGTGAGTTTAGTACTTGATTTATCTTTGAGAGATATACTGACTTGATCGTTGGAGTGCCCCCGGGTGGTCGAAACCACCGCGGGATTCTTATATTTCTGTTGCAGGTCAGTCAAGTGCCATCTTTTCTGCCAGTGCTTTCCAACTAGTTACTAAGCGGGCAGTGTGGTCGGAAAATCACCCACACAGATTTATTTTATAATCGTACATCAGAAGACAAAGGAAAAAGTGAGTTGTTTCACTTATATAAAGTGAATTTTGTACTCTCATTTAATATTATAGTGTTGTACATGTTTCAATTCAAGATAGTTTAAATTTTAAAATAAAATTTGAAAGTTTTAATTAATTAATTTTTGTGTAAGTTGGTGGTCTTTTGACTTAGCCGATTATGCTGAATCATTTTCTGTTTGATTGATTCACTGATTTAACTGCGATTTTAGCGGTTTTATCTAAATATATTGGTTAGATTTGTTTAATTCAAAATAAACTAAAGATTGACCTGATTAAAGATTGGAAAATGAGTGAGAGCACTAATTAGTGCTATCACTAATGATGTGGCAGTGGGCTCCACCATGAATGATTTGATATTTTGGCCTTGGTGTTATATTTTTTTTCTTTTTTTATTGAGTGCCATGTCATTAGTGGTTTTGTTAGAGCTCCAAAATTAGTGGTTTCTATCATTGTTGTTAGAGATTGAACGACTGAGAAAAGAGGAAAAAAGTGAGTTGTTTAACTTATATAAAATGAACCTTATGCTCATATTTAATATTGTAGCGTTGTACATGCTTCAATTCAAGACAGTTTAAATTTTAAATTTTTTTTTTAATTAATTTTTATATTAGTTCATTGGTCTTTTCACTTAGCCAATTAGGCTGAATCGTTTTTTATTTGACTAATTCACTGGTTTAACAGTGATCTTAGCGGTTTTATCAAAATATATTGGTATTAAATGACTACTATTGTTTGATTTGAAATAAATTTCTACTCAAACAATTGTTAATTTTTATTTTATAGAATCCCACATCAAGAAAAAATAAAAATGTAAGTTGTTTCAGTTATATAAATTTAACATATGCTCCTATTTAATATTATAGTGTTGTTCATGTTTCAGTTGAAAACAGTTTAAATTTTAATTAATTAATTTTTGTATAAGTTGGTTGGTCTTTTGACCAATTGTAACGATTTTATCAATATATATATTGTTTTATTTCTAAATGGTATGTTTAAGTTTTATGACAAACTTTAACATAGAATAAACTAAAACTATAAAATTTATAAAATGAAATTTATTTTTATTTTATCATAAATATAATTTTTTTAATTTATTCTATTTTTTTCACATTTACCAATTAAATTATGATATCTATTTTTTATTGTGAACTTAAAATATACAGTTAATGACGTAATAATTGCAATATATATTATAATACAATGATTTTATGGTAGAGCTTTGGACTTACCTACTTATGTAGGGTTGGTGGAGTCACCATGACTAAAAGTCAAGCTGTTTTATTCTGGGGGAGACAAGCTAAAATGTGATATTTTGCTGCATCAGGGAGTGATAGTTTTACCAACTGAAATGGGCTTGAATCTCCTTAAAGAGAACGAGAGTACCGCGCCTCAGTCCGATTTATTATAAATTCATATATCTGGTGATGAAATGTGTAATACATATTTAAAATAGTAGATGAGGGGTAATATCCATGGATGTAGGCAAATTTACCGAACCACGTAAATCTGGCGTTTTCTCATGGGGATGATTTTTGCCCATATTTATTTTGACTTTATAATTCTTTATTTATTTTGATAAATTCTCCAACAGGTGGTAATGAGGTAGCGGTGATAATGGGGTGGCATTTGTAAATTTTTTATTCAAAAAAAATTATTTTTATTGGTGTTTTATGCCGTACCAAATACCAATAATTATTGAAAATATTTTTGCCAACAGCAGTTTTATTTTGTAAATGACAAAGTTAACATGTAAAAAGCCCGCTGATGTATTTCTATTGGGAGAAAACATATTGTGTTTATGTGGTTTTACTACAACATAACGAGTTTTAGGGTAAATTAAACTCACCTCCCTTGAGGTTTTTGACAAGTACAGGAACTTCGCATATGGTTTGAATAATTACACAAACATTTCCTACTTTAACTAACATTGTCAAAATTTCTCCATATTTGAACCTCTGTTACCATAGGTAACAGAACCTACTGATGTCATCACCAATAAACCCAAAAATACCAATAATGCTCTCAAGGTTGATCTCAGATATATATACCCAGCACAACACAAAGCTCCATAGTGCACAACTCAAAAATTCCAAGCCAAGAGAAAAAAACAAAAAAACAGCTAGAAGTGAAAGGAAAGAAGCACAAGTCAGAGCTCCACAACCAAGCACAACACATGTATGTTACCATTCACTTTAAGCATTAAAAAATAAAAAATAAAAAATGACATTAAGCACAACCAACCATTCTCATAAATAAAATAAAATAAAATCAAAACCAAGTCCAACACAAATAAAGCACATCCACAGTCCAACCATAATCCACAAATAAAGCATAACCATAGTCCAAAATTGCTTACAAATAAAGCAATATATGTTCTAAAAATGCCTTATGACTTTCACATTTCATGAAAATATGATCACATGGATATGTCATCATCAAGTAATAGAGGAAGGGTGATGAAGTATAGGAGTAAGATCTGCTATTGTGGAAGCAAAACAGCAATTAAAGTCGTTGAATTAGAGAAAAACATAGGCAAATTGTATTATTTACTACGACAAATTGCAGCCACAACATGTTTGCATGAAAGCCCAAATATTTCTCACTCTCTACATACACATGTCATCATGCCAAGACGGACAATGTGATTCACCCTCTCATTATCCTTGACCTCATACTCATGACCTTCAATATACTCTACTCTACAATATCTTGACCATTTCAGTGTGACCTTAAGCTGTTTCTTGATGTTCAAAGTGACATTAGACTTCCATTGTAGATAGGGGTGTAAAAATGGCCTGAGGCCCGTGGGTGGTCCGATTAGGCTCGGGCCCGAGCCCAACCCGGGATCTTGGGCCTAGGTCTTCCATTTGAAGTCATGTCCGCCCCGTTGGCCCAGCTTATTGGCCCGATCGCCTTGCGAACGACCCGGCCCAGCCCACACAACGCTCCCTCTGCCAATGGTCAAATTTTAAATAAATAAAAAATAAAAGGCAAGTTGCAACCAACAGTTAAACAATTTAAATAAAAAAAAGATAAAATAAATAAAATAAAGGCTTGATCTTGTGCAACAACGATAAAGAATAATAATAATAATAATAATTGAGCTGGTCATTTCCTTGCAGGAAAGCAGAGCTGATGCTTGCCTCCTACCTGCCAATATCACCCTACCCACCCCTACCCCCTTGCCTTGTCTTGTCAGGCACATGCAGCCTCACTCACATCATGATTCATTGCAATTTGCAATGAATGAAAAAATAAATAAAAATTAAATGTTTGCACTTCTGCAGACTAAAAAAAGAATTAATGATAAAGATAATTTAACGGTCATATTACTGTTTAACACAACGGTCATTTTTTATTTATTTATAAATTTGCTTCAATCTTCCAAACTTCTATAAATATCCCCCTTTCGCAAAATAAATCTCACAAACAATTTTCTCCCTTAAACTCTCAATCTCTCTCAACTCTTAGTTAATTTTGAAGTGTCATCCTTAAGTGGCAATTGCAATTGTGCAATAAAAAACTTTTATCAAAATAAGCTAATTTTTCTATCGCATTCGCCAGTCGGTAACATTAATTACTTTAATTAAATTTATTAACTACTCATTTTTTTCATTAATTATTTCTGAACATATATTAATTACTATTTTTTACTCATTATTTAAATTAATTGTTAGTTCTTATATATTATTTTACTTACATTACTATGGATCCTAATATTCCTAATATTTATGTCGATGTTGATACATATACTACACAACATGAATCTGTTGATTCTCCTTCTAATATCCATCTTCCAATAATTGGATCATCATCTATGGGCACAACTAGTAATGTTTCAGAACATTTTGAAAAAATATCTATAAATAATCCTGATGGTACAATTACATTTAAAGAAAAATGTAAATATTGTGCACATTTACTTAGTGTTGCATTTGCAGGGGGTATTAGTCATCTAAAAAAGCATGCTAACAAACATTTATAAAGTCAACAAGCTGATATTAGAAGTCAAATGCAATTAGGGGTTTCATCAATTGATAATTTGCAAACTTTTTTATATAATCCTATACGTGCACAAAATTCTATAGTTGATTATATTATTAGAAAATAACAACCTTTTCGCTACTAGTGAATGTCCCGATTTTACCAAAATGATTCACAAAAGTTTTGTACCGCAATATCAAAGTTTTTCAAGAAATACTACTAGAAACAGGATTTTAAAGAAATTTGAGAATGTTAAAAGTAAATTATTTGACATCTTTAAAAAAAATTGAATTAAAGAGTTTGTTTAACATTTGATATGTGATCAAATAATGGTTTAGAATATCAATGTATCACTGCACATTTTATTGAACTTCCATACACATTTTATCAATGTGGTCAATGTATCATTGCACATTTTATTGATAATGATTGAAAATTAAATAAAATAATTATTTCATTAAAATTAGTTAAACTTCCATACACTGGTCAATCGCTTGGTGTAAAAATAAGAAATGTATTATATGAGTAGCTTTGTAAAATAAAATATTTACAATTAGTTTAGATAATGCAAGATATTATAATCTAATTGTAACCCATTTAAAATCAATTTTACAATTACTTATTGATGGTGATTTATTTCATGTTCGTTGTTGTGCCCATATTTTAAACTTGATTATTAAAGAAGCTATGCATGTATATGAGACTTATGTACTTGTAATAAAAAATACAGTTGTTAATATTATGTCTTCTGCTAATCAAATTTCAGAATATAGAAAAATTTGTCAATGTGAAAGTATGACAATTAAAAAATTAATTTTAGATATAGATAATAGGTGGAATTCAACGTATAATATGTTAAAAAGAGCTTGTAAATAAAGAAGAGAAATAGATTTATTTTTTGCAACAACATCAATAGGAGGAGTACTAACTCCCACAAAACTTAATTGGCGCCAAGTAGCATTGTATAAAGATTTTTTTAAATTTTTTGATACTTGAACAAAATTATTTTCTTATATATATATTCCTATTTCACCATTTATTTTACATATGCTAGCAAAAATAATTAAAGTTTTCGTAAAATATATGGGTAATGAATGTTATGTAACCATTGTTACTTCAATGAAAACAAAATTTGATAAATATTTTGATCATTTGCCTCATCTTTTAGATTTAGCCATAATAATTAATGTTAGGTGTAAAGAAATTGGTTTACAAGAATTTTTAGAACGTATTTTCGTTTATCAAACACAGTTTGCCCCTATTATGCAAACATGCAACAAATTATTTGAAGAATATAATACAGCTGCATCTGTAAATACATCTACGCACACTACACTAGCAGTCTCATCTCGAGGTAGGAAATTAAGTGTTTTTTTAGCAATAAAAAGAAGAAGAATACGTCAGCATACAAGCGTAAGTAGTTCTAAACTACAACGTTATTTGGAAAAACCCGTTAGTGGATGATTTTGATGATTTTGATATTTTGGATTGGTAGAAACAAAATGAAACTATGTGGCCTATGGTTTCACAAATGGCCCATGATATACTAACTGTTCATATTTTTACAATTGCTTCAGAAACAGCTTTTAGTGTAGGTGAGCGGGTGCTAAGCGATTGTCGCAATAGGCTTTCACTCCAAATGGTTGAGGCACTGATGATATCTAGAGATCATATGCGTGCGCTTATAAGAAGACAAAATTATAGTGAAAATGATAGAATTCAAAATGATTTGGATGACATATCATCAGGCAACGCGACTGAAATGTCTATCTCCTCCGATGATTGATCAATAATTTGTTTTTTTACTATTTCATTTCGTTATTTTTTTGTATTAGATTATTAAGGTGGAGTATAATGCAAATAATTTGTAGGCTAATAGGTGTCAACCTAGTTGGGATGTACTTGACCTATAGTGATACAATTGCTCTACCATCATCAATAATCTAAACCTATTTTATTTAATGATATAAATTTTTGTAATATTTTATTTCATTTTGAAATAAAAATTATTCATTCAATAAATGTTATATAATTAATTTAATATTGTAATATTAAAAGTTTCATTTTCATATATATAAAATTATTCATTTCAAAATAAAAAAATTACATAAATGCATATTTTTTTAGATAGAAGTTCATAATTAAAAAAACATAAGTCATACATAATTAAATTTAAATACCACACCATGAAACATAACCAAACAAAACATCTAATTAATTTTAACTAAAATACTCTAATATAATTTTTATTTTATTTTTTATCCCTAATAAATAATCTACATAGATAATGTATTTATCGTTCATTTTTTCAAAAAAAAATAAAGGGCCTGCCAAGCCTGGCCCGCAACCTAAGCCCAGGCCCTAGGCCCTATTCTGAGTGGGCCTAGGCCCCACTTTTCGACCTATGGGTCGGGCTGGGCCGCCAATAAAGTAGGAGCCCACGAGATCCACTTGGGCTGGGCCTGGATGGGCCGAGCCAGGCCATTATTACCTGGTTAACTGTAGAGCCTTCTGATATCTCATTTGAAATTTACCCATCAACTTGCACCTTACATTCTCCAACATGGTTAGAATTGGCTAACATCTCATATTTCCTAACCAATTGTTGAAGGACTCTGTCATGCAATTTGTGATGTGATCACACCTTATCCTACCATCAAATGCATGCCTAGACCTTCATTCAACTGGAACTTTTTGCAATCATATGAAAGCATCATTTGATATCTCCTTAATGGCTTGCATAACTTGATCATACTCCCTTGGATTGTATGCCCTTGCAGCCTTCCAGAATTGCTTCCTCAATCAGGAAATTTGGCCCTGAAATTGTTGAACAAGTGCATGCAACATTTTCTATAAATAGCCTCTGGTATAATGTCACTCAAAATCTTGTCAAGGCCCTGTATACACAAACAATGAAACATTAGTAAGCATTAAAAATATAAAAATAGAGGATAATTTATTATGTAAGTAAATTAGATGTTAAATATGTAAGTAAATTACCTTTTGTTGATCAGAGATGATGGTCCATGGCCTAGAAGGCAGTGCATCTTCTATGATTATTCTCAAGTTCTCCAAAAAAAAAGTCCAACTGTCCTTACATTCACCCTCCACTATTGCCAATGCCAACGGAAACAAACCATTATTTCCATCTAAGGCAATTGTTGAAATTAACATTCACCGTAGGGACCCTTCAAATAACAACCATCCACCTCTATGAAGGGCCTACATCCATCGATAAACCCTTTTTTCATTGCCTCAAATGATATGAAGATCCTTTGGAACAATGGATACTGAGGAACAGAGTCTGGTTCTTCTCCATCTTCTAATACTGGGATAGGAGGCAGGTCGTAATTTATGACAGCTAAGCTACTAGGGTTTGTTTTCTTAATTTCCTCAGCATATATTGGTAGCAACACATACTGGCCCTCATAATCACGCTCCAATTCCTCCTTTCACCTCATTTTGGCTCTATACAATTCTTGAAACCTTAATTCTAAACAATTTGTTAAGCTTCACTTGCATATATCTAACTCCATGTGTGGATTATCCTTAAAATTGTTAACTAATTGCTTGCCAATCCAAGTTGATGTTGCTTCACTATTTTGGTTCATCCCGTTGCATATGTGATTAGGTACCAAGGTTTTGATCTTGCAAGTGATCCCATCTAGAAAAGAAAATGCATGAATCCTCCAAGGGCATCCCTCAGCAGCACAATAGGTTGTCACTCTGGCTTTTTCGTTTTTGTCTCTCACTATCTTGAAACCAATCTGCACTGTATAGTCCCTTAATGTAACTCTGAACCTATGCACATCTGGAAAAATCATTCCTTTTTTCTAATACAACTTCTCCTTCTTGATTGAAATATGGCACGTTCCCACTATAGGTAGTATCAAATTGGTTGCCTAGATATGCCATCTCTTCATCATCCATCCAGTCTACTTTACCATCAAATTCATCATCACTGCTAGAATATCTTACTTCATCATCACTAGATTGGTAATCACTAAGTACATTATCATCATCATCATCTTCATTTGACTCCTCATTGTCCTTATCACTCAAACTCTCAGTGCCATCTAATTCATGTTCATCATCAACAATTGCATTCCAATCCCTATCATCATCATTAAACCCATAGACATTGTCCTCATGGTACTCTTCATCTACATCTATAGTATGTACTCCATCACCACCACCATTTCCATCTCCAACATCATTTTTATCTCCACCATCTTCCATTCCAATAGAATATACAATATCTACATATAAGTTAATTGTTTTACTCCTACCTTGCACATAAAACATATCTAACACATCAAGATCATTTTCTATTAATCTCATATACTCAGTACCGAGCATATCACAATGCAATGTGATAGCTATTGCTTCACTACAACCAATGTGAGCGAGGACTATTGCAATCACATCCTGCAAGGCATCAATGTAGCAATACATATTTGGGTCCACATCATATACTCTGCCTACTTTACCTTTATAGTTGATGATTAAATCAAAATAAGGGAATGCAACCATACTATGATCATAATGAGTAACAATTATATACAAAAAAAAATAATCTGCATTCAACAATCACTCATCTAAATGTAACAAATTTTAACTAATTTCAAGTTAAATCTAAAAAAATTCATAAGCAGAAGAAATTAAAAAATAATAAATCCCTAAATTCATAACAAACATAAATAAAAGCCTATACAATCATAATCGCATAACAAAAAGAATATAAAATATATATATATATATATATATATATAATCTCTAAATCAGTATTACTGAGAAATAAATGAAGAAAACTATTTGTGACAATAAATTAACAAATCCCAAATTTTATAAGGAAAATTGAGATACAATCATAATTTCATAAGGAAAGTAATAATAAAAAATAAAAAATAAAAAAAAAAACCCTAAATCAGTATTTCTAAGAAAAATAAGAACAAAACTATTTCTTATAGTAAATTAACAAACCCCCCCTCCCCTCCCCAAAAAAAAAATTTAACAAATAAACCAAACCCATTCAATCATAATTTCATAAGAAAAAGAAGAAAAAAAAAACCCTAAAATAAAAAATCGTCAGAAAAAGAAGAGGGAAAAAAAAAAACCCTACATCATTATTTCTAACACAAAATCAACAAAACCCCTAAATCTAACAAAATCCCTAAATTACATTATTATTACACTAATATTTATCAATCCGTATTTTGCAGTGACAAATTTTGCAAAAAACATAAAAGCCCTAAATGTATATTTTCGAATAAAGCCCTTTTCACATACATGTCATCAATCAAACCCATACAGTTAGAAATTCCGTATAAAAAGAAGAAGAAAAAACATAATTGTAAACTCTAGACTGAAAATTCTCATATTCGAAGTATAAAAGGTTTGAAATCATACCTAGAAGCCCTAAAAATAACTTCTCACCAATCAATCTCTTTCACATTTCGCACTGGCAACAATGATCTAACGAAAATCTCAAGTTTCTTCGTCGTTTCTTCACACTGATCAGTCTTCTTCAAAGATTTTTTTCTCTCTCTCTCTCTCTCTCTTCTTTCTCTCACAAATTCAATCGTGAATCAGAATAGGGAGTGAATTAAGGATTTAGGCTACAGAGGGTATTATCATCTTTTCATGCTCAAAAGTAAGGGTAATAAGGTCATTTAGTATATGCAAGTAACATCGTTTCTTCTAATATGATGGAATTGGTGAATCTTAACAATGTTAGTTAAAGTAGAAGAGCTTTGTATAATTATTCAAATTATAGTGGAGGTGAGTGTAACTTACCCAAAGTTTTATTTTGTATATGGCAAAGTTAACATGTAAGAAGCCCTTTGATGCATTTCCATTGGAAAGTTTATGTGCTTTTACTACAATATATAAGTGTTTTAAGGGCTAAATGTGAAAATTCTTTTACAAAAAATATTTGGAGACTAGTTTATATTGTCGCAAGGGTCGTTGCAAAAGATTGCCTCAAAAAGTTTGAAAAATAACTTTTCGCGACAAAATTTTGAAAATGTCGCTAATAAATATATTTTTAGGAACAAATCAATTTAGTGCCAAAAAAGTTTACTTTTTGAATTTTAATCCCAAAAAGAGAATAATTCATTACTAAATGTTTAATTTCATTACTAAAAATATAAAAACAACATTTTTTGTAATTAAAATATTTCGTTTTTAAAATATAATTTTATCCTTATATTTTTATTTCTAAAATTTTAATTTGTTGTAATGCTTGCAGATACAACGAACTACTTTGAAAAAAATAAAAATAAAAAAAGTAGAAAATATGGTTTTGGTAAAGCTAAAGGATCTCAACGCAAAAGAAGTTAAAAGTTTGAAAGCAATCTTTATGTTTTTTAGCATCATGATGATCCAACTTTCTAAAGCATCTTTTTATATAATCATCTCATTTCGAAGGCAACAATAGCTTTTACAAAAAGAATGCTGGCCCAATGCTCCATTGGAGAGCACTTAGCCATGAATAATAATAATATGCATTAGAATTTTTGTTAAATCAGAGTATTTGGAGGTGCATTGTGCGCCCTATGCATGGACAGTCATTGTAGACTGGACACTGTTATTAGGTGTGTAGGGTTCATCACATATTTTATTTTGGTAATTTAAATTATTCAATTTGTAAAATTTGTTGAGTATTTCATTTCTGCAAAAATCACATTGATCGATTGTCGATAAAGCCTCGATCATATCATATTTTTGTCAATAGTAAATATGATTTTAAAAATAAATTGTTGACAAAATGTGTTCTGATCAAGTACCTATTTATATCCGATAAATTTGATTTTTGGAGAGATAAAATACTCGATGAGTTTTACACATTAAACAGTTTAGATTATCAAAATAGAACCTATAATTGACCCATAAGCCCAACAATATTGTCCAATCACAAAATGAATTGAAGATAAACCTTGTCCATTAACCAAAGAGTTATATACTGACACAGGAATCTTTTCAAATAATTGATCCAGGAATTTAATTGTTTAATAGACTTATAATAATTGAATTTTCGAATTTAGTTTTTGAAATAGTATGTAACTTCTTCATCAACAAAAAAATAAAAATAAAATTAGATTAATGGTGTAATCGGTTCAATTCAATTAGGACTGAGGAAAATTTTAATAAATCGAGCCATTTGATTTTTTTTTAATTGAGAAATCAAACCTGATCACATATTATAATATGATTTTATAAGTTTTTCAATTTACTATTTTAAGGACTTTATAAGAACCTACAGAACCCCACATCAAAAATAAATTAGAGAAAGGATGGGTTCTGCTCTATACATGCTTTACTCCCTAATCTTTATTCTAAAATGTGTAACATTGATCTTAATATAAAATGTATTTAAAAACAAGGCAAATGTAAAATATTGTACAAAACCAAAAGTTGAGTCAGTCTCGGCCTCTTTGTTCGATTTCACTGCTTTTTCTTACATTTTTTTATTATTTTTATAATTGATTGTCTGGAGTAACTTGCGCACAAATCATTAATCTTAGGATCTTAAAATTAACAATTATTTTAGAACTCCAAAGTTAACTAAGCAAATCTCCAATGACCTTTTACGTTGTGTTTGGTTGAGGAATTTGATGAGAGATTTGGAAAGAGAAAGAGAAAAGTTAGGTGAAATGTAAATAAAATATACCTACATGTTACCTAGTTTCACACACTTTTTTCCTTTCCCTTTCCAATTCTCTCTTCAAATCTCTCAACCAAACACAGCATTAGAGTCACTTGAACTTGAGAACTTGAATTTTATCCTCAAATTTTACCACTCAATCAATGCTTTGAAATTTCACCTATTTTTCTTACCATATAACACAAAAATAAAATAAAAATAAAATAACACCAAAATTGTGGGGTTGATAATTTCATATCTAGGGGAGTGACGTAGAGTGGTTGCAACAACTTGTATTGACACCGACCATTTGATCACAGGCCATGTTCTTTGCATATCACAAATGAGATGGCCCCTAATTACTATAATATAATTATGATTATATACACACTAATAATTAAACCTTTGCAATCTCATAAATAAAATATGAGGGTTGAATTATGTGTCTTGACACGTATACAAAAAATTAGATTACTTCAAATATCTTGTCGCCCTTGCAATCTTTTAGCTGGTGTTTTCTAATTGGGCCGCCAGTGGAAAACACACCATCAGTAAAATGTTAGGCATGGGATAGATTTTTCTTATGTTAACAAAATTTGGGAGGTTTATAGAATCCACCATATGTTTTATTTCGATAATCAAACTGTTTATATTTTAAGATTTGTTGAGTATAATATTTATGTAAAAAATTAAAATAATCGAATATCGGTAGCTATATATTTGAATTAACAAAATATATGTCTATTTTTGAAATTATATTTGTCATCTATTTTTTTAAAACAAATATGATTCAAACATATAGTTACCGGTATCCAATCATCTTGATTTTTTACATGAATATTCTACTCAACAATTCCAAAAAAGTGAACAATTCGGTTACCAAAATCGGTTTCAAAATTAGTTTACTAAGTCCAAACACTCTCTCAAGTTAAGATGACTTCAAAGAAGCCAAACCCAAAATGTACAAATTGCTAAAAAATTATCTAGAATCTTAGGCCTTGTTTGGAACCTTGATTTTTAGTTAAAAAGTCAAAAAGAACAAGTTATCAAATTATTTTTTACTTTTTTATATATCTTTTCGTAAAAAAGTCAAAAAATACTTTAAAAAATCAATTTCTAAACATTCTCTTAATATGTGGTCTAATTTATTTTTATACAGTGAGAGTTACACTTAAAGTGAATCTTAATCATTTAATAAAAATATTAAATAAATTTTTGAATACCTACTTATAATTCCATGAGGTCGCATCAAGCATTGAAAAAAAAAAAAACATGGTTGGGTATCCTGATAGCAAAGAAAATATGAAGACAAATAAGCAAAGAAAGGGAAAAATTTGTTGTGACATAAGGGGGCAATGGAATCTATTTACTATTAAAAAAAAAGGTAAATTACACTTACATTTATGGGATTTGACTTTAATATATATCACTATTTAACGTTTGAAAAATTACATTAATTCTCATGTCATTATAATTATTTAGTCGGAATAAAGATATTCAATTCATACACTCTTCTTTTCTAACTTTGTTTTACTTGTTTTGCTTTTTTTTTTCCTTTTTTTCCCTTTCTTTTGCTTTACCTTTTTTTTTTTTTCAATTTAATATCCTCTGTTTTTTTACTAGGAGTAATTGCCTTTTATATAAGCCGAGAAATTTGTGAAATAAAACTATCAACTATGGGGATAAAAATATAATTTCTAAAATATTAAGGAGTGAAATATAATTATATCAAACCTAAGAGGGTGTCCATGTAATTTACCCTTAAAAAAAAAGGTTGGGGTTCTTTATACAAAGGAGCAAATCTCGCATACTCCTTTGGGTTTTAACTGAGAGAAAGACTGTCACCAGTTGGAATATTTAATTGGACGGTTTAATTTGATCTATTTTGGATTTGTCTCGATAATTTAAATTGTTTAATGTGTAATACTTGTTAAGTAATTCATTTTTATAAAAAATTAAATTGATCGGATATCAATAGCTATTTTTTCAGATCACATTTATGTTAACAATATATTTTTAAAATCATATTTACCGTTGTCACAAATTTGATCTGATCAAATGATAATTGATATCTGATCCACATAATTTTTTGCAAGAATGAAATATTCGACGAACCTTATATATTAAACAGTTCAAATCATTTATATGAGCTCCTTGGTAGACCCACAAAGATCTAACATCAAGCTTCAATCCGATTTTAGACTGAAGAGAAGCCAGTTTATTTAACTAATCATAACTTCTACGGCAATAATTATATATATAATTTAAAATATGTGAATTAAATTAAATTAAATTATTATTTTGGAATTTTTAAAATAATGTTTTGAGTTTTCAATTAGTATTTTTATATTTTTAAAATATTATACTTTTAAAATATATCTAGATTAGGAGTATGTAAACAATAAAAATGAAAATTGCGTAAATATTTTAAAAAATAATTAAAAATTAATATATATATATATATATGAAAAATAAAAAATAAAAACTCAATTTTTAAAAAATTTATGTAAACGAAACATGATATTATGACTTGTATTTTTGTTTTATTTTTTTAAGATTTGATTCCTATAAGATATTACAATGAAAACTAATAAATTACAATCAGAGTAATAAAGATCAAATACAAAATATTTTTTTATATATATAAATAAAGAAAATCCCAAAATGGGAGAGAAAAACCCAATTAATACACAGAGAATACAACTCACACATAAGTGATCTATACGCAAGTAAAAAGATTCGAACAACTAATACTAATCTTCTAATAAAGTGCATAAGTTCTAATCAATCGGACTAACCCGTGGGTTTTATTATGAGTTGTACTCGATTCAACTTGATGCAAGTTGAGGAATACTATCAAAATGACATCTGCCTAGGTGATATTTGATATTGTCCCCTCCATGCCAAATTTGACATATGGATAGAGAGGGATGCCAATTTTTTATTTTTTATTTTTTTTCTATTCTAATTTGTTTATTATCACATTGGGTTTTGTCAAAAATTAAAAATAAATAAATAAATAAAGTACAAAAAAAATTAAAGTAAAAAATAAAGTACAATAATAAAATTGGCTTATTAAGTGAAATGCCTATTTTTAGAGATGCCAAAATAGAGTCACTGGAGAAGCTCTTAGCATTTTTTTTTTTTTTTTAATGACTACTTTATATTTGATGGTTTGGTAAGCAATTCTCTTCTTGTTAATAATTAATCATTTTCAATTTATTTAAACTACTTTTGACTCGTAATTTAAAACAACAATTACACTAAACACTGGATATATTCTCAAAATATAAAAAAGTTGCAAACAATTCCAATCTTGTATTATCAATTTCAAAAGGGAAAAGTTAGGGACCATAAAAAATTTACTTTTGGTACTTCTCAATTTCTTTGGTTCAGGGATACATTGGATTTAGGCTTAATTACCAAAATAGTGGACATTTAATTACATACCATGAAGACACTGGACCTAGACATGTCCCTCAAAGTATCTGGTCTAATTTGGGTACTAATAGATTCCTCTATTTATAGTCTCTTTTTCTTTTCTTATTTTTGTCAATCAATAGAATTAATTACAACTATAGGAAGAGTTCCATCAGTATGGAGGGATGGCCACATGTCTTTGTAATCCCTTGCCCCTGCCTCATATCATATTGAGGTGGGACGTATCGGGTTGGTAGCGAAGGCGGGGCGAGGGACGGGTTATTTTTTTGACTTAAAAATAATATACTATGGATAGTGATTTATAATTAACCAAAGTTAAAAGAGGTTAGATGAGAAATAAATGAGTGAATGAATTTTATATAATATCTTGAGTTTTAATTTTATCATATTAAAAAAATTACTAAATGATATATATAAATATATTGTAAAACCCATCTTCACTCCATTTCCTCTTCGTGGCGGGAAAAATCCATATGGGACGCGACGCAGGATCCAGAAGCGGGCGGGAGAAAATAATCATCTACAATTATAACAGTTCAATAACCCAACAATCTTTATAAGAAAAATAGCCTATAATGAAAAGAAATAAATAGCACAATACAGCTCTGATGAGAAAGAATCAATTTTTGGCTTGGAGAAGGATTAGGCCCTTAACTTCCTAAATAGGTGTGATAGGAGGGATCAACTGAACTTCTCCAATTAGTTTCTTTATTTAGTTTAGAACATCTCCAATGATAGGTTAAAATAGTAGATTAGTGTCCAGTGATACACATAAACACAGAGTTGATTAATTAGCGCACCACATCAGATGGTATACAAATGTGATACCAAAATGTGGAACATTATTCATAATTAAATGTCATTTGAAGATATTAGATCACTTGCCCCAAATAAAATCAAAATTAAATAGGTATGTCTAGCAAATCTATAAATAATAAAATTAAAAAAAAATCTGTCTAGATTTAGTTGGATTTAAAAAAAAAAAAAAGAAGAAGAATTATTAACATAAAAAAGATTTTTGGCTTTTGACCGATTCAAGGAGAAAAATGGTGTTGGCTAAAAAAGAGAGGGAGAGTCTTGTGGTACATTCACTTCCACTTTTTTGTTTAGGTTCTCGAGATTCTCATTCGCTAATTAAGGTGAAAAATGGTATTGGCTAAAAAAGGAAGAAAGGAAAGCCGTGGGTACGCTCACTTCTACTTTTTTGTTTAGGTTGTCAAGATTCTTAATCGCTTATATTTCTAGTTAATTCAGGGTATAACAAAGGGCTTAAAAGTGCAAATTAAGGGTCCAGCCCAAAAGTGTCTAACCCGGTCCAACGAGAGCCAACCATTGGACAAACTTAATTCAGAAACATATCAACCTAAGGGCCATAACCAAGTTTCTATTTGGTTTAGGGCCATTCTATTTGAACTTAAAAATTATTTTAGTATGTCGAATTCAAATTTTAAAATTTTAATTCTTATTATATTTTAATGTGATTTTATTAATAAAGACAACACATATCATATATATATATATATATATATTTAGTGGCAGAACTAGAAAATCAAATTAGATGGAGCACTTATTAATTATAATATGAAAAAATTTTACAAAAATATTTCACGCAAGTTTTTATGATTGATTTCGAGAAACATAAAAAAAATAATGATATTTATAACTATTGTATCATAGACAATATAAAAAAATGTAGATATAAATCTTAAAATAAATTATATAATGATATATTATTTTTTTTATACAAAATTTGATTAAAAATTCAATATAATAGTAATACCACGTCATCATTAGTATGTGATATCACCAACTAATAGTAAATAAACATATAGAGAGTGAATCTCACACGTCAAATGTAACTAGCAATCTAATAAATTTCATATCTTTATAGTAATATTACTTATACTTGCATATCAATAATAATGACATTACCGTTATATTAAAAAAAAATTATAAATTTTTTATAGATAATATGGTTTATAATAGTCTCTTCATTTTCAATCAAAACAACTATTATTGTTCTCATAATTTTTAAAATGTCATTGACATATCACTTTAATAATATTTTTATAATTTTTTTATTTAAAATATTTTCTTTATATTTGTAAAATAAAAAAAAAAAAAAAAAAAAAAAGTCCAAAATCCAGGGGGCACGTGATCCCCCGGTCCTTACTTTCCTTCGTCACTGTATATATTATTAAAAGTAATGTTTTTCTCATATTTAAGTGGTACATTATAAGATTTTACTTTTTTCTAAGAGAGTCACATCATCATGCCTTTTCTATTTACATATAATATTCTATACAACCTCAATTACAATTATAACAATCAATTTTATATGAACTCTATCTAAAAAATACTTATTTTTTATATATATACACATTCTAAAGTTTTATTTTTTCCAAAAAAAGTCACATCACCATACATTTTTGATTTATATATAAACTTCTATACAAACTCAATTTCAATTATAATAACTAATTTTATATGGACTCTATTAGAGAAATACGTATTTTTCATATATATAATTTAAACTATACATTTCTAATAAATAGCTTTAAAATAGATATTAAAGAAAAATCAAGGGGATTTTTTTTTAGGGCCCCTGATATTAAGATTTTATAACATAAATGACATCCAATATTTTCATAATGTCTAAGGTCCCTCACATATCGATCTAAAGAAATTTCAATCCAAAGAATTTCTTTAGACTTCCTAGAGAAATTCTCTCTAAATTTTTCTGGTTTGCACAAATTTCTCTAGTTTTCTCTAAACTTCCTCGAGAAATTCTCTCCAAACCAGAAAAATTTTCTCTATGTTTTGAACAAATCAGAGAAAATTGGGCTACTTAGAAATCAAAAACAATCACAATTTTCCCTGGGCCTGTTTGGTAACGTTTACGTTTTTAGTTTATATTTATAAAAATTTTATAAACTAGTTTTTGTCTATTTTTTGTTTATTTTTAGAAAAACATAAACTATAAACGCGTTTGGTTTAGACAAAATGTTTAAAAAAATTTAAAAATATAAAAAAGAGTGAGAAATGACAAGTGGTGGTGGGTGGTGGCGAGTGGTGGCGGCAGAAGACGGTAGTGGAAAATGATGGCGGGTGGTGGTGGCGGAAGACGGTGGTGGAAAATGGTAGCAGGTGGTGGGTGATGGTAGCAGAAGACGGTGGTGGAAAGTGGTAGCAAGTGGCAGGTGGGTGGGTGGGTGGTGGTGGCGGCGGAAGACGGTGGCGGAAAGCGGTGACAGGTGGGTGGATGGTGGTGGATGGTGGGTGGTGGATGGAGGGTGTTAGTGGGTAGTAGCGGGTGGGTGGTGGTAGTGGTGGTGGTGGTGGGTGGGTGAAGGTGGCGGGTAGTGGGTGGTGGTGGCGGGTGGGTGGTGGATGGTGGGTGGTGGTGGCAGTTAGGTGAGTGACAGGTAGCTGGTGGCTGGTGGTAGATGGTGGTGGCAGGTGGGTGATGGCGAGCGGATGGATGGTAGTGGCAGGTCGTGGGAGGTGGCAGATGGGTGGTAGTGGTGGTGGTGGATGGTGGTGGCAAGTGGGTGGTGAGTGGTGGTGGCGGGTGGTGGTGGCGGGTGGGTGGCAAGTGGGTGGTGGTGGTGGATGGTGGTGGCAGGTGGGTGGTGAGTGGTGGTGGCGGGTAGGTGGCGGGTGGTGGTGGCGGGCGGATGGATGGTAGTGGCAGGTGGTGGTGGTGGTGGTGGTGGTGGTGGTGGTGGCGGTGGCGGTGGCGGCGGGTGGGTGGTGGTTGCAAGTGGGTGATAGGTGGGTGGTGGTGGCAGGTGGTGGTAGGGGATGGGTGGTGGTGGCGGAAGACGGTGGTGGAAAATGGTGGCGGGTGGTGCCTAATGTTAGGTGGTAAAAAAAAAAAAACCCAAAACTCAAAAAGGAAACACATTTTTTGGCCAAATTTATAAACTGAGACCACTGATTTATAAATCAAAAATTTACCAAACAAGTTTTTATTTGAGTTTTTAAAATTTTTGTAAATATAAACTGAAAATTGAAAACGTAAGTGTTACCAAACGGCACCTCTGTGTTTTGAACAAATCAAAGAAAATTGGCTTACATAGAAACCAAAAACAATCATAATTTTCTCTGTGTTTTAAACAAACCAGAGAAAATTGGGCTACTAAGAAACCAAAAAACAATCACAACTTTCTCTGTGTTTTGAACAAACCAGAGCAAATTGGGCTACTTAGAAACCAAAAAACAAATCACAATTTTCTCTGTGTTTTGAACAAACCAGAGAAAATGGGCTACTTAGAAACCAAAAATAATCACAATTTTCTCTGTATTTTGAACAAACCAAAGAAAATTGTGATTGTTTTTTTAAAAAGCATTTTATCAAACAGGTTAGCTTTAAAGCTCACAGGTATATGTTTCACAGTTCTAAGAAGAGTTTTATCAAATCAAATCTCATAGTTATGTGTTTTGGAGTTCTAAGAAGCATTTTTTCAAACAGTTTAACTTCATACTATATATATAGATGTTTGTATGTACATGAGTTGTGTGAGAGAGAAAAAGAGAGAGAGACCTTGTTCCAGGACCAGAGGAGGAAGAACTAAGAGAAGCTTACTAGGGCTTTCAAACATGAAAGTGACAGTATCACTTACGTCATCAGCCTTGATAGTGATAATATCATTGTTTAGTCCCACCATTGGGTTGTCTTCTTGCCGTGGTACACTTCGATTCCGATATCGGTGAAATCGTCCATGGATAAAGATGCTTTGAGCTTCGCCTGACAAAGGAGAGATTTTTGGAGAAGACGACGACGACGATGAACTCCGTCGATGGAGGTGGGGTTCATCAGAGAGAAAAAAGCAGAGAGAGAAGAAAAAAATGAGAGGCAGTTTGATTTGAGGGGATCAAAATTCTCTGTAATATATGGATGTCAGGGGTTGAGGGACTTTAGACATCACAAAATAATATTGTGAATCTCTTCCATTACTAAAAATGGGAAAGAGACCTTAAACTAATTTTCCCTAAAATCAATACTCAACATAATTAATTTATCTATTTTTTCTTAATTTATCGCAACATACTTATATTTAATTTTTTTTTAAATAAATTGTTTTATAACTTCCATACCTACTTTTTTTATTATTATTATTTCCCGCTGAATAAAATAAATAAATAATTAGAATCATTTTTAATTATATGTTACTATTTTTTTCAATTTGACTATTATTATTAATGTCAAATTGAGTGTTTATTTTACTATTTATAATTTAATATCATATAAAATTATTACATATTTATTTTAGTTACACATTTATAGCACGATAGGGCTAAAGTTATTAAAATAAACATAAGTAATTGAAATAAAATTATTATATTTATTTGTTTAAATAACATTTTATAAAACGATAAGGTTAAGATTATCAAAATAAATAATTAGAATCATTCTTTAATTTTAAATGACTTTTTTTCCCAATTTAATCATTATTTTTAATATTAAAATGAAATTAAGTACAAAAGTATCATATATATATATATATATATATATTTAAACTACACTTTCAGAATTTAACAGAACAAATATTGCATTACACATTTCGTAATATATTTTTTAAATAGTTCTATGTATATGTATACATAGTTTATATTATTCTTTTGTAGTGCATACATTACAATATATTTCTAAAAATAATTTATATATAGGCTTATATAAATAATTTAATTTAATTTTATAAAATATTATTTAAAAAGGAAAACAATTAACCCGTGCATCGCACAGGTTAACTACTTGTTAAATTTTAAAATAAAATATTATTTTTTTCTCATAATACACCCTAATCTATTATACGTATTCTTTCTATTCAAATCTCTTCATATTATTTTCCAAATTTCAATTATTTTCTCTTTTTCTTCTTCACTCCAAAACTCTAATCCACCCTACCAAAACTCTCTATTATCATCAACATCATTATTTGTTATTATATTGTCACTTGTAAATAAAAGAAAGTTTGAATAAAATCAAATAATGGATGCGAGTAATAATCAAAACAGTTTTTTAAGGAATCCATCAAAGAGGAGATAAGTATTCACATAAATATCAAAGTACAATTATTAATTTCTGTGTGTACGTGTTTTTTTTTTACACATAAAAGTGAATATTCAACATACTTTTCGTTATTATTGTTCGGACTTTCAAAACCGAACAAATTCAAACTTCACGCTCAGACTTCCAAAACCGAATAAATTCACTTTATTCGGTTCTGAAAGTCCAAACGCAAAGTTCACCCTCTCTTTCGCCTTCATCCTTCTCCTTCGCCAGTGTTGGATTCTTTGGTTGTGTTCCCTGTATGTACGTTAACAAAAGAAAGATTTTTCAAAGTATTTTTCAAAAGTAATTTGAATTTTTTTATTTGTTTTATTTGGGTATACCTCAAAAGGGTAATTTGGGAGAAAAAATAGGATGTAGTGAGAATAAATTGTAAGCCTAAATAATTTAATAGGGTGTATTGAAATTTTGGGCTCACTTAAATATTTTTTTGGTTTAAATAGAATTCCCTTTGTTTAAGCTTTTTTTTTTTTTTTTAAGATTGATGAGGGGTAAAATCAAAGACATAAACTGAAAAACACATTAGCCTGAAAAAATAGGGGCCTCAGCTAGCACAGGTTGCTCCAACGAAATTGGAACCTCCTCCATCTAAATAACTTGGTCTTGAAGGTCTACCGCCATCTGAGCAAGGCAATGCGCCACCAAGTTACTTGGTGTTTAACATGTTACACCACCTGCGCGTCAAAATGCCAGAGACCAACCCGAATAAAGTTCACGATATGGCCATAGCTAGCAAAACAATCACCAGATGAATTAGAGGCAGCAACATTACTCAATGAACCCCCTTCAAATTGTACCTGGCTGTCTTTGTATATTATTTATCGAATAATTCTATCGATACTAATGCTCCTACTAAAAATATTACTATAAAAATAAAAGGTCAAATATAATTGATTATCAAAAAAATAATGATGAACATCTAATGATGTTTGAACATGTATGCTCTTCATAAGTCTTTTAGTAATAATTTAAGTATGTGTAACATTGCTCTATATGTAACATTGTTAATCTCTAACATCTCTAGTGATGGAAGTAGGGTTGTGCAAAATGCCATCAAATCTACTAAAATCATACTTATCTATCTGCATCAATTCATACCGTTCTATCTGCTAACCGCAATTTAAACTTTAAAATTTATAATCCACCTTCAAAATCACTCTGCTCTACTATAGTTAATACATATATATTTTTTAATTTATAATGAAATATCAAAGTAAAAATAAGTGTGAGAGATATTTTAATATGCGAAATTTATTACAAATTAGTAGTTATATATATGAAAAATATTATGTAAAATTAGTTTGTATTATATATATGAAAAATATTATGCAAATTAGTATTATATATTATGCAAAGTCTTGATAAGTGGTTAAAATATTCTTTAATCCACCAATCCGTCCAAAACCACACAAATTGTAATTTGCCAATCCGCTAATCTATAATTTGGTTTATAATTTTACTCTCAAACCACCTAAACTGCATCACACACACCCAAAATGAAAGTTATGATTTTTGTGATGAATATTATGACTGGTAAAGTTGTGTGCATCGCTAAAATTATGTATAACAAAAGTTTTGTTTATAATAAAAAATATACTCGTTGTGAGGAGTGAAAAATTATATTTTTCATAAGAAAAATTTTACTTATAAAGTAGAGAAAATTATTGAAAAGTCCAATCTAAAGAGGGTATAAGGCATAAGATCCGATGGATATTTTTTGTTGGTGAGAGGTTCACTATTTGTGAAATAGTTTAGTGAGAAATCATTTTGTTGGTTTTGATGGACATTTTGTTTTCAATTTTATCCCTTAATTTATTCGTTGACGTTTTTTTAATATGTTCAAATATATATCTATTTGTTCAAATTATTTTATCTGTTCAAATTTTTTGACTATTTATTCAATTTTTTCCCTTTTCTATTCAAAATTTTGCTATCTGTTGAAATTTACCACTTGATATGTTAAATTTTTACACCGATCTATTCAAATTCAATAACAACAAACAAACAAACAAAAAAATAAAAAAATTATCTGTACCAAAAAAAAATTACATATCTATTCAAATTTTGAAAAAAAAGAACAAATTGTAGATCTCAGAGATCTCTCTCCTCAAATCTCTCATCAGATCTCTCTCATCTATCAGCACAACCATTAACATCAAAAGCACCATCAACAACAACAACAACTCTACCACTATTACATGCAGTAATCTTCTAATATCAGTCCAAAACAACAAGGCCTCTCCATCTATTCCTGATATTTCCTTAGTATCATGAGCAATTTGTGTGATGGCTTCCTTCAAGGCATCACTCTGAAGCTTATTGTAGAAAGGGAAACTTGTGAAATCGGTGAGAAGTGATCAGAGTTGGAAACTGGTGGTCGGAATCTAGTGACTGAGACGTGATCGGTGGTGAATTATTGAGACCAAACCTCAGTCTCCCTCCATTCGAGAACTGACGTAGGGCAAGATTTTAAGAATTTTTATATTTTTAATTTTAATATTTCTGATATATTATTTTATTAGGATTCTTGTAATTTAGTATAAATATTTTAGAATTATTAGGTTTCTTGTAAGGTCTCGGTGTCCTATATTGGGAATGGAGGGGGAGTTCCTAGGCTATAAAAGTAAAAACATGGACCCTTATATAGTGTCGAAGCCTTTTCCTGGGTGGTGAGATCCCTAGCAAAACTCCCCAGTTAAGCGTGCTTAGGCTGGAGTAGTCCTAGGATGGGTGACCCACTGGGAAGAACAAATCCATGCGGATGTGACCCAAAGCGGACAATATCGATGACATGTGATGGGTTAGGGCGTTACATTTCTCAATTTGTTTTGATTTCTTAGGTTTCTTGTTTTTCAAGAATTAGATTAGTTTATTGCTTCCTCATTTGAGTTTTCTTGGTGTCCAAGATTACTTGGTCTCCAAGGTTTATATTATTATAAATAGCTATGTAAGCCTCATGGCAAAGACAAATTTTATTCAATAATATTAAAATATTTTTTCTTCCTAGTGGATTCAAGGTTCTATTTTTCTTATGGATTCAAGACCCTCTTTCGTCCACTAGAACGATATCTAGTCTCCGTGTATTTCGCTACGTCAAGTGGTATCAGAGCATGTATTCTCCTAGCTCAATAACACAAGACAATAGAGAACACGCAATCCCTATTGACATTGATCATAGGGTGGAAGCCATACGGGATGCGATTGAGGAACATCGGCTAGAGGTGCATGAACTTTGCAATGAGATTTGTAATCTACTTGGCGATTTGGGCCTAATCGTCAACCAGAGGCAACCAATAGTTGACAGCAATTGCGCCGAAGGATTCACCCGAGGCCAACCTGTTGGCTTACATTATTTTGCAAAAAATTCATATTTTAACGATTCAAGTAAGTTTCAAAAAGAAGATTTTCTTGATTGGTTGCTTGATCTTGAAAATTTATTTGAATTCATGAAAATTCCTCATGAAATGAAGGTTATATTTGTATCCTACAAACTTAATAAAATTGCATTGAAGTGGTGGAATGGATTACAAGATTATCGAGTTTGCAAAGGTAAAAAAAAAATTCATTCATGGTTAATAATGAAAAAGTTTTTAGCAACAAAATTTTACTTTCATGATCATGAAGATATATTATCATATACAAATCAAGATACTTCCATGGAGTTGGTAAAAATTTGCAATGAAATTGTAGTTGCAAAAGAAAAGAATCCGCATCCAAATATTATTTATGGTGAGATTGTTTGTAAAATTAATGAAGAATATAGAAAGTCTTGTTTGAGTGTTGATAGTTTATCAACACATGGTGTTAGACTTATTTATTTTGATGATTTATTTAATTATGTTTTAATTTATTTGAAAGAGCAAAATAGAATCCAAAATTTATTTTGATGATTTATTTAATTATATTTTAATTTATTTGAAAGAGAAAAATAGAATCAAAATTTATTTTGATGATTTATTTGAAAGAGAAAAATAGAATCAAAAATTATTTTGTTCCATTATTTCTCACCTAAATCTTTATCCTAAATGTTGTTAGAATGTATTTAATATTTGATTAAATCAGGAGTTCAAACAGCTCAAAACAAAGGTTCAAACAGCCCAGCACTACAGCAAGCCAAAAAGTTCAAAAGGTTCAAGTGGAAGATATTCAAATTTGTAATGATGGAATGGAAGATATTCAAATTAGTAATGATGGAAGTACAACGGCTATAAACAACTATAAATTCAAATAAATACAACGGCTATAAATACCAAAGCCTCTAATGTAAACAAGTTACAAAAAAAATCAGAAAATATTCTTTGATCTATAATCACTCACATCTATTATCTGAAAAATTCTCTGAGAAGCGTTCTTCAATTTTTGTTTACATCTTCTCTCAGAAATTATACACAGAGCCTTATAGCATTAAGCTCATCTTTCCTGTGTGAAATTTACAAAAAAATCAAAGCTTCATTTTATATATCTATCTTTGAGAGATAATTCTTGTAGCTTTTTGTGAAAGCAAAAACACTTTCTTTTCAATCTTGTAAGAGTGTAGTACACTTAGGCTCCGTTTGGGAAGAAAAAAGCCGGGCTTTTTTGGCTAAAATAGCCACAAAAAACAAAATAGGCTATTTTAGCCACAAAAAACAAAACATCAAATCCAACCTATAATCATTACAATTCTCTCTCACAAAAAAAGCCAAAAAAGTCAAAAAGCCAAAAAGTCTTTCCCCAACCAAGCTAAAATAACCCAGGCTAAAATAGCCAAAAAGCCAAAAAATCAAAAAGCCAACCCACTTCCCAAACGGAGGCTTAGTGTTCTTGACTTAGAAAGTCTGTGTAAAATCCGTGGAGGATTGCTCCATTTGTAAAGAGGTTGCTCGCACCCCTGTGAAGCTAGAGCATAGTAGACAATCTCAAGTGAAGCTTGAGGAGTGGACGTATGCCGAATTGAAGCCGAACCACTATAAATTTGTTTGCCTCTCTCTCCCTTTTCTTTTTATTTTACTTAAATTGTTGTAGTTATATTTCACATTTTCACTGTGCTAAAATTATTAACTGACATAGTTGTTAGAACACTTGTTTTAATTATTTTTATTTCATTAACTATATTTATCTATTGTGCTAGTCATAATTTTTATTAGGGTATTATTAATTTTTAATTATAAAAACCTAATTCACCCCCCTCTTAGGTTGTCTTTTGGGTAACAATTGGTATCAGAACCTGGGGCTCTTGTTTAGATTTAACAATTTTTAGTTTTTGATCCATAGCAACCATATATTCTACTTACTCTACTGTAAGACAAACTAGCAATAGGCCACCTCTCTTTGATGATAGTAATTACATTCATTGGAAAGAAAAAATGACTTTGTATCTTCAAGCTACCAATTATGCTTTGTGGCTCATTATCACAAAAGGTCCTAAAATCCCTACCAAGGACCATATCAGTGTGCCTAAACTTGAGGATGAATTCGATGAGTGTAATTATAAACTCCTTTAAGCTAATGCTAAAGCCAAGCTTATTCTTGTGTGTGAACAAGATGCAAATGAGTACAATAGAATTTCTGGGTGTATTACTACTAAAGAGATTTGGGATAAAATTGAAATCACCTATGAAGGAACTAGCCAAATAAAAAGTCTCGGATTGACATGCTTATTGTAACGCCCCACTTTTTATTTCTCGAAGTCATTACCAAATTCATTAACTTAAGCCTCGTTTGGGAACAGGCTAATTTAGTAACTTTTTGGCTATTTGGCTAAAATATGAGCTAAAAAAACTAGTATTTTTGGGATGACTTTTTGACTTTTTACGAAAAGATGTGCAAAAAGTAGAAAGAAAAGAGAATCTTTGACTTTTTGGTATGGGTTGTTGGCTTTTTGGCTAATTAATTCAAGTTTAGAGATACCATGCGGAAATAAACTCTTAAGTCCCATGAGTAGAAATAAATAACAATTCTCTCATCTGAATGCAAATTAAATACAACATGAGCATACTGAATAAAATACCCAAAGACTTATATCATTAAAGAATCAAGAAGAAGGGTGTAACCCTTTTACATATATGGCATTCCGCCAACACAAAAGAGGCCCGTGGCCAACAGATAAGAGGATCCAAATCTTGT
Organism: Camellia sinensis; assembly: GCF_055761805.1. Taxonomy (NCBI): domain Eukaryota; kingdom Viridiplantae; phylum Streptophyta; class Magnoliopsida; order Ericales; family Theaceae; genus Camellia; species Camellia sinensis. The sequence continues at coordinate 23,594,737 of NC_138966.1, forward strand.
AGCACATCCTGCTTAATACCTGAAAAAGATTCAACAACGTGGGATGAATATATAGTCCAGTAGAGATCTCAACATGGCCCTCAACAATAACAACTTACAGATAGCTATGATCATGAATGCTCCAACTCATACTAGAATAATAATGTGGCAGTTTATACAAAATATACATAAGTATGAACTTTTCTCGAAAACAGCCATTTCATTCAACGTTATAAGCGATTCATCTTTCATTTCATTTCATTATCCCTTGTTCCCAAACTTTTATAACAATAACAACTTCTTAGAAAAATCAATTTCTCTAGGCCTATTACCTTTCTCCCTTTTTCATACTTACAACAGATTTTCCCTTTTTCAAAATATACTTTCAAATACCCAATTTTCCTTCACACCTTCCCAAAATCTCACATATGGCATTTTGGTTTGTTTTCAATACATTCACATCTATACATACATGCCTTCAATAAAAGGGAGATAACAAATCATCAACATGTATAAAATCAACAAATGAGGCAACTCGGCCCTCCAAAATTGTAACCATCACAATCCATGATATACTCAGATACACTGAGACAAAACAATAAAACTCTGCTCTACCGGCTATATGCACAGTAAGCCAATGATGCACTTCTCACAACGGTATGCCATTTTACTAGGCGCTAGCTGAAAGGGTGTGGTACCTTAGATTCTCAGCGCAGTCAGTTCTCCAGGCGCTAGCTGGAAGGTAACGGTACCTCTGATTATAAGCACAGGGTATAACACCAATAATCACAATACAATAGAGTATAACCAACCAGTGTAATTCATACACATAAACTATCAAGATACATAAGCAATGTGTTAAAGTATATGAACACATAGGTATGTGTGGAGTGCATCCCCTATCTCCTCCAACACACGACAATTCAACACAACCATGTCATCCTCCACCGATGACCAATGACAAAACCTCTAGATGCATGATTTTAGTATATCTATTATAAAGACTCAACTCTCATGAGATCTTAAACCCAACAACGACACTAGTACGATAGGTAAGAGTAAAGCCCCCAAATGTGTGTATTCAACACTCATGATACAACAATTCAATTCTCATATTCATTTTCTAAAACTCACATAGAGTTAGCATTACATTACTCGTTTCCAAGATCGACTTGTTCCACCACTTTTCCCAAAAACACTTTTCCCATTTCACAAAACCAATAACATTCCTCTCATTTCACAAAACCAATTCCATTCTTTTATAACCTTCCAAATCAATTACGCAAATTAATTCATAACAGTAAATTAGGGCTTTTCTCCCTCTTTCTCAATATTGACCAAAAAGGCTCAAATATCAACAACAAACAACAATAACCACATTTAAGACCCAAAATACATATGTATTGGCCCAAAGTACAAAAACCCTCTTTCATTTTATCAAATCAAATATAAATTAGAGCTTTTTCTTCTTTCAACAATGATATACTAATTTACACCCCAATTAGTTCAAAATCACAATCAATGATAACAAACCCATTTTCAAACAACCAACCCTAGGTTCACCCCCATGATTTTCAAACAAACCCAACATGGATATGATTTTCATGCAATACAAAACTACCACATGTCTATCTATAGACGAAGCATTGTAAAAGAACAAGGAAATCCATACCTCAAATTCGGAGCTCAAATGGAGAAGATGATGAAAACTCAAAGTGCTCCAAATCCCAAAATTTTCGGATAGAAATGTAGCCCAAGCCAAGCTCTACACTTTTACAAAGACACCAAGGTAGGAGATCACTCAAACTAGATCAAACCCTAGTGAGAAGTTGTGTTTTAGAAAGAGAGGCTCTCCAATGGAGGTTTTTAAAAGTAAGAGAGAGAAAAGGAGTTGAAAAAGTGATCCAAAAAGTCAAACTTCGGACTGATATACAAGTTGCCCCGCTCGAGCGTGGAACTCCCCGCTCGAGCGTCAGACACAGACTCACGTTCGAGCGTCAAAAGCGCCGCTCGAGCGTCGGATGCATACTTCCAGAAGTTTTGCAGACCATGGTCACCACTTGAGCGTCAGACTCCCCGCTCGAGCGGAGGAACAAAAACGAAAGGTCCCGCTCGAGCGTCAAAACTCCCGCTAAAGCGTACGACGACCTATAGAGACAAAAAAACTGGGAGATGAATATTCACGCTCGAGCGTCAAAACCCCCGCTCGAGCGTGAAGGCCAAAATCTGGGCAACAACCTTTGGTTTCTAAACACAACCAACCTGTTCCAAACCTGTCCAACACAACCCAAGACTCAAATACAAAGAGTAAAGGATGGAAATGAAAATAAGACAACAACATAACCACGGAACCAAGTCCGGAATGCAATAATCAAAGGAAGAAAAAACCGAGATCGCTATACTTATTCATGATTATGAACTCTTTACTATGGAATCATTTGATTCTATTTCTGAGATGTTTTATAAATTTACCAATATTATTAATACTCTAAAATCTCTTGGTAAATCTTATACTAATGGTGAGCTTGTAAGAAAAATACTTAAGTCTTTGCCAAATGAATGGGAAGCTAAGGTTACAGCTATCAAAGAAACAAAAGACCTAACAAAATTAGGCCTTGAAGAACTCCTAGGCTCACTCATGGCTTATGAACTTTCAATGATGGATGGCAGCAAAAAGGAAGCCATTTGGAGAGAAAATGATGGAGTATCCAACCTGTGTCTCATGGTTCTTATAGAAGAAGAATCCACTCAAGATGAGATAATCTCTAATTATGTAGAACTTAAAAGTGCTTTCAATGAATTACATGACATATTTAGAAATGTTTGTGTTAAGAATTCTAAATTAAAGAAATTAGTTACTTCTCTTTCAAATGATGTGGGTGTTTTAAAAGTGGAAAATGCTACTTTGAAAATTGATTTTACGTCTATTGCCAATGAGAAAAACATTTTGAAAAACAATGTTGAGGATTTAAACAAAACTCTTAAAAATTTTGTAAAAGGAAAAGAAAATCTCAATAAGCTTCTTGGAAATAAAAGATGTGTTTTTGACAAAGTTGGCATTAGTTTTGATCCTCCTAAACATTTTATAAGATTAAATGTTCTTTAGACTAATCCCCATGGACCCAAGAAAGTATGGGTACCAAGAAAGAGATCAAGATATTTTGTAGGTGGAATCTCAAAGAACACCAAGGACTTCGAGAGGAAATGTACAACAAGAGCGTTCAATCTAAAGAGCAAAATCAACTCCTACAAGAAGAAGAATGATGAGATGAAAATCACCAAGATAAAACAATAAAGGTAATGTATGGGTGAAGATTCCAAAGAGGTAAATGAAGGTATGACTCTTAATGCACCTTTAAGCTTAAAGTTTTATATTCTTTAAGGTGTGATTTGTGTACAGTAGATTGTGTCTAATCATTGCTTCCATGTAACCTAATTGTACTAAGTTTGCTAAGTCATGTTCTGCTAGTTTCTTTCAAACATTCATTGAACTCAAAAATGAGAATTATATTATTTTGATGAATGGCTATTAGAATATGAATTATTCATGTATTCATTATTAACATTGTATATCATGTCATCCATTTTTATGAAAAAGAGATAAGAAGTGATAAATTTTTTGTAAGCATACTTTTCACATCTTATATATGACTTCATACTAATATGTTAATTCCTTTTTGAGTCATATCTTTGTAGAATCAATTTTGATGTCATAGCATGTTTTTGAGATGTATACTATCTATATTTTGAATTTTACATTTGTGATCTCAAGAATATGCTCAATATGAAAATGTCATGCTTATATGTTTTACATTGGAATATTTGAATGAGTTGTGAAATTCCTTGATTATGATCCATCAACAATGTCTAAATGAAAAGAAGTATCATACGTTTGTAGAGATATTGCATCTATCCTATTGAATATCTTTTGAATATGGATTATATTGGCATACATCCCATGAAATGCTTTTGATTGATAAATTGTTGAATTAATTGTTTATAACATTCATGTTGTATTCCATATTGAGTAAAATGTTTTATCACACTTGAGCACGTGGATTGAATTGATGAAAATGTCTCTTGATAATGTTATGTGATTAAATGAGATTGTTGCATCATTTCTTAATAAAACAAAGAGCATAAAACTATTTTCTTATGCATATTATGCTATGCGTTACAACTTGAAAATTATGAAAAATAGCATTCCAAACTCTTGTTTGATTATTGAATTGTTTTTCACCTTTTTAGTTTGTGGTAAGAAATGATTTGTGTTGTATTTTTATTGAGTAATAGTGATTGTTCTATGAATGTTATATTTACACAAAATAGAAAATGGTAGTACTAACTTAGGGGGAGAAATCATTTTTCTAACATACTTGTTAAACCCTTTGGAGATGAACTTCTCATGAAAGAAAATTGAAGATTGAAAAGCTTCCATCTCTTGAACTTAAGGTATGCCTCATATACTCTCTTAAGCTTTTGAGGTAAAAATTCTATCTTATATCCCTTGAGCTAATACTATTATTACTTTGATATGAAAAAGATTGATTATGCTTCATATGATTTGCAATGTATACACTTTGATGATGCTCTTACCTAAAAATCATGCCTATGCTTAAATGTGTGGTACATATTGAAATTCATGATTTTTCTTGGCATATGGATTGTTATACCTTAAACATGCTTCATTTTTTTTTTTAAATGACATTAGCTCCATGAGATTATATTGAGTTTAACCTATTATAAGCCATATTTGGTATTCTACATAATGCTTGAGCTATGATTGTTAAATATTCTAGATTGCATATTAGCATTATTGGTAGATTGTATGTTGGTATCATTTTGGCATCCTATTTGATATTATTGACGAGAACATTTCAGTTATGAGCTTTCATTTATCATATCTCCTATTGATTTTGCCAAATGAAACAAGAGGAAAAATTTAAACTTGATTATGTTTTAAAATCCCCTCAGTTTCTATTCTGTTTTTGATATCAAACTTATGGGCTTACACCTTCACGTGTTACTATTTTTTTTGCCCCATTATTGTCAAATGGTATGAGCTTTAATTGTATGATCATTATATGCTATCATTTTTTTGGTATCATATAGCTACCTTGATATGAATGATTATTTGTGCTATAATGAGACTTACATTCTTTCATCCTATATGTTGTACCATACTCCCTTCTTATGCTTGATTTTGTTGAAAATGTCATCGGGGGAGAAAAAGAGACTTGATTGTTTTAGTATCTCTGATTATTTTGGTATCTCTATGCTTTTGGTATCTTAATTCTTACAACATGACCTTTGAGCTGATTAGTTGTTGATAATGTAAGAGGAAGATCGTTTTTCTCAATGAAGAGTGACTTGAACTTTAGCTCCATATTTATTCTCTTGCTTGGCAACCTTGTTTGATCTATGCACTGTTATGCCTATTATAGTCTTGAGATTGGTATGCTCTTGCTAAGAAATTGAGAATTAGATCATGCTCAAATGCTTCTCATATACTCATTAACAATTTGGTCTCTCATTATTATTTTTTGTTTGGGCTTAATTTTCTTTTTTTTTTCTCTGCTTTTTAATTTCATTTTTTAGTACTTAAACATAAACACAATAACAAATCAAAATACAAATATTTACATTTTAAAAAAAAAACCTTCATTTCTTTTACGGCTACATGTCGATCAAAATAAACCTAAAAAAAAAAAAAAAACCTTTCATTTTTTTTACTACCATACGCCGATCTTATTTACTCGCCTCTTCAATCGCTCTCTTCTTCTTTTTATCCCTTGGGCGACACTTTACGTCCCTGCCCCCGTGCTTTCGTCGGGAGCGAGCACTCCCCGCTGTCTATCAAAAGCCAAGAACGACGTTGCTCCAACTCGGGCCATGGAGGTGGTCTTCCGTTTAAGCTCTTTATTTTCGGCCTTCAGTGCGCCTATCTCTGCTCACGCATCCTTGTACATACGCTGGAGCAGAGAGAGTCGGGCGTTGACCTAATGGAGCTCACTCGTCCTGTTCTGCAGTCGGTGAGCCAATTTTGTGATTACAGTCACCGTCTCCATACAAGGCTGCAGTGTGTAGTGATTGGCTTCTATGTCAGATTGAGCTGCCATGATTTGCTCAATCGACATCATAGGAAGGTTAGGAAGAGGAATGAGAGAAAGAGTAGGAGTAAGGGCACTCGGTCCAGCAGAGCTTATGGGATCGTTCAGGTCCGAAAATAGAGTGAGGGGACGGGATGAGGAAGCCATGGTTTAGAGGTGAGAGGTGTAAAAGAAATGAGTTGCAAAGAAATAGAAGAGAACAGACTGTGGTTTGGCCTCCTCCATTCAGTTTTTTTTGTCTCTCGATGAGGAAGAAGAAACATAAGAGACTGAGGAAGCAGAAGATCAAAGAGAGTGATGAAGAAGAGATAGAAGAGAGTGAGGTGAAGAAGAAGAAGTAGACGAGTGTGATTAAGAAGAAGGCTGAAGAGAAGAAGACAAAGAGGGAGAGATAGCCGAGGCGAGCGGCAATCGAGGAGAGCTGCTTTTGTTGGCCAATGAAGCAAAAGCCAAACAGCGTGGCAACCGCGTTTTGCGAAAAAAGAAAGAGACGCGGGAGAGTTGTATATGTATGCATATATGTATATATATTGTATAGCTATGTAATATATATATATATATATATATATATATATATTTGTTGATTGACCGTTGATCGACCCGTATAGCTATATATGTTTTAATTATCTATTTTTTGATGTCATTTATCCCAATCATTTTCCTTCTCCTCCTCCAAATTCTGAGCCATAATTTCCTTTTGATAATGTCACAAGGGGAGAAAATTATGTGGGTATTTAGGAAGTAGGTTTTTATATAAGTTTTTTTAGTTGTAAGATATTATTGGAGACAAAAGATTTTGTGTTTGGAAAGATGGTTGGGTTTTTTTGTGGTTGGATGTGATGTTTGTGAGAGAAAAAGTAAAATGATTATGGGGTTTGATGTGATATTTTGTTTGGATTTGTTTTTTTTGTTTTGCAAAAACTTTGTCTTTTAGTTGAAAAAAAAAATCCAAAAAAAATTGTTGCCAAACACCGCCTATATGATGTTATGTGTTATGGTATTATTTTCAAACTAATCTGATGTTATGTATTTATAGTTTGATATCTTAATCTTATATCATGTTATTGATTAAAACTTATTTATTACACATGTGCTAACCTATGTATTTAGAAATTAATTCAAGGAGCATGACTTGAGAAGGAGCCTTTCTTACTCCCAAATCAAATCAAAACATCATTGTGTGCCATCATCAAAAAGGAGAAGATTGTTAGACTTATTTATTTTGATGATTTATTTAATTATGTTTTAATTTATTTGAAAGAGAAAAATAGAATCCAAAATTTATTTTGATGATTTATTTAATTATATTTTAATTTATTTGAAAGAGAAAAATAGAATCAAAATTTATTTTGTCCTACTATTTCTCACATAAACCTTTATCCTAAATATTGTTAGAATGTATTTAATATTTGATTAAATCAGGAGTTCAAACAACCCAAAACAAAGGTTCAAACAGCCCAGCACAACAGCAGGCCAATGGTTCAAAAGGTTCAAGTGGAAGATATTCAAATTTGTAATGATGGAGTGGAAGATATTCAAATTAGTAATGATGGAAGTACAACGGCTATAAACGGCTATAAATTCAAATGAATACAACGGTTATAAATGGCTATAAGTTTCATTATATATACCAAAGCCTCTAATGTAAATAAGTTACAAAAAAAATCAAAAAATATTCTTTGATATATAATCACTCACATTTATTTTCTGAGAAGTGTTCTTCAATTTTTGTTTACATCCTTTCTCAGAAATTATACACTGAGCCTTATAGCATTAAGCTCATCTTTCCTGTGTGAGATTTACAGAAAAATCAAAGTTTCATTTTATATATCTATCTTTGAGAGATAATTCTTGTAGCTTTCTGTGAAAGCAAAAACACTTTTTTTTCAATCTTGTAAGAGTACACTACACTCAGTGTTCTTGACTTAGAAAGTTTGTGTAAAACCCGTGGAGGATTGCTCCATTTGTAAAGAGGTTGCTAGCACCCTTGTGAAGCTAGAGCATAGTGAAAAATCTCAAGTGAAGCTTGAGGAGTGGACGTAGGCCGAATTGAAGCCGAATCACTATAAATTTGTTTGCTCTCTCTCCTTTATCTTTTTATTTTATTTAAATTGCTATAGCTATATTTCACATTTTCACTGTGCTAAAACCATTAACTGAAATAGTTGTTAGAACACTTATTTTAATTATTTTTATTTCATTAACTATATTTATCTATTGTGCTAGTCATAATTTTTATTAGGGTATTATCAATTTTTAATTGTAAAAATCTAATTCACCCCCCTCTTAGGTTGTCTTTTGGGTAACACATGGTATTTTGAATATTAGGGAGAAAGTTTTACAAATAAATCATAAAAATATTGAGGAAGAATGAGATCTGATTGAGCCCAATAACAAAGAGAAAATAGAAGAAGAGATAATACAACCGCTGCGTGCAGCAAAAAAATTGGTTGATGCTACACTTGATATTCCAAGGTTGATAATTAAAGGATCAATTGAATCTGGGATGGTGCAACATCAAGAAAGCATGTAAGTTCTACATAAAGTAAATTTGGTTGATTTTCTTGGTGTAGAGCAATTTAATTTGATTTTCAATACTTGTCTAATTGATCTTGTCAACCAGTTGAAGCATATAGAGAATAACTTTCAAAAGTAAACTTCTTTGCATATAATTTTTTGAAGAGGGACAAACAACTGAAGTATTTCAAGTATCTTTTTATTTGGCATGGATGATGGCAGATCTCTAATGTAAACTCGAGAACGAGTTTTTTCAAAGAAGAGGAGCTTGATGTAGGACAATATTTTAAGAATTTTTATATTTTTAGTTTTAATATTTTTGATATATTATTTTATTACGATTCTTATAATTTAGTATAAATATTTTAGAATTATTAGGTTTCTTAATTTGTTTTGATTTCTTAGATTTTTTGTTTTCCAAGAATTAGATTAGTTTATTGTTATCTAATTTGAGTTTTCTTAGTGTCCAAGAATACTTGGTCTCCAAGGTTTACATTATTATAAATAGCTATATAAGTCTCATGGCAAGGATAATTTTTATTCAATAATATTAACATCTTTTCTCTTCCTTGTGGATTCAATGTTTTATTTTTTTGTGGATTCAAGAGCCTCTTTCATTTACTTGAACGATATCTAGTCTCTGTGTACTCTACTACATAAAGAACTCCTTCGTTTTAGAAGCTCTTTTGGTTAGGTTTAGGGTAGCAGCGACTGGTGTTGTTCTCGTGGCAAGAACGAGGTCAATGGTGGCAGCGGTAGCAGAAGTGGTAGTGTCAGGGGTGACAGAGGTAGAAAGTAGAGAGGAGAGAGGAAGAGAGAGAGAGAGAGAGAGAGGCGGTTTGGACTGTTTGGTTGTCGCTAACGACATAGCGGAGGCCGTGGTGGAGCAGAGGTGAAAGAATGAGAAAAGAAGAGCTGCAGAGAGACGCTAGAAAGAAAGAGAGAGAGACGCTGGTTTTGTTAGGGTTTGGATTGGTTTGTGAGCAAAATATATATGCATAGATAGTTTGGTCATTTTATAGAAACTTGTCCTTATAAATAAAGTATTTTAGAGTGTGGATCTTTAGGCAGAGAAAATACAAAATTGGATTTATGGACCAAATACCCTATAAAGTATACCATATTCATTCATGGTAGACTTTTCCTATGTATAATGTTGGGTAAATTACATCAGTAATCCATATATTTTACTTTTTGTGTCATTTCAACCTTCTGGTTTCAATTAGTTTAATTTTGACTTTTAATTTTACCCTTTGTATCAATTTAGTCAAATTGATAACGGTGATTAAGATTTTTGAAGAAAAGTAATATTAAATTGGTTAAAATTAACTCATTAAATTAAACAATTTTTATAATTTTTCTTATAAATTAATAATAAAATATCACTTAAATGCGCATTTTTAATCAAACAATACTAATAATTATGATTAATTGTTTTAAATTAATATAAAATTATAATTAATAATTAAAATTATAGAGATCAATTGACATCAGAGTGAAAATATAGAAACTATCCATATAATTTGGTCAATAATGTTCCATTGCTTCCTATAGGAAATTGATGTAGTCATTTGCTGTTTCTTTTAGTCAAACTGAAATTAGAGCAATTTGTGAGCAATGGTATGGTGAGGGGGGCCTCTTTTGTCTCCCAGCCTTCATCATATTGACTATATCATATACGTATACCAGTGTATATTTCATGTCTAAAAATATGATATAGATAATGTTAGAATCAAATTTAAAATCAAGATGTGAGTGAGAGGAGAGAGAGAGGTTGTGGGAGTGTATTATTTATTGTATTATATTTATGGAAGTGTGAAAAAATGCCTTAAACCACTAATTCAACACCACAAATAAGGTGGTATTACGTGAATCCTACTACTGATGTGATAGTTTGGTTTGGTTTCGTTTTTTTTTTTTTTTTTTTTCTTGTACTGCCAATTCGTTAGAGCTAGCATTAGTGGTTTGTATCACCACTATAAAACATTTTTTGAAAAAAAAATTCAATCATTATTTTATAATTTAAATAATCTATACTGTACAAATATCTCAGTAGAACAAACGCCTGTAAGACTTTTTCAAAATTTCTTCTGTCATATTATATATATATATATATATATATAAAAGTGAAAACGATGAGTAAATTAAAGATAACCACACAAATCTTATCTCTTTGATATATCAAAGTCTTTGTTTCTTGTAGTGCAACTTTGTTTGTACCAACCATGTGGCAAGTGGTGGTGGGACTGGCGATGGCGAGGTTGCTGTGGTGATTTTGATAGTGTATGTTTAGTAATTAGTTAAAATAGTTAAAAACATTAATATGAAAATTAATATATTTTCTCTAGTTTTTATACATCGTTTTATAAAAATAAAAATTAAAATTAAAAAAATCAATTCTCAGAAAGAACCATGAGAAATAAACAGAATAACTCCTATATCTCTATAAATTTCATACTCTATAATCATTTTCTTATGTATATATTCAGTGTGTTTGATTTGAATTTTTTTAATTAAGTTTTTTGTGTTTCGTATTTTTTTATTTTTAGTGAATATTTTTAAAATTTTAAGCATTTATTTATTTATTTTTTAGATGCATCTTATTTAGATGTGTCTAAAAAGTAAAACATTTGTGAAAAAATATTTTAAAATATTAATAAATACCCAAAAATATGAAAAATATTCTGAATTTTAGTATTTTTTTATATTTTTAATATTTAGTGAATTTTTTTTGAAAAAAATCACAAACATTATACTTTATAAGTGTATTTATGTTAGGTGTGTCTAAAAATTAAAAAAAAATGCTTAAAAAATTAAAAATATTCATTAAAAACAAAAAAAAATACAGAAAACAAAAAAGTAAAATTTTCTGAAAAGTATTTTTAAAAAACTCAAACCAAGCAAAGTAGTATTTCTAGGTGTTTGACAATTTTATTTGTTATTTTCCCTATTGTCCTTTTTCCTTCTTTTTTTTTATTTATTTATTCGTGACCACTATTTGAAACCTGCTGGATTATTAAATTAAAAGAAAGTAAATAAATATTTGTCAAACAAAATATGTTTTTATTTATGTTCTTTTAATTTTTTCCTATGACAAATACAATGTTGAAAAAGCCAACAAAAAAATGTCAAAAATTCAACCCCACTAGCAAATAGTCCTATCACACATATCAATCAATCATTTTTTTTTTCCCTCACAAATATCTATTCATCAAAAAAAAAAATCATTTTCAAATATTTTCATCTTATAAAAAAAATTTAAAAACTAAAAAATTACTTTCCCAAACAAGATCTAAAGCTTGGGTTTAAAGTGTAAAATTAAGGTGGCCTTTATGTAGGCCGAACATGAGCTCAACCAGAGTGTAATCCTCGTGTTCCACCACGTTCAGTGATGGCCCAGCCCAAGCCCACCCACTTGACTTCGTGCTAGTAGGGAGCGTTTTTTCTAATAAAAAAATGCACAAATTCCTTAAAACATTATTTCTAAATTTACTTTCAATATAATCAATTATTATTATAGGTTAGTTATTAATTTGTCTAGAAATCAAACCACTTGCTATCTCATAATGAATAAATTTATGCTTGTTGTTTTCGAGACCTCTAGTGCTATCTTTTTCAAATTTGTTTCCATCACATTAGGTTTTTCTGAAGGCTACAGTTTTAATGTAGGACAATATATTCAAACAAAAAATACAAATATATTTAAACTATTATCGCGTAATTAAAAAAACACATCATTTCGTCAGTTTGGAGATAATCAATATATTTAAACTATTGTCACCTAATAAATTATAAATTAAAATTAAAACAAACAGTTAATACAAACTCTTAAAATTAAATAAAACAACTACATAAGCAACTTATATAAACTAGGCCAAATAGCCTAGTCAACTAGAGCAGCCTTATTTTTGGGTAATTATTAAGTTGGACCGCAAGACAACAATAATTCAAGGTGCCATAAAGGCCGTTGTGAACTTTTTGAACCCCACTATAATCCCCAAAAAAAAAGTAAAAATTGTCACTATGTTTAAAATGTTTGTGCATTTTTTTATAAAAATTGTTATTTAAAAAATAAAATAATATTTTTCATCAGATTTATTTTATTTATTACATATATTTATATGAATTAGGCTTGAATTGGGCTTCTCTCCAATCCATCATTTAGACTGGAGGGTCATGTTCGGATCCATGAGGTCCACCACGAGTTTCGTTTCGATAATTTAAATCGTTTATTTTGTCAGGTCTTGCCTGTATATCATTTACTAAAAAAAAATATAGATCAGTCTAATATTTGTAATCTTTTCATTTTGTCGCATTTGTATAAAAAAATATATATATGATCTATTTTTAAAAAGATATTTGACGGTTAATTTTTTTAGAGAAAAACTTGATATAATAAAGGAGTTACAAATCAAATCGGTTTAATTTAATTTAATTTTTTATGGATGATATACACCTAAAATTTAATAAAATAAATAGACATATTATCGAAATGAAATTCATGATAAATCCTACAAACCAAACAACAATCTCAAGTGTAGATTTGAATTGAAAGGAACCCTAACCCTATTTATATATATGTATATATATGTGTAGGACTTACCATATTTAAAAATATAAGGAACCCATCTTGCTATATGGAAATCATATATGAAGTGGAGAGCTCCTGTAAATTATTTTAATATATAACTACTTTCTTAATCAATATATAATTATTTAATATTTTATTAACTAATAGTTTTAGAACAGTATTTAACGAAATTCTACTGTGACCATAAAATAGAAATAATATCCATAAACTTTACAGGATCCAAACAGGAAATTGAGAGACATGCTTTTAATTTATGATGGTTCAATGATTCTCTCTCTCTCTTTCTTGTTGGTTAAAAAGGCAAGGAGAAATTGAAAATATATGGAATAGTCATAAAATAATAGCATAATAAATGACAATTTTTAGTGTAATTCTGAAATATAGAAAGAGTTATTTCAAATATAAAAATGAATTTACACCATCCACACAGAAAAATTATACCATCATAAAATGTAATTTTTTTTATTACTACTCCACTGAAAGACAAGTTTAGTGAAATACAATTTTTCTGAAAGCTAAACTTGTCTTTGGGTTGTGGCTGGTCTGTTAAACAATTGTTTGTTGCAGCTTCAATAAATTGTTTATAATTTATTTTAGAATAAATTATGCTCATCTCTTTTAAATTTTAAAGTATATATATAGTTAGTCTTATTATTTTGAAATAATTAAATCAGCTTCTCTTTATATATAGTAATTATAGATAAGAAAATAATGTTGTTGTGTCTTTTCCACTAAAATATATATTTATTTTTGTTTATTTATGTATCTACTCACGATTTGCATTAGAGCATCTCTAACGATTCACCAATTTTTTCATCAAATCTGAGCAAAAAAAAAAAGAAAAGTTCCTCGATCTAATATGATCCGTTCTAACAGTTGCACTGTAGTTTGCATCAAAAGACTAAGGACGTCCAATGGAACGATTGGCCGATCCACCGGTCAAGGCATCTGAATTTTTTTTTTCCTCCTCCATTTCTATTTCCCAATTCGTTCCCCATTTCTTTTTCGATCCATTAAATATTTTCCATTTTTTTGTTATTTCCAATAATGATTTCCTTTCAAAAACTGATATAAATACATTAATCCATAGGACCGAGGAGGTGAGTTCACCGAAAATGGAAGTTATTAGAGATAACAGCAACAACATTGCTTATCTTCATAATGTATATGGAGCCTACCCAAGAAATAGAACAAAAGTATTGTTGAGTAGTTAGAGAGAAAGAGAGAGAGAGAGAGAGAGAGAGAGAGAGGGGGGTATACCACACTTGGGATTAAATCGGCAGCATGGTGTTGGTGTTGGTGTTGGTGTTGGTGTTGAAACCCAGCGGGTGAATGTTGAAGATTCCCAATATCAGCAAAACGCGCTTGGGTTAGGGAAAATTCATTGCCTCTGTCTATTTCACAAGATTAGCATTAACAGACACCTTAAAAATTCAAAAATCAAAACCCTACCTCATTTAGCTGATACAGAAAGACGCAGAAAGCAAAGACAGGAGGAACCTTAGGTAGAAATGAGAGGAGTACATCAACGAATTAGGTGAAGGAGTTGCTACTACCTCAATTTTGAAGCTATGCATCTCTCTCTCTCTCTACTCTCTCTCAAAATGGTCACAATAGCTTTGCATTTTTTGTATGCAAGGGACAGCCGGTGGATCAATCGACCGGTTGTCCGGTGGCGCCCACCTCCAACATAAACACACAGTGTTTTAAATTTGCTTCAGCTCCTCATTTTGGTGAAAGTTTTGGCTCATTCTCAATTTGATATCACTTTGGTGAAACCGTTGGAGAGATAAAAGTGGTACTTTTTCATCAAATTCAAATCTGGTGATGAATCTGATTCACCGTTGGAGATGATCTTAATGTTTATAATTTTAACCTTATTAAAAGAGAGGTTAATTAAATTATGTCAAATTTGTTGGGCTAATCTCAAGGAAGGTTAGTGTACTTATTTTAATTTGATAGTGTACCCAAATGTTTGATGCAATTTCTATTTACAGCTTATTACACAGAAATAATTTAAATAAAATTTAAAAAAAGATAGTAATTTGAAAATTGGTAAAAAAGTGCTTTTCACTTTTATTTTTTGATTATTAATCTTTTACTTACAATAAGTTGTATCAATCGGGCCAAGGCATACCATCTACATTCCAGCCGAGTGAAAATTAGTAATCATAATCTTATGAAAATTTTCTTGATAATCCTCAAAGTTAAAATCATAATCATAATGAAAATTCTCTTGATATTGTACAAAGTTGTTCGCACTGTGATGATTAGCAAAACTTCACCCATAGGGATGGCAATTGGAACCCGACTCGACGGGGACTCGATCCCTCGACCCCGAATTGAGCGGTTATTTCCCGAAAAATACCCCCGACGGGCCGGGAATGGTATTAAAAATTAAATCCCCGATGATATTCGGGCCGAGGACGGGGATACATGTTTCAGCCCCGGACCCGGCCCGACCCCGTCCCCGATCCCCGCCCCGCTGAATCCCCGATGTAAAATTACTATATTGCCCATTTTATATATAATATATGTGTGAGTGTGTGTAGGGTTTGGGCTGTTGGCAGACGCAACCCACACACACACATCTTTTTCCTCTCTCTCATCTGTTTCTCACCGCAGCCCCTCAAGGTGTCTCCTCTCACCGCACCTCCGTTCTTCTTCTCTTCCTCTCACAGCACCGTCTCTCACCACACCGCCGCTCACCGCACCGTCTCTCACCATGTCGGCGACGGCTCCTCCCTCACCGTTGTTCCTCACCGCAGCTCCTCCTCTCTCCCTCTCACGGTATCTCCTTGTCTCTCTCTCTCTCACGGTGTCTCATTCTCTCTCTCTCTCTCTCTGTTTTTTTGATTTTGTTCTCTGTTTATTGATTTTGTTCTTCAGATCTGAAAATGATGAAGATGAAGATGAACGTTGATTTGTGTTGATGAAGGTTTTTGATTTTTTGATCTGTGTTTGATTTTTTGATCTGTTTGTTGATGAACATGTTGGTCAAGGTTTTTGATTTTTTGATCTGTGTTAGATCTATTTGTTGATCTGTGTTAGATCTATTTGTCGATCTGTTGTTGAAAATCTCTCTCTCTCTCTCTCTGTTTGTTAATGAACATGTTGATCAAGGTTTTTAATTTTTTGGTCAGGGAATTTCGGGGTCGGGGAAACCCGATCCCCATTAGGGGACGGGGACGGGGGCGGTTATGGGTTCCCCATCGGGGATCGGGGCCAGAGACGGGAGTATTTCCACCATCGGGGATTGGGGACGGGGAGTGTAATCCCCAGCCCCGCCCCGCCCCGTTGCCATTCCTATTCACCCATATGCAGTCAAGTTGAACGAGTTATTAGATTATTTGGTGCAATTTCTTTTAAATTGAATAGTGGAATACACATTTTCTTTAGTTTTTAAATAATTTGTTTGGCCTCATTTGTGAAGTTGGCTATTTTAGTATGCTATTTTAGTTTTTAGCTATTTTAATAGGCTAAAATATTTATATTTAGGAAGAGAGTTGGATTTTTTTAGTTAGATATGATATTTGTAAGAGAAAAAGTCAAATAATTATGAATTTGATGTAATATGTTGTCTTATTAATTATTTTAACATATTTTTTTCTTTTTGTGAATTTTAACCAAAAAAAAACCCAAACCTTGGCTTCCCGCTTATAGCTTATTTTAATTTAAAATTTTGTGTCAAACTGTTTGGTATAACTTATAATTTATTGGACAGAAATATCTTAAATAATTTGTTTGTAACTTATTTTTTATTTATAAGTTGTAAATAGAAACTACATCATAAAATAAAATTTAAAAAATAATAAACATCCCTATAAACAGCACCAAACAACATTGTACCAAAAAGCTATAGGTAGCTCCAATAAATTGCATTAAACAATCCCTTGGAACTGCTATTATGGGGATGGATGCTCAACGTAACCCTACAAAAATTGCAAAATTTGGGTTTGGGTGCAAAATACCCCAATTTTTTTACCCATATTTAAAAATTTATCTTTCGTTTATTTTTAAATTTTTGTTGGACGCTAGACATATATCAGTCCATGTTTTGATTGTAAAGTAATGGAAGTTGAAAAGTTATTACATAAGCCCTGTTTGGTAAAATCGTAGAAAAATGGTTATGAATTATAACTTAACAGATTATAACTTGTACCTGTGAACATAAGTTGTTAACCTGTTTGGTGCAGTTATAAGATTATGGATTTAAGCAGTAGAATAGTATTTGATTGATAAGTTGTAAAATAACTTTTTGCTATGTAAAAATGATTATTTTGTCATTTTTTTCAGTTTTAATTTTTAAAAAGTAATTTCATTAATAAAAGTTAATATAATTAGTATTACAAAAATTATTATTTTCATTAATAATATCAATTAGTATAAAATTATTTCATTTTTTCATTATAAATTAATTAGTGTCAATTAATGGCTTAATTAACATCAATACTTCTTCTTTTTTTTCATTTTTTTTTCTTTTTCTTCATTATAAATTAATTAGTGTCAATTAATGGCTTAAAAATTGCGATTCTGTTTTTATTAAAAAAAATTCATTACAATTAATAATATAACAATTGCTATTTTTTTAATTTGTTTTTTTTTTTTTCATTACAATTACTAATATAACTTAATTGTAAAATAAATGTATTTTTTTCCCATAACAAGTGTATTTTTTTAATTGTAAAATAAATTGTGTAATTTATGTAATGGATATAAATTGCACAATTTATTTCAATATTAATTGAAATGTTTTTTTTAGTGATATTTCATTTTTTCATTTTTTGTAATTCATTTTTTCATTTGACAAATCCTTTCATTTTTTTTCAATTTATATCATTTTTTTTTAGTGATATTTCATTTTTTCAAAAAAAAAAAATTCATTACAAAACCCTAGCCGTACACCACCGCCCCCCGTTTTCTCATCCATCTGTATGCCGCCGGCCCCCCTTCTTCTCCTCCGTTTCAGACAGGCGACCAGTTGGTGCTGTAAAACCCTAGCTGCCAATCTGCAAAACCCTTCTTATCATTCTCCTCTTCATCCCGATCGCGAAGCTCTCGTTCACGAAACCCTAGCCGCCAGTCTGAAACAGCGTTCATGTGATAGCATTGATGCGCGAGCCGTCGATGCAGGTACAGGAGGCGGCGGAGAGAGAGCGAACAGTGTTAAGGAGCTCTTGTCGGAAAGAGAGCGAATAGTGTTGATTTCCAGTTTCAGATCGCGATGGAAAGAGAGAGGGAGAAGGAGAAAGAAAAAGAAAGAGAGGGAGAGCTCTTGCCGGAAATCGTGTGTGTGTGTGTGTGTGAGAGAGAGAGAGAGAGAGAGAGAGAGCTCTTGTCGTAAATTGCCTCTGTCTCTCTCTCACAAGTGAACAGTGCTGAGAACAAGGCTCACATAGTGGGATTTTTGGTAATAGTTGAAATATCTGAGGGGCATTTAAGTCATTACACGCCTCAAGGATTGTCTGTGCGCATAATCAGTTTTGAAAAGCACCTCCCAGGCAACTTAACAGATTGTGGATGAAATGGCTTAAGTTAAACTATAATCCATCCCTCATAATTTTTACCAAACACTCCAATATGACTTATTTTAAACTATAAGGTGATTTAAGCTGCAAATAAGTTTTACCAAACACCCACATATACATGGAACTAGCTTTTTATCCGTTGGTAGTGTTTGAAATTTTATTTTTACATATAGTGTCTTAATAGTTATTTAATATTCAAAGTGACACAATTGAAAGGTGCTGTTTTTAAAAAAAAAATTAAATTAAATGATTAATTTTCAAAATTTATTCCAATTGAAAGGTTAAGTTAATTTGTAATATTCATAAAAATATATTAATTTAAAAGGTTAAAGTTATAAAAATATATTTATGTAAGAGATTAAATAACAAATTAATGTATGAGTTTATATTAAATTTATAAAAAAATGCTCACATATTTTGAGTGTTTTAAAGCAATGTGTGTATCTTAATATAATCCTTGAGTTGCAGAGATTTTTGAAGGAAAAAAAGAGTCAGTTAAATATATTTTATGTATATACCATTTATACTCATCAAAATAATTTTCATTGAAAATAAAATCAGATAATGGTGCAAGTCTTGCTAGATTGTGATAAATTACTTTAATAAAATATTATTTTATCTAAGTACTGATTTTGTAGAAAAACTCATTCACTAGTGGGGAAAAAAGGACACGTAGGTGTTTAGAGAGTGAATTTAAAAGACAAAAATATCATGCGAATCATATTCCTCAATATGCTTTTCTTCTTCAAGAAATACAGAACAGTCATATAGAGACAATAATATATTAAAAAAAAAATGATAGCAAGAGGGGAAGACCTAGTAGTAAAAAAATATATGAATTTATTTAACTTAATTGATTACATAGTTCTTGGAAAAAAAAAATTCATGTAATTGTTGACCCTATGCAAGTGACATACAAGGCTTAGATTAGTATGATTTAATAATATAAAGAAAGAAACATGGGAAAAATAATATAGAGGATATTTCTTGTTCCCTATCTCTTAGAAAACTCTACAGTACGTGCTATGTATCTAGTTTCCTATTTCTGTAGTAAATGGTACAAAATCTATGTGATAAATATTGCGTAATCTTAAAATAGAGTTGCGACAATTTATAAATTTTGAAATAAAATTATAATAATTTATGATACAATCATACATTTTTATGAAAGTAACACACCATAAAAATACCGAATTGTATTACAAATTATTATATAAGGCATTGTAAGGCAACATGCATTACTTTGGTCATGTGGATCATTCACTAATGTTGTGTTTGGTTGGGGGATTTGGAGAAGGATTTGGAAAGGGAAATGGAAAAGGTAGGTGAAATGTGAATATATCATGCCTATATTTCACATAGTTTCACACACCTTTTCCCTTTCCCTTTCCAAATTCTTTACCAAATCCCCTAACCAAACACACCATAACACTAAGATATATTTTCTGGCAAACATGCAATAATTAAAAAGTTGATGGGCCACAATGTTCTCGTCTGTGTAGAGTTGTGGCTTTTGATTTTGATTTTTATGAATTAACAAAAGAAGATTGATCCGATCAAAATAAAAAAAAAAAAAAACAAAAACACAAAAGAAGATTGACTTTTGGATTTCAAGAACGATGACTTGGTTGTGATGCTTGTTATAGGATAGATGTTAATCATGTGTCGTTTTGGTGGCTAAAATAGTTAAATTATTCTTTTTATATATTTTTTCATAAAAAAATTAGCATTATATTGTCTTATTATTTTGAAATTTTAAATATTTTTCACAATCATTATACTCTATTGAAAGGGGAACTTACGTGTAAATTTTAATAGGCAAACTTATTATTCAATAGGTCATGTGAAAAAAAAAAAAAGTTACTAACTGTAAGTTTTAGCGACAATTTATAAAAATCGTGACAAAAAAGTCATTAATTATTAATTTTTAGCGACATATGTAAAAAAATGTCACAAAAAATTATTTTTAGAGACGATTTTACTAAGACTTATTTTCAATAGGACTTAACAAGAATTAAGTCTAACTATTAAAACCTATTGATAGTTTACTCCTATTTAAAATGGTTCATAAAGAGATTTATTAAATATTAGTTTTAGTCATTAGAAAGAGTTGAAATCCAAAACAAGATTTCAACTTCAAGCTAAATATCCCGTATATTTTTTTATCATATATGAATAATTTAATGCAGGCCAAAAAAAAATTAACCAGATTGATGATTAAAATTATAATAAGTCTAAATGTATGAACTTAACCATTTTGAGTTATTACAAGTGGCAAAGTGGAAACTGCAATGTTAATGTTCTTTTGAAAACAATAGAATTAATTCACTTATTATTAGTCTAGTTTCATTACTTCCGCCACCTCCGACTGCCACCTCCACCTCCACTTCCAATCATCGATGACAACTTTTCAATAACTGTCGCTGGTTTTTGGTGACCATTTTTTGGTGGCTCTTTGGCGAAGTGAAATTTCACTAACTTAGCGCAGTGAAATTCCCTAGTGACAGTTTTTAATGACTCAACCGTGAATTGAAATTTCACTATGTTATGTTAATGATATTTCATTGTTTAAAAAAAATGATTGCAAAAAATTACAAAATTGAAAGTCAATTGAATTTTCATTATTTTAGAAATTCAGTGAAATTTTACTAATCAAAGCCAAAATAATTTACTAATCAAATATAGTCAAATTACATAAGGTTATCCAACCAAAAAAAAAAAAAAATAGTGAAACTTTACTAATCAAAACTAGTGAAATTGCACAAGGCCAGCGAAATTTCACTAACTTTGGTTAGAGAAATTTAACTTTTTAGTTTTAAATCAATAAAATCTCACTAACTATAGCATTTTCATTGATTTTACTTATAGAATTTTTATTGAGTACAAGAGACCATAGAGTAAGAGAAAACATACAAAACAAGTAACAACAATCATCTTTCTATCAACCAATAACATACAAATCAACAAAACAGAGAAATAAAATAAAATAAAATAAACGACATTGAAGGCAAGCAACATCTAGATCAAGTATCAAAAGATGATGGAGTCTAAGATATCAGTGGCTACAGTGATGAATTCGTGTGAACATAACATAGGTAACGACAACGATGAATGTGGTTGTAGTAAATGTCATTGAGGCAGTGCTAGTAAGCATGGTATAGAGACAGCGTTGCGGGGAGAGAGAGAGAGAGAGAGAGATGGAAAGTTAAAGGATTTTTAGAGTTATAACGTTAGTTTTGACCATTTATATTAAATTTTGTTCTTATCCTTGTAAGATTTAAAATCCTAAAAATTTTAATTAATAAGAAAATTTTTAGTGTTCTCAAACACTTACACAAACATATGAAGAGATGTATCCTAATTTTTCTGTAATGCCCCCAAAATAATTACAACAACCTAACTCTAAGCACTAGTACAAAATGAAATAGATACAATAAGGAGCTTTCATTAGTCAGAGTTAATATACAAAAGGTGACACATGCGATATACATTCATTAATCATTCATCATGAATCTACAACATGTGTTACGAGAAGTAAATAAAGAATGAAAACTAATGGATATTCCTATGTCCTAATGACTCACATCTTTTCAAAATCGTGCTTGGTTACAACAAAATGAGTCATAAGCTCAGTATAAATAAAGCCATAGGCTTACACAAAAGGTAAATACAAAGTAAACAAAAGTGAGTCTTCAGCTCCACAATCCCCCCAAACTAAAAATGGTTTTTCCCAAATAGGGTGAGCCAGAGCTCAATAGCAACAATCTAACGCAATATATAAATCTTAACAAAGATATAAGTAAAATGTGCATATACAATGTCTGCAATAAAATCATTCACAGTTCACAGGATCATAGTATGTCAAGCTTTATATTTCAATCCGTTTTATCTTAATTCAATTCATGACAATTCATTTTACCTTAATTCATGAGTCAAATCCATTGTTATCCAAGCAACCCAACTGAGGCTACAACTTAGTGGTTATCTAATCAATACAACCATTACACAACACTTCAATTTGTCATTTTACAAAAATTTCGTCTGTGGGAATCGGCACCCATGCATACACGTGATTTTTTGGACTTTCACCCTGGACACACAAGCCAACTTAATTCAATAGAGCCCATCTCCTTTCTTCTCTCAAACATGGAGTACATCATATTTCTCCTCCCAAATAACATACATATACAATGTATTTAAAACACGGTCATATTCAATGACAACAGTTAAGAGATTAGCTTCAATTCACCTAATCCTCATGCAATTTCTACAACAATCATAGCTATCCTCCGCCAATAGCCCAAAACAAATATTTCTAAATAGATATACAATCTCCACGATAGCTAAATTATTCAAATTTCCATAGGCGAGAGATATTACGCATTCAACTCCACCATTGATATAAACATTCATCTAATTTCATATTTTCAATACTAATTTCATTATTTATACAAAATAATTATTTTAAACATTTTAAGGCAAAATCCCATTCTCTTCCAAATTCAACCCATGTGTCAAAATCAATAAATTTAACACAACACATCCTCATATCTATACCCATAACCATTTTCAATACCTTCATTTGAAAACCCATCTTTTGATTTTAAACCAAAACCCTAGGTTTGTCTAAAATCCTCCAAATCCCAACATATATTTTCACAACAACAAATAACTAAGTTAAAAATTATAGGAGATGTAGAAAGGCCCTACCTCAAGCTTAGAAGACCAAGAAAGAAGTGGAGGAACTTCAAAGATGTCGAAATCAAGGTTGATTCTGATCAAAACGGAGCTCTTGAGATGCTAGGGTAGGGAAACTAAACTTCAAAACAGATCAAAACGGAACTTCAAAGTCCTTACCTGTTCCCCTAACACACTAGGGTAGGGAAACTAACAAATCTAGGTGAAAATGTAGAAAAACTAGGTTTTAGAGAGAGAGAGAGTCCCCAATCTAGGGTTTTTGAAGGAAAAGAGATGAAAAAGTGATGTAGAAGGAGGATGTTGTGAGCTAATATACGCACAATCCGCTCGAACACAAGAATTAACGCTCGAGCGTCAAACACAATAAGTTGTTCCGCTCGAGCGCAAGAAACGACACTCAAGCACAGAATGCACACTCCCAGTAATTTTGCAGACAATAGACTAACGCTCAAGCGCAAGAAAGATCACTCGAGCGCAGAATACACCCTCCTAATAGTTTTGCAGACCTACAAAAGTACTGAGAGTTTCCAAAGCCCGCTTGAGCACAAGAAGTGCCACTCGAGCAGAGGAGTAAAATTCTAGGTAACAAGAGTTTGGAAATTAAGCAACCAACTTGTCCCAAACACCACCATAGCAACCCAAAAGCCAAATTTAAAGAATTACAAGGAAAGCAAGTTATGACCAACAATATAAAACCATTAAACCTGAATCCGAGATACTATAAGAGTCAAGTCAAAACTGGAATCGCTATATTTTCCTTATTAATACAAAGGAAAATTATCATTCAGTGATAATTTCTAATATATATTATAGATTCATGAAAAGAATTTATAATTTTAATTATTAATATTTATAAAATTTATCACTTATTTGTAATAATTTTTACAATCATGAATTGAACTGAAATTTCCTCTTAATACAATGCTGAATGCTTTCAATTTTGGTTTGATAATCTTTGACTTTCGAATTTTTAGCTAATTTAGAAAATAAAAATGGGTGATTTATTTACACCATAAAAACATTTCCTTACATCTTTCTTTTATATTATTACAATTACAAAAAAAAAAAAAAACAAACAAACAAACACAAACACAAACACATTCAAAAAATTCAAAAATTTTTATTTCATGTTACACCAACCACCACTTTCGCTGCTCATCGCCATCCTTTTTTATTTCTACAATATCTATTGCCACCACTCCTCCACCAATCCCTCTTCTTCATCATTGTTCTTCTTTAAATGGAATGGAAAAAGAAAGAAGAAAGAGAAGAGAGAAGGAAGACGGATAGATCAATGGTAAAAAGATATAGAGGGACTTATATGTAGATATAAGTGAATTTATTGTTCAATAGGTACTATAATAATTAATGACATTTTCCATCAAGCACTATTAAAAAATATTACTAATTGTTAATTTTTAACGATGGTTTGAAAATTTTGTTACAAAAAATGTCACTAATTATAAATTTTAGAGATAATTTAAAAAAAATTGTCACAAAAAGTTTAATTTTCAACGTTTAGCAACAGCTTAAAAAATTGTTACAGAAAAAGTCATTAATTGTAAGTTGTAGATACAATTTATAAAAATCGTGACAAAAAAAAGTCACTAATTGTCAATTTTTAGCGACATGCAAACAAAAAAGTAATAAAAAAATTATTTTTAGCTACGATTTTACTATAACTTATTTTCAATAGGATTTGATAGAAATTAAGTCCAACTATTAGAACCTATTGGTAGTTTATCCTTAATATAAAAGGGGTATTGATACTTGATCATAAACGCATGGATTGATTGTCATAATTTCATGTGTAGAAATTAAAGTAATGTTTGAAACATATTATATGAGTGCAAAGTGTAATTTATCCTATTACATATCAATCACGTAACGAGAAATTATTACATATCAATCACGTAACGAGAAATTTTTATAAATTAAAATCTTGTTTGAAAAGTAAGATTTTCAGTTAAAGACTCGTTATAAAATTTTAAATTATTCTCTCCATATTTTTAGACATCGTTTTGTAAAAGAGCAATATCAAGAACCATTTTGATTACAAAAACAAAAATGCTACGTAGCTCGAATAAACTGAGGCTGGAGTGGCCCGAAAATTTTCTCTCTCCTCTCCATCTCTTTCCTTTCCTTTCCTCTCTATCTTTATTCTTGGAAACAAAAAAGCATTCATCACTTTCGCCTCTCATTCCTTTCTCTGATCACTCTTCATCTTCCCCTGTTTTTCCTCTTCATTTTCTCTCTATTTCTCTCTCTACAAACGGAGAACAGCGACAACCGACGAAGGACGAACGGAGATAATCGGCTATGGACGACCGGCGACAACCGACGAGGGATGAATGATGACTTGAAGATGTTCTGCTTCTTTCTGTTTTATGTATATATTACATGTATGTATACATTTTTGATTTCTTATTTTGGAATCTTCACTGTATTTAAAAAGATTAAATTCTGTTATGTACTAAACAACAAGAAGAATATAAATAAATAAAGGAAAGAAGAGAATTTCTTTGATTACAAAAATCAAACTAGAAATAAATAAATATATAAATAAAAACAGATTTTATTTTGTTACAAAAACAAAATTAAAATATGATTTAATAAACAAATAAAACCAGAATAATAAATTAAACAACTTACTCGATTAATTTCTTCTAATAAATATCTGATCAAGTCCAGTGTTTGACACTGTGTCCTTAAGACAGATTCGTCCTCTCCATGGTGCTTTCAGAATGTGGACGTCTATCTCCCAGGATGAAATGATCAACTACAAACAATAGTAGCACTACAAATTATTTGCCTAACGAACACACTAAGTGTTTACACTCTTTCTTTTAGAAATTAAATGCAGCAAAATGCAGAGATTTATAGCAGAAGATGGAGTATGAAAATTGTAGTAGAAATCTAAATGGGGGGCCAGTCTATTTATAGGCAAAATTGTGGCTGTTAGTTTTGAATTAAACAGGTGCAAAACCTGTTCAATTCAAACAGATAGGCACTGTTTGGACAGGTTGAAAATTGTTCGATTTTGAATTTAAACAGATTTAATCTGTTGGATTCAAAAAATAAAGGGACTTGTTTGGGTGTACAGCAAAAAACCGGACCAGTTTATTTCCGGTTTAATTTGAACCAAAAATATAGGTATTGGGCTGAACAAACCCAACCCAACCACGCACCCGGGCCCAGGACTAGCCCAGCCCGATGGCGGTGGCGTGCGTGTGGTGATTTTTTGGTCCAATGGGTCTAGCCCATTTTGCCTATAACCTCTCTCTCTAAAACACTTGGGTACCTCTTGGGGCACACCCCAAGTACCAAACCCATGCCTTATAAACCCATTCAAAACTTCCCACCAAATCAATGTGGGACAAGCCTTATTCAAACATTTAAGGATTTTTCCACCAAAACTTTATTTCCATGGAGCATACTTTGACTTCAATTACCCATTCACTCGGTAATGGTTTTGAGCAACCAAATATACCACATGAATCACAACGCGGCATAGAACGCGTTACCACTTTGACCAGCGAAAATCGACGCATGGGGCCCATCTAAAAAATAGACCAAACTTAAGAAAAAATTCTGATTTTACCCAGAATTTTCCAACTATTTGTGAGATGGGTTTATGAAAGTTTTTTGAAGTGTTGAAATTTCTCATTCAACAGATTTGGATTTGATTTTGAATTGATTTTTGTTTGATTTTGTCTGATTTGAGTTTCGATTTCAATTTTGATTTGTGGTTGTGGGTTTGGTTTTGAATTTTGATTTTTGATTTCTGGATTTGGTTTTGGGTTTGGGTGATTCTTCTTCTTCTTTATAGACTGAGTTTTGAATTTTTTTCATTTATTTACCTACAATTTCTGTTTGATCTTGCGTTGTTCTCTGTGTGTTGTGTTTTTTGTTTGGCCTCATTCAACAATCTAGAAAGGAGAAGTAGGCAGACAAAAGAAGAGAAAGGGAAAAAAAACAGAGTCAGGAAAAAGAGGAAGAAGAGAGCAGAGATCCCCCCCCAAAAAAAAGAGGTGCCAAAACGATGTTGTTTTGGCACCTCGAGCCACTCGAGCCTCAGCTTATTCGAGCTACCTAGCGGGGTTGTTACAAAAATAAGCTCAAGGTGAACCCATGACAACCTAAACCGAACCCTTTAGTCTACTAACAGTGACATGCTTGGTCTAAGAAAAAAACTTATGTCCTTTGTTTCTTAGGCCTCGTTTAGGAACAGACTTTTTCTAGTAATTTTTTAATCTTTTAGCTAAAATATGATGTAAAAAAAATTAGTATATTTAGGATAACTTTTTAATTTTTTACGAAAAGATATGCAAAAAGTGAAGAGAAAATGAAATCTTTGACTTTTTTGTATTGGTTGTTGATTTTTTGATTTTTTTGCAATTTTTTGACTTTTAGGCTAAAAATGTTACTTCCCAAACGAGGCCTTAAGGTAAATTCGTATGACTACAAATTAACAAATACGTAAATTTTACAGTTATTTTTGTTTACTCATTAATTGTGCGATTTGAGATGGCTCATGTGCCCTCGGAATAACATTGTTGTGCAATTAAATGGACTTATTTTGGGGTTTATTTTGATTATTTGAATCATTCACATTTTAAAATATATCGAGTAAAACATACCTGTAAAAAATTAAGTCAATCGGAT
Source organism: Camellia sinensis (assembly GCF_055761805.1). NCBI lineage: Eukaryota > Viridiplantae > Streptophyta > Magnoliopsida > Ericales > Theaceae > Camellia > Camellia sinensis. The sequence continues at coordinate 23,622,825 of NC_138966.1, forward strand.
ATCGTTAACTCTTTCATCTACTCACATTATATCCATTTTAATATTTCAAATCACAATTGTCATTTATTTTCGTAAATATAAATGTGAGTGGATAAAACGGTTAACGATATCTTATTAACTTGATTTTTTACAGATATATTCTACTCGATATATTCTAAAATGTAAACTGTTCGAATTATCAAAATAAATCCCATAATAGACCTATTTAACTGCGTAGCAGTGACTGCTATACCCCTAGCACAACAACCACTACAAATCCTTAATTCTGTAAGTTATCTCTATAATATTATTTTTAAAGTCTCATTATAAATATTAAAATTTTGTTATTGTATATGTGAAGAAAGAAAATATAAAATTTATATACATTTTCCAATATTAAAACTTTATTATCACATAACTGTGTAAGAAATTTATAAAATGTTTATACAATAATCAATTTGTGTAATAAATACACCTCAAAAATATATTTCACCGCACCCATCAATATGAGAATAAAATTAGAAATTTCTAAACATTATTTTTAAATTTATTCAAATTAATGTGAAAAGAGATTGAATTTTAATTTAATAATTTACAAGCAAATCAAGTATTAAAATGAAACAATTTATATTATTAAAAATAAATTTATTAATGTGATATGTTAAGCATTACAAGCCTATCATCATTAGGACTATGCAAAATATCGCTCAATTCGCTCAAATTGTACCGATCCGTATCAATTTGCATCGCTTTATCTGTCAATCGCGGATTGAACTTTAAAATTTATAATCTGCCTTTCAAACCATTCCGCTCCGCTATAATTAATATATATATATATTTTTTCAATAAAATATCAATATAAAAATAAGTGTTAGAGAGATGTAAAATATGAAATTTGTTACAAATTAATAGTTATATATATGAAATTATGTCAAATTAATTTGTGTTATATATATAAAAAAATATTATGTAAATTAGTGTTATATATTATGTAAATATTTGATAATAGTTAGAATATTCTTCAATCCGCCAATCTATCTAAAACATCCCAAACCGCAATTTGCCAATCAGCTAATCCATTAATCTGCCATTCAGCCTTCGTTTTGGATGTGAGTTGACTTTTTAGTTATTTTAGCTTAAGGCTAAAAAGCCTCATTGGGAATAAATTTTTTAATTTTTTTAACTTTTGTGAGAGAAAAATAAAATAATTATAATTTAAATATGACATTTTATCTTATTAAATTAAAAAATTTATTTTATCTTTTTATAACTAAAATAATTTCAATCTAACCTGAATCTTTATACCTAATATAATCTTAATTTATAATTTTACTTTTAAACCGGGAATCAAACCACCCCCGCCTTAATCACCATATCTAACAACCAAACTTTGCCACGGGGAACAGTATTACACAAAAGTCAAGCAGAAGTGGAGTGCGCCTCCATCAAGTATCTAAATGGATCATGAGGTCCCACTTACAAATTTTTTATTTTATTTACTTTTTTTTAGCTGGGGCCACTAACAATTAATTAATGTAATAATTGTTTAAAGTTATACAATAAGAACGGGTTCGCTTATAATAATCGTTTGAGCTACCAATAAAAATTATAAAATGTTTAAATATTCATATTCTTAGGTCTCATTTGGAAATCTGAGTTTGTAGTTAAAAAAATTATTATAAATTATCATATCACTCTCTATTTTTTATACATCTTTTTATAAAAAATTAAAAATTTAATTACAATAATCAATTTTCAAATGGATACTCAAGATATTTTTTACATTTTTCAAAATATGTTTTAGTTTACACATTTTGATAAAATGTGCCCTAATAAGAATACAAAAAGGGATTGGATCGCTTTGGTTTCTCTTTCAATCACTTTTCTGATTAGTTTCTTTCTGTTTTTTTTTTGGGTACTCTTACTCTGTTTTTATTTATTTATTTTTCGTCTAACTTTTCTTTCCGTCTTTCCATATATAGTATTCTATGTAAGTTCTTCTGCTTTGGGATTGGTAATCTATATTTTTCTTTTCTTTTTTTTTTTCTTTTTTTGGGGGTAGTGGGGTTGGATAATTGAAAAAAAGAAAAATTGTGAAGCAGGAGACACGTGAAGAATAAAAAATAGTTATATAAATTAAAATAATTATAAAAAATATATAATTTAATTTATCTTTATTAATTCACCATATAAGTTTTTAATAAAAGTCAGTAATGTGACAATGCAATGAAGATAAAGGAGAAAAATCACCTTCATTTTTTGCTTATACACATTTCATTTCAAATTTTACATCAAATTATGATTATATTCAATTAAAACAAACGCAATTTGTGAACGATTAAGAATGAACTAAGGTTTTGCAGAAATTAGAATAACGAAGCTCTATTTGTCACAGTAACACAATCTGCCGTGAATTCCTCTTCATTTCCTTGTTGCTATTTTTTATTTTAAAAATTCTATTTTCTTACTTCTTTGTTCCTATTTTCAGCATATGAACATATATATATATATATATATATATATATATATATTCATATAGGATTAGGTAATGTTTGGATGTGCACCATATGTAAGTTATGACATTTATAGGATTGATTATCACAAATGTCATAATTCAATCATTTAGGCTCAGTTTGGTTAAAATAAAAATGATAGAATGTGAAGGAAATGAAGAAAAACAAATTAAGAGAGTTAATATTGTACAACTGATAATAACATGGTAACTAAACTTCTGCTTTCTTGCAAAAAATACAGAAAAATACAAGAAAGTTTAAATTTATTATAAACGTAATTACTTATAATTAAAATTCCTATTTTCTTGTAAAATTTTCATCATAATCAAATTCATACAAGAAAATATATATTTTTTCTTTTACTTTAGTTTTCACTATTTTTACTTTCCATCATTTATTTTTTCTATTCAAACAGAACCTTTCCGTTTGATTAGGAAAAAAATTTGGTAGAAAGTAAAAGTAAAAGAAAAGAAATAGAAAATGAAATATATTTTCTTTCAAGTATTTGATTAAGATGAAAATTTTGTAAGAAAAAGATAGAAAAATTTAAAAGTTTAGTTACAGATAACTCACACATTCAATTTTTGGGTATTTTTTTGCAAGAAATAAAAAATTAGTTACAATACTAATATGAGTTGTATAAAAAAATTAGTTTTATTATACTTTTCACCACTTTCAAACTAAGCAAACTCATTTTTCTCTCTTTGTTTCACTTTCTACCTATTTCATCCTAAAGAAACTGAGCTAAGGAGTCATAACTTTACACACACAAACACACACAAAGAGAGAAGAAAAAGAAGAAAGAAAAAAGTTATAACAAAACACACAAAGCCCTTATTTTTTTGGACGGATTGGATAAGGGGATTGTAATTTATTAAACTGTTAATCCTGAGATATATAGTTCTTAGATTATTTGGTTAGAAATGGTGTATTTTTCATATTTGTTTAGTCATTAGATTAGATGTCAATAAATAACTATTTTATTAAATTATATATTTGATTGAAATATTAGGAAAAATAATAAATACTCAAAAGAAGATTTTGCGATTTTGAATTGTTTACTAAGTAATAATAATATTAAATTTGACTAATAATTTTTTTTACCTAGAAATTCTAAAACATTAGATAGAATATCAATAAAAAATAAATAAATTTATTTTATTTTATTTTTTTGAGATTTTTAAATTTTATTTTATTAAGTGCAGTGCATAGCATTAAAAAATAGAAATTAATTTGATAAAAATAACAATACAAATTCAAGTTGACCATATCACAAGGAAATATTTTCTCATTTTTTTTTTTGAAAAAATTAAACATCAATATATATATATATATATTTTTTCACCAAACTAATTTTTAGTTTTTTTGAAAAAAAATTCTAGAATAAATTTTTAAAAACCAAACCAAACATGTCATAAATATTTGAATGATAAAATTGTCTTTTTACCCTAATTCAGAAGAGGACTAGTCCAACACTCTTGTGTTCCATCTCCCCTTAGGATATGGTAGTCCCATATATGGCGGACTAATAGTCTGGTCAGACTGTAAATTTTCAACCAAAACAACGGACTTGGTGAAATATTAGACATGGAGTCCAATTTTGGGGAAATATTAGACATGGAGTTTAATCCCATACTTTCCAAACAAACACTCTTATAAAATATAACCAAATAATTTTTAGGTGATACCATCTAAAAAAATAGTTTTTAAATTATAACCAAAATAATATCATAACTAATATTGTAACTACAATGTGTATGAATAAATCATAATGAAATCATAATTGACACTTTAATATGTCATAACTAAATACCACAAATATCGTAATTAAGGTACATATGATATATATTCCATAAAATTTCTTATATTATATCACGTGAGATAAAGCGTGAATTAGTAAAAAGCAAGAAAGAAATTTTTTTTTTTTTACTTTCATTTTGTAATCACATGCTATAAACTTAAAATGATTAATAAAGGAAAAATATTGATACCTGATGAGAAATAAAAATGTTAGACTGTAAGAATTTCATGGATAAGAATCGAAGTAGAATTTGATATAAAATGGAAGAAAGTGTATTTATCCTATAGTACAAAACAAAACCATATGGTGGTCCATATCATATGAAGCATTGATAGGACAGAGAAATGCCTTGCCGACACATGCCTACAACTATTACAATTCACGCGCCTTGAATTTTCCTTTGGAAAGCCGTTATGCGTGGATCCAATGGGTCGTTGGAACGCAAGACTGGCCATTAATAAATGCTACTTTTATTGCATTTCTTCCTGATAATCTTTCTATCTCATTTACATATCTTCTTCTTCGTTTGAGCCCTTTCTTATACCCAACAATGTTGATCTCATGGACTGCTATATAAAACGATTCACCATGTATTTTCTTCGATTTTGATTTTCTTTTTTTCCTTTCTTTTTTTGTGTTTTTGGGTTTTGAAGATCAAAGATTTAAGGGTTTGTTCCTTTCTGTCACATTCGTTTCTCCTAGTTTTGTGGAATTCTCGGAGAACCTGAGTAGTGGAGATTTGTGGTGATCTGAAAGAAGATCAGAGATGGGTATAGTGAGTACTATAATGGGTTTTTTTGGATTTGGTATGGGAATTTCAATTGGGCTGGTAATTGGGTATTATCTCTTCATCTACTTCCAACCAACTGATGTCCCGGTCAGTCTCTCTCTCTCTCTCTCTCTCTCCACACTTCAGACATTTTGATTGTTTTGTTCAAGTTTGTTTCTTCTTCATTTTTATTTGACTTTTTTTCCCCATTGATTCTCATATACGCATCTGTGTAATCAATTGTCTATAATATCAATCTGTAAACGACAGGAAACTGCCAAATAAAGTCCAATCTCATGTTGGGTGTTGTCATATAACACCATGAACATATTTCTATGGATTGTCATCTTATGTGATCCACATGAACAATTTTAGAGGATCATTGGAAAGAATTATCCATCAAAATCTTTAGGCTTGAGTGGATTTGAAGTGGTAGGACTTATATTGTATGTCATCTTTTTTATGGTTTTTGTCGAGGTGATATGGTTTTTTGTTAGTTGAGTGTGATATAGAGTGAGAAAAGTCCGATCGAAAAATTTGAAACTTGAAAGAAGAAATTTCGCCAGTCACTAGTTGCAATTTCAATGACATTAGCAGAGAGCGGAAATAGGATAAGTCCATTGGTTGGTTGTGTTATCACAAGGGTTGACTTCTCGTCTGTTGTGCTTAGTGTTTAATCTTTTATACAGCCGGCCCCTAATCTAGATAAAGGGTTGTGTGTGTGTTAGGTAGCCTGATAGCTAGCATGTAAAAATCTCCATCAAATCCGTTATGAACATGAATGCTAATATGAATATGCGAGACTGAGCACATAGCCCTTGATAGAGTTGAATGGCGAAAAAGGATTTGTATAGCCGACTCCACTTGATTGGGACACAAAACTTAGTTTGGTTTAATTTGGTTTGGTTATTGTAAGCAAGGGTTGTTACATTTCTCAATTTTTCTTTAAGTTGATATTGTACAGTCATCAACCCCATCTTAAAACAATTTGAGATGATTTTTTCAGAGCTGATTAAAAACTGTGTATGTGATTTTCTGTTCCAACTGGTACTCTAAAAATTCACATAGTATTGAGCGGCAGGGCAGGAAACGATTTGATACTGTTGGTTGGTTCAACCTCCACTCATTATTATATGCCTCAAGCTTTGTCAATTTATTTTGTTTTCTGTATGTATTGTTACAATCTGTTACTGAGTGGTATTGTCCCTAATTGTCCTTCCTGCATATCTATCCAATACATACATAAGGCAGTAAAAAAGGAAATAGAATTGATGCTAGCATCCAGTGGTTAAGATAATCGAACCTTTTTTATTGGTCTTCCATCTCTTTTGAAACATTTTCAGGATCCTGTTATTCGTCCATTGGTTGAGCAAGACTCTCAAACTTTGCAGCGGTTGCTTCCAGAGATACCTCTCTGGGTGAAAAATCCAGACTATGACCGTGTAAGCAGCTGTGACTTCCCAAAAATATACTCGGGCATCTATAAACTTATTCCTACTACCTATTGACTATTGAGTATTCTTAAAAATATTGTATATACACATTCTTGCTGCATATTCATGTAAGATTCTTATAGTTCTAGTTTTGCACAGGTTGATTGGCTTAACAAATTCATTGAAACAATGTGGCCTTATTTGGACAAGGTATGTTTACTTGGACAAGCACTAAAATTTTTGGAGGTTTCTGTTTTCTGTATTGACGGTTTAAGGTCCCTCAGGCAATCTGCAAGACTGTGAAAAATATAGCAGGGCCCATTATTGCCGAGCAAATTCCAAAATACAAAATTGATTCTGTTGAATTCGAAGCACTGAGCCTGGGCTCCCTACCTCCTACTTTTCAAGGTTGACTCTCCTTCTCTCTCAATGTTTCAATCACACTTGGGTGCCATAAAGTTACACAAATATGAGTAAAGAAGTTTCACTCTTATGCCAGTATTTCATTTGACTAATTATTGTGATGCAATGAGAAGCTGTGCATAATTTACATTATTGCAGCTCTTTGGGAATCTATGTGTAAGGTCCAATGGTTTGAAAACATGTTAAATAAGTGAGAATTCATGTAACTTGTTTTTATGGGAAACAAAATATAAAATGTTGAATACTTGATGCCATTTCATGCCAGGAATGAAAGTGTATCTCACTGAGGAGAAAGAGTTGATAATGGAACCATCCATGAAGTGGGCAGGAAATCCTAACATCACCGTTGTAGCTAAGGCATTTGGGTTGAGAGCCAGTGTTCAGGTATTTGCTTGTTTGTTTTTTGTTGAACAGAGAAATCGATAGTTGTTAAAATTAACTAGTTGGTGTTGAAGAAATTCATAGTTGTAGAACTGCTTTGTTGGAAAAACTAACCTATGTGCACAAACAGTTGCAAAATGTTTGTGCTCTCTCTCTCCTTTTTTGACGAGTGGATGAATGAACATTAGTTTATAGGGAGAGATCACTTCGTTACTTATTTGTATTCATTAGTGACTGTATGTTCCTTTGGAGTATTTCAGGTGGTTGATTTGCAAGTATTTGCCTGTCCACGTATCACCTTGAAGCCATTGGTCCCAACTTTTCCTTGTTTTGCCAAAATCTTAGTATCTCTCATGGAGAAGGTACGTGGTAATGAAAAGTGGTAACTTCGGTTGATGAGATGTTGGATTAAGGGTGTGTATGGATCAAAGATTTGTGGAATGAGAAGAAACATGAGGGAAAAGTGAATGGAATATAAGCTAATTTTTTTTCACTTTTTATTTTTCTTTTTCCTTTCATTTTCTAAATCTCTCCTCAAATCCTTGAATCAGCAGACACAGCCTTAGGATATTTTTATTCATCATCAGATTTTCGGAACTGCATATGGGCTTCATATGTAACAGTGTTTCTTTTTTACTGTCAAAAGTTTGATTCTCTCTCTCTCTCCCCCTCTTGGTCTGAGTTTGCAGCCTCATGTTGACTTTGGTTTGAAACTGCTAGGAGCAGATGCTATGTCCATTCCCGGCCTTTATAGGTTTGTCCAGGTATGTTAATTTGGTTTCCTTTGCTACTATAACTCATTTTCTTTAGAATTCATTTTATTCTTCATTCACGTGTTAGGCACATCTTCGTTGTATAAATTTCAAAAGGCAAATACTAAGGAGTCCCCCTGGGGCATTGTTTAACATTGGAACTAAGCTAAAAAGTTTACTGGAAATAAGTGAAAAGTGTATTGATTTTAATAAAAATTGCATTAAACTCAGTTAAAAGCGCCTCGTGTTCTTCAATTCTTGTGTCTTTTTCATGTACCCTAGGGGCACTTGTTAGCAACACCCATTTCAGAAACGTGCAACCGCATGTGCAAAGAAGTCGTTTTTATCTAAAAAACACTTTAGTGTTATTATCATTATTTTTAGTGGATTATTTCTTTGATCATCAATTAACTGCTCCAATGATGGAAACCATGACCATATTTCTACATCAAAATGCTCCTTTAATTTTTCCATTTTCGTATGAATCCCAAAGTCCACTCTGATCATTTATATTCATTATTTTGGATTTTGATTTGGCTACTCATTATATTTTATTATTTTTTGCTTCAGGAGCTTATCAAAGATCAGGTTGCTAATATGTATCTATGGCCCAAAACCCTTGAGGTACCAATTATGGATCCTGCAAAGTAAGTGTATATTTCTCTTGCTTTCACTTGGAAAACATTATTTTCATCCCCATTATAAGTCTTTGCTTCGGCTTACACTTACTTATGATTTGGCAGAGCCATGAAGAGACCTGTTGGTATCCTCAGTGTGAAGGTTGTGAGAGCAATGAAGCTTAAAAAGAAAGACCTTTTGGGTGCATCAGACCCTTATGTAAAACTGAAACTTACTGAGGACAAACTTCCATCGAAGAAAACGACTGTGAAGCAAAAAAACTTGAACCCTGAATGGAATGAAGAATTTAATTTGGTTGTGAAAGATCCAGAATCTCAAGCTTTAGAGATCAATGTTTTTGACTGGGAACAGGTATATTCCACTTTCTTTTCTTTTTTTTCATATTTATGATCAAATAATGAGTCAGTCTGTGTATTTTCTGGTTCAACTTGTAGGAGAACAAGGACAAAATAGTCTTGTGTCTTTTCTTTGTTGAATAATTTTGTGTTTTATATTTTTATTTTTGAAGATGAATGAATAAGTAGGCTATGAATGCAGCATACTCTTAAAACATGGTTGATCAGTTTGACCTAAATACAGAAGTTGTTCTTTCATTCTTTTTCATTGTTTTGCTTTTCAATTAGGTCGGCAAGCATGACAAGATGGGCCTAAATGTAGTACCATTGAAACAACTTACACCCGAAGAGCTAAAAGTAATGACTCTTGATCTGCTGAAAAACATGGACCCAAATGATGCTCAAAATGAGAAGTCACGTGGGCAGATTGTTCTTGAATTGATGTACAAACCTTTTACGGATGAAGAGATGCCAAAGGAAACTGAAGATTCAGATACAGTAGAAAAAGCTCCTGAAGGAACTCCTGATGGTGGTGGTTTGCTTGCAGTAATTGTCCATGAAGCTCAAGATCTGGAGGGGAAGCACCACACAAATCCCCAAGTGCGTTTACTTTTTAGAGGAGAGGAGAGAAGAACCAAGGTATGTTGTAGCCTATCAACACAATGTTTGTTTGTTCATGATGTACAATTATTCGTTGCATAATTTTCTTGGCTGATACAATGAGCCAACTCAAAACAACAAATGGACCACATCTATCAGCAATCCTTCAAATGTTTTATCATGGTTTTAATGTTCGTCTGGCATTTATGCAGCCTGTGAAGAAAAACAGAGATCCCAGATGGCAAGAAGAGTTTCAGTTCACACTAGATGAACCACCGACTAATGACAGAATTCATGTGGAAGTAGTTAGCACCTCTTCAAGGATGGGTCTACTGCATCCCAAGGTACACATTGCCTCATTGTTTGAATACAGTACTTTTTGCTGAAACAATATAACATGATAGGGGTGAGCGCGGATCGGTTGCGGCCACGAAACCTCCAATCCGCCATCCGTCCGCCAAATTGGCGGATTGGAAAAAATCAATCCGCATCCGTCCGCCAATCCGGCGGATGCGGATTTGGCGGATTGGCGGATGGATGCGAATCGGTTTGGCGGTTTGAAATTTTACAAATTTTTGACATACAAAAAAAAAATATATCTAATCTCAAATTTCAATAAAAAAAATTTCAAAATTCACATCATAGATTATGTGTACAGATTTTTTGTTGGAAAGATAATGAGGGAATGCTGCACTAACCTATTGCCTCTCTTCAAGTCAGATCTCAAGTAGTTAATCCATCTGAGTCTGCAGCTTTTCCCACACTTAAGTAACCCTTCAAAACCATAAATAAAAAATATAAGACATACCAATCTATTGTATTGCTTAGCTATTGCACTGCTGTTGTGACATACCAAATCTAAATTGTATTGCATTTTTTTTATAGCACAGAATATGTAAGACAGAGTATACAAACAAATTACAATAAGGTTAAGCACACATGGGCTCAACCATCCATCAGAGACATTGAAGATCAAATGATTTTCATATGTCATATGCAATTTTCTCATATGCCATCATATGCAATTTTCTCATCAGAGTAATCTTCTTATCTTTTTATTGTTATTTCTAAAACCATAAAATATTTATTAAGCATATATCAAGCAAAGTTAAGGAGACTTGAACTCAAAACATGTTGCTTCAAAAGTCTCACCGGTAAGCCACACGAGTCAGGATCCTCTAGAGTGATTTTTCGTAAAGTGATTGCAAAGTAATAAGATTAGGTTTTGAGAGTTGGAAGGTCAAATAATTAGATATCCTCAATTTTGTCAAAATTAATTCTCAGTCATTTAAAAAATTACTCTAAAAACACTTTACGAAAAATCACTCTAGACAATCATGATTCAAGCTATACCACTTTGAGCCAAATGATCTCATACTTAATCACACATGAAACTCAACTAAAACCACAAAGAATTTCACTAAGATTCTGAAAAAGACTTAAAATAAAGAATGAGACTTAAAAACAATTTCAGTTGTGGTTCTTAAAAACAATTTCTAATCACAACTTTATTGGATATTTTTTAATAAGTATTATATAATTACTAAAATTAAAAAAAAAATATATATATATATATAATAGGAAAAAAAAAGAAGAAAAAAACCATCGTTGCAACAACGTAATTGGAGAGAATTGACAAATGTTCACTTCACAGTAGTGGATTGACCTTATTATCTACCATGAATTGAGCCTAAAGAATCCACCAACAAAATTTGGTAGCTTTCCTCAACTAAAAAATAATTTTAAAAAAAAATAAAAAATTGGTAACTTAATTTATTGCAAGATCCATAATTTGGTCAAAACCTACAAAGTGATGTTTGGCCAAAGCCAAACAAAGAAAGAAAAAGTTCCCAAAATCAAATCATAATGAGATACGAAATATTTGTCAATCTATTTCCCTCTATTGAAAACTTATGTTGACAAGACAAAGACGAAAAGCAACCCTCTCAACTTACATATATAAGTTTGATATAGTGAAATGTAAAGAAGAGTAGAAAATCTCACTAGCATTCTTGGGCATAGACCTCCAAGAACCTTCCCCATTAGCTTGAATGTACTTGGTCAAGATCTCATCTTCTTCTGCAGTCCATCTCCCCCTTTTCAACCCCACTTTCTCACAGCAAGGTGCTCTTCCCATTTCAATCTAAAAAAAACACACAATTGATCACCCAACTCACTCAAGGTCTGTACTCCACTCCTTAGATAAATGGTAGAAGAGAGAGAAAAATGTAGTAGAGAGAGAGAGAGAGAGAGATACCTCAGTAGAGTAGATCGATCGTCGTTCAGTGCAAGCAAATCGTCGATCAGAAGTGTAGATCGTCGGTCGTTCAGTGTAGATCGTCGGCCGGAGGTTACTGTCGGACGGTAGGGTAGGGTAGAGAGAGAGAGAGAGAGAGAGTCTCAGCATGTTGGTTTGTGAAGGAATTAGGGCCAATTCTAAACAAAAGGGGACTGATGCGTGTATAAATTTGGGGGGAAAAACGAAGGAAAAAAGAAAGGCACGGGCGGGTCGGGTTTACGGAGTAAAATGGCGGATCACCCGCCACCCAACCCAAACCCGAAAACCCTGAAATATTCAGCCCGCACCCGTCCGCCAAGTACCACGCATCCACCCATTTGACGTCGGGCCGGGCCGGGTCATCCACTGCACGGCCCTATATCATGAGTACAGATTTATCTTCTTCTCCTCTTTTTCTTTTTTTTTTTTTTTCTTTTTTTTTTTTTTTTTGTCAGATTGGAAATGAATTCCTTGAGGAATGATTTTCTAACATTTTGAAACATGGACTATTTTCCCTTGTTATAGGTCTCGATTTATTGTTTTGGAGAATTCCTTGATGGACTTCAAACTTGTGCATCCTTTAAAAGTTCTTTGCAATTCACCAAACATTCATCATCTTCTCATCTTCTAAAGGGCCGTTTTAGGAAGCTCTTCTTATGAAGCACTTTTTGGAAATGGGCTTTCTAGAAACTATTTCTTATGAAGCATGTCTTTGGGGAAAATCCATTTCCAAGAAGTGCTTCATAAGAAGACCTTGAAAAGGCCTTTTAAATATGATAAATGTTTGGTGAATGATTCTGCCAAAGTGCTTCCACTCACAGTAGCTTCGGCTAAATTGACTTCCTAGAGAAGTACACCTACAGGAAGTCAGTTTGTTTACTTTCACCAAACACAACAATCTAATGTCAGAGGAATTCTCAGCCGAAAAGCCCATTTGGGAAGCAATGCCAGTCTTTTGTGGCTTTCACATGTTCAAAAGTAAATTTTAATTTGGTGCTTATTGTTTGTTTGTTTGTTTTTTTTTTTTTTTTTTAGTAACAAGAGGAAAGAGTTGCACTCCTAACTCCAACCCATATTTTTTAGTTGTGAAAATTCCATGCATACAGCAAACCACTGAAATTTCTCATGCTTTTTTTTTATGTTCAGGAAGCTCTGGGTTATGTGGATATTAACCTTTCTGATGTTGTTAGCAACAAGAGAATCAATGAGAGATACAACCTCATTGACTCGAAGAATGGTCGGATTCAGATAGAACTGCAATGGAGAACTTCAGCTTGATGACATTGAATTCCCCACAATTCGGGTTTTTGCAATCATGTCGGGGAAAACATTTGAATACAGTTTTCTAGTATCATACAATAAATCTATTTTCTTGTCTTTGTATCCACTTTAGTTCTTACATATGCTCTCATAAATTACTGTAATTAACCTAGAAAAGCAAATAAACACCTTTTTGTAAATCTAGGCTTGCATTGCATAGGGTTTGATTTTCATGTTTGTGATTTCAGCACTGGAGTTCTTGGTTTACCCTGAGTGCTATTTTTCAATAACGCTGCATTTGTTTGGGCTAGAAAATGTTTTTCGTTTTTTCTAGCGTTTGGTACAATGAAAAATAAAAGTCAACGGGAAAACATTTTTTATGGTCAAACAAGCGAAAAATGTTTTATGAACTAAAGTCTTTTAATATTACCACACTACCATCGACTAATTTAGGTAGGGGTTAAAGTGAGATTTTTTAGTTGTTTCAGTCGACTAATTATACTAGTAAAGTAGTAATTTGATTCATTTGCATAAGGCCGTTTTGAAAAGTAATAGAGAATAGCCATATGATAATGTTAACTACACTTTGCACCCTTACACTTTTATAAAAATCTCATTTTATTTATATTTTTATCAAATCTCACTTTAATCCCTACACTTTAGTTTTTTTGTCAATTTTTTAAATGATGTTATTCAACTGTATCAAATTGTAACTTGCATTATAGAGAGTTGACTAAGACAATTAAAATGTTAGGGAGTAAAATGAAATTCAATGTAAAGTATAAAGTCGTAAGATGTAATTTGCCCAAATTTCAATGTACGAATCACACTTGGTTAGGGAACGCTTCATTGAGTAATTTATATATGATTGAACATTTTTAGATCTTGAGCCAGCCCCATTAATTTTTTGTGTGAGCCTACATCCGAGCCCTTATGGATGTGTAAGTAAATATTCCACGCACATAAAAAGAGTTGTATAGAATAAAATGCAGACATGACTCAAAATATTCACATCTATAATTACAAATATTTATACATTCTGTAGTTTATAGTTTTTGTTCGTATAGACTTTTTATTTAAGAAAAAAAACCATTCGTATCAACAACGATTAGGGCCTTAGATATCATGTAAGCATGTAGAGACTAGGAGAAAAAAAAATTGCTAGATGAGACAGCATGCCTATAGGAGGGACCAACCAAACTAGCCCTATTGATTAAGGTTAATATATGTTTAAACAAATGTATTAATATATATATATATAGAGAGAGAGAGAGAGAGCATTGATTGGCAGTTCTAAATTTGGAGTACTATATCAGCTCTAATGAGTTGGAAAATCAAAAAAAAAAAAAAAAAAAAAGGTCAAAACATTCCATCATGTGAAACCCACACCAACATTAGAGTTGTTAGAGCTTTTGATTTAGAGGTCTGAAATATTTCTAATAAATATAATATGTAAAATGTGCATTAGAATTTTATGTTTTTAAGTATAATTCAAACATTAATCAATATTTATTGTGAGATGATTAAGTCGATCAACAAAAATAAATGAAGATCTTTGCCCAAGGATATGTGGAGTCCACATTAAATGAAAAGCCACCGATTAATTGTAAGAATTTGGTGCAGATTGTTGAGATCAATCATAATGATAATAGGGTAAATCCAATGGTGGATGGGTCGAATTGGTCCACGCTTCTAATCGATCTGCTGGCCTTGGTGTCTTAGAAGCGTGCGTGCAAAAAGGTCCAAAGGGGGAGATAGTCTCCCGATGGACACTCCGACGGTCAAGTTAGATTAGAACAGATTAATTTTTAAAGAGAGAGAGAGAAGTAAATGGGGTAAAAACTTAACATCTAACGTATCCTGAAAAGCTTCTTTATATCCTTTGCTTATCATTTCTTTGTCCATTCTCAACTGTCTCGTTAGCCGAAAGTCTATAGTCTAATTGGCATCGTTCATGGTGATTCTGCATACTCCGCGCGCAAGGGATCTGGCTGTATTTAATGCTATAGTGGCCTCATTAAATGGCTGATGTGTGAGTGCAATAGCTTTGTAGGATATTTGTCTGCTTACGTGACTAATTTCCTGCTTGACACGTGTTTGCATGCTATTGGTCCTGGCCCCAGCGTTGGTTTCTCAAAGTTACTGGGCTTTAATGCCTGGGCTGTGAGCTGTAGGCTTATCTGGGCCGTGAGTTGTGCCCTCTTGGGCGCCCATCAGTATCAGTAGTCTCCCATTCCCAAGTGCAACTTCATTCCAACAAAGGGAATAAGAAAGGCGGAGGTAGTCCCCCAAGGTTGGGTAGAGAGAGAAAAGGGGGGGAGGGGGTGCTTTTAGGAGAGTGGTGGAGTGGTGAGAAGAGACTGACTGGCCAACCGCGGAGGTAACTGATCGTGATGACTGACCGACCGACAAGAGTGGTCAGCCGGCAGGATGGCCGAACATGAGGAAAGATCGTCAAGTAGGCCGACCGTGAAGGTGGCCGAACGGGGAGAATGACCGTTAGGTTGGCCGACCGCGAGGGTGGCCGAGCTTGAAAAATGACTGTTAGGCTGGCCAACCGCAAAGGTCGAGCATGAAGAATGACCGTCAGGCTGGCCGACTGCGAAGGTGGCCAAGCGTGAAAAATTACTGTCAGGCTGGCCGACTACGAAGGTGGCCGAGCGTGAAGAAGGACTGTCAGGCTGGCTGACCGCGGAGGTGGCCGAGCGTGAAGAAGGACTGTCAAGCTGGCCGACCGCGAAGGTGGTCGAGTGTAAAGAAGGACTGTCAAGCTGGCTGACTGCGAAGGTGGCCAAGCATGAAGAAGGACCGTCAAGTTGGCCAACCGCAAAGGTGACTGAGCGTGAAGAAGGACCGTCAAGTTGGCCGACCGCGAAGGTAGCCGAGCGTGGAGGAGAACCGTCAAGGGGCATTGATGGGCACGGGGCTCAAAGGCCAGATATGCACGTGATAATGTGAAAGGGAAAAGATGGGAAAGAAAAAGATAGTTAATGGTGGCGGCGTAGCGCGAGGGCACGCGTGAGGGGATCGACATCTTTGATGAAAATGTGGTATCTTTGAGGGAAACTGAAAAGGTTGTTTAGAGCGAGGGATTTCAAAAAAAGTGGGGGTGTTATCTTGGTTATTGGGTTTTAAACTAGCGAAGTTCAATTACGATCCATGGAACATAAGCAAACCTTGGGCGTTTGGGCTTGTACGATTTACATATGTAATCGCGAGAAACCAACAGATCCTAGAGCTGACCTCGTTTGTTTCGTGTGATACACCATTGTTGCACGTTGCGAGTTTTCTTGCCCCTGCGACCGAAGTGATTTACAAGAACGTGAGTGGGATGGCGCAAAAGAGAGCCCCTGCACTGACCCCGGACGCTTTAGGAGATGATGATGGCATTGCCTTGGCGGAGGAATACAGGGTGGGGAAGTTGGTGGAAAATGGGTGAATAGACCACCACGACCTATGTCAACAACGATGATATCAGCTGCCCAACCTATAAGTCAAATGGCCCTCGACCATTAGCATACCAAAGCAGATAAATCAACGCTGACGCTGGAAGACCTGAGGAGTTGCAAGTGAAATATTAGATTCCGACGGAGGTGGAGTTGAGGCTGCCGTCGGCAAAAGAGAGGGCATTAGATGTGAGGCCCATAGAGTTTTCGCTTTATGAAGAGGCACTCCGAGGGGGATTGAGGTTGACTATGCCTCAAATTATGGTGGAGGTGCTGAATCGACTAGAGGTGGCGCCTGGCCAGTTGATGCCTAATGCGTGGAAGATCGTGTTGGCGTGCACGATTTCTTAACCATGGGCAATAAATGGGAAAACGAAGATGATGGAGGGGTTTTCTTATGTTATAAGGCCTCAGGCAAGCAGGAGACTTGAGTAACTCTGCAGGCGGTGGCTAGTAGGGGGTTGGTCATCGAATTGCCCTCGTTTGTGAAGGGCTAGCAAACGAAGTGGTTTTTTGTGTCGAAGAATGGTGGAAGAAGGGTGCAGACGATATGGAAAGTCCCCATAAAGTCGCTGGAACCGAAATTAGACGCAGAGGCGGAGGGCAGGGTGAAACAGGTGAGGGTGTAGAAGGATAAGAAGGGGTTGAAATGGGACGACTTGGTGAAGCCCTCTACTCTATTTGCTCTTGGCTTGGGTCCAGAGCCTGCGAAGGAAGATCCGACGCCTGAGGAGGTAGAGGCAAGAAGGAAGGGTCAGGAGGCAGAGGATAAGAGGATCCTGGCAATGGCAGAAAAGTATAAGGAAAAGGAATTGGGACCGATACCGAAGGTGGTGGTGGAAAAGGTGGCACGCCCAAGGCCTAAGCTGTTGGCAGGCAAGGACCTAAATACTTTTGAGTCATTGAAGGCGTCAGTGGGCCCATTGAAAAAGAGAAGTAAAGTGGAGATAGAGAAGGTGTTAAGGAAAAAAAAAAAAAGATGGGGACAGAGGGAGAAGAGAGAGGCATCGCTCCGAAGAAGAGTAGAGAAATGGGGGCGGTGGCAAGCGACGTGGTGGAAGTGGGGTTCAGCCCAGATATGATTGTTGAGGAAGAATCTGAGCCCCTGATTACAGAGATGGTGAAGGTGGAAGGAACGAAGAAATGGCAGGGGGAGAAACAGAATGGCAATGTTCTGGCGCCAGAGGAAAGGAGAGAGAAAGAGAGTATGATAGAGAGGAAGGTCGGGGAGAAGAGCCCTGCCCAACCGAGCACAATGGCTGGAGTTAGGAGAACGGCTGCTCGCTATTTAGGAGTAGTAGTTGGGTTGCAGCCAACAGGGGGAGGAGCCTGCCAATGTGTTGAGTAATGCGCGAGTGGCAATAGAGCACTTGCTGGGAATGATAGAAGATACAGCAGTCAGAGACGTCTCTAGATTTGGAGAGGCTGACTTGATGAGAGCATTTTGTTTGGCCCAAATGGAATCGTTGACACTGGCAGTCACGTTAGTAGGGAAAGGCGTGGCAGCAAAGATGGAGATAGACCCCCACAAAGCGCAGTTGCGAAAAGCCCAGGAAGAGCTGGGGAGTGCGAACATAGAGTCTGTGCGCTGGAGTGAAGCGCTTGCCACCAAGGGTTAAAGCATGCACAAAAGGCCAAGAAGATGGAGGTGTTAGCAGTAGTTTAGGGCTTCGTAGCAGAACGTACCAAGGAAAGGGAGAAGGAAGCCAAGGTGCAGCTGGTAGAGGCTAAGGCCTAGCTGGGCATGAAGGCAGCGAAGTTGGTTATAGAGCGGAGACGAGCCCAAGAAAGCCAGGCGACTTGTGAAACCGTAAAGGAGGATTGGAAGAAGCCTTAGTCAACAATGAAGAGCTGCATGAGGCGTCTCTGAAGGAGAAGGAAGAGGCGGACGCATGGGCGGCAGAGTTGGCGAAAGCCTTGGAGGAAGAAAGGGCCAAGTCAGCAGAGTTAGCTAGGATGATGGCGTTTGAAAGGGCTACTTAACCAGATTTGTGCACTGCTGTGGTGGAATAGTTTAAGCTATCCTCTAAGTTTCAAATGGCAGTCGATGTAGTCGTGACAAGGAGCTTAGCCAGAGAGAGGGAGGGTGGTGCTGGGCCGTCGAACGTGGGTGTTGCCGAACTGGTGGAGGGGCAGACCAAAAGAGAAATAATCAAGAGCTTTCAACGGTCAGACTATTATAAGCATGAACTGAGCATGTATTGGGATAGTATCTGGGTGAGTTGTCAACGGAAAGCGGCAGAGTTGTTCCCAGACATCGACACCAAGCTCCTGAGGCCAGAAGAGGGAGATATCGTGCAAACCCCCTCTGGATGAGGGTATTGAGGAAGAAGATTTAGTGTCCAGTGGGGAAGAATGAGGTGGAGGTGAAGGTAGGGAGGAGTAAGGACGTAGCTATGCTGTCAAACAGTCGTACAGACTTTGTTTGGTTATAATTTGCTTTTGTAAATATTTAACTTGTGCTCGTGTAAAGAATTTTTAGAGTTTGTACGAAGTTGTGAGTCGAATTATAAAGGCTTGTTCTGTTAGTTGGTGGAGTAATAAATTGTTGCTACTTATGTTTTGTCCTTTGTAAAAGTGAACTGTTTTGCCTATTGTTTTATTTGAAAGAACAAAGATTGATTTTTAGGAACTGTGAAAGCAATCTTTGTAATGAAAAGATGTGATTTGTATAAAAATTGGATTTGTGAATGGGAAAATTGCCCAAATCATACAATAATCAGAAGACATGATAGACTTAATTTTGATGGTGACTTAACTACGGTTTACTTGGGTCAGTCTGGCTGAGCTCCTTAGGCTTAGTCTTGCTGAGGCTTGGAGGGCTCAGTCTGGCTGAGGCTTCGTTGAGCTCAGTCTGGCTGAGGCTTGTTAGGCCCAGTCTGGCTGAGCTCTTTTAGGCTTAGTCTTGCTGAGGCTTGGAGGGCTCAGTCTGGCTGAGGCTTTGCTAGGCTCAATCTGGCTGAGGCTTACTAGGCTCAGTCTTGCTGAGGCTTGGAGGGCTCAGTCTAGCTGAGGCTTCGCTGGGCTTAGTTTGGCTAATTTGCTAGGCTCAGTCTGGCTCAGCTCTTTTAGGCTAAGTCTGGCTGAGGCTTTACTAGGCTCAGTCTAGTTGAGGCTTGTTAGGTTCAGTCTGGCTGAGCTCTTGAGGCTCAGTCTTATTGAGGCTTAGAGGGTTCAATCTGGCTGAGGCTTTGTTGGGCTTGGTCCTATGCAAATTGTTCAACACCAATAAAGGAGAGGGAATAACAATGTCATTAATATGTAGAGATGCTGCTGAAAGCATGTACATTGTATTGAAATGACAAAAAGAAATAAACAGGTGGACCGAGCAATGCAATCAAAACAACTGGGGGAGGCTCCATTTTACTAGAAATACCGCTTCAAGTGCTCAGCATTCCATGGGTGAAAGAGGTCTCTGCCTTTCATTTCTTGTATACGGTAAGTGCTTGGGCGCGGTCTAGATTTGACGATATAAGGGCTTTCCCACTTAGCTGCTAGCTTTCCTTCGGTTAGGTTTTTGGTAGCAAGAGTGGCTTCTCGCAGGACTAAGTCTCCCACTACGAATTCTCTGGGTCGAACACGGCGATTATAATGCTGTCTCATTTTTTGCTGGTATGAGGCCAATCGGATGGCGACTGTTTCTTGCATTTTTTCAATGAGGTCCAAGTCAACTCTTTGCAATTCTTCGTTCAGTTATGGATCGAGATGGGTGATCTTGGGGGTTAGTAGGCCAACTTCTACGGGGATAACCACCTCTGTGTCGTATGTTAAGCGAAAAAAGGCCTCCCCAGTGGGGGTTCTGGCTGTCGTCCGATAAGCCCAGAATACATTGGGTAATTCTTCTATCCAGAGTCCCTTGGCGGCCTCCAACTTGGTCTTGATAATTTTCAACAGAGAGCGATTGGTGGCTTCTACCTAGCCGTTAGCTTGGGGATGGCCAGGGGATAAAAAACAAGTTTTAATGTTGAGCTCGTCGCAGAATTCTCTGAATTTAGCGTTGTCCAACTGCTTGCCATTATCGAAGACGATGGCTTGAGGAACCTTGAAGCGCCACACAATAAATTGCCAAATAAACCTAGTGGTATTCCGCTCGGTAATCTTGGCCAGGGGCTCGGCTTCCACCCCTTTTGTGAAGTAATCGATGGTGTCCACGAAAAATTTTACTTGGCCTTGGCCAGTCGGCAAAGGGCCTACGAGATTGATTCCCCACTTGGCGAAGAGATAGGGGCTGCTGAACATAATTAGCTCTGTTGGAGGGACGTGAGGGATGTTGGTGAAGCGTTGGCACTTGTCACATTTGAGTACAAAGTCAATGGTGTCTTGGTTGAGCGTGGGCCAGAAGTAGTCTGTCCGAAAGATTTTATAGGCTAAAGATTGTCCCCCCGAATGGTTGCCACAAACCCCTTCATGGATTTCTCGCATCACATATATAGCTTGATTAGCATTTCAGCATCTGAGGTATGGCCGTGAAAACCCCTATTTGTACAAGATACCCTTGATAATAACATAGTTAGACGGCCGAGCCCGGATCTTATCGACCTCCTGCTTATTCTCTAGTAAGACTCTCTGTTCTAAAAATGAGATGATATCGTGGACCCATGGGATGGGCTCATCCTGGAGCAAGTGAACCTCTTGTTGATCTGGTGAAACTGTTGAGTGGGTTAGGTATTCAACTTGGACACCGTGGTTGAGGTCAGATTGGTCAGTTGAGGCTAACTGTGCCATTGCATCTACTTGGCAATTTTCTGCCCTAGGGACATGCTTGATGTGGAAACTATTAAAGAGGTGGGTGAGGGGTAGAGCAATAGTCTGGCCTTTCATGGCCGTTCGCAGTCGGTAAGAGATCTCGTACTGGCTTAATTCAACAGACCACTGCATAAGACTGCCTAACGACTCTGGTTGTTGCATAAATTTTTTCAAAGGTTGGTCAGTGAGAACCACTATGGAGTGGGCTTGAAAGTAGGGCCGAAGGCATCTAAAGGCGATGACCAGAGCTAGGGCCATCTTCTCCAATAAAGGATAATTTTGTTCTGCCCCTCGAAGTGCGCGGCTGATGTAATAAATCGGACATTAGATTGAATCTTCCTCTCTGACGAGGGCAGTGCTGACTGTCGTGCGGGAGACGGCTAAGTAAAGGAAGAGGGTCTCCCCTAAAATTGCTTGAGAGAGGAAGGGAGAGTTTGCCATGCATTGTTTTAGTTGTTAGAATGCCTCCTCGGACTCAGCGTTCCAATCGAAAGCCTTTCTAAGTACCTTAAAGAATGGAAGGCATTTGTCGGTTGCCCTCGATATGAAGCGATTGAGGGCGGTTACTCTGCCTGTGAGCCGCTGAACCTCTTTTACCATTCTCAGAGGCTGCATTTCTATCAAGGCCTTGATCTTTTTTAGATTGGCCTCAATTCCTTTGTGGCTAACCATAAACCCCAAAAACTTACCCGACCCAACGCCGAAGGCGCACTTTTCTGGATTCAACTTCATCTTATACTTACACAAGGCTTAGAGGGTCTCTCATAGGTCTGTTAAGTGATCAGAGGAGAGTTTGCTTTTGACGAGCATGTTATCAACATAAACCTCCATTATTCCAACCTATCTGGTTTTTGAAGATGACATTAACTAGGCGTTGGTAAGTGGCTCTCGTATTCTTCAGATGTGAGTTAAGAGATGTGTACCATTTGAACCGACTAGGTGGTCGGGTAGGGGGTGGCCAGTTCAAGCGTGAAGGTCGGTCTCTATATTGGGGGGTTCGATGGGTATATTGTGAGTGCCTGGGCTTAAGTTCTTTTCTCTTTTCCCTAGGTTGCGAGGTTTTAGATGTGGAATCTTAGCGAGCTGCCAGAGAGTCTTAGGCATTCATGTATTTCTGGGATTTGGCGAGAAGGGTGGCCATTGCGGTCAGGGGGTTTTTGGAGAGGGAAAATAGAAAGTCTGATGGGCACAAACCAGCCATAAAGGCTGTGAGGATGACCTTGTCATCATTCTCCTCCACTTGTAGGGCCTCCGTATTGAAACGGGTGACAAAGTTGCGGAGCGATTCCCCATTGGTCTGCCGGATATTTAGCAGTTGGGTCGCCGAGTGTCGTTGCCGCTAGGCACCGATGAAGTGGCTTAGAAAGGAGTCACTGATCTGGTGAAAGGAAGTGATGGAGTCTGAGGGGAGTTGGTTAAACCAAAGTCCCGCCGACCCCTTCAATGAGACGGGGAAAGCACAACACATGATCTCATTTAGAAAGGCATAGAGGATCATAAGTGTGCGATATGCTTCCACGTGGTCGACCGGATCGATGGTACCATCAAAGGTGTCAATCGATGGCATTTTGAAATTAGGGGGCAGAGCTTTATCTCTGATGGAAGTGGTAAAAGGGGAGTTGACGGTGGAGAAAGGTTTGTGCTGCAAGTTCTACATGACCCCTTACAGTTGAATCTTCATGGCCCTTAGTTCTTCATCCTAAACGGGAGTATTATCCCCACAAGTATGAAGCGAGGGCTAAACATTGCTAGCCTCGCCTTCATGGACGGTAGCGTGGTGTGGAGGAGGGTGGTTATGGAAAGGTGGTGGTCCCTCTTGGCGAGGCTGCGAGCCTGGGGGAAGGGCTGCCAAATCGTCAAGATTCGACGGTTGAGGCTGTGGGACGAAGGGTGGAAATATGTCTTGGGACATATGTGGTGGAAATTGATGATGATTGTGGGTTTGTTCCAAGTTCGGGGGGACTATTTGTGGTGGTGGAGACGGGATAAGTAAGTCGCGCTAGAGCAAAGTGTTGATCAAGTATTGGTTCTGCTCTGTTAGTTGGTTGATGCTGTTGGTGAGCTCTACGAAATATGGAGGTGGGTTATTTGGGTTGGAGGATTCGGCTTCAGGGTTGCCAGCATTGTGTTGTGAAGCCATGGACTTTGTCGTGACGATCCACCTTGGAGTGGTAGATGGGTGGAGACGGAGTTTCCTCCGCTGACAATTAACACAACTGTCGACTAGAGACAAGTTTTTCACAGACGGCGTCAACTACTAATGCGGTAAATCCAATTGTGGATGGTCGAACTCGTCCATGCTTCTAATCGGTCTACTGGCCTCGGTGTCCTCGAAGCGTGCCTGCAAAAAGGTCCAAAATGAGAGATAGTCCCCAGACAGAAACTCCAACAATCAAGTTAGGTTAGGACGGATTGATTTTTTGGGAGAGAGATAGAAGTAAAAGGGATAAAAACTTAACCTCTAACGTATGCTGCAAAGATTCTTTATATCATTTGCTCATCATTTCCTTATCTATTCTCAGCTGTCTCGTTGGTCAAAAGTCTATAGTCTAAGTTCATGGTGATTCTGCATACTCCGACGCGAGGGGTCTTGCTGTATTTAATGCTATAGTTGCCTTATTAAATAGTTTGTATATCAGTGCAATAACTTTGCAGGATCTTTGTCTGCTTATGTGACTAATTTCCTGCTTGACAAATGTTTGCATGCTATTGGTCCTGGCCCCAGCATTGGTTTCTCAAAGTTACTAAGCTTTAATGCCTGGGCCATGAGCTGTGGGCTTATTTGGGCCGTGAGGTGGGCCCTTTTGGGCGCCCGTTAGTATTACATAATATAGATTTTTTACATTGAGAATAGGTATTAAAGTGTTTGATGTAGCTTTTATAGTTTATAAGATAGAAATAAATTAAAAAATTTAATTATTACAAGATTTGTGGAGGAATACTAATAACTTGGGCGAATTACACTAATGGTCCCTATAGTTTGGGGCTTGTATCATTTTAGTCTCTGACTTTTCAATTGTGACACATTTGATCTTGAATTTTGAATCTTGTTCCAAATAAGGACAATGGAAGATACCATTGCATAATTTCAAGGGCAAAATCGTTAATTTAATAAAATATAAACTAATTTGACAAAAATAAATGTCACAAAATATTTTAAAATTTTTAAAAATTATTTCTACCCACTAAAGATAAAATTATGTAAAATTGATAAATCTTTTAGATATTTATTTATTTATTTATTTTACTAAATTAATTTTTATTATGTGTTTGGATGATAATCATGTAATGGGTAGTTGTTTTTATTTTCATTAAATCAGATTTTATTTTTTTAAAAGTCAATTATGGTGACAACTTTGATATCATTATTAAACCAATCCATTAAATCAAAAAATTCAAAACTAAAAACATTTTATATATTAAATATATTGATTACACATTAAAATCTTAACAATCACCCATTACACAATCATCATCCAAATATATAATAAAAATTAATTTGATAAAATAAATAAATAAATAAATAAATGTCTAAAAGATTTATTAATTTTATATAACCTTATCTTTGGAGGGTAGAACTAATTTTAAAATTTTTAAAATATTTTTTCAATATTTATTTTTATCAAATTAGTTTATATTTTATTAAATTGATAATTTTACCCTTGAAATTAAGCAATTATATCTTCAATTGTCCTTATTTGGAACAATATTCAAAATTCAGGATCAAATGTATCATAATTGAAAAATCAAGAACCAAAATGACACGAGTTCTAAACTATAGGGACTGTTATGCTATGTTTAGTTGCGGGATTTAGGGAGGGATTTGAAAAGAGAAATGGAAAAGGTTAGTGAAATGTGAATAAAATATGTCTATATTTCACATAATTTCACACACCTTTTTCCTTTCCCTTTCCAAATCCCTCCCTAAATCCTCAAACCAAACACAGCATTAATGTAATTCACCCTTATTTTTACTTTTCAATTTTCTATTTTCAACTTGTGACAAATTATGCCAAACAAGCCCGAAAGAATTGCAAAATGAGAACACATTTCTTAAAAACTTAAAATTTCTTTTCTAGTCTCAACTTTTTCATTCAATAAGTAATATCTATACTCAACAATGCTACAGACCCCAGTACGGACGACCCCCACCGACCCCCCCAGTGCCACGTGTCAGCCTGGGATTGGCCGAAAACTTAAAAAAAAAAAAAAAAACTGTTTTTTTTGCCCAATCATGAGCGACCCCAGCACCCCCAGCTGGGTGTCCAAGTCATTTTTCTATCTATACTATCTATTAAGTGAGGTCTAACTTTAATCTCCAAAACTTTTGCCACATGTAAATTAGATAATAAAATAATAATAAATAAATACAGCCACATCTCTCACATACCTTTTCATCCCACAAACACCTTTTCATCCCATATGTCCCTCCTTTCTGTTATGAAGTTCGACGGTGTTTCTTTCCTCCCCCTCTTCCTCTTCTTCTCTTCTTCGTCTTTGTATTTGTATTCATGGAATTCTCTTTTTCTTCTCCCAAGTAAAATCATCGTCAATCACATTCTTCAAATATTCAATTTTTCAAATTTGCTTTGAATTATTTATTTATTTATTTACTTACAATTGGTATCAATTTTGTGGTAATGGTTTAATTGAACGGTGGTTTGTAGTGGTTTGAATTTGAAGTTGGGCTTTAATTTCAATGGCGGAAGTCAACCATCGCCGATATCTATTTCCTTTAACCAGCTTGCAAATTGGGTAAGATTCTTGGATCTCTCCATATTTATGTAAAAACTTTTTTATTTTTCCGACCATATAAAAGTTCAATCTAAGTGATTTAAGAGTCATTAATTTTTATATTCTTATTAATTGAAACTTTTGTTTATTTTTTTTAATACATATTCTCTAAATTGTAAGCTTTTGTTTCATTTTGTTGATCATGTTGATTGAAAAAAAAACAAATAAAAAAAAGGGACATTTACACACAAGTTTTAATCTATGAACTTATACTCCATTAAGTCATAACTAAGATTTTTTTTGACCTTGAAGTCCTATTAAATTTTTAATAGTCGGAATTGCTAATTAGGGGTGTTCACGGTTCGGTTGCGACTAGAAAATCTCTAATCCGCCATTCGTCCGGCAGATTGACAGATGGGAAAAAATTAATCCGCATCTGTCCACCGGATTGACAAACGCGGATTGGCGGATGGATGTGAATCGGTTTTGCGGTTTAAAATTTTACAAATTTTGAACATAACACAACAATTTGTCAACATTTTTTTTGGATAACAATCCAACTCAATATCACCAAAAGATTATCAGGTAAATTGTCAAATACCAATAATAAATACATATAAGAAAATTATGCATTATCAAAACTATTTCGTTACTTTTTTTTTTTATTCAAAAACTATTTAATTTGATTTTTAAAAAAAATAACAAAATTAAGCCTTATATTTTCCATAAAAATACGAAATATCAACATTTGTCATTTGATAAAAGAATTTCCAATTTGAAAATAAAACAGAATATTTAAACTCTTTTTCAATTGAAAACACAAAAAAAATATCTAAACAAATTGAAAACACAACGTCTTACAAATTATTAGGGGTACTCGCGATTTGGCGGCTTAGTTGAGGCCAAAGGGACTTCAAATCAATCATCCATTCAAAACTAAGCGGATTGAAAAAAATCAATCTGCAATCGTCCGCTCGTCATCACACATCCGTCCAAAATGCGACGGATCGATTTGGTTCAATCAGTTTAGACAAA
The DNA here is from genome assembly GCF_055761805.1 of Camellia sinensis. Classification (NCBI taxonomy): domain Eukaryota; kingdom Viridiplantae; phylum Streptophyta; class Magnoliopsida; order Ericales; family Theaceae; genus Camellia; species Camellia sinensis. The sequence continues at coordinate 23,649,949 of NC_138966.1, forward strand.
TCAGAATATCCACTATTCATCCCTACTTCAAATAACGATTGTTCATCATTTATGATTTTCTAGAAATGAACATGATGATTTGATATTTATTTTGATTTTCAAAACTTTAAAATATCAACTTTCATATTAAAAACTAAAAAAATTATGTGCAAAAAAACTAAAAAAACTGAATTATTTTTTGTGCAAAACTAAAAATTTTGTATTTATAAAAGAGCATGATGATGGAGCATTGACGTGCAAAACTATTACAAACAAAATTAAAAATAAAAAAAATTGATTATGTTCTTAGTTTCAAAATTGGAAAAAATTGATAATGTTTTTTATTTTAATGGACAGTTGAATCAAACCAATAAGTAGAAGAGTAAAAACATTTAATCTCATGGTCTATTTTTTTTTATCAGTTAGTAAAACAATTATCTGGAACATTACTATACAAAATTGATAATGTTCTTAGTTTTAAAAATTGGACAAAAAAAAAATGATAATATTCTCAGTTTTACTAAATAGGACTTATTGGTTCAAAAAATCTTAAATAGGACCTAAGCTAACATAACACTTGTAAATAGGACTTTTGGATAATTTACTCTAAAAAAAACATGTACACATTATAATGTGAATTTTAGGCTCATATTTTTATAATTTTTTTTTAAAAAAAAATTCCACCATATAAAAATTCAATCTAAATTACAAAAAAAGAAAAGAAAAGAAAAGAATACATCATGAATTTTTTTTTTTCTTTTTCCCACCATATAAAAGCTCAATATAAACTAAATTTTCCTTCTTAATAAAATCACAATTTCAGCGCATGGCCTCACATTATCAATTTAAAGTCCAAGTGATTTAAGAGTCATTAATTTTTATGATCTTACTTACGGAAACTTTTGTTTATTTTTTTGATATATATTCTGTAAATTATTTAAGAGTCTAGAATTTTTTGTATTCTCAATCATAGAAGCTTTTGTTTCATTTTGTTAATCATGTTGATTGAAAAAATAACAAGTAAAAAAAAAGGAAAAAAGTTGTATACCTTATAATGTGAATTTTTGTGTATTGTTGTTCACCTACTAAAAAAGTTCATGAGCAAATTCAAACACACACTCATATATGCTTAATTCATAAAAATTCTTAAAAGTCAAGGTTTGATAGGATACAAACACACACTTATATATATATATATATATATATATAAGTTACTTATATATATATATAATTTTATATATATATATATATAAGTTACTTAATTTAGAAAAAAAAAATAGAGGATAAAATTTAGACTCATATACTTTCGCAGTCGTGCTACGTAGCCCGAATGGACTGGGGCTCGACTGCCCCGAATTTCAAACGACGTTGTTTGAATTTTTATTTTTATTTTTTATTTTTCCTCTCTTCTTCATTCTCCCTCTCTACTCTGCTGCTCTGGAAATTCAAACCCACCACAAACTTAACAACTCACACACAGATCAAAAAAAAAAAATCTGTGTATACATCACAACAATCCTTTAATGGAGGGATTCAAAAAAAACTCAAAAAAAAAAAAAAAAAAAAAATCACAACAAACAAACCCACAACAACAATCTCAACAACTCACACACAGATCACAAAAAAAATTTGTGTATACATCACAACAATCCTTTAATGGAGGGATTAAAAAAAAACTCAAAAAAAAAAAAAAATCACAACAAACAAACCCACAGCAACAATCTCAACAACTCACACACAGATCACAAAAAAAATCTGTGTATACATCACAACAATCCTTAACAAACAATCCTTTAATGGAGAGATTCAAAAAAAACTCCAAAAAAAAATCACAACAAACAAACCTACAGCAACAATCTCAACAACTCACACACAGATCAAAAAAAAATCTGTGTATACATCACAACAATCCTTAACAAACAATCCTTTAATAGAGGGATTAAAAAAAAACACAAAAAAAAAAAAAAAAAAAAAATCACAACAAACAAACCCACAGCAACAATCCTTAACAAACAAACTCAAAAAAAAAGAAAAATCAAAAATCAAACCCACAGCAACAGACAAATCCAAACGAAAATCAAAATCAAAATCAAAATCTAAATCTAAATAAAAAATCAAACCCATAGCAACAGACAAACCCAAACGAAAATCCCTATTCTCTCTCTCTCTCTCTTCGCCCTTCTCCTTTCTCCTTCCTTTCTCTCTTCTCTCTATTCTCTTCTCCCTGTTTGAGGAGAGAAAAAAAAAATGAAAACGACGTCGTTTTCAATTTCAGGCCAATCGAGCCTTTGACTTTTCGAGCTCTCAAGCTTTATTGTATACCTTCGCATCAACGTTTAGTTCTTTAATAGAATATATATACACAAACTTATATACATTTGCTTTTATTTAAAGAAAAAAAAAGGCATGTATAAATTAATTCTAACTGGAATTAACCCCATTATATAAAAAAATAAAATACACCAATAATGCAACCCCACTATGTAAAAATCTTATTGCATATATTATAAAAATAAAAGTAGAAATAGGATCGTGACTATGTAATTGGTTTCTTTATGGTTAAACAATTTGTTTCTTTTTTTGTTTTTTTTGTTTTTTGCAAGTTGCTTAACAATTTTGTATAGTTCAGAACTAATAACTTCTAAAAGGGTTGTCTAACCATGCCACCCTTTTTTTACTGTAAATGTTCTATCAGTGTTTGTTTATGTCACGTTCTAAATTTTAATTACTCAAAAACATTACCAAGAGCCTCAAATTTAGGTCCATTTTTTTATTTTATTTTTTAAAATATCTATTACCCTTGAGTAATAGAAACATAATAGTACATGTTCTCTCTCATGATGAGTACAACAATAATAATAATACATGCCAAGCTCCCGCTACGGAGTTACATATAAATAATTACAAACATCAAAGTTCAATGAGATTACACATAAGAGATACATGAATTTCCTAATCCTTCAACCAATCAATCTAAAATCTCTTCCTGTAAAAAAAAAATGAAACAACAAGGGGTGAGCACAATTGCCCAGTAGGAATCTCATAGTTCTAAAGTAATAACCATCCTATAGATAGAAATGATCATGCATGCAGGGTGATACCATATAGTAAAGCAATGTTTTGTAATTTCAAAATATCATACGTAGAGTACCTTTTTCTCAAAGTTTATTTGAACATTGTAAAGAAAACCTTCAACCATCAAAACTATCCCTTTTTATCAGAGAATCATAAAATCCTTTTTGAAAACAAATATATTTAAGGAACAACATCATTTTAAATTTATTACCCCATTCCAAAATATTCCTCATTTAATTTCATCTTAACATTTCTCTTTTTATTCCTATTCTCCCCTTTTCTAGTTACATTTATTACAACGTTATAACCTCAAGTTCAAGTTCCCTTAATACTCCAAGTTCCTTTAATACTCCAAAACATCCCACATACATGCTATTCCCACTAATCTATTCATATTTGCTATAACTCCTCAATGTAAAAATCTAAATCTCTTTTACAGTCAATAATTGTTATCCTACACTCAACTCCTACTTATCTAACAACTACATCATATCCACACTTGCATTATCGACTATAATTCAACATATCCCAAGGATAATAAATCCTTTTAATTCTATTTCTCAATTAATCAGAAAACAAAACTCTTAACTTTTCCCTATAGATACAAACAACCCGATGAGTTCTTTATCATCAATCCCTTATCCAATTACCATTTCATTATCCATTCTTTTCAAATAATTTCTATATGCATTTCCATTTTTTACCAATTTACACATCACATGGTAATTTCACAAGTTCATCACAAGTCACATATATCATCACTGACCTCAACATACTTCACAACACATTCCACCTTTTGACGGCTTGATACGGCGAGATAGCGAGCACCCAATTCATAGCACATTCCACCTTTTGACGGCTATTATACGGCGGGAAATGAACTCTCAAAAATCATTTTCTCAAAAACCATATCTTTTTCCAAAAACCATTTTCAACTTTTTTTTTTTAAATCATCCCCCACATTTGCCGGCTATTATATGGCAAGACGTGGGCACCCAAAACATTTTCGAAAACCATCCATTTTTTCACTTTTGCTAGCTACAATACGGCAAGACTGTGTGGACACCAAAATTCATTTTTCCACTTTCACTGACTACAATACGGCAGGACTGTGTGGACACCCAAAAATACTTTTCCCACATTCGTCCAGCAATAAACCTAGACAGGGTAATTGGGAACCTTGAATTCAAACCACCCCCACATTTACCGGCTATTATACGGACGGTCGTGGGCACTGAAAAAACTATTTTTCAATTTTTAAAACTATCACCCACATTTACCAACTATTATATGGACGGTTGTGGGCATCGAAAAACCATTTTTCAATTTTTAAAACTATCCTCCACATTTACTGGCTATTATACGGACGGTTGTGGGCATCGAAAAATCATTTTTCAACTCCCTGCGCGGGCTACCAATCACAACATAACCCAACACAACTCAACCAACTCAACACAACATAACCCAATACAATTCACATAACACATAACAAGATTCAATACAACCATTTCAACACAAAACTCATATCATCCATACCATTAGTAATTTCTTTTCCCCCAAGTTTGGTTTCATATTATAACACAATTTAAAATATCAACATTATGAGTTCAATCGCAACTTTTACATAAATTTCTCAAATTCATTAAAATTTCAATTAAATTTGTACATGTGTAATTTAACACCTCAATTTCATGATTCTACTATTAATTGAAGCAAAACCATTAACCATCTTCCTGAGCCAAACTAGGGTTTTTTTTTTAAGAGAAGTTCAAGCTTTTCACAAAAACACATTTTATTCCAACCCTTCTATTACTTTTACACCCAAACTCATGACCCAAGATCATAACCCAACAAGTAAATCCAACTCCTTTCAAACTCTAACCCCCAATCTCATGATTCATTACAATATGCATAAAATATAAACTTTTGTATTTATATAAAGAAAATACCACAAATCTATCCATAAACGAGAGTATTGAAAGAAAACTAGAAACCCCTACCTCTTGACGCCAAGAGATGACGACCCAAAAAATCAATGGCGACGAAACCACGAACCAATCAGACCAAAAGGAAGCCCTTAATGAGATCTACACTTTTTCTCAAAGGACCATGGTGAAAAGATCATTCTAGGTGAGTAGATCTAGAGGTCTGAGTGCCAAAAACTTGAGTTTTAGAGATAGAGAAGAGAACTCACGGTTTAAGAGAGGAAAGAGGAGAAAAAGTCAAATGAAATATGTTTGGTGCCTATTTATAGTAGTAGAAAAGTAACCATAAGGTCAATAAAATAATAGGCCCAAAACCCCCCAAAGATAGGGCCCATTCGAACCCCAAAATCTAAAAAAAAAAAAAAAAAAAAAAAAAAAAAAAAACACGTAGGGGTTGACCCTTCAGGTATAAAAGACAATCTGGCACAAGCAAGGGGGGTCAACCCTTAGACAGGAGGGGGTCGACCCTATTTTCCAGCAATTAACACAGATTCTGCAATATAAGATGGTCAACCCTTAGACAGGAGGGGGTCGACCATATTTTCCAGCAACACTTCCAGAAACTTCACCAGCAGGTAAGGGTCGACCCTTAGGAAGGCTGGTGTCAACCCCATAATAGAAGTTCTAAGTTCCCAAGGAACTTTTTGACTAGAACAAGCGCAAACAAACAAACCCAACGAGTTTAAATCGGATCATACTCCTCCAAAACCAACATTCAACAACTCCAAAGACTCCCAAAAATGAAAATAAGGGAATTAAATACACTCTCCAATGGATTAAAAGATGCGGGTGTTACAGTTTATTTTTTTAGTATAAATTCTGTAATTGTTTAGTCAAAAACATGGTATTTATTTATTGTTTAATTTTTTAGTATCAAAATACATCTTAGTGATTGTTTATTTTTAATTTTTAATTTTTGTATAAGTTTTGTAATTGTTTAAGAAAAAAATTTTTAAAAATGGTGGCACATCTCATCAGCTCATATTATTGCTCATATTTTTATGAAAAACTTTTTCATTTTTCCCACCAAATAAAAGTTCAATCTAAATTAAAAATAAAAAAAATAAAAAAAAATAAAAATGAAAAAACATATATACATTATAATGTGGATTTTAGGCTCAAATTTTTATGAATATTTATTCATAAAAACCACCATATAAAAGTTCAATCTAAATTACAAATACAAAAAACATGTATACATTATGATATGAATTTTAGGCTCATATTTTTTATGTTTTTCCATCATATAAAAGTTCAATCTAAGTGATAATTAATGCCCTCATCATCATGTGAGAATTTTGCAGTTACTAACTTCTTTCTTTGTGTGGGATTCACATTATTTTTCTTTCATTTTTACCAACCAAACTTATCATAACATTAAAAAAAAAAAAAAAAATCACCTAGTTAACCCCGCTATATAAAAAAATTAAAATGCACCAATGATGCAACCCTACTATGTAAAAATCTTATTGCATATACTACAAAAATAAAAATATAAATAGTATCGTGATTATGTAATTGTTTTCTTTATGGTTAACTAATTTGTTTTTTTTTTAATTTTTTAATTTGCAAGTTGCTTTACAATTTTGTACTGTTCAAAACTAATAACTTCTCCAGGGACTGTCTAACAACACCACCCTTCTTTTACTGTAAGTGTTCTATCAGTGTTTGTTTATTTTCACTTTTTTTAGTATAAATTCTGTAATAGTTTAGTTAAAAAAATGATATTTATTTATTATTTATTTTTTTAGTATCAAAATATATCTTAGTGATTGTTTATTTTTAATGTTTTAATTTTTGTATAACTTTTGTAATTATGTAAGAAAAATTGGTAGCACATCTCATCTGCTTTGACCGTAAGGCTCCGGCCATTTCACGGACTAAAGCACCCATGGCCTGCTGACCAACTGATTCAGCCACATTGGCCTGACCAACCCCTTCCTCCTATGCCGGAATATCATCCGGTAATAGCACCTCATGCTGTCTAGGCCTGCCACGCCTACCACCACCACGTTCACGTCCTGACATCCTAATGAAAGTAATACAAGAGATTAGCACATTTACAAATGTGCCGAAATTAACTCACTCGCGTCCTAATACGGTGGACAACAATTAATTCACTCCACATAAACACGTAGTCACATAAACACATACGAATTTCCTTTTTAGATAATAATCTTTCTGCGACATTGCCAGAGTTCTAGTTAGAAATAGCAGTAATCAAGTGCTCTTCTAACAGGACTTCTAGAAACTCGTAGACCCAATCAATATATTAGAAATTAAATCTCATACCCACTTAGTCACATAAGCATGTTATCACATAGCATACCAAGCTTACTTCTAACACAAACTAGCGAGATAACCCATTGTGGTAAAAATCACATCCCACGATCCCATAGTATTCAAACCCGGTAGTTCTGATACCAAGTTATAACGCTCCAAAAATAATAACCATAATTCATCCTGCGATATTAATTAAATAATAACATGTACCGAAATAATTATCTTCTATTCATATGATTCCATTGTACATGTAAGAACCCCGTTCTGCATCATGTTAATTAATCATAATTATGTTTGTGATTATGTGCTTAATTTAATTTTGAGTGCTAATTGCATAAGTATATGAGATTTTGAAGTTACATCTATTCACCATAGGAAACTGTCCAACTTACTGCTATAATTTGAAAATTAAAGGCTTTAGAGGCAGCAGAAATTGAAATTGACTGTACCATTGTGATTATCGTGATTTTTAGAGCCTATGGTAAAATTTGATAAAAAATTGATTCGTATCAAAATAATTAGATTAAGTTGATTAAATTAAGCATAATTAACCTTAATCAAGTTTGATTAAGCAGGCATATACATATATGATTTCTATACACTTAAGCTCATTTCCTTTAAGCTCATTTCTCATAACTTGGCAAAGATTACACTCTAAAAAGAGAGAGATGGGCGGTTCTAGAGAGAGAGGAAGAGGAAAACTTGTAGAATTGTCTCAAAACTTGAAGATTTGGAAGGCTAGGTTCAAGAATTAGCCATATTTGGAAGGATTAGAGCTTCTAGGTGAGTAACCAACCCTTAATTCATGAGTTTGATTTTGTAATTATATGAATTCAAAGAGAATTGGTAATCAAGAACAAGATTTAAGTTGTTTATGATGAATTGAAGTCAATATATCCATGCATGTAAAGAATTGCCATGAATTTGCATAATCTAGCATGAAGCATGTTTAACATGAAGAATTGGTAGTTGTTTTAGACATACATCCCTGAATTATAGGATTGTGGAACTTGGCTGCATGACTTTTGAAGTTGTAGAGCTCAAATCCATAATTTTGATGATGATAGAAAAGAGTTCAAGTTTAGATTCATACATGCATGGAAGTTTAGAATAATGATTTGCCAAATTCATGTAGTTTTGCATATAAGAAATGTAATCCATCAAGTATTAGTGTTCAAGTACATGTTTTCAAGTTTTTGGGTAAGTCATGCATGAATTTAGCCTTGGATGTGTGTTTTGAAGCTCAAATAGTAAGCAGAAATTTCTAGAATTCGACCTGTCCGCTCAAGCGAAGAAAGTCTCGCTCGAGCATAAAAATCAAGCTCTTAGAAGTTTTATAGAGAATTGCACAGTAGCTCAAGCGGCAAACCTTGAGCTTGAGCGAACCCTATTTTGCAAGACTCATCGCTCGAGTGACAGAAATCTCGCCCGAGAGTAAAAATCATGCAACCAGTACTTTTACAGAGTTTTACAGACCGCTTGAGCGACAAAAGCTGCACTTGAGCGAAGTGCCCTGTTTTAGAAATTTTGAAAAGCTATTTTATGTTCCGTTTTCCGTTCTCTTTCATTTCTAAGCACTCTTAGGCATGCATTGAGCATTGTAAATGAACTAAAGGAAAAAGAAAGAGGCCTAAGAGAAATAAACAAGTTAAGAACGGATTGAATTGCTTGTGATCCAATGTGTTATAAAATGTGTAGGGTCAAGCGCAAGGGCAAATCCATCGACAAAACACTGTGAGTAATATCTAAGTAAAGATATTTTCAAGTATGTTATTTTCCAAATGCTACTTCTGCATAAGCTTCATGGATTTGTTGGTTTGAATTACGAATGAGTATTCTATATGTCTAATTTTTGTATAAGGCTCTGTGAAGAACGTGATTTAAGCCTAAGGCCGTTTGATATATATATATATATATGAATTTGGCCAGAGGTCGTTTGATACGTTCGACAAGAGTATGAATTGGGCCTGAGGTAGTCTGGTACATACGATGTGTTTGAAATCATTGACTATGAATGTGATAGGCCAATGGTCGTCTGATTACAAATGCAATGAGCCAGAGGCCGTTTGAACATGAATGTAATGGGCTAAAGCCCGTTTAAATGTAAAGGTGATCATGATCATGAATATGAAATGCGTATAAATATGAATATGGAAATAATGGATCTGAGGCCGTTTGATACGTTTGAAGTGTTTGAATTAGGCCCGAGGCCGTTTGATGAATCTGACAAAGTTATACAATGGCCCCGAGGCCGTTTGACGTGTACAACAAAAACACAGAATGGGTTTAAGGCCGCTTAAGGCCGTTTGTATATGAAATTTACGAGTTTGATGTACTTAATATGAATCTCATTCATATGACCTCCTTTACTTTGGTATTATTCACTGGGCTTTCGCTCACTCTTATTTATATGAATGCAGGTAAACAAAGAAATGTCCAACCCCAGCCTTAATGAAGAATGTCAAAGAAATACAAGTTCTATGGAGTCAGCCAGAATGTCTCACGCACGAGACTTTGTTTTTGTTCTTTTGTTTTACTCTTTTGCTACCTCGGTGGTTCTACTGGATCACCTATGTATATAAGCTTTCTATATGATTGACTATATGTTCGAATGATTCTAGATGAACAAGATGTTAACTATTGGAATGTGGTGTAAGTTATTATTAAGTATATGGGAAATGATTTGATATGACATGTAAGCACAACTTATTGGACAAAATTTTTAAGTCTGCTTCTGCTTTGGCCCCTTTATTACTATTAAGATACGTTTGATCTTATTTGAGGTCGTAGGTAGTCTCATGATTACTGGCCGGTTATGGCCTTAATCTATAGGGACAGGTTTGGATCATGACAGTACAAGAGGTAACACATGCAGTTATACATTCATAAGTTCTAATTCTGAATCTGTAGCATGTGCCACAAGTTAAAGATATAAAATAAAAGTTAAACAGATAAATAAATGTCGTAATGGCTATAATTTTCCAAGATGATGCTTGGTTACAACAAAATTGAGTTTTAACTTAGTACAATTTAAGCCCTAGGCTTGTACAAAAATAATTACAATAATGACAAAAGAAGCTCTTAGCTCCTAGTCCTCCCAAGTTACGACCTTGGTGAAAGCATATCATCAGTACCTGAAAATGGTTTTCCACATAAGGTGAGCCAAAGCCCAACAGAGATACTCTAACATGGTGTATGAATCTTAACAAAGCTATAAGGTGAATGCATATGCAATGCTTAGTTGTCCAATGAGCTGTGCTGACTTATATGAAACGGAATATTTAAAAACTTTATATACAATAACCAGTAGTCAACCATACATTATACCCACACACATTACAGTATTTTAAGTACAGCCAATGACATCAATCGAGTCTTAAATAAACGGAAACCACAGAGCTTAAACACAAGACGCTTCGGGAACCTCCATGTGAGGCACAATGATTGGCTGACAACAGAACACAGATCCAGACAAAAGCCTTCAGGCTCGGGCTCCAGAATGCTCACCTATACATATATATATACACACAATGAGCTATAGCCCAATGAATAACATTATGGTAAAGGGGTTAGTAAACGAAATCTGAATATATCATAAGCAGAAAACAGACTAGAGCATAATCATTCTCATATCAGAACATAATAATGGTACATCCCATAGAACACATCACAGAACGTCTTTCGACTAGAGTAATCGGTTCCGGATACTGATTAAGCACATATCACCACAATGAAGTGGTTAACGAGATCTCGTAATTACTTGTATGTCATGGACTCGCATTTTCATGTCGTCCCCTATGACTTGGGACTATCTAATGGATGCCATAATAGATTTCAAACATGGAACATTCATTCACGAAAATAGATATCATTTCAGAAATCAGAACTTATCATATTTCATTTGGAACGTAATTCATATGAACGTATCTTTACAATAACGTTACTCACAATGGTTCCAGCAATGGTCAATCAACCCTCGAGTCTTGACCTACAACCACAAAATACATAACACAAGCATGTCTTATCATTACACATTCAAGTGGCCATTAAGGCTTAGCTTTCATTACATTAGTTCTTATTCTTTGTTATCACATTGCCTAAAACACACACACTTGCAGTCTCAGAACTTGGTACATTCTTTCCTTAGTGTGTTTCTAATCCATAACCTCATTATCAAAGCTTAATTAAGGCTTAGGAATGCCTAAGATACAATAAGGATGCCAAAACATGCCTTGGAATACTTAGGCAAAATTTTTGAAAATAAGGTTCACGCTCGAGCGTAGCTTTCCTCGTTCGAGCGGACATGCAAAATGTGAATGGTCGCTCGAGCGCACATTCCTTCGCTCGAGCGATCTGTAAAAGACATGAAACTTTTGGGAGCTTACAATTCACGCTCGAGCAGACTTTTGGTCGCTCGAGCGGAGTGCACGCACTCAGATTGGTCGCTCGAGTGTGAACTCCCACGCTCAAGCGTAGATGCAGAATCTGGAATTTCCAGATTGCACCTTCAAGCTCAAAACTCGAATTCCAACCTTCAAAACACATCTCTTGAGCTCCAAAACTTGAGATAACATAGTAAACTTGGAAAACATAAAGAATTTAGGATCATTTCATAAAATCATGGCCCAAGGGTTTGCCAAAAGTTCCCAATTTCAACTTAAAACATGATGAATGTTCATGAACACAACATGTATGGGTTTTTCTTGTATCAAACTTCTCAAAACATGATCAAACACCACAAAACAACTTGAAACTTGATGATTTCCCCAAATGAAGATGAATTTCAAACATGCATGAGAGAATTCTTGGAGTTCATGCTCAATTTGTGAGAAAATGTACATGCATGCATGAATTAACTCTAAATTCAACATCTTGGGTCCAATTCTTGTACACAATCACAAATTCTTCTTGAAATGATCTACTTGATGGTTAAAAGTCATAATTAAGTCTTAAGTCCTTACCTAGAGTCTTGAATTACTCTTGTTCTAGCACAATCTTTGACCAATTCAAACTATAGCCTTCAATTCTTCTTCAATCTCTTCCTTTCTCTCTCTAGAATTATGCTCCCTCTCTCTCTAAAATGTTTCACCATATTTTTCCACTCAAGGAAGATGAAAGAAATGAGCTCAAATGAGCTTATATCTCAAATATATGATTATGGTGCTAAAACACATTAATTAGAAAATTAGGCTAACCAAACATGACTTAATTAATCAGACTGAATCAATTTTTAATAAAATTTGCCATATGGTTCTAAAAATTCCAAATAACATATCGGTGTAGTCAATTTCGGTTTCGGGTGCCGATAAGGCTTTTAATTTACATATTAAAGTGGAATTCCAAACATATATTTTTATAAGTAACAGATAGGAGGCCAAATATCATGCAATTTACATATTAATTCCACAATTCATTTGATCCACTCAATTAGCATCTTTAATCACTGATTAGTAGCTAATTACGAGTCAGGGTTATTGCAACTACCCTCCTAGTACTTTTGCAGACCTGCAAATATACTAGAAGTTCTTAAAGACCGCTCGAGCGAACTGACCAAAATCTGGGCAAAGTCTCCTTTGAAAAATGGACTTCCAACCTGTTCCAAACGCAACAATGGCATCCAAATAACCAAACTCGATCAAGAATAGGATGAATAAAGGTATGAACAACCATTTAACACAATGAATACTGGATCCAAAACAAGAAACAAGTCGGGTCTAAACCAAAATCGGTATATGATAAGCCCCAATATAACCTTCTGACTGCTCTTGAAGTTGCTGCAGTTTTAGTAGGTGGAGAAAAAACTGAAAATTTAAGACCAAGAGATATCATTGTTCAATCAACCAGTGGTCACCTCCTAAATATTCTAAACATTGCTAGATACTATGACCCATTACAATGTCCTTTGTTGTTATCCTATGGCTCATATGGATGGGATGTAAATACTCAAAGTAATAATGACAGAAAAGTAGCATGTTGCGATTTCTATGCTTATATGCTATAGGTGATGACATAAACATAATACATAAAAATAAAATAAAAATTAGTAATCGATAATTATTTCATACAAATGCCTTACCTTCAATTGTTTATAATTATTCAAATATTACCAACTCAGATTCGCCCTTGTGATCAATATCTTTTTCTTCGAGGAAGTCGCCTTTTACGGCAATTTGTCATAGATAATTACGTGAGGATTGAGTCTCACAAATTAAGATGGATACATACTCATCAAAATGACATTCGAGCAGATTTTTATAAAGGTATACTAGATGCAGTACATGTTAGCGAAAATTATAGAGGTAAAATTTATCACTTATGGTAGTATAACTACACGCGTACATATTTTTTATATTTATATAACATTTTTATTACATCAAAATATTTTTTAGGTAATGTTGGTTGTAGAAAAATATTACCTTTATCATTTATTGGTAGCCCACGAAACATTATCAACGATATCAAGATGCAATGGCCTTGGTCCAAAAGTATGGAAAACCTAATCTTTTCCTTACAATAACCTGCAATTCAAATTGGCCTAAAATTAAAGCTGAGTTGTTACCTAGACAATCACCACATGATCGCCCTGATTTGTTGACAACAATATTTCATTCAAAATTTGAGAAGATGAAAACTGATATTCTGACAAAACATGTACTCAAAAAGTTCTAGCATACGCATATGTTATTGAGTACCAAAAAAAGAGGCCTACCACATGTCCACATGGTTATTATATTAGATGAAAATGACAAGTTACATACTCCTGACAATTATGATAACATTGTCAGAGCTAAAATTCCAGACAAGAGATTGAAACCTGCATTATATAGTGCAATTCTAAAACACATGATACATGGCCCATGTGGAATGTACAATGAACGATCAGCATGCATGACAAATGGTCGGTGCAAAAGACGTTTTCTAAAACCATTTTCTCCAATCACTACACTTGGAAATGATTCATATCATGTTTATCGAAGAAGAGAATGAGAGTCAATTTCATTAGAGAGTAGTGAAAGAGTTATAGTAGATAATAGTTGAGGTGCATGCACTGCACCACCTATTATTTCTGTATGGATATTTCCGAGAGCCTAACATGTTTTTCTATATATACTTTACCCCCTCTATATACATTTCTGAGGGCCTAACATGTTTTTGAGAAGGAAAATTCTTAGAAAATATTTCTCTCTCTGTACGTTGCAACCTATACATACCTTACCTAGACTTCTTATACAAATTTTTGAGGTCTCTTTGTTGAGGTTCTTGAGCTTGCATCTTAGCTCTTGAGGGTGTGAAATTGGTGGTTTATAATTCAAAGGGTTACTCCTCTTCAAGAGGTACAACTCCAAGTTTCTTTCCCGTATTTATTTACCATCATTTATTGTTGTTGTTGTACTGTTTTTCACCTGTGTTTATGGGCTAAAACTTATGATTTAAGGCCATTAAAGGTAGAGGGGTTGTCCACCTTTCTTTGAACCTTGCTTCCTAAGCTTTTACCCTTGTGTTTCCAACCTTTTCATCAACTTTTTTTTGAGCTTTTTATCACTGATTTTCAAAGGTTTTCAAAGGCTAAAACAAGTGATTTTGAAGTCCCAAAAATGGAGGGGTTAGCCACCGCTCCTTTGGCCTGTTTACTAGGTTAATTTCTCCATTATTTTAGCTTACTCTTTTAGCTTTTTGTATATTAATTTTAGTACTGTTTTTAGGTTTTTTAGGACTATTTTAGGTTGTTTATTTCATTTATGTTTTATATAGCATGCTTGTAGTGTAGTTGTCCTCATAGGTTTGGTGGTTTAGGCCTTAGCTACCAACCTATTTGAGTTGATAGCATTTATTTCATACTTTTCATACTTGTGTTCATATGTAATCACCTCTGCAACCTCCTTCCTTTGTTGGGTTTTATTTCTTCGAGAAATGCTTCAACCGAGTGTTGTTTAAGCTTGAAAAATGAACCATTCAATGCTAAATGGTTTAATCTCTTCAAAGATTCATTACCAGGGCATTACCTTTTTCTCATGCCCAAGACTACTTCTTGTTTGACACTCTTCTCCATTTAGTGGACTCAATTATCATTTTTGGATTAAAATGACTAAAGAATGGAAAGGTAATTTAAAGAGGTAATAAAATTGGAGTAAAAGTGGAACAAGATAATAAAATCAAGTTTGGGGTTCAATCGGACTTTAATTGAACCCATTGAGTCTTGAAGCATTTCATACCCTTTAGTGATGCAAATGGCTCAAAATTCATGGTCAACCACTTCCCTTGATCAATTCCATGATAGGGAGGAGGTTTTGTTGGTCTTTCACTATCATTTATTAAAATCTTGTCCCTTGATTCATAGATCATTACACAATCATTTTGCGCCAATTGATGATTTACGAATCAAGCCTACTCCTTCTTTGATTTGTTTGATAATAAGAAGAGGTAGGGTGGACAAACATCTCCTAAAAATATTCTGTTTGTGCTCTGTTTCATATCTGTTGTAGCAGGGCAATACCAAACATTAGTGGCCAGCTGGCCACCTTTACTGTACGGCCGACCACTTCTACTGGCCGGATGGCCACATTTTTCAGCCAGGTAGTGTTATTTTTCCTGCAAAACAGAGCAGAGGCTGAGGTGGAAATTAGCGCAATTTTTTGACTACGCTATAGAAGCATTCTGGCAGCAAAACAGAGAGCATTTTCGGGTGGAAATCCGCACACATGCATGAGTCATCCCTTATTTTTTGGGGCCCATAATAGTTAATTTACCGAGTTTCGTATTGTGCTTAATTAACTGAATCCTAATAGCTAGCAAAATTGTGTTGTAATTAATGAGTTAGGTGTGGTAGCTAGTTAATCTTAATTTGTAATAATTAGCTAGTGTATTTAGTTTATTTCATTTGGTTTGTAATAGCTAGGTAATTTGTAATAATTAGCAAGGACATTTATTCTAACCCTTTTGTATGAGGGCAAATATGTAATAATGTGTATGTCTTTCAATCCCATGTCTTTCTCTTTTTTATTTACTCGCTTATGGTGGATAGTGTAGAACATCACATTCCTTTTAGCATTTTCCAAGATTTGTATCCATATGTCTTGCATGCATAAGGTTCATTTCATCATTCTAACAAACATTATTATTTATTACTTTTTGAAAAGGTGCTTACACCGCATGCTATCAAATTGATTCACATGCCATATTAGTAGCTGAGCCTATTTAAGTTGCATATTGCATGTGTTGCACTAGTCATTTGCATAGTTAGGGGCATGTATATTTTCTAACTCTTTTATTTCTTTCAGCTTGCTTTGGAGTACGAGTTGTGCACTTATTGCTTTAGTATAACGCATGCGTGTGATTGTTACCATATCAAGCATGATTACCATGAGGCTAAGTGCTTACTTGATCTATCTCTTGAATGCCTGTAGATCAAGGCTAATTGCTCAACTTGGGATGATTTGATCAAATGTATGTAAGAGATCACTTTTTCAAGTGGTACATATTCAAAACAATTTTCAAACAAACATAGAATCAAGTGTTCCAACTTTTGTAAATTAGTCTATATTTGTGTGCGTCACATAGTAAAAATAGCCTAATAATTGGAATAAGAACATATAATGTAAATAAGAATCACATCATGATTAGTAGAGGCCGATCTTTGATCGGGCAAGTGGGATGCTCAATTCATGACCTTCCCCTCTGGTACCTAAATTCTTGAGCTTGGATACTTTGGTGATGACGGATAAGTGGCCTTTGGCACGAGTCTCGGGTTTCCTAAATTTTTCAAAAATATTTAGGTAGTGATTCTGAAATCTGACAAAGTAGTTCATTTTTGACATTTTGATTCAAAATTGACTTTCGAAAAGATTTGCCGGATTTGGACTCATTTGTGTTTATCTATTTCACATTGCACTTATGAAATCAAATTCAAAACCACGGCAGTCCAAACTGTAGGGCTAGTCGTATTCGAAAGGAGCATGAAAGGCAAGCTATAGATTGTCATATCAATGTTGAAATTTATAACTGTGTTACATGTATCAAGTACTTATACAAATATGATTATTAGAGTCATTAGAAGTTCGTTAAAACCCTAATTATGATGAAGCACAACAGTTTATAGATGAAAGATGGGTTTGTGCTCTAGAAACATTGTGAAAAATATTCAAATTTTCAATGACCAAAATGACTCCTAGCGTGAAACATCTCCAAATGCATTTACCAAATAAGTAGCAAGTGAGGCTTTATACATTCCAAGACATTACAGATATTAATTTAGGAGATGAATACTATTCCAGACAATACTTATCCAATTATTTCAATTAAATATTGATAATGAAAGTGCAAACCATTACTTATATCAGGAGATCCCTCAACACTATAGATGGTACAACAGAGAAAAGATTTGGCAACGGAGATTGACCCGTCAGAGAGTAATTGATAGAATTTACATAGTTTCACCATCTAAAAAAGAGAGATTTTATTGAAAACTTTACTCGATCATATTAGATGGCCAAAATCATTTGATCATTTGTTAATAGTTGACGAAATTGCATATCTAACTTTCAAACAAGCAGCTGAACATCATGGTTTCTTGGAGCGCGATGAAAGCATACAACAATATTTTTTAGAATCTACAACCATGCACACAATTTTGATATACTGTGCGCCAACAGGGGTTCGAAGTTTGTGGGATGGAATCTACTCTTATTTGATTAAAGATTACATATCTTCAACCAATATGAGTAATATGTATGTCTTTAATAAAATCCTTTAAGATGTAAATCGTCCACTGCAACAACATAACAAGGATATATCAGAATATGATTTGCCTGAAATGACAATAAGTTTTGATGATAATTCAACAATTCCAAAGGTCATACAAGATGAACTTTCTATTGTAACTCCTCAAGAAGATTTGAATTCCATTGCCACGTTGAATAGCGATCCACGCCATGTATTTAATTTAATAGTGGGAGTTGTCGAATGTAATGAAAATGAAATTTTCTTTATGGATGGCCTAGGAGGAACTGGAAAGAAATATTTATATCGAGCACTGTTGGCTTTAGTAAGAAGTCAAGGTCAAATTGCTATTGTAACAACTTCAGAAATAGCAGCTACACTCTTGTTGGATGGAAGGACAGCTCATTCAAGATTTAAAATCCCATTAAATTTAGAGGTTTTGTCTGTGTGTGTTCCATTACCAAACAATCAGATTTGGCAGAACTAATTAGAAGTGCGGTAATCATCATTTGGGATGAAGCAACGATGACGAATCGCTATGCTTTTGAAGTTTTGAACTGAACATTCATAGATATTACTGGTGTTGATTCCTCGTTTGGTGGCAAGATCATGGTGTTTGGTGGTGATTTTCGTCAAGTACTTCCAGTTGTCCCAAAAGTTACAAAAGCTGAAACTATTGCTGCATTTATAGTGAAATTGCCTTTATGGAGTTACATTCAAATCCTTCGTCTAAAGCAAAATATGCACTCCATAAATTATCAACAATTTGGTTTTTTTTTTTTACATCTTGTAGATAGTGTATAACCTCTGAACACAGATGAAATGATCAAATTATCAACATCGATGGCAATACCATGGAATTGGAAAGAATCAATAGTTCAATTATTAGAAGATATTTATCCTGATATTGAAAACCATTCTTTTGGCGTAGGGCATATAGTTGGTAGGGACATAATAACTCCTCGCAATGATAATGTTGACAAGGTCAATGACAAAATCATTTAGAGATTTCTGAGACAATCAAGAGTCTACCACTCATTTGATAAAGTCAAAAATGATACAAATAATTTATATCAATAAGAGTTCTTAAATTACCCTCACATGTATTGCATTTGAAAGTTGGTGCCCCAATTATGTTTTTGAGGAATCTTGACCCTTCTACTAGTTTGTGCAATGGCACAAGGTTATTGTGTCAAGGTTTTCACGATAATTTCATAAATCTA
The DNA here is from genome assembly GCF_055761805.1 of Camellia sinensis. NCBI lineage: Eukaryota > Viridiplantae > Streptophyta > Magnoliopsida > Ericales > Theaceae > Camellia > Camellia sinensis. The sequence goes on from NC_138966.1 coordinate 23,669,210, forward strand.
GAGATTTTAACACATTTCAAAGGCACAAGAGTTTTTTGCATCACATTCGATTATAGACTCCAAAAATCATAAAACTTCCATTTGAAATGACTCGCAAACAGTTTCCAATTCACCTTAGTTTTTCTTTGACAATAAATAAATCATAAGGTTAGACAATTCCACATGTAGGCATTTACCTTCCAGATCATGTATTTAACCATGGACAGTTATATGTTTCTTTATCTAGAGGGGTGCCAGATCAGACAACAAAAGTGTTAATCATGTTGTTTAACTTTTGATGATGTCTAAATATTATTTGATAAATTGTAGTTTTGTTTTTCACATAAGTTATAATAATTTGGCACAAAATATAAAAATGTATTATATTATTTTGATACATGTTGCACTAAATTCAAATTTATTTTACAATCATATTGTATGTACTTTGATACATATTTCCCCGAATTCAAATTTATTTTACAATCATATTATATGTACTTGGATACATATTGCACTGAATTCAAATTTATTTTACAATCATATTGTATGTACCAATTACAAACATAGTTGATTTATATGGAACATCTTTTGAATATATTACATATATATATATATATATGTGTGTGTGTGTGTGTGTGTGTGTGTGTAATATATTAATACATAGTCGGTGGCGATGCGGTGCATCAAATATATATATAGTCAAAGTTTTGAATATTGTAATATATTAAGTATAATATTCAACTTGCCTGCAAAAGAAAAAAGTGTGCTGAAGTTTGACTTCAAGGAGTGCCACACATAATGATGGAGCGTCTTCTGTCTCCTCGTAATCCGAAGAAGTCTACCTTTCCAACGGATATATTTAAGTATAAATATAAGTGTTTTGTGTGGGGGGAAAAAAAAAAGAACTTAAAGAGAAAAAAAAAATTTGTGCTCCAAAATTGTGATTGTATTTTTTACTCTGCTCTCTCACTTTCAGATCTAAGTGTTGTCTTTGTTCTTACACTTTCATATCTACTCTTTGTGAGAGAATTATTGTAAAAGAGGGTTGAAGTACCTCTTATTTTTATTCATTATTTTGTGAGAAAATTTTGTGAGGGTGAGGCATTTATTGTTGAGTGAGACTTAATAGATAAAAGTAAGACCTGTGTAAAACCCATAAGCTTGGTGAAGCCTTCGTGGTATATTGATTCATTTTGATAGTGAAGAAATTCTCGAGAAGGTTCCTTGGGGAGTAAATGTAGGTCTGGCATGCTGAACCACTACAAATCTCAGTGTTTGATTTTCTCTCTCTATCTCTCTTACTTTTATATTGATAATTATTGTTCTATTTTTTATTTGTTAAAATTTAAATATTGTGTTTATTATTTTTTAATATTGCATAAATTATTTTTAATAATCTAATTCACCGCCTCTTGGGTTGCATACCTGGAATAATAATTGGTATCAAAGTAATAACTCTAGCTTTTGTGACTTAACCATCTTAGAGTAGATTATGGCAACTCCTAACTATTCTTTACCTGAGGGACAAGCATCCAATGGACCACCATTGTTTAGTGGTACCAATTTTAGCTACTGAAAAACTAGGATGACCATACACATACAATCTAATGATTATGAGTACTGAAAAATTATTTGTAATGGTCTAAAAATTCCTACCAAAATCATAGATGGCCAAAATATACCAAAACCTGAAGATAAGTGGGTTGAATCTGATACAAGAATGGCTCAAGTCAATGTTAGAGCCACAAATATGTTGTATTGTGCCTTAGATGCCAACGAGTACAATAAAATTTCTACATGTAAGACTGCAAAAGAAATTTGAAATAAACTCATAGTGACTCATGAAGGAACAAACCAAGTTAAAGAGTCTAAAGTTAGCTTGCTAGTCCATAATTATGAACTTTTTAAAATGAAACCTGATAAAATTATTACTCAAATGTTTACTCGTTTTACTAATATTATAAATAGTTTAACATTTCTTGGTAAAATATATACTAATGCTGAAATTGTAAGAAAAATGCTCATGTCATTACTTAAGAGTTGGGAGACAAAAGCCATTGCCATCACAGAAGCCAATAACTTATCAAGGCTAAGTCTGGACGAACTAATGAGATCTCCTTACACATAAACTCATCATGAAAGAAAGTGATGAAGAAGAAGACAACAAGAAAAAGAAGGGAATAGCTTTCAAAACCACTGTTACTTGTGAAGAGGAGGATCATGAAAATTCAGAATTTGATGATGAAGAAATGGCCTTCTTAATAAAAAGGTTCCTAAAATTTATGAAAAAGAATCAAGGAAGAAGAAAAATTTTCAAAAGACATTTTAACAAAGGAGAATATTGTAGAAAAGATTTTATAAAATGAGAAAATAATAAGAAAACTGAAATCATTTGTTATGAGTGTAACAAGCCCGGTCACATCAAAATCGGTTGTCTGGAAATTAAGAAACAATAAAAGAAAGACAAAAGAAGAGCAATGATTGCTACGTGGGGAGATAGCGACAAAAGCGATTCAACAAATGACAACAACAATAATGAAGTTGCCAACTTATGTCTAATGGCATTTGGAGATGATGATGAGGTAAATAATGAGTCTTATTCTTTTGATGAATTACAATCTGCATTTGAAGAATTGCATGATGAATTTCGAAAACTTGGCCTTAAAAATATTGCACTTAAAAAATTACTTTCAAATTCAACAAAAGAAAATGAATCTTTATCTAATAAAATTAAAGAGTTACAAAAAGATTTTTTAAAGATAAAAGAAGAAAATGAAATTTTGAAATCAAAAGAATCTACTATTTTAAAAAAAGGAACTAAATGATTTAAAAATTGAAAACGATTCTTTAAAAAAAGGAGAAAATTGCTTTGAATAAAAATATAGAAGAATTGCATAATACTCTTTCAAAATTTACTCAAGGAAGAGACACTTTGGATAAAATTCTTAAAAGTCAAAATTGTACATTTGGAAGAGCCGGAATAGGGTATAAACCTTTTTCAAAAGAAAAACTTTCAAAAATGGTTTTATTTATGCTTTTTCTATACACTCACATCTCACATGTCATTTCTGTGGTAAAAAATGTCATATTTCACCATCATGTTCTATTAAAAGAAATCCTTTTAATAAAAAATATATGGGTTCCTAAAAATATTTCAACTTTGTCAAATTCTAACTTTTACGGATCCAAGAATATATCGGCACTAATAGAAAAATCAAATTTTTGTAGGTATGTTTCAAGACAAAATCCAGCAACGATAGATGGTATCTCGATAGTGCATGCTTAAGGCATATGATCGGAAATAAAGTTATATTCGCCACACTTCAATCAAAGGATGACGGATATGTAACCTTGGGCGACAATAGTAAAGGAAAAATCATTGATGTAAGTAGTATTGGTAAAAATTCTTCTCCTATTATAGAAAATATTTTACTTGTTGAAGGTTTAAAACATAACTTACTTAACATTAGTCAATTATGTGATAAAGATAAAAGAGTTATTTTTGAGAAAACTCACTGCACAATTGAGAACACCAAAAATAATAAATGTTGTTTGTAGGACATAGATATGAGAATGTATATGTGTTTGATTTGCATAACTTGTCTTCTCATTTTGATGTTAAATGTTTATCTGCAATAAATGAAACTGGTTGGTTATGGCATAGAAGATTAGGACATGTTCATTTAGATTTAATTTCAAAACTTTCAAAAAATGAGTTAGTCATTGGTTTGCCTAAAATTAGTTTTGAAAAAGACAAACTTTGTGATACATGCCAACTTGGAAAACAAACTAGAATTTCTTTTAAATCTAAAAATACCGTTTCAACTACTAGACCGCTTCAACTCTTGCATATTGATTTATTCGGACCATCTAGAACATTAAGTTTAGGAGGAAAATCGTATGCTCTTGTTTGTGTTGATTATACTAGATATACATGGGTATTATTTTTAGCACACAAAAATGAAGCCTTTTATAATTTCTCAAAACTTTGTAAAAGAATTCAAAATGAAAAAAATCTTAATATTTGTAGTGTTGGATGTGATCATGGTAGAGAACTTAAAAATGATGATTTTATTATGTTTTGTGATGACCTAGGAATAGATCATAATTTCTCGGCTTCTAGGACTCCTCAACAAAACAGTGTCGTTAAAAGAAAAAAAATAGAGCTCTTAAAGAAATGGCCCATACTATGCTTTGTGAGAATAATTTACCTAGATATTTTTTGACTGATGCCATTTACACTGCATGCCAGGGACAGAGCCAAAGAAGGCCCAGGGGGTCACACGCCCTCCCTTAATTTTGCATTTTTTTAGCTTTTGTTTTTGTTTTGTGGTTATATACAAAATGTATTCTTTTTATTTTCTTAACATTTTCTTTGGCTAAGGATTTATTATATTATTCACAATGAGTAGTTATTTGATACTTTGGGAATATTATGTGGTATTGTTTATGTAGTAGTCTAATCCAGTAAGAAATCTTATGGATTGAATATAATTAACTCATTATTTTCAGGTAGTTGACAAACTACTTAGTGTGATTTGTGATTTCTCATACTTTGAGCATTACATAGGCAATGTCATATGGTACTCTAAGACTATGTAATAATTTTCATTCAAAACACATCATTTATAAGCAATATCATCTCTTCAATATTTTCTGTCAAATAAAAATCAAATATATTTTATAATAATTTGTGCTATAAATTATGTGTTTTTATTTTCTAAAATTAGGAATTTTGATCTATAATTTTTTGTGCTAAAATTACAAAGTTACACCATCTCGCACCGACCTATTACACATTATTATAGAATTTTGATTTGTTCCTATTGTTAATGATTTTTAATTTCTTATGCTTAAATTTAGCTCATAAAATTATTATTATCTTAATGTTGATCATGATTTTTTTTTAAATAAAAAATTGTAATTAATAAGTGCCCTTCTAACTTAATTTCCTGGCTCCGCCACTGCTGCATGTTATGTTGTAAACCGTGCCATGATTAGACATATTCTTAAGAAAACCCCTTATGAACTTTGGAAATATAGAAAACCTAATATTAGTGACTTGCATACTTTTGGTTGTAAATGCTTTGTATTGAATAACAATAAAGATAACTTAGGAAAATTTGGTGCTAAATCGGATGAAGCTGTATTTCTTGGTTATTTGAATTCTAATAAAGCTTATAGACTATTCAATAAAAGAACTTTACTTGTTGAAAAATTTGTACATATTGCCTTTGATGAATCTAACAACGTTGTTTCTAAGAATCTTGTCACACCCTCAAAATAATACATATGAACCCAACATTCATGACATCCATAGCCATAAGAGAATAACACATATTTCCATTTATCATAGTATTTAATACAAAAAGTGTTACATGTTGACAACAAAAGTAAATGCCCTTCAGGCTTACAACTTTCCAAGTCAACACTTGGTAAAAAAGAGAGTTCTAACTCTAAACACATTAAGCCCTTGGCTTGAATTTACATGTAACACCAAAAATAACAAAACAACCAAAAGAGTCTTTAACTCCCAAAACCTTCCAAGCTAAGGCCTTGGAGGCGGCATATCACCTGTACCTGAAAATGATGTCCCATATAGGGTGAGCCAACACCCAGTAGAGATATGCTAAACATAATATGAACGATAACTAAAACATTAGCCTTTGATAAATGTTTTACTCATATAAACAGACGTACATCTCTTTCATAACCAATCCATATTCACAGATATATGTATATCAATCCTTTTTCATTTCATTATCCAAACCAATTCATAGATGTGGTTCTCTATTCATCCAGACAGTTCATAATGAGACTACTACTCATGTTAACAATATTCTGATCATAATCACTTAATATGAGACTACAACTTACATTATTCATACTTCAACACTTCAATTCATCTACGTTATGCAAATGCAATCAAGATTTCGGGACTTTCACCCTGAACACTCCGGCCAACTTAGTTATCAATGGAGTCCATCCCCTATCTTCTCCCAGACAGGTTTGAGAGTACATCCTCTATCTCCTCTCAAACCATGAAGAGCATCCCCTATCTCCTCCCAAACAAGATACATATGCAATGTATTTAAACACTTATCATATACAATGATCAAGCAAAGCACATATTCAATGTGTTATTCCATCAGTCATATTCAATGACATACTCAATTGATTAGTTTTAATTCACCTAATCATCATGCAGTGTCTACAACAATTAAGACTATCCTCCACCGATAGCCCAAAACAATTATTTCTAAACAGATAATAAATTCATCAAAAAAATAAATTACCAACATTTTCATAGGCGAATGATTAATCAATCCAACTACACCATTCCATCTCACAATTGCCCAATTTCATTATTTCCCAACCAATTTCACATTCCCATAATTAATTTCATTAATTACACCAACAACCCGACTAAGCCCAACCAAGGCATTTTCCTTTTTTTCTCAACATTGACCTAAAGGTCCAAATATCACCAATAAACATCAATAACCTCATTTTAAGACTCAAATACACATGTGTAGTCCAAAAGGAACAAAACCCCTCATTATACATTTCAAGTTTTGAAACCCTGACACCCAAAATTTCCCAACTTCAACATTAAATCAAAAGGACTACATGTTTATGTCAAAGACCATAAATATGAGTAGTTATCCCTACCTCAAATTTCGTAGCTCAAAGGAGAAGAAGGTGAAAACCCAAGATGCTCCAAACACCAACTTTTTCGGATCAAAACAATGATCACGCCGAGTGCCACGCTTTATACAAAGGAACTAGGGTAAAAGATTACTAGAACTAGATGTATTTGTAGAGAGAAAATGTAGTCTAGACAGAGAAGCTCTCAAAATAGGGTTTTGGAGTGCTTTAGAGAGAGAGAGAGAGTCAAAGAAAAGTGATCCAAAAAACTTCTTCTCGGACTGACATACATCACAGTCCGCTCGAGCGTGGAACGCCCCGCTCGAGCGCCAGACACAGACTCCCGCTCGAGCATAGAAAGCGCCGCTCGAGCATGGGATACACTTCCAGAAGTTCTTCTTACGATGGTCCCCACTCGAGCGTGAAAGTGGACGCTCAAGCATCCGATGTCCTGCAAGAAAAATACTGGAGACTGAAGAATCCCGCTCGAGCGTCAGACTGCCCGCTCGAGCAGAGAAGCAAATGCAAAAGAGCCTGCTCGAGCTTGAAAAGCCCCGCTCGAGCTTGAAAAGCCCCGCTCGAGCGTGAAGGCCAAAATCTGGGCATAAACTATTTGTTTCTAAACACAACCAACCTGTTTCAAACTTGCCCAACACAACCCAAAACTCAAATACAAAGAGTAAAGGATAGAAATGCGATACAGACAACAATAATCACCCACGGAACCGAGTCCAGGATACAATAAACAATGAAGGAAAAATCAGGATCGCTATAAATCTTGTAAGTGATGATCCTGTAGAAACACATCCAAGAATGGAGAGCATTTACATAACAAATTAAGAAAACCCATCTCCTGAACAAAAAGAAGAAATCACAATGAAAAATCTTCAAAAAAAAATGTTCATTTAGAAAACGAATCAAATCTACCAAAGGAATAGAAGTATGCTCATGGCCACCCTAAAGACCTTATCATAGGAGATGCAGCAGAAAGTACAAAAACTCGTATCTCTATTAGAAATGTTTGTAGTAATTTAGCATTTGTTTCACAAATTGAACCAAAATCATTTTTAGAAGTTGAAAATGATGAAAAATGGATTTTAGCAATGCAAGAAGAATTCAATCAATTTGAAAGAAGTGAAATTTGGTTTTTGACCTCTCGACCTAAGGATCATCTCGTAATTGGTACAAAATGGGTTTTTTTAAATAAAATGGATGAATCTAGAATTGTTACTAGAAACAAAGCTAGATTGGTAGCCCAAGGTTATAATCAAGAAGAGGGCAATGATTTTAATGAAACTTTTGCACCGGTTGCTAGACTTGAAGCTATTAGAATGTTATTTGTTTTGCATGTTTTAAAGATTTTTAATTATATCAAATGGATGTTAAAAGTGCTTTTTTAAATGGTTACATTTCGGAGGAAGTCTATGTTGAACAACCTCTCAGTTTTGAAAATCATAAATACCCGAATCATGTTTTCCAACTTTCAAAAGTTTTATATGGTTTAAAACAAGCTCCTAGAGCATGGTATGTGTGGGAGCCGAATAAAGGGCAGAGTCAGAAGCGTACGCTTCGAAGGATGGAAATTTGTTCAACTCTAATCTGCACGGTTAGGAGGCCGATTACAATTAACAGGCCGAATAACTATGGGGCCGAATAAACAAGCGGTTTGAAAGCGGAAAGTGGACCAGGCCCCGAGGCCCTGTAAACGAGTATAAATAGAGGAACAACAGTCAAAGAAAGGTACGTGAGAACTATGGAGCTTAACTTAGAACATAAGTAATCTTGAGTGCAGAGACTAACTTGCCCGTCGGAGTGCTAATTCCGGCACCCCCGATCGGAGTGTTTATTCTTTTTCAGGTGACCAGAAGAGGATCAATAGCGTCTCCCAAGATCAAAAGAGTATTTCCAAACCATATCCCCACAATTGGCGCCGTCTGTGGGAATACTCAAACACATCCATGGTGGGCGTAACGGAAACCCTCCGATAGTCACTGATGAAAACACGCAGAGAGATGACCTCACTCTAACAAACATGCTTGGACTGGAGACTATCCCTGCAAGACGCGCTTTGAACTTCGCCTCACCCTCGACTCCAGAGCATGAGGCAATGCAAGCGATCATGGAACAAGCAAAGCAAAATGAACAGAGGTTGGAGAACAAGATCGCAGAGAACGAACGTCGCCATCAGGATTTGGCCTTGGAAGTGGCAAAGTCCAAGCAAGTTGTACGCCAAGATCCGGAACGAGCGGTGAGGGCAGGTGGTTGTAGACACCCCATTTTTGACCGACCTTGAGACTCAGATGTCACCAGTTGAGCACTTGGTGATATTGCATGTTGTGCTTGTTCAGAAGTCTCAGAGTCGCGGCTGCGAGCCCTGCCTCCGGACTTCCGAACCCTCTTCTGTGCCTTGCCTCGGTTTGCGAACCAGACTCAGTTTTCTTGGTTTCTTTTCCTGAGGGAAGGGAGAGGTCCCGTAGACCATCTCTCAATGTCCGTAGGCTACATTTTGTGGCCGTAGGCCATTTTTCCCATTTCGGAGCCCGGTTTCCGGTTTTTCGGGACCGTTGGCCGTGTGCCTCGGTTCGGGACCGCTTAACCATCTCCGTTTGCTCTAAATTTTTGCATACATCTTATTTACCCCCTTTTGAGGGACACTGGGGTCTGAGAAACCCACTTCGTGGCCGAACGCCACTTTCGATGCTTAACAGCCCATTTTCGGGACCCCGAACTGCGTGTTTTGGCCCCCGAGCATTCGTTTTGCATCGGTTTTCGTTCATTTTTGGCAGGTGCCTCTGTTTCATCACCAGGGAGGTCACTGGAGGGTGGGAGGCCAGCAATTATCTTGGCAACCAGTTATGTTCCATTTTCGCCCTCCGATACCCGTTTTTTTCGCACTTCCGGGCCAATGTTGAACACCTTGGAGCCATTTTCTTCAAACCCAAACCAAATATTTGTGATATACACACATGGGAGGATCCTAAAAGTTCATGGCCGGCCACTAATGTTTCTTGACCCTTTTGAACCCCTCCTTCCGAGCCAATGTTGAACACCCTTGGGCCACTTTCTTGAACTTTGAACCACATATTTGTGTTGTACACACATGGAAGGACCCTAAAAGTTTATGGCCGGCCAGAAATTCCAGTTGACCCTTTTGAACCCCTCTTAAAAATGGCATGTTCTCTCTCCTGTTTTAGAGTTTCCAAATTCGAACCACAGGGTTGTGATGAGGGGACCCGGGAGGCCACCTTTTTGTGGTGGCCGGCCACTATTTGAACTTGGCCTTTTTGACCCCTAGCCGGCCGGCTAGGGGTGGTGGCCGGCCGGCCACCTGCAACAAAAATACCTGGCCGGCCATGATCCTCACACTGTTCACTTTACAGCTGTACAGCTGTTTCCCCCAGAAAATATCTATATCCGGGGGATATTTTGTGGGGGGAACAAGAGCCTCAATTCCATCCACTTTGGCCTAGGGTCTTCTCTCCCTCTCTTGCATAGATTTCTGGCCTCCCAACTCAAGAAAGAGGGTTAGAAGGATTGGTTGGAGCATATACATACATATCACCCCATTTCCTTCAAGTTTTGGGCTCCATTTCTTCATCATCTTCAAGCTCTACCATCACCACTCCATTTCGGCAGCAAGGGGAGGAACTCCAGTAGCTTAGAGTCATCAAAGTTGGTCCAAGGAGCAACAAAAGCATTGGTCTTCAAGGGTGAGTAGCATTCCCCCCCTTTTTGGTCCATTTCTTGCACCATTTATAAGCCATACATTCTTATTGATTTGAGCTCCGACCAAAACTGAAAAGGTCATTTTTTTGAGCTCATTTTCTTGTTTCATTAAGGGCTCAACCCGGTTTGAGCCCTCCATATTGCACTTGCTTCAATATCCTCCTTGAATGCCATTTTCTTGCATGCTTTGGCAGCCTATCATGCTTCTGTTTTTGGTCTTTTTACAGGCCTAGAAATAGTCTTTTTTTGACCTTTTTAACATGTTTCATTAAGGGTCTTTGGCTGTTTGGTGAATATTTTGTAGACTTTGTGTTATAGCCTCTTTTGAGCCTCATTTTGCATTGCATTTCTAGCATGTTTGTATACTGTTTTGGAGTTTTTACAGTTCAGTAAATATGCTTATTTTTGGTCCCTCTTCAATGTTGTAGAAGGGAATTTTTCAGTTTGGACTGTGCATATACCACTTGCCTCTTTGGCCACCTTTTGGCCCTTTTTCTTGCATGGGAGTGCAGCCATACTTGTGTTTGTTTTTGAGGTTTTTACAGTTCTGTAAAATGTCTTATTTTTGGCCCCTCTTCAATGTTGTTGAAAGGCCCTAACCTATTTGGAGTCAGCAGCTGTGAGTTGCTTCATAATCTCATGTTTAGGGCCATTTTTGCATGCCATTGTTGCCCTATCTTTGCTTACTGTTTGGCCATGATTTGTACTGGAAAAATGCTTATTTCGGGGCTGCCTCGCTTCTGTCTTTTCATTGCATGTTCATATTGTGCATGGTTGGTATAGCTATAGGCCATTTCGGGTCCCAAAATTCATGTTTCGGGACTATTCCATGCATCGGGTGTGTTTTCGCCTCATTTCGGGGCTGTTTTCTCCCACATTTCATTGCTGAAAATCCATTAACATGTTTATATGTCATTTCCATGCCATTGCATTGTGTATGTCATCGCCTCGATTTGCGTGCCCGTGCGCACGCATTTCGAGGCACTTCATTTTCATCCATCGGCCTCTTATGTGAGTGCGGCTGAGGCTCTCTCATGTTAGTATAAGTCCATGTTGCATTCTATATGTCATTTCCATGCCATTGCATTGCGTATGTCATCGCCTCGATTTGCGTGCCCGTGTGCACGCATTTCGAGGCACTTCATTTTCATCCATCGGCCTCTTATGTGAGTGCGGCTGAGGCTCTCTCATGTTAGTATAAGTCCATGTTGCATTCTATATGTCATTTCCATGCCATTGCATTGCGTATGTCATCGCCTCGATTTGCGTGCCCGTGTGCACGCATTTCGAGGCACTTCATTTTCATCCATCGGCCTCTTATGTGAGTGCGGCTGAGGCTCTCTCATGTTAGTATAAGTCCATGTTGCATTCTATATGTCATTTCCATGCCATTGCATTGCGTATGTCATCGCCTCGATTTGCGTGCCCGTGTACACGCATTTCAAGGCACTTCATTTTCATCCATCGGCCTCTTATGTGACTGTGGCTGAGGCTCTCTCATGTTAGTGTAAGCCCATATCATATTTCTCTATCATTTGCATTGCATATGCCATTGCCTCGTTTTGCGTGCCCGTGTGCACGCATTTCGAGGCATCTCATTTTTACAGCATAGTGCATACTAGGTTGTATCTTAGATTGCATTCTGTCATTTTCTCGATTTGCGTGCCCGTGTGCACGCATTTCGAGGCTTGTCATTCCATAGCATTGTGTATACTAGGATTGTATCTTAGTTGTATTTCATGCATGTCATGCATATTGCATCGTGTTTGGGATAGGAGTTAGCCCGGGCACGGGAAACGAGCTGCATTTCGTACTCCGAGTGACGGAATGTGTCTCAATTCCCTAGTCACCGACACTTCGGATCATCCATGATGGAGTTAGGTTTTAGCTGTGTTTTTATGTGCATTCATCCCATATTAAATTGTACATTTTGACTCCTCGGCCATCATGCCTCGGTATGCGTGATTGGTGGCACGAGGATCGAGGCATGCATATATTTGTGAAAATACATTGCTATGCCCCTTTTCTGCTCTCTATTGCAGCAAAATGAAGAATCAGCAACTTTTCGGAGTCTGGCACGCTTTCCAAGAATAACTGCTAAACATAGGCTAATTGGGGCATCCCGGTGGATTTCCACGCAAAGCAGCCTAACATACATCATTCATCAGAAGCAAGGCAGTCCCTGGCTTGCATGCCAGTTTTACAGCTTTCTTAGTTAATTCGTTAATTAATTAGGAATTTGTACATTATTCGGACTGTAATATTTGGACTGTACTATTCTTTCATTTGGGACTGTATATTTATTTGGACCCTCTGCGCGAAGGCCACAACTGTAATAAGTGTGCGTGTGTGTGTTGTATGTCTTCCAACCCCACGTCTTTCTTCCCTTTTATTTACCTGCTTATGATGGTTAGATTAGGGCATATTTTAATTAGCATACAGTATGACAGCATGTTTGCATTCATTCATCTATTTTGCATGCACCGGGCTCGGCGCATCATACTAACTGCATTTGTATTTCAATCCCAAATTGAATACATGTTAGCTGTAGCATTCCATATGCCATCTTAGAATAGCCGAGCCTGCTATAGTTGCATTTTGCATGTGTTGCATTAGGCATTTCTGTATACTTAGGATTCATGCATGATTTCTAATGAGTTTCTGTTTTGGCTTGGAGTACTCGGTAAGCTTTATGCTTTAGCATCCTTGCATGCGTGTGAGTGACTGCTATGAATAGCATGCTTACCATGAGGCTATGTGCTTATATGATATAACTGCCTGAATGCCTGTGGGTGAAGGTTGGGTTACTTAGATTGGAATAATTCATCAAATGTTTGTTTTAAGCCCACTAGATAGTGGCAAAACCATCTTTTCTAAGCCCACCTGAGGGTGGCAAAATCTGCATTTTAAGCCTACTTGCGAGTAGCAAACCATCTTTCAAATAAACAAACATGAAATGTTTTGTTCCAATTCGGGCGACCCAGTCTATACTTATATGTTGTGTGCATCACATAGTAACCTAGGCTAATAACCGGAATAAGAACACACAAAGTTTTCAAAAATAGATATCATGGTTAGTAGAGGCCGGTCTCTGACCGGGCGAGCGGGGGTGCTCACGAAGTGACCTCCCCAATCGTACCCAAGTTCCCGAGCCGAGGCAACTTTGGTGATGACGGACACGTGGCCTTAGGCAAACGAGTCAGGGTTTCCTAAATTTTCCATTAAAAAATATTTAGGTGGCGACTCTGTATCTGGCAAAGCAGTCCATGTTTGGCACTTCTTTCGAAAATCTGTTTTTTCTCAAAACGATTTGCCGGATTTGGACTCTTTGATTCAGACTTAGAACCGTGACAAATTTGAGAGTCCTGAGCTGTAGTGACCCCAATATGAACAGAACGGGACTCACCCTCCCGGGGCGTTCGGGGACGTCTACAGTGGTCGACGATCTCGAGCCCGACAACAAGACACTGATAGCGACTCTGACTCATTATCTCTAGAACCCAAGAAGAAGGGACGATCTGAAACTTCCAGTGTGGTTATGTCCAAAACCCAACACCTTCCGTTCTTCAAGTGGCCATCGAAAATGTTAGGACCTCCTGACACGAGAAGACGGGACAGATGGTGTAAGTATCACAAGGACCATGGCCATGATACTGAGAGTCGTTATGCACTGAAGGATCACCTGGAGGAATTGGTACACGATGTCCGCCTACAACAGTACGTCCGAAAAAGCAACCCAACTAAGCAATGGCCTTAAGTCAAGATTCACCTCCGCTCGGCGTGATCCACATGATATACAGCCTACCAATGTCATCGGCGGTGCATACGATTCAGTCGAAGCTTGACCTTCAAAGTCAACTCACTCTGGCTAAACGGCCCCATGAAGCTGCAAGAATTTCTTTTGATGATTCAAATCTGGCCGGAGTGACACTCCCTCACATCGATCCCTTGGTAATTGAGTTAGGCGTAAACCGATTCACCGTTGAGCACGTACTCATTGATCCGGGGAGCACATCAGAGGTTATGTATTACAAGATATTCACCAAACTCGGCTTCTCAGAATCAGATCTCTCTCCAGCTCCTTAGCCATTATTCGGCTTCAACACCAATCCAGAATACCCGTTGGGGAAAATCACACTACCAGTTCGAGCCGGCTCCAGAACAATAGACGTAGAATTCTTGGTCGTCAAGCTGCCATCGCCGTACAATCTCATTATGGGGCAAACTTGGTTGCACACCATGCAAGTTGTGCTGAGTACATATCATCAGCTGCTACGCTTTCCGACGGAGCGCGGCATTGAGCAAATCCGTGGCTCCCAGAAATCGGCACAAGCATGTTATCTCCTTGTTGAAAAAACACCAAAGGAGCTGCAAGTGAATTCTATTGAGGTGCCAGATCGAGGGAGCCTTCACGATGTTGGGCAGCTCCCAAATGAAAAGGCCACGGAAGACTTAGACCGAGTTGAAATCGATGGCAGGCCAGACAAATTCTTCATGGTCGGCGCATCCCTATATTAAGCCGACAGACAGCAGCTAATCTCTTTCCTGCTCAGCAATATCGATATCTTTGCGTGGACTCCGTATGAGATGCCGGGTATAGATCCGTCCATTTCACAGCACCATTTGAATGTTGACCCTAAGTGCAAAACGATCATTCAGAAAAGCCGGCGGTCAGTTGCAGAGCACACTGTCACCGTCGTTGAGGAGGTTGACAGGCTGCTTGAAGCCGGGGCAATCAGGGAAGTGACCTACCCTACGTGGCTCTCTAATACAGTGGTGGTGAAGAAAAAAAACAGGACTTGGCGAGTGTGCGTCGATTTCACAGACCTGAACAAAACATGTCCCAAGGATTGTTTTCTCCTACCCAGAATTGACCAACTTGTAGATGCGACGGCACGCCATCAGCGTATAAGCTTCCTTAATGCTTACAGAGGCTACCATCAGATTGCCATGCATCCTAAGGACCAAGAAAAAATTGCATTCCTCACCACAAGAGGAACATATTGCTATAAGGTTATGCCTTTTGGGCTGAAGAATGCAGGGGCAACTTACCAGAGACTGGTCACGGCTATGTTCAAGGAGCAATTCAGCCGCACTATGGAAGTGTACATTGATGACATGGTGGTCAATTCCAGAGAAGAGCAAACCGATCTAGCCGATCTAGAAGAGACGTTTGGCATCTTACGCAAATACAAAATGAAGTTGAATGTTTCCAAATGTGCGTTTGGGATCGACTCTGGCAAATTCTTGGGGTATATTGTCAACCACTGAGGAATCGAAACCAACCCAAGGCAAATCACAACAATCCTAGAACTCGGTTCCCCTTAATCGGTCAAGGAAGTTCAGAAGTTAACGGGGATGGCCGCCGCACTCAACAGGTTCATCAGTCGGTCCACAGATTACTGCCGGCAATTCTTTCATACACTACGGCAGGGCAAGGCTTTTGAATGGACCGCCGAATGCGAAGACGCTTTCAACGGCCTCAAGACCTATCTCCGCTCAGTACCACTCTTGACAACACCTGCTGCTGGTGACCCGCTCATTTTGTATCTGGCAATTTCAGACCAAGCTGTCAGTGCCGTACTGATAAAAGAAGAGTTGGGGGAGCAGTGGCCAGTGTATTATGTGAGCAAGGCAATGGTGGACGCCGAAACACGCTACTTTCCGTTGGAAAAACTCATCCTAGCCCTAGTCATGGCGGTAAGAAAACTGATGCATTACTTCCAGGGACATAGCATTGGGGTGCTAACAGATTATCCTCTCCGATCAGTACAACGAAGTGCAGAAGCATCAGGACGTGTTTCAAAGTGGGCACTTGAACTCGGCCAATACGACATTCAGTTTCTACCTAGAACCTCAATCAAGGGACAGGTGCTTGTCGACTTCGTTGCCGAATTCACTGGGGGTCTTGCCGATTTCAAGTCCGATGAGATTCGACCGAAGCCAAACTAGAGAATTTATGTTGGGGACATTTGGCAGTTGTACTGTGATGGATCATCCAATCAGCGGGGCAGAGGAGCCAGAGTTGTAATCATGGCTCCCGACGGCGCAATAATTGAGCAGGCCACCAAGCTCGATTTCGAAACATCAAATAACGAGACCGAATACGAAGCCCTTCTAGCCGATTTGCAGAATGCACATCTTCTGGGTGCTCGGCGTTTGCTTGTATTTTGCAATTCAAAATTGGTGATCAATAAGGGAGAGTACGCAGCAAGAAACGACTGTATGGCGGCTTACATGAAAACGGCCAACTCATTGCTGGAAAAGTTTGACCATCATGAATTGAACCAAATAACGCGTGATCAGAACACACATGCAGATGCCCTTGCTTGCCTAGCCTCCGCCATTAATTCAGAGATTAAACGGACCATCGAAGTAGGTTTCATCCCGGAACCGAGCATCGACCCTTCAGAGGAAGTTTAGGTCAATGTTATAGAATCTGGACCAAGTTGGATGGATCCCATTGCTGCATTTCTATCTTCCGAACAGTTCCCAGAGAACAAGAAAGAAGCGCACAAACTGCGAAACAAAGCCCTACGATACTACTTGGATCCACAAGGAAGGCTTTATAAAAAATCCCTCTCTGGTCCATATTTGGAATGTGTGCACCCTGACAAAGTCGAAGAGCTTCTTGCGGAAATACATGAGGTCAGTTGTGGTGCCCATTCTGGCGGGCGCTCTTTGGCCCATAAAGCTATAACACAGGGGTATTATTGGCCGACAATGAGATCTGATGCCAAATGTTATGTGAAGAAATGTGAACAATGCCAGAAGTTCTCCCCGTTAACCCATCTTCCTGCTAAAGAGTTGAACTCTATCACCAGCCCCTGGTCGTTTGCCCAGTAGGGGCTTGATATCGTAGGACCATTGCCGAGGGCCCCAGGGAACAAGTGATCCTTGATCATCGCCACAAACAACTTCACAAAATAGGTTGAAGCGGAGGCATTAACGCACATTTGAGATTCTGATGTCAAGCGCTTTGTGTGGAGAAATAACATAACGCTATTCGGCATTCCAAGAGCCCTTATCTCAGACAACAGCACCCAGTTTCATTGTGGCGTCTACCGAGGGCTGTGCAGCAAATATGGTATCAGGCCTTACTTTTCTACGCCGTCTTACCCACAAAGCAATGGTCAAGCCGAAGCCTCTAATAAATACATCTTGGACGGCATCAATAAGAGGCTGGAGAAAGCTAAAGGCAAATGGGTCAAAGATTTGCCGAGTGTATTGTGGGCTCATCGAACTATGCCGAGGCGATCTACTGGAGAAACACCGTTCGCTCTGTGCTTTGGAACCCAGGCGATCATACCCTTAGAGATCAGCCACCCAACCTTGAAATCTCTAGTTTTTTATATGGGCTAAAACGACATGATGCTGGCACTGGATTTGATTCTAATCGAAGAACGAAGAGATCGTGCTCTTGCGTCGATGGCACGGTACCAACAACAGCTCGCCAAGTCATATAATCAACGTGTTCAGTTGCGCCGGTACACACCAGGAGAGTTGGTCCTGAAGAAGGTACTTCCAGCTGACAAGAAATCGGCTGATGGAAAATTGGGTCCTAACTGGGACGGCCCCTATCAGATTAATTCGATCGCAGGAGTAGGGGCATATCGGCTCAAAGTCTGCCACGACCTTGGAATTCCACACATTTACGCAAATTTTATCATTGACCCGACTTGTAGGGCATAACACTTGTTCTGAACGGTTCGCCATGTACATCTCATTTTCTGTAATGCAAAGATCGCTACTTACTCACTTCAAAATCGAGTTCAAGGGTGTTCCAATAAAAGCCTCCGGATTCGAAAAGCCCTTCGTGGATATCACGATTGGCTAAAAAAGCTTCCGGATTCGGAGCGCCCTTCGTGGATATCACGATGGGCCAAATAAGTCTTCGGATTCGGAGTCCCGTCGGTGCACGACATCCTTGGGCCAAAAAGCCTCCGGATTCGAAGCGCCCTTCGTGGATATCACGATTAGCCTAAAAAGGCCTTCGAATTCGGAGCATCCTTCGTGGATATCACGATTGGCCAAAAAAGCCTCCGGATTCGGAGCCCCATCAGCACACGACATCCTTGGGCCGAAAAGCCTCCAGATTCGGAGCACACTTCGTGGATATCACAATTGGCCAAAAAAAGCCTCTGAATTCGGAGCCCCATCGGCGCACGACGTTCTTGGGCCGAAAAGCCTCCGGATTCAGAGCGCCCTTCGTGGATATCACGATTGGCCGAAAAAAGCCTCCGGATTCGGAGCGCCCTTCGTGGATATCACGATTGGCCAAAGAAGCCTCCGGATTCGGAGCGCCCTTCGTGGATATCACGATTGGCCAAATAAGTCTCCGGATTCAAAGTCCCATCGGCGCACGACATCCTTGGGCCGAAAAGCCTCTCGATTCGGAGCCCCATCGGCGCATAACGTCTTTGGACCGATTAATCCTCTGAATTCGGAACGCTCTTCGTGGATATCACGATTGGCCAGAAAAGCCTCCGGATTTGGAGCGCCCTTCGTGGATATCAAGATTGGCCAAATAAGTCTCCAAATTCGGAGCCCCATCGGCGCACGACGTCCTTGGGCCGAATAAGTCTCCGGAATCGGAGCCCCACCGGCCAAATAAGCCGTTGGATTCAGAGCGCCCTTCGTGGATTTTCGGTCCGTGCATTACATAATGATGCCGATTAAATGCTTAATGTAGAATGCTCTCATTTCGAGCCGGCTAAACCTGTTTATACTTCGAAACATATAAACATTCAGATTGATGTTTGTACAATAAAACACGTGCAAACACGTGCATGCCGAATAAAAGTCATGAAAGTTACAATAAAAACATGTGCAAACACATACAAACATTTTATTCAATCAGGCGATGATTATATAATTTTGAACGCAATCTGTGTTTAAGCATTACAATGAGTATTTTTATACGGCGTCGCCCTCATCCTCACTCTGCTCAACCTCGAAGGCGGAAAATGAAAAATGCTTTCGTCGGTAGAGTGGCGATGCCGAATCAATGCCCGATGCTCGGAGAATTTTTGCGGCTTGAGATGCCTTGATCCAACCGTGCTTAAAACCACAATTTTCACATTGGCAAACCTCATCAGCGAGTTTCTCCTTGGTCTTCTGAATTTCGATCTTTCGGCCATCATGAAAACCTTTTTCATAGGCTACAGCCCTCGCAATCCCAATCACGAACATACTAGTCGTGTTTCGATCGGCAATAGCATCACATATCAGCCTTTGAGTCACCCTCTCTTCCACAATCGAGTTGGGTTGGCTGGCTAATTGACACTCGGCAAACCTGTTTTTTCTTAGCTCACGCTCGGCCTTCTTCGCACGAGCATCTAACTTCCGAATGCGTTCATTTCTTTGCTCTATATCGCGCCGAGTGGCGCGGAGATGCATGCCAATTTCATAAGCTGTGTATAGCCCCTTCACCGCCCCGTGAACGCCTTCGCAAAACACTTCGAAGTCTTGCCGACCTACCATCGACTGTTGGACTTCGAGTGAAAAAATCTGTCGGGCGAACTCAACTGCCACGTTTGGATCTCGAACGATCGAGTCCACCTCTATCATTGGTCTATTACCCACGAAGACCGCAAAACTCAATGGGCACGGAGTCGCGTCAGATTCCCTTCCAAAACTGGGTTGAGGAGCATTGCCCTGAGGCTGCTTATCCCTTCTAGGCAACCTACTTCGACGACGAGGAGATTGGTGTCTCTCCCGATCCCTCGAAGTCCTACTTCCCGTGAGTGACGGATCACCACCTCGATTCATGGCTCCTCCCAGCTCAGCTAGCGTCTTCGCTTCGCCTCTGCTGTTGAAGAAAAGTCTTTGTGACATTCGCACTTGTTTAATCTTCCTCAAAGGGCTGGACTGAATTGCTGACTGAGCATATAAATAGGACCCTCGTTCGCAAAGTACACGCCCATTTATTCCCTACGCGGGCAGCACCTCCGAGGTAATCTCATTAATATTGAAATGTCAACAGCCCGGCGCCGACTGGGTCATATGCCCCGATCGCCCCGTCAGCTGCTATCATTCGGCGTTTAATGTTCATGAACCAGCTGGGGCAAAAGCAGATTCATCAATCTAGTCGGCTTGAGTGCCCCAGCCATTCCACTAATCGATTCATCACTACAAGATTCAGAACGTGTTATTCGGCATTTAAAGTTTGTGAACCAACTGGGGCAAGGGCAGATTCATCAATCTATTCGGCTTGAGTGCCCTAGCCGTTTCACAAATCGATTCATCAGTACAAAATTCATAAGTTCATGTTGTTCGGCGTTTAATGTTCGTGAACCAGCTGGGGCAAGGGCAGATTCATCAATCTAGTCGGCTTGAGTGCCCCAGCCGTTCCACGAATCGATTCATCACTACAAGATTCATAACGTGTTATTCGGCGTTAAAAGTTTGTCGTCTCACGTAATCATGACATTTTGTTCTAATTGTTGATTCTCCTAATTATGTACTCATACAACAAACAATACAAGCAGTAACTTGAGTACAATATTAAATTTTCATTCATAAATTGGGTGCTAGCAGCGGACATTTTACATATGAAAATCCAAAAATGATGAAAATTTACTAGACAAAAACATACATTGAAATTGAAAATATTTAATAAAACTAGTGTCTCCCAAATCAATCCTCGGGATCAGACTCAAGTGGCTCAACATCCACTTGCTCGTATGGAATTGGCATGGCCAATGTAACTCTAGCGGCAGTAAGAGCTTTGAGCCACCCATGTTTGAATCCCCGATTCTCAAATTTAGGGACTTCTTCTATGTAGTCTTTAAGGGCGGCGCTCTTTCTAGCCTCGAGCGCCGCAGAAGCCTCAGAGTCGGCTTTTTCCATGGCCTTCCTCAACTCTTCTAACTCGGCGTCCACCTTAGCAAGTGCCTCCTTGGCTAACTTGAGCGATTCCTCGCTCGCGTTCGCCCTCTCTTCGGTATCAGATCTAAGCCGGTTAGCAGTCTGAGCCCTCTCCTTCTCAGCTTCGGCTCGAGTACTTTCCATCGCGGCTCTCATCGCCTCGAACTTGGCCCCGCTCCTCACCTTCATCTTCTGACTTCAGGCGGCCAATTCTTTCAATGGCTTTGTGCTGGCAGCGGCCTAATTCGGCTATCCTTCCAACCGTCTACAAAGCAAGGAGTCAGGATCATCACATACCGAGAAATATCGTATGCAAACCAAACCAAACAAGGAGTAAAAAAGATCAAGTCGCATACCAAAAGGGCCGACTGGGCAGTTAACGCTTTAGCTACCAAATCCGGCTCTGCTCGAAAGGTGGCCTTGTTAGCCGACAACAAAGTTAAGGCAGCCAAGCTCAACGCTACAGCTGGATCCTTCAAGGCAGACGCATCAGAAGAGATCAGCGTGTTTTTGATCTTCGGTTGAATAACGAAAGGAACAACCACATCTGATTCCTCTAGACAAGGCCGTTTGTCAATAGGGCTCTCCTCTGAGCCGGCCTCTCCCTCGGCGATCTGTTTTTTGCCCCGCTCTTCTTGAATCGGCCTTTCTTCTGGGATCTGCTGTTCGGCCACCTTATCCGACTCGGCCGAAACAATTTCAGCCGTCTCTTTCACCATAGCAGGTTGTGAAGATTCAATTGGGGCAGGCCCAGAATGGCTGGCCTCAGCTTTCCATCGCGCGACCATGCATTCGGCATTTCTCTTTCGTGCCATCGGCGTTAGATTTTCCGCAGCCATGCCTTCAGAAAAATCGCCGAGTAGATCTCCCAAATCTGTAAAAATATCTCCGAAGGAAAACTCCGTCCAACCCAGAGTGGATGGTGAGTCAGGCTAGTTAAGACAGGCTGCCTCAAACGCCGAGTTTAGAGCCTCGTCGACCTCTTCAGCCTCTGCAGCAAACTCTCTCGTTTGTTCGGCAACTAGCTCGGCCATCGTCTCTACGTCTTGCTCCGAATCATAAGCTTCGAAACCAATTTGTCTGAGGGTCTTGAAGCTGGAGAAGATAAGAGCCGTAAGGTGGTGTTCCCCGGATGGGATCGGGATATTGTCCACAGCTGAGAACGTGGTATAAGTAGGCTCGTACCGCAGAAGTATATAGGCGGCTCTCCCTTGCTTTTGTAAGTTTGAACGGCCAAAATACTTGAGTGCAGTCTTAATCTCCGCAAGGACTGCGTCGTCAGTCGAAGTCTGAATCTTCTTCAACTTGTTGCCTGCAAAAACAAAAGATTAGACTTGAAGAGAAAGCCGAGTAAAAGAAAGATCAACAAACATAAGGAGTTACTCGGCCACCTGGTTCACTCCTCTTTCTGGGAATGGGGTCTAGGCGATCTTCGCCCTCGCCGAATTCCCAGTTACCGCAGACATTGACCATGACATCGTCAACTCGTTTGCCAGAACGGGCAAGCATGGTTACCAAGTGATGGTCGGTGTCCTTGGCCCTGAGAAAGTAGCGCCCAAGCCGACCAGAGGATTTAGCCAGAGCGTAGCAGTGCCGAATCGCCGAGGTTGATCCTAAGGCGCCAGTTCAGTTCTACGATTCCCATTATGATTCGAAAGAAATTCACGTTGGGTTAAGAAGAAATCAGACCCCAATAACGGAGGACGGCCCTAAGAAATAGGTGCAAGGGAAAGCGAACCTCGCCCTCCGCAATGGATACGAGAGGAAAGATGATGGTATTTTGGTCCTCCCTCTCCATATCAAGGGTATTGTCTGTCACTAGAGATATATGGACATCATCAGGGATAGAGAAATGTCTCCGGAACCCAGAGATACGACCCTCGGAAAGGAGGTCTTTCAAATGCTTAGCCATTCTAGTAAGGATTTGGGTATTCTAAATCAAAAATGAACATGGAAAATAGGATTACAAAGAGGAGAAGAAAACTTACGAGAGGTAAAGGAGACACGGAGAGACGGGAAGAAGTTGCAGAAGACGCGAGATAGAGGAGGAATTCCGGCTGGCAATCCAAGAGGCCCTAATATTCAAAAAATGTGCATTCGAAGAGACTGGAGTTTCAAATCGTAATAAATGCAAAAGATGCACGAATGAGGCGGGAACGTATAATGATGACCAAAAGGCCTGTGTTCTGACATACACATTGGGATAGGTGAAGCCGCCTAATTTATGTTTCACTTGACTTTTCAAATTCGAAACCAAACACACCAATTAACTGCCGTCAATGGGGAGTTTAGGGGGCAATTGTGGGAGCCGAATAAAGGGCAGAGTCAGAAGCGTACGCTTCGAAGGATGGATATTTGTTCGGCTCTAATCTGCACGGTTAGGAGGCCGATTACAATTAACAGGCCAAATAACTATGGGGCCGAATAAACAAGCGGTTTGAGAGCAGAAAGTGGACCAGGCCCCAAGGCCCTGTAAACGAGTATAAATAGAGAAACAACAGTCAAAGAAAGGTACGTGAGAACTATGGAGCTTAACTTAGAACATAAGCAATCTTGAGTGTAGAAACTGACTTGCCCGTCGAAGTGCTAATTCCGGTACCCTCGACCGGAGTGTTTATTCCTTTTCAGGTGACCAGAAGAGGATCAATAGCGTCTCCCAAGATCAGAAAAGTATTTCGAAACCGTATCTCCACAGTATGAAAGATTAAGTAATTTTCTACTTGACAAAGGTTTTTCTCGAGGAAAAATAGATACAATTCTTTTTATAAAAAGTAAAAAGGAAGATATGCTAATTGTTCAAATTTATGTTGATGATATTATTTTCAGTACTGCTAATGAAAATTTGTGCAAAGAGTTTGCTAAAGATATGCAGGGTGAATTTGAAATGATTATGATGGGCGAGTTAAATTACTTCCTCAGTCTACAAATTATACAAACCAATGATGTGATCCATTTAAATCAAACGAAATATATCAAGGATCTAATCAAAATGTTTGAAATGGAATCTCCAGCAATTCAAATGAGCACATCAATAAAAATCGACAAAGATGAGCAAGATAAACCTGTAGATGAAAATAAATATCGAGGTATGATCGGTTCCTTACTCTATCTTACTGCAAGTAGACCTGATAATGTTTAGAGTTTGTATGTGTGCACGTTTTCAATCCGTACCGTAAAAGTCACACATCACCGCAGTCAAACGTATTTTCAGATATATTGTTGGCACTCCAAATTTGGGATTATGGTATCCTAAGGGAACTACCTTTGAACTTTTTGGTTACTCAGATGCCGACTTTACAGGATGTAGACTTGACCGAAAAAGCACTAGTGCTACTTGTAGTTTTCTTGGACACTAACTCACTTCTTGGTTTTGCAAAAAACAAAACTCAGTGCTCTATCAACTGTTGAAGCAGAATACATTGCCACAGCTGGGTGTTGTGCACAATTACTTTGGATGAAATAACAAATTCAAGATTTTGGACTTCATTATGATCATATTTCTATAAAATGTGACAAAACAAGTGCCATTAACATGTCAAAAAATCCTATTTAGCACTCACGCACTAAACACTTTGAAATAAGGCATCATTTTCTTAGAGATCGTGTACTCAAAGGTGACATTGAACTTAAGTTTGTGCCTACACATCGTCAATTAGTTGACATATTTACCAAGCCTGTTAATGAAGAACAATTTTGTTATATTAGAATTGAACTTGATATGATGAATACTCCCTTATAATAATTATATATAAAATAAAATATAAATAAATAAATTCTCTCTTTCTCTTTTTTCTCACCCACTCTTTGTCTCTCTCGCTCTGGCTCTCTCTTGCCCGTTCTCACTTTCTCTCTGTTTTTTCTTTCTCATCCACTCTGTCTCTACCTTTCATCCTCCGACACCATTTTCATCCCCACCGTTATCCATCTAAATCCATCCCTGATCTTCTCCATCTTCACAGTTCATCACCATCATCATCCACCCAAATCTTTCACCGATCTACCAAGATCTATCTCCAATCTACCGATTTTCACCGTCCTTTCTGATCCTCTCCATCGAAGCAGATCTATATCATCATCACCGATTTTCACCATTGTCACCGATCTTCATCGTTGTCAACAAATTTTACATCTATCAACATCATTTCCCCTATCAATATGTTAAAATTATTTTTGCACTGTGTTATATTTCTTATATGGTTGTATGTGCTGCAAACTCTCTTGTATTTAATAACAATTGCTTCTACCTGGTATGAAGAAATTGTTTTTATTTGTATTTTCTCTTTTTATGCTAGTGCACTCGGTGTAGTTGTTTATGGCAGGATCCTAATGGCCATTACTGTTATAAATTGGTAATCTGTTTTTACAATTTATGTAATTTTTAGTGCATTAATTTAGAGGGATACTCGTATTATGTAATATTTTGAGATTAAAACATTAAAAAAATGCACAATCTTAAGGGGCCTTTGTGTATTCTATACATAATTTTAGGGGGAGTCTATATAGTTATCAACTAATTTTTTTTACTCTTTATCTGCATCAACAAATTTTTTTATAGCAAAGATAGACAATTTTTTCAAAGAGAAATGCTTGCAATTTTATTTCAGAAGGAGAAAATATTGCTAGATTACATGGAAGTTTTGAGAAGGCTTCATAGATTTTTTGTGTTTAACTTCTCTCAATAACTTTTCATGAGCCTCCTTTACATGCCTCTCTCTATTTTTGACTTCTGTGAGTCTTGGCATTATAATCGTTACATAATATTGCACCGCATTCTCTAACTGGGAATTTTTCCTCTCTAGATTTCTGTTCTTCTGATGAGTATTAGCCAGTTGTTGTTTTAAAAAGCTCACATTGTCTTTCAATTACTAATTCTCTTGTATTCTTGCTTGTAGTCGTCGAGCCATATTGGAAACCGCAGTCATCATTTTGTGTACTAAGAGCCATAGTGTTGTTAATAACATCGATATCACTACGATTACCAAAAACACTAGGGCTCTCATTTACTAAAATCGCGTGCGACTGCATTATAGGTAACCTCTCATTTGCCTGAATTACAAGCACTTCATTCATGTCCGAACCATTGATAGCTAAGGTAAGGAATGACATTATTACAAAGAAAGTAAACAAATTTTTTCTCTAAAAATAATTGAAGATTTTGTATCTCTACATATCATTTATGTCACTTTTTATACACTCCACAGATCCAATACTCATACATGTCTGCTCAAATATCTTGTTTGTCAATATTTTGGACACTGTTGCACCATTTTTCAAGAGATGATAAAAAATCCCATAGACGATCATGAGAAAAATAAGAACCATTATTATATTTTTGGCAAATCAAATTATTTTCCCAAATGTGTTTCTCTAATTTTTGTTTCGATCACTAAAAATTTTTCTTCTCTATAAACACTTCATTTCTCCATATTTTATTTTGATGATGTCAAAAGGAGAGAAAATTATAAATTTGAATTGTTGTGCATGTGCTTTAATTATCAAATATCTTATGTGGCAACATTATCAAATATTTTGTTAATTTTAATTTTGTGTCAAATCCATACATGTATTGCCATCATAAAAAAGGGAGAGATCGTTAATCGTGTTGTTTAAATTTTGATGATGTCTAAAATGTTATTTGATAAATTGTGATTTTTTTTTTTCACATATGTTATAATAATTTGACACAAATATAAAAATATATTATATCATTTTGATACATGTTGCACCGAATTCAAATTTATTTTACAATCATATTGTATGTAGCAATTACAAACATAATTGATTTATATGGAACATCTTTTGAATATTATATATATATATATATATATAATATTAATAAATAGTCGGTGGTGGTACAGTGTATCAAATATATATATAGTCAAAGTTTTGAATATTATAATTTATTAATTATAATGTTCAACTTGCCTACAAAAGAAAAAAGTGTGCTGAAGTTTGACTTCAAGGAGTGCCACACATGGGGAGATTGTTAATCATATTGTTTAAATTTTGATGATGTCTAAAATATTATTTGATAAATTGTGATTTTTGTTCACATATGTTATAATAATTTGACACAAAATATAAAAATGTATTATATCATTTTGATACATATTGCACCAAACTCAAATTTATTTTACAATCATATTATATGTACTTTGATACATGTTACACCGAATTCAAATTTATTTTACAATCATATTGTACATACTTTGATACATGTTGCACTGAATTCAAATTTTTTTTACAATCATTTTGTATGTACCAATTACAAACATAGTTGATTTATATGGAATATTTTGAATATATTATATATTAATAAATAGTCGGTGGCGGTGCAGTGCATCAAATATATATATATAGTCAAAGTTTTGAATATTATAATATATTAAGTATAATGTTCAACTTGCCTGCAAAAGAAAAAAATGTGCTAAAATTTGACTTCAAAAAGTGCCACACATGATGATGGAGCGTCTTCTGTCTCCTCGTAATCCGAAGAAGAGTCTACCTTTTCAATATATATATTTTTGGATATAAATAAAAGTGTTTTGTGTAGAAAAAAAAAAAAGAACTTGAAGAGAAAAAAAACTATGTGTACTCCAAAATTGTGATTGTATTTTCACTATGCTCTTTCAGTTTTAGATCTAAGTGTTGTTTTTATTTGTACACTTTCATATCTGCTTTTTGTAAGAGAATTATTGTCAAAGAGGGTTGAAGTGCCTCTTATTTTTATTCATTATTTTGCGAAATTTTTTTGTAAGAGTGAGACATTTATTGTTAAGTGAGGCTCGATAGATAAAAGTAAGACCTGTGTAAAATCCACAAACTTGGTGGTATATTGATTCATTTTCATAGTGAAGAAATTCTCAAAGAGGTTCCTTAGGAAGCGGACGTAGGGCCGGCGTGCCGAACAATTATAAATCTCAGTGTTTGATTTTCTCTCACTTTCTCTCTTACTTTTATATTGATAATTATTGTTCTATTTTTTATTTGTTAAAATTTGAATATTGTGTTTATTATTTTTTAATATTGCAAAAATTATTTTTAATAACTCAATTCACCCTCCTTCTTAGGTTGCTTACTTGGAATAACAAAAAGTCTTGGTTAAAAAAGGTTCAATTAATAATGAAGAAAGAGTGTATACCCACAATATAGTATACAAAGATATTTTATTGTCAAATAATTGATACATGAGGTATGTACCAAACATACTCTTATTTCAATTAATTTGATAGTTGTATTCATACTACATCATTTTCTATTTATACTACATCTTTATATGTAATTGTTGATTGAAGGAATACTTGAAAAAATAAAATTACTTCAGCTTTGGGAGAGTTTTCAAGAGGAGACAAATATGGTTGTGGATAGAAAAGTTAAAAATAAGGTGTTTTTTCAACTCTATTTAAATAATTACTATAATATATTTTGTTGATATTTGTCCATGTATATTTGCATTCAACTTGACAACATTTACATACATTTTGGGTTTGACTATATCTTTTAATATAATAATGTAGGTCAAATAGTTCTCCATATATAGTCTTGGTTGGAAGATCTCTATTAAAGTTGATGTAACACCCCGAAATAATTATCATAACGCATACTCAATATCAAGAAGTGCTCACAATGATAAATAAGTTATCTTTCATTGATTTACAATTAAGCTTTACAAAAGAGTGATATAATTGAAAGACATGATAAAGGTTGGACAAATAAGAAATGCCTTAAAGGCTTACATCTTTCCAAGACGATACTTGATTACAACAGAAGTAAACTTAAGTCCAATACAGTTAAAACCCTTGGCTTATACAAAAGTAAATACAGTGAAAACACAAAAGGAGCTCTCGCTCCAAGTCCTCCCAAGCTATTGCTTTGGCAGAGACATATCATCAGCACTTGAAATATTTTTCCCACATAGGGTGAGCCAAAGCCTAGTAGAAATAATCCAACATAGTTTATGAGTCTTAACAAAGCTATAAGGTGAATGCATATGCAATGCTCGTGCCAAAACACTTTTCATTTCTTTCCAAAACTATGCAATGCCAAGTCAATATCATGGTTCATAAATCATCTCCCTTTTACAATAGAAAATAGGGTAGTGAATCACACTCTGGGAATTTCAAAACAATATAACCTTTCTCAAAAATTTCATCCAAAGGAAACCGTAAACCGGGACCCATGTAAACATATGCTATACAAGCACTACTATTGACATTTCACAAAAATTTTGTCTGCGTGATTGACACCGATGTATATGCGCGGTTTTCGAGACTTTCATCCTCAACACATAGGCCAACTTATTCAAACTAACAACAACTTTTTCCCAGATTCACCCATTTTCTCAAAACAATAACATTTCTAATGTATAAGTGTGAGATAATACTCAATGCAAAAGAATGAGAAAAATAGTTTCAATTCTCCTAAATTATATGCAATTTCTATAACACTCATAGTTATCCTCCACCGATAGCACAAAACAGATATTCCTAAATAGATAAACAATTATCAATAAAGATAAACTCTCCATATTTTCGAGAGGTGAGTGATAATACATATCTAACTCTGCCATCCTCATCAACATCATTCTAATTCCACAATTCCAATATCAATCTCATAATTTATATAAAATCAACATTTGAGGCATTTAGGGCAAAATCCTTTTTCTTCCCAAAATCAACCCCAACATTCAAAATCAATAATTTATTCCCAACTCAACATTTTTTTCCATACCAAAATTATTTTCAATAACCCGTTTGAAAAACCCTTATTTTGATTTTTACCCAAAAACCCTAGGTTGTTCCAAATCTTCCTAAAATCTCAATACTGTTTAGAAATAACAAATAACTAAGTTAAAACTCATAAAAAGAGTAGAGATATCCCTACCTCAAGCTTAGAAGATGATTGAAAGAGATATGAAAAGTCAAACATGCCGAAATTCAACTTTACTCCAATTAGAACGAAGCCCTCATCAAGCTTTACTTTTTTAATAAAGGCACACAGGTGAAAAGATCGACAGATCTAAATGTATTTGAGGGAATTAGATGAGTTTTAGAGAGAGAGTGAGAAATATTAGGGTTTTCAAATGTTTAGAGAGGGAGAGAGGTGAAAAAGTGGCTCAAAAAAGTGATTTTACGAACTAATATATGCACAATTCGCTCGAGCTCAAGATGTGTCGCTCGAGTGACTAGACATAATAAGTTGTTTCTCTCGAGCGCAAGAAGATAAGCTCCCAGTAGTTTTACAAACATAAGACCGTCGCTCGAGCGAAGAATGCAAACTCCCAATAGTTTTACATACCTGCAATATAGCGACCCCGGTTTTCCCTCCATTCATTATTGTATCTCGGGCTTAGGTTCTGTGGTGTGGGATGTTGTATATATCTTGTTTCCATCCTTTAATACTTTGTATTTGAGTTATAAGATGTTTTGGGCAGGATTGTTACAGGTTGGGTGTGACTGGGAGCAAATGGTTGCTGCCTAGAATTTTGGTTCTTCGCTCGAGCGAGGCTTTTGTCGCTCGAGCAAGCTCCTTGTTTTAGATCCTTCGCTCGAGCCAGGATTCCTTCGCTCGAGCATGCGTCTGCATCTGGGTTTGGACCTGAGAGTTGTATTTCTTGGCTCGAGCGAGCGAGCCGTATGTTTTGGGTTTCCTCGCTCGAGCGAGCTTTTCCTCGCACCGTGCTTCTGGGTTGCAGACCTAAAGATTCGAATTGTTTGCTCGAGCGAGGCTTTCTACACTCGAGCGAGTATCATTTGTGTCTGGTCGCTCGAGCGACCACTCATTTGCTCGAGCGAGCCTGGTGTATTTCAGTTGACAGCAATGAGATTACACTTCACTTTTCATCCTCTCTTTTCACACAAACCCTAGACCAGCTGCATCCTCTTTCTCTCTATATACCTTCTCTCTAGGGATTGATCTACTTATAGTGTGTTTCCACCCTAACCTCTTTGTAAGAAAGATAGAGGATGACTTGGGTTTCCTTTTAATATGAAAATTTGTGGATTTGGAGCACTTTGGATTTTCACCATCTTCTCCATTTGGTCTCTCCATTTTGAGGTAGGGATAACCTGCTCCATCTTATGAGTTTTGACATAAGTTTTATGCATTTTGATTAGTTGGTGGTGTTTGGTAATTTTGGGAAAAGTTAGGGTTTGGTTTTGTAATTTATAGAGAGGGGTTTTCAAATGTTTAAACCCATGTGTATATGAGACCTTGGAAAAATGGTATTATTGTTGTTGAAATGGTGAAATCAAACCTTAGGGTTGATATTGAGAAAGAGGGGGGAATGCCCTAATTATTATAATAAATTAATTTGTATAGTTAATTTGGAAAATGTGGAATTGAGTTGAGGATAATGAAATTGAGAAATTATGGGGTTAAATGGTGTAGTTGGATTAATTTATCACTCACCTATGAAAATGTTGAGATTATCTCTGTTTGATGCATTTATTATCTGTTTAGAAATAATTGCTTTGGGCTATCGGTGGAGGATAGTCTTGATTGTTGTAGACACCGTATGTTGATTAGGGAAAACTGAAACTAATCGAGCGTGTTATGTCATTGAATATGACGGTTGGAATAATACATCAAATATGTGTATTGATTGATTATTGTATATGATAAGTGTTTATATACATTGTATTGTGTGGGAGGAGATAGGGGATGTACTCCATGGTTTGGGAGGAGATAGGGGATGGACTCCTAAATCGGATATTATTTAGGAGAAGATAGGGGATGGACTCCATCGATACAGCAACTATGTGTACCTATTGTGAAGTATGGAAGTGTTTTAACATGACATTAGTACAGCAAATATGTGTACTTATTGAAGTATGGAAGTGTTGTGAAAGTGTTTTGATATGAGCTATAATCTCATTGAATTGTTTGGCCAGGTTCTGAGCCATGTTTATGAATCGAAATTGTGTAAGTAATGGAAAGTGAAATGAAACATGGACTTGACTATCATAGAACTGTATTGTGATATAAATTGGTTTATAAGTGTTAACCATCTATCGAATGCTATTGTTTTAGTCATTGCTTATATCTGGTTTAGTATATCTCTATTGGGCATTGGCTCACCCTATATGGGACATCATTTTCAGGTTCAGGTGATATGCTACCTCCAGGGATATAGCTTGGGAGGTTCTGGGAGTTGAAGACTCTTTTTAGTTATTTTAGTTACTTTGATATTACATGTAAATTCAAGCCAAGGGCTTCAAGTGTATTTGAGTTAGTACTCTCTTTTGTACCCAAGTGTTGGCTTAGAAAGTTGTAAGCTCATAGGACATTTACTTTTATTGTCAACATGTAAAACTTTTGTACTTAACTACTCTGATTAATGGAAAGATGTTTATTTCTCTTATATCTATGCATGTCAAGAATGTTGGGTTTTATGTTTTATTTTGAGGGCGTTACAACTTGGTATCAGAGCATACCAGGTTCAAATACTTTGGGTACGCGGGAAGTGGTTAGTACCACAATGGGTTTGTCTCGCTTGCTAGAGGCTTATGTGTGACATTACATGTTTATCTGATAACATGCTTATGTGACTACTTGGGTATGGGATTTAGTTTCTAGGATGTTGATTGGATCCTTGGGTTTCTGGGAGTCCTATTGGAAAAGCACTTGATCAATGCTGCTTCTAACTGGAACTCTAGCAGCGCCTCGAGACTGTCATTATCCGGAAATGAAATTCGTAAGTGCTTATGTGATTATGTGCTTACATGGAGTGAATTACTATTGTTCATTGCATTAGGACGTGAGTGTTATAGCTTCGGCACATTTGTGAATGTGCTAATGATCTTCGTTACCTTTATTAGGATGTCAGGACGAGGACGTGGTGGTAGGCGAGCTAGGCCTAGGAGGGAGGAGATGCCTATACCGGATGAGATTCCGGCGCAGTAGGAGGGTGTGGGCCAGGCCAATGTGGCCGAGCCAGTAAGTCAGCAGGCCATGGGCGCCTTAGCCCGCGAGATGGCAGGAGCATTGAGGGAATCTATGGGCATTCTTAGGGCTAAGAATCAAGCCCAGACCCATGTAGCTGAAGCAGGGCCTTCCTTTCTGAAGAGGGAGTTCTTCCGGTCTAATCCGGACGAGTTTGTTGACGATCCTAAAGAGCCACTTAAGGCTGATGAGTGGCTTGAACAGATGACGAAGACGTTTGAGATGCTTGGCATCGAAGACGGGGCTTTGAAGGTGACCTTGGCGTCTTTCCAGCTGAAGGGAGACACGGGTCAATGGTAGAAGTTTATTCGAGGCCGCATTGGTGAGATTTGGGAGGCTTTCGTTGATGCCTTCCAGGAGAAGTTTTTGTATCCCGCTGTCAGGGAGAAGTTGAGAGATCAGTTCTGTCAGCTTAATCAACTGAGTATGCTTGTGGCTGAGTTTGAGGCCGCATTTACTAGCTTTTCGAGGTTTGCTCCTGAGTTAGTGGCGTCTAAGGAACGCCGTTGTTTGGAATTTGAGAAGAAGTTGAGGCACGGGCTCAAGACTAGAGTTGCGGGGCCCATGATCCGAGAGTATGGGCGTCTTGTGGATGTTGCAGCTCATATGGAGATTACCATGCTTGAGGAGGAGGAGAGGATGAGGGACTCCAAGAGGAGTCAGGATGGCCAGAGGGATGGTAGGAGGTAGAGGGGTTCTAACCCTCAGCAGCCCCAGGGAGCTTTTGTGAGATCTACCTTTCCAATGCCGAGTTCAGGTTCTAGGAGAGGCAGTCAGGGAGACATTACTTGTTACAAATGTGGTTAGCTGGGCCACAAGTCTCCAGCTTGTCCGCAGAGGGGAGGAGGGCAGAGAGCAGCTTCATCTTCGGCTCGACCTCAAAGCCAGAGTCAGGGCAGAGGCCAGGCACTCTCTTGTTACCAGTGTGGTCAAGCGGGGCACCTGAAGAGGTTTTGCCCACAGTTGGGTGGCGCATCTGGTGTATCGGGTTCGAGGCAGACTCAGAACCCTCAGCCAACTCAGTTAGTTCAGGCCTCGAGGGCCAATCAGGGGGCCTCATCGTCCCAGTCTGTACAGCAGTCTTATGCTCCGAGAGGTGAGCAGGTAGATCAAAGACCTTCAGGGCGTGTGTATGTTGTTACAACGCAGGACCTTGTACCGGCTCCATCTGTTGTGAGAGGTACCTTTTTGTTTTGCAACTCGGTTGCTAATGTGTTGATTGATACGGGTGCATCCCATTCCTTTATATCTACTGCATTTGCATCTGTTTTGGGGTTGGAGTTGGCGCAGTTAGCATCTCCTATTTGTGTTGTATCACCTGTTGGGGGTGAGTTGATTTTGAAGCAGGAGTGTAGAGGTTGTGATATAGAGGTCGCTGATCGTCAGCCTCCATTTTGTTTTGTGGTTATGGCTATGTCGGGTTTTGATGTGATTTTGGGTATGGACTGGTTATCGTCATACTGAGCTGTTATTGATTGTTACCGCCAGAGGGTTACCGTGTGTACCTTGAGCTGGGATTGTTTCCATTTCTTGGGGGATCGGGTTGGTAGTGTTTTGCCACCAGTGCATGATCCGCGAGGGCGGAGTGAGCTTAGTGGTCTTCTCGCTAGCTTTATGAGTAGTGAGTGTGATGAGATCCAGATTGAGTTACCCCGAGTGGTTTGTGAGTACTCGGACGTCTTCCCCGAGGATCTTGTTAGTTTGCCACCCTATCGAGAGGTGGAGTTTTCTATTGATTTAGTGCCCGGCACAGCGCCGATTTCTATGGCACCGTATCGTTTTGCCCCAGCCAAGCTGAGTGAGTTAAAGATTCAACTTCAGGAATTGCTAGATAAGGGTTTTGTCCACCCTAGTGTTTCGCCGTGGGGAGCACCGGCCCTCTTTGCTAAAAAGAAAGATGGGGATTTGAGACTTTGTATCGACTACCGGAAATTGAATCGAGCTACGGTTAAGAACAAGTACCCTATGCCTCGTATTGATGATTTGTTTGACCAGTTGAAAAGGTCCCGTTGTTTCTCTAAGACAGACTTGAGATCAGGTTACCATCAATTGAGGGTCAGGGAGGAAGATATCCCGAAGACGGCATTTCGTACGCGGTATGGCCACTATGAGTTTCTGGTGATGCCTTTTGGGCTCACCAATGCACCGACAGTGTTTATGGACTTGATGAACCGGATATTCTGGGAATTCTTAGATCGTTTTGTAGTCGTTTTTGTAAACGACATCTTGATTTATTCACCTTCGGAGGAGGAGCACGAGGAACACCTAAGAGTGGTGCTTGAGTTGCTTAGAGCCCATAAGTTGTATGCCAAGTTTGGGAAGTGTGAGTTTTGGCAAAGAGAGATGAAATTCTTAGGCCATGTAGTCTCCGGGGAAGGGGTGTCAGTTGATACATCCATGTTGAAATTGAATGTATAAAGAGAAATAGAGAATTGTATTATTGATGTAATATTGATTAATGTTATTACAATGATTCATGATTCCTATATATAGAAGAGGGTGAGTGTGTAGTAGGTAAGGAGTAGGTGAAGTGGAGGTGGTAGTGGTGTAGTGGGTTAGGTTTAGTGGAGTAGGTGAGGTGGTAGTGGTGTAGTGGGTTAGGTTTAGTGGAGTAGGTTTAAGTGGGTGAAGGTTTAGTGGAGTAGGTTTAAGTGGGTGGAGTAGGTTTAAGTGGGTGGAGTAGGTGGATTTTAACAGCCCCCCGCAAACTCAAGGGGGATAGGAACTAACCAACTTGAGTTTGGAGAGAGTAACAAAACAAGAAAATACATAAAAATAAAAGAGGATAAGAGACACTGTATGGTCGTGTCAGACCATTGGTGAAGACACTGGATGGTGGTGTCATAACGTTGTAGAGGACACTGTATGGGGGTGTCATAACCATGTAGAGGACACTGTATGGTGGTGTCATAACGGTGTAGAGGACACTGGATGGCGGTGTCAGACCGATGTAGAAGACAGTTTATGGGGTCATGTCGGACCGTTGTAGCAGACAATGTTGTAACAGTTGTTGTGACAGTTTACAGAGTCTTGCTGGACCCTTGTAGAAACTAACCGGAATCAATGTTGTGACAGTTTACAGAGTCTTGTCGGTTAGCTCCTTCATGGGTCCGACAAGACTCGGGGGGCTGTTAAGACTCGATCTTTGCTTGCCTTCTTAGTGCTGCATTGATCTGGCGCAACTGCTCATTCAGCCATTCCAATTCTCCTCTCCTGTGTCTTGCAAGCAGTCCTCCAACTGTGGCCCCTACAAGGGCTACAAATAGCAGTAAGGGCATGTCGAAAGCAGATCTATCAGCCTCACATGTTTCTGCCAGAGCTTCAAAAGGCATACGCAACATCAAGGCATTAGTGACAATAAGTGCCACGGCTGGGGATCTTACAGGAACCATCACCTGAGCAACTAAGTCTTCCAGAGTGGTGTCATAATCTACTTGTGTATGGACAGTATCACAAGTTCCTTCTGATACAGAGGTGTTGACATCATTTACTCTTGTAAGCATAGACCGACTGCCTAGCAGTGGCAAAGACATGGAGTTTGAGAGGAATTTGGCCGGAGGAAGATGAGCGGCGGTGAAATACGGCGGCGGAGTGAGGGCGTGTAGAAAACTTTAGCGGAATTTGGTTGAGGTCCGGCGGACGGCTAAGGTGAGGTTGCCGCCCGCCGGTGAAGCGAAAATATTAGGTTCTAAACCTGCTCTGATACCATGTTGAAATTGAATGTATAAAGAGAAATAGAGAATTGTATTATTGATGTAATATTGATTAATGTTATTACAATGATTCATGATTCCTATATATAGAAGAGGGTGAGTGTGTAGTAGGTAAGGAGTAGGTGAAGTGGAGGTGGTAGTGGTGTAGTGGGTTAGGTTTAGTGGAGTAGGTGAGGTGGTAGTGGTGTAGTGGGTTAGGTTTAGTGGAGTAGGTTTAAGTGGGTGAAGGTTTAGTGGAGTAGGTTTAAGTGGGTGAAGTAGGTGGAGAGTAGGTGGATTTTAACAATCCAAGATAGAGGCAGTGCAGGATTGGGCGCAACCTAAGAGTATTTTTGAGATCCGCAGTTTTCTGGGATTAGTTGGGTATTACCGTCGATTTTTGAAAGATTTTTCCAGGCTAGCTTCGCCTTTGACTAGATTGACACGGAAAGGGGTTAAATTTGTATGGAGTGAGACTTGTGAAAAGTCGTTCCAAGAGCTGAAAGTTAGACTTACCACCACTCCGATTTTGATTATTCTGGAGAGAGGCTTGGGTTATGCGGTTTATTGTGATGCCTCACGAGAGAGTTTGGGTGGTGTGTTGATGCAAGAGGGGAAAGTAGTAGCCTATGGCTCACGGCAGTTGAAATTACACGAGAGGAATTACCCTACACATAACCTAGAGTTAGCAGCTGTGATTTTTGCCTTGAAGATTTGGAGGCACTACCTTTATGGTGAGAGATTCGAGGTGTTCTCGGATCATAAGAGTCTGAAGTACCTGTTTACACAGAAAGACTTGAATTTAAGGCAGAGGAGGTGGATGGAGTTTATTGAGGATTACGACTTCGAGTTGCATTATCATCCAGGGAAGGCCAATGTTGTGGCCAATGCCCTTAGCAGGAAATCCATTAGTGATGTAGCTTGTATAGCCATCCGGGAGTGGGAGATGTTGAGTGCACTTGGAGAGTTTGATTTGCTTATGGGCGAATCTGTTGAGGCTGCGGCCTTGTTTTCTGTTGTTGCACAGCCTACACTTGTGAGTCGAGTGTTAGAGGCACAGAGAGGTGACCTTGAGGTAGAATCCCTCCGGGGAAAGATCTTCAGTGGGAAGGTTGAGAAGGATTTGACTATGTATCCCGACTTGAGTGTGAGATACCGAGACCATTTGCTTGTGCTGGAGTCCTGCCGAGAGGAGGTACGCCGAGAGTTTCACCATTCACGCCTTGTGGTGCATCCGGGGGGCACTAAGATGTATCGTGATTTGGGTCGCCAGTTTTGGTGGCGAGGTATGAAGAAGGATGTGGCAGTTTTCGTGTCCAAGTGCCTTACTTGTCAGCAAGTAAAGGCCGAACATCAAAGACCAGCGGGTTTGTTACAACCCTTGCCTATTGCCGAGTGAAAGTGGGAGCATGTCACTATGGACTTCGTTGTAGGTCTTCCGAGGACTCAGCGGGGTAGTGATGCTATTAGGGTGGTTGTAGACCGGCTGACTGAGTTGGCGCACTTCATTCCTATGTGCGTGAGAGATTCGGTAGATCATCTTGCCGACTTGTATATTCGGGACATAGTGAGGTTGCACGGGGTCCTAGTGTCGATCGTCTCAGATAGAGATCCATGTTTTACTGCTAGGTTGTGGCACAGTTTACAGAGTGCCTTGGACCCGAAGTTGGTTCGGGAGACGACGGAGAAAGTTAAGCTTATCCGTAGGAGGCTTGTTACAGCCCAGAGTCGCCAAAAGTGTTATGGCGACCGTAGGAGGAGGCCTTTAGTATTTGAGGTAGGTGATCATGTCTTCTTGAAAATATCACCTAGGCGGGGTTTGATGAGGTTTGGTAAGAGTGGGAAG
The DNA here is from genome assembly GCF_055761805.1 of Camellia sinensis. NCBI lineage: Eukaryota > Viridiplantae > Streptophyta > Magnoliopsida > Ericales > Theaceae > Camellia > Camellia sinensis. The sequence continues at coordinate 23,707,913 of NC_138966.1, forward strand.
TTATCCCCTTGGTTTATTGGTCCCTTTGAGATCCTTGAGAGGATTGGAGAGGTCGCATACCGTTTAGCTTTACCACCGCAGTTGTCCAGAGTGCATGACGTGTTCCATGTTAGTATGCTTTGGAAGTTTGAACCGGATTCGTCGCACGTATTGGATTGGACCGACTTAGAGGTAGATGAGGATGCCTCATATGAGGAAAGACCGGTACGGGTCTTGGATAGGAGGGACCAAGTCTTGCAAGGCAAGACCATTCCCTTGGTAAAGATTTTGTGGAAACATCACGGAGTGGAGGAAGCCACTAGGGAACGTGAGTTGGATGTCCGTGAGAAATATCCTGACTTGTTTCTTAATGTTTAACTATGTATTGAGAATTTTGTTGTATTAATAAACTTTAAGAGCATTGAATATGTCTTAAGTTGTAAAACATTGTATATGTTTCGGTTTATGGAGGTATTATTGTATATGCCTCGAAAATGGAAGTTTATTTTAGCATTGTATATGTTAAATGTGTTGTAGAAATGCAAATGTATTATTGGCATTGAATATGTTATGGAATTGTGAACCATGTACATTGAGAATTGTTGGATCTGAAAAAGATGCATGTTGATAATGCATGTTGGGACATATATTGTAAATTGCCTCTTGAATAGAGATAAGATGGCCTGTAATGGGTCAGGTTGTGGAATGTTGAACTGTAATGTTGTTGAGAATTGAAAAATCTTGTTTTTGAAAACTTGTATCTAATTTCGGAGACGAAATTTTTTAAGGGGGGGAGGTTACAGCGACCCCGGTTGGGAGGAGATAGGGGATGGACTCCTAAACCAGATATTATTTGGAAGAAGATAGGGGATTGACTTCATCGATACAACAAATATATGTATCTATTGTGAAGTATGGAAGTGTTTTAACATGACATTAGTACAGCAAATATGTGTACTTATTGGAGTATGGAAGTGTTGTGAAAGTGTTTTGATATGAGCTATAGTCTCATTGAATTGTTTGGCCAGGTTCTGAGCCATGTTTATGAATCAAAATTGTATAAGTAATGGAAAGTGAAATGAAACATGGACTTGACTATCATAGAACTGTATTGTGATATAAATTGGTTTATAAGTGTTAACCATCTATCAAATGCTATTGTTTTAGTCATTGCTTATATCTGGTTTAGTATATCTCTACTAAGCATTGGCTCACCCTACATCATTTTCAAGTTCAGGTGATATGCTACCTCCAAGGACATAGCTTGGGAGGTTCTGAGAGTTAAAGACTCTTTTTAGTTATTTTGGTTACTTTGATATTACATGTAAATTCAAGCCAAGGGCTTCAAGTGTATTTGAGTTAGTACTCTCTTTTGTACCCAAGTGTTGGCTTGGAAAGTTGCAAGCCCATAGGGCATTTACTTTTGTTGTCAACATGTAATACTTTTGTACTTAACTACTCTGATGAATGGAAAGATGTTTATTTCTCTTATATCTATGCATGTCAAGAATGTTGGGTTTTATGTTTTATTTTGAGGGAGTTACATGCAAAAGTACTAGAGATTCACAAAGACCGCTCGAGCGCAAGAAGTGTCGCTCAAGTGAAGGAACAAAATTCTGGACATCAACAATTTGAAAAAACAAGCTACCAACCTATTCCAAACGTAAACAACACACCTCAAAGGCCAAACTCAAAGAGAAATGAAGGAAAATAAGACATAAAACACTGTATCAGACAATGAAACCCAGATCCAAAACATACAATCGGTCGGGTCCAGACCAAAAATGCTATAGTTAACAAAACACAATTAAGAAAATTAATTGTGCGAGAGCTTTTAAGACAACGACAGTGTCGGTATGATAACATATTTACAACATATTATAAGCATAATTTTAACATGTTTATATACTAATAGGTAATTTATTTTTATTTTTTTACAGAAATCCTGTCATAATTGATAATGCAAGTATATGTAGTAAAGATAATATGGACATATATGTGATAATTTAATAATTCTTATGAACTTTATTACTATTTTGATTATGTGTATATATGCAAATTTATCAATTATTTTGTCAAATAATTAACTTATAAGGAAGTGAAATGTTTTATTTCAATTTTATAGGCAACTGCTAATACAAAAACTGAAAGCTTACAATGACATGTGCAAGACTGTTATAAGGTAATCAACTAACATATTTGTATCCAAACCAAAATTTTTTTACTTCAGTTTTTATCAACTCAATCTTATTATTTGTATTGTCACAGAGCTATGTCAAAAAATGTATGAAAACAATTTAAATGGATTGTTGGGAGGACATTTGATTTAGACTATGTCAATCCATATCCAAATGTAAGTTTTTAGTTTCGTTTATAAAAATATTTACGCTCTATATCTTCATACATAATGTAATTAACCAATTACAAAAGAAAAGTTATACTTGCAATCTATTAACTAGAGTACATTTATTTATTTATTAAAATAATGTAAAATTTTATTTTAATCCTTATATAACAAATGAAAACAATACTATTTTTTTAATGTATCTTATATATTATTTGCATGATTTATAATTTCCAGTCTCATGTCACCACCAATTTGAGATGTTTTATGAATTCATAATGTACAGTTTTTTTTTTTTTTTTTTGTGGTGAAAATTAGGAAATATTGTATTTTTTTTTAAGATTTGTACATATTATGCTGTACATATTTTATTCATAAAATATATTAAAATCAAATGTTACATTAAACATAGTTAAAAATATTTAACTTGTATTACATTACACTCATAATACATATGTACATTATTATAAAAAAATATGAATCACATAATATAACTATTTTCTAAATTTGCAGACGCAATGAATGTGCCTCGGCTAAGTTGAGAATTTGAAGGCTTACCCCATTTTTTTATGTTTTCCATAGGATTAGGTCTCATGTTTGTGATATCCTAGGTATAGGCAAGCACGTTCCCACTCAAACTCAAAGTGGATATTTTTTTGACTTGATTTACCTATTGTTAAGCCTTTGTTTGGGAAGAATTAATTTAGTCTGATTTTTAATTTTTTGACTAATTTAGCCTAGCTAAATTAGCTCTATTTGATAAAAACTTTTGACTTTCTTTTGTTTAGATATGATAGTTGTAAGAGAAAAAATGAAATAATTATGATTTAAATGTGATATTTTATCTTATTAACTAAATTAATCTATTTTATCATTTTATACTTATTTAGTCACTTTAATTCTAGCCAAACGAGCCTTGAGCTTGGCCGCCTAGTCGGCTACCTTGCTTGGTGATACTGTCATGTGTCTTGTTTATTCACTGTACAAACAGTCGACAATGCAGAGTGGTCGTTTGGGATTTTACTCTAGCAAGAATACGTTCATTGAATTCATTAATTCTAAACATTGTCCATAATTATGTAACATTGTTACACTGAAAATTTCTCCAATAATAACTTATCTAGGCCCAACTAGGGTAACTCTCCTTTTTGTCAATGATGTGTTGCTATTAAAACAAATATTTGTGATGCAACTTAAAAATAAAATGGGTATTTGTTACAAATATCTGTAGCAAATATTAAAATAGTTTTAAAAAAAATTACATATTCATAATCACACACTTACATTATTAAATTATCAATACACCCATTGCAATTTACTTAAAATACAAATTGCCCTGAAAATTACATTCCGCTCCTGATGTCGCTAATTTTATAACAAATGACTCATTTTATTAATAAATTATCAAGTTAATTAACAATTTTTAATGATGTTAGAAATTTATTTTAATTAATAATTTAGGTAATTTTATTATTGTTTTAGAAAAAGTTAAAAAATTTATTTTTTCAGTTCATTCTATCAAATAAAAATTTTTGATAGGAGATATTTATAATTTTTTAAATCACAAAGGATAATTCGTATTTTAAGCAAATCTCAGAGAGTGTATTTTTAATTTATCCTAAAATATTTAATTTTTTTTGTTATGTATGCTAAGAGTAGGCATTAACAAGTTTTTTTAGGGAAAATTGTTTGAAAAAAAGGGGGGGAATTATAAATAAAAAAAATTCAGAGTTCGAGTCTTGTAATAAAATAAAGGACGCTCGGGTGATAAATCTAATTTTGATTTTTCTTCACCCAAAAGCCCAGGCACTAAAATTGTATGTTCATAAGGACATTATTTTGCAAAATGAACAGACTATTCTCAAAAGTTCACAACACACTTTTTTTATTAACGAAACACTCTCTTACATGTTGAAAATCCATTTTATCTCTCTCTAGCAGAACCGTCGCCACCGCCTCCACCATTGGCGTCACCCATCAACAGGTTTCATCACCGCCTTCATCACAGACCACCCAACGATCTGAGTTCATCACCGTCAACAGGTTCTTGATTTGAGTTTGTGTGACACGGCGGCGGACCACCACCTCCACATCTACATTCACAGTCCTCATCACCCAACGCTGTCTCTTCTTCAGATCCATCGTTGTCGTTGCTATCCATTTGGTTTCCTTCTTTTTTTGCACTTCGAGTTTCCTTCGGTTGAAGGCAGTGATGGGTGAAAGTAAAGGGAGCGATACTGCCTTGAAGCCCTCCACAGCAAATAATCTCACTTTCTTTCTCTTTTCTTCCGTCTTTCCTTTATACTAAACACGTTTCGTTCGTTGTCGCGATCACGATTCTCAATTTTGAAAAAATATTCGAATCCCTTCCAAAACACTTTCCAATTTGAATCTCTATCCACATATTCCTCAAGTTTATCTCTCTCTCTCTCTCTCTCTCTCTCTCATCATATATATATATATATATATATATATATGTGTGTGGATTAAATTAATCTTTGCAATTGAATATATGTGAAAACCTTTTTCAGGCAAAATCATCATTCGTTTTTCGTGTCTCTCTATTGATTTTGGAGTTATTTCAGATTTACGATCACTTTGGATTGCTGAATTTCAATTTTGTGCAAAATCTTCATTAGGTAAATCATCGTTTGCTTTTCCTTGCTCCACTTGAAGTGTTTTTTTAAAACATTAGTTCATAATTCATATCAAGAGAGATAAAGTTTCTTGGCAAATTATTGTTTCTTTCTTTGGATTGCATACATAGATTGACGTCTGAAATAATGGCTAGATATATGCTAATTTGTTATTGATGATGCTTGAGAATGAGTATTGGCATCTGATCTTTGTTTCATTAGATCTGGTGCATTTACTCGATTTCAGTAATATTGTTGTCGTGATCGACGGCACTGGCAGTCCAGTGGTGCAAAAGAAGAAAAGCATGGTTGCACTAATCTTTGTTGAAGCTTTTTGCAACTAGTTCCATAGATTAGGGGTGATCATGGATCCATCAAATCCGCCCAACTCGCCTAAACTAACCCACATTTATTGATTTTGGGTGGATATGTGTTTTTTGACAGACAAATGCGGATGAAAATTTCAAAATCCATGCATACGATTCGGATAACAAATCAACTATAGCGATTATAATTTAGACTTAGACCCATTTGATGTTTTGAATTCGGGTTTTAGTATCTTATATGGTTGTTCGTGATTTGTTTATCCTTATTCCTCATTAAGTTTGGTTATTGGAGTGTCTCGGTTGTATTTAGAACAGGTTGGTAGCTTATTTTTCAAAACTGTTGTTGCCCAGAATTTTGTTTCTTCGCTCGACCGGTGATTCTTGCGCTCGAGCAGTCTTTGTGAACTCCTAGTACTCTTGCAGGTCTACAAAGATACTGTGAGATGGTATTCTTTGCTCGAGCAGTCTTTATTGCGCTCGAGCTATCCTTTCTGAAGTCAAGCGATGGCCTTCTGTCTGTAAAACTTCTGGGTGTTTAGCGACCATTCCTTCGCTCGAGCAGTCTATGCATATATCACGTCGTAAAGTTCACTTTTCCACACCTCTCTCTCTCTCTCTAAATCTCAAATCTACTCTCTCTCTCTCACTAGAAATCACCTATAAGCTCCAAAAACACCTTAATCCACCCATGTCTACACCCTAGTCCCTTTGTTAAAAAGAGAGAACACGTTGAGGGCTTCGTTTTAATCAGTGAAGTTCATGTTTTCGGTTCCGTTGAGTTCTACCCATCTCTCATTTGGGTCTTCTTCTCTAAGGTCGGAATTCTTCGTACTTTCTTATGATTTTTAACTTAGTTATTTGTTGTTTTCTAAAACAATATTGTGATTTGGGGATTTTTGAACAAATCTAGGGTTTTGGTTAAAACTCAAAAGAGGGGTTTTCAAATGATATCTTGAAAATGGTTGTGGGATTAGGAATGAGGTTGAGTTGTAATAAAATGGTTGGTTTTGATATGTGGAAATTGATTTTGGAAGAAAATGGATTTTTGCCCTAAATTTATGAAATGTTGATTTTGTATAAATAAATGAAATTAATGTTGGACATGTAAAATTGGATTGATGTTGATGAGGATGGTGGAGTTGGGTATATATTGCCACTCACATCTTGAAATTTGAAAAGTTTATCTTTATGGAAATTAATTATCTGTTTATAAATATCTGTTTTGGGTTATCGGTGGATGATAGCTATGATTGTTATAGAAATTACATGAAAATTAGGAAATTTGAAACTGTTTTCTCATCCATGGCATTGAACATTATTGCATGTTTAACACATTTGAAAATGTTGTTGTTTTAAGAAAAAATAGTGAATATTTGGTGAATCCGAGTAAGGGGTGTGGTTATGGAAATTAAGTTAGCCTATGTGTCCTTGGTGAAAGGCTAAAAAACCCGGGTGGAAAGGTGTCAAGCCTTTTGGTTAGTACTGGTAAAAATGACAATTGATAGTACTTGTATAGTCTACTTGTAGACACGTACCTAGGGATTCCCAAAGTGTGATTCATTGCCCTGTTTACTATTATAATGGAAATGATTTTATGAATTGTGACATTAACCTGGCATTGCATGGTTGGAAAGAGATATAAAATGTTTTGACACGAGCATTGCATATACATTCACGTTATATATTTGTTAAGATTTATATACTGTGTTGGATTTTTTCTACTAGGTTTTGGCTCACCCTATATAGGCAACCATTTTCAGGTACTGATAATATGCCTCCACCAAGATCATAGTTTGGGAGGAACTTGGAGCTAAAGGCTTCTTTTTTATTATCTAATGTATTTGTTTTGCACAAACTAAGGGCTTTTAAGTGTATTGGAGTTTAAATTCATCTTTATGGTAACCAAGCATTGTTTTGGAAAGTTGTAAGCTTTTAAGGCATTTATTATCTGTATAACTTTTGTTTCATATTTCTCGTCATGGCACAGGCTATAGATTTAGGGTTAGGACTTATGAATGTGTAATTGCATGTGTTATCTTTTGTATTTTGAATCATATGAAATGAAAGGACATTATAATCAAAATGCTTGTCATTTATTTATTATTGAGAAAAGAGTTTGATTATCATTTATTTTGGAGCATTACATCAACATCCTGCACCTATATGAACCCGATCCGTCCATAGATGAAATTAAAAAAAAAAAAATTACTAACAAGTAACAACATAGAGTATAAATAATAAAATATATATTTTTGTGAAAATGAAAAAAAATACCTTAAAAATATGCATGCGTGGTACCATGGCCTATTATTGACAAATAATACATATTTTTTCAGATAAAAATTATAATTCAAAAAATTACCAAAAATTTGTAAAGTTTAAACCGCCAAACCAATTGCATCTATCTACTAACTTACATGGCCCGCTCAATCCGCATCCGCTAAACCGGTGGATGGATGCAAATTGATTTTTTTTCATCCTCCTAATTTTGAATAGATGGCATATGTGATGCCACCCGACCTATCCCGATCTGCGATCATCTCTACCAGAGATAAAATCAGCATATCCAACTCTCTCTCTTTTTGTAGTAGTTGTTGTTGGCTTGTGGTGTTAATGATGATAAATAGATATGGATTAATTTGGCTCTGTATTTTAATAGATAGAATTTAGTTTGGCTTGGTATTTCAACAGATAAAAAAATTGAATAGATAATTTCAACAGATACAAAATTTAAATAGATAAAATAAAGATTTTGACAACAGATAGAGTTGGTTTAGGAGAGAGGAACAAAGTTTGAATAAAAAAAATTGAACAGATAGGGAAAAAAATTGAAAAGACAGATATAATTTGGACAAATAGAAAAAAAAATTGAACAAATAGATATAAATTTGAACATATAGTCAACAAAAAGTCAATAGATAAAAAAAAGTCAACAGATAAATTAAGGGATAAAATTAGAAACAAAATGTCCTCCAAAACCAACAAAAGGATTTCTCTCCAAACTATTTTACAAATGATGGATCTCATACCAACAAAAAAATATATACTGAACCTAATGTCTTTACAATTATTTTTAATTTTGTCAATTTAAATAATGAACTTTTGATTTGTTTTCTAGTTAAACCATTTGCCTATTTCATTAAGTAAAATCGATGAAAAAAATGAGTATTTTAGTTATTAAACTCAATGAAAATAGTATTCAAAAAAATTTTATGTATACTTACATTGAATTTAATGACTAAAATATTTATTTTTTCATCAGTTTTACTTAACGAAAATAGATAAATAGTGAAATTGAAAATAAATGAAATAGGGTTGAAATTATATTTACATATTAACATGGGAAAAATTGAAGGGATTGTTGGATTTATTACAAATCAAGTTTCGATAATCCGAATCGTTCATTTTTTAGGATCCTAAATGTATATCATCCATAAAAAAACTTAGATCGATCCGATAATCGTAACATTTTATTTTAACACATTTATTTCTAAAAAAATAGAAGAAAAATATATTTTTAAAAATAGACCATCTATTTGTTCAATGACTAAGAACATCTCCAACAATTCTCCCTAGTAATTTTTTTTCAAATTTTAGTTAAAAAGTGTCTTTCATATTTTAGGGACTCACTTGTTCAATTACTTCATATTTTTTCTGTATATGTTTTGAATATTTTAAAAATATTTGTTCTTTATAATTTTTTATTAAAAATATTTTTTCAAACTTTATTCTATCTCCTCCACCATTTGAGAAAAAAATGAGAGATGAGAGAGAAAGAATAATTTTTTAATTATAGAGAGTGATTGAAATCTCCCTAAACGTAAGGAGTCAAAAGTTTACTCTCTTAAACAAGGAGTTGAGTAGGGAGTCTATTAGAATTACTTATTTTATATTTGACTCTCTAAAATAGGGAAAAAGTGGGAATAGAGAGCATATTGGGGATATGGGTGGACATCGGTTCGTTAGTCGTCCAGCCCGCTATAGCGATTCCGGTTTCCCTTCCTTTGATTGTTGAATTCCGGACTTGGGTTTCGTGGAGTTGGTGGTTATATATCTTGTTGTTATCCTTTAATTCTGTGTGTTTGAGTTCTAGGATGTATTGGGCGTGCTTCGAGCAGGTTGGTTGAGCTTTTGTCCCATTCCTTGTTGCCCAGAATTTTGGTGGTACACTCAAGCGGGTCCCTTTGCGCTCGAGCGGAGTTTGTTTCTTTTTGGTGTACGCTCGAGCGGGTCTTATTGCGCTCGAGCGGGGTTTACACACTCTCAGCATTTCGTGCCTCTACAAATCTTCTGCAGGTGTGTTTTTCACGCTCGAGCGGGTATATTGGCGCTCGAGCAGGTCACGCTTGAGCAAGTATCTGGGCGCTCGAGCGGGTAGTTCATTGTCTGTAAAAGTACTGGAAGGGGAAAATCTACGCTCGAGCAGCTTTCCCTTTGCGCTCAAGCGGGTGTGTTTTGCAGTTGTGTCTTGGCGCTCCAGCAGGTACCCTTCACGCTCGAGCGGGTCCAGTTTTTGTGCTTGATGCTCGAGCGTCCTATTATCCGCTCGAGTGGGTCATACGTATATCAGATATCAGCTGGGTTTTTTTAGATCACTTTTTCACTTTCACACATTCTCTCTTACTTTCTAAAAACCTCTTTTGAGAGCTCCTCTCTCTAGAATCTACCTTCTCTCTAGGGTTTGATCTAGTTAGAGTGATCCCCTATTCTTGGGCCTTTGTAAAAAATGTTGATCTCGTTGTGGGCTACGTTTTGATCCGAAAACCTTGGGATTTGGAGCATCTCGAAATTCTTCATCTTCTCCCTTTGAGCTCCGAGTTTGAGGTAGGGATAACTACTCATTTTTATGATCTTTAACATAAACTATTGGTCATTTTGATTTAACATTGATATTGGGTAATTTTGGGTGTTAGGGTTTTCAAAATGTATATAAGAGGGGTTTTGTATTTTGAGCCTATACAGGTGTATTTGGGTCTAGAGATGAGATTATTGGTGTTGTTGATAATATTTGGACCTTTGGGTCAATATTGAGCTTAAAGGGAAAATTGCCATGTTTGGGTATATTTGGGTCATTAGTGTAATTAATGACATTTGTTATGGAATTATGAAATTGAGTTGGGAATAATGAAATTGGCTCATTATGAGATAGAATGGTAGAGTTGGATTTATTAATCCCTCACTTTTGAAAATGTCAATAATTTATCTGTCGGTGCATTTATTATCTGTTTAGAAATAACTGCTTTGGGCTATCGGTGGAGGATAGTCTTGATTGTTGTAGACACTACATGATGATTAGGTGAATTAAAACTAATCAATTGGTGTATTGGTTGTCATTGTATATGATGAGTATTTGAATACATGGGTGCCGAGTCCTGCGGACGAAATTTTTGTAAAATGGCAATATAAAAACATCTATACATGGGTGCCGAGTCCCGCGGATGAAATTTCCGTAAAATGGCAATTCAAACATAATTATACATGGGTGCCAATCCCGCGGATAAAATTTCCGTGAAATGGTAGTTTGAAGTATTGTTGGCATGAGATGTAGCACTTAAGTTGTTCGGTCTAGTTCTGAGCCATGTTTATAAGTTGAGTTTTGTTAAGTGAAGGATTATGGAACTGGATTGTACTGTAGGTTGGTTTATATGAGTTAAACGTTTGTGAGGTGCTAATGCTTTAGTTATTGTTCATATTATGTTTAGCATATCTCTACTGGGCGTTGGCTCACCCTATATGGGACATCTTTTTCAGGTACAGGTGTTATGCCACCTCCAAGGACGTAGCTTGGGAGGCTTGAGGCTGTCAGACTCTTTGTGTTGTTTTTGTTGTATTTACATGTATATCAAGCCAAGGGCTTAATTGTGTAGAGTTAGTACTCTCTTTTTGTAACCAAGTGTTGACTTGGAAAGATGTAAACCTGTAGGCATTCTATTAATTTTGTAAACATTTGTAATTAATATGAAATACACTTTTGTAATATTAACTCTGATGCTTGTATGACAATGTAAACTATCTTACATGTTTATGGAAGGATCGGATGTGGGAATTATGTATTATTTTGAGGGCGTTACAACTTGGTATCAGAGCGTACCGGGTTCGAATACTTTGGGTACACGGGAAGTGGTTAGTACCACAATGGGTTTGTCTCACTTATTAGTGACTTATGCATGATGTTATGTGTTTACTTGATAACATGTTTATGTGACTACATGGGTATGGGGTTTAGTTTCTGGGATGTTGATTGGATCCTTGGGTTTCTAGGAGTCCTTTTGGAAAAGCACTTGATCAATGCTGTTTCTAACCCGAACTCTAGCAACGCCTCGGGACCGTCATTATCCGGAAATGAAATTCGTAAGTGCTTATGTGACTATGTGCTTACATGGAATGAATTACAGTTGTCCAATGCTTTCGGACGCAAGTGAAATAGTTTCGGTACATTTAAGAATGTACTAATACCTTTGTTACTTTTACTAAGATGCCTAGACGAGGAAGTTTTGGTTTCCCTCCTTCCACACGGGAAGAGTTGCGGAAATAGTTTGTGGAGTTACGCCAAGGTACTACACTTTTGGTACAGTTTGAGGCTTGGTTTGCTAACTTGTAGAGATTTGCCCCAGAATTAGTGAAGATAGAGGAATTGTGTTGTTCAGAGTTTGAGAGTAGGCTGTGTGACGACATCTGAAAAAGGATTGCTGGGTCTTGGCATAGGGGCTATAGTGTGCTCGTTAAGGCGGCAGCTCATGTAGAGGCAGCGGCGCTAACTATGGGTCAAAATAAGGAAAAGTCTGTGGTTGTGAGTGTTGGTCAGGTTAGGGAGGAGGCCATCTCGGTAACTCCTATGGTTTATAGGTACTCTAGGCCCAGTAAGAGATGGAGGCGAAAGTATGCTCCGTCTTAGACTAAGTCCTTTTCTTCACCAAGGGTTTTGGACTCTTCTATTGGGAGGTCCAGAGAGGTTCAGGTTTCAGGTCAGTCTCAGAATAGGGTTTCTGCTGTTTGTTTCAGATGTGATCAGCTGGGCCACAAGTCTCCAGTTTACCCACAGAGGAAGAAGGTAGGGTTGGCAGCTCGACCGGTGACTGCCCCACCAAAATCATCTAGCCAGCTAGGTTTTGGGTCGACCGAATGCTCATTGGGGAAGCAGTTGTTGGGGTCTCCATCAGCTCAGACTTTAAACCAGTCTCATGCTTGGGAGCCACTTACTTGTTGGGTGTGTAATCAGCCAGGTCATATCAAACATTTCTGTACTCAGCCAGGGGCTTCTTTAGGAGTTTTGCAACCTAGGCAGGTCCAGCCTTATTCGACTGGACAGGGGCAATACCATTCTGGGGGACAAACAGGCCAGATTTCGAGGGCCTTAGGAGAGTCGAGTTCCCAAGCCCCAGTTAAGGAGATTTGCAGTTGTTCCAGGTGTGGCCAATTGGGGCACATCTGTAGTTCTTGTCCGTGTTTTGTAAGCTCGTAGGATGTCATGGGTTTGAGAATGACCAACGTTAGCGGCCCAGCGAGGGACGGTCGCAGTGGTAATACCGATGGGGTGGTTTTGTTTTGACTAATCCGTTTTGTAATCGGTGAATTATTGTTTTGTAATCATTGGGTTCTGTGTGTAACCAATGTGTTTTGAGAATGTTGAAACATCAAAACTGCTTGTTTATATATATATGCTTTTGCTTATTAATTTCCATGGAATGGGCAGATTGGAACATGTTATGGCTCTAAAGTTTTATTAACGTAATAAGTTGTCGAGAAACCGTAAAACTTTTGTGTAAATGCATTTATATGCGTGTGATTTGGTTTGGAGAAGCGAGGGCTGGTAACCATGTTTTCAAATTTAGAAGAATTATTGAGGGATGCTTGTCTTGGTCAGGGCTACTATGGGGCGAGAATAGTTATACTTGCTGGATGTACGGAATCTCATAGGTGTTATCTATTTGATCTTATGTGCGTGGTAGGGATTTTGGTCTTTTGCCGTGAGAACTCCTCGAGAGGGTGCAATGTGTGCGATTAACACTGGGTTCTGTATATTTAACATGATGTTTTACGGAGTCATAGCGCATAACTTCATTAGGAATAGACTTATACCTTCATGATAGGTAACGTCGCCAATTTTGCATGTATATTGATTGGTTCTTTTAATTGAGGGAGTGTTAGTCCCTATATAAGATTGTGGTTGTGGGCATCGGGGAGTGGTGTGTTGTGAGCAGCTGGTGTTATGTCTTGGGCAGTGGTATAATGGATGTTTCCCTAAGTTTCCAGACTCCTTTGTGATGGTAGAATGCGATAGGTTTGTACCTTAATATCAGGTAGGCTAGAAGGTGCTGTCGGTAAGATTGGTTGGGTGTATAACCCGTGGTTTGGCTGTGACCCGTGAGTAGAGTCACAGTAGTATGGTGTTTGTGGAGGAAGGCTTGGGATGATAGTGAGGAGGATGAGGACCTTTACTCTTCAAGAGAGCTAGGATGGTGAGTCTTTGAAGGCCTTGTCTGTGTCAGGGTCTGGTTCACGATGGTTGTTCAACGGTAGCAATGGCTAGTAATTTGGCACGGAGGCTTAGTGTCTTGATTGTACTCTCGGGACCAGTGACAAGTAGGAAGTAGAATAAAGAGTGGACCTTATAGGTCATTGACGGATGAAGGTACTGAGTTCGCTTGTGTACGGTACAAACAGATACGTAGCAGTGATAAGTGTCGTGGGGTGGTGAGCCCTTGTCAACTAATTCAATACAAGGGAATGGGTGTGCAAATCTTGTTATTATGAGTTCAGTCAAGATGGCGAGTGAAATCTCTAAATGAGGGATTCAGTATGGGTGTAAGATTGCTTGCATTAAATAAGGAGGTTTTGTTTAGTACGGTGCGTGTCAGTATGTGGTTCGTATTGTTATTATTAGATGATGTGTAGAAGGGGATCGATCCTAGGGAAATCCCCGGAGAACGCCTTGGTAAGGCAATAGTGTGATTACTAATTGAATCGAGTGGTTTGATGTTTGGTAAAGCTAAGTCACTTTGGTATAAGTGTCTGTCGTCCAGTTTGGATAGTGGTAACACTAGTGAGGTAGCAAAATTGTGTAAAATGAGTAAGGCACTCTGTTAAAGTCGTTTCAACTTGTTCGGTCCTTGTTTGTGTGGTGTAAGGCACAGGAGTGTGCAACGTTATCCTTTGTGTTGTTGCGTTGTTGGGAATTTCAAATTTTCAGGGGGTCCCTGTCAAGAGAGTTTTGTTTTTGAGTGTTGTGTTATCACTGTGAGTGTGACGAGTTTTGTGGGATGGTTATGTTATGATTCACGGGAGGGAGATTGGGTACTCTTCATAAACTAAAATGATTTCGAATCAAAACGTGAATTTGCGATCCTTATTTTCGAGAAAATAATCTGAGAAAAATCTTCCCGGCTATGGCCAGTTATAAATGACGTGTTTAAGTGGTGACAGTATAAGTCTGAATATTTTTGGGAGGAACTGAGTGCTTTGAAACACAGGAAGTAAATAAAATGATTTCTTTAACTTGAGTGGAATATCTTTTGAGAAGTTAGATTTAACCTAGCCTGAGTTGCTGGTTACACGTTGTGTGTCTTTGGCAAGACCTCGAAATTTTGGGATAGTAACGTACCATAATATTGTTCTTTACCCATGCTTCGTCTTGTGTTCATGTTTTGAGAGAAAGTTGACCGGAAGCCTTGTGTACGAATGTTTTCGTGTTTACTATGTTGGGATATTAAATATTAAATACTGGTTTGAGTATTGTCAGTAGTCGAGACGTGGTGGATGTCTCAGAACGCTGTAGTGGTTAGATGTGTCTTGCTGTTATTACTGTTTTCGAGTCTTGTGAAGCAGGACTTTTACATTAGTTAAGATGTTGTGGAAACATAACAGGGTTGAGGAAGCCACATGGGAAGGTGAATTAGAGGTCCAAGAGAAGTAGCCGGATATATTGGTGGGTAACTGAGTAGATGTTGAATATTTTGTTGTATTGATAAACTTTAAGAACATTGAATATGTCTTCAGTTATAAAACATTGTGCATATTTCGGTTTATGGTAGTATTATGTCATATGCCTTGAATGGAAGTTTAATTTAACATTATATATGTTGGATGTGCTGTAGTAAGGGAAATCTATCATGAACATTGAATATGATATGCAATTGTGAAATATGTATGTAGAAACTTGTTGAATTTCAATGAATTGCTTGTTGTAGCAAACTGTGAGAAATGCCTCTTGAATAGATATAGGATGACCGGTAGTGGGTCAGGTTGTGGAATATTGGTTGGTAATGTTATTGAAAATTGAGAAAAACTTATTTTGAAAAAAACTGTACTTAATTTCGGGGTTGAAATTCTTTAAGGGGGGAGGTTATAGCGATCCCGGTTTCCCTTCCTTTGATTGTTGTATTCCGGACTTAGGTTCCGTGGAGTTGGTGGTTGTATATCTTGTTGTTATCCTTTAATTCCATGTGTTTGAGTTCTAGGATGTATTGGGCGTGTTTCAAACAGGTTGGTTGAGCTTTTGTCCCATTCCTTGTTGCCCAGAATTTTGGTGGTACGCTCGAGCGGGTCCCTTTGCGCTGGAGCGGAGTTTGTTTCTTTTCGTTGTACGCTCGAGCGGGTCTTATTGCGCTCGAGCGGGGTTTACACACTCTCAGCATTTCGTGCCTCTACAATACTTCTGCAGGTGTGTTTTTCACGCTCGAGCAGGTATATTGGCGCTCGAGTGGGTATTTTGGCGCTCAAGCGGGTAGTTCATTATCTGTAAAAGTACTGGAAGGGGGAAATCTACGCTTGAGCGGCTTTCCCTTTGCGCTCGAGCTGGTGTGTTTTGCAGTTGTGTCTTGGCGCTCAAGCGGGTACCCTTCACGCTTGAGCGGGTCCAGTTTTTGTGCTTGACGCTCGAGCGTCCTATTATCCGCTCAAGCGGGTCATACGTATATCAGATATCAGCTGGGTCTTTTTAGATCACTTTTTCACTTTCACACTCTCTCTCTTACTTTCTAAAAACCTCTTTTGAGAGCTCCTCTCTCTAGAATCTACCTTCTCTCTAGGGTTTGATCTAGTTAGAGTGATCCCCTATCCTTGGGCCTTTGTAAAAAATGTTGATCTCGTTGTGGGCTACGTTTTGATCCCAAAACCTTGGGATTTGGAGCATCTCGAAATTCTTCATCTTCTCCCTTTGAGCTCCGAGTTTGAGGTAGGGATAACTACTCATTTTTATGGTCTTTGACATAAACTATTGGTCATTTTGATTTAATATTGATATTGGGTAATTTTGGGTGTTAGGGTTTTCAAAATGTATATAAGAGGGGTTTTGTATTTTGAGCCTATACAGGTGTATTTGGGTCTAGAGATGAGATTATTGGTGTTGTTAATAATATTTGGACCTTTGGGTCAATATTGAGCTTAAAGGGAAAATTGCCATGTTTGGGTATATTTGGGTCATTAGTGTAATTAATGACATTTGTTATGGAATTATGAAATTGAGTTGGGAATAATGAAATTGGCTCATTATGAGATAGAATGGTAGAGTTGGATTTATTAATCGCTCACTTTTGAAAATGTCAATAATTTATCTGTCAGTGCATTTATTATCTGTTTAGAAATAACTGCTTTGGGCTATCGGTGAAGGATAGTCTTGATTGTTGTAGACACTTCATGATGATTAGGTGAATTAAAACTAATCAATTGGTGTATTGGTTGTCATTGTATATGATGAGTATTTGAATACATGGGTGCCAAGTCCCGCAGACGAAATTTTCGTAAAATGGCAATATAAAAACATCTATACATGGGTGCCGAGTCCCGCGGATGAAATTTTCGTAAAATGGCAATCCGAAAATATCTATATATGGGTGCCGAGTCCCACGGATGAAATTTCCGTAAAATGGCAATTCAAACATAATTATCCATGGGTGCCGATCCCGCGGATGAAATTTTCGTGAAATGGTAGTTTGAAGTATTGTTGGCATAAGATGTTGTCTCACTTAAGTTGTTCGGTCAGGTTCTAAGCCATGTTTATAAGTTGAGTTTTGTTAAGTGAAGGATTATGGAACTGGATTGTACTGTAGGTTAGTTTATATGAGTTAAACGTTTGTCAGGTGCTAATGCTTTAGTTATTGTTCATATTATGTTTAGCATATCTCTACTGCGCGTTGGCTCACCCTATATGGGACATCTTTTTCAGGTACAAATGTTATGCCACCTCCAAGGACGTAGCTTGGGAGGCTTGAGGCTGTCAGACTCTTTCTGTTGTTTTTGTTGTATTTACATGTATATCAAGCCAAGGGCTTAATTGTATAGAGTTAGTACTCTCTTTTTGTAACCAAGTGTTGACTTGGAAAGATGTAAGCCTGCAGGGCATTCTATTAATTTTGTGAACATTTGTAATTAATATGAAATACACTTTTATAATATTAACTCTGATGTTTGTATGACAATGTAAACTATCTTCCATGTTTATGGAAGGATCGGATGTGGGAATTATATATTATTTTGAGGGCGTTACACCCGCTGTACCCAACCATTTTTTTTAGGGCTTGGGAAGATTATTTTAGCCTACAGGGTAGAGTTTGGCTAACATTTGCAGTCCAAAATATTAATGGGCTAGATTTGAGATTTATACTATCAACCCAATTTGGCTCGCTGTTAAATTAATAAATTAATTATTTATTTATAATATATTAAAATATATTTTTTTTATTGGAATCTAAACTTTATCTTTGTTGATTTTATAAAAACTCACATTTGTAATGATGTGTGATTGAATTTATTTAAGAAATCCATCAATTTATACACAAAATCTTTCAATTTATAATGATACCAATATATTTATTTAGGGTAAATTACAAATACACCCCCTGAGGTTTGATTAAAATACGAATCGCCCCCTGTGATTTTGGAAATTACATTCCACCTTTAGAGGTTTCTAATTTCATAACAAATCACCTATTTTATTAACAAATCATCAAGGCAATTAATAGTTTTTAATGATGTTAGAAATATATTTTAATTAATAATTTAGGTAATTTTATTATTATATAGGAGAGCAATTATGATTTTCATTTTTTTAGTTAATTCTGTTAAATAAAAAATACTAACAATGAGGTATTTGTAATTTTCCAAACCACAAGGGGCAATTTGTACTTTAAGCAAACCTCAGGGGGTGAATTTGTAATTTACACATTTATTTAAGAAATATAATGTGTGATTGAATTAATTATGGAATGTTTTAATTTCTTTAACATATTGCCTGATGAGTGGGCTTGAAATTTATAATTATTTTTTAAATTGAGTTTGGACAGATATAAAGACCTAATATTAGGACCAGGTCGTACTTGGGTAGACCCAATTGCCATGTTTGATAGAGATTTTTCTAAGCTAAAATTTGATAATAAAAAACATAAGTTAAAAGTACTCATACCTCAGTTTCTAAATAATTAGTTTTTTCTAACTTATTTAAGTTATTTCTGCCTAATAAGTTATAAGCAAAAAGTTGCACCAAATAGTCAGGCATATAATTTCAAAATAAAATAAGTTATAATCATCTCTTACAATCCATACCAACCCAAGGCGGTGTGGCACTTTGGGGCCAGTCACTATAGCGATTCCGGTTTTGGACCCAACCCATTTGATATTCCAGACTCGAGTTTCATGGTTCTATATTGTTGTTTTTGTCTTGTACCTCTTTTCCTTCCTTGAGTTTGGCTATTGGGTTGTATTGGTTGCATTTGGAACATATTGGTTGCTTGGTTTTCAAACTTTTGTTGCCCAGAATTTTACTCCTCTGGTCGAGCGTCACTTTTTGCGCTCGAGCGGTTATTTTTACGCTCCAGCGGTCTTAGCTTAAGTGGCCTTTCTTACGCTCGAGGGTTGGTCTGCTGTCTGCAAAACTATTGGGAGTGTGTAATCTACGCTCGAGTGTCACTTCTTGCGCTCGTGCGGACTATGCATATTTCAGTCCGTAAAAATGACATTTTACATCACTTTTTCATTCCTTTCTCTCTTTAAACATTTCGAAAACCCTAGATCTAGAGCTTCTCTCTTTAAAACTCACACTCTCTCTACATTTTCACCTAAATTTAGTGATTTCTCTACTTTTGTGCCTTTGTTAAAAAGGTAGAAGATCTCAAAGGCTACATTTCCATCTTAATAGAGTTGGGTTTCGGTTTCATCCGAGTTTTTTCCTTGCTTTGCTCGTCTTCTAGCTTTGAGGTAGGGATTTTCTATACTCCAGTATGACTTTTAACTTAGTTATTTGTTTTGTATAAACATTTTTGTGATTTTGGGAGATTTTGAACAAACCTAGAGTTTTGGTTTAAAATCAAAAGTGGCGTTTACAAATGGATGTATTGAAAACGATTATGGGAGTGAATATGAGGTTGCGTTGTAATAAAATTGTTGATTTTGATACTTGGGTTGGATTTTGGAAGAAAATAGAGTTTGCCCTAAAATGTCTCAAATATTTATTTTGTATAAATAAATAGAATTAGTATTGGAAATGTGAAATTGGATGGATGTTTGTATAAATAATGGAGTTGGATATATATTATCACTCACCTATGGAATTTGGATAATTTATCTGTCTTGGAGATTGTATATCTGTTTGGAAATATCTGTTTTGGGCTATCAGTGGAAGATGGCTATGATTGTTGTAGAAATTGCATGAGAATTAGGTGAATTGAAAGTAATTTCTCATCTATTTGCATTGAATGTTGTCACATCTTTAATACATTGTAAATGTATGATGTTTGGGAAAAGAAAAAGGGTTTGTACTCCATGTTTGGGAGAAGAAATGAGATGTACTCTATTGAATTAAGTTGGCTCGGAGTGTATAGGGTGAAAGTCCCGAAAACCATGAGTATACATGGGTGTTGATTCCCGCAGATAAAATATCCGCAAAATGGCAAATAGAAGTGATTGTGTGATGGTTGTACTAGTTGGAAACCTATTAAGTTGTATTCTCAATTTGGTTGTCTGAATGAAATAGAACTGATTTCATGAATTGAAATATACAGTTGGTATTGCATGGTTTGTAAAAGAATTATGAAATGGCTTATCAATGGCTTTGTATATGCATATTACCCTTATATTTTCGTTAAGTTTCATATGTTGTATTGGATTATTTTTACTGGGCTTTGGCTCACCCCATATAGGAAAACCGTTTTCAGGTGTTGGTAATATGCCTCTGCTAAGGGCTTAGCTTGGGAGGACTATGGAACTGAAGGCTTATCTTGTTATTTTGCTTTTACTTGTATTTTGAACAAGCCTTGGGCTTAGACTTGTATTAGATTGAGAATCCACTTTTATTGTACTCAAGCAGTGACTTGAAAAGATGTAAGCCTTTAGGGCATATGATTACTTGTTTAGTTTTTATTACATTGGCGGTGTTTGGGAAGGATTTTTTTTTGGTTTTTTTTCACTAAAAGACAAATTGGTTACAAAACCAAAAAAACAAATTCAAACAAAATATCACATCAAACCCCATAATCATTTCATTTTTTCTCTCACAAGCATCACATCCAACCACAAAAAAACCCAACTATCTTCCCAAACACAAAAAAAAAAATTCTCCAATAATATCTTACAACCAAAAAAATCTACAAAAAAACTCATTTCCCAAACACCCACATTATTACTATTTGGTAACATATGTTGTAGATTCATGATGTACTATTTATGAATGTATATGGCATGTGTCACTTTTTTGTACAATCGAATATCATGTAATAGAAGAACATTATACTTTAATTCATAATGTTATTTGCTTATAGTTTTGGATGGTATATTGCATTTATTTCGGTGCATTACAGCCACTAGGGCTACAACAAATATGGTTGGTAGGAAGAACCTTCCAAACTTAGGTGAACTATACCCAATGTCAGGAGTATGGATTTGAATCCCCATTGGTGTATCGTACCTAGTGTCAAAAGTGTGGATTCAAGTCCCCGCTTATATACCAATCCGTGACTTACTGTTATATGGGTGAGTGACTCTGTTATGTATCAACCATCTAAGGGTGACCTCTAATGTCTCAACTCATTATAAGGTCTAACCCTAGAAGTTACACCTTTGTGGTTAGGCTTTTTACAATCCATATCAAAGAGGCACAATATCCCTTGTTATGCAGTGTCAGCCCGGCTCAACACGACTTGACATTTGTCCACTCTTAATTGGGGAGGCTCTAACACATAAAAGATTATAGGGTGTGTTTGGTTTAGTTTTGGGAGATAAGTTTTCAAAAAAATTTGGAGAGAGTGTTTAAATTTTTTTTTTGATTTGTTTAGTTATATATTTTGAAAATAGTTTTGGAGTATAGAAGTTTTGTTATAGGTAAGTAGATGTGTGTGGGAGAAAAAATGATTGAGAAGGAGAGAGGAGAGAGAAAAAGTGATTGATTGATGTGTAGGAGAAAGAAAGTGAGTTTGAAAAAAAATTTCAAAAAATTTCCAACCAAACAAAATTTTAGAAATTTGTTTCAAAATTTGCATTTTAAGAGTTAAACCAAACAAGGTCATAATTATTGAGAGGGAGATTTGCGTCGGACAAGTATGGCCGAGCTACGGTAACGCGGGTTATAGCGGGTGGCTGAGTCACATTGTTTGCTCGGTTAGAGCGGCTCCACTGGCCATCACACCGGGCCGAGCTAGTTCAGTCGATGGGAGCATAGGGTCATGCATGTTCCTGACCGAGCTATGATTCAGCTAGGCATTCGTCTTCCTGATCGGAACCGCGCCAAGCATAGCCTGGAATGAATTTAGACCAAGGCGAAGGCCGGTGCGCCTCATGGCCAGTCAATCCGGAAGAACCGACTTCTTACAGCTCGGCCGTATTGATCGTAGTTGTGTTTCTTCAAGGGATAGGTCGGTCATGATATCCCGGTTGAGTGTGCCACCTGGACCAATGATGTGGTGGAGGGAAAACTCGCTCCAAGCACGCGTCAATACCGCTTGGCAGTTCTGCATATATTGTTTGGAGGTTTTGGCCTTTACACGCGTATGGTAGTGAGAGGTGAGCACTGTCACCTGTCCAGGGAAGGACAGTAGAGGTAGTGCGCGCACAATCCCTGAGGCTGCATGGCCAGCCTAGAAAAAGGAAAGAAGAGGAACGTTGAAGGTATGCTATCTGAACAACTCTCTCTCTCTAAAACAATATTCTTCTTTCTCAAGTGATCTGACTTGATCGTCGGAGGGTCTATCCGACAACACACCGCCGGGCAGCTCACCGTTTCTCTGTTTCCAAGTCAGACGTCGTTACGTGAAGCTTGAGTTCTAGGAGTACGAAAAGCAAAGGATATTCCACCCCCGTGCAATTTGCGCCGTTTATGGGAAGTTTTTGATACACAAACCTTGCTCTTCAAGCTTTTTTGACCGTTTCCATGGCTAACAATGACGAAACTCCACTGTCCGTCGTCGATGGTGTCACACCAGAATCTGTTCGTCGGAAGAAGGCCCCCCAAACATTCCAGCCATGGCAGGCTAGAGACCTCTTCGAGAGGTGCGCGAGACAAACGCGCAAGGAGTACTGATCGCTCGAAGAGTCCAGAGGGCCGTCGTCGGCGAGGGGATTCACATGCACAACGCTTGGAGCACAAACTCAAAGATCATGATGCCCTCATTCGCAAGATGGCGGCTGAAATGGAGGTGCTGAAGCGCCAGATCAAGGGGAAGGGTGTTGCTTGAGAGGACAACCTCAATGAGCGCACCCCGTCTCCTCGTTCTGGCAGTCGCCGCCAAGGAAGGACGCATTCTCTCTCTATCACCAGGAGCTATGGGGTTAGGGACTCCAACCCACAGGAGGGCAAATCTCTCACTCGTGACAGCACCTACCGTCCCTCATGCCCATCATCGACGTCGCGATACTCTTTTTCTGCCCGTTCCAGAGACCTAAGGGATATGTTGGAGGAGAGGGCATGCCGTAAAGAGACTCAGAGATTGCCGGCGTTGCAGAGGCTAAGTTCCCAAATCCGGTATAGAGAGGAAGTAGCAATGCCAGCGCCCAGAATGGGGGCCCCAGCGCTTGTAGACAAAGAGCTGGCGAGACTTACAGCTACGCCATTGTCTCCTGAAATCGAGAGTACACCACTCCCTGCTGGATTCCACCAGCCTAAGTTCACCTTGTACGACGGCAAGACGGATCCGTACATGCACGTGAGTCATTATTGGCAAGTAATGGCTGGACACCGGCGCAATGACGCCTTGATATGCCTCATATTCCCAACAAGCTTGGGAGAACTGGGCCTGAAATGGTTCGAAAGGCTCCCGGAGGGGAGTATCGAGGGGTGGCAACAATTAGCGGAGGCCTTCGTCACCAGATTCATAACCAACACTCGAACACCAAATGAGGTCGACCATCTCCTAGGCGTCAAGATGGAGTCTGGAGGTTCGTTGAAGGCATATAATGCAAAGTATTGGGAAACTTACAATGAGATCCTCGACTGCCCTACCAATCTGGCGATTACTCAATACAAGCGAGGTCTCCCAGTTGGTCATAGGCTGCGAGAGTCGCTTACAATGCACCAGCCCATAACCATGGAATCCTTGGTGCAACGGATCAACGAATGCATCCGTATGGAGGATGATACCGCCTCTGCGACCAAGAAGGCTAATTCGGTCGCGGCGGATAGAAGAGTGGCGGGAAAGGTTCACTCAGTCGGGCAGAAGGACAACCGCTCAAACGACCGGTCAAAAGATCAACGTCGTAACTCAAACCGCAATGATAGAAACAAAGGCCGTAGAAACGACCGAGCTAACGCTTCCCGTGAGGGAGAGGAAGACGCCAAGAGGAAATTGAAGGCGTGAACTGGTATCACCATGGTCTTTAAGATCCCCATTTACCGTATCCTGAGTGAAATCCGAGGTGAGCCCTTCGTCCGTTGGCCAGCAAAGTTGGGGAATGCACAGAGAGACTTCAACTCAAGGTATCACTACACCTTCTATGAGGAACGAGGGCACCGAACGAAGGATTGCTTGCCACTCAAACAAAATTTGGAGGAGCTGGTGGCGGCGGGACATTTGGACTAGTACATAGATGGGGGTATGAAAGTCGCCCCGTCGGGGCAAACCGAGCCAAACGGCCTGGCCGCCTTAGAGGCAGCACCTCAAGGCGTAATCAATGTCATCCATGGCATCATTGAACCGGCAAGGGTCTACGAGCTAAGATGGATGATTAAGAAAGCCGAGCACATGAGGGAAGTGCTCTCCGTTCAGCCCGTTGTGAAGAAAGGAAAGTCCGAAGAGAATGATATCCTCACCTTTTCCAGTAAAGACTTAGAGAGAATTCAGATGCCCCACAATGACGCCCTAGTAGTGACTCTTCGCGTCAAGGACTTTGACATCAAAAGGATCTTGATTGACCTAGGAAGTTCGGTCGAAATCATGTATTACAACGCGTTCAAGCAAATGAAGTTGGAGGACAAGGACTTGGCCCCTATGATGTCTCCTTTGGTTGGCTTTAACTCTCAGCCAGAGTGACCGGTAGGAAAGATCATTTTGCCGATCAAGGCGGGTTCGATCATAAAACAAGTAGAATTATAGGTGCTCAAGGTCCCATCCACCTACAACTTAATCTTGGGCAAGGGCTAGTTGCACGCCATGCAAGCCGTAGCATCAACCTACTATCAGGTTCTACGCTTCCCGGCGCCAACCAGGCAAATAGAAGAGGTTCGGGGAGACCAGGTGATGGTGAAATAGTGTTTCGTTGTGGTGAACGGCAGCCGAGTCGCCAAAGGGTTCGTTCAAATGATAGAGGGACAGGAGAGAAATGAGGTCTTGGAAGACGTGGAGAGAAAGGCCGAAGAGAAATCAGTTGAAGATTTGGTGGAGGTGCGCATAGACGAGAATGACCCCAACAAGTTCTTTCTTTTGGGCTCATCCTTGTCCAGCACCGAGCGACATGAGTACGTTGACTTTCTGATTTCCAATATGGAAGCCTTCGCATGGACGCCTTACGATATGCCTAGCGTTGACCCTAGCTTCATTTGCCATCAGTTGAATGTCTTCCCTAATACACGGTCGGTCATCTAGAGGACACGTCGCTCGGCCTTGCACCACGCCGAGGTGGTGGCGGAAGAAGTCAAGAACTTGTTGGAAGCAGGGGCAATAGAAGAAGTGCAATACCCCGATGGATATCCAACACGGTTGTGGTTCCAAAAAAGAACGGCAAGTGGCGGGTGTGTGTCGATTATAAAACAGTCAACCGTGCGTGCCCAAATGATAGCTTCCCCCTCCCACGGATCGACCAGCTGGTGGACTTGACCGCTGGCCATCAAAGGTTCAGCTTCTTGGACGCATATCGCGGCTACCACCAGATAACCATGTATGAACCAGACCGAGAGATCACTTCATTCACCACACTGAGGGGCCTATATTGTTGCAAAGTCATGTCGTTCGGACTAAAAAATGCCGGGGTAACTTTTCAAAGGATGGTAGCTAAGATGTTCGCTCCCCTTCTGGGATGCACTATGGAGGCTTACATAGATGATATGGTGGTAAAGAGCAAGGAAAAGTCTCAACACCTCGCCGACCTAGCAGAGATGTTCGCTACACTAAAACATCACAAGCTTCGTTTGAATGCCTCAAAGTGCGCCTTTGGAGTCGGCACTGGAAAGTTTCTGGGTTTTCTGGTCACGAACCAAGGGATTGAAGCTGACCCATCCCAAATCAAGGCAATGCAAGAGCTGGAGCGACCAAACTCCACGAAGGACGTGCAACATCTCACCGGGATGACAGTCGTGCTGAATAGATTTATAAGCTGATCCTCAGATCGTTGTAAGCCCTTCTTCAAAACTTTGAAGGCCAAGTTCTTCTGGGACGACGAATGTAACCATGCGCTGGCGGATCTAAAAGTGTACCTATCCTCTGTCCCTATCTTGGTTACACCACAGCGGGGCGAAGAACTGTATCTCTACTTAGCGGTCTCTCAACATGCGGTGAGCGCGGTTTTGGTCCGTGCTGAAGGCACCCAGCACCTTCCCATCTTTTACGTAAACAAGACCTTGCTCCTTGCTGAATCGAGATATTTGCCGCTAGAGAAATTAGCCCTGGCCTTGATGATGGCTTCTAGAAAACTGGCACACTATTTTCATGCCCACACGATAGTGGTGTTGACCGAGTTTCCACTCAAGGTGCTCTTTAAAAAGGCAGACTTTACGAGGAGAATTTTGAAATGGGTCGTAGAATTGGGACAGTACGACATCAAGTTCAAACCGCGTACCGCGATCAAGGCTCAGACTCTTGCAGACTTTGTAGCGGAGTTTGCCCCTGGAATGCATCCGGTTTGCCCGGTTTATTTGGCTAGTGCGGATTTGGCACGGCCCATGGTAGAGGCAATAGAGACAAGTGTTGGGTCATAAATGGAAGAAGGACAAATGGTAGCCAAACTGGAAAAGTCGGATAACTCATCGAAAGACAAGCCTAACCGAGGCATGGAGAAAGACTAGAATGAACCGACCGGAACCTTGGAGTTGACGAGCTCCCAAAACCCATCCGATTGCTAGAAGTTGTTCATTGGCGAGATGTGGAAGCTCTTCGTCAATGGGGCCTCCAACAGACATGGCGCCAAGCTGGGTATCGTGCTAACTTCCCCGGACGGGCTGATTATCGAGCAGGCAATTATGCTCGGCTTCCCGGCGTCTAACAATGAGGCGGAATACGAGGCCCTCCTTGCCGGACTGAGGAGTGCATTAAGAATGAAAGCATCGGCTCTTATGGTATTCAGCGACTCGAAACTGGTGGTCAATCAGGTCTCTGGGGAGTATGAAGCCAGAGATGAAAGAATGGCCAAGTATCAAGCGCTGGTGCATGCAGAAATAAAGAAGTTTGCCGCAATAAGAGTGGAACAAATCAACCGTGAAGAAAATAACACAACTGACGAGTTGGCCGGCCTTGCATCTACGCAAACAGCTTTTCCCAATCCTTTGATGATAGAATTCCTACCTCGGCCAAGCATAGAGGAACCAGAAGTGTCCAAGGTACTCTGCATCGACGTGGGACCATCCTAGATGGACCCCATCATTGCCTTTTTAAAAGATAGAATTTTTCCAGAAGAAAAGAAGGCGGCCAACAAAATCCGGGCCAAATTAGAGCGGTTTTGGCTCTCTCCATCCGGAGCCTTGTACAAGAAGTCTTTTATTGGGCCGTATCCGAAGTGCGTCCACCTCGACAAGGTTGAAGCTTTCCTCTACGAGATCCATGAAGGCATCAGCAGGAGTCATACTGGGGACGATCTCTGGCTTACCGAGCGATTTCCCAAGGTTATTGGTGGCCATGCATGCAGACGGACGCACAGAAATACGTTCGTTGGTGTGAAAAATGCCAGAAATTTGCTCACTAAATCCACCAATCGGCTAGAGAACTGCTCCCCCTTACAAGTCCTTGGCTGTTCGCGCTTTGGGGTTTGGATATTATAGGACCACTCCCAGCTGCCCCGGGCAATTGCAAGTTCTTCATCGCTGCCACCGACTACTTCACCAAGTGGGTTGAGGCCGAGCCATTGGCGATCATAAAGGAAAAAGACGTGAAGAAGTTCGTTTGGCAAAATGTTGTCACTCGCTTCGGTATACCAAGGACCCTCATCTCAGATAATGGCACCCAATTTGATGGTAAACTTTTTTGCGGATTTTGCGAGGAGTTAAAGATTGAGTTCTACAACTCCACACCGGCCTACCCTCAGTCAAATGGTCAAGTAGAAGCCTCAAACAAGACCATCCTGGACAGGCTGAAGAAGTGGCTAGAAAAAGCCAAAGGGAAGTGGGCTAAAGAACTCCCCAACGTGCTCTGGGCATACCGCACCACGCCCAGACGCTCTACCGGGGAAACACCGTTCGCCTTAGCCTGTGGCATGGAGGCCGTCATCCCACTGGAAATTGGTATGCCTACCATCCAGTCTGAAAGTTTTGAGCTAGACTTGAACAATGAAGCAGTGGCATTATAACTTGACCTAGCCGAAGAAAGAAGGAAACGGGCTCTGATCCACATAGCAGCCTATTAGCAAGAGCTCTCCAGGAAATACAACAAGGCCATGCATCCAAGGCTGTTCAAGGTTGGGGACTGGGTCTTAAGAAAGGTGATGGGCAACACGGTAGTCCCTGGCGAAGGGAAACTTGGTGCAAATTGGGAGGGGCCATATAAGGTGACTGGCCTGACAAGCAAAGGGGCATACCATTTGGAAGACTTAGATGGAAAAGCTATCCCCAGACCATGGAATGCGGCTAATCTTAGGATTTTTTACTTTTGAAATGTAATCATTTTTGTTACTTAGCCTTTTGAATTTTTAGCCTTTTGGCATTTGATGTAAATCGCTGGCATGTAATGAGAAATAGCCCCATTTTTTTATATTATGAGTTTCTGTATAATGACATCATAGGGATATTGGGCCACTGAAGACGCCAGGGGCAAGAAGACCAACTTACACTGAGCCAACTTACACTGAGCCGAACTGACTTTTTCTCGTCGGTGTAGAGACAGACCGTACAAACAGTTGGTATTCTATCAAAATTGTATGAAGGCCGAGCTGATTTTTGCTCGTCTACAATGAAATGTTGGCGCTTGTCCAACTTCCTTAAGGGCCGAGCTGACTTTGCTCGTCCGTGTAAAAAGTTGGCGCTCTGACCAACCTATAAGGGCCAAGCTGATTTTGCTCGCCCAAACGAAATGTTGGCGCTTGTCCAACTTCCTTAAGGGCCGAGCTGACTTTGCTCGCCCATGTAAAAAGTTGGCGCTCTAACTAACCTATAAGGGCTGAGCTGATTTTGCTCGCCCAAACGAAATGTTGGCGCTTTGTCCAACTTCCTTAAGGGCCGAGCCGACTTTTCTTGCCCGTGTAAAAAGTTGGCGTTCTGACCAACTTGTAAGGGCTGAGCTGATTTTGCTCGCCCAAATAAAATGTTGGCACTTTGTCCATTTTCTTTCAGGGCCGAGCTGACTTTGCTTCTCCGTGTAAAAAATTGGCATTCTAACCAACTTGTAATGGCCGAGCTGATTTTGCTCGCCCAAATGAAACGAGCTGACTTTGCTCACCGCGTGAAATGTTGGCGTTTTGCCAAACTTCCAACTGGCCGAGCTGATTTTGCTCGCCCAACGAATAAGTTGGCATTTTGCCCAATTCATGTAAGGGCCGAGCTGATTTTGCTCGCCCGCAAACTTTGTAGCTGAGCTAAAAGTTGGCGTCTACATTTGAAATCGAAGAAAATTTGCACATTACGGACGAAAAGTAGAATTTTCATTGATAAAGCAAGTTGAGTTACAAAAGTGGGGCTAAGCCCAGTTACATTAAAAAAAAAAGAGATAGAAGAGATCAATCTAAATCTAGAAGGACATTTTGTTCGGCTAGGCCTACCTCGGCATCTTCTGTCTCGGCATCAGCGACCGCGACAACCTCTTGCTCCGCCTCACGGTCCTCAACCCCTTTAGAAGCTTCGGGGGGATTTGGCTCGGCTGGTTGTACGGTGGTTGCCTCTTCCTCAGCTGCCTTTTTCGCCTATTCAATAAGTCTTTTTTGCACGGCGCTAACGTAGGCCTACATATAGGCCGAGATGTAGGCAGTAGGCGGGTTTTAGAACATCTCGGCGTCTTGACCAAGGCTAACTTTTTCCATGGCAGCTTTCCAACTGCACTGGAAAAAGATGTCCTTGGTCGCTTGAACTTGCCGCTCATAAGTCCTTTCACCCTCTGCATACCCGCGGTCTTCAGTATCGCCTACCGCCTTACCCCTCTCGGCTTTGTGGGCATCCTGAAGCTTTCGCAGCTCGACGAGGTAGCGAGCCTTTGTCAGCTGAACGACCCTCTGCTTGTCTTCTTCAGCCCGGGCCAATTTTTGACTTAGTGTATTGTGCTCGGCCTCTGCCGCCTCCTGCGTAGCCTTCAGCTTAGTCAACACGGTCGTCTTGGCCTTGTTGTCAAAAATTGCATCTCGCAGACTTTGCCGCACAGCGATCATTCGCTCGTGGGCCAAGTAGTTCTTCTGCGCTGCCTAAAAGCACGTGAAGATTGTCAGAATGGAAAAACCGAGCAAAAACTTGATGAACAAAAGAGACTGTCAACTTACCAGCACTATTGATTTCATCGCCGAGCAGAGCACCTTTAGGTCGGACAGCTCGTCATGCTTCTTCATGTCAGCGGGAAGGAGCAGCCCCTTGGTCATGTTGAAACCAAGAGAGTAGTCCTTGTCCGCGTAAACTGAATCCGTAGTGGAGACAGCCCGGCCTTTGTATGATAACTTGGGCGACCAGACCGGGGGGGCACTCAACTTTTTGGATGGCCCGGTGATCGGTTGCTCAGTCTACTCTCCCAAGTCGGTGGAAGCGTGCTCGGTTGAATCCTCATCCGCTAGGTGTTGTTCAGCCTTATCCTTTCTCGGCCTCTTCTTCGACCGACCAACAGCTTGTTCGCTGGCCAGAGCCAACACAACATCCTTCCCTTGTGCGCCCGGCGTGGAATAAGTCCCCCCGACTGCCTCCGATGGCTGAGAGTCGCTCGCCTTGCCGGTGATCATCGATTTGATTGCTCGAATCTTGGCCATCTCTTGCTCGGCCGTTAGTGGGACCAATTTGATCAATGGAAGGTTTGGATCTGGTTCTGGGGAAGGCACATGCAAAAAGTCGGTTACCCTGCTCTTGCATGGTGCTGTGTAGTGGTAGGTCGGTTCGAAGCAGAGCAGTTTTGGTGACTCTCGCTCCTCGGCCGGATGGCGCAACACGACCCTTATAGCTTCCTGGTTAGCGCAGGAGTAATCCTCTGCCAAGAGCTTATAATCTGCAAAAAGAAGATAAGTGTTAGATCGGCAAAAGAAGACCAATGCGGAAAGAAAATAACACGGTTCACCGAGCTACTCACCGGCACTCCCAAATTCTTTCCTAATGTACCAGCTCGGTATGGGCGCCTCGGTGTCCTCATAACGACCGGACACCCACAGGAAATCGTCGTCGTTGATTTCTTTGTCCGAATTACCTTCAATGAGCTTTGCTCGGCCTTTCCTGACTTTCAGATTCCAGCAAAGCCCACCTTTATTTTTGCTAAGGGTATATTGGTGAAATATCTCGGCTTAGCTCGGCCACACCGTTTATTATTTTGTATGTATTGTTGGAAACCTGGGTCAGGTAAAGCCTAGTCTGCCTCAAAAACTTGCAGATCAGGGGCTAGATCGGGAAGCGTAGTCCTCCTTCCACTATGGACACGACCATGAAGGAACACTTGTCTAACTCGCCCCATGGGGTGTCTCCTTTCTTGGCGAGCTCCAGATGGACATCGTCTGGAATGTTATACTCTCTACGGAACTCAGCAAGGGCCCCAGGAGAACTCACCATGAACCGGTACTTCCCCATCTATCTCGGTTTTATTTATTGAGGTGACTTAGGTCGTATCTCGGTGAAATTTTTTTTGTGTTTGCTCGGACTTTGAGCCTCACCGGAAGTAATGCTGAATGGGCCTAGTCGGTCCTAGTTTGTTCTGCATTGTTAAGAAATCAGTCCAAGGGTTAGCGCGACATAAATTACACGGCTTCTATGTGGAGTTCCTAGCTCGGTAAAAGGTTTCTGGGGCGTTTTACTGGCTCGACCCTTATCTCGGCTCGACTATCTAGCCGATTTGGCTTTCCTAGTTCGGTTCTGATTCCCTATGTCCAGCACGGTCACGGCCTCAACGAGAAGCCACAAACTAGTTTTTGCTCGGCTGAAGTTCTATCTATGGATCTAAATTATTATTTTTAGCTCGGTCTTACCCAGATTTCAGGCTGTTCATCCCGAATACGGAGTTAGTGCTTTAAAACTTGGGGAAGCAAGGGGCATAGGAGCCCCATCTGCTTCTCCGATTCCAGTTTTTCCTAGGGTGTACCAATATTGCCCCTAAGAGGGGCACTGATAGGATTTCAATAGTGCTAGGCAAAAACGTGAAAAACAAGAATGAAGAACACGAAGAACAATGAGAGCAAAACGCAAAGAGGGGCAGGGAAACTTACGGATGATGGATGCATGGGCAAGATCAGCACACCTCGAGCTCGCTTGCTGTTTCTGAAAGATCGAAGGTAGTCGAAAATAGCCTGAGGAATGGCGATGGCGGTTTTGAGAACTAGGGTTTTGGGCTCGAAAACAAAGATGAACAGTGGGGGCACGAATGACCCCTCGTGTGTGTATAAAAAGGGTGGGAAACCCAAACGGCGACAGCCGTTTGAATTTTGCGTGTGAGGGAGACAGTTATGGGGCTGCACGGAGCCAATGGAGCGAAGCCACGTGGCAGCGAAGAGATGGTTCTGTCAGTACGGCTGTACGACTGGTGACAAGACTACTGGTGCAATTCAGAAGACCGACCAAATAGGATAGCTCGGTCATGGTAGTAATCCCAATCACGCTTAGCTCGGATGGGATTAAAGGGCAATTAAGAAGGAGATTTGCGCCGGACAAGTACGGCCGAGTTACGGTAACGCGGGTTATAGCGGGTGGCCGAGTCACATCATTTGCTCGGTTGGAGCGGCTCCACGGGCCGTCGCGCCGGGCTGAGCTAGATCAGTCGACCAGAGCATAGGGTCATGTGTGTTCCTGACCGAGCTGTGATTCGGCTAGGCATTCGTGTTCCTGATCGAAACCGCGCCAAGCATAGCCCGGAATGAATTTAGACCGGAGCGAAGGCCGGTGCGCCTCACGGCCAGTCAATCTGGAAGAACCGACTTCTTACAGCTCGGCCGTATTGATCGTAGTTGTGTTTCTTCAAGGGATAGGTCGGTCATGATATTCCGGTTGAGTGTGCCATTTGGACCAATGATGTGGTGGAGGGGAAACCCGCTCTAAGCACGCATCAATACCGCTTGGCAGTTCTGCATATATTGTTTGGAGGTTTTGGCCTTTACACGCGTATGGTGGTGAGAGGCGAGCACTGCTATCTATCTAGGGAAGGACAGCAGAGGTAGTGCGCGCATAATCTCTGAGGCTGCATAGCCAGCCTAGAAAAAGGAAGGAATGGGAATGTTGGAGGTATGCCATCTGAACAACTCTCTCTCTTTAAAACAGTATTATTCTTCCTCAAGTGATCTGACTTGATCGTCGGAGGGTCTATCCGGTAACACACCGCCAGGCAACTCACCGTTTCTCTGTTTCCAGGTTAGACGTCGTTATGTGAAGCTTGAGTTCTAGGAGTACGAAAAGCAAAAGATATTTTACCCTGTACAATTATCAAATCAATTTAATTTTTTAAATAAATGATAAGTACATTTTAAGAAGCGGGTTATAATGAGAAAAATTAAAGCCCGTTTCTAAAATCGGACCCCAATCCGGAAGTTCCAGATTTGAGAATTCAAATTTATGCTTTTCCGCCATTAGAGTAGAGAGAGGTGAGGGGGAGAGAGAGAGAGAGAGAGAGAGAGAGACATGAACAGTCCACCGCCGTGCCCCAACACGGTGACTGTCCGGCGAAACCCTCCCCGGAAAGCGAGAGCCACCCCATCCACCACCCACATCCCTTTCCCTCTTCGAAATACTCCCTCCTCCTCCTCAATCCCACAAGACATCCCTTCTTTCCCAATTCAAGACATTCTATCTATACACGTCCCTGAAAACCCTAAATCCGATCCACCCATTTCAGAATCACCGTCTACAAACGATCCTCCACTTTCGGAGAATCTGAAAGTTTTCCTGAGAATCCGACCCCTCACTCCTCACCACCAAAACTCGGACAAGTACGCCAAGAATGCTAGCAAGTCAAGGAGTAAAATTGCTTGGCCTCAAAACCCTACTGCGAAGACTAATTCTAGGGCAGGAAAGTCGAAGAAAATGAGTGAGATTTGTATTTCAGTTAACGATTCTCGTTCGGTTACGCTGTGTCCCCCAAAGGCATTGCAAGATGCCAAACGAATCAAGTCTGAAGTCTATCAAGGGTTTTCGCATGTCTTTTCTGCTGATTCCTCTCAGGTTCTTCATCTTTTCCTTTTTTTATTTTTTATTTTTTTATTCTTACTTGTTTGGAATATTGATTCAACAATGGTTACTAATGTTTCTAGGAAATTCTATAATAGACACCTAAAAAATGGTGTATTATATGTTTTAGTTATGACCACTCAATGTTGTGGTGTTGATTATGACTAAAATGACCTTTTTTGGTTGTTTTTTTGGTTATGACAAAGAGGTTTTTGGTTATATCACAAGTGTTGTTTCGTTTTGGTCGATTGTGGTCTCCTTGGTTACGACTGAAAGTGATTTAGTTATTACATAAAGTGGTATTAAACTTGCTTATGATCCACCCATTTTTTTGAGGGTGTGTATTGTAGAATTTCCCATGTTTCTAACGCTTTAGCTTCAAATATTATGTAGGATGAGGTATTTGCAAAAATGGTGAATCCATTGGTTGATGACTT
Source organism: Camellia sinensis (assembly GCF_055761805.1). Classification (NCBI taxonomy): domain Eukaryota; kingdom Viridiplantae; phylum Streptophyta; class Magnoliopsida; order Ericales; family Theaceae; genus Camellia; species Camellia sinensis. Next base: position 23,742,511 of record NC_138966.1, read on the forward strand.
TATCAAGGGTAAGAGTGGAATGTTGGCTGCGTTAGGGCCTAGTGGTTCGGGCAAGACACATACTGTTTTTGGGTCTCCTAGGGAGCCTGGTATGGTGTCTCTTGCTTTGCGTAAGATCTTTTCAAGTACCGAGGGCCGCAAAATTGAGTTATCGAGGTACTTGGTAATTTTGTTTCTGCCCTAAACTCACATAAACCCTTTCAATATATTGAGAAATCTGTGGGAGTTTAATTGGGTTCTAAAGGATTACAAGCATTGCTACTTACTGCAAAATTTTTACTTTCAAATGAGCAGTTGCCTTTGAAAAATCCTTTTTCATGATACCTTATGAACAGGATATTCTACCTATCAATGTTCGAAATATGTTCAGAGGGAGGAAAAGCAGAGAGGATAATTGATTTATCCGAAGATGTTGGTGATTTAAGCATACAGCAATCAACTATCAAACGCCTCCACGAGGTTGCTACCTGTTTTTGTACTATGTTCTAGTTATATATATAATCTTGCTCTAAGAAGCACGGACACGGACATGTGACACGACATGGACACACATACACGTAAATTTTCAAAAAATGCAGGACATGACACATTGGGGACGTGTTCAAAACATATATTTTTATATTTTTATTATATGTATATTTTTAAAGTTTTAATATGTATTTTATGTCAAATATTTAATTTAATCAAATTTATCAATCTTAGGTATGCTATTTTAGTAAAAAAATTAAAATTTTTAATTTTTTTTGACGAAAATAGTACTCAGCGTGTCCCTAACGTGTCCTTAGTGTGTCCCTAGGGTTTTCTCAACGTGTCCCTCGCGTGTTCTCAGCGTGTCCCAACGCGTCCGCAGTGTGTCCAAAAGTGTCCCAGTGCGTCCAACTCTTTCCAGCGTGTCTGACATATGTCCGGAGCGTGTCCGGCGCGTGTCCATGTCTGACACGTGTCAGGCACCTGTACGCGACCTCCGGAGAGGTGTCCGTGCTTCATAGATCTTGCTTTTTGTTCTGATTTATATTTGTATGGGATATTAATAACATATTCTGTCATTATCTGGTTTACTTAAACAGGTCAGCATCTCTGATGTTCAACAGGCTGAATCTTTAATTGCTCGTGGAATGTTAAAACGAGCCACAGCTATGACAAATTCAAATAGTCAGTCCAGGTTTGTGGTAGTTAAAATACGGTTTGAGTTTGTAGGATTCATATTCATGTGATGACAATGTGGATGCAATTTTTTCCCACAAGGGCTTAATTTATTGTTTAGAGGGTTTCATGAATGTTAGCTGATGAATGATAAATTATTTTTTCTGTGCCACCAACTACTTTAATGGGTAGAATTATCTTCTATAGCTTCTTAGTTGGCTTGATAAAACAATCTTAGTTATGTCAGATTATTTTGGGCTTTTGTTGCTCAATAATTCATGTTAGTCTAAAAAAAAAAAATTTATTTGTCAATTGGGAAGTTAATCTCAAAATTTGCATATGGCTTTCGATGTATTCATTTTATGTGGAGGTAAACTTAGTTTTATGTAATTGGTAGATGCTAACAATAAGTAAATGTCACCTGTTTTTACTTCCTAGGGCTAATCTTCTAGGTGCTTTGTGTTGGGGGCTGGCGGCTGCTCTTTCTGTTATCAATTCCAGGCCCATAATTGTTTGTCAATATCTTTTCCACAATTATATACATAATAAATGGTGGTTGGTGGTGCCATCTTGGGGCAATAGAGGTTGGTGGTTGTGTGAGGTGGAAGTAGGGGTTGTAATGTTCACCATAAAGTAGGTTATGGAAGTTCCTGGGTGGAGTGAGATAGTGGGGGTTGGTGATTTAGTGGAGGGATATTAATAATGGTGTGGTGGTGTCCGGTAGGAGAGGGAAAATAGAAATAGGGGGAAAGGGATAGGAGTGTGCAGTGGGCTAGATATTGGTATGGTGGAGCACTAGATGGATCAGTGTTATTAAAGGTGCGCCTAGTTGTGCGCCTAGGCCCAAGTCCCATCCAGGCCCAAGGTTTCCGCCTTGTAGTGTTCCAGGCCAGGCGACTTTGATAAGGCGCTCCTAGGCCCAAGTCCCGTCCAAGCCCAAGGTTTATGCCTTGTAGTGTTCTAGGCCAGACGACTATGATAAGGCGCCTGATTGGCCCAAGGCTTGCATCTTGAGGGCTTTTTTTTTTTATTGTTGCTTTAATTGGTTTTGTTTAAAATCTGACCATTAATTTAATATGGTGTAGCTACAAAAGATCCCTACTCTTGTTCCAGATGCCAATACATTGGATTGGGCATTCAACCCCAAATCAATGATAGAAGAAAAATTAGTCCTAATTCCTAATCTCCAAAAAACACTAAATGTTAACATTTCATTTTATTTATGTTGAACCTTAAATTATTTGCTTATATTAAATTATATATATATATTTTCGTAAAAAGATGCGCCTCACTTTGGTGAAGTTTGTGCCTCGCCTTGCGCCTTGAGCCTAGGCCCTAGGAAACCTTGGCGCCTTGGTGCGCCTATCGCCTTTAATAACACTGAGATGGATGGTATTTACATTTTAGTCATACCAAGGATGAAGAATGAGGTTCTCCATCCAGTAAGTGAGGTGTTGTGGTACAATATGGTTGGATTATAAAAATATTTCAAATTATATTTAATTTCTATGAGGACAAAGAAGTTATTTTGACATTTCTTTGACTTGATTAGGGTAGAATTGGTATTTTAAGATGTTTGTGTTGATGTTTGATTTTTGCATCGAGTAAATTAATGACCTTTCAATGCAAGGGAGGTCCCTGCATATTGTTAATAGCGTAAGGTAGTGTAGTGAAATTTCAAAAAATCACAAGGAAGGTCCTCGTAATTGTCAAAAACCTTACTGGAGGGCAGTGTAATTTACTCTAAACAAAGATAAAAAATATTGCCCAGAGTATTATTGTTTTTGTTCTTATTTTGCACTAATGGATTTTTTTATTTAAAATATACTTCTAGCCGTTCGCAGTGCATCATCAACATCCGTAGCGCTCCCAACAAGATTAACGAAGAAGTTGATCTTCAATCAGACAGTGTTGTCTTGACTATCGTTGACCTTGCTGGAGCAGAAAGAGAAAAGAGAACAGGGAATCAGGTACTAATCTTTTGTTAATTATTTTAACACAACTACAAGTTGTAATAGACTCTCAAAATGTATTGGATACTTGATATACTTTCTAAATTGGATACTTGAAATTAATTTTCTTTAATTTTTAGTAGTATCGGATACTTTAGGTCACGTATCCTAACTATTATGAAATTAAGATTGTAATAACTCTTGCATAATATTAGAGTGTAATTATTGGGATAGATACAAGAATAATTTTTCAATACTTTGCTTACTTTTTAAGGAAGAAGAAAATAGTGAGATTATAGTAGTATCCTACTTTATGTGAATTTATCAAATTGACGTATCCATAGTGTGTACGTGTGTCCCACATTCATATTGACATAAAGTAAGGATAAATAAAAAATATAATGATATTAAAATCAAATTTCAACAATTAAAGAAGAAAATAAACTTGCATACAATATTTTTGTTTATCGCACAAGTGTGAAAGGGAAAGCACAATGACAGTAGAAATAGTTTATACTTAATTTAAATGACAATACTAAATGGCACAAAAAATGAACCTAGATTCAAGGAGATCGGGTTTTTCTTTAATGGCGTTTGGTGCCATTTAGATAATTTGTTAATATGCACAAATCGTTAGTTCCTTAGTTGGAATTTTTATTTATTAAGTGGATGCAATTGAAATATTAGCATATTTTCTTAACAATGCACTAAATCTATTGGTATTTGAATTATGGATTGGTTCATTTTGACCTGGGCATCATGGCTTCAAAATACAAAAACAACCTCTTTGCATATGGGGGTAAGATTGCTTACCTTTGACTGTTCCTAGACCTTGTAGACTTGTAGTGGAGGGAGTTTTGACATACTGGGTTGCCTTAATTTCCCTTTTTGGTATAATTTATTAATTTTAAATAAGACCCTTTGAAAATATAGTTACTCAACAATTTATGTTTCGTGTAAAGAACATTGTTTCAAAAGTCTATGGTTGTCACTTGATATCTTTATTTGTTTCTATACATAAGCTAGTATTGAACGTTAACCATTGTCTTGTGCCATTTCATTTGGATGGGTTTACTTTGTTCAATTAAGGCCTTGTTTGTCATAACCTAAAAAAGTCAAAAAGTCACATCATCTTATTTAAGTCACATCACCTCTCTATCACATCACTTCAAACTCAACTCATACCCAACCCATATTTCATAAAAAGTCAAAAAGTGCACATATTTAGATCATCCCAAACAACCCCTAAGTTTAAAAGTTGGGTGAATCAAGTTGTTGGACTTTGTGGGAGCCATTGCATTTAGGAATCTCAAGCAAATGAAGCAAACTCTCTATCCTTATCAATTGTTTGGCTTTTTTTCTCTTGATGCTTTCTTTAGTTTTGGCTCGCATTAAAAGGATAATTGTTGAAGTTGTTTAAGGACTATATTGTTTGCACGGGGGAGAAATATTAGTTGCGTTCGTACTCCTTGAGTCCAAGCTTGTGTTGCTTCGAACGGCGTCATGCTTCCTAAAATACAATAAAGGTGAGCTACCTGGCAGGTGTTTTGTTAGAAAACCCCTCCGACAGTTAAGTTAGCACTCTTGAGAGAAGGAGAATAGAGGAAGTGAATAGTGCAAGTTTGCTTATCCTTCTCTGAGGGAAGTTGTGCGCCTTATCTAGGTTGCTGCCTTGCTTTCCAAGGTGCGCACACTACTTCCATTGTCCTTTGCTGTACATGTGGATGTACCATGGTTGTTAAAATCGCGATCCGGATCGTAGGATCGTACGATCCTACGATCCTACATTGCCAAAACGATCCAGATCGTTGTAGGATTGATGTTATAACAGGATCGCAAGTAGGATCGTGTAGGATCGCATGGGATCGTGTAGAATCGTATGGGATCGTATAGGATCGTAGGTAGGATCGCAAGTAGGATCGTAGATTTTATAATTTTTCACCTTATTTTTAATATGTATCATTTTAATTTTAATTTTTATCTTTTTTTTTAATAGAAAGGAGGATCTTACGATCCTCGATCCGATCCTACGATCCGATCCACCAGACCCTCTCACCGATCCTACTTAGGATCCCGATTTTAACAACCTTGGGATCCTCTTCTCTTCTTACACGTGTACTCGTCAATACTGTTAAACAATATTAGCCAAACTGCCAAATGGTATTGATGCGTACTTTGAGCGGTCTCCCTTACTTGCATTGTGGAACATCCAAACTGAGTTACCACTTTTAATCAAATCTCAATTCAACTATCCTCAATTGCACTAACCCGGAATGCTCTTACGCCAGACCAACCTAGGTCGGCTTCACCAGATAGCCTTACAGCTCGGTGGCGCACTTCAGGGTTCACTGTGCTTAGCTCGGTCAGCTCAGCTGTTATCTTTCATGGCTCGGCCAACTCATTTGCTTGTCGTTCTGACGGCTTTCCATGTGTTAGCTTGACCGATACCTCTAGCTTGGTCCTAGCTAGCAGCCTCAATCCTGGCTTAGCTCGATACATTACTGAAGCGCGGGCACAACTCAACACATGGCCCAAACCCACAAGATAGCTCGGTCCAATTCTTTGGCCTACACAATAGTTCGATCATTTGGTCAAGCATGAAGGCTCGTGCTGGATTTTAGTCGGCCCATTGTTTGACACAAATTCCCCTCTCATTGTTGTTTTATCAATTGATTTGCGATTACATGTCAAATACTAAATATTAATTCCTATACAAAGTACTTGCCAAAAATATTCTTAAAAGGTTTGGAGTTGAGCCTATATCCTTTGGGAAATTTTATTTACACACTACCTAAGAAGCATGGACATGGATGTGGGCACGAACACAAACATGGATATGGGCAAGGACACGGCAATTTAAAAAAAAAATAGGGATAAGGACACGGACACGGACACAGTGGGGACACGACAATAAAATATGTTTTAATATATTTTTATTTGATATTTAAATTAATATTACATCCACAAACAATCAATATTAATAAAAATTAACTCTAATTCTATATTTTCTTTTATTTTATTTTTTTTAAAAAATAAATAAATTAACACTTACCGTTTATATCTTTTTTTATGGATGATCTATTAAGTATTTAAATCTAAGAAAATAATAATAAACATTCAACATTCATCAAAAGCGCTAAAAAAAATAGGAGAAAAAACAAGTTGGCATGTCTCTAATGTGTCCCCAAAGTATTCTTGGTGTGTCTCCTGAAAATAAACTAATTAAATAAGGGGACGCGACATGTAGCGTGTTCCATACGTGTCCCCAAAGTGGCTGCGTGTCCCTAAAGTGTTCGTGTGTCCGACACGGATATAACACTTGTTTTAAAGTGTTGGTGCTTCATACCACACTACCATTCCTCTCAATACAAACGATTACTTAGTTTTTCTTAATTACCATTGTGCCCTTGAAGGAAATTATCTTTTTGGACAAAACCCTAAAATCCAATCTCTCAATACTCAACCATTACTCACCACCATCAACACCAACCATTGCCACTACTATCACCGCCTGTGAACCACTTCCCTCTGCCACCTCTTGCCTAGTCTTGTTGCCTGCTGCGACCCTATTTCCTAGCCCCATTGTTTCTCTACTTCCACTGCTGGCTACCCACCATAATAGCAACTCCCAACCCCGGCAACCACCACAATCACAAATTCCAACACCGGCGACCCACCACCCTGTGACCACCACTATCACAACTCTACCTTCGGCAATCCACCACCCCCATGATGCCCATTAGCTTCCCATCTCAGAGAGAGAGAGAGAGAGAGAGAGAGAGAGAGAGAGAGAGAGAGGAATGGTAGCAATGTCTGGAGGGGGCGATGGGGTTGGAGAGAGGGTGGTGGAGGGGTTGGGGATCAGCAGTTGATGGTGGTGGTTAGGTTTAGAGATTGAAGAAGGTGGGCATTTTGGTATTATTAAAAAATTAATGGTGTGGATTGAGAAAAAATCCAAAAGAAATCAAAGTGTGTGGTGTGAACTAAGTGGTGTGTACGTAGAAGATTTGTGTTATGCAAATAGAAGCTCTCATATCTTTTATAGGTTTTAAAATTCAATATTGGCATATAATCAAAAAGAAAATTGAGATACAAAAGACTATTTTATTTTTTATTTTTTTAAAAGAACCGTGTTCCAGCTGGTTGTTCCTTTGCCTAAGGTGGTGTTTGTTTGTGTAGCAATTTACTGATGTCTTGTTGTCTATGGGCTTTCAATACTTGGTAAAGGATTTTGTCCTCTTGATATGTGTAGTGAAGGTTATGCACTTCTTGCTATATGTTTGCTATTTCTATTTTTTAAGGGGGATGCCCTTCTTGTCTGTGCTATTTGGCTTTTATTTTGGAGTCAATGGCTTTTTTTTTTTCTCACTTTTGTGTTCATTCTTTTTCTAAGCTTACTTTTCCTAGAAAGAGAAAAGAAAAATAGAATGAAAAAGAAAGTGCGTATTTCAAAATGTTTCTTATATGTATGTATTTTTTCCTCTTTTTGTGCTTCCTTTGGAAATGTATGTTGAGTATGCCTTCTTCATTTTATTGCATTAGGTAACACATTGGAGGACTAGATCATGTAACAAGGGGAAGTTCATGCATTTTACCAATGTAGGGTCTCTTTCTGATGGGACTCAAAAGCCACAAGATATATGTTGAATGGGTTTTCCATATGGTTATGATTTTGGTGTAATTTTGGTCACCCATGAATTGAAAATGTAATGGAAACTCAAGGATCCAGATATGTGTTCAGTCCATGTGGCGTTTTGGAAGCACTTGGTTTGCCTACCATCATTACTCAAGTGCTAGAATAAGATTTCAAACATTTTCTTTTCTCATATTTCATTGTATTTATATTTCAATTTGTGTTTTTGCTCTTAATGATTTATTCTTAGACCTTTTTCTCCGACCATTTTGGTTGAGGTTGTAACTAGTCACCTCTGTATTGAACCTTAGTTTTTATGTTGATTTATTTATTAGGTTTGCTCAAAGGCTTTTTTAGATTTATTCTCATTTGTGCCTGTAGAATACTTTTTATGTCATATATGTTAATCATGTACTTGCTGGCTTACAGGGGGCTAGATTGCTTGAGAGTAATTTTATCAACAACACATCAATGGTTTTTGGTCTGTGCTTGAGAGTATGTAACCTAAACTTGTTTTTTATGACATGAACTGATTTCTGATGTCTTAGTGCTGTAATGTGCCACATTTGTATTCTTGTTTGTGTTTTTGCTATAATTTAGATTCTTCCTTTATTTTCAGTCATTGTTGGAGCACCAGAAGAATCCCAAGAAGCCATTGCAAAAGCACTTCCAAAGCTCTTTGGTGATGCATTTTCATTTTTTCAGTTGTTACTAGTTCATTATATGGTTTCTTTAATTTTCTCCTCTCAAATGTGTGATACCCATTAATTCTTTCTTAGCCTCTAGTTAATGCTACAAATGGCTTTCAGATGATTTTTGCTCTTTAAAGAATATATTTTAAGTATACATGCAAGACAGAATTTGATTTTGGTGTTAATTTGTAAACAGTTAACTCGGTATTTACGAGATTACTTGGAAGGCAAAAAGCGAATGGCTTTGGTATGCTGTTTATGTTACACCATTAGTTTGTAACGTATCTTACATTACACTTTGGGAACACTAATTTTCAGAGGATAATTTGTGGTTTACTTCAATTTTTTTTACTTTTATAATGTTATGAGCTGGTCATATTGATTGGTTAGTATATTTGCAGATTTTAACTGTGAAATCGGGAGAGGAAGACTATCTTGATTCATCCTTTCTACTAAGACAGGCTTCACCTTATATGCAAATCAAGTAAAACTTTTCTTGACTGCCAAACATCCTTCTACTTATAATAAGCTTTACATCTAATTGGCATCATTACTCATATGTGTAGGTTTAATAATGTCGAACAACCGTTGAATTCGCTTTGTACTAAGAGGCATTTTCAGACTTTGCCTAGAACAGAACAACTCAAGAGAATGAAGCTTACTTGCCTTGAAGCATGTTCGGTATTCAATCTGCCCTTCTGAATGTAAATCTTTTACATATTCATTTTATTGGATAAGTGTGTAATTCGGCTTTAGCTGGAATAGGTCGGTAGATTTCTTTGAAGGGTGCCCTCTGGTCATTTTTGGGAGGTCTTGTAACTCTGCAACTAACAATTCCCTGGATATGTTTTATGCCCACAATTATATTGTTATGAAATTGGAAGATCATGAAAATTCATGTCATTGTGATGACTAGACTTCTCCTTGCTTACTAGGGCATGCAACATTCTTTTGATACACGAGTCGCTGCATATTTTAGACTTAGTAGGAAGTTAATACACAGAATATAACCTGTTTGTGGTTTCATAGTTGGTGCCAAGGCCTGACTTTGGCACCGGATGTTAAGCCAGCTCATTTTTTGAATGAGTTATAGTCTTAAGTGATATTTTTTTTTTTTTTTTTTTTTTGTCTTTTTGCAATTTGGTCCAAGAAGCATCTAAAAATATAAGGTGTCGCTTGACAATGTTGACATTTTACCTTTTCTGTTTACAGAAAATATTGAACAAGTTCATGTTTATTTTTGGTAAAAATGTAAACAAAAACATATTTGGTACAACTTGTGTTTTAAAAACAATAGAAAGGGGTGGCCGAAAATGGTTGGGTTGGAGAAGGTGGCCGGAGGTGGTTGCTAGTTGGTGGTGGAAGGGAACCGATATATCACGTTTTTAGACAGTCTGACCTTGAATGGGTGATTCAGATTGTGATCTATTGGAGGTGGTGACCGGAGGTTGTTGCTGGCTGCTGGAAGTGGTTGGCAGTGGCCAGAGGTGATTGTTTGCTGTGGGAAGTGGTGGCTGGTTGCAGGAGGTGATGGCCGAAGGTGGTTTTTGGCAACCAACCAGCTGCTGCAGGTGGTTGTTGAAGGTGGTTTCTGACAAGAGGTGGTGGCCGTCGATGGCTGCTGGTCTTAATAAGCGGTGGGTGGTTGTCAGAGGGATGGGAGAATGAGGAAGGAATGAAACTTTTTTTTTTTTTTTCCCTAAACAAGTGAAACCAACTTTTTTGTTGTTTCAAAACTTTAGGAAGTGTTTGGAAGAGTTTTGGAAATATGATTTGAGAATAGAGTTGTATTTTGAGTTTGTGTGTTTTGGAATTATGATTTGAGTGTAGAAAATTTGTTCGGTTATGTGTTTGAAAAGAGCTTTGAATTGAGTGGGGAATTTTTGATGTGATATATGATATTTGATACAAAAACTTACAAGTCAACCAAACCTACGACTTAAGAATCTATTAAAAGATCATAAAAAATTTTAAATTTTTTTGAAAATATTGTTTTATTAAAAATATAAAAAAAAAACAAGTGCCAATTGCCAAAAAAAAAAAAAAAAAAAAAAAAAAAACATGCCCTGTTCCGGTTGACCGGCCGGATGACTGGTAAAGCCAAATTTCAAAAAAAAAAAATCCCGCCTGACACTGAATTTTCTATAGAGTTTTTTTTTTTTTTTTGTTGTGGAAATATAATTTGAAAGATGTATGCAAACATGGCATTGAAATGTAGGGGTGGAATTATAGTTTGATAATCTATCCACACACAGCCTTACTAACTTTTGTAAACTATTTATAAGTTTTTGAAAACGAAAATAGATACCAAATGGATTTTTGTTTATAGTTTTCAATTTTTCTTTTTCTTTTTTTTTGTTGTTGTAAATATAAATAGAAAATTGTAAACATAAACGTTACCAAACAAACCTTAAAAAAAGGACCAAATTTGAAAAAGGTCAACTAAAGACAAACAAATCGAGTTTGTCTTTAGCGGACCTTTTCAGATTTGATCCATTTATTTATTATTTTTTACTTTTTTTTAATAGGGACTTCTAGACTAGAAGCATCTAAAATGTAAAAATATATTAGCTTGGCAGTAGGTACCAAAGAAGGGTGGGATGGTCCATGTTGAAGATAATGCTAGTTGAAGGGAGACTGTAACTAACATGGGCTGAGACAATGAGGAAAAGACATTGTGGTTCAATTGAAATTATGATAATAGACCAGGCGGAATGGCCAGACAGGAGTCATCTTGCTCACCCCAAATAATTCGGACAAAAAGTTGTTCATAAATTTGATGCCTTGAATTGAAATTACACGAAAGAAACAATGCACCTTATGTGAACTAGGGGTGTGTGTGTGTGATAGCTAATATTACTTTACCATGATTCTTATACTTGTGCATTTTAAAATTTAATGGTACGCTGAGCTTTTTATTTTTCTTTATGGCATCTTGTTTCTAATTGATGACTATTAGGTTATGCTGGACTTTTCCATTCTGTTCCCTTGTGGCATTGTGCATGTGGGGTTAATATGTCATTAATTTTCCTGACAATGGATTACACCTTGTATTGGTAACTACATGATTTTTTATGTACATGCTTTATCATTCATGTTAATTTTAGGCTTTTATTTCAGACCACTGGGGGGAAGGGTGCTGGAGAAGAATGTGAAGTTGATAAAGAAGGTTGTTCGAATTGCGCCTATAATTCAGCTTACACCACTTTGTTATTTTTTACTCTTTGATTTCTATCAAGAACGTGGGATATATTTTTGCTTCTTTTGAAACAGAAACCCTTCCACAAGAGGTCAAGGAGGTTAAACCTCAGATATGTTCAGATCATCTGGCAACAACTATTAATTGGGAAGTAAATGACGGCACATCCCTTGAGGAAGGGTCCACTGAATTGGCAAAAGAAAGAACAAACAAGATTATGCAAAATTTTGCTAAAGCTTTATGGAATGTCTTGAAGCAATATAAGGGGAAACTTGAGGTAATAATTGGTGTGCATATATTGTGTGCGTATGATGGTTTAACATGGTTATGGATGCAATGTTTCAGTACTAAAGAAATCTGAGAAATCAAATTGACAATTTTGCTTGTGAACAGGTAGCTGAAAATCAAATTCAGAGTCTCAGAGAAAACCTTGCCAATGAAAAGGCAAGGCGTTCTGAGCTTGAAACTGAATTGAAGAATTTAAAGTCTTCCCTTTTATGTCAGAAAGAAGTTTCTTTGATTAAAGAGGATGAATCTGATGGCAATAGATCTGCAGACCAGGAAGCATGTCAGCCTAATAATGTTGATGAGGTATTCAAATAGCAATTTCCCCAACCACAGAATCCCAATCTTGTTTCATAATGCATAAATTCCTCTTGCTATCCTTCTTGTTACAGTTCTCACTCTAGAGTATTGCTAATCATACTCATACAGTTATGCTTTGTGAATTAAATTATATTACAGACTTTAATTCATGCTCAATCAACTGTGTGTGAGGGCTCCCTAGAAAAACTTTGATTTCATTCTGGGAATATCCAACTGTTAGAATTTACCATAAACCTACCACCACTACCACCTCACCTACTCCACTAAACCTAACCCACTACACCACTACCACCTCCACTTCACCTACTCTCCACCTACTCCACTAAACCTAACCCACTACACCACTACCACCTCCACTTCACCTACTCTCCACCTACTCCCAAACACACTCCTATATAATAGGAATCCTTGTAATTGTAATATATACTACATCAAGACAATCAATCAATAATACATACATTTTAACAAAAAAATAAAAATAAAAATAAACATCAATCAATAATACATAAATTTTTACATGGTATCAGAGCAAGGTTAAGACCTTAGTATTTCTCGCTTCACCGGCGGGCGGCAACCTCGCCTTGGCCGCCCGCCGGACCTCAACCTATTCCGCTTATTTTCTACACATACCTTGACTTCTTCAACATTTTCTTACACCCCTCCTCCGCTATGTCGGCGGCGGCACCCGCATCATCGTCTAGCCTCTATCGCCGTTCACCTCGCCTCTCACATATCCGTGGTTGTACTCTTACTCGTCGTCGTCGTTGGCGTTTCTGGCGCTGCTTTTCTGCTCGTCACTGCTGTTTTTTTTTTTTTTTTCCCGATTTGCTCTCTCTCTCTTAGCCATGGATTTGGGTGTGGGGTGTAGAGCTGTGGCTCTGTTGTTGGTAGCCATGTTTGCTGGCTTGAAGGTTTCAATGGCAGCAGTGTACAAGGTTGGGGACTCCGCTGGTTGAACCATCATTGGGAATATTGATTACAAGGCCTGGGCTGCTTCCAAGACGTTTCATGTTGGAGATGTCATCATTTTCGAATACAATTTTCAATGTCACGTGTTGCAAGTGCCCCACAAAGAATACCAAGCCTGCAGAAGTGTAAGACAGTAACATGCATCTTCACATACAGCTTGGGTAATGTGTAACTATCAAAAGCACAAGCTTCTTGGACATCCCTCTCTCTCTCTCGCCATGGACCCAACATCATCATCATGCACCCACTCTATCTCCCTCTCTCTCATCTTTTCCCACTTTCAAACCCACTTTAATCATATCTCTCCTTTCTCTTAATTTATTTCATCCACGTTCTTTCACCCTTTTCTTTTATTTTAATATATATATATATATATATTTTATTATAATATATTTTCCCTATCCCTTGTTAGTAAGCATCACCCGTTTTCCATTCTCTTGTTATTATTTATTTTATATTCCACCAAAAAAAAAAAAAAAAAAAAAAAAAATTCACACTGCTGTTTTTCTTATCACCCATCCACAAATATTTTTCTCTATTTTCTTTATCCATTATTTTCTTTTCTTTTATTTTTCTTATTAAACAAAACAACACCACAAAATAACACCAACAACATTCCACAACCTTGTCATTTTATTCATATCAGGGGATCAACCCCGATCACACTTTTACATCAAAAAAAAAAAAAAAAAAAAACCCACACAAACAAAAACAAAACTACCACACCCACAGTGGGATTTTTCTTCTCTACTCAGCCGCCGGTCTTTTCTTCTTGCCTCCGTCCTGGGTGGTCCTTGCCGGTGTTGCCTCCGTGCTTCCTAGACCACCAAGCAAGTTGCCTCCTCCCTGCTCCTCCACTACAGCATACGGTGGACCTCCAAATCGGAACATCACGGTGGCCTTCCGCTTCAGCTCCTTATTTTCCGCCTTTAGCACACTTAACTCTGCTCGCGCATCCTTATACATGCGTTAGAGCAGAGCCAGTTGGGCGTTTAAATGCTGCACCTCATTTGTCCTACTCTGCAGCCGGTTCGACAAGTTTGTGACCGCCGTCATGGTTTCCACACATGACTTCAAAGTATACTGATTGGCCTCCACATCCGACTGCACTGCCATTCTTTGCTCCACAGACCGCATCGGAAAGTTCAACGGAGCAAACTCCGGGGCGCTTGGTTGAGTTTCCAGTGCCACCGCACCAGTTCTCTCTCTCGTTGACTCGTTGAGGTCGGGAAAGAGGGTGAGCAGCCCGCGGGAAGACGATGAAGCCATTTTTTAGGCAACAGAGTGTTATACAGAATCTCTCTCAGAAATCTCTCTCAGAATATCTCTCGCAGGTTTTTTTGCCTCAGCCTCAGCCTCTGTCTTATAGCCGAGGCAGCCACGCGCATCGCGCGCCTCTTGACGCCCGACAAACTGGCACGCCTTTTCATGGCACATCTTTTGATAAAGTGGGCACGCCTTTTGATGGCACGCTTTTTGAAAAATTGGGCACACCTTTTGAGGGTGCGACTTTTTAAGGGTCCGACAAGACTCTGTAAACTGTCCCGACATTGATTCCAGTTAGCTCCATCAAGGGTCCGACAAGACTCTGTAAACTGTCCCGACATTGATTCCGGTTAGCTCCTTTATGGGTCCGACAAGACTCTGTAAACTGTCCCGACATTGATTCCGGTTAGCTCCTTTATGGGTCCGACAAGACTCTGTAAATTGTCCCGACATAGATTCCGGTTAGTTTCTACAAGGGTCCGACAAGACTCCGTAAACTGTCTTCTACAACGGTCCGACATGACCCCATAAACTGTCTTCTACAACGGTCCGACATGACCCCATAAACTGTCTTCTACAACGGTCCGACATGACCCCATAAACTGTCTTCTACAACGGTCCGACATGACCCCATAAACTGTCTTCTACAACGGTCCGACATGACCCCATAAACTGTCTTCTACAACGGTCCGACATGACCCCATAAACTGTCTTCTACATCGGTCTGACACCACCATCCAGTGTCCTCTACACCGTTATGACACCCCCATACAGTGTCCTCTACAACGTTATGACACCACCATCCAGTGTCTTCACCAATGGTCTGACACGACCATACAGTGTCTCCTATCCTTTTTTATTTTTATGTATTTTCTTGTTTTGTTACTATCTCCAAACTCAAGTTGGTTAGTTCCTATCCCCCTTGAGTTTGCGGGGGGCTGTTAGAATTTACCATAAACCTACCACCACTACCACCTCACCTACTCCACTAAACCTAACCCACTACACCACTACCACCTCCACTTCACCTACTCTCCACCTACTCCACTAAACCTAACCCACTACACCACTACCACCTCCACTTCACCTACTCTCCACCTACTCCCAAACACACTCCTATATAATAGGAATCCTTGTAATTGTAATATATACTACATCAAGACAATCAATCAATAATACATACATTTTAACAAAAAAAAATAAAATAAAAATAAACATCAATCAATAATACATAAATTTTTACACCAACTTATCCTGCTAGTTCATATCCTAGCCACTATTTTTATCTTCAGTCCTTCCAGTCTTATTAAGAATCTCCTACTAGAATGTGGTGAATAGTTTGACATACATTGTTGGGTCCATTTTCTCAATAGCTAGCTTTTAGGGTTGAGTTTTTCTACTTAAGACTGTGTAACATGGTATTAGAGCCGGAGTACCATGGATGGGTAGGGTGTATGTCCCTGGCATGTATGCCACAGGTAGGGGTGTACAAAAAACCCGAATCACCCTACGAAACCGACCAATCCGAACTGAAAAATCAATTCACGGACGGTTTCATAGTGAGAAACGGTTGGCTGCGGGTGATTTTAATAAAAAATTTCAACTTTTCAGACGGGACGGTTCAGTATATATTGAAATTGATAAAATCGACCGGACCGATTTTTATTGCGCATTGATATTATTGGCTGTCCATATTCCCATTATCTCTAAGCAATTATAACCTGACAGTGGACAATGACTTTTTAGCATTTGATTTTGATATATATCCTGACAATGAGTTGTCTCCCTCTCTCTCCTTGTGTATCTTCTGTTCTTGTACCTCTTCAATTTTTCTCTCTTTCCCACGCATGCACCTCTCTCTCTTCTCCCAAAATAAAATTAATTATTCATATCTCTTTAATTCTTTTACTCTCTCTTCTATCTCCTCCCAAAAAAAATTTGATTATTCTGATTTTCAAAACCCATCATTGATTCTTACTCCGTTATGTCTCTTCAAGTCTCTCTCTCTCTCTCTCTCAAAAAAAAAAAAATGATTTTACCGATTTCAGAATCCATCCTTAACTGTGTATCTTTCCCTTCTCTTTAGTCCTCTCTCTCTCTCATTCTCCTCCTCCCTCCCCCCCCCCCCCCAAAAAAAAATAAAAAATAAAAAATTCCTTCATCTATTTTGATTATTTCGATTTCCAGAAGTCATCCATAACTCGAAGGTAAAGGGACAAATCCTAAATTGTGTTATTCCTGGTAAAAGTTGATATTGAACAGCAACCAATCGAAAATTGCCCAACAAAATGGTTGAACAATTTAATGATTCTTGGTGAGTCTTCCTATTTCATTACCTTTGTTGTTCTATGATTTCTTCCTCCCTCAAGAAACATTGCTTGAAACCTGTTTGGTTTTTCAACGACTCGTCAACTCAACCGAGACCGACCGCAAAACCGAATCTCTCTCACGGTCGATTTCAAACACTGCATCGGTTGAAAGTGGTTGATTACTTCATCAACCTGCCATGGTCGAGGCTTTTGTCGATTTGACCAAAAAACTGACCCGACCCGACCCGTGAACATCCCTAGCCGCAGGTGCTGCTGAGTTAGCATGTTGGGTGTGAAAGAGGGTGTGAAGCGAAGTCCCACATCACCTGAGTACTAAAGTAATATGAAATATATAAGTGTGAGGTCACCCTCACCTCAATAGTTAGCTTTTGGGGTTGAATTCTACCCAAGACTATTTAACATGGTATCAAAGCACAGGTTGAGAGAGGTCTTGGGTTTGGTCCCCATTTGGTTTCTTCTTCTTTGTGTAGTTGTTTGCTTCTCTTCCTATTTTGGTTCTCTGGTTGTTTCTCCACGTGCAAGATGGGGTTGCAAGTGAGAGAGGATGTTGAATAGCTTGATATACATTGTTGGGTTCATTTCTTAACAGCTTTAGCTTTTAGGAAAATAATATGCTCCGTTATTCTTTCCTAGCTCTGATACAAAATTTCAAATAAGATTAATCTGTCATGCCTGTCTTAAAAATACACATAGCACTAAACCATGTGCATTAAAGACATTGTATGACTTTTCCCTCATCCTATGCATCAAAGCAACTGTGGTGTTATTAAAACTGATTGATCTCTCTTTCTATCAACTATTGACTCTTTAATTCCATAACTAAATATAGAGAAAGGCTTAATATTACTAGTGTTATGTGCTTGAAACTGAATTGAAGGATTTAAACTCTTGCTTTATATGTCAGAAAGACGATTCTTTGATTAAAGAGGATGAATCTTGTGCCAAAAGATCTGCAGAGCGGGAAGGATGTCAGGCTAATAATGTCGATGAGGTATGCAATTGGCAATTTTCCCCATCCATTGAGTCCTAATATTGTTTCACAATGTATAAATTCTTGCTACGCTTCTTGTTGCAATTCTCACTCGAGTATTGTTTGTCATACTCATATAGTTATGCTTTGTGAATTAAATTATATTGTGGGCTTTTCTTTCATGCTCAATCAACTGTGTGTGAGGGCTCCCTAAAAAGACTTTGGATGTGTTTGGTTTGTGTTTTGAGATAAATTTTCAAAAAAAATTTTGGGAAGTGTTTAGAAATTTTTTTGGTTTGTTTGCTTGTATATTTTGAAAATAGTTTTGGAGTTTGGGATAATTTGATATTTTGTTGTAGTTGAGTAGATATGTGTGAGAGAGAAAGTGATTGAGAATGTGAGAGGAGAGAGAAAAAGTGATTGATTGATGTATAATACAAAGAGAAGTAATTTTGAAATTTTTTTGAGAAAATTTGTAACTAAACATGTTTTTGGAAATTTTCTTCCTAAAACATGTTTCAAAACACAAACCAAACACACCCTTTGATTTCATTCTGGAAATATCCAACTTATCCTGCTGGTTCATATTCTAGTCATTTTTTTTTCTTCCTTCCAAACTCTCCTGTTTTCTTTCAGTCCTTCCAGTTTTATTAATGAAGAATCTCCTCCTAGTATGCTCAGTCATTTCTTTCCTAGCTCTGACACAAAATTTCAAATGACACTGATCCTTCATGCCTGAAAATATGCATAGCACTAGACCCTGTTTTATATCTGAAAGCATTTACTTGAGTTCATGATTAGGGCAATTATTCCAACTTGTTTCTTTCTCAGGGTTTTCAATTTCAATTATGTGTAATCATCTTATCTTTTGGGTAGTCCATGAATAGTACCATTCTTTTTTAAGTTTAGAATATGTTCAGTTAAATGCAGTAGTTTCTTCATTAAACCTGGATGAATCAGAGCACAATGCCAGTGAACAAAGATCCGATAACTCTGATACCAATGTAAGGCAGATAACCGTTTTCTTGTGTTTGTTTTGGAATACTTGCCACTAATATATTGTGTAATTATTCCGCCAGGTGAATAATTTTGGTGTGGTCATTGCTTCATCCCTTGCCGTTGAAACCTTTGAAGAGCAGAGCTATCAGGTACTTTTTAGGAGACATGAGCTCAGGACATGGGAATGATATTATAGATATTATCTGTAGGTTTCTTTGTTTATTTTTGGGATTTGTAAACCAGCTCACTAATTGGAATATCCATGCTGCAGTGCACTGATCAGGAATGTGAAGGCTTTCCTGGTAGTATTGACAGTGGTGAAGATTCGAAGGACTTAAAAGATACGGGAATAGACAATGTTCAATTCAATGGCAATGCATCAGGTTTGATCAAGAAGTGATACTGAACAGTTTTTAATATATTTTGATTGGTGGAAGCCAGCCAATTTTCAGTAATTGGACACAGTAATATATGTGGAACAGCAACTGGTGTGAGGGTATGAGTCCCGTAGTGGAGATGTATGCAGTATGACACTAATAATCAGCCTTCATGTGGAGATGCCCACATAGTTTTGGGATACAAAAACGTGAATCACTCCGTTGTCTCATACCCAAATGCCATATGCAAAATCAACCTAGATGTGTTTCTTTTAATCTGACTAGACGTCATTGTGCGAGTTGATGTCAAAATTATTTTGAATATTACCTTCTGCAGTGTGAAAACATAAGAATATATATCTGATCTTTAAGCATCACTAAATATTATGATTTTTTTATTGGAGGCCTTCTTTAGTGCTGTCTTCATGGTTTTTAAGTTTCTCAATTGGGACATTTGTTTCTGTGTTATGCTGCATTATTGTTAGAATATATCATCACCTACCACCTCCACTCAACTCACCTACCACACACACTCACCTACTCCCCAATCCTCTCCTATATAATTAGTACCTCACCATCTGTAATTTACACATCAATCAATATATCAATCAATAATACATAAATTATTACATGGTATCAGAGCAAGGTTAAGAAGCTAGTAATTCTGCTTCACCGGCGGGTGGCAGCCTCACCTTGGCCGCCCGCCGGACCTCTACACATACCCAGACTGTAACTGCATCTTCCTCTCTCTTACCTTTCGGCTCTCTCAGACCATGACTGTCTGAAGGTGGGTTCCAGGAATTCAAGTTGCTAGAGCGACTCGGGGAAGGGAAGAAGCTACAACTTTCAAAGTTTTCAAATGCCAATCTTCATTATGTTTGATCTCTCTGTTCTTCTTCTTCTTGTTCTTCTACTATCATCATCATCATCACTGCCAGCACTTGCAAATGAAGAAGGGGATGCTCTGTATGCATTGAGGAGAGCAGTGAAAGACCCAAACAATGTGTTGCATAGTTGGGATCCGACGTTGGTGGATCCTTGTACTTGGTTTCACGTCACTTGTGACTCTGCTAATCGGGTCACCCGCCTGGACCTTGGAAATGCAAAGCTGTCAGGTAATCTTGTTCCCGAGTTAGGGAAGCTTCAACATCTTCAGTACCTGGAACTCTACATGAACAACTTGGTTGGGCCAATACCAAAAGAAGTTGGAGGTTTAAAGAGCCTATTGAGCTTGGATCTTTACCACAATAACCTCACTGGGCCTATCCCTTCTTCACTCTCCACCCTCTCCAATCTCAGATTTCTGAGACTAAACAGTAACAGGCTCACAGGAAGAATACCAAGAGAACTTTCCAAGCTTGGAAACCTCAAGATCTTGAATGTGTCAAACAACGATTTGTGTGGTACCATTCCAACCTCAGGCAACAAGAATCTCAAGAACAACAACAAGAAGATCATCAACTCGACAACGACGATGACTCCGAGTCTCCCGATTCCTCCACCCCAGCTTTTGTCAACCCTTTCGATCTCCTCAACGACGACGATCATGATCGCGATCAGCTGCAGGGTAGTGAGCCAGAAATTGCTGATGACAGAGAACCCTCAGTGACAGCTACTGTTAACACAGTTCCATCTTCCAACCACTAGTCAATCCCACTAACCAATGCCCTTTACTCTCTCCTCATGGTCTCCACTTTCTTTTCTTTTTTTTTTTTATAGTTATTTTACTCCCTCTTTTTTGATCAGAAAACGAACCATACACCCTTCATCTCCTTTTTTTCATTAGTGTCGGCCCCGTCCAAATACATTTGAATCTCACATTCCTTTTTAATTTTTTATTCCTTTCACAAATCCACCACTAGCACTCTTTCACACCATTAGCACCCTTTTTTCTTTTATTTATTGATTTTACTTTTTTTATTCTCTTTATCCTATACCCTTCCGTCCATACTCTCCATCCGCCCACTTTAATCATATCCATCATATTTTATTAAATCACCATCTACACAATTTGTTTTTGTTTAACAATATATATATCTCAAAAAAAAAAAAAAAAAAAAAAAACCAAAACAATTTATAAATTTGCACAACACCCATATTTTATTCATCTCAGGGATCAACCCCGATCACCATTTTCCAAAAAAAAAAAAAAAAAAAAAAAAACAAACAACCACACCCACAGGCGGGATTTTTCTATCCCTTCTCTACTCTGCCGCCGGTCTTTTCTTCTTGCCTCCGTCCTGGGTGGCCCTTGCCGGTGTTGCCTCCGTGTTTTCCACGCCGCCGAGCAAGTTCACTCCCCCATACTCCTCCACTGCAGCATATGGAGGACCTCCAAATCGGAACATCACGGTGGCCTTCCGCTTCAGCTCCTTGTTTTCCGCCTTTAGCACACTTATCTCTGCTCGCGCATCCTTATACATGCGTTGGAGCAGAGCCAGCTGGGAGTTTAACTGTTGCACCTCATTTGTCCTGCTCTGCAGCCGGTGCGACAAATTTGTGACCGCAGTCATGGTTTCCACGCATGACTTCAGAGTATACTGATTGGCCTCAATATCAGTTTGCACCGCCATTTTTTGCTCCACCGACCGCATCGGAAAGTTCAATGGAGCAAAACCAGAGGTGTTTGGTTGAGGTTCACTGGCCCCCGCACCAGTTATTTCTCTTGTGGGCTCGTTCAGTTCTGGAAAGAGCGTGAGCCGGTTCTGGGTAGCTGGACGGGAAGAAGAGGCCATGTTTTGGGTTGCTAAGTGTTTCAGAGTAGGGTTTACAGTGTGTTTCAGACTGCCAAAATTTAGAGGTTTCAAACTGGTTTGCACAGCCTCTGCCTCAACCTTGGTTAAATAGCCAGGGCCGATCCGCGCATCGCGCGCCACTTGCCGACAGACGACAAACGGGCGCGCAAGCCAAGGCGCCCACGTGCCTCGCCATCATGTCCGGCACACCTTTTGATGAATTGGGCACGCCTTTTGATGGCACGC
Organism: Camellia sinensis; assembly: GCF_055761805.1. Classification (NCBI taxonomy): domain Eukaryota; kingdom Viridiplantae; phylum Streptophyta; class Magnoliopsida; order Ericales; family Theaceae; genus Camellia; species Camellia sinensis. The sequence continues at coordinate 23,764,628 of NC_138966.1, forward strand.
CTTTTGATAAAATTGGGCACGCCTTTTGAGGGTGCAACTTTTACAACGGTCCGACATGACCCCATAAACTGTCTTCTACATTGGTCTGACACCGCCATCCAGTGTCCTCTACACCGTTATGACACCACCATACAGTGTCCTCTACAACGTTATGACACCACCATACAGTGTCTTCACCAACGGTCTGACACGACCATACAGTGTCTCGTATCATTTTTTTTTTTTTTTTTTTTATGTATTTTCTTGTTTTGTTACTCTCTCCAAACTCAAGTTGGTTAGTTTCTATCCTCCTTGAGTTTGCGGGGGGCTGTTAGAATATATCATCACCTACCACCTCCACTCAACTCACCTACCACACACACTCATCTACTCCCCAATCCTCTCCTATATAATTAGTACCTCACCATCTGTAATTTACACATCAATCAATATATCAATCAATAATACATAAATTTTTACAATTATCAACATTACAGTCTAATTATCTGTTAATTACAGATTCAGGATCCTCCGAGTCTGTGGTGAGCTCTCCTAAGTCGCTTGTCGTAATTACGAACGATAGTTGTTCCTCAGTGGAGGGGTACCAATCACATAATGACGAGTACAAGGTTAAATTTCATTTTACATTTAGAATTATGATGATTCTCTTAATTACTGTTTTCTAGCTTCTGTTTGTTTAACTTTTGTAAATTATGCTATAGTTTGTCTACCTTATGTTCGTAAAACTTTTAAGTTTTATTAAACTTCTATTTGTAAAACATCCATGCAGAATACATGACCTAGAAGGTTGGGTTGGTTTGATGTTTTTACCATGTAAAAGCCATGGTTTTGCTTTTGCGCTATCTGTATGTGCATTAAAAGCCATCATATGAATTTTCCTCCATCCTATGCATGTCAACTGTGGGGTAATTAAAAGATGATCTTGATCTCTCTATCAACTATTGACTCTTTCATTCCACAACTCGATATAGAGAAAGACTTAATTTTGTGGCACCAACAATCATTTGACAAAGAGTGTGACTTGTTAATCTTTCTAAACAACACGTGTCTGTGAATGGACATATCATGGGCCTGCTGGGAATAATGACGAGTCAAATAAATAGACCGTGGACAGGTTGCGAAATTGTTTTCAAATCATGAAATGTTTTGTTAAAATAGTGAGTCATGAATCGCATTGAATTTTAAATCGTAAGATTTACTTTATCGATATAACTATTAATATACAACGTCATTTCATGCATTATGTAGCAAGACCAAATTTGAATTGTAGTGAATTGAAATTGAACCGCATGATTCATTCAATTTCTGTTTCAACAATGCAATTGGAATCATTTTGGTTGAAAACTCTTATCGAATCCTGAATCAAGCAATCCTAACAATCATGGTTGGGGATGTGAGAGTTGGAGTGGTCTTGGATAGAGAGAAAGAGAGTGGTTGTAGAGAGCCTCTGAATCATGCATATCTTCTTGTGTGGTGGAGGCCTCATTTTATGCGACGGTCAGGCCATGGGCACTAGCCGCTAGCTCACCCTTGCACTGTGTCCCATGCCCAGTGTAACTGGACAAGCGGCTCAGCTTCATATCAAAGAGCTGTGGTGAGTTGGTATGAGAAATCTTATGGAGCATCACATATCTTGATCAAAATATAATTGTGTGCAGACCTTTCTCTCTAAAACCTGTCAAGGTGCAAGTCCTGTCAAGGGAGAAGGCAGCGAAGAACCTTGGCAAATTCTCAATTCTGTACTCTAAGCCACAGGTTCTCTGTTGATCTCAAGCAGATGTCAAGGTGTTTGGAACTAGGCCCAACAATGCATATCAAGCTATCTAACATACACTTTTTGACATTTTTTGTGAATCTTTGTATCCAAGTTTATTGCATTCTTGCATAGATACTGATGGCTTCTCATTTACATTGGCAAATATAAATAGGCCAAGTTGATTATATGAATTTTCCATTTGAAACATTCGTTTATTGACTGGAGAAGGTTGTATGTATAACACAAAATAGACGGAAATCTTCGGTTTCTGTGGTTGAATATTATTCTTCTATTTCTTACATCATGCCCAATTTGTTAATTTTTTAGTTTTTAAATGTTGGTGCAAGATTTAACTATTTTGCTTTGTCGTCTTATATAGAAAAGACTGGATCAGGCAACAATGCCTGAGGAAGATGTAGAATTAGCCCCAAGATGTGATGTCACTAGTGCTCCAAAAAGTGAGCCAAAGCTTAATTCTTGCTGCAAACCTTTGAATGCAGAGAAACCCAAAAGGTCAGTGGGGGTGTGAATTCATCAATAATATGTAGTTCATTGTTGGTTTTTCCCTAGTTTTCTTTTAAAATGTGCACTTATTTGATTTTTTCCCTGTTTTGTCAATATTCAGGAGACTTCTACCTGCTTCATCCATTTTATTAACCAATATCAGTAGTCTGGATTTTGAGGATGAGAATGAAAAACCAAAGGTGAAGTTCAAACTTTTTTGTTTAGTTTATTTTAAATAGCAAGGTGAAGTTCTTTTAAAATGCCCCCCTTTTTTTTTTGCCAAAAAGTTTTCTCGTGAAACAGTGTATTGAAACCTCACCCTTCTTGAGATCCTCTCTCCTTTCTCCATGATATTTCAAACAGGATCCATTTCTTCAGTGGCAGATGGAGGAATTGCAACTAGGAGGGGCCAAACTATGTGCTAAAAATTGACAGTAAAGTTTTGATTATTTCATTCATAAGAAAGGCATCGTACATAAGTTGTACTAAATGATAAAGAAAAACTTTTATAAACATGAAAATTAATTTTTTTTATTCAATTCGTAAATAAAATTCTCAATCAATATTAATTACATAGATATGTACAAAACTAAAAACAACAAAAAAATGAAGAGACTGGAGGGGAGTTTCTTTTAGTAGAGCCTTGGCCGATGCCCTACCACTTATATTGTAGATACCAATTACACTAATCTAGTGAAACAAATGCTACCTAAGATAATAAATAACTATTTATACACAAATACAATTATCATAACAATATTAAATTTCCATGGTATTGAAAATTTATGAACATTAAATAATTTTTTGAGACCACTAATGAAATGAAATACAAACTAGGAGGCTTCTACTTTTTGCTAGTACATTTCTTTATATATGTTTCTCAAATCTAGGTTGATGCAACTACTGTTCTCTAAAGAAGCTACTGATTTTCAGGGAACTAGACGAGAAATGAAGTTGGCTTTAGATGAAAGAAACAGAACTCAGGGTAGCATCTCTCTCCTCCGTATGCTCACGAGCAACCTTCGTCTCTAGTAAAGCCACTTCCTATTTTTCTATTGATTTTCAGTGTAGTTTGGACATTTTGTTTTGTTGGTATCCCATAGTTTACGGTTTGAGAATGAAAGAAAATATTTGTAACTTTCTAACAGAAGGCATTTGTGAGTGATGTTTGTGAAAGAACAGTTGTACAAGTCATGTGCCTTTCATGCCCTTTTGTAAGTCACATCCTGTGCCTTCTTATTTGAGCCCAGGGCTCCATGTGTTAGCTTTTTAAGATGAAGTTGTAAAGGACAGTTGTGCAGCTCAATTTAATAGAAGGCACAGATAAAGTAGCCCAGGGTTTATTAAGGGTGTTGAGACAAGGTTGTAAACTAGTCAGTAGTTGGTCTGAAACCTTGATGTGCTTTAGAATGTGTTCGAACTTAGTTTATTTATATTCTTTTTAACGGATTTCAAACAAGTTTTAATCAAGTCGAGTTTGAGTAGATTGATTTTTTTATAGAATGTATAATCAAGTTGAGTTGAATAGTAAGTTCAAATTTGGCTTTAAAGCTTAACAAATACTAAAATGAGTTCATATAATTGAGTTTGTTTATATAATTGAGTTTTCATTTTCTTATCCCTCGCATTGGTGCAACTAATATCTTAAGTTTATTTAGATGGTTTTCTCTTTCACAAATAAATAAATTGGAGCTGCTATCATATCATATAAAATACTAGTAAAGTGACTTTAAAATGACACGTCTACGAGTGAGATGCATGTTCATATTAGAATATGACGTGTACTTATAAATATCTCTTGCTTTAATTTATTTACTTTTTTTAAGGGTAAATTACACTTGTCTCCTTGAGATTTTTGACAATTATAGGGACTTATGATGTGGTTTTAATAATTATATTAATCTTTCTTGCTTTTGAAACTATTATTAAGATTCTTTCACTGTCACCCTCTGACTATTTAACAGAATTTGCTAATGTCATAGGTTATAATATCAAAAATGATGAAATTGCTAATTAGTTACCTTATTCATTTAAATGAGAAATTTTATTCACATCTCTTGAGGTTTTGCATATATATTATCAAAGATTCATATATATTTTAGCATTATTTAATAAATTTTTTAAAATTTGTGCAATATTAAATAAAACCATAAATTATTAAGACATTATTAAATCATTTAATAAAAGAAAAAATAATTTTCATTGAAAAAAATACCTAAAAATAATCTCTCTAAAATTAATACTAGATAATATCTTAATAATTTAATATAAGACATATTTCACATTATATAAACAACGTAAAATTTATTATTTTAAGTAATCTATTTATTGTTTGAATTTTTATTAAAAGTTTAAGTAAATGGATTTATTTTTTTCTTGACAATTTGCCTTATTTATTCATATGTAAAAAAAATAAATATATTATTTCATCTTTTTTTCTCAATCATATATTATTTTTAAAATTTAATTTTTATCTTTGAGTTATTAAAATTTTAGCCGATGCATATTTAAAAAATGCAAGTTAATATTTTTTACATGATTAAAAAAATTAAAAAATAAATATAGAAGTAAAAAAAAATCTAATTGCCTCAGAATAAATTAAAATTAATTGATTGAGAATGCATGATTAAGAAATCATTTGAGAATAATAAACAATTCAAATAATTTGTCATTTCTTACACTTAAAATTAAAATTTATCCTTACTTGAATGGAGAAATTATTTGAGAATAATAAAATACTCAATTAATTTGTTATGAATGATACTTAAAATCTATTTCTCCATCTTTTATTCATCACATTTAAACTATTTTTATTAAATTAAATTTTAAAACTAATTTTTCACCTTCATTAACGGTTGATTTTTTTTTATGTTATTTTTTGTTTATAAAAGTTCAAAAACTTCTTGTGGAAAAAAATAGAGTGAAGAAATTACATTTATATTTTGAAAAAGTTATGAATAATAAATAATAATTTCATATATATTTAATAGGATAAATTAAATTTATTGCATTTAAGGTTAAGATTAGTGTTGATAATGGATGAGTTTGGTTTAATGGTCAAAAATCTCAGAGGTTAGATTTTTTTACTTCTATATTTATTTTTTTCATTTTTTTAATAATGTAAAAAATATTAACTTGTGTTTTTTTAGATATGCATCGACTAGAATTTTAATAACTTAAAGATAAAAATAAAAATTTGAAAATAATATATGATTGAGAAAAGATTAAAAAAAAATAATTTTTTTTATGTATGAATAAATAAGTAATGCAAATTGCTGGGAAAAAAATAAATCCATTTATTTCAACTTAAAAAAAAAATTCAAATAATAAATGGATTACTTAAAATGATAAAGTTTACTTTGTTTATGTAGTGCGGAATATGTCTTATATTAAATTATTAAGATATTATCTAACATTAATTTTAGAGAGATTGTTTATTTTTAAGTATTTTATCAATGAAAATTAAGTTTTTTTCCATTAAATATTTTAGTAATGTCTTAAGAATTTAAGGGTTTTATTTAAATATTGCATGAAATTTAAGAATTTTGTTAAATAATACTAAAATATGTATGGGTCTTTAATAACATATATGTAAAATCTCAGGAAAGACAAGTGTAATGTACCCATGTTGATAATGAATGAGGCTTCTTGATTTATGGGTATTTTCGTCTTTTCACATGTAAACCAAAGAGTAATATAGTAATTTTTACACTCAAATAACGCCATTTATACGAGCTTAACAAGTTGGGAGAATTTTGATATTGTCAGTAAAAGTACGTGAAGTTCCTGTAATTATTAAAATCATAGGAGAGATCCTTATAATTATCAGAAACCTCAGGAGTGATAAGTGTAATTTATCCTTTTTTTTTAGATATGCGCATATTTTAAATTTTTTAAAAAGTCTCTTGTTTTTTCCTAGTAAAATGTCTTTTCATTTTCTCATCAAATTCTGTAACTCTTCTCCATATCATGAATCATTTTGATTTGAGAAATGTTCCAGTGTGCAATATACCGTATGTAATTTAATTATAAAATTACATAAGTTTTTATAAATTTACATAAGTGATCTCACAAAAATACGTAAGTTAAACACAAATTCGTGTAAGTTCGTGAAAACTCCGTGTGGTTTAGTTTTGATAATCAGTTTTGAAAGATAGTATTTTGAAAAGAATTAACAAAATTTGAAAACTTATTTAGTTATATATTTTGAAAATAGTTTTGAGATGATTTGTTGGTGAATAGATAGATGTGATAGAAAGATTGATTGATTGATATATAGGATGCGAAAAAATGAAAGAGGGGAGAACAAACAATTTTGAAAAAATTGTAAACTAAACAAATTTTTTGGATTTTTCATTTTAAAAATTGATTTGAAAATCCAATCAAACTCAACTTAAGATTTACACAAAGTTCAACTTATGTATTTTTTTTATGTAAATTTATAAAAATTTACATAATTTTGTGGTAAGATGTGTGCATTTCATACCAAAAAAAATTTCTTTTTGATTTTGCATTTATTACTGTTTTGGTGGAGAGTCAAATATTGGATACAAAGAGAATTCGTTCTAAGCAAATATAAATAAAGCATGACTTTACAATGCCAAGTCTAAAAGGGAGATACATGTTCATCTTAGAATATGACATGTGCCGTACTTAAAATGTTTCTTACTATTTTTTTTAATATTTGAAATATGTATATCTTTTAAAAGTTTTAAAATGTTTCTTGCTTTTTCCTTCTAAAATGTCTTTTTATTTTCTCATCAAATTCTGTTACTCTTTTCCATAGTCAAATACAAGAAAAAAAGAGAATTCATCCTAGGCCATGTGCCATATATAAAATGCCTCTGACTTGTTTTTATGAGTAATGCTAGAGATCCCAAATATTCTACCAAAAATTTTATCAAATGTCTCACATGGGTTGTGGGTCCCACACCCATGTGAGACATTTGGTAAAACTTTTAGTAGAATTTTTGGAGCTTCTAGCATTTTTGTTTTTTTATATATTTTACATTTTCTATTTTTCACTGTAAAATGTCTTTTCACCTTCTCATCAAATTCTATAATTCTTCTCCATACAATGCAAACCTTTTCATTTTGCATTCATTACTATTTCGTTGGAGAGTGCAAGATTGGGGAAAGGAAGAGGATATATAAGAGAATCCAAACCCTATGTTAAATATCGTTGTCATGGGAGATGGATGATGCATTTTTTTTCTTATTTTATTATCTATTCCATATTTGTATCTCTATACTCAGGTTTTGTCAAGATCATTTATGCTATCTTTTATCTATATATATGGATAAAATGTATATAGATGGTTTAGATTGTGTATATTTAGTTTGACAAATGCTAACAAGTGCTCCCTAAGTATTGTTTAATATTGTGAAGTGTGTAAAAAATGTTTTACTAATATGTGAAAATATTAACAAGTGTATTGATTTCAATAAAAGTGTATTGAATTTAGTAAAAAGTGTCTTATATTCTTTAAATTTTTTTTTTTGTTTTTTACTTGTGTCTTAAAGGCACTTGTGTAACAACCCCGATCCGTAATTAGTTACTAAACTGTGATTAAGGACGTTAATCAAGTGATTAAAAATAATTATATGTTAATTGTGTATTTTTGCATGCTATTTGATTTTCTATCTGTTAATCATAGTAATATCTGTTGCAATTTTCGCTTAGAATATTAATTTGATGGCCCGAATAACGTTAGAAATGGAAATTGACCGCATGGTTGGACTAATTAGAATTTTTAGAACATTATGGTAAGTTTAATTAAAAATTGATTCAGAACGATTAAATTAAGTTGCGTTTGGCAAGTCTTATGTTCTAATTATTGTATAAAGGCATCATAGCTATATATATGAGCTCCTAAGCTCATTCTTGAGCTCAATTTGCCCCAAGTGAGTGGAAAATTCTGAGAATTCATTTTAGAGAGAGAGAGAGAGAGTGCAATTCTAGAGAGAGAAAGGAAGAGATTGAAGAGGAATTGAAGGTTTTGTGTTGAGTTCTTCAAGATGGTGTAAGGACAAGAGATTTTGAAGACTCTAGGTAAGAATGCAATCTCTAATTTATGAATCTAGTCACCTAGCATGAGATTTCATGAAGACTATGTATTTAAATGTGTATATTGAGCTTATGAGGAAGATTTGAGTTGCAATTCATGCATGCATGCATATTAGATCAAGTTTTGTAAATAAATTCCATGTTTGATGAGTTTTGGAAAGAAGTTTACATGCATGTTGGGTTTTGCCATATCAAGTTTGATTTTGATCCTTCAAGTAGAAATTATGGATAATTGGCTCATGCATGTCTAAATCACCAGTTATTACATTTTAAAAACATGTTTTGAAAAAGAGTTTTGTATATGTGTTGAAGCTCAATTTTTCTATGAATGTGGACTTTGAGAGAAAGAGTTAATGAAACCTACATGCATGGGAGTTTTAAGCCCAATTTTGGTTAAATCCATGAGTTTTGAGTAAAAGAGTTTGTGAAAATCATATACTCATGTTTATGAATAAGTTTTTCCAAGTTTATGAACAAGCTATGCACGAATTTGCCATTGAATTTGCATTTGGAAGCTTAAGACCCTGTTTTGAAAACCCAAAATTTTTGAAGGTCACTCGAGCAGACATTTCGTGCATCCAGTAGTTTTGCAGGCTATTACAGCCCACTCGAATGACCACTTGGACGCTAGAGCGAACCCTTTGCATATTGTTGATTCGCTCGAGCGTGGAAGTTGTAGCTCGAGCGTAGATTGAGACCAACCAGTACTTTCTTCAAGTTTGCAGACCACTCGAGTGAAGGAAGTCTCGCTCGAGCGACCCCTCTCATGTTTGCATGTCCGCTCGAGCGAGGAAAGCTATGCTCGAGCGGGGACCTTATTTTTTAGAAAATTTACCAAGTGTTTCAATTCATGTTTTGGCATCCTCATTGTATCTTAGGCATTCCTAAGCCTTAATTAAGCCTTAGTGATGAGGTTTTGGAATAGAAACACACTAAGAAAAGAATGTACTAAGTTAAGAGATTACAAAAGTGTGTTTGGAACAATGTGTTAAGCAAAAAACCTATGTAATGAGAAAGTTAAGCCGTGTAGGCCATGTGTATGTGTAATGATATGATATGTTTGCGTTATGTACCTTGTGGTTGTAGGTTAAGACTCAAGGATTGATTGGCCGTTTACGGGAACCACTGTGAGTAACATTTCTATAAAGATATGTTCATATGAATTATGCTCCAAATGTTGTATGTTAAGTTGTGATTTCTGACATGATATATGTTTACGTGAACGAATGTCCTATGTTTGAAATCTATTATGGCATCCATAGATAGTCCCAAGTCATGGGGGACGGCATGCTAATGCGGGTCCATGACATACATGTGATTATGAGATCTCGTTAGCCACTTCATTGTGGTGATATGTGTTTAATCGGTATCCAGAACCGATTACTCTAGTCCGAAGACGATATGTGATGTGTTCTACGGATGTACCACTATTATGTTCAGATCCGAGAATGATTATGCTATGATTTGTTTTACGCTTATGATATGTTCGGATTTCATTCACTAACCTCTTTACCTTAATATTATTCACTGGGCTTTAGCTCACTGTGTGTATATATATGTATAAGTGGGCATTTTGGAGACCGAGCCTAAGGGCTTTTGTTTGGATATGTGTTCTATTGTCAGCTAACCTTTACGCTTCACATGGAGGTTTCGGACGTGTCGTATGTTATGAGTTCTAGTTACTTATGTATATCAGACTTTGATGTTTTTGTTGGTTGTACTTAACTATGTGTGTGGGTATAATGCAAGCCTGACCTTTGGTTATGTATATAAAGTTTTAAATATTATGTTTCATGTAAGTTTACACAGCTTATTAGACAATTATATTTATGTATTTATTTCTGCTAGCCCCTTAATTTTGTTAATCTGTTCAGAGGCCTTTGGTAATCCAAGGATTACTGGCCAGTTATGATGCTAAACCTATAGGGGTGGGTTTGGGTCGTGACAACTTGTTAGCAAAATCCAATCGCAAATGTGCTTTGATCGATACACTACAACAAAAAAGGTCTATGGTGACGAAAACGCGTGACGAAAAAATATTTAGTCTCCAAATATGCATGTTTTAGTGATGAAAATAAGATTTCGCCTCCAATTATATTATTTTCAGAGACGAAAACCAAATTTCATCACCAAATGCTTAAAATCAAATAAAAAAATAGGTGACGAAAATTTTATTCGTCTCTAAATTTTATTTTTCGTCAGAAAACAATTTCCCGCCTTTGGAAAATTTGGTGGAAGATTTGGCGCCATTTTGGAGACGAAATTTGTCGTCACCATTGTAAAAAATTTTAGAGAGGAAATAATTTCGTCTCCAAATGTATTATTTTTAGAGAGGAAAACCAAATTTCGTCACCAAATGCTTAAAATCAATAAAAAATACAAGAAATCTAGGCTATTGTGACAAAATTTGGTGACGAAATTTTTTTTGTCTTAAAATTTAACCCAAAGATGACGAAATATTAATTTTGTTGTTTGTTTTAATTTTTCTCAAAAGTCTAGGAGACGAAAACAAAATTTCGTGTGCAAAAATGAGGCGCCAATTTCATTTGCATTGGCGCGAATTATTTTAGCTCATTGGAGACAAATATTTTTGTCACAAAATATAATTTTTTTTGTGACGAACGTAATTCGTTGCCAATAAATTCCATACCTATTAAACGATGTCGTTGCATATTTCCATTTATTAGGCGACAGATATATTTTTGTTTGCGAAGGATAAGTTATGGAAGACGAAAATATTTCGTCACTAATAAACACTCCATCATGCAGACAATGTCATTTCATCTTTCTATTAAATAGGTGACAAATATATTTTTGTTTCAGAAGAATAAGTTGTGGGAGACGAAAATATTTCGTCACTAATAAATTCTAATTGATTGCGTGACGAATATATTTTTCGTCTCATAAGGTTAAGTTGTGGAAAACAAAAATATTTCATCACCAATAGTAAATTCTTTGTTCTGGTATTGAAGGATACAAAAATATTTTATCACTAATCATTTTTCTTCATTAAAATGCCGTGGTTTTGTGTTTCAAAGCATTGGAACTGTGACCCCAAGAGATACACTCTGATGCTTATCACTCATTTTCATGTACAAGGACCTTGAAGTCGTGACCCAAGAAAACACTTTCTACAAACCCTCATTTCTCTCTCACACTTGAGTCTACTCCTCTCTCACAAGTATTGAAGTCGTGACTCAAGAAGACACTCTGTAAATTATTTCTTCTATTTTGCGCTAAAGCCTATCTCTTCTGTCTCACACTTAAGCCCTTCGTGCATGCCAACATTGAAGCTATTATCCAAGAAGGCACCTATGCAAACCCACTATTCTTTCTCACAGTGAAGGCCCCTCCGGCACGCAAGCACTTTTTCTCATTGTCTGAACCAACTCTACCCTTTTCGTCTAGAACACCCATTTCAAAAAAATCGAAGGTCAAAACCTCTCTCCAACAAAAAAAAAAAAAAGAAAATAATTAATGTAGCTTTTTTTTTTTGTGAGAAAAAATACAGAGAAACAAATAATAAAAAATTTGTAATTTTCAAAATTAATAGAAAACATTACCATGTTTAGTATGGAGTTTTCAATAATTAATTTTTAAAACTTGGTGATAAAATTTATTTTCGTTTTAGAATATAACCCAAACATGACCAAATATTACTTTTGTTGTTTCTTTTAATTGTTTTCAAAACTATAGGAGACGAAAAAATAAATTTGTCAGAAAAAAAAGAGGCACCAATTTTTTTTCTTGTTGGCGCCAATTATTTTAGCTCATTGGAGATGAATATTTTTGTCACAAAATTTAAAGTTTTTTGCGACAAAAGGAATTCGTCACCAATAAATTCCAAACTTATTAGACGATGTCGTTTCATTTTTTTATTTATTTGGTGACAAATATATTTTTTTTCTGGGAAGGATAAGTTATGGAAGATGAAAAAATTTCATCACCAATAAACCCTTCATGCTCGTTTTATCTTTCTGTTAATTAGGCGACAAATATATTTTTGTCTCGGAAGGATATGTTTTGGGAGACGAAAATATTTCGTTACTAATAAATTCTCCATGTGTCGTGTTGCATTTTGATTGATTGTGCGACGAATATATTTTCGTCTCATAAGGTTAAGTTAAAGGAAACGAAAATATTTCATCACCAATAAATTCTCCATCCCCACACAACATTGTTTTTGTATTTTTGTTGATTAGGCAGCGAACATATGAGTTTGAGATGAAAATATTTTCTCACTAATTATTTCTCTTTATTAAAATGTCGTCAGAAACTAAGAGACGCTCTTACCTTAATCACTTACTTTCACACACAGACAAATACTAAAGTCGTGACCCAAAAAGACACCCTCTACAAATCCTCATTTCTGTCTCGCACTTGAGTCTCCTCTCTCACAAGTATTGAAGTTGTGATTCGAGAAAACAATCTCTATAAACCATCTCTTCTATTTCGCACTGAAGTTTCTCTATTCTCTCTCACATTTAAGCCGTTTGTGCATGCAAACATTGTTATCCAAGAAAACATTTTGTGCAAAGCTACTATTTTTTCTCACAGTAAACCCCTCTCCACAAAAACAAAAAAATAATAATAATAATTAAACAAGGAAACAAAATACAAGAAATCTAGGCTATTGTGACAAAATTTGGTGACTTAAAATTTAACCCAAAGATGACAAAATATTAATTTTGTCGTTTGTTTTAATTTTTCTCAAACGTATAGGAGACGAAAAAAAATTTCGTTTGCAAAATTCAGGCGCCAATTTCATTTGCATTGGCGCAAATTATTTTAACTCATTGGAGACGAACATTTTTGTCACAAAATATATATATTTTTTGCGACGAACGTAATTCGTCACCAATAAATTCCCTACCTATTAAACAATGTCGTTGCATATTTCCATTTATTAGGCGACAAATATATTTTTGTCTAGGAATGATAAGTTATGGAAGACGAAAATATTTCATCACCAATAAACACTCCATCATGCGAACGATGCCGTTTCATCTTTCTATTAAATGGGCGACAAATATATTTTTGTCTTGGAAGAATAAGTTGTGGGAGATGAAAATATTTCGTCACTAATAAATTCTGATTGATTGCGCGATGAATATATTTTTCGTCTTATAAGGTTATGTTGTGGAAGACAAAAATATTTCGTCACAAATAATAAATTCTTTGTTCTTGTATTTAAGGAGACAAAAATATTTTATCACTAATTATTTCTCTTTATTAAAATGCTATGGTTTTGTGTTTCAGAGCACTGAAACCGTCACCACAAGAGACACACTCTGACCCTTATCACTCATTTTCATGTGCACGGACACTCAAGTCGCAACCCAAGAAGACACTTCCTAGAAACCCTCATTTCTCTCTCACAGTTGAGCCTACTCCTCTCTCACAAGTATTGAAGTCGTGAAGTAAGAAGACACTTTGTAAACCATTTCTTTTATTTTCGCACTAAAGCCCCTCTCATATGTCTCACACTTAAGCCCTTCATGCATGCCAGTATTGAAGCTATTATCCAAAAAGGCACCCTATGCAAAACCGACTATTCTTTCTCATAGTGAAGGCGCCCCTTGCATAAGCACTTTTTCTCATTGTCTGAACCAATTCTACCCTTTCCGTCTAGAAGACTCATTTTAGAAAAATCGCAGGTCAAAACCCCTCTCCACAAAAAAAAAAAAAAAAAAAAAAAAAAAATATTGTGAGAAAAAAAAAGAGGAAAAATTAATAATAATTTTTTAATTTTCAAAATTAATAGAAAACATTACCTTGTTTAGTATTGAGTTTTCAATAATTAATTTTTAATTTTTAATCTATATTTTTTTAGTGAACATTTTTAATATTATAATTTTTTTTTTTACTTTTTAAATCCCTTTAATTTAGATGAGGGCAAATTGCAGCAATTGTCCCGGTACTTTGGTCCTTGTGTCATATAAATGGTATGTGCCATATCTATATCTATCTATCTATCTATCTATCTATCTATCTATCCATCCTATATATTAAGCAAAATGAGGTTTTTAACCTCAAGCCATGTGGGAGCTCCAATCTCCCAATCTAAATTTCTTGATTTTTTTTTTATTTTAAAAAAAAAAACTTAGCATTTATTAACTTCTCTCAACCCCCAAGTCTTACCCTCATAATAACTCTTTAATGCATTAAGAACAAACATAAAAAATTCTTTGAAATCTAACACATGAATTCCTTGAAAAGTCTCAACACATATGATTATTATCTCTCATAATAGCACTTTAATGCATTAAGAACAAGCATAAAAAAAATTTCTTGAAAAGTCCAACACATATGATTATTATCAAAATATTAAACTTTAATATGATATAAAAAAAGAAAAAAAGAAGACATTTAAAAAAAAGAAAAAAAAAGAAGACATTTAAAAATCACAATTCACATATATAGATAATTGTAAACACAATCCGTGCATAGCACGTGTGATATGCTAATCTATACTATATATTAAGCAAAAGGGGGTTTTAACCCCCAAGGCTTGTGGGAGCTCCAATATCCCAATCCTAATTTTCTAATTTTTTGATTTAAAAAAAAAAAAAACCTCAACATTTATTAATTTCTCCCAATCCCCATACCTTTGGGGAGATTTGGTCAAAACCCCCTCATAATTAAACTTTAATGCATCAAAAATGCTAGAGGCCCCAAAAATTCTACCAAAAGTTTTACCAAATGTCTCACATGGGTGTGGGACCCACATGGGACCCACATTGTGTGGGTCCCACACCCATGTGAGACATTTGGTAAAACTTTTGGTAGAATATTTGGGGTCTCTAGCATTACTCTTAATGCATTGAAAACTAGCATAAACCAAATTCCTTGAAAATTTCAACACATCTATCTATCTATATTATATTATCTATATCTATATCTATCTATCTATCTATATCTATACTATATATTAAGCAAAAAGGGATTTTTAACCCCCAAGGCCCGTGGGAGTTTCAATATCCGAATCTAAATTTTTTATATTTTTTATTAAAAAAAGAAAAACTCAACATTTATTGATTTGGTCAAAATCTCCTGATCAACATTTATTAACTTTTTTCAATCCACATGTTTTTCCACATGCCTGCATTTATTGATACAATCTCCTGATCAGCATTTGAAATCCCCTCATACAAATAATTATAGATACAATCCGTGTATAGTTACTACAGTACCCTTTTTAACTTCTCTCATATACTATGCTTAGTGATAAGATTGTTAAATTATTTTTATAAAAACTCTTAAAAAACATAATTTATATATTAAAAAAAATCTAATACAAATATAAATATTTATAATTATCTATACTATATATTAAGCAAAAGGGGGTTTTTAACCCCAAGCCTTGTGGAAGCTCCAATCTCCCAATCTAAATTTCCTGATTTTTTGATTTAAAAAAAAAAAACTTTAGTATTTATTAACTTGTCCCAACCCCCAAGTCTTACCCTCATAATAACACTTTAATGTATTAAGAACAAGCATAAAAAAAATTCTTTGAAATCCAACACATGAATTTCTTGAAAAGTCCAAACACATATGATTATTATCTATCATAATAACACTTTAATGCATTAAGAACAAGCATAAAAAAAATTTCTTGAAAAGTCCAACACATATGATTATTATCAAAATGTTAAACTTTAATATAATATAATTAAAAAAAAGACATTTGATTCCTTGAAAAGTCTAACACATATGATTATTATGAAAATATTAAACTTTAATATAATATAAAAAAGAAAAAAAAAAGACATTTAAAAAAAAAGAAAAAAGAAAAGATATTTAAAAATCGCAATTCATATATATAGATAATTGTAAACACAATCCGTACATAACACAGGTGATATGCTAGTTTATACTATATATTAAGCAAAACGAGATTTTTAACCCCAAGCTTTGTGGGAGTTCCAGTCTCTCAATCTAAATTTTTTGAAAAAAAACCTTAGCATTTATTAACT
Organism: Camellia sinensis; assembly: GCF_055761805.1. Taxonomy (NCBI): domain Eukaryota; kingdom Viridiplantae; phylum Streptophyta; class Magnoliopsida; order Ericales; family Theaceae; genus Camellia; species Camellia sinensis. The sequence goes on from NC_138966.1 coordinate 23,780,931, forward strand.
TCTCCCAATCCCTAAGTCTTACCCTCATAACAACACTTTAATGCATTAAGAACAAGTATAAAAAAATTCTTTGAAATCCAACACATATGAATTCTTTGAAAAGTCTCAACATATATGATTATTATTACTCATAATAACACTTTAATGCATTAAGAACAAGTATAAAAAAAATTCAAAAATGCTAGAGACCCCAAAAATTCTACCAAAAGTTTTACCAAATGTCTCACATGGGTGTGGGACCCACATGTGAGACATTTGGTAAAACTTTTGGTAGAATTTTTGGGGTCTCTAGCATTACTCAAAAAAATTTCTTGAAAAGTCCAACACATATGATTATTATCAAAATATTAAACTTTAATATAATAATAATAATAAAAAAGACATTTAATTCCTTAAAAAGTCTAACACATATGATTATTATCAAAATATTAAACTTTAATATAATATAAAAAAGGAAAAAAAGAAGGCATTTAAAAAAAAAGAAGAAGACATTTAAAAATTACAATTCACATATATAGATAATTGTAAATATAATCCACGCATAGCACGAGTGATATGCTAGTCTATACTATATGATAAGCAAAAAGGGATTTTTAGCCCCAAGTTTTGTGGAAGCTCCAATCTCCCAATCTAAATTTCTTGATTTTTTGATTAAAAAAAAAAAATCTTAGCATTTATTAACTTCTCCCAACTCCCAAGTCTTACCCTTATAATAACACTTTAATGCATTAAGAACAAACATACAAAAATTCTTTGAAATCCAACACATATGAATTTCTTGAAAAGTCCCAACACATATGATTATTATCCCTCATAATAACACTTTAATGCATTAAAAACAAGTATAAAAAAAATTTCTTAAAAAGTCCAACACATATGATTATTATCAAAATATTAAACTTTAATATAATATAATAAAAAAAAGACATTTAATTCCTTCAAAAGTCCAACACATATGATTATTATCAAAATATTAAACTTTAATATAATATAAAAAAGGAAAAAAAGAAAACATTTAAAAAAAAAGAAAAAAAAAATTTAAAAATCACAATTCACATATATAGATAATTTGTAAACACAATCCGTATATAGCACGGGTGATATGCTAGTATTATATAAGAAAAATATGATTTTTAACCCACAAGTCTTGTGAGAGCTCCAATGTCTCAATCTTAATTTCTTAATTTTTTGATTTAAAAAAAATTTCAGCACTTATTGACTTTTCTCAAATCTTTTTAACTTCCAATACACACCCTTTTCAAGTCTTGAGAGAACTCTAATATCCCAATTCTCATTTCATAATTTTTTGATTTAAAAAATAATAATCCCACTCACCATTTAATTTCAATTTTTTCAAAATTTAATAACCTTAATCCTACTGTCACAACCTTTTTGACTTCCCCTACCTACTGCGCAGCCTATTCAACTCCTTCCACCATCCGCCATCCGCCATCCGCCATGTATTACATATAACTTCAAATAAAATAAATAACTCTTTAAAGAAAGAGGGAGAGAGTTTAATGGGAAAAAAAATGTGATTAACAAAATTTGGGGAAAAGTATAGAGAGAGTTGGACAAAATCTGAAGAAAAAGGCCGACACCTTCATAGTCCACAGAAAAAAAAACTTGTAAGTAATTTTTTTTATTTTTTTATTAGTTTCTTTTTTCGTTTATTTTTTTTATTATGAGTCAAAATGTGATTGTGATTTTTTAAATTGATTGGATATTTTAACTCACTGTATTTTTTGAAAAAAATAATTGTATTTTTAAAATATATACGGTAATTGTATTTTTAAACTGATTCAATTTTTAACTTTGTGTGTTTTTTGGAAAAAAAAAAAATGATTGTGTTTTTTAAATATGAATTAAAAAAATTTGTAACTCACTGATGAGAAAAAAAAAAATTTGTTTGAGTTGTGACAATCTCTGTGTTTTTTATCACATAATGATTAGATTGTATTTTGTTTATTAAAAAAAATTTATAATTTGATTTTTAACTCACCGTATTTTTTGAAAAAAAAAATGATTTTATTTTTTAACTATCAATTGACTTAATTTATATTGAAATTTTTAACTCATTGTGTTTTTTTGAAAAAAAAATAATTAATTTTTTTAATTACCAATTAACTTCATTGCTGATATAAAAAAATATATTCGCTATGGTAGGATGCATCTGTACAATCACAACTCTATATTGCATAATTTTTTTATTTGCATTATCATTCATTTTAAGTTTTCGTGAGAGTTGAATCATAGTTTATTTTGTTAGGCACATGGATTAAAGTACTTCTTCTTCTATGTGATTATTGATCATTGTCTTTAGAATGTGTAAGAAGATCATAAATACCAATGTGATTGTGGAAATTTGTAACTCACTCATGATAAAAAAAAAAAATTTGTTTGGATTGCGACAATCTCTGTATTTTTTGATCGCATAATAATTAGATTATATTTTGTCTACTAAAAAAAAATTTATAATTTGGTTTTTTAACTCATTGTGTTTTTTGAGAAAAAAAAAATGATTGTATTTTTTAATTATCAATTGACTTAATTTATGATTGAATTTTTAAGTGACTATATTTTTTGAAAAAAAAATAATTATATTTTTTAACTACCAATTAATTTCATGGTTGATAAAAATAATATATTTGCCATGGAAGGATGCATCTGTACAATCACAACTCTATATTGCATAATTTTTTTATTTGCATTCATCATTCCTTTTGAGTAGAGAGAGTTTTATTTAAAAAAATGTGATTCACAGAATCTGGGAAAAGTTTAGAGGGAGAGAGAGTTGGACAGAATTTGAGGAAAAAGACTGAAACCTTCAGAGTCACAAAAGATCTGTAAGTAATCTGTTCATTTCTTTTTCAATAGTTTCTTTTTTTTATTTTTTTATTTTTTATTATGTACAAAAATGTGATTGTGATTTTTTAAACTTATTAAGTTTTTTTAACTTATTGTATTTTTTGAAAAAATAATAATTGTGTTTTTTAAATATACGGTGATTGTATTTTTAAACTGAGTGAGTTTTTGAACTCAGTGTGTTTTTTTTTTTTAAAAAAATAATTGTGTTTTTTAAATATCAATTAAAAAAATTTGTAACTCATTGATGACAATTTTTTTTTTTGTTTGGATTGCGACAATTTCTATGTTTTTTGATCACACGATGATTAGGTTGTATTTGACTGGAAGGGACTCTCACGGTACACATGTATCCCTCTTTCCCTCCCTCTCTTCCCTCCCATTAGGAACAATCAATACATATTTATATGACCTTCCAATAAGACGTATGTATGCGTGGGTTTGATCAATTGATTATCGTCGCTGGAAATTTATACATATAGCCACTTGATAGTTCAATATACAGTACAGATACATATACACATACAGATACAAACTAATAGCAAGACTGTCCACTATTAAACCTGACTAAACGATATAATTATTTATCTGATGTGTACACCAGAACTGACCTTGAATTAAGGAAAATAGGAAGAAGAAAGTGGTGGAGAGGGCAAAAACGCTCTCCCTCTCTTTCTCTCAGCCGTGGACACATGCACATGGAGAGTGCCTAATTTCAAAACCTTAGGGGACGCCAATGCAATTTAACCTCTAGACTAAAATGTAAACATGAAACAAGAACAAATATGCTGCTATCCACAAGCTTTTCTCTTCTTTTTTTAATTATAACTGAATGAGTTACTTTTGTGATTTGTCCAAAATATACACCACCAATATCATAATAAATACCCCAGCAAAAGATAATGCTTAAAACAACTTTACCTGCTGTGTTTTGTCACCATGAATGGTAGTAGCAGGAAACCCATTCATACACAACCAATGTTCCAGTGAATCAGCTCCTTTCTTCGTCTCCACAAAAACCAGAGTCAGAGCTTGCTGCAAAACCAAGTGCAGAAAAGCAACAATCATGTAGATAATGAAGGTCAAGTTTTAAAATTAGCTTAAAATATGAAACACCAATAAAAATGTTAAACAAAAAATTACCCCATTAACAACATTAAGAACACTAGCACTTGTATATCAAGAGATCAGCTCCTTTCTTTGTTTTGTTTTTATATATATATATATATATATATAATCGGCATATATATATTATCCTCTGTTTTGTTTTAAGTCAGCGGTTTGGTTTGTTTTGTTTATAATATGTGATGCTCTGTTTTGTTTTAAGTTATTCTCTCATAATTATATATGTTATATATATATATATATATATATATATATATATATATATATTATCGGCATAGAATATATAATTTTTTATATATATTTTAAATGCACATATGCTCAATATATATATTTTTATATATATTATTTAAAAGATTTAATCTGTCAGATTTTTTATTTCACATTTTTTTTATTATTTTAAATTTTTTAATCTGTCAAATCTTTTTATTTCAGATTATTTTTATATCAGATTATTTTTATAGAGGTTTAATCTGTCAGATTTTTTTAAAGAGGTTTAATTGTTAAGTAAAGATGTTTAATAACAAAAAATGACAAAAATAACAAAAATCACTAACTTAAGGAAGACAAAATTTGACAACAACTGACCAACCTTAAACACACAACATTACTAAACAGGTCATGAATTAAGTAGTGACTTGAAAGCAATTTTTGTGTTCGTATTAATGCTAATAGTCCTAAAAATTTAAGCTTTTAGCACAGCAAATAAGGTTATAGAAAATTTCATAAAGCTACAAACCAAAACAACCAAACTGTTACATTCCACAAACCAACTTGGTAAAAGCACTTAAACATCAAACAGTAAATTAATTGAACCAAATTGAGCATAGTGAGAGTAGAGCACTAACAAAGGACAAAGTGGCTAGCTAATGACTACAAAATAAAAAATGATGAAAAAATATAGAGAAAAATTAGAAAATTACCATGGAAGACGACAAAAGGTAGAGAACATGTGGTTGTTAGTGTACAAGTCAAAGTGAAGATAAATAATTCCATGGCTTGGTTTGAACTTAGAGTTACTAAAGAACATATCAAGTGTGATGTTGTTACATGATAAGTTAAGTAGTGTGTACAAAGATCTCTCCTAAAAACTTAATGGATGGATAGAGGAAAGAATTAGTAACTCTAAGTTCACCTTCTCTTTAAAACGAAGGCAATAAAAATAAGAAAATAGAAGAAATGAAAGGAAGAACAAATAATATTGTGCCTGATTATCTTCTTTTCCAATTATATCGTTATTAGAGAAATCTGAAGCCACAGTTACACACCATAATCAATATTGCCTCTATAAACAGTCCAATCAACTAAGATTCTTTTTATTTCTTCAAAAATAACTAGTTTCCTAAATGAGCAAATTTTCTTTTATTCCTTTTAATGTACTAATGTTGTAAACTTGTCAGGAACCATTTTTTTTTTCTACTCTATCCTTTCCCATAATACTTCCATCTTAATCTATGTTATATACTTGGAGAACTAAGGAAAGATTAGATATAGACAACGTCATATGATTTTCTTTGTATGATACACATTGTGCATTCCTAAATGGAATAGGTTAATAGTACACATGATGCGTTTTATGACATAAACAAATTGAAAAAAACTTGATCTTTCATTTGTGATCAGACATGGACAAGAGTTGGATTGCATTGGGTAAGACACCTAATGGAAGGATGAGTCAGCCATTTATTGATGGGGTGACATCATTTATCAAATTTGCAATGGCAATTGTTGACCAGGAAGGTAAAATTCCGTGCCCATGTTTGAACTGTGTGAACTATTATTCCCCAAATCTTCGAAATGTGCAAATTCATTTGCTTCAATATGGGATTATGCAAACGTACACTATTTGGCATGAGCACGGGGAACCACGTGTATCAAATGAGGCTTATCATGAAATGGCAATTGATGAAGATGAGGTTTTAGGTGGTATTGATGCCTTAGTGGAAGATCGAATAAGAGGAGAACCCAACGATGCACCCCAGAATGAGGAAGTACAAACGTTTGATAAACTATTGAATGATGCCAAACGTGAGGTGTACTTAGGTTGCACAAACTACACTCTGTTGAAGTTTGTCATCGAGTTGCTTAATATGAAGGTAACAAACCACTGGATCAATAAGTCGGTTAACACACTATTGGAGTTTTTAACAAAACTTTTACCAAAAGATAATTTGGTTCCAAAGTCATTTTATGAAGCTAAGAAAATACTTCGAGATTTGGGATTGTCATATGAGTTAATTGATGCTTGTATAAATGATTGTGTACTCTTTTGGAAGGAAAATACAAGGTTAGATAAATGTCCAAAATGTAAGGCATCCAGATACAAGATCAATCGTGGCAGGGGTAAGAAGATTCCCCATAAGGTGTTGTGGTACTTCCCATTAACACCAAGGTTGAAAAGATTGTACATGTCAAGAAAGACTGCTGAGGACATGAGATGGCACAAGGAGAAACGTATAGATGACGGAGTATTGAGATATCCCGCCGATAGTGATGAATGGAAGGAATTTGATGTGCAACATTCTTAGTTTGCCCTGAAGCCTCGAAATGTGAGGCTAGGGTTGGCTGTTGATGGGTTCAATCCTTTCGGGAACATGAGCAACTCATATAGTTTATGGCCTGTAGTACTCATTCCTTATAACTTGCCACCTTGGTTGGTTATGAAAGATCCTTTTCTTATGATGTCACTACTTATTCCTGGAGAATCACAACCAGGGATCGATATTGATGTCTACATGAGACCTCTGGTGGATGAGTTGAATGAGTTGTGGGAAAATGGTGCATTATCTTACGATGCTGTAACTGGTGAGTCTTTCCAGATGCGTGCAGCTTTGATGTGGACTATACACGATTGGCCCTCATTTGGTGACATATCTGGGTGGAGAACAAAGGGTCATTATTCTTGCTACACTTGCAATGATGAACCATATTTTCAATCCTTGAAAGGTAAGACTGCATACACTAACCATCGATGCTACTTGCCTCAAAACCACCCCGAAAGGCGAAAGAGTAAGGCTTACAATGGTAAGCATGAGAAGCGAAAGAGATCTTTAAAGTTACCAGTGGAAAAGATATTAGAGCAATTGGATAGAGTGACAGGTGTCACATATGGGAAGCATCCATGAAATAATAAAAGACTCCGTTAGGCACCAAATTGGACAAAGGTAAGCATCTTGTATGAGTTACCATACTGGAAGAAACGGAAGCTTCGACACAACATTGATGTTATGCACGTCGAGAAGAATTTTAGTGAAAATACCTTTGGAACTATGTTAGGCATTGATGGAAAGAACAAAGACACCGACAAAGCACGGATGGACTTGGAAGATATGGGTATAAGGAAAGAGTTGTGGTTAACACGTCATCCTGATGGAACTTATGTCAAACCTAGGGCAATCTTTTCATTGACCCCTGAAGAGAGGGAGGGTTTCTTTGAATTCTTGAAATCAGTGAAGTATCCGGATGGCTATGCTGCAAACATATCAAGATCAGTGAATGCGAGAAATGGTAATTAACAGGCTTGAAAAGTCATGACTGCCATGTACTCATACAACGGATTCTTCCAATTGGGATGCGTGGTTACGTAGACAAAGAGATTAGTAAAACACTATTTGAGTTAGGTAGCTTTTTCCAGGATTTGTGCTCAAGGACACTGCGCCGTAATGAACTTGAGAAATTAGAGGAACGTATAGTACACATATTATGCAAGCTTGAAAAGATCTTTCCTCCAGCCTTCTTTGATGTGATGGTTCACTTGGCCGTTCACTTGCCGCGTGAGGCTATTCTTGGAGGACCGGTGCAATATCGATGGATGTACCGGATTGAAAGGTAATTGTTAAATTGAAAGGTTCATAATTATATGTTGCATGTGTAACCTTGCTCTTAACTAATTCTCTTTTCAAGGTTTCTCGGAGCTTTAAAAAAGTTTGTTACAAACCGAGCTCGACTAGAAGGTTCAATCGCAGAGGCTTACATTGTCAAAGAGTGCATTACTTTTTGTTCAATGTATGTTGATGGGATCGAAACAGTGCATAATCGACCCGAACGAAATCAAGATCGTGGCGAACGTCACAAAGGGTTAACTGTATTCACAGAAACTGCCCGTCCTATTGGCCTAATCACAAGGGATGCTGATATGTCACAAGAATATCGTGATATGGCTCATTGGTTCTTGTTGAATAATAGCCCCGAGATAGAGAAGTATCTAGAGTATGTTTTTCATTTAAATATGTGTATTCTTAGCTTTGTTAATGTAGTTAGCAGTGCATAATAATCACATTCTTTTGAGTAGGATACAAAAAAATCTATTACGGACTCCATCTGACCAAGGCATAATCCGTATACAACAACAAGAGTTTCCCAAGTGGTTCAAAGAGCGGGTAAGGCATTTTCAATTTTAAGACATGATTAAAAATTTGTATAAGATTTGATCATTTATTAATTTATTTTTACTATCTTAATGTACGTTATATGTGAATGTAGATAAATATATTGAGAGAAGAAAAGTCACCAGAAGCAACCAATGATTTATGGTCATTAGCAAATGGCCCAAATTTACTAGTAAAAGAGTACTCAGGTTGCATAATCAATGGCGTACGGTTTCGTACAAGAGAAGTAGACAATCGCCGTAACAGTCAGAATAGTGGTGCGCTTACGGAAGGGGATCATGAGAGAGTGACGCATGAATTTTATGGTCACTTGTGCAATGTTTGGGAATTGGAGTACATGTGTCATAACAAAGTTGTATTGTTCCAGTGTGAATGGTACAACATAGGAAATACAGGTCGAAGTAGAACATTGCGAACCGATGATTATTGCACAAGTATTGATGTCACAAGTCGGTGGTATCAACACGACCCTTTTATCTTGCCTAGCCAGGCTAAGCAAGTCTTTTACCTAAATGATACCAAATGGGGACAACCTTGGCAAGTCGTTCAACGAGTGCAACATAGGGGTGTCTTTGATGTACCAGAGGTAGGCGATGGAGAATCATTTCATGAACCAGAAGAAAACGATGTGTTCCAACAAGAAACTATTACCGATGTTGTTCCAATTGACATCGGCCCTAATGTTCAATGTTATAGAGATGGTGTTGAAGCAGAAGTTGTTACAAGGGTTAGGTTATCTGATGAAACAATGATACAGAAAAGAGCTGACAAACAAAATGAAGAGTGTGACGAACCTGATGTGGATTACGATATGGATCTTGATGTAGACTAGGATTTGTAGTTATTTTGCACTTTCTATATGAACATTGTTCTTAATTAATGTAGTTGAATTTCAGTTGTGGGGTTCATCCACTGTTATGTAGGTTTATCATTGATTGGTCATATTGTGTGTCTGATGGCTTTGTAATTAATTTGTTTTATGATAAGTAAATGGTAAAAACAAAAATCATCCATATCACTCTAGCCATATTTCAATGATTCAGAGCCTATATGACATATCCAATTGTTGAGATTGTTGTTGCTTTATGCTTTATATATAGAAATATATAATTATCTTTTCTTTACATCTAATGTTCAATTATGCGTATCCACCAAAAAAATGTTCAATTATGCTTTATAGTTGGGCAAAATGGACGCTACAAAAAAGCAATTGACCAAACCAAGTACCGCAACTAAGAAGGTAACGAACTATGAGAAACAAAGAATGAAGAATATTAATAAAAACCGTGAGAGAATGAATGCTCTAGGAGTGAAGAATATAGCAACTTGTTTGAAGGCTACGGTTCAACATAAGAAATTGAGGAAGGAAAAACAAATACCAATTGAGGAAAATGATGATGATTATCAACCGTCAGAGGCTGAAGATGGCAGTGACACTGAAACCTATGATTCGTTTGAGCATGAGGTACTATACATTTATGCATTGTGAAATATATTCTTTGTTGTTACTTTCAATTCATACACACATAGACATGTATATCTTTGTACATATATTCATATTTTATTATGTTATTCAGCTGTTAGAGATACCATCGAGAGCCCGTTCACAATCTCATAATGAGGCATTGACCCACACATTAGAAGAGGGGGATACCTCTTCACGTCCTGAGGTGACTAGCAATCCATCACTACCTCTCAATGTGGAGCCTCAACTTGAGGTGACTGCTGGTAATACTATTGGTAAGACACACTCTTTATTTACATTGATTTGAGATCTTAATTAAATTTGTTCACATACTATTTCAATATTATGGCTTCACAATATCAGCTACTAAGCGTGCTCGTGGCCCGACTCGAGGCAAAGAGGTTCAAGGCCTTGTTGATAAAGATGGAAAGCTTAGCGTGCCTATCCCTCCAGAATTTCGTGCACCGGTAGGGGACTATGCCTCAAAACTAGCCTCAAAGATTGGTATAGAAGTGCGAACTCGTTTACCAAATCCAAGTGTTCGTAGGTGGAAGTATGTTGATGCCTCCGTTAAGGAGGTGATGTTTCAACGCTTGAATGTAAGTTCGTTGTCTACTTATAGGAGATTTTACTCATTTTTATAATAGGTTAGAAATCTTAATTATTTATTGTAATTATTTTATTTTTTATAAGAATTATCTATGACTTATCTATTTTTTGCAGGATCAATTTGATTTACAAGGAGACCCTGTTGATATAGAGAAGGCAATGAACACAAAATTTGGTCGGAGATTGAGTAACCATACCTATAGGCTGCACAAACAATTCATGGAGCTGAAGGAGGCTAAAGGGGAGGAGTATGCAAGAAACCACCCACCAAAGAATGTCGATCCTACCAAGTGGATAGATCTTATTGATAAAAAGTGGAACACTAAAGAATTTCTGGTAACATTTTCATCTTTTTTATTATATTAGCGAAGAAAGAATTTGATTAGAATAGGGAGAGATTCTAAAACAACTAGAAAGAACACAATCAATTTGCTGTGAAATTCCATATGTATTCTTTTCCCTTTATCTTCTAGGCATGTAAGTGGAACATAATAAAAACCAAATAAGTGAAAAAATGAGAAAGGGAAACTATTAAACATGGATTGGAAGGCTCGTATAATAGGAGATTAATTTATGGTTCCTTAAAGTGCATCTTTCACATCATAGAATAAAGAACTAAGATTTCAGTTTCTATGATTGTATTAATTTTCTGTTTGTTCTTGGGTTTGGTTTGAAGTTTCATGATAATGGTAAGCAACTAGCTAAGTAACTAATATAGGGTATTGAGACAGAACTTTAGATTTGATAGAGTTGCGGAAGAAAGAAAGGGTTATGAGTTTGGTATCAGTAATTGTTCCATATCTTGTAAAATGTAAATGGATTTTTTCACAATCTATCTTGCCCATGCTTATATGCCCCCTATTTGTGAACGGTGTAAATTACTCGTTTTTCTTTTTTCACCCAGAAAAACCATCTTATGATGAAATCTCAACAAGTCCTCTAATATATTTTTCACAGAATTGAATGAAACTAGTGAATAATTTGAAATATCTTTTAAGTTGAAATGATATATAGGAAAATGATAGAGAGGAACAATGCAATTTCTTTATTATCAACCATTAAATTTGTTTTACTAGTGATACATTTCATTGTTATATTGGTTCATTATTCCTTACAGGAACAATCAAAAGCCAACATATTTGTCTTACTAATGATACATTTCATTGTTATATTGGTCATTCTTCCTTATAGGAACAATCAAAGGCCAACATCGCGAACAGAGAAAGGATGTATACAAAACATAGGTGTGGTTCTAGGTCAATCCCTGTTAGAGTAGAAAAATTGGTACGTATCCTTGCACTTTCAGAATTATATTAGATTTTTAGCTTTATTTATTGAATATTTGGTCTATCGAATTAGGCACGAGAAAAGAAGATGCTACCTGATCTAGCAGAGTTGTATAAGGAAACTCACTATAATGAGAAAACACATGAGTGGATCTCATCTCAAGCTCAGTGTAATTATGTGAGTATATATTGCAATTTTTATTAACAAAATTTTAGAATACTATTTGTTATAATCTTATTTAATTTTCTAATAATTATTTAATTTTTTTTATATTTGATAGGAAAATATGATACAGACACAGGCTGATCACCTCTCACAGCCAGGATCAACCCCTTTGACTGCAGAAGAGCTATCAATCAAAGTCCTAAAGCCAAGGTTTGGCTATGTGAAGGGACTTGGCATGAGACCTTCATCCTCTATTAGGAGAGCCACTACCATATATGCTGAAACAAATGATTATGTGAAGCGCCTTGAGATGCAAATAGAGACACAAAAGGAACAAATACAAATGCAGAACAATAAAATAGAAGATCTTGAAGAGGGTAAGAAGAAGCAAGGGGAGATAATGGCTGATGTTGTCAACTTTTTGAGGACCAAAGGATTCACTGGACACTTTGGAAGTGGAGGGGACTCATCCACAAGTGGACATACTTCTTGGTAAAGTATATTAACTTTAATATAACAAATTTTATAAAAGAATACATGTTTGAAGAATTAGGAAGTAATGGAAACATGCATATGACATCCAATTTGTACAGGTGCACATGATGTATAAATTATGAATTAGTCTAAAAAATATATTTTTTTTCTCTATACTTAAAGCTTGAAAAAAGGCTGTCGAAATGCTAAATTGTCACACAATTATAGATTTGTACAAGAACCAATAGAAACACCTTAGGAGGGACCAATATAAGTTGTATGAACTTACGGCACATTAATGGGAATTAGCCTTAAAATTAATTTTTTGTTCTCATAATCTAAAAAAAAATCTGTTACAGGGATAAATTGTATAATTGATCTAATTGTAAATTGATGAGTTACTAATGTTTTTAATCTTTTGTATAATTGATTAATTACTATAACTTTTAATTTATTTTTTTGCAGATTGGATTGGGGTGGCATTTTTGACGTGCAACAATGATGTAATTTGTTTGAATGTTCATTTTTGTTTGATAAGGATACACATACTTTTTGGAGTTACACTAGTTATTGTCGGATTTTTGGTGGAATTGAACAAGTTATAACTTTTGGATATTTTGTGGATATTTCACTATTTTATTATATCAGGATGAAATTATTTGTAATGATGAATGGATATTTTCATTTTGTTAATTCGTAAATGTGTTGATAATAGGTTAGGTTAAGTTGTGATGGAATTGTTATATTCAACAGGTTTCAACATGAACAGGGTCATATTTGTTGAACTAAAATTTAGATTTTGATAAAATAGGTATATAATGTGGAAAAAAATATTACGAAATTATTGACAAAAATTTCCATCCCTAAAGAAGGTTTTTTTGTCTCTTATTTGGCTTAGGTGGATGATTAATTTTGTCATAAATTCTTTATTTCGTCGCTAAATGAATTTGTCATGACAAAAAATATTGTCACATTTTGTCACTTTTACCCTCAATGTGTGACGAATTTTTTTTGACATTATTTCATCATTTTTAATGATAAATTTGTTTTTATCTCTATTGGTAGCTTCTTTGACAAAAAATTTTCCTCTTCGTTTATATTAAACGTGACAAAATTATTTTGTCTCCATTTCTTATATTTATGACAAAATACTTTTGTCTCTAATTTTTCCTTTAATGACAAAATATTTTGTCGCTAATTACTTATAAGTATGTTCCCAACAGAGTGTATTGGAGACAAAAAAAATTCGTCACAAATTTATCATTTTTAATGATGAATTTGTTTTTGTCTCTATTGGTAATTTTTTTTGTCTTCGTTTATATTAAACGTGACAAAATTATTTCGTCTCTATTTCTTATATTTATGACAAAATACTTTTGTCTCTAATTTCTTCTTTAATGACAAAATATTTTGTCGCTAATTACTTGCAAGTATGTTCCCAACAGAGTGTATTGGAGACAAAAAAATTCGTCACAAATTTATCATTTTTAATGATGAATTTGTTTTTGTCTCTATTGGTAGCTTCTTTGACAAAAAATTTTCGTCTTCATTTATATTAAACGTGACAAGATTGTTTCGTCTCTATTTCTTATATTTATGACGAAATACTTTTGTCTCTAATTTCTTCTTTAATGACAAAATATTTTGTCGCTAATTACTTACAAGTATGTTCCCAACAAAGTGTATTGGAGACAAAAAAATTCGTCACAAATTTATGATTTTCAATGACTAATTTTTTTTTTCGTCTCTAAGACCCTTTAGCGATGACCCTTTGGAGACAAAACGGGTGACGAAAAATGTTCGTCGTAATTAGTTTGGGTGACGAAATATATACATTTTGGGACAAATTTGTTTCGTCTTTAAATCCCAAATTTGTTGTAGTGATAAGAGAATATGAAATCCTTGTCCTTTCTTAATGAGAGACTAAGCTTAGGATAATTTTTGAATTTAATCATGCAATAAATTTCAAAATCACGCCAGTGTTATATTACTGAACAAGTTTTAATGTATGAAATTTTTTGATTAGTGTAATAGGGCAACAAAGTTTTGTGTTATATATTGAAATTTAGTAAGATTTTACAATTTAAGCTTTGTTCTTTGGTATAGCAATTCCGGTTTTGAACCCGTTATCTATTGTATTCCAGACTCAAGTTGGTATGGGTTAGAATGGTTGCTCATATCTTGTTTCCCTTATTTCCCCCATATTTTGGTTATCGGGTTGTAGTTGTGTGTTTGGAACATGTTGGTTGCTTATTTTCCAAACCTTCGTTGCCCAGAATTTGGCTCTTCCGCTCGAGCGGGCATTCTTACGCTTGAGCGGGCTTCACAAATTTTGTTTCTTCACTCGAGCGGCCATTCTTGCGCTCGAGTGGGATATGTCAACTTTTAGTATTTTTTTGCAGTTTTGCAAATATTGGGAGAGTGCATTGGATGCTCGAGCGTCCAGTCTCACGCTCGAGCGGGGTACTTCGTCTGCAAAACTTCTGGAAATGTGCATTCTACGCTCGAGCTTTGCTTCTTGCGCTCGAGCGGACCTTTGTGTCTGACACTCGAGCGTCACTTCCCATGCTCGAGCGGACTGCGTGCATATCAGTCCGAGAAGATGGCATTTTGAATCACTTTTTCTTTTCTGTCTCTCTTTAAAGCTTCCCAAAACCTAGATTTACACATTCTCTCTCTAAAACTCACTTTCTCTCTAAGATTTTATCTAGATCCATTGGGATTTCCACCCTAGTGCCTTTGAGAAAAAGGTAGAGTGCATTAAGATCTTCATTTTGATTCGATTAAAAGTGGGTTTCGTCATTCTTTGAATCTCACTCTTGCTTCGCTCATTTTCTTCCTTTGAGGTAGGAATTTTTCTACACTCTCATATGGTTTTTAACTTAGTTATTTGTTATTGTGTAACAACGGTGGGATTTGAGAGTAGTTTGATCAAACCTAGGGTTTGAGAGTGAAGTTAAAAAGATTGGTTTTTGGTGAATATGGAATAAATGAGTTTGGAGGTTGAAAACATGTTTAAGTTGTGTCAAAATGGTAGATTTTGGTACTTGGGTTGGTATTTAGGAAAAATGAGATTTTTGCCCTAATTGAACCAATTTGCTATTTTGTATAAATAATTGAAATTGATATTAAAAATGTGAAATTGGATAATCTTTGATATAAATGGTGGAATGGAACACGTATTATTTCATACATTTGAAAGTTTTGAATAAACTATCTGTTTGAGAATGAATACCTGTTTAGAGATAACTGTATTGGGCTATCGGTGGAGGATAGTTTTGATTGTTGTAGAAATGGCATGTGGATTAGGCGAATTAAAACTAATGTTTTGATGGTTGTCATCGAATATGGCCATGTCTATATACATTGTACATGTATGATTATTCGGGAGTGGAAATGGGATGTACTCCATTGTTTGATTTTGTGTTTATATACATTGCATATATATGAATGATTGTTTGGGAGGAGAAAGGGGATGGACTCCATTATAATTAAGTTGGCCGGAGTGTCCTGGGTGAAAGTCTCAAAATTATACATGGGTGCCTAGCCTGCGGACGGAATATCCGTAAAATTGCAATTGTAGTGCTTGTATAGCCTACGTTTACATGGGTCCCGTTTGACGGCTGCCCGCGGGCGAAATATCCGTGAAATAGAAGTTTGAAGTGTTCCTGTGTATGTGTTGTATGATTTGTAAACCATTGAGTTGTAACCTTAGTTTGGTTGTTGAAAAAAAATGAAATTGACTCATGAATTGAGAAAGATAGGTGAACGGCATATGAATTGAAAGAAAATGGATTAGGACTTGAATTTGTATCTTTAACTTCATGTAATGAAAAGACTATTTACTTTGATTCATGTGATTATTAATATATGTTTTGGGTTGTATCTATTGTGTATTTTGGGGACATTACATTTGGTTATTTTAAAAGTGCACATTATAATTAAGAAAATTTCTTTGGGAGGCAATAACTAAGGGTAAGGGTGCTTGCAGGCCAGTTCTAGCCGGGTCGACTGTAGATTTGACTTGACCTGCAATAGTGCGGGTTGAAGAAAATAGGCCCGTATTTGCCCTAACTGCAAGTTGTGGTTTGTGTGGGTGGGTTAATCAGTTATGTGGGTGGGTGTGGATCGGTTGGGTGTGTTGAGCTTTTATTTTTTTTGTGTGATTTTTTTGTTGGGCTTCTGTTTTTTGCCCTTTTTTTTTGGGACTTGTTTAGTACTATTTAATTAATTTTAATAGGCCAAAATAGTTAAAAGCCATCCAAAATACTGAACTTAATAAAAACTAGTTCTCCATTAATTTTACATTAATCCAAAATGCAATAATAATAATATTAATAACTAGAACTAAATAACTTGTTCATAAACTTCATACAAAACCCAAAAGAAATAAAATAAAACCAAAAAAGAAAAAAAAATGCTAAACTTACTAAAAACTAGTTCTCCATTTACATTCATTCAAAATACGATAATAATAATAATAACTAGAACTAAAATAACTTGTTCATAAACTTCATCCAAAATCTAAAAGAAATAAAATAAAACAAAAAAAGAAAAAGAAAAAAACTATGTTTGCTGCTTAGTTTTGCTACTAGGTTTGCAAGAAAACAAATCTAGGGTAAAGAATAAAATGCAATCCGACGGTGGAGATATAAAAAAAAATAATAAATAAAAAGTGCTAGCGGGTTGTGTAAAACCTATGACCCGTCTGCGATCCGTGAACTAAGCTAAAAGTAGACTCATACTTGACCCTACGCATCCCTCAAAAATCGCCCAAAATTGTATGGGTCAAGTAGGATCAGGCGATTTGTGCACGCTAATCCATTGTCCACCCCTAACCCCTAACCCCCAACCCTAAAAGAATACAATGAAAGACATGAATTAACATTTTTTGTGTCGTAAGAATGAATAAAATTTGATTATTGTGTCACGTCTCACTGAAGGCATATTTTCCTTATCTGGTTTAATTATACCATTTTTTTATACCATTTTTTTCCCAAACGGAGCATATTTTCCCAAACGGAGCCTATGTGACTAAACATATTTTCCTTATCTAGTTTAATTATACCATTTTTTTTTCGGGATTAAGGGTCACTAAAGGCATAGCAGTGACTGTTGTGCCTCAATTTGAGGTGTTTTATGGGCTTATTTTTATGATCCGAACCGTCATTTTGTAGGGTTTGTTGAGTACTTCATACCTATCAAAACTCATATTAATCGGATATCAATAACTATATGATCGAATTACATATTGTTTATGCTATTTCTCAAAAAAAAAAAAAAAACTTATTGCTTATTTTTTTGATTATTGGTCATATAGTTGTAGATATCCAATTAATATGATTTTTGGTAGACACGAAGTACTCAACAAACCCTACAAAATGAACGGCCCAAATCATAAAAATAAATCCATAATACACCTCAAATTGAGGCACAACAGTGACCCTTAATCCTTTTTTTTCTTATTCGCTCTAACATTTCACTTGCTTAGAATGGTGATATTGACATCATTTTGTGTACACCTAGGATGGAGGTGTCTAGATACGAAAATTCTCTCATATGTAATTCTATCACAAAATTATGTAAGTTTTCACAAATTTACATAAGTGGTCTTACAAAAATACGTAAATTAAACACAAATTCGCATAAGTCTTAAGTTTTTATGAAATTACGCGAATTGTTGTTCAACTTACGCATATTTGTGAAGATCAGTTATGTATATTCATAAAAATTTATGTATTTTTGTAGTAGAGTTACATACTGTGTACATTGGATATCAGAGCATTTCCTGTTCAGATACGACACAAAAATTTGATTGTATAGATATTGGAAGGAATTTTGTTTTAGTTTTATGAAATGAATATTCCGTGCGTAGTTTTCTATAATGTTCTATTAATGAATGTGTTTCAAGGGAGGCCAAAGTAAAATAAAGTGAACAAAACATACTCATTTTAGTTTAATTTATATCAGTATAATTATTCATCAGAAATGTAATAATTTTTTGGGTTAAGTAGTTATATATATAGTGAATCAAAACATTTATATAAAATTACATTTGTAAAATAACCCGTGCATAGCATGGGCCAAAAACTAATTATATGTATTCTATCATAGTATATATAACATAATCATTTTTTTTTCTCACGAAAATTGTTCATAATATTTCTCATCATAAAACTAACATTTGTACCATACCATTCGTACAATCACATTTATTACATAACTATAGTAGTTTGTGACTTTCATTTTAGGATTGCATATTATAGATCCATCATTATTCAAAATGTAACATAGCACACTACAAATATTTATAATTTTTAGGGTGAATTATATGAACAGTTCTTATAATTTAGAGCTTGTGTCACTTTGATCCCTGACCTTTCAATTGTGATACATTTGACCCTAAATTTTGAATCTCGTTTCAAATAAAGACAATTGAAGACAACGTTACTCCATTTCAAAGGCAAAATCGTCAATTTGATAAAATATAAACTAATTTGACAAAAATAAATGTCAAAAAATTATTTTTAAATTTTAAAAAATTATTTCTACCCACCAAAGATAAAATTATATAAAAATGATATATATTTTGTATTTTTTTTTATTTTTTACCAAATTAATCTCTAGCATGTGTTTGGATGATCATCATGTGATGTGTGGTTATTTTTGTTGATGTTTTTGCATGGTTATCACATAATAGATGGTTGTATTTGTTATTAATAAATATTTTTGGATGGTAATCATGTAATGGATGGTTATTAGGTTCTTAATGTGTAATTGATATGTTTAGTACATGAAATGTTTTTAATTTTGAATTTTTTGGTTTAATAGATTGGTTTAATAATGACATCAAAGTTGTTGCCATGTTTGACTTTTGAAAATATAAAATTATATAAAAATAATGTGTTTTAAATTATTTTTTTCACCAATTCAATTTTTAGTTTCTTAGAATTTTATTTTATTTTATCTTATTTTATTTTTTTTCTGAAACTAGATTCTAAAAACCAAACTAAACAGAACTTTATAACTAAGAAAGTTCAAGTATTATTCATTAAAAAATGACATTGAATTTCAAACAACATATAAGTCAACTAATACAAAATAAGTTTTATGATGACTTTGCCCTTGAAATGGACTGTTTGTAAGTGAAATATCTTTAATTATCCTTATTTGGAACAAAATTCAAAATTCAGGGTCAAATGTATCACAATTAAAAAGTTAAGGATTAAAGTGATACAAACCTTAAACTATAGGGACTGTTAGTGTAATTCGCCTTAATTTTTATCACAAAAATTTATAATTTTTTTATGATAGAAAGATGTGCATTGTAGCATTTTCCTAAATAAATAAATACAATAGCAAATAGTTAAGGGAAAAAAAAGAAAAGAAAAATTTGTTGTTACTTTTATGGAAAAAAAAAAAAAATTAGTGAGAAGTCTATTTCTAGGATCAAGGATTGTTTTGTTTTGTTTTGTTTGTAAAAGTATGATCATTGAAATTGTTTGGTTAAAAGATGGCCGCTGGCAATGGTTGGTAGTAGTGGTGTTATGGGAAAATTGATAAATTAGGTAGACATATTGGTGATACTGGAGAGAGAAGTAATACTTGGACAAATATGTGGACATACACTACTCGAAAAATGACTTTTTGCTACCTTATACTTTGCGACCGCCTTATTAGTTGTGAAAAAAAATATAATTTCCACTACAAAATATGCTTTTGGAACGGGAAGATAAATACAAAGGCAAAGAAATAGTTGCAAATAGCGAATTTATTCCCCATATTCTTTTAGGAAAATGATTTTCCTCCCGAATTTTTCTTCCCCGAATCCCCCGACTGCCCAAAACGACATCGTTTTGGGCAGTTTCTTTTCCTTTTTTTTTTTTTCTTTTTTTTCTTCCTTCCAGTCTGAAACGCAGAGAGGAAGAGGGAGAGGGAGAGAAAGAGAAAGAGAAAGAGAGAAAGAGAGGGGAAGAGGCCGTTGCCGATCGCCGATCGCCGCGCCTCCGCCTCCGTCACCGATCGCCGCGTCTCCACCCTAGCCCGATTTTGTTGGCCCCTCCAGTTCTTCTTCTTCCTTCTTCTTTTTTGATTTTCTTCTTCTTCTGAAAAAAAAAAAAAAATCAAAACGACGAAACGACGTTGTTTTGATTTCAGGGGGATTCAGGAAAGGGCAAATTTGAGCTACATAGCATTATTGATTCTTTTATTTATTTTCCCTTTCCTTATATTTGCCTTAGCTCCTTTCATGAACACTAAAATCATTCTCTCTCTCTCTCTCTCTGGATCTCACAAAAACCAATCAGTATGAACTCTCGACTTCTCAATCTCATTCTCTATCTCTCTCGGTCTCTCTCAATCTTGCTTTCTCTCTCTGTTCTCAATCTCGTGCTCTCTTTCTCTTTATGGTTCTTTTGAAATCTCTATTTTTCATTCATTGTCTCTTAGATTGCCCCATGGATTGTTGAAATGACAAAACAAATTCAACATTTTCAGGTGTTTTCTTCGATTAATCTCTGGCATGTTTTTTTTCTTCTTCCTTTCTGTGTGAGTGAATTTCCGACCACACTGCCCAACTCAGTATTCAGCTGGAGAGCACTGGCAGAATAGATGGCACCTGACTGACCTGCAACAGAAAGAGAAGATTCCGGTGGTGGCTCGTCCACCCGGGGGCACTCCGACGATCAAGTCAGTAAAATATCTCTCAAAGATAACCAATAGTGCTTAACTCACTAAACAGAGCATAAAAGACATACCTTAGACCCATGAGGGTGCCTCCCTTTTATAGCCAACACAATCCTAGTCCCAATAGAAGCCTAGCTCTAATGGACTTAAGATTACTGCTAATCTTGGACTCCCAGTAGGATTAGGATAAACTCTCTAAGAGTCTTATCTTTACCCAAACTGAAGTCTTCTCCCATTCTAGGACTCTTGTCCCTTATCCGCTTATCCCGGATTCCGGTATTCTCGCAGATAACCTCGGCCTAGCTGAGATCATCTCAGCATCATGACCAGGACACGTGACACCTCGGTTGACACTTCGGTGTCACCTCGGCCACGTGTTGCCATTCAAAAATTATGTCCCCACAATTGCCCCCTAGGTTCTATTACCTCGGCATCCTGAGGTGATGGAACCTATATCATTTCTTCCATTTAGCACGTCGGCTAAGCTCGCTTCATCATCTATTGTCGAAGTCAGAACTCGTCGGCTCAATATGACCAAGACCTATAGTCTGCTTTCATAAATGCCTTAGAACCAACGACCAAGTTCGTTCAAGTTTCTCAGCCGAAACCGTTCTCGTAGCCGAGGTATTTGCTTCATTGAATCAAGAACTCCAAGAGTTCCAGCATGCGTATGAGCTGGTACGCACAGTATTTCAACCGTTTTCACCATGTGTCTTTCCTTTACTAGACCGGATCTGATTCGCGCCATCAAGTCGCATCATTTTTGCGTGCCCCGTCTGACAAGCACGTTGTCCAAGGCACCATAATTTCCATTTTTCATGTTTTTGAAATTTTTTTTTCTCTCAAATCCTTCATTGCTGCTTTCGTTGCACTTCTTTGCTCATTACCATCGTCTGACACCGGCGTACTTCACATCGGCTTTTTTGTAATCTAAACAATCATTCTTCAATGTTAGGCCGAAGTGCCTTCTTTCCTTTTCTGAATGCATTCTTTAATTTCTTCTTTCAACGTGGTTGTATGTGTTTTCTTTTTACTCTTGTACGATTCTATACTAAAAATAATTTGCATATCTTTAATATCAACCTTCTCGGGGTGACACACCTCGGTTTATACAAACTGATGATTTACCTTGGCAAGTACCCAAGTACCTTTCTTAGCATAACCTTGGTTTCAGCTTGTAAATTTTTTCAAAAAATTTCAACAAGTGTTTAACCTTAGTCTCGGTTTAACTTCAACTTGTAAACTTTTCTCAAGTTTCAACAAGTGTTAAACATAATCTCGGTTTAACTTCAACTTGTAAACTTTTCTCAAGTTTCAATAAGTGTTAAACATGATCTCGGTTTACCTTCAACTTGTAAACTTTTCTCAAGTTTCAACAAGTGTTAAACCAATCTTAGCTTGTGAAATTCCAACTCCTAAGTATCATTCTTCAGCCCTTTGCCCCCTAATGTGAACTTAAGTTCCACTCGGGTTCTCATTAGGCACGTGGCTTTGACCTTGATATTACTCTATGGACAGGGGATCTGCCCCCTGCATGGCTTCCACATAATCCTTGTGGAAAAAATTCTTTAACTTAGGCCAAGCTCTTCTCTTCTCGGACTTAATCATCTAAGCCGAGAACTTGTCTTTTGGGATCTGGGATTCCAGATCTGGAATTTGGGATCTGCTCACTTGGGCTAAGCTTTTGTCTTCTCGTGTCCAGTATTATTTTGGCTTTGTTTCGGCGAACCATTTCTCTTCTCTTGTTTGGACGCCTTTGTCCCCGGCGTGTCTTCCTCGACTCTGGCATACTTTTCTATCCTGGCCATTAGCTCCTCCATGCTTTTCGGCAATGTCTTTGCCAGTGATTTTCGAAGTAGGCAGTCATCCTTTAAGCCGTTTTTAAACGACCTGACCGCCACCTCTTGGTTACATCTTGGTATTCGGTTGAATACCTCATAATACCTTTTGGCATAGGCCCTACGGCTTTCATCCTCGCCGATCTTCAGGGCCATTAGGGCGTCTACCCTCAATGGCTGTAGTTTGTTTGTCACGAACTTGGCCACAAACATCTTGGCCAGGCCTTCCCAGGTTTTCACAATTCCTTTCGGCAACTTGTGAAACCAGTCTGATGCAATTTCCCCGAATGATGAGGGGAACACTTTGCAGAGCAACAGCTCGTTCCCAGTGCATAACGCCATCGCATTCAGGTATATTCCGATGTGAAAGTTGGGGTCCGACTTCCCATCGTATATCTGGAACCTCGACATACTGAATCTTTTCGGGACCTCAACTTTGTCTAATTCTTCCGAGAACGGCGTTCTCTGTTTGACTGGGGAGGTTACCTCGGCATCTTTTTGCTTCCTCTGTAGGTGATCTCCCAGATCCTCTTTGGTTCGTCCAAGGGCTCGGCTATCTCCGGATTTCAGCCTCTTTGGCGCACTACTTCTAGTGTCATCGTGAGTCCTTTTGGACCTCCTTCCATTGGTCGTGTCGAAACAGAGTTCCTTCTCCTGAACATCCCGATGTTTTTTGGTGCAGGTTTCTTTTGTTTGACGTGCCTTCTGGGATTCTCCATGCTCGACCTCCCGCGAAGGCCAGCGAGAATGTCCCTTGGTCCCGCCATACTGAGGGACTGCAGGAATCGTTTTCTGCCCTCCTTTTTGGGCACCTTTCTTGGCCGCTGGAATCGGCGTATCTTGTAGCGGGAACGGTGGCTGCATGACATTGTTCTGCATCATGAAATTGACGACCGTTTGCAAGTCCGCCAATTTGTCCACCATTCCCTTTATCTCGTCATCCCTCCGCAAGCATCTATCTTTCCATACTTGGAGGTCGTCCTCATTAAAATACCCGCTCCGGTCCGATTTCTTCGGTACGCCGCCCTCCTGGCCGACATCTTTCCTTCGTGATTCTTATCATGAGTCTCTTTGTTGCAGTTGTCTTCTTCGACATCAAGGCCAATATGTTTTCCACTCTTAGTAGGGGTGTCGTCCCCAACCTTCTCTTTCTGTCCGTCGTTGGCCATCTATTCTCCTTTCTTTCCCACAGACGACGCCAAATTGTGTGAATGAATTTCCGACCACACTACCCAACTCAGTATTCAGTTGGAGAGTACTGGCAGAATAGATGGCACCTGACTGACCTGCAACAGGAAGAGAAGATTCCGGCGGTGGCTCGTCCACCCGGGGGTACTCCGACGATCAAGTCAGTAAAATATCTCTCAAAGATAACCAATAATGCTTAACTCACTAAACAGAGCATAAAAGACATACCTTAGACCCATGAGGGTGCCTCCCTTTTATAGCCAACACAATCCTAGTCCCAATAAAAGCCTAGCTCTAATGGACTTAGGATTACTGCTAATCTTGGACTCCCAGTAGGATTAGGATAAACTCTCTAAGAGTCTTATCTTTACCCAAACTGAAGTCTTCTCCCATTCTAGGACTCTTGTCCCTTATCCGCTTATCCCGGATTCCGGTATTCTCGCAGATAACCTCGGCCTAGCCGAGATCATCTTAGCATCATGACCAGGACACGTTACACATCGGCTGACACTTCGGTGTCACCTCGGCCACGTGTTGTCATTCAAAAATTATGTCCCCACACTTTCTATATATATTCCTTGTATTTTGTGGTAATTTATGTATATATTTATTGAAATTGAAATTATTAATTTTCTGTGCATAATGGAGTTTGATCCATTGATGATTTATGCATGATTCCATGTTTTATATACTAATATGTTATTACAAATCGCTAGTCATCTACTTCAATTTATTTTTTTCCCATTTTAATGAAATAATAAATTCTTAGCCATGGTTATGGTAGATGCTTAGTTCACATTGATGATGTATTAGTGACGTAGTTTGGAAATTGATATGAGAATAGTGTAGAATTTTATTAAACCTACGCTAGTTTTAAAGCACCTTTTCAATTTTGTAAGAAAAAAAAAAAGTTTGGCCCTAGTTTTTGTGAGGTTGAGCTTTGACTAACAAACTTATTGGAGTCTTCAATTGTAAGCTATTGTCAATCCTTCAATATAATAAAAATAAAAATAAAGTCTTTCTAGTTAATAGAAAGAGATAAATTAATTTTGATATTGTGCAATTCTTTTATTTATGTTCTTTTGCTTTTCTTGCTAATGTGCAATTCTTTTTATTAGAAGGCTCTATTTGGTTGTGTTTTGTAATCGTGATTCTACACCTTGATTCAAACATCATGTTTGGTTAGAGTTCTCAAAACATATTTCCGAAACTCTGCACAAAACACTCTCTCTAAGGCGCAGTTTTCGGAATTTTTTTTTTCAAATTTTGCCTAACCGGTCGTCCAGCGGTTGATCGGAACAGTGCAATTTTTTTTTTGGCAATTGACATATGTTAATTTTTATATTTTCAAAAAGAGTATTTTCTGAATTTTTAAATTTTTTTTATGTGTTTTAATAGAATTTTGAGTTGTATGTTTGATTATGAATTGTAAGTTTTTGTATCAAATATCATATGTCACATCAAAAATTCCCCACTCAATTCAAAACTTTTTTCAAAACTCTTCACCAAGTAAATTTTCCACACTCAAATCATAATTCTAAAACTCACAAACTCAAAATACAACTCATACTCTCAAATCATATTTACAAAACTCTACCAAACGCAATTTTTATTTCTATTATATTGAAAGATTGACAATAGCTTACAATTGAAGACTCCAATAAGTTTATTTGTCAAAGCTCAACCTCACAAAAACTAGGGCCAAACCTTTTTTCTTTTTTCCTTACAAAATTGAAAAGATGCTTTAAAACTAGTGTAGGTTTATTAAAAATCTAAGCTATTCTCATATTAGTTTTCAAATTACGTCACTAATGCATCATCAATGTGAACTGCGCATCTACCACAACCATCTCAAGTAGGCTAAGAATTTCTTATTTCATTAAAATGGGAAAAAAAATAAATTGACGTAGATGAGTAGCGATTTGTAATGACATATTAGTGTACAAAACACGGAATTATGTATAAATCATCAGTGGATCAAACTCCATTGCGCGCAAAAAATTAATAATTTTATTTTCAATAAATATATATGAATAAATTACCTCAAAATACAAAGAATATATGTAGAAAGGAAAAAAAAGAAACATTCTAGAGTTTAATCGAAAGAAATACCTAAAAATGTTGAATTTGTGTTGTCGTTTTGGACAATCCATGGCATCTGAGAGACAATGAATGAAAATTAGAGATTTCAAAAGAACCATAAAGAGAGAGAGAAAGCACGAGATTGAGAAATAGAGAGAAAGTGAGATTGAGAGAGATAGAGAATGAAATTGAGATGTTGAGAGTTCATATCAATTGAGAGGTCGATTTGGTGTGTTTTTAATCTCTCTCTCTCTCTCTCTCTCTCTCTCTCTCCGCGTCTATACATATATGTGTGTGTGTATCTACAAAGAACATAGTTATAGCAACCCAAGTTAAGTCCCGACTCTTTTATACTATTTGGTTTGGAGTCTAGTATCTTATGTGGTCATTATATCTATTCTAGTCTTTATTGTTGGTTAGGAGTGAAATCTTAGATTCGTTGATTGATTTTGGAAAAGGTTGAGAATTAGTATTTCTAAAGAAATTATGTTTATTTATTCGTGGATTTGCTTAAGTGGTCTTTTGTTTTTTCTAGAATTTGTGTTTGCAGAATGAACTTCTGGGAGTATGCTATTTTTCACCCGAACGGTATTTTCTCCGTTCGAGCACTCTTTTGTAGTCGGAACTTTTGAGAGGGGGTCATTATTCGCTCAATTGGTGTTTTGTTCGCTCGAGCGATCTGTTTTGCAGGGTTGATGTTCTGAGAGTTTGGTTTCTTCGGTTGAGCCATGTTTTGGTTGCTCATGCGATGTATTATGTCTGATGCTCGGGTAGTGTTTTGGGCACTCGATTGGTGTTTTGGTTGCTCAAGTGGTTTGTGTGTATAAAGCTGCGGGAAAAAGATCTTTTTCTCACTTTTCTGCTCTCTCTCTCTCAAAAGGCTGTATAGACACATTTTCTCTTTTCTATTTCTCTAGTTTTTGCACAAATCTTCTTTCACACTATAATCTGTGAATCTCGTAGTATACATGCTTTGGGATAAACGATAGAGCGTGGGGAAGCGATTGTTTCAATCTGAAAAGTTTAGATTTTTGTTGTCATCGATTTTGGGATTGATCTTCTTTTCTCTTTATTCTTTGAGGTAGGGATTTCTTTAACATCTCTGCATGATTTTTAACCTAGTTATGCACTATTGAGTATAGTAGTGTTTTGGGTTATTTGCGGTGGATTTAGTTTGATTTGGGTTTGGATTTGGGATTATAAAAGAGGGGTTTTTCTTGGAAATGATATTGGAATGGTTTGGTATTGAAAATTTGGGAAGTTGCTTTTAAAATGTGAAATGTTGAAAAGAATATCTGTTTGGGGATATTTCAAAATCTTTGGGCATTCATGATTTGAATAAATGATAAGGGAATTGTTGAGATTTGAAGTGATATTGTAACGATATCTGTTGGGTTGGAAGTGGAGTTGAACATGTATTGTTACTCCAAGTATTGAAATTTTATATTTATATCTATCTCTTGAATTTATCTTTTGTATAGAGATATCTGTTTTTGGCTATCGGTGGAGGATGACTTTGATTGTTATAGAAATTGCATGAAGACTAGGTTAACTAAAACCATTCACTCATGCAACCCTCATTGAACATTGTTTTCATGTTTATACATTGAAAATGTATTATTTTTGAAAAAAATTAGTGAATACCTTGGAGAATCTGGTTAAGAGGTGTGGTTATGGTTTATATTATGTTGGTCTATGTGTCCATGGTGGATGTCCCAAAACCCACGCAGTTAGGTGCCAATTCTTCCGGTTAGTACCGGTAAAATGACTTTGGTAGTACTTATATAGTTTATTGGATGACACATACCTAGAGATTTCCAGTGTGTGTATCCACTGCCCTATTTTCTTTTTTGAAAGTAATGATTTATGAATTGGATTATAAACTTGGCATTGTATTGTTTGAGAAAAAAAAAAGCGTCGTTTTGGTAAATGGCATTCATGTGCATTCACTATATGACCTTATTAAGCATCATACAGTATATTAAATTAATCTTTATTCGGCTTTAGCTTACCTTACATGGAAACTAACTTTTAAGTACTGATGATATGCCTCTGCCAAGGAAATAGATTGGGAGGATTTTGGAGCTAAAGGATCATTTATTTGGTATTGTAAATATCTACTATACAAGCCTAGAACTGTATTGGGCTTGGCCCACTTTTGTTGTAATTAAGCATCGTATTTGAAATATGCAACTATTAAGGCATGGACTTCTCTTTTCTTCTTTGTTCTATATATATCCGTCATATGTTATAGATTCATAGCTAGGGTTAATGAATGAATTAATGCATGTGACCTCATCTTTGTACTACATTAAAGGAATTAATAAAAAAGAGAATGTTTTGGTGATATTGTCTTCTGTATGTCTGTTGAGTATTACAAGGGTATCTGTTGAGAGTTATGAGTGTATCAATTGTTTCTATTTTCGGGATGTTACAGTGATTAGTTCAAGATTTTGTTCGATCTAATAGATTTTATTTGTTTAATTTGTTTATTATTTGTAGAATAAACAATAAAAAAAAGTTTTGTTTAAAACTGCTATTTGAGTTTGACATTGTTTTGATGACTAATTCTTTGGACATATGTGGATTACTCGTATTTTATATATATGCTTATCTCATGTATATATGACTCTTAGAAATTTGTGAAGGATTTGGTATATCCATAATTTGGTAAAAAATTGCCTCTCCCTGGTTTGATACAAAGTTGATGAAATTGTTATGTTTTTATCCATTAATGTAAATAAAACTCATCAATCTTTTGCATCTTTCAATTACATGACCCCTAAGATGGAGCTGTTAAAATGAGGTCTGTTGATTTGCATGATGTTTTCATAGAAGTGATTAACAAACCTAATTGTCTCAGAAAAAAAAAGAAAAAAAAGAAGCCCAATATTATTTTTCTTAAGAGTGATTGAAGATTGCAGCTAAAATGTTCAATCATTTGCCACTGATACTGCAAAACTTGGTTGCATTGAACCTAATATTATTGCATATGGCTGAGTTGAACTATTTCTATTGTTTCCATATGTCCGGGTTGTGTTGGTATCTTCTCATTTTCATTTGTTTATTTTCAGTTGGTTGGTCAAATTGCACGTGCCGCAACCATTTTCCGAATTGACGAGGTATTACCTAAGTTTCTTAAAATTTGAGTAATTGTAAACTTTAAGTGTATAATCTAAAATATTTCTATGTATTATTGATGGGAAGTTTTTTTACTAAATTAATGGTATTCTTTTTGATCAGCAAAAGAAAATTTATTGATGAAAATCAAATGTACAAATACAAAGATGAACATCAATAAAGGGAGGCGAGTGCCAAAGCATCAAAGCAAACTAGACGATTCCAATTAGGTTGGGACCGGAAAGCAAGCCAATCATCTTAGTATCAATGAGTTTTAAATTCTATCAAAATGGTATTTTGTTATGGGTTTGAGCCTAAATTAGAGTAATGGATTTTACTGAAATTGTTTGTTTTTTGGGTGAAGAGAGGAGCTGGGTTTTTTGATATTTAGCTGTTAACATTAGCTATTTTGTTCATAAAAAAGGGGGTGGGGTGGGGGGTTCTAACATTGCTATTATATGTACCAATGCCTTGGTTTATTACATACTACATAGCCATTGAAATTTCAAGGTTAATTTTTTTTTTGTCCCTTGAGAGTAATTGTTAATCCCCTATCCATTGTTTAAAGGGAATTATACTTGTTTAGTGTTTTGTTGAATGTGAGAGTGCTCCATTTTGTTTCTCTTCCATCATTGATTTTATGGGGGATTTCTATATGCTCGTGGGCTTAGGTGCTTTAGTTGTACAAGGTTTATGCCTCCTAGTTATGGAACCTTCTATTCGTATATACATACATACATATATATATACATATATATTCTTGTGCTTCTTAAAAAAAGAGAGTACTTTTATCTTTCCCATACTTAAGGACATGTTTGGGTTCTTTTTGCTAATCATTGACTCACCCTTCGATATGTTGCCGTCATTTTGTAGGTGTCACCCTTAAGGAACAAGCTCCAAAATCTGCAAGCACACTAGTTGATGTGGGCTTTAGTAATGTGTGGCCTTCTCATATTAAAGTTTTCTTAGCCTTAATATGTATATATATCATTTAGCTAGTAGCAACTGATAGCTTCGACCTTTCTTTAATGGAATAAATATGTTTGTTCTATAGTTCATTTTAAGGTATAAGAAGGTTATACTTATATCCATATATAGTGATACTGACACGGTTATAAAATGTCTCCTCTGTTACTTGAAGAAAGCATAATATAGTTCGAATTATAAGCTTAAATTAGGTAATTATTGATTGGATGTCATGTTGTGCAGGATGTTTTGATTGATATAGTACTTGAACCTAGAGTAAGAGTGACTGTAGCACAATTGTAATTTGGATGCTAGTAATGAATAAAAATCTTCTTTTTGTTATTTCTTCTTTTTGTTTTGTTTTTGTGTGTGTGTGAGAGAGAGAGAGAGAGAGAGTGAGTGAGTGAGTGGAATTGTCTTATGTTATCCATCAATTAATAAACAACATTAGTGAAATATTGAAATCATTCATGGCTTGATTCTAACATTTAAGTTTTTGCACCCCATTTTTGGTTCAATAAATTTGCTTATGAATGGAGTTCAATTTTTTAATATTTTTTTTCTTCTCCCTGCACCTCCCAAACTATCTCTTGCCAAATTATTTTAGGTAAAAAGAAAATACAATCTCAACTCAATGTTGTATGATGCATGCTCTTACTTTTTTCCCTCTTTTATAATTTAAACCTCTTTTTTGGTATAATTTTACTTCGACATTTCGATTTAACTAGCTTTTCATAATTAAATTCTGAAGTTTAATTTAGTTATATACTAATGGTTATTGATCACACATGCAATTAAATTCTTCATTTGGATTACAAAATTCTATATGTAAACTAAAAAACACAGAATGTGTAGCGGATAAAATAATCAGATCATACCTTCTTGATGATAGAACCTTCTTGGATAAATCACGTGCTTCCAGGAAACTTCTTGATGGACCAACCCAGCAGTGGAGTGATATCACAGATTGAATATCACCCACACAAACCACAGTGTCAAAGACTTGATCGTTGTGTTTTTGGGAGAGAGTCAGTATATGGGTAGAAAACAGACTATACGTTGTTTCTCACTTGGATTACCCATAACCATATATCAGATATATAATATATTATAATATCTATCCATATCAGTTAAAACTGATAACATCTGTATCTTGAGTGGTTATCCTAAATAGGTTTGAATTCAAATTCAAAACCTATTTGGATAATGATCAAATTTAAATTTAAATGGTCATGCCACATGGGCGCCCATTACTAACATCTCCCACTCGCACATGAGTTGGCATGACACTGCCACATCTCTATCTCAATCTCCCCAAAAAGAACGCTCTCATACTAGCCAATGCACCGTGCGACCGCTGAGAACACCTGCAAGTGGGAGCTCTATACTAGAAACTCAATATGAGTCAGCATAGAGACATCAACCCAAAAAGAACAGAAATAGTGTCTCATGTACCCAGACCCATCTAGCTACATCAGTCCAAAAAACATCTCTAATCCCTCAAAGAGCATGTTTGACTCTCCTAGGTCCCGCATTATATTCACACCCAATCAGCATCCTATAAAGAGCGATGTGAGTTGTCGACAGTGAATATAGAGCAGAGATGTAGAACTAGATGATCTTCCCTTCACCCTCATATCATTCAATTTGAAATTGACCGCTTTCCCAGTAATGTCCCTTAAAGCCGAATCATACATGACCGCAGGCAACATACCAAAGTAGCTGAACATCAACTCCTCATCTTATGACATAGTCAAAGGTCACAAAAGGCACAAAGTAAAGTCATTTAGGAAAAAATGACTTTTAGGACTCATACGGTGAAGAAGCAGGGATCCATTCTTTCACCTCGCTAACGGGTCGATAAGCACATGCAGTATGAATGCATGTTATAGTGGAGTTACTCTTCCAAAGAGTGATGTTAAACTCACACACCATACAGATCTTAGTCTAGTCGCTCTTAAGCGCACGAGTCGCTTCCTAGCGTCTAACTCGAATTCTCTATTTGCTCGCCTCTCAGGCATCAAATGAGATCTCGCATCTGGCTATCCATAACAGACATATCATGGAAAAGTGGGTACTCTCATATCCATGGTCGGTCTCTAACAAGACCTCACCTTGGCTCCAACCAAGGCGACATAGCTAGTGGATAATTTTAGCTTCTAGTCTCATCCTTACTCGCTACCCAGCGCTAAGGGCGATTGCTCGTGTGAGTGAGCCAATCTTGCCTGCTAACATCAATTTAATTGTTTTGTGTATGCTAATTCACAAACCATTACTAAAAGTAGTAAACATAAATGTGTGATAGAAACAAGTATGAATACTAATGGCATAAATATCCCCAAAAAATGAGTTCAACTGAATACACATAAAAAAATATCACCACCTACGTAGTCCTAAAGCCCTAACATGAGTAAGATAAACATCTCTAGCAATGGGCTTAGTCAAAGGGTCCGCAACCATGCGACACGTAGGGATGTGCTCCAGGATCACTTCTTTCTGCGCCAAAATATCTCTGATAAAATTGAACCTCACATCAATGAGTTTGGTTCTGCCATGGTATTTAGGATCCTTAGCGTAAGCGAGTGCAGCCATGCTGTCACAATGGATAGTCACAGGGTCTGAAGTGTGTGTGACAACATCCAAATGCTGAAGGAATCTCCTCAACCACACGGCTTCCTGAACCTGAACAAGCCACAAACTCAGCCTCCATGGTCGATAAGGCGATGCAGGATTGCTTCTTACTGCTCCAAGAAATAGCACCATCGCTAAGCATGAAAGCATATCCTGAAGTAGACTTACGCTCATCTAGGTCTCCTCCCCAGTCAGCATCACAATAGCCAACTAGATGTAGATCTGAACTCTGGTAGCAAAGTGTGTAATCTGCAGTTCCTCTAAGATATCGTAATATCCTCTTAACTGCTTTCCAATGAGCTGGTCCTGGGTTGGATTGGTAACGACTCACCAATCCAACTGCATAACAAATGTCAGGACGTGTACACATCATAGCATACATCAAGCTTCTAACAGCATTTGCATAGGGAACACGGGCCATCTTTTCATTTTCTTCTTGAGTCTTAGGACCCATATCAAGGCTTAGGCTCTCGCCTTTTGCAACAGGAGTGTCAATGGGTTTGCAGCTCTGCATCTGGAACCGCTCTAGAATAGTCTTAATGTAAGCCTCTTGAGACAAACCAAGAAGTCTCTTAGAGCGATCCCTGAGGATCTTAACACCGAGCACATAGCTCGCCTCACCCATGTCCTTCATTTCAAATGTAGAGAACAACCACATTTTAGTGGCGACAATCATCTCCTTGTCATTTCCAGCCAATAATATGTCATCTACATATAATGACAATATCAGAAAAATGTCCTTGGACCGCTTAACGTACACACAGTGATCTTCATCAATCATCGTAAACCCATTTGAAACAATGGCTCGATGAAATCTCAGATTCCACTGTCTGGATGATTGCTTTAAGCCATAAATAGATCGTTGAAGCTTGCAAACTTTGCGCTCCTGACCTACTGCCACAAAGCCTTCTGGTTGATCCATATAGATCTCTTCATCCAATTCTCCATTGAGAAATGCAGTTTTAACGTCCATCTGATATAGCTCTAAGTCTAACTGAGCTACTATGGCCAGGATTAGGCGAATAGAGGCAAACCTTACAACTGGTGAAAAAGTTTCCTCATAGTCCACACCCTCTCGTTGGGTGTAACCTTTAGCCACTAGGCGAGCCTTATACCTTTCTATGGAACCATCCGCCTTGCGCTTGATTTTGAGAACCCATTTGTTCCCAATAGTCTTGCGCCCTAGCGGCAAATCAACCAAGTCCCAGACATGATTTTTCTTCATAGACTCTATTTCTTCTTCCATTGCAGTACTCCATTCTTTACTAGCAGGGGATGAGAGAGCCTCCTTGAGATTCTTAGGCTCTATCTCATCACTCGGAGCAATCATGAATGCTTCCCCTTCAATCTCAAAACGACGACGGGGTATAGCTCCACGTTTGCTTCTACGTAGTTGAGAATCCTGAGAATCCTCATCCATTGGATCTAATCCATGGGTAGGTAGATCGCTCCCACTGTCCCTAGGAGCTTGAGGAATTATTTCCTCATTCTCTACTAAGCTACTAGGTGCGCCTTCAAGTAGATCCTCCATCTCGTAGAATTCTACTTCTCTAGTTACCTCACCTCTGCTAGGGAAATCCTCCTCTAGGAAATCCACATCTCGCGACTCAATTTCAGTCACACTTCCATCCGGATGCTCCCCAACAAACACATAGCCCTTAGAATGCTCACTATAGCGAATGAAGATACACTTCTTTCCTCTAGGGCCCAACTTCCCAAACTTATGAGAAGCGTTGTGTATGTAAGCTGCCGAACCCCAAGGCCGCAAATTGCCCAAATCAGGCTTTTTGCCAGTCCACATCTCATATGGGGTGGAAGGAACTGATTTGGAGGGCACACGGTTAAGGACGTAGGCAGCAGTCAACAAAGCATCTCCCCAATAAGAAATTGGAAGATTAGCTTGCGCCATCATTGATCTAACCATGTCAAGCAATGTGCGATTCCTTCTCTCCGCTACACCATTTTGTTGCGGAGTCCTAGGAATTGTCAATTGCCTGATAACTCCTTTTTCCTCACAGAGCACTTTAAATTGCTCAGATAGATACTCACGTCCTCGGTCAGTCCTTAGAGCTTTAATGCTCTTGTCTAATTGATTCTCAACCTCATTAACATACCGTCTAAAGCAATCCAATGCTTCTGACTTGTGAGAAATCAGATAGACATGACCAAAACGTGTGCAATCATCTATAAATGTGATGAAATAAGGGGCTCCATGCCTTGCCCTCACATTCATTGGTCCACATATATCAGAATGAATAAGTTGCAATGGGATAGATGTCCTTATGGCTTTCCCAAATGGTTTTCTTGTTGCCTTTCCAGCAAGACAGTGCTCACAAGTAGGCAAAGTGACTCTAGCGAGTGGGCCTAAAAGACCTTCTCTAGCCAATCTAGTCATCCTGTCTTGCCCTATGTGGCCTAATATAGCATGCCATCTCATAGAATCATTATCACAAAAAGATGCAATATTAGAAATAGAGCCATTGGCATTTTTATTAATACTAGAATCATCCACATCCAAAACTAAAAAACCATCTGAAAGATAACCAAAACCATAAAAAATTGTTCCCAAATAAATGCTAACACCATTATTCTCAAAACAAAAGCTAAAACCAAGGCTCATCATGCTAATAACTGAAACTAAGTTTCGCCGAATATCCGGAGCATAAAGAACATCATGAAGATACAAGGTGCGCCCTCGTCGCATTTCCAGCTTGAATGTGCCAATGCCAAGCACCTCCACACTGGACTCGTTCCCCATGTAAACTTTTCTGCTCCCAGCAGGTACTCGACGATACTCAACGAACCCTACTCTGTCCCTCGCGATGTGGTCTGTTGCTCCGGAGTCTACAACCCAAAAATGAGGAGAATGAGCAATTAATGCTTGACTAGACACAAAGCATTGAATGCGAGAAATTAAGTAAGGGAGTACCTTCTTCTGCTCAGGGCAATCCCGAGCGAAGTGTCCTTCTTTGTTACAGTTAAAGCATGTCAATTTAGCCTTTGCCTTCTTACCACCTCTCTTGCCCCTACGCTTGAAATTTCTAGCGCCATTGGGCTTAAGCGCAGCTGCTGCTTGCTTCTTAGGGGCACCTTTTGCTTTTCCACGTTTGAACTGAGAAGTCCTACGTGAACTTGACTCAACCACCATAGCAGAACCATCAGACTTAGCTGCCTCAAGGCGCTCAGCCTCTAGCTCCAAATGACGCGATATGTCTTCGAATGTTTTCACACTCTCATTATGCATCATGTTCTGCTTCATCTGCTCCCAAGAATTTGGCAGAGAGCGTATCACAGCCTGTACTTGCTGCTCTTGAGTCAAATTATGCCCAGCAGCCGCAAGCTCACGTATCATGGCTGACATGACTCTCAAATGCTGCTTCATCGAGTGATGCGCCCTTTTCTGATATGAGTCAAACTTCATAGTCAGCCCACGTAGCTTTGCCAAAGAGGTAATACCAAACTTTTGCTTGAGAGCTTCCCACATCTCAAATGCAGTCGGGCAATGCTCAAACTCACTAATCAAGTCGTTGTGCATGCTGCTTAACATAGTAAAGCGCGCACACCGATCTTTGTTACGCCAAGTCTGAAAGGCTTCAAGATCACGACGATGTTGAGCTGTATTGCCCTGCTCTGGCTCAACCATCACTTGTTCAAGTGTGGTCAACACTTTTTGCTCATTGAGGAGGTATTGGATCTTACGGCGCCATATGTCATAATTGTCGCCATCCAATTTCTCTCCCTTAGTTAAGTCTGCCACCATTGTCTTAGCAGCCATTTCTACATACAGGGTAAATAAATGCGCAGGGAATATTAATGATAGCAACACAAAACAAAATATTTTGCAGCAAAAAAGAATCTAAATTAAATAATGATAATTTTACACATGTCTCAAGATCGAAAATTTGCTATGCTCGTAATCATCTCTTGCGCCTCTAGTGATAATTATCAAAATTTAATTTCATTCCATGCGCAAAAAATAATCAAACAATCTCCCACTATTTATGGCATATACAAAGCATGATAAATTCCATACAATAGCATCTCAATATAAATTTACAAACAACTCATGCTATATTTATTTAATGATGGAATTCAAATAAATAATTAATCATGCTTCTTTAATTGCAACATATTAAAAAAACCAAAAAAAATTGTATTTAATATGCAGATTATGCCATAATTAAAGTGTACATCATTTTTGAAATTTTCTGGAATTTTCTGAAATTTTCTGGAATTTTAAATAACTAATTAAACACACATAAAATTAGAAATAAAAAATCCAGAAACTAGTAACCAGAAACAATATTCAGATTATGCCATAATTAAAATGTACATTGTTCTGAAATATTCTGAAATTTTTCTGAAATATTCTGGAATTTTAAATGACTAATAAATACACATAAAATTAGAAATAAAAAATCCAGAAACTGATAAAATGAGACAATATTACCAGTAAATAATAAAACCTTTCAGAAGTCTACAATAAATATTTCAGCTCCAGAAAAATATTTATGCAACACCAGAAGCAGTTTAAAGCATAAAACATGAATTATTAACACAGGAAAAATAATTTATATTTTCTGAAAATTTTCAAAATTTTACAGAATGTAGAAAAATTAATTCTGAGTCTAACAGTATAAGCCACGCATAAAACAAATATGTAATGAATTAATTATGACCATTTAACGCAATTCAGAATTAAAAACAAAACAAACAGTGCCTAATCGCCAGCAGCCAAGCCAGCCGAGGAAAACAGCGCGGCTCAGCACGCGGCCCAGATCGCGGCTCGGCTCGCGGCTCGGCGCGCGGCTCAGCCCGCGGCTCAGAGCACGGCGCGCGTGCGTGGCGCGGAGGGCACTCGCGTGGCTGCGCCGCTGACGCGCGCGTGAAAGCGCGTGCAAGCGCGTCGGTTGAGCAGCTGGCGCGTGGGGGGCGCGTGGCTGCGCGTGGAAACGGCCCACGGCGTCAGGTGGCGCGTGCAGACCACGCGCCGCCTTCCAGGGTGCTTTCTGGTCCGATTTTTGTACTGCCGGACTCCTTTTTTCAAAATAAAACTATTTATGATATGAAAAAAGACATTAATGAACATAAAAAAAATATTTTTATGCTCCTAATCTGATAAATTTTTTTTCTTCCTCTACAAATATTCATGTGTATAATATATATACATATACATATAAAAGTATACACATGATTAAAGGAAACACGAAAATATCCATAAACAGGCTTTGATACCAATGTAAACTAAAAAACACAGAATGTGTAGCGGATAAAATAATCAGATCATACCTTCTTGATGATAGAACCTTCTTGGATAAATCACGTGCTTCCAGGAAACTTCTTGATGAACCAACCCAGCAGTGGAGTGATATCACAGATTGAATATCACCCACACAAACCACAGTGTCAAAGACTTGATCGTTGTGTTTTTGGGAGAGAGTCAGTATATGGGTAGAAAACAGACTATACGTTGTTTCTCACTTGGATTACCCATAACCATATATCAAATATATAATATATTATAATATCTATCCATATCAGTTAAAACTGATAACATCTGTATCTTGAGTGGTTATCCTAAATAGGTTTGAATTCAAATTCAAAACCTATTTGGATAATGATCAAATTTAAATTTAAATGGTCATGCCACATGGGCGCCCATTACTAACACTATATTACTCATGAAGTATTACTATTGCATAATTTCATTTTTCTAGATTTATCACGCCAACTTGTCTCAGCTTCCAAGCATAGGGAAGAGCTGGGAATGTACTGGGGTTATAAAGTGCAATATGCTTCTAGTATTAGTTCTGTTTTCAATGATAGCCCGTATAAAGTATTGTAGGAGAGGGTTCAAGAAAAGAGTTGGAAAATTCGAAGATCTTCAAAGATCCTTGAAGAACAACTTCGAATTCTCTAGAATATGATGAGAGGCTTAGATTCTTCAATAATCTCAACTTGGGAACACAACAACAAAGGAGATGATGGAGATAAGAGATTGGGTGAAGAAGAAGGCAAAATGGCTAGAGAATAGAATAATGGCAAGGCTCTCCCATTGATCTCCCACTTTCGCTCTCAAGGTTGATAATGGAGAAGGGAAATTAGTTCTTTCCCAAGAGTTAAAAATCTCCAAAATCCGTCCCTTGTAAAGCTATGGGTGGGTGCTATTTATAGGCACCTCATGATGTAGGATGGAGCCCATGTGCAAGGCACATGGGGGATATTCTCTCTAACCACCTTGTCCGAGGAGGTGACCTCTCCGAGGAGGTGACTTCTCCGAGGATGAGAAAACCCCGAAGAGGAGATCACTCCCTCGGCGAACCCTTCTTCTTAGCCACACCTAACCAATGATCCCCAATCATCCCAAAGGGTCAGGGGTAGTCCCAGAGGACGTCCTGCCGCAAAATATTGCCGAGTCTCATGGACCCCCCGGGGTCGTGCCACCTCGACCCGGGTATAGGCTAGTTTAACCGAAGAGTGAATTTATCTCCACTCACCGTCCTCGGGATCGGGTCCTTTGTTCGAACTCCATTACGCCCATGGTTCTGGCGCGTAGATCCCGGAAAGCTCCGAGCCCGCAAGTGTTCTGGGACTCATTAACGGAGCGACTTCTAGATTGCGTCTGAATCCGTTCAAAGCCAAATACTTCGGATCTCTAGATTCGTGGGTCCGAATCCTTTCGAGTCCGAGTGCCTCGGATCTCTAGGCTTGCTTAATACCCTTTCGAGTCCGGGCTCGAGTAAGTCTCTAGGTTCGTGGATCCGAACCCTTTCGAGGCTTAGAGCCATTCAGCCCGTTTGACGGCGATAAATCCAAGCCCACCAATCTTGGACTTGCGATAAATTTGGGCCCACTAATCTTGGGCTATTGGGCCTAAATAATTTAGTGGGCTTAAATTAGCTCCTCTTACAAGTATATATACTATTTCCATGAAATAATGGCAATGCATTTTGCTCTAACTTTTGTACATGGGCTTCTTCAATCAAATTACAACACTTAATTTTATAGGGTGGCTATGATCATCTAATTGGTTTTGATCTTGTGCATCTAAATTATTTTAGATGTATTTTTGGTGTTGAATATGTATGTTTCTAGATGAAGATTTGTTAATTGCAGTGGTGACTTTATTTGTATGTAAAGGGTTCCATCTTGTTTTGAAACGCAACGTTAAGAATGCCATACTAAAATAGAACCTGATGTGGTCCATAGTCAAAGGTAAGGATATTTTATTTTTCTTCCGAATTTATAGCTACCATTATAGTTTCCTATCGCATCTTGGCAGAATCTACACCCTATTTATATTGATTTATTTTTCTTGCAGAACTAGCGTTGAGAAACTGAAACAATTGTTAGATCCTTAATATTGTTTTGGAATTTCGATTTTATTTGCAAGCCTTGTTTATTTTCTTAAATTTTTGAAAGACAGAAACATGGAGTGTTTTTTGATAAATTTGTTAACGATTACAAAGCAAGATGGTACCTATTAAATACCGTTTTTCAATATTTATTGTGTTGTATCTCCCAAATACTCTCCTTTATTGTTTGT
Organism: Camellia sinensis; assembly: GCF_055761805.1. NCBI lineage: Eukaryota > Viridiplantae > Streptophyta > Magnoliopsida > Ericales > Theaceae > Camellia > Camellia sinensis. The sequence continues at coordinate 23,821,362 of NC_138966.1, forward strand.
AGATATCTGGATTTTTGATCACAAAGACAACCAAGAGTAAGGATGTCACGCTCCAAAATTTAGACAATTAAATATTAAATTAGGACTAAATCTTAATCAATATTTCACTGTCCAAATCTTAGGGATGAAACAAAAAAAACTAAACGCTAACCAACTATCCACCATAATCTCATAACTAGCCAACATCAACATAAAGGTAGCAACAACTAGTCAAAACAACTTAAATAAAGTACGGTTACAAACCATGTCAAATTATTCCAATACTAAAGTCATAAAAAAAATAAAATAAATATATAAACTAATTTAACCCTAAGCTCAAGAAAATAAAAGAAGTCTAAACGACATGTTCTACGATCATAGTTATTTCTTGTCACCACCATAGCCTCAATTAACCTTGCACAGGAAGCTCGGCTGCGTTCAAATAGAACGCACCCGAGTTGCTAAGAGACAAAATGGGTCAGTATACAGGTATACCGGTATGAGTACAAGATTTAACACCCACGTGTCCACCAGATACAAATAAAAATATATTTAATTCTTATTACGGGATAAGACAAGTAGTTCCAACCGCACTGAGACGAATGTGTAGTTTCCCGAGATACGGTGACATTTAGTTTATTGTCCATACACAACGAAATATAAATTGATTGTAAAATAAACAAAATAGAAATAAAAATATGGTGGGTCAGCCCTGTATAAAAAAAGTTAGTAAGACCCACCATCTTGCAAAAAAATAAAGTTAATATAATTTAATCATCAGTAACTTGCTGAAAAAGTATAAAAATGCATCGTTTCATACTTAAATAATTCGAATTGACCAAAACTCAAAAAACAAAAGTTGTACAGAATCAAATTTTCTAAAAGACAATGTGAACGAATTTAACAGAAACTGAACAGGTTGAGAGAAAAACTTGATAGAAAAACCTAAACGGAATTCAATTGAAAAATCTAAAGCTGAAAATGAACAAAAACTGCCTTAAGATGATTTTTTTGGAAAAATTCAAAACACAAAAAGTGTGCAGAATAATGTTTTACTTCAGTTTGAGCAAAACCAATAAAAACAAGCTCGTTTCGTGGGTTAAAATAGCCTCTAAAATCTGCATTGCTAAAATGAATCAAAATTATAATATCTACGATCATCCGATTATAAGTTCTAATTGATGTTTTTAATAAAAAGTTAAAACACAAAAGTTGTCTAGAATCACGTATACACGTCTCTTCTCAAATTTCATAATTTATCAAGGTCGTTTACTATTTTTCAAGGTGTACAAATCAATACAATTCACACTATACTAATAAATTCATGATTAAATTCTTTGTATCTTAACTCCACCACTTCGGCCTCCACTTCTAGCCTACACATACATCACATATGCCTCCTGTATACCTAACACCGTTTTGAAGCCAAACTTGTACAAGGATATCGTTTCGAGTTTGACTCACACTTCCCGGATGGTTAGCATATACGTACGCGTGTAAACCAAAGCACTCGTCTACTCATGAGGACGATGCAACAATATACATATACAAAACATCTCACTCTTGAGAACAAATATAACAATGCCAAGCCTAAGGCATTCAAATAAATCTCATAATTCTCACTTTTTATTTATTTATTTATATATACTCTTTTTCTCCAACGCTCAAATAAAATAACAATCTATGGAGTCATGGTGGAGTATAAGGAATTTATCTATGGGTTCCTAATTAATTTTAATTTCATGTAATACAACCATAAAATAAATCCACATAAAAACCTAAACCTAGCATACACAATTAATCAAAATAATTAAAATCAATCAATCAACTAAAAATCCTAAACCTTACATACATAACTAAACAAAATAATTAAAATCAATCAATCATCTAAAAACCCTAAACCTTACATATACAACTAATCAAAATAATTAAAATCAATTAATCATCTACATGCAAATATAAAATCAATTCAAAATCAAATAAATAAAAATAACGAATTAAACATAAATTAAAGGAGGTGGGTTTTGTACTCACAATATTTTTTTAAAGATCAAAGAATTATTTGAAGAACTAATAGAGCCACCAAAATAAAACCCTAATGTTTTTCTTCCTTTTTCTTTTTCTTTCTTTTTTCTCCTCTCTCTCTTTTTTTTTTTCTTTCTCCCCACTGTGTCTCTCTTCCTCGGCTCTAGATCTTGATTACTCTCTCTCTCCCTTTCTCACTGCTGCTGCTTTTCTTGGAGAACTTCACTTCGTGATTCAAACTAGGTCAAGCATATTATACTAATTGACTATTATATTATATTTTACACTTATCACATACATATACATAAATATAATATATATTTTATCAATATTTAAAACACCTTATATATATTTAAATTAATTATATATAATTAAATATCATATTAAATTAATTAAATACCACATTAACTTCTCATGCGGCCACATAATTAATAAAGTCAACAATAAAATAAAATAATAATAATCATAATAATAATAAATAATGACTTAAGAAAATTAGGGTCACTACAAAGCAAACAATAGAAAATTAAATTAAGGCAAGCGGCTTTACATAATAATGAACTTCAATTATTTCTAGATATCTTCATCTGCAGCATTCAGTTCAGATGGATATTTTTTTTTTTTTCCAACCCAAATAGCATATAGATTTTATGTTCCTATGTACGGTGAAACTTTTCAGTTATACACATTTTACTCTTTTCTTCATGTTGTTTGTTGCTTTTATGCACTAATTGAATTGGATTAGGTTTTTGACTTGACTGGTCTGAGATTAATTGTTTCAGGGAAATTCTATATCAACTACGAAGTACAATATTCTTACTTTTTTACAAAAGGGGTTGTTTGAACAAGTAATCTAGTCCTCAGCCTCCCAGTTATGAGAGTAATAAATTAGTTACCTTGTTATTACTCCTTAGTCCTTGTATTATTATAGGGAGGATTATGATTTATAGCCATTTTGTTGTGAATCCACACCGTGTGAATGGAAGCTCTTGAAAGTCAAGATTGGAGGCTAACCAAGTGCTGGAAGGAGCTGGAATGGAAGCTTCAAAAGAGGTCAAGAATGGTGGCAGCCGCCATCTCTCAGCTTTATGTATAAATAGAGAGTGAGGGGGAAGATAATTTGTATCAGAAATGAGAGAGAGAGAGAGAGAGAGAGAGAGAGAGAGAGAGAGAGAGAGAGACATCTTTTTCTCTATTTTTTGTATTTGCTCTGTTTTTAGTGAAATTCTCGTTGCTGCTCCGTGGACGTAAGCATTGGGTTGAACCACGTAAATATTTGTGTTCCTTGTGTGTGTGGGGTTGAGTTTTGAGTGTCCATAATCTTAACAAGTGGTATCAGAGTTTGGTTGAACGAATTTTCAATGATATATGAGGCATTTTTTAGAATTGCCCAGTTTTCAAATTGGCTGAAATCCACTGTGATCATACCAAGTTGAAGCTTTCAATGAGACGAGCACACATGAAAAAACCGCATCGAAAAAGGACGCCGGACAGAGCCACATACGTCGGTGACGCCGTGCCCACATGCCTGTGACTAGTCCCACCCTCCTCACGCGCTAAACTAAGGAAGAAGACAAAACTGACGTCATTCTGCTGGCGTCATGTTGCTGACGTCACCCGACCCGTGCCTCGCTTCAACCCGTGTTGACTGCGTTGACCTGCTTTAATTGAGCCACGCCATTATGCCACCGTGTCACTAATGCCAGCCTGACGCCAACCGAATCGAAGAAATTATCTGGTGCTTCTCAGCCGCTCTAGATTTCGCTGACCTGCACCATTCAACTATTTTGACTAGATCTAAGTCATTTGAAGTCCGATTTTGGCAATGCAATAGTGCTTTCCAACTATTTGAAATATTGATATGGTCAGATTTAACAAATTAAATTTCAAAAATTTACAGTTTTTATTTTGGCGATTCGAAGTTCCTTTATGGCTAATTTGACCAGTCCAGACTTAACGGTAAAGTTTGATTTTTCAGACAGAGATCATTTTCTATAGAGACAATTATTGATGGAGCAATCAATGTCAACTTCGGGATTTATGATAAAGCTGAATGCTTCGAACTATGCAATTTGAAAGCCTAGAATGGAGGATGTTATGTACTGCCGAGATTTGTTTGACCCCGTTGAGCTTAGAGGAGTCAAACCAGCAACAGAGAAGGATGGAGACTAGAAGCGGAAGAATTGGAAGACCATTAGTCGGATTAGATAATTGATCGATCACAGTGTCTTCTACCATGTTGCGCAGGAGACTGATGCATATGCTCTCTAGACGAAATTAGAAGGCATGAACTAGTCGAAGACTGCTCGAAATAAAGCCCTCCTGATGAGATGACTTATAAATTTAAAACTAAAAAGCGGCGTCTCTGTTACGGAACACACTTGTGAGTTTCAAAATCTGGTGAACCAACTGGCAACTGTAAAAGTAGAGCTAGATGATAAGATTTAGGCCCTATTGGTACTCAGTTCTTTGCCAGACAGTTGAGAGACGTTGGTGGTGTCTCTCACCAACTTTGCACCTGAAAGAAGATTGACTATGAACATGGTCATTGATGCTTTATTCAGTGAAGAGGCAAGAAAGAAAGACATGGGTGGAGATCAGTCCCATGCCCTCGTCACAAAAAATAGAGACAGAGGTAAGGGTAGAGACAGAGACAAAAGTAGAGGAAGAAGCAAAAACAGATGACCTAGCAGAGGAAGATCTCAAGATAGAGAAAAGTCTAGAGAAGGTAAGAGTCGGCCAAGGTTCAAGTGTTACCACTGTGGCTAGGAGGGTCATATAAACAAATATTGTTATTCTTTGAAGGGAGAATAAAAACAAGGCAATAGTCAGCCGAAGACCGAAGACGGGAATGCTGCAGTTACTATCTCAGAGGATGTTGCATTATTCTTTATTGGAGAAGAACAACGTTTCCATATGTCAGACAACGACACTGAGTGAGTGGTAGACACAACAACTTCTTACTATGCCACACCTAGGAAGGAGTTCTTTAGTACGTACCAAGCTGGAGATTTTGGTACAGTGAGGATGGAAAATTCCAGTTTTTCAAAGATTGTGGGAATCGGTGATGTTTGCATCCAAACTAAAGTTGGGCGCATAATGGTGTTGAAAGATGTCAGGCATGTTTCCGATTTACGCCTGAATCTTATTTCAAGAATAGTCTTAGATCGACAAGGCTTTGAGAACTACTTCGGCAAAGGCATGTGGAAGTTGAAGAAGGGATCTTTGGTGGTAGCTAGAGGACAATTGGTACTTTGTACAAGACTCATGTGAAATGATTGCAGATTTGTGGCATTACCAAATTTTTGGCACAAAAGGCTGGGTCACATGAGTGAGAAATGATTGCAGATTTTCACAAAGAAGTCTCTTATTATTTTTGCCAACGATGCAAAGTTGAACCCTTGTGACAATTGATTATTTGGAAAGCATCATAGAGTCGTTTTCCCATCATTATCCAGAAGGCAATCAGAGTTGTTGACAAGAGTATACTCTAATGTATGTGGTCCGATAGAAGTGGAATCTTTGGGTGGCAAGAAATATTTCCTAACTTTTATTGATGATGCATCACGAAAGGTATGTGTTTATTTCCTAAAGACCAAAGATGAGGTGTTCTAGCATTTCCATATATTCCATGCTATGGTGGAAGAGAGACCGGAAAGAAGCTAAAGTGTCTCTGAATAGACAATAGTAGCAAGTACATGTCAAAAGAGTTAGAAGCCTACTGTGTTATTCGCGGCATCCGACATAAGAAGACTGTTTTTGGAACCCCACAACACAATGGTGTAGAGAATGAACTGGACCATTGTAGAGAAGGTCAGATGTATGCTCAAAATGACAAAGTTGCCAAAGCCATTTTGGGAAAAAGTTGTTCGTGTTGCTTGTTATCTGATCAACATATCGCCATCACTTCCATTAAATTTTGAGATTCTAGAAAAGGTATGGATTGGAAGGGAAATTTCTTACTCACACTTGAGAGTGTTCGAGTGCAAAGCATTTGCACATGTATCCAAGGAGCATAAGTAGAAGCTTGATAATAAAGCCACTCCTTGTATTTTTATTGGCTATGAAGATGAAGAATTTGGATACAGGTTGTGGGATTTGAAAATTAAGAAGGTCATTCGAAGTAGAGATATGGTGTTTCAAGAAGGCTAGACCTTAGAAGACTTTGGGTAATTAGCCAAACCCAAAGTTGATGATGTTTCAAGATTGTTCCAAACCCTACACCATTATAGCATACTACTAATGAAGAAGAGCTACCACAACATGCAGCCATTGATGTAGAGTTGCATGATGGATTTCCAGAAGTAGAAGATCCTGAAGAAGAGAGTGTTAAATAGGGAGAGCCACAACCCCCTCTGCCAGACACTATTGGTCCACAGTTACGAAGATCAACAAGTGAGCCTAAGTCATCGTCAAAATACCCTGCTTCTGAGTATATTTTTCTTATTGATAATGGAGTGCCAAAAAATTTTCAAGAAGCTCAGAATCATAAAGAGAAGAATAGCCGACAGCAAGCTATGCTAGAAGAGCTGAAGTCCTTGTAGAAAAATCAGACTTATGATTTGACAAAATTTCCTAGGGCTAAAAAGCACTAAAGAACAAGTGGGTGTTCAAGTTGAAGAAAGATGACAGTGGAAAGCTAGTCAAGTATAAGGCTCGATTGGTTGTCAAAGGTTTTGGGTAGAAGAAAGGTATTGATTTTAATGAAATCTTCTCGCTAGTTGTGAAAATAACATTCATTTGAGTAGTTTTGGGTCTAGCAGCCAGGTTGAATTCGGAACTTAAACAAATGGATGTAAAGAAGACATTTCTCCATGGTGATTTGGAGGAAGAAATTTATATGGAATAATAATAAGGTTTTGAAATAAAAGGGAAAGAAAACTTGGTCTGCAAATTGAAGAAAAGTCTTTGCGGCCTCAAACAAACGCCAAGATAGTGGTACAAGAAGTTTGACTCATTCATGGTGGATCATGAGTACAAAAGAACTACTGTAGACTAGTGTGTCTATGTCAGGAAATTTCTCGGTAGAAACTTTATCATACTCCTGCTCTATGTTAATAACATGTTGATTGTTGGTCAAGATGCTGCAGCAATTCGATCATTGAAAAAGAAGTTATCACAATACTTTAACATAAAGGAGCTAGGCCCTGCACAACAAATTTTGGGCATAAAAATTATGCGTGACATGAAAGCCAAGAAGTTGTGGTTATCACAGGAGAAGTATGTTGAACAGGTGATCGAGAAGTTCAACATGAGAGATGGCAAACCAGTCAGTACTTCGTTGGCTAATCATTTCAAGCTGAGCAAGAGTTCTTGTCCCTCCTCTACAAGAGAAAGAGTAGAGATAGAATGAATTCCCTACTCATCTGCCGTAGGCAATTTGATGTATGCAACGGTGTCCACTCGACTAGATATTGCTCATGCTGTTGGAGTAGTGAGCAAATTTCTTTCTAATCCAGGGAAAGAACATTAGGAAGCAGTCAAGTGGATTATGAGGTACCTTAAGGGTACGTCAAAAATGTGTTTGTGCTTGGAGGTGCTAAACAAGACTTGGAAGGCTATACGGATTCAGATATGGTAGGAGATCTTGATGGTAGAAAACTTACATTAGGATTTCTGTTCACTTTTGTAGGAGGAGCTGTGTCTTGGCAGTCCAAGTTACAGAAGTGTGTAGCCTTATCCACAACCAAGGCAGAGTATATAACCATAAAGAAATGTTGTGGTTAAAGCGATTCTCCAAGAACTGGGACTAAAGTAAGAAAAGTTCATGGTATATTGTGATAGCCAGAGTGCCATAGACTTTGGCAAGAATTCTATGTACCATTTTCGCATGAAGCACATTGATGTTCGGTATCATTGGATACGCGAAGTGATGGAAAAGGAGTTATTAGAACTAGTCAAGATCCACACATATAAGAATCCAGCCGACATGCTTACAAAGGTGGTTTCGATAGACAAACTCAAAATTTGCGGAGACATTGCCGGGATGGACTTTAAGTGAGAAGTTGATCATGAATATTGGTGTGGAGGGGGAGAATTGTTGTGAATCCACACCATGTGAATGAAAGCTCTTGGAAGTCAAGATTGGAGGCTAACTAGGTTCTGGAAGGAGTTGGAATGGAAGCTTCAAGAGAGGTCAGGTATGGTGGCTGTTAACTGACTAGCTGTAAGATAAGGCGGTTGCTAAATCAAGCTTTCACACCTCTCAGCTTTGTGTATAAATAGAGAGAGGGGGAGACGCTAATTTGTATCAGAAATTAGAGAGAGAGAGAGAGAGAGAGAGAGAGAGAGAGCTGTGAGTTGAGAGAGAAATATCTCCATTTTTGTATTTGCTCTGTTTTTAGTGAAATTTTCGTTTCTTCTCCGTGGACGTAAACATTGGGCCGAACCACATAAATATTTGTGTTCCTTGTGTGTATGTGATTGAGTTTCGAGTGTCCATAATCCTAACACATTTTGATCAAATATAGCTCACTATATTTGTTCAGTTTTAAGACTCAATCTGTTTTTTTTCTTGGTGGGTCAGAGGAGAGGATACACAGCCCATCTGTTAGTATATTTGAACATGAACCATAAATTTTTACGCTATGTTCAGTTGGGGGATTTGGGAAAAAATTTGGAAAGAGAAATGGAAAGGGAAGGTGATATGTGAATAAAATATACCTACATTTCACCTAATTTCACACACTTTTTCATTTTCCTTTTCGTTTTCATTTTTCAAATTTCTTCCCAAATCTCCCAACTAAACACAACGTTAGGGTGCATGAAGGTTTGAAATATTAGATATGATAGGTTTAATTGGGAAGACAACCTTCCTTTTCCTCCTATTTTTAATTTGAAACTCATTCCTTTACCTGGAAACCTGTTTTGGGAGCTGGGATAGAACTTTTGAAAAGGTGAAGGGGGTGGAAACCTTCTGAAACTATTTTCTTTTAAAAACCCTTCACAAAACAAAACCAAAGAAAAAAAAAATGTTAGCTTCTGGTAAATTATCTAAGTTTGTTAAAAGATTTCGTAGTTTTCGCTAATGTTTACACATTTTCTTTCTGTGGGCTTTTCTAGTGTTCAATTTTGTTTTATTGCACTTTTCTATTCCTATTTGGTAACTGTGGTTTTAGAGGTAATTCAAATGGGACCCTTGACTTTTCTGTGGACTGAAACTATTAATGATATTGAATTTTAATTTTATTGTCCCCGTTACATTGTTATATATATATATATATGAAAAAGGTTTTTGTTTTTCCACTGACAGTTCAGGCAGGTGGCCAACCTCTACTTTCTTATGGTCTCAGTTTTATCAAGCACACCACTCAGGTATATTAAGCCTAATAAGAGTCAGTTTATTTATTTGTATTTTGAAGGATTGAGCATAGGTACTAGAGTAACATACAAAATAACATACTTCAAAAGATTGACCAGCTGAAAGTGCCTCATGGGATATAGTTGATGATAGTTTTAGCAATTGTGACCTATACCTGCTTGTGTCTGCAAAGTTCAATCAATTAACTTCCAACTAATTATTTGTGCATTGTTGTTGCATAAGGGGTGTTTATCTATTCCCCACTCAATATAGTAGTGTTAGTCCCACCAATTAATCTTACACATAATTTCAGATTTATTATTATTATTGTTATTTATCTGAACTTTTTTGCTTATAGGTTCAATGTTCTCGTGTTCTTCCCCTAATTTGATTTTACTTTTTGTGAACTTTTTCAGTCTTCACATTATGCTATTAGTGCACAAATTTCTGCTACCATTGGAAATAGATTGTTTCACAATATGCCAATAAGTTTGAAAGAATATACCATGGAATGCATCTGCTCCAGGGGCTTTCAAAGCTCCAAGGCTAAAAACAACCTCTTAGTCTTGTGATAGAGTAAGTGCTGGTTTACTTGCTAATGTCTCTTATTTGTATTTCTACTTTGGAGTATTTAATGCTTTGAAAGTGGTATTTTTTTACAGCCCTTTTGGATTCTGTTTTACCCTATCTTTTATCTTTTTGATGTTTTTTCCAAGTATTTTTGTTACTTAATATGAAACTGAAAAAGAAGTTGGAACAAAATTTTGACAAAATTTTAAGTGCCGTTTGGTAACATTTACGTTTTCAGTTTTCTGTTTATATTTACAAAAATTTTAAAAACTCAAATAAAAATTTGTTTGGTAAATTTTTGATTTATAAATTAGTGGTCTTAGTTTATAAATTTGGCCAAAAAATGTAAACTCAAAAAATGTGTTTCCGTTTTGAGTTCTGAGTTTTTTTTTTTTTTTTTTAACCACCCAACATTGGCCACCACCAGCCACCATTTTCCACCACCGTCTTCCGCCGCCGCCACCACCACCCACCCCCCACCACCACTCACCCCTCGCCGCCGCCACCACCACCCACCACCACCCACCACCCACCTGCCATCCACCCGCCACTACCATCCACCGCCCGCCACTACCACCCGCCACCTACCCGCCACCACCACTCACCAGCCACCTGCCACCACCACCCACCACCAGCCACCCACCACCACCATCCACCTGCCACCCACCCGCCACCACCACCCACCACCACCACCACCACCTACCTGCCACCACCACTCACCACCCACCTACCACCACCTGCCACCCACCACCACCAGCCACCCGCCACCACCACCCACTCACTACCACCCACCACCCGCCGCCACCCACCACCACCCGCCATCCGCCACCCACCTACCCGCCATCCGCCATCCACCCGCCACCGTCACCGACCCACCCACCACCACCACCCGCCACCTACTTGCCACCACCACCCACCACCACCCGCCACCCATCACCCATTACCCGTTACCACCACCACCACCACCACCACCACCACCCACTCGCTACAACCCACCAACCGCCATCGTCACCCACCCACGCACCACCACCCGCTACCCACCACCCACCGTCACCACTTTCCACCACCGTCTTCCGCCGCCACTTGCCATTTCTCACTCTTTTTTTATATTTTTAAATTTTTTTAAACATTTTATCAATTACTAAACGCGTTTATAGTTTATATTTTTCTAAAAATAAACAAAAACTAAACAAAAACCAGTTTATAAAATTTTTGTAAATATAAACTGAAAACGTAAACGTTACCAAACAGACCTAATGTTTTGAAATGAAACTTTATTGCCTTTAATGTTGTGATTTGGACCATGCCACAGTTGCTCTTGTAACTGAACATATGAAAAGGTTGGGCAAGAAAGACAAAGTTGAAGTGATTGTTGTCTTAATAGAGTTTTAACTCATATAATGTACTATGTTGAAGTGAATTTGGAAACTTTGAGTTTTAATTTTTGTAAAATTTTACTTTCCCATAGTAGATTAAAGTAAGCCTTTGTAATTCTAGAATTTCACCTTCGAAGTTGCCTTTATAGGTAACGTTTTGTAACTGTGTTATTTAGCTAATCAATTATATATTTTCCATTCAGTTTCTCTCCCCCATTTTGTTTCAAAGTTCAAATTAAATTACATTGTTTCTTACTAAAAACACACTATGCGTACCGGATTCCGCACTAGATGAAAGTGGATCGGGGCTCCGCACTTGGTTGGACTATCCAGGGACTGAGGTTCCTGCCACAGGAAACACCATTAGAGCTGCTCGGCCGGGGTTGGCCAGATAACCCCTCCGGTGTGGGAATTAGCAATCGGAGAAAAAATGTATCGAGAGTTGAGTTTGTATCTAAGTGTGATTTTGCTTGGAATTGTTCAGTTACCTTCAATGTGAAGTTCATGTTGTATATATAGTGTTCCTTGCTTGCTTCTCAAGGTGGGTTCATGGAGTTTGGATGCTGCCAGATGTCCTTTTAGCATTGCTCAAGGTGGGGGACCACCTGGTAGTTGTCATTGAATGCATATACTCATTGTAGTCATGTTGATAACAAACCACATTCCTTTGATTCAACAACTTCCGTGATTCTAGGTGTAGGGGACTAACTGAGGTGGCAACTTGCACATGCACACATTCACAACTTCCACGTTTCCTTGCGAGGTTTCCTTAGCTCGGTACCGATGTGCCTCAGCTCGGCATCATTATGCCTTGTCTCGGCCTTTTACAGGATCATTCATGGAGATGGGCGGATCCATTCGGATATCTTTGTATGGGCTCGGCCCATTTTCTGCTCGGCCCATAAGTTCAGTCTCGCAGCTCGGCCCAGCCCAGCCCAGCACCACGGCTGGACTAGCCTTTCCATTACGGGTTGGGTCCAAGTGCTTGAGGACCTGTGTGGACTGTTGATCATGAAGTTGGGCTCAATTGGTTTGCCCATATACTCATCCAGCCCACTTAGATTCAGACTTCAGTGGATTGGGCCGGCCTAAGGCTTGGACCCGACCCATTTCACATTTAGCCCCTTCATTTGCCCCCTAGCTCGCGCTAAGGTTCCCATTGGGAGGAGCTATTGCTTTGCTTCCCATGCGTCGCGTCGTTTCGGTTTTCCCCAGTTCGGCCTTGGTGACAATTCAATCTTAAGACACAATTCCTGTATGCGTCATTTCATGGTGACACGTGGCGATGTGAGATAGGTGTGCAGAGATAGTGCGCCGATTCCATACCGAAGGTCGTGCTCCATGTACCTGCGCGTCGGCTGGTGCAATTAATGCTCTGGCTGTCAATACAAATTTCTTTATCTGCTTTTTCGTTCCTCTAGAGAGTTTCAAAGAGAGAGAGAGGACTCTTCCTGTTCCTCTGAACCAGTCCCGTTGGTGCTTCTGCTCAGACTTTTTTTCGCCCCCGATCTTGCTGTGCTACCACTGTTCTAGTCTTTGTAAGTCCTCTTGTGATTTTTCTTCTCTTGCTACTTCCTGTCTTAATCATCTTGTTTGATCCACTCGCTGTCTATGTTCCATACTCTATTATCTGAGTCCTACCTCTGTCTCATTAGGTTTGTTAAATGGGGAAGTTCCGCTCGCTGGTTGATACCCCCGAGGCCATGGCTATGTTTCGCCTGGACTATAATATTCCCAACGACGTTACCCTTTCGTTGGCGAAAATAGACGCCAAGCGTATGGGCACGAGGAATACCGTTGCTTTTCCCATTGTGGCCATAGTCGAGGGAGGGGTTCGATTTCCTCTTGACCCGTTGGTACGCCGGTTTCTGCATCAAGTCCAGTTAACTCCAATGCAAGTATCTGTGAACCTTTTTTGTGTTGTTTGCGGCGTATCTGCCCTCAATAGACGATTGGGTTTGAACCTTGACATATGGGATATCTTAAGTTGTTATACTCTTTCTCATAACAAAGACCACAGCACGTATTAATTGCGTGTTCGCTCGTTTAATTGCCATTTGGTTACTGGGTTACCCGATTCGGATAAGCACAACGATGATTTCTTACAAGTTGGTAGAAACTGGGAGTTCCCCGCCGGAACTGAGTCTCAGTCTGAGAGGATGCCCCAGAAAGACGGTTACCCAGGTTGGGGCCTCTCCTTCTAATGCCTTTTGTATTTCTTACTTTATTTTGGATGTTGCCCTAATAGATCACTTCTTTTTTGCAGAGGCCTCTCGTTTCCAACGAAGACCGAATCGAGAGAACGCTAAAGCCATGAAAGCGGCCCTGAGGTATAAAAAGAGATCTGCACCCGAGTTATTGGAATACCAGTCTACTTACCGTTCCACTATTCCAAAGAAGGCGAGGCTCGCTGCTGCCCTTCTGGACTCTGATACTGAGACCGACACATCTCTCACTCCTTTGGTCACGAACCATCGTAGGAGTCAAGGTGCACTTTCTGAGAGAGCGCCCTCCCCTGTCCCCAGTTTCGCAGGGGGCGAGTCTGTGGCGAAGAGAAGAGTGTTGGTGGATTTAGAGGCAGAGACTTTCGGAGCCTCTGATGTTTTGGAAACCCCTCTGGAAAGGACCGAGGCAAAGAGCCTAATGGAAGTGAAGATGGAGGTGGGAGCTTTTGGGACCACTGCGACTGCTGCCGAGCCCTCACCTTCGGTCGCTGCACGAGCAAAAAAGAGAAGAAGAGAGGCTTGCAAAGCAGTGGTAGGGGAAGCTTCTGAGGATCTTGCTGAGATGAGACTTTTGAGAAATGGGAGCCGCCAATGTCGCATAAAGGCAGGTCCATTTCCACTTCTGATTCAGTTGTTGCTTCACAAGATTTTGCTTTTGATTTGACTAAGTTTTTGTTGATGCCGGTTGACATGGCCGACCATAATGGGCCCCGTGATATTCCTATCCTGAAGGGGACCTTCAGATGATGACTGTTGTAAGTGTTTCCTCGTTTTACTTGTCTTTATTATTGCGTTGCTGTCTCATTTTCTCTTAATTCTTCGTTGTCCTTTGCAGTGTATCCAGAGAATGCATCTGTCCATTACCCGTGCTGAAGAGCTAAAAAGGGCCGTGCTGGAGGCCGCAATGAATGCTGAGAGACTGACAGTAAGCTTGGAGATAGAGAAGGAAGGACGCCGAACAGCGGAGAGAGAAGCATTTCGGTTGAACAAGATTATCACTTTAGCTAAAAAATCGAAGGAGGCTGCTATTGGGATACAGGCTCAACTTGAGGGGAAGGTGGCCGAATTGGAAGCCGTTATTGCCGTGATGGCCGCCGAGCGCTCTGTTTTGGAGGCCAAGCATTGGCAACAAGGCTGGGATGAAGTTGGGGCGGTGTATAAGAAGGAGGTGCTAGTACTGCGAGACAAGCACTTTCTAAAGGGTTGGACGAGTGGTTTCGTTACTGCACTGGTTCCTGAAGGCTCTTCCCTGTTTCAGGATGTTCCCGTTCCTTCGAGATCCTTGGGTTCGAAGACTGTTTCCACCCTTGCTGTTCTTCCAGCTGAAGTTTCCTTAGAAGCTGATTCTGCAAACAAGACCCAGGATAGTAATGTTGCCACTGAAACGGTGGATGTTGAAGGGATTGAAACCCTGGAGACTGAAGCCGCGGGAGATGTGGTTAAGAAGGCTTCTACTTCTCAGGAAGTTGGAACTGCCTCTACTTTTCCTCCCCCAGACGGCCTGGACAAAATTGCTGATGCTGCTCCTGAGTTGCCCTCTATTAATGAAAATTGATGTTGAAAGGATTTGAACTTTTTTGCTTTTCTGTTTTGATGTATTGTGGCTTGGTCTCCATAACGAGCTTTCTTTCTACACTTGCCAAGACAAATTTTCTTTTCTCTTTTGTTTTCTTTGTTGCTGGTTATGGGGCCATTTGTGCCTTTTGTTGGATGATAGAATTTTCTATACTGCCTGTGCCATCTGGTTATGGGGTCATCTGTGCCTTTTGAACTTGTAATCTGATGCTGTTTGAATGTTTTCGATACTGCCTACCCCCGGCCGAGCACTGTTCAGACCTCGGGGCCGAATAGATGCTCAGTCTGGTTTTGTACTGCTTTTAAATGGATGTTCTGTCGGATTCTGTACTACTTGTCCCCGGCCGAGCATTGTTGGTGTCATGACCCAAACTCGCCCCTATGGGTTAAGGACATAACCGGCCAGTAATCCTGAGATTACCTACGGCCTCAAACCTTAATAGACGTAACTCATTAGAGTAAATGAGTTAAACGGAAGCAAAAATGTAAAACCTTGTCCATAGAGCCGTACTTATATGCACTCAAAACAAACCATGCACATATACGTTAATAACCCACAAAAAGTACAGTATCACAAAATCCTTTACAGACAGGATCATCCAAACTGAGTCAACCCATATCAAAACTACATACAGATGTACACAAAGTCCTTGCCAACAAGACAAAATATAAATACATAACAAAATGGCAAGGATGGGTCTCGTACGTGAGACACAAGGCTGACTCTTCAAAACTCATGTTGCTCCTAGCAGACTTCACTGGGGCTGGGTTTGGACATCCCTCGGCTCACCTACAAACACATGAATGAGCGTGAGCGATAGCCCAGTGAATAATATCGAATACATAAGTTACATAAGCAATACGAAGAACAACATGCTCCGAACGGCCTTGGGCCCAATGCATATTTCTGCTTAACATATATACACTTATACAAAATTCACATCAAATGACTGTAGTTCCAAACATACTGGCCTTTGGCCCAATCAGATTTCCATTCATGTCAAAACGGCCTTCGGCCCATTCATTTATGTCAAAACGGCCTTCGGCCTATTCATTTTTGTCAAAACGGCCTTCGGCCAATTCATTTACGTCAAAACGGCCTTGGGCCCATACATTCGTGTCAAAACAACCTTAGGTCCATTCACTTATGTCAAAACGGCCTTCGGCCCACTCATTCATGTCAAAACGACCTTCGGTCCATTCATTTCTATCAAAACAACCTTCGGTCCATTCATTTCTATCAAAACGACCTTCGGTCCATTCATTTCTATCATGTCAAACTTTTGTCCACAATCCCAATTAGCAACTCATAAAGCTTATAAGGGAAATAAACAATTGGACATTGACAAGCTTTCAAATATCGATATTACTCACAGTGATCGGCTTGTGGATTTGCCTTGGAGCTTGACCCTACACATTTCATGAAACACAAAAGGGGTCACTAACAGTTCAATCCGTTCTTTGATTCACATATTTCTCTTTAGACTTTATTCTTATCTCATTAACTCATTTACAATGCTTAACATATGCCTAAGAGTGCTTACAAGTGAAACATAACGGAAAACGAAACACAGAACAAGCATACAAAATTTTAGAGAACAGGGTTCCCGCTCGAGCGGAACCTTAAGGCCTACAAAAGTATTGGTTGTATGAAAAATACGCTCGAGCGTGGAATAGAGAGCTTGAGCGAAAGGCCTGTTTACAAAAACTCCCCGCTCGAGCGGACATCCAACTCTGTAAAAAGTGCTGGGAGCCCGATTTTTCCGCTTGAGCGGACATAAAAAATCTGGGTTTTCCAGATTGAGTTCTTGAGCTCCAATTCGAATTTCAGCCAACAAAACATGCATGTTATGGCTCAAATCTCAAATATAGTTATGCTAACATGCCATAAACACCAAAACACATTACAATGGAGCCCAATTCACAATTAATTCACATGCATGCCCCAATCTCCCATCAACTCATTCTAATACAAACAAAATCATACATTCAAAGCTCATATCTTAATTATTCAAACATGCATGCTAATCTTGATTTCATTTCCATCCCAAACAATGCAAATGGTGTTCATTCTCATGGAATACAACAAAAGCATGCTTGCATGTAAGATTTAACACCTTTATTTCCATGTTCAACTCAATACATTCTAGATTATGCATTTCCACCACAATTATATACATGTATGCCTTCATTGACCTTTAATTGAACACAAGCAACTAAAATCCCTTACATTCAAACTAATTCATGCTCTTGACCATCTATTAAACTTGAATTCACAAGATGATGACTATAAATGCATGAATCACTCACCAAGGAGCTTTATTTTTCCCAATTTAGCAATACTTGAGCTTAATCTCCAAAAGGTCCAAGTCTTGAACCACAAATGCAATATTCTCTCCTCTCTCTCTCTAACAGCCGTCTCTCTCTCAATCTCAATTGTATAACTCAGATTTTGAGTTCAATAGAGTTAAAGGAGAGTGTAGTGCTAACATACAACAAGCTCCATTAACATATTATTTTAATATAAAATAATTGGGCACTCAATTCATCAATTTAATCAGTTTAATCTGACCCAAATAAATTTTCAATTAAATTTCACCGTAGACTTTAAAAATTACGCTAATCACAATAGCGTAATCAATTTCGGGTTCTGTGGTCGATAAGGCCCTCAATTTAATTTCCAAAGCAGATTATTCAAACAGATATTCCTACGATGAACAGATAAAAATTCAAGATCACATATATTCATATAATGGCACATAAAATCATGCTAAACACATAATCATACTCAAATTAAGGACCAATTAGCATACTAGGGAACAGGGGTATCACAGTCTCCCCCCCTTTAGGAAGTTTGGTCCTCCAAACTTAATTTACCTTCGTTGGGAAAGAAATGTGGATAGCGTAGACGCATTTCCTCCTCTTTTTCCCATGTAGCATCTGTCCCATAGTGTTCCTTCCATTCCACTTTCATCATTGGGATGGATTTGTTTCTGAATTCTTTCACTTGTCAGTCAACAATTCTTTCCGGCCATTCAGCATATTCCATATTTTCATCAATAGCAACCCGTTGATAATCAATCACATGTAACGGGTCTCGGAGGTAACCCCTCAACATTGACACATGAAACACATTATGGATTTGCTCGAATCCCGGTGGCAAAGCAACTCTATAAGCAACTGGACTGAGTCTCTCCAAAATCTGGAAGGGCCCAATGTAACGGGGCGACAACTTGCTTTTTTTTCCAAATCTGACTTGGCCTTTCATCGGAGAAACACGGATAAACACATGGTCACCAACCTCATACTCAAGAGGTCTTCTCCGAACGTCTGCATAATTCTTTTGTCGGTCCTGAGCTGTTTTGAGCCTTTGACGAATAGTCTTGATTTTCTCAGGCGTGTCTTGTACTATTTCTAGCCCAAGCAAAGCTCTATCTCCGACCTCTGTCCAACAGATAGGTGATCTACACCTCCTACCATACAAAGCCTCGTATGGTGCCATACCGATGCTGGAGTGGAAGTTGTTATTAAGCAAATTCTACAAGTGGCAAATAATCTTCCCAACTCCCCTAAAAATCCAAAGCACACATGCGAAGCATATCTTCCAATGTCTGTATCGTTCGTTTTGACTGCCCATCTGTCTGTGGGTGAAATGCAGTACTGAACCTTAGTTCTGTTCCCATAGCTTCCTACAAACTCTTCCACAACCTAGATACAAATTTCGGATCTCTATCCGACACAATAGATACCGGAACTCCGTGTAAACGGACAATTTCATCAACATAAATAGTAGCCAATCTATAAGCAGTAAATGTAGTTTTGACAGGCAGAAAATGTGCAGATTTAGTCAGTCTATCAACTATAACCCAAACAGAATCCATACCTCGAGAAGTCCGAGGTAGGCCAACAACGAAATCCATAGTCACATGTTCCCACTTTCATTCAGGAATATGGAAAGGTTGAAGTAGACCGCCTGGTTTTTGATGTTCAGCCTTAACTTGCTGACACTGAAGGCACTTGGACACATATTCTGCAATCTCTTTCTTTATTTTAGGCCACCAATAGGTCTGTTTCAAATCCTGGTACATTTTATTGTTGCCTGGATGTATAGTAAATACGGATCTGTGGGTTTCATCTAAGACCCTTTTCTTTAGTTCCAGGATGTCAGGGACACATATTCGGTTCCGGAATTTCAACATTTCATTTCCAATGCTAAATTCTGCTTTTGGACTTGTCTCAAACTCATCAATCACCTTTCTGGGGAACTCATCCTCTTTCTGTTTCTGCTTGATTTCATTAACAATTGTCAGCTCGGCTGTAATAGGGGCTATCAGTCCGCCCTGTTCACCTACTACTACTTTAATTTTAGACTTCTCAAAGTCTTGCAAAATCTCCATTTGTTCAGTGAGCAAACAAGCCATACTCCCTGTTGATTTTCTGCTCAAAGCATCAGCCACTGTATTAGCTTTCCCGGGGTGATACTGAATCTCTAGATTGTAGTCTTTTATCAGTTCTAGCCATCTTCTCTGACACATATTCAACTCTTTCTGTGTGAAGAAGTATTTCAGGCTCTTATGATCCGTGTAGACTTCACACTTTGCCCCATACAAATAATGCCGCCAGATTTTCAAAGCAAAAACAACTGCGGCCAATTCTAGGTCATGTGTTGGATAATTCTTCTCATGTGGCCTCAACTGTCGAGAGGCGTAAGCAATAACCTTTCCGTTCTACATTAACACACAACCCAAACGCTTATAAGATGCATCACTAAAAATTACGAAATTTTCCGTACTTGAAGGTAATGTCAAAATTGGTGCAGTAGTCAATCTCGTCTTCAATTCATGAAAGACTGATTCTTTTTCTTCGTTCCACTCAAATGGTTGCCCTTTACGTGTCAATTGGGTAAGAGGTGCAACTAATTTTGAAAAATCCTTTACAAACCTCCTGTAGTACCCAGCTAAGCTCATGAAGCTACAGACTTCTGTCACATTAGTTGGTGTAGGCCAATTCACAATTGCCTCGATTTTCTGCGGGTCTACGGAAATTCCCTCCTTGTTGATCACATGTCCTAAGAAAACAACTTCATCCAACCAAAACTCACATTTCTTTAGTTTAGCAAATAATTTCCTTTCCCGAAGTATTTGTAAAATAGTTCTCAAATGATGTTCATGTTCAAGTCTATCTTTAGAGTATATCAAAATATCATCGATGAAGACTACAACAAACTCATCAAGGTAGGTTTTAAAAGTTCTATTCATTAAGTCCATAAATACTGCCGGAGCATTAGTCACTCCAAACGACATAACAAGAAACTCAAAATGACCATACCTCGTTTTGAATGCGGTTTTCTCAACATCCTCTGCCTTAACTTTTAACTGATGATACTCGGATCTCAAATCAATCTTAGAAAACACCTGTGATCCCTGCAACTGGTCAAATAAGTCATCAATACGGGGTAAGGGATATTTGTTCTTTATCGTTACCTTATTCAATTCCCGGTAATCAATGCACAGGCGCAAGGTACCATCCTTTTTTTTCACAAATAACACTGGTGCACCCCAAGGTGAAGTGCTAGGCCGGATAAATCCCTTGTCAAGCAGGTCTTTCAACTGTTCTTTCAATTCTTTTATCTCGGCGGTAGCCATTCTGTAGGGAGTTTTAGAAATGGGTTGGGTGCCTGGCACAGTTTCAATAGTGAACTTTATCTCCCTATCAACCAATTTCCCTAGTAATTCATTTGGAAACACATCTGGAAAGTCTCTAACAATAGGAATATTTTTCAATTCAACATTCACAGATTGTTCAGACAATACATAGCACAAATAACCCTATCACCCTTTCCTGATCAGTTTACATGCTTTCATTGTAGATATCAAATATGGTGGAGGCACTACCCCATTTCCCACAAACACAATCTCTTTCTGTTCTGGTGGTTTAAACACAACCCTCTTTGTCACACAATTTATGGTGGCACAATATTTGGTCAACCAATCCATGCCCAAAATTACATCGAAATGTCTAAAGTTCAGGGGCAACAAATCTACATATAGGGTAACATCTTCGATATGCATGTCACAAAACTGATATATATATTCACATAACACAGATTCCCCCGATAGAGCAGACACACATAACAAATATGGCAATAACTCCGGGGGTCTATTCAGTCTAGATGCAAATGTATATGTCACAAATGAGTGTGTTGATCCAGAATCAATTAATACAAAGGCATCCTGATTACATATTGAAATAGTACCTAAGACAACGATATTGGCATTCCGTGTATCGCCCAGAACAAGCGCAAAAACTCTCCCCTATCTCACTGTATCCCCAGTAGTGGCAGATCTCAAAGTATTTCCTGGCTTTGGGATTGATGCAGTGGAACTAGCAGCTATCTTTCCACCATTCTGATTACACTCTCGGGGCTATATGCCCTTATTTCCCACACCTGAAACAGGCTCCTGATGCACAGTAATAGACTCCACGGTGCCTTTTGCTACAAATGTTGCATATAGGAGCTGTGTCTCGGGAAGAATTTGAAGTATTTGAGGAGCCCGTGTTTTGCTTTTTCAGAAATTTCTTCTTCGAAAAGAAGCCTTGTCTTTTATTGCCTTTCCATTCCATTACTGGCTTAGCTTGTCTAGCTATGTTGGCCTCTGATATGATGGCTCTGTCAAGCACCCCAATGTAGGTTTCCAACTTCAGGACATTCACTCTCTCTAGGATGTCACTTCGGAGCCCACCCTCAAAATGTCTTGCCTTCTTATAATCAGTGTCAATTACATGTGGTGCAAACCTGGCTAACTCAGTGAATTTGGCCTCATACTCCACTACAGTCATATTGTCTTGCTTGAGTTCCATGAACTCGGCTACTTTCCTATCCGGAACACATTGCGGGAAGTACTTGTCATAAAAGATCTCCAGAAATTTTACCCAATCCACATCTTTATGATTTTCTCGCATCAACATCCACCATCTTCTTGCTTCGTCTTCTAGCATAAAAGTGGCTAGAAGCACTTTCTAAGTCTCTGAACAGGGGAACACTTCAAATAATTTCTCAATGCCGAGGACCCACGCTTCGGCTTTCAACAGATCTAATCCCCCGTGAAATTGTGGTGGTTTCATTTTCTTGAATTCCTTGGTGAGAGCTATAATCCAGTCATCATTCTGATTATCTGGCATGGGTGGTGCCGGAGGTGGAGGTGGCGGGTGTGGTTGCTGCCACTGTTGTTGCCACTCCTGTTGCTGTCTCAAAGCTTCTGCCATTTCTTGGATCAGTCTTTCCATCCTGTCAATTCTGGCAGTAGAGGACTCCTCTATCTCATCACCTCTGGTTCTCACCATCTGATTAAACTTGCATTATATTTTATACAAAAGATACACAAGTGTGCATACACTAAAAAGCACATACATTCAGATAATTTGCAATGCGAGTAGTTCACAACTTATAACATATAATTGTTCATATCAAACATTTAAGCATATAATCAATGCTTCCAAATTCATATTTATCACATGAATGCATCCTAGATCTTACCTAGACGCTTATTGCTCTTTTTGGACAAGTGTGTGAGTTATTAACTCGTGCTCTGATACCACTCTGTCATGACTCGAACCCGCCCCTATGGGTTAAGGACATAACCGACCAGTAATCCTGAGATTACCTACAGCCTCAAACCTTAACAGACGTAACTCATCAGAGTAAAGGGGCCAAACGGAAGCAAAATTTTAAAACTTTGTCAATAGAGGCGTGCTTATATGCACTCAAAACAAACCATGCACATATACGTTAATGACCCACAATAAGTACAGTATCACAAAATCCTTTACAGACAGGATCATCCAAACTGAGTCAACCCATATCAAAACTACATACAGATGTACACAAAGTCCTTGCCAATAAGACAAAATATAAATACATAACAAAATGGCAAGGATGGGTCTCGTACGTGAGACACAAGGTTGACTCTTCAAAACTCATGTTGTTTCTGGCAGACTTCACTGGGGCTGGGTTTGGACTTCCCTCGGCTCACCTACAAACACATGAATGAGCGTGAGCGATAGCCCAGTGAATAATATCGAATACATAAGTTACATAAGCAATACGAAGAACAACATGCTTCGAATGGCCTTGGGCCCAATGCATATTTCTGCTTAACATATATACACTTATACAAAATTCAAATCAAATGACTGTAGTTCCAAACATACTGGCCTTTGGCCCAATCAGATTTCCATTCATGTCAAAATGGCCTTCGGCCCATTCATTTATGTCAAAACGGCCTTCGGCCCATTCATTTTTGTCAAAACGGCCTTCGGCCAATTTATTTACGTCAAAACGGCCTTCGGCCCATACATTCGTGTCAAAATGACCTTAGGTCCATTCTCTTATGTCAAAACGGCCTTCGGCCCACTTATTCATGTCAAAACGACCTTCGGTCCATTCATTTCTATCAAAACGACCTTTGGTCCATTCATTTCTATCATGTCAAACTTTTGTCCACCATCCCAATTAGCAACTCATAAAGCTTATAAGGGAAATAAACAATTGGACATTGACAAGATTTCAAATATCGATATTACTCAAAGTGATCGGCTTGTGGATTTGCCTTGGAGCTTGACCCTACACATTTCATGAACACAAAAGGGGTCACTAACAGTTTAACCCGTTCTTTGATTCACATATTCCTCTTTAGGCTTTATTCTTATCTCATTAACTCATTTACAATGCTTAACATATGCCTAAGAGTGCTTATAAGTGAAACATAACGGAAAACGAAACACAGAACGAGCATACAAAATTTCAGAGAACAGGGTCCCCGCTTGAGCGTCAACTCCCCCGCTCGAGCAGAACCTTAAGGCCTGCAAAAGTACTGGTTGCATGAAAAATACACTCGAGCGTAGAATAGAGAGCTCGAGCGGAAGGCTTGTTTACAAAAACTCCCCGCTCGAGCGTGAGATAGCCCGCTTGAGCGGACATCCAACTCTGCAAAAAGTGCTGGGAGCACGATTTTCCCACTCGAGCGGCTTTTCCCCCACTCGAGCGGACATCAAAAATCTGGGTTTTCCAGATTGAGTTCTTGAGCTCCAATTTGAATTTCAACCAACAAAACATGCATGTTATGGCTCAAATCTCAAATATAGTTATGCTAACATGCCATAAACACCAAAACACATTACAATGGAGCCCAATTCACAATTAATTCACATGCATGCCCCAATCTCCCATCAACTCATTCTAATGCAAACAAAATCATACATTCAAAGCTCATATCTTAATTATTCAAACATGCATGCTAATCTTGATTTCATTTCCATCCCAAACAATGCAAATGGTGTTCATTCTCATGGAATACAAGAAAAGCATGCTTGCATGTAAGATTTAACACCTTTATTTCTATGTTCAACTCAATACATGCTAGATTATGCATTTCCACCAGAATTATATACATGCATGCCTTCATTGACCTTCAATTGAACACAAGCAACTCGATTCCCTTACATTCAAACTAATTCATGCTCTTGACCATTTATTAAACTTGAATTCACAAGATGATGGCTATAAATGCATGAATCACTCACCAAGGAGCTTTAATCTTCCCAATTTAGCAATACTTGAGCTTAATCTCCAAAAGGTCCAAGTCTTGAACCACAAATGCAATATTCTCTCCTCTCTCTCTCTAACAGCCGTCTCTCTCTCAATCTCAATTGTATAACTTAGATTTTGAGTTCAATAGAGTTAAAGGAGAGTGTAGTGCTAACATACAACAAGCCCCATTAACATATTATTTTAATATAAAATAATTGGGCACTCAATTCATCAATTTAATCAGTTTAATCTGACCCGAATAAATTTTCAATTAAATTTCACCGTGGGCTCTAATAATTACGCTAATCATAATAGCGTAATCAATTTCGGGTTCTGTGGTCGATAAGGCCCTCAATTTAATTTCCAAAGCAGATTATTCAAACAGATATTCCTACGGTGAACAGATAAAATTTCAAAATCACATATATTCATATAATGGCACATAAAATCATGCTGAACACATAATCATACTCAAATTAAGGACCAATTAGCATACTACGGAATAGGGGTATCATAGTTGGGACCTTGGGGCCGAACTGATGCTCAGTGTGGCATTGTACTATTTGCCCCCGGCCGAGCACTGTTGGGACCTCAGGGCCAAACTAATGCTCGGTGTGGCTGAAGGATATGTGGTATGGCGGTGCTTGAGTTTGTAAGTGGGTCTTACTTAGGTCTAGGTTGGTTTTGAAAGAAAACAATTATTTGGCCCTACCTAGAGCTAAGTAAGATCGGTACTGAAGATTGTGCCCTTGTGTAGAACTGCTTGAGTCTGTTTCAACTTAGATAGCATAGGTGCATTTGAATGCGATAAAGGCATGAAGATGTGTCTTACTCAGGTCCAGGTTGGTTTTTAAAAACAATTGTTTTCCCCCACCTGGAGTTGAGTAAGACTAATGCTGGAAGTTTACTCCTGATAGAACCTGGGCATGCTTGTTCCAACTCTGTTTGTTTGAATCAGTACTAAAGTGTTGACGTGTTGGTACTTGAGGAATTCTGTGGATTCAAAGACGTTTACTTAAGATATGTTAGTGTGGTTTCCACCAAGCAATTCCACTTGGCTAAAGTCCAATTTAGTTGCCAAACATTATTCCACCAAGTAATTCCACTTAGCATGTTTGAGTGCTAACCAAATTTAAATTCCGTCCAGTCGTTCTGAAACTAAGTCCATTTGGGTTAAGACCAAAGTTAATTCCATTTGATAAACATCAAAGCTAATTCCATTTGGTGAAGACCAAAGCTAATTCCGTTTGATAAACATCAAAGCCAATTCCATTTGGTGAGGACCAAAGCTAATTCCCTTTGATAAACCTCAAAGCTAATTTTGTTTGGTAAGAACCAAAGCTAATTCTGTTTGATAAACATCAAAGTTATTTCCATTAGGTAAGAACCAAAGCTAATTCCGTTTGATAAACATCAAAACTAATTACAAGAATTTGATAAATTTGAGAGAAGTGGGGAAGCATTTGCATTGGTCAACAGATAAATGCCTTTACATTCTGATAGAGAAGGTGGGGGACAATTCTATTGCTAGTATTTCTTGAGATTTGCTACGTTCCAGGACCGAGGTATAGCTCTGCCATTAAGATCCTCTAGGTAGTAGGCTCCATTTCCAACGACAACTGTGACTTTGTAGGGACCTTCCCAGTTAGGCCTAAGTTTGCCCTCGCCAGGCACCTTTTTGTGATCCATAACTTTCCTCAAGACCAGTTCTCCTGGTGTAAATTGCCATGGGAAAACTTTTTGGTTGAAACTCTTGATGAGCTACTGCTGATACGCTACAAGTCTGATCAGTGCTGCTTCTCTTCGGCCCTCTGCCATATCTAGTGCTTGTGCACTAGCTTCCTCGTTACTGGTGCTCTCAAACAATTCAGACTGAAGGGTTGGGAGGCCGACTTCGAGTGGGATGATGGCCTCCATTCCGTAAGTTAGTGAGTAAGGTGTTTCCCCCGTTGATCACCGTGCTGTGGTTCGGTATGCCCATAGCACGTGGGGTAACTCTTTAACCCATTTTCCTTTGGCATGCTCAAACCGTTTCTTTACTCTGTTGATGATGGTTTTGTTTGAGGCTTCTGCCTATCCATTGCTTTGCGGGTACCCTGGAGAAGAGTTCCTATACTCGATCTTGAGGTCGGTACAAAACTTTCTGAAGATCTTACCATCAAACTGTGTTCCATTGTCCACAATCAGTACCCGCGGGATGCCGAAACGCACCACCACATTTCTCATAACAAACCGCTTCGTATCTGCCTCTTTGATATTTGCCAATGCCTCGACTTCAACCCATTTAGTAAAATAGTCGGTTGCTGCAATGAAGAATCGTCTGTTCCCAGTGCCTCGCGCCAATGGTCTGACAATATCCAGACCCCATTGGGCAAAGGGCCATGAGCTGGTGAGTGGAGTGAGAGTTTTGGCTGGCTGATGAATGAATGGAGCAAACCTCTGACATTTATCACACTTCTGTACGTACTGCTGAGCATCTTGTTGCATCCGTGGCCACCAATACCCGTGAGTGAGGGCTCGGTGCGCCAGCGACCTTCCGCCAACGTGGCATCCACAAATCCCATCGTGAATTTCGTAGAGAATATTCTCGACCAGATTTGGATGCACACATAGAAGATAAGGGCCAAGATAAGAGCGTCTGTACAGCTTCCCGAATGGTGAAATCCAAAACTAAGCTGACTTGTGTCTGACTTTGTTGGCTTTCTTTTTGTCTTCGGGAAGAGTACAAGATTTTAGAAAAGCAAGTATTGGATCCATCCAGCTCGACTCTACGTTGTTGCAGAGGACTGGAGATGCAATACTTGGCTCTGGCACGAACTCAACCCAAACTTTTCTAGCATCTTTGGTATCTACTGATGAGCCGAGACAAGCCAAAACATCAGTATGGCCGTTTTTGTCCCGACTAATTCGTTCCACTCATATGGATTGAAACTTTTTGAGTAAGTCTTTGGCCTTGCCTGCGTACATGGCCATTCTTTCATCCCGTGTTTCGTAGACCCCAGAAAGTTGGTTTACCACTAGTTGTGAATCGCAGAAAACAAGAAGCTGTTCTGCACTGAAGTGTTCGGCACTGCGTAAGCTAGCCAACAACGCTTCGTACTCTGCCTCGTTGTTCGAAGCCTTCTAACCGAGCCTGAAAGCCTGTTCCCAGATAAATCCTTCTGGTGAGATAAGTACTACTCCTGCCCCCGAACCTCGGCTATTGGACGACCCGTCAACATAGAGCTGCCAGATGTTTTCGATGAAGAGTTTCTAGGCTTCCGAAGTGCAGGGCTTTCCTTGTTCGTTGATGCGTGGCACCTGTGCCGAACTTGGGTTCCCTGGTTCGGTACTCTGGGTGGGAGCAAATTCTGTGACGAAATCTGCTAAGACTTGGGCCTTAATTGCTGTCCTGGGTTGATACCGAATGTCAAACTAGCCAAGTTCTACTGCACATTTTGCTGTTCTGCTAGAGAAATCGGCTCGGCTATATACAGATCTAAGGGGGAATTCAGTGAGGACATTGATGGTATGCCCCTGGAAGTAATGTTGTAACTTCCTCGAGGCGATAAACAGCGCGTAAGCTAACTTTTCCAATGGTAGATACCGTGTCTCGGCATGTAGTAAAGTCTTGCAAACGTAGTATACAGGCCTCTGTTCCTTGTTAACCTCTCGAATTAATACTGCGCTTACGGCATGATCTGAGACTGCTAGATAGAGGTACAGTTCCTCTCCTGGCTCTGGAGTGGACAGAAGGGGAGGTGTCCTGAGGTATTTTTTGAGACTTTGTAGTGCTTCGGTGCACTCAGAACTCCATTCAAATGCTGTCATTTTCTTCAAAAGCTGGAAGAAGGGCTTCATCCGATCTGAAGATTTGTTGATGAACCGATTCAGTGTGGCCGCCATTCCGGCCAGTTTTTATAGCTCCTCAGCTTTTGTTGGTACTTCAAGATCTTGTATTGCTTTTATTTGGTCCGGATCCACCTCAATTCCTCTGTGAATGACCATATATCCCAAGAACTCCCATGTTCCTACCCTGAAAAGCGCATTTCGAGGCATTGAGGCAAAGCTGATGGTTTTTTAAGATGTCGAAAACTTCTCTCAAGTCTGTAAGATGGTTTGTAACGAACTTGCTCTTGACTACCATATCATCTATATAAGCTTCCATGGTTTTTCCTAGTTGGTCCTTGAACATCCGAGTGACTATTCGCTAGTAGGTCGCCCCGACGTTCTTGAGGCCAAATGACATCTCTCTGTAGCAGTAAGTTCCTCTTGGAGTGATAAATGCTGTCTTTTATTGATCCGGACCAAACAGTGGTATCTGATGATAACCGCTATAAGCGTCCAGAAAACTCATACGCTCATGCCCTGCTGTTGAGTCTACTAGTTGATCAATGCGAGGTAGAGGAAAGCTATCTTTAGGGTAGGCTTTGTTCAAGCAAGTGAAGTCAACGCAAACTCTCCATTTTCCGTTCCTCTTCTTGACTACAACTGTGTTGGACAACCATTGCGGGTATTGAACTTCCCTGATTGCTCCTGAAGCTAGGAGTTTTTCGACTTCGGCAATTACTGCTTCGGTGAGCTCGACTGAGGATCTCCGACTTTTTTGCACAATGGGCTGAGCTGAAAGGTTGATGTTGAGCTTGTGGCAAGCAAATTCTGGGTTTAACCCTGGAGTATCATATGCCGACCATGCAAATACCTCTATATTTTCCCTCAACAGTTCCAGCAGCTGAAGTTTCTCATCAGCGCCTAGCGAGGTACTGATAAGGAAGTACTTTTCTGGGTCATCCTCTCTTACCAAGACTTTCTCCAAATCCTCTACCATCTTTTCCTCTGGGGTTCCCCCTACATCTTCCAAGACTGGCTGTTCGGCCACTTCTACCGTTTGTACCTGATTGCAGAGCTGCTTTGCCTTTAATGCTGCCATGAAGCAATGTATGGACGCAACTTGATCCCCTGAGATCTGCCCTACTCCGTGTTTCGTTGGGAAACGGATGAGCTGGTGGTAGGTTGAAGGGACTGCCTCCATTTGATGAATCCATGGGTGGCCAAGTATGGCGTTGTAAGGGGATGGTGTATTAATAACCAAGAACTCTATCTGGAGGGTTTTTGTTCCCGCCATGACTGACAACACTATTCTGCCAAGCGGCCATTCTGGCTGTGAATTGAAACCGACCAACGGGGCTGCTGCTGGGGTGAGGTGCTGCTTGGAGAGACCAAGCTTTCTGAACAAATCATAATACAATATGTCTTCTGCACTGCCTTGATCTACTAGGACTCGTTTTACGTCAAATCGTTTCCCAATTCCCATAGTTATATTCAGTGCATCAGTATGTGGGTTCTATATGCCTTTTAAATCTTTGCTAGTAAATGAAACAGTGCAAAAGGAGGATTTAGGTACTGTACGTACCTTTTTCGATGCAGGTTCCACTGACATGACCCTCTGAATTTGCACAGCCTTAGCGATCTCTTCTTTCAGTGCCTCATCAGATTCCTGAGTCGCTGTCCCGTGGATCACATTTATTGTCAACCGAGGTGGGTGCTCAACATTCGGTTCTGGTGGCGGCTTCCCCAGTTCGGCCACTTCCTTATCCTGATCAATGTAATCCCTTAGGTGCCCGGCTACCACTAGGTCTTCCAAGTATTGCTTTAGTGCCCTGCAACCCCTGTCTTGGTGGTAGGTGCATCTGAGCTTCTAATTGCGCCGAGCTGGATCTCCCAACATTTTCGGCGGCCAAACAAAGAAGGGCTCTCTCTTGATCTATTCCAAGATTCGACAGATTAGCTCTTTGAATACAGTCGCAATGGCTTCGTGGGATTTGGACTTATCCACTTCATTCACTGCAATTTCTCGATGTTCTCCTCGATCTGTTCTCTTATTGTGCCGAGTTGTTTGTTTTGCTGACGCTTCCTCGATGGGGATCAGGTCGTTCTCGAGGTGAGCGTACTGCTCAATTCTAGCACGCAAATCTTTCAAAGCTGTGGCCGGGCGCTTGGTAAGTGATTGTCTCAGCTTACTTTCCGGGCGCAGACCATGTTTGAAGGACATAACGGCCATCTGTTCACTGCACACATTTTTCTCCAGGTCATTGTACTCTTCCCAGTACCTCATAGCATAATTGCGCAGCGTTTCCTCCTGCTCCTTTCGGAGACCGAATAGTGTATCCGGCTCCTTCGGGATCTTAGTGTTGGAGACGAACCTGGCTAGGAACTCTTCGGAGAGCTGCTTCCAGCCATGGATCGATCCAACGGGGAGACGATCAAACCATCGAAGTCCGGTTTCTCCCAAGCTGGATGGAAAGACTTTACACATCAGTGCCTCATCTCGGTTCCATAGGGACATCATCTGTCTATAATGGCTAATATGTGTCAGCGGGTCCGACTTCCCGTCGTATGAAGTGAACTTTGGTGGGGTGAATTTCTTTGGAGGTCTTAAGGTCTCAATCTCCGAGGAGAATGGTGAAGAGACGAGCCTGTCTAGCGCTCGGTATTCTCTTTGGTGAACAGTACGGTCCAGATGATCTCGATGTTGTTTGTTCTGCCTATTACCAATCAACCAAATACGAAGGTCCTGAGAAGGGTAATCAGTTTGTTGGCTAACTGTCTTTTGCCTCTTGGCCCTTCTCCGGCGTGACCCACGGGTGTGACTGCTTGCTGCCTCACTCTGTACTGGGATAGGCTGGCTTTGTTGCCCAGACTCATTCCTGGGGAACTTCTTCACTGGTGGCTCCCTGGATGAGCTCCTCCGTCGCAAACGAGAGGGCTCCGCTTCCGTCTTCTTTTCCGTCGGATTGCCCAGCACCTTCTTAAGTTGGGCTTTCAACTCCTGTATCTCCATCCCCATGGAGTCTATGATTCGATCTCTATAATCCTTTTCCAGAAGAAAGTGATGAGAAGAACCTCCAGCGAAGGGTAATCGATGCTCGACGGATTCAGGGGTTCAATTATTGTTTCCAGTTTGTTCCTCCGGGACTGTTGGGAGTGCCAAACCTTTGTCCTTCATTTTCTTCGTCTGTGGAGTATGTGTCGAAGGCGGAATGTCCTCAATCCCCATCGCCGGAACTAAGTGCAGAGCTCAGAGATGAAGTGGTCCACGTTCACCGCACCAATTGTGCGTACTGGATTCCGCACTAGATGAAAGTGGATCGGGGCTCCGCACTCGGTTGGACTATCCAGGGACTGAGGTTCCTGCCACAGGAAACACCGTTAGAGCTGCCCGGCCAGGGTTGGTCGGATAACCCCTCCGGTGTGGGAATTAGCAATCGGAGAAAAAATGTATCGAGAGTTGAGTTTGTATCTAAGTGTGATTTTGCTTGGAATTGTTCAGTTACCTTCAATGTGAAGTTCATGTTATATATATAGTGTTCCTTGCTTGCTTCTCAAGGTGGGTTCATGGAGTTTGGATGCTGCTAGATGTTCTTTTAGCATTGCTCAAGGTGGGGGACCACCTGGTAATTGCCATTGAATGCATATACTCATTGTAGTCATGTTGATAACAAACCACATTCCTTTGATTCAACAACTTTCGTGATTCTAGGTGTAGGGGACTAGCTGAGGTAGCAACTTGCACATGCATACATTCACAACTTCCACGTTTCCTTGCGAGGTTTCCTCAGCTCGGTACCGCTGTGCCTCAGCTCGGCATCATTGTGCCTCAGCTCGGCATCATTATGCCTTGTCTTGGCCTTTTACAGGATCATTCATGGAGATGGGCTAATCCATTCGGATATCTTTGTATGGGCTCGGCCCATTTTCTGCTCGGCCCATAGGTTCAGTCTCGCAGCTCGGCCCATCTCAGCACCACGATTGAACTAGCCTTTCCACTGCGGGTTAGGCCCAAGTGCTTGAGGACCTGGGTGAATTGTTGATCATGAAGTTGGGCTCAATTGATTTGCCCATATACTCATCCAACTCATTTGGATTCGGACTTCAGTGGATTGGGCCGGTCCAAGGCTTGAATCCGACCCATTTCACATTTAGCCCCTTCACACACTTAATAAAACATTCTTCATTGAGACTAAAAGAACCTGTTCACAATCTCTCGATAAGCACTTGTCTTATTAAAATTTTGTAAGGACTTTACAGTTTGTTGCTGGCAGACAATAATTACATTTTTATCTCTTGAAGTGCTAAAAAAGCCAATAATACCGATTGGAGAGTGAGAGAGAGAAGGATTTCAGTGTTTGTGAAAAGGGTTAGGACAAATATAAGGAAAGGAAAAATAAATAGAAAAAGAAGGAGAATAAATTCGCTCTTTGCAACTATTACTTTGCCTCCATATTTATCTTCCCGTTGAAAAAGCATATCTTGCAATGGTAAATATATGTTTTTGCCATGGCTAATAAGCGGTCGCAAAATATATGGTAGCAAGAAATCATTTTTCTAGTAGTGAATGTAAATAATTTTACTTGAAATTGTTAGCAGTGTCACTTTATATATTTTTTTTCATCATATTTAAACTATCATATAACACTTATAACACTTGATAAAGCTAAATAAAGAATATGATTAATATAGCCAACCCCATTTGATTAACTAGAGACACAAGACTTAATTTGGTTTGATATTGGAGGAATTAAATAGAAATATTAGAAGTTTAAGAGAGGTGGCCTCATTTGACAACTTTTAATTTTAGTTAAAAAGTTAAAAAATTACTATAAATTGTCATGTCACTCTCTTTATTTTTCTGTATTTTTTTGGTAAGAAGTTAAAAAATTTCTAAAATAACATGTTTGATCTAGAGAAAAATTGAAGGGCTGAACTAAAAGAAAGTTGAGTCATTGAAAACTAGACCACGGTTAATGGAATTAAATGATAATTTACCTTTTTTTTTAAGTTAAAGTCTATAATTTATAAATAAAATCTAAAAATATTTCTCCCAACTCTTGATAATTGGTATTTAAAAACATTTTCAAATTATTTAAATTATTTTTTAATTGTAACAGGCAATTTTATACAATTCCTCTAAGTGAAAACTGAAAAAGTTATAAGCACTTTAAAATTAAATCTGTTTTTTATTATCAAATTCAAGTCATTTTAAAATGAATAAATTTATTTTTTAAAATTATGTTATTTTTTGTAATGATTTTAATTAACTTATTATAAAATTTTATAAGCAAAACTTTTAGGCTCCGTTTGGTAAGCCTCTCAAATTATAGTTTCACCCATTGATTTGAGTGTGATATTTGTTTTGAGTTTTCAAATTATAATTCTACATTCATTTCTCAAAACTCAATTCAAAACATAATCATTACTTTTCGAAACTCATAACCAAACACATAATTCAAAATTCTTTTCAAAACTCAATTCAAATCAATATTTTAATTTTTTCAATATTTTAAATATTTAAACATTTTAAAGAAATTTTAATTTTGTTAAGATTTTAAATATTTTAATATTTAAATATATTACGATTTTTTAATTTTTTGAATATTTTTAAATATTACGATTTTAATTTTTTAAATTTTAAAATATTTTATAAAAATAAATTCAAACTCTATTTTATAAAAATATTTTAAAATATTTTAATTTTTTTGTTATGTATTTGGTTACTATTTGAGTGTAAAGTTGTGAAAATAGTATGTAGTTTTGATTTATGTGTTTGGTTATGAGTTTTAAAAATAATTTCTTAATTGAGTTTTGTTTTATATGTTTGGTTATGATTTAAGTGTAGAGTTGTTTTTAAATTTAAAATATTAAAATTTAAAATTATTTAAATTTTTTGAATATTTAAATTTTTACGATTTAAATTTTTTGAATATTTATTTTAATTTTTTACTTATTAAATTTTTTAGATTATTTAAATATTTATGATTTAAATTTTTTGAATATTTATTTTAAAAAAAATTATTTCCTTTGTAGTATTTTTAATTAAAAAATTGATTAATGTTATTTTTTGTTAATAATAAATTTTTTTAATTGAATTTTAAAAAGAGTTTGACTATGAGTGTTAATCAGAATTTTCAATAGTGTGAAAGTAGTGTGTTTTGCTTTGAGTTACAACAATTTGAATTAAAAGTTTTGAAAACTCTTTTCAAAACTCATAACCAAACAAATTTTCTTACTTCACATGTTAAATCAAACTTTCAAAACTCAATTCCACATACAATTCAAAACTCAATTCAATACTCTATTCAAAAACCATAACCAAACAAATTTTCTACACTCAAATCATAATTCCACAACTCACAAACTCCAAATGCAACTCATACTCTCAAATCATATTTACAAAACTCTACCAAAAATAACCTTAATATATCACAATTCACTTACCTAATTCACAAAATTTTTCGTCAAAACAAATAAAATATCACGGTAATTTTTTATTTATCAGTATAAAGTGTAATGTAATTGAACGTTCATTCCACTATAGTATCTATTTTCATACTTAATTTATTAAAAAATATTAATAAATATATTGAAAATCATTCATCATGAATATTTTATAAAAAAAAACTTAAAAAATAATAATTTTATATTTCACTTCAGTGATGAATACTCAAGTAAAAGCATTTGCATTCACTGGAGAAGTTAAGGGGAAATTTTTTTTTATATGAGTAATGATAGCAACTCAAAAATTTTATTAAATGTTATATTAAATATTTTATATAGATATGAGACTCACATAAAATTTATATAATATAAATTTTATATTTATATAAAATATTTAAGTTCTGTTACATTTTTTCCTTTTGTATCCATTGAAAAAGTTAAAGAACACGCAAGCAATGAAACCAATTGGCTAAGTCGGAATAATGATTGGAGTATTTCAATCCATCATAACCCTTCAACCTAGGGATAAGCAAATGACTAGTTTGAGTGGATGAATACGAATTATGCATTAAAATAATTTAATTTAAATTTAATTTGAATAAGGACGAATTTAAATGGACTAGGTTAAAGAGAAAATTGGTTAAAAGGTCATTTTAAAGAAAGTGTAAATGTATGAGTATTTATTATTTTATTTTTTTTGGGGTGAGAAATACTCATTATGAAATAGTGTGGTGAGAAATATATTTTATTTCTAATTTTATCTTTTTAATTTTTATTGACACTAATCAGTTGAAATTTTTATTCTATATGTTGTAATTCTATTAGTGTGAAATTTCTATATATTGAAATTCTATCAATGCGGATTTTTTATTTGTTGAAAATAATTCTGTCGGTGTGAAATTCTATTCGTTCAATTTTTTTTATTAATTTTTTTTTATCTGTTAAAATGCTAAGCTAAACCAAATCCTATATGTTAAAATTCAAAGCCCAACCAAACCTTATCTGTTGAAATACAAGAGAGAAATTTGATCTATTGATTTGTTGTCAGTAGGTCAGATCATTTTTTAATCTATGTCAACCTGTTTGTGTCAATATTTGAGTCTTCAAATTCATTCACCCAAAAAAATCTGTTCAAATTGTTTTCCAAGTCAAAGAAGGGGGAATGTAGTCTAGTTTATGCGTTTTGTTCATCATGTTTTTGTTTAACTTTCACAAGCTGTTCAAATTTTGCAGAGTAAGATTCCAAATTATGATTCTTTTTCTTCCCCTTATCTCTCTTCTTTTTCTTCACGATGTCTTACTCAAACTTTCATTATTATGGCCTAAACTATCTAAACAAGAATTTGAATTTCTTATCATCAACTTGGTAGTCATCCTTGAATGCTTCCCCCAAAGCTATACTCTGTAACAATCTTAAGTTCATCCACCAAGATGTCATCATCACATGATTTGATTAATTCTAAACATAAATTTCTATAAAGATTGTAAGTTCTTGGAGCAAGTTAAAGGACTGGCCATGTTGGGAGTATATATAGGACCACCGCAAGGGACGTCGAATTTAAGGGAGACTTGCTTATAGATCAGGTACTCCGATGAACCAAACGTATCCAAACTAGATCTTCACTTCTTTAACAATGGCGACATGACCGATGAAGTTATTGTTGTTAGAGCATGTGTAAAGGTAAAGTCCTACATCGGATAAAGAATAAAATAATGGGTCCTAATATACATTAGATGGGCTCTCCACTTATAGGCTTGAACTTTTAAGTGGATATAAGTTCCAAATAATGTACGTTTGGCCTTAATATGGTATTTGTGGACTCTGGAGTTTCCTTATGATGAATTGGGTCGATGTTACTGTATACTTGTGGGCTCCTTGATTCCCCAATAACTGGTATCAAAATTGATGGTAGACGATTTATGGGCAAACTCTCCTGAAGCATTGATGTTGGTGGACTTGGGCTTGTACGGAAAACTCTTGATGAAGCAAGAAAAAAAAAAATCCATAGTGATTCTTGATGGAGTGAAATTCCTAGTGCACGTGGAGGTTAGACCACTACAAGGTGGCTCTCAATGGAGTATGGTGGCTTACGATTTAGTATGTGCGGGAAGGCTCAAGTTGGACTCGATGTTGGAGAGTTATAAATCAAGATTAATGGGAGTGCGTATGATCTACAATAAACCTGGTGATGATAGATCAGACTCGAAGGGGAGTAAGGCGAGGCCCGATGTTTGGTTCACACATGAAGGAGAGATTGTTAGAGCATGCATGAAAGTAGAGTTCCACATCAAATAAAGAATAAAATATATGGGTCTTAATATATACTAGTCAGACTCTCTACTTATAAGCTTAAGCTTTTAAGTGGATATGAGTTCCAAATAATGTATGTTGGGCCTTAATATGGCATTTGTGGACTCTGAAGTTTCATGGAGTTTATCTCTAATGAATTGGGTTGGTGTTGTTGTGCACTTGTGGGCTCTCTAATTCCCTAACGATCGTCGTATTTGTAGAGGCCTCAGATCTTAGCTCCATTGTTGGATTTGGAACTTGAAGACAAAGAAGACGTTAGAGATGCAGATCTAGACGAGGCAGTAGTTGAGGGTAGAAGAGCCACCAACAGAGGAGGAGGAACCGAGGCGGCGGCGACGTAGTCGTGGTGAGCCATGCTGGTGACGGAAGAAAAGATGAAGAAGAAAAAGAAAGGGAAAAGAGATAAACAAGGTTGAGGAGAGAGAACGGGTCTGGGGAACAAAAACACAGATCGAACAAAATGATATATATACCTGGGTAGTTTGGTTATTTCGCAAAAGTATGTCCTTATGGACATACTATTTTGAAGCATGAACTTTTCAGCAAAAGGAATTTAAATTTGGATTTATGGACTCAATCTTCTAGGTTAAATTGAGTAAGGATTAGATAAATTAATTCAATCAACTTAGGCCTCGTTTGGCAAGAGACTATTTTAGCCAATTAGCCAAAAAGTTACTAAATTAGCCAAAAAGTCAACAACCCATACCAAAAAGTCAAAGATTCTCTTTTCTCTCTACTTTTTGCACATCTTTTCGTAATTAGTCAAAAAGTCATCCCAAACATACAAGTTTTTTTTACCTACCTTTTTAGCCAAATAGTCAAAAAGTTACTAAATTAGCTTGTTCCCAAATGAGGCCTTATTTATTTTATTAAACTTTTTTTTTAATGATGGTAGTGGTAGAATGGTGGCAATTAGATTGTAGAATTAACCAAACACTCAAGTTTGATTTGCTAAAATTTCATTTGAAATTGAATCATTATGTAAACAAACTAAGTTTGAATACGTTTTAAAATCCGTGAACTTCTCAAGTCAAATTTTAAACAACTAAATACTTGGCTCTATTTAGTTATATGCACTATAAAAAATCAAATTCCTCGAACTCAATTCTTGATAGAATCAATTAAAGCTTAGTTAGATAAACACAAAAGGTAAAATCAAACCAAATTTGAACACATTTTGAAGTTTGTCAAATTTTCAAAAAAAGTTTGAATAACATATTACTTGAATTGATTCAACTTGTTTACAGCCTTAATGGTTGTTGTTTGTAGAGTGATAGAAGAGGACATAGTTGGGTGGTACAAGAGGTGGTGTCAATTTTATTCTTATTCCTAACCACTTAAACCATAATCTTCCCCCACTCTTACCACTGCTTGCTCCGGTTACCATCTTCCTCCCATTCCCAACTTCGGCCACTTTCATTTGTTCTTTCCTATCTCCAGCAACCTATCCTTATCTCCCCGCAACCCTTGAGCCTCCTCTTCACCCACTCCGATCACCCCTAGCTCTATCTCTATCCATCACCGCCCATTTCCAACCACTACTACTCATTTCCAGCCCATTTTCTTCTCCCCCAACACCCTAAACCCTTCATCCTCCTTCATTGACAGTCTTCACCCACTCTTTTCACTCTTCCACAATTCGCAAACACTTTCCTAACCACTACCACTCATTTCTAGCCCCGTTTCTCCTCCCCAACACCCTAAACCCTTGATCCTCCTTCATTGATAGCCTTCACCCCCTCTTTTCCCTTTTCCATAACCCCAAGCATAGAAGAGAGTGAGAGAGAGAGAGAGAGAGAGAGAGAGAGAGAGAGAGAGAGATTATTATGCCAAAGAAGAAGGGGTCCATATTGGGAGAAAGAGCTAAGGAGGTGTTCAGGAGTGGAGGGGTGTGGGGAGAATGGATAAGAAGTGGCAAGAAAGGGAGTGAGATGGTTAGGGGAGGACGGAGAAGAGGCCACGGGATTAAGGTGGTGGGTAGGATTGCAAGTAAAGTAGGGTAGGATTTAAGAGAATTGCGGATAATTTTAATATTAGGTGGGGTATCTAAGCAATTTCGTAAAATTGGAATTTTTGAGATATGGGTCTAAAGAATTTTGGTAAGGGCAAATAGTAGCACACATCCATTTAAACCTAATGTTAATTGAATTAGCAAGACATAAATCATTTAAACGCATTT
The DNA here is from genome assembly GCF_055761805.1 of Camellia sinensis. NCBI lineage: Eukaryota > Viridiplantae > Streptophyta > Magnoliopsida > Ericales > Theaceae > Camellia > Camellia sinensis. Next base: position 23,860,745 of record NC_138966.1, read on the forward strand.
ATGGGTTTGAACACCTTTAAACATATTTTAAATAGGTGAAATGAGATTAGTTCAGAATTTTTAGTTGAGTTGAGTCCCTTCACATACAACATGTATCTCTCGGTATAAGGTCAAGAGTTCAGATATGGTTTACACACAAAACTCTATCTTCTCTGTCTCCAATGTAAAATAAACAAATAAATAAAAATGGCAATTGGATTGTGTGTGTGTCGTCTCTATGCACTACATTCCAAATTGAGTGCATTTTTCTGGGTTATAGATCCGCAAAGCAACCACATCTCCATCTAACTTCCTCATCTCCCTTGAAGACTCTGCAATCATCATGCTTGTCATCGGCAATTAACAAAAGGAAAATTACACTAGATTGTTCCCAAATTTACAATCCAATGAACCATTTTCGCATTTAATAATTGACTAATCATACACATAATACACATAGAATAACTTCAATAACAAAATTCACTCACCCAATTATACAAACAGTTAACATATATATATATATATATATATATATACATATATAACAAATTTACACACAATCAGCCCTCTTCACACTGTTTTATATATATGGTAAATGTATACAGTATATATATTTAGTAGTCTAGGTTATATTTAATTATGGGGATGTTGTTGAGGAAGGCGGAACCGGACCTGAGAAGCCGGCGAGCGGACAGCAACGCCATGCCAACAGATACCGCCATGACAAATCTCAGTCTGGTGATGATGAGGAGCGAGTGCTTTGGTGGCTTTGCGAGACACGTCCCAAATCAAACTCGAGATCAATACTAGACCAACCATAATAGTAGACACAAGGAGCACGAAGATGCCATTGAAGCCCTGACCTGAGATCAATCCGTACGCTTTTATACCTGCAATCGCCACCAGGTACAGCGTCGTCAAATTCCCCGCCACCACATCGGAGATCGTCATCTCTACAATTTTTTTCTCTCTCTCTCTAGAATTCTCTCTCTGACTAGGTCTGGTGAAGAAGAAGTAAGCGAGAGTAAAGACTGAATAAAGCCCCAAATTCGGATTGGGGAAAAGAATTTATTGCTTCTCCTTGGGAATGCTGGGGCTTGGATTATCCTGTTATATATAATTATAAAATATATATATATATATATATATATATATATATATATATATGGAATATGATCTATGGAGTGGACATTACGATATTTTTTTTTAATGGTCCAGCTTATCTTTAGTTAGGGATTAAAATTAAATCATTCAGTCCAGTTTGTAGGCTTATTTTTAGATTTTGTTTTGATAGTTTAAACCGTTTAATATGTAAAATTTATCAAGTAATATATTCTTATAAAAAATCACGTTAATCGGATATTGATAGTTATTTGATCAGATTAATTTTATATAATTAAAAGGAAACGGTAAAAAAAAAAGTTAGCAAAAATCTGATTCGATCAAATAGTTATCGATCTCCGATTAACGTAATTTGTTACAGAAATATAATACACGACGAGTTCTACATATTTATCAATTCAAATTATCAAAAATGGACTAAAAAATAAGTCTATGAGCAAGACTAAACGGTCCAATCGTAATCCCAATTGCAGACCAGTTGGATCCTTTTTTTAAATAGAAGAATGGGTATTACGACATTGGATGCTCTCTTTTCACAGCCTTTGAACTTATCTTCATATTTTTTTTTTAAAAAAAAAAATTGAGTAAATTATATTTATTTTTTTTTAAAATTTAGAAAAAAATATAGTAAATTTCATAATTTTGACATGATTTGATTAATAATTTTTATAGTAATGTTAAATGGATTAAAATTAATATAAATAGTACAAAAATATAAAAATAAATAATGTAAAATACACATTTTTAGGTAAAATATATCACACTATTATGTTTTTATTCATATAATTAATAAATTATTAATAAAAGTAACACTAAATGTTTTATGAATTAAAATTTTAATATAATTATTTTAAAATTATAAAATTTATCATATATTTTTTTCTAAATCACAGTGAATTTTTTTTTTTTTTTTTTTTTGTGGGTACACCAGAAAAGAGAAATTTATTAATTTATTATTATTATAGGGAAAGGGATCAAATCAAAATCCACCTTGTTTATTCGAGCTACTAATGATTTTTGTTGTTTATTATCAAAATCCACCTATTGTTTATTATTACTCAGTAGAATTTTTGACAGCCATAGGCGTAAAGACACATGTTTCTAACTCGTCATTTGGATATTTTGACCTTGAGTACGTGGCTGTACAACAATCTTTTGACCCTCTAGTTTAGGCTATGTCTGTTTGCAGATTTGAGAAGCTGAACTGAATTGTTAATCCGTAAATTCCGTTTGATGGGCACGCCGGGCCCAGTCCACGGCCTTGGGTTCAGCCCACGGCTAGGTAGACTCAATCTGCTCTTGTCCTAGGCCTTTCAAGCAGTCGCACTATTAAAGCTCAGTGGTTGTGAGAAGTTAATGTTGGATTAGGACTAATGACATTCAGACACCTAGTAAGTAAGGAATTAACAATATAAGTAGACAAATATCTTATAAAGTTATTACATTCACATATCAGTTATTAAATGAGGCACCATAGCATTAAATGTGGCAAGATCCTTCACGCCGAAATATGCAGAATCACCATGAACGATGGTAACTAAGTTATAGATTTTCGGCCAACAAGAGAACTTGGAATGGATAAGGAAATGATGGGTAAGGGATACAAGGAAACTTTCGAGGTATGTTCAAGGATATATGATGGTATTCTTCCCCTTCTTCTTCTACTCTCTCTTTTACTTTAACCAATCATAATCAATCTTTACTTCTCTAAAAACTCCAACCTAACTTGATCATCGGAGGGTTCACGGGGAGAGACCACTCTAATCTTGGTACCTCTCATTCAGACCTTTTTGTCAACATGCGTCAAGGAATCAACCAGTAGACCCGTTAAAAGCGCGGATGAGTCTAACCCATCCTACATTGACAAACATTGCATTATCAAATCATGTTTGTTGTGATAAATTGATATACAAAAGAGTAATGCTAGGAATCCCAAATAAATTATTAAATTTTCTATCAAATCTCTTACATTGGTGTAGGACACACACACATGTGATTTGTGTGGGTCTCACACTCATGTGAGAGGTTTGATAGAAAATTTAATAATTTGTTTGGGATCCAAAGCACTTTCCTATACAAAAAGGGTGAAATTATACTCAAATAGGAAATTTAGGTTCAACTTTTGTTGTTGCTATGGTTGTTGTTGTTGTTATTTATTTATTTATTTTTTGTTCAGATTAGAGAATTTCGCTTAATCCTTAAAATTACGCTTTTAAAATGAAAATGACTCAGTTTAAGACACAGTTTTCAATTATAAAAAAAAAATGATGTGATTATTACAATTCAATCCTTTAAAATTAGATGGCTAAAAAGTCATTATACACTCATTTTATAAAAATAACAAAATAACTTCTTATATAATGAAATCTTTTATATAATTGCATATATTTAATTTTAACAAATTAATATCATCACATTAATGTATAAATAAATATAATTTATTTTACATTTTTAATTTAATATAAATAATTCTTTCACTCAATCACATCGTACTTAATTAATGTTTTGGTAATTTTTTTTTACCAATTGATAGGGAATTGATTACAATTATGACAAGAAAATTACAATAACTAGACAATTATTCAACAATACATAGCTAGAAGCCTAGTAATCATGGTAAGCAAGAGCTCATAATAGTAGAATAAAAAATTCAATTAGACAGAAAATTCTACAATAAAAGAGAAATAATTAATCTTTACATTTGAAAAGATCGACTGTTTAAATTCTCAAATAAATTTGTACAATGGTGCAACAAACCTGCTAACGTTTGACAATTCTAACTACCCATTATTCTAAGGTAGTAGAATTTTAATTAGAAAATGTGGTTTAAATTCATTTTAATTGTGAATTGTATCACTTGTAATTGTGAATTGTATCACTTACTAGTTGAATTAGACCACAATTTTATTTTATTTTTTTTGGTTAAAATTATGATCATCAATTTTGGCTACCTAGAATTATTGATTAATGTTGCCAGGACATCGCTCAACTTTATAATTTTTTTTTTAAAAGTAATTTTACAAATATAGTGAATTTTATTTTAATTTTTTGGCAAGGAAAGGATGAATTTGCAACTTTGTTTAATAAATGGATGGTAGGTACTTGGCCAGCCAATCTCAATTGATCGCTTACCTTCATTTATTAAATAATGCTTGTTGCTAATCATCCTATTACTCCAATTATATTTTGCGACCCAATAGAAAATATCACATAAAGTTAGTTATCGTTCTAGCAAACGAAATAATAATATTGATCAACGTTGTTTTTGCCCTAAAGCATATATAATATACAAAACCTTGAGTCAAAAAAGAAACAAATGATTATGCTAATTCAATACAAAAATAATTAAAAGAAATAAAATTATCAAAAACAACAAATTTGCGTTATGCTCAAATTTAAATATTAAAAAAATATTAGAAACACATCAAAATAGACCACGTTGTAAACAACTTCCTAAAATAATATTTTTCTTAAAATAAATTTTTCCTAAAATTATAAAATCACTGATTTGAAACTCTAAACGAAGGAATTTAACTAAATTTATTGTGCATCATCACTTTGATTTAAAACGTCGTGTAGATTGCAATCTCTTCACAAAAATTACATTTTTACCCTCAATTTGATCCTAAATTCGAATTCCTACTTAGCCCCGTAACATAGACGAGGCTAAATTATCGCACATATGTGAAATTTTACTTTTGCCGAGAATGCAGAATTGATGTATGACAAAATTAAAGCTAAGCCAAAGCTTGCGTTAGGTGCGAGAAAATAGCTGTTGCGTGAAGTTTCTTTCTTCAGCTACGGCTTCTTTTACTGTGGTGTGTTGTTTAATTTAATCATGGAGTTTGTTAGTGATGATGGGCTATTATTATCAACTGTCATCCTACATATTTTTAGCATAAATTAAATATATGCCATATGTCTCTCTACCCTTTGTAGTGTTTTTGATCTGACAATTCTAACTTAGTCAAAATCATGTTTGACTTAATGAATGAGATGCCTCTTTTTTATTAGGTAGTCTAATGTCTTGGATTTGAATTTTATTCACTGTGTGATACTTTTCTTCTTCTTTTTCTTTTTTCTCTTCAAAAAATCGTTTGAAAAATAAAATAGCTTGCCAATGTTAGATTCTTTGGCAATATATGTGCACCATGTACCGCCAACTGAGTTCTTCTAGTTGATTAATGGTTAAACAATCGTAGATTTTAGAGCAATACTATATCTACTAAATTTTAGCTTGTTTGAATTGTTTGAATTTGTACATGCCAGTTCTTCGGCCGATTCTTTAGAAATAAGGGTGACAGTTGCGGTTGATAAGGGTTGCACCGGTTGTTCGAACGATCATTCACCTTACAAAATTTGAATAATTCAAACAAACTCAAATTCAATGTACCAATATTTTTTTTAAGTTTTATTAAATTATTTTTTCTCTAAATGATGAATCTGAGTTCCAGTTTACCTAAAATAAGGGGAGAGCCTTAGCAACACTAGTATGGTTTTAGCCGAAGACATGATTAAGTCAGGCCCTTGCTATCACAATATACTTTATATTTGTCTTTAGTATTAAACATTTATCTCAAGAGACAGAGTAAACGTACATATACATATAGACGACAAGCACGTCCTTGAAGAGAGTCCCACATTTCCTTTTTCTCCGAGCCTTCCACGTGTCTTTCATTTCTGATAGTAGTATGATAGTAACAACTTTTGTTGGCTTATGCCGCTTGAGTCTAATTGTTTGTCCTTCAAGTCTTTATCTTTACATAAAATTCCCAAGTCAAGTAATGTATTTCGGCCATGATTAACTTAACAAGTGTTGATTATGATTTAGTTCAACTCCTAAACTTCTGCAGTCGTAGCCTCAGTTCTTCCTACTGACCTATTCTTACTAATATATCCCATTTCTACTAGATCTGAATCTCAGAGTGGATCAATGGCTAAAATTTTTATTTTATTCTCCTTTAAATCATCTCTAAGTTTTAGGTCATATAATTATGTGATATATCTTAGACAATGGGCTACACAAATACCCAAACAATTGACGGAATGAAGTCTCGGATATCTTGGAAAAAAAAAAAAAAAAAAGATTGGCTAAATCTTCTCATTGGTGGTTCCACCTATGGATTTGGAGTTGTACTTAGGGCTGGGCAAAATATTGCACAGTCTGTTAAAACTGCACTGATCTGTATCAATTTGTACCGTTTTAATCTTTAATTGTGATTTAAACTTTAAAATTTATAATTCACCTTCGAAACCGCTCCGCTCCACTATAGTTAATACATATATATTTTTTAACCTCAAATGATATATTAAAGTAAAAATGAGTGTATTTGAGTTGATATCCCGATTGTTTTTCTGTTGATGGAGTTGCGAGGCCATAAAATTTATTTTCACTTTGATATTCTACATGTTTGTTTGTCTGTGTTTGTCTATTGTGAACAAACATAAAGAAATTTGTACACAAAGTCAGAGAAATTCTTTGTGAACAAAGTAAGAGAAATTTAAATTTTCTCTAGATTTCTTTGGTTTGAATTCAAATAAATTTCAATTTTTTCTAATTTGAACTCAAAGAAATTCTCTGCACGTAATTTTTCTAGATTGAAATTTTTTTGAAAAAATATTGAGGGAACTTAGTTATTATGAAAATATTACACAAAGCATAAATGACATGTAATATTATACAATCTCAGACCTTTTTTTCTAGTTCAAACCTAGAGAAATTCTTGCAAAAATCAGAGAAATTCTCTGGAAATAGGCTGGAATCAAAGAATTTCTTTGACCTTCCCAGATGGAGAGAAATTCTCTGGATCGATATTGAGTGACCTTAGATATTATGAAAATATTAGATGCCCGAGACCCTAAAAAAAATTCCCTTAAAATTATGTTTTTAAAATGAAAATGACTCAGGTAAAGACACGGTTCTCAATTAAAAAACAAAATGATGAGATTACAATTCAACCTTGTAAAATTGGATGGCTAAAAAGTCATTATACACTCAGGTGGTATTTGTTTTGAGGGATTGAGGCATGAGATATAGACTAATGGCTTATACGGACTAATAGTCCATTGTTTGGTTCAAAATTATTGTTCCGAACTATTAGTCTCAAATATATTGGACTATTTGTCCCATGGGAGAGGGGGGTGGGGACATAAAGACGGGGTGGGGGATAAGGGGGAATATGAGATTAGGTGGTGAAATGACTATTTTGACCTTCTACTATTTAATTATATATTATATTTAGTAAAATTCAATAAAATTTAAATGTCTCAATTTAAAAATAAAATAATTTTATTTAATTTTTATTGATGTTTTATTTATTTAATTTTTCAAATAACTTTTTATAGATATTTTTATTGATGTTTTATTTAATTTCATTATTTAAATTTTAATAGATGTTTTATTTAATTTCATTATTTAATTATTATTATTTTTTAAAATAAATTTATTTAAAATTTTAATTAAAAAATAACATATATTTTTATTGATATTTAATTTATTTAATTTTTTAAAATAAATTTATTTAATTGTGCAAAAAATAAAATAAAATAAAATTTTATATAATATAGCTAAAAATAATTAAAATATTAAAGATATGTTTAATATTGCTATTACTTAGTAAAATAATTGAAAAGGATAAAATAGTCATTTGAGCATTTACCATTCTCCATAATATCCCAAACAAATATAGGATTTAATAGAATAGTCCAATCGTAACATCTAATCTCATGACTAAATAAACATAGGACACAAATTCAGTCTAACCAAATAGTCTGGTGACAATGTATCCCAGTACTAACAGTCCGGTGAATTCTAATCCCCTTTTATCCAGTTCGTCCAAACAAACACACCATCACTTTATAAAAATAACAAAATCACTTCTTATATAATGAAATCTTTTATAGAATTGCATTTATTTAAACTCAACTAATTAATATCATCACATTAATAAATAAATAAAATTTATTTTTCACTTTTCAATTTAATTGTAAATAATTCTTTCACTTGATCACATCGTACTCAATTAATGTTTAGTAATTGTTTTTTACCAATTGATAGGGAATCGATTACAATTATGACAAGAAAATTACAATAACCAGACAATTATTCAACAATATATAGCTTGTACGGGAAAGAAATAATTCTCCTCGTATAATCCTGTTGATTAAGTCCGTGCTCCTCCGTACGACGTCGCTTTGTCACCTGAAAACACAAACGTGAGCTAGCCGGCGGGTGTGTGCCGGAAACCTCTCCGATGCCTAAGTCAGCAAACTTGACAAATAGACAAAGCTCAATGTATTCAGAAAGCAAAATTGTGTGTTGTGTTTTTTGTGTTACCTCCTCCAAGGTGATGTTTGTGAGCTTTTATAGGTTTTGAGTGGCACAATCCTAGTAGGACTTTTATTCCTCCATGCAGAGTCCTCCTAGGATTCATACTCCTACAGGATAATGCTTATCCTTTAACACCCGCCCCACTGCTTAAACCAAGTGGGATGGTTTTCACCATGGCCGAACTACCATACGACCGAGATAAACCTGGCTATGCTGAGCCACAGAGTAGGCCGAACTATCCTTAGTTCGGTTCTTCCGTTTACTCTTTCCTATCTCGGCTTTCCATGTAGAACTCATGGTACGGTTTAGACCGAACCAACGATTCGCGACCGGTATAACTCCAAGACCGGTATAACTTCAAGTTGCTTCCAGACCGAAGTAGCTTTACAATTCCTGAGCCGAAGTAACTTCATCTCTTTTGGCCGGAGTAACTTTATCTCTCTTGGGCCGGAGTAGCTTCTCTGCCCTTTTTACCCAATCCTTCGTACTTTGGGCCATAAAGTCCATCTCATAGCTCGGCCTAATTTTTATCAAAAATTACCCTCTCAATTGCCCCTTAATTCCATCTGTACAGCATGATTGGGATTACCTGGTGACCAATCGAGCTAGCGCTTTTAAGCCTTTCCAGCCGAGCTCATTTCACTCCGGCTCTACTCGTTCGGTCAAAACGTCTCTTCAATCATAGTGACTGTAACGCTTCACTTTCTAATGACACGTGGCAGGCTCTGATAGGCTGAGGACGGATGTCACGCCGTCTTCGTACTTCGTGAAATTTGAACAGTCCTGCCCTTTTTTCCTTTCGTCCTTTTCACAAAACAACCCCTTCTATATTCTGGATTACCACTCGACTATCACTCTCTTCTCTCTCCTTCTTGTGTTCTTGCTGTTCTTCCGTTGCACTTGAAGAGACTGTGACTTTGCTGCCATTTTTCCCTCTTTAGCTTCATCTTCCTCTGGTAAGCTTCAAGAAACCTGCTTTGCTTTTCTTCTTTCTGCTTTCTATGTTTTTACGAAACATGCTTGTACATTTTTGTTTTTGCTTCTGAACTTCCATGGAAAAACATTAGCAGAACCCATGTGTGTGAACTATTCTGTAGAAAACAAGTTTTGGATCCAAAATCATGTAGCAACCGAACTAGGATACTGTTTGTCCTACATAGGTAGATCACTTTGGACAATAACCGAACTAGAACTTGTAGAAATAACAGTAGTTTCAGTAGGTTGTCAACTCCCGAATCACTCTGGCCAAGATAAGCTCATTGAACGACGTTTAAACCCATTAAAATTGGAACCTCGTTCTTAAACCGGGCTAGGCCTTGGGGCTAAGCCAGCTTTCCTAGTTTTTTAAACCAAACTCAGAAAGCTGCCTCATAGAGGCTCAACCGGAGTAACAAAACTCATAGTTCAACCGATTTATGCCTTTGGGGCTAAACCAGCTTTCTTAGTCTTTTAGACCGAACTCAGAAAGCTGCCCTTAGACGATGAACCGGTCTAAAAATTGATTCCAAAGCCAATATGCCGAGATATTTGCCAAGGTCTGGCTAATAAAAACCCTGCTCAAACCGAGCTACCAATCATTTTTGCTGAACCGAGATAGAATCTGTCTATAAAACCGAAGTAGGGCTCTTTTACCTTGCTTTTAATTTGTAGCACGGTCCTATGATCTGTGCTTAACCCCTTTGTTTTCTACTTTGCAGACTTAGGTTGCCCAGGCACTCCTCCGTGTGCTCAACCGAGCTACTGAGCACATCTTTTGCACCGATATAATTTATTCTTAACTTATTCCTTAAATGGGGAAGTATAGGTACCTAGTAGACACTCCAGGCGGCTTAGCCGAATTCAGGAAGGACTATAACATACCTGATGATGTCCACCTGTCTTTAGCCGAAAAAGATGTCATTCCCTGGGATAACGAAGGCTTCGTCCCTTTTACCCTTCTATCCATAATAGAAACCGGACTACGGTTTCCAGTTCAACCATTGATTTGCGAGTTTCTTAGGCAAACTAGACTATGCCCAACCCAACTATCTACCAACTCCTACCGCATCATCATGGGAATAGCCGAACTGAACCGCCAAGCCGGACTAAACCTTGGCCTGGCCGAAATCTTCCATCAATATTCCATCGGCTCAAAAGAAGATGGGTGAGTCTATTATCTTAGGATACGCCGCCGTCGAGAGAAGATAATAAAATATACACCGGACAAAGACTTAAATGACGACGATTTTTTCTGGGTGTCTGGGAACTTTGAGGATTTTCAAGCCCAAATTCCTGGCCGACCTATAAATTGGAAAAAAGGAGAACCCGGTAATTTAACTTCGGTCTTCTTCCTTGCATTTTTTTTTTTCCGGTTTGTTAGTCTATCAACCGAACTAACAGTTCTTCTTTCGCAAATTCTGCCCACCTTCATTCCTTATACAGCTATCCAAACCTTGCAACTTTGCGAGCCGCACTACGATATCCTGAACGTAGTTGGGCCAAATTGCTGAAATTCGAGCCGACCTACCGATATAGTGGTCGCCGGAAAGCCAGAGTAACTGACTTTCTTCTTGAAGAGGCCCCAGAACCGGACCCATCCTTACCTGAGATTAGACTAATCCCACTAACAGCTGAAGAGGAGATGGCAAAAAAGAACAGAGTCATGGCGCTATTAACCGAGACAACCAGGCCCGAAACAACGCCACCAAGCCAATCGCAGCCTGCTGTTGTGGCCCTTCATTCCCAACAGCCGTCCTCTTCCCGCCGAACCAAGCGCGCCCGGACTGCCGAAACCGAACGAAGTTTGGTTGATGAAGAAGAACCTGCTCTTCTACGGAGCTTGCCACCGAGCCCCCAACCGGAGTCTTCTGACCGAACTATCGGCAGCTGGCTACCAAAACTTACTTTCAACGACCGAGACATCCAGGACTCAGACTCGGTTGTTGTTGAGAAAGACCACCAGTTGGCCTTCAACCTGGCCAAGAGTGTGTGCCTCGCCAAAGACATGGAGCACCACCAAAAACAGTTAAACACCGAACTGAAGGCCATCCGGTCCTCAACAAAATCCATGATTCTGGTAAGTAACTTCGGCCGTCTCTGTCTACTTTCTTTTTTCAACTTTTACTTCGGCTAAAGGGAAATCTTTTGCTTTGTCAGGCCATTCAGAAAAACAACGTCAACTATAGGAAGGTGGTAGAGCTTAGGAAAATAACAAGGCAAGCCGCGGCAGAAGCTGAAGCAAAAGCGACCGAGCTAGAGGAGGCCAGAAAGCAAATGGCCGAGCTACAAGCTGAGATCGGCAGACTGACCGGACTGGTTAGTTCGGCCGAAGCAGAAAAGCAGAAGGTTGCCATTGCTCTAAAGGACAAGTACCTGCGCGAGCTGGTGAAGCTTGAAAAGAGAAAAGATGCTGAGATAAACCAGTTGAAAGAGAGCGCAAAAGGAGCCGAAAAGAAAGGCTTCAAGAAGGCAGATGATGTATATGTTAAGCAGTGTGAGGCCGCCAAGGAACTGTTCTTTAAGTGCGGCTGGAGGGGAGCCGTTGAGAAGCTCGGTCATGATCCACAGACCGAGGTTTTCAACCCTCCAGCCTACTTCATACCGAACTCCCTTATGGAGTATGCAAATGCCATGCAACAGCAGTTTCTTGAAGGCTCAGATTCTGAAGAAGACTCTGCCTCTGAGGATACTCCGGTTGTCAATGTAGATCAGGCAGTTCGGTCGGAGCCCATAGTGGAAGATCTAACTATTGAACAACCAGGTGAAACCGTGGTTCCGATCGAAACCACTCTTGTGATTGAAAACGAGCTCCCGCCTGAAACCGGTCTTCATGTTGATGTCGATGCTGCCTTCGACGCCGAAATTGAAGATCTTTTCTCTTGATTTTGCACTTTTTCTCTTTTTTTGTTACCTTTTGTCTTTGTAACCGGGCTATGCCCCTCTGTAATTGCTTTTCAATGAATGAAAATTTTGTTTGAACTTTTATTCCTGTTTTGATTTGTATGCTTGCACTTGTAATGTCTTCTATTATTCCAACTGCTATTCCGGTTTTAAATGGTTAAACTAACTATGCTTACCAGCCAACCACTCCCTAGCCGACATAATTACTTCGGCTGAGGAGTACTCAGAGTTGGCTTTAATCCAGCCAACCATTCTTCGGCCATATCCATACTTCGGCTGAAGAGTACTAAGAGTTGGTTTAATCCAGCCAACCACTCTTCAGTCATGCCCATACTTCAGCTGAAGAGTACAAAGAGTTGGTTTAATCCAGCCAACCACTCTTCAGCTATACCTATACTTCGGCTGAAGAGTACAAAGAGTTGGTTTAATCCAGCCAACCACTCTTCAGCCATACCCATACTTCGGCTGAAGAGTTCAAAGAGTTGGTTTAGTCCAGCCAACCACTTTTCAGCCATACCCGTACTTCGGCTGAAGAGTACAAAGAGTTGGTTTAATCCAGCCAACCATTCTTCAGCCATACCCATACTTCGGCTGAAGAGTACAAAGAGTTGGTTTAATCCAGCCAACCACTCTTCAGCCATACCCATACTTCGGCTGAAGAGTTCAAAGAGTTGGTTTAATCTAGCCAACCTCTAAGTTTGTTTTTTCCAGCTAACTTAGAACAATGTTTGGTTATTCCGATCAAACGTCCTGCAGCCTGGATCCTTATCCTGGGCTTAGGAAGGGTGTTGGTTTATTCCAGCCAACCTCTAAGTTAGTTTTTTCCAGCTAACTTAGAATAATGTTTGGTTATTCCGACCAAACGTCCTGCAGCCTGGATCCTTATCCTGGGCTTAGGAAGGGTGTTGGTTTATTCCAGCCAACCTCTAAGTTAGTTTTTTTCAGCTAACTTAGAAAAAAAAGTTTGCAATATTCCTGTCTTCACTAAAGCTAACTTTTACAAAGAACAACTCATGCTGAAAAGAATTGATTGTCTTATTGAAGAAAAAGAAAATTACATATGTTTGAAAGAGAAAAAGTTAAAAATAAAACAACTTGAGATTGGCCGTGTTCCATGGCCTAGGGATTGCTTTGCCGTCCTTGTCTTCTAGGTGGTATGCCCCTTTGCCTGCTAACCCAACCACTTTGTAAGGACCTTCCCAGTTTGGCCCTAACTTGCCATCTCCTGGTACCAAGGTGTTTCCCATTACTTTGCGCAGTACCCAATCGCCGATCTTGAATTGCCTTGGATGTACCTTTTTGTTGTATTTTCTGATTAACTCTCGTTGGTATGAAGTAATGTGAACCAGTGCTTTTTCTCTTCTTTCTTCTGCAAGGTCGAGTTTCAATGCTATGGCTTCTCCATTTAAGTCTGGATCAAAATTTTCGCTTCGAATTGTGGGGAGGCCAACTTCTAGTGGGATTACTGCTTTCATTCCGTAGGCTAAGGAGAATAGTGTTTCTCCTGTTGATCGCCGAGGTGTGGTGCGGTAAGCCCATAAAACATGAGGAAGTTCATCTGCCCACTTGCCTTTTACTTTTTCTAACCTTTTCTTCAGTCCATCCAAGACGACTTTATTTGATGCTTCTGCTTGGCCATTTGCTTGAGGATATGCCGGTGTAGAATTGTAGAACTCTATCTTGTACTCTTCGCAAAAGCCTCTGAAGATTCTGCCGTCGAACTGAGTACCATTGTCTGAGATTAGGGCCTTTGGTATGCCAAATCGAGTGATGATGTTTTGCCAGACGAACTTCTTCACATCTTTTTCCTTGATTGATGCCAATGCTTCTGCTTCCACCCACTTTGTGAAGTAGTCTGTTGCCGCGAGAAAGAACTTCCTGCCGCCGGGTGCTGTTGGAAGTGGTCCTACTATGTCCAAGCCCCACATTGCGAAAGGCCATGGGCTAGTCAATGGTAGGAGTTCTCTAGCTGGTTGATGTATTTGATGTGCGAATTTCTGGCATTTTTCACACTTCTTCACATATTTTTCTGAGTCTGCCTGCATATATGGCCACCAATAACCTTGCGAAATGGCCCTGTAAGCTAGCGACCTTCCCCCTTGATGGCTTCCGCACACCCCTTCGTGTATTTCGAACAAGAATGCTTCCACTTTGCTGGGATGAACGCACTTTAGGTAAGGCCCTGAGAATGACTTCTTGTATAATGCCAAAGATGGAGATAGCCAAAATCGCTGCGACTTCGCTCTTATTCTGTTGGCTTCTTTTTTCTCTTATGGTAGGATGCTGTCTTTTAGGAACAGGATGATGGGATCCATCAAAGAGGGGCCTAATTCTGCGCAACATACCTCTTCTGCTTCAGGGTCTTCTATACTTGGTCTTGGTAAGTAGTCGATGAGTAATGGATGAGGGATGGATGCATCTGCCATTGAGGCAAAGCCTACTAGTTCGTCTGCTCTGCTGTTTTCCTCCCTGCCAATTTGTTCTATCCTCACAACATCAAACTTCTTGATCTCTGCTCTGACCAATTCTTGGTACTTGGCCATTCTGTCATCTTTTGCTTCGTAGTCGCCAGAAATTTGATTTACCACCAGCTGTGAGTCACTGTAGACCATAAGTTCGGTGGCCTTCATGTAGTATGCTGATTTGAGTCCTGCGAGAAGCGCTTCGTATTCTGCTTTATTGTTTGATGCTAGGAAGCCAAGGTTGATTGCTTGCTCTACAACTAGGCTGTCTGGTGAGATGAGGACTATGCCAAGTCCTGCACCATGTCGGTTGGATACTCCATCCACAAAGAGTTTCCACATCTCACCAACGAACAACTTCTAGCAAGTGGAGGGGTCAGATGATGTCGTGGGGTCAAGAATGGTGTTTTCTTCAAGGTCCATGCTTACTGTCTGCCCCTCGCCATCTGATTGTACTATTGGTGAGCCTTGGTTTGTTTCTTCCTTGTTGTCCTTAGTCTGGTCTGCCTTGGAGTTTGACTGAGTACCTTCTACTAGGGGTTGCGCTATTTCGGCGTTAACTTCCGTCCCTTGTTCGGTTGTGTCAGTTAGGTCGACTGGGCAGATATGATGACTTCCAGGAGTAAACTCTGCGACGAAGTCTGCCAGAGATTGGGCTTTTATTGCGGTCTTGGGTTAAAATTTGATGTCGAATTGTCCCAACTCTACTGCCCACTTCAAAATTCACCTAGAAAAGTTCGCCCTCTCAAACAAAGCTTTTAGTGGGAAAGCTGTGAGGACGACTATGGTGTGGGCGTGAAAGTAGTGTGCCAATTTCCTAGAGGCCATCATCAAGGCTAATGCCAGTTTTTCCAGTGGCAAATACCTTGTTTCGGCTCCCAGCAATGTCTTGCTGACATAATAGATGGGTAAGTGTTGAATTCCTTCTGCACGAACCAACACTGCGCTAACTGCGTGCTGAGAGACTGCCAGGTACAAGAAGAGTTCTTCATCAGGTACTGGGGTAACAAGCAGTGGTGGGGAAGACATATACTCCTTCAAGCTTTCCAGAGCTTGGTCCCATTCTTCGTCCCACTCAAACTTGGCCTTTAAGGCATGGAAAAATGGTCGTAGTCTATCTGACGACCTGCTTATGAACCGGTTGAGTGCAGCCGCCATGCCGGTGAGATGCTGCACTTCTTTTACTGAGTTTGGTCTCTCCAAATCCTGGATTGCCTTGATCTGGGAGGGGTCTGCTTCTATACCTCGGTTGGTCACAAGGAAGCCTAGGAATTTGCCAGATCCTACTCCGAATGCACATTTGGACGCGTTGAGGCGCAATTTGTGCTTCTTCAGGATCTCAAACATCTCGCATAGGTCCTTAAGATGGTCATTCTTATTCTTGCTTTTGACCACCATGTCGTCGATGTAAGCCTCCATTGTTCTGCCCAACAATGGTTTAAATATCTTGGTGACCATCCGTTGAAATGTTGCCCCTGTGTTTTTCAGGCCAAAGGGCATGACCTTGTAACAGTATAGTCCTCTTGGAGTTGTAAAAGATGTGACCTCCTGGTCTGGCTCATGCATGGCGATTTGGTGGTAGCCTCTGTATGCATCCAGAAAGCTAAGTCGGTTGTGTCCCGCCGTTAGGTCTACCAATTGATCTATCCGTGGTAGAGGAAAGCTGTCTTTTGGGCACGCCTTGTTGACTGTTTTGTAGTCGACGCAGACGCGCCACTTGCCATTCTTCTTTGGCACTACTACTGTGTTGGAGATCCATCTTGGGTAGTGCACTTCTCTAATTGCTCCTGCCTCCAGCAGGTTACCTACTTCTTCTGCTACGATTTCGGCGTGGTGAAGTGCCGATCTGCGAGTGCGCTGAATGACTGGTCTGGCGGATGGGTGGACATTGAGCTGGTGACAGATGAAGTTTGGATCAATGCCTAGCATGTCGTAGGGTGTCCAAGCGAACACTTCGATGTTAGAGGTCAAGAACTCCAAGACCTCTAACCTTTCAGTGCTGGACAACGACGAACCGAGCAAAAAGAACTTATCCGGGTTCTTTTCATCTATGCTTACTTCTACCAGGTCCTCTACTGCTTTTTGATTCGCTGCCTTGCCGACATCAGCGAATAGCTCATTGCTCTCAGGCTCTTCTACTGAGTGAACATATCCTTTGGCAGTGCGGCTGCCATTCACAGTGGCAAAGCATTGCTTTGACATGATTTGATCTCCATAGACTTCTTCAATTATACCGGTGTCGTTGGGGAACTGCATGACTTGATGGTAGGATGACGCCACCGATCGCATGGCATACAGCCATGTTCTGCCCAAGATGATGTTGTAAGTGGAGGGGACCTTCAATACCCAGAACTTCACTTGTTTTGTCACGCTTCCTGCTCTGACTGGAAGAATTATTTTGCCGACGGGCCATTCTGGCATGGAATTGAACCCAATTAGGGGAGATACGGCAGGTGCCAAGTCTTTGTCTTGTAACTTCAATTGTTTGAATGTTTCGTAGTACATGATTTCACATGAACTACCCTGGTCAATCAGAATCTGCTTGACGTCAAAATCCTTAACTCGGAGAGTGACGACTAGGGCATCATTGTGAGGACAGTATATTTGATCCAGGTCTTTATCCGAAAAAGACACGACGTTCGTTGCCTCTGTCTTCCCTTTCTTGGTGGCAGGTTGGGCACTTAGCACCTCTCTAAAGTGCTCAGCCTTTTTGATTGATCCTCTGAGCTCGCATACACGCTCAGGTTCAAAAACTCCATGTATGACATTGATAATGCCTTGAGGTGGAGCATCGATTGGCATCCCATTGGGGTTATTATGGTCCTGGGGGGCTGGCCGCGTCCCTCCTTCAATGTATTTGTCCAAGTGACCTGCCGCCACCAACTCTTCCAGGTGCTGTCTCAATGGTGTGCAATTCTCAGTTCGGTGCCCCTTTTCTTTGTGGAAGGTGCACCGTGATCTTTCGTCATAGTCTTTCTGAGCTTCTCCCAGTTTGGTTGGCCACTTGACGAAAGGTTCATCCCTTATTTCGCTTAGAATCCGATATATCGGTTTTTTGAACACCGTTGTTATGGCAGTGCGGATTCTTAACCATCTTTTATCAGGGTCTTCTCCGTTATCCCGTTTGCCACGTCCATTTCTGTTCTGACGATCTACTGTGTTGACCTTTGCTGAGGTCTTCTTTTCTAGTACTGCGGTCGCACCAGATTTTGCTTTGGCACATGCGCCATCCTCTTCTACCCTGATGTGCTGGTGCACTTTTTCCATCAGGGCTTCCATGGTGAGGGGTGGCGTCATGGTGATCGAGTCCCTTAGTCTGTTCCCAACTGGAAGGCCTCTTTTATACTGTGCAATGGCGAGATTGGTGGGGCAGTCCCCAATCTGATTGAATGTCTCCCAGTAGCGACTGTTGTAGGATCTTAGGGTCTCTTTATCGCCCATGTCGATGGAGAGTAGCTGGTCGATCTCCACCGGGGTTTTAGTGTTTGTTCGGAACCTTGTTACGAACGCTTCTGCCAATTGTGCCCAAGAGGCTATGCTTCCCTCAGGAAGTTTCTCGAACCAAGTCAAGCCTAGGTCGCCAAGGCTAGACGGGAAGAGTATGCACATTAAGGCCTCGTTTCGCCTGTAAACGGCCATGACTTGGCGAAAGTGGCTTAAGTGTGAGTACGGGTCCGTCTTCCCTTCATATGTAGTGAATTTCGGCTGAAGGAATCCTGATGGTAGGGGCGCCTTTTCGATCGCTGGAACAAACGGCGAAGTCTACAGCCTTGCTAGTGCTTTGTCCGTTGGTTCGTAGGCTGGGCGCGGTATTGGCATTCCAACCTCGACGCTTCCATGCGTCCGAGGAGCCAACCGCTGTAAGGCAGAAACTCTGTGCGGATCCCGCGCCCTGGCATCCTCCTTGCATCGTGCTTTCTCTTCGAGCACGGTTTGTAAGTCGGATGATCTGGGTAATTCCGTCTGTCTAGATCTAGTTTGATGCGAATGAGAGGGCCAGTATGTGCTTTCTTCAGTGTATGATCTTTCAAACTTCGTCCTCTCAGACTTGGAGTGACGAGTTCTGGAAGACCATGATTGAGTATCGCCTGTCCTGAGGCTTCTACTCTCTCCTTGTGAGGGTGTAGTATTCCTACTACGATTTTCTAAGTGGCGAGGGGGCGTCTTGTTTTTGCGCCCCTCTCCTGTCGCCACTTCTTTTTTCTTCATCTGGCGTTTCAAGGCCTCCATGTCCGCCGCCATCTTTCTTATCAATTCATCTTGCTCTTTCACGCGGTCTTCCAGAGCTTGAGGGTCAATCCTCCGTCTTTGCCTGTCAGGACTTTGTGAACGAGAGCGATGGGGGCTGTTATTTCGCCTTCCCCTAGTATCCCTCCTGGAGTTGTGTCGTTGGGGCTCCAAGTCTGCCATGGGAGGGACAGAAGGTAATCCTTCACGCCTTGCGCCCCCATCTGGAGTTAGTCCATCGACGGCGGACTACGGCAATTCTTCAATGTGTGCCATTGAATGTAAAGGGGAGAAGCTTTAATCAAGAGGTTTTGTTCTGTCTGTTCTTCCCACAGACGGCGCCAATTGTACGGGAAAGAAATAATTCTCCTCGTATAATCCTGTTGATTAAGTCCATGCTTCTCCGTACGACGTCGCTTTGTCACCTGAAAACACAAACGTGAGCTAGCCGGCGGGTGTGTGCCGGAAACATCTTCGATGCCTAAGTCAGCAAACTTGACAAATAGGCAAAGCTCAATGTATTCAGAAAGCAAAATTGTGTGTTGTGTTTTTTGTGTTACCTCCTCCAAGGTGATGTTTGTGAGCTTTTATAGGTTTTGAGTGGCATAATCCTAGTAGGACTTTTATTCCTCCATGCAGAGTCCTCCTAGGATTCATACTCCTACAGGATAATGCTTATCCTTTAACACCCGCCCCACTGCTTAAACCAAGTGGGATGGTTTTCACCATGGCCGAACTACCATACGACCGGGATAAACCTGGCTATGCTGAGCCACAGAGTAGGCCGAACTATCCTTAGTTCGGTTCTTCCGTTTACTCTTTCCTATCTCGGCTTTCCATGTAGAACTCATGGTACGGTTTAGACCGAACCAACGATTCGCGACCGGTATAACTCCAAGACCGGTATAACTCCAAGTTGCTTCCGGACCGAAGTAGCTTTACAATTCCTGAGCCGAAGTAACTTCATCTCTTTTGGCCGGAGTAACTTTATCTCTCTTGGGCCGGAGTAACTTCTCTGCCCTTTTTACCCAATCCTTCGTACTTTGGGCCATAAAGTCCATCTCATAGCTCAGCCTAATTTTTATCAAAAATTACCCTCTCATAGCTAGAATCCTAATAATCATAATAAGAAAGAGCTCATAATAGTAGAATAAAAAATTCAATAAGACAAAAAATTCTATAATAAAAGAGAAATAATTAATCTTTACATTTCAAAAGATTGACTCTTTAAATTCTCAAATAAATTTGTACAATGGAGCAACAAACCTGTTAATGTTTAACAATTCTAACTACCCATTATTCTAAGGTAGTAGCATTTTAATTAGAAAATGTGGCTTAAATTCATTTTAATTGTGAATTATATCACTTACGAGTTGAATTAGACCACAATTTTATTTATTTATTTATTGGTTAAAATTGTGATCATCAAGTTTGGCTACCTAGAATTATTGATTAATGTTGCCAGGATATCGCTCAACCTTATAATTTTTTTTTTAAAAGTATTTTTACAAATATAGTGAATTTTATCTTAATTTTTTTGGCAAGGAAAAGATGAATTTGCAACTTTGTTTAATAAATGGATGGTAGGTACTTGGCCAGCCAATCTCAATTGATCGTTTACCTTCATTTATTAAATAATTCCAGTTGCTAATCATCCTATTACTCCAACTATATTTTGCAACCCAATAGAAAATGTCACATAAAGTTAATTATTGTTCTAGCAAACGAAATAATAATGAAGAAACAAATTTTTACAAAGAAACGGAATAATAATATTGATCAAAGTTGTTTTTGCCCTAAAGCATATATAATAAACAAAACCTTGAGTCAAAAAAGAAACAAATGATTAGGCTAATTCAATACAAAAATAATTAAAAGAAATAAAGTTATCAAAAATAACAAATTTACATTACGCTCAAATTTAAGTATTAAGAAATGTTAGAAACACATAAAATAGACCGCGTTGTAAACAACTTCCTAAAATAATGTTTTTCTTAAAATAATTTTTTCCTAAAATAATAAAATCACTAATAAGAAACTCTAAACGAAGGAATTTAACTAAATTTATTGTGCATCATCACTTTGATTTAAAATGTCATGTAAATGTAACAAAAATCACGTTTTTACCCTCAATTTGATCTTAAATTCGAATTCGTACTTAGCCTGTTAAATAGATGAAGCTAAATTATAGCACAGATGTGAAATTTTACTTTTGACAATGCAGAATTGATGTATGACCAAATTCAATTAAAGCTAAGGCGATGCTTGCGTTAGTTGCAAGAAAATAGCGGTTGCGTGAAGTTTCTTTCTTCAGCTACTGCTTCTTTTACTGTGGGGTGTTATTTATTAGTTTAATCGTGGAGTTTGTTAGAGATGATGGGCTATTATTATCGGAAAATGCTAGAAATCCCAAATAATCTACCAAATGTTTTACCAAATCTCTCACATCCCATGCCCATATGAGAGATTTGGTAAAACATTTGGTAAATTATTTAGAGCTTTTAGCATTACTCATTATTATCAACTGTCCTATATATTTTTAGCATAAATTAAATATGTCATGGTTGACAATGGTTGCACTGGTTTTTCAGACGATCGCCCGCCTTATAAAATTTGGATAATTCAAACAAATTCAAATTCAATGTATCAATCATTTTTTCAAGTTTTATTAAATTATTTTTCCTCTAAATGATGAATCTGACTTCCACTTTACCTAAAATAAGAGGCGAGCCTTAGCAACACTAGTGTGGTTTTAGCCTAAGACATGATTAAGTCAGGCCCTTGCCATCGCAATATGCTTTATATTTGTCTTTAGTATTAAACACTTATCTCAAAAGACAGAGTAAACGTATATATATACATATATATAAACGACGAGCACATCCTAAAAGGTAGTCCTACATTTCCTTTATATCCAAGCCTTTCGCATGTCTTTCTTATAGTAGTATGATAGTAACACCTTTTGTTGGCTAATGCCACTTGAGTCCAGTTATTTGACCTTTTAAGTCTTATCTTTACATACAGTTCCCAAGTCAAATCATGTATTTCGGTCATGATTAACTTAATAAGTGTTGATTATGATTTGGCCCAACTCCTTCTAAACTTGTACAGTTGTTGGCTCAGTTCTTCATACTGACCTATTCTTACTAATACATCCCATTTACTATTAGATCTGAATCTCAAAGAGCGGATCAATGATTAAAAATTTTATTTTATTCTTCTTGAAATCATCTCTAAGTTTTAGGTCATATAATTATGTGATACATGTTAAACAAAGGGCAACACAAATACTCAAACAGCTGAGGGAACGAAGTCTCGGATACCTTGGGGAAGGAAAAAAAAAGAAAAACAGATTGGCTAAAGCTTCTTATTGGTGGTTCCAGCTATGGATTTGGAGTTGTAACAATACATCTCAGCAGAATTTTGTTCCAGTCAAATGGCTTTTTCAGTAATGAATTCTGTTGACCCTGGACCAGTGCAGAATAAATTTGTTAAACCCAACCCAATTAATTTTTGGGCTTAGTTTGCATCAAATAATGTGACCAAGGGTTGATATATCGTTGTCCAACAAGACCAAGGATGGGGTATTCTCAATTACTTAATTATTTAAATTTTATATTACTCAGTATACCTTATTATCTTTTCCAAATTACCCTTGAGTAAACCCAGATAATAAGTAGTAAACAAATTAAAAAATTAAATTGTTTCAAAAGCCTTTCAAATTGATATAAGAGACACCGGCCACACAAAAAAGAAAAAAGAAAAAAAAAAGGATAATTAGAAACTCTACACAAAAAGTGAGAGAAAGCCTAACCGTGGCACAAAATTGCCAAGGAATAACAATCAAGTGTGACAGAGCATAGATAATAAGGCATATAAGTCCTAAAATATCGGACACAAAAAAAAAAAAAAAAAAAAAAGCTTTCTTATATAATAATAATTTACAAAGAACTGGCCAGAATGAGAGTCAAGGACTTGAGTCTTACTTCCCTAGCTAAAATCTCCGATGTACCAAATTTTTTTTTATAAAGAACCCAGGTAGAGAAAAAAAAAAAAAATACACTAATAAAACCTATAAACAATACACGCAAAAAAAAAAAAAAAAAAAAAATGCATATGGTATTGCCAGATAAAGAAATTTCTATGAAGTACTCTACAAAAGTGTTACCCACCTCGAATTGAATAAGAATTGATTTCGTAGTAAAGAAACAAAAGAGAGCTACAGAAATTAATAATTGTAATTTGATTTTTATATGAATGCTTACCTCTTCTTTGATGTGTTGTTTTAAAAAATTATTTTAATTATCACTCTCATCTATTGTTTGATTTTGTTCAAACTTTCTTCTATAAGATTTAGGGTTTCAAAATAATAAAAAATAATGATGTTGATGATCATGGTGAGTTTTGGTAGGATGGATTAGAGTTTTGGAGTGACGAAGAAGAAGAAGAAGAAGAAGATAAAATAACTTTAATCTATGGGAAAAAAATTCAGAGATTTGAATAAGAATAATTAATTAAGTGTACTATGAGGAAAAAAAATATTTTATTTTAGGATTTAATATGTGTTGTCTTTATTAGTAAATTCACATTAAAGTATAATATGAATTAAAATTTATGAATTTGAATTGAGCGTACTGAAATATTTTTTGGGTTCAAATAGAATGCCCCGTAGGGATGCAAAACTGATCATATAAAATAATTCTGGACACACATATCACATGGTAGTGCCCATAATTAAATATAAAAAAATAAAATAAAATATAAGGCAACTTATATATAGATCTTAATAGGTGGACTTATTATCTAATATGTCTTATGATAATTAATGACTTTTTTCATCAAACAGTATTAAAAAACGTCACTAATAGTTAATTTTCAGTGACAGTTTAAAAATTTTATCAGAAAAAATATTACTAATTATAAGTTTTAGCGACAGTTTAAAAAAATCATCACAAAAAAATATTAATTTTCAATTTTCAGCGACAGTTTGAAAAATTCATCACAAAAAAGTCACTAATTATAAGTTGTAGTGACAATTTATACAAACCGTGACAAAAAAAAGTCACTAATTATTAATTTTTAGTGACATGCAAAAAATTGTCACAAAAAATTATTTCCAACTACGATTTTACTTGAACTTATTTTTAATAGAACTTAATGGAAATAAAATCCACCTATTAAGACCTATTGATAATTTACCCTCAAATATATAGGTTCACTTAAACTGTTCTGCTTATGTTTTATGTTGTTGGTTTTGTACTCGATTCTACATTATTTTCTATCTCATCTTGTTGGATGTTTTAATCAATTGTAAAGCCGATCCAGAGTGTGATACTTTATACATGCTGCAAAAGTGTGTTAATTGTATGACATATCTAGAACATTTACTTAAAAAATTTATTCATAATTGAAATACATCGACACAATTCATTCTGAATATGATTAATTGCATGTTTGGTAGAAAATTTGGTGTCCCTAGCATTATCCTAATTTTAAGGAAAATGCTAGAGGTCCCAAATTTTCTACCAAATAAATGACTAAATATCTCACATGGGTGTGGGGCCCACAAAATTGCGGACCCCACACCCATGTGAGACATTTGGTCATTTGTTTGGTAGAAAATTTGGTGTCCCTAACATTACCCTAATTTTAAATCTATGCTGTACGTTTTACTCCCAGAATAAAATTCTAGTTGAGTTTCATGGTACCTAGAATTATTGAAGTGCATACACCGCATTATTCAATCTGAATTACAACCCAACCATACTAAGTAAAACTTCAATATAACGATGATACCAGATCATTATTGACATGTAATATTACCATTTAATACTAACAAAATTACATAATAGGATAAATCTTACCTTGTAAATATAACCACCTTATCCAACTCAACTCACCCACACATATCCCACTCAACTCAATGAATTTTTTCTCATATCGTAGGACTAATTTTGAATATATATATACATATATATATAAAATAGTAATATTACGTCATTATTGTCATTCAATGAAAACTACAATAGTACGATGAATCTCACTATATATATATATATATGGTGGTCACATAATCATGTTAAAATTCATTTCAATTATAAAAGATTCGAATTCACCCAATACATTTCAATTATAAAAGATACGAATTCAACCTCTAATGTGTAGATTTATTATTGATTACCCTCCCACAGTTTGGGGTGGGCTAAACTGAGCAACCAGAGCCCAACCTACAAATATTTTGAGTTTGAGAAATGCTAACCCATATATAACGCTGAAATCAAGGGAGCATTTTAAAGCCCTATTAGAGAAATCTTTGGTCACACGATCATTAATCAAGTCAGGATGGCCGAGTGGTCTAAGGGCGTGGGTTTTCTTTTTCTTTTTTCTTTTTTCAACGGAATGTCCAAAAACAATTTGGAGACTTGCAAATATAACTTTATTACTCTCTAAAATATAATCACTTTTTATTTATGTATTTCAACACTTTCTTCTATTTTATTTATCTATCCACACAATTTATTTAAAGAGTCTCTTAAAACTCTAAAAATATAATTAGCTTGGAAGACAAGTGTTAAAATAACCATTGTAATAGTTAATCTCTTAGAGCAATTCCAATGGTTATAGTAAAAAATGATTTTGTCAAAGTAAGATTTTGAATTCCAATGCGAAAAATGTTTTCTACCTTTAAAAGCATGACATGTTTTCTAAACTAAAATCTTATCAGTACCACCACATTGTCACCACTACTATCACCTCCACCATCGCCACTGTTAGGACCCTCTGTTGTCAAATTCCATAGAAAAACCAAGGTTGTAATCAACTTGTAAGTTTCCTATTTTTTTCAGGTTTTTGTCTTCCCGCTCGAGCGGAGAAAGTGACGCTCGAGCGGGGATTGCACTCTCATAGCATCTCTGCTATGCCTGCAAAAATACTGGATGTTGTGATTCTACGCTCGAGTGTGGAAACTTCCGCTCAAGCGTGAACCTTGTATGAATCACGGAATATGAAGTCTCCGCTCGAGCGAGCATTCCTACGCTCGAACGGACCGCGCGATCTCAGACACTATATATTCCCGTGTTGGTTCAATTCTAGGGTTACTTCTCCTAGATCTTGTTTAAGGATTTTAGGGTTTTGTTTGAGGTTTTCTTCTGAGGTTTTTTGTTGAGTTTTCCTTGATGATTTGAGAGAGTTCTAAACTTATGATCTAAGATACATACATCAAGGAGTTTGTTGCTTTATATCCAATAGAGTTCTCTTCGGTGGATTCCGAAGATCTAAACGTGGAGGTTCAAAGGAGTTTGATTCTGTACGTAGTCGTTGATTCGACAAGTGAAGTTGTGGATTCAACTTCAGATTAATCAGTTCCGAGATGAAGGCTTGGTGAAAGAGTTACAGAAGGTTTGAAGACAAATTGACTGAGTTGGGTAATTTGTGTGTTATTTTTTTAATCTTTCTTTTTTCAGTAGTGGATTGATTAGTGGCGTTTCGCCTGTGGTTTTTTATTACAAGTGAAGGTTCTTCAATTGTGATTTTTCCACATTAAAATCCTTTGTGTCGATTTATTGTTTATTCCGAAAACAACAATCTAAATCAATTTCGTAAGTGGTTGATGATTTAGATTGTGTGTTTTGAATAATTGGGATTTGGAATATTTTAATCTTGATCTAATCATGAATCACTTAGGATTTTCAATTGGTATCAGAGCAGGTCACTCCTTGTTTTTATCAAAACTATAGGAGTGTGATTTTGTGTGACTAGTGATATGGATTCTATTCGTGAAGGTAACTCGATCCATAGACTTCCTTTACTCGATGGTACAAACTATTCTTATTGGAAAGCTCGTATGAGAGCATTTTTAAAATCCATCGACGAGAAAGTTTGGCACAGTGTGATCTATGGGTGGAGTGAACCTATTGTCCCCATTGATGGTGTTGATATTCCTAAACCCCTTGATAAGTGGGACACAACTGATTACCAAAACTCAAGTTAGAACAGTAAGGCTCTCAATTCCCTGTTTTGCTCCGTCACACCTGAAGAGTTTCATCGTATCTGCACGTGTGAGGTAGCAAAAGAGGCTTGGGACATTCTTGAAATGATTCACGAAGGTACTACTTCTGTCAAAAGGTCAAAACTTCAACGTCTCACCTCCGCCTTTGAAACCCTTTTTATGTGCGATGATGAGATGTTTGATGATTTCTATGCAAAACTTAGTAATATCGTGAATTCCTGTTTCACACTCAGTGAAAAAATCCCTGAAGCTAAAGTTGTTGGAAAAATTTTGAGGTCTTTACCCGAGAGGTTCCAATCAAAAGTGACAACCATTGAGGAGGCTCAGAATGTTGATACCCTCAAGCTTGATCAGTTGGTTGGAAACTTGCAGACTTATGAAGCCCACCAGATTTCAAAGAAAAAACAAAAAGATAGTGTGGCTTTTACTAGTGCTCATGAGACTGCAAAAACTCCAGAGACTGAATTTGATTTAGAGTCTGAGATGATGGCTATGTTTACTAAACAGTTTAAAAAAAATTTGAAGAAAAAGAAGCCTAATTTCAGAGACCCTATTTCAAAAGACAAGAGTAATGAAAAATCCAAAACTTTTCCACCAAAACTTGCTCCAAAAACTTAAAAGAAGATTGTAAAGGGGCAAGGGGTCAAGTACTATGAATGTCAAGGGTTTGGTCATATTGCCCTTGAATGCCCTTCAAAAAAGAATCGAAAGAAAGTCTACACTGTGACTTGGGATGATGAAAGCGGGTCGGAGCAAGAACCTGAAGAACCTGAATCTGGTGAAGACGGGGATAGTGCTTTCATGGCATTTTGGTCCACTTTCACTCAACCTCTTCCAAAGCTAGCGGAATTAGCTTGTAGACAGAACCTGCATCATGCTCCCACCTTTGATGGGAGTAACTACCTGTATTGGAAGATCAAAATGAGGGCGTTTCTGAGAGCTTTTGACCCAGAAGGCTGGCAAGCCATTAAAGAAGATACAGAAAATGCTGACAATCCGAGCAATCAGAGAGCCCTGATTACTATTCGTGGAGCAATTTCTGATGAAGAACAGCAACGGGTTGCTCACTGCACAAAGGCTAAAGATGCATGGGAAATTCTGAACCAATTTTATGAAAGAGGAGATTCACCTTCACCACCATCCGGTAACTTTCCTGCCTTAGTTGCTAGATTGGATGAGGTCAAGGAGAATGAAGAGCAAAAAAAGGATGATGAAACATCAGAAGACAACGATGAGATTAATGGTGATGAACTACAACAAGCTTACGAAAAGCTTTACGAGGAATCTCTAAATTTGTCCAAAATCAACGACAAACTCTCTCTCAAGCTCAAAGCATGTGAAAGTGAAAATGTCAAGCTAAAAGGAGAACTTGTAGCAGCAAAACAGAATGTCATCAAGATCTCGAGTGACAGGCAAGACTTATGTGGAAAACTTCTATCCTGTGAAACTGAAAGGAATGAACTTCTGAAAGTGTATTCTACATATGAAGAGAAACTTGAAAGCCTTGAGATGTCACAAGCTATAGTGGAAGAGATAGTCTGTCAGAAAGATGAAGAAATCCGTATTGCTAGAGCCACAATTGTCATGTGGAACAAAGGTTCCAAATCTCTAGAAGACATCCTCGGGTCTCAACAAATGGGTTGTGGCAAAAGTGGGCTAAGCTATGGTGCGACAGCTCACAAGGGACAGGCCTCTACTTCACATGACCTGAAGACTCAAGCAAAAGGAAAGTTGAGGGTAAACCAGGGTGATCCCTCTTTTCATCTACCTAAAGTTGGTAAGATCAACAAAAAGGAGGTAAAACCTGTTTTTATTTGTCATCACTGTGGTAGGTATGGCCACATTCGTCCTTATTGCTTTGAATTGTTTGGTAAGGTATCTCAAAAGGGTAGAACTTCAAATACTTTTTGGGTTAGGAGACAACTTTACATGTCTAGGCGAAATACCAAGATTCATGAGGGTGTTCACAACGCCAATACATTTACCAAGACTACTAGACCTGATTTTGTTAAGACCAAAAAGATTTGGGTGAGAAAAGATGATTTGACTTGTTTAGTTGCTCACACTACTCTAAAAGCACATGATTCACACATGTGGTATCTTAATAGTGGGTGCTCTCGTCACATGTTCGGTAACAAATCCTACGTCACCTCCCTTGAAAAATATGAAAGAGGAATTGTTACCTTTGGAGATGGTGGTACTTCTAGAGTCATTGGTAAGAGCTCTATAAGTGTTGCTGGTCTTCCCAACCTTGAAAATGCCTTACTTGTTGATGGCCTTAAAGAAAATCTTTTGAGCATTAGTCAAATGTGTGATTCCCATCATGAAGTATTATTTTAAAAAAATAAATGTGAAATTTTGGATAAAAAGGAAAATACCGTCTTACATGGAGTTCGCACATTTGATAACTGCTATGGGATTGTTACTACTAATGATCTCACTTGTCACTTAGCCATCATAAGTAACATTGATTTGTGGCATCAAAGATTAGGTCACATGAATTTCAAAGACCTAACTAAGATAGCCAACAAAGAGCTTGTGAGAGGAGTACCTAAATTGGGTAAGAATCTGAATCATGTGTGTGGACCATGTCAACTTGGGAAACAAACCTGTGCCCCTCATAAGAAGGTGAACAACTTTATAACCAAACGTCCTCTTGAATTGGTTCACATGGACTTAATGGGACCTACTCGCACTGAAAGCATCGGAGGTAAAAGATACGTATGTTTAACTGTTGATGATTTTACTCAATTTTCGTGAGTAAATTTTTTAAGGAAAAAATATGATACGTTTGATGCTTTCTAGGCCTTAGTCCTTAAAATCCAAAATGAACAGGGTGTTTCCCTTGGGCGTATCATAAGAATCCGAACTGATCATGGTCGTGAGTTTGAAAATAGTTCGTTTTCGGATTTTTGTAATATGCATGGAATTAAGCATGAATTTTCTGCTCCTATTACTTCACAACAAAATGGAGTTGTTGAGAGGAAGAACAAGGTTTTCAAGAGATGGCTAGGGTCATGCTCCTTAGTAAGAAACTTCCTTCAAAGTTTTAGGTTGAAGCCCTAAATATTGCTGTTTATGTCATAAATCGCGTGTATTTAAGGCCCGGAACTTTACAAACTCCATATGAATTGTGGAAGGGATTGAAACCTAATGTAAAATACTTCAAAACTTTTGGGAGTAAGTGTTACAGTTTCAAAGATAGAGAGCCTTTGGGAAAATTTGACTCCCGAAGTGATAAAGGTATTTTTCTAGGGTATTCAACCACTAGTAGGGCTTTTCGAGTCTATAACCTGCGAACTTCTTCTTTAATGGAATCTATCAATGTGGTTATAGATGACACAGGTTCACCTACTCCAGCAACAAATGAGGATGACAATGGTGAGTCTCCAATCTTGGATACTAAACCACAAAGTCAAAGAGAAGCTGAGGTCCAATCTCAAGAAGTTGTGACAACATCATCCTCATAGGTAAGTTCAAGTCCAAAGAGTGCACAAAGAAACATCACTCCTGATGCTTCTGTCACCGCAAGTCCTGAGTTCAAACCATCAGCAAGGGTGAAACTAAATCATCCAGATCAACAGGTGATTGGAAGTGTATCGGATCGAATGAAAACCCGAAGACAGATTCGGGATGAGGTATCACATATGTGTTATGTTTCAGTAATTGAACCCAAGAATTTTAAAGTGGCCTTGCTAGATGATAGTTGGGTCAATGCTATGCATGAAGAATTAGGTCAATTGGAACGTAACAATGTTTGGACTCTAGTTCCCAGACCTAGAGACATGAATGTGATTGGTACCAAGTGGATCTTTAAAAATAAATCTGATGAGAATGGTACTGTGGTTAGGAATAAAGCTAGGTTGGTTTCTCAAGGTTACACACAAGTATATGGTGTTGACTATGATGAGATGTTTGCCCCAGTTGCACGTCTCGAATCTATTCGAATTTTACTTGGTGTTGCTTGTTATCTTGGATTCAAATTGTTTCAAATGGATGTGAAAAGTTTCTTTCTGAATGGGTACTTGAAAGAAGAGGCATATGTTGAGCAACCAAAAGGGTTTGAGGACCCTAAATGCCTAAATCATGTCTACAAGTTAGACAAGGCTTTGTATGGGTTGAAACAAGCCCCTCGGGCTTGGTATGATAGACTTACTACCTTTCTTCTTGACAATGATTTTCAAAGGGGTAGTGTGGATAAGACTTTATTTGTGAAACATAGTAAGTCTCATATTTTTGTTGCTCAGATTTATGTTGATGATATTGTGTCTGGATCCACTGCTGATCATCTTGTGAAATATTTTTCGGATTGCATGACACATGAGTTTGAGATGAGCATGATGGGAGAGCTGTCTTATTTTTTGGGTCTTCAAATTAAACAGTCTCCTTCAGGTATGTTTGTTTCTCAGTCTAAGTATGCCAAAAATCTTGTGTCAAAGTTTGGTCTTGAGTCTGCCAAACATGCTCGCACTCCCATGAGCACCAGTCTTCACCTTTCCAAAGATTCCTCTGGTACTGATATTGATCCTACCCTATATAGGAGTATGATAGGGAGTCTTGTTTACCTCACTACCAGTCGTCCTGATATTGCTTTCAGTGTCGGTGTTTGTGCTCGTTACCAAGCCAGTCCTAAAGAGTCTTATCTTCTTGTGATCAAATGCATCATCAAATATGTTAAAGGGACATTGGGGTATGGGGTTTGGTTTTCTACTAATACTACAGCTGAAATTACTAGTTTTTCTGATGTCGACTGGGCAGGGTGTGCTCATGATATGAAGAGTACATTCGGGGGGTGTTTTTACCTTGGAATAATTTGGTTTTTTGGCATAGTAAAAAGCAAAATGCCATCTCTCTTTCAACTGCTGAGGCTGAGTACATTGCTGCAGGGAGTTGTTGTGTACAAATGCTGTGGATGAAGCAAATACTTCATGACTATGGGATAAAACAGAATACTCTCACTCTTTTATGTGATAACACAAGTGCCATAAACATTTCAAAAAATCATGTCCAACACTTTCGCACCAAACACATTGACATCCGTCATCATTTTATTCGAAAGTTAGTGGAAGAAGGCCTTGTTGTTCTAGAACATGTACCCACTGAGCATAAAAAAGCTAACATTTTTACAAAACCCCTTGATCTTCTTCAATTTGAGTTTCTTAGAAAAGACCTTAAGTGTAGTGCTCAGTAATTAGGCTGTTTCCTGTTTTTTAAAGTGAGTGTGAGTGGTTGGCTTATTGTACTTGGATATGATAATCTCATTGTCATTGAGTCCTGTTATCTTTGTATCAAAAATATATATGAACACTGCTCATGTTGCTTATAAGATTTCATTCTTCTTTGTTCATAGCTCATTCTGAATGCCCATACTCATTTATTTCATGATCTCATTCTGTACACATCCTTGAGATAAACTGTTACAGGGGTTTCTGTACAAGTGATCAAAGTTCTCTATGGACCACTAACAGTGTTTCTTGTCCTTTTTTAGAGGAATTGACCTATACTAGTATATCATGAGTGATGTTGAGTCTCCTAACCATCTACCATCTTTTTTCACTTCCATGGTTTCTCCCTCAGTTCATTGAAATTCGGGCATTAGGAAAAGGCTACCTCAGAGGCACCAACCAGGCCATCCTTGTTAATATCATTCTTCTCTGGTTTGGTCTCCATACTCTTGAGCGTGCATGCCACCAGTGAGTGCCCACAAGTAAGAAAAGTTCAAAAAAAGAAAAAAGAAAGGGGAATCATTGATTGAGGGGGAGCCTCTGTGTTTACTCAACAAATACCCTGTGATTCCTAGTGGTTTGACTTTTCTCTGTGATGGTCCGTTACTCTTGTCGGAGGTCTAGCCATCCGATCACTATGAGGATTGCACACACACACACATTCTATTTGTGAGCTCTCATGTGTGTTTTTGAGTTATGCATTCTTATGTTGCTTATGGCTTTGATTAAATTCCATCTGTTTTGTTCATGACCTGGTGCTTCAAAATTTTTTTACAAGTTTTCAGGTCTCATGATTGATGGATTCTTTTATCCTAAAGGTATAGTCATCCACTTGGACTCCCCGCTGGTTCCAGGACATCTTAGTTGTTTTTTGTTTTTTTTTTTTAAAAAAAAAAAATTGTTTTGTCCCCGCTCGAGCTGACGTTCCCACGCTCGAGCATGGTTTTGCATCTTGCAGCATTTTGCACCTCTTTTTACAGTTCTGCGAGGGTTGAATTGGCGCTTGAGCGTCCATGTTCGCGCTTGAGCGGGTCTCTGCGTGTTTTGGTTCACGCTTGAGCGTTCAACTTTACGCTCGAGCGGACTGGTTTGTTTAAATTCTCCCTCCTTCGACCTTTCAGTTCATTTTTCCAAAGTGCTTTCTCTCTCCTAAGGCTTCCGTTGCGATTCTAGTCCATTGCTCTTCCTTGGTGTTTTCTTGGTGATTTCCGTGTGTTTACACACCTAAGGTATGTCTCTTACCTCTTTCTCCTCTGTTTCTTTTGTTGTCCCTCTGTCCCTTTGATTTACTCGTATTTGTTTTGCTTGAGTTAGTTTTACAGTGTGTAGATGGGTCTATTTTGTTTTTGTTCTTCATGTTTAGGGTTATTCATTGTTGATTTTGCTTGTTTCGCTATGGTTTAGTTTCTCTCTCTTCCATCTAGGATTCGTATTTTGGGCATTTTGCTAGTTTCTTTTTTTTTTTTTTTTTTTTTTTTTTTTTTTTTCCAGTTTCCATTGGGGATTTGTTTTGCTACATATATTGCTCTATGGTCTTGTGAGTTTTTTTTTCCTTTGCATTGCTAATTAAGTCTCTCATCATGTTGGCTTCATGTGTGCTTAATTGATGTTCCTTTAGCCCTGGTTATCATTAAATTTATCTTATGCTAAGGTTCTTGACGATTTTGATGCTACCTTGTTTACCATGATTCCTATTTTACTACATTGCTGCATCATAGTCTTATTTCCTTGCCTTATGTTGCTATATCAAACTGTGATACTAATGTTTTGTGTTGTCTCTATTGGTTTGCTTGGTCTTGGGTTGGGAGTTGTCTGTGGTATTTTTTGTTTTGTCTCTTTGTCTTGGTTTAGACATGTCCACCTTCAAAAGACGAAAGTCTACTGCCCCTCGCCCTACATATAACACTGACCGCTTTCCCTCAGCTGAGAAAGCCAAGTTGTACCGCGAGTCTTATCCAGCCCACTCCATTCATCTTGAATGTAATGTTCAACCCTCCACATTTGAGTTTATCTCTATCCGTTCACTGTTTGATCCCTTGGGTGGGGATAATGTTCTTTTATTTTCTAGTTCTCAAAACCTATCTTGGGTGCGAGAATTCTATTGTAACATGGATAATCTTGACAATATTGGGCCCTCCTTCAAGACTTGGGTCAGGTCTAAATCCATTACTATTACCATCGACCTTATTCGAGAGTTGTTAGGGATTAGTGAAATATTTCCCATCTTCTATCCTTTTCCAGTGCCCCTTACTTGGGAATTCGATGAGGTAGCCCATGCCTTGTGTGGTTTTCCTCGTTCTTGGCCTTCCGATTCCTTGATCAAACAGAATGAGCTTCTCCCACAGTTTAGGTTGCTCAACCTTATTGTGTGTGCCAATGTCATTGTTACCACCCATAGCTCTGAAATTAACCAGGACCAAGGGTTTGTCCTTCAATGCCTCGCTCAAAATCATTCCATAGATCTTGCCACATTGATCATTCAAAAGATGGTTGCTGCTTTTGAGTGCCACAATCTTGGTTTACCCTATGGGTGCCTCATAAACTGACTTCTCGCCAAGTTTGAGGTCCCTGCTTTCGATGAGGATGAGTTTGCTTTCCCTTCCCGTCCTTTTACAAAAAAGACTATCTCCCAGAGTCAGTCTCACATTCGAGGGTTTTTTTCTGGTTCAGGTCGATCTGGTGCAGGTACTAGTGATGCTGCAGCCATGACAGAAGAGGCTGAGTATGATGCTGCTGCTGCTGGTGGAGATATTGGTGAGGGGGAGCAGCCCCCTCCAGTTCATACAGTTCGTGGCCACCTTCAATCCTTTGAGAGATCTGTTGCTTCTCGGTTTGACCACCTTGAGGGACGGATGGATATCTTTGAGGCACGGCTCACGGATCTTAAGACCACTGCTGATGCTCAGTTCTGTGCCTTGGAGTCTTCTTCCTAGCGCATTGAGGAGTCCGTAGCCCAGTCTTCTACTCAGCTGGCTCAAATTTTGTCTTTGCTTCAGATGCAGTCCCAGCCACCTGCTCCATGATCTTTGCTGTTCTATTCTGTTTCTCTTATTTTTGATCCCTCCCGGACAAAAAGGGGGAGTGGTATTATTTACATTTGGTACAGTTGTGTTGGTTTACATTGATGGTACAATAGTTTTACTTTTGTTTATATCCTTCCTTGGTACAGTTGGATAGCTGTTTGGTATAGTTGGATATGTTGGATATATATATATTTTTTTGGATTGCTGTTTGGTATAGTTGGATATGTTGGATATATATATTCTTTTTGATGGACAGATTTATATTGTGTTAATATAGTTCCACTATTTTGGTTGGCTTGTGTGTTTGTGCTTATTTCAGGGTGATTGTCCACAAGCATGGATCTCAATTTTACTTGGATGGTTGTTTGTGATTGATTATGGTTATTGGTGTTAGTTTTGTTTTGGTGATTTTGATAGGAACTTTGTTTTAGAATGGTTTTGTCTGGGATTTGACAAAGGGAGAGACTGTTAGGACCCTCTGTTGTCAAATTCCATGGAAAAACCAAGGTTGTAATCAATTTGTAAGTTTCCTATTTTTTTTAGGTTTTTGTCTTCCCGCTCGAGCGGGGAAAGTGACGCTCAAGCGGGGATTGCACTCTCACAGCATCTTTACTATACCTGCAAAAATACTGGATGTTGTGATTCTACGCTCGAGCGTGAACCCTGTATGAATCACGGAATATGAAGTCTCCGCTCGAGCGGGCATTCCCACGCTCGAGCGGACTGCGCGATCTTAGACACTATATATTCGCGTGTTGGTTCAATTCTAGGTTACTTCTCCTAGATCTTGTTTAAGGATTTTAGGGTTTTGTTTGAGGTTATCTTCTGAGGTTTTTTGTTGAGTTTTCCTTGATGACTTAAGAGAGTTCTAAACTTATGATCTAAGATACATACATCAAGGAGTTTGTTGCTTTATATCCAAGAGAGTTCTCTTCGGTGGATTTTGAAGATCTAAACGTGGAGGTTCAAAGGGGTTTGATTCTGTACGTAGTCGTTGATTCGACAAGTGAAGTTGTGGATTCAACTTCAGATTAATCAGTTCCGAGACGAAGGCTTGGTGAAAGAGTTACAGAAGGTTTGAAGACAAATTGACTGAGTTGGGTAATTTGTGTGTTATCTTTGCAATCTTTCTTTTTTCAGTAGTGGATTGATTAATGGCGTTTCGCCTGTGGTTTTTTATTACAATTGAAGGTTCTTCAATTGTGATTTTTTCATGTTAAAATCGTTTGTGTCGATTTATTGTTTATTC
Organism: Camellia sinensis; assembly: GCF_055761805.1. NCBI lineage: Eukaryota > Viridiplantae > Streptophyta > Magnoliopsida > Ericales > Theaceae > Camellia > Camellia sinensis. The sequence continues at coordinate 23,897,249 of NC_138966.1, forward strand.
CGAAAACAACAATCTAAATCAATTTCGTAAGTACTTGATGTTTTAGATTGTGTGTTTTGAATAATTAGGATTTGGAATATTTTAATCTTGATCTAATCACGAATCACTTAGGATTTTCAACCCCGATTACAGCCACCACTACCATTGTCGCCGCTACCGACACTATCATCTCTACCTTATTACTACCATCACCAGTGCCACCATTGCATCACTACTACTGCTGTCCCCACCACCACCACCACTGCTACAGCTTGCACCACTACCGTCACCACCACCTCCAACACCTCCACCTCTACCTCCTCCCTACCTCCATTAATACCACCACCACTAATACAATCATTAGTATATTAATTTCAAGAATACAACAAAATATAAGAAAATGCCTTATATAAAAAAAAAAATTTAAAAATATTTTTCGTTAAAACAAATAGAACATAAGTGTCAAATCTGACTAACTTTAAAAAAAATTTATCATAGAAGTGGTAGCCACAATGAATTAAAGTTAACTATGCATAAGAGATATAGTGAATGCCAACTCCAGTGGTGTTATTCACCCAAAAAAAGACCTCCAGTGGTGTTGTAGGTCACGTGGCAACACGGAGGCATATATGCAGGCTTCTTCAAAGTCTAACTAAAGTCTTGAGATGGATAAATTATGAGTTATTAAATTCTATAATTATAATTATATTTTTTTTAGTATTATGGGATTTTTGTAATTTTTAGATTTTTTTGTGTGTGTGTAGGTGTGGTAATTTTAGTATTCATGGTAAGGTTTTGATTTCTGAAAGTTGTGAAAAAAACACTTGAATTTTGGTTAGAAATTTGATGTGGCAATAAAATGGCTTTTCCATGTTTTGGCATTAGTTTTAGCTCACCATTAAAGAAGCATTATTGTGTAGTCTGGCCACTATTTCACTATTGGAAATTACACTTTTAGTTATAAAATTTTTAGTTGCTGAAGGCTATTTTTTAGTCGCTGAAAGTCAATGGCGACTAAAGGTTTTCGTCGCGTAGTTAGTCGCTAAAGCCTTGTTGATGATAGTCAATGGTGACTAAATTTATGTTGGTCATTAATTATCTTATCTTCAGCTACTAAAACGAACTTTGTCACCAAATATAACTCTTTTCAACAAAATATTTAGTCGCTGAAAATAATCAAATCAAAATGAAATTCTCTTTCAACGACTAAAATATTTAATCACTAAATGGTTTTAGCCACTAATAATAATACATTTAGCGACTACATATTTTAATCGTTGTTTTATAGTTTAGTCGTCGTTAGTTTTCACGATTAAATATTTTAGTTGCCAAAAGACTGGATATTTTAATTCCATTATATTTTACGATCAAACATTTTAATTGCGGAAGGATGCCATGTTTTTTCATAACTAAAATATTTAGTCGATAATAGTTTATTCCCTTATCTTGATTTGTTTTGGCTACTAACTATTTAGTTTCCGAAAGTCGTTTGTTTGTTTGTTTGTTTGTTTGTTTGTTTTTTTTTGTTTTTTTTTTGTTTTTTTGTTTTTTTTTTTACCACTAAATATTTAGTCACCAAAAACCTTTACTTGCATTTTTTGCTATAAAAATATTTAGTCGCCAAAAGCTTTATAATCTATTCTTTTAATTAATTTTTCAACGACTTGTATTTATTCCATTATTAGTGCAACCTGTACCCTATATATAAACAAAATAATCCATATACTGATTATATTACCAACCATTCCATAATGTGCACACATTTTACTTTCAACCATCTAATAAATTCATATTTAACGTCAAATTGTAAATGTAATAGAAATTCCATACAAACAAAATATAATCCAACCTTAAAAATATAATTCCATACATAATAGAGGATTAAACAAAAACCATGCCCTATGTACACAAAAAATAATATCCACAATATCATGCCAAAAGTTAATCTATACCACACTAAAAACTAATTTGTACCACACCGAAAGGTAATCTATACCATAGTTCGCTTATTTTTCTTACGAAGGAAAATACCATAAATGTGAGCGTGCCAGCAAAGATTGAAAAATCTTTATAGATTAAATTCAAGCCAATTATTAAGCGATTGTGTTGACGGTTCTTTTGCCTCAATGAAGAGGATTTCAAAATTGCCAAGTATAAAGAAAGGAAAAATTAAAAGAAGAAAGAGGGAGATAGAGAAAGATGATTGAGTGAACAATCAAACTAACCATTAATTTACCTCTACTCCTATACTTTGAAAAGGAAGTGCATAAAATAAAGTGTAGAAAATTTACTTCTATTCATATGCTTTGAAAATAAAGTGCATAAAATATAAAGTGTAGAAAATTAAGTGCAGGAAATATAAATGACAAGAAAAATAGAAATTAATTGTCTTTAATATGAGTTTTGGCTCCTTTACAATGTAGCCATGAATGGTATTTATAGGTAAATATTTGTAGGAAAAAACTAACTACTGCCCTATTTTCCCGTCTTTATCCTTGTCTTGCCATGTGTCTCTCTAACTTCTCCACTCCATATTCTTCCACATTATACTCCATGATCCTTAACATTCTCCATCATCTTTTCACATGTGTTTAATGATTTATAACCTCTCATAACCTCCAAATGAGTAGGAGAGTGCCACGTGTCCAGCAATTTATCAATAATAATAATAATAATAATAATAATAATATTATTATTATTATTATTACTACAGATTTATGGTGCCAACGTTACCCCCCCATGACTCTTTAAGAATGAGGCGCCCCGAATTCTTGAAGAGTTGTATATTTATGCCAATATACGCCTTATTTGACAATTAATTAATTGTTACTCGAAGAGAGGCACACGTTCAAAGGTCCTCTTTTCCCATGATATGCATTGAACGTGAACATAGAACCAAACATATGTTTTATAAGCCTTGACAGAAAACGAAAACCATCTTCTAAATGTGTTTACTACATACATCAAAGACTAACAAAGCTTTGAAGGTGTGCAAGAATTGCAAATTTTATTATTCACGCAGCTTCATAAAGGAGCAATATTCATCTATCAAGAAAATGAATCCAACAAACAAGAAAAGAAAAAAAAAAAAAAAGAACATGGAAAGAACTAGCTTCGAGGCATATTCTACTTTAGCAAACCCATATATTTTCATATATGGTCTTGCAAACAAAAGGACCATCCAATATATGGTCGGTTTTCAATCTTCGAAACTTGAATCTTTACTCAAAGCCTTATTTAAAGTTCCATTAAAGTAGTACAAAGCTTTTGAAAATCATTTATGCTAGGCAAACCAATAATAAATTTTTTTCCCCCCAAATGTAGTTTTATCAAACTACAGTTAGCTTTGTATCTTCGAAGGATGTCGGTTAAGAATTTCAGCTCGAATGCAATAACTTCAAAGTGAAATAGTGCCTTTAAAGTATTTCCTTCGTTGTCAATTTGAACTTTAGTTTGCCATTCCATTCGAAGTTCAAGTTGGCATCCAGTTTGTGTACCTTCGAAGCAACGTGTAAGGACTTCAAAGCACATTACAATTAATGCCAACATAGTTCTACGGTCTTAACTTCGAAGAACAAGAGAACAATATATGATTTCATGAGGCAACTTCATAGCACATAATTGGCATTCAGTTTGTGTACCTTCGAAGCAACATGTAAAGACTTTGAAGCACATTACAATTAGTGCCAATATAGTTCTATGGTCTTAACTTCGAAGAACAAGAGAACAATATATGATTTCATAAGGCACCTTCAAAGCACATAGTTGGCATCCAGTTTGTGTACCTTCAAAGCAACGTGCAAGGACCTCGAAGCACATTACAATTAATGCCAATATAGTTCTACGGTCTTAACTTCGAAGCACACGAGAACAAATATTTCATAAGGCAACTTTGAAGCGCATGATATCATGGTTCATCGATTAGTGTCAAGGCTCTTGGTATGTCCCTATCAAAACAGACCATTTGGATTCGAAGCTCTTAGTTATTCAGCCATTGAAGCACTTACTTCGTCCATTCTTTCTAATAAATTATGCCAATATAATTTTATGGTCATAATTTCTAGACTTCTTAAGCAAGAACAACCAAATATTGGTGGCTTCGAAACACTTCAAAATACAAAACATTTAAGATAATACTCTGAAGCGCAAGAATGTTTGAAGAGAAGGCCTCAAAATAAGCTAAAGTTGTTTGTTATTCAAGCAATTCACAACCCCTTGTTTTCAAGAGAGCCAATATTCAAATATGACTCACCTTCATTCCTTGCTTCTTCATAAATATGTAATAATGAATTTTGGCTTTTCCAGTGAGTTATTCTAGACAGTGGCCCTTCTCTTCCTTTGAACAAAGAAATGATACACTGTTCAAATCCAGAACCCTTTTGTTCCTATGAAATGGTCAAAGTTAATAAGATTTAACAGTACAAACACAAGTGGTTAAACCAAAATGCATATATTCTTCTTGATAACCACATTTGGCTAATTACACAGTACCAATTTCAGATTGTACACATCCATAATGCTTTGAAGTGGTCACTTCTTTGAGAGGTTACATTAGTAATTGTAGTTTTTTGGCCGGTTGTAGATTTTAACTTGTAATCGCCATGATTGACTACTAAAAATGGCCATGAAAAGATTAAATTGATAGGCCATTCTTTTACTCTCTTAACGCAAAATTCAATGAACATATTTCCAAAACTTTGAAATTTTGTTAACCATTTCATCAAAATCAAGTTTTGATATGATCCACAAATCCACAATAAATCTTGAACAACAAAAGCCATCACATAAAGGAGCTTTGAAAATTCTGTTAGGAATTGACCCTTCTTAACCAAGATTGGTGAGACACGAAATAATAAACAAAAAAGAAATTAACAAATCAAACAAATCACACACACAAGAGAACAAAGATTTAAGTGGTTCACCCCAAAATAGGGTTACGTCCACGGTTGCTGCGATTTTCACTATGATCAGAAAAATACAACTCTCTCTTAACCTAAAAGAAGTGCCCCATTATCTATTTAGAAGTATAGAATTAGGGTTACACGGAAGCACATGGGAATTACAAAAGTATTCATACCCCCCATTGGACCTAGTGTTTGACTGAACAGTAGGGTTGAGTGAATAGTACTTATCAGGGTCCACCAATCCAACAATCTCCCACTTGGAACTTGATAACACAAGCTCTCTGTCATCTTCATCACATAGAGGAATGCCGCAACAACTCGATCTTCCTTCATCAATCTTGAAGGCCAACTGAAGTTACACACAACTTCAGTTTGTCAATGGTGACTATCTTGGTCAACATGTCTGCTAGATTCTTACTGCCCTGGATCTTCTTAAGAGGCAAGACTCCATCATCTACAAGTGAACGAATGAAATGGTATCGCAGCTGAATGCGTTTCGTCCTAGAATGAAAAGCCGAATTCTTTGCAAGATGAATAGCACTTTGACTGTCACTATGCAAAATACTCATCTCTTGTGTCTTACCTAACTCTACTAGGAAATTCTGTAACCAAGTCATCTCCTTCCCAGCTTCAATAATAGCAACATACTTAGTCTCTGTTGTAGAAAGGGCCACAATTTTCGGTAACTGTGAAATCCAACTCACTGTTGTACCACCCAATGTGTAAACATAACCAGTAGTACTTTTTTTGTTATCCATATCATCAGCCAAGTTTGCATCAACATAACCATGTAACCCGATGCCGGTTCATCTGAAATAAACTGCCATGTCTGTAGTTCCACTCAAGTAACTAAGGATCCACTTCACTGCCTCCCAATGCTGCTGGCCTGGATTACTTATGTACCTACTAACCACTCCCACTACATGTGCAATGTTTGGTCTTGTACAAACCGTAGCATACATTATGCTACCGATAGTTGAAGCATATGGAACACATTCCATATAAGCTTGCTCTTCTTCGGTCTTCGGAGACTCCACTTTGGTAAGTTTGAAGTGGCTAGCCAATGGAGTGCTCACTGGTTTTGCACCATCTATGCTAAACCTCTTGAGAACTTTCTTGACATACTCAGCTCGTGACAATTTCAAAGTACCATTTGCCTTGTCCCTGTGAATCCTCATACCATGGATTTTGTTTGCAACTTCAAGATCCTTCATCTCAAATTAGTTTGACAAAAGTTTCTTCAATCATTTTATCTTTTCAATGCTAGATCCTGTGATAAGTATATCATCAACATATAAGAGCAAAATAATATAACTTTTGTCAAACCTCTTGAAATAATAGCAATGATCTACTTGACATCTTGTAAAATCGTTGCTACACATAAATCCATCAAACATCTTGTACCAATGCCTTGGGGCCTGTTTCAAACCATGCAAGCTTTTTCGAAGTTTGCATACAAACTCTTCTTTGCTACGTGCCAAGAAACCTTATGGTTGCTTCTTCTAAATTTCCTCCTCCAAATCACCGTGGAGAAAAGCTGTCTTCATATCTATCTACTAAAGACACAAATCTTCAGCAGCCACAATTCCCAGCACCAATCTAATAGTGGTCAACTTCACAACTGGAGAGAAAATTTTAGTGTAGTCAATCCCTTCTTTTTGCTGAAATCCCTTTGCAACCAATTTGGCCTTGTAGCATTTACTTCCATCATGTTCTTGTTTGACACTATAAACCCACTTGTTGTGCAAAGCTTTCTTACCCACTAGTAATTTAGTGAACTCCCATGTCTGGTTTGCCATGAGTGAATCCATTTCATCCTACATAGCTGACTCCCACTTGATTGAATCATCAACTTGCAAAGCCTCATCATAACTTTCAAATTCACCCCTATCAGACAACAACAAATAATGTAAAGATGGAGGCCAACACTGTGTAGGTTTAGACTCTTTTTTTAACAGTCTCGACTTAGGAATAGGAGTATGTGGCTCAGTTTGTACAATAAGATTTTCAGGATTATTCTGAATCCTACTATTCAAATCATTCTCACTAATCTCCTTTAACTTAACATGCTCATGACAAGTAACAGATTCAGATTCAGATGCAAACTTATCCATATGCTTATACATTACTTTCTCATTAAATATGACATCTCTACTTCTGATTATTTTTTGATTTTTATTATCCCAAAATCGATAACCAAATTGATCAATGCCATACCCAGTAAAAGTACATTTAACAGATTTCAGATCAAGTTTACTTCTATCAGCAGAATCTATATGCACATATGAAACACAGCCAAATACCTTAAAAAAAAAAAAGATTTACCTCTTGATCGCTCCAAGCTTCTTCTGGTAGCTCTCCATCCAATGGAACAGATGGACCACGATTAATCAAATATGCTGCAATGTTAATTGTATCTGCCCAAAACATTTTTGGTAATCCGTCATGTATCCTCATGCTTTTAGCAACTTCATTCAGAGTTCTATTCATGCGTTCTGCAACGCCATTCTGTTGAGGTGTTTTTCAAATAGTCTTCTCCATTCTAATTCCACTTTGTGCACAATATTTCTTGAACTCATTGTCCTCATATTCCCCTCTATTATCTGATCTCAAGCACTTAATTTTCAGACTTGTTTCAGTCTCCACCAAGGCTTTCCACTTCTTAAAAGTAGTATAAACTTCAGATTTATGTTTCAGAAAATAAATCCATTCCTTTCTTGTTGAGTCGTCGATAAAGGTAATATAGTATGATGATCCTCTAAGAGATAAAACTGGTGCAGGTCCCCACACATCTATATGAACCAACTCCAACTTTTCTGACTTTGGTTTCTTGTCATCCTTTGAAAAACTAATCCTCTTTTGTTTGCCGAAGATGCAATCCTCACAAAAGTCAATGTCCACTGATTTCAAATCTGATAGTTTCCCTTTAGATGCAAGTAGTTTTATCCCTTTTTGACTCATATGCCCAAGCCTTTGGTGATAGGGGTGGGCGCGGGTCGGTTGCGGTCACGGAACCTCCAATCCGCCATCCGTCCGCCAGATTGGCGGATTAGAGAAAATCAATCCGCATCCATCCGCCAATCTAGCGGATGTGGATTAAGAAGATTGGCGGTTTGGCAGATGGATGCGAATCGGTTTGGCGGTTTAAAATTTTATAAAATTTCAACATAATTCAACTTGTGCACTTTCTCAAAAAAAAAAAGAAAAGAAAGTATTACAGTTAATGACTTAAAAAAATATTACAATCACTGCATACCTCATCCAAAGCAAAAAAGTTTGAAACTTTAGAATATCACAATCACTGCATGCCTCATCCACATACTACAATCACATCATGCCTCATCTATATAAAGTATTACAATCTGTGGCTCTTAAAATATAAAAACAATTCAAATCACCAAAACCATGAACAGAATAGTAGTAGAGATTGTATGTCTCTGTATTGTTACATCTATATCTATTTTTGAAAACAAAAATCAACCAGCATATATCATATTTTCTATTTATTATTTTTAAAGATAGATTTAAAAACCAAAAAATATAGATAAATAATACGTTTATTTTTTTCAATTCAAAAAAGATATTCAAGTTGAAAACTTTTTTTCAACAGAATATTTAAACTCTTTTTTAATTGAAAACACAAACAGAACATTTAAACAAACTGAAAACACAAAGTCTTATAAATTACTAGGGGTGTTCACGGTTTGGCAGTTCGGTTGCGGCCAAAGGAATCTCAAATCTGCCATCCGTCCGCCAGATTGGCGGATTTGAGTCCAAAGCGCGGCAGATCGGTTCGGTTTGGTCGGTTTTGGCGGATCGGAATATCCATTGCTTACCCCTATTTGGCGCTACAGATTTGAGTCTTCCTTCTCACTAGTAACGCCTATTGCATCCCTATTGTTCGTAGTCATATAAAATATGCCTTCTTTTTTACCACGAGCAATAACCATGGCTCCTTGGTGATTTTCCACAAACCACCCGTGAAGGTTACAACATGACCTTCATCATCAAGTTGTCCAACATAAATCAAGTTTCTTTTCAAACCAGGCACATGTCTGACATTTTGTATCTTCCAAACAGATCCGTTTGACAACCTAATTGTTACATCCCTTTTACCCACAATCTTTAAAGGTTTATCATGAACCAGATAAACCTTCCCAAAATCACCACCAAATTAATTATCAATGATTTCCCTCTATGAAGTAGAATGGAATGATGCCCCATAATCTAAAATCCAAGATTTAAGAGGGCTGTTAATACTCAAGATCGAAGCATCATAAATCTCCTCCGTTGTAGTATTAACAGACTTTTGATTTAGATCGCCTTTGTTCTTATTCAATATTGGGCAATCTCCCTTTAGATGTCCCTTCTTTCCACAGTTCTAGCAACTTCGTCCCTCTCCAGTTCTTGACTTGCTTTTGTGTTTGGATTTTGATCTGTTACGGTTCGGGTTTTTTCCTGCTAATCTTCTTCTGACTTTTGTATTCAGGGCAGAACCTGATGTTTCCTCTAATTACTTCCTGCGAATTTCTTCATTCGAAATTAAATCTCGAATATCATTGTAATTTACCTTTTCTTTCCCTGAAGAATTACTTACTGCCATTACAGTACCATTCAAACTTTTTGGCAAGCTAGATAGAAGAATCAAAGCCCTAACCTTATCAAATTCGATAGATACAGAACTCAATTATGTTACCACAATATTGAATTCCTTCAGATGCTCAGCCACCGAAGCACCTTCTATCATCCTCAGATTAAACAATCTACGCATCAAATAAACTTTATTTGAGGTAAAGGATTTTTCATACATGTTTAAGAGTGCCACCATGAGACCCGCTGTAGTCTTCTCCTTCGCTATGTTAAACGCAATGTTACGAGACAACGTTAGCCGAATAACACCAAGCGCTTGGTGATGAAAAAGAGTCCACTCATCATTTTTCATCTTTTCTGGTTTGTCCCTAAAAGGGGCTCATACAGTTTTTCCTGATATAGATATTCTTCAATCTGCATCTTCTAAAATTCAAAATTTGTGCCATTGAATTTATCGATTCTAACCCTTTCACCTATAGCCATCGCTTCCACTCAAACCAATGCTCTGATACCAGTTGTTAGGAATTGACCCTTCGTAACCAAGATCGGTGAGACACAGAATAACAAATAAGAAAGAAATTAATGAGTCAAATAAATCACACACACAAGAACATAAGGATTTACGTGGTTCACCTCAGAATAGGGTTACGTCTATGGTGTAGACGCGCCCGTGGGCCTCGCTACAGTTCGGACTCAATTTGTGTCACGGTCCTTAATCTAAACCAAAGAGTCCAAATCCGGCAAATCGTTTTGAGAAACAGATTTTTGAAAAGAAGTGCCAAACATGGACTGCTTTGCCAGATACAGAGTCGCCACCTAAATATTTTTATATGGGGGAATTTAGGAAACCCTGACTCGGTGCCAAAGGCCAAGTGTCCGTCATCACCAAAGTTGCCTCGGCTCGGGAGCTTGGGTACGATTGGGGAAGGTCAGCTATGAGCACCCCCTCTCGCCCGATCCGAAGATCGGCCTTTACTAACCATGATATCCGTTTTTGAAAACGTTATGTGTTCTTATTCCGGTTATTAGCCTAGAATTACTATGTTATGCGCACAGCAAACAAGTATAGACCAAATCGCCTAAATTGGAACAAAACATTTCATGCTTGTTTTGAAGATGGTTTGCTACTCGCAAGTAAGCTAAAATGCAGGTTTTGCCACCCTCGAGTGGGCTTTTAGAAAAATATGATTTTGCCACTATCTAGTGGGCTTAAAACTCACAGTTTTAATGCATTATTCCAATTTAGGTAATTCAACCTCCATCCACAGGCATTCAAGCAGTTATATCACATAAGCAGCTAGCCTCATGGTAATCATGCTTTTATGGCAACACTCACGTGCATACGGTATGCTAAAGCATAAATGCTTACCAAGTACTCTAAGCCAAAACAAGAACATGTTAGAAATCATGCATGATCCAAGTCCATGTTTAAATGCCTAATGCAACGCATACGGGATGTCACTAGAGTAGGCTCGGCTAGTCTATAAATGACATGTGAAAATGCACAAGTAGCACGTATTCAAGTTAGATTTGAAATACTTATGCAGTTAGTATGATGCGCTGAGCCTAGTGCATGTAAGACTAATGAATGATGCACGCATGCATAGCATAAGGTATGCTAAAGTAAACATGCCCTAGTACTAACCATCAAAGCAGGTAAGTAAAAGGGAGAAAGAATGGGGGGTTGGAAGACATACACACACGCACCCACGCTTATTACAGATTCACCCTCGCTCGGAGGGACCAAAAGAATAATACAAATTAATTAACCTACAAGCTAATTAATTATTACTGACCACCTAATTAATTAAGAAAATTAACTAAGCTAAGAAAGCAGTAAAGGCCTTGGGAAGAGGATCCAATGCGCGTGTGCTCGGGTTTGCTCGGAAATCTAACGCCATGCACAAGTTTGCCTCTGCTTTGACTGTTCTGCTTTTCTGAAAATTACACAACTCCCAAGGTTGCTTCTCTGAGTGTTGTAGACCACCACCGGCTGAGTGGGATCATCACCGGCCATTTTGAAGTGATCATCGACCATCAATTGAACTATCGGCCAAACATTCTTTGCCGGTCGGCATTAAACACTGCCGGCCGGCCAATTATTCTTACTGAATCTGTTTTGACAGCAGCAGAGGACAGAACTTGGCATGGCAATGTATTTCAAGCAATGTATGCACCAATCACACCCCTTATCATATTCATGACTCAAAGGGATATGATTCTCGATTCTCGGACCACCAATTACGCATTTTCATGCATGATGGCCCAAAGAATCAAGCGTGCATTTCGATTTCAAATGAAATGCAATGCACATAAACAAACCAAGGGGCTTTCAACCTCTATCATGGCTTGATCAAGAGGTGAAGCATGCATGCCAATGCAATGCAATCCTAAGCATGTGAGCCTAAGTGTGCAATATGGGCATACAAGCAAGTAATGCAAAGGTGCAACTAACCAAGCATGCAAAGTGTAACAACAACATGCACACATGCAGGGTGCAATATGGACAACATGTTAGATACAAAGCATGCCGAATGCAACAACACAAAAGTGTACAACAATGTGTCATGAGCCAAGTATCTACATATATAAGCATGCATGCAAACATGGCTTAAGACTTTAAACATGAAAAGGTAACTCTCAAGCACACTTAAGAGGATGCAATCATAGACAAATGGTATGCACCATAAGCTTTGAAAATCATGTTAAGAATGGTGCTAAGCCAAGTAAACAAGGTAAGCATGGCATGCGACAATGGTCCAAGATTCAAGGCAAGCCCAAGGGGGATTGAACTACACTTAATGCAACCACACATGGCATGAATTAAGTGACCAAAACCAGAGTTTTAGCACGCTAAAACAAAGCCAAAAGACCACTTAGATGGCATCTAAATGACTTACACATGGAAGCATACACAATGACCAAACATGGAGCATAGGACACAACCTCTTGGAGCATCAAAGGGGCCATGAAATGCAAGCATACAAGCGTGCTAAGTGGACTGAAATGACATGGTAAGTGGTTCCAAACCACTAAAACAATGCATGCTAGAGAGGCCAAAACTTAAGGCATTCAAGAGGGATTGCATGGTAGCTATACAAAGAAAGACATGAATGACTCAAATGACCTAAAATAGTCCCTTAGCACATCAAAATAAGCATGTAAATTTCACAAAGCTAAGCCTAAATCATGCTAGAACAAGGGTCTACACTTCAAGCATGTTAAGGCAAAAATGTGGCATTACAAGACATGTATGCAAGGAATGCAAGGTGTGTCCAAACCAACATACAACAATGCTATATTATGACATAATAAGCATGAAAATCAGTCAAGGCATGGTCAATACACATTCAAACTATATGCTCCCTCAAGAGGCTAAAAATGGCCCTTTTCAAGGATAACAAGGAGAGGGGGTGGCCCTCTCCTTCCTAGGACCTCAAGGCACCATCCTCATCACTGAAATCCCTCAAGATTTCAGTGGTGAGGAGGCCCAAACACAATGGTCCCGGAGCTCAACCGAAATGGCACAAAGCAAGGGCCAAACAAGCCTTAAGAGGGGTCAAACAACCCCAAATCTTAAAACACCCTTAACAAACTATTTAGAGCAATCAAAAACAAGACTTTTCTATGTTATATGTTAAGCTCAAAAACAGTTGCAAATATGGCAAAACAAGCTATGAAAACAAGGCTTAAAAGAGGTAAAAGCTCACCCTTGAAGCACAGCAGCAAATCAGCAACTTTTGGACTAAGAAAATGCTTCAAATTACCCCAAAAATCACCTTCAAGGACCTCAGCTTAATAAAGGGAGTAGAGAACTAGGTGTTTGTATGCAAAAGTGCAAAGAAAATGCACTTTTGAGCACAAACAAGCCCTAAACCTTAGAGAGAGGCAGAAAAATGTAGAGAGGGAGGGAGATTTTTGCTCCTTTTTTGTATATCTCCTCCTCTTCCTCTTGTGTCTCTCTCTTCTCTTGAGAGAGCTTGATTGATATAGATATATCAATCTGCAGCCCCCTCAGAATTCCCACGTCCAGGCATGGGCTGGGGTATGGCCTGGAATGACAGCTGCCAGCTGTCTGCAGAAATATCTGTTGAAAACCACATTTGGCCGGCCGGCCATAAAAATGGCCGACCGGCTGTCAAATTGGCTGGCCGGCCATCACATTTGGCCGATGGCAACATAACACAGTCGGTGGCCTCAAGCCATGGCCGGTGGAGTGTGGGGATGTCCCAAAAGCCATTTCCTGCCCTCCAAAGCAAAAACACAAGTGTTTGGTGCAAAACCAGACACAAAACGGTGGAGTCGAGAGATCCCGAGGCAAGGCGCGTAGCCGAGGCCTCCGGGAACTCAAGACGAACACAAAACATGGATGATCACCGAGTGTTCAAGCGGTGACGTCCAAGTCTTGAGGACGGTCAAAAATGGGGTGTCTACACATGGCTGCTGCAGTTTTCACTATGATCAGAAAAATACAACTCTCTCTTAACCTAAAAAATGCGCCCCCTCATCTATTTATAAGTATAGAATTAGGATTACACGGAAGGACATGGGAATTACGAAAGTACCCAAACCCCCCCATTGGACCCAGTGTTTGAGTGAACGACGCAATAAATTCATGTACCTTGACATCTTGAATAATCTCAAAAAATTCGGACTCATGAACATTGGGTTGTTCATCATTCTTAGCCATGTTTGGCTTGAGAACATGTTTTTTGACCACTTCAATTTCATCATTTCTTGGTCTAATGGATTGTTTTCTATTTTAGCCATTAATGTCTTATGAAAATCTTCATAAGCATGGAAGTTTCCTCATTTATTGGCCTAATAGGCTGTGTTCTTATTTTAGCCATTAATGGCTTATGAAAAATCTCCACCGGCATGTTGTTTCCATAGTTTTACTCTCTAAGAATGGGTTTTTCAACTCCCCAAGCCTTATATGGAACATTATTTTTAACCATACTTGGCTTAACAACATGCTCTTTAACCATGTTACTTTCATAAGTTGGCTATTTAAATTTGGGTTTTCCAACCATTAACAACTTGGAAAACTTCTGAAAAAATTCACCAATTCTAGCCATTAAAGCCTCGATTAAAGACTTGGTAGTGAGAGTTGACAACTCATCATTCCATTGACGAACTTTCATATTAAGTTCATGAATTTCTCCAATTAAATCGTGTTTTTTTTTTCTTCCACCAAATAATATTGTAATGTATGGAAGTTTGTTTCATCAAGAAAATAGATCTCTTCTTGAAGATCCAAATTTTTTTGTTTACACCAAAAGATTTCATGTAGGCTATTTGGAATGGATGAATCCAATTCATTTTTCATTTCTTAAACTTGACATCCCACTGGGCATGCCAAAAATTATTGGCTTATTTTTCCTACGAAGGAAAATACCTTAAATGTGAGCATGCCAACAAAGCTTGAAAAATCCTTACAGATTAAATTCAAGCCAATTATCAAGTGATTGTACTCAATGAAGTGGACTTCAAAATTGCCAAGTATAGAGAAGAGAAAAATTAAAAGAAGAAGGAGCGAGATAGAGAAAGATATTGAGTGAACAATCGGGGTGATTGAGTGAATAATCAAACTAACCATTAATTTACCTCTACTCTTATACTTCAAAAAGTAAGTGCATAAAATAAAGTGCAGAAAATTTACCTTTACTCCTATACTTCGAAAATGAAGTGCATAAAATAAAGTGCAGGAAATATAAATGACAAGAAAAATAGAAATCAGTTGTTTTTTATTTGAGTTCTGGCTCCTTTACAATGTAGCCATGAATGACTATTTATAGGCAAACATTCGTAGGAAAAAAACTGCCTACTACCCTATTTTCCCATCTTTATCCTTGTCTTGCCATGTGCCCTTCTAACGTCTCCATTTTATTCTATGTTCTTCCACATTATGCTCCATGATCCTCTACATTGTCCATCATGTTTTGTATTTAATGATTCATAACTTCTCATAATCTCCAAATGAGTAGGAGACCCCATGTGTCCTACAATTTATCAATAATAATAATTACAAATTTATGGTGCTAACAATCACGCCAAAAAACTAATCTGTACCACACCAAAAAGTTAATTTGTACCACGCCAAAAGGTAACTTGTACTACACCAACGCCAATAAATTAATCTGTACCACGCTAAAAAGTATTATATATGAACAATAGTAATCCATAGATTAAAAACAATATTCTCTGTACTAGTAAAAAAAAAAAAAAAAGTGGTATCTACAATTCCACGCCAAAAACTATGTGTAAAAATAAAATTAATCATTAGTGTTGGTTGAATATTGGCAAATTTAAAATTATAAAAAAAATCATATAAAACTTGAATATAATTAATCTTTTAAAATTAATCATTAGTTTTGTGTACTTGAATGTATATAAAAGAAAAATATGTAAGACTTGAACACATATATCAGGCAACCAATAATATTTTACTAGTAATTATTGTACATAATTAATTATTAATTTTAAATTTTTGGGCCCTAAATGTCATTTTCGACTAAGTTAAAGATATTTTCGACTCTAACTTCCAACCTACGTGTCCTATTTATGTACTGTCTATCGCTACAGATGATATTTGGCACGATGAAACTTCCCATTACAGCCCAACAGTGGTTAGTGTGATAACCCAACCCACATTATACTTAATTAGACATATGTTTATGTGTTTGATATGAAATTACAAGTTTAAGTATGTGAATTATGTGAATTTGGAATAATATTGGTTGAATGTAGGAATATATATTGCAATTACAAATCTGAATTGCAATTGAAAGCCTTCGAGGCATGATAAACCGAAACCGACTTCATATCTATGAATAGCATGATTTTTAGAACCTACTGTGAAATTTTGAGAAATTAAATTCGTAATGATTAAATTCAAATCTAGGAGTTAAGTCATATATGTGTTTGGCCCTCTTGTGTTCTTTAACCTTGTTGAGAACTTGCTAGAGTGAGTTAGAGAGAGAGGAAGATGAAAAACTAGGGATTTGTAAGAAATTCATAGGGGTAACCCTAGACTTGTACTAAGGTATGATAATCTACTTATAAACCTTGTATATGTCTTATCTTTTGCTTGAAATCAAGAAGAAATTGAGAATTTTGAGTTAGGGTTTTGAGTTGTGTAATGGTTTGAGCTAAATGGATGAAATGAAACCCTAATCTCTTCATATTTGTTTGATTTAAGTTCAATCATGTGATTAATCCATGAAATAAACACTAGATGATTCATAAAACCAAGATTTGTAGCAAGATTCACCATGTTTGTATGTATATTGAGCTTGTGTATGAAATTCATGTATGTAATAAAGTGATGAGACCATGATTTTAATGTTGTGGCAAGATTGATGTGTTTGAGTTGTAATTACCCTTAGTCCATGTTAGTATATCATGTTTTTGAATTAGTTTTACATGCATTGGGGCTTGAATTTGAGCTTGGAAGCTTAAGTTTTGCATCAGCTTTGGATTGCCCAGAACAACCAGAACCGCACACACAGGGCTCACAGCCACACGTGCGGAAAATAGAGCCAATCAGAACTCCGCTACTGAAATAAATGCATGTGCAGTACCCTTTTGCACGTGCGATGAGAGGCTTCTGCACATGCGAAAAAAAGAGAAACATTTGTCTTTTTCTGTTAACTTCTCTAACCCTTTGAATTCATTTGTGAGCATGTTTTGACCCTCCACAATGCCTATAGATGAATATAAAAATGAATGAATCGTAAAATGAATTAAAGAAAAAAATGTATGAATTGAACAAATTATTCATCAAATATGTGTGTGAAATGTTAGTGTAGGTCGTGTGCTATAGGAAACACCGCGAGCCTAACGTACTGTGAGTAATAGTATTTTAAAGATATGATCTTAACTGATTACTTTGAGCCACGAAAGGCGATTCGTACTGATGTTATATTTTGATCGAAATGAATGAAGTTTGTAAAAGTTATATGGTATTTGCAATGTAGACCTAAGGTCGTTTTCGTTGTGCTATGATATGATTGGACCTGAGGCCGTTCTATGAGGCCCCTGAAAATTTTAGGTTGCGTATGGTAGAGTTTTGTAAATATGATTTGAGAGTATGAATTTTATTTTGAGTTTGTGAGTTGTGGAATTATGATTTGAGTGTAGAAAATTTGTTGGGTTATGGTGTTTGAATAGAGTGTTGAATTGAGTTTTGAATTGTATGTGGAATTGAGTTTTGAAAGTTTGTTTGGTTATGAGTTTTGGAAAGAGTTTTCAAAACTTAATTCAAATTGTTATAGCTCATAACAAAACACACTACTTTCACATTATTGAAAATTCTGATCAACCCTTATAACCAAACTCTTTTTAAGATTCAATTAAAAAAATTTATTATTAACAGAAAATAACATTAATCAATTTTTTAATCGAAAATACAACAAAGGAAATAATTTTTTTCAAAATAAATATTCAAAAAATTTAAATCATAAATATTGAAATAATTTAAATAATCTAAAAAATTTAATAAGTAAAAAATTAAAATAAATATTCAAAAAATTTAAATCGTAAAAATTTATAGGGCAAATTACAAACACTCCCTCGAGGTTTGGTGAAAATACAGATTCCCGCCCGAGGTTTGAGAAATTACAAATTGCCCCCTGAGGGTCAAATTTTCATAACAAATTAGGGGAAATTAGGGGGAATCTGTATGAAAATAAAAATCTCAGGGAGCAATTTGTTATGAAAATATAAACCTCAGGAGGCGGGATGTAATTTCTCTATCATGACCCAAACCCGCCCCTATGGGTTTAGCACCGTAACCGGCCAGTAATCCAAGATTACCGAAGGCTTGCTTAACAGTAATACAGTAAAACAGAGTACAGGGGCCTGGCGGAAGCCAAAACAGTAAATAAACAATGTCCAATGAGCTGTGACAGTCTGTATGCCAAAAAGACTTTTCATTCAAATATATACAGTCAGACAAACAGTATGTATAATATATACAGTTAGTCAGAACAGGGACTTAATCCCTATTAAACAGTACAGTAACAGTTTACAGTTTACAGTTTACAAGACAGAATAGAAGGGGGAAAACTAAAACACCCCATAGCCTTAGCTTGACAGGCTCGGAACCTCACAGTGAGGCACATAGGTTGGCTTGACAAAACTGGAGTTTACCCCGACGCTTCTAGCTGCGGTCTAGTGCCTGTACACCTACGTATATATATAAGCAGTGAGCTAAAGCCCAGTGAATAACATAATGCGTAAAGGGGTTAAGAATGAATGTCGTTTCAGTATTGAAAACAGTCAGTTGATTCAGTATATCAGTCATTCGGTCATAATAGTCATATGTGGTACATCCATTAGCATAGCAGTACAGTAAACAGTAGGTCTTAAAAGACCGAACAATAAATGATGGCCATCAATCAGTAACAGTAGTGGTTCCAACAAGGGAACCGACAGAGATCTCTGTAACAGTAACAGTAAACAGTAGTTGCTAAGGATGCCACAATACAGTTCAGAATATAGGACATACATTCATTCAATTAAAAGTATCAGTTCAGAAAGCAGTACAGTTCAATTGATCAGAAGATAATCATTTTGAACATAACTTTACACAGTTGTTACTCACAGAGTTCTGGGCTACAGTAAAGCTAGAGCGCGTCCCCAGTCGCCAACCCTACACAGTTTACAGATTGAACACACACTAAGCTACACAGTTGGGAAAGATAATAACTTAATCCCTAATTTGCCTCGGTGTGGTTCTACATCTATATCCTCATTAAGATGCCTTAAACTAGGCCTAATAATGGCTAGGATGAGATGAGGATGCAAAGATGCACTTTAAAAGCATTTTCAGAATTTTCAGAAAACAGGGGTCACGCTCGAGCGTATGTTACTCCGCTCGAGCGGACATGCAGACAAAGGTTTCCGCTCGAGCGTAGACTTACCCGCTCGAGCATTCTGCAAAACAGTCAAAAGTGCTGGATAGGTGAAAATCACGCTCGAGCGGGTGAAAATCATGCTCAATTGGGACATTGACACCCGCTCGAGCATGAGACACAATGTCCCGCTCGAGCGTCAATTATTCTGCTCGAGCGGACTTCAAAACAGTGCAAAGTACTGGGAGCATGAATTACACGCTCGAGCGCCAGTCACCCCGCTCGAGCGTGAGTTCAAAATCTGGAATTCCCAGATTTGAACCTCAAGCTCAAATTCAAGTTTTAAAACATAAATTTCGATCCTCTTGGGCCAATTTTCCAGAAAACATCCAAAAACTCATAGTTTAACATGATTCCAAAGCTCAATTGTAAAATCAAAGCTCAAGGGTGTTTCAAACAACTCAATTTCAAACCAATTTTCAAGAATATGAAATACATGCAAACATGCATGAATTTAAACCATTTCAAAGCTTCAATTTGATGCTCTAGTGAGCCAATTGTTCCAAAAACAAGATGAAATCATGGACTTAAGCTTAATTATGAACATGCATGTGACAATTCGCCATGAAAACAACTCACAACTCACAATTCAAACATGCATGCATGGAATGAGCTCCAATTCAACACTTTTGAACCAATTCAAGACTTAACTCGTTAATCTACCATGATCCAAACTTAAATATACAATAAGGAGGATGAAATTCATACCTAGGTTCCTCAATTACAAGTCTAGAGACTCAATTATGCAAGAATCCTTCAAACTCTACAAGACTCTAAGCCAAATTGTGAAAAACTCAAGCTTTCTCTACCTCTCACTCTCTCAAGTCGGCAAGAACAAGAAAGATGGGCTGATGAGGTGTTGTAATGTTAACATTAGAGATCAACTAAGAGGCTCATGAAAGTCCACTAAGTGGAAAAATGGCAATTAAGTCCAACTTTTTCAATTTAACTCATTTTAATCCAATTTAATCATACCAAATCACATCTTAGATAAATACACCATAAAAACATATAAATTCTAATGGGCACAAAACATTAATCAGTTTCAGATATGGCCGCCGATAAGGCCTTCAATTAACAGTTTAAACATAAAAACTGAACAGATAATTAAACAGTCAAACAGATAAACATGCAATTAAACAGATACAGTCAATCGATTCAGTTCCAGATTTTAGTCAGTCAGTTCAGTACTTCAATCAATTCAGTTACCAATCATAATCAGTCTCAGTTTAGCAGTAATCAGTGGTTAATCGGTAAAAGTGACGAGGGTTGTCACATTCTCAAACCTTAGGAGAGAATCTGTATTTTCACCAAACCTCGAGGGGGTGTTTGTAAGTTGCCCAATAATTTAAATATTCAAAAAATGTAAATAATTTAAATTTTTAATATTTTAAATTTAAAAACAACTCTACACTCAAATCGTAACCAAACACATAAAAAAAACTCAATTAAGAAATTATTTTTAAAGCTCATAACCAAATACATAACTCGAAACTCCATACTAGTTTCACAACTCTACACTCAAAACAATGATTATATTTTGAATTGAGTTTTGAGAAATGGGTGTAGAATTATGATTTGAAAGCTCAAAACAAACACCACACTCAAATCAATGGGTGGAACTATAATTTGAGAGGCTTATCAAACGGAGCCTTAATTTCTTAAAAGTCCTTACTTTTAAATTTTTCCTTGAAGTCTCTCAATTTCTTGATTAATTGCAATTTTAACCCTAGGATCAAAATATATGCGCCAACTGAAAACTCGCAAACCCTAATCGATTTCAGTAACTTCAGAATCATTTTATAATATTCTAATACTAATTAATTGACTCCCTAAATATGGAATTACCACTTGAAAACCCTAGGTTTTTCCCATTTTTATCGCGTTTGTTGGTTGATCGCTTTTTTAGTCAAAACAAGAAATCCAAACTGAATTAGATTCCCTAATCCTAATTTAGTTTAATTCTACACTAAAATAAATGTTCAATTCATAAATTAAACCCCAAGCCCTAGCACATTTATTAAATCACTTATTAACCCAAAACAAGTACTATTATATATATATACACTTGTACCTTAAAACTTATTTTATACACTATATTTTACAATTTCTAACATTTGTACACAAGAAAAAAAATAAATTAATCTCCTCCAATCATCATCAAATGGCTGGCTACCCTAGAGGAACCCTTTGTTGTGTACTTTTTGGGACAAGAATGCTTGATTTCATGAAGAATTTTGACTAAATCCCAAAATCATGGAGATATGTTTGTACTAGTTTTCAATCTAGTTCTATCTTGACCAAACTAGGACTAAATCATGTTCCAAGTTATAATTAATCTTCTTAATCAACCTCCATTTCATTCCATTCTAACCAATTACAAATTCTTCCATCCAATTCCAACCATAGGCTTTTTAGACTTTCCACCATAAATTTTTTTCTATAAATAGGATCTCTCTCCCTAGCATTTTTTAACATCAAACACACTCACACACTACCCGTTTTAGTTGAGGGAGAGAAAAAGAGAGAAAGAGAGCTTCGGTGGTAGAGGAAAGGAAAAAGAGAAGAAATTGTGCGAACACTTCACTAGGAAATCAAGTAAGCCACAACATAACTCTCTCTTATTTTTCCTTTCAAATACATGTTCTTAGAAGTTTAAACTCATTTTAGATGTGTTTTGATGGCATTCTTGTGTTAAAAATGAAAGGAATTGAGTCTTGATTCTACCCTTCATGTATTTCTCTTAATCGGTATAAGGATACCTTTTCCCATATCAATCTCTCAAAATTTCCAAAGGCACACATTCACCTCAAATTTATGAGTTTAATACATATTACTTAGCATGTTTTCATCACAAAAAAAGTAGAAAATTTCCCCTAGTTGACATCTTTTCTCACCAACTTTCTTATTTCAAGAATTGTGCTGGAGAAATCTGTTTTACAGGCAACTTTCAAAAATTGTAGAAAAATCTTATGAACCTAAATTTTATGTCAAAATCTTCCTTAAGGAGTTATTTTTGAAGGAAAATTGGTTTCATTGAAAAAGAGCGAGCGATTTGTGAGAAAATCTGATTTTCATAACGGTCGACAAATCTGGATAGAACTAGAGTATTTCTGAAATAACTAATTATCTAGAAAAGCTATTTCATTTCTAGAACATTTTCTGAAAACTAGGTAAAATTCTCTACGAACCATAGGAAGGCTAGATTTGGGAAAATCTGAAATAATTCTTTTAATCTTGATCTTTAAGTGACTCTAAATCTGGAAATTATGTTTACATTGACGTTTTGTGCTCTTGACTTTATGAACATGCTTATTGGTATATGAAAATGCCTTGGTATGATATTGCATATATTATGGTTATGTTCCTTATATTCTTCATTTGATGGGCCTCATGCTTATGTAGATATTGCTACCTCGTTAAGTTGTTCTAACTTTAATTTAACACTTTTAACTCAACGGGAAACTTAATTAGATTGGTATTGGGTTTTCGATCACTTGAATAATGAAGAGATGATAATGTGTTATGTATGGATTGATAGGACGTGTTCCCTAATTGAAGAAAAGTCTTACGCAAACGGTTGTATCGGAACGCTTGAATGGATCGGTTGTATTCGGACCTTAGGTGCTTATGATGGATAAGGTTGGAGGAGGTTATGGGCAAGGCCCTTATTATACCGTCTCTTTTGAGGTCCTCGGTTAGCCCTACGCGGTATATAACCGTTGGTAGGCATTTGGGGTAAGGTCTGCAAAGCAACAAAAGAGGGGGCATACCGAATAATCCGAGTCCAATTCTTGTGGTTGAGAGGATGAAATCTCTTTGGGAGATTTCTAGAATACTGACCACTAACATTGTAGCCTTTGTTATCTATTTGAATGTCATGTTCCCTTCCTCTATTATTGAAATTGTTATTATTGACTTGAATATCATGATTCACTACTTGCTTGTTATAAATACGTTGGTGTATTGAATTGGGAAAAAGGGACAGGGTGTGTGTGCGTTTACTGGGCATTCAAAGCTCGCGGCATTTTATGCCAGGTATTGAGGACTATTAGATCGATCGGAGGCAAAGCGGAAGTATTTGAAGTCATATGACTATCCTATGAGAGTTAGGAACTAGTTTTGTAGATACGATCATGAGATTGTAAATGATTAATCACTTGTTGTATTTGAAGACATAATTTTGTAATTTTTATATATAGCATTTGTAACCTATCCTTATACTCCGTCAACTCATGTAGCCTTGTGTTAATACCTTGTCAAGATTTGTCAAAAATGTAGTTTTGCTATCTAAGGTGGTTGGACTTAGAAGAGAGGCTATTTTGACTCCTCCGACCCTCTTGAGATCTTGCTTGGTTATTAGCCAGAGGACTCATTAGTGGCGTTTTCTACTCTTGTAACCTTAGATAAACCTTGTATTTAATTATTAATATATTATTTAATGTTCTCGATTTTTGGGGTGTCATACGTTCTGTGGGCCCAAGGCCATTTTGTATAATATGTGGGCCCAAGGTCGTTCTATATAATATGTGGGCCCGAGGCTGTTTTGTTAATGACATGATAAGATGTAATTGGACATGAGGTTATTCTAAACAGCAATCATTATGTGGGCCCGAGGCCGTTCTATTTATGTAATGGGCCTAAGGCCGTTCTGCTTATATGATAGGCCCAAGGCCATTTCGTATTATGACTATGAACTTGTGAGAACCTTATGTTCATTTATTTACCCCGTTTTACTATATTATTACTCATTGAGCTTCGCTCACCTAGTATTATGTGTGCACATATTGGTGAGCCGCAGCATGACGCCCATCCTTAGAGTCAGGTTCAGGAGCTATTGTTGTGACCCTGTCGAGTCATGCCTCTGAGATGGAGTTGTCTTTGACTCACATTATACTTTGACCTTATTTTGTTTTTGCTATTATGGTATTGGGCTATGTAATCAATATGTATAAAAATTTCCTATGGTACTTACTTTTTGGCATGGTCATGTGAATTTATGAATGTGCTTGGATATAAGTTGTACATTATTTTTGTTCATGTTGACACAGCTCAATAGACTTATTCAGTTGTTGTATGTTTCTGCTTATGGCCCTATTATTATAATTATTCTTTTTATTTGTATGAGGCCGAAGGTAATCATGTGATTATTGGTTGGTTATGACCCAAACTTTTAGGGGCGAGTTCAGGTTATAATAGAGTGGTATCAGAGCATGAGTTAATATCTCACACACGAGTCCATTTGAGCAATAACAAGTCTAAAAAAGGTTTAAGTTGCATCGATAATGCATTTGTAATCATGTATAATATAAAGATGTGTAATTGTAAATGTGACTTATGTACATATTATCTGTGAAAGTTATAATGTATGTTCCTCTAGATCATGGTGTGAACTGGGGTGGAATATGGGAAGGATTCAACCTCCACACGACTTGATAGAATTGAGGCAATGATCATGGACGTAGCAGAGGCTTTTAGTCAACAACAACAACAACAACAACAACAACAATAACAACAATAGCAACAGCAACCACCACCGCCACCAATGCTTATGCCACCACCTGTAGTGCAAGACCACCAAGCTGATGACCGAACTATTGCACTCACAAAGGAATTTAAAAAAATGAAACCGCCATTGTTCAAAGAAGGAATTGATCCACTGAAGGCAGAGGCATAGGTGCTTGGTATAGAAAAACTGTTTAAAGTCTTTCCATGTACAGAGGTACAGAAAGTCTTGCTTGCTGTTTTTACACTCAAGGATGAAGCATGTCATTGGTGGATGTTTATTCGAGACGAACATCAAGGAATAAATTGGGCTTAATTTTTGGAGATCTTCTATGAGACATACTTCCCACAGTGTATCTGAGGTAAAAAAGTATCAGAGTTTGAAAACTTGGAGCAAGGAAACAAAACCGTAGCGGAGTATGAGGCCTAGTTTATCGAGCTAGCCTGTTTCACACTGTATATGGTCGATACAGACTACAAAAAGACAAGGAAATTTGAGGGAGGACTCTGAGACTCCATGCTTGAGAAGATTAATGTGTTGAAGGTACAAAAATATGTGGATATATTGGATAGGGCCATTATAGCGGAAGGTAACCAGGCCAACCGTAATCAGTACTCTAATTGGAAGGGAAAAAGGTAGGGTTCTAATATGCACAAAGGGTGGGTGTCCTAATAAAACAAGAAACAGAATTTTGGAACTTCCAGTGCTTTTGGTTCTGCCCATGGTTCAGCAGCAACTTGTCTGAAGTATGGAAAGAAACATTGAGGAGTTTGCTACCGAGCAACTAGGGCTTGCTTTAAGTGCGGGAAAATAGGACATATGATGAGAGATTGTCCTATGTTTGGGCAACAAAAGGGGAATAGGCCAACTGCTAGTTCAGTTGGTTCCATTTTTGCAACAAAGACCTCAGCAAGGCCTACTACTACTAGGGACAATGTTAGGCAATGAGGAGTCTTTCCTCTTGTTCCAGGTGATGTTTAGAATTCAGATGTTGTGGTTTCAAGTACACTCTCTATCAACAGTCAACCTGCTTATGTGTTACTTGATTCGGGTTCCACTCATTCCTTTGTTTCGAAAGCATTTGCTCCACATTTGAATAGAACTATAGAACCATTGAATTACGTGTTATGTGTGTCCTTGCCATCTGGGGACTATATGTTATGTGCTTCTATGTATCCTACATGTAAGATTTTACTTGGGGATGTTCCATTATCTACTAATTTGATGCCTCTTGGTATGGTACACTTTAATATAATTTTGGGAATAGATTGGTTAACTAAGCATCATGCAACCATTGATTGTGTGTCTAAATAAGTTGTTTTCTGCCCACGCGGACAAGATGAGTTTACTTTTGTGGGACATGGGGTAGTCCTTCCACCCTATTTGATATCAGCTATGAAAGCGTGCAAATTACTTCAGAAAGGTTATAAGGGTTATTTATGTAGCATTTTACATGTAGAGACAACCAATGTGAGTGTTGAAAATATTCCAATTGCTAGTGAATTTTTGGATGTATTTCCTGAGGAATTGCTAGGGGACTTGATAGACCGCGAGATTGAATTTTTCATTGACATTGTGTCGGGTACTCAACCGATTTCCAAAGCTTCTTACAGGATGTCCATGGAAGAAATGAAAGAATTGAAAGCACAATTGCAAGAGTTTCTTGATAAAGGGTTCATCCGACCGAGTACGTCACCATAGGGTGCACCAGTTTTGTTTGTGAAAAAGAAAGATGGGACACTCCGGTTATGCATTGATTACCGAGAACTTAGTAAGGTAACATGAAGAATAAATATCCTTTACAGTTGATCGATGATTTATTTGATCAATTATAGGGGACACAAGTGTTTTCTAAGATTGACCTGAGATCCAGGTCTTATCAATTGAAAGTCAAAGCAGATGATGTTTAGAAGACCACCTTTCGAACTAGGTATGACCATTATAAATCTCTAGTCATGCCATTTGGGGTTACGAATATGCCAACAACTTTTATGGATTTAATGAATCGGATTTTCAAACCCTATTTGGATGAGTTTGTGGTAGTATTCATTAATGATATTCTTATTTATTCGAAGAGTAGGGAGGAACATGAAAAGCACTTGAGATTACTTCTTCAAACACTTAGAGGCAAGAAGTTATATGCTAAATTAAAGAAATGAGAATTTTGGTTAAATGAAGTTGTGTCTTTGAGTCATGTGATTAATAAGGATAGTGCATCTGTTGACCTGCAAAAGATAGGGGCCATTGTGAATTGACCTAACTTTACCAATGTTACAGAAGCGGGCAGTTTTATGGGCTTAACAACTTATTACCAAAGATTTGTTAAAGATTTCTCCAAGATTGTGGTGCCATTTACCCAGTTAAGTAAAAAAGGTGTTCCATTCGAGTGGACAAAACAGAGGGAGTCCGTCTTTCAAGAATTGAAACCAAGGCTCACAATAACATCGGTCCTCGCCTTACTATCAGGTACAGAAGGGTTTGTTATTTATAATGATGCTTCTCATAAGGGATTGGGGTGTGTACTTATGCAGAATGGAAGAGTGATTGCGTATGCATCTCGACAGTTGAAGCTGCATCAAAGAAATTACCTTACGCATGATTTGGAATTAGCTGCAATGGTGTTTGTATTGAAAATATGATAGCATTATCTCTATGGAGCAACATGTGAAGTCTACACCGACCACAGGAGCCTCAAATATTTTTTTACTCAAAAAGAGCTTAATATGTAACAAAGACGGTGGTTGGAACTCATCAATGATTATAACTTGCAGATTCATTATCATCTCGGCCAAGCCAATAGGGTAGCGGATACTCTTAGTCGAAAGTCAATGGAAAATATAGCATGTTTAACTATTACTTGACTTGGAAAGAATGGAAGTGAAAATTGTGCTACACGAACGACGTGGAATGTTAGTCGCAATGGCAGCACAACCAGCTATTATTGAGAAAATTAAACAAAGGCAATTGGAGGATGAATTTCTCAAGAAAGTACATGATGAGATGGAAACAAAGCCAAGACTGGGATTCTCTTTGGAAGCTCAAGTGTTGAAGTTAAAGGGAAGATTGTGTGTTCCAAATGTCCCCGAAATTAAAAGAAGAGTGTTGGAAGAAGCTTACAAATCCAAATTTGCTATGCATCCTGGAAATACCAAGATGTATCAAGATCTCAAGAAATCTTTTTGGTGGCCCAATATGAAAAGAGAAATTATGGAGTTCATTTCAAGATGCCTTCAATGTCAACAAGTAAAAGTGGAACACCAAAGACCAGCGGGGTTATTTCAACCTCTCCCTATTTCAGAATGGAAGTGGGAGCATATAACTAGATTTTATTGTGGGCTTACCTCGAACACCCCGAGGTATGGACTCTATATAGGTTGTTGTGGATAAATTGACTAAGTCCACTCACTTTTTGCCTATGAAGACTGTATATAATGTTGATAGACTTGCTACTGTGTACATTGTTGAGATTATTCGATTGCACAGTGTTCTAGTTTCTATTGTATCGAATAGAGATTCTAAGTTTGTGTCAAGATTTTGGCAAAGCTTGCAAAAAGCATTGGGGATGGAATTGAGGTTCAGTATCGTATTCCATCCACAAACCAATGGATAATCTGAAAGAACTATACAGACGTTGGAGGACATGCTCTGAACGTATGTTTTGGATTTCTGTGCAAGTTGGGAAACTCATTTACCTTTAGCGGAATTTGCATATAACAACAGTTTC
This sequence comes from Camellia sinensis, assembly GCF_055761805.1. Classification (NCBI taxonomy): domain Eukaryota; kingdom Viridiplantae; phylum Streptophyta; class Magnoliopsida; order Ericales; family Theaceae; genus Camellia; species Camellia sinensis. Next base: position 23,925,869 of record NC_138966.1, read on the forward strand.
CACTCTAGTATCGAAATGGCACCATATGAAGTTTTGTATGGAAGAAAATGTGGAACTCTAGTTTGTTGGACTGAAGTTGGGGACAGATTGTTAATTGGGCCTGAAATTGTACAAGTTACTATGAAAAAGATTCAGATCATCCAACATAGATTGAAAATTGCTCAAAGCCGATAAAAAGCTATGCGGATCAAAGAATGAGAGACTTAGAATTTGAAGATGGGGATCACGTTTTTGTCAAAGTCACCCTAAAGGGCACACCAGGTTTGAGAGAAAAGAGAAATTGTCAACTCAGTACATAGAGCCATTTCAGATTTTAGAAAGATTGAGTCCGGTTACTTATCGGATTACTTTACCACTGGGCATAGAGCAAGTGCATAATGTGTTCCACATTTCAATGTTGTGGGGCTACCTTCGGGATCCTGCCCATATTATTAACTATCAAGAGATTGCTTTAGATGATGATATGATTTATGAGGAGAAACCTATTCAGATCCTTGACCAGCAAGTCAAACAGTCAAGGAACAAGGCTATCTCAATGGTAAAATTCGAATGGAAAGAACATTATGGAAAGGAAGCTACGTGGGAACAGGGAGAAAGAAATGAGGTAACGATATCTAGAATTGTTTTAACTTGAGGTAAACAAGTTTCGAGGACCAAACTTCCTAAAGAGGGGAAGACTATGATAACCCAACCCATATTATACATAATTATACATATGTTTATGTGTTTGATGTGAAATTGCAAGTTGAAGTATGTGAATTATGTGAATTTGGAATAATATTTGTTAAATGTAGGAATATCTATTGCAATTACAACTCTAAACTGCAATTGAAAGCTTTAGAGGCAATATAAACCAAAACCAACTTCATATCTGTGATTAGCATGATTTATAGAACCTACTGTGAAATTTTGAGAAATTACGATTCGTAATGATTAAATTAAAATTTAAGAGTTTAGTTATATATGTGTTTGGCCCTCTTGTGTTCTTCATCCTTGTTGAGAACTTGCTAGAGTGAGTTAAAGAGAAAGAAAGAGGAAAAGCTAGGGATTTGAAAGAAATTCAAGGGGCTAACACTAGATTTGTACCAACGTATGATAATCTACTTATAAACTTTGTATATGTCTTATTTTTTGCATGAAATCAAGAAGAAATTGGGAATTTTGAGCTAGGGTTTTGAGTTGTGTAATGGTTTGAGCTAAAGGCAAGAAATGAAACCCTAATCTCTTCATATTTGTTTGATTTAAGTTCAATCATGTGATTAATCCATGAAATAAACTCTAGATGATTCATACAACCAAGATTTGTTGCAAGATTCACCATGTTTGTATGTATATTGAGCTTGTGCATGAAATTCGTGTATGTAATAAAGAGATGAGACCATGAACTTAATGTTGAGGCAAGATTGATGTGTTTGAGTTATAATTACCCTTAGTCCATGTTACTATATCATGTTTTTGAATTAGTTTTGCATGAATTAGGGCTTGAATTTGAGCTTGAAAGCTTAAGTTTTGCATCAGCTTCGGACTGCCCAGAACAACCAGAACCGCACGTGCAGGGCTCATAGCTGCACGTGCGAAAAATAAGGCCAATTAGAACTCCACTATTGAAATAAATGCATGTGCGATGAGGGACTTCCACACGTGTGGAAAAAGAGGAAAAATCTGTCTTTTTTTGTTAACTTCCCTGACCGTTTGAATTCGTTTGTGAGCCTGTTTTGACCCTCTCCAATGCTTATAGATGAATAGAAAAATGAATGAATCGTAAAATGAATTAATAAAAGAAAGTGTATGAATTGAATGGATTATTCATCGAATGTATGTGTGAAATGTTTGTGCAGGTCGTGTGCTGGAGGAAACACCGCAGGACCTAACACACTGTGAGTAATATTATTTTGAAGATATGATCTTAACTGATTACTTTAAACTATGAAAGGCGATTCGTACCGATATTATGTTTTGATCGAAATGAATGAAGTTCGTAAAAGTTATACGATATGTACAATGTGGACTTAAGGGCATTTTGGTTATGCTATGATATGTTTGGGCTTGAGGCCATCTTATGGGCCCGAGGCCATTCTGTATAATAGGTGGGCCTAAGGTTGTTTTGTAGAATATATGGGTCCGATGTCGTTCTGTTAATGACGTGATAAGATGTGATTGGACCTGAGGTCATTCTGAACAGCTGTTATTATGTGGGCTCGAGGCCGTTCTATACCTTTGTGGGCCTGAGGCCGTTCTGATATGATGGACCTAAGGCCGTTCTGTTTATGTAATGGGCCTAAGGCCATTCTGCTTATATGATGGGCCCAAAGCCTTTCCGTATTATGACTATGAAATTGTGAGAATCTCATGTTCATTTATTTACATTGCTTTACTGTATTATTACTCATTGAGCTTCGATCACCCAGTATTATGTGTGCACATGTAGGTGAGCCACAGCATGACGCCCATCCTTAGAGTCAGCTTCAGGAGCTATTGTTGTGACCCTGTCGAGTCATGCCTCCGAGATGGAGTTTTTGTCTTTGACTCACATTATACTATGACCTTATTTTTATTTTTGCTATTATGGTTTTGGGTTATGTAATCGATATCTATAAAAATTTCCTATAGTACTTACTTTTTGGAATGGTCATGTGAATTTATGAATGTGCTTGGATATAAATTGTACATTGTTTTTGTTCATCTTGACACAACTCAGTGGACTTCTTCAATTATTGTATGCTTTCGCTTATGGCCCCATTATTATAATTATTCTGTTTATTTGTATGAGGCCGAAGGTAATCAAGTGATTATTAGCCGATTATGACCCAAACTTTTAAGGGAAGGTTCAGGTCATGACAGTTATGGGGGCAGTTTTTTGTTTTCGGCCCCCCGAACGACCTTTTCCGACTAAGTTGAAGGTATTTTTAAGTTTAACTCCCCACCTCCATGTCTTATATACGTTCCTTCTGTCCCTCTAGGTCATATTTGGTATGGGGAACTGCTCGTTACATCACAATAGTGGTTAGGGGGCCGTTTTGCATTTTTTCCCCCTGAATGCCTTTTTTCGAAATCTAAGGCATTTTCTGTCACGACCCACTCCCCATTTCCAAGGGTTAAGCATCGTGATGGCCAGTAACTGAAGTTACCTTCGGTCAATTCTTAAACAAATTAATAAACGAGGACGGAAATAATATTTAAGTGAGGGTACCAAAATAATCATCGGAGTTTCTATTTTATTTACAAAATTTATTAATCAAAAAAGCCGATATTTACATATAAAAGTGTTGTGTGTATTTATTCCACAACCTCGTATCTAAGACTTTCCAAAAACTATTTTTGAATTGCATTGTTTCTAGAATATTAGTAAACAACTATAAGCATATGACAGAGTGAGAAATATTATACTAAGAGTATAAGGGCACAAAATTCACCATGGATAATTATTGGCTAAACAGAGCTTGATATTAAAATACATAATATATAATATGGAAATCATTTAACATATAATATAAAATAATCATAACCATGGTATAGAACGGAATAGAACAGATGTATGGACTCAAAAGGTGGCTCGTACGAACTCTAGAGGTGGCTCCCACAATAGTGTAGCACTTAGCTCCATACAACACTTTACCCCACACCAGAAATCAGAGTGTTAGTGGATCCATGACAGACAGAAGGTCACAAAGTGACTAATTAGAGAGTCAATGGTTATTTAAGTTCCCCAAGGCATGAGACCTCCGTGGTGGTACTTATAAAATAATTACTCAAAACACATTTTAATAAACAGTTATATCCATGGGTTTTCCTTAGTACATCAAATAAGGTTCATAAATAAATAACATAATTAAAAATGCTAATATAATATATAAAACATAATTTACGTAAAATAAATTATGGTAACTCAAAATATACGTAAAATATATTATGGTGACTCAAAGTATAATATAACTCACCTTAAAATTAATACCTCACTCTTTCTTTCTACTATCAAAGCCTTCTTGATAGTATTTTGGTTCCCTTTCCTTGTTTATTTTCCTTCTTCTTGTTCACAGCCCCACACCTCCTTATATACTACTGTGTAACACTTGCTCAACAAGTTTTGGGGTGACACGTAGCACCCTACGTAGCCTTCCTATATCACAGCTATTATTACACTCTGGATTTGCAGCTTATCCTTCCAATGGATACTTTAAATAGTGGCTTAATTATATTTGGGCCCAAATCCTAAACTAATTATATAATCTCTTTTTTTTTTCCAATAATATATAATTCCTAATTTAATTACACTTTATCTTATACACCCATAACATTTAATATTTTTTTTACTCTTACGGTGTATTTAATTAAACATTTAGGGTTTTTCTCATTTATAATTAAATAATACTAATATAAAATTTAAAGGACAACTTAAATTTTCGGGTTGTTACATTTTCTATTGGAAAAATATGGTTTTATAGGCTTATATTGGGTTAACTTTGAGCCCAAATTTGGATGGGGTCCACACGTCTTTTGAGGTGGGTCTGAAAAGGTGACGTGTTCCTTGCCGCATGGCAAGTCACACGATGAAGACGGTTCATCAAAACCATTTATGAGTGAATGGGAAGTCAATGTCGTTTTCGGGTTCGCGGAATGGACAATTAAAGAGTAAAATATGGGTTTCCTTGTAAGGTTTGTCCCACATTGGAAACTTAAGAGAACTTATATGTGCATATAAGTTCTACGTGGCAACACTTAAGTTGGGCTGCAAGGGGCATTCCAAGTTTGTAAACGGAAGGAGTTATGGATAAATTGAACCTTGGCTCAAACCACTATATATACACGAGCGCCACCATCGCCGTCCGGCCGAGCTGATCCGTGCCAGTTGTGGGCCAGGTCGGTTCTAACATTAATTTTTTAGACAAAATTTATTTGAATTTTCTCAAATTCTTAGAGGAAATTATTTGAATTTCAAAATGAAATTAATTCAAATTTGAATTCAAATTTTTTGTCCCGAAATTGTGCATCTTCCAAGTCTAAATTCCACAACAGATTAAACTGTTTCTAACAAATGTAAACTGCCTAGCAGTTATCTGACCAAAACTGCCTACAGATCTGTTCAAATTTGAATTGCACCTATACCAGTTTGAACACAGATATGGTCATCCCTTTTATACCTATTCGGACAGATCTAAAGGTCACCTATTTTGCCTATAAATACAACATCATTTCTAGCAGTTTGGCATTCAGAAATTCTCTTCTTGCTTTGAATTTTTGCTCTCTTTGCATTATTCTACATACTAGTTTTATAGGAAAAAAATTTAGAGAGTTTAGAACACAGGTTTTGTTCGCCGTACAGATTGTTTGGAGTGCTACTATAATTTGTGAAGATCATTATATCCTGGGAGATAGACGCCATTTATCTGTAAGCACTGTAGCGGGGGGAATCTATCTTAAGGATAGAATGTCACATACGCGATTTGATTTTTTAAATTTTTATTCGGTTCGATAAAATAAATTTTGTAAGTAATTTATTTTTATTTGTTTGATTTGTTTCATGTTATTTATTTTACACAGAAGATTGTTCCAACATTTTCGACTCTAACTCCCTATCTACATTTTCTATATACGTATCATCTGTTTCTACAAGTCATATTTAGCACGGAAAAGCTGCTTGATACATCCCAACAGTGGTTGGGGGGCTATTTTACATTTTCGCCCCCCTCCGAACACCTTTTTTGACTAAGTTTAAGGCATTTTCTATTCTAACTTGCTACTTACGTGTCTTATTTACACACCATCAGGGCCGACCCTGGGCATGGACGAACTAGGCCATGGCCTAGGGCCCCTCAAAATAGACCCAAATAAGGGGTCCCCTTCCTATTATGGTTTAGTGTAATATATTAAGTATGTTTTAAGTTCAAAAAAATTAAAGAAGGCTCAAACTAACTTAAAATAAATTGACCTATCAGAAAATTGAAAGGCTTATTCAAAAAAATTAACATTGTTGTCCATTGAAAATAGACCCAAAAAAAGGGGTCCCCTCCTATTATAGTTTATTATAATATATTAGGTATGTTTTAAATCCAAAAAAAAAAATTAAGGAAAGTCCAAACTAACTTAAAATGAATTGACCCATTAAAAAATTGAAAGACCCATTTAAAATAATTAGCATTGTTATCCATTGAAAATGATTTTGTCAAAAAACTAGATAATGCAAGTATGATTTATTTATTTGCTTCTAAAATGGCAAGAAGAACGAGGATCAAGCGACACTCATAAGTTATTGTACTGTAACACTAAGTATTTTTTGTGATTTTGACACAATCTTTTGTCTTTTACCTTCAATTTATTTATTTATTTATTTTTTCCATTCAACGAAAAAAAAGGGTAAAGAGTCCCAAAAATTTATTAGTTGATTATCAGCTTTGGGCCTCGAAAATCTCAAGGCTGGGCCTACGCACCATCTGTCCCTACAGGTCATATTTGGCACGGAAAAACTGTTTGTTGTATCCCAACAGTGGTTGAGGGGCTATTTTGTATTTTTGCCCCCCAAATATCTTTTTTCAAGTTTAATGCGTTTTCGACTTTTAACTCCCAACATACGTGTCCTATTTACGTACCGTTTATCCTTACAGGTCATATTTGGCATGGGAAAGTTGCCCGTTACATCCCAACAGTGGTTGGGGTTATTTTTTTATTTTTGCCCCCCGAACACCATTTTTGACTCAAGGCATTTTTTTATTTTAACTCCCAACATACGTGTCCTATTTACATATTATTTGTCCTACAGGTCATATTTGGCATGAGAAAGCTGCCCGTTACATTACGACAATAGTTGGGGGGTTGTTTTACATTTTTGCCTCCCAAATACCATTTTTCGACTAAGTTTAAGACATTTTCGATTCTTACTCCTTACCTACGTGTCCTATTCATTGTCAAAGCTAACATATTTTAACAAATTATATATGCCATTAATAAAATTGTTCTTACCAAACAGTATACGGTGGATGACTACCTCAGATCCGCAAGAGTTGTGTGAGTTTGGCAACTATGTTATTCAGATGATCAATCTTTGTATTGTCTCATTCTGAGCTTTTTGTCCCTACTCCAAGAGGACAAAAAGAGCTGGAGTAAAAACTATGTTATTCAGATTGTAAAGGTAAGTATGACCCAAGTGTTCAAAGGATGGCTGAAAGGCATAAGGGTAAGAAGGACATTTTTTATTTCTTTTTTTTTTTTTTCCTTCTTCCAATTAAAGCTGTTAAAGTATTTTATATTGGTGTCTACTTCTATTTATTCTTTTTTTTTTTTCTTTCATTTGAAAAATATTTAGGTAAATTATAAATTCATCCTTTGTGATTATGGAAAATATATCTTGTCTCTCGAGGTTTCAAATCACATTATAATTTTCTTCTTTGTAAGATAACTATTAGGTCAACCAACAATTTGCCGTATCCATATGGAGCGGGGCACTTTCCTGGGATTAGTCTAGGTGCGCGCAAACTGGTATGAGCACTTAATTATCAAAAAAATATTTGAATGAATTTGAGCAGGGATTTAAAGAAAAGAAAAAAAAAGTTATATTTTATTCATTTTTTTTCAAATTATTATTTAAATTCAGAAGAATGGAGACAAAAAAAAAAAAAAGAAAAAAAAGGAAAAAAAAAAAAAAACTTATATACCATATTGAGACAATTTTGGTTGATTAAATTTTTAATTAAATTTTATGTACGTTTATACTTTAAAACGTGCACGCCACTAAAACACCCATTCACCTTTGAAGAATAGTGCCAAATTTATTTTATTTTATTTTATTTATTTTTATGTATAAGTTGTGAATCTCTTTTTGATGCATCCATGGAACGAACAGCGAATGTTGGGAATCTACAGCTGTGCCCTCTCTCACTAGTAAGTAGTGTCGATCTGGTCATTCAACAGCAAATGGAAAAATGAGATAATAATTTAGAAAATTCCTATGAAAGAATCAGAAATTGAGAAATAATAAATAAAATAACAAATACACAATTATTTGATTAATAACCTATGTCTAACATATAATACAACAATTGCAAGATAAGCCCTTAAACACAAGGATCAAAATAATACAAATCGAGTCGAAATAGACAAAAAAAAAAAAAAAATAATGTTGATTGGACCTAGCTACCCATTTATCCATTAATTGGATTGTGCAATGAATTATAAGCATGGGCTGCGCTTGTAGACCATCTTGTAGGTTGATCACATGGCCCACTTCAATCAACCAATTGATTGATCTATTTATATATAAAAATCAAATTCATCTGATAATTTTACTTAAATGATTTTATCATATTTATCTTTAAAAAATAATTAAGTCATATATAATATTGTATTTGTTCATTTTTTAAAAACATACGTGTTGAAATCCTATAGTTATTGTTAATGTACCACTAAACCTAACCCACTACACCCACTCAACTCCACTAAACCTAACCCACTCTACCTACCACCTCCACTTCACCCCCTACCAGCACCACCACAATCTGCTACCTTCTCTTCTATATATAGGAGTTGTAATCAATATACACATATCAATCTTGTAATATACACAAATCAATAATATACATCAATTGGTTCTTACATGGTATCAGAGCTATAGGTTAGCTCTTGGTGATCTTCACCTTCCGGCGGGCGGCAACCTTGCCTTCACCGCCCGCCGGAACCCAACCATGCTTATGCTGCGCCACTCTGATACAAACCTCCAAAGCACATAATTTTCATCTTGGGAATGGTCTTCAGCTCTAACACCACTTCCTTTAGATGAATATTGACCATCATCATCATATCGGTCACCATATCCTCCTGAACCTCATTGATCATGTCCTGAAGCTCAGCTTCTGTTGGGTTCTGTCCCAAAGACCGCATCACAGTGCCAAGCTTCTTGGTGGTGACACATCGCCATCGCCGTCTTCAACCCCTACTGTCCGAACCGGCCTCCTCTCCTTCACTTCTCTCGCCGACAACGTCTTCACCTCCGCCGCCTCTCCTCCACATCACGGCCGGCAACAGCCGCCAGCGCTACCAACCATAACCTCGGCCTCTATCAGATCGGCACGTGTCTCTTCCCTAGTTGCTTCCCAGTCACCGTCAGCCCAACCACCACGCCGCCACTCGCGGCAGCCACCGCCGCCGACCTCTACACATACCTCTGTGTGTGTCTTCTCTATCCTACTCTAAACCGTCTAGTCTCTCTCAAACACACAGCACATATACACACAGAGGCAGCAGATGTTGAAAGCAGCCTTTACTCTCTCTAGCGAGCTCAAACGCACATCTCTCTCTCAGCGGGGATACATTTTCAGCAAAGGGACAAAGCCATCGATGGTCTCTTCTCTCTCTTTACATTACCAACCCATTATAATATATTAACCTCCACTATCCACATCATGTAGCCCACTTTCTTTATCACCCGCAGATACACACACTTGCACTATACCTACCCATTATAATATATTAACATCCACTCTCCTCATCCTGTAGTCCACTTTCTCTTTCTCCTTTTTCCATTGCTATTATATTCAGATCGTTGCATAATTTCCAGCTCTTCAAACACAAGAATACAAATTTTAATGAGCTCACTTCTCACTTACAAGTAGATTTTTCATCCAGAATTTGGCCAATGGAAAAACTTTCAAAAATTCTTAGTCTAGCAACATTTAAAAAAAAAAAAAAAAAAAACATTTACAAATTTGCACAACAACCCCTATTTTATTCATCTCAGGGATCCACCCCGATCACAATTTTACACCGAAAAAAAAAAAAAAAAAAAAAAAAAAAAAAAAAAAAACAAAAAAAAAACCAACAAACAAACAACAACACAAGCTTTGTTTTCTGCAGCGGCCATACATCGATCTCACTTCTTCTCTACTCTGCCGCCGGTCTTTTCTTTTTGCCTCCGTCCTGGGCGGCCCTTGACGGTGTTGCCTCCGTGTTTCCCACTCCACTGGGCACGATCACTACTCCCTGCTCCTCCACTGCAGCATATGGCGGCCCTCCAAATCGGAACATCACGGTGGCCTTCCGCTTCAGCTCCTTGTTTTCTGCCCTTAGCACGCTCATCTCTGCTCGCGCATCCTTATACATGCGTTGGAGCAGAGCCAGCTGGGAGTTTAACTGCTGCACCTCATTTGTCCTACTCTGCAGCCGGTGCGACAAGTTTGTGACCGCCGTCATGGACTCCACACATGCCTTCAAAGTATACTGATTCGCCTCCACATCCGTTTGCACTGCCATTTTTTGCTCCACCGACTGCATCGGAAAGTTCAGCGGAGCAAACCCAGCGGTGTTTGGTTGAGGTTCACTGGCCACCGCACCAGTTCTCTCTCCTGTGGACTCGTTGAGGTCGGGAAAGAGGGTGAGCAGCCCGCGGGACGACGAAGCCATTTTCTGGGCAACAGCAACAGAGTGTTACAGACTATCTCTCTCAGCAAAACGACCTCTCTTTCTCAGCAAAATGAAGAATTTTTCAGAGGTTTCTCTCAGTTTTCTGTCTCAGTTTCTGCCTCCTCCGCTTCGGTTTATAACGACCATGACATAGAGACAGCCACGCGCATCGCGCGCCTTTTGACACCGACAACCTGGCACGCCTTTTCATGGCACACCTTTTCATGACTCGGGCACGTCTTTTGATGACACGCCTTTTGATGACACACCTTTTGAGGGCACGACTTTTGAGGGCTCGATCAATCCCTTTGTTTCAACCTCAAATAGGTTTCTATCTTCACACCTATTTGAGTTTGAGGGGGGGTTATACCAGTATAATGTATAAGTCGCCCATGGCGCACTCCCTAAGTCACCCCCTTGGTGCACCACCACAATTTTCAACAACGGTCCGACATGACCCCATAAACTGTCTTCTACAACGGTCTGACACGACCACACAGTGTCTGCTACAATGGTCCGACATGACCCCGTAAACTGTCTTCTACAACGGTCCGACATGACCCCGTAAACTGTCCTCCTTCAACGGTCCGACATGACCCCGTAAACTGTCCTGCTACATCGGTCCGACATGACCCCGTAAACTGTCTTCTACAACGGTCCGACATGACCCCGTAAACTGTCCTGCTACATCGGTCCGACATGACCCCGTAAACTGTCTTCTACAACGGTCCGACATGACCCCGTAAACTGTCCTGCTACATCGGTCCGACATGACCCCGTAAACTGTCTTCTACAACGGTCCGACATGACCCCGTAAACTGTCCTGCTACATCGGTCCGACATGACCTCATAAACTGTCTGCTACAACGGTCCGACATGACCCCGTAAACTGTCTTCTACATCGGTCCGACATGACCCCATAAACTGTCTGCTACAACGGTCTGGCACGACCATACCGTGTCTCCTATCCTGTTTTATTTTATTTATCAGTTTATTTTTTCTGTTTTGTAACTCTCTCCAAACTCAAGTTGGTTTGTGTCTAACCTCCTTGAGTTTGAGGGGGGCTGTTAATGTACCACTAAACCTAACCCACTACACCCACTCAACTCCACTAAACCTAACCCACTCTACCTACCACCTCCACTTCACCCCCTACCAGCACCACCACAATCTGCTACCTTCTCTTCTATATATAGGAGTTGTAATCAATATACACATATCAATCTTGTAATATACACAAATCAATAATATACATCAATTGGTTCTTACAGTTATAATCATTGAATCAATTGAATTATTTATTTATTTATTTTGGTGTGAATGATCTATACATAAAGATAAAGATAAAGACATAGAAATTCAATAGATTGAATTGTCAAATTGGGAGATGGTGCCATCTAAGCGGAATGGAGACAAATCAGGCCCAACAAACATAATCCAGATTGAATTTGAGAAACCTTCCCAACAGAAATAGACAAGTAGTGCCATTACAGAAATAGACAAAGCAGTGCCATTATATCTGTCATTAAGGCTTTGGGTCAATATGTATTTGGGATTAGGTTAATAGTCTAATAAAATTATTAATTTGATATTTGATTAAAAAATTAAAAGGCCAATTAATAATCCATCTAGATATTGTATCTCACATATAATGGACTATTTAATCCCACAGAAGGGAATATCATATTAATTGAGAAACTAAAGTCAAAGTCTAGACTAACTCATCAAATGACCAAATTAACCCTAACTCTCTCTCTCTATATATATATATTTGAAGAAGTTTGATCTTGCAGAGTTTCGTCTCTACCTCCTCTCTTGTGCTATTGTTGTCTTAGGAAATCATAACTAATAGATTTTATTTTTTATCTCATTTAAATATTTTAAAAATATTTGAAATATTTAAAAAGAAATTCCATAAAATATTTTTTTATTTTGTAAATATTTTAAAAAATTAAGAAATTTTTTAAATATTTAGAAAAAAAAAAAAAAAACAATTTCAAAATGCAACTAAGAACATGATATTGACATATTCTTTGCTGGAGATGATCTAAAAACAATAATATTATTATTTATAACAATTATGAATGATAGTAATCATTAATTACCACAATAGACTTTTAATTGAACATGTCTACAATTGGTATTTTATATGTATCTTCTCATAAATATATTTGCTCTGTTTTCTATATTTTCCAATATCATTATTTTTCTAAATAGTTATATTTCATCGTTGAATGAGTTTTTATATTTTTTTGTTCGAAAAAAAAATAGTTAAATTTTGTTTAAATGAATGTCGTTTTGAATTTGGGCAGTGAATAGTTGGATGATGAAAATAGCAGTGTATATTTTTTAATGATTGCTTGTGTATATAAATTTTATAGTTAAATAGTTTTTGATATTTTCTGTTAAAAAAAGGGGTTAAATTTTGTTCAATACATTTTTGAATGTGGGCAATTAATGATTAAAATAACAGTGCATATTTTTTGATGGTGCTTGTGTATATATAAATTTTATAATTGAATAGTTTTTATTTTTTCTATTAAAAAAAGAGTGGGGGTTAAATTTTGTTCAAATAAATACCTTTTTGAATTTGGGCAATGAATGGTCAGATGATTAAAATAAAAGTTTTATTTTTATTTTTATTTTTATTAATGGTTGCTTATGTATATATAAATTTTATAATTGAATATTTTTTTATTTTTTCTATTAAAAAAAAAGTGGGTTAAATTTTGTTCAAATGAATTGAAATGGATGGGGAGCAACAATAGGAAAATTTGCTTTTTAAAAATTATAATACATGCTAGTCCAAAATTTTACAATAATTATAATAGGGGTATTATGATCAATATATTAGATGTCTCATGTCCTGTCATGTCATATCCATTCCAATCCCTTTAAACAAATTCCAATCTCCTTAAACAAACATCAGATTGGATAATGTTTTGTTAATCCCTTCTTATAATCCTAACTTAATCCAAACATAAGATAGGATACATAATCCAAAGAGATTCGTAATCGTAGAACTATTAGTCACTGGAATGTTAATCCAATTTAATCTAGTCCGTTCAAACAAACATGGCCTAAATGTATTGGCTATTATTCATGAACAAGCTGGAGAATTTTTACCATAATGAACTAGAAAATCATATATGGAATTCAGTATGCCCTAAAACAAAATTGAAACTTCTCAAAACTCAATTTGGATAGTCCCCAAATGGGAATACACCCTTTCTATTTTTTGTCCGGATACGGGAATAGGAGAAGCGTCTCAGTACTCCATATATATGAGTATGATTTGATCGAAAGACAGGTGCTTGAACCACCTTGGTAAAGATTTGTTTGATGGACTGTATACACATTGTATTATTTTTGTCAAGATTCAAGACATTTAGGACAATAATTTCAAATTCTGATGGCTTTGTGTTTTGACATATACCTAAGCTAATAGATAATATCTGGGAGTTACTTGCTTTTTCAACACTTAATTTGAACACTGTTTTAGAAAATAGTTCCACAGTGATATCAACAAAAGAGATGTCTAAAAGAAAAATCCAAACTAGTTGATAAGTAAATTGTACACGGCAATGCAACAAATCAAATATCATTTGGAATCAAAAGTCACAATCTTCACATTTTCTTTCTATGTAACAGCACAAAAAGTATGAAGCAGATTTTTTTTTTTTTTTAAGACACATTTTTTATCTTTGATTTTTTTGGGTCTTGTAAAAATTAAAGAATATGATGCACTTGTAATATTGCCACAACATTATCACCAACGACACTGAAAAACTACTGGTAACATCAACTAATTAAAAAAATTGAAATGCATAGAATTTGATACCCTAAAAAATATTAAATGCTAATTGCGAAGTAAAATTTAATCCATCTATACTCTAAAACCAAAAGTAGTCTTTCTCGTTTTTACTTTTTGTTAACAGATATTTTAATATTATAATGTTAACAGATATTTTAATATTATAATGTGTTATAGGTTATTTTTGTTTCTTTTCTACCAAGTTTGCTTACCATTCAAGTCCACCAAGTCTTGGTCAAGTCTCCAACTAATTCTTATCCACACCAAGTCTTGGTCAAGTCTCTAGTTAACTTATCCACCAAGAACCTTGCCTAACAAGTTTTCAATTTTATATATTGGGCTAATCTCCTATGTTGGGAGATATGAGAAGAAGTTTTGTTGCTTCGTTATGCTTTATGTGAAATTATCAGGCAAATAAAAAGGATGTATGTGATAAAACTTTAGATTCAACCAATTGTGCAGTATTGGTTAACTATACGACTTAGTCGGGCTGTTGTATTCTGGGGGCGGACAAGTCAAGGTTTTTTCTGCTGTACCGGTGTGAGGCTTTGCCCAACCACAGATGGCTTGAATCTCCTTAAAGAGAGCAAATTTCCCGTGCCTCAGCCCTTTTAATAATTATTGTAATTTTTATTATTTGTATTTTCTAGTATTTTATTTGTAATTATCACCAACAATTTTAAGGAGATTCAATAGCAAAAATTCATGGAGCCAGTACTGGAGAAGCCCAACGAGAATACCGGTGATCTCAACAAGCCCTTCCGGTTCAAGGGAGCTGTAGACGCGCCCGCATGAGGGGGACCTCGCTGCTACAGTTCGGACTCGAATTTGTGTCACGGTTCTAAATCTGAACCAAAGAGTCCAAATCTGGCAAATCGTTTGAGAAAACAGATTTTTGAAAAAGTAGTGCCAAACATGGACTGTTTTGCCAGATACAGAGTCGCCACCTAAATATTTTTAAAATGGGAAAATTTAGGAAACCCTGACTCGGTGCCGAAGGCCACATGTCCGTCATCACCGGAGTTTGTCTCGGCTCGGGAGCTTGGGTACGATCGGGAAAGGTCAGCTATGAGCACCCCCTTTCGCCCGGTCCAAAGACCGGCCTCTACTAACCATGATATCCGATTTTGAAAACGTTATGTGTTCTTATTCCAATTATTATCCTAGAATTACTATGTTATGCACACAGCAAACAAGTATAGACTATATCGCCTAATTTGGAAATAAACATGGTGTATCCGTTTGTTTTGGAAAGCGTTTTGGAATTTGCTACTCGCAAGTAGGCTAAAACACGGATTTTAATGAGTTTTTCCAATTCAAACAATCTACCCTTCACCCACAGGCATTCAAACAGTTTTATCTCATATAAGCACTTAGCCACATGGCAAGCATACTGTCATGGCAACATTCACACGCATGCGGGATGCTAAAGCATAACTACTTACATTGTACTCCTGCCAAAACAATAAACTAGTTAGCAAATATGCATGCCCTAGTTCATGTTAAAATGACTAATGCATCGCATGCAAAAATGTAATTAGAATAGGCTCGGTTAACCTAAATGTGGCATACGGAATGTAACTAATTGATTCATGTATTCAATTTGGAATTTGAAAATACGAATGCAGTTAGCATGATGTACCGAGCCTGATGCATGCAATACAAATGCATAAATGCACGCATGCAGGCATGCATAGCATAAGGTATGCTAATTTTAAAAATGCCCTAATCTACCATCATATGCAGGTAAATAAAAGGGAAGAAAGAAATGGGGATTGGAAGACATACACACACTCACCCACACTTATTACATCTTTACCCTCACTCAGAGGGTCCAAATGAATATTACAGTCCCAAAATAATAAACAAATAAAATATTACAGTCCCAAATAATAAACAAACAAAATTATTACAAAATTTCTAATTAATTAAAAGAAAAGATGGCAAAGGAAAGAAGAGGGTGGCCGCAGCCTCTGCCTTAGGATGCGCGGATGATGCATGCTCAGAACTTGACTCGCCCGAAAAACCCGTACCGTACTCCTGCCGCCTCTGTTTGTACTGCCTTGTCTCTCTGAAAATTGCCAAAGTCCTGGAGCAGGTTCCTTACATGCTGTAGAGTACCACCGGCCAGACAGAATTCCCACCGGCACTTCACAATTTCCACCGGCATTTATTGGATTCATCGGCACTCCAGAGATTGCCGGTCGGCACTAAATTCTGCCGGTCGGCAGAAACTTCCTGCAGAAGACAATTTAATAGCAAACAGAGAACAGACAGTGCATGGCATGGGGTTTTCAGGTACATGTGAGCATGGTTATGCTTCCTACCATGTTTTGAACTCAAAGAAGCATGACCCTCGATCCTCGAGCCATCAATGGTACATGATAGCCTAAGGAATCAAATTTGCCACTTGATGTAAGGATGCATGCAACAAACAAAATGAGATCCGAAGCCTTATCATGTCGAAGTCAAAGGCCCCGGTGACCGAGAATCAAGGTACATTACATCACTTGAAGTATGAATGTCCCTTGACCCTCATATTTGGCTTGACACCCCAAGCCAAATGATGCAATGCATGTTATGCTCACAAGGCTCAAAATACAACATGATGCTAATTATGCAAGATATGCCAAATGTCATGCAACAAATATGACAAGTATGCAATGCTAAGCATATAAGGTGCAAATGTGGTGCAAACATGGACCAATTTGACCATGGGATTAATATGCTACAAGGCATAATGGAACAACCATGCAACAAACATGAAGCAAGCATGCAAGAGGGCCTTAAAGTGATAAAGGTGCAGGCCTTAATTTACCTCAAAACAGCACCCAAAAGTGCTCAAAATGATGGGCAACATCTCATGTCAATATGCAAGCCAATAGACCCAAGGCTAAGGCACCAAAAGGGTCACTTCACTTCCAACAACAAGACCAAGTTATGGCATGATTAAGACAAGTAAAGACAGAATTTTTACATGCAAAATGGGACTCCAAAACCTCCTAGTATGGCGGCTAAAGTACCTCCCATGAAATGCTACCACCAAGACTCATTTCTAGGCATAAGAGGGCACACCCTCAAGGCATAAAAGAGATCATACATGCACACATGCAAACATGATTCTTGGACTAAAATGTGGTCCTAAATGATGTTAAATCATGAAGGTGATCACAACCATGTATGCTAGAGGTCAACATGCTCAAAGCTTTCAAGCCAAAATACATAGCACCCATAACAAATATGTCAAGCATGACCAAATAGATAACCAACAGACATTAAGCATGGAAAAACAATACTAAAAGCTTTATGGAACTAAGCCAACACACGCAAGAATCATGGCCTAATCATGAGATGCACTTCTAAGCAAAATGGAGCAATACAAAGCAAGTACTACAAGCATACAAGGAGGCACAAATCCGGCCAAAAACAGAGGTTACATATGACCTAAAACACCTAAAAAACTTCTGAAATGAGGCCAAGAATGATCAAGCACACATGCTACCCTTTTAAGCCAAAAAGCAAGGAAACAAAACAATGAAGGGAGAGGGGTGTCCCTCCCCTATGCAAGACTTCAAACCACATTTTTTAACACTGAAAATCAACTAGTTTTTAGTGGTGAAAGGACCAAAACGCTGAAGTGAACAAAGCCTTACCAAAGAGGCACCAAAATGGACCAAACAAGGCCTAGAAGGGTGAGTTTGCACTCAAACCACAAAACGACCTTAATGAAAGTTCTAAAGCATAAAAATACAAGCCCTTTTTATGTTATGCACAAGAGCTAAAACAGCAAGCAAGATAGGTAAAAAACTATTGCAAGTTTGGGGAATATAAAGCAAGATGCTCACCCTTGAAGAACCTTTGAAGAACAAATGGTCTAGCCCTCTTCTTTTGATCAAACCAGTCCAAAAACTCAAGAAACAACCCCCCAAGTCCTTCAATCTCGGAGCAAGGTGTAATGGTGTGTGTAATAGTGCAAAAGTAAGGTAAAAACACACTTTTGAGCTAAGAAACACACACAAAGGAGGAGAGAGAGGGAGATATAGAGATAATATGTATCTATATCTCTAAGCTCTGGTTTTTGGTTCTTACTTTCTAACCTAGATCAAAGAGGAAGACCCTTCCTCTTATAAGACTCCCCCTTGCAAAGCTTATACAACAAGCTTGCTTAGAGGGAGATCCCTCCATACACGTGTATGGAGGGAAGCAGAGTTGGTGCCAGCTATCACAGCTGGCACAAAATATCTCCATAAAGTGGATGAACAGTGGTCGGCTGCCCAAAAATGTCATTTCGACAAAAAAGAGTGCCGACCGGCAATAAAATATGCCGACCGGCAGTAAAATGTGCCGACCGGCAACAAATAGTGCCGATGGCAGAAAAAGACCAGCCGGTGGCCTCTAGCCACTGCCGGTGGTGTGTGGGGATGCCTCACAAGGCATTCCCTGCCCCGTCAAGGCAAAACACAAGTGTTCGGTGTGAAACCAGACACTAAACGGTCAAGTTCGGAGATCCTGAGACGGGGCGCGCGAGCCAAGACCTCCGGGAACTCCAAACGAACATAAACATGGATAATCACCGAGTGTTCCAAGTGGTGACGTCCGAGTCTTGAGGACGGTCAAAAATGGGGTGTCTATAGTTGCCCCTCTTTGATAGAACTTGAAAGTCATAACAATGACGGGAGTGAATGTCAAAGCCCAGAGACAACCCATTTTTGACAAGGCCGAAGACTCAGACAAACATGTAAGACAAACAAGATATGCGCCCGAAGGCAGGGGCGAAATGCAAGACAATGCACAGAGCCGAGCATAACTTATGATCATGTAAAGAAAGTTGTAACGAAGCATACATGCGACGGTTTTAAGCTAACACATGCCAAACTACACTACAATGCAGAAAGGATGTAAGAGAATTACGCAATTCTCAATACGTCTCACTCGGAGGATATAATACCTGTGCGGTTCGTCTGGTTGCACCAGCCTCAAATGAACCGTACATACAATATCGTGCCTGAAAAGGAAACAAACTTAACAGGTACAATATTGGTAGCAACATGCATAATAGTGTACTCGGAATACGTGACATCGCAAAGCAAGTGGGGAGCATAACAATGCTGTGAAGATACAAACATGTAAGTGGAGTATGCGGTCTACGCGGGCAATGAAATCGATCATAAGCATACGGTCTACGAAGGTAATGAAATTGAGAAATCATGCGGTCTACGCAAGCAAAACATGCGGTCTACGCAAGTAATGAAATCGATCAAACATGCGGTCTACGCAAGCAAAACATGCGGTCTACACAGGTAAAGAAATTAATATGCGGTCTACGCAATCAAAACATGCGGTCTACGCAGGTATTGAAATTAGTATGCGGTCTACGCAATCAAAACATGCGGTCTACGCAGGTATTGAAATTAATATGCGGTCTACGCAATCAAAACATGCAGTCTACGCAATCAAAACATGCGGTCTACGCAGGTAATAAAGATGCGGTCTACGCAATCAAAACATGCGGTCTACGCAGGTAATGAAATTAATAAACATGCGGTCTACGCAATCAAAACATGCGGTCTACGCAGGTAATGAAATTAATAAAGACGCGGTCTACGCAATCAAAACATGCGGTCTACGCAGGTAATGAAATTAATAAACATGCGGTCTACGCAATCAAAACATGCGGTCTACGCAGGTAATAAAGATGCGGTCTACGCAGGTAATGAAATTAATATGCCGTCTACGCAATCAAAACATGCGGTCTACGCAGGTAATGAAATTAATAAGGATGCGGTCTACGCAATCAAAACATGCGGTCTACGCAGGTAATGAAATTAATAAACATGCGGTCTACGCAATCAAAACATGCGGTCTACGCAGATAATAAAGATGCGGTCTACGCAATCAAAACATACGGTCTACGCAGGTAATGAAATTAATAAACATGAGGTCTACGCAATCAAAACATGCGGTCTACGCAGGTAATGAAATTAATAAACATGCGGTCTACGCAATCAAAACATGCGGTCTACGCAGGTAATGAAATTAATAAAGATGCGGTCTACGCAATCAAAACATGCGGTCTACGCAATCAAAACATGCGGTCTACGCAGGTAATGAAATTAATAAGGATGCGGTCTACGCAATCAAAACGTGCGGTCTACGCAGGTAATGAAATTAATAAACATGCGGTCTACGCAATCAAAACATGCGGTCTACGCAGATAATAAAGATGCGGTCTACGCAATCAAAACATACGGTCTACGCAGGTAATGAAATTAATAAACATGAGGTCTACGCAATCAAAACATGCGGTCTACGCAGGTAATGAAATTAATAAAGATGCGGTCTACGCAATCAAAACATGCGGTCTACGCAGGTAATGAAATTAATAAAGATGCGGTCTACGCAATCAAAACATGCGGTCTACGCAGGTAATGAAATTAATAAAGATGCGGTCTACGCAATCAAAACATGCGGTCTACGCAGGTAATGAAATTAATATGCGGTCTACGCAATCAAAACATGCGGTCTACGCAGGTAATGAAATTAATAAGGATGCGGTCTACGCAATCAAAACATGCGGTCTACGCAGGTAATGAAATTAATAAACATGCGGTCTACGCAATCAAAACATGCGGTCTACGCAGATAATAAAGATGCGGTCTACGCAATCAAAACATGCGGTCTACGCAGGTAATGAAATTAATAAACATGCGGTCTACGCAATCAAAACATGCGGTCTACGCAGGTAATGAAATTAATAAACATGCGGTCTACGCAGGTAATGAAATTAATAAAGATGCGGTCTACGCAATCAAAACATGCGGTCTACGCAGGTAATGAAATTAATAAACATGCGGTCTACGCAATCAAAACATGCAGTCTACGCAGGTAATAAAGATGCGGTCTACGCAATCAAAACATGCGGTCTACGCTGGTAATGAAATTAATAAACATGCGGTCTACGCAATCAAAACATGCGGTCTACGCAGGTAATAAAGATGCAGTCTACGCAGGTGATGAAATTAATATGCGGTCTACGCAAGTAATGAAAGGTATTGTTACACAGCATAATCGAAACGATTTGTGGAATTCACAAGGCATGATAAGGATACAGGGCGGGACATTCTTCGCACGCATCGAGCATTGTTTGCAGAAGTTGTGGCCTGAGATCAACTCGAAGGTTCTCTTTTCAAAAGTGTGCGTCCTCGCATGGTTTAAAGTAACGAAGGTGCGAAAACGCGTCGTTGACCCGAACAGAGGTATGGAAGGTGCGTCGACCGCAAAGGGAAGTTTCACCGGTATCAATGCTGATACTTTGCTACCTTGTCACTCTATGCTTTATTTTCCTTTTTATTGGTAGTTTAAGCACATTGCACTGCTTCGGGCAGGTTCTATTTTTTTCTCAAAATTACACATTTTGCAAAACACGTGATGGGAATGAAACAAAACATTTTATTCAAAAGACGTTGTATTTGTAAACTTCCTATGCATCGCATCGCAAGGTATCACACCACAATGTGAACGAAATTGAACTCGTTTTGGAAATTTGCATCGTAATAATCAGGTAGTTAACCGGCTTACAACTCGATAAGAAAAACAAAGACATGATATAACCAAACAAGCGTGAGTACAACTCGATAAACAAATCAAGAGCTCAAAGAGGGTAAAATACAACTCGATAAGCAAATGTTCAAAAACTCGACAAGCAGACAGGCGTGACTCCGCAAGAACCGATCGCCGGGGAGGGGATGGAGGTGGTGAAGTTCCCCAATTCCTATCATAAACAGCTCAGAAAACTAGAAGGAAGCTCACCGGCTTGGTGTAGGGACCACCGGCTGCAAGGAATGGCTACCGGCCATGAATCTGTTTGGTCGGCAAAATGAGATGGCCGGTCGGCAAAAGGTTTGGCCGGTCGGCATCAAATGAGGGGATCAGCAGAATGTTGACACCTGCCCCCCACTCAACCTTATCTCCTACAAAAGATCCCAACTTCGTAGTTTTTCTCATTTTCACACTGATTTGCTCCAATGGAAGAGTTTCTTGCTCAAAACCTCACAGCTTGGATTGCTAGCTTGGATGGCTCGGAAAAAGTGAATTTTCGGGGTTTTGGCATAAATGCACTATTCACTCTAGGTCGCACCCCCTTGCACTTCCCGTTTCTTCATGCCGCGGCAAGGTTTTGGAATTCGGTGACACATGTCTTTAGCTTCGCCGGGCAAGAGATATGTCCTACCTTTGAAGACTTCCAAGCCTTAATGGAGTCCGAGCGCGACGAGGAGCTCCTGCCCCAACTTAATTTTGGTCATGCCCAATCCTTAGGGCGCATGTGTGGACTCAGCATGCGTGACGCTCGGTCCCTGATTTGTGACGGGATGCTGGACATTCCGAGTTTGGCCAATCGATTTTCTGATGCTGGTGATCGCAACAACCATCATTGGCAAGGCTTCCGGCGACACGCCCTCTGTTTGTGCATGCTATCCCATTTTCTATTCGTCTCAGGCTCTGGAGGGGCTAATGTCCGGTTGATTGAGGTTGCCCAAGGCTTGAGGGAGGGCAAGAGCTGTATTGCCATGACTCTGGCCGAGACGTTAATGGGCTTAGACGCCTTTTATCGTCATGAAACGACTAGATTAGCAGGAAGTCCACTACTACTACAGGTAATATTTCCCACCCAATCTCGCATTTATGTATTGCTCACATCACTCGGCCCTCAAGCTCGATTTTTTTTTTCATAAAACCCTATTCTCGCTTTTCTCTCCTCGTACATCTCTCTATTCTTTATTCTCTCATTTTTTTTTTATCCCTCCCCAGGTATGGTTGATGGACAAACTGCAAGTTGTGGACTCTTGCCCAGCGTATTCAGCTCGCAGCTACTTCTTCCGGCACCGTCTAGTCAATGCCTTGGATAAGGAATGGTGGTTCGCTTGGATGTGCCGCTTGTCCGCAGACCGTATTGCTTGGCGGTGCCCTTGGCTGAGCCTTCCGGCAATGAGTTACAATATGCCTCGGCAGACTGGGATTCAATTGGTTGGCCTCACTCATTGTGTATTCTACTTCCCATTCCGGATTCGACGCCAATTTGGCCATGATCAGACCTGCCCACCAGAGGGGATAGAGTATCCTGCTGCATTCCCAGCCCGAGGCGCACAACTTGCTTGGCAAGCCACCGCGTGGAGGATGAGAGAACTCCTGGCCCCCGCCTCTACTTTCAGTTGCACTTTGTCTGACAAGTGCGTGGATTGGCTCAACGAAGAAGCACAAATCGGGCCCAGCTTGGCATCAGAGGCTTCGACCAGCTCTGGGAGGAGGCGCAGGAACACCTGACTTGACTATGCCCCAGATTTATTGCTTTACTAGTACTTTCAAGTTTTCTTTATGAATGTAATAAAAAGCAACTTCGATTGTATACAAGAGCAGGAGAACTCTGTTTTGAAATCAATGAAATTGAAGGTTGTGGTACTGAAAATTTTCCGCTTTGGTCTAAAAATGGTCAAAGTTGTAAAAAGATTACTTGAACAAAGTCAGCCTTTATTAAAACTTTTCAAAGATATTTTCGATATGGATCAGAACTGGACACGCCTGAGATCTGTCACTGAGATGCACAACCCCGGATCCCTGCAACTGGAAAGTTGCCCCTAGTCTGAAGAGTACCGCAGCACTGCATAGCAATGGAAAGTTGCCCCTAGTCTGAGTGGCACTGCACTGGAGATTCCAACGGACGCTGATGGACAAAGATGACCGAGACGGTCAAATGGACAAAGTTGATCGGGGAAGTGTTATAGCTGAACTTCAAGATGGAGCTGCCTACGTATCCCAAACATGGGAATCAAGCCTCACGTAGTTCCGGTTCAGGTTCGCTCGAGTATTTTCACTCTCCTTTTGCGCTCTAACTTTTGCCAAGGCCGCCCTTTGCGGGTTTTCAGCCTTGCGAGCTCAGTTTTTATATTTTCTAATTTTTTGTGCTCTAACTTTTGCCTAGGTCGCCCTTTCGGGTTTTCGGCCTAGCGAGCCTCTCAAGGATAATATTTCTTCAACTTGTCCATGTTGATCGGTTGAGAGAATTCTAAGCCATCTAAGTCCATCAGAACCACAGCTCCGCCTGACCAAATAGCTTTGATGATGTAGGGACCAGTCCAATTGGGTCTGAACTTGCCCCTTGGGTCGTGGATGGGAGCTCGGTTGTCCTTGAGTACCAAATCCACTTCCTTTAGATTTCTGGACTTAACCTTCTTGTTAAAAGCCCGAGCAATCCTGCGCTGATAACTCTGAACGTGATACAGTGCTTTCAGCCTTTTTTCGTCAAAGAGCATGAGTTCCTCGAACCTGCTCTGCTGCCAATCTGCCTCAGCTATCTGACACTCGGCCAATACTCGTAAAGACGGAACTTCAATTTCAATAGGTAGAACGGCCTCCATTCCATAAACTAACGAATGCGGAGTCGCTCCAGTAGAAGTTCTAATCGAAGTCCTGTAGCCCCACAGAGCAAACGGCAACTTATCTGGCCAATCTCGGTAGGTCTCCACCACTTTCCGTAGTATGTGCTTGATGTTCTTGTTGGCGGCCTCAACTGCTCCATTGGTTTGCGGCCGATATGTAGATGACTTATGAAAAGCCACGTTATACTTCTCCAACAAGTCAACCACTTCTTTCTTGAAGTGGGATCCGTTATCCAAAATAATCTCGTTTGGCACCCCGTAGCGACAGATGATGTTGTTTCTGATGAACTTTGCGATGTGCGACGCTTTCAACACCTTGTATGATTGGGCCTCGACCCACTTTGGGAAATAATCTATCGTTACCAGGATATACTCATGTCCGTTCGACCCTTTCGGGGTAACAGCTCCGATCACATCAATCCCCCAAACGGAAAACGGCCACGGGGAAGTCATGTTATATAGCTTGGACGGTGGGATGTTCATACGGTTTGCATGGATCTGGCATTTGTGGCATCGCCGAACAAAGCCGATACAATCCTCCTCCATGGTTGACCAGTAGTAGCCCTGTCTGAGGATCTTTCTGGCCAACATTACTCCATTCATGTGTGCACCGCACTCCCCTCCGTGGATGGCCTCCATCAGGCGCTTCGACTCTTCAGCTTCTACATAGAGCTTATGCATTCATAGATGACCCCTTTTGTACAGCTTACCCCTGCAGATGATGAACTGAACAGCCATTCTTCTGATGGCCCTCTTATCCTTGGCACTTGCCCCTGGTGGATACGTCTCCTTTTCTAAGAAGTTCCAAATGTCGTAATACCAGGGGTTGTCGTCTTGAGCCTCATCTATGGCAGAAATCGACTCGTATGCTGGTGCAAACTTCTGATCAATGATGACTGGACGCATCCGGACTCCAGACGGGATGTCTATCATGGAAGATAGAGTTGCTAGCGAATCTGCGAACCTGTTGTTCTCTCTTACGAGTTGGGTGAAATTTATCTTCTCGAACCGAGGAATTAACAAATCCAAGGTTTGGTGGTAAATTATCATCCTTTCCTCCTTGACTTTCCAGTATCCTTTTGCTTGAGACACAACAAGATTCGAATCCCCAATGACGTCCAACCGTCTTACCCCTAGTTCTAGGGCTGCTTCCAGACCAGCAATACATGCCTCATACTCTGCTTCATTGTTCGAGACTCTGAACTGGAGCTTGAATGCTAAAGGGATACGGGAATCGTCAGGCGCTATCAGCAACACCCCTATCCCATACCCATACTGGTTTAACGCTTCGCAAAAGTCCATTGTCCAAGTTTCATCTTCGATGTGCAGAATGGCTTCATCTGGGAATAGGTACTCAACCGCTTCATCCCCCTCAACCGGGTGGTCGGCAAGGAACTCCGCTACCGCCCTTCCTTTCACTGACTTGCGTGTTACATATTTCAAGTCAAATTCGGAAAGCAATAGCAGCCAACGAGCTAGCCTACCCGTAAGTGCTGGTTTCTCGAAAAGATATTTGATGGGATCCAAACGTGAAATCAACATTACAGAGTGAGCTAACAGGTAGTGCCGCAGCTTCCTGGTAGCCCATACTAAGGCCAAGCAAGCCTTCTCCAGCGGAGTGTAGCGGGTCTCGTAATCCAGCATCTTCTTGCTCAGATAGTAGATGGCCCTTTCCACTTTGTCTTCTGACTCCTGTGCGAGCATGCAGCCCATGGTATTCTCAGTTACCGAAAGGTACAATATCAACGGTCTCCCCGGCTCTGGTGGTGACAACACGGGCGGGTTTTGTAGATATTCTTTGATCTGTTCAAAAGCTGCTTGACATCGGCCGCCCCATTGGAATTTCTTTCCTTTCTTCAGGAGACCAAAAAGTGGTTCACAAGTCAAGGTTAATTTAGAGATAAACCGTCTTATGAATTGCACTTTACCCAGAAAGCCTCGCACCTCCTTTTCAGTCCTTGGTGGTGGCATTTCTAAGATGGCCTTGATTTTGGAAGGGTCGACCTCGATGCCCCTTTGCGTAATCAGAAACCCTAGCATCTTCCCTGCTGTAACACCAAAAGTACACTTCTGGGGATTCAGCCGCAGCCGGAACTCTCTGATCCTTTGAAAGAATTTTTGTAAGGCGGTGCAGTGGCCCTCTCTGTCTTTGGACTTGACAATCATGTCGTCCACATACACCTCGACCTCTTTATGGATCATATCATGCAATATTGTAGTTGCTGCCCGTTGATAAGTAGCTCCAGCGTTCTTCAACCCAAATGGCATCACTCTATAACAGTATGTACCCTACGGGGTAGTGAACGCAGTCTTCTCCCGGTCTTCGAGTGCCATTACTATCTGATTATAGCCTGAGAAGCCATCCATAAACGAAAGCAAGGCGTGTCTTGCCGTGAAGTCTATCAATTCATCAATGTGCGGCAAGGGAAAGTCGTCATTCGGACTGGCCCTGTTCAAATCTCTGAAGTCTACACAGACCCGAATTCTGCCATCCTTCTTCGGCACCGGAACAATGTTAGCCAACCAGGTCGGGTACTCGGATACCAGCAGGAAGCCTGCGTCGATCTGCTTGATGACCTCTTCCTTGATCTTAATGGCCCAATCAGGGCGGATCCTTCTGAGCTTCTGCTTGACAGGTCGGGCTCGGGATCAAGAGGGATCCGGTGCTGTACAATCTCAGGATCGATTCCAGGCATGTCTTCGCAGGACCACGCGAAAACATCTTTGAAATCTTGTAATAAAGCGACTAAGCGCTCGCGTTCCTCAGAAGACAACGTGGACCCGATCTGGACCAGCCGCGGGTCCTTCTCAGTACCAACATTCACAGTAGTGATTTCATCCATTAAGGGTTTAACAAACCTTTCCTGCTCTTGATCAATTAACCGTTGCAAAACCGGAGGAATTTCTTCTTCGTCGTTTTCATCAAAATTTTGAAAATCCTGATTTAAGCAATAAATCAAAGGCACAGAAAAATACTCCGAAACCACATCCACGTCGTTCTCATTAAATACTTCCGAGCCGTCGGATTCCTCTGTTACAACAGACTCAAAAGAAAATGAAAAAGACAACCTAGACAGGACTGTGGCATCCGGGTTATCACCCCCGGGAATACCGGACTCAGACTCAGTCGAGCCGGAATCTGATTCTGACGCGCAAGAATCGGCGGAATCAGATTCCGGCTCACTACCTGACCCGGTGCTGCTAGATAAAAAGCCTTCTTCATATTGCCAGATGAGAGAAGGTGCGATGGACGCATCCAAAATAGCTGATGGTAGGCCCGCAGCCGCTTCATTCCCAATCACACTTACCAAGGAGCTATCCCCCAAGCACTTCTGTTTGATCGGAGGATCTGAAAGCAGACACACCAGCGCTGCCCCCATTTCATTTTCAGCGTCCTCAGACTGCACTTCCTTACTCTGCTCAGCCTCAACCGATAGATCTGCCTGCCCTTCGGCGATGTCATCCTCAGGTAACTGTAAATCAAAGAAGATCTCAAATCCTGGTACGCGTTTCTTCTCCGCGTTTAGCCATGGCTCTGGGAAGCCACAGAACGGAAAGTCCTCCCCCTCCCGGACGAAGCGTCCGTTTAAGGTACCCCGAATGGGCTGGTGCATTAAGTCAAAAGGCTTCCCCATCTGTTTCGCCCTGGCCCTTCCGGCCATTTCCTTTCCTTTCCTTATCCAATCCTCTTTGGTGGGTAGGTAGCCTAAACCAAAGGTATGGGGGTTGTGTGGCACTTCGGCCAATGCTGCGGCGCCTTTCCGACTGCTCTTGCCCAATCCCATCCCGGGGATGTGCTGGAGTTTGTTCATGAGATAGACTGCTTGGGCACTGACATATACCCCTTCATTAGCTGCCATGATGTTCTGTACGACCCGAGCCTCAGCCAAGGTAAAACCTGATATGAACACGTCTTCCACACCGTGTTCGATTTCTAGAACAGGCGTAGACACTTCCAGTGGCGGATGAATTGACGAGTTTCCAAAAACAATGGCTACTCCCTTCCCATAGGGGTATTTCACCACTTGATGTAGGGTAGAGGAGACCGCCTTTACCTGATGCAGCCATGGCCGCCCCAAAAGCAGGTTGAACGTTGCAGGAACCTCCAAGACGTGGAAATCTATCTCGTGCTGTCCCGGCCCAACCTTTGCTTGAATCTTAACTGTCCCCATTACTTTCCGGCTTGTGTTGTCATATACCCGAATCACTTGGGCCGTTGGCACAAAATCCGCGACCTTCAAACCAATCGCATAAGCTGTTCTTGCCGGATAAACATTGATGGCAGACCCCGTGTCAACAAGTACCACGGGTATCCACTTATCTCTGCACTCGACAGAGATGTAGAGTGGCTTGTTATGGTTCGCACCCTCAGGTGGCAGTTCTTTGTCAGAAAAACTCAATGCCGGGGAACTTCCTCCCGAAAAGACTAGGCCCACCAGCTGCTCGGGCGTGGTGTCTATGGAAAGCTTGGCCTTGTCCATGGCTGAAAGGACAGCCTGCCTATGTACTCAAGAAGCCATAAGCAGTCCCCAGATGGAGATGTCTGCTTGTATCTTTTTCAATTGTCTCAATACGGCCTCGTCTTCGAGTTGCTTTTCCTTTTGCTTCTCTGCTTCCTTATCTTTCCCAGACGCCTCCGGTTGATCTAGGTGTGGAGGCTTGAAATACCGTCCACTCCTAGTTATGTGATCGACTTCGCCGATATACCAGGTATCATCTGGTTGGTTTCCTTCCCAATCCTCGTCCGTGTGGGCAAGACATAGATCGTCGTCTTCCCACCACATACCATCTGCAGCCGACAGGCATCTGTCTGGTTCTGTTATAACTGTCCTGATACTTGCAGTACCTTTTATCCCTATGCTCGCAGCATTCTCCATTTCCCTACTTGTGGCAGTTTCAACCCCCACGTGGCCTTTTGCTTTCCTGATCCTCTCAGAATCTTCGAATCTCTCCTGTTCTGACTGTGTTAAAGCAATAGATTGCTCATTGATCCCTGTACTCAAAATGCTCCATTCCCGAGTGAAACTCTCGACACTGGCGCTTTCCGGCGATGTATTCTGCTTTTCAACCATCCCGGCTGTTAGTGACATTTCTGCCCCCGCCGGGCCTTGTTCTGACTGAAACTCCCCTACTACATCTGGCTGATCGTCCAACCATCCCGTGGCCTCCGCCGATTCTTCATAATCAAACCAGTTGATGGCTGAGTCTTCTGGATCTTGGTTATCGTAAAATTGGAACTGGCCGAGATCCTCTCCCACGGCTACCAAATCATCCGTTCCCTGTCCTGGACCGTCCCCTCGGATTACACACAGCTCTCCCCCGACTGGAAATTCGACATTTAGTCTATTCTGGCCCATTGGTGAAATGTAGTCACTCGGACTGTAAGCGTTCTCAACATCACTCCCAGACTCCGCAGACTCTGGTTTGACAACCTCTTTCCTGTTCTCGATGGTCACCACCACTGGCTTGGGTTGGGTTATAGAGACGTCCATCATGCAAAAATCGGTGCAATCAGGGAGGAAAACTTTCGGCTTAGTGTAACAAGCCCGCGGGGGGGGGGGGGCTCGCTACAGCTCGGACTCGACTTTTGCAGTCACGGTTCGTAATCTGAACCAAAGAGTCCAAATCCGGCAAATCGTTTTGAGAAAAACTGATTTTTGAAAGAAGTGCCAAACATGGACTGCTTTGCCAGATACAGAGTCGCCACCTAAATATTTTATTTTGGGAAATTTAGGAAACCCTGACTCGTTGCCAAAGGCCACGTGTCCGTCATCACCAAAGTTGCCTCGGCTCGGGAACTTGGGTACGATTGGGGAAGGTCACTTCGTGAGCACCCCCGCTCGCCCGGTCAAAGACCGGCCTCTACTAACCATGATATCAATTTTTGAAAACATTGTGAGTTCTTATTCCGGTTATTAGCCTAGGTTACTATGTGATGCGCACATCATACAAATATAGACTGGATCGCCTGAATTGGAACAAAACATTTCATGTTTGTTTTTGAAAATGGTTTGCTACCCGCAGGTAGGCTTGAAAACATTTGGTGACTTATTCCAATTTAAGTAACCCAACCTTCACCCACAGGCATTCATGCAGTTATATCATATAAGCACATAGCCTCATGGTAAGCATGCTATTTATGGCAGTCACTCACACGCATGTAAGGATGCTAAAGCATAAAACTTACCGGGTACTCCAAGCCAAAATAGAAACTTCATTAGAAATCATGCATGATCCTAAGTGTACAGAAATGCCTAATGCAACACATGCAAAATGCAGCTATAGCAGGCTCGGTTATTCTAAGATGGCATATGGAATGCTATAACTACCATTTATTCAATTTGGAATTGGAAGTACAATGCAGTTAGTATGATGCGCCGAGCCCGATGCATGCAATACAGATGAATGATGTAAACATGCTGTCATACTGTATGCTAATTGAAATATGCCCTAATCTAACCATCAAAAGCGGATAAATAAAAGGGAGAAAGACGTGGGGTTGGAAGACATACATCACACTCACGCACACTTATTACAGTTGTGCCCTCGCTCGGAGGGTCCGAATAAATATACAGTCCAAATATTACAGTCCCCAAATAAAAGAATATTACAGTCCAAAATATTACAGAATTCTAATTAATTAATGAATTAACTAAGAAAGCAAATAAAACTGGCGTGCAAGCCAGGGACTGCCTTGCTTCTGATGGATGATGCATGTCCGGGTTGTCTTGCGCGGAAATCCACCGAAATGCCCCAATTAGCCTCTGTTTACACCTGTTCTTGAAATGCGTGCCAAGTCCCGAAAAGTTGCTGATTCTTCATTTTGCTGCAACAGAGAGCAGGAAAGGGGCATAGCAATGTATTTGCATAGATATATGCATGTCTCGAACCTCGTGCCACAAATCACGCATACCGAGGCATGATGGCCGAGGAGTCGAAATGCACGACTCAATATAGGATGAATGCACATGAAACTACAGCTAAAACCTAACTCCATCATGGATAATCCGGAGTGTCGGTGACTGGGGAATTGAGACACATTCCGTCACTCGGAGTACGAAATGTACCTCGTTTCCCGTGCCCGGGCTAATTCCTATTCCGGACATGATACAACATGCATGATATGCATGAAATGCAACTAATATACAATCCTAACATACATAATGCTATGGAATGATAGGCCTCGAAATACGTGCACTCGGGCACGCAAACCGAGAAAATGACGGAATGCAATGAAAATGAGATGCCTCGAAGTACGTGCACACGGGCACGCAAACTGAGGCGATGACAGAATGAAGAAAATGAGATGCCTCGAAGTACGTGCACACGGGCACGCAAACCGAGGCGATGACAGATACAATGAAAATGACATGGAAATGACAAATGGGCTTATACCAACATGAGTGAGCCTCAGCCACACTCACATCGGATGCCGTCGGATAAAAACGGAGTGCCTCGAAATGCGTGCACACAGGCACGCAAACCGAGGCGATGATGGAATGATATGGAAATGACAAATGGGCTTATACCAACATGAGTGAGCCTCAGCCACACTCACATCGGATGCCGTCGGATAAAAATAGAGTGCCTCGAAATGCGTGCACACGGGCACGCAAACCGAGGCGATGCTAAAATGATATGAAAATGACAAATGGGCTTATACCAACATGAGTGAGCCTCAGCCACACTCACATCGGATGCCGATGGCAGAAAATGAAGTGCCTCGAAATGCGTGCACACGGGCACGCAAACCGAGGTAATGGTATATGCAATGCAAATGACACGAGAACATGAGAGAGCCTCAGCCACACTCACATAGGATGCCGGTAGATGAAAATGAAGCGCCTCGAAATGCGTGCACACGGGCACGCAAACCGAGGCAATGGCAAAATGCAATGAAATGGCATGGAAATGACAAGTGGGTTTAT
Source organism: Camellia sinensis (assembly GCF_055761805.1). NCBI lineage: Eukaryota > Viridiplantae > Streptophyta > Magnoliopsida > Ericales > Theaceae > Camellia > Camellia sinensis. The sequence goes on from NC_138966.1 coordinate 23,958,430, forward strand.
ACCAACATAAGTGAGCCTCAGCCACACTCACATCGGATGCCAGCGGATAAAAACGGAGTGCCTCGAAATGCGTGCACACGGGCACGCAAACCGAGGCAATGATAAAATGCAATGAAACATGGCAAAAATGATATGCAAGCATGCTAATGGAATTTCAGCAACAAAATATGGGGGAAAACAGTCCCGAAATGAAGCGAAATGACATGAAATGCAAGGAAATGACCCGAAATGCAACATTAGGCACCCGAAATGGCCTATAGCCATACTAAACATGCGCAACATGGACATGCAATGCAAATACAGAAGCTAGACAGTCCCGAAATAAGCACTTTTCCAGTTATAAACATGGCCAAACAGCAAGTATAGGTATGGCGAAAATAGCATGCAAGAATAGGGGCCAAAAGAGGGGTAATGAAGCAAGTGGTATAATAAAAACTCAAACTGAAAAATTTGCTTCTACAACACTGAAGATGGACCAAAAATATGAACATTTACAGTATATGGCAGCCTCAAAATCAGTATACAAACATGCTAAAAATATGATGCAAAATAAGGCTCAAAAGGTGCTAAAACATGAAGTGTATAAAATAATCACCAAACAGAAAAAAAGTGTGAATGAAACATGGATTATAGGCCAAAATAAGACCACTTTCAGTTCGGACCAAGGTCCAAAAACAGAAGCAAAGAGGGCTATTAATTTATGCAAAAATGGGGCTAAATAGGGGATATAACTACAAGTGACATATGGAAACACCAAACAATGTTGAGCCCTTCTCCAATGTTGAAGAGGGGCTCAAAATATGCCTCATATCAGTTTATAACATGCTCGAAAATAAATTGCTCATGGGTCAAAAATAGCATGTAAAATCATGACATACAACATGGTCAATGAAGCAAGTATATTATGGAGGGCTCAAACAGGGTTGAGCCCTTAATAAGAAGTGAATATGAGCTCAAAATATGGCCCTTTTCAGTTAGGGCCGAAGCTTGAAACCAAAAAGAAATGAGGCTTAGAAATAGATCAAAGGAAAGGGTCAAAAGGATCAAAGTGTAACTTACCCTTGAAGATCCAAGCTTTTGTTACTTCTTGGGTTGATTTGTAGCTTCTTTAGCCTTCAAGAATCCCTCCTAGCTGCTGGAAATGAGATGGTGGTGGTGGAGCTTGGTGATGTAGAAGGAATGAAGATTATAGACTTAGGGTTTTTTGAAGAATTGAAGAAGAAGACAATGGAGTTTAGGGTTTGTCCTTGGAGAAGAATTTTTCTAACCCTCATGAAGAAGACCCTCAGCTGGTTATAAGGTCAAGAAAGGGGTGTAAAAGGGGGGTGAGTTGGAGAGGAATCCTCTCTCCCAAAATATCCCCCGGATACAGAAAATATCTGGGGGATATTGCCCCACAGCTGGAAAGGGTACAGTGAGGAGAGCACGGCCGGCCGCTCACTTTTGCTGGAGGTGGCCGGCCGGCCACACCCCCTAGCCGGCCGGCTAGGGGTCAAAAGGGTCAACCAGCTTTTCTGGCCGGCCAGGTATTGGGGAGGTAGCCCTATGTGTGTACAACACAACCATGTAATTGAAATTCCAAGAAAGTGGGCCCAAGGGGTTCAACAATGGCTCGGAAAGAGGGGGTCAAAAGGGTCAAGTGACCTTAATGGCCGGCCATGAACTTTTAGGGGCCTCTCAGGTGTGTAGATCACAGATATGTGGTTCAAAGTTCAAGAAAAAAGGTCCAAGAGGTTCAACATTAGCTCGGAAGAAAGGGGTCAAAAGGGTCAGGTGACCTTAATGGCCGGCCATGAACTTTTAGGGGCCTCTCAGGTGTGTAGATCACAGATACGTGGTTGAAAGTTGGCAACGCTAGCTCTAAGGTATTCAACATTAGCCCGGAAGTGCGAAAAACGGGCGCCGGGAGGCTCGGGAGGAGAGATAACTGGTTGCTGCAACAATTGCTGGCCTCCCACCCTTCAGTGACCTTCCTTGTGATAAAACAGAGGTACCTGCCAAAAATGAGCGAAAATCGTTGCAAAACGAATGTTCCGGAGCCAAAACACGCAGTTCGGGGGTCCCGGAAATGGGCTGTTAAGCACCGAAAATTGTATTTGACCTCGAAGTGGGTTTCTCAGCCCCCAGTGTCCCTTAAAAGGGAGAAAATAAGATGTATGCCAAAAATCAGAGCAATAGGAGGTGGTTAGGCGGTCCCGAACCGAGGCACACGGCCTGACGGCTCCGAAAACCGGGAACCGGACTCCAAAATGGGCAAAATGGCCTACGGCCACCAAATGTAGCCTACGAACATTGAGAGATGGTCTACAGGACCTCTCCCTCCCCTCAGGAAAAGAAACAGAGAAAACCGAGTCTGGTTCGCAAACCGAGACAAGGCACAGAAAAGGGTTCGGAAGTCCGGAGGCAGGGCTTACGGCCGCGACTCTGAAACTTCTGAACGAGCACATTATGCAACATCACCAAGCGCTCAATCGGTGACGTCTGAGTCTTAAGGTCGGTCAAAAATGGGGTGTCTACACTTAGGCAAGTAGGAGGGTGTGATATAGATACTAGGATCGTAGGATGCGATCCCAATGTGGATGAAATTGATTCTTTTAGGTGGTGGAACTTGGTTATGTGTGGGGAGAGGGTTTGTAGTAACATTGGGTTTCTCAGGAGGTAAAATCACCCCATTATCAATGAGATCTTGAATCTCATGACGCAACCGAAAGCACAGGTCGGTGTCGTGACCGTGCTGTTGGTGGAATGTACAATACTTGGCTGGATTGTGGGCAGCAGGGAGTCTTTCTAGTAGGGGCCGCGGCTCTAGGGGCTTCAGATGCCCTTTTCTGATCAAAACCCCCAAAGCTTTGGACAGGGGCATATAAAGTGGAGCGAAGGTTATGGTATTTCTGGGAGGGTATTTGGCTGTTTGTGGGTTGCTTCCGGACGCACCGGAGAATGGTGTGGCTACTATAGTCCTTGGGGAAGGGTTGGTGGTGACCATACTCACTTCGGAGGTCCTGGTAGTTGTAGCGCCGCTCGGGCCTGCATTAGTATTATGATTGAAATTTCTGCGGGGTTGCTCCCGGTCATTATCAATCCACCCTTGTCTTAGGGCGTCCTCGATCTGCACCCCCATTTCATGCAGATCAGCAAAGGTAGGAAAAGGGACTACAATCATCTTTTGCATTAGCTTCGGCTGAAGATTGCGCACAATCATCCGAATCTGGTCTTTGTCCGTGGGTCTCAAGGTCATCATCGAAGCCTTAGCCCGCCATCTGGTTACAAATTTTGAGAAGCTCTCCTTGGGTTCTTGCCTTGTGGTCTCGAGATCCCGGGTTGTGATCTCGATTTGTGTGTTATATGAGTACTGCAGGATAAAGGCCTCAGCCATCTCGTCCCAACTTCTTTTGACGTCGTCCTCCAACTTGGCATACCATGCGGCCGCTACACCTGACAGGGTCCGACCAAACAAAGACAGCTTCTGCAATCTAGTGAGGCCCATTGGCCTTAGGACGTCTGAGAATAGTCGCAAGTGCACCATGGGATCCTCAGACCCGTCAAAACGATCAATTTGTGGCATCTTAAACCGATCCGGTAGCGTCACGGCTGTGTCAGTGTATCCATCTCCAATGTCCGGGATGGACTTCACACCTTGAGATTTCTTGAACAGCTTTTCCAGTTTGTGCATTTTTAATGCCACGGGGTCTACCTCGGACTCGAAGGGAGAATCCGACAGATTGATAGGAGTGGGTGCCTTGGATTGTTGAGGCGGAATCGGGGGTGGAGCCGGCCCCGTTGGGATGTCTGTATCTTCTTGGACATTCCGGGCGTTTGTCGTCTCTTCGGGTATTGGAACCCTTAATGGAGGAGGGACTTGCTGTGAAGGTGACGCCCCAGTTTGCTGTTGCAATCTCCCGATTAACTCCGCTTGCTCACTCATAACTGTGGCTTGTTGTCTGGAGAATTTTGCCTGTCGGACAGCATCCTGCTGCATCATTTTCATGCTTTCCTGAAGTTGGCGCACCATCTCTTCTAAGTTAGCCATGCTGCTTTGTTCTAACTGAGTTGTCGGTGTATGTTCCCTTTCTGCGGGTGAAACAAGATCCTGATCCCTACTGTACACAGGTGGGGTAGATGAAGCCCTCTGTACCGACTGTTGAACCGATGTCCTCTGCCTAGTTGCCTTCCGTTTAGTAACCAGGGGTAGAGAATGGTACACCGGTTGTCCCTCTATCAGATCCTCAGATCAATGGAGCCGACGACCTCTGATCCAGAGTGCTTGGGGAATATCTACCGGGTTGGAAGCAATGATGCTAAACTACCTAGCAAAAAGATAAATAAAGCGGTAAATAAACTAACGACCGGACAGCATGATGGCATAAAATAAACATACAATACACAGTTGGATATGCATAATACATAATCGGTAAGCCGAACACACTATTCCTCAATACTGATCACTGTTCCCCGAAAAATCTCTGTTCCCAAAACTGAACCCTGATATCCGCAGATAACTGATTCTCTTAAACTGATACTGATACCCTCAGGCCTGATATTCAAACTTGGAAACTGATATGTACTTTCCCTGTAGAAATACATTCTAAAAGCACATAGCAAGTAAAGAGAGCCAAAACACCCCTATATTGGGGTAGGGTTTCCCTGTCCTATTTTGTCAGGAGCTAGGGTTTCACTATGCACGCAGCAGTTTTCAAACAACCTAACATCGGGTAAGCAGCCTGTCCTAATTTGGAATGGTCACTATGGATCCGAATATGCACTAGGTCAAATGGTCAAAAAGAGTGCCCCGGTAAAATCGGGGTTTGTGTTCCCATGCTGTCAGAGCCCATAGCCGGTCAGCCTTATGGACATGCCTTGACAAGACAAGCCTCCGGCAAACCGTTCAGGAATGGCAGATGGCAAACACTGTGTTCCTAGGCGCACCAATGCACATGCAATGCAAAGAGACACATAAATGAAATCAAAATGGGATATCACGAGTTCGAGTCAAGCTCTCTAAACATCCCCAGCAGAGTCGCCAGAAACTGTAGACGCGCCCGCAGGAGGGGGACCTCACTGCTACAGTTCGGACTCGAATTTGTGTCACGGTTCTAAATCTGAACCAAAGAGTCCAAATCTGGCAAATCGTTTGAGAAAATAGATTTTTGAAAAAGTAGTGCCAAACATGGACTGCTTTGCCAGATACAGAGTCGCCACCTAAATATTTTTAAAATGGGAAAATTTAGGAAACCCTGACTCGGTGCCGAAGGCCACATGTCTATCATCACCGGAGTTTGTCTCGGCTCGGGAGCTTGGGTACGATCGGGGAAGGTCAGCTATGAGCACCCCCTTTCACCCGGTCCAAAGACCGGCCTCTACTAACCATGACATCCGATTTTGAAAACGTTATGTGTTCTTATTCCAATTATTATCCTAGAATTACTATGTTATGCACACAGCAAACAAGTATAGACTAGATCGCCTAATTTGGAAATAAACATGGTGTATCCGTTTGTTTTGGAAAGCGTTTTGGAATTTGCTACTCGCAAGTAAGCTAAAACACGGATTTTAATGAGTTTTTCCAATTCAAACAATCTACCCTTCACCCACAGGCATTCAAACAGTTTTATCTCATATAAGCACTTAGCCACATGGCAAGCATACTGTCATGGCAACATTCACACGCATGCAGGATGCTAAAGCATAACTACTTACATTGTACTCCTGCCAAAACAATAAACTAGTTAGCAAATATGCATGCCCTAGTTCATGTTAAAATGACTAATGCATCGCATGCAAAAATGTAATTAGAATAGGCTCGGTTAACCTAAATGTGGCATACGGAATGTAACTAATTGATTCATGTATTCAATTTGGAATTTGAAAATACGAATGCAGTTAGCATGATGTACCGAGCCTGATGCATGCAATACAAATGCATGAATGCACGCATGCATAGCATAAGGTATGCTAATTTTAAAAATGCCCTAATCTACCATCATAAGCAGGTAAATAAAAGGGAAGAAAGAAATGGGGATTGGAAGACATACACACACTCACCCACACTTATTACATCTTTACCCTCACTCAGAGGGTCCAAATGAATATTACAGTCCCAAAATAATAAACAAATAAAATATTACAGTCCCAAATAATAAACAAACAAAATTATTACAAAATTTCTAATTAATTAAAAGGAAAGATGGCAAAGGAAAGAAGAGGGTGGCCGCAGCCTCTGCCTTAGGATGTGCGGATGATGCATGCTCAGAACTTGACTCGCCCGAAAAACCCGTACCGTACTCCTGCCGACTCTGTTTGTACTGCCTTGTCTCTCTGAAAATTGCCAAAGTCCTGGAGCAGGTTCCTTACATGCTGCAGAGCACCACCGGCCAGACAGAATTCCCACCGGCACTTCACAATTTCCACCGGCATTTATTGGATTCATCGGCACTCCAGAGATTGCCAGTCGGCACTAAATTCTGCCGGTCGGCAGAAATTTCCTGCAGAAGACAATTTGACAGCAAACAGAGAACAGACAGTGCATGGCATGGGGTTTTCAGGTACATGTGAGCATGGTTATGCTTCCTACCATGTTTTGAACTCAAAGAAGCATGACCCTCGATCCTCGAGCCATCAATGGTACATGATAGCCTAGGAATCAAATTTGCCACCTGATGTAAGGATGCATGCAACAAACAAAATGAGATCCGAAGCCTTATCATGTCGAAGTCAAAGGCCCCGGTGACCGAGAATCAAAGTACATTACATCACTTGAAGTATGAATGTCCCTTGACCCTCATATTTGGCTTGACAACCCAAGCCAAATGATGCAATGCATGCTATGCTCACAAGGCTCAAAATACAACATGATGCTAATTATGCAAGATATGCCAAATGTCATGCAACAAATATGACAAGTATGCAATGCTAAGCATATAAGGTGCAAATGTGGTGCAAACATGGACCAATTTGACCATGGGATTAATATGCTACAAGGCTTAATGGAACAACCATGCAACAAACATGAAGCAAGCATGCAAGAGGGCCTTAAAGTGATAAAGGTGCAGGCCTTAATTTACCTCAAAACAGCACCCAAAAGTGCTCAAAATGATGGGCAACATCTCATGTCAACATGCAAGCCAATAGACCCAAGGCTAAGGCACCAAAAGGGTCACTTCACTTCCAACAACAAGACCAAGTTATGGCATGATTAAGACAAGTAAAGACAGAATTTTTACATGCAAAATGGGACTCCAAAACCTCCTAGTATGGCAGCTAAAGTACCTCCCATGAAATGCTACCACCAAGACTCATTTCTAGGCATAAGAGGGCACACCCTCAAGGCATAAAAGAGATCATACATGCACACATGCAAACATGATTCTTGGACTAAAATGTGGTCCTAAATGATGTTAAATCATGAAGGTGATCACAACCATGCATGCTAGAGGTCAACATGCTCAAAGCTTTCAAGCCAAAATACATAGCACCCATAACAAATATGTCAAGCATGACCAAATAGATAACCAACAGACTTTAAGCATGGAAAAACAATACTAAAATCTTTATGGAACTAAGCCAACACACGCAAGAATCATGGCCTAATCATGAGATGCACTTCTAAGCAAAATGGAGCAATACAAAGCAAGTACTACAAGCATATAAGGAGGCACAAATCCGGCCAAAAACAGAGGTTACATATGACCTAAAACACCTAAAAAACTTCTGAAATGAGGCCAAGAATGATCAAGCACACATGCTACCCTTTTAAGCCAAAAAGCAAGGAAACAAAACAATGAAGGGAGATGGGTGTCCCTCCCCTATGAAAGACTTCAAAGAACCTTTTTAACACTGAAAATCAACTGGTTTTTAGTGGTGAAAGGACCAAAACGCTGAAGTGAACAAAGCCTTACCAAAGAGGCACCAAAATGGACCAAACAAGGCCTAGAAGGGTGAGTTTGCACTCAAACCACAAAACGACCTTAATGAAAGTTCTAAAGTATGAAAATACAAGCCCTTTTTATGTTATGCACAAGAGCTAAAACAGCAAGCAAGATAGGTAAAAAACTATTGCAAGTTTGGGGAATATAAAGCAAGATGCTCACCCTTGAAGAACCTTTGAAGAACAAATGGTCTAGCTCTCTTCTTTTGATCAAACCAGTCCAAAAACTCAAGAAACAACCCCCCAAGTCCTTCAATCTCGGAGCAAGGTGTAATGGTGTGTGTAATAGTGCAAAAGTAAGGTAAAAACACACTTTTGAGCTAAGAAACACACACAAAGGAGGAGAGAGAGGGAGATATAGAGATAATATGTATCTATATTTCTAAGCTCTGGTTTTTGGTTCTTACTTTCTAACCTAGATCAAAGAGGAAGACCCTTCCTCTTATAAGACTCCCCCTTGCAAAGCTTATACAACAAGCTTGCTTAGAGGGAAATCCCTCCATACACGTGTATGGAGGGAGGCAGAGTTGGTGCCAGCTATCACAGCTGGCACAAAATATCTCCATAAAGTGGATGAACAGTGGTCGGCTGCCCAAAAATGTCATTTCGACAAAAAAGAGTGCCGACCGGCAATAAAATATGCCGACCGGCAGTAAAATGTGCCGACCGGCAACAAATAGTGCCGATGGCAGAAAAAGACCAGCCGGTGGCCTCTAGCCACTGCCGGTGGTGTGTGGGGATGCCTCACAAGGCATTCCCTACCCCTCCAAGGCAAAACACAAGTGTTCGGTGTGAAACCAGACACTAAATGGTCAAGTTCGGAGATCCTGAGGCGGGGCACGCGAACCAAGACCTCCGGGAACTCCAAACGAACATAAACATGGATAATCACCGAGTGTTCCAAGCGGTGACGTCCGAGTCTTGAGGACGGTCAAAAATGGGGTGTCTACAGGATCCCATTTCAAGAGATGGAAAGGCAAGGTGCTTTTCTACCTCAGTCTCCTCAAGGTGGCCTATATCCTGACCGAGAAAAATTTGAACAAAGTCCCCGCTGAAGAGATGACTGACGAGGAGTATGCTGCTCATCTTAAAAAAATCGAGAAATACAACACAGATGAGTATAAATGTCGATATTATCTTTTGAATTGTCTTTCGAATCAATTTTGTGATTATTATGATACTACTTACACCACTGCCAAGAAAATTTGGAAAGCCTTGCAGAATAAATATGACATTGAAGAGGCAGGCACTAAAAAATATGCTGCAAGTCATTTTTTCGGCTATCAAATGATAGATGGAAAATCAGTAGTGGAGCAAGTTCAAGATTTTCAGATACTAGTGGCTGAAGTTAGATCTGAAGGCATCAAAATTGGAGACAATCTTGTTATAGCAGGTATTGTTGACAAACTTCCATCATCTTGGAGGGAGTTCCAGAAATCAATGCGTCACAAGCAAAAGGAGACGTCCTTGGAGACTCTAATCACACAGATTCGGGTGGAGGAGGAAGCACGATGACAAGATGTGCTTATGACACAAGAGCATTCCACTGCAAAGGTAAATTTAACTTCTGAAAATACTTTACCTAAAGGTCGATTTCATAAAAATAGTCACTTGAAGCCAGTTAAGAAAATCTGGAAAAATACTGGAAGGCCACAAAATAAAAATTACCTGAGGCAAAAGAAATGGAACCAAGAACCCCCTTCACAAGATCTGACAAATATGACATGTTTTGTGTGTGGCAAAAGTGGGCATATTGCTCGAACTTGTAAATTTCGGAAACAACAGTCTCGACCACAGGCTAATGTTACTGAGGAACCATTTGTGGTTATGATTACAGATATTTTTATGGTTCAATCTGTGAAAGGGTGGTGGGCAGACTCTGGTGCCAATAGGCATGTCTGCTATGATAAAGATTGGTTCAAAGATTTCACTCCTTTTAATGAGGAGAGGACTGTTATGCTTGGTGACTCTAGTTTAACCAAGGTGCTCGGGTATGGGGATGTTGAGCTGAATTTTACCTCTGGACATATGCTTGTTTTAAAAGATGTGTTGTACACACCGTCCATGAAGAAAAATTTAATGTCAAGTTATTTGCTCAACAAAGCTGGTTTCAAACAGACTATCGAATCTGACCAATATGTAATTACTAAAAAAGGCATATTTGTGGGGAAAGGGTATGCCTGTGATGGAATGTCTAAATTAAATGTTGAGAATAAGAAAGCACATGTTTCTGTTTACATGATGTTTTCTATGAATTTTTGGCATGCTCGTCTGTGTCATATTAGGAGCCGATATGTGGGAGTCATGAGTAGTTTAGGATTAATTCCCAGACTAACAAATAAGTTTGAGAAATGTGAAGTTTGCAGTCAAGCAAAAATAACTAAAAGGCCTCATAAAAGTGTGGTGAGAAATACTGAATTGTTAGAATTAATTCACACTAATTTATGTGAATCTGAAGGAATTTTAACACGTGGTGGAAATAAATATTTTATTACTTTTATTGATGATTTTTCAAAATACACTTATGTATACTTGTTGAAAAATAAAAGTGATGCTTTTGAAAAATTTAAAGAATTCCCTCTTGAAGTTGAAAATCAATTCGGTAAAAAGATTAAAAGATATAGAAGCGACATAGGCCGGTAATATGAATCTTTTGGATTCAACTCGTTTGCTCAGTCTTTGGGAATAATCCGTGAAACTACTCCACCATATTCACCTACATCTAATGGTGTAGCAGAAAGGAAAAATAGAACTTTAACTGATTTAACAAATGCTATGCTAATTGAAGTAGGTGCTCTTTCAAATTTGTGAGGAGAAGCAATTTTAATTGCATGTTATGTTATGAATAGAGTGCCACACAAAAAAACAAAAGTTACACCTTTTGAGTTGTGGAAAGGGCATAAGCCAAATTTGAGATATTTGAGGGTTTGGGATTGTCTAGTTTTTGTTAGATTGGTGGACCCTAAAAGACCTAAATTAGGTGTGAAAGCTGCCACTTGTGTTTTTCTTGGATATGCAACAAATAGTACAACTTATAGATTTTTTGATATTGAAAACAAAATAATTTTTGAATCAGGTGATGCAATTTTTCATGAAGAAAAATTTCCTTTTAAACCTAAAAATGGTGGGGGGTCAAAATTATCAAGAAAATATTTTATCTGAAACCGGTTCCTCTACTCCTCTTTTACAAAACCAAGATACTGCAGTTTTTGAACCTAGAAGGAGTTAGAGAGTTAGATTAGAAAAAGATTTTGGCCCTAATTATCATGTTTTTAATGTGGAGAAAACTCCATTAACTTTACAAGAAGCTTTGGCATCTCCTGACTCTGTTTTTTGAAATGAAGCTGTAAATGATGAGATGGAATTATTATTATCAAATAAAACTTGGGTATTAGTAGATTTACCACCAGGTTGTAAAACTATTGGCTGTAAATGGGTTTTGAGAAAAAAACTTAAACCGGATGGAACTATTGATAAATATAAAGCAAGGCTTGTTGCAAAAGGTTTTAAACAACAAGCAGATCTTAACTTTTTTGATACATTTTCTCCGGTTACTAGAGTTGCATCCATTTGATTATTAATTGCAGAGGTTGTAATTCATGATCTAAAAATTCATCAAATGGATGTTAAAACAGCCTTTTTAAATGGAGACCTGGGTGAAGAAATCTATATGGATCAATTTGAGGGTTTTGTGGAACCCGGTCAAGAAAGCAAAGTGTGCAAGCTAGTTAAATCCCTATATGGCTTAAAACAGGCCCCTAAACAGTGGCATGAGAAATTTGATTTCTGTATGATTGAGAATGGCTATAAAACGAATGAATGTGATAAATGCATCTACTATAAATATGAAGAAACTTCACATGTCATTATCAGCCTCTATATGGCTGACTTACTTATATTTGGCTCTAATTTGCATATCATCGTGGAAACTAAAAATATGCTTAGTAGCCATTTTGAGATGAAAGATCTTGGTGAGGCTAATTATATTTTGGGAATGAAAATTACCAAAACCTGTGATGGTATATTTCTTGATCAGTCGCATTATGTTGAGAAAATTTTGAGAAAATATAATTTTTATATGTGCAAGCATGTTCTTACTCCTTTTGATCCTCATGTGCGTTTATTTCCTATTAAAAATGATGAGGATGTAATTAATCAAAAGGAATATGCTAGTATGATTGGTAGCTTGCGTTATGCAACTGACTATACTAGACCTGACATTGCCTATGTAGTTGGAGTACTTAGCAGGTTTACTAGCAAGCCTGACAGTGATCACTGGCTAGCCATTGAGCGGATTATGAAATATTTATCTGGTACCATAAAATATGGCTTGTTTTATAATAAGTATTCCGCAGTACTTGAAAGTTACAGTGATGCCGATTGGAATACCTTATAAGGTGATTCATTATCAACCACTAGTTACTTATTTACATTGGGAGGTGGTGCTATAAGTTGGAAATCGAAAAAACAAACCATTATTGCTAATTTAACAATGGAGGCTGAGCTTATTGCTTTAGCTACAGCTAGTGAAGAAGCAAATTGGTTGAGAGATTTGTTAAATGAAATCTCTTGTCGGGAAAAACCGATTCCACCCATATTAATTCATTGTGATAGCACCATAGCAATTGGTCGAGTTAATAACCGTTATTATAACGATAAATCCAGACCTATCAGAAGAAAACACAATACTGTGAGATCTTATATGAATAATGGCATCATAAATATGGATTATATTAAATCTGGTAATAATCTTGCAGATCCATTAACTAAAGCCTTAGCAAGAGATAGAGTCTGGAATACATCGAGGGGGATGGCGTTGAAGGCCATTGAATATAGCAGGAGCCATGTATGAGAATACTCAACCCAGGGACCAGAGATCCTGTAACTGGATTCAATGAGAAAAACGATCATATGATGGCCGTGAGAAATGCACTAAATTACTTTTTACCCATCCCTATGATGTAAGTGCATTAATCCTGTAACGTTGTAGAGGTTGAGTTATTAAAAAACTCTTAATGAATTTATGTAGCTCTTATTGAGTGGGGTGTCATAGTTACAGGAGCACTCTTGAAAGAATTCACCTATGTGAGTGTGGTAGTGGGGCGGCTACCTATGAGATTTGGGCTAATTCTCAAACACACTCATGAATCCTGGGATCGCATAAGGCCGTAATGTGCTGGCTTTTAAAGCTTATGTGAACACCTGGAATATTATGTGTGTGTAATAATTATTTATTTCCCTTAAGTAGTCATAGTTCAATACTGAGCATACTATTGGTTCTGGAGTAGATATTATTGTTTCACTAATGGAGTTTCAATGCAGAGCACACCTACTATGATGCATAATATCCTTATTTGCCTAATAATCTCAATTTTTGTTACCTATAATATTAAAATTGGTAGGGAAATGTTAGCAGATATTTTAATATTATAATGTGGTATAGGTTGTTTTTCTTTCTTTTCTACCAAGTTTGCTTACCATTCAAGTCCACCACGTCTTAGTCAAGTCTCCAACTAATTCTTATCCACACCAAGTCTTGGTCAAGTCTCTAGTTAACTTATCCACCAAGAACCTTGCCTAACAAGTTTTCAATTTTATATATTGGGCTAATCTCCTCTGTTGGCAGATATGAGAAGAAGTTTTGTTGCTTTGTTATGCTTTATGTGAAATTATCAGGCAAATAAAAAGGATGTATGTGATAAAGCTTTAGGTTCAACCAATTATGCAGTATTGGTTAACCATACGACTTAGTCGGGCTGTTGTATCTTGAGGGGGGACAAGTCAAGGTTTTTTCTGCTGCACCGGTGTAAGGCTTTGCCTAACTGTAGAGGGCTTGAATCTCCTTGAAAAGAGCGAATTTCCCGCGCCCCAGCCCTTTCAATAATTATTGTAATTTTTATTATTTGTATTTTGTAGTGTTTTATTTGTAATTATCACCAACACTTTTGTTTGATGTGGTTTAGGAGGACGAACTTACAAAAAAAAACAGGGGTTGCAAAGTTCTTGAGTGTTTTTTAACCTGATTAGTTTATCCTAGTAATAAATTCAAGGTTAATTTCGGCAACAATTCACAATTTTTGTCTTATAGGATTTAGGTTTACTGTGTCTGTAGTTTTAACAAATGAAAAAATTTGAGTCTTAAAATGTGTTTTCATGATAGAGGACTAGACAGAGTGCCAAGTCTATTCAAGTTGAAGAATTAGTTACAAAAAATGGCTCTATTATTCCTTGATGTATATTTATATTTCATGTAGAACATTTCTTCAGACTCTTGTGCTTTTAACATTTTGATATTTTTGTATTAGATGAGTATTATATTAATGTAAGTGGTGATTTTTGACCTCACAACCAAGCAAAGAACTTAGCTGGAGATCACGCGGCAAAATAGATTAAGCCAGCACATGTACACAAGAAAACAAAAATATCGTAGTGGCTCGTCCACCTAGGGGTAATCCGACGATCAAGTCAGTCAACTTATCTCTCAAAGATATCAACACAAGTAAACAACTCACAATCAAAAGCATACCTTAGACGCACGGAGTGCCTTACTTTTATAATAATCAATGTCCAACTTCCCCTAGAAGTCTTACTTTACGGGACTTTATCATTTATAAGGATAACATCTATCCAAGACAACTCCTATTTAGATTAGGATCAACTCTCTTTAGAGTCCATCCTTACCCAAACAGGCAGTCCCATATCATCTATGACTCTTGTTCTCTATCCGAATGTCTAGGATTTCGACATTACTACACCATATCTCAGCAATATCATAACAATCTAGGCATCATGGCTCGTCCGCGTGGCACCTCGGCCAACACCTTGACCACGTGGCTCGACCCTAAAAATACGTCTCCATAACTACCCCCTATAGGTTATAACCTTGGGAACCTGAGGTGATGGAACCTATCTCATTTGATCTTCCAACATGTCAGTTAAACGACATTCTAGAGATACTCCTCCGAGCGAGGTCATAACTTGTTGGCGTCAAGAAATAAAGACTAAAGTGTCCACTCATCAAGAATCAAAAGCCAACATGTTCTTTCATCCAAGATCAACATCTCAACTAAAATCGCACTGCTAGCCAAGATCGTGACTCGCTAGTTTGAGAATTCCAAGAACCCAAGACGCATGTGAGCTGTCACGCTGTAACTATCTCCATCGTGTCGCATCAGTTCTATCCCACGTCACTTGACGTCAACACTGGGGATTCAAAATCATAACATTTTGCCGCCATTTTCCAATTCTAACAAAACCTTTTCACTTTCTTATTTCGTCTCTCTTTGTGTCCCAAGACCCTCTCTTTTTGCCTCTGCAAACTATCATCATTGTTCTTGAAGCTTTCATTGTTGTGAATACTCCGTTCGTGCCCAAGGTTCAAATACCAGCTGAACCAGACTACCAGCCAAGCATTTCATTAGTTGCTCCACGCATCAACCCACCATCTCAACGACATTGCAAACGTCGACATAGTGGCAATCCTACTGCCAAAACCAAGAGCAGGAAACATCGAGGTCATAAACTTCTAGCCTACGGCCTTGACAATCTCCAATCACCCTATTTGCGAGTAACCATTATCGTAACCAATGACGACATGTCTCATCGAACTCTTGTCATAGTAAACCTTCTTGCTAACATCCCTGATGTCATAACTGTGTAATCCACTTCATCTCCTTATAGTCAATCTAACATGCTCATGCCTCCAGCAATTCATCATCTCGGAAAAGAAGCACATGAAGCAAAATGACCAAGTTACTGCTGCCACAATTGAGGCCATTACTAAGGCAGCTGAAAAGAAAGTTGTCGAAGTTGAGAAGAAACTAGCAGAGGCACTAACTAGCAAGAAGAAAATGCCAAGGCCTATCAAGAAGGCCAAGACTCTGTCCAAGATCAATATAAAGAACAGGTCAACATCTCGAATAAAACCATCATCTTGGATTATGTTATCTCGGGTATAAGTGTTATCTCAGATACCTTCATCTTATCAAATTTTTTGAAAATTTCACCAAGTATCACTTTCAAATCACTGACTCAGTCTTCATTAACTCATCTCTGCTCTCTACCCCCTAATGTGAATGTAAATACAAATTAGGTTCACATTTGGAATACATTATCTGAATCTTATCTAAGTCTGACTTAGACATCCATGACCAGAGTCATCGTGTTTAGCTCGTCTAAACAGAACACTTAAGGTTTAACCTTAATGCAAAGAGAGTACTACCTACCTCAGCTTTTCGTACAAACTAGCCAGGTCATGGCTGGTTTTGTCTTGTTTCTCGTTGATACATCATTTTAACTTAGTTCAGGTAAGTCTTCCTAACACGCCTAGGTTAAACGCGCAGTTCCTCGTTGGAACATCCCTTAGTTTTAGCTCTACCTTTTGGCAAGCTTAAGTTAACTTGCTTAGGGGTCATTCCCCACTTAGGGGTTATTCCTTCGATTTTATTTCAATGGTCATTCGCTTCGATTTATTCTTAATTTCGGCTGTGGTTATTGACATCATTAGAGCCGAGCTCCAAATTTCATCAAGCTACATTCCATGGCCTCGACAATCTCTTACCGTCAAGATCTTCTAATCTCGGGTAAACTTTATTTTATCTCAACCCTCCAGTAAGTTCTGATCTTTCCAAAATTGTTCACCTAGGTTGAACTCCTGTATTCCTGGACCTACTCATCTAGGCCGAGATCTTGTTTTCTAGATCTGGGATCTGCTCACTTAGGCTAAGCTCTTGTCTTCTCTGACCTAATAATCTAGGCTGAGATCTTGTTTTATAGGATTTGGGATCTACTTACTTGGGCTAAGCTTTTGGCTTCTCAGACCTATTCATCTAGGCCGAGATCTTATCTTCTGGGATCTGGGATCTAGGGTCTGCTCACTTAGGTTGAGCTCTTGTCTTCTCGGACATACTCATATAGGTCGAGATTTTGTCTTCTAGGATCTCAGATCCAGGATCTACTCACTTAAGTTAAGCTCTTGTCTTCTCAGACCTACTAATCTAGGCCGAGATCTTGTCTTCTAGGATCTGGGATTTGCTCACTTAGGCTAAGCTCTTGTCTTATCAAAATTACTCATCTAGGCTGAGATTTTGTTTTCTGGGATCTAGGATCTACTTACTTGGAGTGAGCTCTTGTTTTCTCGGACCTATTCATTTAGGCCGAGATCTTGTCTTCTGGGATCTAGGATCTGCTCACTTAGGCTGAGCTCTTGTCCTTTCAGATCTACTCATCTAGGCCGAGATCTTGTCTTCTAGGATTTGGGATCCAGGGTTTGCTTCACCAAGGTCATGCTCTTGCATTTTGGATCTGCTTCACCTAGGCTATGCTCTTCTATCTTGAATCTACTCCACCTTGGCCATGCTTTTCCATCTTGGAGCTACTTCACCTCCTCGAGAGCACTCATGCCCCCTTATCTTTGCATTCATCTCTTCTGGAAGGGTCTTCATTCTGTCAACGTTGATGCATTCTCCATATTTGTTGAACTTGTCGTCGCCAATATGTTGATCTTGTACGATGATGGCCATCTATTCCTACTAAGTTCCCACAGACAACGCCAAATTGTGAGTGTTGATTTCTAACCTCACAACCAAAAAAGGAACTTAGCTAGAGAGCACACAGTAGAATAGATTAAGCCAGCACCTGTGCACAAAAAGACAAGAAATATCACAGTGGCTCATCCATCTGGGGTACTCCGACGATCAAGTCAGTCAACTTATCTCTCAAAGATATCAACACAAGTACACAACTCACAATCAAAAGCATACCTTAGATTCACGGGAGTGCCTTACTTTTATAATGATCAGTATCTAACTTCCCCTAGAAGTCTTATTTTATGGGACTCTATCTTTTACAGGGATAACATCTATTCAAGACTCCTCCTATTTAGATTAGGATCAACTCTCTTTAGAGTCCATCCGTACCCAAACAGGTAATCCTATATCATTTAGGACTCTTGTCCTATATTCGAATATCTAAGATTCTGACTTTATCGTACCATATCTCAGCAATATCACAAGAATCATGGCATCATGGCTTGCCCACGTGACACCTTGGCTACATGGCGCGACCCTAAAAATACATCCCCACAATTAACATTAAGATGAAATCCCCAAAGATAAAAAGAGCTCGATAAGCACTTGAGGCCCACACACAACCAGATTTAGGAAGCTTCCGCACTTGTCATAATTTAATCTAGTTCAAGTTTTTAATTCCCAAATCATATGTATAAATCATATTAGAGTGTTGTTAGGTTTAAACCTTGAGTTTGTATTGTGACTTGTGTTCAAGGGATCCTCATAATTTTGGAAATGGAAAATGTATTATTTCAAAACTTTTATACATGATTACTAACCAAAATGATATAGCAGTGATATTTTATAAATAAAATACATCTTGATAAATTTTAAATTTTAAAGTGATAACTCACAACTCAACTCATCATTATATTGTCTATTTGTATATCCTTAGTGTTATACCCACAGTGGTGCGTGTATGTAAATTAAATGTATAAATTAAATCAATAATAAAATAAAATAATTTTGAAAAATAATTATATAAATTAAATTCCAAATTAAATGCTTACAGAAATTAAAGTCGAAACTTGTGTTGGACACAATCTCTTTAAAGTAGATTTCATCCTCACTCCGGTACTTCAAGTTTTACCGGCGTCTACTTCCCAGAATGCAACGACTAACACTTAAATTTGCAGCACTACAAATTCTAGTCCAGCGAACCAAAACGCTGTTGTAACTCTCTTTTTTTTCTTTCTAAAAAATAAATGCAGAAACAGATGCAAGAGCATAGGAAGAACAAAAGAAGAATGACAAAATTCTAAGGAAAAAATTGAATACCAGAATGCTGGAATTTAAGGCTTTTTATAGTAGAAATGGTGACTATTTCGAACAGGTAGAAATCTGTTCAAACAGATTGAACAGGTGCCTGGACATATTTGAATTTGTTTGGATAGATTCAATTTGAATTGAACAGGTATGAACCTGTTTTGAACCCTTTTGAACCTGTTCGGGGGGGTCTGAACCCGTTAAGGATCTGTTTGGCTGAAAGAAAAATTTTGGACCAATTTATTTTGAATTGTAAAACCAAAATAAAAAATAAATAAATAATTACAAATGTTTTTTGCCCAAAAAGATAAGTATTAGGCTAGACAAGCCCAACCAAACCGTATACCATGCACCTGCTCCCAAGCCCAGGCCCAACCCAACTCGCCCGACCGACCAGACGGACGGCGGTGACGGTGGAGCACGTGTGGTTTTAGTTTTGGGTCCAATGGGTCTAGCCCACTTTACCCATAACCTCACCCTTTCAAAAACTTGGGTACCCCTTGGGGCCTATGCCAAGTATCTCAAGTTAAGGTATGTAAACCCATACAAATCCATATAGCTTTCCAATGTGGGACAAGTACATTTCACAAATGTGTAGGAAACTCACCTAAATCCATTTCCACGAACTCAAAAATGCACGTTGAATTCTCATTCATCCGAAAATGGTTTTGAGCAACCAAATACACAGTTTTATTCACTACGCGGCATTAAACATGAACCCAATTAGAAACGTTAAAAATAACACTTGGGTCTCACCTTAATTAACGCTCAAAGTTAGCAAAAAATAAGGATTTTCTAAAACCATTTTCCAACAATCCCCCAGATGAATGGAATTCACAATAACGGACATGCAACAAGATGCAGACAAAGAAAGAGTACATTAAAAAGATACACCACATCGAGATAGGTAACTTTGGGCTTTGAACCTCCTCTAGTAAAAACCTATCGGGACTTACTAGTTAACCAATGGACACGATACCTTGAATTGTTTAGCGGTTTCTGTAAGCCAAGATAATAGACTACACATAGTGTACCCGCAGACACAGTTTGGTTCTTACGGTTGTGTTCATTTTGGCTCTAAGCAATGCCTACTGTAGACACCCCATTTTTGACCGTCCTCAAGACTTGGACGTCATCGTTTGAACACACGATGATCATCCATGCCTGTGTTCGTTTTGAGTTCCCGGAGGTCTCGGCCGCGCCTCTTGCCTCAAGATCTCTCAACTTGTCTGTTTTTTGCTTAGCTGTGGACCAAGCACTTGTGTTTTGGCTTTTGAGGGAAGAGGGTGGCTTATTTGCCATCCCCTCAACCCATCGGCCAAGGCTTGAGGCCATCGGCCTTGTTTTCTTGCCATCAGCCAAAAGTGTTGGCCGATCGGCACTCTTTTTAGTTGGCCGGCCCTTGTGTTGGTTGATCGACCATGTTTTCTAGCCGAACCCTGTTCATCTGCTTTATGCAGATATTTTACGCCAGCTGTCACAGCTGGCATCCATAATTCACCCCCTCCATACACGAGTATAGAGGGATTTGCCCCTTAGCCAAGCTCCTTCAAGAAGCCTTGGAATTGGATTTCTATAAGAAAGGAGCTCCTCCTCCCTTCTCAGAGGTTCTGAAAAATAGGGTTAGAGAAGTTGCATCTATCTATCTCTATATTTCCCTCTCTTTACATATTTGTGTGTGTATTTGTGCTCTAAAGGGTGTTTTGTTCATACTATTGCACACAAACACCTAACAATACACCATCCTGTTGGAGCTGAGGTCTCTTGAGGTTGATTTCAGAGTTCTTGGGTTGGTTTGAACTCAAAAAACCTGCTGGAGCTTTGTTCTTGAAGAGGTTCTACAAGGGTGAGCATTTTTGCTTTTAATACCCCATTCTTGCTCAAGCTTTTAGACCTACTTTCTTATTGTTTTAAGCCTAGCTCTTAACTGATAAAAGTTCTGATTTTTGATGCTTTAGATCTTTGTTTAAGGTCTCTTTTGGGTTTGGGGTTGTTTACCCCTTCCAAGGCCTTGTTAGGCCTTGTTTTAGGTCATCCTTTTTGGCCCTTGTTCTTTGCTTTGCATGACCTTTCTACCACTAAAATCCAGAGGATTTTTAGTGGTGGAAAGGTGGTTTTAAGGTCTTAAATAGGAGAGGGTCATCCCCTCTCCTTGTTGCCTTGTATGTTAGTATAAATGGCTTATAGTGGTAGCATTTTTGCTTGGCTTGTTTTAGCTTCATTTCAGTATGTATTAGGCTTTGTTTTGCCATAATATAACATTGTTTTGACTTTGTTTGCACATACCATGTATGCTTCATATGCTTGCCTTGCAATCTTCTTATTTGCCTTAACATACTTTATGCTTTAAGCCATGTTTTTAGCATGATTTTGGCTTGACTCCATGAAGCTTTTAGCCTTGTTGTAGCATGCTTAAGCTCTGATTTGAGTTGTATTAGTCATATATGCCATGCTTTGTATAGCTACCATGTATTATAGCTTGTTAGCTTTGAGTGTCCAAGTCACTAGTATGCTTTACTTGGACCATTTCAATGGTTTGGCATCATTTGTTGTGTTGTTTCAGTCCATGTAAGGTGCTCATACACTTGCACTTATCACTCCTTTAATGTTTTAAAGAGTCAATGTCTTATGCCTCATGAATGAACCATTGTGCATGCCTCCATGTTTAGACCTCTAGGATGCCATTTCAATGTGTTTTGGTCTTGTCTTAACATGTCATAACTCTGATTTTGGTTGCTTAAATCATGCCATGTTTGGCTTTGATAAGTGTAGTGTAACACCCCTTTTGTGGCCTTACATGCCTCATGCTTTTGGTCCTTCGTTCTAGCTTATTTTGGTTTTGGTCCTTGCATGTTTTAGGCTCATTTTAACATGATCTAGGACTGTTTTGGATTATACTTGCCATTTGCTTCATTTTTCGCATAGCCTTGGTTTGAATCCTTTGGCTAGTTTCAAGCTTTGGGCTTTCTTGCATGCCATGCTTGCATTATTTGGTTGGTTTGGCACCTTTCCATGCATGATTTCAGAGCCTACCATGCTTGTCACACGTCCGTATTTGTCTCTTTTTAAGTGCTCTTGAAAGTTTCCCTTTTATGCCTAGGTGATAGGCCATTACATGTGTATGTTTGTATGTACTTTTGTCCATTATTTCTTAGCCTTTTGGCCACTGATTTGGGCACATTTGAGAGCTGTCCATATTAGTTTAAGTCCATCTTCGCATGTTGTTGCATGTTTGCCTGGCATGTTGTCACATGCTCGTTGCATACTTGGCCTATTGTATGTTGTTGCATGCTTGAGTTGTATTGAATTTGGCATGCTTTTGGTTAAGTTGCTTTGCATGTTTGCATGCATTGTCCCTTACATATTGTTGCATGCTTGACTCACATATCGTTGCATGCTTATCTACCTTTGCATGCCTTGCATGCCTGAATGTTCATATTGCATTTTGCATGCTTGTTTAGGTTGCATTGCATTTGGCATGCTTATTACCATTAGCCTTGTACGACATTGTCGTTAACATACTCATGTTGCATTAGTTTTGCTTGTATGTTTGCATTGCATTGCATCCCTTGCCTCTTGATCAAGCATGATAGAGGTTGGGGACCCTTGTGTGTTTTTGTGCATTTCATTCCATATTGAATTGCACACTTGGCCTCTTTGGCCACCATGCATCGAAATGCGTGATTGATGGTTCGAGGGTCGAGAACTACACTCTTTTGAGTCTCAAAAGTGATAAGGGGTGTAGTTGTGCAAACATTGTCTTGCAAATGTATTGCCATGCTCTGTCTGTCCTCTGTTGCAGCAAAAGAAGCATTCAGCAGGAAGAGATGACCGATCGGCTATATTCAGTGCCGGTCAGCTAACAATGTTTGGCCGAGATCCTTATATTTGGTCGATGACCAATTTCCCATGGCCGATGGCCTTATCTTTTGGCCGATGGCCTCTCAGCATGCCCACAAGGTGGTTCAGAAGTATCACAGAAGTTGGCACAGTTTTCAAAGGTATGCAAACAGAGGCAACATGAACCATGGCAACGGATTTCCAAGCAAAGCTGACCGAGCATGCATTCGTCTCTCTTTCCGAGGCTGTTTTACTGCCTTCATAGCTTAATTAATTTGTTAATTATTTAAGTGTTGTAATAATTAGTCATAGCTAGTTATTCATTTGGTTTTGTAATAATTAATTAGCTTGTTAGTTAATTAATTAGTTAATTTGTATTATTCTTTTGGTCTCCCGTCAAGAGGGCGCAATCGTGTAATAAGCGTGCGTGTGTGTGATGCATGTCTTCCAGCCCCCATTTCTTTCTCCCTTTTACTTAACCGCTTATGATGGTTAGTTTTAGGGCATATTTCATAGGGCATATTTCATTTAACATACCTTATGCTCGCATGTTTTGCATCCATTCATCTGTATTACATGCACCGGGCTCGGCGCATCATACTAATTGCATCGTATTTCAATCCCTACTTGAATACAAGTATTGAATTGTCGCACCTTATATGCCATCTTAGAATAGCCGAGCTTATTCTAGTTGCATTTTGCATGTGTTGCATTAGCCATCTCAACATGAACTAGGATCATGCATGATTACTAACTAGTTTCTTGTTTTGGCTCGGAGTACACCGTAAGTGTTTATGCTTTAGCATCTTGCATGTATGTGAGTGTTAACATGACAACATGCTCTCTATGAGGCTAATTGCTTATGTGATATAACTGCCTGAATGCCTGTGGGTGAAGGTTGGATTGTTTGAATTGGAACAATTCATCAAAATCCGTATTTTAGCCTACTTGCGAGTAGCAAATTTCAAACCATTTCCAAACAAACGGATATGCGATGCTTTGTTCCAAATTAGGCGATCTAGTCTATATTTGTGTGTTGTGCGCATCACATAGTAAAGATTAGCTAATTAACTGGAATAAGAACGCATGTGTTTTCAAAAACAAGATATCATGTTTAGTAGTGGCCGATCTTTGATCGGACAAGCGGGGGTGCTCATTGCATGACCTTCCCCAATCGTACCCAAGTTCCCGAGCCGAGACAACTTTGGTGATGACGGATATGTGGCCTTAGGCACGAGTCAGGATTTCCTAAATTCCCCCAAAATAAAAAATTTAGGTGGTGACTCTGTATCTGGTAAAGCAGTCCATATTTGGCATTTCTTTCTTAAAAATCAGTTTTCCAAAATGATTTGCCGGATTTGAACTCTTTGGTGATTTATCGGTCTCGTATTGCACTCTGTGGGATTAGATTCAGAACCGTGACATTTGAGTCTGAACTGTAGTAGCAAACCCCAAAGGTCCATCTACACCTGGTAATTCATGAGTGCTCTAGAGAATTTAGCCTTCTCAATTCTCACAGAACCGGCCTAGTTCACACTCATATATGTGACTTTTTATTAAGAGTATCCTGCTATACCCCACTTGGATATCCAAGCTACAAGAATCATTAAAAGTAAAGTTTATTCTACTAACGCTGCAGGTATCAATCTTCTTATTATAGAAATGGATAGGAATAAACCTCCGTAGTTATACGTGAAGTCATCCATAATTCGGTTATCCCCTTGAACCTAGATCTTGGGATCTCCAGTCAACTAGGTTGGGTTGCCATTATGGCGACTTTTAAGTAATAGGCTTTTGAGAGGGGAGATTTGGACCGGACAGTACGGCCGAGCTACAGTAACGCAGGTTGGTCCAACCTCACGGTGCCGAGCTGTGTTCTCAGTGGGCGCGGCCACCGGCCTGTTGTGTACGGTTGAAGGGATTGGCCGACTAGGCATGGACTGAGGCCTGGTCGAGCTATGACTTGGAAGGCATTCGGCTAGACGCGTAGTGATGTGAAGCAATCGAGCTAAAGCAGCCCGGGATGGACTAAGGACGAGGCGAGGGCCGGCATACTTCCAACCCGTCAGTCGAGATGGCCCGACTTCGTGTAACCAAGAATGAAAGTAGAACGGGGAAAGGCCGGCATGCCTCGCGGCCGGTCAGCCAGGACTGCTCGGCTTGACGCAGCTCGGCCATGAGCATCATACTTTTGCCCTTTGTCAAGGGATTGGTCGGCGATACATAGCTCGGTTGTGTTGCTTGTGACGATTCTCCGCAAGGGGTAGGCGGGTTGTGGTACTCCGGTGAAGTGTGCCACCTGGGCCAATGGCGCGAGGGAGAGGAAATCTGCTCCAAGCACGCGTCAATACCGTTTGGCGGGTCTACATGTACTGGTTGGAGGATTTGGCCTTTACACGCGTAAGATGGTGAGAGGCAAGCACTGCCACCTATCCAGGGAAGGACAGCAGGGGTAGTGCGCGCACAATCCTGAGGCTGCATGGCCAGCCTAGAAATAGGAATGGAAGATGAACGTTAGAGGTAAGAAACTTTAAGCAATTAACGCCATCAAAAACTCTCTCTTTCTAATAGCCTTCTTCTTCTGGAAGTGATCTGACTTGATCGTCGGAGGGTCTATCCGGCACACCACTGTCGGGTAGCTCACCGTTTCTCTGTTTCCAGGTTAGACGCCGTCACAAGAAGCTTGAAGTCCAAATAGTACGGAAAGCACTGGATATTTCGCCCCCGTACAATTGGCGTCATTTATGGGAAAAGGTTTTGATAATCAAACCTTGCTCTTCAAGCTTCTTCGAATATTTCCATGGCCAACAACGACGAAAATCCACTATCCGTCGTCAATGGCGTCACACCAGAGTTTGTCCGACAGAAAGAAAAGCCCCCCGAATGTTCAAGCCATGGCGGGCCTAGAAACCTCTTCGCGAGGTGCACGAGACAAATGCGGGAGGAGTACTGATCGCTCGAAGAGTCCAGAGGGCCGTCGGCGGTGGGGGGAGTCCCGTGCACAGTGCCTAGAGCACAAGCTCAAAGACCAAGATGCCCTCATTCGCAAGATGGCGGCTGGGATGGAGATGCTGAAACGCCAGATTAAGGGAAAGGGTATTGCTGGAGAGGGCAACCTCAGTGACCGCACCCCGTCTGCTCGTTCTAGTAGTTGCCGCCAGGAGAGGACTCACTCTCTCTCTATCACCAGAAACTATGGGGTTGGGGATTCTGGCCCAAGGGAGGGCAGGTCCCTCACTCGCGACAGCACCTACCACCCCTCACGCCCGTCGTCGACGTCGCGATACTCTTTCTCCACCCGTTCCAGAGACCTGAGGGATGTGTTGAAGGAGAGGGTGCGCCGTCGAGAGGCTCAGAGGGTACTGGCATCGCAGAGGTTGAGCGCCCAAGTTTGTTGTAGCGAAGAAGTGGCAATGCCAGCACCTAGGGTGATGGCCCCTGCACTAGTGGACAAAGAGCTGGCGAGACTCACAGCCACGCCGCTGTAGCCAGAAATCGAGAGTACATCGCTCCCTGCCAGATTCCACCAGCCTAAGTTCACCCTGTAGGACGGCAAAACGGATCCGTACATGCACGCGAGTCATTACCGACAAGTAATGACTGGCCATCGGCGCAATAACGCCTTGATGTGCCTCATATTCCTAGCAAGCTTGGGAGAACTGAGCCTGAAATGGTTTGAAAGGCTTTCGGAGGGGAGTATCGAGGAGTGGCAGCAACTAGTGAAAGCCTTCGTCACCAGATTCAAAACCAACACTCGAACGCCGAAGGAGGTCGACCATCTCTTGGGTGTCAAGATGGAATCTGGAGGTTCGTTGAAGGCATACAATGCAAGGTACTGGAAAACTTATAACGAAATCCTCGACTGCCCCACCAACCTGGCTATCACTTAATACAAGCGGGGTCTCCCAATCGGACATAGGCTGCAAGATTCGCTCATAATGCACCAGCCCACAACCATGGAGTCCTTGATGCAGCGGATCAATGAGCACATTCGTGTGGAGGATAATGCCGCCTCCGCGATCGAGAAGGCTAATCCAGTCGCGGCGGACAAAAAAATGGCGGGGAAGGTTCACTTGGTCGGGCAGGAGGACAACCGCCTAAACGACCGGTCAAAAGATCAACGTTGTGGCCCAAACCGCGATGATAGGAACAAAGGTCACAGGAATGACCGAGCTGACGCTCCGCGTGACACAGAGGAGGATGCAAAGAGAAAGTTGAAGGCGCGGACTGGAATCACCACGGTCTTTAAAATCCCTATCTACCGCATCTTGAGTGAGATCCGAGGTGAGCCTTTTGTCCGCTGGCCGGCCAAGTTGGGAAGTGCACAGAGAGGTTTCAATTCAAGATATCGCTGCACCTTCCACGAGGAACGGGGGCACCGAATAGAGGACTGTTTGTCGCTCAAACAACACTTGGAGGAGTTAGTGGTGGTGGGACATCTTGACCGATACATAGATGGGGGTATGAAAGCCACCCCAAAGGGACAGACCGAGCCAAATGGCCTAGCAGCCCTTGAGGCAGCGCCCCAAGGTGTGATCAATGTCATCCATGGCATCATTGAACCGGCCAGGGTCTGCGAGCTGAGAAGGATGATTAAGAAGGCCGAACACATGAAAGAAGTGCTC
The DNA here is from genome assembly GCF_055761805.1 of Camellia sinensis. NCBI lineage: Eukaryota > Viridiplantae > Streptophyta > Magnoliopsida > Ericales > Theaceae > Camellia > Camellia sinensis. Next base: position 23,985,654 of record NC_138966.1, read on the forward strand.
TCCGTTCAGCCCGTTGTAAAGAAAGGGAAGACCGAGGAGAAAGACATCCTGGCCTTTTCAAGCAAGGACTTGGAAAGGATCTAGATGCCCCACAATGATGCCCTAATGGTAACTCTTCGTGTCAAAGACTTCAACATCAAGAGGACCTTGATCGACCAGGGGAGTTCGGTCGAAATCATGTACTACGACGCCTTCAAACAGATGAAGCTGGAGGACAAGGACTTGGCCGCTGCAACGTCTCCTTGGGTTGGCTTCAACTCTCAGCCTGAATTGCCGGTGGGGAAGATCATATTGCCGGTCAAAGCAGGTTCAGTCATAAAGCAAGTGGAATTCTAGGTGCTCAAGGTTCCATCCACTTATAACTTAATTTTGGGCAGGGGCTGGTTACACGCCATGCAAGCAATTGCGTCGACCTTCCATCAAGTTATGAGCTTTCTGGCGCCCACCGGGCAGATTGAAGAGGTTTAGGGAGACCAGGTGAGGGCAAAACAATGCTTCGTTGCGGTAAATCGCAGCCGAGCAGCCAAAGGGTTTGTCCAAATGATTGAGGGACCTGAGGGAAAGGAGGTCCTTGAAGACGTAAGAAGAAAGGCCAAGGAAAAATCGGTCGAGGATTTGGTGGAAGTGCGCATCGACGAGAACGACCCAACTAAGTTCTTCCTTTTGGGATCATCTTTGTCTAGTGCTGAGCGGTTGGATTATGTCAATTTCTTGGTTTCCAATTTGGAGGCTTTTGCTTGGACGCGTTACGACATGCCTGGCGTCGACCCCAGTTTTATTTGCCACCAGCTGAATGTCTTCCCTAATGCGCGGCCGGTTATTCAGAGGAGACGCTGCTCGGCTCTGCACCATGCCGAGGTGGTGGTAGAAGAGGTCAAAAATTTATTGGAAGCAAGAGCAATAGAAGAAGTGCAATACTCTCGATGGATATCCAACACGGTGGTGGTTCCGAAAAAGAATGGCAAATGGTGAGTGTGTGTTGATTATGAGACGGTCAACCGCGCGTGCCCAAAGGATAGCTTTCCCCTCCTACGAATCGACCAGCTAGTGGACTTGACCACTGGTCATCAGAAGTTTAGCTTCCTTGATGCATATCGTGCCTACCACCAAATAGCCATGTATGAACCAGACCGAGAGATCACATCGTTCACTACTCCTAGAGGCTTGTATTGTTATAAAGTCATGTCGTTCGGACTGAAGAACGCCGGGGCAACTTTTCAAAGGATGGTGACAAAGATGTTCACTCCACTTTTAGGTCGCACCATGGAGGCCTACGTCAACGATATGGTGGTAAAGAGTAAGGAGAAGTCTTAACACCTCGCTGACCTAGCAGAGATGTTTGCAATACTTAAACACCACAAGCTTCGTTTAAATGCCTCCAAATGTGCTTTCGGAGTCAGCACCGGGAAGTTTTTGGGTTTTATGGTCACAAACCGAGGGATTGAAGCCGACCCATCACAGATCAAGGCTATACAAGAGCTGGAGCGCCCAAACTCTACGAAGGACGTGCAACATCTTGCCGGGATGGCAGCCGCGCTGAACAGATTTATCAGTCGATCTTCAAATCGTTGCAGGCCCTTCTTTAAAACTTTGAAGGCTAAGTTCTTCTGGGATGATGAATGTGATCGTGCACTGGCAGACTTAAAAGTATACCTTTCCTCAGCCCTTATCTTAGTCACACTTCAGCCGGGCGAAGAGTTATATCTCTACTTGGCTGTCTCTCAACACGCGGTGAGCGCGGTATTTGTTCGGGCTAAAGACATCTAGCACCTACCAATCTTCTACGTAAGCAAGACCTTGCTCCCCGCTGAATCGAGGTATCTGCCGCTAGAAAAATTAGCCCTGCCCTTATGATGGCCTCGAGAAAGCTGGCGCACTATTTCCATACCCATACAATAGTTATGCTAACCGAGTTTCCGCTTAAAGTACTCTTTGAAAATGAGGACTTTACCAGGCAAATTTTGAAATGGGCCGTAGAATTGGGGCAATACGACGTCAAGTTCCACCCGCGCACCGCAATCAAGGCTCAAGCTCTTGCAGACTTTGTGGCGGAGTTTGCCCCTAGAACGCATCCAATTTTCCCGGTTGATTTGGCTGGTGCAGATTTAGCGCAGCCCATGGTTCAGGCAATGGAGACAAGCGTTGGCTCGCAAGTGGAAGAAGGGTGAAGGGCAACCAAACTAGTGGAACCAGGTGACTTATTGGAAAACGAACTCAACCAAGACAAGGGAAGAGACCAGAATGAGCCGACCAGAGAATTGGAATTGAGAAGCTCCCAAAACCCCTCTGATTGCTGGAAGCTGTTCATTGGCGAGATGTGGAGGCTCTTCGTCGATGGGGCATCCAACAGACATGGGGCCGGGCTGGGTATCATACTGACTTGACCAGACAGGCTGGTTATCAAGCGAGCAATTACGCTCAGCTTCCCAGCATCCAACAATGAGGCGGAGTATGAAGCCCTCCTTGCCGGACTAAGAAGCGCATTGAGAATGAAAGCGTCAGCCCTAATGGTATTCAGCGACTCCAAGTTGGTGGTCAATCAGGTCTCCGGGGAATATAAGGCCCGGGATGAGCGAATGGCGAAGTATCAGGCGCTGGTACGCGCAGAGATCAAGAAGTTTGATGCCATAAGAGTGGAACAGATCAACCGCGAAGAAAACAACACGGCTGATGAATTGGCCGGGCTTGCTTTTACACAAACCGCTTTTCCTAACCCCTTAATGATAGAATATTTACCTCGGCCAAGTATTGAGGAACCAGAAGTGACGGAGGTACTCAACACCGACTTGGGTCCTTCCTGGATGGACCCCATCGTCACCTTCCTGAAAGATAGAGTTTTGCCAGAAGAAAAAAAGGCAGCCAACAAGATCTGGGCCAAGTAAGAGCGGTTTTGGCTCTCCCTGTCTGGAGCCTTGTATAAGAAGTCTTTTACCGGGCCGTATCTGAAGTGTGTCCACCCCGCCAAGGTGGAAGCATTCCTCTATGAGATCCATGAAAGCATCTGCGGCAGCCATACTGGGGGCAGGTCTCTGGCTTACCGAGTGATCTCTCAAGGTTACTGGTGGCCATGCATGAAGGCGGACGCACAGAAATACGTTCGCCGATTTGAAAAGTGTCAGAAATTCGCTCACCAGATCCACCAGCCAGCGAGGGAATTGCTCCCCCTTACAAGTCCTTGGCCGTTCGCCCTCTGGGGATTGGATATAGTGGGGCACTCCAAGCAGCCCCGGGCAATCGCAAATTCTTCATCGCCGCTACCGACTACTTCACCAAGTGGGTCGAGGCCGAGCCATTGGCAACCATCAAGGAAAAAGATGTGAAGAAATTTGTTTGGAAAAATGTCATCACTCGCTTCGACATACCAAAGGCCCTCATCTCAGATAATGGTACTTAATTCGATGGGAAACTCTTTCGTGGATTTTGCAAAGAGTTAAAGATCGAGTTCTACAATTCAATGCCGGCTTATCCTCAATCAAATGGTCAAGCAGAAGCCTCCAAAAAAACCATCTTGGATGGGCTGAAGAAGCGGCTTGAGAAAGCCAAGGGGAAGCGGGCTGAAGAACTCCCTAATGTGCTCTGGGCATACCGCACTACGCCAAGGCGGTCGACCGGAGAGACTCCGTTTGCCTTGGCCTGTGGCATGGAAGTCGTTATCCCGCTGGAGATTGGCATGCCAACCATCTGGTCTGAAAGCTTCCAGCCAGATTTGAACAATGAAACAGTGGCAATGGAGCTTGACCTAGCCGAAGAAAGAAGGGAACGGGCTCTGATCCATATTGCGGCTTATCAGTAAGAACTCTCCAAGAAATACAACAAAGCGGTGCACCCCAGGCTATTCAAAATCGGGGACTGGGTCTTAAGGAAGGTGATGGGCAACATGGTGGTCCCGGGTGAAGGCAAACTTGGTGCAAATTGAAAAGAACCATACAAGGTGACTGGCCTGGCAGCCAAAGGGGCTTACCATCTGGAAGATTTAGATGGCAAAACTGTCCCTAAACCATGGAATGCAGCCAATCTTAAGATCTTTTACTTCTAAAATGTTATTGCTTTTGTTGCTTAGCTTCCTAGGCCTTTAGCCTTTTGGCACTTGATGTAAAAGATAGCACTGCTTTTTGTAATGAAAATTAGCCCAGTTTATTGTTTTGGATTATATCTTCCTGTACAATGACATGGCAAGGATACTGGGCCACGATGGATGCCAGGGGCAAGGAGACCGACCTGCACTGGGCAGACCTAATTTCCCCTAGCCGGTATAGAAACAGACTGCGCAAACAGTTGGTGAGTTGTCTAATTAGCATAGGGACCGAGCTGATTTTTGCTCGCCCAATTAGGATATCGGCGTCGTGAACTACCAAAAAGAAATGTTAGTGTTTTGCTGAACTGAGAGCCGAGCAGACTTTGCTCAGCCAAATGATATGTTAGCGCCTCGTCCAACTTATAAGAAGCCAAGCTAACTTTGCTCGGACAGAAGAGATGTTGGCGTCCTATCCAACCAAAAGGGCCGAGCTGATTTTGCTCGGCCACATTGAAATATTGGTGTTTTGCCCAATTTACAGGTTGAGCTGGTTTTGCTCGGCCAAAATACAGTGTCGGTGATTTGTCCAAATTCCTTTAAGGCCAAGTTGATTTTTGCCCGCCACATACAAGACTTGAAGTCTTGTCAAAGACAGAGCGACCGAGGTGATTTTTGCTCGGCCAAAATGAAATGTTTGGGTGTTTTCGAAACCATAAAAGCTGAGCTGATTTATGCTCGCCCTACTCCAAATGTTCGCGCTTAGCCCGATTAAGGGCCGAGCTGATTTTGCTCAGCCGGATACCAATGTCGGGGTTCATTCGAAAAATCAAAGAGCCGGGCTGCTAGCCGACCTACCGGTTGGGTTTGGCTTGGCATATTGCGCGGCTTAGCTGACCTACCAGTTGGGTTTCATTAAAATTTGAATGAAGAAATCTTGCACGTTGCAACCGAACAGAAATAGGAGTTAAAACGAGCAAAAAATTCAAGTTTTCATTAAAAAGGGAAATTGCATTACGACGGTGGGGCCAAGCCCGGTTACATTCGAAAAGTAAAGGAACAGAAACAAAAACAAAGCAAAGGAAATGAGCACATATCAATCCAACTCTAGGTCAGCTGTCTGCTCAGCTACCTCGACCGTCTGCTCGGGCAACCCCTCCACGGCCTCCTCTTCAGCGCCTTCCACCTCCACAACCTCTCGCTCGGTCACTTCATCTTCGGCCCTGCCAGAGGCTTCAGGAGAAGTTTGATCAGCAAGTTGTGCGGCATCGTCCTCTTCCTCGGCCGCTTTCTTTGCCTCTTCCTCGCTTCCTTTTTGGCCTCTTCAATGAGCCTTTTCTGCGCGGCGCTCGCATAGGCCTTCGTATAGTGCGGTACGAGGCAGTAGGTGGATTTTGGAACATGTCAGCGTCGTGACCAAAGCCAACTTTTTCCACGGCAGCTTTCCAACCGCACTGGAAAAAGATGTCCTTGGTTGCCTGCATCTGCCGTTCATACGTCTTCTCGCCTTGCGCATATCCTCGGTCTTCGGCGGCGTCAACCGCCTTATCTTTCTCATCCTTGTGGGTGTCGTGAAGTTTGCGCAGCTCGGCGAGGTACCGAGCCTTGGTCAACTTCACGGCCCGCTATTTGTCCGCTTCAGCCCGGCCCACCTTTTGGCTTAGCGCATCTTGCTCGGCCTTAACTGCCTCTTGTGCGGCCGTTAACTTTGCTATCTCGGCAGTTTTGGCCTTGTTTTCAGCAATGGCCTCGCGCAGACTCTGCCGCACGGCGATCATGCGCTCATGGGCAAGATAGTTCTTTTGTGTGGCCTGCAAACAAGTGAAAGATTGTGAGTATTCAGAAAACCAAGCAAAAACCGAGCAATAACTTGAAGAAAGGAGTGGCGAACTTACCAACACAATCGATTTAGCTACCGAACGAAGAACCTTCAGGTCGGACATCTTGTCGTACTTTTTCATGTCGGCGGGAAAGATCAGCCCCTTGGTCATGTTGAAACCAAGGGAGTAATCCTTGTCCACATACACTGAATTGGCCGTGGCGACTGCTCGGCCCTTGTATTTGATCTCAGGCGCCCAGACCGGGGGGGAGGTTGGGCTCTTGGATGGCCCGGGTAGTGGCTGCTCGGTCTGGTCCCCCAGCTCGGTGGAGGCATGCTCAACTGAGTCTTCATCAGCGAGGTGCAGTTCGATTTGGTCTCTCATTGGCCTTTTCTTCTACCGGCCAGTTGGTTGTTCGCTGGCAAGAACCAGCACAGCACCTTCCTTTGGCCTGGCTGGTGTGGTGAAAGTCCCCCCAGATGCTTCTGGTGGCTGGGAGTCGCTCGGTTCACCGGTGATCATTGATTTGATTGCCCTGATCTTGGCCATTTCTTGCTCGGCAGTGAGAAGAACAAGTTTGATCGGCGGAAGATTTGGGTCAGGTTCTGGGGAAGGAGCGCGAAGAAATTCGGTCACCCTGCTTTTACACGGTGCGATGTAATGGTAGGTCGGTTCGAAGCCGAGCAGTTTTGGAGATTCGCGCTCCTCGGCCGGATGACGCAGCAAGACTCGGATGGCCTTCTGATTAGCTCTGGAGTAGTCTTCGTCCAAGAGCTGGTAATCTGAAAAAAGAGGACAAGTGTTAGATCGGCAAGAAGAAAACCAATGCAAAAAGAAGTAATGCAGTTTGCGGAGCTACTCACCAGCGCTGCCAAAATCTTTCCTGATGTACCAGCCCGATTTGGGCGCCTTGGTGTCCTCATATCGACCGGACACCCAGAGGAAATCATCGTCATTGGTTTCCTTATCGGGTTTACCCTCGATGAGTTTTGCTCGGCCCTTCTTTACCTTCAGGTACCAGCAAAACCCACCTTTATTCTTGCTGAGGTTGTACTGATGAAATATCTCAGCAAGGCCGAGATTGAGACCGAGCCTCCTATTCAGCTCGGCCACGCCGTTTATTATTTTGTACGTGTTATTTGAGACTTGGGTTGGACAAAGCCTTGTCTGCCTCAAAAATTTGTAGATCAAGGGCTGGACTAGGAAGCGAAGCCCTCCCTCCATTATGGATACGACCGTGAAGGGGCACCGGTCTAGGTCGCCCCATGGGGTATCTCTCTTCTTGGCCAACTCTAAGTGGACGTCCTCCAGGATGTTGTACTCCCTACAGAACTCGGCCATCGCACCGGGAGAACTCACCATGAACTGGTATTTCCCCATTTATCTCGATTATATTTACTGGGTGATTTATTTTGTATCTCGGTGGAAAATTTGCTCGGACAATGAGCATCACTGGTGATAATGCTGGATTGGCCTAATCGGTCCCAGTTTGTTCTACATTGTTAAGAAACAAGTCCAAGGGTTAGCACGGCATAAATTGCACGGCTTCAATGTGGATCTTTTAGATCGGTGAAAGGTTTTTGGGTGATTGACCGGTTGGACTCCTATCTCGGCTCGACTACGTGGCCTAGTTAGCCTTCCTAGTTCAGTTCTGTGTCCCTATTTTCAGCTCGGTTGCAGTCTCAGCGAGAAGCCACAAACGAGTTTTTGCTCGGCTGAAGTTTTATTTATGGATCTAAGTTGTCCACTTAGCTCGGTTTTACCCAGATTCAAGTTGTTCATCCTAAGTTCAAGGTTCGTTCGTTCGAGCCAAGGAGAAACAGGGGCTCGAAGGCCCCATCCACTCATTCAGTTTCAATCTCCCATAGCGTGTACAAGTTCTACGCATAAAAGGGAACATCAATAGTCCCAAGCAAAGGGCACAAAGAGCAGAAAAGCAAAAGGAAGAAGAACATGAAAAACTCGAGTATGAAGGTACGAAAGAAGGATAGGAAGACTTACCAATACCAGATGTCCAGCAAGATTCAGCCTTTCTCAGACTTGATTGCAGCTTTGGAAATGGCAAAAACGGACGTAGGAAAGCAAATGGGAGAGCAAAGGCAGTAAGGGAGGAAGTTTGAAATATTGAGGGCTAGGGTTTGGGCTCAATGCGAGGATGAACAGTGAAAGGCTCGAATGACCCTTCGTCTGTGTATAAAAAGGGGGGGGGGCGGAAAAACCAAACGGCTGCGCCGTCGTTTGAATTTTGAGCATAGGAAGACAGCTGGGTTGTACGGTCCAATGACGTGGGGCCACGTGGCATCGAGAGCACGGCTGTCAATACGGCTGTACGACCCTTGACAAGACTACTGATGCAATTTAATGACTGACCAAATGGGATAGCTCGGTAACGGCTTTGACCCCAGTCACGCCCGGCTTGGTACTGGCGCAACCCAGGGACCATTAGCTCAGTCATGGTGGTAATCCCAATCACGATTAGCCCAGATGGGATTAAGGGGCAATTGAGAGGGGAGATTTGGACCGGACAGTATGGCCGAGCTACGGTAACACAGGTTGGTCCAACCTTACGGTGCCGAGTTATGCTCTTAGTAGGCGCGGCCACTGGCCTGTTGTGTACAGTCGAAGGGAATGGCCGACCAGGCATGGACTGAGGCCTGGCCGAGCTATGACTTGGAAGGCATTCGGCTGGACGCACAATGATGTGAAGCAATCGAGCTAAAGCAGCCTGGGATGGACTAAGGACGAAGCGAGGCCGGCATACTTCCAACCCGTCAGCCGAGATGGCCCGACTTCGTGTAACCAAGAATGAAGGTAGAACGGGGAAAGGCCGGCATGCCTCGCGGCCGGTCAGCCAGAACTGACCGGCTTGACGCAGCTCGGCCATGAGCATCATACTTTTGCCCTTTGTCAAGGGACTGGTCGACGATACATAGCTCGGTTGTGTTGCTTGTGATGATTCTCCGCAAGGGGTAGGCCGGTTGTGGTACTCCGGTGAAGTGTGCCACCTGGGCCAATGGCGCGAGGGAGAGGAAATCTGCTCCAGGCATGCGTCAATACCGTTTGGTGGGTCTGCATGTACTGGTTGGAGGATTTGGCCTTTACACGCGTAAGATGGTGAGAGGCAAGCACTGCCACCTGTCCAGGGAAGGACAGCAGGGGTAGTGCGCGCACAATCCTGAGGCTGCATGGCCAGCCTAGAAATAGGAATGGAAGATGAACGTTAGAGGTAAGAAACTTTAAGCAATTGACGCCATCAAAAACTCTCTCTCTCTAATAGCCTTCTTCTTTTGGAAGTGATTTGACTTGATCGTCGGAGGGTCTATCCAGCACACTACCACCGGGCAACTCACCGTTTCTTTGTTTCCAGGTTAAACGCCGTCACAAGAAGCTTGAAGTCCAAATAGTACGGAAAGCACTGGATATTTCGCCCCCGTACAGCTTTAATCTCATTCCCCTCGATAAATAGTACACTTGCTCTCTGGCTAGCTCTTTAGTCAATAGATCCGCAATATTCTCTTTTGACTTTATATATTCTATGGAAATTATTCCATATGAGAGCAAATGCCTACGCTATTATGTCTTCGACGAATGTGTCGAGACTTACTGTTATACATATGATTCTGTGCGTGTCCTATTGTTGCTTCACTATTACAGTGAATGCATATAACTGGCACAGGTTTAGGCCACATTAGAATGTCTTCTAAGAAATTATGAAGCCATTCTGCTTCTTCTCCTGTTTTATCTAATGCGATAAACTCAGATTCCATTGTTAACCTTGCTATGCATGTCTGCTTGTAAGATTTTCAAAAGACTGCAGCACTTCCCAGGGTAAAGACATATCCACTGGTGGATTTTGAGTCTTTAGATCCGATATCCAATTTGCATCGTTGTACCCCTCAAGTACTGCTGGATATTTGGTATAATGTAAGCCATAATTCTGGGTATGACTTAGATACCTAAGTACCCTAATTATTGCTTTCCGATGATCGGATCCTAGATTACTTGTGTACTTACTCAATTTGCTTACTGCATAGACTATATCTGGCCTAGTGCAATTCATTAAGTACATCAAGCTTTCGATTATCTGAGAGTACTCTAATTGTTATATGCCTGAACCTTCTTTTTTTTTGATAAATGAAGATTAATGTCAACAAGTGTTTAGCGGAATGGTGGTCATGCTTTTCAAATTTCTCTAGAATCTTCTCAACATAGTGAGACTGAGATAAAGCATATCCTTTAAATGTTCTAGTAATTTTTATTCCTAGAATTACATCTGCTACTCCCAGATCTTTCATGTCAAACTTTTTGTTTAACATTTTCTTTGTGGATTTAATCATGTCATTATTGCTTCCAATAATGAGCATGTCATCCACATAAAGACAAACTATGACATAGCCTTTGTCTATATTTTTAACATAGACGCATTTGTCACATTCGTTTATCTTAAAACCATCTGAAAGCATAGCGTGATTAAATTTTTCATGCCATTGTTTCGGAGCTTATTTTAATCTATAAAAGGATTTGTCAAGTTTACAAACCTTTTTCTCTTGGCCGAGAACTTGAAACTCTTCTGGTTGTTCCATATAGATTTCCTCATCTAACTCGCTATTCAAAAAAGCCATTTTAACATCCATTTGACGTATTTCCAGATTATACAAAGGTGCAATCGCAATCAACATGCGAATAGATCTTATTCTTGTCACTGGTGAATAAGTGTCAAAATAATCAAGGCCTTCCTTCTACCCGTATCCCTTAACAACAAGCCTAGCCTTCGATTTATCTATTGAACCATCTGCTTTCATTTTTCTCTTGAATATCCACTTATATCCAAGAGGTTTACACCTTGGTGGAAGATCCACCAGTTCCTAAGTATGATTTTGCAGTATTGATTCAATTTCACTATTCATAGCCTTTCTCCACAACGGAGCTTCAGGACTTGACATTGCTTCCTTGAAGTTTTGAGGCTCATTTTCTAATAGGTATGTTAGAAAATCTGGACCAAATGATTTAGAGATCCTAGCTCTCTCGCTACGTCTAGGTTCATCTGATTCATTATCATTGTGGCCTTCACTACTACCCATAGCAGTATCAAAAGTTCTTATATTTGAAATTTTCTCTTCAGTTTCCTTACTAGGAAAAATGTGTTCAAAAAGCGACGCATTCCTTGACTCAATAATAGTATTTACATGCATATCCGGATTTTCAGATCTATGAACTAAAAATCTATATGCACTACTATTGTTTGCATAACCAATGAACACACAATCAACAATTTTTGGTCCTATCTTAGTCGTTTTAGGACTAGGGACTGCCACATTAACTAAACACCCCCACACTTTGAGGTAATTGTAGGTAGGTTGTCGACCTTTCCATAATTCATAAGGTGTTTAATTAAGTTTCTTGTGGGGTACCCTGTTAAGGATAAAATTAGCAGACAAAATTGCCTCCTCCCCACAAGTTATGAAGTAACCCTGAACTAATCAACATAGCATTCAGCATCTTTTTAAGAGTTTGATTTTTTCTCTCAGCAATTCTATTTAATTGAGAAGAATAGGGTGTAGTGGTTTGGTGAATAATATCATGTTCAGAACAAAATTCCTCAAATGGAGCATCATACTCACTACCTCTGTCACTCCAAACTATCTTTATAGTTTTTCCAAATTGATTTTCAATCTCAAGTTTATATTGCCTAAAAGCTTCTACGGCTTCATCTTTACTTCTCAATAAGTAAAGATAGTAATATCGAATGTAATCATCAATAAAAGTAATGAAGTACTTCTTACCTTCTCTAGTTTGAACAAATTTTAAATTACAAATATCTGTGTGAATTAAACTTAGAGGTTTTGTACTTCTTTCAACTTTATTAAATGGTGCCTTAATGAGTTTTGCCTCAACACAAATCTCACATTTATGATTAGGATCAAATTCTAAGTTTGGTAAACATTCTAAAGCAACAAGTCTACGCAAAGAATTAAAATTAACATATCTTAATCTACCATGCCATAAAAAAGAAGACTCAACAACATAAATAGAGATGTGTTCTTATTATTAACAGCCAAATTAGGTACAACAGTACTTACATTGAGCTTAAAAAGCCCATCACTCATATAACCTCGCCCTACATACATGCCACTCTTGGTGAGTACAACCTTATCAGATTCAAAAACTAATTTAAACCCATTCTTGATCAACAATGACCCAGAAAAGAAATTTTTGTGAATTTCTAGCACATGGAGTACATTGTTGAGCATGAGTTCCTTGTCCTTCCATAGTTGAAGTTAAGAAGTTTCCCATAAAAAGTTGTTCACAACCTTCCACCACTTTGTAGGTTGTGAACATCTTCTTATCTGCACAGATATGGCGGGTTACTCCAATATTCACCTACCACACCTTGGGATTGCCCACCAAATTTGCTTTAGAGACTACTACGGCAAGATTGATGTCTGCCACTCCATCGGAAAGATAAAAATCATCAACTATGTTGGCTTATGCTGGCTTTTTGCTTAAACTCTTTCTGTCCTTGCGAACATGACAATCCTTAGCGCGATGTCCATCTTTGTCGCACACAAAACACTTGCCTATGAACCGCTTATTGAACTCGTTGTTGATCCCTTTGATCTTACTAGTGGATCCTTGTTTGGGACTATTGTCATCATGTTTCCGCTTCTTGTTGTTGAATTTTGACTCATGTTCACGTTTCACAATATTTGCGTTAGCCTACATGACGTGGTTTCCTGACTTCTTGTTGGAACCACCGTTGTCCTCCTCAATTCTGAGCTGCACTGTCAGTTCTTCCAATTTCATCTCCTTGCGCTTATGCTTTGGATAATTTTTGAATTCTTTCCAAGATGGTGGCAATTTTTCAATGATTGCCGCTACTTGGAAAGATTCGTTGAGAACCATCACTTCCGCGTGTATGTCATGGAGAATTAATTGGAGATCTTGAACTTGGCTAATAACCGCCTTGGAATCCATCATTTTAAAATCTAAAAAACGGCCAACAACAAATTTCTTAGTACCGGCATCCTCTGTCTTGTACTTATGATCTAAAGATTCCCAAAGTTCTTTAGCAGTGCTTTTGACACTATACACATTATACAGTGTATTGTCCAACCCATTGAGGATAGAATTCTGACATAGAAAATCACTATGTTTCCATGCATCGACTGCGGCAACCACTTGCCGGTCAGTTTCTCCTTCGTCTAGTACCGGTGCTTTTTCATGAGTGAAACGAGCCAAATTCAATGTGGTAAGATAAAATATCATCTTTTGTTGCCATCTTTTAAAATCATTTCTATTGAATTTTTCTGGCTTCTCCCCATGATTTACCGGTACTGCTAGAGTCATCACTGGCACAACAGGTGTAGGGGTCGGAATAATAACAGTCTCAGTACTGTTTATTTCAGTTGTCATAATTCTAACGTAATATTAAGACACCAATCACAAATTTATACAAAAAAGAATTTACATACAAAAATATACAGAATAATATTTTGTAACAAAATTTCAATGATAAACTGTATATTACTACTATGTTATTAAAGAAATCATTAAACAATATATTACTACTATTTAATTTCCCGAAACAAAATATTCGTCTGTCTAACATAGAAAAATAAAAATCAAAAATCTACTTTAAGATTGTTATAACCACAATGGTATGTGTGCTTAAATTAAATGTATAAATTAATTAGAAAATAAAATTAATCTACTTTAAGATTGTTATAACCACAATAAAATAAAATAATTCAGAAAATAATTATATAAATTAAATTCTGAATTAAATGCTTACAGAAATTAAAGTCGAGGCTTGTGTTTGACACAATTTCCCCAAAGTAGATTTCACCCTCACTTCGGTGCTTCGAGTTTTACCGGCTTCTACTTCCTAGGATGCAAGAACTAACACTTAAATTTTCCAGCACTACAAATTCAAGTCTGGCGAACCAAAACTCTGTTGTAACTCTATTTTTTTCTTCCTAAAAAATAAATGCAAAAACAGATGCAAGAGCACAAGAAGAACATAAGATAAAGGACGAAATTCTGAGGGAAAAATTGAATGCCAAAATGCTGGAATTGAAGGCCTTTTATAGTAGAAATGGTTACTATTCCGAATAGGTAGAAACCTGTTCAGACAGATTGAATAGGTGTCTGGACAAATTTGAATATGTTTGGACAGATTCAGTTTGTATTGAACAGGTATGAACCTATTCGGGTGGGTTCAAACCCGTTAGGGATCTGTTTGGGTGAAAGAAAAATTCAGGACCAATTTATTTTGAATTTTAAAACTAAAATAATAAATAAATAAATAATTACAAATGTTTTTGGCCCAAAAAGATAAGTATTGGGCTAGAAAAGCCCAACCCAACCTCACACCATGCACCAGCGCCCCAGCCCAGCTCGCCCGCCCACCCGACCGGTGGCAGCACGTGTGTGGTTTTAGTTTTGGGTCCAATGGGTCTAGCCTACTTTACCCATAACCTCACCATTTCACAAACTTGAGTACCCCTTGGGGCCTATCCCAAGTATCTTAAGCTAAAATATGTAAACCCATACAAATCCATAAGCCTTTCCAATGTGGGACAAACACATTTCACAAATGTGTGAGAAACCCACCTAAATCCATTTTCACGAAACTGAAAATGCGCGTTGAATTCTCATTCATTCGAAAATGGTTTTGAATAACCAAATACACAGTTTTATTCATTATGCGGCATTAAACATGAATTTAATTAGAAACGTTAAAAATAACGCTTGGGTCGCACCTTAATTAATGCTCAAAGTTATTAAACATGAGGATTTTCTAAAGCCATTTTCTAACACTTAGTCTTTTGATAATATATACTTAGCAAGAATGGCTATGTATCATAGTTCTAAATCGCGATATCGAGTAACGTAGCGGTATCGATCGCGGAGTATCGGTATTAATAGTATCGGTCGGTACGTATTAAGAATCGGGTGTTGCAGCGCTGAAATTTTAAAAACCATTTCACAGGTTCTTCAGCATTTTCTTTCCCAAACCAGTCCGAACTGGGAAATATCGGTCTGTTGCGACTTGTGTAACGGTTACAGACTGATACGTGTCGGAGACTTAGCTGATTCTCTTGCAATTTTTGATTTCAATAATAAACTGACCTGTATCCGTCACAGTGTTTTATTTTTCGATACGAACCGATCGGTACGTAACATATCAGTTGGTTTTTAGAAGTATACTATATATCACATGTTTTTGTTATCATTTCATATTATCGGACATTTGGTAAGATATCAATTTTTTTCATTAATTCATTGTAATTATTTCCAAATAAAAAATAAATAATAAATATGTGATACAAAATAGCACTAAAAATTTGATCACGTAAAAATTATTAGAAGGAATATTCTATGAGGAATTTGACACAACTTTTTAGTGCATCACCATCCACGCCTTGAAAGTTAACACGCAGTAGCTCAATGTTTAAACAATTAACCCATCAAAGTTGCTTTATTACTTCATATGATTGAATACACTGATAGAGACCCAAAAAATAATAAATAAAATTGAAACTCTATATTATTCATGGCACCGAAATGCATTGATTACATTTATAATTTTCCCAACCAACAAATGAATCTCAACCCCCCTTCTAAGATAATCTAAAATAACAATTTCAAAAAAAAAAAAATCCCAACCCCAACCCCAACCCCAACCCCAGCACCTCCATATCCATATGATCTACTTTCCATTTGCATTTTCTTGTATCTCTCGATGTTCAAACACAGAATTCCTCTTTACCTTTGTGCATCAAAAGATTTCTGTATCTCAAGAATTTTAATAAGACAGATTTGAGAATGGGATGATGACATTTCAATGCCAATATGGTCTCGAAATGTAGATCAAATTAAAAATTGAGAGAGAGAATGGTGAGCAGAGTGTGACCGACATTAGCTTTTCAATGTGACTGGGTTCCTAGTCACATGGGGCACAGTAGTGGGTCCAAGACGAGTCACGAGGTCCATGTTCAGGAAAGAACCAAAGCGATTTGATGAGGCAATACACATATGATAACAACACCCAAATTCTGACAAAGTTAGGTGGTTCTTGTTTGTAAGTAAGGTAATGGGATATTGATGATGAATCAAAGCAAAAGTTAATACTAGTATTATTAGTAGTATTAGTTGTTGTAGTCAGAAGATTTTCGCAAAATAAGATACAGATATAAAATATTTTCATATTTGTATATCATATTTTGTAAAAAAATCTTCTATATATGTAGATTTTTTTAGATGTGACAACAGAGAGGATCGAACGAGTTAGAAGAGCTGCGAGAACCGCCATACGGCAGTCGTGATGGTGACAACACCGGCAATGGATTGAGAAGAAAACATATGGGACCACGGGTACAGCGACGATGCACTGCTAGTATCCGATGCACCTTCGTAAAGCATCGTGCTGTTGATTTCTGGTGTGTTCGATGATGCTACCGGGTTTTGTCCCGATGATGATTTTTGGCTGCATCATATGTAAAATTTTAACTGTTAGATTAGCATAGAAAAACCTTGAATACATTACATAGTAAACATTCCTTTCACGTCAAATATGATGCTCAGAATGATCTCATTAAGTCGGTTGTTGAGTATCGCCGACACTACAACGCAAGTTTGCTAAAATTTATATTATTGTCAACTTGATATTTTTAAAGTAAAAGAATATCAAGTTTTATCTTCATATTAACGATAGAGCTATGCATGTGATCAATTTTCGCAAAGTCGCTTTCATTTTTCTTTTTCTCTATAAATCTTTCTTTAGATAATGTTCGGATTATGGTGCTTTTGAGGAATTTATGAATAAAAAAAGGAAATAAAGGAAAAAGTTTTTTTTAAAAAAAAATACATATATTTGTAACTCTAAATAAAATGATATTTATTCCTATATTTACTTTACTATTTTATTTCATATTTTATATATTCATGCAAAACATCATGCTATACCATATGCAAGTTATGATAAATATATATTTTTTAATTAAAATTAAAAAATAATAATAATAACAACCAAACGTCACATAAGATATAACTATTTTTTTTATAAAAAAAAAACTTATAACCAAAATAATATAATAATTAAAATCACAATCATAAATATGCATACTTTCAATTAGTTGATCAAAATGACTTTTCCAATAACGTTGTATTTGATTGAAGGAATGGAAAGAGAAAATAAAATACAACCCTACTTTTTATTTAATTATAATAAAAAACACAAAGAAAAAGAAAGAGAAAGAAATACAATATCACTTTTGCATTTTACCTTTACTTAGACTTCTTTCATTCTCTATTCCTATCTCAACCAAATATAACTTGAAATTTGAATACTCTATTAGTTCTTTCTTATTTATTTATTTTTTTCTATTTCTCTTTCACTTTCCATTACCCTTATTAAATTCTCAAACTAAACACAATTTAAAGAGAGATTATGAGTTAAACTCTCCCTATGTAGAGTTGAATTTAAAAGGACAAGCACCAGGTACAATTTGATAATTAATAATTAACATTTGCCAATCAAATTTTTTTTTATAACTATTATTATTTTTTTGTAAGGAAGGTGAATATAACACAAAAAATTATTTAATACTTTTAGAGTGTTACGTATTCATATTCTTTTATTAATCATATTCCATATTTTTTTTTTTACTTTTCAATCACTTGACATAAAATTATAAATATATATATATATATATATATATATACAATTATAACACTTTAAAATAAGATAAATTACAAATACACCCTCTGAGGCTTGTTTAAAGTACAGATTGTCTCATGTGGTTTGAAAAATTACAAATACCATTGTTAGTATTTTTTATTTAATAGAATTAACTAAAAAAATAATATTCATAATTGCTCTCATATACAATAATAAAATTACCTAAATTATTAATTGAAATATATTTATAGCATCATTAAAAATTATTAATTGATTTGATAATTTATAAATAAAAAAGATGATTCATTATAAAATTAGAAACCTTAAGAGTGGAATGTAATTTTTAAAATTACAAAAAATAATTTATAATTTAACCAAATCTAAAAGATATATTTATAATTTATTTTTTAAAATACTATGTGACCGTCCTTCAGACTATCGTAACCACTCATGTAGCTTTTGCACACTTTAATCGAGATATAGGGGGTTGCCTACTGGTTCGCGCTAAAATTGACCGTTGCAAAATCGGGGCATTGACACTGAGGCAAAATCATGGGAGTGTGTGCCAGTTTCGTGTTTGTTGAAACGGTAACATTTCCTGTATTAATTAATAATTATGATATTATTATTAATTCTATTTATTAATTATATTATAAATATTAAAAAAATTTAAATTATGTAATGTTTTAAAAAATTGGTAAAAAATTAATTTTTTGATTTTTTTAATCTATTTTATTTTTTTGTGAATAAAAAATATAAGAAATGATATGACTTAAAATGAATAAAAAAACTAAATATTATTATTTTTTTCTTTTCAAAAGATCCCTATATCAAATCATTAATTAATACATTAATTAATAAATAAATTAAGGGCAAATTAAATTACCTCCCTCGAGGTTTAACTAAATTAATAATATTTCCTGAGATTTCGAAAATTACAGATACCCCTTGAGTTTTATACTTTCATAACAAATTGTTTCCTGAAGTTTATATTTTCATAATAATTTATCTCTAATTTATTATGTAAATAATACTTTAAAAAAATATCTATAATTTTATTAAATCTCAAGAATATATGTAATTTGTCCATAAATATTAATATATGTATATATCATTATTCTGGTTGAATGGCTCTATTAGGCCCAGACGGGCTTGCGTCCGGGCTCGGGAACTGTGTTCGTTACAGATACAGCCACTACAACAGCAGACATGTTCCATGTGCATTGTTATTTGGGGAAAAAAAATAAGATCTTTCACAAAGATTTACCTAAAAGACTATATATAATAGGAGAGTGTGTATAATAAAATTATTCACTACGCTTCCTATGATTATGACTGTTCATATTGAATTTTAGACTCGTAAGCAGTGGTAACCCAGATTTTGTTACTCCATCCTTCCTAAATTAATAGTCATTTTTGAAAATTTAAATTTTTTAACAAGACTTAATCGTTACCCTTTAAATTCAAATTTTAAAAATAAAATTAAAAAAATACCTTTCTATTTTCATTTTTTAATATTTTATAATTATTTTATAAGGAATGATTTTTAAAAAAATTTAAATTTAAATTTTGATTTTTCAAAATCAACATGGATTTGTCACGAATAGCGATTTCCAACCGCTGTGTCGGAGGACCAAATATATGAAGAAATCACAGGTGAAAAGTTTGACTACGAACGTTGAAACGCTCTCTAGAAAGGGATTGTTGTCATTTTAGGACGGAAAATGTTTAAAACAACACATCTAGTGTTGAAAATATTTATAAATAATATATAAAAATATTTTAAAATATGTTAAAAAAAATTAAGAGGCTGTTCGGAATTATCTGAATAAATATATTTTTTTAATTTTTTTTATAAAAAAATAAAAAAATGATATGATTAAAAAAATAAAACGATAAAAAATATGTTATTTTAATATTTGCCAAACAAGCTCTAAATATGACATCAATTATATATTGAGATTATAAATTTTTTCACTTCTTCTTGTGATTGATAGTGGCAACTCTTTTGCCAATTGCCAAACCATACTGTCCAAAAAAATGTATAATTTTATCACAAAAAATTATAATATTAATTACAAAATACATAACTTCTGCACAAATTAACATAATAAAATATTTAAAATTTTATAATTCATGCTACAAGTTTGTGATGTAATTATGATATTTTTTATTATATTAATTTATGAAAATATTATATATTTTATAATTAATTAATATTATAAATTTCCGTAATAAAATTATACATTTCATTATGAACGATTATCCGTCCGCTTGGATTTATTGGTTGCCAAATGCCAACCACATCCCCATGCATTAAGCTGGCGATACTACAAATAAAGTTCCTTAAATGCCCCTGTTAAATTACTTAAATACCCCTAGCAGCGAATGACTAAAAACACCATCATCACAGACGAATATTTATCCGTTTCTGCTTGGTAATGCGAACCCAACTCTTCTAACGTTCAAATTTACAGATTTTTCAAACCGCCCATTTTACCCTCGATATCCAATTCCAAAAAAAATTTAAAAAAAAAACGATGCAAGGGGTTTTAAAGCCTATTTTTGGAAAGTGAATTTTTTTATTTATTAACTTATTATAAAAAATATACAGAAAAAAAAAAAAGAAAGATAATATGACAAAATAAACTAATAAATCAATAAATTTACTTTTTTGCATCTTGCCAAAAAGAGTTTCGGTAAATTGACATTACCTGGTGTTTGGTGATGGGCAGAAGGTGATGAGATAGTCGGCACCTGCACATGTGAACGTGCTGGTCTTGTCATCATAAGCATAACTATAAGCACTCGGACACGCACTCTTAAACAGCTCCGAATACGACGACGGTTTACACGTGTCGGGCGTACCGTATGCGCCGCTACAACAGTACTGCGCTTGTCCAAACGCTTCGCACGCGCTCTTACACGCCACGCTCTCTCCGTCCGAACTCGTCACTTTCAGCTCCGACGGACACGCGCCGTTCAAGTCCACCTCGCATCCCGTGGTTGTACAATTCACTCCGGTCCCACCCTGAGGCACCACCAGCATCGGAAGGTTGTACCCATCGACTAAGCTGACGTCATAGAAGTCCAACCCGCCCGACCCGTCGAGAGTGAATTCTGCCAGCGTGGCGGGTGGGGCTGCGTTGCCGCCGGCGCATTCTAGCTGGCCGGAGCCGCAATCGCCTGTGACGCAGGTGAACTTGCCGGTGGAGTCTTGGGTGCAGAGGGTTCGACCCCATAATCGGCCTCCCCAAGAGGAGGGTGGGTTTATGGTCTTTGACTCGCCTGTTTGGAGAGAGAAACCGGTGGTGGAGAGAGGTGCGATTCCGGCGTTTGATAGAATGCCTGGCCAGACTGTGTAGTCGCATTTGTTTACGAATGTGAATGTTGTTGATAATACTCCTGCAAATTAAAAGACAAGTAGTCAAATCAGATTGTGAACATGAAATGAAATGCTAACATTTTGATTTATTTTTGGTTGTTGTTGTGGTGGGTTTTTTGAGTTTTTTTTTACCTGATATGAAGAGTTGGAGGATTGTGAATGTTAGTACTGAAATTAATAGCCAAATTTGAGCCATTGGGCCTGTAATATATAGCCAAATTTATATATGATATGTATGAGAAGAAAAGAAGAGGAAGAAAAAGAAGAAGAAGAAGGGGAATGGAGAGGGAAGAAAATCCCAAATTCTTCTTCTTCTTGCTGGGGAATTGGTTCAAGTGAGTGAGATTCTAGGAGGTAGGGGATAATGCGGTGTATATATGAGTGGGTTGGGCTGTGGGGTGCTAAAGAAAATGTTGTGGGCCCATAGTGCACTATTAGCTGTTGTAGCCTAGTAAAAAATGGCGTCTCTTTGACATTTATGGGTTGGTTTGGACCCGACTCTACTCTACTATCTTGTTATGTCTTCTGCTCATATTGCAAAGTCAGATTTAACAAACAAAACTATTAACGTCACTAAACACGCATAATAAACGCATGCATATATGGATTGTGTGCTCTTGGACTCATATATCGGTTTGGTCTTGAATTTTCAAAAATAATTTTTAAAAATTTTAATTTATATTTTTAATAATTACATAATATTTTAATTAATTTTTAAATCTACTTAATTTTAATTTATTTAAAAGTAAAATATTTACACAAAAATATTTAAAAAATTTATTGAATATAACAAAATAAGAAAATATATTAAATTTTTGTATTTTTTGTATTTTTTTGTATTTGGTAAATTTTTTAAAAAAAAATCACAAATATTATACTTTTTAAATGTATTTGCATTAGGTGTATCTAAAAAATAAAAATAAAAAAATTGTATAAAATGTTAAAAAAAATTTACTAAAAATAAAGAACTCAATTTTCTGGAACCAAACATTACTTTCCAAAATACAAAAACCTCGCAATGGATGTCGGTGAGTAAAAATTGTGTGTAAAAATTATTTAGTAAGTTTAAT
This sequence comes from Camellia sinensis, assembly GCF_055761805.1. Taxonomy (NCBI): domain Eukaryota; kingdom Viridiplantae; phylum Streptophyta; class Magnoliopsida; order Ericales; family Theaceae; genus Camellia; species Camellia sinensis. The sequence goes on from NC_138966.1 coordinate 24,007,624, forward strand.
TTATAATTATAATAGTGTAGGTGTGTAAAACTCAAGTTGTGTGTAGGATTATTTTATTGGATAGATTAGTAATTAAATTAATTTATATAGGTCATTTATTAATATCAAAGAATTAGTTATGAAATGACATTATATTTCCTATTACTTAGATGGGTAATTTTGTAACTTTGAGAAATTAGGTTAATAAGTTCATCTATTGTAGCTTTAAGTCTTGGAAAACAAACAAAACAGAGGCTGTGAATTGCTCCATAGGCGGTTAGGGTTTGAGAAGGTAAAAGAAAAAAGAAAAAAAAAAAAAAGAGAAGAGAGGTTCAAGTGAGGCTACAATAGGGATTGGAGGCAGCATGTTGGTGATTTTGGAACACCCATTGGTTAAGGTAAAATCTGTCTTTACTGTTAATTATTAAGTTTATGTTGAGAAATTTAACAATCAATGCATTAAAGGGATTTGGAAGATGTATAGGTGCCTACTTAGGTTTTTAGAATTGGGTGCAATGTGTAAGTGTAACTTTGGGTGGGCAATAGAAACAATGGAGTTTTGTATCATGGGTAAGGGTGTGTTTGGCTATAAAGTTGGGTTGAATGGTTTGATCTCTTAGATATTAAAGCAATACATTAATTTAATATAGTGGGGCTTTTGTAGGTGTTTGTAACATGTAAAAAATATTAATTTATTTGAGATTTTATTTATTAGGTTTGTGTGATTGAAGTGGTGGAGCTGGGTGTTTGGAGTTTGTGTTGGAGTGTTATTTCTAAGCTTTTGAGGTAAGTAACCCTCTATCATTGTTGGTTCATTTTTATTCCTATCGAATCGTTTAAAATCATAAATATTTATTTATAGCCTTCATGTTCTCTTAAAATAAAATATGGGTCAAGTATAAAACATCATCGAATATTATTATAAAGTTATTTGAATATTTTGTGAAACTATTCTGAAAATTGTACCAAATGTTTATTCCGAAAATATCGAATATTTTATTTAAAAGTTGTGTATTGTTTGAATTTTAAACATCACTCTAGTCTGACCATGATTTGAACCCTAGCCAATGGGGGTTATTTATTGGCACAGAAACTAGTTTTCTTTTGGGGCATACCACTGGCCTATGTGTGGTTCTGAGTTTTGTCACGGGCTAAGTGACCGTAGTCATTAAGATTTGGGTTTTGTGAATCAAATTATTGAACCATCTGAATATCGAACCATCGATTTGAACAACGAATTACTTTGAATTATCTTGTTGGTTTTTCATTTAAAATGTATGGTACATTATTTATTTTTAGCTATGAAACCATCTTACAAATAATTGTTCATTTATTGTACCGTAGAAAAAAATTATATTTATTGGTTATCAATTTATTTATTTATTTTTTGTATACTTGATCCAGCTAGCAATGATGGTTAGTTATTTACTAGGCTGTCTAGTTTTCCCTTATTTTATTTTTCAGATTCTGAGGAGTAGAGCTGCGCGGGGTTTTTACTTGTGGGAGTGCCTGCCGAGAGTAAGACTATGATTTAAGTACTTGGATCATTATTATTATTATTTTTATTAGTGAACTTGGTGGACAATTTCATATGATAAGAATTATCTATTTGTATGGTTTTTAGCATTATGATATTTAAAGATTTAATTTGAGTATTTTACATTATTGGTTATGTGTTGGACTCTTAGCTTTGCATGCTTACTTAAATGAGTGTGCGGCGTCGTCACGGAACTTGGAGCGTGACAACGTGTAGTGGCGTTCAGTGTGATTTGTGAATAAAATTAAAATTAAATTATAAATAGCAAATTCACAAATTTATCATGCAGATTGACCAATTTATTATCTGTAATCAAATTGCGGTTTGAGCGATTGGAAAGTTTCAACTTATTGTTGATTAATGAATAATCTTAAATAATTATTAAACATTTACATAACATATAATATTAATTTGTATAATATTTTTTATATATATTACACTAACTAGGGATGTGCACAATTCAAGCAGTTTGAGAATAAAATCATATACCAAACATTGAATAGCAAATTGACAAATAATCAAATCGTGGTTTGTGACAGTTTCAATTTGCTAATTGATTGAAAAATATTCTTAAATAATTATCAAATAATCGCATAACATAAGGTTTATTACACATCCTACCCCTAAACTATCGCCAAATTATCTACTCAATTCTTAATCTATTGATTGAGTCTACTAAGTCCCTAAAATACATAAATCAAAAACAATTTAATCCCTAAACTATTAATTAAATTTATTAAATCCCTAAAATGTTTAATTCAAACATGTTAGTCCTTTAAAAAAAAATTTATTCTAAGAAATCTTAAAATTTTATTTTGTATTTAAAAAATATTTTATGCTACTGTATATTTAAATTAGTATCAAAGTCTAATTCATCGAGTTTACCAATAAAATTATAGGAGCATGGGATATATCCAAAAAGTAAAAGGCGGTTAAGTTATAAATTCAAGTTTGGATTTCTCAAGTCTAAAAGTCTATAAATTCAGTTTTCAACATCGATCGCGACATCACTTTGGCATCGCTTTCACCGTCGGCCTCGGCTTGGGTTTCACACCACCGGCCAAGGCAACTTTCATCACCACCACCGTCTCTCTTCCTTCTCTGACCTCCTCACCACCACATCTGTCTCTGCCTCATCTGCATCTCTCAGATCTACCATCTCCTTCATCTCCGGATCCAAAACCACTAATCCGCTGCTGTCTTCGCCTCCTCTCTCCTGTTTGTTGAGTTTGGTTTTGATTTTTGGTACTTCTGTGCAGATTCTTAGATCTGTTCACTGTGTCAATATGAGAATGAAAATAAAAATTTATTGTTTTGGTTTTGTTGGTTCAGTTTGTTAGATCTGTTACAGATTTGTTGTTTGGTTATGATTTGTTATAGATCTCTCTCTCTCTCTCTCTCTCTCTCTCTCTATATATATATATATATATCTGTTGTGTTTTGTGATTGATTTTTGCCGAAATCTTGCTGAGAAGACGGATAATGATGGTTTTTTTAAAAATAGATCTTGATAAATTGAACAGATAATTTGATATGCTTGATAAGCTTGATAAATTGAACACATAGTTTGGTATGCTTGATAAGTTTGTAAATTTCAATAGATAATTTGATATGCTTGTTAAATTGTAACAGATAAAAAAATAAACAAATAAAAATTGAATAAATAGATAAAAAAAAAAATTGAACACATAAAAAAAATGAACATATAGGAAAATAATTTGAAAAGATAGATACAAATTTGAACCGATAGAAAATAATCTAACAGATAGATATAAATTTAACAGATACGTTCGAACAAATTGTACAGGTAAAAAAGATTTGAACAGATAAGTTAAAGGATAAAATTGAAAATAAAGTATCCTCCAAAACAACAAAAATAACTTCTCACCAAACTATTTTTCAAAATATGAATTTCTTACTAATAAAAAATATCTACTGAACCCAATATTTAGGCAATTGTTAGATTAAATTTTTTAATAATTTTTTTAAAATAAATTAAATAATTTAAATAAAAAAATATTTGAGACCTTGATAAATTTTTTATAATTCAATTTAACTCATAATAAGTAATCTGAGAATGGAGCTTTGCTCGACTCGGTGGAAAGGAGATGGGTAATCCACTGAGTGGGTCCACGTAGCAAAACAGGATCACAGATAATAATATTTTAAGTAGAATATTTACATTTTCAAGAGTGAGATACCTATGCATCCTTCTTTTGTCTATTTGGGAAATCAAAGCATAAATGCCTCTCTGTTTTTATTTTGTCCACATGGGACTACAGCCAAAACCCTCCCTATTCTACCTCTTTTCTTCCAATATTAACCTTGAACCTAAGAATTATAATGCAGTAAATTATTTCAACACAAGAAACTATTTCTAATTATACAATAATCTAGTCTAAATTATTAAATTTTAAAGACAGAATTTCTAGAAGTAAACAAAAGTTTTAAAAAAACACTAACTTGCAAACACTAAGCTTTAATTGGAAATTATCTAGTCGATAGCACGGAAATCTTCAAGTCCAAACAAAATAATTGTTCAAGATTCATTGCCTTAAAACCTAGCCAAACCAACTTGTCAATCCCACAACTGAATTAGTGGCGGAATCAAGAAATTAAATCAGAGGGGACACTTATTAATTATAGTATCGAAAATTTTTACAAAATTATTTCACATAAATTTTTATGATTAACTTCAAGAAGATAAAAAAAAAATAATGTTATTTGTAACTTGTGTATCATGGGGGAAAAAAAAACATGAATATAAGTATTAAAATAAATTATATAATGATAAAATAATTTTTTTATACAAAATTTGAGTAAAAATTCAATATAATGGTAATAACCCACATATGATATCACCAATTAATAGTAAAGAAACACATGGAGAATGAATCCACGTGTCAAATGTAACAAACAATCTAATAAATTCTATATTTTCATAGTCCAAAAGTTAAGACTCACTTTCTAGACCGTGTCAAATGTAACAAACAATCTAATAAATTCTATATTTTCATAGTCCAAAAGTTAGACTCACTTTCTAGACCTAACGATGTGTCAAGAAAATAATTAGTTGATAATTAAATATTCTAATTATCAATCAATCATCTTATTGACATATCCCTGGTCTAAAAAGTGAGTCTAAAAAGTGGACATGTATATCATTTTTCGTGACATTAATTATGTTTGCATGTCAATAATGATAGACATTATCATTATATTGAAATTTTTTCATAAACAATATGGCTTCTCGTAATCTCTTCATTTTTAATCAAAACACCAATTATTGTTCTTATAATTTTTAAAATTTCATTGACATTTCACTCTAAATAATATTTTTATTTAAAACATTTTCTTTATGTTTGCAAAAAAATAAAAAAAAGAACAAATTAAAAAATCCAAAACTCGGGGGGGGGGGGGGGGGACATGACCCTCCTGGTCCCTCTATACCTCCGTCCCTAAATTGAACTGCCAAGTACCTTATTTCTCAAGAGTAATTATTTAATAGTCTTAGATTATCATATGATATTGTTCACATGATACTTGAAACTAATCATATGGTGAAAAATGTTATGTATTGGACACATTGAATAACCTTTATTAGGTAGTTAGGAGGCAGCTGATGACCCATTTAAGGCTTATTTGTTAACATCATTAATTTTTTGTTTTCTGTTTACAAAAAATAGGAAACTTGTTTTCGTTTATTTTTTAAAAACCAAAAACAGAAAACTTACTTGGTATACATTAACATTTTAAAAACAAATGAAAATAAAAATAGAGAAACATATTTGATGAATTGTCAAAAGCGGTGGCTAACTAGATGGTAAACGAATGTAATGACTGATAGTAAATGGTAGCTGGAGGTGGCCATTAGAGCTGGTGGTTGGATGCTGCTGGAGGTTACAACATGGTCCGAAACTACCCGCAAACTGTAGCCAAAGGTCATGATAGTGATCAATTGGCCACTAGAGAGTCACTAGAGATTGACCTAAGCTTGTCGAAAACTGGTTGGTCGATAGGTCTGTGGCAGTGGGTGGTGGGTGAGAGAAGAGAGTGAAAACTTATTTTGAAAACAAGTGAAAGCACTTGTTTTTTTTTTAATTTTAAAAAATTTTGGAATCAATTTTATATTTTTGAAAACAAAAACAATATAAAAAAATAATAATAATAAATAAATAAAATCATTTCAGTTTCCCAAAAAAAAAAAAACAAGAATAGAAAAAGTTAACCATCCCTAAGTGTTTATCCCAATTTTTCATAGATCATAAATTCAACATAAATAATGTCACATGATGATACTTTACAGATATTTATTTATTTATCTTTTTCACCCTTTTAGTGGTCAAATCCTGAGTCTGTCCTATTAAGCATTTTTAGAATTTACTACTCTTTGATGAGTCTAATATTATTTCTACAACTCATGATCTCATGTAAACTACATATGTTCTTAATTGACCTTTTATCTACCTCCAAGCCAGTCCCTACCAAATTTCCAATTTGTAACATCTAAGGAAAGTTAGGGACTAAATTTTCAAAATCGATTACCAATGAAATGGATATTTTCTAATTCTACTTTATGCACATAACTTATGATGTACATGCATCTCCAACTATAATTCCTATCTAATATCCTGCCTTGCGGCTAGATTCCAAAAAAGGAAAAAAGAAAAGGGAAAAAAAAAACCCTACAAACTTAACACCACATAACTTATGATGTACATGTGTCTTCAAGACTTTTATGGACCCTACATCCATGTAAGATATTTAGTCATTCATTTAGTAAAAAATTTAGAATTTATAACATTTTTCCAAAATAAATGCCGTTTCTATCTATCATTTATGCGGTCACCACTAATATATGTTACGACAAAATAAATGTTGTTTCTATCTATCTAAAATGCTTGGTTAAGCATTAAGGACACATGATTATTAAGGTTGAAAGGTGTAGTTAGAGTAGATTCTTATAATATTTTATGTATTTTAATTTATTGTGGTAGTTCAATTGATTATTTCTATACATTTCAATTTAAAAAGTATGTAAGAACATGGGTGAAAATAGAGTCCTAATTTAGCTAAAGAGTGAAAGCAATGGTCTTAACACACATCCACTTATGAGTTTAAAGCTTTAAGTATGTATGAATTTTAAATAATGCATATTGGATATTGAGAAATCTAAGTGATTCGTGATTAGATCAAGATTTAATTGTACCAGTTTTTAAACAATTAAAACTTACAATCTAAAGTATCAAGCACGTACGAATGTGATTTAGATTGTTGTTTAAAAAAAAAAAATCGACACAAACAATTTTTATGTGAAAAAATCACAATTGGAACACCTCCAATTGTAATAAAAAAAAAATCACGAATAAAACGCCACAAATCAATCCACTACTGAAAAAAAGAAAGATTACAAAGATACCAAACAAATTACCCAAACACTTCCAATTTGTCTTCAAATCTTCTGTATATCTTTCACCGCAACATTTGTCTCGAAATTGATTAGACTGATGTTGAATCCACAACATCCATTGTCGAATCAATAACTGCGCACAGCATCAAACTCCTTCGATTACTCTCTGCTTGAATCTTAGGATTCTGTCGAAGAAGAATACTCTTAAAGAAGATCAACCAAACTCCGTGATGTGTGCTTATCAGAACATGAGTTCAATACTCAATCAAACATCAAGGAAAACTAGAAAAACATCCCAAAAGAAAACCCTAAAACCCGTAAAGAAGATCTAGAAAATGTAACCTTAGATTTGGAGTAACCTGCATTTTTATAGCTATTGAAATCGCAAGGTCCGCTCGAGCATAGGAATGACGCTCGAGCGGGGACTCTACAACGCGCGTTCCAAACCAGGGTTCACGCTCGAGCATAGTATATTTTGCAGACAAGCCAAAATACTGCAATGGTGGAAACTACGCTAGAGCGCCACGTTCCCCGCTCTAGCGGGAAGACCAAAAACAAAAGAAAATTGCAACTCAAAGAAACCCAAGTTTGTTCACAGAATTTGGCAATAAGTAGGATCCTAACAAATATTGATATTAAACATGTGAATTCTGGAGTTTTTCACTAATGAATTAGGCTAGTGCACCCAATTCCCTAACAACTGATATCAAAACTAATGCCTAACAATTTATGGATGGACTCTCTTAGAGCATTGATGTTAGTAGGCTTGCATGGTGACTCTCAATCGTGCAAGAAAATTTCCAGTGCACATGGCAAAGTTCGACCACAGCAAAATAACTCTCAATCGAGTATAGTGGCTCATGATAGAGTATGTGTCGGTGGTTTGAGTTAGACTCGATGTTGAAGGGTTGTAAATTAGGATTAAGAGGGGATTATGTATAATCTATGATGAACAAACCTGTTAATGATAATAGACCATAACAAAGTGCACCTTCTGTACCGTTAATGACTTCAGAAAAAAAATTTAAAATTCCCCTGTGTGTATACAGAAATTTTTTGTCTACAAAAATAAAGACAAAAAAAATAAAAATAAAGCAACAAATATAAATTTATTGATTTAAAATAAAAGAAATACAATCTCTAATAAATTTTCTAGCTAAAGAAAATAATTCTCTGATTCTCCTCCAAGTATCGCGAAGAAGAAGGCGAATTTGTATAACTTTTTTTTTTTTTTTTTTTTGAACGACGAATTTGTCTGACTTTGATTTGAGAGCTTAACAGCTTTTTCCCAAATTATAGAGTCCTTTTAATTTAGTAAAAGAAGATAAATTTGATAAATCTTGACTGGAATCTTCGAGCTTTATGCTTTGTGGAGATTGATAGGTTTTTGTGATAACCCTGTCCCATGTTATATTAATTAATCTTAATTATGATTATGATTGTGATTATGTACTTAATATGATTTTGAGTGCCATTTATATGACTAAATATGTTTTTGAATTTCTATCTGTTCAGCGTAAAAAAATCTGTTTGATACTTTGCTATACAAAATTTAATTGAAGGCCGTGGAGGCATCAGAAAGCAAAATTGACTGAGTTTTTACAATTAGCATGATTTTTAGAGCCTACGGTGAAATTTAATTGAAAACTGATTTGGAGCAAATTAATCAGTTTAAATTTAATTAATTAAGCACCATTGATTCGTTCTAATTAAGTGTGATTAGGAAAAGCCTATATAAATGAGCTAAGTATGCTTAAGCCCATATTTTTGAGCTCAAATCAGATTCTACACTCTAGAGAGAGAGAGAGAGAGAACCGAATTTAGAGAGAGAAATGAGCCATTCTTGAAGGTTTTGCAAGAGAACTCAAGATTTAAAAGGTTAGGCTCAAGAATTAGCTAGAAATTGGAAGATTAGAGCCTCTAGGTGAGTAATTAGACATGAATTCATGAGTTTGGGTTGTAATTATGTGAACTCAAAGATAAATTGTAATCAAGAACATGAATTGAGTTGAATTTGATGAATTTGAAGTTTGTATGTACATGCATGTAAAGAATTGTCATGAGTTTGCATATTTGAGTATGAACATGCATTTTATGATGAATTGAAGGCTATTTGGCACATGCAAGCATGATAATGTTGAGTTTCATGAAATTGATCATCTTTTGTACTATTTAAGTTGAAAATGAAGCCTATATTTCACATGCATATATAATTCAAGATGATATAGAAATTTATTTGCATGGACTTTGAAGTTATGAAGTGAGTTTGATATAATTTGAGTTTATGAGATGGATTTATGTGAATTTGAGGTTCAAGTCTTGTAAAATTGGCCCTTATATTCATGTTGAAAGTTATATGGTATAAATATGAGTCTTATGATATAAGTTACATTGGCTGGAACCAAGTTTGAAGCTCAAACAGAATTTTGGAAAACCCAGAATTCGACTCCCAGAAGTTTTGCAGGAATTACACAATGGCTCGAGTAGCGGATTTTACCCTCGAGCGGACCCTATTTTACAAGACTCCTTGCTCAATTGTAAATAATCTCGCTCGAGCGTAAATAACATGCAACTAGTACTTTTGCAAACAAAAGCGGTCCGCTCGAGCGACCAAAGCTACGCTTGGTCGCTCGAGCTGAGAGCCTTGTTTCAGAAATTTTGTAAAGGCGTTTTATATTTTGTTTTCCGTTCTCTTTCACTTCTAAACATTCTTAGGTGTGCATTAGCATTGTAAATGACCTAAAGGAATAAGAAAGTGGCCTAAGAGAAGTAGATAAAGTTAAGAACGGATTGAATTGTTTGTGACCCAATATGTTATGTAATGTGTAGGGTCAAACACAAGGACAAATCTACTGGCAGAACACTATGAGTAATATCTCAATAAGAATGTATTGAAGTATGTTACCTTCCAAATGCTTACTTATAAATGAGCTCTACAAATTTGATAAATTGAATTGGATATTTGTTATGCCAATGTTTCGATAAGGCATAATTATGGTATGTTTATCATCTCAAGTGCAGAATGCACATAAATACGAATGATTGGGCCAAAGGCCGTTTAATACAAATGATTGGGCCAAAAGCCGTTTGATAAGAATGAATTGGGCCAAAGGCCGTTTGATATGAATGATTGGGCCAAAGGCCGTTTGATACGAATGATTGGGCCAAAGACCGTTTAACACGAATGATTAGGCCAAAGGCTGTTTGATACGAATGATTAGGCCAAAAGTCGTTTAATAGAAATGATTGGGTCAAAAGCCGTTTGACATAAGGCCGTTTGACATGAATGATTGGGCCAAAGGCTGTTTGATACGAGAGAATTGGGCCTAAGGCCGTTTGATAAGAATGAATTGGGCCTAAGGCCATTTGATAAGAATGAATTAGGCCCAAGGCCGTTTGATACGTTTGGTCCTAAGGCCGTTTGAGGTATTAAATAGAAACATGAATAGGCCTAAGGCCATTTGATATGCTTGTTAACAAATTTTGATTCATGTAACTTTCTTATTTTATATTATTCACTGGGCATTCGCTCACTCTCATTTATGTGTATATAGGTGAGCAAAAAGATGTCCAAACCCAGCCTCGGTGAAGGTTATGAGAGAAAGTCAAGTTTTTGAGGAGTCAGCCCGAATGTCTCACGCACCAGACTTTGTTTTTGTCCCTTTTGTTCTTTTGTTACACTTTTGCTACTTCGGTAAACACATTAGATCACCTATGTATATAAGTTTTTGTTTGGCTGGTTGTATACCCGAATGTTTCTAGATGTATAAAAGATGTTAACTCTGTTTATACGTATGAGTAATTATGAAATGCTTTTGGAATGATTTTATTATGCCATGTAAGCACGGCTCATTGGACAAAGTTCTTAAGTTTGCTTCTATTTTAGCCCCTTATTTCTATTGAAATATGGTTAATCAGGTTTGAGGCCGTAGGTAATCTTTCGATTACCGGCCGGTTATGACCTAAATCCACAAGGGCAAGTTTGGGTCATCACAGTTTTAGTGAAGAGACCTCAGGCTTTAAAGCTTTAATTTGATGGAGCTTTCTCATGCTTGATGTAGATTTTTCTATCTACACCTTGATTTTTGTGTATGTACAATTTGTATGCATAATTGTGTGTAAAATTCTTATGGAGATCACTCCTATTTATAGGAATGGATGGAAAAGAGTCTTAATAGACTTCAACTTCTTGGATAATTATCTGTTGAGACACTTGCAAAGAGTGATCAAGAATAAGAAACTCAACTTACAAAGCTTTTGAGTAAGCTTGAGAAAAAAATCAATTTGTGGCGTGACAAACCTTTTTGGATCCTTGTTGGAATTAACAAAACAAACTACTCCACAAGAAATTCTTGAAACTTCATCAAAATCAAATTTTCAAGCAAAGATATCCAAGTCTCTTTCGATGGATTGATTCATGCCAAACAATTGAAGGATCTCTTCATGGGGACAATTGCTAAAAAAACCGTGAGTGGATCTCAAACTTTTTAATTCTACACCAAGCCATATACGCAGAGCATAAAACTGTTGAAGATGCCAACCAACTATCAACTTACAAAGTTTCAACAATTCAATGGTAAACGCAACCCAAAGCAACATATTGTGCACTTCGTGGAGACGTGTACTAGCGCTAGAATTGAAGCAGATTTGCTGGTCAAGCAGTTTGTGCGTTCCTTGAACGGCTATGCTTTCGATTGGTACATAAAGTTCAAGCCAAATTCCATAAACAACTGGGATCAATTGGAAACAGTGTTCCTCAGTCGCTTTTACAGCACTCAATAATATAAATGTGAAATGACTATAATACCCTCAATTGTTATTTTTTTCTCTCTTCTCTCTCATACACATAACTTATGATTTTTAATATTATTTCAATTAAATCATAATTAATCATAAAATTTTAATTGCTTATTGTAATTTCAAACTTTTTATTTTTATTTAATTATATTTTAGATCACAATTAATCTTAAATCCTTTTTTCCCCTTAATTATAATTTCTAACCTTTTAATCTAATTTTAATTTAATTATATTTTAGATCACAATTAATCCTAAATCTTTAATTATCTATTATAATTCCTAACATCTTAATCTAATTTTAATTAATTATATTAATTGTTAATTATAATTTATTTTAAACTTTATTTAATTATATTTCAAATAAAATTTTAATTATATCTTATATTTTAGATTAGTCCTTAATTATATTTTATTTTAATCAACATCTAATCTAATTTTAGATTTAGAGAAATTGAAATAAAATTGTCTTTTGGTTGTGTTAATTTCATTTTATTGTTTAAAAAACCAAAATGCACTAAAAAAAAAAATGGTGTGTGTGATAAACCCTTCCATTAGTTTGAATAAAAAAACTAACGGTGACATTTTAGTCCAAAATCATATGGTGGAGTTCTAACTAATATTTAAACCATAGGGATAAATTGCTCTAACATCAAACCACAAGGAGGTAAAATAAATTTTGTCATTTTTTTAATAAAATGTATGTTACCGTTGTTTATTTAAGTGTCTATCTACCATTTGCATTAATTTTGATTACTTTAATCTTATTAAAATGGATGCCACCATAATTGTATCAAACTCATGAGACTTATTATATTTTTATCAAATTTAAAGAAAAGTTGGTGTAATTTACTTGTGAGGGTTTTTGGAGTTTCGTCCCAACTAATCCATAGCACTAGATAATTACGGATCCAAAATTTTTTACAACAAAATTTAAACACATAATTTTTTTTTTTTTTTTTTTTTTTTTTAATATAGGAGAGACTATCCCTACTCAACTGCAACTTGCTTTGCAAATCACTATTTTTACACGAAAACAACATCACAGGCTCTCCAAATCAAATAGAAATATATATGCACATTAAAAATATGAAATTTGTTTATATGAATGAATAGACCCTACGGTACAAAAAATAACACAACAATGCATGTGCTTCGAAATTTCCTAAGAACTTTGTTTGATTAGACAGACTTAGCAACCTAAGCCAAACACGTCCTTTTTGTATGTTTCATTTAGGTTGCGTGCAAATTCATATGGTCTTACGTAAGTACATATAAACCAACTGAATAAAAAAACAAACTAAATAGCAGATGCTTTCGGTGACTCAAATAATAATAATAATAATAAAGTGCTTCACTAAAAAATAACCAATCACCAAACAAGGTCTTATCCCCATCCTTTTCGCTTTGAAATTAGGGGGTATATGGTAGTTGAAAAAATTTGTTTTTTTTGTTTGGAGGATTATGATATGAGATCCCTAACCAAAAAAATTAAAAAACACAACATTACAATTTTAGGGTCATTCATGCGTATGATGAAATACGAATATGCAAAACACATCAATTCATCCTCTGTTTCCCTACTCTGCAAAAATTGGTCGGTCCCCATTGAGCAATATGGAGCACCACCTAGCTCATATTGTCGTCTCTTTAATCTCTAACTTGAAGTGGTGGATTTCATCATCTCGGCCATCTCAAATAAAAATTATTCAATACTCAGCGCATGTGGCATGGCCTATATGCTATTCTCTCTCAATAAAAAACCACAATATATATTAAGTTATTATTTTATTTTTTTTGTCAGTTATCTATTTAATAGAAGTGAATTAACATCTCACTCATAAAATTTTACGTTAGGTAAATAAACTGAAACACCTCGTAAACAATTATGTGATAAGATTACTGAATAATTATCGTTTCGTACACCGAATAACTTCTCCCTACTCTCAAGGCTTGTTTGGAAAATTGACTATTTTAGTTAGTTTTTTTTATTTTTTTAATAGTTGGTTGGTTTTTTTTAGTTAATTTGATGGTTGTGAGAGAAAAAGTAAAGTGATTATGATTTTGATGTGATATTTTGTCTTATTGACTATTTTAACTTATTTTTTCTTTATTGACTATTTTAATCCAAAATCATCTTCTCAAATAGGGCCGGAGATGGGAACCAGAAATTACCAAAAGGTTCTACTTTTGAAACTTATTACTCATTAAGTTCTATTGATAAATTTTTGATAAATTTATTAATTTTTTTTTATTTTTATGAATAAATTTACAATAATAAATTTATAAATAAATAAATTTAATTAATTAGACTGATTTTTAAGTGATACTGGGACCAGTGCTCTACGAGCTAGGTAACACAAAACACGTTAATTAATTAGTAAGAATAGGTAGATATGAGTTAAATGCTACACGTGCTGTATATATAGATATATATTAGGTGCAAAATGATATATATATATATATATATTCACACTTAAAATGCTAGTACTAATAAATAAATAGTCCAAGTACTATGGGAAAATAGTTAGGTACTCTCATGGTATTCTGGGATGTTATTATGGTGTCTTTAATAAATATAAGAAATTACAAATTATATTAGGGTAAGTTTTTTTATTTTTATTTCTTAATCGGTTAATAAAGATGAATCAACATTATTTTATCGCAAAAAAAATTCACTATATTAGTGATTAAGAACACTATATAAATAATGTCACATAATACCAAAATAAAAATACTAAATAATTATTCTAGTTCCATGTCTTGAACATAAAGTCAGTCATGTACAATAATAATTTAGTTTTTAAGCTCCAATTTAATACGCTCATCTAATACTTCCATTTTAATAAAAATAATAATTATGTGACAAATAAAATTGACCGAATTTAATTAAAGTTGATCCCTTTTAAATTGATGAAATACGAATATGCAAAACACATTTAACAATTGATCAATTCTTAGGACGTGTTTGTTTTCGAACTCAATGGCCAAATTAGACTATTAGTGAGGTGATGAGCACCAATATCATGTTTATTTACAAAATAAAGCTCCAAATTCGGAATCCGTTCAAATTACGAAAGTTCTTGGAGGAGCGAACTAGTAGTCACCTAGAGAAAATGATATTTAGAAATAGTCTATTAAGATTAGAGTAGAACCGGTTGTCTGGAAGGATGTTTGTGCGATCGTCCTGTCTGAGTACAAATTAAAGCTCAAAACCATGGACTGTTTTGAAAAACCATGGCTGATTTGTTTTTTGTTTTTTTCCTTTTTTTGGTGTCTCATTGTTTTATATTTATTTTATATGAAAATAATTTAACACACCCCACTAACTATCATCAAAATAAAATAATTTTATACAATCTATTTACCAACAATTTTATCCGTCCTACCTCTGAAAATAAATCAACTCTTAAGACTTGCTAGCATTAAAGATGAAAAATAAATTTTCAATTGGACCACAGTCCTAGTCTCCCTTTGGGCAACCATGAGAAGATATTATAAGATTTCGTCTCATAAAGTGTCATTGCCTTTGATCATAACAACAAAAGGGAAATTTATGTTACAGACGCTCTAAACGTGTGTATCATTGTCACGCTCTAAAAATTAACAGACTAAATTTATCAACTTTTATTGTTTACTATAAGGGAATTAAATTTCAATATTAATATCATCTTCAAATCTTTAATATTTGTATTCATAACCATCAAGAGATTTATAAAAGAATATTCGGCATGCGACTATACATTCAACATCCCTAGTATATGAATATATTGTATGTGGCATAGTAAGTCAAGTATGAATAAATGCCCCCAAGGGCTACAAATTCCAAAGCTTAAGCCTAGTTACACAAAAGTGGTTCTTGAACTCATACATATAAAGCTCTTGGCTTATCAAAATAATTAAAACAAGAAAAAGAGCCTTGTACTCTTAAAACATATTCCACTCCTCCAACTAAATGGGATTACCACATTTTTTCCTGCACAAAATCTCATAGAGTGAGTATAAAGCCTAGTAAGAACATCTCAACAATTCAATAGTTTTCAATCTTTATTTTTGAAATTTTTGTGCATAATGGAATCTTGAGAATTTAACAATTCAATAGTTTTTAATGTAATTCAAAGTGGCGGTAAATACGACTCAAGCACATCCTCATGGCTAGTTTTTACAAGTAAGCTTATCAAGTACTACCAAATCCTACATTACCGGCTTCTAACCGGAGGTCTAAGACATCCGCAGGTGCGTGTTTCTGGTCTTACACCAAGGATACTCAAGCCAACTTAATTTTCAAACTACTCCCCCTAACAGGATTTTCCACCGTATTTACCCCCAAAACAAATCAATATGATTTTGTTTCACTAAACAATTTTCTTTTTCCAATGCAATAGTCAATATCAATTGTGTCAATGACAAAATGAAATGGCTATGCAAATGTCCAATGCAATAATAAAGTTTCATTTAAACATCTCAACAATGCCAATTCGAAAGGTGAAAAATAATTAAATCAAGTGCTAATGCAATATATTTCTTTATCAATACCTTGAAATTCTCATTTTTTCAATTCATCTACACAATACTCCATTGTGATCAAATTTCACATCTCTTATCAATATAACATCATAGTATATTTTTCTAATTAAGAGACAAAATACAATATTAACATTCGTGTATTCTCCACATGTTAAATATCATTTTTGGCATTTGGTCTTTCCACAACAACAACAACAACAACAAAATATTGTTCTAGCTTTCCAATTCTACAATTTCTCATAAAATCTCTTCATTTGATACAACTATAGAATTTGCTTCATCATTTGCTCACATGGCAAATTCTCAAGTATCAATTTCACAATATTATAACTTTTTTCAAAATCTCCAAATTCTAGAGTTTCCACCAAAATAAGATTTTTATTTCATTTTTTAAAAGATTTTTCCAAAATAACACCCACACCCATGAACATACCATATTATCAAAAGTTTTTGGAAAAAATAGGTGAAATCCACCTCTAACATCATCTAGGGTTCAACATCCCAAAATCATAACTTACAACATGATGAAATATTCAAAACATGTATAAACTTGTAAAAATGTATATATAACTTAAAGATTATCCCTACCTCAAGCTTTGGAGATGAAGAGGATGAAACCCTAGAAATCAAAGTCGACAAAAACATAATCCAATCGGTTATAAACGTAGCCATTGTCACCTTCTTCAATTTGGTGTAAGAATCCTCCTCAAACTCTTAAAGATTTGATCTAAATCTTAGAGAGAAGTTGAATTTTTGGTGTGCATTCAGAGAGAATAGATGGATATATATATATATGTATATATATATATATATAGAGAGAGAGAGAGAGAGAGAGAAAAAAAAAACAAAATCTGAGCCAAAAGCACTCTTGGCATCAGTTTTGAGGAAAAGATCATGAAAATCGAGATAGACGCGCCGAAATCCGCCCAAGCTGTTTGAATTTTGCACGAGCAAAATTCCTTCAGCCTCATGGGCAAATTGCTCCAGAGAGCTGTCCAGAGAATACCACCAAAATCCGCTCGAGCGGTTTTCTACCCAGAAAACTCTGAAATTTTTGAAAAACTCTAAGAGGATCTGCTATGGCGGTTTTCAATTCCGCACAAGTAGTTTTGCCCAAAAATTCATGAAGTAATTTTGCAAACCAAGGCAAGTTCCAATGCCCAAAATTCAAAGTTTACAATCTAGAAAAGTTACGAGAGGTTAAGTAAGAGTAGAAAGAAATTCCAATGACTCAAAACGATGAATAAAACACCGAATGAATTACATACTATTCTACTAGGCAATACTATTCAAGCACGAAATCTGGGACATCACATATCATATGCACTATATTATAATTAGTATAATTTTATTATAAAATTTTATAATATCAATCATATAATGTGTAATCTTACCACAAATTAGAGTAAGAAAATGTCCAAATTTTATGATTCATGTAACAAAAGTTTGTGGCTTAGTTAAGACATTTTTTCTTACGCTCATTTGTGGCGAAATTACACATTTTATAGTTGATATTACGCAATTTTATGATAAACTTACACCAATTTGTGATAAGGTGCATATGGTACACCCTCAATAAAAAGGTTTTAAATAGGTTGCCTTCTAATTAACAAGAAAATAACATCTAGTATATTGTTTTATTTTCAATAATGTTAGAAACACTAATTAGTGAACAGTTTAGATTATCGAAACAGGACTTGTGATGAGCTCCATAGGCCACTTGTAACAACCTTGACCTATGATTAGCCGATAAACCATGATTAATTATGTCTAATGAGTAATCAAGATGAAATTCTGAATTAACTGCATATGTATGACATTATTTGTGTTTATATCTGTCTGTTATAGGAATATCTATTTGTGTTTCTATTTTATTCTACGAATTGAAGGCCTTATCGACGTCCGATCAAGAAATTGACTTGATTTATGTGTTATTTGGAATTTTTAGAATTTTATGGTAGGGTTGATTGAAATTCGATTCGGAACAAATTAAATTAGAATAATTAATGTCAATTTGCTTAGCTTAAATTAAGTTTAATTAATTCCCTAAGCAAGTCTATATAATGCCTATACACACCACTTGAGTCATCTTTTGTTTATCATCTTTGAGCCTACTAGAAGCAAAACGTAAGAGAGAGGGAGAGGAGACTAAGAGGGTTGAGATCAAAACTTGAGCTTGGAAGAAATTGCTAGAGAATTCAAGGGAGTTGGTTTGGAGCCTTAGTGAATTCACCAACTATAGCTTAATTCAGAAGTTGAGGTAAGGATTCAACACTTAGATTATATAATTATGATATCTAGAACATGAATTTTAGGGGATTAAGTTGAATTATGCAAGAAATGAGCTAGTAAAGTAGAAAATATGAACATTTCATACATGCATTGGCATTTCATGGATTTTAAGTTTTGATTTCAACAACTTTTCACATGCAATGACCTATTTTTGTTCAATTATGGGAGCTCATTGTGGTTTTACACTTTAACACTCCATTTGTACATGTTTTTTGAAGGTTAAAGTTCTTGACAACATATGCATATTATGTATACATATTGTTCAAGTTTGATTTCATAAGTTTACAAGTGTTTTCTCAAGTTTTGAGGCCCAAAGGTTGTGTTTTGCAGCTTTGAATTTGAGTTTTGGACTTAGAACATCAATTTGGAAATTTCAGAATTCTGTCTCTTCGCTCGAGCAACAAAACCTGCGCTCGAGCGACCACTCTATGTTTTACACTTCCGCTCGAGCGACCAAAAGTTGGCTCGAGCATAAAATGCGTGCTCCCAGAAGTTTATACATTTTTACAGACCACTCGAGCGACAAGATTTACGCTCAAGTGAAGACATCAGTCTCACACTAAAGCGACCGTCGAGTGTTCGTCGAGCAGAAAAATCAAGCAACCAGTACTTTTATAGAGTTTACAGACCGCTCAAGTGGAGGAATCTATGCTCAAGCGACCACTCACATTTTTGAACATCTGCTCGAGCGAAGGAAGTTCCGCTCAAGCGAGGCCCTTGTTTTCAGCATATCTAGCTAAGTGTTTCCAAGTGCATTTTAGCATCCTTATTACATCCTAAGCATTCCTACGCCATGATCAAGACACAATAATGAGGATAAGATTTAAAAACACACAAAGAACGAAATGAAATAAGTTAAGTACGACCTAAGCATGTGTTTCAATATGTATATCTGTTATGTTTATGTAGGTCACGCGCCGTGAACTGTTGATCCATTGGTTGCTATCAAAGCTATCTGTGTACTGATCTGTGACTAATAACTTACTAAAGCTATATTCAACTTTATTTATTTTTTGTATGATGAAATAAGATCTGTTTTTATGAAATGATATGTTCTGTATAATAAATGATCGTCCACTTTCTAATAATGTATTCGTGGTATCCTTAGCATCATATAATATCTGTTAGCAGTTAGACGATATTGGAGGTTCCATTATGAAACTTAATATGTTTGCAATCTATTACCTGTACCGAAGGCTCCATTATGGAGCTCAGCATATCTGTTATCTGTTACCTAGATCCGGAGGTTCCGTTATGGAACTGGTTATACATAACCACCATATGTTCTGTATCTGTCTGTATCTGTTTGTATTTGTTCTGTTAATGCTAATGGATAAACTGCGTATGATTAAGCATGAACTCTGATTTCTATATATGAATATGAATCTGTTTATGATATGAACTATGATTTCTGAATTTGATATGGGATATCATTCAATTAAAACCGTTTACTATGTTATTATTTACTGGATTTCCGCTCACTATTTATATTATGTATGTAGGTGATCAGGCGCGTGACCAGGCTCAATGATGATCGATTGGAGCTTGTTTTATTAGCCAACCCTTGTGCTTCCTGAGAAGGTTTTGAAAGTCATGCGGTCATGTATTGTGAATGTATAAGACTTGTTTTTTTTTTTTTTTTTGGTATATGAACAAGTTTTCTATTTATCTGTACATTGGGTTAAGTCCTCCTTTTGACTTTATTTGGGTGACGTAAGACTACTGTATTTACGATGTCACGTGTATATATATAAGTTTTGAGAATTCTGTCCCATGTACATCAGGACAGCTCAATGGACTATGTATGTTTTATATATTTGTTTCCGTAGCCCTTTAATATGTGATAAACTGTTTAGAGGCCTTTGGTAATCCAAGGATTACTGGTCGATCACGACACTAAACCTATAGGGACGGGTTTAGGCCATGACAGAGTGGTATCAAAGCACGAGTTATACCGTACATACAAGCTCATGTGAGCTATGAGATGTCCGAGAAAAGAATTAGGGACATTTCATCTACATGTGTGAGTGTGTATTTAGTTTTGTAAATGTGAAAATTGAATCTAGACATGAATACATGAAATTAAAACGTATGAACTAGAACTGAATACTCTAAACATTATGAAAAGAACTATTTGCCTTTGTTTATAAGTGCTCTATTTACCTATAGCAAATGGAAAATAAAAGAAATGACGGTACCACTGAATCCTCAGAGGCTCGCATGAGCCGAGTAGAACAAATGCTTGAAGCCCTAACTGAATCTATGAGACATCAACAAAGACAACAACCTCCTCCTCCTCTAGTCCAAGTTGAATCGGATAACAATGACATAATAAATCTAACCCAAAAGTTCATGAAGATGAAATCGCCGACTTTCTTGGGTGGTATTGAACCATTGAAGGCAGAGATATGGTTACTCGAGATGGAAAACTTATTTGAAGTATTTCCCTGTTCTAAGATTCAAAGGTTCTCTTGGCCACCTATACTCTAAAAGATGAAGCGCAAATGTAAGGTCTTAGTGTCCCATATCGGGAATGGTGGGGGAGTTTCTGGGCTATAAAATTAAAAACCTGATCCCTTTTGTCGCATCGAGGCCTTTTCCCGAGTGGTGAAATCCCTAGCAGAACTCCCCAGTTAAGCATGCTTAAGCTAGACTAATTCTGGGATGGGTGACCCACTAGGAAGAACAAATCTGTGCAACCATGGCCCACAGCGGACAATATCGATGGCATGTGAAGGGTTGGGGCATTACAAATGGTATCAGAGGCGACTCTCTAGAGTACCGAGTATGGGTCCCTAGCGTCTCTCGATGCATGTGGGCAGGCTTGCAAGCTGGCAGGCTACTGCACGGGGACGTGCAGCCCTAAGGGAGGTGGATTGTAAGGTCCCAATGTCCCACATCAGGAATGAAGAGGGAGTTCCATGGCTATAAAAGTAAAAACCTTGTATAGCATCGAGGCCTTTTCCCGGGTGGTGAAATCCCTAGAAGAACTCCCAAGTTAAGCATGCTTAGACTGGAGTAGTTCTATGATGGGTGACCCACTAGGAAGAACAAATCTGTACAGGCATGGCCAAAGCAGACAATATTGATGACATGTGAAAGGTTGGAGCGTTACAAATAGTATCAGAGCCGACTCTTCAGAGTACCAAGTGTGGGCCCCTAGCGTCTTTCGATGCATGTGGGCGGGTTTGCCAGCTGGCAGGCTATTACACGAGGACCCATCCCTAAAGAGGGTGAATTGTAAGGTCCCTATGTCCTACATTGGGAATGTAAGGGGAGTTCCTGGACTTTAAAATTAAAAACCTGGACCCTTATATAGCATCGAGGCCTTTTCTCGGGTAGTGAAATCCCTAGCAGAACTCCCCAGTTAAGCGTGCTTAGGCTGGACTAATTCTGGGATGAGTGACCCACTAAGAAGAATAAATCCGTGCGGGCGTGGCCCAAAGCGGACAATATCGATGACATGTGAAGGGTTGGACATTACAAATGGTATCAGAGCCGACTCTCAAAAGTACTGAGTGTGGGCCTCTAGCGTCTCTCGATGTATGTGGGCGGGCTTACGAGCTGGCAGGCTACTGCATGGGGATGTGCAACCCTAAGAGGGGTGGATTATAAGGTCCCGGTATCCCACATCAGGAATGAAAGGGGAGTTCCTAGGTTATAAAAGTAAAAATTTAGACCCTTATATAGCATCGAGGCCTTTTCCCGGGTGGTGAAATCCTTAACAGAACTCCCCAGTTAAGCGTGCTTAGGCTGGAGTAGTTTCAGGATGGGTGACCCACTGGAAAGAACAAATTCGTGCGAGCATGGCCTAAAACGGACAATATCGATGACATGTGAATGGTTGGGGCATTACAAATGGTTTTAGAGCCATTTCTCTAGAGTACCGAGTGTGGGCCCCTGTCCCCTCTCGGTGCATGTGGGCGGGCTTATGAGTTGGCAGGCTACTGCACAGGGACGTGCAACCCTAAGCGGGGTGGATTGTAAGGTCTCAGTGTCCTACATCGAGAATAGAGAGGGAGTTCCTAGGCTATAAAAGTAAAAACCTGGACCCTTATATAGCATCAAGGCTTTTTCCTGGGTGGTAAAATCCCTAACAAAACTCTCCAGTTAAGCGTACTTAGGCTGGAGTAGTTCTGGGATAGGTGACCCATTGGGAAGAACAAATCCATACAGGCATAGCCCAAAGCAGACAATATCGATGACATGTGAAATGTTGGGGTGTTATAGCGAAAATGGTGGTTGTTGATCTGAAATTGTAATGGAAACATGACATGGGCTCAATTCAATGAGATCTTCTATGACAAGTATTTTCCTCAGTGCTTTCAGAACCAAAAGGTTTTTGAATTCCAAGAACTCAAGCAAGATAACATGTCTATAGCCGAGTATAAGGCTAAATTCACTAAACTAGCTCGATTTGCTCCTCATATGGTGGGTACGGACTACAGGAAAGCTCGAAAATTTGAGGGTGGATTGGATTTAGATGTATTTGATCGGGTAGGTGTCCTAAAGCTACCTACATATGTGGATGTATTTGACAGAGTATTATTGACAGAAGCCAATTTCGCAGCAAAGAAACAAGATAAAGTGCTAACAATAGAATGAAGGGGTAAAAAGTCTGGGTACAGTTTCAGAAAGGGCCGTTCTTTTGTAAACAAAAAGAGAAATATGGAGTCTACAAGTAGCTCAAGTCAAAGCAGTAGGTCTATACCTGTTTGTCCTGAATGTGGAAGGAAACATAAGGGTGCATGTTACCATGCATCCAGTGCTTGTTTTCTATGCGGCATGACTGGCCATTTAGTGAGAGATTGCCCACTTAGATCTGATAGTGCCAACCGTCTTGTAGCAAGTTCAGTCAGATCCACTTCTGCAGCTAGAACAAACAGGAGAGCTAACACTGGGAAAGAAACCTTGAGACAAGGCCGAGTTTTTGCACTAGTGCCTGGTGATGTACAGAACACCGAAGCTGTGATGTCAGATATACTCCTTATTTGTGCTCAAAATGCATGTGTACTGATAGATTTTGATTCTACGCATTCTTTCGTATCGCATGCTTTCTCTCGAAAACTGACTAGACCACTAGAACCTATGAATTATTTGTTATCTGTATCTACACCATTTGGAGGTTCTATGGTATACGCGTATGTTTATCCGACATGTGACATTGTGATTGGTGTCATGACATTATATGTTGATTTATTGCCTTTAGAAATTGATCGTTTTGACTGCATATTGGGTATGGACTGGTTAACGAAGTATTGTGTAACTATTGACTTTGTGAATAAATCTGTTGTGTTTCGTCCACTTGGTTTACCTGAATTTATGTTTGCTGGGAATGGGGTAGTCCCTCCCCCATACTTGATTTCTACCATGAAAGTTGTTAAATTACTTAAAAAGGGATGTAGGGGTTATATGTACTGTGTTTTGACTGAGACTTCTGATAATCCTAATATGGAAACCATTTCTATTGTTTGTGAATTTCCCGATGTGTTTCCGAATGAATTGCCTGGGGACTTGATTGATAGGGAGATTGAATTCACCATTAATGTAGCACCCGAAACACAACCAATATCTAAAACCTCATACCGAATGTCAACTTCTGAATTGAAAGAATTAAAAGTCCAATTCCAAGAGCTCTTGGACAAGAAGTTCATCCTTCTGAGCACTTCACCATGGGGTGCTCCAGTTTTGTTTGTTAAGAAGAATGACGGATCTTTGAGGTTATGTATTGACTACTGTGAATTGAACAAAGTAACCATGAAAAACGAATATCCATTACCCTGAATAGATGATTTGTTTGACCACCTCTAGGGAGGCAAAGTTTTTTCTAAAATTGACCTTAGATCGGGCCATCATCAATTGAAAGTTAAGACAGAAGACATTGAGAAAATCACTTTCCGAACTAGATATGGACACTATGAGCTTTTGGTAATGCTATTTGGGGTAACTAATGCACCTGCAGCATTTATGGACTTAATGAATAGGGTGTTTAAAAAATTTCTTAATGGATTTATCGTTGTATTTATTGATGATATTCTAATTTACTCCAAAGGCAGGGAAGAACATGAAAATCATCTGAGAACTGCTTTACAGATTTTGAGAGAAAAGAAGTTATGTGTAAAATTTTCCAAATGTGAATTATGGCTTGACAGCGTAGCATTTTTGGGACATGTAATTAACAAAGACGACATATCAGGGGGCCCACAGAAAATTGAGGCCATTGTAGACTGGCCAAGATCAACCAATGTGTCAGAAATCAAAAGCTTTCTGGGACTTGCTGGGTACTATCGCAGATTTGTGAAAGAATTTTCAAAACTTGCCATGCTATTAACTCAGTTGACACAGAAAAACATGCCATTTGATTAGATTGATCAGCAGGAATCAGCATTCCAAGAATTAAAGACTAGATTGATAACTATACCAATTCTAACATTGCCCAACGGAACTGATGGGTTTTAGATTTTTAGTGATGCTTCCTAGAAAGGCTTGGGATGTGTATTAATGCAAAATGGGAAGGTAACTGCCTATGCTTCTCGACAACTCCGCCCACATGAAAAAAATTACCCAACTCATGGCCTCGAATTAGTAGCTATGGTTTTTGCATTAAAGATTTGGTGCCATTATCTGTATGGAGTGACCTGCGAGGTATATACTGATCATAGAAGCTTGAAATATTTCTTTACCCAAAAAGAATTGAACATGAGATAGAGAACATGGTTGGAATTGATAAAGGACTATGACTTACAAATTTTGTAACATCCAGGGAAAGCCAATACCGTTGCAGATGCCTTAAGCCGAAAATCTATTGTCAATTTGTCATGTTTACTTACCGGTTAAGGAAAATTGTTACATGAGTTAGAAAGAAATGAGATTGAAATTGTGTTGCGTGAACAGGGTGGAATCTTAGTTGTTATCTCCGCCCAATTTGCAATAATTGAAGAAATTAAAAAGAAACAACTTGAAGATGAATTCTTGAAGAAAACTATGGATGAAATTGACTCAAAACCGAGGCCGGGATTTGTGATTGACAATGGTGTGCTGAAATTTCATAATAGACTTTGTGTGCCGGATTGTTCTGACCTGAGGAAACGAGTTATGATTGAGGCTCACAGTTTAAAATTTGCTATGCATCTGGGAAATATAAAGATGTACCATGATTTAAAACAGAATTTCTGGTGGCCTGTGATGAAGAAAGTATTGCCAATTTTGTAGCCAGATGCTTACATTGCCAACAGGTTAAAGCTGAACATCAACAACCCGCTGGACTACTTCAACCGCTTCTAATGCCGGAATGGAAATGGGAGCATATTACCATGGACTTCATAGTGGGGTTGCCTCGCTCTTCTCGAGGTATGGACTCTATCTGGGTAATTATTGACCGTTTGACTAAATTTGCACATTTCTTACATGTCAAAACTTTCTATAATGGGGATAAATTGGCTAACATGAATGTGAATGAGATTGTAAGATTGCATGGTGTGCCAATATCTATTGTGTTTGACAGAGATCCTAAGTTCACTTCAAGATTCTGGCAGAGCTTACAGCAAGCTTTGGGAACTGAGTTAAGATTGAGTAGTGCATATCACCTACAGACAGACGGCCAATCGGAAAGAATAACACAGACTTTGGAGGATATGCTTAGAATGTGTGCTCTAGATTTCCAAGGCAATTGGGAGACCTACTTACCATTGGTCGAGTTTGTGTATAACAATAGCTACCATTCAAGTATCGGTATGGCTCCTTATGAAGCTTTGTATGGGAAAAAATGTTGTTCTTCGATATGTTGGACCGAGGTTGGTGACAGACCTTTGTTGGGACCAGAACTAGTGCAAGAAACAACTGAAAATGTGAAATTGATTCAGCAGAGATTGAAAACTACATAGAGCTGCCAAAAGAGTTACGCGGATGTTCGAAGAAGAGATCGAGAATATGAAGTCAGGGATCATGTGTTTATCAAAGTGACTCCTATGAAAGGGTAAATGCGATTTGGATTGAAAGGCAAATTGGCTCTGAGATATATTGGGCCATATAAAATCCTTGAAAAGATCAATCCGGTGACGTATCGGATAGCCTTACAGTTGGTTATGGAATATATGCACAATGTTTTTCATGTCTCAATGCTTTGGGAGTATTTAAGGGATCCACATCATGTTATTGAACAAAATTATGTGCTTTTAAAGGATGATTACACATATGAAGAAAGACCAATACAGATTGTGAATCGCCGAATCAAAAGACTGAGGAACAAGAAAATATCGTTGGTAAAAGTTGATTGGAAAAACCACGAAGTGACCTATGCAACTTGAGAGACGGAGGAAGATATGATGAGGAGATACCCTAATTTGTTTCTTTAGACATGATGTTCTTCCAAAATGAAGGTAATTCGAGTTTGGGGGACCAAACTCTTTAAGGAGGGAAAATTATAACAACCCCGACCCCTGATTAGCCGATAAACCATGATTAATTATGCCTAATGAGTAACTAAAATGAAATTTTGAATTAACTGCATGCGTATGACATTATTTGTGTTTATATCTGTCTGCTATAGGAATATCTGTTTGTGTTTCTATTTGTTCTGCGAATTGAAGGCTTTATCGACGTCCGATCAACAAATTGACTTGATTTATATGTTATTTGGATTTTCTAGAATTTTATGGTAGGGTTAATTGAAATTCGATTCAGAACAAATTAAATTAGAATAATTAATGTCAATTTGCTTAGCTTAAGTTAAGTTTAATTAATTCCCTAAACAAGCCTATATAAGGCCTATACACACCACTTAAGTCATCTTTTCTTCATCATCTTTGAGCCAACAAGAAACAAAAGTGAGAGAGAGGAAGAGGAAACCAAGAGGGTTGAGATCAAAACTTGAGCTTAGAAGAAATTGCTAGAGAATTCAAGGGAGTTGGTTTGAAGCCTTAGTGAATTCACTAACTAGAGCTTAATTGAGAAGTTGAGGTAAGGATTCAACACTTAGATTATATAATTATGATATCTAGAACATGAATTCTAGGGGATTAAGTTGAATTATGCAAGAAATGAGCTAGTAAAGAAGAAAAGATGAACATTTCACATGGGTATTTCATGGATTTTGAGTTTTGATTTCAACAACTTCTTACATGCAAGGACCAATTTTTATTCAATTATGGGAGCTCATTGTGGTTTTACACTTTAACACTCTATTTGTACATGTTTTTTGAAGGTTAAAGTTCTTTACAACACATGCATGTTATGTATACATATTATTCAAGTTTGGTTTTGAAGAATTCACTTGCTTTTGGGTCTTGATTTTGTGTAATGAACCTTAATTCATAATGTTTCATAAGTTTATAAGTGTTTTCTCAAGTTTTGGGGCCCAAAGGTTGTGTTTTTGCAGCTTTGAATTTGAGTTTTGGACTTAGAACATCAATTTGGAAATTCCAAAATTCTACCTCTCCGCTTGAGTGACAAAACCTGCACTCGAGCAACCACTCTGTGTTTTGCACCTCCGCTCAAGCGACCACAAGTTGGCTCGAGCATAAAATGTATACTCCCAGAAGTTTACACATTTTTGCAGAGCGCTCTAGCTACAAGAGTTGGTTCGAGCGTAAAATACATGCTCCCAGAAGTTTACACATTTTTGTAAACCGCCCTAGCTACAAGAGTTGTGCTCAAGTGAAGACATCAATCTCATGCTCGAGCGACCGTCGAGCATGCGTCGAGCGGAAAAATCAAGTAACCAGTACTTTTATAGAGTTTACAGACCACTCGAGCGAAGGAAATTGTGCTCGAGCGACCACTCACATTTTTGAACACCCACTCGAGCAAAGGAAGTTACGCTTGAACGAGACCCTTGTTTTCAGCATGTTTGGCCAAGTGTTTTCAAGTGTATTTTAGCATCCTCATTGTATCCTAGGCATTCTTAGGCCATGATTAAGACAAAATAATGAGGATAAGACTTAGAAACACACGAAGAACTAAATGAAATAAGTTAGGTACAACTTGAGCGTGTGTTTCAATAGGTGTATCTGCTATGTTTGTGTAGGTCACGCGTCGTGAATTGTTGATCTATTGGTTGCCATCAAAGCTATCTGTGTATTTATCTGTGAGTAATAACTTAATAAAGTTATGTTCGACTTTATTTATTTTTTGTATGATGAAATAAGATCTATTTTCTGAAATAATATGTTTTGTACAATGAATGATCTTCCAATTTCTGATAATGTATTCGTGATATCCTTAGTATCATGTGATATCTGTTAGCTGTTACCCGGTATCGGAGGTTCCATTATGGAACTTAATATGTCTACAATCTGTTACCCGTACCGGAGGCTCCATTATGGAGCTCAACATATCTGTTATCTGTTACCTAGATCCGAATGTTCCTATATACAACTGGTTATATATAACCACCATCCGTTCTGTATCTGTCTGTATTTGTTCTGTTAACGCTAATGGATGTACCACGTATGATTAAGTATGAACTTTGATTTCCATATATGAATATGAATCTATTTCTAATATGAACTCTGATTTTCAAATTTGATATGGGACATCATTCAATTAAAACCCTTTACTCTGTTATTATTCACTAGGCTTCTACTCACTATTTATATTATGTATGTAGGTGATCAGGCATGTGACCAGGCTTATTGATGATTGCCTGGAGCTTGTTTTGTTGGCCAACCCTTGTGCCTCCCAAAGAGGTTCTGAAAGTCATATGGTCATGTATTGTGAATGTATAAACCTTGTTTTCTTTTTTGTTTATCTGTACATTGAGCTAAGTCCCTTTTTTTACTTTATTTGTGCAAAGGGGTGACGTAAGGCTATCGTATTTATGACGTCACATGTATATATATATATATATATATATATATAAGTTTTTTAAAATTATGTCCCGTGTACGTTAGTACAGCTCAATGGACTATGTATATTTTATATATTTGCTTCCGCAGTCCCTTAATATGTGATAAACTGTTCAGAGGCCTTTGGTAATCTAATGATTACTGGTCGGTCACGACGCTAAACTTATAAGGGCGGGTTTGGGCTGTGACACCACTCAAGTTTTCTCAAGTTCATATTGAAACTTGAAAGAATTTGAGGGTACCATAGGGCCATTATATGTCTCGTTTTGATTATCTGAACTATTTATTTTATAGAGCATTCAATATATATTATATATGAAACAATTAGATCGATCCAATAATCGTAACTTTTTTCATTTTATTGTGTTTGTTTTTGAAAAAATAAACAACAAATATATATTTTAAAATAAATTATTTATTTTTTTAGAGACAAAATAAAATAAAATAAAATATAAATGCTACCATTATGAAATCAACTCAATTTTTTTATGGATGCTATACACAGTGAACTTTATAAAATAAATGATTCAAATTATCAAAATAAGACCTTGGACGAGTCCCGCAACCACTCAATTGATATAATTATTGGTATACTACTTAATATTTCAAACACTATTTTTCATTTTTTTATTAACATGAAGTGAAGTTAGCGCAATCCCCCAACCATTTTTGGCTGATTCGTGCTGCTGCATGACTAAATGAGAAAACACGTTGTTAATGGCAAATGCAACATTAAACTCTTGGTTGAACTACTATTAATTTTTTCTTTTAAGCATAGGATGATTTAATTAATTACAGAAAACTGCAACTATACACCATTTTAAAAGGGGCTTATAGTATTCACATAAAATTTTAATTAGAATAGTTTATAATCTTCACCAATTGTTTGAACTATGACATAATCAAATTGGTTTTTTCATATAGGGTTGATTGGTTGAAAAGTTTATTTATATGAAAATTTTAATATACACCTCTTTAAAAAGGGTCTATCATATGCACCTTTAGTTATATCATTTTCTTTTTTAATTATGATTAATTTTGTTCTTTAGTTATGACATTATTTTAGTCATAACGCATGAGTTCTTTAGTTATACCTATGTTCTGTTTATTTATGATATTTTTCTTTTTTTAGTTATTACTCAGAAAATTAAAGTTTTTTCATTTTTCTTTTTAGTTATAAGACGCATATGATACATACCTTACTTTGAAGGGTATGCACCATAATATTTCTCAATATTTATATGAGTGTGTATAGTATAACGTCTAATCAAAACAACCTAGGTAAAAAATTAGTTTCATAATGTATCGATGAATAGATGAACAAATTGTATTTTATTTTATAAAATTAATGGTTTAAATTTAAATTCATAGTTGTGCTTCATTTTAAAAAATAAAATGTAATTTATTCATGTCCAGTGAAATTGATTTTTTTTTCATAACTCATATTTATAATTGAGTTTACAAAATGAACGATTTAAATTATCATTATGATCACAAGATAGAATCCACAAAATATAATATATCTCGAAATGGTAGTCCCAATGGTAAAAAAAAAAAAAAAAAATCAATATAAGAGTGATGTCAATGATATGTATTGCCATTCAATAGTTTCTTATTAATTTTTTTTTTTTTTTTTTTTTTTATAAAGATAAATGGCAGGGCAACGTCAAGGAATTGGCTTAGCAAACACAACTTAAGGCATGAGGATATACTCCCTTTAAATCTCTGATTCAATACTTAGGGGTTGTTTGGAATGATCTAAACAAGTGTACTTTTTGTCTTTTTACGAAAAGATGTGCAGAAAAGTAGAGAAGTGATGTGATGAAAAAAAGATAAAAAGATAAAAAGATGAATTATTTTAGTGTTGCCAAACTTGGCCTTAATAATTATATTGTAATAAATTTTTTCAAAAATTATGTTAGGATTTTTAAATATTTTATTAAATTTCTCACATGTGAGACTTATACACATATAAATTTATATAAATCTCATCCCATATAAAAAATTTAATAAAATATTTGAGATATGTACCATTTCTCTTTCTTCAAATCAAAACGTTTGCTCTTGCTTTGAATAGTGGCCCCGTTTGGTGTAATTGTTAAAATAGATTATAGATTATAACTTAACAGATTATTAATTATGACTTTAATCAGAAGCTGTTAATCTGTTTGGTGTAACTGTTGGATTATTGATTTAAGTTGCTGGGTAGTGTTTGTTAAATAAGCTGTGAAGTAGCTTTTTCAATTAATTTTTATTTTTTATTATCACTACTTATTTATATTTCTCATAAAAAATAATAATAATATTCTATAATTCATTTTGGTCTTTTTCTATTTTTAAAAAAATAAAAAATAAAAAAATTTAAGAGTATAACCGTAAATTAGGCCAAGTTTGGCTAACCTAAAAAAGTACACTTATTTCATCTTTTTATCTTTTTTGGGTCACATCAATCAACATCTCCTCTCTACTTTTTCTACACATAATACAAAAAAAATCAAAAAGTACACTTATTTAGTCTTCCCAAACTTAGCCTTAACATGTCCACAACAGAAGCTGATAATGAGAAGTAAGGGGTGAATAGCTTCTCGGAATCAATTTTTTTTACTTAAAATAAATTATTATAATCAAAAACTGTTTAAAATAAATTTAACCAAATAATCTAAAATAACTTTTTAAAAGTTAAAAATCATAAATTGACTAAAAACAACTAAACAAACACCACCAGTGTGAAATGTAAACTCGAAAACTGTACGGCGAGCGCAGAACTGCGTTGGATAGCGGCTGGCGGCTTGGCTTCCACGTGCTGTTTGAGAAAGTCCTGTTTGGCTCTTTTTTAGTTGGGCAAAATGAAGTCCACGTTTATGTCATTGTACGAGGATAGGTAATATTAAGGATATTAAATTTTTACTAAATAAATTATTAAATATTTGGGTGTGGGATTTTTAATTTTGCGAAATTTATATTCATATAAGACATTTGATTTTTTATTTAATAAAAAATTTGAGATTTATAAAATTTTCCTCTTAGGATAGGATAGTATAAATTATGGAAATTCTAATATACATAATTTAACAAAAAAAAAATATCATATGCATTTTTAATTATGATTATTTGTTTTTAGTTACGATATTATTTTAACTATGACTCATGAATTTTTTTAATTATAACTCATGTTATGTTTGGTTATGATTTTTTTTAATTATAACTCAGAAAATATAAAATTATGACATTTTTTTCTTTAGTTATAAGGTACATATGGGCGTTGTACCATAGTGTTTTCGTATAAATAAAGATACTACATAAAAAAATAATGCAAAAAATATCACATCAGCGATATTTTAAAATTTTTGGAGTTGAACACCCAAAAAATTCAATTCCAAACGATATTTACAAACATGAAAATGAAAAAATTCAAAACAAAATTTTGAAAAAACAAACCCAACCAAACACTATAAACTTCTCTTTTTTTAAATCTTTATTCACTAATCTCTAATTTACACAAATTATTCACTAATTCCTTTCAATTTTTATGTGAACTTAATAATCTAATTAAAAAATGATGCATACATTCAAAAATGTAACACTAAATATCTACATTATGATCAACAATTTAATTATGAATAATAATTTATCATTGTTACCTGCATTATTTTGTCACAAAAGATTTCACATATTACTTTTGTGATATCTTATATATGTCAATGTCTACATATATAAATATATATATATATATATATACATATGTAAATTTATATATGTTACTGTATTTATACATTGTTAATCTGTAATGTTATATTACCATCGGATACTTTAATTTTCTAATATGTATCGCTTTAGTAATATAGTTATATTTGCTTGGAAAAAATTATGAAATTGTGTATTGTTCTCCTATCAATTTATGTTTAATACATATATACATAAATGTCACACAAACAAGTGTCCACAATAAATATTTTTAATAACAAACCAAGACTTTGAAAAACACTTCCATCCATCACAACAATAATTGTCTTTTTTTTTCTTCTTTTTTTTCCTCATTGAAAAAATCACATTATTTAGGGAAAGTGGATTTTGAAATTCATAACAATATGATATTGCCTCAAACTCTTACTCATCAAAATATTTTTGTTACAGTGAGTTATAATGGTGAGTATGAAGAAAAATAGGAAGATGGTGAAACAAAAATTACGGAAGATTTATTGCAAAATGTTCTCCAAGCAAAGTTAGACAAGCTGAAGTAAGAATTGTCATATCTGTTGTGAAGTTGAAGAAAAATAATATACCTCCTGTACACATTTTAGTCAAATCACAAGAAAAAAAATCAAATGATGCCCAAACATTATTACAACAATTTAATGATGCAGAAAGTAAGTATATTAAATAAAAAATTTCGATCAATTTTTGTCATATGCTAATTACTTATAATGACATAATAAATTATGTAATTTGACAGTTTCATGAGAGTGACCCTACAAACACTTAATCATCATGAAAATAATTATGAAATTCCTATGTCGATCGAAATATTAAGCTACAATATCATTATATTTTTTTAAAAAAATTATTCCACATTTTCTACATAAATGAAAATATACTAATGACTAATGTTATATTTTTCATCGTGTAAGATATTTGTGGCACAGGAAACGAGACTCAACAACTCGTAATGTACAAAAATATATTACATATTAATATTAATGCATTCTTACATCAATAGTATGCAAATAATATGCAATAGTGAGTTCAATGAATTTATATTATAAGATGAATTATTAAACAAAATTGTGTAATTGTACAATTATTTTCATACTTTCAATTGTATTACAGGTATGGATTATGAAAAATTAAAGTAGGAAGTTGATAGAAAAAGATTTGTGTAATACTATATATTTAAAGGACCTGTTTATTGTTTATTGTTTAAAATAAGATTGTGATCTCAACAATCTAACTATAAATTATTGTTTATATTTATAAAATTTCTCATTTCTCATTTCTCATTTAAATTCTTCAACCGAGTATGTATTCATTTCTTACTTAGTTGTATTTTGGATTATATCAATTTACCCATACAAATTTCTATACATTGTATACATATCACATACCAATTTAACAGATATGTATAATTACAGTACTAATAGTTAATAAAAAATAGCATGCCACGTGCAACGCACGTGCCCAATTTTTAGTAATCTATATAACAAAACAGCTTAGTTTTTTTTTTATCCTGATAAGACGTTTGTCTCTTTGTCAAAATATGAACCATTAGATTGATATCAATCTAATGGCTGAAAATTCAATCCAAAATGTAATCACCTTACGTTATCAACACATCTCTCTCTCTCTCTCTCTCTCTATTGTAGCCCATTCCTGTGCTTCCCTGTCGAAGCCAAACCCTTTTCAGTGACCGAACCCCAAACCCCCTATTAGTCTTTTCATCTTCTCTCTTCCTCTCTCCCTCTTTTCGCCATCCCAATCATCATCAACAGTGGCAACTCCAAATCCCCTTCAATATTGACGAAGACCGAATGGAGCCACTGCAAAAAAGATCAGAGAGCTGGGAGAATCAGAGATGAGAGTCAAAAATGTATGTATACATATATGTATATTATGACTCCAATATGCATGTATGGCCCTGTTTGGTAGGGCTTATTTTCCAGCTTATTTCAGCTTTTAGCTTAATTTAAGCTATTTTGATGTGTTTGGTTCAGCTTAACAATACAATTTATAGCTTTTTGTAAGTCAAAAACCAACTTATTCTTTGAGTGGGGGAGCAGAAGCTTAATTTATAAGTCAAAAATCAGCTTATGTTCACAGTTATAAGCTATAAGCTGTTAAGGTATAAGCTATAATCACTTTCACACAGCTCTACCAAACGGGACCTATATATATATGATTCCAATATGTAAAAATTCTAAGAAAGCTCTTGCTAAAGGCCCAAGGAAAAACCTATGCCAATTAAGAGAAAATTAACCATAATTAATTCAAAGATTTTAACTTTAATATTTCAATTAGAAACTTGAGAAAATGTGAGAAAATCATTGGAATGAAAATTGAAGCGGGTCTTTTTGAGTGGAGAATTCTAATTTTACATAATGAATCAATTGAAATGTAAGGTTTAGCTTTCTCGGCAACCAAACAGAGGGTGTTTTTTTTTTAAAAAAAAATGGAAAATTAGAAGAAGAAAATAAACATGCATTCCTCTGCCTCTAGCTAGGGCTTCCTCAGATGGGTCTTTCCATTCATCAAATCTGCACAGAACAAAATTCACAAATAATGTATGTATGTATGTTTGTGATTCACAGCTCTGTTCCTAATAGTTTTTTGAAATTTTCAAACAAGTATACAAGTCTATATATATAAATATAGAGAGAGAGAGAAAGAGAGAGAGAGAGAGAGAGAGAGAGAGAGGATTTTGATATGTATGCTTTTTTATCCCAATATATATAGGCACGGGTGTTTTTGAATTGGGTGTTTTTGATCCCGTACAAATTACAATGAAGTGGGCAAAATATCTATGATTTCCATGGATGTACACCCAAACCCATTAATCTAGGTTGGGACTGATTTCCATGAATTGGGTGTTTTCAAGGGTGTTTTTGAATTGGAGATGGAATTAATATCTATACATTAATCTGGGCTTTGATTTTTCAGGTGAGCAAACCCATCTTAAACAATGTTTCAATAATTAACTCTAATTTTTTGATATCTTTTGTTTCAATAATTTTTAATTTCCAGCATGTTTCAATAATCTTTTGTTTCAAAAATATTGACAATAGGTTTTATTGATGTTTACATTGAAACATTGCGTCTGAAGCATTGTTATTCTGTGATTATTTCTTTGGTTGGTTGTGTAGGAAATTTATAAGTTTGGTTTTTTATTTTATTTTTTTCTTACAATTACCATTATTGGGATGGATAGGGTAGGGGGAACAAGATAGGGTAGGGGAAGCAAGAAATCAACAATTTTTTTTTTTTTTTTTTATAACATTTTGTCTCAGTTAAATCTAAACCACATTTCATTTTTCTATTTCAACGAATAGGCCTTTTCAGATTCACTTTTCTAACATCTAAACATTCAATTTTGCTATAGAATTGTTGGTTATCTTCTTCATTATTACCTTTGGTCAGGTAAATAATTGCAAATTTTGCTAGAAAGTTGTAGCGGTTGTTTTTAATGGTCAAATTTTGTATGTTTTGTAAAATGGCTCACTTAAAATAGTTTTTTTTTCTTATATAATTATACTTTTTTGTTGTTCAAATAATGAAGTGAATCTATCAGGCCAAGTAAATGACTGAATCCATCATAGTAAATGATACATGCCTTGGATATTTGGTAAATTTTTATTAGTAGGAGTTGGATCTTATTTTTCTAGGGGGTTGATTTTGGATATGAAGCTTGCTTGCTTATATTTTCTATTCTTCCTTTTGCTTCAGGTATATATGCCTTGGCTTAAAGGAGTGTTTGATTAGCTCATAAAAAGTTGTTATGGCTTTGTTTGCTGCAATAGTTGATTAGGTAATTGGTCTACCTTCCATTGATGGATTTGTCAATAATTTGTTGCTTATCTATTATTTAACTTGGTTTCATTTTACATGTTGTGAAAATTAAGAATCTTAAATTTTATTAACTAGGCTTCATTTTACATGTTGGCTATCTTTTGGATTATTAGCTAGGTTTAGTTTATGTTTTTTGTTTAGAGATGGTAGAGAAGCAGGAACCAAGAAGAATGAGTACTTGATTTTTTGAATTTCATACAATTTTGATGATAATCATTGTGATAATTTTTACTATAATTTTAAAAATTAGCATTGTTTAGAATGCCTTTATGTTTGATTTTATTATTTTTCAAAAACAAGATGTTTTACTTTGTTTTGATTAGACTTGAAAAATTCATGTTATACAATGAATGGAAGTGTTGTGTGGGTCTATTAGTGAATGTTTCAAGAAATGGAGAGCAATGGCACAACGACCCATTTAACAAGTGAGACTTTTTTTTTTCTTCACAATTTTAGATCTTTGTTTTGGGGAACTAGAAGTTTATTTATTGAGTTTCTTTTTATTGGAATTTTTCTTCTTGATATAGGTAATTTTGGGGGTGGAAGAGAAATTTAGATTATGTTGATTCAATAGAATAACTTTGCCTATTACTTTTTTCACACCCTATAACTCTACCAGCGCTTATAATCAATTAAAATTTTAATTTCAAAACTTAGATACTGTAGACACAAATGTATATTCATTTTAAAATAAATGTGACAAAAAAATGTGGTTATAATGTTAAAATTTTGATTGGATAGGTTAGAGTTAATTTTTTTTTCCCCCTATTCCCTTTGCCCTATGACTTTTAACTCAATATATTTTTAGCTGGGATTTTTATTGATAAATCCCATTTAGAAGTGTTTTAACCCAAAAAGTCCATGAAGAAATTTATTAACCCATTTAATCCCATGTATGTATAGTTTTATTCCATAAAGTCCTTTTTCTTGATTTACATTCTTTTTTTAGACTCTTATACCCTTATATTTAATTTTGATACTCTTACAAATATTTTTTGAACGGTTTGCAATTTTATGATATAAATATTCATATTTTAACATTCACATTGGTAAGAATGTAAAATTGGCCCGTGGCCCGTGGGCGGTCCGAAGATCGCCCCCGGGCCGGGGCGGGCTCGGTCCGTTGACAATGTGAATATTCACATTGACATGTTAACATTCACATTGATAGAAGTGTAAAATTGGTCCGCGATCCGTGGGCGGCCCGAAACCCGCCCGTGGGCTGCCCGGGGCGGGCCCGGCCCATTGACAATATAAATATTCACATTAACATATTAACATTCACGTTGATAGGAGTGTAAAATTAACCCGCGGCCTGTAGGCGGCCCGAAACCCGCCCGCGGGCCCGGTCTAGCCAGTTTACAATGTGAATATTCACATTGACATGTTAACATTAACATTGATAGGAATGTAAAATTGGCCCGCGGCCTGTGGGCGGCCCGAAGCCAGCCCATTGCCCGGGGCGGGGCAGACTGTAAATATTCGTATTTTAATATTCACGTTGGTAAGAATGTAAAATTAGCCCGTGGCCCGTGGGCGGTCCGAAGCTCGCCCCCGAGCCAGGGCGGGCCCGGTCCATTGACAATGTGAATATTCACATTGACATGTTAACATTCACATTGATAGGAGTGTAAAATTGACCTGCGGCCCGTAGATGGCCTAAAACCTGCCCGCGGGCCTGGCCCGGCCCGTTTACAATGTGAATATTCACATTGACATGTTAACATTCACATTGATAGGAGTCTAAAATTGGCCCGCGGCCCGTGGATGGCCCGAAGCCCGCCCGTTGCCCGAGGCGGGGCGGGCTGTAAATATTCATATTTTAACATTCATATTGGTAAGAATGTAAAATTGGCCCGTGGCCCGTGGGCGGTCCGAAGCTCCCCCCTGGGCCGGGGTGGGCCCGATCCGTTGACAATGTGAATATTCACAATGAAATGTTAACATTTACATTGATAGAAGTGTAAAATTGGCCGACGGCCCAAAACCCGCCCGTGGCCAGTGGGCTGCTCAGGACGGGCCCGGCCCGGCCCGTTGACAATGTGAATATTCACATTAACATATTAACATTCATGTTGATAGAAGTGTAAAATTGACCCGTGGCCCGTAGGCGGTACGAAACCCCGCCCGCGGGCCTGGCCCGGCCCGTTTACAATGTGAATATTCATATTGACATGTTAACATTGACATGTTAACATTAATATTGATAGGAGTGTAAAATTGGCCTGCGCCCCAGAGCGGGTTCGACTTGTTGACAATGTGAATATTCACATTGACATGTTAATATTCACATTGATAGAAGTGTAAAATTAGCCTGCGGCCCGTGGGCCACTCGAAGCCCTCCCGCGTCCCAGGGCAAGCTCGTTTGGGCCCGAACCCAAGCCCAACTCGAGAACTTGGGCTAGGACCTGGGCCATCACTTTGAATCTCGGCCCGCATAAGGCCCATTTAAGGCTCGGCACGAGGCCCGGCCCACCAGAGGCCCGGTGTCTTTTTTGTGGAAAATAATAAAATTTTGGGAGAAAATATTAAAAAGAATTAAAAAAAATGGCAAGGCTCACCCAAGCCCGACCGAAGCCCAAGTCTAGGCCCAAGCCCCTTGGCTCGACCCACCGGGGCACCCAAAGCCTAAATACCTTTGTGCCAACGCTAGGGCCTAGGCCTAATTTTTTGGCCCGTGGGCTGGTCCGGCCCAACCCGAATTTTGGCAAGCACCCACGAGGCTTTACATGGATTGGCCTCGGCCCGGGCTGGGCCGAGCCCCTACACATTGATGATATGAACATTCACATTGACGGTGTGAACATTTACATTGACGGTGTGAACATTCACATTAGGGGTATTTTGGTAATTATGTCACTCATAGGACTTATTGAAATATAAGAAAATAATGTGGACTAAATGGAACATAAGTAGATGAAAAGGGTATTTTGGTCTTCTTACCTCAAATAGGAACATTCACATTGACGATGCGAACATTCACATTAGGGGTATTTTGGTAATTATGTAACCCATAGGTTGTGAACATTCACATTAGGGGTATTTTGGTAATTATGTCACCCATAGGACTTATTGAAACATAAGAAAATAATGTGGACTAAATGGAACATAAGTAGATGAAAAGGGTATTTTGATCTTCTTACCTCAAATAGAAACATTCACATTGACGGTGTGAACATTTACATTGATAGTGTGAACATTCACATTGACGATGTGAACATTCACATTAGGGGTATTTTGGTAATTATGTCACCCATAGGACTTATTGAAAAATAAGAAAATAATGTGGACTAAATGAAACATAAGTAGATGAAAAGGGTATTTTGGTCTTCTTACCTCAAATAGGACCTAATGGAATAGTCAAAAAGAATATGGATTGGATGGAATAAAGCTCTTAGAAAAAAAAATTATCAAAAAAGCTCCCTTTTTAGTTTCATTGTGTTAGTAATGGGCGCCCATGTGGCATGACCATTTGAACATAATTTGGATCTTATCCAAATAGGTTTTGAATTAAATTCAAACCTATTTAGGATAACCACTCAGGATATAGATATTATCAGTTTTAACTGATATGGATAAATAATAATAATATAATATATATCTGATATATGGTTATGGGTAACCTAAGAGAGAAACAACGTAGGTTTTGTTTCAACCCATAAACTTACTCTCTCCCAAGAAACAACGATCAAGTCATTTTGCACTGTGGTTTGTGTGGGTGATATTCACCATTGTAATATCACTCCACTGCTGGGATTGATTGATTAGATTCTGGAAGCACGTGATTTATCCATGAGGCTTTAGATCGAATCAGGTATGATCTAAACATTTTATTCCGCTGCAAGTTTTGTGATCTTTGATTTACACATTGGGTGAAAACCGTCTGTTATTTTTTATAGGAGCTGAGCCTATTCTTTCCTTTTTTTTTTCTTT
Organism: Camellia sinensis; assembly: GCF_055761805.1. Taxonomy (NCBI): domain Eukaryota; kingdom Viridiplantae; phylum Streptophyta; class Magnoliopsida; order Ericales; family Theaceae; genus Camellia; species Camellia sinensis. The sequence continues at coordinate 24,048,498 of NC_138966.1, forward strand.
CTTTTTTTTTGTTTTTTGTTTTTCGTTTTTTTTTTCCTTCCTTCTGTCATTCTTCTTCTTCTTCTTCTCTCATTTTTTATTTTACTTTCAAAGTGAGAATTGTAAGTTTTGATAAAATAAAATATATAAAAAAAAAATTATGCTTTCAGCTTCTCCAGTTACTTTGTAAGACTCTATAAACAATGCTGAGATTGGCTCAATGAGGTCTACAAAGAATATGTAAAAAAAAAAACAATAAAGAGGTCTAGAGTAACAAAAGCCAACTTTAAGCCAATTGGCCGTTTTGATTTTTCTTCAAATATTTGGTTTTGGAACTACATTAATTCAGTAAACTTACTTTATGCTTGAAGCAGTTTAAACCTGCTTCATACTTTTAATTGGATGATTATGCATAATGTTACCTCATAAGTGAAGAAGAAGGTGGTTTCACATTGAACCCTTAATGTTGGTGAAGTGCCCTCTTAAATGTTGTAGGCAAATTATTGGTGATTGATAGCTTCTTCTTTTTTGTGTCAGCTATTCACTTTTGTTTTTATTTATTTTATTTTATTTTTTGTGTTAAAAAAATGAAGTTATTTATGATCTACTTGATATTTGAGGTTCAACAGATGGATGGTAGCTTCCTTTTAATTAGTTCCAATTCATGTCTTAAAAATTTAGATTATGTTGATTTTAACTACTTGCGTCTTAAAAGTTCTAATTCTTTCTACTTGGAATTCTTTCTACTTGGGTTTCATAGGTTCAATTTGATTTTTTATTTTATATTTTTTGGGTACTTTTGTGTTTGATTAAAAGAGGAAAAGTGCTCATAGCCTTCAATGAAAGATATTAGTCCAGTTAATTTTATTTGGTTGTAATCTTTGTTTAAAAAAATAGTCCAATTAATTTTATTTAATGAACCTTGGGTTTAATTTTAGTTAGATTTTCCCATTAACATTGATTTCAAGTTTGATTCTTTTTTTGTTGCCTACTAATTGTTATACATAATGCTTCAACTAGAAAATGAGGTATGCATTATCACAAGGATGGAAACTCGAAGGAGCATGATCATCCGAAAATGGATACTTCACACAAGGTAAGCTTTAATTGTTTTAAAATATAATTTTGTTGGTTTTACAGCCTTCAAAAATTCCTCTTCCTTATAGCAAGACTCTCTTAGTCTTAATAAAGAAAGTTATTTGCTCCATTTATTTGAGTTTAATTCTATTTTGAGGTTTGTATAATTTATCGGTACACTCAAATGGTCTATCTATACTATTATTTGCTTTTCTATTCGTTTGTTTACTTTAGCAATGCATACATATGTATATTCTCACTTCACCATTGAATGACATAATTCAGTTAATCATAATAGTTATGTTAAATTCTTCTTAATTCATAGCTATTGTTTTTCCTATTTCTCTATATCTACTTTCTCGATTAACTTTTATTTTTTGTATTGTGTGTCTATTTTTGTTACTTTTAGATGCATTACTATAAATAACAGTAGCTTGGTCAGTTTCTTTCAATCTATTATAGATTCATTATTGCTGGTATAATTCATTTTCTTCTATTTTATTTTGATTACTAATTTTGAGTTTTTTTTGTTATTGTTCAGTGAAGGGATTTTAATTTTTTGTTATGAAGTATATTGTTGATGCTATGTGAGTATTTTTTTTGTTCTTTTTTCTGCGTAACAGGGCACAAATATCTGGTTTTGGTTGTCATGCTTCTCTTCCTCCAAAATGAGTACTACTGGATTTTTGTAAAAAATTAATGTTCCTTTCTTTTCTTTTTATGTTTTGGATGATGTGTAATTCTTGTGTGCTTTATAATCAGGTAGTGAGTGCAAAAAAAAAAAAAAAATTGATAATGGCAAATGCTACATGTATAAATCCAAATAAATTTCACTACTCTTTCAAAAAAAAGGCAATCTGTTTGGTCTTCCCCCTCCCCCCCCCCCTTCTCTTATATTCTTTCTACTAGGTTTCATAGGTTCAATTTGATTTTTTATTCTGTATTTTTTGGCTACTTTTGTGTTTGATTCAGAAAGGAAAAATCCTCCTAGCCTTCAATGAAAGATAGATGCATCGGTTATTGCTTGTATGAAAGTTTCTTCTCAAGAATGAACAAATGTGCTATTCATAAGGGGTGCTCGATCTGTTATCAATTTAAGATGAGTAGTTCTCCTTTGTCCACATGGTTTAGGAATTTTATGTTTATTGCCTAAGTTAATTGATTAGTTCTCTATTGAAGTCTTTTCTAATTCAAAATTAATTTTTTTTATCGGGTTTTGTACTCAAGAACAAGTGTTGATGTTCTTAATTGCTATTTTTCTTAATCGACTTGGGTTATTTGTTCGAGCTCCAATAATCTATCTCTTTATATTTTTTCTGCTCTATCTTTAAGCACCATTATGTTTTTCGCCTCGTATGGTGCAACAACTTCAACGGCAACAATGGAGCAGATTAAGGTTGTGGGAATTCATTTTGGTCTTGCTGGCTTTGTTTCAGTGTCTTGATCTTGGTAGTTTAATTAGTTAGTTATGCCAGATATGTTGCAACCATGGGAAAAGTTGTTGGAAACTTTAATTAATTAGATTTTTAATTAATTATGCTGGATTTATATTTTAATTAGTTTGTTTCATTGCTAAAATTTTGATAAATTTGAACTATATCCTTTGGTACCTATTAATAGTTAAAGTTATTTGATGTATTATTATTATTATTATTATTATTATTATTATTATTATTATTATTATTATTATTATTATTTGTAGCTTATAGGGTGCTTGGCTTTCATTGGAAAACAAATTCTGTAACAATTTGAATTGACAATAATAATTGTGTGTGATTTTTTTTTCCCTTTTCTGTGTCTTAAGAATATTACAGGCTTCAAATAATAATTAAAAAAATAGAAAAATTATATTAGTTTTTTCTTTTTTCTTTTTCTTTTCTTTTTTTTTGTTTGTTTGTTTACGCTGTGTGATCTCCCATTTTTGCCACGTGACTTAGGCTATTTTGACGATCATTAGATTCTCAATGGAGTTGTTTTCCAGTAACGCTCTCTCTCTCTCTCTCTCTCTCTCTCTCTCTCTCTCTCTCTCAATTGACAGTGGCAGATAACTTACGTTATTTCCTCTTTTATTGGTTGTTTTTGTTTAGTGTCTTTTGATGTAGTATTAGTCATGGTTTTAAAAACCGGACCGGACCGGCCGGTTCAACCGGTTGAACCGGTGACCGGATGGGGTTCCGGTCCGGTCAGCCCCCTTAAACCAGCCAACTGTAAAAACCGGCCTATTTATGGAAAACCGGTGAACCCACCGGTTAAACCGGTGAACCGGTCGACCCGGTTACGGGTTGATCAATTTTTTTTTTTATTTATTTCTTTGCTTTTTTTTATTTTCTTTCTTTCTTTCTTATTTTATATATATATATATATATATAATATAAGAATATAAGAAAATTTTAATTTGAAACTCTTTTTCAAGGGTCTCCTCTTGTGAGGAATCCCATTAAGAGCTTGATGAAATTATTGTGAAAGTCTTCACCTATTTATAAGAAAAAAACTCTTTCAAAAAAACTCAAGAAATCCATGTGGGATTCAATCAAATGTATTGGAGGGAATATTGAAATTTTGATATCCCTCCAAAATTTTTGCTTTCCTTTCAATCAAATTATTTGAATTAAAATCATATGGAGGGAATATTAAATATTTGATTTTATCTTCCAAAATTGAAATTAATAATATTTTAAAATATATTATTATATTTTTCAGTAAAAAAAATATTAGGACAAATATTTAAGATAATTTAATATTTTTAATATTTTTAATTTTTAATTTTATTACTTATATTTTTATTTAAATATAATTTTAATATATTTATTACGTCATGGTTTGATTTCGGTTCAACCCGACGGTTGAACCGGTGACCCGTCCACCCGATGCCTTTTCCGGTTCGTTCACCGGTCCGGTTTTTAAAACATTGGTATTAGTTTTCTATCTCATTTATATGAATTAGTTTCCTTTCTATTTTCATTATTTTTTGAAATTATTGGTTTAGTTTACCTTCTTTTTTTATTTTTTTTTAATTTCTTCTTTATATCCCTTGGGATTTATTAATCTAGGGAAAAAAAAAATTAACCACAAATTAGGCCCACTACCAAATGCAAGTCAGGTTTTACAATGTTCCCCAACTGTGGATGCGTGTACCTTAGTTTGTTTTCTCTTTGTGAGCATGCAATCTTTTTGTTTACAATGTTCTACAAGTTATGGGTGAGTATACCTTAGTTTGTATTCTCTATGTGAGCATGCCATCTTTTTGTTTTATAATGTACCTTAGTTTTTATTCTCTTTGTGAGCATGAAAATCCTTTTATTTTTAAGAGTTGAATGTGGACGTATCATTTTTTTGTGTTTGAATTCTTAATCCTTAATTTTATTGTTTCACATTTGAATTCAAGTGTGTTAAGGAGTGCCATTGGCATGTGTCATCTACTTAATCTCTTTTTAAAATTAAAAAAAAATGCAAATCAAGCCATTTATTTGTGATGTTTATATCCTTTATTTTTTATTTTCTCAACTGACGATACATTTCTCAATCCATATGGTTGCTTGGTTTGATTATTCCTCAAGTGGCATGACTTTGCTACCAATTCAGATTTACTTACAGATGTTGATGACAGTGGTTAAATCTTGTACAATATGAGACGCGGCTGATGACTACCCTCTGACGGTAACAGTCTATAACAGCCCGATACATAGACAACCAAGAATGCAGCAAGAATATCACTCTCTGCCCCCAAAAATGCAGGAAGAATATTTACATCTGGATACTCACAGACTACCCTCGGTGTAGACGTGCCAGAACGTCACGAGCTCCGCGCACGAGATGGCGCGAAATCCGTTTTCGTTCATTACGCTACTACAGTTCAGACTCAAATGTCACGGTTCTGAATCTAGTCTCGCAAAGTACAATGCAAGACCGATAAATTACCAAAGAGTTCAAATCCGACAAATCGTTTTGGAAAACTGATTTTTATAAAGAAGTGTCAAACATAGACTGCTTTTCCAGATACAGAGTCGCCACCTAAATGTTTTATTTTTGAAAAAATTTAGGAAACCCTGACTCATTGCCTAAGGCCATGTGTTCGTCATCACCAAAGTTGCCTCAGCTCGAGAACTTGGGTACGAGAAGGGAAGGTCATGCAATGAGCACCCCCGCTCGCCCGATCAAAGGATCGGCCTTACTAACATGATATTTTGTTTTTGAAAACACATGTGTTCTTATTTCAGTTTATTAGCTAGCTTTACTACATGATGTGCACAGCATACAAGTATAGATTAGATCACCTAAGTTGGAATAAAACATCTCATGTTTGTTTGAAAATGGTTTGAAGGTGCTACTCGCAAGTAGGCTAAGACGTATATTTGCCACCCTCAAGTGGGCTTAAGAAAACAAGATTTTGTCATTCTCAAGTGGGCTTAAAATGCACATTTCAATGAATTGTTCCAATTCAAGTAATCCAACCTTCACCCACATGCATTCAGGCAGTTTATATCACACAAGTAGTTAGCCTCATGGCAAGCATGCTATCATGGCAACACTCACACTCATGCAAGATGCTAAAGCATAAACACTTACAGTGTACTCCGAGCCAAAACAGAGAACTAGTTAGAAATCATGCATGATCCTAGTTCATGTTAAGATGGCTAATGCAACACATGCAAAATGCAACTAGAAATAGGCTCAGCTATTCTAAGATGGTATATGAAATGCAACTTGATAATCATGTATTCAAGTAGGAATTGAAATACAATGCGGTTAGTATGATGCGCCGAGCCCGGTGCATACAATATAGATGAATGGATGCAAACATGCGAGCATAAGGATGCTAATCAAAATATGACCTAGAACTAACCATCGTAAGCGGTTAAGTAAAAGGGAGAAAGACGTGGGTTGGAAGACATTCACACACTCACGCACACTTATTACAAAATTTGCCCTCTCGACGGAGGGTCCAAATGAATAATACAAACCAGCTAATTAACTAACTACCTTAGCTAATTAATTGTTACAAAACCTTAACTAATTAAGCAAATTAATTAAGTTACAAAACCAACTTAATAAGAAAAGAAAGAGGCTAAAACAAGCTGCCACAGCCCTGCCTCGGAATGATGAATGATGCATGCTCGGTCGGGTTCGCTCGGAAATCCGTTGCCATGCCTCATGTTCCCTCTGTTTGCACTGTTTTTGACTTCTGAAAACTGTGAAAATTCTGTGATGCTTCTGAACCATCTCATGGTCACTCTGAGAGGCCATCGACCAAATTTTATGGTCATCGGCCAAAGGATAAGGGTCATCGACCACTTTTGAGTCCATCGGCCAAAAATTGTTAGCTGATCGGCACTCTAGATAACCGATCTGCCATCTCTTCCTGCAGACTGCTCCTTTTGCTGCAGCAGAGTACAAACAGAGGCATGGTAATACATTTGCAAGAAAATGTTGTGCAACTACACCCCTTATCATGTTTGAGACTCAAAGGAGTATAGTGTTCGACTCTCGAGCCATCAATCACGCATTTCGATGCATGATGGCCAAAGAGTCCGAATTGCACAAATCAATATGGAATGAATACACAAAAGCACATGAATGCCTTGAACTCTATCATGTCGGATCAAGAGTGTCGGCGACCGAGGATTGAGGCACGTTTCATCACTTCAAGTATGAAACATCCCTCGTTCCTCGTGTTTGGCTTAACACCCAAGCCAAACACAATGCAATGCATGCAATATGGAGATGTTATGCAATGCAACATAAGCATGCCAAATGCAATGTAACAAGTATGCAAAATGAAATGCAACCTAAACATGCAAACATACAATGTACCAAGCATGCCACAACATGCAAAAATCATGCAATGCGACAAGCATGCGACAACATGCAATGCGACAAGCATGCAACAACCATAAAATGGAACAAGCATGCCACAACATGCAAGACACATACACAATGGACTTAAACTGAAGATGGACAGACCTCAGCCATGCCAAAAACAGTGGCCAAAATGATGAAACAATGGCATGAAATGCACATACAAACATGCATACACTTTGGTTCACAAACAAGGTATGAAGACAACAACTCTCAAGCATGAGAAATGAATGAAAAACATAGATGTATGACAATACTATAGGCCCTGAAATCATGCATGGAATGGTGCCAAACCACTCACATAACACAAGGATAACATGCAAGAAGGCTTAAAGCTTGAAACTAGCAAAGGGACTTGCACTAAGGCTATGCAAAACATGAAACAAATGGCCTAAACAAACCAAAACAGTCCTAAAGCATACCAAAGTAAGTCTAAAACATGCATGGACCAAAGCCAAAACAAGTCAACATGAAAGGCATAAGGCATGATGCAAACAAAGGGGATTGCACTACACCTATCAAAACCAAACATGGCATGACTTAACTAATAAAAATAAGAGTTATGGCATCTCAAAATAAGCCCAAAAACCCACTGAGATGGCATCCTAAAGGCCTAAGCATAGAGGCATGCACAATGGTCCACTTTTAAGGCATAAAACACCAACTCTTCAAAGCATTGAAAGGATGACAAATACAAGTGTATGGCTACACTACATGGACTGAAATCACATATGAAATGATTCCAAATCATGAAAATGGTCGAAGCAATGCATGCTAATGACTTGGACACTCAAAGCTAACAAGCTAGATTGAACCATGGCTATACAAAATAGTGTATGCATGAGTAAAACAACATGGAATAGAGCTCAAGCATCGTAAAACATGACTAAAAGCTTCTTTGAGTTGAGCCAAAACATGCAAGAATGATGATCCAAATGCAAGGTGCATGTCAAGGCAATAGAGATGATTACACTACAAGTGCATGATGCATATAAGAGGCTATCAAACAAACCTTAGACAGAGGTATAACATGGCAAAATAACACCAAATACTTGCTGAAATGGGGCCAAAACATGCTAAGCAAACATGCTACTATTATGAGCCATTTATACTAGCAATCAAGACACGAGGAAAGGGGGGTGTCCCTCTCCTATTCAAGACTCTAAAACCACCTTTCCACCACTGAAATCCAGAGGATTTTCAGTGGTGGAAAGGTCATGCAAAGGCTAGAACAAGAGCCAAAAGGGATGGCTCAAAATAAGGCCTAACAAGGCCTAACAGAGAGTAGACTACCCCCAACTAAAAAGTGACCTTAAACAAACATCACAAGCATAAAAAATCAGAACTTTTTACAGTAGAAAGTTAAGCTCAAATCAGCATGCAAGTATGGCCAAAAGCCTAAGAAAAAATGGGGAATTAAAAGGCTAGAATCTCACCCTTGAAGAACACCTTCAAGAACACAACTCCAGCAGCTTTTCTGAGCTTAAACCACTCTAAAAACTCTAAAATCAACTCCTCAGTACCTCAACAACAAAAGGATGGTGTTCTAGTAAGTGTTTGTGTGCAATAGTGTGAAGATTTTACACTTTTGAGCACAAACAAAGGTAAATATGGAGAGAGAGAGGAAATATATATATAGAGAGAGATATAGAGCTTGTATATCCAATTCTCAGATCCTCTAGAAAGGGAGGGGAGGCTCCCTTCTTATAGAATTTCAATTCTCAAGCTTGTTCAACAAGCTTGAGTCTTGAATGCAATCCCTCCATACACGTGTATGGAGGATGAGAATTGTGCCCACCAGCTGTCACAACTAGCACAAAATATTTGTAAAAAGGTAGATGGAAAGGTCTCGGCTCAAAAATATGGCCAATCGACCAAGAGTGCCGATCGGCAAACACTTATGGCCGATGGCAAGAAAACATGGTCGATGGCGCAATGCCTTAGCCGATGGGTTGAGGGGATGGCCAACAAGCCACCCTCTTCCCTCAGAAGCAAAAACACAAGTCCTTGGTCCACAACCAAGTACAAAACAGACAAGTTGAGAGATCCTAAGGAAAAGCGCGCAGCCGAGACCTTCGGGAACTCAAAACGTACACGAGCATGGATGATCACCGAGTGTTCAAACAATAACGTCCAAGTCTTGAGGACAGTCAAAAATGTGGTGTCTACACTTAGCAACTCAACCCGAACTATATCACTCTCTGCCCCCAAGAATGTAGCAAGAAAGAGACCACACGGGTCACAAACCGGCAACAAAGCCCTATCAACCCGATCTCCCAAAAAATAAAAGGGGTCATTGCTCGAGGTACACACAATAACCCTCTGACGGTAACAGTCTATAACAGCCCGATACATAGACAACCAATTCATACCCAGTATAACATCAAAACTCAACATATCAAGCAAAGCAAAAGAAAATGGAAGTCGACGACCGATAACCTCTATATCACAATCCGACATCCCTGTTCTAATACAATCTCACCTCCAACCGGTGACTCTATACAGAGTGGCAATGTTAACCGAGCCAACTCTAATCCCAATGCCGATGCAAATGCATATGAGATAAAGGAATGTGATGCACCCGTGCCAATCAATATATTGGCAATAGAATTGCAGAACAAGAAGGTACCTCTCATAACCAAAGGTGTTGGCACTAACTCTAGCATGGTAAGAACGTACACATGCCCAGTAGGTCTCTAATCCACCTGCTCCCCTTTTAAAGCATAAGCCGAATGTAAAAACTGAGCCGAAGAGGCTCCCAGAATGGCCCTCGAGGCCTGTACTGGCTGGTGACTCTGAGTCTGCCTCGATCCAGATGCACCAGGTGTACCACCCAACTGTGGACAGTACCTCTTCATGTGTCCTGCCTGTCCACACTGAAAGCAAGTCAAAGACTGCACCCTCCCCTAACTCTGGCTCGATGGGCGGATAGAAGACAAAGCAAACCGCTGTCCTCCCCCTTTCTGTGGGAAAGAATAGGACTTCTGACCCAACTGGCCACACTTGAAACAAGAAAATCCTCCCTGGACACCTCTCCTTGCCCCTGAACTCGACACTGGAAAAGTGGACCTAGACTATGCCCCATGAGACTGCTGTGGTGTAAAACCTCTCTGCCTCTTGCTGTCTCGGGCCTCACCCTGTATCTCTTGGCCTCTCTACTTGAAATCTCTCATCTCCCTCTCTTCAGCTCCTAACCGGGTTTCCATATGTGCCGCTGCCTCAACAAGACGGTTATAATCCCTCGTCATAGACCCGTCCACACAGTAGGTAAGATCATCTCTCAGTCGAGTCTCAAACTCAATATAACGGCGCTCCTCTATCGCCATAAGCTAAGGAGCAAATCTGGACAAACTAGCAAAAGTGGCCTCGAACTCCGCCACCGGTGTGCCAAGTTACTGTATGAGGTTATTGAATTGTTCCATCAACCTCTCTCTGACAGTAGCAGACAGATACTTCTCCTAAAAGGCGTTAACAAAAGCCTCCCAGGTCACCCCAATATGTCCTCATGCGTATTTCCACCACTGACCTGCTTCTCCCTTCAACTAAAAGGATGCCAAGGTCACTCTCAGAGCGTTGTCCTCAATGTCTAGCATCTTGAATGTCTTAACTATCTGCTCTAGCCACTTATCTGCCTTCAGTGGCTCCTTAGGATCTCCCACAAAAATATCTAGATTGGTTCGGAAGAACTCCGTTTTTAGCAGGAGTGCTTCTGTCTCTGCAACTGGGGCAGTTGGGGCCTGTGTTTGGTTCTCAACCCTCAGTATGTTCAGCGCCCCTGCTATCTCTCGTGCCAAAGCACCCATGGCCTATTGCCTAGCTGGCCCAGCCACATTTTCCTACCTTGTTCCCTCATTCTACACTAGAATCTTATCCGGTATTGGCATCTCGTGCCTCTTGGGCCTACCATGCCTACCACTGCCCATTCCGTGTCCTGACATCTTAATAAAGGTAACACTCAAGATTAGCACAAATCACAATTGTACCGAAACTAACTCACTCACATCCTAAGGCAATGGACAACAGTTAATTCATTTCACATAAGCACATGGTCATTTCTTTCTAGATAATGATTTTCCTATGACGTTGCTAGAGTTCCAATCATAAATAGCAGTAATCAAGTGCTCTTCTAACTAGACTTCCAAGAATTCACAGACCCAACCAACATCTCAGAAATCAAACCTCATACCCATATAATCACATAAGCATGTTATCGCATAGCACCTCATCATACACATATCTCTATCAAGCGAGATAAACCCACTGTGGTACTAACCACCCCTCTCACGTACCCAAAGTATTCGAATCCGGTACGCTCTAATACCAAATTGTAACGCCCTGAAAATTGGGCAGGATATATCTATTTATACAACAAACCTACCTGATAGAAAAACACATATATATAGCTAACTATTCCATACATCCATTTATATTTAATCCCAAATGCCAAATACATGTTGTTCACCTCTCAATGCCCCCATTCCAATCCCAAGCATGCATTTTATAACAAGTATGAAATGGAAGCCAAACAGATAATAAGTGCCCTACAGGCTTACAAATTTATCCAAGAATATTCTTGGTTACACAAAATGGAGTTTTAACTCAACACAAAGACAGCCCTAGGCTTATATTTAAAAAATAACCATAAAACAAAAATGGAGCCTCAGCTTCGAGTCCTCCCAAGTTAGTGCCTTGGCGGAGGCATATCACCTGTACTTGAAATGGTTTCCCTTATAGGGTGAGCCACAGCCCAGTAGAAATATACTACACAACATATGGACTATGACAAGACTAAAAAGGAGTATGCTCATGCCATGCTCATGATAAAGCAGTTATCTCTCTTTTCATAAAGCATGCAATGCTGAAATGCAACAACAAATATAAAACCATTTCCATTTTAAACCATATCTGTTACATGAATATACGCTCTGTGAATCTCTAGGTGAGTGTCTGTAAGTAGGCCCTAATGCACTTCTACTATCATTTTTACTAGTAAACTGGAAGGCTCGACACCTAACTGCGCGGTTCTACACCCCTTACCCAGATTCACCAAGTATTCATCTTTTCGCAAACAAATACATTTTCAAACAATTCTAAAAAACGGATACATTTCCAATGAAATGAATGTAATACAATGTCCAATGCAACAAATGAAGAATGTGGTTCAATTTACCTAAGTCTCATGCATTTCTACGACAATCATGGCTATCCTCCACTGATAGCCCAAAACAGATATTTCTAAACAGATATTTAAACAATTAAATTCTAAAAATTCTGATAAATACAATCTATTCCACATCTCATCAAATATGAACAACTACACTAGTTTTCATATCACAATCATGTCTGGTAACCTCTCAAGGTTCATTTCTAACTGTGTCGGTTTTATTCCAACAGATACATTAAGCAAAATAATACCGTTAATGTCCAAGAAAATATCATTTTCTTTCCAAACTCATTCTCCAAGCATTATTCAACTATGACATCCTATTTTGATCAAAAGCCCCAAAAGTTAAACATAATTCCTTTGTTTTCTTTAAAAATGCTCTTTTGGATGCAAATCGGTAAAAATTTAAAAACCGATCGAATCGAAGTCCGTTTTTGTTCAAATTTAAAACATAGCTCTTTCATAACCTTACCAACATATTCCAAGTTTACACTTTTGCAATTTGGGCATCAACTCTTTATTTTTCTCAAAATTTCTCTTTTAAGCAAATAAATCACAAAATTTTCAAAAATTCTAATTAAACTATATATAACTCTAAGCTCCATATAATCAAGTATAAGTGCATAAAGAAGTGTAGGAAAAATCCTTACCTCAAGCCAAGAAGCTTTCAAATTTTTTGGCAACAGAAATTAAATCTATTCGGAGCCAAATGATGCCTTTTCAGCCCTCTACGTTTTGATCCAAAGCACTAGAGGTCAAAAATGACTTACACTAGATCAAACCTATGAAAAAACCAACATTGGAACCCTTTTTCTTTTCTTTCTCATGGCAAGAACCCAAAGGTTGAAAGAAAAATCCTATTTGGTCACTTATATATATATATATATATAGTATAAACAAATATCTAACCAAATATCTAACCATATATATATATACACCTATATATATATACATATCAATTTAAAAATACATTTCAACATCTTTAATGACAAAAGTAAATATAGTATTTTCTCACCACAAAATATATTTTGTTTAATGGTACACACCGTAAATATTCACAACTCTTTTATGGTAATCTTAATAATAAAGCCACAACAATATTTCATGGTTACTAATAGGTCACGATTCAATCACTTGGGTCTAAAATGAATAGAGTTTAATAATTTAATATAAATCCCCAACTGCGATTAAAGTATAAATTCAATTTGATTCAACTTGTTACAACTATGAAAGTGATTCAAGTTGTGACAGAGTTACCTAAGATACTATTATTTTCTTTTAGTTACTCCGTGTATAATACACATCCATGTATATTTTCCCTTGCACTATCTACAAAAATTGATGGTACTTTGATTAATTATTTGCTTTCCATTGTTTCAATTGCTATATTTCTATAAATCAACTTCTAATATCTGATTTCCTCTTGCTGCAGTTCACCAATTTTTGACGTAGTTCATTAGTTTCTATAATGAAAAGTATTCAATTTTTTGATTTCTTTCATAATATTTTTCATTAAAGTTTTGATAAATATGTCATTTCTTTTCTCCCTCTAATCATTACTTTTCTCCCAAGTTTTAGTTCGCTACTTTCTACTGTTTTCATATTATGATGTGTTTTTTGTTGGTGGTCATCAATTTCTAGGTTCTCAATATAATCAAAGGTATAAACCCTCTCACACAATTTTTCATTATTACATCTGTTTCATTACTCATATAATTTATATAAAAGTTAAATTTGATGGTTTTTTACTTTTGTAGTTATGTTTTAAACAAAGCTCTCTTTCTATTTGCATAAAAGATAGAAGCAAAATGGGACTAATGAGCAGTAAACCATGATAAAAAAAAAATAGTATTGTTCAAACTTTTTGCTTTCATTTGCTTTTTTCCACTAGATTATATTGCTTAATCTTTCTTTCTTTCTTATGGAGCTTAGCAAAAGGTGTTGTAGTAGTCTTTGTAACTTTTCTGTGAGTGGTTTTGGTGAATGTTAAAGTAGTGGAATGAAATAGAATGGATTGCTATGACCTATGCATTGTACACTAGATTTCTTTTCCCCCCATAAGAAAGTATTGGCTTGGCCATTACATATTTTGGTGATTGTTGGGAGTATGTGTTGAAGATTTCAACCAAAGAGAAAATGTGCATAATGAGGATTAAAAAAATTGAAAAAAAAGAAAAGAAAAAGAGAAGATAAACATAGATAAATCTCTTCCTTATTTTTTTTGGTGAACACACATACTAGTCTTAGTAACAAAATAAATGCCTTTCTTAAGACAATATACGTTGGTAACTTTTGAGTTACTTTGGAAATAACTGTGTGCTAAGTTTTGGAATCCCTTATTGTTAAACTAAAAATTGATGTCTAATTGTCTCTTAAATTGATTTTTTTGCTCATATATTTTTAGGATTTATAAATTTACATGTTATTTAAGAGAAAACTAAAGTTGCAATTTCTTTTTTCCTCTCTATTTTTGTCTTCTCTTTTTTAACCTTTTGGAATATAAGGACAACAAAATCGTGGTGTAGAGCTTTTGTTGTCCCATTGTTCTTCTTGCCTGGTTTAGTTAGTAAAGGAAAACAAGTGTTTTCATTTTTTGTCAAGTCCATAGTAAAAGTAGTAAAACAAGACAAGGAAACATGTAAAGAAAGTGAGTTGGACTGTGTGTGATAGCAAGTAGTGTCTGATAAATGATAAATGCTTTTGAGCAGTTAGAAAGTTTATTACATACTATGTGACGTTGATTTGAAAATATTGAACATTAAGTATTTTTTTTTAATTAGATTTTTTGCTTTAATTCATCTAATCTAACATTATTATTAATTTTCATTTTTTTTTTTAAATTTCAGGTATCGATACTAGAATGGCTATTGAATGATTTTCAAATCCTTTTAACTTTGGCCAATTTTTAGGGTAACAATTTCATTTTTAAAATTATTTTTGTTAATATAATTGATGACTTTTTACATTAATCATCTTTGCAATAACTCTTTGATTTACCTACATTCAACCATTATATGAATGCGATGATTTTTGTTTGACAACTTATTTGGGTAAGTTGGGTCAAAGAATGGATTTTACTTGACTTAGGTTTGAATATGTACTATATATGCCTTTCAAGTTTTGAGCTTCACAAACAGTATGAGTGGCGGGAAGAAAAGTGCCTTTAGGCATGGGTGAAAAATATTGTTGAAATTATGCACCAATTATATAGATAAAATTATATAAGCACGGGTGAACCCAATTACTGTAATAAGGTAATTTTAATCTCGAAGTATTTTGATATATAATTTTTTGCTAATTTATATTTTTTTTCCTAATCCAATAAATGTACTAATCTATATATTTTTGCTTGCACAAATTACCATATTGTTGTGCATGTTCCTCAATGGGGATATATACAAGTTGATATAAAGACTTTTTGAAAAGTAATGAAGAGGAAGTTTGAGTAAACACATGTTTGAACACATATTATTGACGCATCTTTTGTAAAACATACACCCACTTTTTGTGAAGCAAACGCATCTTTTGTAAAGTTTTTTCCCACTCTTTTGTAAGGTATACATATATTATTGGCTTATGTGTATGACAATATAATATTTGTTTTGGTTATATGGTCATAATTTGATTGGCAGCAGTAGTACTAGCTATTATGCATTGTTTAGTATTTAATTTTTTTTTGAATTGCAAAGTACAAGTTAGTATGCATTGTTTGATATTTAATTTGTTGAGATTGCAAAGCATTTGTTGATGTGCTTTATGTGATGTTTAGTAATTTTTTTCTTTTTATTATACAATGTTAACAAGTATACAATAGCTTTGATTTCTGTATTTTGTTTAATGTTTATAATTTTTTTTTACTTGCTCTTATATTTTGAATTGCAATATTGGTAAACTTTATAAAACTTATGTTTTTTTAAACGCTATAAAACTTATATATTTGTTTCTTAATTTGCATTAAGGTTAAGGAGGGTTGTTATGTTATTTGAGTTTTGTACGGCTTGTGGTACAAGCAAAATTGTTATAAGTTCTTTAAAAAAAAATATTTCTTTATATTTTTTTAGTATCTTTATCACAAAAAAAAAAAAATGACACAGACTCCATAAATTTCAATATGATATGTATAAATTATAACTGTATTTTAATCTTAATATTATTTATATCGAGTCTTAGGTACAGACATACATTAAGTAATAAATATGCAGAGGTGTAACTTTTTTTGTATAAAAAAATTCACAGTAAAAATTGTACGGCACATTTTCAGAAATAATTTTTGATCTTCTCACTGTTTTGTGATTTTCCCCCTGTTTTATCCCTTTTTTTTTTTTTTTTTTTTTTTTTTGTGAAAGTCGCACCTCATCCTCCAAAAGTAGGAATTGAGTCAAAAACATCTTTAAAACACCAATTCATATTGTATGCTTTGCATTTCCTAGAATTAGGACTTTTTCCACTCCCAAATGAATAAACTATATTCTAACATGAAAACAACAGCATAGAGAGAGGTTCACAAAAATTCATGTACTTAGAAATTTCCGAAGAAGTTTCGGTTGTTTAGACGCCTCCGTTTTGGAAGAATTATTTAGTTTGATATTTTAGCTTTTTGGCTAATTTATGGCCATTTTGGTAAATTGGTTAAAAGTCAATTTTTTAATTTTTTGATTTTTTTTTTTTGTATTCCATCACCTCTCTAATTTTTACATATTTTTTTTAAAAAAAAAGTCAAAAAAAAAAAAACCAAAAAGCTAATTTTTAACCAACTTTTCAAAACACCCTTAGTTTAATTGAATTAGTTTCGTTTGGAAAGAATTTTTTTATAATTTTGTGAGAAAAAAAAATGAAATAATTATAGTTTAGATGTAACATTTTGAAATTGTTTGGAAAGAATTTTTTTTTGGTTTTTTAGGCTAAAATAACACGCAAAGGCAAAATAAGTTAAAATAATCAATAAAATAAAATATCACATCAAATCTATAATCATTTCATTTTTTTTTTGACAAATATCACATCCAAATATAAAAAAATTCAACACTATTCTCAAACACAACTATTTTAGTCTAATAAAATAGTCAAAAATTAAAATAGCCAACTTTCTAAACGGTTTACTTTTCAAACGCTCACTTTGTCTTTTTAATTTTTTTTTAATGTATTTTATCTTTTTATATTTATTCAGTCCATATAGCTCTGGTCAAATAAAGCCTTCCATATGGTCACACATACATATATTAACCAACTGCACAAGAAACTAACTTTTTTTAATTAAAATAAAAAGTTAAAAATGTTATTAAAGAAGTCGAAATTAAAAATTTATACAAAAAAATATTTAAAAAAATCAAAAAAACACTAAAAAGGTAAAATGACATTTTAATTTTTTATTTATTTATGAAAAACGTACCCAAAAAAAATAACGAAAAAGAAAAGATATCTTTAATTCTTTTTTGTATGATTTTAAAATTTGTTAACATTTTGACTTCTTTAATTTTTGACCAAATTTTTTTTTTTTGGGTCAAACATGACCGGAGAGGTGCCTTCTGGGACTCAAAAATTTAAATTAAAAAAAAAAAAAAAAGTGATTTATTAGAAAACAACAGTGGTCAAACAATAACAACCCAACCCTTTTCGCTTTCAGTTAAGAAGGTTTGACAGTGGCTTGACCAAAAATATTTGGCCACCTTTTGAGAATTGATCAACCCTCCCCTCAGTCAGAATTGCTTTCTAAGCATTCGTTTGGCAACTTTTTAATTTTTTTGATTATTTTAATTTTGGATTAAAAAGTTTCATTTGGAATAGATTTTTTGACTTTTTATTTTTATTTTTATGAGAGAAAAAATAAAAAATGATTATAGTTTGAATGAAATATTTTGTCTTATTAGGCTAAAAAGTATATTTTGTCTTTTTGTAACTATCCTAACCAAAACCTTATATGCCAAACAAAGCTCAAAGATGAAAAATCAAATTTCAATTCAACCAAAGTCCCAGTCCGAGTCTCTGCCTGAATTAATGCATCACAAACTATTATATGATTTATTTGTCTCATAAATTTTCATGCCTTTTATCATGACCAGGAATTAAAAATAAAAAAATAAAAAAAAAAACAGTATTAAAACGGGGGTGTTTGTGGCCTCCTAAAATATTATATGATTTTTTTGTTAATTGGTGAAAAGTTTTTTTTTTATGGGTGTATATGGCATAAAGTCTAATTATTTATTTGTTTTGATTATAAGGATTTGGTTAATAAAATATGTATGTGACAAGTACAAACTATTATTTTAAATGACTTTTTTCTTCTTCTTTTTGTTCTTCTTCTTCTTGTTCTTTTTTTTTTTTTATTTTTTTTTATCTATACTTTTTTCTCTTTTTTACAAATTGCCTATTGTTGCCGCTACCCATCTTCGCTTCTGGCAATTTGTTAAAAAGGTTGCAAAAAAACCTACAATTGTTGGATAAGTTGCTAGCCATGGACAACAGACAAATGGACACGTAGATAGATTATGTGGACATAGGTAAGTAGATAGGTGAACATGTGGACAGATAAGTAAACAAGTTAACATATAGATTGACAGATAAGAATATTATATTCTTTCAAATTGTTATTGTCCTTAACGATTAAAAATAATAGAGTTTGAAGGCAATTGCCTTAAGGATGTGTCTAGATATAGATTTGGGAAGGAATCACTTTCTTTTTTTTTTTTAAATTCTTATCCAAATCCAAATACACTTTAAAATTTTGAAAATTAGACTCCTGGGCACATTATATATATACTAGAAGTAACTGCACACACAACGCGTGCACATATGATCATTTTGTTTCAGAAAAATACGATTATAAATTATATGATTGAATTCAAATTTTGAAAATGGAAAATGAATTTGGAACAATTAGAAGTTGAGAGAATTGACCAAAAAAAAAAAGAAAAAATACTGAATTTAAGACTAATTACCCACGTAATTGCTATGGATGTATTTGAGAAAACAAAAAAATGAAATATAAACACCAAGTCTCATCTTGAGATATATAAATATAGTAGTATTGATAGATACAACATTGAGTGAAGTTAGAGCAATCCCCAACCATATCTGGTTGATTCATGCTGCATGGGATAATTTAATTAAATTAAAGTGCCAATATGCACAACCTTCAAAAAGTACATATATAGTGGGTATTAGAAAAGAAAAGTGTCAACAAAAGTTATTAATGTGATAAAAGAAAAGGGTAAATTATGTTAAATCCTTCAAACTATCAGCCATTTATACTTTATCTCTTAATGTTTTAAATTCAACAATTATCCTCTTTAAACTATTTAAATTTGACATTAAGTTCTTCTGTTAGTCATCTATTAGATATTTGGACAAAAAAATTGTCAAGTACTATCCACATGATGATTATGTTAAATTTTACAAAAAATAAAATATGAAAATTTGGTCAAAAAATTTAATATAATCATCATGTACATAACACTTGATAATTTTTCATCTAAATATCTAACAGACATGATAATTTTTCGTCTAAATATCTAACAGATAACTAGCAAGGACTTAATGTTCAAATTCAAATAGTTTGAGGAGAGTGATTATCCTAAGCAATTAGGTGGGCACTTATGCTCTAAATTAAATTATTTTTTTATTTTTTTCAAATCTCTCGACTTGTAATTTTATATTTTCAATTCAATTACAGAATTTACGATCTTATTTTTTTGAAATAAAATGATTATATGCACACACACCACTTAGTTAAATAATATGCAAGGGAAACTAGTGAATTTATTTAATTGGGATGCAAAAATTAATTTACCTTGATTTGATTAGACAACAACTGCTGTAATAATTTTTTAGAAAAAGCCAAAAAAAAAAAAAATAGAAAGAAAAAGTATGATGGGGATTGGAACTAGGTGTTTTTTTTTTTTTTTTCCAAACATTAAAAAAAAATCAAACTATTTAAAAAAATAACACAGTTTTTAAACTATTTAGCAAATTAATCCACTTTTTAAAATCGCATTTTCAAAATGCAATTTTTGTTGGGTATACCTCCTTATTGGAGTGTGGGACCAAATTGATTTATTAAAAGAGTTTTAATTTGGCTTGGTTTAGTATAATATATTTTTATATATTATATTTGAGGAGACCTAATTCAATTTGGGTACAATTAAGTTTGATTATAAACCCTAGATCCACAATATATTTATTCGTATTGTTTTGTCCCGAAGAAAAAGAGCGGCAGCAGCATACACTTTCTTCTTGGAGAGAGAGTGCTTGGGTTGAGAAATTCAATTGGCTGGTGCAGAAGTTTTTCCATCATTCGGGGCAGTCATTGTGTGGCTAATTTGGGTTCGTTATTTTGGATCTTCTTCAACTCTGGTTCAGAAGATTTTGGTGAGGTCTTTCCTCTTTGTTTATTTGTGATTATTTAGAATTCACCTAAGGGTGGTTTTTGTGAGACCATTGGTGTCTCGTTTGTAATCGTTTGGAACTTATTTGGTTGATAGTGGAATCGGATTTCGATCCCGTGGACGTACCTCACATTGAGGGAACCACGTAAAAATTCTTGTGTTGTTTTTGATTTAATTTTTCCGCATTAGTTTTTATTCCCATTGATTATTTACTTGTGGGGAATCACATCGATTTTCCCTAACAACTGGTATCAGAGCTTACGGTTTATTTGGATCTATTTATTTGTGTAAATCAATGGAGGGGAATGTGGGTCGTATGTCTAGCTTCAATGGAAGCAATTGGGTAACTTGGAAAACTAAAATGGAGGACCTATTATTTTGTAAAGATTTATATGGACCCATTGAGGGTGATTCTGGCAAACCCGAGGGTATGAAAGATGATGAATGGAATAGGCTTAATCGAAAAGCCGTTGGTGTTATCCGTCAATGGATTGATGACAGTGTGTTTCATCATGTCGCTACTGAAACTTCAGCACATGATTTATGGAAAAAATTAGAGGGTCTTTATGATAGGAAATCAGCCACAAATAAAGCTTTTCTGTTTCGTAAGTTGGTTAATTTAAAATATAAAGAAGGCAGCCCTATTCCGGAACATCTGAATGAAATAAAGAGTATTGTTAACCAACTTGCTTCTATGAAAATTGTTTTTGATGATGAGTTGCAGGCTTTGATGCTACTGAGTTCTTTGCCCGAAAGTTGGGAGACTTTGGTTGTGACGGTTAGTAATTCAGCACCTGATGGAGTTGTCACAATGGGCCAAGTTACTAGTAGCCTGTTGAATGAAGAAACTAGAAGAAAATCAGCGGGTTCCTCTCATTCGGAAGCATTCGTTGTGAGAGGCCGAAGCAAAACAAGGGGGAGGAGTAAGACTCCTCATGGTCGTGATCAAAGCCGTGACAAATCAAAAGATGGTTCTTTTTCAAAGAAAGATGTTGAGTGTTATTATTGCCATGAGAAAGGGCACATGAAGCGAGAATGCCGAAAGCTCAAGAATAAGGAGAAAAGGCGTGACAAAAGTGTGGACAAGAAGCAAGAAGACACAACGGCAGTTACTACCAATGCTGATCTCATGGTCGTTTGTGAAGATGATTGTATCAATTTTGTGGGCCAAGAGAGCAATTGGGTGATTGATTCTGGTGCTTCTTTTCATGTGACTTCTCGAGTTGATTTCTTCACTACCTATACCGAAGGAGATTATGGTTCTGTTCGAATGGGTAATGAAGGTTTGTCCAAGATTATCGGCATGGGTGATGTTTGCTTGGAAACAAATTTGGGCTGCAAGTTGTT
Organism: Camellia sinensis; assembly: GCF_055761805.1. Lineage (NCBI taxonomy): Eukaryota > Viridiplantae > Streptophyta > Magnoliopsida > Ericales > Theaceae > Camellia > Camellia sinensis. Next base: position 24,070,302 of record NC_138966.1, read on the forward strand.
GCTTAAAGATGTGAGGCATGTTCCCGACATTCGCCTCAATTTGATCTCTACCGGGAAGCTAGATGATGAAGGCTACAATAACAAATTTGGTGATGGAATATGGAAGCTCACAAAGGGTTCCTTGGTGGTGGCTAAGTGTAAGAAGACTCATACACTTTATTCGATGCAAGGAAAAATTTGTAAAGGTATTGTCAATGCACTTCAAGATGATACTTCTACCGAATTGTGGCACAAGCGGCTTGGCCATATGAGTGAAAAGGGGCTGCAAGTTTTGTTCAAGAAAGAGCTTCTACCCGGTTTGAAAGGTACACATCTTAAAACTTGTGTTCATTGTTTGGTGGGTAAACAACATAGAGTTTCTTTTCATAAAAATGTTGCTTCTAGAAAAGAAAATGTTTTGGAGTTGATCCATTCAGATGTTTGTGGTCCTTTAAAAGTTAGAACACATGGTGGTGCACTTTATTTTGTTACTTTCATTGATGATTATTCAAGGAAAGTTTGGGCTTTTTTACTAAAAACTAAAGATCAAGTTCTAGAAGTATTTAAGCATTTTCAGGCTATGGTTGAAAGAGAAACAGGGCAGAAATTGAAGTGCATCCGATCAGACAATGGTGGTGAATACATTGGGCCATTTGATGAGTATTGTCGCAGCCAAGGTATTCGGCACCAAAAGACAGTTAAGAAGACTCCTCAACAAAATGGAGTTGCCGAGAGAATGAACCGCACCATTGTGGAAAGAACAAGGTGTTTGCTTTCACAAGCTAAATTGCCAAGATCCTTTTGGGGTGAGGCATTGAAGACAGCGGTTGACGTGATCAATTTGTCTCCTTCCTATCCATTGAATGGTGATGTTCCAGAAAGAGTTTGGACCGGTAAAGATGTGTCTTATGAGCACTTGAGAGTGTTTGGTTGCCGAGCTTTTGTTCACATTCCAAAAGATGAGAGGTCCAAGCTTGATAGCAAATCAAGACAATGTATTTTTCTTGGCTATGGGCGTGATGAGTTTGGGTATAGATTGTGGGATCCGGTCGACAAGAAAGTCATTCGAAGCCGTGATGTTGTGTTTCTTGAAGACCAAACAATTGAAGACTTTGGCAAAGGTGATCAACCGGAGCCAAAAACTAGTGATCTCATTGGCATGGATTCATCTCCTTCATCTTCAGTTGATGATGAAAACGGGGGAGATGTGCAGCCACCTATTGAAGATGTAGAGGATGATGCTAATTCTAATGAAGTTGAGCCAGAAATTGAGGAAGAGCATCCAACTCAAGAACTACCACCACAACTTGAGTTGAGGAAATCTACAAGGGACCGACAACCTTCAAGAAAGTATCCTCCCAATGAATTTGTGTTGATTTCTGATCAAGGGGAGCCGGAGAGCTACCAAGAAGCAATTGAGCATACAAAGAAAGGTGATTGGAAAAAGGCCATGGAAGAGGAGATGAATTCCTTGCTTGAAAACCAGACTTATGATTTAGTGAAGTTGCCTAAGGGGAGGAAAATTCTGAAAAATAAGTGGGTCTTCAAATTGAAGAATGATGGCAAGAATCTGAGGTACAAGGCACGTCTTGTCGAGAAAGGCTTTGGGCAAAAGAAAGGTATTGATTTTGATGAAATTTTCTCGCCAGTTGTAAAGATGTCTTCTATTCGGGTTGTACTTGGCATGGCTGCAAGTATGAACCTTGAAGTTGAGCAACTTGATGTGAAGACCGCATTTCTGCATGGTGATCTTGAAGAAGAAATTTACATGGAGCAACCGGAAGGCTTTGTGGAAAAAGGGAAAGAGAAATTTGTTTGCAAATTGAAGAAAAGTTTATATGGTCTCAAGCAAGCCCCGCGGCAATGGTACAAAAAATTTGATTCTTTCATGATGAATAATGGTTTTTCTAAAACCACTTCGGACCATTGTGTGTTTGTGAAAAATTTTCCGGATGGTAAATTTATTATTCTTTTGCTTTATGTTGATAACATGTTAATTGTGGGTCAAGATTCTACCATGATAAACAGGTTGAAATTGGAGTTGAGCAAGTCTTTTGCTATGAAAGATTTGGGACCGGCAAAGCAAATTCTTGGTATGAAAATTGTTCGTGATTGCAAAGAGGGGCTGATTTGGTTGTCTCAAGAAAGCTACATTGAGAAAGTTCTTGAAAGGTTCAACATGAATAAAGCAAAGCCGGTTGGTTGTCCACTTGCGGGTCATTTCAAGCTTAGTTCGAATCAATGTCCTACAAGTGAGAAAGACAAAGAAGAGATGTTGAAAGTTCCTTATGCTTCAGCAGTTGGTTCTTTGATGTACGCCATGGTTTGTACAAGGCCGGATATTGCTCACGCAGTTGGTGTGGTGAGTCGGTTTCTCTCTAATCCGGGTAAAGAACATTGGGCAGCGGTAAAATGGATTCTAAGGTATCTTCGAGGGACTTCGAAGGTGTGTCTGTGTTTTGGGGATGGTAAACCGATGCTTGATGGGTTCACAGATTCTGACATGGCTGGTGATGTTGATTCTCGAAAATCTACTTCGGGGTATTTGATGACTTTTGCAGGGGGAGCTGTGGCATGGCAATCTAAATTACAAAAATGTGTTGCTCTCTCAACTACCGAAGCTGAATTTATTGCTATTACAGAAGCTTGCAAAGAAGAGTTATGGTTGAAGAAATTTTTGCAAGAATTGGGTTTGAAGCAAGAAAAGTATGTGCTTTATTGTGATAGTCAAAGTGCTATTCACTTGAGTAAAAATTCTACTTTTCATTCGAGATCGAAACACATTGATGTGAGATACCATTGGATTCGTGATGTGTTAGATTCAAAATTGTTACAACTCGAAAAGGTTCACACAGATGATAATATTTCAGATATGTTGACGAAGACTTTGTCGAGGGACAAACATTTAAAGTGTCGAACTTTGGCGGGTATGGTTGATGTCTCCACCTAAGTCGGTAGGGGGAGAATTGTTGGGTATACCTCCTTATTGGAGTGTGGGACCAAATTGATTTATTAAAAGAGTTTTAATTTGGCTTGGTTTAGTATAATATATTTTTATATATTATATTTGAGGAGACCTAATTCAATTTGGGTACAATTAAGTTTGATTATAAACCCTAGATCCACAATATATTTATTCGTATTGTTTTGTCCCGAAGAAAAAGAGCGGCAGCAGCATACACTTTCTTCTTGGAGAGAGAGTGCTTGGGTTGAGAAATTCAATTGGCTGGTGCAGAAGTTTTTCCATCATTCGGGGCAGTCATTGTGTGGCTAATTTGGGTTCGTTATTTTGGTTCTTCTTCAACTCTGGTTCAGAAGATTTTGGTGAGGTCTTTCCTCTTTGTTTATTTGTGATTATTTAGAATTCACCTAAGGGTGGTTTTTGTGAGACCATTGGTGTCTCGTTTGTAATCGTTTGGAACTTATTTGGTTGATAGTGGAATCGGATTTCGATCCCGTGGACGTACCTCACATTGAGGGAACCACGTAAAAATTCTTGTGTTGTTTTTGATTTAATTTTTCCGCATTAGTTTTTATTCCCATTGATTATTTACTTGTGGGGAATCACATCGATTTTCCCTAACAATTTTATGGTAACATGGCCACCTAAGGGTGCTAAATTGGGCATGTTGAAATCGCATTTTAAAAACACAAATTTATTTTGAAGTTGCATTTTCAAAACACAATTTCAACCTTGACAAGAAATTGTGCTTTTAAAATGTGATTTCAACATGGTGTGTGCATTTTGAAACTATGATATTTCATTTTGAAGATGTGATTTCAAATGTTGATATTGCATTCTAAAAAGGAGATTTCAATTGAATCGCATTTTAAGTAAATTTTCAAGAAATCATAATTTAGGAAATATGATTTTTTGGAATCACAATTTCAAAATAAAAAATAAAAATGATTGGTTTAATTTCATAATATATTTTTATTATTATATTTTTAAATAAATAAAAATTAGTTTAACACAAATAACCAAAAAAAAAAATTGAATTTGTGAAAATTATTTGTGCTCTTAGAAAAGATAAAATCTTGTGAAAGTAATGAGTGTTTTTATTTTTCATTTTTTTACTAAATTAGTTTCAAGGTTTTTTTTTAAATTTCTTTTAGAAATTAAATTCTCAAAACAAAGCCAAACGAAGTTGGTATGCGATTTCATGTTGTAAAATATTTAATATGGAAAAATTTTATTAGTACATAAATATGATTTCATTAACATATATACATTTCATTAAATAGTTAAAATAACAAACTTTTTTATTTTTTATTTTTGGCGAATTATACTAGCCGTCTTTATAGTTTGGGGGTTGTATCAATTTGGTCCCTGACTTTTCAATTGTGACACATTTGATCATGAATTTTGAATCTTATTCCAAATAAAGACAATTGAAGATACCATTGTTTAATTTCAAGGGCAAAATTGTCAATTTAATAAAATATAAACTAATTTGATAAAAATAAATGTCAAAAAAATATTTTTGAATTTTAAAAAATTATTTCTACCCACCAAAGATAAAATTATGTAAAATTGATAAATCTTTTAGATATTTATTTATTTTTTCAAATTAATTTTTATTATGTGTTTTGATGATGATCATGCAATGGGTGATTGTTAGGATTTTAATATGTAATCGGTATATTTAATATATGAAACGTTTTTTGTTTTGGATTTTTTTGATTTAATGAATTTGTTTAATAATGGTATCAAAATTGTCATCATATTTGACTTTTGAAAAAATAGAAGCTAATTTAATGAAAATAAAAACAACCACTCATTACATGATTATCATCCAAACACATAATAAAAATTAATTTTGTAAAAACATAAATAAATAAATGACTAAAAGATTTGTTAATTTTACATAATTTTATCTTTGAATAATTTTTAAAAATTCAAAGTATTTTTTTGACATTTATTTTTCAAATTAGTTTATATTTTATCAAATAGACGACTTTGCCCTTGAAATTAAGTAATGGTATCTTCAATTGTCCTTAATTGGAACAAGATTCAAAATTCAAGATTAAATGTGGTACAATTAAAAGTTAAGGACCAAAGTGGCACAACCCCTAAAGTATAGAGACTGTTAGTGTAATTGGCCCTTTTATTTTTATGTAATAAAATCGTATGAATTTGGATTATGTACAAATACAAGCTTGCTATATTAACTATTTTTCAACATAGAATTACATCTTGAAATTGTAATTTCAGTATTTTGCTTTTGCAAATTGTGGTTCGGTAAAATCATGTTTCCTAAATGAGGATTTCTTGAAAATTGATTTAACTAAAATCTCATTTTCAAAATGACAGATCCAATCTTATGTTGAAATTACGACTCAAAATGAGTACTGAAACATCATTTTTGCATTAATGTTGAAATTATGTTTTGAAAATGGAATTTCAAGACACTGTTGAATTACGTTTTGAAAATGCAACTTTAAGATAAACTTGTATTTTCAAAATGTGATTTCAATATAATCACATTGGCAACTTTATGTGGCCAGTCGCCATGAAAGTGTATTTTAAAGAAGTGATTTTGTCATAAAATTACATTTTGAAGATGCAATTTTAAAAAGTAAGTTAATTTGTTAAATAGTTTGAAAAGTATGTTTTTTCTGTACATTGTTTAATTTTTTAGAATATTATGAAAAAAAAAAAAACTCTTGGAACTAGGGGTGGGAATTCCCGACACAACAAATATAACACGACTTGAACCATACACAAAGTTAGCAAGTTAGGGTTGAGCATTTTCCGACACGAACATGTATATAACACGACCCGTGAACTTCGTATTTGGATTGAACCTGTGAAATCCGATAATGACATGTGTAACCTGTTTATTTTAACATGTAACCCGTTAACACGGACACGACTTACAACCCGAAAATGACCTAATTGTAACCTATGTAACTTTATATATAGATAGATATTTATATTAATTAATTGAATATATAGCATGACCTTTTTTGTTCTCTTGATTTTTGTTTTTTCTTTTCTTTTCTTCCAAACAAGATTTTTCATGTTTGCTTCTCTTTCTTTAAAACAGGTTTTTTTTGTTAGGTCAATCATGTCGTATCATGGTAAATAAATAGGATTAAAAATTAATTGTATCAATCATGTCACTTACGGGTTGACACGCTTATTAACAGGTTGTGTTATTATTTACATATATGACATGTTTATTAAACAAATCGTGTTCATGTTTATACTTTCGACACACAAAGCTGATACGACACGATACCCACCCTTAATAGGAACCGACTATAAACCAAAGAAGAGAAAGTGTCAATCACATCCATTGAAGCCTTGATGATTTGATCCAGCTGAAAATTGTCATTCCTATTCACATTCTTAGAACTTGACCAAATTGTATATTGGTGGAACAGTTTAAAAAAATTACATTATATATATGAATTTTTTGTGTGTAAATCTTGCACAAAAAAAAAAAAAAATAAATAAATTGTGTTAAACACTGAAAACAAACCTTACTCCAAATACAAGAAAACTCTTGTACATATCACTAATTCCATAAACACTTATCGAAACAATATCCACAAACATACAACAATTTAGGAAGCTTTTGTCAGTTGCCAAAATTATCAAAACAATAAACGTTAGCTGATAAAAGCCACCTGAAACAATACTATTTGTTGTCATTGTATTTTTTCCATTATCAAACACTACAACAAAAAAGTCTTTGGTGACGAACTCATTTTGTCTCCAAACATCAAATTTTCGTCACCAAAATGGTCTGCAACGAAATAATTTTATCACCACCTTCGTCGCCTATACGTTGTCGCTGAAAGTAGCTAGTGACAAAAAATCGTTTCGTCGCCTATTTTTCATTTTTGGCAATAAAATTTTTCATCTCTAAATGTTGCATTTTTCGTTCTCTATAACATCAATTTCATCACTAGAATTAGATAATATTTTATTTTAATTGTTTTGGCCACGAAATATTTCATCACCAAATATGAAAATAGAGGTTTTAGTGACGAAAAGTATCCTCACCAATGATATAGATTAAGGTGACAAAAAAATTCGACACGAAAATGAGTACAGAACAAAATTCTTCAATGACAAAAAAAAAAAAATTGTCGCCAAATATTTCAATTTAGTGACGCAATATTCAACAAATGTGGCAAAATTATTCGTCATGTTGTTTGAAAACTAATAGCGACGGTTTTTTATTTTGTCGCTAATAATAATTAAAATTTTTAAAAATGAGAATAATATTTTCAATTTTTCTTTTCACTAAAAACTCCCCACGCATTTTAATAACATGTTCAATAAAATATCTATTATAAATCAATACAACAATCAGTTCATTTTAATAAACTCCACAGTCGAAATGTCTCATAATATTCACAAACATACAATATCAACTATGAATTACCAAACAAGTCTCTTAATATCCACAAAAAAAATGTCTACTAATATCCACAAAAATATGATATCAAGTGCGGATTACCAAACATGCCCCTTAACACCCACAAAAATATAAAATTTACAGCGCAACCAAAATACATGTAAGGTAAAATTATCAAAAACACAAAATGTGCAAGCTTTTGCTCTCCAAATTTCCAAACACATCCATATCTAATCTCCAATCTGCAACAAAACAAAACAAAACAGAAAAAAAAAAACCAAAAAAAAAACCAAAAAAGAAAACAAAAAGAAAAAGAAGACAATTATTATCTTATCAATCAAATATATAATTTAACATTTTTCAAGCCTAAGTGTTGAAAAAATGTATTTTCTGACTTAGTTTTCAAACTGGGAGTCCCTTGCTAGTTTCGTAAATTTTCACAACTTACATTGATCCCTCCCGAGGTGTTCAGGGTGTTCCACAGGCCTTCTCGTGACTGTTTCACGATTTTGGCCCCCGATGACCTATTTTCAAGCCTAAGTGTTGGAATGCATTTTTCAAACCTGGTGTCCCGTGCTAATTCCGTAAGTTTCCATAAGTTACATTGGTCCCTCCCAAGGTGTTCAGGGTGTTCCCGGGCCTTCTCATTGCTATTACATGATTTTGGTCCCCGATGGCCAATTTTCAAGCCTAAGTGTTGAAAAAACGTATTTTTTTACTTAGTTTTCAAACCGAGAGTCCCATGCAAGTTCTGTAAGTTTTTACAAGTTACAATGGTCCCTTCCGAGTTGTTAGGGGTGTTCCCCAGGCTTTCTCGTGGCTGTGTCACGATTTTGGCCACCGATGGCCTATTTTCAAGCCTAAGTATTGGAAAAAAATACAATTTTCTGCTTAGTTTTCAAACCAGGAGTCCCGCGTTAGTTCCGTAAATTTCCAAAACTAACATTGGTCCCTCTAGAGGTGTTTGGGATGTTTCTCGGGCCTTCTCGAGGCTGTTTCACGATTTAGGCCCCGATAGCCTATTTTCAAGTCAAGCCTAAGTATTAGAAAAGTACATTTTTAAACTTAGTTTTCAAACTGGGAGTTCCATGCTAATTCTGTAAGTTTCCACAACTTACATTGGTCCCTCCCGAGGTGTTAGGGGTGTTCTTAGGCTTTCTCATGACTTTTTCACCCTGGGCCTTCTCATAACTTTTTCACGATTTTAGCCCCTGATAGCCTATTATCAAGCCAAGTATTAGAAAAGTGCATTTTTGGATTTAGGCCTCGTTTGAGAACAAGCTTTTTTTAGTAACTTTTTGACTTTTTAGCTAAAATATGATGTAAAAAAAAACTAGTATGTTTGGGATGACTTTTTGATTTTTTACGAAAGAATGTGCAAAAAGCGTATTTTTCTACATAGTTTTCAAAACCGGGAGTCCCGTCCTATATCCATACATATATTATTATGAGTTATGAAGATGTATTAGATATTTAATTGGTTATGTTTCTTTTTCTTTTTTCTTGATGTTGCATTTCCATTTAACATTCAAATAATGCTACAATAAATAAAACAATATACATGGGTTTTCAGTAGATTCACCTGCAATCTCTACCAACAACCCATACAACAAATATAACATATCCGAGTTTTCAGTAGGTTACCTCTCAACCTCTTAAGACCATTATGGGTTTTCAGTAGGCTCACCCTTAACCTCACCCACGTGTGTGATTATGTATATGCGTGTGTGTATATATATATATATATATTGTGGGGATATATTTTCTGAGTACCAACACGTGGCATGGTGACGCCGACGTGTTAGCCGAGGTGCCACGTGTCGTGGTAGTTATGCCGAGGTTATCTCGACGAGGCCGAGGTTATCTCCGAAGATATCGGAATCCGAGATAAACGGATAAGGGACAAGAGTCCTAGAGTAAAGAGAAGACTTAGCCAAGATAAGGATAAAACTCTTAGGGAGTTTATCTTTATCTCATGAGGAGTCCAAAGTAAGTACTGAATTGGAGTCCATAGAAGTCAGGCTTCTAGTGGGACTGAGAGGGAATTAACTATAAAAGAGAGGCACCCCGTGGGTCTAAAGTACGCAATTTATATTTTGAGCAGTAAGTATGGCAATTGATTATCTTTGAGAGATATACTGACTTGATCATCGGAGTGCCCCCGGGTGGAAGAACCACCGCCGGAGCCTTTTCTTTCTGTTACAGGTTAGCTGAAGCCATCTATTCTGCCGGTGCTCTCCAACTGATTACTAAGCGGGCAGTGTGGTCAGATTTTCACCCATACAATTTGGAGTCGTCTATGGGAAGTGAGAAGAATAGATGGCCAGTAACGGACAGAAGGAAAAGATTGGGGACGACACTCCTGCTGGGAATGGCAAACCAATCGATCTTGATATGGAAGGAGACAACCACAATGCTGAAACCCGTGACCAGGGTCACGGAGAGAAAGACATCGGCCAGGAGGGCGACACTTCGAAGAAGACAGACCAAGGCAAGTACTACAATGAAGATAACCTCCAGGTATAGAGGGACAGGTGCCTACGGAGGGATGAAGAAGTAAAAGAATTGGCAAACAAGTTGGCAGACCTACAGTCGGTCGTCAACTTCATGATGCAGAACAATGTTATGCAACCACCATACCCACTGCAGGACACGCCGATTCCAGCAACTAAAACCTAGAAGGGGGGAATGAAAACAATCCCCGAGGCTCCCCAGCATACCAGGAGCGGAAGGCACTCTCACCGACCTTCTAGGGAAGTCGGACGAAAGGAGCCAAGGCGAGAACAGTCCTGAAGAACGTGTCACATAAAGGATCTAGAGCCCAAAGAACATCGGCACGTTCAAGGGCAAGTACTCTGCTTTGACACAACCCATGGAAAAAGATCGAAACGGGCCCACCACGAGGCCGAAAGTAGTGTGCCAAAAAGGTTGAAGTCCAGAGATAGCCGAGCTCCAAGAAGGAGTAAAGAAGACTTGAGGGATTACCTCAAAAGGAAGCAACAGAATACTGAAGCCGAGGTAACTTCCCCGGTTAAGCCGAGGACACCCTTTTCGGTAGAACTGGACAAATTTGAAGCACCAAAGAGATTCAGTATGCCGAGGTTCCAAATATATGATGGTAAGTCAGATCCCAACTTTCACGTTGGACTTTACCTGAATTCAATGGCATTATATAGTGGGAACGAGCCATTGCTCTGCAAAGTATTCCCCTCATCCTTTAGGGAGATTGCATCAGATTGGTTCCATAAACTATCGAAGGGAAGCGTAAAAACTTGGGAAGGCCTGGCCGAGATGTTTGTGGCCAGGTTTGTGACGAACAAATTACAGCCCTTGAGGGTTGACGCTTTAATGGCTCTAAGAATCACCAAGGATGAAGGCCTGAGGGCCTACGCAAAGAGGTACTACGAGGTGTTCAATCGAATACCTGAATGCAACCAAGAAGTGGCAATCGTGTCTTTCAAGAACGGCCTGAAAGACGATTGCCCACTACGGAAATCTTTGGTAAAAACATTGCTAAAAAGCATGGAAGAACTCATGGCACGAATCGAGAAGTACGCTAGAGCCGAGGAGGATACATCGGGAAACAAAGAGACAAAGTAGGAAAAAGGAAACGGCTCGCCGAAGCGGGGCCGAGGTAAAAGAAACGAAACTAAGGGCTAAACAAGCGGTAACGACTGTGTTCCGAATCCCTATCCACAAAGTTCTGGATCAAATACGAAACCAACCCTGTTTCAGGGCACCGCCTAGAGCACCAGGGGAATTTATGGGAAGAAACGTCGGAAGACGTTATGCTTACCACAACGAAGAAGGGCACCCAACTCAGGGTTGCAGAGCCCTGAAAGCACACTTAGAAGACTTGGTGAGGCAAGGCCTTCTGAGGGACCTTGTCGATGAGGCCAGGATAAGGGAAGAACAGGCAAGATTGCCTCAAGCACCAGCAGCTCCGCCTCCCCCAGCACAACAACCACAGGCAGGAGGACCACGGGTGGTTAACGTAATTCACTCAAAGGTGAATGAGAACGACATACGAGGGGAGACCCAGAAGGTAAAACACCTACAACACGTGAACCAGGTCAGACATAAAAGACCTCGGCCTGAAGATTGCAAGGGACCGACGATAGCCTTTACTGAAACTGACCTAGAGATGGTCCAGCACCCCCACAATGATGCCTTGGTAGTATCCCTCCAAGTTGGGGAATGCCAAGTGAAACGCATCCTAATTGATCAAGGCAGCTCTTGTGACATCATGTATGTCAGATGCTATAAGGAGCTCGGGCTTCATCCTGACAACCTGGAACAATCCAGCGGCCCAATGGTCGGCTTCAATGGAATGCCGACGTGGCCACTGGGCGCAGCAAGCGTGGAAGTACAAGCTGGCACTAAGAAGATCAAGACTGAATTCATGGTGATTGACACACCCTCGCCATACAACATCATCTTGGGAAGGTCATGGTTGCATGCAATGGGGGCAGTTCCCTCAACGTTGCATCAACTATTGCGGTTCCCAACAGAGCATGGGATTGAAGAAGTCAGAGGAGATCAACTGCAGGCAAAGAATTGCTCCATGGCAGCAATGAAGTCTACCTGCAGCATACAAGAGCCAATGAAGGCAGAAATTGAAGATGAGGACGTGGAAGTCCTAGAAGACGTCGGCAAAGAACCAGCCGAGAAGAGCGAAGAGGCACTAAAGAAAATCCTCGTCCGGGATGGGGATGAAGAACGCTTCTTTCTTCTCAGCTCAGGCTTAGCCGAAGAAGAGGAAAAAGAGTTGGAAACTTTTCTAAGAGCCAACATTGAGGTGTTCGCTTGGACACCTTACGAAATGCCTGCCATTGACCCTGAGGTCACTTGCCACAGACTGAACGTCGACAGGTCGGCAAAACCTGCGATACAACGAGCCAGAAGACCGACGTTGATGCACGTCGAAGCAGTAGAAGAAGAAGTAGACAGACTTCTGGAGGCTAGGACCATCCGAGAAGTTCACTACCCGACATGGCTATCCAACACAGTAGTGGTAAAGAAGAAGAACGGTAAGTGGAGGGTCTGTGTAGACTTCACCAGCCTCAACAAAGCCTGCCCCAAAGACAGCTTTCCTCTACCCAAGATTGACCAACTAATAGATGCTACTTCAGGGCATGGAAGAATGAGTTTTCTAGATGCCTACAGGGGGTACCACCAGATAGCTATATACCCTCCAGACGAAGAGAAGACAGCGTTTATCACCCCTAAAGGGCTGTACTGTTACAAGGTAATGCCCTTTGGGTTGAAAAACGCAGGAGCAACTTACCAAAGGTTGGTAACCAAGATATTCAAACACCTAATTGGCAAAACGGTAGAAGTCTACATCGATGACATGGTCGTGAAGACCAAGGAATCTAAGGGTCATCTTGCCGACCTAAAAGAGGTCTTTGATATACTTAAAACATACCGGCTCCGACTCAACGCATCGAAGTGCGCGTTTGGAGTTGGATTAGGTAAGTTTTTGGGGTACCTGGTATCAAGAAAGGGCATTGAGGCCAGACCATATCAAATCAAGGCCATCCTGGAGCTAAAGAGCCCGCCGTCGGCAAAACAGGTTCAGATGCTTACTGGCAGTGCCGCAGCCCTAAACAGATTTATCAGCAGAAGCTCAGATAAGTGCATACCTTTCTTCAACCTGGTAAAAAAAACCACAAACTTCCTATGGACAGAGGAATGCGAAGCCGCTTTGGCCGACCTAAAGAAATATCTGACCACGGCTCCGGTCCTCTCGACACCTGAACCTGGGGAAGAGCTGTTTTTATACTTAGCTGTGTCAGAACACGCAGTAAGTACAGTACTAATCCGAGAATTCATGCTTGAAACCATCGAACATCGGGCTCCGTTGAGCCAGGATGAGCATTGTCCCAGCAAGCAAGGAGAATACCAGCCTAAGGCAAAAGAGCAAAGGAAGGAAAAACTCAGACCCTGCAGCATCTACATCGGCGACTCATTCAGACTGTTTGTCGATGGAAGTTCAAACCAACAAGGAGCGGAGGCGGGAGTACTGTTGATATCTCCAAATGGAGAAATAATAGAATAGTCCATCCGTTTGGGGTTCAAGGCCTCAAACAATGAGGCGGAATACGAAGCATTAATTGCAGGGCTAAAACTGGCAGTAGCAGCAGAAGCAGATGAGGTAATAGTTTTTTGTGATTCACAGCTTATTGTTAACCAGTCAACAGGAGAATTTGCAGCCAGAGACGTAAAGATGTCGGCATATGCAAAAGAGGTCATCAGATTGGCAGCCCTATTTCAGAACTGCCGACTACTCCAAGTTAGTTGAGATGACAACACCCACGCCGATGCGTTGGCTAACCTGGCAAGTTCAATGCAGACTGGAAAAACAAGAACAATAATGATTGACTATTTATCGGGCCCGAGCATAGAACAGCCGATCACAGAACAAGAAGCAATGTGCGTGGACTTGGGACTAAGCTGGATGGATGCAATTGTTGCATTCCTAAAAGAGGGAAAGCCCTCAAAAGACCATAAGGAAGCACATAAGATCAGATTGAAGTCGGCCAGATTCAGTCTGACAGCAGAGGGACATCTCTACAAAAGGTCCTTCACTGGACCCCTTTTAAGGTGCGTACACCCTTTGCAGGTTGAAGATTTCCTATATGAAATTTATGAAGGAATTTGTGGAAGCTATGCTGGGGGCAGATCATTAGCCCACAGGGCCATTACCCAAGGGTATTGGTGGCCCTACATGCAAAAGGATGCTGAAGCCTACGTAAAGAAGTGTGAACAATGCTAAAGGTTTGCACCCTTGATACATCAGCCAGCTGCTGACCTGAACCCAATATCCAGCCCTTGGCCGTTTGCCCAATGAGGCATGGATCTTGTTGGGCAACTTCCCTAGGCAACTGGGCAGAGAAAATACTTGCTGGTAGCAACAGATTACTTTACGAAGTGGATAGAGGCAGAACATCTTGCCAAAATCCGAGATGTGAACGTTAAGAACTTTATATGGAGAAACATCATCACCAGATTTGGGATTCCAAGAGCAATAGTTGCCGACAACGGAACACAGTTTGATAGCAAACTCATCAAGAACTTTTGTGCGAAATTCAAGAACAAGAATTACTTTTCAACACCAAGTTTTCCCCAAAGTAATGGGCAAGCAGAAGCATCCAACAAAGTAATTTTGGATGGAATAAAGAAGAGGCTGCAGACAGCAAAATGAAAGTGGGTAGACGAATTGCCTAACGTACTTTGGGCATATCGGGCTACGCCGAGAAGATCAACAGGGGAATTCCCCTTTGCCATGGCTTATGGCACAGAAGCAGTCATTCCACTGGAAGTCGGCATCCCAGGGATCCGAACCTAGGGAGTTGAGAACGGGACTAATGGCATACTCTTAGCCCGAAATTTGGATCTTTTGGAAGAACGAATAGAGAAAGCTGCAATTCAGCTCGCAGTATACCAGCAACAGCTTGCCAGAGCTTACAACAAGAAGGTCAATCCAAGAGATTTTCAAGTCGGCGACCTAGTCCTGAGAAAAGTCGTCGGCAACAAGAAGGATCCCAGAGAGGGCAAACTTGGCCCAAACTGGGAAGGACCCTACAGAATTACTTCGGTATTAGGCAATAGAGCTTATCGGCTTGAAGACAACGAGGGCAAAGCACTGCCAAGACCTTGGAACACTTGTAATTTGAAATTCTTCTATCATTAGATGTGCATTATTTTTTGCCGATGTCATCAATAAAATCTTTTCCCTTTTCTTTAAACACATATGATTGATAAAGTTACATATTGGTGTTTTTGGAGACATGAATAATGAGAACCCAAGTAGAACTCAGGTTCACATTGGGGGCAGAGAGAAGACAGAGACACTTAATTCACTTGTTGAAATTTGTAGCAATTTACAAGTTAAAGTTAAGCTGAGATAGTTCTTTATCTTCACTTGTTGAAATTTGTAGCAATTTACAAGTTGAAGTTAAGCTGAGATGGTTCCTTATCTTCACTTGTTGAAATTTGTAACAATTTACAAGTTGAAGTTAAGCTGAGATGGTTCCTTATCTTCACTTGTTGAAATTTATAGCAATTTACAAGTTGAAGTTAAGCTGAGATGGTTCCTTATCTTCACTTGTTGAAATTTATAGCAATTTACAAGTTGAAGTTAAGCTGAGATGGTTCCTTATCTTTACTTGTTGAAATTTGTAGCAATTTACAAGTTGAAGTTAAGCCGATATGGTTTGTAGCAATTTACAAGTTGAAGTTAAGCCGAGATGGTTCCTTATCTTCACTTGTTGAAATTTGTAGCAATTTACAAGTTGAAGTTAAGCCGAGATGATTCTTTATCTTCACTTGTTGAAATTTGTAGCAATTTACAAGTTGAAGTTAAGCCAAGATTACTGTTTCTCTTCGCTTGTTTAAATTCGTAACAATTTACGAGTTGAAGCAAAGCCGAAGTTATTGCTTAAACACTTATAGCAATCTACAAGTCGGTTAAGCCAAAGAAGATGCTAAACACTTGTTCAAATTTGTAGCAATTTACAAGATAACGTTAAGCCGACATATGATCATCTGTTGAAATTTGTAGCAATTTACAGCTTGAGAAAAAAGCTAAGTATGTTACTTAAACACTTGTTGAAATTCGTAGCAATTTACAAATAGATTATTGTTTAACACTTGTTATGTTAATCCTTGTTGATCCCTGTTACAGTATATTTTAATCCTTGTTGGAATTTGTAGCAATTTACAAATAGGCTAGACCGAGATCACCGTTTAAACACTTGTTGAAACTCGAAAAAAAGTTTGCAAAGTTAACATTGAGTAGTATATGTTTCACACTTGTTAGAATTTATGAAAAGTTTGCAGGTCAGTATCTTGCCGAAGTAAAAGTTTTGCAGCTATTATACCCGAGGTATGTAACCCCGAGAAGATTGCACAAAGGAGGCAAAATATGAAAGGCATACAAAAAAATTCTAAGTATAGAATCAAACAGAGGCAGTCAAAGATAAGCCAAAAAAGAATGCAGTCATTCAAAGAAAGATAGTTATGTTAAAATATCCAACACAAACAGAAGGCACATCGGCCGTACAGAGAAGCTTCTACTGTCCAAGAAACAGAAAAGTACAAAAAACAAGAAAAGAGGGACATCAAAGTTATGATTCGTCAACTTCAGGCGCAATTTGAGATTGGACCTCAGCCGATTGTTGGAGAACTACCTTGGCTGATTCCTGAAGAGCTACTTCGGCAGTCTTTTCCGCCTCGATTTCGGCGTCAATCTGCACAAGGGTTTCATTAAGACTCTTTTCGGCTGGAGGAATGTCAGATGAGGCCTGTTCAGGAGTAGTTTCCTTGGCAACTGCATCACCATCATCATCTTGAGTCAGGTCCAAGACCTGCTCATTCAGAGAAGGAGACTTAGGCCCATCAGCCTCCTTGGATTTCCTTACTAAAGCCTCATCCTCACCTTCCTCCTCATCTTCAGACTCAGATTCAGATTCAAATTCTTCTTCAACTTGACTTGGAGGTGGAGGAGGAGGAGGGAATGGGAGAGGAATAGCTTCAGCCTTGCGCAGAGGTGAATCTTCAGGAATATTGAGCTTTTTGGCCAGGGACATCCAACCAAGGGAAAAGCCCCTGTTGCATGCCTGCCTAACTTGTAATTTGTATTCCTCTATAACGTCGGCCATTCCTTGGGCATAGGCTTTTTCGTCGGCTGCTTTGATTTCAGCATCTTTAGTGGCCAAGGCCTCCTGAAGTTCCATTTCGGCTTGGGCCTTTTTGTCCTCGGCTTCTCTCTTCTCGGCCTCGGCAACCTTCTTGATGGCCTAGCAGATTCGGCATTTTCTTTGGCTAGGGTTTGGGCTTTGGTGGCAGCCTCAGCCTGGTCTTCCAGTTTTTTCATTTTTGATTGAAGAGTTTTGTTCTCCTTTTTAAGGGCAGAAACCTCCCTCTTCATGTCGGCCAACTTTGCCATATTTTCAAAAGCTTGCATAAAGAGAGAGTGGACATGTTGAATAGCCGGAAAGAGCACAGGGCAAAAATTATTACAAAATTTTACAAAGTAAAAGAGAAGACAAGTTTCCATGTAAAGACACTTACTTGGACAGAACGTTGGAGCATAAAGGCATAGTTCTCGTACTCATCATCTTGGCATTCCGCTCAAGATCACCTGGGAGAAGTAAGGCGGTGCTGAGTGCTACGCCGACATTAATGTCATCGGCACTATCGCTGGCAAGAACGGGCTTATCTTCTAAAGTAATTTCAGGCGTCCAGAGGACTTTTGGTATTCTGGACCCCGAGGTCGTCGCAGACGATGACCTCGGTTTCTTTGATTGTGTGGACTCTGATGGTTGTGTCTCAGCAGACCGTTTTTTGGGAACGGAAGCCGTCTTCTCACTCCCTGCCAATTGTGAAATTGTCAGGGTATCCTCAGCCTCAACTTCAGTGGCTTTAGCCTTTGGCTGGGCTTTCTTGGTTCGTTTCAGCTTTGGTGGGGGCATGGTTTGCGTCGGCTGGGCATCGACGTCAACAGGGAGATCGGCAAGGAGATCTTGAACAACGGGCTTTAGGCGACCCATCTCAGCAGTTTTGACAAGTCTTCGCCGACGTTTTCATTCTTGTATTAGGACCAAGTATGGGGCCGAAGTAGATGGTTGATTGGTTGGGTCAGATGTTGACTCTTGGTCTGTTCGTAATGTAGAGGCGGTTTGAGTTGTGGCAGTAGGAGGAGAAAGGCTTTTCTTCTTTCTTCTGGGACGTCGGGCAAAATCGATTTGTATGTAGGAATAAAGTTAAGAAGAAGAGGTGCTTTTCTTTTGTGAACTGGCAAGTCCAGGAGTTTTTTCAGATCCTTACTGGGAACGTAAGATTGGCGGAAGTCTTTCGCTGGCTTGCGAACGTCTGCAAGAAGAAACAGACATTAGAAATAGATAAAGTATTGAAGACTTGTACAAAAACAACTAAGTATTGACGCTGGGCTCTTACCATTGCCCTCTTTAACTGATCGGGGAAGAGGGTAGAGATGGGTGTCCTCGTCTGCGCCAAACTCCCAATTTTTCGAAGCAATAACATAATCATTTCCAGCCCCCTTGTTGGAGTCTGGAAGGTCGGCTATGATTTTGAATTCAGTGGACCTCGGCTTGAGGTAATAGACGTAACCTTTTTCCTTCAGGTTAAGGGGGCACATGGTATAACAGTTGGATGTCGGCAAGGGTGATCCTAGCGTTCTCCTGCCTAACTAAAACTATGATGCCATTGATCACTCGATAAGAGTTTATGGCAAGTTGTATAGGGTTCAACTTGTAAAAGTGAAGAATTTCGCGAAAGAGAATGTTAAGTGGGAGCTGAAGTCCACACTCCGTAAAAGCAACTACAGGGAAGGGCATGGTATCGTCAGTAGGCATAATGGAGTCGTCATCCCCAGCCAACCTCAGATTGACGTCAGCTGGGATTCCGAACTCCTGCCTGAAGTACTCTAATTTCGTCGGGGTGTCAACCCTGTGCCTCCACATACCCAAAACGTCGGCCTAAAATCAGAGGGCTAGGTTTCAGAAAGAAGATGCTCTTAAGGGGTTATCGGGACCTCGGCGAAACCCTAGGTATATGCTGGTAAGGATTGTTTCAGTTTTTTCCTAAGAATTGATAGGTTCTATAGACAAATCCCAAACCTAAATCTATGGAGGCAAAGATTGAAAGAAAAAATTGAAGGCAGAGATCTGGCAAAGACACAAAAAACAGAAAACAAAGGCGAAGTTTCAGAAACAGGGATGGACTATCAAGAACATGAAGAATACGAGAAATAAAGGACCAAGATCAGTGGCAAAAATACAGTGAAGTTGTGCAACGGTGTGTATGTTCAAGATATAGGCAAGGGCCAAATCAAGGAGTAAACACATTCAGATGTATGATTCACAAAATTGATATTTGAGCAAGGCAGTAATAACAGGAGATTCCAGAAATGGTCAAGAATTGAAATCAGAAGGAACAGTTGCTTACCAGAAAAAATGAAGCCGATGTGAGGACTGCCGAAGTCAGTCGGTAGTTACAGATGTGGCAGAACGACGAAAGTTCCACCAGGAAGACAAATGCAGAGCTTGGAGCTTCAGCAATGGCGGATTCGAAAGAACGAGTTTAGAGAGAGAAACAGCAAATGCAATAGCGAAGAAATGAAAGAAGAAGGAAGTGTTTTGTCAAAAACCAAAAACGGTGGCAAAAGGTAATCAATGTGCCTGGAGCAGCGCATACGTCAGGCGACGTGCGCAGAAAAAACGTGGTTTATAGGCGCGTCACAAACACGGACCAATAAGGTAAAGACGCGTGAGAGAAACGATTGAGTAAATGATGCGTGACAGCTCACGCATATGAAGAAGTTCACTGGAATTCTTGTTCCGAAGAGAACATGTTGGCTTGAAATAAACGATCTCAGCTGAAGAGTTTGTAAGCCAATGTACAGAAAGAGATATCGATATAGGTTCCATCATCTCAGAATGCCGGGGTAATAGAACCTAGGGGGCAGTTGTGGGAATATATTTTCTGAGTACCAACACGTGGCATGGTGACGCCGACGTGTCAACCGAGGTGCCATGTATCGTGGTAGTTATGCCAAGGTTATCTCGGCGAAGCCGAGGTTATCTCCGAAGATATTGGAATCTGAGATAAACGGATAAGGGACAAGAGTCCTAGAGTAAAGAGAAGACTTAGCCAAGATAAGGATAAAACTCTTAGGGAGTTTATCTTTATCTCATGAGGAGTCCAAAGTAAGTACTGAATTGGAGTTCATAGAAGTCAGGCTTCTAGTGGGACTGAGAGGGAATTAACTATAAGAGAGAGGCACCCCCGTGGGTCTAAGGTACGTAATTTATGTTTTGAGCAGTAAATGTTTTGAGCAGTAAGTTTGGCAATTGATTATCTTTGAGAGATATACTGACTTGATCGTCGGAGTGCCCCCGGGTAGAAGAACCACCGCCGGAGCCTTTTCTTTCTGTTACAGGTTAGCTGAAGCCATCTATTCTGCCGGTGCTCTCCAGCTGATTACTAAGCGGGCAGTGTGGTCAGATTTTCACCCACACACACACACACACACACACACACACACACACACATATATATATATATATATATATATATATCAATGTGTAGAAGATACCTGCTCGTCAATTCCTGTCTAAGGCCTTTGAGAAGAGTCACCTTAAGATCAAACTCGATTACAAGATCCACAAAACCTCAGGACAAAACATTCAAAGAAAAACACAGCATAACTAATAAGTGTTCAAAGAAAAACATTCACCTAAACTTAATTATATTTAACATGAAGATTACACAAAAATTATAGTTGTGACAGATCATAAGCAAGTGGTAGAAGAAAAACTATCTTGGATTTTCATAACTGTTTTAATTTCCATGAGCACTAACATTCAATAAAATTTATAATACACAAAATTGAAACTCCTTTACCCACACTGTTTGTCTGGTTTTCCAATTTTTAGTACCCATTTTCTTTTTCTCTTTTCCAGTTCTCCTTTATTACCCGCACTCTTTGGAGAACAAATATGAAAATCATGAATTGATTTTTATTTGAAGCAGAATTTTCAACTTATAAGTATATAAATAGCAGAATTTTCGCATTTCTATTACTTAACCTCACAGCATACACAGTTGGTACTCCCCAGCTTAATAGCATAAATTTTGATCAATACATCATGTTTTGTATACTTTGTCCCAAAATGTGAATTGGGCCATTTTAATATTACAACACTCAGGAATTAAATAACTCAATGTGTTTAGGGTGTGTTTGGTAACGTTTACGTTTTCAATTTATATTTACAAAAATTTTATAAACTGGTTT
This sequence comes from Camellia sinensis, assembly GCF_055761805.1. Classification (NCBI taxonomy): domain Eukaryota; kingdom Viridiplantae; phylum Streptophyta; class Magnoliopsida; order Ericales; family Theaceae; genus Camellia; species Camellia sinensis. The sequence goes on from NC_138966.1 coordinate 24,091,476, forward strand.
TTGTTTATTTTTAAAAAAATATAAACTACAAACGCGTTTGGTAATTGACAAAATGTTTAAAAAAAAATTAAAATATAAAAAAAAAAAGCGAGAAATGGCAAGTGGTAGCAAGTGGCAACGGAAGACGGTGGTGAAAAGTGATGACGGTGGGTGGTGGGTGGGTGAGTGAGTGGGTGATGGCGGCAGGTGGTGGGTGGTAGCGAATGGGTGGTGGTAGTGGTGGTGGCGGGTGGTAGTGGCGGGTGGGTGGTGGTGGTGGGTGGGTGGGTGACGGTGGCGGGTGGCAACGAGTGGGTGGTGGTGGCAGGTGGCGGGTGGTGCTTGCAGATGAGTGGTGGATAGTGATGATAGGTGGGTGGGTGACGGTGGCGAGTGATGGGTCGTAGCGAGTGGGTGGTGGGTGGTGGTGGCGGATGGCGAGTGGTGGCGAGTGGTGGTGGTGGTGGGTGGGTGGGTGACGATGGCGGGTGGTAGGTGGTAGCGAGTGGGTGGTGGTGGTGGTGGTGGTGGTGGTGGGTGATGGTAGCAAGTGGGTAGCGAGTGGGTAGTGGTGGTGGGTGGCGGGTGGTGGTGACGGGTACGTGACAGGTGGCTAGTGGTGGCAGGCGGGTGGTGAATGGTGGTGGCAAGTAGGTGGCGGGTGGTGGGTGGTGGTGACAGGTAGGTGGTGAGTGGTGGTAGCAGGTGGTGGTAGGGGGTGTGGGGTGGGTGGTGGCGGCAAGTGGGTGGCAGATGGGTGGTGGCCGGTGGGTGGTGGTGGTGGGTGGTGGTGGCGGGTGGTGGTGGCAGGTGGGTGGTGAATGGTGGTGGCAGGTGGTGGTGGGGGGTAGGTGGTGGTGGCGGAAGATGGTGGTGGAAAATGGTGGCGGGTGGTGGCTAGTGTTGGGTGGTAAAAAAAAAAAAAAACTCAAAACTCAAAATGGAAACACATTTTTTGTGTTTTCATTTTTTGGCCAAATTTATAAACTGAGACCACTGATTTATAAATCAAAAATTTTACCAAACAAATTTTTATTTGAGTTTTTAAAATTTTTATAAATTTAAACAGAAAACTGAAAACGTAAGTGTTACCAAACGACTCCTTAGAAATACGTAAAATATCTACAAAATTTACTTAATGAAAAATTAAATTTGATCATTACTTTTAAAACATAGAATTATCTGATCTAAAATTGCAAGATTCACAATCTATTCTTCTTGTATTGTTCCAATTTTATTGGATGTGCCCAAAGGGAAAAGAGATTCAATATATATTCTTTCTTATGCGAACACAAAATTTAAGGATAGGTCATTTACAAATTTAACATTATTTTTCATTAGTCAACTCAAAATGAAATAACTCCATCTGAACAAGCAAACAGACCTAACTTTTTCAAGAAACCAACTTGCTCCTATTATCTACAGGTCACATAAATAAATACATACATACATATACAAAATAAGTAGGCTGCAAACAAACTGAGCGGTTACCAAACAACACAGGATTGGTTGTGTGATGGTTTGGTTTGTGTTCGTTTATTTAGTTAAGAAACCAAGCTTGAAATTAATAGCAAGCCTGAACCGCCAAGGGCCAAAGATTGGCTCACTAGCCTTGTGACCAAACTACAGTTTCAAGTAAACACTCTCATAAAACGGTTATTTGGGACGTTTTAAATAAGTGCATTTTTTGACTTTTTATGAAATATGGGTTGAGTTTGAAATTATATAGTAGAGAGGTGATGTGACTTAAATAAGATAATGTGACTTAAATAAGATAGTGACTTTTTGATTTTTTTAGGAGATGCCAAACCTAGCCTTGGGGTCCTAAACAATCCAAGCATATTAGGTTCCAAGAAACCAAATGACGCTATCCGGTTCTTTTTGTCTTCCTGGCATGATCTATTGTCTTCCTCTCTGGTCTTCCTTTCATCTATTTTCTTCTTTCATATTGTTTTCTCTGTTCTTATTCACCCCTAGCCTAGAGAAAAAAAAAATTGATTGTTGAAAATAGTCTTCACATGATTTCAGACAGCAACATCAAGGAAGAGGCTCCGGAAAATAGAGGTTCCTTTTTCTGTTCTCGTATCCTTCTTCAATGTTGGCACTTGGCATCATTGTTACATAAGAATGCAACTATGGAAAAAAGGTTTCTGGTTATGCTTGAATAATTTAAGATTGGGTTACCCTTCATGTTAATACTAACCATGCTGAGCACTAGCTAGCCTAAAACATAGGCTAGCTTCTTTTCCTTTCCTCCTTTATTTTATTTTATTTTTTTTTTTTTTTGGAGTTTGTGTGTGTGTGGGTGGGTGGGTGGTTGGGGGGAAGGGGGTGATGGGGATTAGAGGATTCAAGTACCTAATTTGAGTACGGGGTTGGACACATTGTCATATCCAGTAGACATGGGTACATTGAGAGAAATGTAAGAGTCTATGTAACACTGGGATGGACTTGAAAAAATTGCTTCCAGAAAGACAACTGGAAAGTTTGTGTAACATGTAAACTGCACCAGACACATCAGGTAATTAAGCTAAGTAAATTTCAAAGACAATGACCAATGCCCACCAAATATTTTCCAAATGGCATTGTTGAAACTAATGACTGATATCTGCACGTGAAGATGGGTTTAAAGTCAAGTAACAATTACCATCAACAGCATCATGTGAGGTTGGTGAGTGCCCGCTACAGATAATCCAAAATTGAAGTCGTTCTTTGGCAATCTCCTCTTCTACACCATGGACTTCAGCTCTTCTCCAAAAATACATAAGCCATGCCTGTGCAAGTTAAATGTGAAATTAACAAAACAAAAAATGCCATCAGGATTAGACATCAAGTTTAAACTAAGAAAAAGTTGCACAGAAATAATATCGTAAAAATGAAATTGTGCATAAAACTTGATGACAAGGCATGCTGAATTTCCAAATCCTTGGCAAGGCTGGAGCTGGATGGAACTCGCAACTTCAGTTTCAGAAATTTACTCTCTTGGGATACCCAGTTGAGATTCAAATTACTTCTGTCATTCATAATTGGGGAAAAAAATATAATTGTTTCTATACACCAAAATAAAGAAAATAAATTCACAAAATAAAATAACAATAGATTGTGGCCCCATAAAATATGTAACTTTAGTAAGCCACTGTAATAGTCACAGAGAACTTAAAGCAATTAATTCTCAAAATCCAAGAGAACAAAATTAAACAAGAGCACCTAGATAGAGAAACTTCATGAGCAGTAAAGCAACTTGCTGACAAAAACCTCATTAATGTTGCATGATATATATTTTAGTAAGCTGGACCTCACCTACAGCCTACATGGTTAACCTTCCAGGTCAATTTTGCACATAACTCACTTTTAAATCGAGTTGCACAAACACAAGAATTGATGGATTCATGCAACTCAGTGAAAAATTATACGAATGTGTTGAATTTAACACACTGTAGAGTTACAAGCATAGTTCACAAGTCTCGGTAATCAATAGTGACCACCTTTTACGAGAGAGTAAAATCATATAAAAAAGCTACCTGACAATGATCATCTGTGAGATCCTGGGAAGAGTGTATTATTTGATATAGATCGATATCCATAAGTTCATATGCAGTATACACATCACTGAACTCATCTTTCTCTGGTGGCCGTATGATATCCTTAATTTTAATAACCTGCACAATAGTAGTATGTCACATCATCTCAAACTCATAGCAGAACTTAAAAGCATCCAGAAAATAAGGGTCTGACATTTATTCTCCATACTCTCCTCTGTAAATCTTGAATTTATTTATCACAACAATGGCTAATGCCTTTGTTGACATAATTGATCACGTTTTAAAATAGAAACTAAACACAAACATTGGCACGAAATGCAGCAATTTATGATTGCATAGCTTGTAGAGGAGCTGTAGAAGATATGTGACCCCAAACAACTAAGCAAGTACTATAATTTATGTAAAGTTGTGATTACATTCTCATGATCCATATGGCAAAACTAGGGGTGAGCAGCGGATATACCGATCCGCCAAAACCGACCGAACCGAACCGATCCGCCGCAATGTGGACGGATGCGTGATGACGAGCGGACGGTTGCGGATTGATCTTCTCCAATCCGCCAATTTGGCGGACGGATGGCGGATTTGAGATTTTTTGGCCGCAACCGAACCGCCAAACCGCCAAATCGCGAGCACCCCTAGTACTTTATAAGACTTTGTATTTTCAATTTGTTTAAATATTATGTTTGTGTTTTCAATTAAAAAAGAATTTAAATATTCTGTTGAAAAAAAGTTTTCAACTTGAATATATTTTTTGAATTGAAAAAAATAAACGCATTATTCATCTATATTTTTTAGTTTTTAAATCTAACTCTAAAAATAATAAATAGAAAATATGATATATGCTGGTTGGTTTTTGTTTTCAAAAACATATGTAGATGTAACAATACAGAGACATTCAATCTCTACTACTGCTCTGTTCATGATTTTGGTGGTTTGAATTGTTATTATATTTTAAGAATCACAGATTGTAATACTTTATGGGGATGAATAATGTGGTGATTGTAATATGTGGATGAGGTATGCAGTGATCATGATATTCTAAAGTTTCAAACTTTCTTTCTTTGGATAAGGCATATAGTGATTGTAATACTTTTTTAAGTCATTGACTGTAATACTTTTTTTTTTTTTTTGAGGAAGTACACAAGTTGAATTATGTTGAAAATTTATAAAATTTTAAACCGCCAAACCGATTCGCATCCATCCGCCAAACCGCCAATCCGCTCAATCCACATCCGCCGGATTGGCGGACGGATGCGGATTGATTTTCTTCAATCCGCCAATCTGGCGGACGGATGGCGGATTGGAGGTTCCGTGGCCACAACCGACCCGCGCCCAAACAGTTTGATTTCGCGTAGGGTCCTTTTAGCATCAATTCTGTTATCAAATGCATTCGCAATTCTCTTGATTGCAACCTCTTCCTTTGTCTCGGAATTTGTTGCACATCTGCAAGAAGGAAATAAATTTAACCCACACCCAGCTATAAGTAAAATAGAGAGAAAAAGAGATTTGGAAATATTGAGGCAGAAACATGTTGGGTGTGATGCTGTCCATTAGAAGTGTATGTATCTGCAATAAATAACACAATTCCTTGCATCTTAAATAGGTAAAAAGCTTCAAAATCACACTCACCGATTGTAGTATTGACCAATGGATTAGGTTTAAGTATGCAACGTAAACAAAACTTATAAAGGTATTGGTTAAAAAAGGTCAAGCATAACCATTGTATACTAAGAAGAGCAATTTTGATTTAACTTACTGTATCATCTTTAAGCAGAGTTATAATGAGATAACTGAATGAGTTACGTTTATTTTTTTAAAACGATATGTTGGCATTGGGCCTGTTTAGTAGGGCTTATAAGCTGCTTATTTCAGCTTTTAGGCCTCGTTTGGCAAGAGGCTATTTTAGTCAATTAGCCAAAAAATTACTAAATTAGCCAAAAAGCCAACAACCCATACCAAAAAGTCAAAGATTCTCTTTTCTCTCTACTTTTTGCACATCTTTTCGTAATTAGCCAAAAAGTCATCCCAAACATACAAGTTTTTTTTACCTACCTTTTTAGCCAAATAACCAAAAAGTTACTAAATTAGCCTGTTCCCAAACGAGGCCTTAGTTTAATTTAAGTTATTTTGTTGTGTTTGGTATAGCTTAAGAATACAGATTATAGCTTTTTATAAGCTAAAAATCAACTTTTTCTTGAAGTGGCTATTGGGGTATTTTTCTAAATCAGCTTAAACGGCAAGCTAAGAAGGAATGGGTAAATTTACTTAAATGCCCCTCATCAACTTTAAGTATTACCAAAACACCGATATATAAATCTCAAATTCGCAATCACTGTTCACTTCAGAGAGAGCGGAAAGGCGATTTCCGGCGAGAGCGAAAAAGGGTTCTCTCTCTTTGCAATCTCTCTCTCTCTCTCTCTCTCTCTCTCTCTCTCTCTCACATGATCTGAAACTCTCCTTTCATCGCGATCCGGTCGGAGAACACCGCCATCGCATCAACGAGAGCTCACTCTCTATCTCTCTCTCTCTCTTCGCAATCTGGTCGGAGAACTAGGCTAGATCATGATCTAAAATCCTAACGTCGCGATCTGGTCAGAGAAACCACTACCATCGCATCAACGAGAGCTCTCTCTCTCTATCTCTCCCTCTTCGCGATCTGGTAGGAAAACCATGCTAGGGTTTTGGTAGACCGTAAGGTCTAGGGTTTCAGCTGAAGGAGAAGAGGGCTAGGTCATCGACGGCAATGGGTTTCGGCTCACGCATCTCCGGCGTTGTTTCGACAGTGGCTAGGTCATCTCCGGCGCTCCATTATTATTATTAAAATAATTGATGAACAAATAATAATAATAATAATAATAATTGATACTAAAGAAATACAGATATAAATAATTAAAATAAATATATAAAAAATAATATGTAATGAAATCACAACATTAATATAAATTAGAACATGAATATTAATTTTAATGAATTAATAAATTAAACAAAATTAACAAAGAAAGAAGAGAAGAAAAAAATGTATTATAAATGAAATCACAAATTTTATATCTTATAAGGGAAAAAATGACAATTATACAGCAAAAAGCTATTTTACAGCTTATTTACCAAACACTACTCTGCTGCTTAAATCCATATTTCCACAACTGCACCAAATAGGTTACTAGTTTATGTTCACAACCATGAGTTGTAATCTATTAAGCTATAATTTATAATCACTTTCCCACAGCTCTACCAAATGAGGCCATTATATCAAATTCCATTTCAAAATGGCATTTGGAACTTGGAAGTGAAAATAGCATCATTGAAACTTGGGAAGTTGAAACGGAAAAGAGATCATTTTTCTGTTCTTTAGTCCACACTAAATCCAAAATAAAAACAAAAAATTCCAAGAGAACCCTGATGTCACATTACAAATTGGCATTTCGAAGCAAATACGATCAGTTTGGTTGCCAAGAAAACTTAGTAAAGCAGAATGCACATGAGTTTTGAAGTTTTACAGATTTTTCTTTTTTTAATTTTCAATTAAACAAAATTATATTTACAATCACAATTTCCCCGAATTTTTTATTTTCACATACCTTTTATTCGGATCATAGATTTGGGTACAAATTTCAAAAGGGAAATGACCCAAATCCATGATCCAAACATAGCCTTAATTTGCACTGGTTTCTCATTTAAACGAAATGGTAAGAATATACAAATAATTACATGCAAACGCACACATGTATATACATCCCAATTGGGATTTGGAAGCACAGATAAAATCAAAACCCAATTACAAGAACTCTTTAAAACAAAACAAAAGAAAACAAAATTTAGGGCTTGAGCTATGAAATCGAGTTTTCTTTCATTTTATTACACAAGCACACACACATATATCATATATATATAGGGAAAGAAAGACCCATACTCACCGCCGCTACTCATAGTCGCTCTACGCGTGAGTGAGTGAGAGAGAGGCGATTGAAACTGAGTGAGCGTGTGACAGAGAAAGAGAGAGACGCCGCTGAGAGAGAGAGAGAGAGAGAGAAGAGAGAGATGAGCGACTGAGAGAGATGCTGTCGTTGCTGGACGCCGCTGCACGCCGCCGCACGCCGTCGCTGCACGCCGCCGCCTCTGCTACACTACGCCGTTGAGAGAGAGAGAGAGAGAGAGAGAGAGATGAGCGCGACTGAGAGACAGAGAGACAGATGAGAGACTGAGCAAGAGAAGAAGAAAAGGGGGGCAATTTTGGGAATAATTTGTTTGGTTTTTTTTTTTTTCTTTTTTTTTTTTCTTTTTTTTTTTTTCTTTTTGAAGATGTGGCAAACGAACGGGCTTGAACGAGTCAAAATTGGTTTTGTATTAAAAATTTGTTTCAATATTTTAAAATTATTCTTTGAGTTTTTAATTAGTATTTTTTTAAATTTTTAGTGAAAATTTTCAATATTTTAATCAATTAAAAAGATGATTAAAATATTAAAAAGGTTCATTAAAAATTTAAAAATTAAGGATTGAAACTTGAAAAATAATTTTCGAAAATTGAAACCAAACAAAATCAATTTAAACTCACATATTTAATAAAGGGGTTTAAATGGCTTCGGTGGAGATGGAGTGCTAGTGGTGGTGATGTTGGTGGTGGTAGTGGAGCAGCAATGGAAGTGGAGTGGCGGCAACGGTAATGGTAAAGGTAAAGTAAAGTAGTGGTGGTGGGAGAAAAGTGGTATCGGCGGCGGTGGTAATGGTAGTGGTGGGGCAGTGGTAGTGGTGGGGCAGTGGTAGTGGTGGTGGTGGTGGTGGAAGTAGTGGAGAGGTGATGGTGGTGGAGAGGTGATGGTGGTAGTGGGGTGATACAGTGGCAAAGGCGGCGGTGGTGAAGTAGTGGCAATGGTGGTAATGGTGGTAGTGAAGTAGTAGCGGTGGTGGTGTAAAGGTGATGGCGCAGTGGTGGTAAAGTGGAGGCGGTGGCAGTGGTGGTACTGGTGGTGGAAGAGAGTTAGTGGCGGCAGTGGTAGAGTGTGATAGCGGTGGTGGTAGTAGTGATAGTAGTGGTGGAATGACAATAGTAGTGGAGTAGTGGCGACAGTGGTTGTGGAGTAGTGGCAGTTGTGGCAATGGAAGTGGAGAAGAGGTGGTGATGGAGTGGTGGTAGCAGTAGCGGTGGCGGTAATGATGGATCCATGGCGGTAGATATGGTGGTGGTGTTGGAATAATGGCAATGACGGTAGAAAAATCCATTTAAACAGGTACTCATGTCTAACCCGAAGAGAGCTTTGCAAAATAGGAACTGATTTGGGCAAACAAAGAGGGCTTCTCACTTATAGCATGAAACGATGTCGTTTTGCATAATAAAACTATAGAAGACGAAATTATTTCCTCGCAGAAAATTTTGTACAAAGGTGACGAAAATTTTCGTCTCTAAAATAACTCCCAAATATTTTGTGAAATTTCCAAGGGCAGTAATTTTTTTTGCGACGAAAAATAAAATATAAAGACGAATAAAATTTTCTTCACCTATTGTTTTGTTGATTTTAAGCATTTGGTGACGAAATTTGATTTGTCTCTCTAAAAATAATATAATTGGATACGAAATCTTACTTTTATCACTAAAACATATATATTTGGAGATGAATTTTTTTTTCATCATTGAGTTTTCGTCACCAAAAACCTTTTTTGTTGGAGTGAAAATTGATAAAGGAAAGAAGATTGGCGAGTTCTCAACCCAAATCCCTAAATGAAAATTACAATGAAGGTTTAGAACAGAGGCACAAAATGAACTCAATGATAGGCCCTCTCATTTTTCTTGCCAAGAAGCTAGTAATTTGGAAGTTGTCGAAATCAATTGCCTACTTAATCGCACGATAAAGAGAGAAAGTGATCGCACAAGAACAAAGAAAAAGAAAGTGGGGGCAGGAGTTGAAGCAACGAAGGTTGAAGTAGTGTTGGTAGTAGATTAGAGGGTGGGATTGTGGATGCCAACAATCTGAGGTTACTATGGAGGCTGGGATTGTGGATCTAAGCATGGAAACTCCAACAAAGATTCAGAGTTGTTCTGAGCGAAGTCATTTCGCCAAGTCATGCACTGACAATCTCAAATTTTAGTGGGTAGCTATGGCATCTAGGAAGGTAAGTGATTTGGGATTTGTGATTTGGGCTTGGTTTTTTTATCTGGATTTTTTGTTTTGGGGAAGCAGAGAGCTAGTTGTTGTTCCTGTTTTGTTTAGTTGTTGGTTTCGCCTCCCACCTGTTCGAAAAAATGCCTCAGTGAAAATGTTATGGAGCACAGAGGAAATGGAGGTTGGATTTCGGTTGGGAGGCAGCGGAAAGGTGGAGAAGCACAAGGCAAGGAGGCTAAACATTAACTATTTACTGTCTTTGTGGATAATCTACCTTTAACAATGGATGCTAAAACACTGTTCGAACTTTTCACAAAGTTTGGGATAGTGAATGATGTCTTTATACCTGCCAAAAGAAGGATAGTGACAAACTCAAGATTTGGGTTTGTGAGATTTGATTGCCATGTAGTAGTAGAAATTGTCATCCAGAAAGGGAATGGTCTATTGGTGGATGACATGGTGCTGGAAGTCAAAAAAGCTACTTATGTCAAGAACATCAGAGATGAACAAAGCAAGAGTAGGCCTCAGATCATCAAGAAACATTTTGAAACAAGCAGAAATAGGGCTGAAGTTTCTTTTGCAGGCCAAAGATCCTTTGCTGAGGTACTTAAAGGGGTCTCACCCACAGTGGCTGGGAAAGCAAGTTTGAGTTTAAAAGTTAATGATAATGGCCATGGCTGGCTCTATGATAGTGCAATAGTTAGGCTTAATACTGAATACCCCACTCATTTCATTGAAAATGCCCTGAAGGAGAAAGGGGTAGATCAGGTATTGGTCATAAACGAGGGAGGATGAGATATAGTTTTAACCTTCACATCTCAAAAGAAGTTGAAATCAAATATATGCAATATCAAGGATTGGTTTAAGGATTGGATTCAGTTTGTGGTGGATTGGAAGCCAGGAGTTAATATTGAACAAGAGAGATGTGTGTGGTTGAGATGTCATGGCATTCCGTTAAATCTCTGGAATAGGAGCACATTTAACAGTATTGGAAGCCTTTGGGGTTCAGTTCTCAATTTGGAGGGAGATATTTGTCAACCAAAGGTATTCTCCCATACCAGAATCAGAGTGGTTACATCTTGTATAGAGTTTATAAACAAAACTATAGTATTGGAGTGTAAAGGTAAACTTTATCCCATTCTTGTATGTGAAGATCTTCTATCAAACTCTAGTAACATGAAGCACAATGCATGGAAAAGAGCAGCTCTAACGACATCTATGGCAGTAAAGTGAAAGGAAATGTTCCAGAGAAATGTTGCAAGGAGAAAGAAGAAGATGTTGAGGTGGCAAGAGTCAAAGTACACAGCCCAAACAGTGGAATGGTGGTAAACACAGTTGTTTAGGAGACAAAGTGGGATGAAGGATTCAACAGAGATAATGAGCATGTACCAAGGAGGTAGAACAGATGGAAGGGCTTATTGACTGTTATACGAGAGAGGAGTCAGCGGAAACTTTGATGGTGGCGTTGGTGCATAGCCCAAAATGTCAGGTGCAAGTCTCTACACCTGGATTTATCAGAAGCCTTAATGGATCTAGAGATGGACTTGGGCATGGCATCAATCTTGAAGTAAACTTGGCCCAAGCACTTAGTAAGAACTTAAATGGAAGGGGCATATTGAGCCTAAATCATTCAAGCCTAGGTAGACAAACTGCTTATATCTAAAAATTCCTGCGGATTGAGAAGAAAAAAATAAAGAAGAAGGTTCAGTTAGAGGGATTCACTAGTTTTGCTAGACTTTATGGGCATAAAGCTGCTATAGTTAGCAAGCACAACTCCAAGTCCATTATCTACAGACTAGCAGCAGCTGCTATAGCACTTTCAGATCTGTCTGAGGGTGCTACAAGTCCGAACAATTATCTACTTGAAAAAGCTAAAGCCACTCTACAATTGGAAAAATCTCTTGGCATCAATTTCAATAGGAAAGAAGATGTTGTTTTGAACAAGATTATTAAGCTAGAGCTACAGGATAAAGACAGAACCAACAAAGAGGGGTAAGCCGGTGAAGAAAGGTAGAATCTTGAAGCTTTTATGTTTGTGGGTCATTGGTAGGATTGTAAGAATGATGGTTTGGATTAAAGTATCTAGAGTTGGAATCAAGATTGTGTAAACCTCTACTATTGGCATTAGTGTGGTGAGTATAGAGGATTTAAAGTCAGAGTGCTCTTGTAGGTTATAAGCTTTTGTAGAGCTAGTCTTTGGGTGGCAACAAGTGTTGGTTTAAGCTAGTGTTGGTTTCTCACCAACATTATGTTTTGTTCCCTTTTTTCTTTTTCCTTTCCATCCTTATTGATGTAATCTCATATGTAATGTATGTTTTCTTCATCAATAAAGATTTTTTTTGATGATCAAAAAAAAAATTGATAAAGATTCTAAAACAAGATTGATGTGCACTCCTCAACTCTTAATCACGTCAATTGATTCAAAAGGCAAAAACCATGTTAGAAATATTTAGACATTATCATTGAATTTTCAAGGGATGCTAGCTCATAAATTTCTACAAAGACAAACTTGTTAATGTCTGTCATGTAGGTAAAAAGAATCTTTGTAAACATTCAATTATTCGTCGGAGTTATTTCTAAGACGACAAATTTGTGTCGATCCGTCATATTGAATAATTTGCCATATGTGATATCTACTATTATTTATCTACTATCTATCTATCTACTAGTATTTAATTTGTCATCTGTGATATCTACTACTATTTATCTACTATCTATCTATCTACTAGTATTTATAAAGCACGAAGAATATAAAGTGTTTTCTATATTTTTTTTTAATTCCTAAATTTATCTACTATATATATCTACTATCTACTACTATTATTATATCTATCTACTATCCACTATCTACTACTATTATAAATTTGTCACGCTCCACTACGCATTGAAGAAGAAAAGATTTTGAGTATCACAATGTTTTAAAATTTTGAAGACCAAAATAGACATTCAATTGAAGTAGAAAATCAAGTTGATTTCAACAATGGTGAGAACATTGAAATTGATGAAAGAGAGGTCACTGAAATTACTTTGATCAAGAAGTTTGAAGAAGACGATGAAGAGGTGAAGTAAGAGAGAAAACGTTGAAGTTAGCCAAGAGCTTCTAATAACGAAACTATCATCTCTTGATTATTATGATGGGTTATGAAATTGCAAAAGAATGAGATCAAGTTGAACTCAATGAAAAAGAAGAGATAAAAGATGAGGTAATAAAGTTGACATGTGCACCAGAGAAGTTGATTGTGGATGCAATTCACCTTACTTGTTTCCATTTTTCAAAAAACACTTTTCAGAAAATTCTACTTTCTTATTTTCCGTGTTTTTTTGTTTTTACTGAATTTTTTTAATATTTTAAGTAATTTTTTTACTTTTTAAACACATCTAACATAAATACACCTAAAAAGTAAAAAAATTGTAAAAAAAAATCTTTTAAAAATTCACTAAATACCAAAAATACAAAAAAAAAATACAATAATTCAGTACATTTTTTGTATTTTTATGTATTTATTAATTTTTTAAAATATTTTTTCACAATTTTTTTACTTTTTAGATACATCTAAATAAGGTGCATCTAAAAAAATAAAAAAATGTTTAAAATTTAAAAAATATTCACTAAAAACAAAAAAAAATACAAAAACCAAAAAAGTCAATTTTTAAAAAACTTAATCTAGAAAACTCAAACCAAACACACTGATTGATGTTCGAAAGATGATAGTTGAATGTCCAACTGAATCTAAGACAAAGTAAAGTCTAGAGAGTATCCAACATCAACATAAAATACACTTCGTTAATTTTCTGGGTGTGCAGCAATTTAATTTGATTTCCAATTCTTATCTAATTAATCTTGTCAACCACTTGAAGCATATAGAGAAGAACTTTCAGAAAGAAAATTTTTCTACGTACAACTTTTGAAAGAGGGGCAAGCAACTGAAGTATTCAAAATATCACTTTATTTGGCATGGAAGATGGCAGATCTCTAATATGAACTCGATGACGAGTTCTTTCAAACAAGAAGAGCATGATGTAGGACAATATTTTAAGAATTTTTATATTTTTAGTTTAAACTTTTCTACATACAACTTTTGGAAGAGGGGCAAGCAACTGAAGTATTTAAAATATCTCTTTATTTGGCATGGAAGATGACAGATCTCTAATATGAACTTGAGGACGAGTTCTTTCAAAGAAAAGGGGCCTGATGTAGGACAAGATTTTAAGAATTTTTATATTTTTAGTTTTAATATTTTTGATATATTATTTTATTAGGATTCTTGTAATTTAGTATAAATATTTTAGAATTATTAGATTTCTTAATTTAATTATTTTAGAATTAGATTTTGATTAGGATTTTAAATAGTTAGAATTTTAGTTTCCTATTCTCTTATGTTTCCTAATTTGTGTTGATTTAAGTTTTCTAGTTTATTTTAGAATTACTTTTCCTACAAGTATTAGGTTTAATTTATTATAAATAGCTATGTAAGCCCATAGCAAAGACAACTTTTATTAATTCAATCAATAATATTAAGATATTTTCTCTTCCTTGTGGATTCAAGGTTCTATTTTTCTCGTGGATTTGAGAGCCCCTTTCGTCTACTAAAACAATATCTAGTCCCCGTGTATTCCGATGGGTCAAAATGTATATTACCTGAGAGGGAAGTTTTTATGTACACTAGGGCCTAGCTAAGCCAAGGCGCAGTAATGGGCCATTTTATGGGCCGCGGTCAAAAGGGCCCAGTAAAAGGACCGTGCGGTTACCTCGGTCCATTTGTGGTTATGGTTACCACGATCAGTACGGTGTAATTAGCTCGGTCATACCATTCAAAGTCGAGATGATTTGAGCCTTCCTCTGGACCTTGCTCTTGATTAGCTCGGTCCAAGCTTGCTATGGTTAGCTCGGTCTCAACAGGCGAAACTGAGGTACAAACAATGAAGAGAAGAACCGAGCTAGTTGGAGCTCGGTCATTTCTGCCACTTTAGCATGGCTATGTTAGCACGGTCGTGTTGTCATACTACCGAGATAAAACCATCTCACTTGGTTTAAGCAGTGAGGGGGTGTTGAAGGATAAGCATTATCTTTCAGGAGTGTGATTCCTAGGAGGACTCTACATGGAGGAATAAGAGTCCTACTAGGATTATGCCACGCGGAACTTATAAAAGCTCACAACATCATCTATGGAGAAGTAACACAACTTTGATTCTCGAATACATAGAGATTTTGTCTATTTGTCTATTTTGCTGACTTAGGCATCGGAGAGGTATCCGGCACACACCCGCCGGCTAGCTCCCGTTTGTATTTTCAGGGAGTAAAGCGACGACGTGTGGATGAGCGCAGACTTGGTCAACATGATTATACAAGAAGAATTATTTTGTGTTCGTACATTACCTTTGTTTATTTAAGTGTCTATCTACCATTTGCATTAATTTTGATTACTTTAATCTTATTAAAATGGATGTCACTATAATTATACCAAACTTATGAGACTTACTATATTTTTCTCAGATTTAAAGAAAAATTAGTGTAATTTACTTGTGAGGGTTTTGGGAGTTTCGTCCCAACTAATCCATAGCACCATAGATAATTACGGATCCAAAATTTTTTACTACAAAATTTAAACACATAATTTTTTTTTATATAGGAGAGACAATCCCAACTCAACTGCAACTTGCTTTGCAAATCACTATTTTTCCACGAAAAAAACATAGGCTCTCCAAATCAAACAGAAATATGTATGCACATTAAAAATATGAAATTTGTTTATATGAATGAATAGACCCTACTGTACAACAACAACAAAAAAAAAAAAACACAATAATGCATGTGCTTCGAAATTTCCTAAGAACTTTGTTTGATTAGACTTAGCAACCTAAGCCAAACACGTTTTTTTTATATGTTTCATTTAGGTTGCGTGCAAATTCCTGTGGTCTTACGTTAGTACGTATGAACCAACTGAATAAAAAAACTAACTGAATAGCAGATGTTTTCTGTGACTCAAATAATAATAATATTAATAAAGTGCTTCACTAAAAAATAACCAGTCACCAAACAAGGTCGCATCCCCGCGAAAGGATCCTCTAGGGTAACTCTCTAGAGTGATCCTCTAGAGTGGATGATCCAACGGCTGTGGTTAAGCCTCACCAAAACGACGTCGTTTTGGTGAGGACTTTCAAAAAAAAAAAAAAAAAAAAAAAAAAAAAACAGATTCGGGGATTTCAAACTTCCCCCCACATATTGAAGAACTGTACAGACAGACGGCGGGAAGAAGCGAGCGAAACAAGAGAGTGAAGAAGAGTTTGTTTGAGGCCGATACCTGCATCCCCGTTGCCCCGCCGTCGTGCCGCCGTGCCATCGCCCCTGCTCCCTGCTCTGCTCCAACCGATTGAAACGCATTATTGGTAGTTGTTCAGGTAATCTTGTTCGATTTTGTTTTTTTTTTTAAATTTGTGGGTTTGGTCTGTGGGTTTGGTCTGGTTTTGTGGGTTTGGTCTGTTTTTTTTTAAATTTGTGGGTTTGGTCTGTGGGTTCGATTTTGTTCTAAACAATCCTTTTTTTAAATTTACAGATTCATGTTTTAGAAGAGATTCATGTTTTAAAAACATGAATCTGTTTTAAGGATTGTTTAAATTTACAGATTCATTGTTTTTAAATTTACAGATTCATGTTTTAGAAGCATCCCCTGTTTCTTTTTTGGGAACAAACATGAGTGCAATGAAAGACGAAGTTTCAAAAAAGACTGATATGTATGTGAACATGCTCCAACAAAGTGCTGAAGAATGCAAAAAAGAAAGGGTAATGAATGTTCTTTATATTTGCAATAGCTAATCCATATATTTAAGAGGCATTACAATCTATTGAGGTGATTATTTTGAAAGACCAAATATTATTTATTGATAAAAAAAATATGTTGATTTTGCATTTGCAGGGGGGCTATAATGTTTTTATCTTCTTGCTGTGTATATATCATAAGATGAAATACTTCACAAGAATCTTTACAATGTGAAGCACCTGTGATTCGAGAGTAATCATAAGTTTGTGACTTTTACTGAGTTGATAGGAATGTGCTATATTCTAATTGTATTCAGTGGACTTTCATGTGTGAGATATTCTTTTACTGAGTTGATAGGAATGTGCTATATTCAGATTCATGTTTTAGAAGAGACCAAACCCACAGATTCATGTCAGACATCAATTTTAGTGTCTGAACAAGGATTGTAGGAATATAATTATAGGTAGTGAATCATCTGTTAGGAGGTGAACCACCTGTTAGGCCTAAGTAGTATAGGTAGTGAATCATGTATGAAGCTGTACACGAACGAATTGATGCTCTTTACAGATTCAGACATCAATTTTAGTATCTGAACAAGGATTGTTTTTTTAGAAGGGATTGTGTGAATCGAAGTTTCTCTTAGGCTAGAATTCATGTCTGTAAATTTAACAATCAATTCCATGTTTGATAATTGAACCTTGAAAGAATCATTAGTATATGGAACTTAAACTCTGAAGCCCAAAAGAAACACAACTGAACTCTCAAACTGATTTTAATAAGAGGCACACTCAGAATTTTATTGAAAGTATTAGTGAAGTAGTTATAAAAAAAAAAAAAATAAGGGAACAAAACTACAAAAGAAATACATTGATCCTTAAAGGAGGCATGGCCAAACAGTTTGCAGTGGCTTATGTACTAGTACAATTTAAACTTTAAGTCAAAATTGAATCCACCAGGAGTATGCAGCACTGTTTATTGACTGAAGCAACATAAATAGTTTAGGTAACATATTTTTAATTATATATTTGGAACAATAGTTTAGATATATATATATATATATATAGATTTGAATTTGATTCTCTTTCAGTGTGTTCAGTATGTTGCAGAGACTGTTCTCTTTGAACTTTGTAATCCAATCAACAATAAAAATGAATAACATGAGACATGCCCTCTCTCATTTTTTTTCCATGCACTGTTAATTGCATTTTCTAAACCATTTCTTGATCTATAATGTTCCTTGTTTCTTTATATATATTCAAGTGGTACATTTGTTATTCGTTGATTATCTTATTCAGTTTCTTAATTTTTTAAGTGACTTGGCACATTCAAATGGAACCTAACAATCATGAGAATGACGGGGGTGAGTGTGATTGGAAGCCTAGAGTTCGCATGACGTTTGATACAGAACAAGAAGCATATGATTTCTATAATACTTATGGAGGAAGGTTGGGCTTTAGTATTAGAAGGGGTTATGTAAACAAGAGCAAAGACGGGCAAATCACTTCAAGGCAATTTGTTTGTAATAAGGAAGGATTTCGGGTTGTCGACAAGCGAGATTCATTAACAAAAAATCCTAGGCAGGAAGTGAGGACTGGTTGTCAAGCCCGAGTTGTCATTAAGTGGGATAGGAATATTCAGAAATTTTTTGTTAGTGATTTTGTTGAACAACATAATCATATCTTCGTACCAGCAGAATGTACGCATATGTTACCATCCCAAAGGAAGATATCTGCATCACAGGCAACCGAAATAGATTTAGCCGAAAGATCTGGAATCCGTCTTAATGCTGCATTTGAGCTCATGGGTAATGAAGTTGGTGGAAGGGAGTCGCTTGGGTTTACAAAACTTGACCAAAAAAATTATTTGAGAACGAAGAGGCAAAACAGTTTAGCATATGGGGAGGCAGGTAGCATTTTGCAATATTTTCGTGACAAATCATTGGAGAATCCATCTTTTTTTTACTCAGTCCAATTAGATAACGAGGAGCAGATTACGAACATATTTTGGGCCGATGCTCAGATGATCATGGATTATGGGCAATTTGGTGATGTTGTCACTTTCGACACTACTTACAAGTTAAATAGTGCACATAGACCATTTGCGTCTTTTGTTGGATTAAACCATCATAGGGAAACTGTGGTATTTGGTGCAGCTTTGATGTATGATGAGACCGCCGATTCTTTCGTATGGCTGTTTAGAAGATTCTTGGAGGCAATGTCAAGTAAGGCTCCAAAAACAATTTTTACGGATCAGGATGCTGCAATGGCTAAGGCCATACCTATTGTCATGCCTAACACAACCCACCGCCTTTGCACTTGGCATTTGATGCAAAATGCATTAAGGCATGCAAATTCTATCTTCAAGGATAAGGCGATGAAGGATAAGGGAATGAAGAGTGTTTTATACACGTTTATGTACGACATTGAGGATGAGGAAGAGTTTATGTTAAAATGGGAGGAAATGCTTGACAAGTATGAAGTAACAGATAATCATTGGTTGAAGTTAACATTTGGGGTCAAGGAAAAATGGGGTTGGCCATATGTTAGAAATGCATGGGGTGCGGGCATGAGTAGCACCCAACTTAGTGAATCCTTTAATGCTTTCTTGAAGGATTTCATTCGGTCTGATCATAACTTAATGCAATTTTTCATGCATTTTGATCGAGTTCTGTCTGAGAAAAGGTACAAAGAGTTACAAGCTGAATATGCTCTATGCCAAAAGTTGCCCAGGGTGAATATTAAAGTGAAGATTATGGAGCAAGCTGCAGCTGTTTACACAAATAAAATTTTTGAAGAATTTCAGGATGAGTATGTCAAGTCCCTTGAAGTCAACATTGAAGAAATTGAACACCATGGTGAGAGTACCGTTTATACGGTTCTTGATAGTGATGGTATAAAGGTGAGGAAGGTGAGGCAGGAGTGTGATGATTCGGTCACTTGCAATTGTAGGAAGTTTGAAATGAAGGGCATTTTGTGTAGTCATTGTTTGAAGATCCTTAGAGAAAGACTCAATTTGAAAGAGATTCCTTCACAATATATTCTGAAGAGATGGACTAAAAAAGCAAGATCTGAAAATGTGAAAGATAGGTGTGGGCATGATATTCAGGTTGATGTAAGGTTGCATCAAACTTCACGTTATAGGTCATTGATGGCAATATTCAGATCAGTAGCGTGTAGAGCTTCTGAAAGTGAGGAAACATATAATTTGACGGTAGAGAAAGCGGATGAATTAATTGCAGACATTGAAACCATGTTAACCGCAAAATTCAATATGCCTTGTTCAGATACTATTCAAGAAGAAAGCCCCCCCAACACATGCCCCGAAAGCTTTGAAGTGGATGGTGTAGCGGATAAAAATGTAGTCCAAGCAAAAGGACTCAAGAGAAAAGAGTGCACTAGCAAAGGACGGAGGCGGACAAAAGGTGGTTTGGAGCTTGCTTTGGCAAAGAAAAATAAAACAAGTTCACATAATGCTTCTCAAACTTCCATGTCTGTTACTCCCCAAAGTCCTCCCTTATTTCCGGCAAGTGCTCCTGAAGCAGCTCCCTTAATTCCTCAGTCGGCTCCTTTATTTTCAAGTGTTCCTCAACTTCCTCCATTCTCGCCGAGTGTTCCTCAAGTTAGAGCTTCTCCATCTCAATTTATGTATCCCGCCTATGATGTAAGTTAGTTTAATAAAAAGTGTTAGTACGGATTTGTAGGTGACTATTATCATTTTAGATTGATATGTGTTTGCTATTGTTGCAGCCAAGTTTTCTTCATCACAATATGCATTTTTCAATGCCATCGATGTATTCCGTCCATGGAACCTATCAAGCATTGCTTAACAATGCAAGTAGTTATCACTCGCAAGCTTCAAATAGTCCCGCCTGTAGTGAAGTAATTTAGTTTTCACCTTTCCTCATTGATTTTGTCATTAATTCATTTAAAGTTCCATTTTAATTTATGGTTCCTCTTCTGTAATATTAATATCTTCTTTTTTGTAGGTACTATACGGTCGTGGTCGTGGTCGTGGCTGTGGCCGTGGGCATGGGGATGTCGATCACAAGCGAACATCTTAGTGTTATTTTGTTTTCGGAATTTTTGTGAAGGGCATTTTGTTGGATATGTAATATTCAAAACCTGAATTGTTGATGAACTTTTGATTAGTTTTTGCTTCATTTTTGTTGAATTTTCTGTGCAAATGTTGCTGAAACATTGGAGAATGAGCTTTATACATAACTACGATAAGGATGGTCGTACTGTGTTAGAGATTAGGAATTAGGCGAATGAGCTTCATATATATGCATTAGTAAGATAATGTTGCTGGTACTGTGTTGGGCAGCAGCATATGTAATCTGTTGCCTCATGCAAATTGTGAAGTACCTGTCTTGGGCACAAGATAATGTGTAAGGCCACAACAGATGCAGCTGCTGGTGTAAGGCCACAACAGATGCAGCTGCTGGTGTAAGGGCACAACAGCAGCATAGGTTCACATGGGTGTGTTATTCACATCCCATATCTCCATTTCCGGAAGGAGGATGATCTGTTGCTTTTGAAGCACTGTGTTGAGGACTACATTGAATTATTGACATCTTGTGCAACCTCATGTTCATTCTTGCAGTTAAGTATGAAGCTCGGCTTGAGGATGGAACACTTCTGTCAAAATCTGATGGGGTGGAATTCACTGTTGGAAATGGTTTGTATTGTTGAAATTAGTTTTAATATCGTTTTTCTTTTATCTTCTTGGTTTATAGGTTATTTTCAAGTATTTGTTGACATGGTGATCCTTTGTGCAGGGTATTTCTGTCCTGCCTTGTCAAAAGCTGTGAAAACAATGAAAAAGGGTGAAAAGGTCCATCTGACAGTGAAGCCAGAATGTAAGTTCACTTAACATATCGCTTGAACCTCTGCTATGATAAGTAATATGGTGTTAAATTTTCATTAATCTTTGTAATTTGCCACAGATGCATTTGGGGAGAATGGCAGACCAGCAACTGGTGAGGAATGTGCCGTGCCACCAAATGCCACAGATGCAGTCCTATAATTTTATATTCTACGTTTCTGTTGTGGGACAGTAAAATTGATTGGGAAGCTGCAAGACGGGACTGTCTTTCTGAAGAAGGGACATGATGAGGAGCCATTTGAATTCAAAATAGATGAAGGTAATTAGCATAATCTTGCCTATATTATCATTTTTTTGAAGATTTTTGAGTTTCTTGTTTTCTAAATCATTCTAAGCTTGACTTGGGATTGAATTTTGAACAGAACAAGTTATTGATGGACTTGATAAATCTGTCAAAACAATGAAGAAGGGAGAGATTGCGCTTGTAACAATTCATCCAGATTATGCTTTTGGTTCATCCGCATCACACCATGAATTAGCTGTTATACCTGCCATTTCCGGAAGGAGGATGATCTGTTGCTTTTGAAGCACTGTGTTGAGGACTACAATGTACCTCCTGAGCTACAATGTACCTCCTGTCTTCCTGCATTCATTGTGCTCGTGCAGTCTAGTGATGCTCATCATGCACTAGTATCCTTTTTTGCTAATGAGGCAGAGCATAAATTTCAAGTTATAAATTTCTTTTTGTAATTATTTTCTTTACTTCTTCTATTAATTCTGTTAAAAATGGTATGCAGGTTGATGAAATCCCAACACTTGGCATGGTTCTGCACGTAATGCCAGATTTGAAATGGTAAAGTATTGTATTTATTAGTTTTTTGCAAAATTAGCTTAGTTTGATTTCTAGTTTTCCATAAACAAGTCTCAACATTGCTAGATTCTAATGTAACCAGCTGCATCACTATCATTCAATCTGATAGCAATCTTCTTTAGAGCTCAGATATGATTGCATGACATCACACGTGTCAATGTAATTAATAGATTCAGCATCAGATAGCAATCTTCTTTAGAGCTCAGATAAATTACTAATGGCCATGAATCAAATCAATTTTTATAAATGCTTATTCATCATACCTCCAACTACCTTGTTGACAAACTTGGCTTATTTCAATCATTTGTGGTAAATGTCCAGCTGTTTGTGATGTCTCTCTACAGTTTGAACTAGAGCCTAGACTAGCGAATACATAAAGGATGCATGTGAAATTATGCATTTCGTTGGGGATATAATTAGACATTCTATTAATTTTCTACTTTTTTGAATGGAAACTATCTACTCGTGGCTGTAAGAATTGAGAGACATGGTCTTTAAAAGATTTTTGTAGTTAACACACAAAATGTGCGTGTGCATACCTGTTGCTGGAATATCACTCAATTGAATTCCTAACTATATACATGATGCAATACAATATATGTATTGTTGAGGCTCAAGCTTTTAAACTCTTTAGGTATCTTCTTCCTACATGAAGAGCATCCCATGTTGTGTTTGCCTTGTTAAATGCTAACAGCTATGTCAGAGACTTGTATCTTCTTCCTATTGATGGTTCTCCTCCCCCCCCCACCAAACTGTTAATTTCTATTGATGAATGGCTGTGCAGATCACTCCGCCACCCATCTCAAAAACCGATTTTGATAAGGTCGTTGCCCGACATAGGCCAACTGTGAGCAAAGGTGACCTTCACGTGCATGACAGATTCAGAAGAGAGTTTGGAGAGGAAGGCTGATCAAATATTGACTCAATGTTATCCATTTGTGGAATTGCTGCCATTTGTATTTTATAAATATATAAATATATGTCGCAGCTGGATTTGGGGATGTATTTATTAATCTATTTTAAAGCTTCTTCCATTTGTAAAGGTGATACAACAGCTTAGGCTTTTCTTCTGTATTGAGGTGTTATTACTTTTTAAATTTGTTAATTGATGTAAAAAACAGATTCTGGAGTATTGCTTCACTAAAAAGCCTAGCCTTGCTATTTGCCAACTTGTGAGCCTCTTTTACTGGCATAGTTATGCTTGTGAAAACTCTTAGGTAGTGTTTGGGATTTTCATTTTGATAATGCATTTTTTTTAATAAAATTTTTTTTTTTACTGAATCAAATGTTAGAGTAGACATCTTTGATAGAATGAACCAATCATTCCAATGAAATAAACATAGTATCCAAATTTAGTGAAAATACCATTCAATGGTAAATTACAAAAACAATCAGTTTGGTTAAAAAAAAAAAAACTCTTGGATAAATTACGGAGGTGGTTCTTGTGGTTCGTTGCGGCAATTTCGTCTCTTCATTTTCAATTGCATCAATTTTGTCCTAGAACTTTGGTTGTAGGTTACGTGGTCCAAATGCTAATTGTCGTTGCATTTGTTGATGGAAAAGCGGCTTGGGCATTGCACATGCTATACTTGCAAGGGCAAAAATATTAATCAACCTGTTCATAATCAACCTGTTTGGTAGCATACATTTCAACCTGTTCATAATCAACCTGTTTGGTAGCACACCTTGTTATTCAAGCTGCTCATTGAACATGTTATTCAATTCAACATGTTCAACTCAAACAAATCTGTTATACACTCAATAGATTTCACAAACCAATAATTCAACAGATTTCATCTCAAACGTTCAACCTGTTATACATTTCCACCTGTTTGGCAGCATACATTTCAACTTTAGCATACAGATTTCACAAACCAATAATTCAACAGATTTCATCTCAAACAAACCTGTTATACACTTGTTTTTGCAAGCCATAAGATTTATAAGCACCAAAAAAATATTACAAAACAAGAACAAAAGTACATTACATTCATAGCATGTTCAAAAACCTAAAATACAAAAGTACATTGTTCTTGAATACACAAAATACACAAAGTAGCTTACATTGAGTCATTTACAAGATAAAGTACAAAAATACACAAAATACAATGACATAGGTCATTGCCTTGAACATCTTCTCCATCCTTTCAAGCCTTCTATCATGCTCACCAAGCGTTGTCCTCAGATCATTAATTTCTTCTGTTGTTGACCGAGGTCCAGCATTGGTTGAAGTTGATGCGGTAATGTCGTCGTCGTCGTCGTCGTCGTCGTCTGCGAACCACCTAAAGTAATTGCAGTGGTTGTTCGTAGACTACAATGGACAAGAATTAGTTAATCAATAAAGGACAAACGAAATTTGTAAAACTAACAAATTCATTTATAAAACAGGTACTTACATATTTTCTTGGGCAAACAAAATAGACACGTCCTTTATTTCCATTTGCATTGGTTCGCACAATACGCACGGAAGCTATTCTTCCACAATTACAAAACCTTGGCTTTAATGTCAAGTTCGTATTATTAGTAGAAGATGAAGTCATTTGTTTATCTGCATAAAAAATACCAACAGATTCATCTTTAATTTTATTTTATGTTTGGGTGTGGAAATATGTAGTGTAACAGATATTGATGTGAAGCATATTCTTCCGACCAATCAAGTAATTATAGTGTTGAAAAACACATACTGATTAGGAGTGTCCAACTTCAGTTGCTGGTGCATTCAAGCCAAGTTGAAATGAAAAGAGAACTATTAATTCGCAAGCCCAAGTCAACAAGACAGTTCACAGAACTAATAATGTCAGATATTATCAATGAAGATTATATTAAGGTGGAACTTCCCACTACCAACTTTAAAGCAACCCTATGAATTGAATGACAAGTAAACTATGAATTAAAAAGCTCGAGTATACATGACATATTCAAAACACAATCACACAACTCTGCAACATCCCAACCATCCAGAACAGTTGAAGTGACATCTAACCTTTCCCATGTGACATAAGCTAAAACCCTATTTCAGTCCTAATGTGGATCGTGCATCACAGATCAGCAAGGGAGTTCTTCCAAGTCACTAGTTACATCACTGCTCAGATGTGGTGAAAAATAAGCAAGGGTTCCCACACTTTAAAAAGAGAACTAATATTATTTGTTTACAAGAAACTAAATGGGTAAGAAAAAATCTAACGAATGGAGTTCTTCAATGTTTTAAATTACATAATACTTAGACCTCTTTTCATCGATCATTCACTAGTTATGCGAATGAAAAAATTGATATTATTATCTTTTTTATATTGAAATGTATACTTTATCTTATTATCCTTATATTTTCACAATATTTGCATTACATATGATCCATTTGACTTTATTAAAAGAGAATTCAATGTCTACAAATTTAGACTTGTTATATTTTTTTTTTTCCAAACCTTAAAGAAGATCAATGTAATTTACCTTCTAATATAAAGACTTGGGGTCACTACTGTACATTGTGCAAAATAGTAATTGTTGTGTAGCTTGTGAGACATATTTCAAGTCCTATTTTGATAAACCTTTCATTTTTTTAAAAAAAAAATATTGAGTAACCAGAGAAATACTGTCTTCCAAACTCTTACATTCTCTTACATTCCTCTGTCTTCCAAACTCTTACATTCTCTTACATTCCTCTGCTATGATAAGTAATATGGTGTTAAATTTTCATTAATCTTTGTAATTTGCCACAGATGCATTTGGGGAGAAGGGCAGACCAGCAACTGGTGAGGAATGTGCCGTGCCACCAAATGCCACAGAGAAATACTATATTTAAATTACACACAGATTAAATTATACAAATAGAGGGTCATTTTAAATTACATACAGATGCCCATGTTTGGAATTTAAATACTACAGCTTTGTGTCGTTAATTTAAATTACACACAGATTAAATGCCCATTTCAGGCCCATTACACACAGATGCATATATATATATATATATATATATATAAATATATTCATAAATTTCTTTGATGATTCCAATCATCTACAGTTCGGTTCCTCTAAGCATAGATCTGAAATAAATCATGTAAAAAGGTCTCAAATCAAAACCGTAAGATCATATTTTTTGATTTTTTCCCTAATTTTTTGAATCAAAGCCCTAAATTTTTTGAAGTTTAGAGGATGAAACGAACCTGTGGTTTTTTCTTTCAATCTGTTGAGTATGGTGACCCAGCGGTGTGGCGAGCGGCAGCGGCGACGGTGGCGAGCGGCAGCGGCGACGGTGCCCTTCTCTCTCTCTCTCTCTCTCTCTCTCTCTCTCTAATTTCAGATTTGCATTCAACAGGAACCCTCGTTCGTTGTTTTCAAATCGGGCAAAAAGTTTTTTTTTTTTTTTTTTTTTTGTCCTCACCAAAACGACGTCGTTTTGGTGAGGACGATTCTGAACCGTCGGATCATTCACTCTAGAGGATCACTCTAGAGAGTTACTCTAGAGGATCCGGACGCCTTATCCCCTTCCTTTTCGCTTTGAAATTAGGGGGTATTGGTTGTTGAAAAAATTATTTGTCTTTTTGTTTGGAGGATTATGATATGAGATCCCTAAAAATCAACAAAAAAAAAAAAAAAAAAAAAAAAACACAACATTACAATTTTAGGGTCATTCAATGCGCATGAAGGTAGTGGGGCTTTACCTCATTGAGCAATATGGAGCACCACCTAGCTCATATCAATCATCATGTTGTTGTCGTCTCTTTATTCTCTAATATGAAGTGGTGGATTTCATCACCTCGACCATCTAGAATAAAAATTATTCAATACTCAGAGTATGTGGCATGGCCTATACGCTATTTTTTGTCAATAAAAAAATCACAATACATATAAAGCAAGTTTTTTTTTTTTTTTGTCAGTTATCTATTTAATAGAAGTGAATTAACATGTCTCACTCATGAAATATTACGTTAGGTAAATAGATTGAAACACCACGTAAATAATGATGTTATAAGATTATTGAATAATTATCGTATCGTACATGGAATAACTTCTCTCTACTCTCAGGCTCGTCTGGAAATTGATTATTTTAATTAGTTTTTTTGACTTTTTGACTCTTTTAGCCTATCTAAAAAAGTTGTGTATGGATAGTTAGTTAATTTTTTCCAGTTGATTTGATGGTTGTAACTTATAAGAGAAAAAGTGAAGTGATTATGATTTTGATGTGATATTTGTTTTTTTTTTTACTATTTTAACCCAAAACCATCTTTTCAAATAGGGCCTGAGATGGGATCAAGGAATTACCAAAAAGTCCTATTTTTAAGACTTAGGCCTCGTTTGGGAACAGGCGATTTTGATAACTTTTTAATTTTTTAGCTAAAACATGAGGTAAAAAAAATTAGTATGTTTGGGGTGACTTTTAGACTTTTTACGAAAAGATGTGCAAAAAGTAGAGAGAAAATAAAAATTTTGACTTTTTGGTGTAGGTTATATGTTTTTTGGCTTTTTAATTAACTTTTTGACTAAAATATTAACTTGCCAAACGAGGCCTTATTACTCATTAAGTCCTATTGATAAATTTTTAATAAATTTATCAATATTTCTTATTTTTATAAATAAATTTACAGTGATAAATTTATAAGTAAATAAATTTAATTAATAAGACTGATTTTTAAGTAATACTAGGATCACTCTCCGAGCTAGGTAACACAACACAAAACACATTAATTAATTAGTAAGAATAGTTAGATAGGAGTTAAATGCTACGCGTGCTATATATATATATATATATTCACGCTTAAAATGCTAGTGCTAATAAGTAAATAGTCCAAGTACTATGGGAAAATAGTTAGGTATTAATTAATTAGTAAGAATAGTTAGATAGGAGTTAAATGCTACGCGTGCTAGGGGTGAGCAGCGGATATACCGATCCGCCAAAACCGACCGAACCAAACTGATCCGCCGCATTTTGGACGGATGCGTGATGACGAGCGGACGGTTGCGGATTGATTTTCTCAAATCCGCCAATTTGGCGGACGGATGGCGGATTTGAGATTTTTTGGCCGCAACCGAACCACCAAACCGCCAAATCGCGAGCACCCCTAGTAATTTATAAGACTTTGTATTTTTAATTTGTTTAAATATTATATTTGTGTTTTCAATTGAAAAAGAGTTTAAATATTCTGTTGAAAAAAAGTTTTCAACTTGAATATATTTTTTGAATTGAAAAAAATAAACGTATTATTCATATATATTTTTTAGTTTTTAAATGTAACTCTAAAAATAATAAATAGAAAATATGATATATGTTGGTTGGTTTTTGTTTTCAAAAACATATGTAGATGTAACAATACAGAGACATTCAATCTCTACTACTACTCTGTTCATGGTTTTGGTGATTTGAATTGTTATTATATTTTAAGAATCACAGATTGTAATACTTTATGGGGATGAATCATACTGTGATTGTAATATGTGGATGAGGCATACAGTGATCATGATATTCTAAAGTTTCAAACTTTTTTTTCTTTAGATAAGGCATACAGTGATTGTAATATTTTTTTAAGTCATTGACTGTAATACTTTCTTTTTCTTTTTTTTCTTTTTTCGTTTGAGGAAGTGCACAAGTTGAATTATGTTGAAAATTTATAAAATTTTAAACCGCCAAACCGATTCGCATCCATCCGCCAAACCGCCAATCCGCTCAATCCACATCCGCCGGATTGGCGGACGGATGCGGATTGATTTTCTTCAATCCGCCAATCTGGCGGACGGATGGCGGATTGGAGGTTCCGTGGCCGCAACCGACCCGCGCCCACCGTCGCGTGCTATATATATATATATATATATATATATATATTCACGCTTAAAATGCTAGTGCTAATAAGTAAATAGTCCAAGTACTATGGGAAAATAGTTAGGTATTCTCATGGTATGTTTGATTGATAGGATTAGAGTATGAGACTTAAATTATTAATTCTAGAGTCTAATAATCTTGTGTTTATTTTAAAATTTTATTTCAGGATTATTAATTCAATGGATAATTAATCCAACAAATTTATAGAATTATTAGTGATGGAGTAAGGATGGGATTATATATCTTGACTTGGGAAATATAATAAAAAGACTGTTTTACTCTTAACTAAAAATTAAAACACTTATATTTTAGAAGGCTAAAATTTTTTTTAAAAAATTGAAAATATTTTTTGATATTTATTTTATCAAATTAGTTTATATTTAAAAAAAATTAAAAAGAAAAACCAAACATGGCCTTTGTATTTTTATTTTGCTTTTATTTATTTATTTATAATTTTTTTCAAAACCACGTTTATGAAGAAATTTTGATAAAGTAAAGATTGTGAAGAAACATTGATGGAGGGTAAAATTAGAAAAGAAGATAAATATAGTTGTAATCAAACAATTCATATGTTTTCTTATCCAATGCAAATCAAACAATGGATAAAGGGATAATTTATCCTACTAATCCAATTTAATATTGAATACAACAATAATTTGATGGGGTTATTAATACTTCAGGGCATGTTTGTATGGACGGACTGGATAATGGGGGATTGTAATCCATCAAACTCTTAGTCATGTGATACATTGTCCCTGGATACATTGTCCCTGGACTATTTGGTTAGACTGGATTTATATCTTATGTTTGTTTAGTCATGGGATTAGATGTCTACATTGGACTATTTTAAGTGAATCCAATATTTTATTGGACGGACTGAAAAAGAATAAATGCTCAAAAGATTATTTTACCCTTGTAATTTATAATTTATATTTTTATTAATATATAATTTTAAATTTGTAATCTATAATTTATAATTTATAATTTAACAACACTAAAAATTTTTAATTTATAAGGCCATAATTTTTAATTTATTATTTTCAATTAAATTAAATTTATAATTTATATTTTTATTTAATATATAATTTTAAATTAACAATACCAAAAAAATAATTTTATTTAACATATAAATTTAATTTTTTAACAGCACTAAAAAAATTTAATTTATAAGGCCATAATTTTTAATTAAATTTATAATTTTTATTTTTTATTTAATATATAATTTTAAATTAACAACACAAAAATTTTTTTATTAATAATCAAAAGACTATTTTACCATTTTTCAATTGTTTACTAAGTAATAAAATAAAGATAAAACGAACATTTCACACATTAGTCCCATGGGATACAAATCCCAAGGAAATAATCTCACCCATCTCCCTAGGATTGTTTAATCCCACATATGAGGGACTAGTAGTCCGGAGGAATTATTAATCCGGAGCAAGCATATTGAACCAAACAACGGACTATTAGTCTGGATGAACTAATAGTCCAATCCCATGACCCAATCCTTCACTGTTGATCTTGTAAATCAAACATGGCCTCATAGTATTCCTGGGATGTTATTATAGTGTCTTTAATAAATAAGAAATTACAAAATATATTAGGGTAAGTTTTTTTTTTTTATTTTATTTCTTAATTAGTTAATAAAGATGGATCAACATTATGTTATCACAAAAAAATTTCACTATATTAGTGATTAAGAACACTATATAAATAATGCCACATAATAAAACAAAATAAAAAGTATTACATAATTATTCTAGCTCCATGTCTTGAACATAAAGTCAGTCATGTAAAATAATAATTTAATTTTGGAGCTCTAATTTAATATGCTCATCTAATACTTCCATATTAATGAAAACAATAATTATGTGACAAATAAAATTGACCGAATTTAATTAAAGTTGATCCCAAACACATTTAACAATTGATCAATCCTTAGGCCCTGTTTGTTTTCCGAACTCAATGGCCAAATTGGACTGTTAGTGATGTGATGAGCACCAATATCATATTTGTTTGCAAAATGAAGCTCCAGATTCGGAGTCTGTTCAAATTACGAAAGTTCTTAGATGAGCGGACTAACAGTCACCTAGAGTAAATGATATTCAAAAATACTCTGTTAAGATTAGAGTAGAACTGATTGTCTGGGAGGACGTTTGAGTAGTCGGACCCGTCTAATTACAAATTAAAGCTCAAAACCATGGACTGTTGTGAAAAACCTTGGCTGATTTGTTTGTTGTTTTTTTTGGTCTCTCATTATTTTATTTTTATATTATATAAAAAGAATTTAACACACCACACTAACTATCATCAAAATAAAATAATTTTATTTAATTTCTTCATTAATAATCTCTTTACTAACAATTTCATCTATCCTACCTCTAAAAATAAACCAACCCTTAAGACTTGCTAGCCTTAAAGATGAAAAAGAAATTTTCAATTGGACCACAATCCCAGTCTCTCTTTGGGCAACTCTCATAAAATGTCATTGCCGTTTATCATAACAACAAAAGGGGAATTTATGTTATAGGCCCTCTAAATGGTTGTTTGAGATGTTCTAGATAAGTATATTTTTTAATTTTTTATGAAATATGAATTTGGTATGGATTGGGTTTGAAATGATGTGATAGAGAGATGATGTGATTTAAATATGATAGTGACTTTTTGACTTTTTTAGAAGATGACAAACAAGGCCTAAATTTATCAACTCCTATTATTTAATCTAAAGGGAATTATTTTAATATTAATATCATCTCCAAATCTTTAACATTTGTATTCATAATCATCAAGAGATTTACAAAAGAATATTCCATATGCGACTGTACATTCAACATTCCTAGTATATGAATCTATAGCATGTGATATAGTAAGTCAAGTATGAATAAATGATTCCAAGGACTACAAATTCCAAGACTTAAGCCCGATTACATAAAAGTTGTTCTCGAACCCATACATATAAAACTCTTAGCTTGTCAAAATAATTACAATAAGGAAAAGAGCCTTGTGCTCTCAAAACATATTCCACGCCGCCAACTCGGCGGCATCACCACATCTTTTCATGTACAAAATTTCATAGGGTGAGCATAAAGCCTAGTAGGAAAATCTCAACAAATTATACAATCTCATGGGATGAATGCATATGCCATGCCATGTTTAAGGGAAAAAAAAAAAAACATATACCTTTATCTTTGAAACTTTTGTGCATAATGCAATCTTGAGAATTTAACAATTCAATAATTTTCAATGTACTTCAAAGGGGCAGTAAATATGACTCAAGCAAATCCTCAGGGCTAGTGTTCGATAAACATTAAAATTTGACTTGACATTAACTTCAATTTCATTCCACACTTACAGAAGTTATGTCATCAATTGTCTGAAAACAAGTTGAGAAACTGCATAATACAGGGGATAGTCAAATAATTGAAGAACTTAAATGTTTGACTCGTGGTCCAAATAGAATTTTCACAAAATATAAGCGATATTTGATAAATAGTTTTAGGTTCCATACTAAGGAGATCGAGCGAAAAAAAAAAAAAAAAAAAAACTCAAAATAGTGGGATTATTGTCATGCCAAAAACGCAAAGCTTTGCAAGTGGTAGAGATGGAAATATTATCTTTGAAGATGTTACATTTTATGGTGTGTTAACAGATATAATTGAGTTAGATTATTTGTTTGGGAAGAGGGTTGTGTTATTTAAAGGTGAATGGGTGTCAGAATCAGGGAAAAGACTGTTGGACAATCTTCACTGTATTTAAAAATAAATTATGTTTCTGTACTTAACAACAAACGGGATACAGAAGAAGTAAAGGAAATGAGAGAAATTGTTTGATTACAAAAATCAAACCAGAATATAAAATAAATAAATAAAACAGATTTTTATTTTGTTACAAAAACAAAATCAAAATCTGAAACAAAAAAAATAATAAAACATAAAGTAAATTAATTACTTACCAAATTAATTTCTTGAACAAATTTTTGATCAAGTCCAGTGTTTAACACTGTATCCTTAAGACAGATTCATCATCTCCACGGTGCTTTCACATTGTGGACGTCTATTTCTCAAGATAAAATGATCAACAGTGAGTAGCAGCAGCACTACACATTATTCACACAACGAACACACTAAGTGTTTACACTCTTTCTCACAAGAAAATTGTATGCAACAAAATGCAGAGAGTATTGACTAATTAGGGACGAAAATTGGAGTAAAAAAATCCGAATGAGGGACTGCCTTTATATAGGAAAATTCGTGGTTGTATGGTTTGAATTAAACAGGTGCAAAACTTGTTTGAACAGGTATGTTACCTGTTCGGTTTGAATGAACAGATACAAATCTGCTGGGTTTAAATTTCAAACAGACAAAAACCGTATTAAACAGATTTGAATCTATACAGAAATTCTGAAGAAGTGAAAAACAAATTTGAATTTTTCCTACCAAAATTTGAAATTAAAACTTTAGACAGATTTTATTTTACCAAAAAATAAAATTTAATTCAAATATTTTTGGTCCAAAAAAATAAGTATTGGGCTGGACAAGCCCAACCCAACCTCACACCACGCACACGCATCCACGCCCAAGCCCAGGCCAGGCCCAGACCAGCCCGCCCAACCGACCTGACGGACAGACGGCAGCGGCGGCGCACGCGCATGTTTATTTTTTGGTCCAATAGGTCTAGCCTAATTTGCCCATAACCTTTCCCTTCTACAAACTTGGGGTGCCCCTTGGGGCCCTCCCCAAGTTACAAACTCATGCCTTATAAACCCACAAAATTCTTCCCACCAAACCAATGTAGGACAAGCCTTTATTCAAACCTTAAGGAATTTTCACCAAAAATTTCATTTCCAATGAGCTCACTTTGGCTTCAATTTCTCATTCACCCGATAATGGTTTTGAACAACCAAATATACTACGTGAATTACAACGCGGCATAGAATGCGTTACCACTTAGACCCGCCAACTTTGGCATATGGGTCCCACCTAAAAAATAGACCAAAGTTAAAGGCAAAATCATATTTTCCAAAACCATTTCTAACAATCCCCCACATGAATGGAATTTGATGACAATGGAAATGCAACAATATGCAGAATTTTTCGAAAGAGTATAAATTGAAAATATCTTGCATCAGGATAGGTAGCTTTCGGTCTTAAACCTTCCCTAATGATAACCTATTGGACTTACTAGCTAACCAATGGACACGATGCCTTGAATTGTTCAGTCGTTTGTGTAAGCCAAGACAATAGATTTCACACAAAATATCTTCTGACACATCGTGGTTCTCACGTTTGTGTTCATTTTAACCTTGAACACTCCTGGTTGTTCATGAGTGCTTCTAGAGAATTTAGCCTCTTCATTCTCATAGAACCGGCCACAGTTCGACACTCATATAGGTGATTCTTATTATAAGTATCTCTTATACTCATCTTGATTTTATGCCTAAATCAAGATATAAATAATCATTAAAAGCAAAGCTTATTCTTAAACCCCTGCATACAACTCATGTTGCAGACATCACTCTCACTATAAGAATGGGTAGAGGATTTTAATCCCTTGGTGATTTCTGGTGAGCCACGCATAACTTAGTTGTCCCATTTAACTTAGTTCTTGGGATCTCCAATCATATAAGTAGGGTTGCCATTACGATGACTCTTATGTAATAGGCTTTAATCCCATCTCCTTCGATGAACTATACACTTGCTCCTTTGTCAAACCTTTTGTTAACGGATCCGCAATATTCTCTTTAGATTTTATATAATCTATTGAGATTATTCTATTTGAGAGCAATTGCCTTACAGTATTATGTTGACGACGAATATGTCGTGATTTACCATTATACATATGATTCTATGCCCTGTCTATTGCAGATTGACTGTCACAATGAATGCAAATAGTTGGCACAGGTTTTGGCCACATTGGAATGCTTTCTAAGAAGTGACGAAGCCATTCTGCTTCTTCTCCTGCTTTGTCTAAAGTAATGAACTCAGATTCCATTATTGTCACGACCCAAACCCGCCCCTATAGGTTTAGCATCGTAACCGGCCAGTAATCCTTGAATTACCGAAGGCCTTTGAACTGATTAACAAAAATAAAGGAGCTAACAGAAGCAAATACATAAATATAATTGTCCAATGAGCTGTGCTGACTTATATGAAACAGAATATTTAAAAGTTTATATACATATCCGATAGTCAGCCATACATTATACCCACACACATTATAGTATCTTAAGTACAGCCAACTTAATCACATCCAGTCTCATATATATACAGAACTAAAAGGACTGAACATAGGACACTTCGGGAACCTCTATGTGAGGCGCAATGGTTTGCTGACAACAGAAACATAGTTCCAGACAAAAGCTTTCGGGCTTGAACTCTAGAATGCTCACCTATATATATATATACAACAGTGAGTTAAAACTCAGTGAATAACATTAAGTTAAAGGGGTTAGTGAACGAAATCCGAACGTATCATAAGCGAAAACAGATCACAGCATAATCATTCTCATATCAGAACATAATAATGGTACATCCCATAGAACACATCACAGAACGTCTTCCGACTAGAGTAATCGGTTCTGGATACCGATTAAACACATATCACCACAATGAAGTGGCTAGCTAGATCTTGTAATTACTTGTATGTCATGGACCCGCGTTTTCTTGCCGTCCCCCATGACTTGGGACTATCTATGGATGCCATAATAGATTTCAAACATGGAATATTCGTTCACGAAAACAGATATCATTTCAGAAATAAGAACTTATCATATTTCATTTGGAACGTAACTCATATGAACGTATCTTTACAATAACGTTACTCATAGCGGTTCCAGTAAGCGGTCAATCAGTCCTCGAGTCTTAGCCTACAACCACAAAATACATAACACAAGCATGTCTTATCATTACACAATCAAGTGGCCGTTAAGGCTTAGCTTTCATTACATTGGTTCTTATTCTTTCTTATCACATTGCCTAAAACACACACACTTGCAGTCTCGGAACTTAGTACATTCTTTTCTTAGTGTGTTTCTAATCCATAACCTCATTACTATGGCTTAATTAAGGCTTAGGAATGCCTAAGATGCTAAGAGGATGCCAAAATGTGTGTTGGAACACTTAGTAAAATTTTTGAAAATAAGGTCTCCGCTCGAGCGTAGACTTCCTCGCTCGAGCAGACATGCAAAATGAGAGGGGTCGCTCAAGAGTGACTTCCTCCGCTCGAGCGACCTGCAAACTTGGAAAAAGTACTGGTTGGTCGAAATCCACGCTTGAGCTACAACTCCCACGCTCGAGCGTATCGACAACATGCAAAGGGTTCGCTCGAGCGTCCAAATGGTCGCTCGAGCGGAGAGCTCATGTCTGGAAAAAAAAAAAATACCGAGAGCTCGCATTCTCCACTCGAGCGCAAGTTTCCTCGCTCGAGCGGACTGTAAAATTCTGGGTTTTTCAAAACAGGGTTTGAGCTTCAAAATGTGATTTTAATGGCTATACTCATGCAAAGCTTGATCAAAACACTTGGAAGGCCTTTCTAAAACACAATTACATGATCACTTTCAAACATATAGCTCAAAACTCATGGATTTGGCAAATTTGAACTCCAAAGCTCATGCATGGAAGATTTTTAAACTCCTTTCTTTTGTTCTAAAAAAAATGCAATGAAAACCATAAGCTCATGAAACTTTGAAACATGAAACATGATAATTTCTTGTAGATGATGAGTAAAACTTCTATGCATGCAAAGATTTCAAGAGCAAAACCCAAGACATGAATGAACAAGGTATAATTCTCCGTAAACATGCACACAAGCCATTTTCTTGCTCAAAAACCCAACTTCACTTCAAATTCCTGTAATTGATTCACCAATTTCTTAGTACAAGATGCATGGAAGGTTGCCTACAAAAGAATAGGCTCTAGACTCTTACCTAGCTTCTTGATTTCGAACAATAAGAGATGGTCCTCCTAATTTCCTTCTTCTTCTTCAACCTCAAGAGCTCACTCTCTCACTCTCTAGTTACACTCTCTCTCTCTCACAAGAGACCAAAGAGGCAACCTACCACACCCCCTCACTCAGCTGAATATACACAACACACACCTCACTTTGAGCACCATACACGTGCACACACACACATGGGTTTTAATCCCCTACACTCAATACCACAAAATGCCTCAACACATTATACACTCAATCACATCTTGGATCATTAATAGGATTAGATTAGGTACCAATCACGCATTATTTAAATCAAACATAAGTAATCTTAATTTATTCAGGTTAGCGCGAAATTCAGTTAATCCAAATTAGTTCCCATCAAGGTTCAATTTAATCACATGTGATTTTTTCTGAACCGAATCAATTCCTAATAAAATTTTCCATGGTGTTCTAAAATTTTCAAATAACACGTTGATGTAATCAATTTCGATTTCGGATGCTGATAAGGCTTTCAATTTACATCTTAAAACGAAATCCAAACAAATATTTCTACAAGTAACAGATAATAAACCAAATATCATGCAAATCACATAATGAACCCATAATTTATTTTATTCACTTAATTAACATCCTTAATTACCGATTAGTGCCTAATTGTGGATCGGGGTTATTACAATTATGGATCGTGCAATGCATGTTTGTCTCATGGATTTCCAAGAAACAACAACGCTTCCTAGAGTAAAGACATATCCACTAGTGGATTTTAAATCTTTAGTATCCGATATCCAATTGGCATCACAATATTCTTCTAGTACTGCAGGATATCGAGTAAAGTTCAAACTATGATCACGGGTAATCTTAGATATCTAAGAACTTGAATGATCGCTTTTCCAATGGACTTCTCCGGGGTTACTAGTGTACCTACTCAATTTACTAATAGCATAAGCTATATCAGGACGAGTACAATTCATTAGGTACATTAGGCTTCCAATGATTTGGGACTATTTTAACTGAGAAACCGCATTACCTTTATTTTTCGATAAATAAATACTGATATCTATAGGTGTTCCAGCTACATTGATATCATCCTTGATAAATTTACCAAGAATTTTCTTAATAGAATGTGATTGAGATAATGCATATCCATCAGATGTTTTAATAATTTTCATTCCTAATGTTACATCTACGACCCCCATATCTTTCATATCAAATCCTTTATTCAGCATTTGCTTAGTTGATTTGATTATGTTTTGACTGCTTCTAATGATAAGCATGTCATCCACATAAAGACAAACGATAACATAACCTTTGTCAGTGTTTTTAACATAGACGCACTTGTCACATTCATTTATCTTAAACCCATTAGGAAGCATAGCATGATCAAATTTTTCATGTCATTACTTAGGTGCTTGTTTTAATCCATAAAGAGATTTTACAAACCGACAAACTTTCTTTTCTTGCCATGGCACTACAACCCCTTCGGGTTGCTCCATATAAATCTCTTCATTCAGATCACCATCTGAGAACGCTGTCTTAACATTCATTTGATGTATCTCTAAATTATACAACGCTGCTATGGCAATAAGCATGCAGATGGATGTTATTCTTGTCACAGGAGAATATGTGTCAAAATAGTCCAAACTTTCTTTTGTCTGTAACCTTTTACTACAAGTCTTGCTTTATGCTTGTCTATTGAACCATTTGCTTTCATTTTTCTCTTAAATATCCACTTATATTCAAGAGGTTTAGAACCAGGTAAAAGATCCACCAATTTCCAAGTATGATTTTGCATAATGGATTCAATTTCATTGTTAACAGCATCTTTCCACAAAGGCGCATCAAGACCTGTCATTGCTTCCTTAAAGCTTTGAGGTTCATTTTCTAACATGTATGTCAGAAAATCTGGACCAAAGAATTTTGATGTTCTTGCTCTCTTACTTCGTCTTGGTTCATCATAAGTTAAATCCTATTGGTCGAGACCATTACTAGTCTATCATGTTTGATTGTCATTAGTCTTTTGACTTTGTGTACAATCATAAGTTCTTTTTTGTGAACTTAATTCATGTCCTTTCTTATAAGGAAAGACATGTTCAAAAAACACAGTATTCCTTGACTCTATAATAGTGTTCACATTTATATCAGGTATTTCTGATTTATAAGTCAGAACCGATATGCACTATTATTCTGAATATAACCAATAAACACACAATCCATTGTTTTCTGTCCTATTTTAGTCCTTTTCGGAACAGGAACTTCAACTTTTGCCAAACACCCTCATGCTTTTAAGTATTTGTAAGAAGGCGATCGACCTTTCCACAATTCATAAGGAGTGTTATTGATTTTCTTGTGGGGTATTCTGTTAAGAACATAATTAGCAGACAATATTGCTTTCCCCCATAAGTTCTGCGGTAAGCTTAAACTTAGTAACATGGAATTCATCATTTCTTTAAGGGTTTTATTCTTCCTTTCAGCAATTACATTTGCTGTGGAGAATAAGGTGCTGTAGTTTAGTGAATAATGCCATGTTGTGCACAAAATTCATTTAATGGTGCATCATATTCACCAACCCTATCACTTCTAACCATTTTAATGGTTTTACCAAGTTGATTTTCAATTTCAGTTTTGTAGAGTTTAAACATTTCTAAGACTTCATTTTTACTTCTAAATAAGTATACATAACAATATCTTGTGTAATTATTGATAAATGTTATGAAATACTTCTTGCCTCCTCTAGTTTGAATAAATTTAAGATCACACACATTAGTATGAATTAATTTTAGAGGTTCGATTTTTCTTTCAACCGATTTAAATGGAGTCTTAGTTAGTTTCGCTTCTACACAAATCTTACATTTGTGATTAAGATCAATTTCAAACTTTGGTATATAATCCAAACCAATTAATCTATGCAAAGTATCAAAATTTACATATCCTAATCTACCATACCATAAATTCGACTCAAGAATATAAGCAAAAGATGTGTTACTTTTATTAATAGCAAGTTTTGGTACAACCATCATTACATTCAACTTGAAGAGACCATCACTCATGTATCCCTTACCAACATACATACAACTCTTTATTAATACAAATTTATCAGACTTTAATACAAGCCTGAAACCATTTTTACTTAACAAAGAATTAGAAACTAAATTCTTCCGGATGTCTGGTACATGCAATACGTTGTTGAGGGTAAGTTCCTTTCCTGATGTCATCTTCAAGATCACATTTCCTTATCCAGCCACAGTAGAAGTAGAAGAATTTCTCATGAAAAGTTGTTTACTATTTGCAGCCTCATTATAAGTAGTGAACATTTTTTTGTTCGAGCAAATGTGTCGAGTTGCCCCCAGTGTCAACCCACCATTCTTTGTGATTTCCAATCAAATTAGTCTCAAACACCACAACAGAGAGATTGATGTCATTTACCTCGTCAGAGATGTAATCAAATTCAATCACATTGGCTTGATTGGTGGTTTTCTTGCTTGTACTTCCGCAATCCTTTTTAGGACGGCGTTAATCAGAAGCTCGATGTCCGGTCTTGCCACAATTATAGCATTTACCTTTGAACTTTTTATTGTCATTGTTGTCGCCTTGTTTAGGACTATCTCCAGTAAACTTTCTTTTTTTGTTATGTGGTTTGTGCACTTGTTCAACTACATTAGCCTTGGCCTCAATAAGATTTTTACCATTCATTTTTTTAACCTTTTGGTTATCTTCCTCAATTCTTAGTCTTACAATCAATTCATCAATGGTCATCTCTTTGCGTTTATGTTTTAAATAATTTTTTAAATCTTTCCAAGTTAGTGATAACTTTTCCACTAAAGCAGCGACTTGGAAAGATTCGCTACGAGACATACCTTCAGAATGAATATCATGCAAAATTAATTGAAAATTTTGAACTTGAAAAATTACCATTTGAGAGTTTATCATAACGAAATCCAGAAATTTACCGACAACAAATTTTTTTGTGCTGGCATCTTCTGTCTTGTATTTTTTCTCCAAAGAATCCCATAATTCTTTTGCTGTTTTCAAAGGGCTGTAAACTTTATACAGCATGTTGTCAAGACCATTAAGGATATAGTTTATGCATAAAAAATCAGAATATTTCCAAGCGTCTACAGCGGCAACAACTTGCCGATCACTTTTATCATCTCTAAGTATTGGAGCCTCTTCACGGAGAAACTGGGCCAAATTTAGAGTTGTAAGATAGAACATCATTTTCTGCTGCCATCTCTTAAACTCAGTGCCATTAAATTTTTCCTGTTTTTCTCCATGATTTATCGAAACTTGAACATGGTTCTGGATAGGGATCGAAGTTGTTGTAACGATCGGATTTGGAGTACTACTTTCATCAGCCATAATATCTGACTACAAAAAAAAAAAAAAACAAAAACAAAACACAAATTAATTTTTTAGTTACTAAAATCAAAAAATAAATTATAATACAAAATAATTTTATTTTCTTTGTTACTAAAACTAGAAAAATAAAATACCACAATAATTTTCTGTAATACAAATTATTCTGCAATTGTTAATGACACTAGTATATTACTACTAGTTGTCAAAGAAAATAAACAGTTTATTACTACTATTTGTCAAAC
The DNA here is from genome assembly GCF_055761805.1 of Camellia sinensis. NCBI lineage: Eukaryota > Viridiplantae > Streptophyta > Magnoliopsida > Ericales > Theaceae > Camellia > Camellia sinensis. The sequence continues at coordinate 24,132,892 of NC_138966.1, forward strand.
AGTATATTACTAATATTTGTATTTTTCAACCAGAATATCACTTTGTGAAAGCACAAAAAAATAAATACAATGAAGACACCAAAAAATAATATGTCTTAAGATTGTTGGATAATCTTTGCTGTATTTAAAAATAAATTCTGTTTGTGTACTTAACAACAAACGAAATACAAAATAACTAAAGGAAATGAGAGAAATTGTTTGATTACAAAAATCAAACCAGAATGTAAAATAAATAAATAAAACAAAAAGTAAATTAATTATTTACCAAATTAATTTATTGAACAAATTTTTGATCAAGTCTAGTATTTAACACTGTGTCCTTAAGACAGATTCATCATCTCCACGGTACTTTCAGATTGTGGATGTCTATCTCCTAGGATAAAATGATCAACAGTGAATAGTAGCAGCACTACACACTATTTACACAACGAACACACTAATGTTTACACTATTTCTCACAAGAAAATTGTATGCAACAAAATGCAGAGAATATTGACTAAATTATGGACGAAAATTAGAGTCAAAAAATCCGAATGAGGAACTGCCTTTACATAGAAAAACTCGTGGCTGTGTGGTTTGAATTAAATAGGTGCAAAACCTGTTTGAACAGGTATGTTACCTGTTCGGTTTGAATGAACAGATACAAATATGTTGGGTTTAAATTTCGAACAGATAAAAACTGTATTGAACAGATTTGAATCTGTACAGAAATTCGGAAGAAGTGAAAAACAAATTCGAATTTTTCCTACCAAAATTTGAAATTAAAACTTTCGACAAATTTTATTTTATCAAAAAATAAAATTTAATTCAAATATTTTTTGTCCAAAAAAATAAGTATTGGGCACGTGCCCAGCCCAGTTCGCCCGACCGACCGGACGGCGCTTGTGTTTATTTTTGGGTCCAATGGGTCTAGCACAATGTGCCCATAACCTCTCCCTTCTACAAACTTGGGGCGTCCCTTAAGGCCCTTCCCAACTTACAAACCCACAAAATTCTTCCCACCAAACCAATGTGAGACAAGCCTTTATTCAAACCTTAAGGAATTTCTACCAAAAACTTCATTTCCATGAAGCTCACTTTGGCTTCAATTTTTCATTCACCTGATAATGGTTTTGAGCAATCAAATATACCACGTGAATCATAACGCGGCATAGAACGCGTTACCACTTAAACCCGCCAACTTTGATATATGGGTCTCACCTAAAAAATAGACCAAAATTAAGGAAAAATCATATTTGCCAAAACCATTTCTAACAAAGATAAGATAAAGATTGCACACTAATCAACTTTACACGATTAGTGAAAGATACTGAGCATTTTGTGTTGGCTTCTCAAGTAGAACAAATAATGTATGTAGAAGATTTCAAACACAAAATTTGACAAGTTGTTATCAAGATAAATTCGAGAGATTTTTAAGCAATATTTGATTAAATCCTTTGGCTTGCTTACATACTAGAGAAATGCATGATCATATTTTACAAGGAAAAAAAAAAAAAAAAACTTCTATGTACGTAGGTTGTTTTAGATCAGATGACAACAGAGAGGATCGAACAAGTTAGAAGAGCTGAGAGAACCCCCATACGGCAGCCATGATGGTGACAACACTGGCAATGGATTGAGAACAAAACATATGGGACCACGGGTATAGCGACGATGCACTGCTAGTATCCGATGTACCTTCGTAAACCATGGTGTTGTTGATTTCTGGTGCGTTCGATGATGCTACCGGGTTTTGTCCTGATGATGATTTTTGGCTGCAGCATATGTAAAATTTTAACTGTTAGATTAGTAAAGAAAAACCTTGAATACATTACATAGTAACCATTCCTTTTACGTCAAATATGATGCTCAGAATGATCTCATTAAGTCGGTTGTTGAGTATTGCCGACTCTACAACGCAAGTTTGCTACAATTTATATTATTGTCAAAACAAACAATCAAACAAACAAAAAAAAAATTGATATTTTTAAAGTAAAGAAGAAATGTTAAGAATATCAAGTATTATCTTCACATTAAAGATAGAGCTATGCATGTGATCAATTTTCGCAAAGCCGCTTTCATTTTTCCTTTTCTCTAGAAATCTTTCTTTAGATTATATGTTCGGATTATGGAGTTTTTGAGAAATTTATGAATAAAAAAGGAATTAAAGGAATTTTTTTTAAAAAAAAGTACATATATTTCTAACTCTAAATAAAATGTTATTTATTTCTATATTTTATTTCATATTTTATATATTCATGCAAAACATCATATTATACCATATGCAAGTTATGATAAATATATATTTTTCAATTAAAACTAAAAAAATAATAATTATAACCAAACGTTACATAAGATATAATTAATTTTTTTTAAAAAAAATTATAACTAAAATAATATAATAATTAACATCACAATCATAAATATTCATAACTAGTTGGTCATCATCATTTTTCCAATGGCTTAGTCTTAAGATTGTGTTTAATTGGAGAAATGAAAAGAGAAACACAAAGAAAAAGAAAGAGAGAAATACAATATCACTTTTGCGTTTTACATTCACTTAAGACTTCTTTCATTCTCTATTTCCTAACTCAACAATTATAACTTGAAATTCGAATTCAATTAATTTCTTTTATTTTTTTTCTATTCTTTTTTACTTTTTATTTTTTTTATTAAATTTTCCAACTAAACACAATCTGAAAAAGAATCACAAAATCAACTCTCCTTGAGAAGAAGTGAATTAAAAGGGACAAGCCCTTATCTGATAATTAATAATTAACATTCGCCAATTATTTTTTTGTAAGGAGGGTGAATAGAGTATATCATGTTTTTTCAAATTGACCACTGCAAAACCGGGGTGTGTGCCGTCGTGTTTGACCGTTGAATGGCTGTATTAGGCCTAGACGGGCTTGCGTCGGAACTCGGGAACTGTGTCGTTACAGATACAGCCACTACAGCTGCAGAGGACTTCCATGTGCATTGTTATTTGGGGAAAAAAATCTTAAAGATCTTACACAAAGATTAACCTAAAAGACTATACCATTAAAAAAAAGACTATGCCTCCGTTTTAGAAGTGGGTTGACTTTTTGACTTTTTAATTTTTTTATTATTTTAGTCTGAGCTTAAAAGTTTGATTTGGGAAAGGCTTTTTGACTTTTTGACTTTTTTGAGTTTTTTTGTGAGAGAAGAATGTAATGATTATAGGTTGGATGTGATATTTTGTTTGTTATGGCTAAAATAGCTTATTTTGTTTTTTGTGGCTAAAATAGTCAAAAAAACCTGCAAACTCACTTGCCAAACATAGGCTATATGATACACATATATACTATTTATATCTTAAAATTATAAATAAAAACTGACATAATTTAAAATTTTGGAAAGGAGGTTGGGTTTGATAGTAAGAAAGAAATTGAGAATAAGGTATTTATTTTGAAAGATAGAGAGGGGACTAATAATCTCTTGATATTAGTATGGAGGAGGAAGAGAGATTAGTAAGGAAGAAGTAGAGATGATATTAGAAAAACAGTAAAGAGATTAGAAATTTTTTTATTTTTTATATATTAAATTTTTTTTAAATATAATATTTATTTTTTTATTTATTTTATTATTTTATATAAAAATAATTTAATAATTTCTTATTATCAATCATCTCACTATTAATTCCTTCTCTTCTATCTCTCAAAATAAATGCGGCATGAGGAAAAAGTTTGACTACGACACACTTGAAACGATTTGTAGAAAGGGATCGTTGTCACGTTAGGACGGAAACGATTAAAACATTACGGCCTTACTTAGTTTGACTTCCGAGTGATAAGTTTTTAAAAAATATTTTGAAAAATGAGTTAAAATTTTTTTATAATTTATTTGATTTTATATTTTAAAAATAATTTCAGAGTTTAGAATAATTTGATATTTGTTGTAATTAAATAGATGTATGTGAAAAAAAATAATTAAAAATGAGAGAGATGAGAAAAAAAATAATTGATTAATATGTAAGAAAGGAAGTTATTTTGAATTTTTTTTGAAAAAATTGCAAACCAAACAAAAGTTTTAAATATTGTTTCCAAAATCTTTTTTCCAAAGCCAAACCAAACAAGGCCTGCATCTTCTTTAGTGTTGAAAATATTTATAAATAATATATAAAAATATTTTTAAATATGTAAAAAAAAAAAATTAAGAGGTTGCTTGTAATTACGTAAATAAATCTATTTATTTATTTTTTTATAAAAAAGTTAAAAAGTGATATGAGTAAAAATAAATAAAATGATAAAAAATATATTATTTAATATTTGTCTTCTAAAATATGACAACAATAAATATATATTGAGATTATAAATTTTTTCACTTCTGGTTGTGATTGATAGTGGCAACTCTTTTGTCAATTGTCAAAAAATATTGTCAAAGAAATGTATAATTTTATTATAAAAAATTATAATATCAATTACAAAATGCATAACATCTCCACAAATTAATATAATAAAATATTTAAAATTTATAATTCATGTTACAAGTTTGTGATGTAATTATGATATTTTTATTATATTAATTTATAATAATATTACTTATTTTATAATTAATATTATAAAATTCCGTATTAAAATTATACATTTCATTAGCGTCCGTATAGTATGTTAAACAAAAAAAAAAAAAAAACGATGCAAGGGGTTTTAAAGCCTATTTTGAAAAGTGAATTATTTATTTGTTTGTTGACTTATTATAAAAAAAAAATATAAATAAAATAACATAAAAAGATAATATGACAATAAACTAATAAACCAATAAATTTACTTTTTTACATCTTGCCAAAAAATTGACAATTACCTAGTGTTTGGTGATGCGCAATAGGTGATGAGATAGACGGCGGCACCTGCACATGTGAACGTGCTGGTCTTGTTATCATGAGCATAGCTATAAGCAGTCGGACACGGGCCGTTCAAGTCCACCTCGCATCCCGTGGTTGTACAATTCACTCCGGTCCCACCCTGAGGCACAACCAGCATCGGAAGGTTGTGCCCATCGACTAAGCTGACGCCATAGACGTCCAACCCGCCCGACCCGTCGAGAGTGAATTCTGCCAGCGTGGCGGGTGGGGCTGGGTGGCCGCCTGAGCATTCTAGTTTGCCAGAGCCACAATCGCCTGTGACGCAGGTGAACTTGCCGGTGGAGTCTTCGGTGCAGCGGGTTCGACCCCATAACTGGCCGCCCCAAGAGGAGGGTGGGTTTATGGTCTTTGACTCGCCAGTTTGGAGAGAAAAACCGGTGGTGGAGAGAGGTGCGATTCCGGCGTTTGATAGAATGCCTGGCCAGACTGTGTAGTCGCATTTGTTTACGAATGTGAAAGTTGATGCGAATACTCCTGCAAATTAAAGACAAGTAATCAAATCAGATTGTGAACATGAAATTAAATGCTAACATGTTGATTTATTTTTGGTTGTTGTAGTTGTTGTTGTGGGTTTTTTGAGTCTTTTTACCTGGTATGAAGAGGTGGAGGATTGTGGGTGTTAGTACTGAAATTAATAGCCAAACTTGAGCCATTGTGTCAGTACTGAAATTATAGCCTGGTATGAAGAGTGGGAGTATTGTGGTGGGGAAATTGGTCCAAGCGAAAGGCAGGGGATTGTGAGATCGTCTATATATAGAAAAAAAAAAATGTTTGGGTTGGATTTGTAGAATAATTTTAAGAAAAAAATTTAAAAAAATTTGTTTGGTTTGTAAATTTTTTAAAATAATTTTTAAAATTATTTTCTCTTTCTTACTTATCAATCAATCACTTTTTTTCTCCCCTCTCTCCTTCTCAATCATTTTTTCTCTCACATATATCTACTCAATTATAACAAAATATCAAATCATTTCAAACTCTTATGCTGTGTTTGGTTGGGGGATTTGGAGAGGGATTTAGAAAGGGAAATGGAAAAGGTAGGTGAAATGTGAATAAATCATGCCTATATTTCACATAGTTTCACACACCTTTTCTATTTCCCTTTCCAAATCCCTCCCCAAATCCCTCAACCAAACACACCATTAAACTCTAAAATTACTTTCAAAATATATAACTAAATAAACTAATTTTTTTTTTTAAATTCTTTCCAAAATAATTTTTAAGAACTGCTCTTCTAGAACCAAACCAAAGATACCCAAAATGTGTAGTAATACAGATGAGTGGGTTAGCCTAGTAAAAGTTGGCGTCTCTTTGACTTCTGTATGGGTTGACCCGACACTGCTCTACTAGTCAGATTTGGGCAAACAAGCAAACGAAAGATGATTGGCAGCATTAGGTGAGCACTACGTAATGATGTGGTAGTGGCGGGGATCACTGCCTGTGGTTTTTTTTTTTTTTTTTTCAATACATTAATGTTATTAGAATCATTGTTCCAAACAAAAATATTAACGTCACCAAACACGAAATAAACGTATCAGACTGATATATCCGTTTGGTATTGAATCATTTAAAATTTTAATTTATATTTTTATATTTTTAATAATTATCAAAATATTTTAATTAATTTTTAAATTTACTTAATTCAGATTTATTTAAAAAGTAAAATATTCATATATACATATTTACAAAATTTATTAAATACAACAAAATAAGAAAATATATTAATTTTTTGTTTTTTGTTTCTCCATTTTTTGTATTTGGCGAATTTTTTATTTTAAAAATTCACTAATATTATACTTTTAAAGTGTATTTAGATTAGGTGTATCTTAAAAATAAAAATAAAAAATTGTATAAAATATTAAAAAATTTCATTAAAAACAAAAAGTTCAATTTTTTAAAAATTAGATTTAATTTTCTGGAACCAAACATTACTTTCCAAAATACAAAGACCTCACAACGGATGTCCGTGTGTAAAAATTATTTAGCAAGTTTGATTTATAATTATAAGAGTGTAGGTGTGGTGTCATTCTGTGCAATTTGCGAATAAAATTAAAATTAAATTTTAAATAGCAGATTGACAAATTTATTATCCATAATCAAATTGTGATTTGAGCGATTGGGAAGTTTGAACTTATTAGTTGATTAATGAATAACCTTAAACAATTATTAAATATTTATATAATATATAACACTAATTTGTATAATATTTGTCATATATATTACACTAATTAAGGGTGTGCGCGGTGAAATTCAGTTGGTTTGAGAGTAAAATTATAAACCTGACAGTGAATGATATATTGGCAATTTATCAAATCATGGTTTGTGACAGTTTCAATTTGCTAAGAGCATCTCCAATGGTTATTACTATTTTGCTATTGCTATTGCTATAATTTGGCAATGAATAGTGTTATTTTGCCAAATTATAGCAATAGTGCTCCAATGATCATTTGCTATTTTTGACAAATCTCAACCAACTTTCCCTCCAAGGTTGTAGGTATTGTTTGGATATAGGTTTTTTGTGATTTTATTTTTGTTTATTTTTTGTCTTTTGTGACATTTTTTTACCTGTTTGTTAAAAAAATTATATATTTATATTTTTCCCAACTAGACAAATATAAAAAATTGAAAAATTGAAAAAATTGAAAAAAATTATATATTTATATTATAATGTCTTTTTATTATAATAAAATTATCTTCATTTAATATCAGCTAAAGTATTTTATCTTTTTATTGCCTTCATTTGAAAAAATATATTTATTTTTTTGCATTATACTTTATTGAAAATATTAAATTATAATACAAAGTAGTGGACATTATACATTGAAAAAATAATATTACATTATGAAATACAAAATACTCAAAAAAATAAAATAAAATTTCATTACAAAATAAAAATTACATTGCAAATAAAGACTAAAAATTACATTAAAAAATAAATGATATTGCAAAAAATAAAGACTAACATTTATCCTATAATTATTCATCAGGAGGTAGGGGGAAATAAAAATTTGGGCTGCTCACATTTGAGGACCACTTGGCGAAAATCTCATTTTTTCGCATTGTGTAATACGCTTTCATCTGAGGGTCCAAATGAGAAATATCCGTAGTCATTATCATATGTTCTTCCTTTTTCATCTCATGTTCTTGTTTTCTGATCTCAAATTCATGTTTTTTCATCTCAAGTTCTTTCATCTCCTGCAGTGCTTCAATCCTTTTTTGTTCTCTTTCATCTTTTTTCTTTTCCTTCTCAGCAAGGTATTGGTTAAATGTGTCCAATTGTGTGCCCATTTTTTGAACTTCAGCTTGAGCGACTTGATTTTTTCGAAATAATTCTTTTGCAGATTTCCTACCCATCGGCCTTTTTCCCCTTGCAGAGACACTGCCCTCATCGACAATTGGATTGTTACCAACACTTGGACTGGTGTCATCTTCAAGAGAAATGCAGTTATCCATAGGGGAATCAGGGGTTGAATTAGGGGAAAACGGTGTATGTATTCTTGACTTCACCGTGTTCGTAGGAGTTACATCTTGCCACCTGATATTGTTTTGCAAGATTGGCCAACAATGTTCAAAAAGAAAATGCTTGTTTTCATCTTGATGGTATAACAGTTTTGCTTGAAGCATCTATATCAATAAAATATTAAATTAATTAATCAGTTAATTTTTATGTAAGACAAATAAAAAAACTAACATAATAAATGGAAATGAAATCTTACTATATCAACTTGTGACGCCCCACTTGGATGTAGATTTTCGACTTGCGCTAAACACCCACGAAATTTGTTACAACATTTCATGATTACACCCCATCGAGATGAGATAGACACTTGTGTTCTCGAGCGATCATTCTGCAATGAACAATAATTTTCAAAAATTCTTCCCCAAAAATGAGCATGAGATTGTGAATTTCCAACAATTGGGTCTTCAGTAATGTGACACCAAGCTCTACAAATTGCCACATCTTCTTGAGTGGTAAATGATTTTCCTCTCTTCATTTTTGATGAACCTTCCATAGTGATTGTGTGAAAAAACAAAGAATAAAATAATTTGTGAAGTTTGGTGTGAAATAAAATTCAGATAAAGAGAAGAGAAAAGAAAAATAAAATTTAAAATGTTTGGTGTGAAATGAAATTGAGATGAAGAGTTTTTATTTATAAAAATACAGAATATGACCGTTTGAAAAAAATGCCCGTTAATTTATAGCTGTTGTTTGAAAAAAAAGATGAAAAAGAGCCGTTGCTCAAACCCATGTGCATTCCTTTCACAAAATAGCACCGTTGGATTATATGATCCAACGGCTCAGCCATCCATCTATGTAGAACAACCGTGCATTATCTATCTGTCTATATGCCCTCCTGTGAGTCGAATCTATTTATCTATCTATACACCAAGCTCTCTCTCTCTCTCTCTCTCTCTCTGCCTTCCTTCATTGGCCTCACCAATCTTCATCTTTCTCTCCTCTTTTCTCATCTCCTCTCCTCAAATCTTCCAAATCTTCACTGATCTTGGTACCGATCTTCACTGATCTTCCAGAGTAGTGAAACAGATCCTCACAGATCTTCACTGATCTCGGTCCCGATCTTCACTGATCTTCACAGATCTTCACTGATCTCTCCACTGATCTCAAGCCCGATCTTCCAGCAGAGTAGTGAAACAGATTTTTTTGGATGTACGGTGTATGTATTTTTCTTCACTAATTTTTTTTTGGATGTACGGTGTAGTGAAATAGATCTTCACTGATCTGTAATTTTTTTCCATTCCCGATCTTCCACTGATCTCAGAGTAGTTAATCCAAAAATTATGGAAGATTTTTGTTTATTAGGTGGCCGATTTTTGTGTTTGGATTGGATGCCTTTGCGATAAGGCCACGTTTGGTTGCCTTGAAATAGGAAAGATACGTGGGATCAATCAGATTGTTTTGTTGCAGGATAATTAGGATTAAAAGGATTGGGAGTGGAAATTACGTGCGTGCGTGGTGGATAGTTCAATCTGATCTTTGGGTTTCTTTCTAATGTAGAGATGCCCGATCTCCCTTTGTTGATCTGTGGGCTTGAGATCAGTGTAGAGATGCCCGATCTTCCTTAATTTTTGTTTTCATTTCATTCATCTCTACCCCAATCTTCTTAAACAGATTGACTAGTTTTTTAATTCATCAATTCTATTTTTTGTGAATTAATCAGTTTTTTTTTTCTTCTGTGAATCTGTTTGATGAATCTGTAATTTTTTTGGATTTGGATTTGTTTGAATTTGTTTGATGAATCTGTTTGATGAATCTATGAATTTGTAATTTTTTTGGATTTGTTTTTTTTGTGAATCTGTTTGATGAATCAAATTGACAAACAGATAATAAATTTTTTCTGTGAATTGTGAATCTGTTTGATGAATTGGCTGAGTTGGGAGGGAGGGAAGGAAGGAGGGAGGGAGGGAAACCGTTGGTTTTGGCTGAGTTGGCATGAATGGCAGCTGCCAAAGCTTGTGTCAAATTTGACACAAGTTTTGGCATTTCTCAAATTTAGCAGCTGCTATGTTTTGCCATTGGAGTATCAAAATTCAATGGCAGCTGCTATATATAGCAATGGCAGCTCCAATGGCAAACCATTGGAGATGCTCTAACTGATTGAAGAATATTCTTAAAGAATTATCAAATATTCACATATTATAAGGTTTATTACACATCCTACTCCTAAACTATTGCCAAATTATCAACTTAATTCTTAAACTATTGATTGAGTCTACTAACTTCCTAAAATATATAAATCAAAATCTATTTAGTCCCTAAACTACTGATTGAATTTATTAAATCTCTAAAATATTTAATTCAAACATGTTTAGTCCTTAGAAAAGAAATTTTATTCTAAGAAATATTAAAATTTTATTTTATCTTTAAAATGTATTTTATTTTACTATGTGTTTAAATTAGTATCAAAGTATAGTTTCTCAATCTTACTAATAAAATTATACGAGTATTAGATATATTGGAAAAGTAAAAAGGCATTGGGTCTATAAATTTAATTTTTGATTTCTTAAGTCTAAAAGACCACGGACTAATTTACTATGTCTACAAAGACAAGTTTTGCTGAAATGACCAAACTATCCATAGATATATCTACGTGTTCACCTCTCCTCTCTAGGTTTTTTGTTTTTTGATTGACTCTTTACTCTGGGTCGCAGATCTCTCTCTCTCTCTCTCTCTCTCTTCGTGACTACCGCGGCCACCCGTGAACATGGTTGGCGTCGGACACCATCCCAACAATGCATTAAGCGCCAGATCGATGCAGGGAACAAACTCCGGATCATCGCCAGTGGCAGAGGAGTTCATTGAAGTATCACTTGATTGTTGGAACAATCTTCTGTGTAAATTAAATAACTTGAAACAAATCAAATAAAAAATAAATTACTTACAGAATTTATTTTACCGAAATGTAAAAGTGCAAAAAGATCAAATCGAGTGTGTAACACTCTATCCTTAAAACAAATTCGCCACGCTTCGGTGCTTACGGATAAAAAGCGTCTATCTCCCAGAATACAATGACATTCACAAATTATAATAGCACTCCAAATAATTTGTACGGCGAACAAAACCTATGTTCTTATACTCTCAAATATTTCTCCTAAAAATAATATGAAGAATAAATAATGCTGAAAAATCTAGAAATCCGCTAAATATTGATTTGTGATTATGTATCAATTTAAAGCAATAAAACAATCACAATCAAACAATCAAGACAAATCGATACAACGATTTTAACGTGAAAAAACCACAATTGGAGCACCTCCAATTGTGATAGAAAAAACCACGGGCAACAGCCACAAAACAATCCACTAAGAAGATATAAAGGAATTACACAGGTATACACTCAATTACCTAGCGAATCCATGCCCGAATTGAACCAACCCCTATGTGTCTCTTCCAACCTCGTCTTCACCTCGGAATTGTCTTGACGATGAGCCACTCCAGAATCCACCAAAGCTTCAGGCTAAAATTCTTCAGAATCCACCGAAGAACAACTCTCCATTTTTTGTAGAATGAACAAACAAACCTTTGATGTATTCTTCTTAACCCATGAGTTGAATACTCAATTAAACATCAAAGAAAACTTAGCAAAATATCCCCAGATATAAACCCTAGAACCCAAAAAGAAGATCTGGAGAAGTTATCCTAAAATATGACTGAATCATGTATTTATAGAAAACTGTCTCGCGATCTCCGCTCGAGCGTCAAAATGGCCGCTCGAGCGGACCTATGCTCGAGCGCGAAAAGTTCTGCTCGAGCGGGAAAAAACAACATCCAGTATTTTTGCAGGCGAACAAACTTCTGAAACCCAACATTCTCCGCTCGAGCGGGGGAATGTCCGCTCGAGCGGACAGGCAACTTGGAATGCATTTTTGCATTTTGCTTCGGGGGCGCTGCCTCGGACCCACCAAGGGACGCTGCCCCCTGGACCCCCACGAGCTGACCGGGCAGCTCGATCCCCGTCATAATCAGCGGAGTGGCAATCTTGGAAGCATTAACATCACAAACTTCTCTACAAGGCACAATTCAGGTTGGATTCCCATCTAACAACTCATAGTCTCACTGAAATAAAAGAGCGAATAAAATTACAACTGAAAGAAGTTTTGTCAAATGGGATTGCCAAGAATAAAAACCTAACAATCTCCCCCTTTGGCAATGCTATGACAAAACACACCTAACAAATAAAATCTAAACACCCCAACCCATTACAGCCAACAAAAACAAACTTCTTTCTGACAGTCAAGATCTGCAAAACAACTATTAATGCCACAACCTCCAAAAACAACTTTTAGTCCTACAAGAGTATATGAAAAAAACAATAAGCATATAACAAGATTATCTTGAAGCATGAGATAGAAAACATGAATAGATGTGACTTGGAGATTTTAAAAACATGTAGCATGAATAAGTAAAAACTAAGACACATGCATCCACACCCGACACAACATAACTCTCCCTTTTTGGCATGAATTGACACAGGAAGCTCAAACAATTATAGCAAGATCATAAGCCACACAAGCAATGACATGATAACGATTAACTGAACTCCCCCTCACTAAAAACAATGAACAAGAAGAAAAACGACAAAAAAATAATACGGTGGAGCAAGCAAGAAATCTCAGATTTGTACCTTAGAACACACAAGATTATCCAAGAAACATAATTACTTGAAAACACAATGTGCACAGCCTCTAGAAGATTTCTCATAAAAGAAAGTGACGCATAGATCCCATGAAAAAAAGTGTGTATGTGACTCTTGGAGTTTGACAAACACTAGATTCAAATCCTAGTAGTGATATGAAAGCTGGACCTCCGACAAGAGAATCTAAGCATACCAAAGGAAAGTCAAACCACTAGGAATCAAGGGGTATTTGGTGAGTAAAGGCGGAGGCTCTCCCTCAATCAATGAATCCTTTATTTTTTCCTTTCTTTTTCACATCTTTTTCTATTCTTTCTTTTGCACATCTTTTTTTTTTTTTTTGTTTTGTTTCTTTCTTTTGCACATTTTTTCTTTCTTTTGCACACATTGGCGGCTGACACGCTCAAGAGTATGGAAACCGAATTAGAGAATCATGGATATAATAAGGATGGCCTGGTTGGTGACTCTGAGGTAGCCTTTTCCTCATGGCTGGACTACAAAGAACAGAGGGGAAAGCCGTGGAGATGCAAAAAGATGGAAGATGGTTAAGAGACTCAACATCACCCATGATATGCTAGTATAGGTCAATTCCTCTAGAAAAGCAAAAGATACAATACCAGAAGTCCATAGAAAAAAATAACCACTAAGGCGGAAGACTCCGATATTTGCTAATCCAAGAGTGTGTACAGAATGAGACATACTAATCAAAAAACACACACTCCAAAATGAGTAATGACCACAGAAAACACACACATATTAACTTGTAATGGATATTCTCATCAATTCCAATATGTACCAAGGACCACTAAAAAATTTGAAGCTTGCAAAACCATACTAAAAAAATCTTTTTGGATTTTTTTTTTTCATTTTTTTTCTTAACCAAAGCAAGACAAAAAAACAAACATGCACACATTTTTATCTCATTAAAAAAAACACACAGAAACCCAAAAACTAAAACAAATTAACAAATTAACACAAGTCAAGTTTTCTCACCCAAACCGCTTTAGTATAAACAAAGTTGTGAGCATTGTGGTTCTTGGGTGATGTCTTGACGTTGTGGTTCCCTTTGCTTTCAATGGGAACCCGTCTCGACTTGGTTTCCAACTTCCTAGTTTTAGGTCTAGGCAAATATACTATCCCATGCAACTTATAACAATAAGGGCGAATATGACCATGCATACCACAATAATGACAAATAAAACAAGGTATACAGGGTGTACCTTCTTTTCTTTTACCTTACCAACTCTAGGAAGTTTGAGAAGTCCATCCTTATGTTGAATTTTTTGTTCTCCCTTTCCTTGAGTTCTTGTATCATGGGATGTGAAAGCACTTTGTTTTTTCTCTTTCTTACCACCAAACCCAATGCCACTCTTATCAGAACAAATTTGTTGAGACCCAATGATATTGTCCAAAGTCTTCGATCCTCTGTTGCAAAGACCAATGGTAGCCATAGTACACTTGAGTTCTTCCTCTTTCTTGATCATTAGTTCTTCCAAAGCAACTTGAGACATCTCGAGAGTTTTAATCTTTTCTTCATATGTTGCATAGATTTGCTGTAGCTCATTCCTCTCTGTCTCACAAGTCAAGAGTTTTGCACAAAGAGCTTGTCGATCATTAGAAATCTAAAGGGCATCATTCCTAGCCTCGGAAATCTCCTCCTTTAGTTTGACATTCTCACTTTCACATGCTTTGAGTTTCATAGTGAGTTTGTCATTCAATTTGGATAACTTAAGAGATTCCTTATACAACTTTTCATAAGCTTGCTCAAGCTCTTCATCATCACTTCCCGAGGATTCATCATCAGTGGCATTCTCAACCGATCTCTTCGGATACTCTGTTAGTCCTTTAGTTTCGGAAGCCACCATGAAAGCAAGGAATTGTTTATGTCCTCCTTCGCCTTGATCTTCGTTTTCACTTTCATCTTCATCAGATTCTGATTCATCATCCCAAGTGATGGCGAGGGCTTTCTTCTTCTTCAAATGAGTGGGGCATTCTGAAGCAAAGTGGCCAAATCCTTGGTATTCATAGCATTGGACTCTTTCAGCGTTCCCTTGTATCTTTCCTTTCTCATTCTTGGCTATAGGATGAATTTTGAGTTTATCTTTGCCTTTAGATTTATGAGTATGAGTAGATTCCAAAAAATTAGGATTCTTTTTCAAAAAAGATTTTTTAAATTGTTTAACAAAAGCAGTCGTAATCTTGGAATCTATCTCACAATCCTCATCAGAATCCTCTCCAACTCTATGAGCACTACTAAAAGCAATATCTTTTTGTTTCTTTTTGAAATTCCTATGTGCCTCATAAGTTTGGAGATTCCCAACCAACTGATCTAGCTTGAGGTTGTCAACATCTTGAGCCTCCTCAATAGCCGTAACTTTTGGTTGGAACCGATCGGGTAAGGATCTCAAAATTTTTTCCACAACTTTGGATTCTGGTATTTTTTCACCTAAATTGAAGCTAGAATTAACAATGTCACTCAACTTCACATAAAATTCATCAAAGGTCTCACTATCTTTCATTGAAAGGTTTTCGAAACTAAACGTGAGCCTTTGAAGTTTTGAGCGTTTAACAGAAGAAGTGCCCTCATGAATAGTTTGTAAGATACCCCAAGCCTCTTTTGCGACTTCACAATTGCAAATTCGACTAAACTCTTCAGGTGTGACAGCGCAAAAGAGAGAATTGATAGCTTTACTATTCCAGCTACTATTTTGGTAATCAATTGTGTCTCACTTATCAATTGGTTTGGGGAAAGTTATTCCATCAATGGTAATCGTTGGTTCAGTCCACCCATACATGACAAATTGCCAAACTTTTTTATCAATAGATTTTAAAAACGATCTCATCCGAGCTTTCCAAAAAGAATAATTGGATCCGTTAAGTAGGGGTGGTCGAACCATAGAATTTCCCTCACGAATTGTATCCAGTATCACAAATCAAACAAGATCTCGCTTTAATAGATTTGTAAAACAAAAAAAATAGAGCGACCTGCTCTGATACCAATTGAAAAATCTAGAAATCCGCTAGATATTGATTTGTGATTATGTATCAATTTAAAGCAATAAAACAATCCCAATCAAACAATCAAGACAAATCGACACAACGATTTTAACGTGGAAAAATCACAATTGGAGCAACTCCAATTGTGATAAAAAAAAAAACCACAGGCAACAACCACAAAACAATCTACTAAGAAGATATAAAGGAATTACACAGGTATACTCTCAATTACCTAGCAAATCCACGCCCGAATTGAACCAATCCCTATGTATCTCTTCCAACCCCGTCTTCACGTCAGAATTGTCTTGATGATGAGCCACTTCAGAATCCATCAAAGCTTCAGGCTCAAATTCTTCAGAATCCACCAAAAAACAACTCTCCCTTTTGTGTAGAATGAACAAACAAACCTTTGATGTATTCTTCTTAACCCATGAGTTGAATACTCAATTAAACATCAAAGAAAACTTAGAAAGATATCCCCAAATATAAACCCTAGAACCCAAAAAGAAGATCTGGAGAAGTTATCCTAAAATATGACTGAATCACGTATTTATAGAAAACTGTCCCGCGATCTCCGCTCGAGCAAACCTACGCTCGAGCGCAGAAAGTTCTGCTCGAGCGGGAAAAAACAACATCCAGTATTTTTGTAGGTGAACAAACTTCTGAAACCCAGCATTCTCCATTCGAGCGGACAGGCAACTTGGAATGCATTTTTGCATTTTGCTTCGGGGGCGCTGCCTCAGACCCACCAAGGGGCGCTGCCCCCTGGACCCCCGCGAGCTAACCGGGCCGCTCGATCCCCGTCATAATAAGTGAAGTGGCAATCATGGAAGCATTAACATCACAAACTTCTCTGCAAGGCACAATTCAAGTTGGATTCGCATCTAACAACTCATAGTCTCACTGAAATAAAAGAGCGAATAAAATTACAACTGAAAGAAGTTTTGTCAAACGGGATTGCTAAGAATAAAAACCTAACAAATGCAAAGAGCAAAAAGAAGGAAAAAAAAATGAATTTTTGGAATGTAGAATTCTGCTGGAGCAATTCTGAATTTATGGGCACACATGTGACTGTTGGACAGATCCGAGCAGGTACAATTTTGAAGTGAACATATGTGGTTTCAAATGAACAGGTGCAATTCAAACTCAGATCTGTTGAAACCCAATTTGAATATGTTTAAATCTGTCTAGGCAGATTTAAATCTGTTTGGGAAAAATAGAATCTGTCCGGCGCAAAACAGTTTGAGAAAACTGTTTGGATAGTTTAATCTGTTGTGGAATTTGGACTTGGAATAGGCATAATTTTTTGACAAAAAAATTGAATTCAAATTTGAATTAATTTCATTTTGAAATTCAAACAATTTTCTACAAGAATTTGAAAAAATTCAAACAAATTTTGGACAAAAAATTAATGTTAGAACCGACCCAACCCACAACCCACACCCGTGCCCGGCCTGGACAGACCGGCGGCTGCCGCCGTGGGCGCGCATGTGTGGTGGTTTGAGCCAAGGTTTAATTTGTCCATAACTCCTCATTTCTACAAACTTGGGATGCCCGTAAGTGTTGCCACCTAGAGCTTATATACTCACAAAAGTACACTTAAAGTTTCAATGTGGGACAAGCCTTACAAGAAAATCCACATTTTATTCTTTAATTTTTCAATTCCACGAACTCGAAAATGACGTCAAGTCCCCATTCACTCATAAATGGTTTTGACGAACCGTCTTCACCGTGTGACTTGCCATACGGCAAGGAACACGTCACCTTTTTTGACTCACCTCAAAAGACGTGTGAACCGCACTCAAATTTGGGCTCAAAGTTAGCCCAAATTAAGCCTATAAAAAACCATTATTTCCAACAATTCCCCACATGAATAGAATTTGACAGAAAGAAAATGCAACAACATGATCTAATTACAGAGAGTACAGAAAATGAGAATATTTTGCAAATGATAGGTAGCTTTTGACTTTGAACCTTCCCTTATGAGACATTATCGGATTTACTAGAATTGTTCAGCCATTTGTGTAAACCAAGACAATAAAACTCACACAGTATATCACCAGACACAGTTTAGTTCTCACTATTGTGTTCATTTTGGCCCTGAACAACCTGGTCTTTTATGAGTGTTCTAGAGAATTGTAACCTTTCACAAATCGTATAGAACCGGCCTAGTTGACACTCATATAGATGATTCTTATGAAGAGTATCCTACCATACTCTACAAGGTATTTCTAGATATAAGAATTATTAAAAGTATTACTTAACCTAAAACGCAGCAGACATCACTATTTCATCATAGAAATGAGTAGGAGTTTGACTCCCCAGTGATCTTTCTGAGTCAAACACAACTCGGTTGTCCCTTTGAACCTAGATCTTGGAATCTTTAGTCAACTAGGTTGGGTTGCCGTTGTGGTAACTCTTATTTAATAGGCTTAAGTCTCATTCCCCTTGATGAATTTTCAACTAACTCTCTTGCTAACCCTTTGGTTAGTGGATCTGCTATGTTGTCTTTAAACTTCACATATTCAATGGAAATAATTCCGTTAGAGAGTAGTTGTCTCACGGTGTTATGTCGACGACGAATGTGTCGCAACTTACCGTTATACATATGACTCTGTGCTTTACCTATTGCTGATTGACTATCACAATATGTACATATAGCAGGCACCAATTTTTGCCACATTGGAACATCTTCAAGGAAGTCGCAAAGCCATTCTGCCTCTTCCCCAGCTTTATCTAAAGCTATGAATTCTGATTCCATAGTAGACCTAGCAATGCAAGTTTGTTTGAAAGATTTCCAAGATACAGCTGCCCCACCAAGAGTAAAGACATACCCACTAATGGACTTTGAGTCTTTAGCATCCAATATCCAATTTGCATCACAGTATCCTTCAAGTACTGCTGGAAATCTAATATAATTAAACCCAATGTTACGAGTAAATCAGAGATATCTTAGAACCCTTATAATTGCTTTCCAGTGTTCTACTCCTGGATTACTCGTATATCTACTTAATTTACTTACTGCATATGCTATATCTGGGTGAGTGCAGTTCATCAAGTACATTAAGCTTCCAATAATTTGGACATACTCTAATTGAGAAATACTTTCATGTACATTCTTAGAAAGAAACAAATTAACATCCACAGGTGTTCTAGCAAGATGATCATCATCTTTGCTAAATTTGTCAAGTATTTTCTTAATGTAATGCGATTGTGACAAAGCATATCCTTCTGATGTTTTGGTAATTTTCATACCAAGTATTACATCAACAATCCCCATGTTCTTCATGTTAAAATGTTTATTCAACATTTTCTTAGTAGTTTTAATCATACCATTATTACTACCTATGATTAGCATATCATCTATATAAAGACATACTATAACATAACCCTTGCTTGTGTTTTTAATATAAATACATTTGTCACATTCATTAATTTTGAAACCATTTGACATCATTGCTTTGTCAAATTTCTCATGCCATTACTTTGGCACTTGTTTTAAATCATATAATGATTTAACCAATTTACACACTTTCTTTTATTTTCCTCGAACAGAAAATCCTTCTGGTTGTTCCATGTAAATTTCTTCACCTAACTCACCATTTAAGAAAACGATTTTCACATCCATTTGATGAATTTCTAGATTGTACAACGATGCAATAACAATTCACATTCTAATGGATGTTATTCTAGTAACTGGTGAGTATGTATCAAAGTAATCAAGACCTTCTTTCTGTGTATATTCTTTTACCACAAGTCTTGCCTTTTATTTTTCAATTGATCCATCCGTTTTCATTTTTCTTTTGAAAATCCACATGAACCCAAGAGGTTAACAACCTGGTGGTAAGTCCACTAATTCCCAAGTGCGATTTTGCAAGATAGATTCAACTTCGATGTTTATAGCTTCTTTTTATAAAGGAGCTTCAGGACTGGACATAACTTCTTTGAAAGTTAAAGGCTCATTTTTTAACAAAAATGTTAGAAAATCTGGACCAAAAGATTTTGAGGTTCTCGCACGTTTACTACGCCTAGGTTCCCCTTCCTCATTTTGATCTATCTCTTGCTCTTGTTCTTGATCTTTTTCTTGATCATGACTAGTAATAGCATCAAAAGATCTTTTGTTAGTACTAGTCTCTTGTCCAGTTTTCTTTGGAAACACATGTTCAAAGAAAGACGCATTCCAAGATTTAATAATAGTATTTACATGCATTTCGGAATATTCTGACTTATGAATCAAAAATCGATATGCACTATTATTCATGGGATAACCAATGAAAACGCAATCAACAATTTTAGGATCTATTTTAGTCTTTTTAGGACTAAGAATAGCCACTTTAGTCAAACACCCCCACACTTTTAAGTATTTGTAGGATGGTACTCTCCCATGCTACAATTCATAAGGTGTTTGATTCACTTTCTTTCGGAGTACTTTATTCAATATATAATTAGCAGAAAGTATTGCTTCCCCCCACAAGTACTGAGGTAATCCAGAACTTATTAACATGGCATTCATCATTTCTTTTAAAGTTCTATTTTTCCTTTCAGTAATTCTATTTTGCTGAGGTGAGTAAGGAGCGGTGGTTTGATGAATTATTCCATATTATTTACAAAATTTACTAAAAGGTGATTCATATTCACCACCTCTATCACTTCTAAGTTTCTTAATTCTCTGACCAAGTTGATTTTCAACTTTATTCTTATATTGAATGAAAGTTTCTAAAGCTTCATCCTTAGTTCGAATTAAATAAACATAACTATATCTAGTATAGTCATCTATAAAAGTGATAAAATACTTTTTCCCACCTCTAGTTTGAATTCATTTAAAATCACAAATGTCACTATGAATTAATTCAAGTGGTTCTGTACTTCTTTCAATTGAATGAAAATGAGTTTTGGATAATTTTGCCTCAACACAAATTTCACATTTTTGATTTGAATCAATGTCAAATTTAGGTAAACATTTCATATTAATTAATCTACGCAAAGATTCATAATTAACATGTCTTAGTCTACCTGCCACAAACTTGAAGACTCAAGCAAGTAAGAAGATGCATTTTTATTAATAACTGATAGTACAATGGTCATTGCATTCATCTTCAAAAGGCCATCAGACATGTAACCTTTTCCTACATACATCCCATTTTTGGTAAGTACAAACTTGTCAGTTTCAAAAACTAACCTAAACCCATTTTTACTCAACAAAGATCCGGAAACAAAGTTCTTGTGAATGTCCGGTATATGCAGCACATTATTGAGAGTGAGTTCCTTTCTATATGTCATTTTCAGAATAATCTTTCCTTGTCCTTCAACTTTGGAAGTTGAGGAGTTGCCCATAAAAAGTTGTTCACCGTTGTCCACTATAGAATAAGATATGAACATCTTTTTGTCGACACATATATGACGAGTAGCACCAGTGTCCACCCACCATTCTTTAGGATTTCCGACAAGGTTTGCTTCGGAAACAACTGCAGAAAGATTTATGTCATCAATACCATTGGAAAATTTGTCAACTTCGGTCATATTGGCTTGAGCAGGCTTCTTGTTTGTTCTTCTTTTGCTTTTGCTTTTGCTACGACAATCTTTGGTCCGATGTCCCTCTTTATCACAGATATAACACTTGCTATTAAACTTGTACTTCTTAGTTTCTCCTCCTTTAGAGCCTTGTGCAGAACTTTCTCCAAAATACTTCTGTTTCTTGGCTTTTTGAGCATATTCCACCACATTTGCCTTTCACTCCATTTGATGCTTACCAGCCCGCTTCTCTGAATTGCGGTTGTCCTCCTCAATCCTCAAATGCACAATTAATTCCTCCAAAGTCATTTCTTTGCGCTTGTGTTTGTGGTAGTTCTTGAATTCCTTCCAGCCTTGTGGTAATTTCTCAATTAAGGCTGCAACTTCGAAGGATTCACTGAGAGACATGCCTTCTGCATGAATGTCATGCAGAATGAGTTAGAGATCTTGAACTTGGCTAATCACAGTCATAGAATCAACCATCACAAAATCCAGAAATTTACCACCGCAAATTCCTTCAAGCCAACATCTTCTGTTTTGTACTTTTTCTCCAAAGACTCCCAAAGTTCCTTTCTCGTTTTGATAGGATTGTAGACGTTGTATAATGTGTTGTCAAGTCCGTTCAAGATGTAGTTCCGGCAAAAAAAATCAGCATGTTTCTAGGTATCGACCGCAACAAGCACTTGCTGGTCGATTTCATCCTCGTTCAGAGTAGGAGCATTTTCACGGAGAAAACGCGCCAAGTTGAGAGTCGTAAGATAAAACAGCATTTTCTGCTACCATTTTAAAAATTAGTTCCTAAGAACTTTTTTGTCTTCTCACCGTGATTGACTAGCACCGTCACAACATGAGGGGTTGGAGCAATTGCAGCCACCACACTAGTACTTGTTTGAGCATTAGTTTGACCAAATTCAGTAGCCATGAATTCTAAATTATAAAATAAAATTATAATTAGAATTTTATACTACACAGAAAATTTAAACCAAAACCACATAATTAAATTCTGTAAAAATAAAAGAAACAAGAATCGTAACTTTTATTTCCAATTAATTTGAAAATAAAAATAAAATTTTATTTAAACAAATTAATTGCACACAGAAAATTAAATTTCTCTAATACTTCAAAATTAAAATAGTGAAACAGAATTTTAATAAATGAAAACTTATAAATTATTTCTACAAAAAAAAAAAAAATTAATTTATAACTAACTTCACAAATAAATATTCTAAATTGTTAATGACACCAGTATATTACTACTAGTTGTCAAATAAAATAAACAGTATATTACTACTATTTGTCAAACGGTATATTACTACTATTTATTTTTTAACCAGAATATTATTTTGTAAAACCATAGAAAAAAAATTCCTGTAAGAAAAAGAAAAGAAGAAATGAAACAAACGAAAATTTTTATATAAACAGAATAATTCAAAAATGTCTTAAGATTGTTGAAACAACATTCTGTATAAATTAAATATGTTGAAACAAATCAAACAAAAAAAAAATTATTACATAATTTATTTTACCGAAATGTAAAAGAACAAAAAGATCAAGTCGAGTATGTGATTCTCCCTGCTTCGGTGCTTATGGATAAAAGGTGTCTATCTCCCAAGATACAATGGTCTTCACAAATTGTAATAGTATTCCAAATAATTTGTACGGTAAACAAAACCTGTATTCTTATACTCTCAAATATTTATTCTAAAAATAATATGAAGAATAAATAATGCAAATAGCAAAAGAAAGGCAACAAAAATGAATTTTTGGAATGTAGAATTCTATTGGAACAATTCTAAATTTATAGACACACATGTGACTGTTGGACAGATCCGAACAGGTACATTTTTGAAGTGAACAGATGTGGTTTCAAATGAACAGGTGAAATTCAAACTCAGATCTGTTGAAACCATATTTGAATCTGTTCAAATCTGCCTGGGCAGATTTAAATCTGTTTGGGAAAAATAGAATCTGTCCATTGCAAAACAATTTGAGAAAACTGTTTGGACAGTTTAATTTGTTGTGGAATTTGGACTTGGAAAAGGCACAATTTTTGGACAAAAAATTTGAATTCAAATTTGAATTAATTTCATTTTGAAATTCAAATAATTTCCTGCAAGAATTTGAAAAAAATTTGTCCCGGACGGACAGGCGGCGGCGCGCGCGCTCGTATGGTGGTTTGAGCCAAGGTTTAATTTGTCCATAACTCCTCCATTCTACAAACTTGGGGTGCCCTTTGGGACCCAACCCAAGTGTTGCTATCTAGAGCTTATATACTCACAAAAGCTCACTTAAAATTTCAATGTGGGACAAGCCTTAGAAGAAAACCCACATTTTATTCTTTAATTTTCCAATTCCACAAATCCGAAAATGTCGTCAAGTTCCCATTCACTCATAAATGGTTTTGACGAACTGTCTTCACCGTGTGACTTGCCATGCAACAAGGAACACGTCACCTCTTTGAATTCACCTCAAAAGACGTGTGGACCCTACTCAAATTTGGGCTCAAAGTTGGCCCAAATTAAGACTATAAAAAACCATTATTTCCAACATTGATCTCCAAGCCGATAACACAATCGTGCTTCGCAGTGTTGAGCCAACGACGGTTTTCAATATCGATCGCGACATCACTTTGGCATCGCTTTCACCTCGGCCTCAACTTGGGTTTCATACCACCAATGAAGGCCACTTTCATCACCACCACTACTGTCTCTCTTTCTTCTCTGACCTCCTTACCACCACATCTGTCGCTGTCGCATCTGCATCGCTCAGATCTACCATCTATTTCATCTCCGGATCCAGAACCACTGATCCGCCACTGTCTTCTCCTTCTCTCTCCTTTTCCAAATTTTTTTTCACAAAACGTAAACTTGTCATCAACAAAAAATATCCACTAAAGCTAACGTCTACACAATTACTAGATTTTTTCAACAATTTTCTCAAAACAAATTAGATAATTTAAATAAAAAAATATTTAAAATCCTTATAAATCTTTCACAATTCAACCTATGATACAATCTGAGAATCGACAGGAGATACGTACTCCACTGAGTGAGGTCAGGTAATAAACTGGATCTAGCAGATAATTAATAATATTTTAAATAGAATATTTACTTTTTCAAGCGTGAGATGTCTATGCATCATTCTTATGCCTATTTGGGAAATCAAAGCATAAATGCCTCTTTCCATTTTATTTTGTCCACGTGGGACAAGAGCCAAAACCCTCCCTATTTTACCACTTTTCTTCAACAATTGTGATAAAGACCTCCACATATACATGACCTCCACAATCCCCACTTTCATCCCAACCACTCATAATATAGAGGTCACGCATATATGAGTGGACCCCACACATACATCAAGGGCCAAGATCAAATTGGGAATAGTAAAACTCCCCAAAAAAAGGTCCCAAACATTTATGTTTCTTTAAATATTAAGCTTAAACCAAGGAATTATAATACAGTAAATAATTTCAACACAATAAACTATTTCTAATTATACAATAATCTAGTCTAAATTATTAAATTTTAAAGACACAATTTCTAGAAGTATACAAATGTTTTAAAAAAATACTAACTTGCCTTAACTAAGCTTTAATTGGAAATTATCCAGTCGATAGCATGGAAACTTTCGAGGGTAAACAACATAATTTTCCAAGATTCATTGCCTTAAAACCTAGCCAAACCAACTTGTCAATCCCCCAACCGAATTAGTGGTGGAGTTAAAAAATTAAATCAGATGGAGTACTTATTAATTACAACATTAAAATTTTTTATAAAACTATTTTACATAAATTTTTACGATTGACTTCAAAAAAGATAAATAAATAAATAAATAATGTTATTTATAACTAGTGTGTATCAAAAAAAAAAAAGTCATGGATATAAGTCTTAAAATAAATTATATAATGATAAAATAATTTTTTTATACAAAATTTGAGTAAAAATTCAATATAATGGTAATACCCCACATATGATATCACCAATTATATAATGAACCCACATATCAAATGTAACAAACAATCCAATAAATTTCATATTTTTATAGTCCAAAAGTTAGACTCACTTTCTAGACCCAATGGTGTGCTGAGAAGATGATTAGTTGATAATTAAATATTCTAATTATCAACTAATCATCTTCTTAACATATCACTAGGTCTAAAAAGTTGACATGTATATCATTTTTCGTGAGATTAATTATGTTTGCATGTCAATAATGATAGACATTACCATTATATTGAAAAAAAATTCATAAAATTTTCATAGATAATATGGCTTATTGTAGTCTCTTCATTTTTATTCAAAACAACAATTATTGTTCACATAATTTTAAAAATTTCATTGACATTTCAATCTAAATAATATTTTTGTAAATTTTTTTATTTAAAACATTTCTTTATGTTTGCAAATAAATAAATAAATAAATATATTTAAAAAATCCAAAACCCAAGGGGGTGTAGACGGCCCATTTTTTACCGCCCTTAAGACTTGGGCGCTTCATTCCAAACACTCAATAATGAAACGTTACGTTGTGCAATTTTTCAAATCTTCAACAAAAGAATTCAGTTTTGAGCTTCGAACCCTAACCTTGCACCCCATTTGGGTCAAAACCTATTTTTCAAGCCTAACCACTTAAAAAATAGTAAGACTGAAAAACTGATCGGCAGACCACTTTTTGTGGGCTGGCAATACAAATATTTGGTCGGCCGGCCATGTTTGGTGAGGCTGATATTTTGCAGCAGCAGGCTGCTCCTATGCACGGGATTTGGCCAATTGCTCTCTTTTGAAGATATTTACATTGAAAGGCGGTGGAAAGTCTATAAAAATAGCACCCTCCCTCTGAATATAGGGTTAGAGATTTGTTTGATAAGCCTAGGAGTTCCCTCAAAGCATCTATGAACCTTCTTGAATATAAATACACTATAAATGCACCATTAAAGCTCAAACTTGAAGCTTTTTGCTGAAGCTTTGAGCCTTATTTTAGATACTTGATGTAAGGTTCTGGTGTCCTGCATCAGGAATGGAGGGCAAGTTCCTAGGCTATAAAAGTAAAAATCTGGACTCTTATATATCATCAAGGTCTTTTCCCGGATGGTGAAATCCCTAGCAGAATTCCCCAGTTAAGCGACTTAGGCTGGAGTAGTTATGGGATGAGTGATCCACTAGGAAAAACAAATCCGTGCAGGGCGTGGCCCAAAGCGGACAATATCAATGACATAAGAAGGGTTGGGGCATTACAAATGGTATCACAGCTGACTATCAGAAGTACTGAGTGTGGGCCCCTAGCGTCTCTCGGTGCATGTGGGCAGGCTTGCGAGCTGGCAGGCTATTGCACGGGGACGTGAAGCCTTAAGGGAGGTGGATTGTAAGGTCTTGGTATCCCACATCGGGAATAAATGGGGAGTTCCTAAGCTACAAAAGTAAACCCTTGTACGGGGAGCAAATATTCCACAAAACCCGCACTCCTTTCTACCAAGGTCCTTGTCTGTCCGATTGACCTGCGAACACAATGGCGGTGAGCTACCCAGCGGTGTGTGGCCGGAAAACCCCTCCGACGGTCAAGTTAGCACATACTCAGGGATATAGAGAGAGAGATAGGAGAGTTGAGTGTTTAGGTTGTTCTTACCAAATGATGTTTCATCCCCCAACATGGGGGCGCAGTCATGCTTATATACTTTATGCGCTCAAACTTACTCCCATTGGTCTCTTGACACGTGGAGCTACTTTTCCATCTGTCAGCACAAATCCAGCAGACACCACTTGACCAAACCGCCAGACTACATCAGAGGGAGCTCGGCAGCTCAGTGGCATCACCTCGGCTTCTCATGATCGTGCTGCGTAACGCGCCTGAGTGCTTCGCTCGCCGAGCTCCATAATAACCGAGCTTGGAAGCATTCCGACAGAGCCGAGTTCAAGACAGGTCGGCTGGTGAACACAAGATATTTCCCGCCAAGCTATGCGTGCAACTCATGGAACCCGGGTTGGCAGGCGGTCATCTCGGCCAAATAAGCTCGGTCCGAACATTGGACTTGGACCTTGGGCCTAAGCCTCGACTGAGCAAGATCAACTCTATGGAGGCCTCAGTCAGCTCGGCCTAAACAGGGGCCCGAGCCTCAACCGGGCAAAACCCACTCTGGACTAACCCAAATTAGCTCGGCCCAACATGTCCGGTCTTATCTGTCCAGCTTCTACCACGGCCCAAAGCCAGATTATAATTCTCCCTCACAATTGCCCCTTAATTCCGTCCGCGTAAGCGTGATTGGGATTACACTATCCGACTGGGGTAGATTCTCCCTCGGTTCTTAGTTTGCAAGATGTTAACCGCGCTAATCCCCATGCTCGGTTTCTTGACTTGCTCGGTTGATGCCTCGACTTGCCATCTTATCTCTTCAGTACTAACGCCGCCGCCATTATGAACACGCGTCGATCATTTATTGGCCTCGAGCAGCCAACCCCGACGTCTTTTCATATTCAAATTTTGGCGGCCTTTTTCGCCTATAAACACGCCAACTCCCCCTTCATTTTCTTCTTATTAAACTCGCTTCCATTCCAAACGACCTAACGTCCCAGTGCCCTCATCAAGCTCTATTGTTGCTCCCTTTTACATTCGTGCTCGAAGATTCGACTTCTGCCCCATTCTGGTAAGTTCTTCGAACCCCTTTATTTCTTTTTCCTTCGATATTTCACATCTTAAGGCACAAAAGTAATAGGTTTTAGGATATAGCTCCCAAAAACCTCCCATGCCCCCTGTTCTCCTTGTTGTTCTTCAGCTCCAGTGATGAACACATGAATATCTGGGGCGAACGGGGCTCCAGGTCTTCTTTTGATCCCAAAAAACATCTAAACCGAGCAAATTGCGAGTTTGTAAAAACTCCTGTAGGAACCGAGCTAGGTAGAGGGTTTGACCGCTTGACCAGGCTAACATCTGGTCTGCTTGAGCGGCCGAGCTTCTAGATTTACCTTCATGACCGGGGTGGTCTGGCACTCCACCTGACCGAGCTAAAGTCAAGCTCGTTTTGCGCGACCGCGCTCCCACTTACACTTACCCTCCTTTTCCTGCAGAGTCCAAGGGGACCACGCACCAACATTGAGGCTCTCAAAGACCGAGCAGCCACCAAACAAGAGTTTGTGCCAAACCAACACAACCGTGCTAAAACCAGCCGGGTACACATGGGGCGCTACCGCTTCCTGGTCGATACGCCGGTCACTCTAGCCGCGTTCCGGGAAGAATACGGTATCCCAACCGACGTATATCTCGAGCTCGGTGCCGAGGAAACAACTTCCTGAGGCAGACTAGACCAGTGCCCTTTCACCATGCTCTCCATAATAGAATGTGTCCTCCGCTTCCCGGTTAACCCCCTTTTGTGCGAGTTCTTGCGGCGTACCAGGCTAGCACCAATCCAAGTCTCAACCAACACTTACAGGATAATTAACGGGATCCACGAACTGAACAACTGGCTAGGAACCAACCTAGGATTAGCCGAAATACTTCGCTAGTATACCCTCGGGCATACGGGCGACGGCCTTGCCTATTATTTAAAGATCAGACCGGGCAAGGAGAAGATAGTGACCGGCACTCCGGACAAAGACATGCACGACGACGACTTTTTCTGGGTGTCTAGTAATTATGAAACGGCCGACGTGCTGGGCTGGTATATAAGCAAAAACTTCGGTGAAACATGTAAGCTGCCAACTACACGGTCAAATTTCTTCATTTCTAAATTCCATACTTAATATCTTTTCTTCTTTTGCAGCAATTGAGGCTTTGCAAGCCAACTACCATTATCCCAACGAAGCAGCCATCAGAACCGTGTTGCGGTACCGAAACCGAGATTGTCATGAACTTCTCGGCTCTACGCCGCCGGAGTAGAGTGACAGACTTCCTTCGAGCACCGTCGCCACCTCCTGACCCCACATTACCCGACGTGCCCCTCATCCGGTTGACGGAGGTAAAGGAGATGGCCAAACGAAGCTGCATCAAAAATCTCATCACCGCCACATCCACCGAGCTACCGAGCATCCCACCTCACACTTCAAGAGCCAGGCAAACATCTGAGGCCGTCATTGCCTTGGCATCAAGCCCCCCATCACAGGCCAGCAAGGACACCCGCCGAGCTAGAAAAAGGCCTCGAACCGCCAATCCCTCAGCCGAGCTCGTCGCGGAGCTGAACACCGAGCAACTCGCGGTCACAACCGAGCTACCACTGCCCTGGAAGCCTCAGTTGAAGCACCGCGGTAAGGAGATCCCGGTAACCACCTCGGTCAAAGGCGACAAGGAACACCTCTTAGTCTTCGACCTGACAAAAGCCCTCCTACTGCCGAGCGATGTAGTCGGCAGCGATCACGTGCCCGACACCCGGCTGGTGAAGTCCTCGGTCAAGTCCATGACCCGGGTAAGAGTTTTGCATGCTTTATTCAAAATTTTCCAAGTATTTGCTCGATTCCCTCTCTAATCAAACTCTCTTCTTGCAGGCCATCCAAAAACAACACCATGTAATGGAGCGGATTCACAGACTCCGGCAAAAGGCAACTGACGCTGCCAGCCAGGTTGAGCACCTTCAGACCGAGCTGGGGCGATCAAAAGCTTCTTTGGAGATCGCAAACTCCAACAACTCCAGATTGCTCGGTTAGCTGGGTGCCGTCGAGAAAGAAAGGGACGCTCTCCGGGCCAAGCTGGAAGCATTAAAGCAATCGAGGAAGGACGAACTGGACAAGGCAAACAACGAAGGTTTGAATAAGGCTGAGGAAAACTATACCAAGCAAGTAGAGGCCACCAAGGACATTTTCTTCAAGTCCGGGTGGAAAGCTGCTTGCGAACAGCTCGGCCAAGGATCTGGGACCGACGTGTTTGTCTCTCCCCCCATTGCCTTTCTTCCGGCATACATGGTGCCATATGCCAATGACGTCTTCAGCGCGTTGCAAGCTGAGGCTGAGGAAGAAGAAGGCTTGGAGGAGGCCGAGGAAATTGCCGAGGGAGATAACCGCCCAAAGCAGGCCGGCCAAGTTGAGACCGGCGTCAAATAAACCACAACCACGGTCGACCTAGAGTCAACCTCAACCGGGGATGACTTCGCCGACCTGTCCCCCTTGATTTAGTTTTCTGTCTTTTTCTTCTTCGTTTTTAGGAATGTAATCGGGCTGTCATCCCCACCGTATGTAATTCTATTCCTCATCAATGAAAAGTTTTGATTTCGTTAAGTGTTTGCATTGTGTTTAAACTAAACAACTTTGGCCGGGGTAAAGCACCTTGGCTTAGCAAATCATCAACTCATCCTTGAACGAATTATCAACTCATATAGCCGAGATAAACTATCTCGGTTGATAAAACATCAACTCATTTAACCAGAATAAAATCATCTCAGTCTAAATCATAGAGTTGAGCAAATCAACTCACGTAACCGGAGAAAAACATCTCGGTTTAAGCTGAGTAAATCATCAACTTATTCAACCGGAATAAAACATCTCAGTCCAAGTTGAGTAAACACATTCCGGAATATAATATCTCGGTCTAAGTTGAGTAAATCATCAACACATTTAACCAGAGCAAAATCATCTTGGTCTAAATCACAGAGTTGAGCAAATCATCAACTCACTTAACCGGAGTAAAATATCTCGGTTTAAATCACAGAGTTGAGCAAATCATCAACTCACTTAACCGGAGTAAAACATCTCGGTTTAAGCTGAGTAAATCTTCAACTCATCCAACCAGAGAAAAACATCTCGGTTCAAGCTGAGTAAATCATCAACTCGTTCAACCGGAGTAAAATATCTCGGTTGAATCATCGACTCGTTCAACCGGAGTAAAACAACTCGGTTGAATCATCAACTCGTTCAACCAGAGTAAAATATCTCGGTTGAAATCACAAAGTTGAGTACATCAACTCATTCAACTGGAGTAAAACATCTTGGTTAAAATCACAAAATAAGCATCGAAAACAACAGAATGCTTCAGCAAGAATAAGTCACTTCTATTATATTGACAAAAAGGGTATTGCATTCTGAAGTGTAAGGAAAACAAGTCTTTGCTCAAAAGAATAACATAAAAACTATGAAAAACTTTAAAAATAGTATAGTTTGAGGTTGGCTGTATTCCATGGCCAGGGTATGCCTTTGCCATCCAAATCTTCCAAGTGGTATGCCCTCTTGCCCGCCAGACCAGTTATCCTGTAGGGTCCTTCCCAGTTTGCCCCTAGCTTGTCTTCGCCTGGCACCAGGGTGTTGCCCATGACCTTCCTTAAAACCCAGTCGCCTACTTTAAACGGTCTGGGGTGCACGGTTTTGTTGTATTTCCTGGACAATTCTTGTTGGTATGCTGCCACGTGAATCAGAGCTTTCTCTCGGCGCTCTTCAACAAGGTCCAATTCCAGGGCTACTGCTTCAGAGTTTAGCTCTGGATCAAAATTTTCACTGCGGATGGTGGGCATGTCGATTTCTGACAGGATGACCGCCTCCAGGCCGTATGCTAGGGCAAAAGGAGTTTCCTTGGTAGATCGTCGCGGGGTCGTCTGGTATGCCCAAAGGACACTTGGGAGTTCCTCGGCCAATTTTCCTTTTGCTTTCTTAAGTCTTTTCTTCAACCCATCAAGAATGGTCTTGTTTGATGCTTCGGCTTGGCCGTTGGACTGTGGGTAAGCCGGGGTGGAGTTGTAGAATTCGACCTTCAATTCTTCACAAAATCCTCTGAATAAGCGTCCGTCAAATTAGATGCCGTTGTCAGAAATCAGAATCTTGGGGACGCCAAACTGCGTTACCACATTCTGCCAGACAAACCGTTTGACGTCTTTCTCCTTGATAGTCGCTAAGGGCTCAGCTTCAACCTATTTGGTGAAATAGTTCGTAGTCGCGATGAAGAACTTCCGGTTGCCTGGTGCCCTTGGGAGTGGTCCCACTATGTCCAGCCCCCACATAGCAAAAGGCCAAGGGCTTGTGAAGGGAAAAAGTTCTCTGGCCGGCTAGTGAATTTGGTGGGCGAACTTCTGGCACTTCTCACATTTGCGAACATATTTCTGAGCGTCCGCTTGCATGCACGGCCACTAACACCCTTGCAAGATAGCTCGGTAGGCCAAAGATCTGCCCCCGATGTGACTGCCACATATGCCTTCGTGAATTTCGTACAAGAAAGATTCCACGCTGTTTGGGTGTACACACTTGAGATAAGGACCGGTGAAAGACTTTTTGTATAAAGTGCCAGATGGAGAGAGCCAAAACCGCTCTGACTTCACCCAGACTTTATGCGCTTCCTTTTTATCGACCGGAAGGGTCCGCTCTTTTAGGAAAAGGATAATCAGGTCCATCCAAGAAGGGCCAAGCTCGGTGCAGAGTACTTCTGTCTGTTCGGGTTCCTCTATACTTGGCCTTGGAAGATACTCAATCAGGATAGGACTGGGAGATGTTCGGTCGACCATGGAAGCTAGACCGGCTAACTCATTCGCACGACCGTTGTTTTCTCGGCCAATTTGTTGGACCCTGATTGCCTGGAATCGCTTGATGTGTTCTCTCACTAGAGCTTGGTACTTTGCCATTCTGTCATCTTTAGCTTCGTAAACCCCAGACACCTGGTTGATAACGAGTTGGGAATCGCTGTAAACCATTAGCTCGGATGCGTGCACCTGAAGGGCGCTCTTGAGCCCGGCCAACAGCGCCTCGTACTCAGCCTCGTTGTTTGATGCAGGGAACCCGAGGGTGATGGAGTGTTCGATGGTCAGACCATCTGGTGAAATCAGAACTATGCCCAGCCTGGCACTGTGACGGTTCGAGGCTCCATCTACAAAGAGTTTCCACATTTCACCGACAAAAAGCTTCCAACACTCTGAGGGGTCCTGGGAGGCCTGAAGGTTGATGGGATCGCGGTCGCTCGGCTGTTCAGTTTCTGGTTCGCTGCCGTTTGGTTCCATTTCATCTCCCCTCGGCGATGCAGCACCAGACCCAACAAGTTGAACTGCCATGCTCAAGTCCGGAGTTGTATTGCCGGGCTGAAGCACTATGCCGACTGGAGGTTCTATGGCGGGACGCGCAAGTTCCGCGTCGCCAAAATCACCCTGCTGTGTAATTTCTGGCGAGCCAGCATTCACCTCCTCGGCTACCACAGCAAGATCCACCGGGCATACTGGATGAATTCCAGGTGAGAATTCAGTGACAAAGTCGCCAATGTCTGTGCTTTTATGGCAGTTCAGGGTTGGAACTTGACGTCGAATTGTCCCAATTCGACCGCCCACTTGAGGATTTGACCGGAGAAATTCGCCCGCTCAAACAAGGCTTTGAGTGGGAACTTGGTCAAAACGATGATTGTGTTAGCATGAAAATAGTGCACCAATTTCCTAGAGGCCATCATCAGTGCTAAGGCAAGTTTTTCCAGTGGCAAGTATCTCAACTCTGCCGGTAGGAAGGTTTTGCTCACGTAGAAGATGGGGCAATGCTGGATGCCTTTTGACCGGACAAGTACTGCGCTAACTGCATGCTGAGAAACGGCCAGGTAAAGGTAGAGTTCTTCGCCGAGCTTTGGTGTCAACAATAATGGAGTAGAAGACAGATACACCTTTAGCTCGGCCAAAGCCCTGTCACATTTCTCATCCCACGAAAACTTGGATTTCAGGGCTCGAAACAAAGGGCGGCAGCGATCTGATGACCGACTTATGAATCGATTAAGCGCGGCGGCCATTCCCGCCAGATGATGCACGTCCTTCGCCGAGTTGGGTTGCTTTAATTCTTGTACGGCTTTGATTTGTGTGGGGTCTGCCTCGATGCCTCGGTTTGTGACTAGAAAGCTTAGGAATTTCCCGGATCCCACACCGAAGGCACACTTGGACGCATTCAAGCGTAACTTGTGCTGTTTGAGAATGGCGAACATCTCGGCTAGGTCAGACAAGTGGTCTTCTTGATGCCTACTTTTGACCACCATGTCGTCAATGTAAGCCTCCATCGTTCGGCCTAGCAGAGGGGCGAACATTTTGGTCACCATCCTTTGGAAAGTTGCCTCGGCGTTCTTCAAACCAAAAGGCCTGACTCGATAGCAGAAGAGTCCCCTTGGAGTGGTGAAAGAGGTTATCTCTCGGTCGGGGCCATGCATGGTAATCTGATGATAACCGCAGTAGGCATCCAAGAAACTGAGCCTTTCATGTCCGGCCGTTAAATCCACCAGCTGGTCTATTCTGGGCAGAGGAAAACTGTCTTTTAGGCAAACTCGGTTGACGGTCTTGTAGTCGATGCAAACTCGTCACTTCCCATTCTTCTTGGGTACTACGACCGTGTTTGAAATCCACCGAGGGTAGTGCATTTCTTGAATAGCCCGTGCTTCAAGCAAGTTCCTTACCTCCTCCGCGACTACCTCGGCGTGATGAAGAGCTGATCTCCTTGTTCTCTAAATGACTGGCCGCGCATCAGGGAAAACATTGAGTTGGTGGCAAATAAAACTTGGGTCGATGCCAGGCATGTCGTAGGGCGACCATGCGAAGACTTCAATATTTGCCATCAAGAACTCTACCATCTCGGTCCTTTCTTGAGCGGTCAGGCTTGACCCGAGCAAAAAGAACTTGTTTGGATTTTCCATGTCGAGCCGTACATCTACTAATTCTTTAACAGCTTTGTCCTCGGCCCTGGTGCCCACGTCATCAAGGACACTCTGGTCTTCTGGGCCCTCAATCAGTTGCATGAAGCCTTTGGCAGCTCAGCTCCCGTTCACTACCACGAAACATTGCTTCAACATGACTTGATCGCCCTAAATTTCCTCAATTTCCCCTTTAGCTGAGGAGAATCTCATAACCTAGTGGTAGGTCAACGCTACAGCTTGCATAGCATGAAGCCAGCCCCTACCGAGGATCAGATTGTATGTAGACGGCACTTGCAATATCCAAAACTCCACCTGCTTGACCATGGATCCGGCTTTGACCGGTAAAATTATTTTCCCCAAAGGCCACTCCGGTTGTGAGTTGAAACCTACCAGTGGCGAAGTAGCCGGAGCCAAGTTTGTATCTCGGAGTTTGAGTTGTTTGAACGCGTCGTAGTATATAATTTCAACCGAGCTTCCCTGGTCAATAAAGATGCGCTTGACATCGAACTCTTTGACGCGGAGGGTGACTACTAGGGCGTCGTTGTGTGGCGTTTGAATGCGCTCTAGGTCCCTTGTGGAGAAACTAATCACATCTTTTTCCTCAGTCTTTCCCCTTTTGATCGCGGGCTGGACTGACAAAACTTCCCTCATGTGTTTCACTTTTTTGATCATTCCGCGGTGCTCGTATACACGCGCCGGCTCCACTATGCCATGGATCACATTAACCACTCCTTGAGGGGGCGCCTCCAAGTCAACCGGTCTATGCAGATCAGCCGGGGCAGGATGCGCGGCCTTAACACCCCCATCGATGTAAAGATCTAAGTGTCTAGCTGCGACTAACTCCTTTAAGTGTTGCTTCAGAGGCAAACAGTCCTCCGTCCGGTGTCCTCGCTCCTGGTGATATGTGTAGCGGTACCTCGGATTGAAGCCCTTTTGCGCAACGCCTAACTTAGTAGGAAATCGGACGTAATCCTCGTCACGGATTTCACTAAGTATACGATAGATTGGAATCTTAAAGACCGTGGTGATGCCCGTCCGAGCTTTCAACCTTCTGTTGGCATCAGCTACGTCATCGCGGGGGTATTCATCTCGGTCATTCCGACGTCCCCTTCCCCGGTTTCAACGATTCGACCCTCGGTCAGATTCCTCGGCGCGGTCATTTGGACGGTTAGTCTCCTGTCCGACCGCATGCACCTTGCCAGCCGACCTCTTGGCTGTTACCACCGGAGTTGTCTTCGTGGTGGACGCCGCCGCATTATCCTCTACTCGAATGTGCTCATTGATATGCTCCATTAGTTGGCCCATGGATGTCGGCTTGTTCATGGTAAGCGAGTCCTGCAGCCTATGTCTGACCGAGAGACCGCGCTTATATTGGGTGATTGCCATGTTGATCAGGCAATCTAAAATCTCGTTGAAGGTTTCCCAGTATTTGGAGTTGTATGCCCTGAGTGTGTCGCTTGACTCCATTTTGACACTGAGAATGTGGTCCACCTCCTTTGGTGTTTTGGTGTTGGTCTTGAAACGAGTCACAAATGCTTCCGCCAACTGTTGCCACCTTTCGAAGCTTCCCTCCGGCAGCCTCTCAAATCATTTCAAGCCCAGCTCACCCAAACTCGACGAAAAGATAAGGCACATAAGAGCGTCATTGCGCCTATGTCCGACCATGACCTGCCGAAAGTGGCTTACATGCATGTATGGATCGGTCTTTCCGTCGTAGAGTGTAAACTTAGGCTGGTGGAAGCCCGCGGGGAGAGGAGTGGTTTTTATCTCAAGGGAGAAGGGGGTGGCGTTCAGCCTCGCCAAATCTGTGTCTAGGTGGAGAGGCACGGCTGGGTGGGGTGGTGGCATTATGACCTCTTCACTGGCGCGACCCCCGTAAGATAGCTGCTGGAGCGCCGGCACCCTTTGAGTCTCCCGCCGGCGAGCCCGCTCCTTCAAGACTGTCTGCAAGTCCTCTGAGCGAGCGGAGTAGGAATACCTCGACGTTGTCGCCGAACGTGAGGGTTGATAGGTACTATCTTGCGCGCTAGACTTCTCTACAAGCGCATCGGATTCTCCAACCCTGTAGCTTCCGGTGATAGAAAGGGAAGGAGTGTGCCGCTAGCTCTGACTACCTGAACGTCGTGGTTGGGTGCGCTCACTGTGGTCTCCCACTCCAGCAACACCCTTCCCTTTGACATGCCGTTTGAGATCTTCCATCTCCACCGCCATTCTCTGGATGACGGCGTCTTGGTCCCTTAACTTGTGCTCTAGACGCCTAGCGTGCGATTCTCTTCCCCGCCGGTGCCCGTCTGGGCTCCGAGAGT
The DNA here is from genome assembly GCF_055761805.1 of Camellia sinensis. NCBI lineage: Eukaryota > Viridiplantae > Streptophyta > Magnoliopsida > Ericales > Theaceae > Camellia > Camellia sinensis. Next base: position 24,170,259 of record NC_138966.1, read on the forward strand.
TACCAAAACTCCTACCGCGCTTATCTCGCGCGTCTCTTGAATGTCCGCCTGGGGAAGTCTCTAGGCCCGCCATGTTTGGAACGGCGGGGAGTCCATCTCTCTGTTTGGCTGACTCTGGGGTAAAACCGTTGATGGCGGACAACGGTATCTCGTCGTTGTTTGCCACGGAAGGCGATCAGATGAGCTTGGAAGATAAGGTTTTGTCTATCAAACTTCCCACAGATGGCGCCAATTGTACGGGGAGCAAATATTCCGTAGAACCCGCACTCCTTTCTACCAAGCTCCTTGTCTGTCCAATTGACCTACGAACACAATGGCGGTGAGCTACCCGGCGGTGTGTGGCCAGAAAACCCCTCTGACGGTCAAGTTAGCACACACTCAGGGATATATATATATATATATAGAGAGAGAGAGAGAGAGAGAGAGAGAGAGAGGAGAGTTGAGTGTTTAGGTTGTTCTCACTAAATGATGTTTCATCCCCCAGCATGGGGGGCGCAGTCATGCTTTTATACTTTCTGTGCTCAAACCTACTCCCATTGGTCTCTTGACATGTGGAGTTGTTTTCTCATCTGTCAGCACAAATCCAGCGGACACCACCTGACCAAACCGCCAGACTACATCAGAGGGAGCTCGGCAGCCCGGTGGCATCACCTCGGCTTCCCATGACCGTGCTGCGTAACGCGCCTGAGTGCTCCGCTCGCCGAGCTCCATAACAACCGAGCTCGGAAACATTCCAACAGAGCCGAGTTCAAGACAAGTCGGCTAGTGAACACAAGACATTTCCCGCCGAGCTACGCGTGCAACTCATGGAACCCAGGTTGGCAGGCGGTCATCTCGGCCAAATAAGCTCTGTCCAAACATTAGACCTAGACCTCGGGCCTAAGCCTCGACTGAGCAAGATCAACTCTAAGGAGACCTCAATCAACTCGGCCTAAACAGGGGCCCGAGCCTCAACCGGGCAAAATCCACTCTGGATTGGCCCAAATTAGCTCGGCCTAACATGTCCAGTCTTATCTGTCCAGCTTCTACCACGGCCCAAAGCTAGATTATAAATCTCCCTCACATATAGTATCAAGGCCTTTTTTCAGATGGTGAAATACCTAACAGAACTCCCCAGTTAAGCGTGCTTAGGCTGAAGTAGTTCTCGGATAGGTGACCTACCGAAAAGAACAAATCCGTGCGGGCGTGGCCCAAAGCGGACAATATCGATGACAAGTGAAGGGTTGGGGTGTTACACTTGAGAGTGTGTGGATTGAAGTTTGTGAATCAAGAAGCTCTTCCTCCTTTCAAGAGATTGATCTTTGAAGTCTTTTCATTGTCTTTTCTTTTATCTTCTTGTTCTTTATCATCTGTCTTACATATTGAATTTCATAGTGTTTTTAGGCTTAAACATGTGATTTAAACCTTGTTGAAGGTGGAAGGGTTAGCCACCCTTCTATAGGCTTATTTCTTACTATTGCTCTCTTATTGTTCTTTATATTCTTGCTTCTTTTCTTTCAATTTCAACGCTGTTTTAGGTAGCTTTTGATTGAATATGAATTGTATATATGTGTTTAAAGTTTAATAGATATTTTAATTCTTGTCCTCTATTTCTCTTCTTTGAAGATGTTGTAAAGCTCTCTTGTAGTTCCATCTTTGTAGCATCGAAATGGATGTTCCATCCATGTTTCATGAGTAGAAAGATGAGCTTACAACCATCTCTTCATAGCTTTCACTCATTTGCTTAGTCTTGTTTTGATTTTGCTTTGAAGCCATATGAGAGCTTTTTCATTGAAAGCATTAGAGACTCTCTTTTAGTTCCTTTTGACGCATGGAAATGGATTTCAATCTATCTTCATTAAGTAGAAAAATAGCCTCTTTGCTTTCCTCAATGATGTAACCTCTTTGTTGTGAGCTTGATTGTTAAGGAATCGTTTTCATATTCTCTCTAAATTTGAGTACTCATCTACTCTTATTTTCCATGAGATATAGTAGGTTTTAGCCATCTCTTTGAATGCTTCATCTTCTTAATTTGCTTTAGCTTTGTATTCATTGATTTCCATTCCTTTGCTTCATTAATTGTTATCTAAATGCCCTTGGGATGTTTAATGATTTGTGAAGCAAACCTACTCTCTCCTTGAAAATCTTCATGACAAGATGGAGTAGGAAGAATGTACATCCTTTGGAAACCCTCTGTTTTGCTCTGTTTCAGTTTTGTTGCAGCAGGTACTTCCCCAGAACTAGTGGCCGGCCAGCTATCCTTTTGTATGGTCGACCAGTCAATAAGGCCGGCCGGCCACCCCTATTATATGGCAGTGGTAGTATTTTCAGTGAAACAGAGCAGATCTTGTGGCCAAAACAGAGCTATTTTTAGACTGTAAACAAAGCAGCTTCTGGCAGTGAGCAAAGGGAGTTTCCGGAGGATGTTCTTGCCTGTGTGCACGTGATTTCGTTTAATTTCTTTTGATTAGTTGCTTTGATTCATATTTTGTAATTAATTAGTTACTTTCATTCGGATTTGTAATAATTAATTAGTTAGTTCATTTGGGTTTGTAATAATTAGTTAATTAGGCCATTCAGACTCTCTTGTAAAGAGAGCAAATATGTAACACTTGTATGTCTTCCAATCCCCATTTCTTTCTCCCTTTTATTTAAACACTTACCATAATCATATAGCATCATGTTTTCTTTTATCATTCCCATGCTTGGTATCCATTTTTGCATACATTGAAATTTAACTCATCATGCATAATGCTCTTACCAAATCCTAAATGGTTATGTGCGCTACCTCATGCTTTGAGTTGTTTTACATTTCATGTTAGTAGCAGAATCTAGTAATTGTATTCTTGTATGTTATGCGTTAGCCATTTTGCATATTAGGATCATGCATTTTTCTAACTATTTTATTTTCTTTAGCTTGCCTCGGAGTACTAGGTGAGCATTTTTGCTGTAACATATTACATGTTTGTTTATGTTGCCATGTCAAGCATACTACCATAAAGTTACGTGCTTATTTGAAATACCTCTTTGAATGCCTGTGGATGAAAGCTATTTCATTTAAGTTGGAATGACTTTGATTATTGTACATATGAGGTAACTTTTCCTTTGAGTTGCACATATTCAAAACTCTTTTAAAAAATGCATGAAATCAAAGCATTCTAAAGTAAGTGACGTGGTCTATACTTGCTTGCTTCGCATAGTAATGTTAGCATAGTAATAATCAGAACATGAGCATATAATGTCCATAAAATTCACATCATGACTTAAAAGAGGCTGATCTTTGATCAGCTGAGCGGGGTGCTCAATTCATTACTATAGCTTGACTTTTCGTGCCCTTTTTCAGAAGTTCGAAATAAGCCCTATAGTATCGGACTCCCGTGGTCCTGAATCTAATCTCACAAGTGCAATGTGAAATTGATAAATACCAAAGAGTCCAAATTCAAAAAATCTTTTAGAAAATCGATTTTGAATAAAAAATGCTAAAATTGGACTGCTTTACCAGATACAGAATCGCCACCTAAATATTTTATTTTAGGAAAATTTAAGAAACCCATGACTCGTGCTAAAGGCCACGTGTCCGTCATCACCAAGATTGTTTCAGCTCAGGAACTTAGGTACGAGAGGGGAAGGTCATGAATTGAGCACCCCCGTACGCCCGATCAAAGATCGGCCTCTACTAATCATGATATAATTCTTATCAACATTATATGCTCTTGATTCCGATTATTAGGCTAGCATTACTATGTGATGAGCACACACAAGTATAGACTAACTTTGCAAGAATTGGAACATCTTAAGTCATGTTTGTTTTTCAAAAATGATTTGAATTTGCCACTTGACAAAGTGGGCTTAAAGCTTGTGAATTTGCCACTTGACAAAATGAGCTTAAATGTACATTCATCGAATCATTCTAATTCAAGTAACAAGCCTTCATCTACAGGCATTTAAACAGTTTAACAAGTATGCACTTAGCCTCATGGCAAGCATGCTAGTCATGGCAGTCACTCACACTCATGCAAGTATGCTAAAGCACTAAAAAAAAAAAACTCACATAGTACTCCAAGCAAAGATAAAACAAAAGAGTTAGAAAAAATATGCATGATATCTAACTATACAATATGGCTAATGCAACGCATGCAAAAATGCAACTAAAATAAGCTCGATTACTTAAGATGTTATTTGCAACAATTTCATAGCATGCGTTTGAACATGTATTCAATGAGGTAATAAACGTCAATGCAAGTTTGAATGATGAACTGAATCTCGGTGTATGTAAGACAAATGAATGGATCCAAACATGCGATATGCTGATTGAAACGTGATGCCCCTAATCTAACCATCAAAAGTGGATAAATAAAACGGAGAAAGACGTGAGGTTGGAAGACATACACATTATTACAACATTGATGCCCTCGCGCAGGAGGGTCCGAATAAATAAACTAACTATGCTAAACTACTTAACTAATTATTACAAAACTTGAATAAATAAACTAGCTATCTAGGCAACTAATTAATTAATTATACTAAGCTTAATTAATTAAATAATTACAATAATAAACTAATTTAATTAATTACTTTAAGCTAATTAAATAAGTACAATACGAACCTAAGTAGCTAACTACATTAACTAATTAAGTATAAGGCAACTAATTAAACTAGTTAACTAATAATTACAACATGAATTAACTAACTAAATAATTACAACACTTTAATTAGCCACAACACAACTATGACTAACTAATTAATAATTAAACTAATTATCTAGTCCCGGGAACGAGGGAGGCCCAATGCATGCTCGGTTTCCACCCAAAGAACTTTTATTGTTTGCTTTCGAAAGCCTTTGTTACACCACCTTTGCACTAGTTTTCCTCTTCCAGACCAACTCTACTCTGCTTCACAAATACTCTACTCAATTTTCATTGGTGGCCGGCAGGCCAGAAGTGGTGGCTGACCAGCCACCAATAAGGGGTTGCCGTTCAACACTGATGGCCTGCAGGCCAGAAACAATGGCCGACCGACCACTGATGATGCACCATTTCTTACTATAACAGAAAGAAAACAGAGCAAAGAGACGGTATTCTCACAGGTTGTTTGTACTATGTATCCCTCCTTATTAGGGGTGAGCAGCGGATATACCGATCTGCCAAAACCGATCGAACCGAACCGATCCGCCGCATTTTGGACCGATGCGTGATGACGAGCAGACGGTTGCGGATTGATTTTCTCAAATATGCCAATCTGGCGGACGGATGGCGGATTTGAGATTCCTTTGGCCGCAACCGAACCGCCAAACAGCGAACACCCCTAATAATTTATAAGACTTTGTGTTTTCAGTTTGTTTAAATATTATGTTTGTGTTTTCAATTAAAAAAGAGTTTAAATATTCTGTTAAAAAAAAGTTTTCAACTTGAATATCTTTTTTGAATTGAAAAAAATAAACGTATTATTTATCTATATTTTTGGTTTTAAATCTATCTCTAAAAATAATAAATAGAAAATATGTTATATGCTGGTTGGTTTTGTTTTCAAAAACAGATATAGATGTAACAATACAGAGACATACAATCTCTACTACTGCTCTGTTCATGGTTTTGGTGGTTTGAATTGTTTTTATATTTTAAGAACCACAGATTGTAATACTTTATGTAGATGAGGCATGTTATGATTATAGTATGTGGATGAGGCATGCAGTGATTGCGATATTCTAAAGTTTCAAATTTTCTTGCTTTGGATGAGGTATGCAATGATTGTAATATTTTTTTAAGTCATTAACTGTAATACTTTCTTCTTCTTTTTTTGAGGAAGTGCACAAGTTGAATTATGTTGAAAATTTATAAAATTTTAAACCGCTAAACCGATTCGCATCCATCCGCCAAACCGCCAATCCACTCAATCCACATCCGCCGAATTGGCGGACGGATGTGGATTGATTTTCTCCAATCCACTAATCTGGCGAACGGATGGCGGATTGGAGGTTCCGTGTCCGCAACCGACCCGCGCCCACCCATACTCCTTATCATCAAAACAAACTCAAAGGAGTGATACACTTGGTTCAAAAACCATCAATCAAGCAATTTCATTGCATGATGGTTAAAGAACCAAGGTGTACAAGTTAATAAATGAGAAAACAAGGCCCACAACCTTCACCCTATCATGCAAGATCAAGGGTAATGGAGACCCATGAAACTTGACACATTTCATCACTTTGAGTATGAAATGCCCCAATTTTTCTTGTGTTCAATTAATGTCCGATTGAACATACCGAAACACAATCAAATTCTTATCTTTGCACGATTTTAGTTTCAACTTTTAGTTACTCATTTTAATTACCCTTCTATTTTTTAACCAATTAAATTCATTGGTGAGTTACGCCCTCTAAAAGAGAAGGAAGTGTCAAATAAGGGGTAATTTAAGGCAAGAAAGAGGTGTCATGCTGTTGATAATGAACCCCCAAAAAAGGATTAAACCATTAAGCATGAACCTCAATCTCGAGCTTAAACAATCCTAAGGTTGACACAACCCTCAAAGCAAATAAAAACAAACAAGAAATAAGGGAGGTTGTAGAGATTAAACTTGCTTAAATTAAGTGAGAAAAGCACTAAAACATGCAATCAACTCAAACAAGTGGTGTCTAAAGGCCTAAAACACCAAGCTTGTGAGGGCACTTACACTAGAAGCATGCAAAGCAAGACTTAAATGACTTAAACAGCCCAAAACAGAGATAAAATAGTCTAAAATACAGCCTAAAACATGCTGAAATTAAGCTACAAAAGGCTAGAAAAATATGCTAACACATAGAGTTATCAAGGCTAGCAAACAAAACACAAGGAGGGGAGGCTAACCCCTCCAAATTTAGAATTCAAAACATGATTTTCACTACTGAAAATACTTTGAAATTCAGCATTTAAAAGTCCAAAAAAAGATGGTTTGAAAGTGGGAAACAAAAATGGAAAGGCCTTACAAACAAGGAAGAAAGAAGGGTAACTTTAAATGGCCTAAAACCACCACTTTCAATCCATAAAAACAGAGTTTTTTACAGCCCAAAAATAGCCCAAATTAGTGGGGGAAAAAATAAGAAAAACATGTATGCAAAGCAAGTTAAAAAGGGAAGTGTTATACCTCTTGAAGGGAAGACCAACTCTAAGCAACAATTCAAGCCAAAACCACCTTCTAGAGCTCCAAGAAGGCCTCAAGGAACCTCAGCTCAAAGATGAACCACTTTAGTTAAGGAAGTGTAGGCAAAAGTGTGGTGTATCTAAGCTACTATGCACAAACTTGCAAAAGAGAGAGAGAGAGAAATGCAGAGAGAGAGAGAGAGAGAGATAATTTTTGCTTCAAAAATTCTAACCCTCAAAAATAGGGAAGGAGACCCCTATATATAGAAAAACATGTTAGTATCTCAGAAATATCAAGATAGAAACAACTAGAGTAGTGTGGAAACAGCTGGCCAAAATATCTGCAAAAATCTGCTTTTGACACCAGTGGCTGGAAGGCCACTAGTGGTGGCCGGCCGTCCACCAATGGGTCAATCTACTCAAAAAAGGGCAAAAGTTTCATTACTGGCAGGCAGGCCACATCAGTGGCCGGCCACAAAAATCTGTTTTCAGACTCAATTTCAAATGGGCATATCTCCTTCATTCGAACTCCTTTTCAGGTCATTCTTGAGTCTAGATTGAAGCCCCGGAAGTCTAGTTTCCAATGGTGGAAGCATAACATGTAAATTCTAAGTGTAAAAAGAGATATTCCTATTTTAATGAAGGATGCTCAATTTTGTCCTAACGGATTGATGCCTAACTTCCTCCTCAACTAGTTTTCTTCCCTTCCCTCCAATTTTCTTCAACTCCAAACCTCTAAATAAGATGTTTTCAAATATTTTTGAAAGAGTTCACCTCTCTTCCATTTATTTCCACTTTGTCGTTGCTCGGTTTACCGAAAAGTACAATATTTAACGAAATGTGAGCCTCGGAACATCGTAGAAACCTTTTTTCAAAAATATTTTGAAAGAGAGGGTTTTAGGGTCTAAAATAGTTTTGGCCAAAATAGTTTTGGTCCAAAATGGGGCGTAAAGTTGGATTTAGAAGCTCTTCTTGCTGAAGAAATTGAGCGATTAGACAGCATAACTTTCATTATCGAGTGATCAATTAGTGCACCCAAGTCTTAAGGGCCATAAAAAATGGAGTGTCTACAATGACCTTCCCCTCTCATATCTAAGTTTCCGAGCTGAGACAACTTTAGTTATGCTGGACAAGTGGCCTTTGGTACAAGTCACGGGTTTTCTAAATATTCCAAAAATATTTAGGTGGCAACTCTAAAATGTGGCAATATAGTCCATTTTTGGTATCTCTGATGATTAATGAATTTTCTAGGATTTGCCCGATTTGGACTTTCATTCATTTTTTCTGTTTCACATTGTACTTGTGGAACTAGATTCAGAACCACAGGAGTCCAAATTGTAGGGTTATCGTACTCGAGGAGACTAAACCCCTCTGATGAGCACGAACAACCAGCTACAGGGGGACACGTGACCCTCTTGGTCCCTCTATACCTTCATCCCTGAACCGAAATGCCAGGTACCTTATTTCTCAAGAGTAATTATTCAGTAGTCTGAGATTATCATATGACATTGTTCACATGATACTTAAAACTAATCATGTAGTGAAAAATTTTATGTATTGGACATGCTAAATAACCTTTATTAGGTCGTTAGGAGACAACTGATGACCCATTTAAGGCTCATTTGTTAACATTATCAGTTTTTTGTTATCTGTTTACAAAAAAACAAGAAACTTGTTTTCATTTATTTTCTAAAAACCAAAAATAGAAAACTTTCTTGGTATACAATAATATTTTAAAAACAAATGAAAATAAAAATAGAGAAACATATTTGATGAATTGTCAGAAGTGGTGGTTGACTAGATGGTAAGCGAATATAATGACCGATAGTAGAAGGTAGTTAGAGGTGGCCATTAGAGCTGGTGGTTGGATGTTGCTGGAGGTCACAATATGGTCGGAAGTACCCCAAACGATAGCCAAAGGTCATGATAGTGATCAATTAGCCACTAGAGCTTGACCTAAGCTTGTTGAAAACTGGTTGGTTAGTAGGTCGATGGCAGTGGGTGGTGGGTGAGAAAAAGAGAAAATGAAAACTTATTTTGAAAACAAGTGAAAACACTTGTTTTTTTTAAAAATTAAAAAACTTTTGGAATCAATTTTATTTTTTTTGAAAACAAAAACAATATACAAATAAATAAATAAAATCGTTTCAGTTTCCAAAAGAAAAAAGAAAAAGTTAACGATCCCCAAGTGTGTATTCCAAATTTTCATTGATCATAAATTCCATATGAATAATATCACATGATACTTTACAAATATTTAATAATTTTTTCTTTTTCACCCTTTTAGTGGTCAAATCCTGAGTCTCTCTTATTAACATTCATTATTTTAGAATTTACTATATTCTTTGATGAGTCTAATATTATTTCTATAACTCATGATCTCATGTAAATTACATATGTTCTTAATTGACCTTTTATCTACCTCCAAGTCAGTCCCTCCCTACCAAATTTCCAATTTGAAACATCTAATGAAAGTTAGGGACTAAATTTTCAAAATAGATTACCAATGAAATGGGTATTTTCTAAATTCCAGTGTATGCACATAACTTATGATGTACATGTATCTCCAACTATAATTCCTATCTAATATCCAACCTTGCGGCTAGATTCCCAAAATTAAACAAATAAAACAAAAATAAAGGAAAAAACCTACAAACTTAACACAACATTAATGTATTTATGTGGTCACCATATGTTAAGACAAAATAAATGTTGCTTCTATCTATCTAAAATGCTTAGTTAAGCGTTAAGGACACGTGATTATTAAGGTTGACAGGTGTCGTTAGAGTAGATTCTTATAATATTTTATTTATTTGAATTAATTGAGGTAGTCCAATTGATTATTTCTATACATTTCAATTTGAAAAGTATGTAAGAACATGTGTGAAAATAGAGTCCTAATTTAGATAAAGAGTGAAAGCAATGGTCTTAATATACATGCTCTCCACTTATGAGTTTAAAGCTTTAAGTGGATATGAATTTTAAATAACGTATATTGGATATTGATGTTAAACACGTGAATTCTGAAGTTTTTCTCTAATGAATTGGGCTAGTACACCCAATTCCCTAACAATTAATATGAAAACCAATGCCTAACAATCTATAGGTGGACTCTGCTAGAGCATTGATGTTAGTAGGCTTGCATGGTGACTCTTAATCATGTAAGAAAATTTCCAGTGCACACGGCAAGGTTGGACCATAGCAAGATGACCCTCAATCGAGTATAGTGGCTCATGATAGGGTATGTGTAGGTGGTTTGAGTTAGACTCGATGTTGAAGTGTTATAAATTAGGATTAAGAGGGGAGTGCGTATAATTTATGATGAACGAACCTGTTAATGATAATAGATCATAACTAAGTGCACCATTTGTACTGTTAATGACATAAGAAAAAAAAATTAAATTCCCTTGTGTATACACAAATTTCTTGTCTACAAAAATAAAGACAAAAAAATAGAGTAACAAATATAAATTTATTGATTTAAAATAAAACAAGTACAATTTCTAATAATTTTTTTAATCAAAGAAAATAATCCTTTGATTCTTCTCTTCAAAAAGCTGATTTGAGGGTTTGATAACCTGCTTCTGAATCAAGGAAAATCTCCTTCAAGTATGACGAAGAAGATGGTGAATTTGTAGAACTTTGATTTGAGGGCTTGACAGCTTTTTCCCAAATTATAGAATCCTTTCCAATTTATAAAAGAAGATAAATTTGATAAACCTTGACTAGAATCTTTGAGCTTTATGCTTTATGGAGACTGATAGGTTTTAGTGAAGAGACCTCGTGCTTTAGAGCTTTAATTTGATGGAGCTTTCTCTTACTTGATGTAGATTTTTCTCTCTACAACTTGATTTTGTGTATGTACAATTTCTATGTATAATTGTGTGTAAAATTTTTATGGAGATCACTTCTGTTTATAGGTATAGCGATCCCGGTTTTACCCTTGTTGTACAGTGATCCGGACATGTGTCCGTGGATGATAGAAATTGACTATTGCCTTGTTTACATCTATTACTACTTTGTATTTTGAGTTATAGGATATGTTGGGCAGGTTTGTTACAGGTTGGTTGTGTTTGGGAGCCTAGTGCTGCTGCCCAGATTTTTGGACCTTCGCTCGAGCGAGAGTTGAGTTCGTGTCTGGTGGATCGAGCCAGAGTGGCTTCGCTCGAGCGAGCGATTGCATCTGGTTCTGGACCTGAGAGTTGCATTTCTTGGCTCGAGCGAGTTTTCTTCGCTCGAGCGGTCTGGCTTGTTCTTCGCTCGAGCGAGAAGTTTGTCGCTCAAGCGTGCTTCTGGTAGCAGACCTGAGGGTTTGAGTTGTTGGCTCGAGCGAGCATTCTTTCGCTCGAGCGCACTTCTGAGTTTTCGGCTCGAGCGAGAACTTCTTGGCTCGAGCGAGAGTTTTCTGTGTCTGGTCGCTCGAGCGACAAAGGCTTCGCTCGAGCGAGCGTGTTTTATATCAGCGGACAGTAGCGTTTTTGAACATCAGTTTTTCACTTTCTTTTTCTTTCAAACCCTAGATCCGAGACTCTCTCTCTCTAAACTTACACTCTCTCTAAGATTTGATCTCCCTAGAGTGTGAATTTAGCCTAGGGCCTTTGTTAAAAAGATAGAGGGCGTTGAGAGCTTCGACTTTATCTGAAAAAGTTTGGATTTGGAGCACGTTGATCTTCGAGTCTTCATCTCCTTTTTGGCTCAAACTTCGAGGTAGGGATATCCTACTCTTCTCTATGGATTTTGTCCTTAAATTTTAGTATTTTGAGATGTTGGGGTTGGTTTGGAAATTTTGTGAAAGTTTGGGGCTTTTGTGTTATTTTACAAAAGTTGGGGTTTTATTTATAATAAACCTAGATGCATGTTCGGCATAGAGAAATGGAATAAATGTTGAATCATTGATGAAAATGGGACCTAAGGGTTGAAATGGTAATTATGGAAAATGACCTGATTACATTATTTGATTAATTGAGATAATTAATTGTGAGAAATGAGGTAATGAAATGGAATTGTTGAGAGTGGGAATGTATGGGGTTAAATGGTGTAGTTGAATTATTTATCACTCACTGGAATGAAATGTTGATTGAATATCCATTTGTGCATTTATTTTCTGTTTAGAAATAATTGCTTTGGGCTATCGGTGGAGGATAGTCGTGATTGTTGTAGACAATGCATGATGATTAGGCAAACGGAAACTAATCAATGGAATGTGTCATGGAATTTGACGGCTGATAGAATACATTAACTGTATGTATTGAGTGATTGTATATAGAACCAATGTGCTTGTATACGTTATGTGTAGAGGAGGAGATGGGGGATGTACTCCGCGATTTAGGGGAAGATAGGGGATGTACCTTTAAATCGGATAGTGTTGGGAGAAGATAGAGGATGAACTCCGTAGATACAGCTCATATGCTTGTCTAGAGAAATGAAGATAGAGCTTATATGCTTATCTTTGTGAAGTGTGGATACAGCTTATATGCTTATCTGTGAATGTGGGATATTGTTGTTATACATATCTGTTGAGAATGTGGATATAGCTTATATGCTTATCTGTGAATGTGGGATATAGTTTTTATACATATCTGTTGAAATAATGATAGAGCTAACATGCTTATCTGTTGAAAAAGGGAAAATGAAAAGTAACTTGGACTCATAAGTCGTATGACATAAATATGTGATTTATGTGGATGTATCAGTGTTGGCCATCTATCAATTGCTAATCTTTTAGTCATTGTTCATGGTTGGTTTAGTGTATTTCTACTGGGCTGTGGCTCACCCTATATGGGAATATCATTTTCAGGTACAGGTAGCATGCCACCTCCAAGGACATAGCTTGGGAGGCTAGAGGCGGACATACTTTTGTCATTTTATTTTGATGTATTACATGTAAATTCAAGCCAAGGGCTTAATGTGTAAATGAGTTAGTACTCTTTTGTTGTAACCAAGTGTTAACTTGGAAAGCTGTAAGCCCATAGGGCATTTGCTTTTGTTGTTAACATGTAATACTTTTTGTAATGAAACCCTGATAAATGGAAGAATGTGGAACTTTTACATATCAATGCATATCTTTATTGATGGGTTTAATGTTGTTATTTTGAAGGCGTTACAACTTGGTATCAGAGCGTACCGGGTTCGAATACTTTGGGTACGTGGGAAGTGATTAGTATCACAATGGGTTTGTCTCGCTTGATAGAGACTTAGATGTAATGTTATATGCTACGTGCTTAATTGATAACATGCTTATGTGACTATGTGGGTATGGGATTTAATTTCTAGGATGTTGATTGGATCCTTGGGTTTCTGGGAGTCTTGTTGGAAAAGCACTTGATCAATGCTATTTCTAATCGGAACTCTAGTAACGCCTCGGGACTATCATTATCCGGAAATGAAATTCGTAAGTGCTTATGTGTTTATGTGCTTACGTGGAGTGAATTACAGTTGTCCATGCATTAGGACGTGAGTGTTTAGTTTCAGCACATTTGTGAATGTGCTAACGTGTATTACCTTTATTAGGATGTCAGGACGAGGAAGAGGTGCTAGGCGTGGTAGACCTGCGAGACAGGAAGTACCGTTACCGGGTGAGATTCCGGCAGTGCAAGAGGGAGTTGGTCAGGCCAATGTGGCCGAGCCAGTGGGTCAGCAGGCCATGGGTGCCTTGGCCAGAGAGATAGTAGGAGCTTTGGGTATTCTTAGAGCTGGGAATCAGGCAGCTGAGGCAGGGCCTTCTTTCTTGAAGAGGGAGTTTTTCCGGTCTAATCCGGATGAGTTTATCGGGGATCCGAAGGAGCCACTGAAGGCTGATGAGTGGCTAGAGCAAATGAGTAATGTTAATCATATTATTTAATTTTGATGATGTCTAAAATATATTAGTTAATATACATATTATTTGACACAAATTATTATCTTTTTGTTAAATATTATTTAACTAAAATAATATTATCTTTTTAAAATATCTATGTTAAATATTATTTTAAATATTTTCAAAAACTTTACTATTCACTTTTTGAAAAATAGGGTTAATTACTATTCATCTTTTGACAAATCGATTAATTATAAAAATAGGGTTAATTACTATTCATCTTTTGAAAAATCGATTAATTATATTATTTTGACAAAAATGATTGATTGGTTGTATTATTTTGACAAATTTGATATTTATGGGTTGTCTTTTTTTGACAAAATTAATATGGAGTGGTAAAATATATTTAGTTTAAAATCTCTACAACATATACAATATTTTCAAGAGGACATATATTTTCAGATCCATCATAAATATAATTTATAGAGATTTTTCTGTATGCAAAATTTTGATCAGAACTTATATAACATTATATGCAGAATACATCACGTGCGCTATTAAATTTTTTACATTACATTGATTATATCATATCACACTACACTACATTGATTATATCATATTATAATTAAACAAGAAGAAAAAGATGGAGTTATATATATATATATATGTGTGTGTGTATATATATATATATTATAAACTAGATGGAGAAAATTATTTGTTTGTTTGAAAGTTGTGAACTTTGTATTAAATTGTCTACAAAAATGGTGGCTCCATGTTTGAAATAACAAAAAGAAAAAAATCAGTCTTATTTTTTATCTTTTGCTGACTATTCAAAATCAAGGAGTGTGTTTATGTAAGCGATGACATCAAGAGTGTGCTTATGTAAGCCATGACATCAGGAGCGTGCTTATGTAAGCCATGACGTCAGGAGCGTGCTTATGTAAGCCATGACGTCAGCAAGGAGCGTCCAACGGGTATAATTTTGTGTATAAATAGAAGTGTTGTGTGTGGAGAATATCATCAAGAACTTGAAGAGAAAATATTTCTGTGAGCTCCAAAATTCTGAGTATTCTGCTCTTTCACTTTCAGATCTAAGTCTAGCTTTTGTTCTTACACTTTCATATCTACTCTTTGTGAGAGAATTATTGTAAAAGTGGGTTCAATTACCACTTATTCTTATTCCTTATTTTTGTGAGAGATTTTGTAAGGGTAAGGCATTTATTGTTGAGTGAGGCTCAATAGATAAGAGTAAGTCCTGTGCCAAATCCACAAGCTTGGTGGTGTATTTATTCAATTGATAGTAAAGAAATTCTCAAGGAGGTTCCTTGGGGAGTGGACGTAGGCCTGGCGTGCCGAACCACTATAAATCGCAGTGTTTGATTTTCTCTCTCTATCTCTTCTACTTTTATATTGATAATTATTATTCTGTTTTTTTTATTTATTAAAATTCTGAATATTGTGTTATTTTTAATATTGTGAAATTTTTAATAACCCAATTCACCCCCCTCTTGGGTTGCCTATCTGGGATAACAATTGGTATCAGAGCCTAGACTCTAGTTTTTGTGACTTAACCGTCTCAGAGTAGATCATGGCAACCCCTAGTTATTCCTTACCCGAGGGACAAGCATCTAATAGGCCACCTCTATTTAGCGGCACAAATTTTAGCTATTGGAAAACTAGGATGACCATACATATTCAATCTAATGATTATGAATGTTGGAAAATTATTTGTAATGGTCCAAAAATTCCTACCAAAACTATAGATGGACTTAGGGTACCAAAACCTGAAGATGAGTGGGATGAATCAGATACTAGAATGGCCCAAATTAATGTCAAAGCTACAAACATGTTGTACTGTGCTTTAGATGCCAACGAGTTCAATAGAATTTCCACATGTAAAACCGCTAAAGAAATTTGGGACAAGCTTATAGTGACTCATGAGGGAACCGAACAAGTTAAAGAATCTAGAGTCAGTTTGCTAGTCCATAATTATGAACTTTTTAAAATGAAGCCTGATGAAACTATTCCTCAAATGTTTACTCGTTTTACTGATATTATTAATGGTTTAACTTCTCTTGGCAAAATATATACTAATGCTGAAATTGTAAGAAAAGTGCTTAGGTCATTGCCAAAAAGTTGGGAGACAAAAGTCATTGCCATTACCGAAGCCAAGGATTTATCAAAGCTAAGTCTAGATGAGTTAATGGGATCTCTCTTAACTCATGAGCTCATAATGCAAGAAGGAAAGGAAGAGGAGGACAACAACAAGAAGAAAGGAATAGCTTTCAAATCCACCTCGAAACATCAAGAGGATAAGGAAGATGATTCAGATGAGGATGAGGAAATGGCATTCATCACTAGAAAGTTCCAAAGGTTTGTGAGAAAGAAACAAGGTGTACGAAATTTTTTCAGAAAAGACTTCAACAATAGGGATTTTCAAAGAGGAGAAAATCACAAAAAATCTGAAGTAACTTGCTATGAATGCAACAAACCTGGACACTACAAATCAGAATGTCCAGAACTTAAGAAAAAATTCAAGAAGGACAAAAAGAAAGCTATGATTGCAGCATGGGGAGAAGATAGTGATGAAAGCGACACAGAAACTGAAGTTTGCAAAAACGAGGTTGCTAACCTATGTTTAATGGCACTTGGAAATGAAAATGAGGTAAATGACGAATCCTTTACATTTGATGAATTACAATTAGCTTTTGATGAATTACATGCAGAATTTAAGAAACTTAGTTTGAAAAATAATTGTCAAAAGAAAGTAATTTCAAGTTTATCAAAAGAAAATGAATCATTGACTTCCAAGATAAATGTTTTAGAAAATGAAGCCATGAAAATGAAAAAGGAAAATGAGATTTTAACTCAAAAAGAGTCTTCAATTTCTGAAAAACATTTAGTTGTATTGCAAAAAGAAAACGAGTCTTTAAAAAATGAGCAAATTATTTTAAAAGAAAATATTGAAGACTTGAAAACTACTCTTTCAAAGTTCACTCAAGGTAGAGAGACTTTAGATAAAATTCTTAAAAATCAAAACCGTACTTTTGGTAGAGCCGGAATTGGATATAAACCTTTTTCAAAAGTAAAAACTGCCAAAAATGGTTTTGTATATGCATCTTCTAATCACTCTCATCTCACATGTCATTTTTGTGGAACAAAAGGTCATATTTCACCTTCATGTCCTATTAAAAGAAATCCTTTTGCTAAAATAAAAAAGATGTGGGTTCCTAAGGATATCTCAAGGGTATCAAATTCTAACTTTTATGGACCCAAGAAAAAATGGGTACCAATAGAGAAATCAAATTTTTGTAGGTATGTTTCAAGACAAAATCCAGTAACGATAGATGGTATCTCGACAGTGCATGTTCGAGACACATGACTGGAAATAAAGCTATGTTCGCCACACTCCAACCAAAGGATGGCGGATATGTGACTTTTGGCGACAATAGCAAGGGTAAAATCATTGGTGTAGGAAGTATTGGTAAAAATCCCTTTCCTATTATTGAAAATGTTTTATTTGTTGAAGGTTTAAAACATAACTTGCTTAGTATTAGTCAATTATGTGATAAAGGTTATAGAGTTATTTTTGAGAAAACTCATTGCACTATTGAAAATACCTTAGAAAACAAAACTTTATTTGTAGGTTATAGACATGAGAATGTATATGTGTTTGATTTACATGATTTATCTTCTCATTTTAACATTAAATGTTTATTTGCTGTAAATGATAATGGTTGGCTTTGGCATAGAAGATTAGGACATGCTCATTTTGATTTAATTTCCAAGCTTTCAAAAAATGAGTTAGTCATAGGTTTACCAAAAATTGTTTTTGAAAAAGATAAACTTTGTGATGCATGTCAATTTGGAAAACAAACTAGAATTTCTTTTAAATCCAAAAATATCGTTTCAACTACTAGACTGCTTCAACTCTTGCATATTGATCTATTCGGACCATCTAGAACATTAAGTTTAGGAGGAAAATCTTATGCCCTTGTTTGTGTTGATGATTACACTAGATATACATGGGTATTATTTTTAGCACACAAAAATGAAGCTTTTTATAATTTCTCAAAACTTTGTAAAAGAATTCAAAATGAGAAAAATCTTAATATTTGTAGTATTAGAAGTGACCATGGTAGAGAATTTGAAAATGATGATTTTATTAAGTTTTGTGATGACTTAGGAATAGATCATAATTTCTCAGCCCCTAGGACTCCTCAACAAAACGGTGTGGTTGAAAGAAAAAATAGAACTCTTGAAGAAATGGCTCGTACTATGCTTTGTGAAAATAATTTGCCTAAGTATTTTTGGGCGGAAGCTGTAAACACTGCATGCTATGTTATAAATCGTGCCATGATTAGACCTATTCTTAAGAAAACTCCTTACGAACTTTGGAAAGGTAGAAAACCTAATATTAGTCACTTGCGTGCTTTTGGTTGTAAATGCTTTGTATTAAATAACAATAAAGATAATTTAGGAAAATTTGATGCTAAATCGGATGAAGCTATATTTCTTGGTTATTCTATGTCTAGTAAAACATATAGAGTATTCAATAAAAGAACTCTACTTGTTGAAGAATCTGTGCATGTTGTTTTTGATGAATCTAACGATATTATTTCCAAGAATCTTTTAAGTAATGATATTGTAGAAAATCAACCAAGCATGGAGAGCATTTATAAAAAGGAAAATGAAGAAAATCCTTTACGCGAACATGACGAAGAAATGACAATGGAGAAACTTCAAGAAATATATGCTCTTCTAGAAAATGACTCAAATCTACCAAAAGAATGGAAGTATGCTCATGGCCACCCCAAATACCTCATCATAGGTGATGCGGCGGAAGGTATAAAAACTCGTTCCTCTGTTAGAAATATTTGTGGTAACTTGGCATTTGTTTCACAAATTGAACCAAAATCATTTTTAGAAGCTGAAAATGATGAAAACTGGATTTTAGCAATGCAAGAAGAATTAAATCAATTTGAAAGAAATGAAGTTTGGTTTTTGACCCCTCGACCTAAGGATCATCCCGTTATTGGTACAAAATGGGTTTTTCGAAATAAAATGGACGAATCTGGAGTTGTTACTAGAAATAAAGCTAGATTAGTAGCTCAAGGCTATAATCAAGAAGAGGGAATTGATTTTGATAAAACTTTTGCACCAGTTGCTAGACTTGAAGCTATTAGAATGTTACTTGCTTTTGCGTGTTTTAAAGATTTTAAATTATATCAAATGGATGTTAAAAGTGCTTTTTTAAATGGGTACATTTCGGAGGAAGTATATGTTGAACAACCTCCCGGTTTTGAAAATCATAAATACCCGGATCATGTTTTCAAACTTTCAAAAGCCTTATATGGCTTGAAACAAGCTCCTAGAGCATGGTATGAAAGATTAAGTAATTTTCTACTTGACAAAGGTTTTTGTAGAGGAAAAATTGATACAACACTTTTTATAAAAATCAAAAAGGAAGATATGCTAATCGTTCAAATTTATGTTGATGATATCATTTTTGGTGCTACTAATGAAAATTTGTGCAAAGAGTTTGCTAAAGACATGCAGGGTGAGTTTGAAATGAGTATGATGGGGGAATTAAATTACTTCCTTGGTCTACAAATTAAACAAACTAATGATGGAATCCATTTAAATCAAACGAAATATATCAAAGATCTACTCAAAAGGTTTGAAATGAAATCATCAAAGCCTGCAGCAACTCCAATGAGCACATCGATAAAAATCGACAAAGATGAGCAAGGTAAACCCGTAGATGAAAAGAAATATCGAGGTATGATTGGTTCTTTACTTTATCTTACTGCAAGTAGGCCCGACATAATGTTTAGTGTTTGTATGTGTGCACGTTTTCAATCCGCACCGAAAGAGTCACACATCACCGCAGTCAAACTCATTTTCAGATATCTTGTCGGCACTCAAAATTTGGGATTATGGTATCCTAAGGGAACCACCTTTGAACTTTTTGGTTACTCAGATGCCGACTTTGCGGGATGTAGACTTGACCGAAAAAGCACTAGTGGCACTTGTCATTTTCTTGGACACTCACTTACCTCTTGGTTTTGCAAAAAACAAAACTCAGTGGCTCTGTCAACTGCTGAAGCAGAATACATTGCCGCCGCTGGGTGTTGTGCACAATTGCTTTGGATGAAACAACAACTTCAAGATTTTGGACTTCACTATGATCATATTCCTATAAAATGTGACAACACAAGTGCTATTAACCTTTCAAAAAATCCTATTCAGCACTCACGCACTAAACACATTGAAATAAGGCATCATTTTCTGAGAGATCATGTATTCAAAGGTGACATTGAACTCGAATTTGTGCCTACAAATTGTTAATTAGCTGACATATTTACCAAGCCTCTAAATGAAGAACAATTTTGTTATATTAGAACAGAACTTGGTATGATGAATACTCCAATATAATGTTTATATTAAAAAATGATTTTTTAATAATTAAATAAAATAAATATTGTAATTATTATTATTATTATTATAAAAAATAATAACCATAATAATAATATACATATATTTATATATATAATTTCTCTCTCTCCCTTTCCGTCTCTATCTCTCACCCACTCTCTCCTTTACTTTCTCTTTCTCTTGGCCTCTCACTCTCTCCTTCTTCAGCCGACTTCATCTCCATGATCACCATCATCTACAACCATCTCCACCATCCACAAAATCATCCATCACTACCATCATCCACCCAAATCCCTTACCAATTCATCGAACTCCATCACTTCTCCATCCGAAAATCTGCATCACCATCTTCACCAATTCATCAAGTTTCATCACCGATCCATCAAGATCCGTGACTGATCCATCAAGGTCCATTGCCGATCTACACTAATTCACCACCGATCTACCCCATCTTCTCCATTTCTTCCGATTTTCAAGGTCATCACCGATCAACATGTTAAAATTATTATTGCACTGTGTTGTATTTTTTTTCTTGTTATATGTGCTCCAAATTCTCTTGGATTTAATATTGGTTGCTTCTACCTTGATTGAAGTATTTGTTTTTATTTTTATTTTCTCCTTTTATGCTAGTGCACTTGGTGTAGTTGTTTATGGCCAGATCTTAAGGGCCTTTGGTGTCATAGATTGGTAATTTATTTCTTCAATTTTATGAAATTTCTAGTGCATTAATTCAGGGGGAGACTCATATTTTGAGATTAACAATCATTATAAATATATATATATATATATATATATATATATATATAAAAAGGGGCATGTGTATATTCTGTGCATAATTTTAGGGGGAGTATATATATACATTTTTTTTTTCTCTTATCTGCCATACTCATTGTCTGCACCAACAAACAATTTTTTTTTGCAAAAACAGAATTTAAAAAATAAATAAATAAAAATAAAAATAAAAATAAATTTAATAATAACAATAAAATAAATAAATAAAAACGGAAAAATTGCTCGAAATTTTATTTCAGAAAACGAAAATATTACTCAATTACATGTAAATTTTCAGAAGGCTTCACAGATTTATTCTTTTTCACTTCTCTCAACAATTTTTCATGAGCCTCTTTTATATGTCTCTCTCTATTTTCGATTTCTGTGAGTCTTGGCATTATCACTGTTGCATAATAATGCACTGCATTCTCCAACTGTGCATTTTTCCTTTTTAGCTCTTTCTTCTCCTTACACATATTCACTACTTGTTGTTTTAACAAGCACACCTCATCTCTCCATTGCTGATTTTCTTGTACTCTTGCTTGTAATCGTCACGCCATATTGGAAACTGCAGTCATGGCCTGTGCACTAAGAGCCATAGTGTTATTAATAGCATCAAAATCATTTCGATTGCCAATACCACTAGAACCCTCATTTACAGGCATAGCATGTGCCTGCGTCACTGGTACTCTCTCATTTGCCTGCATTACAGGCACCTCATGCAGGTCCGACTCATTGATAGCCAAGGTAAGGAATGACATGATTACAAAAGAAGCTAAAACAAATTTTTTTTCAAACACTTGATGATTTTGTATCTGATTTGTGTCACTTTTTATACACTCCATTGATCCATTACTCGATGCATATCTGCTATATCTGCTCAAATCTTTTGTTTGTCAATATTTCCTGCGCTCGAGATGCTCCAAAATCCCCACATTGATTCCGACAAGACAGACGGCCCCTTATTTTATTTTTGGCCACCCAGATTATTGTATCAACTGTGTTTGTTTCTTATCTTCATCTTTATTTTGATGATGTCAAAGGGGGAGAAAAAATATGATTTTGAAAATTATATGTTGCAGGGTTACCATTATCAAAATTATATGTCGCAGGGTTGTCAAATATTTTGTCAAATTTATTTTGTGTCAAATCCATACAAATATTGCCATCATCAAAAAGGGAGAGATTGTTAATCATATTATTTAATTTTGATGATGTCTAAAATATATTAGTTAATATACATATTATTTGACACAAATTATTATCTTTTTGTTAAATATTATTTAACTAAAATAATATTATCTTTTTAAAATATCTATGTTAAATATTATTTTAAATATTTTCAAAAACTTTACTATTCACTTTTTGAAAAATAGGGTTAATTACTATTCATCTTTTGACAAATCGATTAATTATAAAAATAGGGTTAATTACTATTCATCTTTTGACAAATCGATTAATTATATTATTTTGACAAAAATGATTGATTGGTTGTATTATTTTGACAAATTTGATATTTATGGGTTGTCTTTTTTTGACAAAATTAATATGGAGTGGTAAAATATATTTAGTTTAAAATCTCTACAACATATACAATATTTTCAAGAGGACATATATTTTCAGATCCATCATAAATATAATTTATAGAGATTTTTCTGTATGCAAAATTTTGATCAGAACTTATATAACATTATATGCAGAATACATCACGTGCGCTATTAAATTTTTTACATTACATTGATTATATCATATCACACTACACTACATTGATTATATCATATTATAATTAAACAAGAAGAAAAAGATGGAGTTATATATATATATATATGTGTGTGTGTGTATATATATATATATATTATAAACTAGATGGAGAAAATTATTTGTTTGTTTGAAAGTTGTGAACTTTGTATTAAATTGTCTACAAAAATGGTGGCTCCATGTTTGAAATAACAAAAAGAAAAAAATCAGTCTTATTTTTTATCTTTTGCTGACTATTCAAAATCAAGGAGTGTGTTTATGTAAGCGATGACATTAAGAGTGTGCTTATGTAAGCCATGACATCAGGAGCGTGCTTATGTAAGCCATGACGTCAGGAGCGTGCTTATGTAAGCCATGACGTCAGCAAGGAGCGTCCAACGGGTATAATTTTGTGTATAAATAGAAGTGTTGTGTGTGGAGAATATCATCAAGAACTTGAAGAGAAAATATTTCTGTGAGCTCCAAAATTCTGAGTATTCTGCTCTTTCACTTTCAGATCTAAGTCTAGCTTTTGTTCTTACACTTTCATATCTACTCTTTGTGAGAGAATTATTGTAAAAGTGGGTTCAATTACCACTTATTCTTATTCCTTATTTTTGTGAGAGATTTTGTAAGGGTAAGGCATTTATTGTTGAGTGAGGCTCAATAGATAAGAGTAAGTCCTGTGCCAAATCCACAAGCTTGGTGGTGTATTTATTCAATTGATAGTAAAGAAATTCTCAAGGAGGTTCCTTGGGGAGTGGACGTAGGCCTGGCGTGCCGAACCACTATAAATCGCAGTGTTTGATTTTCTCTCTCTATCTCTTCTACTTTTATATTTATAATTATTATTCTGTTTTTTTTTATTTATTAAAATTCTGAATATTGTGTTATTTTTAATATTGTGAAATTTTTAATAACCCAATTCACCCCCCCTCTTGGGTTGCCTATCTGGGATAACAAGTAAGACGTTCGAGATGCTTGGCATCGAGGACGGAGCACTGAAAGTGACCTTGGCATCCTTCCAACTGAAGGGAGATGCGGGTCAATGGTGGAAGTACGAGAAGGCTCGTGTTGGTGGTACATGGGAGGCGTTTGTGAATGCTTTCAGGAAAGGTTTTTGTCTGCAGCAGCTAAGGAGAAGCTGAGGGACCAGTTTAGCCGGCTTAAACAGCAGGGCTTGTCAGTGGCCGAATTTGAGGCTACTTTTACCAGTCTGTCCAGGTTTGCACCGGAACTAGTGGCGTCTGAAGAACGCCGTTGCTATGAGTTTGAGCGGAAGTTGAGGCGAGGCCTCAAGCTGAGAGTTGGTGGGTCTTATATCCGAGAGTATAGACACCTGGTAGATGCTGCTGCTCATATGGAAATTATGATGCAGGAAGAGGAGGAAGAACATAGGGGCTCCAAGAGGAGCCAAGATGGTCAGGGTGATGGCAGGAGGCAGAGGGGTTATAACCCTCAGCAGCCTCAGGGTGTAGTTTCTAGATCGACCTTTCCAATGCCGAGTGCAGGCTCGGGGAGAGGCAATCAGGGGGAGTTTGTTTGTTACAAGTGTGGCCAGCTGGGTCACAAGGTTTCAGTTTGCCCGCAGAAGGGTGGGGGTCAGAGAGCTGCTTCTTCTTCAGCTAGACCGCAGAGTTAGAGTTTGGGCAGGGGGCAGCCCTTGTCTTGTTATCAGTGTGGACAGCCTGGGCACCTGAAGAGGTTTTGCCCGCAGTTAAGTGCCACTTCGGGAGCGTCTGGTTCTAGGCAGACGCAGGGTTTTCAGCCAGCTCAGTCTGTGCAGGCCTCGAGGGCCAATCCGGGAGCTTCGTCATCCCAGTCTGTGCAGCAGTCTTTTGCTCCGAGAGGTGAGCAGGTAGGCCAGGGGCCTCCGGGGCGCGTGTATGCTGTTACCGCGCAGGATTTAGTACCGGCTCCATCGGTAGTGAGAGGTACTTTTCTATTTTGCAACTCGGTTGCTAGTGTGTTGATTGACACGGGTGCATCTCATTCTTTTGTATCTGCTGCATTTGCATCTGTTTTGGAATTGGAGTTAGCACAGTTAGCATCTCCTATTTGTGTAGTGTCACCTCTTGGTGGTGAGTTGATCTTGAAACAGGGTGTTAGAGGATGTGATATAGAGGTCGCCGACTATAGGCTTCCTTTTCCGTTTGTTGTCATGCCCATGAAGGGTTTTGATGTTATTTTGGGTATGGACTAGCTATCGTCATACCGGGCTGTTATCGATTGCTACCGCCAGAGGGTCACGTTATGTACCTTGAGCGGGGAGTGGTTCCATTTCTTGGGAGACCGGGTTGGTAGTGTTTTGCCACCGGGGTATGATTCGCGAGGGCGAAGTGAGCTTAGTGGTCTACTTGCTAGCTTTGAGAGTGGTGAGTGTGATGAGACCCAGATTGTATTGCCGAGGGTGGTTTGTGAGTATTCGGATGTCTTTCCCGAAGATCTTGTTAGTTTGCCACCTCACCGAGAGATAGAGTTCTCTATTGATTTAGTGCCTGGCACAGCGCCGATTTCTATGGCACCTTACCGTTTTGCTCCAGCAGAGTTGGTTGAGTTGAAAGTTTAGCTCCAGGAATTGCTCGATAAGGGCTTTGTTCGCCCTAGTGTTTCGCCGTGGGGAGCACCGGCCCTCTTTGTTAAAAAGAAAGATGGTGCCTTGAGATTGTGTATAGACTACCGGAAGTTGAATCGGGCTACGGTTAAGAATAAGTATCCTATGCCCTGTATAGATGACCTATTTGACCAGTTGAAGGGTTCCCGTTGTTTCTCTAAGATAGACTTGAGATCGGGTTACCACCAGTTGAGGGTCAGGGAGGAGGATATTCCTAAGACGGCATTCCGTACGCGGTATGGCCATTACGAGTTTCTGGTGATGCCATTCGGGCTTACCAATGCACCGGCAGTCTTTACGGACTTGATGAACCGGATCTTCCGGGAATTCTTGGATCGGTTTGTAGTCGTTTTTGTGGACGACATTCTTATCTATTTGCCTTCTGAGGAGGAGCACGAGGAACACTTGAGAGTGGTGCTTGAGTTGCTTAGAGCCCATAGGCTGTATGCCAAGTTTAGGAAGTGTGAGTTCTGGCTGAGGGAAGTCAAATTCTTAGGCCACGTGGTATCCGGGGAAGGAGTGTCTGTTGATGCATCCAAGGTTGAGGCAGTGCAAGATTGGGCACAGCCTAAGAGTGTGTTTGAGATCCGCAGTTTTCTGGGATTAGCTGGGTATTACCGTCGGTTTGTGAAAGATTTCTCCAGGTTAGCGTCACCGTTGACTAGACTGACTCGGAAGGGAGTCAAGTTTGTGTGGAGTGAGACTTGTGAAAAGTCGTTCCAAGAGCTGAAAGTTAGATTGACCACCACTCCGGTGTTGATTATTTCGGAGAGAGGGTTGGGTTATGCGGTTTATTGTGATGCCTCACGAGAGGGTTTGGGTTGTGTGTTGATGCAAGAGGGGAAAGTGGTAGCTTATGGCTCACGTCAGTTGAAAATACACGAGAAGAATTACCCCACACACGACCTAGAGTTAGCAGCAGTGATCTTTGCCTTGAAGATTTGGAGGCACTACCTTTATGGTGAGAGGTTCGAGGTATTCTCGGACCACAAGAGTTTGAAGTATCTGTTTACACAGAGAGACTTGAATCTGAGGCAGAGGAGATGGATGGAGTTCATCGAGGATTATGATTTTGAGTTACACTATCACCCGGGAAAGGCCAATGTTGTGGCCGATGCCCTTAGTAGGAAGTCCATTAGTGATGTAGCTTGTATAGCCATCCGGGAATGGGAGATGTTGGGAGCACTTGGCGAGTTTGATTTGCTACTAGGCGAATCTGTTGAGGCTGCGACCTTGTTTTCTGTTGTTACGCAGTCTACGCTTGTGACTAGAGTGTTAGAGGCACAGAGAAGTGACCTTGAGGTAGAATCCATCCGGGAGAAGATCTCCAGTGGAAAGGTTGAGAAGGGTTTGACGGTGTATCCTGACCTGAGTGTGAGATACCGAGACCGTTTGTTTGTACCGGAGTCTTGCCGAGAGGAGGTACTCCGAGAGTTTCACCATTCGCGCCTTGCGGTGCATCCGGGAGGTACTAAGATGTATCAGGATTTGGGTCGCCAGTTTTGGTGGCGGGGTATGAAGAGAGATGTGGCTGTTTTCGTATCGAAGTGCCTTACTTGCCAGCAAGTGAAGGCCGAGCATCAGAGGCCAGCGGGTTTGTTGCAACCCTTGCCTATTGCCGAGTGGAAGTGGGAGCATATCACTATGGACTTCGTTGTAGGTCTTCCGAGGACTCAGCGGGGTAGTGATGCTATTTGGGTGGTTGTAGACCGGTTGACTAAGTCGGCGCACTTTATTCCTATGTGCGTGAGAGATTCGATGGATCATCTTGCCGACTTGTATATTCGGGACATAGTGAGATTGCACGGGGTCCCAGTGACGATCGTCTCGGATAGAGATCCTCGTTTTACTGCTAGGTTGTGGCAGAGTTTGCAGAGTGCCTTAGGCACTAAGTTGACCTTTAGTACGGCTTATCATCCTCAGACTGACGGGCAGTCCGAGCGTACTATCCAGATCCTCGAGGATATGCTTCGGGGTTGTGTCCTGGACTTCAGTGGGACGTGGGAGGGGCACTTACCCTTGGTAGAATTTGCCTACAACAACAGTTTTCAGTCTAGTATCGGTATGGCACCGTTTGAGGCCTTGTATGGCCGACCGTGTAGGTCTCTAGTTTGTTGGGCCGAGGTGGGTGATGCACCTTTGTTGGGTCCGGAGTTGGTTAGGGAGACGACGAAGAAGGTTGAACTTATCCGTAGGAGGCTTGTTACAGCCCAGAGTCGTCAGAAATCTTATGCTGACCGTAGAAGGAGGCCTTTGGCGTTTGAGGTAGGTGATCATGTCTTTCTGAAGATATCACCTAGGCGAGGTTTGATGAGGTTTGGGAAGAGCGGGAAGTTATCCCCTCGGTTTATTGGTCCTTTTGAGATCCTTGAGAGGATTGGCGAGGTTGCTTATCGGTTAGCCTTACCGCCGCAGTTGTCCGGAGTGCATGACGTGTTTTATGTGAGTATGCTTCGGATGTATGAGCCAGATCCATCACATGTGTTGGATTGGACCGATTTAGAGGTAGGTGAGGATGCCTCGTATGAGGAGAGACCGGTTCGGGTCTTGGATAGGCGGGATCAGGTCCTGCGTGGCAAGACCATTCCTTTGGTGAAAGTCTTGTGGAAACATCACGGAGTGGAGGAAGCCACTTGGGAACGTGAGTTGGAAGTCCGTGAGAAATATCCGGACTTATTTGTTGATATGTAATCTTGTATCTAAATTTTGAACTATTGTTGAACTTAAGAGCTTTTATATATGTCTTAAGTTGTGAAACATTGAAAATGTTTTGGTTTATTGGAAGTATGTTTTGGAACTTGCCTCATATGGAAGTTGAATGTAACACTATATATGTTGAATATATTGTTGAAATTGGAAAGATAATGCGTAATGTTGATGCATGTTGAAAGTACATATGTTGTTTACATATTGTGAAATGCCTCTTCTTAAAGGGATGGGATGACCGGTAATGGGTCGAATTATGGAATGTTAAAATGTAACATTATCTAAAATGGAGGAAAACCTGTTTTTGCAAACTTGTGCTTAATTTCGGGGACGAAATTCTTTAAGGGGGGAAGGTTATAGCGATCCCGGTTTTACCCTTGTTGTACAGTGATTCGGACATGTGTCCGTGGATGATAGAAATTGACTATTGCCTTGTTTACATCTATTACTACTTTGTATTTTGAGTTATAGGATGTGTTGGGCAGGTTTGTTACAGGTTGGTTGTGTTTGGGAGCCTAGTGCTGCTGCCCAGATTTTTGGACCTTCGCTCGAGCAAGGAGTTGGTCGCTCGAGCGAGAGTTGAGTTCGTGTCTGGTGGATCGAGCCAGAGTGGCTTCGCTCGAGCGAGCGATTGCGTCTGGTTCTGGACCTGAGAGTTGCATTTCTTGGCTCGAGCGAGTTTTCTTCGCTCGAGCGGTCTGGCTTGTTCTTCGCTTGAGCGAGAAGTCTGTCGCTCAAGCGTGCTTCTGGTAGCAGACCTGAGGGTTTGAGTTGTTAGCTCGAGCGAGCATTCTTTCGCTCGAGCGCACTTCTGAGTTTTCGGCTCGAGCGAGAACTTCTTGGCTCGAGCGAGAGTTTTCTGTGTCTGGTCGCTCGAGCGACAAAGGTTTCGCTCGAGCGAGCGTGTTTTATATTAGCGGACAGTAGCGTTTTTGAACATCAGTTTTTCACTTTCTTTTTCTTTCAAACCCTAGATCCGAGACTCTCTCTCTCTAAACTTACACTCTCTCTAAGATTTGATCTCCCTAGAGTGTGAATCTAGCCTAGGGCCTTTGTTAAAAAGATAGAGGGCGTTGAGAGCTTCGACTTTATCTGAAAAAGTTTGGATTTGGAGCACGTTGATCTTCGAGTCTTCATCTCCTTTTTGGCTCAAACTTCGAGGTAGGGATATCCTACTCCTCTCTATGGATTTTGTCCTTAAATTTTAGTATTTTGAGATGTTGGGGTTGGTTTGGAAATTTTGTGAAAGTTTGGGGCTTTTGTGTTATTTTACAAAAGTTGGGGTTTTATTTATAATAAACCTAGATGCATGTTCGGCATAGAGAAATGGAATAAATGTTGAATCATTGATGAAAATGGGACCTAAGGGTTGAAATGGTAATTATGGAAAATGACCTGATTACATTATTTGATTAATTTGGATAATTAATTGTGAGAAATGAGGTAATGAAATGGAATTGTTGAGAGTGGGAATGTATGGGGTTAAATGGTGTAGTTGAATTATTTATCACTCACCGGAATGAAATGTTGATTGAATATCCATTTGTGCATTTATTTTCTGTTTAGAAATAATTGCTTTGGGCTATCGGTGGAAGATAGTCGTGATTGTTGTAGACAATGCATGATGATTAGGCAAACGGAAACTAATCAATGGAATGTGTCATGGAATTTGACGGCTGATAGAATACATTAACTGTATGTATTGAGTGATTGTATATAGAACCAATGTGCTTGTATACGTTATGTGTAGAGGAGGAGATGGGGGATGTACTCCGCGGTTTAGGGGAAGATAGGGGATGTACCTCTAAACCGGATAGTGTTGGGAGAAGATAGGGGATGAACTCCGTAGATACAGCTCATATGCTTGTCTAGAGAAATGAAGATAGAGCTTATATGCTTATCTTTGTGAAGTGTGGATACAGCTTATATGCTTATCTGTGAATGTGGGATATTGTTGTTATACATATCTGTTGAGAATGTGGATATAGCTTATATGCTTATCTGTGAATGTGGGATATAGTTTTTATACATATCTGTTGAAATAATGATAGAGCTAACATGCTTATCTGTTGAAAAAGGGAAAATGAAAAGTAACTTGGACTCATAAGTCGTATGACATAAATATGTGATTTATGTGGATGTATCAGTGTTGGCCATCTATCAATTGCTAATCTTTTAGTCATTGTTCATGGTTGGTTTAGTGTATTTCTACTGGGCTGTGGCTCACCCTATATGGGAATATCATTTTCAGGTACAGGTAGCATGCCACCTCCAAGGACATAGCTTGGGAGGCTAGAGGCGGACATACTTTTGTCGTTTTATTTTTGATGTATTACATGTAAATTCAAGCCAAGGGCTTAATGTGTAAATGAGTTAGTACTCTTTTGTTGTAACCAAGTGTTAACTTGGAAAGCTGTAAGCCCATAGGGCATTTGCTTTTGTTGTTAACATGTAATACTTTTTGTAATGAAACCCTGATAAATGGAAGAATGTGGAACTTTTACATATCAATGCATATCTTTATTGATGGGTTTAATGTTGTTATTTTGAGGGCGTTACAATAGGAATTGATGGAGAAGAGTCTTAATAGACTTGAACTTCTTGGATAATTATCTGTTGAGACGCTTGCAAAGATTGATCAAGAACAAGAGACTCAACTTACAAAGCTTTTGAATAAGCTTGAGAAAAAATCAATTTGTGGCCTGACAAACCTTTTTGGATCCTTGTCGGAATCAACAAAACAAACTACTCCACAAGAAATTCTTAAAACTTCATCAAAATCAAAAGTTTCAAGTAAAGATATCCAAGTCTCTACCAACACTACAAGAAAAAATACTTTTGGCAACTACCTTTTTTGAGTTAGTCACAAATAGTTGACTTTCTGCGACTAACATTTTTTTGGTCGCTAATGAGTTGTGTTTTTGTGACCAAAGACATTTTGGTAGCTAATAGGTAATTTCTTGCAACCAAAAAAAGAAATATGGTCGCGGAAAGTAATGGCGGGAGAGGAAAAAAAAACGAGATTTCAAAACCTTTTGGCGACTACGTTCCGCAACCACACCTAGAATTGGTCACACATAGTTTACTTTCTGCAACCAAAATAAATTTTAGTCGCGGATGATCAAAGTTTTAGCGACCAATAGCTCTTTGGTAGCCAATACAGAACCTTTTGCCGGTTGAAGGTAGTGGCAGGAGAGCGAAAAAAATTAGGCGAAATTTCTAAACTTTTCACTACTACAAAAACAGTTAAAGATCACACTTTGACAAGTGAAAATATCTCACTTTTATTGAAAGTATGATAAAAAAAAAATAGATTAATATTTTAATCACACTTGATTTAATTAAGTGTGATAATATTTATTTTTATGTCACTTTTCAATTAAGTATAATTATTTATATTTTTTTAATCACACTTTCAAATTAATATGTGGTTACATTTATTTTTTATATTACTTTTCAATTAAGGATCATTATATTTTTTTTAGATTTATTCACTGTATGTATGATACATACACAAAGAACAAACCAAACAACAAAATAGACCATCGTTTGGTCTCCTTCTTATATCCCCAATCGCTCGCCCTTCTATCGACTGACCATTGCCCATCGCCCATCGTTCGGTGATCACCGTCCCTCATTGTGTCTCACCGTCTCATTGCCACGGTCGGTTGTAGACACCCCATTTTTGACCGTCCTCAAGACTTGGACGTCACCGTTTGAACACTCGGTGATCATCCATGATTGTGTTCGTTTGGAGTTCCCGGAGGTCTCGGCTCGCGCGCCCTACCTCAGGATCTCCGAACTTGACCGTGTGGTGTCCGGTTTTACACCGAACACTTTTGTTTTGCCTTAGAAGGGCAGGGAATGTCTTGTGAGACACCCCCATACACCACCGGCAGTGGCTGGAGGCCACCGGCCGGTCTTTTTCTTCCATCGGCACTTTTGTTTGCCGGTCGGCACACTTTATTGCCGGTCGGCATAATATGTTGCCGGTCGGCACTGTTTTTTGCCGGAATAGCTTTTTTGGGCAGCCGACCACTGTTCCTCCACTTTATGGAGATATTTTGTGCCAGCTGTGATAGCTGGCACCAACTCCTTTCCCCTCCATACACGTGTATGGAGGGATTTCCCCCTAACTAAGCTTGTTGTATAAGCTTTGCAAGAGGGGCCTCTATAAGAGGAGGCCTCTCCTCTTTGATCTTGGTTAGCAAAATTAGGGCAAAAACCAGAGCATAGAGATATAGATATACCCTATCTCTATATCTCCCTCTCTCTCTCCCTTTGTGTGTGTTTCCTTGGCCTAAAGGTGAGTTTTACCTTACTTTTGCACCATTACACACACTATTACACATAGCTCCGAGATTGAGGGACTTGGGGGGTTGTTTCTTGAGTTTTTGGACTGATTTTGGTCAAAAGAAGAGGGCTAGACCATTTGTTCTTCAAAGGTTCTTCAAGGGTGAGCATCTTGCTTTATATTCCCCAAATTTGCAATAGATTTTTACCTATCTTGCTTGCTGTATTAGCTCTTGTGTATAACATAAAAAAGGCTTGTATTTTCATGCTTTAGAACTTTTATTAAGGTTGTTGTGTAGTTTGAGTGCAAACTCACCTTGCTAGGCCTTATTTGGTCCCTTTTATTGCCTCTTTGATAGGGCTTTGTTTGCTTGAGTGTGTTGGCCTTTTCACCACCAAAAACCAGTGGTTTTTCAGTATTAAAAAGGATGGTTTGAGGTCTTGCATAGGGGAGGGACACCCCTCTCCCTTCATTGTTTTGTTCCCTTGCCTTTTGGCTCAAAAGGGTAGCATGTGTGCTTGATCATTTTTGGCCTCATTTCAGAATTTTTTTGGGTGTTTTAGGTCATATTTAACCTCTGTTTTGGGCCGGATTTGTGCCTCCTTGCATGCTTGTAGGACTTGCTTTGTATTGCTCCATTTTGCTTAGAAATGCATCTCAAGATTAGGCTATGATTTTTGCATGTGTTGGCTTGGTTCCATGAAGATGTTAGCATTATTTTTCCATGCTTAAGGTCTGTTGGCTATCAACTTGGTCATGCTTGACATGTTTGTTATGGTTACTTTGCCTTTTGGCTTGAAAGCTTTGAGCATGTTGACCTCTAGCATGCATGGTTGTGATCATCCTCATGATTTGGCATCACTTAGGATCACTTTTCAGCCCAAGAATCATGCTTGTATGTGTGCATGCATAACCTCTTTCATGTCTTGAGGGTGTGCCCTTTTATGCCTACATTTAAGCCTTGGTGCATTTGCCTTCTTAGAAGCCACCTTAGCTGCCATATTAGGAGGGTTTGGAGTCCCTTTTTGCATGAAAATATTCTATTTTTATTTGTTTTAATCATGCCATGAGTGGTCATGTTGATGAGAGTGAGTGTCTCCCTTTTTGTGCCTTAACCGTAGGATTTTTGGCTTGCTTGTTGGCATGAACATTTGTCCACCTGTCGGACACTTTTTGCCACTGTTTTGGGGTGGGTTAGGGTCTGCCACTTCATGGCTTAAAGCCCTCTTGCATGCTTATTTCATGTTTATCACATAATTGCTCCATTAAGTCATGTTTCATGTTGATCCCATTGCTCAAGTGGCCTTGATTTGCGTTGCATTTGCACCTTGTATGCTTGGCATTACACATTTGTCATGTGGGTCGCATAGTACTTGTTGTGCCTTGCATCTTGGTATCATGTCGCATTTTGAGCCGTGTTTGCATAACATGCATTACATTACTTGGTTTGGGGTGTCAAACCAAGTTTGGGAATCAAGGGACATTCATACTTCAAGTGATGTAATGTGCCTTGATTCTCGGTCACCGAGGCCTTTGACTCCAACTTGATAAGGCTTTGGATCTCATTTGTTTGTTGCATGCATCTTTATATCAAATGGCAAATTTGATTCTTTGAGCCACCATGCACCATTGATGGCTCGAGAATCGAAGGACATGCTTCTTTGAGTCCAAAACATGATAGGAAGCATGACAATGCTCACATATGCCTGAAACCTCCATGCCATGCACTGCCTATTCTGTTTGCTGTCAAAACTATCTTCTGCAGGAGGTTTATGCCGACCGGCAGAATTTAGTGCCGACCGGCAATATCTGAACGGCCGGTGAATCAAATTAGTGCCGATGGAGATCCTAGAGTGCCGGTGGGGATTCTGTCCGGTCGGTGGTGCTCTGCAATGTGTAAGGAACCTGCTCCAGGACTTTGGCAATTTTCAGAAAGACAGAGCAGGACAAACAGAGGTGGCAGGGGTATGGTACGGTTTTTTTCGGGCAAGCCGAGTTCCGAGCACGCGTCGTTCGCGCATCCCGAGGCAGAGGCTGCGGCCACCCTCTTCTTTCTTTTACATTCTTTCTTTCAATTAGAAATTCTGTAATAATTAATTAAGTAGTTAGTTATTTATTCAGACTGTAATATTTATTTGGTCCCTCCGAGTGAGGGTAAATATGTAATAAGTGTGTGTGCGTGTGATGTATGTCTTCCAACCCCACTTCTTTCTTCCCTTTTATTTACCTGCTTATGATGGTAGATTAGGGCACATTTATTTTAGCATACCTTATGCTATGCATGCGTGCATTCATGCATTTGTATTGCATGCATTGGGCTCAGTACATCACGCTAACTGCATTTGTACTTCAATTCAAAAATTGACTATGTGATAGTTGATCGCATTTCATATGCCATGCTTAGGTTAGCCGAGCCTGCCCAGATTGCATTTTTGCATGTGATGCACTAGCCATTTTTTTTTAACATGAACTAGGATCATGCATATGATTACTGACTAGTTTCTGTTTTGGCTCGGAGTACTAGGTAAGCTTTTATGCTTTAGCATATCGCATGCGTGTGAGTGTTGCCATGACAGTATGCTTGCCATGCGGCTAAGTGCTTACATGAGATAAAATGCTTGAATGCCTGTGGGTGGAGGTCAAATTGCTTAAATTGGGATAATGCGTTAAAATTGTGAATTTTAAGCCCACTAGATAGTGGCAAAATCATCTTCTCTAAAAGCCCACTTGAGGGTGGCAAAATCTGCATTTTAGCCTACTTGCGAGTAGCAAACCATTTTCAAAACAAACATGAAATGTTTTGTTCCAATTTGGGTGATTTGGTCTATACTTGTTTGCTGCGCGCACAACATAGTAATTCTAGGCTAATAACCGGTTTAAGAACACGTAACGTTTTCAAAATTGGATATCACGGTTAGTAGAGGCCGGTCTTCGGACCGGGCGAAAGGGGGTGCTCATAGCTGACCTTCCCCGATCGTACCCAAGCTCCCGAGCCGAGACAACTCCGGTGATGACGGACATGTGGCCTTCGGCACCGAGTCAGGGTTTCCTAAATTCCCCCATAAAAAATATTTAGGTGGCGACTCTGTATCTGGCAAAGCAGTCCATGTTTGGCACTACTTTTTCAAAAATCTGTTTCTCAAAACGATTTGCCAGATTTGGACTCTTTGGTTCAGATTAAGAACCGTGACACAAATTGAGTCCGAACTGTAGCATGAGGTCCCACGCGGGCGCCGTCTACAGTTTCTGGCGACTCCGCTGGGGATTTTTTAGAGAGCTTGACTCGAACTCATGATATCCTATTTTGATTTCAGTTACGTATTTCTTTGCATTGCATGTGCATTGGTGCGCCTAGGAACACGGTGTTTGCCATCTGCCATTCCTGAACGGTTTGCCGGAGGCTTGTCTTGTCAAGGCATGTCCATAAGGCTGACCGGCTATGGGCTCTGACAGCATGGGAACACAAACCCCGGTTTACCGGGGCACCCTTTTTGACCATTCGACCTAGTGCATATTCGGAATCCATAGTGACCATTCCAAGCTAGGACAGGTTGCTTACCCGATAGGTTGTTTGAAACCGCTGTGTGCGTAGTGAAACCCTAGCTCCTGACAAAATAGGACAGGGAAACCCTACCCCAATATAGGGGTGTTTTGTTCTCTTACTTGCTATGTGCTTTTAGAGTGTATCTCTACAGGAATGTACATACCAGTTTGCAAGTTTGGGGCATCAGGCCTAAGGGCATTGGTATCAGAATTTGAGAATCAGTTATCCGCGGGTATCAGATTCAGTATTTTGGGGAACAGAAATCTGGGAACAGTGATCAGCAGTAGGGAACAGTTGTTCGGCTACACCCGTGTTTGATCAGTTTGGGCTGAAGTGCTGTCTGTTTTTCTTTCAGTCCAGAGAGTTGCAGAGTTGATACAGAACAGCCAGTGCCTCCCCTTTGCTGAGGCAAGATTTATGGCGACACAAAGTTCAGAAGAAATTGTGGTTATGACAGCCGCACCGGAGCAGGGAACCACTCTGCAGAATGAAGCCAGCATCAGTATGTCATATCCGCCCAGGTCGCCCGTTGTGCACCCGGTTTGGGCTCCCCAGTTATACCAGGCTCGTGAGCCCACCACCTTCGAATTGATGGGGATGATAGGCGATCTCCAAAGGTCTGTGGCAGACCTCGCCTATGGAATGTCGGCTTCACCACCAGCGGCACCGTATGCCGGGAATTTTGTACCACAGGAGCCCCCGCTACTGGGGCGGATTGTGATAGAGCTCAGCCAGCCAGAGATGGCTTCTGGCTATAGCCACGATATGTCAGCACTAACCCCGACCCTCGATCAGGCTGAGGCCAAAGGAAAGGACAAGGCAAAGGTAGATGCCGACCCTATTGAACAACTGCTGTGGGCAGTCGAGGCTCTGAAGGCCAGAGGGATGAACAAGCAACAAACATCCGCAATAGTGACCAAAGCTATAGATGATGCTTTCCCCGCTCCAACCAAAGGCAGTTCAAGCCAGGCAGAAAACCGGGATGGGCCCCGTCATGCCCAAACAGTTCCTGTTGTTCCCAACCCTGCACCGGGAAAGGTTCAAAAAGCCAAGGCAGCGCCAGCTGATCCTTTCGCCAGCGCGTCTGGCAAGAATCCTCAAACTGCAAAGTACCTACCTCGAGGGCGAAGAGTCTTTCACGACCTCCACATGCCTTTGTCTAGGGCATTGTTGATATTGGCGAAGAATGGGCATCTTAAGCCTTTGGAGCCCCGACCGCTCCCGAAGAATCTCCCCGCCACCCATGATGCTACCTTGTACTGCGCGTACCATCAACAGTCCGGTCACAGCACCGATGGATGTTCCCGCCTTCGCCATGAAGTGCAGGATTTGATTGATAATAAGGTTATCCTACCACCTACCTCAGGCAAGCCCGTCACCACTCAGTTGTTGGATTTCGAGGGCTCAGATACTGCGAGTATGTAAAGTGAACCGCCTGCGGGCAACATTTGGTTTTTTTTTTGATGAAGCGTTTGGCACGCATTTTTGAGCATCGGTGAAACCGAGTTTTGTAAATTCTGGCTTGGATATCGAGTCGGTCTTTTGTTTTGAGTCTGTCTCTTTGTCTTGAGTCAGTCTTTTTTTGCTTAAGGGTCTGTCTTGTTGTATCGAGTCAGTCCCCGTTGTATATAATACCCGGTGATTCAGGGGTTGTTGTCCCGAACACCGTCTTGTTTTATTATTATCTGTTTTTGTTTTGAGTCTGTTCCTGCCGAGGGGCCAGTTACACCAACAGAGCCGATTGAAATAGCTGTTGCTATCTCAACTTCATGCTTGCTTTCAGCATAAGGACCAGAGAATTTGATTGGGCTGACAGTACATCTCGCCTGCTCTCCTGCGCGCCAAACTCATAGCATTAACCTAAGTTTTCAAAAAAAAAACTTTTTGAACACTGCGGTGATGAAAACGAAGAGGAAGGAATTCCTTGGGTTTTGTAAAATTTTGATCATTTTGAGAGAAAGAGAGGCGTGCTAAGCCTTTTTATGAATGAAATCATGCTTGTCGGCGTGAGTACTGAGAAGGACCCTGGCCTGATCCAGATTGGTTCCACACTATCTTCGGCACGAGCGATTCGTCGCTTTCTTAAAAACTTTCAAAAACAAATATTTTACGCGGCCTTGTGAAGACCTGTGTGGAATCGTTCTTGAGATCGCGCAGCTTAGGATCGCTCTCAGCCTCAAGATTCAACCCGCTCCGACTTTGAACCCATTCAGACTGTTCAAAAAGTTCAACGGACAAACGCCATGAAAGGCCCGTGTGGCCAGTTTTGAGGTAGCCTTCGATCAAGAAGCATCAAGGCCGAATCAGAAGGAGTAGATCTCGCCGGAAGAAGCTCGTAGAGTAACCCTGATGGGTTCTCCGCAAATCAGTGCAACAGCCGTTCTCTTAGACACGGAGAGGCTTCCAGTTCAGGAACCATTTGGCATGGACTTGCTACACTTTTACCCTTTGAAAGGCTCGCTGGGTCGAAAACCCAGAAGGGCGACCCAGGCAAAAGTTAGAGCAAGAGAAAAATACAAAAAAAGAAGAAAAGAAAAGAAAAGACAAAAGATACCAAAAAGAAAAGAAAAATAAAAATGCAAAAGAAATGAAGAAGAAATAGAAAATGAAAAGAAGCTCGCAAGGTCGAAAACCCGCATTGGGTGCCTTGGCAAAAATAAGAGCCAAACAAAGTGAAGGTTAAAATACCCGAGTGGACCTTAACCGGAACTACGTAAGGCTTGATTCCCATGTTTGGGATACGTAGGCAACTTCATCATGAAGTCCAGCCCCCAACGCTTTCATAAGCGTCTCAGTCCATGCAATGGTTTCAATTTCGTTCCAAAGTCCAGCCGCCAACACCCTCCAAAGGCGACTGTGTCCATATATGTGTTGTGACCGTCTTCGTCATCGCTGTGTCTAAGAGCTCGACCACCGCCAATGAAGACTGTCTGTGAATTGCTGCGGCACCATCCCAAACAAGGGGCAACTTTCCGTTGCCACGAGCCGCTGTGAGCCGCCTTTCAAACTAGGGGCAACTTTCCGTTGCCTCCCACCCTCCTTCAAACCAGGGGCAATTTTCCATTGCCTCCGATCCGAGGTCGCGCATCTCGAAGAGTAAGTTCCATGCTTGTTGAGCATCAGCTGTTTAAAAAATAGTTTTTGAAAATTTTTACTGAGGTTGACTATTTTCTCGAAAACTATTTCATTTTCCAAAACCGGACCATTGTCTTGGACCTAAAAGGAAAATTTTCAGTGCTTGCTGCCTGACTTGCATGCTTTTCAAAACAAAAGTCGAACAAGTACGTTAATCCGACTCTCATTTCGATCAAAACCGTTTTAGTAGAAAGCAAAAACGGAAAAAATGGTTAAAATGATGAACTAGGGGCACAGTTGAGCCAGGCGTTCTGTCTCTCCCCCGTCATCGACGTACTTGCCAGAAGAGCACTCTGCCTGCCCGAAGAATAGCCGTGAGCTAACGGTGTCGAGCATAAACCCGCACCTTTCCATTTATCCATCAATCACCCCGGGGAGGGATGAAAAATGAGAGAATGAAGAATAGAGAGGTGTAAGTTGAGAGAAAAGCGAGGAAAAGGGTTTCGAGAGAAAATCCGAGCTTGAGAATTGAGTGATGTGAGAATCACAAATAAGAAGGGGTGGGAAACAATACCCAGATTGAACTGGCTCCTCGTGGTCCGAGGTCCCCCATCTTTGGTTACGCGTCTGTGTGTCGTGTCTCTTTCATTTGACGGTCTCGTCTTTTGTTTTTAGTCTTTCCCGAGCGTGTCTCGTTGTGTTTAGGTCGTGTACCTATATTTGAGTCCTCCCCGCTGTGTTCGGTTGTAGGCTCGATATCCCGGTTTGAAAAACCCTCATTTGATTTCAAAAATCATTTATGCTCAGAATGCTGTGCCATTCTCTACATTTGAACGTGTTTCGACTCCAACCGGTTCCATCTTTGAGGTCCGTCCTGTCAAATTGGGCTGTTTGTTTGAGAATTGCCGTGTGCAGAATGAATCGAATGTTGTGTTATGGGCTGTATGCAGATTAATCCCCAGTAGAGCAAGGGCTGTGTGTCCAGAATCAGGCAGTGGGTTGCTTGGGTTATTTTGCTGTTGGCTGTTTAGTTATCTGATTATTACAGTGCAAGTGTTCAATTTTCAGACAACCAATCAATTCCATTTACATTGAGGTGTAACATGATGAGATGCGATGCAATGCATGAAATGTGTAAATGTAAACACTTTTTCAGATAAAAAGTTCGTTTCGTTTCATTTCATTATCTTTTTCAAATGTACAAGCTTTGGAAACAAAACCTGCCTGTGGCAGTACGAGGTAATCTAACTACCAACAAAAAGAAAAGTACAAGGAAAGAAAGAAAAGATAACAAAAATCTGCATCTGTGTCGATCACTCCAAGGGCCGTCAGTCCGTCCTGGCCCTCTTCCTGGACGAAGGTCCAGGAGCATCAACAGCGTCGTCATCAGAGCCCGAGCTAGAACCGTCTGCGGTCTCCTCCTCCGACGACCCTGCCTCCGCCTCTGACTCCTCGTCGTCGTCATCGTCCGGGACTGGAGCCCGCGAGCTGCTCCCGACGTGAGTACGCCCACCCCTAGTGCGGGGAAATATCCTGCCCTCCTCATCTCTCCCCCGGGCAGGGACAGAAGGTCTGGCTGGAGCACCTCCTGCCATGGGAATCTGGAAGGGAGGCTGAAAAAGCACACAAAAAGTGAAATGCATCAGTATACTGTAGACAGTTTATCAGTGCAGAATGCAATGTTGAATACAGTGTATGAATGCTGTGAACAGTTTATCAGTGCAGAATGCAGTGTATGGATACAGTGTATGAATGCCGTGAGCAGTTTGTCAGTACAGAGTTTAGTGCAGAATGCAGTGTATGCAGTGCTCAGATACAGTGAGATCAGTGTATCAGGTGTTGTGCCGTGAATCAGATTATGCGAAGCAGTGTATGAATGGTTTGAGGCCAGTGTCAGAAGGACATACCGGTATGCTGTAGACAGCCAGAAGGTCAAATGTCCGCTGGAGCATCCCCATCATCGAGGCATTCATCGCCAACGACTGACGGGTGTACTCAGGAGAAGCCTGCAAAGGTATCAGATGCATTAGTATTCTGTGGAATATCAGTAAACTGAAGTGAGATAACTGTACGAAGTGCAGTGATACATACCGGCGGAAGGTCGGGGATGTCAGTGAACTCATGACCAGCCGGTGGAGGGGCGAAGGGGATCTGATAGGTCGACCCACCCTGCCCCTGGAAAGTCAGTACAGCAGGCAGGGCAGGCCAGCCAGCTCCTCGTCCTCCCCGCGCTCCGCCCCTGCCACGGACTCGGGCCCTCCTCGAAGATCCAGCCCCTGCTCCTGCTCCGGCCCCAGCCGCCGATGCTACAGGCCTGGCCCCCTCTGCTCGACGACCGCTCAAAGGTCGCATCAGGTACGTCCGCACGTACTCCTGATAGTCGCCGGTGCCTCGGAAGCCGGCCTCCTCCCAGCCGATGGAGTAATCATCCAGCTGCTCAGGGGTCAGCCCCTCGGTCTCCCTCATCTCTGCAGGAGGGTGAGCCGGGACTATCTGCTCAGGTAACCCGCAGGTCTGGCGTAGAAAACGCTCCCCCAGGTACCAAGCCCGACAGACCGGGCCCTCTAGCAGAATCCGGAAACGCGAGGTCTC
This sequence comes from Camellia sinensis, assembly GCF_055761805.1. Classification (NCBI taxonomy): domain Eukaryota; kingdom Viridiplantae; phylum Streptophyta; class Magnoliopsida; order Ericales; family Theaceae; genus Camellia; species Camellia sinensis. Next base: position 24,211,920 of record NC_138966.1, read on the forward strand.
CTCAGCACCAGGGAACCGACCCCGCATCGCCGACGGCAAGGAAGCCCATGGCCGCCATGTGATCTGAAAGTAACAGACAGTTTGTTATCTACTGTTATTGAAACATGCAGTGGGAAAGCGAAGCTAAACGAACTGAAAGTAAAGCATACCTCTGTGGGGGTGATGGTGTCGAAGTATCGGCGGAAGAAGCCGAATGTCTCCCGAGGTCGCCGGGTGCATCCCCCGTCAAAGCGACTCGAGAAAGGAACAGCCGGAGGAGGCTCCGCAACTGGCACAGGTGCAAGCCTAGGGAAGTAGGCATAAACCCACAACTGCAAAACAGATGTCAGTATGACCATCAGATAAAGCAGGATATACAGAATGAAGCAGAAATGGCAGAGCCGTGTGTTGAGCCGTGTATTGTGTACAGTGTGAGCAGTGTACAGTCAGTGTGAAGCAGAATGTATGTGCGTGCCGTGTGTACAGTATACGGTAAGTGTAACGCAGACTACAGTGTGTGCAGTGTACAGACTACGGAAAGTACGAGACAGAAAGGAAAAGTGGAGAAGAAATGTACCTCCCAAGCTCGCCAGTAACCTCCGAGCAGCTGGCCGCTGCCGCGAGAAGCCGAGCTCATATATCCGTACAAGGTGGCCAGAGCAGCGCCGCCCCAATCGAAGTGCAGAATATCTCGGACGTCCACCAGTGCACTGAGAAGGCAGAGAGGCACGGTGTTCGCCCGGTCGGCGAAGATAGTAGTCCCGAAAAGGAACATAAGGAAGCCCCGAGCATATCTCTCCACGTCCTCCTCGGTCATCTGAGTCTCCTCCCCCAATGCGGGCAAGACCCTGAACTGTGCCTCGAACCAGGAATAGCGGACGAAGCCTGGGCGAGCTAGCGGAGGGGCCTCCCCCAGTAAATGAACCTGAGCGGCGGTCCACTCATCCATCGCTATGTCGAAGGGGATCGGATCACCCCCTACCCCAATGCCTGTGAGCATCGAGAAGTCATGAGGGGTCATCGTCATATCTCCTGTAGCAGAGAAATGGAAAGAATCGGTGGTGTCCCACCACCTCTCCGCCAAAGCAGCAAGGAGAGGTCTGCATGTGGAGAGCCTAGAGAGCCCTCGGCAGAAGGTGCCGAAGCCCGCTCGGTCCACGATGCGCTGGACCGCATCAGGGAGCTCGTCATACCACTCCCGCGCACCAGTATTCCCATACCCGCGAATGGTATGGGAACCCTCCTGCAAACAGAAAACAACAATTGCAGGACAACATTCAAAATGCGATTTTGAAAAGACAGATATGGCATGTATGCAAGTTTGTCAGATTCAGGCAGATACCGGGTGCCGGTGTGCTTATAGAAAATACGTGTGCTGTGTCAGCGTGTTTGGGCGTTTCAGAACAGATGTGGCATGTGTGCAAATCGAACAGATTCAGACAAATACTGGGTACCAGTGTGTGTGCAGTAGAATACAGTGTGTGCCGTGTGTTTGGGTGATTCAGGACTAGTGCAGTGTGTGTGCATGTGTCAGTCTCAAGCAGATATCAGTTGTATGTATGTTTACAGTCAACTACGGTCTACGGCATATCAGATTTCAGCAATTAAAGAATACAGTTAACTATGGCAGTTTTGTATCCTACATTGCAGAAAGTAAAGCAGAAGATGAAGAGTTACCTGGGGAGTGCCGAATGAAAGGTGGGAGGTAGGCTCACGCAGCAGTAGCTCAGGGGCCGCGTACCTCTCGAAACTCCGGAACTGACGCAGGCCGTCTGGGGGCAGAACGTGAATCGCCGGCCGGTAGGTCGCCGGGTCGAACGGGCGCTCGCTCAGTGGTAAGAGCTCGACCCCGGGGTCCATCTCGTGGTCCGGGGGAGTCCCGACACGTGGAATGTCGTCCGCCATGTAGAGAGTGGTGTGAAAATGGCCGGAAAAGGAAAACCGAGCCGGAATACGAAGAGTCAACTGAAAAGTCAACTCCCGAGAGGGTCGGAAATGGCCGGGAAGGCCGGAATGTGAAAGGACACAGAAATGAAGAGGAAAGTGAGGGGAACAAACCCCGAGAAGGCGAGAACGCCGAACGAGGTGCCGAAACGAGAATGTGATCGGTGGAAAGTGTCCGAAACGCGAAGAGAAACGCGAATCCGACGACGAAACGGGCGTAGAACGCGAAGAAACGGGCGAAAAATGAGACAAAAGCACTCTAGAGAGAGAGGGCAAGAATTTTCGGCGGTGGAGAAGTGAAGAAATAGGGTTTGAAGCCCTATTTTATAATGCCCGAAGTGAAAAGACAAAACTGCCCCGATTCAGCAACTGTTTGCCGGTCGGCAATGTTTTGTGCCGGCCGGCACTTTTTTGTGCTGATAGAATTATTTTTGTGCCAACGGCCAGCCGGTGGCCTCCCCTTTCGGCCGGTGGGGTTCCCACAGCCTTGGTTAGGCCATATGAGAAGTTTGTGGTCTTCATAGCTCAAGAAAGTGCAAGAAAGTGCATCTCCGATGTTCAACCGGCCTCCGTTTTGACTTCGGGCCGTGTCTCCAGTGCGTGGCACTCGAATTCGTGCAAGGTGTATCCTTTTTGTATCCTTTTTGAATTCAAAGGTTGCCCCATGTGTGTTGCACAAACTCATCACACTACTTCGGTGCATTACATCGCGCTGTCACGCGCCACACATTTGCATTGTTATGCACGTGTTACATGCGTTGCAACACGCACCCCTTTGCATTATCGTGCACATTTCTCATGCATCATCATTGCATTTCCATTCCATGCATTGTCATGCATTCCGGAATACGTGCGTTGTTGCGCATTTAAGCCCATTTACACTCCGTGTGGCATGCACGTCACACTTGGCATTGCACTTGTTAGTGCATTGTATTTTGTTCGCGCTATTTTGCGCATCGCACTATTTTGTGCATTGCATTTGTTCGCGCTATCTTGCGCACCTTACTTGCACTTGTTAGTGCATTGTATTTTGTTCGCGCTATCTTGCGCACCTTACTTGCACTTGTTAGTGCATTGTATTTTGTTCGCGCTATCTTGCGCACCTTACTTGCACTTGTTAGTGCATTGTATTTTGTTCGCGCTGTTCTGCGCATTGCACTGTTTTGTGCATTGTATTGTTCGCGCTGTTCTGCGCATTGCACTGTTTCGTGCGTTGTATTGTTCGCGCTGTTCTGCGCATCGCACTGTTTTGTGCATTTCAAACCTCGCGCTGTTCTGCGCATCGCACTGTTTTGTGCATTTCAAACTATCGCACTGTTTTGTGCATCTCAAACCGTCGCACTGTTTTGTGCATTTCAAACCTCGCGCTGTTCTGCGCATCGCACTGTTTTGTGCATTTCAAACTATCGCACTGTTTTGTGCATCTCAAACCGTCGCACTGTTTTGTGCATTTCAAAATTGTCCGCGCTGTTTTGCGCATTGCACTGTTTTGTGCATTGTATTGTTCGCGCTGTTCTGCGCATCGCACTGTTTTGTGCACCTCAATTGCATCTAGCATGTATCCCCTCGCGTTATTTTACGCACCTCACTTGTACTTGTTAGTACATTGCATTGTTTTGCATACGAACCGGCTTTGCGTAGCATATAAGTCCAATGTTCAAACCGGCTTCGCGAAGCGTGTAAGTCCAATTTTCAAAATTTTGCATTCCGTGTGGCATACGTGTCACACATACATACATTTTATACCCATGGTCTGGCGAGACCTTAAACACGCACGGTCTGGCGAGACCTTAAACACGCACGGTCTGGCGAGACCTTAAACACGCACGGTCTGGCGAGACCTTAAACACGCACGGTCTAGGAGACCTTAAATCCTTTGGAGGTGCGAAACCTTCAGCGCATTGTCACGCGTCTTGTAAATACCCCCGTGGTCTGGCGAGACCTTAAACACGCATGGTCTGGCGAGACCTTAAACACGCATGGTCTGGCGAGACCTTAAACACGTACGGTCTAGGAGACCTTAAATCCTTGGAAGGTGCAAGACCTTTATTGCATTGGTGTGCACACTATTGCTTTGTACATATCTTAAGCCGCGTGTTGTCGCGCATCTCATGCAACATGCATTTCATACATCATTTGCATCTCAAAAACAAAAAAACAAACAAAACATGCATTGTCATGCATACATTTTGCATTCCGGTCTAGGAGACCTTAAATCCTCTGAAGGTGCAATTCCTTCGGTGTTTGTCGTGCCCGAACGACTTTTCGGTGGTCTGGTAAAGCCACCTGTCTGTGCTTGCGATGTGTTCCTAGAAGACCAACTGGGACGGTGGAAACTAGAGTTCGAACGGCTTATGCCTAGAACGCAAAGGTTCGGGAGTTCCGAGACTAAAGTCTGGTTTAAATACCCAGAGGTTTACCCTCGGCTTGAAATCTGTATGGAAGCCCCATAGGTTGAGGCGGCATGTCTACGCCTCAGTTCTGGATACTGAACCAACCTAGTATATCACCCTGTTGGTAAGATAGGGAAAGTTGCAATCATAGTCATTGCATCATAGTGCATTGTCATGCATTTGCATTGTAGATTGCATGCATTCATTGCATCACCTTCCGCCTATGGCTTGCGCCTTTCTAGGTTGAGCTTGGTCTGGTATGTGTCCTTACATTTCATGTTAAAACACAGTTCTGCATGTGTATCGCGCCGATTCCACGTTGATATGTTGGTTGAGGGTTGCGGCACCTTTTCTGTGTTACACATGGCTCGTACGTGTGCATGCCTTTCCTAGGCAAGATTTGGTTTGGCTTGCGTGCCATATCCATTGTATCCATATCCATTCCATTGCATATTTGTAGATATTGCATTGTAGATTGCATGCATTCATTGCATCACCTTCCGCCTATGGCTAGCGCCTTTCCAGGTTGAGCTTGGTCCGGTATGTGCCCTTACTTTTCATGTTAAAACACAGTTCTGTATGTGTATCGCGCCGATTCCACGTTGATATGTTGGTTGAGGGTTGCGGCACCTTTTCTGTGTTACACATGGCTTGTATGTATGCATGCCTTTCCTAGGCAAGATTTGGTTTGGCCTGCGTGCCATATCCATCCATTACATTGTAGTGTAATTTTTGCATCCGGCATTAGGATCGTAGTCCTTTCTCCAGCGGGATGTCTCCCCACTTATGTCAATTCCACCCAATACTTGTTCTTGCGTCTGTCTACAATACTCATAGTTCAGTTGGCCGTTCTATGGTAGACAGACTTGTTATCTCCATCAATCTATTTGACATAGATGTGGTTTCGAACCGTTCGTGATTGGATCACGATTCAAATGCTTTGCATGTAGCTTGCATTGTTTCAATTACATTGCATGTTTATTTGCATTGTTTATACATTGTTTTGTATATACTGCATATCGTTTTGCATCCATTTTGCATTGTCATGCATGTTGCTAACCATATTGTACCTGTTAAGTTTGTTTTCTTTGCAGGCACGATATTGTATGTACGGTTCATTTGAAGCTGGTGCAACCAGACGAGCCGCACAGGTATTGTATCTCCCGAGTGAGACGTATTGAGAATTCCATAATTCTCTTACGTCCTTTCTGCATTGTAGTGTAGTTTGGTATGCTAGCTTAGAATTGTCGCCTGTTTGCTTCATTACAGCTTTCTTTGCATGATCATAAGTTATGTCCGGCTCTGTGCATTGTCTTGCATTTTGCCCCTGCCTTCGGGCGCATGTCTTATTTGTCTTGCATGTTTGTCTGAGTCTCCGGCCTTGTCAAAATGGGTCGTCTCTGGGCTTTGACATTCACTCCCGTCATTGTTATGACTTTCGAGTTTTGTCAAAGAGGGGCAACTGTAGACACCCCATTTTTGACCGTCCTCAAGACTTGGACGTCACCGTTTGAACACTCGGTGATCATCCATGATTGTGTTCGTTTGGAGTTCCCGGAGGTCTCGGCTCGCGCGCCCTACCTCAGGATCTCCGAACTTGACCGTGTGGTGTCCGGTTTTACACCGAACACTTTTGTTTTGCCTTAGAAGGGCAGGGAATGTCTTGTGAGACACCCCCATACACCACCGGCAGTGGCTGGAGGCCACCGGCCGGTCTTTTTCTTCCATCGGCACTTTTGTTTGCCGGTCGGCACACTTTATTGCCGGTCGGCATAATATGTGGCCGGTCGGCACTGTTTTTTGCCGGAATAGCTTTTTTGGGCAGCCGACCACTGTTCCTCCACTTTATGGAGATATTTTGTGCCAGCTGTGATAGCTGGCACCAACTCCTTTCCCCTCCATACACGTGTATGGAGGGATTTCCCCCTAACTAAGCTTGTTGTATAAGCTTTGCAAGAGGGGCCTCTATAAGAGGAGGCCTCTCCTCTTTGATCTTGGTTAGCAAAATTAGGGCAAAAACCAGAGCATAGAGATATAGATATACCCTATCTCTATATCTCCCTCTCTCTCTCCCTTTGTGTGTGTTTCCTTGGCCTAAAGGTGAGTTTTACCTTACTTTTGCACCATTACACACACTATTACACATAGCTCCGAGATTGAGGGACTTGGGGGGTTGTTTCTTGAGTTTTTGGACTGATTTTGGTCAAAAGAAGAGGGCTAGACCATTTGTTCTTCAAAGGTTCTTCAAGGGTGAGCATCTTGCTTTATATTCCCCAAATTTGCAATAGATTTTTACCTATCTTGCTTGCTGTATTAGCTCTTGTGTATAACATAAAAAAGGCTTGTATTTTCATGCTTTAGAACTTTTATTAAGGTTGTTGTGTAGTTTGAGTGCAAACTCACCTTGCTAGGCCTTATTTGGTCCCTTTTATTGCCTCTTTGATAGGGCTTTGTTTGCTTGAGTGTGTTGGCCTTTTCACCACCAAAAACCAGTGGTTTTTCAGTATTAAAAAGGATGGTTTGAGGTCTTGCATAGGGGAGGGACACCCCTCTCCCTTCATTGTTTTGTTCCCTTGCCTTTTGGCTCAAAAGGGTAGCATGTGTGCTTGATCATTTTTGGCCTCATTTCAGAATTTTTTTGGGTGTTTTAGGTCATATTTAACCTCTGTTTTGGGCCGGATTTGTGCCTCCTTGCATGCTTGTAGGACTTGCTTTGTATTGCTCCATTTTGCTTAGAAATGCATCTCAAGATTAGGCTATGATTTTTGCATGTGTTGGCTTGGTTCCATGAAGATGTTAGCATTATTTTTCCATGCTTAAGGTCTGTTGGCTATCAACTTGGTCATGCTTGACATGTTTGTTATGGTTACTTTGCCTTTTGGCTTGAAAGCTTTGAGCATGTTGACCTCTAGCATGCATGGTTGTGATCATCCTCATGATTTGGCATCACTTAGGATCACTTTTCAGCCCAAGAATCATGCTTGTATGTGTGCATGCATAACCTCTTTCATGTCTTGAGGGTGTGCCCTTTTATGCCTACATTTAAGCCTTGGTGCATTTGCCTTCTTAGAAGCCACCTTAGCTGCCATATTAGGAGGGTTTGGAGTCCCTTTTTGCATGAAAATATTCTATTTTTATTTGTTTTAATCATGCCATGAGTGGTCATGTTGATGAGAGTGAGTGTCTCCCTTTTTGTGCCTTAACCGTAGGATTTTTGGCTTGCTTGTTGGCATGAACATTTGTCCACCTGTCGGACACTTTTTGCCACTGTTTTGGGGTGGGTTAGGGTCTGCCACTTCATGGCTTAAAGCCCTCTTGCATGCTTATTTCATGTTTATCACATAATTGCTCCATTAAGTCATGTTTCATGTTGATCCCATTGCTCAAGTGGCCTTGATTTGCGTTGCATTTGCACCTTGTATGCTTGGCATTACACATTTGTCATGTGGGTCGCATAGTACTTGTTGTGCCTTGCATCTTGGTATCATGTCGCATTTTGAGCCGTGTTTGCATAACATGCATTACATTACTTGGTTTGGGGTGTCAAACCAAGTTTGGGAATCAAGGGACATTCATACTTCAAGTGATGTAATGTGCCTTGATTCTCGGTCACCGAGGCCTTTGACTCCAACTTGATAAGGCTTTGGATCTCATTTGTTTGTTGCATGCATCTTTATATCAAATGGCAAATTTGATTCTTTGAGCCACCATGCACCATTGATGGCTCGAGAATCGAAGGACATGCTTCTTTGAGTCCAAAACATGATAGGAAGCATGACAATGCTCACATATGCCTAAAACCTCCATGCCATGCACTGCCTATTCTGTTTGCTGTCAAAACTGTCTTCTGCAGGAGGTTTATGCCGACCGGCAGAATTTAGTGCCGACCGGCAATATCTGAACGGCCGGTGAATCAAATTAGTGCCGATGGAGATCCTAGAGTGCCGGTGGGGATTCTGTCCGGTCGGTGGTGCTCTGCAATGTGTAAGGAACCTGCTCCAGGACTTTGGCAATTTTCAGAAAGACAGAGCAGGACAAACAGAGGTGGCAGGGGTATGGTACGGTTTTTTTCGGGCAAGCCGAGTTCCGAGCACGCGTCGTTCGCGCATCCCGAGGCAGAGGCTGCGGCCACCCTCTTCTTTCTTTTACATTCTTTCTTTCAATTAGAAATTCTGTAATAATTAATTAAGTAGTTAGTTATTTATTCAGACTGTAATATTTATTTGGTCCCTCCGAGTGAGGGTAAATATGTAATAAGTGTGTGTGCGTGTGATGTATGTCTTCCAACCCCACTTCTTTCTTCCCTTTTATTTACCTGCTTATGATGGTAGATTAGGGCACATTTATTTTAGCATACCTTATGCTATGCATGCGTGCATTCATGCATTTGTATTGCATGCATTGGGCTCAGTACATCACGCTAACTGCATTTGTACTTCAATTCAAAAATTGACTATGTGATAGTTGATCGCATTTCATATGCCATGCTTAGGTTAGCCGAGCCTGCCCAGATTGCATTTTTGCATGTGATGCACTAGCCATTTTTTTTTAACATGAACTAGGATCATGCATATGATTACTGACTAGTTTCTGTTTTGGCTCGGAGTACTAGGTAAGCTTTTATGCTTTAGCATATCGCATGCGTGTGAGTGTTGCCATGACAGTATGCTTGCCATGCGGCTAAGTGCTTACATGAGATAAAATGCTTGAATGCCTGTGGGTGGAGGTCAAATTGCTTAAATTGGGATAATGCGTTAAAATTGTGAATTTTAAGCCCACTAGATAGTGGCAAAATCATCTTCTCTAAAAGCCCACTTGAGGGTGGCAAAATCTGCATTTTAGCCTACTTGCGAGTAGCAAACCATTTTCAAAACAAACATGAAATGTTTTGTTCCAATTTGGGTGATTTGGTCTATACTTGTTTGCTGCGCGCACAACATAGTAATTCTAGGCTAATAACCGATTTAAGAACACGTAACGTTTTCAAAATTGGATATCACGGTTAGTAGAGGCCGGTCTTCGGACCGGGCGAAAGGGGGTGCTCATAGCTGACCTTCCCCGATCGTACCCAAGCTCCCGAGCCGAGACAACTCCGGTGATGACGGACATGTGGCCTTCGGCACCGAGTCAGGGTTTCCTAAATTCCCCCATAAAAAATATTTAGGTGGCGACTCTGTATCTGGCAAAGCAGTCCATGTTTGGCACTACTTTTTCAAAAATCTGTTTCTCAAAACGATTTGCCAGATTTGGACTCTTTGGTTCAGATTAAGAACCGTGACACAAATTGAGTCCGAACTGTAGCATGAGGTCCCACGCGGGCGCCGTCTACATCGGTACACCGTCTTGCCTATCGTCGATTTTGATTCAAGTCGCTCTCTCTCTCTCTCTCTCTCTCTCTCTCTCTCTCTCTCGCTCTCTCTCTCTCTCTCTCTCTTCCTATTTCACTCTAGTTCTAGGGTTTTTATTTTGTTTTTTGATGCTGTAGAATCTTTAGTTTTTGTGAAATGAGTAAATGTGTTTTGATTTTTGTTCAAGATTTAGGGGTTTTCTTCTATGTAGAGGCTTTGATCTCTTCTGTATGTTGTATGATTCTTGTATATATTTTCAAGGTAAATTACACACCCCTCTTCTCTTCTCCAATCCTGCTTACTTTTTTTAATCTACCTCCTAGCATGTCCTGTGTATATATGAAATGTTGGTATGCTTGGAAATAGGGTGTAAGTTTTAGGTGTTAGTATGAATAAGTGATGCTAACTTGTATTTTTTGTTGATTTCATGACTGGTGCAACTTTATCACTCTTGGAAAAATTTCAAACTTACTTCTTTTTCAAAACTTAATGTAGGGGATGATCTTTGAGGTGTTTAGAGCATGTGACATTTTTGGTAGCCCCTAATTAGACGTTTTTATAGTCTAAACAATTTTCTTAAACAATCTAGCCCCGTGTTTTGAGAAAACAGTTCACTTTGTGTATTTAAAAAAAAAACAAAAATCAAGAAAAAAATCATCTTAGGTTGGTTCTTATGTCAAAACTTAGCATTTTTAGTCTTCTTTCCAACAAAATTTATTTGAGCAAAAGTTATCGGGTAGATTGAGAGAAATGCTCATTTTCGTAAAAGTGTGTCAATCTGGACAGAATATGGTGTATGGCCTATGGATAAAAATTCTAGTTAGGTTATGCAAATTCTGAAATTTGGAATAAAAGTAAACTTATTATTCTATGTTTCTGTTAATTTTCAGAACCTAAAAAGTCCAAAAGTATGTTTACCGACCCAATCCGTTGGCTCCTACTAATCTAAAATCTGCTGAAAATGTGCTACTTTTTGCGTCAAGTGTTCCTGAGTGCTCAAAAGCATGCCAAATGTGGTTTACTTGCCTTACCATGCTTGTATGTATTAATGTGTTATATTTCATCCCATATACTTGCCTCACATTCATGTATATTATTTGATTCGAATCTATCTATATCAACCAAGATAATTTCCTTCATATATATACATAATATAGACTGAAGAATTGGAACTAGGGTTGCATGTTTGTCCCCTCTTTTGCAAAAGAAGTGTGGTGTTCTGGTGAGATTCCCACAAGTTACAAGGGAATAAATGAGCATGGGAGTTACAAGGAACTGATGGAGCATGGATTTGCCACCCCTTCCCCAGAGAATCAGATCAGACATACTTAAGGGATTTATAGCATATATTAAATAATTGGTACAAAATTAAATATATATATATATATATATATATACACACACAAAAGAGGGCCAAAACTCAATAATAAGTGTAAGGATGCCAAATGAAATTTTGTAACCAAAAATATTTATTATTAGTATATAATTAATGAATGTAGAATTCTATTTTGTGAGAAAGCGAAAATTCAAAATGAAATAATTACTAATAATATGGTTCCAAGGAGATTACAAAAATTAGGGTCTCTACAATCTGTGTCTAGTTTAGCCTTTAGTATTGATGGACAGTTGCTTGCATCTGGAAGTTTTGATGGACTTGTTAAAATCTGGGACATAAATTCTGGGAATCTCAAGTGTACGCTTGATGGTCCTAATGGGGGCGTTGAGGTGAGATTTTATGACTACTCTTAGCGTTTTTTGTCACATAGTTAATGTATGAAGATGGAGTATGAACTATCTGCCTACACAGTGGGTCAGGTGGCATCCAAAAGGACATTTGGTCTTGGCTGGTTCGGAGGATTCCACTGTTTGGATGTGGAATGCTGACAAAGTTGCCTATCTTAATCTGTTTTCAGTCATGCTAGTAGTGTGACCACCACAAGAAATGTCACTTTTGGCTACCAAAATATTGGTCGCCAAAAGTCACTTATTTAGTCGCCAAAACGATTTAGCGACCAAAATTTTTCGTCGCTAAGCTCGTCGCCTTTACCCTGTCAGTGATAGTATTGGCAACTAAAGTCTGTTTGGTCGCCGAAAGTGTACACATTTGGCTACTAAATTGGCTTTAGTCGGCAAAAGGTATGTTTCCGTTACTAAATATTTGGTCGCCGAAAGTACACATTTGGCTACTACTTTGAGTTTAGTCGGCAAAAGATATGTTTCTGCCACTAAATAATTGGTCGCCGAATGAGGCTTTTTGGCTACCAACCTGTTGTGGTCGGGGAAGGTATCACTTTTAGCTACTAAATAATTGGTTGCCGAAAGTACACATTTGGCTACTACTTTGAGTTTAGTCGGGAAAAAATATGTTTCTGCCACTAAAGTATTAGTCACTAAAAGTGCTACCATAATTTAAGAATAACTATTATAGACCAAACATTTTTGTCACCAATAGAATACATATTTTTAGCGACTAAGTAATTTTTGTCATTGTTACTTTTGCCCACTAAAAGTTTCGTAGCCAAAAGCCTGCTCACATTCACTTCTTCATTTTTTGCCACCAAACATTTTAGTCGCCAAATGATAAGATTTTTTCCCGTGACTAAAAAATTTAGTGGCCAATACTTTCTTTATCTCTTTCTCAATTGTTTTAGCTACTAATTATTTGGTCACAAAAAATTAATAGGTTATGTTTTTGCTACTAAATTCTTAGTCACCAAAACATTTGATTACATATTTAGCTACCAAAATATTTGGTGGCCAAATACTTTAACGTTTTTTTTTTTTTTTTAAATAAAATTTTCTAAACCACCAGTATCCATTATTAATACAACCTGTACCCTGTATAAACAATATAATCCATCAACGGTAAATATGTTATCAAGCATTCAACAACGGATACACACATTTCAGTTCCAACCATCCAAAAAATTAATATTGAACATCCACTTATATATATATTACAAATTTCATAACAACCAAGTCTAAGCCCACGTCAATAATTTAATTCAATACATAATATTGGAATAACCAAATTCATTGTGCACCTACAACTTTTGTACCACAACAAAAATTATATTCTGTACTGCCACAAAACTATTATGTACCACGTGCTATGTTAATTGCTACCAAATTAGCTGATATTAACTCTACCAACAAAAAATTTTGTACAAACCACTATATATACGGATAGAGATATAAAAAAAATGCCCTCCCGTACTTGTCAACAAAAACATATCCACATTTGTATGTCCAAAAACATCTGCAAAAAAGGGGGAAAAAATCATTAGTTCGGTGCGTGTAATGGCACTTCTGGACGACATATATATATCGTAATAATTTCAAACATTAAAAGACAAGGAGAGTAATATCTATTAACTAATGCAAGACATCCAAACATGAACCCATCATGAGTTCTTGTTTTAGCTTTTTTATCTCTAAATCTATCGAAGTAAATTTTACTACTTAAATGTGAAAGTAAATTGTGTAGGTATTATGAAATTACAAAAATTTTGGGTGTACTTACCATTTCATCCAAAAATTATTTGTTATAAAAATGTAAGAAAACCCATCATTAGAGTTTGTCTGGTATCCATAAAACTCACTATGCTTATGCTTTTGTGACCTCCACGAAGCTTCCAATTACGTTAGTTCAGTGTTTTTCTGACCTCCACGGATGGAAATTAATATGGTCTTTTTCTTCATAAAAGATTCTAATTTTCTCGATATACTCATTGAAATTTTGGAAACACTTTCCTTAAAGAAGAAACTAATTAGTGGGTTTATAGATGTAGATATGCTTCTGTTTGTGAATGAGTAATGCCTTGGGTTCTTTATAGGCTTATGGGGACGAGCTATATAAGATTATGCTTAACTATTCTTCCATTACACCATCTAATTTTGATACGTATCTTCAATACTTAGCTTCTTTAGTCCTAAGTTCCCTATTCTGTTGCTGAGGAATTATCCTCCCATCAGCCAAATCTTGAGGCCATGTTATATATATGAACTGTCTATTGTTCAACTGATGCACATTTTGTAGTGGTGATAGTTAAACTTATCAAATACACAATTGCGCCTAAACCTTAGCTGAACTTTACAAATCCATTGTTCCAATTTCCAAAGGACTAGGTCAACAGGATATATCATTCGTCACATTTAGTTCTTGTCCTACTTACGTATCGTCTGTCCCTACATGTCACATTTATCACCGGGAAGCTTCCCGTTACGAGAAAATAGTGTTTCGGGGGCTGCTTTGCATTTTCGCCCCCCGAATCCCTTTTTTCGACTAAGTTTATGACATTTTCAACTCTAATTCCCAACGTAGGTGTCCTATTTACGTACCGTCTGTCCGTACATGCCACATTTATCACCGGGAAGCTTCCCGTTATGAGAAAATAGTGTTTCGGGGGTTGCTTTGCATTTTCACCCCCCAAACCCCTTTTTTCGACTAAGTTTATGACATTTTCAACTCTAATTCCCAACGTACGCGTGCTATTTACGTACCGTCTGTCCCTACATGTCACATTTATCACCGGGAAGCTTCCTGTTATGAGAAAACAGTGTTTCGGGGGCTATTTTGCATTTTCGCCCCCCGAACCCCTTTTTTCGTCTAAGTTTATGACTTTTTCAACTCTAACTCCCAACGTATGTGTCCTATTTACGTACCGTCTGTCCCAACGTGTCACATTTGTCACCGAGAAGGTTACCATTACTTTTAAACAAATATTCGAGTTACTATTCAAAATACCACTGTTGAAGTTTACATGTTACTCTAAACGAAGATTGAAATTCACTATGTTTTTTAACATGTTTCTATTATAGTTAATCTTAATCAAGTACATATTTTAAATACAAGTTCATTGTTAAGAAAACTCAATACCAAACTCTAGTAACTACACAAGAAATCATTAACCCCAAATAACTCAAAAATTGATGACATTTTCAACTCTTCAAGCGAACATATTTAAACAAAATAAGTGTGACATTAATGAAATTGTTCTTACCAAAAAACAAACGTCGGATGCCCAACTTAGATTCCCAAGAGTTGTGACAGTTTGGCGACTACGTTATTGAGATGCTCGTCCTTTGTATTTGTCTCGTCCCTTGCCTTTTGTCCCTCCTCCCGCTCTTTCAACATCTCATTGGATAATTGAATGCGCTCCTCTCGTTCTTTCAACAGCTCATTGTAACATCTCTCGCGCTCCTCTCGCTCTTTCATTAACTCGTCATGATCCTTTTGCCGCTCCTCACGAAGTGCCTCTACCTCAGCTCGCATTGCCTCCATGTCCTTATCGTGTGCTCGCGTTGCAAATATGGTAGACGGTTGTGGGCCACTCCCAAATCCAAGCAAGTACCTTTTCTTCTGTCCAAGCACTTGCCTTGAAATCTCCTCTTGTGTCAATGGCGTCCCCGACTCGATGGCAGCCGCTTGTACATTGACCATCTCTTGCTGTCATTGCAAATAAATAAGACGAAAAAAACTTTGGCAACACATATGTATTATTGGGTACTAAGTACAAGAAAATATTGAATACATATATTTCCTTGTCACATACTTACATGCAGCTCACGGCATTTCGGATGGATCCAGTCATTCGTTTTCTTTGAAGTGTGGTTGTCCTCATAGAACTTTGGGAAATCCAACTCTCCATCTTTTGCTACCTGTTAACACATCAATGTATAAATCAATGACACTTTATGCACCAAATAGACAAATTTGATGCAACAGATTTTTAAACAAATTGCTAGACAGATTTGGAGACAGATTTTTAGACAGATTTGCTACCAGATTTGTAGACAGGTTTGGAAATAGAGGCAGCAGTATTCTAGTTCGAATTCAAAGAGATTATCGTTAACAGATTTATATTTTCCAATAGATTTTTGACAACACATTTGTTCAGAATTTCTCAAACAGATTATGTCCAACAGATTTTCGCACATAGCCACTTATAATCACTTCAGATTATGTGTATTATAACATGTGTATGTACAGGAATATCTGTTTTTTGTGAATGTATTAACTTAAATCTAAAACAAATAGAGCTACAAGACTAATAATCTTAAGTGAAAAATAGAGTATAGTTTAGATTTGAGGCAGTATAGTTCAGATTAGATTTCGAATGAAAAACAGAGTATAGTGTAGACAGATTTAGAATGCAAACATGTGGCAAGGGTATCATTAACAGATTTTTTACAGACAGATTTTTTGCAGACAGTAGATGTTTACTAACAGAGTTTAACATATATATATACAAATATATATCAGAACATAACATTTTTCATATCCAAACAACATATAATGGATTCAAGTTTAAAAAAAAATCGAACTCACCATAGCAGCCATTGCGATAGGAAATGAGCGAGACCCATTGGTATGATTGTACGGCAATTGACTCCTATTACTCTTGCCAACTTTTGACCGTTTCTAAAAATAAGTCAAGCAGATAAACAATTTTTTGGTAAATATTAAGGCATATCACATTTTCACATAGATGTATGTACTCTATCTAGTCTATTATTTTACCTGGTGAGATGCATCTTGCCATGCCACATCGATCAAATGCTTCCAATTATCTAAACTCACCCCTACGGGCGGATGACCATAGATCTCATCACGTGGAAGTCCCTCTAACAATTCAAACTCTTGCTTCAAGGTGTACCTCCAATCTTTGTACAACCCATAGGCCTTCTTATTCACAATCTCCTGTGCTTGTAAGTCGTTGTGGAAATCGTCTCCAATTTGAAACTTGTGCTACATGCAAAACAAATTGAAATAGTAATCATTAAATATTAGTCTTTCTTATTACTCACATAATACAATTACATATTGTGGACAAGTAATATTAGTTACAAGAACTCCTTGGATGACGGCAGCTTTTGTATTCTCATCAAGATCCAGCCATGACTTCACATCTTTCAAAGGGCACAAGGTTCTAATTTGAATTCCTAACTCGTTAGTTGCTGGAGTGGCATACTTGCCAGTCATTGCATTCAACCCACGATCGATGTGAACATAACATTTTTCCCCTTTTTTGGCTCTAATTATTTTTTGTATGCCTTTGCCAAGTGTCGGTCCGCGTACACGTAGGGGCTTCGAAGTCCCTGTTAACAACATAACATCATGAAAATTGGCTAAAAATTGGCTACAAAAAAACAATGGCAATGGCATGTGCTAATTGAGAAATTTTATACACTTTAATCTTACCTACACCACTCGGCTGCATTTCGGATGAGGCTTGTGTCTCATCAGAATCAACCATTGGTTGGCTAGTGACATGATGAGATGGTCCCACATTTGATCGGACGGGTAGAATAGGAGATGGAGCAACGAGTGATCCTAAAGGAATAGCAGCTGGCGAGTCTGTTTCTGGCTGCGTGAGTGTCTTCTTCCGAAGCCGACCAGTCTTTAAGCCAGGAACCATTTTCCAATCTGCAATAACACAAGTAACACTATATACATGAACTAGACAAAAATAATGCTTGATTATTGCAGACAAAAATAATACATGAACTATACAATAACACAAGTAACACCATTTTCCATTTTCCAATATGCCATGATATGCCTGCTTTAAAATAAATTAGACAAAAATAATTTAGAAGGCATGAACTAACTCAACTAACACATGCTTAATTACATGATTTAGCATGATATACATGAACTAAAT
This sequence comes from Camellia sinensis, assembly GCF_055761805.1. Taxonomy (NCBI): domain Eukaryota; kingdom Viridiplantae; phylum Streptophyta; class Magnoliopsida; order Ericales; family Theaceae; genus Camellia; species Camellia sinensis. The sequence continues at coordinate 24,229,251 of NC_138966.1, forward strand.
TACACAAAAACAATAAAAATAAATAAAACTTCGTCACAGAAAAAGAGTACACCCAAATAATGCTTCATTATTGCACTTTCAAGCTAGAAGAATAAGGAATGGATCACATCAGGGCATCTAAGTCTTATATAAAAACGGGAGAGAAGGAATAAGTTAACCGACCTTGAACTGTTTGCTGATCTGTTTAAGCTGATATGTTTGCTGTTGTTGATGAGTATTTTCTGCTGCTATTTGTTGACTTTTGATGTTTTGTTGCCTGCTGCTATTTGTGGAATGTTTTGACTTTGGATCTGTTTTTTGTTCTGGATTTGTTTTGTGTCACATTAATTAACTGGTAGTTTGCTTGTGCGTCCCACACCTTTATCTGTCCATAAGCAAAAGAAATATGTAATTGACCAATAAGCATGGAATGATTATAAACTAAATGGTCTGATTATTTTTCAGGCATGAATTATAGTTTGCTCAGTGGTCTGATTAACACCTACTGAACTGATGTCAAATAATTTTTAACAAACTTAAACATGAAATTGAACTAGAATAACTTGATTCATTCTATGGCCCTAGGTAACATATGCCTAATGTGGAAATCTGTAAAACCTAACAATGTGTAATTTATTTCAACTTACAAGATGCCACAAAGACACCATGCATCATTGTCTGTACTGCAAGCTGAACTGATTGAACATAATTTAACTGTAAGCTAAAACAAATTAAGCAACCACTCAAAACATATATTTAGCACTAGCAGCACAAGAACTTCTTTGTCGAGCCTCGAACTCCGGTTAAATTTCAGCTCAATATCATTTGAAACTAAACTCATTTATTCATGGTTAACTCTTCTATCCTCCTGAAGTTGGGATACCCGTGCCTAAAGGAAGGGTTAGTTTGAACAGATTTTGTTGATCCATCAGTTTTAAGCATTTCATCTCATAATCACTTCCCCAACACAAAGTAAATAAATAAGAAAACTTTAATGTGCCAATGAGTACCTATGAAGTCAGCCTAACAAAATTTTACACACTAAGCATGCAGAGGAAAAAAGATTATACTATTGATTAATTATAAATAAAAAAATAAAAAAAAAATAAGCAGAAAGGTTTACACTCACTTCACTTTCAACATCCAGAACTCTTTCCATGAGATAAAGATCACAGAATTTTGTAATCTCCAGCAGTACTTCCAGCACAGACGATCTCACAGTCGCTTGTTTCTGCTCAGAGCAAGGTAACCACAATGTCAATCATTTTCTAATTCAAGCACAAAATTTAATTGACAGAGAATGTCACCACCTGAAGCTCCTCTGGACTAGTTTCCTCAAGAACCACACCAAGTAACCGGCATGTTACCTGGAAAGGAAAAAGAATGAAAGCATTAGAATCATAAATTGAGTTAAAAGATACGAAGGATATTCTATCTTCCAAGTTCCTAAATGCAACTCAGATAAATGCAACCAAATGCATAGGTTGTACATTATAAGTGTATCTTCAATAATTACATCACCATTAGTATTTTTTGTTGTTATTATTATTGTTGGTGGCGGTGGCAGAGGCTCTATTATTGTTGTCCTCAAGGAGGTTGAAAATGCATTAAATTTAGTACTGGGTACACTACTCGTAAAATAAAATAGCCAAACACAAATCAAATAACTTCAAGACGTGAGGATGACAACAAAATTATCCATCAAACTTTAAAAGATCCAAGCCAAAGGGGTAAATTAAATTACAAAAACTACGACAATCTCATAGTGAGGTATTAGTGGACAAGGAAAAAGGGTGTACTTAATATTTTCTACAGAAAAATTAACGTGTCTAGTTAAAGATGCAAAGTAATGAAAAGCATAAGTCAAGAGAGGGTCAAGTATATCAAAAAGGAAATCATGAGAAAAATCAAAGATTAAAAAAGATAGAACCGAAGATTAAAGTAAAATTAATAATGCCAAATAACAAATCATGGAAAAGATTGAAATGATTCCCATGTGGTATCAGAAGACCTATTCTTCATTCTGCTGAGCTTCCCAAATTCTACCTGGCAAGAAATATCATTTCAAAGACCCCATTGGTGAACCAAAAATGTCCAGCAAAATTCTAACATTATTGGAAAATAATCAATTTAGAATAATTGAGTTCTATGATTAAAAGTTTGACTTGCAAAATCTGTCGGGAGCATGCACCAGCCAAGAAAATTAAAATCATCTAATTTCTTAAAAAAGAAACATGCTCAAATTGATGAGAAAAGGATAAAACTTCCACTCACAACAGGAACCAGTTCTATCAAAAAATGACAGGCAATAGAAGTATAAAACATCATCATCTATAAACGAGCGACCTCTATTAAATAAGAAAAATACAAGAAAAACTAAACAAATTACCTTCCTTCCTTCACTCAGCTTCTGTCTAACTATTTGTCCTAAAGTTGGTTGCAGGCAGCAACAAAAAAATTAATTATAAATCAAATTAGTATGAAGCAACGTATAATCCAAAAACAGATAGAAAAATATGTAGTTGCCTTTATGGGCTGGAAGAACTCATCAATAACATTTTGTGCTCTTGAATCTTCTGAAGACAAGTCTTCGGAAAATGTCAAATTTGCATTTGAATGAGTACTGACGACACCAGAACTACTAGGAGTAGTAGCTTGCCGTTTAGGTTGTCTTCTTTGAGCCGCACTAGTTGATCTCAATAGTCTCCATGTAAATCTCAATAGTCTCCATGTAAAAAGTATTGCAATGGCAAGCCCTGCTAAAGCCCCAATAGATTGTGTATCCTGCAAATAATTACAAAGTAAAAACCATCATACTAGAGCAAATGCAGATTATCCAGAATATTTTTTTTTTATAAATAAATAATTTTATTGAAGGAGCCTCAAGATGATGCAACAAAAACAAGACTACAAAAGTAATTACCAACTCCTTACCAACCCAACAAAACTTTGTAATGCTATAGCTTGTAGATACTACATTGTCTCATTAAAGAAAGAAAATAATAGAACTTCGGTGTTATTTTCCTCACCCATGCTGGAGACATGCTATTTTTATTTTTATTATATGTATATTTGCAAGACACGACATGCTGGAGACATGTTCAAAACATATGTATTTATATTTTTATTATATGTATATTTTTAATATATATTTTATGTCAAATATTAATTTTATCAAATTTATCAACTTTAGATATGCTATTTTAATTTTAAAAAATTAAAATTTTTAATTTTTTATGAAAAAAATAGTACTCAACGTGTTCTTAGCGTGTCCTCATCGTGTTCCAACATGTCCGCAACTTGTCCAACTCTTTCCAACGTGTCGAACACCTACACACAACCTCCAGAGAGGTGTCCGTGCTTCATAGGTGCATAGTTTCTAGTATAAACACAGTACTTCAGTTTCATGCTCAATGGAGAAATTTCTGACTCTCTTCAGTTAAACATATTTGCTGGACACACCAAAGGAAAAAAAAAAAATAAACCCAAAAAATTGAAGGACAAAGTAACTATCAATTTCTAGGATAAGGTCTAATCACGATAACAAATGCTCTTCTTTTGCTTCTTTAAAGACAATGTCCATGCTCTCTCAATAGCAAAAAATCTTCTAAAATGGTAAAGAAACAATACTCAAGAAAACCAACAACAATGACTTCAATAATGCAAAAACGACAAGAAATAAATTTTAAAAAATGACAGGTGTCCGTTAAACTAGACTATGCGACAAGAACAATAGTAAATTCTGACAAAAAAATACAAGTTGTCATGTAAGAGATATAGTCTGTGATTTTTCTTTCTTTCTTATTTTTGACAAGTATGATGGCCTATGATTTTATCAAACTTATAATCCCAGGCATATCAGACTGGCAAAAGAGGATTCAGTAGCTGACCCTAAAGTGATCAAAGCCAGACTGTTCAAAATCTGTTCAAAATCTGTACACATACATATTACAATTGAATTCAAACTAACCCTTCCAAACTAACCCTTCCTTCATTTATTCATGGTTAACTCTTATTCTAATCTCTATCTACAAAACCATAAAATACCAACAACAAAGCATAAACATAGCAGAGGCAGCCCCAAACTTGAACCCAACAACATCCACACAGTAGCATCACAACAAAAACCCATTGCAAAACAGAGCAGCAACCAGACAAAACCAGCTTTACAGCCATACCAGCATAGCTGCAGCCAAACAAATGCAGACCAGCTCAGAGCTTCCTATATCAGATGCATTCCACCAAAAGGCACCATTCAGTTACATTCCACCAGCACACCCTATAGTAACCCATTGCACAAACTGCCATGCTGACCATTAAATACACCAATCATTCAGATCTTCAATGAATGCAGGTTTAACTGGGCTCAACTCACAATCTGACCAGCATAGCTGCAGCCAAACCAGATGCAGACCAGCACCCTTCCATTTGACAGCAGCCCAACAAAACACCACATTTACAGTAGGCCAACCATTTGACAGCAGCTCCAGAGAATCTACTTTAGGCCTCCTCAGAAAACATTCTACTTGACACAGTAAGCAGCAGATAGATACCAAAGCTACACCATAAACTTCACTACCAAAGATACACCAAAAATACCTCCCACTTCATTCTGGACAACAACCCTTCCAGGGCAGATCAACAAAGCTAGGGCAGAGATAAACCAGAGAAAAAAAACATAGAATGGCAGAGAAGAAAAACATGAGCCCAGGGCCTGCACTTCTGCACTGAGTGGGTACACCCACAGCAAAACTCCACCCATTTCAGTTTGGATTAGCTGCCTTAAACACACATTCATTTCTGAGTTTATTGACATTTACGAAGATAGATTCCCCTTCATTATTTTGAGTTTCCTTTGCATTTGTGCACCAATTGAACATTCACATTGCTCAAATTATGGCATGAACTAAAGCATGATATACATCAAGATTCTACATCAACATCTGTATCAAAATCACTTTGTAGGTCATATTCTTCCTCTGTGTCGTCACCCTCCCTCATTAATCCATCTTCATCATCACAGATGAAGGCATCATCTGTAACACCCTTGGCTTCTACCCCTCTGACAGATTACAAAACTTCCATGGGAATAATTTCAGATTCAATATCATCTCGACGCAAAGCCACATCATCATCAATAGCCATAGTAGGTACGACCTCGGTGGTTTCTTCTTGTTGGAACACATCATCAGGTTGTACGACATCCATCTCCGGCACATCCCAAATTCCTCGATGTTGAAACTTTTCAACGACTCTCCAACTGGTACCTAATTTGGTGTCATTAACATAGAATACTTGTTCAACTTGACTTGGTAATACAAATGAGTCATCTTTGTACCATCGACTTGTTACATCAACTGTTGTGAAATGTGGCTCTGCACGCATAGTTCTACTACTACCGCTGTTAAACCATTCACATTGGAACAATACAATCCGACGTGTGAACAAATAGTTCAGTTCCCACACTCTGCACAAGTGTCCATAGAAGTGTATCAATTGCCCTTCTTGCTCCCCTTCCACGACTAATCCACTATTCTGACTTTTTCGACGGTTGTCACGGTCGATAGTATGATAACGGACACCATTACAAATACATCCTGAATATGTGTTCACTAAGCCACTAGGACCATTGGCTAATGACCACATATCATCAGTTGCTTTGGGGGAATCGTGGCTCCGCAATTCATTCATCTACATGAAGAACATGTGTCATGTTACTAGCATGCGTGACATTTACGTAATGTACGATCTATGGTAAGATATGAGAATATTAGCTTACATGATCTTTGAACCATTTAGGAAATTCTTTCCGATGTCTGTTTTCGATGTTGAACGCACCATCTCTTTGGTGTAACAAGTTCTTGTGCTCCCTAGTTACAAGAAATGCGATTCAAAAACTATTTACTAAGATAAAGACTAATCAATTTACAACAAAAACATTATAAATACGTTTGAAGGATTCATACTCTACGTGTTTATCCACTTCTGTGCTATTGTGTATGACAAACCAATGAGCCAACTCGCGTTCAGCTACGGACACATCGGACGCCCTTGTCATTAGACCAAAGAGACGTACAGTTTGAGTGAATACCGCCAACCCTAGGCCACGGTCACCCATGTCATAATTCCTTTCTGGGCGGTTAAACAATGTTTCAACTCCATCCAAATACATTGAACAAAATGTTGTACATTCTTTGGAAATGTAAGCCTCGGCAATAGAACCTTCAGGATGAGCTTTGTTGGCCACAAACCCTTTTAGACGGCCAAGCAACCTAATTTTGCAAGCCGATGTCAATGTTATACTGCAATATTTATATCAGCAGTAAAGCGTTAACTTAAATTTGACAGTAATACAAGGGCTGAGTTAATACCTCTCAATTTGGTACATCCATCGATATTGCACTGGGCCTCCAAGCATAGCCTCTCGAGGCAAGTGAATTGCCAAGTGGACCATGACATTGAAAAAAGCCGGCGGGAAAATCATCTCAAGCTTACAAAGTATGGGTACGATTTGTTCATCCAATTTATGCAAATCTGAACGCCTCAATGTCTTTGAACACAATTGTTTGAAGAAATTTCCCAACTCAAAAAGTGTCGTTCCAATTTCCTTATTAAGGTAGCCACACATCCCAATTGGAAGAAGTCGTTGTATAAGGACATGACTGTCATGACTTTTGAGGCCAGATAATTTTCCAGCTTGAGCGGTCACGCAATTGGAGATATTTGTTGCATAGCCATCAGGGTACTTCATTGATTTCAAGAAATCACAAAAGCCTTCTCTCTCTTTCACCGACAATGTGTACAATGCGGGAGGCTTCTCAAAGGACCCATTAGAATGCCTCTTCAAATGTAACTCTTTACGTATTTTCATGTCCTCCAAATCTAAGCGTGCTTTGTCCGTGTCCTTGTTCTTTCCATCTACGCTCAAAAGTGTCCCAACGACATTGTCACATATGTTCTTCTCAATATGCATGACATCAAGGTTGTGTCGAAGCTTCAACGTCTTCCAATAGGGCAAGTCAAACATAATGCTTCTCTTGCTCCAATTCAAATTTTGATGTTCATTCCTTTGTCGTTTTCGATTTTGTGGGTGCTTTCCATACGGCTTGTAAGTCCCAGAATCAATTTGCTCTAGTATTTGGTCCCTCGATAACTCCAAAGGTTTGGACCTATGCTCCTTTTGACCATTGAAGAGCTTACTTGTTCGCCAAGTGTGGTTCTCAGGCAAGTGGCGACGAGCACCCATATACCCTATTTTACTTTGTAATCCCTGAGACGATGCATTATTGTTACAATTAGGGCAAGCCAAGTAACCCTTTATACTCCACCCTGACATGTTACCGTACGCAGGGAAGTCATTTATGGTCCACATTACCGCCGCATGCATTCTAAAAATTTGCCCGTTCGATGCATCATATGTTTGCACACCATGCTCCCACAAATTCTTCAATTCTTCTATTAGTGGTTGCAAGTAAACATCAATGTCTCTTCCAGGTGCCGATCGTCCGGGAATAAGCAATGACATCATGCAATATGGCTCTTTCATGCACTTCCACGGTGGGAGATTGTAAGGCATTAAGATTACGGGCCACATGCTATATGATGTGCTCATATTCCCAAATGGATTGAAACCATCTGTTGCCAGCCCTAGCCTTACATTTCGAGAGTCATCAGAAAACGTCGGATGTTGCTTATCAAAGTCCTTCCATGCTTCACCATCGGCTGGGTGCCTTAATATGTCATCATCCACACGCTTCTCATTGTGCCATCTCATATCTGCGGCTGTTTTTTTGGACATATACAGTCTTTTCAACCTCGGTGTCAAAGGAAAGTACCGCAATACCTTGTGTGGAATCTTTTTACCACCATCATCGTTCAACTTGTATCTACACACGTCACATGTAGGGCATTTCTCCAAATTAGCACTCTCCTTCCAAAATAGTGCACAATCATTCTTGCACGAATGAATTGTTTCATATCCCAAACCCAAGTCACGTAAGAACTTCTTAGCATCATAGAGTGTCCATGGAACTGTTGGATCACATTCTGGTAGAATGTCCTTGAATACCTGCATAACCATATTGAATGACTTGTTGCTCCATTTGTTGTACACCTTCACATGAAGCATCTTAATGACGAATGATAACACAGAAAACTTTTCATATGTCGGGTGAACTTTGCGTTGTGCATCTTCGAATAACCTAGTGAACTTATGCAAATCCTCCCTCTCCAAACCGTTAGGTTCCTCGTCGGTATGATCATCCATAAGACCACTCACATAAATTTCTTCCAACATAATAGGCAATTCATCCATGGGCGGATCATCGATATCTGTCATACATTCGCCACTACCTCCACATTGGTCATTTGATACACTAGGACGAGACACGGGAACATGTTCCCCGTGATGCACCCAAGTTAGATACGAAGATGCCATGCCTCTTCGGATCAAGTGCATCCACACAACTTGTCTGCTATATTTTGTGCCATTAATGCAATCGACACACGGACACCTAATTTCATCCTCTACGCCTAAATTTGTCGTAGCAAAATCAAGGAATGACTTCACCCCTTGTTGATACTCTTTACTTGTCAACCGATTATTTATCGTCATCCAACCCTTGTCCATTTTGTCACCTACAACTCACACAAAGATTAACCGAGGAAGCCATGAGAACACGCATTTCAAGTTGAGATAGATTAGGTTGTTTTTCATTCACTGTTTGGCTTGTCACATAAATCTCTTTTAGATGGAACTTTATGACACGATTTGTTCTAAAACAAGTTAATTTAAGAAATGACCCGTAATTTTGGACCACTAGATAGCATAACTAGTAGAGCACTAGTACTAGTGAAACCATATGGTCAATAATAGAATGATATATCAAAATAATGAAAACCATTTCATGCTCTTCACAGTGTGTGTGCATGACATGTTATTTATTAAAAAAAAAAGTAAAGACAGAAACACCAATAAAAGAGAAAAGAACATTCATCCTATTTACTATAAAATCACAAAACAAAAAATCATACATGGCAACTGTGCATGTCCGCAAATGCATATTCACACATTTCCAACCTAAGCTTTGGGCATAAACGAGCTTTCTCCTTCTTTGGAAATATGGACTTAAATTACTAAGGAGGCAACATGAGCAATATGCCGCCATGATGCAAGCATCATAAATTTCCGATACTTCTAAAATGGAAGCATCGAGGTTATATTCTCCTCAGTTCCCATACCAAGAGCAGCCTCCTTGTACTTTTTTTATGTAATGATGTTTAAATATTACTCACATGTAATTATCATGTTTGCCAAGTAGTTTCCAAGAATTTAACAAGTCAATGCTATCCATTCAAGACAAGGCAATGCTATCCATCCACAAACTACCATGCTTATTTATAGCACAGAAGTAAACATTTACGCTAGGCAATGCTATCCATATGTATGATTTAATTGTATATCTAGCTCAAAACCATAAAAATTCCTTTTGAAAAGGTAATGCTTACGAAAATAATAAACGTATGAAAACAGTTAAGTGTAGCAAATGGCTTGATTCACCCCAAGCATAGTAGAGGTGCACTGTTTTTCCCCTTCCGTTTTTTTTTTTTTCTTCCTTCAATTTGAAGTAGTTAAGTGTTGGGAAATATTGAAATAGGTAATACTAGAATGAAGACGTGATGGGTCATATGTTAAAAGATGCCAATTTGATGCAACCGTCCATATAAATTATAATAACAAGTGAAAAGAGTTCATTCACAAATGAAAGGGAAAAAAAAAGTTTATTATCAAACAAACCAGATCTTGTTCTGATAGAAACCATTCAGAACCTGATTTAAATCACACCCCATTCAGATTACCAAAAATAAATTTCCAATAAACTGAATTAAATATTCTGATCAGCAAGAACATAATGATTTTTTATAGAAAAAATTCCATAGCATTGCGAAAGAGATGCGGCAACTGGCAATACAGGAGATGATTAATAAAATATGAATGCATCTCCGAAAGACTTTAGAGAACGTCAAGGAAGATATATTTCTCATAAGCAAAAAGATCAATAATTACACCCAGTCTTAAATGCACCAGAGGGAAAACTAAGAAATGCAACCCATGATTTAAAACCCCCCCAAAAAAAAAATAAGGTCAAGGACAAAGGATGAATGTAGCTGATCACAAGTACATAGAAAATAAAACCCATTTAATCTGAAGAAAATCTTTTGGTTAGTCAATTCCCTGAATGTTCACTTACAATATTATTATATTGTACAATCATATTTCAACTTAAAATGCTCAGTGACACCAAATGTTAAAAAAAAAAGAGCATACACAGCTAGGCCAACAGATCGAAAGTCATGATCCATGGGTACCAAACTACTACTATATGTTCATTCAAGAACACAACATCAGCCGAAGAATCTACAAAGACAATCTAATCCCTGTCCTTGTTTTACCAAAACTATGATGACTGCATCTCTTTGCAGGTACTTCCAAGACACAAAATATCCTACCTCAAGTGTGAATACTTATTCATTTGTAGATTTTAAAATCATTCATATCTCAAGATTCTTAACCTCCACATATTACATCAAATTCATACATTGGAAATGCAACTATGAAGAAGAACAGTAGGTATATATTAAGTACCTCAACATTCTTACCAAGGCATCCAAAAGCAACGAGCCGCTAGTATATTTACTCAAAACCATAAAAATTCCTCTTTTATATGTACTACTACTACAAGACTTTGCCCTAGTTTATGTAGCAAATGGCTTGATTCACCCCAAGCATTGCCCTAATTTTTAATTTGAATCACATTTCAATAACAATGCCCTAATTGAGGGCATTTCGTACTTCATATTCTGTGTGTTTTGACATATATATATATATATATATATGTATGTATGTGTGTGTGTGTAAACAGAGACAGATAGAAACTGAGGGAAATCAAGAGGGAGATACAGAGAGAGGGAGAGACAGATGCGAAATTCAAACATACCTGGGAGGGAGTTCGGGGGATGATCCAGTTCGGGGGAGTTCGGGCAATGGAGACTATTCCTGTACAGAAGAGGGCAGAGGCGTGAGTGTACATATGATTTGTGTATATAATCGAGTATATATGGAATCAAAGTTGTGAATATATGATTCGTGTGTGTGTGTGTGTAAACAGAGAGAGAGAAAGAAAGAGGGAAACCGAAAGGCCTTGTGAGATGTTTAAGAAATGGAGAGGGAGATACAGAGAGAGAGAGGGAGATACCTGGGAGGGAGTTCGGGGGATGATACAGCAACTCTTGCGATGGAGACAGAGCAGTGATAGAGACGGGAGTGCGAGAGGGAGGGAACTGGGATACTTTTGCAATGAAAATAGAAGAAAAAAATATTTATTACCGACCAAAAAATATTTTCGTCGCTAATATATATTATGAAAAAGTAATATTCCCTCCACAATTTCGTGGCACGTTTGGCTACCAAAAACATAGTCGGTGAAACTGCATTATTTGGCAACCAAAATTCAATTAGTCGTCGAAACTAATTATTTCCAAAAACAAACTTTTGGCTACCAAAATTTTGGTCGCCAAAGGTAAAAACGTGACATTTTTTTTATTTTTTGTTTTCATTCGACAAAACAAATCGAAAAATTATAATTTTTTTCTAAAATTTCAAAAAAAATTCAATAAAGATAAAAATTAACAAAAAAAATAGTAAATATTTGTTGCTTATTTTGAATTTTTAAAACATATATATTTGTTAGATTCGGCTCGAAAAAATGAATTATCTTAAAATAGGTGTTTTTTTAGATGTTGCCCAATGGTTCATGTGATAGAAAAATAAAATTAAAAATATTAATTGATTATCTTAAAAGAAAATAGAAGTAAATGTTACAAAGTTTCTAACATTAATGTTTTAAAAATCGAACTGGTGAGCAAATCGAACCGTGACATAACAAATATATTAAAATTATATTTAAATAAAAATATAAGTAATAAAATTATAAATTATAAATATTAAATTATCTTAAATATTTGTCCTAATATTTTTTTCAAAATACATAATTTCAAAATTTCAAAATTTTTGCAAATACATAATTTCAAAATTTTCCCTAGAATTCAATATTGTAAATATTTTTGTAAAAGACTAATACTATACAAATAGAAAAATTTATTGTGAATTTCTTATTTTAAAATAAAATAATATAAAAAACAAATTTATTTATAATAATCATATTACCGCATTATTGTCAAAATTTATTTATTAATTTTAAAATTTTTTTTGGGGGGTATGAATTAGAATAGAGATGAGATTGAGAAGTTTTTTTTCTTCGACAGGACTAATAAAAAATAAAAGAAATCAAACACAGACTCAAACACAGGGAAGCCTTCAAATTGGTCCCAGATTTGAAACGGTCAACTGTGATCAAGATCTTGTCTGCTTTTGTCTTCCCAACTCTGTAATTCACTTCTCTCCAATACATAGATCGACTGATATATACATATATATATATATATACACATTTCCAGAGAGACATGATTTTCATTTCTCTTCTTTTTTCTCTTCTCCAGGATCTCCAAATTCCTCATACATATACACACACATTTGCAGAGATATATTAATAGCGAAACTCACAGCTGTTATGTTGCTGATAAAATCCACCCTTGTTCTGAGAGGATTTATGAAATGCTGCATGAACTCTTTGTTAGGTTTTATTTCTTGGCAATCCCGTTTGACAAAACTCCTTTGAGTTGTACTTTTATTCGCATTTTTAGTTCAGTGAGGCTATGAGTTGTTAGATGCGAATCCAACCCGAATCAAGCATTTCAGAGAAGTTTGTGATGATAAAGCTTTCAAGATTGCCACTTCGCTGATTATGACGGGGATCGAGCTGCCCGGTCAGCTCGCGGGGGTCCAGGGGGCAGCGCCCCTTGGCGGGTCCGGGGCAGCGCCACGGCGGGGTTGAGGGGCAGCGCCCCCGAAGCAAAATGCAAAAATGCATTCAAAGTTGCCTGTCCGAGCATGTTATTTTTTTCCAGTTTTCCAATTTTGGCCTGTCCGCTCGAGCGGGGAAAGGGACGCTCGAGCGTGAATTGGAAGCTCTCAGCATCTCTGCAGTCGCCTGTAAAAATACTGGAATGTGTGATTTTACGCTCGAGCGGATTCTCCTACGCTCGAGCGCATCTCAGTTTGTTCGCACGCAGTTTTTGGTCAGTCCGCTCGAGCGGGCTGTGTTGAGCTCGAGCGGAGATCGCGAGACAGATTCTATAAATTCGCGTGTTGAGACAGATTTTGGCACAACTGCTCCAGATCTTCTTTTTGGTTTCTAGGGTTTATATCTGGGGATACTTTGTGAGTTTTCTTTGATGTTTTTATTGAGTATTCAACTCATGATCTAAAGAGAGTACATCAAAGGTTTGTTTGTTATACACAAAAGAGAGAGTTATTCTTCAGTTGTGGATTCTGAAGAATTCGAGCCTGAAGCTTTGGTGGAATCCGGAGTGGCTCATCAGAAAGACAATTCCGTGGTGAAGATGGGGTTGGAAGAGGCACATAAAGGTTGGTTCAATTAGGCGTTGTGGATTCGCTAGGTAATTGAGAGTATACCTGTGTAATTCCTTTAATTCTTCTTAGTGGATTGTCTTGTGGCTGTTGCCCGTGGTTTTTTTATCACAGTTGGAGGTGTCCAATTGTGGTTTTTTCCACGTTAAATCGCTGTGTCTCTTTGTCTTGATTGTTTGATTGTTTGATTGGGATTGTTATATTCTGCTTAAAATTGATACATAATCACAAATCAACTTCTAGGGGATTTCTAGATTTATTTTTCACTCTTTCTAGCGATGAAGGGAGACACTAATTTTACAGATTTTGAATATTTTATGTAATCAGTACACTGCATTGTGCCTAAGTTATGTGGTGGTGCAACGGACAGAGTGACTTCAAATATAAGAATATTTGAGATTAAAGAAAATTGACTTATTATCTTCTTTAATTCAAACTGTCATCATCAAAATTAAGGTCAATTATCATCAGGATTGCCTCTAGTCTATAAAAGTGGATTAGGCATGCAGTCTTGCTATAAGCCTCACCTCAAGTCTCACTCAAGTGATCTAAATTGTTCATTTTGTAAATCCCTATGTATAAATCATAAATCAAACATAAAAAGAATCAAAATAATCGTAGCCACATTATTTCATCATTTAGTCAAAAATAAACATATAAACTTCATTGTAATTTTAAAATATGCATTGCATTGCACTAAAGGGAGAAAGAAATCGCATTATAAAATGGGTCAAAAGTATTACATATAGATATACAACAAAGCTTCTCCTATGAATTCTTCACAGGATCAAAAATAGGTGTATCCACCAACTAATAAATGGTATGAGAATCTCAATGCTACTCAATTTAACAACGCAAATTTTTATTGTCAAGGAAATTGTGGATCATGGTGTCAGGTCAAAATTTGCTTCCAGTAGTGAATGACCATGGGCAAGATAAGACACGTTGTAATCTGGCTTAAATTCCACATCTGTGTATTCGGGAGAATCATACCTCCCTGTTTCGTCAAGCAAGCATGTAAATGCTCCCACTCGTTTCCCACAAGCAACTTGCGAAGACCAAGTAAAGGAGCTTTAATTTACACAAAAGCATGTTTTGATTCAAACAAATTTGATAAAAGAATGTGAAATTAAAAAATATATATATACAAAAACAGCACCTCAAAATGAATCGGAAATGTTCTTAACAAATATGGTGCAAATGATAGAGAGAGAAATAGAGCAGAACTCACATCATCTTTAAGGTTATCCCCAACCATCATTACTTCAATAGGTTGAACTTCCCAAACAGAACAGATATGTAACAGTGGTGCTGGAAGGGGATTGATATATATTTAAGGGGGTCATCTCAGCCATCTATTTAAATAGACAAATGAATCATAGTCATTGAAATGTCTTAGTAGGACAATTGTCTCTAACATATTTTCAAAAACCGTTCTGTCTTATTATATAGATATTGTAAAATATACTTAATTTTTTTTGGGGACTCCTGCATGACTAACTAGGCACTAATCAATTTGATTTAGAAATTTAGAACATGCAATATGTATATTTTGTCATAAATAAAGACAGATGAAGAAATCATGTGTCAAGTAGATTTAATTAATTTATTATGCAGTTGTAACTAGTTTATTATATTAAAGTAAACCTTAAATTAATTTTAGAAGATGATAAACCATTTGGATTCTAGTATAGCCTAATAAAGCCAACTGGCTTTTACCACTTAATTCTATAAATCTGATTGTTTTATTCATATACCTACTACTAATGGGAATTCATTTTTATTTAATTAATAAGCATGTTTCATTTTCATTTTTATTTTTATTTTTATTTTTATTTTTAAAAAAGAAGTTTCTTTCAATTTTATTTTTCTCATTTAAAAAAAAAAGTCAAATTTCAAGTGGATAAAATGTCATTGTTGTTAAGATTTGACAACCTTTTCATAAAAATAAAAATAAAATAACTATTTGTTTAATAATTTTTGGCGACCAAAATTTTGGTCGCCAAAGATCAAAAATAAAATTTTTTATTTCCCTTCGGCTACCAAACAATTTAGTAGGCAAAAGTAAGTCTACAGCGACCAAAATGAATTTTGTCGCTGAAAAGATAAAATTTTTTATTTCCCTTCGGCTACCAAACAATTTAGTAGGCAAAAGTAGGTCTACAACGACTAAAATGAATTTTGTCGCTGAAAAGATAGTTTTGGCGACCAAACCTTCGGCTACCAAACAATTTAGTAGCTAAAGGTGCCTCTACAGCCACTAAAAGTAAAATTAGTCGCTAATGGAGATATGTTTAGCTACTAAAAATTTTTTTAGTGGCCAATTGTAGTATTTTTAGCTACTAAATTTATTTTAGTCGCCAATAATCAACATTCCCCTACTAAGAAAAATTAGTAGCTAAAAAGTTGACTTTTGCCGACCAAAATTAATTTTGGTAGCCAATTCCCACACTTTTGGCGACTAAATTTGTTTTGGTAGCCAAAACTGGTCGCCAAAAATGTGTTTTCTTGTGGTGGACTTGTGGTGATTTTACACTTGATGGTGCTATCTCACTTACTGTAACAATAATATTGAACTCATAAAATATTAAACATAGTTGTTCTTCCATTAATAGATTGCTTGGACGGAGAGTGGATATGTTGTCAATACCTGGCTAAAGTCCCTTCTATGTTTTGATGTTTATAAAGAGGAGGTGGTTTCCATCTTATTTCACATGGTTGCAGATTTTATTTCAAGCGTTATTCTGATTTGTTATGTCCATTTGTAGGTTGAAATAATGGAAGTTGAATCATTTTAGGTTGCACTTGCAGACTTGAATCAGGGTTTGGTAAGTAGTCAATAGATGTTCCTTCATATAGAGAACAATAAATAAACTATATACTGCTTTCTGGTTTTTTTGTTGGGTCCTATGTTGTTGTGGTGAGGTTATTAAGGTAGTGGTCTTTACTATGTACTAGGAGTCTTGTGTCACTTTTGCTTCATTATATGTGTTTTATAGACAGGTTGATATACAACATTCCTAGGTACTGTGGGGGATTTAGACACTTGAAACATTTAAATTTGACATTGACTAACATAAAGATATCAACAAGTAAAACCATAAATCATGTAACCAATGAACAAAGATAATAAAGAAATTTAATTACTCTTCCTTAGTTCATCCTTCCCTTCTTTAATTGTACTAACCATTCTTAGCTAATATGTACTATTATTTCTGGATAAGGGATTTGATTTCATTATAACTATAAGAATCCAATCCTAAGTGTAAGAACTTAGTAAGAATTGACATTGGGAAAAACGCCTTCTAGCTTTTTAAGTGGCTTGTGACTCATTTAAATATTTCTACATGCTTCCTATCATGAAAATTAATAATTATTTTTGAAAAACTTTGATGATAGTTGCCACCATCAATGAAGCATTCTCTAGTTAGATTAATTCCCTATTATGTTAATTTAATTTTATTTTTTTGAACTGGGCAGTAAGGCTGTGTGTGATTGCTAGTTTTGGGAGTGAAATTAGATCCACAGATTGTTACAAAATTAAATAGAAATGTATGCAAAAATATTATTATTGACAACGCTTTCTTCATTTTTTTTATTGCAGGTAGCTAGAGGTGTAGTCATGCGTGTTTATGGACCTTAGTTTACCAGTGCATTAATTCTAAGTTGGGCTTGTACGTGGAGTTTTTGATATATCTTGCCCAACATTGAATCCACAACGCCGATGTCGAATCACGACGATGAGTCACTTCGGAATCCACCAAAGCTTTAGGCCCAAATTCTCTAGAATCCACTGAAGAAGAACACTCTCTTTTGTATAGAATAAACAAACAATCCTTTGATGAATACTTCTTAAACCAAGAGTTGAATACTCAATCAAACATCAAAGAAAACTAGCAAAATAGCCCCAGAAGAAAACCCTTGAACCCTCAAAGAAGATCTGGAGACCGTACCATAAAATCTGATTGAAACACATATTTATAGAAAACTGAATCGCGTTCTCTGCTCGAGTGCAGGAATGGCCGCTCGAGTATAAAATCCCAACTCCCAGTACTTTTGCAGATAGGTCAAACTTCTGGAACCAAATATTCTCTTCTCGAGCGCACAAACGGCCGCTCGAGTGGACAAGCAACTTCGAATGCATTTTTGCATTTTGCTTTGAGGACGCTGCCCCCTGGACCCCCGCGAGCTGACCGGGTAGCTCGATCTCCAACATAGTCAGCGAAGTGGCAAACATGAAAAAATTCACTTTTGAAACTTCTCTGCAATGCGCAATTCAGGTTGGATTCGCATCTAAAGCACACAACCTTACTGAAATAAAATATCAAATAAAATTATAACTGAAAAGAGTTTTGTCAAACGAGATTGCTAAGAATAAAAACCTAACATGATATACCCTTAATAAAAAGGTCTTAAACAGGTTGCCTCCTAATTAACAAGAAAATAACATCTAGTATATTGTTTTATTTTCAATAATTTTAGAAACACCAATTAGAGAATAATTTAGATTATCGAAGCAAGACTTGTGATGAACTCCACAGGCCATTCAAGTTTTCTCAAGTTCAGATTGAAACTTGAAAGAATTTGAGGGTACCATAGGGCCCATTATATGTCTCGTTTTGATTATATGAACTATTTATTTTATAGAGCCTTCAATATATATTATATATGAAAAAATTAGATCGATCGAATAATCGTAACTTTTTTCATTTTATTGTGTTTGTTTTTGAAAAAATAAACAACAAATATATATTTTAAAATAAATTATTTTTTTTTAGAGACAAAATAAAAATGCTACTATTACGGAATCAACTTAATTTTTTTATGG
The DNA here is from genome assembly GCF_055761805.1 of Camellia sinensis. Taxonomy (NCBI): domain Eukaryota; kingdom Viridiplantae; phylum Streptophyta; class Magnoliopsida; order Ericales; family Theaceae; genus Camellia; species Camellia sinensis. Next base: position 24,247,607 of record NC_138966.1, read on the forward strand.
ATGATATACACTAAGAACCTTATAAAACAAACGATTCAAATTATCAATACCAAACCTGTGACAAGCCCCACAACCACTCTAGTGATATAATTATTGGTATACTAATTAATATTTCTAACACTATTTTTCATTTTTTTTTTTTTTTATTAACATGAAGTGAAGTTAGCACAATCCCTCAACCATTTTTGGTTGATTCATGCTACATAGGGGTGTAAATTTAGCCCGACTTGACCGAGCCTGGCCCACCCAGGGCGGGCTTAAGCTGGCCTATGTCAAGCGTTGTGGGCTCCTGCCAAAATTTGGGTTGGGCCAGGCCAGCCCATGGGCTAGAAAATTAGGCCTAGGCCCAAGAGATATTCGAACCTTAGGTGGGCTGGCAGGCTGAACATTTTTTTTCTATTTTTTCCACCAAAATTTTATTCTTTTCCACTAAAAAAGAAACTGGCCCTCTGGTGGGCCAGGCAGACCGAGCCTCAAGCCGATTTTGAATGGGCCTTGAACAGGCCAAGCAGGCCAGGCTGAGCTTGAAAATGACGGCTCAAGTCCAGCCCTAGGGTCTCAGGCTGGACTCAAGCTCGGGCCTAACTGAGCCGAGCTCCCCCAGACCACAGGTGGGTTTCGAACTACTCACAGACCGTAGGTATTTTTACCCTCCTAATACCGCACGACTAAAATGGAAAACACATTGTCAATGGGAAATGCATCATTAAACTCTTGGTTGAACTATTACTAATTTTTTTTTTCTTTTAAGCGTAGGATAATTTAATTAATTAAAAAAAACTGTAACTATGCGCCATTTTAAACGGGGCTTATAGTATTCACATAAAATTTTAATTACAATAGTTTATAATCTTCATCAATTGTTTGAACTATGACATAATCAAATTGTTTTTTAATAAAGTGTTAATTGGTTGAAAAGTTTATTTATAGAGAAATTCTAATATACACCCTCTTTAAAAAAGATATACCATATACAACTTTAGTTATGTCATTTTATTCTTTAGTTATAATTAATTTTCTTATTTAGTTATGACATTATTTTTGTTATAATCCATAAGTTCTTTAGTTATATCTCATGTTTTGTTTATTTATGACATTTTTTTTCTTTTTATTTATTTATTTATTTATTACTCAAAAAATTAAAGTTATATTATTTTTGTTTTTAATTATAAGGTGCATATGATGTGCACCCTACTTTAAAGGGTGTGCACCATAGTATTTCCCAATATTTATATGAGTGTATAGTATAACGTCTAACCAAAATAGCTTATACAAAAAATCTTCATAATGTATCGATGAATAAATAAACAAATTGTATCTTATTTTATAAAATTAGTGATTTAAATTTAAATTCATAGTTATGCTTCATTTTAAAAAATAAAATGCAATTTGTTCATATCTAGTGATATTGATTTTTTTCATAACTCATACTTATTATTAAGTTTAAAAAATGAACGACTTGAATCATTAGTCACAAGATGAGATCCACAAAATATAATATATCCCAAAATGAATCATCATTTAGTCCCAATGGTAAAAAAAAATCAATATAAATTTTTTTTTTTCCTGTAGATAAATGGCAAGGTAATCTCAAGAAATTGGCTTAGGCCTCGTTTGGGAAGTAATCATTTTAGTCAAAAAGTCACTATAAATTGTCACATCATTTCTCTATTTTTTTACATATTTTTCATAAAAAATTAAAAAATTACTAAAATAACTCGTTCTTAAATGTGGCTACAGAAAACACAACTTAAGGCATGAGGATATACTCTCTTTAAATCTCTCATTCAATACTTATTAATTATAATAAATTTTTTCAAATCAGTCCAATTTTTGATCTTGCATTGAATTTTTGCTGTGAAAAGGAAATGTAAACTAAAAACCTGTACGGCGAGCGCACAACTGCGTTGGATAGCGGCTGTCGGCTTGGCTTTCCATGTGCTGTTTGAAAAAGTCCAATTTGGCTCCTTTTTAGTTGAACAAAATGAAGTCCACGTTTATGTCAATGTCATAGGATGGTATAAATTATTAAAATTCTAATATACATAATTTCAAGAAAATATATATTATATGTATTTTTAATTATATTATTTTTTAATTATAATATTCTTTTAATTATGACTCATGAGTTCTTTAATTATATATCTCATTGTGTATTTGGTTATGATATTTTTTTTTTTTTAATTTTGACTTAGAAAATATGAAATTATGACTTTTTTGTTTAGTTATAAGGTGAATATGGACGTTGTATCATAGTGCATTGTACTATAGTATTTCCCTATAAATAAGAGTACTACATAAAAAATATTGAAAAAAATATCATATCAGTAGTATTTTAAAAAAAAATAATTACGAATTAATGATAAATTTTATGAATATTAATTATTAAAATTATAAACTTTTTCATTAATATATAAATGTTTTTCTAAATTGCCACTAAGATGCAATTATCTCAAAAATAATAATAAATATGTAACTTTTTTTGTATAAAAAAACCATAGTAAAAATTGTACGGCCATTTTCAGAAATAATTTTTGATCTTCTGACTGTTTTGTAATTTTCCCACTGTTTTATCTCTTTTTCTTTGTCAAAGTCGCACCTCATCCTCCAAAAGTAGAAATTAAAAGAGAAAAAAAATTGTGCGTGAGTTTTATTTTAAATTTAAGGCTCTCAGTCAAGTAAAAGAGAAAAGAAAAAAAAAATCCGAGATGTGACAAAAAATTAAAGTACGTGAGTTTTATTTTAAATTTAATATAATATTAATAATACTTAAAATGGATATAATATATGTATATTTTTTTACCAGACTTGGAACATTGTACTGTCAAAGGCGCAGTCAAAAACATCGTCAAAACACCAATTTATATTGTATGCTTTGCATTTCCTAGAATTAGGAATTTTTCCACTCCCAAATGAATAAACTATGTTGTAACATGAAAACAAGAGCATAGAGAGAGGTTTGCCTACAAGAGGGTCCAGCTTGTCTCAAGTTAAAATTAAGATTGGACCTGTCCAATCCTGTCCATGGGGCTTATTTTTTAGGTTCGTTTTGATAATTTGAACTGTCAATATATAGAATTCGTCGAGTATTATATGCTTGTAAAAAATTATGTTGATCAGATATCAATAGTTATGTGATCCAATTAGTTTCGTATAAAAAAAAATAAACGGTGAAAAAATTAACGGTTGACAAAAAACTGTTTTGATTACATAACTATCGATATCCGATCAACGTGATTTTTTATAGGCATAAAGTATTTGAAGAGTGCTACATATAAAATAGTTCAAATTATCAAAACGAGACCTGTGATGAACCTCCATAAACCCAACAGTACGATTCAATCCGATTTTACCCTTGACCAAAGCCACCGCTTTTGCGGAAATTCATGTGCTTAGAAATTTCCGAAGATGTTTTGGTTGATTAGACGCCTCCGTTTTGAAAGAATTATTCAGTTTGATATTTTATTTTATTTTTTTTGGGGGGGGGCTAATTTAGTCTAATTGAATTAGATTTGTTTGAGAATAATTTTTTTTATAGTTTTGGAAGGGAAAAAAATGAAAATGATTATGATTTAGACATGATATTTTGAGGTTGTTTGAGAAAAAAAAAAATTTGACTTTTTAAGCTAAAATAACACTCAAAAAGTAAAATAAGTTAAAATAATTAATAAGAAAAAAAATCACATCAAACTTATAATCATTTTATTTTTTTCTCACAAATATCACATCTAAATATAAAAAAATTCAATACTCTTCCTAAACACAACTATTTTAATCTACTAAAATAGCCAAAAACTAAAATAGCCAACTTCTCCAAATATTTTAATTTTTTTAAAGTTATTTTATGTTTTTATGCTTATTTAGTCCGGCTCTTGTCCAATAAAGCCTTCCATATACATACATATATGAACCAACTGCATGAGAAACTAAGGTTGTATTTGGTGGAGCTTTTCAAACATGATTCTATAACATAATTTGAGTGTTCTATTTGTTTATAATTTTTAAAAATTGATTCCATACCCAATTTTCAAAACACGTCTACTCGGATGTCTCCCGGACGTTTGACCAATCGTCCGGAACAATGTTCGTTTTTTTTTTTTTTTTTTTTGCGCTTGTTATTTTTATGTTTTAAATAAAAAATATTTTGAGAATTTTTTTAAAATTTTTTATGAGTTTTGAATAGAATTTTAAATTATATGTTTAGTTATGAGTTGTAAACTTTTTAACCAAATATCATATGTCACATCACTCAATTCAAAACTCATAACTAAACAGATTTTTCACACTCAAATCATAATTCCAAAACTCACAAACTCAAAATACAACTCTATTCTCAAATCATAATTCTAAAACTCTACCAAATACAACCTAACTTTTATTTAATTAAAATAAAAAAGTTAAAAAATTATTAAAGAAGTCGAAATTATAAATTTAAATATGTACATATTAAAAAAATCAAAAAATACTAAAAAAGTAAAATGATTTTTTAATTTTTTTTATTTATAAAAAACGTAAGAAAAACAAAATAGAGAAAAAGAGTTTGTTAACATTTTAACTTCTTTAATTTTTGCAGCAATGGTTGAGGGCCACAATTTTTGTGGCTCAAATAGTTCAAAGTTGTCAAAACGATGTCGTTTTTAGTGTAAAACAACTTCGGCAATTTCGAGCCATTTAAGCCACAAAAATTGTGGCTCTAAAACATTTTTCTAATTTTTGACCAAACTAGTTTTCTTATCAAACATGACCTGACAGATGCCTTCTTGGACTAAAAAAAAACAAAAAAAAGTGATTAATTAGGTGTTGTTTGGTAACACTTACGTTTTCAGTTTTCTGTTTATATTTACAAAATTTTAAAAAATTTAAATAAAATCTTATTTGGTAAAATTTTTGATTTATAAATCAGTGGTCTCAATTTATAAATTTGGCCAAAAAATGAAAACAAAAAAAATGTGTTTCCGTTTTGAGTTTTTAGTTTTTTTTTTTACCACCCAACACTAGCCACCACCCGCCACCATTTTCCACCACCTGCCACCACCACTCCTCACCTGCCATCGCCACCCACCACCCGCCACCACCACCCACCATCCACCCACCACTCACCTGCCACCCACTCGCCGCCGCCGCCGCCGCCACCACCACCACCACCACCACCACCTACCTGCCATCCAACCGCCACCAACCACCCGCCACTACCATCCACCGTCTGCCACCACCACCTGCCACCTACTTGCCACCACCTGCCACCACCCACCTGCCACCACCAGCCACCCACTACCACCAGCCACCTGCCACCTACTCGCCACCACCACCACCACCCACCCGCCACCCACCCACCACCACTACCCACTCACTACCACCTACTACCTGCCACTGTCACCCACCCACCCACCCGCCACCACCACCACCACCCGCCATCACCCACCACCACCCGTCATCCGCCACCCACCTGCCACCACCACCACCCACTCGTTACCACCCACCACCCGCCACCGTCACCCACCCACCCACCCACCATCACCACCTACCCGCCACCACCCACCACCACCCGCCATCCGCCACCTACCTGCCACCACCACCCATTACCCGCCACCATCACCACCACCACCCACTCGCTACCACCCACCACCCGTCACCGTCACCCACCCACCCACCCACCATCACCACCCACCATCCACCCGCCACCACCCACCCACCATCACCACCCACTATCCACCCGTCACCACCCACCATCACCGGCCGCCATCCGCCACCCGCTTGCCACCACCACCAACGCCACCACCAGCCCCACCACCACCCACTCGCTACCACCCATCACCCGCCACCGTCACCCATCCACCCACCACCACCACTCACCAGCCACCACCCACCACCACTAGCTGCCCACCACCCACCGTCACCACTTTCCACCACTGTCTTCCGTCGCCACTTGCCAACACTTGCCATTTCTCACTCTTTTTTATATTTTTAAATTTTTTTAAACATTTTGTCAATTACCAAACGCGTTTGTAGTTTATGTTTTTCTAAAAATAAACAAAAAATAAATAAAAACCAATTTATAAAATTTTTGTAAATATAAACTGAAAACGTAAACGTTACCAAACACAACCTTAGAAAACAACAGTGGTCAAACAATACTTACCTAATAGGAATAGAAATTTGAAACTAGCCCGACAGGGACTCGTTTCCCCGACCTTGATTAAAGCAGTTTTTTCTCGAAGAACACTCCTGACAAGCAGGGGATGGTATTCTAAATTGAATCCTTGATGATTTTCGGGCCGGGGACGGTGATATGTTTTCCAGCCCCGACCCGTCCCCGGCTCTGGCCCCGACCCTGTCCCCGGTCCCGTTTCCCCTCCAAAATAAAATTACTATTGTACCCCTCAAATTTCAATCCTCCATTCATATATATATACCCTCAAGGTTATATTACACTTAACCGGTCTGTCTGTCTGTCTGTCTGTCTCTCTCTCTCTCTCTCCCCTCTACTTTCTCTCACTCTCACTCTCGCACCTCTTCTCCTTACCACCGCTGTCCGCGACGTCTTCTTCTTAGTGCTACCGCTACTGTCCGCGACGCCGGAGTCGCTGTCCAGCTCGCACCTTCGCTTCACTTCCGTCGACTCTGCACCTCGGTCCACCTCGTCGCTCTCACACATCTTCTCCACATCAGTCCACCTCGCACCACCGCTCCACCTCCTCCGTCGTCCATCGCCGCCGATCTGAGGTCTGTTGTTGCTGCTCCACCTCCTCCGTCGTCCATCGCCGCAGATCTAAGATCTGTTGTTGCCGTTCCACCTCCTCTGTCGTCCATCACCGCGAATCTGAGATTTGTTGATGATTTTGTTGATCTGAGATCTGTTGATGATGATTTGTGCTGATGATTTTGTTGTTGTATTTTTTTTTTTTTTTGGCCTGGGGGTTTTTAAGGTCGGGGAAACTCGATCTCCGTTAGGGAACAGGGACGGGGATGGTGATAGGTTCCCCGTCGGGGATTGGTGCCGGGGACAGGGAAAATTTCAACCTTGGGGATCAGGGACAAGGAGGGTGATCCCTAGCCCCGCATTGTCCCGTTGCCATTCCTATTACCCAAAAACAGTGGTCAAACAATAGCAACCCAACCCTTTTCGCTTTTAGTTAAGAAGATTTGACAGTGGGTTAACCAAAAATATTTGGCCACCTTTTGAGAATTGATCAACCTTTTCCTTTATTGGCTTATTTTTTTTACAAAAGAAAATATTATAAATGCGAGTGTGTCAATAAGGATTGAAAAATTCTTACAAATTAAATTCACGCTAATTATCAAGCGATTACGTTGACGGTTCTTTTGTCTCAATGAAGAGGACTTTAAAATTTCCAAGTGTAGAGAAAAGAAAAATTAACAGAAGAATGAAGGAAACGAAGAAAGATGATTGAATGAACAATCGGGGTGATTGAGTGAACAATTAAAGTAACAATTACTTACATCTACTCCTATGCTTTGAAAAGAAAATGCATAATATGTTTCGAAAAGGAAGTGCTAAAAATAAAATGCAGGAAATATAAATGATAAGAAAAATAGAAATCAATTGTTTTTTATTTGAGTTCTAGATCTTTTACAATATAGCCATGAATAACTATTTATAGGCAAACATTTGTAGGAAAAAAAACTACTCAAAACTACCACTCGTCCACCTCCTTCATTTCATATTCCATGATCTTTCATAACTTCCTTCAATCTCCACTTCATGCTCCATGTTCTTCACTTTATTTTTCAACATTTTTTTACATTTCATAACTTCTCATAACCTCCAAATGAGTAGAAAGGTACCACATATCCTGCAATTATATAAATAATAAATAGTAAAATTATTTATTTACGGTGCCAACACTGTCACGATCCAAACTCGCCCCTATGGGTTTAGCACCGTAACCGGCCAGTAATCCGAGATTACCGAAGGCCTGCTTAACAGTAATACAGTAAAACAGAGTACAGGGGCATGGCGGAAGCCAAAACAGTAAATAAGCAATGTCCAATGAGCTGTGACAGTCTGTATGCAAAAGACTTTTTCATACATATATGCAGTCAGTGACAAAACAGTATGTTCATATATATAATCATTCAGTTCAGGGACCTATTCCTTATTAAACAGTACGGTAACAGTCTACAGTTTACAAAACAGAACAGAAGGGGGAAAACTAAAACACCCCATAGCCTTAGCTTGACAGGCTCGGAACCTCGCAGTGAGGCACATAGGTTGGCTTGACAAAACTGGAGTTTACCCCGACGCTTCTAGTTGCGGTCTGGTGCCTGTACACCTACATATATATATATGAGCAGTGAGCTAAAGCCCAGTGAATAACGTAATGCGTAAAGAGGTTAAGAATGAATATCCTTACAGTAATGAAAACAGTTCGTTAATTCAGTATATCAGTCATTCAGTCATATGTGGTACATCCATTAGCATAACAGTACAGTAAACAATAGGTCTTAAAGGACCGAACAGTAAATGATGGTCATCAATCAGTAAACAGTAGTCGTTCCAACAAGGGAACCGACAGAGACCTCTGTAACAGTAACAGTAAACAGTAGTTGCTAAAGATGCCACAATACAGTTCAGAATATAGGACATACATTCATTCAATTAGCAGTATCAGTTCAGAAAGCAGTACAGTTCAATTGTTCAGAAGATAATCATTTTGAACATATCTTTACACAGTTGTTACTCACAAAGTTCTGGGCTACAGTAAAGCTAGAGCGCGTCCCCAGTCGCCAACTCTACACAGTTTACAGATTGAGCACACACTAAGCTACATAGTTGGGAAAGATAATAACTTAATCCCTAATTTGCCTCGGTGTGGTTCTATATCTATATCCTCATTAAGATGCCTTAAACTAGGCCTAAGAGTGCCTAAGATGAAATGAGGATGCAAAGATGCACTTTAAAAGCATTTTCAGAATTTTTAGAAAACAGGGGTCTCGTTCGAGCGCAGGTTAATCCGCTCGAACGGACATGCAGACAAAGGTTTCCGCTCGAGCGCAGACTCAACCACTCGAGCATACTACAAAACAGTCAAAAGTGCTGGATAGGTGAAATCCACGCTCGATTGGGCACTCGACATCCGCTCGAGCGTAAGACACAAGTTTCCGCTCGAGCGTAAATTACCCCGCTCGAGCTGACTTAAAAACAGAACAAAATACTGGGAGCACGATTTCCACACTCGAGCGCCAGTCACCCCGCTCGAGCGTGAGTTCAAAACCTAGAATTCCCAGATTTGAACCTCAAGCTTAAATTCAACTACAAATGTATCAAATTCGATTCCTTTGGGCCCATTTTCTGGAAAACACTTCAAAACTCATAGTTTAACATGATTCAAAGCTCAATTGTAAAAATCAAAGCCCAAAGGTGTTCAATTCAAACCCAATTTCAAACCAATATTCATGAACAAGATGAACATGCAATATGCATGGACTTAAATCATTTCAAAGCTTTAAATACAAGCTCAAATGAGCTAACTCTTACAAAAACATGATGAATTCATGGTCTACTCTCAAAATATAGACATACAAGTGAGGAATGATGAATTATAATCACAAAACTTATCAATATGCACATGCATGCAACAATTGAACTCTAATTCAACAATTTGAGCCATATATTGGCTCTAGACTTTAACTTTGCTCAAAACCATGCAAGAACAAGCTTAAACACAACAATGAGAGGTTGAATTCTCTTACCTAAGTCTCCAATACAGGGTGAGGAAGCTTAATTTGCAACCTATATTCCAATTCTTCAAGCCAATGCACAAAATCAAGTTGAATTCATTCCAAACCTGTCACTCTCCTCTTTTGGTCGGTTGTGATGTTCAATTGTGGCTGATGAAATGTTGCCTAAGTATATTATAAGGCCCAAATATGGTTCATCTAGTGGGCCACTAGTGTGGTGTTTTGGTAATTAAGCCAAACTATGCAATTTATCAATATTTAATCTAATTTAATCATACCAAATCAGTTTTCAGATAAATATACCATAAAATCCTATAAATTCTAACAAACACAGAACATTAATCAATTTCAGATTCGGTCGCCGATAAGGCCTTCAATTTGTAGTTTAAACAAAAAAACACAAACAGATCAATTAACAATCAACAGATAGAAAATGCATTTAAACAGATACAGTCAACCAATCAGTTTCAGATTTCAGTCAATCAGTTCAGTATTTCAATTACTTCAGTTATCAATCATAACCAGTCTCAGTTTAGCAGTAATCGGTAGTTTATCAGTAAACAGTGACGAGGGTTGTTACAAACACCCTCAGAATTGCTTTGTAGCATTATTAAAGATGAAAAATGAAATTTCAATTATCCAAAGTCCCAGTCCGAGTTTCTGCCTGAATTAATGCACCATAAACTATTATATGATTTATTTGTCTCATAAAGTTTCATTCCTTTTATCATAACCAGTAATTTTTAGTATTAAAAGGGGGGTGTATGTGGCTTCCTAAAATATTATATGATTTTTTTTTTTAATTGGTGAAAAGTTTTTTTGATAGGTGTATATGGCATAAAGTCTAATTATTTATTTGTTTTGCTTGTAATAACTTGATTAATAAAATATACACGTGACAAATACAAACTATTATTTTAAATGACTTTTTTTCTTCTTTTATTTTTATTTTTATTTTTCATCTATACTTTTTTCTCTTTCTCACAAATTGCCTATCGTTGCCGCTACCCATCTCCGTTTCTAGCAATTTGTCAAAAAAGTTGCCAAAAAACTTACAATTGTTGGAAAAGTAGCTAACAATGGACGACAGACAAATGGACACGTAAACAGATTATGTGGACATAGGTGGATAGATAGGTGAACACGTGGACAGATAACTAGACAAGTGGACCTATAGATTGACAGATACACTACGCCAAAACAGGGCATTAACGGCGGTTTCTTTAACGACGGTAACGAAAACCGCCGTTAAAGGTACTATTAACGGCAGTAACGAAAACCGCCGTTAATACCGCCGCTAATTTATCATTAGCGGCGGTTTCGTTACCGCTGTTAAAAAAATCGCCACTAAAGTGTCTTTAACGACGGTAATGAAACCCTCTATTAACGGCGGTAACAAAACCGCCGCTAATGTCCGCCTTTAACGGCGGTAACAAAACCGCTGCTAATGCCCAATCATTACCGCCGTTAATGACGGCGGTCTTTGCCGGCGGAGCTCCGGCGAAACTTCGGCGTGCTCCAGCGAAACTCCGGCGAAACCATCTACAATAAAGTAAAAGTAATGTTTAAATATTTATTTAGGGAATATATTTCATGAAGAGTGGCTACGGCAGAGTGGTTGGTGTGGGTGGATGAGAGGTCTTGGGTTCAAAACTTGGGGAGTGCAAGAAGAAAGAATTAATTTTTGAAAAAATCTGAACCTATTTACGGCGGTAAAAAACCGTCGTTTTTGGTCCTATATTACCGCCATTTTTGGTCGACTTTTAACGACGGTAATTTATCCTTTTACGACCGTTGTACTTTTTCCAACACGCGCATAAACGACGGTAACGAAACCGCCGTTAATACCGCTGTTAAAGGTTTTAACGGCGGTTTTACAGCCTTTAACGGCGGTAAAAAAACGCCACTAAAGCCCAATTTTTGCGTAGTGATAATTAAGGATACTATACTCTTTCAAATTGTTATTGTCCTTATGGATTAAAAATAATAGAGTTTAAGGCAATTTCCCTAAGGATGTGTCTAGATATAGATTTGGGCAGGAATCACTCTTTTTTTTCTTTTCTTTTTTTTCCCTTTCTAAATTCCTATCCAAATTCACATACGATTTAAAATTTTGAAAATTAGACTCTTGAGCACATTATATATATACTAGAAGTAATTGCACACGCAACGCGTGCACATATGATCATTTTGTTTCAGAAAAATAAGATTGTAAATTGTATGATTGAATTCAAAATTTGAAAATAGAAAATGTAATTAGAAAAAAAAAAAAAAAAAAACACTGAATTTAAGACTTACCCACGTAATTGCTATAGAGGTATTTGAGAAAACAAAAAAAAAAATGAAATAGAAACACCAAGTCTCATCTTGACATATATAAATATAGTAGTATTGATAAGTACAACATTGAGTGAAGTTAGAGCAGTCCCCAACCATATCTGGCTGATTCATGCTGCATGAGTAAAATGGGAAACACGTCCGATACAAGCGTGTTTTGTCTACATATCAGTGGAAAATGCATCATCAAATTCTTGATACAATTATTCATCCTCTCTTAGAAACGTGGGATAATATAATTAAATTAAAGAAAAGTGTCAATATGCACAACCTTCAAAAAGTACATATATAGTGGGTATTAGAGAAGAAAAACAAAAGGTATTAATGTGATAAAAAGAAATGGCAAATTATATTAAATCTCTCAAATTATCGACTATTTACATTTTAACGTTTTAAATCTAACAATTATCTCTTTCATACTATTTGAATTTGATATTAAATTTTTCTGTAGACATCTATTAGATATTTGGTTGAAAAATTGTCAAGTGTTGTATACATGATAATTATATTAAATTTTTACTAAACATAAAATAGGATAATTTGGTCATAAAATTTAATATAATTATCATGTGTACAACACTTGATAATTTTTCATCTAAATATCTAATAGATGACTAAGAGAAGGGTTTAATGTTCAAAGTCAAATAGTTTGAGGGGGTAATTATTGGGTTTAAAATATTAGGGGGTTAAAGTGTAAATAATAGATAGTTTGAGAGGGTTTAATATAATTTGCCCTAAAAAAAATATAAGATAGAGTTCTGACTATATTCTATTTATACATAACATTATAAAGAGAACACTGAAGTTGGTATTTATGTCACACTTTTTTGATTTTCTCAAAACATTCCTAAGCAATTAGGTGGGCACTTATGCTCTAAATTATTATTATTATTTTCAAATCTTTCGACTTGTAATTTTATATTTTGAATTTAATTACACAGTTTATCTTATTTTTCTAAAATGAAATGATTATATATACACGCACCACCTAGTTAAATCATATGCAAGGGAAACTAGGGAATTTATTTAATTGGGACGCAAAAATTAATTTGCCTTGATTTGATTGGATAACAATTGCAGTAATAATTTTTTAGGAAAAACCAAAAAAAGAAAAAGAAAAAGTATGATGGGGATTTGAACTAGGAGGGTTTTTTTTCTTCTTCCAAACGTTTAAAAAAAATCAAACTATTTACAAAAATAACACAATTTTTAAATTATTTAGCAAATTAATCCACTTTTTGAAATCGCATTTTCAAAATGCAATTTCATGACAAAATCGCATCTTCAAAATGCACTTTCATGGTGACATGGCCACCTAAGGGTGTTAACGTGAGCATGTTAAAATCGCATTATAAAAACACAAGTTTACTTTGAAGTTGCATTTTCAAAACGCAATTTCAACCTTGACAAGAAATTTTACTTTTACAATGCAATTTCAACATGGTGTGTGTACATTTTGAATATGGTATTTCATTTTGAAGATGTGATTTCAACATAATGTTGATATTGCATTCTAAAAAAGAGATTTCAGTTAAATCGCATTTTAAGTGAATTTTCAAGAAATCATAATTTAGGAAATACGATTTTTTGGAATCACAATTTCAAAATACAAAATAAAAATGATTGGTTTAATTTTAGAATATATTTTATTATTATTATTATTCTTTTATGAAATAAAAATTAGTTTGACACAAATAAACATCAAAAGTTAATTTCTGAATTTTAAAAAATTATTTGTCCTCTTAGAAAAGATAAAATCTTGTGAAAGTAATGAGTGTTTTTATTTTTCATTTTTTTACTAAATTAGTTTCAAGGTTTTTTTTTTCAAAAAAAAAATTTAGAAATTAAATTCACAAAACGAAACCAACGGAGTTGGTAAGCAATTCCATGTTGCAAAATATTTAATATAGCAAAATTTTATTCAGTACATAAATATGATTTCATTAACATATACACGATTTCATTAAATAGTTAAGATAACAAACTTTTTTATTTTTTATTTTTATGTAATGAAATCGTATGAATTTGGATTATGTACTAATGCAAGTTTGCTATATTAGCTATTTTTCAACATAGAATTACATCTTGAAATTGTAATTTCATTATTTTGCTTTTTAAATTGTGATTCGGTAAAATCGTGTTTCCTAAATTAGGATTTCTTGAAAATCAATTTAACTAACATCTCATTTTCAAAATGACATACCCAATCTTATGTTGAAATCACGGCCCAAAATGAGTATTGAAATATCATTTTTGCATTAATGTTGAAATTATGTTTTAAAAATGGAGTTTCAAGGCAGTGTTAAAATTGCATTTTCAAAATGCAACTTTAAGGTTTGTATTTTCAAAATGCAATTTCAATATAGTCACATTGGCAACTTTATGTGGCCAGTCACCATGAAAGTGTATTTTGTATTTTGAAGATGTGATTTTATCATAAAATTGCATTTTGAAGACGCAATTTTAAAAAGTTAATTTGTTAAATAGTTTGAAAAGTATATTATTTCTATACATTGTTTAATTTTTTAGAATATTATGAAGAAAAAAAAAACTCTTGGAACTAGGGGTCAGAATTCCTGACATGACAATGTGACACGACTCAAACCATACACAAAGTTAGGGAGTTAGGGTTGAGCATTATCCAACATGAACATGTATATGACATGACGCGTGAATCTCGTATGAACCTATGAAATCTGATAATGACGTGTAACCCGTTTATTTTAACATGTAACCCGTTAACACAAACACGACCCACGACCCGAAAATGGCCTAATTACGACCTGTGTAACTTTATATATAGATAGATATTTATATTAATTAATTGAATATATAACACGACCTTTTTTGTTTTCTTGATTTTTTTTTCTTGTTCTTTTCTTCCAAACAAGATTTTCATGTTTGCTTCTCTTTCTCTCAAACAGGTTTTTTGTTGGATCAATCGTGTCGTATCATGTCGTATCATGATAAATAAATAGGATTATAAATTAATTGTGTCAATCGTGTCACTTATAGGTTGACACGATTATTAACAGATTGTGTTAATATTTACATATATGACATATTTATTAAACATGTCGTGTTCATATTCATACTTTCGACACACAAAGCTAATATGACACGACACAACACGACATCCACCCTTACTAAGAATTGACTATAAACCAAAGAAGAGAGAGTGTCAAACGCATCCATTGAAGCCATGATGATTTAATCCAGCTGAAAAGTTTGTCATTCTTATTCACATTCTAATAACTTGACCAAATTGTGGTGGTGTTTGGTGTAGCTGTTAAAACAGATTATAGATTATAGCTTAACAGATTATAGATTATGACTTTAATCAGAAGCGGTTAATCTGTTTGGTATAGCTGTTGGATTATAGATTTAAGTTGCTGAGTAGTGTTTGTTAAATAAGCTGTGAAGTAGCTTTTTCAATTAATTTTTATTTTTTATCATTCACTATTTGTCTACATTTTTCATAAAAAATAATAATAATATTTAATAGTCCATTTGAGTCTTTTTCTATTTTTAAAAAAATAAAAAATAAAAAAATCTAAGAGTATAACCGTGAATTAACATGTCCACAGCAGAAGCTGATAATCAGAAGCAAGGGGTGAGCAGCTTCTCAGAATCAGCTTTTTTGACTTAAAATAAGTTGTTAGAATTAGAAGCTGTTTGAAATAAGTTTAACCAAATAGTCCAAAATAACTTTTTAAAAGCCAAAAGCCATAAGTTGGCTTAAAAAAGCTGCACCAAACACCCCCTGTATATTGGTGGAACAGTTTAAAAAAAAATTGCATTATATATATATATATATATAAATTGTGTAAATCTTACAAAGGGCCAAAAAAAAAAAATGTATTAAACACTGAAAAAAAAAACTTACACCAAACACAAGAAAACTCTTGTACATACCACTAATTTGAGATTTCCATAAATAGTTACTTTCAATAATTTAGGAGGCTTTTGTCAGTTGCCAAAAGTCTCAAAACAATAAACATTAGCAGATGAAAGCCACCTGAAACAATACTATTTGTTGTCATTGTATTTTCTCTATCATCAAAAGTGATAAAGATTCTGAAACAAGATTGATGTGCACTCCTCAACTCTTCACATCCGCTGATGTATAAAGGCAAAAACCATGTTGGAAATATTTAGACATTATCATCGAATTTTCAAGGGATTCAGGCTCATAAGGGTAAATTACACTGACACCTTAAGAGTTATGTTTATTACAATTTCTCCTTTATCTTTTGAAAATTATATTTCTCTTCTTGAGATTTAAAGTTTTATTACAAATTTTTTTTCTCAGTAATTTAATTTTTTTAAATAGCAATTTTTCCCTCACTAGATAAATTACATTGACACCCTTCACATTTTAGAAATTACAATCCCCTCTCTAAAATTTAAAGTAGCATTACCAATTGCACTCTCGGTTAGTATTAGTTGGAAAAAAAATTAATTGAAGAAAAAACTAATTGGAAAAAAAATCATTGAAAAAAAATTAATTGAAAAAAAATTTTGTTAGTAAAATTTTTAAATTTCTGTTTAAAAACCCAACGTAGACTCATTTTTTTAATTTATGCTTTTTCCTCAAATTTACAAACTGTGACAACTATTTATAAACTAAAAAAATTATCAAACAAGTTTTTATGACAGTTTTTAAAAATTTTGTAAATATAAATTGAAAACTGAAAACGAAATGGTTACCAAACAGGTTTCAGATGGTAAAAATGTCGTAAAATTAACAAATAATTAAATAAGTTACCAACGTAAGAAATGACTTATCAAAACATTCTTAGGCTATGTATAGTTTGATTTTTAGAAATTTTTTAAAAAATTAAAAATTCATTTGGTTAAGAAATAAAAAATAAAAAATAATTATCATTTTTATATAATTTTTGTCTTGCGAGTGGTTAGAAATAATTTTTTACAAATTAAATTGAAATAGCCATACGTATGTATATAACATGTCCAAAAGTTAAAATGATAATTATTTTTTACCCTTAAATGATAATTATTTTTTATTTTTTATTTCTTAACCAAATTAATTTTTAATTTTAAAAAAATTCTAAAAATCAAACCATACATAGTCTAAGAATCTTTTGATAAGTTATTTCTTACGTTGGTAACTTATTTAATTATTTGTTAATTTTACGACATTTTTACCATCTGAGGCCTGTTTGGTAACCATTTCGTTTTCAGTTTTCAATTTATATTTACAAAATTTTTAAAAACTGTCATAAAAATTTGTTTGATAATTTTTTTTGTTTATAAATTGTTGTCTCAGTTTTTAAAATTGAGGAAAAAACGTAAATTCAAAAAATGAGTTTACGTTGGTTTTTAAACAGAAATTTAAAAATTTTACTAACAAAAAATTTTTTCAATTAATTTTTTTTCCAAATAATTTTTTTCCCAATTAATTTTTTTTTTTTCAATGAATTTTTTTTCCAACTAATACTAACCAAGGGGGCAATTGGTAATGCTATTTTAAACCTTAGAGAGGGGATTATAATTTCTAAAATGTGAGGGGTGTCAATATAATTTATCTAGTAAAAGTAAAATTGGTATTTAAAAAAATTAAATTACTGAGACAAAAATCTATAGTAAAATTTTAAATCTCAAAGATAAAGATGTAATTTTTAAAAAGTGAGAGAAAAATTATAATAAATATAATTCTCAGAAGGCATGCGTGTAATTGCCCTACAAAGACAAACATGTTAATGTCTGTCTTGTCTGTAAAAGGAATCTTTGGCGCTGTTTGGGAAGTGGCTAAAGAGGCTATTATAGCCTAAAAAAAATTTTTAGCTAAAAAGCCACTTTTGCAAACTTTTTCAAAAAAAAAAAAAAAAAAAAAAAAAAGGATTGCACAGCCTACACGGTCAGCTTTGTCACTTGTTCCATCAATGAACATTTTACGATTTTACCCCTTCATAGCAATTTAAAAAAATATTTTTTTAGGGACAAATTTGTCATTTTAATTTCAAACATCATTTCAACACATTTTTTAATACAACAATTCAAATAAAATCCATCTCATCTTCCCAAACACAAAAACTAAAATAACCTACTAAAATAACCAAAAAGCCAAATAGCCTACTAAAATAGCCACTTCCCCAACGAGGCCTTTGTAAACATTCAATTATTCGTCGGAACTATTTCTAAGACCACATATTTCACATATTTGTGTGGGTTCGTCATATTAAATAATTTGTCATCTGTGACATGCATATACTATTATTTATCTACTATGTATCTATTGTTAGTATTTTTTCATAAAAAAAAAAAGAAAAATATATAAAATGAATTAAATAAAAATTACAAAACAATTATTATTATTATTATTATTTAATAATGAAATATACAATAAATTATAGAACTAAAAAACACAAGAATGAACTAGATTACACCATGGAACATATTACAAGATGGATTCAAATAGACATATAAAACAATATACGAGAAATTATTTGAATTTAAAACTTTGAAGAACAAAAGATAAATGATGCAAACCGAAAATTGTGTGATATCACAGTTTCCTTAAAATAGATTCACTGCCTCCCGATGGATGCTAGAGGTATGCCGGCGTCTGTCTCCCAGTATACGATGGTATACGACGGTCGAAATCAGCTAATGCAGAAGCACCTTCTGAATAGCTTCGGCGAACTTGATAATAGTTGCACTCTCTCTAACATGAACCAAAGAAGGGGCTAGCAAAAGAAGATAGGAAAATTTTTCTTTGGTGGAAAAAAAAACATCTCTAACTTTTTATCTCAAAACAGCATTTCTATTTTCTATCAAAAATCTCTCCAAAATTATTCTTACAAGTTAGAGGGGAAAGGCTCTATTTATACAAGCAGGGGAATTCCTAGCCATGTAGGCTATACATTAATAGGGCTATCAAATGCCATTAATCAAGGCCATCAACTCTAGCCATTAGGGCTAGAGTTACAAAGGTTGAAATCTTATGGCCACTAATATGGTCTTCAACTCCATCATCAAATGATGAGAGTTACAAAGGTCTAAACCTTTCATGTGCTTAAAATATACAAATAAATATGCATATAATGATGGTTGAATAAACCAACTAGATGGGTCATAAAATGGATACTAATGTTGGGTTACAACTTGATCCAAGCCCAATTCTCAAACACTTGCACAAACTAAGCCCAGTATAACTCAGCCCAAAGTTTAAGACTAGGTCGAAGTCCAAGTCTAAGACCAAACCCAGCATATGCACAAGTACAAGTCTAGGCCCAGTCCAAACCAAGACTAAGTCCAAATTTAAACCCAACTTTATTGATGCCCATTTTATGAGACAATTCTTATTCACAACTCAATGTTGCGGCTCATTATTTTTGTATTGCAATCTTCTCACTTAAGAAAATACAAAACCACTCAGACCCACTTCAACCGACGGTTGGGTCCCACTTTAATTTCGAATTAAAGTTGTCGAAAACCTATTATTTTCCAACAATCCCTTACATGAATAAAATTGGCCGAATAAAGAAAACGGACAACGCTTAACAAGACTCGGAGAGAGAGCACACAGAATAACCCTACATCAGAAAAGATAGTTGTTGGCCTTGAACTTTTCGTAGTGAAAGCCTATCGAATTTACTAGCTGACTAGTGAACGTGATGTCTTGAACTTTCTTGTCGTTTGTGTGAATTGAGACAATAGACCTCACACAAGAGTTACTCCAACCATTATTCTTGTTCTCACTGGTGTGTCCGGTTTGGCCCTGGAACACTAGCCTAGTTCAGTGAGTGTTTTTAAAGAATTCAGCCTTATTAATTCTTAAAGAAGCGGCCCCACTTTGCACTCACATAGGTGACTTACATAAGGTATCTCTCTATACCACGGTTGACTATTCACAACACTTAGGTCATTAAAAGTATCAGCTTAACCTCCCACCCCATAAGGTATCACTGCATAAAGGAATGGGCTCCATATTTACCTCTACAGTGACTCATCCGTTACACGCAATTAAGTTGTCCCTTTGAATCTAGATCTTGGGATCTCCAGTCAATTAAGTTGGGTTTTCCATTCCGGTAGCATTCGCTAAAGGCCTTAACTCCATTCCTCTTGACGACTACTTACTAACTCTCGATTTAACCCTTACGTTAACGGATCCGTAATATTGTCCTTAAACTATATATAGTGTATAGTGACAACACACGAGAGTAATCGCTGTATGGAACTATGCCTTTGACGAAAATGTCTAGATCTTCAATCTGTGCCTTACCAATACTTGATTGGTTGTCGTAAAGTATACAAAATTGCTAACACAATATTCGATCAACATAGAATATCCTTAAGAAAACGGAAAAGCCATTCAACTACTTTGGTATCTTTATCTAAATCACTGAACTCCGATTCCACCATTGATCTCGTGATACACATCGGAAGATTTCCAAGACACAATTGCACCTCCAATAGTGAAAACAAATCCACTAATGGATTCATAGTCTTTGTATCAGATATCCAGTAGGCGCCTTTGTACCCTTCTAGTATAACTGGATATCAAGTGTTATGCAACCTAAAATCCTAGGTGTAGTGTAAACAATCCAACACCCACATAATGCCCTTTCAATGAGTAGCATTAGGATTACTCATGTATCTACTAAGCCTACTAAATGAGTACACAATGAGTAGCATTAGAATTACTTGTGTCTCAAAAAAGGATGCAAAGGAAGGAAGGAAGAAACTAACTCAGTAAGCAATGTTTTGTTCTGTAATATTTATCTATGTGGATGCTATTAGCTTTTGTGAGAGTAATTACAAATAATGTTTGTGTAATTTGTAATTTCTCTTTTGAAGTAATCCTAGCAATTTCTGTTTGTAACATAATTCTATTCAACTGGGTATTATAAAGAAAAATAAAGTTATGTTATATTGTAGTGTTAGTTATAATTCAAACTAGGTTTTTTTTTTTTAATTTTTTATTATGATTGAATGTGGTATGAAAAATATCATTTTAGCATTGGCTATAACTTATAGTGATTTTTTGTTATGACTCAAAGTAATCTTTTTTGTTATGATACCAAATTGTGTTGATTATGATTTATAGCATAGCCTTTTTAGTTGGGATTCATCACAATGTAGTGTAAGGTAATGTGACTTTGTTTTCATAAAGTAGGCGCAAAATAATCTTTAGTTATCTAATCACATAAGATAGGATTATCAATACCACACCCTCACGGGCAAGCTAATCCCACCGTTTTGGAGAATCCATAGTCCCATGTCATTCTGCAAAACCAAACATGATTTATGTATAACCCACTAAATTTTTACAAAAGATAAAATAGTATAATTTGATCATAAAATTTAATATCATCATCATGTGCACAATATTTAATAATTTTTCATCTAAAATATTTAACAAATGACTAACAGAAGGACTTAACCCTCAAATTCAAATAGTTTGAGGGGTAATATCATCTTCACGTTCTCTAGTAGTAT
The DNA here is from genome assembly GCF_055761805.1 of Camellia sinensis. Lineage (NCBI taxonomy): Eukaryota > Viridiplantae > Streptophyta > Magnoliopsida > Ericales > Theaceae > Camellia > Camellia sinensis. Next base: position 24,269,111 of record NC_138966.1, read on the forward strand.
TGATAGATACAACATTGAGTGAAGTTAGAGCAATCCCCAACCATATCTGGCTGATTCATGCTGCATATCTGGCTGATTCATGCTGCATGAGTAAAATGGGAAACACGTCCAATACAAGTGTGTGTTGTCCACATATCAGCGGAAAATGCATCATCAAATTCTTTATAGAATTGTTCATCCTCTCTTAGAGACATGGGATAATTTAATTAAATTAAAGAAAAGTGCCAATATGCACAACCTTCAAAAAGTACATATATATATATATATATAGTGGGTATTAGAGAAGAAAAGTGTCAACAATGGTATTATTGTGATAAAAGAAAGGGCAAATTATATTAAACTCTCTCAAACTATCAACTATTTACACTTTATTTTTTAATGTTTTAAATTCAACAATTACTGTAGGACAATTTTCACTGTATTTAAATTAATTAAATTTTGTTGTGTACTAAAGAAATAAAAGAAATGAGAGAATTTGTTTGATTACAAAAATCAAACTCGAAATAAAAAATAAAAATAAATAAAAACAGATTTTATTTTGTTACAAAAATAAAATTAAAATATGATTTAAATAAATAATAAAAGACTGAAAATAAATTAAATAACTTACTTGATTTAATTTCTTCGAATTATAATCTGATCAAGTCCAGTGTTTGACATTGTATCCTTAAGACAGATTCGTCCTCTCCACGGTGCTTTTAGAAATTGAACGTCTATCTCTTAGGATGAAATGATTTACTACAAACAATAGCAGTACTACAAATTGTTTGCCTTACGAACACACTAAGTGTTTACACTCTTTCTTTCAGAAAATAAATGCAGCAAAATGCAGAGATTTATAGCAGAGGATGGAGTACGAAAATTAGAGTAAAATCCAAATGGGAGGCTAGTCTATTTATAGATGTAAAGATGGCTATTGGTTTTGAATTGAACAGGTATGAAACCTGTTGGTTTTAAATTCAAACAGATTTTGAATCTGTTGGGTTATATATCAAACAGATAACAAAACGGGAAGGGCCATGTTTGGGTGTGCAATAATACCAGACTGGTTTATTTCGGGAAGAGCCCTGTTTGGATATACAGTAAAACCAAACCAGTTTAATTTTGAATTATGGATTTTATTTTACCAAAAAAAGAAATTAAATTCAAATATTTTTGGCCTAAAAAGATTAGTATTGGGCAGAACAAGCCCAACGCAACCTCACACCATGCACCCGCGCCCAAGCCCAACCCAGCCCAGCCCGCCCGACCGGACGGACGGACGGCGGCGGCGGCGCGCACGCGTGTATGTGGTGATTTTTGGGTCCAATGGGTCTAGCCCATTTTGCCCATAACCTCTCCCTCTAAAACACTAAGGTACCCCTTGGGGCACACCCCAAGTACCAAACCCAAGCCTTATAAACCCTTTCAAAACCTCCCACCAAATCAATGTGGGACAAGCCATTTTACAACCTTAAGGAATTTCCACCAAAAACTCCATTTCCATGAAGCACACTTTGGCTTCAATTTCCCATTCACTCAGTAATGGTTTTGAGCAACCAAATATACCATGTGAATCACAATGCGGCATAGAACGCGTTACCACTTTGACCCGTGAAAATCGACGCACGGGGCCCACCTAAAAAATATGCCAAACTTAGGAAAAATTTTTTGGTTTTATCCAGAATTTTATAACCATTTCTAACAATCCCCCACATGAATGGAATTTGATAACAACGGAAATGCAACAATATACAGATTTATCGAAAGAGTATAAGTCGAAAATATCTTGCATCAGGATAGGTAGATTTCGGCCTTGAACCTTCCCTAGTGATAACCTATCGGACTTACTGGCTAACCAATGGACACGATGCCTTGAATTGTTCAGCCGTTTGTGTAAGCCAAGTCAATAGATTTCACACAAAATATCTTCTAACACATCGTGGTTCTCACTGTTGTGTTCGTTTTTGGCCTTGAACGCGCCTGGTTTTCATAAGTGTTTCTAGAGAATTTAGCCTCTTCATTCTCATAGAACCGGCCCCAGTTCAACACTCATATAGGTGATTCTTATTGTGAGTATTTCCTTATACTCGTCTTGATTTATGCCTCAATCAAGATATAAGTAATCATTAAAAGCAAAGCTTATCCTTATACCCCTGCATACAACATATGTTGCAGATATCACTCTCACCATAGGAATGGGTAAGAAATTTTTAATCCCTTGGTGATTTCTGGCGAGCCATACATAACTTAGTTGTCCCTTTGAACTTAGTTCTTGGGATCTCCAGTCATATAAGTAGGGTTACCATTATGACGACTCTTATGTAATAGGTTTTAATCCCATCCCCTTCGATGAACTATACACTAGCTCTTTTGTCAAACTTTTTGTTAACGGATCCGCAATATTCTCTTTAGATTTTATATAATCTATTGAGATTATTCCGTTTGACAACAATTGCCTTACGGTATTATGTCGACGACAAATATGTCGTGACTTACCGTTATACATATGATTCTGTGCCCTACCTATTGCAGATTGACTATCACAATGAATGCAAATAGCTGGCACAGGTTTTGGCCACATTGGAATGTCTTCTAAGAAGTGACGAAGCCATTCTGCTTCTTCTCCTGCTTTGTCCAAAGCAATGAACTTGGATTCCATTGTGGATCGTGTGATGCATGTTTGTTTTGTGGATTTCCAAGAAACAGCAGCGCCTCCTAGAGTAAAGACATATCCACTAGTGGATCTTGAATCTTTAGTATCCGATATCCAATTAGCATCAAAATAACCTTCAAGTACTGCTGGATATCGAGTAAAGTTCAAACCATGATCACGGGTGAATCTTAGATATCTAAGAACCCGAATGATCGTTTTCCAATGGTCTTCTCCGAGGGTACTAGTGTACCTACTCAATTTACTGATAGCATAAACTATATCAGGACGAGTACAATTCATTAGGTACATTAGGCTTCCAATGATTTGGGAGTATTTTAACTGAGACATTGCATCACCTTTATTTTTCGATAAATAAAGGTTGACGTCTACAGGTGTTCTAGCTAAATTCATATCATCCTTGATAAATTTACCAAGAATTTTCTCAATATAATGCGATTGAGATAATGCATATCCGTCAGATTTTTTAGTAATTTTCATTCCTAATATAACATCTGCGACCCCCATATCTTTCATATCAAATCTTTTGTTAAGCATTTGCTTAGTTGATTTGATCATGTTTTGACTGCTTCTAATGATAAGCATGTCATCCACACAAAGACAAACTATGACATATGCTTGGTCAGTGTTTTTAACATAGACGCATTTGTCACATTCATTATCTTAAACCCATTAGTAAGCATTGCATGATTAAATTTTTCATGCCATTGCTTAGGTGCTTATTTTAATCCATAAAGGGATTTTATAAGTCGACAAACTTTCTTTTCTTGCCCTGATACTACAAACCCTTCGGGTTGCTCCATATAGATCTCTTCATTTAGATCACCGTTTAAGAAAGCTGTCTTAACATCCATTTGATGTATTTCTAAATTAAACAACGCTGCTATAGAAATAAGCATGTGAATAGATGTTATTCTTGTCACAGGGGAATATGTGTCAAAATAGTCCAGACCTTCCTTTTGTCTGTAACCTTTAACTACAAGTCTTGCTTTATACTTGTCAATTGAACCATCTGCTTTCATTTTTCTCTTGAATATCCATTTATATCCAAGACGTTTAGAACCTGGTGGAAGATCCACTAATTCCCAAGTATGATTTTGCATAATGGATTCAATTTCATTATTAACAGCCTCTTTTCACAAAGGTGCTTCAGGCCCTGTCATTGCTGCCTTAAAGCTTTGAGGTTCATTTTCTAACAGGTATGTCAGAAAATCTAGACCAAAGGATTTTGATGTTCTCGCTCTCTTACTTCATCTTGGTTCATCATCAGTTAAATCCTGTTGATCGAGACTATTACTAGTCTCTTGTGTTTGATTGTCATTAGTCTCTTGACTTTGTGTACAATCATAAGTTCTTTTCTGTGAACTTAATTCCTATCCTTTCTTGTAAAGAAAGACATGTTCAAAAAACACAGCATTCTTTGACTCTATAATAGTGTTCACATTTATATCAGGTATTTCTGATTTATAAACACACAGTCTACTGTTTTTGGTCTAATCTTAGTCTTTTTAGGAACAGGAACTTCAACTTTAACTTTCGCCAAACACCCCCACACTTTTAAGTATTTGTATGAAGGTAGTCGACCTTTCCACAATTCATAAGGAGTGCTATTGGTTTCCTTATGGGGTATTCTGTGAAGAACAAAATTAACAGACAATATTGCTTCCCCCCCCCCCCCACAAGTTCTGTGGTAAGCTTGAATTTAGTAACATGACATTCATCATTTGTTGTCTATGATGTGCTGGATTCAGAAATTTCAAATCATGATTCATAAATTTCAAATGAAAAATCCAAAATAATTATGACTACACAAATTAGAATTAAAGTTTTGACAAAATCATATCCTCATAAAATTTTTTCCTAAGAATCAAACAATTCAAAAACCCATTTGATTGTATACATTCTTACAACTCAATAACAAATAAATGTCACTGTCATAAAAATATTTGTGACAGAAGAAAATTAAATTATCTCAACTAATGCAAGAGATACACCCCCATATTAATAAAATGGTTCATGGTTTAACAAATTCTACTACGCAAGTAAAATAATTATTAATGACATCTCATGTCACATAATTCAAAATAAACTAAAAATCAATATAAAAGATTTCTGAAATTTACTTTCCAATTAAATGGAACGATATAACTATATACATCTTCATGTTTAAATTTCTCTGGTGTTTAAACACCCATTCAAAATTGATTGGAAAAACTCAAATTAATCAACATATCAATTTAACATTCCAAATCACATGAAATTTTTGTTAAGAAATAACTTGAGTTGACATCATACATGCATATCAAACGCATCAACTAAAAAAAAAATGAATTAACAAAATAAATTAATCATGCATGATCCCAAAACTTGCATCATGAAATAAAAAGATTCTCAACTCATAAATAAAATTCAATGCATTTTGAATTTTAAACTTCAAAATGACAAAACATACCTTCATTTAATCAGTTTGATTTGTACATAAATAAACTAATTAAATATGCATTCAAATGTTCTTGTGAATATATATATTTTCCGAATCGCGTGCAGAAACTATTCACGACTATGGATCCACACACAGAAAATAAAGAATGATTCAGAAAAATAAAGAAAATAATCCTGCCACAAAGGTTTCTTCGTAATAAAAATGAAATTAGTTTGTAAAACTAATATTTTATTCTAGAAACAAATTCTACCATGTATACTCATAATGAACTATGATAAAGTCAAAAGAATTAACACCTTTTCACAAAATGTTCAAAATTAAGTGATCTTATAAACGAAATCGTAAGTCACGTACAAAATTTACAGATTGTGACCGATACACAAAGTTACATGATTGATTAACAAAATTAATTTTCTAGTTACTAAAACCAGAAAATAAATTATAATACAAAATAATTTTATTTTCTATGTTACTAAAACTAGAAAATAAAATACCACAAATTAATTTTCTTGTTACTAAAACCAGAAAACAAATTATAACACAAAATAATTTTATTTTTCTTGTTACTAAAACTAGAAAAATAAAATACCGAAATAATATCTGATTACAAAAATCAGAAAAAACACAAAATAATTTTATTTTCCTTGTTACTAAAACTATAAAAATAAAATTCCAAGATAATTTTCTATAACACAAAATAATATTCTGCAATTGTTAATGATACCAGTATATTACTACTAGTTGTCAAAGAAAAGAGACAGTATATTACTACTATCTGTCAAATAGCATAAATGACTATTTGTTTTTCCAACCAGAATATTACTTTGAAAACATAGAAAATTAAATACAATGAAGATACCAAAAATAGTCTGTCTTACGATTGTAGGACAATCTTCACTGTATTTAAATTAATTAAATTTTGTTGTGTACTAAACAACAACCAGAATATAAAGAAATAAAGGAAATGAGAGAATTTGTTTGATTACAAAAATCAAACTCGAAATAAAAAATAAAAATAAATAAAAATAGATTTTATTTTGTTACAAAAATAAAATTAAAATCTGATTTAAATAAATAATAAAAGACTGGAAATAAATTAAATAACTTACTTGATTTAATTTCTTCGAATTATAATATGATCAAGTCCAGTGTTTGACACTGTATCCTTAAGACAGATTCGTCCTCTCCACGGTGCTTTCAGAAATTGGACGTTTATCTCCCAGGATGAAATGATTTACTACAAACAATAGCAGCACTACAAATTGTTTGCCTTACGAACACACTAAGTGTTTACACTCTTTCTTTCAGAAAATAAATGCAGCAAAATGCAGAGATTTATAGCAGAGGATGAAGTACGAAAATTAGAGTAAAATCCAAATGGGAGGCTAGTCTATTTATAGATGTAAAGGTGGCTATTGGTTTTGAATTGAACAGGTATAAAACCTGTTGGTTTTAAATTCAAACAGATTTTGAATTTGTTGGGTTATATATCAAACAGATAACAAAACGGGAAGGGCCTTGTTTGGGTGTGCAATAACACCAGACTGGTTTATTTCGGGAATGGCCCTGTTTGGATGTACAGTAAAACCAAACCAGTTTAATTTTGAATTATGGATTTTATTTTACCAAAAAATGAAATTAAATTCAAATAGTTTTGGCCCAAAAAGATTAGTATTGGGTCAAACAAGCCCAACGCAACCTCACACCACGCACCCCAGCCCAGCCCAGCCCAGCCCGACCGGACGGCGACGCGCGCGTGTGGTGATTTTTGGGTCCAATGGGTCTAGCCCATTTTGCCCATAACCTCTCCCTCTAAAACACTAAGGTACCCTTTGGGGCACACCCCAAGTACCAAACCCAAGCCTTATAAACCCTTTCAAAACCTCCCACCAAATCAATGTGGGACAAGTCATTTTACAACCTTAAGGAATTTCCACCAAAAACTCCATTTCCATGGAGCACATTTTGACTTCAATTTCCCATTCACTCAGTAATGGTTTTGAGCAACCAAATATACCATGTGAATCACAACGCGCATAAAACGCGTTACCACTTTGACCCGTGAAAATCGATGCACGGGGCCCACCTAAAAAATAAACCAAACTTAAGAAAAAATTCTGATTTTATTCAAAATTTTATAACCATTTCTAACAATTACTTCCCTCAAACTATTTAAATTTGACATTAAGTTCTTCTACTAGTCATTTATTAGATATTCAATGGGGAGGATAAAGATTGAGACTAATGATGATGGAGGGTGACAAGGGTTTTGTTGTATGGATGATTTAAGGGAATTGGTTTGGCTTGTGATGGTATGAGAGGCTAGAGAACGTGTTGTATTTATAGGCATTTATCCATGGTACGTACTAAAAGAATATCTTGAAATTTTTTTCAAAAATAAATAAAATATATTGACCAAATTCATTCCGAATGTGACCCAAATTTGTATATTTTATTTTTGAGTACAAAAAATAAAAATTATTTCAAAAATAATATGTATGAATCAAATTTGTTTTGAATGTAACCCATACCACACTATATATTTCATTTTTAGAGTATTTGTTAGGTTACTTTTTTAGAGTACATAATTTTTTTGGACAATGATCATCTATTTCCAAATTCTTTCATTTTATGTTCTAATGCATTTTTAATTAGATCACATGAAAATCTCGACATACATAAATCTTGAAGCATATTTAATGATTGAGAATACATTAAAATATAGAAATTAAAATTAAGAACATAGTTTTTTTTTTTTTTAATAATATTATGCATGGATAGGGGGAAGTCAATTGGGGGGGTGGGTGGAAAGAAGAAGTAAGCAAAGTCGGCTTCAAGAGCTGGCACAAGTGGGGAGGGGGACATAAAAGGAGAGGGATGAAGTTTCAAACATGAAGTGGTGTTGATGATGCATATCTTTCCCAATTTAACATTTAGAAAGTCTATAAATCTAACCCCAGAAAAATAAAGTGATCAAAAATTTCTTATTTATTTTCCTGAGATCTTAGACCTACCGTTTAAACTTTGTCATATAATAAAGTACATGGAAATGCATGCATGTGTTGGTTGCACCTTTTCTTTTTCACCGCCATGATAACGCGCACTACAAGAAAAAGCATCTTTGGCGATTAAACTTTTAGTCACCAAGAGTCCATTTTTAATCGCCAAAAGTTGACTTTTTAGTTTCTCCGACTAAATTTTTTAGTCGCCGGTTTTGTCGCGAAAACATGGTCGGGGGAGGTATTGGCGACTAAAAAAGTTTTAGTCGACAAAAAATAGATCTTTAGTGACCAAAGTTTTGGTCGCCAATAGTCAATTACACTTCTTAAAATTATACATTTACCAACCAATCTTTTAGTCGCCAATAGTCAATGAATCGCCGACCAAACCTTTTAGTCGCCAAAACCAACACTTTTGGCGACCAATAATTTTAGTCGCCAAAAGTCGTTCTGTGAAAAAAAAAAAAATACTAACTTTTCTTCTGCTGAGATTCGAACCACCAACCCCCACATTCTAAACCTTAAACAACACACTCTCTTCACTATGCCTCTACAACACCACATGATTATATATGCAACATATATTATTTAGGGAAATTTGGCTATAAATCCCCTTTACCTTCCTTTTATTGTTAAAAGGATTAAGAAAAAAATTATACTTTCTAAACCCCCTCATAATTATAAAATCTTACATAAAGGACAAAATTTATTATTTAAATATTTTATTAAACTATTATACCCTCAACTAAATTTTCTCACCTTCTCCACTCACTCTCTCCCCACCTTCTTTGTCTTTCTCCTCCCTCTCTCCCTTCTCTAACTCCTTCAAGCTTCAGGTCTGGAAGCTTCAGACCTCGCCAACGCCGCCGGCGTCTGATCCTCTTTTGCCGCTCCCTCTGGAATCGAGCTTTGATTCAACAGGTTAACGAGAATCACCAGTCGAAGATGCCTGACAATCTTGTCAAGAACGTTGCCTTAATTTGACAGATCAACAGTAATATATCCAAAGTCATATCTCTCTACTCCGATCTTTCCGTTGATTTCTCCAACATCATTCAGCAACGACGCGCGATCAACAATGACGACCACGTGGAGAAGAGTACTGGTGGAGCCGTTTGGTTATACATATTTTTTTAAACACAGATTTGAGTTTTGAATATATGTATATATATATATATATTTGTGTGTATGAGTGTTGTTGAACACATGTATTCTTTTCATTGAGATTTGTGATTGTTGATTGAGTTTTAGAAGTTTTTCTTCTCAATTAGATATGTTGATTTGTTGATTAATTTGTTTTGTTTTTGTTTGTTTGTTTGTTTGTTTGTTTTATTATTTATTTTTGTTATTTTTTATCTAATTTCATTTGACAGAACCAGAATAAAATTTTACTTTGGTTCTATTGCTTTGTTTTTTGTTTCAGATAATGAGAGTAAAATTTTACTCTTGTTCTATTGTTCTGTTTTTTGTTTGAGAGAATTAGAGTAAAATTTTACTCTAGTATTAGAATGACAGTAAAATTTTACTATCAAGAGGTGGTCATTGCCAAACACTTCAGCCGCCACAAACACTGCCTTCGCTTTTTTACTTTTGTGCAGAGTAACATTTTAATTTTAGCTTCAGAGTCTCACAATTTACTGGTTTTTCATAGTAAAATTTTACTTTTATACAGAGTAAAATTTTACTTTTGTGTAGAGTTTAACATTTTACTAGTTTTTCAGAGTAAAATTTTACTTTTAAACAGAGTAAAATTTTACTTTTAGCTTCAAAGTCTCACAGTTTACTCGTTTTTCAGAGTAAAATTTTACTTTTGTGTAGAGTCTAATATTTTACTAGTTTTTCAGAGTAAAATTTTACTTTTATACGAAGTAAAATTTTACTTTTTGTTTCAGAGTGTAAAATTTTACTTTTATTCAGAGTAAAATTTTACTCTGAAATACACAGTAAAAATGGCTTAATAGGAAAGCTGATAGATATGAGGGTAATATAGTAAAAGAAACAAGTTTTAAAATATTAGGGAGTTTTGAAAGTACTTATATAATTCTTGTCCTTTTGAAAAACAAATTAGATAGTGAGGGGGCTATCACCAAACCCCCCTATTATTTATATAGTATATTGACCCGTATTAATATAAAACTATATATATAAACATAATTATTTTTATTCAATATAATTTATGTAAAAAATAAATTATTTACTAAAAAAAAAAAGAAGACCACTTTTGGCGACTAAATCTATTTATTAGTCGCCAATTCTATACTTTTGGCTACTAATTATTTTTTAGTCGCTAAAAAAATAATTCCCGCCTAAAAATTACCACTTTTGGCGACTAAACTTATTTTTAGTCACCAAAAACCTCCACTTTTGGCGACTAAACTGAATTTTAGTCGCCAATTGTAGACTTTTAGCTACTATATTTTTTTTAGTAGCCAAAAAGCTTCACTTTTGGCTACAAAATTTATTTTTGTCGGTAAAACACGTATAATCGGCGACAAAACTATTTTTTAGTCGCCAAAACCTATAATTTTGGCTACTAAATTTTTTTAGTCGCCAAAAACCTTCATTTTTGGCTACTAAAATTTTTTTAGTCGCTAAAACCCATATAATCGGCGACCAAACTGGTTTTTAGTCGCCAATACATATACATTTGGCTACTAAATTGTTTTAGAGACTTTTGGCTACTAATTTCATTTTAGTCACCCAAAAAACTACTTTCAGCGACGAAAATTTTTTTTTTAGTCACCATTTCTGCTTTTTCTTGTAGTGGCGGATCATTGTTGGTTGAATTTTTAGAATAAAATGAATCATTAGTTAAATTATGAGAGATTTATTAGAAAAAAAATTTTAACTACTTATATCTCAATTAATTCATAATATATTCTTATATTTTAATAAATCTTATTATTTAGACATTTGATTCACCAAATCTTAATTTCCGTATTTAAGAAATTTTATGAATAATTTTACCCTTACTAATATTTTTTAAATGATTAAAAACTTAGTAATATAAATATTCATATTTTACCGTATGAATTTCATACTGTTTTTTAGCAATAATAACTCTTATACCTTGCCTTTAAAGAAGCTTTTTAGATAAAAGAAATGCTAGAAGAAGAGTCTTGAGATTCTTTTCACACATATTTTTTGCAAGCTTTTTTTTTTTCTTGCTTTCATACACTAATGGATGGTACTTAGGCTGTTCTTAGCATTTCCCATTATAGAAATAGAACTCTATTTAACCCTTACATTTCCACTCTCAATGCTTAGCCAAGAAACGCTAACATTCAGACTTATTATTTTAAAATAAAATATCTATTTTAATGATATTTAATTATTGAAATATCATTTAGTATTGATGATAAATTTTATATAAATAGTAATTTTTTTTTTTTTTTTTGTTATTGTAATCTTGTCAATTATTTAAACTTACCCAAAGCTTCATTGAAGTTGTGGTTAATGGTTAATCATTGTTATATGAAAAAAAAAAAACAAAACAAAACAAAACAAAAAATCAAATTTGATTTGAAATTTGTCAAAGATGAATTTTTTTTTTTTTCTTCTCCACCTCCATATGGACCATATTCATAGAAGCTTCTAATATAATATAATATTGTCCTTAAATTTAACTCTTCCTTGCAAGTTGCATCTCTTGGCAAACAAAAGATAATGTAAAAAAAAAAAAAAAAACTGTCATTGTTAGTGTCGTGACAAATCATAGCATTTGATATTGTTTTTATTTTTATTTTTCTATTATCAAAAAAAAAAATGAAACTTATTACCCAAAAACTATTTCAAAAAATTATTTTTGATTTTTTTTTTTTCTAAAAAACACATTTTTCAAGAGTTTTTTTTATGAATATATGAAGAAAAAAATCCCACCAAAATAAAATACAAATGGAAGCTGTTTTCAAACTTTTAATTATTTTTATTTCTAAAAATATGAAATTTAAAATAGCAAACAGGACATAAAAGCATTTCACATTACTAGCCATCTTGTTCTCTCACCCACAGTTCACTATTGACCGTCGGCCTTTCTTGGTTGGATACACATGAGACTTGTTTATTCAAAAAGCATATGTACATTAGATAACATAATGCCTAGCCTATAATGTTTACTCCCAAGAAATTTATTTACTTGTCCCCCATGTGATTTATCACCTAATTACAAGGTTTGAAGACTTGTACTTGTGCTCTGAAAATGATTGAGTCTCATATAAATATAAAAATTTTGTACTAACTTTTACACTGCTTTGTGATTTACATTTGTTTAGATAGGCGTGGATTTCAAATAAATATATTTGACTTTAATTATTTGAGGATAATAACTTAAATTTAGATATGATAATCTACTGTTATGAGTCGGAATTTATGCCCAGTTGCTATCAAGAGGATAATCCATTTCATGCCATATTCCTGCAAACAAAGAACAAGTTCTGGTGGGGTGGTGCACCGAGTGAACCCTCCGAAGATCTAGTTAGTATTCTTTCAATATTGTAAGTCCTTTCTTTCTTGTTCTTTTTTCTCACTTACCCTTACTTCAGGTGCAGATCCTTTATTTATAGGAGTTCCTCCTCCTTGCATTATTGTCCTTAGTTTGAATCAAAAATTGTCAAGTGATACGCACATGATGTTTATATTAAATTTTTACAAAAGATAAAATAGGATAATTTGATCATAAAATTTAATATCATCATCATGTGCACAACACTTGATAATTTTTCATCTAAATATCTAACCGATGACTAACAGAAGGACTTAATGTTCAAATTCAAATAGTTTGAGGGATGTAATTGTTGGGTTTAAAACATTAGAGGGGTAAAGTATAAATGATTGATAGTTTGAGTGGGTTTAATATAATTTTCCCTAAAAGAAATATAAGTAGAGTTGTGACTATGTTCTATTTATATCTATATCTATATCATTATAAAGAGAACACTGAACTTGGTATTTATGTCACATTTTTTTAATTTTCTCAAAACATTCCTAAGCAATTAGGTGGGCACTTATGCTCTAATTAATTTTTTTTCTTCAAATCTTTCAACTTGTAATTTTATATTTTGAATTCAATTATACTGTTTACGATGTTATTTTTCTAAAATAAAATGATTATATGCACAAGCACCGCTTAGTTAAATAATATGCAAGGGATACTAGTGAATTTATTATATTGGGACGCAAAAATTAATTTACCTTGATTTGATTAGATGACAATTGCAGTAATAATTTTTTAGGAAAAACCAAAAACAGAAAAAGTATGATGGGGATTGGAACTAGGAGTTTTTATTTTTATTTTCTAAACATTTTCAAAAATCAAACTATTTACGAAAAGAACATAGTTTTTAAACTATTTAGCAAATTAATCCATTTTTTGAAATCGCATTTTCAAAATGCAATTTCATGACAAAATCGCATCTTCAAAATGCACTTTCATGTTGACATGGCTACCTAAGGGTGCTAACGTGGGCATGTTGAAATCGCATTTTAAAAACACAAGTTTATTTTGAAGTTGAATATTCAAAACACAATTTCTACCTTGACAAGAAATCGTATTTTCAAAATACGATTTCAACATAATATGTGCATTTTGAAAATGATATTTCAATATAATATTTCATTTTGAAGATGTGATTTCAACATAATGTTGATATTGCATTCTAAAAAAAGGATTTTAGTTAAATCACATTTTAAGTAAATTTTCAAGAAATTGTGATTTAGGAAATACGATTTTTTGGAATCACAATTTCAAAATACAAAATAAAAATGATTGGTTTAATTTTAGAATATATTTTTATTATTATTATTTTTTAAGAAATAAAAATTAGTTTGACACAAGTAAACATCAAAAAATAATTTTTGAAATTTTAAAAATTATTTGTGCTCTTAGAAAAGATAAAATCTTGTGAAAGTAATGAGTGATTTTATTTTTCATTTTTTTACTAAATTAGTCTAAAGGTTTTTTTGAAAAAATTTTAGAAATTAAATTCTCAAAACCAAACCAAATGTTGGTGTGCGATTTCATGTTGAAAAATATTTAATATAGCAAAATTTTATTTAGTACATAAATATGATTTCACTAAGTTAACATATATACGATTTCATTAAATAGTTAAGATAACAAACTTTTTAATTTTTTATTTTTATGTAATGAAATCATATGAATTTGGATTATGTAATAATACAAGTTTGCTATATTGACTATTTTTCAACATAGAATTACATCTTGAAATTGTAATTTCATTATTTTGCTTTTTCAAATTGTGATTCGGTAAAATCGTGTATCCTACATTAGAATTTCTTGAAAATCGATTTAACTAAAATCTCATTTTCAAAATGACATACCCAATCTTATGTTTAAATCGCGGCTCAAAATGAGTATTGAAACATCATTTTTGGATTAATGTTGAAATTATGTTTTGAAAATGGAATTTAAAGGCAGTGTTGAAATTGCATTTTAAAAATGCAAGTTTCCTAATGCAACTTTAAAGTAAACTTGCATTTTCAAAATACTATTTCAATATAGTTACATTGGCAACTTTACGTGGCCAGTCACCATGAAAGTGTATTTTGATGATGTGATTTTGTCATAAAATTGCATTTTGAAGACGCAATTTTAAAAAGTTAGTTAATTTGTTAAATAATTTGAAAAGTGTGTTATTTCTGTACATTGTTTAATTTTTTAGAATATTATGAAAAAAAAAAAAAAACTCTTGGAACTAGGGGTGGGAATTCCCAACACGACAAATATAACACGACTCGAACCATACACAAAGTTAACGATTTAGGATTGAGTATTTTTCGATACGAACATGTATATGACACAACCCATGAACCTCGTATTCGATTTGAACCTGTGACATCTGATGATGACATGTGTAACCCATTTATTTTAACATGTAACCTGTTAACATGAACACGGCCCGTGACTCAAAAATAGCCTAATTACGACCTCCGTAACTTTATATATAAATAGATATTTATATTGATTAATTGAATATAGAAAACGACCTTTTTTGTTCTCTTATTTTTTATTTATTTTTTCTTTTTCTTTTCTTCCAAGCAAGATTTTTCATGTTTGCTTCTCTTTCTCTCAAATAGGTTTTTTGTTGGGTCAATCGTGTTGTATCCTACCGTATCATGATAAATAAATAGGATTAGAAATTAATTGTGTCAATCGTGTCACTTACAGGTTGCCACGATTATTAATAGGTTGTGTTAGTATTTACATATATGACATGTTTATTAAACAAATCGTGTTCGTGTTCGTGTTCATACTTTCGACACACAAAATTGACACGACATGACACAACACGATTCCCACCCCTAATAAGAACCGACTATAATCCAAAGAAGAGTGAGTGTCAATCACATCCATTGAAGCCTTGATGATTTAATCCAGCTGAAAAGTTTGTCATTCCTATTCACATTCTAAGAACTTGACCAAATTGTATATTGGTGGAACAGTTTTAAAAAAATTACATTATATATATGAATTTATTTATTTATATTATTATTATTATTTATTATTTATTTTTTTTGGTGTGTGTGTATATCTTACACAAGAAAAAAAAAATTATGTTAAACATTGAAAATAAAACTTACACCAAATACAAGAAAACTCTTGTACATACCACTAATTTGAGATTTCCATTTACACTTACTTTCAATAATTTAGGAGGGTTTTGTCAGTTGCCAAAATTCTCAAAACAATAAACATTAGCTGATAAAAGCCACATGAAACAATACTATCTGTTATTGTATTTTCTCTATCATCAAAATTGATAAAGATTCTGAAACGAGATTGATGTGCACTCCTCAACTTGTAATCACATGGGCTGATTCAAAAGGCAAAAACCATGTTGGAAATATTTAGACATTATCATCGAATTTTCAAGGGATGCTGGCTCATAAATTTCTACAAAGACAAACATGTTAATGTCTGTCTGGCAGGTAAAAAGAATCTCTGTAAACATTCAATTATTCGTCGGAGTTATTTCTAAGGCGACATATTTGTGTTGATCCGTCGTGTTGAATAATTGGTCATCTGTGATACCTACTACTATTTATCTACTAGTCTACTCTCTGTCTACTAGTCTACTGGTAGTAGTATTTAAAAGCACGAAGAACATAAGTGTTTTCTACTTCTTTTTAATTCCTAAATTGCCCTCACAGTACATGTTTTAGTTTTTGCTGACACCACTTCTACAAACGGGGATGGATCTAGAATTATGACTTTGGAATGACTGTTCTATAATTTAAAAAAATAAAGAAGCTACTCTATATAATTTTAAAATTATCTAAAAAAAATTTTAGAGTACAAATTCTTATAATTTTAGATTATTTTAAAATTTCTAATATAATATATGATATTTTTCAAATTTTTGAGGTGCCCCAATCCATCAATGTCTACAAAGAGTTGAATCTATATTAGAATGCCAATTTGAATAGAACACTTAGGCCATGTTTGATTCACAATACTAATAGTGAGGTATTAATAATCCTATTAAATTAGTGTGGTATTAACTATCCCACCCCTACCCCATTACTAATAATCCTACAAATTTATTGGATTAATTATCCATTGGATTAATAGTCCTAAACCAAAATGTCAAAACAAACATAGGATGATTGGGCCCACGGATTAATAATCCTAATCCCATGCTTTAATCCTTCCAATCAAACATACCCTTAAAGGATTAAAGTATCCAATAAAATAAATTTTTGGACAATGAATGCTTATGGCTTCATGGGTTACGTACAATATCGTCAATTGATTACACTCCTTCAAAGGAATTACTTAAACAGTGCAAACCCACAGTCAATTTGCGTGGGTGATTCTATTAAAATCACTAATACGCATGAGAAAGTCCCAAGTGATATTCAAAGAGTAGACAAAGAACTCTCGTATCTAAATGCTATAATTCAACTTATTACTGAACGGACTACCAAGTTTGACTATCAAAAGTATTACTCCATATTGGTTGAGAACAAAAAAAATTAAGCCATCGATTTCAGGTTTGAAAATCATGAGCAAGAAAAACATAATCGATATTTTTTTTTTTTTTTGAGTTGATTCATTATTCTGAATTATCATAACATCTTAATAGTTTGTTACCCACTTTGTTTCGGATTTCAAAATCTTATATTTGATCGCATTATCTCTCAATCAACTCTACAAACAGATAAAAACATAACAGCCCACTCCAATTCGTAGACCAACAGCCCACTTATCAAGTTAGGCTTTATACAACTAACAACCTTTTTGTTTTTTTCCATTCTTCGTTCATAGTTTTGTTGGGTTTTTCCCGTTGTGCTTAAACTAAACTAGAGAGTTCTTGAAATGATTTCAAATTCACTTTTACATGTTTAATGGTTGTCCTCCTTTAATTTTAAAGATATTCATTCATAATATCTTTTGATTATTTTGTGGGTGTAAAAATTATAATCTGGTAAGAATTTGAAAGTATAAGACCTTTTGGAATTCACCAAGATTCTCATTTGTAAGAATTTATGCTTTTAATGTTAAAAACACTTACAAAAAATTTTTTTGTTAAATTTTATTATGAGGGGGTTTTGATCAAATTCTTTATATTTTATTGTGAGACACATACATTAATTAGGTAGAATTAGTGTAGAAGTTGTCTTTAAGTATTGGGAAATTGTCTTAGGTATTGAGGGGCCAATATATAAATAGTTAGATGTGTTCTTCTCAAATACTATGCATATATATATATATATATGTTGGTTTTGAAAAGTAAGGGGCATGGCAACCTTTCGTCATAGGCTGGCTCCGTCCCTGTGCATATATATAGAGAGAGAGAAAAAACACTCATTGTTAATAGTGCCAAATTTGTAGATAGGGAGGGTAAGGGAACCCGCCAACTTAAAATCATGAAACCAATAAGAACAATCTCAGCCGATTGCTGCAGATTTGTCAATCAAAAGCCACAAGTTTGTGGCCTAGAATGCAGCAATAAGTTTATTTATTTGTTTTTATTTATTATCTTTTTTGTTTAATGCATTGAAATAACGTCATTTTAATACACTATAACATTTGCACTACAAGGATCTGCACTTATGTTTTTCATCATTGTCCTTCCTACCAAATATTATACAAAAATGGATTTTGTTTTTAAAATTTTTTAGTCAAATTTGAAATTTTGATAAAAAAAAAAGTCAACACAAAAAAAAAAAAAGCAAAACAAAATACTTGTTTATTTATTTATTTATTTATTTCTTTTGGTACTTTTTATTTTTTATTTTTTATTTTTTATTTTTTTAGATCCTTCTATGCTAAACGTAAGTGAAAAATAAAATTATTTTGGCACAAAATAAAAATAAATAAAGTAAACTATTAAGAAACTCAAAAAAAAAGAAAAGAAAATGTGACTATTACATACTTCATACTTTCGAATTATTTGATTTATTTATTTTTTTTAACACTTAATTAATGTTTAAACATTTGAACATATATATAAGAGTAATTTCCCTTCTACTTTATGGCCTTTCAAACTCACATATTTATACATATGAATTGATTGGATTTCTTTGCAAAATAACTAATTTTTGCTTTGGTCTAAGTTAAATTTTTTAAGTGCGTATTTTGCAGCAACCCTCTTAGTTAGAATCTTTATTTCTCGTCTGATCGTCTTCAAAATCGTCTGAACTGTATATGATACCTGTTCCTTGGGCGAATTCAAGGATTCCAATCAGCTCAAGAATTAGAATCAGTTCAACACTGTAGTCCATGCGAGGCCAGATCTTCAAATAGGGTCATCTCTGGCTAGTGCCTCAATCTCAAGATCTATTAAATGGGAAGTATCCTCATTACATCCTAGACATTCTTAAGCCATGATTAAGCTATAATAATGAGGATAAGAAGTAAAAACACACTAAGAAAGAAATGTAATAAGTTAAGAGATTACAGAAAGTGTGTTTCATTTTGTATATCCATCACGTGTTTATATAGGTCACGCGCCAGTATCCGTCTGCTCTGTCTAAGTTATCTGTTCTACTTCTGGAGCTATCTGTGAGTAACAATTCTGTAAAGCTATGTTTGACTATAAGTATTTTCTGACTGATATGATATGATATGATATGATATGATATGTTTTCTGAAATGCTATTTTGTGAACCATGAATGAATGTCCAATTTTCTGAAATGTATTTGTGGCATCCTTAACATTATGTGAATCTATCATATGTTATCTATTACCTGGTACCACGGTTTCACGTGGGGTCCATTCATAGAACTGATTATGCATAATCAACTATCTAATCTACACGTGAGTCTTAGTGACCATCTCATGTGAATATGGATCTTTATGACCAATTACTCTACACGTAGGTCTTTATGACCAATATAATCTCTTACTCTATACGTGGGTCTTTATGACCAATCTGATCAGTTGGCTAATGGATATACCATGTATAATTGTTTACAAATCTAAATATGCATAAGAATCTGTTTCTGATTTGAATTCTGATTTCTGAATCTGTTATGGACATCATTCATCAAAACCTTTACTCTGTTGTTATTCACTATGCTCCAGCTCATTATTTATTTTATGTATGTAGGTGAACAGGCACGTGACCAGGTTTAAGACTTCCAATCTGAATTTTGTTTGTGTCGGCCAACTAGTACGCCTTCTGAGGAGTTTCCGGAAGTCTTTTGTGGTCAAGTTTCTGTGGGCAATAATTGTGACCAAGCTAATGAACAAGTTTTAAGCTTTTATTTCTTTTGTTTATTTGGACAAGTCTTAATGTTACTCTGCAAATAGGACTACGTCCTTTTTTATTTATCTATACTTGTGGCGATGCGTGAATGACGTCATATGTCATGTAAATATAAGGTTTAAATTTTTTGTCTCATAAAAGTCTACACAGCTCTATGGACATTGTATTTTGATATTTGCTTTCGCTAGCCCCTTATTTTGTTAATCTGTCTCAGAGGCCTTTGGTAATCTTAGGATTACTAGTCGGTTACGATGCTAAACCTATGTAAGTGGGTTTGGGTCGTGATAGGAACAAACAAGGGAAGTATTAGAAAGAAAGGAAAACAAGATAAGTAATAGGTTGCATAAATGGAGCAAACCTATCTGAAGGTGAGAGATATTACTTGAGGCTTTTTTTAAACCATGTTAGGAGTCCATCTTTTGCTGATTTATTAAGCTATAATGGTATTCAATTCTCTTCATTTAAAGAAGCTGCTGAAAAGAGAGGATTGTTTCAAGTAGATGATTGGATATCAAATTATTTAGTTGAGGCTTCTTCCTTCCAAATGTCGTTAGCTTTGCGTAGAATTTTTGCAACAATTTTAGTATATTGGTGATGTAAGAAAGTTATGGGATGAACACTTTGAAACTATGTCTGAAGATTTCTCACACATTGAAGGCCTCACTGTTGAGCTGCAACAGTTATAGACACTTAAAAATGTTGAATATTTCTTAGACAGCATGGGAAGAAATATAAAAGATTACTTACTAGTTTTGAAGTCAAACATATCCGAATAGGAAATAATGGAAAAAGGGGAAGTACTTGATGAATTGGCTATAGAAATCCTATAGAAGATTGTTTAGCATCAACAACTTTAAATCAAGAGCAAAAGAATGCATATAACATTATAATTGATTATGTTATTTGTAACAAGAATGGAATTTTTTTTATTGATGGGACTAGGAGGAACTGGTAAGACTTATTTGTATTGTGCTTTACTAGTTACAACCAGGTCAAAATGGTTGATTGTCATAACAACCACGACATCAGGTGTAGCTGCTTCAATCATGCCTGGTGAACAAATATCCCATTCTAGATTTAAAATACAATTGATTTAAATGAATCAAGTGTATGTAATGTACCTAAACAGAGTGGAGATGCAGAATTGTTAGCAAAGCTAATTATATGGGATAAGGCATCAATGGAAAAATGATGGGCAATCGGAGCATTGGATAGAAGTTTGACGCCCCGTTTGTTTTCAGAGATAGAATAGAGGGGATTCATAGTGAGGGGATTAATAGTGAAGGGATTGTTAGTGAGGGGATTGATAGTGGGGGGATTAATAGTGAGGGGATTGATAGTGAGGAGATTAATAGTGAGGAATTGTTAAATTATTTTTATACAAAATAATAAAAAATATAAAAAAAATTAAACATTATGTTTAAAAAAAAATTCCCAATATATAAAAAATAAAAAAAATAAAAAAATTTCTAATCCCCTCACTATTTTTCTAATACCATCTCTACCTCCTCCTTACCAATCCCCCTTCCTCCTCCTTACTAATACCAAGAGATTACTAATCCTCTTTCTATCTTTCAAAACAAACACCCCATTCTCAATCCCCTACTCACTACCAAACCCAATCCCCTCCCTATAACCCCAAACAAATGGGGCCTGAGAGATATTATGAGTGACAATATGTTATTTCGTAGATAATGTGACGTGAACCCATTATTTATTTATTATGTAATTTTCCATCACTCCCTTAATTTAGAATAATGTTAAAAAAATATATAAAATAAAAATTATTCTTCTTAGTATTGATGTAAACCCTATTATGTCATTGAAATGAATCATATTTTAAAATTTTAAATTTAAATCATTTAATAAGAAAATTTTGGTATTGTAAACACCCAATTTTTTACTAATCTTAAGACTTGGGCGCTCTCTCTTAGGTGCCCAGTGGTGAAAACGAGATGTGCTAGTCTTATGAATCTCTCAGCCAGAAGTCTAAGGTTTGAGCTTTTAGACCAAACAAGCACCTCTTTTGGCCAAAGTACTTTTCGACTAGTGAAAAAATCTTTTTCAAAATAAGTTTAGTTATGTTGTTCCAAACATTGCCAAAATGTCTTGAGGCTCATATTTTCAAGATCAAAGTGTTGTATTCTTTAAAACAAACAGAGTAAGGGATACATTAGAAATGAATGGAAAGGATAAAATCCTCTGAAATACCTGTTTCTTATCTCAATTCAAGCTAACCTTACTTTGCTGATCTAACGATGTACATTCTAATTGGTTGGACAACATGTTATGGCCAGTCAAAAATACACTCGACCGATCACCAAGTGGAATGGCCGGCTGAATGTTCAGGATACAAAGCATTTTTGGGAATTTTAACTTGTTCAACACACTGAGATATTTACACCTTGGGTTTTATAAATAGAGCTCGGCAACCTCTTTCTAAGGATTGAAAAATGTTGCCCAAAGCTTATACAAGCTTTTTGTCCTTTCTCTCTCCCTCATTCATTCCTTACCTACCACCTTCACTTTCCAATACTAAAACTTCATTGAGGCTTGATCCTAAGCTCTTAGCTGAAGTACTTGGACAATATACAACATATCTAGAAGGATTTAGGGGAACCAAAATAAAATTTGTAAAACAAAGGGACTCACCCTCTTTAAGAGGTGAATTTTTTGCACCTTTAATTACTTTTCTCCTTCTCTTTCTTCAGTTCTAACTTTATTCTTCATCATGTAACTGTTGTAAGTCCTTATGGATATGAAGTAAAATTTAGACACCCATCCATTGAGTTGATGGTTTTTCCTTTATTTTCTTGTTTTCTTTAGTTATAATCTCTCTTTGTTATTATGTATTTGGATCCTTGTGGATGTGTTTAGGAGTAGCAATTAGCCATCAATTCACAAGTTTAATTCACACTTATTCTTCACCTATACTA
The DNA here is from genome assembly GCF_055761805.1 of Camellia sinensis. Classification (NCBI taxonomy): domain Eukaryota; kingdom Viridiplantae; phylum Streptophyta; class Magnoliopsida; order Ericales; family Theaceae; genus Camellia; species Camellia sinensis. Next base: position 24,291,875 of record NC_138966.1, read on the forward strand.
TGATTTAAGAATATTTTAACCTATGCTCAATTCTAATGAGTAAAAGAGTTGTCTCACAAGATTACTTAAGCGTTCCTTGGGATTTGATGTTTAAAAAGTTGTGTTTTCTCTTCTTGTTGATTGGTTTTGGGAAGCAAAATAACATATTTTGGGTCAAAGGGTATTGAAATCTTCTGTTTTAATCATTTATGAACATAGAAAGAGGTGGAAACATCCTTGTTCTATGAATAGAAAAGGAGTTTTCAATGGCTTTGATGAATCTCTTGTTTTAAAAGCAAAACTTTCACCAAGAAATGATTTGCATTAATCTACTTCATCAAATTAATAGCATGAATTTGGATATTAACTTACCCTTATTTACAAAGAGATGATGTAGTTCCTATCCCTTTCTCGAGTTTGAGATTGTTCTTGTTTTAATCTATTTAAACTTATTAATTTAAAGCAAATTTGTTGTATATATCTATTTATATCATTGTTGAGGGTTGCAGCACATCTACCTCCCCTTTAGGTGGTTTCTCTTGGTGGTAGAAGTATAAAAGATGAACACCCTTTAGAAAGTGTCCTTGGCTTCTATTATGGAAAGTCTACACTAACCCAAATTATGCCCGAAAAAAGAGTTCGGCCTATCCATTTTCTATTCAGCTGGACATTGTTTTGCATAGCTGGCTAACTTCTCGAAGAACAGATCAACAACTTCTGAAGGGGGTGGTCTCGTGAGTAATTCTAAAGTTGCTGGCTGAGTTGTTATATTTATTTAACATGATTTGTTATATTCAACATTAATTTGGCTGAATCCATTCATTATTGTAATAACTCCTCCAATCCCACTTTCTTTTATTATTATTATTATTCTTTCATTCAATTGTTATAATAATTTCTTCCCATTCATTGAATTGTTGTTTAACTTCCAACCCCACGTCTTTCTATCTTTTTTATTTATATGTTTTCTGTGTATGTTGTATAGCATCACGTTTTATTTATCATACCCTTGTTGTGCATCCATTTTTCATACATATGGATTCAGTTCATTTGCATTTGTCGATTTTATTAATTCAAAGGTAGTTATATACACTATACACATGTCATGTGGTAGTAATTGAATCCTTAGTTGCATATTGTGGGTGTTTCGCATTAGTTAGTTGTATATAAGATCATGCATGTGTATATAACATGTTCTTTCGACTTGCCATGGAGGAATACTAGGCAAGCATTTATAACTTTAGCACCCCGCTTGTGTATTTTATTTTACTATGTCCAGCGTTGTACCATGAGGCTAAATGCTTAATTGAGATATCCATTTGAATGTCAGAGGATAGAGGTTGTGTTACTTATTTTGAAATGCAATTGGTTCTCATGCTTTTGAGTTTGTATAAAAAGGCGTTTCGAAAATGCATGAAATCAAAGCATAACCCAGATCAATGACATAATCTATATTTGATTGTCTCAGTTAGTAAGGTTAGTATCAATAATAATCGGAATATGAATATATAGTGACTATAAAAATCGCATTGTAATTTACTAGAAGCTGATTTTTTGATCGGGTGAGCAGAGGTGCTCAATTAATGACATTTCCCCTCATACCTGAGTTCTCGAACCGAAACACTTTGGTTATGATGGACAGTGGTCATTGGCACGAGTCACGGGTTTCCTAATTTTTCCAAAAGGTTGGTGCGCTTAGTAACCCCAAAGGCATTCCACAAGTATGACCTAAGGTGTTTGCCATATATTTAAAAGGCCGTGAATTTTTGTTCATAAATTGTTGCTTCTCATGCCTATATATTTCTAACAAAGGAATCATGTAAAGATTTTGAAACATTTAAATCTCGTGACATGATTCAACAAAGAATCCCACCAAATAGAGACATTATGCATATCATCCTTTCTTTTTTATGCTACCAAATACCATTTAAAGAATGAGAATTTTGATGCTTTGAATTAATATAATTATTATTATTATTATTAGAGAAAATTGATGATAAATCCAATGGATATTTTTTGTTGCTGAGAAGTTCACGTTTTGTGAAATAGTTTGATAAAAGTCCTGAAAGATATTTTGTTTCCAATTTTATCCCTTGAATTTTTTCATCTGTTTGATTTTTTGCTGACTATCTATTCAAACTTTTTCCCTATCTGTTCAATTTTTTTCCTATCTGTTCAAAAATTTTACCCTATTTGTTATCTATTCAAATTTTTTTGTCTATCTGTTCAATTTTTCACTTTTTGAATAGATCTTTTATCTTATTTGTTGAAAATCAACTATAACAAATCTATTTAAAACAAATCTATTCTATCTATTCAAAATTTTATTATTTTCCTATATGTTCAAATCTCTCTCTCTCTCTCTCTCTCTCTCTCTCTCTCTCCTATATGTTCGATTTTTTTCCTATCTATTCAAATATTTGTCCAATTTTTATTATATGTTCGATTTTTTCGCTTATCTACTTAAACTATATGTTCAAATGTTATTATCTGTTCAATTTTTTTTCCTGAATTCTATTTTTGATTTTTTATCTGTTCAAATCTTGGTTATTGAAATACACAAGCCACACTATATGTTTTAATTTTGAACAGAACTGTTCTTTGATAACCCAAAAAAAAAAAAAAAATGGAAAAAACAACTCCATCCACTATCTAATCAACAACAAAAACAATTTAAAAAAAATTAAAAATAAAACATCGGCATATATCTTCTTCAGTTCCGGCATCGGATGACAATTTTTTGAATCTTGAATCTTGTTCTTCACTGCCTGAAATATATATCAATAAGTATATAGTTCAGCTGCCAAAACTTAAATCCAAACCCAGATCATTTGAACCATATTAGAACATTACAAAACAGCTAACACATATTCACATCAATTTTTTTTCTTATCTTTTCAAAATTTTTTCCATCTAATTTTTTATCTATATAAATTTTTTTTTTTTTTTTTTTTTTTGGTTGAAATAGATCTTTTGTTGTATCTATTGGAAATCAATTGAAAAACACATTTCAATTTTTTACTATCTGTCTAAATATTTTATCTGTTTAATCAGATCATCATTATCACCCAAAACCTCGCAGAACCGATCTGATGTTTAATGATAAGTAAAAACTTAACATCGTGCATTTCAAATAGGATCATTAACACTCAAGAAACAAGAAAAAATATTTTGTTTCCAGAACCACAAATGTATCATTTAAATTAAGAACTAAACAACAATAGTAGAGAAACCAAAAGAAAAAAGAAAAAGGCAAAAGTAGAGATTTTCAAATCACAAGAAATCCAAACCCTACATGCAAGAATGACCAAAACACACATTATCTTGATTAACATTAACTGAAATTTCTAAAACGAATTAATTTCTTTTTATATTTCTTAGCAACCAAACACAGAAAAATATACAAGCTCTTCACCATCTGATTCAGATCTGAAAATAGAACACACAAACAGAGAGAGACATAGAGTACGTTCTCGTCGGAGAGAAACTAAACAACAAAGCGAGAATGGTCCCAACGAGTAGATACTTCTTAGATTTGTTGTCTCTATACAACAACTGGATTGATCTGAGAAATGGAGAAGACAAACGCCTTAGATTTAGAACTGGAATGAAGAGAGAGAAGATAGGGAGAGAGAGAGGGAGTCGTCTCACCAGACCCCATACTACTTCGCCTGTGACGATGGCGGGATATGCGGCGGACCTGCCGCAGCAAGCGACAACCGCGACAGTGCGAGCAACGGCCGTGACGGCGTAGAACGATGAGCGACTGCGAGGAAAAGAGGAGAGAGAGAGAGAGAGTGTGTGTGTGGGGAAGAATTTTTTGATGATGTTTACCGTGAAAAATAAAATTTGGGTCCAGCTTGTCTCATATTGAGATCAAGATAGAAATCGTCCAATTCAGTTCATAGGCCTATATTTTGGTTCCTTTTCGATAATCCGAACAGTTCAATGTGTAGAACTCGTTGAGTACTACATCCCTGTAAAAAATTACATTGATTGGATATCGATAGCTATTTGATCGGAGAAGAATTCTATCAACCGTTTATTTTTTCACCGTTCATTTTTTTTAATACAAATTTGATCCGATCAAAATAGCTATCGACATCCGATCAACATGATTGTTATCTGGAATATATTACTCTACAAGTTCAACACATTAAATGATTTGGATTATCGAAATAAGGCCTAGAAATGAGACATAGGTCAGACTGGATGGGTCCAGTCTTGATCTAAATATGAGACAAGCTGGACCCTAAAATTTATATACATGTGAGTAGTTTGGTCATTTTGTATAATTTGTCCTTATGGCCAAAGTAATTTACAGTGTGAATTTTTTACCAAAGAAAATTTAAAATTAAACTTTTAAACCGAGTACTCTTATTATTATTATTATTACAAAGAAAAACCAATTTGACATTAGTAATAAATCAAACTCAAATTTTTTTAATTATTTCAATTTAAACCTTAAATATTTTTTTTGTGGTAATTTCCATTATTTTTGCTTAGATTCATGCCACCATATCAAACATAATAGTAGATCCATCATAGTAGGGGGTATCACTCATAAATTTCACTTGCCAACTAAACAAATATGCATCTTCTTGATATTGCTAGGAGCTCCTTTCCCAGACTTGTTAGCCAAAATTATTAGGGTGCAAAATTGAATGCAAAGGACTAACCCAGGTACAAGTGAACCAACTATGCCAATCCATAAAACAAATAAATAATTTAGAGCGTAAATTTTTGACCAAAGAAAATTTAAAATTAGACTTTTAAACCGAGCACCTTTATTATTTTTATAAAAAAGAAAAATCAATTTGACCTTAGTAACAAATCAAACTCTAATTTTTTTAATTATTTCAATTTAAACCCTAAATGTTTAACAAATCAAACTGTAACTTTTTATTATTATTATTATTATTATTCAGTGTGTTTGGTTTGAGTTTTTTGGGTTAAGTTTTTTGAAAATTGAATTTTTTAGCTTTTGTATTTTTTTGCTTTTAGTGAATATTTTGAAAATTTTAAACATTTTTTTTACTTTTTAAGATGCACCTTACTTAGATGTATCTAAAAAGTAAAAAATTTGTGAAAAAAATATTTTAAAAACTAATAAATACATAGAAATTCAAAAAAATGTACTGAATTCTCGTATTTTTTTTTATATTTTTGGTATTTAATGAATTTTTAAAAGATTTTTTTACAATTTTTTTACTTTTTAGGTGTATTTATGTTAGGTATGTTTAAAAAGTTAAAAAAAAAATTGCTTAAAATATTAAAAAAATTTAATAAAAACAAAAAAACATGAAAAATAAGAAAATAGAATTTTCTAAAAAGTGTTTTTAGAAAAATGGAACAAAACAAGCTGATTATTATTATTATTTTTTGTTGTTGTTGGTAATTTCCATTATTTTTGCTTAGAATCGTGCCACGATATCAAACATAATAGTAGATCCATCGGTTTAGGGGGTATCTCTCATAAATTTCACTTGCCAACTTGCATCTTCTTGATATTGCTAGGAGCTCCTTTCCCAGACTTGTTAGCCACAATTATTAGGGTACAAAATTGCATGCAAAGGACTAACCCAGGGACAAGTGAACCAGCTATGCCAATCCATAAATCAAATAGATAATTTAGAGTGTGAATTTTTTATCAAAGAAAATTCAAAATTAGACTTTTAAACTGAGTACCCTTATTATTATTATTATTATAAAGAAAAACCAATTTGAACTTAGTAACAAATCAAACTCCAATTTTTTTTAATTATTTCAATTTAAACCTTAAATGTTTAACAAATCAAACTGTAACATTTTTTCTTTGTTTTTTTTTTTTTTTTTGGTGGTAATTTCCATCATTTTTGCTTAGATTTATGCCACGATATCAAACAAAATAGTAGATCCATCGTAGTAGAGGGTATCACTCATAAATTTCACTTGCCAACTAAACAAATATGCATCTTCATGATATTGCTAGGAGCTCCTTTCCCAGACTTGTTAGCCAAAATTATGAGGGTACAAAATTGAATGCAAAGGACTAACTCAGGTACAAGTGAACCAGCTATGCCAATCCATAAGTCAAATAGATAAAAAGAATCAAGACTCAAGAGCCTCTCTCTCTCTCTCTCTCTCTCTCTCTCTCATGTGGACCACTTCAACTATAGGCCTTCTTTGCAAAAATAATCATCGACTCATCTACAACAGCACCTCCAACAAAGATAACTCGTCTGGCTAAAGGCAGTGGCGCGGTGGAGCTGGCAATATTTTGAAGAAGAATTGGGGAATTTGGTGGTTTAGGCAATCACTTCCCCAACTCACTGAGAATGCCACAATAGCTCTATGGGGAACTAATGAACAAGGACAAAATGTCGATAGGCCAATAATGAAATTCTACTTGGTTTGTAGCTGTTTTGCAAGGGTTCGAAGAAAACGTGCAAGGGACCTTTCGGCACCATTTAATGCTGCATCTGCTTCCCCCTCATTCTCCTCTGAAGTGACTTGGCGCTCTTGCATAGAGTGCACTTCCCTCACAAGTCTCCGCAATTCCTGTATATGGTGCAAAATATCACAGACAAGAGAGGAAGCATGTGTATGTGATTCAATTTTAAAAAGGGTAGAAGTCATCCAGTAAATAACTTGTATAAAACAAAATTTTTAGTGTGATAATCAGGGATGAAGTCAATAGATGTTCCCGGCTTGATTTCAATATCAGACTAGTTAAATTTTTCTGAAGAAAATAAAGCACAAACAAGAGACCATCTTTGAATACTCCAGGCATGAATTCAGCTATCAAGTAAGATTCTGTGCCCAAGATTTATAACTACCAAGTAACAACTGCTCACAAAAATCACAAATTGACAGAAAAAAATAACCTTCTTAATAATCCTACACTGATCAATCAAACAAGGCAAGTTGTAATACAATAAACAGAAGAAATCATTTAACACGCTAATGTGCCATATATTCATAAAGGCATATCACCAGGATGAACTTAGTTTTCACAGAAGCCAAGTAGCTGGGTGACAAATGCATTTGAACTTAATTTGTCAAATAGACGTATTGACTTAATACAAGATAAGTACATCATGGTAAATACAGAATAGAATAGTACAAGTCTACTGTTTAGTCAAAAGTGAAGCAGCATATTGCAGCCAAATATCCAGCTTCAATGAGGCTCAGGTCATAAGATGGGCTAACCCGTAAAACCAAGCCCAAGAACAAGAAAGCTGCTGAGCATGGACCCAATGAGTAAGGATCAGGATCCTCTACCATGGATCTCTTTGCAACAGTTTTGCTGTGGTAATCCTAAACGGGCTACATTAAAAAGGAGCTTCAAGTCACAAGTCCATTTCTGAATTTTTTGGGCCATTGTGCCGAAACTCTAATCTCATTGGGCCAAAATGATACAATTTGTTCAAAAATCTGTTGAAATCAACCTGTCTGTCTGTCTGTTGAAATTCATCAAACTAACTATATGTTGAAATGTGACACGTCACTCATTCAACAACCTATCTGTTGAATATCACACATTTTCTACCTCACCACCGCCACCTGCTGCTGCCAGCCACCAGCAACTTTTCCGGCGTGTCCTTATCACCAAACAAAATTTTTCCTTGGATCTAATGTCTTATACCCCCTTTGGGATGGACTTTCCACCAATTTTCTCTTTAAATATATATATATATATATATAATAATTGCATGTCATTTTATTTCAATTTTAAACTCAAGCCGTTGGATTATATGCTTTATTGACATGTTTTGTTGCGGTAAAAAGCATAGCAAGATCATTGTTCAGAAAACATGGCAGTTAACTACATAGGATTAAAACTAATAAAACTACCTAGCATATGTAACTGGAGTTAGTGGTTAGAGTTAGAGAGCTCAGAAGTTTGCAATATTTACAAAACCTCTGAGTCCCTGATAATATCTGTAACAATATTGACAAAACCAAGTAATTCCAAAGGATATCCTTTACAATAATCATATATGTATGTTTTATATTATTTAATACAAACACTTGAGTTGGTATGAACATCACAGTGGCGGATGTATGAAGGGACCGGGGGGCACGTGTCCCCCCTCAATTTTGTGTATATGTATATTTTGTATATAAGGAAAATAATTAACAAATAGAAAATTTGTGGAGAAATAACATTTAGAATGATTTCTTAATGGCATTTTTCAAATTACGAAAATAATGGTGGTTGTTTTGATTAAAAATGAAGAAATTACAACAAGCCACATTATTATATTCAAATATTTTTAAAAAAAAATTCAGTGCAACAGTGATACCACATCATCACTTACAATTAAACATAGTTAATCCCACTAGGAAAATGTGGAATTATTGAATTGTTAATTATATTTGGCAAGTTGAATTAACCCTCCATGTGTTATTTTAGTACTGGTTAGTGATACCATATATCGATAATGATGTAGTATCACTATTATTTGTATATTATTATATAATCTATCATAAGACATACAAGATTCTTTTACATTACCTATCATATACTAGTTACAAATAATATCATATTTTCAATTATCATATTTCACAAGGTTAATGGCAAAAAATTTAAAAAAAAAAAAAATTAAATTTAAAACTTTTAGATTAAATTTTTAAGATTTTGTGCTTACTATTAATCAAAAAAATTATTATCTATTGTTATTGATTATGAGAAAAAAAATTTGAAGTTGTAATTAATAAGTGCCCTATCTGAACAATTTTTCTTGTTCCACCACTGACGTCATAGTTTTTTTTTAATTCCTAAACTGCCCTTCTTCCTTCTTCTGTAACTACCAAATTCAAATATACCCATGTGCTTTTTTGTAACTGCAAATTTCAAGTGCACCCATGTGGGTGTGCACACCTTCTAGTATATGCACATATATAGTGTGGAAACTTTGCATATTAGCAATCAGCAAGCAGAACTTAACAACTAAAAAAAAAAAGAAGAAAGAATATATTATACTATGCATTACACTTTCTCTAGAGAACCACCCATGCATGAGTAAGCACATGCATTTGTTTGTTGTGTGCAACAAAAAGAGAGAGATAATAATGAAAATAAAATAGCATGCGATATGACCCAACTCACCTGACGGTCAAAATCAACATCTTGAACCGAATAAATTTCCTTGGTAATGTCGGCATCCTTATTTATCAGCCCATCAGACCATCTGGTTGCCATATTAATGTAATTATGGGACCCCTGCAAATAATCTTCAAAGTGAGACCTTTCATAAACATGAGAAAAGTTGCTAAAAATTCCATTTACACTCACATGGGTGGGTAATGGGGAGTGCAAATGGTAGTGTTACTAGCAAAACTGCATAAACATTCCAAGACTAGGTTACGATATTCTTATGAAGCTGTAGACTGTTTTGCTGCCAATAAGCACTAGTTGGATAATTAAAGTAAAGGCAAAAGAGTATACAATGAATTAATAATTGCAGAATGCATGGATACATTGTCTTATTATGCATTAAAGAATATTACATATCAACTTAACCTCTTGCCCAATGTTTTAAAACCAGACTAGACCGGACTGGACCGGCCGGTTCAACCGGTTGAGCTATCAACCAATCTAAGTCCGGTCCGGATATATCCTCGAACCTGTTGTAGTTCAAAAACAGGCCCTTTTTTATTGAACCGGTGCTAGTTGGAGTGAACAGGCTGGGCTTGACCACTTAAGCGGTCAAGTGTTAGAAAAGATTGTTCGCAATATTCAAACTCAGCATCTCAAGCATAAAATTGTTGTTTCTTACCACTATGCCAGCATTACTCATTCTTGATAAATTAGTAGATATATTTTATTTATTATATTCCAATTACTTTCTGTCATATATTAGTATAATTAACATTTTTACAAATAATATCAATATAAATACAAAAGTATAAAACATATAATGCATATTTAATACATATTTCTTATTTAAGCATAATTTTTAATATATTTATTAGGTAATTATTATATTACAGTTCAATCTGGTTTGACCCAATGATTGAAGTAGCAATAATGTTAGAATGTGGGTCCCACACCCATATAAGACATTTGGTAGAAATTTAGGTAAAACTTTTGGGGTCTCTAGCACTACTCTTGAAGTAGTGACCCATCCACTTGATTCCTTTTCCGGTTCACTCACAGATCCGATTTTTAAAACCTTGTTTTGCTCACAAGAATATATATGTGTATATATAGCTAATAGATTACCTAAAATAATTATTATTCTTTACCTAAAAGCATATCGACATTAAATACTGAGATGCACAATCAGAATATGTTTACGTTCTTTTATAGATAACACTGGAAGAAAAGCATTTATAAACCCCAAGGTGAAGCCTAACCTTCCACAAACCTTAAAATATTGCCAGAAATAATAAACTAAAATACTTCATTTTGTGAACACATTTTTGTTGGTCATACTTCATTTTGTGAAACTTGAGATCTCACCTTACAGAAATAATAACTTAAATACTTAAACTTATCAAAATCACACTTATGAGTTCTAATAAAATAAAGAGGCCTTCCTTCAGAGTACCAACAGTTAACTCTCAGGTTTAGAACTTTCAAAATAACAAATATCAAGTTTTGAGAAGAAAATAAAATGGAAACTAGAAGTAAACATGCAAAACAAAAGATACATTTTCATGGGATGGACTTAAGATAGGCATGTGCCAATCACATTTCCGATCATCATTGTTGAATTTTTCTAATAATGCCACCATCATCACCGATTCTTTTCGGAGTCAGACTTGATGATGTCAATTATTATCACTATTAATCACCTTCATTATCACTCGATATTTTTAATTATTTTTATTACCACCACTGATCAATCCAAAATCCCCAATTTTATTCAAACCACAAAGAAACATATCATAACATACCTCCTCTTCATCTTCATATTCGGTTTCTTCTACCTCATCATCATCATCTTCAATGTCCCACATTTCTGAACCAGATAAAGCCTGAAACTTATTCTGGTCACCATCTTTTGTAGCCTGAATAAGACCATCCATCAATTCAGGCTCTGCGTCCCTTAGCAATCTTCCTAAGAAGAATTTGAAGTGCTAAATTAATACCGTAGGCTATATTACATGGACTCGGGTATCGGATGCAGGTACATGTCCAAGCATCAAATCATTCTAAATCTAAATCTAGATCTTAGGATAGTGGGATATATATAAAAAATTGGATATGGAAAAAAAAAAAATACAAAAAATATGAAATTCATTTGTGTAAAAGCTAGAAATGATTAGTAGCAAATGCAAACATTTTCAAATATCATATAAAATTGGAGAATTTAAATGTCTGAAGTGTCAACACATATCTCACACCCTTATCCTTTTCATATCTGGTGCACAGAGGTACATTGGGAGTCCATGTAACACAGACCACAAACATGTGAAATTGTCAGGTACGTAAATTATACCATGAAATTTATCATGAAGATTGTTGAGAAAGAACTCAATACTGCAGGGTTAAGAATCACGCAAGATATGCACTTACAAATCAAAAACAAAAAGAAAAAGAATAGTAACCTAAAAGATATGCACAATGAACATTAGTTTCAAAGATACAAGTTTTCAACCTACATAATTTCATTTTAGACAGAATACAGAAAAACAGTGTTTTGACTAATCTGGCATGAAATTAAAAGTTACATCGCATGCCACCGAATGAATAGAAGCTGCACACCCAGTGACAATTTAAACAGGCCATCAAGACTAGCAGCAGGCATTGCCATTTGAAAAATTAAGATATTGTCAACGAACTTACAATAGCAAATTGTCTTTCTCCTTCCTTCATCTAATTTCACTTACATTTTTAAACACAGTTTTCTTTCTTTTTGACAGGTGTACAGGTAATGCTACTGTATGCAGTTAGAGGACACTCGTGGGCACATGAAGTAAGCCGTAAATTATAGGCAAGAGGTCAAACGAAATGACCATCATACTTGAGCATATTCTCCAAGTTGAAGAAATCAAACCTTGCCTACGGTATGCCTCGCACAAATCCAACTAAAATAAATATTCTCTCTTTTCCAAAGTTTATAATTTATGTCAATTAAAGTTACCAGACTCCATGGATGAAAGCTAATTTGCATAAACCTCGCAACATAAAAAAAAAGACGTCTAATTCGAAAGCAATGCAACTCTTTACTACCATCTTAAGTTTTGCATACCTATATAATTGAACTGCCTTCGCTTTCCTTCTCGAACATCACGGCCTAATCTCTGAGGCAAAAAAACAAACACCTAGTATTCAAAAAACTACATCGACCAAAACCAAAACAAAAACAAAATTCAACCAATCATTATTCTAATCAAAACAAATGTACAAAATAACACTAATCGTAAGTATCATCACCTTCACTAGCATGATAGCATCGAAGACCTCGGGTTCAAGAGAAGCGACTCTGCAATCAAAATTCACACAAAACTAGAATTTCAACGAACAAACAATACGGCGATTCTGTATCTATAAATAGGTAATTTGATGAAGTAGATGAGGACATTTTGGGAAATACCTGAGAATACGTTTGATTTGAGGAGTAGAGAAAGCGGCGAGCTCCATTCCCCATCGGACGGCGCGCCGAGCCTCGCGCTTCTTCTCGTTGCGGCTCTTCCTTGCATTGGGATCATCCGAGTCGTCGATGTTGCTGTATCTGGAATCCAAAGCGTAGGGTGATTTGAGGCCGTGTGATCGGAAATGGAGGGTACGATGAAAGGAAGGGACTACGGTGGAGATGAGAGGTGGTCGTAGGGAGGTAGTGAGGGTGTAGAGTGTTGAGGAGGGTGAGTGGAAGAGATAATGGTGGAGTGTTGTGCGGGAGTAGCAACGGTGCTGCCACCGAAGCCATCGCAGCATTACAGGTTTCATTAGATGAACTGTTAATGTACACCTCCTACACCACTAAAACCTACCACTACCACTACACACCTCCACTACTCCTCACCCACTCCACCTACCACCTCCACTTTACCTACTACCACCACCCACTCTACACCTACTACTCCCAAAACCTCTCTATATATAGGACTTGTAATATACAGATACATATAACAACACATCAATCTTGTAACAACAAATCAATCAATAATACATGTGTTTTATCATGGTATCAGAGCCATAAGATTTAGGCCCATATTTTGTTTTCTCACCGGCGGGCAGCCGGCCGGCAACCTTGCCTTCGCTGCCCGCTGGAATTTGTTTACACATACCTTCAGTTTCCTTCCAACTCATCAACAAAAATCACCACCGCCTCTCTCGCTTCACACCACTCGAACCCCTGAGTTTCTCGGTCTCGACACCCAGATGGGTTTATGGGATGGTCCTCACACGGCGACCACAGCCGGAGGAGCCAATGTGGCTTTGGATGTACTTCAAATGCCTCAGGTCACATGTTCGAAGATTGGTAGAGAGAACAAAGGAAGGAAAGAGAACTCTTTGTCTCTCTCTCTACTCTGACTGAGAAGGATGCAGGCCATTACGGGGCACCAATCTTTGAAGCCCTCACCTGCGATTTCTTATCTCAAATCCATCTACCCTCTCTCTCATCATTACTATGGTGCTGATCATCCGCTGGACACCCACACACCGAAACAAGAGAGGGAAATGATCAAATCCAACTTCCAGAAAAATCAACAACGAAAAAGGGACGGAGAAGGAGGGTGCCTTCCCAGGAAAGTGGGACTCATTACATGAGCTTTTTTCGCAGCTTTTACAGACAATATGAAGAACATGTGCTTGAGCAGTGCCTTCTCTCTCTCCATAGACACACGCACACAGAACTCACACACACCCACGAGATTTCTGATGCCAACATTTTTTTTTTAATCATCACCCCCCTCCACTTTCTCTTATTTTAACATATCTCTATATCTATATATATTTTATTACATTGACACACCCCTACTTTTCCATCTCTCCCCCACTCTCTAGTATATATATATTTATATAACTTCTGATTAAATTGCTCTTCTTTCTCTTCATAACTAGAAAGAGCCACAACTTCAACACTAAAAAATTCACACCACCACCCCCTGTTCCCCACTGTCTAGTATATATATATTTATATAAATAAAACCCACACTCTCTAGTATATATATATTTATATAAATAAAACCCATCTTGCACTGTCCATCTTGCACTGTGTGCGCACGCCAACCTTCGCCACTTTTTTATTTTATTATTATTTTTGTACAAACTCATATCTACTCTTTTTTTTTTTTAAACGCATGCTGATTCATGTTACCTTTACTTTACCCACTTTACTTTTATTTATTTTATTTTATTTTATTTTTTCTTTTAAAAAAAAAAAAAAAAAAAAAAAAAATCTTCTATTCATTCCATCTAATTTTTCTGCTCAGTTTTATCCCTTCAAACCATTCGGATTTGCACCATACACTCATTTTATTTCTATCGGGTCTTCGCCCTAATCACCATTTTACACCATAATAAAAAAAAAAAAAAAAAAAAAAACATAAAACAATAAAAAAAAATATATATATAAAAAAAAAAAAACAAAAAAAAACAAAAAAAAAAACAAAAACACAACCAAACAAACACCAAACCACCACACCCACAGTGGTTTTTTTTCTTCTCTACTCTGCCGCCGGTCTCTTCTTCTTGCCTCCGTCCTGGACGGCCCTTGCCGGTGTTGCCTCCGTATTTCCCACTCCACTGGGCATGATCAGTACTCCCTGCTCCTCCACTGCAGCATATGGCGGCCCTCCAAATCGGAACATCACGGTGGCCTTCCGCTTCAGCTCCTTGTTTTCTGCCCTTAGCACGCTTATCTCTGCTCGCGCATCCTTATACATGCGTTGGAGCAGAGCCAGCTGGGAGTTTAAATGCTGCACCTCATTTGTCCTACTCTGCAGCCGGTTCGACAAGTTTGTGACCGCCGTCATGCTTTCCACACATGCCTTCAGCGTATACTGATTGGCCTCCACATCCGACTGCACAGCCATTTTTTGCTCCACCGACTGCATCGGAAAGTTCAACGGAGCAAACCCAGTGGTGTTTGGTTGAGGTTCACGGGACACCGCACCTGCTATCTCTCTTGTGGACTCGTTGAGGTCGGGAAAGAGAGTAAGTAGACCACGGGACGACGAAGCCATTTTCTCTCGCAACAGAGTGTTACAGCCTCTCTCTCTCAGCACAACGCAGACTTCTTCAGAGGTTTCTCTCAGTTTCTTGTCTGAGCCTCTGCCTCGGCCTCAGCTCCGTCTTGGTTAAATAGCCGAGGCAGCCACGCGCATCGCGCGCCTCTTCTCGCCGACAAACTGGCACGCCTTTTCATGGCACGCCTTTTGATGCATTCGGGCACGCCTTTTGATGGCACGCCTTTTGAGGGTGCGGGCACACCTTTTGAGGGCACGACTTTTGAGGGCTCGATATCTACATCCATGTATATTTTTTGGGCAGCCTATATACACACTCATACAGTGTCTTCTACACCGGTCAGCTTTATCAATCCCTTTGTTTCAACCTCAAATAGGTTTCTATCTTCACACCTATTTGAGTTTGAGGGGGGGTTATACCAGTATCATGTATAAGTCGCTCATGGCGCACTCCCTAAGTCGCCTCCTCGGTGCACCACCACAGCTGCTCCATCGGTCCGACATGACCTCATAAACTGTCTTCTACAACGGTCTGACACGACCACACAGTGTCTGCTACATCGGTCCGACATGACCCCGTAAACTGTCTGCTACATCGGTCCGACATGACCCCGTAAACTGTCCTACTACATCGGTCCGACATGACCCCGTAAACTGTCTTCTACAACGGTCCGACATGACCCCGTAAACTGTCTTTTACAACGGTCCGACATGACCCCGTAAACTGTCTGCTACATCGGTCCGACATGACCCCGTAAACTGTCCTGCTACATCGGTCCGACATGACCCCGTAAACTGTCCTGCTACAACGGTCCGACATGACCACGTAAACTGTCTTCTACATCGGTCTGACACGACCACACAGTGTCTGCTACAACGGTCCGACATGACCCCATAAACTGTCTGCTACATCGGTCTGACACGACCATACCGTGTCTCCTATCCTGTTTTATTTATCAGTTTATTTTTCTGTTTTGTTACTCTCTTCAAACTCAAGTTGGTTAGTTCCTATCCTCCTTGAGTTTGAGGGGGGCTGTTAATGTACACCTCCTACACCACTAAAACCTACCACTACCACTACACACCTCCACTACTCCTCACCCACTCCACCTACCACCTCCACTTTACCTACTACCACCACCCACTCTACACCTACTACTCCCAAAACCTCTCTATATATAGGACTTGTAATATACAGATACATATAACAACACATCAATCTTGTAACAACAAATCAATCAATAATACATGTGTTTTATCATGAACCATTCGCGCTCTCTCTTCCCCTGTTCTCTATCCGATGATATTTTTTTTTTTTGTTTTAAAATGACAAGTTGTAGCCGTGTGGTATGTTCTTAAAAACTTTGGTGCAGCTGCAGATTAGATTGGCTTGGGTGAACACTCATCAGTCACACGTTGGGGGTAAATTTGGCTCGCTGGCGGTTTATCCGAAACTCGCTTGTAGTCCGGCGCAACTCGGCCCGGGTAGGCCTGTTCAAGCCTGGGTCACCTGTTTCGAAGTTCAGTCTGGTCTGTAAGTCCAGCCTGCTACGCCTATCCTGAAGCCTGGCGTGGCGCATCAGGTTAGACTCACTCAAGGCTTGACTCGACTGAGGTCTAGCGTCATTTTCTAGTAAAAAAAAAAAAAATTTTGATTAAAATTTTTTTAAATGATCAGGCCTACTCCAAGCTTGAGCCCAAACCTGTTGACTCGGCCTACCAACACACTCAAGGCCCAAGTACTCTCTAGACTTGGACTTGGACATAAGCCTAATTTCTTGACTCGTAGACCCGTCCAAATTTTGGCAGGAGCTCGGGTTGTACCAAATTTACACCTCTATCATACATATGAACTTAGGTGAAATGAAAAAAATAAATTTGTATATGTCTATTTGTCTATTTAGTTAATGAATACAGATTCTTTAGACCGAATGGATTAATAGTTGAATGTAGATTGATTTGATAGTTTGAGATTTATTGTGTTGAGATTATTTTGAACTATTTTTCAATAAATCTTTATTATTTTGTACTCAGAATTTTTTGCGGTTCATTTTTTTTTTTAATACAAATAATGACCAAATTTTCATATTTCATAAATAGTAAATATACTTACTAAATAAAATGTTTCATTTTTAATACACAAAACATAAAAGCATAATTTTATTTTCTTGGAGTGTTGGTGAATCGGGTTGAATCAGATGGCCTCTTGGGGTGGATAAATCTCAGGTCGGGCCAAGTTCGGGCCTACTTTTTATAGTTATTCCCTTCTTAGTCCTGAATATTGATATTGTGCACCAATATGTCCTGGAGTCTTTTTTTTGTACCTGTTTTACCCTTGTTTTGTTTTTCCCTGTTTTGGCACATTTCTATTTGATTTTTGCCATCAAAATACTGTAATGTGAGTTTGAGTTTGGGTTTGTGATTTGGATTTCTATGGAATTTCGCGATTTGTTAATGCATTATTGTGGAGCTTCGTGATTTGTGATTTCGCACTTGGTATATATTTGGATTTTGCGATTTGCGATCTCATGGAGGGAACTCGATTTGTGATTTGCTTTTTATAAATCTATGAATCTTCGTGTTTTGTGATTTCGCATTTGGTGTATAGTTAGATTTTGTGATTTGTGATTTTGTGGATAGAGCTCAATTGGTATGTTTAATTTTAATTTCAATTTCGATGTTTTGGTGTTTTTTAGTTTGAGTTTGTGATTTTGATTTTGTTTATGATATTGTTGTTATTCTGTTATTTCTGCGATTGAATTTGTATTTTTATCATGATATTGAAAGCTTTGAGATATGTACATGTAATGAATGTTAGATTTTTTTTTTTTTTTGTTACGAAATTGTTTTGGTTGAACACAGATGTTGGTTTGTGATTTTCTACAGTGATAATTTTATCACTAAG
The DNA here is from genome assembly GCF_055761805.1 of Camellia sinensis. Lineage (NCBI taxonomy): Eukaryota > Viridiplantae > Streptophyta > Magnoliopsida > Ericales > Theaceae > Camellia > Camellia sinensis. Next base: position 24,309,888 of record NC_138966.1, read on the forward strand.
TAGTTTGGGGTATTGATGGATTAACTTTTTCAACATTGATAAATTTATCAGCGAGTATAGGAATAGGAGATGAAAAAGTTGCATAATATAATGGTAAGATTCAAATCGAGTTACCTTGCCCAATAAGTGTAAGCCTTATTCACTGTTCATGCTCTTGGTCTTAGGTAGTGTTAATTGTTAAATTTATCACTGTTGGCTTTTGGATGTGTTTGAGTTGGTTGATAATTCTATCACTGTATTAGATTTTGCTTTAGGTTGTTTGAGTTGTTTGCTAAAATATAATTGTTGTTTGTTGCAAGATTTATAGTGATGAAAAAATTTTTGTTTCTTATGCACAAATTTAGAGGTGTGACATTGGTTATCAAGTATAATGATGGATTTAATTTCAAGGATTTAGTATATAAATTGTGTGCAAAGTGGAGTGAGTTAATTGGTAGTTCTTTGAATATGTCGTATTCAATGCCCGTACATTTTTATTATGGTCTACAAAGTGAAGAGGATTTGGAGGTTATGGTTGGACTCGCACTTTCTTGTGATATTCATCGTATTGATGTTTTTGTTAAGTGTTGTTCTTTGGGTGAAGGTTATATGATTTGTGATGGTGAAGCTGGTAGTAGTAGTAGTGTTGTTTGTGAAACTGATTTTTTGCCTTCATTTTATTCAAATCAACGGAAACCTTTACTCTCCGATAGGTGGGTTAATTGTATAAAATGAGTGGGTCAAAGGTTTGCTCAAGGAGTTGTTGAATTTCGAGATGCGTTGTCAAAGTATTCTATTCATTCCGGTTTTGATTTTGATTTTGTTAAGAATGACAAGGATCGTGTCACTATTCGTTGTAAGAGAATGGCTGATTTGGGATGTTTATGGAGCGTACATGCTAGAGTGGAAAATTCTAGTAAAGCTTTTGTTATTAAACAATTTGATGATGTTCATACATGTGGATCTTCTTTTCATACAATTAAACATACTAGGATGACTTCAAGTATGATTGGTGGGCTAATTTCAAGTGAGGTTCGTAATAAGACTTTGACATCGGTTAGTAAGGTGGTTTGTGATTTCAAGGACTATTATGGAACAGAAGTTTCTTACCGGCGAGCTTGGATGGGTGTTGAAAAAACAAGGGATGTTGTTTTTGGTGACTATTCATTTTCATTTGACGATCTTCGTTGGTATGTTGATACCGCTAATGATTGTAATTTGGGGAGTGTTTTTGATATGGAATTTGATATTGATAGCAAAGGAAGACATTTCAAATGCTTGTTTTTCGCTTTTGAGGCATGTATTCATGGTTTCAAGTATTGTCGGCCTATGTTGATGCTTGATGAAACTTTCTTGAAAGAAAGACACAAAGGTTGTTTATTGGCTGCTACGGAAAAAGACAGTAACCGAGGTATATTTTGTGTCTATTTGTTATTATTATTAAAACAATGATAATTTTATCATTTTTGTTACTGGAGAGTGTTGATTATTGAGTATGGTCAATCAATTAGTGATAAATTTATGTTGTATACTTTTGTATGTTGTATACTTTTGTTACATTTTTATATTTATACAGTGATAAATTTATTATGCATTGATTCTATATGTTGTATGTTTTTATTGAATTGTTGTAGTAATACAGTGATAAAGTTATCCATGGTTGGTGCTATATGTTATATACTTTGCGTTATGCTTTTGTTTTGTAATCTTTTTTATTTGTTACAAATAATGTGTATATATCTTGTTTGTAGGTTTATATCCATTATGTTTTGCCATTGTTGATAGTGAACGTTATGACAATTGGCATTGGTTTTTGTCAAAATTGTTTGTTATTTGTTATTTTGACTCCGAGAAGGGATATTACGTTTGTTACTGATCGACATGGAGGTTTGCTGAAAGTTTTAGCTAAGGTCTTTTCGTTTTCTTCTCATTCTTTTTGTCCAATGCATTTGAAAACAAACTTGAAGACTTATTTGTTAGTGAAAAGTCACGAATCTAAAAAGTATTTGCTCACTCCTTTTAGTAGACGTGCATATGCTCCTACTATTGAGTTGTTTAATGAGCTATTTGAAGAATTTAAGGGTCATTGTGGTCGTAATGTTCAGAAGTTTCTTGAGGATTTGCCTAATGAGTGTTAGTGTAACGCTTATTTTCAAGGCAAGAGGTATGGTGAAATGTGCACAAATGCTGCAGAATCTTTTAATTCATGGATTAGGGATAAGCACCATTTGTTTTCAACTAATCTTGTTGATGCTATACGGGTGAAACTAATGGAGCAATTTTCAAAAAGATGAAAACTTGAAAATAAGTGGAATCGTATTGTTTGTCATTTTGCAGAGAAAAAGTTGGAAGAAGTTTTTAATGATACAAAGGCATGGATAGTTAAGAAATGTAGTGATGATATTCATGAAATCCAATTGGATCATTCAGTTATGGTTGATAATGGGAAACAGTCTTGTTCTTGTCGATTGTTGGAAATTGATTCTTTTCCTTGCAAACATGGTTTTTATGCTATAAAGAGGAGTGAGAAGGATCTGAATTGTTTTCTTGATGATTACTACCATGTTCGTAGTTATTGTGATTCTTATTCGCATTCTATCTATCCAGTTCCTAGTATATGGAAGCCAAATGTAGTTTTTGATGATGACGTTGTTTTACCTCTTCTTTGTAAGAAACTAGTTGGACGTCCAAGAACAGAGAGAATACCTTTGAAGGGCGAATCAAGAGAATTAGGTGCAGTAGATGTGGAAAGATAGGAACTCATAGTCGAAAGACATGTAAAGAAGCTTGCTTTAGTTGTATTGATTTTAATTGAATTACTTTTGTTGAGAGTTGAGAGGTGTTACTTGCATTGAATGTTTGAGTATTTTTTGCAAGATACATCATTTCAGTAGTTGCATTGGATGAATGATGAATTTTTTGAATGGAAATTATATTTTTTGTTGATATTTTTACAAGATTAAGTTTCACAGATTTATATTCTTTGATTTTGGTTAAATGTAGTTGATGTTTTTGGTATTTTATACAGTGGTAAATTTATCCCTGGTTGGTTTGAATGCGTTGGTGGATTATGTTTTTTAAGAGTGATAAATTTACCATTGTCTGAAGGAAACAATCAAGCATTAATGGGGTTGTTGAATTTTGTTATTTTTAAGAATGATAAATTTATAACTAACTGTATGGAAAGAGTTGATGGTTTATTATATTTATGTCAGTGGTTGATAAATTTATCATTGTCATATCCAACCAAATGTTCTTTTTTACAGTGATAAATTTATCAGTGGCTTAAACTCAAGAAAAATCAATTGTAAGTAGTTTGGGACTAAGTTTCTCAATCTGTGCTACATTACTGCCACTATGCAATTAACTATCAGTGGGATCCTTGAAGCAAAATATTTCGATTTTGCAATTCATTTTCAGATTAAATTGTTCGAAATTTCAGTCTAAGAAATGCTTTAGATGCAACAGTTTATCATCAGGTCTTGAATAAGATCATATTTCTTCATAAATAATTGATTCTTGGAGTTAAATGTTAAAATGTATGTACGATCTGTTTTTTTGGATTTACTGTTAGAACTTTATCTCCACTCCATATACCTAGAATAGCATGTTCTTACATTCATTCCCAAACTTGAAAATATCTACAAATTGCAACAGTGTTTTAATTCTCAATTTGGACAATGTAATAATGTTTGTGTTTTAATTTTCAATTTAAATAAATTGTTTATTATTTTCTATATTGTTTTGTTTACTTGAATTAGGAAAAAAGAATGAGAGAGAGAGAGAGAGAGAGTGTTGTTGATTTTTGTTAGTTTGAACAGTGATAAATTTATCAGTGTAAAAAAAATGTCATGTTAGTAAATGAAGGGATCCAAACTTGTTATTAAGCATAAAGTAAGACTGATATCAAAGCCAGATGTGGTAAAAATATAGCTAAAAAAGATTGAATTTTCATTTAGTGTATTGTCTGTAATTTTAACATTGTAACAACTAAGCATTATAATATTCATTGAAGTAAAGTACGAACCAAAATGATCAACATATAGATAACATTGTAACAACCAAACAAGTCAAATGTATGAAGTATTCACATTCTAACAACTAAATGAATCAATGTTTCCTTTTTATTACACTGTAACAAACAAACAAGCAAAATGTTTTCATTTCTTCCAGATCTGTTGATTAGTGTAACAAACAAACAAGCAAAATGTTTTCTTTTCTTCCAGATCTGTTGATCATTGCAGAGGCAAGTCATCAATGTTTTCATCAACTATTTATTGTTGAGCAGTTTGTTGGTCAGTCAAGAAGATAGTTAATATATCGGCTCTCAATTGATTGCATTCTTCTTTGAAAAAAGTAGACATTATGTTGTTGCTGGAAACATATTGCCTCATGATATAGCAAACAATGATTTCACAATCAAGCCTGCAAAAAAATTTTGAAAACAAAATATTATAATTTGGTTTCGTTGCATTTTTTTTTTTATAGGAGTGTTTTGTTATTGATCAACTTACGAAATGTCTTCTTATTGTGGGCTGTTAATAACTCTCTCTGAATTAGGCAAATTAAGCAAATCTATCATTGTTATAATAATTTTTATCACTGAATTAGGCAGAGTAAGGAAATTCGTCATTGTATAGCAAATGTTATCACTCAATTAGGAAAATTAAGCAAATCTATCATTCTTATTGCAAATTTTATCACTGAATTAAGCAAAGTAAACAAATCTGTCATTGTATAACAAATTTTATCAGTGAATTAGTAAAAGTAAACAAATCCATTATTGCATGGCAAATGAACATGATGATATGATTATTATAAAGTTGAATATCACTAATAAATTAATATTGTATGATACACATTGAAAATAGTTTCAAATTGAATTTTATCACTTAATTATAGTTATGAAAGAAGAAGGGAATCAAATCCATCATTATAACAAATTTTATCACTCAATTAAGAAAATTAAGCAAATCTATCATTCTTATAGTAAATTTTCTAACTAAATTGGGCAAAATAAGCAAATCTGTTATTGTATAGCAAATGAATATGAAGATGTGATTATTATGAAGTTGAATATCACTTAATTATAGTTATAAAATAAGAACGGAAGATGAATACGACTCACATTTGATTCGCATGTTTGTTGAAGAAGAAGGGAAGCAAATCCATCATTATAACAACTTTTATCACTCAATTAAGAAAATTAAGCAAATCTATCATTCTTATAGCAAATTTTCTCACTGATTTGGGCAAAATAAGTAAATTTGGCATTGTATAGCAAATTTTATCACTGGAGTAGCAAAAGTAAGCAAATCTATCATTGTATAGGAAATGAACATGAAAATGTGATTATTATGATGTTGAATATCGCTCATAAATTAATACTATATGGTATAAATTGAAAATAGCTTCAAGACGAATTGTATCACTCAATTATAGTTATGAGAGAAGAAGGGAGGCAAATCTATCATTATAACAAATTTTATCACTCAATTAGGAAAATTAAGCAAATCTATTATTCTTATAACAAATTTTATCACTGAATTGGGCAAAGTAAGCAAATCTATCATTGTATATCAAATTTTATCACTGAATTAACAAAAGTAAGCAAATCCATCATTGTATAGCAAATGAACATGAATATGTGATTATTATGAAGTTGAATATCACTCATAAATTAATACTATATAATACACATTAAAAATAGCTTCAAGTCAAATTTTATTCCACAATTATAGTTATGAAAGAAGAAGGGAAGCAAATCCATAGTTATGAAATAAGAAGAGAAGCAAATCCATCATTATAACAAATTTTATTACTCAATTAGGAAAATTAAGCAAACCTATCATTCTTATAGCAAATTTTCTCATTGAATTGGGCAAAGTAAGCAAATCTGTTATTGTATATCAAATTTTATCACTGAATTAGCAAAAGTAAGCAAATTCATCATTGTATAGCAAATGAACATGAAGATGTGATTATTATGAAGTTGAATATCAATCATAAATTAATACTGTATGATACGCATTGAAAATAGCTTCAAGTCGAATTTTATAACTCAATTATAGTTATGAAAGAAGAAGGGAATCAAATCTATTATTATAACAAATTTTATCACTCAATTAAGAAAATTAAACAACTCTACCATTCTTATAGCAAATTTTCTCACTGAATTGGGCAAAATAAGCAAATCTGTTATTGTATAGCAAATGAACATGAAGATGTGGTTATTATGAAGTTGAATATCACTTAATTATAATTATAAGAGAAGAACGGAAGATGAATACGACTCACATTTGATTCGTATGTTTGTTGAAGATGAACTAAACAGGGAATATAGATCGAAACGGTGGAAGATTTGCTGGGGATCTGTTCAGAATCAGAATATAGATCGAAACTGAGGTGATTTCTTTGGAAACAATGGGATATTCAGGGAAAATCTCTTCGTTTGTTTCGATTTCCAAATCGGAAATCGCCTCAGAATAGTTTTCAAATCAGAATAATTGAGAAGGAGCGTGTGTGTCACGCGCACAGGGGAGAGTTTGTGATATCTTTTTTGCTTCACACATGTGGTGTAACATTGAGGGGTAAAATTGGAAACTGAAATAGGGCAGGACTTGGTGGGTATTAATTTATTTCAATGGGACCGGCTGGTAAGTCTCCCTAAGAGAAAATGTGTCATTCAAAGTAGGCCTAGCCCGACATCGAATCTAATCTAACCATCCCCAGCCCGATTCTAAAAAGTTATTAAGTCTCAAACCTGTCCAATAAACCCAATAAATATGAACAATTACTCTCTTTTTCTTCCATCTTGAATAAATATTAAAATATTTGAATTATTTTATTTATTATTTGAATTTGAAACGTTAACAAAATTTAATGGTGAAACAAATTTAATTTTTAACAAATTTTTTAATTTAAGCCATAGAAAGAAATATATATATATATACTTTTTTTGTCTTTTATATTTTTTCTACTTTATTTTATAACTAAAATAATAGAAAAACATAATTAATATTTTATAAATGGTCGGGCCGAGCTAAAACTCTTTACCCCAAGTCCAGCCCAAATATTAAATAGGAACAAAACTTTAGCCCAGCCCAACTATATGGGTAAAATATTCTTTTCAAACCCCAAACATATCAGATTGGACTGGCACGATTTGGGTGACCAGTGGGTGGATGACCACCCTTAGTGGCCTCTCATCCGTCATCCATCCAAACTTAGATAGATTGGGAAAATTGTATTTTTGCATCGTCAGCTCAGACCATTAAAATAGTCCATTATATAGTGGAATAGTTCGAGCCATTCAATTTTAGTGAATTGGGTGGATGCTTGCCCACTCCTAGTTCAAATGTAAAGTTCTAATGTGAAATTCTATAATTGGGCGTGTAACAAAGTTTTGGTCGTTGATTTGTCACAAAATTCTATTATGACATTGTGGTATTTAATTATGATGCGATTATTATTTTGGTTATCACTAAAAAGGCATTTAGTTATATTGTATGACTCATTATTTTTTTCAGTTTTAACTAAAAAAAAAATTAATTATTATATTTATAATATTTAACACTACAAATATTATAACTTGTATATAGTACATTATCCAAAAGGAATGTGTATAGTAATATGACCCATCTCTACTACCTCTCACTTCCTAATAACTAACTCTCCCTCTATTTAAGTTAATTTTCTTCATAATAATAATAAATAGAAATTCTAACAAAATCTAAAAGAAAATCGTAGTCACCAATAAACCCCCACCAAAATTTAAAATTATCTAGTAGGTTGGTACCCATCCAATAACACTTTGTGTTTTGTCTACTATATTTCTTAGAGGTTGTTTGGGATGAATTATATAAGTACATTTTTAAATTTTTTGTCAAAAAAGGTAGAGGAAAAAAAGATGATTGTCTGAGATACTTTTGACTTTTTACAAAAAAATGTATAGTAAAATATTGTATAAAATATCAAAATTACTTTTTTACCCCTCTGCATACTGACATGCTTTCTATGCATGTCAATACGGTTGCACAGTGTAGACGTTCCCGAACGCCCCGGGAGGGACGAGTCCCTCCGTTCCGTTCGATATTGGGCTCACTGCAGTTCAGGACTCTCAAATTGTCACGGTTCTAAATCTGAACCAAAGAGTCCAAATCCGGCAAATCGTTTTGAGAAAACAGATTTTGAAAGAAGTGTCAAACATGGACTGCTTTGCCAGATACAGAGTCGCCACCTAAATATTTTATTTTGGAGAAATTTAGGAAACCCTGACTCGTTTGCCTAAGGCCACGTGTCCGTCATTACCAAAGTTGCCTCGGCTCGGGAACTTGGGTACGATTGGGAAAGGTCACTTCGTCAGCACCCCCGCTCCCCCGATCAAAGATCGGCCTCTACTAACCATGATATCTATTTTTGAAAACATTATGTGTTCTTATTCCGGTTATTAGCCTAGATTACTATGTGATGCGCACAGCATACAAGTATAGACTGGATCGCCTAAATTGGAACAAAAATATTTCGTGTTTGTTTGTTTGAAAATGGTTTGATGGTGCTACTCGCAAGTAGGCTAAGACGTGGATTTGCCATCCTCAGGTGGGCTTAGAAAACATGATTTTGCCACTATCTAGTGGGCTTAAAACTCACAATTAATGAATTGTTCCAATTCAAATAACCCAACCTTCACCCACAGGCATTCAGACAGTTATATCACATAAGCAATTAGCCTCATGGTAAGCATGCTATCATGGTAGTCACTCACACGCATGTAAAGATGCTAAAGCATAAAACTTACCGAGTACTGCAAGCCAAAACAGAAGCTAATTAAAAATTCATGCATGATCCTCACAATACAGAAGTGCCTAATGCAACACATGCAAAAATACAACTATAGCAGGCTCGGCTATTCTAAACATGGCATATGAAATGCTACAGCTAACATGTATTCAACTTGGAATTGAAAATACAATGCAGTTAGTATGATGCGCCGAGCCCGGTGCATGCAAAACAGATGAATGAATGCAAACATGCTATCATACTGTATACTAATTGAAACATGCCCTAATCTAACCATCATAAGCGGGTAAATAAAAGGGAGAAAGACGTGGGGTTGGAAGACATACATCACACACACGCACACTTATTACAACATTGCCCTCACGCAGAGGGTCCGAATAAAATAATATACAGTCCCAAATAAATAGTACAGTCCAAATAAATAATACAGTCCAAATATGTACAGAATCCAAATTAAATAACAAATTTAACTAGGAAAGTGGTAAACTAGCATGCAAGCTAGGGACTGCCTCGACTCTGTTCCGAATGATGGATGACGCATGCTCGGGTTGCTTGGCACGGAAATCCACTGCGATGCCCCAATTAGCCTCTGTTTGCGATTGATGCTGGAATGCTGTGCAAGGCCTTTGAAAGGCTACTGATTCTTGATTTGCTGCAACAGAGAGCAGGAAAAGGGCATGGCAATGTATTTTCACAAATGTATGCATACCTCGATCCTCGTGCCACCATTCACGCATATCGATGCATGATGGCCGAGGAGTTGAATTGCACGACTCAATATGAAATGAATGCACATATAAACACAACAAAACCTAAACTCCATCATGGATAATCCGGAGTGTCGGTGACTGGGAATTGAGACACGTTCCATCACTCGAAGTACGAAACGTCCCTCATTTCCCGTACTCGGGCTAACTCCTATCCCAAACACGATGCAATATGCATGATATGCATGAAATGAAACTAAGATACAACCTAACATACACAATGCTATGAAATGGCATACACGATGCACGAGATAACATGGCATACACAATGCGCTAACATTCAACCTAGCATACACAATGCTATGAAATGAAATGGCATACACAATGCAATATGGGCTTACACCAACATGAGTGGACCTCAGCCACACTCACATAAGAGGCCATGAGATGAAAATGAGACACTCGAAATGCGTGCACACATGCACACAAACCGAGGACCGAACCTAAGGCACAAATGCCACTCTAACAAGGCATGGCAAGGCATGAAACATGGTATGCAAACATGCAAATTTTAGTGCTGAAATATGATGGAAAACAGCCCCGAAACATGGAAACATGGCACCCGATGCATGGAATGAACCCGAAATACAAAACTAGGCATATGCATTGGCCTATAGCTATACAAAACATGCGTTATTTGAACATGAAGTGTGAAGAAAGATTCAAGGAAGTCCCAAAACAAGCATATTTACAGTTTTAAGCAAGGCCAAACAATGAACACAAATAGGACTAAGCTAGCATGCAAAAATGGCCCCGTAAGAGAGGTAATGAAGCAAGTAGCATCTGCTGGCCCTAAATGGCCAAGATCCCTTCAACAAAGTTGAAGAGGGGCTCAAAATGAAGCACTTTACAGTTTATAACAAGCCACGGATCTAAACACAAATAGGCCTAAAACATTGTGCAAGAAATGGGCCAAAAGGGAGACAAAGAAGCAAGTGATGGTTTCTGGCCTTAAACAGAGGAGGACCCTTCAACAAAGTTGAAGAGGGGCCCAAAACATGGTATTTTACAGTTAGTGACCAAACCCAAAACAGTGTACATGCAAGCTTAAAATACTATGCAAAATAAGGCCTAAAAAGAGGTTTAAACACAAAGAGCAAAAAAACAGCTTCAAAAAGAAAAAGTTCTTTCATAAAACATGAAGAGGGGGTCAAAATAAGGCTATTTACAGTTCGGACCAGAGCCCAAAAATACGAGCACAAGGGGATAACAAATCATGCAAAAATAAGGCCAAAAGAGGGATAAAGAGGCAAGTGACAAAAGGAAGCCTCAAATAGTAAAGAGCCCTTCAATAATGTTGAATAAGGGCTCAAAATAAGCCACTTTTCAGTTTATAACAAAGCTCAAAACAATATACAAATGAGCCTAAAATACTATGCAAGAAAGGGGCATACAAGAGAGGTAAAGAAGCAAGTGTTAAAAGGAAGCTTCAAACAGGGAGAGGCTCTTAAACAAACATGAAAAGGAGCTCAAAATAATGCTATTTTCAGTTAGGGTCGGAGCCCAAATATGCAATAAAGTATAGCTTAGATTGTATGCAAAAATAGGGCCAAAAATAGGAGAAGGAGACTTACCCTTGAAGAACCAATCTTTGACAGCCTTTGGACCAAGTTTGGGTGCCCCTAAGCTCTGAAAGACAGCCTCAAGCTTCTGGTATGGAGTTTGGAGGCCTTGTGCTATGAGGTGTAGTGTAAAATGGTGTAGGATTTGAAGGATTTTGGTGCTTGGAATAGAGAGGGAGAGAGATGTAATGCAAGAGCCTAAAACAATTTTTTGTAACCCTTCAGATGGGAGTTGGAGGTGCTGTTATATAGGCAAAGGAGTGGAGAAAAGGGGGGAAAAATGGGGGGGAAAGGAATTCAAGTTTCCCCCCAAAAGTGCAGCCCCCCGGATACAAAATCTGGGGGGAAACAGAATACATTTCTGTAAAGTACCTGGAGAGAGGATCATGGCCGGCCGGTTTCCTATGGTTTAGGTGGCCGGCCAGCTCTCCCCATAGCCGGCCGGCCAAGGGTCAAAAGGGTCAAGAAGTATTAGTGGCGGGCCACCCCAGATTGGTGGCCTCCCATGTGTGCACAACACAACCATGTGGTCAAAAACTGGAGAAAGTAAACCAGGAGAGAGAAAAGGCCACTTTTAGGAGGGGTTCAAAAGGGTCACACACAATTACTGGCTGGCCATGTGATATTGGTGGCCTCCCAGGTGTGTACAACACAAATATGTGGTTTAGGGCTGGAAAAAGTGGCCTTAGGGTGGTCAACATTGGCTTTCAAGTGGGAAAAACGGGCGACGAAGGGCAATGGAGGAATAAAACACTGGTTGTCAGAACAATTACTGGCCTCCCACCCTTCTACGACCTTCTTAACAATGAAACAGAGGTCCCTGCCAAAAATGAACTCAAACCGATGCAAAATGGAGGTTCGGGGGCCGAAACGCGCAGCCTGAGGCCTCGAAAACTGACTGTTAGGCACCGGAAGTGGTGTTCGACCACGAAGTCGGTCTCTCGAGCCACAGTGTCCCTCAAAAGGGAGCAAATAAGATGCATGCCAAAAAACAGAGCAAACGGAGGCAGTTAAGCGGTCCCGAACCGAGGCACACGGCCAACGGCTCCGAAAAATCTAAAATTGGACTCCAAACGGGCAAAATGGCCTACGACCACGAAACATAGCCTACGGCCACTGAGAGATGATCTACGCGACCTCTCCCTCCCTTCGGGAAGAGAAAACAGAGAAAACAGAGCCTGGTTCGCAAACCGAGGCAAAGCATGAAAGAGTCCGAAAGTCCGGAGGCAAGGCTAGCAGCCGAGACTCTGAAACCTCTGAACGAGCACGATATGCAACATCACCAAGCGCTCAATCGGTGACGTCTGAGTCTTAAGGTCGGTCAAAAATGGGGTGTCTACAGTTGCCCCTCTTTGACAGAACTCGAAAGTCAAAAGTGACGGGAGTGAATGTCAAAGCCCAGAGACGACCCATTTTTGACAAGGCCGAAGACTTAGACAAACAGGTGAGATAAACAGAGATGTGCCCGCAGGCAGGGGCAAAATGCAAAATGATATGCACAAAGCCGAATGTAGCTCATGATCATGCAAATGCAGCAAGCTATAATGAGGCAAGTATTCGCAAATAGATGCAACAGTTTTAAGCAAGAATGCAAAGCAACAACTACATTTCATGCAGTTAGGAATGCAGAGAATTATTCAATTCTCGTCGCGTCTCACACGGAGAAGATATGATACCTGCGCGATTCGTCCGGTTGCACCAGCTTCAAATGAACCGTACATACAATATCATGCCTGCAAAATAAAGTAACTCAACAAGCACAACATATTTAACAACATATGTTTAATGTGATATCGAATGCAGACGATCGCGGTGTTGATGGAAAAGTGCATCGCAATGCGGGAAGAAACGCGCGTGACGACGCGAGTTTAAGCATGGAGGCTCGGTGATATCAAAGAGACGTCCATAACAAGGCAAGTATGTGCATGAGAATGCAAGTTATGTGCATAATAATGCAGAACAAGGGTAAACCAGGATGTATGTTTGTCACAAAACAACGAGCAAGGAAATGCACGTTTCGGCGAGGACGACTCGATCGCGGCCTCTGGTTCACCTCCCGGAGAGGTTACAACATGTTCAAAAGGATATATCTCACTTTCGATGAGTAATGATGAGACACGCATCGGAAGTTGAAGCTGAGGTTCCGGCGGAGTGATTTCGCGACAGAAAGTGCACTTCTCTTGTACTTTTTCAGGTCCTAGGGACTCTAATCCTCCCCAAAATTTGCAGGGACCTTGGGGGGCATGTGGGGAACACCACCGGCCATCTTTATTGGGAGAGGGAGGCCACCAGCCAGTTTTTGAAAAGGGAATGGCCGGCCTGCCAGAAAAAGTGGCCGGCCGGCCACTTTGCCAAATTTCGGGGCAATTTTGTACTTTCACCCTCTTTTCTTTAAATACACTCATCCAAACACTTTGTGCTCACAAGTGCAGCTCCGAAATCATTTCCTCTAGCTTCCCAAACCATTTTCTCCCTCAGATCTGTGCTCTATACGCGTTTTCCAACGCCCCACGCAAGTTGTTTTCGCGAAATCTTTCAGTTTTAAGCACTTTGAACCGATTAAATTTTGATTTCGGGGCTTCTTTTCTCATTTTCGCCACTTGAGGTGAGTTTGTCTCAATATTTGGAAGATTTTCTCGGGAGTTGACTTTTGTTGACTTTTTCATTTCCCGAGAGTTGACTTTTTCCACTTTTGGCTCATTTTTGCTCATTTTTGCCCCTTTTGCAGATTTTCTGAAAATGACTGGTCATTTTCCCCATGGTGGAGGTCCTCCGGACGCCAGAGGTGATCCCGATGTCATGGCTCTGCCTCCGAGGGTTCGACCCTTCATACCCGAGAGGTACGACCCACCGGCACATATTCTTCCACGGGCTGTTTTCTATCACTTCACCGATTTTGACGAGCGAGCACCCGGGGATCTCCTTCTGCGGGAGCTAGAGTATCACTTCTCCCATGAGGCACGAGAGGTATTTACTTCGTTTTTACCTTTTCTGTAACATATTATGAATTTTTCATGCATTCTGTTTGCATTCTGAACACACGGTTCAATTATTTGAATTCCTGAACACTCAGCCCATAAATTGATTATGAACACACGGCACACACCGGTTGAGGGTTGAACACGCAGCCCATACACTGATTTTCTAAATACATAGTCCGAATTGAAGGTGAACACACAGCACACACTGATTGAGAGTTGAACACGCAGCCGAAAACGCTGATTTTCTGAACACACAGCCCAAATTGAAGGTGAACACGCAGCACACACTGATTGAGAGTCGAACACGCAGCCCAAAACACTGATTTTCTGAACACGCAGCCCAAATTGAAGGTGAACACGCAGCACACACTGATTGAGAGTCGAACACGCAGCCCAAAACACTGATTTTCTGAACACACAGCCCAAATTGAAGGTGAACACGCAGCACACACTGATTGAGAGTTGAACACGCAGCCCAAAACACTGATTTTCTGAACACACAGCCCGAATTGAAGGTGAACACGCAGCACACACTGATTGAGAGTTGAACACGCAGCCCAAAACACTGATTTTCTGAACACACAGCCCGAATTGAAGGTGAACACGCAGCACACACTGATTGAGAGTTGAACACGCAGCCCAAAACACTAATTTTCTGAACACACAGCCCAATATTGAAGGTGAACACGCAGCACACACTGATTGAGAGTTGAACACACGGCTCACTTACTTTACTTTGCACGCAGCCTATTCATTTTATTTGCACGCAGCTTATTCATTTTATGCTGAAAGATGTATTCATTCTGAATGCAGGTGACTTCTCGCACTGTGCGGGGATATGGCTCTACCGCAGCGAGAGATTGGTACACCGAGCTCCTGGAGGCTGTTCGGGATTTGGTTGACTTGGTGGGGTTTGGGCCCTTCTGTACTGGGCTATCTCGTTGTCCTGCCAGGAGGACGTTGATAGCCGCCTTGGTGGAGAGATGGTAGGACACCACCAACTCCTTCCATTTTTCTGCCACGGAGGACTTGACTATGACCCCGTTTGACTTTGCTGTACTGACTGGCCTTGACGTGGGAGGTTGGCCTATCCCTTACGACGAGGACATGGGCCAGTGGGAGGCTACTTGGATATATTTGCTGGGGGTTCGCCCGCCTGTTGATAGAGCTTCGGGGAGAGTCCGATACACTTGGTTCTCTTCCCATTTCCGGCGGGTGGAGATGGAGCCCGGGACTTCTGAGGAGGGAGCACAGTATGCCCGCGGCTTTCTGATGTTCCTTTTCGGGACCACTTTGTTTGCCGACAGGGGGAACACTGTTGGGCTTTATCTGTTGAGTGCTTTGGTGGACCTGTCACAGGTCAGACGGTATGACTAGGGTGGCGCCGGCTTGGTTACCCTTTATTGCTACATAAGCGTGACCTCCCGCGGACGGGAGGACTTACTTGGCGGCTATTGGAGAGCCTGGGAGGTACTTTCTGCCCTCTTGATTTACATTTCTGCTCCTCATTACTTGCACATTGCACATATGGCGCACTTTATACTCTGTATCGTGCACTTTGCCCTCAGCACTTCGTATTCTGCTTTGTTTTCCACAGTTGTGGGTCTATGTGTATTTCCCGACATTGGCCCCGAAGTTGGTGGTAGAGGGACCTCTCATGACCCCTTACTCACTTGTATTTGAAGGCCAGCACCGACCAAGACCTCGGGAGTCTCTCCTTTATCTGCGGCAGTACTTCGACACGGTGCGGTCGACGGAGGTATTTCAGAACTCTCAGTTCTTTCTGTTTTCATCTTTGATTTGTCCTGTACATTTTCGATTTCTGCTTGGTTTATGCGTCTGTTATCCGCAGATTACATGGCAGCCCTGGGCGCCTTTAGGTGAAGGTCTCCGATTCCAGTTTGCCGGAGGGTGGGGTGCCTCCCGGTATAGGATCTTGTTCGAAGGGCCAGTTGGTAGGGCCTGGTTCTTGGGGGACCGCTTCTTGCGTCAGGTCTGGGGGTACACTTCTCAGGACCCTCCCTCAACACCCCCAGTCGATATGCGGATTGCTGATAGGCTCTCTTCCTGGGATATTGTTAGTGCTATGCTGGGTACTGATGCTTTGCTACATCTTGAGGTGGGGGATTACGCTACTTATCGTCACATATACCTAATGCCTCCATTGACGGGAGTTCGTACTCCGACGATGAGGCCTGCTGGCATGCCATCTTCGAGCTAGGCCCAGGCTCGGGCTACAGATGCCCCTTCTACTAGCAGGGCTGGTACATCTAGAGGTGGGGATGGATTGGTTCCCCCGATTCCTCCGACTTATCCTCATCCTGGATGGTCGGACATGCCGACCAAGTTGATGGGGTGGCAATATGGGACTACCTCTCCGATTCCGATCCCGATAGAGCCTCCGATGCCCGACCATCGATATGTCAGAGATCCCGACTCACCACCGGTATGTTTTACGGCTTTGATTCATTACTCAGATACTTAGACGTTCATTCATTTACTGATACCCTTGCCTTTGCATCTGTAGCCCCCTGTTGAGTACATGGATCAGGTGCTCGAGATGGTAGCCTCACTTGAGGGGATGGTCCTGCGGAGGGAGGCGCAGTTGTCCATCATGGGCTTCCAGGTACCCTTTAGTTTTCTGGCATTTATCATACTTCTGATGGTATGCTGATTCCTACTGCATTGATAGGCTACTTGTGTGGAGCACATCTGACACACACCTCACTTATACACTGTGTTTACATGTTCCCACTTCATGTAGTTTTCTTGTATCTGCATCCGATGTACATATTTGGACTGATGTATTTAAATTAAACTCTTTATTCTCAGATGCCTCCGGTATATGCTCAGCCGCAGGCCGGGCCACCTGGGCCTTCTCGGGGAGGTGGACCATCCGGGCCTTTTCGAGGAGCTGGGCCATCTGGGCCTTTTCGAGGAGCTGGGCCATCCAGGCCTTTTCGAGGAGCTGGGCCATCCAGGCCTTTTTGAGGAGCTGGAGGGGGGTCGTCTCGTAGACGCAGAGCACACATTGTAGAGGAGGAGCCTGGTGAGGATGAGGGGGAGGAGGCTACAGATCGTCAGTTGGAGACATCTGCTGACAGAAAGGACGGCTCCGGTCTTGGTTCCGGGAGTGGAGGCGAGGCTGAGGGGGATCCCGAGGATGACGACTCCAATTCAGATGATGATGATGGCGATGGTGGCGGAGAGTCTATTTCGCAGAAGAGGGCGAAGAGGGCCTCTTATTCCTGCTCTTGAGAGCACAGATGTGGCTGTTTCCTGTTTTATTTATCTTTTTGCTAGTAGTTGTAGCACATTGCACATTATCGGGCAATTTTATTCTTTGTAAAACTTGTGCCTTAGCCTGTAAAATGTTGTAACAAGCGAGGCATGATGGAATGAAACAGCTTTTGAAAAAAGTGTTGTATTTTAAACTCTTAGCATCATATCGCATCATTTTGCACCATAATGAGATTGAATGGAAATGTGCATTGTGCATTTTGCCCAGTCAGGTAGTGAACCGATGCAACAACTTAACTTTCTAAGATATAACAAAACCTTAGCAAGTTTACAACTCGATAAGCAAAACACAATAGTGTTGACAACTCAATAAACAAGACTCAAACAAAAATTGCTTAAACAAAGAGTAACAACTCAAAAACCCGAAACACGACAGCTCGACAAACAACTCGATAAGCAAAACGACAACTCGATAAACAAAACAACAACTCGATAAACAAAACTTAACAAAACAAAGTGTACTTCGGACGATCTGGGCAACGGAATGCATCCGAAACAGAGGGAAATAGAGGCCTTCGACACACCCGTTGCATGGAAATGCTTGAAATTTTCTCTTGGAGGGTAAAACAAGGCTAAAGACACACATTGGAGCATGGCCGGCTACTTTTGGGAGCCGGCCGGCCAGATTTATTGCAAAGGGGAGGCCACCGGCCAGGTTTTGAAAAAAGAAATGGCCGGCCTGCAAGAAAAGGTGGCCGGCCGGCCACTCAGCTCAGCAACCGTCAAATTTTTGACACTTGTCCCCCGAATAGTGTCTTTTCCTCTTTAAAAGCCTTAGCTCCGTGTTTTGATTCAATTCATCTTAGTTTTGCACAAAAATGGAGGCGTTTCTCGTTGAAAATCTCACAGCTTGGATCGCTTCTCTAGATGGTTCGAAAAAATTAAACTTCCGGGGTTTCGGCTTGAATGCACTGTTTACGCTGAGTCGCACTCCGTTGCACCTTCCTTTCCTCCATGCCGCGGCGAGGTTTTGGAACCCGGTGACACATGTCTTTAGCTTTAGTGGGCAAGAGGTATGTCCGACTTTTGAAGATTTTCAAGTTTTGATGGAATCTGAATGTCATGAAGAGATCTTGCCCCAATTCCGCTTTGGCCACGCCCAAGCTTTAGGGCGGATGTGTGGACTCACCGCGCATGACGCTCGATCTCTGATCTGTAATAGGGAACTGGGTATCCTCGGTTTGATTCATCGCTTTTCTGACGCTGGTGACCGCAGCAACCATTATTAGTAAGGTTTTCGGCAATACGCCCTTTGCTTGTGCCTGCTGTCTCACTTTCTGCTTTCCCCGGGCTTTGGCAGATTTAGCATTCGTCTGATTGAAGTTGCTCAAGGCTTGAAAGAAGGAAAGAGCTGCATTGCCATGACCTTGGCCGAAACACTGATGGGCTTGGATGCTATCTATTGCCGGGAGACGACTAGATTTGCTGGGAGTCCACTACTGCTGCAGGTAATGCTTCCCACCCAATCTTACATATGTATTTGCTCACATCACTCGGCCCTCAGGCTCGGTTTTTTTCACAAAAATCCTTTTCTCACTTTTCTCTCACCGTACATCTCTCTATTCTTTATTCTCTCATTTTTCATCCCTCCCCCAGGTATGGTTGATAGACAAATTGCAGGTTGTGGACTCTTGCCCAGCCTACTCAGCTTGAGGCTATTTCTTTCGACAGCGCCTAGTCGATGCCCCTGATGAAAGGTGGTGGTTTGACTGGATGTGCAATTTGTCTGCAGGTCACATTGCTTGGCGTTGTCCTTGGCTCAATCTCCCGGCAATGAGCTATAGCATGTCCCGGCTGATCAGGATCCAGTTGATTGGTCTAACCCATTGTGTGTTCTACTTTTCGTTCCGATTCCTGCGCCAGTTCGGTCATGATCAGATTTGTCCGCCAGAGGGGATTGAGTACCCGGCCGCTTTCCCGGTCCGAGGTGCACAGCTTGCCCGATATGCCACAGCATGGAGGACTAGAGAGCTCTTGGCCCCTGCTCCCACTTTCAGTTGCACTTTGTTTGACGAGTGCTTGGATTGGCTCAATGAGGAGGCACAGATTGGGCCTAGCTTGGCATCAGAGGCTTCGACCAGCTCTGGGAGGGGGCGTAGGGATACTTGACTTGACTATGCCCCGATTTATTGCTTTATTAGTACTTTCAAGTTTTCTTTATGAATGTAATAAAAAGAAACTTCGATTGTATGCAAGAGCAGGAGAACTCTGTTTTGCAATCAATGAAATTGAAGGTTGTGGTACTAAAAATTTTCCGCTTTGGTCCAAAAAGTGGTCTTAGTTGTAAAGAGATTAATTTGAACAAAGTCAACTTTTATTAAAACTTTTCAAAACCATTTTCGATATGGATCAGAACTGGACACGCCTAAGATTTGTCACTGAGATGCACAACCCCGGATCCCTACAACTGGAAAGTTGCCCCTAGTCTGAAGAGTACCGCGACACTGCATGGCAACAGAAAGTTGCCCTAGTCTGAATAGCATTGCACCGGAGATTCCGATGGATGCTGATAGATAAAGATGGCTGAGATGGTCAAAATGGACAAAGTTGATCGGGGAAAAGTTTATGGCTGAACTTCAGGATGAAGTTGCCTACGTATCCCAAAGATGGGAATCTAGCCTTACGTAGTTCAGGCTTAGGTTCACTCGAGTATTTTCATTCTCCTTTTACGCTCTAACTTTTGCCAAGGTCGCCCTTTGCGGGTTTTCAACCTTGCGAGCTCAGTTTTTATATTTTCTAATTTTTTGTGCTCTAACTTTTGCCTAGGTCACCCTTTCGAGTTTTCGGCCTAGTGAGCCTCTCAGGGGTAATATTTCTTCAACTTGTCCATGTTGATCGATTGGGAAAATTCCAGGCCATCTAGGTCCATCAGAACCACAGCTCCACCTGACCAGATAGCTTTGATGATATAGGGACCAGTCCAATTAGGTCTGAACTTGCCCCTTGGGTCGTGGATGGGAGCTCGGTTGTCTTTGAGCACCAAATCTCCTTCCTTTAGATTCCTGGACTTAACCTTCTTGTTGAAAGCCCGAGCAATTCTGCACTGATAACCTTGAACATGGTACAGTGCTTTCAGTCTTCTCTCATCAAAAAGCATGAGTTCCTCAAACCTGCTCTGCTGCCAATCTGCTTCGGCTATTTGACACTCAGCCAATACTCGCAATGACGGAACCTCAATCTCGATAGGTAGAACGGCCTCCATCCCATAAACCAATAAATACGGAGTTGCTCCGGTAGAAGTTCTAATTGAAGTCCTGTAGCCCCACAGAGTAAATGGCAGCTTATCTGGCCAATCCCTGTAGGTTTCCACCATCTTCTGCAGTATGTGTTTGATATTCTTGTTGGCAGCCTCGACCGCTCTGTTGGTTTGCGGCCGGTATGTGGATAACTTATGAAAAGCCAAGTTGTATTTCTCCAACAAGTCAATCACTTCCTTCTTGAAGTGGAAACCGTTATCCGAAATAATCTCATTTGGGACCCCGTAGCGGCAGATGATGTTGTTTCTGATAAACTTTGCAACGTGCGACGCCTTCAACACGGCATATGATTGGGCCTCGACCCACTTTGTAAAGTAATCTATCGCGACCAGGATGAACTCATGCCCATTCGACCCCTTCGGAGTGACAGCCCCGATCACATCAATGCCCCAAACTGAAAATGGCCATGGCGAAGTCATGTTGTACAGCTTCGATGGCGGGATGTTCATGCGGTTTGCATGGATCTGACATTTGTGGCATCGCCGAACAAAACTGATACAATCCTCCTCCATGGTGGACCAGTAGTAACCCTGTCTGAGGATCTTCCGTGCTAGCATTACTCCATTCATATGCGCACCGCATTCTCCCCCATGGATGGCCTCCATCAGGCGCTTCGATTCTTCGGTTTCAACACATAGCTTATGTATTCCCAGATGACCTCTCTTATACAGCTTACCTCCACAGATGATGAACTGAACGGCCATTCTTCTGATTGCCCTTTTATCCTTGGCATTTACCCGTGGCGGATATGCTTCCTTCTCCAAGAAATTCCAAATGTCATAATAGCAGGGGTTTTCGTCCTGAACCTCATCTATAGCAGCGATCGACTCATAGGCTGGCTCAAATTTTTGGTCAATGACGACTGGACGCATCCGGATTCCAAACGGGATGTCTATCATGGAAGATAGAGTTGCTAAAGAATCTACGAACCTGTTGTTCTCTCTTGGAAGATGAGCAAAGTTTAGCTTCTCAAACCTAGGAATTAACAA
This sequence comes from Camellia sinensis, assembly GCF_055761805.1. Taxonomy (NCBI): domain Eukaryota; kingdom Viridiplantae; phylum Streptophyta; class Magnoliopsida; order Ericales; family Theaceae; genus Camellia; species Camellia sinensis. Next base: position 24,331,522 of record NC_138966.1, read on the forward strand.
GTCCAAGGTCTGGTGATACATCATCATCTTTTCTTCTTTGACCTTCCAGTCTCCTTTTGCTTGAGACACAACTAGGTTTGAATCCCCGATGACGTCCAATCGTCTTGCTCCTAGTTCCAGGGCTGCTTCTAGACTGGCAATGCATGCCTCATATTCTGCTTCGTTGTTCGAGACTTTGAACCGGAGTTTGAAGGCTAGAGGGATACGGGAATTGTCGGGTGCTATTAGCAACACTCCTATCCCATACCCGTACTGATTTGACGCCCCGTCAAAGTACATCGTCCAATACTCGTCGTCGATGTGCAAAATGGCTTCATCTGGGAATAAGTATTCAACTGCTTCGCCTCCTTCCACTGGATGATCGGCTAAGAATTCTGCTACTGCTCTTCCCTTGACTGACTTGCGTGTCACATATTTCAGGTCAAATTCGGAGAGCAACAACAACCAACGAGCTAGCCTACCCGTAAGTGCCGGTTTCTCGAAAAGGTATTTGATGGGATCCAGTCGTGAAACCAACATTACGGAGTGAGCTAATAGGTAGTGCCGCAGCTTCCTGGTAGCCCATACTAAGGCCAAGCAAGCCTTCTCCAACAGTGTGTAGCGAGTCTCATACTCTAGCATTTTCTTGCTCGGATAGTAGATGGCTCTCTCTACTTTGTCCTCTGATTCTTGCGCAAGCATGCAACCCATCGTGGTCTCAGTCACTGAAAGATACAATATCAACGGTCTCCTCTGCTCTGGCAATGACAACACGGGCGGGTTCTGTAAATATTCCTTGATCTGTTCAAAAGTAGCTTGGCATCGGCCGTCCCATTAGAATTTCTTGCCTTTCTTCAGGAGACCAAAAAGTGGTTCACAAGTCAAGGTTAATTTTGAGATAAACCGTCTTATGAATTGCACTTTACCCAGAAAGCCTCGCACCTCCTTTTTCAGTCTTTGGTGGTGGCATTTCTAAGATGGCCTTGATCTTTGAAGGGTCGACCTCGATACCTCTTTGTGTAATCAGAAATCCCAGCATTTTTCCCGCTGTAACACCGAATGTACATTTCTTAGGATTCAGCCACAACCGGAATTCCCTGATCCTTTGGAAGAACTTCTGTAAGGCGGTGTAGTGGCCCTCTCTTTCTTTGGACTTGACAATCATGTCGTCCACGTACACCTCAACCTCTTTGTGGATCATGTCATGCAATATTGTGGTCGCGGCCCGTTGATAAGTAGCTCCGACATTCTTCAACCCAAACGGCATTACTCTGTACTAGTATGTCCCCCACGGGGTGGTAAATGCAGTCTTTTCCTGATCTTCAGGTGTCATTACTATCTGATTGTATCCTGAGAAGCCATCCATGAATGAGAGCAAAGCATGCCTTGCTGTGAAATCCACCAACTCATCTATATGCGGCAAGGGAAAGTCGTCCTTCGGATTAGCTCTGTTTAAATCCCTGAAATCCACGCACACCCGGATCCTGCCATCCTTCTTCGGCACTGGGACGATGTTGGCCAACCAAGTCGGGTATTCGGACACCAGCAGGAAGCCTGCATCGATTTGCATGGTGACCTCTTCCTTAATCTTGAGAGCCTAGTCTGGGCGGGTCCTTCTGAGTTTCTGTTTGACAGGTCGGGCCTCGGGGTCAAGAGGGATCCGGTGCCGTATAATCTCAGGATCGATCCCAGGCATGTCTTCGTAGGACCACGCGAAAACATCTTTGAAATCTTTTAATAAGGTGACTAAGCGCTCGCGTTCCTCCGAAGACAACGTGGACCCGATCTGGACCAGCCGCGGGTCCTTCTCAGTACCAATATTCACGGTAATGATTTCATCCGTTAAGGGTTTGACAAATCTCTCCTGCTCCTGCTCAATTAAACGTTGCAAAACCGGAGGAATTTCTTCCTCGTCGTTTTCATCAAAATTTTGAAAGTCTGAGTTTATGCAATAAATTAAGGGCACAGAAAAATACTCAGAAACCACAGCTATTTATTCTCATTAAGCACATCCAAATCGTCCGAATTCTCAGTTACAACAGACTCAAACGAGAAAGAAAAAAGACGACCTGGACATAACTGTGGCATCCGGGTTATCATCCCCAGGATTACCAGACTCAGACTCAGTCGAGCTGGAACCTGATTTCGACTCACAAGATTCGGTGGAATCAGATTCCGGCTCACTACCTGACTCGGTACTGCTGGACAAAAATCCCTCTTCATACTGCCAAATGAGAGAGGGTGCGATAGATGCATCCAAAATAGTTGCTGGCGGGACCGCAGCCGTTCCATTCCCGATCACGTATACCGAGAAGTTATCCCCCAAGCACTCTTGGTCGATCGGAGGGTCTGAAAGTAGACATACCAGTGCTACCCCCATTTCAAGTTCGGCGTCCTCAGACTGCACTTTCTTATACTGCTCAACCTCAGCTGATGGGTCTGTCTGCTCTTCGGCAACGTCATCCCCGGATAGTTGCAGGTCAAAGAAAATCTCGAACCCCGGCACGCGCTTCCTCTCCGCGTTCAGCCACAGCTCTGGGAAGCCACAAAATGGAAAGTCTTCCCCCTCCCGGACGATGCGTCCGTTTAGGGTACCCTGAATGGGCCTATGCATTAATTTGAAAGGCTTCCCAGCCTGCTTTGCTCTGGCTCTTCCGGCCATTTCCTTACCCTTCCTTACCCAGTCCTCTTTGGTGGGCATATAACCCAAGCCAAAGGTATGAGGGTTGTGTGGCACTTCGGCCAATGCTGTAATCCCATCCCGGGGATGTGTTGTAACTTGTTCATGAGGTAGACGGATTGAGCACTGACGTACACCCCCTCATTCACAGCCATAATATTCTGCACCACTCGAGCCTCAGCCAAAGTAAACCCTGATAAGAACACATCTTCCATGCCGTGCTCGATTTCCAAGACTGGTGTAGACACTTCTGGCGGTGGATGAATTGATGAATTCCCAAAAACAATGGCTACCCCTTTCCCGTGGGGGTACTTCAGCATTTGATGTAAAGTGGAAGAGACTGCCTTGACCTGGTGCAACCACGGTCGCCCCAAAAGTAGGTTAAAGGTTGCGGGAACGTCCAAGACATGGAATTCAATGTCGAGTTGTCCTGGACCAACCTGAGTCTGAATTTTGACAGTCCCCATCACCTCCCTACTTGTGTTATCGTAGGCTCTGATCACTTGAGTAGTCGGCACGAAGTCTGCGGGCTTCAACCCGATCGCATATGCCGTCCTTGACGGGCATACATTAATGGCGGATCCCGTGTCGATAAGAACTACTGGCACCCACTTGCCTCTACATTCCATGGAGATGTAAAGGGGTTTGTTATGATTTGCGCCCTCAGCCAGCAGTTCTTTATCTGAAAAGGTCAACGTCGGGGAACCTCCTCCCGGAAAAACCAATCCAACCAATTGCTCTGGCGTGGTGTCTATAGAAAGCTTGGCTTTGTCCATGGCTGAAAGGACAGCCTGTCTGTGTACTCGTGAAGCCATAAGCAGTCCCCAGATGGAGATGTCTGCTTGTATCTTCTTTAACTGGTTGAGTACAGCCTCCTCTTCAAGCTGTTTCTCCTTCTGTTTCTCAGCTTCTTTATCCTTCCCAGATGCCTCGGGTTGGTCTAGGTGCGGGGGCTTGAAGTACCGCCCGCTTCTTGTCATGTGATCAACCTCATCGAGGAACCAGGTGTCGTCCGGTTGATTGCTTCCCCAGTCTTCGTCTGTGTGGGCAAGACATAAGTCATCGTCTTCCGACCACATCCCGTTGGCATTCAAAAGGCACCTGTCTGGCTCGGGCGTGTTTGTACTCACAGCACTTTCAGCCTGCATGCTCACAGCATCCTCTGTTCTTGTGCCCACAGCACTTCCGATCCCCTCATGGATTTTGGCTTTCCTGGCTCTCTCAGAACCCTGTTGTTCTACCTACGTCAGTGCAGTTTGTTGTTCAACTTTCCCTGCATTCACAATGCTTCTGTCCCGAGCGAAATTCTTTGTACCGGCGCTCTCCGGCAATGTAACCTGACTTCCGGCCCTTCCGGCCACAGTTGATACTCTCGCTCATGCCGGGCCCTGATCTGGTTGGGATTCTTCCACCACATCTGGTTGATCATCTAACCATCCAGTGGCCTCTGTCGATTCCTCATAATCGAACCAGTTGACTGCCGCGCCCCCTGATTCTTGGTCTGTAGGTTGGCAAAGTCCTCCTTCACAACCGTCAAATCATTTGCCCCTTGCTCAAATCCGTCCCCCTGGATCACACACAGCTCTTCCTTCTCTGGCAATTCTAAACCCAGCCCAATCTGGCCTGTTGACAAGATGTACTCACTCGGATCATAGACTTCCCTAGCAAAACTCTCAGGCAGTTCAATCCCAAACTCTACAATTTCATCCTTTTCTGAAGTCTGCCCTGCCCCATCTTCGATGGTCACCACCGTTGGCTCTGGTTGGGTTGTGGAGATGTCCAATATGCACAAGAAGTCAGCACAGTCGGGAAGGGGCACCTCCGGCTTAGGTAGATGGGTAAGAGTAATATAGATGCTAGGATCGTAAGACACGACCCCAGTCTGGATAAGATTGACTCTTTTGGGAGGTGGAACTTGGTTGTGTGTAGGGAGTGGATTGGTTGTGACGTTGGGTTTCTCTGGAGGTAGAATCATATTTTTGTCAACGAGGTCTTGAATCTCGTGACGCAGCCTGAAACATTGGTCAGTGTCATGACCGTGCTGCTGGTGATATGCACAGTACTTGACTGGGTTGTGAGAGGGTGGAAGTGGATTTGGTAATGGCCTCGGCTCCAAGGGTTTTAGATGCCCCTTTCTGATTAAGACCCCCAGAGCCTTAGACAAAGGCATGTACAGTGGAGTGAAGGTTCTTTGGCCTCTGGGCTGGTATTTAGTGGTTTGGGTATTACTTCCGGATGCACCAGAGAAGGGTGTGGCTGCCATGGGCCTTGGAAGGAGAGGGGGAATGGTGGTGACCATGCTGACCTCCGAAGCTCTTGAGGTTGCAGCGCCACTCGGCCCTGCGTTATTGTTGCGGTTAAAAGTTCTCCGGGGTTGCTCCCTGTCCTGGTCAATCAGACCTTGCTTCATTGCATCCTCGATTTGTACCCCCATCTCATGTAGATCCGAAAAGGTGGGGAAGGGGAGTATAATCATCTTCTGCATCAATTTTGGTTGGAGATTACGCACAATCATCCTGATTTGGTCCTTATCAGTGGGCCTCAAAGTCATCATCGATGCCTTCGCCCTCCACCGAGTTACGAAATCTGAGAAAGTCTCTTTGGGCTCCTGCCTCGTCGTTTCGAGATCACGAGTTGTAATCTCGATCTGGGTATTGTACGAGTACTGTGCGACAAAGGCCTCGGCCATTTCATCCCAACTTTTTTTTACCTCATCTTCCAACTTCGCGTACCAGATAGCGGCCACACCCGACAGGGTTCGGCCGAACAGCGAAAGCTTTTGTGGTCGAGTGAGGCCCATTGGTCGCAGTATATCTGAGAATAACTGGAGGTGGACCATGGGATCCCCGGATCCGTCGAAACGATCAATTTACGGCATCTTGAATCTATCTGGCAACGTTACGGCCACATCGGTATATCCATCCTCGATATCCGGAATAGTCTTTACCCCTTGTGATTTCTTGAAAAGCTTCTCGAGCTTGCTCAGTTTCAGAGCTGTATGGTCTATTTCGAACTCGAAGGGAGAGTCCGGGTGGTTGGGTGTATGGGTCTTGGACAGTTGAGGCGGAAGCGGGGGCGGAGCTGGCCCCGTTGGAAGGTCTGTGTCCTCTTGGATGTTCTGGACATTAGGTAAGGTGTTCTAGGTGTTTGGCAGGGCATTCTGGACAGTTGGTGTCTGCTCTGGTAACGGGATCCCTGGTGGGGGAGGAACTGGATGTGAGGTTGATGCTCTAGCTTGCTGTTGGAGCCGGGTAATTATCTCCGCTTGTTGGGCCATGATTGCGGCCTGCTGCTTAGAGAATTCCGCTTGGCGGACAGCATCCTCCTGCATTTGTTTCATGCTCTCGTGGAGCTGGCGCATCATTTCTTCCATCCTGGCAGTATTCTGCTGATCTTGCTGACTGACTGGTATGTGTATCTCTATGGCAGAAACTAAAACCTCAGCCCGACTGTTCACTGCTAGGGTAGACCACTGTTCTGGTAACCTCTGCTCAGATTCACTGCGTCTTCTCGGCCTTCTTCTGACAATTGGGGGTAGAGAATGAAACACTGGCTGTCCGTCAACCAGATCCTCGGATCGATTGAGCCGGCGACCTCTTGTCCAAAGTGCTTGGGGAATATCTACTAGGTCGGAAGCAATTATGCTAGAACTGCCCTAGTAAAAAGATAAATAAAACAATAAGGAAAGAAATAAACAGATAAACGAACAGCATAACAGCTTAAAGTAAATGCATGACACACAGCCGGGTATAACAACACACGGTCGATAAGCTGAATACACACTGTCCTCCAACACTGATCATTATCCCTGAATCACTGTCCCCAAAACTGAATCTCTGATACTCGCAGATAATTGATTCTCAAACACTGACTGATGCCCGTAGGCCTGATGCCCAAACTCATAAACTGATACATGCAATCCCTGCAGAGACACACTCTGACAGCACATAACAGATAATTGAGAGCCAAAACACCCCTATGTTAGGGTAGGGTTTTCCCTGTCTTATTTTGTTAGGAGCTAGGGTTTCACTACGCACGCAGCGGTTTCAAACAACCTATATCGGGTAAGCAACATGTCCTAGTTTGGAATGGTCACTATGGATCCGAATATGCACTAGGTCGAATGGTCGAAAAGGGTGCCCCGGTAAAATCGGGGTTTGTGTTCCCATACTGGCAGAGCCCACAACCGGTCAGCCTTATGGTCATGTCTTGACAAGACAAGCCTCCGGCAAACCGTTCAGGAATAGCAGATGGCAAACACGGTGTCCTAGGCGCACCAATGCAAATGCAATGCAAAGAAACACATAAGTGTAGTCAAAACCAAATATCATGAGTTTGAGTCAAGTTCTCTAACTCCCCAGTAGAGTCGCCAGAAACTGTAGACGTCCCCGAACGCCCCGAGAGGGACGAGTCCCCCCGTTCTGTTCGATATTGGGCTCACTGCAGTTCAGGACTCTCAAATTGTCACGGTTCTAAATCTGAACCAAAGAGTCCAAATCCGGCAAATCGTTTTGAGAAAACAGATTTTGAAAGAAGTGCCAAACATGGACTGCTTTTCCAGATACAGAGTTGCCACCTAAATATTTTATTTTGGGGAAATTTAGGAAACCCTGACTCGTTTGCCTAAGGCCACGTGTCCGTCATCACCAAAGTCGCCTCGGCTCGGGAACTTGGGTACGATTGGGGAAGGTCACTTCGTGAGCACCCCCGCTCGCTCGATCAAAGATCGACCTCTACTAACCATGATATCTATTTTTGAAAACATTATGTGTTCTTATTCCGATTATTAGCCTAGATTACTATGTGATGCACACAGCATACAAGTATAGACTGGATCGCCTGAATTGGAACAAAAACATTTCGTGTCTATTTGTTTGAAAATGGTTTGATGGTGTTACCCGCAAGTAGGCTAAGACGTGGATTTGCCACCCTCAGGTGGGCTTAGAAAACATGATTTTGCCACTATCTAGTGGGCTTAAAACTCACAATTAATGAATTGTTCCAATTCAAATAACCCAACCTTCACCCACAGGCATTCAGGCAGTTATATCACATAAGGAATTAGCCTCATGGTAAGCATGCTATCATGGCAGTCACTCACACGCATGCAAGGATGCTAAAGCATAAAACTTACCGAGTACTCCAAGCCAAAACAGAAGCTAATTAGAAATCCATGCATGATCCTAACTATACAGAAGTGCCTAATGCAACACATGCAAAAATGCAACTATAGCAGGCTTGGCTATTCTAAACATGGCATATGAAATGCTACAGCTAACATGTATTCAACTTGGAATTGAAAATACAATGCAGTTAGTATGATGCGCCGAGCCCGGTGCATGCAAAACAGATGAATGAATGCAAACATGCTATCATACTGTATGCTAATTGAAACATGCCCTAATCTAACCATCATAAGCGGGTAAATAAAAGGGAGAAAGACGTGGGGTTGGAAGACATACATCACACACACGCACACTTATTACAACATTGCCCTCGCGCAGAGGGTCCGAATAAAATAATATACAGTCCCAAATAAATAGTACAGTCCAAATAAATAATACAGTCCAAATATGTACAGAATCCAAATTAAATAACAAATTTAACTAGGAAAGCAGTAAACTAGCATGCAAGCTAGGGACTGCCTCGGCTCTGTTCCGAATGATGGATGACGCATGCTCGGGTTGCTTGGCACGGAAATCCACTGCGATGCCCCAATTAGCCTCTGTTTGCGATTGATGCCGGAATACTGTGCAAGGCCTTTGAAAGGCTACTGATTCTTGATTTGCTGCAACAGAGAGCGGGAAAAGGGCATGGCAATGTATTTTCACAAATGTATGCATGTCTCGATCCTCGTGCCACAAATCACGCATATCGATGCATGATGGCCGAGAAGTTGAATTGCACGACTCAATATGAAATGAATGCACATATAAACACAACAAAACCTAAACTCCATCATGGATAATCCGGAGTGTCGGTGACTAGGAATTGAGACACGTTCCGTCACTCGAAGTACGAAACGTCCCTCGTTTCCCGTGCTTTGGCTAACTCCTATCCCATGCACGATGCAATATGCATGATATGCATGAAATGCAACTAAGATACAACCTAACATACACAATGCTATGAAATGGCATACACGATGCATGAGATAACATGGCATACACAATGCGTTAACATACAACCTAACATACACAATGCTATGAAATGAAATGGCATACACAATGCAATATGGGCTTACACCAACATGAGTGGACCTCAGCCACACTCACATAAGAGGCCATGAGATGAAAATGAGACACTCGAAATGCGTGCACACATGCACGCAAACCGAGGACCGAACCTAAGGAACAAATGCCACTCTAACAAAGCATGGCAAGGCATGAAATATGGTATGCAAACATACAAATTTCAGTGCTGAAATATGATGCAAAACAGTCCCGAAACATGGAAACATGGCACCCGATGCATGGAATGAACCCGAAATACAAAACTAGGCATATGCATTGGCCTATAGCTATACAAAACATGCGTTATTTGAACATGAAGTGTGAAGACAGATTCAAGGCAGTCCCAAAAAAAGCATATTTATAGTTTTAAGCAAGACCAAACAATGAACACAAATAGGACTAAGCTAGCATGCAAAAATGGCCCCGTAAGAGAGGTAATGAAGCAAGTAGCAGCTTCTGGCCCTAAATGGCCAAGATCCCTTCAACAAAGTTGAAGAGGGGCTCAAAATGAAGCACTTTACAGTTTACAACAAGCCACGGATCTAAACACAAACAGGCCTAAAACATTGTGCAAGAAATGGGCCAAAAGGGAGACAAAGAAGCAAGTGATGGCTTCTGGCCTTAAACAGAGGAGGACCCTTCAACAAAGTTGAAGAGGGGCCCAAAACAGTGCACATGCAAGCTTAAAATACTATGCAAAATAAGGCCTAAAAAGAGGTTTAAACACAAAGAGCAAAAAAAGAGCTTCAAAAAGCAAAAGTTTCTTCATAAAACATGAATAGTGGGTCAAAATAAGGCTATTTACAGTTCGGACCAGAGCCCAAAAATATGAGCACAAGGGGCTAACAAATCATGCAAAAATAAGGCCAAAAGAGGGATAAAGAGGCAAGTGACAAAAGCAAGCCTCAAACAGTGAAGAGCCCTTCAATAATGTTGAATAAGGGCTCAAAATAAACCACTTTTCAGTTTATAACAAAGCTCAAAACAATTTACAAATGAGCCTAAAATACTATGCAAGAAAGGGGCATACAAGAGAGGTGAAGAAGCAAGTGTTAAAAGGAAGTTTCAAACAGGGAGAGACCCTTAAAAAAACATGAAAAAGAGCTCAAAATAATGCTATTTTCAGTTAGGGTCGGAGCCCAAATATGCAAGAAAGTATAGCTTAGATTGTATGCAAAAATAGGGCCAAAAAGAGGAGAAGGAGACTTACCCTTGAAGAACCAATCTTTGACAGCCTTTGGACCAAGTTTGGGTGCCCCTAAGCTCTGAAAGACAGCCTCAAGCTTCTGGTATGGAGTTTGGAGGCCTTGTGCTATGAGGTGTAGTGTAAAATGGTGTAGGATTTGAAGGATTTTGGTGCTTAGAGTAGAGAGGGAGAGAGATGTAATGCAAGAGCCTAAAACAATTTTTTGTAACCCTTCAGATGGGAGCTGGAGGTGCTGTTATATAGGCAAAGGAGTGGAGAAAAGAGGGAAAATGGGGGGGGAAAGGAATTCAAGTTTCCCCCCAAAAGTGCAGCCCCCCGGATACAAAATCTGGAGGGAAACAGAATACATTTCTGTAAAGTACCTGGAGAGAGGATCATGGCCGGCCGGTTTCCTAGGGTTTAGGTGGCCGGCCGGCTTTCCCTATGGCCGGCCGGCCAAGGGTCAAAAGGGTCAAGAAGTATTAGTGGCCGGCAACCCCAGATTGGTGGCCTCCCATGTGTGCACAACACAACCATGTGGTCAAAAACAGGAGAAAGTGAACCAGGAGAGAGAAAATGCCACTTTTAGGAAGGGTTCAAAAGGGTCACACACAATTACTGGCCGGCCATGTGATATTGGTGGCCTCCCAGGTGTGTACAACACAAATATGTGGTTTACGGCTGGAAAAAGTGGCCTTAGGGTGGTCAACATTGACTTTCAAGTGGGAAAAACGGGCGACGGAGGGCGATGGAGGAATAAAACACTGGTTGTCAGAACAATTACTGGCCTCCCACCCTTCTATGACCTTCTTAACAATGAAACAGAGGTCCCTGCCAAAAATGAACTCAAACCGATGCAAAATGGAGGTTCGGGGGCCGAAACGTGCAGCCCGAGGCCCCGAAAACTGACTGTTAGACACCGGAAGTGGTGTTCGACCACGAAGTCGGTCTCTCGAGCCACAGTGTCCCTCAAAAGGGAGCAAATAAGATGCATGCCAAAAAACAGAGCAAACGGAGGCAGTTAAGCGGTCCCGAACCGAGGCACACGGCCAACGGCTCCGAAAAATCTAAAATTGGACTCCAAACGGGCAAAATGGCCTACGACCACGAAACATAGCCTACGGCCACTGAGAGATGATCTACGCGACCTCTCCCTCCCTTCGGGAAGAGAAAACAGAGAAAACAGAGCCTGGTTCGCAAACCGAGGCAAAGCATGAAAGAGTCCGGAAGTCCGGAGGCAAGGCTCGCAGCCGAGACTCTGAAACCTCTGAACGAGCACGATATGCAACATCACCAAGCGCTCAATCGGTGACGTCTGATTTTTAAGGTCGGTCAAAAATGTGGTGTCTACACATAGATGCGAGTTTTTTTTTTTTTCTTAAAAAAAATTTCAGTGCATGTCAGCAAGGGCTTTTTAGTCTTTTTGCCCCTCTATGTATGCTGACTTTTTTCATGCCTAATTGATTAGTGAATAGCATTAACTTTTTTTTTATTCTTTAATAACTTTTTGACCTTTTTAAGAGATCCCAAACATGCACTTATTTTTCAGATAATATAATTATTTGACATGTTATTGGGTCAGCTCACAATCAACATAAAATTTCAAGAATACAAAATAATTGCTTGTTGAAAAGACCTATCATTGTATATTATTTTAAATTTTTTGTGAAAATGTTTTTCAATTTAATTTTTGGAAATGGTTTGCTAAATAAACTAGTGTGTTTCTAAAAATAAGACAGAAAACAAAAAATAAAAATAAAAACACAACCAAGGGTTAGTTTCACACACCATAATTTTATTTTTATTCTTTCATTACCCTTGGAAGTATCTAAATTTTTTTTCATTGACCTGTAAACAATTTTTTTTCATTTAACCCATGTAAACAAGTTTACTTTATTCCCAACCGTCAGATAATATTTTGGTATAGAAAGAAAACTTGTTTTGTTTTTGAAATTTTGTTGAATATTTGTGAGAGGGTAATTTATATGAATATTGGGCCGAGCTGGACAATGGGCCGTTATGGGCCACAGTACGAAGGGCTGAGTAAAAAGGCCTCAAATCCAGTCCGGTCCAAGCAGGACTTAAAGTTAAGACCGGTCCCAGAAGTGCATTGTTATGTCGGTCCAGGAGAGTGCGGCAGTTCGGTCGCTGGGTCACCACTCTCAGAGTTAGTCCGGTCACAGCATATTACGGTTAGCCTGGTTGTGTCTTCTAAACCGAAGTATGATAAGCCTTCTTCAAGATACTTCTGTGTTAGTTCGGTTCAACACTTCTATGGATAGCTCGGTCTGGGCATGCGAAGCCGAGGTAGAAACAAGGAAAAGAAGAGTCGGACTGAAAGTTAGATCTGTCATACCTATATATCTAGTAAGGCAATGGTATTTCGGTCCCATAGAAGTCTGACCATGGTAAAACCATCTCACTTGGTTTAAGTAGTGAGGAGGGTGTTGAAGGATAAGCATTATCTTTCAGGAGTATGAATCCTAGGAGGACTCTGCATGGAGGAGTAAAAGTCCTATTAGGACTATGCCACACGGAACCTATAAAAGCTCACAAATATCACCTATGGAGAGGTAACACAACTTTGATTCTTGAATACACAGACCTTTTGTCTACTTGTCTATTTTGCTGACTTAGGCATCGGAGAGGTTTCCGGCACACACCCGCCGGCTAACTCACGTTTGTGTTTTAAGGGAGTAAAGCGACGACGTTTGGAGGAGCGCAGACTTGATCAACAGGATTATACGAGAAGGTTTATTTCTTTCCCGTACAATTGGCGCCGTCTGTGGGAATTGCAAACTAGAACAAAACCTCTTGATCAAGCTTTTCCTCTTTAAAAGCAATGGCGCACAACGAAGATTTGCCGCAGTCCGCCATCGACGGACAAACACTAGAGGGGGTGTGCAAAGCGCAAAGGCCTACCTTCTATCCCTCCCATGGCGGACTTGGAGCCACAACAACAAAATCCCAGGAGGGATTCAAGGGGGAGGAGGCGGACTAACAGCCCTCGTCACTCTCATTCACAAAGTCCTAACAGACAAAGGCGAAGGATTGATCCTCAAGTTTTGGAGGACCGTGTAAAGGAGCAGGACGAATTAATACGACGGATGGCGGCGGACATGGAGATTATGAAACGCCAGATGAAGGGAAAATGAGTGGCGACAGGAGAGGGGCGCAAAAACAAGACGCCCCCTCGCCACTCAGAAGACCGTGGAAGGCATTTCACACCATCACAAGCAGAGAGTAGAAGCCTCAGGACGGGTGATACTTAGTCCAGAACCTCCAGAACTCGGTACTCCAGGTCTGAGAGAATGAGATCATTGAGGTCTTACACTGGAGGAAGTACCCATCGACCCACGCACTCGCACCAAACATCATTCAATCAGACGGAGTTGCCAAGATCATCCGATTTGAGGATCATGCTAGAAGAAAAGGCACGATAGAAGGAGGATACTAGAGCGCGCAACCCTCACAGGGTATTTGCCCTTCAGTGGTTGGCTCCTCGGATGCATGGAAGCGTCGAGGTCGGAATGTCGTTACCACACCCTGCCTACGAACCAACGGACAAAGCGTTAGCAAGGTTGCAGACCTCGCCGTTCGTTCCGACAATTGAAAACGCGCCCCTATCTTCAGGCTTCCTTCAGCCCAAATTCACCACGTACGAGGGGAAGACGGACCCCTACATACACCTAAGCCACTTCCGCCAGGTTATGGCAGTATATCGGCGAAACGAGGCTTTGATGTGCATCCTCTTCCCATCACGCCTTGGTGACCTAGGCTTGACTTGGTTCGAAAAACTTCCAGAAGGCAGCATAGCCTCCTGGGCACAATTGGCAGAGGCATTCGTCACAAGGTTCAAAACGAACACCAAAACCCTGGTGGAAATAGACCAGTTACTCTCTATCGACATGGGCGAAAAGGAGACACTAAGATCCTACAATAGTCGCTATTGGGAGACATTCAACCAGATTGGGGACTGCCCCACCAATCTCGCCATTGCACAGTACAAAAGAGGCCTTCCAGTCGGGAACAGACTAAGGGACTCAATCACTATGACGCCGCCCCTCACCATGGAGGCCTTGATGGAAAGAATGCATCAGCATATCAGGGTGGAAGAGTATAGCGCCCGTGCCAAAACAAAATCTAGCACGACCGCAATACCAAAGAAAAAAACCTCAGCAAAGGTCAACGCGGTAGACCGTCCAAGTAAAAATCGACGCGGCAGGCGAGACAACGGAGAGGACCAGGATAAAAGATGGTTGAGAGTCCGCATTGCCATAACCACGGTATTCAAGAAACCGATCTACCGGATTCTGAGTAAAATACGCAATGAGCTTTTCGTTAGATGGCCAGCTAAGCTAGGAGAAGCACAGAAAGACTACGACGAAAGATCGCGATGCACCTTCCACAAAGAAAAGGGGCACCGCACTGAAAATTGCATGCCATTGAGACAGCATCTGGAGGAGTTGGTGGCAGCCGGTCACCTGGGTAAATACATTGAAGGAGGGACGCAACCAATCCCCTAGGACCACAATAACCCCAATGGAATGCCAATTGACGCCCCGCTTCAAGGAGTAATCAATGTGATACATGGGGTATTCGAACCTGAGCGTGTATGCGAGCTCAGAGGGTCGATCAAGAAGGTTGAGCACTTAAGGGAGGTACTAAGTGCCCAACCTACCATCAAAAAGGGAAGAACAGAGGCCACGAACGTCATGTCTTTTTCAGACAAGGACTTGGAAAGAATATATTGCCCTCACAACGATGCACTGGTCGTCACTCTCTGCATCAACGATTATGACGTCAAGCGAATTTTGATAGACCAAGGTAGCTCGTGTGAGATAATGTACTACGACACCTTCAAACAACTGAAATATGAGGACAAAGACCTGGCACCAGCTGTATCCCCCCTGATCGGATTCAACTCAATGCCAGAATGGCCAGTCGGCAAAATTATCCTGCCAGTCAGGGCAGGGAGCGTGACAACACAAGTGGAATTTTGGGTGTTGAAGGTCCCTTCCACTTACAACATAATCTTGGAAAGAACATGACTCCATGCCATGAAATCAGTAGCATCATCCTACCATCAAGTAATGCGGTTCCCCAACGATACCGGGGTAATTGAAGAGGTCTTTGGAGACCAGATTATGTCCAAGCAATGCTTTGTCACAGTTAATGGCAGCCGCGCTGCCAAGGGATATGTACATTCGGTGGAAGAACCTTAGAGCAATGAACTATTCGTAGATGTCGGCAGAGCAGCTGATCAAAAAGCGGTGGACGACTTGGTAGAGATAAGAATAGATGAAAAGAACCCAGATAAGCTCTTTTTGTTCGGTTCGTCGTTGTCCAGCACTGAGAGATTAGAGGTCTTGGAATTTTAGACTTCTAACATCGAAGTGTTCACCTGGACACCCTACGACATGCCAGGCATTGATCCAAACTTCATCTGTCACCAACTCAATGTCCACCCATCTGCCAGACCAATCATTCAGCGCACTCGCAGATCGGCACTCCACCACGCCGAAATAGTGGCAGAAGAAGTGGGAAATCTGCTAGAAGCAAGAGCTATCAGAGAGGTGCACTACCCCAGATGGATTTCCAATACAGTTGTGGTGCCAAAAAAGAATGGCAAATGGCGGGTCTGTATCGATTATAAGACAGTCAACAAAGCATACCCAAAGGACAACTTCCCCCTACCACGGATAGATCAATTGGTAGACCTAACGGCGGGGCACAACCGACTTAGCTTTCTTGATGCGTACAGAGGTTACCATCAGATCGCCATGTACGAACCAGACCAGGAGGTCACGTACTTTACAACTCCAAGAGGATTGTATTGTTACAAGGTCATGCCCTTTGGCCTAAAGAACGCAAGGGCTACATTCCAGAGAATGATCACCAAGATGTTTGAGCCGTTGTTAGGCAGAACAATGGAGGCTTACATCGATGACATGGTGGTCAAGAGCAAGGATAAGAACGACCATCTAAAGGACCTAGGTGAGATGTTCCAAATTCTGAAGAGGCACAAGTTGCGCCTTAATGCATCTAAGTGTGCGTTCAGAGTAGGATCTAGCAAATTCCTGGGCTTCTTGGTGACCAACCGGGGTATAGAGGCAGACCTCTCCCAGATCAAAGCTATTCTAGATCTGGAGAGGCCTAACTCAGTAAAGGAAGTGCAACATCTCACCGGCATGGCAGCTGCACTCAACCGATTCATTAGCCGGTCGTCAGACAGACTACGACCATTTTTTCAAGTATTAAAAGACAAGTTCGAGTGGGATGAAGAATGCGACCGCGCTCTGGAAAACTTAAAAGAATATATGTCTTCTCCACCACTCCTTGTCATCCTAATACCTGGAGAAGAACTCTTCTTGTACCTGGCAGTCTCTCAGCACGCAATTAGTGCAGTATTGGTCCGTGCGGAAGGAATCCAACATCTGCCCATTTATTATGTCAGCAAGACATTGCTGGGCATCGAAACGAGGTACTTGCCACTGGAAAAACTGGCATTGGCCTTAATGATGGCCTCAAGGAAGTTGTCGCACTATTTTCACGCCCAAATCATAATCGTCCTCACAGCTTTCCCATTAAAAGCTTTGTTTGAGAGGGCGAACTTTTCTGGGCGAATCTTAAAGTGGGCAGTAGAGTTGGGACAATTCGACATCAAGTTCCAACCCAGAACCGTGATAAAGGCCCAAGCTTTGGCAGACTTTGTCATAGAATTTATCCCGGGAAGTCATCATATCTGCCCAATCGACCTGACTAACACAACCAAACTAGGAGTGAAAGTTGACGCCGGAATAGCACAACCCCTGGTGCAGGATACTCAGTCGGACCCCAAGGCAGACCAGAATAATGAGAGCAAGGAAAAAGCGAACCATGCCACACCCAGCCAAGACTCACCAACAAATAAAGACTTGGTACAGTCAGATAGCGAGGGGCAGATAGTAAGCATGAACCTTGAAGAAAACACCAGCAACATTCTTGACCCCACGACATCATCTGACCCCTCCACTTGCTGGAAGTTGTTCGTTGGAGAGATGTGGAAGCTCTTCGTGGACTGAGCGTCCAACCGACATGGTGCAGGACTTGGCATAGTCCTCATCTCACCAGACGGCCTGGTTGTGGAGCAAGCAATCAACCTTGGCTTCCCAGCATCAAACAACGAAGCGGAGTATGAAGCACTTCTTGCAGGACTCAAATCAGCATTCTACATGAAGGCCACCGAATTAATGGTCTACAGCGACTCACAGTTGGTGGAAAACCAAATATCTGGCGACTATGAAGCAAAGGATGACAGGATGGCCAAGTACCAAGAATTGGTCAGAACAGAGATCAAGAAATTTGAAGTAGTAAGGATAGAACAGATTGGCAGGAAGGAAAACAGCAGAGCAGACGAACTAGCAGGCTTTGCATCAATGGCAGATACATCCATCCCTCATCCACTATTAATCGACTACCTACCAAGACCAAGCATTGAGAACCCCGAAGTAGAAGAGGTGTGTTGTGCCGAATTAGGCCCATCGTAGATGAATCCTATCATCCTGTTTTTAAAAGACGGCGTCTTACCAGAAGAAAAGAAAGAAGCCAACAAAATTAGAGCAAAGTCGCAGCGATTTTGGCTCTCTCCATCTATGGCATTGTACAAAAAGTCATTCTTTGGACCTTATTTAAAGTGTTTCTACCCCAGCAAAGTGGAAGCCTTCTTGTTCGAAATACACGAAGGAGTGTGCGGAAGCCACCAAGGTGGAAGATCATTTGCCTACAGAGCCATTTCACAAGGATACTGGTGGCCATACATGCAAGCAGACTCAGAGAAATATGTAAAGAAGTGCAAGAAATGCCAGAAGTTCGCACATCAAATACATCAGCCGGCTAGAGAACTCCTACCATTGACTAGCCCATGGCCTTTCACAATGTGGGGCTTGGACATAGTAGGACCACTTCCAACGGCACCCGGTAACAGGAAGTTCTTTCTCGCAGCAACAGACTACTTCACAAAGTGGGTGGAAGCAGAAGCATTAGCATCAATCAAGGAAAAAGATGTGAAGAAGTTCGTCTGGCAGAATATCGTCACTCGGTTTGGCATACCTAAAGCCCAAATATCAGACAATGGCACTCAGTTCAACGGTAGAATCTTTAGAGGCTTTTGTGAAGAATACAAGATAGAGTTTTACAATTCTACACCGGCATATCCTCAAGCAAATGGCCAAGCAGAAGCATCAAACAAGGTTGTCTTGGATGGACTGAAGAAAAGGTTAGAGAAGGCAAAAGGCAAGTGGGCAGAGGAACTTCCTCATGTTTTATGGGCTTACCGCACCACACTTCAACGATCAACAGGAGAAACACCATTCTCCTTAGCCTACGGCATGGAAGCAGTAATCCCACTGGAAGTTGGCCTCCCCACAATTAGAAGCGAAAATTTTGATCCAGACTTGAATGGAGAAGCCATAGCATTGGAGCTCGACCTCGCCGAAGAAAGAAGAGAAAGAGCACTGGTTCACATTGCCTCATACCAACAAGAGTTATCCAGGAAATACAACAAAATAGTGCATCCAAGGCAATTCAAGATCAGAGATTGGGTGCTGCGCAAAGTGATGGGAAACACCTTGGTACCAGGAGATGGCAAGTTAGAGCCTAATTGGAAAGGACCTTACAAAGTGGTCGGATTAGCTGGCAAAGGGGCATACCACCTGGAAGATGAGGACGGCAAAGTCATTCCTAGGCCATGGAATACTACCAATCTCAAACTATTTTATTTTTAGCTTCTTTTTTTTTTTTACGAGTATGTGTAATTTTCCTTTTTCTTAATAAAACAAAGTCGATTCTTTTCAGCATAGTTGTTTTTGTAAAAGATTGTATTAGTGAGTTAGGGACATCAAAAGTAAGGTTGGCCGGAATAACCAACACCCCTCCTAAGCCCAGGATAAGGATCCAAGCTGCAGGACGTTTGGTCAGAACAACCAAACACTTTACTCTAGGATTGGCAGGAAAAACTAATCTAGAGGTTGGCTAGAAAAACCAACACCCCTCCTAAGCCCAAGATAAGGATCCAGGCTGCAGGACGTTTGGTCAGAACAACCAAACACTTTACTCTAGGTTGGCTGGAAAAACCAATCTAGAGGTTGGCTGGAAAAACCAACACCCCTCCTAAGCCCAGGATAAGGATCCAGGCTGCAGGACATTTGGTCAGAACAACCAAACACTTTACTCTAGGTTGGCTGGAAAAACCAATCTAGAGGTTGGCTGGAAAAACTAACAATCCTCCTAAATCCAGGATAAGGATCCAGGCTGCAGGACGTTTGGTCAGAATAACCAAACATTTTATTCTAACTTGGCAGGAATAACCAATTTAGAGGTTGGCTGGATTAAACCAACTTTTAGTACTCTTTAGCCGAAGTAAGGACAT
Organism: Camellia sinensis; assembly: GCF_055761805.1. Lineage (NCBI taxonomy): Eukaryota > Viridiplantae > Streptophyta > Magnoliopsida > Ericales > Theaceae > Camellia > Camellia sinensis. The sequence goes on from NC_138966.1 coordinate 24,351,009, forward strand.
CGGCTAAAGAGTGGTTGGCTGGTTTAAACCAACTCTTGTACTCTTTAGCCGAAGTAAGGACATCGGCTAAAGAGTGGTTGGCTGGAGTAAACCAACTCTTGTACTCTTTAGCCGAAGTAAGGACATCGGCTAAAGAGCGGTTGGCTGGACTAAACTAACTCTTGATACTCTTCAGCCGAAGTAAGGACATCGGTTAAAGAGTGGTTGGCTGGATTAAACCAACTCTTAGTACTCTTTAGCCGAAGTAAGGACATCGGCTAAAGAGTGGTTGGTTGGACTAAACTAACTCTTGTACTCTTTAGCCGAAGTAAGGACATCGGCTAAAGAGTGGTTGGCTGGACTAAACCAACTCTTGATACTCTTCAGTCGAAGTAAGGACATCGGCTAAAGAGTGGTTGGCTGGACTAAACCAGCTTTTGTACTCTCTAGCCGAAGTAATGACATCGGCTAAAGAGTGGTTGGCTGGACTAAACCAACTCTTGTACTCTTTAGCCGAAGTAAAGACATCGGCTAAAGAGTGGTTGGCTGGACTAAACCAACTCTTGATACTCTTCAGCCGAAGTAAGGACATCGGCTAAAGAGTGGTTGGCTAGACTAAACCAACTCTTGGTACTCTTCAGCCGAAGTAAGGACATCGGCTAAAGAGTGATTGGCAGGTGTAGTTACAAATGTTTGCAAATGTTAAAGACCAATATAAAGTATCTCGGCAAGAAAATATTAGTCTGAGTACAAAATAAATGCAAGCATGGCAGCAGACCGAACTGAAAGTTGAAAGGCTCTTCATTCAAAATTCAAAAGTACAGAGAAAAGAGTTCATTCAAAACCAGTTCAGAAGAATGTTACTTCAGCCGGGTTACAATTTTCCAAAAGCAGAAAAGAAAAGAAAATACAAAATTAGTTAAAAAGATCATCTATTTCGGCGTCAAGATCAGCATCAACATTAACTCGAAGACCGGTTTCAGACGGGAGCCCGGCTTCGATCGGAAGTATGGTCTTTGTTGGAAGCACGGTATCAATTGGTTGCTCAGTAATCACGTCTTCCACTGTGGGCTCCGCCCGAGCTAACTGATCGGCAGGATCATTGACGACCGGGGTGTCGTTAGGCTCGGTTTCATCATCATCTGAACCCTCAAGGAATTGTTGCTGAAGGGTAGTAGCGTACTCCGCTAGTGAGCTCGGTATAAAGTATGAAGGAGGATTGAATACCTCGGCTTCAGGTCCACGACCGAGCTGCACCACAGCCCCCCTCCAACCGCATTTGAAGAACAAATCCTTAGCTGCCTCACATTGTTGCATGTAAAGGGCCTCCCCCTCCTTGAAACCTGCAGCATTCGCATCATCCGCCTTCTTTTTTAGCTCGGCGATCTCTGCATTTTTCTTTCCTTCGAGCTTGGCCAGCTCACGTAGGTACTTGTCCTTCATCACGGTCAGGGCCTTTTGTTTGTCAGCATTAGCCGAGGTAACTAGTCCGGTTAGACGGGTTACCTCGGCCTCTAGCTCGGCTGTCCTCTGTTGGGAGTCTTTTAGCTCGGTGGTTTTTGCTTCAACTTCGGCCATGGCTTGCCTTGCTGTTTTACGAAGCTCCAACACACGCTTGTGTGCAATTTGACTCTTTTGCATGGCCTAAAAAAGAATGGAAAGAAACTATTGACCAGACCGAGCAAAAAAGTTAGAAAAATTAGGGAGACCAGAGGGGCTACTTACCAGGATCATTGATTTCGTTGCTGACCGGATAGCCTTGAGCTCAGTCAACTGGTTGTGATGCTCCATATCAGGGGGCAGACATACACTCTTAGCCAGATTAAAGGCTAGCATATGGTCTTTGTCAGCCACCACTGAGTCAGTATCACAGATAGCGCGGTTTTGAAAAGTCATTTTTGGAGCCCACTTGGAGGAACTAGCCCGGTCAGAACGCTCCGACTGAGGGCTCGGTGGAAGGATGGTTTCATTTTTATCAGCAAGGCGTTGCTCGGTTTGGATAGTCCGGGCGCGCTTGCTTGGGCGTGATGAAGAGGGTTGTTGAGATGGAAGGGCCACTACTGTTTCCTGAATCTGGACTTGTGGTGGTACTTCGGCTCGATGGGTTTCGATTAAGAGGGCCCTTACTCTGTTCTTCTTCGCCATTTCTTCTTCTTCGGTAGTACGAACCAGGTTAATTTGTGGCAAGTTGGGGTCCGGTTCGGGAGAGGCTTCTAGTAAAAAGTCTGTTATTCTGGCTTTACGTCGGCTACTGTATCTGTACGTCGGCTCAAAATTCAGCAGCTTGGCCCAACTTCTTTCTAGATATCGTAATGCGGCGCGGAGAGCATTCAGATTGGGGTAACGGTATAGTGATTGAAAATGGGCTGAATCTGCATAAAGAAGACAACTGTTAGTTCGGTTTAGGAATAGGAAACCGAAATAAAATAGGAGTATGTAAAGGAACCAAAGTAATTATACTGGGTGTTCTTTTATTCCAGTTTATACTGCGGCCTGGGATCTGGGTTTGGTGGTCTTCGAAATTTCCAGATACCTAGAAAAAATCATCATCGTTTAAGTCTTTGTCCGGTGTGTTCTTTATTATTTTCTCACACCAGCGGCGTATTCTTAAATAATAAACCCACCCGTCTTCTTTTGAGCCTATAGAATATTGGTGAAATAGTTCAGCTAAACCGAGGTTAATACCAGCACGACGGTTTAGCTCGGCTATACCATTAATTATGCGGTATGAGTTTGTGGAAAGCTGAGTTGGGCATATCCCAGTTTGCCTAAGGAATTCACAAAGTAAGGGCTGTACAGGGAATCTTAGGCCGGTCTCTACAATGGAAAGAAGGGTGAAGGGAACAAAACCAGGGTTCCCCCAAGGTATGATATCTTGTTCGGCTAAGGTGAGATGGACGTCATCAGGGATGTTATACTCCCTTCGGAATTCGGCCAAGCCACTAGGTGTTTCTACTAAAAACCTATATTTACCCATTTACTCTTAATTTATGTATAATTTAACTGTGATAGCTCGGTTAAAAAATGACGCTGAGTAGCTCGGTTGAGCGTACGAAGGAGTGCCTGGCAACCTAAGTCTGCAAAGTGAAAAAAGAAAGGGGTTATGCACAGATCGATGGATCGTGCTAAAAAGAAATCAAGGTAAAATAAATGAAGTCCTATTTCGATTATGTGAAGAACTACGGGTGTTAGCTCGGTTTCAGCAAGGGGTCTGTTAGCTCGGTTTCAGCAAGGGGTCTGTTAGCTCGGTTTGAGCAAGGCATTTGATAGCCCGGTTGAGCTTCAAGGGGCAGCTTTTTTAGTTTGGTCTGAACTTGGAAGGCTGGTTTAGCCCCTAGATTCAGCTCGGGCATAGTTAAAGTTTTCAAGGCTTGACTTGTTAGAACTACAAATATAGCAATAAAGAGTTAGCTCGGTTGGTTGGTTCGGCTAGACTGGCATCCACTACAAACAACTTCCTAGTTCGGTTATATTGTGATTTTGGATCAAAACTAGTGTTTTTCATGTTATTTCTTGAATCAGAGGGGCTCTACTACTAAGTTTTTGCAGAAGATGCAAGACAAGGCAGAAAATGGAAGTAAAAAATGTTTTGCAAAAACACAAAAAACAAATGTTATGGGCTAAAAAAGTACAAAAGCCAGAAAAATAGAACAGATTTGTGTTACTCACCAAAGTAAGAGGAAGGAAAGGGAAGTAGAAAACAGCCACAAATGTAAGCTTCGCAAAATGCAAAACAATGGAGACGTAAGCAAGAGAGAGAACAAGAGGAGAGAAGATGAATAGTGTGGTGAGATTCAAAATGAATAGGTTTGTTTTGTTTTGTTGCAAAAACCAGAGGCGGGAACTGTTCAAAATTCACGAAGTACGAAGACGGCGTGACAACTACCTTGGGCCAATCAGCGTATGCCACGTGTCATGGAAATGATAAGCGATTCAGTTGCTGTGATTGAAGAGACGTTTTGACCGGACAAGGAGAGCCCGGTGTGGAATTAGCTCGGCTGGGTAGGCTAAAAGGTTTTAGTTCGGCTGGAAAAGCTAAAGGGTTTTTAGTTCAGTTGAAAGGCTTAAAAACCTTAGCTCGGCTGGTAAAACAAGTAATCTCTATCATGCTACGCAGATGGAATTAAGGGGCAATTGAGAGGGTAATTTGTATGAATATTGGGCCGAGCTGGACAATGGGCCGTTATGGGCCACAGTACGAAGGGCTGAGTAAAAAGGCCTCAAATCCTGTCCGGTCCAAGCAGGACTTAAAGTTAAGACCGGTCCCAGAAGTGCATTGTTATCTCGGTCCGGGAGAGCACGGCAGTTCGGTCTCTGGATCACCACCCTCAGAGTTAGTCCGGTCGCAGCATAGTACGGTTAGCCTGGTCGTGTCTTCTAAACCGAAGTATGATAAGCCTTCTTCAAGATACTTCTATGTTAGTTCAGTTCGACACTTCTATGGATAGCTCGGTCTGGGCATGCAAAGCCGAGGTAGAAGCAAGGAAAATAAGAGGCGGACTGAAAGTTAGATCTGTCATACCTGCATATCTAGTAAGGCAATGGTATTTCAGTCCCATAGAAGTCTGACCATGGTAAAACCATCTCACTTGGTTTAAGCAGTGAGGAGGGTGTTGAAGGATAAGCATTATCTTTCAGGAGTATGAATCCTAGGAGGACTCTGCATGGAGGAGTAGAAGTCCTATTAGGACTATGCCACACAGAACCTATAAAAGCTCACAATATCACCTATGGAGAGGTAACACAACTTTGATTCCTGAATACACAGAGCTTTTGTCTACTTGTCTATTTTGCTGACTTAGGCATCGGAGAGGCTTCCAGCACACACCCGCCGGCTAGCTCACGTTTTTGTTTTAAGGGAGTAAAGCGACGGCGTTTGGAGGAGCGCAGACTTGATCAACAGGATTATACGAGAAGGTTTATTTATTTCTCGTACAATTTGGATATTAATATGTGAGCTTGAGATTTGGAGTGTTGGAGCTGAGGTAGGGATGTAATTGAAGACACAAGCTAAGAGAACAATCTGAGTTGTCCAGGTGGAGTGGCTGAGAGTTGGAATATTGGATATTAGTAACAGAATTAGTTAGTAGTTAAAAGATTGGTTAGTTTTCTCTGTTAGATAGAGTTGGTTATCCAGAGTGAGTATATATATACTGGGAATGGCTTGTATCTTCATAAAATTTTAATTGGATCAGCCAGTTAAAATCTTTGACTATTAAGAATTATTAAACAAAAGACTCTAATCGGTAAGAGTTATTAAACAAAAATTCTTACCGATAAGAGTCTTTGAAAAAATTTAATTGGTTTGTGTTTTTATAAATTTTTACTAGTAAGAGACCTTTGTTTAAGGACCCTTACCAGTATGAAACATCAACTATCTGACCCAGGTGGAGACAATCCAAATCCTATAACTAATAGCTACATATGTAGTTGTTGTATCAAAAGGGATCTATCAATTGAATGAAGTATTTTCTCTAAAATCTCTTTGTTCTGTCCTTGTTTCCCTTCTCTGCTACCACTTGTTTCCATCGTTCCCTAATTCTCTTCTACTTTCTCTGTTAAAATTTTTGTCTTAATATTTCTAAGTCTCAGCGAACAACCATCACCGTTGGGTTCAAGTTAGGAATATGAGAGAAACGTGTCAAGGGCAAGGGGTAAGTGGGAGACACAAACCTCCTTAAACATAACCTTTTACCTTAATATTTTCACCATTAGACCAAAATCATGATCTACAACTACTCTTGCTAACAACTGGCAACGTTGTCCACCACCACCACCACTTTTAGAGATGACAAAGGTGCAGAATAAAAATAGAGACAAAAAATTTAGGTACTAGATGTGAAAAAATGTGAAGTGCGTGACCATACAGATCTTTTGTATGATATGGGCCACAACTAAGAATGTGCGCGGTGCAATTTAGGTAGTTTGAGAATAAAATCAAAAATCGAACTATAGATTAGCAGATTGACGGATTGATAAATTGTAATTTGGGCAGATTGACGGATTGGCAAATTACGATTTGAGCGGATTGAAAAATATTCTAACCAATTATCAAATATTTATATAATATATAATACTAATTTGTATAATATTTTTCACATATATAACACAAACTAATTTTACATAATATTTTTCATATATATAATTACTAATTTGTAACAAATTTCACATCTTAAATCTCTCTCACACTTATTTTTACGTTGATTTTTTATTAAAAATTAAAAAATATATATATTAACTATAGCGAAGCAGAATAGTTTCAAAAACGGATTATAAATTTTAAAATGCAATATGCAATTAACAGATAAAATGATGATCACCTAACAAAGAAACATTCATGCACTTCGTCCATTGCTCTAATATATTCTCAACTAGCAGAAAATAACAAAGCTCATGAAACAATAACAAAACCACAAATAATAATAATGAATTATTAATTGTAAAATATGAAGGGGAACATATAACTCAGGGTGAGTATGAGTTGTGAAATACTAGCATAAATAATAACTAAAAAAAACAATTTCTACACTGGGGTGATGTATCAGACTTCAAAAAACTGTGTCTGATAACATTTTATCTTACAAATAGTCAGTTAACACATGGATAGAATAGAATTCGAACCATTTCTGTCCACATCCTATACTCTACCTATATATATATATATATTAGAGTAATGCTAGAGACCCCACATATTCTACCAAAAATTTTACCAAATGTCTCACATGGGTGTGGGATCCACACAATGTGGGTCCCATGTGGGTCCCACACCGATGTGAGACATTTGGTAAAACTTTTGGTAGAATTTTTGAAACCTCTAGCATTTTTGTATATATTAATAGTAGTTATAACTAGATATAGTCACTCTTGCAGCTTTGTAAGTAGCTACCACTACCAACATTGGTCCGTCTCCCACGTGCGTCGCGTGTAGCCGGAAAACCCCGAAGCCGACGGCGATCGCAGCCGGAAGAGAGACCGATCGTAATCGGCGCGTTTTTGGGGATCAGACAAGGTGGAATAAGCTGTGTGGATCCTGATGAACTCATCTGCGGACGTGTCTTTTTGACCGTTGGATGAGACGTCCGGATGCAAGACTCTAGCCAATCTACGGTACGCAGTCTTGATCTCTTGACAAGACGCGTCCATCTGAATCCCCAGGACATCGTATAGCGATGCTACTGATGTGGCAATGCCGTAGTGCGAGACGTGGGGCCTACTGGCCGCCGCCGCCGTCGCCGTCGGCCTTTCGGCGGTGGTGGATACGGCGGAGACGCGAGGTGATGGCCGGAATCTGACGTACAGCGGCGGCGGAGGAGGACAAGTGGCGGATTTGGGGCAAAGGAAAGGGGTTGAGAGAGGAATGGATGCGGAAACCATGATGCGCTTCTTCTGTTAGTAATTGTATTTGTGTGGTGTCAATTTGGTTGTGAATGTGATGGAAAGGAAAGGATATGGTGACAGTTGATGAGTGGTGATGAGCTGGGTGTATATGTAGGAAAGAGGAGAAGGATAGAGAGGTTGAATTGGAGCAAGAATCCGTTTTGATTTTTCTCCTTGACTTCCTATTTGATAGACTATTGAGTTTACTTTTTATTTCAATTTTTATTTCAATTTTAATGATTTGAACCGTTTAAATTATAAAATTTATCATGTATATTATATTTATAAAAAATTAACTCAATCAGATATCAAAAATTATATAAATTAAAAGTTTATTAAATAATAAAATTATTTATTAAATTTTTTTAATAACCAATTTTTAATTCTTTTAATATTTAATTAATTTAATTTTTTATTTATATGATATACGTGATAAATTTTAAAATATAAACTATTCGAATTATCAAAATTTGATTTAAAAGTAGACTATCTTGCTCGTTGGATTGGAATTTGGAAGTTGTTTAACCACGTTAAACTCGGGGTTCGGATAAGAAGGTTCGTATAGTAGGTAGGCTTTATCCGTTTGGATATGTATATTCATGCTGACTCAGCAATCCCTCGGTGTCCGCTAATCTTGTGTTTAGTTGAAAATTTTGATAAGAAATTTGAATAGAAAAATAAAATTGATAGGGAAGATATGAATAAAATATATTTATATTTTATTTAATTTTATATATATATTTATTTTTTTGTTCTTTTTAAATGTCTTTTTAAATTTTTTAACCAAATACATCTTTAAAAAAAAAAGAAGTGAAAAATCAAGCATGATTAGATCTGGAGTTTATTTCACGTTCTTTATAATTTTATCAAGTTATTTTTAAAAATACAAAAACAATTACTAAATCTTATTATATATTTTAAATTTTATTTTATTATATTTTTTTTTCTAAATTTGTGTTAATTTTTTGAAAAAAAAATAGTAAAAAGTCTATTTTAAAGAAGATATAAGGCATTAAGTCCCATGAGTTTTTTTTTGTTTTTTGTTTTTTGAGTACTCTTTGTAAAATATTGTGATGAAAAGCATATTTTGTTATTTTTGAGGACATTTTGTTGAAATCTTTTTTATCTGTACAATTTTTTTGAACCTATCTATTTAAATTTGTATCTATTTGTTTAATTTTTTTCCCTTATATTTTGACATATCTGTCCAAATTTTATTATCTAGTTTAATTTTTTCCCCATATTTGTTTAAATCTATTTGTTCAAATTTTATTATTTGTTCAATTTTTCCCTTGTCTATTTAAATCGATCTGTCCAAAATTCCAAAATCCTCTATCTGTGTCAATATCACAACAGCAAAAAATTAAATATGTTCCATTTGAATTGAGAGAATTGAATCTGTTCTGTTTGAACAGATCAAGGAACAGATTTCTTGTAGGCATTTTATCATCAATTTGGTGGTCATCCTTGAATGCTTCTTCAAAAGCCATACTTACTAACTCTTCCTGTGTAATCATCTTAAGTACATCCACAAGGATATCATTGTCACACAAGTGGTGTGGTGGCCTAGTATTTTCTGATCATCATCGTCGTCATCGAAGCTCAAAAACACAGCCAAAAGCTCTCTGTCTCAAGCTTTTTGGGTGCTCTTGAAAATGGCAATAACACTGAACAATGGCTTTAGGATGCCGATTGATCGGTGTCTAAATATACACATTTAATTCCTTAATATACACTTTATTAATTTATTAATTTGTATTAATTTATAATTTTGTATGCTTTTTGTGTGTTTATATATATTTTAAATATTTGTAAATAAATTAATGTAAATATTTTTTAATATTTTATATATTATATTATATATATCATAAAATAAATAAATTTTAAAAAAAAAAGAGGAGAGAGAGAGAGCACGCCTCCCACGCCCCCCACGCCCCTCTCCCTCACTTATATATATATATATATAACATTTTTATTTTATTATTATATTACTATGTTTGTTTTATTTATTTATTTTATTTGCAGGTTTTCATCTGTAAAAAAAGGAGGAGGAGAGCGAGGGAGAGGCTTTTGGCCAAGGAAACCAAGGGAAGAAAGGGAGAAAGAAAGGAAGTAGGAGAGAGTGGAAAAGTTTAGAGCGTATATATTTTATGGTTGAGTGTATATATTTTATGGTTGTAATAGTACATTACAAGAATTCACACATTTGCTGATCATTTTTGTCGACCAAAAAAATTTTGATAGCAAAAAAATGATATTTGGCGACCAAATATTAATTAGTCTCGAATGATCATTATTTTTGGCGACCAAATATGAGTTGGTCGCAGAAGGTCACATTTTGCCAACCAAACTTGAGTTAGTCGCAGAAATTAGTATGCTTTTGGCGACCAACTACAAATTTGGTCGCGGAATGTCACATATTTTTTGGCGACCAAAAATTTGGTCGCCAAAAATTTATTTTCAGCAACCAAAAAAAATTAGTCGCCAAATTTGTTCTTTTAGCGACTAATATTTTAGTCGCCGTTGATTGAGATTTGGCGACTAAAATTTTTGGTAGGCGAAGGTACCTTTTCTGCGACTAATATGGTATTTTGGTCGCCAAAAATTTGGGAGGGAAATTTGATTCTTATAGAGGCTGGAATTGAATTTTTTTTGCGACAAAAAAATTTGGTTGCCATTTTTAAAACGACGTCGTTTTGTACCAGGAAAATAAAATATAAAAAAAAAAGAGCCCTAATCTCCATTGTCTCTATCTCGCTCTGTGTCTCAGTCCGCCCTCTCCCTCTCTGTGTTGGTGCCCTCAATCGGTGCCCACTCTCTCTAGCTCACCGTAATCTTGCATCGTATGGTAAGGGTTTTGTGGGGAAATTCGATTGTGATGATGGGTTTTGTGAGAAATTTGATTTTATGTATGGAGATGGAAATGATTGGATTACGCTGCTATGGCTGATCAAAGTAACTTTCGAGATGCTGGAACTGCTGGTGAATTGGAGGTTCAGGATAAGACTACACTTCTTGAATGGTTTGCTAATGAGTACAAAAAGTTTGGATGCACCTTGGAGTTTGTCACCAATAAATCGTATGAGGGATCTCAGTTCTGCAGAGGTTTTGGAGGAATTGGAGGAATCGTCCGTTATCAGCTTGATATTCGATCATTCGATGAGCTTTCTAATGATGGAGAAGTTTATGAAGACTCTGATTAGCAATCAATAAACTATTACTCCGATCCGGTGCAGGAGCATGGGGCAAAATCCTTCACCGTGTGCGTGAGCTCTCGCCCTTCTTTCTGCTCCTCTGCTATTGCTCGACGAGTTTCAACTGTGTCTGATTAAGGTTAGTTTCATAATTTTTGAACTTAAAAGTTTGTAATGATATATTTAGGGCATAATTACCTTTGATGGGTTTTGTATGATGACCACCTTTAATTGGTTGTTTCTAATGTTCTTGATCTCTCTATCTTCATTTTTTTACTTAAAAGGAGATTACAGTGTCTTTGAGCTAAAACAAGCTTAATGTGGTGGATAAATCTTCTCATGAAAGAGTGCAACCCCTTCTATTGCTTGTAGGATGCCATTTGAAGATTGCTTTTGCTTTTACTTTTGCATCACCTTGGTGGTTGACTGGATCAAGATGCTGAAGATATAAATATCAATGTTTGGAACTGTGGTGAAAAACCTTTATGTGACCTTGCTCTGAAGAAGTTTATGTCCATTGAGTTTTATAATGTCTGTTTGTAACTGTTAGAAGTTTATATATTTTATGCTGAACTTTTCTATCAAACATGTTATTGTCGATAGTTCATGACATGATTTATGGGCTTTCTATTTAGACTCGCCATGGATATAAATTTATAATGATGGAGTTGGAGCAATATCTTAATACCTGGTTAAGGTAACGTACTATTTAAGCAAGTTTATGTTTGGTTCAGAAATTTTATAAATTGAGTCATTTGGTTAGAGGATTGTCGTCTAAGTGGTGTCACAAATATAATTGCACCAAGCAGAACCATAGTTGCATGGATTGTGATTCACAGGCATATATATGTTCTCTGGGCAGTTGATGTTCATTACATGCATGTTTCTGTTGAGTCTTTTCCACCCCAGAAATGGAAGTTTTTGAGTTATTTCTCTTCTTTCTTTTTTAGTTTAGTGACAGTTCATCAAAACAATTGTCAAAAATTGCTAGATCGAGCACATGACGTGCATAATTTTAAGTCCAAGACTAGGTTGTATCTTCTGCAACATTTATACTACTAAACCTCATCCTTTTAGTGATTTCGTGATTGAAAAGATTTTTCATATTATGGGAAGTTTCCCTTCCAACATGTGACTACATCTGACTTACATACAGGTAAACATCGACTTATGGACTTTCATATGACAACATCTGATGTGAAGAACAGGTAAACACCGACTTAAAAGACTTCGACTATCTTCTGTCTTCTCTTTCCTGTGTGTTGCACAGATATTAGTTCTTTTTCCAGTAGCTAGGAAATGCCTCCAAGGCTGGTTTAGGAGTGAATGAGCTAAGCTATCTTGTTCAGTTTCTGAAAGTTTTTGTAACATTTTGGCGGATGTTCATGATTATGCACATCCACTGATCATTCTCATCATCCATGGTTTTACTATTGATATTATCAGTTTGCTAGAAGGGTGTAACGTGAATTTGGATGATATGAAAGTTGACTACAATAGAATCTATAAGCCAACTGGAATGTAAATGTTCTTATCATTTGGTTAAAAATGCCAGATCCATGTTTGTTAAAAATATACCATGTTTGTATTTGGATAGAGCTTTGTATATGTTGAAAAGTGAAGAAGAAGAAAAAAAGAGAAAAAGTTTTCATAGAGCTTTGTATTTGGATACCTAAACAGCTTAAGATGTTGGGTTTTAGTTCTTTTTACAAAGTTTTGTTGTACTGTTAAAAGGTTTATTGCACTGTCAGTATCTTCTGTTGTTGTTTGGTTCTCTGTTGTTCTTTGACTAAAACCTCAGTGGTCAGTTTGGCCCTTATATGTTCGTTCTCTCGTATGAGGAGTCATCTCAATTTAGGAATCTCTAAACCAGAAGAGGTTTCAGATGATACAGTGAAAGCTGTGGCTGATACTTTAAAGAATTCTACTTTTCTTAAGGTTTTTGAAGATGGTGAGTTTTGAAAATTTTTATATTTCTGCCCTGTTTGGATGCTGAGAAGATGTGGAAAAGAAAATTAAGAATTGTAGCTTGTGTCTGGTTTTATTTCTTTTGATATTGAGCAAAATTACATATTGGTTGTGCGCTTTAGGTAAGAAGATTGGTAGGGCTACTGAGCTTTTGCCGCCAGATGAGGTCATAGAACAATCAGACAGTAGGACAATCGCCGCATCACCCCTAGAGTATGATGTCAAGCTTGAACATGTGGAATCCTTCTTTGGTCAGTTTGCCAAGGTATTGGTTTCACCCCTTTTCCCCTTCTTTTTCTTTTCTTTTTCTCAATAATTTAAGTACTTTTGAGCATGCCTATCCTTTTGTAGAATCTCCTAATACTTTTGGTTTTGAAACCAGTCTTGCTTTCAGTTTGTTTCCATTGGTGTATAATGATTGTGACTAAGTACAAGGAATCATCAAAATATATATTCATGTATATATGTGCCAGTGAGGATAACAGACAGTGAAATAGGGAGTATGCATGTATAAAGTCAGATGGTGTTGATTGTGTGAGAGCAAGTTTGGATTACACCAAATTATAGTTTGTCCCTGTGACGTTCTTGCTAGCTCTTTCCCATCCACAGATGATGCCCTGATTTGAGTTTACTCTGCTCGTAACAGGTTAATAATGTGAGGATGCCTCGCCATATTGCAGACAAAAGGTTATTTTGTGGCACTGCTTTGGTTGAGTTCTCGACTGACGAAGATGCGGCTAGCACATTTCTTGCTTGCACCATGCTTCTCTACTTCACCTTGCTTAAGCCCCTTTGAGGCACCATAGGCTTGCCTCACCTCTCGCATAGGTGATCACCTTAGTTTGCTTTACACAACATTGGTCAAGATTATATCTCTGATATAGGCCTAGTTGAACCATCATGCTTGTCTTGTCCAACAAAAGGGAGGCACAAAAAAAAAAAAAAAAAAAAAAAAGAAAGAAAGAAAAGGATAAGAAAAAGGAAAAGGAAAAGAAGCAGGAAAAATGTCCTTACACCCCCTCTCTGTGTGCTTTCATGGTCACCAATTTTCAAGCTTGGTTTATTATCTTTTTGGTTTGCATGAGGATCTTTTGCTGCTCTAATTGGCTGCCATATGTTGAGAATGAATTTGTTGGAGTTTGCAGAGTCAAAGATCTAAGTGCCAAAACTGGAAATTAAAGTGAGTGACAATCTATGAACTTATCTCCTAGGTAGCTTTTGCTGTGGCTTCTTTCCTCATTTAAATGTTTTCCACTATTTTTTCCCTTTTCTGTCTTTGCTCTTTAATATTGTGCCTGCTCATTGTTGCAGCGCTGGTGAGGAGGATGAAATAATTTTGAATGTAGAATGTCATTATACTTGAGCCAAAGTTGACAGCTGCATTTTTAATCTTGGAGATTGTGCACACATAAAGGTGAATGCGCCTTATTTTGGAGTATCTCTCAAACACAGCTCAACCTTTCCCAGATCACTTGTCTTGCTATTGCATTGTCTTGTAACATATTTTTTTGGTTTTGATTTCTCAATAGAGTTAATAAAGTTTGAGATCATGTGGTTTTTTTGCTTGTCCCATTATCTTTAAACAATTTAAGTAGCTTTCAAGAGTTTTGTATGAAATTGTTTTCATTATTATTTCAAGAGTTCTGTAGGTCTTGTTTCTTTTTTATGTAAGCTTTCATATGTCTGGATCTGCATAAAATTAAAGTATTGCCAAACAATACCTATTATCATCACTGAATTTTGGATGCATATACTTTCACAACTTATATAAACTGGAAAATTGTGTAGCCATTTCCTTGATTATCCAGTGAGCAGGCTGAGATTATGTATTCAGAATCTAGCAGTTAATGTAGTCATTTCCAGAATTGTACATTTTGCTTGCATTCAAAAATTATGATGGCTTTCCTTGATTAGTGTCAACCTCAAAGTCATTAAGATGAACAGGACTGAAATTATCAGCTATTTTATTCATGAATTATGTAGTTTACTATTTCCTGATTTATTATGTTCCTGAGTCCTGGGGATGGGGCTTCATGGGGTATGTAACTGTTCTGTTACTGTGATATGGCACTGTTGAGGACATATAACTAGATCATGTTCTTATGTATGAGAGTTTCAGCATGAGTAACTCAGATATGAGCACATGTTTTGATATGGATCATAAAGATGCTAAAAAATACTGTAGTTCATATTGATATATAATGGCAATTAGGAAGATAGAGAAGCTGAAGGGTTTCGGCATATGCCTCAGGGGATGGGGTTCTTATATTGGTCCTTTGATTTGGAGAGATGTGAATAATTGGAAGTTTTTATTGTTTGGGGTTGCCCCTGACTCTCCCTGCTTTGTATGGGGCAAAATGAGAATTGCTGGACACATGATAATAAAATCTAAATTTTACACTAAGATACCCAACATATGGTGCACCCATATTTCTTCAAAAGTTGCTTTCTTTCACTTGACAGTCATGCTAGAAATTTCCTATTGATCAGGTAAATAAGAATGATGCTTTTGATATGTCCATGAGCAGAGTTACGAGAGGGCTGGTGGGACCATTTTCTCATTTGCCACTGGTTTGTTCAACTATGGTCCTAGGTTTGATCTTGGTTTGGTGTAGCTAATGTGTTTTTTATTTTTTACTTCAAATTCTTTTCTTGATTTTGTGCTCTAGACAATGATTCCCATGATCAATTCCTTTCGCTTTCTCTGGAGCACTTAACAGAGGAATGCAATATTTAGGAGGTTGTCATATATGAGTTTTGGGTTGAGGTTGATGATTGGTTGCATTCTTGAGCTGATTTTTTATTCTTGGCTTTTTAAAAAAGTTATGTATAAATCATTTTTTGATGATGATTAGATTTCAGTTATTTTTTCTTATGTATGGTTAGTCAGGGGTTTCTCATCACTGTACTACAAAGATAAGGGTGCTTCACAAAGTTATGTGGTGTGGGTGCGGGTGTGCGTGTATGTATATGTGGTGTGGGTGTGTTTGTGCATTGTGAGAGTAGGAAGCCATTTTTTGACTTTGTTGCATGAATGACTTACTGCATTTTTATAGGGATAGTGGATTATACACTTGCTGAACATCCAATTAATAAGGATAGTTGATTGTCCTCTTGCTAAACATTCAACTTTTCGTTTTCAACCCCTTAAGTAGTAATATGCATATTGTCCTTGCAGATGGTCGAAAAGACAATTATGTGCATGTCTCTGAGGCCTTTATGGCAGGAATTGCAGCTGGTGCCGTGGAATCAGTTGTAAGCTCTCCATTTGAACTTATTAAACTTCATGCACAGGTGAATTCGGCTTCTCACATTCTGAGTTCTGACACTGTTACAGCAAAGACTACTGTTTCACCTTTGCTTGCAAGACTATTACCTGGATATTCACCTGATATGAGGACATTGAACCACTCTGTTGGCCTTTTGTTCCCAGAAACATTTGAAGTGGCTAAAACAATATCGATGGGGCCATCATTGAAAAGTGGATCAAAAGTTGGGAAAAGTGGATCAAAAGTTCACGAACCAAACGAGCACCCTCCCCAACATATTTCTTAACAAGTTCACGAAGCTAAATTGTACAAGACTACTTGGCAATATAAGCATTTTTGGGAGGATTAAATATTTTTGGATGGATGTGTATGGATAACAAATATTAGTAGTTTTATTTGTTGATAGCTGCGCATGGATAACAAATAGTTATGTTTCAAATTGTTATGCTAGATGGATGTGACTTGTGAATGAAAACTTAGAATAGTTGTATTGTGTTGAATGTTAATGAATTATGTATTGTGTCGAATGTTAATGATTCAGTTAATTTGAATGATGCTTTAAAATTATAGGTTTATTATGGATTGAATGAATTATTAAGAATTACAGGTGTATTGTTTTCCTGCTTTGGCGACCAATTTATTAGTCGCGACAAATAAATAATTTTTTTTCGCAAAAAATGACAATTGCCGACCAAGAGTTTTGGTTGCAAAAAATACATCTATTGCCGACTAAAACAGCTCTTGGTCGTGGAATCTCACTTTTGCCGACCAAAAGGTTTGGTCGCGAAAAGTAACAAATGGCGACCAAATTTTTTAGTCGCGAAATGTGATAATTGGTCGCTAAAAGTCAAAGGTAAAAGTCAATTTCTGGTCGGCAAAAGTTATTTAATTCAGAGGTAATTTTTATTGTAATTCATTTTTTTTTAATTTTAATATATATATATATATATATTTTTTTTCTTGTGCCGGTGTTACTAATTTTTTTTTTCTTGTGTGTAGATTGTCTTGTGCAGGTGAACTAAAAAATTAAAAAATATATATATACATAACCAAAAAAAAAATCCATGTTGTGACACGAAGGAAATACTCGTGCTGGACACTGTGGATGACCTTTGCTGGACATTTAACTTTGAGGATAATAAATAATAAAAAACAAAAATAAAAATAAAACTTCTAACTACTAACTATTAACTACTAATTATTGATTACTAGCATTTATTTTATTACAATTTACTAGAGCTGGGTATAGGGTTATCCGAACTACCTAACCCCAACCTGAACCAAATCGCATGCAAATGGGCGGTTTCACATACACAATGCAGCGGATGTGGTTTGGAATATGGCATGATTGTCAGTGCGGAACTTAGGTGTTTTTTTTATATTTTTTTTAAACCTAGACAAATACTTTTTTTTTTTTTTTGTTAAATCAATACTAGAACCAGAGAAGATGAAGAATACCTTTTGGTTTTTTTGCAATTTAATGTTGTTGTTATGTACCCATTAATCAAATACTTTTATTGAAATTTGACAACAGTTGCTGTGTGTGTACCAAAATACATACAGTTGAAAATATAAACAAATTGAATATTCATAACAAATTGAAAATATATACAGTTGCTGTGTGTGGCTCTCATAACTTGGATAAATTTAGTTGCTTATTGTTTATTCTTTTCTTCTTTTTTTTTTTTTTTCTTTTTTTGAATTATGCTTATTGTTTAAAGGAAAAAGTTCAATCCACGAACCGCCTGCATATCCGCGAACCCTACCTGCATAAATCGGAACCCGCACTGCAGGCAGTTACTGGTTGAATTTTCTCCAAACCACATACATGTGGGCAGGTCCAAACCGATCCGCAAACTGTCCAAAACCAAACCACGACCACCCCTACAATTTACTTTATTGCATTTTTTTTACTTTTTTTGGGAGGTTTTATACCCCTTTTATTTTTATCGCACTTTTATTTATCGCAATCTACTTATCATATTTTTGTTCTATTTTGTTTTGTACTAATTTGCAGGGTTTTTTTTAGTGTGTTTTTGAAAAGAAAAGAACCAAAAAAAAAAAAAAAATGAATCGTGCATTCTTGTAAAATCATTTTGACAGAAGTAAAAGTTTGAGCTATCTAGTGTTTTGGAGCTGTGTATAGTAGAGTTATGGCATATTTTGGAAATAAGTTTTGCGGATATGAGAGTCAGCATGTCGATTATTTGAAACCCCTTTGATTATTTTCAATATCAACATTATACTCCATCACCTCAATATTCTCCCTATTTTGAAGAGAGAGTGTTACAAATTCTTCACAATACACAATTGTTACACTCCCGAATCCCACCTCAACAAAATTCAAATATTGAGGATAGAGTGTTAACATTTCTTCAAAACAACATAAATTTCACCAATGAGTTGTTGCATATCCAGAGTCAATCGTTTGCCAAAATGAAAGCCCATTTAGAGCAAATAACTGCAATTCTTGATAGGGAAAACGAGTCTTAACTACTATACTTCGGAGTAGTAGTTATTACTTGATTTTAAATATAATATTTTGGTGTACAAATGACCATATCACACATTTGGCAGTCACAACCATCTCTGACCACTTCTCACTGCGACAACCACTATTCCCTCCATCATAACCAACCACTATTTCCACCAACAAGCACCCCCAACCTTTACTTCACATTCGCAACCCTTTACCACTCTATCTTCTTCCTCTTCCTTTTCCTCTTCCTCTTTTTTCTTCTTCTTATTATTATTTTTCTTCTTCTTTCAATCAATCTGTAGATCTAAATCAGGAAAAAAGAGATCAAGCGAGATCGATCTGCAAATTTGAATCAGAGAGAGAGAGAGAGAAAGAGAACAAGAGAGAAAGAGATTGAATGAGATCGATCTCTATCCTACTCGTTGTCGCTGCGATTGCCGACGGTAAGGGGCCTAGAGAATAGGGGTTTGAGGGTTGGGTGCGGTGGTGTTGGACTGGTTCAAAGTAGTGTCAACGGTGGTAGCTGTGGATGGTGGTGCTGGCACAACAACGGAGGTGGGCTAACAGCGATGGTTGTCAGAGTTTGTGAGGATGAGATTAGGCTTAGGGTTAGAGTTAGAGTTTGGGTTTAGGTTTGGGTTTGGATTAGGGGTTAGGGATATAGTTAATATTAAGGTAGGAGGTTCAAAGAGAAAATGAAAGCGCTTCATTTTGCTGGGTAGGGGTTCAAAAAAGTGAGGGAGTCAAAGTTAAAAGGTAGGGGCAAAATAGTAGCCATCTTTGAAATTTTTTAAAAATATTTTACTAAGCCTTCGTTTGGGATGTGGATTGATTTTTTGGATATTTTAGGGGTTGTTTGGGATGAACTATATAAGTATACTTTTTGATTTTTTTGGCTAAAAAGTAGAGAGAAAAAAAGATGGTTGTTTAGGATATCTTTTTGACATTTTACGAAAAAAATGTGTATTAAAATATTATATGAAATACTAAAATTACCTTCTTATCCTTCTGACAGTGCACTGAGCACACGTTCCCACATTTCTGATAGTGCACTGTCACTTGTCACTTCTTCTTTTTCACAGTGCACTACACTTGCATTGTTTGACTCTTTTTTTTTTTTTTTTAAACAGTCGTGAGCTGTCAATGGAGGGTACAAATGTCTTTTTTCCCTCTGAGTACTCAACCCATTTTCCCAAAAAATACATTGTGAATAGTATAATTTTTTTTTAGTGACTTTTTGACTTTTTGTCTGTTTTAGATGATGCCAAACAAGCACTTAGTCTGGGGCTAAAAAATCTTGTTTAAGATAGGCTTTTTGGTTTTTTTGACTTTTGTGAGAGAAAAAATAAAATGATTATGGTTTGAATGTGACATTTTGTCTTCTTAGTTTTTTAGCCTATTTTTTCTTTTTGTAACTAAAATAGCCCCAACCCAACCCAAACCTTCATGCCAAACGAACACTTAAACATGAAAAAAAAAATCACTAAAAAGTCAAATTTTTTTTTAAATTAATTAAAATTTTAATTTTTGAGTTACTTATAAAAATTAATAATAAAAAAAACTTACAAAATTTACTTTAATTTTTCTTTTATTGACTTTTAAAAAAATGGTTTTTTTATTTTTATTTTTTAATTTTAAAATCTTTTAGTCTATAGATGAATCTAAGAAGCAAATAATTTGACATAATTTGTTTTATGAAAAAAACAACTCCTAAAAGAGGGCTCATAGACCCATCGCACCATTCATCTATTGGACACTTGTGTAGTTTATCCTTGAAAAAATAATTAATCCAATAAGTGTAACCATCATCGTTTAGTGACTCGACATCATTTTAGTTGACTCAAGTTCATACCCTAGGCAGGCTGCCTAATCTTGAATTAGGCTTGGGTTAGGCTTGAGTCTAATATTTGAAGCCTGACTCAGCTTTTCAGCTGCTCGTTGGCTAGTGTGAGGGACCCATTAGCCCCGCCTCACAGGGAGTTTCGACATCATTTTTATGGGCCCAAAAAGCCCAACATGTCCCCATATCAAACCTTGAGTGTAATCACATAATTTCAACTTATTTGTATTAAAAAAAATAGGCAGTATATTTTTAGAATAATACTTGTAATCTATTTTTTAAAGATGAATAACAGGCTTAAAAATATATGAGTATATTTATCATATCAATATGGCTTTTTTAATGATGATTAATTCACAAATACTTAAAAAATGAACAATTCAAATTATGAAAATAAAATTTGTAATAATAGGCTCACGAGTTCAAAATTGAAAAGTCTCTTATAAAAATTGGAGACAAGCCAACTTAAAAATTAAAATTGGGGCATTTTTAAAATTTTTAAATTTTGGTAATTCAACATAAGAAGATTCTATAAGGGTAGAAAAGTGAAATTTCAAAAGGAAATGTATATAATATTGGTTAGGAAATTATTTAATACTCCTTTCTTTATAGATTGACAACATTTTTCTCTTAAAACTCCAATACAAAAGTGATGGATTTCATGATTTAGACCAATAACTACTCTTTGAAGCACTATCTAGAATAATAGCAAGATTTGCACGCTGCCCAAGGGAATATTTGAAAATATTTAAAAAATAAAAAGGGAAATATCAAATATTTTAAAAAATAATTACAAATTAGTAATAAAGTTTAAAAAATATTAATAATTAAAAAATTATAAATTTATTTATGAATCTGTAATTATATTTTAAAAAGTCCATTGAACTATAATTTCTCAAAATAAAAACGACGGGATAGATTAACCTAAAAGAGTTTAAGCTTTTACCATTCACAACGGGTGTTATTTGAGTTATTTATATTTACATATTTTTGAATTATCTAATAATTGTTTGGTGAAATTTATGTTTACAATTTATTAAAAAAAATGATTAATTAAAAGCAGGAGGGGTTATATTTTTAATTTATTCTTATTAATTTTTAATTTTAAGCTTATATTATAGTAAATTACATAAAACACGAGACATGACAATTGATCTAGTGTCAAAAGTTCAAAATTCAAATGGATAAAGTGAATGCGATCATGTTGTTATAATTTAACTTAGAGAGGATGTTTGTTACAACTTAAGTGATTACAATTTATTTTAATTTTGGAGTTTATATCATACTGTTTGATATAATTTTTGCTTATAATTTATTAAGTAAAAATAACTTAAAGGGTAAATTACATTGACATCCCCGGAGATTTTTATTTAGGGTTGGTTTGGAGTGTCCTAAAAAAGTGCATTTTTTTGTCTTTTTATGAAAAGATGTACAAAAAAGTAGAGAGGTGATGTGATGGAAAAAAGATAAAAAGATGGATTATATAGTTCATGCCAAACCAACCCTTCATACAAATTCTTGCCGTACATTTGAAAAATTATGTTTTCCTTCTTAACATCTGTAATCTCATTATAAATTGCCCTCCAAATTGTTGATGTTATGCTCTAAATTTTTCTAAATGATCATCTTGCCATTTTTCTTATCATTTCTTCTTCCTATCATCATGACTACATTCTATAGTTTTTCATCATTAAATTCTATTTGAACATATTCTTATTGAGTGATAATATACAAACATAAATTTTATATAGAATTTTCAAATACAATGATATAGCTTAATGATGATATTTTGTTTTAAAACAAAACAATTATAAACATGATTTATATTTACAATATTATCACTATTACAACATTTTTATGATTTTTTTTTTTGGGTATAAATTTATACACCAAATCAAACCAAACCAAACCTTAAGTCTCATCAAATTTTTATATATGAATATAGTTTTTCATTTTTATTTCCACCATTATATCTAGATTAGATCAATTTAATCTAAATATATTTAAAAAGTATAAAATTTGTACAATATATTTTTTTTAAAATCCATTGAATATAACAAAATAAGATAATGTATTGAATTTTTATATTTTTGTATTTTTTTATATTTGGTAAATGTAAAAAAAAAAATCACAAAATATTATATTTCTTAAGTATATCTAGATTAGGTGTATTTAAAAAAAATTAGCTTAAAACATTAAAAAAATTTAGTAATAATAAAAAAACACAAAAAAACAACCTCAATTTTTGTGTGAGTTAAACTAATAGAAAATGATTGTTATTTTTCTTAAAATAATATGAATGAAATATCTGTATTATTTTATTATTTTATACATATAAAGATTAATGAGTAAATATGTCATTTTAACGTGACAGGAAAATAAGTATAATTTTTTAAATATGAAAAGATATCTACATTAAACAAAATTTTAAAAAGAGTCAGTGTAATTTACTCTAACTTAAATAAGCTGACTTTTACTTTAACTTTATAATTTTTAATTTTTAATAAACTCCACTAAGGCCAAGTTTGGGTACTTCCAAAAAAGTCAAAAAGTCAAAAAGTTACTCAAAAAGTTAAAAAGTTAACACTATTCACCAAAAGTCAACAATTACGGCTGCACAACTCCCAATTCAAATTTTTCCCTACAAATCAATTTTTACAATTTTTTATTACACATTTTTCAATAAAAAGTCAAAAAGTTAACCCAAACATCCATATTTTCAACCTCAATTTTTTAGTCCAAAAAGACAAAAAATACACTTATTTAGTCTTCCCAAACTTGGCCTAAATATGGTCACCAATCCTCCAACCTCAGGTGCCCAAAAAATAAAAAATTTATATGAAACACGACCAATGAATCAGTAAACAGTGGGGCATTTGGTCAAAGCTAGTCGATAATAAAACTTTAAGGATAATGATAGGAATATTAAATTTTTTTATTAAAAAAATGAGTAAATATTACAAATGAGTGTAAGGTCAACAATTATGTAAGATATTTGGTTATTTATTTGGTAAAAAATTTAAAACTTATAGCATTTTCCAAACTTTAATGCATTAAGAATAAGTACAAAAAAATTTTTTTTGAAAAGTCTAACACATATCATTATTATCAAAATATTAAACTTTAAAGTAATATAATTTTTAATGTAAATATCGATTTTTAATAAAATTAATATTTTTAAAATTCTCTCATCAAGATGTATCAAATAATATCTATATTAACAATGAAATTCTTTAAAAAAAAAAATTTATTACTGTCAAAATTGATATAAACAGTAACAGTTACATGGTACTTTATTTGACAGTTACTCTATTTGATAGTTGTTACTTTGGTTCATAATAATATGTAACTCTGATAATATTGTCCAATAATATATATATATATATATATATATATTCTTATTTTGTCCTTACTCAATTATATGTTTTTTCCTTAAGGGATTTATAAAGAAAATAAATTAAATTATTCTTTTTATCAAATAAAGATCAAATATAGAGATTTTGATTAAGGCCAAGTTTGGCATATGAGAAATAATTTATTTTTTTATTTTTTTTTCATCACATCACATTTCTATTTTTTTGTACATTTTTTTATAAAAAGATAAAAAATACACTTATTTAGGTCATCCTAAACCATCCTTAAATTTTCCGAACAGCTTTTGTCCGGGCGATGATTTGATAAAAGCAAGAAGAAAATGGAAACGAAAGAGATAAAGAGAGAAAGATAGAGATAGTGAGGTCGACCCAAGAAGAGAGCCATGCGGATGTCTGGTCACTTTTACGAATACTATTTGACCCTTCTTTTTTGTTTTTTGAGCTGCGCTGCTTTGCTGGCAAATTGAAGTCGGCAGCTTGATTTTGGCATTGGAGAAGTTAAAAAGTAGATATTTTTTATTTTGGCATCAGGGGCCCTCCCTCCCTCCCTCCACACAGAGACATGGGTTTTGGTCCACAAAAACTTCAAAGAAGCAAGCATCCCCGTTTGTTCACATCATGTTTACTTGAGTCTGATTCAAGCAAAATAAATTGAATTCAGACTATGTTCAAATTACTTTTTATTATCTATAAATTTAATTTTTTTTATGCATGTAAGATTAATTAATTTGTTAAAGCTTGGTTATATTAACATTTTTATGGTATAATTATTAATAATATGAAAGCAAATAATTTATATGGTGAAAGTGAAAAGGTTATGCTGATGAGAATGGAGGAATCATTGTGCCATTACAGTGGATTTGTTATTTCTTGAGAACAAAAAATGGTTGGTTTTGTTGTATGTTATTGTGTATAGAAAAATTTACAATACACATTTAAAAAAAAATATATACCATATATTTTAGTTATGATTTTGTGATGGTTTTGACACATTGTAGTATTATTTATAACTCATTGTAATATTTATATTATTTAATTATGACTTCTTATAGGTGTGACTTTGATTATCTCAAGTAGTGTTTGGTCCTCGCTTGGAAACATGTTATTTTAATAATTTTTTGACTTTTTAACTAAAATATGAGAAAAAAATTAGTACTTTTAGGATGATTTTTTGACTTTTTATGAAAAGAATTGCAAAAAAATTGAGGAAAAAATGAATTTTTGACCCTTTTTTTTTTGTGTAAGTTGTTGACTTTTTAATTAAAAAGTGATATTTCCAAACAAGTTATGACTTAGTTATAACCAAAGAACTTTTGTATTACAACCAAAATAATGTGATAATTAATATCATTATAAGTTATAACTAACAGCACAACATGTATAACCAAGTCATAATTAATACCTCCAACAATAAGGCCGCGTTTGGGAACATGTTATTTTAGTAACTTTTTAGTTTTTTACAAAAAAGATGTGCAAAAATTAGAGAGAAAATAGAATCTTTAACTTTTTTGGTATAAGCTAAAACTTTTTGATTTTTTTTAGTAACTTTTTATTTTTTATGCTAAATTTTTTTATTTTTATTTTTAGACTAAAACTGTCACAAATGTAATAACTTAAGGAGCATATTAAATTTCCCTACTTATTAAAGGCTTTTGTTAACATGTGCCTAGAGTTATAAATAAACAAAGTAACTTACTCAAACTCAGCTTAGCAAGGGTTCGTTTGAACTCGTTCATTAAATTTTATTGCGTTCGAACTCGAATTTGAACTCGTTAAAATCTTTATAAACTAACTCAAAGATATAAAGTTCAGTTCGTTATTTGGCTCATTTAACATTTATTTAAATAATAGAATAAATATATTATTTATACATTAAATAATATAAAAATATATATAAAAAAATAGGATAAATATGTTATTTATATATTTAAATAATATAAATGTAAATAATAGCTAATTATAGATAATACATTTATATAATAGTAGTGGTAGATAATATTATTTTGGTAAAATATTGACTTTTTAAGGCAATATTAAATATGTACAACTGTTTAGTGTAACTTATCGTAAGCTAAAAACTAATAATCAGAAAGTAAAAATCAAAAGCACCACTTTCCCAGTTTCTAAATAATTAGCTTTTCTCATTTTAATTAAGCTATTTCTGCCTAAAAAGTTATAAGCAGAAATTGCACCAAACAGTCTAACACAAATTTTCAAATTAAAATAAGTTATAACCACTCCCTATAATCTATACCAAACACTTCCTATAAAACGTTGTAAAAACTTAAATGCTGTCTAAATTAAATAATTATTTTTATAAGAAAACCAAAACACCCTTATTGTTTTTCCTTTCCTTTCATTTTAACTTTTTATTTTTATTTTTATTTTTATTTTTTTTTTTTGTGTTGAAATAACTACATTAAAAATCTAAAAACATCTCATTTTTTGTATTTATTTTTATTAAATTAATTTATAGTTTTTCAAAATAAATTTTGAAAATTCAACCAAATAAAAATAATTTCCAACTAAAGTTCTTTTTAATTTGGATTAACTTTAAAATAATAAAAAAAATATATTTTGTAAAATAAAAAATAAAAAATAAAAAATAAAAGAGAAGATAAACGGAGGACAATTATAACCATTTAGTGTATCACATGACAATTTAGTGGTTTTTTTTTATTTTTTTATTTTTATTTTATTTAACATTACACTATATAATAGTTTAAAAAAAAAAAAAAAAAACTTACCACCAATTCCATATCCCAAGAATGGAATAATTTTGTCCACATAAAAGTAAATATCAAATTTATTAACTTCTTCAAAAATATTTAATTATTTATATCTGTGTTCTACATACTTAGTAGAGGCAGATAAAATTAATTATTACTTTCTTAACGTCGTTATGTTAACAAACTGACCCCTTATTAAATATTCAAACAAAGAACAATTCATTCACTTCCATTCATTATTCATGCACTTCCATTCATTCAAAGCTCAAAGAATAATAATAAGCAGATAAATAATATTAATGACCTTATTTGGTTCAGTTTTCTGAATTTAATTTTTAATTTTTTATGTTTCTTCATTTTTTGATAAATTTTTTAATATTTTAAGTAATTTTTTTATGTTTTTTCCTTTAGGGATTTATAAAGAAAATAAATTAAATTATTCTTTTTACCAAATAAAGATCAAATGGAGAGATTTTTGACTAAATCTTCCGAACAGCTTTTGTCCAGGCGATGATTTGATAAAAGCAAGAAGAAAATGGAAACGAAAGAGATAAAGAGAGAAGGATAGAGATAGAGAGGTTGACCCAAGAAGAGAGCCATGTGGATGTCTGGTCACTTTTACGAATACTATTTGACCATTTTTTTGGAGCTGCGCTGCTTTGCTGGCAAATTGAAGTCGGCAGCTTGATTTTGGCATTAGAGGCCGGCCCTCCCTCCCTCCCTCCCCACATGGACATGGGTTTCTTGAGTTTGGTCCACAAAAACTTCAAATAAGCAAGCATCCCCCTTTGTCATTAAAACCTTATCATTTGACAATTACAATACAATACAATATAGTGTGGAAAAGAGTGAACGAGGTAGAGTGGAGAGCAAGGCTTCTTTTGGGTCCATCATATGTTCACATCATGTTTATTTGAGTTGATTCAAGCATAATAAATTGAATTTAGACTATGTTCAAACACTACAAGAAATTGTATTTTTGGCGATTATTGTTGGCGACGATGTCAATTTTTTTATAGCCAAAACTATATTTTTGGAGACACAATGATCAATTTCATTGGTTAAAATAGACCTTTACCGACGCAATTTGCTACCGTCTCTAAAAAAAATAACATTCATTAGGCACCAAAATTATTGGTTGGTGCCAAAATTTCAAAAATTTTAGCTATGAGGCTTATTTTTTAGCAACACAATCAGCGTTGCTATTAATATGCTTACTTTTGGCGACAACAAGTTGGCGAGAGCAAAGAGTTAAATATTTAGCGAGGATAACACTATTTGTCGCTAAATTTTTTGCTGAAATGAGGTGATTTAGTGATTTGTGTTTTTATTATAACTTTTCAAAGAATTTTAAATATTCCAGTTATTGAATTATAAAATTAAAGTGATCATCGAATTAAATCACAAAATGAACACATCAAGCCCAAACACACTTTTAAATTGAGATAGTTAATTTGAGATAATCTAAACTTTTCCAAAGAATATGGTTAGATTATCAATTTTAATATGTTTGGTTTTATTTTCAGAAACTTGTTTCAGAATTTTTTTTCTAAAAAACTTAATAAAAAAATAGGTGAAAAAATAAAAAAATACTTATTATTTCTGTATAATTTTATCTTTTAGGAGGTCATAAATAATTTTAAAAATTTTAAAAATATATTTTTGATTTTTATACTTCTCAAATTAGTTTTATTTTTATTTTTATTTTTTGTACAATTTTTTTTTTTGTTTTTTGGTGATCTGCTCCAAAGATGAATATAAGTTGTTTACATCGATTACTTGACAGTTGCTTGAGGTGAGATATTATTCAAATTAGGGCAATGTTATTGAATTTGTTGCTGAATTAGGGAAATGCTAAAATTAGGGAAATGCTATGAAATGCTGAAATTAGGGCAATGCTGAATTTCTATGTAACTTCTCCAATATTATGGAATTAAAAATGGTTTGTTGTTGCAAATTATAGATAAATAAAAAAAAAAAGTTTAATTTGCCCAGAATTGTGGGCATATCATTTACCATATGCTGTAAAACAAAATCTAATTTGGTTGAACAGAATGCAAGAGTTTGTGATTGATTATAGAGAAGGCTTGAGTACTTTGGAATTATGTTCTCTACTAATTTGGGTGGACAGAATGGAAGAGTTTTTCTGAAAAAAATTACAATTTAAGTTTTATGGGAGAAGATTTGTTATCTATCTTCCTTGGGGCTTTAGTATCTTCTCCATTCAAGGTAATTCCTCTATCTCTAGGTATTGAAGGGTTGTACGTGATTTTATTTTTATTTTTATTTCTATTTTTCATTTTTATTCTCTGTCTGCTTAATAAACGGGTGTTTCCATACCTCCAATGTGCGATAGTTGTTCCCAGAATTTTCTCTCTTTTGAGATTTAGAAATAGCAACCAATTCCATAAATCAATGTAGTTGCTACAAGAACTCTAGGGGTCTCAGGCAATCTATTAATTAGTTTCTTCTAAACAATATAGTGGTCATAGATTGGAGGTTCAGAACTTGGTCTTTTTTTTTTTTTTTGGCCTTGTTGATTGTTTGAGTTTATGTTACTAAGAGGCTAAATTTATTACATTGATTCTTTTCTTTCCACAATTCCTCTCTATTTTTGTAGGTCCACTATCCAAAGTAAATTATTCAAGGATCTTTGTTGACCAAGGTTGTAGAATTAGATGAGTTCATATTTTTGTAGGCCCACTGTCCAAAGTAAATTAGCTAACTGATGGATGCGTGCAACCTATTCATAAAATTCCTATAAGAAAATATATTATCTACTCTTATTTTTGCTGATGAGCCTCAATTTAAAAATGAGGTATCCACAACACACATACACTGAGTAAATCATTTACACCTACTACACTTGGCATTTTCTCATGCCCAATTATGTTGATTCACACCCAAAAGTCTTCACAAAGCTGCAAACCCAATTATAGATTGGTTACATTTGGCCATCAATTTGAAGTGAAGGCAATTACCTTCTTTTTTCTTTTTTGTAAATAAAAAAAAAAAAAAATTAGAACAATTTATATCTTTGATAGTCTTTATTATGATTATGATGGCCGGTTTTGTTGTGTTGAATTGAAATAACAATGGAGGGACTATCTCCACATTTGAAATGTGTAATCTGAGAGAGAGAGAGAGAGAGGATGCTCCCTCAACATTAAAAGGCTGCTAATTTCTTGATGTGTTTTAATTTTTATTTATTTTTATGGACAAAATAAGGAAACAGAAGCCCCTAGCATTAAAGTTAGGAAAACAATGTGGTACTACAACACATTCATGCCTATAACAGCTCCTTTGCTTTCAAAATTCACACATTTGTGCCTATAACAGCTCAATTGCTTTCACTTTATCACTGCAGGAAATTCAGCTTTTAGCGGCGTTTTGTCAAAAACGCCGTTAATTCTTTTTGCGACGCTTAGCACCAAATGCCGAAGACGCGGCCGTCGCTATAACTTTATGATGTTTTAAAAACGTCGTTATATTAGTATAGGCGGCGTTTTTACTTGACAATATTATGACGTCATTATGATATTTAGCGACATTTTTTAAACGCCGTCATATCTTTTTAAAAAAATTAACTGTTAATATGTAGGGTTTAAGTGGCGTTTTTAAAAAACGCCGTGATATATCTTTTTTTTTTTTTTTTTGAAATTGTGCTAATTTATGTGATTAAACTAAAAAAATACATATAATAAAACTGAATATCACTAATATGAAAAAATAACTTACATTCAAATAGCAAATGCATCATTAATTCACTTTCATCATTAATTCACTTTCCCATTCACCAATCACCATTACCCACAAAATAACATATCCACAAATGATATTTTAATATTACTCCCAAAATAACATATCCAAAAATTGTATTCACAATTCTCAACCAAAAAATTAATTACTACTTTGTATTCAAAGCCACAAAATAACATTACCCTCTTCTCTCTCTCTCTCTCTCTCTCTCTCTCTCACCACTCCCTCCCCCATTTAACACAAAAAATAAGAAGAAAGTGAACCAAAACACCCAACTCCCCAATCAGATCAAAGGAAAAAAAGAAAAAAGAAGAGAAATAAGAATCTGAGGGAAAGCCCCCATCCATCCTTCATTGTCATTTTGAATCGCTCTCCATGCTGCTTCCCATGGCCTTCAATCCTCTCGGTCTCTGCCAATCATAAAACATAATAATAAACCAAGAAGAAGATCCAAACTAGAATAACCATGCACCCAGCTTTAGTTTATAAGTTAAATTATTGGCTTCTAACTATAACTTCACCCATGGATGAAATTATTTTCTAGAGTCCAGTCAGCTATTTAGGATCTCACATCACTCAACTGTTTTCCCTACAGTACAACCAGCCAACCTACAATAAACCAAACTACGATAAACAATTAGTTATGAACTGGAAGCTCACCTCACTCAACCCACAATCTCACATCACTCACTCAAATGCAACAATAAAGTTTTGTAATATATTGTGGAGAGAGTCAAAATTCCATATAAGAAACTCTAATTCCTCAAAGAAAATGTCAAGAAATGCAAGAAAGTAATGAATGCACATGGTGTGGATTCAGGGAAGCCAATTTTTAACCCATAAAACAAATGCAAACATTCCTTTGAAGACACCTCAATCCTGAAGGCAGAACACTGAAAGCAGAGGAAGAATGCATATTATTGTAATAGTTCCTTTAGTTGTCGAACAATCATAAAAATCTTTAGTGTTTCTTTAGTTATCAGGCAATCATATCAAATCCAATACACAAGACCATTATAAATAATGCAGAAGAGAAATAATGTACACTGAAACACAAAAACATAATTATATACAGTAAATCCCATTCAACTGGATATCTAGACTACAGATATGATCAATGAAATATTCCGTATCTTCAAAACTAGAAAGGTGCCATCATCATTATTTCACATATATTTATGAGCACATATCAGCATCATAAAAAGTTCAAAAAACTATTGCATTCAGCAGCACTGTCACGTATGTTTGACTGCTCAAGCAAGTGCTGGTAACCAACTCATGTTGTTCAATGCTAAAACAATTTAACGGGAAAGAAACTAACTTTCATTTAGTGTTGTTGTTTCACTGAATGTTCAGAATCGTATGTAATAAAAACAAAAGCATACAGCAGAGAGAGAATCACCTGTTGTTTGAATTAGTGGTTTACCTGTATCTAGTAACAAAGTAATGTAGGAATGTAGAAATTTCAACTATTCCCAATTCCTTTCCCAGACACTGCCTAGTGCCTCCTCCAAACATGAAGAAGTAGTTCTACGACTCCGAGCTTTTGTCCTGCATTTGGCAGTCAAGGTTAAATTAGTTATTTCCTTACTCATTTGCGCTGTTATTAAGCCTACAATCAACTTACAACTGCTCACACATGAAATTTCAAATTTTAAGCTAAATAAATCTAAATGGGTAACATAGGAATTTATGATTTTTACTTACCATCCATCTCCATGGATTCAAGGCTAATGGGTCGGGATATAAACATGGGTCATAATTGTTTTCTCTTGTATAAACATATATTCTCCATCCTTTGGGAATGACAAACCCTGTAGAAACACAAAGAAAGTGCTTTGATTTATCTATTTGTTGATGAAATCTTATATTTTATATGGCCAATTGGCTTATCCAGACCATTGAAAATCCTATCATGCCAATAACATAAATCTCATGCTG
The DNA here is from genome assembly GCF_055761805.1 of Camellia sinensis. Lineage (NCBI taxonomy): Eukaryota > Viridiplantae > Streptophyta > Magnoliopsida > Ericales > Theaceae > Camellia > Camellia sinensis. The sequence continues at coordinate 24,382,918 of NC_138966.1, forward strand.
AAAGGGTATTATAATGGTGGTGCATTCCTCTTTTATGATTGACCTAGCTAATAGTAGGGACCATTATATTTATATCGGTGTTTAGAAGATAACATAAGAGACTCACCATTCAGTTCCACGTCTTGCGTAGTCTTCCTTAAAACCCCATTAACAATTGTAGCTAATCTTGATGTCTCAAAGATCACTTACACCCAATAAACACCAGATTAATCTAATAAATTTTCTTCAAGTTGAAACCCCTTTTTCAATTCCTGAGTTATGCAAACACAGAAACGAGCATAGAACACCACATAAATTGACAAAATTTTACTAGATTTGGGTCCATTGATACTATGGTGGGGCATCCCAGTATGTGTGATTTGAAAAAACTCCCATACCTTTTACAGTGACAGTAAAAAAAAAATATATTAACCCACTATATATACTGGTCTTCCATACTTATCAACTCCATGAAATCCATGAGGATAGCATTTCTTAACCTCTTTGTACTCTTCGAACTTAAATTCCTGCAGTATATATTAAACAAAGAATTCCACAATCTTAAATTGAATATGCATAGTTTTGGTGCTTTGAACTTCTCATCCTAAATATAGCATGATTTTAAAAAACTAATCAATCTTTTTAATTATAGACATTCAAGCTGATGTGTTTACTTGTTAGCTAACTCCTCAAAAAATCAAAATACATGTGAGGATATCAATGAATTAACCTATAATGAGACATCTATGCCATGGAGAGTTGTGTATGCCAGATGTGGAGACCCGTTTTTGTCTCAAACTAGAATAACCCCCAAATCCTAGGACGTAGTGTCAAATCCTAGAGCATAGTGACACATTAATAGCACAAATTTTAGCAGATTGTAAAACTTAAATTTTACTTTTCCTTTCTTAATATGCTCTGTTTTTTCTTTCCTAGCTTTTGGTACTAAATTAGAGGCATACTGCAGGAACCATACAACTTAGCAGTTAGAATAATTTAATTTAACAATTTTGCAAGGTTTTACTATTTTTTTTTATTAATTTTTTTTTTTACTAATATGTTAAGTTCAATGAGGTAAGCATCATAATTTGTGTTTTTACAGTTAGGCATCATCAATATTCATAGAGAAACAGTCATTATCTTATCGCCATGATGCTTCTAAACAGGCATCAAAAGCATATATTATACACAGGTTTCAAAATTCACCAACTCAAAAAACAAAGAGAGACACTTCCTGTCTAGACCTGCCATAATAATTTGAGTGAATGCATATTAGTACCTATTCTTCATAAGCAACAGCCTTTTCAGGGGAAAAAATTGAAAATAAATCAATTATATTATCTGAGGACTGCAAATATGATCTAGACTTCCACTCATGGGTATCAAAATAGTTCCAGCAACAAATTGCTACAGGTAGATAGTCTGAAATTCATCTGTACAATTGTATCAACTTCAAATTCTTCTCGCCATTTAAGATATTGTAAAAACATATCTTTTGATTTCATCATATCAAAATCCCTCATTTGCAAAAATCTGACATGACATCATGGAAGAAAACCACTGTAAATATATGTAATAGTAAAATTACTCCAAACAGAACATCATCTTTGCCCGATTCACACTTCACCACACATTACTCAAACAATGCCACAAAAAGAGCTTAACAAACTTCATTGAAACTACTTCATCCCAGAAGGAGGCTAATTATTTATGTATGTAAAAATGTCACAGCAGAAACATACCGTAAAAGTGTGTGGTAATCACACTGTGTTTCCCTGGCAGATGGCCCTCGAGCAAAAGCAATTCAAGGAAAGATTGAACAATTTGATCATCTTTTGGATCACGAGCTTCTTTGGGAACTGCTAGCAAGCTTTGGCTCTTTCTAATTCTCTTTAGTGAATCCCGAATCTTGAGTGGGTAAGACAACATGGACTTGCAATTTAAGTTTAATGAAGACAATTTCTTGTACTCCTTTTGAGGAGGTAAGTTCCAATGGCTTTCTATAGGTGGATAGATAGATTTAGCTTTCTCTTTAGCAGAATTAGTATCCTCAAAACTAGAGGACTGCTTGCTCCCCAGAGAACCTTTTGATATAACTATTTCCTTATTTCTCTCCCTTGAATTATGCATATGTACTTATCAAAGCTATCGAGGAATGAAAAAGAATGAGAATTTCTTCTTTTACATCCAATCCTATTGTACCCAAATCATGTTCTTGCTTAGAAATTATCTATAACCAACATTTCAAAGTTATGTAATGGAAACATGCAAGAGCAGAATCTATAGCAGCAAGAACACAACAACTCCCTTCTAGAACTCTGTTGAATCCGAAGATTACCTGAATATAATAATAGAAGGTAAAGAAAACTGTCAAAAAAATTCTGATATGACTATTTCCCTAAATCTGTTCTTTGATTTATGCATATGCACATATAAAACGGACAATAACTTCTTCTTCTAAATCCAATCCTTCCATACCCAGATCAAGTTTATTTATTTATTTATTAAATGACCTAGATTACAAAAAAAGAATAACACTCTTGTTACATAGTACCTAATGTACGGAACAATATTACACAATAAAAGAGTTACAATTTTATATTAAAAAAATAATATTTAAAAGGGAAAAAACCACTTAATATTAATCCTTAATTCCTATTTAAAGGGAAAAAATAATATTTAAAAGGGAAAGAAATTGAAGGTACCTTTCCCACCAGTGAAGAGATTGAACTGTTCAGTGGCTTGACGGAGGAACATTTCAACTCCACTGACAATGATGGCTCCAGCAGCCTCAGCTTCTTTTAACAGGGTGGTTTTTCTAGGCATGTAAACGGCATCAAAGACAACTTTGTAATCACCCAAAGTCCCCTAAAAAATGAAATACCAAGTGTTAATTACAATGCCCGAGCCAAAAATGTTGTTTGGTTGGAATGAAAATATGGGGAGGGACCTTGGCCACAGGAATTTGATCTGTATTTGGATGCATTCCCAATGGTGTTGCATTAGCAAGGATTGCACCTTTCTCTGGCTGGAAAGATACTAGATTTTCAAAAGGCTGAGCCTCACCCGATACAGCCAGAGCAAGAGACTTTGCTATGTCTTTTGATATAGAAAAATCAGGGTTAGAAACAAGGGCTCAAGTGCTCTTTCATAAGGCTATCTCTACTTCATCAGGTCACCAATCATAGCATGACGCATCAATGTATAAGAAAGTAGTTTTAACATAGTGATTGGCAACCCAATGAAATGGAGAGGGAGGACCTTAAGCCCCAGAACAAAATAACTCTAATCCAAAGCATCATCTCATAGTAAGCTAATCTTAATAGTGAATTCGGATTCTACTCATAAATAGCTTCATAGAAATATACAAATTCTTGTACCATCTCCATGTTTGATTAAAAATATCTCAGAAATGGACCATAAGTTTCCTCCTCTAGTCACCAACTCACCATCAAGAATATACCTAGAGCACATTCATTTCATTTCACAAATCCTGATTAAACTTGTAAGTTTCTTGCTAAAAATTTCAATAACCAAATCGAGAGAGACGGGAAGGAAGAGAGAGAGAGAGAGAGAGAGAAATCAATACCTCGCTGGTGCAAATGGTGGTGGCGGTGCAGATGGTGGTTGGTTGCGGTGGAGCTTCGAAATCGAGAGAGAGAACTTCAAAATCGAAATCGCTTTGAGATCTCTAAGACCGATCTGAATATCTGAATCTCAAAGATGAAACTCTGAGAAATCAAGCACAGCCAAAGATGAAATCAGATATATATATATATATATATAGAGAGAGAGAGAGTCGGTGGAGCTTTGAAATCGAGAGAGAGATCTTCAAAATCGAAATCGCTCTAAGATGAAATCGAAATCACTCTGAATCTCAAAGACGAACCTGTATGAATCTGAATCTCAAATAAAATCGTTCTGAATCGAAATCGCTCTCAAGGATTTAGAAACAATTAGGGGTGAGCAAGAGAGAGGCGCAATTTGAACGTGTGAGGATTCAAAATAAGGGTTTACAAAAGGCTTTAACAATCATTCTTAGCTTCAAAATGGGCTCTGAGAGAGAGAGAGAGAGAGAGAGAGAGAGAGATCGTTCGAGATCTGCGCGTATAACATCTCAGATTCAAAATAAAGGTTTCAAATCAGAGGGAGAAAGGAGGCACGTGAGGCTAACGAATTTGGAGGCGCTTTTAAATGCCTCCTATTATAAAACGGTGTCGTTTTGTTTAAAGGCATATGCGACGTTTAAAAAACGTCGTTAAATGTTGATAAAAGTGACGTTCAAAAAAACGTCATTAAAAAAACTCCACTATAACTCCTTTTTCCTGTAGTGTATCCGATGTTACTATTGATAAAAATTTACAGAGAAAGAATAGGAGAATCTACACCTTTTGTGTTCAAGGTTAAGCCTATCTTTTTATCAATCAACTTTATCCTTAGGAATAAACTATCCTAATTGCAGCTTTATTTTTTGGACATTGAATATGGAGTGCAGAACAAATTATGAGTTTTAGTTAACTTGGATCCACACATCATTACCCTTTTGATTGCTATTATGGCTTCAACCCTATACTTGGTGTTCTTTAGAAGTTTGAGCAGAGTTGCTGACTTGGACACTCATCATATTTTTGTTTGAGCTGATCCATCCATAGATCCCCATGCTTATAATGCTCCTAATGCTTTTCAAGTTGCTACAATGGCATGAGGATAATGAGGCTACAGAGTACAGAGAGAGTGATATTATTGTGCAGAAACATCATGGTCATTCTGAGAGAATTGGTATGTGTTATTCATTGATATATAATAATATAATCATTTTGGAGTTGTGAATTTGTTTTGGTCTTTTTGTTTTGTTTAAATATGGGACAATTAATGTTGTTTTAGCCATTCATGCTCCTGGTGATCTCCTAAGCTATGTTTAATTTGATTGTGTTCTTTGATGTCATTATAAAGTTGAACTCTGCCTATTAGGGTCTCTATTACAAAGAGAAGAGTTGTTTGCTATAAATAACTGTATTAAATTGAAGATAAAATTTGTTTGTCTTTAATAGATTTGAACGTGTTCAATTTATGTGGAATGTAGGTCTTTTAATTGAGGCTCATAACTTTGTTTTGTCCTTTAGTATTACTATTTTTTTGGTTTTGTTTTTTTGTTATTTTTTTTTAAATATCTCTAATGCATGTCTTTGAATTACATTTTCAGTAGCAAACAAGAAAAAAGGGAGTTAGCCATCATGTATGTCACTACTAGAAGTCTATATTAGTAATTGAAGTTACTTGGAATGTTTATTGAAAGTCTTCTTAACAATAATAATAAAGAAAACAGTGGAGAGTGGTTCTCTTCCCGTCTCTATTAAATCGAAGATCAAATTTGTTTTTATTTAATTGGTTTGAATGGATTCAAATTCCGTGGAATTCGAAAGTGAATCAAATTTCTTTCTTGAATGTAGGTTGTTGAAGATGGAGATTATGATCTTGCTCCAGTGTTAAATTGAAATGAGAAGAGGCTTGTTCACACACATTTGCATATTGTCATTGGTGATGCTATAGTTGCATTAAACAAATCATTCCAATTGGGATTGACTTGATTTTATTTATTTTGTGCTTAGTTTAACTTTAGGTATTGTTGTACAAAAACTTAAATTTTGGATTGTAAGAACACGTGGGCTATTGTTGTTATCATAAATAGAATTTATTTAAAAAAATATATTTGGATGTCAATGAATGAAAGTGTGGATGTTATTTAATAATTTTTTATTGGAAAGTAATTTGTTATTTGTGATGGTAATTTTTGCTATCCCAAATACCAAATTAATTTTTTTTATAAAACAATTAGATGTTTTGCCGACGCAATCAAGTTGTCACCAAAAGTATCATTTTACCGATGCAAATTTGAGTTGGCAAAAGTGACACATAATCATCTTATTTGAACCACTTTTGCCGACGCAATGGTATATTGGCGACGATGGTTGAAGGCTTTTGCCCACGAAGATGTTTGTCGCTAAAGATATACTTTTGGCGATGCAATGAATTTTTCGCCGGTAAAAACTTTTCCCGACACACTTTCGGCGACGGATTACTGACGAAGCTCTATGGGTCAGCAAAGCTCTTTGCCAATGATTTCTGCCTTTTGGCGACGAATTTTGTTGTGTTGCCAAAACTATTTTTATTGTAGTGAAATTACTTTTTATTAGCTATAAATTTAAATTTTTTTTTTTTTGCATGTAAGATTAATTAATTTGTTAAAGCCTGGTTATATTAACATTTTTTTGGTATAATTATTAATAATATGAAAGCAAATAATTTATATGGTGAAAGTAAAAAGGTTATACTAATGAGAATGGAGGAATCATTGTGCCATTACAGTGGTTTTGTCATTTCTTAAGAACAAAAATGGTAGGTTTTGTTGTATGTTATTGTATAGGGAAAATTTTACAATACACATTTCAAAAAAAATATGTACCATATATTTTAGTTATATGACTTTTGTGATGGTTTTGACACATTGTCGTGTTAGTTATGACTCATTGTGGTGTTTTTATTACTTAATTATGACCTCTTATAGTTGTGACTTTGATTATCTCAAGTAGTGTTTGGTCCTCGTTTGGAAATATGTTATTTTAATAATTTTTTTACTTTTTAACTAAAATATGAGGGAAAAAAAATTAGTACATTTGAGATATTTTTTGACTTATTATGAAAAGAAATGCAAAAGTAGAGAGAAAAAGATAATTTTTGAACTTTTTTTCTTTTTTGTGTAATTTGTTGGCTATTAGGCTAAAAAGTGATGTTCACAAATGAGTTATGACTTAGTAATAACCAAAAAACTTTTGGATTACAACCAAAATAATGTGATAACTAATATCATTATGTGTTATAACTAATGTCACAACGTATATAACCAAGTCATAATTAATACATCCAATAATAAGCCATAACCAAATATCACAAATGTGATAACTTAAGGGGCTACAAATAAACAAAGTCGTTCATGAACAGACTCAAACTCTGCTTAGTAAGGGTTCATTCAAACTTGATTCGCTAAATTTTATTACGTTCAAGTTTGAACTTGAACTCATTAAAATCTTAATAAACAAACTCAAATATACTAAAACTCGGCTCGTTAGTTTAGCTCGTTAACATTTATTTAAATAATAGAATAAATATATTATTTATACATTAAATCATATAAAAATATATATAAAAAATAGGATAAATATGTTATTTATATATTTAAATAATATAAATATAAATAATAGCTAAATTTATTTATTTTAATAATAGTTATTATAGATAATACATTTATATAATAGTAGTGGTAGATAATATTATTTTGGTAAGATATTAACTTTTTAAGGAAGTATTAAATAGGTACAACTACTCCCACTAGTATATAAAAAGTTGTAAAAACTTAAATGTTGTTTAAATTAAATAGTTATTCTTATTTTTATAATAAAACCAAAACACCCTTGTTGTTTTTCCTTTCATTTTAACTTTTTATTTCTTTTTTTGGTATAGAAATAACTATTAAAAATCTAAAAACATCTCCTTTTTTTGTATTTATTTTTATTAAATTAATTTATAGTTTTTCAAAATGAATTTTGAAAATTCAACCAAATAAAAATAATTTCCAACTAAAATTCTTTTTAATTTGGATTAACTTAAAAATAATAAAAAATACATTATAAAAAATAAAAAATAAAAGAAAAAATAAACGGAGGCAATTGAATAATCATTTACTGTATCACATGATAATTTTAGTTTTTTATTTTATTTTATTTTATTTAACATTACACTATATAATAGTTTTTTTAAAAAAAAAAAAAAAACTTACCATCAATTCCGTATCCCATGGAATAATTTTGTCCACGTAAAAGTAAATATCAAATTTATTAACTTTTTGAAAATATTTAATTATTTATATCTTTGTTCTCCATACTAGTCGAGGTAGATGAAGCTAATTATTCCTTTTTTAGGTTAAGTTTGGCATTCTTAAAATAATTTATTTTTTTTATATTTTTATCTTTTTTTCATTACATCACCTCTCTATTTTTTTACATATTTTTTCATAAAAAGACAAAAAATACACTTATTTAGATCATTCCAAACAACCCCTAATGACCTAATGTTAACAAGGCGACCCCTTAATAAATACCCAAACAAAGAACAATTCATGCACTTCCATTCATTCAAAACTCAAAGAATAATAATAAACACATAAATAATATTAATGACCTTGTTTGAATTAGTTTTCTGAATTTAATTTTATTTTTTTTAATATTTTTTTGTTTTTAGTAATTATTTTATTTTTTTTATATTTTTTTGTTTTTAGTAATTTTTTTTAATATTTGAAGCAAATTTTTTTTTTTAAAAAACATTTTAGATGTAGCTAAACTGGATGTATCTAAAAAATAAAATAGTTATAAAAAAAAATTAAAAATCAATAAATACATAATAATACGAAAATGTACTGCAATTTCATATTTTTTTATGTTTGGTATTTAGCAAATTTTTTTAAAGATTTTTTTCACAAATATTATACTTAATTATATTTATATTAAGTGTATCTAAAAAGTAAAAAAATACTTAAAATATTAAAAAATCACTAGAAACCAAAAAAAAAAAAAATCAATTTTAAAAAAATTAAAACCAAACAAGATGAATGATAAATCATCCATTGTAAAAGCAGGACAACTTGTAACTCAAGTGAGTTCTGGTTTTAAAAAATAATAATAATCACTGTGTTTGGTTTTAATTTTTTGAATTTAATTTTTTAGAAATTAAATTTTTTTTTTATTTTTTATTTTTAATGAATATTTTAAAAATTTTAAGTAATTTTTATATTTTTTTAGATGTACCTTATTTTGATATATTTAAAAAGTAAAACATTGTAAAAAATTAATAAATACATAAGAATACAAAAATTGTATTAATTTTTTTTTTTGTATTTTTGATATTTAATGAACTTTTAAAAGATTTTTTTTCATAAATATTATATTTTTTTAAATATATTTATGTTAGGTGTATTTAAAATTTAAAAAAAAAATTGTTTAAGATATGAAAAAAATTGGGTAAAAATAGAAAAATATAGAAAATAAAAAATTTTAATTTTCTAAAAAGCAAATATGAAACCGGCTAATGAAATGACCTTTGATAAGATTGTGTGAAGAAGAATGATTCATATAACCGACCTCATTTAATAAAACTTAAGACTTTTAGTTTGATTTGATTTGGTTTAAATATGAAACCGGCTGGATAATAACAACAATTTCCACATTTGGGGGATGTTTCACACTTCAAAAAAACAGCGTCCGATAACATCTTCACATTATAATTTGCATACAATATGCTTCGAATTGGAACCTTTGCAGCATATATGTATATATATACAAAATATACACCCATCAATGGTAGAGATAGAGAGGTTGACCCAAGAAGAGAGCCATGTGGCTGTCTTGTGACTTTTACGAATACTATTTGACCTTTTTTTTGGGAGCTGCTTTGCTTTGCTTTGCTGGCAAATTGAAGTCGGCAGCTTGATTTTGGCATTGGAGAAGTCACAAGTATATATTTTTTATTTTGGCATCAGACGCCCTCCGTCCCTCCACACAGAGACATGGGTTTCTTGAGTTTGGTCCACAAAAACTTCAAAGAAGCAAGCATCCCCCTTTGTCATTAAAACCTTAGCATTTGGCAATTACAATACAATACAACATAGTGTGGAAAAGAGTGAACGAGGTAGAAAGGAGAGCAAGGCTTCTTCGGGTCCATTCGGATAATGCAGTTCACATAATGTTTACTTGAGTCTGATTCAAGCCTAATAAATTGAATTCAGACTATGTTCATGTACGAGCATAGAATAATCTTTTCATATAATTCTGTTGATCAAGTTTGCATCCCTCCAAACGTCGTCACTCTGCTACCTGAAAATACAAACGTGAGCTAGCCGGCGGGTGTGTACCAGAAACCTCTTCAAGGCTTAAGTCAACCACTAAACAATAGACAATAAGGTCTGTGTATTTGAGAGTAAGAATTGCGTTACTTCCACATAGGTCCAATCATGAGTTTTCATAGATTCTGTTTGGCTCAATCCTAGAAGGACTTCAACACTCCATAACAGAGTCCTCTTAGGAATCACACACCTAGGATAATGTCTATCCTTAAGTCACCCTTCTCACTGCCAAACAAACGAGATGGGTTCAACCCTTTTACCTCGGCTGGTATCACTCAACGAACCAACACTTCCGCAACATTGAAGGCAGTACCGAAGTAAACCTCTATGTAGGATAGCGCCCTGCAGAGCTACCTTCAGCTCGGTCTGTTTCCCTACTAACACCTTGGCCCTCTTACGGGGTTTGGCGTTGGATAGCTAGGTCAGGGCCCAAGCAACCTACTACTAGCTAGCTCGACGCCTAGCACGGCCCAGGACCGAGCTATCCAAACTCTGGCCACAAAAACCTGAAGCTAGGCCCAATGGGCCTAGTGCGGCCTAATTTAATCACATAAATTACCCTTTCAATTGCCCCTTAATTCCATTTGCATAGCGTGTTTGGGATTATCCAATTTTGACCGACATGTCAACGTCCATGCCAATCGAACCCCAAAACCCACGGCGCGGTCGGGCTAAAATACTGACCGAACACAAACATAGCTTGGTTCCTAGAATTGTGCCTGTTGTACACCCCGTCTTTTCATGCTTTTGACATCGTGTCCTTACTGGGACACGTGGCACACGTTGATTGCCCCAACTCATTATGATAGCTATTACACGTTGCCCAAAAAATTTTGAAAAGTCCTACCGTTTTGCTTCTTTGTTGTATAGAACTTGTATCTCTTTGAACAGTCACTCTTACTATACATCTTCCTTTCTGCAACTCTTCGCACGTTGAGCTCCACATGCTCTCCTCCTACATTCAAGTCTCAATCCAAGTATCTAAACTACCTACCTTGCTTGCCATAACTGCTGGTGATCCTTCCATCGATTGGATCCGAATTTCATGCCCCAAATTCGTAAGTTCTGCGTGCCTATTTCTTTTCTCCACTGATACATTTCTATTTATTTCTTAAGAATGACACTTTACTCATCAGATATGTGTATTATATTTACTCAAGACCCGAACAAATATCAAAAACCTCAAAACGCCACATTCAAACCTGAAAAACATACTAACTGGAGCTTGAACCAGTCCAGAACCATGTTTTTTGATCCAAAATCGTCCAATGACCGAAATAGGAACCTGTTTGGGACCTCTAGGACAACTTTTGACTGGACTAGAAATGCCTTGTTTGAACAACCGATCTATAAACCTTCCACTCACTCTAAAACTGGGTTGTAATGACCGACCTAACGCCTCAAGCCGATTCTGCTCACTGGCTAAACTAAGCATGGCTCGTGATCCACTTGATGCCGAGCTAGGCTTATATAGTTTAAGCTATTTACTTAGCCCGGTTTATCACCTGGGCATAACACTTTTTATTTCCACTTTGCAGGCTTGACTAGGTTTGCCAGGCACACCCTTTACTCTGCCCCTTGGCGGTATTGCTTGACCGAGCCCACCTCAATTCATTTCGTCGCCGTGCTAGGCCACCGCATAGACTCCTAAAACACTAAATTTAAACACATGAGCAAGTACTGATTTATGGTAAGCTCACTAGGTGCTATAGCCGAATTTCGGAGGGAATACAGCATCCTTGACGACGTTCAATTCACATTATCCAAGCTAGAAACAACACCATGGGGCAAGCCCGGTTTTGTTCCTTTCACCTTTTTATCCATTAGGATTAGGGGCATCGCTGCCAACGCTATCTTCTTCTAAGTTGTTGGTTGTCATTATGATCTGGTCCTCACTGTTTGGTTGTCTTAGGACTAGACTTTCAGTCGGGTCTTCGCTTGTAGTATTGCAGGTTGCTCATTCTTTCCTTTCTTGAGTGCCTTACTGTGGGGGCTGCGCTATCCCTACGGCACCTTCTCCCCTTTCCCCGGTTAAGTCAATCGGGCAAACCTGATGACTTCCTTGGGAAAATTTGACCACAAAGTCTGCTAAAGCTTTCGCTTTTATTGCTTCTTGGCCGAAACTTAATGTCGAACTGCCCTAACTCCACTACCAATTTCAAAATTCGTCCAGAAAAATCCACCCTCTTAAATAATGTTTTTAACAAGAAATCTATTAAAATAATCACTGTGTGGGTGTAGAAGTAGTGCGACAATTTTCTGGAAGCCATCATTAAGGCTAAGGCCAACTTCTCCAATGGTAGGTACTTTGTTTCAGCGCCCAACAATGTCTTGCTAACATAAAAGATAGGCAGGTGTTGTATTTCCTTAGCTTGTACCAACATTACGCTAACTGCATGCTCAGAAACTGCTAAGTATAAAAAGTGTTCCTCTCCTGGTACTAGGGTTACCAACAATGGATGAGAGGTCATGTACTCTTTCAAGCATTCTAGAGCATGGTCGCACTCGTTATCCCACTCAAACTTGGCCTTTAGTGCCTGGAAGAATGGTCGACACCTATCTGATGACCGGCTTATGAATTGGTTTAGCGCAGCTGCTAGGCCAGTGAGATGCTGCACCTCCTTGACTGTGTTGGGCCTCTTGAGATCTTTAATGGCTTTGATCTGAGATGAATTGACTTCTATACCTCGGTTGGTCACTAAAAAGCCAAAAAATTTTCCTGACCCCACACCAAATGCACACTTGGATGCGTTCAGTCGTCGTCCGTGGGTTTTCAAAATTTTAAACATTTCATCTAGGTTCTTGAGATGGTCCCCCTCAATCTTACTTTTGACCACCAAATCATCTATGTGAGCTTCCATTGTTCTGCCTAACAATGGCTCAAACATTTTGGTGATTATCCATTGGAATGTTGCCCTCATATTTTTTAAGCCAAAGGGCATGACCTTGTAGCAATATAATCACCTAGGTGTTGTAAACGATGTGATCTCCTGGTCCGACTCATATATAGCGATCTGATGGTAACCGCGATACGCATCAAGAAAGCTAAGTCGGTTATGTCCTGCAGTTAGGTCCACCAGTTAGTCTATTTATGGTAGAGGAAAGCTGTCTTTCAGGCATACTTTGTTGATTGTTTTGTAGTCTATGCAAACGCGCCATTTCTCGTTCTTTTTTGGTACCACTACCGTGTTAGAAATCCACCTGGGATAGTGCATTTCTTTGATTGCCCATGCTTTCAGCAGGTTTCCTACTTCTTTTGCTACTAGTTTGCTATATAATTGGTCTGGCTGTTTGGTGGACATTGAGTTGATGGCAGATGAAGTTGGGGTCAATGCCAAGCATGTCATACGGCGTCCAGGCAAACACTTCGATGTTAGTGCTCAAAAATTCCATGATCTCTATTCTCTCGGTGCTGGACAGAGATGAGCTGAGCAAAAAGAACTTCTCTGGGTTTTTCTCATCTATCCTTACCTCTACCAAGTCTTCTATTGCTTTCTGTTCGGCCGCTTTGCCGATATCTGTGAACAGCTCATTGCTTTCTGGCTTCTTTACCATTTCTACGAACCCTTTTGCAGCCCGGCTGCTGTTTACTATTATGAAGCACTGCTTGGACATGATTTGGTCTCCCAAGACCTTCTCAATCATTCTGGCTTCATTGGGGAACCGTAACACCTGATGGTAGGTTGATGTTACCACTCACATGGCATACAACCATGCTCTTCCCAAGATTATGTTGTAAGTAAATAAGACTTTCAATACCCAAAATTTCGCTTGTTTTGTTATTGTTCCTACTATGACTGGCAGAATTATCTTTCCCACTGGGCCATTATGGCATTGAGTTGAAACTGACCAGAGGAGATGTCGTGGGTGCCAGATCTTTGTCTTCTAGCTTGAGTTGCTTGAAGGTCTTATAGTACATTATCTCGCATGAACTGCCTTGGTCAATTAGGATCCGTTTGATGTCGAAATTCTTGACGCGCAGAGTCACCACTAGTGCATCGTTGTGAAGGCTTTGTAACCTTGCTAAGTCATTTTCAGAAAAAGTGATGACGTTTGTGGCCTCTATTCGTCCTTTTTTCATGGTAGGTTGTGCACTCAGTGCCTCTCTGATGTGCTCCACCTTTTTTATCATCCCTCTTAGTTCACATACTTGTTCAGGCCTGATGATTCCATGTATCACATTAATTATGCCCTAGGACAGACCGTCAGCTGGCATCTCATCTGGCTTGTTATGGTTTTGGGGGGCTGGCTGTGCTCCCCCCCTAATATATTGGTCCAGGTGGCTTGCGGCCACTAATTTTTCCAGATGTTGCCTTAATGGCGTACAGTTTTCAATTCGGTGCCTCTTTTCATAACGGAAGGGGCAACAGTTCTTATCATCGTAATCCCTCTATGTTTCTCCCAAATTAGCTGGCCGTCGAACGAAGGGTTCGTCGCATATCTCGTTAAGAATTTGGTAGATAGGTTTATTGAATACCGTGGTGATGGCAGTTCTGACTCTCAACTTCCTTGCTTGGGAGTCCTCTCGCATGCCCCTATCATTTTTATTCAATCGTTCTTCCCTGCCAACCGTGTTGACTTTTGCAGTAGGTTTTTTTTTTCTGACATCGTTATTGTGCCAGATTTTGCTTTGGCTCGAGCGCCATCTTCTTCTACCCAGATGTGCTGATGCACTCTTTCTATTAAGGCCTCCATTGTGAGGGGTCGCGTTATCGTCATTGAATCCCTCAACTTTTTGCCTGCCGACAAACCCCGTTTATACTGTGCAATAGCGAGATTTGTGGGGCAGTCTCCAATCTGATTAAAATTCTCCCAATACTGGTTGTTGTAAGACTTCAATGTTTCCTTCTCGCCCATGTCTACAGAGAGTAGCTGGTCAATCTCCACCGGTGTCTTGGTATTTATTCTGAATCTGGTCACAAATGCCTTCGCAAGTTACTCCCATAAAGCTATGTTGCATTTTGGCAACCTCTCAAACCATGCCAAACCCAGGTCACCTAGGCTAGAAGGAAACATGATACACATTAGTGCCTCGTTTCATCGATATTCGGCCATAACTTGGTGAAAGTGGCTCAAGTGCATATAAGGGTCCGACTTCCCTTCATAAGTTGTGAATTTAGGCTGATGAAAGCCTAGGGATAATGGTGCATTCTCAATTGCTGGAACGAACGGTGAGCTCTCCAACTTTGCTAACACTTTGTCTGCCAATTCGTAAGCAAGGCGTGATACTGGTATCCCGACCTCGACACTCTCATGTGTCCTAGGAGCCAACCGTTATAGAGCTGAGACCCTACGAGGGTCGTGAGCCTGGGTGTCCTTCCTTTATCGAGCCTTTTCCTCTAGTTTTGTTCGCAAGTCTGCCAACCTAGGCAACTCTATGTGTCTAGATGTCGTTTGGTGCAAATGCGAGGGTCGATAACTACTTCCTTCAGTACAAGACCTTCAGTCCTCATTCTCTCAGACTTGGAGAAACGAGTCCTGAAAGTCCTTGATTGTGTGTCGCCTGTCCTGAGGCTCCTAGTTTCAACTTGTGACGGTATGACTTGCCTGTCACGATTTTCTAAGTGGTAAGAGTGTGTGTTGCCTTTGCGCCCCTCTTCTGTTGCCACCCCTTTGCCATTTATTTGGGGCTTCATCGTCTCCATGCCTGTCGCCATCCTCCGTATCAATTCGTCTTGTTCCCTTATGCGTTCTTCTAAAACCTGAGGATCTATCCTCTGCCTCTGCCTGTTAGGGCTCTGAGAGCAACGAGGACTTGAGCCCCGTCTTTCTCGTGTGTCTTTCCGTGGGTCCTGTAGCAGGGGATCTAATTCTTCCATAGGCGGGATAAAAGGTAAACCTTTGTTCCTCCTGCTCTCTTCCGGGGTTTGCCCATCAATAGTAGAATGTGGTAAGTCTTCATTGTGCGCCATATATTTCAACTAAAGAGGAAATTCAATCAAAAGGTTTGTTCTTTGTGTGACTTCCCACAGACGGCGCCAATTATACGAGCACAGAATAATGTTTTCGTATAATCCTGTTGATCAAGTTTGCACTCCTCTAAACGTCGTCACTCTGCTATCTGAAAACACAAACGTGAGCTAATCGGCAGGTGTGTGCTAGAAACCCCTTCGATGCCTAAGTTAGCCACTAGACAATAGACAATAAGCTCTGTGTATTTTAGAGTAAGAATTGTGTTACCTCTGCATAGGTCTAGTCATGAGCTTTTATAGATTCTGTTTGGCTCAATCCTAGAAGGACTTCAACACTCCATAACAGAGTCCTCGTAGGAATCCCACACCTAGGATAATGCTTATCCTTAAGTCACCATTCTCACAGCCAAACAAACGAGATGGGTTTAACCCTTTTACCTCGGCTGGTATCACTTAAAAAACCAACACTTCCACAACGTTGAAGGCAGCACCGAAGTAAACCTCTATGCAGGATAGCGCCCTGCAGAGCTACCTTCAGCTCAGTTTGTTTCCCTACTAATACCTTGGTCCTCTTACGGGGTTTAGCGTTGGATAGCTAGGTCAGGGCCCAAGCAACCTACTACTAGCTAGCTTGACGCCTAGCACGACCTAGGGCTGAGCTATCCAAACTCTGGCCACAAAAACTTGAAGCTCGGCCCAATGGGCCTAGCGTGGCCCAATTTAATCACATAAATTACCCTCTCAGTTCAAATTACTTTTTATTATCTATAAATTTAATTTTTTTATGCATGTAAGATTAATTAGTTTGTTAAAGCTTGGTTAAATTAACATTTTTGTGGTATAATTATTAATAATATGAAAGCAAATAATTTATGCGGTGAAAGTGAAAAGGTTATACTAATGAGAATGGAGGATTCATTGTGCCATTATAGTGGTTTTGTCATTTCTTGAGAACAAAAAATGGTAGGTTTTGTTGTATGTTATTGTATATGGAAAATTTTACATCACATATTTCAAAAAAGAATTAAAATCCTCTTCTTCATCTCTCTCCGTGACTCCCTCCTTACTAGGCCATTGGGCCCACTTTTTTTTTTTTTTTTTTTTTGGGTGCAATTTGTTGGCTTTTAGGTTAAATAGTGATGTTCCCAAACGAGTTATAGCAATAACCAAAGAGGTTTTGATTACAACCAAAATAATGTGATAACTAACATCACAACTTATATAACCAAGTCATAATTAATGCCTCCAATAATAAGTTATAATAAAAAATCACAAATGTGATAACTTAAGGGGCATATTGAAGTTCCCTACTTATTAAAGGCTTTTGTTAACATATGCCTAGGGTTATAAATAAACAAAGTCGTTTGTGGACAAGTTCAAGCTGAGCTTAGTAAGGGTTCATACGAACTCGGTTCATTATATTTTATTGCGTTTGAGCTCGAGTTTGAACTCGTTAAAATCTTAATAAATAAATTTAAACATACTAATACTCGGCTCGTTATTTGACTTGTTTGGTGGCTCGTTTAACAATTATTTAAATAATAGAATAAATATATTATTTATACGTTATATAATATAAATATATACATATAAAATAGGATAAATATGTTATTATATATTTAAATAATCTAAAGGTAAGAATAGCTAAATCTATTTATATGTAAATAATAACTAATTATAGATAACAATTATTGTAATAGTAATGGTAGATAATATTTTTTTTGTAAAATATTGACTTTTTAAGGAAATATTAAATAGGTACGGTCTAAATTAAATAGTTATTTTTATGACAACGGTGTTGGGACCCCAGCACCAGCAGTCTACGTGGAGGGCTGCAAATGGCAGGAAAAAAATTTTTTTTTTTTTGACCAATCAGACCCCACTGAGGGTGACCCCCAGTGGGGTCTGATGCATTTTCCTTTTTATAATAAAACCAAAACACCCTTCTTGTTTTTCCTTTCATTTTGACTTTTTATTTCTTTTTCTACTTTTTTTTTGGGTATAGAAATAACTATTAAAAATCTAAAAACATCTCTTTTTTTATGTATTTATTTTTATTAAATTAATTTATATTTTTTCAAAATAAATTTTGAAACTTCAACCAAATAAAAATAATTTCCAACTAAAGTACTTTTTAATTTGGATTAACTTAAAAATAATAAAAACTACATTATAAAAAATAAAAATAAAGGAGAAGATAAACTGAGGACAATTGAATGACCATTTACTATATCACATGATAATTATAGAAATAATGCTATATGTATCAATTAATGTATATACTAGTGTACTAACAAATGATATAACATCATTTATATATTTTGGGTATTTATAACCTGTATAATAAATGTGATCAATAATAACATTATAGCACTAGTTGGTAGATTAGTATGTACACTAATTGGTGTATTTAGTACCACCATAATTTTAATTATTGTCTAGGTAAAAGTAAATATCAAATTTATTAACTTCTTAAAAAATATTTAATTATTTATATCCTTATTCTCCATACGAGTAGAGGTAGATTTGTTAGCATGTGCCCTAATCCATACAAGTAGAGGTAGATTTGTTAAAATGTGTCCAAATGTTAACAAGGCGACCCCTTATTAACAAAAAACAATTCATGCACTTCCATTCATTCAATGCTCAAACAATAATAATAAACACATAAATAATATTAATGACTTTGTTTGGTTTAATTTTTCGAATTTAATTTAATTTATTTTTTTGTTATTTTTTTGTTTTTAATATTTTTTTTAATATTTTAAATAATTGCTCTACATTTTAGATGTACTTAGATTAGATATATCTAAAAAATAAAACATTTATAAAAAATTATTAAAAACATAAGAATATGAAATGTACTACATTTTCATTTTTTTTATATGTTTGGTATTTAATGAATTTTTTTAAAAAAAATTTACGAATATTATATTTTTTAATTATATTTATATTAAGTGTATTAAAAAGTAAAAAAAATTATTTAACATATAAATAAAAAAAAATCACTAGGAACAAAAAAAAAAAAATCAATTTTAAGAAAATTAAATTAAAAAAATTAAAACCAAACAAAATAATGAATCATCGATTGTAAATGAAGGAGAACTTGTAACTCAAGTGAGTTCTAGTTTTAAAAAAAAATATTAATAATCACTGTATTTATAGTTTCAATTTTTTGAATTTAATTTTTTAAAATTAAATTTTTGATGTTTTTTTATTTTTAGTGAATAATTTTAAAATTTTAAGAAAGTTTATATTTTTTTAAATACACCTTACTTAAATATATTTAAAAAATAAAATATTTATAAAAAAATATTTTAAAAAATTAATAAATATATAAAAATATGAAAAATATATTAAATTTTAGTATTTTTAAAAATTTTGATATTTAATAAATTTTTTTTACAAGTATTATACTTTTTAAGTATATTTATATTAAATGTGCCAAAATTTTTAAAAAATTACTTAAAATATTAAAAAATTTGGTAAAAGTAAAAAAAATAAAAAAATTTAATGCATCTTGAAAAAAGAATCTTAAGTTATGAAATGAAACCAGCTGAATAATAACAACAATTTCCATATTTGGGGGATGTTTCAGACTTCAAAAAACAGCGTCCGATAACACCTTTACATAATAATTTGCATACATATATGCTTCGAATTGGAACCTTTGCTGAATATACATACAAAATGTTATATATTAATGGTAGTTAATATATAGTCACTTTTGCCTCTTTCGAAGCTCTATTCACTACCAGCATTGGTCCGTCTCCCACGTCCGTCGCTTGTAGCCCGAAAAGCCCGAAGCCGACAACGGCGAACTCACCGACCTTCTCCACCGGAATAGACTCCGATCGTAATCGGCGCGTTTTAGGGGATCAGACAAGGTGGAATAGGCTGTGTGGATCCTCATGAACTCTTCTGCGGACGTGTCTTTTTGACCGTTGGATGCGACGTCCGGATGCAAGACTCTAGCCAATCTACGGTACGCAGTCTTGATCTCGTGAGAAGACGCGTCGATCTGAATCCCCAGGACTTGGTATAGCGATGCTGCTGCTGTGGCAATGCGGTATTGCGAGGCGTGGGGTCTACTCGTCGGCCTTTCGGCGGTGGTGGAAGCGGCGGAGACGCGAGGTGATGGTCGGAATCGAACGCACATCGGCGGCGGAGGAGGAAAAGCGGAAGCGGTGGCGGTGGATTTGGGGCAGAGGAAAGGAGTTGAGAGAGGAATGCATGCTGAAACCATGATTGTTGGATTTGGTTGTGAATGTGATGGAATGGATATGGTGAGAGAGTTGAGTGATGTGGTGTGGATGAGCAGAGCTGAGCTGTGTGTATATGTAGGAAGTTGGAGAGAAGAGAGAAAGAGGTGGGAAGTTAGTTTAACCACAGTTAAGTTAATTCTTGTGGGGTTCGGTTAAGAAGGTTCCGAGGCTTATCCATTCGGATGAATACGTGTGTTTATGCTGAGTTAGCAATCCGTCGGTGTCATCCGAATCTCTCTTTGCCACTACTAGGTATTACCACGAGACAAAGAGGAAAAAACAGAAATCTTTAAATATGTCAGCAGCCTTCCAATCCTTGTGGACCCTCTCATTCGTTTGGAAAAAATTTAAGAGGTTTGAAATATCCTCCTTAAATGTATTATATGAATTATTAATTAACTTAAAATTAAAAAAAAATTTGATTTGCAAATCTAATTTTGAATCGCGCTAAATTACTATATCTACAAAGCTATGCTTCTAGGAAATAATTAAACTATCCATATATTTGGATCCATGCACGTTTGTTCAAATCAATCCCTTTTTCTCTCTCTAGCAACGAGTCATTCTCTGCCTCAACAAAAGTTTAATCAGAGACACTACTCTCTCTCATCATCAATCTAGGGTTCATCATCAAACCGAAACCAATAACAACAATGGTGGATCTACAATCTTCATTGCCTCTGCCAACTTGGTCCACCATGCAGACCTCTTGAGAGATCCAATCGACCCCATCTAGTTATGGTTCAAGCAATCATTTTTCCTCCAATCAAACTTTGACTCAGATTCATATATCGCCGATCTCAGGACCTTCGTCTCTTTGGAAACCATCTGTCACTACAAGAAAAAGGGAATATAGCAACGTTTTGTGTACGACGTTTATAAAAACGCCACTATTTTTCAATTAAAACAACGTTTTTAAAACGCTGTATTAGATTTCTTTTAAACATAATCTCTGCATGTTAATTGCCTAACGTCGTTACCCACATCCTAAAGCCCTAAAGCTGCGATTTCTCTCTCTCTCTCTCTCTCTCTCTCTCTCTCTCTCTCGCGAGCTCGAGCTCGAATTCATTCTGAGCAAAATTGATTTGCGATTTCTCTCTATTTCTCGCTCCAGACTTGCGATTTGGAGATTTGAATATGAGCGATTAAAGTTCTCAGTCTACTCCTTCAGATTTGTTCTCAGTCTACTCTCTCGCTCGATTTCAAACACGCTCTCTGTCTCGATTTCGAAAACTCTCTCTCTCACTCGATTTCAGATCTGGTGATGATTTGAAGGCCACCACTTGGATTGCAGATTTTGAAGCTTGGTTCTCGATTTTGTGAGTTTCAATTTGTTTAGCTGTTTCTTTTTATTTTTGTTTTGTTTTTTTTTTTTGGTTGAAAAGTGTATACATTCATACTCATATCTTTGATTCGTTTTATAACACATATCTCTGTTCAATGATTTTATGATGATGGCTCCATGCATTTAAACTTGATAATTTTGTTAAACTTCTTGTTTCTCTTACTTTGTATGGGTCCCCTGTTTAGTCTATGGCCATTCGTTGTGCCTCAGATTAGTGATTAACCTTTATGCTCGAGTTCTCCTTCAAATGTTGACTCTATTTCCCATTTTCATTGTCTTGATGTAGCATATTTGTGCCTCATTAAGAGAATTGAGATATATCTGGTATTGTTTAGACTACGATGACGGCATGAGGCGTTTGGATCTGATCCGGCCCTGAATTGTGAACCCTGTACTCAACACCCTCAACTTAAATCTTTAGTTATAAAATATGTTTTCTTTTACTATCTATAAAGGTGTATACCTATCATCTCAAAATAGTTTAATGTTAAATATTTTTATCCAATTTTCTCTGCATAAGGTCAAAACAACCAGATCATGAGTGGTTTCTGCTATTTCTGATCAATTGATATATATATATATATATTGCTACTATATATGTTTATTTGGATGCTTTAGAAGTGGCTGGTAGAAGTACATTGAAGTACTAAAATTTCATATCTTTTGAGTTACATGATTTGATTTTTAGCTTAGGGAAAATTATACATGTAGTTTTTGTAGATCGGCTTTTGTTTTTTTTTAGTTTTAATTGAATCAACTCTAAGTTGAATTTTTCACATTATGTCAATTTAGTTTAATCCATAATGCATGTTTAGAAATTGCAATGAAATGAAGCGGCAAAGTAATCCATTCACTCTACTTAAATTGTCCATTTCCTTTTGAGTGAACTATTTTACCCTTAATTTCTGTTCAATTACTGAACAAATATTATTAATTAGACTAAATTAACATAACGTAAAAAAGTAAAGGAAAAATTGAATAGAATTAGAACCCAAATTGACACGATAGACAAGTTACACAAACCACATTTATAATTTTTCCTTTAAATTAATTTAAAAAAAAATCAAATTGTATGATTATAATTGGTGAGACAGAGGGGCATGTTCATTGTTAGGCCCTTACAATGCTTTACTTTCTTATATAACACAAGTAACACTAATGTTAGCATTTCCAAAACACTTTTCTTGCTTTCAAATTCAAATGGTATTGCTGTTGTAAACTCCTAAAACCTAGGTAAGTGCTTTAAAAGTGCTAGTTAAACTGTTGGATCTTCATTGAAACATGTAACTGCTAGCATCTCAATGACAATACTTTCTTACATGACACTAGGCACAGTTATGTTTGTTATCATTTCCAAAACACTTTTCTTGCTTTCAAATTCAATCATTGCATTGATATTAACTAATAAAAACTAGGAAAGTACTTTAAAAAAAGGAGCTACATAAGTCACTCAAAAATAGGCATTTTTGCTAAGTGCAGGTATTGGCAGGCAGCAGGGGAGAGGAAATGAGAGACTCCTATGAAAACACCCATTCCTTACATTATCATATTTGGCATGCCACCCCACCAAATAGTGTTGGGGACTTTAAGAGATCTTTATACAGTATGAAGAGTATTTTTCCATGATCATAATAAACTTAAAGAGTTGGAGAATAAACTTAAAGAATTGGAGAGAGCCGACCCTTGCTAGAGGTTCTGTTGAATTTTGTAGGCACCATGAGTGTGAAAGTTCATAAGGAATAGTTCTGGTTTTTGATACATATAATGACCCTTGGGAGAAAGATTTTAGATAAGAAGCAATAGTACCATATATTAGAGAAAAGGCAAAAGATTTGAATTTTCTCCTTTTTCCTTAATTATTGATCTTTAGCACCCATACTTCCTCCTTATGAGTAGTGAGACCTATTTAGATAACTCAATGCAATTCTAAAACTGCATAACTCAGATAGATGAAAACCGTGGAAGCATTTCATGTTTGAACTCAGAATCCTAATATGTAGTACTTGCCATTATAATGGCCCTGTTTGGTAGAGCTGTGGGAAAGTGCTTATAGCTTATGCCTAAACAGCTTATAGCTTATAACTTTCAGCTTAAGCTGATTTCCAGCTTATTCTTAAAGCATCTCCTGCCCCACTCAAAGAATAAGCTGTTTTCTGACTTCCACAAAGCTAAAAGCTATAAGCTATAAGCCATAAGCTAAACCAAACACATCAAAATAGCTTAAATTAAGCTGAAAGCTGAAATAAGCTGAAATTAAGCTGTACCAAACAGGGCCAATGTGCTATCAACTACAATCATGGAATTTTTTACTTTGTGATTGTGATCAATTAGGATAATCTAGTTGTTCTTGTAGAATCTTCATTAGAGATACCTAGTCATTTTTTATGAATCTCTATATCATAATCTATCAAGAGCATTGTAGAAACTTTTAGTTTCTTCA
The DNA here is from genome assembly GCF_055761805.1 of Camellia sinensis. Classification (NCBI taxonomy): domain Eukaryota; kingdom Viridiplantae; phylum Streptophyta; class Magnoliopsida; order Ericales; family Theaceae; genus Camellia; species Camellia sinensis. The sequence continues at coordinate 24,406,811 of NC_138966.1, forward strand.
TTAATATGCTTCATGCTAGAAATGCTTCTAGTATGCTTGATAGTTTTGATTCAGGTTGCACCACTGGGATGCAATAATCATGACAGTTATTAATTTAGCCAGTAATTATCCATGCATACATAAATAGCCTTAGACCCGTCCAAGAATCTTCATTAGAGATACCTAGTCATCTTTGATGAAGCTCTTCTTGGATTGTCCAATTGGGACAGTTCAGGAGCACAAGTCTATGTTGTAATTAGTAGTTCTACCGCTTAAATGTAGTCCATCTTGTAGAGATTTCGTGTAGTAGCTCCTCATGTTCTCTGAGTGCATACTAGACAAGGTGTAGCAGTACACCCAGTCTATGTTGTGTACTTGGAGAACCATGGGGAGATGCTACCGAAATTTCGTTAGAGATGGATAAAGCAGTATGAGCTACTTTTTACAATATAGACTGTGTATTCCTGAATGGGAAAGTAAGATGAACCAACCTATTAGAAAAGAGTTAGAGGTGAATGGTGTCATGTCGTATGCATTATAAGGTACTTAATTGAGGTTAAGAATAATTAAAATGAAATGATAATTTTGAACCTTGTCGATTTGGCAGTAACATTTGTAGTGTGAGACAAAGTCAGATGGATAAAAGTTGGATAAATCAGCATAGGTGTCATCCAGAATATATAGAAGGGGTTAAGGAATTTGTTAAACTTGCATGCCAAAATAATCCTCTATCAATTGAAGTCACATGTCCATGTAAACGGTGTCGGAATGTCAAACTAGTAAAGAAAGACCTTTTAGGGGAACATTTAATGGTCAATGGGTTTCTTTCAAGCTACACCTGATGGAATTTTCACGGGGAAGATTTACCGGCGTCTGTGCCATTGAATGAGAATGTCAGTGATTCGAATGATCGCGATTAAGTCAATGAAATGATATATGAGGGGTTCGGACTTCCTCCACCAAGCTTTGTTCATCTTGCTAGTAATGAGACAAAAAGTTCTAATATCGAACTAGGCCTGGATAAGAAAACTGAAAGATTTTTCAGTTTATTGAAGGAGGCCGGAAGAGAGTTGTATCCAGAGTGTCACAAGTTTTCAACACTCTCATTTGTTGTTCGATTATTGCATATCAAGTGCCTTAGTAGATAGAGCGACAAGTCTTTCACGATGTTGCTTAAACTTTTGAAGGATGCATTCCCAAAAGGTGAAACTTTGCCAAAGTCACTCTATGCAACGAGGGCACTCCTTAGGGAATTGGGCCTCGATTATCACAAGGTACATGCATGCCCAAGAGATTGCTCACTGTATTGGAAGGAGACAGCTAGTATGGATGATTGCATAGTGTGTCAGGCGCCTAGATACAAACAGTTTGAGGGTGAGAAGAATGATTATAAAAAGAAGCAACAACGAATTCCCCAGAAGATTGTGAGATACTTTCCTTTGATTCCAAGGCTTCAAAGATTGTTCATGTCATCCAAAACTGCTTTATTAATGAGATGGCATGCAGAGGGCCAAATTGATGACGGCAAAATGAGACATCCTGCTGACTCTCCTGTTTGGAAAAATTTTAATACTTTGTATCTCAAGTTTGTGAGTGAGCCTCGCAACGTTAGACTAGGTTTAGCAGCGGATGGATTTAATCCATTCAAGGTAATGAATGTTGCTCACAGCAGTTGGCCAGTTATTGTGATGCCTTCTAATTTGCCACTGTGGTTGTGCACGAAACAACCTCATATGATGATGATATTGCTCATTGATGGTCCTTCATCACCTGGCAATAACATTGATGTCTACTTGCGCTTGTTAGTGGATGAACTGAATGAATTGTGGAAAAATGGTGTTCAGACATACGATACAGAAACCAATCAAATGTTCCAATTGCACGCAGTCTTATTGTGGACAATAAATGATTTTCCTGCATATGCAAATTTGTCTAGACGGAGCACGAAAGGTGCTTTACCTTGTCCTTGTTGTAACATACGTACTCGACATCGGTATTTGAGGAATGGAAGGAAAATTTGTTACATGGGGCATCGCCGCTGGTTGAATGCGAGTCACAAATTTCGAAAAGATGGTGCGTCTTTTGATGGAACTTTTGAATTTGAACCATGTCCAACTCGGTTATCGGGGGCTAATGTGTTACGACAGCTAGGGCCTAAGCATCAACCAACTAACAGACAAAAAAGAACTAGGAAAGGAATGGAAAAAGAGGACAACGAGGAGGATCATAATTAGAGGAAGAGAAGTATTTTCTTTGAGCTTCCATATTGGGAGCATAGTTCGAGAGGCCCAACACTCATGCGTGGTAGTGATTGGAACCCAAGTGGTGGCATTTTACATATTGTGCCTAATGAGTTGAACCAAGTGTTGACGGGTATACACCCTTAGCTTCTTGTTTGGGTGTTTTAGCTCGAGATGGGAACCTTATGCCCCTCACTTATAGAACTTGGAGCCATGTACCGAAGGAAAACAAAGAGAGAATTTGGAGAGAAGTAAAGGTAAAAGAATTATTTCATTTTACATATCAATTTTAATCTTAATTTGTTATTATTTATTTTATTTGTTTCATATTTTATAGTTGATCAATTTTAAGCTTTGATTTTTTGGAAAGCTTACCTGCTTGGCCTTGCAGAGATCAAATTGCGAACATTATTTTAAAGCCGTTGCAGTGAAGATCACTGCTTTAAAATCACACGTCTTCTTTAAAATATGTGGAAATTTGTTTTTTAAAGCAAGATCTGTGGTTAAGAGTTCATGGGCAGGTTTTTTTAGAACTGATCATTGGTGCCAGAACTAATAAATATATTCACCATTTGGGATGAGAATGAGTTGGGTTTTTTTGTTGAAATCACTTTTAATGATATTGAAATCACTTTTAATGAATTAATGATGAATTTTGTTGAGGTTCTATGCGAGGGAAAACAACCCAAGTCTCTCCACAATGGTATTTGGCGAAGTGTCTAATTTTTTAGGACTTGATTTGGATGAAGTTGAGTTGGTTTGATGTGAAAAGCTTACATGCAATTCGATGCCATCATATCCCTTCTCAATAGTGTCTAAGCATTGGATTTATCTAGTTCACAAATCCAACAACACAAGGACTTTACTATATGATATGATAATATTTCTTAATGTTGTTCTTTTAATATCTAGGGTTGAATAGTGTTTTTCCCTACAACATTGAGTGAAACAGATTTTTCGCTTGATTTGAAGCACCCATTCATATAAGTAACATAACATGGGATTTACATACATTAGCTAGTAAGCTAAATTTATCAGATTTACTTGTTGGGTGCTAGACATGTCAAACACAATTTCCATAACTTTACCAAAGTGTCGCATGAAAACAGGGTCTGCATCATACAATCACATAATCTCTGTAAAATTCACATTATCTTTTGTCATGCAAATATATAGGAAATCTGTAGCTCTCATCATCTTTTGCTTCTTAAATTCTAGTTAGAGTGTGCATTTATCTTTTACCTTAGAAACTTAGGCATAAGAATTGAAATAGACAAATTGGTTTGTTGCAGTAGATAAAATAGGATCATTGTAGGACATGGTTTCACTTTAAGTTTTCCACTTGTTGAATGACTGAAATTTTCAAATGCATGATTAACTATTTTGTGAGCCCTAAACATGGTAGATATATTCAGAGGGATAAAAGCTTTGTTTGGTGATGTAGTAGATGGTTACAAAAAGGATAAAAGAATTGTTTATTTTTTATTGAACCATTCTTTATAAATGCATACCTAAGCATGTTGATCCTATTACAGGGTTTGGCTAAATGATGAAAGAAATTTAGTCTCATTGCTCGTATTATATGTGGATCAGTGAATACATGTCTAGGCATATATTTGGGCACATATACAGTCACACAAGTGTATATAGATTAATATGCATATATAGGCACATATATGAGATGCCTAGGTCTATATATATATAGATTCATATGCATATATAGGCACATATGGAGCCTTATTTTCCTTGGTTGCTTGCATCCCACAAGATTGAGAAGCTTTATTTTGCTGGCCAGGTTGCTGCTGTGTGTATGTTGTTGTAAAGTGACTTAAAAAAATACTGGTCTGTTAGCTACTGCTGTGGGCTTGCTGCTGTGTGTATGCAATAGTCACAAAGTTGCCAATTATTTGCAGGTCAATACAAATGCGGACGAGTCAATGAAGAAATTTATTTTGGCATCTGTTGGAAAAAATTTGGATATTTTTGGGGTCTGTTTGGCTGCTTTGGTTGGCCCCTCACCAACCCTCGGTGGTGTGCTTGCATGTGGACCTAATTGGGATCAATTGTATTGCTATGATGCTCTTTGCACCTAGCTTTTCTTTGCCTTTATTGATGTAATTTCGTTTTGTACATTGGTTTTATATCAATAAAGTCTCTCTTCTTTTTACTGATAAAAAAAAAAAAGATTTTTATGATTTAAATAAATATTTTTCCCCTCAAATTTCTAACAATTATGAGTTAACATCAAATTTGTTCATAAGTGGAACCAATTTGATCTTATCTTAGTTATGAGCTAACACCAAATTTGTTAATAGTTTAGCTAGAACTAGTTTGATCATAACTTAGTTATGAACTACAACCACCACCACATCTATTCCATAATTTTTTTTAATCAACAAAATAGAATATATTGATTCATCATAAAATATACATTAACGAAAAAACATGAAGCAGAGGTTGGAGTATCAAACTTTAGAGTGAGACCCAACTAGATTGGCCCACCACAAAAAGTTCAATATTAGAGGATCCAAATTGGACCCCCTTGATTAGGTTCCAGAGGCCTCTCACAAATTGGGAACATACCCTATATACATGGCCCAGAACATAAGGAGCTAGGGCTATTCTTTTCCCTGAAGCCAGAGCCTTGGCAAGAGGGACAAATTCAGGCACTATTCTCTGAAAAGAAGTACAGAAAAAGAATTTACAAAGCCAGTAGAGAATGAAAGAAAAGAGCTCACAGTCAGTCACAGGACCTTCCTTCTTATTCTCAGAGGTTATGAAGTCACTATAAGAAGAATTAGAAGACAAAATAGAGAAGAAGTCCTTAAAGTCTGGATAATGAGGGCCAAAAGTGCCACCAACAAGTGAAAGCCCTAGAAGGTGGCACATGTCAAGAAGCGTGGGAGCCATCATGCCACACCGAAATTGGAAAAAATTGAAGGCAGAGTTCTAGAAACGCAGCTGGGATAAGAAAAGGATCCTCAGGAATTACGAACCTAAAAAGTCGAAGAGCATCCAGAATGTGAAGGTCCTTTAAGTCTTGTTCCTGAGCTCCGACTACTCTGTCATACCACTCTTCCACTCAGTCTTCAACGTGGGCCAGCAGCGGTGAGGTTGGTTAACCCTCCAACTTCCCCAGTTGTAGCTTTCCTCGTAGAAGAGGTAATGTTCCTCCAAACGTGGGTATAAGGAAGGAAGTGTAGCAGGAGCCTCCTTAAAAATGGGGCCAAGAACATATTCCCCTCGAGTGTGGTGACGAGGGACGAAGATCCATCCATTAATCACGCTTTCATCCTCTGGTGCCTGGTATTTGGCTATCTCATCAGTAATACGTCTCTTCAAAGCCACTAAGGGACGTAAGTGCTCAACAACTGGTACTTTCGAGGAAGAAGAAGCCATTAGTAAGAGATTGAAAGAAGGGTGAGGAAAGTGAGTATGAGAAGGGTAAGGAGTTTGAGTTAACAACAATGGGAGTGAGAGAAAACTAGACAAGCAAATAGGTAAAGAGCGCAAGAAATTGGGGCTTTAAACCTTCCTGTCCAAAATTAATGACTCGACCTAATGGGTTAAATAGGCCCAAGTTAGTAGATTGTTTATTTTGACCCATATAGAATGAAGGCCTTTATTTTCAGAGTCCTAAGGACACATCTCTGACTTCCTACAAAGAAAATTTCCTTTAAAGCAGCATCATGTTACCTTCTAAGGGAGAGAAATATACTTTAAAAAGTTCAGCTCAGCTTTGAAATAAGTAGTTGGCTTCGAAGCCAGTATTCTACTACAATAATGAAGCTATGTCTTAACCCAAGTAAGATTAGAACTCGTTTAACAATTCGACGGTCTTGAAAGTATAATTCTAGGCCTTCTGCCAAAGAAGATTTCCTTCAAAGAAATACTCTATGATCTTTTAAGGAAATAAAGTGTACTTTTGAGAGGTTTGTTTTTGGCTTCGAAGTAAGGGGTTATTGTAAGGCTGCTATTACTGGAATAGTGCGAGTGTTTTGTAGATTAATAGGTTTGCAAATTGGCCAAAAGGAAACCTATGTTTTTAAATTTTAGAATATGAAAGTGCATTCTTGGACTTTCTAACTAAGCAGAGCCCTTCGAAGGAATATATTATCACTTCTTGAAGAAAACCATGTCGGCTTCGAAATAGATGAGTTACTTCGAAGCTAATATTTATTAATTATATGAACAAGTTGAGTGACAAAAGTCATGTATATTGACAAATATGAACCGTGTAATCGGAACACAGAAACCCAATTTTATTGATGTAAGCATTTACATTAAGAAAGCCTATTTGGTTACATTCTCAATTTCGTAAAAATAAGGAATGAACAAGGTTACAAGGTCATGAAACTGTGTCCAGCAAAATTCAATAAATATATGTTCCTTTTCTAACGTTTCCTCTATCCTATCTAAATTTGGTTTATCTAATTGGTGAGCCCTTATTTTGTAGAAAAGTTGCTGGGCCTTCATATCAAATTCTGTTTACTTAAAGGCTTTCTCCATTTCATCTATCACACACATATCATCCATATCAGCATCTCCCCATACTCTGAATTAGGTCTCTTGAAATGTTCATATTCTTCAAGAAGATTTTCTACTTCATATTGGGTTTGGATGCGAACAACAAAGATCTCCTCCAATGACTTACTGGTGGTCGAAGCATTCTTGTACCAGTTGAACAGCAAAGGGAGCTGGTCCAGGAAAATGTGAAGTTCTGTTTAGGCCACAGGGTTGAGGTTGTGATTTCGAGAGATAATGTCACAAGCCCACAAAAAATTATTGTGAGGAGTGCTATCTTGAAGGCTTCAAAGGATAAATGAGAAAAGACAGTAAGCAGGGTCTGGGCTTTATACTGCTAATAGGCAGTTGGAGGAACTAAAGCCTGATAGGGAGCAAAATGTTGGCTTTCAAAGAGGGTAAGTTTTAATTCCTTAATCCAATTAGGATTAGGAGGAAGAGAATGAGCAGTGGTGTCCCCTCCAAAAGAAGGTGGAAACTGAGGCTCATTTACATACTCTAGCCAGTCAGAAGAACAAAGTTTTGCTTTCTTATTTAAGAGTGAGGGGCTCATTCCTAAAGCCTCAATGGGATGAGGGGTCTTTCGCACTATTTTGATCGGCAAGGTAGATGTATACCATGCCGAAAGCAAGTTGTCTTCAAGACAGCGAAAACGGTCGAATGGGATATAAGGATATACCAAAGAGCTGCATGAAGAAGAAAGAATTGCAGTAGGGTCATCAAATTCAACAAATCTGTGATGAATCTGCTCCCTTGTTTGAGGTTGGGTTGGTGTTGGCCAAGCATTCCAACTAGTATTTCCAGTAGAAGAGGATGCAACTTCATAACATGCAGAAGGTTTTGGGGCAAATGAAAAACTTTCAAGATCCATTTGGGCAAGTTTCTGGTCTAAGGGCTCACATTTTGCGAAAGCCTCAATAACTTGTATAAATGAAGGAGGATAAATATGGCTAATAAATGCATGAATGTTATTTCGAGATTGATCATCATTGTCCAAAACATCTTTGTATGCTTGATCAATGAAAGAGGGGGTTTGATTAGCCATTAGAGATGTATCAATTCATTCATTTACACAGATAGTGGAGGTAGTGTTCAAGCACAAGGGAGAATTTAATGAAGTTTAGTGTTTCATTGCTTAAAGACGGTTACACTTCCAGGATAAATTCATTCCATGCATGTCCTAGGACATGAGAGAAGCGCATTGATCCACTAATATTACTAAGTATTGGCTATATTAGTGCGGGGGGTAATGTTGGCTATATATTTTGTACAGACCTATCGCAACCTAACACGTAGATTATAAGGGGCAAATTGGGGAATCGGCAAAGGTCTCCAATCATCAACAGACGCGTGGCTACTTTTAGCAATGGCAATGGATCCGCGAGACATGGGAACAACCAAGGTATCCAAGGTGACGTGGCCAAATGACTGTCTACAGTTTAAATTCAAATTTAGGAGGGAAGCACAACCATAAAGAATGGGATAGTGGAAACAAATTGATCAAAGCTACATGCCACACTCAGTGATCATGGAGTTCATTTCGATAGTTATCACCTACTTCAACGGATTATCAGCCACCTCGACGGTTATATTCAGAGCCTATAAATAAAAGAGAAGTGCTGATAGTAAATGATACAACGAGATCCAGAAACCAATTCATTTATTTTATATTTTCCAGTCCTTTAAATTCCAGTCTTTATATTCCTGTACTGCACTTCAAATTCCTAGGAGTAATTCTAAGTTAGTCTGTTGATGTAATCTCCTTTGAAGCTGTGAAAGTGTGAAGGTACAATTGTAAACTCACTACAGGAAAAAACACTTTTCATGACCAACATTTCTGGTCGCAGAAAGTTCAAATCTGGTCGTTAATAGTTTTTAGCGACCAAAAAAAGTTGGTCGCAATTTGGTCAACAAAAGCCCGTCACAGAAGGTTTTTTTAGACCAAAAGTGAAGTTGGTCGCGGAAAACCATCATTTGCGACAACATATTTTGGTCACGGAAGAGACTTGAATTTGTCAAAAGTTGATCCTATTGCGACTAAGAATTTGGTCGCTAAAAGTTAGCTTTTAGTGACCATCTATTTGGTCGCTGAAAGATAACATTAGTGACCAACTTATTTGGTCACTAAAAGGATTTCACTTTGTTCAGTGACCATTTGCGACGAAAATATTGGTCACGGAAAGTAGACTTTTGGCTACCAGAATAATGCCAGTCGCGGAAAGTGAGGATTGGCGACGAAGATGTTGGTCACGGAAAGTAAACTTTTGGCGACCAGAATAATGCTAGTCGCGGAAAGTGAGCATTGGCGACAAAGATGTTGGTCACGAAAAGTAGACTTTTGGCGACCAGAATAATGTTGGTCACGGAAAGGGTGTGTTTTAGCGATTCCTAGAACCTTATTGCGACTAAAAACATATTGGTCGCAAAAAAACTTTTAATTTCAAAATTGATTCTTTTAAATATAATGCTAAATTTTTTATAATACCTATAATACATTTGCAATTAATACATAATTCATGTCCATCCAATCAATTTTAATATACCAATCCATCAACAATCCAATCTAAAATCAAAAAAACCATCAATTATAAAGTCAAAATAATAATTAATATATTTACAACCACCTGTCAATATCAACACATTACACGCCCAAAATAACCATCCATCCTAACAATAAATTCACCACATCAAAATATAACCATCCATTCTTACAATAAATTCACCACATCAAAATATAACCATCCATCCTTACAATAAATTCACCACATCAAAAAATATTTAACAAAACATCAAGGATTTCAAATGCATGTCATATTTGGCCGATGCGAAGTATCTCAAAAATATATGCACAACTTAAAATTAATGCATCGGCAAACTCAGATCCATAAACATGCATGACTACGCCTCTAGCTACTTGCAATAAAAAATTTTTTTTGAAGAAAGCGTTGTTAATAATAATATATTTGTTCACATTTCTATATAAAAAAAAAAAAACCATAACACCACCACATATTATTACCATCCTTGTAGTTCGTGTATTATCTCCCCCATCACTAGTTCAATCCCTAAAACCATGCCACTGCCCTAGCTCACATGCACACCACATATAATTACCACCATTGCCACCATAACATCACTGCCACCAAATGCAGCCACCATACACCTACTATTGCTAGAAAGTCTTCACCAAATTCATCAACATACAATATCAAACTCAACAATAAACAAAATTCAAAAATTGATTGAGGTAAGGTGATATAAACAAAAAGGGACAAAAAGAAAGGGTGATATAAATGTGGTGGGAGGCTATAATCGTAGTCGTTGTTGTTGCTTCTATCTCTAGGAGTTTTGAAAAGGTTATAATGGAGAGGGTCTCTGTTGGGGTTTTCAATAGGGCGTAACATGGAAGTCAAGAGTTCTGTCACATACACACACTACCTATTGTCTTCACCCACTAGTGAAATATGCCTCTTTCTTTGTCACTGCCAACCATGAACACCACCATCTCTACATTACTTCACCCCATCAAATTCTCTCTCTCAGTCAAATGCTTCATTTTCCCTTGAGACACTAAACAGTGGGGTGGGTTGGGGTGTATAGAGAGAGGAATAAGGCAACAAGCTTTCACCAGACAATAGAGTGAGAGGGGGCAAGATTAGGGGCAATGATCAAATAATAGGGTAAGCAGTGAGGACCAGGATGTGAGCCTGACGTCTAAGTGAAGGCCACATGTGCACAAGACACCTCATCATAGTCCCCGGGTGCTGAAACGGTTAGGGAAGGAATATTCAAATAATGAGATATGGTTCAAGTGGCATGTGCAACCATGTCTAATCAACTTGAGGTCCCCTACCTGAGCTATGCTAACCACAACTAAGAGGCACACAAGCTGTCACCTCCACCTTGGAGAGCAAAGCAGTGCAACTATATAAAGAGGTACATGACATTGAGATTTTTTGTAGTGTGTAAATAAAATTATTCTGAAAGGTATATGACAGTGCAAAATAGAATTATTCTGAGAGGTATATGTAGTGTGTAAATAGAATTATTTTTTGTAGTGCAACTATATAAAGAGGTACATGACAGTGCAAAATTCACTCTTAGACAATCTGTATTGAGATTTTTTGTAGTATGTAAATAGAATTACTACCCATGTATAGATTGTAACTAGAATATTCTGTTAAGTCAACATTGTGGGGACAACTGTAATGTGAATCAAAATATTAAGGAAACATGGTGTAATTTTGCCAAACATTGAGAGTAAATTATAATTTCTCAAATTTTCAGGAGAGATACAATGTATTTATTTATTTGTGTGTGGACATTCAGGATTCTCAGCCATGTCTTTCCCCAACACAAGCTTCAATAGTTGGTGAGAAACACTCGTATATGTAATAAAATTTAAAGCAATAGTTGGTGAGAAACACTCGTATATGTAATAAAATTTAAAGTTTCAATAGTTGCTGATAAATTGAAGCAAATCCCAAAAGTATTCACAAACCATCAAAAGCAACAGTACTATTTGAAAAACACTCGTATATGTAATAAAATTTAAAGCTTCAATAGTTGCTGATAAATTGAAGCAAATCCCCAAAGTATTCACAAACCATCAAAAGCAATAGTACTATTTGAAAAACACTCGTATATGTAATAAAATTTAAAGTACTTACTCATCAAAAGAGTTGTATCCACTACAATTGCCTTGCATTTGTCTCATAAAGTGTTTGAACTGCTCAAAGCGTCCTTCATATGATTGAATTATCCCTTTCAGTGATTCTACCTCTTCTTTAAGGCCCTTAACCTCTTCATTACGTGCTTGTGACCTAGTTGTAGAATTGAATGCAGAAGACGGCTTTGGACCAACCCTGAAACCTCTCAAATACCCTGAACGCTTCCCAAGGACTTGAACAGTAATTTCCTCCTGTGTTAGTGGGGTTGCTCCAAGCTGTGAAGCTTCCTCACGAAGTTGGTCCATCTTTTCCTGTTAGTGTTAGAAAAAGTAAAGAAAAAAAAAAAAAAAGGATCAACAGTTATCCTATTTTACAAGTACAATAACTAGTTAAGCATTATATAGGAATATGAATAACAAATATAATGAAGGTATACTTACATATAACACCTCACAAACTGGTTCAATCCAATCTTTTTTTTTTTTTACTCCAATGTGAGGTCTTGAAAAAATCTACAATGTGAGGCTCCTTCCCAGTTTCAATTCCCTGCATGAAACATATAAAATGCAAGCTTAGTAATATTATTAATAAAAAAATTGCAGCATTAACTAAAAGTTTTAAAACAAAAGATATGTTACCTCAATTGAGATTGCTGCTGAAAATGACCTTGAACCCATGGTGTGATTATAGGGTAACTTTTTCCTGCTGGCTATATTTCTTGTTGACCATTTCTACAATGCAATAGAAATAATATTAACTTAAAAATCAATATCCAAGCATGGTTCCTATGTCTTTCCCTCCATCTCTGCAATTTCCTTACTCTATGTCTCATATATAATTGTATATTATTTGAATTTCAAAGAAACTTGGGATCTTTGAGTTATTCATTGTAGTGAAATTAAAAGAAACATCCATGACTGTTAAGTTAATTACCTTATGTGTGTCACCAAGAAACACTTCATCAATCATGTATCTCCAATCTTCTTCGCTCACCCCAACAAATGGTTTACTATAAGGATCTGTACCTTCTTTCACTAACTCTTTGTAATGTTCATGCATATGATATCGCCAGCCTTTGAACAAATGTGTGGACTTTGTGTCAATAATTTCTTGTGGAAGTGGGCTCTCATCATATCCTTCAAACTCAAACTTATCCTGTCCCAATTAAACACAAAATGAAAATTAAACATCTTATATATTAATTACTTCAATCTCAACAACTATAAAAATTAAATTACCCGCAACGATTGTACGATAGCTGCTCGAATGACTGGTGGAACGTCCTCCCAATTTTTTGTTCCTTGCAATGGGGCTTGCAATCGAATTTGTGCCCCCAATTCGTTAGCGGCCTTAGTGGCATTAAGCCCCACAAATGTCCTCCGCTCTATAGAAACTCCAACAAAAAGCTTCTTGCCACCATGTTGGCTGATGAGTCTACTAGTGTTCTTACCCCATGTTGGACCTGGTACTCACTTCACAGATGAACCTATATTATAAACATAAAATGAAACACTATTATAGGCTGCTGCTAAATAGGTTGTTGCTGCTGTAAATACAAAGCAGATTTTAAGAACTCTCTTTAAATAGCATATGTGAATGAAGATTACTATGTATCATATAATGTATATAGGTTGTTGTTGCTGCTGCTGCTATATAGGTTGCTGTAGATTTTAAGAACTCTCAAGTTTAAAGCATCATGGAATGTATATGCCTTTATTCAAGCTTGCAATTATGTCATGTTCAGGATTATAAGATTACTATGTCTAGGATAATATGATTTCTTCTATCTTTTTAAAGAAGCCAACCTTGAATATAGCACAAGTTGGTATGCTTTTGCTGTTCTATTTGTTATTTGTTAGATCTAGTTGAAGATGGTGGGTGCTCTGTTGAACTTGTCTACAATATTATGGTAACTTCGCTGAACTAAGGCTTTTAAGAAGCAGAAGTCCAATGTTCAATAGGTCTAATGAAAGCTTATGTAGTATGGATTATTTCCAAAGTGGATTATTTCCTAGCTAAGAAGGGTCTTCGACGGGTGGATTATTTCCCTGCACAATTTAATTTGGACCGTTAAAATATTTTAGATTGTTCATGGGATCTTTTATATATATTTTAGATTGTTCATGGGATCTTTTTTGCATTATATATATATATATATATTCTTCAGGTGCCAAGGGAAAAAGTTTAAAAACAACATTCACCACTAGCGGGCTAATATCCAGATGTTGCATGCATGGTAGTCCCAATGTGAAATAAAGATTTCAGATAACAAAGAATGAGGCCAGAACAGTATCATTATAAAACTACCCATTATAATTCCTCCATGACATGTCATAGTAGTCCTAGCCATGATAGCCAAATGAAATATTGAATGATAAATATAGTTTAATTTACATAACAAACAAACTGATGTAGCCAGATCTATAACAATCACATAGTTGAAATGAGTTTCGTTAATTTACAAAAAGGACAGCACCAGCTGACAAGCAGTTGAAGATACACTGTCTAGATTACTAAACAATAACAGTGGATTTTAAAGTGACTCTCAGTTTATAATATCTTCTTTCACATTTAAAAGTGTAAGCCTGACTCGTATCAAATGCCACCTAAAAAACATGCCTTGCACTCTTTATTGACTAATTGTCTCTCACTTTATCTTTTAGGTGCCGTTTGTGACTTCAAAGATCTCTTTTTTCATTGTCTCTCACAGATTGTCTCCCACAGAGTCATACTTCAATACTAACAAATTTTTAATCATAATCACTCAAAAAAGAATAAGCATGTAGTAACTACTCAACATTGATTACAGTTTCAGGAGCAAAAAACAAATTGTTCTATACAAAAGATGAAATACTTACCAATATCAACTGTTTGCAAATATGGAGATGCATCCACAGGAGATAGACTTGCATATGCATCCACAGGAGATGGAGCTATTGACATGTGAGCTGGGACCTCAATCAGGTTTGCCTCTGACATTGAAGTCGTCGATCTCCTCTTATTGGCTTGCCCAGGTGGCATCTGTGTAGTCTTTGTATCTAACAAATGAATTGTAAGCAACCAGAAGCAAAAATTTAAAATGCATGACAATTTATGAAATTATAAGATAACCTAATAGTGTAATATTAGAACCACATTACAAGTCATGAAATTATCAACAAAAAAATTCATTACAATTTGAATCATAACTAAACATGTCTTCATTTTTTTTATCAGCAAACAAAAGAAGATTATATATAATAAACACAAATACATCAGGAGCATAGCTATTAAAACCAAACAAACTTGGCACCAATGAGCTAGCCCAAACATCCGCTAGTAATACAACCGTTGGTTAGAAAGCAACAAGAAGAAAACCAACAGGAAAACAGAGGAGAAACCAACAAGAAGCATAAAAAACAGATTCAAGCAACAACCGCATTTCAGCATTACACCAGCAGATTCAAAACAGATTCAGCAGATTTAGACAGATTCAGCAGCATCACCAAACAGAAGAGAAAAAAAAAACAGAGAACACTTCAGCAGCAGCACACAGAGGAGACAGTAGAACAAGCACAGCTTCAACCTATCCCTCTCCTGCTAAACTTAATCTATTGTAAGTTAAACAGAACATTACAATGAAAATGACTTGATAATGCAAAAAATAAATGATATTACAATCAAGGCTCTATATCATGATCTGTATCCGAGTTACTATGACTATGAAATTCATCTTCATCATCACTAGGATCATTTGAATGTTGATCATTACTATAGACACTGTAATCTTCTCCTTCTCTATTCATCTACTTTTTTTTCTTTTCTTTTTTCTTTTTTTTAAATTCACTTGCACATGTTTGGGTTTAGGGAAAATCTTTGGAATTTGTCACAAGCACTACTTGGGTAGTACTTTTTTTTCAAAGATTGATCACTTCTTCAGTAGTACTTGACACAATAATTTTCCTTCTTTTCATCTACAATTCTTGGCAGCCAAACAACAGCAAAAAGAAGGGGGAAAAGCAAAGTCCTGTGTGTAGTGTGCACACAAGTCCTGCATCTATATATATACACAGGTAAGATTGGCATCTTCAACAAGCCAAGACCAGTTGGGTTACTAATCATGAAGCTATTTTTTAATTGTATTTGGTTCTAATGCTCAGTTTTCTCAACAAACAAACAGAGAAGAGAAAATTTTCAAAAAAAAAGAAACAATCTTACATCAGAAACAAATATACAAACACAAGGGTATAAAATAAAAATAAGAGAGAAGCACAGATCGATTACAAATCAACTAGAAAGTCTATGTACGAAAATCAAATGATAGAGATTAAAAAAAAATCAGAAAGTATGTATGAAACTCAAATGATAGAGATATAGATATAGACATAGATATGGATTCTTCACTGGAAAAAAAAAATGAGGGCAGTGAGTTGACAAATTGCAGAGAGCATTCGATGAAACAAGACTGATTAAAGGGATTCAAAAATAAAAAAATCGTTGTATATTGAGAGAGAGAGAGAGAGAGAGATTGACCTGGTAAGCACAATGGCAGAGCCGAAAGGGTTTGATGAACCGATCGGAAGTGAGGAGTTGCAACGATGAAAAATGATGGTCAATCGATCAATTATATATATATACATGAACAGAGAGAGAGATTGAGAGAGAGAGAGACACTAACCTGGTAAGTACAAGGCGGAAGCGAAGATGAAGAGCGGCAAACCCAGGGGACGAAGTGAGGAGATGGTGGGTAGGGTTTGATGAACCGATCGGAAGCTCAAGGAAACGGGAAAAGTTTTTTTATTAAGGAAGAGGGCAACAATGAGGGAAGATCAAGGCTCAGGAAACATTTTTTTGATTTAAGAATTTCAAAACGACGTAGTTTTTTTTTATCTTTTTTCCTTTTTGTGACCAAAATCTACTGGTAGCCAAAAGATTTCATGTCCCGCCTTTTTTTTTCGTGCTCCCGCCATCACTTTTGGCGACCACATTTTGTATTTGGTAGCAAATACTTGACTATTAACCACCAAAAAAATGTTGGTCACTAAAACACCATCATCTGTGACCAAACTAAATTTTGGTGGCAGATTACTATACTTTTTGTAACCAACTAAAAATAGGTGGTCACTAAAGGTGTTTTTTCTTGTAGTGACTTCTGTTTACTTAATGAAATATTGATTTCTGACACTGTTGTTCCCTCTTTTATTTATTTTTTCTAGTCTTCTTAATTTTCTCCTAAAAACTAAGTCACCAGTAAAGTATTCTTTATTGTAGCTGAAAGAACTTTAAAACAATCGTCTGACTAATTAGTTAGCATTTATTAATTTTTGTAAAGACTTATTGATCCTTACTGACACGTTTATAATTTTAACTTTCGAAAGTTAAAAAACTCAACAAACAGAAAGTAGGGAAGGAAAAGGAGAGAAGGAGATAGGTAGAGACGGAGAGGGAGGAAGAGAAATAGGGAGCTTGGCGAGGTAGAGTCAGCCGTCAATGGATAAAAGGGAAAGGGGCTGCTGCTGATGCTGCTGACGATAGTGGTGGGTTTGACAGTTTCTAGAAGAGAAAGTAAGAGGATGCTAGAGAGGAATCTAATTTGGATCCAGAGGAGCGAGAGAGATATTGGAAAGTGTTGAGATAGAAAATAAAATGCGAGCCTTTTTTCATGCGAGACTTTCTATAAAATATTACATTAGGGCTAATTTGGCATGTACTAAATAAGTCAAAAAGTCACTATCTTATTTAAGTCACATCATCTTATTTAAATCACATCACCTCTCTAACACATCACATCAAACCCAACCCAAACCCAATCCAAACCCATCAATAAGTCAAAAAGTGCACTTTTTTAGGACATCCCAAAATGTGATATAAAAATACAATAAATGTGCCAGCAAAAGACTGTGTGGGTCTCCGTCAACTTTCACCGTCGACAGTGGGTCAGCAAAAGAAAATGGATATAGAATTTGTCAATAAAGTTCTGTGACAGTGATATTTAAGAAATTAATATCAACTTGATAAATTTTTTATTTTAAAGTACGTGGCCAACAATATTGTTATGAATAATGTTTGATTGTCCGAAGTTAGGGGCTCGAATTGATTCAAAATTCAAAATGACGTCGTTTGGGTTTTGAATTTTTTTTTTCTTCCTTTTCTTTTCTTTCTTTTCTTCCTTTTCTTTCTTCTTCTTCGTTGAGTTAAACAGAGGCGCGAGAGAGAACACAGAGGCGAGAGAGACGTCGTCGCAGCTCGTCGGCGTCGCAGCTCGTTGTCCGATCTCGTCGCTCGTCGGCATCGCAGCCCCGCCTCCACCTCTACCTCCGCCCGCCGCCGCCGCCGCCTCCGCCTCCACCTCTACCTCCACCTCCACCTCCGCCCGATTTTGTTGGCCCCTCCAGTCCTGTTCTCCTCCTCCTCCTTCTCTTCCTCCTCCTCCTCCTCCTTCTTCCCCCTAATTTCGAGCCAAATTCAAGTCCTTATATTCGGGCTCTGTACCATTACTCTATTGTTATAGGGTGATTTGAAATATTAGTTAAAAGTTAATTTTTTTATTTTTAATTTTTTTTATTTTTTTGTGTGTAAAATTTTAAAAAGTGATGTAATCCAAAATAAGTCTATATTATTTTGTATAATTTTTTTTATATATTTGTTTTTTTTATTTTATATAGTATTACTAGAGATAATTGATAGGTTGACCCAATGCCCCATAGCCATATGTCCAAGTCATTTTTACGAATACAATTGAACTTTGGAGCTGCTTTGCTGGCAAATCGAACTTGGCTGCTTGATTTTTTTATTGGATAGGGGACAAACTTTTGGGCTCTGTTTGGTTTAACTTTCAAAATATAGTTTTATCACTGATTAGAGTGTGATATTGGATTATAATTTTTAAATCATAATTTTACACTAATTTTTCAAAATTCATTTCAAACTATAATCATTACTTTTTAAAACTCATAACCAAACACATAACTCAAAACTCTTTTCAAAACTCAAAAACAACTTAATTTTTATTTTAAATATTTTTTATTTTTTATTTTAAATATTTTATTTTATTTTATAGGAATATTTTTAATATTTTAATTTTCATAAAAATATTTTAATATTTTGATATTTTAATTGTAAATATTTTGATTTTCGGAATATTTTTAATGTTTTGATTTTTGAAATATTTTTAATATTTTATTTTTCAGAATATTTTTAATATTTTAATTTTCTAAATAATTTTAATATTTTTAATATTTATACCGGCCTAAAAAATGAATTGACAGAAAAATTAATTGACATAGAAGTTATTTGAAAAAAAAAATAATTGAAAAAAAAAATATTCAAAAAAATCACTTAAAAATAATTAATTAGAAAAAAAAATCATTTTTTTATTTGAGTATTTTAAAAATAGTTTGGTTATGACTGTTGATCAAAAATACGAATATCGAGTTATGAGTTGTGTGTTTGATTATCAATTATAGGTTGAATTAAGTTTTGAAAACTTATCACCAAACAAATTTTCTTATTCCACATGTCACATCAAACTTTCAAAACTCAATTCTATATACAATTCAAAACTAAATTCAATACTCTATTCAAAAACAATAACCAAACAAATTTTTGGCACTCAAATCATAATTCCACAACTCACAAACTCAAAATACAACTCATACTCTCAAATCATATTTACAAAAGTCTACCAAACGCAACACTGGGCTCTGTTTGGTAGAGTTTTGAAATATAATTTTACCCCTTAGTTTGAGTATGTTGTTTGGTTACAACTTTAGAAAATTAATTCCACACTCAATTTTCAAAATACTTTTCAAAACACACACTTTTTAATATTATATGTCACATCACTCAATTCAAACTCTTTTTAAAACTCATAACTAAATAAATTTTCTACACTCAAATTATATTTCAAAACTCATAAACTCAAAATACATCTATATTCTCAAATCATAATTCTAAAACTCTACCAAACGCACAACGGTTTTTCCAATTACAACTCCATCCCTCCCTCCCTCCCCACGTGGACATGAGTTCATGAGCTGGTCCACAAAACCTTGACGTTTGGAAATACAATACAATATAGTGCCAAAAAAGAGATAATGAGAAATAAAGTCCAATTGACCATTCAGATAAAATATTACATGATTGAATTTGTAATAAACTAAAAATTAATAAATAAATTATAATAAAATTATAAAATTTTAATTGTAAATTTTAATTTTTTTTATTTTTATAATTTATGTATAAAATTTTAATTATTTTATTTATATAAAAATTTATTATTAATTTTTTTATATGTCATGTATAACATGGATTACTATTAATTTAAATAAATGTTAAACGAATCGAATTTTAATATATTTATAGTTATTTATAAAAATTTTAATAAATTTAAATGTAATAGAAATTTAACGAATTTAAACGAGATTTTATCAAGTCCAACTCCAATTTATTCATGAACGACTTTATATATTCGCGATCCTTAAAATCCCTGCCGATCCTGTGGCCCCCTTCGTATGGGCTACTAAACATTTGACGCGTGTAGAAGTCCCATGGAATGGACGGTGGATGAGTTTCCTCAAAGACCGCAACAAATAGAAGACATTCCAAATAAAAAAATGATATTGGCCAATTACACAAATTTAGTTTTAGAGTCGTCTACTGGATTTCGGAATTTGGCTATGGGCATGGGGTAATCAATTGGTTTATGTCTAGGAATTTTTTTATTTTTTTATTTTTTCACTACATCGCTAAAAAATTTATATATTTTTTTAAATTGGGAACTTTTTTTTATTGGTTATGATTTACGTGATTTAGGGATTGTATTTTTTTTATTTATATGTTGGGTTCCCGTTAATGCTTGAAAAAATTAACAAAATAATCACTTTGATGGGTTTTCATTTTCAAAATTTACTTTTCAAAAATTTTATTTTTTCTTTTTCTGTATTTTTTTTATTTTTATTAAATTTTTTTAATATTTTAATTAATTTTTTTAATTTTTAAACACAGTTAACATAAATATACTTAAAAAATATAATATTTATCAAACAAATCTTTAAAAAATTAATTAAGTTCCAAAAATATTAAAAAAAAATACGAAAATTCAGTATATTTTTTATATTTTTATGTATTTATAAATTTTTTAAAATATTTTTTTACAAATATTTTACTATTTAGATACACATCTAAAAAATAAAAAAATTATTTAAAATTTTAAAAATATTCACTAAAAATTAAAAAAAAAATAAGTTGAAATAAGTAGTTGCTTCAAAACCAATATTCTCCTAGAATGATGAAGCTATGTCTTAACCCAAGTAAGATTAGAACTCGTTTAACAATCCGACGGTCTTGAAAGTATAGGGCTATTTTGGGAACTTGGCTAAAAGTCACTTTTTTTGGTTAGTAGCAAAAGCCAAAAGTTGACTTTTTTGGCTTTTTTTTCATTTGGCAAGTTGGTTTTTAGCCAACGGTGAAATTACAATTTTACCCCTCATGGGTCACAATGTGTTACATAGGTTTAGTTGTAAATATTTTAAATAAATGGGGGTAGTTTAGTCATTTTATTATGATTTGACATCATAAACAAATATTAATCAAAAAAGTCAAAAGTCACTTTTTACCAACTTCCCAAATCATTTGTCTAAAAAAGCCAAAAACTTGGTTAAAAGTCAAAAAATCACTTTTAACCATCTTCCCAAAACAACCCATAATCTTTTAAGGAAAGAAAGTGTACTTTTGAGAGGTTTGTTTTTGGCTTCGAAATAAGGGTTTATTGTAAGGCTGCTACTTGCTGGAATAGTGTGAGTGATTGTAGATTAATAGGTTTGCAAATTGGCCAAAAGGAAGCCCATGCTTTTAAATTTTAAAATATGAAAGTACATTCTTGGACTTTTAACTAAGCAGAGCCATTCGAAGGAATATATTATCACTTCTGGAAGAAAAACCATGTAGGCTTCGAAATAGACGAGTTACTTCAAAGTTAATATTTATTAATTAGATGAAGAAGTTGAGCGACAAAAGTCATGTATATTGACAAATATGAACCGTGTAATCAGAATACAGAAACCCAATTTTATTGATGTAAGCATTTACATTAAGAAAGCCTATTTGGTTACATTCTCAATTTCGTAAAAATAACGAATGAACAAGGTTACAAGGTTACGAAACTGTGTCCAGCAAAATTCAATAAATATATGTTCCTTTTCTAACGTTTCCTCTATCCTATCTAAATTTGGTTTATCTAATTGGTGAGCCTTTATTTTGTAGAAAAGTTGCTGGGCTTTCATCTCAAATTCTGTTTACTTAAAGGCTTTCTCCACTTCATCTATCACACACATATCATCCATATCAGCATCTTCCCCATACTCTAAATTAGATCTCTTGAAATGTTCATATTCTTCAAGAAGATTTTCTACTTCATATTGGGATTGAATGCGAACAACAAAGATCTCCTCCAATGACTTACTGGTGGCCGAAGCATTCTTGTGCCAGTTGAACAGCAAAGGGAGCTAGTCCAAGAAAATGTGAAGTTCTGTTCGGGCCACAGGGTTGAGGTTGTGATTTCGAGAGATAATGTCACAAGCCCACAAAAAATTATTGTGAGGAGTGTTATCTTGAAAGGCTTCAAAGGATAAATGAGAAAAGACAGCAAGCAAGGTCTTGGCTTTATACTGCTAATAGGCAACTGGAGGAACTAAAGCCTGATAGGGAGCAAAATGCTGGCTTTCAAAGAGGGTAAGTTTCAATTCCTTAATCCAATTAGGATTAGGAGGAAGAGAATGAGCAGGGGTGTCGCCACCAAAAGAAGGTGGAAATTGAGGCTCATTTACACACTCTAGCCAGTCAGAAGAACAAAGTTTTGCTTTTTTAGCCAAGAGTGAGGGGGCTCATTCCCAAAGCCTCAATGGGATGAGGGGTCTTTCGCACTATTTTGATCGGCAAGGTAGATGTATACCATGCAGAAAGCAAGTTGTCTTAGAGATAGCGAAAACGGTCGAATAGGATATAAGGATATACCACAGAGCTGCGCGAAGAGGGAAGAAAAATTCAACAAATCTATGATGAATTTGCTCCCTTGTTTGAGGTTGGGTTGGTGTTGGCCGAGCATTCCAACCAGTATTTCCAGTAGAAGATGATGCAACTTCATCCCATGCAGAAGGTTTTGGGGCAAATGAAAAACTTTCAAGATCCATTTGGGCAAGTTTTGGTCTAAGGGCTCACATTTTGCAAAAGTCTCCATAACATGTATAAATGAAGGAGGATAAATATGGCTAATAAATGCATGAATGTTATTTCGAGATTGATCATCATTGTCCAAAACCTCTTTGTATGCTTAATCAATGAAAGAGAGGGTTTGATTAGCCATTAGAGATGTATCAATCCATTCGTTTACACAGATAGTGGAGGTAATGTTCAAGCACAAGGGAGAATTTAATGAAGTTCAGTGTTTCATTGCTTGAAGACGGTTACACTTCCAGGATAAATTCCATGCATGTCCTAGGACATGAGAGAAGCGCATTGATCCACTAATATTACTAAGTATTGCCTATATTAGTGCGGGGAGTAATGTTGGCTATATATTTTGTACAGACCTATCGCAACCTAACACGTGGATTATAAGGGGCAAATTGAGGAATAAGTAAAAGTCTCCAATCATCAACAGACGCGTGGCTACTTGTAACAATGGCAATAGATCCGCGAGACATGGGAACAGTCAAGGTATCCAAGGTGACGTGGCCAAATGATTGTCTACAATTTAAATTCAAATTTAAGAGGGAAGCACAATCATGAAGAATGAGATATGGGATAGTGGAAACTAATTGATCAAAGCTACATGCCGCACTCAGTGATCATAGAGATCATTTCGATAGTTATCACCTACTTCGACGGATTATTAGCCACTTCGACAGTTATATTCAGAGCCTATAAACAAAAGAGAAGCGCTGATAGTAAATGATGCAACGAGATCCAGAAACCAATTCATTTATTTTATATTTTTCAGTCCTTTAAATTCCAGTCTTTATATTCCTGTATTGTACTTCAAATTCTTAAGAGTAATTCTAAGTTAGTCTGTTGTTGTAATCTCCTTCGAAACTGTGAAAGTGTGAAGGTACAATTGTAAACTTCTGTTTACTTAATGGAATATTGATTTCTGACACTGTTGTTCCCTCTTTCATTTATTTTTTCTAGTTTTCTTAATTTTCTCTTAAAAACTAAGTCACCAATAAAATCTTCTTCATTGTGGCCAAAAGAACTTTAAAACAATCGTCTGACTAATTAATTAATATTTATTAATTTTTATAAGGACCCATTAATTTTTACTGATACGTTTGTAATTTTAACTTTCAAAAGTTAAAAAAGTTAACAAACAGAAAGTAAGGAAGGAAAAGGAAAGAAGAAAGTAAGGGAGAGGGAGAGGGAGAGGGGGAGGGGGAGGGGGAGGGGGCTTGGCGGGGTAGAGTCAGCCGTCAATGGATAAAAGGGAAAGGGTGCCGCTGCTGCTCCTGGCGATGGCAGTGGGTTTGACAATTCCTAGAAAGAGAAAGTAAGAGGATGTTAGAGGGGGATCTAATTTGGATCAAGAGGAGAGAGAGAGATATTGGAAAGTGTTGAGAGAGAAAATAAAATGCGAGCCTTTTTTCAAGTGAGACTTTGGTCAAGTATGAGAATACTAAATAAATATATTTTTTGATTTTTTTTATATTATGTGTAAAAAAAATAAAAAAAAATATTAATTGATATAATTCAAAAAAAATAAAAAGATGAAATAAATAAGTTAGTTAAAATTGACCTTTCTATAAAGGGTTTGGTTATGGTGTGCAACTTACACCTTACACCTTATACCTTACACTTACACCTTACACTTACACCTTTTGTAAAAAATTAAACCTTACACTTACACCTTTTTTGAGGTTGCACACCATGTGCAACCCACTTACACCTTACACCTTACACTTACACCTTACACTTACACCTTATACTTATACTTACACCTTACACTTACACTTTTTGTGTAAGTGGCACATGGTGTGCACTTGCACACTTAAGAAAACTCCTTCTATAAAATATGACATTAAGTGTGATATAAAAATATAATAAATGTGCCAGCAAAAGACTGTGTGGGTCTCTATCAACTTTCACCGTCAACAGTGGGTCAGCAAAAGACTTTGTGTGGGTGATGAGGTAGAAAAGAAAACGAACAGGATAGAGATAAGAGCAAAGCTATTTTGACCGGAAAAAAAAAGGATATAGAATTTGTAAAGTTATGTGACAGTGATATTTATGAAATTAATAATCAACTTGATAATTTTTTTTATTTTAAAGTAGTTGGCCAATTTGAAAGGTTAGTTAAAAGTTTTTTTTTTAATTTTTGATTGTTTTGATTGTTTTTATTTTTTTTTGTGTAAAATTATAAAAAGTGATTTGATCCAAAATAAATTTATATAATTTCGTATAATTTTTTTATATATTTGTTTTTTTATTTTATAGTGTTACTAGAGATAATTGATAGGTTGACCCAATACCCAATAGCCATATGTCTAATCATTTTAACGAAAGAAAATGGTAGAGGTCCTAAATTTTTTATCAAATAAATGACCAAATATCTTGGGGTCTACAAAATTATAAATCCCACTCCCATGTGAGATATTTGGTCATTTATTTGGTAGAAAATTTAATGTCCTGACATTAACTTTTAACGAATACAATTGAACTTTGGAACTGCTTTGCTGGCAAATCGAACTTGGCTGCTTGATTTTTTTATTGGATAGGGGACAAACTTTTGGATTCTGATTGGTTTAAATTTCAAAACATAGTTCTATCACAGATCGGAATGTGGTATTTAGTTGTAGTTTTTAAATCATAATTTTATACTTATTTTTCAAAACTCATTTCAAATTATAATCATTACTTTTCAAAACTCATAACTAAATACATGATTCAAAACTCTTTTCAAAATTAAAAAACAACTTAATTTTTATTTTAAATATTTTTTATTTTAAATATTTTATTTTATTTTATAGGAATATTTTTAATATTTTAATTTTCATAAAAATATTTTAATATTTTGATATTTTAATTGTAAATATTTTGATTTTTGGAGTATTTTTAATGTTTTGATTTTCGAAATATTTTTAATATTTTATTTTTCGGAATATTTTTAATATTTTAGTTTTCTAAATAATTTTAATATTTTTAATATTTATACAGGCCTAAAAACTAAATTGACAGAAAAATTAATTGACATAAAATAATTGACATAGAAGTTATTTAAAAAAAATTAATGGAAAAAAAAATTATTCAAAAAAATTACTTAAAAACAATTAATTGGAAAAAAAAATCATTTTTTTATTTGAATATTTTAAAAATAATTTAGTTATGACTGTTGATCAAAAATACGGATATCGAGTTATGAGTTGTGTATTTGATTATCAATTATAGATTGAATTAAGTTTTGAAAATTATTTTGAAAACTCATCACCAAACAAATTTTTTTATTTCACATGTCACATCAAACTTTCAAAACTCAATTCCACATACAATTCAAAATTCAATTCAACACTCTATTAAAAAATCATAACCAAACAAATTTTTTACACTCAAATCATAATTCCATAACTCACAAACTCAAAATACAACTCATACTCTCAAACCATATTTATAAAACTCAATCAAACACAACCTTAGTTTTTCCGATTACAACTCCATCCCTCCCATCCCACGTGGACATGAGTTCATGAGCTGGTCCACAAAACCTTGACATTTGGAAATACAATACAATATAGTGCCAAAAAAGAGATAATGAGAAATAAAGTCCAATTGATCATTCAGGTAAAATATTACATGATTGAATTTGTAATAAATTATAATAAAATTATAAAATTTTAATTGTAAATTTTATTTTTTTAATTTTTATAATTTATGTATAAAAATTCAATTATTTTATTTATATAAAAATATATTGTTAATTTTTTTTTATCTATCATGCATAACATGGATTATTATTAATTTAAATAGATGTTAAACGAATCAAATTTTAATATATTTATACTTATTTATAAAAATTTTAATGAATTTAAATGTAATAAATTGAATTTAAACGAGATTTTATCAAGTCCAATTCTAATTTATTCTTGAACGACTTTATATATTCGCGATCCTTAAAATCCCTGCTGATCCTGTGGCCCCCTTCTTATGGGCTACTGAACATTTGACGCGTGTAGAACTCCCATGGAATGGACGGTGGATGAGTTTCCTCAAAGACCGCAACAAATAGAAGACATTCCAAATTAAAAAATGATATGTGGATGGCCAAATACACAAATTCGTTTTAGAGTCGTCAAGCTCTTTTTCAATACTGGATTTCTGAATTGGCTATGGGCATGGGGTAATCAATTGGTTTATGTCTGGGAATTTTTTTATTTTTTAATTTTTTCACTACATCGCTAAATTTTTATATATTTTTTTAAATTGGGAACTTTTTTTTATTGGTTATGATTTACGTGATTTAGGGATTGTATTTTTTTATTTATATGTTGGGTTCCCGTCAATGCTTAAAAAAATAACAAAATAATCACTATGATGGTTTTCATTTTCAAAATTCACTTTCCAATTTTTTTTTTTCTGTATTTTTTTTTATTTTTACTAATTTTTTTAATATTTTAAATAATTTTTTTAAATTTTAGACACAGTTAACATAAATATATTTAAAAAATATAATATTTATCAAAAAAATCTTAAAAAAATTAACTAAGTACCAAAAATATTAAAAAAAATACGAAAATTCAGTATATTTTTCACATTTTTATGTATTTATTAATTTTTTAAAATATTTTTTTACAAATATTTTATTATTTAGATACACATTTAAAAAATAAAAAAATTACTTAAAATTTTAAAAATATTAACTAAAAATTAAAAAAAAAAACACACACACACAACAAACAAAAAATTAAATTTAAAAAATTAAAACCAAACAATAATAATAATTATCACAAGAATGTCATTTCGAGCAAAATTACCTGAAATACAATCTGTTCTCAAAAAATTATCAGACTTAAAAAAACTGCGTCTGATAACATCTCTACATAATAGTTTACATATATGCTTCGAATTCAAACTAACGCTAAATATATACACATCCTATTCTATATCCCACATATATTAATACAATTTAATAGTCACTTTTTTAAGCTACCACAGCTACCAGCATTGGTCCGTCTCCCACGTGCGTCGCTTGTAGCCGGAAAACCCCAAAGCCGACGACGATCGCAGCCGAAAGAGAGACCGATCGTAATCGGCGCGTTTTACGGGATCAGACAGGGTGGAATAGGCTGTGTGGATCCTGATGAACTCATCTGCGGACGTGTCTTTTTTACCGTTGGATGAGACGTCCGGATGTAAGACTCTAGCCAATCTACGGTACGCAGTCTTGATCTCTTGACAAGACGCGTCCATCTGAATCCCCAGGACTTCGTATAGCGATGCTGCTGATGTGGCAATGCCGTAGTGAGAGACGTGGGGCCTACTCGCCGCCGCCGTCGGCCTTTCGGCGGTGGTGGAAGCGGCGGAGATGCGAGGTGATGGCCGGAATCTGACGCACGGCGGCGGCGGAGGAGGAGGAAAATCAATTGCGGGGGATTTGGGGCAAAGGAAAGGAGTTGAGAGAGGAATGGATGGGGAAAACATGATTCGCTTCGGTTTGTATGGTTGGATTTGGTTGTGAATTATGGAATGGATATTGTGAGGCAGTTTAGTGATGTGGTCCGTATATATTTAGGAAATTGGAAAGAAGAGAGAGAAAAGTTGGAAGTTAGTTTAACCATGGTTAAGATGTGTGAGGTTGGGTTAAGAAGGTTCGTAGGCTTATCCACTTGGATATGCTGACTCGGCAATCCGTCGGTGTCCAGCGAATCGGTGATGCGTTACGGATTAATTCGTTTATTAATTAATGTATTAATATATATTATAATAATATTATTTTAAAACAATAACCTCACTCATTACATAAATTATAAATATTTAGAAATTTTAAAATTATGTCACATCATTTATTACATTGTGTTTGGTTGAGAATTTGAAAAGTAATTTTAAAAAATGAAATGAAAAAAAAAATAAAATGTGAATAAAATATATTTATATTTCACACACTTTTTTCTCTTTTATTTTTATATTCCTTTTTAAATTTTTCAACTGAAAATAATTTAATATACTAAGTGTCGTTTTGGGAAGGGTTATAAAAAGTCACGTTTTTTATCATTTTTCAAAAATGCAAGTGGCCAAAAACGTAACAAATTTGGTTTGGGAATGGCCAAAAACGCAGGTGTGAAATTACAAATTAGGCCCTATGACAAAAAATAAAAAAAAATAAATTTCTTATGTTGGGTAAGGATATTTTGATCATTTTAATTTGATTTGACACTATAAATAAATATTAAACTAAAAAGTAAAAAGTCAATTTTTTACTAACTTCCCAAATCACTCTCCAAAAAACTAAAAAACTTTTTAAAAAATCAAAAATCGCTTTTTTACAAACTTTCCAAAACACTCCTAATTAATATACCAATCAATACATTTGGTATTATTCATCAAAAATATCTCTTCTCACAACAACTAGGAGACAAGAAAGAAAAACAGTCCTAGTGACCGTCCATTCATTTGGTTAAAATTAAAAAGTTGCTTTATTTTTTTTACTTTTTCTTTTAGTAACTTCTAATGATTTTTTATTTTACTTTTTACTTTTTAAATCTGTTGCAATTAAATAATTCTAAAATTTTAAAAATTTTAGGACAGTGGCCCTGTTTGGTAGGGCTGTGGGAAAGTGCTTATAGCTTATGCCTCAACAGCTTATAGCTTATAACTTTCAGGTTAAGCTGATTTTCAGCTTATTCTTAAAGCATCTCTTGCCTCACTCAAAGAATAAGCTGATTTCTGACTTCCAAAAAGCTATAAGCTATAAGCTATAAGCTAAACTAAACACATCAAAATAGTTTAAATTAAGCTGAAAGTTGAAATAAGCTATAATTAAGCTCTGTCAAACAGGCACAGTGTTTAGTATGAATTATTGTAAACTAAAAACTGAAAATCAAAAAGTTATAAGTTGAAGCATTTCTTTCCCAACTTCTAAATAATCAGTTTTTCTCAACTTATTTAAATTATTTCTGCCTAAAAAAAAGTAAGTAAAAATTATACCAAACAGTCTGGTACAAATTTTCAAATTAAAATGAGTTATAATAACCCTCTATAATCCACACCAAACACTCCCTCCACCTATAAAAAAAAAAAAAAAATTTGAAATTTTGTTTGGCGAGAAATCGAGACGTTGAGATACTCATAAGGACAAGATAAAATTATCAAAACACCCACGTTTATATATTGTATCACCACCCACTATTTCGTTTATTCTCAACCCCTCTCTCTCTCTCTTTATCTCTTTATTCGAAGAAAATCCTTGCTGAAAAAGGATAGAGTCCAACATCGTCATGGGCGACAGGAGTCCACGCAGCATTGTGGCAGTCCATTTTTCTTAGCGATGGAGAGTCCATTTCGTCGAAGTCAAGCATTGAGTTCTTTGAGATCGTAGTGGACCTCGGATCTGGATCTTCCAGATTTTGAGCTTGAGGGAGTTGGAAAAAAGAAGAGAGGCGCTGGATTTATCTTCGTTCATGCTTCAGGAGCATCATTGGTGAAGTCTGAAGATCGTTCTTCATTTTGGCCCTCAGATTGGAGTTCGGATCCTCGGCCACTCATTCCTGCGGTTGTTCCTGCGGCACCCCCAAAACGACGTCGTTTTGGGGGATATTTCAATTTAAAAAAAAAAAAAAACAAACCAGAACAGAAGCAAAGCAGAGAGGGAGAAGAAAGAAGGAAAAAAGGAGAAAAGGAAGACAGTGGCAGATCCGAGCAAACCAGAGAGGAAAAAGAATGAATGAAGAAGGGAGAAGAAGGAAGGCAGCGGCAGATCCGAACTCCTTCTCTGTGATTTGAATTTTTTTTATTTATTGATTAATTTTACTTCAATATTCTAATGAGTGAATCACAAAAATGAATATATTCATGGCTATTTGAAGAGAGAATCACAAAAATGAGTGAATCACAAAACCCAGAAATCTTGCTTTTGTAGAGAGAATTAGAGGAGATATGGGTTGTTTGTGTGGTTGAGGGGGAGAAAAAGTTGGTTTGGGTTTGTGTAAAGAGCTAGGGTGGGTTTGATAGTTTTTTTTTTAGACATCCTCTTCTCCCCCTCTGATTTGGTTTGCAGATCCTCTTCTTCCCCTCTTTGGTTTGGTTTGCAGATCCTCTTCTCCCTCTCTCTGGTCTGGTGTGCTTCAGTTCTGTTTTTTCTTTTTCTTTTTTTAAATTGAAATTTCTCCCAAAACGACGTCATTTTGAGGGTACCACAGGAACAGTCGCAGGAATGGGCGACCAAGGATCCGGACTCGTCAGATTGTTGCTTTTGGCTTTTTGAAACAACTTTTTTTCTGATTCCCTTTCTATGCAAATTTATGTCATTATTTTAAGGAATATATTATTATTTTCTCAATTTTTTATATACAGATAGATAGCTTTCTAACATCTATTCATTATTTATTGTTTTCTCCAACATAAGCTCAGTATCAGTGAATGAAATTACGCAACAACTACAATGCGTATTCTTATTTAGAAGCTTCACCTGACTTTAAGCCATCAGTGCTTTTAGGTTCTTACAAACTTTATTATTTTTCTGTGGATTGAAGCTCTCTTTGAAGTTCATCGATACTGAACAGTTTCAGAGGCAAGTCTAATTTTGACACTTGACTACCCTTTTCCTCCTCTTTGTTATGCTTTATAGTTTCCCCATGACTAACGATCTGATAACTTTTCTTCATATTGCAGACTTCGTGATCTAAAGCAACACGGTGAGGCTTGATTTTTCATTTTTTCTAAACTTCATTAATAGGAAAATTAGTTTATGACTTGGAGCACCGTGACGACGCTACTCTAGAACCTCAGATCGACCTTGAAGTTGTTAGACTTATTTATTTTGATAATTTATTTAATTATGTTTTAATTTATTTGAAATAAAAAAATAGAATCCAAATTTTTTTTTGATGATTTATTTAATTATATTTTAATCAAAATTTATTTTGATGATTTATTTGAAAGAGAAAAATAGAATCAAAATTTATTGCGATTATTTATTTGAAAGAGAAAAATATAATTAAAATTTATTTTGCCCCATTATTTCTCACATAAACCTTTATCTTAAATGTTATTAGAATGTATTTAATATTTGATTAAATCAGGAGTTCAAATAGCCAAAAACAAAGGTTCAAACAGCCTAGCACAGTAGCAGGCCAAAAGGTTCAAAAGGTTCAAGTGAAAGATATTTAAGTTAGTAATGATGGAAGTACAACAGCTATAAACGTTCAAAGGGCCAAAAGGTTCAAGTGGAAGATATTCAAATTTGTAATTATGGAGTGAAAGATATTCAAATTGGTAATGATGGAAGTACAACGGCTATAAACAACTATAAATTCAAATGACTACAACTGCTATAAATTCAAATGAATACAATGGCTATAAATGGCTATAATTTTTATTATATATACCAAAGCTTCTAATGTAAACAAGTTAAAAAAAAAAACCTGAAAATATTCTTTGATCTATAATCACTCACATCTATTCTCAGAAATTATACACTGAGCCTTATAGCATTAAGCTCATCTTTCCTGTGTGAGATTTACAGAAAAATCAAAACTTCATTTTATATATCTATCTTTGAGAGATATTTATTGTAAGTTTTCTTTGAAAGCAAAAATACCATTTCATCTTGTAAAAGTATTGCAAACACTGTGTTCTTGAAATCTTGAGAGTGATTGTGAATTACCTAAGATTTGCAAGGGTTTGGGCTTGTGAAATCTATATAAAATCTGTGAAGGATTGCTCCATTTGTAAAGAGGTTGCTAGCACCCCTGTGAAGCTAGAAGATATTGAAAAATCTCAAGTGAAACTTGAGGAGTGGATGTAGGCTTGGTTAAAGCCGAACCACTATAAATCTGTTTATCTCATCTTCTCTAATCTCTTTACTTTCTTACTACTGCTATAGCTATCTAATATTCATGTGTTAATCATTTGATTTACCATGTATATTAGTTATAATTCATTGTTATTTTGCTTGATCATTTACTACTAAGTTCATCATTGTGCTTGTTAATAATTTGTTGTTCTAGTAGTTAATTTTATTGGGATATTATTAATTTTAATTTGTAGAAACCTAATTCACCCCCTCTTAGGTTGCTTTTTGGGTAACAGAAGTCCTACGCGAGCCATTGATAACAAAGCTCAATGCGAGAGAGAGAGAGAGGTATGTAGATGTAGAGAGCATTGATATAATTATATATTGAAAACTCCAGAAATCTCTGAAATATTGATTTGTGATTATGTATCAATTTTAAGCAATAAATAACAATCTCAATCAAACAATCAAGACAAATTGACACAACAATTTTAACATAGAAAAATCACAATTGGAACGTCTCTAATTGTGTTAAAAAATCACGGGCCAAAGCCACAAAATAATCCACTAAGAAGACACAAAGGAATTACACAACTGTATTCTCAATTACCTAGCGAATCCATGCCCCAATCGAATCGACCCCTATATGCCTCTTCCAGCCCCGTCTTTACCTCAGAATTGTCTTACCCAATGTTTAGTCCACAACGCTGATGTTGAATCCACGATGATGATCCACTCCGGAATCTACCAAAGCTTTAGGCCCAAATTGCACGGAATCTACCGAAGAACAAATCTCTATTTTGTAAATAAAACAGAATAAACAAACCCTTTGATATAGTTCACTTAATGCATGATATAAGCTCTCACCGATATCAAAGGAAACAAGCAAAGAAACTCCAGAAGAAAACCCTAATACCCAAGAAGAAGATCTGGAAGTCATACCCTAAAACCTAACTGAATTGCAACTTTTATAGTAAACAGAACCGCGATCTCCGCTCGAGCGCAGAAATAGCCGCTTGAGCGGATTGACTAAAATGTGTGTGACTAAACAGGGTTTATGCTCGAGCGAAAAAAAATAACTCCTATTACTTTTGTAGGCGAGTGAAACTTCTAAAAGGGCTACATCTCTGCTCGAGCGCACTATCGGCCGCTCAAGCGGACAAACAACATCTTAGCTCGATCCTCAACAAAGTTAGTGAAGTGGAAAACATGAAAGAATTAACTTCTGAAACATCTCTGCAATGCACAATTCAAATTGAATTCGCATTTAAAAACTCATAACCTCACTTAAATAAAAGATCGAATAAAATCACAATTGAAAACAATTTTGTCAAACGAGATTGCCAATAACAAAAACCTAATATATATATATATATATATATATATATGTGCTTCTTTTTTGTCTTCTTCTTTATTTTCTTGGCTTAGATCTGTGTTTGTTTTTTTTTTCTTGGCATATATATATATATATATATATATTCATATTGTTGTTGTTGTTGTTGTTGTTTTTGTATGATAATGATGACAATGAACAAATAAAACACAAATTTGATGATGATGATGATGATGATGATGAACAGATAAAACACAAATTTGAACAGTTAAAAAAATTAAACTGATAAAATAATTGAATAGATAAATTGAAACAGATAAAAAAATTTAAAATTTGAACAGATAGATGTAAAAGTGGTGATGGGAGGAGGAAGAGAGAGTTGTTTCATCAGATTAAAAAAAAAAGTGAAATTTTTTTAACAGATAGAGAAAGAGTTGGAGAGAAAAATAGATAGAGAGAAAGTTTGAAATCGTGTGAATTTGAACAAATAGAAAAGATAGATTACAAAAATTCAACAAATAAAAAAATTTAATAGATAGGTTAAAAAAATTCAAAAAGATAAATAAAAAATTTGAACAGATAGTCAAAAAAATTTGAATAGATAGAAAATAAATTTCAACAGATAGACATAAATTTGAACAGATAGCAAAAAAAGTCAACAGATAAAAAAAGTAAACAAATAAATTAAAGGGTAAAATTGGAAACAAAATATCATTTTGGACTTCTTACCAAATTATTTCACAAAAAGTGGATCTATCACCAATAAAAAATATCCACTGGACATGTTACTTTAGACAAATGGCAGAGTGGATTTTCTACCAATTTTCTCAAAATTTAATAAATCAAAAAAAAATAGTCACTTTTTATTTACAAAAATTTGCTTATTTATTTTTTGGAC
Organism: Camellia sinensis; assembly: GCF_055761805.1. Taxonomy (NCBI): domain Eukaryota; kingdom Viridiplantae; phylum Streptophyta; class Magnoliopsida; order Ericales; family Theaceae; genus Camellia; species Camellia sinensis. The sequence continues at coordinate 24,441,426 of NC_138966.1, forward strand.
TTTTTTTAAAAAATTTTATTTTAGTTTTATAGAAAGTAAAAAAAAAATTATTTCTAACATTTTCCAAATCTAGACCATGCATTCAAATATCAGTCCAACCACGCTCTTTATTTTTTACTAGATAAAATATAAAAATGGTTAGTTATCTATTTTGTCTAATTCATTTTTTATATATGTACTATAACACTATTCTTTATTTTATCTATCGATATACACAAACTGTTTAAAGAGTCTCCCAATACTCTTCTAATGTAACTAGCATTGAAGAATTTTATTAAAATAGTTATTATAATAGCTAGCTTATTGGAGTGATTAAAATATGATAACGCTAGTTCAAATAGTTAACATGTCTCGTTTAAAGAATCTCTTAGAGATATTCTCACATACTGATCAACAAGTATGTAACGACTTTTGCAAGCACTAAGGTCTCGTTTGGGAACATGCTAATTTAGTAACTTTTTAGCTATTTGACTAAAATATGAGATAAAAAAAACTAATATGTTTGGGATGAATTTTTGGCTTTTTTACGAAAAGTTGTGCAAAAAGTAGAGAGAAAAGAAAATCTTTGACTTTTTGGTATGGGTTGGTGGCTTTTGGGGTTTTTTAGTAACTTTTTGATTTTTTGACTAAACGGGCTGCTCCTCGTTTTAGTACAGGCTAATTTAGTAACTTTTTGGCTATTTGGCTAAAATATGAGTTAAAAAAAACTAGTATGTTTGAGATGATTTTTTAGTTTTTTATGAAAAGATGTGTAAAAAGTAGGGATAATTTTTTTTTTTTACTTTTTAATATGAATTGTTGGCTTTTTAACTTTTTAAATAATTTTTTGACTTTTTAACTAAATCGACCTGTTACCAAACGAGACCTAAGTCAGATGTAAGCCAATTTTGAGGTGAAAATGGACTTCGCGATTGAATGAACCAATAACTATTATTTATTGTTACATAATTGTTACATTGAACCACTGCAGCCGGTTACATATCATAAATCGAACTGGAAAAAGGAAAAAGGCCAACTTTAAAAGAAGGTCCCCTGCCTTGAGCATTCGAAACGATTTTCTGTTAGTTTATTCTTGAAGAAAAAAAAAATGTTGATCTAATAAGTGTAACTAAGGATCATTATTCGGCTTGCTGGGCCTGAGAAGCTTTTAGCTAGCCCAAGCTCATATTTTGGGTAGACTGAACTAGATTCGAATGAGGCTTGGGTTAGGCCTAATTTAGAGCTTGACTCGCTAACCCATCCGACTCACAAAGCTAACAAAAAATATGAAAAAAATAGGTGGAAACGAAAAAATAATTTTAAAAAACCTAAAAAAATGGCAAGAATCCCGACTCGTTAGCCCATGAGAGATTGTTGCCCCATGAGCCTGGCAGCTAGCTCATCTAAGTCAAATTCGTTCGAAATGGCTTAGGTCAAAACTTGGATACTATTTTCATGGATTAGCCAATCCGAATAAGCCTTGTACACCCTTAAGCGTAACCGCATAATTTTAATTTATTTACATTAATATATTTTTTAGAATTATACTTTTCATTAATTTTTTAAAAATAAATGCACTTTAAATTATATGACTATATTTATGACTTAATGTAATTTATTTTTTCAATGATGATTTATCCAAAAAAACTTAAAAATAAATAACTTAGATAAGGAAAATAGAATTCATAATAATGGGCCCACAATCTCAAAGTTGGCAGTCCGGTCCTATAAAAATTAGTGACAAGTCAACTTCAAAAATGAAAAGTGGGGCAGTTTTTTTTTCTTGCCTTTTTTTCACCTGAAGATATTTCTACGGGTAAAAATTTTAAATTTCAAAAGGAAATAAACAGTATTCGTCGGTGACAGAAATATTTGCACTGTACAAGAATAAATACTTGGAAGTTTAAAGGGCAAATTTCACTTTCTATGTGGTAATTTAGGTCATGTGAGAAATGATTACATCAATTTTTTATGGTTTGTAAAGTGAAATGTACGGTTAGAATCGTTAATAATTTAATAAAAAAATTAAAATTTTTTGAAATTTTTGTCATTTGTTAGAAAAGAAAAGTGTACTTTAATTTTTTATATTTTATTTCATGCGTGATTTGCTTTCTTAAAATTTAAAAATGAGTATATAACCTCTTTTTATTTCTTACGTGTTTTACACTTATTATTAAGTTTGACAAAATATTTAACGGTATTTAACAGTACACCTCAATTCACAAACTATAAGGAATTTATATGATCATTTTCAAATATTAGAGAGATAAAATTGCATATGACGTAAACCATAACTGTAAAGTGAAGTTAGTTCTTGTTTAAAAAATTTAACTAAAATAAAATAAAATAAAACAAAACAGTGTTTATTATAATTTAATTATTTATTTTTGAAAATGAATCTTAAATAAATTCCAATCAAATCAATTTTAAATTAAGCTGAATTAGATTGAGGTGTCAATACGTAATTGAAAGATAAAAATGAAAGTTAATGGATAAAGCTAAAGGGATAGAACTTTAGAAGAGTTTCAGCTTTCATGGTCGGCAATGAGTCAGCAAACGACTTTCTCAAGGTGGTTTTGACGAACTAGATAAGAAAAGATGGCAATTTATTAAATTATTAATCATATGATATATAGTTTTTAGATTATTTAATTGTATATGATAGGTATATTATGTTTATTTTTTTTTTAAATTTACTTATAAATCTCATCCTAAATAATGGTGATCCGATTAATTCCAATAGTTTTTTTACAGATCGATTAGTCCCATTGGTTTAAAAAAAATAAATTTAATATATTATTTTAAAATTAGATTTATGGTTATACTATTATTTCTATTATATATATATATATTTATTTATTTTCTTTTGTAGATACACAATCTATAAGAATTAAATTTGGGATGAATTTTTATATGTAAATTTTTTTTATTTAGAATGACTAGAATATGAGATTCTTCAGACATTCTAAAAGGATGTGAAATTCTTTAAATATTTAAAAAGGATTACAAAAACTCCCTAGTAAGTTTTGAGTAAATATATAATTTCAATTTGTAACACTCAAATGTAACATTCCAAAAAAACTATTTATTATACTTTTTCCAAACGTAATATTTTAATGAAACACTCCAAAAAAACTCATTAGTGTAACACTTTAACGTAACCCACAAAAAAATTCTTAGTGTACTTTTTCCAAATATAATATTCCAATGAAACATTCTAATGTAATACTCAAAAAAAAAAATGTGAGATTCTTCAAACCATTCCAAAAGGGTGTAGGATTCTTCAAACCATTCCAAAATGATTACAAAAATTAATTAGTAAGTTTTGGATAAATATATAATTTCAAACTGTGAGTGTTACATTTGAAAAAAAGTACACTAAGTAGTTGTGGGGATATATTTTCTGAGTACCAACACGTAGCCAAGGTGACGCTGACGCGTCAGCCGAGGTACCACGTGTCCTGGTCGTGACGCCGATGTGATCTCGGATAGGCTGAGGTTATCTCCAAAGATATCGGAATCCGGGATAAGCGGATAAGGGACAAGAGTCCTAGAATGAGGAAGGACTTCAACCTGGATAAGGATAAAGCTCTTAGGGAGTGTATCTTAATTTATTGAAGAGTCTAGGATAAGCACTAAGCTAAAGTCCATTGAAGCAAGGCTTCTATTGGGACTAAGATTAAGTTAACTATAAAAGAAATGCACCTCCATGGGTCTAAAGTACACAATTTATATTCTGAACAGAGAGTTAAGCACTTGATTTATCTTTGAGAGATAGCTGACTTGATCGTCGGAGTGCCCCCGAATGGACGAACTACCGCCGAAATCTCTTCTTTCTGTTGCAGGTCAATCAGGTGTCATCTATTCTGCCAGTGCTCTCCAGCTAAATACTGAGTTGGTAGTGTGGTCAGAAATTCACTCACACAATTTGGCACCGTCTGTGGAAAGAAAGGAGAATAGATTGCCAGTGACGGACAGAAGGATAAGATGGGGGGCAAAACCCCTGCTGGGAACGGTAAACACATAGACCCTAACATGGAGGAAGAAGGTTGTAACGAAGAGACTCAGAACCAGAATCACGGTAAGGAAGACGTCGGCCAGGAGGGCAACGTACCACAGAAGTCGGACCGAAGCGGGTATTACAATGAGAACGACCTCCAGGTATGGAAGGATAGATGCCTGCGAAGGGACGAAGAGGTAAAAGAGATGGCAAACAAATTGGCTGACCTTCAATTGGTCGTCAATTTTATGATGCAAAACAACGTCATGCAACCACCATTCCCGCTGCAGGACACGCCGATTCCAGCGGCCAATGCCCAGAAGAGAGGGCAGAAAACAATCCTTATAGCCCCCTAGCACACTAGGAGTGAAAGACACTCTCACCGGCCTTCAAGGGAGGTCGGGCAAAGAGAGTCGAGGAGGGAAGAGTCTTAAAGGACACATCGCACCAAGGAGGCAGACCCCAAGGAACATCGGCATGTTCAAAGGCAGGCGTTGTGCTTCGACACAACTAATGGAGAAAGGTCGAAGAGGGCTCACAACGAGGCCGGAAGTAGTGCACCAAAAAGGTTGAAATCAGGAGATAGCCGAGCTCCTAGGCGGACAAAGGAGGACTTAAGAGATTATCTCAAAAGGAAGCAACAAGATGCCGAGGTAACTCCCCTGTTAAACCGAAAACACCATTCTCGGTAGAGTTGGACAAATTTGAGGCCCCAAAAAGATTCAGTATGCCGAGGTTCCAGATATACGACGAAAAGTCGGACCCCAACTTTCACGTCGAATTATACCTGAACTCGATGGCACTATACACTGGGAACGAGCCGTTGCTCTGCAAGGTGTTCCCCACATCCTTCGGGGAGATTGCATCAGATTGGTTTCACAAATTGCCAAAGGGAAGTGTGAAGACCTGGAAAGGCCTGGCCGAGATGTTTGTGGCCAGATTCGTGACAAACAAACTACAGCCATTAAGGGTAGATGCTTTGATGGCTCTGAGAATCAGCAAGGATGAAGGCCTTAGGGCCTATGCAAAAAGGTACTATGAGGTGTTCAACCGAATACCCGAGTGCAACCAAGAGGTGGCGGTCGTATCTTTTAAGAACGGCCTAAAAGATGACTGTCCACTACGAAAGTCTTTAACAAAGACATTGCTAATAAGCATGGAAGAGCTCATGGCCAGAATTGAGAAGTATGCCAGAGCCGAGGAAGACACATCAGGAACTAAGGAGACAAAGCAAGAGATAGAAAACGGCTCGCCGAAGCGAGGCCAAGGTAACAACGGATCCAACAAGCAAGAGATAGGACTGAGGGCTGCACAGGCAGTCACAACTGTGTTCCGAATCCCAATTCACAAAGTCTTGGATAAAATTTGATCCCAGCCCTATTTCAGAGCGCCAGCTAGGGTGCCAGGAGAATTCATGGGAAGAAGCCTTGGTAAGCATTGTGCTTACCATAATGAGGATGGGCACCTGACTCAAGGTTGTAGAGCCTTGAAGACACACCTAGAAGACCTGGTGAGGCAAGGCCACTTAAGGGACCTTATAGATGAGGCCAGGACAAGGGAAGAACATGCAAGATTGCCTCAAGCACCAGCAGCTCCACCCCCTGCAGCACAACAACTGCATGCAGAAGGACCTCGGGTAATTAATGTAATTCACTCGAAAGTTAACGAAAACGAAATACGGGGGGAGACCTAGAAGGTAAAGCACTTGCAGCACGTGTGCCAGGTCGGGGAGAAACGACATCGGGCCGAGGAGTGCCAGGGACCAGTAGTGTCCTTTACTGATGCCGACCTTAAGATGGTACAACATCCACATAACGATGCCCTGGTAGTATCCCTCCAAGTTGGGGAGTGCCAGATAAAGCGCATCCTAATTGACCAAGGTAGCTCATATGACATCATGTATGTCAGGTGTTACAAGGAGCTTGGCCTTCACCTAGATGATATGGAGCAAAGCAATGACCCAATGGTCGGGTTCAATGCAACGCCGACGTGGCCATTGGGAGCAACAAGCTTGGAGGTGCAGGCTGGCACCAAGAAGATAAAGATAGAGTTCACCATAATCGATACACCCTTCCCTTACAATGTTATACTGGGAAGGCCATGGTTGCATGCAATGAGGGCTGTCCCCTCAATATTGTATCAACTATTGCGGTTCCTAACAGAGCATGGGATGGAGGATATCAGAGGAGATCAGCTGCAGGCAAAGAACTGCTCCATGGCAGCAATGAAATCCACCTGCAGCATACGAGAACCAGAAAAGGGCAGAGATCGAAGGCAAGGACATAAAGGTCCTAGAGGACGTCGGCAAGGAGCCAGCCGAGAAGAGTGAAGAAGCACTGAAGAAAATCCTCGTCTAGGAGGGAGATGAAGAACGCTTCTTCCTTCTCGGCTCGGGTTTAGCCGAAGAAGAGGAAATAGAGTTGGAGGCTTTCTTGAGAGCAAACATTGAGGTGTTTGCCTGGACACCTTACGAAATGCCTAGCATTGACCCTGAGGTCACTTGCCATAAACTGAACGTTGACAGGTCAGCCAAACTTGTAATCCAACGAGCAAGAAGACCGACATTGATGCACGTCGAGGCAGTGGAAGAGGAAGTAAACAGACTTCTGGAGGCCAGGGCCATTCGAGAGGTAGATTACCCGACATGGCTATCGAACACAGTGGTGGTAAAGAAAAAGAATGGTAAATGGAGGGTCTGCGTGGACTTTACCAGCCTAAACAAGGCCTGTCCCAAAGACAGTTTTCCTTTACCCAAGATTGACCAACTAGTAGATGCCACTTCAGGGCATGGAAGAATGAGCTTCCTGGATGCCTACAGGGGGTACCATCAGATAGCCATGTACCCCCCAAATGAGGAGAAGAATGCGTTTATCAGCCCAAAAGGGCTATATTGCTACAGAGTGATGCCTTTTGGGTTGAAAAACGCAGGATCAACCTACCAAAGGTTGGTAACCAAGATGTTCAGACACCTAATTGGCTGAACAGTTGAAGTTTACATCGATGATATGGTCGTGAAGACTAAGGAACCTGCAAGTCATTTGGCCGACCTAAAAGCAGTCTTTGATATCCTTAAAACATATTGGCTCCGACTCAATGCATCGAAGTGTGCATTTGGAGTTGGATCTGGTAAGTTCTTGGGATACCTGGTGACCATAAGGGGCATTGAGGCCAGCCTAGATCAGATTAAGGCCATCCTTGAGTTGAAGAGCCCGACGTCGGCAAAACAGGTGCAGATGTTGACTGGAAGGGCTGCAGCCTTGAACAGGTTCCTAAGTAGGAGCTCTGACAAATGCAAACCTTTCTTCAACTTGGTGAAGAAGGCCATAGACTTCTTATGGACAGAGGAGTGCGAAGTCGCTCTGGCCGACTTAAAGAAGTATTTGACCACGGCTCCAGTACTCCAAAATCCAGAACCTGAAGAGGAGTTGTTCCTATACTCAGCAGTTTTAGAGCACGCGGTAATCGCATTGGTAATCCGAGAAGAAAAAAGAGAACAAAAGGCTGTTTACTATGTAAGAAAAACCCTGGCTGATACAGAAACCAGGTATTTACCCCTAGAGAAGTTGGCACTAGCATTAGTAATGGCTTCAAAGAAGCTAAACCAGTACTTTTAAGCCCATAAAATTGTGGTGCTAATTGAACATCCCTTGAAGTCCCTGCTGCAGCTAGGGATGGCAATGGATAACCTACCCTGTGGGTATCCATGGAGACCCAACCCAAATACATGGGTTTCCCCTTTTTTTCTTATCCATTGGGTAGGGTAAGTGATATTCTTTAAATATCCATAGGGGATGGGTTGGGGATGGGTACCCACTAATTTCCCCATATGTTTTTTTTTTTTTTTTTTTTAAGATTCACAACGAAAACTAAATATACATTCAATTTTTTTTTCTTTTATTTATTTATTTATTTTTTCAGGTTCACAACCAATTTTTTTTTTTTTTTTTTTTTTTTTTTTTTTTTTTTTTTTTTTTAAGATCCACAACCAAAGCTAAATATACATCTAATTTTTATTTTTATTTTTAAGGTTCACAACCATTTTTTTTTTAATTTTTAAGATTCATAACCAAAATTAAATATACATTCAATCTTTTTTCTTTTGTTTTTCTTTTAATTTTTTTTTAAGGTTTAAGGTTCACAATTTTTTTTTTTTTTTTTTAAGATTCACAACCAAAGCTAAATATACATTCAATCTTATTTTATTTTATTTGGCTCAACAATAAAATCAAATACACATTAATTAACATTGTCATATTATTCTTGTCAAATTTTATGCATATCTAGAATTTTTTAAATTTATTTAAAAAAATTAAGGACACTGTCTAGTGCAGGTTTCGGTTTGCTTTTCTATGTTATTTTATTTTGTTATGTATTGTAATTTTCAGAATGGTTTGCTTGTTCTGAAATTTCAATTAACGAGTATGAATCTATTTGTTTTATGTTATCACACAATTTATACAACATATATATATATATATATATATTTGAAAATAAGGAAATTGTAGAGAATCAAAACAAACATGAGTCGTGATTGGTTAGAAAGGATGGGTACAAAGATTTATTTGCTGGAAAAACAAAAAGGGGATACAAAGTCTTACTAAATAATTTTTTTTTTAAAATAAAAGAATTTTTCTTAGTTATGAACAGATTTAACTGAAATCAGCTTGTTTCCCAATGTTATGCTTCATTTATTTAGATAGAAAATATTTTAATAAAAAATACTTTTTATAAAAAAAATTAAAAATATATATTTTTTATATTTGGTGGTGGTGGTGATGGAACGAAGGTGAAAGTAGAGATTGTGACATAGTGGTGGGGTGATGGCGGCAGTGATGATGGTAGTGGCTATGGTGATGGTAGTGTGACAGTGAAGGTGAGAATAATGGTGATGGTGTTGTGAAATTAGTAAAAATTTAATTGAAAAAAACATTTTTTGTTTTTTAAAAGTAACAAACAACAAACTTCGTGGGGGACTAAAGGAATAAGATGGAGGATGGATTGGGTGTGGTAAGGCATAGATATCTTAAAATGAATGGTTCAGATTTGTTAAAGGTATAATTAGATTTTGGATAAATTAAAATGAATGGTTCAAATTTGCTAAGAGAAAGATGGTTTAATGTCTAAAATATCCGTGGCTAAGAGATCAATAAACAATTCCTTATTTATGCCCTGATGCAATTTAATATGGGTCTTATAACACTTTCTTAAAACAGGTTCTTTCACATTTTGTTTTTTCAAACAGGCTCTTATAACATTGTAATCAGGTTCTTGTAACATGTAGAGGAGAGAGAGAGATGGTTGTAATTTTTTTTTAATCTTTCACGTTCTTCCACATTTTTTTTTTCAATTACTAAAATTTATTTGATTGTCTCAAAATTATATATTTGATTATTATAAAACAAAATTTTTAATTAATTAATTAATGTGTATTTGATTTTGTTGTTGAACCAAATAAAATAAAATAAGATTAAATGTATATTTAGTTTTTGTTGTGAACCTTAAAAAAAATAAAAAATAAAATAAAAAAATAAGTTGTTAACATTAAATATATTAAAAAAGAAAGAAAAAAGATTAAAGGTATATTTAGATAAAACCTTTATAAAAAAGAAAAGAGAAGGTTGTTAACATTAAATATATTAAAAAAGAAAGAAAAAATATTGAAGTTATATTTAACTTTTGTTGTGAACCTTAAAAAAAAAAAATTGTTAACATTAAATATATTAAAAAAGAAAGAAAAAAGATTGAAGGTATATTTAGTTTTTGTTGTGAACCTTAAAAAATAAAATAAAATAAAATAAAATAAAATTGTTAACATTAAATATATTAAAAAAGAAAGAAAAAAGATTGAAGGTATATTTAGTTTTTGTTGTGAACCTTAAAAAAAAAAAAAAAAAAAAAAAGTGGTTGTTAACATTAAATATAAAAAATAAAAATGGGGATTAAAGTGGGTGGGGGAAAATCCATACCCATTAAGAAATGGGGAGGGTGGTACCCATGGGGAATGAGGAATGGGGAATGGAGAAAATTTATTATAGGGGAATGGGGATGGGGAATTAATATCCACCCCATTGCCCCCCATTGCCATCCCTAGCTGCAGCAGAGAGATCTGACAGACAGAATAGCCAGGTGAGCACTGGCCTTGGGTCAGTATGACCAAGAGTACAGACCCAGAACAGCAATCAAAGGCCAAGTCTTGGCCGACTTTGTGGCCGAGTTCACGCCAAGAGCCATGTTACATCGGGCTCCATTGAGCCGAGGTGAACGATGTCCAAGCAAACAAAAATGAGCCCAGCCAAGGGCAACAGAACAAAGGAAAGAAGAAAAACTCAGACCCTGCAGCATTTACATCGGCGACTCCTTTCGACTGTTTGTTGACGGAAGTTCAAACCGCTAAGGAGCGGGGACAGGAGTAGTACTGGTATCTCCAGATGGACAGATATTAGAACAGTCCATTCGTTGGGGTTCAAGGCCTCAAACAATGAAGCAGAGTACGAAGCACTGATTGCTGGACTGAAACTGGCAGTAGCAGTAGAAGCAGATGAGGTAATTATCTTCTGTGACTCTCAACTTATAGTCAACCAGGCAACATGCGAGTTCGCAACCCGAGATGAACGTATGTTAGTATACGCAAATGAAGTAGGCAGGTTGGTGGCCTTGTTTCAGAATTGCCGACTACAACAGGTTAACTGAGATGACAACAGTCACGCCGATGCCCTGACCAACCTGGCCAGTGCAATACAACCTGGAAAAGCAAGGACAATAATGGTTGACTACTTGTCGGGCCCAAGTATCGAACCACTGACCACGGAGTGTGAAGCAATGTGTGTGGACATGGGACCAAGCTGGATGGATGTAATTGTAGCATTCCTGAAAGAAGGAAAGCTTCCAGATGACCACAAAGAGGCACACAAGATCAGATTGAAGTCGGCAAGATTCAGTCTGACAACAGAGGGACATCTCTACAAAAGATCCTTCACTGGACCCCTTTTAAGGTGTGTATATCCTTTACAAGTTGAAGATTTTTTATATAAAATACATGAAGAAATTTATGGAAGCCACGCTGGAGGCAGATCACTTGCTTATAGGGACATTACCCAGAGGTATTGGTGGCCTTACATGTAGAAAGATGCAGAAGACTATGTCAAGAAATGTGAAAAGCGCCAAAGGTTTGCACCTTTGATGCACCAACCCGCAGAAAACCTGAACCCTGTATCCAGTCCTTGGCCGTTTGCCCAATAGGGCATGGATCTTGTTGGACAACTGCCCCAAGTAACTAGACAGAGGAAGTACCTGCTGGTGGCAACAGATTACATCACCAAGTGGATAGAAGCTGAGCCCCTTGCCAAGATTCGAGATGTGGATGTGAAAAGCTTCATATGGAAGAACATCATCACCCGGTTTGGATTCCAAGAGCAATAGTTGCAGATAATGGAACACAGTTTGACAGTAAACTAATCAAGAACATCATCACCCGGTTGGATTCCAAGAGCAATAGGTGCCATCTATTCTGCCAGTGCTCTCCAGCTGAATACTGAGTTGGCAGTGTGGTCAGAAATTCACTCACACAATAGTTTTTTAGTGTTTTTATGTGTATTACATTGGAGTATTATGTTTAAGATTACATTAATTAGAGTGTTATATTTAAAAAAAGTATATTAAAGAGTTTTTTTGTGTGTTACATTGGAGTGTGTTACATTGAAGTATTATATTTGAAAAAAGTTCAGAGTGTTACGTTGTAACGTTTAGAAAAAGTATACTAAGAAGTTTTTTAGAGTGTTACATTGGAGTGTTACGTTATTTAAGTGTTACGTTCTTATTCGTAATGTGAGATTTATTTCAAAATGAGAAAAATTCTAAAAACTCTATAGTGCGGATTGTCCAAATGTGTAATTTTACATTTGGAGAAACTCGCTTTTATCCTTTAAAAATTAAACTCAAACGTGTAAGTGAGTACTCTTTTATGTAATTTCCACTTTGATGGGACCTTTGGGTTCATAAGAAAAAAAAGAGAGGATTAAACAGTTCGCAAGATTACATTTTGAGATTTATTGGTACTTCACTCTTATTTTTTCATTAAATTAAACGTTTAGAAAGAACTATCTTATTGAATTCAATGTTTGATCAGAATGTTATGAAGAAAAATAAATGCTTAATAGATTATTTTATCCTTCTCAATTGTTTACTAAATAATAGCAATACTAAATTTGTCTTTCATATTTTAATTTTTTTGGCTAGATTAAATAAAAAATTATTTTATTTTAATTTAAAAATTAAATAAAATTTATTTTTTAAAATAAATAAATAAAATAAATTAATTTATTTAAAAAAATAATAAATAATAAATAATGAAATTAAATAAAAATGAATAAAAGTTAAATAATAAAATTAAATAAAATATCAACAAAAATTTAAAATAAAACATTTATAAAAAAAATTATTTAAAAAATTAAATAAATAAAAATCAATAAAAAATAAATTTATTTATTTATTTTATTTTATTTTCGAGATTTTTATATTTTATTTTATTTTACTAAATACAATACATAATGAAATTAAATATTTGGAGGGCAAATGTATGATTTTAAAACTTAATCCCATAGGATTTCAGTCCCAGCATTTCTATCCCACATCTCCTTAGGATAAAATAGTCTAACATATATGGAATTCATAGTCCGATGGGACACTTAATCCAATATAGAAATTCTCAATCAAACAATGAATTTCATAATAGATTGGACATGGAGTCCAATCTCCCCTCCCATCCATCAAAATAAACACCCATTTTGTGTAAATGGTAAGTTTGGGAATTCAAAATTGGTGGAGAATTCCCTCCAGTCCAGGGCTGTTTAGCCCCGTGGGGTCTGCTACGGGTTTCGTTTCAATAATTTGTATTGTTAATTTTGTTGGATATTTCGTATATTTCATTCCAAAAAAAATTTAGGTCAATTCGATAACTGTAACTTATTCAATTTATTATTTTTGTCAAAAAAAAATGTATGGTTTATTTTTTAAAAACACAATTATCGTCCATTTTTTTAGTGAAAAGCACAGTAAATTGAACAAATTACAGTTATTGGATTAACCTAATTTTTTTTTTGTAATGAAATATACAAAATACTTAACAAAATAAATGGTTCGAATTATCAAAACGGGATCCATAATAACTCCCATAGACCCAAACAACCCCTCTAGTATAGATTTTTGAGCTCAAATTTGTGCTCAAATTGAATGAATGTTTGTATAAAATAAATCTGAATCACATATTAATATTTTATTTTGGGTAAAATTTCTAAACTTTTACTCTATTTAGTTTTGAGTTTTTAAAAGATAAATTTATTTATAAATTCCATTTAAAAGACTTATAAGTTAATAAATTCACATACTATTCTTGTGTTTCATTTAATTCTATACACTTGAACTTATATTCCAATAGATCTTTTTTCTCATATTAAAAGTATTATGTAGACTATTTTATCCTTACAGACTTTGATTATAATATATGTGGAGACATAATTTTTGAATGACAACACGTGGCTGAGGTGTTACCGAAGTGCCAGCCGAGGTGCCACGTGTCCTGGTCATGACGCCGAGATCATCTCGACCAGGTCGAGTTTATCTGCGAAGATACCGGAATCTGAGATATGTGGATAAGGGACAAGAGTCCTAGAATGAGAGAGGACTTCAGTTTGGATAAAGATAAGACTCTTAGAGAGTTTATCCCAATCCTACTGAGAGTCCAAAATTAGCAGTAATCCTAAGTCCATTGAAGCTAGGCTTCTATTGGGACTAGGTTTGTGTTGACTATAAAAGAGAAATACCCTCATGGGTCTAAGGTATGCTTTTTATGCTATGAATAGTGAGTTAAACACTTTTGCTATCTTTGAGAGATAACTGACGTGATCGTCGGAGTGCCCCCGGGTGGATGAACCACTGTCGGAATCTCTTCTTTTTGTGACAGGTTGTTCGAGCTTAATCTATTCTGCTAGTGTTCTTCAGCTGAATGCTTGATTGATAGTGTGGTCGGAAATTGACACCCACAATTTGACGCCGTCTGTGTGAAAGAAAGGAGAATAGATGGCCAACGACGGACAAAAAGAGAAGGTTGAGGATGACACCCCTACTGAGAGTGGGAAATATATTAACCATGACGTCGAAGAAGACAACTACAACGAAGAGACTCGTGATAAGAATCACGGAGGAAAGGAAGTCGGCCAGGAGGGCGGCGTACCGAAGAAATCGGACCAGAGCGGGTATTATAACGAGGACGACCTCCAGGTATGGAAAGATAGATGCCTGCGGAGGGACAATGAGATGAAGGGAATGGCGGACAAATTGGCGGACCTGCAAACGGTCGTCAATTACATGATGCAGAACAACGTCATGCAGCCACTGTTCCCACTACAAGATACGCCGAATCCAGCGGCCAAGAAAGATGCCCAGAAAGGGGGGCAGAAAACGGTTCCTGCAATTCCTCAACATGGCGGGACCAAGGGACATTCTCACCAGCCTTCGTGGGAGGTCGGGCATAGAGAATCCCAGAAGACACGTCGAATCAAAGAGGGCTGGAGAATGATGCTTGGGAGTTGGAATTTACGTGTAATAACCCGACTCTCGTATATGATTATGGTATCTTTTTAGTCCTCTATTCTGTGCTGTTGAATGCTATTTGTGGAAGTCTATGTGGAATTACATTTAATTCAGTGAATCTTGGAAATAGGGTTTCCTATCTGTTTAATAAGAAAATTATCTGTCACACTTAAGATTTTTAAATTAGAAATTGAGAGCCTTAGAAGCTTGATAATCCGAAATTGACTTCACATTTAAGATCAGCGTAATTTTTAAGTAATAATAAGCATTTTTGTCGGAATTTGATTTGGAATGATTAAACGATTAAATTTTGTCCTATTCACCATATATATATATATATATATATTTATATAAGTCCCTTTGATCTTGTGGCATGGAATAACTTTTACCTCAAATATCTCTTGAGTGAAATTGGGAGAGGAAAGTTAGAGAGGAAGAGGGAAACTTCTTCAAGGGAGAAATTGAGGGATTTAGAAGGGTTAGAGGAATTTTAACTCAAGGTCATAACCTGAGAGGAACAAGCACTCCGCTTTAGCACTGTGAGTAATAGTACTATAGATGTACATTATTTACTGTTAATATTATTATTATTAACATTTTGTTCTCCGTGAGCAATTATGTCGACATGTATGTAGATTGGGAATTGATGTGCGTTCATGTAAGCATTGAAAGATTTGGCATACATCGATATGACTCTAAAACGATTCTACATTTCGACTATGGTCAATGCTTACTGGTAATGAGCTATAACTTATAAATCATCTGTGAATCTGCATAAGAATTGCATACAATCTAAAGATGTCGTGGATAAACTCCGCTTACCAGGATTATGATATTTGGAATGGGAATTGATACCTTGAATATCCTATCAAGGACCCCTACCATCTGTTTAGTTCAGTATATGAATTATCGAAAGGAATGATCAGATAAAACTACAAGTTGCTTTATACGATAATGACCATTGTGACCAAAATATCGGGTTGACTTAAGGATGTCTTAACTTGATGGAAGACGTGAATGTTAATAACGTTGTTATGTGATTCACGCTGTGATGCGAATTATTCTGTCCCTACAGATAGAATTGTAATGGCACATGTGCAATATGTGGGATCCGCTCTACTTATTGCTAATGATTATCTTTAGTGTTCTGTTAAATGTAAACTGATTACGTTAACTCATGAAAATGATTGGGTGAATCTGTCTGCCTCTGTATAACTTTGATACTAGTCTGTTTTGATGATAACATGGTTATTCTGTTTTGTGGTTGTTTAGTCTATACCATAACACGATGAGACCTATTGATTTCTGGTATGGAACAAAGTACTGTACGGAACTAAGTGCTACACTTTGGTGGGAGCCACCTCTAGAATCCGTACGAGCCATCTCTTGAATCCATACATATATGAACTGGGCTTAAAGCCGTTTTGTTATTTCTGGGCCGATGGTCGTTTTGTTATTTCTGGGCCGATGGCTGTTCTGTTATTTCTGTTCCGATGGCCGTTCTGTTATTTCTGGGCCGATGGTCGTTCTGTTCCGATGAGGCTTAAGACCGTTCTGTATATTACTGGGCTTAAAACCACTCTATTAAGGAAATTGGGCCCATGGTCGTTCTAGAAATGATTATAGAATGTAATTGATCACATGCCTCTACAGTTACATGCTTTGTTATTTATATTGTTTAAGCTAACCATTACATTATTTATGTACTATTATTCACTGAGTTTTACTCACTCTGTATTTTATCTGTTTCTGTAGGTAATCAACCGAGAGGCCAGCCCTAACCCTTAAGGCTTGTCTCTCTCTTGTCAACCTCCGTGTGTCAACCGCCGTGTGTCCAAGCACTTAAGATAAAACCCGTGCGTCTTGTAAAGTTTTACTAGGTTTTGGCTCATATCTTGATTGTCTACCTATGGTTGAATGTATTTAACCCCTTCTTCTTTAATACTTTTGTATGATTGTAAGTGACTGTAACAGAAGCTCGGGTGTATGTCTCCTGTGTATTACCTATTTAACACTATGTTTGCGGTCCTGGCATGGTAGTAGTAGCTCAATGGATGATGCTTTATGTTCTTTTATATTATTAATGCTTCCGTTCAGGCCCCGTACATTACGTATATCAGGTTAAGTGTCTGTTTCTGAATAAGTCATGCCCGAAACTTTTTGGGGCGGGTTTGGGATGTGACATTACAAGCTAAGGTTGGTTTAACACTTGTTGAAATTTTAAGAAAAATTTACAAGTTGAAGTTAAACCGAGGACATGTTTAACACTTGTTGAAATTTTAAAAATTTACAAGTTGAAATTAAACCGAGGTCATGTTTAACACTTGTTGAAATTTTAAAAATTTACAAGTTGAAGTTAAACCGGGGACATGTTTAACACTTGTTAAAATTTTAAAAATTTATAAGTTGAAGTTAAACCGAGATCATGATTAACACTTGTTGAAATTTTAAAAATTTACAAGTTGAAGTTAAACCGAGGTCATATTTAACACTTGTTGAAATTTTAAGAAAAATTTACAAGTTGAAGTTAAACCGAGGTCATGTTTAACACTTGTTGAAATTTTAAGAAAAATTTACAAGCTGAAGTTAAACCGGGGTCATGATTAAAGAAAGAAATGATATAGGTTCCATCACCTCAGGATGCCGAGGTAATAGAACCTAGGGGACAGTTGTGGGGACATAATTTTTGAATGACAACACGTGGCCGAGGTGTCACCGAAGTGCCAGTCGAGGTGCTACGTGTCCTGGTCATGACGCCAAGATCATCTCGGCTAGGCCGAGATCATCTGTGAAGATACCAGAATTCGGGATAAGCGGATAAAGGACAAGAGTCCTAGAATGAGAGAGGACTTCAACTTGGGTAAAAGTAAGACTCTTAGAAAGTTTATCCCAATCCTACTGGGAGTCCAAGATTAGCAGTAATCCTAAGTCTATTGAAGCTAGGCTTCTATTGGGACTAGGTTTGTGTTGGCTATAAAAGAGAGGCACCCACATAGGTCTAAGGTATGCTTTTTATGCTCTGAATAGTGAGTTAAGCACTTTTGCTATCTTTGAGAGATAACTGACTTGATCATCGGAGTGCCCCCAGGTGGATGAACCACCGCCAGAATCTCTTTTTTTTGTGACAGGTTGTTCGGGCTTAATCTATTCTGCCAGTGTTCTCCAGCTGAATGCTTGATTGACAGTGTGGTTAGAAATTGACACACACAATATATATATATATATATATATATTATACCATATATCTAGGAGAGAGAAAATCATTTATTAGATATATTTCATTTATGATATATTTAAAATATTGTCTATAAATATAGAAGATTATTATCCTTAATATTTTCTTTGCTTCGATGTGAGGAGTTTCACTTTATCAAAGATCTTTCTTTGTCATTATTTTACAACAAGCTTTTTCCATAAAAGGACATTTAGAAGAAAATGTTAGTTGTACGTGTATACCGATGATAAAGATGATGATAGACTCGTAATAGAGATGATGGTAAACCAGCAATGAACAATTGTTTTTTGCCATTCTTATACATAAATTGTAGTCACTTTGACGATATTGTGTAATCATTGATTCTATGTAGTTTATTCACTGGTATTATGGCGATACATATTTTTCAAAAAAAGTGTGTCAATATATATAAACTATTTGATAATTTTTTATTTATTGTTTGATGATTTGTTGTACATTGTTTGTTACTATGCTTGTTAATTGAACAATCATTTTTATTGTCAATGAACCATCGAAATAGTTGATTTTTAATTTTTGTAATTTTGTTTCATATTTTCATGCTATAATGTGAATGTTCACATTGATATAAGTTTAGTTTTTCTAAAACTAGTTGTATTTTAATTGTAATATGTGAATATTCACAATATATTTTGGTATAAATTTTATTTTTTTTAAAGGTTAGCTGTATGTTTGTTGCTTTTGTTACTACGCTTGTTGGCTGAATAATCATTTTTGTTACCATTGAACAATCGAAATAATTGATTTTCACTTTTTTCAATTTTATTTTATGTTTTACGTTGCAGTGTAAATATTCACATTGGTATGAGTTTAGTTTTTTTAACGGTAGTTGTATATTAATTGTAAACTGTTAATATTCACATTGTCTTTTGGTATGAGTTTTAGTTTTTGAAGATTAGTTGTATGTTTGTTATTTATTGTGAATATTCACATTGTACTTTGGTATGCATTTTGATTTTTTTAAAGTTAATTGTATATTTATTTTTCCTTGTGAACATTCACATTACATTTTGATTGTCATTTAAATTTTTCGTTGCATTATTTTTAAATTTCCGCATTATAAAAAAATGTGAAAGTAGAATATTTATTAGCTTTCATGAATTTAAAAGTGTAAGATTTTAAATAGGATATTTATTCATTATTTTCTCCTAATATATAAATTCTAATTCAAATGGGGTAAGTATGCAAAGTAGAGTGATTTTCTCCTAAAAAATAGATTTTAGTTTCTATTTTTTGTGCTAAATTTAAAGTTGGGTTTTTTTTTTTTTTTTTTTGGTTCTTTTGAATAGTTGTAGGACTAAATGGGTTATTAGAAATGAACTTAGGGGTATTTGATAATATAATTCAACACTTAAAACTAAATGTGTTAATTGATAATCAATTAAGTCTGTTTGATAATTACAATTGATATCACTTAAAATTTTAAGTGTTTCTTAAAATGTATGTTAAAAGTTAAGAAAAAATAAAGTTATATTAAACTTACTTAATTCTCACTAAATATATAAATACTAAATATAAATATCAATATACATTATTATAAACTTACCACTACTACCACTACCGCTAATACTACTACCACCACCACCACCACCACCACTATCACTACCGCTATCACTACCTCCACCACCACCAAGCCACCGCTGCCACCACTACCACCACCATCGCTACTACTACCATCATCACTACCACTACCACCACCCCTTGCCATAGCAGTAGCACCACCACCACCCCATGCGATGCCACCGCTGCCACCGCTACTGCTATACCACGACCTTCATCACCATTATATTACCATAAGCACTATCATCATTTTATTACTACTGCCATCACCACCACCATCACCATCACCACCACCATCATACCATCACCACCAGTATTACAATATAAAACTTGAAATATACAATTTGAAAATAATTTTTTTTAAATTTTACTCTTATACATATCAAATAACTTATTTTTACTTCAACACTTAAATTTTTATCAAACAGTTTTTCAACTTAAAAAATTCAACATTCAGTTTTTAATACTTAGTTTTCAGTTTTCAATTTTATCAAACACCATCTTGGTATATAAGTATTAGAAATAGGATTTTGAAAAAATCTCCCTTTCTAAAAATAAGTTTTGAGCTTTTTATTTTCACGTTTTATTGTCTTTAGTAATTGTTTTTCATATTGTAGCCATTTTTATTTTGTATTTGTTAGATGTACTTAATCTAAATATACTTAAGAAATAAAATATTTGTAAAGAAATCTAAAATGAATGTAATGAAATTTTATATTTTTGTATTTATGAATTTGGAAAGAATTTTTCACGAATTTTATATTTTTTAAGTATATGCAGATTATGTAATTTTTTTTAATAGATTAATATTTTTTTTCATATTCACATCTCAATACGAGAGAACCTGATGGGACTGCGGGATCCACCATAGGTCTTATTTTGATGATTTGAACTATTCATTTTATAATGTTCTCAATGTATATTATTCATAAAAAAAATTAGTTAGATCCAATAATCGTAATATTTTCATTTTATCGTATTGATTTTTGAAAAAATGTACGAAAAATATATTTTCGAAAATAAACTATCTATTTTTTTTTAGATACAAACATTATAAAATGAAAAAATTAATATTTATTAAATCAATCTATTTATTTTTTTATAAATTATATATTAAAAATTTTATAAAATAAACCATTCAAATTATCGACTTAGTGTCAGTCCTGCGCAGGCCTAGCCCTGAGGGCAGGCAAAAAAGGCCTGCGCCTTGGGCCCTCAAATTTGGGCTGAAATAGGAGTCCTCAAATGTAATTTTGTATTTTAGATATTAAAAAAAAAGGGGCCCAAATACTATAGGCCCAATTGAACATAGGGCCAAAAAATAAAAGAAAAATAAACACAATCCATAGACCTTAAGAGCTGCAACCTGTTACGCCAAACTAAACTAAAAATAAATAAAATAAAAAAAAATTAATTTAGTTAAATAAACACAAACAAACAAAAAAAGAAAGAAAACACACCATCACATTAGTATTTTGCAAGCTTCATTAGTAATTTTGCAGCTAAAAATGTGAGAAAAGTAATTTTTATGTGATAGTCGGTTCAATTGTAAACTGGATATTGCTAAACTATAAAGTAACAAGACCAGATTTTTATTTTTTTGAGTATTTGTAATGATTGCTTCCTATTTTAACATATAAAAGTAAATTTTTGTTTATAATTTTAATGATTATATGTGCAAGTAAATTTTTTTGTAATTACAAACAGTGACAGAGTCAAGAAATTAAATTAGAGGGGGCACTTATTAATTATAACATTGAAAATTTTTACAAAAATATTTCACATAAATTTTTACGATTGACTTCAAGAACGATAAATATATACATATATATATTATTTGTAATTAATATATCATGGACAATATATAAAAAAAAAGTCATAGATATAAGTTTTAAAATAAATTATATAATGACAAAATAATTTTTTATACAAAATTTTAATAAAAATTTAATATAATAGTAATACTACGTCATCATTGACATATGATATCACCAATTAATAGTAAAGAAACACATAGAGGATGAATTCCACATGTCAAATGTAACTAACAATTTAATAAATTTCAAATTTTCATTGAGATTAATTATAATTGTATGTCAATAATGATAAACATCACCATTATATTAAATTTTTCATAGATAAAAATATGACTTATCATAATATCTTTATTTTCAATAAAAAAATAATTATTATTATTCTCATAATTTAAAAAATGTCATTAATATTTCACTCTAAATAATATTTTATAATTTTTTATTTAAAATATTTTTTTTATATTTATAAAAAAAATTATTCCCAAACCCAAGGAGACGTGACCTCCTAAACCAGCTGTGACTCCACCAATGACTACAAATAAATAAAAATATTATTATAACTTATCATTTTATTTATAAATTATTTTCTTTCCAGCATGAGAAAGAATCCATTTTCAAAATTCACTTTTAACTCCTTAAATCTCAGTGCTGGGCCGGCCCTGCCCTGCACAACCCTCAAATTTGGAAACGTGAGCATAATATTTCATAAATAAAGAAAACTGTGTAAATTGTGGACGGTGATATGATAAGATAGGAAGCAAAAGGACTTGTGATAAGATAGGAATAAAAAGCAAGCAAAAGGACTTGTGATACGATACGAATAAAAAGCAAGCAAAAGGACTTGAGAGAGAGAGAGAGAGAGGTTGACCCCTAAAAGAGAGCCATATGGATGTCTTGCGGCTGCTTTGGCTGCAAATTGAAGTCGGCAGCTTGATTTTATTTTTTATTTTTGAGTTTGTATAAAGATATTTTGAGGGGATGATTAAAAATTATTTTTTAATTTTTTTTAAATTTTTTTATAAGAGAAGAGAATAAATTAAAAATTAAATAGTGACATTTAATCTACTTTTCAAAATGACCCACAAAATGTATACAAGCAAGCATCCCCCAGAGTGAGAGTGATGGTTGGTTGGAAATTAGAGTTTTCTTAGTGATAGTTTTTATAGTTTTTAATTACAGAAATTATTAATTTTTTGTTTTGACTTTTTAATTAATGTAATATATTTTCAAACAAAGCTTAAGATAAAGTAAGACTTCTCTCCCATTCATTTTATGAACGAGATGGGAAAGTTCATATTTTGTGAGCTCGCTAAACACACAATAATATTATTCGGTGATTTGGAATGTTTTAAATAAGTATACTTTTTGAATTTTTATGAAATATAAGTTGGGTATGGGTTATGTTTGAAGTGATGTAGTAGAGAAGTGATGTGACTTAAATAAGATGATGTGATTTAAATAGGATAGTGACTTTTTAACTTTTTTACTATATGCCTAACAAAGTATGAATGATTTATCTGGTTGAATTTGTCAAATAAATTTTTTATTTAAAATATCAATTTAATTGGATATTAGTATTCACATTATCAGATTATATGATTATGCAAAAAAAAAAAAAAAAAAAAAAAAAAAGATAGATAGATAGTCTTGTGATATAAGTATATAATTATTAGTATTCGATCAATTTAATTTTTCACATTAATGATCTGATCGACATAGGTTATAAAATTATCAGATCGATTTAATTTTTTTCCCCCATATACTATGTATGGAAGAATCTGAAAAATAAGCACTTCATAAAATAAATTATTCAAATTATCAAAATAGTATCGAGATAAATTCTAATATGTTTCTTAAATTCAAATTTAAATTGCAAAAAAAATACAATCCTAATGAAAATTGGGAGATTTGGTGATAGCCCCCTCACTATCTAATTTGTCTTTCAAAATGATAAGAATTATATAAGTACTTTCAAAACCTCCTAATATTTTCAAACTTGTTTCTTTTACCATATTACCCTCATAAAATTTTACTCTGTATGAAAGTAAAATTTTACACTGTATAAAAGTAAAATTTTACACTCTGAAACTAAAAGTAAAATTTTACTCTGTATAAAAGTAAAATTTTACTCTGAAAAACGAGTAAACTGTGAGACTTTGAAGCTAAAAGTAAAATTTTACTCTGTATAAAAGTAAAATTTTACTCTGAAAAACTAGTAAAATGTTAGACTCTACACAAAAGTAAAATTTTACTCTGTATAAAAGTAAAATTTTACTCTGGTTCTGTCAAATGAAAAAACAGAATAATAGAACCAGAGTAAAATTTTACTCTGGTTCTATCAAATGAAATTTGATAAAAAACAACAAAAATAAATCAAAAACAAAACAAACAAAAACAAAACAAATTAATCAACAAATCAACATATCTAATTGAGAAGAAAAACTTTTAAAACTCGATCAACAATCACAAATCTCAATGAAAAGAATACATATGTTCAACAACACTCATATATATATATATATATATATATATTCTCAAAATCTTGAATGAGGAATGTAACCATGATGGTGATAAAACCTAGACAATATTTAATAGAATTAAAATTCTTCTTCTTCGAATTCTCTCTCTATGATAGCAACGACGGCTATGATGATTCCATGGGGACGAGATGTGGCGGTTCTTCTTGCGGGATCTAGTGGTTACTGGAATTACAGGCACGAGGTGATCACGCTTTTCAACTAATCTGAGCTTAATTATCTAGGAAAAAAAAATTATTTGATTAGAGTGACTATCTTAATTTTTGTGTGTTTATTACTGATTCTATACAAACCTAAACAATTGAACAGAAATGTATATATATATATACAAATGGAATTGAACATATCAACCACATTAATTAAGGTTTTGGTACAAGAACAGAGCCTACTGACCAATATCAATTCTAATCAGCACAATCAATCATTTATGAGTGTGTATATACACATACACACATATGCACACGAAATCATAATTCTTGAACGTAAAAATGAGTAATATGATCAAATGTTAATTGAAATTCAAGATCAATTAACAAGAATAGAGATCGCGAAGTTACCAAAATTGTCAAGAAATAGAGCTTCAGATCTGGAAGGGAATCATCATAGCCATCGTTGTTATCATCGCCGGAGAAGAATCTGGAAGTTTTCGAGAGAATCAATTAACAAGAACAGAGATCGCGAATTCGTCGGAAATACTTGCCGGAGATTTTGACTGCGAAAGGAAATCTAGCCAAAATCCAGGAGAGAAGCTAAAGCGAAGTTGCAATCCAGGAATATCTCGAGGAGGCGAAACAATTTAGCTATGGTTCGGAGGCGATTGTACCTTAACATAGCTTTTGCCTTCTCCGCCTTCACATTAACGAAGTGGAAAGCGTCCATTTGCGAACAGAGA
The DNA here is from genome assembly GCF_055761805.1 of Camellia sinensis. Lineage (NCBI taxonomy): Eukaryota > Viridiplantae > Streptophyta > Magnoliopsida > Ericales > Theaceae > Camellia > Camellia sinensis. The sequence continues at coordinate 24,466,048 of NC_138966.1, forward strand.
GAGAAATCTAAAGCGAAGTCGCAGTTCGATTTTCTAGGAATGTTGAGGGAAAATTTTCGAGACAGAAAAAAAATAAAGAGACAAATTGGGGAGAGAGAGCAGTTAAAGTGGAGTTGGGAGTGTTGGGAGAGAAGTGAACACAGAGAGTCGACTGTTTATAAAGTGAAGGGACAATGGGGTATAATAGTCATATAAAATATTTACATAATAAATTTTGTCTTTTATGCAAGACTTTATAATTATGAGGGGGTTTAGAAAGTATAATTTTTTTCTTAGTCCTTTTAACAATGAAAGGAAGGTAAATGGGATTTATACCTAAATTTCCCATGAAAATTCAGATTTGGATTGATTCACAAACTTTAGGTCCCATCAAATTTGAGACAAGTGCAGTACATATTATGATTCACGTGTGTGTACAAAGATGACAAAAGGGTAGGGAATTGTTATAAAAAAAAGGAAAATATCTGAATTGATATCAACTACATCATCTTATGAAATGATTAGCCTATCTCAACATGACATTCGGTGCTTACGGATCCAATCGATTCGTCAAAATTGATTGATCCGATCCAATTTATTTGTTTTTAAGTAAGTTCAATAATATGAGTGGATAGAGATTTTTTAAATCTGTCTGTTGTAGATGTCCCATTTTAACCAATCTTAAGACTTCGGCATTTCATTCCGAACATCCAATAATGAAAGTTGAAATGTGTTATCTTATGAATTCCTCAGCAGGAGAGACGGGTTTAAACTTTAATTTCAACCTTATACCTGTTTTGGTCAAACTATTTTAGACCTATTTGAAACCCTTTTTCAAAATGTTTTGGTTGTGTAGCGTTTCTACATTGTTTTGAAGCTCGCATTTCAAACTTCAAGTGTTATACATTTTTCAGTAAATTGAGTAAAGAATAAAGCAGAAATGCGTAGAAATGAGAATAATTCGTTGAAAAAAAAATATATCATGTTTTCACTTCAAAATAGTATGAACGTACAAAATTTGGTCTGGCATACACTTTCTCATTTGGTCATACATAAAACCTGAGGCCGGATGAAAAGTGGTTGGTTGGATGAAATATGTGCAACCAACTTTTTTGTCTAGGAAACAGAGTATTTTCGGCAAAGTTAGCTCCCATGCACGTGGAAAAGCCACATGTCCACCGTTTTTGATATTTTCCGTCAAAACTCTATAAAATCCATCGCTTGGCTTCATTTGCAATGGAGGAGAATTGTTTTTGAGAAGCTAGAGCTCTATCCCACTTGTCTTGGCCAACACACCACCTTAACTCAAAGCCTTTCAACTCTTATACCTCTCTCTTGATTGATACACAACCCAAACACCATTATAGGAATAAAATTTTTTGGTGACCAAAATTTTGGTAGCTGAAAGTGCATCTTCGGTGACCAAATACGATTTTAGTCGACAAAAGTTAAGTTTTTTAGCAACTAAAAAACAATTAGTAGCCAAAAGTATAGAATTGGCGACTAAAAAATATTTTTAGTTGCCAAAAGTGGTCTTTTTTTTTATTTTGGTAGTAAATAGTTTATTTTACATAAATTATGTTCAATAAAATAATTATGTTTATACATATACTTTTATAGTAATATGGATATATGTATTATATAAATAATATATGTTGCATATATAATCATGTGGTGCTATAGAGGTGTAGTGAGAAGAGTGTGGTGTATAAGGTTTATGGTGCGGAAGGTTGGCGATTCGAGTCTCCGCAAGAGCGGATCAAATTGCTCTACAACGAATTATCGTCATGAATGGCACTTGATAGCGTCACGAATAGTGTCTACCATGACATTAAAGTGTCACTGAAAGATTTTAGTCTTGATGGTGTAATGACACTTACAACTGTCACTAACTCTTTTTTTAATGGCGCTTGATAGTGCCACAAATAATATCTACCATGACATTAAAATGTCATTGAAAGTTTTCAGCCGTGATGGTGCAGTGGCACTTGCAAGTATCTACCGTGGCACCGATAGAAGTGGCACTTGTTCAAAATGCCACAAGACCAACAAATGTCATTAGAAGAATAGTTTTGTGACACTTTCAAATGTCACTAAACTAAGAAAATGTTGTAGTGTTAAGACTTGATTTTGGGGCTTACTGCTGAGGGTTCAAGCCATCTCTAAGAGCCTTGAAAGTGTTAAGAAGAAGGTTTGACAACTAAAAACTCTTCTTTCATTTGAAAGTACACTTTGAAACTTTTCTCATCTTTTTCTCTATTCTTTCTCCTCTTTTCCATAGTTTTTGTTGCTCTAGCATGTGATTTTCTTGGGGTTGTGGAGGGTTGTAATTATCTTAGCTTTAGGATATGGAGGGCTTTGCCACCCATCCATAGTAGGGCTGAGCAAGAAATCAGTATAATCTATAATCCGATCCGGTCCAATCCAATCTGGTAGGTTTGGATTTGTTTTTTGAATCCGTGGTTCGGTTTTGGATTGGAAATTTAAAAATCCGTAGGCCACGAATCGGTTCCTGATTAAACCCCTTAGTTTCGATCGGAACCGTATACAAATAGTCTATATTTATACTATAGACCCTCCCATATAATATCATTTCTTATTCTATATAAAAGCTAAACCCTAACCCTAATTCAACATATCACACACCACTGTCTCTCACACTCTCATCTCTCTCTTGGTACTCTCTCTCTCTTTTCTCTTTCTCAGACTAAGTTCTCTCTTTATTCTTGTGATTTCATCTTAGATCAGATCAGTAGCAGCTTGGTCTCTTTCTCTATCTCTCTCTCCCGATGGCACTATCTTTGTTGGTTTTTTTTTTCTCAGACTCAGTGTAAGCTCTTTCTTCTCTTTCTTAGACTGAGTTCTCTCTCTATATTCTTGTGATTTCATCTCAGATTAGATCGATGGATTTCCATCTCAGATCAGATTGGTAGCGGCTTGGTCTCTTTCTCTATATCTTTCTCTCTCTCTTGGTGACACTTTGTTTTTGTTAGTTTCTTCTCTGACTTAGTAAGCTCTCTCTCTCTCTCTTTCTCTCTCTCTCGATGAGCTCTCTCTCTCTAACACTCTGTTACTTTTTGTGGATTTCATGCCAGATTGGTGCATTTAATCTCAGATCGGAGATATTCAGTGAACTCTACACTCTCAAATTGATTGTTCATCTCATCTTTGTTGATCTTTTCTTCAATGGATTCGATAAATGAAAGTAAAAAGTTCCTGTTGATCTTTTTCCTTGGTTTTTGATTTATACTTTTCTTTCGGTGAATGTACGTAAAAAGTGTCTCTTATAACAAAATTTCAAAAGCTTTTGGAGGAGAAAGAAGAAGGTGATGGATGCAACTCAGAAGTAGATAGGTATTTGAAAGAATCTTGTGAAAAGGAAGCTACAAACTTTGACATCTTAAGTTGGTGGAAGACAAATTCTTCAAGATATAAAGTTCTTTCTCAAGTTGTAAGGATATTTTGGCCATACGTGTCTCTATAATTTATTTCATGTCTACTTTCAGCACTGGAGGTCGTATCCTTAATCAATTTCGTAGTTCTCTTATTCCAAAGCTTGTTGAAAGTTTAATTTGCACACAAGATTGGTTGCACACTTTGCCATTGCCACTTGAGATGGAAGAAAACTTTGCAGATTTGGAGGATATAGAAAGAGGTAATGGAATTCCAATATTCAATTTATCATTTAAATTACATTTATTTATTGTGTTATTTTTTCCTTTAAATTGACATTAATTTTTTGCAGCTCTAACCAATGTCAACATTGTTGCTGGAAAGTGATTTGGCTTGCTATGATGTAGAATTTGCAACTGCTGCTGCTGTTGTGCTGCTGTTCCTGATGTTGTGTTGCTGCTACTGCTATGCTTTTGTTTGTTTGTTTGTTGATTCTGTTCATGGAGTTTTGTTACTTTTGTTTTTTTAAAACCAGTTTTCTTATTGCTTTTGTTTGATGCTATGTTTAGTTATAACATAGTGGAGAACTCTGCTTTGTGTGATGTATAACCAGTTTTATTGCTTTTGTTTATTGTTTTTGTTTGATGTTATTTTTATGTTTTTGTGAAATTAAAATGTTATATTTTTTTTTGTTATTTAATTATGTGAACCAGTAGTCCAAATCTGATCTAATCCGTGTTTAAACGGATTGGTTCAGATTGGTTCCACAATTTAAACTGATTAGATTAGTGCCAATTTTTCAAAAACTATAGATAACGGATTGGTCCTAGTTTTACCCTAATTCGGACCAATCCGGACCATGCTCACCCCTAATCCATAGAATTATAGTGTAATCTTTCTTTATTTTCATGTAATTCTCTTAGTTTTTGGATGTGGAGAGCTTTGCCACCAATCCATAGAGTTGTAATGTAACCTTTTTTTACTTTCATGTAATTTTCTCATCTCTTTTTCATCATCTAAATGTTTTGGTTCATATGATCTTACCCATACTCAATCTTAATGGGTATTTGTGGTTATTTTATGGAATCCCTTGGATAATCCTTTACTATCTCTCTCTTTCTCTTTGTTTTCTTTGAAGTCTAAGTGAAAGAATCCTTATCAAAAGTGTTGGAAACTCTCTTTTCAATCAAATTTGAGCATGTAAATGGATGTTGAATCTATATTCCATGGGTAAGAGGATGAGTTTTCAATTACCGTTGATGATGTAATCCCCCACTTAAGCTTCTTTCTTAGAAACGGTGGCAATCTGTTCTCTCTAATTAATAGCATGGACTTGGGTATTAATTTACCCTTGTCCACAAAGAGATGAATGCAAGTTTCCATCTTTTTATTTGGGCTTGACTTTCTTTTAACTTCAATTCATGCACATATCAGTTTTTGTCCATGTAATAACTTTTGTACATATCTTATAGCATATTTTGTTGTGGTATGATAGATGAAGCTTATCTACATCTTCCTTAAGCATCCTCATGATAGAAAGAAGTAGAAAGGATGAGCATCATTTGGAAATGTTTTGTTTTCTCTATTTTGTTCTGTCGCACAAAAACAGGGTTTTTTTAGATCTTCTGTCCAGCTAGCCAGATAAAAGGTACGACCAACAATTCTTTCATCTGGCCAGATTATTTATTTGAACAACCAGATGATGTTTCCAGGCAAAACAGAGTAGGACAGAGCAATTTTCGACGGATGATCTCCTAGACACTTGCTGCTTTTGTTATACTTCTTTCCCTATTTTCTTATGATTTGTTAGATTCAATACTTATTTAATTACATAAATTCATTGTTGTAATAACTTTCAACCCTACTTCTTATTCTATTCATTTCATTGTTGTAATAATTTCTAACTCCACGTCTTTTTTTATTCGTTTCATTGTAAAGGGCTTGTTGTAATAACTTCCAACCTCCATTTCTTTCTATCCCTTATGATGTATGACTTCCAATCTCCATTTATTTTTTATCCCTTTTATTGCCATGATTTCCATATCTATTAGTAGCATCATGCTTTCTTTTTTATCATATCCATGCCTTGCATCCATATTTCATGCATCTGAATTCGACTCATTTGCATTTGCGGGCTTATCATTTCCTATGTGATTTTGTGTGCTATCTCATGCTTTGAGATGATCCACATGTCTTGTGTTGGTAGCCGAGTCCTTAGTAGCATTCTTGTGTATGTATTGCATTAGTATTTTGCATATAGGATTATGCATATTTTACTAACATTTTTCTTCATCTTTTTGCCGGATGTAAGTAAATACTAGGTGAGCAATTATAGTTTTAGCATCTCACGCCTGCATTATTTTCTTATTATATCTAGCATCTTATCATGCGACTACCTACTTAATTGATCTATCTCTATAATTGTTGGTAGGTGGAGGTTGTTTTGCTTAGATTAGAATAGTATTGATTCTTATGCTTGTGAGCTCAGTTTTATTTAGGTTGTGCATTTTTCAAAAACTCTTATAAAATGCATGAGATCAAAACGTTCCAAAGTGAATGACACAGTCTAGCATTAATAAATAATCAAAACATGAGCATATATTGTCCATAAAACTCATATCATGGTTTAGTAGATGTTGATCCTTTGATCAAGTGAGTGGAGGGTGTTCAATTAATGACCTTCACCCTCATACCTAAGGTTCCAAACCGAGGCATCTTTGGTTATGATGAACAGTAACCTTTAGCACGAGTCTTGGATTTTCTAGTTTTCCCAAAAGATTAGGTGGGGATTCTGAGATCTGGTGATGAAGTCCATTTCTAGCAAATCTTGCAATTAGTGGACTTTCTATGGATTTGCTAGGTTTGGACTCTCATTTATGTTTCACATTGTACTCATGAGACTAGATCGAAGATTGAGAGCCCGAACTATAGGGCACGCTCGGGTACCCTCGGGGCATCCTATAAATATGTTCAGACGGATGGCAAATGAGAGACCCCCCGACCCAATCCAATCCCCTAACCCCGTTAAGAAAATGATATTATGTTTTTATGTTTTCTATATTAAAAATAAAAAATGACATTTTTTTATTAATAATATTAACTACTTATGAAATTAAAAGTTTGGCCTTTATTTGGGTGATTCAAATTGCACCAAAAAAATTATTCACTAGGCTCAACTTCTCAATACTCTATTAAATTATTTAGGGTTACCAGGTCATAACACCAAAAGATTGCTGTCATGACCCAAACCCGCTCCTGTAGGTTTAGCACCGTAACCGGCTAGTAATCCGTGGATTACCAAAGGCCTCTGAACAGATTAACAAATAATAAGAGGCTGCGGAAGTAATAATACAAAATAGACAAGGTCCAATGAGTTGTGATAGCGTACATGGGACGGAACATTTTAAAACTTATTTATAGATATATAAACATGTGAGTCCAGATACACAATATTTATAGAATATTTACAGAAGTGAACTTCCCAAGATCTGACTTTACAAACAGTTACAAAGACTAACATGAAAAGAAAAACAGTCTTGGCATTAAACTTCGATCGGAACCTCCTCGGGAGGCACAAGGGTTGGCTGACAAAACGGTACAGCGGGCCATCAACTCTGGCCCTGGTCATGTGCCGGCTCACCTACATACATAATATAAACTATGAGCGAAAGCCCAGTGAATAATAACAGAGTAAAGGGGTTATATGAATGATGTCCAGCACAAGTTAGAATCCAGTATTTAAATCAGAGCATAATTAGACTTCAAAACAGAAACAGATTCATATATACTTTCATATTCAGATTTTGCATAAGATCATACGTGGTACACCAATTAGCTATCAGAACAGATTGGTCTAGAGACCCACATACATAGTTGGTACCAACGACCACAAAGGTCCATAACTTGCGCGCAAGTAGCCATGGTATTGTTACCCCTAGGCAAGGGCCACGTACAAATTGGCCGCGGTATTGTTACCCCCGGGCGAGGGCCACATGCAAATTGGCCGCGGTATTGTTACCTCTGGGCGAGGGCCACGTGAACTAAGGGTGCCATAAATACTTTTCAAAAAATTGGACATTCATTCATCATTAGTAAGATAGCATTTCAGAAAACAGATTATACCATACCAGTCAGAAAATACTTAGGTTAAACATAACTTTACAGAGTTATTACTCACAGTGGGCTTGGAGATAGACAGACAGAGCAGATTGATCAGACAGGACGTGGCACGTGACCTACACGACATATAACAGATACACACTTGAAACACACGTTCTAATTGTACAAAACTTATTTCATTGGCTCTTAGTGCGTTTCTAATTTCTTACCCTCACTATAGAGTCTAAAACATGGCCTAGGAATGCCCTAAGATGGAATGAGGATGCAAAGATGTGCTTTAAAACACTTTTCAGAATTTTGCTGAAACAGGGGTCCCGCTCGAGCGTGGCCTTCTACGCTCGAGCGTGAGTCCAAAATCTGAAATTTCCAGATTTGAATCTCAAGCTCAAAACTCAACTACAATGCATCAAATTCGATCCTCTGGGGCTAATTTTCTGGAAAACACTTGTAAACTCATAATATGACATGTTTCAAAGGTCAATTTGAGAAATCAAAGCCCAAAGATAGTTCAATTAAACATAATTTTCAAATAAAGTTCAAGAACATGAAGAATATGTAACATGCATGAATTTAATCAACCTCAAGGCTTCTAATTCATGCTCCGAAGAGCCAATTCTTTCAAAAACAAGATGAAATCATGGACTTCAACCAAAATGTAAACATGCATGCAAGAATTTCCATGAAAATAACTTTAAACTTCAAGATATACACATGCATGCATGATTTAGCTCTAAATTCAACATTTTAAGCCACAACTAGACTTCTATCACTAATATCACCATGGACCATGCTAGAACAACTCAAATACATAAGTGAGAGGATGAGTCTCCTACCTTAAGTCTTGAATTATAGGTGAGGAAGCTCAATTTTTGCAAATCTTCTACCAATTCCTCAAGTCTCTAAGCCAAATCTCAATGGAAGGTAAGTTTTCGATTCTCTCACTCTTTTCTACGTTTTTGGTCACAAAAAAATGGCTGAGGAAATGTTATGAAGCGTATGCAATTGAGTTCCAAGCAATGGTACCTAAGTGGCCCACTAATGGCAATGTCGTAAATAATTGAACTAATGTAATTTAACGTTATTTAATCTAATTCGATCGCTCCGAACCGAATTTTAATTAAACCTACCATAAAATTCAAATCAAGTCGATTTCTGATTCGGACGCCGATAAGGCTTTCAATTCGCAATTTAAAGTCAAAGACGAACAAATCATTTTATCGCAAACAGATAGAAACACATAAATAATGCAATACACATGCAAATAAATCCCAAATCCTTCCTAAATTACTAGTAAGCATAATTAATCATGAATTAGCATTAATCGGAGGTCGGGGTCATTATAATTGCGCCGTAGTTCTTAAAATGATCTAATTTATTCGTATGGTTAGTCACCAGTGGCACAACCGGAGGACTAAGTAGTGCCTCAATGGGAGTATTGAGACCCTTCACAATAGTGTAGTACCAAGACCAGTAAGAGAGAATGGGTTTCATCCATTCAGTCAAAACCCATGCCTCTCCTAACTAGTCGTACTCTGACCGAGCTTCGAATAACTCTAAGATCAACGAGTCTCTCAGGAATCGAGAGGTCTAGAGCCTAATCAGGTACCTCCTCACCATACCTTGTTGATAATAGATTAAGTGTCACAACCCAAACCCACCCCTATGGGTTTAGCGTCATAACCAACTAGTAATCCTTGGATTACCAAACGCCTCTAAACAAGATAACATAAGATAAGGGCTGCGGAAGCAAATATACAAAATTAACATAGTTCATAGAGTTGTGCAGACATACATGGGACATAAGTTTTCAAAATAAACTTATATATATACAGATGTGACGTCAAAAATACATTAGTCTTACGTCACCCAATTACATAGATAGGCTCAAAGGGTACTTAGCCCAAGTACAGATATACAAAACAAGCTCAACTAAAGCCTTGACATAATCCTCTCAAAAGGAACCTCGTCAAGAGGCACGGTAGTTGGTTGACAAAACAGAAACATAGGCTGTCAACTCTGGGCCTGGTCACGTACCTGCTCACCTACATACATAATATAAATAGTAAGTTAGAGTCCAATGAATAATAATAGAGTAAAGAGATTTAATGAATGTTGTTCATAACAGTTATAGAAAACAAAATTGAATAGTTCTCAGAAATGAATTCGTAATTATGTTCAGAAATCATAGTACATAACAGATACAGTTTCAGAGTCGTATTCATAATTAGAACTTGCAGTTAATCATACGTGGCACATTCATTAGCACTAGCAGAAACAGTTGACCCATAAAGGGACGACCATAAAGGCATATAGTTGACGTGCACAGAGACGGTACAGTTGGCTCATGAGACGTACAGTTGGCTTATAAAGGGACGTATACATAAGCATCCATAACAGTTGGCTCATGAGACGTACAGTTGACCCATAATTAAGACATAACAGAACAGATAACAGATGTCATTTGAAGTTACGAATGCCATTTCAAAAACATTGGACAGCCATTCATTCATGAAGAAAATAATATAAATAGAAACATATCATCTTATATCATTCAGAACATACTTATAATTGAACATAGCTTTACAAGGTTATTACTCATAGATAACAGAGGCTCCAAGGTAAACAGACAGAATAAGCAAATCAGATGTCTTGCAACACATGACCTACATAACATAACAGATACATACATTAAAACACATGTCCGGAGTGTACATAACTTATTTCATTATTTTTAGTATGTTTCTAGCCATTATCCTCATTATGGTGTCTACGCTCGAGCGAACATGCAAAACGTGAGGGTTCACTTGAGCGATCCGTAAAGTACTGGTTGCTTGATTTTCACGCTCGACGGACGCTCGATCCTCGCTTGAGTGTGAGACTCAGACTCTTGCTCGAGCGTGACTCTCGTTGCTCGAGCGTTCTGCAAAAATACTTGAACTTCTGGGAGCTTACATTTCACGCTCGAGTGGACTTATGGTCGCTCGAGCGGAAGTGCACGCACTCAGAGTGGTCGCTCGAGTGTGGACTCCTACGCTCGAGCGTGGAAACAGAATTCTGGAATTTCCATATTTGCTTCCAAAGCTCAAAACTCAATCTTTAAGCATCAAAACTTGATTTTTCAGGGCCAAAACTTGAGGAACACTTAGAAATTCATAATACATTATGAATTAAGGATCTTTTCAAGAAATCATGGCCAAATAATTTGCCAATTGTGCAAAAATTCAACTTAAAATTTATGAATGATCCATGAACATGACATGCATGAATTTCTTTGAACTTAATCTCCTCAAAACATGATCAAATGCTACAAAACACACATGAAACTTGATCATTTCCCAAAATTAAGGTGATTTCAAGACATGCATAAGGGAATTCTTGAAAATTAAACTCAAAATGTGAAAAGATATACATGCATATGCATGGTACGGCTCAATACTCTTCATTTCTAACTCAATTTTTGCATCAATCAACATAATTCTCTTGTGTTCATGCATTATAGTCTAGATTTCAAGGCTTAAGGATAAAATTCTTACCTAGAGACTTGAGTCCACAAGTGTTGAAGTTGAAACTCTCAAATCCTTTTCACTCTCAACAATTTCTTGCAAGTTACCCTTTCTTCCTTGATGAACTCACTCTCACTTTTGGTCTCTCTTCCTTTCCTCACGTTTGTAGATCAAAAAGAATGAAATGAGAGTGTATGGGTGCATATAAGAGTCCACTAGTGCCTTAGTTAGGCTTGGATTTAAGGAATTCATTAATTAGTCTTCATTGAGCACTAATTACTCTAATTTAATCGTTCCGAAATGAATTTCAGTTAAACCCACCATAAAATTCTAAAAATTTCAATTAATACATAAATCAAGTCAATTTCTGAATCGGATGCCGATAAGGCCTTCAATTCGCAAACCGAAATGAAAACATTAACAGATCTTTCTATGTTAAACAGATATATACACACATATATGGCAACATATGATGCAACATTTCACTTCAATTATTTATTAGGCGTAATTAAGCATGAATTAACGTTAATCATGGGTCGAGATTGTTACAGTCTTCCCCCCTTAAAGAGTTTAGTCCTCCAAACTCGAATTACCTTCATTTTGGAAGAATACTGGGTCCAAAGGGAATAGTTCAGGATATCTTTTCATCATGTCTTCTTTTGTTTCTGAAGTTGCATACGTTCCTCCATGATTCTGCCAATCAACATTCACTAACGGAATTTCCTTGTTTCTTAATCTTTTGATTCGGCGATTCACAATTTGTATTGGTCTCTCCTTGTATGTATAATCATCCTTTAAAAGTACATGAGTCTGCTCAATCACATGTAGTGGATCTCTCAAATACTCTCGAAGCATAGATACGTGAGAAACATTATGCATATGTTCCATGACTAGTGGTAAAGCTACCCGATATGTCACTGAATTAATCTTTTCAAGGATTTCATAGGGTCCAACATATCTTGGTGCCAATTTGCCTTTCACGTCAAATCGTGTTTGGCCTTTCATTGGAGTTACTTGATAAATACGTGATCCTCGACTTCATATTCCTTATCTCGCCTTCGGACATCTGCATAACTCTTTTGGCGGCTTTGTGCAGTTTTCAACCTCTATCGAATCAATTTCACATTTTCAGTTGTTTCTTGCACAAGTTCTAGTCCCAACAATGGTCTGTCACCTACTTCAACCCACCAGATAGGAGAATGGCATTTCCTTCTATACAAAGCCTCATAAGGAGCTATCCAAATACTTGAATGATAGCTGTTGTTATACACAAATTCGGCCAATGGTAAATAGATCTCCCAATTTCCTTGGAAGTCTAAGACACACATCCTTAACATGTCTTCCAAAGTTTGATTTGTTTGTTCAGTTTGGCCATATGTCTGTGGGTGGTAGGCACTACTCAATCGCAATTCAGTCCCCAAAGCTTGTTGTAAACTCTGCCGGAACCTTGATGTAAACTTAGAATATCTGTCAGACACTATAGATACCGATACATCATAAAATCTCAAGATTTCATTTATATATATGTTAGCTAACTTGTCTGCATTATAAATAGCTTTGACAAGTAGAAAATGAGCAGACTTAGTTAAACGGTCAACAATGACCCAGATAGAATCCATACTTCGGGAGGAGCGAGGCAATCCCACAATGAAATCCATGGTAATGTGCTCCCATTTCCATTCTGGTATTGGAAGTGGTTGTAACAAACCTGCGGGTCGTTGATGTTTAGCTTTAACTTGTTGGCAGTCTAAACATCTAGCCACAAAATCTGCAATACCCTTTTTCATTCCCGGCCACCATAAATTCTGCTTCAAATCATGATACATTTTTGTATTTCTTAGATGCATAGCAAATTTGGAGTTGTAGGCCTCAGTCAGAATGCATTTCCTCAAATCATCATAGTCCGGCACACAAAGGCGACCCTGAAATTTCAACATATTGTTCTCAAGTACAAACTCAGGCCTTGGTTTTGAGTCAATTTCATCCATGATCTTTTTCAAGAATTCATCTTGCCGTTGTTTCTCCTTAATTTCTTCAATGATTGCAAGCTGAGTGGAAATAACAGCTAAGATTCCACCTTGTTCACGCATCACAATCTTAATTTCATTCTTTTCCAGGTCACATAACAATTCTTTCTAGCCAGTGAGCAAACAAGACAAATTCCCAATGGATTTTTGGCTCAACGCATCTGCAACGGTATTTGCCCTCCATGGATGATACAAAATTTGCAGGTCATAATCTTTAATCAATTCTAGCCACCTTCTTTGTCTCATGTTCAGTTCTTTTTGGGTAAAGAAGTATTTTAAGCTTTTATGATCTGTGTATACTTCACAAGTCACTCCATACAAATAATGGCGCCAAATTTTTAAAGCAAAAATTACGACGGCTAATTCAAGGTCATGGGTTGGATAGTTGTTTTCATGAGGCCGAAGTTGCCGAGAAGCATAAGCAATCACTTTCCCATTTTGCATTAACACACACCCCAAACCTTTGTAGGAAGCATCACTGTAAATTTGAAACCCATCAGTACCATTAGACAGAGTCAAAATTGGTGCAGTTACTAACCTGGTTTTCAACTCTTTGAAGGCAGACTCTCTTTGATCATTCCAATAAGATGAGACATTTTTCTAGGTTAACTGGGTCAATGGCATAGCAAGTTTTGAAAAGTCTTTCACAAATCTTCTATAATAACTAGCAAGTCCCAGAAAACTTCTAACTTCTATCACGTTGGTTAGTCTTGACCAGTTGACAATAGCTTCAATTTTCTGTGGGTCTATTGATACACCATTCTTGTTAATCACATGTCCTAGAAATGTCACATTATCAAGCTAGAATTCTCATTTAGAAAACTTCGCATACAACTTTCTTTCTCTCAGGATTTGCAAAGCGATTCTCAAAAGATTCTCATGTTCTTCCATGATTTTGGAGTAAATCAAGATATCATCAATAAAGACAACAATAAATTCATCCAGAAATTATTTAAACACCCTATTCATTAAATCCATGAATGCCGCAGGTGCATTAGCTACCCCAAATGGCATTACGAAAAATTCATAGTGCCCGCATCTAGTTCTGAATGCGGTTTTCTCCATGTCTTCTACCTTAACCTTTAAATGGTGATACTCAGATCTAAGGTCAATCTTGGAAAACACTTGGGCTCCCTGAAGTTGGTCAAACAAGTCATCTATTCGGGGAAGAGGGTATTTGTTCTTAATAGTTACTTTGTTCAATTCCCGATAATCTATATATAACCTCAAAGATTCATCTTTCTTCTTGACAAATAGGACTGGAGTGCCCCAAGGTGAAGTGCTCAGACAGATGAATTTCTTGTTTAACAGTTCTTGAAGTTGAGTTTTTAATTCTTTCAATTCTGAGGTTGACATTCTAAAGGGGTCTTGGAAATTAGTTGTGTTCCTGGAGTTACTTCAATAGTGAATTCAATTTCACTACTAACTAAGTCTTCAGGCAAGTCATTTGGAAACACATTGGGAAATTCACAAGCAACAGGAATAGTTTCCACATCAGCACTATCAGATGATGCAGTCAGTATACAACACAAGTAGCCCCTACATCCCTTCCTAAGCAATTTAACAGCTTTCATGGCCGAAATCAAGTATGGGGGAGGAACTATCCCATTTCTAGTAAAAATAAATTCAAGCATACCAGGTGGTCTAAACACAATAGATTTACTTGCACAGTCAATGGTGGCACGGTATTTAGTCAACCAGTCCATACCCAGAATACAATCAAAATGATCAATGTTCAAGGGTAACAAGTCAATATACAATGTCATATCACTAATCACAATATCACATGCCGAATAAACATAAGCACATGTCATAGAATTCCCAGACGGTGTAGATACAGATAACACATATGGCATAGGTTCTAATGGTTTAGTTAATTTCTGAGAGAAAGCATGCGATACAAAAGAATGCGTAGAACCAGAGCCTATCAGTACACATACATTTTGAGAACATATAGGGTGTATAGCTGACACCACAGCTTCGGTGTTCTGTACGTCACCAGGCATTAAGGCAAACACTCGACCTTGTCTTAGAGGTTCTTTCCCTGTATTAGTTCTAGCATTTGTTTTTGACGCAGAAGCATATCCTGTTGAACTTGCTATAGGACGGTTGGTATTCTCTGACTCGATTGGACAATCTTTTATCATGTGGCCCGTTTTGCCACACTAGAAGCAAGCACCAGATACCCGATGGCAAACTCTTCTGTGTCTCCTCCCAGACTGAGTACAAATAGGCTTTGATCCACCACTTTGACTTGAGCTGCTAGAAGATCCTGTATTTTGTATCTTATTTCCAGTAAATGAACAGCCCTTTTTGAAACTGTTTCCAGATCTTTTCCCCATTTAATCAGTTCGTGGGGCAAGAGTTGGTTTCTTTGCTGCCAAAATGGCTTCCGCCATTAATGTCTTATCCAATACATTCACATACGTAGGTAGGTTGAGAACTCCTACCCGATCTAGTATATCTAAGTCCAATCCACCCTCAAATTTGCGGGCTTTCTTATAGTCTGTGTCCACCATGTGAGGAGTGAATCTGGCCAGCTCAGTGAACTTAGCCTCATACTCAGCTATAGACATTCTGCCTTGTTTGAGTTCCTGAAATTCTGAAACCTTTCGGTCCCAGAATGTCACGACCCAAACCCGCCCCTATGGGTTTAGCACCGTAACCGGCCAGTAATCCGAGATTACTGAAGGCCTGCTTAACAGTAATACAGAGTACAGGGGCTGGCGGAAGCCAATACAGTAATTAAACAATGTCCAATGAGCTGTGACAGTCTGTATACCAAAAAGACTTATTATTCAAATATATATATACAGTTGAACAGAACAGTATGCACATATATACAATCAATCGGTCAGGGACCTAATCCCTATTAAACAGTACAGTACAGTAAACAAAACAGTTACAGAGACAGAAGGGGAAACTAAACACCCCTAAGCCATAACTTGACAGGCTCGGAACCTCGCATTGAGGCACATAGGTTGGCTTGACAAAATTGGAGTTTACCCCGACGCTTTTAGCTGCGATCTGGTGCCTGTACACCTACATATATATATATATATATATAAGCAGTGAGCTAAAGCCTAGTGAATAACACAATGCGTAAAGGGGTTAAGAATAAATGTCCTTATAGTAATGAAAACAGTTCATTAAATCAATATTTCAGTATTTCAGTCGTTCAGTCAGTGCAGTCATATGTGGTACATCCATTAGCATAACAGTACAATAAACAGTAGGTCTAGAAAGACCGAGCAGTAAATGATGGCCATCAGTCAGTAACAGTAGTGGTTCCAACGAGGGAACCGACAGAGATCTCTGTAGCAGTATCAGTAAACAGTAGGTGCTAAGGATGCCACAATACAGTTCAGAATATAGGACATACATTCATTCAGTTAACAGTAATCAGTTCAGAAAGCAGTACAGTTCAATTGTTCAGAAGATAATCATTTTGAACATATCTTTACACAGATGTTACTCACAGAGTTCTGGGCTACAGTAAAGCTAGAGCACGTCCCCAGTCGCCAACCCTACACAGTTACAGATTAACACACACTAAGCTACACAGTTGGGAAAGATAACCGCTTAATCCCTAATGCCTCGGTGTGTTTCTACATCTATATCCTCCTTAAGATGTCTTAAACTAGGCCTAAGGATGCCTAGAATGAGATGAGGATGTAAAGATGCACTTTTAAAAGCATTTTCAGACTTTTCGAAAAACAGGGGTCACGCTCGAGCGTATATTACTCCGCTCACGCAGACATGCAGACAAAGGTTTCCGCTCGAGCGTAGACTTACCCGCTCGAGCGTTCTGCAAAACAGAACAAAAGTGCTGGATAGATGAAAATCACGCTCGATTGGGCGCTCGACACCCGCTCGAGCATGAGACACAATGTCCCGCTCAAGCGTCAATTAATCCGCTCGAGCGGACTTCAAAACAGAACAAAAATGCTGGGAGCACGATTTCCACGCTCGAGCACCAGTCACCCCGCTCGAGCGTGAGTCCAAATTCTGGAAATTCCAGATTCGAACCTCAAGCTCAAAACCAAGTTTTAAAACATAAATTTCGATCCTCTTGGGCCAATTTTCCAGAAAACATATCAAAACTCATACTATAACATGATTCTAAAGCTCAATTGTAAAATCAAAGCCCAAGGGTGTTTCAACTAAATCCAATTCAAACCAATTTCATGAATACGAAAAGCATGCAAACATGCATGGATTAAAACCATTTCAAAGCGTCAATTTGATGCTCTAAGGAGCCAATTGTTCCAAAAAAAGATGAAAACATGGACTTAACATAGCCATGAGTATGCATGAGACAATTCTCCATGGAATCAACTCAAATTCAACAAGTCAAACATGCATGCATGTAATGAGTTCCAATTCAACATTAATGAACCAATTCATGCCTTAAATCACTAAAGGCTCAAGAATTATGCAAGAATAAGTTCGAATACACAATAAAGAAGGTCAATGATTTACCTTAGGTCTTGGATTATGGGTCAATGTTGCTAACAACCTTCAATTCTATCTAGATTCAAGCCAATTCACAATGAAACAAGTTGAAATCAACTCTTCTAGCTCCTCTCACTCTCTAAGGTCGGTTGTGTGCAAGAAGTGGAAGAAGAAATGTTTTGTTTGAGTGTATGAGGAGATCAAAAGGGGTCAAGTAGTGGGCCACTCTAGTGGCAAAATGGTAAATAAGACCAACTATGCAATTTAACTCATTTTAATCTAATTTAATCATACCTAATCAGTTTTCAGATAAATATGTTATAAAATCACATAAATTACGATGATCATAAAACACTAATCGATTTCCGGTTCGGCCGCCGATAAGGCCTTCAATTAGCAGTTCAAATATAAAAACACAAACAGATAATCAAACAATCAAACAGATAGACATACAATTGAACAGATATACTCAGTCAATTCAGTTTTAATTTCAGTCAGTCAGTTCAGTAGTTTATTCAGTTCACTTATCAGTCAGTTTAACGATAATCAGTAGTTTATAATTATTTCTATAAAAAATTATCTCAAACTAATTTTTTAATTTATACCCATTTTACATTATTTAAGAAAAAGTTACACTAGCTATGTATAAAAAATTTAGAGGGCCAATTACATTTTCTAATCATCTTTCTTGGTAAAATCATCAAAAGTTATTAAGCAGTGCAGTTTGATATTTAAGTTGTAGCGAGTATAATCTTTTCATTATAAGTTACTTTTTGCGGAAGGAAGCCTTTTTAAGATTACTTCTTAGCTGGTGTTTAATAAAATTAAAAACTCAAAATTAAAAATTAAGTATTAAAATATGATTACTGAATTTCTTTAAGCTGAAAAAATATTTGATAAAAATTTAAGTGTTTAACTAAAAATAAGTTATTTGGTTTGTATAAGATCAAATTTGAAATTTATTATTTTCAATTTTTATATTGTGATTGTTGGCTTTTGTGGCTTTCGAAGGTTACTTTCGTAATTATGAGCGTGCCAGCAAGGATCGATCAGTCCTTACAGAATTGTAGTTGCCAAACAATTATTCAGACGATTGTGTTATGGTTCTTTCGGCCTCAATAAAGAGGACTTTTACTGGTGGCTTACTGGTAATTTGACTTCAGAAAACTTGAACATAAGAACAATTAAATAAACTGAAATATTTCATTAGTATGAAAAACTTACAATGATCTTAGTTCCGTAGAGAATTACAGCGGCAATATACTCGAAAACTACTCCTATAAATGAAGTGCGGCGCAGAAACTTAAAGTACAGGAATATAAAGGACAGGAAATAACACTGGACTATGTAAAGTAATTCTTTAGATCTTTTGCCGTCCTTTTCTCTGAAGTCCTTCCTGCTATTTATACTCTCCGAAGATAACCATCGAATTGTACTTCAAATCGTCGAACTGCTCCTCCATAGTCGCTGATCATGCTACCTTATAAGTAGTTCCACTACGCCTTCACTTGCAGTTAGGCTTCCCCCTTATATTTGAATTTGAAATGTGAGCAACCGTTGAAGCCACGTCACTGTACGTCTCTTTGTTGATCTGCTACTACTCAGATCTTATAACAACCAATATTAATTGCCACGTGTATGATCAGGATCGGAGACCTACCTGGTCTCCCCATATTACCCTCACTTCGCCATGCGTCGGATTGTCACTGGCTTAGTACAAAATGTGTAGCCAACATTACCCCCCGCACTAATATACCCAAGACTTGGTGATATTAGTGGATCAGAGTCCCTTTTCCCACGTCTTAGAACGTGCATGGGTTTTGCATCTTCCCAGAAATGCAACTGTCACACACCATCTGTATTAATACTCTCGTCTTGATCCTTAAGTACTTTCACTGTCTTATTATTCGATCAGACTGATACATTTCATGGCCAAATTAATTCTTTCTACCAATGATGAAGCATACGAAGAGTCATATGTCGATGCTATTCCTCGTCGAAAGCATGCATTTATTAGCCACCTTTACCCACCTTCCTATATTCAGGTCATGGACGCCTTTGCAAATTACCGACCTTTGGATTACGAACACATTGCTCTTAATCCTTCGATTCAGAAGGATACAAACAAAGACATAAGAATTTTCCCTTCTGACCTACCTTTACAGTTCGAACAATCTGCTCTCAAACCTCTGATTCGTAAAATTGCAAACATGGATTTGAGCAACTCCTCTTCGCAAATTTCTGTATGGGATAAAGCTGCAGTTGCTTCCTCCTCTGGCTCTTCTGGAGGTTCTGACTGGACAAACTGGTCAGTACCTGAGACTTCTGATTTAAAGGAGCGAATCAACCACCATTTTGTTTAGTTCACTGACCCTTTAGAGTTTCCCTCCTATGCTCGAAGTTCAGTTGTTTACCCTTATGTGCCCATTGACCATCGGCGTAGTCTGGAGGAGAATCTTCTTGTAGCATGGTACACATCTTCCATGCCTACAAAGATAGTGCACTCTGCTCCTCGCCCAGAAGAAACACAAGGGTATAACCCATCATTCTTAGCCCAGAAGGCGAAGATCTGTTCTTCTGACTGGCTTGATTATATTAATGCCTTTGTTCCTTCTGCTCCCGTATCATCCTCGAAAATAGAAGCGTCTACACCTTCTTCTTCATCTCCCGAAATTGATTCTCCCCTACCAATTCTTTCCTGGACAGAAAAATTGAAGATTGCCCTATCCACGGAGAATGCCTTTCCACCTTATAAACCTCTGCCTTCGCCTACCTCAGCTGAACGGAAACAGGCTCAACTTCTGCTTGCAGCCTTCTCTCACTTGCCTTTTAATGTTCTTGAGGACGAAGGCCCTCTCAAGAACCTTCGATGGGCTTGTGACATCATGACTAGGGGCCATGTCCTTAATCCCCTTGCTCAGGCAGAACTTCATATGTTTCTGGACCAACTTCCATTGCTTCTTCACTGGCATCGCAATTCTATGGCTACTACACAATCGTTAGACCAACTTTCGTCCCTTCGAATTCATGCTCAATACAAAGCAGAGAACTTTATTGAAGAATTCAATGATTTCAAGAATAAAGATTCTGCCTATTGGGATGATTTAGACATTGATGAATTGGAACAAGGGTTAAGAGAAGTGGCCTTCGAAATAAAGGCTGAAGAGCTCTACTATGAAGTGAGAGCACATCAACTTATGCAGCCGATGGTAGAAAATTTAGAAGATAGAATAAGGAAGGAACAAAAGTTCATTGATCATTGTTGGACCAAATTTCATGATCTTGTTATTTATTCCATTCCTTATTTTTATGAGCTCGAGTTCATACCGAGATAGGGTCAGCTGATGTAATCACTCTGATCTTAATATAAACAAAATTTGTCTTTGTTTGACTCTGTCTTCACTTGTATTTTTACTTGTGTTTTAAAAGTCAACTCAGAGCTTCGAACTTCGAACAATTTCATCCTTTTAATTTGGACTTAATTGTTTTAAATAAAACACTAAATGAGCCAATTGTAACCTTTCAAATTTGTGGAGTTGAGTTTTGGCTGATTTTCAATTGGAAACAGTGCCTCGAATCTAACAATCTTTCATTCAAAACCTGTTTTGGCCACAGTCAACATCTAGTCATTGTCATTATTGCTTTTGATGTTTCGAACACCAAATCCCATCCTTAAAGAAACTCAAGTTTTGCTTCGAAGGACATTACCTTTGTTAAAGAAACTCAAGTTTCGCTTCGAAGGACATTATCTTTGTTAAAAAACTCTAAAAACAGGTCTTTAAGCCCTTTTTAAAATAAATACTCGAGTATTTTTATTTCTTGGGTAGGGCAACCCACTTCGAAGCTGGCTTCTCTGTTTTCGAAGCCGTTTGACTCGGCTTCGAAGCAAAATATCTTACTTCGAAGCTAGCCTTAACAACTGGGCTTTGTTTTTCCCTCCAAAAATATCAATGTTGAAGGAAGCTTTTGTACTTGTACTTTTAATACTTAACAGCTCATGTAATATATTTTCAAATACGAGGGCTTTAAAAACCCTTTTGTTTTGTGTTCTGAAATCACCTGCTCTTCTAATCGCACAAACCCTTTTTATTACCAATTGTCGGCTTCTCTCTACTTCCTTTCCCGAAGAAAAACATACCGTCAATGGCTTCTCCTTCAGTATCAGTCGTAGAGTGTATGAGCCCATCTGTGGCCCTGAAAAGAATTATTGACGCGGAATGCGAAAAGTACAAAGCTGGGGAGAAGAGCGCTATTGATGGACGCATCTTTGTCCCTCGTCGCCATGTGCAGTCAGACTATGTGCTTGGGCCCATATTCAAAGAAGTCCTCACTGAACTCCCAGCCCTGTATCCCCGACTGGAAAACCAATGTCTTCTCTATGAAGGTGGTCTTGACTGGAGGAACTGGAGGATGAATCGCCCCCACCGATGCTGGCCCATGGTGAGACCAGAGTGGCAAGAGTGGTATGATCGGGTTATTCCTGCTAGGACCCTAGACCTTCAAGAACTCTGCCTTCTCGATGCTCTCAGACTGTCTAGGGTAACTATTTCAGAAGACCCTTTCCTTGTTCCCGCTGCTCTATGTGTTTGGAATCCTGTCTTTAATTTTTTCCAATTTAGATGTGGGATGATGGCCCCTACTGTTCTTGATATTTGCCATTTATTGGGACTATCTCCTATTGGCACTCCTTTTGGACCAGATTATCCTGATTTAGCAGTCCCTTTCTCTCTCCCCTCCCTTAACTCATCTTATAGTGATTTCGCTAGGGCTGAGAATAAAAGACAGGGCCCTGTGACTGATAGGGAATTTTTTTCTTTCTTATTGTATTGGCTTTGTAAATTCCTTTTTTGCACTTCCTCTCAGAAAATTATGCCTGAATTTACCCCTCTTGCCAAAGCCTTTGTTTTACAGAAAAAGGTGGCATTAGCCCCACATGTTCTAGGGCATGTATATAGAGTTTGCTCCCCTTTTTTGTGAGAAACCCTTAGATACTAATCAAGGGGGGCCATTCTGGATCCTTCAGTTTTGGCTTTTCGCCTATTTTACCGAATTACAATCCAAATGCCTTAAATTTTCTGAGCCAAACCCTCTTACTCATGGCATAAGGATAGCCAATGCTTCACTTTACCCTTCTACCTTTGCTTTTTACTTCTCTTTCTTTCATCAGCTTCCAGCCTCCCTTCCTACTTACCGCTTCCGTCCCTTCGAACCTTCCATTGGTCCATCTTGGTTGAGGAATTTTCTAAGTGACCAGTCCTGTACTTCACTTACTCACCAGGATATATGGGCTTCCATTCTGATTCCCAGAGAGCTATTTATCGGGACTTTAAACCCGAAGGCATATAAATGTATTGCTGAACCTTACTGTCCAGCTCAGTTTGCTAGACAATTTGGCCTTTCACAAGGGGTCCCAATACCCCTCTGTAGCAACACAAATCTCAGCCTCACCAGAAGGGACTTGAAAGTCCGGAAATCTAGGCTAGAAGAGGCAACTTTGAAATTTGTAGATGACTTGGCCAACTTTGAATACACCCCTTTCATTCCTCAAGGTACCGTGTTGAAGAGGTACCAAAACTGGTGGGTGACTAACATGGAGATTTATCTGGCCATTCCACCTTTAAGCCTACTAACAGTGTTAGATGTGACCAAGCCCAAAGAAACCGGGGAGGTCACTTCTTCCACTCTTTCAGAATTGGCACATGCTGCTCCTGCTGCTTCAATTTTTCCCAGAGTCACTCGGGCTGCCTCGAAGAATGGTATACCCTTGTCTCTTCTCCTTTTGTCTTTCATAATGCATTTTGCCTTATCTTTAATTCTTCTTTTGTGGAGGTGGCCAATCACAAAACAAAAGGAGCCTCTTTGAACTCGAGAAGGGAACATCCAATATTCAAGAGGAAGAAAAGGAAGAATCAGATGAAGAGGAAGAGTTATTTTTTAAAAAAAAGAAGAAAGCGATCGTCTTTTCATCAGACTCGGTAACTGCTAGAGAGTCAGAAGATGAATTCATTTCCCTGGAATCTAGATCGCAGCTTGAAGAACTTGAGGGAAAAGTTGAGAAAGAAATTGAGAAAAAGCAGACCCTGCCAATACAGAGGAAAAAGAAAAGAAAGATGATTGTTTCTCCTTCCGATATGGTCGAAGACTCTGATTCTGAGACAATCTCCAAAGTCATAGAGAAGAGAAAAAAGGTGTCTGCTTCCGCTCCTATCTCAGTCAAAGATACCATCCATATAGCAGCCGTCAGGACAATGGAGCAAGAACATCCTAAAGCCATGATTGTCTTTGAAAGAGCTGAGAAGAGACGGCAGCAACAGTTTCTGAGAGATGAACTTACTGCTGCTGACATACTGCAAAGGGAAACTGTAAGAAAACAACAGACTGCCAGAGATTACACCCTTCGCAGTTCCCCCATTATCGCCGATACTTCTGGAGCAAGTAATTTTACGTTTTTGCGATTTTTCCTCTGTTAGCCTTTGGTATCAAGGTTTGACATTGCCTTACATTTCTTCCTCATGTAGTAGCAACTTCTGAACTCATCTTTTCGATGGGATCTCTCTCAGTTTCATTCGAGGCAGATCAGACGCAGGATGTAGGGACTACTCAGACCATACTTCCATTTTTGGGGTTTAGATTTTCTACACTTTTCCTGAGGCCGAGCATTCCTGTACCTTTTCCTCTTGGCCTATCTCCCTATCTTTCTTACTTGACTCTTGACTTTCCCCAATCTACTTCTTTACTGAGTCTTGCTCCTCTCTTTCCTTCCAAGGAGGCTCCAAGTGCTACCTTGTCTTTGATGAGTGCTGACAGCTCTCCAATTCGTGACTCACCATCTTTACCTAGCTCCAGCCCTCCTTCCCTTGATTCATTGGTGACCAGGACCATGGAGACCATCAAAGATGCTCCACCCATTTCTCCTGTTGCTATGCAATCTTCTGTGTCTCCCAAAGCAACTCTTTTTGCTCCCCTCATGTCTACTGATGAGATTGATATTTTTGAGGCAAGATTAGCTAGTCTTTTTGACATCACTTCTACTTCTCCGACATTCGATGAGGAGACTGAGCCATTAGTTTTAGCTGATTCTTTGCTGGAAATCTTTGAGAGCTCTCTTTCCTCCAGCAGCCAACCTTCTGTGCCTTCGATAGACTTGGACACCTGTCTAGACCTGCTAATTTCTTTTTCGAGGATTCCCTTCGAGGCTCTACAAAGGCCTATAAAAAACGAGTTTCTTCAATGCTGCAAACTTGCTGAGTAGTCTGGTATGGATGTCTCTAACCATCTATCCCAGGCAGCAGCTACCATTGATTTTTATATCAGCATCTGTCATGCTGCCAAGGTCGCATATGAGAAATTGGTCAGAGATCAAAGTTTTGTTTCTCAAGTGCATACTGAAGTATCAACGCTTAAGGAACAACACTCCTCTGCCTCTCACTTCCGAACTCAATTGCTGGAGAGGAAAGCTCAACTCGAAGAGGAGCTTTCTGCAGTGAATCAAGCCTTACTCCGAACTGACCTCAAACTGCAAATCACCAATCAAGGACTGGATGATCAAAAGAAAGATATGACTGCAGTTATTCAACTGTTTGCATCGTTTACCAATAGGAAATCTGTTGTACAAAAACAGCTAAAACATTGTAATGATTTTTGGGCCAACTTGTGGCATAATGTACTTGACTCTTTATAAAGCATTTCCTTGTTTATGTCATTGTATTCACTGTTTATTTTATTCCCTATGTTTCCCAAATAGTTGGAAAATAAGGTTTTAAATATCTGCCATTAATCTTTTTGGGATGCACATGACCACTCAGATCTTTCAAATGGTATGCCCCAAAAGGCAAAACTCTATGAATTTGATATGGTCCTTCCCAGTTAGGTGACCATTTGCCAAATCTATGGCTTCTAATCCCCATTGGGAGTATTGTCTTCCACACCAAATCACCTTCATCAAAGCCAATGTGTTTGACTTTCTTGTTATAATTTTTGGCTGCTTTCTTCTTCTGAAAGAGAATGCTATTTAATGCCAAAATTCTAGCTTCATCTATATCTTCTAATTCCAAGCACATACTTTGATAGTACTGCTCAGGATCCAACTGGTCTTGGCATCTTACCCTTAAGGATTTAACATTGATCTCCACTGGTAACACTGCATCATGCCCATAAACTAAGGCATAAGGAGTGACTCCTGTGCTTGACCTTGGGGAAGTTCTATAAGCCCACAATACATCTAACAATAAGTTGTGCCAATCTCTCGGATTATCTTCCACAACTTTTTGTATTCCCTTTTGTAAGAACTTGTTAGATGACTCAGCTTGACCATTGGCTTGTGCGTAGTATGGAGTGGAATTCACAAGTCTAATCCCGAACTCAGCCACAAAAGACTTCACCATTTTCCCATAAAAAACAGTCCCATTATCGATCGTTATCGTTTGTGGGATGCCAAATCTATGGATCAAATCTTTAATGAACCCAATAACTTCCGTCTAATCTATAGCTTTATATGGTTTGGCTTCGACCCATTTGGTGAAATAATCAGTAGCCACCAAAATAAAACAATGATGCTTCGACGAGGGAGGGTATATTTTCCCCATTATATCCATGGCCCATCCTCTAAATGGCCAAGGCTTTACTACTGCATGTAGATCAGTTATGGGCACATGCCTTATTGTACCATGCTTTTGACATGCCTGGAAGCCCTTTGCATATTCTATGCAATCTTTAAGGATAGTCGGCCAATAATAGGAATGTCTTCGAAGCAGCCATCTCATTTTTACACCAGGCTGATGTGCACCACAGATACCTTCGTGAACTTCAGCCATAGCTATTAATGCTTCTTTTGGCCCTAAACATTCTAACAATAAACCATCTCCCCCTCTTTTGTAGAGATCATTGTTGTATATGATATATTGCATAGATTGCAATTTAACTCTTCTGCTGGCTTTCGAGGATGGGCCAGCCAAGTATTGTATTATTGGATGTCTCCAATCCTGTTCCTGCAAATCATTATAATTGATTTCTAGAATCATGTTCCTCTTACTTAGAGGTGGTATAGGTTTTTGGTATGTCGTTTGGCTTACATCCCCATAGGTACCATCTTTACTCTTGAAATTCGAAGCTTTCTGTGCCACATCGTTAGCTCTATTATTCAAGAATCTCGGGACATAAGTTACATTTACTATTTCAAATTGAGAGAGCAAATGTAATGCGACGACATAATATGGCAGCATACTTATACTTTGACACTTGAAAATCCCGTTTACTTGGTTAACAACCAATTGGGAATCTCCAAATATGTCAACTGCATGTACTTGTAATCCAATAAGAATTTCCAATCCTACTATCAAAGCTTCATATTCAGCTTGATTATTAGAACAAGCAGTTTCATCTATTCTGAAACCATGTGTGGTCTCTATTCCTTGTGGTGACTTGATTACTATACCGATTCCAATTAGGCCATTGGCTTTCGACCCATCGAACCACATTTGCCATGGCTCGACACTAGCCATACTGAGTTCCATTATTTCTTGACTCTCTGTCTGAGATGGATGGTCTGCCAAAAAATTGGCTAAAACTTGTCCTTTCACTGCTCTTTGGGGCACATATTCTAAGTGAAATTCTGACAGAGCTAATACCCATTTGCCAATTCTTCCCCTTAACATAGGTCTAGATAACATGTATTTAACCAAATCTGTGGTTGCAATTACCAAGACAGTTGTAGGCAAAAGGTAATATCTTAATTTCATTACAGCAAAATACAGTGCAAGGCAAAGCTTTTCTACAGCTGAATATTTACATTCACAAGAATTTAAAAACCTACTAAGGTAATAAACAGCTTGCTCCTTGCCTTCCTCATTGTCTTGGGCCAAGAAAGCTCCCAATGAGTCTTCTGCTGCGGCTATGTACAGCTTTAAAGGCTTAACGCCATTTGGTGGCATCAGTACTGGAGGATTGGCCAAGTAGGCTTTGATTCCATCGAAAGCACTTTGATGCTCCGTTCTCCACACAAATTCCTCTTCATCTTTCAGCCTTAATAAAGAAGAAAAAAATTTAGTTTTCCCTGCAGTGTTAGAAATGAATCTTCGAAGAAAATTAACCTGACCAAGGAACTTTTGTAATTCTTTCTTACTTGATGGTGGTTTGGCTTCAATGATGGCTTTGGCTTTATTCTGGTCGATCTGTATTCCTTTCTTGTGTACTACATAGCCCAAGAAGTCTCCAGATGATACGCCAAAAGCACACTTAAGAGGATTAAGCTTCAATTTGAACCTTCTCATTCTTTCAAAGGCTGCCTCTAGGTGAAACAAATGTTCCTCCATGGACTGGGATTTAACCACAATGTCGTCAATACAACATTCTAAATACCCACCAATAAGGTCATGAAAGATAGTGTTCATAGCCCTCTGATATATGGCCCCAGCATTCTTCAAGCCAAACGGCATTTTGACCCATTCGAAGGTCCCAATATTCCCAGGGCATCTAAATGCTGTCTTATGAACATCTTCCTCCACAATGCAGATCTGGTTATAGCCTGAGTGTCCATCCATCATTGATAAAATGTGATGTCCTGCTGAGCTATCTACCAACAAATCTACTATAGGCATAGGATATTCATCTTTTGGAGTTGCCAGATTTAAGTTTCTAAAATCAATGCATACTCTCATTTTGCCATTTTTCTTGACTACAGGTACAATATTAGATAGCCACTCAACATACCTGGCTGTTCTGATAAAGCCTGCCTTGAGTAGTCTAAGAATTTCTTCCTTGACTTTCTGGATCACCTCTGAACCCATTCTTCTTGGTTTTTGTTTGTATGGCTTGAAGTTAGGCTTCATGGGAAGCCTATGTTCCACTAATGACCTATCCAATCCTGGTAGTTCATTGTATGACCATGCAAAACAATCTTTATATCTTTTTAGAATAACCAACAACTGGTCCTTATCGGGAGAACTCAACCAAGCACTTATATAAATGGGTTGTTGTACAGAATCTTCCCCCAAATTTATTTCTTCTAAGGGGTCTTGTATCTGAGTACCTACTGGAACCCCTTCTTTGATCTTCTCTGACTCCGCAGGAATCTCCTTGCTGTGTTTTGCTTCCAGGCTCTTTGATTCCTCCTCTTTATTTTCCTCCTCATGGACAAAATTTGTCCAAAAGGATTCTTCTTCCTGTATTTCTTGGACTTTTGTTTCTATGTCCAATGCACAGTATTTATCAAGAGTTAAAACTCTGGCTTGTTGCTGCTCCCGTTTGCAGCCAATCATCATGACCTCTTCCTCCTGCTCTCGAACTTTCTGGACTATTGACTTTATATCCAATATTGAAAATTTGATTAAAGCCAAAGGCCTGGCTTCTGGTGCTTCATCTTGTTGCCTATAACCAGGCATCATTGTCATCTTTAACCTCTAATTCTTCACCAGCACTCTCCTGGACTAAATGCTTTAGGTGTGCTACTTCCTTATCAGCCGTTTCTTCGGCTGAACCATCGAATTCCATCAGTATACTGAGCGGTGCCACGCCGTCAATATACAACTTGGCTTCTGCGAAATCAGCACAGGCTACGAAAGGTTGAGGATCTGCATTAATTTCCTCCGTCCTCCCATTGCCTAGAGCTATTATCATTTTTTGATGCAGAGAGGAAGGCACGCATTTATTAGTGTGGATCCAATCTCTACCAAGTAAGGCATTGTACTTCGCATTGCTATCGATGACGAAAAACGCCGTCATGCAGTCCTTGGTTCCCACACTGAGGTTGATGGGTAAAATTCCCTGGGCCATCTGCTTGTCTCCGGCAAAACCAGCAATGGTTGTACTGGTTGGGATCAACCTGGGATTCCTCTTTCCTAATTTCTTTAAGGAGGATTTCGGTAATAAGTTCACCGCCGCTCCATTATCCACCAAGACTCGGTTTAACTGAACCCCATCGAAGAAGGCCTTAATGTACAAAGTCTTAACATGCTGCGTCATGGAATTCGAGGGATATTCAAATGGATACGAGAGGTTAATGCTTACCACTTCCTCGCTCTCATATTCAGCTTCCATTGGGGTAACCATTTCGAAATTATCTTGCACCATACTCGCTTGTGAATCTTCACTAGAGATCGGAATTGGATCAGCTTCCTGCCTCTCTTGATTCTCATCTCCAGCTTGGAATTCCTGTGGTAGTATGTGTACCATGTTTACTGATACCGGGAGAAACGAGCCAAACTGGATGGCTGGCTGTACCTGTTTTCCCTCTTGGTCACCTTGGTCAATTTCTTCAGAAACATCCTGCATGATGCATTCTGGTATTTCATTGCTAACGGGTCCCTTCGAATGATTTTCCTCAGCTGGCTTTCCAACCAGAAATGTTTGCTCAGCCATGAAGGCTTCGAACATTTCTTCTTCCACCATTTCTTTCTTCTGGCTTACGCCACTATCTCCTTCCGTTTCGCTACCACTCTCCATCAGAGCTTTCTCCATCCCTGCTAGACTTTCCTTCTCTCTGGCCTTTAGTTCAGAATGAACCTTGGCCAACTGTTCTCTGCTGCGGTCCACCTCGTTTTGTATAACTAGTTTTGAATTATGGTCTGACTTTCGATTCTTCTTTTCTCCTATCTGGATCATCGAAAAACCCTCTCCACTTTCTTTCAGGTCTCTCTGGTATTGGGTGTACCTACGCTGAATTTTTCTCCTTTGTGATCTGAAAATAACAGGGACCATATCTGGTTCCTTCGTTCTTGGGTGTTTCAGCAATACCCAGTTATTGGGGGCCACCAAAGGAGGCTTAACCATCCTACTTTGATTTCCAAAATTCCTTTGGGAAGGCATTTCCCTAGGTTTGTTTTGCATCACAAAGCAATCTGGGACTCCAGGTACCCACGAACTTACTGACCCAGACGTTGAACCGCCTCTTTCTTCTTTCGAGGTCACCTTCGAGGCTGGCTGTGAAGACAATTGTTTGGCCCTGTCTCCAAGCTTTAAGCTTGATTCAGGTTCTTGGTGATGGTGATCATTTTCTGTCCTTCGTGAAGCTGGCCCAAGGGGCCAATTCCTGGCTTTGATACCAAAACCTGAACTCTTCTCCAGCCTTCTTTCAGAATGACTACTCTCCAACCTGTAATAGTTAGGAGATCTGGACTCATAGAAAGGCCTCTTGCCTTTAGCATACATTCTACCAACTGCAGGTTCAACCACTAATGGCTGCTGCCTGACATTAGCCGGATACGGCCTTTTGTTATAAGCATTGGTTGGTTTGGGACGCCTCTGCACATCCCTGTAATACTGCTTCCCATCGACTGGAAGGCCCTTCAACCACTTATAACTCAGTCTGCACCTGGGACACATTCATTGCATCACGGCTGCTTCTAGGGAATCATCATCCAGTGCTTCTTCATCAGAGTCTTCCTTCTAATGTGGGAACTCTCGTCCCATGGCTGGTGGACTTCTAAGGTCTTTTTTGGTTGCTGTCTGGTTGGCCACATGCATCTGTACATTGACTTCCTCCAATTCTTTCAGAGACAAGTTCTGAAAGTCTGACATAATGACATTGGCTGCCACCTCTTCAATTTCTGGAAATGGATTGCTATCGATCCCCATGGCTTTTTCAGCTTTGGCTGGGAACTTCAAACTCCCCTTCCGAATTTGTTCTTGGATCCTGTCTCGAAAAACAACACAGTTTTTAGTCGAGTGAGACCAAGAATTATGTCATTTGCAATATATTTTTCCTTTAAGTTCATCAAGAGATGGAATTTTAACACCCTTTGGTAACTTAAGGAAGTTGGCCGCAAGCAAATGATCAAAAATGTCATCTGCCTTAGTTAAATCGAAAGAATATTTCCTGTGGAGATCTTTCTTTTTAAACTGCTGGTCAATTGTTGTATCTTTATGGATTAATGCTTCACAGATCATAGGCTCTTTTCCCACAATCTCTGCTGCATCAATCTCATAATTAGGATCTTTGTAGTATGTCCTATATGATGTATTATTTCGATCCTGTTCCTCTTCTAGTAATGCTTCATATCTAGATACTTTATAAGTCAGTTCCACTAAATCTCTAAACTCTGTTGAATCAAACTTCTTTCGAAGCCTGAACTCTAGGCCATTTTGGGCCAATCTTACAAATTCAGTTTCTGGCAAGATTACTCGACATTTATTTCGAGCCCTCTTAAATCTGGAAATAAACTGAGTAGCCTTCTCTTCAGGCCTTTGACTCAATCTGGCCAAGTCTGCCATGGAAACTTCTGGCTCTGATTGGAAGAACTGGGCATGAAATGCCTCTTCCATTTGCTGCCAAGTCTGGATGGAGCCAGGTGGAAGGTTAATATACCATACAAATGCTCCTCCGGTTAGAGAATTTGGGAATAGTCTCAACTTTATATAGTCATGATTGGTAAATTCACCACATTGAGCGGCAAACCTAGCAATATGTTCTACTGTGGATTGGTTTCCGTTCCCATGAAAGAGGACAAAATCTGGTATCCTGAAACCTCTTGGATATTCATGTACCCTATTGACCCATTCTGGGTATGGTTTTCTATACACAGGGGTCTGGACCCCCCGAGCCATTGGTCTACACAACTCCCTAACTATCTCAGTGATCTGGTCCCTAGGGACCATATTTTGTGCCTGCTGAACCACCACTGGGGGAACAAACACAGGATTTTGTGGACAAACTTGTGCTTGTGGTCCTCTTGGTCCATAAGGTGATACATTTGGGACTGGCTGTCCCTATGGTAGAGGGTACTGTTGGGGGTGTAGGTAACCTCTTTGAGCCTGTCCTGCGAAAGGACCCACGAAAGGTGCTGGAACAGGTATTGTATCCCTTTCACTTGTAGGAAAACCTTCCAACCCCCCGGGTATAAATTCGAATACAGGATTATTGTACCCCCTGGTACCAGGTATGGCTTCGAATGTGGGATTTGGAATCATTCTTATGACATTTTCTTGTATCGGGCCAGATCCACCAATCTGGATGGCTTCACTGTTGAACATTGAGGCATTCTGGCCTGCTACAGGCCTCGAAATGGATTCGTACCAAGACTGAGGTGGTAATCTTTCCTGAATCTGATTACTAGTTTGACGATTAGAATGTCCATTAGCTTGCATAGGCTGTTTGTCTCTAGCCAATTTTTGCTGAGGGACATTCACCTCCTCTATGTGTCTTACATTCGTTGGTTGGTGGTTATTCATTCGATCCAAAAAGGATACTTCCCACCTTTCCATTGTGTTTATTAATTGCTGTCCCATGGCGTCTACCAACCCGCCCCACGGATTGACTGGCTGAGTAGATGGGACACTGGATGGTCCAATTCCTTGGTCTCGTCCACTATTACGAACAAATGGCATTTGCTCTGAGGTATTGGTCTGTTCGACCATGGGTTCCAATTGGATAGGAGTCTCCACAGGATGTGCTGTCACATTATCCTCTGGATTGGATATCTCCACTTTTCCTTCCACGCCTTCTTCCAAACGTTCATTTTCTCCTTGTCTCCTACGTCTAGCCATTTTTTAAAAAGGTCCCACTGGGCGTGCCAAAAATATATGTTGGCTTTTGTGGCTTTCGAAGGTTACTTTCGTAATTATGAGCGTGCCAGCAAGGATCGATCAGTCCTTACAGAATTATAGTTGCCAAACAATTATTCAGACGATTGTGTTATGGTTCTTTCGGCCTCAATAAAGAGGACTTTTACTGGTGGCTTACTGGTAATTTGACTTCAGAAAACTTGAACATAAGAACAATTAAATAAACTGAAATATTTCATTAGTATGAAAAACTTACAATGATCTTAGTTCCGTAGAGAATTACAGCGGCAATATACTCGAAAACTACTCTTATAAATGAAGTGCGGCGCAGAAACTTAAAGTACAGGAATATAAAGGACATGAAATAACACTGGACTATGTAAAGTAATTCTTTAGATCTTTTGCCGTCCTTTTCTCTGAAGTCCTTCCTGCTATTTATACTCTCCGAAGATAACCATCGAATTGTACTTCAAACCGTCGAACTGCTCCTCCATAGTCGCTGATCATGCTACCTTATAAGTAGTTCCACTACACCTTCACTTGCAGTTAGGCTTCTCCCTTATATTTGAATTTGAAATGTGAGCAACCGTTGAAGCCACGTCACTGTACGTCTCTTTGTTGATCTGCTACTACTCAGATCTTATAACAATCAATATTAATTGCCACGTGTATGATCAGGATCGGAGACCTACCTAGTCTCCCCATATTACCCTCACTTCGCCACGCGTCGGATTGTCACTGGCTTAGTACAAAATGTGTAGCCAACAGTGATGTTGGTGGTAATGGTAGTGGTGGCGGTGAGGGTATAATAGTGGCGGTGGCGGTGGCAGCGGTGGTGGTGATAGTGGTAGTGGTAGTGGTGGTGGTGGTGGTGGCGGTAGCAGTAGCGTTGATGGTGGTGGTAGTAGAAGTAGCAGTAGCGATGGTAGAGGTAGTAAAATGATTGCGGTACTTATGACAATAATGACAATGGTAATGAATGTAGTGATGGTGGTTGTGGGAGTGATAGTGATAGTTGTGGTGGTGGTGGTGGCGGCGGCTTGATTGTGGCAGTGGTGGTAGTGGCATGATGGTGATGGTTGTAGAGGTGGTAGTAATGGTAGTGGTGGTGGCGATAGTGGTAATTGTGGTAGTGAAGGTGATAGTGGTAGTAAGTTTATAATAGTTTATATTGATACTTATGTTTAGTATTTATAAATTCAGTCAAAATTAAAAAAGTTTTATATGATTTAATTTTTTTTTGAAATTTTAACTTATATTTTAAGATGTATTTAAATTTTTAAGTGATATCAATTATAGTCATCAAACGGACTTAATTGATTATCACTTAATATATTTAGTTTTATGTACTAAATTAGGTTATCAAATATTTTCTTAATATGTCAATTATTCTTATTTTTTCTTATAATACATGATAGAATATTGTATTAAATTTGCAATTTCAAAGCAAGTTGAGTTGGCTAAACCGAAACTATGAAAATTCAGTGCTAAGTGGTCAAACTTTAAATTCATAATTTAACATTTTCTTTATAACTTATTCATTTTTGTAATGAATATTTTCATAGAATAAGCTAAAAAATAGACTCAATAAGTTCACTTTAAGTATGCAAATTTGTCATAAGATTTCATTTCATGATATTACTTTATTATTATATGCAATTTACATATACGTATAATATGTATATATATTTTCTATAATAACTATAAATTTATTTTCCTATAAGTTTTTAAATAAATTTATGGGAAAATCACATATCAGTGAATTTTTTAAAAATTAATTACAAAATCATGAAATTTTTTATAATTTTATTTTTTAATTTTTGTAAAGTTTATTACTAATTTAAAAATCTTTTTTAAAACATCCAGTTAAATGAATTTTTTTTCTCAATTTATTATGATTTAATGTAAGTCACTTTTAAGTGTAAATTTAAAAATTAAAATTCGTCTTCCAAGAACAATTCTAAGTAAAATTTATTTTTAATAAATATTTGTTATTAATTGTGCACACACGAGTGTATTGTTCGTATTTAAAGTAATAATTCTAAAACACAGGTTTTTTTTTACAAATAATTTTTATATGCGGATAGAATATATGTTATGTAATATCTTCTACTATTATGATTAATTTTGATCGTAGAATTCATTACATTTATGTTCAATGTTGGAAAAATAATAAAAAATAATACCCCATAATACCTATTCACAAACAAAAATTCCTCCATTTCCATGTAATGAAACATCCTAGCAGTGCTTTATTTAAAGGCGAAAGATAAGATCAGACTCGATTGAGAAGAGGCCACGTATAGGCTAGTCAGCAATTGACACGTGTAAACTTCTCATGGAATGGGCGGTGGATTGGTTTCCTCCTAGACTGCATCAAATAGAAGAAGACAGCCATTCCCTTCCAAACAAACTTTTGTTTTTTCGTTTGTTTCGTTTTCGTTTTCGTTTTGTTTTTGTTTTTATTTTTGTTTTTTATGTTTCTGTTTTTGTTTCTTTTTTCTATTTTGTTTATCAAATAGAAGAAGACATTCTGGGATTTATTGCCTAATGAGTTGGCTAATTTTAAGGAGTCTTAGACGGTGTTTGATTAAAGAATTTGATGAAAAAATAAATAAATACAATACTATTTTTTATTTGGTTATCATAGAAAATATAAATAAATAAAAAAAGAAAGTGAAAAAAAAATACAATCTTACCTTTCACCTTTTGAGTTCACTTAAGCTCTTTTATTTCCTCACTTCCTACTCAACCATAGCTTGGTGTAGACATTAAAAATTTTACAAATAAAATGTTCTTGATTAATCAAAATTAAAATGGTCAAAGTCTTCCAATAGATGTGGAACCAATCAAAATTATAGACTTGAACCCATTTTAAATTATGGATCACATCAAAAGAAAATTGTTAACCCATTTTGATAATTGAGTCAATTCAAATGTGTGGGGCTTACAAAGATATTTTTGTCGAAAGTGTGATGAAATAATTCAAATTCAAATTTCAATGCAAATTATTTCCATATAGTAAGAGGCAAATTTCTCTTTTCTTGGAAATTAAAATTAAATTTTTGAGTTGCCAAAATTAACTGCTCTCCTTCTTGGGCCTATTAATATAGGCACTCATTATTGATAATAGAGACAGACATTTGGCTAAGATTTTGCAAACTCCTAAATAATTTTAAGACTTTGTCAAATTCTTTTCTTAAAATTCTCTCTAAAGCTCTTTAAACTTGAAGTGAAAGATTATTAAGTACTCTGAACTTGTGCTAATCATTTCAAATTACAAATACAAATTTGATCTCTTCTTTCAAAGGGATCATTTCAAAACTCGTTCGAAATCAAACTTTTCAAACCCTCGATCAAGTCTCTTTTCTCCAAGTTTGTCTATTCGAGGACTTGAAGAAATCCATTAACTTGTCCAGTTCAACAACAAGTTTCTATAGCCGTTGGATTACAACTCATCTTAGAGATTGAATCAGAGGATTTGTTCTTTTATAATAAAGCAAACCATAGAGAATTGTATCTATTTTTATTCAAATCAATAAAATTAATTATTTGTACATTTATTTCTTGTCTTAATTGAAGACACGAAATTTGTGTTTGCAAATTTTGGCACGCCTAATGGAATCTCTCTGCCTCTCATTTCTTTCTCCTATTAACTTCCCAAAATTTGTTTGATCAAGTGCAATGGCCTCCAAGAAGGTTCAAACGGCTCTGATTAACAAAAGCGCTAGCAAGAACATTGCAGTAGCAACAAGAAACAATAACACCTCTACAGGTCTGATCACTCGTAGCAAGGCCAATGCTACCATTTCTTTTGCAACTCATAGGGCTATGTCAATCGTTAATGCAACAAAGCAAACGCATGAAAAATCTCAGAAATCAGTCGTTGTTTCCACATCTAAGTCAAAGAAAAAAGAAATAGGGAGCTTGAAGCTACTCGCTTTTGTCTTAGAAGATTCACTGTCAGAAGATTTCTCTCCACATTCAACTCCCTTAGCTCTTGATGCAATGATGCAATCAGCTTTTATGTTCAACCACCTAAAACGTAAAGAGATTGCCTGCTATCAAGTTCTCCTAAGCCCAAAGGAGCCAGAGTAGTCCTCAACATCTCATAGCACATAAAATAAGCTCTATAAGGGAACAAGGTTACATTCTTCTGGGGTCGAGCAATGACTGCAAGTAGTGAAGACATCTGCTCTTCAAGTGATACGTCATCCTTGACTATAGTAGAAGAGTTCCGTCGAAGAGAACGAAGCCACATAGAGCACTTTCCGAAATGTCAAAACCAAATGATTGTTTATCCAATGATGGATTTTGCACAACAAAATAAACTGACGTTTCCAATACCAAAAGCAGCCTCCTGCCCCCATTGATTTTGCACCTTCAAACATCTCATGTAGAGAATTCTCATCAGGATTTCACACTCAGGGTTATCTTCTGCTAGTCCGAGGAATTTTGCGTCACCAAGGCACTCTCTTTCATCATGTTCAGTGGCTGTGCAAGTCATGACTATTAGCACTGCTTCGGTGGAGGAATAACTGGCAACAATGGCTCGTGCAATTGAAAATCTCATCAAGACCGTTGAAGAGAAAGATCTCTAAATCGCTTCACTAATAAACAAGTTAGAAGAACAAAATGTACTGACTTTACAACGCAAATCACATTTGTTGAAAAGGTGGACCCCGCATCCAAATCTAAACAAATCATTGGTGATGAGACTCACCATACATCTGTTGCAAATTGGGGTGTGTGCGCGGTGCAGGTCGGTACAGTTTAGGAGAAAAATAGAAATCGTACGGCGAGTAGAGGATTGATAAAAGTGTCATTACAAAAAATCGGCGGTTCGGTTGGCAAATAATGGTGGATTTGCCTTGGTGGTTCGAGGGATTGACAGTTTATAAAAAAATATAATTTAAATTACAAAACTTGAATCAAAGAATAAAAAGATATAATTTATAAATTAACTGAAATAGTCAAAATTAAAATATTCATATAATATAACATTAAACATTAACAAACTAGTAAATTAAAAATCCAACAATTCAAACAAATTATACAATAACAATTTAACGAGACAATAAATACTAAAAAAAATAACATCATCCAATATCTAACATAGTTCTAAAAAAAGTTCTCAACAGTTAAATCTAAACATCAAAGTCCACAAACAATCCAAAAGTTCAAAAGATAATCTAATCATCAAACTCCACAATAACTTCAATCCTTCACAATTGCTTCAACCAAACTCTAAAAACTTCATTAATCTGTAGACATAAACAAAGAAAACATAAATAAATAACAAAAGCTATCATCAAAATCATTATAAAAAAAAAAACCAATACAGTAAAATAATATTGAAGAATAAGAATTAAGTCTAACCTAAAGAATTTCAAAACTAAACTAACTTGGAGACAAATTAGTCCTCAGCATTAGTTGCTTCTTGTGTAGTAGATGATGTAAAAAATTCTGAAAAATAAAAAATATTTTTAATGTTATTCAAAATTATACAAAAGCAAAAATCAATATTGAATAATTAATTTAAAATAAACACAAATCAAAAAAGTTGCCTGACTCAATTTCTTCATATTGTTCAACATCATCCATACATTCTCTAAGGTTAATTAGAATTGATGAAGACCGTAACCAATTTTGTCCACAAATTAGAGCCTCCACCATCTTCGGTGTCAAAAAACTCCTAAATGGATCAGGCACACGTCCACTGGTACTAAAAGCTAACTCAGATGCTACT
This sequence comes from Camellia sinensis, assembly GCF_055761805.1. Lineage (NCBI taxonomy): Eukaryota > Viridiplantae > Streptophyta > Magnoliopsida > Ericales > Theaceae > Camellia > Camellia sinensis. Next base: position 24,504,768 of record NC_138966.1, read on the forward strand.
ATAAAAATTGGGACAATCAACACATCTCTTGCTATTAGAGAGAGAACCTTATACTTGTTGCTATTAACTCTCCACCAATTCAAAATATCAAAGTTTGGAACTCTTGGGTCTACACAATCATCAACCAAATATTTTCCCAACTCTGACTTGTTCTCCACACTTTTTTCTAACTCCTAATGGTTAATATATTGAGAGGCAAAGAGTGTCATGGGATCTTCCTCTTCATCAACTTCCATCACTTAAGGAGCGTTACTTGCATTTGAAGGTGTAACATTAGCAACACTGTTATTTTCAACATAATGATCAAATAAGCGCTCCAATGTTGCCTTCACCCTCACCACTAAAATTTTTACCTTGTCATTTTCATTCACTTTATTGAATGAAAACTTAAAATATGTTAACTTGTAGTGAGGGTCAAACACAAAGGCAACATATAACAAGAAATTGTTTTTATCAAGATTCTCTCAATATTTGTCCTATTTCAATTTCATGTTATCAGCCATGTTACTCAACACTACATCTCCACTTTTACTCAATTGAACTAATTTAGATTGCACTGATACAAGTTGATGACAAAAAACCATTAGATGTCACATGTAAAGACCCTGAACGTTGCAAAGTTACATTATAAAAAAGTCTTAAAAATTTTACAATGACTCTAGCTACCTCTCAATCTTCTTTTTTAGGATATGAAATGAATCTTTTATTTTCCCTTTGCCTCTTCCACCATCATTCTCATTTGCATCATCATTCTCCATGAAAAATAACTTGAATCGTGGGTCATCCTTTTCTAAACACTCAAAACTTTTTGGAATTTCTCTGCTACCTCCAACATCAAATAGGTGGAATTCCACCTTGTTAGAACATCAAGGCACAACAAACTTTTATAAGTAATCTTTTTATGCTCCACACAATTTTTAAAAGTTTGTAGCCTAGCTGAAGATGATTTACATATTTCACAGCTTTTCGAATCTTGGCAATTAAGTGGTTTTGTTCTTTTAAACCATCACAAACAATTAAATTTACTATGTGTACACAACATCTCATATGCAAAAACTTATTTGCCAAGATAATGGAATGCCAATCTTTGGTTCTTCTCTTCAAAAATGCGATAGCACCATCATTAGAGCTTGCATTATCAACTGTAATAGTGAAAATATTATCATTCCCCCAGTCTTGCAAACATTTGTCTATTTGTTTGCCAATTGTCTCACCTTTATGATTAGGAACTATACAAAAACTAAGAATTCTTTTGTGCAAATCCCAATCATTATCAATCCAATGACCGGTGACACACATATAATTTAGATTTTGAATTGATGTCCAAGTGTCAATGGTTAAGCATACTTGTTGCTTCCTTAGAACTTTCTTCTATTTTTGCTTTTCATCAAGAAATAAGTTCAGACAATCACAAACAACAATAGTGCGAGAAAGGACATGAAACTTAGGTTGCATAACTAAACAAAAATTTCTAAATCCTTCTTTCTCCACATGCCTACAAGGTAATTCATCAATTATAATAATCTCTGTTAGTGTTTCCTTACAAAGTTTTTCATCATATCCTCTTACTTTGAGAGACCCAATCCTTCGACCATCATGTTCTTTCTTTTCTTATTTTTTAACAAAAGAGAGATTTTTTTTTTTTTTTGGTCCAATTCCTTAATAGGAGACTTCATACATTGATGCTTAAGGTGGTTCCACATATTACTAGTCCCATCTTGTTTTCCACGAGCACCATAATCCTTACCACAATAATTACAAGCAGCCCTAGGGTTATCAAGCTCACAATCATCACGTAAGGTGAAGTGTTCCCAAATCTCAAATTTCTTTATATCTAAATTAATACTAGGGCATGGACGAGGTTTACCAGAATTTTTGGTAGGCGTTGTGGTAATGGTAAAACTAGCAACAGTAATTGATTCTACAGTTGTGTAGACCGCCCGAACTCGCTCCGCGCGCCCCCCTTTCGGAGAGGGTGCGAATTGGGTTCATAGCTACTACAGTTCGGACTCCTGTCACGATTCTGAATCTAATCTTACGAAGTGAAATGTAAGACTGATAAATCACCAAAGAGTCCAAATCTGACAATTGGTTTTGAAAAATCAATTTTGAATAAAAAAGCGCCAAACATGGACTGCTTTACCAGATTTCAGAGTCGCCACGTAAATATTTTGTTTTGGGAAATTTAGGAAACACTGACTCGTGCCTAAGGCCATGTGTCTGTCATCACCAAAGTTGCCTCGGCTCGGGAATTTGGGTACGAGAGAGGAAGGTCTTGAAATGAGCACCCCCGCTCGCCCGATCAAAGACCGGCCTCTACTAACATGATATGTTGTTTTATAAACACATGTGTTCTTATTCCAGTTTATTAGCTAATTTATTATGTGATGCACACAACATACAAGTGTAGACTAAATCACTCAATTTGGAACAAAACATCTCATGTTTGTTCTTCGAAAATGGTTTGAAAGTGCTACTCGCAAGTAGGTTAAAATGCGGATTTGCCACCCTCAAGTGGGCTTGAAAACATGATGATTTTGCCACTCCAAGTGGGCTTAAAATGCACATTTTGATGAATTGTCCCAATTCAAGTAATGAAGCCTTCATCCACAAGCATTCATGCAGTTATAGCAATTAAGCAAATAGCCTTATGGCAAGCATGCTATCATGGCAGTCACTTACACACATGCAAGAATGCTAAAGCGAAAACACTTACAGTGTATTCCGAGCCAAAACAGAAAACTAGTTAGAAACCAATGCATGATCCTAGCTATGTTAAATGCCTAATGCAACACATGTAAAAATGCAACTAATAGGCTCGGCTATCTAGGATGGCATATGATTCGATTTGATAACATGCTTCGAACACGTATTCAAATACGTATTGAAATGCGATGCAATTTGAATGATGCGCCGAGCTCGGTGCATGCAAGATAAAGGAATGATGCATGCATGCAAGGCATGAGGATGCTAATTGAAATATGCCCCAAACTAACCATCAAAAACTGATAAGTAAAAGGGAGAAAGAAGTGGAATTGGAAGACATGCACACACACACGCACCCTTATTACAACATTTTCCCTCTCGACGGAGGGTTCGAATAAAATGAAAGCTAACTAGCTAAACTAATTAAGCTAACTATTACAAACCAACTAATTAACGAACTATTCTAGTTAGTTAATTATTACAAACCAAATTGAATAACTAGCTAATCTAAGCTAATTTGAATATTACAAAGCACTAAGCTAAATTAATTACAGCACAGATAATTAACTACAACTAGCTAACAAAAGTGATAAATGGCTTCGCGAACGAGGGAGATATGCATGCTCGGTTGCGTCCTCCTAGAAATCCATCGCCTTGCCTCGAGACGCCTCTGTTTGCACTCTTTTGAATCTTTGAAAATTACACCGATTTCCAAATTGTTTCTTTCTGATCTCAAGAACACCTTGAGGGCTGAAATTCCTCCTGTTGCTACAACAGAGCACAGACAGAGGCAAGACAGTGTATTTACAAGAAAATGTATAGCGATCCCGATATTTCCTGTTGTTGTTTAACTGTAATCCGGACTCGGTTCCGTAGATTCGTTGTTGTCTTATCCTCATTTCTATCCCCTACTCTTTTAATTAGAGTTTTGGGTTGTGTTGGACAAGTTGGGAATAAGTTGGTCATGTTTTAAAACTTAGAATTTTTGCCCAGGTTTTGGTCTCTCCGCTCGAGCGGATATTTGACGCTCGAGCGGGATTTTGTTGCGGCCTTTCCGCTCGAGCGGACGTTTGGACGCTCGAGCGTGAATTTCCTTCTCTCAGCATTTTGGACATCTACAGAAAATTCTGGGAGAGTGCATCCGGCGCTCGAGCGGATCTTGGGACGCTCGAGCGTGAACCTGTGTCTGACGCTCGAGCGGGGTGTTGTACGCTCGAGCGGGCCTGTTTTTATATCAGTCCGTGAAATCACTTTTTTGATCACTTTTTGATTTCCTTTCTCTCTCTTACTTTTTCAAAACCTCCATTGGAGAGCACCTCACTCTAAAACCCTAACTTCTCTCTTAGAATTGATCTAGTAGGAGTTATTTTCTCACCTTGGGCCTTTACAAAAGTTGTGTTGATCGTCGAGGGCTATCTTCTAATCTGAAAATTTCGGGATTTGGAGCATTTCCGTTTCTTCATCTCCTTCGTTGAGCCCCATCATTCGAGGTAGGGATAACCTACTCCATCTTATGAGCTTTGTCTTTGAATTTTAGCATTTTGATATGTTGGGGGTTGTTGGGTAATTTTGAGAAAGTTTGGGCCTTTGTGTAATTTTACAAAAGTTGGGGTTTTAAATATATAAACCTATATGCATGTTAGGCATAGAGAAATGAGATTAATGCTGGGACATTGATGGAAATGGAACCTTAGGGTTGTTTTGTGAACTATGGTGATTTGCCCTAATTGGATTAATTAATTAATGCATACGATTAATTGAAGAAAATGAGGAATTGAATTGAGAATGTTAAAATTGGGAATGTATGTGACTAAAGAGTGTAGATGAATCTTTTATTGCTCATCTAGTTGAAATGTTGATATATTATCCATTTGTGCATTTATTTCCTGCTTAGAAATAATTGCTTTGGGCTACCGGTGGAGGGTAGTGTTGATTGTTGTAGACAATGCATGATGATTAGGCAAACTAAAACTAATCAATCGGATGTGTCATAGAGTATGACGGTTGATAGAATACATTAACTGTATGTATTGAGTGATTATGTATATGACCAATGTGTTTATATGCATTATGTGTAGACGGTTAGTAGAATACATTAAATTTATGTATTGATTGATTGAGTATGTGATTCTGTGTTTACATGCGTTATATTGTGTATAGAACCTTTGTGTTTATATGCATTGCTTGTGTAGAGGAGGAGATGGGGGATGTACTCCGCGGTTTAGGGGAAGATGGGGGATGTACCTCTAAACCGGATAGGATTGGGAGGAGATGGGGGATGAACTCCGTAGACACAGCTCATATGCTTGTCTAGAGAAGTGAAGATACAGCTCATATGCTTGTCTTTGTGAAGTGTAGATATAGCTCATAGGCTTGTCTAGAGAAGTGAAGATGCAGCTCATATGCTTGTCTTTGTGAAGTGTAGATATAGCTCATAGGCTTGTCTAGTGAAGTGTGGATACAGCTTATATGCTTATCTGTTGATGTGGAACATGCTTATCTGTTATGGTATTGATATAGCTCATATGCTTATTTGTTATGGTATTGATATAGCTCATATGCTTATCTGTTGTGGTATTGATATAGCTCATATGCTTATCTATTGAAAAGTTGGTTTGATTTGATATAACACTAAAATGTATATCATCATCGTTTGTGAAGTATGGAAGTAGTTTGTGTGTTATTGATATAACATCAAAATGGGTATCCACCGTGAATTTCGAAGGTGTTCTAGTGATGAACTATAACCTCATCAAATGTTTTGGCCAGAGTACTGAGCCTTGTTTTCAACTCAAAGTTGAATAAGAAATGAAAATTGAATTGTATCATAGACTTAGTTGTCATGGAATTGAAATAAGATATAAATGGAGGTATAAGTATTGACCATCTTTCAGTTGCTAATCTTTTAGGCATTGTTTATAATTGGTTTAGTATATCTCTGCTGGGCTGTGGCTCACCCTATATGGGAACATCATTTCAGGTTCAGGTAGCATGCCACCTCCAAGGACATAGCTTGGGAGGCTAGAGGCGGACAGACTTTTGTTCTCTTATCTCCGTTTGATGTGTTACATGTAAATTCTATGCCAAGGGCTTAATGTGTAACCGAGTCAATACTCTCTTTGTAACCAAGTGTTAACTTGGAAAGCTGTAAGCCCGTAGGGCATTTACTTTTGTTGTTAACATGTAATACTTTTGTAATGAAGTACTCTGATGAATTGAGGAAATGTGGATCTTTTGTATATAAATGTATGTTTATATTGATGGGTTTAATATTATTATTTTGAGGGCGTTACAACTTGGTATCAGAGCGTACCGGGTTCGAATACTTTTGGGTACGTGGGAAGTGATTAGGATTACAATGGGTTTGTCTCGCTTGATAGAGACTTAGATGTAGTGTCATATGCTATGTGTTTAATTGATAACATGCTTATGTGACTATGTGGGTATGGGATTTAGTTTCTAGAATGTTGATTGGATCCTTGAGTTTCTGGGAGTCCTGTTGGAAAGGCACTTGATCAATGCTGTTTCTAACCGGAACTCTAGTAACGCCTCGGGTCTATCATTATCCGGAAATGAAATTCGTAAATGCTTATGTGTTTATGTGCTTACGTGCAGTGAATTACAGTTGTCCATGTATTAGGACGTGAGTGTTTAGCTTCGACACATGTATGAGTGTGCTAACGTGTCTCTGTTACTTCTACTAGGATGCCTAGGCGAGGAAGTTGCGATTTCCCTCCTTCCGCTCGGGAAGAGTTGCGGAAACAGTTTGTGGAGTTACGCCAAGGTACTACACCTTTGGTGCGGTTCGAAAGATGGTTTGCTAACCTGTCGAGGTTTGCTCCAGAATTGGTGGAGACGGAGGACTTGCGCTGTTTTGAGTTTGAGAGTAAGCTGCGTGACGACATCCGTGTGAGGATAGCGGGGTCTTGGCAAAAAAAATATAGTGTGCTTGTTGAGGCGGCTGCTCATGTTGAGGCAGCGGTGTTAGCTATGGGACAAGATAGGGAAGAGCCCGTGGTGATGGGTGTTGGCCAGGATAGGAAGGAAGCCATTGTGGGGACTCCTACGGTTTATAGGTACTCTAGGCCCAGTAAGAGGCAGAGGGGTTTAAACTCGCAGCAGGGAGGTCGGGCTAGAATTACCCTTCCAGTGTCGGATTTGGGTTCGGGAGAAAGTAAGCAGAGGGGCGTCTTTTGTTTCAGATGTGGTCTGCTGGGCCACAAGGTTTCAGTTTGCCCACAAAGGAAGGGGGCTGGTTTGTCAGTTCGAATAGTAGTTGCACCACCAGAATCTTCTAGCCAGCCGGGTATTGGGCCAATCGAACATATAGTGGGGGAGCAGTCATTGGGGCCTTCATCAGCCCAGATTCTGAACCAGTCTCGTGCTCAGGCACCGCCTACTTGTTGGATGTGTAATCAGCCGGGTCACATTCGACGTTTCTTTACTCAGCCGGGGGCTTCTTTGGGGATTTTACAACCTAGCCAGGCTCAGTTTCATTCGACTGGGCAGAAACAGTATCGTTTTGGGGGACTAGTAGGCCAGACTACGAGGGCCTCAGTAGAGTCGAGTTCCCTGGCCCCAGTTGGGGAGGTTTGTAGTTGTTCCAGGTGTGGATAGAGGGGGCACGTCAGTAGTTCTTGTCCGTGGCTTGTAAGCTCGTAGGTTATCTTATGTTTGGGGATGACCAACTTCGACGGTCCAGCAAGGGACGGTAATAGTAGTAATACTGATGGGATGGTTTTGTTTTGACTAATCCGTTTTGTAATCAGTGGATTATTATTTTGTGATCATTGGGTTCCGTTGTGTAACCAATGTGTTTTGGGGATGTGGAAACATCTAAACTGTTTGTTTATCCATATATATATACATATATGCTTTGTTTGTTAATTTCCTTGGAATGGGTGAAGTGGAGCATGTTGTAGCTCTGAAGTTTTATTAATGTATAAAGTTGCTGTAAAACCATAAAAAATTTTTTTTTATTATTAAGCATGTGACTTGATTTGGGAAAGATGAGGGCTGAGGAACCATGTTTTCAAAATTTGAAAGAACCACTGAGGGGTGCGTGTCCTAGCCAAGGCAATATTGGAGCGAGAACTATTTTACTTACAAAGTGTGTGGAATTTCATGGGTACTACCCATTTAAAATTTTGTGTGTGGCATAGATTTCGGTCTACTGTCGGGTGAACTCAAGAGGATGTGAAGTCTGCGATTAGTACTAGATGTAACACGTATTTGATATGGTGTCCTACGGGGGCATAGCGCATAATTTTGTTAAGGTTAGACGTGTACCTTCGTGGTGAATAACGTTACCGAGATTGCAGGTGTACTGATTGGCCGTTTTTAAGTGAGGGGATGTTAGTCCCTATATAAGGTTGTGATTGTTGTATCGGGAGCGATGTGTTTTGGGTAGCTGGTACTATATCTTGGGCAGTAGTATAATGGGTGTTTCCCTAAGCTTCCAAATTCCTTTATTTGGGTCGAATATGATAGGTTCGTACCTTAGCACTGGTCAGGTCAGAGGATGTTATCAGAAGGGTTAATTGGGTATATAGCCCGTGGTTAGAGTGTGACCCGTGGATGGAGTCACAGTGGTATGGTGTTTGCGGATAGAGACGTGGATTAATAGTGAGGAGGGCGAGAACCTTTACTCTGCTGGATAGTTAGAAGAGTGAATCCTTGAAAGCCTTGTCGGCGACTTGTAGTGGTGTCGGGGTTTGGGTCATGGTGATTGTCTAGCGGTAACATTGGGGGCTTGCAAAATAAGGAGGTTTTGCCTAGTACAGTTGTATGTGTTAGATGTGATGGTTTCACGAGTTGCGTGGTGTTGGCAAGATTATGTGAGAATGTTCTAGGGAATGTGAGATTTGTATCTCGAGTTAGTGGGAATGGTACCTGTATGTTGGTTCGTGTTTTGGGTCTTGCTAGTCAGTGAGTCCGTGGTGACCCCATTGGTTGTGTAGGAGTAGTGTTCGTGTTGTGATTGAGGTTGACCATGTCGGTCTTCAGTCAAGGAGGCGAGCAGGCTTGCTAGATAATCATGGTGGGGGTTGGTGATTCCCTTAGACGCAGTGTTGATGCGGTTCAATTTTAGGAGATCCGGTGAGATTCCAAAATTTGTGGTTTGTGTAGAGAACTCCGTGGTTGGGGTTAGTGGTTTTAGCGGCACGTCAGTGTGTGGGTTACGGAATGTAAAGTTTATGAGATTGATTAGTTAGCTTGTTGGTATCGGGCTTTGGGTTGGCATTAGTCACCTTGAGTTTAGTCTCGTTTGTTGTAAACTTTGTATGTTGATTAGGGAAAACTGAAACTAATCGGACATGTTTTGTCGTTGAATCTGACGGTTGGAATGATACATCTAATATATGTATTGATTGATCATTGTGAATGATTGGCTTTTTATACAGTATGTATGTATGTATGTATGTATGAAAATCGCAAAACCATGATTTTCTTATGCCTTATGTGTTGTTAGTACTGTCGTTATTTCTATTAACCATTATTATAGAAATGTTATATTCTATGTCGGTTGTGACATCACTGTGTGAGTGATGGTTGTGGATAGTGCTGTTTTGGAAAGAAATGGAAAACAAAATTTTCCCGGTGTTTGGACCATCTGGGGGCGTTGTTGAAAAGTTGATTTAAATTCAAGGATTTTAAAGAATTCTAGATTAATCTTTTTAACAAATAAACTGTGGATAACTCTGCATTTGGGTAACACCGTATTTGTGAAAAAAAAAAAAAAAAAATTTACAAAGCTTTTGAGTTTTCGTATGGAAAACGCAACATTTATCCCGGAACGTTAACGTTGAAAATTTAAACATCTTTGAGAAATGCCTCTTGAACAAGAAAATGTTTTCTTACTATCTACTCTAAAGATTTGCTTTGGTCGTGTTATTGAGTAGTGACTTAGCTTGGGGTGCTAGTCGGTTGTTGGTGAATAGTTTCGGGGGAGGTTTGGTTTGTTGAGGCTTGCGTACCTAAGGTGTGGTCGTTTAGAATGTGTTCCCTTGGTTAGTCTCTTCCTTGGTAAGAGTGAGTTGGAGGTTGGTTGTGAAAGTATTTTCTTTCCTTGGGACCCGATTGTTGAATACTCTGTAATCTGTTGGCCTTGTGTTTTGGCGTACCCTTAATTTCGGGGACGAAATTCTTTAAGGGGGGGAGGTTATAGCGATCCCGGTATTTCCTGTTGTTGTTTAACTGTAATCCGGACTCGGTTCCGTAGATTCGTTGTTGTCTTATCCTCATTTCTATCCCCTACTCTTTTAATTAGAGTTTTGGGTTGTGTTGGACAAGTTGGGAATAAGTTGGTCGTGTTTTAAAACTTAGAATTTTTGCCCAGGTTTTGGTCTCTCCGCTCGAGCGGATATTTGACGCTCGAGCGGGATTTTGTTGCAGCCTTTCCGCTCGAGCGGACGTTTGGACGCTCGAGCGTGAATTTCCTTCTCTCAGCATTTTGGACATCTACAGAAAATTCTGGGAGAGTGCATCCGGCGCTCGAGCGGATCTTGGGACGCTCGAGCGTGAACCTGTGTCTGACGCTCGAGCGGGGTGTTGTACGCTCGAGCGGGCCTGTTTTTATATCAGTCCGTGAAATCACTTTTTTGATCACTTTTTGATTTCCTTTCTCTCTCTTACTTTTTCAAAACCTCCATTGGAGAGCACCTCACTCTAAAACCCTAACTTCTCTCTTAGAATTGATCTAGTAGGAGTTATTTTCTCACCTTGGGCCTTTACAAAAGTTGTGTTGATCGTCGAGGGCTATCTTCTAATCTGAAAATTTCGGGATTTGGAGCATTTCCGTTTCTTCATCTCCTTCGTTGAGCCCCATCATTCGAGGTAGGGATAACCTACTCCATCTTATGAGCTTTGTCTTTGAATTTTAGCATTTTGATATGTTGGGGGTTGTTGGGTAATTTTGAGAAAGTTTGGGCCTTTGTGTAATTTTACAAAAGTTGGGGTTTTAAATATATAAACCTATATGCATGTTAGGCATAGAGAAATGAGATTAATGCTGGGACATTGATGGAAATGGAACCTTAGGGTTGTTTTGTGAACTATGGTGATTTGCCCTAATTGGATTAATTAATTAATGCATACGATTAATTGAAGAAAATGAGGAATTGAATTGAGAATGTTAAAATTGGGAATGTATGTGACTAAAGAGTGTAGATGAATCTTTTATTTCTCATCTAGTTGAAATGTTGATATATTATCCATTTGTGCATTTATTTCCTGCTTAGAAATAATTGCTTTGGGCTACCGATGGAGGGTAGTGTTGATTGTTGTAGACAATGCATGATGATTAGGCAAACTAAAACTAATCAATCGGATGTGTCATAGAGTATGACGGTTGATAGAATACATTAACTGTATGTATTGAGTGATTATGTATATGACCAATGTGTTTATATGCATTATGTGTAGACGGTTAGTAGAATACATTAAATTTATGTATTGATTGATTGAGTATGTGATTCTGTGTTTACATGCGTTATATTGTGTATAGAACCTTTGTGTTTATATGCATTGCTTGTGTAGAGGAGGAGATGGGGGATGTACTCCGCGGTTTAGGGGAAGATGGGGGATGTACCTCTAAACCGGATAGGATTGGGAGGAGATGGGGGATGAACTCCGTAGACACAGCTCATATGCTTGTCTAGAGAAGTGAAGATACAGCTCATATGCTTGTCTTTGTGAAGTGTAGATATAGCTCATAGGCTTGTCTAGAGAAGTGAAGATACAGCTCATATGCTTGTCTTTGTGAAGTGTAGATATAGCTCATAGGCTTGTCTAGTGAAGTGTGGATACAGCTTATATGCTTATCTGTTGATGTGGAACATGCTTATCTGTTATGGTATTGATATAGCTCATATGCTTATTTGTTATGGTATTGATATAGCTCATATGCTTATCTGTTGTGGTATTGATATAGCTCATATGCTTATCTATTGAAAAGTTGGTTTGATTTGATATAACACTAAAATGTATATCATCATCGTTTGTGAAGTATGGAAGTAGTTTGTGTGTTATTGATATAACATCAAAATGGGTATCCACCGTGAATTTCGAAGGTGTTCTAGTGATGAACTATAACCTCATCAAATGTTTTGGCCAGAGTACTGAGCCTTGTTTTCAACTCAAAGTTGAATAAGAAATGAAAATTGAATTGTATCATAGACTTAGTTGTCATGGAATTGAAATAAGATATAAATGGAGGTATAAGTATTGACCATCTTTCAGTTGCTAATCTTTTAGGCATTGTTTATAATTGGTTTAGTATATCTCTGCTGGGCTGTGGCTCACCCTATATGGGAACATCATTTCAGGTTCAGGTAGCATGCCACCTCCAAGGACATAGCTTGGGAGGCTAGAGGCGGACAGACTTTTGTTCTCTTATCTCCGTTTGATGTGTTACATGTAAATTCTATGCCAAGGGCTTAATGTGTAACCGAGTCAATACTCTCTTTGTAACCAAGTGTTAACTTGGAAAGCTGTAAGCCCGTAGGGCATTTACTTTTGTTGTTAACATGTAATACTTTTGTAATGAAGTACTCTGATGAATTGAGGAAATGTGGATCTTTTGTATATAAATGTATGTTTATATTGATGGGTTTAATATTATTATTTTGAGGGCGTTACAAAATGTATGTACTTCCATACTCCTTATCATATCTCAAGCTCAAAGGAGTATGACACTTGACTCTCGAGCCAACAACCAAGCATTTTCAATACATGGTGGCCAAAGGATCAAGCTTGCGCAAAACTCAATGAATGCACACATAAGACTCGAAAGGCCTCCACCCTATCATGCACAATCAAGGGGGACAGCGACCAAGAAATGAGGCACGTTTTATCACTTCGTTTCTCGTGTTTGGATTAACATTCGATCCAAACACAATGCAATGCAACACACATGCAAACAACATGCTTATCTATTAATGCTAGAGTGGCATGCACAAGGCTCTATCATGTAAGCCATGCATGTATGGCATGTTTAGAAGCTAAGGCATCTAGACTAGCAAAGAGCATAGCACTATAGGCATACAATACTAAGCCGAAATGACCAAACTAACCTCGGATAGAGGTTAAATACACCAAAACAGTGGCTAAAATATACTAAGATCAAGGCATATAACACAAGGAAAATATGCACGTTTGATGGCTCGCCAACAAGGCATGAAGACACGACTCTCAAACACATTGGAGGAGTGAAAAATGTGAGAGTGTGGCAATGACATATGCTCTAAAATTACATGCTAAGTGATGTCATATCATGCAAATAGCTCAAATAAAGCATGCAAAAGGGCTTGAAATACAAAGCTAGTCAAGGGCTTTACACTACAACCATACCAAGCAATGCTCAAATGACCTTAAGCACTCAAAACAGACCTAAGGCAGGTCAAAATGGTAGCAAAAGTATGCTAGACTTGCAACATAGATGGCAAGAAAGATATGCTCCCGTATTAGCTCACAAACAAGACATAAGGGCACAACTCTTAAACACAATGGAAGAGTGATAAACATGAGAGTATGGCAGAAGTTTATCTCTAAAATTGTATATCAAATGAAGCCATATCATGCACACATCACGAATATAGCATGCTAGGGGTCCCAAAGTGCAAGGCTAGTAAAGCCGAATACACTATAGCTATGCAAAGCCAAGCATGCATGACCAAAACCACTCAAATCAAACCTAAGGCATGCTAAATCATAGCAAAAAATGTGCTGAAGTAGGGCATACACATGCTAGATCAATAGGCTAAAACACCAAATACAATGGGCTAATGAACAAAATTGCACTACAAGTGCAAGGAGCATGCAAGAGGAAACCAAACCAACACAAATTAGAGTTATGACATGTCAAATAATGGCTAAAAACATGCTTGAACTAAGCAAATTCAAAGCATAAAGACATGCTACTTTGCAAGGCTACAAGTAGAATTACACTACAAGTACAAGAAGCATGCAAGAGGTGACCAAGACAGCCAAAAACAGAGTTATGGCAGGTCTGAAAAGTCACAAAAATGAGCCTAAACAAAGCCTCTAAGAAATAGAAACACATGCACTTTTGGAGGGATATCAACACATGCAAACAAGAGAAAATGAGGGGGGACCACCCCCACCCATTTGGGACCTCAAAACCACTTTTCCACCACTGAAATTCCTTTGAGTTTCGGTGGTGAGAAGGCCAAAAAGAGATGGTCTCAATGGCCTTAAAAGATGGCACAAAGCAAGGCAAAACAAGCCACCAAAGGGGGTAAACCACCCCTAACTCAAACAAAGCCTTAAACAATCATTTTAAACACTTCAAAACAGAACTTTTTTCAATTAAAAGCTAAGCTTAAAATAGCATGCAAAAGTGGCTAAATAAGTAATGAAAATAAAGCTTTAAAGAGGCTATTACTCACCCTTGAAGCCCAACTTCAAAACCAGCCACTTCTGAGGCAAAATCAGGTCAAAGTTACTCAAATAAGGCTCCCAAGTAACTTATCTCAATGATGCTGGTGTTCGATCAAGAGTTCCTTTGCAAATCCACCAAGAATTCCCACTTTCAAGCACTTTTAAGCACAAATATATATATATATATATATAGAGAGAGAGAGAGAGAGAGAGAATTCTTGAGAGAGAGTAGATTTTTTTGCTCTAAAAAATCTGAACCCTCTCTAAGGGGGAAGCACTTCCCCTTATATAGAAATGCAAGCTAAAGCTTGCTCAAATCCCTCCTTACACGTGTAGGGAGGATGCACTCTGTGCCTAACAGCTGGCACAACTAACACCAAAAATATCTGCAGAAAGTGCAGAAAGGCCGCCGACCAGTTAAAGTGGTCGACCTACCACCCAACCTAGTTGACCGACCACCCATTGTGGTCTACAGGGACAAAAGCTGGTTGACAGATGAGGAAAGGTGGTTTACACAAAAAGAAAAAGGTGATGGCAGGCTACCAACCACTTAAGGTGGTTGACCGACCACCCACCCTAGCTGACCGACCACCACAAGTGGTCTACAAGGGAGAAAACTACCTGACAGGGGAAAAAAGTGGTTTACACCTCTACTTCTCCCTCCAGGCAAAAAGGGGCACCAAGGTTTGGCTTAAAACAAGCACAAAACCAAGAGAGTTCAGAGACTCAGGGGCAAGGCGCGCAGCCAAAAACCTCAGGGACTCCAAACGAGCGCAATTGTAGACACCCCATTTTTGACTGCCCTTAAGACTTGGGCATTACTAATGGTTTACTTGGTGATGAGAGATGTGTAGGGAAAATGTTCGATTTCTTCGGCAAGAGGAGAGTCAAATCCTAACCTTACACTCCATTTTGGACCAAAGTTATTTTGGATGATTTTTAGACCTTAAAACCCTCTCTTTCAAAATATTTTTGAAAATGAAGTTTCTACGATGTTCCGACGCTTGCATTTTGTTAAATGTCGCACTTTTTGGTAAACCGAGCAAGGACAAAGTGGAAATGAATGAAAGAGAGATGAAATCTTTGAAAATTCCTTCAAAACGCCTTGTTTACGGGTTTAGAGTTGAAGAAAAGAAGAGAAGAGGGAAGAAACCCAGTTGGAGGAGAAAATGGGTATGAACCGTTAAGAGAGAATCGAGCAGCCCTCGCTGAATCGGGCCTATTCATTTGCATACTTGGATTTCAGCTATGAGGCCACCACCGTTAGAAATCTTACTTCCGGGGCTTCATTTTTCACTCAAGAATCTCCTAAAGCCAAGTCCAGGTGGGGGAGATATGGTTGGTTGAAGTAGGGCATCAATCTGGTTGGACCGAAACTGCGCGGCTTCACCAAAACAGGCATAACTTTTTGCACAGTTGGAATTTTGATGCAAGGCTGGTTCCATTGGAAAGTTAACTTCTAGGGCTTCAATTTGGACACTGGATGACCACTTTTTAGCCTTTCCAACCATTGGCCGACCACTTTTCTTTTCGAGAGACCATTTTTTGTCCTGAAAAACCAAAAAGAGTAGCTGGCCGACCAGAAAAAGTGGCTGGCCGACCACTTTCTCATGAAAAGTGGTCAGCCGAGCAGTAAAAGTAGTCGACTGACCACTTTAACTGGCCGGCAGCCTTCCTGCATATTCTACAGGTGTTGTGGATGCCAGCTGTACCAGTTGGAGGGCACAGACTGTATCCTCCATACACGTGTATGGAGGGATTTATCCAAGCTTCTATCTTCTCCAAGAAGCTTTGGCTTTGGTTTTTCTATAAGAGAGAGCCTTCCTCTCCATTCCACAGGTTCTGAAATTTGCTAAGAGTGATAGATACATCTCCCTCTCTATATTCTTCTCTCCCTCTATGTTTTGTGCCTTAAAGAGTGTTATTCCTTCACTTTTGCACTACAACTCCTAGCCACACACCACCATATTTGAGTTGAGATCCTTGGAGGTGGTTTTTGGGTCACAAGAGTTGGTTTTGGGTTGGAGGAATTGCTGTTGTTGCAGTGCTTCAAGGGTAACCCATTTTCTCCTCTTTAAGCTTTGTTTTTTTGGTTACTCTCCTAGCCATATTTGCATGCTGATTTGAGCTTATCTTTCTACTAGAAAAATTTCTATTTTTCAGTCCTTGTGATGTTTGTTTAAGGTCATTTTTGCATTGGGGGTGGTCCACCCCCTCTTAGGCCTTGTTTTGAGCCATCCATTTTGGCTCTTGTTCTAGCCTTTGCATGACCTTTCTACCACTAAAATCTAGAGGGTTTTCAGTGGTGGAAAGGTAGTTTTGGGGTCCCAAATAGGAGAGGGTCATCCCCTCTCCTTGTATTTTGAATGCTTGCTTTATTTGCCTCATGTTTAGGCATGTTTGTTAAGCTTGTGTTGGCTTGTTCTTGGCATATATTTGAGGTTATTTCAGCATGCCTTAGATCTATTTTTGATTTTCTTGATCATCCCTTGCATGCATGATACACTTGTAGTGTAAATCACACAAACTAGCCTTGTATGCTTCATTAAGTAGCATGTCATTCTAGCTTGTTTTCTTTCCATTTCAGCATGTTTTTGGTGATTTTTTTCCATGTCATGACTCTATTTTGGTTTGGTTTGGTTGGCCATTGCATGCCTCATGCACTTGCAGTGCAATTCCATGAAATTGCCTTAACATGCTTTGTGCTTTAAGCCATGTTTTTAGCATATTTTGGCTCGACCCAAAGAAGCTTTTAGCCTTGTTTTACCATGCTTAAGGTCTGCTTGGTGTTGTTTTGGTCATGCATGTTTGGGTTTGTATAGCTATGGTGTATTTGGCTTTGCTAGCCTTGCACTTTGGGCCCCCTAGCATGTCATATTTGAGCTATTTGCATGATATGCGTCACTTGGCAGATGATTTCAGTGCTTGTACCTATGCCATACTCTCATATTCGTCACTTCTTTATTGTGTTTGAGAGTTGACCTTTATGCCTTGTTGATGAGCCATTGCATGAGCACATGTTCTTTGCCTTTTTGTGCCTAAGTTTTGGTGTGAAATGGCCTCTATTTGGGCATGGCTGAGGTCTGTTCATTTTAGTCTAAGTCCATTGAGCATGATTGATTGCATGTTATTTGCATACCATGTGGTTCATTGCATTGTGTATGCATTGTGTATGCTTAGGTCACATAGCATTGTATATGCCATGTTCATTGCATTGTATATACTAGTTGCCATTTGCATCAAGTATGCCATATCGATCATTGCATTGTGTATGCCATGTAGCTTATTCACATTGAGTATGCTAGTTGACATTCACATTGTGTATGCTAGTTGGCATTGTATCATATTGTTACATACTTATGTTGTCTTGCATTGAGTATGCATGCATTAGTATTGTGCATTGTGCATGCCATTAGCCTTGTTAAGTTGTTCATGTTGCATTACATGTTGTTGTATGTTTGTCCCTTGCATGCTTAAGTCATATCTCATATTCCATGTTTCATAGCATTGTGCATGCCATGTTATTTGTTGCATTGTGTTTGGAATAGGAGTTAGTCCAAGCATGGGAAACGATGGACGTTTCATACTCAAAGTGATGAAACGTGCCTCAATTCTCGGTCGCCGACACTCTTGACTATGCATGATGGAGTTTTAGGCTTTATGTGTTCGTGTGTGCATTCATTTCATATTGAGTTGTGCAATTTGGTTCATCGGCCACCATGCATCGAGATGTGTGATTAGTGGCCCGAGGGTCGAGAACTACACCCCCTTGAGCTTATGTAATGAGAGGGAGGGTGGTTGTGCATACATGTGTTGCAAATACTTTGCCATGCCCCTTTCTTGCTCTTTGTTGCAGCAAACCAGAAACCAGCAGCAAAAACTAGTCGGCCGACCAGATAAAGTGGCTGGCCGACCACTTTTTCTGGTTTTTAGCATAAAAAGTGGTCGGCAGGTGGTCTCCAATGCCAACAACTAGTCGGCCTCCCTCCTATAGATTCTCATGATGGAGTTTTAGCCTTCTGGAGCTTTTTACAGTGTTCTAAGATCAGTTGCAAACAGAGGCAAATCGGGGCATCGCGATAGATTTTCGCACAAGGTGACCGGGCACGCATCCTTCTTCATCCAAGGCAGATTGGAGGCAGCCTATTCTATATAGTTTACATGTTTATTCAATTGCTAACTTAGTTAATTTGTTAATTAGTTAAAGTTGTGTAATAATTAGCTGTAGCTTGTTATTCATTCTGTTGTGTAATAGCTAGTTAATTAGTCGGTTCTTCATTATTTATTCGAACCCTCCGTCGAGAGGGCAAATTTTGTAATAAGTGTGCGTGAGTGTGTGAATGTCTTCTAATCCCACGTCTTTCTCCCTTTTACTTACCTGCTTTTTATGGTTAGTTCTAGGTCATGTTTCAATTAGCATACTAATGCTTTGCATGCGTGCATCATTCATCTGTCTTGCATGCACCGGGCTCGGCACGTCATACTAACTGCATTGTATTTCAATACCAAGTTGAATACATGTATCAAGTTGCATCTCATATGCCATCTTAGAATAGCTTAGCCGATTTCTAGTTGCATTTTGCATGTGTTGCATTAGCCATCTTAACATGAACTAGGATCATGCATTGATTACTAACTAGTTTCTGTTTTGGCTCGAAGTACTCAATGAGTGTTTATACTTTAGCATCTTGCATGAGTATGAGTGTTGCCATGATAGCATGCTTTCCATGAGGCTATTTGTTTATGTGATATAACTGCCTGAATGCCTGTGGGTGAATGTTGGATTACTTGAATTAGAACGATTCATTGAAATCCATGTTTTAGCCTATTTGCGAGCAGCAAACTTCAAATCATTTCCAAAACAAACGGATATGCGATGCTTTGTTCCAAATTAGGCGGTCTAGTCAATACTTGTGTGTTGTGCGCATCACATAGTAATTCTAGCTAATAACCAGAATAAGAACGCATGTGTTTTCAAAAACAAGATATCATACTTAGTACAGGCTGATCTTTGATCGGGCGAGCGGGGGTGCTCATCGCATGACCTTCCCCAATCGTACCCAAGTTTCCGAGCAGAGGCAACTTTGGTAATGACGGACACGTGGCCTTAGGCACGAGTCAGGGTTTTCTAAATTTTCCAAAATAAAACATTCAGGTGGCGACTCTGTATCTAGCAAAGCAGTCCATGTTTGGCACTTCTTTCTAATAATCAGTTTTTTAAAACGATTTGTCGGATTTGAACTCTTTGTTGATTTATCAGTCTTGCATGGCACTTTGTAAGATTAGATTCAGAACCATGACATTTGAGTCCGAACTATAGTGAGCCTAATGAACAAAACGGGATTTTCTCGGGACGTTCGGGCCCGTCTATAGTTTCTGGCAACTCTACTGGGGATTTAGAGAACTTGACTCGAACTCAGGATATCTTGTTTTGACTACACTTATATGTTTCTTTGCATTGCATTTGCATTGGTGCGCCTAGGACACCGTATTTGCCGTCTGCTATTTCTAAATGGTTTGCCAGAGGCTCGCTTTGAGAAGCGTGCCATAAGGCTGACCGGTTACGGGCTCTGCCACGATAGGAACACAAACCTCGGTTGTTACCGAGGCACCCTTTTTGACCATTCAGCCTAGTGCATATCGGAACCCATAGTGACTATTCCAAACTAGGACATGTTGCTTATCAATATGGGTTTTAAATAAAAAAAATTAAACAAAAAGCACGGAGAGATAGAGAGCATAGAAGATAGATTATTTATATGAGAGATAGAGAGCACAGAGTTGTTGATTAACACACACACACATACACACACACACGCACAGAGAAGATTAGCAGTGCAAAAGAGAGTGAGAACACACACAAAGAGAGAGAGAGAGAGAGAGAAAAAAAAACAAAAAAGGCATGTACTGATCGGCAATCGACAAGTGAATAGCAGTGGCAGTGAGGAGAAAGAAGCGGCAGTGAGCAGTGAGCAACGGCGGTGCGCGAAGAGCAGCGATGGCCAATGAAAAGCAATGACGGCGACTGAAGCGGTGGTGACAGCAAGGCTATGGCTGCGCCGATCGCAAGGTAAGGAAAAAAAACAAGACTAGAGACCTCAAACCAATGGCGATGATGAATGAGATGAGATGTTCGGGTGTTAATTAGGTTTAATTGAGAAATCATTATGTGTGTGAGTATATCTACATTTGGTATGATAAATGTAATCTAATGGTTGAAATGTAACTTGTTGGCTCATGTGTATATAGTAAAATTTGAAAACTTGTGTAAGGGGCGGGGTGGGTCGATTTCGTAGGCGGGTTGGCATTTCTAACTGCCATCTGTGCCGACCCGCCACTACTGGAACTTCCACCCACCCAACCTGCCTGCCAGAGTTGGAAAAATGCGCAGTTCGGAGCGATTTGGAGCAATTCGATGCGGTTTTGGCGATTTTGGTGGTATTGTGAACAGCCCTAGTTGTACAGCAAGCAGCTGGTCCGAATGTTCAACCAATTTCTATTGCTTCATTGTCTATCCAACAACTCCAAGACATGATAGCTAACACAATCAGAGCCCAGTGTAGTGGCACCCCTCAAAGCACTCTTATGTACTCTAAACCTTACATAATTCGGATAGATAATCTTAAAATGCCAATTGGTTATGAATCTCCCAAGTTCATATAGTTTGACAAAAGGGGTAATCCAAAGCTACACATCGCTTACTTTGTTGAAACATGCAACAGTGCTGGGACAAAAGGAAATCTCCTTGTCAAGTAGTTTTCTTGATCCCTTAAAGGAAATGCCTTTGATTAGTACATTGACTTAAAGCCTGAGTCAATTGCTAGTTGGGAACAGTTAGAACAAGAATCATCTCTCTAAGGTCTCCACCATTGCAATGTGCATGCAAAGCATGCACCGAGGACTTCTCTACATCCTTCAAAGCATTCGACTACATACATTTGAGGAATTGGCCACACGCGCTCACAGCATGGACATTAACATAGCCAACCATAGTGGAAAGAACCCTCTTACCCTTAAGCAATAAAAAGATATGGATGACAAGAAAAGAGATAAGTCTTTTGGCCACTTAATTAAGGAGTCAATGGGCATCACAATGTCCCCCAACAAGGCATCTTACAAAGATAAGAAGAAGGATGTTAAGAAGGAAGACCATTCCTAAATGAAAGAACGACTCAGTCTTAAGGAGCTACAAGAAAAGAAGTACCCTTTCCCAGACTCTGATGTGCTTGACATGTTGGAAGATCTACTCGAGAAAAAGATCATCAAATTACCATAATACAAGTGTCTAGAAGAGATAGGTCGCATCGACGATCTAACATATTGTCACTACCATCGGATTGTTAGTCATCCCACTGAGAAATGCTTTGTGTTAAGGGGCTAATACTAGATTTAGCAAAGAAGAACAAGATCCCAATAGACCTTGAGAAAGTTGCACAATCCAACCATATAGCCATTATTGTTAGGCCCTCAAGTTCAATAACTTCAAGTTCTAAGGTAGAAATATAATAGTCCTCAACTGTGGTACTGGGGGCAATCTCCAAAAACCATTTTGTTTGGCTCATTTGAAACTGTGGCAATACAAGTCTCAAGCCAAGATCTACATGTCCACGCTAGTATTGAAGAAGCACCAACTCCGAAAAGTGATAAGGATTGGATTTTTGTGGCACCAAATAAGTCAAGAAAAGCTAAACCTAATACTCACTCTCCTCAAATGAAAAAAAAGAATTCTCACCGGCAACCTAAATGGAATATGGCAAAAAGAAAAGGCAAGGGAATGCTTCAAGTAAACGAGGTGCTTAAGCGAAATTCACTCGCATTGGTCACCCTAGAAGACTTCTTTTCAAAAGACTACTTCTCAAAAGACTACTTCAAAGATGAGTTGGTTGAGATAGTTTATATGATTTCAGCTAATGAAGAAATAGAAGGCGACCAAAGTCAGAATTCTATCACTCGAGTCGCAGTCTTTAATCACATTGAACCTCCTCTACCTCGTGCGTCAATTTTCAATAGGTTGAGCATTGTTAACAAAGAAGATGAAGTAACTATCTCTCAACCACGAAGATTAGTCTTTTCTCGACTAGAGAAAAAAATAGCAAAGTCCAAGACCGAAAAGCAGAAAACAAAGGCAAAGAAAGTTAGAACCATTTCATCTGAAAAAGATCAGGGAACACGAAGTTTAATTCCTTCTCGAATGAAGTGCGTGAGAACAATTGAAGATGGAATTGAACATGTCATCTTTTAAACACAACAAAAGTTCAACACTCCTTAACATGAGCCTAAATTGTCGTAGAAATCAAGATACTCCTTGACACGAGTCTAAACTATCTACAAAGTCCACTCCTTAACACGAGTCCAAAATGTCTCAGAAATCAAAGCACTTCTTGACACGAGTCTAAACTATCCCCCCCTCCTCCCCAAAAAAAAAAAATCCTTTGAACTACGTTTTGACTTGATCCGTCATGGGGTACGTAGGCAGCTTATAGTCATTCTCTAAGTTCAATCAACCAAAACACAAACAAACAAACAAACAAACAACAATCCTTTGACCTTTACTTTGACACTACTTCTCTTGAAGACATGTATGCTCGAGCATGTTGTATGCGTGCATTGTGACAAACTACATCAATTAGAAGTTGTTGAGTGTATGAATGACATGATCATGGTGAATAGTCAATCCAACCACCTACAGTCAAAAGGTGATGGTGGAAGTGTCTAAATCACTAGCCCAATATCTAGGTAGCTAGCTCAATAGGGGCATTCCCCCACATCAGTGAAACTAACCAGCTACGATCGAAGAGTGGTGGTGGAAGTGTATAAGTCACTAGCCTAATATCCAAGTGGCTAGCTCAATATGCGCATTCCTCTACATCAGTCAAACTAAACACCTAAGGTTGAAAGGTGGTGGCGAAAGTATCTAAATAAATAGCCCAATATCCAGGCAGCTAGCTCAATAGGCGTATTCCCCCACGTTAGTCAAACTACCCACCTATGATCAAAGAGTGGTGGTGGAAGTGTCTAAATCACTAGCCTAATATCCAAGCGACTAGCTCCACAAGTGCATTCCCTTACAAAAGTCAAACTAATCACCTACAGTGGACGTGTGACGGTAGAAGTGTCTAAATCACTAGTCCAATATCCAGGCAGCTGTAAACACCCCATTTTTTACCGACCTTAACACTCAGACGTCATCGTCTGTGCACTCGATGATTGCGCATGTTCGTGCTAGTTTTGAGTGCCCAAAGGTCTCGGCCGAGCGCCTTGTCTTTGAGCCTCTAAACCCTTTGTGTTTTGGCCTTGTTGTTAGGCCAAACCTTGGTGCCTCTTGGCTAAAGGAGAGTAAGGCCCTGCCGGCCACTTTTGGCATTTGCCAGCCACTTTTTATCCTTGCCAGCCAGTTGGGGTGGTCGATCAGCTAGTTTAAGCGGCCGATCGGCCACTTGAACTGGCTGGCAGCCAATTTTCTCATTTTTCTGATATTTTATTTTGAGCCAGCTGTTAAGCATTGAAACTATCCTTCATACACGTGTGTGGAGGGATGAAGACAAGCTTTAGGCTTATCAAGCAAGCTTTTGCTTGCATTGCCTATATAAGGGGAGGTCCCTCCCCCTTGTTTGAGGTTCAGAAATTTTGGAAGCAAATTTTGACTCTCTCTTGAATTCTCTCTCTCTCTTTCTCTCTATATATATATATATATATATTATACTCTATAATGCTTAAAAGTGAATGTTCTTGACATATTTGCACACAACCCTCTTAGCCAAACATCTTGACCTTGGAGCTGAGATTCCTTAAGACTTGTTTGGGTCTCCTAAAGCTGGTTTTTGGCTCAGAAGTTGTCCTCTTGCTGCTATGCTTCAAGGGTGCGCATATTCCCTTTTTAAGCTTATTTTTGTATACCATCTTAGCCACTTTTGCATGCTATTTTAGGCTTGGTTGTTAACTACAAAAAGCTCTTTTTTTAAGTGTTAAAAATGTTGGTTTGAGTCCTTGTTGGGGTTTGGGGTGGTCTACCCTCTTTGGTTGCTTATTTGCTAAGCTTTTGTACCACCTTTTAAGGCTATCCAATCTATCTCTTTTTGGCCTTTTAACCACTGAATTCCAAAGAAATTTCAGTAGTGGAAAGGTGGTTTTGAGGTCCCAAATAAGAGGGGGTGGTCCCCTCTCCTCTTGTATTGTTTGCATGTGTTGATGGCCCACCAAATGAGCATGTGTTTCTACTTCTTTGTGACTTTGTTCAAGCATGCTTTTGTGACTTTTTAGACCTTCCATAACTCTGTTTTTGGCTTGTTTGATCATTGGTTGCTTGCTCTTTGCACTTGTAGTGTAATCTTGCTCATTAGCCTTGCATGCCTAATGAGCTAGCTTGTTATTCTAGCATGTGTTGGTGTAATCTCAGCCCATTTTTGGTCTCATTTCAGCATGTTGTAACTCTGTTTTGGCCCGGTTGAGTCACCTCTTGCATGTTTCTTATACTTGTAGTGTAACCTTGCTCACTAGCTTTGCATGCTTGCTACTTTAGCCCATCATTCTAGCTTATTTTGGCTATACTTCAGCATACTTTTACTCATGTTTTAGCATGCTTTAACTCTGTTTTGAATGGCTTAGGTCATATGAGGCTTGCTTTGTATGGCTATAGCATGATAGGCCTTAATAGCTTTGTGTTTTGAGTCCTCTAACATGCTTTTCTTGGGTTGTTTGCATGATTTGGCATCAATTAATATGTGATTTCAGGGCATATATCACGGTCATACTCTCATATGTATCACTCTTTCAATGTTTTTGAGAAGTTGAGCCTCGTGCCTTGTTTGTGAGCCAATACATGAGCATATCTTTCTTGCTATCTATGCTGCAAGTCTAGCATGTTTTTGCTACTATTTCAACCTGCCTTAGGTCTGTTTTGAATGGTTAAGGTCATTTGAGCATTGCTTAGTATGGTTTTAGTGTAAAGGGCCTTGACTAGCTTCGAGTTTTAAGGCCTTTAACATGTTATGCATGTGATGTTTGCATGGTATGGCACCATTTAGCATGTAATTTCAGTGCATATAGTGTAGTCACACTCTCATATACTTCACTTCTTCATAGCTTTTGAGGGTTGTGTATTGTGTCTGGCTTATAAGCCAACATGTGTGCATGTTATTCTATCATTTTGAGCTCCAATTTCAACATGTTTAGACCATTATTTTGGCATGATTGAGCTCTGTCCAGAGTTGGTTTGGTCATTTGTGCTATGTATTGCATGCCTCTTGTGTATTGCTCTTTACTAGCTTTGATGTTTTTGGTCCTCAACATGCTATGCTTGCATTGCTTGCATGTTTTAAGGTCTTTAGCATGCCACTTCAACACTAAATATCTGTCACCTTCCTTATTTCTTCATTCTTCCATTTCATTTGAGGGTTATTTGGCCTTCAGATTGTGTTTGAGCTTAGGATTGAGACTTATGCTTTAATGGCTTTAACCCTCTTTTAAGGGTTCCTTCTAGTCAAAGGCATGGTCTCTCCTATGCTTTAAACCACTCTTTTGGTTGACCTCATCTCCTTAGAGGACTTGCACATTGGACTTAACCAATTAAATAATGGATTGGTAATGTAAAATGTGTAAACAAGAATTGAGTCAACTAAAACATGCCAAGATAACATATGTGTGTTGCATTGCATGTGTTTGGATCAGACGTTAATCCAAACACAAGAAATGTGGGACGTTTCATACTTGAAGTAATGAAACGTGTCACGTTTCTTGGTCGCTAACACCCTTGATCAAGCATGATAGGGTGGAGGCTCTTTGTGTGTTGTTTGTGTATTCATAAACATGGTATAAGCTTGGTTCTTGGCCACCATGTATTGAAAATGCTTGGTTGGTGGCTTGAGAGCTGAGTGCCACGCTCCTTTAAGCTTGAGACATGAGTGGGAGAGTGGCAGTGCCTACATTGTCTTACAAATACATTGTTGTGCCTCTATTGTTCTCTGTTGCAGCAAAACCAGAAGCTTGGAGAAGCAACTAGCCGACAGGCCAGTTTTAGTGGCTGGCAGCTACTTTTTCTAGCTGGCAGCCCACCAGCAGATCCCTGTTTCAAAGTAAAGGCAGTCTGGAGGTTGGCACAATTTTTAGAGATCAAGGCAAGTGCAAACAGAGGCAATTAACAACATGGTAATGGATTTGTAATTAGCTTTACTTATTAGTTAGCTTAAATTGGTAATTTAATTAATTAGTTTGTTAATTAATTAAGTGTTGCAATAATTAGTAAGTAGTTTACTAGTTATTCGTTTTGTTGTGTAAAAATTAATCTAATTAGCTTAATTAGATTAGTTAGTTAGCTTAGCTTAGATTAGCTTGGCTAATTCATTCGGACCCTCCGTCGAGAGGGTAAATGTTGTAATAAGTGTGCGTGTGTGTGTGAATGTCTTCCAACCCCACGTCTTTCTCCTTTTTACTTAACCGCTTTCGATGGTTAGTTTAGGGTCATTTTCAATTAGCATACCTTATGCTTGCATGTTTACATCATTCATTTGTCTTGCATGCACCAGGCTCGGCACATCATTCAAACTGCATTGACTTTCAATACTTATTTGAATACGTGATTCAAAGCATGTTATCAAATTGTTGCATTTCATATGCCATATTAGATAGCCGAGCCTATTTAGTTGTATTTTTGCATGTGTTGCATTAGGCATTTCACATAGTTAGATTCGTGCATTGATTTCTAATTAGTTTCTGTTTTGGCTCGGAGTACACTGCAAGCGTTTACGCTTTAACATCCTTGCATAAGTGTAAGTGATTGCCATGTTTAGCGTGATTGCCATGAGGCTATGTACTTAAATAATTAACTGCATGAATGCCTATGGATGAAGGCTTCATTACTTGAATTGGAACAATTCATCGAAATGTGAGTTTTAAGCTCACTTAGAGTGGCAAATCATCATGTTTTAAGCCCACCTTGTTTGGTGGCAAATCCGCATTTCTAAGCTCACTTAAGGGTGGCAAGTTCAAACCATTTTCGAAAACAAATATTGAATTGTTTTGTTCCAATTTAGGCGATCTAGTCTATACTTGTATGTTGTGCGCATCACGTAGTAAGTTAGCTAAATAACCGGAACAAGAACACATGTGTTTTCAAAACAACATATCATGATTAGTAGAGGCCGATCCTTTGATCGGGCGGGCGGGGGTGCTCATTTCATGACCTTTCCCCCTCATACCCAAGTTTGCGAGCCGAGACAACTTTGGTAATGACGGACACGTGGCCTTAGGCACGAGTCAGGGTTTCTTAAATTTCCCAAAACAAAATATTTAGGTGGCGACTCTGTAATCTGACAAAGCAGTCCAATTTTGGCATTATTCGATTTAAAATCTAATTTTCCAAAATGATTTGCCGGATTGGACTCTTTGGTGATTAATCAGTCTTACATTGCACTTTGTGAGATTAGATTCAGAACCGTGACAGGAGTCCGAACTGTAACAGCATGAACCAATTCGCGCCCTCTCCGAAAATGGGGGCGCGCGGAAGAAGTTCGAGCAGTTTACAGCGGCTAGCTCAACATAAGCATTCCCCCACAAAGGTCAAACTAACCACCTAAGGTCAAAAAGTGGTGACGGAAGTGTCTAAATAACTAGTCCAATATCCAAACGGCTAGCTCAATAGGCACATTCCCCCACAAAAGTCAATCTAATCACCTACAGTGGAAGAGTGGTGGGAGAAATGTCTAAATCACTAGCCCAATATCCAAACGACTAGCCTAATAGGTGCATTCCACCACAACAAGTCAATCTAATCACCTAAAGTCGAAGGGTAGTGGAGGAAGTGTCTAAATAACTTACTCAATATCCAAGAAGCAAGCTCAATAGACGCATTCGCCACATAAGTCAAACTAATCACCTAAGATGAAAGGGTGGTGGAATATGTTACTTTGTTATTCTTGTATGCAAGTAAAATACAATTGTCAACAAAAATTCACCTAGCGGTTTGAAAAGCTCAAAGAAGTAAGGGGGTAGCAAAGCCCTTTGAGTCTTCTTAAACTATTATTCCATTAAAAAAAAAAAAAAAAAAAAAAGTCATCTTAGTGACCTGAGCGAGTTTAGTGCAAATATGCAAGGATGAAAAAGTTAATATATATATGTCATCAATTCATATATATATATATATATATATGTACAAGCCATCAATTTGTGTGTAAGATAATGCATAGATTGATCATGCACATGTTGTGCAGACAAGCAAACAAATCAAGAAAAGGAAAAGCATTCAAAGCATGAAGCCTTAATGGTGACATCACACTAAGGTGACATCATGCTCATTTGTCAAACAAAGACACTATTCTTGTACAAATGTTGATGTGTAAAACCATGCTATACATAGTGTTGAATGGGTATTAATTCATAAGAAAATCAAGACAACTCCATGAGCCTCACTTTTTCAATGCTTTGTCTCTCTTACTGCCCCACAACCTCCAATTATACTTTTCGGTGCTATTTGATTACTGTGCATGGACTAGATTATGGTATTTTGTTATATATAGCATGAGAGGAGCACTTTGGGTTTTTGCGCAAACCCTAGCAAACCCTATTAATGCTTCTTGTTACTACCTTCCATATGAAGAGAAAAGGCTAATCATTCTTAGCTTGGGGAAAAAAAAAAAACGGTTTCATTGATTACATCTAGAGGACCACACTTTTTTTTCTTCTTTTTTCTTTTTTTCTTTTTTTCTTCTTACTTACTTTGGAAACAATGCATTGATGGCCTCTGCACATGTCCCATAATTGGAATCCTTATATCAAGTACACCATCATGCACATATATAGAAGGTTCGAGTCATATAAATGGTAGCGCGAGGCGTAACACCATGAACCTGCTTGATACAACTCCACTCAAGCTCACATATGTAGCTTACTTGGAATACATGGTGTCACCTATATAGATGAAGTCACTCACTTCATGGTCATACACATTGTAAGCAGTCCCCAACACAATCACGCTAGTTCAACTCTCACATTTGATGCTAGCAAGCAGTGCTGGGCATAGAGTTATTCGACTCGTGGAAATAGCCCTACCCGATCCTACCCGCACCAATTTGGGTGGTTTCGCAGAATCATTAGGGTCGTATGCAGGTTAGGATATACCTATTTTGCAGTTTACAAATGGCTCACGGGTTTTACCCACATCCACACCCACCAGTTCACATCTTTATACATTTTTTTTATTTTTATAATTTAGACCGTCAGATCAGATTGTATTTGTTTGCTTGTAAGTTTTGTAACCCTAATCTTCTTTTCTCTCACTCTCTCACCTAGCAACATCCTCTTCTTGTTCTTTCTCATCTCTGTGTGTATGTGTGTATTGACCGATTGGTGAATCGATACACTGAAAACCTTCGGCTGGCCACAAGGAGAAAAGTTGCAAACCTTCGGTGAATCAGTAAGCTCCTCTTCTCTCTCTCTCTCTCTCTCGTTAGCCCATGCGAACAAGAGAGATGTTGGGCACTTTTGAGGTCAAACAGATTACAAGTAAACAAATTTAATCTTGATTTCCTAGTTTACCAGCTTAGATTCATAATGGTGCATTTCTTTCAATCTGATTATCAAACCTATAGGCTCTAATCTTATTTGAATGCTACCCAAATAGTATTAGAGTTATTTTGGGCCTCTGTTTGTTGCTCTTCATCCTGGGTCCATATTTTGCATATGTTAGGCTTCCTTCTTTGGGTTTTTGGTTAAAAGGAACTTAAGGCTTATTTCTGTTTGCCTCATCAAACAACAACAATCACCAATAATCAACCATTTTTTTTCATGTCATTATAATAACATCACACAATGCCTTGTTCACACAATGCCTTGTTTAGAAGACTTATTCTTTAATTGGAATTTGTTTAATTTTTTGCAAATCTAGTTATGTGATTTTTTTTTTTCTATGTTAGTTTTTATTCAACTTTATTCTAATTTTTTGTAATCCAATTTTAATAGAGGATAGTGTTGAATCTTCCACAATGAATCTTTTACCTCCATAATTGTCATGATCCAAACCCGCCCCTATAGGTTTAGCATCGTAATCGGCCAGTAATCCTAGGATTACCGAAGGCCTCTGAAACAGATTAACAAAATAAGGGGCTAGCGGAAGCATATATTAAACATACAATGTCCATAGAGTTGTGCAGACCTATATGGGACAGAAAATTTAAACTTATATACATCTATGTGACGTCATATATATATATATATATAGTCCATCGTCACTCTCGCATACGGATTAAAAAAAATGCAACTTAGCCCATTATACAGAGTATACAAAAACTTGTTCAGACAAAAACTGAAGAAAATGAAAATCTTAAACATAATTCACATATTCGACCACTCGAAGCATTTTGGGAACCTCCTTAGGAGGCGCACAGATTAGCCAACACAAAATAGATCCAGGCAGCAGTTTAGGCCTGATCACGCGTCTGATCACCTATATACATAAATAATACAATGAGCTGGAGCCCAATGAATAATAACAGAGTAAGTGTTTTATGAATGATGTCCATAACAGATTCAAAAATTAGAGTTCAAATCAAAAACATATTCATATTCATAATTTACAAATTGTCATACATGGTAAATCCATTAGTGTTAACATATCAGATTTGGACATAAAGACCCATATACAGATGACCCATGCTCATATGGGACCAGATGACCCATAACTAAATGGGACGTATACAGAATAGAGACAGAGCAGATAAACAATTATGCATAACCAGTTCCATAATTGGAACCCACGTAAAACCCCGGTACCAGGTAACAGATAACAGAGATGCTGAGGTTACCATGAATACATTTTAGAAAATTAGACTATCATTCATTCATGTAGAAAATAGCATTTCAGAAAACAGATTATGTTAGATCATTCAAAAAATACTTAAAGTTGAAGCTGTACAGAGTTATTACTCACAGATAACTCTAGACACAAAATAAATAGATCAGACAGTTCAGATGGACTATGATGCGTGACCTATACAGACACATAACAGATACACATTGAAACACACGCTTTGTTGGTGCTTAAACTTATTACTCTTCTTTCTTGGTGTGCTTCTAATCCGTATCCTCATCATTATGGCTTAATCATGGCCTAGGAATGCCTCAAATGAAAAGAGGATGAAAAAATACACTTTGGAATACTTAGCCAAATTTCTAAAAACAAAACAGTTCGCTCGAGCGAAACTTTGGCCATTCAAGCGATCTACAAAGTCTGTAAAAGTATTGAATGCTCGATTTTCGCGCTTGACGGTCGTTCGAGCCAAGTACTAAGAAAAAGGATGTTTGCTGGAGCGCACAATCGGTCACTCGAGCCACTATGCAATTGCCTGCAAAACTACTGGGAGCTGTCATTTCACGTTCAAGCCAACTTTTGGTCAATCGAGCTAAGGTTCAAAACAAAGGGCGGTCGCTCAAGCAAAGCTTTGGTCGCTCGAGCGAAGATGCAGAATCTAGAATTTCTAGATTTCAGTTCCAAGTTCAAAATCCATTTTCAAAGTATCAAAACACACTCTTTTGGGCCAAAACCTGAGAAAACATATGTAACCTCATAATATATCATACATTGAAAACCATTTCACAAAATCAATCCCAAAAGCATTGTCAATTATCCAAAACTCAACTTGAAATGCAATATATAGAACATGCATGAATTGATACAAGTTCTTTTCTTCCAAAACTTGATCAATTAAGGTAAAATGATGTAGAACTTGATGAATTCCCAAAACCAAGTTAGAACAATGACATGCATGAGGAGATTTCATGGAAAATAAATTCAATTCATGATGAAATGAGCATGCATGCATGCATGATATGCTCTTCTTTTCTACCTTCTTAGCTTAAATGATACATTAATTCTTATATTCTCTTGAATTCTCATGGGAATTAACTTAATGTCTCAAATTCAAGGTTGAACTCTTACTTAGAGCTTTCAGTTTTCAAATATAGGAGCTTAATTGTCCAAGTTCTCTCCAATTCATTCCAAATTCTTTATATTTTCCCTAGCCTTCAAGTTGATTTCTTCTCCTCTCTCTCTCTCTTTTCTTCCTCTCCCTCACGTTTTTGATCTCAAAATGAAGTCTAGAGTTATAGTTGTGCCACCACTAGCCTTATATATGCTTGATTAGTGGGGTTTAATTAAGCTTGGCTTACGACTAACCAATTGGTTTTATTTTATTCTAATTATTTGATTTCGAATCGAATTTTAATTAAACTTACCATAAAATTCTAAAAATTTCAAATAACATATAAACATCGCCAATTTCGTGTTCGGATGCCAATAAGGCCTTCAATTCACACATTCAAACAGAATTACCAACATATATTCCTACAGCAACAGATATAAACACAAATAACATATAGAATGCACAATTAATTCATAATTTCACCTTAATTACTTGTTAAGCATTCTTAGTCAAGGATTATAGGCTAATCATAGATTGGGGTTGTTACAATAATCCTCTAATTCAATCTTTTACCTCCACAATCCTCTAATTCTCAAAAAGTCCAATTCGCAAACCACCTATAACCGCCTACACATTTGTGGACCCTATCTGCACAAAGCACAACCTGCATTGTTTGCAATTGCAAGTTCACTTTTCCCTAACCCGCATACATTCGCGCGTTGAAGTGAAGGCAATTTGTAGACATTAAATTTTTTACAAATAAAATGTTCTTCGTTAGTCAAAATTAAAATGGTCAAAGTCTTCCAATGGATGTGGAACCAACCAAAAATATGGATCTCAATCCATTTTAAATTACGGGTCACACCAAAAGAAAAGTGTTAACCCATTTTCATAATTGGGTCAATTCAAAGGTGTGGGGCTCACGAAGATATTTTGTCAAAAGTCAGATGAAATAATTCAAATTCAAATTTCAATGCAAATTATTTCCATAAAGTAAGAGACAAATTTCTTTTTTTTTAGAAACTAAAATCAAATTTTGGAGTTGCCAAAATTAACTCCTCTCCTTCTTGAGCCTATAAATATAGGTACTCACTATTAAGAAAAAAAAGACAGACATTTGGCTAAGGTTTTGCAAACTCCTAAGTAATCTCAAGACACTGTCAAATTTTTTTCTTAAAATTTTCTCTAAAGCTCTTCAAACTTGAAATGAAGGATTATTAAGCACTCCAAACTTGTGTCAATCCTTTCAAGTTACAATTACAAATTTGATGCCTTCTTTCAAAGAGACCATTTCAAAACTCGTTCGAGATTAAGTCATTCAAACCCTCGATCAAGCCTCTTTTCTCCAAGTTTGTCTATTCGAAGACTTGAAGAAATCCATCAATTTGTCCAATTCAATAACAAGCTTCTACAGTCATTGGATTAACACTCATCTAGGAGATTGAATCAAATGATCTGCTCTTTTATAATAGAGCAAACAATAGAGAATTGTACCTATTTTTATTCAAATCAATAAAATTAATTATTTGTGCATTTATTTCTTGTCTTAATTGCAGGCACGAAACCTATGTTTACACTTGGAATTTGAATTCTATCAATTCTTTCTATTTCCCTTTCCTTTTCTATTTTCCTCATCAAATTCTCTAACCGAACAAAACCTTACTTATGTCTCCTATTGATCAGAGTTATATTCTTGTAAGTTCTATTTTTTTTTTCTTTACTTATTAATATTCTCAAAAAGTGTTGGGACAAAATAAATATTTTATAACTTATTCATGCATTAAAAAAATATACATGATTTATAGATATTTAAGGAAATTACGTAAGACTAGCCTTATAATTTGTCCTAATTTTTTTTAGATTTTTTACGAGCTAGTCTCACAAAGTAGACTTAATTATCATTAAGTCTTGTTGACCTTTTAAATGCACTAATAACTCATCAACTACCCATATTACTCTCTTTAAATATTTTCGTTTTTCTTCTTTTCTCTTCTTTCTCTAATATGTCCTAGATCTTTTTACTCTCTCTCTCTCTCTCATCTCTCGTCTCCCAACCACTTCTGAAGCTTCATACCACACACCACCACCACACCTACTGCTACCATCCACTGCCAACTGCCGCTACTATCACTACCATTGACCGCCGATCACCACTGTCACCGGTCAACAACCACCTTCACTATCGTCAATTTACACTCTGTTATCTCTAATCTACACTCTATCATTGCCGATGTACCATTGTAGACACCCCATTTTGACCGACCTTAAAGACTTGGGCATTTTGTTCCGAGTACTCAATGATGAAACGTTACACTAAGTAATTGTTCAAATCTTCAGTGAGAGAAATTCACTTTTGAGCTTCAAAAACCCTTCAAGCCTAAACCTTAGACCATTTTTTGTTCAAAACCACTTTTCATTTAGCCTGACCACCCAAACAACTACAGGCCAACAGATGGCCGGCAAGCCAAATTTGATTGGCCAACTGTCCCTCCTCATGGCCGGTTGTCCATGTTTAGCGACATCCGATATTTTACAGCTGCCAGTTGTCCCCATGCCCATGCTTTGCACTAGCTGTCCCTATACAACTATTTCTGACCTGAGAAGGAAAAATTCTATAAATAAAAGGCCTGCCCTCAGATTTTGAGGTTGAAAAAATCCATTCAAGAGCTTAGTGAAATCCAAGCTATCTTCTCTACCCTCTCTATTATAAATACAAGATAGATACACCTTTGAAGCTCAAACTTGAAGCTTCCTACTAAGATTTTGAGCCTACTTTCAGAGACTTGAGAGTGCTTTGAATCAAGTTTGCTTAACCAAGAGCATCCTCTCTTCAAGAGGTATAAGCTTTGATCATCTTCTCCTTTGTTTCTACTACTCTTTTCCATTCTTTTTTTACTCTGATTATACACTGTTTTGGGCTATTTTCAATGGTTGAAAATATGTGATTTAAAGTTCCAAAGGTGAAGGGGCTAGCCACCCTTCTTTGGCTTGCTTACTAGGCTTATTTCCTCCCATTTTTGTTCAAGTTTTCTACCCTTTTCAAAATAATTTTCAGCACTGTTTTGTGTCATTTAGGGGTTGTTTTAAGTGTTTATTTAATTTATGCTTTGAATATTATCCTTGTGTTGTTGTAAGTCCTCATGGATTGGTGTATAGGCCCTAGCTTCTAACCCATTTGAGTTAACAGTCTTTTCTTTCATTTTTATGGCTTTCATATGCATATTTACACCATTGTAATATCCTTCTATCTCTGCAACCTCCCTCCATTCATTGTTTTTTTTTATTAAAGAGTTGAATCAAACAAAAGATTACCGCTCAAGGCGTAAGAAAGAGACCCCTCATGCTAAATGGTTTAATCTTTTCGGAGGTTCATTACCAGATCATTATATCTCTCTTATGCTAAGCGTGATCTCTCGTTTGATACTTCTCTTTATCGTCGGTGCATTACTTCTAAGGGACTAACTTCCCTTGGAAATCACAAAGGAAAGTCTCATTATAGCTTATTATTGAGTTTGGATTTGGAGTCATTATCGCTCATTTTGGATGAGTAGTCATTATCGCTCTTTTCAAGTTTGACTAGCCATTATCGCTCATTTTGGGTTTGACTCTAAATTCATTAAAGCTTGTAAATGAGTTTGAATCTTCCTTTGTAATTTTCCCTATAGAAAAGGGCTTGAAAGCTCATTTCTCGGGTTAAATCAATGCTTGCTACTCTTTATTGCTTTTGGACTTAGTGGACGTAATCATCACTTTTGGACAAAAATAAAGAAAAGATAAGAAATGGAAAGGTAATGTAAAAGGCTAATAAAAATTAGAGTAAAAAAAGGTAAAGAAGGTAATAAAATTGGGTTAGATTCAATCGGACGTTATATTGAACTTATTGCGTCTTGAATCATTGCATACTTTTTAGTGATGTTTAATGATTCATGAAGCAATGTCTACCCCTTTCCTTGAGGTTACTCCATGATAAGGAGGAGGTATTGTCTATCTTTTGTTTAATTTATTAAACTCTTGTCCTATCTATTCTAAGATCATCCTGCAACAAATTTGCGACAATTGATGATTTGTAAATCGAATTTTCTCCTCTCTTGATCATCTTCATGATAGGGAAGGGCCAAGAGGATAAACATCTCCTGGAAATACTTTGTTTTTGCTCTGTGGCCACAAGGTATCTCTTAGAAGCAGTGGCTAGCCGGCCATAATTTTGTACGGTCAACCACTTTTCAAGGCCGGCCGGCCACCTATTTTGTATAGGTAGTGGCATTTTTACAACAGAACAAAGAAGAATCTAAGGCCAAAACAGAACAATTTTCTAACTACAAACAGAGCAGATCTTGGTAGCAAACAGAGAGGTTTCCGAAGGATGTTCTCGGTTGTGCACATGCGGCTCCTCGCCTCCCATTCAAGTCCATTAAATTAGTAATTTAATATTAGTATACGTAATTAATTTGTTGGCTTCATTTGAATTTGTAATAGCTAATTAATTTAGCTTGTTCATTTGAGTTTGTAATAATTAGTTTAAATTAGGACATTCGTTCGGACCCTCTTGTGCGAGGGCAAATTTATAACGCTTGTAATATTTTGTATGTCTTCCAACCCCCATTTCTTTCTCTATTTTATTTACATGCTTACCGTGGTAGCATCATATTTTTCGTTTCATATCATTGCCATGATTTATATCCATGTTTGCATGCATTGGGTCAATTCATCATTCTAATATCATTGTCATTCCCTACTTACTTGAATACGTATGTTGCCGCATGCTTTAAGTTGATCCATATGACATGTTAAATAAATCGAACCTAGTAGTTGTATTTTATATGTGTTGCATTAGTCACTTACATATTAGAACATGCATTTTTTTAATTATTTTCTTCTCTATGGCTTGCCTCAGTTGAGTACTAAGTGAGCATTTTTTACTTTAGCATATTGCATGTATGTTTGTGTTGCCATATCAAGCATAATAACATGACGCTAAGTGCTTGTTTGAAATACCTCTTTGAATGCCTGTGGATGAAGACTATTTTACTTAAGTTGGGATGATCTTGATTAATGTACATATGAGCTTGCTTTTTCAAGTAGCACATATTCAAAACTCTTTTTAAACAAATATGAAATCAAAACATTCCAAAGTGGGTGACTTAGTCTATACTTGCATGCCTCGCATAGTAATGTTAGCATAATAATCAAGAACATGAGCATATATTGTCCATAAAAATCGCATCATTATTAGTAGAGGCTGATCTTTAATTGGGTGAGTGGGGTGCTTAATTCATGACCTTCCCCCTCATACCTAAGTTCCCGAGCCGAGACACTTTGGTTATGACGGACAAGTGGCCTTTAGCACAAGTTACGGGTTTCCTAAATTTTTCAAAAATATTTAGGTGGCGATTCTAAAATCTGGCAATACAGTTCATTTTTAGCATCTCTGATGATAAATCGATTTTCTAAAGATTTTCCGGATTCGGACTCTCATTTGTGTTTTTCTATTTCACATTACACTTGTGAAACTAGATTCAGAACCACGAGAGTCCGAACTGTAGGGCTATCATAGCCGAGGAGACTAAACCACTCTGAGAAGCACGAAAAACCATCTACAACCACCACCGTCGTCAATCTACCACCACCGTCATCGATTCACACTCTATATTCTCCGACTATGCTTTATATCTTCCTCGAGTTACACTCCATCGTCGCCAACTTATACTCATCACCAAAGATCCTTTAGAAAGACTTCGACAATCACGCCAGAATTTGAAATTTTTTTCCGATTAGAGATGTTTTTGCTTTTTAATTTGGTTTTGTTTGGGTTTGATTTTTAGCATTTTTTTTTTTTTGTGGGTTTTATTTTGGATTTGTAAGATGATGATGATGATGATGATGATGATGAAAGATACAAAGATTTTTATAGAGCACACCTTTCTTTCTTATTCTCTTTGTCAATTGCTTGTAAAATAATATTTGAAGAAATTTGTGTCAGTGATAAATTTAGGGCAAATTACACAAATAGTCCCTATAGTTTGGGATTCGTGTCATTTTGGTCTCTAACTTTTCAATTGTGATGCATCTAACCCTAAATTTTGAATCTTGTTCCAAATAAGGACAATTGAAGATACCATTGTTTAATTTCAAGGGCAAAATCATCAATTTAATAAAATATAAACTAATTTAACAAAAATAAATGTCAAAAAATATTTTTAATTTTTTAAAAATTATTTTTATCCACCAGTGATAAAATTATGTAAAATTGATAAAAAAAAATTAATAAAAATTACATGATTAATTTTTAAAAATTAATTTTACATGATCATCATCCAAACACATAATAAAAATTAATTTGGTAAAATAAATAAATAAATGTCTAAAAGATTTATCAATTTTACATAATTTTATTTTTAATAGGTAGAAATAATTTTTAAAAATTCAAAAATATTTGTTTGACATTTATTTTTGTCAAATTAGTTTATATTTTATCAAATTGACAATTTTACCCTTGAAAAATCTAATGATATCTTCAATTGTCGTTATTTAGAACAAGATTTAAAATTCAGGGTCAAATATGTCACAATTGAAAAGTTAGGGACCAAAGTGACACAAACCCCAAACTATAAGGACTATTAGTGTAATTCACCCATAAATATATCATTGAAAAAACTATTTTATGTATGTAAGTGTGTGAACATGTTTTTTTGAATGAATAAGTGAGAGGGTGTGCATATATATAAGTGTGAGTGTGATAGTGAAAGAGAGTAAGTGATTGACTGGTTTGATAAATATTGATACAGTGATAAATTTATCATTGATATGTTATCAGTGTTAAATCTAAATAAATCTGTTATGGTGATAAATTTATCAATCTTACTCCTTTTTTATATGTAAGTATGTAAATGTGTTTCTTGGAATGAAAAAGAGGGACATAGTGTTGTGAGAGTGATAGTGAAAGAGAGTAAGTGATTAACCGATTTGATAAATATTGATACAATAATAAATTTATCACTATTAAATACTTCTACTTCTTTTTTATTTCTCTTGTTACCACCAAATCTGAGAAAGTATGCGAGAGTGACCTAGTGGAAATAGATGTTGATTGTTCTTAAAAAAATGGTAGAAAATTGTCAAAAATTACTATAAAAAAAATATCGCTGGAGGTGGTTATTGGAGGTCGGAGACGATGACCGGAGGTGGTCGCCAGCGAGAGAAAGTGTAGTTATGGCAGTGTGAATAAGGCATGAAAAAAGTGAGAAGACATCATTTTAGAGTTACTAATAGGTGAAAAATAGAATAAGACTTATAGATAAATAAATCGGCTCAACAAAACTGACCCTATAATTTGTCCTAATTTTTTTTAAAGGGTCGAATTCTTGAAAGCGTTTTTGTTTTGCTAAGCTTGCAATAAATAATGTCCCAAACCCAAAATGTTGTTGCAAGCCCAATCATCTAAATCAATCCAATCTGAGGGATTCTATTTAAACCAAAACAAGTCTTAAGTCTTATCAAAAAGGGTTAGTTACATGAATCATTCTTCTCCACTCGATTCTATCAACGACTATTTGGTTAGTCAAATTAAAGAGATTTATATCTCTATTTACTATACCAACCCACGTCAATCTAGGTCTGTCTCTTTCCCTAACTCTTCAATCTACCACCACTATATCGCATCTCTTCACTACTGTCGCTATTGGTCTTCATTGTATATGACCAAACCATCTTAATCTATTCTTTCTCAACTTATCTTCTATTGGTACTGCTCCTACCCATTCCCGAATATACTCATTCTTAACTCTGTCTTTTTTAATCTTACCACACATCCACCTTAGCATCATCATCATCTTAGCAACACTATTCTTATCTACTTGTTGTTTTTTAGTTGCTTGACATTCCATCTCATACAACATCACTGATCTAATAGTCGTTTTATATAACTTTCCTTTTAGTTTAGTGGTACTCGTTTATCGCGCAGTACTTCAGACACACTCCTCCACTTAAGCCACTATGTCTTAATTCTATGGACCACATCCGCTCCAATCTCCCCAACCGTTGTGATAATCGATCCTAAATAATGGAAATGTTCACTCTTAGGTAGTTCTTGATTCTCAATCTTCACTTTTCCTCTACTTCTACTGTTATTGTTACTAAAATTGTACTATATGTACTTTGTCTTAGTTTTGTTTATCCTAAATCATTTAGATTCAAGTGCTTCCCTCCAAGTCTCCAACTTGATGTTAACTCCTTCTCTAGTCTCATTCACTAACACGATATCATCTGCAAAAAAGCATACACCATAACACATCATCCTGAATATTTCACGTTAACTCATTCATAATTACTAAAGAAAAAAAAATAAGGACTTAAGGTTGATCCTTGGTGTAACTCAACAGTAATTGAAAATTCACTTGTCTCTTTAGCAGGTGATCTAATAATGGTCACAATACCTTCATACATGTCCCTAATCATATCAATGTAACATTTTGCCACTCCTTTCTTCTCTAACACCCCAAAAATTATTAAGTACACCCAACTAAAATTTTATAATTTTAATTCCTATTATGTCCTAATGTAAATTTATTAATAAGGACAACATATATTAAACCCTAAAATAAAATATTATTTTTTCTCATGATACACCCTAATTATATGTAGGCATTCTTCATCTTCTTTCCCAAAGTTCAATTGTTTTCTCTTCTACTTCTCTCTCGCTTCAAAACTCCAAACCACCCCCATCAAAACTCACTACTATCATCAATATCATTATTTCTTATCCATGCGAATAGAAGAAAGTTTAAATAAAATCAAACAATTGATGATGATAATAATAATAATAATAATAATAATAATAATAATAATAATAACAACTATTTTTTGAAACAACCCATCACAAAATGTGGTGAGTATTCACATAAATATCAAAGTATAATTTTTTATTTATGTGATTTTTTTTAATATAAAAACAAATATTGAACATGTTTAACGTCATTGTTATTCAGACTTTCAGATCTAAACAAATTCACTTTATTTAATTGTACACTATCCAAAAAAATCAACATAAACATGTTTGGATATGAAAGTTCGAACCAAACAATTTCCATTTAAACACAGACCCTACATTTTCAAGCCAGTTTCACTGTGGTCTCTCGGTCCAAATCCATTAGCAAAGTCGTTGGAAAAAGCACAGTTACATAATCCATTCCATAACAGGGTACTCAAAGTGCTTATTACATAACATAATCCATGACATTATCTCGATGATTTGAACTATAAGCCGGAAGTGAAAATGGCAATCGGGTTTATGAAGTTTCCCTCGTTGAAAGAGGTTAGTTATGAGTAAATGAGAATTTTCAAAAATAAACCTATTCATATGAATATCAGAGTGTTTGGGATGAACAAGAAGAAGGCTAAAGGAAAGGTCGAGAAAGTACATAAACCCACTTCAGTTGATGGTTGGCGGTCGGTGCGGACGACTTTGGTTAGTGGTCGTGTTCTCTAAATCTGAACCAGAAGAACGTCCTGAAATGTTTTTCAAATAATTTGGGTTTTTAATTTGTGTATTATTTTATTATTAAATAATGTTTTAGAGCACTAAATTGAGAGTTCTAGAGCATCACTAATGATGTGGCACAGTGGCCCCCACCAAAGTAATGTGATATTTTGGTTTGAGTTTGTTTTTTTTTTTTTTTTTTAAACTCATTAGAGTTATTAGTGGTCTAAAAATTAGTGGAATGAATCACCACTCTTTATTATTTTAGTATACTTTGAATAGTAATTTGAGAAAAAAATAAAATAAAATGTAATGTATTGAGAGTAACTTATAATGTTAAATAATTGAACAAATTGTACTGAAAAATAAAAAATGCTAAAAATCCTAAAATTTTTATCAAGTATCTCACATTTGATAAATTTTTTAAAATTTCTAACGTTATTCATGAGAAATTTGCTTAATAATTTTTTTGGACTTAAATAGAATCACCCTCCGATATATTCTCTTTTGCGCTTTTGTTATTTTATGGATTTACTTTGTTTGAATGGCGATTCAAGTTACTTTTGGGTCCACAGAACCTGACAAAAGTCCACCTCATGGGCCCACTGGACTTAGTTTGCTCAATTATGCTCTACTTCCATGTTGTGCCCTATTCGGTTGCACTGTTAGGCACATTACTTTTTCTTTTCTTTTTTTTTTGGAACAGAATTAGGCACTTTACTCGGATGCTTTATTAGATACTCCTAGGTCATTTTGGTGGAGAACTTAAAAACCGTAAAAAAAAATCAAAAAAGTCTCTAAAAAAAATAAGTAAAAAAGTTAAATAATTACCCAAAAAAATCAAAAATTTTAATTTTTGCATATTTTTTTTTAATAAGAAGTTAAAAAATATCTCAAACATACTTGGTTATTTTAGCTGGCTTTTTTATTTTTTTTAACTATTTTAGTTCAGCTAAAAAAGTTATATTTGGGATGATGATTGCCTTTTTCTTGTAGTTGATTTGATGATTGTGAAAAAAAAATAAAATGATTATAATTTAGGTGTAATATTTTGGGGAAAATTAGTCTAAGGTCCCTTTCCCACTTTTCGTAATGGAAGAGATCCACAAAATTATTTTTTGATGTCTAAGGTCCTTCAACCCAAACTCATATATCACAGAGAAATTTAAGAAGTCTCCCTCTTCTCACTATCTGCTCTCTTTCTCTCCTACATCAACCCCAAACCCTAGCTTCTTCCTTCATCCTCGTGAGCAGCTAGCAAACCTTGTTCTTGCTCAAACACGTCTAGACCCACGAACTGTGGTCTCGACAGAGCTGTGAACACAGTGGGAGTGCAGTGGTGGCAGAGAATGAGGGCGAAGGAGGAGGAGGAGGAGATGTGATGGAATCGGGGGATCAACGCTCTGAAGAAACTTCGACAGTGGTCGGAGATCGTCGCCTCGAAGCCGTGAGAGATACCACTCTCAGAAGCAATCAATTCCCAAGGTCTAGGCGGAAGCCATAGAACTTCCAGCTTCAAAAGATTCAACTGCAGAAGAAAGTGGTCCCGCATTGTCAGTTACAGAGGACCTGTGATTCACTAACACAGGTTGTTCAATGAAGCTATGTGCCCTAAATGAACGTGGTTCCTGAGAAGGCTTGGGTGCTGGTGGAAATTTTTTCATTTGCTGATAACCAATCAATCCGCAATGGAAATTCCTACCAAGATTCAGCAGATAAATGCCTTAGGAATAAAATGCAAATAGAAATAAAAACAAAACTCATACCCAGGACATAGAAGAACTAAGAGTATTAACAATCAGAAATACATCACAAGGAAACCAGTCCAACTCAAAACTCCATACTTATTTTCAAAATCATAGAGTTTTGATGCTTTGAACAATATAAAGTGATGAATGATGATTAAAGTTTTACCACAATATTACTCGGTACTCTAATGTTGATAAAATATAAATATAAATTAGTTGAATTTATTGTTGCTGATAAAAACAAGAATCTTTGAAATGCCTGTGATATTATCTAGCCATTAGAAACTAACCCAGCCAGCAAGCAACTCACATACATTTGTGTTAATGTCATGAAATGATTGTTCAATTTGAAGTTTGAACAAAAACATCTCTGTTTGACTTTTCATGAAATTAAATAATCTAAATTCACTTCCCATAATTTTCACTGGGATAAGGCATAAAACCTTGCAAATGGAAGCTTACCAATATTTCAATGTCATCTCCTTTAATCGGGCTTCAAGCTTTTGAAAAAGGGAGTCTTCTCAAAATCTTGCTTATTGTGAGTAGGCTCAACAAAATTTGTTTCAAGAACACCTACAAAATACTATAACATCACTCATCAACTATCCACTAAAACTGGTGTTCTTGGGAGATAAAGTAGTATTCTGATCCCAAATTCAAACACATTAAAAGCTAGAGAGAGAGTTGTAAAGGAGAAGCACAAAGGACGAAGAGGTACTGATCTGGAGGTCAGAAAGAGAGATGAAGAAAATGAGAGGCAGTTTGTTTGGTACACTCAGTG
Organism: Camellia sinensis; assembly: GCF_055761805.1. Taxonomy (NCBI): domain Eukaryota; kingdom Viridiplantae; phylum Streptophyta; class Magnoliopsida; order Ericales; family Theaceae; genus Camellia; species Camellia sinensis. The sequence goes on from NC_138966.1 coordinate 24,548,787, forward strand.
AAATTTCAATAAAACAAACTCAGAGAAATTTGTTTAATTTTCTCTGCCTTTAACTGAGTAAAATTGGTGAAGTCAATTTTCTCTGGGTTTGGAAAGTCCAGAATTTATCAATTTTCTCTGGTTTGAAAATTGGTCAAACTGAACCCAGAGAAATTTGAATTTTCTCTGGGTTGAACCCAAAGAAATTCTTTGGAAAGTTCATAATTTCTCTGGGTTAGAAGTAATTTTCTTTTGGAGCGTTTTTAGAACCTTCTATCTGTAACACAGTGAAAGCTTTCAACAACATTTGGTGGAGGATCAAACCTACGGCAGAGAAATTTGAAATTTCTCTGGAGTCCATGAAAGGCTAAGGAGGCCAGAGAAATTTCAAATTTCTCTGGACCAATTTTCTCTGACTTGAATTTTCTCTGGATCAATTTTCTCTGACTTGAATTTTCTCTGAATCAATTTTCTCTGGATTGATGTTGAGGGACCTTAGACATCATGAAAATATTTGATGTCCTTTATACTATAAAATCATAATATCAGGGACCTTAAAAAAAATACCCCAATATTTTGACTATTTTAATCTTTATTAACTATTTTAACTCTAAATTTACATCCCAAACACCTCCTAAAATAGTCTATTTCCAAACTAACCCTTAAGAGCATCTCTACAAAATATCTGGATAACACTTATCAGTCCATATATGGAGACACATTTCGGGGAGGAATATTCTGAGTTAGTTACTCTACAAGGAGGTTTCCATGCTTAATAAAGAGCATACCAACAAAGTGTCGAGTACACAATTCATAGAATCATGAGTATAGATTGATTACTTTCATTCATGGAAGCGATATATTACATATTTTTGTAGAAAATGTTATATATTTAAATTACAAATATTATGTAATTGTGAGATCCCAAAATTATATTAATTCACTTGGGTCTAACCCAGACAAATCCCAAGAATGAACCAAGACTAATAAGAAAGCTCACCAAACAAATATCTACCAAGCAAATATCACACTTCTATAAAAAGAAAGGATCACATAGAAGGTAGGGGGCCTCATCTCCGCAACACAAGAACATAAACACTCTGAATTCTTCTTCTACTTTCTTTAATTCAAGTTGTAACTTTATCATTAGAATGTCCCCGGCCGACAACCCTGATTGAATGGCGCCGACTACGTATATCTTTGTAGATCTAAGGAACTAAGCTCATTTCTTCACTGGATCTCTTCTATAATCCATGTAAGAGGATTTTGGGTCTCACAATTAGCGTCGTCTGTGGGAATCGTCTGAAAGAGTTCAACAAAGTAAATAGCAAACATATTACTGTGTATGTGCTTACAAACTCTCTAGAAAACTTTTATTCATGGTGAATCTTGATGAAAAAGTTTTAAACCAAAACAGAGCTCATGGATTTACTTTTGCATTTTCATTTTCTCTCTTTAAAAATGGGTTTTACATTTTTCTTTTTGAGAGCGTTTTTTCAGCGTTACAAAAAGGGTTGTTGCGCCAAACCCATCCCTAGGATTGTTTATTTATTTATTGCCTCACAGAGTTTATTTAAAAGTTGATTCTTGAGATATACATGTGCATGTGTTAACAATTAACAGAAATTAAAGAATTATGTGTTGTGGCTCAACAACTAAAAAAAAATGGCTTAAGTCTCTCCTTCCCAATAATTTAAGAATTATATCTTTCTACTTTTATATGCATGATTTACAAACGAGTCCGGATCGTCGATCGCCCTTTCCTGCGGCCCTCCCTGCCGCTCGTCAAAACGACGTCATTTTGCTAATTTTTTTTTTCAGCCCCTTTTAGTTGTGCCCTAGACCCTCTGATAGAGACGAACAGAGCTAAAGACAAACAGAGCTAAACAGATCGAATGGGAGAGGCGATGAACGCGAAGGCAAATCGAACGGGAGAGGCGACAAACGCGATGGCGAGAGACGAAGACAGAGAGGCGGCGGTGAGGCGAGTGGAGGTGGCGAGAGACGAACACACATTTGGTGTTGATTTGCTGAGGTTTGACGAGGTTCATTTCATGTCTCTCTCTCTCTCTCTCTTCCCTTCTTCTGTGATTCATCCAAAGAGAGCCTTTAAACTACCAAATTTTGTTTACTTTTGTGAAATTGTGGCAGCTGGGTTATGTAATTTGTGAAATTTCTTGTGTTAATGTTTGTTAATTCTATCTATTTTTTCATTGAATGGAATAAGTTGAGTCAGTTATTCTAGAGGTTTAGAAGCATAATTTTATGAACATACATATACACATTTGGCTAAAGTGAAATTTGTGGGCTGTTATTGTGAACATATATATACACATTTTGTGAACATATATATACACATTTGGTTTACATTTTATGTGTTGATTTTTGTGGGCTGTTATTGTGAAATTTTGTTAATTTGTGAAATTTATTCTGTTAAGGTTTGTTAATTCTATCCATTTTTTCATTGAATGGAATGAGTTGAGTTGAGTCAGGCATTCCACAAGTTGTTATTCCACAGGTTGAGAAGCATAATTTGTCACTATATATATACATTTAGCTGAAGTGAGTATATATATACATTTGATCATCTAATGGAATGATTTGGCTGAAGTGAGTAGTATGGAGAAAGATATGAAGTAATATGAACTGATGTTGTTGATGAAGTAATATGAACTGATGTTGGTTGAAGTGAGTAGGCTTAGAAAAAACAGATGTTGTTGATGAAAAAATGTTTATGAAAAAATGTTGTTGATGAAAACTGATGTTGTAGGAGTATGCTTATGAAAACTGATGTTAATGAAAACTAATGGCTAGTAATATGATCTTATGAACTAATGTTGGCTGAAGTGAGTATGCTTGTCTGCAACTTATTCTTGTTTGCTAGTTGTTGATGAAGTAATATGAACTTATGAACTGATATAGGCTGAAGTAAGTATGCTTGTCTGCAATTTATGAACGGATGTTGACTTGACTGTCTACGTGCTTGTTACCTACATCTCTTAACTTCAACTATGGTTAGATCTGTGTTGCATTTGAAATTGACTTTTGTGTTTACTTGTAATTAGGATTAACATGTCAACGAGTTCAAACAATGATGCTAAATTCTTTCAAAATAAAAGATGCAAATGTGGGGAAAAAGCAGGAGTGTACAAATCCAAATCAGAGAAAAATCTAGGGAAGTTGTATTTCAAGTGTGCAAACAAGGTTTGTGACTACTTTGTGTGGGGAGTGGCTCCTACTGGGAATGGATCAAATATCCAAAAGAGCGGGTATGATTATGATTTGGCGAGAAACAATGAAGTTGTGAAAATCTTGGAACGACTTGAGGCAAACCAACGAGAACGACTTGAAGCTATGAAATTCATGATGTTGACAACCATAGTGATGGTTGGTTTTACCATGCTAGTGGTGCTGCTCAAGTGAACTTGTATTTCTACTGAGTATAAACCACTGCTTATAGAACTTGTATTTAGTTTTGAAGCTTTTATGTGTGCATGTAAAATCCAAATAATGTTTAATTAATGAAGTTACTATGCTATGTCAATTGTGTTAATTAATGAAATTTGGTGTTATGTATATGATGTATGAAGATTGATGCTATGAATATGATGATAATCTAAGCACAAAGTGCACTGCTTACCCAAAAAGAAAGTGAATATGATGTTATGTATATGATGTATGAAGATTGCATGATAGATGATCAATCCTTTACACAGGGCACTGTACTGCCATTTCCATGAACATGCTCTGCAATTCTTCCATTGTGTAAATCAATGGGTTTTAGCATGATTCTTGTGCTAAAATGCCTAGTTTCTTCACAGTAATCCTGAAAGAGGCATCTCAAAGCAAGCTTCCCAAATAACAAGTTATATGATCACTCCAACATCCTGCATCACCTCACCATGAGTCAACAAAATCAACTCCTAAATATTTCTCCATGCTGAGAAACAGTAACAAGTTTAGACAAGCAAACATATAGGAAATGAAGGCAAAGCCTGCTTCTAGAAACAATAAGGAATTGAACATGTGCCACTTGAAAAGGTTTGATTAAAAATTTAAAAAGGCCCACAAACAATTATTGTAAATTCCAACTTCCCTAATCACCAAGCACTAGAAAATATTGACTAAAACAAAAATTAATGTGATCCTGACAATAAAAGCATTGTAGATGAAAATAATAAGAATTATATATATGCATACACACAATTCCATGAAGTTGTAGTTTGACTTCTAAAGTTAAGGCCACCACATCAACAAAAGAACATTGTTCCCAAACATTAAAAATACATAAAAAATATGTCCATCAAAAATACCCAAATCCCACCAAACATAAAAAAAAAATACACCCAAATCCACAAATATAATAACATCATCATTCGGTGCAAGCCTTCCAAGGATGTCCATCCACATGACTGTCAGCAGGACTATGTGAGGCTTGCGACAGTTGGACTGTAAATTGTTAAACACTAGAACCTCTAAGCAACTCCTGAAACGATGTCTGAGTGGGATACACTAAAGGCATTGAATGAGGCGGCATTGACTGAGGCGTGTTATTTCCCTGTAATAGTGATACATTTATTAAAATATTTATAGAATGTATACTACCATTTCAATGTAAAGTATGTAAGCAATTACAACTCACATCATATGTAGGATACATGACATGATGAACACTTGTACGACCCATGGCAAAGGGAGGTTGAGATTGGGATTCAGGTCGAGATTGAGAAATATAGATTGCACGACCATGACCCTAAAGTAAACCAACATAAAGAAAATAATAAGTGAAATGAAAAAAAAAATTAATAATGCATTTTCATTTAAAAAAACAGACAATATGAAATATCACCTCAACATAATTACTACCCATGGCGAAAAGAAGTCGAGATTGACCTTGCGGAGTGTAAACAGTAACACCCTATACAACCAATGCACGAAAAAAAAAAAAAATTTCACATGACTATATTGCAAGAACAACCAATTGAAGATGTGTTGGTTCCGTATGAGGTTCAATTTCCCTAAGGTCTATTCATGCCAAAGGTTGCATACAAAATTAAATATTACCTGTATTGAATGATTACCCACGGCGGAAGAAGGTTGAGATTGACTTTGAAAAGCACAAAAAGAACCACCCTACATGCATCACAAAAGACCCAAAATAATAAATATCACGCTACTAGTTGCAAGAATAACCAATCCAACAAGATTAATACAAGGCTGCACACAATAGTAAATATTACCCAACTAGAAATATTACCCATGGCGACAGGAGGCTCATATTGACCTTCGGGAGTACAAAAACCATCACCTTGCAAACAACTAATTTATTTAATTCATTATTTTTCAAACACACATAACACAAAATTGATAACACATATCACATAACACATAACAATCACACATAACAAAATTAATCACTTGCTTAGATTGCATTATTTTCTTCTTCGCAATAGATTTTTTCATCATGCCCTTGATCCTCCTTCTTCCCTTACTAGTTACTTCTCTTTTCTTCAGTCCCTTAGCTTGGATTGGACAATCTACTTCATCACTCTGTCAGCATGTGTTAGTTGAGGAATTTTTCAATTCATTGACCTCCATTTGACCACAAGTATGCACACTTAATTTGTCTTCAACCATTACACTCAATTATTTACCTTTTGCAAGTGACAAATGATAAGTTTCTTCACTTTCAGGGGCTCTACTTGCTATTGCTCTAAACATATTCATCAATGACCTATATCAGTCGCTTTGATGTAGTTTCACAACAGCCTTAACGTCATACTCACAGCTATCTTTCACACATTTAGCCCTTGCTTTTTTAGTCCAACGTTTCAGTATGTATTGTGCAGGAAGGTCTATTGCATTGAATATATCTCTAAGCACCTTCAGACAATGTCGACACAATATGCCCTTTACCTCAAACTTCTTGCAACTAAACTCAAAGAACCATCTCTATCCATTGTCACATTCTTATCTTTTTTTTCCATCTACCACCATTCTAATTGTGAATATGGTACTCTCACCATCATTAATGGTGCCTACAATGGACGCTTCAATGGACTGCACGTACTCATTTTGGAATTCCTCAAAAATTGTTTTGGTGTAAATCTGTGCCACTTGCTTTAACATCAAAGTTGGAATTGAACCCCTTGGCAATTTTTGGGACAAATTATACTCGGCTTCTAATTCTTTATATCTCTTGTCATAGAGTACCCTCTCAAAATGCATGAAAAATTCCATCAAGTTATGATCACAATTGAGATAATCCTTTAAAAATGCATTGAAGGATTCACTTAGTTGAGTAGTACTCATTCTAGCTGCCCAAGAATTCATTACATATGGCCATCTCCATTTCTCCTTCATACCAAAAGTTTGCTCCAACCAATGATTGTTGCGTGCATCATACCTATCAAGCATTTGTTCCCATTGTATTCTAAATTCTTCTTCGTCATCGATTTCATGCCTAAATTTTGAAAACACACCCTTCACCTCTACATCTTCAAAAAGAGAACTTACATGCTTCACCGCATTTTGCATCAAATGCCATGTGCAAAGTCGGTGGTTTGTGGTAGGCATAACAATTAGAATGGCCTTAGCCATCGCAGCATCTTGATCTGTGAAAATAGTTTTCAGAGCTTTGTTTGACATTGCCTCCAAAAAAATCTAAAACAACCATGTGAATGATTCGGCAGTCTCATCATACATCAATGTTGCACCGAATATAACTGTTTCTCGATGATGATTAAATCTAACAAAGGTTCCAAAAGGTCTATGCTCATTATTTAATTTGTAAGTAGTGTCAAAAGTCCATTATCATTTGAGCGTCGGCCCAAAATATATTACTTATCTGCTCTTCACAATCTAATTGGATTGCATAATAAAAGGATGGATTTTCCACAGTTTTCTTACGAAAGTATTGCAACACACTACCCGCTTCTCCATATTCCAAATCTTTTGTCTCTTCGATCTCAAGTAATTGTTTTGGTCCAATTTCATGAAGCCAAGTGCTGCTCTTCCACCAGATTCCCTACCAAATAGCTCATAAGTAGACCTAAGAGGAATTCCAAATTCTGAAGCCAATTCTACTTCAATTGCTTGGGTGGTAGATACTTTTCTTTGGGATGGCAACATATGAATGCACTCTTGACGCACAAGGTCATGATTACGGTGTTCAACAAAATCAATTGCAATATATTTTCTTAAATTTCTATCTAACTTGATACTCAATCGGGCACCACAACCACATCTCACCTCTTGTCTCGAAAATTTTACTAGTGGATCTCGCTTGTCAATACCCCGTGTTCCCTCTTTGTAACATACAAAAGTTCGTGAAGTTATTTCCTTAGTTTGTTTGTTCTTGTGTGCATACGACTTCCTAATACTAAAACCAACCTTCCCGCCATAGTTATTGTAAAAGTCATACGCAACTTGTTCAGAGTCAAATGACATGCCCAATTTCGACTTCCAACCACAACTACTCAACTCATTAACAACATTATTTTCTTCCATTACCTACAATTTAGTACCATACAAATAATAATAAAAAAATCAACTCTATCATGAACAGATTCAAAAACTCTAGTTGAAATCACATAGACAGATTCAAAAACTCTAGTTGAAATAAAAACTCTGGTTGAAATCAATTAACAAACCCAGATTCATAAACAGATTCAAAAACTCTAGTTGAAATCAATTTCATCCTTCTATCATGAATCAGATAACCTAGCAGCCAAAATTTCACAAATTAACAAACCCAGGATTGCAAAAAATTTCCAAAAATTATTATTAAAAAAAATAAAAAAAACCAGAATGAAGGAAACTCTACTTCAAAACAATTTAAACCATATATGAAACCATACTAAACCACAAATCCACAAATCCAACTTACAGAAATTTCACACCCAACGATGATATATGAAGTAACCATAATAACCATAATAATAAATTCACACCCAAAATTTCAGACCCCATAATAATAATAATAATAATATATGAAGTAACCATACTAGTGTATTTTCCCTTTAAATTTTACACTGTTTTGTGCACAATATTTTCCCTTTATTGCCTCTGTTTTCTGAACAATATTTTCCCTTTAAATCTACTAACTATGGTGCATTAATATACATGGTCATATTCCTAAAATCAACTCTATCATCCTCATAAGCATCATCCTCTCCAGGACCACCCACAACAGCCTCATCGTTTCCTTGCAGATATGACATTATAAGTAATATATGAAGTAATACAGCTTACCTCGTCATGGCCGCAATCTCGCCTTGCTGTCACGTCGCGTCCCTCCGCCATCCTCCGTCCTTCGCCGTTGTTGTCTCTTCCCTCTGCTATCTTTCGTCCTTCGCAGTCAGCGTCGCGTCCCTCCACCATCCCTCTCAGTTTGTTTCTCTATGCCTCTCTCTTTCTCTTCGTCTACCATCTCTCTCTCTCGTCTCTGTCCTATTGAACATATCAGAGTAGAGGAAGATGAAAGTGGAAAAAGCGGGGAAATCAAATTTTGGGGAAGGAAAAAAAAATTCACTAACCAAAACGACGTCGTTTTGGTGAGTATGGCAGGGAGGGCCGCAAGAAAGGGCGACCAACGATCTGAACTCTTTACAAACAGGAAAGTTGTGGAAAATTTTTATATTCACAAGTGCATTCACATTTGGAGCACTTGCAATATGAATATTAGAAATTAGTGATGTTTCTGGATTAGATCGGCAATCATAGCAGCTATTAGCATGCATGATCAACAAATCACCAAAGCCATGTCGAGCAGCACTCCGATTCTTGTGTCATCGGCAAGACAAAAAGAAGTTGTTGCAGGTTTCAACCAATCAAAATCCAAGACAAGTTGCCGACCAAGCGTTCGGTAATTCAAATAACTAAGCAGAGTTATGGATCAAGTGTTTCGACAAGCCCGAGTCGCCGATCAAACCCTGCACTTGAGATGTTCAAAACCATTATTATGTGTTATTTAGCTCCAGAGCATTCTCGGCAAAACCAAGAGGCTAACCAAATGTTCTTGGAAAGTTAAACTTATAAGTTGTCGACCAAATATTTAGGCAAGCCAAAGATTGAGTAGAATTGCAGACCAAATGTCTCGGCAAGCCGAAGATCCGAAGAGTTGCCGATCAATCAATTCGACAAGCAAAACAACCAAAACGAGATAAGCTCCAACTTTGTTATAGTAGCCTCTGTTTTGTAGAGGCTATAAAATTTTAGAGAGAGGCTTCAACTCTGTGTAGATCTCTTAGCCGTTGGTTTTACAGGGTGTTCAAATATTGCAAGTTCACCGTTGGTTTTATTCTTGCAAGTTTGGAAGTTACTATTGTTACTCTGCCTATAAAATAATTTATTTTTTATTCTTACAATATCACCACAATTTCTTCTTTTGTTTGTCATTATCAACTTCAATTTTCACACATTCTGAATTTTTTTCACTTGTTTATTATTGTTATTATCACTCTGAATTTGAATTTTCTGTCCTTTTGGAAAAAAAAAAATTCACTTGTTTATTTGTACAAATTTTATCTTGAAACCATAGATGATTTTGAAATGTTTGAAGAATCACAAGTTTAGAGCAGAACCATGATATAAGTATTATTTCTGAAACTTCTTGTATTCCTCATGGTAAAGCTTTCAGCATGGTAGAAGATGAAACTTTATATAGATATTGGTTGTATGTCTCTCAAGATCCCATTGTAGGTAATAGTCAAACCATGGCAATATTCTGAGAATGGATACTCATTTATTTAATTCACAATTGAATGGTCAATCAAATCGAAACCGTCTTTCTTTGGCTCCTCGTTGGTCTACGATGCAAAAGGCAATTAATAAATTTAGTGATTTTCTTGAACAAGTTCAATTAAGGTAACAAAGTGGAACAACTGAAGTAGACTAGGTAATTTTTATGGTTTTTTTTAGCATTTCTATTTTATGATTTGTAGTTAGTTTTTTTATACTTGCTATCTACTTCGTTTTTCAGTTCGCGGCTAATGTAACCTAGAAAAAAAACATTTTACATTTAATACAAGTTGAGAAATTTTGCGCCAAATTTGTAAATGGGATAAACTTAGAACACATTTCAAGAAACCCACACAGCCGTCGAATCCATATTTAACTCCATTAACTCAAGGTGAGGCTTCAGAACCCAATAACAATATAGATTTGAACCATCAACCTTCTACTGATACATCAACATGGCCAATTGGTACTAAGGTTGCAAAAGAGAAGTTGAAGAAGAAAGCAATTCATGATGTTAGATTTGATGAAATAGTAGCCAACTAGTCTAAAACTCTTGAAGTGTTGTTAACAATGTCCTTTAGAAGTGCTGATCAAGATGAACAAAAGGCTATAAAGCATGAACAAAAGGCTGTCAAAGAAAGGCTGAGGATAGGGAGGAATAACTAAAAATATTATCTATGATGCATGAGAGAGAATAAAGAAATCAGGAGCATAAAATCATGTCAATGGATATGACTAATTTAAATCCTACGCAAAGGTTCTACTATAAAGATCTTCAACGGCAAATCTTATTTCGATCAAAACATAACATGCCTTGAGTGTTTTATGAATACGACCCAAGGGCTTGGAATTAGTTTCTATTTCAATTTAGTAATGGATTTGACTTTTAATAGCAAATTTCATTGTTTTTATTTTTTTATTTAGTTTCCATTATGGTTGTTTTAGTTTGAGTTTCCATTAACGTCTTATGGTTGCATGACACTACAACAATTAACACTTTTAGCAACAAAAAAATTGGTTGCTAAAAGTCTATTTTTGGTCGGCAAAAGTTATTCGCGACCAATTTTTTTGGTCGCTAGTTTGGTCGCCAATTGAGGGCGGCAAAAGTAATTCGCGACCAAAATTTTCATTGGTCGGCAAAAGTTGGATTTGCCGACTAAATTTTTGGTCGCTAAATATTTAATTACCGCGACTAATTCATTTTGTCGCTAAAACACTTTGGTCGCGAAAAGTAGCCTTTTGCCGACCAAATTTCTTAGTCGCCAATTGACACATTTCGCGACCAAAAAGTTTGGTCGCCAATTGTGACATTTCGCGACAAAAAATTTTGGTCGCCAACTGTGACATTGTGCGACCAAAATTAGTTTGATCGCCAATTGTTACTTTTCGTGACCAAAACTGTTGGTCGGCAAAAGTGAGTTTCCACGACCAACAAAATTTTTGGTCGGCAATAGATGTATTTTTTGCGACCAAAACTCTTGGTTGGCAATTGTCATTTTTCGCGAAAAAAAATAATTTATTTCTCGCGACTAATAAATTGGTCGCCAAAGTAGGAAAATAATACACCTGTAATATTTAGCGAATTCATTATCAAAACAGGTCTTATTATAAAATTTTCTATATCCAAGTTTCAACACATAACTCAGCAGCAGCAACATATAAATGTCAATTGATCAATTCAGATAAATGTCAAGGAACTGAGATAGTGGCAGCATATAAGCAGAGCACAGTTTCAATAAAAACAAGTAATTATAGAAGCAAGAATCACAATCAATTGATGATATTTAAGAACCAAACCACAGAAGAACTAACTAACAGCTAAGGAAATGAAAGCGGCCAAGAGTGCATTGCATACAAACCTTTAAATCTGGTAATTCAACTACACATGCGCATTCAACAACTTCAACCCCTGCACGTTCTGACCAAAAAAAATTAAATCAGTCGCAATATATTCTGGTTTGCACGATATATATATATATATATATATTTCCAGCAGCAAGGGCAGTATCAGTCGCTACACATGCATACATAATGCATACTATATGGTTTCGAAAATTTAATTGAAGAGGTATGCTCAATCAATAAAATACACAAGTATGCAACATCAAATTCCATATTAATTCAGTCCTGAGAAATAGGAGCAAAACATTCATTTTGTTAAATGGGAAAAATGCTTGATGAATTAAGAAGGAGAAAGTCTATAACAAACATATGGTAAATTTTGTTATTTGGCTAACCAAACAACCTAACCAACATGATTGACGCTGAACACCTTTGACTCAAGGTAAATTGGATAACAGCCTCTTCAATCCTTTTTTTTTTTTTTTTAAAAGGTTGGCATAGTATTTGGCCTTCACCCAGATCCAAATAGCCCAAGTTGTAGCCCTTGTCCAGGTAACCCTTCATTGGGTCCCTATGTTCAATGACTAATAAACAGGTGGTTCGTTTTCTCACTACATATGGAATTGTTTATATCCATGAGTCAAAGCATTTTCCACATAAATTTTTTAAAATATAGGAAAAAGAAAAAGAGGACAGTGCTTTTACTGGGGCTCATAAAGCTAATACAAATGATTTACAAGTGAGTACCCAGTAAATTCATTGCTGCACAGAGGGTTCCACCAGTGGCAATCAAATCATCAACCACCAAAGCACGTTCATCAGGCTCAACTGCTCCAACATGCATCTCTAGACAATCCGTTCCATATTCCAAGATATATTTTTCTGAAATAACTTCGTCCGTCCAAAACCACCCAAAAAAAAAACACACACACACACAACTTACTTGTCATTATGGTAAACTCTGAATAGCCATAAGAATTCGAAATTGTGATCCCACAAGACACATAATATTTATACCCACCATCACACATCAAAGGGAACATCAACAATGCATGCATGCACTTGCTAGTAATGGTGGGCAGCTAAGTAATCATGATCAAGATGGTTTGATTGCAAAATATTTTGAAGCAAAGGGTTAAAGCAAGTTGGCAAATGGCAAACTGTGTAATGTATAGTACCATAACATGAAATATCTAGATAGACTTCAACTATATCGAAACAGAATAACTAAACAGGCAAACAACATTCTGTTGCACAACAGATACCAATAGATCAAAAAACAAAAAATTTGGACACAGTTTGTTAGTTCATGTTTGGTCAAGTCCAACAAATCTAGTTGAGACAGAGCTGCTAGCTGTAACATTAAATGTCCAACATCATACACTTTACCAGTCATATGTCATAATATAATTCTAGAATATGCTATTAATCAGATTAAACAGAGATCTACAAAATAATCTTTAACAAGGTAATTCCTAAAGTTATGTATGCAGTTGTATTATCTGATGGCTGACAGCCCATTGGGCCGCATTACACAATCCTCACCCCCCATCCACAGTGATAGTACACAAAAAATACCAACAAGCCTATATTAATAATGAAGAGAAAAGAAAAAATGAAGTTGCAGAACCATACAGAATCTGCAGCGGCCTGCAAAGTGACATGATCACCCCATTCACCATTCCTAATTTCCATCATATAACAAAAGAAGAATGTTAAATTTAGACCCACAAAAACTAAATAACCAAATCAATGAAAAAGGAGTAGAAAAGTACTATCATGGGGCCCGTTCCCAAGGCAGAGTAATTGTTCAAGATCCAAATGCGATACTGCTCATATTTCATAATGAAATGTAATGCTGCATAGGGAACAATCCGAAGGACACTAGCTCCATTTCCTCTAAAAGAGATAATAAACATGAGTTTAAACAACATCGTCAAGTTTTTTTTTTCACAAGCACTTCTTCATGAATGAATGAATTAGTGGCCCACAATCTTCTCACATATTAAGGCTACACTTCTTCATGTTCTAGAATTTTCATCTCTTCGTTGCATTTTTTGTGTCCTTTTGCTAGTGAATGTCACTGTGGTCTAGTCTCTTGTAGCTTAGGATGGAATTTTATGGGTGATTTCACTTGTAACCACTTGTATCAATTAAAAATTTGCTTTTTGAATGGTGGCTTTAGCTCCAACAAACGAAAACCATTAACTTCAAAATTATGGCCTTTGTAACTTATCAACATGTGTATGTATTTATTGCCCCTATAAAAATATGGATGATCTACATGATTCTTTGCATTGATGTGTTTGTTCCATGCTGTGAGAAAGATTATCAATGATGCCTAAGAACTATTTTACTTGTGCCTTTGACATTAGGTGTGAAATTGTTCATGTTGCTATTGATGAATGTTCATGTTTCACTAGAAATTTCTTCGACCAAAATTGCAGTAGCATGTGTAGCCAAGCCTAACTTTACAGAGTTGTACAAACATGAATATGTTCATTCTTTGCGTTAAAGCCAGAGAGTTGCTAATTACAAACATACTAAATGTGCTATTCACTCATTATGCTTGACATATTTTATATCCAGGCATATTCCTAGAGTAACCTGATAAAAATTATAGAAATTCGTAATGATGGATCATGGGATCAACCTTTGGTAAGTTACATCCATAACAGAGTACAATGCCTTGACATAACATTGTTTTTTGATTTTATGAAACAAGTCTGCCCAACTTATTGGGACTTGACCAACTAATCTAATCACACATTTCAACAATGAGACATCTTGAGTTCGGACATTTTTTTTTTTTTTTTGATCAGCTTGAGTTGGGACAATTGGGTGACACAACATAGTAGGAAACAGAATGAAAATATCTTTCTAATGTTACATATTACCATAGATTGCTATGATGGACTATATACAATTCTAAGATTTTTTGAGAAAGGTATTCTCTTGTTTGGATTCTTAAACCCCAATTTGCTGCTATGCTCTATGCTAGTCAGATTGTATTTATCTTACTCATTAACTAATTATCATTGCATGCCAACAATAATAGACACCTTGAATTTGTTCCACAAAGAATTAATCTAATGATAGTAATGAATATATCTTCTCACAAATGTGGCATATTGACAGTGACTGCTAAAATTAGCTCCAAAGACTACAATTATGACTATTCTCTTTTATGTCATGCCTTAGATCCTACTGGAATTACAATTAATGTCAATACAAGAAAGATTTTAGATGGTGATGTAAATTAATAAAGAAAGAGGATCTAAAATTCAATAAAGTAAGATCATTGACCTTGTCACTTAGGAACATGAAGGAAGTAAACTATTTAAGAAATTGAACATGTAGATAGATATTGACAGTGAAAAATGAAAGAAATTGGAACATATCAATTTTCCTTTAGACCTTCAAGAGACAAAAGTCAAATCAGTTTGTAACAAAGTCTATGAAAGAAAATAGATAAACCCATTTGAAAAGAATACCCTAATGTTACACATTTAATCATCTTAAGATTGCAAAAATGAAAGAGAGAGAAAGGTAATGTGGATTTTTTTTTTTTTTTTGAACCCAAGCATAGAACTTTCCAAGAAATTTCTCACATAGGGTGTGTGTTCCTTAATTGTAAGTGCAAATTCCTCATAACATTAACATGCAATAATACAGTTTCTAAACATCGTCAGCCCACAAATCTCCTATTGGAATTTCTTAACCCCAATTCAAAACATGCCTAACACTATAGTCTATAGCCCAAGTTTATCCACTGACCTTTAGGTTGATCTCAACCAATGGAAACTGTAAATAAACCGTCTTGAACTCCCATATGAACAACACCATTCAAAGAACCAAATCTCAGCAAAAACTACTTCATCAAAACTCCTTCAAAAATAACAAAAAGATAACAGAGCATTGAACCTAATTGATAACATTACTGTAATTCAATCATTCGTATAATACATACACACACACTCACAGATATATATATGTATGTATTATAAACACATATATACTAGTCTATAGATACATATATATATATATATATATATATATATAACAGAGAAGAAGAAGTTAACATGTGAAAAAAGATGAAGTCAAAACCTTTACCAAGGATAGATTGGGAAAGAATCAGAGTTATTCATCATCGACACAAATGTTTAAAAAGAAAAACCTAAAAATCTCTACACTACCAAAACATCGATAGCACAAATGTTTCAAAACCCCAAAATCGAAACCATATGTCAATCGAACAAACTAGCCAAATACAAACTAATTGAATATAGATCCGAGTAGTTTCATAATTGAAAATGAATAAAAACAATTGAGATAGAATGTAAAATCAAAATGAGTATTGTGTAGCCATGGAAAATTCCTTATCTCGAGTCATTACGAAATGAATTAGGGCATCGAATCATCAAATATGTTCTCCACTCCTTTCCAAAGCACATGAAAAAACTAAAAGCATTAACTAAACAGACCCATGGCATCAAGAAACACTAAAAGAAAGCCTTGCTAATTGAAAAAACTGAGGTACAAAATTTGAATAAGCATACATATATGTTCTCCACTCCTTTCCAAAGCACATGCACAAACATGCATACGCATAAATAAAGAAATTAATTTTTTTAACCATTTCCACATTACACAGAAACACAGTAGTCAAGCCATTAACTAAACAGACCCATTAATTAAACAAAACAAAACAAAACAAATCAATTTTATGGTTAATTAAACAGACCCATTTTTTATGGTTAACTAAACAAAAAAATAATTCACAGACCCATTAACTAAACAAAATAAATCAAATCAATTTTCTGGTTAACTAAACAAAAAAATAATTGACAGACCCCTTATCAGTATTTATGCAAGGCCTTATCATATTCATTTTTTATGGTTAACTAAACAAAAATAACAACAGAGATTCTTTTTTTTTTTTTTGTTGTTCACAGACCCATTAATTTTCTGCTTATATTTCTAACCCAAACTATATAGTACAATAATTTTTTTTTGTTGTTCACAGACCCATTAATTCCTTTCCTTTTCACAAAGCCAAAATCCAAACGCATCTAAAGTTCCAAAACATAGCAAAAATGAGAAGGGAAAAGAGAAATCTATCCTAATTTATACAGTAAAGGTTGCTGGTGTTGCTGGCACTTATACATAAATTATTAGAGCATATATATATATATATAATATTAACTTTTGTTTAATGCAAATCAATCGATCGTCTAGAGAGAGAGAGAAAGAGACCTCACTGTAGATCGATCGTCGTTCAATGCAAATCGATCGCCGTTCAAAAGTGTAGATCGTCGGCCAGAGGTTCAGTGTGTAGATCGTCGCTCATCACTGTGTAGATCGTCGGATGTGTTGGGTTCACTGTGTAGATCGTCGGATGGTAGGGTAAAGAGACAGAGAGAGAGAGAGAGAAAGAGTCTCTGCGTGTGTGTTGTTGGGTTTGTTTGTTGGGTCTGTCAAGAAATTAGGGCAAAATCTAAAGAAAAGGGGCCTGAGGTAGTGAGGCGTATGGAAAAATTGAAAAAATATATATATATATATATATTTCCCCCCTCCATCTTTCAAATTTTCCCCCAAACTTTTGGCGACCAAACTCTCAAATTAGTCGCAAAAACAGATTATTTCGCCGAGAAATTGTTTTAGTCGCCAAATCTCAATCAACGGCGACTAAAATATTAGTCGCTAAAAGTAGTAATTTGGCGATTACCTTTTTTTGGTTGCTGAAAATAAATTTTTCGCGGCCAAATTTTTGGTCGCCAAAAAATATGTGACCTTCTGTGACCAAATTTGTAGTTGGTTGGCAAAAGTATACCACTTTCTGCGACCAACATATTTTTTGGTCGCCAAAATATAACCTTCTGCGACCAATAATATTTGGTCGCCAAAAATAATGATCATTCGCGACTAATTAATATTTGGTCGCCAAATGTCATTTTTTTGCGACCAAAATTTTTTTGGTCGGCAAAAGTGGTCGCAAAATGTGTAAATTCTTGTAGTGTGAGTTTCCATTATGGTTGTATTAGTAATGATGTTTAGCATCTTATGGACCATGTGGACCACGAAGCTCTTCTGCTATCCATACACATACTTGTAGTATTAAACATAATAAAAAGCTATCATAAGTTGGATACCAACCAAAGACTTAAAATGGAAACTAACAAAAAATTTAAAATGCAAACCAACAAAGGACCTTAAATGCAAACTAACAAACCCAACAAAAGACTTAAAGTACAAACTAAAAACAACTTAAAAATTAAGAAAATAACCATCAAGACTTCCTTTCCATTTGTGAGAAACATCAATCTTTCTCTCCCTCAATAAGTTCAATGCTCAGTGTCAGGTGGTGGTGGAGGGAAATAGTGATGATAGATGTCAGTCACTCGGTCCTCAATTTGATCAATGTGATTGCTTGATTCTTGATGACATCTTTCAGTGTCCACACAAAAACCACCAAACTGTTGAATTAATGAGTTCTGAGCAATGATAAATGTATCGAACTGATTAGCCATGTTTTGTTCCCATTGAGCACGTTGATTGTGTCATTCTTGTTCCATAGCCAGAAAATCAGTCCAATATTAAGGTTGTTGAGGTGGTGGCATGGCATTCTCATCATGTTCTTCGAGATCATCAATTGGTGCATTTGGAGCATTCAGATTTTGCAGTAACAAATCACTACCGCCAGCTCAGGTGAGTGTGTATTTTGAAATATTAGAAGATATTTTTGTTTCTGTTAATCTTGAAATATTTAAAAAATAAAAAATAAAAATAAATAAATAAATTTCTAAGTAGAGCTCCGAAAACCAATGACTGCCTAGTGGCAATAGCAACGACCATTTCTCTCATGAGTATAGCATAAATCCAATTTACATCCAACTTCAAAACAATATATCAAATAAGCATTATAAATTAAAGCAACATCAAAATGTCCTCCTGTTGGAGTAACATTTTCTACAAGAAATTGGTGGAGAATACAAAGGTGAGGCTTTAAGTATTGGGCTTGAAAATTACTTCCAGTAAATTTGTTGACACAAATAGTAGAATATACTTCAGATATATCACAAACAATATCAACCAATTGAGACTCGGTGTGAAAGTACATTTGAATCTCCCCTTGCTCTACTCCAATAATTTTTACCAAAGTGGGGATGTTAAATTCAATGTATTTACTTTTCACATAAGACATAATAATATAGTTTTCCTCTTGTTCATGGGTATGATCCAAGTGTACATAAAAGGAGAAATAAGACAAGGATATACCTTCTGTGGTAAATTCATCAAAAAATTTCAACCCATACTTTCAAGTGTGCTAACCAACAGAGCATCATATTAAAGGGCAAGATTGACCCTTCTATCTAATACAATAGATCGGTTCTAGAACGTCGGAAAGGCTTGTTCATGAGCATAAGTAAGAAAGTCTAGAGTAGGATATTGTTGTTCAGGATTTGAGGACTATCCAAGTTCTCCTCTTACTCTTTTGGTTCTAGGTATGACTATGTGAATATGGAGTAGGATTTAAGTGAAAGGGATCAATGTGAATATTTCAAAGGGATTAGTGTGAATATTTTAGAAGGATTTCAAAACAAATCAAAATGGGTGTGAAAAGCTAAGCAATAGAACAAGGGTGTGAAAGGCTGACCAACAGAAGCTAAAGCCTGCTTGCAATTTTAGAAGTCCCTAAGGCCACCGGTTGACCAGCCGGACATCCACCCAGTTGTCCCTCCAGTCGACCGGTTTGATGCGACTATCTGTCCTGTTTTGATTTTGGATGATCGGTTCCCTGTTTTACCAATTGCTTCCACTATACTTGAATACAATCAAACAAACTGGTATACTTTTATAGGCAAGTGAAGCAATAGATTTCTGAAGAGTTAGATGGGTAAATAGAGTGAATGAGGAAGATAGAAGTTTAAATGAGGTAGATATAGATATATTTGTTAGAAATTGGGCGCCCATGTGGCATGACCCTTTTCTAAACCTTTTAAACCTTATCCAAATAAGTTTGAATTTGAATTCAAAACCTATTTAGATAACCACTCAGGATATCTATATCTATCATATCAACTGATATGGATAGATGATACAGATATCTTATATTATCTCATATAACTGATATGGATAAATGAGATAAACATATTATATATCTAATAATATGGGATATGGGTGATTAAGAAAAAAACAACGTATGTTTAAGCTTTTTCCCATATATTGACTCTCTCCCAAAAACCAACGATCAAAGCCATTTGTACTGTGATTTGTGTGGGTGATATTCACTATTGTAATATCACTCCATTGCTGGGTTGACTGATCAGATTCAGGAAGCACGTGATTTACCTACGAGATCCTTCAATTCAGATTTTGTTCTAAAGGTATGACCATAATTTTTATTCCGCTGCGTTATACTTTGTTTTACAATATTGATGGAACTTTCAATAAGCATTTATTGAACTAATGCATTCATGTTAACATCAGATGAACCAACAAAAGCCACTCATTGAAATAAGATGCATTGATGATAATGAACAAACACTGACAAACAAAAATAAATAAGAGAAAAATTCATGAAAGTCTAGACAAATTTATGTATACGTCATCTACTTCATTATGCATTATAAATGAAACTCAGCTCGCGGTAACATTCATTAAAACACAGTAACATAATGAAACCTAACAAACATAGTTAATAGCATAATAAAACCCAACACGCATAATATATTCATTTGATTCATTTAGAAACAAAAACTATATGTGTCCAAATCCATTCACATATTCACTACTAAAACAATAACAAAAATAACATATTTGCAACAAACATTGAGAAATCATTTGCCTAAACACCTCTCAATCAAAAAATCCAACTACAACTACATTCTCTTGTCCAATTATTGAAGCTACTTTTCATTATGAATTTGCCACAGATGCTCAATTAAATCATTACAGAAGGCATGATACGTTCTTATCTCTAATACTACATTCTTATATCTAATACTAATGGGTCATTACACACGCCAAAAATAAACACTAAACTATACCAAATTCCTTAGAATAGTGATAAGTCCAAGTATCGATCCACAGGGATAAATGGGAAATTAAACTAATTTAATTGTTAAATTCCTAAATTAATTTTGATGAAAAATATAGTTGTTCATAACCTAATGATAATTAAATTAAACAAAGCAAATAAACTAGCAATTATAAATAAAGAAGAATTTAATGATTTTAAAAAAAACTAGGGTAATGAATTCACCACTAGTTATATAAATACGGTTTCAATTTGAAAATCAATTATGTCACGGTTCGAACAAAATAATATTTTGCAACTACAAGCTCGAAGCATTTATCAAGAGAAATAACACGTTCAATGTATAGGCACGAACTATCTTAAGTAGTACGAGTCATTTGCTCTAAACTAGGGTAGCAACACGACTCATCCCTCGTAGTATGGCTCATCTCATACCTGAACATAAAGGAATAGAAAACCATTATATGGAAAGAATTCAACAATCACAAAAAGCAGAATACTCAAAGAAATAATTGAAAATTATATTTGAAAACTTCTTAAGAACTATACAACTGTTCAAACCATTACATAAAAGAAAACCAAAAAGAAAACCTATTTACTTGGCTAAGGTTTCATTAAAACCCTAGAAATAGGAGCCAAGCCACTCATGGAGGAGTGGGAAGAGGTGAAAGAAGAAGAAGCCACCATGGGAGACATTCTTCAAACTTCAAGTTCTTTTCCTTCCAAACCCTAGCCTCTCTCTCCCTTTGAAAATTATCAGAACCCTAATCCAACCATTTTTCTGTCTTTTTATACCTCTACAATTTTTCCCCACATTCAAAAAATTAGGCACGCTTCTCGAGGTACGACCATACGTGTGAGAATTTCCACCACACATGCGGTGAAGGTTCCGTACGTACGGGAATGGGCCTCCGTACGTGCTATTTCTTTAGGCCTATTTGGCTGTGATGGATAGGCCGCACATGTGGGAATGGGCCTCCGCAAGTATGGGAAGCATTTTTCACTACAATTTCTACTCCCACTGTCTCTAACCTAATTGACATTAAACATGCATAAAATATATAATTTGACAGGCTAGTAAGGTTAAAAGATCCTAATTATCGGCCTCAGTGTTGTAAAATTCGACCTCAATCAAATACCTAAATGACGAGACATAAAGGATTCAAAGTCAGTGTTACTTGCGTTTGAAACTACTATTGTTGTATTGGTTCTTGATGTTTCATAATCAAAATCAAGATAGGAGTCTCTCTTATCTTCGACAATCATATTGTGCAATATAATGCAAGTCTTCATTATATTACCAAGTATTTTGGGATCCTAAAAACATGCTAGTCCACCTACAATTGCAAATCGAGATTGGAACACTCCGAATGCCCGCTCTACATCCTGCCTTGCTAACTCCTACATCATAGAAAAATTTTGCTTATTTGCTTCTTGGGGAGAAGAGATTGTCTAAACAAGTGTTGCCTATGGAGGGTATATACCATCAACAAGGTAATAACACATTTGTAAGTGTGCCCCAATCATAGTGTCATTAGTAGGCAGAGCTTTACCTTGGACAAGATCAAAAAATAAGGACGAATGATTCAAGACATTCAAGTCATTGTGTAATCTAGGCATTTCAAAAAAAGCATGCCAAATTCACAAATCATAAAAAGCTACTGCTTCAAGAATTATGGTTGATTTTTTCACATGACCTACATATTAACCTTGCCATGCCGTTGGGTAATTTTTCTACTTCCAATGCATGCAATCTAAACTTCCCAACATACCTGGAAACCCACGAGCCTCCTCAATAGTAAGTAATCTAGGAATATCAGTTGTTGATGGAGATCTAAGATACTTAGCTCGAAAGATTTCGATAATTGATTTGCAAAAGTGTTTACAACTTTCAATTGTTGTGCTTTTCCCAATTCGCACATAATCATCAACCGCATCTGCTGCCACTCCATATGTGAGCATTCTAATTGCCAAAGTCATCTTTTGAAACGAAGACAATTCGAGAATATGACAAGCATTTTCTTTTTGAACAAAATAAATGTCGTATGCTTCAATGGTATTCAAAATCTATAGATATAGATCACGACACATTCGAAAACATCTCCAAAATGTTGAAGATGGATAAACTGGATTTACAACAAAATAATCCGCAAACAATCGATCATAACCCATTGTTCTTTTGCGACGTATGTATTTATGTCCTAAAATAGAGCCACCTTTTTCCTTTGATTGTTCAGCTGCGGTTAGAATCTCCATCATTGTAACATTATTTCATCTCATAAAGACCCATAGGTTCAACTATTTTTTCATCATCATCAGTGGATGAAGAAGAAGAAGAAGAGAATGAGAAATCAGTGAAAACATAAAACTTCGAAGAGCTCATTATACTCTATTGGAGTTTTGGAGATGAAGATAGGTTGGTTCTTAAAATAACGTTTTTCGTTGGGTTATACATGGGTTTGATCTTTTTATATATGTATGTTTTGGATGGAAAGAATTAATTGGGGGGGGGGGGGGGTTGGGGAAATGGAAAATGAATGGAGGGAAACATAAATGGACGGAAAAATGTTTCAAGTTTTGGTCAATTTACACAAACCAATCAACCTCCCAGACATCCTCCGGGTCGACCGGCTATTTGATGAAAAATGAAAATTTTGCATTGGAGTGCTCGGTATTAGATGAAGTTTTTACCCAAATCTTTACTCAAATTTGATGGGAAAAAATTTTTTAAAAAAAATAAAGAAGAAGAAGAAGAGGAGGAGTAAGCGTTGGAAATACTCTAAGAATAGAGATTTTATTTATTTTGACATGATTGTTTGATAAAAGTAAAAAAAAATGACGTACTGAATTATAGTATTAAAATATCTAAGTACTTTATATATAATCAACTCTGTATAATTTGAAAGTAAAAAAAACTTCTTAACTTCAAATTTAAGATACAATTTTTAAAGTAAATTTAAGTGAAAGGTGTTTATGAAACACTAAACACTCTTTATTAAGAATGGGAATTTGCGATACGACACGATAACATGATTCGAACCGTGTGCAAAGTTAGCGGGTTAGAATTGACTATTTTCTGACACGAACACGTATATGACACGACCTGATTACACAAATATTAAACAGGTCAAGTTAGTTTCAAATCTGCATAACACGAAATTGACACAAATAACCTATATAATGAAAATTTAGTTACACATTTTAATATTATTTCCACTAAAGAGTATCGTGGCATCTTTTAATATCTTACATAATTACATCTAATTTATTAAAAAATATGTAAAATACAATTTTAAATCTAATATATGTTTTGTTTTTACTTTTAATTGAACTTAATGTATTTTTGTCTATTATTTGAATTAATCTAGTAAAAAAATATAATAAAAAATATAATTTTTATAAATTAAGAAAATAAAATTAATTTGAAATCAAATATATCAATAAATAATTTCGTTTAATATAGATTAGTTTTATTAAATTTAACTTGTGAAGAAATTTTCAAATTTTTTTCATACATAATATTTTTAGTTAATGGTAAAAAAATTTAACATGACACATTAACACGACACAAACCGGACACGGACCGAACATAACACAACACGATAACACGAAATAATAAACGAATCAGGTTAGTGTTGAGATAATTCTGACACAAACTTAAAATGATACGACATGAATATATAATCCAACACAACACAATCGTGATTTGTGACGCCCTCCCTTACTCTTTATCAATGTAGGTTAGGAATACAAAAGAGGTTTTTGCATGACAGGCCGTAGGTATAAAACAAAGGTGTGACACCTAGATGAGTGGACTCTCTCTCACATTCATATATTTTTTTGTGAATTTTTTTTTTTTATACATTTATATTGTGTATAGATTATAAATTTGGATATAAAAAGAAAAATAGAGAAGAAATTAACTTAGATGTCTCTCACATTTTCTCTGTTCCTTTTCACTTATTTACCTAAATTCATAATCTAAATATAAGATTAAATTTTGTTTAATAAAAAACCCCGTAATCATTCACTTTTATTTATTTTAAAATTAGCTTGTAGGAATAGATATTTTTGGAGTCCTAATGAAAGTCCTACATAGGGAATAGAATGGAGGGTAGTGGTAGATTAATAACAAGATAAACTGAAGTTAGCAAAGGAGTATGATGAGTATTTTTAAAAAAGAAAAATCATATGATAGGACATTAAGGTGTTAGTAAGTTAGATTACAATAAAATAGTTCTGAACTTCTGACTTTCTTACTATTCCAAGGGACAATGACATGGATCATTGTGCAATTGTGCTATCCGAATATGATGAGTATGAGGAGTTTTTATGAAAGTAAGAAAGAAGAGTGTCCCACATCGAGGGAGAAGGAAAGAAGCGAGACAATGTTGTTTAGTATAATTAGAGAGACGGGAGCCTTACTCAGAGTATGATCCTTCAGGCAGCTTAAGGGGATGTGATGAGTGGTTCAGTACTCGCGTTAAAACATGCGAGATTTGGGTGTTCCGCCCCAAGCCTGGTTACGACAAATTGGGCACTCACATCTTATCCAATCTGATCCCTGCACTTGAAGGAAATTCCAAGCCAAAAAAAGATCAAATAACATATAAACACCAAATCAAAAATCAAATTTTATTTCAATCCAAAAACTCAAATACAAAGTAATAATCAAATCTCATTCCGACCAAACACCAAATAAATAAACAATCTCAAAACCAAAACACCAATTACAAAGTCAATAAATCAAACAATAATGGTAGGTAGTTCAAATTTTTATGGTTCAAATCATTCAAAAACACCAATTACAAAGTCAATAAATCAAACAATAATGGTAGGTAGTTCAAATTTTTATGGTTCAAATCACTCAAAAACACCAATTACAAAGTCAATAAATCAAACAATAATGGTAGGTAGTTCAAATTTTTATGGCTCAAATCACTCAAAACGACGTCGTTTTGACAGATTTTGAGTGTAAAACGATATCGTTTTGACAGATTTGAGCCATTTGAGCCACAAAATTTTGAGTTACTAAACATTTTCCTAAATCAAAAGCTGCACAATTAGAGGCTCTCAAAATGAGAGGGAAGTGTTGGAGATGTAATACCACTTTAAAATTTAGTAAGTACTAAAATGTTATATATAATATATATAAAAAAAAATTAAAAAGACAATTTCTTTTAATTTAGTATGTATTTTTTCATAAAAAGTCAAAATTATTTTAAAACACTCTATATATTTCCACTTCATAATTTAGTCAAGAAAATTACTAAAAAAAATCACTTTTCAAAAGAATCCTGAGTTTGTTTTTGGAAAATGCTAGAGGTTTCAAATTTTCTACCAAATAAATGATCAAATATCTCACATGGGTGTGGGGCCCGCAATTTGTCCCTAGCATTACCCTTGTTTTTTTCTCATTATGGGCTATTTTTTCTCTTTTATGTTGGTAGTTGATATTGATTGCTAAGCTGAGAAATTTGTGTTGGTTATTATTTGTCCAGTTTGATGAAATCTTCCTCAATTGAAAATAAAAAGAGAGTAAAAAAGAGAAGCACCTAATATATTATCCTTGTCATGTAAGTAATGTGGGATGTTATTTTGGTATGATGTTCCAAAGGCTATTTTAAAATCTTTTCTTAACCAATGTGGGATTATAACATATGTACCTACAAAATTAGAAATTTCCTTATTGTCTTTCCAGAAGTGTATCGTGAAAGCTTGAACTCTCTTTGTTAATCTGGTGAGCACTGACCAGAAGCCCATTAAACGAGAATGATTATTACATTCCCTTTCCCACATGCATCGCATTCTAATCATTTTTATTCTATTGTACCAAACAAAACCATTTTTATTCTATCATATCAAACAGTCTTAAATCATGTATAAAAAAAATATATAGAAAAAAAAATAAGTGTGATAGGTTTGTGAAATATAAAAAAATAATAATAATAATAAGTAAAATGTGAATAAAATATATTTCAAACACCTCTCACATTTTTTTCTTTTCATTTTTCAAATCTTTACTTAAATTCATGAACCAGACACAACATTATTGAAACAAGAGAGCACCCAACTCTCTAGCCATGCTCTTGGCGGGAGGTTCGAACATCATAACCACACCCGCACCCCCCCCCCTGTGAAATATAAAAAAAAAAAGAAAAAAAAAAGTAAAATGTGAATAAAATATATTTCACACACCTCTCACATTTTTTTCTTTTCATTTTTCAAATCTTTACCTAAATTCATGAACCAGACACAACATTATTGAAACAAGAGAGCACCCAACTCCCTGGCCATGCTCTTGGCGGGAGGTTCGAACATCATAACGCCCCCCCCCAAAAAAAATTTAAGATAAAAGTATGGTGTCCAAAAGAAGGGGAAAATTCAAAAAGTGAAAGAAAATGAAAAGCAAAACAAGAGCAATTCCAGAACACATGTTATAGTACGAAGACAGTATCAGATGAGGGTTCGTCTCACAATTTCAACCATTTTAAAGCTGACCTCTACGACATCACAGCCATCAGTCTTCTAAAAGATCATTCAATCTCTTTCAACAATAGTCTACTCCACCGGTTATTCAAATGTGAGAGATTAGCATAACAATTTTTTAAATATGTTTTCTTTCCTAGCACAAAAATAGACAACAAAATTTCAATACAAGCGCTTATCCATATGATATGATGCAACCTATTATCATCATACACAAATGTGTATATACAACTCCAAAAGAGAAGAAAGGGATGTCAACATTAATTATATAAATGAAGCAAAAATGCCTAGGATTAAATTTTAATTCAAAATGCTGTACCTAATCCATCCATTACATCCAAAGCACTAGACTTTGGACGCTCCAATCGCTGGCTTGGAGAGTTCCCAGTGCTCCTGCTGTGGGCCCAAACTTTGTTCTCTCTCTTCTTCGCCAAACCGAATTCCTGACTTTTGCTTAATCCAGGAACCAATCTTTTCCTGCTCATTACCTTTTCCAATAACTTTCTATCTTCTGCAGACATTTGGATACTATAGGTCTTTTGAGAATCACTCACAGATGAGGGTTGATGTGTCTGAAGCGACAAATTCAGCCCCTTGCGAGTGGGAGATCGAAACGGCAATGCTCCGATTCCATTATCTCTCTGTCTTACAACACTGATCAGACGGTGAAGCCATGCTGCCAGTTCAAGGATGTGCAGCTCCGTTTTCTGCTTATCTGCATGATAAAGTGTCTGGAGGCGAATCACGTTATTCTGTGTGGCACCCTTCTTGTTGAACTCATTACTGTAAGAAACTAACACTCTGTTAAATATCACAATGTTGCTGAAAATGAAAGCATAAACAGTGTAAGCAAGAGAGAGGAAACTGACTAACCCAGTATTCGCCCACTCTCCAACCCAACCAAAACCTTGATGCGCCCTGTTTTGAAGTGTCAAAAAACAAAAACAGTAAAAGATGATGTAGATGTATGTGGACTGTGTAAGAGAAAATTAAACAGCTAAGAGATTAGGCTGGAAAATATTGCTTGTTTTCAAATGCAAGATTAGACAAAGCAGAAAGCTGAGTAAGCACTTGATTAAACGTACTTGGAAGTATTTGCAGCCACTGGAACAAGCCATTGGAGTGTGTTCTCCATTTCAGCTTTAATTTGAGAAATTGTGAGCTGCACAAAGGCCCAAAGTTAAAGCACCTAAGTTCCAGAGGCAAAATACAAAGCCTGTATGTGTACACTTAAGTTGTGTTTGAATCATGGATTTCGATAAAGGATTTGGAAAGGGAAAGGGAAAGGGAAAGGGAAAGGGAAAGAAAAGGCAAGGGAAATAGTGAAAAAATTTAGTTTATATTTCATTCACATTTCCCTCACTTTTTCTTTCCTTTTCCAAATCACTGCCCAAATATAGTTAACAAGTGAAGTCCATGAGGAAGACAAAAAGCATTATTGGAACTACACTATTCTAGATTAGGACGCACCTCTTCCTTGGCATCAACAGTTTGACACCGAGAACGTAAAGCAACCTTCACACTGTTTGGCAACCCAAGATATAATTGATCTCTCATATTAGGAGGAAGGGAGGTAGGCCGAGATGTCTAATATCAGGAGAATTCACATTTAAAAATCAACAAGCATTCAGTTATGCTACAATAACCGTATGAGAAAAAATACCAATACTTGGTAAGAGTTGAACTTACAATGTTGTCTATCTGATTGATCACATTAGCATAGTGCAGTGCAAGACCCGCTACACCTAGCCTTTCAGGTTTGTTAACAGGCTCTTTGCCAACCAGGATCAAACCTGCCATGAAATGACAGTGCAATGAAACGTGGAATGTATATCAAGCACACTTCATGAACAACAACTAGGAAAAAAAATTACAATCTGGAATCTTGGATGTTCTATCATAATTGATAACATTGCATCTCCTAGTACTAATGGTCAGTTAGGATTGGGAAACAGATAGTAGATTGATATAGAATGGCTAATGTATTGTATTTGTTTAAACAAACTTCGAGACTAAAGTGGAATTTAGATTCTTCTAGCATGCATGTGCATGGCATTCAGTTATCCCATAGCATTTTTTAGGTGCAGAAAATGAGTATACATTTTTTTAGCCATCATGTATTAGGCCCTTACAAACTATGGGATGCCAAACGAGGAAGCATGTGACAGAACAGAAGATAGGGCCAAGTTTCAAGCAAAAACTCTTAAGAATCAAACCATGGCAATGGTTTTAAACTGATCTTCAAATTCATTTATTCAGTAATTCATGATTGATTTGCTTGTACTATGTTGTTCATACCATTATCTCCAAATGCTTCTAAGATCTCTTGATGTATGAAGGAAACAATATCGACAAGCTTCTCCACAACCTATACAAAAATCAATAATAGGTTAAGGGAGTCTTATTTCACACTTAAAAGGAGGGAGTCTTATTTCACACTTAAAAGGATAACTCAAAACCAGGTTCAGACTGTCAACACCAGGACAGCAGACACACATTCCACGTGTCTTGTGGAATGATTAATGAATAAAATCCAACATATTTACATTCACTGCCATCCACAAGGAAGGCAGCAAAATATGATTTCCAGAGATGAGAAGATAATCAAATCAAATATTGATAAAAAGACTCCCAACTTCTTCCACAAAATGCCTCAAGAATAAATGATAATTGCAAGTTGAGAAATGCAGTCCTTTAGAAAGGTCATCAATATTTTGGCGATTTTCACCAGTAGATAATAGAAGTTAATGTACAATCACGTACCTCCTCCAAACTCTTAGCCCAAAGAGATTTCTTTTTCAAGCTCCTTACAAGTTTTTTTTGATGTTTTAGTTCACTTTGTAGCATCATGATACTCTCTCCTACATTCACAAAGAAATGCAGGTTAATAAAAGAATCGTCCTTCCGGTACCAGATATCAGAACACTAGTGCTAACAATCACTGGCAGAGATCTGTAAATATCCATGGGAGTTGGTCAACGGTAAGTATTCATTTAGTCAATAAGAACAGAAAATGGACATAACTGAAATGAACACTACAATTTTGCAAAATAAACGAAAAACATCCTCCAGGTATATGCTGAATGGCAACCCTTATTGCCCAACATAGAAAACAGATTTCTTTTTTCCTAGACAAAACCATTGTAGGTTCTGGTAAGTCACACTGTTGAGCATCATATAGATTTGATCTTTAAAATACAAAACCATTTACAAGATATCCAGAAGCTCCATCCAACTTAATGATTTGGACATTTCAATTATTTACAAATATACTCTCATTATGCAAGTATGCATACTAAATCAGTGCCCTAGACATTGAACAACCCATTAGGTGCAAACACTAGCACAAGATTTTTGCAGAAAGAAGAAAAGTTGACCTTGTTGCACTTGTTCATAGATAAAATGAAGAATAAAGTCATAAATTGTACAACAAATATATCTTCAGAAGATGGGTCCCCCACTATAAAGACTGTATATGTATAGAACGGAATACATCTTCAGAATTTGCGTCCCCCACTACAAATACAGTATGTATAGGGCACAACGCCGCCGCCACTATAAAATGAAATATATTTTCAATTGTAGCATGAAGAGAATGGTAAGAGTCCATTAAGCTTTTTTTTCCCATGAAAAGGATAACCATTTCATACAAGGACAGCCGAAGGAGCCACAAAAAACCTGGCCTCTTTTCATAACAATGTTGACCAGCAGAGGACCCATAGAGCCAATGTGAGAAATAAATTTAATCAAAACATGTCTGCTCAAAGACGATTACAACCATGAAAAAAATCAAAATTTTCATGAATAAAAAAGAGAGGGATAGTAGGCTATTTTGATATATACATACTACATATATATGTAGAAATTTAATGTATAAAGAGAAATGATTGTATTATTGATTGATTTCTTGATATATTACAATGATTCCTATATATAGAAGAGAGGATGTGGGAAGAGAATAGGTGAGTGTGTAGTAGGTATGGAGTAGGTGAGGAGTAGGTGGAGAGTAGGTGAAGTAAGTGAGTGTGTAGTAGGTGGTAGTGGTAGGTGTGTAGTAGGTGAATTTTAACAGACCCCCGCAAACTCAAGGGGGATAGGAACTAACCAACTTGAGTTTGGAGAGAGTAACAAAACAAAAAAATACATAAAAATAAAAGAGGATAGGAGACACTGTATGGTCGTGTCAGACCATTGGTGAAGACACTGGATGGTGGTGTCATAACGTTGTAGAGGACACTGTATGGTGGTGTCATAACGTTGTAGAGGACACTGTATGGGGGTGTCATAACGTTGTAGAGGACACTGGATGGCGGTGTCAGACCAATGTAGAAGACAGTTTATGGGGTCATGTCGGACCGTTATAGCAGACAATGTTGTGACAGTTTACGGAGTCTTGCTGGACCCTTGTAGAAACTAACCGGAATCAATGTCGGGACAGTTTACACAGTCTTGTCGGACCCATGAAGGAGCTAACCGGAATCAATGTCGAGACAGTTTATAGAGTCTTGTCGGACCCTTAAAAAGTTGCACCCTCAAAAGGTGTGCCCAATCTGTCAAAAAAGGCGTGCCATCAAAAGGCGTGTCCAATCCATAAAAAGGCGTGCCATCAAAAGGCGTGCCATCAAAAGACGGGCCATCAAAAGGCGCGCCCATGTTGTCGTCGAGCGCCGAGCGGCGCATGATGCGTGTGTCTGCCTCTTCGTCAGGGTCTTTATAAACTGAGGCGGAGGCTGTGCTTGAGGCAGAAGCGAAGACAAAAAAACTTTGTGAAAAAACTTCTGAAAAAACTCTTCATTTTCTGAGAGAGATATTCGTTTTCTGAGAGATTGTCTCTAAGAGCTGCAAATCTTGAAACACTCTGTAACACTCGGTTGCCCAGAAAATGACCTCTTCGTCCCGTAGTCTGCTCACTCTCTTTCCAGACCTCAACGAGTCAACAAGAGAGATAACTGGTGCGGTGGCCCGTGAACCTCAACCAAACACCTCTGATTTTGCTCCGTTGAACTTTCCGATGCGGTCTGTGGAGCAAAAAATGACGGTGCAAACTGATATTGAGGCCAATCAGTATACTTTGAAGTCATGTGTGGAGACCATGACGGCGGTCACAAACTTGTCGCACCGGCTGCAAAGTAGAACAAATGAGGTGCAGCAGCTAAACGCCCAACTGGCTCTGCTCCAACGCATGTATAAGGATGCGCGAGCAGAGATAAGTGTGCTAAAGGCGGAAAATAAGGAGCTGAAGCGGAAGGCCACTGTGATGTTCCGATTTGGAGGTCCGCCATATGCTGCAGTGGAGGAGCAGGGAGTAGTGAACGTGCTCGGCGGCGTGGAAAACACGGAGGCAGCACCGTCAAGGGCCGCTCAAGACGGAGGCAAGAAGAAGAGACCGGCGGCAGAGTAGAGAAGAAAAAAAAAAGCCTGCTTGTGGATGTGGTTATTTTGTGTGTTTTTTTTTTTTTTTTTTTTTTTTTTTTTTTTTTTTTTGGGTGTAAAATTGTGATCGGGGTTGATCCCTGAAATGAATAAAGCAAGTGTGTTTGGCAAACTCGAATGGTAGGTGTGGAAATGCAGAAAAATCAACTGGAATGATTTTTTTTTTTTTTTTTTGGTGAAAAATAATAATAATAATAATAATAATATGGGTATCATGGAGTGGGCGGTGGTACAAAAATATTGTGGAGAAAAAGAGGGAGATGGTGAAAAAAGGAGGCCACTCATGTTATTAAAATAAATTAAGGAATTAAAAAAAGTGGTATTAGTTGGCAAAATAAATATATATATATGAAAAAGGAAAAAAGATGAGAGCATTGACGGAGGAACAGGCCCATGTGGCTGGCATGAAGTTGGGTCCATTGTATTTTCATCATAAGAAGTGAGTGGGTGATAAAATAAAAGAAAAGAAAATAAAATAAAAAGAAAGTTGGGGTTTGTCACAAACAGTATACTTCTTGGCTCCACTCTGGTCTACATTCCCACATGAATATCCTCTGTTTACTCCAACACAGCATGGCTTCAATGGATTCTCAAACTCTGAAATCCCTGTGTGATTTTGTTGTAAATTCAAAGCAGACAAAAAAGCTGTGTGTAGATCGATGATTTCTGTCCCTTCGCACAAGTCAATGGAGCAAGTAGATCTCGATGAAGCCGAACCAAACCTTGATGTTGAGAGCCAAACAAGACCTTGATATAGCCGAAGGTGTAGATCTCAACGGAGTCGGCGTAGATTTCGTGTGCTTTGATCTTGCGATCCAAGCCAAGACGAACTCGATCTGACCAGATCTGGAAGGACGGTGGGTGATGGGGGAAAGAAGTCGCGATGGTTTTCATTGTCAAAGAAGAATGCGTCATAAGAAAAATGGAGAAGCTTGCATCAACTTCTGGCAGTTTCTACCATGGTTATGACACTTGCTGTAATTAGGAATGGCAACGGGGCGGGGCGGGGCCGGGGATCACCCTCCCCGTCCCCGATCCCCGATGGCAGAATTTCCCCCCGTCCCCGTCCCCGTCCCCGACGGGGAACCCACCCCCACCCCCACCCCCACCCCCACCCCCGCCTCCTAACGGAGATCGGGTTTCCCCGACCCCGAAAATCCCCGGCTAAAAAACAACATCAACAAATCTCAACAACATCTCAGTCAGTCAGCTCAAAAAGCAACTTAAGAAGATCAAAAAAAAAAAAAAAAAAAAAATCTGTCATAGATATATATATATATATATAACAATCATAAAAAAAAATTATATATATGTAACAATCAGATCTATTCTACAATCAGATCTATTCTTCTTATTCAGATCTGTTTCTGTTCTTCATGAATCACGATCTGACGGACGGAGGGCTTCACGGACGGAGTGCTTCACGGACGGAGGGAAAGGGAGAGTGTTGACGATCTGATGGAAAGCTTCACGATCTGATGGAGGAGGGCTTCGCCGTGAAGCCTTCACGGACGGAGGGATCTGACGATGGAACGCTTCACGGACGGAGGGAGATGGAGAGGGAGAGGGAGAGGAGAGGGAGGGAGAGAGATGAGACAGAGTCTGAGATCGCTTCACGGACGGAGGGAGATGTAGAGGGAGAGGGAGAGGAGAGGGAGGGAGAGAGATGAGACAGTCTGAGATTTGAGGGAGAGAGAGATGAGAGCCACGGTCGGTGAGAGAGAGAGACACAGGAAATGAGAGGAAATGAAATGGGAGAGTTGACATCAAAATTAATATAATACAACTAATATTTAATAATACAATTATACAACTAATCATCAGTGGCGGGGAGGAATCGGGGAAATTCCGGGGCGGGGCGGGGCCAGGGCCGGGGCTGACGAGCCTATCCCCGTCCCCGGCCCGAAATTGATCGGGGAGTGATTTTTTAATACCATCCCCGTCCCCGTGGGGATATTTTTCGGGGAAAAACCACTTATTTCGGGGTCGGGGGATCGGGTCCCCGTCGGGCCGGGTTTAAATTGCCATCTCTAGCTGTAATAGAGTGGCTTGGACACCCATAACCCTTAATTGAGCCACCAACAACACCTAGGGCAGCAAACTTTGGAAGAACATCAAATGGAAATTCTGCCTTCTTCCAGTACTTCGCCATTATTGGTGCTATTTCTTTTTCCATATACTCTCTTACTTTCATCCTGATGGACTGTTCTTCAGGAGTCAATAGGTCATGAAACTGAAAATAGTCCGAAGTGCAAGAAGGAAAGATGGATGCCGGAGTTGCTTGGGGGAAGTCGCGATGGTCGATCTGAGCTCGTCGCGAGGCGTGGTGGCTCGCAACGGGAGCTCGGCGGAGGTGTAGAAGCTCTCCGGCCAGATGACGTTGGTGAACCGAACGTTGCCTCGCCTCGCCTCGCCACGTGGAGTTGTCGTGGAGCCACCGCTGAAGGGCGGCGACGAACAGTCGAACAGTGAGGAGAGAGAGATAAGACGAGCGAAAATGGGTGAAGATTGAAGATCCTCCAAAGCAATGACTAGCTCTCTCTCTTCTCGATCGAAAACCGAAAAACGAGGTCGTTGAGATCGGGAAAGTGAAGGTATGTGTAGAGAATTTTAGCGGACTAGGTTGAGGTCCGGCGGGCGGCCAAGGCGAGGTTGCCGCCCGCCGGTGAAGCAAAATTACTAGAGTCTTAACCTTGCTCTGATACCATGTAGAAATTTAATGTATAAAGAGAAATGATTGTATTATTGATTGATTTCTTGATATATTACAATGATTCCTATATATAGAAGAGAGGATGTGGGAAGAGAATAGGTGAGTGTGTAGTAGGTATGGAGTAGGTGAGGAGTAGGTGGAGAGTAGGTGAAGTAGGTGAGTGTGTAGTAGGTGGTAGTGGTAGGTGTGTAGTAGGTGAATTTTAACATATATATATATATATATATTATATAATAAAACAAGGCAGGTTTTGAATTTTTTCACACCTGTCATATTTGTTTCAAAACATCCTAGAGACATTTGTCTAGGTGGCAATTTGGACAATTAAGATGATTTCTAAATAACATCCCATGGCCTACATTTCAAAGAATGTGTGTGATCATTAAGAAATTGGTGGATAGATTTCAACTATTAGATTAAAATTGCTGCAAAATTACAGCCATGAGATTTCTCTCTTTTTTGTTTCTCTTCATTTTGAAAACCATCCTCACCTGTCTCTGTTCGAAACCTTCAACCAAAGCTCACTCCCTCCTCTATGTTCTCTCTCCCCTCACCATATTCACCACCAAAATTGCCAGATCGTTACATACTCAGAATTTGACAAACCCCATCCGCAAACCCCATCATTGTGGCCCACTTCGACTCTCCCTCTATGTCCGCAAACCCACCATTGGAGTCATGGTGATATGGGTTTGACCCAAGAATCAACATTGATGATGGTGGTCACAACAGAGAGAGGTGTGTGAGGTCTTCAACTTCACAATGATTGAGCCAGGTTTGATCGGAAAATCACCATCGGCAATGGTAGCGACAAAGAAAAGTACATTAAGCTGTCAATTGTAATTTCAGACTCGCATTGATGACAATAGTTCTAGTAACTTCAAATCAAAACCCATTAAATTCAAAAGCATATTAGTAACCAAAACCAGAAAACTACCCATTAATTTTCTCTTTTTGGTTTGTTTGCTGAGTTTATTGATTCACACAGGGAATGGAATGTGAAGGAAATGAATCAAATGATCAAACTTTTGGCGGAGAAAAAAAGTTCCCCTTTGGTGAGCTTCATCCACTATTTTTTTTAACTATGTTGAGTTTATGAATTTATATATATTTTAATTTCCTTTTTAATGATAAGATGTTCTAATCATTTTTTTTATTATGACATTTATTAATTGATTGGATAATGGGAAAGACCAAAAAAATTGGCAGCTTACTGTTTTTTGCTTGCATTGCTTCTAAATAGTTTGAATGCTCTCAATTGGATCTTAGTTGTGAGTTTATGAAACTTTTGGATTGATTATTAAAAATGGTGGGTTTATCTCCATTTAAGTTTTTTGCTTTTGTCATTTGATCATGTCTTTTGAAGAATAATTTTTTTATGGGATACGAATACGATAAATGATCAACTCTAATCTAATTTCCTTCATTGTTCTTTGTTTTGCTATTCTATACAGGACTTCTTTGGCATTCTATACAGGATTTTGCTTAGGCAGGTAGAACTTTGAACTCAATGTCTGCATTGTTCTTTGTTTTGATTGCTATAGCCATTGACTTTGTCTCATTTTAATTGTAACTGATTCAGCATTTTCTGCCTGTTCCTTTTTTTTACTGTAACTGATTTTCAAATTTTCGGGTTGTTACCTTGAAACCTATATTCGGGATTTTGGATTTTTGGATCCTACAAAATCAGCCTTCCTTTTTTATTTGCTTTATCTCTTAATTGTTTATCTTTTTGGTTGGCCTAAAAGCTTGATGGTTTCTTTTCCTTTCGGTTTGTAGTCTCTTTGTTTTTCTTTTGAACTTTTGAAGTTGCAGACTAGGCAATCATGTTGGCAAGCGACATCAATGAAGACAGTCCTAGTTACAATGTGGGTGTTTGGAAAGTTGCTATTTTAGAAGGCTAAAATTTTTGTGTTTGGGGAGATGATTGGATTTTTTTGTAATTGGATGTGATGTTTATGAGAGAAAAAGTGAAATGATTATAGGCTAAAATAGCCCTTGCCAAACACCACCAATAGCATCTATATAATAAGACAGGTAGGTTTTTGAAAATGTCTTTGTGTTAGAATGGCTCATATTTATTCAACCTTCAATCCCATTGTCAGATTTACTTTCCAACGTTCAGACTTGCATCTCCAAATTTCATATCTTCACTTTTCTTTCCTTCCACAAATCACTACTCAAATCTATGATCCAAACACAACCTAAATATTCAAACCAAACAAGTTGGCCATAAATGTTTAAATTACATTTGCTCAAATAAATGTAAGTAATTTGGTTTTTTTTTTTTTTTTGGTTTATATAGTGGAAGCAATTTTTTTTTTTTTTTTTTAAATTGTGGTTATATAATCGATTGTTTTGTGCAAGAGATTTGTTTTTTTTGTTAATTATACATATGAGACAAAGTGCTGAAAGAATGTAGAATATATAAATTTAATTGGGTAGTGTTGTGGGCAAGAGTAATAAATAGTTAATTCTGATTTTAGAATTTTTTTGCCGGTTGTGATTTTGTAACTCTGAAGATGCCCTACTCCGTATGGTATGGGCATTCGTGTTTATGATAATGAACCAATTTTTGACAAAGCTTTGTAGGGTAATAAAAATTAAACTAAAAAATGCAGCTATTTCTTCTGGACTGCAAGTTTCATTTGCATGTAGGATAGATAGTGGATGCTAATGTTAAAACATGTTCTAGATTCTCTTCGAATGCAACTTGATCATTGAGAAGCAGCATGTTGTCCCAACTTTAAAGTCAGGTTTTTATTTTTGCATCATGCAACTAAAGTGCTTATAGTCTTTTGCAAATTGCAAGTGGGTTGGAAAAAGGAAGACTACAGCAGCAAATGTTTAGTGATATGGTCTCTATCTGTCGATTGCTAATTTACATGAACTTCATGTTCTGGTTTTTATATGGGTGTCCTCTATTTTGACATATGTAAGTTTTGATGATTGTATTGGAAATTTAGTCCATTTGCTGAAGGAAAAGTTTTCAAGTAGGTCATAATGCTTTGAGCTTTACATGTAAACAGGTGACTAAAATTGTTATTCAAGCATTATGGCCCATGTTATGCCTCTCCATCATTCCAAAGCTACATTTTTTATTTTTTTATTTTTTTGTATTTCTGAAACCAAAAGTACAAAAATAAACATAATTTTTTTTTTTTTTTTTTTTTTGGGGGGGGGGGGGGGGGGGGGGGTTTGGGTGTTCATGACCTGCATTTAGTTGTTAAAAGAAAACCTTTAACAGATGTTGAATCCTCTCAATCCCCTCCTCACTATCAAACCCAATCCCCTCCCCATAACCCCAAACAAACGGGGCCTAAAGGTTACTACAAGAAGTGGGTATACAGTTCCTTGATTTCATGCAAACATTGAGCTACTTTGATAAAGAAAACATTTCCAAAATGAATTCAAGTTGGCTACGGAGAAGTAAACCCTTTTCAGTTGGCCATGGTTAATAACCCTTGTTAGCAATGTTCAATTCAGGATTGCAAAGCCATGGGTAACTTGCTAATCATGTGTTAATCACAGAGAAAATCACACACATTGATTCTTTTTGCTGAATGGTTTGAGAATTGATGATTAGAGTAATGGTGCTAAGGTTTTTTTTGTTTTTTTAAAATTATTTTTTCTGTATGGTTTTAGATTTATTCTTGTAATATAATTTATTGATTTTTTTGCTGTATCGTCATTTAATATTTAAGTAACTTTGCTCCATTAGCATAAAAAGCAAAATTATTAATTGTGTTAGAATAGTTATTTCCTGTTCTCTTGTTTTTCTATTAATATTTACTAGAGTTGAGGGTACGATGGACATATTGCAATGTTAGGGTTTGTATATATATTTTGTTGATGTAGAGTTAAATAGACAATTTTTCCAGATATATAAAATTTCCCCCTCTTCTCTTATCTCTTCTTCTTCCTCTTAAATCCTAACCCTAAATTTCTTCATTTTACATTCTAACTTGGTAAACTTGAACCAATCAAAAAGCTTCATGTAGTGGTTTTCCTATAGTTTCTGGATTATACTATTTAGGACTATATTTGTTCAGGTATGCACATAGATGAGCAATGCTACCGATCACAAAAAAAATTTCACCAAAAAGTTTCACAAAAATCATCTCGAAGCCTTTGCTAGTCAATCAAATAATTGATTCTAAAGCTTTCCCGGTTGTTCGGCCACAGTTTTGAGACACTTTTCGTTAAACATTTTTCATGGTCTCTAGCATTTTTGCAGTACATAGATTGTAATATAAGAATTTTATTAGATAGTATCTTTAGGCATGAGCAATCTCTAGTATATATATAACATAAAGCTTTCCCCAGTTATTGCACTGTATTAGATTCATTTAGGAAACCATATATCCATATATGTCTATGGATAAACAGAAGATAATACGAGAAAATTTCAGGTCCGAAATTGCTATTCATTATTATCTAAGAACACTAGAATGAAAGTAAAGGATTAACCATTTCTAACCTTTCCGAGGGAGATTTAAGGAATCCATTTCTTCGAGCTTCCGCTGGTAATCTTGTTCAAATCTTTCCAAAGCATTAAATTCATGATATAACTCCTGCACAGGGAGGAGTTAGCCTTGTAATGTAGATCAAAATGAGTAAAAAAAGCTGAAGCTTTTTAAGAACACAATGAAATATAAGAACACAGGGAGGAGTTAGCCTTGTAATGTAGACCAAAATGAGTAAAAAAAACTGAAGCTTTTTAAGAACACAATGAAATTTAATCTTTATAGTATGGGAAATGTATGTTCTATTTTTAGTCGATCTGAACAAACTCAGGGTGATGATTACAAGGAACATATATTAGCTAACATTTTTGAAGATTTTATACAATTCAAATTCATTTTCACCGTTTTTATGAAATTTTGGAGAGAAAAAAAAAATCCGATACAGCAACATAGTGCAGCTGTGCAGGGCAGTAGGCAGATGATTGCAAGGAACAAATATTAGCTAAAATTTCTAGATTTTATACAATTCAAATTCATTTTCACCAGTTTTATGAAATTTTGGAGAAAAGAAAATCGCATACTGTAACATGGTGCAGCTGCGCAGGGTAGTATCACAGTGCATGCAATCTTTATTGAATTATGAGAAAACATTCAGCATAACGATACAAAGTAGGAGAATATGAACCGGGCATGCTATTATCCCATATCAAATTTTGGGAAATAATTGTGGAACCACCATTTCTAAGAAGACAACCTGTTCTAAAATTAATTGTACAGTACAAGTCAGAAATCATCATGTTCTACAGCACTATACACTATGTTTGGTTTCGTTTTTTTGAGTTATTTTTTGGAAAAGTGATTTGAAAACTTTGCTTTGAAAATGCTTTGAAAATGGATATATGTTTGGTTTTCAAAAAAATGCACTATGCAATTTCAAATTTCCCTCCAAAAGTTGAGAGAGAGGGCTAGATGCATTGACCAATTAAAAAAAAAAAATTCCCTCCAAAATGCACTATACATTGACCAATCAAATTTCCCTCCAAAAGTTGTACCAAGATTCTGAAAACTTTATCCCATTTTCAAAATAACCAAACAAAAACTTCAAAATTTTCAAAAAAATGGGTTTAGAAAAATGGAACCAAACATGATGATAAGCACTGAACTGCTGCCGGTTCAAAATAAAATGGAAAAAAAAAATATATATATATATATATATAGAAGTTAATGTTAGGAAAAAGCATTTGTAATAGAAGAAGGTTCCAGAACTTTTTGTTGACGGGGTCATGCAAAATCTTAAACACTAAATCTCAAATCATAATTGAAAAAAATTAAAAAAAAATTAAAAAATTCCACAAATATATGCATTTTTACAGTTGTACTCGACAAGGTTCTAAATTTTGGAATTGTTGTCTAATAATCAGCAATGGTTAGAGCAAGGGGAGCAGGATCTAGATACCGATCCAAATCAGATATCTCATTAACAATATTATCAAATAAGTTTTGGTTGAACTAATAATAAATAATTAAAAAACATATTACAAGAAAAATAGTAATTATTCATTTCTACTAAAACAAGAAGTCAGCAAAATTCTAATGGGCATGTGCTGCAATCACAAAAAATAAAAATAAAAAAAAAATCATCAAATGCATTAAAAATCTAACAAATTCAACTAAATCAATGTATTATACAAAATGTATCACAAACTTAATGTGCCAATCAAATTTAGGAGCAAAAATAAATAAATATAAAAGAGTGAGGGAATCCGTTGCCTTTCCTCTTCTTTTATTTTTTTAACCCATGGCCTCTTTTTTGCATTGAAACGAAGAAGTAAATGCAAGAGATCTCCAATAAATACAACTGAACTTACCGAAGTATGCTGAGCCAAGGTAGTCAACTCATGCATTGTCAATTCTGCCTCTTCTCTTCGTTGCTCGTGGATTTCATGATCTGAGTCCAATCTGATAAATTACAAATATTTTAAGTAATGTCTTTGAAACACTAGGAAACAACGGTAGCTTCGCTAGTATGAATTATAGAGGCATCTAGCTTACTTTGAAAATAACCGGTCCAGGTTGTGCCATTGTGGATCTTTACATAGATCGCCAAACCTAATCACTTCCCTGGAGAAAACACCAAATTCCTCCCTACAAAGTTCAGCACATATATTACAATACAAAAGAAGATGAAAAATGATGCGATAGATTGCATGCGGCAGACAATTGTTCAAAAAGTCAAAAAAAAATATGAACGAAACAAGGGTGAAGCATTTTGTGAAAAAAGTGAAAACCTTTTGTCAGCAGCAGCAATACTTAGCAACTCTTTCATGTCTGTAGAAACTAATTGTTGCACTCCTTCTGAATGTAAAACCTCCTTTTTCAGGAACTGGACATTTTCTTGAGAAAGAGATTGCATCAAATTCCCACCTTTGGTGATTGTATTAGCAATTTCAAATGCCAAAATGCATATTCTATTCCCTCTTGAAGCCATGCCAGAGATAAATCCGCTGTTGGAGTTAAAATTTGACATGCTACTTCCAAGTGTGTCTAGAACTTCCACTGCCCTCTCTAGGCCCACAAATCCAGCTCTTCCCAAAAATGAGCTCTTCTGGGGCACCTAAAAAGAAGACACAATGTAAACCACAAAGCAACAATAAGTTCCATTTCAATAATATGTCCAATTGGTCTATGTCATGTTAAAGGATTATGACTGTTTGGATTGACAGACACTGAAAACTACTGATCTGAATATAAGATGCCAAGAGAAGGAAAAGGTTCCTGCAAAATATGTTATTCCCATCAAAATATAGTTAAACAATAAAAACAGATGACTAGCATCAAGGGACAAAGATTTATGGCCGCAAGTACATCTTCAGGAAATATTCAAACAACTGTATCCGCCTGTGACCCTGTCTAAAACAGAGTAGTAGCATGATTACATTCCAAGTATGGATTTAGTGCAGGAAATTTTAGCTCAATGGTCTTCTGCTCCTGTACAATGGCTTGAGCTGGTGATTGCTTGAATCATTGTCAACCAAGAAAATAAAATACATCTGACTTTTACCATACACTACACTAAATCATTGTTCAAGCAATTCAAAGATCTTAACATGTAGTTCAATTATCATATCTTACTTGGTTTACATCTACACAAGTCTACCTGCACAAGTTTCATTTGAAGTCATGGTCAATGCATATTTTTGTGCTTCTAACAAAGCCAAAAGTCAAAGCAATCAAAACTACATGAGGCTGTTAGCAACCTTTTTTTTTTTTTTTTTTTTTTCCCTTATCATCCTTGTACATTTGGAGAAATCATCTCTTGCTATTTCTCCCATGATTCAGTGAAGCTTCCAATTATCATAACTGGGATAAATAAAGCCTTTACCGCTCATTGCCACTCATATAGATCCAACTGATGCGAACAAGACAACGAAATTTGAACTAATATAAAAACTTATATAAAGATCATCATGACAAGCCTTGCAGAGTATATAACTGGGAACT
The DNA here is from genome assembly GCF_055761805.1 of Camellia sinensis. Taxonomy (NCBI): domain Eukaryota; kingdom Viridiplantae; phylum Streptophyta; class Magnoliopsida; order Ericales; family Theaceae; genus Camellia; species Camellia sinensis. The sequence goes on from NC_138966.1 coordinate 24,591,991, forward strand.
GTCAGATGTTCATCTTGTTCACCGTCAAAGATTCTATTCTATCCAAATATATTTGAGGCCCAGATATCAGATAGCACAATGACATTCTTCTGGGATCAAAATGCGCAAAATCCAAACATCCAAATTTCAATATTCCTGCCATCTTTCTTATCTTCCATTTTCTCGAACAATTATGTTTCACAAAAGCACACAAGTTTGCTTGTTAACAATTATTTACAATAAGTAATTATCCTCATTTTTCTTGGGCTTAAAATCACTACCAAAAAAACTTCAAAGGTTATTGCAATTAGAATCTCCATTTGTTTATCTCATTGCAATAACCTTTGAAGTTTTAAAGTTTCTAATTGCAATAACAAAAATAAATAAATAACCACCATTATACTCTCGTGATCTGCAAAGTCAATAAAAAAAATATAAAAACAACAAAGCCAATTGGGAACCAAATTTTAAGCAGATTAAACAAGCCTTCATTTTTTTATTTTTTTATTTTTTTAATTTTTGGTGTGTATCTGATCGAATACTTAAAATCACTTGCTCACACTAGGATCAAAATAAACGCTAACAATCATTGATTACAAGCAAGAGATGTATAACTACCTTGTTTGTCACCGTCCTAGCAGGTGTAGAAGGCTTGAGTTCACGAGAAATGGACAATCGAAGCTCGCCGGAATCAAAATTCTGTGAAGTGTTCTCGAAACCGTCAACATCTGAATACGAATAAGAATCATCCGTATGCTTACTAAAGCTCCTCATGGACTTGAGTTTCCCAGAAAATCCCGAATTCTTTTCCCGGAACTCTGAATTTTTCTTCATAGTCGTCCCAGCCGAGCAAACAGCTCCCATTGTGCTTAGATTATCCAACAATTCTACTCCAAAATTTATACCTATCAAAACAATTCAAATGAAAATTCATATGATCACAGAATTATCAAACATTTTCTCACTAACCAAACAAGGAATTAGTAAAACCTAAACAAAAAGACTAGAAGCTACCTCTGACCACAGAATTGTCCGTTTATGATCTCGCTTGCATCGAATTGACTGGAATTGATGAGGAATGAAAAAGAAAGAGAGAGGGCTTTCGATGCCCCAAGTTTCAAGCCAGACACATGCTTGGAAATTAATATGAGCAGTAATGCTTGACTACTGTGTTTTTTTTTTCTTTTTCCCTGTTTACTTTCTCTCTCTCTCTCTCTCTCTCTCTCGTTTTTTTAAGTGCATAAAAGTCACGATGAATGTGTGAGGAGGAATATTATTTTCTCTTTCAAGAATTTTAGTTGAAAAATGTTAAGAATTTATTTTTATGGATTCTCAATTTATTTTTATGGATTCTCAATTTATCTCATACATTTGTATATTAAATAATGAAATATGAATTTATATATAAAATGAATTTGAATGATTAATTTTTTTTAAATAAATTTTAAATTAGTAAAGGTTAATTTATAATATTACCATTGATTTTAATTAGATTATGCACTCACAATATAATAATCATTATCTTATGTGATATATAAAAAAATAATAATAAGCATATAATTAATAAATAGTAAAATATATCAAGTAAGATATAGGATCAATTTATGTGATAATTTAAGTTTATTTAATAATTTTTAATTTTAGTTAAAAAATTAAAAGTTATATCTTTTTGTTTTTATATTTTTTTTATAAAAAATTAAAAAATTATTAAAATTTCCTGTTCTGAAGTGGATTGAGAGAGAGCGGGGGATATGAATGAATAGAGAAGTCCGCCCGCCGTTCCGAGTTCGTCTCTGACGTCACTTCTTGAAATGTCCATTCTGTACTTAAAATGTGGACCCACGTATTTTATGTACTTTGAAGACTCACGAGAAAAACCCATGATACATTTAAGGCGTTTGTTTGATTCTCTATATAGAATGAGAGAGATTAAGCAGTGTTCGGAAAGTATTGAATTAGTATAATTTTTAATTTTTTATAAAAAAATATATAAAATATGAATTAAATTTAAAGTAATTTAGTAAAGAGATAATTTGATCTAAATAAGATGATTGTGACTCAAATAAAATACTGTGTTAAAATAATATGTGTTATTTTAACACATGCCAAACAAAACTTAAGAGTACGGTGGGATTGAGTAATGAAATTATTAATGTGATGGTATTAAGTTAGAGATGTAAAATAAAGAGTGTTTGTTTATGCACCATCAAAATATTAATACTATAGATAATGACCTCGTTTGGGAAGTGGCTATTTTAGTAGGCTATTTGGCTTTTTGACTATTTTAGTAGACTATTTTAGTTTTGTGTTTGGGAAGATGAAATGAATTTTTAATTGAGTTGTTGTATTGGAAAGTGTGTTAAAATGATGTTTAAATTTAAAATGACAAATTTGTCCCTAAAAATATTTTTTTTTAAATTGATATCAAGGGGTAAAATCGTAATTTATTTATTGATGGAACAAGTGTTGTAGCTGACAGTGTAGGCTGTGCCTACACTGCCGACTGTGCAGCCTATATTTTTTTTTTTTTTGAAAAAGCTTCCAACAGTGTTGCTTTTGGGCTTTTTTCTCAAAATAGGCTATAATAGCCTCGTTTTTGGCTTCCCAAACAGCGCCAATATCAATATATAAAATTAATATTTTTTAATTTTTAATATTATCATTGTTTCTTTATTCTAAAAAATATTAGTTTTTACTTAAAAATCATTTAAAAATTCACTAATCCTCTCACTCAATTTCTAATTATAATTCTCTGATAACTTTGTTAGTCTTATCACATGAGAAGATTACTAATACAAGAAGATAGTTAATTCTCACTCAGATCCCCAACCAAACGCTCTTTAAGTAGATCCCACGTGTTATTAATCCAATCTCTCCTCTCATGGCCTAAGCTAAATAATAAATTAGTTTAGAATAAATTTTTTAAATTAATGGCAAATTTTAGGATAAATTACACTTACCTCTCCTACGATTTTTGACAAATACCGGGATCTCCCATGTGGTTTCAATAATTACAGAAACTTCTCTTACTTTTGCTGACAATATCAAGATTTTTCCAATTCGTTAATTTAGCACAAACGCCGTTACTTTTCTATCCAAAATAATCATATTGCCACTTTGAATTAATAAGCTATTTAAATAAAAAAATTCCGTTCACCTCCCTTGTAGTTTTGCATATATATGTATATATATATATATATATATATATATATATATATATATATATATATATATATATATATATATATATTATAACACCCTAATAATTAATACAACACTTATAAGACTTATTTCACACTATATAAATAATGAAATATTTTTCAATTTTAATTAATGCATTTGTTATTTAAATTTTTTATTTCTTTTTTTCTTTTTAAGTTAAAACAAATGGTTTAATTTTATTTTATTTTTTAAGCAATTTGTCTTACTTATTTATTCATATGTTAAAAAAAATAAAAAAATAAAAATAAAATTATCCATAAATTGTTAAGATGTTATTAACAAATTTTTATTTTTATTTTTGAGTCATTAAATTTTTAGTTGCTGCATATTTAAAAAAAAAAACACAGGTTATTCTTATATGATTAAAAAAATTAAAAAATAAATATAGAAGTAAAAAATATAATCTAATAGCTTCACAATAAATTAAAATTAGTTAATAGGGAATAAAAGATCAAGAAATCATTTAAAAATAATAAACAATTCAAACAATTTCTCATTTATTATAGCTAAAAATAAAATTAATCCTTACTTGAATGGAGAAATTATTTCAGAATACTAAAATACTCAATTAATTTGTTGTTTGATACTTAAAATATATTTCTCCATCTTTATTTTTCTCATTTAAACTATTTTTATTAAACTAAATCTTAAAATTAATTTCTCACTTTAATTAATTGTTAAATTTTTACTTTATTTTTTAATTTCTCACCTTTATTTTGTTCTATTTTATTTATAGCTATCACGACTCAAACCCGCTCCTATAGATTTAGTATTGTAACTGGCCAGTAATCCTGAGATTACAAAAGGCCTATGAAACAGAATAACAAAATATGGGGCTAGCGGAAACAAATATCAAACATACAATATCCATAAAGCTGTGTAGACTTATATGAGACAGTAAATTTTAAACTTATGTTTACATATAATATAACGTCAGTCTTACATACAAAAAGGAACATAAACTTATCCTGACAAAAGAAAAGAACTTAAAACTTAAAACTTATAAACACAAGCCACAGAACTTTGCCACAAAAAGACTTTCGGAACCTTATCGGGAGGTACACAAGTTGGCTAACACAAACTGATCTAGACCGAAAGTCTCAAGTCTGGTCACACGCCTGCTCACCTACATGCATAAATAATACAGTGAGTTGGAGCCCAGTAAATAATAACAGAGTAAAGTGTTTATGAATAATGTCCAAAACAGATTCAGAAATTAGATATCATATCAGAAACAGATTCAGATTCACATACTTATACAAATTTCAGATACATATTCAGATTTGTAAACAGTTATATGTGGTACATCTATTAGCTAACAGATCAGATTGATCATGAAGACCCACATATATAGTCGGTATTAACGACCATAAAGGTCAATATCTTTGTGCACATATAGCCATGGTATTGTTACCCCCAGGCAAAGGCCACATGAACATAGGTCTCGATATTGTTACCTCCGAGCAAGAGCCACGTGTATATTGGCCACGGTATTATTACCCTCGGGCGAGGGCTACATGAACATAAGTCACGGTATTGTTTCCTTCGGACAAGGGCCGCGTGAACTAAGGATGCCACAAATACATTTCAAAAAAATTGACATTCATTCATGTTTCATGAAATAGCATTTCAGAAAACAGATCATATCAGTTCAGTTAAAAACTACTTATAATCAAACATAACTTTACAAAGTTATTACTCACAAATAGCACTAGTAGTAGTAAGACAGATCACTTGAATAGAACAGACTGATCGGGCGAGTGATAATACGTGACTTACACAAACACGTGACATATACAAATTGAACACACATCTTAAGGTGTTTAACTTGTCATTCTTCTTCCTTAGTGTGTGTTTCTAACTCTTAAACTCATTATTATAACTTAAACATGTCCTAGGAATACCTTATATGTAATGAGGATGCAAAATTGCACTTTGGAACACTTAGCCAAATTTCGGAAAACAGGGAGCGAAGCTTCAGTTCGCTCAAGCGGTCTTCAAAGTCAGTAAAAGTACTGGATGCTTGAATTTCACGCTCGAATCAACTTTTGGTCGCTTGAGCACAACTTCTATCGCTCGAGCCAACCCCCAAACTCTGCAAAACTTTTGAGAGCTCGAATTTTATGCTCGAGCGATGCGACCAAATTCTAGAATTTCCAAATTGCTATTCAAGATGCAAAACTCAAATTCAAAGCTTCAAAACACATTTTTTTGGCCCAAAACTTGAGAAAACATGTAGAAAATCATAGAACTTCATGAATTGAAAGTCGTTTCACAAAATCAAAACACAAAAACAAGTCAATTGTTCAAAATCAAGCTTGAAACTTTGTATAATACTCATACATGTAATGATATGAATTCCTTGCTTTCAAAACATAAACTATTGAGGTAATTTGGTATGAAACTTCATGAATTCTCAAAACAAAGGCAAGATGAACACATGTATGTGAGAATTCTTTGAACTAAAACTCAAACTCAAATGGTAATGAAATGGACATACATGCGCGGAATGCTCTTCTTCCTACTCTCCAGACTCAATTCTCATGTTTAAACATTTAAACCTCTTGAATTCATTCACTAATGTCTTGAATATAAAGCTTAAGAGTATGATCCTTACCTAGAGTTCCCAATTCCCTTGAATTCTAATAATTTTCTTGCCCAATTTCACCAATTCTCTTCAATTCTTCTAGCAATCTTTAGCTAGTCTCCCTTTATCTCCTTGAATTCAATCTTTTCTTTTAGTCTCTCTCTCTCACACATTTTTTTTGTTCTCAAGGAAATGAAGATAGAATGTTGTTGAGTCACCATTAGCCTTATATAGGCTTGATTAGTGGGGTTTAATTAAACTTGGCTTAAGACTAATCATTTGGTATTATTTTATTCTAATTGTTTGATTCCGAATCGAATTCTAATTAAACTTACCATAAAATTCTAAGAATTCTAAATATCTCATAAACTTAGTCAATTTCGTGTTCAGATGCCGATAAGGCATTCAATTCATAGATTCAAACAAAATTACCGACAGATATTCCTGCAGCAGACAGGTATAAGAACATTTAACACAAAACATATGCAATTAACTCAGAAATTCTTCTTAATTACTCATTAGGCATTCTTAATCATTGTTTATAGGCTAATAACAGTTCGAGGTTGTTACAATAGTGAAGTGTTGTTATTTAAATTATCTAATTTTACTGTCATACCCCAAAAATAAATACAATATGCCCATCTTATAATAACTAATAAATAGCAATATAAATGAAATGATAAGCTTTCATTAATCAGAGTTTGATATACAAAAGGTGACACATGCGATATACATTCATAAGCAGTGCATCATGAATCTACAGCATGTGTTATAAGATAGTGAATAGAAATGAAAGCTAAACAGATAACCACATGCCCTATGGCTTACATATTTCCAAGTCAATGCTTGGTTACAAGAAAAGTGAGCTTAAACTCAATACAGATAAAGCCCTAGGCTTACACATAATTAAATACAGAATAACAAAAATGAGCCTTCAGCTCCACGGTTCTCCCAAGCTATTGCCTTGGCGGAGGCATATTACCAATACCTGAAAATGGTTTTCCATATAGGGTGAGTCAAAACCCAGTAGAAATAATCCAACACAATGCATAAATCTTAACAAAGCTATGAGGTTTTATGCATATGCAATGCTCGTGCCAAAATATTTTATATCTTTCTTCAAAGTCATACAATGCTATGTCTATATCATAGTTCTCAAAATCATCTCCTTTACAATAGTAAACGGGGGGAAACTCAAACCAGTACAACCTTTCACAGATATTTTGTTCGCAGGAAACCGTCAAACGGGACCCGTGTAAACATAGGCTATACATGCCATATTATTGCTATTTTACGGATATTTTATCTGTGGGAACCGGCACCCATGTATATACACGTTTTTCGAGACTTTCACCTTGGACACATAGGACAACTTGATTTGATGATACACACATCTTCCCCACATTCACCTATTTTCTCAAAATCATATACATTTAGAATGTATTTAGTATGCAACAATGCTCAGTGCAAATGGATAAGAAATTAGTTTTAATTCACCTAATCCTCATGCAATTTCTACAACACTCATAGTTATCCTCCTCCGATAGCCCAAAACGGATATCTTTAAACAGATAAATAATTCCATAAAAGTAAACTTTTTCAAAATCTTGAGATAGGAGTGATAATACATATCCAACTTTACCATTATCATCTACATCATTTCAATTTCATAATTCCCAACATCAATTCCATTCCTCTTTACAATCATGAACATTCACATTTTAGGGCAAAACCCTTTTCTCTTTGAAAATCAATTTCAACATAAGAAATATCTCATTTCAACATATATCAACTCCAATTTCATAACCACAACCATTTCCAAGAAGCCATTTGAAAACCCATTTTTACATTTTGATTTCAAATCCTAGGTTTTACCAAAAACCCCCGAATCACTATAATCCTTTGAAATAGCAAATAACTAAGGTAAAACTCATATAAGAGTGTGAAGAATCCCTACCTCGAAGCTAGAAGACCAAGGAGAGAGTGGAGAAACCTCAAAGAAGCCGAAATCCACTTTTGTTCGAATGAAAAGAGAGCCCACAGAGTGTTCTACCTTTTTCACAAAGGGAGTAGGGTGAAGAAACCACTAGATCTTGGTGTTTTTGTAGAAAGAATATAAGTTTTAGAGAGAATGAGTGTTTAGATCTAGGGTTTTTGGAAGGTTTAAAGAGGGAGTGAAATGAAAAAGTGATAAAAAAAAAAAAGTGGTTCTGCGATCTAATATACACACAGACCTCTCGAGCGCAAGAAGTAACGCTCAAGCGTAAAATACAAACTCTCAGTAGTTTTACAAACATAAGGCTAACCGCTCGAGTGCAAGAATGACCACTCGAGCCAACACCGCTCGAGCGCAAGAAGATTCGCTCGAGCGTAGAACACACACTCCTAAAAGTTTTGCAAACCTCCAAAAATACTAAAAGGTCTCAAAGACAGCTCGAGTGACCGAATGTGCGCTCGAGCGTAGAACATACACTCCCAGAAGTTTTGTAGACCTGCAAAAATACTAGAAAGTCTTAAAGACCGCTCGAGCGACCGAATGTAGGCTCGAGTGAACAGGCCAAAATTCAAGGATCGCTCGAGTGCAAGAATAACTGCTCGAGCAAACTGGTCAAAATCTAAGCAACAAGAGTTTTGAAAAACAAGCTACCAACATGTTTTAAATGCAACCGAGACACTTCCATAACCAAACTCAATGAGAAATAAGGGGAAACAAGACATGAACAACTATATAAGACAATGAAACCCGAATCTAGAACATTAAATGGGTCGGGTCCAAAATAGAATCGCTCTATTTACTCATTCCGTAAATCTAATATTCATATAATTTTATTGACAAAGATTGAGAAATCATACTCTAATACTAATTTAAACACACAACGAAATAAAACATTTTCTAAAGAAAAAATATAAGTGTAATTTAATTTACCCTATTATATACGAAATTATTATTTATTTTTCATAATTTTTTTAAAATATAAATGTAATTTCTTAACTCTATTTTTTTTCACAACAAATATTTGAACTTTTATAAACAAAAAATAAAATAAAAATTCAACCATTAATAAAGGTGAGAAATACATTTGAAGATTTAATTTAATAAAAATAGTTTAAATGAGATAAATAAAGATAGAGAAATAGATTTTAAGTGTCATACATAACAAATTAATTGAGTCTTTTATTATTTTCAAATAATTTCTCCATTCAAGTAAAGATTAATTTTAATTTTAGGTGTAAAAAATGACAAATTGTTTGAATTGTTTATTATTCTCAAATGATTTATTAATCTTTTATTCCCTATTAAATAATTTTAATTTACTATGAGACGATTAGAAGTTTAATGGGTCAAAGATAAAAATTAAAATTGAAGAATAATATATGATTAAGAGAGGATAAAATAATAATTTTTTACATATGAATAAATAAATAATACAAATTGCCCCCAAAAATAAATCTATTTATTTTAACTTTAAAAAAAACTCAAATAATAAATGTATTACTTAAACTAATAAATTTTAGATTATTTATATGGTGTGAAATGATTCTTATATTAAATTATTAGGATGTTATCTAACATTAATTTTAGAGAAATTATTTATTTTAAAATATTTTATTAATAAAAATTAAGTTTTGTTTTCCATTAAATGATTTAATAATGTCTTAGCAATTTAAAGATTTTACTTAATATTTCATGAAATTTAAGAATTTTATTTAATATTTCATAAAATGTAAGAATTTTATTAAATAATGGTAAAATATGGATGGATTTTTGATAATATATATGTAAAACCTCAGAAGAGGTGAGTGAAATTTATTATTTAAACAGATAAAGTAATTAATGTGCAATTTCATCATTTTTGATATGACATCAGCAAATTTTGTTAAATAGCCTAAGAGTGGTGGAATTTTGATAATAATTTTAAAAGTAAGAAATGCTAGTGTAAATATATAAACCACACCATAAAGAAAGTCATTGGCTGTGTTTGGAATGATTTCCAAACTATGATTCTACCCCCACATTCCAATATGATGTTTGGATAGGATGTTCAAACTATATTTCCAAAACATTTAGAAAACTCTGTGTGAGGCGTGATTTTCAAAAAAAAAATAAATAAATAAATTTGGCCCAACCGTCGTCCCACCGAATGTTCTACCGATCGTCCGCCCGGTTGACCAAAATAGTGCAATTTTTTTTTTTTTTTTGCAATTGATATATGTTAATTTTTATATATTCGAAAAAAATATTTTTCCGAATTTTTTAAAATTTTTTATATGCTTTAATAAAATTTTGAGTTGTATGTTTGGTTATGAGTTGTAAGTTTTTGTATCAAATATCATATGCCACATCAAAAATTTCTCACTCAATTCAAAATTCTTTTCAAAACTCTTTTACCAAATAAATTTTTCACACTCAAATCATAATTCCATAACTCACAAACTCAAAATATAACTCCTACTCTCAAATCATATTTTGAAAGCTTTAACAGACGCATATAATTGTCAAAAATCTCAGGGGAGGTAAGTGTAATTTAACTTAAATTTTATAAATTTTAATTGTTAAGATTATACTCTCTCCAAGAGGTGGGTATCAGCCCGTTACTTTACCCAATCTACTCGGTTTAGTCCTATTTTTTTAAGTTTTGAGAAGATTGTTTTAACTTATAGAGCTAGGCTGAATCAACATTTTCAACCCAATATATTAATGAGCTGAGTTAAAATTTATACTTTCAACCCAGCCTGGCCCGGCTGGCTATTAAATTAATTAATTATAATGTATAAAAATATATATTTTTTGTTGGGATCTATATTATTTTTGTTCATTATTGAAACTCACATTTACAGTGATGTGTGATTTAATTTATTTAAGAAAATTTTCAATTTATAATAATGTCAGTATATTTATTTCAAATATATAATGTGTGATTGAATTTAAGTATGGAATATTTTATTTTATTTTTTTTAACATACAGCCCGACATATGTGTTTGGAATTTATAATTATTTTTTGGGTTGGACTGTTGGAACAATCTTCTGTGTAAATAAAATAAATTGAAACAAAGTCAAACAAATAAATAAATAACATACCGAAATTATTTATCGAACCGAATTAAAAATTAAAAGACCAAGTTGAGTGTGTGACACTCTGTTCTTAAGACAGATCCGCCCCGCTACGGTGCTTACGGTTGAGTGGCATATATCTCCCAGGATACAATGATCATCACAAATTGTAGTAGCACTCCAAACAATTTGTTCGGCGAACTAGAACCTTGTGTTCTTATACTCTCTTTATTTTATCTCTAAAACTAGAATGAAGATTAAAATGCAAAGAATAAAATTTGGACAACAAAAGCATAAGTTGCAGACTGATTTTCAGAATTGGATAAGTGCTGGAAATAGATCTGGTTTTGTAGACTTGAACAGGTGCAAAATTTGAAGTGAACAGATGGGTTTTTGAATTGAACAGGTGCTGTTTGAATTCAAACAGATTTGTAAACTGTTTTAACTGATTAACTGCTGGACAGTTATACCCGGAATTGCTGAGCAGTTTCTGGAAGTTAAATAACTGAAAAATAGTTTTAATTTGTTGAGGAATTTCAGACAGAAGTTAGACAAAAATTGAAATTCAAATTTGAATTAAATTCCCGTAATATTTTTTGAAAAAATTCAAATGAATTTTGTCCAAAAAATTAATACAAGAACCGACCCGACCCACAACCCACACCCACGCCAGGTATGGCTCGGCTCGGCCGGATAAACAGCAGCGGCGCGCGCGCGTGTGTGGTGGTTTGGGCTAAGGTTCACTTTGTCCATAGCTCCTCCCTTCTACAAACTTGGGGTGCCCCTTGGGGCCCAACCCAAGTGTTGTAGGTTAGAGCTTATATACTCAACAAAACTCTCTTAAAGTTTCAATGTGCGACAGCCCTTTCCAAAGAAACCCACATTTACTTCCTTAAATTTCCTATTCCACGAACCCGAAAACGACATCATGTTCCCATTCACTCATAAATGGTTTTGACGACCCGTCTTCACCCTATGACTTGCCACATGGCAAGGAACACTTCACCTCTTCGGACCCACCCCAAAAGACGTTCGGGGCCTACTCAATTTTGGGCTCAAAGTCGGCCTAAAATAAGCCTTATAAAACACCATTTTTCCAGCAATCCCCCACATGAATGGAATTTGACGGAGAGAAAATGCAACAACATGATCTAAATACAGAGAGTACAGAAATTGAAAATATTCTGCAAAGGACAGGTAGCTTTTGGCTTTGAACCTTCCCTTGTGAGACACTATCAGATTTACTAGCTAACCAGTGAACATGATCTCTTGAACTGTTCAGCCGTTTGTGTAAACCAAGAGAATAGAACTCACATAGTATATCCCCAAACACAATTTAGTTCTCACTATTGTGTTCATTTTGGCTCTGAACAACCTGGTCTTTCATGAGTGCTCTAGAGAATTGTAGCCCTTCACAATTCTCATAGAATCGGCCCAGTTCACACTCACATAGGTGATTCTTATGAAGAGTATCCTGCCATACTCCACTAGGTTTACCTAGATATAAGAATCATTAAAAGTATTACTTAACCTAAAACACTGCAGACATCACTATTTCATTATTGAAATGGGAAGGAGTTAGACTCCCCAGTGATCCTTCTGAGTCATTCACAACTCGGTTGTCCCTTTGAACCTAGATCTTGGGATCTCCAGTCAACTAGGTTGGGTTGCCATTGTGGTAACTCTTATTTAATAGGCTTTAGTTCCATTCCCCTCGATGAATTCTCAACTAGCTCTCTTGCTAACTGTCACGACCCAAACCCGGCCCTATGGGTTTAGTACCGTAACCGGCCAGTAATCCGAGATTACCGAAGGCCTGCAGAACAGTAATACAGTAAAACAGAGTACAGGGCCTGGCGGAAGCCAATACAGTAAATAAATAATGTCCATTGAGTTGTGACAGTCTATATGAAAAAGACTTTCATACGTGTATATATAACCAGTACAGGACAGTATGTACAATATTTACAATCATTCAGACTAGGGACTCAACCCTATATAACAGTACGGTAAACATTCAGTCTATACAAAACAGTGGGACGGTACAGAAGGGGGAATTGTAAAACACCCCTAAGCCTTAACACGATAGGCACGGAACCTCGCAGTGAGGCACAGTAGTTGGCTTGACAAAACTGGAGTTACCCTGACGCTCCTAGCCGCGGTCTGGTGCCTGTACACCTACATATATATATGAGCAGTGAGCTAAAGCCCAGTGAATAACATAATGCGTAAAGAGGTTAAAGAATGAATGTCCTTACAGTATGAAAACAGTCCATTTAAACAGTATTCAGTCATTCAGTCGGTACAGTCATATGTGGTACACCCATTAGCATAACAGTACAGTAAACAGTAGGTCTTAAAAGACCGAACAGTAATGATGGCCATCAGTCAATAAACAGTAGTGGTTCCAATAAGGGAACTGACAGAGAATTCTGTCGCAGTAACAGTAAACAGTAGGTGCTAAGGATGCCACAATACAGTTCAGAATATAGGACATACATTCATTCAGTTAACAGTAATCAGTTCAGAAAATAGTACAGTTCAGTTGTTCAGAAGATAATCATTTGTGAACATATCTTTACACAATTGTTACTCACAGAGTTTGGGCTACAGTATGCTAGAGCGTCTCCTCAGTCGCCAACCCTACACAGTTAACAGATTGAACACACTAAGCTACACAGCTGGAAAAGATAATAACTTAATCCCTAATGCCTCGGTGTGTTCTACATCTATATCCTCATTAAGATGTCTTAAACTAGGCCTAAGAACGCCTAGAATGGGATGAGGATGCAAAGATGTGATCAGAAAATAGTTTCAGAATTTTCAGAAAAACAAAGTCTCGCTCGAGCGCAGGTTTCCCCCGCTCGAGCGGTAATGCAACAAAGGTACACGCTCGAGCGTAAACTTTCCTGCTCGAGCGTACTGTAAAAGTACTGGATGAGTGAAATCTCCGCTCGACGCCCGCTCAAGCTTGAGACATGACTCCGCTCGAGCGCCCAATCCTCCGCTCGAGCGGACTGTAAAACAGTGCAGAGAGATGCTGGATGCTCGGATTCCACGCTCGAGCGCCACTTACCCCGCTCGAGCGTAAGTGCAAAATCTGGGAATTCCAGATTGCACGTTCAAGCTCAAACTCACATCCAAATGCATCAAAACCAATCCTCTTGGGCCCATTTTCTGGAAAACATTTATAAACACATAGAATAACATGGTTCAAAGCTCAATTTGAGAAATCAAGCCCAAGGGTGTTTAATTCAAACTCAATTTCAAACCATTTTTCAAGAATATGAAGAACATGCAAACATGCATGAATTCAAACCAATTCAAAGCTTCAATTTGATGCTCTAAGGAGCCAATTGTTTCCAAAACATGATGAAATCATGGACTTGAACATAATTGTGAACATGCATGCAACATTTTGCCATGAACTCAACTCAAACTCCAACAACACTAACATGCATGCATGAGTTATGCTCTAATTCAACACCAAAGAACCAATTCTAGACTTGAATCACTAGAGGCTCAAGAATCTTGCATGAATAAGCTTAAACACAACAAAGAGGGGTTGAATTCCTTACCTAGAGCTTTAGTTACAAGGTGAGGAAGCTTAATTTGCAACCTATGTTCCAATTCCTTCAATTACCAAGCAATTTTATAAGCAAAATGAGATGAAATTCACTCTTCTAGTTCCTCTCTCTCTATGGTCGACAAGAGCAAGAAAATGGCTGATGAAATGTGTGCTTAAGTGTAACATAAGGCTCAAATATGTTATTTTGAGTGGGCCACTTAAGGGTTAGTTTGGTAAATAAGGCCAACTCTTCAATTAGCTTATTTTTAATCATACCTAATCAGTTTTCAGATAATTATACCACAAAATCACATTAATCATGATGATCATAAAACATCAATCACTTCCGGATTCGGCCGCCGATAAGGCTTTCAATTAGCAGTTTAAACATAAGACGTGAACAGATCAAACAAACAGTCAACAGATAAAATGCAATTCAAACGGATGTATTCATTCAATTCAGTTTCAATTTCGGTCAGTCAGTTCAGTACTTTTAATCAGTTCAATTATCAGTCATGATCAGTTCAGTTTAACGGTAATCAGTGTTTATCGGTAGGCAGTGGTGAGGGTTATTACACTAACCCTTTGGTTAGTGGATCCGCTATGTTGTCTTTAAACTCAACATATTCAATGGAAATAATTCCATTAGAGAGTAGTTGTCTTATGGTGTTATGTCAACGACGAATGTGTCGTGACTTACCGTTATACATATGACTCCGTGCTCTACCTATTGCTGATTGACTATCACAATGTATGCATATAGCATGCACCGGTTTTGGCTATATTGGAATATCTTCAAGGAAATGGCGAAGCCATTCTGCCTCTTCCCCTGCTTTGTCTAAAGCTATGAATTCTGATTCCATTGTAGACCTAGCAATGCAAGTCTGTTTGGAAGATTTCTAAGATACAACCGTCCCACCAAGAGTAAAGACATATCCACTGATGGACTTTGAGTCTTTAGTATCCGATATCCAATTTGCATCACAGTATCCTTCAAGTACTGTTGGATATCTAGTATAATTAAGCCCAATGTTACGAGTAAATCGGAGATATCCTAGAACCCTTATAATCGTTTTCCAGTGTTGTACACCCAGGTTACTCATATATCTACTTAATTTACTTACTGCATAAGCTATATCCGAGCGAGTGCAGTTCATCAAGTACATTAAACTTCCAATAATTTGGGCATACTCTAATTGAGAAATACTTTCCTGTACATTTTTAGATAGAAACAAATTAACATCTACAGGTGTTCTAGCAAGATGATCATTCTCTTTGCTGAATTTGTCAAGTATTTTCTCAATGTAATGAGATTGTGACAAAGCATATCCTTCTGATGTTTTGGTAATTTTCATACCAAGAATTACATCAGTAAGGCCCATGTCCTTCATGTCAAAATGTTTATTCAACATTTTCTTAGTAGTTTTAATCATGTCATTATTACTACCTATGATGAGCATATCATCTATATAAAGACATACAATGATATAACCTTTGTCTGTATTTTTAATATAAACACATTTGTCACATTCATTAATTTTAAATCCATTTGACATCATTGCATTGTCAAATTTCTCATGCCATTGCTTTGGCGCTTGTTTTAAACCATATAATGATTTAACCAATTTATACACTTTCTTTTCTTTTCCTCAAACAGAAAAATCTTCTGGTTGTTCCATGTAAATTTCTTCATTTAACTCACCATTTAAGAAAGCGGTTTTTACATCCATTTGATGAATTTCTAAATTGTATTAAGATGCAATGACAATTAACATTCTAATGGATGTTATTCTAGTAACCGGTGAGTATGTGTCAAAATAATCAAGACCTTCTTTTTGTCTAAAACCTTTGACCACAAGTCTTGTCTTGTATTTGTCAATTGATCCATCCGCTCTTATTTTTCTTTTGAAAATCCATTTGTACCCAAGAGGTTTACAACCCGGTGGCAAATCCACCAATTCCCAAGTGTGATTTTGCAAGATGGATTCAACTTCACTATTAACAGCTTCTTTCCATAAAGGAACTTCAAGACTGGACATAGCCTCTTTAAAAGTTAAAGGCTCATTTTCTAACAAATATGTTAGAAAATCTGAACCAAAAGATTTTGAGGTTCTAGCACGTTTACTACGCCTAAGTTTCTCTTCTTCATTTTGATCTAGCTCTTGCTCTTAATCAAGTTCATGTTCTTGATCCTAACTAGTAATAGCATCATGAGATCTTTTTTTACTGCTAGTCTCTTGTCCAGCCTTATTTGGAAATACATGTTCAAAAAAAGATGCATTCCGAGACTCAATAATAGTATTTATATGCATTTTGGTATGTTCTGATTTATAAATCAAAAACCGATATGCACTACTATTCTTGGCATAACCAATGAAAATGCAATCAATGGTCTTAGGACCTATCTTAATCTTTTTAGGACTAGGAATAGCCACTTTAGCCAAACACCCCCACACTTTTAAGTATTTGTAGGATGATACTCTTCCATGTCACAATTCATAAGGTGTTTGATTCACTTTCTTTCGGGGTACTTTATTAAGTATATAATTAGCAGAAAGTATTGCTTCCCCCAACAAGTTCTGAAGTAATCCAGAACTGATTAACATGACATTTATCATTTCTTTTAAAGTCCTATTTTTCCTTTTAGCAATTCCATTATGCTGAGATGAGTAAGGAGCGGTGGTTTGATGAATTATTCCATATTCTTTACAAAACTCACTAAAAGGTGATTCATATTCACCACCTCTATCACTTCTTAGTTTTTTGATTTTCTTACTAAGTTGATTTTCAATTTCATTCTTATATTGAATGAAAGTTTTCAAAGCTTCATCCTTTGTTCGAATTAAATAAACCTAACTATATCTAGTATAGTCATCTATAAAAGTGATAAAATATTTTTTCCCACCTCTTGTTTGAATTGACTTAAAATCACAAATGTCACTATGAATTAATTCAAGTGGTTTCGAACTTCTTTTAATTGAATGGAAAGGAGTTTTGGATAATTTTGCCTCAACGCAAATTTCACATGTATGATTTGAATCAATGTCAAATTTAGGTAAACATTCCATATTAATTAATCTACGCAAAGATCCATAATTAATATGTCCTAGTCTACCATGCCATAAATTTGAAGACTCAAGCAAGTAAGAAGAATATGTATTTTTATTAATAACTGAGGGTACAACAGTCATTACATTCATCTTGAAAAGGCCATTAGACATGTAACATTTTCCTACATACATCTCATTTTTGGTAAGTACAAACTTGTCACTTTCAAAAACCAGCCTAAATCTATTTTTACTCAACAAAGATCCGGAAACTAAATTCTTGCGAATGTCCGGTACATGCAGCACATTGTTGAGAGTGAGTTCTTTTCTAGATGTCATCTTAAGTACAATCTTTCCTTGTCCTTCAACTTTAGAAGTTGAGGAGTTGCCCATAAAAAGTTGTTCACCATTGTCCACTCTAGAATAAGATGTGAACATCTTTTTGTCGGCACAGATATGGCGAGTAGCACCAGTGTCCACCCACCATTCTTTAGGATTTCCGACAAGATTTGCCTTGGAAACAACTGCAGAAAGATTTATGACATCTACACCATTGGAAATTTTATCCATTTCGGTCATTTTGGCTTTAGCAACCTTTTTATTTGATCTTCCTTTGCCTTTACGTTTGTAACGGCAATCTTTGGCCCAATGCCTCTCTTTGTTACAAATGTAACACATGCCATTAAACTTGTACTTCTTAGTTTTCCCTCCTTTAAATAGCATTTTCTTCTGCCATCTTTTAAAAACAGTTCCTAAGAACTTCTCTGGTTTTTCACCATGATACACTGGCACAGTTTCAACATAAGGAAGGGTTGGTGTGATGGCAATCACCATACCAGTACTGGTTAGAACATTAGTTTGACCAGTTTTAGTAGCCATAAATTCTAAATTATAAAATAAAATTATAATTAGAATTTATACCACACAGAAAATTAATCCAAATTCATAGAATTAAATTCTGTAAAAATAAAAGAAACAAGAATGTAACTTTTATTTTCCAATTAATTTGGAAATAAAATAAAATAAAATTTTATTTAACCAAATTAATTCCACACAGAAAATTAAATTTCTGTAACACTTCAATAATTAAAAAAAAAACTAAAACGGAATTTTTATAATTAAAGAAAACTCAGAAAAAAATTTTAAAAACCAAAATTAGTTTTCTGACAAAATTTCACAAAAATAAATTCTGAATTGTTAATGACACCAGTATATTACCACTAATTGTCAAAAAAAGTAGACAGTATATTACTACTATCTGTCAAATAGCATATAATCACTATTTGTTTTTCCAAACCAAAATATTATTTTGTAAATCCACATAAAATAATTTTCTTAAAAGAAGAAAGAGAAAAAGAAACAAACGAAAAATTCTGTAAACAGAATAATTCGGGTCTGCCTTAAGATTGTTGGAACAATCTTCTGTGTAAATAAAATAAATTGAAACAAAATCAAACAAATAAATAAATAACATACCGAAATTATTTATCGAACCGAATTAAAAATTAAAGACCAAGTCGAGTGTGTGACACTCTGTCCTTAAGACAAATTCGCCCTGCTACGGTACTTACGGTTGAGTAGCGTCTATCTCCTAAGATACAATGATCTTCACAAATTGTAGTAGTACTCTAAACAATTTATTCGGCGAACTAGAACCTTGTGTTCTTATACTCTCTTTATTTTATCCCTAAAATTAGAATGAAGATTAAAATGCAAAGAATAAAATCTGGACAGCAAAAGCATAAGTTGCAGACTAATTTTCGGAACTGGATAAGTGCTGGAAACAGATCTGGTTTTACAGACCTGAACATGTCCAAAATTTGAAGTGAACATATGGGTTTTTGAATTGAACAGGTGCTGTTTGAATTCAAACAGTTTTGTAAACTGTTTCAACAGATTAACTGCTAGACAGTTATACCCGGAATTGCTGGGCAGTTTCTGGAAGTTAAATAACTGAAAAACTGTAGAAGTTGGACAAAAATTGGAATTCAAATTTGAATTAAATTCCTGCAATATTTTTTGAAAAAATTCAAATAAATTTTGTCCAAAAAATTAATACAAGAACCGACCCAATTTGAATTAAATTCCTGCAATATTTTTTGAAAAAATTCACATGAATTTTGTCCAAAAAATTAATATAAGAACCGACCCACACCCGCGCCCGGCACGGACGGACGGCGGCGCGCGTGGTGATTTGGGCTAAGGTTCACTTTGTCCATAACTTGGGGTGCCCTTTGGGGCCCAACCCAAGTGTTGTAGGTTAGAGTTTATATACTCAACAAAACTCTCTTAAAGTTTCGATGTGGGATAACCCTTTCCAAAGAAATCCACATTTACTTCCTTAAATTTCCTATTCCACGAACCCGAAAATGACGTCATGTTCCCATTCACTCATAAATGGTTTTGACGAACCGTCTTCACCGTGTGACTTGCCACGCGGTAAGGAACACTTCACCTCTTCGGACCTACCCCAAAAGACGTTCGGAGCCCACTCAATTTTAGACTCAAAGTCGGCCCAAAATAAGCCTTATAAAACACCATTTTTCCAACATAGACTTGGGTAGATGTAGAGGTCCGATGTTAGGATTGAGCCGGGCTTAGGCAAACACACAATTCCTTATTATGTAGTGATGGCCTACCTTGACGAATGCCCACCCTACACCCTCCGTTCCATTTTGTTAGTTCGTTATTTTATTTTTAATTATTTCAAAATGCATGTGACCTTTGAAAAGTAAAAATTTTAAATTTAGAAATTTTCAAAATTGTTCCATTTAATTAATAATATATAAATTAAAAATTAAAAATACAAGGGTATTTTTAGAATTAATGTTTTAAAATTTGAGTTTTAGTGTTATGATTACTTCTTTTTTTTAAAAAGTTAGAATTTATCAAAAGAGAAGACACTATCAAAATGGGACAGAGAGAGTAAATTTTTTTCATGAGTATGTAATTATTTTGAGAAATTATAACTGATTTGTAATTTTTCTAAAGTTTATTAGAAAGCCAAAAAAATTACAAACCAGGTTAAAAGACCCAAAACAATAATAAGCATATGGAATATAATTTTTTCTATGTAAAAAAAAATTATAAGTAAATAACTTTTTACTTCCCATTGTTTTGTAATTGTCCCTTAAAAAATCAACCAGGGAGTTTAAAGGAATTTTAGAACTTTGACAAAATCTTTAAATCCAATCTTAAACCATGAAACAAAAGGGCCATTTTTGTTCATTTGAAACCAAAAAAAGATAATAATAATAATAATAATAATATACAACACTCAATTTAAAAAATGATTTCAAATTTTGTAATGTTATTTTTTTTTTTTTTGGTTGAGTTTTTAAAATCTTCAATTTTTTTCATAAAGAGGGCAAAGTGTAATTTACCCTAAAATAAAATTAGTTTGATAAAAATAAACATACAAAATAAAAATTACATTTATTTAAAAAATAAATAAATAATCATATAAAAATAATAGTTCTGTAAAAAAAGAAAAATATTTGTCATATTTATATGATTTTTTAATTTTTAAAATACATTTTTAAAATTTGAAAAAAAATATTTTTTAAAAAAAGCTCAACCAAACAATGTGATTTTTTTTTTCTTCTTATAATGTTCATAAAATAAATATTAACGGTAAAAGTAATTAACTTAAATTTTTTATTTTAAAATTTTAAATATAAAATTACAAAAATATCGTCATGCTAGTGAGAAACAATATGCTTAAAACTTTCTAAGATAGATATACAAACAAAAGCTTTGTGAGAAAAACAAGTTAATTTCTCCCCTCCCCCTTTTGTTTTTTCCAATTATAGTCAAAGTCCCATTTGGTAGAACTGTGGAAAAGTGATTATAATTTATAACCTAACAGCTTATAGCTTATAACTGTAAATATAAGCTGATTTTTGACTTATAAATTAAGTTTGTCCTCCCCCACTCAAAGAATAAGTTGATTTTTGACTTACAAAAAGTTATAAGCTGTATTATTAAGCTGAACCAAACACATTAAAATAGCTTAAATTAAGCTAAAAGTTAAAATAAGTTGAAAATAAGCCCTACCAAATAAGGCCAAAGTCTTCAACCTGGATTAAATTGAGTCCAATATGTTTATGCTAACTAATATTACTAATTTTAACACAATAGGACAAATCCAGAAAGTGAGTAAGAGCGAATATAGAAAGGGACAAGGGAATTATAAAAATATGAAAATGAGTATATTTTTGCTACACATGTCACAACCCCAAACCGCCCCTAGTAGTTTGGTGCCGTGATGGTCAGTAATCCGAGATTACCAAAGGCCAACTTTCAAAATTTACACACAATCAGAGTATAAATATATGGGGCTCACAAGTGTGGAAACAATAATCTAAAATACAAGTGGTCCATAAGAGCAGTGCATAAGTCAAATAGAATGGCATACATCCTTACATAACTTTACAACTTGAATACAAATAGAAATAAAGTACAAAGATACATATTACAACTTGGAAGAAGGCTTCTCAAGCCGACATGTTCAAAATACATAAACTTCAAGATTGCCGACACCCTTTCAGCCGACATAACATGCATACAAAACACACATCCCGGCGAAGCCAACTTCTTGCTTGTTACCTGCATATATACATAGGGAGGGTGAGCTTGGATACTCAGTGAATGGTACAAGTAATAAAGGGGTTAAATGAATGATACCTGAGATCCTTTCAAAACGATACATACTATATCCGTGTCAAAACCATACATAACAAAGCGCTTTACTTGGCTTAAAACAAGAAATCATCCGAAACTTGGTCTTTCAAAACTTACTTACATATTTAACATACGTCAAATCTTAAAACATGGGGTAATGACATTCCGGGCAAAACAAAAGCATAACCTCGGCATCGAGCACACCCGTTCATAGTCCGTCGGCGGCCGATATCTTAACAAGGGTGCTACTTAGGCTTAACGTCCCCTAGCACGAAAGGACGGTGCTACCTAGGCTTAAAGTCCCCTAGCACGGAAGGACTATGTTACACAGGCTTAACGTCCCCTAACACGAAAGGACGGTGTTACTTAGGCTTAACGTCCCCTAACACGAAAGGACTATGCTACATAGGCTTAAAGTCCCCTAGCACGGAAGGACTATGTTACATAGGCTTAACGTCCCCTAACACGAAAGGACGGTGTTACTTAGGCTTAACGTCCCCTAACACGAAAGGACGGTTCCAAGAATGTCATCCAAAACAAAGCTTATACTTGATACATAAAGTAGGGATATTATTCATACTTAACAAATACTTTTTTCAAGACAAGGCAAAGCTTTATCAAAACCTTAAGAACATAACTTTATTAAAAATACCACTCACATAGTTCTTGGGACGTCGGGATCAAGGCAAAGGTCCAAGTCCTACAACACATGGCAAAGCATACTGAACATACTTCTCAAAACAAGTCTTACATGCATGCAATTAATATCGGGAAAACATGCTGGAAGTCAAAACACTGTTTTATATGTCAGGAAGACATGCTGGGTACTAACCAGGTCTTTGCCGAGGTCTCACACCTCCTGGTCGAGGCGTGGCTACCTAAGCTTCGGCATGCGGCTGCATGCCGAGGTTCGCACAAGGCAAACTAAAGGTGTAAGTGATCATGTAAGGTAGGCCAAGGTGAGATACGATGCTTGGCCTAAGTGTGAGGTCTAGGTAAGAGTGATCTTGGTGACTACACCTCGGGAAGTAAAGTCTGGAGATCTGGGTTTCCACCCGTGAAGAACAAGAAGAATATGAACATGAAGATCATGAAGAATATGAATGCTAAAGTCATAACTCCTTTATTTACAAAAATCTAGGATTTCATGCTATGAGTTCGAAAACATGGACCTGGGTACCCATACTTGAAAATCATATGAAAACAAACACAACAACATGAATCTAGGCAAGAGCTTTCGGATCAAAACATGACTTTTCTTGAAGAACACATGAATGCTATTTCTCTTTCTAAAACTGAACTTCAAAGCAATGCATGGCGTACAAATTATATTCAATCATGCAATGCAATAACATAAACATAAAGAACGACAAGAGCAGATCAAGAATCTAACCTTAGAACACGGATCTAACGGTTCGATCTCTAGGGATCAAGCTTGGAAGTCTACCTCCTCTCAAGAACTCCTCCCCCCTCCTCTAGGGCTTCTCTCTCTACTCTCCAAAACAAGTATAGGAACAAATGAGGGGTTTCTCTCTCTGCCGGCTAACTTAACTCTCAGCTCGGATACGTGGCAGCGGCTGATTGGTTCTCTTCAAAAAGGTGATAGATTGACAAGACAAGACTATGACAAAGTGTATCTAACAAGCTACTCGGAATGGCACTCCGGCAAGTGGTGACATCGGCTAAGAACAAGGCTTCGGCAACTAAGGTGATAATGACCTCGGCTAGGAAGGACAACACTTGACTAAGCTGTGCCACACCTTGGCCTAGATGCGCCACACCTCGGTTTAGGTCATACCACTCCAGGACAAGATCACTCAGGTGCAAAGGTAACATCTCGGCCTAGATAGTACACATCTCGGCCTTGGTGATTCACACATCGGCCTAGATAATGGCATCTCAGCCAATATGTCAAGGCGAAGATGGAGGTCAACAAAGGGGTTCCAAAACACTTCTAGACTGAAGATGACATCGGCTTGGAATGATCTAGGCTTAGCATAACCTAGGCTTGGCATGACTTCGGCTAAACATAACTTAGGCTCGGGGTACCAAGGAAGGAACAAAGCAAGCACACAACACTTAGACAAATCACACAGACATCAAAACAAGCCATGGATCTTACTTAGGCAAAACAAGTCATAATCATGCAAATGCAAGCTTAACGGGTCATAATCATACCAATATTCATGAACATGACTACAACATAAATGTGGGTTATTACAACACATCTTTGAAATTTCTAGATGACTTAGTAAATAAAGGAAAATGTTTGGTAACTCAAAATTTTGTGGCTCAAATGGCTCAAATCTGTCAAAACGACGTCATTTTACACTCATTTACACTCAAAACGACGTCGTTTTGAGTGATTTGAGTCATTTGAGCCACAAAATTTTGAGCTACTTAGCATTGTTGGTAAATAAATTATTATTGAGCTTGTAATAAAATAACGGCAGCGCTAGGGCCTCCAATTCTGAGGCTCGAATGCGCCTCGAGTTTTTTTAAATTTTTTTTTTATTTATTTGTTAGGTTGTGTTGATTTGGTTTGTTTGTTTGTTTGTTTGTTTTTTTTTTTTTTTTTTTTTTTTGAAAGGTGGTTATGTATAGGAGTGTGACAAAAAATTAGACATCTCGCATCAACTCATTAGTTTAACTGATTATAAGAAATTAATAAATTTTAACCAGGAGTTTAACTGATCAATCAATTTTATCACCCAACTAGTCCAACTCAACTCACTCGCCTTATCAAATCACACAAATTGAGTTGGTGTGGGATGTCTAATTTTTTGACACACTCCTACACATAACCACCTTTCAAAAATAAATAAATAAATAAATAAATTTCCTCCGAGTCTTCCTGATTTGAAATAAAAATATGACAGGGACTCATGCAAAACTATTTGGAATTAATAAATTTTAACCAGCAACCTAACTGATCAATTAATTTTATCACCCAACAGTCTAATTGATCAATCAATTTTATTATCCAATCAATTCAACGCAACTCACTCACCTTATCAAACCACACAGGTTGAGTTGGTACGGGACGTCCAATTTTTTGGTACGCCTCTACATATAACCACCCTTCAAAAAAAAACCAAAACCAACACAGCTAAAAATAAATAAATAAATTAAAATTTCGAGGCATTTGAGCCTCAACCATTCGAGTCCACAAGCTTTATTCATAAAATAATAGCATTGAACAAAGAAAGAGAGGACAAAACAAAACAACTCACCTCCCATAATAAGGTTTAAAATAATAGTTTGGTCTTAAAACAACTATGATAATTTATTTGGAAATCAATGATTTGTCAAAGCTAATAAACCTTTAAAATACCCAACTAAAAGAAGTTAAGCCTCCGTCTGGGAAGTGTGTTGGTTTTTTGAATTTTTAGTTTTTTTAGCTATTTTAGCCTGAGGCTAAAAAGCTTGATTTGGAAAGGACTTTTTGAATTTTTTAACTTTTTGACCTTTTGGTGAGGTGTCTTCCTGTTCATTTACCAAAGTGCCCTTGTTGTTGTTGTTGTTTTTTTTTTTTATTATTATTTTTTATTTTCAGTTTGGATTTGGCTTTTTTTGCTAACTTTTTTTTTTCTTTTTTTTGGGTTTGGATTTGGCGTATTTTGCTTAAATTTTTTTATTTTTTTATTTTGGGTTTTATTTTGGCGTATTTTGGTAAAATATTTATTTTTTTATTTTTTTATTTTGGGTTTGGATTTGCCGTATTTTGCTTTATTTTTTTATTTTTTTTAAAATTTATGTTTTTGTCATTTTTATTTGTTTTTGTCATTTTTATTTTTGTTTTTGTCATTTATATTTTTATTTGTTTTTGTTTTTGTCATTTTTATTTTTTTTTTGTTTTTTTATTTTGGGTTTAGATTTGCCGTTTTTTTTATTTTTTTAAATTTATTTGTTTTTGTCATTTTTATTTTTTTTAAAATTATGTTTTTGTCGTTTTTATTTTTTTATACATTAATTAGTTCTTGTTTTTTAATATACATTTTTTGCCTTATTTATTTTTATTGGTATACAATAATATTTTTTTTATTTATGTGTTTCATTTATTTGTAAATTACGTGGCGAATGGTAATTTATGTTTTTATGTTTTTTTTTATATATTTTTGATGTGTTTTATTTCAAAAATGGGTTTTCATGTGTTTTATTTATTTATAAATTACATGGCAAATGGTAATTTCTATTTTTTTTCTTTTTGGATGAGGCTTATTTTTGTCGTTTTTTTTTTTGAATTTACGTTTTTGTAATTTTTTAAATATTTTTGAATGAGGCGTATTTTTTAAAATAATTTATGTATTTCAAGTTTTTTTTTTTTTTTGCAAATGGTTTTTTCATGTGTTTTTTTATTTTATTGTTATTTTAATTTTTTTTTCATTTTCTGTGAAATGATAAAAAGTGAGTTTTTTTACGTTTTTGTCATTTTTTTATTTGTAATTTTTTTTATTTGTATACATTAACTTTTTTTTTCATTTTATGTAAAATGATAAAAAAAGTGAGGTTTTATATTATTGTCCTGTGCATTTTAAGTAATTTAATTTAATTTTTATTTTTATTTTTATTTTAATTTGCGTTTTAATTTTTATTTTACTTTTAATTTTATTTTAAATATTTAAATAATGTAAATAATCTAAAAAATTTAATAAGTAAAAAATTAAAATAAATATTCAAAAAATTTAAATCGTAAAAATTTAAATAATTTAAATATTCAAAAAATTATTTTAACAAAAAAACTTAAATAATTTAAATATTCAATTAATTTAAATTAATAAAAATGTTAATATTTTAAATTTAAAAACAACTCTACACTCAAATCGTAACTAAACACATAAAATAAAATGCAAGTAATAATTTATTTTTAAAACTCATAACCAAACACATAATTTGAAACCAAATTTAAATAATTTTTTTTTTTTTTACTTTTTGTGTGAAAGGACGCATGCCCCTCTTTCATGGGGGTAGTTTCGTAAATTTTGCTTGTCCAGTGTTGTTGCCTCTTTCTTGTGCATCATTTGTCCTTTTTCGGCTAAATAAATCATTTTTGTCCTTATATGACTAATTTAGCCCCTAACTTGCTTCCCAAACACCACCTAAATGAGTTAAAACTCAAGCTGTGATATTTTAAAATGTCACTTTCACAGTATATAGAAAATATAATATTATATAAATTTTATAAAAAAAAATTACTTACAAAACTAGCATGTAATAATGGAATTATCACAAACTTTCCTTACCCTATAAAATAATCGTGGGGATATCATAAAAGTGAAAAATTAATCGGAGGGATTTCTACAAGTGAAATTTAAAACTATTTTGGTACAAGCGTGGTGCAAGTGAAGACATTTTTATTTCCCTGATATTTTTCCAAAATATAATGTCATTTCTGTACGGGAAGGAAATAATTCTCCTCGTATAATCCTGTTGATCAAGTCCACGCTCCTCCGTACGACATCGCTTCACCACCTGAAAACACAAACGTGAGCTAGCCGGCGGGTGTGTGCCGGAAACCTCTCCGATGCCTAAGTCAGTAAACTTGACAAATAGACAAAGCTCTAAGTTCTCAGGAAAGTTGTGTTCAATTACCTCCTCAAAGGTGATGCAAGTGAGTTTTTATAAGTTTCTCGTGGCACAATCCTGGTAGGACTTGTATTTCTCCATGCAGAGTCCTCCTAGGATTCATACTCCTAAGGATAATGCTTATCCTTTTACACCCTCCCCCACTGCTTAAACCAAGTGGGATGGTTTTCTCCACGGCCGAACTACCATTTGACCGAAGTAACATTGGCTATGCCGAGCCACAAAGTGGGCCGTACTAACAGTAGTTTGGTTTCTTCTTCATGCTACACCATATCTCGGTTCTCTCATACACGAACCGTGGTGTGCTTGGACCGAACCAACGACTCGACCGGTATAACTCCCAAACCGGTATACCTTCAAGGCCGGTCTAACTTCAAGTTGCTCCCAACCGAAGCAGCTTTATAATTCCTTAGCCGAAGTAACTTAATCATTTGTGAGCCGAAGTAATTTCACCACCTTGGACCGGAGTAACTCTGTCTCTCCAAGGCCGGAGAATCCATTACGCCCTTTTTACTTAATCCTTCGCGTTTTGGGCCTCAAAGCCCAACTTGTAGCTCGGCCCAATTTTTCCCAAAAATTACCCTCTCAATTGCCCCTTAATTCCATCTGCGCAACATGATTGGGATTACCAGTCTACTGGCCGAGCTAGAGTTTATTAAGCCTTTTCAGCCGAGCTAAAAACCCTTAAGCCTGTCCAGCCGAGCGAAAAACCCCTCGGGCGCTCCAACCGAGCTAATTTTACTTCGGGTTTCACTATGTCCTGTCAAAACGTCTCTTCAATCATCGTGTCTGTAACGCTTCCCATTCTTGTGACACGTGGCATGTTTTGGTTGGCTAAGGACGGCTGTCACGCCGTCTTCGTGCTTCGTGATTTAGAAACAGTTCCCGCTTTTTTCCTTCTCTCAAATTTCACAAAACGCCCCTTCCTTTCTGAATCATTCACCTGTATTCATATACCCTACCTTCTCTCTCTGCCTTCATTTCTTTGCTTTCAAATCTGTGCTTTTCATCGCTGCTACTGCTCCATCTTCAGCTTCTTGTTCTTCAACCTGGTAAGTAAGCCTATCCTTCTTGCTCTTTTTTGTTTGTTTTACCATCTGTTTTTGTCTTGTATGCTTTTTGCAAACATTTTTCTCCATTTGTTTGCTTTGCTTTTGTACTTTTACGAAGAAACCAGTAGAACTCTTATGTATGTATGAACTATTATGTAGAAAACTAGTTTTAGATCCAAAATCTCATAGCAACCGAACTAGGATCCTGTTTGCCCCAAATAGGTAGGTCACCGTAGTCAATAACCGAACTAGGACTTGAAAGGCTCAAAGAGAAATTAACCTCTCACTTCACTCTAGCCGAAATAAGATCATCGAGTTTTGAACATGTCAAACTAGGAACCTCGGTTTTCAACCGAACTAAGCTTTTGGGGCCAAGCCAGCTTTCTCAGTTTCTAAACCGAACTCAGAAAGCTGCCTCTAGAAGCTTAACCGAAGTAACTCTATTCACACTGTAACCGATTTAGGACTTGGGGCTAAGCCAGCTTTCTTAGTTTTTTAGACCGAACTCAGAAAGCTTCCCCTAGACATTAAACTGGTCTACCGAGCAAACCGCTCAAATCGAGCTACCCAACCTCTTGTTGAACCGAGATAGAACCAGCTTTTTAAGGCCGAAGTAGGGCTCTTATACCTTGCTCTTAACTTGTAGCACGGTCCATTGATCAGTGCTTTAACCCCCTCTGTTTGTTACTTTGCAGACTTAGGTTTCCCAGGCACTCCTGCGTGCGCTCAACCGAGCTATACAGAGCACGATTTTTGCACCGATATAACTTATAAGTAAATTATACAACAGATGGGTAAGTATAGGTATCTAGTTGAGACTCCGGGCGGCTTAGCCGAATTCAGGAAAGATTACCAAATACCAGACGACGTCCAGCTGGTTTTGGCCGAAAAAGACATCACACCCTGGGATAATGAAGGCTTCGTCCCCTTTACTCTTCAATCCATAATAGAAACCGGACTACGGTTTCCCGTCCAACCATTGATCTGTGAGTTCCTTAGGCAGACTAGGTTATGCCCCACCCAACTGTCCACCAATACATACCGTATTATTATGGGAATAGCCGCCCTAAACCACCAAACCGGTTTAAACCTTGGCCTTGCCGAAATATTCCATCAATATTCCATCGGCTCGAAAGATGCTGGGTGAGTCTATTACCTTAGGATCCGCCGCCGCCGAGAGAAGATAGTTAAACACACACCGGACAAAGATCTCAATGACGATGATTTCTTCTGGGTCTCTGGGAACTTTGAGGATTTTCAAGCTCAAATTCCTGGCCGACCTATAAATTGGAAAATGGGAGAGCCTGGTAATTAAACTTCGGTCTTGCTCCTTGTATGTTATCTCGATTTTATTTAATCTATTGACCGAACTAACACTTCTCTTTTTTGCAGATTTCGCCCATCTTCATTCCTTATATAGTTATCCAAACCTTGCAATTTTGCGAGCCGCACTACGGATTAAAGAAAGAAGTTGGGCAAAGCTTCTGAACTTTGAGCCGACCTACCGGTACAGCGGTCGCCGCAAAGCAAGAGTAACTGACTTTCTCCTTGAAGAAGCCTCAGAGCCGGACCCCACTTTGCCCGAAATAAGACTTGTCCCACTAACCGCTGAAGAAGAGATGGCGAAGAGGAGCAGAGTTAGGGCCCTTCTCACCGAAACAACTAGGCCCGAAGTAACGCCTCCCAGTCAATCGCAGCCTGCTGTTGTGGCCCTCCCTTCTCAACAGCCATCCTCTTCCCGCCGAACCAAACGTGCCCGAACTGCCGAAACAGAACAAGTTTTGGTTGATGAAGAACCTGCTATTCAGCCGAGCTTACCACCAAGCCCCCAACCGGAGTCTTCCGACCGAACCATCGGCTGCTGGGCACCGAAACTAACTTTCAACGACCGAGACATTCTAGACACAGATTCGGTTGTTGCTGAGAAAGACCACCTGTTGGCCATTAATCTGGCCAAGAGTGTGTGTCTGCCCAAAGACATGGAGCATCATCACAAACAGTTGACCACCGAGCTGAAGTCCATTCGGTCTGCGACTAAATCCATGATTCTGGTTAGTAACTTCGGTCGCTTTTCTGTTTATTTTTCTTTTTCTTTTCAATTTTTACTTCGGCTAAAGGGAAGTTGTTGCTTTGTCAGGCCATTCAGAAAAACCAAATCACCCATAGGAAAGTACTGGAGCTGAGGAAAGTGACTAGGCAAGCAGCGGCCGAGGCAGAGGCGAAATCGGCCGAACTGGAAGAGGCCAGAAAGGAACTGGCCGAACTCCGAGGTGAGGTCGGCCGACTGACCGGAATGGTTAGTTCGGCCGAAGCTGAAAAACAAAAGACTGCCATAGCGCTGAAGGACAAGTACTTGCGCGAGTTGTTAAAACTTGAAAGAAAGAAGGATGCCGAAATAAAGGAGAAGGTAAAAGAGGCTGACAAGCAGGGCTTCAAGAGGGCAGAGGATGCTTACGCCCAACAATGCAATGCTGCCAAGGAGCTTTTCTTTAAGTGCGGCTGGAGGGGAGCCGTTGAGAAGCTCGGTCATGATCCTCAGACCGAGGTTTTCAACCCTCCAGCCTACTTTATACCGAACTCCCTGCTGGAATACGCCAATGCGATGCAGCAGCAATTCCTTGAGGACTCAGGCTCAGATGAAGACTCTGCCACTGAGGATACCCCGGTTGTGAATGTGGACCAGGTAGTTCGGTCGGAGCCCATGGTGGAAGATCTAACTGCTGATCGACCAAGTGAAACCGTGGTTCCGGCCGAAACCACTCTTCCGCCTGAAAACGTCCTAGCGCCCGAAACCGGTCTTCAGGTCGACGCCGATGCTGCCTTTGACGCCGAAATCGAAGATCTTTTTTCTTGATTTTGTACTTTTTGTTTTCTTTGTAACCAAACTAAGCCCCCTTGTAATGACTTCTCTTGAATGAAAATTTTACGCAACTCTTATTCCGGTTGTGATATGTATGCCTGTGCTTTGTAATGTTTTCTATTGTTCCAACTGTTATTTCGGTTTTAGATGGTTAAACTATACTTGCCAGCCAACCACTCCTTAGTCGATATCCTTACTTCGGCTGAGGAGTACAAAGTGTTGGTTTATTCCAGCCAACCACTCTTCAGCCATGCACTTACTTCGGCTGAAGAGTAACAAGAGTTGGTTTATTCCAGCCAACCACTCTTCAGCCATGCACTTACTTCGGCTGAAGAGTAACAAGAGTTGGTTTATTCCAGCCAACCACTCTTCAGCCATGCACTTACTTCGGCTGAAGAGTAACAAGAGTTGGTTTATTCCAGCCAACCACTCTTCAGCCATACCCTTACTTCGGCTGAAGAGTAACAAGAGTTGGTTTTTTCCAGCCAACCATTCTTCAGCCATACCCTTACTTCGGCTGAAGAGTATCAAGTGTTGGTTTATTCCAGCCAAGCACTCTTCAGCCATGCACTTACTTCGGCTGAAGAGTAACAAGAGTTGGTTTATTCCAGCCAACCACTCTTCAGCCATGCACTTACTTCGGCTGAAGAGTAACAAGAGTTGGTTTATTCCAGCCAACCACTCTTCAGCCATGCACTTACTTCGGCTGAAGAGTAACAAGAGTTGGTTTATTCCAGCCAACCACTCTTCAGCCATACCCTTACTTCGGCTGAAGAGTAACAAGAGTTGGTTTTTTCCAGCCAACCATTCTTCAGCCATACCCTTACTTCGGCTGAAGAGTATCAAGTGTTGGTTTATTCCAGCCAACCACTCTTCAGCCATACACTTACTTCGGCTGAAGAGTAATGAGTGTTGGTTTATTCCAGCCAACTATTGAAGTTAGTTTTTCCAGCTAACTTATAGTATTTGGTTATTCCGACCAAATGTCCTGCAGCCTGGATCCTTATCCTGGGCTTAGGAAGGGTGTTGGTTTAATCCAGCCAACTTCTGAGTTAGTTTTTCCAGCTAACTTAGAATAGAATGCTTGCAATATACTAAGTTTTTAAAGCTAACTTTTACAAAGAATAATTTGTTCTAAAAAGAATTTCTCATTTTATTGAAGGAAGAGTAAAGTACATATGTTTGAAAAAGAAAAGCTAAAAGTAAAATAACTTGAGATTGGCCGTATTCCATGGCCTAGGGATTGCCTTGCCATCCTTGTCTTCTAGGTGGTATGCCTCTTTGCCTGCTAACCCCACCACCTTATAAGGACCTTCCCAATTTGGGCCTAACTTGCCGTCTCCTAACTTGCCGTCTCCTGGGATCAAGGTGTTTCCCATTACTTTGCGTAGTACCCAATCCCCAATCTTGAATTGTCTTGGATGCACCTTTTTGCTGTATTTTCTGATTAACTCTCGTTGGTATGAGGCGATGTGGACTAGTGCTCTTTCTCTTCTTTCTTCTGCAAGGTTGAGTTCTAAGGCTATGGCTTCTCCATTTAGGTCTGGATCAAAATTTTCGCTTCGAATTGTGGGGAGGCCAACTTCTAGTGGGATTACTGCTTCCATTCCATAGGCCAAGGAGAATGGTGTTTCTCCAGTTGATCGCCGAGGCGTGGTGCGGTAAGCCCATAAGACGTGAGGAAGTTCATCTGCCCACTTGCCTTTTGCTTTTTTTTTTCTTTAGTCCATCCAAGACGAATTTATTTGATGCTTCAGCTTGCCCATTTGCTTGAGGATATGCCGGTGTAGAATTGTAGAATTCTATCTTGTATTCTTCACAAAAGCTTCTAAAGATTCTGCCGTCGAACTGAGTTCCGTTGTCTGAGATCAGTGCTTTTGGTATGCCAAACCGAGTGATAATATTCTGCCAGACAAACTTCTTCACATCTTTTTCTTTGATTGACGCCAATGCTTCTGCTTCCACCCACTTTGTGAAGTAGTCTGTTGCTGCGAGAAAAAACTTTCTGCCCCCGGGCGCTGTTGGAAGTGGTCCTACTATGTCCAAGCCCCACATTGCGAAGGGCCATGGGCTAGTTAATGGTAGGAGTTCTCTTGCTGGTTGATGTATTT
Source organism: Camellia sinensis (assembly GCF_055761805.1). NCBI lineage: Eukaryota > Viridiplantae > Streptophyta > Magnoliopsida > Ericales > Theaceae > Camellia > Camellia sinensis. The sequence goes on from NC_138966.1 coordinate 24,625,740, forward strand.
GGTGCGCGAATTTTTGGCATTTCTCACACTTCTTCACATATTTTTCTGAGTCTGCTTGCATATATGGCCACCAATATCCTTGCGAAATAGCCCTGTAAGCGAGCGACCTTCCCCCTTGATGACTTCCACATACCCCTTCGTGTATTTCGAACAGGAATGCTTCTACTTTGCTGGGATGAACGCATTTGAGGTAAGGCCCAGAGAATGACTTCTTGTATAATGCCAAAGATGGAGATAGCCAAAATCGCTGCGACTTTGCCCTTATTCTGTTGGCTTCTTTTTTCTGTTCTGGTAGGATGCCGTCTTTTAGGAACAGGATGATGGGATACATCCAAGAAGGGCCTAATTCTGTGCAACATACTTCTTCCGCTTCGGGGTCTTCTATGCTTGGTCTTGGTAAGAAGTCGATGAGTAATGGATGAGGGATTGATGTATCTGCCATTGAGGCAAGGCCTGCTAGCTCGTCCGCTCGGCTGTTTTCCTCCCTGCCAATTTGTTCTATCCTTACCACATCAAACTTCTTGATCTCTGTTCTGACTAACTCTTGGTACTTGGCCATTCTGTCGTCCTTTGCTTCGTATTCGCCAGAAATTTGGTTGACCACCAGCAGGGAGTCACTGTATACCATTAGTTCGGTTGCTTTCATGAAGTGTGCTGACTTGAGTCCTGCGAGAAGCGCCTCATACTCTGCTTCATTGTTGGATGCTGGGAAGCCAAGGTTGATTGCTTGTTCTACAACCAGGCCGTCTGGAGAGATGAGGACTATGCCAAGCCCTGCACCATGTCGGTTGGATGCTCCATCCACAAAGAGCTTCCACATCTCTCCAACGAATAACTTCCAGCAAGTGGAAGGATCAGACGATGCCGTGGGGTCAAGGATGGTGTTTTCTTCAGGGTCCATGTTGGCTATCTGTCCTTCGTCCTCTGTTTGAACTGTTAGTGAGCCTTTGTTTGTCTCTTCCTTGTTGTCCTCTGTATGGTCTGCCTTGGTGCTTAATTGACTACCTTCTGCTAGGGGTTGCGCTATTCCGGCGTCAACTTCCGTCCCTAGTTCGGTTGTGTCAGTTAGGTCAACTGGGCAAATATGATGACTTCCAGGAGTAAACTCTGCGACGAAGTCTGCCAAGGATTGGGCTTTTATTGCGGTCTTGGGTTGGAATTTGATGTCGAATTGTCCCAACTCTACTGCCCACTTCAAAATTCGCCCACTAAAGTTCGCCCTTTCGAACAGAGCTTTTAGTGGAAAGGCTGTGAGGACGACTATGGTGTGGGCGTGAAAGTAGTGCGCCAATTTTCTGGATGCCATCATTAATGCTAATGCTAGTTTCTCTAAGGGCAAGTACCTTGTTTCGGCTCCCAACAATGTCTTGCTGACATAAAAGATGGGCAAGTGTTGTATTCCTTCTGCACGAACCAACACTGCGCTGACTGCGTGCTGAGAGACTGCCAGGTACAAAAAGAGTTCTTCACCAGGTACTGGAGTAACAAGTAGTGGTGGGGAAGACATGTAGTCCTTCAAGCTTTCCAGGGCTCGGTCGCATTCCTCATCCCACTCAAACTTGGCCTTTAAAGCTTGGAAGAACGGTCGTAGTCTGTCTGATGACCTGCTTATGAACCGGTTGAGTGCAGCCGCCATGCCAGTGAGATGCTGCACTTCTTTGACTGAGTTTGGTCTCTCCAACTCCTGGATTGCTTTAATCTGAGAAGGGTCTGCTTCTATACCTCGGTTGGTTACCAAGAAGCCCAAGAATTTGCCAGATCCAACTCCGAATGCGCATTTGGACGCATTGAGGCGCAACTTGTGTTTCTTCAGGATCTGGAACATCTCTCCTAGATCTTTAAGATGGTCATTCTCATCCTTGCTTTTGACCACCATATCGTCGATGTAAGCCTCCATTGTTTTGCCTAACAATGGTTCAAACATCTTAGTGACCATCCTTTGGAATGTCGCCCCTACATTCTTTAGGCCAAACGGCATGACCTTGTAGCAATACAACCCCCTTGGAGTTGTGAAGGATGTGACCTCCTGGTCTGGTTCATGCATGGCGATCTGGTGGTAGCCTCTGTATGCATCCAGAAAGCTAAGTCGGTTATGTCCTGCCGTTAAGTCCACCAGTTGATCTATCCTTGGTAGAGGAAAGCTATCTTTTGGGCATGCCTTGTTGACTGTTTTGTAGTCAACGCAGACACGCCATTTACCATTCGTTTTTGGCACTACAACTGTGTTGGAGATCCATCTTGGGTAGTGCACCTCTCTTATTGCTCCTGCCTCCAGCAGGTTGCCTACCTCTTCTGCCACTATTTCGGCGTGGTGGAGTGCCGATCTGCGTGTGCGTTGAATGACTGGTCTAGCGGATGGGTGGACATTGAGTTGGTGACTGATGAAGTTTGGGTCAATACCTGGCATGTCGTAGGGTGTCCAGGCAAACACTTCGATATTAGAGGTCAAGAATTCCAAGACCTCTAATCTCTCAGTGCTGGACAACGATGAGCCAAGCAAGAAGAACTTATCCGGGTTCTTCTCATCTATTTTTACCTCCACCAAATCCTCCACCGCTTTCTGATCAGCCTCTTTGCCGACGTCTGCGAATAGTTCATTACTTTCTGGTTCTTCCACCGAATGAACGTATCCTTTGGCAGCTCGGCTTCCATTCGCTGTGGCGAAGCATTGTTTTGACATGATCTGATCCCCATAGACTTCTTCAATTATGCCGGCGTCGTTGGGGAACCGCATTACCTGATGGTAAGATGACGCTACCGAACACATGGCATGCAGCCATGTTCGGCCCAAGATGATGTTGTATGTGGAGGGGACTTTTAATACCCAGAACTCCACTTGTTTTGTTACACTCCCTGCTCTGACTGGTAGGATTATTTTGCCGACAGGCCACTCTGGCATGGAGTTGAATCCAATCAGGGGAGAAACTGCAGGTGCCAAGTCTTTGTCTTGCAGCTTCAGTTGTTTGAATGTGTCGTAGTACATGATCTCGCATGAACTACCTTGGTCAATCAGAATCCGCTTGACGTCAAAATCCTTGACTCGGAGAGTGACGACCAAGGCATCATTATGGGGGCAGTAGATTCGATCCAAGTCCTTATCTGAAAAGGACATGACATTTGTTGCCTCCATCTTCCCCTTCTTGGCGGCAGGTTGGGCACTTAATATTTCCCTAAAGTGTTCAGCCTTCTTGATTGAACCTCTGAGCTCACATACGCGCTCAGGTTCAAAAACTCCATGAATTACATTGATAATACCTTGTGGAGGGGCGTCGATTGGCATTCTGTTGGGATGGTCATTATGATCTTAGGGGGCCGGTTGCGTCCCTCCTTCAATGTATTTGTCCAAGTGGCCTGCTGCCACCAATTCTTCCAAGTGCTATCTCAGTGGCGTGCAATTCTCAGTTCGGTGCCCCTTTTCTTTGTGAAAGGTGCACCGTGATCTGTCGTCGTAATTTTTCTGAGCCTCCCCTAGCTTGGCTGGCCACTTGACAAAAGGTTCATCTTTTATTTCGCTCAGAATCCGATATATTGGTTTTTTGAATACCGTAGTTATGGCAGTGCGGATTCTCAACCATCTTTTGTCTGGGTCTTCTCCGTTATCTCGTCTACCACGCCCGTTTTTATTCTGCCGATCTACTGTATTGACCTTTGCTGAGGTCTTCTTTTCTGGTAGTGCGGTTGCACTAGATTTTGCCTTGGCACGCGCGCCATCTTCTTCTACCCTGATGTGCTGATGCACTCTCTCCATCAGGGCCTCCATGGTGAGGGGTGGCGTCATGGTGATTGAATCCCTTAGTCTGTTCCCTACTGGTAGGCCTCTTTTATATTGCGCAATGGCTAGATTGGTGGGGCAGTCTCCAATCTGGTTGAATGTCTCCCAGTAGCGACTGTTGTAAGATCTGAGTGTCTCTTTTTCACCCATGTCGATGGAGAGCAACTGGTCTATCTCCACCGGTGTTTTAGTATTTGTTCGAAACCTCGTTACGAACGCTTCTGCCAATTGGGCCCAAGAGGCTATGCTGCCCTCTGGGAGCTTTTCGAACCAAGTCAAGCCTAGGTCGCCAAGACTTGACGGGAAGAGTATGCACATTAAGGCCTCATTTCGTCTGTATACAGCCATGACTTGGCGAAAGTGGCTCAAGTGTGAATACGGGTCCGTCTTCCCTTCATATGTGGTGAATTTTGGCTGAAGGAAGCCTGATGGTAGGGGCGCGTTTTCGATTGCTGGGACAAACGGCGAAGTCTGTAGTCTTGCTAATGCCTTGTCCGTTGGTTCGTAGGCCGGTCGCGGTATTGGCATTCCAACCTCGACGCTTCCATGCGTCCGAGGAGCCAACCGTTGTAAGGCCGAAACTCGGTGTGGATCCCTTGCCCTGGCATCCTCCTTGCATCGTGCTTTTTCTTCGAGCACGGTTCGTAAGTCGGATGACCTGGGCAGTTCTGTCTGTCTAGATCTGGTTTGGTGTGAATGGGAAGGCCAATACGTGCTTCCTTCAGTGTATGATCTTTCGGATCTCGTCCTCTCAGACCTGGAGTGACGAGTCCTTGAAGATAAGGAGTGAGTGTCGCCTGTCCTGAGGCTTCTGCTCTCTCCTTGGGAGGGTGTAGTATTCCTACTACAATTCTCTGAGTGGCGAGGGGACGTCTTGTGCTTGCGCCCCTCTCCTGTCGCCACATCTTTAGTCTTCATCTGGCGTTTTAATGCTTCCATGTCCGCCGCCATCTTTCGAATTAGTTCATCTTGTTCCTTTACGCGATCTTCCAGGGTTTGAGGATCAATCCTCCTTCTTTGCCTGTCAGGACTTTGAGAGTGACGAGGGCTGCTATTCCGCCTTCCCCTGCCACTCCTCCTGGAATTATGTTGTTGGGGCTCCAAGTCCGCCATAGGAGGGACAGAGGGTAATCCTTCTCGCCTTGCGCGCCCGTCAGGAGTTAGCCCGTCGACGGCGGACTGAGGTAGGTCTTCAATGTGTGCCATTGATTTGTGAAAAGAGGAGAAGCTTAGTCAAGAGGTTTTTGTTCTTGTCTGTTCTTCCCACAGACGGCGCCAATTGTACGGGGAGGAAATAATTCTCCTCTTATAATCCTGTTGACCAAGTCCACGCTCCTCCGTACGACGTCGCTTCACCACCTGAAAACACAAACGTGAGCTAGCCGGCGGGTGTGTGCCGGAAACCTCTCCGATGCCTAAGTCAATAAACTTGACAAATAGACAAAGCTCTAAGTTCTCAGGAAAGTTGTGTTCAATTACCTCCTCAAAGGTGATGCAAGTGAGTTTTTATAAGTTTCCCGTGGCACAATCCTGGTAGGACTTGTATTTCTCCATGCAGAGTCCTCCTAGGATTCATACTCCTAAGGATAATGCTTATCCTTTTACACCCTCCCCCACTGCTTAAACCAAGTGAGATGGTTTTCTCCACGGCCGAACTACCATTTGACCGAAGTAACATTGGCTATGCCGAGCCACAAAGTGGGCCGTACTAACAGTAGTTTGGTTTCTTCTTCATGCTACACCATATCTCGGTTCTCTCATACACGAACCGTGGTGTTCTTGGACCGAACCAACGACTCGACCGGTATAACTCCCAAACCGGTATACCTTCAAGGCCGGTCTAACTTCAAGTTGCTCCCAACCGAAGCAGCTTTATAATTCCTTAGCCGAAGTAACTTAATCATTTGTGAGCGAAGTAATTTCACCACCTTGGACCGGAGTAACTCTGTCTCTCCAAGGCCGGAGAATCCATTACGCCCTTTTTACTTAATCCTTCGCGTTTTGGGCCTCAAAGCCCAACTTGTAGCTCGGCCCAATTTTTCCCAAAAATTACCCTCTCAATTTCCATAATTCATGTGAATAATAAAATTTTAAAAAATTTATTTATTTGTATAAAATTTTTGCTTTTAAAATATAACATATACCTAATCTTACATAGTGCCAACAAAACATAATTTGTACTTGCTTATAAGAGTTTGTGTTTTTAATTTGTTTAAATATTATGTTTGTGTTTTCAATTGAAAAAGAGTTTAGATATTTTGTTATATTTTTAATTTAGAAATCTTTTTATCAAATGGCAAATGTTGATATTTGATATTTTTGTGTGGAAAATATAAGGCTTATTTTTATCATTTTAAAAAAAATCAAATTAAATAGTTTTTGAATAAAAAAAAGTAATGAAATAATTTTGATAATGCATGGTTTTCTTACACGTATTTATTACTGATATTTGATAATTTACTTGATAATCTTTTGGTTATATTGAGTTGAATTGTTATCTAAAAAAAATGTTGACAAATTGTTGTATTATATTCAAAATTTATAAAAGTTTAAACCGCCAATCCGATTCGCATCCATTTGTCAATCCGCCAATCCACTCAATCCGCATCTGCCAATCCGGTGGACGGATGCGGATTGATTTTTTCCAAGCTGTCAATCTGGCGGATGGATGACGGATTGGAGATTTTCCGGCCGCAATCGAACCATGAACACCCTTACTTGGCAACATGATATATAAATAAATAAATATATATATACATATATATATAGGAACATGCTTCTCTCCAGTCTAAATCAGATTGGAGGGAATTGTTGGGCGCTCATGGTCCCACAATGGAAGTCGCATTGATAATCCAAACTGTCAATATATAGAGTTCGTCGAGTACTTCATTTTTGTAAAAAATTACGTTAATCGGATATCAATATCTACTTGATTAGATCGCATTGCTGCATCGATAATCTAGAATGTGATATGATCAAGTGGTCATCGATACTTGATCAATATGACTTTTTGCAAGGATGAAATATTCGATGAGTTCTATACATTAAATAATTCAAAATTATCGATGTGCTCTTTGTGATGGGCTCATAGAGACCCAACAATACCTTCCAATCCAACAAGAAAACCCTTGTCCATATATATATATATATATATATTCAATACTCTATATGCATCGCAACACATAGGCCACATGTAATTTTGCACCATTGTCACATAACCCATCAAGGTAATCACATAAGTTGACTAAAATGTTAAAGAAAAATATTATATAAATTAATAAAATTTATAAATATGTTTTACTCACAAATATTGCATGCAATAATGAATTTCTGATATTTAAATTGGGACTCATTAAAATAATGTTATTAAGTGTAACAAATATTGTATTTGTATATATAAAAAGGTGAATTAAAAAATAACAAATAAAAAAGAGAAGAGAAAAGAGAAAAGAAGCGAGAATTGAGACAAATATTTATAGAAAGTAGGGGATGTTTTTTAATTACACTAGATGTGAGAATTTGGGTGGGTGGGTGGGTGGGTGGGTGGGACCAAATTGTGGGATTTTTACATTTTTACCCATCTATTTATTTTTTAGGGTGAATTACATTGATCTCCTTCGAAATTTGAAAAAAAAATATAGCAAGCCTCATAATTTTAAAATAATTATACTAACCTCCCTTTTAATAAGATTAAAGAGATCAAAATCAATATGGACGATATGAAAACATAAAGATACACAAGATGAAATATACATTTTAAAATAAAATAGAAAACACCATTTTCATTCATGCAACTAACGAATCTCTGATAAAAGGGGGTTACATGTTATGAATTAAAACCTTAAGGAAACCCAATGTAATTATGCCAACCTTAAGAGAGGTCAGTGCAATTTACTTTTTTCTTTATTTCTTTCTTCTTCATTTCTCCTCTCTTTTCCCTACCCTTGTAACCTGTTGGCTATCATCAAATCAATCCCTTTCCACCACTATTATGATCTTCATTTTAGTGATCTTCTTATTGCCAAATCAAACACCGCAACTTGCACCACCAAGACTTTCTCCATCGTGATGAGATCAACTAGTAGGACCTCATTTATTACGATCATCTACACATGCTCTCTCTCTCTCTCTCTATATATATATATATATATATATCTCTTTCTCTCTGTTTTTAGAAATTTGTTTCTTTACAACGATGGCTGATGTGAGGGAACTAGGCGGGGTTGGGAGTGGGCAAAAGGGATTGAAGTTGTGGTAATGACTGTTTTATCACAGTTGCAGCAATGAGGAAGGAATGAAGAGGTTGAAGAGGTGAGATTGGTGTGATGAAGGAACTATTGATAAACCAAGGAGATTCAAAGAAAACAAAAGAGAGTGAGGAAATGAATGGGCTAGGAGAAGGCGAGGAGGGTGTAATAGGGACTAGAGAGGGCGAGAGGAATGATGGAGTAGTGTGATTGACGGTTAGGAAGGGTAAATAAGGGGTGAGAGAGAAAAGAAAAAGACTAATGGGTGAAAATAGAAGAGACATTTTGGTAACTATAATAATAGATTCCAAGTTGATTTTTTTCTAATTTTCATTGTTCAATAATTCTTCCTAAATATTCAAAAGTAATAGATATCCCGGTGACCGAGAAATTCTATTTACACACTACCAAAGCTCTCAATACACACAACTTACTCAGTCACTACACACAATTTTGACTTTTTATTTTTGTTTATTTTTGCTCAATGTACACCATCAATTTTCAAATATACCTAAAATGTCCCCATCTTCTTTAACTCAATCTCCTGACCCTAGCCATAACCTTAACATCTTTCCACTACTGGCGTCGCCCCTCTGAAGCCCTTTTGCCACCACCACTCTCTCGTTGACATCATTCCCTATCCCATCTTCCACCCTTAGCTCCTCCGTCACAGCCATCCACAACCCTCGCCCTCATTGTAGCTCCGTTCCATTATGTTTCCACCCCAACCATTTATTCTCTTCAAACCCTAGATCTCAAAACCTAAATCTCTCTCTCTCTCTCTCTCTCTCTCTCTCTTTGAGGGACATACAAGAATTAGATTGAATGGTGAAGGAGTTGTGTGACAACCATGTTCCGTATTATACTGTTAATTCATTAATTGTATGAGTGTTAATGTGCTTGATATGAAATTTGATGTTAATTATGCGTTCATGTGATTTTTGAATACCTATCTGTTGATTGTAGACATATCTGTTACAATTTCTGCTATAATTCGAAATTGAGGGCCGTAGAGGAGCCAGAAACCAAAATTGATTAATTTATTATGTTCAACATAATTTTTAAAGCCTATGGTGAAATTTAATTAAAAATTGATTCGGATCAAATTAATTAAATTAAACTGAATTAAATTAAGTAAGGTTGATTAGTCTTAATCATGCTTAATTAACTTAAGCTAATCACCCACTATATATATATATATATATATATATGTTGAGTTAGTGCCTAGGCTCATAATTTTGAGCTCATCTTTACCATTTTGCTGAGATTAAGCTATGTAGAGAGAGAAATCTTCATCTTAAAAAGAGAGAGAAGCTCAATCTTGAGGAATTGGCTTGGAGGATTAAAGAATTTGGAAGCTAGGCTCAAGAAATTGCTAAACCTAGCATCATTGAAGATAGTAGGTAAGAGTTTGAACCTCAATTTGGAAGATTGGAGCTTTTATGTGAGTAGTTAAACTCAAATTAAAGAGTTTAAATTCATAATTAAGTGAATTCAAAGATAATATGAAGCTACGGACAAGATTTAAGATGAATATGATGAATTTGAAGTCAATATACACATGCATGTAAGAGAGATTGCCAAGAATTTGCGTATTTAAGCATGAAACATGTAGTTCATGTTGATTTGAGAGTCATTTAATATATGCATGTAAAAATCATCATGGTATGAAATTTAATTATAAGGATTCATGTTTGTATTTGGAAGATGATTTTTGGAACATGAAGAATATGGCACCAAACCATACACGCATGCATAATTTTGTTGAGTCTCATGAGTTTGAGCATAAATTGTGCCATTTGAGATGAAAATAGAAGCTACACTTCACATGCATGAAAGATCCAAGAAGATATAAGATTTGTTTGCATGAGTTTTGAAGTTGTGAAAATAAATTTGATATAATTGAACTTATGTGATGAATTCATGGGAATTTGAGCTTCAAATCTTGTGAAATTGACATTTATATCATGTTAGAGGTTGTATGGTTGACGTATAGGCCATAACATGTAACTTATACCATGTGGAGTTATGTTTTGAGGCTCAAATAGTTGCTAGAAAACCCAAAATTTGACCTGTTCGCTTGAGCGAGGAAAGTGTCGCTCGAGCGTGAAAATCAAGCTCCCGAAAGTTTTGCAGAAATTTGCATAGTGGCTCGAGCTGCAGACCTTATGCTTGAGTGAACCCTGTTTTGTAAGACTCCCCGCTCGAACATCAGAAATCTCGCTCGAGCGTAAAATTTATGCAACCAGTACTTTTACAGAGTTTTGCAGGCCGCTCGAGCGACCAAAGCTGCGTTTGAGCAGAGAGTCTTGTTTCAGAAATTTTGAAAAGTTGTTTTATGTTTTGTTTTTCGTTCTCTTTCATTTCTAAGCACTCTTAGGCATGCATTGAATATTGTAAATGAACTAAAGGGATAAGAAAGAGGCCTAAGAGAAATAAATAAGTTAAGAACGAAATGAATTGTTTGTGACCCAAGGTGTTATGAAGTGTGTAGGGTTAAGTACGAGGGAAAATCCATCGATGGAACACTGTAAGTAATATCTTAGTAAAGATATTTTTGTGTATGCATTATTTTCTAAATGTTACCTACGTGGTAAGTTTCTGAACTTATGAATTTGTACTTTGAATGAGTATTCTATCTGTTCGATTCATAATAGAATCTGTAAAGTGATTAATGTAAAAATATGAAATGGGCCTAAGGCCGTTCGGTATATTTGACAAGGACACAGATTGGGCTTAAGGCCGTTTGGTATATCTGACGAGGACACGGATTGGGCCTAAGGCCGTTTGGTATATCTGATGAGGACACAGATTGGGCCTAAGGTTGTTTGGAATGTTTAACAAGAAAGACTAAAGGTCATCTTATATATGAATTGGACCGAAGGTCGTTTTGTCTGTTTGTTAAATGGACCAAAGGTCGTTTTGAATATGAATACGGATGTGATCACGATCATGAATGTGACTATGTGCATAGTTATGAATATGAGAATGTTGGACCCAAGGTGGTTTTGTATTATGATATGAAGGACCAGTGGTCATTTGTATGTGGATCCATTAGACTTGAGGTCGATCGATGACAGACCCGGCCTTGAGATTTCCGGGGCCCAAAGCTGATAATCAACTAATAAATTTCTGGGGCCCTTCACATTTTTTTTTTCATTGAATGAAAAAAAATTTTGAAAGTAAAGAACAAAAGATTTGTGTCAAAATCACAGAAAATACTTAGCATTACATTACAATAACTAATAAGTATCTCTTGATCCTCACTCTTCTTGTATTTTAAGAAGCAAATAAATCAATCATACTTACATAATCTAATTTTTTTTGCAAAATCATTGTCAATGAATAACAGTGCTAATTATTTTAAATGGGCGTTTAAATTTTTTAATGGATCAATTTATTTTAAGTTAATTTGGGCCTTCCTTAATTTTTTTTTGGACTTAAAATATACTTAATATTATTAGACTAAACTATAATAAGAAAGACCTCTTTTTGAGGTCTATTTTCAATGGATAACAATACTAATTTTTTTGAATGGCCTTTCAATTTTTTAATGGGTCAATTTATTTTAAGTTAGTATGGACCTTTTTTAATTTTTTTAGACTTAAAACATACCTAATATATTACACTAAATTATAATAAAACGGGGCCTCTTTTTTTAGTCTATTTTGAGGGGCCCTAGGCCATGGCCTTGTGGCCTATGCCCTAGGGCCGGCCCTGATCGATGAATAAGTATTAGACCCGAGGTCATTTTGTATAAATGGACCGAAGGTCGTTTTGCATACAATGGACTGGAGGTCATTTTGTATATAGATATGATGTATTGGGCCTGAGGTCATTTTGCTTTGTTATGATCTGTAACACCCTCAAAATAATAACAATAAACCCATCAGATAAGACATGCATTTACATATAAACTAACCACATTCTTTCATTCATTAGAGTTCCATTACATAAGTATTACATGTTAACCTCATAACAAAATGCCCTACGGGCTTACAGCTTTCCAAGTTAACACTTGGTTACAACAAAGAGTTCTAACTCGTTTACACATTAAGCCCTTGGCTTGAAATTACATGTAATACATCAAAAGTAAAACGACAAAACTATGCCCGCCACTAGCCTCCCAGCTATGTCCTTGGAGGTGGCATGCTTCCTGTACCTGAAAATGATATTCCCATATAGGGTGAGCCACAGCCCAGTAGAAATACACTAAACCAACCATGGACAATGACTAAAACATTAGCAATTGATAGTTGGTCAACACTGATACAATCACATAAATTACATATTTATGTCAACGACTTACAAGTCCCAATTACTTTTCATTTTCCCCTTTTCAACAGATAAACATGCTAGCTCTATCATCATTTCCACAGATATGTATAAAAACTATATCTTACATTCAGATAAGCGTAAAAGCTATATCCACATTCTCAACAGATATGTATATCAACAATATCCACAGATAAGCATACAAGCTGTATCCACACTTCACAACTGATATGTATATCAACAATATCCACAGATAAGCATACAAGCTGTATCCACACTTCACAAGATAAGCATATGAGCTCTATCTTCACTTCTCTAGACAAGCATATGAGCTCTGTCTACGGAGTTCATCCCCTATCTCCTCCCAATACCTATCCGGTTTAGAGGTATATCCCCTATCTTCCCCTAAACCGCGGAGTACATCCCCTATCTCCTCCTCTACACATAACGTATATAAACACATTGGTTCTATATACAATCACACAATACACACAATTAATGTATTCTATCAACCGTCAAGTTCCATGACACATTCCATTGATTAGTTTCCGTTTACCTAATCATCATGCATTGTCTACAACAATCTCGACTATCCTCCACCGATAGCCCCAAGCAGTTATTTCTAAAACAGAAAATAAATGCACAAATGGATATTCACTCAACATTTCATTTCCTCATTTCTCACCAATTAATTATCCCAATTAATTAAACAATGTAATTAGGTCATTTTCCATAATTACCATTTCAACCCTTAGGTCCCATTTTCATCAATGATTCAACAATCATTCTATTTTTCTATGCCAAACATGCATCTAGGTTTATTATGAATAAAACCCCAACTTTTGTAAAATTACACAAAAGCCCCAAACTTTCACAAATTTACCAAACCAAGCCCAACATCTCAAAATACCAAAATTTAAAGACAAAACCCATAGAGAGGAGTAGGATATCCCTACCTCAAACCCGGAGCCCCAAAGGAGATGAAGACCAAAACCAAAATGCTCCAAACCTCGAAATTTTCAGATCAAAAGGAAACTCTCGACGATCAACACAACTTTTGTGAAGACAAAAGGTGAGTAAACGATCCTTACTAGATCAAATCTAAGAGAGAAGGGCCGATTTAGAGTGAGAAGCTCTGAAAATGGCTTTTTGGAAAAGTAAGAGAGAGAAGAGAAAGCAAAAAGTGATTTGAAAAGTCACAATTTCGGAACTTTAACCCAGTCTCCCGCTCGAGCGTAAAACACCCCGCTCGAGCGGCCACTCACAAACTTACGCTCGAGCGGCCAACCTCCCGCTCGAGCGCAGAATGCACTCGCTCAGCACTTTTGCAGAACCAGACCTCCGCTCGAGCTCCCAACCCTACGCTCGAGCGTACAACACTGCACAACAAATACTGGATGGGTGTATTCCCCGCTCGAGCGCCAACACCTCCGCTCGAGCGGACAGGCCAAAAATCTGGGCAACTAGTTTTGGTTTCTAAACTCAACCAACCTGAAACAAACCCACCCAACACATCCCATAACTCAAATATGAAGAAAAAGGAATGTAAACACGATGATAACCAACTACCAACATCCACGGACACATGTCCGGATCACTGTACAACAAGGGTAAACCCGGGATCGCTATAACCTCCCTCCCTTAAAGAATTTCGTCCCCGAAATTAAGCATAAGTTTCTCAAAAACAAGTTTTTTTTTTTAAACAATGTTATATTTTAACATTTAACAATTCGACCCATTACCGGTCACCCCCTCCCTTTAACAAGAGGCTTTTCACAATATGTAAACAACATATGTACTTTCAACATGCATCAACATTATGCACTATCTTTCCAATTTCAACAATATATTCAACATATACCATGTTACAATCAACTTCCATATAAGGCAAGTTCCCAAAACATACTTCCAATAACCCAAACATTTTCAATGTTTCACAACTTAAGACATATATAAAAGCTCTTAAGTTCAACAAAATGCAAAATTTAACTACAAGATCACATATTAACAAACAAGTCCGGATATTTTTCTCGGACTCCCAACTCACGTTCCCAAGTGGCTTCCTCCACTCCGTGATGTTTCCACAAGACTTTCACCAAAGGAATGGTCTTGCCACGCAGGATCTGATCCCGCCTATCCAAGACCCGAACCGGTCTCTCCTCATACGAGGCATCCTCATCTACCTCTAAATCGCTCCAATCCAGCACATGTGATGGATCTGGCTCATACTTCCGAAGCATACTCACATGAAACACGTCATGTACTCCGGACAACTGCGGCGGTAAGGCTAACCGATAAGCAACCTCACCTATCCTCTCAAGGATCTCAAAAGGACCAATAAACCGAGGGGATAACTTTCCACTCTTCCCAAACCTCATCAAGCCTCGCCTAGGTGATATCTTCAGAAAGACATGATCACCTACCTCAAACGCCAAAGGTCTCCTCCTACGGTCGGCATAACTCTTTTGTCGACTCTGGGCTGTAACAAGCCTCCTACGGATAAGTTCAACTTTCTCCGTCGTCTCCCTAACCAACTCCGGACCCAACAAAGGTGCATCACCCACCTCGGCCCAACAAACTGGAGACCTACACGGTCGGCCATACAAGGCCTCAAACGGTGCCATACCGATGCTAGACTGAAAACTGTTGTTGTAGGCAAACTCTACCAATGGCAAGTGCCTCTCCCACGTCCCACTGAAATCCAGGACACAACCCCGAAGCATATCCTCGAGGATCTGAATAGTACGCTCGGACTGCCCGTCAGTCTGAGGATGATAAGCCGTACTAAAGGTCAACTTAGTGCCCAAGGCACTTTGCAAACTCTGCCACAACCTAGCAGTAAAACGAGGATCTCTATCTGAGACGATCGTCACTGGGACCCCGTGCAATCTCACTACGTCCCGAATATACAAATCGGCAAGATGATCTACCGAATCTCTCACGCGCATAGGAATAAAGTGCGCTGACTTAGTCAACCGGTCTACAACCACCCAAATAGCATCACTACCCCGCTGAGTCTTCGGAAGACCTACAACGAAGTCCATAGTGACATGCTCCCACTTCCACTCGGCAATAGGCAAAGGTTGCAACAAACCCGCTGGCCTCTGATGCTCGGCCTTCACTTGCTGGCAAGTAAGGCACTTCGATACGAAAACAGCCACATCTCTTTTCATACCTCGCCACCAAAACTGGCGACCCAAATCCTGATACATCTTAGTACCTCCCGGATGCACCGCAAGGCGCGAATGGTGAAACTCTCGGAGTACTTCCTCTCGGCAAGCCTCCGGTACAAACAAACGGTCTCGGTATCTCACACTCAGGTCGGGACACACCGTCAAACCCTTCTCGACTTTCCCACTAGAGATCTTCTCTCGGAGGGATTCTACCTCAAGGTCACCTCTCTGTGCCTCTAACACTCTAATCACAAGTGTAGGCTGCGCAACAACAGAAAACAAGGCCGCAGCCTCAACAGATTCGCCCAGTAGCAAATCAAACTCGCCAAGTGCTCCCAACATCTCCCATTCCCGGATGGCTATACAAGCTACATCACTAATGGTTTTCCTACTAAGGGCATCGGCCACAACATTGGCCTTTCCCGGATGATAATGTAACTCAAAATCATAATCCTCGATGAACTCCATCCATCTCCTCTGCCTCAGATTCAAGTCTCTCTGTGTAAACAGATACTTCAAACTCTTATGATCCGAGAATACCTCGAACCTCTCACCATAAAGGTAATGCCTCCAGATTTTCAAGGCAAAGATCACAGCTGCTAACTCTAGGTCGTGTGTGGGGTAATTCTTCTCGTGTATTTTCAACTGACGTGAGCCGTAAGCTACCACTTTCCCCTCTTGCATCAACACACAACCCAAACCCTCTCGTGAGGCATCACAATAAACCGCATAACCCAACCCTCTCTCCGGAATAATCAATACCGGAGCGGTGGTCAATCTAACTTTCAACTCTTGGAACGACTTTTCACAAGTCTCACTCCACACAAACTTGACTCCCTTCCGAGTCAGTCTAGTCAATGGTGACGCTAACCTGGAGAAATCTTTCACAAACCGACGATAATACCCAGCTAATCCCAGAAAACTGCGGATCTCAAATACACTCTTAGGCTGTGCCCAATCTTGCACTGCCTCAACCTTGGATGTATCAACAGACACCCCTTCCCCGGATACCACATGGCCTAAGAATTTGACTTCCCCCAGCCAGAACTCACACTTCCCAAACTTGGCATACAGTCTATGGGCTCTAAGTAACTCAAGCACCACTCTCAAGTGTGCCTCGTGCTCCTCCTCAGAATGCGAATAGATAAGAATGTCGTCCACGAAGACGACCACAAATCGGTCTAAGAACTCCCGGAAAATCCGGTTCATCAAGTCCATAAAGACTGCCGGTGCATTGGTAAGCCCGAATGGCATCACCAGAAACTCGTAATGGCCATACCGCGTACGGAATGCCGTCTTAGGAATATCTTCCTCCCTGACCCTCAACTGATGGTAACCCGATCTCAAGTCTATCTTAGAGAAACAACGGGAACCCTTCAACTGGTCAAACAAATCATCTATACGGGGCATAGGATACTTATTCTTAACCGTAGCCCGATTCAACTTCCGGTAGTCAATACACAATCTCAAGGCGCCATCTTTCTTTTTAACAAAGAGGGCCGGCGCTCCCCACGGTGAAACACTAGGGCGAACAAAACCCTTATCTAGCAATTCCTGGAGCTGAACTTTCAACTCAACCAACTCTGCTGGAGCAAAACGGTAAGGTGCCATAGAAATCGGCGCCGTACCAGGCACTAAATCAATAGAGAACTCTATCTCTCGGTGGGGTGGCAAACTAACAAGATCTTCGGGAAAGACATCCGAATACTCACAAACCACCCTCGGTAACACAACCTGGGTCTCACCACTCTCACCACTCCCAAAGCTAGCAAGTAGACTACTAAGCTCACTTCGCCCTCGCGAATCATACCCCGGTAGCAAAACACTACCAACCCGGTCTCCCAAGAAATGGAACCACTCCCCGCTCAAGGTACACAATGTAACCCTCTGGCGGTAGCAATCAATAACAGCCCGGTATGACGATAACCAGTCCATACCCAAAATAACATCAAAACCCTTCATGGGCATGACAACAAACGGAAAAGGAAGCCTATAATCGGCGACCTCTATATCACATCCTCTAACACCCTGTTTCAGGATCAACTCACCACCCAAAGGCGATACCACACAAATAGGAGATGCTAACTGTGCTAACTCCAATTCCAAAACAGATGCAAATGCAGCAGATACAAAAGAATGAGATGCACCCGTGTCTATCAACACACTAGCAACTGAGTTGCAAAACAGAAAAGTACCTCTCACTACTGATGGAGCTGGTACTAAATCCTGCGCGGTAACAGCATACACGCGCCCCGTAGGCCCCTGGTCTACCTGCTCACCTCTCGGAGCAAAAGACTGCTGCACAGACTGGGATGACGAAGCTCCCGGATTGGCCCTCGAGGCCTGCACAGACTGAGCTGGCTGAAAACCTTGCGTCTGCCTAGAACCAGACGCTCCCGAAGTGGCACTCAACTGTGGGCAAAACCTCTTCAGGTGCCCAGGCTGTCCACACTGATAACAAGACAAGGGCTGCCCCCTGCCCAAACTCTGACTCTGCGGTCTAGCTGTAGAAGAAGCAGCTCTCTGACCTCCACCCTTCAGCGGGCAAACAGAAACCTTGTGGCCCAATTGGCCACACTTGTAACAGGTGAAATCCCCCTGACCACCTCTCCCGGAGCCTGCACTCGGGACTGGGAAGGTCGATCTAGCAACACCACCCTGCGACTGCTGAGGGTTAGGACCCCTCTGCCTCCTGCCATCACCCTGACTATCCTGGTTCCTCTTGGAGCCTCTCTGCCCCTCATCCTCCTCCTGCATCATAAGCTCCATATGAGCTGCAGCATCTACTAGGTGTCTATACTCTCGGATATATGACCCACCAACTCTCAACTTGAGGCCCCGCCTCAACTTCCGCTCAAACTCATAACAACGGCGTTCCTCAGACGCCACCAGTTCAGGTGCAAACCTGGACAGACTGGTAAAAGTAGCCTCAAACTCGGCCACTGACAAGCCCTGCTGATTAAGCCGGCTAAACTGATCCCTCAGCTTTTCCCTAGCTGCTGCTGATAAAAACCTCTCCTGAAAAGCATTCACAAACGCCTCCCAAGTACCACCAACACGAGCTCTCTCGTACTTCCACCATTGACCCGCATCTCCCTTCAGTTGGAAGGATGCCAAGGTCACTTTCAGTGCTCCGTCCTCGATGCCAAGCATCTCAAACGTCTTCATTGTCTGTTCGAGCCATTCATCTGCCTTAAGCGGCTCTTTAGGATCCCCGATAAACTCGTCCGGATTACACCGAAAGAACTCCCTCTTCAAGAAGGAAGGCCCTGTCTCAGCTGCCTGATTCCCAGCTCTAAGAATACCCAAAGCTCCTGCTATCTCTCTGGCCAAGGCACCCATAGCCTGCTGACCTACTGGCTCGGCCACATTGGCCTGCCCAACTCCCTCCTGCACTGCCGGAATCTCACCCGGTAACGGTACTTCCTGCCTCGCAGGTCTACCACGCCTAGCACCTCTTCCTCGTCCTGACATCCTAATAAGGGCAACACAGAACATTAGCACATTCATAGGTGTGCCGAAACTAAACACTCACGTCCTAATGCATGGACAAGTGTAATTCACTCCACATAAGCACATAAACACATAAGCACTTACGAATTTCATTTCCGGATAATGATAGTCCCAAGGCGTTACTAGAGTTCCGGTTAGAAATAGCATTGATCAAGTGCCTTTCCAACAAGACTCCCAGAAACTCAAGGATCCAATCAACATCCTAGAAATTAAATCCCATACCCACATAGTCACATAAGCATGTTATCACTTAAGCACATAGCATATGATACCACATCTAAGTCTCTATCAAGCGAGACAAACCCATTGTGATCCTAATCACTTCCCACGTACCCAAAGTATTCGAACCCGGTACGCTCTGATACCAAGTTGTAACACCCTCAAAATAATAACAATAAACCCATCAGATAAGACATGCATTTACATATAAACTAACCACATTCTTTCATTCATTAGAGTTCCATTACATAAGTATTACATGTTAACCTCATAACAAAATGCCCTACGGGCTTACAGCTTTCCAAGTTAACACTTGGTTACAACAAAGAGTTCTAACTCGTTTACACATTAAGCCCTTGGCTTGAAATTACATGTAATACATCAAAAGTAAAACGACAAAACTATGCCCGCCACTAGCCTCCCAGCTATGTCCTTGGAGGTGGCATGCTTCCTGTACCTGAAAATGATATTCCCATATAGGGTGAGCCACAGCCCAGTAGAAATACACTAAACCAACCATGGACAATGACTAAAACATTAGCAATTGATAGTTGGTCAACACTGATACAATCACATAAATTACATATTTATGTCAACGACTTACAAGTCCCAATTACTTTTCATTTTCCCCTTTTCAACAGATAAGCATGCTAGCTCTATCATCATTTCCACAGATATGTATAAAAACTATATCTTACATTCAGATAAGCGTAAAAGCTATATCCACATTCTCAACAGATATGTATATCAACAATATCCACAGATAAGCATACAAGCTGTATCCACACTTCACAACTGATATGTATATCAACAATATCCACAGATAAGCATACAAGCTGTATCCACACTTCACAAGATAAGCATATGAGCTCTATCTTCACTTCTCTAGACAAGCATATGAGCTCTGTCTACGGAGTTCATCCCCTATCTCCTCCCAATACCTATCCGGTTTAGAGGTACATCCCCTATCTTCCCCTAAACCGCGGAGTACATCCCCTATCTCCTCCTCTACACATAACGTATATAAACACATTGGTTCTATATACAATCACACAATACACACAATTAATGTATTCTATCAACCGTCAAGTTCCATGACACATTCCATTGATTAGTTTCCGTTTACCTAATCATCATGCATTGTCTACAACAATCTCGACTATCCTCCACCGATAGCCCCAAGCAGTTATTTCTAAAACAGAAAATAAATGCACAAATGGATATTCACTCAACATTTCATTTCCTCATTTCTCACCAATTAATTATCCCAATTAATTAAACAATGTAATTAGGTCATTTTCCATAATTACCATTTCAACCCTTAGGTCCCATTTTCATCAATGATTCAACAATCATTCTATTTTTCTATGCCAAACATGCATCTAGGTTTATTATGAATAAAACCCCAACTTTTGTAAAATTACACAAAAGCCCCAAACTTTCACAAATTTACCAAACCAAGCCCAACATCTCAAAATACCAAAATTTAAAGACAAAACCCATAGAGAGGAGTAGGATATCCCTACCTCAAACCCGGAGCCCCAAAGGAGATGAAGACCAAAACCAAAATGCTCCAAACCTCGAAATTTTCAGATCAAAAGGAAACTCTCGACGATCAACACAACTTTTGTGAAGACAAAAGGTGAGTAAACGATCCTTACTAGATCAAATCTAAGAGAGAAGGGCCGATTTAGAGTGAGAAGCTCTGAAAATGGCTTTTTGGAAACGTAAGAGAGAGAAGAGAAAGCAAAAAGTGATTTGAAAAGTCACAATTTCGGAACTTTAACCCAGTCTCCCGCTCGAGCGTAAAACACCCCGCTCGAGCGGCCACTCACAAACTTACGCTCGAGCGGCCAACCTCCCGCTCGAGCGCAGAATGCACTCGCTCAGCACTTTTGCAGAACCAGACCTCCGCTCGAGCTCCCAACCCTACGCTCGAGCGTACAACACTGCATAACAAATACTGGATGGGTGTATTCCCCGCTCGAGCGCCAACACCTCCGCTCGAGCGGACAGGCCAAAAATCTGGGCAACTAGTTTTGGTTTCTAAACTCAACCAACCTGAAACAAACCCACCCAACACATCCCATAACTCAAATATGAAGAGAAAGGAATGTAAACACGATGATAACCAACTACCAACATCCACGGACACATGTCCGGATCACTGTACAACAAGGGTAAACCCGGGATCGCTATATGATCTATAAATCTGATATGAATGAGAATAGTAATTCAAATGTTTAAATTATAAATATGATTTATTTATGTACAAATCTCAGTCATTAACCTCTTTACTCTGGTATTATTCACTGGGCATTAGCTTACACCGTATTTATATGTATGTAGGTGAGCAGTAGGATGTCTAGCCCCAACCTTAGTAAGATTGTGAAAGATTCTCGAGATTTCGAAATCAGCCAAGGTTGCCTCATGCACGAGGCTTTTGTTTGATTTTCTTTTGCTTACTTTCGATGGTCATGCAAGACTAGGCCTGTATATAAACCTTGGTTCTTAGTTTGCCAGTTTTTGAATGGTCCTGGACATGTATAATCTTTTATGTTCTGTTGGGTGTGAGTTATTATATAAGTGGAAAGTTTTTATTTTGCCATATATGCACAGCTCATTGGACAAAATTTATTGTTCTGCTTCCACATCTGGCTCCATATTATTAATTTTTAATTGATTACTGTCTGAGGCCGTTGGTACTCTCATTATTACTGGCCGGTTATGATCCTAACACATAAGGGTGGGTTCGGGTCTTAACAAGTTAGGTCTCGTTGTAGAGAGGATTTGGAGGATGGGTCAGTGATGGGGGGAGGGGCAGTGCGAATTATAGCGATGAGAGAGAGAGAGAGAGAGTCAATCGAAGCTGAGAGAAGAAGAAGAAGAAGAAGAAGAAGAAGAAGAAGAAGAAGATGGAAGGAAAGAGAAGGTGTAATAGAGACTAAAGAGTGGCAGGCACTGGTGTCGGAACTGAAGCCATAATTGGAGATGGAGAGTTGGCGGTGGTGACTGAATGTAGTGTATGTCTAAAAAGGTAATTTACTTGAGGGATAAAATTGTAATAAAAAAAACTCATAGATGGTGATACTGAGAAATAGAGTGATGTGTAAATAGAATTATCCTCGATGATGAGATATTATGCTTTAGATTATAAAATTATAATTTGACTTTTAAATTAGGAGTTTTTTTTTTCTTTTGTCTTTTGACCATTCGCATTAATTTAATCAATAGTGAGTGTGACTGAAAGGGCATAATGGTCACTTTAACTAAACCAACATTTAAATAAAAATATTTTTTAATGGACATGGTCAATGGGAACAATTAAAATGAGAAAAAGTCTACAGTTTACCAGACGGTGGTCTAGCCATGAGGTCGTTGAATTGTCGACGTGGCTTTTTTGTATTGGCTGGATCTGGTCCTGCCGTGGCCAATTAAAAGTAAGCCACTCCCTTAAAGAAAAAGGCAAGCATCAACTTACGTTCACACATCTTGCTCAAAAAATATATATATATATACATTTACATTCACACATCCTATTTGTTTTTATTATTATTTTTTTTTATGAATTACATTAATAATTCATATATTTCGCCGTTTATATTATTTTGATAAATTATATTAATAGTCTTTATATTTTATTATTTATATTATTTCGATTCATACACTTTTTATTGTTTCAATTTTGATCATTAATTTTAAATTTTGAATTAATTTGGTCTAATTGATTGTCGTTAGAATTTTTGATGAAAAATGATCACTGAGTTGATTGAAGTTAAATTACTGATTTGATTAAGTAGCAAATTTCACTTTACCCCTTATGATTTGGATTATGTGCGATTTATTTCTTAACATTTGGAAATAACTACATAACTCTTACATGATTTGTGGATTAAAGTGCACTGTTAAACATTTCGTCTAATTTAACAGCAACTGTGAACATGTGGCAGACATAAAGGGGTTATGTACTCATTTTCAAGTTTCAAGGAGATAAATTGCATATGAAATAAAGCACAAGGGCTTAAAGTGTACTTTATCCATAATTCATACACTTAAGTTACTTATATATAAGGGCATTTTAGTATTTTTATTAAATTGTTAACGAGCCTAACGATGTACTTCAATTCACAAATCATGTGGAGGTTTTGTGGTCATTTCCAAACGTTAAGGGGGTAAATTACACATGGCCCAAATCACAGGGGGTAATGCAAAATCTGCCCTTGATCAAGTTTATAATTTTACTTCTAAAAATATAACATATGTCACTGTAGACACCCCATTTTTGACCGACCTTAAAACTCAGACGTCACCAACTGAGTGCTCGGTGTTGTTGCATATTGTGCTCGTTCTGAGGTTGCAGAGTCTCGGCTGCAAGCCTTGCCTCCGGACTTCGGGGCTCTTTTGTACTTTGCCTCGGTTTGCGAACCAGGTCTTGTTTTCTCTGTTTTCTCTTCCCGAAGGGAGGGAGAGGTCTCGTTGACCATCTCTCAGTGGCCGTAGGCTACGTTTCATGGTCGTAGGCCATTTTTTCCGTTTGGAGATCAGTTTCCAGTTTTCGGAGCCGTCGGCCGTGTGCCTCGATTCGAGACCGCTTAACTTTCTCCGTTTGCTCCGATTTTTGGCACACACCTTATTTCCTCCCTTTAGAGGGACACTGTGGCCCAGGAGACCACCTTCGTGGTCATACGCCACTTCCGGTGCCTAACAGCCTGTTTTCGGGGACCTAGACTGCGCTTTTTGGCCCCCGAACCCTCGTTTTGCATCCGTCTTGGTCCATTTTTGGTAAGGACCCTATTTTCATTGTTAGGGAGGTGGTAGTATGGTGGGAGGCCACCTTTTCCCCTTGGAAACCAGTTTTCTCTTTTTCTCTCTCCTAAAGTCGATTTTTCTGACAGAAAGCTGGTTTTTCTCACTTTTGAGCCACAATTTCTGGCTTTTCATACCACCATTATGTTGTGCTCACCTGGGAGGCCACCAATATGGGTAGGCTGACCACCTTTTTGAAAGTGAATTTTTTGACCTGGCTGGCCGACCACAAAAAATGGCTGGCCGACCACCTGAACCTTTTGACCTGGTCGGCCGACCAGGGCAAGTGGTCGGCCGACCACCTGAACTGGTCAGCCAGCTTTCTCCTTTTTTGTCTCATTGAGTTGAAGCCAACTGTGCCAGCTGGAAGCCTCAGAATGCATCCTCCATACACGTGTATGGAGGATGTTTAAGCTAGCTTTGAAGCTTCCTTAAGAAGCTTTAAAGCCTCTCCTCTATAAAGGAGGAGCTGAGCTTCCATTGCAAGGGTTGAATCCTTTGGTTAAGGCATACATACACCCTCCTCCATAACTCTCCATTCCAAGCTCCAAACCCTAATATTCTTGCACCATTTGCACTACACCTCATAGCCTACCACCTCCACCATCCATACAAGCATCTTGGAGGTCATTTACAGAGCTTGAGGAGTCACATTCTTGGTCCAGAAGTTGCTGAGGGTCGGCTCTACAAGGGTAAGCCCCTATTTCTCCCATTTTTACATTATTTTGCTCCATAGTTTAGCCTTATTTGCAAGCATTTTTTGACTTCGACATAAACTAGAAAAAGTCTTGTTTTGATCTTCTAAACATGTTTATTTAAGGACTCTTTTTGTTTGGGGTCATCTTCCCCCTACCATGCTTCATTTTCTCATATTTTGAGCCTTGCATTTGAGCATTTGCATTGGCCTTGATTTGGCCTTTTAGCCACTGAAAATCCATGTGTTTTTGAGCTTCAAAATCAGAGAGGGGTGACCCTCTCACCCCTTGTTCTCTTTACTAGCATTGTTGGCCTTCCAAAGGGGCTCCATCTTGCATGTTGTGAAGTCACATTCCAGGCCCTATTTTGTGAGTTTTAAGGTCTTCCTTGACTCTGTCCAGAGTCCCTTTGGCCATATTTTATGTCTATGATGCATATGTAGAACAATCCCATTCAAGGCCTTTCAAAAGAACCTTTCATTGCATGTTTCCTGGACCAATTTTAGACTCTTTTTGGTGGGTTTTAGGGCTGTCATGACTCATTTCCAGAGGTGGTTTTGACCTTTTATGTGTCCATCATATAGGTGTAGAGTAAGCCCTTGCATGGCCTTCCGAAGGAGCTCATCATTTTTGCATGCATTGACTGAGTTTCAGTGGTTATTTGGGTATATTTTGGCATGGCATACATCTGTTTTTGGCTGGTTTAATGAGCTTTCATATGCTTCATATAGTTATAGAACAACTCATGGTTCACTAGCTTTCTTTGCATGCTTTGTGGGCCCTTGATTTTAGCACTTTTTGGCCATGTCATAAACTGATATTGTGCTTATTTTGGACTTCCCTAGCTCTGTTTTTGGGTCTCATGATTGAATGATGTTTGTTTTGCATGCTTGTAGTTCAATACCTATGCTTAACTTTGAGATTTGAGGTCCATTGCATGCATGTGCTGAGGTGTGTTCATGTTTTGAGGCCATTTTACATCACATTTTAGAGCCTATATGAATGTCATATTGCCATGTTTTCATCTCTTTAAGTGTGCTTGAGAGTCGGGCTTGAATGCCTTGTTTACTGACCATTGAATGAGCTTCATTTTCATGCTTGTTGAGCCATTATTTTAGACCAATTTTCCACTGGTTCAGACCTGCCTAGGGCCTATTTAGTGTTGGTTTTTCCTTTGGTGCATTGCTTTGGGTACGTATAGTGTAACGCACTTCACTAGTTTCGGTACCCGGGCCCCCTAGCTTGCATTGTGTGCCATGTTTGCATGATTCGGGATCATTGAGCATCATATTTCAGAGCTATAAATTGCATGTTTGTATGCCATCTTTCATCCCTTGCCATGCTTTGGTAGAGTGGTATTTCATGCCTTATGTTCGGTCCTCGGTATTCGTGCATATGTGCACGCATTTCTGTTGTCTCATTTTCATCTAATGGCCACTGATGTGAGTGTGGCTGAGGTCCACTCATGTTGGTGTAAGTCCATCGTGCATTGTGTATGCCATTTCGGTCCATAGCATTGTGTATGCTGAGTTGCATGTTAGGGCATTGTGTATGCCATGTTACATCGAGCATTGTGTATGCCATTTCATAGCATTGCGTATGCTAGGTTGTATGTTAGTCACATTGTGTATGCCATCTCATTTGCATTGTGTTTGGGATAGGAGTTAGCCCAAGCACGGGAAACGAGGGATGTTTCGTACTCCGAGTGACGGAATGTGTCTCAATTCCCGGTCGCCGACACTCCGGATTACCCATGATGGAGTTTAGGTCTTGTTGTGTTTATATGTGTATTCATTTCGCATCGAGTCGTGCAATTCGACTCCTTGGCCATCATGCATTGAGATACGTGATTGGTGGCACGAGGATCGAGAACTACACTCCCTGAAGAGTAGTCATGCATACATATGTGAAAATACTTTGTTATGCCCCTTTCTTGCTCTCTGTTGTAGCAAATCAGAAATTAGCAGCCTTCTGGAGCTTCGCACAACATTCTGGGATTAAGTGTAAACAGAGGCGAATCGGGGCATCGTAATGGATTTTCGCGCCAAGCAACTCAAGCATGCATCTTTCATCATTCGGAACAGAGCCGAGGCGGTCCATAGCTTACATGCTAATTTACTTGCTTTCCTAGTTAAACTGTTAATTAATTAGAGTTTTGTACTTATTCGAACTGTAATTATTATTCGGACTGTATTATTTATTCGGACCCTCCGAACGAGGGCAATGTTGTAATAAGTGTGCGTGTGTGTGATATATGTCTTCCAACCCCACGTCTTTCTCCCTATTATTTACCCGCTTATGATGGTTAAATTAGGGCATGTTTCAATTAGCATACTTATGCTTGCATGTTTGCATCATTCATCTGTTTTGCATGCACCGGGCTCGGCGCATCATACTAACTGCATTTGTATCTCAATTCCAAATTGAATACGTGTTAGTTGTAGCATCATCATATGCCATGTTTAGAATAGCCGAACCTATTGTAGTTGCATTTTTGCATGTGTTGCATTAGGCGTTTCTGTATAGTTAGGATCATGCATGAATTTCTAATATAGCTTCTGTTTTGGCTTGGAGTACTCGGTAAGTGTTTATTCTTTAGCATCCTTGCATGTGTATGAGTGACTGCCATGATAGCATGCTTACCATGAGGCTATTTCCTTATGTGATATACTTGCCTGAATGCCTGTGGGTGAAGGTTGGGTTATTTGGATTGGAACAACTCATCGACTGCGAGTTTTAAGCCCACTAGATAGTGACAAAACCATGTTTTTTAAGCCCACCTGAGGGTGGCAAATCCACATTTTAGCCTACTTGCGAGTAGCAAACTGTTTTCAAAACAAACATGAGATGTTTCGTTCCAATTCAGACGATCCAGTCTATACTTGTATGCTGTGCGCATCACATAGTAAATCTAGGCTAATAACCGGAATAAGAACGCATAATATTTTCAAAACTAGATATCATGGTTAGTAGAGGCCGATCTTTGATCGGGCGAGCGGGGGTGCTCACGAAGTGACCTTCTCCAATCGTACCCAAGTTCCTGAGCCGAGGCAACTTTGCTGATGACGGACACATGGCCTTAGGCAACGAGTCAGGGTTTCCTAAATTTCTCTAAAAATAAAATATTTAGGTGGCGACTCTGTATTTGGCAAAGTAGTCCATGTTTGGCACTTCTTTCAAAAAAATCTATTTTCAAAAACGATTTGCCAGATTTGGACTCTTTGATGATTCATCAGTCTTGCATTGCACTCTGCGAGATTAGATACAGGACCGTGACATTTGAGTCCTGAACTGTAGTGAGCCCAAATGAACAGAACGGGGGATTTCCTCCCGGGGCGTTCGGGGACGTCTACAGTTTCTGGCGACTCTGCTGGGGATTTAGAGAACTTGACTCGAACTCATGATATCTTGTTTTGACTGCACTTGTGTGTTTCTTTGCATTGCATTTGCATTGGTGCGTCTAGGACACCGTGTTTTCCGTATGCTATTCCTGAACGGTTTGCCGGAGGCTCGCTTTGAGAAGCATGCCATAAGGCTGACCGGTTGCGGGCTCTGCCACGACGGGAACACAAACCCCGATTTTACCAGGGCACCCTCTTTGACCATTCGACCTAGTGCATATCAGAATCCATAGTGACCATTCCAAACTAGGACAGGTTGCTTACCCGATCATAGGTTGTTTGAAACCGCTACGTGCGTAGTAAAACCCTAGCTCCTGACAAAATAGGACAGGGAAACCCTATCCCAACATAGGGGTGTTTTGGCTCTCACTTGCTTGTTATGTGCTTTTAGAGTGCGTCCCTACAGGAATGCATGTAATAGTTTGCAAGTCTGGGTATCAGGCCTGCGGGCGTCAGTATTTGGGAATCAGTTTTACCTGAGGGTATCAGTTTACAGGCAGACTTTTGGACAGAATTTGGTAGAGAGCACGGTCATTCAGCTACACTCATATCTATTTTGGTGAAATCAGGCTGAGATGCTGCATGTTTTCTCTTTTGCTAGGGTAGTCTTGGAAACGTAGCTTCAGAAGGCTCTAATATCCCCCAAGGTTCATCGGACTTGTGTTGATAGACTTTGTCAGGTCAGAGATTCAGTTCAAGGGAAATCAGTGTTCTTTTGCCAGAGGCAGGGTAAAAAGGTCAGTCAAGCACAGATCATCAGTGCAACAGTCTTTGGATCAGCAATCATTATCCATCTCACATGTGCGCAGTTGGGTTGGGATATCTATTTTTGCAGAGATAGATACACCGGCAGTTCAGATAAATCAGGGCAGTATGTCAGGGGGCAATATGTCAGGGATGGAGGAAATGATGCGTCAACTCCAAAAAAGTATGAAACTCATGCAGCAGGACGCTGCCCGTTAAGCGGAATTTGCCAAACAGCAGGCTGCGGTCATGGCCCAACAGACAGAGCTAATCACCAGGTTGCAGCAGCAAACAGGAGCATCTGCTTCACATCAAGCTCCTCCACCACCAGGGGTTCCGACACCCGGGGAAACACCAAATGTCCAGGAAGGTACGAACATTCCGACAGGGCCGGCTCCATCCCCAATCTTACCCTAGCTGTCTAAAGCATCGATCAACCTACCGGATTCACCCTTTAAGTTCGAGTTAGACTCTACAACGCTGAAGGTGAGCAAGCTGGAAAAGATGTTCAAGAAATCTCAGGGAGTAAAGTCCATTCCGGACATTGAGGACGGGTATACCGACGCAGCTGTGACGCTGCCGGACAGATTTAAGATGCCACACATCGACCGATTTGACGGATCTAGAGATCCCATCGTGCATCTCCGGTTGTTCTCAGATATACTACGGCCAATGGGCCTTACCAGACCGCAGAAGCTTTCATTATTCGGCTGAACCCTGTCGGGTGTGGCTGCTATCTGGTACGCAAAATTAGAAGACGATGTTAAGAGGAATTGGGATGAGATAGCCGAGGCTTTTGACGCTTAGTACTCCTATAATACATAGATCGAGGTCACAACCCATGATCTCGAGACGACTAGGCAGGAGCCTAAGGAGAGTTTTTTTGACTTCGTAACCCGGTGGAGGGCCAAGGCCTCCATGATGACCACTAGGCCCACTGATAAAGATCAAATTCGGATGATTGTGCGTAATCTCCAGCCCAAGCTTATGCAGAAAATGATCGTTCTCCCCTTCCCCACCTTTTCAGACTTACATGAGATGGGAGTACAGATCGAGGACGCTATGAAGCAGGGCCTTCTTGACCAGGAGAAAGAGTAGCCTAGGAAGGCGTTTTCCTGCAGTTCAAATGCGACCACCAGTGGTGATGCAGCTGCAAGATCTTCTGAAGTGGGCATGGTTACCACCACCGCATCAAAAACAGCTACCCCGTTCATCGGTGCGTCCAGAAGTAGCTCACAAAAAACCAAATATCCGCCTCGAGTCAAGAGGATTTTTACCCCACTTTATATGCCTTTGTCAAAGGCTCTAGAGGCCTTACTCCGGAAAGGATATCTGAAACCGTTGGAACAACGACGTCTACCTGATCCTCTCCCTCCAAAGCATGACCAGACTAAGTACTGCGCCTACCATCTATAAACCGGTCATGGCACTGACAATTGCTTTCGTCTGCGCCATGATGTACAGGATCTGTTTGACAACAAGGTCATCGCCGTACCAGCTTAGCAAAGTCTATCGCCACTGGATCAGTGAACTTGGGGGATAGTGCGAATATGTGATCAGGGGATGAACCACCTGCGGGTGGCACTTAGTTTACTCCAGATGTGGCGTGTGGCACGCATTGTTTTGAGCAATTGCAAATGCTGGTTTTTGTAGCTTCTGACTTGGGTGTTGAGTCAATTCTGTGGTTTTGCTTTGAGTCTGTCTCTTTGTTTTGAGTCAGTCTTTTTGATTAAGGGTCTGTCTTGTTGTATCGAGTCAGTCTTGTTTTGTTAGAGTTGGGTGATTTCGGGGGTGTTACCTCGGACATCACTTGCTTATTTTGTGTTTGTCTTTTTGTTTTCTTTTGAGTCTGTTTCTGCCGGGGAGCCAGTTGTGCCAACAGATCTGAATGAAACAACAGTGATTTTCACACCCTTGTGTTTGCTTCTGCCTTGCGCCAGTTGTGCCAAAAAATTAGAATGAAGTGGAAGTACTTTTTACCTACTTTTCTGTGCCTTGAAATTGTTACATTGACCTAAGTTTTTTCAAAACTTTTTGAACACTACGGTGAAAACAAAGAGGGAGGAATTCCTCGGGTTTTGCAAAGTTTGATCAATTGAGAGAAAGAGAGGCATGTTAAGCCCTTAATGAATGAAATCATGTTTGTTAATATGAGTACTGAGAAGGACCCTGGCTTGATCCAGATTGGTTCTACACTGTCTTCAGCGCGAGCGATTTGTCGCTTTCTTAAAAAAAAAAAAAAATCAAAAAATGTTTTACACAATCCTGCGAAGACCTGTGTGGAATCGCTCTTGAGATTGTGCAGCTTAGGATCGCTCTCAACCTCGAGACTCAATCCCTTTGCTTTCAAATCTTGAACTTGGATTCAGAATGTTCAACGGTCAATTACAATATGGGGCCTGTGTGGCCAGATTTGAAGCACCCCTCGAACTAGGGGCACAAAATGTCAGATGCGCTCGAAGAGTCAAAGATGAGTCTTTTCTGCAAACCAGGGAAGACTGGCAAGAATGCCAAATCCCAGAAGGGGGAAAGGAGAAAGTATTGCTGAAGGACAACCAAGTTCCTATCCACAACGCTAGGGGCAAATTCACCCTTCATTAGATGGACTTCTACATCATCAGCGAACAGCAGCCATTCTCCTGGATTCAGATGACTTCAGGATCTCAACACCATTTGACATGGACAAAGCTACACCTTTACCCTTGAGAGGCTCGCTGGGCCAAAAACCTGGAAGGGCAACCCGGGTAAAAGTTAGAGCAAGAAAAAAAAAATGCAAAAAAAAAAAAATGAAGAAAAAGAAATAAAAAATCTTGAAAAGATTGAAGAAAAGAAAATGAAAAGAAATGAAAAGAAAAGAAAAACAAAGCTCGCAAGGTTGAAAACCCGGAAGGGCGGCCTTGGCAAAAGTTAGAGCGCAAAATGAGAGGTTAATACTCGAGTGTACCTTAACTCGAACTACGTAAGGCTTGATTCCCATCTTTGGGATACGTAGGCAACTTCACTTTGAAGTCTAGCCGTAAAACACTTCAAATCTGACTGTGTCCATGTGATGGTTCTGGTCATCTTTGTCTTCTCTGTATCTGAGAATTTGGTTGTAATTGTCACTGTGAGGACTGGTTGCCATGTGCTGCGGCGCTATTCAGACTAGTGGCAACTTTCCGTTGCCATGCAATGTGCCGTGGTGCTATTCAAACAAGGGGCAACTTTCCGTTGCCATGCAGTGTCCTTCAAGCAAGGGGCAATTTTCCTTCGGATCTGAGGTTGTGCATCTCGAGGGTAGGTTCCGTGCTCGTTGAGCAGTGGTCGTTTGCAAAAACAGTTTTTGAGAATTTTTACTGAGGTTGACTATTCTCTCGAAAATTATTCAACTTTTCCAAAACTGGACCATTTCTTGGGCCCAAAAAGGAAAATTTTCAGTGCTCATAACCTAACTTGCATGATTTTAAATCAGAAAATCGAACAAGTATGTTAATCTAACTCTCATGTTGGTCAAAATTATTTTAGCAGAACGTCAAAAAAAACAAAAAATGGTCAAAATAATGAACTAGGGGCACAGTTGAGTCAGGCTTCTTGTCTTTCCCCCGTTGTCAGTGCATTTGCCAAAAAGGGCACCATACTTGCCAAGAAGGGTACTCTCCCTGCCAGAAAAGGGCACAGCTGAAACTGTCAACAAAAGAGCTGAAAGCTCTCTCATCCTCCAAGCAACGAGGTATCAAGCCAAGTGCGAAGCACGAACTGGAATGGATCAAGATATCCCACTCCCTCATCTGGACAGATCTAACCACGTCCAAACTCCCCGACAGAGCATCGATAGCCAATGTCAGCTGCAGATTTGCTACACGCTTAGTTGCAGCACAACCCCTCTGTGGGAGGAACTCACTAGCTGCGCGCAAAAAAAAAGAAGAATCTAGCTGAGTGCTAGGGGCAAGAGCCCACAACTTTTTGTTTATTCATCAACCACCCTGGGGAGGGATGAAAAATGAGAGATTAAAGAATAGAGAGATGTGCGCTGAGAGGAAAAGTGAGGAAAGGGTTTTGAGAGAAAAACCGAGCTTGAAGGCCGAGTGATGTGAGAATCACAAACGAGAAACGGTGGGAAACAATATCCAGAAAAACAGGCTCCCTGTGCACGTCTGAGTGTCGTGTCTTTTTGTTTTACCTCGATTCTTGTCTTAAGTCGTTTTTGAGTGTCTGTGTTTGTGTTTAGGTTGTTTTGCCTTTTGTTTTCCGTTGTTGAGTCGTAGTGCGTTGTGTTCAGTCGTAGACTCAATACCCCGGTCAAAAACTCATCATTCAATTTCAAAAATAAAATCGTTTTGCGCTCCGAGTGCCATGCCGTTCTCCACATCTGTGCAAAACAAGATTCGTTCTTTCATAAAACCGCAGGGTTCAACTTAAGTCATGCTGGAACAGTAAAACCGGGACCTATCTGAAGCTATATTGGTTTCGGACTCCAAAGCAAAAGAAAAGAGGGAAAAATTTGGAGCATCTGAGTTTGTTTCAACTTCTGCAAATTTTGAGATTGTATTCCGGATGTACCTTTTCAGGTTTTGCCAATGCTCCGAAGTATGAGTGTGCCTCTACCTCAAGCTCAAGATCAAGTCTGCTTCAAGCCAGAATGGCGATCAGAAGTGATCTCCCTGAGTACCATTCCCTGCCAAAGGCATCTTGGCTGTGTTCGCAATGAGTTCCTAGGAGACCAACTGCGACGGTGGAAACTAGAGTTCGAATGGCTTATGCCTAGAACGCAAAGGTTCGGGATTTCCGAGACTAAAGTCTGGTTTAAATACCCAGGGGCATATCCTCGGCTTGAAATCTGTATGGAAGCCCCATAGGTTGAGATAGCGTGTATGCACCTCAATTCTGGATACCGAACCAACCTAGTCTGTCACCTCGTTGGAGAATAGGGAAAGTTGTGAATATGATCAGGAAGAAAGGCAGCATCCAAAGTGTTCTACGTGAAGAACCCTTGTCAGTATTTCAGAGCCTTTGTACTGTAAGTTGAAGGTAAGTGTTCGAAGAGCACGAAGGGAGATCCCCGTCAGAGTAGAACAGTTCATCGCCACTCACCCCATGAGGAGCTTTCTAAAGCGCCGCTACGCTTGTTTATTGCGTTCCTTAAACATCATGCATTGTATTGCATTTTACCTATCAAGTTTCTTTCTCATTCATGCACGATATTGTATGTACGGTTCATTCAAAGAAGTTCCGTTTGAGATCATTTATTTAGTGTATCAATCACACTTCATTCAGTTAGTGTATCAATCGCACTTCATTTACTTAGTGCATCAATCACACTTCACTTCCTTCATTCATTTTGTGTATCTATCACACACATTCTCATTTTCTGTATCTATCACACACATTCTCATTTTCTGTATCTATCACACACATTCTCATTTTGTGTATCTATCATACAGATTCTCATTTTCTGTATCTATCACACATATTCTCATTTTCTGTATTTATCACGCACATTCTCGTTTTGTGTATCAATCACACTTCATTCATTTAGTATGTCAATCATACTCTATTCACTTAGTGCATCTATCACACTTCGTGTTCACATTTAGTATATCAATCATACTTTGTTCACTTAGTGCATCTATCACACTTCGTGTTCACATTTAGCATATCAATCATACTCTGTTCACTTAGTGCATCTATCACACTTCGTGTTTACATTTAGCATATCAATCATACTCTGTTCACTGAGTGCATCTATCACACTTTGTGTTCATTTTTTAGTATATCTATCATACTCTGTTCACATAGTGCATCTATCACACTTTGTGTTCATTTTCAGTATATTTATCATACTCTGTTCACATAGTGAATCTATCACATTTTGTGTTCACCTTTAGTGTATCTATCATACTCTGTTCACGTAGTGTATCTATCACACTTCGTGTTCATTTTTAGTATATCTATCATACTTTGTTCACATAGTGAATCTATCACACTTTGTGTTCACCTTTAGTGTATCCATCACACTGGTTCACATAGTGCATCTATCACACTTTGTGTCCACCTTTTGTATATCCATCACACTTGTTCACTAAGTGCATCTATCACACTTCGTGTTCACCTTTAGTGTATCTATCATACTTGTTCACTAAGTGCATCTATCACACTTCGTGTTCACCTTTTGTGTATCCATCACACTTTGTTCACTAAGTGCATCTATCACACTTTGTGTTCACCCTTTGTGTATCTATCACACACTCAGTTTGTGTATCCATCACATGTTTACTTAGTGTATCTATCACACGCTCGTTTTGTGCATCTATCAGACTTTGTGTCCACCTTTTGTGTATCCATCACACGTTCGCTTTGTGTATCCATCACATGTTCACTTTAGTGTATCTATCACTACACTCGCTTTGTGTGTCTATCGCACATGCTTACTCACTCTGTGTATCTATCACACCTCGTTCACTTTTGTGTATCTATCGCACATGCTCGCTAAGATTGCATAATCTTTTTATATCCTAACTGCATGAAATGTAGTTGTTGCTTTGCATTCTTGCTTAAAATTGTTGCGTGTGCGCTTCATTACAGCTTGCTGCTTTGCATGATCATGAGTTACGTTCGACTTTGTGCATATCATTTTGCATCTTGCCCCTTGCCTGCGGGCACATCTTTGTTATCTTGCCTGTTTGTCTAAGTCTTCGGCCTTGTCAAAAATGGGTCGTCTCTGGGATTTGACATTCACTCTCGTCAATTACGACTTTCGAGTTCGGTCAAAGAGGGGCAACTGCAGACACCCCATTTTTGACCGACCTTAAGACTCAGACGTCACCAACTGAGTGCTCTGTGTTGTTGCATATTGTGCTCGTTCTGAGGTTACGGAGTCTCAGCTGCGACCCTTGCCTCCGGACTTCGGGGCTCTTTTGTGCTTTGCCTCGGTTTGTGAACCAGGTCTTGTTTTCTCTGTTTTCTCTTCCCGAAGGGAGGGAGAGGTCTCGTAGACCATCTCTCAGTGGCCGTAGGCTACGTTTCATGGTTGTAGGCCATTTTTCCCGTTTGGAGACCAGTTTCTGATTTTCGGAGCCGTCGGCCGTGTGCCTCGATTCGGGACCGCTTAACTTTCTCCGTTTGCTTCGGTTTTTGGCACACACCTTTTTTCCTCCCTTTAGAGGGACACTGTGGCCCAAGAGACCACCTTCGTGGTCATACGCCACTTTCGGTGCCTAACAGCCTGTTTTCGGGGCCCCGGACTGCGTTTTTTTGCCCCCGAACCCTCGCTTTGCATCCGTCTTGGTCCATTTTTGGTAGGGACCCTATTTTCATTGTTAGGGAGGTGGTAGTATGGTGGGAGGCCTTCTTTTCCCCTTAGAAACCATTTTTCTCTTTTTCTCTCTCCTAAAGCCGATTTTTCTAACAAAAAGCTAGTTTTTCTCACTTTTGAGCCACAACTTCTAGCTTTTCATACCACCATTGTGTTGTGATCACCTAGGAGGCCACCAATATGGGTAGGCCGACCACCTTTTTGAAAGTGACTTTTTTGACCTGGCTGGCCGACCACAAAAAGTGGCTGGCCGACCACCTGAACCTTTTGACCTGGTCGGCCGACCAGGGCAAGTGGTCGGCCGACCACCTGAACTGGTCAGCCAGCTTTCTCCTTTTTTGTCTCATTGAGTTGAAGCTAGCTGTGCCAGCTGGAAGCCTCAGAATGCATCCTCCATACACGTGTATGGAGGATGTTTAAGCTAGCTTTGAAGCTTCCTTAAGAAGCTTTAGAGCCTCTCCTCTATAAAGGAGGGGCTAAGCTTCCATTGCAAGGGTTGAATCCTTTGGTTAAGGCATACATACACCCTCCTCCATAACTCTCCATTCCAAGCTCCAAACCCTAATATTCTTGCACCATTTGCACTACACCTTATAGCCTACCACCTCCACCATCCATACAAGCATCTTGGAGGTCATTTGCAGAGCTTGAGGAGTCACATCCTTGGTCCAGAAGTTGCTAAGGGTCGGCTCTACAAGGGTAAGCCCCTATTTCTCCCATTTTTGCATTATTTTGCTCCATAGTTTAGCCTTATTTGCAAGCATTTTTTGACTTCGACATAAACAAGAAAAAGTCTTGTTTTGATCTTCTAAACATGTTTG
This sequence comes from Camellia sinensis, assembly GCF_055761805.1. Classification (NCBI taxonomy): domain Eukaryota; kingdom Viridiplantae; phylum Streptophyta; class Magnoliopsida; order Ericales; family Theaceae; genus Camellia; species Camellia sinensis. The sequence goes on from NC_138966.1 coordinate 24,662,697, forward strand.
TTTAAGGACTCGTTTCTGTTTGGGGTCATCTTCCCCCTACCATGCTTCATTTCCTCATGTTTTGAGCCTTGCATTTGAGCATTTGCATTGGCCTTGGTTTGGCCTTTTAGCCACTGAAATCCAATGGATTTTCAGTGGCTTAGATGTGTTTTTGAGCTTCAAAATCAGAGAGGGGTGACCCTCTTATCCCTTGTTCTCTTAACTAGCATTGTTGGCCTTCCAAAGGGGCTCCATCTTGCATGTTGTGAAGTCACATTCCAGGCCCTATTTTGTGAGTTTTAAGATCTGCCTTGACTCTGTCCAGAGCCCCTTTGGCCATATTTTATGTCTATGATGCATGTGTAGAACAATCCCATTCAAGGCCTTTCAAAGGGACCTTTCATTGCATGCTTCCTGGACCAATTTTAGGCTCTTTTTGGTGGGTTTTAGGGCTTTCATAACTCATTTCTAGAGGTGGTTTTGACCTTTAATGTGTCCATCATATAGGTGTAGAGTAACCCCTTGCATGGCCTTCCAAAGGAGCTCATCATTTTTGCATGCATTGACTGAGTTTCAGTGGTTATTTGGGCATATTTTGGAATGGCATACATCTGTTTTTGGTTGGTTTAATGAGCTTTCATATGCTTCATATAGTTGTAGAACAACTCATAGTTCACTAGCTTTCTTTGCATGCTTTGTGGGCCCTTGATTTTAGCACTTTTTGGCCATGTCATAAACTGATATTGTGCTTATTTTGAACTTCCCTAGCTCTATTTTTGGGTCTCATGATTGAATGATGTTTGTTTTGCATGCTTGTAGTTCAATGCCCATGCTTAACTTTGAGATTTGAGGTATATTGCATGCATGTGCTGAGGTGTGTTCATGTTTTGAGGCCATTTTACATCACATTTTAGAGTCTATATGAATGCCATATTGCCATGTTTTCATCTCTTTAAGTGTGCTTGAGAGTCGGGCTTGAATGCCTTGTTTACTGACCATTGAATGAGCTTCATTTTCATGCTTGTTGAGCCATCATTTTAGGCCAATTTTCCACTGGTTCAGACTTGCTTAGGGCCTGTTTGGGGTTGGTTTTGCCTTTGGTGCTTTGTTTTGGGTACCTCTAGTGCAACGCACTTCACTAGTTTCAGTACCCGGGCCCCCTAGCTTGCATTGTGTGCCATGTTTGCATGATTCGGGACCATTGAGCATCATATTTCAGAGCTGTAAATTGCATGTTTGTATGCCATCTTTCATCCCTTGCCATGCTTTGGTAGAGTGGTATTTCATGCCTTAGGTTCGGTTCTCGGTATTTGTACATATGTGCACGCATTTCTGTTGTCTCATTTTCATCTAATGGCCACTGATGTGAGTGTGGCTGAGGTCTACTCATGTTGGTGTAAGTCCATCGTGCATTGTGTATGCCATTTTGGTCCATAGCATTGTGTATGCTGAGTTGCATGTTAGAGTATTGTGTGTGCCATGTTACATCGAGCATTGTGTATGCCATTCCATAGCATTGCGTATGCTAGGTTGTATGTTAGTCGCATTGTGTATGCCATCTCATTTGCGTTGTGTTTAGGATAGGAGTTAGCCCAAGCACGGGAAACGAGGGACGTTTTGTACTCCTAGTGACAGAACGTGTCTCAATTTTCGGTCGCCGACACTCCGGATTACCCATGATGGAGTTTAGGTCTTGTTGTGTTTATATGTGCATTCATTTCACATCGAGTCATGCAATTCGACTCCTCGGCCATCATGCATCGAGATGCATGATTGGTGACACGAGGATCGAGGACTACACTCCCTGAAGAGTAGTCATGCATAGATATGTGAAAATACTTTGCTGTGCCCCTTTCTTGCTCTCTGTTGCAGCAAATCAGAAATCAGCAGCCTTCTGGAGCTTCACACAATATTCCGGGATTAAGTATAAACAGAGGCGAATCGGGGCATCGTAATGGATTTCCGCGCCAAGCAACTCAAGCATGCATCTTTCATCATTCGGAATAGAGCCGAGGCGGTCCATAGCTTGCATGCTAATTTACTTGTTTCCTAGTTAAACTGTTAATTAATTAGGGTTTTGTACTTATTCGGACTGTAATTATTATTCGGACTGTATTATTCATTCGGACCCTCCGAGCGAGGGCAATGTTGTAATAAGTGTGCGTGTGTGTGATGTATGTCTTCCAACCCCACGTCTTTCTCCCTTTTATTTACCCGCTTATGATGGTTAGATTATGGCATGTTTCAATTAGCATACTTATGCTTGCATGTTTGCAACATTCATCTGCTTTGCATGCACCGGGCTCGGCGCATCATACTAACTGCATTTGTATTTCAATTCCAAATTGAATACGTGTTAGCTGTAGCATCATCATATGCCATGTTTAGAATAGCCGAGCCTATTGTAGTTGCATTTTTACATGTGTTGCATTAGGCATTTCTGTATAGTTAGGATCATGCATGGATTTCTAACATAGCTTCTGTTTTGGCTTGGAGTACTTGGTAAGTGTTTATGCTTTAGCATCCTTGCATGTGTGTGAGTGACTGCCATGATAGCATGCTTACCATGAGGCTATTTGCTTACGTGATATACCTGCCTGAATGCCTGTGGGTGAAGGTTGAGTTTTTTGGATTGGAACAACTCATCGACTGCGAGTTTTAAGCCCACGAGATAGTGGCAAAACCATGTTTTCTAAACCCACCTGAGGGTGGCAAATCCACATTTTAGCCTACTTGCGAGTAGCAAACCGTTTTCAAAACAAACATGAGATGTTTCGTTTCAATTCAGACGATCCAGTCTATACTTGTATGCTGTACGCATCACATAGTAAATCTAGGCTAATAACCGAAATAAGAACACATAATGTTTTCAAAACTAGATATCATGGTTAGTAGAGGCCGATCTTTGATCGGGCGAGCGGGGGTGCTCACGAAGTGACCTTCCCCAATCGTACCCAAGTTCCCGAGCCGAGGCAACGAGTCAGGCTTTCCTAAATTTCCCCAAAAATAAAATATTTAGGTGGCGACTCTGTATCTGGCAAAGCAGTCCATGTTTGGCACTTCTTTCAAAAAAATCTATTTTCAAAAACGATTTGCCGGATTTGGACTCTTTGATGATTCATCGGTCTTGCATTGCACTTTGCGAGATTAGATATAGGACCGTGACATTTGAGTCTTGAACTGTAGTGAGACCAAATGAACAGAACGGGGGATTTCCTCCCGGGGCGTTCGGGGACGTCTACAGTCACTCATGTACATATTTGCCATAAAAAATACTAGCAATTAGAATCAATTAGACCAATTTAAGACAAATTCAAAATTTTTAGAGTCAAAATTGACACAATTGAAATTACAATAACCAAAATGATATGAGAACCAAAACATGGGGATTAGCAGTATAATATGCCCTTCTAAAAAAAAAAAATTATAAAAGTTTTGGTGTCTAGCAATAACCAAATATAATATACACAAATATAAGACAATGCAAATATATATATATATATATATTTTTTATCTCACATTTGTATATTATGTATTCGATTCCCTATGTACATATAGCACAACTGATTTTTTTATTGTGTTTGTTTTTTTGGTTATATCTTAGACCATTTGTAAGAAAAAGCCAAAAATCAACTCGCATATCATATTTTTTAAATAGCAAATATGTAAAATATTTCAATTCATTAGCTTAACTAAAACTACATTAAATAAAATTTTATGGTTAATACTTTTTTATGATTTTTTTTTTAAATTGTATTCTAAATTAAAATTATTTTAATATGACGAATGTTGAAGTCAATTTTGAAGCAAACAGACACATCAAATTGGACTAGAACACATGGACCAACTCATCTTGGGGAAACAATCTAACCATCATCATCTTAAAGAAGATTAAGCATTTCTAAAGAGAGGAGGATGTGTATACATATCTGAGAGGGAGTTTTTATGTGCATTAGGGCCGAGCTAGGCCAAGGCGTGGTAATGGGCCGTTCTGTGGGCCGCAGTAAAAAGGGCTGAGTGAAAGGACCTTGCAGTTAGCTCGGTCCAAATATGGTTACAGTCACCACGGTCGGAGTGATAATTAGCTCGGTCATAGTATTTGGAACCGAGGTATTTGGGCTTCTAATAGTGAACCTTGCTCTTGTTAGCTCGGTCAAAACTTACTATAGTTAGCTCAGTCTCAGCAGGCAACCAAGATGCAGGTGAACAAAAACCGAGCTATGTGTTGTATGTGAAGGTGCTGGATTGAGTATGACAAAGAGATATTGTTAGCTCGGTTATATTGTCATCCCACCGAGGTAAAACCATCTCATTTGGTTTAAGCAGTGAGGGGCGTGTTGAAGGATAAGTATTATCTTTCAGGAGTGTGATTCCTAGGAGGATTCTACATGGAGGAATAAGAGTCCTACTAGGATTGTGTCAGGCAAAAACTACAAAAGCTCACAATATAACCTATGTACAGGTAACACAACTTTGATTCTCGAATACACAGAGCTTTTGTCTATTTGTCTATTTTGCTGACTTAGGCATCGGAGAGGTATCCGGCACACACCCGCCGGCTAGCTCACGTTTGTGTTTTCAGGGAGTAAAGCGACGACATTTGGAGGAGTGCAGACTTGATCAACAGGATTATACGAGAAGATAATTTCGTGCTCGTACAATTGGCGCCGTCTATGGGAATTCCAGAAAGAACAAAACCTCTTGATCAAGTTTTTCCTCTCTAATTGGAAGCAATGGCGCACAATAAAGATTTGACGCAGTTCGCTATCGACGGACAAACCCCAGAGGAGGGTGGGAGGCGCGAAGGTTTGCCTTCTATCCCTCCCATGGTGGATTTAAAACTCCAGCGACAGAACCCCCGGAGGGATGCAAGGGGGAGGAGGGCTAACAACCCCCATCGCTCTCAAAGTCCTGAAAGACAGAGGCAGAGGATGGACCCTCAAGTTCTGGAGGATCGCGTGAAGGAACAAGACGAGTTAATAAGGAAGATGGTGGCAGACATGGAGTCAACGAAGTGCCAAATAAAAGGGAAATGGGTGGCGACAGGAGAGGGGCGCAAAGGCAACACGCCTCCTCGCCACTCGGAAGATCGTGGTAGGCATACCACACCATCGCAAGCAGAAAATAGGAGTCTTAGAATAGGCGACATGCAATCACGGACTTCCAAGACTCGTTACTTCAGGTCTAAGAGGACGAGAACTGAGAGGTCGTGTACTAAGGGAAGCACCTATAGGCCCTCGCACACGCACCAGACGTCATCTAGGCACACGGAGTTGCCTAGATCATCTGACTTACGAATTGTGCTTGAAGAAAGGGCCCGATGGAAGGAGGATACTAGGGCACGTGACCCGCGCATAGTTTCAATCCTTCAGCGGCTAGCCCCTCGGACGCATGAAAGCGTCAAGGTAGGAATGCCAATGTCGTGCCTTGCTTACTAACCAGCGGACAAAGTATTAGCAAGGTTACAAAGCTCGCCGTTCATTCCGGCAATAGAGAACGCACCGCTACCTTCAGGCTTCCACTAGCCCAAATTTACTACTTATGAGGGGAAGACGGACCCCTACATGCACTTGATCCACTTTCGCTAGGTTATGGCAGTATACCGGTGGAATGAGGCCTTGATGTGTATTATGTTCCCATCCAGCCTTGGTGACCTAGGTCTAACTTGGTTCGAAAGGCTACCAGAAGGCAGCATCGCCTCCTGGGCACAATTGGCAGAGGCGTTCATAACGAGGTTCAGAACGAACACCAAGACACTACTGGAGATCGACCAGCTACTCTCCATTGACATGGGCGACAAGGAGACGTTGAGATCCTACAACAGTCGTTACTGGGAAACCTTTAACCAGATTGGGGATTGCCCTATAAACCTTGCCATAGCACAATACAAACGGGGCCTGCCAGCCGGTAATAAATTGAAGAACTCAATTACAATGACGTCACCCCTCATAATGGAGGCCTTAATGGAGAGAGTGCACCAACATATTCGCGTGGAGGAAGACAGTGCCTGTGCTAAAGCGAAATCTGGCACAACATCAATACCAGATAAAAAGACTTCAGCAAAAGTCAATACGGTAGAACAACCAAGCAGGAATGGGTGAGGCAGGCGGGCTAACAGAGAAGACCCAGACAAAAGGAGGTTAAGAGTTCACACAGCCATTGCTACAGTGTTCAAAAAACCAATCTATCGAATCCCAAGTGAGATACGTGACGAACCTTTTGTCCGATGACCAGCTAAGTTGGGAGAAACACAAAAGGACTATGACGAGAGGTCCCGGTGCACTTTCTATGATAAAAAGGGGCACCGCACTAAAAATTGCATGCTGTTAAGGCAGCATTTGGAGGAGTTAGTGGTAGCTGGGCACCTGAACCAGTACATAGAAGGAGGGACGCAGCTAGCCCCCTAGAACCATAACAACCCAAATGGGATGCCGGTCGACGCTACACCTCAAGGCGTAATTAATGTAATACATGGGGTATTCGAACCTGAACGGGTATGTGAGCTCAGGGGAATGATCAAAAAGGCTGAGCATTTAAGGGAGGTATTAAGTGCACAACCTGCCGTCAAAAAGAGGAGAACAGAGGCCACAAATGTCATATCTTTTTCAGACAAAGATTTAGCAAGGATATACTGCCCTCACAATGATGCATTGGTTGTCACTCTACGCGTCAAGAATTTCGACATCAAGCGGATTTTGATTGACCAAGGAAGCTCATGTGAGATAATGTATTACGAAACCTTCAAACAACTGAAACTAGAGGACAAAGACATGGCACCTACAACATCTCCCCTAATTGGATTCAACTCAATGCCAAAGTGCCTAATGGGCAAGATAATCCTCCCAGTTAAGGCAGGAACCATGACGAAACAGGTGAAATTCTGGGTATTGAAAGTCCCTTCCACTTACAATATAATTTTGGAAAGGACATGGTTGCATGCCATGCGATCGGTAGCGTCAACCTACCATTAAGTATTGCGGTTCCCCAACGAAGCCGGAGTAATTGAAGAGGTCTTTGGAGACCAAATTATGTCAAAACAGTGCTTTGTCACAGTAAATGGCAGCTGCGCAGCAAAAGGGTTTGTACAGATGGTCGAAGAGCCAAAAAGTAATGAACTATTTGCGAATGTCGGCAAGGCAGCTAATCAGAAGGCAGTGGAAGACTTGGTACAGGTAAGGATAGATGAAAAAGACCAGAAAATTTCTTTTTGCTCGGCTCGTCTTTGTCCAGCACCGAGAGAATAGAGGTCATGGAATTTTTAACCTCTAACATCGAAGTGTTTGCCTGGACACCGTATGACACACCTGGCACTGACCCAAACTTCATCTATCACTAACTGAACGTCCATCCAACTGCCAGACTAGTTATACAGCGCACTCACAGATCAGCACTCCACCATGCCGAGATAGTGGCGGAAGAAGTGAAAAACTTGCTGGAGGCAGGTGCTATCAGAGAAGTGCACTATCTCAAGTAGATCTCCAATACTGTAGTAGTGCTAAAGAAGAACGAAAAATGGCGTGTCTGCGTAGACTACAAAACAGTCAACAAGGCATGCCCAAAGGACAGTTTTTCCCTACCACGGATAGACCAACTGGTAGACCTGACGGCAGGTCACAATCGACTTAGCTTCCTTGATGCGTACAGGGGTTACCATCAGATCGCTATGTATGAACCAGATCGGGAGGTCACATCATTTACAACGCCTAGAGGATAGTATTGTTACAAGGTCATGCCCTTTAGCCTAAAAAACGCAGGGGCAACATTCTAACGGATGGTTACCAAGATATTTGAGCCATTATTAGGCAGAACAATGGAGGCTTACATAGATGACATGGTAGTCAAAAGCAAGGATGAGAAGGACCATCTCAGGGACCTAGGTGAGATGTTCCAGATTCTAAAAAAGAACAAGTTGTGCCTAAATCCATCCAAGTGTGCATTCCGCGTAGGATCGGGCAAATTCCTAGGCTTTCTGGTGACTAACCGAGGTATAGAAGCATACCCTTCCCAGATCAAAGCAATTCAGGATCTTAAGAGGCCCAACACTGTCAAGGAGGTGTAGCATCTCACTGGCCTAGCAGCCGTGCTCAACCGGTTCATAAGTCGGTCGTCAGACAGATGTCGACCATTCTTCCAAGCATTAAAGGCCAAGTTTGAGTGGGATGAAGAATGCGACCGCGTCCTAGAAAGCCTGAAAGAGTACATGTCCTCTCCACCATTGCTAGCAACCCCAATACCTGGAGAAAAGCTCTTTTTGTACTTGGCAGTTTCACAACACGCAGTTAACGCAGTGTTGGTCAGAGCGGAAAGAATCCAACACCTACCCATCTTTTATGTTAGCAAGACCTTGCTGGGTGCGAAAACCAGGTACTTATCATTGGAAAAACTGGCCTTAGCCTTGATGATGGCCTCTAGGAAGCTGTCGCATTACTTCCACGTCCACACCATAATCGTCCTAACTGCTTTTCCCTTAAAAGCCTTGTTTGAAAGGGCGAACTTTTCTGGGCGAATCTTGAAATGGGCAGTGAAATTGGGACAATTCGATATCAAGTTTCAACCCAGAACCACAATAAAGAGCCCAAGCTTTAGCAGACTTTATGGCGGAGTTCACACCAGGAAGTCATCACATCTGCCCAGTTGACTTGACTGGTACAACCGAAACAGAGACGAAAAGTGTCGCAGGAAATGCGCAACCCCTAATACAAGATACCCAACCCCATTGCAAAACACACAGGCTTGAGGATCAGAAGGAAGGAATAAGCCATGCCATTCCTAGTGAGGACTCATCAGCAAGTAAAGCTTGGAGCAGACAGATAGTGAAGAGCAAACCCCAATAGTGGGCATAGACTTGGAAGAAAACATCAACAACACTCATGATCCCAAGACATCATCCGACCCCTCCACTTGCTGGAAGCTATTCGTTGGAGAGATGTGGAAGCTCTTCGTGAATGGAGCATCCAATAGGCATGGTGCAAGACTTGGCATAGTCCTCATCTCACCAGATGGCCTAATAGTGGAACAAGCAGTCAACCTTGGCTTCCCAGCATCAAACAATAAGGCGGAGTATGAAGCACTCTTAGCAAGCCTAAAATCAGCACTCTTCATGCAGGCCACCGAGCTAATGGTTTGTAGTGACTTCCACCTGGTAGTAAACCAGATTTCAAGCGACTACGAAGCAAAAGATGAGAGGATAGCAAAGTATCAAGAGTTAGTCAGAAGGGAAATCATGAAATTCGAAGTGGTGTGAATAGAGCAGATCGACCGGGAAGAAAACAACAGAGCAGACGAACTAGCAGGCTTTGCTTCAATGGCAGATACATCCATTCCACATCCATTACTGATCGACTTCCTACCAAGACCAAGCATTGAAGAACCCGAAGTAACTGAGGTATGCTGCACCGAACTAGGCCCTTCATGGATAGATCCCATTATAGTATTCTTAAAAGACGGCGTCTTACCTGAAGAGAAGAAAGAAGCCAACAAGATCAGAGCAAAGTCACAGCGATTTTGGCTCTCCCCATCAATGGCCTTGTACAAAAAATCCTTCACAGGACCTTACTTGAAATGTGTCAATCCTAGCAAGGTCGAGGCATTCTTGTTCGAGATACACAAAGGCGTATGCGGAAGCCACCAAGGGGGAAGATCATTAGCCTACAGAGCAATTTCGCAAGGATATTGGTGGCCTTACATGCAAGCAGATTCAGAGAAGTATGTCAAGAAGTGCAAGAAATGTCAGAAGTTCGCATACCAAATACGTCATTAACTAGCCCATGGCCCTTCACAATGTGGGGCTTGGACATAGTAGGACCACTTCCAACGGCGCTCGGCAACAGAAAGTTCTTTCTTGCAGCAACAGACTACTTTACAAAATGCGTGGAAGCAAAAGCACTCGCCTCAATAAAAGAGAAAGATGTGCAGAAGTTCTTCTGGCAAAATATCATCACTCGGTTCGGCATACCCAAGGCTCTAATATCAGACAACGACACTCAGTTCGATGGCAAAATTTTTAGAGGCTTTTGTGAGGAGTACAAGATAGAATTCTACAATTCTACACCAGCATACCCCCAAGCAAATGGCCAGGCGGAAGCATCAAACAAAGTCGTCTTAGATGGATTGAAGAAAATGCTGGAGAAAGTAAAAGGCAAGTGGGCTAAGGAGCTCCCTCATGTTTTATGGACTTACCGTATCATACCTCGGCGGTCTACTGGAGAAACACCTTTTTCCTTGGCCTATGGCATGGAAGTAGTAATCCCACTGGAAGTTGGCCTCCCCACTATTAAAAGTGAAAATTTTGACCCAGACTTAAATGGAGAAGCCATAGCATTGGAGCCCAACCTTGCAGAAGAGAGAAGAGAAAGAGCACTGGTTCACATCGCCTCATACCAGCAAGAGTTATCCAGAAAATATAACAAGACAGTACATCCGAGGCAATTCAAGATTGGAGATTGGGTGCTGCGCAAAGTAATGGGAAATACTCTTGTACCCGGAGATGGCAAGTTAGAGCCTAATTGAGAAGGTCCATACAAAGTGGTTGGCTTAGCAGGAAAAGGGGCATACCACTTGGAAGATAGAGACAGCAATGCCATTCCTAGACCATCGAACACTGCCAATCTCAAACTATTTTATTTTTAGCTTTTCTTTAAACATACTTGTAGTTTTTCTTTTTTCAATAAAACAAGTAGTTTTCTTTTCAGCATAATTGTTTTCTTCTGTAAAAATAGTCTTAGTGAGCTAGGGGCAATGAAAACAGAGTTGGCAGGAATAACCAACACTTAGCTCTAAGTTGACAAGAATAACCAACTTTGAGCTCTCTTCAGCCAAGATCAGGATCTAGGCTGAAGAAGTTTGGCAGGAATAACCAAACACTTTGGCTCTAAGTTGGCAGGAATAACTAACTTTGAGCTCTCTTCAGCCAAGATCAGAATCTAGGCTAAAGAAGGTTGGCAGGAATAACCAACACTTAGCTCTAAGTTGGCAGGAATAACCAATTTTAAGCTCTCTTCAGCCAAGATCAGGATCTAGACTGAAGAAGTTTGACACGAATAACCAAACAGTTTGACTCTAAGTTGCTAGGAATAACCAACTTTGAGCTCTCTTCAGCCAAGATCAGGATCTAGGCTGAAGAAGTTTGGCAGGAATAACCAAACACTTTGGCTCTAAGTTGGCAGGAATAACCGACTTTGAGCTCTCTTCAGTCAAGATCAGGATCTAGGCTGAAGAAATTTGGCAGGAATAACCAAACACTTTGACTCTAAGTTGGCAGAAGTAACCAACTTTGAGCTCTCTTCAGCCAAGATCAGAATCTAGGCTGAAGAAGGTTGACTGGAAAAACCAACACTTATCTCTCTTTAGCCGAGGTCAGGATCTAGGCTGAAAAGTGGTTGGCTGGAATAACTAACTTTTAGTACTCTTCAACCAAGATTAGGATCTGGGCTGAAGAGTGGTTGGCTGGAATAACCAACTTTTAGTACTCTTCAACCAAGATAAGGATCTGGGCTAAAGAGTGGTTGGCTAGAATACCCAACTTTTAGTACTCTTCAGCTGAGATAAGGATCCAGACTGAAGAGTGGTTGGCCGAAATAACCAACTTTTAGTACTCTTCAACCGAGATAAGGATCTAGGCTGAAGAGTAGTTGGCTGGAATAATTAACTTTTGGTACTCTTCAACCGAGATAAGGATCTAGGCTGAAGAGGTTGGCAGGTATGACCAAATAGATTACAAGGTTAAGACCAAGATAGGTATCTCGGCCAGAAAATATTATACTTCACGCAAATCATAGTAGAAAATAAATGCAAGCATAGAGTAAACTGAACAAACAGTTGAGGAAAACAAAAGAAGATTTCATTCAAAATTCAAGTCAAAGTTACAAGAAGTGGGACTTTAGCCCCGGTTACACATTCTTTCCAAGAGTAAAAAGAAGAAAATACAGGATCAAGTAAAAAGGTTGTTGAGATCCGCATCCAGATTAACTCGAAGCCCGGTTTCAGCAGGTAGCTCAGTCACATTTTCAACCATGTCTTCCACCGGTGGCTCTACCCGAGCTGACTAGACAACGGGATCATTGGCGACAACCGGGGCATTATTGGGTTCTGGGGACTCTTCTTCTTCCTCAACTTGAAGAAATTTTTGCTGAATAGCGTTAGCATACTCCACCATATAGCTCGAGATGAAGTGAGGAGGGGGATTCTAGAATACCTCGGTTTCTTCCCCTTGACCGAGCTTAAGGACGGCTGCCTTCCACCCACACTTGAAGAAGATGTCTTTGGTAGTTTCTCACTGCAAGACGTATGTGGCTTCGCCCTCCTTATAACCGTGATTTTTCGCGTCCTCCATCCTCTTCTTAAGCTCGGTTATCTCGGCGTTCTTTTTCTTCTCGACCTTACCCAGCTTACACAAATAGCGGTCCTTCAGCTCGATCAATGCCTTTTGTTTGTCCGCATCTGCCGAATCTACTAGCCCGGTGAGTCGGGCGACTTCTGATTGAAGCTCAGCCGTTTTTTGTTTGGCTTCGTTTAGCTCGGCCGTTTTGCTATCGGCCTCAGCCACGGCCAGCCTTGTCGTCTTGCGCAGTTCCAACACACACTTATGTGCAATGTGGTTTTTCTGCATGGCCTGCCAGAGGGCGGTAAGCAATTTTGAGTGAAAACCGAGCAAATAGATGTCCAAAATTGAAAAACAAAGGAAAAAGTACTCACCAACACCATTGATTTGGTGGCCGAGCGGATGGCTTTCAGCTCGGTGAGATGGTCATGGTGTTCTATGTCAGGGGGCAAGCACACGCTCTTAGCCAGGTTGAAAGCGAGCGTATGGTCTTTGTTTGCCACCACTGAATCTGTGTCTCTTATGGCTTGGTTCCTGTATGATAATTTCGGGGCCCATTCAGAGGAGCTAGCCCGGTCAGAACGCTCAAGCTCTGGGCTTGGCGAAGTAATTTGTGGAAACACGGTTTCATCCTCGTCAACAAGGCGTGGTTCGGTTGTGGAAGTCCAAGCGCACTTGCTTGGCCGGGATGATGAAGGCTGGGCGGTTGGAAAGGCTACCACGACCTCTTGTGTTTGGCCGACTTGTGGTACCTCGGCTTGATTTGTTTCGGTGATGAGGGCCCTAACTGCTCTCTTCTTGGCCATTTCTTGTTCCGCTGTTAATGGGATCAGATTGATTTGAGGTAGTGTTGGATCTGGTTCTGGAGAGGGTTCTAGAAGGAAGTCTGTCACCCTAATCTTCCTTCTACTGCTATATCTGTATGTCGGCTCAAAATTAAGTAGCTCGGCCCAACCTCGATCGCGATATCTTAGTGCGGCGCGGAGTGCGTCAAGATTGGGGTAACTGTACTGCAACTTTAATTGGTTCAAATCTGCATAAAGGAAAAGGCAACGGTTAGTACGGCGCAAAACTTATAAACAGTAAAGAGCGCACAAAGCTAAGCCGAGGTATTCATACCGGCTACTCCCTTATTCCATTTAATTCGGTAGCCCGGTATCTGGGCTTCCTGGTTTTCGAAATTGCCCAAGACCCAGAAAAAGTCATCGTCATTTACATCTTTATCTGGGGTGTTTTTTATTATTTTCTCTCAGCGGCGTCTTATTCTTAAGTTGTATACCCAGCCGTCTTCGTTTTGGCCTAATGAGTGTTGGTGAAATAACTCGGCTAGACCGAGGTTGAGGCCAAGCCGGTGATTTAGCTCGGTTATGCCATTTATTATTCGGTAAGAATTGGTGCTGAGTTGGGTTGGGCATATTCTAGTCTGCTTTAGGAATTCACAGAGGAGTGGTTGTACAGGGAATCAGAGTCCGGCTTCTACAATAGAAAGGACGGTGAAGGGACCAAAGCCCTGATTTTCCCACGGAGTTGTATCTAGCTCGGCCAGGGAAAGATGGACGTCATCTGGAATTTGGTAATCCTTTCGGAACTCGGTTATGGCCCTTGGAGAGTTCACTAAAAATTGATACTTCCCCATATGGACTTAAATTATGTATAATTTAGCTCGGAGTGCTAGCTCGATGTTGAGATGACCTTCAGTATCTCGGTTGAGCGTGCAAAGGTGTGTCTGGCCAACCTAGTCAGTCTGCAAAGTGGAGATTAAAAGTGTTAAGCCCAGATTGTTGGACTGTGCTAAAAGAAACAACGACAAAATAAATGGAATCCTAGCTCAGCTACGTGGGATACTATCCGTTTTTAGCTCGGTTGGAGCGAAGGACTTTAGCTCGGTTAAGTGGAACGAGGGGTTCGTAGCCCGGTTAAAGCTTAGGGTGCAGTATTCTTGGTTCGGTTTTGACTAAGTCAGAGAGCTGGTTTGGCCCCAAGTTTTAGCTCGATTGTTGGTTAAGGCTTTCTAGTTCGGTAGTGCGCACACCTAGTACAATTCCTTGGCTCGGATAAATGAAACAGGAGGTTCTTAGACCAATTGAAACTTATCTAGTTCGGCTGGGTGCACACCTTAAATACAACTAGGTTGCTAGTTCGGTTGACATATTATTTTGGATCAAAAGCGTCATTTCTCAGATTGGTGGTGAATCCAATGGGTCTATTACATGGTTTTTGGAACAAAGTGGTTATTTCCCCTGGAAACTACAAGAAAGTGTTTTTGAAAAACATATATACTATCCTATGTATTACAATACAATGCGAAATGAACAAAAAAGAAAAAGATTTGAGCCATGTACCAGTTCAAAATGAAGCAATTGAAGATGAAAACAATACCAGCAGAAACACGAGGTTGGCAGGTGCTAGGGTTACAAGAATGAAGACTCAAAGGGAAAGAGAGAGGGAAGATGAATAGTGATGTGTTTTGTTCGAAAGATAGGGTTTTGTTTTGTGTAAGGCATGAGTTTGGGCGGGATTGTTCAAATTTTGTGAGGTACGAGGGCGGCTATGGTAGCTGTAGTTAACCAATAAAGACTTGCCACGTGTCCAAGAGAATCGTAAGTGATTTAGTTTTGCAGCGATTGAAAAGACGTTTTTTGACCGAACCAATCGGTAGCCCGGTGATAACTTAGCTCGGTTGAAAGTCTAAGGTTTTTAGCTCGACTGGTAACAGGTAATCCCAATCATGCTACACAGATGGAATTAAGGGGCAATTGAGAGGGAGTTTTTATGTGCATTAGGGCCGAGCTAGGCCAAGGCGTGGTAATGGGCCATTCTGTGGGCCGCGGTAAAAAGGGCTGAGTGAAAGGACGTTGCAGTTAGCTCGGTCCAAATATGGTTACAGTCACCACGGTCGGAGTGGTAATTAGCTCGGTCATAGTATTTGGAACCGAGGTATTTGAGCTTCTAATAGTGAACCTTGCTCTTGTTAGCTCAGTCAAAACTTACTATAGTTAGCTCGGTCTCAGCAGGCAACCAAGATGCAGGTGAACAAAAGCTGAGCTATGTGTTGCATGTAAAGGTGCTGGATTGAGCATGACAAAGAGATATTGTTAGCTCGATTATATTGTCATCCCACCGAGCTACAACCATCTCAAGCAGTGGGGGGGGTGTTGAAGAATAAGCATTATCTTTCAGGAGTGTGATTCCTAGGAGGATTCTACATGGAGGAATAAGAGTCCTATTAGGATTATGCCAGGCAAAAACTACAAAAGCTCACAACATAACCTATGTACAAGTAACACAACTTTAATTCTCGAATATACAGAGTTTTTGTCTATTTGTCTATTTTGCTGACTTAGGCATCGTAGAGGTATCCGGCACACACCCGCCGGCTAGCTCACGTTTGTGTTTTCAGGGAGTAAAGCGACGACGTTCGGAGGAGCGCCGATTTGATCAACAGGATTATACGAGAAGATAATTTCATGCTCGTACATAAAATAAAATTTTATGGTTAATATTTTTTTATGAATTTTTTTAAAATTGCATTCTAAATTGAAATTATTTTAATATGAGGAATGTTAAAGTCAATTTTGAAGCAAGCAGACACATCAGATTGGACCAGAAGACATGGACCAACTCATCTCGGGGAAACAATCAAACCATCATCATCTTAAAGAAGATAAAGCATTTCTAAAGAGAGGAGGATGTGTGTACATAACTTTTGGCAGGTTAAAGAAGCAACAGGACTAAAGCCCTACAAGTTTTTAAATAAAACGATAAAATAAATAAATAAATAAATAAATAAAACAATTATATTGATGTTGACATCACCTAATTTGTTTTCTCCAAAAATGCATCAAAAATTTGATAACCATTATAATCTGTTTCAATTCTCTTTAACTATATCAAATAAATATTATAAATATCAAATTTAATTACAAATTACGTACACGTAATGCGTGCCCACGTATAGTATATTAAAGGGCTACACTATTTGGTGTAGATTGGAGTTCTTTGAATTTTCATACTTAAAATATCATTTAAAAAATTAGCTAATTTACTTATTGAAACGCATTAAACTTTCTAATTTGAAGGATAAATATGCAAACCAATGTTTTAACAACTTCACTAAACTTAAAAACCACTGTGCAATTTCTCTGTAGCATACAATATCTATATTTAAAAAAAAAAAAAATACTCTAACAATTATTAGCAGTTTGTGTTGGAAAATAGAGGTTTAGATGCTACAAAATAATTTGAAATAAAATAAGCAAATAAAATACTGTAAAAAACACTATCGACAGAGCTATGTAGTTACTGTCCTTAAGAATAGCTCACGCTCCTCTAAGTATGTAACCTGGTGCAACAACTTAATATCGATTTTTCACATCACAAGTGTGCACTCACAATGCGAAGGTGGTAAAGAACGTCATTTTAATCGACCCAATTACCAAACTAATACTATAGTCTTGTAAAAGATGAAAGACAACTTGTAATGAGAAATAAACTATTTTTCTCGAATCCGTGAGTATATCAAATGGTAATGCCAAATGTGACAAAGAAAAATGGGAATAGCTTCTATCAAGTCATTGGTGGGCCCGGTTTCGGGCCTATTTCGATAATTCAAACCGTTCAATGTGTAGAACTCGTCGAGTGCATCATGTCTGTAAAAAAATATATTGATTAGATATCGATAAGCACTTGATCAAATTGCATATTTTTTGCGTTTATTTTTAAAATCATAATTACCGTTCAAACAAATGCAATCTGATCAAGTAACTATTAATGTCCGATCAACGTGATTTTTTGCAGAGACGATGTACTCAACAAGATTTACATATTGCTGTTTGGATTATTAAGATAGGCCTAGAGTCTGCCTAGCGCGTCCTAACAACACCGTCCAGTCCGATTCCACAAACTAGAGAAAGGTTGATGTCAAGAAGGATATATTTGCCCATGGGATTGGATTATCTCAAGTTGGCCATCCAACTTAAGTAAGAGTTATAGTTTGGTGGGCTCATTTTGGGGCCAATCCCTCTTATTCGGACCATTTACTTTTTAAGACTCGTTGAATAAAATATTAATGCAATAAAGTAAAATGATCGGATATCGATAACTATATGTTTAAATAAAAATAGACTATATTTATAATTTCAAGAATAACATCTATTTTTTGTAGTACAAATATGATTCAAATATATAGTTACCGATATCCAATCATTTTAATTTTTAACATGAATATTTTACCTAATGAGTTTTAAAATGTGAATAGTTCAAATCACTGAGATTGGTCCCAAAATAAGTCTATTAAGCCCAAATACTCTTTCAAGTTGAGATGATCAACTTGAGAGAATCCAAACTCCTTACACATATAAGAAGGTTTGCAATTAAAGTGATCTTTAATGAAAACAATAAATACTTGAGTAATATATAGATATTATGGGGGTGTTTGGTTCATATGAGCTGCTTATGTCTTATTTTAATTTGGGAGTTTGGATCAGATTGTTTGGTATAATTTCTGTTTACTAGGCAAAAATAACTTAAATAAGTTCTAAAAAAAAAAAAAAACTAATTATCTGGAAATTGTAGAGGGGGTGATTTTAGTTTGTGTTTTTTAAATTATAAGCTTTTTAACTTATAATAAATTACACCAAATAGGCCTTATATCTTATTCAAGACTAACAGCTAAATATGATTTTCACTTGAACAAAATTAATTATAAAATTTATAATTGAAATTAAATTAATTTTGTTTTAACAAAAAATACAATAGTTTCTACTATTAAAGCTATCACATTGTTTAGTTTCCCTAATTTGTGATATTTATTAATAAACAGATTAAGAACATAAAAATTGAATCTTGGAAGGAGTTGGATTATTTTGGTCAATGAAGTAGCGTTGTTTCTCTGCTACACCACATTTTTTAAATCAAAAGACTTATGAAATTTTCAAATTGAAATAAATTAAGTTTGATCAATAGAATCGGTAAATTTCCTTATTCTTCTTATTATTACGATGATTATTATTATTTTGTGGGCTACGCATTGAATTTTTACATGGGCTACATTTAAACAAATTGCATGTTCAAGCCTTTAAATTTTTTCCTGGGCCTTTCTGGGACCAACTTTTGGGCCATGAAGCTTAAATTGAAGAAGAAACTTTACTGAATCTTTTGAAGGTCTTTAAAAGCAAAATTATTGGCTTTAAATTGGTGACCTTAAAAAGATGAAAAATATTTGCAAACAAAAATTTCACAAGTGGCTGACGACACTTAGGTGTGAAGAGGAGTGAGATTTCATATTCAATTTTATGAAAAGACAATGACTTGTGTTGTAATTTAATTACAAACATATTAATTGTTATTTTATGTAAATAAAAAAATAAAAAAAATATGGCAGTAGTATTTTGAAAATTATAAATCATTTTTTGTGGACCTTTTGATTATGCACACTTGCTATCTTATTTTGTACAAATTTTCTATACAATTTATTTATTTATTTATATATCATTATTTTAAGAAATTAAAATTGGGTCTTTCATGACTCACAATTTCAGATCTTAAAAAAGATCCAATTGCTGGTTATTATATTTTGGTTGCTCAGCCAAAAGTCCAAAATAACATTTTCTTTGGTCAAAGATTCGGGAAATTTTATTTTCACACACCACATTATTTCTATGCACATCATTTCTCACTCAACTCACTTAGTAATTTGATTTTTGAGTATTTATCTCAATCCACACGCCCTATATTCCAAATATACCCATTTAATAAAAAATGTGCACACACCCTTATCTTCTTCATCTTCCAAACTCTAACCCTAACCAGCAACCACCTCGCCAGCAGTGACGCAACACCTTTGTTACCACCTCCTTTTCACTTCCGGTCGCCATTCCCACCTACAAACTCACCCAACGTACACACCAAATTTGAACCTCCATTAAAATTGTGTTTCAGATTTTGAAATTTCGATAAACTTCCATTGAAGGACTTCCATAGAAAACCTCCATTTTGAAATTTGTTACTAGTTTTTTCTGTTTCTTGCAAAAAATTAATAAACATATATTTTTCTGTTTCGTTCATTAGTACAATATTGAACTAATATGTAAGGTTCAGAAGTACATTGTCGAACCAATGTGTTTGGATGTTGAAGGTCGAACCAATATGTTTTGTTTGGATGTTGATGGTTGAACCAAATTCATTGGTTCGATGGTTAATTTCCGAATGGAGGCAATTCTTTTGATACTAGTAGTCTGAATGGTAAGAAAATGAGTATTTTTCCCAGATCTAGGTTCCATGATGCCTGCTATGGTGGAGAAAGTTGTGTGAGGGTGGTGTGATGGTGAGGTAGTAATGGGATGAAGATATTACCATGTTTAGGATTAGGGTTTAAAGGTGGTGGGTAGTGGTCGGCAATAGCTGCTGGTAGTAGGTAATGGCTAAGGTTTTGATTGAGGGTTAGGGTTTTGATTGAAGGAGAAATTGGTATTTTGGTAGTTTCATTTTAGGACAAAAATGTAATAAATTTTTTTTTATTAAGTGTGTTGATAGAAAGTAAATGGGGTGTACATAGAATTTTTTCAAAGATTCAGGCGCATAAATCATTTGTCCATAAGAACAGACTGAAACAAAATGACCAAAATACTTATTTATATAATAATAATAATAATAATAATAATAATAATCAAACCCTACATCTCTCTCATCTCTCTCTTCTCTCTCTTCGTGATCTAAACCTTAGGTGCGCCATTATTCGCCATCACCGCCGTCCTCCCTCTTTCTCTTGATCAGATCGGAGAGGTCCTTTCTGCCGCCGGCTGTAGATCCAACAACAATTGTCATCGGCTTCTCGAGGACGATGACGATCTCGCCATCCCTTATTCCTCTTCCATCCCGTTGCCGCCACCGAAACCCTACCTTTGTTGTGCTCCTCTCCTCTTCTCCAATTGACGTTTCGTTGCCATATCTCGCAACAAGGTCATGAGCTCTTTGCACGCCGGTCTCGATGGTAAAGAGGACGCTAGTCTCGATGGTAATGGTAGTTGAATCGTCGGTAGAGAATAGTGACGAATAGAAATGGAGCTTGATCGTTTTCTCTCTCTAGATTTGAGCGATCCACACCAATCCACCGCCTTCGCCATCGTCTCTAGATCTGCGATCTACTTTGAGTCTGGATCTGAAGTTTATATATGTTGGCAGATATTTTAATATTATAATGTGTTATAGGTTTGATTTTCTTTTCTTTCCCTCCAAGTTTTCATTGTCTTTCTCTACAAGTCTCCAAGTCTTCCAAGGAAGTTGCCTACCAATTTCCTTTCCAATTCTTATCCCCCAAGTCTTTGCCTAGTTAAGTCTCCTTCAAGTCTTCCAAGAGTCAGGTCTTTATATTTATCCTCCAAGCAACTTCCAAGGAGCCTCCAAGCAACTTCCAAGAAGGATCCTCCAAGAAACTTGTCCACCAAGTTTCATCTTCTATAAATTGAGCTTATCTCCTATCTTGGAACACACAAGAAGAAGTTTTTGTTGCTTTATTATGTTTTGTGTGAGATTATCAAGCAAATAAAAAATGGTGTATGTGATAAAGCTTTGGGTTCAACCAATTGTGCAGTATTGGTGAACCATACGACTTAGTCGGGCTGTTGTATCCTGGGGGGACAAGTCAAGGTTTTTTCTGCTACACCGGTGTGAGGCTTTGCCTAACCGCAGAGGGCTTAAATCTCCTTAAAGAGAGCGAATTTCTCGCGCCTCAGCCCTTACAATAGTTATTGTAACTTTTATTATTTGTATTTTCTGTGTTTTATTTGTAATTATCACCAACAATTTTAAGGAGATTCAAATAGAAAAAATTTATGGAGCCAGTATTGGAGAAACCCAACGAGAATACTGGAGATCTCAACAAGCCCTTCCAGTTCAAGGGAGCCCATTTCAAGAGATGAAAAGGCAAGGTGCTTTTCTACCTCAGTCTTCTCAAGGTGGCCTATATCCTGACCGAGAAAAATCTGAACAAAGTCCCCATTGAAGAGATGGCTGACGAGGAGTATGCCGCTCATCTTGAAAAAATCGAGAAATACAACGCAGATGAGTATAAATGTCGGTATTATCTTTTGAATTGTCTTTTGAATCAATTTTATGATTATTATGATACTACTTATACCACTGCTAAGAAAATTTGGAAAGCCTTGCAGAATAAATATGACACTGAAGAGGCAGGCGCTAAAAAATATGTTGCAAGCCGTTTTTTCCGCTATCAAATGATAGATGGAAAATCAGTGGTGGAGCAAGTTCAAAATTTTCAGATACTAGTGGCTGAAGTTAGATCCGAAGGCATCAAAATTGGAGACAATCTTGTTGTAGCAGGTATTGTTGACAAACTTCCATCATCTTGGAGGGAGTTCCAGAAGTCAATGTGTCACAAGCAAAAAGAGACGTCCTTGGAGACTCTAATCACACGGATTCGGGTGGAGGAGGAAGCACGAGGACAAGATGCGCTTATGACATAAGAGCATTCTACTGCAAAGGTAAATTTAACTTCTAGAAATACTTTACCTAAAGGTCGAATTCATAAAAATAGTCACTTGAAGCCAGTTAAGAAAATCTAGAAAAATACTAGAAGGCCACATAATAAAAATTACCCGAGGCAAAAGAAATGGAACCAAGAACCCCCTTCACAAGATCTGACAAATGTGACATGTTTTGTGTGTGGCAAAAGTGGGCATATTGCTCGAACTTTCAAATTTCGGAAACAATAGTCTCGACCACAGGCTAATGTTACCGAGGAACCATTTGTGGCTATGATTACAGATATTTTTATGATTCAATCTGTGGAAGGGTGGTGGGCAGACTCTGGTGCCAATAGGCATGTCTGCTATGATAAAGATTGGTTCAAAGATTTCACTCATTTTAATAAGGAGAGGACTGTTATGCTTGGTGACTCTAGTTTAACCAAGGTGCTCGGGTGTGGGGATGTTGAGCTGAATTTTACCTCTGGACCTGTGCTTGTTTTAAAAGATGTGTTGTACACACCGTCCATGAGGAAAAATTTGATGTCGAGTTATTTGCTCAACAAAGTTAGTTTCAAGCAGACTATTGAATCTGACCAATATGTAATCACTAAAAAATAAATATTTGTGGGGAAAGGGTATGCCTGTGATGGAATGTTTAAATTAAATGTTGAGAATAAGAAAGCACATGTTTCTGTTTACATGCTGTCTTCTATGAATTTTTGGCATGCTCGTCAGTGTCATATTAATAGCCGATATGTGGGAGTAATGAGTAGCTTAGGATTAATTCCCAGACTAACAAATAAGTTTGAGAAATGTGAAGTTTGCAGTCAAGCAAAAATAACTAAAAGACCTCATAAAAATGTAGTGAGAAATACTGAATTGTTAGATTTAATTCACACTGATTTATGTGAATTTGAAGGAATTTTAACACGTGGTGGAAATAGATATTTTATCACTTTTATTGATGATTTTTCAAAATACACTTATGTATACTTGTTGAAAAATAAAAGTGATGCTTTTGAAAAATTTAAAGAATTCCTTCTTGAAGTTGAAAATCAATTCGGTAAAAAGATTAAAAGATAGAAGTAATAGAGGCCGGGAGTATAATCTTTTGGATTCAACTCGTTTGCTCAGTCTTTGGGAATAATCCATGAAACTACTCCACCATATTCACCTGCATCTAATGGCGTAGCAGAAAGGAAAAATAGAACTTTAACGAATTTAACAAATGCTATGCTAATTGAAGCAGGTGCTCCTTCAAATTTATGGGGAGAAGCAATTTTAACTGCATGTTATGTTATGAATAGAGTGCCATATAAAAAAATAAAAGTTACACCTTTTGAGTTGTGGAAAGGGCATAAGCCAAATTTGAGATATTTGAGGGTTTAGGGTTGTCTAGCTTTTGTTAGACATGTGGACCCTAAAAGACCTAAATTAGGTGTGAAAACTGCCACTTGTGCTTTTCTTGGATATGCAACAAATAGTACAACCTATAGATTTTTTGATATGGAAAAAATAATAATTTTGAATCAGGTGATGCAATTTTCATGAAGAAAAATTTCCTTTTAAATCTAAAATTGGTGGGGGTCAAAATTATCGAGAAAATATTTTATCTGAAACCGGTTCCTCTACTCCTCTTTTACAAAACCAAGATATTGAAGTTTTTTAACCTAGAAGGAGTAAAAGAGCCACATTAGAAAAAGATTTTGGCCATGATTATCATGTTTTTAATGTGGAGGAAACTCCATTAGCTTTACAAGAAGTTTTGGCATCTCCTGACTTAGTTTCTTGGAACGAGGCTGTAAATGATGAGATGAAATCATTATTATCCAACAAAACTTGGGTATTAGTAGATTTACCACCAGGTTGTAAAACTATTTGCTGTAAATGGGTTTTGAGAAAAAAACTTAAACCGGATAGAACTATTGATAAATATAAAGCAAGGCTTGTTGCAAAAGGTTTTAAACAACAAGCAAATCTTGACTTTTTTGATACATTTTCTCCGGTTACTAGAGTCACATCCATTAGATTATTAATTGCAGTGGCTGCAATTCATGATCTAAAAATTCATCAAATGGATGTTAAAACAGCCTTTTTAAATGGAGACCTGGGTAAAGAAATCTATATAGATCAACCTGAGGGTTTTGTGGAACCTGATCAAGAAAGCAAAGTGTGCAAACTAGTTAAATCCCTATATGGCTTAAAACAAGCCCCTAAACAGTGGCATGAAAAATTTGATTCTTGCATGATTGAGAATAGCTATAAAACGAATGAATGTGATACATGCATCTACTATAAATCTGAAGAAAATTCACATGTCATTATTAGCCTCTATGTGGATGATTTACTTATATTTGACTCTAATTTGCATATCATCGTGGAAACTAAAAATATGCTCAGTAGCCATTTTGATATGAAAGATCTTAGTGAGGCTAATTATATTTTGGGAATGAAAATTACCAAAACCTGTGATGGTATATTTCTTGATCAGTCGCATTATGTTGAGAAAATTTTGAGAAAATATAATTTTTATAAGTGCTAGCATGTTCTTACTCCTTTTGATCCTCATGTGCGTTTATTTTCTATTGAAAATTATGAGGATGTAATTAATCAAAAGGAATATGCTAGTATGATTGGTAGCTTGCGTTATGCGACTGACTGTACTAGACCTGACATTGCCTATGCAGTTGGAGTACTTAGTAGGTTTACTAGCAAGCCTGGCAGTGATCACTGGCTAGCCATTAAGCGGATTATGAAATATTTATCTGGTACCATAAAATATGGCTTGTTTTATAATAAGTATCCTGCAGTACTTGAAGGTTATAGTGATGCCGATTGGAATACCTTGTCAGGTGATTCATTATCAACCACTGGTTACTTATTTACATTGGGATGTGGTGCTATATGTTAGAAATCGAAAAAATAAACCATTATTGCTAATTCAACAATGGAGGCTGAGCTTATTACTTTAGCTACAGCTAGTGAAGAAGCAAATTGGTTGAGAGATTTGTTAAATGAAATCTCCTATTAGGAAAAACTGATTCCACCTATATTGATTCATTGTGATAGCACCGCAGCAATTGGCCGAGTTAATAACCGTTATTATAACGGTAAATCCAGACCTATCAGAAGAAAACACAGTACTGTGAGATCTTATATGAATAATGGCATCATAAATGTGGATTATATTAAATCTGGTGATAATCTTGCAAATCCATTAACTAGGGCCTTAGCAAGAGATAAAGTCTAGAATACATCCAGGGGGATGGGGTTGAAGGCCATTTGAATATAGCAGGAGCCATGTATGAGGATACTCAACACAGGGACCAGAGATCCTGTAATTGGGTTCAATGAGAAAAACGATCATATGATGGCCGTGAGAAATGCACTAAATTACTTTTTACCCATCCCTATGATGTAAGTGCATTTATCCTGTAACGTTGTAGATGTTGAGTTATTAAAAAAACTCTTAATGAATTTCTGTAGCTCTTATTGAGTGGGGTGTCATAGTTACAGGAGCACCCTTAACAAAATTCACCTATGTGAGTGTTGTAGTGGGGCCGCTACTTATGAGATTTGGGTTAATTCTCAAACACACTCATGAATCCTGGGATCGCATAAGGTCGTAATGTGCTAGCTCTTAAAGCTTATGTGAACACTTGGAATATTATGTGTGTACAATAATTATTTATTTCCCTTAAGCAGTCATAGTTCAATGCTGAGCATACTATTGGCTCTGGAGTAGATATTATTGTTTCACTAATGGAGGTTCAATGCAGAGCACACCTATCATGATGCATAATATCCTTATTTACCTAATAATCTCAATTTTTGTTACCTATAATATTAAAATAGGTGGGAAAATGTTAGCTCCGGCCTCTGACAATGGTCCGACATGACCATAAATTGTCTCCCGACGTTAGCTCCGGCCTCTGATAAGTCTCAAGCGCCCTTGCGCTCCCGTTCAAACTTTGCAATCTATTTGCCTTTTATTTTATTTAGTTTTATTTCATATTTTAGTTTCTCTCTCTCCAAACTCAAGATGTTTATTTTTCTTGAGTTTAAGGGGGATGTTAATGTATATATGGTACATATTGCTAGATATATTAGGTATTGATTTCCTTGATGTATTTGTATTATCATAGTTAGGTTTCTTATAGGATATTCTTTCTCATAGTTAGGTTTCTCATACCTGCTATTGTATAGGATTAAATTCATTGAATATAATACATATTATTTCCTTTCTCTCTGCTATTCTAACAATAAGGTTGATGGGTTAGTAATTTGAGGTGGTGAGGGTTTAGAAATTTAGTAGTTTAGTGTGGACAGAGGGACTATAGGGCCTATGATTATAATAGTGGAGGGTTGTGATGGAGAGAATGTGAGAGATGATGGTCATGTGCAACGTCTGTTGGTGTCGCTGATGTGTTAGTGATTTGAGGTGGTGAAGGTTTAGGATTTAGTAGTTTAACGGGACAAAAAAGGGACTAGGAGGGCTATGATTATAATAGTGGAGGGTTGTGATGGAGAGAATAAGAGAGATGGGGGTCATGTGCAATATCCGTCGGTATCGCTGATTTGCGATCTACTACCACCATGTAGGTCTCTTGCTCTTGTGTGCGATGGTTGTCTATGAGTTGTGTGGTGGCCATGGTGGTGCACAAGTGTAGATGGTGTGGAATCAATGTTGATAAATGGGTAGTGCCATCCTAAGGCTTGTTTGTTTTCCTCTACAACCCATGAGATTGGATCACCAATCCCGTGAACGGAAGAAGCATGTTTGTTGATAAGAGCCTATGTGATTAGGAACACCCTCTAGTGAGGGGACTAGCAATCTCAATGGGAGGTAATGGAGTTAAAATGACAGTTTTGCCCTTCATTTTATAAAAATAATAAAGTCACTTTTTATATAATGAAGGCTTTTATGTAATTTTATATATATTAATCACAACCAACTAATAATATTATACTACTACACAAAAAGCACAATCTTACATGTCCAACTTAATACAATTGCACTTATATTTGCTTCATTTTAATCCCACCATACTAATAATTCTAATCAACAGTTGGCAAATAAACGGGGCCTTAAGAATAACTCATACAAGATTGTAATAAAAGAAATGTTTGGTTGAATTTTTAGATTCAATTTAAAATAAACAAATAAATAAGGGAAACTTATCGAGAAGTTCCATTTCAAAAAAGCATATATCGATAACTCCCATAAAATTTTCTTGTAAACAATAAAGTCTTATTGAATTTGAAAAAGTACATCGTGAAGTCTTTTCACTATGCTTTCAGAAGATTCCAAATGTGGGTATACTTTATTTGTGCACTATTGTCTTATTAAATTTTTATCAAATGTGACATTCTTAAAATGTGATAATGAGACATCATTCCAATATGTGTACTTTTATTAATTTTTTTTCAAATGTGTCATTCTTAAAATATGGCAATATGATATTATTTTAATGTATACACTATTGTCTCATTAAAATTTTACCAAATGTGCCATTTTTCTTAAAATGTGACAATGAAATATCATTTTAATGTAAGCACTATTGTCTTATTACGCTTCTAAATGTGGGTGTGTTTTATTCGGGAGATTTTAATATGTAATAGGACTTATGAGTTCATAAGAATATTTATAAGACTATAAGTTATGGATACAAGATTTATTAATAAATGTCACAATAAATAATTAGTTTGATAAGGAAATAAAAAATTTAAAAACACAAACGTTTCATACAATTTTCTATTTTTGTGGCACAAATAATTTTTTTAATATTTATTTTTATTAAATTAATTATCAAAAATATGTCAGTTTGATTTAATTTTAAAATAATTATTTTTAGATGAGTTTTCATTTATTTTTAGTGATTTTTTTAAAATACTTTAATCAATTATTTGTACTTTTTAAATTCACATAATCAAAATATAGCGATCCCGGTTTTCCCCTTACTTTTTTTTTTTTTTTTTTTTTTTTTAAATTTCGGACTCGGTTCCATGGTTGATGGTTGTTGTCTGTGTTGCATTTCCATCCTTTAACTCTTAGTAAGTGAGTTTAGAAATGTTTTGGGCGTGTTTGGAACGGGTTGGTTGAGCTTTGGTCTCAAGTGTTGTTGCCCAGGTTTTAGGTGATCCGCTCGAGCGGGTCCCTTTGCGCTCAAGCGGAGTTCACATACTTTCAGTATCTTGTGCGTCTGCAAAACTTCTGCAGATGTGTTTTTCACGCTCGAGCGGATTTTCTTACGCTCGAGCGGGCCGCACTCGAGCGGGTATCTTGACGCTCGAGTAGGTGTTTGAACTCTGTAAAAGTGCTGGATAAGTGTAATCTACGCTCGAGCGGCTCTTCTTTTGCGCTCGAGCGGGTGTGTTTTGTTTTTGTGTCTTGGAGCTCGAGCGGGTCTTTTTGCGCTCGAACTGGTTCAGTTTTTGTGTTTGACGCTCGAGCGTCCTATTCTCCGCCCAAGCGGGTCATACGTATATCAGATCTGGACTGTGATATTTCAAATCACTTTTTACACACACTCTCTCTCTCGCTCTCTCTCCTACTTTTCAAAATCCTATTTTGAGAGCCTCTCTCTCTAAAATACAACTTCTCTCTTGGGATTGATCTAGTTCTTGGGTGTTATCACCCTCATCTCTTTGTAAGAAAGTTAGAGGGTTGCGTGGGCTTCGTTTTGATCCGAAAACCTTGGGATTTGGAGCACTTCGAGTTTTCATCATCTTCTCCATTTGAGCTCCGAATTTGAGGTAGGGATTTCCTTGTTCTTTTTCAATACTTCGTCTATAGATAGACATGTGGTAGTTTTGTATTGTATGAAAATCATGTCCATGTTGGGTTTGTTTGAAAACCATGGGGGTGAACCTAGGGTTGGTTGTTTGAAAATGGGTTTGTTATCATTGATGGTGATTTGGACTAATTGGGGTGTAAATTAGTATATTATTGTTGATAGAAGGAAAAGCCCTAATTTATATTTGATTTGATAAATTATAAGAGGGGTTTTGTACTTTGGGCCAATACATATGTATTTTGGGTCTCAAATGAGATTATTGTTGTTTTTTGTTGGTATTTGAGCCTTTTTGGCCAATATTGAGAAAGAGGGAGAAAAGCCCTAATTTACTGTTATGAATTAATTTGCATAATTGATTTGGAAAGTTATGAAGGAATGAAATTGGTTTTTGTGAAATGGGAAAAGTGTTCTTGGAATAAGTGGTGGAACAAGTCAATTTTGAAAATGGAAAATGAATTTGAGAATTTGAATATTGTATCTTGAGTATTGAATACACACATTTGGGGTTTTACCTTTACTTATCATCCTAGTGTTGTTGTTGGGTTTAAGATCTCATGAGAGTTGAGTCTTCATAATAGATGTACTAAAATCATGCATCTAGAGGTTTTGTCCTTGGTCATCGGTGGAGGATGACATGGTTGTGTTGAATTGTCGTGTATGCATTACACCTGTGTTGATTGAACATTGTATGTAATGAAGTGCTATTATACATTATATATGTATAAATTGTTAGGGAGGAGAAAGGGGATGTACTCTAGTGTGTGGGAGGAGATAGGGGATGTACCTCACACATACTTATGTGTTCATATACTTTAACACATTGATTATGTATCTTGATAGTTTATGTGTATGTATTACACTTGTTGGTTATACTCTGTTGTATGGTGATCATTAGTGTTATGCCCTGTGTTTATAATCAGAGGTACCGTTGCCTTCCAGCTAGCGCTTGGAGAACTGACTGCGCTGAGAATATAAGGTACCACACCCTTCCAGCTAGCGCCTGGTAAAATGACATATTGTTGTGAGAGTTGTATCCTTGGCTTACTGTGCATATAGCCGGTAGAGCAGAGTTTTTATTGTTTTGTCTCAGTGTATCTGAGTATATCATGGATTGTGATGGTTACAGTTTTGGAGAGCCAAGTTGCCTCATTTGTTGATTCTATACATGTTATTGAGTTGATATCTCCCTTATATTGAAGGCATGCATGTATAATTATGAAAGTATTGGAAACAAACCAAAATGCCATTGTGAGATTTTGGGAAAGTGTGAAGGAAAATTGAGTATTTGAAAGTATGTTTTGAAAAAGAGAACATCCGTTGTAAGTATGGAGAATGGGAGAAAGATAATGGGCTTAGAGCAATTGATTTCTTAAGAAATTGTTATTGTTGTGAAAGTTTGGATACAAGGTTAATGAAATGAAATGAAAGATAAATCGCTTATAGCGCTGAATGGATTGACTGTTTTGAGAAAAGCTTATACTTATGCATACTTTTGTATAAACTGCCACATTATTATTCTAGTACGAGATTGAGCATTCATGATCATAACTATCAGTAAGTTATTGTTGAGGATCATGTAGAGATCCCTACTGGACTATATGTTCATCCCACGTTGTTGAATCTTTTTCAGGTGTTAAGCAGGATGTGTTACAAGAGTTGGATCTTCTTACTTGTTGGCCACAGGGCCTCTTGTGTGTTGGCGGAATGCCATATGTGTAAAAGGGTTACACCCTTCTTTTGATTCTTTAATGATGTAAGCTTTCGGGCATTTTATTCAATATGCTCCTGTTGTATTTAATTTGCATTCGGATGAGAGAATTGTTATTTATTTCTACTCATGGGACTAAAGAGTTTATTTCCGCATGTTATCTTTGAACTTAAATTAAGCTAATGAATTTGGTAATGATTTCGAGTAATAAAAAGTGGGGCGTTACACAAAATGCATCTAAAAAGAAAAAAAAAAGAAGCTAAAATATTAAAAAAAAATCACTAAAAATAAATAAAAAAATTCAAACAAAATTTGTATGCATTTTGGTCAAATTTTCATTTGTTTTTAATGAATTATATATATATATATATTTTAGTTAATTATTTTTATTTTATAGATATATCAAATCTTGATGTATATACAAAATAAAATAAAATAAACAAAATATGAAAAAAAAAAACTCATTTAAAATTAATTTATAAGAATTGTAACCAAACAAATTCTAGAAAATTCCATCACATCACATCCAATTGCCAGGAACAGAAGGTGCGGTTTTGACCAAATGGTTGGGCTTAGACAACAACAGGGCCATTCCCGCCAAAAAAAAAAAAAAAAAAAAAAAAAAAAACTGAAAGTGTTCAACGGGCCAATTCCAATATGGTTTGGGCGAATATATATTAATTTCCTTCCTGTCATCTATCAATCGCTTATTATTCAAATCAAATCCATATAATATAATATAATATAATGTAATATATAATGTGATGTAATTACGCAACAATATAAAAAAATTGATCCACCGTTTTGGTTTATGGTCTCGATCAATTATTCATTACACAGCTACAGACAAAGCCGGCTGCTACTACACCATTTCAAAGCCGGCTCTCTCTCTCTCTCTCTCTCTCTCTCTACATTTCTTTCTCTTTCTAGAATTGGATACGAAAATTGATGTGGTCTGTCAACAACTGGAATTTGGAAAATCATTGATTGATGATGATCATATCATAGTTCTTTGATTTTCGCAGACTAAAAATGTGCTATTATTAACAAAATCAACTTCAGAGAGGCTTTGTTGGGTTTCTAGGGGATTCTGAATCACTCTGTTGCAGAGTTTGCTTCTTCAGTTCCGTAAGCACAATCTTCTCTCTCTCTCTCACAATCTAAAACGTTTGGAAGTTGTGATTGATTTGCTAATTCTAGTTAGGTTCTTTCTCAGTTGTTTCAATTTCTTGTGTAGTGTCTACTGATCCAATGTTATGAGCACTGTGATTTTGAATTTTGATTAGCTGCTTGAGTTGCATATCATTGAATTAGGCTTTTATTTATGTCTTGCTTTTTGTGATGAGTGTTTATTTTATAGTTCGGAACTACTTAGGAATTTATTGTGGGTACGGTTTTAATAATTATATTTGGTCAGAATACATTTTCTAATGGAAATATGGTCCACGATATTTTTTTTATTTTTTTATTTTCTAAAAAAACATTTTCCGAACCGAAAACATTTTTTTATGTTTGGTGGTGGTGGTGGGACAAAGCTGGAGGTGGCAGCTTGGTGGTGGGGTGGCGGTGGTGGTAATGGTGGTGGTGGTGGTGGTGGTGGAGGAGGAGGTGAGAATAGCGGTGGTAGTGTGGGACATTGATAAGACTTTAATTCGAAAAACTAGTGAAAAATAATTTTTACTTAAATAGGCTTATTTTTCGTTCACCATAGAAAATGTTTTCCACCTAAACAAATGGAGCTCTAGTGTTGTAAGATTAAGAGTGTTTGTAGAGATATAAGGGATATGAAAACATATCAGGGGCATCGGTAGTGAGCGGGGAAGCGGGGTTGGTTTGCTTCAGGGTTGTTTTGGATTGATTTACTTCAGGGCTCAATTAACCTTGAGCAAGGAAACGGGTATTGTTTTGGAGTTTGGGTATTGGAATTGAATTTTTAATTTTTTTTTTCTTCGTACCATTGTATTCTCTATAGTTCATAATGAGTTTTTCTCTCATTCGTGGACGTAGGAGGGTTTGTCCAGAACCACATGAATCTTTTTGTGTATGTTTTCTCTTTAGTGTGTGCTTCTATTTGCGTTCGTGGGATGTGCAATAAATCGCAATACTTATTTTCTTTTAATTCAGAATGATGATGTTGATACTCCATTTTATTTATTTTCCCTGAATGGTAAGTCAAAGCTGAATGGTTAATTTTCTATAATTGGAACCAGGAACTAATGACAGACAAATGAGAATGCCAGAAAGTGAAGTTAAATGGCTATCTCAAAGGTAAGCATTTAATGAATAGGGCTGGAAACTATAAGTTTGCAATGGACCAAAAAGATATTGTTAGATTCTTGATGACCTCCATTGGAAGTTTCATCCAAGATCAGTTGATTGATAAAGAAAAGAGAACCCAACAAAAAGAACAATGTGCAGAGAGATTAGCAGCCGAAGACGGAAGCTCTGACAATGACACAGAAGTCCGGTACTCTGATCAAGCAGTACTAGCAAATTTGGATTGGGGGATTGACGCCCTCGAGGAAGCCATCAACACATCCAATATGGAAACTAAGCTTGCTCGATTGGACTATGCAGAGAAGATGTTGCAAGTATGTGCAATGTTGAATGCTAGCCACAAAACTGCTGGGGTCCCCAATTTCTATCTTTCCACTTGGGCCCATCTCAACCTTTCGTATCTGTGGAAATTGCGAAACAATGTTCACAACGCAGTCCTTCACATCCTCGAGATGTTCGCTGTTGATCCTTTCTTCTCTCGGATTGATTTTGCTCCCGAGCTATGGAAAACTCTATTTCTTCCACACATGAGTTCAATTGTTGGGTGGTATTCAGAGGAGAGACACAGGCTAGTGATGGATGTAATTCCAGATTCCACTGATTTGTCATTCACTGTGGATTTTGATCAATACTTCAATGAATCTTTGATCTTTTCTATGAGGCCGGATCAGGCAGAGAAGATGCAGAAACTGGAGCAGCTTTATGCCCAATCGTTGGATGAGAATACAAGGCTTTATGCAAAATACTTTAAGGACTGCATGAACTTTGATTCTACCACTAGCAAGAAGGCAATTCCAATGTTTCCAATTGTAGAGGCACCTATGACTCCTTTGCACGAGGTGAGCCGGTCAATTCCTGATTATGTGAAATTTGGTCCCATCTTGCCCAAGAGTGCTGGGTTTTCACCAATGCTCAAATCTAGAGAAAATGCAAGAGAAGCTTCAAGGTCTGCTTCATCTCCTAATTTCTTGGAATGTTTAATTGTCATCATGGAACTAATGAGTACAGACGGATCCACGATTCGAACTTTTAATCGAAAAAAATTATCGTAAAAATTTAAATTTAAATTTCTTTCAACACAAAAAAGTGAATAATATTACTATTAACTGGATATTCTTTATCAACATAATTGAGTACAAAAATATAATCGAACATTGTTTTTGTCTGCATTAACTTAACAAAAGTAATTATTATTATGTGCCTCCGTATACTAAAGTTTACTATCTAAAGAAGTTGTAATCCCACTTTTTATAATATATATAAAAACATTTATGCTACGTTTGATATCAAAACCTCAAGTGATATTTTTTTCAATAAATGTTAACTTGTTACAAAATCATCTTCCATCCTATTACACAATTTAGTTTAAAAACATTTCATAGTTAAAAGTGTATGTTTTTGTAAATAAAATAATAATTTGTTTCAATAAGCAGTATTAAATTTTATGAACTCATTTTTAAGAATGCCATGTTGAACGTAGACAATATTTTCATTTACAAAAAATATTCCCATTTTTAGGTAATGAACAAACAAGAATGAATGCAAAATAAGATGTATAAGCAAATTAAAGTGTGATTTATAAGAGAAGAAAAAACATACATGACATACAAACAGAAGATACGAATCAGTAACAAATAAGAACAAATAGAAGAATGTAAGCAACGCTAAACAATACAAAAATATAACAAATAACGCATGTAACAAATAGAAGGGATCAATATTTGATAAAATGCAAATTGGAAACTATATCTAAAATTTTGTTATAAATAATTTGGAGGTGCAAACTTTTATAATTTTAATGGTGCAAACTACTACAATTTTGGGGTGCGCAGTATGCTAATTTGAAATTATCTTACTAATTGCTAGTATAGTATATAAAGTATTTAAAATTTTTGGGGTTGTGACCACCCCTCATGCCCACCCTAGATCCATCATTGAGTACAGTAGTTTGTTATCTTGGTTCTTCTTCTTTCTTTTATTTTTTTATTTTGACTTCTTTTTATTGAATTCTCTGAAATGTGTTTTCTTGTGAACATTTGTATCCAATCAGATTGAATATAACGTTCAACAATTCTGAGATCCTGGAAGAGTCTGCTATATGGGATCCACAAGTAAGATTCAGTATAAAATTGGTAGATTTCCTTTGCTCTCTTCTTGGGTTTTGCCTTATGCCCTTTATATGCTCAGTTAGAGTTCCATTCTCATTCTAATCATCAGGAGGGCATTCCTGAAGAAGAAGAAGAAAAAGAAGAAGAAGATGATCCTGACATTGAGCCTGATGCGCATGAGTCTTATGAAAATAGAGCTCATAAAGTGGTATCTCTTAGCAGCTTCAATTTTAGCAAGGATGACAAAACTGACCCAAACTTGAAACCAAAAAAAGTGAATGAAGAAACTGTGCTAAACATGCAGGTAAAAAAAGTGAATAGTCGAATGCATTCTCCTGCTATTATGTCTCCTATGGATTCCCCTAGAACTCCTTCCCCAAAGATTTCATCCCCGAAACTAGACATGCATTGTAAAAAGGAACGCACATCTGTATTGCGCCTTTTGTCCAACCGTGCAATGGACTCTGCTACTTCATCCTCTTTGCCTGCATCACCACGTTTGTGTACTGATTCCAGCGTAAGCTCAGCAGACTCAGATGGTGAAGTAGCGGTATATATCAAACCCTCAATTTGTCTTAACGGTAAATTTATGATAACTAAACTTGAAATGTTGATGTTTTCAACTAAAAATTTCAGGAAGTGCAGCAAAGCAGTAGGAAAAGCGTTCGTCATACACCGAGTAGAAGTTATGGACATGTGACTAGCCAAGTACTAGAAAACAGGTAATCGTGATTTTGTCTGAATTTCATGGACTTGTAGCATCAACCAACAAAGTTTTCATAGGGTAACCATTGCTATTTTAAGATCAAGTTTCTTTCAATATTGCAGTTCTCTCAATGAAAGTGACGAACGAAGCCACAGTTGTGTTTCTCTCCCATTGTCTGAGAATTTGATTTCTCAATCAAGACAACCAAAAGATTTTGTCTGCCCCATCACTGGCCAGTTTTTTTCTGACCCAGTTACCCTTGAAACAGGTCAGACATACGAAAGGAAAGCAATTCAAGAATGGATGAAAAGAGGAAACACGACATGCCCCATTACCCGCCAGCCTCTCTGTACAAATACACTGCCGAAAACAAACTACGTTTTGAAAAGGTTAATCACCTCCTGGAAAGAACAGCATCCTGATCTTGCTCTGGAATTTTCCTTTACTGAAACACCAAGAAGTTCCTTCGGCACTCCCTCTTCGAAAGACTTCCATTCAGAGTCATCTCCATGTAGGATAGTCAATCTTTCCAATCATAGGAACAGAAATGAACATATTAATAGGACCAGGAGATTTATGCGAGCTGCGGTGTCAACGTCACCAACCAGTGTGATATCTCAAGCTGCTTTTGAAACAATAATCAATGGGTTAAAACCTTACATTACGAGTCTTTGTAATTCAGATGACTTGAAAGAATGTGAAGCAGCTGTGTCCACGATTGCCAGGACATGGAAGGACTCGAATGCTGATCCAGGGCTTCATTCTTATTTATCTAAGCCGACAATAATAAATGGGTTTGTGGAGATACTGTCAGCTTCTCTGGACAGGGAAGTTCTTAGATCATCAGTTTACATTCTCTCTGAACTGATATTTTCAGATGATAGTGTTAGTGAAATTCTAACGAGTGTTGATTCTGATTTTGATTGCTTAGCTGCTTTGCTAAGAAATGGTTTAGCTGAGGCTGCTGTCCTTATATACCTGTTGAGGCCAACGTTCTCTCAGCTTTCAGCTCATGATCTCATACCATCTCTTGTCCAACTTATTATAACAACACACGATGAGCTAGATGATCTTCATCTAGTAATGGAGCCCAAGGGTGCTGCAATAGCAATGCTTGAGCAATTGTTGATGGGAGGAGATGAGAACAGCCGATCCCTTAATGCTATTAGGGTTATATCTGCAAATGGGATTCCAGTATTGATTAAGTGCCTGGATCAGGTAGAAGGAAGACAGTCCATTGTATCCATACTATTATGCTGTATTCATGCTGACAAGGGTTGCAAGAACTTGATCGCAAGCAGAATTGAATTGTCTCCTATTCTTGAATTATTTTATGCCGGAAATGATAGCGTGAGAGGCATATGTATAGATTTTCTCTCCGAATTAGTTCAGTTGAACAGGTATATATATTTTTTTCTTGAATAAATTTTGCGAATCCCATTTTCACTTTTACTTAATAAGATCCTTAATCTGAAATTATCTGTTAGGCATCTCAAAGTTATCGCTTTTATAAACACTACAACTCACATCACTACCTTAACCATTGTCAATGCACTGTCACTATCATCACTAGCTCCTCTGTGTTAGCTACCACCTATGCCACTGGTGCCAAACATTCCCACCATTAACGTGGCTCTATTATTGCTACTATTTTCTTTATTGCAGTTGTCATCACAATGCCACCATTTCTATCTGTTTCATCATCCCACATAATGATGAGGTTGAAAAGGCACTGGATAAAGATTTAGTGATTTATTTTTGGCATCGTTTTATATTTATTGAATTTTCTTATTTTATTAGCTTTGAATAGGATTTTATTTCTATATTAGTTGTTTCCTACTTCTTGGTTTCCTAATTAAATAGTACGTATGCCTATATATGTATTGCTTAATGTAATAGTTTTACAAATTTAAATTTGTTCACTAGTTTGTGAACAAAACACAATTTGACTGGTCTCCAACGAGACTAACTATTACTATCAAGAGACTTAAAACATTTTTTTAGCCTTGTGTCTATCAATTGGGTTCTCTACTTGTTCCAGCAGCACATATTTTTTTCCCCTGGAATTCTGACAACTATCTTACCATGCAGGAGTTGTTTTTTATGTGTCATTTTTTGCACACAAATACAAGCATACATGTTCTGTATTTACATGCTTATACATTTACTTCAAGTTTTCCCAAGTTTTCTCTTTACTCCTTACAAGAAGATTGATGAATTTACTTTATGTTGCTCAGGAGAACATTCTGCAACCGGGTTTTGCAAATAATTAAGGATGAAGGGGCATTTAGTACCATGCACACCTTGCTTGTCTATCTACAGATGGCTCCAATGGAACAACAACCTACTGTTGCCACTCTTCTTCTTCAGCTTGATCTCCTGGTTTGCCTATTGATTTTCAAAATCAGTATAATTAGAGAGAATTTACTCAATATACATCATTGTACCTTCCAGTCACAAGTTTCTACAATTTTGGTTTTCTAGGTTGAGCCTCGAAAGATGAGCATTTACAGAGAAGAAGCTATAGAGGCACTAATTGAAGCACTTCGCAAAACTGACTTTCCTAATTCTCAAATCATGGCTCTTGATGCCTTACTATCTCTTTCCGGACGTCTGACTCCCTCAGGGAAGCCCTGCACTGAAGCCTGGTTACTCAAAATTGCAGGGTTTGATCAACAATATAATGCTTTAATGAAGACAGAGATTTCTAAAACACATAAAAATGAACTGACAGAGACAATGGTTCGAGTTTATGTATTTTTCAGATTATTTTGTCACATTTCAGTTAGTTTTATGTTGCACAAGTCCTTTATCGTTTATGCTTTTGTATAGGAAGAAGAAGAGAAAGCTACAAGTTCTTGGGAGAAAAGGGTAGCTTTTGTGCTTTGTAACCATGAAAAGGGCTCAATTTTTAAATCTTTGGAAGAATGTCTCAAAAGTAATTCCATAGAGATGGCAAAATCATGCCTTGTCGTCGCCACGTGGCTTACATACATGCTTTACAGTCTTCCTGATACTGGTATAAGAGATGTTGCTCGGAAGTTTTTGCTTGACCAGTTTATAAATGTGTTGCAATCATCAAAAAACCTTGAGGAGAAGATATTGTCAACTCTTGCTTTGAAAGCCTTCATTACTGATCCAGGTAAACTATCTTAGAGAGCTAGTGAAAATAAATTTTAGAGCTTATGTGTTACCGTGCATTTGTGTATATATATAATTAATAACCCAAACTGTCATTTCCCTAAGGTGCACTAAATGAATTGGGGGTGTATGCCAAATGCGTGTACAAAACATTGAGAAAGCTTAAAAAAAATTCCAAGATGGTAAATGATATACTGAAAGCGTTGATGAACTTGCCTTCTGTCAATGTGGTGAGTTGGTGATCTTGTATGCCCATTAGTTTTGACTAATGAAAGAAGACAAATGATTATGTGCTCATAATGTTGCGTATTTCAGACAGAGCTGTGGTGTTGTGCTGAAGCTGCTGAGTTAGATTCATGCGCAAATGGTGAGGTTCTGTCTCTGCTTCATCTAAAGGGTCGTCTAATCAGCAGCCATTCTGATGGAACTATTAAGGTGTGGACCTATCAAAAGAGATACATGCATGATCACACACTCCCTGTCTCCCTCTCTCATGTGCGCGTGCACACACACACACACAAACACAAATGCACTTTCTCTTATATTTGTATCTGCAGTTCCTTCATTCAGTTAAGTTACTAATTACCTTGTCCAACTTGGTTACCCTTTTTCTTGCATTTAGGTGTGGGATGCTGGTAAGAGGGTTCCGCGGTTGATTCAGGAAGTTCGTGAACACACCAAAGCTGTCACATGCCTCTACGTTCCATCTTCATGTGACAAACTTTACAGTGGTTCCTTAGACAAAACAATTAGGGTAAATCATCTCATATTTCCAATGCAGATTCTTATGTTAGGAAAGAGATACATAGAACATAAAAAAAAGCCTTCATTTGCAGCTTTTTGCTGTGTTCGCTTAAGTTTGTAGAATTGGTGTTACAAGATTGACTTGCAAATAATTACGAATAGATTTGGGAACGGGATTAGTGACTCAAAATTGATGATGATAGCCTACACATCAGATTAAAAGTAGTTATAAACACTAATGTTTGGTTCTCCATGAAAATTTATTGAATATAACACATAAAAAATAGTGTGGTGAAATCCTTAGGTTTTGTTTGGATCTTGGATTTGTTGAAGGATTTGTTGAGAGAAAGAGAAAGGGAAGGAGGGTTTTTTTTTTTCACTTTTCCCTTCCTTATTCCTTTTTCTCCACAAATCCAAGATCCAACAACATTAAGGTTGCCACTCTCCATTTAAAATCAGTCTTCATATCCTGAAATTTAGGAGTAAAAAAATTTATGAGGGCCACGTTCAAGTCTTATTTACGCTTGGCCATGTTGCTTACTACCAAAATTAAGGTCCTGCAATCGTCAAGTCGTTTTAGAAATCTGTTTATGTCATTTTGAGACAAGTTTTCAAATTATTTTTTCATCTGAAGGTTTGGGCAATCAAGCAAGAAAAAATTCACTGCCTTCAAGTTCATGATGTGAAAGAAGCAGTTCACGAGTTGACAGCAAATGCCAACGTTGCATGCTTTTCCTCCCAAGGAACAGGAGTTAAGGCAAGCTTTCTTAGATTGTTCCAACAAATTAACATGTGTGATTCATAGAAGATAATGATTTGTTGAACAATGTGTTGTGCAGATTTATAATTGGTCTGGGGTTATAAAGCATATTAACTTCAACAAAACCGTCAAGTCCCTTGCAATGTTTGGAAGTAAGCTGTACTCTGGTTGCACTGGTTACAGTATCCTGGTAAACATTCTCTAACATCGATTGGATTCAGTCTATTTGGCCTTGCAATTAAGGTTATGTTTGGATCTTAGATTTGTCGAGGGAAATACATTACTCATAAATATTGATTTTTATGGGTAATTTATAAAAAAAATAAATTATATTTTATTAATATGTATGCATTTTCTTCTCATTTTCCAAGCCCAACAAAAAAAAAAAAAGAAAAAAAAATCTTCTTTTACTTCATTTTCCTTTCCCATCTTTTTCCATTTCCTTTTTATTTTCTATCTACAAATCCAAGACCCAAACGTAGCATAAAGGTTGCCCTAGGTTACCCCTCTGCATGTACTTATGAACTTCCAATAATTTTGCAATTGATACTCTCTAGTA
Organism: Camellia sinensis; assembly: GCF_055761805.1. Lineage (NCBI taxonomy): Eukaryota > Viridiplantae > Streptophyta > Magnoliopsida > Ericales > Theaceae > Camellia > Camellia sinensis. Next base: position 24,703,280 of record NC_138966.1, read on the forward strand.
CTTACTAAAGAAAGCTTAAGAATATTCTTATTTGTCCTGAAAATTTAGAGAAAAAATGGCAGGAGGTGGATTTGCATAAATACACAGCTGCAACATTCTATTCTGGTGTGAGAAAAATCTTAGGGAAACAAACTATACATTCTTTATGTATTCACAATGGTCTTCTCTTTGCGGGTGGTACTTCAGTTGATGGCATTGCAGGGAAGGTATTGAACCATCATCATCCCTATCATTTGTTAGCCCCTCCCCCCGCCCCCCCCAAACAAAAATAATAATAGTAATAATAATAAAATATAAAACTTTGATTGATGAGTATTTTTGTTTGCATATGAAAGGTTTTCTCTCTCTCAACCAAGGCAGTGATAGGGACATTCTCAACGGGATTAGACATTCACTGCATGGCTGTAAACAATGACTTAATATTTACAGCCACAAAATGTGGGATTATTGAGGTATGGTTGAAGGAAAGAGTCACCAGATTTGCTTCCATCAGAAGTGGAGGGGGACATATGAGAATCACATCATTGACTTCAGATGCAGATGGAGAGATGCTTTTTGCTGGTTCCTCCGAGGGCAGAATCCAGGTTAGAACCTAAGCTGTATTTCACAGGAATATTTGAAGAGTTGCAACTTTCATTACAGAATTATCTATTAGGAATCCGCGATACCTAATCAAGATAGGTGATACTCACTTGCACACATAAAGAAAAACAAATCACACATGGTTGCTACGGTTTTCACTATGACCAGAAAGGTTACCAGAGATTACAGAGATAGAAAATTAGGACAATGGGTCACAAGTGTGGTAATATCATAAATATCCTTACTCCAAAATTATGCTGTGAGTGGGTTAGTTTTTATCAGGATCCACACTACCCAACATTCTTATCTTCAATGTTTTGTCAACGGTAGTTTTGAAATTGAAGAAAGAAAGTTGATACTTACTCTATTTTCTTAGTAATATGAGCTAAATGAGCAGAAAAAATTGAGTGAAACGGTATGACAAACCAATCATAGCCTGCCATATAAGTGTATTCTACACCACTATGCATCTGTGCCAATTAGTGGAATGAGTTGGATAGGATGGTTACATTTAGATAGTAGGGTACACATTCTTATGTGGTGTTTTATGATTGGATAGCAGTACCACATATGAACGATGACGTGGTATCATTGTTACATTGAAGTTTTACTCAGTAGCCACATCATTCTTTATATGGACAAAAAAGCTACAGAGCCATAATAAGTAGTCCGAAAAATGGCTGGTGTGTGGATCAGCTTCACTTTAAATGTGACTCACATCACGTTAAATTTGAATCTTCTATTTTTGTGAATTCTGTATGGCATTGCATATTGGAACTTAGTGAAAGATGCTAATATCCTCTTTATTACTGGTTGCAGGGATGGGGTTTGGACTGAGATTTGGAACATAAAGATGAGTATTATCTACTATTTTACTGTACAATAAACGTTGTGTATTGTTATTATTATTATTATTATTATTATTATTATTATTATTATTATTATTATTATTATTATTATTTTTGTGGTTGACGTCGTGCTAGTCGGAGAATTTGTTGATGCAGAGGAAGATGACAGTGAGTGATACCTCAGGGTTACTAATCTCTGTACTGTCATTGGGAATTTAATTGTCTGCAACTTCTGCTGAAAGCAGAGGCTGTGGATATTTCTTCCATAATTAGAGAGAAGTCGCAAGAAAATAAACTGGTTTGATATGGATTTCATTTTTTTTTATGTTCTCATATTTTTTATTTATTTTATTTAATTTTTTTGGTTGAGAACACTCAATTTTTAGAGAAACACTTCTAGGTTGTTTTTAGGGTAAATTAAACTTTGCACCAAATCTCATTTTGGTTCCTACACACGAAATCATGATAATCAACCTCCTGCACTTCTAGTCAAATCTCATTTTGATCCCTACACATAAAATTGTGACAGTCAACCCCATGCAGTTTTACTCAAATCCTACTTTGGTCCCTACACAAGTGTCAATGTTCCTTTTCTATTACTTTAGTTTTAAATCTTTAACAAAATTCAAGTAACAAAAAATGTGACTACGAAATGAGGGTAAGAGAGAAAAATCATCCATGTTTCATACTCATACACTTTGTCCTACGTGATAAGCATACGAGAGTTATATTGTGACACCCTAAAATATATGTACTTACACTTTGAAAAAAAAGAAAAAAGAAATATAATTATAATATTTTCTGGGTCATAGTAGAATATAGAGAACTTGTGCGTAGTTTTCCAGAAATCTCATGTTTGGCGTGGTGAGCCATGTGGTAAACAACATGGTGTGTTGCATAGTGCTGCATAATAAGTATTTTCTCACCTATAAATAGGTGAGTTGCATGAAATCACAAGATTAACAAACGAGGGGAATTTGAGATAGTAAACCGAAGTCAGAAGTGAGTAAATGATCAAGTTTGAGGTAAGTTATATTATATTATGAGCTACCATAAACTTTTTTTTATGTAAATTATGTTTTGGAAATTATATTAGTTTTTACAAGTATATTATTTATTAAATGAACCCTATTTTCTTAAAAGGGAAAACTCATGGATATAATTGTTTATTAAGGGATTGTTTGGGATGACCTAAATAAGTGCACTTTTTATCTTTTTACGAAAAGATGTGCAAAAAAGTAGAGAGATGATGTGATGGAAAAAAGATAAAAAGATAAAAAGTGTGTACTTATTTTGAGCTGCCAAACTTGGCCTAAATGTGTTTTGCACAATTATTTTGTAAGTATCATCACAGAGGTCCCATGCCTTGGGGGACTTAAATAACCATTGGTCCTCTGAATTGTCACTTTATGTGACCCTCTGTTATGTTATGTTCTGTTCTGTTGTCACTTTATGTGACCCTTTGTTTGTCATAGATCCACTGACCATCTGTTCTCTGGTATGGAGTAAAGTGTTGTGCGGAGCTAAGTGCTACACTATTGTGGGCTCCACCTCTAGAATTCGTACAAGCCACCTCTTGAGTCCATACATCTATTCTGTTATGTTCTCTGGTATGGAGTAAAGTGCTGCGCGGAACTAAGTGCTATACTATAGTGCGAGCCACTTCTAGAATTTGTACGAGCCACCTTTTGAGTCTATACATCTGTTCTCCAATGTATATTGTCATAATTAAGATTTGGGTAGTCTTTTATTTTACTCCGCTGCAATATTAATTATGACTTTAGTTATTGTCTTGTTGCGATACTGAACCTCCGGGTACTGGGTTTGGGTCGTGGCATATATAATACAATATATATATATATATATATGTTTGTATGATAAAAATTGGAACAAAAAGGCAAGAAAGTAAAGTTTTTGAAATAAATAAAAAAATGCGACAAAGAAATCAAATAAAAAGAAAGACAAATAGACAGAAGACTGTATTACTGTGAAAAACATAGTTTTGTGATTTCAATTTATGCAAAATCCTAATTTATCTTCTTAATTATTCACAATCTGCGCTTAGTTTTAGCCTAATACAGTCATATTTTGATGTAAATTTTAGGATAAAGTGTGTATTAGTGGAAAATGTAGATGATTTTCCTTTCTTATCCTAATGTCATAGTGACATTCTTATCACATAATTAGATTCTATTAAAAATTTAAATAATTGAGTAACAGAAAGGGGACATTGATACTTGTATAGGGACTAAAGTGAGATTTTACCAAAAGTACAGGGAGTTGATTGTCACAATTTCATGCGTAGGGATCAAAGTGGGATTTGACTAGAAGTGCAGGGAGTTGACTGTCATGGTTTCATATGTAAGGGTCGAAGTGAGATTTGGTACAAGTGTAGGGATGCAAAGTGTAATTTACCCTTGTTTTTAATATTTAAAAACTGTTTTCAAGCAAAAATAAGGGTAAATTATACTTTGCACCCCTGCACTTTGCAACAAATTTCACTTTGATCCCTACACATGAAATCGTAACAGTCAATCCGTTGTACTTCTGGTCAAATTTCACTTTGATCTCGACACATGAAATCGTGACAGTCAATCTCCTACACTTCTGGTCAAGTGTTAATGTCCCCCCTTTTGTTACTGCACCGTATAAATCTTTAACAAAAGTCAGTAATGTGACAAGCATATGACTACAAAATGAGGGCAAAAGAGGAAAATCACCCAAAATTTTCGTTTATATACATTTTATTCCAAAAGTTACATCAAATTTTGATTGTATTCAGTTAAAACAAAAAAAAGATTGTGAACGATTAAGAAGATGAATTAGGGTTTTCCAAAAATTGAAATCTTAAAATTATACTTTTCACAATAATACAGTCTTTTGTCTATTCCTTTCCATTTCTCTTCGATTTCGCGCGCGCGCGCGCGCACACACACACACACACACGTATATATATATATATATATATATATAACTCTCATATGTTTATCACGCGGGACAAATTGTATATTGGTAGGAAATGATGATGAATTTCCTCTCTTGCCATCATTTTGTAGTCACACACTTGTTACATGACTGGATTTTTTTAAACAATGGAGTAATAGAAGGGGAAAATTGACACTTGACCAATAGTGCATAATGTTGGCTGTCATGATTTCATATGTGAAGACTAAAGTGAGATTTGATGCAAAGTATAGAAATGCAAAGTGTAATTTACCCCAAAAATAAAATTTATGAGTGTTTTATTGAAATGATAGGGAGTCAAAATGCTATAATGCGTCAATATTCCTACTCTAATGCTGCAATTGATTTCCCTTATTTCTTACAAATGTTAAATAAAAATATTTTCTTAAGTCTCATAATAAGAGAAACAGAGAGTTTTGTCAAATTTTACCAATTTTAAAATTGGGCAAATTATATTAAACTCTCTCAAATTATCAACCATTTATAATTTACCCCCCCTAATGTTTTAAACTCACAATTACCCCCTTTAAACTATTTGAATTTGAACATTAATTCTTTCGGTTAGTCATCTGTTAGATATTTGGATAAAAAAATTATCAAGTACTGTGTACATGATGACTATATTAAATTTTTACAAGAGATAAAATAGGGTAATTTGATCATAAAAATTAATATAATCATCATGTGCACAACAATTGATAATTTTTCATGCAAATATCTAACAGATGACTAATAGAAGGACTTAATGTTTAAATTCAAATAGTTTGAGGGGATAATTGTTTGGTTTAAAATAGTAGGGGGTAAAGTATAAATGGTCGATAATCTGAGGGGTTTAATATAATTTTCCCTATAAAGTTTTGTATCAAATTTTACAAGAAATGACAGATCATTGGAGATGAATTTTTGAGATGTCTTGTAAAGATCATTTGAGATGGATTTTCGAGATGTCTTGTAAACTTTTCACTTTGACAAGTACTTTAATCCACCATTGAAAAAATGTTTTTAGTATAGACAAACAGAAAGAAAGAAATTTGTTAAATTTTGCCAATTGGAAAGTCTTGCATCGAATTTGATTATAATTTGACTAGAGATTGTTGGAGATGTTTTTGAAGAGGCCTTGTTAAATTTGACAAATATAGTCATACACCAATGAAAATGATTGTAAGGGTTTGGAATCAGATTTAGGAGAAATTAGGGTACGTAATGTAAGTTCATGCGATGCTCTATATGTATGTAGTTATTTGTTTGGATAATGAGACTTATCACTTTTATGTTGGTATCTGGATAACAATATGAGAAGTGTCAATTGATAATTAGTGTGGAACATTGCTCTGAGAACACTTGGTAATTGTACCAGATCTAGTTCATGCTTGAGTTTATTTAAGGTATTTGACCCTTTGTTTCTTATGAAGAAAAAATATATTTTTTTGTATCGCATCTCAAAATGATGTGCTAATGGTGGCGGCAGTATTGGTGGTGGTGATAAAGGTGGTAGAGGTGACAGCGGTGACAAAAGTTAAGAAATAAGGAGGTGGAGGTGGTGGTTGTGGTAGGATAATGGTGATGGTGGGAAGATGATAGTGGCGTGACAATGGTGGTGGCTTTTTAAATATTATAGTCTAGAAAACATTTTCAATGTTTGAAAAGTAGAAAATATTTTTTGCCAAATCAACTCAGATTTTGTTGATCATGAAAGATATTTTTTGTTATACCAAATGTGAAAAAATGAGAAAAATAATTTTCAAAAATGTATTTGTGGTAGATTACCTAGAGGCTTACTTTTGCTTCCTCTAAGTTTGAATCATAAATTTAGATAGAGTTTTGAAAAGAAAAAAAAAATGCAAGAAAATGGGAAAAAAAAAATTAGCAAACATTTCTTTCATATCACTTTTTTCTTTGATTTTTCATGTTTCTAACTAAATGAAAGATTCCAACATAGTCTAAAGTTTTTTAACGTTTTCCAAAAAAGAAAACAAACAAAACAAAATTCTATAAACATACATTTTTAAAACTAGTGACGGGAGCATATGTCTAATATTATCATGTTTGAATTTTTTAGTTGGCTACCAAAAAAAAAACAAAAAAAAACAAAAAAACAAAAAAGGAATAATGTGGTGCAAAGATTAAAATTTAAATTAGTTGTTAGATAAGTTAATTGTTAATTGTTAATTTTTCCTATTTAACCTTTGCAGTTAGTGGGGATGCAAGTATTTAGATATGATAAAAGATAATTTTTCTGATAGTTTTGAAATTAAAAGTTGTTATATATATATATATATATATTCACTTTTGGGTTTATAGTAATTGAGGGTTGGTTTGACAATTATTTTTTTAACAGTTTTTTATTGACTTTTTAGTGGATTTTAATTTTTTTTTTTTAAACTTTTCACTTTTATCTCCTATTAGATTAGAAGCCCATGAAAATAAAAAGGGAAAAAAATTGAAGAAAATAAAATTTACTAAAGACAAAAAATCTATTTTTATTTTTTTGCTTAGTAGGGATGCAACTCAGGTGGGTTTAGATATTGTCAAAACCTATCCCGAATTGTGTTGAGAGTTACCCAAACTCAAATTAAACTTGATGTTGTTTGTCCAAGCCAGACTCAAGTTAGGCTCGAATTGCCGAAATTGTCCAAATTTGGCCAAAAAAATGATTTATTTATTTATTTACAATTTAGTTGATTAGACTCTATTAATATTTTTTAGGCAAAATTATTAATAATATCAAAACAAATAATGTATATGATGTTAGAGTGACAAAGATGAGAAAATTGAGTATTGAGGAATTAATGTGATGCTGCTATGATTTTTGTAATTTGTGAATGAGAAACAAAAAGAGTAAAAGATTTTGTATTGTGTAACTTGTGTGTAAAATATATATTGAATATAATCTAAGGGTAATGCTAAAGAGTGTGTATTATACCTAAGTTTTGACATTATGGGGTTGATTACTACAAATGTTATAATTCAACCTTATAGAAGTCATAACTAAATAAATATAAATATATATATATATATATATATGTAAGTTATAACTAAACTCTATATTAGGTATAACTAAATAATGTCATAATCAACTTCATAATAAGTCATAATAATGATTGAAATTACTTTAACTGTAATGCTCCCAATATATATATATATATATATATACATATATCGCACTAGCATTATATTCCTTAACATACATGTGGAAACTTAATAAATCTCAATCGTTACTAGAAACATCTCCAAAACTATACTCCATTCATATATGTCCTTTGAGTTTTACAAAATAACATCATATGCATTAATATATTCATCGATCCTAGAACATGAACCTACATCATGTGATCTATAAAAACAATACTAAATAAATATAAATTCATGTCCCATAGGCTACAAGTCTCCAAGACTTAGTTTGGCTACAACAAAAGTGGGTCAAAAGCCTAATACAAAAAAGCTCATGGCTATACAAAAGAAAGTAAAACAAAACAGGTCTTAGGCTCCAAGATCCTCTAAAGCTTTCATCTTAGCAGAGGCACACCGTCAACACCTGAAAGTTGTTTCTACGTAAGGCGAGCATAAAGCCTAATAGAGATAACTTAATGACATGTATGATAGTTAACAATGTCATATGGTGGATGCATATGAAATGCTATATCCAAAAACATGAGGTTTTATCATTTTGAAACAACGCCAAGCAAGAGTTCCAAAACCATATCTCAACACTTATTTTGAAATAGAGAAACATGACAGTAAATACAATGCCGTAAATTCCTAGGACTAGTGTTTGCAAGTAGGCTCTCAAGCACTACCAAAATCACTTTACCGGCTCTTAATCGGAAGCAAGACACCTAACTGCACGGGTAATTAACCACAACCATACCCCCTATACTGATTCACCATTTTATTTACCCCTTTCTCAAAACGAAATTATTTCCAAAACATAACATATGTATTTCACAAATTCATGATATGATTCCATGAGATGCATGATTTATAAACAGTTTAATCACCTAAACCACATGCAATTTATAACACAACAATACTATCCTCTACTGATAACCAAAACAATTATCTCTAAATTTCAAAATTTAAAGCATAACCATAATGATTTAATCCAACACGATATCAAAATTCGGAATCTCCATGACTTTTCCAAAATCTCAACGATTCCCAACAAGCTCAATATTTTAAAAACAATAATCAATACCTATCATTTCCAAAGATTTCACAAATCTTTCCAACCAAACCTCTTTCCAAAAGCTTCAAAATCAAATTAGGTTTTATAGAAAAATTGGGGTTTCTTTATCAAAATATAATTTTCTTCCAAAACCAAGTCACAAGTTAACTAAAAGAACATTTATTCACTAACAAACAAAACCCAAGAGAAAACCCCTTTTTTATGCACTAATACATAACTTAAATCCAACCCTAGCTTTCCAAAATCATTTACTTTACAAAATAACATATATCAAAATTAAAGAACAAACAAGATATCAAGAAAATCCCTACCTCAAAGCGAGAAGGGAGAAAATCTCCAAAAGTCGATGGTAGTGAAACGAAGATTTGCTTTGATTAGAATGAAGCCCTTGACAAGCTTTACACTTAATCTTAGAAGAGCATGGTGAGAAGATGACTCTAAGTGAGTATATTGAAAGATAAAGCGGAAAAAAGCAAGTTTCGAGAGAACTATGGTATTTCACGAAATAGAGAGAAGAAACAGAGAGAAAGAGAAAGAAAAAGTAAGGAAAGAGAGTTTGTTGGCACATAAATTTCAACTAAATTTATGACACGTATAGAGCCTATGATAGGAAGGTTGTAGGTAATCACTTCCTGAAAAAAGATCAACATGATCCGCTAAAGTACATAAATAAAACGACGTTGTATCTCAACGACGTTATTCAAGATGCTCAAAGGACACGTGGAGCCTACGAAAGATGACACCTGTAGAGCCTACAGCAAGGACACCACACATGATGAAACCCCAAAGATCAATCCGGTTAATAAGATATACGATTAATCAGATAGCGCTATTATTCAAAATTCAAATGGCGCTATCATTCAATTTGAAATTCAAATTGAAGATGAAGCATTCCTATCACCTGATGGCCCTCCATAAATATGAGGACCATCACACAAGACGAGGGATCGGAAGAAAAATCAGGAGTGAAAAGATCAGAGAGAGAGATAAAGAAATTGAGAGCTAAAGAAATCGTTACAAGAAAGAAGAAGAGAAGCCTAGAAAACTCAAGAGCCTACGCTAATGGCAATGAATAGGTAAAGGGTTCCAAACCCAAGAATTGTATTTTGTATTCGAGGGTTCAAAACCCATAACAATTTCAATAAAATATTTATTCTTCTTAAATTGTCTTTTGTTGTTTATTTTGTTCTTCATTAATCGGAGGTTTCATTTGTTTAAAATGTGTAATTAACGATCTGAAATACAGATCGGAAATAAGAACCTGCTATTCAAATAATCAACACTGTATAGTCCAAAAACTAAACAGTGGACATTTGTAACATAAAATTTTGAAATGTGTTGAAATACTTCATGTTTCAAAATTTGTGTCTACAAATTCTGGCACGCCCAGTGGGACTTATTTCTCCTCCCATCTTTTGAAGAACAAAAAAATATATATATGTATATAGTTGAAACTTACTGACGTATTCTTTTGTTATAGGAATGCTGAAGCAACTGTCAAGAGACAAACCTACGCTCCAGTGGTTCTGAAATCACCAAGGGTGGAGATGGCACCCATCACCCAAGGGGCTCCGGAGCGAATGCTCTTGGCTGTCCCAAAGGTAGAACTAGCGAAATCCTGACAAGATGCATTTCTTTCCCCTATCACCCATGGGGCTCCGGAGCGAAAGCTCTTGGCTATCCCGAAGGTAACTGGTGTGACGAAGAAAGTCACACTTCTGCAGAAAGCTGAAAGTTTGAGAAAGATTACTGAAGATTATGTGAAAGTGTCGAAGCAGTACGCAATTGTGAGGGTCACAGCCCGAACGAAGAGCTTTCTAATTCAGGAAAAGGAGGCTAATCAGTTTGCAACTACGACTTTTGTTGCAGCTTCAATGGGGGCAACAAAAAATGTTGTGGCCCAACTACTCAAAATGGTAGAAGACTCCATTAAAATGGTGGAGTTTGCCCAGAAGAAAGTCTCTGCTGAAAACATGGCCATCATTAGGGCCATTAGGAGGAGGGTAATGACCCAAACTCCTGTTGATGAAAAAAAGGCCCCTGTTGTTGAAAAAACAGTTGCGGCCTACAAACCGATAGTTCTGTTCAGAGCACAAAATCGGTCAAACCAAATCTCAGTCAACTCTCAAGAGCCAAAGGAACACTCGTTGGCTCGACAGGGTTCGAATAAGGAACACCCGTTGGCCCAATAAAATAAGGAACACCCATTGGCCCGACAAGGTTTGAATAAGGAACACCTGTTGGTCCAACGGGATTTGAATCAACATCAATTGGTCCGCTCAAAAAATGTAGGGACTGTTTTGAAAATTCATGAGTTTGCAAAAAATGCAAACGGTTCCTTCTATGCCCCTAGGGGCTCAACTTGATATGTCATCTGGTCCAGTTTCGAAAAGACAAAGGCGAAGAAGAAATAAGGCCTTAAAGAAACAGGAACTAAGAATAGTGGCAACAAATGTTATAGAAGCTATTGAAGGGCTCTCTCGAAAGATGAACCCCAAAAACAAATCGAAAGTCTTGTATTTGTTGGAAAATCCAAGGTGGAGGAGGGTAAGCAACCATTGGGAAATATTTCTACTTTGGTTGAACTATCTATGGAGGGAATAAGAAAAGGGCCTGTAACAAGGTCCATAACCCGTCAAGCTCAAAACAAAGCATCGCAGTCAGATGCTTCAAATATGAGTAATGTTGTGGGGGTTGATAATCCTTTATATGAACAAGATGATTCTATCTCGTTTGTTTCAACGAATATTGGAAACAATGAATTGAAAGATATCAACAAAGTCGCAGTTATGATGACTGAGGTTGAGAAAGAAGGTGAAAATTCACAGGTCCAACAAGACCAAGGTCTCAAGAAAAAAGTGGTGGCCCTATAAGAACAACTTGAGAGAAGAGAACGGGAAATGGCTACTATGTTGGAGCAAATGCAACAGTTACAGGCCCAAATGACAGGACCAGGAAGTGCACCTAAACAAATGACACAACCTGTTGTGGGGACAGCCGTAGGCATACAAAGCACACTAGCCCCAGGGGGCAATGGTCCTTGTTACTCCGATCTAACCAGTGGTGGTATGAATCCAGTGCTCATGGCCATGATTGATGATATGGTGAGGAGACAAATAAAGAAAGTCAAAGAAAAAGATGATGAGAATTTTCGAATAATAACAAAACCTTACCCAGCATGGGTAGATGCTGTTCCATTCCCTTCTGGTTTTTCCCAACTAGATTTCAAAATGTTTGATGGAACAGGAGATCCAAGACAACATGTGGCTCATTTCCTTTCAAGATGCGGGCCAATAGCCCAGAATGAGGCCCTGTGCCTGCAGCTATTTGTCCAATCGCTTGAAAGTTCTGCATTTACTTGGTATGCTAATCTTCCTGAGGGATCAATCCTAAATTAGGATTCCATGGTGAAGGAGTTCCTTAAACAGTTCTGCAACACACAAAGACGAGTTGGAGTACCAGAACTGATTGAGACCAAGCAACGTGACAATGAGTCTGTTACAGATTTCATTGCAAGATGGTGAGCTTTGACATTTGCTTGTCCTCAAAAGTTTACGCAATTAGAGTTAATTTGGATGTGCCTTAACAACTTCCGACATTAGCTCTCTACGGCTCTTATGGCTCAAACTTTTGAAGGATTCAATGATCTATGCACTAAAGCTCATGATATGGAGCTGTATCTAGCTAAACGAAGGAGGCCTAGGGTCGTTGAAAGGGTTGAGTCCTCGACTGCAGCTACAATCGAAACCAGAAAGAAGGGTCCCGTTGTAGTAAGGGCTAAAAAGCCCAAGGAATTTAAAAAGTGACTATGAAAAAGAGGTTGGAGAAGAAATATTCCTTCATGGATGATCTGGTCGTAGACCTATTTGAAGATCTGTTGGAGCAAAAGTTGATTGCTCTCCCTGAGGTGAAAAGACCACATAAGGTAGGAAAGACCAACGATCCAAAGTATTGCCCCTACCATCCTTTGATTAGCCATCCGATAAAAGAGTGCTTTGTTCTGAAAGATAAAATTCAAGAACTTTTGGACTCTAAAATTATCGAACTCCCTCCTCAAGAGAAAGCACCTGCTAACCCAATCACTATCGACAATCATAATGAAGGTGAATAGTTGTTTATCAGTCAAAAAGCATGAAGAAAAAACAAAATGCCACAGTGAAAGCTAGAAGTGTGGTTGATTTAACAACATAAGGGCCAAAAGTTTCCAAAAAGCAAAAACCAAAAGTTTCTAGGAAACAGAAAAAAGCCAAAGAAAGTAAGAGAAAAGGAAAGAAGAACCCAAAGAAGGAAAAATGGGAGAAATTGGTCCCTGATGAGCAGTTAGAGCAAGGTCCTCTTGTCCCAGTCACATTGGAGGAATTTCTACCTTCAAAATTTCAATCTGTGGAGTTGCAGACATACTTTGATAAAAGAAGGGAGGAAAAGTTTACTTTGGCCCCTTGCCTAACCATCATTGTTTTGAGTGATGACGAAGAAGATGAGGGTGAAGTTGGTTCAAAAGTTAGGGAAGGAGATTGCATTACATCTCCTATCTGCATACCTGACTCACCAGAGTATACACCAACTTCTCTAGAATACACACCAGCCTCTCCAGAATATACACCAGCTTTTCCAGAGTATACACCAGAAGCCTTTTCTCCAGAGTATTCGCCAGTACCACCAATGTACTATCAAAGTACTCCAGAATATGTAAGGGGAACAGAACAAGGAGACACTGGGTGTAGGTCCGACTCTGAGCTTGTGAAAAAGGCGAAAAAACGACTACACTTCAAGGATGATGAGGTGAATGGCAGGTGTATGCCGGATGATGAAGTATGGAAGCATTCAAGTAAACAAGCAAAGTCATCTGAAGTTGAGGATCCTAATGAAGATTGGGAACTTGATTTTTCTCTTGATGGTTCACCATACACATCCCCAGCTAGGACATATGATGGAGAAAGTGTATCAAGTGACCACTTTGACTTTCCTTGTAATGTCATCACTGTGGATGTAAATTTTGAAGAACGAGAAATACATATCATTCGCAATCCAGGTGATGATGAGAAAGCAAAAATTGAAGCTAGAAGGGAAGCGGAACATCAGGCAAAAGTAACAGTCTCTTTGAAAGATGAGGGTTTTGAAGCCCATCAAAATTTGATTATTGAAAGAAATCAAATTTCTGGACACCCTTTCCCTAATTGGGTCGAATGGGTTCAGTTCCCATGAGGATATGCAATATCTCGTTTTCCTTTATATAATGGGACAGGTTGTCCAAGGTGCCATTTGGTTCGTTTCCTTGCACAATGTGGAAACATAGTAAAAAGCCAGGCATTACTTCTAAGGCAATTCGTTCTTTCTTTGGAAGGATGGGCAGCAGATTGGTACTTCAGTCTGCCACCTAATTCAATCCCAGATTGGGACACCATGGCTGATCGATTCTATAGGACATTTTATAAGCCATGGCCAATAGAAATTGAGATGTCAGAACATTTGGATGATGAAGGTACATCTTCTCAAACATATGATTTCATAGAAGGCACAATTGAGGAGAAGATTGAAACTGCCCTTGACCTTCGAGAGATGGGCACTTATCGCCCAAGGGATTTGTTCCCTTTATGGGTAGAGCAAACACCATTTCCTGAAGGATACGAACTTCCAAATTTTGTCCTATATGAGGGGTATGGAGATCCTCAAAAACATATTAGGCGTTTTTTGAAACAATGTGGGGAAACAACTCAAAATCAAGCACTTTGCCTAAAATAATTTCCCATTTCCTTACAGGGGATCGCCTTTGACTGGTATTGCTCCCTCGATGGAGTCGTGGTGCCTAGTTGGGAGGCCATGAAGAATGGTTTTGAAGAATCTCAATGTTTTTATAGGCGTGACTCCCGGTACCTAAGAAATGGGAGAAGAATGCAGCTTCAAGAAGATGAAGAAGTGACTGATGATGATGATCACCCTGCAGCTGGACCAGTTAACATGGTCCAAATAAGTGAGGGAATAAAAGAAGTTGAGGTCAACGAAAAGGCGGTTGCTGAAGTATGCCAGACTTACTTGACCTACCGGAGGAAATTACGAAATCCTTAGGACCCTCAAATGTCAGAAGTTCCACAGGTTTTGTTGGAGGAAGAGCAAGTGAAATATGATGTACTAGCTCACCTAAAGAAAATTCCAGCATTGTTGAGCGTATATGATGCACTGAAAATGTCTCCAGAGCTTCGAAAGTCTTTAATATATGCCCTGTCCAAGCCAGAGGATTTCCACAAAGAAATCGAGGGTAGAAATCAAGAGAAGGCAACTACATGCATGGCTATGGTAACCTTTGGTGACAAATACATGTGTGCTGAAATGGCAGACCATAATCGGCCTTTGTTTATAACTAGGCTTATCCATGATGTGAAGATTTCTCGAATTTTGGTTGATGGAGGATTTGCGGTAAACCTCCTGCCTCGAAGGGCCTTAAACCTATTAGGGATTCAAATTTCACAACTGCGCCCAAGTCGTTTGGTCATTCAAGGATTTAATCAGAATGAACAACGCCTAATGGGAAAGATTGAATTGCGAACCCAGTTTGGGGATATTGAAGAAAGCACTGAGTTCTTGGTCATTGATGTAGACACCTCTTACAATGCTTTGCTTGGGAGACCATGGATGCATAATCATCATGCAGTGCCGTCAACTTATCACCAATGAATCAAGTACCCGTTGCCTTCACCCAAAAAAGAGGGGACAATTGTGGCTGACAATGATCCATTTGGAGAAGTAGAGGCCTACTATGCTGATGCTCGCTTCTATACAAAGACTTCATAAAGAAAGGGAAAAGATGTGAAGAAGTCTAAAGATACTCCGAATGTCAAAGACGCTCTAGAGTCTACTCCAATTTCAACAAAAAGAACTTTCGATATGTGCCAAAGTCCGAAAGGAAACTGGGGGCAAAGGCTCTAGCCCCAATAAATCCAATTTTGGATCTCAAGAGTGAGTTCACGTTGCCATTAAGGAGGACAGAATGCACCTATGTGGAGAAATATAATAAGATTGTGGTCCCTTCTAAAGGAAAAGGGTCGAAACCCATCATATTCCACTCACTTGGAGATGTTGAACAGAAAGTGAAAGTTGAACAAGTGCCAGAAGAAAACATCTCGAGTTTTGAGAAGCCTACCTTCAGCGCAGAAATCACACAGATGTTGGTAGAAGTTGGTTTAGATCCTGAAAAAATACCAGGAACAATGACATCCTTTGACTTTGCATTAACACCTTCACAAAGGCAGGCTATCCAGCAAGGCAGTATTATCACCGCTAGGACAGAAGGGTTAGGCTATCAGGGGGATGAGGAAAAATTTCCAGTAAACATGACTATCACTCAAGATGTGTTGGAAGATGTTGACCAAGATGAAGCTCAACCTGCACCAACAGAATTTGAAGCAGGAGGCCAAGCCACCGTGGATGACCTTCGTGAAATAAATCTGGGTGATGAAGGAGAAAACAAACCAACCTTCATTAGTGCAAATTTAAAGGAAGAAGAAGCTCGGCAATATATTTCCTTCTTAAGGGAGTATCGTGACATATTTGCATGGAACTACAGTAAGATGCCTGGTCTTAATCCAGAGATTGCAGTCCATAAGCTTGCAATTCACCCTGAGAAACAGCCAGTTAAACAGCCTCAGAGGCGAACTCGACCAGAGCCTACAGCCCAAATTGAAGCCGAAGTCGACCAGCTTATTAATGCAGGATTCATTAGGGAGGTCCAATATCCAACCTGGCTAGCAAACATAGTGCCGGTCAAGAAAAAGAATGGTCAAATAAGGGTCTGCATTGATTTCCGTGATCTCAATGAGGCTTGTCCTAAAGATGACTTTCCCTTGCCCATCACTAAGCTTCTTGTAGATGCAACTACTGGGTATGAAACCTTGTCGTTTCTGGATGGATATTCAGGATACAATCAAATCCGAATGGCACCTGAAGATGAAGAAATGACTGCATTCAGGACTCTGAGAGGAGTCTTTTGCTATAAGATAATGCCTTTTGGCCTGAAAAATGCTGGGGCCACGTATCAAGGGGCAATGACTGTAATTTTCAGTGACATGCTCCATGACACCATTGAATGCTATGTTGATGATCTTGTCGTCAAGACAAAGGAGAAGGAAAACCATGTGGAAGATTTGAGAAGAATCTTCGAACGTTTGAGGAGATTCAAACTCAAGATGAACCCACTAAAATATGCATTTGGAGTTTCCTCAGGAAAATTTCTAGGGTTTGTGGTTCGAAACAAAGGGATTGAAATTGACCCTATTAAGATTAAAGCCATTGCTGAAATGCCCCCTCCGCGAAATTTAAGGGAATTGAAGGGGCTATAAGGGAGGTTGGCTTATATCAGAAGATTTATTTCAAACTTGGCTGGTCTATGCTTGGCATTCTCAAGATTGATGAAAAAGGGTGTTCCATTTGAATGGGATAAACAGTGCCAAAATGCTTTTAATAGTATTAAGGAGTATCTTTTGAAGCCTCCAGTATTCATGAGCCCAATAAAAGGGAAACCACTCTTGTTGTACATAACAGCCCTGGATGGTTCTTTATGGGCACTGTTGGCACAACACAATGAGCATGTGAAAGAAAATGCCTTATATTACTTGAGTCGTACTCTGGTTGGGACGGAAGTCAATTATTCTCCTATCGAAATGATATGTCTTGCCTTGGTGTTCGCCTTGCAAAAACTAAAGCACTATGTCTTGGAACACGATGTCAAGTTGATATCAAGAGCAGACCCCTTGAAATATATACTTTCATGGCCCATACTTTTAGGGAAAATTGCAAAGTGAGTTGTAATTCTCCAACAATTCGCAATTGAATATGTTCCCCAAAGAGCTGTAAAGGGGCAGGCTCTAGCAGATTTTTTGGCAGCACATTCTATACCTGATGACTCACCTCTAGTAACTGACTTACCAGATGAAGAAGTTATGCAAGTAGAAATTCAGAAAGGATGGGAGATGTATTTTTATGGAGCTTCAAGGAGTCCAGATGGCAAGAAGCAAGAAAATTCTAAAAACCATAAAGCTGGAATTGGAATTGTGTTTGTGACTCCAGACAATGCTATAATCACCCATTCTTTCGCCTTAAGTGAAGGATGCTCCAATAATGAGGAAGAATATGAAGCTGTAATTGCTAGATTAGAATTGGCATTACAAATTCCTATTGAAGAACTCTCAATTTATGGAGATTCGGAACTGGTGGTAAAGCAACTCCGTGGAGAATACATTGTTAAGAAAACAAGTCTCATCCCGTATCATGAAAGGGCTGATCAATTGCTTTCACAATTCAGGAAAACACATATTTTCCACGTGAAGAGAAGAACAAATGCTCGAGCTGATTCACTTGCAAGTTTGGCTGCATCACTCACCCTACCAGATAGCAAAACAATTACTATCACGGTAGGTGAAAGAAGGGTGTTACAACCTTTAAAAAAAGTTTCTGACGTGGTTCCAATCTTGGTCGTCACCACGAAAGGAGAAAACGAGGAGGATTGGCGGGAACCATTCATTGCTTACCTCCAACATGGTAGGCTACCTGAAGATAAAGTAAAAAGAATTGAAGTGAGACGTAGGGCTACCAAATTCGTCCTTTGGAAAGATGGAACGTTATACAAAAGGTCTTTGGATGGAATGTACATGCTGTGTATAGCCAAGGAGCGTATTCAAGAGGTAATGGCAGAAATACATGCAGGTGTATGTGGGGCACACCAAAGTGGTCCTAAATTACATATGCAGCTAAAACGGTTGGGATACTATTGGCTGACTATGATTGCAGATTGCATAGATTATGCTCGAAGATGCCAAGTCTGCCAATTCCATGGGAACTTTCTCCACCAACCCCCAGAGCCTTTACATTTAACAACTTGTTCTTGGCCATTTGCAGCATGGGGTATGGACATTATTGGTCCTTTTGTACCTCCATCTTCAGCAGGATATCGATACATCCTAGCTGCAACTGACTATTTCTCAAAATGGGCAGAGGCCGTGGCTTTAAAGGATATAAAAAGCACAGTTGTCTCTGAGTTCATCCGAACACATATCATTTACAAGTTCGGGATTCTAGAAAGTATCATCATGGATAATGGACAGCCATTCAGGAGTGATGCTTTGAACAAGTTATTTGCCAAGTACAAAATCAAAAACAACCATTCATCAAGATATCATGCACCTGCCAATGGTTTCGCAGAAGCTTTCAACAAGACATTGTGCAAAATTTTTAAGAAGATGGTGGATAAGAACAAAAAAGCTTGGCACGAAAAGTTACAAGAAGCTTTGTGGGCTTATCAGACTTCGCACAGAGCTCCTACTCAAACAACCCCTTATTCGTTGGTTTTTGGAGGAGAAGCAGTGTTACCACTTGAGGTTTAAATACCATCATTGCGAGTGGCAACACAAGAGTCCTTAACAGAATATGAAAGTGCAAGAGTGAGGTTGGCTGAGCTGGAGACCCTGGATGAAAGAAGGTTGTATGCTCAATAGAACTTGGAGATCTACCAACAAAGGATGGCAAATGCATTCAATAAAAGAGTGAGGCTTCGTTCCTTTAAAAAGGGAGACTTGGTACTAATGGTTAGAACACCCATAGTAGTCTCACGAAGAACCAAAGGAAAGCTTGAGCCCAAATGGGAAGGACCTTATGTGATTGAGAAGGTTTATTCTAATGGGGCCTATTTGTTGATAACGATGGATGGTGACAGAATCATTCCCCCAATCAATGCAAGGTTCTTGAAGAGATATTACCCTTAAGAAAGCCTGCTAGGTTGAAAACCTGAAAGGGCGGCCTAGGCAAAAGTTAGGGCAAAAAAAAAAAAAAAAAAAAAAGACCACCAACGGTATTGTACGTGGTTAAACTGTTAAAATACCTCACCGAAATCTAAGGTGATAAAACATTGGATACTCCTGGCCCGCAAGAGTATAAACTGTGTACGGCCAAAATAAGACAACTCAATGTATCGTATTGAGAAATTTCATATAACAAATAAATCTATTGTGTACGGCTAAAATAAGACAAATCAATGTATTGTATTGAGAAATTTCATATAACAAATAAATCTATCACTGAGCGAAATTTCATAGATACATTATGTTTGGATGAATAAAAAAAAAATAAAAGTGCATTCATTCATTAAGAGAAGCCTTAGCCCTTTCAAAGGCACGTTCTACAACACTGTGTTGTCCATTCTTCTTCTTATGTTGGCTCAAAACATTCAGAGAAGTTTGCACGTCTTCTTCTAATTTAGAAACATTCTCGGAGGCTTGTGCAAAATCACACATAAATGATGCATGTTCCGCTTGGGTGGATGACAATTCCTCTTCAAGTTGTTTGAGTAACTCTTTGGTTTGAATAATCCTTTGATTAAGACCCGCAATGTGCTCATCTGACTTGATAATTGAAGCGGACAACTGTTCATGTTCACCAGAAACTTTGTCGAAATGAAGCTTCTTCTCGTAACATTGGGCCTCAAATTCTGCAGTAGACAAGTTTGAAGAATCTGCAAGTTGGGTTTTCAAAGCAAAACACCCAAGGAATATCTTCACCTTCTCGTAAAAGGAGATGAAGTCTACACCCAAACTCTTCAAAATCATGAAAACGTTGTTTGCTACAACAATCATGCCATTAACATCTGTCATTGATTGGAGAGAAATAATAAGACCTTTCTGAAAATAGGTGGCTGCTTCATTAGAGAAAGTTCCCAAAAGAAGGCTAGATGGAGCAGGGTGCTTCAAGTTTGTCAAATAATTTGTTAACCCCATTTGCTTCAAGTAAGTCTGCAAGAATTTGGGCCTCTTCCGACGTATCAAAAGTAATTTCGTCTGTCTCTTCCAATGTGTCAGAAGTATTTTCTGTGAAAATAAAAGGAGATACTCAATGAAAACGTACAAGGTAAAAACAATTTATATATATAGATGAATGAAGTATACCTTGGTGTACGACTTGAAAAGACTTAGGTGGGGGAGAAGACAAGTTGTGATTCCCACAAGCGGACCACGGATTCTGTAATGTGGCATGATCTAAAGAGAAAAGAGTTCCTTGAGTATGTATACATGATAAAATAAAATGAGGTATAAGGAATGAATAAGAATACCCTTAAAGGTAGCCAATGGCATATGTGAGGCAGTTGGGGAAGTCCGAGGCGTCCGAGGCGCAGTGCCTAAGAAAAAGAAAGGTATTCAAAATTAAAAAAAAAAAAAATAGGAGAAGAAGAAGAAGAAGAAGAAGAAGAAGAATTATATCTTTTTCTAATAGCTTGGATGGCTCGTTCGAAGAAAGAGAAGAAAAACCTACATTTCCTGGGAGCAATTTACTCATCTTAGTCGGTGTGCCATCTAAAAGAGAGGTGTAGTCATAAAACTCATCTTCACTCTCGCTACTTTCATTGAGAGAACAATCAAAAGATCTGGTAGGAGAGGGAATTTCAACACTCTTAATGCGAATACGACCCAAGGCAGTTAATTCATACCCATCTCCCTCAAAGAGTTCTTGAATCATATTCTCATCTTTATCTTCAAGAAAAAGGTACAAGTATGTGCGAAATTGATCCATTGGGGTTTTGGTTGCTACGGTGGGTTAGGAAGTTCCTGTACAATCACTGATAGACATAGTCTCTGGAAAAAACTTTGCGAGACTAGAAAATTGAGGACCAGAATCTACTTGCTCAAAGCTAAATCTCATTTTAAATTGAGAGTTACACATATCCTCGAAAAGATGAAGGAGATCTGAAACCGAGTAACTAGATCGAGAAGGAGCAGTAAGTGGTCGATTATTATCCATTCTCTGAGGTGATGATGCTTCCAGAGCAATAGGTGAAGATGATGACCTAGCTCTAGAGTAAGAAGGATTCTTCGTGTTTCGGTCTTTAATTGACATATCCAGTTTTCTCTTGCATGAACATTTCGGCTGGGTATGAGTAACATATTGGAGCACGGTAAAGGAAGTTCCCAACCACCAGTTGGCATAAGGCATGGTTACGTGAGAAGTAAATCGGGAGCTTGGTAACTCCAATGAGACTTTTGTACCACAGTGTAGCATATGGCGCCAGTTGTAATAAAATTTAGACCACTCAGAGGGCTGCCGACAAGATACATTAAGCGGTGTAGGGCATGCTTGAGCAAACCCAAATTGACGACCGTATCGGTTAGGGGAGTACGGTTCAGAAATGAAATTAAATCCCATTTTAAAAGTTAAAATCCCTTGCCTCAAAGATATAAGATAGCCAAGGTGGAAAGGTGATATCCTTTCAGAGTTGACCAGAATGCCTGAAGGTTCACTTTCATGGGTAAGAGCCCTGAACTGACACTCCGTACGATAAGTTAGGAGAGAGTCCACAAATGGAAATTTATCAGTAAAAAACTGGGCAGCCGATTGGTTTCCAATAAACCCAAGATATGGCATGAAATGAATATCAAGAATCGGACAAATCGACTGAGGATCCCCATGAGAGTAAGTCTTGACAAAATGTAGTGAAATCCATCCAAAAAGGTAATGTAAAGGACCCTGAATATTTTCCTTCCTAGGTGAAGATGATGATGCCATTTTACCAAGAGAATGATAGAGGTAAGCAAGGACGGGGATGGCCAGGCTAAATAAGGTTCCACCTGACATTTTAGTGGCTACATGAAAGGTCGTCGGACGAATTTTCCCGGAAGAGTGAGGGAAGACAAATCCGCTATGCCAGCTCACCAAAAAACCAGAAACATACACATCATCAGGAATTCTATCTTTTCATTGAAACCACTAATCGAAGTTGGGGATTCGTCAATGAATTTAAAAGTCCAGTGGTTAAACTTCTTGGATTGAAAAGAGCTGGCATAAATGTTGAAAAGCCCATGGCACGCCTTGGATGTCTGGGACGAATATAAAATGTCATTGGAGGGGGTGAACTCTTCATAAAACTCGCCAGGAATGGGGAGCCCGCTAATGCGATGAAGGTCCCATAAAGAGATTCCAAGTTCGCCGTAAATGGTGTGGAAAGTGTTGGTGTCGGGTGACCACGGCTCTAAGAATCCTTTGAGCAGGGAGACATTCCTAGCATAAGCAAATTGGGATACATAGATTGCAGCATAAATCCCACACTTCTTCAAAATATGGGCAAATGTGGAAAGAACGTCATTCAACCAAAAAATCCATATGGGGGATTGCAAATGGGTAGAAATGCCGCGGACATTAAAAGAATTATCCCACTTCAGTTTTTCATGCTTCATTCTCTTAAGAAGAGTATTAAATTCAGATCAGTCAAGGTCTTCAAAAAATGGACGAAGGATTGTGATAGCGAATGAACCAATTGATTTGGAGTGCGCTTTCTCGAGAATCTCACAGCAGTTTCGAATTCCTGTATAGACCAAGTCTTCGGAAGCCGTATGTAAAGGGATGTAGGGGTCTAACTCGGTGGGTGACAATAAAGCAGTGATAGGTTTGTGCCGAATTATTTTCGGACCAGATTTATCTAGTACATCCCTCTCGTTACGTCGAAGATATTCAAGTGTCTTTTTCATGCTTCCTAAAAATAAAAACTAAAAAAATAAAAATGGTTAGTAAAGGTAAATATGTCGTAATATAAAGAAATTGACAAAAGCCCCTTGACCAAGGACTCAAGCCATTGGGGTGATGGACACAATCACTGCCAAGGTTTCAAGCCATTGGGGTGATGGACACATTCACTGCCAAGGATTCAAGCCATTGGAGTGACAGACACATTCACTGCCAAGGACTCAAGCCGTTGGGGTGAGGACACAATCACTGCCAAGGTTTTAAGCCGTTGGGGTGACGGACACATTCACTGCCAAGATTTCAAACCGTTGGGGTGAAGGACACAATCACTGCCAAGGATTCAAGCCGTTGGGGTGAGAACACAATCACTGCCAAGAATTCAAGCCGTTGGGGTGACAGACACAATCACTGCCAAGGGTTCAAACCGTTGGGGTGGCAGACACATTCACTGCCAAGGATTCAAGCCATTGGGGTGACGGACATAATCACTACCAAGGATTTAAGCCATTGGGATGACGGACACAATCACTGCCAAGGATTCAAGCCATTGGATTGACGGACACAATCATTGCCAAGGATTCAAGCCGTTGGGGTGACAGACACAATCACTACCAAGGATTCAAGTCATTAGGGTGAAGGACACAATCACTGCCAAGGATTCAAGCCATTGGGGTGAGGACACAATCACTGCCAAGGATTCAAGCCGTTGGGGTGACGGACGAAATCATTGCCAAGGATTCAAGCCGTTGGGGTGAAGGACACAATCACTGCCAATGATTCAAGCCGTTGGGGGTGAAGGACACATTCACTGCCAAGGATTCAAGCCATTGGGGTGAGGACACAATCACTGCCAAGGATTCAAGCCGTTAGGGTGACGGACACAATCACTACCAAGGATTCAAGCCGTTGGGGTGAATGACACATTCACTGCCAAGGATTTAAGCCATTGGGGTGACAGACACAATCACTGCCAAGGATTCAAGCCATTGGGGTGAAAGGACACAATCACTGCCAAGGATTCAAGCCACTTATTGCCATTAGGTTGGAAAGGGAAATGATACCTGCAAACACACTCGGACGCCTCGCGTGTTGCCTGCAAAAGAGGAAAAAAGACGTGAAATAATTGCCAAAAATAAATAAATAAATAAATAAATAAATAAATAAAAATCGTAATTCGTACAATTACAATTCACTTGCATGAATCATGAGGGGAAAGACCTTGATTAGATTAGATTAAAAAAAAAAATTCTACAAAAGGGGCTGAAAATTTGTGAGGGTTTAGCCAAAGAAGTCAAAGGGAAAGCAGGTTTTGTAACTTGGGATCTTGCTGGTCGATAATTAATGTCCACTGTTCCTCATTTGTTCAAAGATACAAGCAGCAAGTTCCTTGGTCATATCCACAAGTAAGGACTTTGTATACAGGCTATTAAAAAAATTTGTGAGGGTTTAGCCAAAGAAGTCAAAGGGAAAGCATGTTTTGTAACTTGGGATCTTGCTGGTTGATAATTAATGTCCACTGTTCCTCATTTGTTCAAAGATACAAACAGCAAGTTCCTTAGTCATATCCATAAGTAAGGACTTTGTATACAGGCTATTAAAAAAAATCTGCTAAATAACACAGCAACAAACAGGTTACTGCTGCTGGAAAAAAAAAGGTGTGGTTTCAATCTTTACATGCTTGTCTTGGCTTCAAAAAGGGCCTTTGAAGACTATTTGGGTTTGTGGTCTAGCAAAATGGATTGTCTTTATTCATATCTAGGCCATATCTGCTTAACAAACATGACAGCAGATTATACACATAATACATTTTTAGAGCGAAAAATGTAAAAAAAAAAAGGTGTGGGTTGCTGCTGCTGGAAAAAAAGGGTGTGGTTTCAATCTTTACATGCATGTCTTGGCTTCAAAATTTTCGCAACAAACAGGTTGCTGCTGCTGGAAAAAAAAAAGGTTTGGTTTCAATCTTTACATGCTTGTCTTGGCTTCAAAAAGGGCCTTTGAAGACTATTTGGGTTTGTGGTCTAGCAAAATGGACCGTCTTTATTCATATCTAGGCCATATCTGCTTAACAAACATGGCAGCAGATTATACACATAATACATTTTTAGAGTGAAGAATGTAAGAAAAAGGTGTGGGTTGCTGCTGTTGGAAAAAAAGGGTGTGGTTTCAATCTTTACATGCTTGTCTTGGCTTCAAAATTTTTTGCTGGAAGGTTAAAAAAAAAGAAAAAAAAAGAAAAAAAAAGGGTTTATTCAGGTTATATATGTGTAATAAAAAAGGAGGGGCACATGTAGAAAGAAATTTTTCTATAGGGCTAAGTAAAAAGAGGTCTTAGCTTCATCAAAAAAAAAAAGAAAAAGAAAATCTTGTGGAAGTTAAAGCACAAGAAAAAGAAACTGTTTGGTCTTAAAAAAAGAACTATGTGGATTTATGGGCTAGCAAAAGGGGCTGTTTTTTTTTTGCCATCATATAAAAAGCACAACATTCAATGGTGAGTTCATGAAATAAATCTGCTAAACAAAGAGATTGATGCTATAAAACAACATCAGATTGTCCTGTACACAAAAAAAAAAGAAGAAAAAGAATGATAGAGGTACAACATGCAAAGTCCTGGATGGCCAAGTTAAATAAGAGGATGCTGCCACAAAGATGTAAAGTCTTGTGATATAATATAGCGTCAGATTGTGTACAGCATGCAAAGTCCTTGTGGTTTGACAAGTAGGCCATTTAAAAAAAAAAAAATATATATATATATATATATATATATATAATAGAGTTTGCCAAATAGCATAGCAACAAACAAATTGATGCTGTAAAATAAAAAAAGAAGAAGAAGATCTTGTGGAAGTTAAAGCACAGGAAAAAGAAGCTGTTTGGTCTTAAAGAAAGAAAAAAAAATTTGCTTACATGGTTAGCAAAATGGGTTGTTTTCTTTTAAGGCCATATATCTTTGTGGCAGTTTTTTTTTTTTTTGAAGTCTTTGTTTGGTCTCATGGTTTTAAAAAAAGCTGGCAGCAAGAAAAAAATATATAGTGTACACACACACACACACACACATATATATATATATATATATATATATGCTGCTAAACAACACAAAAGTGTTCATTCTGTTGAAAGAAGCAAAATATAAGAAAGATGAACAAGAAAAGAAGCAAAGCAAACCTGATATGAGGGGAATAGGGGGTAATCTTTTGTATCCTCAAAGAGCAATTGCTGTTGGAAAGTTGCTGGAAGGATAAAGATTTTCTGGAAACAAAAAAAATCTGCTGGGAGAAACAAAATCTGCAGGGAAAAAAAAGGGGCTGCAAGAACAAAATATATGAATAGGTGTAATATAAAGGAAAAGGCAAGAGTTTATGTAGGATTTGAAATACTCCATAGAAGAGTTTGTGTAGGATTAGAAATCTTACCAATGCCAACCCATCCTATTCCATATAGACAAACTCCTAATATATATATATATATATATATATGTATATATACAAACCTCTTAAAAATAATACTAATAAAAATAAAATAAAATAAAATAAAAAAGTGGCAAGTTAGAGGCCAACAAAAGAAAAGGCCCAATTTAAAAAAAATGGTGGCCTAGAAAAGGAAAGGTCCATGATGGCCTAGGAAAAAAAAAAATCTATTGTAAAGAAAAAGTGGCAAGTTGGAGGCCCACAAAAGAAAATACCCAATTAAAAATGGTGGCCTAGAAAAGGAAAGGTCCATGATGACCTAAAAAAAAAAAAAAAATTTGCTGTAAAAAGAAATGGTGGCAAGTTAGAGGCCCACAAAAGGAAATGTCCAATTAAATCTTAGACCTTACTCATGACCAAAAAAAAAAAAAAAAAAAATCAAGTTCACAAAAAGGGCCCATGCAATAGAAGTAAATGGCCCATGGACTATAAAGGGCAATTAACCCTTTATTTTACAAAAAAAGATCAAGTCCACAAAAAGGACCCATGCAACAAAAGTAAAAGGGCTCATGAAAAAGCCCTCAACCCAAAAAAAAGAGTCCATAAGAAGGACCCATGCAACAAAAGTAAATGGCCCATGGACTATAAGGGGCAATTAACCCTTTATTTTTTTTTTAAAAAAAGATCAAGTCCACAAAAAGGACCCATGTAACAAAAGTAAAAGGACCCATGAAAAAGAACCATCAACCCCCCCCCCCAAAAAAAAAGGCCAGGGATCAAAGCAAAGAAATAATCTCATCCAAGACCTAAAGATCATCCAGATAAAAGTGCCAAATTGTCGTGACTCGCACAATTATGAAAATTCACTTGTGCAAGTCACGAGGGGCATTTGTTGGCACATAAATTTCAACTAAATTTATGACACGTATAGAGCCTATGATAGGAAGGTTGTAGGTAATCACTTCCTGAAAAAAGATCAACATGATCCGCTGAAGTACATAAATAAAACGACGTTGTATCTCAACGATGTTATTCAAGATGCTCAAAGGACACGTGGAGCCTACGAAAGATGACACCTGTAGAGCCTACAACAAGGACACCACACAAGATGAAACCCCAAAGATCAATCCGGTTAATAAGATATACGATTAATCAGATAACGCTATTATTCAAAATTCAAATGGCGCTATCATTCAATTTGAATTTCAAATTGAAGATGAAGCATTCCTATCACCTGATGGCCCTCCATAAATATGAGGACCATCACACAAGACGAGGGATCAGAAGAAAAATCAGAAGTGAAAAGATCAGAGAGAGAGAGAGAAAGAAATTGAGAGCTAAAGAAATCGTTACAAGAAAGAAGAAGAGAAGCCTAGAAAACTCAGGAGCCTACGCTAATGGTAATGAATAGGTAAAGGGTTCCAAACCCAAGAATTGTATTTTGTATTCAAGGGTTCAAAACCCATAACAATTTCAATAAAATATTTATTCTTCTTAAATTGTCTTTTGTTGTTTATTTTGTTCTTCATTAATCGGAGGTTTCATTTGTCTAAAATGTGTAATTAATGATCTGAAATACAGATCGGAAATGAGAGGGTAATTTTTGGTAAAAATTGGGCTGAGCTATGAGATGGACTTTATGGCCCAAAGTATGAAGGTCTGGGTAAAAAGGCCCAAGAGAGACAAAGTTACTCCGGCCCAAGAGAGATAAAGTTACTCCGGCCCAAAAAAGATGTTAAGTTACTTCGGTCTGGACAACTTGGAGTTAGTCCGGTCTCATAATTAGTCCGGTCATTACGTATTCTGGATAGAACGGTCAGGACCTTACTACTCAGTAGCGCGGTCCAAACACACCATGGTTCATACAAGGGAGAACCGAGATAAGGTGTAATGAAAGACAGAACCGAACCAATGATAGTACGGCTTATTTTGTGGCTCAGTATAGCCGTATGTACTTCGGTCAAATGATAGTTCGGCCATGGCAAAAACCATCCCACTTGGTTTAAGTAGTGGGGGGGGGGTGTAAAAGGATAAGCATTATCCTTTAGGAGTATGAATCCTAAGAGGACTCTGCATGGAGAAGTAGAAGTCCTACTAGGATTGTGCCACTCGAAACCTATAAAAGCTCACAAACATCACCTTGGAGGAGGTAACACACAATTTTGCTTTCTGAATACATTGAGCTTTGTCTATTTGTCAAGTTTGCTGACTTAGGCATCGGAGAGGTTTCCGGCACACACCTGCCGGTTAGCTCACGATTGTGTTTTCAGGTGACAAAGCGACGTCGTACGGAGGAGCACGGACTTAGTCAACAGGATTATACGAGAAGGTGTATTTCTTTCCCGTACAATTGGCGCCATCTGTGGGAATAACAGACAGAACAAAACCTCTTGATTAAAGGTTCTCCCCTTTACGATCAATGGCACACATTGAAGAATTGCCGTAGTCCGCCGTCGACGGGCTAACTCCAGATGGAGGCGCAAGGCGTGAAGGATTACCTTCTGTCCCTCCCATGGCGGACTTGAAGCCCCAACGACATAACTCCAGGAGAGATACTAGGGGAAGACGGACTAACAGCCCCCGTCAATCTCATTCTCAAAGTCCCGATAGGCAAAGGAGGATTGACCCTCAAGCTCTGGAAGATCGCGTGAAAGAACAAGATGAATTGATAAGAAAGATGGCGGCGGACATGGAGGCCTTGAAACGCCAGATGAAGAAAAAAGAAGTGGCGATAGGAGAGGGGCGCAAAAACAAGACGCCTCCTCGCCACTCAGAAAATCGTAGTAGGAATACTACACCCTCGCAAGGAGAAAGCAGAAGCCTCAGGACAGGCGACACTCAATCCTAGTCTTCCAGAACTCGTCACTCCAGGTCTGAGAGGACGAGATCTGAAAGATCATACACTGAAGGAAGCACGTATTGGCCCTCGCATTCGCACCAAACCAGATCTAGACAGACGGAATTACCCAGATCATCCGACTTACGAACCGTGCTCGAAGAGAAAGCACGATGCAAGGAGGATGCCAGGACGCGGGATCCGCAGAGAGTTTCTGCCTTACAGCGGTTGGCTCCTCGGACGCATGGAAGCGTCGAGGTTGGAATGCCAATACCGCGCCCTGCCTACGAACCAACGGACAAGGCATTAGCAAGGCTACAGACTTCACCGTTTGTTCCGGCGATTGAAAACGTGCCCCTACCATCAGGCTTCCTTCAGCCAAAATTCACTACATATGAAGGGAAGACGGACCCGTACTCACACTTGAGCCACTTTCGCCAAGTCATGGCCGTATACAGGCGAAACGAGACCTTAATGTGCATACTCTTCCCGTCTAGCCTTGGCGACCTAGGCTTGACTTGGTTCGAGAAACTTCCTGAGGGCAGCATAGCCTCTTGGGCGCAATTAGCAGAGGCCTTTGTAACAAGATTTCGAACAAACACTAAAACCCCGGTGGAAATAGACCAACTGTTCTCCATCGACATGGGCGACAAAGAGACCCTCAGATCGTACAATAGTCGCTACTGGGAGACATTCAATCAAATTGGGGACTGCCCCACCAATCTTGCCATTGCACAGTATAAAAGAGGCCTTCCAGTCGGGAACAGACTAAGGGACTCGATCACCATGACGCCACCCCTCACCATGGAAGCCCTGATGGAAAGAGTACATCAGCACATCAGGGTAGAAGAGGATGGCGCACGTGCCAAAGCAAAGTCTGGTGCGACCACAGTACCAGAAAAGAAGACCTTAGCAAAGGTCAACACGGTAGATCGAAGTAACAAAAACAGGTGTGGCAGACGAGATAACGGAGAAGACCCAGACAAAAGATGGTTGAGAATCCGCACTGCCATAACCATGGTGTTCAAGAAACCGATATATCGGATTCTTAGCGAAATAAGAGATGAGCCTTTCGTCAAGTGGCCAGCCAAATTAGGGGAAACACAGAAGGACTATGACGAAAGATCACGGTGCACCTTCCAAAAAGAAAAGGGGCACCGAATTGAGAATTGCACACCATTGAGACAGCACCTGGAGGAGTTGGTGGCGGCAGGTCACTTGGACAAATACATTGAAGGAGGGACGCAGCCAGCCCCCCAGGATCACAATAACCCCAACAGAATGCCAATCGACGCCCCACCTCAAGGCATTATCAATGTGATACATGGGGTCTTTGAACCTGAGCGTGTATGCGAGCTCAGGGGATCAATCAAAAAGGCTGAGTACTTTAGAGAGGTACTAAGTGCCCAACCCGCCATCAAGAAGGGGAAAACAGAGGCAACAAACGTCATGTCTTTTTCGGATAAAGACTTGGATCGAATATACTGTCCTCACAATGATGCCCTAGTCGTCACTCTCCGAGTCAAGGATTTTGACGTCAAGCGGATTCTGATTGACCAGGGTAGTTCATGTGAAATCATGTACTACGAGACATTTAAACAATTAAAGCTACAAGACAAAGACTTGGCGCTTGCTGTATCTCCCCTAATTGGATTCAACTCCATGCCAGAATGGCTCGTCGGTAAGATAATTCTTCCAGTCAGAGCAGGAAGTGTGACAAAACAAGTGGAGTTTTGGGTATTGAAGGTCCCCTCAACTTACAACATCATCTTGGGCAGAACATGGCTGCATGCCATGCGATCAGTGGCATCGTCTTACCACCAAGTAATGCGGTTTCCCAACGACACCGGAGTAATCGAAGAAGTCTATGGAGATCAGATCATGTCAAAGCAATGTTTCGCCACGGTGAATGGCAGCCGCGCTGCCAAAGGATACGTTCATTCGGTGGAAGAACCAAAAAGCAATGAATTATTCGTGGACGTCGGCAAAGAGGCTGATCAGAAAGCAGTGGAGGACTTGGTGGAGGTAAAAATAGATGAAAAGAACCCGGATAAGTTCTTCTTGCTCGGTTCGTCATTGTCCAACACTGAGAGTTTGGAGGTCTTGGAATTCTTGACCTCTAACATCGAAGTGTTCGCCTGGACACCCTACGACATGCCAGGCATTGATCCAAACTTCATCAGTCACCAACTTAATGTCCACCCATCTGCCAGGCCGGTTATTCAACGCACTCGCTGATCGGCACTTCACCACGCCGAAATAGTGGCGGAAGAAGTAGGTAACCTGCTGGAAGCAGGAGCAATTAGAGAAGTGCACTACCCAAGAAGGATCTCTAACACGGTCGTAGTGCCAAAGAAGAATGGTGAATGGCGTGTCTGCGTCGACTACAAAACAGTCAACAAGGCATGCCCAAAAGACAGCTTTCCTCTACCACGGATAGATCAACTGGTAGACCTAACGGCGGGACACAACCGACTTAGCTTTCTGGATGCATATAGAGGCTACCACCAGATCGCCATGCATGAACCAGACCAGGAGGTCACATCCTTTACGACTCCAAGAGGACTATACTATTACAAGGTCATGCCCTTTGGCCTGAAGAACGCAGGGGCGACATTCCAATGGATGGTCACCAAGATGTTTGAACCATTGTTAGGCAGAACAATGGAGGCTTACATCGACGACATGGTGGTCAAAAGCAAAGATAAGAATGACCATCTCAAGGACTTAGGAGAGATGTTTGAAATCTTGAAGAAACACAAGTTGCGGCTCAACGCATCCAAGTGTGCATTCGGAGTAGGATCTGGCAAATTCTTGGGCTTCCTGGTGACAAACCGAGGTATAGAAGCAGACCCCTCTCAGATCAAAGCAATCCAAGGTCTGGAGAGACCAAACTCAGTAAAAGAAGTACAGCATCTCACCGGCATGGCAG
Source organism: Camellia sinensis (assembly GCF_055761805.1). Classification (NCBI taxonomy): domain Eukaryota; kingdom Viridiplantae; phylum Streptophyta; class Magnoliopsida; order Ericales; family Theaceae; genus Camellia; species Camellia sinensis. Next base: position 24,735,525 of record NC_138966.1, read on the forward strand.
CTGCACTCAACCGATTCATAAGCAGGTCGTCAGATAGACTACGACCAATTTTTCATGCTTTAAAGGCCAAGTTTGAGTGGGATGAAGAATGCGACCAAGCTTTGGAAAGCTTGAAGGAGTATATGTCTTCCCCATCACTATTTGTTACCCCAGTACCTGGTGAAGAACTCTTCTTGTACCTGGCAGTCTCTCAACACGCAGTTAGCGCAGTGTTGGTTCGTGCAGAGGGAATCCAACACTTGCCCATCTATTATGTCAGCAAGACGTTGCTGGGAGCTGAAACAAGGTATTTGCCACTAGAAAAACTGGCATTAGCCTTGATGATGGCCTCCAGGAAATTGGCACACTACTTTCACGCCCACACCATAGTCATCCTCACAGCTTTCCCACTAAAAGCTTTGTTTGAGAGGGCGAACTTTTCTAGGCGAATTTTGAAGTGGGCAGTAGAGTTGGGACAATTCGACATCAAGTTCCAACCCAGGATCGCAATAAAAGCCCAATCTTTGGCAGACTTCGTCGCAGAGTTTACTCCTGGAAGTCATCATATCTGCCCAGTCGACCTAACTGACACCACCGAACTAGGGATGGAAGTTGACGCCGGAATAGCGCAACCCCTAGTAAAAGGTACACAGTTAGACTTCAAGGAAGACCAGACTAAAAACAGCAAGGAAGAAACAAACCAAGGCTCACCAACAGTACAATCAGATGGCGAGGGGCAGACAGCAAGCATGGACCTTGAAGAAAACACCATTCTTGACCCCACGACATCATCTGACCCCTCCACGTGCTGGAAGTTGTTCGTTGGAGAGATGTGGAAGCTCTTTGTGGATGGAGCATCCAACCGGCATGGTGCAGGGCTTGGCATGGTCCTCATCTCCCCAGACGGCCTGGTTATAGAGCAAGCAATCAACCTTGGCTTCCCAACATCAAACAACGAAGTGGAGTATGAAGCGCTTCTCGCAGGACTCAAATCAGCATACTACATGAAGGCCACCGAACTAATGGTCTACAACGACTCACAGCTGGTGGTAAATCAAATTTCTGGCGACTATGAAGCAAAGGATGATAGGATGGCCAAGTACCAAGAGTTGGTCAGAACAGAAATCAAGAAATTTGAAGTAGTAAGGATAGAGCAAATCGGCAGGGAGGAAAACAGCAGAGCAGACGAACTTGCAGGCTTCGCCTCAATGGCAGATTCCTCCATACCTCATCCACTACTAATTGACTACCTACCTAGACCAAGCATAGAAGACCCCGAAGCAGAAGAGGTATGTTGCACAGAACTAGGCCCCTCTTGGATGGATCCCATCATCCTGTTCTTAAAAGACGGCATCCTACCAGAAGAGAAAAAAGAAGCCAACAGAATAAGAGCGAAATCGCAGCGATTTTGGCTCTCCCCATCCTTGGCGTTATACAAGAAGTCATTCTCAGGACCCTACCTAAAGTGTGTACATCCCAGCAAAGTGGAAGCATTCTTGTACGAGATACACAAAGGGGTGTGCAGAAGCCATCAAGGAGGAAGATCGCTAGCTTACAGGGCCATTTCACAAGGATACTGGTGGCCATACATGCAGGCAGACTCAGAAAAATATGTAAAGAAATGTGAGAAATGCCAAAAATTCGCACACAAAATACATCAACCAGCAAGAGAACTCCTACCATTAACTAGCCCATGGCCTTTCGCAATGTGGGGCTTGGACATAGTAGGACCACTTCCAACTGCACCCGGCAACAGGAAGTTTTTTCTCGCAGCAACAACTACTTCACAAAATGGGTGGAAGCAGAAGCATTGGCATCAATCAAATAAAAAGATGTGAAGAAGTTCGTTTGGCAGAATATCATCACTCGGTTTGGCATACCAAAAGCCTTAATCTCAGACAATGGTACTCAGTTCGACGGCAGAATATTCAGAGGCTTTTGTAAAGAGTACAAGATAGAGTTCTACAATTCTACACCGGCATATCCACAAGCAAATGGCCAAGCAGAAGCATCAAATAAAGTCGTCTTGGATGGATTGAAGAAAAGGTTAGAGAAGGCAAAAGGCAAGGGGGCGGATGAACTTCCTCATGTTTTATGGGCTTACCGCACCACACCTCGGCGATCGACAGGAGAGACACCATTCTCCTTAGCCTACGGAATGGAAGCAGTAATCCCACTGGAAGTTGGCCTCCCCATAATTCGAAGCGAAAATTTTGATCCAGACTTGAATGGAGAAGTCATAGCATTAGAACTTGACCTTGCGGAAGAAAGAAGGGAAAGAGCACTGGTTCACATCGCCTCCTACCAACGAGAGTTAATCAGAAAATACAACAAAACGGTGCATCCAAGACAATTCAAGATCGGAGATTGGGTACTACGCAAAGTGATGGGAAACACCTTGATACCAGGAGATGGCAAGTTAGGGCCAAACTGGGAAGGTCCTTACAAAGTGGTTGGATTAGCAGGCAAAGGGGCATACCACCTAGAAGACAAGGACGACAAAGCAATCCCTAGGCTATGGAATACGGCCAATCTCAAGTTATTTTATTTTTAACTTTTTTCCTTTCAAACATATGTAATTTCTTTTTCGTCAATAAAACAATCAATTCTTTTCAGCATGCATTGTTCTCTATAAAAGTTGGCTTTAGTGAAATTAGGAGTATTACAAACATTGTTCTAAGTTAGCTGAAAAAAACTAACTTAGAGGTTGGCTGGAATAAACCAACACCCTTCCTAAGCCCAGGATAGGGATCCAGGCTGCAGGACGTTTGGTCGGAATAAACCAAACGTTATTCTAAATTAGCTGGAAAAAACTAACTTAGAGGTTGGCTGGAATAAACCAACACCCTTCCTAAGCCCAGGATAAGGATCCAGGCTGCAGGACGTTTGGTCGGAATAAACCAAACATTATTCTAAGTTAGCTGGAAAAAACTAACTTAGAGGTTGGCTGGAATAAACCAACACCCTTCCTAAGCCCAGGATAAGGATCCAGGCTGCAGGACGTTTGGTCGGAATAACCAAACATTATTCTAAGTTAGCTGGAAAAAACTAACTTAGAGGTTGGCTGGATTAAAACCAACTCTTTGTACTCCTCAGCCGAAGTAATTATGTCGGCTAAGGAGTGGTTGGCTGGAATAAACCAACTCCTGTTACTCTTCAGCCGAAATAAGGGTATGGCTGAAGAGTAGTTGGCTGGATTAAACCAACTCTTTGTACTCTTCAGCCGAAGTAAGGGTATGGCCGAAGAGTGGTTGGCTGGATTAAACCAAATCTGTGTACTCCTCAGCCGAAGTAATTATGTCGACTAAGGAGTGGTTGGCTGGTAAGCATAAGTTAGTTCGAACAAACAAAAACCGAGATGAATGTTGGACATGAAAAGATCAAATGTAAGCATACAAATCAAAACCGGAATAAGAGTTCAAGCAAAATTTTCATTCATTGAAAAGCAATTACAAAGGGGCTTAGCCCGGTTACAAAGACAAAAGGTAGCCAAAAAAAAAAAGAGAAAAAGTACAAAATCAAGAGAAAAGGTCTTCAATTTCGGCATCAAAAGCTGCATCGGCATCAACGCAAAGACCGGTTTCAGACGGGAGCTCGCTCACGGTCGCAAGGGTGGTTTCGGTCGGAACCACGGTTTCCCCTGGAAGTTCAATAGTCAGGTCTTCCACCATGGGCTCCAACCGAACTGACTGATCCACATTGACAACCGGAGTATCCTCAGAGGCAGAGTCTTCGTCAGAATCTGAGCCTTCAAGAAACTGCTGTTGCATGGCATTAGCATACTCCACAAGGGAGTTCGGTATGAAGTAGGTTGGAGGGTTGAAAACCTCGGTCTGTGGATCATGACCGAGCTTCTCAACGGCTGTCCTCCAGCCGCACTTAAAGAACAGTTCCTTGGCGGCTTCACACTGCTTGACATATACACCCTTTGCCTTCTTGAAGCCTTTCTTTTTGGCGCCTTTTGCGCTCTCCTTCAGTTGGGATATTTCGGTATTTTTCTTCTTTTCAAGCTTCACCAGCTCGCGCAGATACTTGTCTTTTAGCACAATGGCGGCCTTTTGCTTTTCCGCCTCGGCCGAACTAACCAATCCGGCCAGTCGACCGTTCTCAGCTTGTAGCTTGGCCATTTGCTTTCTGGCCTCTTCTAGCTCGGCCGACTTCACTTCGGCTTCTGCCATAGCTTGCCTTGTTGTTTTCCTGAGCTCTAGCACTTTCCTATGAGTAATGTGGTTTTTCTGAATGGCCTAACAAAACAAAGATTTCTTTTTAGCCGAAGTAAAAGTTAAAAAAAGTAGACAGAAAAACGGCCGAAGTTACTTACCAGAATCATGGATTTTGTTGAAGACCGGATGGCCTTCAGTTCGGTGTTCAATTGCTTTTGGTGGTGCTCCATATCTTTAGGGAGGCACACACTCTTGGCTAGGTTGAAGGCCAACTGATGATCCTTCTCAGTAACAACCGAGTCAGAATCTTGGATATCTCGGTTGTTGAAGGTAAGCTTTGGTACCCAGTAAGTGGTAGTTCGGTCAGAAGGCTCCAGTTGGGGGCTCGGTGGCAGACTTGGTGGAAGAGCAGTTTCTTCTTCATCAACCAAACTTTGTTCGGTTTCGGCGGTCTGGGCGCGCTTGGTTCGGCGGGATGAGGATGGTTGTTGAATAGGAAGGGCCACCACCATTTCTTGGGTTTGACTTTCTGGTGGTACTTCGACCCTGTTGGTTTCAGTCAAGAGAGCCCTTACTCTGTTCTTTTTGGCCATCTCCTCTTCAGCAATGAGTGGAATTAGTCTGATTTGGGGTAAGGTGGGGTCCGGTTCTGGGGCGTCTTCAAGAAGAAAATCAGTGACCCTGGCTTTTCGGCGACCACTATATCTATAGGTCGGCTCGAACTTCAGCAATTTGGCCCAACTACATTCTGGATACCGTAGTACGGCTCGCAAAGTGGCTAGGTTTGGGTAGCTGTATAAATAGTGAAGGTGGGCAGAATCTGCGAAAAAAGACAACTGTTAGTCCGGCTGAAAAATGAAAAAGCCGAAGTATAAAAAAATGCAAGGAAGAAGACCGAAGTAAATTTACCGGGCTCTCCTTTTTTCCAATTTATAGGTCGGTCAGGGATCTGGGCTTGATAATCCTCAAAATTCCCAGAGACCCAGGAAAAATCGTCGTCGTTTAAGTCTTTGTCCGGTGTATATTTTATTATCTTCTCTTGGCGGCGACGTATTCTAACATAATAGACCCACCCATCTTCTTTTGAGCCAATGGAATATTGGTGGAAGATTTCGGCCAGGCCAAGGTTTAGTCCAGCTTGGCGGTTCAGCTCGGCTATTCCCATAATGATGCGGTAGGAGTTGGTAAATAGTTGGGTTGGGCATAGTCTGGTTTGCCTAAGAAACTCGCAAATCAATGGTTGGACTGGAAACCGTAGTCCGGTTTCTATAATGGATAAAAGGGTGAAGGGGACGAAGCCTTCATTACCCCAGGGAATGACGTCTTTTTCGGCCAAGATCAGGTGGACGTCATCGGGTATTTGGTAGTCTTTTCTGAATTCGGCTAGGCCGCCCGGAGTATTTACTAGGTACCTATACTTCCCCATCTATCGTATAAGTTATTAATAAATTAGATCGGTGCAAACGTTGTGCTTAGTAGCTCGGTTGAGCGCACGAAGGAGTGCCTGGGCAATCTAAGTCTGCAAAGTAGAAAACAAAGGGGTTAAGCACAGATCATAGGACCGTGCTACAAATTAAAAGCAAGGTAAAAGAGCCCTACTTCGGTTTTATGGATAGGTTCTATCTCGGTTTGGAAAAAATGCTTGGTAGCTCGGTTTGAGCAGGGTTTTTATCAGCCAGACCTTGGCAAGCATCTTGGCATACTGGCTTTGGAAACAATTTTGCTAGACCGGTTCATCGTCTAGAGGCAGCTTTCTGAGTTCGGTCTAAGATACTAAGAAAGCTGGTTTAGCCCCAAAGGCCTGAATCGGTTGAACTATGAGTTTTGTTACTTCGGTTGAGCCTCTAGGGGCAGCTTTCTGAGTTTGGTTCATAAACTAGGAAAGCTGGTTTAGTCCCAAAGGCTTAGCTCGGTTGAAGACCGAGGTTCCTGGTTTAATGAGTTCGAATTTCGTTCGATGAGCTTATCTCGGCCAGAGTGATTCGGGAGTTGGTAACCTACTGAAACTGCTGTTATTTCTACAAGTTCTAGTTCGGTTGTTGTCTAAAGTGATCTACCTATATAGGACAAACAATATCCTAGTTCGGTTGCAACATGATTTTGGATCCAAGACTAGTTTTCTACAAGAATAGTTCATACACGCATGAGTTCTGCTAATGTTTTCCCATGAAAGTACAGATGCAAAAACAAAAATGTACAAGCATGTTTCGCAAAAACATAGAAAACAGAAATAAGAAAAACAAAACAGATTTTGTGGAGCTTACCAGAAGAAGATGAAGCTGGAGAGGGGAGCAACAACACCAACAAAGAACACGAGCTCAGGGAACTCAGAGGTTGGAGAAGCAGAGGCACGAAGAGAGAAGAAGATGAATAGAATAGGTGAATGATTCAAAGATGAAAGGGCTGTTTTGTGAAAAAGACGAAAGGCAAAAAGGGCGGGACTGTTCAAATTTCACGAAGTGCGAAGACGGCGTGACAGCCGTCCTCAGCCAATCAGAGCGTGCCACGTGTCATAAGAATGGGAAGCGTTACAGTCAGCGTGATTGAAGAGACGTTTTGACCGGACAAGTGGAACCCGGAGTAAATTAAGCTCGGCTGGAGAGGTTAATGGGTTTTTTAGCTCGGCTGGAGAGGCTAAAGGGGTTTTTTAGCCCGGCTGGAAAGGCTTAAAAAACTTCAGCTCGGCTGGTAGACAGGTAATCCCAATCATGCTGTGCAGATGGAATTAAGGGGCAATTGAGAGGGTAATTTTTGGTAAAAATTGGGCCGAGCTATGAGATGGACTTTATGGCCCAAAGTATGAAGGATTGGGTAAAAAGGCCTGAGAGAGACAAAGTTACTCTGGCCCAGAAAAGATGTTAAGTTACTTCGGTCTGGACAACTTGGAGTTAGTTCGGTCTCATAATTAGTCCGGTCATTACGTATTCTGGATAGATCGGTCAGGACCTTACTACTCGGTAGCGCGGTCCAAACACACCATGGTTCATACAAGGGAGAACCGACATAAGGTGTAATGAAAAATAGAACCGAACCAATGATAGTACGGCTTATTTTGTGGCTCGGTATAGCCGTATGTACTTCGGTCAAATGATAGTTAGGCCATGGCAAAAACCATCCCACTTGGTTTAAGCAGTGGGGGGGGGGTGTAAAAGGATAAGCATTATCCTTTAGGAGTATGAATCCTAAGAGGACTCTGCATGGAGAAGTGGAAGTCCTACTAGGATTGTGCCACTCGAAACCTATAAAAGCTCACAAACATCACCTTGGAGGAGGTAACACACAATTTTACTTTCTGAATACATTGAGCTTTGTCTATTTGTCAAGTTTGCTGACTTAGGCATCGGAGAGGTTTCCGGCACACACCCGCCGGCTAGCTCACGATTGTGTTTTCAGGTGACAAAGCGACGTCGTACGGAGGAGCACGGACTTAGTCAACAGGATTATATGAGAAGGTGTATTTCTTTCCCGTACAGGAAATAAGAACCTGCTATTCAAATAATCAACACTGTTTAGTCCAAAAACTAAACAGTGGACATTTGTAACATAAAATTTTGAAATTTGTTGAAATACTTCATGTTTCAAAATTTGTGTCTACAGAGTTGGTTAAGATTCTATTTATAGCCTAGGATAGTAGCGGAATATTTGACTTAAAGTCAACCAAAAAGAACAAGTCAAAAGTCCCACAAGTAGGGCCCAACTCGTTGCCGAAATATCTGGAAATTTTTGTCAAGTGCCACACCAAAAAGCCCTGGTGTCGACACCAGAAAGCAGTAACACACAATAAACAAACAGGTTGGGCGATGTCGACACGCAGAAAGGGTGGTGTCAACACCAAAAAGCAAAAGCACAACATGCAACACTCAGCGATCATGGTATTGAAACCCAAAAGCCCCGGTGTTAACACCCAAAAACATAAACAACTTGAGAAAAAGAAAGAAAGATAGGTGTCAACCCTAGGAAGCCTAGTGTTGACACCTTGGCAAGAATTTCAAGGTTCTTAATGAACCTTTTGACAAAACTAAGCGCGAACAAACAATTCTAACAAGTCTAGATCGAATTTTACTCTATCAAAACAATTATACAACAACCTAAAGATTCAAATAACAAGAGTAATGGAATTAAATAAACTTTCCAATGGCTTAAAGAACAAAAGTGTTACGACCTTCCCACCTTAGGAAATTTCGTCACGAAAATGGAATAACGCCTTAAAAGGTAAAGTTCAACAACAACTATGAAACTAAAAATAACTATAACATAGAAAGACATAATGCCCAACCCCAACAATACCATCACAAATTTCATAATAGCGGCACACTCGACCCAATGCCACTTTACCCCCAACCGGTGACTTAACCTACGATGGAGACTGCAACTAATGAACCTTTAATCCCCAAAGTAAATGCAAAAATTAGAAGATATAAGTAAATATGATGCACCAAAATCTAACAACACAATAGCTAGAAAATTGGACAACAGGACGTTACCATTCACAACAAAAGGTCCTATTGACTAATCTAGCATGGTAATAACATACACACACCCCCTGAGGCCTTTGATCTACCTGTTCACCCCTTGGAGCATAGGCCTGATGTACTGATTGAGCTGAAGTGGCTCCCTGTATGTTCCTCGAAGCTTAAACCGAATGAGCTGACAGATGGCTCTAAGTTTGTCTCGAGGTCGATGCGCCAAATGTGCCTCCCAACTGTGGGCATGCCTTTCTCAAATTCCTGAACTGCCCACACTGAAAACATGTAGGCGATTGCCCTCTCTCTTGCGACTGAACTTTACGAATGAGTCGGTGGCGATGGCAGTAATTGTCTTTCTCCTCTCTGCGGGTAAGTTGGTGACTTGTGACCCTGTTAGCTACACATAAAACAAGTAAACCCTCATTTGTTGTTCTTCCCAAACTAGCATTCAATAATGGAAAGGTGGATCTAGACTACTGAGTCTAAAATTACTGTGAATTAGAACCCTTTTGTCTCTTATTGTCCCAGGAGTCCCCCAAATACTCCTCCTCTTCCTGCATAGTAATCTCTAAGTGAGTCGACGACTCAACTAGACGGTCGTAATTTCGTAGAACCGGTGACCTTAAATTTGATCTCAGTTCTCATCCTCTTCTCGAACTCTATACATTAGCATTCTTCCGTTGCCGCAAGTTCTACTGCAAACTTAGAAAAACTAGTAAAGGTTGCCTCAAACTCGGCCACCGATGTGTCTAATTGCTTGAGCTTCTCAAATTCCTACTTGAACCTCTCCCTCACAGTGGGAGGTAAAAACTTGTTCTAAAAGGCGGTAATGAATGCTTCCCAAGTCACTTCGATGCAACTCCTGACGTACTCGCACCACTGACCCGCATCACTTTTGAGTTGAAAAGCTGCTAGGGTCACACTTAAAAGTCTTCACCATCTGCTCAGGCCACTCATCTGCCTTCATTGGCTCTGTCATACCACCAATAAACTCATCTTGATTCAGCCAAAAGAATTCCCTAGTGAGAAAGGAAGATCCTGTCTCAGCAACGTGATCCTGGACTTGATTCTCAACCCTTAGAATATTCATAGACTCTCGTAAAGCCTCGGCTATCTCTCGGGCTATAGCACCTATGGCTTCTTGGCTCGCTTGCCCGACTTGGCCTATTTGTTCAGCTACATTAGCCTGGCCAACACTCTCATTCTGTGTGAGGATCTTATCTTGCACCAGCATTTCTTGGCCACCTTGACGAGCCTACCATGCCTCCCACCTCCACCTCCTCCACGTACACGTCTTGACATCTTAATTAAAGATAAACACAAGCTATTTAGCACACTAGTAAATGTGCCCACAACGAAGTCTCACACATCCTATAACCATAGATAACACGAAAATTCACTCCACATAAATACTTAGTTACATAATCACACACGAATTACTTTTCAAAGATAATGATCGTTCCCCAAACATTCCAAGAGTTCCTATTAGAATAAGCATTGATCAAATGCTTTTCTAATGAGACTTTTTGGACTTTCGCAAACACAATCAACATCCTAGAAACTTAATCATATACCCATTTAGTTACATAAACAAGTTAGCATGTAGCATACTAGGCATACAATCATTTCTATGTAGTGAAACAAACCCGTTGTGATACTAACTGCTTCCCACGAGCCCAAAATATTCAAACTCGATATACTTTGATACCAAGTTGTAACACCCCAAAAATATAGATATCGAACTACCATTATATTCCTCAACATACATGTGGAAGCTTAATAAATCTCAATTGTTAGATACTAGAGACATCTCTAAAACTATACTCCATTTATAAATGTCCTTTGAGTTTTACACGATAACATCACAGGCATTAATACATTTATAGATCCTAAAATATGAATCTATAGCATGTGATCTATAAGAACAATAGTAAATAAATACAAATTCGTGCCCTATAGACTACAAGTCTCCAAGACTTAGGACTCTTTTGGCAACCAAAAAAAAAGCCACATCTTTTTTTCAATTTTTTTTTTTTTTTGGCTTCAATGATTTTTTTTCAAAACTATATCAAATTTTTTTACTTTTCTGGTCCATCTTGTCGAGATGAATCTAAAAAGTAAGTTTTTTTTTTTGTTTTGAAAAATTTTAACAAAAAAAAAATAAAATTAAAAAGCCAAAATAAGCCAAAACAGATTGTTTATTTTTGTCTTTTCTGTATTTTTTTTTTTTTTTTGATTTTTTTCAAAAATTTTAATTTTTTGGTTTGTGTTGTTGAGCTGAATCCAGAAACCCAAATTTTTTGATTTTTTTTAAAAAAAAAATTCAATAAAAATGAAAATAAGCAAAAAAAAAAGAAAAAAGAAAAGTAAATCCCAAAACAACCCTCAGCTTGGTTACAACAAAAGTAAGTCAAAAGCCCAATACAACAAAGTCCATGGCTATACAAAAGAAAGCAACATAAAACCAGTCTTAAGCTCCAAGATCTTCCCAAGCTCTCATCTTGGCAGAGGCATGTCGTCAACTCCTGAAAATTATTTCAACGTAGGGTGAGCATAAAACCTAGTAAAGATAACATAATAACATGTATGATAGTTAACAATGCCATATGGTGGATGTATATGAAATGTTATGCCCAATAACATGAGGTTTTATCATTTTGAAACAATGCCATGCAAGAGTTCCAAAGCCACATCTCAACACTTCTTTTGAAATAGAGAAAACAAGACAGTAAATACAATGCCGTAAAACCCCCAGGGTTAGTGTCTGCAAGTAGGCTCTCAAGCACTACCAAAAATATTTTATCAGCTCCAAACCAGAAGGAAGGCACCTAACCGTGCGAGTAATTAACCTCAACCACACCCCTTATACGGATTCACCATCTTATTTACCCTTTCTCAAAACAAAATCATTTACAAAACATAGTTCACAAATTCATGATATCATTCCATGAGAAACAAGATTTATAAACAGTTTAATCGCTTAAATCACATGCAATTTATAACACACATGTTATCTTCTACCAATAACCAAAATAATTATTTCTAAATTTCAAAATTTAAAGCATAACAACAATGATTTAATCCAACATGATATTAAAATTCAAAATCTCCATGATTTTTCCAAAATCTCAACAATTCCCAACAAGCTCAATATGTCAAAAAGAGTAATCAATGCCCATCGTTCCAAAGATTTTACAAATCTTTCCAACCAAACCTTTTTCCAAAAGATTCAGAATCAAACTAGGTTTTCATAGAAAAATTAGGATTTCCTTCTCAAAATATAATTTTTTTTTTTCCAAAACCAAGCCATAAGTTAACCAAAAGAACCTTTATTTACTAACAAGCAAAACCTAAGAGAAAATCCCTTTTTATGCACTAATATATAACTTAAATCCAACCATAACTTTCCAAAATCATTTACTTTACAAAATAACACATGTCAAAGTAAAGAGCATAACATCAAGAAAATCCTACCTCAAAGCAAGAAGGAAGAAAAATCCCCAAAAGTCGATGGTAGTGAAACAAAGATTTGCTCTAATTATAACGAAACCCTCGACATGCTCTACACTTAATCTCAAAGAAGCAAGGTGAGAAGATGACTCTAAGTGAATAGATCTGAGATATAGCACGAAAGAGCAAGTTTGGAGAGAACTATGGTGTTTCACGAAATAAAGAGAAGAAAGAGAGAAAAAGAGAAAGAAAAAGTGAGGAAAGAGAGTGGGTTAAGGTTATATTTGTAGCCTAGGACAATAGTAGAATATTTGACTTAAAGTTAACCAAAAAAAACAAGTCAAAAGACCCAAAGCAGGGCCTAACTCACTGTTGAAATATCTAAAAATTTCTGTCAAGTGTTGACACCAAAAAGCCCTGGTGTTGACACCAGAAAGCAGTAACACACAATGAACAAACAAGTTGGGCAGTGTCGACACACAAAAAGGATAGTGTCGACACCAAAATGCAGAACCACAACATGCGACACTTGGCTTTCACCATGTCGACATCCAAAAACAGAAACAACTAGAGAAAAGAAGGAAAGGCAAGTGTCGACCCCAAGAAACCTAGTGTTGACACTCTGGCCAGAATTTCAAGGTTCTCAACGAACTTTTCAACAAAACCAAGCACGAATGAACAATCCTAATAAGTCTAGATCGAATTTTACTCCACCAAAACAATTGTACAACAATCCAAAGATCTAAATAACAAGAGTAACGAAATTAAATAAACTTTCCAATGACTTAAAGAACACAACTGTTACATTAACATCATCCGATGACTAGTAATTTATATGTACTTATATATACAATTCAATTTTTGAGTTGTTTGGGTTGTCGGTGTCTCTGCCAAGCTTAGCCCAAATTTAATTCAAATTTCATGAATTTCTGCCAAAGCTTGACCAAATTTAAAAATTATGTTGCCCAAATCCTAAAAGTTTTCTGGTTGGACTTGGGTTGAGCCCACCCAAGTCGCATCCTTTTGAATTTTTTTTGTCTATTTTTTATTATAAGATTTTTCTAGATTAGAAGGACATGAAAAATAAAAAATTTTAGCACAAATTTTAAAAACAATTTCCCAAACATTAAAAATAAAAAATTGAAGAAAATGTGACTTTTTTAGCACTTGATTAATAGACTGGAGTTGTTATAATATACTATAGATTATGCAACATGTTTTATATTTTTATGGAAAGAATACAACTTTTAATTTTGCAAGGGCAAATTTCACTTTATCTCCTTATAATTTGGCTCATGTTCGGATTACTCTATTATTATTTGAAAATAATCACATAACTCACATATAATTTGTGGACCTAAGTACACACTAACTTCTGTTAATTAAACTTGTAAATTGACATAAATGTTCTCATCTTTTTCCTTCTTTCTTGTTCTGAACCAAATTTATGCATACATGAATATACACACACATGAATGTGCTTATAAATCAATGACTGCTACCTGATTGAGACTATAGTCCCCAAGACCCACAAGCAACCACTGTATTGTGAATTCAATGTGGGAACATGGTGCAACGTGGTGCTCTTCGACGAGTTCCACACGAGGTGCAGAGCATGCATGTGGAGGGCTGAGCTACAGTGAATTTGTAGTGTGGTTGTGCAATTCCTAGAGGTTGGTGAGAAAACCAGGTAAGATTTGAGAGAGAAACAATTAAAGAAGAAAAGGATACCCAATTGCAATTAATTTCAAAATTGAAGGATACCATAAGCTTGGATCAATCTCAACACACAGTTCTTTGTCCAAATATGATTATATAAACAACTTAAAAAATTGTCATGAATCAAGAAATATCATTATTATGAATCAAAATTGTCTAATTCTACATATGAAAAGGTCTAGTTATCATGAAAATTTATCAAATAAAATGCCATGAATCAAGAAATATCATTGAGATTTTGAGAGGCTAATTTTTGGTGAAAATTGGGCCGAGCTGTGAGATAAACTTGGTGGCCCAAAGTATGACGGACTGGGTAAAAATGGGCCGAGAAGTTACTCCGGCCCAAAAGAAATGAAGTTACTTCGGCTCAGGAGTTGTAAAGCTACTTCGGTTTGGAAAACTTGGAGTTGGTCCGGTCTCTGAGTTAGTCCGGTCACGACGTAGTATGGTTAGAACGGTCAAAGCCTTGCTACTCGATAGTTCGGTCTAAACACACCATGGTTGGACAGGAGAGAACCGAGATAAGGAGTGGATGGAGAGAACCGAACTAAGAATAGTTCGGCCTACTCAGTGGCTCTGCATAGCCAAGCTTATTTCGGTCATATCGTAGTTCGGCCAAAGTAAAAACCATCCCACTTGGTTTAAGCAGTGGGGGGGGGGTGTAAAAGGATAAGCATTATCCTTAGGAGTATGAATCCTAGGAGGACTCTGCATGGAGGAATAAAAGTCCTACTAGAATTGTGCCACTCGAAACCTATAAAAGCTCACAAGTATCACCTTGGAAGGAGGTAACAGAACACAACGCAATTTTGCTTTCTGAAAACATAGAGCTTTGTCTATTTGTCAAGTTTACTGACTTAGGCATCGGAGAGGTTTCCGGCACACACCCGCCGGCTAGCTCACGTTTGTGTTTTCAGGTGATAAAGCGACATCGTACGGAGGAGCGTGGACTTGGTCAACAAGATTATACGAGAAGGCGTATTTCTTCCCCGTACAATTGGCGCCGTCTGTGGGAAGAACAGACAGAACAAAACCTCTTGACTAAGCTTCTCCTTTTTTCAAACAATGGCACACATTGAGGAACTGCCGCAGTCTGCCGTCGACGGACTAACTCTAGAAGGGGGCGCAAGGCGTGAAGGATTACCTTCTGTCCCTCCCATGGCGGACTTGGAGCCCCAGAGACGTACCTCCAGGAGGGATGCTAGGGGGAGACGGACTCACAGCCCCCGTCAATCCCATTCTCAAAGTCCCGGCAGGCAAAGACGGAGGATTAACCCTCAAGCTCTGGAAGATCGCGTGAAAGAGCAAGATGAATTGATAAGAAAGATGGCGGCGGACATGGAGGCCTTGAAACGCTAGATGAAGCAAAAAGAAGTGGCGACAGGAGAGGGGCGCAAAAACAAGACGCCCCCTCGCCACTCAGAAAATCGTAGTAGGAATACTACACCCTCGCAAGGAGAGAGCAGAAGCCTTAGGACAGGCGACACTCAATCCTGGTCTTCCAGAACTCGTCACTCCAGGTCTGAGAGGACGAGATCTGAAAGGTCATACACTGAAGGAAGCACATATTGGCCTTCACATTCGCACCAAACTAGATCTAGATAGACAGAATTACCTAGATCATCCGACTTACGAACCATGCTCGAAGAGAAAGCACGATGCAAGGAGGATGCCAGGGCAAGGGATCCACATAGAGTCTCAGCCTTGCAGCGGTTGGCTCCTCGGACGCATGGAAGCGTCGAGGTTGGAATGCCAATACCGCGCCCTGCCTATGAACCGACGGACAAGGCATTAGCGAGGCTGCAGACTTCACCGTTTGTTCCAGCAATCGAAAACGCGCCCCTACCATCAGGCTTCCTTCAGCCGAAATTCACTACATATGAAGGGAAGACGGATCCCTACTCACACTTAAGCCATTTTCGCCAAGTCATGGCTGTATACAGGCGAAACGAGGCCTTAATGTGCATACTCTTCCCATCAAGTCTTGGCGACCTCGGCTTGACTTGGTTCGAGAAACTTCCAGAGGGCAGCATAGCCTCCTGGGCTCAATTGGCAGAAGCGTTCGTAATAAGGTTCCGAACAAACACTAAAACACCTGTGGAGATCGATCAACTACTCTCCATCGACATGGGGGATAAAGAGACCCTTAGATCCTACAATAGTCGTTACTGGGAAACATTCAATCAGATTGGGGACTGCCCCACCAATCTTGCCATTGCACATTACAAAAGAGGCCTTCTAGTCGGGAACAGACTGAGGGACTCGATCACCATGACGCCACCCTTCACCATGGAAGCCCTGATGGAGAGAGTGCATCAACACATCAGGGTAGAAGAGGACGGCGCACGTGCCAAAGCAAAATCTAGTGCGACCGCAGTACCAGAAAAGAAAACCTCAGCAAAGGTCAATGCAGTAGATCGGCAGAATAGAAACGGACGTGGCAGACGAGATAACGGAGAAGACCCAGACAAAAGATGGTTGAGAATCCGCACTGCCATAACAACGGTGTTCAAAAAACCGATATATCGGATTCTGAGCGAAATAAGAGATGAGCCTTTCGTCAAGTGGCCAGCCAAGCTAGGAGAAGCTCAGAAAGACTACGACGATAGATCACGGTGCACCTTCCACAAAGAAAAGGGGCACCGAACTGAGAATTGCACGCCGTTGAGACAGCACTTGGAAGAGTTGGTGGCGGCAGGCCACTTGGATAAATACATTGAAGGAGGGACGCAACCAGCCCCCCAGGATCACAATAACCCCAGCGGAATGCCAATCGACACCCCACCTCAAGGCATTATCAATGTAATACATGGAGTCTTTGAACCTGAGCGTGTATGCGAGCTCAAGGGATCAATCAAGAAGGCTGAGCACTTTAGAGAGGTGCTAAGTGCCCAACCTGCCACCAAGAAAGGGAAGACAGAGGCAACAAACGTCATGTCTTTTTCGGATAAAGACCTGGATCGAATATACTGTCCTCACAATGATGCTCTGGTTGTCACTCTCCGAGTCAAAGATTTTGACGTTAAGCGGATTCTGATTGACCAGGGTAGTTCATGTGAGATCATGTACTACGAAACATTCAAACAGTTGAAGCTGCAAGACAAAGACTTGGCGCCTGCAGTTTCTCCCCTAATTGGATTCAACTCCATGCCAGAATGGCCCGTCGGCAAAATAATTCTTCCGGTCAGAGCAGGAAGCGTAACAAAACAAGTGGAGTTCTGGGTATTGAAGGTCCCCTCCACTTACAATATCATCTTGGGCAGAACATGGCTGCATGCCATGCGTTCGGTGGCGTCATCATACCATCAGGTAATGCGGTTCCCCAACGACACCGGTATAATTGAAGAAGTCTATGGAGATCAGATCATGTCAAAGCAATGTTTCGCCACGGTGAATGGCAGCCGCGCTGCCAAAGGATACGTTCATTCGGTGGAAGAACCCGAAAGTAATGAACTATTCGCAGACGTCGGCAAAACAGCAGATCAGAAAGCAGTAGAGGACTTGGTAAAAGTAAAAATAGATGAAGAGAACCCGGATAAGTTCTTTTTACTTGGTTCGTCGTTGTCCAGCACTGAGAGATTAGAGGTCTTGGAATTCTTGACCTCTAACATCGAAGTGTTCGCCTGGACACCCTACGACATGCCAGGCATTGATCCAAACTTCATCTGTCACCAACTCAATGTCCACCCATCCGCCAGACCAGTCATTCAGCGCACTCGTAGATCGGCACTTCACCATGTCGAAATAGTGGCAGAAGAAGTAGGTAACCTGCTGGAGGCAGGAGCAATTAGAGAAGTGCACTACCCAAGATGGATCTCCAACACAGTCGTAGTACCAAAAAAGAATGGCAAATGGCGTGTTTGCGTCGATTACAAAACAGTCAACAAGGCGTGCCCAAAAGACAGCTTTCCTCTATCGCGGATAGATCAACTAGTGGACCTAACGGCGGGGCACAACCGACTTAGCTTTCTGGATGCATATAGAGGCTATCACCAAATCGCCATGCATGAACCAGACCAGGAGGTCACATCTTTTACAACTCCAAGAGGATTATACTGTTACAAGGTCATGCCCTTTGGCCTGAAGAACGCAGGGGCAACTTTCCAACGGATGGTCACCAAGATGTTTGAACCATTGTTAGGAAGAACAATGGAGGCTTACATCGACGACATGGTGGTCAAAAGCAAGGATGAGAATGACCATCTCAAGGACTTGGGAGAAATGTTTAAAGTCTTGAAGAAACACAAGTTGCGCCTCAATGCATCCAAGTGCGCATTCGGAGTAGGATCAGGCAAATTCTTGGGCTTCCTTGTGACCAACCGGGGTATAGAAGCAGACCCCTCTCAGATCAAAGAAATCCAGGAGTTGGAGAGACCAAACTCAGTCAAAGAAGTGCAGCATCTCACCGGCATGGCAGCTGCGCTCAACCGGTTCATAAGCAAGTCATCAGACAGACTGCGACCATTCTTTCAAGCTTTAAAGGCCAAGTTTGAGTGGGATGAAGAATGCGACCAAGCTCTGGAAAGCTTAAAGGAATATATGTCTTCCCCACCACTGCTTGTCACCCCAGTACCTGGTGAAAAACTCTTCTTATACCTGGCAGTCTCTCAGCACGCAGTTAGCGCAGTGTTGGTTCGTGCAGAAGGAATCCAACACCTGCCCATCTATTATGTCAGCAAGACATTGCTGGGAGTCGAAACGAGGTATTTGCCACTAGAGAAGCTAGCATTAGCCTTAATGATGGCCTCAAGGAAATTGGCACACTACTTTCATGCCCACACCATAGTTGTCCTCACAGCTTTTCCACTAAAAGCCTTGTTTGAAAGAGCGAACTTTAGTGGGCGAATCTTGAAGTGGGTAGTGGAGTTGGGACAATTCGACATCAAGTTCCAACCCAGGACCGCAATAAAAGCCCAATCTTTGGCAGACTTCATCGCAGAGTTTACTCCTGGAAGTCATCATATCTGCCCAGTCGACCTAACTGACACAACCGAACTAGGGACGGAAGTTGACGCCGGAATAGCGCAACCCCTAGTAGAAGATACTCAGTCAAACTCCAAGGCAGACCAAACTAAGGACAACAAGGAAGAAACAAACAAAGATTCACCAACAGTGCAATCAGATGACGAAGGGCAGACAGCAAACATGGACCTTGAAGAAAACACCATCCTTGACCCCACGACATCATCTGACCCCTCCACGTGCTGGAAGTTGTTCGTTGGGGAGATGTGGAAGCTCTTTATGAATGGAGCATCCAATCGGCATGGTGCAGGGCTTGGCATAGTCCTCATCTCCCCAGACGGCCTGGTTGTAGAGCAAGCAATCAACCTTGGCTTCCCAGTATCAAACAACGAAGCGGAGTATGAAGCGCTTCTTGCAGGACTCAAATCAGCATACTACATGAAGGCCACCGAACTAATGGTATACAGTGACTCTCTGCTGGTGGTAAACCAAATTTCTGGCGACTACGAAGCAAAGGATGACAGAATGGCCAAGTACCAAGAGCTGGTCAGAATAGAGATCAAAAAGTTCGATGTAGTAAGGATAGAACAAATTGACAGGGAGGAAAACAGCAGAGCAGACGAACTAGCAGGCTTTGCCTCAATGGCAGCTGCATCCACCCCTCATCCATTGCTCATCGACTACTTACCAAGACCAAGCATAGAAGACCCCGAAGCAGAAGAAGTATGTTGCGCAGAATTAGGCCCCTCTTGGATGGATCCCATCATCCTATTCCTAAAAGACGGCATCCTACCAGAAGAGAAAAAAGAAGCCAACAGAATAAGGGCGAAGTCACAGGGATTTTGGCTATCTCCATCTTTGGCATTATACAAGAAGTCATTCTCAGGGCCTTACCTAAAGTGCGTTCATCCCAGCAAAGTAGAAGCATTCTTGTTCGAAATACACGAAGGAGTGTGCGGAAGCCATCAAGGGGGAAGGTCGCTAGCTTACAGGGCCATTTCACAAGGTTATTGGTGGCCATATATGCAGGCAGATTCAGAGAAATATGTGAAGAAGTGTGAAAAATGTCAGAAATTTGCACATCAAATACATCAACCAGCCAGAGAACTCCTACCATTGACTAGCACATGGCCTTTCGCAATGTGGGGCTTGGACATTGTAGGACCACTTCCAACAGCGCCCGGCGGCAGGAAGTTCTTTCTCGCGGTAACAGACTACTTCACAAAATGGGTTGAAGCAGAAGCATTGGCATCAATCAAGGAAAAAGATGTGAAGAAGTTCGTCTGGCAAAACATCATCACTCGATTTGGCATACTAAAGGCCCTAATCTCAAACAATGGCACTCAATTCGACGGCAGAATCTTCAGAAGCTTTTGTGAAGAGTACAAGATAGAGTTCTACAATTCTACACCGGCATATCCTCAAGCGAATGGCCAAGCAGAAGCATCAAATAAAGTCATCTTGGATGGACTAAAGAAAAGGCTAGAGAAGGCAAAAGGCAAGTGGGCAGACGAACTTCCTCATGTTTTATGGGCTTACCGCACCACACCTCGGCGATCGACAGGAGAAACACCATTCTCCTTAGCTTACGGAATGGAAGCAGTAATCCCACTAGAAGTTGGCCTCCCCACAATTCAAAGCGAAAATTTTGATCCAGACTTAAATGGAGAAGCCATAGCTTTAGAACTCGACCTTGCAGAAGAAAGAAGAGAAAAAGCACTGGTTCACATCGCCGCATACCAACGAGAGTTAATCAGAAAATACAACAAAAAGGTGTATCCAAGACAATTCAAGATCGGCGATTGGGTACTGCGCAAAGTAATGGGAAACACCGTGGTTCTAGGAGACAGCAAGTTAGGGCCAAACTGGGAAGGTCCTTACAAGGTGGTTGGGTTAGCAGGCAAAGGGGCATACCACCTAGAAGACAAGGATGGCAAAGCAATTCCTAGGCCATGGAACACGGCCAATCTCAAGTTATTTTACTTTTAGCTTTTCTTTTTCAAACATGTAATTTTTTCTTTCTTCAATAAAACAAGCAATTCTTTTCAGCATAAATTGTTCTTTGTAAAAGTTAGCTTTAGTAAAGATTAGGTACATTGCAAGCATTTTATTCTAAGTTAGCTGGAAAAACTAACTTAGAGGTTGGCTGGAATAAACCAACACCCTTCCTAAGCCCAGGATAGGATCCAGGCTGCAGGACGTTTGGTCGGAATAACCAAACATTATTCTAAGTTGGCTGGAAAAACTAACTTAGAGGTTGGCTGGAATAAACCAACACCCCTCCTAAGCCCAGGATAAGGATCCAGGCTGTAGGACGTTTGGTCGGACTAACCAAACACTATTCTAAGTTGGCTGGAAAAACTAACTTAGAGGTTGGCTGGAATAAACCAACTCTTTGTACTCTTCCGCCGAAGTAAGGGTATGGCTGAAGAGTGGTTGGCTGGAATAAACCAACTCATGTTGCTCTTCAGCCGAAGTAAGGGTATGGCTGAAGAATGGTTGGCTGGAATAAACCAACTCTTGTTGCTCTTCAGCCGAAGTAAGGGTATGGCTGAAGAATGGTTGGCTGGAATAAACCAACTCTTGTTGCTCTTCAGCCGAAGTAAGGGTATGGCTGAAGAGTGGTTGGCTGTAATAAACCAACTCTTTGTGCTCTTCATCCGAAGTAAGGGTATGGCTGAAGAATGGTTGGCTGGAATAAACCAACTCTTGTTTCTCTTCAGCTGAAGTAAGGGTATGGCTGAAGAGTGGTTGGCTGGAATAAACCAACTCTTTGTACTCTTCAGCCGAAGTAAGGGTATGGCTGAAGAGTGGTTGGCTGGAATAAACCAACTCTTGTTGTTCTTCAGCCGAAGTAAGGGTATGGCTGAAGAGTGGTTGGCTGGAATAAACCAACTCTTGTTGCTCTTCAGCCGAAGTAAGGGTATGGCTGAAGAGTGGTTGGCTGGAATAAACCAACTCTTTGTACTCTTCAGCCGAAGTAAGGGTATGGATGAAGAGTGGTTAGAATAAACCAACTCTTGTTACTCTTCAGCCGAAGTAAGGGTATGGCTGAAATTGGATCGGCTGGATTAAACCAACTGTGTACTCCTCAGCCGAAGTAAGTATGTCGGCTAAGGAGTGGTTGGCTTGTAAGTATAGTTTAACCAGATAAAACCGAAATAACAGTTGGAGTAATAGAAGACATTACAAGCGCAAGCATATGAATTAAAACCGGAATAAGAGTTGAAGTAAAATTTTTCATTCATTGAAAACCCATTACAAAGAAGGGGCATAGCCCGGTTACAAGAACAAAAAAAAAACGAAAAGAAAAAGTACATAATCAAGAAAAAAGTTCTTCAATTTCGGCGTCAAAAGCTGCATCACCATCAACTTGAAGACCGGTTTCAAGAGGAAGTTCGCTCTCGGTTGCCAGGATGGTTTCGGTTGGAACCACGGTTTCACTTGGCTGTTCAATAGGTAGGTCCTCTACCATGGGCTCCAACCGAAGTGATGGGTCTGCACTAACAACCGGAGTATCTTCAGAAGTAGAGGAGTCGTCGGAATCTGAGTCTTCTAGAAACTGCTGCTGCAGGGCATTGGCATACTCCCCAAGGGAGCTCGGTATGAAGTAGGCTGGAGGGTTGAAAACCTCGGTCTGCGGTTCGTGACCGAGCTTCTTAACAGCTGCCCTCCAGCCACACTTGAAGAACAGCTCCTTGGCAGCATCGCACTGTTTGACATAAGCATCCTCTGCCTTCTTGTAGCCTTGCTTTTCGGCCCCCTTCGCGCTCTTTTTTAGTTGGGTTATTTCGGTATCTTTTCTCTTTTCAAGTTTTACCAACTCGCGCAGATACTTTTCTTTCATAGCGATGGCGGCTTTCTGCTTCTCTGCTTCAGCCAAACTAACCAGACCGGCAAGTCGGCCGTTCTCAGCTTGTAGCTCGGCCATTTTCTTTTCGGCTTCTTCTAGCTCGGCCACCTTTGCTTCGGCTTCCGCCATTGCTTGTCTTGTGGCTTTTCTAAGCTCTTGAACTTTCTTGTAAGTAATGCTGTTTTTCTGCAAGGCCTGACAAAACGAAGACTTTCCTTGAGCCGAAGTAAAAGTTGGAAAAATTAGACAGAAAAACGGACAGAGCTACTTACCAAAATCATTGACTTCGACGAAGACCGAATGGACTTCAATTCGGTGTTTAATTGCTTTAGGTGGTGCTCCATATCTTTGGGGAGGCACACACTCTTGGCCAAGTTGAAGGCCAATTGATGATCTTTTTCAGCAACAACCGAATCAGAATCTTTGATATCTCGGTCGTTGAAGGTTAGCTTCGGAGCCCATTTGGAAGATTCTGCTCGATCAGTTTGCTCCGGTTGAAAGGTTGGTCGAGGACTTTGGGGGATGGATTCAACCTCATCGACAAGTTGCTGTTCGGTCGATATAGATCGGGCGCGTTTAGAAGGGCGAGATGAAAAAGGCTGTTGAGAAGGGAGGGCCACAACGGCAGGCTGCGTTTGGATTGATGGTGGTACTTCGGCCCTGGTTGTTGCGGTCAGAAGGGCCCTAACTCTACTTTTCTTTGCCATCTCTTCTTCAGCGGTTAGTGGGACAAGTCGTATTTCGGGCAAGGTTGGGTCCGGTTCAGGTGCGTCTTCAAGAAGGAAATCGGTCACTCGAGCTTTTCGGCGACCGCTATATCTGTAGGTCGACTCAAAGTTTAGAAGCTTAGCCCAACTCCTTTCTTTAACACGTAATGCGGCTCGGAGTGTGTTCAGATTTGGGTAACTATAATGGGAAGCAAGATGAGCTGAGTCTGCAAAAAGGATACAACTGTTAGATCGGTTATGACATCCGAAACCAAAGTAAAAGAAAAAACATACATAAAACTGAAGTAAACTCTACCAGGTTTTCCTTTCTTCCAGTTTATACTTCGGCCTGGGATTTGGACTTGCTGATCTTCAAAATTGCCTGATACCCAGAAAAAGTCATCATCATTAACGTCCTTATCCGGCGTATTTTGTATTATCTTTTCTCTACGGCGGCGTATCCTAAGGTAATAAACCCAGCCATCTTCTTTGGAACCTATGGAATACTGGTGGAAGATTTCGGCTAAACCGAGGTTCAGGCCTGCTTGGCGGTTTAGCTCGGCTATACCCATTATTATCCGGCATGTATTGGTGGATAGCTGGGTTGGGCATAGTCTGGTTTGCCTAAGAAACTCACAAATTAAAGGCTGGACTGGGAACCTTAGTCCGGTCTCTATTATTGAAAGCAGGGTAAAAGGTACAAAGCCTGCTTCGCCCCATGGTATGATATCCGGTTTGGCTAGGGTAAGGTGTACATCGTCTGGAATGCCATAATCCCTTCGGAATTCGGCCATACCACCAGGGGTCTCTACTAAATACCTATACTTACCCATCTGATGTATAATTTATGAATAAATTATATCGGTGCAAAAATCGTGCTCAGTAGCTCGGTTGAGCGCACGTAGGAGTGACTGGGTAACCTAAGTCTGCAAAGTAGAAAACACAGGGGTTAAGCACAGATCATTGGACCGTGCTACAAATTAAAAAACAAGGTAAATGAGCCCTACTTCGGCTTTATGGGCAGGTTCTGTCTCGGTTCGACAAAGATACTTGGTAGCTCGGTTTGAGCAGGGTTTACATTAACCAGATCTTGGCAAGCATCTCGGCATACTTTGGAAACAATTTTGTTAGACCGGTTCATTGTCTAAGGGCAGCTTTCTTGGTTCGGTCTAAAAAACTAAGAAAGCTGGTTTAGCCCCAAGGCCTAAATCGGTTAAACTATGTGTTTTGATACTTCGGCTGAGCTTCTAGGGGCAGCTTTTTGAGTTTGGTATAGAAATTAAGAAAGCTGGCTTAGCCCCAAAGGCTTAGCTCGGTTGAAGACTGAGGTTCCTAGTTTAATATATTCAAACTTCGTTCGGTGATCTTATTTCGGCTTAGATGAAACGGAAGGTCATTTTTTTGACGCTGCGGTCATCTCTACAAGTTCTAGTTCGGTTATTGTCTAAGGTGATCTACCTATATAGGACAAACAGTATCCTAGTTCGGTTGCTGTTTGATTTTGGATCCAGGACTAGTTTTCTACAGGATAATTCATACACGCATAAGTTCTACTGATTTTCCCATGAAAGTACAGAAACAAAAACAAAAATGTATAAATATGTTTCGCAAAAACATAGAAAGTGGGATACAAAAGCAAAACAGAGGAAGAAAATGGATTGGCTTACCAGATTAAAGAAGAGGGAACTGGAGATGGAAAAGTGGCAGCAAAATCAGTCTTCAGGTGCAACGAAAGAACAGAAGGAATGCAGGGTAGAGAGAGGAGAGGTAATGGTAGAGTGGTTGATCCAAAGGACAGAATGTTTGTTTTGTGGAAAGAGAAAGAGAAAGGGCGGGAACTGTTCAAAAATTTCGTAGAACGAGGGCAGCGTGGCAGCTGCCCCCAGCCTATCAGAGCCCGCCACGTGTCATTGGAAAGGGAAGCGTTACAGTCGTGATTGAAGAGACGTTTTGACCGGACAAAACAGAGCCCGGAGTAGAATTAGCTCGGCTGGATACGCTAAAGGGTTTTTAGCTCGGCTGGAAAGGCTTGAAGAACTTCAGCTCGGTTGGAAGACTTCTAATCCCAATCATGCTGTGCAGATGGAATTAAGGGGCAATTGAGAGGGTAATTTTTGGTGAAAATTGGGCCGAGCTGTGAGATAAACTTGGTGGCCCAAAGTATGACGGACTGGGTAAAAATGGGCCGAGAAGTTACTCCGGCCCAAAAGAAATGAAGTTACTTCGGCTCAGGAGTTGTAAAGCTACTTCGGTTTGGAAAACTTGGAGTTGGTCCGGTCTCTGAGTTAGTCCGGTCACGACGTAGTATGGTTAGAACGGTCAAAGCCTTGCTACTCGGTAGTTCGGTCTAAACACACCATGGTTGGACAGGAGAGAACCGAGATAAGGAGTGGATGGAGAGAACCGAACTAAGAATAGTTCAGCCTACTCAGTGGCTCTGCATAGCCAAGCTTATTTCGGTCATATCGTAGTTCGGCCAAAGTAAAAACCATCCCACTTGGTTTAAGCAGTGGGGGGGGTGTAAAAGGATAAGCATTATCCTTAGGAGTATGAATCCTAGGAGGACTCTGCATGGAGGAATAAAAGTCCTACTAGGATTGTGCCACTCGAAACCTATAAAAGCTCACAAGCATCACCTTGGAAGGAGGTAACAGAACACAACGCAATTTTGCTTTCTGAAAACATAGAGCTTTGTCTATTTGTCAAGTTTACTGACTTAGGCATCGGAGAGGTTTCCGGCACACACCCGCCGGCTAGCTCACGTTTGTGTTTTCAGGTGATAAAGCGATATCGTACGGAGGAGCGTGGACTTGGTCAACAGGATTATACGAGAAGGCGTATTTCTTCCCCGTACAGATTTAATTAGCGTATTATGATATATATATATATATATACATATATGCAGAATGAATCCAAAGCAAGAAATTGTCATGAAAGAAGAATTGTAGTTGAGATTCAATTGGTGTATGGTATACCCACATGTAGAATGAATTTGAATTACACGCTATTGTTTTTATGTAAAATTCTAAATACAATATCGGATATTTTATTGATTTATATTAGCAAGGAAATGTTTATAAGGAATAACTTTCAAATACCATCAAATCCTACCCTTTAATAGCTCGGCTAGGATTCTCTTCTTCCCATTATTGTTGCTACCAATATAATATAATAATATAATATACTTTTAATCTAAATACATTTAGAAACTAATTTATTTGTTTAATTTTTTTAATTTTTTAATATTAAATATTATTATATTTTAAATATAAAAAATATGTATAAAATATGAAAAATTAATACATGTTTATATTTATTTGTCGTTAGTAATTTTTTCACAAATATTTTACTTTTTAATTATATTTAGATTGTGAAAAATCTTAAGTCCTGGAGATATTAATTTGTGATTATGTATCAATTTTAAACAATAAATGATAATTCCAGTCAAACAATCAAAGACAAATCGACACAACGATTTTACATGGAAATACCACAATTGGAGTGCTTCCAAGTGTGATTAAAAAACCATGGGTAAAAGTCACAAAATAATCCACTAAGAAGACACAAAAAAATTATACAAGTATACTCTCAATTACCTAGTGAATCCACGCATGAATCGAACTGACCTCTATGTGCCTCTTCCAGCCCGTCGTCACCTCCGAATTGTCTTACCCAACGTTGAATCCACAACACCTATGTCAAATCCACGACGATGAGCCACTCAGGATTTCACCAAAGCTTCAGGCCCAAATTCTTCAAAATCCACTTAAGAACAACTCTCTCTTTTGTATTGAATAAATAAAACAAACAAACCCTTTGATATAATCCACTCAATTCATGATTCAAACTCTCACAAATATCAAAGAAAACAAGCAAAGAAGCTCTAGATGAAAACCCTAATACCCAAGAAGAAGACTTGGAAGCCCCATCCTAAAACCTGACTGAACCGCAACTTTTATAACGAACAGATCCGCGATCTCCGCTTGAGCGCAAGAATGGCCTTGAGCAGAGTGACTAAAATGCATGTGACTAAACAGGGTCTACGCTCGAGCTCAGGAATGGCTGCTCTAGCGGAAAAAAATAACTCCCAGTACTTTTGTAGGCAAGTGAAACTTCTGAAAGGTTGTGATCTCCTATAGACGTGCCTAGAGAACTCCCGGAGATCCGCGCTGCAAGGGCGCGAATTCCGTTTTGTTCTCTAGCTACTACAAGTTTGGACTCAATGTCACGGTTTTGAATCTAATCTCACAAAATGCAATGTGAGACCGATAAATCACCAAAGAGTCCAAATCTGGCAAATCATTTTGGAAAACTACTTTTAATAAAGAAGTGCCAAACATGGGCTGCTTTGCCAGATACAGAGTCGCCACCTAAATATTTTATTTTGGGGATTTAGGAAACCCTGACTCGTGCCTAGGGCCATGTGTCCGTCATCACCAAAGTTGCCTCGGCTCGGGAACTTGGATACGAGAGGGGAATGTCATGCAATGAGCACCCCCGCTCGCCCGATCAAAAGATCGGTCTGTACTAAACATGATATTTTGTTTTTGAAAACATATGTGTTCTTATTCCGGTTATTAACCTAGAATTACTATGTGATGCGCATAGCATACAAGTATAGACTAGATCGCCTAAGTTGGAACAAAACATTGCATGTTCGTTTGAAAACGATTTTGAAGTTTGCTACTCGTAAGTAGGCTAAATCGGGGATTTGATGAATTATTCCAATTCAAGCAATCCAACCTTCACACACAGGCATTCAGGTAGTTATGTCAAATAAGCAGTTAGCCTTATGGCAAGCATGCTTTCATGGCAACATTAACACACATGCAGTATGCTAAAGCATATACACTCACAATGTACTCCAAGCCAAAACAATAAACTAGTTAGAAATCATGCATGATCCTAGTTCATGTTTAAGATGGCTAATGCAACACATGCAAAAATGCAACCCAGATAGGCTCGGCTATTATAAAATGTCATGTGAAATGCAACTTTATAACATACTGTTGAACACGTATTCAAGCAAATGTATTGAAAATACAATGTAATTAGTATGATGCGCTGAGCCCGGTGCATGCAATACAGATGAATGGATGCACGTATGCAAGCATAAGGTATGCTAAATAAAATATGCCCTAAAACTAACCATCGTAAGCGGTTAAGTAAAAGGGAGAAAGAAATGGGGGTTGGAAGACATGCATCACACACACGCACGCTTATTACAACAATTGGCCCTCTCGACGGAGGGTCCAAATAAGAAGCTAACTAGCTAAGCTAAGCTAATTAAACTAATTATTACAAAACAAAGCTAATTAACTAATCCTAGTTAACTAACTGTTACACCACAAATTGAATAGTTAAACGCATTAACTAATTAGGTACAAAACCAAAGCATGAACTAGCTAAGGAAAGCAATAAATAGAGGTCCTCGGGAAGAGGAGTGCATGCATGCCCGGTCACCTCGTTCGGAAATCCAATGCGATGCTCCGATTTGCCTCTATTTTCATTTGTTCTCAGAACCTTGCACCAAGCTCCAGAAGGCTTGAACTCCACCTTGGGAACCTGTGGGAGGGTGGCCGACCACCTAGGGGTGTCATCAGCCATGGCCGACCACCTATCTTTGTTGTAGACCAAAAAAAGTGGTCAGCCAGCTAGTTTTTCTGGCTGGTCGACCAGTTGTTGCTGCCAAACTCCAGTTTTCTGCAACAGAGAGCAAGAGAGGGCATTGCAATGTATTTGTAAGATATGTGTGCACAACCACCCTCCCTATCATATCATAAGCTCAAAGAGTGTAGTTCTCGACCCTCGGGCCACCAATTACGCATCTCGATGCATGATGGCAGAGAGGCGAAGTTGCACAATTCAATATGAAATGAATACACACATAAACACATAAATGCCTATAACTCTATCGTGTATGATCAAGAGCATCGGCGACCGAGAATTAAGGCATGTTTCATCACTTCAAGTATGAAACGTCCTTTGTTTCTCGTGTTTGGACTAACACCTACTCCAAACACAATGCAACATGCACAATGCTATGTAACATGGAGTATGCAAAAATGTAATGCAACATAAGCATGCAAATATGTAATACAACTTAAGCATATAAACATGGAATGCAAGGCATGCAAAACACAATGCAACTATGTGGCATACACAATGCAAAGAATAACATAGCATACTCAATGCAATGAACAATATGACATACTCAATGCTATATAAGATGGCATACACAATGCAAATGGTAAGAACACGGCATACTCAATACAATGGACAACATGGCATACACAATGCAAATAACATGGCATACTCAATGCGATGAACTACATGGCATATACAATGCTCAATGGACTTAAACCAAAATGGATAGACCTCAGCCATACCCAAATTAGTGGCCGTAATGCTAGAATAAAGGCACAAAAGGGCAAGGCAAGCATGCACAAGTATTGGCCCATCAACTAGGCCTAAGAACACGACTCTTAGGCAAGATGAAGAAGCGATAAATATGTAAGTGTGACAACACTAAAGGCTTGAAAATCAAGTGTGAGATGATGCCAAATCATTCAAACAACACAAGTAAAGCATGCGAGAGGGCTTAAGACACAAAGCCATTAAAGGGACTACACAAAGGGCATGCAATTCATGGCACAAATGATTGAACCAATCATGGACAGAGCTTAATTAGGTCTAAACAAAGACCAAAATATGCTAAGATAGAGGCTCAAAGACCTAGGCAAGATGGCATACACATTGGTCCATAAGCTAGGCAACAGATGCACAACCCTTTAAAGCACTTAAAGAGTGAATGAAGTGGGAACATGACAATGCTATATGCTCTGAAATGTCATGTTAAGTGATGCTAAATCATGTACACAACACAAATGAAGCATGCTATGGTGCCCAAGGCTTGAAGCTAGCATAGGCATTTACACTATAGCTATACCAAACATGAAGCATATGGAAAAGGCAACCTAAAATAGTCCTAAAACATGTCAAAATGATACTAAAATATGTATGGAAGGAAGCCAAAACAAGCTAACATGAAGGGCATAAGGCAAGATGCATACAAGGCCAAAAGTAAGGATTACACTACACCTACCAAGACCAAGCATGAGATGACTTAACCAACAAAAATCAAAGTTATATCATGACAAAATAACCCCAAATAAACACTAAAACAATAACTCGCAAGCTTAGGCATGAAGGTATACGCAATGGCTCATGTTAAGGCATAAATAACAAACCTTCCAACACATTGAATGAGTGATAAATGCAAGTGCATGATCATGAAACATGGACTGAAATCATATAACAAATTATGTCAAAGCATTCAAATAGTCCAAGTAATGCATGCTAGTGGACTTGATATACAAAGCTAACAAACTAGATTGAACCATGGCTATACAAAGCAAGTCATGCATGACCAAAACAACACAAATTAGAGCTAGAGTATGTTAAAACATGGACAAAAGCTTCTTGAAGTTAAGCCTAAAGCATGCTAGAATGGCATGTTAAAGCATGATGCATGTTAGGCTATTTCATAGAATTGCACTACAAGTGCAAGGAGCATGCAAAGCGTGACCAAACCAAACCCTAATAGAGGTATGATATGGTAAAACATCACCAAAAACATGTTGAAATGGACTCAAATCAAGCTAGAATGACATGCTACTTCATGAAGCATACAAGACTAGTTTATGAGATTTACACTACAAGTGCATAAGGCATGCATGGGGTGACAAAACCAAGTAAAAAAAGTGGCATGCCATGCTAAAATAAGCCCAAATATAGGCTAAGATATGGCCAACATAAGCTTAACAAGCATGCTCACACATGAGGCATATGAAGCAAGTATTCAAGACACAAGGAGAGGGGATGACCCTCTCCTTTTTGGGACCTCAAAATACCCTTCCCACCACTGAAATTCCTCTGAGTTTCATTGGTGAGAAGGCCAAAACAAGGTGGTCCCAAAGGCTTAAAAAGAAGGCACAAAAGCAAGGCCAAACAAGGCCTAAGAGGGGGTAAACAACCCCCAACGCAAAAATGACCTTAAACAAAGATCTTAAGCATACAAAATTAGAACTTTTTGTAGTTTAGAGTTAAACTTAAGACAATATGCAAGTAAGACTAAAAGCTTAAGCAAGAATGGGGGTTTAAGGAGTTAAAGGCTCACCCTTGAAGACCACCTTCAAAACCACAATTCCAGCAGGTTTTTCAAGCTTAAACCAATCCAACAACAGCAAAACCAGCTCCTAAGCACCTCAGTAACCAAAGGATGGTGTTTGAGTGTGTGTTTGTGTGTTAAAGTATGGTAAAACTATATTTTTGAAGCACAAAAATGAAGTAAAGGGCAAGATACATACAAGGGTGTATCTATAACTCTTAAGGCAATTTTTCTAAACCTAGAGGAGGGATGAGGAGGTTCTCTTATATAGAGAACAAAAGTGCAAGCTTCTTGAGGAAGCTAAGGGTCCAAGGCCATCCCTCTATACACGTGTATGGAGGATGGTTTCAGTGGCTTCCAGCTGTGCCAGCTAGAAGAAAATATCTCCAGGAATGAGCTGGAAAGTGGCCGACCAGTTGAAGTAGTCGGCTAGCTACTTCTACTGGTCGGCCGACCAGTGGAAGTGGTCGGCCAGAAGAAAAAATGGTCGGCCACTATGCAAAGGTTCTACACACTGAAAGCAAGGTGGTGGTGTGGTGGCCAACCAGAAAAGGTGGCCTAAAGACCAAGAAAACCAGTTGTCTGACCAGAAAACTGGCTGGCGAAAAGAGAAATGGTCTCCAAGGGAAAATACTGGTCTCCCACCCTTGTATCACCTTCCAAACAAGGAAAATAAGGTTTGTACCAAAAACAAACCAAAAAGGATGCAAGACGAAAGTTTAGGAGGCAAAGCGCATAGTCGAAAGCCTCGAAAACTAGTCTACGAGCATCAAAAGTGGTCTCCCGGGCCACAGTGTCCCTCTAGGAAGAGGCAACAAGGCATGGTTCACAAACCAAGCCAAATGGAGAAAGTCAAGCAGTCTCGAGACAAGGGGCGCGGCCGAAGGCTCCGAAAATCGTAAACTAGTCTCCAAACAAGAAAAGCGGTCTACGACCACAAAGAGGTGGTCCACAGACCATCTCCCTCCCTCCAGTAAAGAGAAACAAGGTTCGGTCCGTAAACCGAGACAAAGCACAAAGAGTTCAGAGGCCCGGAGGCAAGGCTCTCAACCAAAACTCCGAAACCTCGAAACGAGCACAACATGTGCAATCACTGAGCGCTCAATCGATGATGTCTGAGTCTTAAGGTCGGTCAAAAATGGGGTGTCTACATCTCCGCTCGAGCAGAAAAACAACTTCGACTATAATTTTGGTTTTTGCTTCAAGGGTGATGCCCTTCGACCCGTCTGGGCGCTGCCCCGGACCCACCAAGGGATGTTGCCCCCTAGACCCCTGCGAGCTGACCGGGCAGCTCAATCCTTGATATAGTCAGCGAAGTGGCAAACATGATAAAATAAGATCACAAACTCCTCTGCAAAGGCACAATTCGGGTTAGATTCGCATCTAAATATTCATAGTCTTACTTAAATAAAAGACCGAATAAAATTACAACTAAAAGGAGTTTTGTCAAACGGGATTGCCAATAACAAAAACCTAACAGATTGAATATATATCTAAAAGGTATTATGTATATAATATGAAGAAATTTCACTATCACTAATCATTAAGAATAAGAAAATACGAAATGAAAATCAATCAAAATTATGAAAAACCCAAAATTGAAAAATAGTTTTCAAAAATTAAACCAAAGAAAATAATTGTTTTTTAGAATGTTGACAGCATACGTGGATTATTAAAGTATCACGCAAAATAAAACAATTCTAAAAATTTAAACAAAGAGAAAGGGTATAAAGATAGCCTGCTAATTCCTGAAATACAGTATGAAACTGGATGTGTCTCCCTTCATATAGATTCAAATAGATGTATACAACTCTAAGATTTAACCTAAAATATTCATAATATTTTTGTTAGATTCGAACTAATAAATATAACTCTAAAATTCAACTGAAAATATTCACAAACGGTCTAATCCATGATGGACATGATAGACAATTATAAAAGTAGATAAAATATTCATATGTACAGCAGTATGAAAGTAGATAGAGGAAATAAAAAAGATTTATAGTTCAATCATCTACTTGAAAAATAGGGAGATATGTTTGTTATAGGACTTTTAGAAGGAGAGGAATAGGAAATTGATCGTTTTTTAGTGTTAAATAAATAAATAAATGTTAATGTTAATGTTCAAAAAAAAAAAAAGGCAATTGATTTATATAAGACTCTTTATGACTTTTGTGCATGATGCAGTGGTTGGGTAGAAGACAGTTAGACTTTTAAAATAGTAATAGAAATTTAGTGTAACTATTAGGTCTAGATATGAGTAGTACACACCTTTCTTCTAATTTTTAGGAAAAATTAGTCATACCTCTATGAGCACAAGTATATATGAGTTGAGCGCCTATGTAAAAGTTAAGAGTGGGCGCGGATTGGTTGCGGCCACAGAACTTCCAATCTGCCATCCGTTTGCCAGATTGGCGGATTGGAGAAAATCAATCTGCATCCATCCACTAATTCGGCAGATGCGGATTAAGTGGATTAGCGGATGGACACAAATCGGTTTGGCGGTTTCAAATTTTACAAATTTTCAATTCAAATTTAAAAGATGTCAACATAAACATAAAGTGAGCTGGGCAATGCAAAATTTTCAAATTCACAACCTAGGCAAATTCAACAATATTATATTTGAATCAAATACTCAGAAATCAAATATTTTGTTGTATGCTTTCTTTTATATTTGGATGAAGTTCTTATCTTTTGCCAAAACAAACAAATGAAGTAACAAACTCTAACAATTTAGAGGGTAAGAAGATCAATACACGAAAAAATTAGAGGGTAATGAAAACATACATAGCAGATAAAAATGAAAATCGAAACAAATAAAAAATATAGGGCTCAAGAGGGTAATGAAAACAGATAAAAATCAAGAGGGTAATGAATTTAGAGGAAGTTAAAGATATATATCACATTGAATTCAAGCTTGGGGTTCTCTATGCTCAAACCCAAAAATCTATACCCCAAACCCCCAAATTATATAAGCATATTTGTACATATATACATACATCCATACATATTAGAGAATTCAGATTGTTTTCGACTAATTTAGAGGAATTTGAATATCTGTATTCTTAAATCCAAATATCTGCAACACAAACCCACAAATTATATAAGCATATTTATACATATACACACATACATAGTAGAGAAATCAGATTAATTTTTGGACTAATTTAAAGGAAGTTGAAGTTAGACATTGAATTCAAGCTCAAACCCAAAAATTTACAACCTAAACCCACAAATTACATGTCTTTTATATATACATAAATTCATACATGATACATATAGTCACATACATAGCAGAGAAATTTAATAAAGTCGAAGCCCTAATTAATTAACAGAACACACACACACACACACACATATATATATAATAGAAATTTCGAATAAACAACAACAAAATATTCAATTAGCAAAAATGAAAGTGAGAGAGACATGCTTGTTGCGAGAGAGTGAGAGAGAGAGAGAGAGAGAGAGAGAGAGAGAGAGACCTCAGTGTAGGTCGATCGTCGTTCAGTGTAGATCGATTGTCGTTTAGTGTAGACCGTCGGACGATGGCTATGGTAGAAACAGAGAGAAGAGAGAAAGAGTGTTTGAGTGTGTTGTGTTGTTGGGTCTGTCTAAGAAATTAGGGTAAACTGAAAGAAAAGGGGCCTGAGGTGTAAAAAGTTATAAAAATATAAAAAAAAAGAATCACGGTCGGTTCGGGTTTGCTAGGTATAATATTGGCGAATCACACGCCACTTGACTCAAACCTGAGAAAACTGAAAATCTGGGCCTGCACCTGCTTGCCACGTCTCACGCATCCATCCATTAGTGGTCGGGTTGGGCGGTTTTGGCAGGTCGGTGGATCCGCTGCACATCCCTAGTAAAAGTATTTAATAGCTGGGACCCTTGAATTTTAAATTTCGAAAATCTACATCCATCTTCCATGTTTTTTCTAGTTTTTATAACATTTTTACGCTTATGCTATCAAAGTAGGTAAACCTTATGTTTATTGTTGAAGACAAAATTGAGAGCAACGCACTACTTGTTAGTGCCAAATATGAAATCAAGATCAAACACTTTTTGTTGCTGTGTTTAAGAGTTGCACATATGAATTTATTTTCTTCATGGTGAGAAATAATAGCATACAAATATATATATATATATATATTATCTATTTTATTTATTTTATATATATTATAGGGCGCTCAACCCATAAATCCAAGTTTAAATTTTGAAAAGTTGCTCACTACAGTTGCTCATTGTTTGTCAATTATTAAAATGACCTAATAGTAAAACACTCATTCACTCATGTTGGGTACCCACTAAACTACTTCCTATCACAACAGTTACAATGCAATGCCCTAGGTTCTAAAACCCGACTTGAACCCGTTTGTATGGATGCCCTTTTTTGCTTCAGGGCTTGTGAGTGCATGGGACGTGTTAGTATTACTTTCATGTATTTCTTTTCCTTCATTTTCCTTGGTTGAGACCCTTCTTATTGCCTTAGGACGATCCCAGGAGAACTAGGAGTAGAACCTATGTTAGGTTGATTGTGCCCGCGATGTGAGAGTGTGGTAAGTTGCACCCGCGAAAGGCAGCGACCTTCAGGTCTGGTGGCCTGGAGAAGTATTTAATAGCTGGGACCCTTGAATTTTAAATTTCGAAAATCTACATCCATCTTCCATGTTTTTTCTAGTTTTTATACCATTTTTACGCTTATGCTATCAAATTAGGTAAACCTTATGTTTATTGTTGAAGACAAAATTGAGAGCAACGCACTACTTGTTAGTGCCAAATATGAAATCAAGATCAAACACTTCTTGTTGCTGTGTTTAAGAGTTGTACATATGAATTTATTTTCTTCATGGTGAGAAATAATAGCATACAAATATATATATATATATATATTATCTATTTTATTTATTTTATTTATTTTATAGGGCGCTCAACCCATAAATCCAAGTTTAAATTTTGTTTAGCCAAAAGTCCACACTTAAAATACTTTATCCATGAAGACATGCTGAGGTGAAATGACCAAAATACTCATATTTCTTTTACCAAAAATCCACGCGTCTTTTATTTGTTCCTTATTGCCTCTATCTGTTCAAAATCATTCACTTTTCTCTACTCTCTTCTCTACCAATTCTCTGTTCAAAATCACTCACGTTTCCTTCTGTTTCTCTTCATCCCATTTCTCTCACCTCTTTCTTTTTCTCTCTCGACGACCACAACTCGTCTCTTCTTTCCTCCGATGACCTTTTTAGACAGCCTATTCAACTCATCTTCTTTTTTTTTTTCTAGATCTATCCATTTGCTATCATTATCAAACCCTAGATTTGACCCCAAGTCCACTTGGGCCATACACCATAGTCGTAAGGGAGATCTAGGAGAGAGAGGGTCTGCAATCCATAGATGCTCTAAAACACTAACTTTAGCCCTCTGAACCCTAACTCAATTGTTGCCGCCTCTGCCTCTACCGCATTCATATCTATACCGCTTCTTCCATCTTCGTCGACATCACACTTTACCTCACCGTCAATGTCCGCAACGTCGATCTCTTCTCCATCGATTACAACTCGATCGTAGTTTTTTTTTTTTTATACAAATATATACTATAGATTGTTGTTGACTTGTATATGCCCTTGTTGTTTATGGGTTACGATCATAGTGGAGGTTGCCTTAGAGCTCATCAAAGCCCCAAATCATGTCATGGAATGGTTCACCTCTCAGATCCCCTGTTAGTATTTTTTTTTTTTTTCAATTTTTACATGTTTCTTCTTTGTGTAATCAATTGAAAAATAGGTCTTCTTCTAAATTTGGTGTTTTGATTCTTGGTTAGATTTCTAATGTAATTAAAGATTCTTTGTGGTTGGAGATTTCTCTCTTTCACTCTCTCTCACTCTCTCTCTCTCTCTCAATATTAAATTTATGATTTTTGTATGTTTTTCTTGTTCAAGTCTTACAAATCTTTTTTTCTCTTTTATTTTTTTTTTCCATAGAGGTTGAGCTTGCCTTTTACTGTTAGGGGGGAAGGAAATGTTTGAACAAAGAGAAAGAGAGAGATAGTGGGTTTCTGGAGATAAAGAGAAAGGATCTGATCTGTTGTTCTTATTGATTACAACAGATAATGGCTTAGTGTATTTCAAAAGATCACTCTCTCATCTCTCTCTATATATGAGAATTTGATTTGAATAGATAATTTTTTTTTGAAGAGATCAGTCTCTCTCTTGTATGTATATCGTAATTTAAATAGATAAAAAAAAAACAAACAGATAAAAAAAAATAGGCTTGTGAAACTCAACAGATAGGGGAAAATAAGCTTGAATTTCAATAGATATGGAAAAAATAATCAAACATATAGTTTCAAAAAAATTGAACAAATAAATACAAATTTAAACAAATAGGTGCAAAAAAATTAAATAGATAAGTTAAAGGGTAAAATTGAAAATAAAATATCCTCCAAAATAACAAAAAATATTTCTTATCAAACTATTTCACAAAACGTGGACTTCTCACCAACAAGAAATATCTACTTGACCTAATGTTTTATGCAATTGCTAGATTGCACTTTTCAACAATTTTCTCTATATATTATATAAAGGGCCGTCTTATGGTGGTGTTGACACTTTTTGTCCCATAATTTTCTTTCCTAAAATAGGCCTCGCAAATTATATAATTTTCATAGGTATTAAGCATTTTTTGTTAGTTATTAAAAGGCCCTACTAGTAAAAACCCTCGTCCACCCACGTTTGGTACTTACTAACCGACTTTCTATCACAGCAGTTACAAAATCTGAAATTTGCAGTAGCCTTTAGTTTTCCTGTTTTTCAAACTTTTCAAGGTTTTTTCCGTTGACAAATTTCATTTTTCTTTTGTCTTTTTCTTAATTTGCTCTTTTCTTTTGAAAAGTTGCTCACTACAGTTGCTCATTGTTTGTCAGTTATTAAAATGACCTAATAGTAAAACACTCATTCACTCATGTTGGGTACCCACTAAACTACTTCCTATCACAACAGTTACAATGCAATGCCCTAGGTTCTAAAACCCGACTTGAACCCGTTTGTATGGATGCCCTTTTTGGCTTCAGGGCTTGTGAGTGCATGGGTCGTGTTATTATTACTTTCATGCAATTCTTTTCCTTCATTTTCCTTGGTTGAGACCCTTGTTATTGCCTTAGAACGATCCCAGGAGAACTAGGAGTAGAACCTGTGTTAGGTTGATTGTGCCCGCAATGTGAGAGTGTGGTAAGTTGCACCCGTGAAAGGCAGTGACCTTCAGGTCTGGTGGCCTGGAGAAGCTGGGTGGCCCCCGACCTACATAGTCGCGCCCGCAAATGTTAGGATCGAGGCCATGATTGTGTCTGTCGTGCTGAGCTCGCGCCCACGATCTGATTTGTCTATATAAGACAATCTGTGCACGAAAATATCAGATATTGATTCCTTTCCTGTTGTCTCTCTCCTTTGTGCGATTTAGCCCTAATTTCTTGGGCTTCTTCCTTGATTTCGGAGTGTTTACACTAAGGTTTAATCTCAGCCAAATCTTGATTCGGGCATTGGGGGTTGCTTCTACCTTCTTCTCTTTTCTTCAAGAGGTAGGGTTCTATTTCATTAACTCAATAAATATATTTGTGGCATTTTGGGTGCAAAAAGCATGTTGTAGTTGTTGTTGATATTGTTGTTATGTCGAGTTTGGAAGTTATGGTTAGAGAATTGGGGGTTTGATTATCTATAATCTTGTTATTAAACTTATTTTCTTTATGTAAAATTGCATGTGAGCATTTAAAGATGAGAAAGTCCCAAATTTGTGAAAAATCTAAGTGTTAATGTTTTGGAAATTGAGAAATTGATGAGCATGTGGTGAAATCGATAATACCATAATGAGTATTATGTTGTGAAAGTAAAGTTAGTGAAAGATGAATGAATTGGGAAATTGTGAATATAATCTGTATAGTTATATTGTTAATGAATTGAGTGTAACCATTAAGAATGAAATGGTGTAGGTGGTTGTTAATTACTCACATTGTATCATAGAGATATTTTGATGAGAATGAAAACCCGTTGTTAAATGGTGGTGCAAGGTGCACATTTTGTTAAGAATCGGATAATGCTTTGACGCATTGGTTATAATTAAGAAACAACTTGGGTTTTAATTGAGTAATTAGGGTGAATCCGGGTCATGTATGGTTAAGATGATATGGTGATGGGTTAGGTGGCGCTTAGCGATAGCTCTTGACAGAGTGTAACTCATATTGTACATTGGTATATGTGGTGCTTAGCAATGACCACGGGATTAGGTGATGCTTAGCAATGGTCACTAGCAGAGTGTAACTTCTAATAGTGCACTGGTTTAAATGGTGCTTAGCGATGACCGTGGGTAGATACATGGACTTGAGCGGATTCACTGGGTCATTGAATTGTTGATGCAAAACTGGTTTAATCAAACAAAAAATGTTGATATATGGAGAATGTAGTTGAACGAAACCCATATTAAGAAAACGTTTTGAGTTTATATTATTATATATATAGCATCATGATCATCTATACTTGTGGGATTGTGTTAGTTTCTAAAATGTTCTCTACTCGGCTATATGCTCACCTTACATGGCTGAAATCTTTTTCCGTGTTAATGATACGCCAGACATGGAGGTGGAGCATTGGATGTGTGTTTGAGTTGAGTGAGATTACTCTACCATTTATAGGGCCTTGGGCTATTATTTTGTAGGCCAAGTGTCATTCTTATAAGGATTGTACTCTTGTATATGATGTAAGCCTGTGAACATTTCAATTATTGTATGTATGATATCATTTTTTATTTTCACATACAAAACGTTCACCACACTTAGATGTTGATTAAAGGGTGTACGTAACCGAAAGAACTCATGTAATGTATATCATTATTACAATCATTTATATGAGAGATATCTTTTTTTATTTAGCTTATTATTGCTTTTTATTTATTACTTCATTGTTCATTTAGGTGAGTCGGATTTCGAAAATCGGACTTGACATACAAAATCTCAAATTTGCAGAGCCTTTAGTTTTCCAGTTTTTCAAACTTTTCAAGGTTTCTTCCATTGACAAATTTCATTATTCTTTTGTCTTTTTCTTAATTTGGTCTTCTCCTTTTAAAAGTTGCTCACAGAAGTTGCTTACTTTGAGTTTGAGTAGAACTCTTTCAATACCACAACATCACAAATATTCACATTTCTTTTTCTCTTTTTTTTTTTTTTTTACGTTTCTTTTCTTCTTCTACTTCTTCATTTTTATTTTATTTTTTTGTGAAAAAGTTTACTTACCATAAATCACACATTGAATTTTTGTTTTGCTATATTTGTATTATTGTTTGCTTTATCTTTTAACAGATAATGTCAACCACACATTGATGTATTTGGGTAAAAAAATTGATTTTGAGTATTTTGTATTACTGTTTGCTTTATCTTTTAACAGTATACTTGCTTTAAATTAATGTCAACCACATATTGATGTATTTTGGGGGGAAAAATAATTTTTAGTATTACTGTATAAAAAATATAAATCACACATTGATATTTTTAAATAAAATTATGAATAAAAAATTTGAATATTTAGTATTACTGTAAATTATAGGATTATGGCATAGAACCCAATAATTATTCAATTTGTAAAGATTTTGAATATTTTGTATTTGTATTTGCTTTATCTTTTACAAAATTAATGTGAACTACATAAAAAAAATAAAACACACACACACACATTCACCTTGTTTGGTTATGATTGATTTTTTTTAAATTGAATTTTTTTTAATGAATTTTTTAATATTGTAAGTAAATTTTTACTTTCTCAATGCATAAGTTAGATGCACCTAAAAGTAAATATTTGTAAAAACTATTTAAAAATTTTAATAAATATACAAGAATACGGAAATGTATTGAATTTTTATATTTTTTATATTTAATGAATTTTTTATAGATTTTTTTTTATAAATATTATATTTTTAAGTTTATTTAGGTAATTTCTTACAATATTAAAATTTTTGACTAAAAATAAAAAACTCGAAATATAAAAAACTCAATTTTTCTAAAACCAAACCAGATTAGTATTGGGTTAGGCTTGTCTCCAATTCACTTTGTGGACTGGACGGTACTGTTAGGCTCGTGGGGCCCATCAAGGGTCATGTTTCGATAATTCGAACTGTTTAATATATAGAATTCGTCGAATACTTTATCTCTGTAAAAATCACGTTGATTGGATATCGAGAACTACTTAGTCGAATCATATTTTTGTCAATAATTTATTTTGAAAATTATGTTTACCGTTGACAGAAATATGATCTGATCAAGTAGCTATCGATATCCGATTAACGTGATTTTTTTACAGGGATAAAGTATTCGACGAGTTTTACACATTCAAACGGTTCATATTATCGAAATAGGACTCGTAATAAATCCGTACAAAACTAACAACACACATTAATATGATCTCAAACTAAAGAGAAGGTTGGTCCATTAGTATTTACTAGGGGTGGGAGCGGATCGATTGCGGCTACGGAGCCTTCAATCTGCCATCCGTCTGCCAGATTAACAGATTGGAGAAAATCAATCCGCATCTGTCTGCCAATCCGGTAGATGTGGATTGAGCGGATTGGCGGATCGATGCGAATCGATTTGACGGTTTAAAATTTATAAATTTTCAACTTGTGCGCTTCCTTAAAATATATATATATATATATATATATATTATAATCATTGATTTAAAAAAGTGTTACAATCACTGCATGACTTATTCGAAGAAAAAAAGTTTGAAACTTTAGAATATTACCATCACTGAATGCCTTATCCATATGTTATAATCATAGCATGCCTTATCTACATAAAGTATTACAATCTATGATTCTTAAAATATAAAAACAATTCAAACCACCAAAACTATGAACAGAGCAGTACTAGAGATTGTATGCCTTTGTATTGTTACATTTATATCTATTTTTGAAAACAAAAACCAACCAGTATATATCATCTTTTTATTTATTATTTTTAGAGTTAGATTTAAAAGCCAAAAAATATAGATAAATAATACATTTATTTTTTTCAATTCAAAAAATATATTTCAGTTGAAAACTCTTTTTCAATA
Source organism: Camellia sinensis (assembly GCF_055761805.1). Lineage (NCBI taxonomy): Eukaryota > Viridiplantae > Streptophyta > Magnoliopsida > Ericales > Theaceae > Camellia > Camellia sinensis. The sequence continues at coordinate 24,778,084 of NC_138966.1, forward strand.
GAATATATTCAGTAGAATATTTAAACTCTTTTTCAATTGAAAACACAAAAAGAATATCTAAACAAATTGAAAATACAAAGTCTTATGAATTACTAGGAATGCTCGCGTTTTGGTGATTTGGTTGCGGTCAAAGAAACTTCAAATCCGCCATCCGTCCAAAACTAGGCGGATTGAAAAAAATCAATCTGTAACCGTCCGCTCGTCATCACGTATCCGTCCAAAATATGGCAAATCGGTTCGATTCTGGTAGATCAGTATATCCGCTACTGACCTCTAGTATTTACATCATGTAGGGTGTAAATTTGGACCGGACCGGCCCACTCGGGCCCAGGCTCAGGCCGGCCCATGTTGGGCCTTACGGGTTCTCGTCAAAATTCGAGCTGACCCACGGGTTAGGAAATCAAGCCTAAGAATAAGGGATATTCGGATTTTAGGCGGGTCGATGGGCCTGGGCTAGGGCTTGGATAGGGATTGAACAAATTTTTTTCACCAAAATTTTAGTTTTTGTCACCAAAAATAACAATGGGCCTCGCGCAAGTCAGGCCTCAGGCCGAGCTTTGAGTGAGTTTTGAGTGGGCTGATAGATCAGGCTCATGAGCCGAACCAAATTTCAAAATAATGATCCAAAACTAGACTCAAGGAGCCCAAACATAACCGAACTTAATCGGACTAAGCCCACCCCAAACCACGGGTAGACTTCAAGCCACGGACATTTTTGTACTCTTTTCCACAGTAAATGAATTGGTATACAAGTTGAACAGTAAAACTGTGGGAACTTTTTTTTTGCAACCGTCATTACTTTCTCTTTCTCTAGACTCTATTAAGAGTTGTTGAACGGTAAGACTGTGACAACTTTTTTATTTTTTTTGTTTTTATTACTCTTAGGCCAAGTTTGGCATTTTCTAAAAAATTCAAAAAGTTAAAAAGTCACTATCCTATTTAAGTCACATCATCTTATTTAAGTCACATCACTTCTCTAATACATCACTTCAAACCCAACCCAAATCCAATGCATATTTCATAAAAAATAAAAAAGTGCACTTATTTAATCTTTTCAAACTTGACCTTACTTTAACAATTGATGGGATGTAAAAAAAATTTTAAATGTTTTGTTTTGTTTTCCTGTAACTTTGTATAATCGTTATGTCTATAACATATATTAAAAGCCGGCAAGCGTGGTGTAACGGATTGGAAAATTTGTGCTTTTTTATTGATAGCCACCGCCGGTCCGAGGTGGCACTGTGAACAATTATAATTGAGGCAGATTGTCTATTATCTATTTTCGGTGTTGGCTGCATGTGGCCGGAATTATGCACACTATTCAATACAATTGGGTCATGTTTGATTCACAATACTAATAGTGAGGTATTAATAATCTTATCAAATTAGTGTGGTATTAACTATCCCACCCCTACCCCATTACTAATAATCCTACAAATTTGTTGGATTAATTATCCATTGGATTAATAGTCCTAAACCAAAATGTCAAAACAAACATAGGATGATTGGGCCCACGGATTAATAATCCTAATCCCATGCTTTAATCCTTTCAATCAAACATGCCCTTGGTGTGTTTGATATGTTGGATTTTAGTTTTTTTTTTTTTTTTTATAATTAAAATTCATAAAAAAAGAAAATAAAATAAATTAAAATAATTAATATGATAAAATATCGTATTAAATTTATAATTATTTTACTTTTTTTCTTCACAAATATTACTTTTAACTATAAAAAAAATCTAACTATCTTTCAAAATATAAAAAAAATTTACTTACTAAAACAGTTAAAAACTAAAATAACTTACTAAAATAATAATTTCCCAAACCCCCCATAATATATTTAATTTTATTTTTATGAGTAAGTATCATACTTAATAGGAGTATCTCTTCACTTATTTATATTTTATTTAGTATAAATTATTCTTTTATGTTCTAATAAGTCTACATAGTTATCAAAATATCTCTAATAATAATATGGTGAAATACGCATTACTATTCATATTGACAATGTGAACATTTATACTGTCAAATATAAATGTTCACATCACCAAATTATTAAACGGTTTTGTTTCAAAAAAAAATTTAAAGGGTTAAAAAAAATATTTATAAGAATAAAATTGTTCATAAAATATTTTAAATATGAGAATTAAAATTTGATAGTTCAAATATTCAAAGAATAGGACTTATTAGAATATAATAATATAAAATCGACTAATTGAGATACAAATAGTTGAAAGAGGATTTCCTAATAAATTTTCCGACTTAATTATATTACACATTCAACAATAAATAAATCTTTCAATAAATATATCAGAATACATAATAATTTTTTTTTTTAAAAAAAAAACCCTTCAAGCTACGGAATAAAATATTATGCATTTCTTTTTGGATGACATTTTAATGTGATTTTTTCTTGTTTAAGAAAATAATTTAATTTTTTTATTTATAAAATATCACATTAAATCTATAATTATTTCACTTTTTTTCCTCACAAAAATCACATTCAACTTCAAAAAAATTCTAACTATCTTTCAAAATATAAAAAATTTAACTTACTAAAATAGCCAAAAACTAAAATAACTTATTAAAATAATAACTTTCCAAACCCCCATAATATATAAATGGAAAGTAAACTCTTTTATTTTTAATTTTATTTTTATGAGTAATCATACTTAACTATCTCTTCACTTATTTATATTTTATTTAGCGTAAATTATTTTTTTTGTTCTAATAAATTTATATAGTTATCAAAATATCTCTAATAATATTATGGTGAAATATCTATTAATATTTATATTGACAATATAAATATTTACACTGTCAAATATGAATATTCACATTATCAAATTATTAAAAGGTGTTGTTCAAAAAAAAAAAAAAAATTTAAGAGTTAAAAAAAATATCTATAACCTATATATAAAAGATCGAAGGTAAGCAGCTCATTTGAATCTAACGCATGAAATTGTCTTATTTGCCCTGTTTCCTAACATGCCCAGCATATATATGTGTATATATCTATAATATATTAGCTGGTTGAAGTGTCAACATAGGAACAAAAAAACAAAACACCTGCACGTTGAAGCGCTGGAAGTTTCTTCTGATGACTGTTCCGCTTGACCTGTGAGTTCCAAGGAGGTGAGACGGTGTGGTTTGTTGTCTTCCTTCCTTCCTCAAACGGTGATACTGGTGTATGCGCAAGGGTTATGTGGCAATAGCTCATTATATGTATGTCCATACATGCTTTATCTGGTGCATGTTCTACCATGTGCAACAACTTCCAGAAACTCAGGTATGTCATCTTCTTGCTATTGTATATTATGCAATTATGCTTAGTTTCTCTGTTTGGAGTTTGGTTCTGTTCTGTCGCAATATCAAGCCTTCTGCCCACCATGTGCTTGACAATATGCTCGAATGAATTCCGTGGTTATGAATAATTCGTGGAGGGAAGTCCTCCCCCTTTTCAACAATTTCTGGAGATGTTGACCGATATGAATTTTGATGAAGAACCCAATTACACGAAGCTTATTTCACTCAAGACAGCATAAATTCAGTGCGTCGTGGCGACCCATCAGAATAGATGAAGCCTTGAAGGTTGTTGGTTGTAGATTTATGTCAATTGAGCAATTGCCTACAGTTTGTGTGTTGTTTCTAAATATTTGTTGTTAAACATGCCATGTATTATAGGTGGGTCAGAAAAAGGGGAGCTCACTTGTGGATTTGGAAGATGGTGCGCAGACTCGCAAAAAACTTCAATTAGGTACTCCTGCTACTCGATCGATCTCAATCTATAGTTCCAGGTCACCGATGAAACGGAGGTAAAGCTGGGCAATACATATTTCTTTTCTTTAATTTTTTGTTATAGAAAATTTTCTTCATCTCTTGCGAATTTAACGCAGCTTTTAATAGTCAAACCATGAGTCATTATGGGTAACCATGTTCCTCTCCATTTGAAGCAGTACTTTCTTTGTCATGTATGGATTCTCATAGGCTTGGAAATTTTATCTCAGCAAGTGTGGTTAATTTTCCAGGCTAAACTACCTTTGATTAGAATTGTCATTTATTTCTGAAAGAATACTCAAGTAGGAGTCAATAAACATGTGTTGCAATGTATTCGAGACTCGACCAATATGCAAAGAAAGGAAAGGAAGATGGTTTGTACATTAGTTGCGTAGCTTCTTTAGGAAATCTGTGGGTAGTAGTTATGGATGCAAGGACAGGTTTTACATCCAAAGTCCATGAACTCTCACCCATTTTCTTGCACAAGGTATGTGTTATAGTTCTTACCATGAGTTCTAAAAATTCATTAATCAAATTATCCATTGCTTCTTTAAGTCTATTATTTCTAAATTCTTCATTAGGAGTGGATTTTGGAGCAGTGGGACAAGAATTATTACATCACTTCACTTGCTGGTGCATCAAATGGCAGTGCCTTGGTGGTTTATGTCCAAGGGTGAGTGAAAAAAATTCTCTTTGGTATTCACATTTTGACGTACCTTAATTTTTTTATGACAATAAAATCCAGTATGAGAAATTTCAAAAGTGTAAATAGTGAACTTGCACATTTTAACAATGTTATGTTTCAGGATAATCTACTTTCTAAAAGAAAATTAGTCTCATATCTAGAGATGCCTCAACACATTTTGATGAATTAATTTATGCATGACCCATATTGCAAGCATGTATGGTATATCTTGTGTTTTCAGTGTTTAACAAATGATTGTTCTTTATACTTTGGATTTACGTTATTCAGGAGTCATTAAGGCACTATTACGATATTACTCCTAAGTAATAAACTGATTTAAACACTTAATTTTTTTATTATTATTTTATTTTTTTGTGATTGAGAATATATTGTTAGTTTTATGGACAACAGTGCACCTATTTTTTTTTCTTTGAGATACTCACTCCCAAACTACTTGTCAAGATATTCACATTTTTGTAAAATCATTTGTACCCACGCAAATTATTAATGTTATTTTTCAATTAACTTCGCAGGGAAAACTCGGAGGTGGATTTGTTTTCAATTTTAGCTTTATCATTGGTGCTAGAGAGAAGGAAAATCCTTCGAGCCGGCTAACCCACGAAGTTATATTTTAAGACAGTAAGGATTTAAATTGTTTGTTGGTTCATAATTTCATATTTGATGTGTTCATGATTGATAGAATGGGGGTGGGGGTGGGGGTGGGGGGGAAATAATGTGTATTTTGTGTTGGAGATTTTCTTGAAAAAAAATTCTCTATTTGTCTTGTTATATTATTTTTATCAACGATAATGTAATCCTATGTGTTAAATGTTGACAGTTTTAAAGAATGTTTATACTTTTTAAAAAGTAAAAGAATATTATTAATAAAATATTTAAATATATATTTTCTATTATTTAAAGCTTTTAATATCATGTCCTAATGTTTGTTATTATTGATTATTGTATTAGTAGGGATGCAGACAGAAGATAAATGAGCATTCTAAAGAGATGATGTTGTTTTTTTTTATTCTACAATTTAAGAAATATTATTAGCTTTGTTTGTTTTTATATATTGTTTGCAGTGTTTGTAATTCTCAGTCTCATATCACCAAATTGAGATTATTTTTTATGGATTTATAATGTACATTTTTTTTAAGATTAGTATATATTGTATTATTTTTTTAAAAAATTGTACATATCATGTTGTAAATATTTTATTTATCAAATATATTAACATCAAATGTTAGTTAAAAATATGATTCACATGTACATTATTTAAAAAAAAATATAAATCTCATAATATAGTTTTTTTATTTTATTTTATAATTTGTAGTCTGGCCGCTAATATATATATATATATATAAAGAGAGATTTTATGGTACCCATTTTAAAAAGAGACTTGGTGTAACAAAATTATGACTTTTTATAATAAAAGTAATGCATGCGTGTGATGTTAGTGTGTGATGTTACTTTGCGATAAAAATTATGAATAATGAAATTATAGTACGCAGTCCTAGTTGCGATAAATTACAACTATTTGTGGCAAGAAATTAGTGAAAATAAATTATGAATGAACCATTTGTAATAAGAAATTAGTGAAAAAAATTATGATTTGCCATTGAAATTATGACTTATTTTGAGAAGTAGGCTAAAAGTTAATTTTTTTTTATATTTAAAAAAATGTAAAAAAGATAAAAAGGTGACGTGACTCAAAAAAAAATTAAAAGTTAAAAAACTAATTTTTAACCTAGCTAACAAAATATTATGTATGTTGTGGTAGAGTGAATTGATATGTACCTTTTGAAGAGTGCATACTATAACAACTCTCTCTCTCTCTCTCTCTCTCTCTCTCTCTATATATATATATATATATATATATATATAATTAGCATATACCCGTGTTATACACAGGTATAAATAAATAATCAAAAATTAATTTTTAAAATTAAATAATAATCTAAAAAATTTATATGCAATATTTAGCAAAAATGATTTAGAATCAATTAAATTTTATTTATTTTTATCATAGTTACATATAAGAGAATTTTTTTACTTTTTATGTCATTAATTGTATGCTCTAAGTGCTTAATAACAAATACATGTTATAATTTAATTGGTAAAAATTATAAAATAAATCACAAAATTATATTTATATTAAAATATAAATACATTTCATCTTATAAGTTTTGTAAATTTAATTTATCATATGATAGTGGTAAATTATATTTTTCAATATATTAAATTTTTCATATTTTGTAAAGTTTAAAAATTTATCTAGCATCAAAATTATAATTTGTCTTTTGTTATAAGATTTACATAAAAATGGATTAGGATTCACTTGTGATATTAAATTTGGGCTTAACATTAGATTTATGTCAACTTGTCATTTACCTAATATAACGATTCTAGTTTAGATCCGACCCGTTGATGTTTTGAATCTGGGATTCATTGTCTCATATAGTTGGTCATGTCTTGTTTTCCCTTACTCCTCTTTCAGTTTGGTTATTGGGATGTGTTGGTTGCGTTTGGAACAAGTTGGTAGCTTGTTTTTCAAACTTTTATCACCTAGATTTTTGCTTCTACGCTCGAGCGTAGCTTCTTGCACTCGAGTGCCCTTTGTGAACTCTCATTACTTTGGCAAGTTTGCAAAATTGCTGAGAGTGTGCATTCTACGCTCAAGCGATGTTTCCTACGCTCAGCGCTCGAGCGGTCTTGGCTCGAGCGACTTCTTGTGCTCGAGGGATGGTTTTCTGTCTGTAAAATTTCTGAGAGTTTGTATTTTACATTGGAGCGTCACTTCTTGCGTTCGAGCGATGACGCCCTTGTTCATTGTGTCTTGAGGCTCGAGCTTTACTTCCTGAACTGCGGTGATTATTTTTGGGTTTAGACGCTCAAGCGTTATTTCTTGCGCTAGAGCGATTTTTGCATATATCAATTCGTAAAAGTTACTTTGTACATCACTTTTTCATTTTTCTCTCTCCAAACATTTCAAAAACCCTAGATCTAGACTCTTTCTCTCTAAAACTTACCGTCACTCTATAAATACTCCAAGATCTATCTATTTCTCCACCTTAGTACCTTTGTTAAAAAGGTAGAGCACTCCGAGGTCTCGCTTTTGATTCGAACAAAGTTTGGTTTTGGCGTCTTTGAAGTTTCTATTCTCTCTCTTACGTCTTCTAAGCTTGAGGTATGAATTCTTCACACTCTTGTATGAGTTTTACCTTAATTATTTGCTATTTCAAGAGATTATAGTGGTTTGGGGGTTTTTTGACAAAAACCTAGGGTTTGAAATCAAAATGTAAAAGAGAGGTTTTCAAATGGCTTCTTGGAAATGGTTGGGGTTATGAAATTGGAGTTGTCATATGTTGAAATGCGATATTTCCTATGTTAGAATTAATTTTCAAAGAGAAAAGGGTTTTGTCCTAGAATGTAAATGTTAAGATTATAAAGAGAAAATGGAATTGATATTGAAATTGCGAAATTGAAATGATGATAAGGATGAGGGTGGAATTGGATATGTATTATCACTTCCATTTGAGATTTTAGAAAAGTGTATCTTTAATGAAATTTATTTGTCTGTTTAGAGATATCTGTTTTGGGCTATCGGTGGAGAATATGTATAAGTGTTGTAGAAATTGCATGAGAATTAAGTGAACTAAAACTAATTTCTCATCCATTTGCATAAGCATTGTTGTATATTAAATATATTGTAAATGTATATGATCTTGAGAAAGGGGATGAATGTAGGAAAGAGATGTGTATCACCAAATCAAGTTGGCTTGTGTGTCTAGGGTGAAAGTCCCAAAAAATGTGCATATACATCGGTGTCAATTCTCGTAGACGAAATAACTGTAAAATGACAATTGTAGTGCTTGTATAGACTACGTTTACATGGGTGTCGTTTGACGGTTTCCCGCGGATGAAATATCGGTGAAATGTTGTAATGGTCCGAGATTTCCCCCTGTTTTCTATTGTAAAGGGCATGATTTTGAGAATTGTTATGTAAGTTTGGCATGACATGGTTTTTGAAAAGCAATGTAAAACATTTTGGCATGGGCATTGGATATATATTCATCTTATGACTTTATTAAGATTTATACATTGTGTTGGATTATTTCTATTGGATTTTGGCTCACCCTATATGGAAAAACCATTTTCAGGTATTACTAAGATTTTGGCTCACCCTTTATCCTAATAACCATTTTCACCCTCTACCAAGGCAGTAGCTTGGGAGGATTTCATTTTGTTGTTGTAATTATTTTGTACAAGCCTAGGGCTTTACCTATATTGGATTTAAATCCATTTTGATGTAACCAAGTACAGTCTTAGGAAGTTGTAGCCTTCAGGGCATTTAAATTAAGTGTTTAACTTCTATTTCATATCTTTGTTGTTGACACATACTATATATTCAGGGTTAGGACTTATGAATGTATATTCGTATGTGTCACCCTTTTGCACAACTGATTCTTACATAATGGAAGGCTATTATACTCTTATTTATATTGCTATTTACGTTTTGTCGTGGGTAGTTTATTGTATTTATTTCAGGGTGTTACAACTTGGTATCAGAGCATACTGGTTTGAATACTTGGGTACGTGGGAAGTGGTTCTTACCATAATGGGTTTATCTCGCTTGATAGAGATGTATGTATGTATACTATGTTGTGTGATAACATGCTTATGTGACTAAGTGGGTATGAAATTTGTTTTCTAAGATGGTTTACAAGTTTCTGGAATTCCTGTTAGAAGAGTACTTGATCACTGCTATTTCTAATTGGAGCTTTGGCAATGGCACGGGATGATCATCATCTAGAAAGGAAGTTCGTACGTGTTTACGTGATTATGTGTTTTTGTGGAGTGAATTACTATTGTCCATCGCTTTAGGACACGAGTGAGTTAGCTTCGGCATATTTGTAAATATGCTAATCTCCTGTGTTATGTCAGGACGTGGTCGTGGATATGGTAGGCGCGATAGGCCTAGGCAGTAGGAAGCGCCTTTATCCAATGACATTCCGACGCAAGAGAAAGAAGTTGATCAGGTTAATATGGTCGAGCCAGCAGGTCAGCAGGCTATAGGTGCCTTGGCCCAAGAGATGGCCAGAGCTTTACGGGAATCTATGGACATTCTCAAGGTTGAAAATCAAGTCTAGGCCCAAATCGTTGAGGTAGGGCCGTCATTCTTGAAAATGGAGTTCTTCTGGTCTAATCTAGACGAGTTTTTGGGTGATCCGAAAGAGACACTGAAAGTGGATGAATGGCTCAAGCAAATAATGAAGAGATTCGAGATGCTTAGTGTAGACACTCCATTTTTGACCGTCCTCATGACTCGGACGTCATCGTTTGAACACTCGGTGATCATTCATGTTCGTGTTCGTTTCGAGATCCCGAAGGACTCGGTTGCGCGCCTTGCCTTAGGATCTCTCGACTTGACTGTTTTGTGCTTGGTTGTGGACCAAGGACTTGTAGTTTTTGCACCTGAGGGTAGGAAGTGGCTTGTTAGCCATCCCTCAAACCCACCGGCCGTGGCACGAAGCCACCAGCCTTGCTCGGCCATTTATTTGGCCGATTGTCTCTTTTTCTGGTCGGTACCTCCTTTTTGCCTTTTACAGGCATTGTGCATGCCAGCTGTGCCAGCTAGAGTGCAAGGACCAATCCTCCATACACGTGTATGGAGGATTTGCACCATTTGCACCCTTTGCTCTAGCTTCTTGAGGAAGCTTGACCCTTTGTCTTAGCTTCCTCAAGAAGCTTGGACCTTTGTCTTGGCTTCCTCAAGAAGCCTTGACCCTTTTGCTTTAGCTTCTTCAAGAACCTTGCCCCCCTTGACCCCTTTTATTTAGCTTCTCTAAGAAGCTTAGGCCTTTGTCTTGCTCTATAAAAGAAGGCTTCTCTTCTCCTTTGAAGGGGTTCAGCAAATTAGAGATATATATGGCATATACATCACTCTCTCTCTATATCTCCCTTTCTCTCTACATTTGTGCGTGTTGGAGTGTCCAAAAGTGAGTTTTGTTCTTAGTTTTGCACTAAGACACCTAGTGTTACACTATAACTTGGTTATCGAGGTGTTGAGAGGTTGTTTTTGGAGCTTTTGAGTTGGTTTTGATCAGAAAAGGGGCTGGAGTTTTCGTTCTTGAAGTGTTCTTCAAGGGTGAGCACTATTGCTTTATATTCCTCATTCTTGCACTAGCTTTTAACCTACTTTGCATGCTATTTTGAGTTTTGTGTATAACTGATAAAAGTTCTGATTTTTCATGTTTAAGAAGTTTCATTAAGATCATTTTTGTGTTTGAGGTCGACCTCCCCCTCTTAGGCCTTGTTTGACCTCTTTTGTGCATTCTTTGTTGAGCTTTGGGAACTTTCGTGTATTGGCTTTCTCGCCACTGAAACCCAGAGGATTTTCAGTGGTGGTGAAGGGGTTTTGAGGTCTTGCATAGGGGAGGGACACCCCTCTCCCTTTGTGTCTCATTTGCTTGTGTTTTGGCTCATAAGGGAAGCATGCATGCCTAGCTTTGTTTGGCTTTATTTCAGAGGTTATTTGGTGTTTATCTAGCATGTTTTATCTCTGTTCCATGTTGGTTCGTCGACCCCTTGCATGCACCATACACTTGCCTTACATTCCTCTATTTTGCCTAGAGATGCATCTTGCATTTGGATCACCATGCTTGCATGTTTTGGCTTAGCTTTGTGAAGTTTTTGGTCATATTTTATCATGTTCAAGCTCTGTTGGGTGTTGATTTGGTCATGCTTTCCATACTTTGTATAGCCTCTTTGCATTTTAGCTTGTTGGCTTCGGGTGTGTGAGTATTTAGCATGCATTACTTAGGTTATTTCAGTGATTTGGAATCACTTATCATGCCATTTCAGTCCATGTTTTACGCTTACAGGCTTGCATTTGATTACCCTTTCAATGCCTTGAAGAGTTGTGGTCCTATGCTCCATGTTTGAGTCCTTGGTGTATGCTTTATTGTTTAAGTCCTTGGGCTGCCATATCAGTGGGTTTTGGGGTGTATTTTGACGCATTGAAACTCTGTTTCTGGTTGCATAATCCATGCCATGTGTGGTCATGATAGTTATAGTGGAATGCTCCCTTTTATGCCTTAGTTTTAGGCCCATTGGTGTGCATGTTTGCATGAGCATTTGTCCATCATTTCCGTCACTTTTGGCCACTGTTTATGGCAAGGCTGAGGTTTGCCCTTTGCGGTTTAAGTCCACCATTGCATGTTCGTCGCACGTTTGTTGCATATTTGGTTCATTGTGTGTTGGCACATGCTAGTTCCATTGCATATTTTTCCATATTTGCTACATTACATTTTGCATGCTTGGCATATTGCATATTTGCATGTATAGGTTGCATTGCATTTGGCATGTTTTGCTAACTTAGCCTCATATTGCATACTTGATGCCATTTTGTACACTTGAGCCATATTGCATACATACATTGCATTATGTTTGGTTTGGGGTGTCAAACCAAACATGGAGAATGAGGTGTGTTCGTACTCAAAGTGACGAAACACGTCTCAATCCTCGGTCACCGACGCCCTTGATCTCAACATGATAGGGCGTGAAGCATTCACTCGTTTGTTGCATTCATTTACATTGATTTGCAAGCTTGGTGCCTTTGGCCATCATGCATCGAAATGTGTGGTTGGTGGCCCGAGGGCCGAGGGCCACACTCCCTTGAGTCGATAGAATGATAGGGAAAGTGGCCATGCACACATTGCTTTGAAATTTCCTTGCCATGCACTGTCTGTCCTCTGCTGCTATCAAAACAGGATTCTGCAGGAATATTTGGCCGACCGACTACATACAGTGCCGACCAACCAAAAATATCTGGCTGATGGCTTCACAACTGGTGGATGACAATTTATCAATGGCCGGTGGATCTTTACCTTGGCCGATGGCATCCCAGAATGATCAGGAAGTGGTTCAGAAGCATCAAGAATATTTTCACAATGCTCAGAGGTGCAGAACAGTGCAAACAGAGGCAATAGTAGCATGGCAATGGGTTTCCGAGCGAGGCGATCGAGCATGCATCATTCAAGCATTCCGAAGCGGGGCTGCAGCCACCTCCTTTTGTAATTAATTTATTAAGTGATTAGGGTTTTGTAATATTTAATTAGCTAGGGTAGTTAATTATTTATTCAGTTTGTGTTATTTATCCGGACCCTCCGAGGAGGGCAATTTTGTAATAAGTGTGCGTGTGTGTGATGTATGTCTTCCAACCCCACGTCTTTCTCCCTTTTATTTACCAGCTTGTGATGGTTAGTTTAGGGCATGTTTCAATTAGCATACTTATGATAGCATGTTTGCATTCATTCATCTGTCTGGCATGCACCGAGCTCGGCGCACCATACTAACTGCATTGTATTTCAATTCCGAGTTGAATACTTGTTAGTTGTAGCATTTCACATGCCATCTTTAGAATAGCTGGGTCTATTGTAGTTGCATTCCTGCTTGTGTTGCATTAAGCATTTCAGCATAGTTAGGATCATGCATGGATTTCTAACATAGCTTCTGTTTTGGCTTGGAGTACTCGGTAAGTGTTTATGCTTTAGCATCCTTGCATGTGTGTGAGTGATTGCCATGATAGCATGCTTACCATGAGGCTATGTGCTTATGTGATATAACTACCTGAATGCCTGTCGGTGAAGGTTGGATTATCTGAATTGGAATAATGCATTGACTGTGAGTTTTAAGCCCACTTGAGAGCGGCAAACCATCACGTTTTCTAAGCCCACTCGAGGGTGGCAAATCCACGTCTTAGCTGATTTGCGGGTAGCACCATCAAACCATTTTCAAAATAAACAAACATGAGATGTGTTGTTCCAATTCAGGCGATCCAATCTATACTTGTATGCTGTGCGCATCACGTAGTAAATCTAGGCTAATAACCGGAATAAGAATACATATGTTTTCAAAACAAAATATCATATTTAGTAGTGGCCGATCTTTGATCAGGAGAGCGGGAGTGCTCATAACTGACCTTCCCCAATCGTACCCAAGTTCCCGAGCCGAGGCAACTTTGGTGATGACGGACATGTGGCCTTAGGCAACGAGCCAGGGTTTCCTAAATTTCTCAAAAATAAAATATTTAGGTGGCGACTCTGTTTCTGGCAAAGCAGTCCATGTTTGGCACTTCTTTCTAAAAATTTGTTTTTCAAAACGATTTGTCGGACTTAGACTTTTTGATGATTCATCGGTCTTGCATTGCACTCTGCAAGATTAGATACAAGATCGTGACATTGAGTCCTGAACTGTAGTAAGCCGAAAGGAACAGAACGGGGTTTCCCCCCGGGACGTTCGGGCGCGTCTACACTTAGTATCGAGGATGACCTGTTGAGAGTGACCTTGGCATTCTTCCAGCTGAAGGGAGATGCAAGTCAGTGGTGGAAGTATGCACGTGGACGCATTGGCGTGACTTGTGAGGCATTTGTCAACGCCTTCCAAGACAAGTTCTTACCTCCCACGATTAGAGAGAAGTTGAGGGAGCAGTTCTCACAGCTCAAGCAGCTCAACATGCCTGGAGTTGAATTTATGGTAGCCTTTACTAGCCTTTCTAGATTTGCATCAAAGTTAATGGCAACCAAGGAGCGCCGTTATGTGGAGTTCGAAAAATGGTTGAGGACCGGGCTTTTCTTTAAGGTAGCCGATTCAATGATTAGAGATTACGGGCGATTTGTAGAGTCGGCAGCCCATCTTGAGACAGTGATTCAGATGGAGGAGGAGCGAGTGAGAGGCTTCAGAAGGAATCATGATGTTCAGAAGGACAATAAGACGTAGAGGAGTTCTACCACACAGCAATCTTAGGGAACTCAGTCGAGGTTGACTCTTCTGGTACTGAGTTCAGGTTTTGAGAGTGGTGGTCGGGGAGATTTCACTTGTTTCAATTGTAGCTAGTTGTGCCACAAGTCTCTAGCTTGCTAGCTGAAGGAAGGAGGACAACGGTCTGCATCGTCCTTGGCTCATCCTCAGAGCCAGAGTCAAATGAGAGGGCAGTCATTTGTTTCTTATCAGTGTGGGCAAGCGGGGCACTTGAAAAGGTTTTGTCCACAGTTGGGTGGTACACCTGGTGCGTCTGGTTTAGGGCTCGCGCCAAGCCATCAAACTGTCCAATCAATTTAGACCTCGAGGGCCAATCAAGGAGCCTCTTCGGCTTAGTCAGTGTATCAAACTTATGCTCCGAGAGGTAAACAGGTTAAGTAGAGACCCATAGGGCGTGTGTATGCTGTTACCACGCCAGATTTGTTGTCAGCGCCTTCAATAGTGAGAGGTACATTCCTGTTATGCAATTTTATGGCCAATGTGTTAATTGATACGGGTGCATCCCATTCTTTTATATCATCTTCATTTGCATCGGCTTTGGGGTTGGAAGTGGCTCAATTAGCATCTCCACTCAGGGTAGAGTCACCTGTTGGTGGTGAGGTTGTGTTGAACCAGGGGTGTTGGGTTTGTGATATAAAGGTTGTTGGTCGCCATCTTTCTTTTGCATTTGTGTTGATTGATATGTTGGGTTTTGATGCTATTTTGGGTATGGACTGGTTGTCTTCATATTGTGCTGTTATTGATTGTTACCGTCAGAGGGTTACTATATGTACCTTGAGTGGTGACTATTTTTACTTTTTGGGAGACCGGGCAGATAGGGTTTTTTCACCGATTTATGATCGGCGTGGTCGGAGTGAGCTTAGTTATTTTTTGTAACCTTCTTGGGTAGAGAATGTGATGTAGTTCGGATTAATTTGCCAAGGGTAGTTTGTGATTACCCGGATGTGTTTTTTGAGGATCTTGTTAGTTTGCCACCTCATCGAGAGATTGAGTTCTCTATTGACTTAGTGCCTGACACGACACCGATTTCTATGGCACCGTATAGGTTTGTGCCTGCAGAGTTGAGTGAATTGAAGATTCAACTCCAAGAATTGTTAGATAAAGGTTTTATTTGCCCTAGTACTTCACCTTGGGGAGTACCGGCTCTTTTTGCTAAGAAGAAGGATGGCACTTTACGACTTTGCATTGATTATCAGAAATTAAACCGAGTAACTGTTAAGAACAAATACTCAATGCCTCATATAGATGACCTGTTTGAATAGTTGAAGGGGTCTTGTTGGTTTTCTAAGATAGACCTGAGATCAGGTCATCACCAGTTGAGAGTGAAGGAGGAGGATATCTAGAGAACAACATTCTGTATGCGGTATGGCCATTATGAGTTCTTAGTGATGCCTTTTGGGCTAACCAACGCACCTACCATATTTATAGATTTGATGAACTGGATCTTTCATGAGTTCCTAGACCGTTTTGTGGTTGTCTTCGTTAATGATATCTTGATTTACTCACCTTCTGAGGAGGAACACGGGGAACACTTGTAGGTAGTACTTAAGTTACTTAGAGCCCACAAACTGTATGCTAAGTTCGGAAAATGTGAATTTTGATTGAAAGAAGTAAAGTTCCTAGACCACGTAGTATATAGAGAAGGGGTGACTGTAGACTCTTCTAAGATAGAAGCAGTACAAGATTGGGAACAACCTGAGAATGCCTTTGAGATTCGTAGTTTCTTGGAGTTAGTTGGGTATTACAGTCAGTTTGTAAAGGACTTCTCTAGATTGGCCTCATCATTGACTAGACTGACGAGAAAAAGAATTAAATTTGAGTGGAGTGAGACTTATGAAAAATCATTCCAAGAACTTAAGGTTAGATTTACCACTGCTCCAGTATTGATTATTTCGGAGAGGGGTTTGGGCTATTCTGTGTATTATGATGTGTCAGGGGAAGGTTTGGGTTGTATGTTGATGCAAGAGAGAAAGGTTGTGGCCTATGGCTCACAACAGTTGAAAACTCATGAGTGAAACTATCCTACCCATGATCTAGAACTAGCGACAGTGATCTTAGCCTTAAAGATTTGGAGGCATTATCTGTATAGTGAAAGGTTTGAAGTATTTTCTGATCACAAGAGTCTGAAATATTTGTTTACATAGAAAGACTTGAATTTGAGGTAGAGGAGATGGATGGAGTTTGTAGAAGACTATGACTTTGAGATGCATTATCATCCGAGGAAGGCCAATGTTGTGGTCGCTGCCTTGAGTAGGAAATCCATTAATAGTGTAGCGAGTATTGCCATCAAGGAATGGGAAATGTTGGGCACTATTGGCGAGTTTGACTTTCATCTTGGCGAGTCCATTGATTCAGCAACTTTGTTTACCATTGTTGCCCAACTTACACTTGTGAATCAAGTTGTAGAAGCACAGCGGAGTGATTCCGTAGAGACCTTCCGGGAAAAGATCTCTAGTGGGAAGGTAGAGAAAGGCTTGAACGTATGTTCTGACTCAAGTGTTAAATACATTGATCGTCTTTTCGTGTCGGAGTCTTGTCGAGAAGTACTCCGAGAGTTTCACCATTCACACCTTGTAGTACACCCTGGAGGGACAAAGATGTATCGCGGTCTTAGTCGCCAGTTTTAGTGGATATGGGTATGAAGAAAGATATAGTTGTGTTTGTATAGAAGTTCCTTATTTGTCAACAAGGAAAGGCCAAGCATTAGAGGCCAACAGGTTTATTACGACCCTTGCCTATAGCCAAGTGGAAATGAGAGCATATCACGATAGATTTCGCTGTGGGTCTGCCGAGGACTCAACGGGATAATGATGCGCTTTGGGTTGTAGTTGACCGGTTAACCAAGTTGGTGTACTTTGTACCTATGCACGTAAGTGACTCGGTAGATTATCTTGCCGACCTTTATATTAGGGACATAGTGAGACTTCATGGGGTCTCTGTGACTATCATTTCGGGTAGAGATCCACGTTTTACGGC
Source organism: Camellia sinensis (assembly GCF_055761805.1). Lineage (NCBI taxonomy): Eukaryota > Viridiplantae > Streptophyta > Magnoliopsida > Ericales > Theaceae > Camellia > Camellia sinensis. The sequence goes on from NC_138966.1 coordinate 24,795,343, forward strand.
TCGATTGTGGCAGAGCCTCCAGAATGCCTTAGGCATGAGATTGACTTTTAGCACCGCGTATCATCTTCAGACTGACGAACAGTCAGAGCATACCTTTCAGATTCTAGAAGATATGCTTCGGAATTGTGTTCTTGACTTTAACGGGTCATGGGAGAGGCACTTCTCCTTAGTGGAGTTTGCCTATAATAATAGCTTCCAGTCGAGTATTGGTATGGCACAATTTGAGGCCTTGTATGGCCGACCGTGTAGATCTCTTGTGTGTTGAGCCGAGGTGGGTGATGCACCTTTGATAGGTCCAAAGTTGGTTTGGAAAATAACTGAGAAAGTCGCACTTATTCGTAAGAGGTTGGTTGCTGCTCAGAGTTGTTAGAAGACTTATGCTGACCGTAGGAGGTGGCCATTGTCTTTTGAGGTAGGAGATCATGTCTTTTTAAAGATATACCTAGACGGGGTTTGATAATGTTTGGAAGGAGTGGGAAGTTGTCCCCTCGATTTATTGGGCCCTTTGAGATCCTAGAGCAGATTAGAGAGGTAGTTTATCGTTTAGCTTTGCCGCCATAACTTTTCAAAATTCATGATGTGTTCCATATTTGTATGTTAAGGAAGTATGAGTTAGATCCATTGCACGTGTTGGATTGGAACGACTTAGAGGTAGATGAGGATGCCTCATATGAGTAGAGACCGGTAAGAGTCTTAGATACTCGAGACCAGTCTTGCGAGGCAAGACGATTCCTTTGGTAAAGGTGTTGTGGAGACATCACAGGGTTAAGGAAGCAACTTGGGAACATAAGTTAGAGGTTCGTGAGAAGCATCTGGACTTGTTTATTAATGTTTGAACATGTAATGAAACTTTTCTTACGTTGATTTAATATAAACATTGCATATGTTTCGGAAATGTGAATTGTATATTCAGTATTGGGAACTCGTTTTTCTTTTTAATGTGAATGGATGACGTATGGATGGGTCATGGTGATGAATTTTGTAACGCCTCGAAATAATTATAATATACCAACAGTAACGATAATTCAATAACAACATAAATCAGAGTACGATATCCTTTCATTTTACGAAGTTCAGTTATACAAAAGAGGTGGCACATGCTAATATACATTCATAAATCCTAACCTTGAATCTATAGCATGTGTCAATAACAAAAATAAGAAGCAGAAGTTAAACAGATAATGGAAATGCCCTGAAGGCTACAACTTTCCAAGACAATGCTTGGTTACATCAAAAGTGAGTTGTAAGCTCAATACATAAAAAGCCCTAGGCTTCTACAAACATTAAATACAGAATAACAAAACTAAGCCTTCAACTCCACAGTCCTCCCAAGCTAAGTCCTGGGTGGAGGCATCTAACCAACACTTGAAAATGGTTTTCCCATATAGAGTGAGCCAAAGCCCAGTAGAAATAATCCTACACAATATATGAATCTTAACAAAAATATAAGAGTGCAATGCATATGCAAGGCTCATATCAAAACGGTTTACATTTATTTCTCAAAATCATGTCATGCTCAATTTATATCACAATTCTCAAATCATATCCTTTACCATTAGAAACAAGAGGGAATTCTCAAACCGGTACAACCTTTCATGGATATTTCGTCTGCGGGAAACCGTCAAACAACACCCATGTAAACGTAGTCTATACAAGCACTACTATTATCATTTTATGAATATTTCATTCACGGGAATTAGCACCCATGTGTACGCTCGTTTTTGGGACTTTCACCCTAGACACACAAACTAACTTAATTTGGTAATACACATCTCTTTCCAACATTCACCCATTTTTTCTCAAAATCATATACATTTACAATGTATTAAATGAGCAACAAATGTTCAATGCATGTGGATGAGAAATTAGTTTCAATTCACCTAATTCTCATGCAATTTCTACAACAATCATAATTATTTTTCACCGATAGCCTAAAATAGATATTTCTAAACAGATATAAAATCTCCAATATAGATAAACTTTCCAAAATTTAAGATATGAGCGATAATACATATCCAACTCCACCATCCGTATTAATATCCATCTAATTTTGCATTTCCATCATCAATTCCATTTATTTATGCAAAATAAATATTTGGGACATTTAGGGCAAAACCCTTTTTCTTCCAAATCCTCTCCAAGGGTCAAAATCAACGATTTGTTTATAACTCGACCTCATTTCCATTCCCACAACCATTTGAAAACCTCTCTTTTGATTTTAAACTAAAACCCTAGGTTTGTTCAAAATCCTCCAAAATCACAATATTGTTTATGAAAAAACATATGGCTAAGTTAAAAATCATAAAAGAGTGTAGAGAATCCCTACCTCAAAGCTAGAAGACGAGAGAGAGAAATATGACACCCCAACAACGCTGAAACCCAACTCTATTTAGATGAAAACAAAACTCTAGGTGAGCTCTACCTTTTTAACAAAGGGAGTAGGGTAGAGAAATTTGGTAGATCTTGGTGTATTTGTAGAGAGAGAGTGAGCTTTAGAGAGAGAGGGTCTCAACTTAGGATTTTTAGAAAGTTTAGAGAGAAAGAGATGAAAAAGTGATGTAAAATAACCTGTTTACGAACTGATAAACGCACAGTTCGCTCGAGCGCAAGAGTTGTCGCTCGAGCGACCAAACACAATAAGTTGTTTCGCTCGAACGCAAGAATCTTCGCTCGAGCGTAGAATACAATCTCCTAGAAGTTTTACAGATAGAAGACCGTCGCTTGAGCACAAGAAGGCTCGCTCAAGCAAAGAACACTACCTCCCTAGTATCTCTGCAGGCCTGCAAAAGTACTGGGAGCTCATAAAGCTCGCTCGAGCACAAGAAGGTTCGCTCGTGCGAAGAGGCCAAATTCTGGACAACAACAGTTTGAACCAACTAGCAACCAACCTGTTCCAAACACAACCAAGACACTCCAATACTTAAACTCAATGAGAAATAAGGAGAAACACGGTATGAATATCTAAATAAGACAAATGAAACCCGAATTTAAAATTCGGGTCTAAACCAGAAACACTATAAATTTGACTTACTATCATTGTTGTAATTGTTTAAACTTGGTTTTAAAGTTTGATTTTAAATTTTGTGGATGAAATTCCTTAAGGGGCGAGGTTATAACGATTCTGGTTTAGACCCGACCCATTGATGTTTTGAATCCAGGTTTCATTGTCTCATATAGTTGTTCATGTCTTGTTTTCCCTCACTCCTCTTTGAGTTTGGTTATTGGGATGTGTTGGTTGCGTTTGGAACGGGTTGGTACCTTGTTTTTCAAACTTTTGTCGCCTAGATTTTTGCTTCTACGCTCAAGTGTAGCTTATTGCACTCGAGCGCCCTTTGTGAACTCTCATTACTTTTGGCAGGTCTGCAAAATTACTGAGAGTGTGCATTCTACGCTCGAGCGGTATTTCCTATGCTCGAGCGATCACTACAAGAAATTAGTGATTTAGAGACTAATATTTAGAGACCAATTGAATTTGGTCTCTAAAAGCCATCATTTAGGGACAAAAATCAATTTTAAGAAAAAGCCATACAAACACTCCATATTCCTTTTATGATATGAATATACCCCATATTTGATCAGTCGATCTGCACGTGTTTGATGTGGTTAAAAGCTGGAAGACCAAGATATTTGGTTACTAATGTGTGAAGACTTTTAGAGACCAAATTTTGGTCGTCTCAATAGTAGGCAAATAAAATCTCATCTTGTCGCTCTAATGTGTCAAATGCATGCTCTCGATCTATTCTCTCTTCTCTCTATTAGGGCTCTCTGTCTAGGACTCTAATGGAGATTTAAGATCTTCAGCTTCAATCGTCTAGGACTCCAACGGAGATCTAAGATCTTCAGCTTCAATCGATCTCATTTTCATGATCGATCTCATACTCCAACGCAAATCTATCCTCTCTCACTCTTCGTTTCCACACCAGCACCCCTTCTTACTTAGGCCCCCCCCTCTCTCTCTATAATGTATATATATGGCAGATATATGTATGGAATTTTTTTTAGTGTGCAGGTGTTTCGATCTGTGAATTGGAAGAGAAGATGAATCGGTGTAGGGAGATTAGCGAGGTCTCAATTTCTACATCTGACTCCATCTACTTCTGTAAACCTCAATGAATCGGTGTTTGGTTTTATTTAGGTATCTCGAATCCCTCCGTAAACGACCAATTCAGATCTTCGAGATGGCATCTCAAGTATATGTTCTAACTTTTTCTGTTTTTTATTAATATATTGCGTTTTCATTAATTTTAGTCTCAATTTCTGTATTAAAAAAAAAATCTAATTTCGTTGTTCTTATCGAATAAATTCCATTCATCAAACTGAGATTTTCGACTCTAACGCAAAGATGGAGCTTCTTGACATCATTCTAACCAAGGTATACACTCCTTTTCCATGTGTATTTTCTAGATGCTTTGTTTTGTTGTTGAGAAAAGTGTAAAATGAAAAGGATTTTAATCCATAAACTCTAGAACATGAAAACTTTCCTGTATAAATGTGGTCTAGTTGCAGTGCAACAGAAATAGTTTTTTAGTATATATATAGTTAATCTTAGTTTTACAAAAATTTTACAAATTAGCATATAATTTTTTTAGTTTATAAATAGTTAATCTTAGTTGGTAAATAAGGTTGAAAGAAATAAACACAAAAAAGATGCATTTTTTTATTATTTTTAATTTGGGTTTTGTATACGCATTTAGATACATTTGAATATACTTGTTTATATATATATATGTATTTTGAAGTGGTTCATAGAACATTTTGATTAGGGGTTTTACGGGTTCAGAGTGCTTGTAATGGGATCATCTCCAGGTATATACTCACTCTTTCACTTCTCCACATTAGTAGATTTTCCCCATTTTTTATTCTACATGTAGCGTATTGATATATCTTATTTTGGTTAAGCATTTTTTTATTTCCTGATTTTGGATTCTTCTAGGAAGTGTTTCTTCCTATGTCAATTTGGTTTTTCTAATTTCAATTCATGAGGTTTAGGAATTTTAATATGGTTATTGATTCATGCTGAGACAACATTTTGATGGGCTTAATAGTTTTTCAAAGTGCTTGTAACATGAGGCTGGCAAGGATAGAGGACACGGTTGAGCTACTTGAGAAGCAACTCGCATAAAAAATGTCTAAAATAACATTGGAGGAGGCCTTGACGCTTGTTCAAGCATTCAATCTTTATCTCACCTTGATGGGTATTGCTGAGACCCATCATAGGTAACTTGAATTCACTTACCTTGTTTGAAATGTCACCAGTGCTATGGCATCCATATGGAAAACATTATCTTAGTTCATGCTAAATAAAAAATGCCCCATTGAAGTTGGTAAAGATTTCATGAGCGATACAACTTATCCTTCAAGAATTGTGGTTTTAATGTGTGCGCATTTGTTCTTTGTGCTGTCAGGTTGCATCGGACTTCAATTTCAAGGACTTAATTTCCTTTGTTAAGTTATGGAGAATGTGTGCTTTCGGTCATAGTGCTACTACTTTCGGGTTTTCCCATTCCAGCAAGTGCATCACTGGCGGTATTTTATCCTTGGAGATTTCCTTCTTGTTTCCTTTGTCAACTGCACTTAGTGAACAGTTTTTCTTGAATGAACAATACTGGAGGCCTAATCATAACAATGGAGAGGTATGTTCGTTTATGTATTCTTGTTTAGTAATATTTCTCTTTTGATTTTTATTGATTCAGTAAGGCAGTTCTGGGTGGTACAAGTACAAGATAATCAAAGAAGTTGGAGATGGAACATTTAGGACCATCTGGCGGGCTATAAATAAGCAGACTGGTGAAGTTATAAGTTCATTATGTTTCCTATCAACCTTAAAAATGAATTGGTTATGTAAACACTTTCAAATTAAATGTTTATTTTAACAGGTTGTGATTAAAAAAATGAAGAGAAAATATTATTCTTGTGTTGAGGCAACCCAGGTAATTATGGTGAATTGGTGATAACTGAAAATGACGTTTGTGTTGAGGCAAACCAAGTAATTAAGTTAGAAACACCTATTATTTATTTATGTTATTTTTTCTTCACCAATTAATCAATTTTCTTTTGTGTTTTGGGACCTTAATAGTCGTCTGAATATTGTATCCTTTCATCCCTTCAAGATTACTTTAATGTTATCAGGACTAAATCATTAGTTTGAAATGCTAGAACATGACATAGTTAACCTGAAAGCATTGTGAGATGAGGTTTGGCTGAAATTAAGCCCTAAGCGTGAAATTTAGAAATCCACATTTCTAATTACTCCATGAAGGTTGATTACATAACTAAACATGAACTAAGAAATGTATTTCCCTGCATTTGAATTCTGTATCCTCAATCTACCTTATATTCATCTGTGTTATCTGCATTTAGATATATTATATTCATCTGTGTTATCTACATATCTATTTCCATGATGTATGTTGGTGTCTCGCACTGTATCAGAAAGTATTGTCACTGATTCTCCACTATTGCTGACTTATTGATATTATCGTTTATTGTTGTTACATTTTGTTTTCCCACTCTATTTCCCTTTGTTTTGGTTTGATTGTTTGTTTTCTATCAAACAGTATAATATGTTCAAAAAAATCATATTTTACCCCAAATCTATGTTGTAGGCTTCCACAACACCTTTGTTTTACCATTTTATTTTAGCAAATACAATTGTTGGATCTTGGCATATAATTGGTACGCTCTGTAGTGAATTTATTTTATACTGAATTATTGCTTGTTTGCAGTGTTTTGGTTCATAGTGATCGTGTGCACGGTGGACATTATAATGCTTATATCAAGCCAACCCTCACGGATCAGTGGTATTATATTATTTTCTCTTTCTGATTGTTATTTTTTGCCATTTATTTATTCTGTTTAACATGCTTAGCAAAGCTTTGAAGCAAATGGTGGAAAAAAAGAACATAATAATGTTTGTTGTGTTTTGTCATTTTTGACATCACAATATCATGGTTTTGTGCAAATCAATCTTTTTGTTATTGTTTCTATACTTGTTGGCATTGTTAAAGATTTTGTTTATCCCTGCTTTATTATTTCTTAGCTAGTAATTATACTACATTTTGAGTTTTTTTTTTTAATAAAAATTTAAATTCCAAATCTAAAAAAATAAATTAATTAAATTCACTACAAGTTGTTATCTTTTGGTTAATTGTTTGAATTCACTGCAAGTTGGTTTCTTATACGTTTAAATTTGATAATGAGCGGGTAACAAAAGAAGATATTAAGAGGGCGTTAGAAGAACAATATGGTAGTGAAGAAGAGGTAACCCTTTATACAACTATGATATGTAAGTTTTCTAGTCTAGGTTTAATCTTCATTTTTTTTAAGACTGTTTTTTCTATTCTCTGCTTGTATTCAACAGCTCTCACAGACAAACCCTGGGTTCAAAAACTCTCCGTTTAAGTTTACTAAATACTCTAATGCATATATGCTTGTGTATATACGTGAATGTGACAAGAAGAAAATAATATGTAATGTGGATGAGAAGGACATAGCCGAACACCTTAGGGTAAGTTATTTGAACTGTTTTTGTCAACTTGAGTTCTGATATTATTCTGTCAATCAAATTATACTAAGCTCTGTGGACAGCAAATTCCAGATAAGGTTGAAGAAAAGGAACAAAAGAGAAAGGAAAAAGCAGAAACACATCTTTATACTATCATAAGGTTGGAACTTTTTAAAGTCTCTCCTCTAAAGTTGTTACTTATTGAAAACATATGCATCTATTCTTTGTGGATCATTGTTTTATAAATCAGTTATTTGCTGCCTCAGGTTGCTCGTGACGAGGACCTTCTTGAATAGATTGGAAGGGATATATATTTTGATCTTATGGATCATGACAAAGTTCGAAGTTTTTGTATTAAAAAACAAATGCCTTTCAACCTTTTCAAGGTATTATCTGTCATTTTGTTGTCATTTGAACTTGGTTAGATTTTGATTTTGATCATGTATCTTTCTCTTGATAAATATGGACTTTGTAATCTACAAATTTGAAGGTTTGTATCTGATTGGTCTTTTCTTTGATTTGGGTTGTGCTTCTTTTGATGCATAGAGAGATCAAGTTTGTACTTCTTGCTTCTTTCCTTTTAGCCTATATTTGTATTAGGTAGATTTATATTTGCTTTGTTTTAGATTTGATTCAGCTTAGGGATGCATACTTCTTATAAATTTCACTTATTATCGGTTGAATAAATTGTTTAGTAGTCTTTTTGTGAAACCCCATATTTTTTAGGTATTAATATTTTAGTGAGAGATATTGGTGGTAGTTTGGCGGTGAGATTTTTAGATATGAACCTAACTTATTTTCATTATTTGTTTTATCTCTTTTTACATCCATTTTATTATTATCATTATTCATCTCTTTTATTTATTTATTTTTTTAGTTTGCTTCGGCTCCAAGTAAAGGTTCTTTTCTTTCCATCTAAGCAAAGGTTCTTTTCTTTCCTTTCAAGCAACCTTTCTTTGCCTACAAGTCAATTATCTTTCTTTCTCTCCAAGTTTACTTGGTGGTTATTCTTTGTTTTGTCTATAAATTGGAACTCATCCTCTCAACTTCTTTCCATTCTTCTTCTTGGATTTACAACCTTTGGAGATTTATGGTGATATAGCAGATGATTAAAGCATTGGTATTGGAAGGATTTTGCATCAAATGGTCATGGAATTGTTTTGAGGTAATTCGGGTGGTATACAATATGCTTCCTCTAAATCTCTTTGCAAAGAGTGTTTATTTTAATTACTTCTCATTTGTACTCCTCTTGATTATCTTGGTCATATGTTAAATTCTGTGAAATCATTATCTGTTGACACGTTTGAGTACTCTAGTCATTTGATAAGTTTTCTGAAGTTGTTTTGTGTAGTCAGTGTTGATTTGTCTGGCTAAATGATGTGGAAATGCTTTGTACATGGATTGAGTGGACCTTGCCAATAGCTTGGATTAATAGCCCGGATAAGCAGTTGTGCTTGGGTGAGGTGGGTAAGGCCGGTCACTGGTCATGTACCGAGTAGGACTAGGTATTTGATACTGGATAAATTATCATATATCGAGTTGACTTGTTTGTGCAATTTGGTAAATTGCTTGATTATTGAATCTAATTGGTTGTATAATTGTTGGATCCCTGTTGATTTATTTTCTGTTCGAGCTTTGTTACCTATTGTATTGTATACTTCCCAAATTAATTTATTTTTCAGGTGCAAGGAAATTTAGTGGAGATCGGATTTGAAGTTCTAAAGAGATTATTTGAGTTAGAGATTTTTGGGCCCATAACTATATATTATTTTTGAAGATTTGTATATTATATATTTTGGAGACATTTGTGTTAATTATTTAATTAGACGATTTTTATATTTGAGATTATGAGTTATCTGCAATCATAAATTTGAGGTTGATTTGATTTATTAACGGCCCGGAAGTTGGGGCGTTACACTTTTTCTTTGTTGATTTTTGTATTAGTTTTTGCTCCTTGTTCTTTGATCTTTATCACAACGATTTAATTGATATTATTGTTTTATTTTTGCTTTATAGGATTGAATCAGTGGATAAAAGATATATATATCCATTTCTAAAGGTGTAATTTAGTTTGTTTAAATTTTTGTAAAATTTTACTTTCTATGTACTCATTATGGTTTGATATGTGAATGTCAATTTTTATTTTATTTTTTATTTTTATGGTTGGATGATAAATTTAATTTTTGTGAATTTTTAGCTATCAAATTAAATGGTTATAAAATGTTTTTTAAACTGACTTTTAGTGACGAAAATATATGGCAGAGAGTCATTTATCCTTTAGCGACCAAAAATAATTGTTGTTAAAAATGTCACTATTTTGTATTTCGCGACCAAATTGGGACATTTTGTGATGAAGTACTAGCAACGAAATGTTTTAGTTCTGCAAAATCAAACATTTTGTGACAGTATAAAATTGGTCACCAATTGTCATTTTTAGTGACTTTTTTGAAAATTGGTCGCTAAAAATCAATTTTGACTTTTCTAGACGCACTTTTAGCGACATTTTTGGTATAATTTTGTCACAATAAGTATTTAGAGACCAAAATAATGGTTTTAGGAACCAAAATAATTGGTCTCTAAAAGTCTTATATGTTATAGTGGGTCTTGGCTCGAGTGGCACTTCTTGTGCTCGAACGGTGGTATTTTGTCTGTAAAACTTTTGAGAGTTTACATTTTACGCTCGAGCGTCACTTCTTGCGCTCGAGCGGCGACGCCCTTGTTCATTGTGTCTTGACACTTGAGCTTTACTTCCTGTGCTCAATCAGTGATTGTTTTTGTGTCTGGACGCTCGAGCGGTCTATGCGTATATCAGTTTGTAAAAGTCACTTTCTACATCACTTTTTCATCTCTCTCTCTCTCTCTCTCTCTCTCTCTCTCTCTCTAAACATTTCAAAAACCCTAGATCTAGACTCTCTATCTTTAAAACTTACATTCTCTCTACAAATACACCAAAATCTACCCATTTCTCCACCGTAGTACCTTTGTTAAAAATGTAGATATAACGCCCCCAAATTAATTTCACAATATAACTCCAAGCAACTAATACAAACTAGTATAGGTGAAATAAGAAGCTTTCATTAATTGGAATTAATATACAAAAGTGATACATGCAGTGTACATTCATAATTAGTTCATCATGAATCTACAGCATGTATTACAAGCAGTAATAAATAATGAAAGCTAAACAGGAATTTATATGCCCCAAAGGTTTACATCTTTCCAAGACTTTGCTTGGTTACAACAAAATGAGTCAGAAGCTCAATACACATAAAGCCCTAGGCTTGAAATGCAAGTAAATACAAAAAGAATAAAAGTGAGCTTCAGCTCCACAGTCCTCCCAAGCTAAGTCTTTGGTGGAGGCATATCATCAACACCTGAAAAATATTTTTCCTAAGTAGGGTGAGCCAAAGTCCAGTAGAAACAATCTAACACAATATATGAATCTTAAAAAATATATAAGTATGATACACATGTTCAATGCCCAATGACAAAACCTTTTACAACTCTTTTTTCCAAAACTAAGTTATGCCAAACTTACTTCTCAGTCTATTTTATCTCAATTCATAAGTTATACCCACTTCATTTAATCAACCAAACAGAGGATACACCCCATAAGTCTCCAACTAATATAACTATCATACAAATATATTTACTTGCCATTTTATGGAATTTTCGTCCGCGAGAATCAGCACCCATGTATACGTGCAGTTTTCGGGACTTTCACCCTGGGCACACAGGCCAACTTAATTTAATGGAGTCCATTCCCTTTCTTCCCTCAAACATAGAGTATATCCCATTTCTCCTCCCAAATCTCATACATATACAATGTATACAATTCATAATCATATTCAATGATAATTTGCCTAATCCTCGTACAATTTCTACAACAATCATAGTTATCCTCTACTGATAGCCCAAGACAAATATTTCTAAACAGATATACAATCTTCACAACAGATAAATTAGCCAAACTTCCATACTTGAGAGATAATACATATCTGACTACACCATTTATATAAACAACCTCCCAATTCCACACTTTCAATATCAATTTCATTATTTATACAAAATAATCATTTAAGTCGTTTTAGGGCAAAACTCTCATTTTTCCCGATTTATCCCAAACACCAAAATCTACCATTCTAACCCAACACAAGCTCATAACTACTCCCATAACCATTTCCATGACATTCATTTGAAAATCCCTCTTTTGATTTTAAACCAAAACCTTAGGTTTGTTCAAAATCACCATAAGTTCTAATATTTCTTACACATCGACTAATAACTAAGTTAAAACTCATAGAAGATAGTAAAAAGTCCCTATCTCAAAGTTAGGAGACAAACAAAGCAAAGTGGAACCTTCAACAATGCCGAAACCAAGTTTTAGTTGGATCAAAACGGAGCTCTTGGAATGCTCTAACTTTTTCTCAAAGACACTAGGGTAGAAAACCCAATGGATTTAGGTTAAAATGTAGAGAGAGTGTGCCAATCTAGGGTTTTTGAGGGAGAAAGAGATGAAAAAGTGATACAAAAGGAGGCTGTTGCGAACTGATATACGCACAGTCTGCTCAAGCGCAAAAGTTGACGCTCAAGCGTCAGACACAACAATTTGTTCTGCTCGAGTGCAGAAAATGAAGCTCGAGCGTAGAATACAGACATCCAGTAGTTTTGTAGACATATGAACATCGCTCGAGCGCCAGATTGGCCGCTCGAGCGCCCACCCTCTTGAGCGTAGAACACACTCTCTTAGTAGTTTTGCAGACCTACAAAAGTACTGAGAGTTTACAAAGCTCGCTTGAGCACAAGAAGTATCACTCGAACGAAAGAGCAAAAATATGGGTAACATAAGATTTGAAAACCAAACAACCAACCTGTTCCAAACACAATCACTACAACCCAATAGTCAAACTCAAGCAAGAATAAGAGGGAAAAGATATGAACAATATTCAGAAATCATAAAACTCGAGTCCAGAATACAAGATTGGTCGGGTCAAAACTAAAATTGCTATGGTAGAGCATTTTGAGGTCTCGTTTTTTATCCGAACAAAGTTTGGTTTCGGCATCTTTGAAGTTTCTCTATTCTCTCTTACGTCTTCTAAGCTTGAGGTAGGGATTCTTCACACTCTTGTATGAGTTTTACATTAGTTATTTGCTATTTCAAGAGATTATAGTGGTTTGGGGGTTTTTGGCAAAAACCTAGGGTTTGAAATCAAAATGTAAAAGTGAGGTTTTCAAATGGCTTTTTGGAAGTGGTTAGGGTTATGAAATTGGAGTTGTCATATGTTGAAATGTGATATTTCCTATGTTAGAATTGATTTTCAAAGAGAAAAGGGCTTTGCCCTAGGATGTAAATGTTGAGATTATAAAGAGAAAATGGAATTGATATTGAAATTGTGAAATTGAAATGATGATAATGATGAGGGTGGAATTAGATATGTATTATCACTCCCATTTAAGATTTTGAAAAAGTGTATCTTTAAATTTATTTGTCTGTTTAAAGATATCTGTTTTGGGTTATCGGTGGAGGACAACTATGAGTGTTGTAGAATTGCATAAGAATTAGGTGAACTAAGACTAATTTCTCATCCATTTGCATTGAAGCATTGTTGCATATTAAATATATTGTAAATGTATATGATCTTGAGAAATATGATGAATGTGGAAAAGAGATGTGTATCACCAAATCAAGTTAGCCTGTGCATCCAGGGTGAAAGTCCCAAAAAACATGCTTATACATAGGTGTTGATTCTCGCGGATAAAATATCCATAAAATGACAATGGTAGTGCTTGTATAGATTACGTTTACATGGGTGCTGTTAGACAATTTCCTGCAGACGAAATATCCATGAAAGCTTGTAATGGTTTGAGATTTCCCAATGTTTTATATTGTAGAGGGCATGATTTTGAGAATTGTGATGTAAGCCTGGCATGGCATGGTTTTTGAAAAGTAATGTAAAACATTTTGGCATGGGTATTGCATATGCATTCACCTTATGACTCTGTTAAGATTTATATATTGTGTTGGATTATTTCTACTGAGTGTTAGCTCACTTTATGTGGGAAAATCATTTTTAGGTGTTGGTGAGATGCCTCCGCTAAGGCAGTAGCTTGGGAGGATTGGAGTAAGAGTTTCATTTTGTTTACTTGTTGTAATTATTTTGTACAAGCCTAGGGCTTCACATGTATTGGATTTAAATCCATTTTGATGTAACCAAAGTTGTAGCCTTCAGGGCATTTAAATTATGTGTTTAACTTCTATTTCATATCTTTATTGTTGGCACATGCTATAGATTCAGGGTTAGGACTTATGAATGTATATTCGCATGTGTCACCCTCTTGTACAACTGATTCTTACGTTATGGAAGGATATTATACTTTTATTTATATTGTTATTTACATTTTGTCGTGGGTGGTTTATTATATTTATTTTGGGGTGTTACACCTAATCATTAAAAATTGTCTTGGTCTATTCCCAACTTATATGAATCATTGGACTTATCTATTTATTAATTTAGTAAATAGATATTTGTAAACGTTTTTTATAATAAAAATAAGAAATATGGACATATTTTATGCATACTTATTAAAAAATTTGAACTTAGTTTTAAAAAAAAAAAACTATATATTTATGTTTAAAACAATTATATGAATAGTTATATATATTTATGTATGAAAAAATTATCTAAGATAGAGCCGCTCTAAATTGTAGGTCATATTCCAGTCCTAATATATTTGAATTATATCATAGTTTATTATTTGATGACTGATATGAGCTAATTTAGGAATTCTAATATTAGGTTAAACGCTAAAAAGTAGCTAAGAAAATTTAGTTCAAGTCGATTTTTTTGCCCATAATTCTTGATTTATGCTTAGTGCTTGGAGAATTGTCTAGTTCATGTCCTATCTATGAGTTAGTAGACCCACCTATTTATTTAATTTTTAATTAGTAAATATAATTTTAAAAAAATTTATAACAAAAATAGGAAATATGTGCATATTTGTTTGGTATATTTATTAACAAGTTTAAAATTGATTAAGAAATTATGTCCTTATTCTTAAGATGATAAATTACATTGGTAGTCCCTATATTTTAACTCTAGTGTTATTTTGTCCTTGCAATTTTAATTTGCTTGATTTTGACTTTAAATTTATAATTTGGTCTCAATTTGGTCCAATTGTTATAATTGCTAGTGTTTTTTTAATTTAAAATACACACATGAATAGCATTTGTTATACTTTTATACACAAAATTATAAACTTGTTTAACTTAGTAAGTTAATTTCAACCAACTCAATAACTATTTTCTTTTAAAAACCTTAACCGGCATTATAAAATGGACCAAATTAATACAAAATCTAAAATTAAAGGTCAAAATCAAACTAATTGAAATTACAGAGACCAAATTGACATAAGAGACAAAATGCGTGGACTATCGATATAATTTAGCCTTCTTAAAATATGTCTAATATTGATTGTATCAATGTTAAGATATATTTATATCTGAAAAACTATTTAAGACCAGATCATGCTAGAACCTGAATAAAAAATTGATGGCTTATTAAAAATATTAATAATTATAAATTTAAATTTGATTAATTTTTCATCTAAATTTTTTCATAATTGTTTGATAATTATAATTTATAGTTCCAATTTTTCTTTATATTTTTTTAAAAATTATAGCGATCTTCGTTTAGATCCGACCCTTTTGATGTTTTGGATACGGGTTTCATTGCCTTATATGGTCATTCGTGTCTTGTTTCTGCTTATTTCTCTTTGAGTTTGGCTATTGAGATGTGTTGGTTGCATTTGGAACAGGTTGGTAGCTTGTCTTTCAAACTGTTGTTGTCCAAAATGCTGCTCTTTCGCTCGAGCAACACTTCTTGCACTCGAATAGTTTTTGTGAACTCTCAGTACTTTTGTAGGTCTACAAAATTACTAGGAGGTGGTATTCTTCACTCAAGAAAAACTTCTTGTGTTCGAGCAGTGTTAGCTCGAGCGGCCTTCTTGAGCTTAAGCGGTAGTCTTCTGTCTGTAAAACTTCTGGGAGTTGATATTCTTCGCTTGAGCGAAGCTTCTTGAGCTCGAGCGGTGTAATTTATTGTGTCTAGTTGCTCGAGCGACACTTTTTGCGCTTGAGCGATTTGTGCTTATATCAGTTCGTAAGAAACCACTTTTGAATCACTTTTTCATTTCTCTTTCTCTCTCTAAACATTCTAAAAACCCTAGATCTATACCCTGTCTCTCTAAAAATCTACTTCTCTCTACAAATACACCTAGATCTGTCGAGTTCTTTACCCGTGTCCCTTTGTTAAAAAGGTAAAGCATGTCGTGGGCTTCCTTTTAATCCGAACAAAGTTGGGTTTTGGTGTTTTTGAAGTATCTCCATTATCTCACTCTTCTTCTAAGTTTGAGGTAGGAATTCTTCACACTTTCTATAAGTTTTAATTTAATTATTTGATATTTCTAAACAACATTGTGATTTTGGGGATTTTGGAAACAAATCTAGGGTTTTGGGTTAAAGATCAAAAGAGGAGTTTTCAAATGAATTCTTTGAAATGATTGTGGTGTTGAAAAATAAAGTTGAGTTGTAATGAAGTGGTTGATTTTGACCCTTGGGATTGATTTTGGATAAAAAAAGAATTTTGCCCTAAATGTCTCAAATGTTGATTTTATATGAATAATGAATTGATGTTGGAAATGTGGAATTGGGTTGATATTGATGAGCATGGTAGAGTTGGCTATGTATTATCACTTATATTTTGAAACTTGGAAAGCTCATTCTTATTGGAAATTGTTTATCTATTTAGAGATGTCTGTTTTGGACTATCGGTAGAGGACAACTATAATTGTTGTAGAAATTGTATGAGAATTAGAAGAATTGAAAAAATTGTCTCATTCATTAGCATTGAGCATTACTTCATGTTTATACTTTGGAAATATTTATCGTTTTGAGCAAAAATAGGTGAACTTGGGAAGTATGTATTATCTCGTGGAAATAAATTGGCCTGAGTGTCCATGGTGAAAGTCCTAAAAACCACACGTATACATGGGTGCCGATCCCACGGACAAAATTTTCGTAAAATAGCAATAGTAATGCTTGTAGAGCCTACGTTTACATAGGTGCCGGTTTATGGTTTTTCGCTGACAAAATTTTCGTGAAAGGTTGGAATTGTATTGAGATTCCCAATGTGTGATTCATTGTAAGGCCCCGGTGTCCCACATCGGGAATGGAAAGGGAGTTCCTGGGCTATAAAAATAAAAACCTGGACCCTTATATAGCATCGAGGCCTTTTCCCAAGTGGTGAAATCCCTATTAGAACTCCCCAGTTAAGCGTGCTTAGGCTGGAGTAGTTCTGGGATGGGTGACCCACTGGAAAGAACAAATCCGTGTAGGCGTGGCCCAAAGCGGACAACATCGATGATATTTGGAGGGTCGGGGCGTTACAAATGGTATCAGAGCCGACTCTCCGGGGTACCGAGTGTGGGCCCCTGGCGTCTCTCGGTGCATGTGGGCGGGCTTGCGAGCTGGCAGGCTACTGCACGAGGACGTGCAGCCTTATGGGGGGTGGATTGTAAGGCCCCGGTGTCCCACATCGGGAATGGAAAGGGAGTTCTTGGGCTATAAAAGTAAAAACCTGGACCGTTGTATAGCATCGAGGCCTTTTCCGAAGTGGTGAAATCCCTATTAGAACTCCCCAGTTAAGCGTGCTTAGGCTGGAGTAGTTCTGGGTTGGGTGACCCACTGGGAAGAACAAGTCCGTGCAGGCGTGGCCCAAAGTGGACAATATCGATGATATGTGAAGGGTTGGGGCGTTACATTCACTGCCTTGTTTTCTATTGTAAAAGAAGTGATTTATGAATTCTGATATTAACCCGGCATTACATGGTTTTGGAAAAGATATAAAATGTTTTGGCACGAACATTGCATATGCATTTCATCCTTATATCTTTGTTCAGATCCATACACTGTGCTGGATTATTTCTATTGGGTTTTGGCTCACCCTATGTGGGAAAACTATTTTCAGATGCTGATGATATGCCTCCGCCAAGGCAATAGCTTGGGAGGATTTGGAAGCAATGGCTTCATTTTGTTTGTTTTGTTGTATTTATTTGTACAAGTCTGAGGCTTTAACTGTATTGGATTTAAATCAACTTTTATTGTAACCAAGCATCATCTTGGAAAGTTGTAAGTTTGTAGGGTATTTATTATTTGTTTTACTTTCATATCATATCTCTTGTTGTAACATATGCTATAAATTCAGAGCTAGACTTGTGAATATATATCTTCATATCTTACCCTTTTGTAAAACTTAATTGGAAACTAAGGGAAGATAATTACTTTATCATTATTGTTATTTATTGTATTTATTTTGAGACGTTACAAAAATGTTTTAAAATTATATATAATTATAATTTCTTTTGAACTTTCCTTTTCAATCTCAAATTAGTTAAAATTTGAATTTGGTTAAAATTTATTTTTGACTTCTCATCTACAAAAACTAACAATGAACATAAATTATTTTTTGAACATTGTAGAAAATAAATAAAGAAATATATTATCAATAATAATAATAACAAAACATATTTTTATTTATCATGTAACGTCTCACCACTACATTGATAATAGATATTAATAATAAAACTCATTAAGATAATACATCAGATGATAAGTAACATGTGATCACAATAATTTTTGATAGTTATACAAAACTACACAAAATTATATATATATATAAAATATATATGATCCATATTCAATTTTTATATAGTAAAATTTACACTTAATCTCAACCACACATTAATTTTCTGAATCAATTCATTACCTAAATTGTCTACTATTCTTTGAAGTAATATTCACATTTTCAAAACCCACCTTAACAATACTCTGGTCGATCGAGCTCATCATCATTCTTATTGTTGCCATGCTCACCAGCTCCACTAACCATTATACAACTCTAGTTTAGTTTTTTATCTTTATAAATTTAAAAAGACAATGTTGGGGAAATAAAAAGGTACCTTTAGAGTTTTAAAGAGTTAAAAATTTAAAAAAAAAATGTGTGGTTTTAGTTTTTCTTATTCCATATATGGTTGATAATTTATGGGAGACTTATTTATAAGTCCTTTTTCAAACACTTATACTAGACTAAGTCCTATGTAATTTCTTATAGAGTCTCAAGTCCTATTTAAATAGGAATGTATTCCACAAGATCCTACATAAACGTAACGTGACGTGACACTTACATAAACGTAACGTAACGTGATACCTGCATATACGTAACGTAACGTGACACTTACATAAACGTAACGTAACGTGTCGCGTTACATTTCGCAAACTTAATGAGTTATTATTTTTTTAAATTGAATGTGAAAATGTTGCTGGCTTATGTTGGTGTCACGTTACGTTTCATATAAATATGATCTATGGTAACATTCAATTTCCTATATAGGAAATTGAATGTTGCCATAGATCACAGGTGTCACGTTACGTTTATGTAGGTGTCACGTTACATTACGTTTATGTAGATATGTCACGTTACATTTATGTAGGTGTCACGTTACGTTACGTTTCGTTTATGTAGATATGTCACGTTACGTTTATGTAGATGTCACGTTACGTTACGTTTATATAGATATGATCTATGGTAACATTTAATTTCCTATATATGATTTTACTATTATTTATGATATTAACAACTAATATTGAGGGTAAATGTGTCAACAAACTTCCCACAGGACTTATGGGAACATAAGTTTTTTAGTAGGATCATATCTAGCATAAGTCTCCCTAATAGGATTTATAAATAATTTTTCCATAATTTTTTTTTAAATCCATAAATTATGAAACAATATTCATTATTTAAACTTTTATTTATTGATGGGCAAGTCAATTAAATGTTTTTAATTTTTTACGATAAAAAAATTAAGTTTTGTTTAAGAAATTAAAAAAATGGCCAAATCATAAAGAACAATGCAAGACATCCTATTCTGAAAAACTCATAACTGTATTATGAATTTACATATATCAAAATAAATAATAACAACAATATAAATAATATAAAGTAAAATAAAATTCCTACAAACATATAAAAAAATACACAAACATCCACAAAAAAAGAATAAAAAAATAAAACTTGAAATCAACTCCCAAAATAAAGATAGCTAAACAGATATAACTTTATTATCAATTTAGTTGGGGAAAAAAACATTGAAAAAAAAATTCATATAGAGAAAAAAAAAATGTTATAGCGATCCCGGTTGTCCCTTTACTGTTCTGTTGTATTCCGGACTCGGTTCCGTGAAATTGGTAGTTGTATCTATCTTGTTATCGTCCTTTTATTCCATTTGTTTGAGTTTTAAGATGTGTTGGGCATGTTCCGAACAGGTGGGTTGAACCTTGGTCTAAAATCTTGTTGCCAGGTTTTCGGTCTTTCCGTTCGAGCGGGCCTTGTTGCGCTCGAGCGGAGATTGCACACTCCCAGTATTTCGTGTCCTTGTAAAACTTCTGTAGGTGTGATTTTTACGCTCGAGCGGGTACTCTGGCGCTCGAGCGGGTAGTACTTTTTGGTGTAAGTTCTGGGAGGGGGAAATCTACGCTCGAGCGGACTGGTTTTTGCGCTCGAGCGGATGTACTTTATTCTTGTGTCTTGGCGCTCGAGCGGGCCTTCTTGCGCTCGAGCGTACCTAGTTTTTTGTTCTTGACGCTCGAGCGTTGTGTTCTCCGCTCGAGCGGGAATGTCGTATATCAGTTGGCAGCTGGGCATTTTAAAATCACTTTTTACATTCTCTCTCTCTCTTTTACTTTCTAAAAAGATATTTTGAGAGCTCCTCTCTCTAGAAACTCCCTTCTCTCTAGGGTTTGATCTCGTTAGAGTGTCTCACTATCCTCCAGCCTTTGTAAAAAGTGTGTGGATCGTCGAGGGCTCCATTTTGATCCGTGGATCTTTGAGTTTGGAGCATTTTGGTTTTCTTCAACTTCCCCATTTGAGCTCTAACTTCGAGGTAGGGATATCCTACTCCTTCTCATGAGTTTTATCTTTGAATTTTAGTATTTTGATGAGTTGGGGGTTGTTAGGTAATTTTGTGAAAGTTTGGGCCTTTGTGTAATTTAACAAAAGTTGGGGTTTTGTTTATATAAACTTATATGCATGTTTGGCATAGAGAAATGAGATCAATATTGGATTATTGGTGAAAATGGAACCTTAGGGTTGTGATGTTAATTATGGGAAATGCTCTAATTACATTGATAAATTAATTGGTATAATTAATTTGAAGAAAAAAGGAATTAAATTGAGAATGTTGGAATTGGATGTGGATGAGATTAAAGGGTGTAGTTAGATTCATTTATCGCTCACCTAGTTGAAATGTTGATTATATATCCATTTGGTGCATTTATTTTCAGTATAGAAATAACTGTTTTGGGCTATCGGTGGAAGATAGTCTTGATTGTTGTAAACACTGCATGATGATTAGGCAAACTAAAACTAATCGATTGAGTATGCTATTGAATATAGCAACTGGAATAATACATTAATTCTATGTATTGATTGATTGTATATGATCTATGTTTATATACATATGTTGTGTGGGAGGAGATAGGGGATGTACTCCACGGTTTAGGGGAAACTAGAGGATGGACCTCTAAATCGGATTTTGTGTGACATTGATACAGCACTACAATGTGTATCAAGTGTTGATTATGGAAGTGTTTGAATTGATTTGATATAGCACTAAAATGTATATCGTTATCAATTGTAAAGTATAGAAGTGATTCTATGTTATGTTGATACAGCACCGAAATGTGTATCTTTCGTAAAGTGTGGGAATGGTTTATGTGTTATTGATACAGCATAAAAATGTGTATCCCTCATGAATTTTGAAAGTGTTTTAAAGGTGAGTCTAAATCTCATTAAGTTATTTGGCTAGGTGTTGAACCATGTTTTCAAACTCAAAGTTGGAAAAGACATGGGAAATAAAATGTAACATGGACTTAATGTCATGAAGTCGAAATGTAATATATGTGGATGTATCTGTGTTGACCATTTATCAACTACTAATCTTTTAGTCATTGTTCATGGCTGGTTTAGTGTATTTCTACTGAGCTGTGGCTCACCCTTTATGGGACATCATTTTCAGGTACAGGTAGCATGTCACCTCCAAGGACATAGCTTGGGAGGCTAGAGGCAGACTGACTGCTTGTTATTTGCTTTCTTTTGATGTATTACATGTAAATTCAAGCCAAGGGCTTAATATGTATTGAGTTAGTATTCTTGTTTTTGTAACCAAGTGTTAACTTGGAAAGCTGTAAGCCTGTAGGGCATTTGCTTTTGTTGTTAACATGTAATACTTTTGTAAGAACTATTCAGATTAATGGAAAGGTAGTTGGTTTCTTTGTATCAATGCATGTCTAAGTTGATGGGTTTTAATGTTATTATTTTGAGGGCGTTACAAATACTTATATGAAAATAGAAACCTACAAAAAAAAAAAAAAAAACAAACAAACAAACAAACAAACAAACAAACTTGAAATAAGTTTGAACAATTGGCAAAGAATGAGAGAGATTAACTTTTGCACCATTACATTTGGAGCGGAGTTGGCTGGGCTGGAAAAATGATCAAATAATGAATATTCTAAGGAGAGAATTGTATGAATTTTTAATTTGATTGGTTTTTTAAAATTTTAGGTTTTATATTATTTTCGAAAAGGGTGAGAGTGGGGTGAGGGTGATTTACTATATTGTTTTGAATTTTGAAATTCAAAATCGCAGATAATTAGAGCCTTTTCTTGTTTTTTTTATTTTTGACTCAAGGAACTTACCAATAGTTTTTTTTTTATTTCTTTAAAAATTAACAAATTAACAAAATTAGTTTAAAAATAAATACATATGATCACAATAATTTTTTTTATAGTTATACAAAAGTATCCAAAATTAAATATAATGTACTCTATTTCCTTCTCTACCAATCCAAAGATCTACATAAAATCATCAAAAAAATAATCTTTTCCAGTTAATAGTTTTGCTTATCTCATAAGCATACATATATAGTGTCTGTATATGTATGAAGTACCTGTTCTTTTTCTAGGACAGAGGAGGTGTTGTTGGCAGGCAGCCATTGAAACCTAAGGGAATTGAAAAATCAATCAGAAAAAATATTCCGAAATTATTGTACATTTTTGATTTTGTACTTCCGAATTATTTATAAATTTTTGATACATATTTCTGAAGTTTTAAAATTAATTCGGTTTTGTGGTTTTGAATGTTTTACAATTTTTCAATACTTGATATAAGAGTAGTTTATGTAAGTAATGGACAGAGTGTAATAATGGAGTGTAGTAAGCAACAGATAACAACAATTGAGGAAGTGAGAAATAATGTAAGAACTAGGTTTTATATATTTATTATTTTTTTTAAAGATGTGCATTGAGAATTGTTATGTTTTAAAGATGCGTACAAAGAAAATCTAGATTTATTTGTAGTGTGTATTGATATCTATTATAGTTATTTTGCTTCATGGTAAAATTGTCATGGTTTTTTTTCATTAAATGTTTACATAGAGACAAAAAGGTATGTGGAAATAGAATTTTCCCTAGAATCATCTGTGGGGATATATTTTCTGAGTACCAACACGTGGCAAGGTGACGCTGACGTGTCAGCCGAGGTGCCACGTGTCCTGGTCGTGACGCCGAGGTGATCTCGGCAAGGCCGAGGTTATCTCCGAAGATATCGGAATCCGAGATAAGTGGATAAGGAACAAGAGTCCTAGAATGAAAAGGGAACTCAACCTGGATGAGGGACAAGAGTCCTAGAATAAGAGAAGACTTCAGTTTGTATTAAGATAAGACTCTTAGAGAGTTTATCCTAATCTTACTGGGAGTCCAAGATTAGTAGTAATCCTGAGTCCATAGAAGTTAGGCTTCTATTGAGACTAGGTTTATGTTGGCTATAAAAGAGAGGCACCCCCATGGGTCTAAGGTATGTTTTTGATACTCAAGCTTGTGAGTTTAGTACTTGATTTATCTTTGAGAGATATACTGACTTAATCGTCGGAGTACCCTCGGGTGGTTGAAACCACCGCGGGATTCTTATATTTCTGTTGCAGGTCAGTCTGATGCCATCTATTCTGCCAGTGCTCTCCAGCTGGTTACTAAGCGGGCAGTGTGGTCGGAAAATCACCCACACAATTTGGCGCCGTCTGTGGGAAAGAAAGAAGAATAGATGGCCAATGACAGACAGAAGGATCAGATTAGAGACAACGCTCCTGCTGGGAGTGGGAGACCTATCGATCTCGACGTTGAAGGGGACGACCGCAACACAGAAACTCGTGACCAGAGTCACGGAGTGAAAGACGCCGGCCAGGGAGGTGACGCACCAAAGACAACAGATCGAAGCGGATACTACAACGAAGATGACCTCCAGGTATGGAAGGATAGATACCTGCGGAGGAACGAAGACCCTTCCAGAAGGGATGCAAAGACAAGGGGCATAAGCGCTCCCAAGGAGATAACATTCAAGTATAGAAGAGCTCAACCTGAGTGAGCAAATCCCGGATCCCAGATCCCAGAAGACATGATCTCGGCCTACATGAGTAGGTCCGAGAAAAGAAGAGCTCAACCTGAGTGAGCAGATCCAAGATTCCAGAAGATAAGATCTCGGCACCTGAGTCCAAGAAGAGAATAGCACAATGAGCAGATCTCAGATCCCAGAAGATAAAAAGGAAACACACAAGATCAAACTAAAGTTGGCCAGAATTGAGAAGTATGCTAGGGCCGAGGAGGACATGCCGGGAACAAAGGCGTCGGAACAAAAAAAGAAAAACGGCTCGCCGATGCGAGGCCGAAAATCAAACTCAGGTTGGAGCCAAGTAAGATCAATAGAGAAAGCAAGGCCGACAACCTCGGCTTGAATTCAACCTCGGCGACAAGGTCGAAGCTACATGTATGATGAGAACCCAAGTGGATTTTAAGTTCACACTGGGGGTAGAGAGAAGAAGAATGCGTTTTACCACTTGTTGAAATTTGTAGCAATTTACAAGTTGGTTAAACCAATATGATGCTTAACCGAAGTTAAGCCGAGATGACGCTTAACCGAAGTTAAGCCCAGATGATGTTTAACCAAAGTGAAACCGAGACGATGCTTAACCGAAGTTAAGCCGAGATGATGCTTAACCGAAGTTAAGCCCAGAGGATGTTTAACCGAAGTGAAACTGAGACGATGCTTAACCGAAGTTAAGCCGAGATGATACTTAACCGAAGTTAAGCCCAGATAATGCTTAACCAAAGTTAAGCCGAGATGATGCTTAACTGAAGTTAAGCCCAGATAATGCTTAACCGAAGTTAAACCGAGACGATGCTTAACTGAAGTTAAGCCGAGATGATGTTTAATCGAAGTTAAACCGAGATGATGCTTAACCGAAGTCAAGCCGAGATGATGCTTAGTTG
This sequence comes from Camellia sinensis, assembly GCF_055761805.1. Taxonomy (NCBI): domain Eukaryota; kingdom Viridiplantae; phylum Streptophyta; class Magnoliopsida; order Ericales; family Theaceae; genus Camellia; species Camellia sinensis. Next base: position 24,820,284 of record NC_138966.1, read on the forward strand.
AAGATAAGCCGAGATTATTCTTTAATTCACTTGTTGAAATTTGTAGCAATTTACAAGTTAGAGTTAAGATGATTCCTTAATTCACTTGTTGAAATTTGTAGCAATTTACAAGTTGGAGTTAAGCCGATTCCTTATCTTCACTTGTTGAAATTTGTAGCAATTTACAAGTTGGAGTTAAGCTGATTCCTTAATTCACTTGTTGAAATTTGTAGCAATTTACAAGTTGGAGTTAAGCTGATTCCTTATCTTCACTTGTTGAAATTTGTAGCAATTTACAAGTTGGAGTTAAGCTGATTCCTTATCTTCACTTGTTGAAATTTGCAGCAATTTACAAGTTGAAGTTAAGCCAAGATTACTGTTTCTCTTCACTTGTTGAAATTTGTAGCAATTTACAAGTCGAAGTGAAGCCGAGATTATTGCTAAACACTTGTAGCAATCTACAGGATTGGTTAAACCAGAGAAGATGCTTAACACTTGTTGAAATTTGTAGCAATTTACAAGATAATGTTAAGCCGACATGTGATCATCTGTTGAAATTTGCAGCAATTTACAGGTTAAGGTAAAAGCTAAGTATATTGTTTAAACACTTGTTGAAATTTGTAGCAATTTACAAGCAGATCATTGTTATAACTTGAGAAAAATTTACAAGTATATGTTAATCCTTGTTGAAATTTGTAGCAATTTACAAGTAGGCTAGACCGAGATCACCGTTTAAACACTTGTTGAAACTTGAGAAAAAGTTTGCAAAGTTAACATTGAGTAGTATATGTTTCACACTTGTTAGAATTTATGAAAAGTTTGCAGGTCTGTATCTTGCCGAAGTAAAAGTTTTGTAGCTATTATACCCGAGGTATGTAACCCAGAGAAGATTGCACAAAGGAGGCAAAGTATGAAAGACATACAAAATATTCTAAGTATAGAATCATGCAAGAGCAGTTAGAAGAAGATCAAAACAGAATTCGTCGTGATTGACACGCCTTCAGCTTACAACTACATCTCGGGAAGGCCATGGTTGCATGCAATGGGGGCAGTTCCCTCAACATTGCATCAACTATTGCGGTTCCTAATAGAACATGGGATTGAAGAAGTCATAAGGGATCAACTGCAGGCATAGAATTGCTCCATGGCAGCAATGAAATCCACCTGCAACATTCGAGAACCAGAGAAGGCAGAGATTGAAAACGAGGACATAGAGGTCCTAGATGATATCGGCAAGGAGCCAGCTAAGAAGAGTGGAAAGGCACTGAAGAAAATCCTCGGCCAGGAGGGGGATGAAGAATGCTTCTTTCTTCTCAAACTTAGCCGAAGAAGAAGAAAGAGAATTAGAAGCTTGTTTGAGAGCATACATTGAGGTATTTGCTTGGACACCTTATGAAATGCCTGGCATTGACCCCGAGGTCACATGCCACAAATTGAACGTCGATAGGTCGACCAAACCTGTAATCCAACGAGCAAGAGGGCCAACGTTAATGCACGTCGAAGCAGTAGAGGAAGAAGTAGACAGACTTCTGGAGACCAGGGCCATTCGAGAAGTCAATTACCCGACATGGCTATCAAATACGGTGGAAGAAGGAATGATAATTAAGGAGCAAGGAATGTTAACACTTGTTGAAAATTTTGAGCAAAATTACAAGATGAGTTAACCAAAGATTATGAATTCTACCACTTGTTGAAATTTGTAGCAATTTGCAAGTTTGGTATAGCCGAGATAACACTGAAAGACGTTTCTGAGATATGATCAACCGAGATGACCAACTAGCTTGTTAAGAGCTGAGAAGGTTGGCAAGTACAAAAATGAAGACCTTAAAGAACTAGGGACTGAAAGCAAGAACGTCGGACTAATCTGCTTCGACGAACGACAATGGTTCAGCCTCGGTAGTCAGTTGGAGGAGCTTCTCTACCGCTACCTCGGCATCAATTTCAAGAAGGAAGCAAACTACTCAGCATCAGCGGTAGGTTGTGTCTCACCCCCAGAAGACAGTTGGAAAGAACTTCTCAGCAGCCTTCTTAGCCACGAGCTCAGCATCAACCTCCTGAAGAGTTTGATCAACGCTCTTCTTGGCAATTGGCACCTCGGAGTTTTGAAAGCAAGGATTGAAAGCAAAAATCTGAAAAAAGACACAGAAAACAGAAACAAGAATGTAATTCGTAAATCAAAAATGGTGATGAAGCTATCAGGAAATTAAGACAAAAAGATTGCACAGGTGTGTCAAGCCAAGAACAGTGGCAGAAATCAACAGATATGTGAACAATGTGTAGTCAAGAAGATGATTTGGAAACAACGGGTAAAATAGCAATGGTGATTAACAATGAAGCAGAGCTTCTTGGAAAGCAACAAGAAATAAAACCAGGAGGAAAAGTGGCTTACCAGAAAGAGGGAAGCTTGAATGAGAATTGCCGAAGTCTGACAACGGATGCGAAAAATAAATCACATAAGCTTCACCAGAGAAGAGGAACGAAGACAGTTACAGAGCTTGAAAGCTTGGAACAATGGCGGATTTGAGGAAAAGAGCTAGAAAGAGAAAATTCAGAATCAAGAAGACAACAAAGTTCATGAATAAAGCCAAGTGCACAGGCATTAAGTAGGTATGTGAAGAACAAGAAAAGTAATGACCCAGGCACTATGCTAGCAACAGAAAGTAGATATAGCGAGAACAGTGCCAGACATTCAAACAACTCAAAACTTGAAAACAGACGAAAACAGAAGGCAACAGATGGCAAGTAACAGATTCAGAAGAGTTATGAAAGATTGAGCTTAATAGCAAGTAAAGAGTTTATAAACCTACCAAGTGAAATGAACGCCGATATGAAAATCGCCGGAGTCAAATAAGTGACTGGAAATCGGGAACTCACCAGAGAGTGTGAGTGGAGCAGTTGCAAAGCTCTTGGAGTTTACGAATTAATGGAACCAGAACCTCGGCTAGGAGGTGCGATTTTAAGCAGCTTGGAAAGCATGAAACTTGATTCTTGACACCAGTGGACAGTAAAGTCCATAGAACTTTGAGGTCGGCGAGTTTGATCTCGGACAGAGGGGCACAGATGAACGAACAGTGTAGGTTCCATCACCTCAGAATGCCGAGGTAATAGAACCTAGGGGGCAGTTGTGGGGATATATTTTCTGAGTACCAACACGTGGCAAGGTGACGCCGACGTGTCAGCCGAGGTGCCACGTGTCCTGGTCGTGACGCCGAGGTGATCTCGGCAAGGCCGAGGTTATCTCCGAAGATATCGGAATCCGAGATAAGTGGATAAGGAACAAGAGTCCTAGAATGAAAAGGGAACTCAACATGGATGAGGGACAAGAGTCCTAGAATAGGAGAAGACTTCAGTTTGTATTAAGATAAGACTCTTAGAGAGTTTATCCTAATCTTACTGGGAGTCCAAGATTAGTAGTAATCCTGAGTCCATAGAAGTTAGGCTTCTATTGAGACTAGGTTTATGTTGGCTATAAAAGAGAGGCACCCCCATGGGTCTAAGGTATGTTTTTGATACTCAAGCTTGTGAGTTTAGTACTTGATTTATCTTTGAGAGATATACTGACTTAATCGTCGGAGTACCCCCGGGTGGTCGAAACCACCGCGGGATTCTTATATTTCTGTTGCAGGTCAGTCTGATGCCATCTATTCTGCCAGTGCTCTCCAGCTGGTTACTAAGCGGGCAGTGTGGTCGGAAAATCACCCACACATCATCAAATATTCTTTAAGTAAAATATCAATAAGTCTTAATAGTTGGATTTAATTCCCATCAAATCCTATTGAAAATAAATTCTAATAAAATCATCGATAAAAATAATTTTTGTGATCATTTTTTACAAATTGAAAATTAGCGACTTTTTTATCACAATCTTATAAATTGTCGCTAAAATTTATAATTAATAACGTTTTTCTGTGACGAATTTTTCAAACTATAACTGAAAGTTGAAAATTAGTGATATTTTTTATGACGATTTTTTTTTTAAACAAACGCTAAAACTTAATATTAGTGACATTTTTTATAACAAAATTTTTAAACTGCCACTAAAAATTAATAATTAGTGATGATTTTTAATAATATTTAATAAAAAATATTATTAATTATTATAAAATCTATTAAATAATAAACTTATTTAATAGAACCCACACATAAATTTCCATATTCTTTTGGTGTCTTTAAACCATGAAGATCTTTTAAGCCGGGAGCTCTATCCAAATCTCCCATGATTCACTGAAATTGTCAAGCAGTGAGCTAATTAGGAGGAAAAATAATCAAATGTTCAAGTGGGAGATAACTGTAAAAGTAAAATAATTAAGTGAAGAAAGAGAGAATGATAGCGATGGTACACGGTTGGCACCACAAAGGAGAGAAACGAAAAAGAAAATAGTAAGGCTTTAAGTTTTTCTCCTGGGCACATATTAATATGAGAGAATTTGGGAGATTTATAGAGTCTGTTACATATTTTATTTTGGTAATTTAAATTGTTTATTTTTTAAAACTCGTTCAATAAAACATTTATGTAAAAATAAAAATGATTCGACATCTGTATCTATATGTTTGAATTAAATTTGTATAAAAAAAATGAATGGTTATTCTTAAAATTATATTTGGCATCTATTTTTTTTAAAAGAAATATGATTTAAACGTATAACTACCGATATCCAATCATCTTGATTTTTTGTATGAATATTATATTTAACGAATCCAAAAAAGTCAATAGTTCGGATTACTCGAATTGATTCTAAAATGAGCCTATCAAAACCCAAATGCTCTTTTAAATTAAAATGACAACTTGAAACAAGTCAAATCCGAATATATACTTTAATCTTACAAAATATATTATTTTTCTTAATCACCCCTTTACATTTCTATTGTAATGTTTCATGTACTCATTAAACAAACAAATCTTAATGCATGAAATTAGATCTCATCTTTATTGAATTTTTTCCCCTTATATACTAACATATATAAGAGCATCTCAAATCTTTCATATAAAAAATTTGGTGAAAATGACTTCTAATTATTTCATCAAATTTGTATCAACTCAAGTTTTTAAAAACATTTTAATTAAATCAACACAAAATAAGCATTTCATCAAATTTGATGAAAAAACTTTTGGGTATAAACTTTGAATTTAAAAAAAAAAGATAAATTTTTTAAGAATAAAGCTATACACACCATTTGGTATACCAATTAGTATATTAACAGATGATATAACATAATTTTAGAGGTTTTGAGTCATTGTAATTTGTATTATGGGTGGGGTCTATAATTTTGAAATAACAATGTTATAACATATGTTGGTACACTAATTGGTATACTAATTGATACATGTAACACATCTAAATTTTTAAAGTAAAGTGAGAATTCAAGCATTCAATTTTTTCACTAAATTAAACTTTTAATTAACTTCGATAAAAAAAAAAAAAAGGTACTGAAATATTCCATATCTAATCAATTTTTTAAGGGAAAATTCAAAAAAAAAAAATTGGAAAGACCAAAGAAATATTGCAATTTGATAGAAGAAAATATAGAATTAAGAATAGAGATGAAAACATGAAAAAATAATTGCAAATAAGTGAGATTCTTTGTTAAATTACGAACATATCCCTCTCCTTCCCCTCTCTCTCTCTCTCTCTCTCTCTCTCATTTCTTTCTCCGATTTCCTAAATTCTAAAACCCTAGCCATCGGTGACATCCCTCTCTGGCGGCAACACTTCTTCCCCTAATCTCTACAACTCTAGTGGCCACTACCATCGTTGGCTAGCCCATTCTCCACCCCTCTACTATCGCAGGCCCTTCCCCAAGCCATTCTCATACCCTTTCCTGCCACATGTTTGGGATGTTGGTTTCAAGTTATTTTAGCTACAAAAAGACAAAATAAGCTAAAAAGCCAATAAGACAAAATGTCACATCCAAACCATAATCATTTCATTTTTTTTTCTTACAAAAGTCAAAAAAATCAAAAACTCATCCCAAACTAGGCTTTTAATCCCAGGCTAAAATAGCCAAAAAATCAACCCACATCCCAAACGAAGGCCTAGTATTTCTCTCACCAAACTTGCCATCGCAACCTCACTACCTAACCTTTCTTCCTCCCTTCAACGCAACCATCACTGCCACCTTTCTTCTACTATAACCAACCAGCGATGACCCCTCCTACTTCGATTTGGATCAGATCTCCAAACCGAGAAAAAGATGAAGGGACTTACCGGCAGTGTAGATTACGATGATGACGATCGCAATAGTGATGATTGTATTGTTAAGGTAGGAGGGGAAGATGTTTGCCAACGATGTTGAGGTGGAAGGGGAAATAACTACAACAGCAGGGGAAATGTGAGGAAAGGGACGCTGGCAATGGGTTCACCAGCGATGGTCTTCTTCATTTTTATCTTCCTTTCCTTTCTTTTCTTTTTTCTCTTTCTCATCTCTGAAACCCTAATCATCTCTTGTACCTTTTTACAGTTAGAGTAGAGGGGGGATGGCGGTGTGGAAGGGAGGCAGAAAGGGGTTGCGGTGGTAGAGAGGGCTGAGGGAAGGGGTTGTAGTAGGGGGCTAGGGGTTGCAATGGTGGGGTAAGGGATGCAATGGTGGGAAGGGTTGAGGGAGAAGTCTATGTTGTCGGGAGAGAAAGAGCTGGTCGGCGGTGAGTGGTCACCATCGAAGTTGCAGAGGGAGGAAAGACGAAGAAGTGAGAGGAAAAAAATGAAAAAAAGGGTATTTTGGTCTTTATAATTTATTATTTCATGATTTTGCAATTTTCTTTCCCTTTCATTTGTATTGTAATTTTGGAAAACACTCCACTGATTTGCAATATTTGTTTGTTACCTCAAGTTTTTTTACAATTTTCTTATTTTTTATTTAAATTTGATAAAAAAGAGAATAATTAAAGATACACTAACACAAAAATTTATTAGAGATGTTATTAAACTCATATAGCTTTTCTCTCATTTTACTCATTTAAAGGAATATTAGAGACTTATAATTTGAATCTCTAATTTCACCTAAAATGATGTGGATGATGTGATAAGGAAGTTATAGGTCATACATGGTGAAATATGTAATAAATAAAAAAGAGAGAATTACATGCCATTGTTGTTTTCAAAAATTAATTATAAATATATAATTTTAGATTTTAATATTTATAAAATTTATCATTGATTTGAAAATATTTTTTTAAATATAAACTAAAGTATAATATAGCGATTCTGATTTCGACCCGACCCATTTGATGTTATGGACCTGAGTTTTATTGTCATACACGATTGTTCATTTCTTATTTCTCCTTATTCCTCATTGAGTTTGGTTATGAGAGTGTCATGGCTGCGTTTGGAAAAGGTCATAGTTAGTTTTTCAAAATGGTTCCTACCCAGATTTTGGCTTCTTCGTTCAAGCAATCCTTCTTGCGCTCGAGCGATCTTTGAGAACACGCAGTATTTTTGTAGGCCTACAAAGATACTAGGAGTTGGCATTATACGCTTCAGTGGTCATTCTTGCACTCGAGTGGTCCTTCTTGAGCTTGAGCGATGGTCTTCTGTTTGCAAAACTTCTGGGAGTTTGTATTCTTTACTCGAGCAGTCACTTCCTGCGCTCGAGCAGTATTACTTATTGTGTCTGGTCATTCGAGCGACACTTCCTTAGCTCGAGCAATCTACGCGTATTTCAATCCGCAAAGTCACTTTTTAGATCACTTTTTCATATATATATATATATATATATATCTAAACATTCTAAAAACTCTAGATCTAGAGCTTATCTCTTTAAAACTCACATTCTCACTACGAATACACCATCATCCATTGATTTCTCAACCCTAGTCCCTTTGTTAAAAAGATAGAGCTCATTTAGAGCTTCGTTCTAATCGGAACAAAGTTGGATTTCGGCGTTTTTTAAGTCTCTCCATTCTCTTTTCGTCTTCTGAGCTTGAGGTAGGGGTTCTTCGCATTTTTTTTTTTTATGATTTTTAACTTAGTTATTTGCTATTTCGAAAACAATATTGTGATTTGGAATTTTTTGGACAAATCTAGGGTTTTTGGTTAAAAATCAAAAGAGGAGTTTTCAAATGGATTCTTGAAAATGGTTGTGGGATTAAAAATGAGGTTGAGTTGTGATAAAATGGTTGGTTTTGATACTTCGAATTGATTTAGGAAGAAAATGGGGTCTTTACCCTAAATATCTCAAATGTTGATGTATATAAATAATTGGAATTGATGTTAGAAATGTGAAATTGGGTTGATATTGATAAGGATGGTGGAGTTGGGTATGTATTACCGCTCACATCTTGGAATTTGAAAAGTTTATCTTTATGCAAATTAATTATCTGTTTTGGGCTATCAGTGGAGGATAGCTATGATTATTGTAGAAATTGCATGAGAATTAGAAGAATGGAAGCTATTTTCTCATTTATGACATTGAGCATTGTTGCATATTTACTACATTGAAAATGTGTATTGTTTGAGAAAAAGAGGTGAATCTGAGAAGTAAGTGTTGTCTCGTTGAAATAAGTTGACATGTGTGTCCATGGTGAATGTCCTAAAAACTGCACGTTTATATGGGTGCCGATCTCGCGGACGAAATTTTCGTGAAATGACAATAGTAGTGCTTGTATAGCCTACGTTTATATGAATACCGGTCTATAATTTTCTACGAACGGAATTTCCGTAAAAGGTTGTGTTTGCTTTGACATTCCCGGAGATTGTGATTCACTACCCTGTTTCCTATTATAATGGAAATGATTTTATGAATTGTGACATTAACATGGCATTGCATGGTTTGGAAAAAGATATAAAATGTTTTGGCATGAGTATTGCATATGTATTCAGCTTATATCGTTGTTAAGATTTATATACTGTGTTGGATTATTTCTACTAGGTTTTGGCTCACCTTATATGAGAAATCATTTTTAGGTGCTGATGATATGCCTCCACCAAGATCATAGCTTGGGAGGAACTTGAAGCTGAAGGCTTCTTTTTTTATTATATGATGTATTTGTTTTGTACAAGCCAAAGGCTTTTAACTGTATTGGACTTTAAATCTATCTTTGTTGTAACCAAGCATTGTCTTGGGAAGTTGTAAACCTTTAAGGCATTTATTATCTGATTAACTTTTATTTCATATTTCTTGTTATAACACATGCTATAGATTTAGGGTTAGGATTTATGAATGTATAATCGCATGTGTTATCTTTTCTAAATCTGAATCATATGAAATGGAAGAACATTGTAATTAGAATGCTTGTCATTATTTATTTTTGAGAAAAGAGTTTGTTACTATTTATTTCAGGGCATGACATATAATTCTCTAATTAAAAATTATATTGTTGAAATAATTTGACAGTGACAATCAGAAAAAAATAATAAATATTATAAATATTAATAATTAAAATCATAAAATTTTTCACCACTATGTAATAATTTTTCAAAACCCACCTTCAATGGTAATTTTTTTAAAAAAAAATTCTTTCTAAGTTCTCTTTTAAGAAGTGCAAAAAAAGTCAGCTTATTGACTTTTTAACTTATGGATAAGTCTATTTACACACAACCAAACCTTTTAGTATATACAATTTTCTCAATACACACCACACATTTTAATTGTTTGATTTCTTCTCACTTCACACGATCAATTTTCAAAAAAATCCTAAATTACCCTCATCTTCTTCAACTCTTTAATTGATCTCATCCCAAACCCTAACCCTAACTATCATTGTCAACCACCACCTTAACCCCAACAGTCTACTCCACATCGCCTTCCTCTTCTCTAACAAACCCTAACCCTAGCCACTGCATCGCTTACCGTCAGTTGCCACTCCATCCCCTCTAATCGAAAATTCCTCCATAGCACCCATTTCCACCTTGTCGCACCATCTCTCCTCTCTTGTCACAACCAGTACTTGCTAACCCCTCTCCTAGCCGTGTCGTCCCTTTACCACATTCCCTACACCCGTGACCTATTATCCTCCTTTATCTTCATCTTTATCTTTTTTTTCGTCCAGATTTGAAACCCTAGAGTTTCTCTCTCTCTCTCTCTCTCTCTCTCTCTCTCTCTCTGCGGTGGAGGAAAGTACGGGGTTGCATTGCGATGAAGAGAGTATGGCGATGGCTGAGGTTTGGGGTGAGGGCTATCAGCTATGGTGGTGATGGATGGCAGGGCTATTTGCGATGGTAGGGATAAGAGGATGAGTTGTTTGCGATGGTAGAAAGTTGCGTGGTGGGCTGCGATTGTAATAACCCGACCCTCACCCATGTTTCTGACATACTTTTAGTCCCTGAATCTGTACCTTTATATGCTTATTGTGAAACTCCATATGGAATTAGGTTTAATTAAGAGAACTTTATGATTATAGATTTATATCTGTTTAATAAGAAAACATATCTGTCACAATTAAAATGTTTGGATTAGGAATTGAAAGCCTTAAGAGATCAATAATTCGAAATTAATTTTATATTTGAGATCAGTATAATTTTTTTAGTCATGATAAGTATTTTTGTGAAATTTCAATTATGAATGATTAAACTGATTAAATTTTATCTTTATTTACTTTTATGTATATCAATGCTTTTTATATCTTTGACTTAGGGGAAACCATCACTTAACAAAACAAAAACAAAAATAAATATCTCCTGGAGAGGGTTAGAAAGAAGGGAAAAGTTTGAGAGGAGGAGAAGGAGGCTCTTCAAAGAAGGAATTAGGGAAAATTTAAAGGATTTCAAGGTATGTCTAACTATTTCTAATTGACTCCAAGGAATTCCCCTATGTTGTTGTGCTAAATGCTTAATGGATTTGGAATTGTGTTGGATCATCTAGTGAGAATTTCACCTTACTTCCTCAATTATCAAACTTGAACCTATTTATATGGATACATGGTTGTATATATGTGTGTATGTGTAAGGAAAGTGGAAATATTGTGGAATTAGATTATGTTCATTAGTTTTGCCGATTCAAGATCCAAGTTATGTTGAGATTGAGATATGTTATAATGTTTATATACATGATTGTTAAACCATATTCTACCATTAAAAGAACCTATTTTGAGCCTTGAAGAAGTGTACCAAAAATTGGGTTTTTCTGCATTTTCGAACAGCATTCTGCCAGAATTGCTGCACGTGCGGGGCTTCTTGCCGCACGTGCGGGGCTCACAGCCGCACGTGCAGCCCAAGCTGCAAAAATTTAGTCGTTCCGTTTTGCGTGTTTTTGCCGCTGGTATTTTTGAAATATGTGTTTGACGTCTTTAAGATACCTGTAAATTTGTTCGAAGTAAAATGAAACAGGAAATGAATTAAGAAAGAACAAGAACTAATGACTAACTTATGTATGTGTACAGGGCACACTCCAGGAGGGACAAGCACTCCGTTGTAGCACTGTGAGTAATAGTACGGTAGTCGTACGTTCAATCATCGTTAATGATTTTTATCGTTAATATGCTGTTCCTTGCAAGTAATTAAGTTAACAATGGGTTGATTGGAAAATCTAGATGCATTATTGAGCGGTGTTACAGTTGACAAAGAAGACTAACATTCTGTTATTTACAAGATAGCGATAGTGATTCATGATGAACAAAGGGAACGTATAAGCACTATGTGTCACGACCCAAACCCGGCCCTATGGGTTTAGCACCGTAACCGGCCAGTAATCCGAGATTACCAAAGGCCTGCAGAACAGTAATACAGTAAGACAGAGTACAGGGCCTGGCGGAAGCCAATACAGTAAATAAATAGTGTCCATTGAGCTGTGACATTCTGTATGCAAAAGGACTTTTCACGCATTTATACATAAATAGTGCAGAACAGTATACACAATATTTACAATCATTCAACTAGGGACTCAACCCTGCAGAACAGTACAGAAAACATTCCGTCTGTACAAAACAGCACGGTCTATACAAAACAGTAAAACAGTACAGAAGGGGGAAAAACAGACAAAACACCCCCAAGCCATAGCATGGCAACTCGGAACCTCGCAGTGAGGCACAAAGGCTGGCTTGACAAAACTGGAGTAACCCTGACGCCTCTAGCTGCGGTCTGGTGCCTGTACACCTATATATATATATGAGCAGTGAGCTAAAGCCCAGTGAATAACATAAAGCGTAAAGGGGTTTAGAATGAATGTCCTTACAGTAATGAAAACAGTTCATTTCAATCAGAATTTCAGTTGCTCAGTACAGTAAACAGTCATATGTGGTACATCCATTAGCATAACAGTAACAGTAGGTCTTAAAAGACCGAACAGTAATGATGGCCATCAGTCAGTAAACAGTAGTGGTTCCACAAGGAAACCGACAGAGATCTCTGTAACAGTAACAGTAACAGTAAACCGTAGGTACTAAAGATGCCACAGTACAGTTCAGAAATAACGGACATACATTCATTCAGTAAATAATACCAGTTCAGTAAACAGTTCAGTTCAGTATTCAAAAGATAATCAGTTGAACATATCTTTACACAATTGTTACTCACAGAGTTCTGGGCTACGGTATGCTAGAGCGTGTCTCTCCAGTCGCCAACCCTACACAGTTAACGGATTGAACACACTAAGCTACACAGTTGGGAAATCTCATAACTTAATCCCTAATTTGCCTTGGTGTGTTCTACATCGATATCCTCATCAAGATGTCTTAAACTAGGCCTAAAAATGCCTAGGATGGGATGAGGATGCAAAGATGCACATTTAAAAGCATTTTCAGGATTTTCAGAAAAACAGAGTCCCGCTCGAGCTCAGGTTTCCCCGCTCGAGCGTACAGGCAAACAAAGGTACTCGCTCGAGCGCAACTTTCCCGCTCGAGCGTACTGTAAAGGTACTGGATGGGTGAAATCCCCGCTCGACGCCCGCTCGAGCTTGAGACATGACTCCGCTCGAGCGCCCAATCTTCCGCTCGAGCGGACTGTAAAACAGTGCAAGATGCTGGAAGCTCGATTTTCCCGCTCGAGCGGCACTTCCCCCGCTCGAGCGGACGACTGAAATCTGGAAATCCCAGATTCGAGCTCCAGGTCCAAAACCAAGCTCAAAAGCATCAAAACCAATCCTCTTGGGCCCATTTTCTGGAAAACGTTTAAAAACACATAGAATAACATGAATCAAGGTTCAATTTGAGAAATCAAAGCCCAAGGGTGTTTTATTCAAACCCAATTTCAAACCATTTCCCAAGAACAATCCCCAAACATGACATGCATGATCATAAATCATTTTCAAAGCTTCAATGCTGTTTCAAGAGCTCAAACCTTCAAAAACAAGATGAACTCATGGAGTATGACCAAAAGATGGACATGCATGTGAGGCATTATGAACTACAACCTCAAAACTTCAATATATGTACATGCATGCAAAGATTGAGCTTCAATTCAACAACAATGAACCAAAACATGACTTAGTTCTACAAGGAAGCATGAATCATGCAAGAATCCACTCAAAACATGAATAAGAAGACAATGGAGCTACCTTTAGTCTTGTATTTCAAGAAGGGAGCTCAAATATGCAATCACTTCAACAATTCTTCAATTACTAAGCAATTTACCAGCAAAATCAACAAGAACAATTCTCTCTCTCTCTAACTCTCCTCTCTTGGTCGGCAAAAGCAAGAAATGAGCTGGAAAAAAAAATGTTTGATTCAAGCATACCAAGGCTCTAACATGTTATAATAAGGGCCCACTAACAATGGCAAAACGGTAATTAAGTCCAACTCTTCAATTAGCTTATTTTAATCTAATTTAATCATACCTAAACAGTTCTCAGGTAAATATACCGTAAAATCACATTAATTACGAGGGTCATGGAACATCAATCGGTTTCTAATTCGGTCGCCGATACGGCCTTCAATTAGCAGTTTAAACATATAAGCATGAACAGATAATCATACAATCAAACAGATAGAATGCAATTCAACTAACATATACTCAATCAATTCGGTTTCCAGTTTCAGTCAGTCAGTTCAGTACTTTTAATCAGTTCAATTATCAGTCATTATCGGTCTCGTTTAACAGTAATCGGTGATCAATCGGTCATTAATCAGTAAACAGTATGAGGGTTGTTACACTATGGAACCATGGTATTCACGTATCTCTGAAATCATTCAATTTGTAAATGTCACTACTACAAAAAAAGTTAAAGATCACACTTTGACAAGAAAAAAATCTCACTTTTATTGAAAGTGTGATAAAAAAAATTAGATTGATATTTTAATCACACTTAATTTGATTGAGTGTGATAATATGTTTTTTTTATGTCACTTTTTCAATTAAGTGTGATTATATATACATTTTTTTAATCACACCTTCTAATTAAAGTGTGATTACATATATACTATTACTTTTTAATCACACTTTTTAAATAAGTGTGATTATATATATATTTTTTAATCACACATTGTAATTAAAGTGTGATTACTTATATATATTTTTAATCACACATTCTAATTAAAGTGTGATTATATATACACTATTACTTTTTATCACACTTTTTAAATAAGTGTGATTATTTATATATATTTTAATCACACATTCTAATTAAAGTGTGATTATTTATATATGTTTTAATCACACCTTCTAATTAAAGTGCGATTATATATACACTACTACTTTTTAATCACACTTTTTAAATGAGTGTGATTATATATATTATATATATTTTTTAATCACACATTTTAATTAAAGTGTGATTATTTATATATATATATATTTAATTACATATTCTAATTAAAGTGTGATTATATATACACTATTACTTTTTAATCACACTTTTTAAATAAGTGTGATTATATATATATATATATATATATTTTTAATCACACTTTCTAATTAAAGTGTGATTATATATACACTACTACTTTTTAATCACACTTTTTAAATAAGTGTGATTATATCTATTTTTTAATCACACATTCTAATTAAAGTGTGATTATATTTATACTACTACTTTTTAATCACACTTTTTAAATGAGTGTGATTATATATATATTTTTAATCACACATTCTAATTAAAGTGTGATTATTTATATATTTTTTAATCACACCTTTTAATTAAAATGTGATTATATATATATATTACTACTTTTTAATCACACTTCCTAAATAGGTGTGATTGTATAAAATATTTCAAATTGATTTTTATATAAAATATACAATTCACAAATTTTTAATCACATTTAATCTGATTGAGTGTGATAATATTTTTTTTTATGTCACTTTCTATATATAGGGTAAATTACACTGACACTCCCTGAGGTTTATGTTTATTATAGTTCCCCCCTCATGTTTTAAAAATTACATCTCCCTCCCTGAAGTTTAAAGTTTCATTCCAGATTCCCCCCTCAGTAATTTAATTTTTTTAAATACCAATTTTGCCCTCACTGAGTAAATTATATTGACACCTCTTACATTTTAGAAATTACAATCCCTTTCCTAAGGTTTAAAGTAGTATTATCAATTGCCCCATCGGTTAGTATTAGTTGGAAAAAAAATTTATTGAAAAAAAATTAATTGGAAAAAAAATTAATTGAAAAAAAAATTGTTAGTAAAATTTTTAAATTTCTGTTTAAAAACCAACATAAACTCATTTTTTAAATTTACCTTTTTCCTCAAATTTACAAACTGAGACAACTGTTTATAAATCAAAAAAATTATCAAACAAGTTTTTATGACAGTTTTTTAAATTTTTGTAAATATAAATTGAAAACTGAAAACGAAATGATTAACAAACAGGTTTTGGATGGTAAAAATGTCGTAAAATTAATAAATAATCAAATAAGTTACCAATATAAGAAATGACTTATCAAAAGATTCTTAGGCTATGTATGGCTGGATTTTTAGAAAAAAAAAATTAAAAATTAAAAATTAATTTGGTTAAGAAATAAAAAATAAAAATAATTATCATTTTTATATAATTCTTATCTTTCGAGTGGCTAGAAATAATTTTTTACAAATTAAATTAAAACAACCATACGTATGTACATAACCTGCCCAAAAATTAAAATGACAATTATTTTTACCCTTAAATGATAATTATTTTTTATTTTTTATTTCTTAACCAAATTAATTTTTATTTTTTTAAAAAAAAATTATAAAAATCAAACCATATGTGGCTTAAGAATCTTTTGATAAATCATTTCTTACGTTGGTAACTTATTTAATTATTTGTTAATTTTACGACATTTTTACCATCTAAAGCTTGTTTGCTAAGGTGCCGTTTGGTAACACTTACGTTTTTAGTTTTCTGTTTATATTTACAAAAATTTTAAAAACTCAAATAAAAACTTGTTTGGTAAATTTTTAATTTATAAATCAGTGGTCTCAGTTTATAAATTTGGCCAAAAAATGTAAACTCAAAAAATATGTTTCCGTTTTGAGTTTTGAGTTTTGCTTCTTTTTCCCACCCAACACTAGCCACCACTCGCCACCATTTTCCACTACCGTTTTCTGCCACCACCATCCACCACCACCACCACCACCACTCACTCGCTACCACCTACCACCTACCACCGTCACTCATCCACCCACCACTACCACCACCACCACCAGCCATCTGCCACGTACCTGCCACCACCACCCACCACCCACCGCCGCCACCACCACCCACCACCCGCCACCGTCACCCACCCACCCACCCACCATTACCACCCGCCATCTACTCGCCACTACCACCCACCCGCCAATCTCTTTAGTTTTGAAAAGATTAAAAATGAGGATTATAAGAGAAATAAATTTTTTTCTATTTATCTTTATTTCTTTTCTTTTCTCTCTAGTTAAATTATCCAAATAAGTATGTAAAATTCTTCATTATTTTTTATTTTTATTTTATTTTTTCAAATCAATCAATCCAAACATAACATGTCGACACCCCCACATTCTCAACTCTCTCTATTTTTACCCATTTATTAACCACTCACGCTCTTTGCCTCTTCACTACCACTACCCCTTTCTCTCTCTGACTCTCCGTATTCCATCCATTTCGAACCAGCTCCTAACCAGAACCTCCTATCTCTCAAAACCTCTCAATCTCTCTCTTTCTAAAAAACCACCAAAAATGTCCTCCGAATACTACTCTATCTGCATTCCTGGAAGTGGGTTCTCCATTTCTCTTCCCAGCCTGGAGCTCATTCTCTGCATCTTCCTCATTGCTGCTGTGTTTGGCTTCTGTCTCGCACCAGGCGGCCTCGCCTGGGCTCCCTCAAAGGCGCGAGCCGGGGTTCAATCAAGGTCCGCCATTCCTGGACCCTCTGGTCTACCCATTATTGGACTCGTCTTCGCTTTCGCTGGCTCTTTGACTCTCGCAAATCTCGCTAAGACCTTCGAAGCCGTACCGTTGATGGCTTTTTCGATTGGGTTCACTCGTTTCATCATCTCAAGCCACCCAGACACAGCCAAGGACATTCTAAGCAGCTCGGCTTTCGCAGATCGGCCTGTGAAAGAGTCGGCTTACGAGCTTCTCTTCCACCGAGCAATGGGTTTCGCTCCATACAGTGAGTACTGGAGGAACCTGAGGAGAATCTCGTCGACCCATTTGTTCAGCTCGAAGAGAATCACTTGTTTCGGCGATTTTCAGCAAAAAATGGGGATCGAAATGGTGAACCAAGTCAAGGGTTTGATGGAGAAAAACAGAGTGGTTGAAATCAAGAGAGTTTTACATTTTGGGTCTCTGAACAATGTGATGATGAGTGTGTTTGGGAGGTCCTATGATTTCAATGGATGTGATGGGTTTGAACTTGAGGGTTTGGTGAGTGAAGGGTATGAGTTGCTTGGGATATTCAACTGGAGTGATCATTTTCCTCTTCTGGGTTTGTTGGATTTGCAAGGTGTGAGGAAGAGATGTAGAGAGCTTGTTTCTAGAGTGAATGTGTTTGTTGGGAAGATCATTGAAGAACACAGATTCAAGAGGGCTAAAAATGGAGGTGTTGTGGGTGGTGGTGACGATGATGACTTTGTTGATGTTTTGCTTGATTTGGAGAATGATAACAAGCTTAGTGACTCTGATATGATTGCTGTTCTCTGGGTATTTTTCTCAAACACTCTCTACTAATAAACAATCTTTGTATTTGTTTTTTGAATATTTGTTATTTTAATCTTATTATTGTTTTTTGGAGTAGTTCTTATTATTGTATACTGTTTGTGTAAATGCATGGTTGAAGTAATGGATCTGTTTTATGCTCTTTTTGGGATCTTTGAAGATATGGAGAATCAGAATAAAATTTTTCCCTTCTTTCACATGTTGATATAGAATTTGTGTTTTTGTTATCTTGTTTTGTTTTGTTCTGTTTTCTCCATTTTAGTTGAAAAGGCTAGAAGTATCTATTAATGGTTTGTGCTTAAAAAAACAAAAGATTATAGAAATCTATTTTCTAAAACAAGTTTCATGGCTCTGTCTGGTTTGGTTTTCAGTAATCTTTTCAGAATTATTTTTTTCTGAAAATTTAAAACATAATTTGGTGAAAAAAATAAAAACTATTGATCAATTTTTTGGGAGGCAGAAATAATTTTAAATAAATTTGGGTCGTGGTAGTTATATAACTATTCCAGACTTTCCCTTTTTTAAACTTGTTCTCTTTTGTGCTCTTTTCTTCTTTTCTCTTTCATCATTTCATCTTTTTTTTCTCTTTCTATCCACTCTCTACTTATATTTTTTCTTATCTGAAAACAGATACACCAGCACATAATTATTAAAATCTTAGTGGAATTGCTCAACTCTCAAATACTAGAACTGTGGGGGATTGTTCATTTGCTTAGTCTTTTGGAGTTGACCTATCTTGACTTGGTATATTAATTGCTTTTCTTTCTCTACCTTGATTTGAGCTTTAATTTTTGTTGGAATTTAGTTTAGTTTACTCTTTGTTGATGTGTTGCTATAATAATTTTTTGACAAAATCTTTTAAAGGCTATGATTTACTAATATGTGTTTATATATACTGTTCAATCATGTTCCATATGTATATGTCATATTTATATATGGTAATACAAACATTTTATACTAGTAATAATCAAATTCATTATTTCTTTCTATTGATGCAGGGAATGAAGAGTCAGTGTGATGAGAAAATGTTCAATTTTGTCTTTTGTAAGACAAGAACAGTCTCTACAAAAATAGTACGTTTTTTCATATGCTTCTAGCGGTTTCTAAATTAATTTGTTTTTTTATTTTTCAGGTCAGAAATTTCTTGGAGAGATGCAAAATATGACCAAAGAATTCAAGAACTTAGTTTTTTCAAGTTTTTTTTTTTAAAATATATGTAATCACAGTTAAAAACTTTTTATTAATTTCTTTGTACATACTTTTGAACATTTAACTTTCATTTATGAAATATATTCCGTTATTCCATTCAATATATGGTTGTGATTCAAAATATAGTATATAGTGTGTATTATATTCTTCAAATGCGCGTACAAAAATAATATTGATTATTCTTTAAATATGTCAAATTCTTTTGTTCTAATCATAGGTTTTATTAGTTATTAATCACACTTAAAAGATGTGATCTAAATGTTATTAATCACACTATATCTAAATGTTTTTAATCACACTTAAAAGGTGTGATCTAAATATTTTTAATCACACTATCTAAATGTTTTTAATCACACTTAAAATGTGTGATCTAAATGTTTTTAATCACACTTAAAAGGTGTGATCTAAATATTTTTAATCACACTTAAAAGGTGTGATGAAAGCATTTTTTAATGACACTTAAAAAGTGTGATTAAAAATGACCATTTTTAATCACACTTCCAAAAACCACACTTTAATAAAACTTAAAAGGTGTGATTAAAAAATAAACATCACACAAAAAAAGTGTGATCTTTATCTATATTTGTAGTAGTGTGTGCTTATCTCTCATTAATAATTATCAGAAATGTCCTGTTAAACTTAAGTTAGCTATGTTAACTCATGTGAATGATGTAACGGCTACCAAGTCAACTATGGTAACATATATGAACGATCAAACAAAGGTGTATGCTTCTATATGCTATTAATAGATCAAGTGAACTACGCCATTTCTTAATGAATAATTAGTTAAGACCACGGATTGTTTTATACGTTAATACCTTCTAAGCATTATAATAAACAACGGATTGATTTACGAATGACCCAACCTGAAGACAGAATTAAATATCAATGACCTTGTCATGTGACTCACATTATGATGTAAACTGTTCTGTCTTTGGTAAGTGTACTGTAATGACATGATATAACAAGAAATGCTCTATGTTCTGATATGTTACGTTTTGACTTAATGAATAGTTGTCCATATATATAAAGTACTCATGACATCCGTAGCACATGGCCCTTACCCAGGGGTAATAATATCGTGGTTCAAGGATGTTACAAGTTTACATATGTTACAAGTTCAAGTATGCACAAGTTTAGGTATGTTACAAGTTCACGTATGTTATAAGTTCTCAGTATCGGGGGATTCCTTTATGGAACCAACAAGAATACTTTATATTGATTTGTTAGCGCTAGCGAAGTGCCAAGTATAATCAAGTATGAATTCTGATTTCTGTTTATGATTCAAGTATAATGCATATGTATGAATTTGTTTCCGTTTATGGTTTGACATAATATGTATGGTTTGGCCTGTAAGACTTATTAATTACTGGTATGGAACAAAGTGCTACATTGTGAGTCACCTCTAGAGTCCATGTGAGACACCTCTTGAATCCATACATATATGAACTAGGCCTAAAGCCAATCTGGGCCTATGGCCATTCTACATGATCTATTAGGCCAGAGGCCATTCTATATTTTTGGTATGGAGCAACGTGCTGTACGGAACTAAGTGCTGCAGTACAAGTTACCTCTAGAATCCGTACGAGCCACCTCTTGAGTCCATACATATGTGAAAGTTATGAGGCTAAAAGCTGTTCTGTGAAAGTTATGAGGCCTATGGCCATTTTGTATGATCTGTAAGATCTGTTAGTATGAAACAAAGTGCTGTACGGAACTAAGTGCTGCAATGCGAGTCACCTCTAGAATCCGTGCGAGCCACCTCTTGAGTTCATACACACAAGTTTAAGGGCTTAATGCCAATATGTTCAAGGGCCTATTGCCACTTTGTTCAAGGGCTTAAAGCCATATGCTTCAAGATATTATGTTTTAAGTCATTATGTTTCAAGACTAGGCCTAAGGCCGTTCTAAAATTAATCCAGAATCAATTAACCTTATGCCCTCTTTATTTATGTATGCATTGATATATGTTATAATTCAAGTTGAGCATTGCATCGTTTATGTACTATTATTCACTGAGCTTCGCTCACTTTGTGTTATGTCTGTTCTGTAGGTAATTACTTTGGGAGTTCGTCTTAACCCTTGATGCTCACCCTTCAGTTATCAACCCGAGTATGCCCAGGCACCCAGACCAAGCCCATGCCTTTACGTGAAGTTTTGTTAAAATTTTGGCTTGCACTTTAGTTAATTTCCTTAGGTTAAAATGTATGTATATGACCCATTTCCTTACCAATGTCTGGCTTTTCGCTCAATATTGTGTATGGGTATGTATATAAATAAACGGCTCTCACGTATGTGATCCTGGCATGTTAGTTTTAGCTCAATGAATATTATTCTATGTTACTTTGTAATATTAAATGTTTCCGTTTAGGCCCCATATATTATGTAAATCAAGTTAGGTGTATGTTTCTGCATAGGTGATGCCCGAACTTTTAGGGGCGAGTTTGGGGTGTGATAGCGATGGTAGTTGGGGAGGACTATGGTGGTGGCTGGCGACAACAGTCGGAGGTGGGGGTCAGGCAGCGGAAAAGGGAGGCGGTCACTAGTGGTAATGGTGGTATGCATGGAGAGTGTATTGAAAGAGTAGGGTTTAGAAGGATGTCTAAATAGGTAATTTGCAGGACCGGCTCTGACCTAAGGCAGGTAAGGCTTGTGCCTTAGGCCCCAAATTTTGGCCTAAAAATAGGGTCCCAAATTTAAAAAATAGTTATAGGCCCAACTTTTTTTTTTTTTAAGATCAATTTAAAGGGCCCAAAATGTTTTGTTGGGCCCATGCATAATTTAGCCCATATTTATATATAAATATGTTTGGCCCATATTTATTAAAATGAAAATATATAACAAAAACAAAAACAAAAAAACAAAAACAGAAAATGTGTTTGGGCCCAACCCAAACCATACATACAATATACAACATCACTTCAGTGCATTGCCAGTGTGCTTTTGCTTTCAATCTCTCTCTTTAACGAAGTGATGAAATGAAGACGGAAGTATGTACACCAAGTTGAAGGCAGACGCAGAGCACAGCATTGTGAGCAACTTACTCTCTCTCTTTCACACACTCCTCCGGCGATTCACTCTCTCTCAGACACTCTCTCTCTCATGGTAAGTCCTCTCTCTCAGTATCAGATTTTATTAAATAAAGTTGCCATAATTTTTTTTCTATATTCTTTCTCTATCAATTAGGCCTCGTTTGGCAAGAGGCTATTTTAGCCAATTAGCCAAAAAGTTACTAAATTAGCCAAAAAGCCAACAACCCATACAAAAAAGTCAAAGATTCTCTTTTCTCTCTACTTTTTGCACATCTTTTCATAATTAGCCAAAAAGTCATCCCAAACATACAAGTTTTTTTTACCTACCTTTTTAGCCAAATAGCCAAAAAGTTACTAAATTAGCCTGTTCCCAAACGAGGCCTTAGTAGAATAATAAATTTGCCCTAATTTTTTTGTTACCTTCTTTATCCATTAGATTTTAGTGGAATAAATAATTTAGCCTAATTTTTTTACCTAGGTATTTATCAGTTTTAATTGAATAATTTTTTTGCCCTAATTTTGTTTCATTAAATTGTTTTTTTATAATTTATTTGCTATCAGATCAGTAGATTTTGATTTGTGGATTTACGTTTTAATTGAATATTTTTTTGCCCTAATTTTGTTTTATTAAATTGTTTTTTTATAATTTATTTGCTCTCAGATCAGTGGATTGTGATTTGTGGATTGAAGTGTTTGTGATTTGTGGATTGAATTGAAGTGTTTGTGATTTGTGGATTGAAGTGTTTGTGATTATAGCCATGTTTCCTAGGAAGTATAGTTCAAGTATACTTAAATAAAAAATTTGTAGATGCTTGTCATTTTATGCATAAATTTTTTATTAAAAAAATATATATATTAGAGGGGCTCTATTTTCATAGTTTGCCTTAGACCCCACAAATCTCAGGGCCGGCCCTGGTAATTTGATTAAGGGACACAAATATAATAAAAAAAATCAAAGTGATGGTGTATAATGAGAGAGATTGTAGTATGTAAATAGACTTTTTCTTAATTTATCTAGATCAAATTATCTTTTACTTTTTAGATGTCATTTTATAATATGTAAAAAAATAATCAGTGTGCTTAGTTTCTGTTTTCTAAAGTTAGTTATTTGAAAATTGAGTTTTTTATTTTTTGTGTTTTTTTATTTTTCGTTTTTAGTGAATTTTTTTTTTAATTTTAAGAAAATTTTAAATTTTTTTAAATGCACCTTACTTAGATGTATCTAAATAGTAAAATATTTGTGAAAAAGTATTTTAAAAAATTAATAAATTCATAAAAATATTAAAAATATACTGAATTTTTGTATTTTTTAGTATTAAGTGTATTTTTTAAATATTATTTTCATAAATATTATACTTTTTAAGTGTATTTATGTTAATTGTGTTTAAAAATTAAAATAATTGCTTAAAATATTAATAAAATTTATTAAAAATATTAAAATACGAAAAATAAAAAAAATAAATTTTTTTTAAAAATTATTTTCTAAAAATCAGAACTAAAGAAGTGGAATAATTTTTTTTACACTTTTGAAAATAATCCTAATTATTCAGTTGATAAACGTCCAAAATACAATAAATGGCACTCTCCTACAAGTGGGCCCAGCTGGATTCCACTGACAACACACATGTCTCGTGGATCACTACGTGGTGTTATCACATGGTGCATGAGAGCAGTGAATAACTCTTTCAGTATCTGTCATTTCCAGTGGTCAACAGTCAATCTCTGCTAGACTGTAAAAATTTTCATTCCACGTCGGCAAAGTAAAATAAAATTGTTAAAATAATATGAGACCCGATTGAGACCTCACTCCTCTCACCACCCCATGCACATGTGTGAGCTGATGCTTAGAGATGAAAGGGGAAAAAAAAAAATTTAGCTAATCCCAACCAACTGGGATCCTGAAAGCCACCTCAGTGGGAGGAGTTCGAATCATTTTTCAAATAATATTAGATTTAGAGATACAAAATATTCTAGGAAAAATCATAAGATTAATGATTCGTAGTATGAAAAAGGGGAATTTGAATGGTCTGAATAGGTGTTAGTCGGTCGTTCACCTGGACGATCAGGTGAAAACTTGTCTTTCGTAGATGTCACCTTTGTTGACAGCGACTGTCAGCCTCTTCGCCGGACGTCTGCCATAGTGAATTTCGAGCCAATCTCCTTTTCGGACTACCAAGCATCACTCAAATCACAAAGGATAGTGATAGAGAGTTATAGGCTTCGTTTGAAAAGTAGGGTTAGGATTATTTTAGTTATAAAAAGATAAAATAAATTTTTTAATCTAATAAGACAAAATATCACATTTAACTTATAATCATTATAATCTTTCTTTAATAAAAAGCAAAAAAAACTAAAAAAAAAAACCTTTCTAAACGAGGCTTTTTAACTCTAAGCTAAAAAAATCAAAAAATCAACCCACCCTCCAAACAAACCCCTAATACTAGAGCTCTAACATGAGCTCTAGTGAAATGTCAAAAAAAAAAAAAAATCAAAATATCACATCACCATGTGAGATCCACAATTAAAACATCATGTGAGACTCACAATTAAAACCTCCTAACATTATTAAAATCACAAATTAGTAATAAGAACACCCCACCCCAACACTACCCAAATTACAAAATTATAAAAAAAATTTATCACTTTAATTATTAAAGTTGGTAAACTTTACAATTGAAATGCAATTTTTTTTTTTTGGTCATACACTGAAATATAATTTGTCTAATATTCTATCAAATATTTATATAGATGTGTAACTTACACCCATCTAAGTATATAATAAGATTTTTGATAAATTATTTGGTGTCTAGTATTTTTAAAATGGTTAAAATGGGTAAATTATCAATAAGTCTTAATAGTTGCACTTAATTCCCATCAAGTTCTATTGAAAATAAGTTTTGGTAAAATTATCGCTAAAAATAATTTTTTTTGTGACAATTTTTTATATATGTCACTAAAAATTGACAATTAGTGGCTTTTTTTTGCCATGATTTTTATAAATTATAGTTAAAACTTACAAGTAGTGACTTTTTTTATGACAAATTTTTTTCATAGGACCTATTGGATAATAAGTCCACTTATTAGGACCTTCACGTAAGTACGTAAACTACTAATAGGTCCTAATAGTTTGACTTAATTCCCATCAAATCTTATTGAAAATAAATCTCGGTAAAATTGTTGTTAAAGATAATTTTTTTGCGACAATTTTTTATATATGTCGCTAAAAATTGACAATTAGTGACTTTTTTTTGTCATGATTTTTATAAATTGTCACTAAAACTTACAATTAATGACATTTTTTATGACAAAATTTTCCCATAGGACCTATTAGACAATTGTTAATTTTTAGCAACATATACAAAAAATTGTCACAAAAAAATTATTTTTAACGACAATTTTACCAAGACTTATTTTCAATAGAACTTGATAGGAATTAAGTCCAACTATTATGACTTAGATCAAATACAAAATTAAACACAAAAACTATTCATTTAAACGACCGGTCGAATGATCAAGTGGTCGACCGGCCAAAACTTGTCGACTGTAGCTATCATCTTGTCATCCGATTGACCATCCAATCATCCAGTTGATCGTCCAAATAAACAATTTCTATGTTTAATTTTGTATTTAATTCTCCTTATGTACGTGACATTATTGAATGATTGATTACATCACCACGACCTTAAACAATTAAAGATTATTATTTTATTTTTGTTCTTGACTTCGTACATATTAATCAAAATTATATATAATATATTTCTTTTAGAGATATTTTACAAGGCATAAAAGTGACATATTTTTATGACTGAACAAGTCAAAAATATATAAAAATTTAAAAATAAAATGGTTAAATTACGCTGACATACCTTAAAGTTTAAATAAAATACAGTAAATTTTATAATTTTGATATAATTATACTGACTTCCTATTTAGTAAGGTTAAATAAATAAAAACCAATGCATATGATATGAATACAAAAAGATATACAATGTAAAATAGATGATAACATCATTTTTTCATTTATACGATTAACAAATTTTTAATGAAAAGTAGATTAAATGTTATATAAATTAATCTTTTAAAAGAGTTCAGTATAATTATGTCAAAATTATAAAAATTATTTTATAATTTTCAAACTTTAACGAAGATCAGTGTAAGAGCATCTTTAACGTTTATTTTTTTTCCCCTATCAAATTTGAATAAAATTTCATCTAATATCGAGCGTTCCAACGGAGTAATCTGGGATTTTATCAAACCATTGATAGATCGGAAGGGCAACTAAGGGGATGTTCAGTTGGTTGATTAGCTAGTGTAATTTTTTCAGATTCTGAAATAGATTTTCCTTCAATTTTGCAAGGACGTGGCCGACCGGCAGCCTGTCATTCGGTGCTCATTTATTGTCCATCAGTCACCTGTAAACTGACGGCTATGTACAATAATTTGGTAAAAGGTCCTAACATCCTCAACTTGATAAAAATTTTGAGGTATTTTTAATTTGATACTAATTTGATGATAATGTTGGAGCACCAATTTTGTATGTTTTTCATTAAATTTAAATTTGATAAAATAAAAGGTGAAGTGTTGAAGACGGCTCTAATCTATTCAAATAAAATGAGATTCAAATAAATGAATAGATGTATAATTAACTCTAAATAAAATGTATTCAAATAATTGAATCGATGTATAATTTATACTATTATTAAATGAAGACCTAAATTAATTTGGTGAAACCTTTTTCTTCTCATATCACATGACAACTTTATATATACTAAAATAAAAAAAAATTATTATACACCACCACATAAGTAAGTTTTGAACACAAGACTTTAAATTTCATTAAAAATATATTTATTACTTAAATAACATACATATTATAATATTAAATTTTTTATTATTTATTTTTATTATTAATTATTTAAATTATACATGTATCACGTGCGCCATTGCTAATTAATTCTAAATAAAGAACCAACATTTACCAAAAATAAATAAGATCATAAGAGTGTTGCGCTCCTGGGGCTCACTCTCATAACGTGCACCCCCTTCACGTTGTCTCCTTTCCTCCCTCTGTCTGAGCTGTTTTGCGGTTGAGAATTTATTCAGTGATTCGGTAACACCATATAAATCATGCACTTAGAATGAATTTAATAACCGAACAGTGTTTGAAGTTTTCTTAAATTACTATCTCAATTTGAGACAACATTTAATTTTATTATGCCTATTTCTAGCTATTCAATTTTTAAAACTCGTTAAGCAGAATATTTTTTTATATAAAAAATTAAGATAATTAGATATTAATAATTATATGTTTTAATCATATTTGTTTTTATAAAAATAGATCACAAATATAATTTCAATAATAGACATTCATTTTTTGTAATATAATATTTTTTTTCAAACATATAGTTACTGGTATCTAATTATTTTAATTTTTTGTTTGAATATTCTACTTAATGAGTTTTGAAAAGTGAACGGTTTGATTCACCGAAGTTGATTTTAAACTGGACTTATCAAATCTAAACACTTTGAGATGGCTAATTTGAGAGAAACCAAATTATTTGAAAAATGCTAATGATTATTTAGGGAAAGCTATAATACACACCATTTGAGGGTGTACCATATGCACCTTATACATATGAAAAATGTTAGAGATTTTAAAAGTGTTACCAAAATTTCTACCAAATGTCTCACACGGTGTGGGACCCATGTGAGACATTTAGTGGAAATTTTAGTAAAATTTTTAAGATCTCTATCATTACTCTATAAATAAAGGAAAAAAATAGTATAATTTTATATTTTCTGAGTGATAATTAAGAAAAAAGTTATAACCAAACACCACATGAAGTATAATTGAAGATCGGGAAATTATTCAATATTCCCAGAGTACTATGTGTCTGTATTCCTTAACCAATTATCATTTAATATGCCTCATCGTGTTCCTTAATCACCTAACACAATATCTCACCTACTCACCTTCTTCATCAATCACAAAACTATAAAATACCATGTGTTTATATTGCGAAATTACTAAATAATTACCTAAAGACCTCATAAATCATAATTTTTTTTAAAAAATTATATAATTAGAACCACATATAGTATACCTTTTTCAAGATGTGTGTGTACTAAAATTTTCCGCCACGTATTTCAATCATATTATTTTATTATCTAATATGTCCGAACCCAATTATTAGCATTACATTTGAAATATATATGAGCCGTGGGTTCCTTGCCGCAATATTATAAAAAATGTGACAAATAAAATATTATTACCCATCTATAAGTGTCCACTCAGATGTGTTATTAAATTTGTGTGGGTAAAAATCTGACCACACTGCCCGTTTAGTGATCAGCAGCTAAGCACCGGCAGAATAGATGGCACCAACAACCTGTAACAGAAAGGAAAAGCTCCGGCGGTGGTTCTTCCACCCGGGGCACTCCGACGATCAAGTCAGTATGTTTCTCAAGGATAATCAAGTATTAAACTGAATACTCAAAGTATGAATTACATACCTTAGACCCACGGGGGTGCCTCTCTTTTATAATATACTTAATCCAAGTCCAACTAGAAATATGACTTCTATGTACCCCAATCTTAGTACTTACTCTGGACTCTTTAGGAGATAGAGATAAACTCCCTAAGAGGTTTATCCTTATCTTAATTAAGTCCCCTCTTTGCATCAGGACTCCTGTCCCTTATCTTCGGATTCCGACATCTTCGGAGATGACCTCGGCTTCTCCGAGATTACCTCGGCTTCACTACCAGGGCACGTGGCACCTCGGCTGACACGTCGGCGTCACCATGCCACGTGTTGGTATTCAGAAAATATGTCCCCACAACTGCCCCCTAGGTTCCATTACCTCGGCATTCTGAGGTGATGGAATCTATTCCGAAATTTTGTCACTTCTTTTCTGGGTAATGGCTAAAAAAAACTGTTTTGCCAAGATTATCTTCTTTCAGCCGACGTGTTCTCTTCGGAGAACGAGGCTTCGGTCGTACTCCCCCACGCGCATGAGCTGTCATGCATATCCAACTATTTCTTTTACGTGTTTCGTCTTTATTGGAGCGTGTCAGTGACGCGCCTGAAGCTGTCTGTTCGTTCGTCTGGGCCGTCTGACGCGTGCGTTGCTCTAGGCGCAATAATTGCCCTATTTTTGCCGCCGTTTCAAATTTTTGACAAAACTCTTTTTTGCCTCTTCTGTTCCTTTACTTTTTCATTCTGTCTTCTCGTTCTCTCTCTTTCTGAAAGCTTTTTCTTCTTCGAATCCGCCATTGCTTCGAAATTTCTTCTGGAACTGCTTTTGATCCTTCATTCTTGAAAAAGCCCTCTTTGTTGTGGCAACTGGTTTCTGGGTTCGGTGAGCACTGCCTTGGCTTCATTTGTCCTGGTAAGACCCTTTCTTTTAATTCTTTAATTCTCTTTATGTGCTTTTGTCTGTCTACTGCCATTACTGATTTTGTTCGAGGTCTGGGATTCATTTGTCTCTTGAATTTGTGGCTATACTTTGAGCTTCTATGCTTTTTCATCATTCTCTTTGCCGCTGTTTCTTGATTTGTTTCTGTATCTCTATTGCTTCTGAGAACTATACCTCTGTTCTTGAATCTGAAACTTCGTCTTTGTTTTCTTCTTTTTTGTATCTGTCCCAGATCTGTGCCCTCGATCTTTATCTTCATAGTTCATAGATTTGGGATTTGTCTGTAGAACCCTTAATTTTTAGGGAAACTTGAAAAACGCCAATCTTTTAAGACATATTCCTCTTAGTCTAAGCCGACATAATGGGTATGTGGAGGCATAGAGTGAATACCCCAACAAAACTTGAATACTTTAGACAAGAATTCTCTATCCCAGCCGATGTTCATCTTAAATTGGCTGGGGATGATGATACCATCGTGCCCACAGATCATACAATGCCCTTTCCAATAGTTGCTTTTACCGAATGTGGACTTCGGCTTCCACTCGATCCCCTCTTTCGTCAAGTTCTCCATTTCTATAGGCTGAACCCTATGCAACTCACTATCAACTCCTATAGGGTAATTAATGGTATTATTGCCTTAGCTAGGCAAGAAAACCTTAGAATCACCCTAGCCGACCTTCAATATTGTTATACCATGTGTCCTCTCGATCTGAAGGATAGGGGTTTTGTCTATTACCTTAAGCCGAGATCCACTCAGTACAAGATTATAGCCGACCTTCCAGACTCCAACAAGGGGGCTGGAGATGACTTTCTTATTGCCTCTGGAAATTGGAAATTTGGCCCAGATGAAGATGTCCACCTCTACCCTCTTCCTCGAACACTTACAGAGGGCAAGAGTAAGAGCCCTGAGTCAATACTTAGTTGTTTTCATTCAACACTTAAATACTTTGTTGTTTCTGACGTCTGATTCTTTGCAGATCTTCATCAACCACCGAAAAATTTTCGTCAATCCTTCTTCCCAGGAACAGATCTGAAAACACTTCTTGGCCTCCCAATCCATAAACGAAAAGCCCCAGTATTACTAAACTTCATCCCTACATACAAATCCACCTTACCCGACGTCCCAAGAAAAAGGAAAAAGAGCCTTTCTCCACCTACAGCCACAACCTTAACTGCTTCCACATCCCGAACGGATCAAGAATCCACATCTGCTCCAGCCGATCTTCCATCAACTTCGGCCCCCTACTTAATTCCAATTCCAGAACGTAGACGCCGAAGAAAGCTTGTAAAAACAGCCGAAATGGTTCGTTCAAAGCCTGTCGTCCAAGATCTTCTTGCCGATATTCCGACTGACGCCGAAGCCGCACCAGCGCAAACAATGCTCCCACCCAAACAAAAGAGAGTAAAAAGGGCTCAGCCTAAGGCCAAGGCTACGGATGCCGAAGCTGAAGATATTGTGCCTATTTCAAAGTTGGCAGAAAGCAAGAAATCAGCCTCTGTCTCCACCAAGAGGTCTGCTGAGGGTCAACCCTCTGGGTCTACACAAACAAAGCGGCCAAGGTCATCGTCTGCGACGACCTCGGCTTCAAAGAAGCCCGACGTCCCATGGGCCCCTGATCTATCTCTGGAGGACAGGCCCATTATGGCTAGCGAGAGTGCTGACGACATTAATGTTGCTGTCGCTCTTAGCACTGCTCTCCTCCTACCGAATGACTTGGAGCGAAATGCCAGTTTTAGTGAGTATGAAAATTATGCTCTTATGCTCCAACACTCCGCTCAAGTAAGTATTTCCGTTTGTATTTATGTTTCTTCCTTCTTTTTCTTTCTGAGGAAATTTTCTGATACTTCTGTTTTCATTCAGGCTATCCAACATGCCCATTCATTTTCAATGCAATCCTTTGAGAATCGTCAAAAATTGGTTGATATGAAGAGGGAAGCAACTTCAATGAAGAGAGAATTAAGGGCCCTTGAAGTAAAAATGAAAAAACTAGAGGATCAAGCCGAGGCTGCAACGAAGAACCAAACCTTAGCTCTTGAAAAGGCCGAAGTTGCTGAAGTCGTTAAAAAAGTAGCTGAAGCCGAGAAAAGGGAGGCCGAGGCTCAGAAGGTCCAAGCGCAAAAAGAACTTCAACAAGCGCTGGCCACCAAGGAGGCCGAAATCAAAGAGGCCGATGAAAAGGCCTATGCTCAAGGTATGGCCGACGTTGCAGAAGACTACAAGCTTCAAGTCAGGCAGGCATGCAACAGGGGATTTTCCCTTGGTTGGATGTCCTTGATAAAGAAGCTTGACCTTCCTGCTGACTCGCCATTGCGTCAGGCCGATGCTATTCCGTTACCATTTCCTCCACCTCCTCCTGCTGGTGAGTCAGAGTCCGAGGCCGAGGAGGAAGATGAAGAAAATGATGATGGTGAGGCCTTGGTGAGAAAACCCAAGAATGCTGCCGAAGTCAAGTCCCCTCCTCCCGCTGAATTGGTTATGGACTTAACTCAAGATGAGGGGGGTGATGATGCTGAGGAAGTGTCCAAGGAGTCTGTTCCAGGGTGTCTATCATCTGACCTCCTTTTGACTGAAAGAAGTCTTGACACAACTTTGGCAGAGATAGACGCCGAAATACAAGCGGAGAAGGGGGCCGAGGAGATTCCAGCTGAATCATCCGAGGTTCCAGCTCCTGCTGCTGCTGATGTTCAAGAGTCTTGATTTTCCCTTCTTTCTTTTCTAGATTTTGGACTTTGTTTTTTCTTTCAATTCCTGGACAATATATATTCCTTCTTATGGCCGATGTGCCTTTTTTAGTATGTATTTGCAACTGTTCTTGCTATGGATATGTCAATCTTATGATGTTCTGTTGTTTGCTTCTGCGTAGTTCTATACTTAGAAATTTTTGCTTGCTTTCTGCTTTCTTTGTGCAATCTTCTCGGGGTTACATACCTCGGGTATAACTGCAAAGCTTTTACTTCGGCAAGATACTAACCTGCAAACCTTGTATAAATTTTAATAAGCACAAATCATATACTATTCAATGTGTACTTTTGCCATCTTTTTCTTTTCAAGTTTTCAACAAGTATTTAAACAACGATTTCGTTCTAATCTACTTGTAAATTGCTACAAATTTCAACAAGTGTCTAAACAATATACTTAACCTTTGCTTCAACCCCTCAATTTTCTGTATACCTCAGCGGGTGATCATACGTCGGCTTAACATAAACTTGTAAATTGCTACAAATTTCAACAAGTGTTAAGCATCTTCTCTAGGGTTTAAACAACCCACATATTGCTATGAGAACTTAAGCAATAACCTCGGCCTATCTTCAACTTGTAAATTGCTACAAGTTTCAACAAGTGAAGATAAGGAATCAGCTTAATTCCAACTTGTAAATTGCTACAAATTTCAACAAGTGAATTAAGGAATAACATCGGCTTATCTTCAACTTGTAAATTGCTACAAATTTCAACAAGTGAGGA
Source organism: Camellia sinensis (assembly GCF_055761805.1). Lineage (NCBI taxonomy): Eukaryota > Viridiplantae > Streptophyta > Magnoliopsida > Ericales > Theaceae > Camellia > Camellia sinensis. Next base: position 24,853,368 of record NC_138966.1, read on the forward strand.
TAAGGAATCAGCTTGATTCCAACTTGTAAATTGCTACAAATTTCAACAAGTGGATCAAGGAATAACATCGGCTTATCTTCAACTTGTAAATTGCTACAAATTTCAACAAGTGAAGATAAGGAATCAGCTTGATTCCAACTTGTAAATTGCTACAAATTTCAACAAGTGGATCAAGGAATAACATCGGCTTATCTTCAACTTGTAAATTGTTACAAATTTCAACAAGTGAAGATAAGGAATCAGCTTAATTCCAACTTGTAAATTGCTACAAATTTCAACAAGTGAATCAAGGAATAACATCGGCTTATCTTTGAGTTTGATATGTCTTCAAAAACATCCATGCATAACTTTATCAATCGATCATGTTGAAAGGATTCCGAAAAGATTTTATTGATAACATCGGCCAAACAATGATGTTTTTCTAATGATAGAAAAATTTCAAATTACAAGTATTCCAAGGTCTGGGCAATGCTTTGCCCTCGTTGTCTTCAAGCCGATATGCTCCATTGCCTAATACCGAGGTGACTCTGTAGGGTCCTTCCCAGTTTGGGCCAAGCTTGCCCTCCCTGGGATCCTTCTTGTTTCCGACGACTTTTCTTAGGACTAAGTCGCCGACTTGAAAATCCCTTGGATTAACTTTCTTGTTGTAAGCTCTGGCAAGCTGTTGCTGGTATACTGCAAGCTGAATTGCAGCCTTCTCTCTTCGTTCTTCTAGTAAATCCAGGTCTCGGGCTAGGAGTATGTCATTGGTGCCATTTTCTACTCCCTGGGTTCTGATCCCTGGGATGCCGATCTCTAATGGGATGACTGCTTCTGTGCCATAGGCCATGGCAAAGGGGGATTCTCCTGTTGATCTTCTTGGCGTAGTCCGATATGCCCAAAGTACGTTGGGTAGCTCGTCCACCCACTTTCCTTTTGCTGCCTGGAGCCTCTTCTTTATTCCATCCAGGATTACTTTGTTGGACGCCTCTGCTTGCCCATTGCTTTGAGGAAAACTTGGTGTTGAGAAATAATTCTTGATCTTGAATTTTGCACAAAAGTTTTTGATGAGTTTGCTGTCGAATTGTGTTCCGTTGTCGGCAACTATAGCTCTCGGAATCCCAAATCTGGTGATTATGTTTTTCCAAATAAAATTCTTGACATCCACATCTCGGATTTTGGCAAGAGGTTCTGCCTCTATCCATTTTGTGAAGTAGTCTGTTGCTACCAACAAGTATTTCCTCTGCCCAGTTGCCTGGGGAAGTTGTCCAACCAGATCCATGCCCCATTGGGCAAACGGCCAGGGGCTGGATACTGGGTTTAGGTCGGCAGCTGGCTGATGTATTAGAGGTGCAAACTTTTGACATTGCTCACACTTCTTTACATAGGCTTCGGCATCCTTTTGCATGTAGGGCCACCAATACCCCTGGGTAATGGCCCTATGGGCTAACGATCTGCCCCCAGTATGGCTTCCACAAATTCCTTCATGAATCTCATAAAGAAAATCTTCAACCTGTAAAGGGTGTACGCACCTTAAAAGTGGTCCAGTGAAGGACCTCCTGTAGAGATGGCCTTCCGCTGTTAGACTGAATCTGGCCGATTTCAGCCTAATTTTATGTGCTTCTTTATGGTCTGCTGGCAGCTTCCCCTCTTTTAGGAATGCAATGATTGCATCCATCCAACTTGGTCCAAAGCCCACGCACATTGCTTCTTGTTCGATGTTCTGTTTATCTATGCTCGGGGCCGACATGTAGTCGATCATAATTGTCCTTGTTTTTCCAGTTTGAATTGAGCTGGCCAGGTTGGCTAATGCGTCGGCGTGGGTGTTGTCATCTCGGCTTACTTGGAGTAATCTGCAGTTCTGGAATAGGGCCGCCAGTCGGATGACTTCCTTTGCATATGCCGACATTCTTTCGTCTCTGGCTGCAAATTCTCCTGTTGACTGGTTAACAATTAATTGTGAATCACAAAAAACAATTACCTCGTCTGCCTCTGCTGCTGCTGCTAGCTTTAGTCCTGCAATTAATGCCTCATATTCCGCTTCATTATTGGAGGCTTTGAACCCCAGCCGGATGGACTGTTCTACAATTTCTCCATCTGGAGATATCAGCAGTACTCCTGCTCCTGCTCCCTGGCGGTTTGAACTTCCATCGACAAATAGTCTGAACGAATCGCCGATGTAGATGCTGCATGGTCTGAGCTTTTCTTTCTCTTGCTGTTTTGTCTTTGACTGGGTTTCTTTTTGTTTGTCGGGGTGATGCTTATCTCGGCTCGATGGAGCCTGAGGTGTGATGGCTTCAGGGGTGAGTTCTGCGACGAAGTCGGCCAAAACTTGGCCTTTTATTGCTGTTCTTGGCCTGAATTCCAGGTCAAACTGGCCCAGTGTTACTACCCATTTTGCTATCCTTCCTGTTAAGTCTCCTTGATGTAATAAGGACTTCAATGGGTGCTCTGTTAGAATCACAATCTTGTGTGCCTGAAAGTAATGGCTCAATTTCTTTGAGGCCATTACCAAGGCTAGCATTAATTTTTCCAGTGGATGGTACCTTGTTTCCGCGTTAGCCAAAGTCTTGCTTACATAATAGACAGCCTTCTGCTCCCCTTTTTCCTCTCGGATTAGCACTGCACTGACTGCGTGTTCAGAGACTGCTACGTATAAAAATAATTCCTCCCCTGGAACTGGGTTAGAAAGGACCGGGGTTGTGGTCAGGTACTTTTTCAGGTCGGCTAAGGCAGCTTCACATTCTTCCGTCCACAGGAAGTCTGTGGCTTTTTTTACCAGGTTAAAGAAGGGTCTGCACTTGTCTGAGCTTCTGCTGATGAATCGGTTCAGGGCTGCGGCCCTTCCAGTGAGCACTTGAACTTGCTTTGCCGATGTTGGACTCTGTAGTTCCAGGATGGCCTTGATTTGGTCTGGGCTGGCTTCAATGCCCTTTCTTGTTACCAGATACCCTAGAAATTTACCTGACCCAACTCCGAAGGCACACTTCGAGGCGTTGAGTCGGAGCCGATATCGTTTGAGTATGTCAAAGACTTCTTTTAGGTCGGCAAGATGACCTTCTGATTTCTTGGTCTTTACGACCATGTCATCGATGTAAACTTCCACCGTTTTGCCAATCAGGTGTTTAAACATCTTTGTCACTAACCTCTGATAGGTTGCTCCTGCGTTTTTCAGCCCGAAAGGCATTACCCTGTAACAGTACAGGCCTTTCGGGGTGATGAACGCGGTTTTCTCCTCATCTGGAGGGTACATAGCAATCTGGTGGTACCCTCTGTATGCATCTAAAAAACTCATCCTTTCATGTCCCGAAGTGGCGTCTACCAGTTGGTCGATTTTGGGCAGAGGAAAGCTGTCTTTTGGGCAAGCCTTGTTGAGGCTGGTAAAATCTACACAAACCCTCCATTTGCCATTCTTCTTTTTTACTACTACTGTGTTGGACAGCCATGTCGGGTACTGAACTTCTCGGATGGCCCTGGCTTCAAGGAGTCTGTCTACCTCCTCTTCCACTGCTTCGACGTGCAATAACGTCGGCCTTCTGGCTCGTTGAATCACTGGTTTTGCCGATCTGTCGACGTTCAGACTGTGGCAAGTGACCTCGGGGTCAATGCCAGGCATTTCATAGGGTGTCCAGGCGAACGCCTCTATGTTTGCCCTTAAAAAATCTTCCAGCTCCTTTTCCTCTTCTCTGGCTAAGCCGGAGCCGAGAAGAAAAAATCGTTCTTCGTCGCCCTCCTGGACGAGGATTTTCTTTAGCGCCTCTTCGCTTTTCTCGGCTGGTTCTTTCCCAACATCTTCCAGGACTTCTATGTCCTCATCTTCAACTTCTGCTTTCTTTGGTTCCCGTATACTACAGGTGGACTTTATTGCTGCCATGGAGCAATTTTTGGCTTGTAGTTGATCCCCTCTGACTTCTTCAATCCCATGCTCTGTTGGGAACCGGAGTAGTTGATGCAACGTCGAGGGAACTGCCCCCATTGCATGCAACCACGGTCTTCCAAGGATGACGTTGTATGGTGAGGGTGTGTCAATGACCAGGAATTCTGTCCTGATCTTCTTAGTGCCGGCTTGTACCTCCAAGCTTGTTGCACCCAGTGGCCATGTCGGCGTTCCATTAAAGCCGACCATCGGGCCGCTGGATTGCTCTAGGTCATCGGGGTGAAGGCCTAGCTCTTTGTAACATCTGACGTACATGATATCACAGGAGCTGCCTTGGTCTATTAGGATGCGTTTTACTTGGCACTCCCCAACCTGGAGGGATACTACCAAGGCATCATTATGCGGATGTTGGACCAATTCTAGGTCGGCTTCGGTAAAGGTTATCATTGGCCCTTGGCACTCTTCCGGCCGATGTCTCTTGTCCCCAACTTGGTAGATATGCTGTAAATGTCTTACCCTCTGAGTTTCTCCTCTGACTTCGTTTTCGTTGACCCTTGAGTGGATCACATTGACCACCCTTGGTTCTCCTGCCTGTGGTAGCTGTGCTGGGGGAGGGGGTGCTGCTGGTGCTTGAGGCAACCTTGCCTGTTCTTCCCTTGTTCTGGCCTCATCGACCAGGTCCCTCAGGAGGCCTTGTCTTACTAGGTCCTCCAAGTGTGCTTTTAAGGCTCTGCAACCTTGAGTTGGATGCCCTTCTTCATTGTGGTAGGCACAACGTCTGCCGACGTTTCTTCCCATGTATTCCCCTGGAGTTCTTTCCGGAACCCTGAAATATGGTTGATTTCGAATCCGATCCAAGATTTTATGGATTGGGATCCGGAATACCGTGGTTACCGCATGTTTATTTCTTAATTCTATTTCTTGCCTGGTGGGTCCATTGTTGACTCGGCCTCGCTTTGGCGAGCCGTTTCCCTTTTCTTGCTTCACCTCTTTGTTTCCCGACGTATCTTCCTCGGCCCTGGCGTATTTCTCAATTCTTGCCATGAGTTCTTCCATGCTTTTTGGCAATGTTTTTGCCAAAGACTTCCGTAGTGGGCAGTCATCTTTCAGGCCGTTCTTGAAGGATACGACTGCTACTTCCTGGTTACATTCAGGTATTCGGTTGAACACCTCGTAGTACCTCTTCGCATAGGCCCTGAGGCCTTCTTCTTTGGTGATTCGGAGAGCCATCAAAGCATCAACCCTCAGGGGTTGCAGCTTGTTGGTCACGAATCTGGCCACAAACATCTCGGCCAAGCCTTCCCATGTCTTTATACTTCCTTTTGGTAACTTGTGGAACCAATCAGGTGCAATTTCCCCAAAGGACGAGGGGAATACTTTGCAGAGCAACGGCTCGTTTCCGCTATATAGTGCCATTGAATTTAGGTACAACCCAACATGAAAGTTCGGATCTGATTTACCGTCATAGATTTGAAACCTCGGCATACTGAATCTTTTGGGTGGTTCAAATTTGTCCAGTTCCGCCGAGAAGGCTGTCTTTGGTTTCACGGGGGAGTTTACCTCGGCTTCTCCATTCTGTTGCCTCCTCTTGAGGTAGTCCCTTAGGTCTTCCTTGCTCCTCCCTGGAGCTCGGCTGTCTCTGGATTTTAATCTTTTTGGCACACTGCTTTCGGCCTCGAGGTGGGTCCGTTTGGGTCTTTCTTCATGGGTTGTGTCAAAGTGGAGTATCTGCCCCTGAACATGTCGATGTTCTTTGGGGTCTGGATTCTTCATGTGTTGCGTCCTTCGGGACTCTTCTTGCCTCGGCTTTTCTCGCCCGACTTCCCTGGAAGGCCGGTGAGAGTGCCTTCCGCTCCTGGTATGCTGAGGAACCTCGGGGATTGTTTTTCTTCCGCCCTTTTGGGTATTGGTCGCTGGTATCGGCGTATCTTGCAGCGGGTATGGTGGCTGCATTACATTGTTTTGCATCATGAAGTTGACGACTGACTGAAGGTCTGCCAACTTGTCCGCCAACTCTTTTACTTCCTCATCCCTCCGTAGGCACCTGTCCCTCCATATCTGGAGGTTATCTTCATTGTAGTACGTTCCTTGGTTTGTTCTTTTTGACGTGTCGCCTTCCAGGTTTACGTCGTTTTCCCTGTGGCCCTGGCCACGGGCTTCTGAATCGTGGTTGTCTCCTTCAATGTCGAGGCCAATTGGTCTGCCATTCCCAGTGGGAGCGTCATCCCCAATATTTTCCTGTTGTCCGTTAGTGGCCATCTATTCTTCCTTCGTTCCCACAGACGGCGCCAAATTGTGTGGGTAAAAATCTGACCACACTGCCCGTTTAGTGATCAGCAGCTAAGCACCGGCAGAATAGATGGCACCAACAACCTGTAACAGAAAGGAAAAGCTCCGGCGGTGGTTCTTCCACCCGGGGGCACTCCGACGATCAAGTCAGTATGTTTCTCAAGGATAATCAAGTATTAAACTGAATACTCAAAGTATGAATTACATACCTTAGACCCACGGGGGTGCCTCTCTTTTATAATATACTTAATCCAAGTCCAACTAGAAATATGACTTCTATGTACCCCAATCTTAGTACTTACTCTGGACTCTTTAGGAGATAGAGATAAACTCCCTAAGAGGTTTATCCTTATCTTAATTAAGTCCCCTCTTTGCTTCAGGACTCCTGTCCCTTATCTTCGGATTCCGACATCTTCGGAGATGACCTCGGCTTCTCCGAGATTACCTCGGCTTCACTACCAGGGCACGTGGCACCTCGGCTGACACGTCGGCGTCACCATGCCACGTGTTGGTATTCAGAAAATATGTCCCCACAAAATTTATAAAATATAAATTTTGATTTTGATTTAAAAATATATGTATGTAATTATATGTTGCTGAAAATATGTTGTTGTTTCTCATACTAAGGTCTTGTTTATCAATTATATATTTTAGTCAAAAAATCAAAATGTCATTATAAGGCCTAAGTTCTTAAGTTCAAACAATCATTTACTTAGCTTGCGTCCTAAAACCTTATTTAACAAAAAAATTTGGGTTCATTACACCTTTTACATTTGTAGTTTGATTTAAATTTTATTATTTTTCATAATTTTAATTTGAACAATTTGTCTACATATTTACTTTAGAAAATTGACAAGTATCCCAAAATTATTAATTTTAACCTCAAATTCAAATGGAATTACCAAATTGAAACTTTAGAAAAATTATTAATTTTAATCTTAAATTTAAACGGAATAACTAATTGAAACTTTAGAAATTTGACAAGTGTCTCAAAATTTTTAATTTTAACCTCCAATTTAGACGGAATGAATAAATTGAAACTAGACTTGAAGTGTGAATATCAAATTATTTAAATTGAAACTATAACAATTAAAATAAAATTTATGTCAAACCATAAAAATGAAAAGCGTAACTAATTCAAAAAATTTCAAACAAGTGACCACACAGTAAAAAATTTGATGATATAATGCAATAAAAATTAATAAATGTTGCACAATTTCTTACTTAGGTTATAATTTTAGGGTGAAATATTAATAAATATCAAATAGTGGTTTTATGAACTGTTTGGTCCTTCATTTTTTTTATGGACCTAAAAGTCTCATTTTAGTTTGAATTACATAAATGGTCAAGTATAAACGCGTGTGTTATGTGTTGAAAGACAAATATGAATTTTCTCATGATGTTAAAATTACTAAATGTAACACTTTAAAAAAAAAAACTCCTTAATGTATTTTTTTTTTCCAAACATAACACTTTAATGTAATATACTAAAAAACCTCATTAATATATTTTTTTCCAAATGTAATATCCCAATCAATATAACATACAAAAACTTCTTAGTATACTTTTTTCAAACGTAACACTCTAATGTAATACACTAAAAAATTCCTTAATGTATTTTTTTTAAATATAACATGTCAATGTAACATACTAAAAACTTCTTAGTATATTTTTTTCAAATGTAACAATGTTACATTTCAAAAAAACTCCTTAGTGTACTTTTTTCAAATGTAACATTTCAATCAATGTAACACACAAAATCTTCTTAGTGTACTATTTCTAAACGTAACACACCAGTATAACAGACTAAAAAACCTCCTTAGTGTATTTTTCTTAAACGTAATTATGTAACATTCTAAAAAAGCTCATTAGAATATTTTTTTTTTCTCTCCAAATGTAACACTTTAATTAATGTAATACAAAAACTCCTTAGTATATTTTTTTCAAACGTAACACTTTAATGTAACACTAGAAAACCACACTAACAGAAACATATAGATTTTCACGCTAGACAATTAGCCACCAATCTCTCCAAAGGGAATATTCCACGCCTCACATTTCTATTCCAACCCAAAAACCGAATCATAAAATTGAAAAAATAAATCATAAAAGTACTTTCACTTAAACTCAAATGGTACCAAATCAAATAAATACAAATTTTCAAAATAAAAAGGAAACGGGTTCATAAGAAAATTCTTAGAATTAAATGGATCAATATTCCCCATATGAGATTTATGAGTAAATTTTCTATAATTTTTTTATTATTGTTGCAATTGCAAAGTCCCTTTTCAAATATCAAATTATCATTATTTTTGTTCAACACTTATCATATTTTTAGGAAAAATCCCATAATTATAATATTATTATACTTCATCCATCCAAAAATATTGATCCTTTTTAGGGAATTTAAATTTCTTTGGTACTATAATTATTACATTTTAAAAATATTAAATTTTTAAAATTACTCTTTGATTTAAAATTAAAATAGTATATATATATATATATATATATTTGAGAACATTGGTCGTCATAATTATACTTTTGTATATAATGTTAATGAATTAAAAAGAATGAAAAAATAGAAAATTCATTTTATTTTAGTGCTTAATTTTTGAAAATGAACTAATATTTTAGGATAATGAAAAATAAAATAAGTGACTAATATTTTGAAACAGAGGAAGTAGTTATTTTTATTTTAGGGTTGAAGATTTCTTAAATTTAAATATAAACTTGAGGGTTTGTGAAACTCATCAATTCCGTTTAGATAATTCGAATAGTTCATTTTGTAATATTCTTACTATGCATCATTCATAACAAAAGATTCATAACAAAAGTTAATTCGACAATTATAATTTTTTTTTTGTTGGGTAAATTACAAATACATCCCTGAGGTTTACTTAAATTACGAATTATCTTTTATGGTTCTAGAAATTACAATATGCCCCATAAGGTTTCTAATTTTATAACACATAGGTCATTTTATTAATAAATTATCAAGCTAATTAACAGTTTTTAATAATGTTAAAATTTTATTTCAATTAATAATTCAAATAATTTTATTATTGTATAGTTAAACAGTTAAAAATTTCACTTTTTTAATTAATTTTGTTAAATAAAAAATTCTGACAAAGAAATATTTATAATTTTTCAAATCACAAGAAAAATTCGTATTTTAAACAAATTTAGAGATGTATTTATAATTTACTCTTTTTTATTTTATCACGTTTGCTACTAAAAAATTTAATGAGTCTATTTTAAAAAACATATTTGTCATTCAAATTCTTTTAAAGACCAACATCATAAAAAAAATATTACGAATATTGAATTAATATTTTTTTTTCAATGAACAATATAAATTGAGAACTCTTTAAAATAAATGATTTAAATCATTTAAAAATACTCGACTCTTTCATAAATTTGAGAGATATTTAAATAAATATATAATTTTTTTTAAAAAAAAATTAAATTATTTTTCTTTGCTCCCACCCACCAATAATTTTTGTGGTTTAATGTCTGTACCCTCGTTGTCACCCTATCACATGACACACAAATAACGACATCCCAAATCTCCCTCCCTCCCTCCTTCCCTCACGTCCCCGCTCCTCACCCTCTCTCTCTCTCTCTCTTCTTCTCTCTCTAAACAACAACAACAACAAGAAGAAGAAAGATGAGAGAAATCTTGCACATTCAGGGGGGTCAATGCGGTAACCAAATCGGTTCCAAGTTCTGGGAAGTGATCTGCGACGAGCATGGCGTTCAACACGACGGCAAGTACAAGGCCCCTGAAGGAGGAGAACCGTCCGATCTCCAACTCGAGAGGATCAACGTCTATTTCAATGAAGCCGCCGCCGGACGATACGTCCCTCGCGCTGTCCTCATGGATCTCGAACCTGGCACTATGGACAGTATCAGATCCGGTCCCTACGGTCAGATCTTTCGTCCTGACAACTTCGTCTTCGGTCAGTCCGGCGCCGGCAACAACTGGGCCAAAGGTCACTACACCGAAGGCGCTGAGTTGATCGATTCTGTTCTCGATGTTGTTCGCAAGGAGGCTGAGAATTGTGATTGTCTCCAAGGTAATTTCTAAGTTTTTTTTTGGATGCGTTTGTTTGCAAGGAGGCTGAGAATTGTGATTGTCTCGATTCTGTGAAATGTGAATTTCAATGAGTTTCTAGGTTAGATTATAGCGTAATGCCGGTGCTGATTTCACATCTCGTATTTGTAGGATTTTCATAATCGGTATATCACTAACGAATCTTTATTGTTAAACTCACATATTTCTCTTTATATATACATGCTTAATGGTGTTTGTTTATCACTTTCTCTAGATAGGGATGTAAGTTTTGCTTGGTTCGGATTCATTTCCATGTGATTGTGTTGTAGCTTTTCGATGCTCTGTTATAAACGTAATTTGAGTTTTGATGCAATTGTTTGCTATATAAAGTGTTCTAAATCTCGCTTTTCTTTGTTGATTCTGTCAAATGTGAATTTAAAATAGGTTTTAGGTTAGATTATATCATTTGCACCTTAATGTCGGTGCTGCTTTCTAGAGTAGCATTTCGTTTATTATCTTGTATTTGTGGGATTTTCATAATCCGTATATCAATAACAATTTTCTGTATTGTTATACTCACATATTTATCTGTATATATAAGCATATATACATGCATAATCGTGCTTGGCTTGAATTCATTTCCATCTTATTGGAAGGTAGTTTTGTTTTGTTTTGTTTTTTTTTTGTTTTTTGTTTTTTGTTTTTGTTTTTTTTTTCTTTTTTGTTTTTTTTTTTTCTGGTAATCTGTTATAAATATCATTTGTGTTTTGATGTGATTGTTTTGCAATATAAGTAGTCTAAATCTCATTTTGCTTTGTTTAATTATGTGAATGTGAATTTAAATAAGGTTTTAGTTAAGATTATATGATTTGCAGTGTAATGTCAGTGCTTGTTTTCCAGAGTAGCATTTCGGTTATGATCTGATCTCATATTTGCAGGATTTTTATACTCAGAATATGAATAATGAATTTTCTGTCTTGTCATTTAATATTTTTACTGCTAATGTCTATAAATCACATTGGTTTGATTAAGATGCTGAACAAGGAATGGTTTCTCAATGGAATCAAAATTTTGCAGGATCATGTGTTTGATTGTTGTTGCCTTTTAAATGTAGAAATTTTGCAGGATCATGTGTTTGATTGTTGTTGCCTTTTAAATGTAGAAAAATTTTAAGTGGTTTGAATTCCTACCCCCTCTCCCAAATTTTCAATTGTTTTTATATTTCTCTTAGCCTTTAGTCATTTCTTCTGGAAATCTCAAACTTCCATATGCTTATTAGTTTTATTGAATATTTAAATGTGTTTAAATATATGATAACCATGAATCTGAAATACATAATGCATCATGCTTCTATAGTCGATTGTCCTTCATGACTTTTGGGAGGGACTAGAAGCATCATTCTCTATTTTTTATATTTTGGAGTTAACCTTTATTTGCTGCAATGTTTTGGTTTGAGAATAGGCTATTTTAGTAATTTTTTAACTTTTTAGCTAAAATATAAGATGAAAAAAACTAGTATGTTTGGGATTTTTTTGGCTTTTTATGAAAAAAAAAAGTGCAAAAAGTAGAAATGAAAGAGAATCTCTGAATTTTTTATATAGCTCTTTAACTTTTTGACTTTTTAGTGACTTTTTGACTTTTTAGTACTTGCCAATTAAGGTTGACTTGACACAGCAATATTACATATTCTTTTTTATTATTATCAGTTAGCATTCTATATTTTATTTTAATGTAGTTATTCCCAATCTTTAGTTCATCTTTTGCTATGTTTGGATGCAACATTTCACAAGGAGAAAGAAAAAGAAAGGGAAATGAGAATACTTGTATCATTTATTTTTCTATGGGTAATCACATAAAAATTGAAATTTTGAGGAAATACTATTTTCTTCTTATTTTCATCTCAACAAAACAAAACCAAGAAATTTAGATATTTCATTTCATTTCATTTCTCTTTTCTTTCTTTCATTTTCACTTTCACTTTCCTTTTCTTTTTACTTAACAAATCCAAGTTTCTAAACATATGCACAACAACTTCTACGCTACCGTGTCGCAGGCGCTTCGCAAAAAATAAATTAAAATTGCTCCAAATACCAAACCTATAGGTTATTACCTGAATGGGACTGAATAGGTGTACTTGTTGCAGTCCATCTTTGATTTGTTAAATATGTGACATTGATATTTAAGGATGAGCCCTGTTATGGCGCAGCCAGTTGATCTGTTTTTGTCTTAGTATGGAGATGCTCCAGAATATTGTCTTGTTTCAATGTGTAAACTAATTATAAGATATATGGTTTTGTCGTTCTGATTGTGATTTAACAACATAAGAAACAATAGCATCATAATTTTTTCTTCCTTTACCAAATTGACATGAACAATAATGCTATTTACACAGAACACACACACATACATTAGTCACATATATTATTGTAAACTTATTAACTACATAAGTTTTGAATAATGTACACTTGAGTGTGTGACTAATGAAAAAACTTTTTACTGAGGGAATTAATTTTCAGATTCTACATCTACATATTAAAGGATAAGTTTTATTATATGCCCTCTTTCCGAGCTAAGAAGGCATGTTTGCACCCCTTCAAGCAGTAGCCCAAAGTGAAGAGAGTAGTTGTAGAGATGGCTAGAGACTAAAAGTGGAACAATGTTAAAGCTAACAGCAGCATCATTAGTACTAATAATGCAATTATTTGATGACTGCTGCAGTTGATGACATCAACAACTTTATAATAGATAGCATATTAAGGTTTTGATTGTCTTTTAACTGCCTCTCACAGGGGGAGTGAATGTTATTACACTTATCGTAATACCTCATACTTTTATGATATGATAAAAGTTCCTAACCTAGTTGGCCACCATGACTTTCCTAAGGGTAGGGGGAGGTCATGGGTTTAACTCTCCCTAGAGGAAGTTGAATTAAGGGGGCAAGCACTTGTTGCTTTGCAAAGGATGGGGAGGCTAGCTTCTATAAATGCTAATCTAACAACTAACAATTAACAACAGACTTTCGCCGATCAAAAAAAAAAAAAAGAAGTCTTTCAATACATATTGCTTGGTTTATGTTGAGCAATCTTACTTGGTTTTCTTCTAATACATATTGCTTCTTTCTTTAGTATTTTATACACCAAAAAATGTGGAAAAGGCTTAAGGTGTTTGCTGTGGCATTTTTTGTGGACAGATATGTTAAAACGAAGAACGGTACTGGTTAATCAATAAACATATAGCCTCAGGGTTGATATTCTAGAGTCTAGACATGGGGATGGGAATCCGAGCTGTATGTAATTTTTGCAGTATCAGTATAGTTTTTCATTGTTTGATCGGTTTGTCGAGTGAATAAAGTCATCTGTTGAGCTTAAGATACACTGGTTTTCTCTCCATGTGGCGTACATTAACACTGAGGATACTTCTTTGCTAGAAGTGTAGTACTGTCTGTTTAATGCAAAATTGCCTGATGTCTGTGTTGTTCTAATTATTTATGGGCCAGGTTTCCAGGTGTGTCACTCTCTCGGAGGAGGCACTGGTTCCGGCATGGGAACCCTCTTGATCTCGAAGATAAGGGAGGAATACCCAGACAGAATGATGCTCACATTCTCTGTTTTCCCTTCGCCAAAGGTGTCTGACACAGTTGTTGAACCCTACAATGCCACCCTCTCTGTGCACCAGTTAGTAGAGAACGCTGATGAATGCATGGTTCTTGACAATGAGGCACTCTATGACATTTGCTTCAGGACATTAAAGCTCAGCAATCCAAGCTGTAAGTGCCATTTTTCAATTTATTAGTACTCAATTGTTAATCAACCCAGGTCGCTTCATACTGAATACTAAAAGCTTGTTTCTTCACCTTTGGTTTGCAGTTGGTGACCTGAACCACTTGATTTCTGCAACCATGAGTGGGGTAACTTGCTGCCTGAGGTTTCCTGGCCAGCTCAACTCTGACCTGCGAAAGCTTGCTGTGAACCTAATCCCATTCCCACGTCTTCATTTCTTCATGGTCGGCTTTGCACCACTCACTTCTCGCAGGTCTCAAAGTTATGTATCTCTCTCAGTCCCAGAGCTGACCCAGCAAATGTGGGATGCGAAGAACATGATGTGTGCTGCTGACCCACGCCACGGACGCTACTTAACAGCCTCAGCCATGTTCAGGGGAAAGATGAGCACCAAGGAGGTGGATGAGCAGATGATCAACGTGCAGAACAAGAACTCATCATACTTTGTGGAGTGGATCCCCAACAACGTGAAGTCAAGCGTGTGTGATATTCCGCCAACAGGCTTGAAGATGGCATCGACTTTTGTGGGGAACTCCACGTCAATCCAAGAGATGTTTAGAAGAGTGAGCGAGCAGTTCACAGCCATGTTCAGGCGTAAGGCGTTTTTGCATTGGTACACAGGAGAGGGAATGGATGAGATGGAGTTCACGGAGGCAGAGAGCAACATGAATGATTTGGTGGCAGAGTACCAACAATACCAAGATGCCACTGCTGATGATGAGGGAGAGTATGAGGATGAGGGTGTCGAAGAGAATTATGAGGGCTAAGCACTGAAACAACTGTGGCAGTTATATACCTCAGGAACCAAAGTAAGGTTTGGTTGAACTGGCTCCCTTCGTTTTTGTGTGTTTTATCTACTACTTTACCTTCTTCTGTCAAACTCTATTTCATCTTCTTCTGTCAAACCTTCAGCTTTCTGGTTGTTCTATTTCTATTTTGGTATATAATGATTGATTGATATTATTGTTTGTTCTATTCAAGCATTTGAATAATAAATTCTCACTGTAGAACAGAGCCATAGGGCCCTATATGCCCCAGGAGTGCAGTAATTTTCTCAGTAGAAGGTATGGGATAGGCTCTCTCTCTCTCTCTCTCTCAAACTGCCATTCAACTATTGCTTAGAGGCTCCTTGCTATTTAT
The DNA here is from genome assembly GCF_055761805.1 of Camellia sinensis. Lineage (NCBI taxonomy): Eukaryota > Viridiplantae > Streptophyta > Magnoliopsida > Ericales > Theaceae > Camellia > Camellia sinensis. The sequence goes on from NC_138966.1 coordinate 24,868,486, forward strand.
TAATCACCGAGGCTATGCATGATTATCAAAATCCTGATTCTTATTATAGAATTTTAAGATCTTACCACTATTGTTTGGCAAAACTGTTTGGATCGATTTAAAATTTTGTAAAAGAATTATGATCTTAATTACAAAATCATATAAAATTGCATTTTGGTCTTGATTAGAATTTTGTCAACTTATATGTATATAGGGTCACCTACATAATGCTGATAAATTTACAATTCGGTATACATTTTCATACACTTATATTTATTTTTCAAATATTTTAATATACTTCTTACATTCATACAAATATTAGCATTTCCCATATATATATATATATTATTTAAATGTCTGTTTTTAACTTTTTAAAAAAATATTATAACAGAAGCTTTCTATCCAAGTGTCTCTTATAAAGAAATTTTCATTTGAGAACCTGATAAAGAATGTAAAAGTCTCTCAATATAAAGGATATTTTTTCAAATTATTTGAATGAAGATATTTAAAGAAGAGAGTGAATTTTTTGATTTCTCTATAAAATCAGAACTAGTGAGTTCAATTTATTATTTGAATTAAATTATTTCGTGAAAGAATTAAATATTTAATTTCTGCCCAAAAACCAGTATTAGTGACCTTTTTATCAATTGTCATTAATATGTATAATTAGTAAGTGTTAAGAATAATTTTATGTTGATATAAAGTGTAAAGATAGACTAACAAAATTTCTAATTTTTGTATAGAAATTTCATATAGAACAATGTGGCAAGCAATTCTGTTTGTACAACACTTTGGTCTCGTTGCACTAATTGTCTCATTACACACTACAAAAAAATTCAAAATTTTAATTGTCTTTTTACATCCTCAATATATACAATCCTCGCATTATCTTCTTATACCTATTTTCCCTTCTCTCTCTTCTCCATTCTTTTCTTCTTCCTTGAACCACTTCTGGCTGCCATTGCTGCCACGTCAGACCACCTAGCCCTCAATTTTTCCTTATTAAGACCCCTCTTTTCTACCAACGACCTCTCCCCAACTTCCTATCTCATCAGCAATTCCAACTGACGATCCCTTCCTGCTTACATGATCCCTTTGCAATCCCCTTCCCTGCGAACCCTTCTCTAGTTTCTTCCTTGCATATGTGAATCCCTCTCCAACATCTTCCCCTCGACTTCCTCCCTAAATTTAGGGTTTTTAGACTTATGCTGTGTTTGGTTGAAGGATTTGGAGAGGAATTTGGAAAGGAAAAGTGAAAGGGAAAATGTGTGTGAAACTAGATGAAATGTAGGTATATTTTATTTACATTTCACCAAACTTTTCCCTTTCCCTTTCCAATCCCTCTTCAAATCCTCCAACCAAACACAGCATTAGGGTTTGAAAATTGCAGAGGAGGAGGAGGAGGTCGCAGAGGGATTAGGGAAAGGCAATGACAGAAAGAGACGATGAGGAAAGCGATAATGAGTTATAGAAAGATAACGAGGAGGGGAGGGCATGTGAAAAATGCAATAGTGTGGAGAAAAAGGGAGGTGATCACACCAATAACGTATTGAGGACGAGGTGGCGCCAATGGTGAAGATTGCGATAGCGGTTGATTGGAGATGGGGTGATAAGAGAAATTAGGGTTTCAAACTTTATAGTTTGTGGAGTTAAATGTAATTTTATATAAGAATAAAATTGTAATAAAATAAAAAAAATTGAAAGTGAGGTGTGTATTGAGGTAAAATAATTGTGTAGGTAGAATAACTCCAATGCGGCTTTTATGGTATTTATTCTCAATCAAAAAATTTATTATTATCCTCGTAATTTTATAAACGTCATTTACACATCATTTTGAATGTGTGTCTCGTATAAACTTTATATTTAGAAATCATTTCCTTAATATAAAAGATATATCATATCAAATTTATTATTTTTTAATAATTTTAATAATTGTTTAATATACATTTTTATTAATATTTTTTTCTCTTTATTTTTATTAAAAAATAAAATTTTACAATTTTTCTTTCAGTTAACCTCACGTATTATAGTACAATTAGATTGACTTCTTAGCTGCTTTTTTTGTTGACTCTTTTTGGGCAAATTATATTAGTAGTTCTTGTAGTTTAAAATTTGTATCATTTTAATTTTTGATTTTTTAATTGTGATATTTTTGATCTTAAATTTTAAATCTTATTCTAAATAAGAATAATAAAAAATGTTTCATTTGCAAACAATCTATTTTAAGGATAAAGTTGGCACACGTCTTATTTTGTGTTGAAACTTATATGTTGTTTTGTAATGGCTTTTTTTTTTTAATTAATAATGTTGGAATTTCTTGGTTATAAAGTTCTGTTTGGTTTTGCTTTCATAATCTATTTTCAGAATTTTTTTTGTAAGAAATTAAAAATTAAATTGGTGAAAAAAAATTAAAAACACATCATTTTAATATAATTTTATCTTTTGGGAGGGGAGAAATAATTTTTTAAAATATTTTTTTATACTTATTTTCATTAAATTAGTTTCTATTTTTTTAATAGTTAAACATGACAACAATTTTGATGTCATTATTAAACTAATCCATTAAATCAAAAAATTCAAAAATAAAAACATTTCATATATTAAACATATCGATTACACATTAGAAGCCTAATAACTATTCATTACATGATAACCATAAAAAATACAATTGTGATAGAAACCTCTACACATACATGACTCTCACAACTCTCACTCTCATCCCAACCATATAAGGCCCATAACTCTCACAACTCCCCCTAACCATATGAGACCCACACATATATGAGTGGACTCCACGCACACATCAAGGGCCAAGTTCGAATTGGGGGTCATGATACCCCAAAAAAGGGGCCCCAAACATTTTTGTATATCTGTTAATAATAAATATAACCATTTATTACATGATAACCATCCAAAAATATTAACAAAAACAATCAACACCTATTACATGATCATCATCCAAACACATATTAAAAATTAATTTGTAAAAAAATAAAAATATAAAAATTTATCATTTTTATATAATTTTTATGTTTGGTCTAGAAATAATTTTTAAAAATTAAAAAATAATTTTTTGACATTTATTTTTGTCAAATTAATTTATATTTTATCAAATTGATAACTTTATCCTTAAAATTGATCAATAGTATATTTAATTATCTTTATTTAAAATAAGATTTAAAATTTAAAATTAAATAGATCATAATTAAAATGTTAGAGATTAAAATGACATAAATTCTAAATTACGAAGACGGTTATTGTAATTTGTCCTTTTCTTTATTGAAAAAAGTTTTACACTTCTCCTTGATTAGACGGTTCAAAAAAGTTTTGAAAGAAAAAACTTAAAAGTTAGAAAAAAAAAGTCTACAAAAGAAAAAAGAAAATAAAAGAAAAAAAAAGCAAGCCAAAGCGAGTTTTATTTTTTATTGACTTTATTTTTATTTTTATTTTTTTTTTATCTTTTGATTCTTCTATACGGAACCTTAAAAAAAAAAGAAAAAAAAGAAAAGAAAGAAACATAAATTTTTTTAAAATCACTAAAAAAAAAAAAATACTATTACTAGGTGGTGGATCCCAAATATCGACCCATTGGTTAACGGATTTAGGGTGCCTTCAAGGGGTGTTCACGGTTCAGATTTGGACAGTTTACGAATCGGTTTGGACCTTCCTGCATCTATGCGGTTGGGGAAAAACACAACCCGCAACCGGCCGCATTGCGGTTTGTGATTTGTTTGGATAGGATTCGTGGATGTGCGGACGGTTTTCAGATTGGACTTTTTTCTTTAAAAATTTATTTTTGAATCTTATTTTTTTCCCATTTTGTAAATATTTATTTTGGACCATTTTCTCCCTATTTTCTAAAATGTTCCAACATTAATAATTAATGAATTAAAACTTATAAAATTAAAAACACAACAAAATCAATTCGTAACACAAACAAATCATTCAAAATCTTAAATCAAATTATAAACTAACACAAGCACATAAACGAACACAAATCATAAACTAACACAAGCACATATTTCAAAATCCTAAACTAGAACTCCATATTCATTAAGGAATTTAAAAATCCAAATCACACTTCATCTGGGGCAAGTTTAGTTATGTAACAATAATAATATGATTAGTATTTATTCAGTTTCAGTTGATATAATACTATTAGCAAATGTAATGCTAGAATAAGTTCAAAGAATAAAGGGTGTTTTGTTTTGGGCAAAAATATCTAGATAAGATATAGAAATGAAATCAATAGTTAAGATAAAAAAAAAATAATAAATAAATAAATAAGTGCGGTGCGGGTTCTTGTGGGTGCGGGTTAAACCTGCAACCCGCAAACATGCCATATTTCAAATCGTATCGGCCCGCATTGTGTTTGTAAAACCTCCCATTTGTATGCGGGTTGGGTGGTTTTTTCGGATCGGATAAATCGTTGTCCACTGCAGTGTCTGCTATACCCCCAGCATACCAGGCACTGCTGTACTGTTCTATGGGCTCATTTCGGAGTCCATCTCGATGATCTAAATCATCACATTTTAGAGTATATCGAGCAGAATATACCTGTAAAAATAAATGACATTGCGATTTAAAGTATTAAAATGAATATAAATGTGAGTGGATGAAAGGATTAACGATATCCGATTAACTTGAATTTTTCCAAGCATATTTTACTCGATATACTCTAACATGTGAACGGTTTGAATTATCAAAACGAATCTCGAAATGAGCTCATAAGGCAACATAGCAATGCCTGCTGTATTGGGAGTATAGCAGACACTCCAAATCCTTAGTTAACATGCCAACAGAGCAATGCTAACTATTATAAAAAATAATATGTAAGATTTTTGATAAATTTCACTAACATTTTTATTATTTTTTTTCTCTCACTATTAATTCGTCACCATTAATTACTTGTGAGTTGGTTGTGACTTATTAAAATCACCTTTGGAAAACAAAGGCTTACCTGTGACCCTCCTTAAAAGGGCAAGAATATGTAAAAGTTAATTTGCAGAGTTACTCCTTACTTTATATTACTTGAAGACTTTTCTTCCCATAAAAAAAAAAAAGAAAAAAAGAAAAGACTTTCCTTGTTGGGAGTGATATTGCAAATGTGTTTGGAAAAAATACCAATAAATCCTATTTTGCTATTAAGATTACTATTAAATTCTATCAAGTGTTAATATAGACAACTAAGGCCTCGTTTGAAAACCCTCATATTTAGCTAAAAAGTCAAAAAGTTACTAAATTAGCAAAAATGCTACCAATCCATACCAAAAAGTCAATGATTCTCTTTTTTCTCTACTTTTTGCACATTTTTTCGTAAAAAGTTAAAAAGTCATCCCAAACATACTAATTTTTTTAGCTCATATTTTAGCTAAATAGCCAAATAATTACTAAATTAGCCTGTTCCCAAACGAGACCTAAGTCTTGTTTGTCATAAAACATTCCCAAAATGTTCATTCTTCAATAATGAGATACCTTATTCCATTTTTACCTCTCATTTATTATGAACAACAATTTTATAAATATTTTAATCCAAGTAAAATTATATTTTTAATTGTAAAAATTATGATATTGTATTAAAAAATAATAAATCACAATAAAAAAAATTCCCAAGAAGACTTATTTTATTTTGAAAATTACTATTGAGTTATATCAAATTTCAATATTAATAAATAAGTCCCATTTATTATGAACAACAATTTTAACTTAATTAAATTTAAAATTTTAATTGTAAAAATTATTAATATTGTATTAAAAAAATCATAAATAACAATTGAATCGAAACAATTATAGTATAAAATACATCATTTTTTGTTATCCCAAGTTATGATTTTTTTTAGTGTAATAGGGGTAATTCTATTAAAATTCTAAAGAGTTATGAAAAATATATGTATTTGTCAAATAGGTGATAAATCTTATACTTATGCTTTTGTTTATGAAAATTTCATTTAATTTTAGAATTAAAAATAATTTTATTATAAATTTTATATAAAATAACTCAATAGTAATTTTCAAAACAAAATAAATCTTATTGGTAATTTTTTTATTGTGATTTATGATTTTTTTCATACAATATCATAATTTTTACAATTAAAAATATAATTTTACTTGGATTAAAATATTTATAAAATTATTGTTCATATTAAATGAGAGGTAAAAATGAGATAAGGTATCTCATTATGGAATAATGAACTTCTTGGGAATATTTCATGACAAATAGAATTTAGTTGTCTATATTGAAACTTGATAGGATTCAATAGTAATCTTAAAAGCAAAATAGGACTTATTGATATTTTTCTCAATTTTTTTTTTCTTAATTACCTTTTATTTTTCATCTCCATACTAATGAATAAAAATATTAATATATCGAACCCACAAAATCTGTTTTGTTAGAATGGCATTCAATACGCATACTACATATCTATCTGTCCACATTAAAAGAGATTCTCCACACAATTTTGTCATTTTTTAGTATTTACATTTAAGGTTGTGGTTACAAAGCAATCTTTTTAAACTTATATAGAAAGCAATACAATCTCTATATGCAATTTTTTTTCCCCTACATTTGTTGTCTTGAGGGACAATTTGGTAATTTTCTCTTTCTATGACCGTTTCCATTTCTATGGTACTCTTTTATCATAATTTTTAAATGGTAATTGCGTGCCCCATACATCCATTAGTCAGTGAATAATTAATTTTTTTTTTTGGCCATAATAAGTTAGATTATAATGAAGGAATTGTAGTCGTTCCATCAACTGAAACCTTAAATTTCAAACATCCTCACTATCCTAAGTGATAGTTACATGGATCAGTAGGCAGATTCTCCAGTCCGCCTATAAATAATTTACAAATAAGTCGGTTTTGCCATTTTTTCATCTAGAGAAATACTAGGCTATTATTTTTGGGTAAACTATCAATAGGTCCTAATAGTTATAGACTTAATTCTTATCAAGTCCTATTGAAAATAATTTTTGATAAAATTGTCACTAAAAATATTTTTTTTGTGATAATTTTTTACATACGTCGCTAAAAATTGATAATTAGTGACTTTTTTTTGTCATAATTTTTATAAATTATCGCTAAAACTTATAATTAGTGACATTTTTTTATGATAAATTTTTTTCATTGGACTTTATTAGACAATAAGGCCATTTATTAGGACCTATACGTAAATATCCAAATTTTTTTGGAGTAATATTAGGAATCATGAAAAAAATATCATGAAATGTATCATGAAAATTTTTCATCATTTGATTAATATGTGATATTTTATTTTACAACAATGCTAGTTATCATGAAAAACTTTTCGTGAAAATAATCATGAAAGTTTTGTGACCCTTGAATTACGCTTAGAATGAAACACCACACACTAATCAAGATAATCCAAGGATCATAACTCTCTCATGATCATTTTCATGAAAATTTTTTTATGATCCTTAACTTTCTCTTTATTTTAAGTATAATCTAAAGTGAAAATTTTTTCATGATCATCTTCGTGATATATTTTTTTTTTTTTTTTTTTTTTTTTTTTATTTTTTTTTATTTTTATGATTGGCAGCATTACTCATTTTTTCCCAGTGCCTCTATATATATGTATTTCCATATCTAAGGTCCTTACACCAAAAAAACCTATCTATACTTGTTCTTGAAAGGTGAAGTTCCTTCTCTGTACCCTTGAATATGGGTCGAATGGTGGAGTACGAGTTTATTGCTGATGAACGTGTTCGGAGGCAAACGTTTCGGAAAAGAAAGGCTGGATTGTTGAAGAAGCTGAGCGAGCTTAAAACTCTATGTTCTGTTGATGCATGTGCTATAATATATCCTACTAATACAACTGGATCTGTTGCTCAACCAGATGTTTGGCCTTCTCCATCTGAAGCAAACCATTTGCTACAAAGGTTTAAAAACTTGCCTAGTCCGCAACAAGCAGCTAACATGATGAACCAAGAAAAATTCCTTACCCAAAACATATTGAGAGTGAGTAAGAATTTCGACAAGGAAAAGCAGAAAAATCGGGGGTTTGACATTGAACAACAAATGATCAAATTATTGTTTGAAAAAAATTTGCATGATTTTAGCAACTTGGATGATCTGAGAGATGTCGCTTCCCTTTTGGATGCGAAGATTAATCTGGTAAACGATAAGATTGAAAACCTCGCGCGTGATGAGAATGGGAACGAGATTAGGAGTGGATCAAGGTGCGGCAAAGAGAAACAACAATCCATTTGAAGATAAGCACCGATGAAGCAGATCCTTTGGGCAGCGGTGTATCATGAAAGTTCAATTCTGAGTGTGTTTAGTTGTGCTTTTTTTGTAATGAAGTTCCCTTTCGTGTTATCTGAAAAAAAATGTATTTCCATTTTAAAAATTCCGAGTTTTTTAATGTCACAAACTTTGTTGGATTATTTGCTTTTCTACATCTAACCCCTTGATATATTTTTTTTAATTAACTTTAATAATGATTATCATATGGTAAGTTGAACACACATGCATAGCATGGATGTTACTCATTCAAAAGAATAATGTGCTTAAATACTTGACTTGAACCATTTTCAGCTTATATACCCCTTAAAAACTTTCAGGGATTTCCACCAGCATGGGCAGCTGCTTAAAGGCACGAACAGTTCCTTTGTTGCTTTAATTCCCAAGGAGGAAAGTCCAAACAATTTGTCTGACTTTAGGCCCATAAGCTTAATTGGATCTATTTACAAAATTTTGGCTAAGGTTTTGTCAATTAGACTGAAGCTGATTCTACCGAGGGTACTAGGGGATGTGTAATCAACTTTTGTTGGCGGTAGGAATATCTTGGATGTGTGCTCATTGCCAACGAAGTAGTGGACTGGTGGAAAAGAACAAAAAAGAAAGGTTTGATCCTAAAACTTGATTTCGAGAAAGCATACGACTGTAAATTGGGACTTTTGTTCTCTATGCTTTCCAAGTTTGGATTTGGCTTTCAATGGATTTCATGGATGAAAACTTGTGTGTCCACTACCAGAATCTCAGTGTTGGTGAATGGATCCCCAACACTTGAATGGCCTGAAAGAAGGCTTAGGCAGGGGGACCCCCTCTCACCTTTATTATTCAATTTGGTGGCTGAAGGACTCAATATTCTGATGGTAAGAGCATAGGAATTGGGTCTGTTTAAGGGTGCAAATATTGGGCAAAATGAGGATGTCTTGACACACTCACAATTTGTAGACGACACAATCTTCTTTTGTGAAGCAGAATGGGCGGAGGTTATGAACTTAAAGAGATCTTAAGAAGCTTTGAGATCATGTCTGGCCTTAAAATTAATTTTCACAAGAGCAGTGCGTGTGGTTTTGGTGTTCCTGAAGATTTAGTAGATGGCTTTGCATCAGGACTAAACTGTTCAAATCAAAAGCTACCATTCACTTACCTAGGACTGCCACTTGGCGTGAACCCAAGAAAGAAGAGTACATGGGAGCCTGTTATTGCTAAATTCAGAATGAGGCTTGCTTCATGGAAAAGAAAGTTCCTCTCATTTGGTGGAAGACTCACCTTGATTAGGTCAGTTCTATCTAGTCTACCAATTTATTATTTGTCCCTACATAAGATGCCTTAGGGAGTTGCAAGAAATATTGAAACATTTCAAGCTCCTTTTCTCTAGGGAGGATCTGATTTGAGAAAGAAGGTGCATATGGTCAAATGGGAAGAGATTACAAAGAGCAACGAACATGCGGGGCTGGGTATAAGAAGACTTAGAGAGTTCAATGATTCTTTGATTGCAAAGTGGTGGTGGAGATTTGGGGTTGAAGTAAAGGCCCTGTGGAGAAAAATCATTTGCTGCAGGCATGGATTTTATGGAGGTGGTTGGTTCCATAAAATAATCCCAGTCTTAGGAACTATTTTGTGTCTAACATTGAGATTGCTATTGGTAATGGGAACAGAATTCAGTTTTGGAGAGATGTTTGGATTGGAACTCAACCAATCAAGGAGAAGTTCCCCACACTTTTTGAATTATCAACAAACAAAGATGGTCCTTTGAGTTTGTTTTTGGATTGTGAAGGCAGAGTTGGGTCCTGGATGGTGCCCTTTTGAAGAGCATTGCATACCTGGGAGGAAGAGGAGGTTTCGAGGCTGCTAAGTATGTTGAGTGCAGCTGCCTTTGTGCTATCAAATCATGATGATTAACTTAGATGGAAAGGCTCCACTTCAGCTCAGTTTAAAGTATCTGTTTTGTATTTTAGAATTGAGAATGGTGCATCTATGTGCTTTCATATTTCTGATTTTCTATGCAGAAATGTTGCTCCTCCAAAGGTGCAATTTCTAGGTTGGCTAGCTTGAAGGCATCGAATTAAAACATCTGATTTCTTACAAAGAATTGGAGTGATTGATGCTAATGCTTGTAACATGTGCATTTTTTGCAATTCTGAATTGGAAATGGTTGCATGTGTTGATGGTGTGCCCTCTAATCTGGAAAATTTGGTCTGAGTTGATAGATTGGTGGGGAGTTCAGTGGGTGATGCCAGGATCCTTAAGTGGATTGTTTGATTGGTGGGCTGGGTACAATACAAGAACCTGGAAGCAAAGACATGGAAAGCTGTACTGTTGGCAGCACTGTGGTCGATTTGGAAACACAGAAATAAGTGCAAATTCAGGGAAAAGCAGTCAAATCTGGAAAATCTCAATGAGTTAATAAAGATTAGAGTGGCTATTTGGGTTAAGAGCAATGCAAGAAGGCTATACTACTCAGTCCAGGATTTTGTGTCCGACTTCGCTCAAATCAAAACCTCTGCTAAGGCTATACGGTATTGACTGAAGCTGTGGGTTTTGGTGTCTTGCTGCTGGTCTGGTGGCTTATTGGGTGGTTTGGAGGCTGTAGAAATGCTTCCCAAAGTGGCAGTCTGATTTTCCATCAGCAGCAGCAACATTTTGGTGCCTTCTTGTCAGTTTGTATGGTCCTTTCCCCTGTTTTGCTTTCTTTGTTGGTTGGTTGCTCACCAACCTTGAGTTGTGCTTGCAAATGATATTGCTTGTTGTTTGGTACCAACCTAGTTGGGATGTTTAGTGTAGTCGTGATGCTTTCTGCACTTCCATCCTTTTTTTATTGATGTATGTCTTATGTGTTGTACATTGTCATTCATGAATAAATCCCCTCTTTTTTGCTGAGAAGAAAGAAAAAGAAAAACTTTGAGGTGCATAAAATTTAGTTTTGATTCACGAGACTCTCCAAATGATTTAACGGCCTTCATGTTATGATAATGCATTGGTATCACCATTGAAGTGTTGCAAAGTTGGTGGGGTTCATGAAGTTTTAATCCAAGCATTACACCATCAATGTTAATTATTTTTTATGAAATTAAATATGATGAGATTGTTGATAGGATTCTGAATAATAACTTAGATGATGGAGGATTAAATATATTATAAGATTATGAACAAAATTATGAGGGATAAAACATACCATGAATAAATAAATGGGTTAAAAGATTAGATGGAGAAAATAAGATATTTTGTGTGGTTAGGATGAGATAAAAATGATATAATTATTTTTTACAATTGGATGAACGTAAGAAATAATTTGGAGAGGCTTAGGCCTCGTTTGAGAACAGGCTATTTTAGTAACTTTTTGATTTTTTACGAAAAGATGTGCAGAAAAGTAGAGAGGTGATGTGACTAGTTTTAGTTGGCTTTTTGGCTAAAATAGTCAGTCCCCAAATGAGGCCTCTCCTTAGTATCACAAGACCTGTAGCATTGTTTTAATCCTCCATTTTCTCCATTTAATCCATTATTCCAGTATTAAAGTTATTTGGAGTTTTAATATCATATTAAAAAAATATCAGATTAAAATACACGTGAGCCTAATCATTCCTCATATATAATCCTACCATTTTTATCTTGCAATCAAATATGAGATTAAAAATTGATGAGTCATACTTATTCCTTACACTTTTTATCAGATATATTGCAATTCTTCCATCAACTGAATAAGAAAAATATTTGAGTCCTTCAAAATATTCTTACAATTTGACTCATAATGACGTGGTATAGTAAGTGTCCACTTTTATACTTAATTTATTACATGTGCAATTCCTTTATCACCTCATTATGATTGTGGATGAATTTATAAATTTAAAATGATGAGTGTTAAAACCTACCACTACCACCTACTACCACCTACTCCACCTACTACACACCTACCACTACCACCTACTCCACCTCTTCTATATATAGGAATCATTGTAAACATATTCATATATCAATCAATAATACATCAATTTTAACATGGTATCAGAGCAGGTTTAGAACCTAGTATTTTCGCTTCCCCGGCGGGCGGCAACCTCACCTTAGCCGCCCGTCGGACCTCAATCTATTCCGCTTATTTTCTACACATACCTTCACTCCGCTGCCACAAATTCCATCCGCTGCCACAAATTCCATAACTGAACTCTTGTCTCTCTCTTCCATTCTTGCACCAATTCTTCACACCATTCACACAACATACAAGCAACACTGCATCTCGCAGCTCATCCTCATTCAACATGCGATGCAATTCATCCCTTGCCTCAACAACTCGGTCTCTGTCATTGCTATCCACCACAAAAATGAGACCCTGTGTGTTCTGGACATAGTGCCTCCACACTGGACGAATCTTGTCCTGGCCACCAACATCCCACACAGTGAAGCTGATATTTTTGTACTCTACGGTTTCAACATTAAAACCAATGGTGGGGATTGTGGTCACAATCTCTCCAAGCTTCAGCTTGTACAAAATGGTGGTCTTACCAGCGGCATCCAAACCAACCATAAGGATACGCATCTCTTTCTTAGCAAAAAAAAAAAAAAAAAAAAAAAACCGGCTGAAAAGTTTGGCTTGAGTCCACAAGAACTGGCTAACTCACAGGAAATTCTGGAGGAGGCTGGCAATCAAAGGGTGGTGCTCGCCCTATATGAAGCCTTGAGCGCTCGAGACGTCAACACGATTCACAAGCTCCTGGCCTCCGACCTCGAGTGGTGGTTCCATGGCCCTCCTTCCCACCAGCTTATGATGCGCCTCCTCACTGGCTCCGAAATCAACGACTTCAAATTCGTCCCCCAGTCCTTCGCCTCCTTCGGATCAACCGTCCTCGTCGAGGGCTGCGATCACACCGGTTCCATCTCCTGGGTCCACGCCTGGACCGTCACTGGTGGGATAATTACTCAGGTCAGGGAGTACATCAACACGTCCCTTACTGTCACCCGCCTCGGCGTCACTGACCAATCCTCATCCTCAATCACCTTCCTCTCTCTGCAACCCCATGAAGTGCAACATGAAATGAACACAAAAAAAAAAAAAAAAAAACCAAACAGAGACACAGCGATATCTCTCTCTCTCTCGGCACCTCACTGACTCGCTGAACACACACAGCACACAGATGGCTTAAACACACACACCCATCACACACAGAAAAGAAAAGCTACCCACGTGATCCCACTAACCAATGCACTTTAATCTCTCTCGGTGCTGAGAGAGAGAGAGAGCAACACTTTTTCTTTTACTACTTTGTTTCTTTATTTATTTATTTATTTATTTTTTATCTCTTCTTTTCAAAAAAAAAAAAAAAAACATCATCATCTCTCCCACCAAAACAACTTCTTTCCCATACCCACCATGCCCCTTTTTTTATTTTTAAAACCAATCTTTCCTTCGGCACTCCACTCACCGACTCCCTTACATCTCCGCTTTCTTTCTTTTCTTTTATCTTTCTTTTTCCATTACCCAAAAAAAAAAACAAAACAAAAAAAAAAAACAAAACAAAAAAAACACAATACTACTTTCCTTCCAGTTGATTTTTCTGCATTACCACACCTCCTATTCGAGTTTGCAAAAACACACTTGCTTTATTCAGATCAGGGATTCACCCCGCTCCCCATTCTACACCAAAAAAAAAAAAAAAAAAAAAAAAAAAAAAAAAACAAACAAACAAACCACCACAACACACCCACACCCACAGTGGGATTTTTCTTCTCTACTCTGCTACAGGTCTCTTCTTCTTGCCTCTGTCCTGGACGGCCCTTGCCGGTGTTGCCTCCGTGTTTCCCACGCCACCAAGCACATTCACTCCCACCTGCTCCTCCACTACAGCATATGGCGGACCTCCAAATCGGAACATAACGGTGGCCTTCCGCTTCAGCTCCTTGTTTTCCGCTTTTAGCACACTTATCTCTGCTCGCGCATCCTTATACATGCACTGGAGCAGAGCCAGTTGGGCGTTTAACTGCTGCACCTCATTTGTCCTACTCTGCAGCCAGTGCGACAAGTTTGTGACCGCAGTCATGGTCTCTACACATGACTTCAATGTATACTGATTGGCCTCAATATCAGCTTGCACAGCCATTTTTTGCTCCACAAACCGCATAGGAAAGTTCAACGGTGCAAAACTAGAGGCGCTTGGTTGAGGTTCAAGGGCCCCCATACCGGTTATCTCTCTTGTGGCCTCGTTGAGGTCGGGAAAGAGAGTGAGCAGACCACGGGAAGACGAGGCCATGTTTTGGGTTGCTGAGTGTTTCAGAGAAGCGGCGATTTCCGACTGGTACTGTCAGAAAGGGTTGTTTACAGAGTGTTTCAAGATTTGCAGCTCTTAGAGACAAGCTCTCAGAAAACGAAGAGTTTTTCAGAGGTTTTTAGCAGGTTTTTGTCTCAGCCTCTGCCTCCGCTTCAGCCTCCGTCTTGGTTAAATAGCCAAGGCCGACACGCGCATCGTGCGCCGCTCGGCGCTAGATGACAACATGGGCGTGCAAGCCAAGGTAGTCACGCGCATCGCCATCATGTCCGGCACATCTTTTTATGGATTGGGCACGCCTTTTGATGGCACGCCTTTTGAAAGATTGGGCACACCTTTTGAGGGTGTGACTTTTACAACGGTCCGACATGACCACATAAAACTGTCCCGACATTGATTCCGGTTAGCTTTTACAACGGTCCGACATGACCACATAAAACTGTCCCGACATTGATTCCGGTTAGCATCTACATCAGTCCGGCATGACCCCCTAAACTGTCCCGACATTTGATTCCGGTTAGCTTTTCCAACGGTCCGACATGACCCCATAAACTGTCCCGACATTGATTCCGGTTAGCTTTTCCAACGGTCCGACATGAACCCATAAACTGTCCCGACATTGATTCCGGTTAGCTTCTACAACGGTCCGGCATGACCCCCTAAACTGTCCCGACATTGATTTCGATTAGCTCCTACAACAGTCTGACACCACCATACAGTGTCTTCACCAACGGTCTGACACGACCATATAGTGTCTCCTATCCTCTTTTATTTTATGTATTAGTCTATTTTCTTGTTTTGTTACTCTCTCCAAACTCAAGTTGGTTAGTTCCTATCCCCCTTGAGTTTGCGGAGGGCTGTTAAAACCTACCACTACCACCTACTACCACCTACTCCACCTACCACTACCACCTACTACCACCTACTCCACCTACTACACACCTACCACTACCACCTACTCCACCTCTTCTATATATAGGAATCATTGTAAACATATTCATATATCAATCAATAATACATCAATTTTAACAATGAGTATCTAACAATAAATCAAACACCCCCCCAATATGGACAATTATTGAAAACAATGAACAGGGAAATCAACCAAAATCTCTAGTTAGGGCTCCTCATTTACATTTTAGATCTGACTAGTAATATATACCGTTTAATATAAATAGAATAATCATACTCGTATTAAATTTTTAGCCATTCACACTCGTGAGAGATTAAAAGGATAAGGCATGAGATGTTCTATTTTAAATTTCTCAGTTCTTAATCGTAATGTACTTCTAAATATTAGATTAGTTCTCAAAGATTCTCCCAATTCAGTGGTTAAAAATGTAGTAGAACAGCGAGACAAATGAATTTAAGAATAAAAAAAATCATTGACCAGAGTGCAAGACGGTTAAAGAAAATCCAAATATCATTACCATACAAAGTGTCTGTTTGGCAGAAATTATAATTAGCTTATTTCAGTTTTTAGCTTAATTTAAGCTATTTTGATGTGTTTGGTTTAGTTTATAGCTTATAGCTTATAGCTTTTTGGAAGTCAGAAATCAATTTATTCTTTGAGTGGGGCAGGAGATGCTTTAAGAATAAGTTAGAAATCATCAGCTTATGTTCATAGTTATAAGGTATAAGCTGTTTAGGCATAAGCTATAAGCACTTTCCCACAGCTCTACCAAACAGGGCTAAATTTCACTCATTTAGAGAATTTACTATCACTAAGAACACGTTTGGTACGACAGAATGAAATGAAATAGGAATGAAATGATAATGTGAATGAAATTTATGGTAGAATGGAATAGAATACTCATTCTCATTTCACTATTTGGTTGACATAGGAAAATGATGTGGGAATGGAATGACCATTCCCATTCTCATGTTCGGTTTGAGTAAATTGAATGGAATAGAATGGTTACCAGACTAAACACAATTAAAATACTATTTAATCAAAATTCATTAACAGCAATACAAAATAAATAAATAAAAAAAGTAACTTATGCAAGAATGAATGTGGTAAATACGTATACTTTAAAAAAAAAAAAATTCAGTCATGTCTTTTAGATAGAAATTTTTTAATCTGTCAATAAAAAATAACAATCACTTGTGCAGTATTTATGTATAGAATAAAAATTAATTTTTCAAATTAGTTCACATGACCAAAAAAACATAAAACGAAATATATAAATCACTCAATCTTATGTATGTGAAAAAAAATTTAAATAAAGAAAAAAAGAAAAGAAAAGAAGAAGGTACAAACAAACTATATACATATATATATAGATAAAAGTGATACATACATATATATGTGTGTGTGCGTTCTCTTATATACAGAATATGATTTCATAGAGTTTCATATATATATATATATATATGTGTGTGTGTGTATGCCTTACAACTAACATCTAAATATATTGAAAAATAATTTTAAAAAATATATATATATATATATATATTGAACCCAATAGAAGAACAATGATGGAGTCAGGATTGTTTAGTATGTGAGAGTATTCGTAGAGAGAGATTGTAAGAGAGAGAAGACAATTTTTTTTTTTCCTGAAACAATTGTTTTGCATTTTATTTTTATGAGAGAGATCATTGTTTTGTTTTATGATGATTCCATATTAAAATGGAATAGCTATTCCTTACCTTCCCATATGGAATAGGTATTCTCACTTTTTGTTGGAATAGACATTCTCATTTAATAATTATTCCCACTTAAATAAAACATACCAAACAAGAGAAAGGAAATACAAAGTTAGAATAGATATTTCATTCCAGTCTATTCCATCATACCAAACGTGCTCTAAAAGGAACAAAAACAAAAAATATTTGCACTGTGGTGATTTGAAGGAGACAGAATCACTCTGTTTGATTTCAGGTTTCAGAATTCATTTTTCAGAAAATTTTACTTTTTTCATTTTCCGTATTTTTATGTTTTCACTAATTTTTTTTAATATTTTAAGTAATTTGTTTAATTTTTAGACACACCTAACATAAATACACTTAAAAAGTATAATATTTGTGAAAAAAATCTTTAAAAAATTTCACTAAATAGCAAAAATACGAAAAGAATAAGAAAATTCTGTTGGTAGTTTTCCATAATAATACAAGGAAAATATATACAATAAATTAAATAGAAATGACAAAAAAATTATTTATTTATTTATTAAAGGATGAAATATAGAATAAATGACACAACTAAATACAGAAATAAATTAGATTATATTACTAAAAGAACAAATTATTAAAATGGATAACTAAAGATTAGAACTCGTCAAGATAAACTAAATTATGAAAAATTAAAGAACAAATAATAAGAAAAGAAGCAAATCGAATCTTGTGTGATATCACAGTTTCCTTAAAACATATTCATCGCCTTTCGATGGGTGTTGGAGGTATGCCAGCGTTTGCCTTCCAGGATACGACGATCGAAACCAGTTAATGCAGAAGCACCTTCTGAATAGTTTCGGCAAACTTGACAATTGATGCACTCTCTCTAACAAGAACCAAAGAAGGGGCTGGCAAAAAAAGATAGGAAACATTTTCTGTAGTGTAAAATAAACATCTCCAACTTTTTGTCTCAAAACACCATCTTCATTTTCCATAAAAAATCTCTCTAAAATTCTTACAAGTTGGTAGAGAAAGGCCTCTGTTTATACTAGTAGGGGAGAGCCTTAGCCATGAAGGCTAACATTAATGGGGTCATCAAATGCCATCAACTCTAGCCATTAGGGCTAGAGTTACAATGATTCAAAACTCCAAAACCATTATATAAATCACAATGTGTATATAATGTATAGGTTTTGAGAATTAAACTAGATGGGTTGCAAAATGAACACGAGTGTTGGATCACAACCCGATCCAAGCCCAATCTCAAACACATGTACAAACTAAGCCTAGTACAGCTCAGCCCAAAGCTCAAGACTAGGTCCAAGTCCAAGTCTAAGACCAAACCCAGCACATACACAAGTACAAGTCTAGGCCCAGTCCAAACCAAGACTAAGTCTAAATCTAAACCCAACTTTATTGATGCCCACTTTATGAGACAATTTTCATTCATAACTCAATGGTTTCGGTTCATTATTTTTGTATTGCAATCTTCTCACTTAAGAGAATACAAAACCACTCATATCCACCTCAATCAACGGTTAGGTCCCACTTTAATTTCAAATTAAAGTTGTCAAAAAATTATTATTTTCTAACAATCCCCCACATGAATAAAATTGGCCGAATAAAGAAAAACGAACAATGCTTAACAACAAAGACTTAGAGAGAGAGAGAGAGAGAGAGAGAGAGAGAGAGAGAGCACAGAATAACCCTGCATCAAAAAAGGTAGTTGTTGGCCTTGAACCTTTCGTAGTAATGCCTGTTGAATTCACTAGCAGACTAGTGAACGTGTTGCCTTGAACTGTTCTTCTGTTTGTGTAAATCGAGACAATAAACTTCACACAGGAGTTATTCCAACCATTATTCTTGTTCTTATTGGTGTGTCTGGTTTGGCCCTAGAACACTAGTCTGGTTCAGTGAGTTTTTTTAAAGAATTCAGCCTCGTCAATTCATAAAGAAGTGGCCTCACTTCGCACTTACATAGGTGACCTACATAAGATATCTCGTTATACCACGGTTGACTATTCAGAGTACTTAGATCATTAAAAGTATCAGCTTAACCTTTCACCCCATAGAGTATCATTGTATAAAGGAATGGGTAGGAGGATTTCCCTCCGTAATGACTCACTTGTTACACGCAATTAGGTTGTCCCTTTGAACCTAGATCTTACGATCTCTCGTCAACTAGGTTGGGTTTTCCATTCCGATAACATTCACCAAAGGCCTTAACCCCATTCATTTTGATGACTTTCCTACTAACTCTCGATTTAACCATTTGGTTAACAGATCCGTAATATCGTCCTTAGACTGTATATAGTCTATAGTGACAACACATGAGAGTAGTCGTCGTATAGAACTATGTCTTCAACAAAAATGTCTAGACCTTCCATTTGTGCCCTACCAATACTTGATTGGTTGTCGCAAAGTATATAAAATTGCTAGCACAAGTTTTGATCAATATGGAATATCCTCAATAAAACGGCAAAGCCATTCAATTACTTTAGTAGCTTTGTCTAAAGCACTGAATTCCGATTCCATCATTGATCTCGTGATACACATTTGCTTGGAAGATCTCCAAGACACGGTTGAAGCTCTAATTAGAGAAAATATATCCACTAATGGATCCATAGTCTTTGTATCAGATATCTAGTAGGTGCCTTTGTACCTTTCTAGTACAACTGGATATCAAGTGTTATGCAACCCATAATCCCGGGTGTAGTGTAAATAATCCAATACCCGTATAATGCCCTTCCAATGAGTAGCATTTGGATTACTCGTGCATTTACAAAGCTTGTTACTTGAATAGGCTATACCTGGCCTTGTACAACTCATTAGATACTTTAAACTTCCAATGACCTGAGAATATACTAGTTAAAATACACTTTCACTATTATTCTCGGCCAAATGTAGACATAAGTCTACCAGTGTCCTCGACACACTTATCTGATTTACTAAAATTTTTAAGTATTTTATCAACATAATGAGACTGAGAAAGTACAATACTACCGGATGTTATAGTAATCTTAATATCTAGAATCACATCTGCAAAGCCCATATCTTTCATATCAAACTTATAATACAATATCCACTTGGTAGTATTGAATATCTTCTGAAGTATTCAAACCTTAAGGATTTATTCAACTAAATCTTCATATAGGAAAGCTATCCGAACATCCATCTTGATGTATTTCCAGATGTCGCACAATTGCGGTCGCACTCACTATAACTAGTGATCATGTATCAAAGTAATCTAGGTCTTTTCTTTGCAGGTATCCTTTGATAACAAGCCTATCTCATTAGCTTTCATTCACTTGCATCCCAAGGCTTACTACCTTAGTAAGATAGAGCTAAACTTTCTAGAGAAATCACAGTTTCAAAGAAGCTTTTAGCCTCACTAGCCACCATTGTAATAACCCGAGCTGTGATTAACTTATAACCTATGACTAATAAGTAACTGAGATGAAAATTGTGAATATGTGTGTTGCATTATTTACATTTATATCTGTCTGTCGTAGAAATATCTGTTTGTGTTTCTGTTTGTTCTGCGAATTGAAGGCCTTATCGGCATCCGATCACGAAATTGACTTTGTTTATGTGTCATTCAGAATTTTAGGTAATTTATGGTAGGTTCAATTGAAATTAAATTCAGAACAAATTAATTAGAATAAAATAGATAAAATTAACTAAGCCTAATCAAGTTTAATTAAGCTTAATTAATCCAAGCCTATATAAGGCTCCTTGGTTACAACACTCACTCTCATTTTGTCATCTTGAGAGAGAGCAAACGTGGAGAGAGAGAGAGAGAGGAGGAAGAAACCAAGCTCAACTAGGGAGATTGCTAGGGAATTTAAAGGAATTGGTTTTAGCTTAGCTAGAATTTGAGACATTGGGAAGAATCAGTCAAGAACTTAAAGAATTGAGACTTGTAGGTAAGAAAATCAACCCTTAAATTATATAGTTAACTCAGTCAATTTGTGAATTCAAAGGAAAATGAAAGATTAGTGCATGAGATGAACTAGGGTAGTAGGAAAGAAGAAGAGTAAAGCATGCACGTGCATTTCATGGTATTTTTGAAGATTGATTTCAAGAAATTCCTCCATGCATGTCATGTTTTCAACTTAATTATGGGACTTCATCATGTTTTCACCAATTTCCTTTATTTGAGCATGATTTGAAGGGTTTAAGTGCAAGGAAATTAATTGCATGTTTGTATCATGAGTTTTGAATTTGAATTCAACAAAATTCACTTGTTCTTGGGTTTTGATTTTGCGAAATGATCTTTAATTCATGATATCCTGCAAGTTTCTAAGTGTTTTCTTGAGTTTGGGGGCCCAAAGGTTGTGTTTTGTAGCTTTGATTTTAGTTTTGGACTTAGAACATCAATCTGGAAATTCTACAATTCGGTCTCATCGCTTGAGCAACAGATTCTACGCTCAAGTGACCCATCTTGATTTTGTACTTCTGCTCGAGCGACCAGAAGTTGGCTCGAGTGTAAAATGCATGCTCCCAGAAGTTTACAATTTTTGCAGATCGCTCGAACGACTAGAGTTGCGCTTGAGCGAAGACCTCAGTCTTACTCTCGAACAACCGTCAAGCATGTGCTGAGTGAAAAAATCAAGCAACCAGTACTTTTGCAAAGTTTACAGACCGCTCGAGTGAAAAAAGTTGCTCTTGAGTGACCACACTTATTTTTGACTCTCCGCTCGAGCGAAGAAAGCTACGCTCGAGCGAGGATCTTATTTTCAGTAAATTTGACTAAGTGTTTTGAATCACATTTTGGCATCCTCATTGCATCCTAGGCATTCTTAAATCCTATTTAGGACATAATAATGAGGATAAGACTTAGAAACACACCAAGAACGAAAAGAATTAAGTTCAGTGCCTTTCGAACGTATGTTTCAATATGTATCTGCTATGTGTTGGTGTAGGTCACGCGCAATAGACTATCTGAATTGCCTGCATTCGTTGTTTTGTTATTGGAGCCATCTATGAGTAATAACTCTGTAAAGTTATGCTTAACTTTAATTATCTTCTGATGATATGAAATGATCAGTTTTCTGAAATGCTATGTTTTATATGAATGAATGATTGTCCAAGTTTACAAACTATATTCGTGGCATCCTTAGCACCATACGATATGCGTCCCTTTATGGGTCATCGGAATGCCTTTATGGCTGTCCCTTTATGGGTCATTGGAAACGTCTTTGTGCACATGAGTCATCGGAATGCCTTAATGGCCGTCACTCTACGGGTCATCGGATTTGTTAACGCTAATGGATCTACCATGTATGATTTTGTAAAATGTATGAATTGTGAATATGAATATATATGTGAATCTGTTTTTGATTTGAAATCTAATTATGTATAAGACTCTAAATTTGTTGTGGACATCATTCATTAAAACCTTTACTTTGTTATTATTCATTGGGCTCCAGCTCACTGTATTATTTATGTATGGAGGTGAACATGCACGTGACCAGGCCTGAGTTGTCGTCTAGAGAGTTTTATTTTTGTCAGCCAGCTACATTGCCTCCCGAGGAGGTTCCCCTTTGTGAGGTGGTCGAGTTTTGTGAATCAGTTATAAGTTCTAGACTGTTGTTGTTTTAAGGGAATAGTTCTTTGTGTTATATGTTTAATGACAATGTGAGATGGATATGTGTATGACGTCACATGTAAGTTATGTATATGAAATTTTTAAATTTTCTGTCCTTTGTATGTCTACACAGCTCAATGAACTATGTATGTTTTTATATGTATGCTTCCACTGGCCCCTTAATATGTAACAGTTTGTTCAGAGGCCTTTGGTGATCTCAGGATTACTGGCTGGTTACGACGCTAAACCTATAGGGGTGGGTTTGGGTCGTGACAGAGTGGTATCAGAGCATGAGTTATATCGTATACACGAGTCCATATGAGCTATAGGATTTCCTAGAAAGAAGTAGGGACATTTCATCTGGATGCGTGTGCGTATGTGTTAATTTCTGTAAATGTGAAAATTGAATCTGAACATGAACATATGAAATTGAAAGGAATGCATTGAAACTGAACATTTCACACACTGTGAACAAGATTATTCTTATGTTTATTAGTGCTCTGTTTACCTATAGCAAATAAAGAATACAGGATGTAATGATGCAACCGAATCCTCTGAGGCTCGTATGAACCGAATGAAAAAAATGCTTGAAGCCCTAACTGAATCAAGGAGGCAGCAAAAAAGGCAATAACCTTTGCCTCCTCCGCTCCCTCTGGCCCAAGTAGAACCAGTAAACACTAACATCATTTCATTGACTCAGAAGTTTAATAAGATGAAGCCACCGACTTTCTTGGGTGGAATTGACCCTCTAAAGGCTAAAATGTGGATGTTGTAAACGGAAAAACTATTTGAACTCTTCCCATGTACTAAAACCTAAAAGGTTTTGTTGGCTACCTATACTTTGAAGGATGAAGCTCGATGATGGTGGATGCTCATCCGAGATAGCAGTGGGACTTTGACTTGGGATCAATTCAGAGAATCTTCTATGAAAAATACTTCTCTCAATGCTTCCGAGATAGAAAGGTGTCCGAGTTCCAAGAACTTAAGCAAGCCAATATGTCAATAGCAGAGTATGAAGCCAAGTTTACTGAATTGGCCCGGTTTGCTTCACACATGGTGGATACTGATTACAAGAAGGCTCGAAAGTTTGAAGGAGGCTTGAACCCAGATATATTTGATCGGTTGGTGTGTTGAAACTACTCAAATATGTAGATGTCCTTGATAGATATAGCGATCCCGGTTTCTCTTCCTTTGATTGTTGTATTCCGGACTTAGGTTCCGTGGAGTTGGTGGTTGTATATCTTATTGTTATCCTTTAATTCCGTATGTTTGAGTTTTAGGATGTATTAGGCGTGTTTCGAACAGATTGGTTGAGCTTTAGTCCCATTCCTTGTTGCCCAGAATTTTGGTGGTACGCTCGAGCGGGTCCCTTTGCGCTCGAGCGGAGTTTGATTTTTGGTTGTCTGCTCGAGCGGGTCTTCTTACGCTCGAGCGGGGTTTACAAACTCTCAGCATTTCGTGCCTCTGTAAAACTTTTGTAGGTGTGTTTTTTCACGCTCGAGCGGATCTTCTTACGCTCGAGCGAGTTGCGCTCGAGCGGGTATCTTGGCGCTTGAGTGGGTAGTTCATTGTTTGTAAAAGTATTGGAAGGGGAAAATCTACGCTCGAGCGGCTTTCCCTTTACGCTCAAGTGGGTGTGTTTTGCAGTTGTGTCTTGGCACTCGAGCGGGTACCCTTCACGCTCAAGCGGGTCCAATTTTTGTGCTTGACGCTCAAGCGTCCTATTCTCCGCTCGAGCGGGTCATACGTATATCAGATATCAGCTGGGTGATTTTAAACCACTTTTCAACTTCCACTCTCTCTCTTACTTTTCCGAAAAGCCATTTTTGGGAGCTTCTCTCACTACTTTCTCCCTTCTCTCTTAGGATTGATCTAGTAAGAGTGATTTTCTACCCTTGGGCCATTGTAAAAAGTGTGGGGATCATTGAGGGCTACATTTTGATCCGAGAATCTTGGGATTTGGAGCATTTTCAATTTCTTCATCACCTCCATTGAATCTCATCTCTTGAGGTAGGGATTCCTATTCATTCTTATATGCTTTAACATAGGTGTTGAGCTATTTGTATAGATGGTTGATATTTGGGAAGTTAGGGTTTGAGTTGTGTTTTATAAAAAGAGGGGTTTTGTCCTTTGGACTCAAATGTGTATGTTTTGGGTCTTAAAAGGTGATTATTGATGTTAGTTGATGATATTTAGACCTTTGGGTCAATATTGGAAAAAAGAGAAAAAATGCCATGTTTGGGTATAAATGGGTCATTTATGTAATTAATGACATTTATGATGAGAATATGAAATTGAGTTAAAAATAATGAAATTGGCTCAATATGAGATGGAATAATGAAGTTGGATTTATTAATTGCTCACTTTTGAAAATGTTGATAAATTATCTGTTAATGCATTTATTATATGTTTAGAAATAATTGTTTTGGGCTATCGATGGAGGATAGTCTTGATTGTTGTAGACAATCCATGATGATTAGGCAAACTAAAACTAATCAATTTAAGCCATCGAATATGGCGGTTAATATAATACAGCAAAATTGTGTATTGATTGAGTGAACTTGTATATGATAATTGCTTATATACATTGTATTGTGTGGGAGGAGATGGGGGATGTACTCTACGGTTTAGGGGAAGATGGGGGATGGACCTCTAAACCGGATTTTGTTTGATATTGATACAGCACCAAAATATGTATCATTTGTGAAGTATAGAAGTGTCTTTGTTTGATATTGATACAGAACCAAAATGTGTATCATTTGTGAAGTATGGAAGTATTTTTGATAATTGCTTATATACATTGTATTGTGTGGGAGGAGATGGGGGATGTACTCCACGGTTTAGGGGAAGATGGGGGATGGACCTCTAAACCGGACTTTGTCTGAGATTGATACAGCACTAAAATGTGTATCTGTTATGAAGTGTGAAATGTTTAATATAAGTTATTTTCTCATCTGAAATAGAAATACTGCTGATATGAGATGTGATCTCATTTAAATTGTTTGGCCAGGTTCTGAGCCATAGTTATGAAATGATTCATATGAGTTAAACATTTATTATTGGCCAATGTTTTAGTTATTGCTTATATCATGTTTAACATATCTCTACTGGGCGTTGGTTCACCCTATATGGGACATTATTTTCAGGTACAGGTAGCATGCCACCTCCAAGGACGTAGCTTGAGAGGCTTAGTGGCTGGGTCATCTTTTTTATTACATTTTTGTATTACATGTATATCAAGCCAAGGGCTTATTTTGTATAGAGTTAGTACTCTTCCTTTTGTAACCAAGTGTTGACTTGGAAAGCTGTAAGCCCGTAGGGCATTTGCTTTTGTTGTTAACTTGTAATACCCTTGTAAGAAATACTCTGATGAAATGTATTTAAGCTTGTTCTCTTGTCTAAGCATGTCAATATTATATGATTTATGGGTTTATTTTGAGGGCGTTACAACAGACCTTTAATGGCTGAAGCTAATTTGGCTGTAATGAAACAAACTAAAGCTCCAACAACCGAATGGAGGGGCAAGAGGTCCGGATTTAATTTCAAGAAGGGTCGGTCATTTGCAAAGAAGCAAAACACAGGATCTTCTAGTAGCTCAAACCAGAGTGGTGGATCTACACCGACTTGCTCAGAATGTGGAAAGAAACACAAGGGTGTCAATTACCGAGCAACGGGTGCTTGTTTCAGGTGTGGTAAAACCGACCACATGATGATGTCCAGTCAGGTCTGAGAATGCCAATCGCCCTACAGCAAGTTCAGCTGGATCAACTTCTGTAACGAGGTCAAATGTAAGAACTAATGCCAGGGGTGATATCGGAATGAAACGCTAAGACAAGAGAGAGTGTTCGTACTAGTGCCTGGAGATGTACAGAACATCGAGTCTATGGTGTCAGGTATAATTTCCATCTGTGCCCAAAATGCATATATTTTGATAGATTCTGGTTCTACACACTCATTTGTGTTGCATGCCTTTTCCCAGAAATCAATTAGACCCTTAGAACTCATGAATTATTTACTGTCTGTATCTACACCATTTGGGGGTTCTATAGTATGCGCTTATGTTTATCCAGCATGTGATATTATGATTGGTGATGTGATGTTGTATGTTGATTTATTCCCTTTGGGAATTGATCATTTTGACTGCATACTAGGTATGGATTGGTTGACGATGTGCTGTGCAACTATTGACTGTGTGAATAAATCTGTTGTGTTTCGCCCAACTGGTTCACCTGAGTTTGTGTTTGCCGGGAATGGGGTAGTCCCTCTTACATATATGATTTCTGCCATGAAAGTTGTGAAACTACTTAGGAAGGGATGTAGGGGTTATATGTGTTGCTTTTGACTGAGCCTTCTGATAGACCTAATGTGGAAACTATTCTTATCGTTTGTGAATTTCCCGATGTGTTTCCGAATGAGTTGCCTAGGGACTTGATTGATAGGGAGATTGAATTCACCATTGATGTAATACCTGGAAGATAACCAATTTTCAAAACCTCATATAGAATGTCAACTTATGAATTGAAGAATTGAAAACTCAACTTCATGAACTGTTAGACAAGAAGTTTATCCGCTCAAGCACATCACCTTGGGTGCTCTAGTTTTATTCGTCAAGAAGAAAGAAAGATCTTTAAGGCTGTGTATAGACTATCGGGAATTGAACAAAGTGACTATTAAAAAAAAATATCTATTACCCCAAATAGATGACCTATTTGACCAACTCTAGGGAGTACAAGTGTTCTCCATGATAGACCTTAGATCCGGGTATCACCAGCTAAAAGTTTCTAGATATGGGCACTACAAGTTTCTAGTAATGCCATTTGGGGTAGCTAATGCACTTGCAGCATTTATGGACCTAATGAATAGGGTTTTGAAACAATTTCTTGATGAATTTATCGTTGTCTTTATTGATGACTTTATGATTTACTCCAAAAGTAGAGAAGAACATGAGAATCATCTGAGAACTGCCTTACAGATTCTGAGGGAAAGAAAATTGTATGCAAAATTTTCCAAATGTGAATTTTGGCTCGATAGTGTGGCATTTCTGGGGCATGTAATCAACATGGATGGTATTTCAATCAACCCATAAAAAATTGAAGCTATTGTAGATTGGCCAAGACCAACCAATGTATCGGAGGTTTGACATTTTCTGGAACTGGCAGGTTACTATCGCTGATTTGTGAAAGATTTTTCAAAGCTTGCTATGCCATTAACATAGTTAACACAAAAAAATGTACCATTTGATTGGAATGATCAGCGGGAATCAGCCTTCCAAGAATTGAAGACTAGATTGGTAACTGCACCTATCTTGACATTGCTTAACAGAACTGATGGATTTTAGATTTATAGTGATGTTTCCTATAAAGGCTTGGGGTGTGTGCTAATGCAAAATGGAAAAGTAATTGCTTATGTTTCTCGTCAACTCCGACTTCATGAAAAGAACTACCCAACTTATGATCTTGAATTTGTAGCTGTGGTGTTTGCTTTAAAAATTTGACGACACTATCTGTACGGTGTGACTTGCGAGGTGTATACTGACCATAAAAGTTTGAAATATTTCTTTACTCAAAAAAGAATTAAACATGAGACGGAGACGGTGGCTTGAGTTAACAAAAAACTATGATTTTCAAATCTTATATCATCCAGGAAAGGCAAATATAACTACGGATGTTTTGAGCCCAAAATCTATTGGGAACTTATCATGTTTACTCACCGACCAGAAAGACTTATTGTGTGACCTATAACAAAATGAAATTGAAATTGTACTGTGTGAACATGATGGAATTTTAGTTGCCATTTCTGCTCAGCCTGCAATCATTGAAGAAATTAGAGAGAAACAACTTGAAGATGAGTTCTTGAAGAAAATTATTGATGAGATTGACTCAAAACCAAGGTCAGGATTTGTGTTTGAGAACAATGTGTTGAAGTTTCAGAATTGACTTTATGTGCTGGACTGTCTGGATTTGAGAAAAGAAGTTATGGCCGAAGCTCACAATTCAAAATTTGCTAGTTTTCCACAATAATACAAGAAAAATATATAAAATAAATTAAATAAAAATGACAAAACAATTATTTATTTATTTATTAAAGGATGAAATACAGAATAAATGATACAACTAAATACATAAATAAATTAGATTACATTACTAAAAGAACAAATTATTAACATGGATAATTAAAGATTAAAATTCGTCAAGGTAAACTAAATTTTGAAAATTAAAGAACAAATAATAAGAAAAGAAGCAAACCGAAGCATGTGTGATACCATAGTTTCCTTAAAACATATTCATCACCTCTCGATGGGTGCTGGAGGTATGACGGTGTTTGCCTCCCAAGATACGACGACCGAAATCAGCTAATGCAGAAGCACCTTCTGAATAGCTTCGGTGAACTTGATAATGGATGCACTCTCTCTAACAAGAACCAAAGAAGGAGCTAGTAAAAGAAGATAAGAAAAATTTTCTTTGCTATAAAATAAACATCTCTAACTTTTTATCTCAAAACACCATCTCTATTTTCCATAAAAAATCTCTCTAAAATTCTTACAAGTTGGAGAAGAAAGGCATCTGTTTATACTAGTAGGGGAGAGTCTTCGCCATGAAAGCTAACATCAATGGGGTCATCAAATGCCGTCAACACTAACCATTAAGGCTAGGGTTACAAAGGTTCAAAACTCCAAAATCATTATATAAATCACAATGTGTATATAATGTATAGGTTTTGAGAATTAAACTAGATTGGTTGCAAAATGGATACGGGTGTTGGGTCACAACCCGATCCAAGCCCAATCTCAAACTGTCACGACCCAAACCCACCCCTATAGGTTTAGCGTTGTAACTGGCCAGTAATCCTTAGATTATCAAAGGCCTCTTAATAGAATAACATATAATTAGGGACTACGGAAACAAATAGCAATTATACAACATCCATTGAGCTGTGCAGGCTTATATGAGACAGAAAATTTTTAAACTTTATATACATGCATATACACATCATATATATATATAAGCTAGAGAAAAAGGGACTTAGCCCTATTTACAAAATACACAAAGACTTGTTTAACTGAACAGGAAAACAAAACTTCAACTTATACACTTAGCTATAACCACTAGACATATCCAAAACCTCAACGGGAGGCACATAAGTTGGCTGACAAAAACTGATTCCAAGCAGACGCCTCTAAGCTTGGTCACGCGCCTGATCACCCACATACATATATATAAATAGTGAGCTGGTGCCCAGTGAATAATAACAGAGTAAAAGGTTTAATGAATGTTGTCCACAACAGTTACAGAAAACAAAATTCAGTAGTTATCAGAAATGGATTGATAATCATGTTCAGAAATCATAGTTCATAACAGATACAGATTCAGAATCATATTCATAATCAAAATTTGCAGTTAATCATACGTGGTACATTCATTAGCACTAGCAAAAAGAGTTGACCCATAAAGAGATGGCTATAAAGGCATACAGTTGACCCATAAAGGGACGGCCATAAACGCATACAGTTGACTCACGTGTATGGAGACGGTACAGTTGGCTTATGAGACGTATAGTTGACCCATAAAGAGACGTATACAGAAGGATCCGTAACAGTTGGCTCATGAGACGTACAGTTGACCCATAATTGGGACGTAACAGAACATATAACAGATGTCATTTGAAGCTAAGAATGCCACGAATACATTTCAGAAACATTGGACAACCATTCATTCATGCAGAAAATAATATAAATAGAAACAGATCATCGTATATCATTCAGAAAATACTTATAATTGAACATAACTTTACAAAGTTATTACTCACAGATGGCTCCGCTAGCAGATCAGATAATGCAGACAAATCAGATAGATCAGGCAAATGATAGTGCGTGACATACACAAACGCATAACATATACATATTGAAATACAATATTAATTCATTGATCATGCAATAACCCGACCCTCGTGCATGTTTCTGGTATACCTTCAGTCCCTTATTCTGTGCATTTAAATGCTTACTGTGAAACTTATGTGAAATTAAGTTTAATTAAGTGAATCCTATGATTATGGATGCATATCTATCTCATAGGAGAAAAACCTGTTACAATTAGAATGTTTGGACTAGAAATTGAGAGCCTTAGAGGCTTGATAATCTGAAATTGATTTTATATTTGAAGTCAGCATGATTTTTAGGTCTTAAAATGATTTTCTGTGAAATTTTGATTAGGAATGATTAAACTGATTGATTTTCGTCTTATTCACCTTATATATATATAAATATCAATGCTCTTTAACCATTTGACTTGGGAAGTTCATTTCATAAATATCTCTTGGGAGAGAATTAGAGAAGAAGAATAAGGAGAGTTCAACAAGGTAGGGAATTGAGACAAAAATTGTGAGGGTTTGTAGAGATTAAACCAAGGTATGTAAACTCCACCTTAAATTAAGCACTTTCTTGGGTTTGAGTGAGCATGCCCTTTCAATTGGGGGAGCTAGGGGTTATGTTGAAGTTTTGTAGGTGATGATTGTCTAATTGAAAGGTTATACTTACCATGTCACATCCTCCAACCCGCCCCTACAAGTTTGGACATGACCCGTTCGAAAACAAACATTTAACCTGTTGTATATAACATACGGGGCCTTATCGGAAGCATATAATAAGAAAATAAAGATACATATACTCTCCATTGAGCTACATCTACATGCCAGGATCTCACATGCATCATATGCACCATAGAAAATAGATAAAGTTCCAAACTATATCTCATAGCATCAATTATATACAAACATACATACAGTCCTAGCCCCATCATGGGCTTATACGAAAATCATTGAAGTTCTATACATTCAACCTTAAATGGGTAATCAAAGGTAAGCCAATATCTTAACAAACTTTACAAAAAATAAATGGCTTCGTGCAGTGCCTGGACCCACGAAGGTTGACAAAAGAAAACAGGTGTCAGGGCTAGGACTGACCACCTGGTTGGTTACCTACAGAAACAGACATAACACAGAGTGAGCCAAGCTCAGTATATAGTAGTACATAAAAAAAATAATGCTTGACTTGAAATAGAATACATCAGAGCATAAAAAGGTGCACACATAGTTGATCTAAATCTGTATTAATTTCATGACGGTCTTGGCTCATTCTTGAAACATGGTAGCTTGCAACATGATATCTTGAAACATGATGGCTATAAGCCCTTAAACGTAATGGTACAAAGCCCTTAGACATGGTGGCGTTAAGCCCTTGAACATAGTGGCACGAGGCCCTTGAATAAGTTGGCATTAAGCCCTTTGAGTAAGTTGGCATTAAGCCCTTGAACATGCTTGTATGAACTCAAGAGGTGTCTCACACGGACTCTAGAGGTGGCTCACATCGTAGCACTTAGTTCCGCGTAGCACTTTGTTTCATATTACAGTAACCGAATAACTTGGTTTCAGAGTCTTACTGAATGAATGTTTTTCATCTTTCCCATTTTTTTCTTTACATATTTTGAAACATAACATAGTTGCATTTTATGCATGAACATAATACTCATGACAATCTTTAGCTACATTTGAAGCATATAATGGTTACTACTACTCACAGTGTTGTAACGACGTGCTTGTTCCTCCCGAAGTGTGCCCTGCACACATTCAAACTTACATATTAGCTCATTTCCCATATCAAATTACTTTCTATTCCGCTTTGCTTCGAAGGAATTTATCGATATCGAAAAGGCATCAAATATACATTTCGATAACATTAGAGGGTCCTACACGTAAAATGGAGCAAGTCATACTTTTCAACATGTACCACACGTGCGGCTAGGATCCCCGCACGTGCAGCGGCTGGTCCCGCACGTGCCTTTTAGGCAGAATCAAAACTCCAATTTTGTTCTTCTCCCGCACGTGAAGCCACAACCCCCGCACGTGTGGCGATTCTGCATTTTCCCAATCCGAAATTCTGCAATATTTCAACCCTTGGTGTATATTTAAGGGGTTTAACTTGGGGCTTTTTATGGCTGATTCATGGTTCATTTGTGGTTCAAAAAGCATGTAAATCAAGGTACAACACACAACATATTGAACTCATGAACACAACTTAATTGACTTGGACAAGAACATGGCATAATTGAAGCTAATTAACATAATTTCATTCTTGAGGCTCTTAACTTCACACACACATGTATAGATATACAAAAACATGGAATACGCATGGGCAGATAACTTGAATTGGGTCCAAAATACACATATAGTAGAATTACCATGCCAAGTCTTCAACACACACACACACCCAAGATTTTGTACAACATCAAAAGCTTCCTATTTCAAAATTGAGGGAGAGGATTGGGTTAGGGAAATCCAACTTACCTTGGCTTCAATTTCTCTCTACTCTCCCTTGATCTTAGCCTTTCTTCCTTTTCTCCCAGGACATATGCTATATGAAGTGTCTAAGTCTTGAGACTTCTCATAGACATACATACATATATATATATATATATATATATAGACTGAATAAAGACGAAAATTAATCGTTTAAACATCTGAAATTGAAATTTCATAGAAACGCTTAACATTACTTAAAAATTATGCTGATCACATATATGAACTCAATTTCAGACAATTAAGCCCCTAAGGCTGCCAATTTCTGTTCAAACATTCTAATGCAACAGATACATTTCTTGTTGGACAGATAGGCACCCATAATTATGAAGTTCACTTAGCATTAAATTCTCATAGGGTTTCACAATAAGCATTCAGAAACACAAAATAGTGTCTGAAAATATATCAGAAAACATGCACGAGGGTCGGGTTATTACATACCATATGGTTGTCTTGGGAACTAATTTAAGTTATATGAAGAAATTGCACCTTGCTTCCTTGTTAATTTCATGTGGATACTCATCTATGTGTTTGGATTGTGTGATTAGATTGCTATATGCATATATATTGGTATGTGTATAAGTGAACCCAAAAATAATTAGAACTTTGGAAAGGATTGTGATTGGTTTGATTATGAACTCAAAGTGATTAAGGACCTAAGTAGATTTGTGATTAATTTTTGTGTGGTTTTGAGCCTTATGCTTGTGTTAAATTTATCTATTTTGAACCTTGCTATGTGTTTTCTAAGATGGGTTTTGTATGAATTTCGGATTGCCAAAACAGGGATACGGCTGCACGTGCGGAGGTCATGGCCGCACGTGAAGAAAAGAGGAAAAAAAATGGGATTGCATTCTACTTTCTGCTGCTCGTGCGGGGAAGGAGTACCGCACGTGCGGCCCATTTCCGTACGTGCGGGGGGGACTGCCGCACGTGCGGCCCATGCTGAAAAATTTTGTCCGCTCTGTTTTCTGTGTTTGATCCTCTGATATTATTAAAATAATTATTTGATAATCTTAGAATGGTTGTAAATTCATTCAAAGCGTAATGACTCAGAAAATGATTTAAAAGAAAAAGGAACTAATGTGTGAATTATATATGTGTGTAGGACACACTCCGGGAGGAACCATCGCCCCGCCACAGCACTGTGAGTAATAGTACTATAGATGTACATTTATTTACCGTTAATAATTATTGTTATTAACATTCTGATTTTCACAAGTAATGACGTTAACATGTATGTTGATTGGGAATCGGTGTGACCTTATGTAAACGTTAAAAGAATCTATGCACATCTGTATCACTCTGGAATTACTCTGCTCTGTTGATATCTGGGCTAGAGGCCATTCTGTAAACTCTGTTAGGCCTATGGCCAATCTGTAAATTCTGTTAGGCCTGAGGCCGTTTTGTATATCTCTGGGCTTAAAGCCACTCTGTTTAAAGACTGGGCCCAAGCCCGTTCTGGAAATAATTACAGAATCAAATTAACCATATGTCCTCTGCATTTATATACACATTGATATGCATTGTAATTCAGGTTGATCATGGAATTGTTTAGGTACTATTATTCATTGAGCCTGGCTCACTCTGTATTTTGTCTACTTCTATAGGTAATCAACTTGGAGGTCAGTCTTAACCCTTGATGCTCATCTCTCTTTTGTCAACTTCAATCTGTCCACGCACTTAGATGAAGCCTGTGCATTTTGTGGAGTTTTGCTAAGCTTTTGGCTTGTACTCTACTTGTCTGTATAAGGTTGAATGATGTATATAACCCTTACCCTCCAATGCTATTGTTATACGCCCAATCATGGGGCTGGGTCTGTGTATGTGTATGTACATAACTAATTCTCAGATGTATGTCACTGTGTGTTTGCCTACTTTATACGATGTTTATGATCCTGGCATATTAGTGGTAGCTCAATGGATATTATTTTATATTCGGAAATGCTTCCGTTCAGGCCCTATAGTGTACATGTCGTAATTAATGTCCGTTTCTGAAGTGTTCATGCCCAAACTTTTAGGGGCAGGTTTGGGGCGTGACAGATCAAACTTGATTTTTCTTGTCTTCTGTTTAAATAATCCGAAGGTGTTATTCTTTCTTTACTCAAATGAATCAGGTTCTCGTTTCACATATTCTTTCATTACCAAATTATTCTTTTATGAATAAATCAATTCCTTACTTGGCTTCTTAATCAAGTATTACTAAGTTAATGACTTATTCTTTAATCAACTAATTAATATTGATTGTTTGCTTATTAATCTTTATCGTGCCATAAATCATGTCTAGAATGTTTTGAAAAGAGATGAGAATAAAAATGTGAATTAAATGTAATTTTTCAAAATATGCTAAAAATAGGGTCTTCGCTCGAGCGGACCTTTGGTCACTCGAGCGGTCTGCAAAGCTTATAAAAATACTGGTTGGCCTTAATGTTCACTCGAGCGGTGACTTTTCCGCTCGAGCGGCCAGCAAATTTCTTGTGCTTTTAAAATCAACAAAATAATTTCCAAACACATTTTCAATACTTAAACTCTTACATGAACCAATTTAAACATGTGATTTTATTAATAAAGGTGAACCCATGACTAATTTTTCAATTTCTAATACAAAAATCTCTTGGATCATTAAGATTAAAACCAATAATTTCATGAATATAATAATTCCAACATTCTTCTTCTTTGTTTTATAAAACATAAATTAAAACTATAAAGCCCTTTCAAAATATTTACATGTAAGAAATTTAAATCAAAATCAACCTAATTTTTTATTCTCAAATATAAATTATAATTTATTTCCAAACTTGTTCAAATTTAGATTTAATTTATTTTCTCCATATCAAACCCAATCTCAAACCCACAAATTTTAAAACATGAATTAAACTTTCAAAACTCTTGAAAAATTCATAATGCATGTACAGTTGAAACTCAATTTAATGTTAAGACAACTAAATTCAAACCCAAAGTGATTAATTTCTAAGTTAATTTCCATAAATTGAACATAACTCAAATTTCTTATTTTCTTTTTAATTATATAAAATTGACTTCAAGCTCTTTCTATTTTCCTTCAAAACATGAAATTAAAGTCATATACTCCTTAGAGAATCATTTGCATGCATGAAACATTTATCAAAATCCAATCAATTTTACCTTATCAAGCTCAAATCATAATTAAACTCTTAATTTACACCAAAACTCAATCACAAACTTATAATCTTTAAATCATGAATTAATTTCTTAACCTACATTACATGCATAATTATGAATTAATTTCTTAACTTACATTACATGCGTGGATTAAAAATCTAATTATAAAATCAAAACTTTATCTAACATTCCAAATTTCCATAAACTTGATTCTCATAAAACATTTCCTTTTTCTTTTCAAATATGAACTTGAATTAGTTCAGATTTTTCATAATCCATGATGCATATTGTAATTAGAGTATTAATTTGCTCATGCATGTAACAATGAAGTTTATTTTCATGCAAGATCACAACATGAAACCCAAAGTAATTAATTCCTAAATTTATTCCATAACCATGAACCTAGATCCATTTTTACATCTTCTTGCTAATTTCTTTTAATCATATGATTTTGATTCCAATTTCATCTCTAATTTAAAGTGTAATATAAAGATTCTACACAAATTAAACATAACTTCCATACTTTAAGTTTTAATTTAAAAAAAAATTAGTTGAATCTCTTCGCTCTTCTTGTTCTTCCTTCAAATCCTTGAGCTCCCCTTTCAATTTCTCTTTTTCTCTTTTGCTTTCTTTGATCCAACAACTCTCTCTCTCTCTCTCTCTCTCTCTCTCTCTCTCGGTTTTTCTTCCCCTATTCCGTACTACTTCAACAATGAGGAATGGGTTCACTTCTCCCTTTTGAAATTAGTATAATATACACATGGATGCCTCTCTTGTTGACAACACATAGCACACTAGCACCCTCTTGTCAATCTCCAACGCAGCACTCACACATACACCACTAAATTTCTCAGTACACCCACATGAATTTCTCAGCACACCCTCACTTCATATACACCCCAATTTTAGATCCTTTCATAATTCAATTTATGGTTAAGATTAATTTAATTTAATAACACTTATTCTTAATGAGTCTTGATTAACATATAATTGGACATAGATGGGCCTATAGGAGCTTTTGGCCCATCACTTAGAACCCAATACATAATTCAAACACTAAAGCCCAACATTGCTGGAGGTCAACGTGGCATTAAGGACCAATGACTTCTAAACACGTGTCAAGAGAAGAACCAGCCACATAAGCAGACAAAGATCCTGTAAAGTTATTGCACCACACATCAACCATTAATGAGTTTCCCTGCAGCATTTATGGCGATAACCCCTCCCCGTCAGAACAAGAACGGCCTCACCATGAACAAGGCATGCTAGAACATAGACTTTCGGCCAACGTGACAGGTTGGAAGGGACAAGGAAATGATTAGCAGAGGATATAAGTAGGTTTCTAAGACAAGGAAAAGGTTAAGTTTTCTATCACCACCCCATCTCTACATTCCATCACTCTCACTTCTCTAACTTGTTCGTCGGAGGGTTCACTGGGGGACTCCCTGTTCCCCGTTGAACTCTTGTGCAGGTTTCTCTGTGGGCTCAACACCCGGGCAACGGTGTGGGAAGTGTGGATCAATCCGACCTGTTCTATCTGGAGCTCACAGTATCATCAGTTGGCACCATCTGTGGGAACCTTTTTACTCCGCGTGGCAACTGTGCTCATTGTCGCCGGGAACCCATTCCCGATAATCCTTACTTGCCACCCCCCAAGGTGGATGGTCACAACTAGATCCATGGCTTCTTAGCACAACGCTGCCGACCCCCGAGCCGACCATCCTAACCCAAACAACCCACCGTAGTATTTCACAGAACTCACCAACAGCATTAACCACCTGGCCGAGCAAAACCAAGCATTCATCAATGCTTTGCTTCAATGAGACCTTCCTATGCCTCCTCCACCACCTCAAGATATCCCTTCCAACTGAGAACGAGCCCCGGGCCATCCCTTCCAACAATCCCACCCATCCAACTTGGAGGGCTTGCGACTCCCTCCCCAGGATATGAACCTGCCACCTTGGGCCCCACATCTATCGGTCCAAACACCAGCTCCTGAGGGAGAGGCCAGTAGCGTCCAGCCTCCATTGCATTCCGGTGGTGACAACGTTCCTCTTTGGGATGAAGAACTCCGAGCCATGAAACTCCAGCTTCAAGGAGTCATGCAGAACATACAGAATAAACCTTCCACCACAGCCAACTCACCATTCGTTGTCTCCATTAGGGACAAACCCCTACCCCCTAAGTTCAAAATGCCCTCGTTCGACTCTTTCGACAGTACAACAGACCCGGTCGACCACTTGGAGACTTACAGGACCCTTATGATCCTCCATGCATCCCTGATGAGATCATGTGTCGGGCTTTCCCTGTGACACTTAAGGGGTCGGCTCGACTGTGGTTTAGTCAGCTGCCGACAGACTCTATCTCTACTTTTCAGCACCTAAGTGACTCCTTTCTCAGCTACTTCATTGGTGCCTAGTGCCAGCGGCGTCTGGCAATTCAACCCCTCAACATCTGTCAAACCGAGAGGGAGTCACTGCGTAGCTTCGTCACCCGCTTCAACACCGAAGCCTTGCAGGTGGCGAAAAACAACGACAAGGTCATTCTCATGGCTTTCATGGCCGGTTTACGATCATTTGATTTCCTTTTTTCCCTCTCCAAAAATCCTCCAACCTCCATGGCAACCCTCATCTCCAAAGTTCATAAATACATGAACACCGAAGATTCCCTAACCGCCCGACAAGATTCCACAACCAAAACCCCAACCCCCAGAGGGAAGAGAAAGTTCTCTAAAACCAGAACCACCCAGTACACACAGCAAACACCTCAGTATACTGACCGACCAGCTCGAGCCGACCGGTCGGCACCTACCCGACCGTCTGGCCGGTTCGAATGGTACACTCCCCTTAATTCCCCCATGGAACAAGTCTTGAACCAGATCTAAAGAGATTATCCCCTGAAATGGCCCCAACCAACGCGGTCTCCTCTCAACCGGCGAGACCAGTCCAAGTACTGCCGTTTCCGTTAGGACCACGACCACAATACCGAGGAGTGTGTAAACCTTAAAGACCAGGTCGAGAGTTTGATACGTTAGGGGTGTCTCAGTCGGTTTATGGTAGCCTGCCCTCTGCAACGGCCAAGAACTGAACCTACCAGAAACAACCACCGACACACCCCTCCTCGACAACTCGCACAACCTCACCAAGGCAATGATCGACCCCCACAACAACCCCAAGCACAAGGCAACCCTGCCCCCCCCGGTTGAAGAAATCAGAGTTATTGCCAGCGGGCTTGCATGTGGGGGACCATCCCGTTTGGCCCAACGAGCAGAACTTCGAAAAATCCAGCAAGGCTCCGATAAAAAAGTCGCGACGTTGGACCGCCCCTTCAAACACTCCAAGCAGTGGACGGAACCCATCACCTTTACAGAGGCCAATTGCACAGGCATCCGTTTCCCCTACGACGACCCCCTGGTCATCTCTGCTCTCCTGTCCAATTACAAAGTCAGACGGGTGCTTGTCGACAATGGTAGCTCTTCAGACATCATCTTTCTCAATGCCTATCGCTAGCTAAAGGTCGGAGAAGAAAGTTTGTCCCCCTTCTAAATCCCCCTGGTCGGTTTCACTGGGGATAAGGTGACCTCCATAGGCTTCATCGATCTCCCCATCACCATCGGAGAGTACCCACGACAGACCACTAAGTTGCTTACTTTCCTCGTCGTCGACTGTCCCTCGGCTTATAACATCATCCTCGGCCGCACTGCCCTTAACGCTTTTCAAGCTGTCATATCCACATACCATATGGTCGTGAAATTTCCTACTGACCTTGGAGTCGGCACCGTGAGGGGAGAGCAGATTGTGACCAGAGAATGCTATGTCGCTTCACTGAAAAAGGTCAAGCTCAAAGAGACTATGATCATCGAATGACTCAACGTCAGAGATGAAGACAAGTTAGTCAGAGGCGAACTAGTGGAAGAACTTGTTGAAGTCCTCATCGACCCTACCAACCCAACAAAAACAGCCAAGATTGGTAGCCAACTATCCCCCTAAGCCAAGGCTGACCTTACAACCCTCCTAACCAAGCACAATGACGTCTTTGCCTGGACCCATTTCGACATGCCGGGTGTCTATCCCTCTTTCATCACTCATCGTCTCAGCATCGAGCCCAATTTCTGACCTTTCCGCCAAAAGCAGCGTATCTTTCACCCGGAACGTAATGCTCTTATTGCTTCTGAGGTAGATAAGCTACTGGCGGCACAGTTTGTAAAAAACGTGGACTACCCTAGATGGCTGTCAAATGTGGTCCTGGTCCGTAAGAACAATGGTAAATGGCGACTCTGTGTTGACTACTCCGACCTTAATCGAGCTTGCCCCAAAGATAGTTATCCCATTCCTTGCATAGATCTGCTGGTCGATGCCACAGCCGGGCATCAAATGCTCAGTTTCATGGACGCCTTCTCTGGCTACAATCAAATTCTGATGCACCCGTCTAACCAGGAACACATCTCCTTCATCACTGACCGAGGAACCTACCACTATCGCGTCATGCCATTTGGGTTGAAAAATGCCAGAGCAACTTACCAACGGTTAGTCAACGCCGTTTTTCATCACCAGATAGGTCGGAACATGGAAGTGTACGTCAATGACATGCTTGTTAAGAGAAAACTCTCCTACGATCATCTGGCAGACTTGCGAGAGACCTTCGGCACCTTGCGAAAGTTTCAGATGAAACTGAATCCGGAGAAATGCACCTTCGGCGTTGGATCTGGAAACTTCTTGGGTTTCATGGTTAGTTAAAGGGGCATCAAGGCTAACCTCAAGAAGATCAAGGCCCTAATAAAAATGCAGTCACCTAGAATGGTTAAAGAGGCTCAAAGGCTTACGGGCAGAGTCGGCGCCCTCAACCGTTTTATTTCTTGCGCAATAGACAAGTGCCTCTCTTTTTTTAAAGTGCTTCGGCAGGCTTTTGAGTGGATAACCGAATCTGAAGAGGCCTTTCAAGAATTGAAGCAGTGCATGGCCAACCCCCCACTACTCTCTCAGGCGCTCACGGGTGAGCCCCTTTTTCTCTACTTAGCCGTATCGAACACCGCAGTCAGTGCGGCCCTCGTCAGGGAGGACGGGTCAGTCTAGCGTCTGGTTTATTACATCAGCCGAGCTCTCAGGGGAGTAGAACAGGACTACCCATTGCTAAAAAAAATAGCCCTAGCCTTGGTCATAGTCTCAAGACGACTCCGACCTTATTTCCAAGCCCACTCCATAGTGGTCCTTACTGACCAACCTTTGAAGAAGATAATGTAACAGCCAGAGTTGGTCGGTAGACTTATGCAATGGTTTGTCGAGCTCAGCCAATTTGAAATCTCCTACCGACCTCGAACAGTGATCAAAGGACAGGTTGTCGCCGATTTTATCTTGGAATTCACCAATCCCACTCCAACTACGACTCCCCCACCCCGGCAATTCAACACTGAGACCGAAGATCCCCACTCTTGGACCCTCAGCGTCGATGAATCATCCTGTAAACAAGGCAGTGGGGCTGGTCTCATCCTCACCACCCCCGAGGGTGGTTATTTCAAGTGTGCTCTCCGATTCTTGTTCGACGCTAGCAATAATGAGGCCGAATATAAGGCCTTGATAGCAGGTCTCTGCCTGGCTAGAGACATTAGTGTCAGCCATATTCAGGTTTTTAGCGATTCTCAACTGATCGTCGGGCTAATTACTGGGGAATTCGACGCAAAGCAGGGCACAATGCGAGCTTACAGGGATATTGCACTCCCCATTGTTCGCCTTTTCAACACTTTCCACATCAAACACATCCCTCGGTCAAAAAACTCCAAGGCAGATGAAATGACTCAATTAGCTTCGGCTGACCAGTCATACCTCCGCTGTGACGTCCGCCTTGAATACCTGGCCCACCCGGCTATTTCGCCAAACCAGCAGGAGGTCCACTTCCTCCAAAATGAACCTATCCCATGGGAGGCAGACATCCTTCTGTTTTTGACAAGAGGGGAATTGCCAGACGATAAACTGCAGGCCGCCAAAGTCTGGGCCCGGTCATCCAATTACATTCTCATCAGTGGCCTCCTCTACAAACGCGGATTTTCACGACCATACCTCAGATGCCTCAATTCGACTCAAGCGACCTATGTGATGAGGGAGGTCCATGAGGGCGTATGTGGTAATCATTTGGGTGCCAGGTCACTAGCCCACAAAATACTTCGCACTGGTTACTTCTGGCCTACTCTCCACCACGATGCCACTGAATTCGTGCTTAAGTGTGATAAATGCCAGCGCTTTGCCAACATCCCCCATGCTTCTCCTACAGAACTGATCACACTTTGCAGTCCCTATTCATTCGCCAAATGGGGGATCGACTTAGTTGGCCCATTGCCCATCGGAAGGGGCCAAACCAGGTTTGCAATCGTCGCCATCGATTACTTCACTAAATGGGTGGAGGCAGAACTCCTTGCCACAATCACTGAACGGAACACCACCAGATTCATCTAGCAGTTGATCGTATGCCGATTCGGAATCCCCCAAGCCATCGTCTCAGACAACGGCAAGCAATTTGACAATGCCAAGTTCAGGAAATTCTGTGCAGAGCTTCGAATTCAGCCATGCTTCTCTTCCCCAGGTCATCCCCAAGCCAATGGCCAAGTTGAGGTTGCCAACCGTTCTCTCATGAAGATCATTAAAACTAAGTTGGAAGCGGCTAAGGAACTTTGGGCTGAGGAATTACCAAACGTACTCTGGGCCTACCGCATTACCGCTCGAACCCCCACTGGGGAGACCCCCTTTTGCTTAACATACGGCGCTGAGGCGGTCATCCTAGTGGAAATCAGCCTACCAACGCTGTGGGTTTTGCACCTGAATCCAAAACTAACTGAAGAATTGCGTCAGGCTGACTTAGACCTGATTGAAGAACTACGTGAGACCACTACTGTCAGACGGGCCTCATATCAACAGAAAATGAGAACACACTACAATCACAAAGTTCGACCGAGGGAGTTGGTTGTTGGGGACCTAATTTAC
Source organism: Camellia sinensis (assembly GCF_055761805.1). Lineage (NCBI taxonomy): Eukaryota > Viridiplantae > Streptophyta > Magnoliopsida > Ericales > Theaceae > Camellia > Camellia sinensis. The sequence continues at coordinate 24,911,634 of NC_138966.1, forward strand.
GCGAAGCAACTCTTGCTACCAAAAATCCTGCCGAGGGCAAGCTGGCCGCCAAATGGGAAGGACCTTACGTTGCTAAGGCCAGACCTCATCCGGGCACTTACCGACTCTAGGATATGGAAGGCCGAGATCTCCCCCACCCATGGAACGCCGAGCACTTGAAGTGTTATTTCCAGTAAAATGCCATGTCCTATTTTTGTATTGATCAATTGCTGTATGTTCTTTTTAACAATCTACACATTTGATTGTTTTTGTCCTCTTCACGCATGGTGTAAATTTGTGATCAATAGGTTACGCCTTAAATGACAATTTGACAACCTCCGTTATCTGTGTTGTGTTCCAATAACGACTTGATTAAACTAAGTTACTTGCAGCCTCAGCCAGACTGACTTAATTAAAGCCTCGGCCAGAACGAGGGCTCAGCCAAACTGAGTTAATTAAAGTCTCAGCCAGACTGAGTTAATTAAAGCCTCAGCCAGACTGTGCGTGAAAGGCTCAGCCAGACTGTGTTAATTAAAGCTCCAACCAGACTGAGCACGAATGAAGAGTTCGGCTGGTCCATTTTCGTAATTTCTTGTTTACAACGTGGCTGCCATATTTACTTAAAATCCAGGTCCATGCTACGACATCTTTTGACATTCTTTACATTTTTAATTCAGTTCAAATCCAAGTCCATAGTCGTCCAGGCCAATCTTTCGTTTCTAACACGTTTCTAACACTTTTAACATTTTCATGTATACCTATTTTTAACCTTTTTTGCATCATGATTTTCTCACAAGTTGGGCTGGCTTCCCATTTCTACACTTCTTACATCACTATCTACTAGCAAGTATCACAATTCGTGCACAAGTCTTACTTTCACACCTATTTGTCATTAAATTCTGCTCTACCATTTCCATTATTTTCAAATCTACAACTCACGAGAAATAACAACAATAGTATGACAAAGGAAAATTAGTTATTTTATTTACAAACTTACAGTTACACACGATTCACTGCAGAAATTACACATAATCAAAAATAAACACAACACACAAACACAAAATTTGTACATAGATCACTCTTCTTCACTAGAGGCCAGATCTTCCTCCTTAATCCCCTCGTCCAAGGGGGTCTGGGTAACGTCGTCTTTGTCTATCCTTACGTGGCTGAAGTCCACGTTGGGGAACAACTCTTTCGCTTTATGTTTAAAGGTCTTCCAGCCGCTGTCCCAGAACTCAGCCATCTCATGCTTGTAGAAGTCTGACCACTGGAAGCTCTGGATCACTTCCTCTTTACTCCTACTTCCAGCGGCCGCTCCCGACGGCCCAGCCCCTCCATCCCCTTCCCTCGCCAAACTCCTGGTGATCTGGAATTTGGCAGACTTTTTGAATTGCTCCATCGCCGCCTTGCACAGGTCGGGGTACGCCGCTCTCTCAGACGCCAGTCTGGCCCTTTCCTCTGCCAGAGCCTTCTTCAACTCAGCGATCCGCTAATCTGCTTCTTCCTTTTCCTTCATCGAATGAGCGCGCAGATCCTCATTATTGGTCATTGCCTCTTCCCACCTCTCATTGGCGGTGGTGCAGGCTTGTTGAACCAACTCTAGTTGTTTTTTCTCGCCCACCAGCTCGTACTCCAATGATACCACCTTTCGGCATTCCGTTTCCAGCTCTGACTTGGTCGCGAGGAGCTCAGCACTAGCACGCTCTGCCGAATAGCCCTGCACCATCGCCAGCACTTCCACCTGCTTTGCCTTCTGGGCATACTCCAGCCCCCTAGAACACGCACTCCGCGCGGCTTTCCTCCAACCCCCAGTCTCCACCCTTAGACTTTCCAGCTGCACCTTCACCTCCTCTAGCTGGGTCTTCAGTGGCTCTACCTCCCCTTTTGTATGTGCCGCTTTGCTCAGCAAGGTCCCTGCCAAAGTCGTCGCCTCCATCTGGGCCGAGCAAAGTCCCCTTAATAGTTCGACCTCTGTAAAACTTGCCATTGAGCGCACGGCCGCGTCCTCCACTACTCCCATGAGCCGGTCTGCTGCAGTCCTGGCTTCGCCTCCTCCCACTAATCGACCGGACAATGCTCGCACATGGTATATGGCTGTTTTCAACCGGGCCTCCCCTCCTTTTCCTTGAGGCACAGCACCTCCCTTGGGCGGTTGCTTCGTCTCCTGTTCGGACCCAGTCGCGCCACCCTCCACTTGTGTGCTAGGTCCCATGGCATCCTCCACCCCCTTCATTGTTTCCTCCAACTCCACCTCCGGGGTCACCTCTGGGGCCATTCCCTCCTTCATCCTTTTCAACACTGGCCCTTCCTCCTCTTTCTCTGCCCTCTTCTTCTTCTTCTTCTTCTTTAACACAACCTCCATCTCCTTTTTGCTTTTTTCCTTCAGTGGATCCATTAGAGGCGGTAGTGGCTCAAAACCGCCCAAGTCCTTATCCTTCAACGGCATGGGGCACGGTCGGATTCGCTCCCTCATAACTGGTTTAGGCGGACGGTCTAACTGTGACTCTTTGTATTTATCAGCCCTGACGAAGGTCGTTCTATCGTCCGCCTCTTGCTTCTTTCTCCTCGCCTCCAATTCAGTCGACGCAAGGTCCCCGTCGGTCTGCTGCGGTCCTAACCTCGAGGCAAACAAGGCTGAGGGCTGAACAAGGTCGTTCCACTTGGCGCCCTCCTTCTCCCTCCACGCCTTCACCTTTTTCACCCTCTCATCTGCCTCTCCCTCCAACCTTGGCTCCACTGACTTGGTCGGAAACTTCCACACTGTGCGCACTCCCACTCCTCCATTTGCTAACACGTAAAACCACCGTGGCCTCCAGCCCTTCACTAACGATGGCAAACCCACCACCAGGCCCTTACCTACCGCCGCCTGTAAAGTCACCCAAGTTTCTTGTTGGCCCGAAGCCTTATAGCAAGCAAAAAACTCATCCACTGTCATCGCAGCTCCCTCGTTCGCCCGCGGCCACGCACTCGCTCAGGCCATTAATATTTTCCACGCATTAGGCATCAGTTGACCCGGCGCCACCCCCAGTCGGTTTAGCACATCCACTACTGTCTGTGGGAGCGGCAACCTTAACCCCCCCTTTAACGCCTCTTTATAAAGGACAAACTCCGTCGGTCAAACGTCGGATGGCCTCTCTTTCGATGTCGACAATTTTAACTCTATCTCCGCGGGAATCTGATATTTCTCATGCACCTCCTCCAACTCCTCCACTGTAAACGCCGATTTGTCGGCCTTCGTGTGCCAATGGTTCGGTTCTACTTGACTAATTGGTTTCACAGCCGCTATCAGCGTGGATGGACGGGGTTGCCCCGCGGGCTCCGCCTCACTTCCTGCCCGCTTCTCCGCCCTGTATTGCACCGCGAACTCCACTGCATCGTCGTCCCCCAATGAATCTAGTCTCATGGTTGGCACTTTATCACGAGCCATCTCTCCTATGTGTCTGCGTATAGCTTTAGACGCTGGCACAAGGAAGTTTGCAAAGTGTTGTAGAGGAGTATCACTCGAAACAAATGAGTTTACTTCTGGGATGTATTGGTTTTGTGCAAAAAGGTAGGTAAAGCGAATAACCCCAAGCACCCACAGTTTGCCTATATTCCAAGGGTCACGATTAAATCTCGCCAGTTTGAAAATTTTGAAATTTTTTTTCAAACCCGCCTTTTCACTGTCTTATATTACCGTGTCTCTTCACTTCTTACTAACGCGTCACCTCCCCCATTAAAGAATTATGCCACGTGTACGACCACGATCCACTGCGCCCTCCCCCTACCCTGTCCCTTCCCCTTCATATCACTACGTGCCCCGCCGCTTCTCGAGCCCCACGCATCGCCACTTCTCCTTTTTGCTCGGTCACCCTTAATGGTCGGCCCTCCTCTCAGTCGGCCTTCACGCTCGATTACCATTAACGGTCGACCCTCCTCTCAGTCGGCCTTCACACTTGGTCACCCTTCGTGGTCGGCCCTCCTCCCAATCGACCTTCTCGCTCGGTCACCCCTTGCAGTCGGTCCTCCTCGTAGTTAACCTTCTCGCTTGGTCCCCCTTCGCGGTCGACCCAATTCCCCGACGGTCTTCTCTCCGACGACCTCTCACAACCCTTGTTTTCTTCCTTATTCCCTTCGTTGGACTAAAGCTGCACTTAGAAATGGGGTACTACTAACATAGGTAGGTTTATAGGAACTTTTGGCCCATCACTTAGAACCCAATACATAATTCAAACACTAAAGCCCAACATTGCTGGAGGTCAACGTGGCATTAAGGACCAATGACTTCTAAACACGTGTCAAGAGAAGAACCAGCCACATAAGCAGACAAAGTTCCAGCAAAGTTATTGGACCACACATCAGCCATTAATGAGTTTCCCTGTAGTATTTATGGCGATAACCCCTCCCCGTCAGAACAAGAACGGCCTCACCATGAACAAGGCAGGCTAGAACATAGACTTTCGGCCAACGTGACAGGTTGGAACGGACAAGGAAATGATTAGCAGAGGATATAAGCAGGTTTCTAAGACAAGGAAAATGTTAAGTTTTCTATCACCACCCCATCTCTACATTCCATCATTCTCACTTCTCTATCTTGAACGTTGAAGGGTTCACAGGGGGACTCCTCGTTCCCCGTTGAACTCTTGTGCAGGTTTCTCTGTGGGCTCAACACTTGGGCAACGGTGTGGGAAGCGTGGATCAATCCGACCTGTTCCATCTGGAGCTCGCAGTATCATCATAATTAAATTAACCATAACTAATCATAAATCTCTCATAATTTAATTAATCTAATTTGACTTCCATTAGAGCCCAATTAATTATATTTAAATTTATCAGTCTGAATTAGATTTTTAATCAAACTCCCAAAAGGCTCTAAACATTAAATTAAACTTATTTCCGTCATCAATTTTGGTTCCTCAAATCATTAAGGTCTTTAATTTCGGATTAAATTTCAAAATCTTCGTCAATAAATTACATGTTCAATTGAATACCTCACAACTAAATTTAATTCATAAAAACCTTAATTCCCAATTCTCAGAACTTAATTAACTCCAATTCGGACCCAATTAATCAAGTCTCAATTACACAAATCTGTATCGAATATTTAATTAAACTCCCATATAGTCTGATACTCGAAATTAAAATAATTAAATTCACCATTTGTACTTTCTTGAGCCATTTAGGCTTTCAATTTATAATTTCAAAATTAATCCTCAATAGAATCATATATGAATCAATCTCCATAATTTTTGTAAATCCTAGATTAAATTAGAATAATTGGCAATTAAATTTCAAGTCTCCTTAATTAATTAAGTGCTAATCATTATACATGATGGAGTCATTACACAAACACATGTATAAACTAAGCCCAACACAACTTAGCCCAAAGCTCAAGACTAAGTCAAAGTCTAAGACTAAACTCAGTATATGTACAAGTACAAGTCTAGGCTCAGCCCAAGCCAAGATTAAGTCCAAATTTAAACCCAACTTTATGAGACAATTCTCATTCACAACTCTATGGTTTCGACTCATTATTTTTATATTGCAATCTTTTCACTTAGCATAATACAAAACCACTTAGATCTACCTCAGCCAACAGTTGGATTCCACTTTAATTTCGAATTAAAGTTGTCAAAAAACTATTATTTTTTAACAAATTCAGTACATTTTTCATATTTTTATGTATTTATTAATTTTTAAAAATATTTTTTCACAAATATTTTACTATTTAAATATATCAAAGTAAAGTGCATCTAAAAAATGAAAAAATTATTTGAAATTTTAAAAATATCACTAAAAACAAAATAAAAAATATTAAAAATAAAAACTTTAATTTTCAAAAAAATTAAATTCAAAAAACTGAATGGTTTTTGATCTCTTTCATCCTTATCTCGACAGCTTCAGTCCTATTATTTATAAGAGCTTTATTACGATCCAACGGTATTGAAACGTCCATTCCAAGAGTTTCCTCAACGACATCGGCCTTGTTATTCGTAAGAGCATTGCTGAGATCCAATGGTTGTAGAGAGCCCATCACAAAACTCTTCTTTACAACTACTTTGAAATCAATAACAATCGCAATTGAATTCATGTGGCTGACCTTACCCGATCTGAATCCGGACCCGGATCTGGACCCATATGATGAGAAGTGGAAAATTTGGCCACATGGGTTTTGAAGGGCCGTCTCATTCGCAATGCACAATTGTTGATGGACCATATAGTGAATTTGAGGGGGATTCTATTTATACCCAATAATAACTTAGTATACGTTATTTAAATTTAAAAATTTAATTTTATTATATGTTAATATAGATTTATTAATAAAGATAATACACATTAAATTAGAGGTGATTATTTACTAGGCTGGGCCAGGTTCGGGTTTGGCCAACACTAACTAATAAGGGGCTTTGTATCTAACCAAGCCCGCCGGCCCCGAACATCGGGCCTATATAATCAATCCAAAGCTAACCCTAAATAAATTATATTTCCCAAACCTGTCCATCAGACCATATACATAAGTTTTTTAAAAAAAAAAAAAAAAAATTAAATGTCATTGTACGTTTGTTTGTTTGTTATTTTTTATTTTTAATTTTAAATAGACAAGGCCTATAAACCAACTTACCATTGAAGATTTAATATCATATTAATTAAAACATAACAAAATTTTTTAAACCATACACCCTCTTAATTCCAAAAGTTCAAAATTTTTTAAACCAAACGGTTAGTAATGCATTAAACCAAATATATATATTTTAAATGTCTTTAGTAAAACTGTGATCACTTAAACATCTTACAAATCATATGGCCAACAATATGGCCAACAATAAAAGGGTATATATATTTTTAAAATATCATATAAATTAATTATTTAATTTAATTAAATACGTAATGGGTGGGCCAAAAAATATAATTCCCAAACCCAACTCATTTATTAACTAGGCTGAAAATATCAATCCAGTCCAGTCCTATGGGCTAAAATAATATTCCCAAGCCCTACAAAAATAGGACTAGGCTGGGTGGGCCAGCGGCCGATGTTCACCCCTACATTAAATCCTAAAATAAAATATATATTTTTACGCATGATACACCTTAATCATTTATACGTATTTTTTTATATTCAAGTCTCTTTATGTTCTTTCATAAGTTTTAATTATTTTCTCTTCATTTTTTTCTTCACTCCAAAACTCCCATCCACCACACCAAAACTCACCATTATTATTAACATCATTGTTTGTGTGTGTGTGTGTTGTTACGTGCAAATAGAAACAAGTTTGAATAAAATCAAATAGTGGATGAGAATAATAATCAAAAGTATTTTTTGAAGCAATCTATCAAAGAGAAGGCAAGTATTTACATAAATATCAAAATACAATTATTGATTTCTATGTTTTTTTTTTTACGTAAAACATATATTCAACTTGTTTTATGTTAACATTGTTTGGTCTTTCAGAACCGAACTAAGTTGTTTTGTTCGACAGGGTACTACCGAACAAAACAACATTGTTTGACTCTGAAAGGCCAAGCAAAGTGACTTGGTTCAGCCTTTTAGAGCAGAACAAAATAAATAAAAAATTTCAATAATTTGTTGTTTAAAAAAAAAATTCTTTGTTGTTTCAGGCCCATCACAAATTTTAAATAAACATTATTTAAAGAAAAGTGAATTTATAAACGTATTCAAGTTATAAATACTTTTCCGAAAGGACTTGGAGGATGAAAATTTCTGTAACATGGAGAAATAATTTTTCTAAAAAAATGGGATAGAATCTGTCGAGCTTTAGTAAAACAACAATTTCTCATTTGATACTTATCGATTTTTAATAAGATCAGCGTCAAAATAAAAGGTAACACATTTATCTGACTTTTTCAAGTGGTCATGCCCAAAATTCATTTTGTAAAGAAAACGGTGTAGGTTTAAAGTCGCTATTGCTGCTGTGTTACAGATTGCATTTAGGAAAAATATTTATTTTGGTAATGAAATGGCATCCAAAGATGTTACAAAAATTCACACATGTATAGAACACCCGTATCTACTCCCAGTAAAAATAGATTTACAACGGAAGTTATTTTTAATTTATTTAAGCCTTTGCAACCGATAAAAAAAAAATCTGCAACAGTGCTGAAAATGAATTTTAAATAAAAAGGAACCAACCTTACCCAATTACACTCACATGCAAGATTATTTCAAAACAATGAAAGGTATTTGTTGGCTGTATAATTTGTAAAAACTAATCACAATTTAACATGAGACATGGAAAGGGCAATTTGGGAAATTAAATACAAATTGCTAACCAAAGTCAAACACATGGCAGTTCGTATTGGTAATAATGGATCTGCGTAGCACTGGAACAATCGAAGGGTACAAAATGATGTGGCCTAACGGTTACTCACAAAGTTTAAATTCAAAATCAGGAAGGAAGCCTAACAGCAAGAGTGGCGTAGTGGGACTAACTGTGAGAGAGTATGTTCAGCAATTATAGGAGGATATTTCGACGGTTGGAAGCCCATTTCGACGGTTATCATTGAAGAGTATAAATAGCAAAGAAGGCCCTAGAATGAAGCCCCAGACTTAGATAAAAAAACCAGTTTATTTACTTCGTTTTTTCTTCCAGTTTTTTCAGTTCTTTACGTTTTTGCACTTCAATTCCTGTACTGCATTTCATTTCCTAGGAGTAGTTTCAAATAACTTGTTGCTGTAAACATCTACGAGACTGGGTCAGATCATTGTAAGTTTTCATTTTACTTAATGAAATTTAGATTCTGAAATTGTTCTTCACTTGTTGTTATTTACTAAATTCTCCTAAACAAGCCACCAGTAGAGGCCCTCTTCATTGAGGATAAGGGAACTATAACATAATCATCTGATAATTGGTTGGCAATTAATATTCTGTAAGAACTAATTGATCCTTGCTGGCACGCTTAAAATTACATTATTTACCTTCGAAAGCCAAAAAACTAATATATATTTTTGGCACGCCCAGTGGGACCCTAAAATGGCTAGACGTAGGAGACAAAGAGAAAATGAGCACCTGGAAGAAGGTGTGGAGGGAGAAGTAGAAGTACTTGATCTAGAGGATAATGTGATAACACATCCTGTGGAAGCATCAGAACCCATGGTTGAATAAACCAGCACCTTAGAACATGCACCATCCATTGTTTCGTCTACCCAGCCAATGAATCCATGAGGAGGCTTGGTAGATACCATGGGACAACAGTTAATGTATACAATGGAAAGATGGATAACATCCTTCAAGGATCGCATGAATTCCCATCAACTAACTATCACAAGGCATATGGAGGAAAACTTAAATGGTCTTTAGCAAAGATTGACTAGAGATAAACAGCCTATGCAAAGTAGTTGACATACTAATGGTCAGACTAGTAATCAAAATTATGAAAGACCATCACTTATACCTCAGTCATGGTGTGAGCCTCTTTCGAGGCCTGTGGTAAATCGAAATGTCTCATTACCTAACAGCGAAGCCATACAAATTGGTGGATCTGGGCCAACACAAAAGAATGACATGAGAATGTTTCCAAATCCCATGTTCGAAGCCATGCCTAGCAAAAGAGGGTTCACTAATCCCCTGTCCGAATTCACACCCGGGGGGTTGGAAAGGTTTCCTATGGCTGGGAGAGAAACAACACTTGTTCCTTCTATTACAACACCTTTTGCAGGTCCTTTCGTAGGACAGGCTCAAAGAGGTCAACCATATCCTCAACAGTAGCAAGTACCACATGGACAGCCAGCCCCAAATATACCTCCCTATGGACCAAGAGGACCTCACGCACATGGGTTTCCTCCAAACCCTGTGTTTGGTCCTTTAGTAGTAGTCCAACAAGCACAAAATATGGTTCTTAGGGACCAAGTTATTGATATTGTCAGAGAAATGTGTAGACCTATGGCTCAGGGGGTTCAGACTCCTGTGTATAGGAAGCCATACCCAGAATGGGTAGATAGGGTGCATGAATACCCAAGGGGGTTTAGAATACTAGTCTTTGCTCTCTTTTATGGAAATGGAAATCAGTCAACAGTAGAACACATTGTCAGGTTCGCAGGCCAATGTGGTGAATTTACCAATAATGATTATATGAAGTTAAGACTCTTTCCAAATTCTTTAATTGGGGCAGCCTTTGTGTGGTATATTAACCTTACACCTGATTCTATCCAAACTTAGTAGCAAATGGAGGAGGCATTTCATGCCCAATTCTTCCAAATAGAGCCTGAAGTTTCCATGGCAGATTTGGCAAGATTGAGCCAAAGGTCTGATGAGAAGGCTGTTCAATTTATTGCTAGATTCAAAAGGGCATGAAACAAGTGTAGGGTCATTCTACCAGAGTTTGAATTTGTGAGATTGGCTCAAAATGGTTTAGAGTTTAGGCTTCGAAAGAAGTTCGATTCAACTGAGTTCCGAGACTTAGTGGAATTAACCTATAAAGTGTCTAGATATGAATCTTTACTTGAGGAAGAATATGATCGAAGTAATGCATCATATAAGACTTATTATAGGGACCCTAATTATGAAATTGATGCAGCAGAGATCGTAGGGAAAGAGCCTATGACCTGTGAGGCGTTAATTCATAAGGACATTACAATAGACTAACAATTTAAAAAGAAAGACCTTCATAAGAAGTGTTCTTTTGATTTAACAAAAGCAGATGACATTTTTGATCATTTGCTTGTAGCAAATTTCCTAAAGTTACCAAAGGGAGTTAAGATCCCTACCCCAGAAGAACTTAAAGGGAAAATGTACTATAAATGGCACAATTTTTGGTCTCATTTAACTAAAAATTGTATTGTTTTTCAGGACATGATCCAAGAATAGATTTGAAATGAGAGTTTAAAGTTCCCAGCCAAAGTAGAGAAAGCTATGGGGATTGACACTAACTCATTCCCAGAGAGTGGGGAAGTTTTAACCAATGTTGGCGTACCAGATTTTCAAAACCTATCGTTGAAGGAATTGGAGGAGGTTAATGTGCAGATGCATGTTGCCAGCCAGACTGCTTTCAAGAAAGATATCAAAAGTTCACTAGCAAATGGACAGAGCTTTGTGGACCAAAAGGATGACTCTAATGAGGAGGCACTAGATGATGACTCTCTAGAGGCAGCTGTCATGCAATGGATGTGTCCCAGATACATGTTAAGTTACAAATGGTTGAAAGGGCTCCTAATTGATGGTAAACAATATTACAAGGATGTACAGAGATGCTTTAAGCCAACCAATACCTACAACAAGAGGCCATACCCAACTGGTCCCAAACAACAACCATTTTTGGCTGGACCACCAGCCACTAGAATGCATTCCAAGGGTAAGAGACCTCTGCATGAGTTCAGACCACCCAATTATTACAGGATAGAAGACAATTATCCTGAGAGAATGCCTGAATTGGGCCCAAGTCAAGGAATCAGAGCCAGTAATTCGCCTCCAAAGTCAACTTCGAGTAAGATGCAAGGCAATTACCCTGAAAGAAGGCCTGAATTAAGCTTAAGACAGGGTTCCAGAGCCAATGAATGGCCTCAAAAGTTAGCTTCGAAGGTGGTTTCAAAGACTGGGAAAGCAAGTTCAGCAAATCAATTAGTGAGTTCATGGGTACCGGGGGTGCTAGATTGGTTTGTCATGCAGAACAAGCCTAAGGAAATACCTGCACAGAGAAGTGTCTTTGCGGACCAGGGTAGAATGATTAAACCTCCATTGGTGGCTCCAAATAATTGGATATTACTCAAGCACCCAAAAATAAAGGAACCAGATATGGTTCCAGTTATCTCTAGGTCTCAAAAGAGAAAGATCCAGCGAAGGTACACCATGTACCAAAAAGATCTGAAGGAAAGCGGTGAGAGTTCTTCATTAGCCCAGTCAAAAGGCCAGACAGAGGAGAAAGAAAATCCAAAATTGGCTCATCAGAACAAAAGAAGTATTAACAGAGAGCAATTGGGTAAGGTTCATATTGAAATGAAAGCCAAGGAAAGATCCAGCTTAGCAGGTCTTGAAAAGGCCTTGATGGAAAGGGACAGTGAAACAGAAGGGAAAGATGAACTAGGCCAAAGGAAAGAAATGGTTGGAAATGAGATGTTTGAAGCCTTCATGGCTGAATAGGCCTTTTTGGTGAAAAAGCCAACAGGAGCAGATCACAAACGAGTTGATTCGAAGGAAGTCACTTGTACTGAGGTACTAGAGTGCAGCATGGAGGATGCTTCTAAAATTACTGAGCTAGTTACTTTGGAAAAGAAACAAGTGCAGCCAGCAGTTCAGTTTGGCTAATTTCCTCTAGTGTCAGTACACATGGTATATATATTGCCACATGAGTTCCAGGTAGAAGATGGAGACCAAGAAGGTTAGGAAGCTGACCCTATTCCAATTTCTAGTGAAGATTCACAGGTTAGCATGATTCAAGATGAGTCTGAAGTGGCTACACCAATGGAGACTAAAGATGAAAGTGAGGAGGTGAGTATTAATCTATTATATCCCTTCGAGTATCCTACAACATCTATGACGCAACACGTTAAGCCCTTGTATATCAAGGCTTATTTTGATGGGATACAAATGAACAGGGTGTTAGTGGATAATAGGGCAGCAATGAACCTATTTTCGATGTCCTTCTTGAAGAAATTGGGAAAAAGAAATCCCAGATTAATCCCAACCAGCACAACCATTGTTGGTTTCGCTGGGGATAATCAGATGGCTCAGGGTATCCTGTCTATCAACCTAAGTGTGGGAACTAGAGATTATATGACAGCATTCTTTGTTATATATAGTAATGCTAAGTATAATGCTTTACTTGGCAGGGATTGGATCTACACTAACAAATGTGTGCCTTCCTCTCTACATCAGAAGATAATGATGACCCTATGCAATGGAGAGACAGAGGAGATCAATGCAGACCCTTAACCCTTTATCGTTTGTGCTGACTTTACAGAGGCCAAGTTGTATACTGAAGGAGTGACACCACTCAGTATATTGAGAAAACCTGATGGATTAGCTGAAGTGACGGCTGATGCGGAAGTAGCACACTTGAAGCACTTAGTGCAGGAGAGTATTGATGAAGAATTCGTCATCAAGGATGACAATGATGCATGGTTTTAGATAAGAAGATGAGACCTAAGAAGCCAGACCCTTGGCTTTAGTTAAGTTTTCAATATTGGACATAAAATCAATAGTCCAGAAGGTTCGAGAACAAGAGAGGGAAGCCATGGTAGTTGGCTGTAAGCAGGAGCAACAACAAGTCAGGCCTTTGACCTTTGATAAGTACTGTGCATTGTACATCGAAACAAAAGTCTAGGAAATACAATAAGAAGAATCCTTATGGACAGATTTCGTCTATGAGGAAGAAGGAAAAGATGTTAAACCAGAGAAAGTCAGAACAGAACAAAACAAATAAGTTGCTTCGAAGGCAGAAGAAGTCAAAAGAGAAGCATTAGTAAGTGCTCAAGTACAAGACCCCTTGGAAGAAGTCAATTTAGGGGAAGGTTCTATACAGCAACCCACTTATATTAGTGCTTGGTTAAGTTCTCTTGACAGGAACCAGTTATTGGTAGTCCTAAAGAAATATAAGGATTGTTTTGCGTGGTCTTATAATGAATTGCCTGGATTGGATATGTCATTAATGGAATATAGGCTTCCTATGAAGCCTAACTTCAAACCACACAAACAAAAACCAAGACGGATGAGCCCTGAAGTGGTTTAGAAAGTGAAGGAGGAAATTCTCCGACTCCTTAAAGCAGGCTTCATTAGAATAGCCAGGTATGTTGAATGGTTGTCAAACATTGTGCCTATAGTTAAAAAGAATGACAAGATGAGGGTATGCATCGATTTTAGAAATATGAATTTGGCAACTCTAAAAGATAAATACCCCATGCCTATAATGGATATATTAGTAGATAGTTCAGCAGGGCACATGACTTTGTCTATGATGGATGGGCATTCCGGTTATAACTAGATATGCATTACAGAGGAGGATGTCCACAAGACAACATTCAGGTGTCCTGGGAATATTGGCACCTTCGAATGGGTAAAAACGCCATTTGGTCTAAAGAATGCTGGGGAAACATATTAGAGGGCAATGAATACTATGTTTCATGATCTTATTAGAGGATACCTAGAGTGTTACATTGATGATATTGTTGTAAAGTCCCAATCCATGGAGGAGCACTTGGTTCACTTGGTAATAGCTTTCGAAAGAATGAGAAAGTTCAAGTTAAAGCTTAATCCTCTCAAATGTGCTTTTGGTGTATCAGCTGGAAACTTCTTAGGGTATGTAGTGCACAAGAAGGGAATATAGATTGATCAGAATAAAGCCAAAGCCATCATTGAGGGCAAGCCTCCATCAAGTAAGAAAGAAGTACAAAAGTTCCTTGGTTAGGTTAATTTTCTTTAAAGATTTATATCTAACACTGCAGGGAAAACTAAAGTATTTTCGTCTTTATTAAAGTTGAAAGATGAAGAGGAGTTTGTGTGGACAGCAGAGCATCAAACTACTTTCGAAGGAATTAAAGCCTACTTAACCAAGCCTTCAGTGCTGATGCCACCAAAAAGCGACAAGCCTTTGAAGTTATACATTGTTGCAACAGAAGATTCATTGGGAGTTTTCCTAGCCTAGGACAATGAAGAAGGCAAGGAGCAAGCAGTTTATTACCTTAATAGATTTTTAAATTCTTGTGAATGTAAATACTCAGTTGTAGAAAAGATGTGCCTTGCATTGTACTTTGCAGAAATGAAATTAAGATATTATCTTTTGCCTACTGTTGTCTCGGTAATTGCAATCACAAACTTGGTTAAGTATATGTCATCTAGACCAATGTTGAGAGGAAGAATTGACAAATGGATATTAGCTTTGTTAGAGTTTCATCTAGAATATGTCCCCCAAAAGGCAGTAAAATGACAAGTTTTGGCTAACTTCTTCACAGATCATCCATGTCAAACGGAAAGTCAGGAGATAACGGATCTTGGTATGATCAATGTTGAGCCATGGCAGATGTGGTTTGATGGATCAAAAGCTAATGGTTTGATTGGAATTGGTGTTATAATTAAATTACAACAGGGGATAGAAACCACACATGGTTTCAGAGTGGATGAAACTACTTGTTTCAATAATCAAGCTAAATATGAAGCTTTAATAATGGGACTAGAAATGCTTATTGGATTACAAGCTCATCCAGTTGATATCTTTGGAGATTCTCAATTGATAGTCAACCAAGTGAAAGGAATTTTCAACTATCAAAGTGCAAGCATGTTACAATATTATGTTGTTCCATTGCACTTGCTTTCTTAGTTTCATATAGAAAATGTGACTTACACCCCAAGGTTCATGAATAACAAAGCCAATGATATAGCTCAGAAGGCTTCGAATTTCAGAAGAAGGGATGACACTCAATTGAACATAAGTCAAGCAACATATCAAAAATTAATACCACATTTAGCTAAAAGGAATATGGTGTTAGAAGTTAATCATAATGACTTACAGGATCAAGATTGGAGGCATCCCATCATGCAATACTTAACTGGCCCATCTTCGAAGGCCAACGAAAGATTAAATTACAGTCTATGCAATACATAGTTTATGGTAATGCTTTTACAAAAGAGGAGCAGATGGGTTGTTATTGGAATGTCTAGGGTCGAATGAGGCATTGACAGCCATGGCTGAAGTCCATGAAGGCATTTGTGGTGCCCATCAGCCTGGTGTGAAAATGAGGTGGTTGCTTTGAAGGCATTCCTATTATTGGCCAACCATCCTTAAAGATTGTATAGAGTATGCTAGAGGTTTCCAGACATGCCAAAAGCATGGCATGATAAGACATGTACCAATAACTGATCTGCATGCAGTTGTCAAGCCTTGGCCATTTAGAGGTTGGGCCATGGATATGATAGGGAAAATACATCCACCCTCTTTGAAGCATCATTGTTTTATCTTAGTGGCCACAAATTACTTCACTAAGTGGGTTGAAGCTAAACCATATAAGGCTGTAGATCAAACTAAAGTTATTGGCTTTATTAAATATCTGATTCACAGATTTGGCATCTCATTGACCATAACTATAGATAATGGGACGGTATTTGATGGAAAGATGGTAAAATCTTTCACAGCAGAATTTGGAATTAGTCTTATCAATTCCACCCCTTATTATGCACAAGCAAATGGTCAGGAAGAATCATCCAACAAGTCCTTGAAAAAGGAATATAAAGAGTTGTGGAAGATAATCCTAGGGATTGGTATAACTTGTTGTTGGATGTATTATGGGCTTATAGGACTTCTCCAAGATCAAGTACTGGAGTCACTCCTTATGCCTTGGTATATGGGTATGATGTAGGGTGGCCTGTAGAGATTAACATTAGGTCCTTAAGGATGAAATGCTAGGACCAGTTAACTTCTGAACAATATCATCATAGCATGTTCTTGGAATTAGAGAATATAGATGAAGCTAGAATTCTGGAACTAAACAATATTCTGTTCCAAAAGACAAAGGCAGCCAAAAACTATAATAAGAAGGTTAAGCTTATTAGCTTTGATGAAGGTGATTTGGTGTGGAAAACAATACTCTCAATAGGAATTAAAAGCCATAAATTTGGTAAGTGGTCACCTAATTAGGAAGGACCATATCAAGTCCATAGAGTCTTGCTTGGGGGAGCATACTATTTGAGAAATCTGAATGGATATATATATCCTACGAAAATTAATGGTAGGTACTTGAAACCTTATTATCCAACTGTGTGGGAAACACAAGGAGTGTTGAAAATGCTAAACAAAAGAAGCATGAAAACACTCAAACAATAAATAAGGATTTCATTTCATAAAGAGTTAGGTACATGCAGCCATAGATTGGCCCAAAAATCAGTACAATGCTTCAGTTGTTCCCTTATAATTGATTCTCTACTCCTAAGGGATAGGAACAACTGAATGGCTGTAGCCATGTCTTGCCTATGGTCAGCCAGCCCTTGATTGGTAATTTATAGCTTTGTAGCAGTTCGATCCAAAGTTAAGTTAACTGCTGTTGACTTCTCTTTTAATTGGGCCTTTTTCTCCAAAAGCTAGATATGAAACTGAGAAGCAGAAGCATGTTGTCCTTTCAATTCAGATACTTCAGTTTGAATATGGGAAACAAATTCCTTATCTTTTAATAGCTTCTCTTCTGCAGTTTTAGCAATGAGGCAGATGTTGACATAAAAATCTATAGTAGTTGCTGCCTGGGATAAGTGGCTTGAAATGGCCATATTGGATTGCTCAATGACCATGCAGCATTGGAGGAAACCATTCTTAAGTATAGGTCTTTGTAAGGCTTTGAATGGGACCCTTGAAAAAAATGTTAGCAATTCTAAACAGGTGCCTAAATCCAATAAAGGCAAAGGAGCTTTGTTGTTAATTGAAGAACTCTTAAAAATTTCCAAGAGTGAGTTAGAGTGGTTGAAGGTGTGTCAAAAAGGCTAGGTAGCCAGGCCTCAAAAATGTCCATCTCTTCCACTGACATTGAAGCTGCAGAGTGGTCTGGAAGAGATGTTTGCATAAGGATAGGAGAAAAGGTTGAAGTATCCCTGGTAGTGTCTATAGTCTTGGCCACCAGCAGATCAAAGGAAGAGGGACTGGAGCTGGATAGTGGTGGTAGACAAGAAATTGGTAAGCTACCAGTATTTTCTCTAGGAGCATCAACTATCACTGATGAGGTGACAACTAGGGCCTTCTCAGGTGATAGAGAAGCAGCCAGGATTGCAGGAAGAGTAAATTGGGCTGAGGTAAAGGTTAGATGAGGTAGATATGGAGTTAAGCTCGGGGATAAAAAAATAGGAATGCTTTGCCTTAAAAGGGGTATGGAAAGTGTAGAGCTAGGAAGTGGAAGTATTGTTTGGATGGGCTTTACATCTAAGGGCACTTTGGTGTTGATTTTCTGCCTCTTTTTCAAGGCTGCCTCTAATGGCCTTTCAACTTCAGATAAGACTGAAGAAGCCATTATCGAATGAGGAGGTGGAATAATTGTTGCTGCAAGATAAGAAATATGAAGCAATGTTAAGTTTCATTGCTGAAAACTTGGGAAAGGAAATTACTAGAGAAACCAAAGGAAATTACCAGTTTCGGAAGTGGTGGTAATGGTTGAAGAACTGCGAACGGTATAATGTTCGGCAGTTTGTTGCCTCCTTGCAGCTTCTCTCTGGAGTGTGTCAGCAGCAGCAGCTTCATTCTGTAATATTTGCTACTGCCTCCTCTTCTTGGATCTTTGGAAAACCATTAATACCTTAGATTGCTCCCTCTCTACTGCCTTGACAACTGCCTGATAAGTAGGGTCATCAATGAGATCAGAGGGGGAGACTGTTATTTTCTTCTTTTTTTTAGTGATGTTTCTTCAGGTACTTCTTCTTCCTCAGGATCAAGCATAAGTTTCCTTCTCTTCTGTTGTTGTTACTGTTTGTCTTTAAGAATGTTTAGGGCTTGAGCCCTTTGAGGAGAGTCTTTCTGCGAGGTTTCTGCACTAAAGAAAAGTTATAAGCAAGGCATCATAAAGAGAAAATGAAAAGGAAGGGAGCAACAGTGCAAACCATTTTTCGAAGTAGCCCTAGTGACCCTAAGAGGAGGTGATGAAACAACGGGAGTTGGGATCGTAGGGGCAGTAAAGACAGTAATAGTGGTCCTAGTCTTTTTGGGTTTGGCTTGAGAGGGCACATCTAGTCTCACTTGCAGATCTTTGGGAGGGATTGCCAGGAGCATCTCCATATTTGTTGTCTACCAACTTTGAAATCTTCTCAAAGTTATGGCAGGTGGGATAAAAGTGATGAATTGAAACTCACTCAACTCCTGTAGTAATTTAAATGTTGCTTCCTCCAATTTGGTTTTGGGTACCTTTAGGTCCCTGACTGTGAGATTGGTATTGGAGAGGCTACTGAGAGGAATAGGAATTCTTTAAGTAAGCCCAAATTGCCTGGCAAATTGGGAAGGATAATAAACTTCAGAGATACATTTGTAGGCTCGAAGGTTCAAAGTATCGATAAAGAGCTCCCTTGGCAACAAGATAGAGGCCCACATATCCTTGTGTTGCGGATTGGAGCATTCTCTATCAGCCAAAAATGTCCTGAGCCAAGCTGGTTGGTTTCGAAAGGACAAAAGAATGAAGGAGGTGGAGAAAATAAGTGTCAATGAAAAAAAGTAAAAATAGGCAAAGCTGGAGGGGTATAAGAAAATCCTGGAAAATTTCTCTACGTAAGTAGTGGGTTCTTGCACCAAAAATCTCAAGCACTTCGAGTGCAGACCAGTGAAATATGCTAAGAGCCAGAGTTTTAATACCTAGAAGGGGCCTCCTTGGTTAACATCCAGAGGTTTCTTGCAGAATTGGGAACAAGTTCTATAAACATGGCCTAAAACATAAGGAGCCAAGGCTATCCTTTTGTTCAAGGCAAGAGCCTTGGCAAGTGGGGCAAACTAAGGCATAATCCGCTGAGATAAAGTACAAAAGAGAAATTTCTATAACCGATACAGAATGAAGGAAAAGAACTCTCGGTCACCTACAGAACCTACCTTCCTGTTCTCAAATTTTACAAAATCACTGAAGGAATATGTAACGACCTCAAAATAAACCCATAAATCAACCAATAATAGCATGCTTAGACATAAGAGAATAAAGCATAAATATATTCCATCAGAGTAATCATTACAAAATGTATTACATGTTGACAACAAAAGTAAATGCCCTATGGGCTTACAACTTTCCAAGTCAACACTTGGTTACAAAAAGAGAATGCTAACTCTATACAAAGAAAGCCCTTGGCTTGATATACATGTAATACAACAAAACAACAAAAGTAATCCCAGCCACTAAGCCTCCCAAGCTATGTCCTTGGAGGTGGCATGCTACCTGTACCTGAAAATGATGTCCCATAAAGGGTGAGCCACAGCCCAGTAAAAATATACTAAACCAACTATAAACAATGACTAAAATAATAGCATTCAATAGATGGTCCACACTTATATTCCATTTATGCCATATTATAGTTTCATGACAATCATGCCCATGTTACATTTCAGTTTCCATTTCTTATTCAACTTTCAGTTTGAAAACAAGGCTCAGAACCTGGTCCAAATAACTTAATGAGATTATAACTCATCACTCAATTACTTTCAAAATTCATGACAGTTACATATTTTGGTGTTGTATCAATATCGCATAAAACCACTTTTACACTTCACAAACGATACACATTGTAGTGCTGTATCAATATAACAAAACACTTCCATACTTCACAACTGATACACATTGTAGTGCTGTATCAATGTAAAACAATCTCCAGTTTAGAGGTCCATCCCCTATCTTCCCCTAAACCGTGGAGTACATCCCCTATCTCCTCCCACACAACATAATGTATATAAACACAAATCATATATACATTCAATCAATACATAAGGTTAATGTATTGTTTCACAGTCATATTCGATGACACTTTCAATTGATTAGTTCCAGTTTGCCTAATCATCATGCATTGTCTACAACAATCAAGACTATCCTCCACCGATAGCCCAAAGCAGTTATTTCTAAACAGAAAATAAATGCACCAAATGGATAAATTATCAACATTTGCCTAGGTGAGCGATAAATTAATCCAACTACACCCTTTAATCCCATATCATTCTAATTTGAATATTTCCTATTCAATTTCTCATTTCCCAAAATTAATTGTACCAATTAATTTATCATGTAATTAGGGCTTTTTCCCAAATTCATAATACCAACCCTAAGGTTCCTTTTTCATCAACAATCCAACACCAAGTCCATTTTCCAATGTATTACATACATAAGAGTTTATATGTTTGAAAACCTATTTTTTGAAAATTACACAAAGGCCCCAAACTTTCTCAAAATTATTCAACAATCCCTAACATATCAAAATACCAAAATTTAAAGACAAAGCTCATAAGATGGAGTAGGATATCCCTACCTCGAAGTTAGAGCTCGAATGGAGAAGAAGGCCAAAACCAAAGTGCTCCAAACTCCAAACTTTTTGGATCAAAATGTAGCCCTCGACGATCAACACACTTTTTACAAAGGCCGAAGGATAGGGAAACACTCTAACTAGATCAAACCCTAGAGAGAAGGGAGATTCTAGAGAGAGGAGCTCTCAAAAATGGCTTTTAGAAAGTAAGAGAGAGAGAGTGAATGTAAAAAGTGATTTAAAATGGCCTGGCTGTCAACTGATATACGACACTCCCGCTCGAGCGGAGAATAGAACGCTCGAGCGTCAAGCACAAAAATCTGGACACGCTCGAGCGCAAGAAGGCCCGCTCGAGCGCCAAGACACAAGAATAAAGTACATCCGCTCGAGCGTAGATTTCCCCCTCCCAGAACTTTCACTGACAAAGCACTACCCGCTCAAGCGCCAATATACCCGCTCGAGCATAAAAAACACACCTGCAGAAGTTTTTGCAGAGGCACGAAATATTGGGAGTGTGTAAACTCCGCTCGAGCGCAGAATGACCCGCTCGAGCGTAACACCAAAAACCTGGGCAACTACATTTGAGACCAAAACTCAACCCACCTGTTCAAAACACGCCTATCACATCCTAAAACTCAAACATAAGGAATTAAAGGATGATAACAAGGTATATAACCAACAAATCCACAGAGTCAAAGTCCGAAATACAACAATTACAGAAAGGGAAAACCGGGATCGCTATAGAATAGTTCAAGGGTGGAATGGTGAAGTTGACCGGAAGGTCTGGGTAACCAGGCAAAAAGGGAGCACCTAGTGATGAGAGCCCTAAGAGATGGAAAATATCAAGAATGGTGGGGGCCATCATACCACACCAAAACTGAAAAAATTAAAAGCCAAATTCTAGAAACAAAGGGCTGCAGGAATCAAGAAAGGGTCCTCAGGGATAATGAACCTGGAAAGGCGCATGCATCAAGGATACAGAGTTCTTGCAGATCCCATTCTTTGGCAGGCATAACTCGGTCATACCACTCCTCCCATTCAACCCTCAATGTGGGCCAGCAACGGTGGGGGCGGTTAATCCTCCAGCTTCTCCAATCAAAACCCCCTTTGTAGAAGAGACAGTGATCCTCTAGACGAGAATACAAAGCAGGAAGTTGAGCTGGGGCTTCTTTTAAGATAGGTCCTAAGACGTATTCTTGTTGTTCATTATGGCGAGGAATAAAAAGGTGACTATCTATGGTACTCGGCTCACCAGCTCTGAGCTTGGATATCTCATCGTCGATACACCTCTTTAAAGCTATGGATGGGCTCACGCATTCCACAACTGGTATTTTCAAGGAGGAAGAAGCCATTAACAAGAGTTTTCAAAGGACGAAGCTGAGAAAAGAGTAAAGAGGATGAGAGAGCAATAGAAATGAAGGGCTTGTGTTCTGGGTGAACAAATAAATTAAAATCGCGAAGGGAAAGGGTTTTTAAACCTTTCTGTACGAAAGATGCCCAATTTGTCTAAATGGGTAAAAAGACTTGAGATAAATTATTTGGTTGATTTTGGAACCCGTATGAGTTTAAGACTTTGTCTTAAAATTCGTAGGAGTCCTGAAAGTATAACATGAAAAGTTTCTCTTAAGGGTGATTGTTTGGGCGGGGTTACGTATCTCAAGCAATCAGATTGGCTTTGAAAACAAATATTTGGCTTCGAAGTCAAGATTTGGCTCCAAAGCCAGATGTCAAACAACCAACCAAGGCTTCAAGAGCAGGAAGTTGACTTCAAAGTGCATTTTATTCCTGAGAATGCAGGTTTGATATGCTTCAAAAGGGTTGGAGATTGGCTCCTAGATTTCTTGAGAAAGATGAAATCCTTCAAAGTGAGCTTTGAAGTATTTTGTAGTTGGATCTTGATTCTTATTTGATGCTTTAGACTTCAAAGTTGCAGAGTCAGTACCAAGTCAAGTAAAGAGATCAAGATCCAAAAAGACTCGCCTAAACATGAAAAATTCCTTTTGGGATTCTCTGTCAAAGCAAACCTTTTTTGGAAAGTAGCATTGTTACCAAGTCCTTCGAAGTACTTAAAAGTAAAAGGTTGGTCAATTCAAAGCTGTCAAAATTATGTTGACCCTGCGATTGGAATGAGAAAACCTAAGGCAAAGATTGTCAATTGTACTCCATATTTTGGAGCTATTCAAATCAGGTTTCAAGTATTCCATTGAAAATGTTCAAATCAGGCTTCGAAGGAAAAAATTGGTAAATTTGAAGCTCTAATTTTATTTGAATTGGTCAAATAAAATGGTCAGAAGCATGCAATTGGAACATAAAACCAGATCATGCCCAATAAAGAAAGAAAAAACCTAGTTTTATTGATATGTAAGTAATTACATTAGAAGCCATCTTGGCTACGAATTCGATTTCATAATAGTAAGGAATGGAAGAAGTAACAAGTTCATTAAATTTGACCCAACCATGGTCAATGAATTTATGTTCCTTCTTTATTCTGTCTTCTGTCCTATCGACGCTGGGTTGCTACAGCTGATATGTTCTTATTTGATGAAAAAGCTGTTTAGCTTTCATTTCGAACTTTATCTCCTTCAATCGTTGTTCCATTTCGTCCATATCCAAATCATCCCAGTATGCTGAATCCTTATTCTTGAAGTCATTATATTCTTCAGTGAGATTCTCTGCTTCGTACTGGGTTTGAATTCGATTGGCCGAAATTTTGTCCAAAGAGTTACTGGTAGACAAAAAAATTTGGTACCAATGAAGAAGGAGCATGAGTTGATCCAAAAACGTTTGAAGCTCTGCCTGGGCAATGAGGTTGAGGACATGACCCTGAGTTATAATATCACAGGCCTATCAGAAGTTCTTGAGAGGAGTCTCATCTTCAAGAACATTTGAAGGGCAAGTGAGAGAAGGCAGCAAGTAGAAGTTGAGCTTGGTATCGCTCAAATGTAGTGGGAAGAATTGGAGGTTGGTAGGAAGGAAGAAACTGATTCTCGAAAAGAGTAAGTTTCAGTTCCTCCATCTAGTGAGGATTCTGAGGAAAATGAGGTGCATAGGGGTCCATCCCAAAAGAAGAAGGGAACTAGGGGTTATTCATACATTCAAGCCAGTCAGAAGAGCAAAGTTTTTCCTTCTTAGCCAAGAATGACGAATTATACCCCTGTGCTTCATCTGGATGAGGAGTTGTTCACACTATCTTCGTTAGCATGGAAGACGTGTACCACGCCACAAGTAAGTTGTCCTCCAGACTGCGTCGGTGATCAATGGGTACATAGGGGTAAACCATTGAGCTCCGAGCAGAAGGAGAGATAGACAAAGGATCATTGAATTTAACAAATCGATGGTGAATTCGCTCTCTTAGTTTGGATTCATCAGGTTCTGGCCAACTTCCCTAGCTAGTAGACTTGGAAGAAGAAGAAGCAGCTGTGTCCCATGCAGAGAGCAGTGGGGCAAAAGAGGAGCTTCCAAGATCAACTTTTGCAAATGCTTGGTCCGAGGGTTTGTAGTTGACAAATTTTTGGTCTAAAGATTGGTAATTTACAAAAGCTTCCGTGACTTGTATAAATGAAGGTGGACAGGTGTAACCAATAAAAGAATTAAGGTTCTTTCGAGGCCTGTAATCATCTTCCAAAGACTCCTCGTATGCTCGATCAATGTAAGAGAAGGTGTGTTCGGCCATTGGGGATGCACCAGTTTTTTCGTTTACTCAAAGAATGGAAGTTCAAGATACAAGGATTTAATGAAGTTCACTATTTCATTATTCAAAAAGTGGTTATAATGCCAGAATACACAGAGTCCATGCACGTCCTAGAACGTGGGTGGATTGCACTAGTTCACTAATATCACCAAGTATTGGGTATATTAGTGCCGGGGGTAATGTTGGGTGTATAATTTGTAAAAGTCAATCACAATTTAACAAGTAGCATGCAAAGGGAAATTTGGGGAATTAAATACAAGTTGCCAGCCAAACTCAGACATGTGGCAATTCGTATTGGTAATAATGGATTTGCGTAGCACTGGAATAATCAAAGGGTAGAAGATGATGTGTCCTAACAGTTACTCACAAAGTTTAAATTCAAAATCAGGAGGGAAGCCTAATTGCAAGAGTGGCGTAGTGGGACTGACTGTGAGAGAGCATGTTCAACAATCATAGGAGGACATTTCGACGGTTGGAAGCCCACTTCGATGGTTATCATTGAAGAGTATAAATAGCAAAGAAGTCCCCAAAATGAAGCCCCAGACTCAAATAAAAAAACCAGTTTATTTACTTCATTTTTTCTTCCAGTTTTTCCAGTTCTTTACATTTCTGCACTTCAATTCTTGTACTGTACTTCATTTCCTAGGAGTAGTTTCAAATAGCTTGTTGTTGTAAACCTCTACGAGACTGGGTCAGATCATTGTAAGTTTTCATTTTACTTAATGAAATTCAGATTCTAAAATTGTTCTTCACTTGTCGTTATTTACTAAATTCTCCTAAATAAGCCACCAGTAAAAATCCTCTTCATTGAGATTGAGGGAACTATAATACAATCGTCTGATAATTGGTTGGCAATTAATATTCTGTAAGGACTAATTGATCCTTACTGACGCGCTTAAAATTACATTATTAACCTTCGAAAGCGAAAAAGCCAACAGTATTTAAACATATAAGAAAGCAAAATCAATAGCTAAACCATTTAACGTATGCATAAAAGGAAGATATAAGGCTCATGAAGACATGCAAGCTGAAAGGATAAACATATATTTAAATTTTTAACTCTAAGAATATTTTTGTCGTACAAACAATACATTATTCTTATTCAAACATACAATATCAGATTCATATATGTACACATCTAAGAGGGGTAATAGATAAAATATTTCTACATCAAGAACTTTAAAAAAATTGCTAAGTGTTAAAATTTCTTCCTCGTTTCATCATTTCTTCTCTTTCTTTCTCTCATCTTCCTCTCTTTCTCTCTCAGCCACGTGTGTGGCTGAAGTAGTGTCCTATATGTATGCACTATTGAAGAAAATTGTGATTGAATTATTATTATTATTTTCATAGCAAAATCCCCTGTTGGGTTGACATGCCATCATATGTGTAACGCCCTCAAAATAAGACAAGCATTTACATATAAACTAACCACATTCCTTTATTTCATTACATAAGTATTACATGTTAACATCAAAACAAAATGCCCTACGGGCTTACAGCTTTCCAAGTTAACACTTGGTTTCAACAAAAGAGTACTAACTCGTTTACACATTAAGCCCTTGGCTTGAAGTTACATGTAATACATCAAAAGTAAAACAACTACACTATGTCCGCCTCTAGCCTTCCAAGCTATGTCCTTGGAGGTGGCATGCTTCCTGTACCTGAAAATGATATTCCCATATAGGGTGAGCCACAGCCCAGTAGAAATACACTAAACCAACCATGGACAATGACTAAAACATTAGCAATTGATAGTTGGTCAACACTGATACAATCACATAAATTACATATTTATGTCAACGACTTACAAGTCCCAATTACTTTTCATTTTCCCTTTTTCAACAGATAAGCATGCTAGCTCTATCATCATTTCCACAGATATGTTTAAAAACTATATCTCACATTCAGATAAGCATAAAAGCTATACCCACATTCTCAACAGATATGTATATCAACAATATCCACAGATAAGCATACAAGCTGTATCCACACTCTACAACAGATATGTATATCAACAATATCCACAGATAAGCATACAAGCTATATCCACACTTCACAAAGATAAGCATATGAGCTCTATCTTCACTTCTCTAGACAAGCATATGAGCTCTGTCTACAGAGTTCATCCCCTATCTCCTCCCAATACCTATCCGGTTTAGAGGTACATCCCCTATCTTCCCCTAAACCGCGGAGTACATCCCCTATCTCCTCCTCTACACATAACGTATATAAACACATTGGTTCTATATACAATCACACAATACACACAATTAATGTATTCTATCAACCGTCAAGTTCCATGACACGTCCCATTGATTAGTTTCCGTTTACCTAATCATCATGCATTGTCTACAACAATCTCGACTATCCTCCACCGATAGCCCAAAGCAGTTATTTCTAAAACAGAAAATAAATGCACAAATGGATATTCAATCAACATTTCATTTCCTCATTTCTCACCAATTAATTATCCCAATTAATTAAACAATGTAATTAGGCCATTTTCCATAATTACCATTTCAACCCTTAGGTCCCATTTTCATCAATGATTCAACAATCATTCTATTTTTCTATGCCAAACATGCATCTAGGTTTATTATGAATAAAACCCCAACTTTTGTAAAATTACACAAAAGCCCCAAACTTTCCCAAATTTACCAAACCAAGCCCAACATCTCAAAATACCAAAATTTAAAGACAAAACCCATAGAGAGGAGTAGGTTATCCCTACCTCAAATTCGGAGTCCCAAAGGAGAAGACGACAAAACCCAACGTGCTCCAAAACCCGAGATTTTCAGATTAAAATGAAGCCCTCGACGATCAACAACCTTTTTGTAAAGGCCAAAGGTGAGTAAATCACTCCTACTAGATCAAAACCTAGAGAGAAGGTAGTATCTAGAGTGAGAGGCTCAACAATGGTGTTTTTGGAAAAGTAGGAGAGAGAAGAGAAAGCAAAAAGTGATTTGAAAAGTCACAATTTCGGGATTTAAACCCAGTCTTCCGCTCGAGCGTAAAACACCCCGCTCGAGCGGCCACTCACAGACTTCCGCTCGAGCGGCCAACCTCCCGCTCGAGCGCAGAATGCACTCGCCCAGCACTTTTGCAGAACCAGGCCTCCGCTCGAGCTCCCAACCCTACGCTCGAGCTCACAACACTGCACAACAAGATACTGGATGGATGTAATCTACGCTCGAGCGCCAACACCTCCGCTCGAGCGTACAGGCCAAAAATCTGGGCAACTAGTTTTGGTTTCTAAACTCAACCAACCTGTAACAAACCCGCTCAACACATCCTATAACTCAAATACGAAGTAAGAAAGGATGTAAACAAGATAATAAACAACTACCAACATCCACGGACACATGTCCGGATCACTATACAACAAGGGTAAACCTGGGATCGCTATAACCTCCCCCCCTTAAAGAATTTCGTCCCCGAAATTAAACACAAGTTTTCAAAAACAAGTTTTCCTCCATTTTAAACAATGTTACATTTTAACATTCAACAATTCGACCCATTACCGGTCATCCCATCCCTTTAACAAGAGACATATCACAATATGTAAACAACATATGTATTTTCAACATGCATCAACATTATGCACTATCCTTCCAATTTCAACAATATATTTAACGCATATAATGTCACTTTCAACTTCCATATGAGGCAAGTTCCAAACATACTTCCAATAATCAAAACATTTTCAATGTTTCACAACTTAAGACATATATAAAAGCTTTTAAGTTCAACAAAATGTAAACTTTAAATACAAGATTACATATCAACAAACAAGTCCGGATATTTCTCGCGGACTCCCAACTCACGTTCCCAAGTGACTTCCTCCACTCCGTGATGTTTCCACAAGACTTTCACCAAAGGAATGGTCTTGCCACGCAGGACCTGATCCCGCCTATCCAAGACCCGTACCGGTCTCTCCTCATACGAGGCATCCTCATCTACCTCTAAATCAGTCCAATCCAACACATGTGATGGATCTGGCTCATACTTCCGAAGCATACTCACATGAAACACGTCATGCACTCCGGACAACTGCGGTGGTAAGGCTAATCGATAAGCAACCTCACCAATCCTCTCAAGGATCTCAAAAGGACCAATAAACCGAGGGGATAACTTCCCACTCTTCCCAAACCTCATCAGGCCTCGTCTAGGTGATATCTTCAGAAAGACATGATCACCTACCTCAAACGCCAAAAGCCTCCTCCTACGGTCGGCATAACTCTTTTGTCGACTCTGGGCTGTAACAAGCCTCCTACGGATAAGCTCAACTTTCTCCGTCGTCTCCCTAACTAACTCTGGACCCAACAAAGGTGCATCACCCACCTCGGCCCAACACACTGGAGACCTACACGGTCGGCCATACAAGGCCTCAAATGGTGCCATACCGATGCTAGACTGAAAACTGTTGTTGTAGGCAAACTCTACCAATGGCAAGTGCCTCTCCCACGTCCCACTGAAGTCCAGGACACAACCCCGAAGCATATCCTCGAGGATCTGAATAGTACGCTCGGACTGCCCGTCAGTCTGAGGATGATAAGCCGTACTAAAGGTCAACTTAGTGCCCAAGGCACTCTGCAAACTCTGCCACAACCTAGCAGTAAAACGAGGATCTCTATCTGAGACGATCGTTACTGGGACCCCGTGCAATCTCACTATGTCCTGAATATACAAGTCGGCAAGATGATCTACCGAATCTTTCACGCGCATAGGAATAAAGTGCGCCGACTTAGTCAACCGGTCTACAACCACCCAAATAGCATCACTACCCCGCTGAGTCCTCGGAAGACCTACAACGAAGTCCATAGTGACATGCTCCCACTTCCACTCGGCAATAGGCAAGGGTTGCAACAAACCCGCTGGCCTCTGATGCTCGGCCTTCACTTGCTGGCAAGTAAGGCACTTCGATACGAAAACAGCCACATCTCTTTTCATACCCCGCCACCAAAACTGGCGACCCAAATCCTGATACATCTTAGTACCTCTCGGATGCACCGCAAGGCGCGAATGGTGAAACTCTCGGAGTACTTCCTCTCGGCAAGACTCCGGTACAAACAAACGGTCTCGGTATCTCACACTCAGGTCGGGATACACCGTCAAACCCTTCTCAACTTTCCCACTGGAGATCTTCTCTCGGAGGGATTCTACCTCAAGGTCACCTCTCTGTGCCTCTAACACTCTAGTCACAAGTGTAGGCTGCACCACGACAGAAAACAAGGCCGCAGCCTCAACAGATTCGCCCAGTAGCAAATCAAACTCGCCAAGTGCTCCCAACATCACCCATTCCCGGATGGCTATACAAGCTACATCACTAATGGTTTTCCTACTAAGGGCATCGGCCACAACATTGGCCTTTCCCGGATGATAATGCAACTCAAAATCATAATCCTCGATGAACTCCATCCATCTCCTCTGTCTCAGATTCAAGTCTCTCTGTGTAAACAGATACTTCAAACTCTTGTGATCCGAGAATACCTCGAACCTCTCACCATAAAGGTAGTGCCTCCAGATTTTCAAGGCAAAGATCACAGCTGCTAACTCTAGGTCGTGTGTGGGGTAATTCTTCTCGTGTATTTTCCACTGACGTGAGCCATAAGCTACCACTTTCCCCTCTTGCATCAACACACAACCCAAACCCTCTCGTGAAGCATCACAATAAACCGCATAACCCAACACTCTCTCCGGAATAATCAACACCGGAGCGGTGGTCAATCTAATTTTCAACTCTTGGAACGACTTTTCACAAGTCTCACTCCACACAAACTTGACTCCCTTCCGAGTCAGTCTAGTCAACGGTGACGCTAACCTGGAGAAATCTTTCACAAACCGACAGTAATACCCAGCTAATCCCAGAAAACTGCGGATCTCAAACACACTCTTAGGCTGTGCCCAATCTTGCACTGCCTCAACCTTGGATATATCAACAGACACCCCTTCCCCGGATATCACGTGGCCTAAGAATTTGACTTCCCTCAGCCAGAACTCACACTTCCCAAACTTGGCATACAGCCTATGGGCTCTAAGTAACTCAAGCACCACTCTCAAGTGTGCCTCGTGCTCCTCCTCAAAAGACGAATAGATAAGGATGTCGTCCACGAAAACAACCACAAATCGGTCTAAGAACTCCCGGAAAATCCGGTTCATCAAGTCCATAAAGACTGCCGGTGCATTGGTAAGCCCGAATGGCATCACCAGAAACTCGTAATGGCCATACCGCGTACGGAATGGCGTCTTAGGAATATCTTCCTCCCTGACCCTCAACTGATGGTAACCCGATCTCAAGTCTATCTTAGAGAAACAACGGGAACCCTTCAACTGGTCAAACAAATCATCTATACGGGGCATAGGGTACTTATTCTTAACCGTAGCCCGATTCAACTTCCGGTAGTCTATACACAATCTCAAGGCACCATCTTTCTTTTTAACAAAGAGGGCCGGTGCTCCCCACGGTGAAACACTAGGGCGAACAAAGCCCTTATCTAGCAATTCCTGGAGCTGAACTTTCAACTCAACCAACTCTGCTGGAGCAAAACGGTAAGGTGCCATAGAAATCGGCGCCGTACCAGGCACTAAATCAATAGAGAACTCTATCTCTCGGTGAGGTGGCAAACTAATAAGATCTTCGGGAAAGACATCCGAATACTCACAAACCACCCTCGGTAATACATGCTGGGTCTCACCACGCTCACCACTCTCAAAGCTAGCAAGTAGACTACTAAGCTCACTTCGCCCTCGCGAATCATACCCCGGTGGCAAAACACTACCAACCCGGTCTCCCAAGAAATGGAACCACTCCCCGCTCAAGGTACATATTGTAACCCTCTGGCGGTAGCAATCAATAACAGCCCGGTATGACGATAACCAGTCCATACCCAAAATAACATCAAAACCCTTCATGGGCATGACAACAAACGAAAAAGGAAGCCTATAATCGGCGACCTCTATATCACATCCTCTAACACCCTGTTTCAGAATCAACTCACCACCCAAAGGCGATACCACACAAATAGGAGATGCTAACTGTGCTAACTCCAATTCCAAAACAGATGCAAATGCAGCAGATACAAAAGAATGAGATGCACCCGTGTCTATCAACACATTAGCAACTGAGTTGCAAAACAGAAAAGTACCTCTCACTACTGATGGAGCCGGTACTAAATCCTGCGCGGTAACAGCATACACGCGCCCCGTAGGCCCCTGGTCTACCTGCTCACCTCTCGGAGCAAAAGACTGCTGCACAGACTGGGATGACGAAACTCCCGGATTGGCCCTCGAGGCCTGCACAGACTGAGCTGGCTGAAAACCCTGCGTCTGCCTAGAACCAGACGCTCCCGAAGTGGCACTCAACTGTGGGCAAAACCTCTTCATGTGCCCAGGTTGTCCACACTGATAACAAGTCAAGAGCTGCCCCCTGCCCAAACTCTGACTCTGCGGTCTAGCTGAAGAAGAAGCCGCTTTCTGACCCCCACCCTTCTGCGGGCAAACTGAAACCTTGTGACCCAGCTGGCCACACTTGTAACAGGTGAAATCCCCCTGACCACCTCTCCCGGAGCCTGCACTCGGCACTGGGAAGGTCGATCTAGCAACACCACCCTGCGACTGCTGAGGGTTAGAACCCCTCTGCCTCCTGCCATCACCCTGACTATCCTGGCTCCTCTTGGAGCCTCTCTGACCCTCATCCTCCTCCTGCATCATAAGCTCCATATGAGCTGCAGCGTCCACTAGGTGTCTATACTCTCGAATATAAGACCCACCAATTCTCAACTTGAGGCCCCGCCTCAACTTCCGCTCAAACTCATAGCAACGGCGTTCCTCAGACGCCACCAGTTCAGGTGCAAACCTAGACAGACTGGTAAAAGTAGCCTCAAACTCGGCCACTGACAAGCCCTGCTGATTAAGCCGGCTAAACTGATCCCTCAGCTTCTCCCTAGCTGCTGCTGATAAAAACCTCTCCTGAAAAGCATTCACAAACGCCTCCCAAGTACCACCAACACGAGCTTTCTCGTACTTCCACCATTGACCCGCATCTCCCTTCAGTTGGAAGGATGACAAGGTCACTTTCAGTGCTCCGTCCTCAATGCCAAGCATCTCAAACGTCTTCGTTGTCTGTTCGAGCCATTCATCTGCCTTAAGCGGCTCTTTAGGATCCCCAATAAACTCGTCCGGATTACACCGGAAGAACTCCCTCTTCAAGAAGGAAGGTCCTGTCTCAGCTGCCTGATTCCCAGCTCTAAGAATACCCAAAGCTCCTGCTATCTCTCTGGCCAAGGCACCCATAGCCTGCTGACCTACTGGCTCGGCCACATTGGCCTGCCCAACTCCCTCCTGCACTGCCGGAATCTCACCCTGTAACGGTACTTCCTGCCTCGCAGGTCTACCACGCCTAGCACCTCTTCCTCGTCCTGACATCCTAATAAAGGCAACACAGAACGTTAGCACATTCATAAATGTGCCGAAACTAAACACTCACGTCCTAATGCCTGGACAACTGTAATTCACTCCACATAAGCACATAAACACATAAGCACTTACGAATTTCATTTCCGGATAATAATAGTCCCGAGACGTTACTAGAGTTCCGGTTAGAAACAGCATTGATCAAGTGCCTTTCCAACAAGACTCCCAAAAACTCAACGATCCAATCAACATCCTAGAAATTAAATCCCATACCCACATAGTCACATAAGCATGTTAGCATTTAAGCACATAGCATATGATACTACATCTAAGTCTCTATCAAGCGAGACAAACCCATTGTGATCCTAATCACTTCCCACGTACCCAAAGTATTCGAACCCGATACGCTCTGATACCAAGTTGTAACGCCCTCAAAATAAGACAAGCATTTACATATAAACTAACCACATTCCTTTATTTCATTACATAAGTATTACATGTTAACATCAAAACAAAATGCCCTACGGGCTTACAGCTTTCCAAGTTAACACTTGGTTTCAACAAAAGAGTACTAACTCGTTTACACATTAAGCCCTTGGCTTGAAGTTACATGTAATACATCAAAAGTAAAACAACTACACTATGTCCGCCTCTAGCCTTCCAAGCTATGTCCTTGGAGGTGGCATGCTTCCTGTACCTGAAAATGATATTCCCATATAGGGTGAGCCACAGCCCAGTAGAAATACACTAAACCAACCATGGACAATGACTAAAACATTAGCAATTGATAGTTGGTCAACACTGATACAATCACATAAATTACATATTTATGTCAACGACTTACAAGTCCCAATTACTTTTCATTTTCCCTTTTTCAACAGATAAGCATGCTAGCTCTATCATCATTTCCACAGATATGTTTAAAAACTATATCTCACATTCAGATAAGCATAAAAGCTATACCCACATTTTCAACAGATATGTATATCAACAATATCCACAGATAAGCATACAAGCTGTATCCACACTCTACAACAGATATGTATATCAACAATATCCACAGATAAGCATACAAGCTATATCCACACTTCACAAAGATAAGCATATGAGCTCTATCTTCACTTCTCTAGACAAGCATATGAGCTCTGTCTACAGAGTTCATCCCCTATCTCCTCCCAATACCTATCCGGTTTAGAGGTACATCCCCTATCTTCCCCTAAACCGCGGAGTACATCCCCTATCTCCTCCTCTACACATAACGTATATAAACACATTGGTTCTATATACAATCACACAATACACACAATTAATGTATTCTATCAACCGTCAAGTTCCATGACACGTCCCATTGATTAGTTTCCGTTTACCTAATCATCATGCATTGTCTACAACAATCTCGACTATCCTCCACCGATAGCCCAAAGCAGTTATTTCTAAAACAGAAAATAAATGCACAAATGGATATTCAATCAACATTTCATTTCCTCATTTCTCACCAATTAATTATCCCAATTAATTAAACAATGTAATTAGGCCATTTTCCATAATTACCATTTCAACCCTTAGGTCCCATTTTCATCAATGATTCAACAATCATTCTATTTTTCTATGCCAAACATGCATCTAGGTTTATTATGAATAAAACCCAACTTTTGTAAAATTACACAAAAGCCCCAAACTTTCCCAAATTTACCAAACCAAGCCCAACATCTCAAAATACCAAAATTTAAAGACAAAACCCATAGAGAGGAGTAGGTTATCCCTACCTCAAATTCGGAGTCCCAAAGGAGAAGACGACAAAACCCAACGTGCTCCAAAACCCGAGATTTTCAGATTAAAATGAAGCCCTCGACGATCAACAACCTTTTTGTAAAGGCCAAAGGTGAGTAAATCACTCCTACTAGATCAAAACCTAGAGAGAAGGTAGTATCTAGAGTGAGAGGCTCAACAATGGTGTTTTTGGAAAAGTAGGAGAGAGAAGAGAAAGCAAAAAGTGATTTGAAAAGTCACAATTTCGGGATTTAAACCCAGTCTTCCGCTCGAGCGTAAAACACCCCGCTCGAGCGGCCACTCACAGACTTCCGCTCGAGCGGCCAACCTCCCGCTCGAGCGCAGAATGCACTCGCCCAGCACTTTTGCAGAACCAGGCCTCCGCTCGAGCTCCCAACCCTACGCTCGAGCTCACAACACTGCACAACAAGATACTGGATGAATGTAATCTACGCTCGAGCGCCAACACCTCCGCTCGAGCGTACAGGCCAAAAATCTGGGCAACTAGTTTTGGTTTCTAAACTCAACCAACCTGTAACAAACCCGCTCAACACATCCTATAACTCAAATACAAAGTAAGAAAGGATGTAAACAAGATAATAAACAACTACCAACATCCACGGACACATGTCCGGATCACTATACAACAAGGGTAAACCTGGGATCGCTATAATATGGCATGCTTGCTTCCTTTAGGGAGGTTGAGGGTGTAGATGGAGATAGAAGCATGCCTCTTGCATGCAACATATCCAAGGCCTAAGGAAAGGGGGAGCTAGTTACATCTCTCTCCATTTTACCATTTTTTTTTTATTAGTGTCGTGTTGAATTACAATTTATGTCAATATAATATTGGTATATGTATAATCTACTAACTAGATGGTTTCTTCTTAACTAAACTCTAACTAACTTATTTATTATTTATTTAGTCAATTTAATTTTCACAACATTAATTAGGATACATAAAACTAACACAGAAGAAATTAATCTAAAATAATTTAAGATTATTATTAACTAAGGTGCTACTAATATTAGAATTAAATAATTAAACTAGTAGGTGACCTATGCGATCACGAGAATTTATTTTTAAAATGAAAAATTGATTTTGAATCTTTATAGTTTATGTGTAGATAATTTTAACAATTGAAAAGCAAATATACACAGATTTGCTAATAGCTGATGAAAATTTTTTATCATTGTGTGTGATCTTATATAAATAGGCCCCCTAAAAATAATTTCTTTCAAAGTTAAAAAAAGGTGTATTTTTAACCTAAAATCAAATCCTCATTTGTGTTAATTAAATCTATCAAAAATCATGAATTCCACTTGTATTAAAATATTTTTTTTTTGGAAAAAATAAAAAGAACAAAAAATTCTATAATATATAAATTATGACTTGATTATAACTTGTGGTATATTATTTTGGTTATTAATGCATGGAGTATCATTACGAGAGTCATCAGACTCAGAGCCAGAACAGAGCTTAGCAAACACATCTTCGGGATCAGATTCAGAGTCAGAATCAGAAAAATTAAGCAAAATCTTGTTTATCTATTGTTTGAGACCTTTATAAAGAGAAAGCTCATTAAGTTTATGGTTTAGTTTATGTTTCTGTTTGGATCTGCACTTGTTAGCATAGTGTCTTATTTGGCCACATTTATAGCAAGTTGCTGTAGACTTATTCTTCTAAGCACTAGATTTCTATTTGTCTCTATAGTGTTTTTTTAGGCTTAGTCTGGTAAGAAGAAGAGCCCTTATACTTCTTAGAGTAAGATTTCCTGGAAGATTTTTTGTAAGGTCTAATCTGTCTAGATCTCTTGGACTTAGAAGGATACAGGATTTTAGTATCATAGGCGAATTGACCACAAAATTCACCAAGCTCTTTATTGCCTGTAAGGTTTTGTTTTTTCATAAGATACTAGAGTTTAAGGTCATTGCAAAGAGATAGACCTTCTTCAATAATCATACCAATAAGTTGGCCATAAGTATACTAGTTATAAGGAATAGTCATTCCACTGTGACAATCCCTAAGCTTTTTCTTGATTTTCTCTACAAAGAGATTGGGAAGACCATAAATAAATTTGGCCTTCCAATTGTCATTGTTAGTATCAATGCGTTGCATAACCTTAAGTAGGAAAACATCTTTGTACCATCTGAAATGGGTTAAAGATGGACATCTTAATTCTGGAGGAGTTCACGACTTCTATCATTACTAGCGATTTCATGTCCAACAAAGTGGTGAAAGATTGTTTGGGTTAGAGTGCAAACAATATCTTCCCTATTTTTGGTAGTATCGATAATTGGATTGATTTCAATCTTAACAGAGTTAAGGATTTCATTTTGTTGAATAGAGGTGAGAACATTGTACTAGACCTAAACACAACTACGGCTACAACGATCCTAATCATCATGCGCGACTTGGGTGACGTCCCATTTACCCTTAATCTTATTAGTCCCTAAAGAGCACAAACCCAAGAATACTACGACCCATATTATGATTATACAGAACTTAAATTATGCCATACATGGTCTCATTTACTGTTCTATTGTTAGGGAGGAGGCCTACGAAAGGCCGCCAAATGACAGATCTTGGATCTGCTGTTCTGTTTGAGCTATTAGTTGATCAAGCTCTTTAAGTACTGGTATTATAGATAGGCGTAAATAATTATCTGAAAGTAAACTTAAATATAAAGAACGTCTTTGTTTGTGAAATTCTAATATTTCATTTATATAAGCCAGCAATTCAACACGCATACATGAAAGAAATACATACAAAATACTTTTATTGATCCAAACCAGCAGCTACTTGATATTACTTGATATTACAATAGAGATAGAGGAATATTACAATAGATAGATAGATAGATAGATAGATAGATAGATAGAGAGAGAGAGAGAGAGAGAGAGAGAGAGAGAGAGAGAGAGAGAGAGTGTATTAAAAGGAAGAGTAAAATTATTCATGCCTCAACAAGGGTGAAGCCTTCTCTTTTATACACAAAATTCTGAAATCAAAAGAAATAAGGTTGTGTCTTGGATGGCTTGGATTTGATCGTCCTTATCTTCAGCCTTGATAGGAATCTTATCTCTTATCTCTTTTGGCATGAAGCGGGACAGCTGTAGCCTCCTTATCTGGATGGCAAACAAGGAATTTTCTTTTTTGAAAGTGAGGATCTTCTATTTCTACTATTGGTTGCCACCTTGTGCTGATGCTTAGCTCGAAAGAACACTTCTGGTGGAGAGAAATCAGGCTTTACCATTCCTCTTCTTGTCTTTTACGAGGGCATCAGAGATTATGCCAGTGAGAGAATCCCAAAAGTTGCCAATATTTTCTGTAGCAATAATGTTCGTCAACTTGATTTTGTGATTTAGCTGCTAAGACTGGATCATCACTGTTACATACAAAACGAGCAGCCGGTACTAGTGTTATTTCTTCTTCATCTTCATCATTGTGGGCGGACACAATGTGCATAGATGTATCATCTTTGAATTATGACTGGTTAGTAATGGTTTGAAGGAATTTCTCCTTTATATAATCCATACTTTTCAATATTAGTTATGTTTGTGAAATATTTGGAAATTGTTGGCGAAGAGCCTCATGGATGTCCAAAAATGGATTGTTGGATAATACTGAAGGGGGAATGGCCTTAGAGGCCATATCCCAGTAAGCCTTAGTATTGGCTTTAATTCTTTGGATCAATTCTTCCTGGTGAGGGTCCATACCCTTACTCCACCACTTGGCATAAAATACTAGCTTCAAGCGGGGGATTCTGGTCGATAAATAGTCACACTGGAAATCCCATTTCCAAATCCAAGGGATTCAAAAGTTAATAACAAAGATAACCCAAGATTTAGACATGGTGATTTCCTTATTTCCTAGAGTGTGAGAATATGCAATTTGCCATTCACTAAATTCTGGTTCTTCACCAACTATGACACTCATTGATTATTACATCATTAAAAAATACAATGAGGGTAACTATTTTTTTGAATTTTGAACCATTCAATTACACAATGGATTAAGTGGGATGAGAGACACATGTCCAATTTATAAATAATAAGGTGAATATTGTCCAAACAAAGAGTTGAAGAAAGTGCTACATGGCATGATTTTAGCTATGTGTTCTTCAGAGGAGAATTTCATGGACCATTAGATTGTGTTGAAAACTATGCTCTTTGATCTATATAGGCCATATGGAAAAATGCAAAGAAATTATTTTGAAGTTATCCTCCTATATAGGTTATACGGGACAACCATATGGAAAAACACAAATAAATTCTTTTGAAGTTATCCGCCTATATGGGTTATACGGACAAACATAAATATAAATTTGGGGATTGGAGTGTTGTTATTAACAAGAAGATTAAGAAGGATATGGCAGGGTTGTGTACGGTCATAATTGACAAAAAAAATTGAGGCTGAAAATCTTGAAGTTGTAAAAGACTTGAAACGGTTTCACATGTTGGTGGCAAATAATTTTTCCAAACACATCCATGAATGATTTTCCAACACAGCAACTTGCAGTTGCCTTACTGGCCTATCCCAACTTACAAAGTAAAAAAAAAATATTTTTCCCTCATTCAAGCATTAGAACTCAAAACTCACTAAGAAATTCAATATTATAATATGAACAAACTTATACGCAAAATATATATATATATATATATAACAAACACACAATAAAAAGAAATTAATACAAAATACTAGGAATAGTTGATTATCACTACAAACACTACTTGGGTTGGTGGTTTTTTCACAATATCTGTCTTTTTGGTGGCTTTCTATCACACCAATCTCATTTTCTATCTTTCAAATGACGTCTCTCACCCTTTATGCAGTCTTCTACCTCTTCATTGAAAGACTAGGATTAACTTGATCCAAAGAATATCATAATCCTCTAGAATACTCTAGGATATTTTCATCATTCCATTGCATTTTTAAAATTCTTTAAACTATTTTAATTCATAGTATAATTTTCTATATTTCTCTAGAATACTCTAGTGTTTCAAAATTGTTTAGACTTTTATAATGTTCTATCAAGTTCCAAATAATTCTACGATGTTCTAGAACAATGTAAATTTCTTTAAAATTTTTAGGATTCTTATAAACTATCCCAAAATTGTGAAATTACTAGGAACTACCCATACCTAAAGGCACTCCTAATAAAATATAGGTCAAACTAAATAAATGGAGAAAAAAAAATTGTATATTATTCGGTAATGGGTATGACTATTCAAAATAAATCAATTTAAACATAGGTTTTCAAAATTTAAACATTTCATTTACATCAAATATTGAAAAGTACTGATATTTTCATTTAAAAAAAATGAAATAGTGAATTTTGATCTCATATATAGAGCAAATCATAAAAATCCATAATGTGTAGCTCGGTTGAGCTAAGCTACACATAACTAATGGATTGTGGGTTTAAATCTTATGGATTGTGTTGTGGACTTTCCCTACTAACAACTAGTGTATACCTTGTGAAACCAAAAAAAAAAAAAAAAAAAAAAAGAAAAGAAAAGAAAATTCAATTATAAAAAAATATAAATTACACTACTTATGAATAATATTTTAGAAAAAGGTAAGTACAGAAATTTAAGGGTATAATGGTAGAATCAACTCCCAAAAAGAAGGATGACCAGTATTTACTATTAATGAATCTAGTCACTTTCCAGAAGTGGTATATCAGAACTACTTTCATTATAAAACCAAACTTTATCATTAGAGATGCTATAGTTTTAGTTGATAGTAGAGCTGATATGAATTAGTTCCAACCCGATATTTCCAAAAAATACCCAGTCACATACCAGTGCCAGTGGTAATTAACCAGATGAAAATGAAATATAAACTTCCAGAAGTTCTTATATATAATCAAGAGATTTCTCTCCCTACTTCTTTTGTTCTCATTAGAAACATGTCCCAAACCATTCCTTTAGGGACTCCTTTTCTATGTCTGTTGATGCCCATAGATAAGGTTGATTCAGTAGGTATTCATATCACTATCAGTAATCAAACCATTGTGTTTGAATTTATTACCGAACCCTATACCAAAGAACTAGATCAAATCAAAGATCTGGTCAACTTTAAAGAAAAACAGATAAATTTTCTTCAGAATGAAATTGTTTTCTTAACTATTGATCAATGGTTACAACAACCTTCTCTCCAGAATAAAATCAAAATGATTGAATAAGAATTTCAATCGGAAGTCTGCAGTGATATTCCCAATGTTTTTTGGGATCGTAAAAGACACATTGTCTCTCTTCCGTATGAACCCGACTTTGACGAGCGTCATATGCCTACCAAAGCTCGCTCTAGCCAGATGAACAAAGAGTATTTAAAACTCTGCCAAACAAAAATTGCAACTCTTCTTGAAAAGAATTTAATCAGAAAAAAGTTACTCCCCTTGGAGTTGTATAGCATTTTATGTGAACAAAAATATAGAAAAAGAAAGAGGTGTGTCAAGATTGGTAATTAATTATAAGCCTCTTAATAATGCCTTGAAATGGATTAGGTATCCTCTTCTGAATAAGAAAAATCTTTTAGATCGTCTCCAGAATGCTGTCATATTCTCTAAATTTGACCTGAAATCAAGATATTGCAAATCCAGATTGCTGAGCAAGATAGATATAAAATTGCTTTTACAATACCTTTTAGGCATTTTGGATGGAATGTTATGCCATTTGGTTTGAAAAATGCACCATTTTAATTCTAGAATATTATGAATGATATTTTTAATTCGTATACAGAATTTACAATTTGTTATATAGATGATGTATTAATTTTTTCACCCTTTATTGACTAGTATATTAAACATCTTAATATTTTTAAGAATGTTGTTTCTAGAAATGATTTAGTGATTTCTGCACCAAAAATGAAGCTTTTTCAAACTACAGTTAGATTTCTTGGCCATAATATTCATAATGGCACTATTATACCGATAGATAGAAGTATTGAATTTGCTTCTAAGTTTCAGATAAAATTAAAGATAAAACTCAACTCCAAAGATTTGTTGGTAGTTTAAATTATATTGCAGATTATTATGAACACTTGGCACAAGATGCAATTATTCTTTATTCTAGACTATGAAAAAATCCAGAACCATGGACTGAAGGACTGTGTGTGATCTTATATAAAATAGGCCCATAAAATAATTTCTTTCAAAGTTAAAAAAAAAGAAGGTATATTCTCAACCTAAAATCAAATCCTCATTTGTATTAATCAAATTTATCAAAAATCATGAATTCTATTTGTATCAAAATATTTTTTTTCAGAAAAAAATAAAAAGAATAGAAAATTCTATAATATACAAATTATGACTTGGTTATAACTCGTGATGTATTATTTTGATTATTAATCAAAAAAGTCTTTACTAATTTCTTATATTTTTAGTTATGTCTAAAGTGGTGCATCGGGTCTTTAATTATATTTCAAGTTGTGTTTGATTATGATCTATTATAATATTTTTATATGATAATAGTTAAGTATTTTATTACACAAAAAAGTGTCCTTAAAGGGAATAAAGTACAAAATCCCCATAACCTTAATAATTTCAGTTTTCAAAAAGGTTCTGATTAATTATGTAACACATCATAATAACTGCAAAATTTTTATTACAGCCAAATTATTTTTATATATATTTTCTGACAAAGCTCATGAAGATGCATGCATTATCAATAA
Source organism: Camellia sinensis (assembly GCF_055761805.1). Classification (NCBI taxonomy): domain Eukaryota; kingdom Viridiplantae; phylum Streptophyta; class Magnoliopsida; order Ericales; family Theaceae; genus Camellia; species Camellia sinensis. The sequence continues at coordinate 24,954,037 of NC_138966.1, forward strand.
TACTATAAATTCAAAATTTGTATTTAAAAATTATTTGAGAAACATCAATAGGTGCCTTAAATATAACGATCTCGGGTTTACCCTTGTCGTACAGTGATCCGGACATGTGTCTGTGGATGTTAGTAGTTGATCATTACCTTGTGTACATCCTTTCTTACTTTGTATTTGAGTTATAGGATGTGTAGGGCAGGTTTGTTACAGGTTGGTTGAGATTAGAAACCAAAACTAGTTGCCCAGATTTTGACCTGTCTGCTCGAGCGGGGGTTTTGGCGCTCGAGCGGGAGTTTCACCCATCCAGTATTTCCTGTGCAGTGTTCGACGCTCGAGCGTGGGATTGGCCGCTCGAGCGGGTTTGTGTGAGTGACGCTCGAGCGGGGAGTTGGAAGCTCGAGCGGGAGACCTGTCTGCAAAAGTTCTGGGAGTGTGTATCCGGAGCTCGAGCGGGGGATTGGCCGCTCGAGCGGGAGTCTGTGAGTGACGCTCGGGCAGGGCGTTAGACGCTCGAGCGGGGCGACTGGGTTAAAGCTCCGTGTTTTGACTTTTCAAATCACTTTTTCACTTTCTCTTCTCTCTCCTACTTTTCCAAAAACACCATTGTTGAGCCTCTCACTCTAGAACTCTACCTTCTCTCTAGGTTTTGATCTAGTAGGAGTGATTTGCTCACCTTTGGCCTTTACAAAAAAGTTGTTGATTATCGAGGGCTACATTTTAATCTGAAAATTTCGGGATTTGGAGCACGTTGGATTTTGTCGTCTTCTCCCTTGGGGCTCCAGATTTGAGGTAGGGATATCCTACTCCTCTCTATGGATTTTGTCTTTAAATTTTAGTATTTTGAGATGTTGGGGTTGGTTTGGTAATTTTGTGAAAGTTTGGGGCTTTTGTGTTACTTTACAAAAGTTGGGGTTTTATTTACAATAAACCTAGATGCATGTTTGGCATAGAGAAATGGAATAAATGTTGAATCATTGATGAAAATGGGACCCTAAGGGTTGTAATGTTAATTATGGAAAATGACCTAATTACATTGTTTGATTAATTGGGATAATTAATTGTGAGGAATGAGGAAAATGAAATGGAATTGTTGAGATTGGGAATGCATGGGGAAAAAGGGTGTAGTTGAATTATTTATCACTCACCGAATTGAAATGTTGATTGAATATCCATTTGTGCATTTATTTCCTGTTTAGAAATAATTGCTTTGGGCTATCGGTGGAGGATAGTTGTGATTGTTGTAGACAATGCATGATGATTGGGCAAATGAAAACTAATCAATGGAATGTGTCATGGAATTTGACGGATGATAGAATACATTAACTGTATGTATTGAATGATTGTATATAGAACCAATGTGTTTGTATACGTTATGTGTAGAGGAGGAGATGGGGGATGTACTCCACGGTTTAGGGGAAGATGGGGGATGTACCTCTAAACCGGATAGTGTTTGGAGGAGATGTGGGATGAACTCCGTAGATACAGCTCATATGCTTGTCTAGAGAAGTGAAGATAGAGCTCATATGCTTATCTTTGTGAAGTGTAGATACAGCTTATATGCTTATCTGTGAATGTGGGATATAGTTGTTATATATATCTGTTGAGAATGTGGATATAGCTTATATGCTTATCTGTGAACGTGGGATATAGTTTTATACATATCTGTTGAGATGATGATAGAGCTAATATGCTTATCTGTTGAAAAAGGGAAAATGAAAGGTAACTTTGACTCATAAGTCGTATGACATAAAGTGTGATTTATGTGGATGTATCAGTGTTGACCATCTATCAATTGCTAATCTTTTAGTCATTGTTCATGGTTGGTTTAGTGTATTTCTGCTGGGCTGTGGCTCACCTTATATGGGAATATCATTTTCAGGTACAGGTAGCATGCCACCTCCAAGGTCATAGCTTGGGAGGCTAGAGGCGGGCAGATTTTTGTTATTTAAGTTCCTTTTTGATGTATTACATGTATATTCAAGTCGAGGGCTTAATGTATAGATAAGTTAGCACTCTTTTGTTGTAACCAAGTGTTAACTTGGAAAGTTGTAAGCCCGTGGGGCATTTTGCTTTTGTTGTTAGCATGTAATACTTTTGTAATGAAACTCTGATGAATAGAAGAATGTGGATATTTCGTATGTCAATGAATGTTATATTTGATGGGTTTAATGTTGTTTTTTTTTAGGGCGTTACAACTTGGTATCAGAGCGTACCGGGTTCGAATACTTTGGGTACGTTGGAAGTGATTAGTATCACAGTGGGTTTGTCTCGCTTGATAGAGACTTAGACATAGTGTTATATGCTACATGCTTAATTGATAACATGCTTATGTGACTATGTGGGTATGGAATGTAGTTTCTAGGATATTGATTGGATCCTTGGGTTTCTGGGAGTCTTGTTGGAAAAGCACTTGATCAATGCTGTTTCTAACCAGAACTCTAGTAACGCCTCGGGACTATCATTATCCAGAAATGAAATTCGTAAGTGCTTATGTGTTTATGTGCTTATGTGGAGTGAACTACTGTTGTCCATGCATTAGGATGTGAGTGTTTAGTTTTGGCACATTTGTGAATGTGCTAACGTTCGGTGCTACCTTTATTAGGATGTCAGGACGAGGAAGAGGTGCTAGGCGTGGTAGACCTGCGAGGCAGGAAGTACCTTTACCGGAGGGGATTCTGGCAATGCAGGAGGGAGTTGGCCAGGCCAATGTGGCCGAGCCGGCAGGTCAGCAGGCCATGGGTGCCTTGGCCAGAGAGATAGCAGGGGCTTTGGGTATTCTTAGAGCTGGGAATCAGGCAGCTGAGGCAGGGCCTTCCTTCTTGAAGAGGGAGTTTTTCCGGTCTAACCCGGATGAGTTTATTGGTGATCCGAAGGAGCCGCTGAAGACTGATGAGTGGCTAGAGCAAATGAGTAAGATGTTCGAAATGCTTGGCATCGAGGACAGAGCACTGAAAGTGACCTTGGCATCCTTCCAGCTGAAGGGAGATGCGGGTCAATGGTGGAAGTACGAGAAGGCTCGTGTTGGGGGTACATGGGAAGCGTTTGTAAATGCTTTTCAGGAGAGGTTTTTGTCTGCAGCAGCTAGGGAGAAGCTGAGGGATCAGTTTAGCCGGCTTAAACAGCAGGGCTTGTCAGTGGCCGAGTTTGAGGCTACTTTTACCAGTCTGTCCAGGTTTGCACCTGAACTGGTGGCGTCCGAAGAACGCCGTTGCTATGAGTTTGAGCGGAAGTTGAGGCGGGGCCTCAAGTTGAGAGTTGGTGGGTCTTACATCCGAGAGTATAGACACCTGGTAGATGCTGCTGCTCATATGGAAATTATGATGCAGGAAGAGGAGGAAGAGCAGAGGGGCTCCAAGAGGGGCCAGGATGGCCAGGGTGATGGCAAGAGACAGAGGGGTTATAACCCTCAGCAGCCTCAGGGTGCAGTTTCTAGATCGACCTTTCCAGTGTCGAGTGCAGGCTCGGGGAGAGGCAATCAGGGGGAGTTTGCTTGTTACAAGTGTGGCCAGCTGGGTCACAAGGTCTCAGTTTGCCCGCAGAAGGGTGGGGGTCAGAGAGCTGCTTCTTCTTCAGCTAGACCGCAGAGTCAGAGTTTGGGCAGGGGGCAGCCCTTGTCTTGTTATCAGTGTGGATATCCTGGGCACCTGAAGAGGTTTTGCCCACAGTTGAGTGCCACTTCAGGAGCGTCTGGTTTTAGACAGACGCAGGGATTTCAGCCAGCTCAGTCTGTGCAGGCCTCGAGGGCCAATCCGGGAGCTTCGTCATCCTAGTCTGTGCAGCAGTTATATGCTCCTAGAGGTGAGCAGGTAGATCAGGGGCCTACAGGGCGCGTGTATGCTGTTACCGCGCAGGATTTAGTACCGGCTCCATCGGTAGTGAGAGGTACTTTTCTGTTTTGCAACTCGGTTGCTAGTGTGTTGATTGACACGGGTGCATCTCATTCTTTTGTATCTGCTGCATTTGCATCTGTTTTGGAATTGGAGTTAGCACAGTTAGCATCTCCTATTTGTGTAGTGTCACCTCTTGGGGGTGAACTGATCTTGAAACAAGGTGTTAGAGGTTGTGATATAGAGGTCGCCGACCATAGGCTTCCTTTTCCGTTTGTCGTCATGCCCATGAAGGGTTTTGATGTTATTTTGGGTATGGACTGGCTATCATCATACCGGGCTGTTATCGATTGCTACCGCCAGAGGGTCACGTTATGTACCTTGAGCGGGGAGTGGTTCCATTTCTTGGGAGATCGGGTTGGTAATATTTTGCCACCGGGGTATGATTCGCGAGGGCGAAGTGAGCTTAGTGGTCTACTTGCTAGCTTTGAGAGTGGTGAGAGTGGTGAGACCCAAGTTGTATTGCCGAGGGTGGTTTGTGAGTATTCGGATGTCTTTCTCGAAGACCTTGTTAGTTTGCCACCTCACCGAGAGATAGAGTTCTCTATTGATCTAGTGCCCGGCACGGCGCCGATTTCTATGGCACCTTACCGTTTTGCTCCAGCAGAGTTGATTGAGTTGAAAGTTCAGCTCTAGGAATTGCTAGATAAGGGTTTTGTTCGCCCTAGTGTTTCACCGTGGGGAGCACCGACCCTCTTTGCTAAGAAGAAAAATGGTACCTTGAGATTGTGTATAGACTACCGGAAGTTGAATCGGGCTACGGTCAAGAATAAGTACCCTATGCCCCGTATAGATGATTTGTTTGACCAGTTGAAGGGTTCCCGTTGTTTCTCTAAGATAGACTTGAGATCGGGTTACCACCAGTTGAGAGTCAGGGAAGAAGATATTCCTAAGACGGCTTTCCGTACGCGGTATGGCCATTATGAGTTCCTGGTGATGCCATTTGGGCTCACCAACGCACCGGCAGTCTTTATGGACTTGATGAACCGGATCTTTCGGAAATTCTTAGATCGATTTGTAGTCGTCTTCGTGGACGACATCCTTATCTATTCGCCTTCAGAGGAGGAGCACGAGGAACACTTGAGAGTGGTGCTCGAGTTGCTTAGAGCCCATAGGCTGTATGCCAAGTTTGGGAAGTGTGAGTTCTGGCTAGGAGAAGTCAAGTTCTTAGGCCATGTGGTTTCCGGGGAAGGGGTGTCCGTAGATACATCCAAGATTGAGGCAGTGCAAGATTGGGCACAGCCTAAGAGTGTGTTTGAAATCCGCAGTTTTCTTGGGTTAGCTGGGTATTACCGCCGGTTTGTGAAAGATTTCTCCAGGTTAGCGTCACCATTGACTAGGCTGACTCGGAAGGGAGTCAAGTTTGTGTGGAGTGAGACTTGTGAAAAGTCGTTCCAAGAGCTGAAAGTTAGATTGACCACCGCTCCGGTGTTGATTATTCCGGAGAGAGGGTTGGGTTATACGGTTTATTGTGATACCTCACGAGAGGGTTTGGGTTGTGTGTTGATGCAAGAAGGGAAAGTGGTAGCTTATGGCTCACGTCAGTTAAAAATTCACGAGAAGAATTACCCCACACACGACCTAGAGTTAGCAGCAGTGATCTTTGCCTTGAAGATTTGGAGGCACTACCTTTATGGTGAGAAGTTCGAGGTGTTCTCGGACCACAAGAGTTTGAAGTATCTGTTTACACAGAGAGACTTGAATTTGAGGCAAAGGAGATGGATGGAGTTTATTGAGGACTACGACTTTGAGTTGCATTATCACCCGGGGAAGGCCAATGTTGTGGCCGATGCCCTTAGTAGGAAATCCATTAGTGATGTGGCTTGTATTGCCATCCAAGAATGGGAGATGTTGGGAGCTCTTGGCAAGTTTAATTTGCTACTGGGCGAATCTCTTGAGGCTGCGGCCTTGTTTTCCGTTGTCGCGCAGCCTACACTTGTAACTAGAGTGTTAGAGGCACAAAGAGGTGACCTTGAGGTAGAATCCCTCCGAGAGAAAATCTCGGGCGGGAAGGTTGAGAAGGGTTTGACGGTGTACCCCGACCTGAGTGTGAGATACCGAGACCGTTTGTTTGTGCCGGAGTCTTGCCGAGAGGAAGTACTCCGAGAGTTTCACCATTCACGTCTTGCGGTGCATCCGGGAGGCACTAAGATGTATCGGGATTTGGGTCGCCAGTTTTGGTGGCGGGGTATGAAGAGAGATGTGGCTGTTTTCGTATCGAAGTGCCTTACTTGCCAGCAAGTGAAGGCCGAGCATCAGAGGCCAGCGGGTTTGTTGCAACCCTTGCCTATTGCCGAGTGGAAGTGGGAGCATGTCACTATCGACTTCGTTGTAGGTCTTCCGAGGACTCAGCGGGGTAGTGACGCCATTTGGGTGGTTGTAGACCGGTTGACTAAGTCGGCGCACTTTATTCCTATGCGCGTGAGAGATTCGGTAGATCATCTTGCCGACTTGTATATTCGGGACATAGTGAGATTGCACGGGGTCCCAGTGACGATCGTCTCGGATAGAGATCCTCGTTTTACCGCCAGGTTGTGGCAGAGTTTGCAGAGTGCCTTGGGCACTAAGTTGACCTTTAGTACGACTTATCATCCGCAGAATGACGGGCAGTCCGAGCGTACTATTCAGATCCTTGAGGATATGCTTCGAGGTTGTGTCCTTGACTTTAGTGGGACGTGGGAGAGGCACTTACCATTGGTGGAGTTTGCCTACAACAACAGTTTTCAGTCTAGTATCAGTATGGCACCGTTTGAGGCCTTGTATGGCCGACCGTATAGGTCTCCAGTTTGTTGGGCCGAGGTGGGTGATGCACCTTTGTTGGGTCCGGAGTTGGTTAGGGAGACGACGGAGAAAGTTGAACTTATCCGTAGGAGGCTTGTTACAGCCCAGAGTCGTCAGAAATCTTATGTCGACCGTAGGAGGAGGCCTTTGGCGTTTGAGGTAGGTGATCATGTTTTCTTGAAAATATCACCTAGGCGAGGCTTGATGAGGTTTGGGAAGAGTGGGAAGTTATCCCCTCGGTTTATTGGTCCTTTTGAGATCCTTGAGAGGATTGGCGAGATTGCTTATCGGTTAGCTTTACCGCCGCAGTTATCCAGAGTTCATGACGTGTTTCATGTGAGTATGCTTCGGAAGTATGAGCCAGATCCATCACATGTATTGGATTGGACTGATTTAGAGGTAGATGAGGATGCCTCGTATGAGGAGAGACCGGTTCGGGTCTTGGATAGGCAGGATCAGGTCCTGCGTGGCAAGACCATTCCTTTGGTGAAAGTCTTGTGGAAACATCACGGAGTGGAGGAAGCCACTTGGGAACGTGAGTTGGAAGTCCGTGAGAAATATCCGGACTTGTTTGTTGTTGTATAATCTTGTATTTAGATTTTGAACTATTGTTGAACTTAAGAGCTTTTATATATGTCTTAAGTTGTGAAACATTGAACATGTTTTGGTTTATTGAAAGTATGTTTTGGAACTTGCCTCATATGGAAGTTGAATGTAACATTATATATGTTGAAATATATTGTTGAAATTGGAAAGGAAATGCGTAATGTTGATGCATGTTGAAAGTACATAGGTTGTTTACATTTTGTGAAATGCCTCTTGATAAGAGATGGGATGACCGGTAATGGGTCGAGTTTTTGAATGTTAAAGTATAACATTGTTAAAATGGAGAAAAACCTGTTTTTGAAAACTTGTGCTTAATTTCGGGGACGAAATTCTTTAAGGGGGGGAGGTTATAGCGATCCCGGGTTTACCCTTGTCGTACAGTGATCCGGACATGTGTCTGTGGATGTTAGTAGTTGATCATTACCTTGTGTACATCCTTTCTTACTTTGTATTTGAGTTATAGGATGTGTAGGGCAGGTTTGTTACAGGTTGGTTGAGATTAGAAACCAAAACTAGTTGCCCAGATTTTGACCTGTCCGCTCGAGCGGGGGTTTTGGCGCTCGAGCGGGAGTTTCACCCATCCAGTATTTCTTGTGCAGTGTTCGACGCTCGAGCGTGGGATTGGCCGCTCGAGCGGGTTTGTGTGAGTGACGCTCGAGCGGGGAGTTGGAAGCTCGAGCGGGAGACCTGTCTGCAAAAGTTCTGGGAGTGTGTATCCGGAGCTCGAGCGGGGGATTGGCCGCTCGAGCGGGGCGTTAGACGCTCGAGCGGGGCGACTGGGTTAAAGCTTCGTGTTTTGACTTTTCAAATCACTTTTTCACTTTCTCTTCTCTCTCCTACTTTTCCAAAAACACCATTGTTGAGCCTCTCACTCTAGAACTCTACCTTCTCTCTAGGTTTTGATCTAATAGGAGTGATTTGCTCACCTTTGGCCTTTACAAAAAAGTTGTTGATCGTCGAGGGCTACATTTTAATCTGAAAATTTCGGGATTTGGAGCACGTTGGATTTTGTCGTCTTCTCCCTTGGGGCTCCAGATTTGAGGTAGGGATATCCTACTCCTCTCTATGGATTTTGTCTTTAAATTTTAGTATTTTGAGATGTTGGGGTTGGTTTGGTAATTTTGTGAAAGTTTGGGGATTTTGTGTTATTTTACAAAAGTTGGGGTTTTATTTACAATAAACCTAGATGCATGTTTGGCATAGAGAAATGGAATAAATGTTGAATCATTGATGAAAATGGGACCCTAAGGGTTGTAATGTTAATTATGGAAAATGACCTAATTACATTGTTTGATTAATTGGGATAATTAATTGTGAGGAATGAGGAAAATGAAATGGAATTGTTGAGATTGAGAATGCATGGGGAAAAAGGGTGTAGTTGAATTATTTATCACTCACCGAATTGAAATGTTGATTGAATATCCATTTGTGCATTTATTTCCTGTTTAGAAATAATTGCTTTGGGCTATCGGTGGAGGATAGTCGTGATTGTTGTAGACAATGCATGATGATTCGGCTAATGAAAACTAATCAATGGAATGTGTCATGGAATTTGACGGATGATAGAATACATTAACTGTATGTATTGAATGATTGTATATAGAACCAATGTGTTTGTATACGTTATGTGTAGAGGAGGAGATGGGGGATGTACTTCGCGGTTTAGGGGAAGATGGGGGATGTACCTCTAAACCGGATAGTGTTGGGAGGAGATGGGGGATGAACTCCGTAGATATAGCTCATATGCTTGTCTAGAGAAGTGAAGATAGGGCTCATATGCTTATCTTTGTGAAGTGTAGATACAGCTTATATGCTTATCTGTGAATGTGAGATATATCTGTTGAGAATGTGGATATAGCTTATATGCTTATCTGTGAACGTGGGATATAGTTTTATACATATCTGTTGAGATGATGATAGAGCTAATATGCTTATCTGTTGAAAAAGGGAAAATGAAAGGTAACTTTGACTCATAAGTCGTATGACATAAAGTGTGATTTATGTGGATGTATCAGTGTTGACCATCTATCAATTGCTAATCTTTTAGTCATTGTTCATGGTTGGTTTAGTGTATTTCTACTGGGCTGTGGCTCACCCTATATGGGAATATCATTTTCAAGTACAGGTAGCATGCCACCTCCAAGGTCATAGCTTGGGAGGCTAGAGCCGGGCAGATTTTTGTTGTTTAAGTTTCTTTTTGATGTATTACATGTATATTCAAGCCGAGAGCTTAATGTGTAGATGAGTTAGCACTCTTTTGTTGTAACCAAGTGTTAACTTGGAAAGTTGTAAGCCCGTGGGGCATTTTGCTTTTGTTGTTAACATGTAATACTTTTGTAATGAAACTCTGATGAATAGAAGAATGTGGATATTTCGTATGTCAATGAATGTTATATTTGATGGGTTTAATGTTGTTTTTTTTTTAGGGCGTTACATTAAATATATAGAATCATTTTCGAAAAATTATTATTCTTTAAAATAATACTCCACACTATCTATCATTTAACATTTTTCAATTTAACTTCTAAAAACTTAAGAAAAAAAAAAGTATCGAGTTCCATTATTTTAATAAATCAATATCAAATTGGACGCTACAAAATAAAATTTTAATTTTAATTATTTATTTTAATAATCTTAGCCTTATCGTTCTATAAAAGTATTACTTGAACACTAAATTTAGTTAAATTATTTGTTTATTTTGATAATTTTAGTTTTATTGTGCTATAAAAGTGTAATTATGATATAATGATTTTATATAATATACATAAAATTATAAGATAGTAAAATAAACACTTATTTTGATTTGAAAAATAGTAGTGGAATTAGTAATATAAAAATAAAATTGATTTTAATTATTTAATTATATTTTATTTTATATTTATTTGAAAAATAAAATATGTAGAAATAGAACTACACAAAATTTATTTAAAAGATTAAATATAAATATGTTGTGATGGGATTAATACATAAATTAATTATGTAGAGTATTATTTTTTTTCCGTTAATATTCTTTTTTAATTATTCGTACATGTTGTATATAGGTATATAAAATTTAAATTAAATATAAATGCTTTGTAAAAAATAATTTTATGTTAAATAAAAAATTAAATATGAAATAATATTAAGACATCAATAAGATAGACAAAAATAAAAAATATAAAAGAAAATTAATTGATCAATGCGATGCACACATTCTGTTTTTTATTTTTTTATTTTATATTTGGATATCGAAATAATTTTTTTTTTCAAATATCATAATAATTAAAAGAAATCTAACAACGACAAAACTAAATACATGATAAAAAAATATGAAAAAAGTATTTTTGAAATAAAGTCCATACAAAATTAGTTATTATAATTGTAATTGAATGTGTAGAAATTTATATTTAAATAAAAAATACATGCTGCTATGACCTTTTTAGAAAAAATAAAAATTAACCTTTAAAATATGTCACATAAGAGTGGGAAAAATATTACTTATATATACATATATAATTACCACTATTACGGTGATATAATATTAATTTAAAATTTAAAATTTAAAATTTTTCTATTAAAAATTCAGGTTCTTACAAGTTTGGCTGGGCAGTTTTTGGTACTCGAATTCTGGCAACCGACGTTCCTTTCAGTCTTTCAATTTGATGTGCTTTACTCGAGACGGTAGACTGATTGTGTCTGTCTCTTTCGCAGGCTGTTGTTGGGCCATCTTGTCATGCAGCTTTGTTGCCTCAAAGGATAATGCTTGAAACTATTAATTAGTGATAATAGGTCTCATTCACTATCACAATATTATTGTGCCTTATTATTTTTTTTTTAAGTGTGTGCCATTACCGGGCCTTATTATTATTTTTTTAAATATGTACCAACTTATTAGTAATGATTTAGAGCATTACTTTTAATGATATGTAACATTACTGTTGCCTCAAATTGTCGTACAATCTTATCACATTGGAGTTCAACCACCACTTGGTCAACCGTGTAATCTCAACATCTTTTCTCTCCATGAAGAGCTTCATTTCAATGTATGCATCCGGCGGTCCCACTTTGTCGCATAATTTCGCCTCAAGTTCAGCGATTAGATTGGCCTTCACATCGCATGATTCTTGCAGTTGCTATTTTTTGGCTTCCAGCTTCCTTATCAGTTGCCAAGCTTTCTGATTTTCTTTCACCAATGTGTCTACGCCATCTACCACTACAAGAAATTTTATTTTTGGCGACTAAAATTTTAGTCGTCAAAAGTCTTATTTTTAGTCGCCAATCACTTTTGTCGACTAATATATTTGGTCGGCTATAGTTTGTCTGGAAAACAATCGGCGACTAAAATTTTTTTGGTAGCCAAAAGTGACTTATTGGCGACTAAAACCTCAGTTGCCATATTTTTTTTTAGTCGCCGTATATTTTTTTTAAAAAAATTAAATATATAAGTATATTTACTTTTAGCGACTAAATTATTTAGTAGCCAATTGAGCATGTATGTTTGGCGACTAATTATTTGATAGCCAAAAATTTTACTTTTTGAAAATTGGCGACTAAAATTTTAGTAGCCAAAAGTTTCTTTTTTAGAATTGGCCACTAACAGTTTAGTAGTCAAAAGTTTCACTTTTTTACAATTGGCAACTAAAATTTTAATAGCCAAAAGCCAACCCGTGACATTTGTTTAGTCACCAAAAGGTCTCATTTTGTTTTTATAATTTATTTTGTAATATTTTTTGTGCCATCTATAACCTATGCATATACAAAATTATTCATCTATTCATTCATTCATTCAATTCTTAACTATTCAATAAAAATATTTTTCCACAACTTGTACCATTCAATTTTCAACCACATACAAAACTTAACTATTAACCGTACATATCAAACAAAATAAAAATTCATAAATGAGTAGTGCTAGGGAGCTCGAAAACGAGCTCCCCGAATCCCCCTAATTTCCTCTTTTTTTTTTTTTTTTTTTTTTTTTTACAGCGGAAGAAGCAAGAAGAAGACGAAGAGGGGGAGGGGGAGGGGGAGGGGGAGGGGAAAGAAGGACTGGAGGGGGCCTAAAAAATGGGCTGGAGGCGGAGGCGGGCGGAGGCGACGCGACGAGCTCGGCTGGGCCGACGACCGGCAGGCAGACGAGCTCGGCTGGGCGACGAGCGACGAGCTCGGCTGGGCCGACGACCGGCGGGCGGACGACCTCGGCTGGGCGACGAGCTCTTCCTCTCCCTCTTCCCTCTCCTTCTTCCCTCTCCCTCTCTTTCTCTCCCTCTTCCTCTGCTCTGCGTTCAAAAATGGCGGAAAAAAAGAAAAAAAAAAAAAAAAAAAAAAACCTAAAGCCCAAAACGACGTCGTTTTGGGCTTTAGGGGGATTCGGGGGGGGGATATCCTCGAGCTACCAATCTTTATCCTTCATAAATATAGTATAATCCAACAAATACATACACTATCCAAACCAACAAACTCGTGATCGTAACTTGTATTCCCAGCACAAATCTCTATTTTACTTTGGACAGTTGTGCATTCACAGCATAAATTGGTTCTTCAAGTTACTAGAATTAAACACAGGCAAATTTTATTTTTATCTATCAAGGAATCTTTTCTCTAGAACGGTTCCATCTCAGGACAGAAATTTCCTGCAACAACAATACTCAACAATGTTATGCTTTGTTTGGTAGGAGGAAATGAAAAGAGAAAAAAATAATTGAGAAAGTCATTAAATATTATTCCCACGTGTCATTGAACACAAATTTGGAGGGAATTCAATTTAATTTAGGTACAAACAATACTCAAGGAACAACAAAATAAATATATTTTCCCCTCCTCTTATCTACTTTGTTCTCAACTAAAACAAGGGAAAATTTACTTATTCATTTTCTCCCATCTCTCTTTTCTTAATCTCTTCTCTTCCCTAATCATTCTCTCCAAATGAACACAACTTCACCAAACTAGGGAAAATCAAATTGAAATATCTCATGCAAAGAAGATTGAAAAAACATAAACAAATGGACAACGTTTCAAATATTATTGCATCCAAAAATCTAAAAATACAAAACTGATCTATACCATTTCTAATTAAAGATTAGATGCACCACTTTAGATATAACAGAAAAATATAAGAAATCAACGAAAAGCTTTTCAGTCAACAACCAAAATAATAATCCAAGAGTTACAAATAAGTCGTAATTTATATATTATAGAATTTTTTGTTATTTTTATTTATTATTTTTTAAAAAATATTTTAATACAAGTAGAATTCATGTTTTTTGATAAAGTTGATTAACACAAATGAGAATTTGATTTAAGTTGAAAATACACATTTTTAAATTTTTTTTTGAATATTTTTATAAACCTTTTACAAAAGATCATACACATAATACAAAAAATTTCATAAATCATTAACAAATATATTTATATTTGTATTTAAGGGGTGGTTTGGCATCCCCTAAATAATCCATATTTTTATCTTTGTTCCATCACATCACCTCTCTAATTTTCTACATATCTTTTCATAAAAAATGAAAAAAATACATTTATTTAGATCATCCCAAACAACTCTTTCAAATTTCAATTATTAAAATTTTCTTCATATCTAAATTAGCCCTCTAGTAATTAATTATATGGTACATACACACACCAATAGTCTCTCCCTTGAATTGAAGCCTTCTCACCAGCAAAACTAAAAGACAACCCAATCAAATGAAAAGAACCTACAAAACAAAAATACACTTAAAACTAGAAGCAGATCAATCAGCCACAAAATGGAGTTAACCTCGTGGATTCAAAATGGCAGCAGCAGATTAATCAATTTCAACTAATTTCCATTCATTCATAACCTATATAGTGGTTTTTCTAGTGGTGAAACTCATCAAGTTCCATTCATCTTTCTATTTCTGAAATGAAATTCTGTGAAGCGACAGTTATTGAGAATCCTTATTTAATACTAAATGCTCTAAAACATAGGGTGTGTTTGGTAACGTTTACGTTTTCAGTTTATATTTACAAAAATTTTATAAACTGGTTTTTGTTTATTTTTTGTTTATTTTTAGAAAAACATAAACTACAAACGCGTTTGGTAATTGACAAAATGTTTAAAAAAATTTAAAAATATAAAAAAGAGTGAGAAATGGCAAGTGGCGGCGGAAGACGGTGGTAGAAAGTGGTGGCGGTGGGTGGTGGGTAGCTAGTGGTGGTGGGTGGTGGCGAGTGGGTGGTGGTGGTGGGTGGGTGGGTGGGTGACGGTGACGGTGACGGTGGCGGGTGGTGGGTGATAGCGAGTGGGTGGTGGTGACAGGTGGGTGGCGGATGGCGGGTGGTGGTAGGTGGTGGGTAGGTGGCGGGTGGGTAGGTGACGGTGGTGGGTAGTAACGAGTGGGTGGCGGTGGTGGTAGTGGTGGTGGCGGGTGGGTGACGGATGGCGGGTGGTAGTGGGTGGTGGCGGGCGGGTGGTGGGTGGTGATGGTGGGTGGGTGGGTGGGTGGGTGGGTGACGGTGGCGGGTGATGGGTGGTAGCGAGTAGGTGGTGGCAGCGGCGGGTGGCAGGTGGTGGGTGGTGGTAGCAGGTGGGTGGCGGATAGCAGATGGCGGATGGCGGTTGGTGACAGGTAGGTGGCGGGCAGTGGTGGTGGTGGTGGGTGGGTGGATGGGTGACGGTGGCGGGTGGTAAGTGGTAGCGAGTGGGTGGTGGTGGCAGGTGGGTAGCGGGTAGTGGTGGTGGTGGGTGGGTGGGTGACGGTGGTGGGTGGTAGGTGGTAGCAAGTGGGTGGTGGTGGTGGCAGGTGGGTGGTTGGTGGGTGGTGGTGGCGAGTGGGTAGCAGGTGGGCGGTGGTGGTGGGTGGTGGCAGGTGGGTGGTGAGTGGTGGTGGCAAGTAAGTGGCGGGTGGTGGTGGCAAGTAAGTGGCGGGTGGTGGTGGTTGGCGGTGAATGGTAGTGGCAGGTGGTGGGTGGTGGCGGGTGGATGACAGGTGGGTGGTGGTGGTGGTGGTGGCGAGGAGTGGGTGGTGATGGCGAGTGGGTGGTAGGTGGGTGGTGGTGGCGGGTGGCGGCAGGTGGTAGTAGGTGGGTGGTGAGTGGTGGCGGCAGGTGGTGGTGGAGGGTGGGTGGTGGCGGCGGATGATGGTGGTGGAAAATGGTGGCAGGTGGTGACTAATGTTGGGTGATAAAAAAAAAAAACTGAAAACTCAAAATGGAAACACATTTTTTTTGTTTTCATTTTTTGGCCAAATTTATAAACTGAAACCACTGATTTATAAATCAAAAATTTTACCAAACAAGTTTTTATTTGAGTTTTTAAAATTTTTGTAAATATAAACAGAAAACTGAAAACGTAAGTGTTACCAAACGGCACCATAGTGTTTTCTATTCTGGTACTTTTTGTAACTTGGAAACAAAAAACAGAGAACAAAATATTAGCATTCTATGTTTCCTAAGATTTTGTTTGTTTAATTTAAACTCAGCATTTAAAAAAATGATAACCATATGTGCACTTATTGCATCCAATAGACAAAATTACTAGATAATAACCAGGGTAGAGAATGTAAAAATGATATCAATTTTTGATGAGTTCATTGCATAGTTCAAAAACTAAAAATTTTATGAATCTTTCTGCTGAATGATAGGTTGGGGTCTATTAGATTAGGGACATCAAACCTTGGATTAAGAAATCTGAGTTTACATAAGATAGTAAAAGGAACAATTTTCAAACTCCACCTTAAGCAATTTTCAACTTCAACTCATTTACGTGTAACCAACATATACATATTTATATATAGATCAATATAAGAGAAAGGCCACAAAAATAGATGAATCAAAATAGATCGATGAACAGATCTGAAAATAATAAAGGCCACAAAAATTGATGAATCAAAACAGATCGACGAACAGATCTGAGGAACAAAAAAATTTGAACAAAAATCTATATCTATCAAACAGATCTGAAAAAATAGAGAGAAGCGGCAGATTGACAAACAATGACATCTAATATAAAACCTAAAAATCATAAATGATAGATCGACGAACAACTAGATCTAATAAAAACAGAAAATCAAAGAGAGAAGCAAGATCTGAGTTATAATGTTTATAATCTAAAAAAAAGGGTGAACAAATTGAAACTCACAAAATCAGGAGAGAGAAGCACAGATCTGATAGAACACCTTCAAATCCGTACTTGCGAGCCTCAACAACCTTCAAAATAAATCTGATGGAGAGAGCATAGCGAGAGAGAATTCAAGCGAGAAATTGAATGCACATTCAAAAGAGAGACAGAGTTCGAATTCGAATTAGGGTGAGGGTGAGGGTGAATCGGTGCTCCGGTTGCCCGCGACGGCGACGAGAGAGGGGGAGAGGAGCAGCGGAGAGGGAGAGAGAGAAACGTGAAGAGAGAGACAGAGGCACTGTTTGTGATATAGAACCATATATATATATATATTACACCATTAGCGACTAAATCTCAACTAAATCTCATTTAGTCGCCAATTAGTTTTATAAAATCCCTCCAAAATTTGAAATAAATCCCTTCAAATATTTTAGTTTTTGGCGACTAAACTTTTGGTCGCCAAAGATAAAAAATATTTTTTTAATTTTACATTCGGCAACTAAATTATTTTAGTAGCCAAAACGCAACATACGGCGACTAAGCTAATTTTTTGTTGCTGAAAATATGTTTTTGGCAACCAAACTTTTGGTCGGCAAAGATAAAAAATAATTTTTTATTTTACATTCGGTGACTAAATGATTTTGGTAGCCAAAACTCAATATACGGCGACTAAATTTTTTTTTTGTCGCCAATTCTGGTATTTTTATCAACTAATTTTTTTTTTAAGTTGCCAATAATCAATATATCTCGACTAAAAAAAATTACTAGCTAAATATTGTACTTTTGGCAACTAAAAAAAATTTTAGTCGCCAATTCCACAACTTTTGGCGACTAAATTTTTTTTAGTCGCCAAAGGTTTATTTTGTTGTAATGTACTTGCTTGGACATTCTGATGATAATGCTACATTCACCGATTGAACCACTAAAACCAATATTAACGTCGGTGTCCTCAACATCCAAATCAACTCTCTCATCAGCTTGTTCATTGTCACTAGTATCATGTGTATCCTTCAAGTTAGGGCTGCTATGTGCATGTTTTTTCGGTTGCACATCAGCAAGTGAATTGCTTCTATTGGTCTTGTCATCCTTGATTTCCACTTCTTCAATCTTTGTGGTAGGAGAACCATCATAGTGGGACTCTACTTTTAGTTCAGCATGCTTGAACCTCGTCATTTCTTAGTTTGTTGCGAAAAGCTTACTAGTATTACCCTGAAAATGCAGTAGTTAGATTTGTTCATATTCAAATCGATTTCATGATGTTCATATATTATAATTTGATGTCTTACCTCATTGAAATTCAGTGCTGCTAGAGAAACTGTCTTCAATTTGTTGCGTAGAGCGTTGAGGTCCCACTTCACGAAGCTTGGCAATCATGTTGGTCTTCAGGATGGTAGTGTGCTCACATATCCAATCACTACTACAAAAATAGTTAAAGATCAAACATTGACAAATGAAAATATCTCATTTTTATTGAAAGTGTGACAAAAAAAAAAAATTAGATTGATATTTTAATCACACTTGATTTGATTGAGTGTGATAACATATATTTTTTATATGACTTTTCATTTAAGTGTGATTATATATATATATATATATATATATTTTAAATCACACCTTCTAATTAAAGTGTGATTATATATACGCTACTAACAATACTTAAAGATAATATTTATTTTTAATAACACTTTTTAAATAAGTGTGATTATATATATATATATATATATATATATATTTTTTAATCACACTCCCTAAATAAGTGTGATTGTATAAAATATTTCAATTTGATTTTTATATAGAACACTATTCTCAAATTCACGCCTATTCTACCCACGATTGAGAGAGCACGACTCTCTCCATTCCCAACAAGATTGATTTTCATAAACAGCACAGGTCTCTTCTCCTTGCCTTCAGTTTCTAAAATGAAGCCCTAATTCGTTTTCTTCATCACAGCTCTGAACCACCATTGAAGTTACTCACTCAAATTTGTCTTTTGAAATAAAAAAGCTCTTGAAATTTCTGGTGAGTTCTTTGGTTTTTTATGCCCCTTTTGTGATATATTTGCTCATATTCTGATATGGCATTTACAGGTTTGGAATTTTTTGCTTTAGGCATGTAATTGAATAAATGGCTGCTCTTGTTAGTCCACTGCCCAAATGGAGAAACCACTATGGATAGTGGAATGGGATAGGTAAGGTGGCTCTCCCACTCTTTCACTCCACCAAACCCACTAGCTAGTGGAAGGGGTTGGTGGCAACCAATAAGCTCCTCCCTCAATTGTATATAAATTGAGGTGAAGAGGACGACTTTGAGATATAGATTGCAGTGTGTGTAATCTGAGAGAAGATTGTGAGAAGCAACAAGTGAGAGTGCTATAGTGAGAGAGTGAGGTGTGAGTGTGTAAATTCCCTTCGGGAAATTCTATAGTGGATAGCTCTCCGTGGACGTAGGCAATTACCGAACCATGTAAATATTCTTGTGTTATTGTGTGTGATTGATTTCTGGTGTCTCACAGTCCCAACAAGTGGTATCAAAGCCGAATCGGTTGCGTTTCGAAAAAACAGAGTGCGTTTTTTCGAAACTGCTAGAAATCAAGTTGCTCGAAATAAGGTTTTGAGTATACTAGAAGAAAGGTCTCGCCAAGAGGAGTCTAGAAGCGCAAAGAAGAGCTCCAGAAACCTCTCCACGCGCTCACATGCCCCCTCCAAAGAAGTCGCGTGAATCCCAGTTGCACCACGCGCTCTCATGCGTTGTTAGTGAAGTTGGCGCGTCCGCCAACTCTCGACACGCGCCTCATGCACGTCTGAAGGTAGAAGAAGAGCCACGTTGGTGACACACCAGAGCCACATCACGCTACGTGTCTGCCACATCAGCGCCACGTCATCTGCCACGTCAGCGACACCTGTTTGAGATGTTATTTGCCAGGTCAGTGACACGTGTTAGTCTTTTAGCCATGTGTCAGACACGTGTCAGCCACGTCATCACATCCTGTTGACCATTCAACCTTCCGGAGGAATGATCCAGTGCATTGCGGCTAAGGTACACTCGTAGATCTGAATTGTCCATACTGTTTTGGCTTGATCTGAGCCATTCGAAGTCCGTTTCTAACAATCCAATAGTGCTTTCCAACTATTTGGAATATTCCGGACACATCTGCATGGTTAGATTTTGCAAATCAGATTTCAAAAATTTGTAATTTTTATTTGGACAATCCAAAGTGCTTTTCCAGCTAATTTAACTAGTCCGGACTCAACAACGAAGCCTATTTTTCAGACAGAGATCATTTTCTGTATAGACAAGTGTTGATGGAGGAATCAACGTCAACTTCAGGATCTATGTTCAAGTTGACTCCTTTCAATTATGCAATTTGGAAGTCACGGATGGAAGACACCTTATATTATAAAAACCCGTTTGACCCTATTTTTATAAAAAGGGTTAAACCAGAAGCAGTGAAGGATGATGACTGGATAAAGATGAACCACAAGACTATCGGTTGTATCAGACAATGGATAGACCATGGTGTGTACTATTATGTCGCCAAGGAGACAGATGCCTATTCTCTCTGGACAATGTTAGACGACATGTACCAGTCAAAGACTGCTCGGAACAAAGCCTTGGTGATGAGAAGGCTTGTCAATTTGAAATTGAAAAATGTTATGTCTGTCGCCGAGCACACCAGTGAATTCAAAAATCTGGTGAATTAGCTTGCAACCGTCAAGATGCGCTTAGACGATGAAATGCAAGCCGTTCTACTACTCAGTTCTTTACCGAATAGCTGAGAGACGTCAGTGGTTTCTCTCAGCAACTTTGCACCAGAAGGGAAACTGACCATGAGTGTGGTCACAGGCGCCATGTACAATGAAGAGACAAGGCGGAAAGACTTGGGTGGAGATCAATCCCATGCCCTCGTCACAGAAAATAAAGGTAGAGGCAGAGACAGAGGAAGAAGCAAAAGCAGAGGACGCAACAGAGGAAGATTTCAAGACAGAGGGAAACCCAAAGAAGGTACGAGCCGGCCGAAGTTCAAGTGTTACCATTGTGGCCAAGAGGCTCACATAAAGAAATATTGCTATGCCTTGAAGGGAGAACAAAAACAAGGCAATAGACAGCCAAAGACTGAAGATGGGAACACTACAGTTACTGTCTCAGAGGATATTGCATTATTCTCTGTTAGAGAAGAAGAATGTCTCCATATATCAGACAACGACACCGAGTGGGTGGTAGATACAACAGCTTCCTACCACGCCACACCCAGGAAGAAGTTCTTCAGTACATAAGAAGCTGGAGATTTTGGTACAGTGAAGATGGGCAACTCTAATTTTTCAAAGATTGTGGGAATCGATGTTGTTCACATACAAACCAAAGTTGGGTGCATGATGGTGTTGAAAGATGTTAGGCATGTTCCCGATTTACGCCTGAATCTTATCTCAGGGATAGCCTTAGATCGACAAGGCTATGAGAACTACTTCGGCAAAGGCATGTGGAAGTTGAAAATGGGATCTCTGGTGGTAGCCAGAGGACAGACAAGTGGCACGTTGTACAAGACTTATGTGGAGGTGCATTCAGATAGCCTCAACGCAGCAGAAGATGAGGCATCACCAAATTTGTGGCACAAAAGGCTGGGTCACATGAGTGAGAAAGGGTTGCAGATTCTGGCAAAGAAGTCGCTTATTTCCTTTGCCAAAGATGCAAAATTGAACCCTTGTGATAACTGCTTGTTTGGGAAGCAACATAGAGTTGCTTTCCACTCATCATCTAAAAGATAATCAGAGTTGTTGAGCAGAGTATACTCTGATGTATGCGGTCCCATAGAAGTGGAATCTTTGGGTGGCAGAAAATACTTCCTGACGTTTATTGATGACGTATCACGGAAGGTATGGGTTTATGTCCTAAGAACCAAAGCTGAGGTGTTCCAGCATTTTCAAACATTTCATGTTATGGTAGAAAGGGAAATCGGAAAGAAGCTGAAGTGTCTCCGAATAGACAATGGAGGCGAGTACACGTCAAAGGAGTTTGAAACCTACTGTGTTACTTGCGGCATCCGACATGAAAAGACTGTTCCTGGAACCCCACAACACAATGGTGTAGCTGAAAGAATGAACCGAACCATTGTGGAGAAGGTCAGATGTATGCTCAAAATGGCAAAGCTACTAAAGCCATTTTGAGGAGAAACTATTCGTGTTGCATGCTATTTGATCAACAGATCGCCATCAGTTCCACTAAATTTTGAAATTCCAGAGAAAGTATGGTCTGGAAGGGAGATTTCTTACTCTCACTTGAGAGTGTTTGGGTACAAAGCATTTGCACATGTATCCAAGGAGCACAGACAGAAGCTGGATGACAAAGCTACTCCATGCATCTTTATTGGCTATGGAGATAAAGAATTTGGATACAGATTATGGGATCCGAAAAACAAAAGGTCATTCGAAGCCAAGATGTGGTATTTCAAGAAGGCTAGACCTTAGAAGACTTTGGGCAACCAGCCAAACCCAAAGTTAATGATGTTTTCGAAATTGTTCCCAATCCTGCACCATCACAGCATGCCACTGATGAAGAAGAGCTACCGCAACATGCAGCTAATGATGTAGAGTTGCAGGATGGATTGCCAGAAGAAGAAGATCCAGAAAATGAGGGTGTGGAGCAGGGGTAACCACAACCCCCTCCGCCAGAGACTATTGGTCCATAGTTGTGAAGATCAACAAGAGAGTCTAAGCCATCGTCAAAATACCCTGCTTCTGATTATATTTTGCTTACTGGTGAGGGGGAGCCAGAAAGTTTTCAAGAAGCTCAGAATCATAAGGAGAAGAGTAGCTGGCATCAAGCTATGCAAGAAGAGATGCAGTCCTTACAGAAGAATCAGACTTGTGATTTGGTAAAACTTCCCCAGGGTCGAAAACCATTGCAGAACAAATGGGTGTTCAAGTTGAAGAAAGATGGCAGCAGAAAGCTAGTCAAGTATAAGGCTCGATTGGTTGTTAAAGGTTTCGGACAGAAGAAATGTATTGATTTTGATGAAATCTTCTCGCCAGTTGTGAAAATGACATCCATTCGAGTAGTTTTGGAACTAGCAGCCAGTTTGAATTTGGAACTTGAACAGATGGATGTAAAGATGACATTTCTCCATGGTGATTTGATGGAAGAAATTTACATGGATTAGCTAGAAAGTTTTGAAGTAAAAGGGAAAGAAAACTTAGTCTGCAGACTGAAGAAGAGTCTTTACGGCCTCAAACAAGCGCCTAGATAGTGGTACGAGAAATTTGACTCATTCATAGTGGGTCAAGAGTACAAGAGAACTGCTGCAGACCAGTGTGTCTATGTCAGGAAATTTCCCGATGGAAACTTCATCATACTCCTACTCTATGTTGATGACATGCTGATTGTTGGACAGGATGCCACAACAATCAGATCACTGAAGAAGGAGTTATCACAGTCCTTTGACATGAAGGACCTAGGCCCTACACAACAAATGTTGGGCATGCAAATTGTGTGTGATAGGAAAGCCAAGAAATTATGACTGTCACAGGAGAAGTACGTTGAACGGGTGATTGCAAAGTTCAACATGAAAGATTCCAAGCCAGTCAATACTCCGCTGGCTAATCATTTCAAGCTGAGCAAGAGTTATTGTCCCTCCTCTACTAAAGGAAGAAAAGAGATGGAGGCTGTTCCCTACTCATCCGCCGTAGGGAGTTTGATGTATGCAATGGTGTCTACCCGACCAGATATTGCTCATGCTGTTGGAGTAGTAAGCAGATTGCTTTCCAATCCAGGAAAAGAGCATTGGGAAGCAGTCAAGTGGATTCTGAGGTACCTCAAGGGTACGACAAAAATGTGTTTGTGCTTTAGAGATGCTAAACCAGTCTTAGAAGGCTATACGGATTTAGATACGGTGGGAGATCTTGATGGTAGAAAATCTACATCAGGATTTCTGTTCACTTTCATAGGGGGAGCTGTGTCTTGGCAGTCCAAGTTGCAGAAGTGTGTTGCTTTATCCACAACCGAGGCAGAGTATATTGCCACAGTGGAAGCTGGAAAAGAGATGTTGTGGTTGCAGCGGTTTCCCCAAGAGTTGCGATTAAAGCAAGAAAAGTTCACGGTACATTGTGATAGCTAAAGTGCCATCGACCTGAGCAAGAATTCGATGTACCATTCTTGCACAAAGCACATTGATATTCAGTATCATTGGACACGCGAAGTGATGGAAAAGCAGTTATTGGAACTGATCAAGATCCATACAGATAAGAATCCAACTGACATACTTACAAAGGCGGTCTCGAGAGACAAACTTGAAATCTGTAGAGACATTGCCGGATGGACTTCAATTGAGAAGTCAGTTATCTATATAGGTGTGGAGGGGGGAGAATTGTTAGTCCACTGCCCAAATGGAGAAACCACTATGGATAGTGGAATGAGATAGGTAAGGTAGCTCTCCCACTCTTCCACTCCACCAAACCCACCAGCTAGTGGAAGGGGTTGGTGGCAACCAATAAGCTCCTCCCTCAATTGTGTATAAATTGAGGTGAGGAGGAGGGGTTTGAGATATATATTGTAGTGTGTGTAATCTGAGAGAAGATTGTGAGAAGCAATAAGTGAAAGTGCTATAGTGAGAGAGTGAGGTGTGAGTGTGTAAACTCCCTCCGGGAAATTCTATAGTGGATAGCTCTCCGTGGATGTAGGCAATTGCCAAACCACGTAAATATTCTTGTGTTATTGTGTGTGATTGATTTCTGGTGTTTCACAGTCCCAACAGCTCTTTCTTATTATATTGATGAAAGCAAATGCGTTTTAAAGATAATGTGCTTCTAATGTCAAACATGTTTTAGCTTAATAGTGACTATCTGTTTGCCATAAACCGGGTGAGACAGTACCAGAATCAAGGAAAGATGAAGGATCTGCGAAGGTATGTCTATAAGAAAAATATTTATTCATTATTCTTTTTTTCTTCTTTTCTTTTGGGTACATCGGAGGCCATAGCCTGGGGAAAGAGGAAATCTTGCCTAGAATTAAACCCTTGACCTCCTACTTTGGTGCTGGTGTTTTGGCCAACTAGGCAAGCTGTAGTTAGTAGTTGGTTATCTGTACATCTTGTTGATTAATTTATTTTTAGATTCAGTTTTGGGTATTGGCCCACATTTTTTGTTTATTTTGGGCATAACTTACCATGGACTTATGAATGGGTGTACTTGAAGATGTAAATAGAGGTGTTATTCTGTAAAATTAATCCTTTACTAGTGCCAACATAATTTACGTTTTATTTGGCTTGTAAGTTAGGCACCGTTTCTCCAAATTTTTTAAGTTAGTGTTTCTACAAGTCAGGATAGCAACCATAGACTATTGAGTTAAATAATAACTAAAAGCCCCATTATTAGTTTATGAGTTGCACTATGGAGTTTTTTGTGTACTTGACATCACAATTTCCATAACCATTAAAACACTCGGCAGTTAATAAATGTAGTTTTTTTTGTTTTTAGTGTTTTTATAATGATATTTGACTAAATAACTAAATAATAATAGACATATATAGCCAAAGCTGCAATCTCGATTCTGCTCTTTTAGTTGGTTGCAAATTTGGAATGTTTGTAGTAAGGCAACCAAGTGGGTAGTCGTAAGATATTTTTCCTACTAGCTAAAATGATTTTCACAAGAACTAAATATGTGTGTAAAATTGTAATAGTAGAATTAATAACAGAGAAAAAGGACATGTGTACTTACGCATGATCTAGACTGATATAAGTTGTTTTTAAGTTCTTCTTCCGGTGAGGATTCAAACTCACAAAAAGAAATATTAGATCTGAAGTATATCACTACAAAAAATTAAGGTTTTAGAGACCAAAATTTAGGAACAAAATTATTTTTTAGGGACCAAATATTTTTGTTGCGAAAAGTGTCGTTATTATATTTTTAGCAACGAAAATTGGACATTAGTGATGACTAATTATCTTTTTGTGACCAAATTTTTTGTCTCAGAAAATAAACCATTTTGAGACCAAATTATTTTGTCTCTAAAAGTGTATTTATTAGTGACATTTTTAAAATTTTGTCACTAAAAGCCTTATTTTTGACTTTTCGGGATGAACTTTTAGCGAATATTCTCACGACAATAGAAATTGGTCACTAAATGTCTTTTGCAACAAATTTTTCACTTTTAGAGACCAAAAAATTTAGTCTCTAAAACTCTTATATGTTGTAGTGTATGCTGCTATACATTTGCAGTCAATCACATGATATAACATAATTATTACATAGAAACAAGCAAGATAAATGAACTTTTATCTAGATCATCACAGTTTTGAAAATCTTTCTAGATTTTAGTTTCGATACATAATGTTCTGCCATTTCTACCCTTATAACCTTAATTTTCCCAGCCCTAAGTTTTGCTAAACACCTGTTGATGTGACAGATATAATGATAGTTTAGAGCTAGTGCTTGAAGGCCTATAATATAATCCATGAAAATGTCTCTAGAACTCCTCTAAGAGAAATTCATATTGACCAATATTTGCACAAAAGTTCAAAAAGACATACTTTAAATCCAAAATTTGTGGAGTCAAGGTAACAGCTTGATTCAACAACCACTTGACATACTATGTGTCCTTAGCCATGAGGATGTTTATCTTTAAGATAATTCACACAATATAGTAAGAATAAATAAAATACTCAACATATGCAAGGAAGAACCATCACTTCCTGGAAGGCCATTCTAAAGAGATCATTCTAAGAAGGTATATATATATATATATATATAATAAAGTAAGACTGTTTTTGAATTTATCCTACACACATTTGTCTTACTAGAACATTTGAACAGTTAAGATTCATTTCTGCTTAAAGATGGACTGTAGAGATGAAAACCTTATTTTTCACCCTACCTCAACTTCTCGTCCATCCTGATCTATCTCACCTCACTTCAAAACACATCCACCCACTCTACAGAAGGGAGATCTACGCTAATCAAAATCTCTCTCTCTCTCTCTCTCTCTATCTCTCTCTTATACACACACACACAGCCTTATTTCTCACCGGTATATCTCTTTCCGACCGCTCGATGGTGCCGCTGTTTCGGTGCCGTCGCTTCTAGATCTAGATCCACCACCACCGCCGGTTGTGAGATCCATAGCTGTCACACACTCCTCTGCTACAACATAGATCAACCACCACCGCCGGTTGGGAGATCCATAGCTCTCACACACTCCTCTTCTGCTACAGCATACAGACAGCCGATGATTTCACCAAGTTCATTGGTGATGGTGGTGGACTGATCTTTACCGTATTTATGCATTTCTCTCAAAGCGACGGAGTTTCGCGCCACCGCACATAGTGGTGGGGCCTACGTCGACTTCATTCTTCATCACCTCAATGATGTAAAGCCACATAGAGAGTTCAAGACGACAAGGAAGTTTTGCTCACCACCTCTCCGCCGCACCGACGCTTGCACTGTCGGATCTAATGGAAGACCCTTTAATTGCACTGTCGTTTTCACGTCTGTGTCTTTGTGTATAAAGTCTTGAATTTTTTTTTTGAAATTTGTCAAATGATGTTTTTATTGTGTGCAGAGGGTTTGAAGAGAACAATGGCAAGATACGAATCACAATCTGCCGAACTCGTAAGGTTGTTTCTCTTTTTGATTATTTTTTTTTTGGGTTTTAATTTTTATTGATTGATTAATAACAGATTTTGTATATAGATGTATAAGCTAATTTTTTGTTATTAATAGTTAGTATAGAGTATGTGTGTATTCTAATTGTGAGATGGGTTTTTATATTTGGTTAAACATCACTGGTTAGAGTTGAATTTTTTGACTTTAAAAATGCAGATTGATGATCTCAAGCATTGCCCATTTGCTAAGGCAAAAAAGTGAAGAAGAAGAAGAAGAAGAAGAAGTAGAAAGAGGGGAACTCGAATGTATATATATCAGTACATATTTGTGTGGTTGTTACTCTCTCTCTCTCTCTCTCTCTCTCTCTCTCTCTCTCTCTCTCTTTATCTATCTCTCTCTCTCTCTGCAAATCAAGCAGGCTTTATTGTGGGCTTTGGGGCAAAATCTCTAGGGGGTCCCTTCCTTCATCTCTCTGCTCCTCCTCTATTCTATTTATTACATATATATATATATATATATATGTATTTGTTTGTATTGTTTAGAAAACAGAGGATGGCCAGGATGGTGGTAGTGAGAGAAAGAGAGAGAGAGAGAGAGAGAGAGAGAGAGGGGGGGGGAAGGTGGAGGTTTTGCTGGGTTGATTTTTTGATAATTGGGTTGGGTTGGGTTGGGTTGTTTTTTTTTTTTTTGATTAAATTAGTCATAAAAAAATAAAATAAATTAAAAATTAAAAGAATAAAATATCATATTTAAATCATAATTTTTTTTCTCATAAAATTTTTAAAAAAACAACTCAAACAAATTTTTTAATCTATACTAAAATAACCAAAAAAATCAAAAAACTTTAAAATCAATCCAACTTTCCAAAAGAAGTATGGGGTTTGGCGAGATTAGCCGTTGGGTTGATGACGGACAGTGAACCGGCAATACCCGGTATTGACACGTGTTTTCGTGGGAAAGTAAAAAAAATACACTCACACATACTTATATTTTAATCTCAACATTGTTTACATCGTGCTTTCAGGTACGGGCATATGCTAGTGTGTGTGTGTATATATATATATCATAGAAACCATAATTTGAAAGTTAAAATTAAACACAAGTTCTATCATGATTCACTAATGTTCATTCTGCTCAACTTCTTCCATGAAAACGTAGCTCATGATGACTAGCTACTAGAAAGAAGTTTCATACCTATGCAAAGCCTGGTCATCTAAAAGTTTTTTTTTTTTTTGCCCTAAATCAATACCTCAAACTGCAACAGAAATAATTGTGGTCCAATGAGTTGCAAATGTGTGGACATATACATGTACACCTAAAAATATCCTATGTATCCAAGACGTTAGAAAAAAGAAGTCAAAAAATGATACAAAGAACTAGGGCTAACCTTGGAGGAGATTTAGTTTCATTGGTAGTAGTATTAGGCTCACAAAATCTTATCTCAATGGGCCATGGTACAAACTTTGTAGTGGCAACCTTGTTCCAATAAGTTTTGTTACAAACCGATTGTCAGGCTTCATTGAACTCAAGGAAAAACAATGAAGGGTATTTGTAATGTTAAAATATTGACATAGACACCACGTTTACTGAGGATAATCTTTTTTACAAATCAAATTATTTGACTACACAACACAACTATAGCAAATCACATAACAAGAGAGAGGAAAAACAAAAAATCAACAAAGAAAATAAATTTTATTCGAGATGGAGAAAGGAAAAATGAAAGAAGCCAACACACACAAGCACTATCTTGTAGATAGGTTACCAATACACAAAATTTCTTCTTCTTCTTTTTTATTTTATTTTATTTTATTTTATTTTTCCAGTTTTGTCTCATTGATAGAGAAGAGAATACAAAACCATTCTTCTACACCTCTAGGGGTTCAGTGGAAACCAAGGTAGGTTCCCAGAAGAAACCAATTCAATAATATTATTCCCCAATAGAGCCAACAACACTAAGCATAATTTTAAGTTCATAGAAGTTTTAAAAAAAAGTTCTTCAAAACTGTAGCATTGTAATGCCCCCAAAATAATACAATAAACCAACCAAAACCATATGTAAATGATAGTAAGAATCAGAGTATAAAGTCCTTTTTTTACATGAGATCTATGCAATAATACATTCATGAGCCTGTCCCTGAATCTACAGCGTATATCACAACATGGGATAGACTGGAAGCAAAACAAATAATAAATGCCCTAAAGGCTTATATTTTTCCAAGATAGTTCTTGGTTACAACAAAAGCAGACTTTCAGTCCCATACATTTAAAGCCCTTTGGCTGTACAAAAGTTAAGTACAAAAATAATAAGATTGAACCTTTAGCTCCATAGTCCTCCCAAGCTAAGTCCTTGGTGGAGGTATATCACCAGCACCTGAAAATATTTTTTCCTAAGTAGGGTGAGTCAAAGCCTAGTAAAGACATTCTATCACAATATATGAATCTTAACATAGATATAGGTAATATGCACATGTTCAATGTCCGATGACAAAACCTTTTACAACTCTTTTCTAAAACTGTGTTATGCCAAACTTGCATCTCAATTCAATTTATACCGGTTCATTAGTTATACCCACTTCATTTAATCAATCAAACAGAGGATACACCTCATAGATCTCTAACCAATATAATTCTCATATAAATACATTCACTTGCCATTTTACGAAAATTTCGTCCGCAAGGATCGACATCCATGTATACACGCAGTTTTCGGGACTTTTACCCTGGACACACAGGCCAACCTAGTTTAATAGAGTCCATCCCCTTTCTTCTCCCAAACATGGAGTACATCCCCTTTCTCCTCCCAAACATCATACATATAAAATGTATACACATCATAATCATATTCAATGATAAAGGCTAAGAGATTAGTTTCAATTCGCCTAATCTTCATGCAATTTCTACAACAATCATGGTTATCCTCCACCGATAGCCCCAAAATAGATATTTCAAAACAGATATACAATCTTTACAATAGATAAATTATCCAAATTTCTAGAGGTGCGAGGTAATACATATCTAACTCCACCATTTATATAAACATCTATTCAATTTCATATTCCCAATACAAATTCCATATTTTATACAAAACAATTATTCGAGACAATTTAGGGCAAAACCCTATTTTTTCCACTTTCATCCCAAGTACCAAAAATCAACCATTTTAACACAACACGAGCTCATATTTACTCCCATAACCATTTTCAATACATTCATTCGAAAACCCCTATTTGGATTTTAAACCAAAACTCTAGGTTTGTTCAAAATCACCTCAACTCCCAATATTTCTTACACATCAACAAATAACTAAGCTAAAACTCATAGAAGAGTGTAGAAAGTCCCTACCCCAAGCTTAGAAGACCAAGGAAGAAGTGAAGAAACTCCAAAGACGTTGGAACTAAGACTTATTCAGATCAAAAGGTAGCTCGTGAAGCACTCTACCTTTTTAACAAAGGCACAAGGGTGGAGAAATTACTAGATCTAGATGAAAAAGTAGAGAGAAGATAGGTTTTAGAGAGAGAGGGTTTCAACTTTAGGGTTTGGAGAGAAATAGATCATGAAAAGTGATGTAAAATGACCTTTTCACGAACTGATATACGCACAGTTCGCTCAAGTGCAAGAAGTGATGCTCGACCATTAGATACAATAAGTTGTTCCACTCGAGAACAAGAAGTGACACTTGAGCATAGAATGCACACTTCCAGTAGTTTTGCAGACAACAGACCAATTGCTTGAGCGCAAGAATGGCTGCTCGAGCTGAACCCGCTCGAGCGCAGAAAGGACCATTGAACGTAGAATACACTCTCCCAGTAGTTTTGTAGACTTGGAAAAGTACTAAAAGTTTGCAAAGCCCATTCGAGAGCAAGAAGTGCCGCTCGAGCCGAGGAGCAAAATTCTAGGCAACAAGAGTTTGGAAACTAAGCAACCAACCTGCCCCAAACGCAACCACAACAATCCCAAAGAAAAATTTAAGAAGATACAGGGGAAGCAAGATGTAAACAACAATATGAAACCATTAAACCCGAGTCCGGGATACAACAAGAGTCGGCTTAAAACTGGAATCGCTATAACATGCCCCAAGAGGCATCTTCATTTTGACCCACTTGCCTATGGAAAAGGCTCATAAACTTATGTAGCTATAGGTGCAATTTTGAAGGTATTATTCAATTTTTATAATTGTGTACTAGACTTCCATACTAAAGCCCAAGATAGTTATGCTTGCTCAAGAGGCAACCTTCAGAAAACAAGAGATTTATCAGAGGGCATGTATTTTTCTTATTGTAATGTACGCAGGAGATGAATTGACATTCTTTTGATAACATTGAGGAGTTTATTCATTAATTGAAAGGCTAGTTTTTTAGTTTTCTGTTTAGTTGGGTGACAACAAGAACAGGAAATCCTTCACTAGACAATTTAATGTATTTTTTAGAGAGTTTGGATTATTTAGTTGATCGATATTGGTCATATGACTCATATAGGCTTTCTGTTGTCCCAATTCTATACACATGGTTTGTGCTCCCTTCAGACCTTTAATTATATCATTCACTTATCCCAGATTTTGAATTTAAAAAAAAAACAAACATAAAAAACAAAACAAAGAAAGCTTATCCAAATTAATGTCAAAATCATATCTAACACAGACAATAGTAGATGTGTCAATGTTGGCATGCATATGACATGTCTAACATAGGAAACTCATATGAAAGTGAGCTGGAACAAGTAGAGATCGAGTTAGCGTGTCAGATAGTAATGCTCTTATCCAGTAGCTAACCTAAGCAGCCATTATCACTGAATCACATAGACAATGTTATTATGACTTAAAAGAAGAAAGTTAATTGGCTCAGTTATGCCTTTGCCTTGTTATCTTCTCCAACCAAGGATTAGATCCTCTTACTTTTGTTTCACTCTGCACACAGCATTCTCTAATGCTGGTGTTAACTACTCTTCAATAAGGAGATTTAAGAATTCTTTGCAAAATTGGCAAGTTTTTATGGAGTGGGTGTTGCCTTGCCCTTTGCCATAATCATAAAGCACAGTCCCTGTGGTCCTTTGGTTCAATAGCTTTTTTTAGTTTGTTGTCTGATATGGTTTAGACTTTGGTTTTAATTTTTTTTTTATTTGTTTTGATGTGCTAAGGCATGCCCCTTGTTAGTTTTGTAATTGTGTTTTCTTTTGATATGAAATTTTAAGTTATTCAAACCTTCAAGCAAAAAGAACTCGACTGGAGAAATAGCACTACCAACCCATCTAGTAAACGTTAGAAGCCAGGCACTCTTATGTGGACATACTAGAAGTCTCAAATATCATAATTAATAAAAACTAGATCAAGAAAGGGGCATCCAAACAGAAAATGTAAGAAACAAGAAGAAAACTACAACAAATTTATTTGCAAGCAGTCAGTAACTTTAAAAAAATCAAACGAAACAAAGTAAAAATTCTGTTCAACTTTTGAAAATTCTAACTTTTAATTTTCTTAATTTCGTTCTTAAATTTTTTTACTTTGAGTTAATTTGGTTCAATTTCGCACTTTAGAGAACTATGAACTTGGGATAAGCCGGCTCTGTTTGTTACAAAACAAGTCTAAGCAAGAGCACCAAGTGTAGGCCAAGTTGCAGCTAGAGCCGCAGCATGAGTTGTAGCCACATACTTAGTTGCCACTGATGAAGGCACATCAACCCTAGCTCAAGACAGAGTCGCAGATCAGGTTACAGACTCAACTGCAACAAAACACCAGGCCGCAGCCCAAGCCACAGTGGTTGTAGCCTAGGCCACAAGCTCAGAACAAAGCAATATCAGCTGCAGCCTAGACCATGTCTCACATATGTTACTTGAATGATTCATGTACAAGCCTCTAAATACACCACAAAATTATATAAGTACTCCTAAAAATTCATTTAAATTACAGTCCCTATAAAGTACATTCACCATTAACGAGAAAGTTATAAAAAGTCCAAATACCATGTAAATGTTCCTATCTACTAATACATTTCAGTTTTAGATAAGGATAAATTACACCTAATTCAAACATAAATGGATATTAATGCACTTCAAATAAGGATTTATTTTGGTTTGTTAATGCTTTTCCTACTACTGCTGCCGTTGCTGTTACTGTTGATGCACAAAGTTTTTGCTATAGCTGCAGAGCTATTTTACTATTGCTGCTGCTACTGCTGTTGCAGAGTGGTTTTTGCTGCTACTGCAAGTTGTTGTTAGTCATTGATCTAACATTGATGATGTGTACTTGTTTGATTCGATTAATTCTAAAATAAACGCAAGCCTTGAAATTGTAATAAACACGTAAGTTTGGCTGGTTTGTACATTTTTAAGCAATTTGAGTCACCCTAAAAATATTTTGACTTCTGAAATTTCTTTTGTAAAGTGCTTTGAAAATTTATGAAACTACCCAATGGAGGAGAAGGACCAATCCAGTTTGGAAAGCAGTTTAGGTAATCAATATCATTTTCTCTAATTTTATCATACTTATATTTATGCTAATGGTTGTTCAGCTTAATCATAACACTTTATTTGTAGTTTCTAATAATAATGAAAATGCTTTCATGTAGTCCTCGCAACAACCCACAAACGTGGAATGTGGGTTTTATGTGATGAGGTATATGAAAGACCTCATTAGAGATCAAAGCATCCTAAGAAAACAAAATGTGAGATAAATTCTAACTTTTATTACTATTATATTCATGATACTTGTACATTATTATCTAATTGTTTCTAAATAACCTCATGCAGTTCAATGGAAAAAGACTTACACGGAAACCGAACTTGATGAAGTACGAGTTAAATGGATTAATTTCATAGTAAAGAATATGAGTTGAAATCCAACATGTAAGTATGATATAACTTCTATTCTTTAAATTGCTAATAAACAATTTTTTTAGTTGGTAATGAATATATATTCACTTATTGAGGTGTGACTTATTGAGGAATTTATGACTTATTGAGAAGGCATTGGCACTTCATGATAACTCTCCATTTCTGGCCTTGGTCCACAGCTTTATTGTTGTATTTGATGATCGTTGTAACCTTTTTCATCATTAAATTTCTTTTTCTCCTCAAAAAACGAAGAAAGAAAAAAAAAAGTGCAGCTTACATGTGATGTTCTGTCAAAAAGAAAGGTCATTAATGGGAGTGTTTTGGTTTTGTGCTGTTCCTGAATGAGTTCAGTGGATTTTCTTCCTGATTCTATTTCTTCATTATTATTTAAAGGGTGGTTTGATTTTAATTATTTCGATTGGGAAATGATTATTAGGGAAACTTCGCCTAGTGGGCTATGTGGAAAATCAAGAATAAAGGTAGGTAGGTATATGTACCCTTATTTTAATATATCTAATTACGAGGATATTATTGATTTCATTTAAAGTTAGAATAGCAATTTTATGGGGTGAAGGCAAAGTCTCAGTTTATAGAGTTTTTAGTTAGCGAGTTTTATGTATAATTTAAGAGGAATTAAGCGAGTTGGTAAGTGAGTATGTTTCTAGTTCGAATATTCTATTTGCTTACTGGTTGATGGTGTGACTATTAAATCTTAAATTTATCATATGAAATGAGTCTAGATGAGTTCTCGATTTTAAAAAAGAAAAGAAAACTTAGGACTCTTTAAGTGTGTTACATAAGGAATTTTTTTGGGTAGTAATTCGATGAACGTATCTTTATATACATGTGTGTTATGTAGTGACAACAATCTTAACTTTTTATGTAATGAAAGTAATAATTGTGTACTCACATTGAATTGAGATCATTTAAAGCAAAATCCAAGTCATTATAAAGTAAACCATATATATATCATTAGTTCAAGATTTCATTTTAGATTTGTTGATTCTATGTATATTTGGTTTTGCGACTTTAAAATATCTGGCCATACATTGAAGATTTTTATTTTGGATTTATTGATTCTATGTATATGTCGTATCTATATGGTAATCTAAACATTTTATACTAGTAACAATCAAAGTGGTTATTCTTTTTCTATTGATGCAAGAGATGAAGAGTCAGTGTGATGAGAAAATGTCCAAGTTTATCTTTTGTAAGACTAGAACAGTCTCTACAAATAATAAGTTTATTCATATGCTTCTAGCGGTTTCTGAATTAATTTGTGTTTTCATTTTTTAGATCAGAAATTTCTTGAAGAGATGCAAAATATGGTCAAAGAATTCAAGAACCTAGTTTTTCAAGTTTTTACATTTTTTAATACATGTAATCATAGTTAAAAACTTTTTATTAATTCCTTTGTATATACTTTTGAACATTTAACTTTCATTTATGAAATATATGACGTTATTCCATTCATTATGTGGTTGTGATTCAAAGTATAGTATATAGTGTGTATTACATTTTTCAAATGTACGTACAAAAATAATATTGATTATTCTTCAAATATGTCGAACCCCCTTTTTTTTATCTCACGCATTAACTGTGATGAGAAATGCATATAACATGCGATCTTATCTCAATATTAATCACATGTTTTATTAGATATTAATCACACTTAAAATTTGTGATTTAGATGTTTATTATCACAGGTTTTATTAGTTATTAATCACACTCAAAAGATGTGATCTAAATGTTATTAATCACAAGTTTTATTAGATATTAATCACACTTAAAATCTGTGATCTAAATATTTTTTTATTAGTTATTAATCACACTTAAAAGATGTGATCTAAATGTTATTAATCACACTTAAAATATGTGATCTAAATATTTGTTATTACACTCAAAACATGTGATGGAATCGTCTTTTAATGACACTTTGGGAGTGTGATTACAAATGACCCACTTTAATCATACTACCGAAGATCACACTTTAATAAAATTTAAAAGGTGTGATTAAATAACATACATCACACAAAAAAAATGTGATCTATTTATGATTTTGTAATAGTGAATACTGTGACAATAACGATATCATATGTCAAATTTCACATTGATCAGAAAACAATACAAATGTGTAATGGTGCAAACATTTGTACATGTGGCTTGATGTGAATGTTCACGTGAATGTTTATGTGAACTTGATGTGAATGTTAACATTGGTAATAACATTTTTTAGTGTGTGAATGTCAACATTAGTGTTTTTAACTATATGATGTGAATGCTAATAGTTGTGTAATAATCGTAGTGTGTAATATTATTATGATGATACAAAAAATTCAAAAATATCTATTTCGGTATGTACCATTAACAACATGACACAACTGGACACTTTTTCCTGCCTTCGTTGTTTTGGCTTATTAAACTCATTAGCGTTGTTCGGATGTTTTCAACCCAATTGTAATCTTTCATTTTCTCCAATGGGTCCATGTATGCATAGAAACCCCATCCTATGGTTTCACCGGTTGTCAAGAAAAATAACTTCAAGCATGTATACATGCAAACCAATCTCGCCACCTCTTCATTGTCAGTTTGCTTCTTCTCCTTCAATGCCTCAATCAAAAGTGTGCGTATGGTTGGTGCATTCAACCTATTAATATTCTTGCACCTTCTGTGTATGATGCCAGTTTTTGGTTTAACACCATAAGATAGGTCCATCGATTTAGTGCCACAATCCACTCCAAAAATGACCTTCATATCGCTCTTGAATAGCTGCATGTATTTCTTGCTGATGTAGAAATCATTTTTGGTGGGCTTGTAAGTCTTTAACACTCGTACAATTACGTCATCAAACTTTATGCATTTGGCGAGGTTGATCTTGGTGTTTATCAATGCATCAAATAATATCCAAAATGGGGTTTGCCTTAAGTAGTCTAGTTGAGCCTTTGTGAACTTGGTGCTCGTCACCAGTTTAACTAACCCCGTAATATTTGATCAGTAGTTAACACGACGCATGTTGACATGGGAGCTGTTTACAGTTGGCATGCTCTCATATTTGACATAGTAATCTTATCTCTTCCATTTTGTATGGAATTTAGGAGCAACATCTATTACATAAGCATGCAAATGAGTGTGTACAGTGTGTATGAACATTCACATATAGAAATACAAACACAAAATTCCAAGATGAGGAAATGATTGAATGTGAAAATCAATAAATGTGAATATTCACACACATCTATACATAGATGAAATAACAGTGTGAACATTCACATTGGTTACAGTAGTCACACTCAACAGCAATCAAACAAGCAGAAATAACAATGCGTTGCTTGGTTACAAACGTAGTGTGTATTTTCACAATGTAACATAGAGATGTGAATATTTACATTAATGATGGGATACAAATAGGTATTCATATCCAATGTTAATATTTGCACACTCATGTAATATTGAGTGTGTGTATGTTTCCAAAATGTTCATTAACATTATGCAATGATAATGTTAAAGTTCACATTAACATTGCATTTATCACAATCCACATAAAGCCAATGATTATGTGTACACAATTATAAAACAACTGTCAACAATGTGAATGTTCACATTGTCCCTACAATACCAAAAAACATGCCAACATTAATAATGCATTAATCACAAATCACAAAATTTGTGTACACAAACATGGGACAACATTAAGTTGAAATGAAAACTTGCAAATGGTAGACTTTACATACCTATGTAAATGTTTACATTGCTAATAAATAATGTTAATGTTTACAATGCTGTTTAATTATGTTAATGTTAAAGTTATCATCAAACTAAATTATAAGCCCATACAACCATAATTCGTAGTGTTCATGTGGACATAAGAATAACGTGAATGTTCATAGTACAAACTAATTAAGACAACATTCACATCCATAAACATGAAGTATACATTTATACACAATCAGAATATTGATGTGAATGTTAACATCACGAATAAAATATCAAATAAATTATTTTAGTCATAGTTATTGGTAATCATTTATAAAGCAAAACACACCAAAGTGAATATTAACATTGACTTTGTAATATCAAACATTATGACAATATATTAGTGTTACTGATTAGGGCACAACCAAAACAAGTAATCTTTTGTATTTCAGATTTACAAAATCACAATGGATGTGAAGTACACATCAATTGATATATTGGTTTCGTATGTAAATAATGGCCATTGTATCGAAGAAAACCACAATATTCACATTGGTAATGTGATTTAAAATATCAAAATATGTGAGAAAGTTCACATAAACTAGTTAGGGTTTCATGATTACACAAAAAGGGATGAAATCACTTATGCTTGGTTCCCATTTTGAGACGTTTGGGCTACCATGGCAAACTGATGCAAATGTTCACAATGGATGTTCTTCACGACGACAAGGGTGGTTCCGAGCGCGCAGTGAAGACTGGTAATATTTGGAGAATCATGATGGAGATGATGAGACGAAGAGACTGGTATGGAATTTAGGGTTATGCGTGATCGTTTCCGATTTGGATAGGAATGGCTCCTATGTTTTTGGCTTGTGTTGGTTTCAAAGTCAAGAGATGCGCAAAAACGTGGAGGGGTGTTTTGGACAAAATAGAAGTTATGGGACTTATTGGAATATTTGGAAACAAATTGGGTAAGATGGAACATAATTCTTAGAAATAAGATTTTCCAAAAAAATTCCCATATAATAAATTAGTTTATGTTTTTTATCTTTAAAAAAAAAAATTATTTAGCCTACACAAATGTTTTTTTTTTTTCATTTTTTTTTCTTTCTTTTAAAAAATGTTTTGTAAATTGTTAGTGCTTATGGTTGATGATATAGAGTGACTGAAAGTGACCGCCGGAGTTAGTATTAGATGTTATGAGATGATTGGATTGTCACGCCCCTAAAATAATACAATAAATCCTACCCATAAGTAGAAGAATGATAGAAATAATATACTTTCATTCATCAGAGTTCGTATACAAGATAACACATGCGATATACATTCACAAATTGTTTTTCTTGAATTTATAGCATGTGTTGCAATGATAAAGAACTGAGAACTAAACAGATAATCACATGACCTATAGGCTTACATCTTTCCAAGTCATTGCTTGGTTACAACAAAATGAGTCTAGCTCAATACAATTAAAGCCCTTGGCTATACAAAAAAAAAAAAAAAAAAAAAAATACAACAAAAGAAAAAAGCTCTTGTTTCCAAAAGTCCCTCCAAGCTATTGCCTTGGCGGAGGCATATCACCAACACCTGAAAATGGTTTTCCCAAATAGGGTGAGCCAAAGCTCAGTAGAAATAATCTAACATAATATATGAATAAGCATAATGTGCATATACAATGGTTGTGACGAAACATTCATGCTCTACATGATCATAAAGTACCAAATTTTATGTCTCAATCCATGTTCCTTCAATCTCTTTCAAGTTAATTCATTTAATCTCAATTCATGAGTCAATTTCATTATCTTCCAAACAACCCAACTGAGACTACAACTCAGTGGTTCTCAAATTAACACAACTACCATACTAACACTTCAAGTTACCATTTCACGGAAATTTCATCCGCGGGAATCGACACCCATGTATACACGCGGTTTTGAGACTTTCACCCTGGACACTCCGGCCAACTTAATTTTAATGGAGTCCATCCCTTATCTCCTCCCAAACATGGAGTACGTCCCCTTTCTCCTCCCAAACATCGTACATATACAATGTATTTAAAACATGGTCATATTCAATGACAACTGAGACAAGAGATTAGTTTCAATTCACCTAATCCTCATACAATTTCTACAATAATCATAGCTATCCTCCACCCATAGCCCAATACAGATATTTCTAAACAAATATTCAATTTTAAGACATATAATTTATTCAAATTACCATAGGTGTGAGGTAATACATATTCAATCACACCATATATACCAACTTTCATCCAATTTCACATTTACAATATCAATTTCATTTATTTATACAAAATAAATATTTGAAACATTTTAGGGCCTACTTCCCTCTTTCCACAAACATTAACCCAATGCCAAAATCAACTATTTTGTCACAATATAACCTCATTTTCAAACCCCTTGACCATTATATCACATTCACTTGGAAACCTCTCTTTTGATTTTTAACGCAAACCCTAGGTTTGCTCAAAATACTCCCAAATCCCACAATTTTACATAACAACAAATAATTAAGCTAAAAACCATATGAAAAGCATAGAAAATCTCTACCTCGAAGTTACAAGACTAAAGGAGAAGTGGAGAAACTCCAAAGATGTCGAAACCAAGGTTGATTTTGATCAAAATGTAGCTATTGATGTGCTCTACCTTTTTTTACAAAGGCCTATGGGTGGAGAAATCACTAGATCAAGATGAAAAAGTAGAGAGAAGGTAGGTTTTAGAGAGAGAGGGTCTCAACTTTATGTTTTAGAGAGAAATAGATCTAAAAAAGTGATGTAAAAATTCATTTTCGCGATCTGATATACGCACAGTCCACTCGAGTGCAAGAAGTGACGCTCGAGTGTCAGACATAATAAGTTGTTCTACTTGAGCGCAAGAAGTGCCACTCGAGTGCTAGACACAATAAGTTGTTCTACTCGAGCGCCAAGACACAATGAAAAAGACGCTCACTGCTCGAGCGCAAGAAGTGACGCTCAAGCGTAGAAAACACATATCCAGTAGTTTTACAGACAACAGACCAATGCTCGAGCGCAATAAATGCCGCTCGAGTGCCCACCTGCTCGAGCGCAGAGAACACTCTCCCAGTAGTTTTGCAGACCTGCAAAAGTACTGAGAGTTTGCAAAGCCCGCTCGAGCGCAATAAGTCCCACAAGGTTTGAAAACCAAGCAACCAACCTGTTCCATACACACTCGACACAACCAAATAGCCAAACTCAAATAAGAATAAGAGGAAAAACAATAATGAACAACATTCAGAAATCATAAGCCTGAGCTCGGAGTACAACAAGTGTCAGGTCAAAACTGGAATCGTTATAACCTTTCCCCCTTAAGGAATTTCATCCCTGAAGTTTCAAATCAAGTTTTACAGTTATGCTTAAACCAATTACAATGGTGATAACTAATCAACTCTGCCATCATGACCCACTCTCTGGTCATCCATTCTCATCAACAACATACATAATTTCTCAGTATTGAACATACAATTCATATTTTCTCAAAACATATACAATGTTTATAATAAACTTACATTTCCAAATCATAAGTAATGTGTGCAATGTTTCCACATAACCAAGATATATACAATGTTTTTCACATACCCAAAACATATACAATGTTTCATATTTTATCAACATAACAAAATTCCATTACATGTTCAAACATTAGCAAATAGGCCAGGATATTTCTCACGGACTTCTAACTCACATTCCCAAGTTGCTTCCTCAACCCCGTGATGTTTCCACAATACTTTAACTAAGGGAATTGTCTTGCCTCGCAAGACTCGGTCTCGAGTATCCAAGACTTTCACCGGTCTCTCCTCATATAAGGCATCGTCATCTACCTCTAAGTCAGTCCAATCTAACACGTGCGATGGATCCGGTTCATACTTCTAAAGCATGTTAATCATGTTAATATGAAACACATCATGATCCCTGGAAAGCTGTGGCGGTAATGCCAAATGGTAAGCAACCACTCCGACCCGCTCAAGGATCCCAAAAGGCCCAATAAATCGAGGGGACAACTTCTCATTCTTCCCAAATCTCATCAAACCCCGCCTAGGTGATATCTTCAAAAAGACATGATCCCCCACCTCAAAAGACAAAGGTCTCCTCCTACGGTCGACATAACTTTTCTGACGACTCTGAGCCGTAACCAACCTTTTATAGATAAGTGTCATTTTCTCTGTCGTTTCCCCAACCAACTCTGGACCCAACAAAGGTGCATCACCCACCTCGGCCCAACATATAGGGGACCTACACAGTCGGCCATACAAGGCCTCAAATGGTGCCATGTCAATACTCGATTGGAAGCTATTGTTATAAACAAACTCCACTAAGGGCAAGTGCCTCTCCTACGAACCCTTGAAGTCAAGGACACAATCTCGAAGCATATCCTCAAGGATCTGAATAGTACGCTCGGACTGCCCATCAGTCTGAGGGTGGTACGCAGTGGTAAAGGTCAATCTAGTGCTTAAGGCACTCTGCAAGCTCTGCCACAATCGAGCTGTGAAACGTAGATCTCTATCTAAAACAATCGTCATAGGGACCCTCGAGCAACCTCACTATGTTCCTACTGTACAGGTCGGCAAGATAATCTACCGAATCACCCACGCACATAGGTATAAAGTGCGTAGACTTGGTTAACTGGTCAACTACCACCCAAATGGCATCACTGCCTTGTTGAGTCCTCGGAAGGCTCATAACAAAATCCATCGTGACACGCTTCCATTTCCACTCGGCTATAGGTAAGGGTTGTAACAAACCTGCTGGTTGACAAGTAAGGCACTTTGACACAAACACGGCCACATCCTTCTTCATACCTCTCCACCAAAACTAGCGCCTCAGGTCGTGATACATCTTTATGCCTCTCGGATGCACCGCAACATCTGAATGGTGAAACTCTTGAAGTACTTATTCTCGGCAAGACTCCGACATAAACAAACGGTCACGGTATCTCACACTCTGGTCAGGATACACAGTCAAGCCTTTTTCTACCTTTCCACTAG
This sequence comes from Camellia sinensis, assembly GCF_055761805.1. Classification (NCBI taxonomy): domain Eukaryota; kingdom Viridiplantae; phylum Streptophyta; class Magnoliopsida; order Ericales; family Theaceae; genus Camellia; species Camellia sinensis. The sequence continues at coordinate 24,996,505 of NC_138966.1, forward strand.
AAATCTTCTCTCAGAGGGATTCTACCTCAAGGTCACCCCTCTGCGTTTCTAACACTCGGTTCACAAGTGTAGGTTGTGCAACTACTGAAAACAATGCTGTAGACTCCACAGACTCGCTTAGATACAAGTCAAACTCCCCAATAGCACCCAACATTTTCCATTCTCGGATGGCAACACAAGCTACACTGCTAATTGATTTCCTACTCAAGGCATCGGCCACAACGTTGGCCTTTCCCGGGTGATAATGCAACTTAAAGTTGTAATCCTCTATGAATTCCATCCACCTCCTCTGCCTCAGATTCAAATCCTTCCGTGTAAACATATACTTTAGACTCTTGTGGTCAAAAAACACCTCAAATTTCTCACCATATAGATAGTGTCTCCAAATTTTCAAGGCGAATATCACCGCTGCTAATTCTAGATCATAGGTAGGAGAGTTCCTCTCTTGTGTTTTCAATTGTTGTGAGCCATAGGCTACTATCTGCCCTTCTTGCATCAAAACACAACCCAAACCTTCCCATGAGGCATCACAATACACCGAATAACCCAAACCCCTCTCCCGAATAATCAAGATTGGAGTAGTGGTAAGTCTAACCTTAAGCTCGTGAAAAGACTTATCACAAGCCTCATTCCACACAAACTTAACCCCTTTCTTCATCAGTCTAGTTAATGGTGAAGCTAATCTAGAGAAATCCTTCACAAACAGATGGTAATACCCGACCAATCCCAGGAAACTACGAATCTCGAAAGCATTCTTAGGTTGCATCCAATCTTGCACTACCTCTATCTTGGATGAATCTGCGGTCACCCCTTCTCCGGATACCACATAGCCTGAGAACTTAACATCTTTTAGCCATAACTCACACTTCCCAAACTTAGCATATAGCTTGCGGGCTCTAAGTAACTCAAGTACTACCCGCAAGTGTTCCTCGTGCTACTCTTGAAAAGGTGAGTAAATCAAGATGTCATCCACAAAGATGACCACAAAACGATTTAGGAATTCACGGAAGATCCGATTCATCAAATCCATAAACACAGCAGGTGCATTGGTGAGCCCAAAAGGCATCACTAGAAACTCATAATGGCCATACCGTGTACGGAATGCCGTCTTTGGAATATCTTCCTCCCTTACTCTCAATTGGTGATAACTTGATCTCAGGTCCATCTTAGAGAAACAACAAGACCCTTTTAATTGATTGAACAAATCATCTAGACGAGGCATTGCATACATGTTCTTAACAGTTACCCAGTTCAACTTCCGATAATCAATACAAAGTCGCAACACTCCATCTTTCTTTTTAGAAAAGAGAGCCGGTGCTCCCCAAGGTGAAGTACTAGAGCGAATAAAACCATTATCTACCAATTCTTGGAGTTTATCTTCAACTCACTTAACTCAGTAGGAGCAAGCTGATACGGTGCCATAGAAATCGGTGCCGTGGCAGGCACCAAGTCAATAGAGAACTCGATCTCTCGGTGAGGTAGTAAACTAGTAAGATCCTTGGGAAAGACATCCGGGTATTCATAAACTACCCTTGGCAACTCTGCCTGGCCTTCATTACACTTACTACTCAAGAAGCTAGCAAGAAGGCAACTAAGTTCACTCTGTCTGCGTGGATCATACACTGGTGATAAGACTCTATCCACCCGGTCCCCCAAGAAGTAAAAGCAATCACCGCTTAAAGTACATACAGTAACCCTCTGACGGTAGCAATCTATAATAGCCCAATATGAACAAAATGACATCAAAACTAGACATGTCAAGCGATACAAATGCAAAAGGAAGTCGGCGACCGGCAACCTCTATGTCATAACCTCGAAACCCCTATTTCAAGATAACCTCGCCACCAATAAGTGACTCTACACAAATAGGAGATGCTAACTGTACCAACTCCAACCCCAAAACCGATGCAAATGTAGACTAGATAAATGAATGGGATGCACCCGTATCAATCAACACATTAGCAACTGAATTGGAAAACAAGAAAGCACCGCTCACAACAGAAGGTGCTGGTACTAGATCCGACGCGGTAACAACATACACACGCCCCGTAGGACTCTACTCAGCTTGCTCACCCCTCGGAGCATAAGCCTGGTGTACTGACTGAGTTGAAGAGGCTCCTTGATGGACCTTCGAGGCCTGTGCTGACTGTGCAGGCTGGTGGCTCTGTGCGTACTTCGAACCAAACGCACTGGGTGTGCCACCTAACTGTGGGCAGAATCTCTTCAAATGCCCTACATGCCCACACTGATAACATGTGAGCGGCTGCCCTCTCCTCTAACTCTGGCCATGCGAACGAGCCGAAGACGATGCAGACCGTTGCTCTCCTCCTCCTTGTGGGCAAACTAGAGATTTGTGGCCCAGCTGACCACATTTGAAACAAGTAACATCTCCTTGGCCATCCCTCCCAGAACCTGAACTCGGTACAGAAAAAGTGGACCTCGACTGAGCTTCCTAGGACGACTGGGGATTAGGACCCCTCTGTCTCTTACTGTCCCTCTAACTGTCCTGACTCCTCTTGGAGCCCCTCATTCTCTCCTCCTTCGCCTGCATAATAGTCTCAAGATGGGTCGTCACCACCATAAGGCGCCCATAATCTCTAATCATGGATCCGGCCACTCTGAACCTGAGTCTGTTCCTCAATCTCTTCTCAAACTCCAAGTAATGGCGCTCTTCAGTCACCACAAGCTTAGGCGCAAACCTAGACAAGCTAGTGAAAGTAGCCTTAAACTCGGCCACTGGTGTGTTCAATTACACCAACCTAGAGAACTGGTCTCTCAACTTCTCCCTAACTGTAGGAGGCAAAAACTTGTCCTTGAAGGCATTGACGAATGCCTCCCAAGTCACCCCAATGCGCCCACGTGAATACTTCTACCACTGACCCGCATCTCCCTTCAGCTGGATGGATGCCAAGGTCACTCTCAACAGGTCATCCTCAATGCCAAGCATCTCGAATGTCTTCACTATCTGCTCTAGCGACTCATCTGCCATCAGTGGCTCTTTAGGATCACCCCAAAACTCGTCTGAATTTGACCAGAAGAACTCCCTCTTTAAAAAAGATGGCCCTACCTCAGTGACTTAGGCCTGGACTAGATTCTCAGCCCTGAGAATGTCCATGGATTCCCTCAATGCTCTGGCCATTTCGCGGGCTAAGGCGCCATGGCCTGTTGACCAATTGGTTTAACCACATAGGCCTGACCTACCACTTCCCTCCTGCGTCGGAATATCATCCGGTAGACGCATCTCGTGCTTTCTAGGCCTACCACGCCTACCACCACGTCCACGTCCTAACATCCTAATGAAGGTAACACAAGAGATTAGCACATTCACAAATGTGCCGAAGCTAAGTCACTCACGTCCTAATGCGGTGGACAACAACAATTCACTCCATATATGCATGTAGTCACATAAACATATACGAATTTTCCTTCCTAGATAGTGACCATCCTGCGGCGTTGCTAGAGTTCCAATTAGAAACAACAGTGATCAAGTGCTCTTCTAACATGACTTCTAGAAACCCATAGACCCAACTAATATCTTAGGAACTAAATCCCATACCCATATAATCATATAAGCATGTTATCACAAAAGCATACAATACATACTAACGTCTTAACTAAGCGAGACAAACCTATTGTGGTAATAACCACTTCCCATGTACCTAAAGTATTCAAACCTGGTATGCTCTGATACCAAGTTGCCACGCCCCCAAAATCATACAATAAATCCAACCCATAAGTGGAAGAATGATAGAAATAATATACTTTCATTTATTAGAGTTCGTATACAAAAGATAACACATGCGATATACATTCACAAACTGTTCTTTCTGAATCTACAACATGTGTTACAATGATAAAGAACTGAGAACTAACATATAATCATATGTCCTATAGGCTTGCATCTTTCCAAGTCATTACTTGGTTACAACAAAATGAGTCTAGCTCAATACAATTAAAGCCCTTGGCTATAAAGAATAAAAAATAAAAAAAAATAAATAATACAACAAAAGAAAGAAGTTCTATTTCACCCAACACCTGAAAATGGTTTTTCCTAAATAGGGTGAGCCAAAGCTCAGTAGAAACAATCTAACTCAATATATGAATCTTAACGAAGATATAAGTACAATGTGCATATACAATGCTTGCGACGAAACATTCATACTCTACATGATCATAAAGTACCAAATTTTATATCTCAATCCATGTTCATTCAATCTCTTTCAAGTTAATTCATTTAATCTTAATTCATGAGCCAATTTCATTATCTTCCAGATAACCTAACTGAGACTACAACTCAGTGGTTCTCAAATCAACACAACTACTATACTAACACTTCAAGTTACCATTTCACAAAAATTTCATCCGCGGGAATCGGCACCCATGTATATGCGCAGTTTCGGGACTTTCAAATTATTCAAATTACCGTACGTGTGAGGTAATACATATTCAATCACACCATTTATACCAACTTTCATCCAATTTCTCATTTACAATATCAATTTCATTTATTCATACAAAATAAATATTTGAAACATTTTTGGGCGTACTTCCCTCTTTCCATAAACATCAACCCAATGCCAAAATCAACTATTTTGTCACAATATAACCTCATTTTCAAACCCCATGACCATTATATCACATTCACTTGGAAACCCCTCTTTTGATTTTTATCCCAAACCCTAGGTTTGCTCAAAATACTCCAAAATCCCACCATTTTTACACAAACAACAAATAACTAAGCTAAAAACTATATGAAAGTATAGAAAATCCCTACCACGAAGTTAGAAGACCAAAAGAAAAGTGGAGAAACTCCAAAGATGACAAAACCAAAGTTGATTCGGATAAAAATGTAGCTATTAATGTGCTCTACCTTTTTAACAACGGCCCAAGGGTGAAGAAATCATTAGATCAAGATGAAAAAGTAAAGAGAATGTAGGTTTTAGAGAGAGAGGGTCTCAACTTTATGTTTTAGAGAGAAATAGATCTAAAAAAGTGATGTAAAAAGTCAATTTCGTGATCTAATATACGCACAGTCTGCTCGAGCGCAAGAAGTGACACTCGAGCGTCAGACACAATAAGTTGTTCTGCTAGAGCGTAAGAAGTGTCGCTCGAGCGCCAAGTCACAATGAAAAAGATGCTCACCGCTCGAGCACAAGAAGTGATGCTCGAGCGTAGAAAACATACATCCAGTAGTTTTACAAACAACAGACTAACACTCGAACGCAATAAAGGCCGCTCGAGCGCTTACCCGCTCGAGTGTAGAAAACACTCTCCAAGTAGTTTTGCAAACCTGCAAAAGTACTGAGAGTTTGTAAAACCCGTTCGAGCACAATAAGTGCTGCTCGGGCGGAAGACCAAAAATCTGGGCAACACAAGGTTTGAAAACCAAGTAACCAACCTGTTCTAAACACGCTTGACACAACCAAATAGCCAAACTCAAATAAGAATAAGGGGAAAGACAACAATGAATAACATTCAAAAATCATAAACCCGAGCCCAGAGTACAACAAGTGTCGGGTTAAAACCAGAATCGTTATATGATGAAAGTTAGAGATCGTTAGGTTAGTAGTAGTTAGTATTAATGGTGCGGGCATAGGAAAAAAGAAAAAAAAATATATCTAAGAAATATTAAGAAACAAAAATAAGGCTAAGCAAATTTTTATTTTCAATTACAAAATAAAGTAATAACAAAAAATTGAAACCCAATTATGCTGTTGTATGTGGTACTAGTTAGACGCTTCAATTATTCTCCAAAAACACAAAAAAATCAATCAGCAAACTACCAACTAACAACCAAAAAGAAAATCAAATGAAGTGGGTGTTTGGGAAGTTGGTTTTTTTTTGTAGGTTTTTTTAGTTGTAGGATATTATTGGAGAAATTTTTTTTTGTGTTTGGGAAGATAGTTGGGTTTTTTTGTGGTTGGATGTGATGTTTGTGAGAGAAAAAATGAAATGATTATGGGGTTTGATGTGATATTTTGTTTGGATTTCTTTTTTTTTTTGAGTTTTGTAACCAATTTGTCTTTTAGTAAAAAAAACAAAAAAAAAAAAAAAAACCAAAAAAAATCCTTCCCAAACACCGCTGAAGAGACAACACCTCCCATTAAAACTAAAAGAGAGACTAAAGAAATAAACAAATAAACAAATGTACTACCATTTTTCTTCAAGGCCTTTTTGGGAAAGTGCTTGGAATTGTCATCAAGAGAGCTTGTGGGAGTGAGACTCGAGTTATCCACCTTGACTTCGGGTCTTCTCTCCTTAGTCTCACCATATGGAAGAGATGATAGTGGCGGTGGTGGCAATGGATCTAAATCGATTGCAGTTCTCTTTCTTTTTGTAAACTCGGACTCGTTGATTGGATTTTGATTTTCAAACGACTGATTCCTAGAGTCGGAAAAGTGGATTGGAATTTTAAGAGTGAATAAGATATTAGCAGCCTCTAACCCTAACCCTTCATCATTGAACAATGAGGGGAGAGAACTGCGTATACCTGTGCTCTGTTTCATTGTTTTTTGGGCAAATTACACTAATAGTCCCTATAGTTTGGGGCTTGTATCACTTTAGTCCCTGACTTTTCAATTGTGACACATTTGACCTTGAATTTTGAATCTTGTTCCAAATCAGGACAATTAACATACCATTGCTTAATTTCAAGGGCAAAATTGTCAATTTGATAAAATATAAACTAATTTAACAAAAATAAATGTCAAAAAAATATTTTAAAATTTTTAAAAATTATTTCTATCCACCAAAAAATAAAATTATGTAAAATTGATAAAAATTAATAAAAATTACATGATTAATTTTTAAAAATTAATTTTACATGATCATCATCCAAATACATAATAAAAATTAATTTGGTAAAAAAAGAAATAAATGTCTAAAAGATTTATCAATTTTATAAAATTTTATCTTTAGTAGCTAGAAATAATTTTTTAAAATTCAAAAATAATTTTTTAACATTTATTTTTGTCAAATTAATTTATATTTTATCAAATTGACCATTTTGTCCTTGAAAAATCTAATACTATCTTCAATTGTCCTTATTTGGAACAAGATTCAAAATTCAGGGTCAAATGTGTCACAATTGAAAAGTCAGGGATTAAAATGACACAAGCCCCAAACTATAGGGACCATTAGTGTAATTCACCCTTGTTTTTTTCATATACAGAACTAAAAGTTGCAAAAGAAAGACATTTTTCCTAAGGAAAATCCATGGAGGAAAGGAGGGTAATGTGGGTGATACCATGTCTAGGGTTTATGCCATTTCATTATATATATATTGCAATTTGTGTTTGGGTTGGAACAAGGTATACGTCCTCTACACTACTAGATAATTGATATAAATGTATACTTTACAGTTTTCTGTTTTTAATTTATAAATGATAATTTTTTAAAATTATATAAAATTAAAATTAAAAAATGTATTTTATGAGTTGTGGTGAAATGACCGAATGGTGAGGTTAGGATTGACCCTGAGCTCTTCGGGGCGAAGGTGAAATTTTAAAATTGAAACCCTTTATGTATTAAAAGAAATTATTTACTTAAAATTTTATGATAAAAGTGTACAATGTAGCTAGATGTATATAATCAAAGATAGAATTAAGAGAAGATTATAGAAGGTGGCCCCTTCCTTTTGTGAAAGATACTGTTTACTTTAACAAAAACTATATATCTTACTATTCTCCGACCTTGCATTCTCTTTTTATTTTTCACGAACAAACTTGTTCATCCAATTCTAAATTACTTCCATAGGGTTTGATTCTTTATATATATATATATATATATAACTTACATATCATATTATATATACATGTTTGTTAGTGTATATGGTAAAAATTTTTAATTCAAATTTTGGCTTCTCTGATAATAAAATTCTGATTCTGTCCCTGCATACATATGATGTATAAACATTTTTTTAAAGTTAATTTTTAATAATAGTACTATTGAATACAAAATCCTAATATATATATATATATATATATATATATTTGGGTAAAATGATAAACACTTATAATTTTTAATTTTTTTCATACCAATACGTACTCACATAGAATATGCTTACATATATAATCACTAAAATTATATATTAAAATAAAAAAAGGTTAAAAACTCCAAATAAGTTACCAAATATTCTAAATAATATTTTCATTCGGGTCCTATTGTAGCTCTATTAAAATTTATGACAAATTATACTGCTAGTCCTTATATTTTAATCCTTATATCGTTTTGGTCTCTATAATTTCAATTGACTTAATTTTGACCCTAAATTTTTTGTTTTGTCTCAAATTGGTCAAATTGATTTCAATTCTTAGCATTTTTATTTTTTATTTTTTATGACAAATGCACATGAGTGGCATGTGTAATGCTTTTAAGAACAAAATTGTAAGTTTGATCAATTCGACTTAACCTCAACTAACTCAGTGATTATTTTTCGTCAAAAAACCTAACGAATTTATCAATTGGACTAAATTGATACAAAAACTAAAATGAATGGTCAAAATTGAGTCAATTGAAAATGTAAAGATCAAAATAACACAGACAACAAAATATATAGAATAATGGTATATGTATAATGCACCCTAAAATTTACTTACACCTATTAAGACATGAAGAAAAATATTACAAACTCAAAAATATAAAAATGTGGTCTTGTTATTTTATGATTTAGCAAATTAAATTTACAATAAGAAAAAAAAAATCACCCAATCTGTTAAATTGGGGGATTTTTATAAAAATCTTATTTCTAGTACTTATGTAGTCCAACTTAATTTCTTATAACCAATTTAGTCCTGCCACCATTCAAAAGACCTAAAATCCTAACTTCAAATTTAGTACAAAATAATGAAAACTAAATCTATATTTAAGGAGAAAATCACTCTAATTTAAATACTTACCTCATTTGAATTAGAATATATTAGCATATGAACCCGTGTGATGCATGGAACAAATAAATAATTAAAAATAATTTTAAAATTAAATAATAATATAAAATTTATTTAAAAAGTATAAAAAATAATTTAGAATGAATTAAATTTTAACTATTGTATTATAATATATATTGCAGTTGTTATGTTATTAATTGTATATTTTAAGTTTACAATAGAAAATAGATGTCATAATTTAATTGGTAAATATGAAAAAATAGAATAAAAAAAATGTATTTATGATAAAATAAAAATAAATTTCATTTTATAAATTTTGTAGTTTTAGTTTATTCTACGTTAAAGTTTGCCATAAAATTTAAACATACCTTTTAGAAATAAAACAATATATATATATATATATATATTGATAAAATCATTAAAATTGGTTAAAAGACTAACCAACTTAGCCCCGGTTTGGTAAACATTTTAGGCTAAATAATCACATATGAACAAAAAAAAAGTCAAAAAACCAACAAAGAAAGTTTATCATTCCAAAGCCAAAAAGCCAAAAAAGCCAAACAAGAAAACTAAACAAACAAAAAAGTCAAAAATGTCAAAAAGCCAACTAAGAAAGTCATTGCCAAACACACCAAAATTAATTAATTAAAAATTAAAAATTTTATTTTATTTTAAAATTTAGACTGTTTTTAACTGAAACATACACAACATTATAATATTAAATGAGAGCATATGTTTATTTTATATAACTAAAACAACTCATTTTTTCCTTATTTTCCCGATGTGAGATTGTGTAAAATAAAAGTTAACAATTGTTCGGGCGCAAGTTTATTTCGAATCAAACAATATCAATCATTTAATCTTTAATTAGGTCAATCTTTAGTTTATTTTAAATCAAATAAATTTAACCAATATATTTTGATAAAACAACTAAGATCGTGGTTAAACTCGTGAATCAGTTAAACAAAAACAATTCAGCGTAATCGGTTACGTCAAAAGGCCAATCAACTTATACAAAATTTAGCATAATTGGTTACGTCAAAAGACCAATCAACTTATACAAAATTAATTAATTAAAACTTTCAATTTTTATTTTAATTTTAAAACTTAAACTTTTTTGAACTAAAATATGTACAATATTACAATATTAAACAGGGGGAAAATGTTCATTTTATTAAGTGAAACAACTCACCTTTTTTTTTTCTTCTTTCTTTCTTTTCCTGATGTGGGATTGTAAAATAAAAGTTAACAATTGTTTGGGCGGAAAATTTATTTCTAATCAAGCAATCAGTCGTTCAATCTTTAATCAGGTCAATCTTTAGTTTATCTCGAATCAAACAAATCTAATCAATATATTTTGATAAAACTACTAAAATCGAGGTTAAACTAATGAATCAATCGAACCGAAATGATTCAGCCTAATCGGTAGGCCAAAAGACCAACCAACTTACACAAAAATTAATTAAATAAAACTTTTAAATTTTATTTTAAAATGTAAACTGTCTTGAACTGAAACATACACAACACTCCAATATTAAATGGGAGTATAAGATTCACTTTATATAAGTGAAACAACTCACTTTTTTCATTCTTTTCTCGATGTGAGATTATAAAATCAATCATATCATAGACTAATTAGAGTTTTTATTTTAGAATTTAAATTATTTTGAACTGAACTATGCACAACACTACAATATTAATAGAGTATAAGATTTACTTTATATAAGTGAAACAACTCACTTTTTTCATTCTTCTCTCAATGTGGGATTATAAAATAAATCATAAACTAATTAGATTTTTATTTTTATATGGTTAAATGGAAGCTAACCAATATAATTTTTTTTTAATTGTTTAAAATTGGGAAATTTTGTATGAGAAATCGTGGTTAAACTGTAACGCCCCAAAAAAATTAGGCAGGGTATATCTATTTATACAACAAACGCACCTAATAGACAAACACATATATTAACTAACTATTCTATACATCCATTTCCATTTAATCCCAAATGCCAAATAGATAAAAGTACCGTACAGGCTTACAATTTTATCCAAGAACATTCTTGGTTATACAAAATGGAGTTTCAACTTAACGCAATACAACCCTGGGCTTACATTCAACAAATAACCATAAAACAAAAATGAAGCCTCAGCTCCGAGTCCTCCCAAGTCAGTGCCTTGGCGGAGGCATAGCACCTGTACCTGAAATGGTTTCCCTTATAGAGTGAGGCACAGCCCAGTAGAGATATACTACACAATATATGGACCATGATAAGACTAAAGAGGAGTATGCTCATGCCATGCTCATGATAAAATAGTTTATCTCTCTTTTTATAAAGCATGCAATGCTGAGATACAACAACAGATATAAAATCATTTCCATTTTAAACCATATATGTTACATGAATACAGGCTCTGTGAATCCCTAGGTAAATGTCTGCAAGTAGGCCTAATGCACTACCATTATCATTTTTACCAGTAAACTGGAAGGCTCAATACCTAACTGTGCGGTTCCACACCCCCTACCCAGATTCACCAAATATTCATCTTTTCGCAAACAGATACATTCACATACATTTCTCAAAAACAGATACATTTCCAATGAAATGAATGTAATGCAATGTCCAATGCAACAAATGAGAAATGTGGTTCAATTTAACTAAGTCTCATGCCATTCTACAACAATCATGGCTATCCTCTACCGATAGTCCAAAACAGATATTTCTAAATAGATATTTAAACAATTAAATTCTAAAAATTTCGATAAATACAATTTATTCCACATCTCATCAAATATGAACAACTACACTAGTTTTCATATCACAATCACGGCCGGTAACCTCTCAAGGTCTATTTCTAACCGTGTCGGTTTTATTCCAATAGATACATTAAGCAAAATAATACTGTTAATGCCCAAGAAAAAATATCATTTTCTTTCCAAACTCATTCTCCAAGCATTATCCAATTATGACATCCTATTTTGATCAAAAGCCCCAAAAGTTAAACATAATTCCATTGTTTTCTTTAAAAATGTTCTTTTGGTCACAAACCGGTAAAAACTTCAAAACCGATCGAGTCGAAGTCCCTTTTTGTTCAAATTTAAAACAAAGCTCTTTCACAACCTTACAAACATATTTCAAGTTTACATTTTAGCAATTTGGACATCAACTCTTTATTTTTCTCAAAATTCCCCTTTCAAGTAAATAAATCACAAATTTTCCAAAAATTCTAATTAAATTATATACTACTCTAAGCTCCATATAATCAAGTAAAAGTATAGCGATTCCAGTTTTCCCTTTCTGTATTTGTTGTACTCCGGACTTTGGTTCCGTGGAGTTGGTGGTTGTATACCTTGTTATCATCCTTTAATTCCATATGTTTGAGTTTTAGGATGTGTTGGGCGTATTTTGAACAGGTAGGTTAAGTTTTGGTCTCAAGTGTAGTTGCCCAGGTTTTTGGTGTTACGCTTAAGCGGGTCATTCTGCGCTCGAGCGGAGTTTGGTCTTTGGTTATACGCTCGAGCGGGCCTTCTTGCGCTCGAGCGGGGTTTACACACTCCCAGTATGTCATGCCTCTGCAAAAATTCTGCAGGTGTGTTTTTCACGCTCGAGCGGGTTTCTTTACGCTCAAGCGGGTCGCGCTCGAGCGGGTATGTTGGCACTCGAGCGGGTAGTACTTTGTCTGTGAAAGTTCTGGGAGGGGGAAATCTACGCTCGAGCGGACTGGTTTTCACGCTCGAGCGGATGTATTTTATTCTCGTGTCTTGGCGCTCGAGCGGGCCTTCTTGCGCTTGAGCGTGTCCAGATTTTTGTTCTTTATGCTCGAGCGTTCTATTCTCCGCTCGAGCGGGAGTGTCGTATATCAGTTGGCAGCTAAGCATTTTTAAATCACTTTTTACATTCACTCTCTCTCTCTCTTACTTTCTAAAAACACTTTTTGAGAGCTTCTCTCTCTAGGATCTCCCTTCTATCTAGGGTTTGATCTAGTTAGAGTGTTCCACTCCCTCGGTGCCTTTGTAAAAAGTGTGTTGATCGTCGAGGGTTACGTTTTGATCCGAGAAATTGTTGATGTGGAGCACTTTGAATTTCTTCATCTTCTCCATTTGAGCTCTAACTTCGAGGTACGGATATCCTACTCCATCTTATGAGCTTTGTCTTTGAATTTTGGTATTTCGATACGTTGGGGGTTGTTGGGTAATTTTGAGAAAGTTTAGGGCCATTTTGTAATTTTCAAAAGAGGGATTTTCAAGATTTAAAACCTTTATGTATGTAATACATTAGAAAATGGACGTGATGTTGGATTTTTGATGAAAATGGAACCTTAGGGTCGGTGCTGTAATTATGGGAAAAAGCCTTAATTGTTGATAAATTAATTTGTATAATTAATTTTGGGAAATGAGAAATTGAATAGGAAATATTCAAATTGGAAAGGTATGGAATTAAAGGGTGTAGTGGATTAATTCATCGCTCACCTAGGCAAATGTTGATAATTTATCCATTTGGTGCATTTATTTTCTGTTTAGAAATAACTGCTTTGGGCTATCAGTGGAGGATAGTCTTGATTGTTGTAGACAATGCATGATGATTAGGCAAACTAAAACTAATCAATTGAGTAGGCTATCGAGTATAGCGGTTGGTATAATGCATCGAAATTGTGTATTGAATGGTGGAACCTATATATGATAATAGTTTATATACATTGTGTTGTGTAGGAGGAGATAGGGGATGTACTCCACGGTTTAGGGGAAGATAGGGGATGGACTTCTAAACCGAAAATTGTTGGCATTGATGCAGCACTACAATGTGTATCATTTGTAAAGTATGGAAGTGTTTTGTTATATTGATACAGTACCAAAATGTGTATCATTTGTGAAGTATGAAAGTGGTTTTATGCGTTATTGATACATCACCAAAATGTGTATCTGTCATGAATTTTGAAAGTAATTGAGTGATGAGTTATAATCTCATCAAGTTATTTGGCTCAGGTTCTGAGCCTTGTTTTCAAACTGTAAGTTGAATAAGAAATGGAAACTGAAATGTAACATGGGCATGATTGTCGTGAAACTGTAATACGACATAAGTTGGAATATAAGTGTGGACCATCTGTTGAATGCTATTATTTTAGTCATTGTTTATAGTTGGTTTAGTATATTTCTACTGGGCTGTGGCTCACCCTATATGGGACATCATTTTCAGGTACAGTTAGTATGCCACCTCCAAGGACGTAGCTTGGGATACTTGAGGCTGTTGGATTTCTTTTTTGTTGTTTTGATGTATTACATGTATATCAAGCCAAGGGCTTTCTTTGTGTAGAGTTAGCACTCTCTTTTGTAACCAAGTGTTGACTTGGAAAGTTGTAAGCCCATAGGGCATTTACTTTTGTTGTCGACATGTAATACATTTTGTAATGATTACTCTGATGGAATATACTTATGCTTTATTCTCTTATGTCTAAGCATGCTATTGTTGGTTGATTTATGGGTTTTTTTTTTAGGGCGTTACAACTTGGTATCAGAGCGTACCGGGTTTGAATACTTTGGGTACGTGGGAAGTGATTAGTATCACAATGGGTTTGTCTCGCTTGTTAGAGACTTGTGTGTACTGTTAAAGACTTATGTGCTTATGTGATAACATGTTTATGTGACTACTTGGGTATGGGATTTAGTTTCTAGGATGTTGATTGGATCCTTGGGTTTCTGTGAGTCTTGTTAGAAAAGCACTTGATCAATGCCGTTTCTAACCGGAACTCTAGTAACGCCTCGGGACTATCATTATCCGGAAACGAAATTCGTAAGTGCTTATGTGTTTATGTGCTTACGTGGAGTGAATTACAGTTGTCTATGCATTAGGACGCGAGTGTTATAGTTTCAGCACATTTGTGAATGTGCTAACGTTCTTCGTTACCTTTATTAGGATGCCAGGACGAGGACAAAGAGGTAGATGTGGTAGGCGTGGTAGGCAGGAGATGCCTTTATCGGATGATATTTTGGCACAGTAGGAGGGGGTTGGCCAGGCCAATGTGGCTGAGCCAGCAAGTCAGCAGGCTATGGCCGCCTTAGCCCGTGGGATAGCCGATGTCTTGAGGGAGTCTTTGGGTATTCGCAGAGCTGAGAATCCAGTTCAGGCTCCAATTCAGGCCCAGGTTGTTGATGCAGGGCCTTCCTTCTTGAAGAGGGAGTTCTTCCGGTCTAATCCGGACGAGTTTGTCGGGGATCCAAAGCAGCCACTTAAGGCTAACGAGTGGTTGGAGTAGTTGAGTAAGACTTTTGAGATGCTTGGCATCGAGGACGGAGCATTAAAGGTGACCTTGGCATCTTTCCAGCTTAAGGGGGATGCGGGTCAGTGGTGGAAGTACACGAAAGGTCGTATTGGTGGAACTTGGGAGCCTTTTGTGGATGCTGTCCAGGAGAAGTTCTTATCTCCAGCTGTCAGGGAGAACCTGAGAGACCAGTTCTGCCAGCTTTTGCAGCTGAGTTCTTCAGTGGCCGAGTTTGAGGCTGCATTTACTAGCTTGTCCAGGTTTACACCTGAACTTGTGGCGTCTGAGGAACGCCGTTGTATCGAGTTCGAGAAGAAGTTGAGGCGCGGCCTCAAGTTGAGAATTGATGGGACCGTGACTTGAGACTATGGGTGTCTGGTTGATGCTGCAACCCATATGGAGATCATGATGCAGGAGGAGGAGGGGCAAAAAGGCTCCAAGAGGAGTCAGGATGGTCAGGGTGATGGCAGGAGACAGAGGGGTTCACACCCTCAACAGTCTCAGGGAGGTTTTGCTAGATCTACCTTTCCAGTGCCGAGTGCAGGCTTTGGGAGAGGCAGTCAAGGAGACGTGACTTGTTTTAAATGTGGCCAGTTGGGTCATAAGTCTCCAGCTTGCCCACAGAGGGGAGTAGGTCAGAGAGCTGCTTCATTTTCAGCTAGAACGCAGAGCCAGAGTCAGGGCAGGGGTTAGCCACTGTCTTGTTATCAGTGTGGTCAGGCAGGGCACCTGAAGAGGTTTTGCCTGCAGTTGAGTGGCACATCTGGTGCATCTGGGTAGAGGCAGAGTTTTCAGCCAGCTCAGTCAGCTCAGGCCTCGTGGGCCAATCAGGGGGCTTCATCGTCCTAGTCTGTACAGCAGTTGTTTGCTCCTAGAGGTGAGCAGGTTGATCAAGGGCCTACAGGGCGCGTGTATGTTGTTACCGCGTAGGACCTAGTACCGGCTCCATCTGTTGTGAGAGGTACCTTTCTGTTTTGTAACTCGGTTGCCAATGTGTTGATTGATATGGGTGCGTCCCATTCTTTTATATCTGTTGCATTTGCATCTGTTTTGGGTTTGGAGCTGGCACAATTAGTATCTCCTATTTGTGTTGTATCACCTGTTGGGGGCGAGTTGATTTTGAAACAAGGGTGTAGAGGTTGTGATATAGAGGTAGCAGATCGTCGACTTCCATTTCCTTTTGTAGTTATGCCCATGTCGGGATTTGATGTTATTTTGGGTATGGACTGGTTATCGTCATACCGGGCTGTTATCGATTGTTACCGCCAGAGGGTCACAGTATGTACCTTGAGCGGGGATTGTTTCCATTTTCTAGGGGATCGGGTTAGTAGTGTGCTGCCACCGGTGTATGATCCGCGAGGGCAGAGTGAGCTTAGTGGTCTTCTTGCTAGCCTTTTGAGTAGTGAGTGTGATAAGACCTAGACTGTATTGCCGAGAGTGGTTTGTGAGTACTCGGACGTTTTTCCCGAGGATCTTATCAGTTTGCCACCTCACCGAGAGATCGAGTTCTCTATTGATTTAGTGCCCGGCACGGCGTCGATTTCTACGGCACCTTATCATTTTGCCCCAGTCGAGTTGAGTGAGTTGAAGATTTAGCTCCAGGAATTGCTAGATAAGGGCTTCATTCGCCCTAGTGTTTCGCCGTGGGGAGCACCGGCCCTCTTTGCTAAAAAGAAAGATGGTGACTTGAGACTTTGTATCGACTACCGAAAGGTGAATCGGGCTACGGTAAGGAATAAGTACCCTATGCCCCGTATAGATGATTTGTTTGACCAGTTGAAGGGTTCCCGTTGTTTCTCTAAGATAGACTTGAGATCGGGTTACCATCAGTTGAGGGTCAGGGAGGAGGATATTCCGAAGACGGCATTCCGTACGCGGTATGGCCACTATGAGTTTCTGGTGATGCCATTTAGGCTCACCAATGCACCGGCAATCTTCATGAACTAGATGAACCGGATCTTCCGGGAATTGTTAGATCTATTTGTGGTCGTTTTCGTGGACGACATTCTTATCTATTCACCTTCGGAGGAGGAGCACGAGGAACACTTGAGAGTGGTGCTTGAGTTGCTTAGAACCCACAGGCTGTATGCCAAGTTCGGGAAGTGTGAGTTCTAGCTGGGAGAAGTCAAGTTCTTAGGCCATGTGGTATCCAGGGAAGGGGTGTTTGTAGATACATCCAAGGTAGAGGCAGTGCAAGACTGGGCATAGCCTAAGAGTGTTTTTGAGATCCGCAGTTTTCTGGGATTAGCTGGGTATTACTGCCGGTTTGTGAAGGATTTCTCCAGGCTAGCTTCGCCTTTGACTAGATTGACGCGGAAAGGGGTCAAGTTTGTGTGGAGTGAGACTTGTGAAAAGTCATTCCAGGAGTTGAAGGTTAGATTGACCACCGCTCCGATTTTGATTATTCCAGAGAGAGGTTTGGGTTATGCGGTTTATTGTGATGCCTCACGAGAGGGTTTGGGTTGCGTGTTGATGTAAGAGGGGAAAGTGGTAGCCTATGGCTCACGTCAGTTGAAAATTCACGAGAAGAATTACCCTACACATGACCTAGAACTAGCAACCGTGATTTTTTCCTTGAAGATTTGGAGGCACTACTTGTATGGTGAGAGGTTCGAGGTGTTCTCGGACCATAAGAGTTTGAAGTATCTGTTTACATAGAGAGACTTGAATTTGAGGCAGAGAAGGTGGATGGAGTTCATTAAGGACTACGATTTTGAGTTGCTCTATCACCCGGGAAAGGCCAATGTTGTGGCCGATGCCCTTAGCAGAAAATCCATTAGCGATGTAGCTTGTGTAGCCATCCGGGAGTGGGAGATGTTGGGGGCACTTGGCGAGTTCGATTTGCTTTTGGGCGAATCTGCCGAGGTTGCGGCCTTGTTTTCCATTGTTGCACAGCCTACACTTGTGAGCCGAGTGTTAGAGGCACAGCGAGGTGACCTTGAGGTAGAATCCCTCCGAGAGAAGATCTCCAGTGGGAAGGTTGAGAAGGGTTTGTCTGTGTATCCCAACCAGAGTGTGAGATACTGAGACCGTTTGTTTGTGCTGCAGTCTTGCCGAGAGGAGGTACTCCGAGAGTTTCACCATTCAAGCCTTGCGGTGCATCTGGGAGGCACTAAGATGTATCGAGATTTGGGCCGCCAGTTTTGGTGGCGGGGTATGAAGAAGGATATGGCAGTGTTTGTGTCTAAGTGCCTTACTTGTCAGCAAGCGAAGGCCGAGTATCAGAGGCCAGTGGGTTTGTTACAACCCTTGCCTATTGCCGAGTGGAAGTGGGAGCATGTCACTATGGACTTCGTTGTAGGTCTTCCAAGGACTCAGCGGGGTAGTGATGCTATTTGGGTGGTTGTAGACCGGTTGACTAAGTCGGCGCACTTTATCCCTATGCGCGTGAGAGATTCGGTAGATCATCTTGCCGATTTGTATGTTCGGGATATAGTGAGGTTGCACGAGGTCCCAGTGTCGATCGTCTTAGATAGAGACCCTCGTTTTACTGCTAGGTTGTGGCAGAGTTTACAGAGTGCCTTGGGCACTAAGTTGACCTTTAGTACGGCTTATCATCCTCAGACTGACGGGCAGTCCGAGCGTACTATTCAGATCCTTGAGGATATGCTTTGGGGTTGTGTCCTTGACTTTAGTGGGACATGGGAGAGGCACTTGCCCTTGGTGGAGTTTGCCTACAGCAATAGTTTTCAATCTAGTATCGGTATGGCACCGTTTGACGCCTTGTATGGCCGACCGTGTAGGTCTCCAGTATGTTGGGCCGAGGTGGGTGATGCACCTTTGATGGGCTCGGAGTTGGTGAGGGAAACGACGGAGAAGTTGAACTTATCCGTAGGAGGCTTGTTACAGCCCAGAGTCGCCAAAAGAGTTATGCCGACCGTAGGAGGAGGCCTTTGGCATTTGAGACGGGTGATCATGTTTTCTTGAAAATATCATCTAGGCGAGGTTTGATGAGGTTTGGGAAGAGTGGGAAGTTATCCCCTCGGTTTATCGGTCCCTTTGAGATCCTTGAGAGGATTGGGGAAGTTGCTTATCGTTTGGCTTTGCCACCGCAGTTGTCCGGGGTACATGACGTGTTTCATGTTAGTATGCTTTGGAAGTACGAGCCGGATCCATCCCATGTTTTGGATTGGACCGATTTGGAGGTAGATGAGGATGTCTTGTATGAGGAGAGACCGGTTCAGGTCTTGGATAGGCGAGAGCAAGTCTTGCGAGGCAAGACCATTCCCTAGGTAAAGGTTTTGTGAAAACATCACGAAGTGGAGGAAGCCACTTGGGAACGTGAGTTGGAGATCCGTGAGAAATATCCGGACTTATTTGTTCATGTGTAATCATGTTTTGGAAATTTTGTAATATTGTTGAACTTTAAGAGCATTAAATATGTCTTAAGTTGTAAAACATTGTATATGTTGTGATTAATGGAAGTTACTTTAACATTGTGTATGTCAAATATATTGTGGAAGTGCAAGCATGATACTAATGTTGCAAATGATATAAAATTGTGGAATGTGGTATTGAAATTTGTGGAATTTCAAGGAATGCATATCTATAATGCATGTTGTGAAAAACGTTGTAATTTGCCTCTTGAAAAGAGATGACATGACCGGTAATGGGTCGAGTTATTGAATTTTGCATTGTAACAATGTTGGGAATTGAGAAAATCTTGTTTTTGAAAAACTTGTATTTAATTTCGGGGATGAAATTCTTTAAGGGGGGAAGATTATAGCGATTCCAGTTTTCCCTTTCTGTATTTGTTGTACTCTAGACTTTGGTTCCGTGGAGTTGGTGGTTGTATACCTTGTTATCATCCTTTAATTCCATATGTTTGATGCAATACAATAACATAAACATAAAGAACAACAAGAGCGGATTAAGAATCTAACCTTAGAACATGGATCTAACGGTTCGATCTCTAGGAATCAAGCTTAGAAATCCACTCTCTCTCAAGAATTCTTCTACCTCCTCTAGAGCTTCTCTCTCTCTCTTCAAACAAGTTTAGGAACAAATGAGGGGTTTCTCTCTCTGTCGGCTGACTTAACTCTCAGCTCGGACGCGTGGCAGCGGCTGATTAGTTCTCCTCAAAAGTTGATGGATTGACAAGACAAGACTATGACAAAGTGTATCTAACAAGCTACTCGGAATGGTGCTCCGGCAAGTGATGACATCGGCTAAGGACAAGGCTTCGGCAACTAAGGTGACAATGACCTCAGCTAGGAAGGACAACACTTGACTAAGCTGTGCCACACCTTGGCCTAGATGCACCACACCTCGGTCTAGGTCATACCACTCTAGGACAAGGTCACTCAGGTGCAAAGGTAACATCTCGGCCTAGATGATACACATCTCGGCCTTGGTGATTCACACCTCGGCCTAGATAATGACATCTCGGCCAATATGCCAGGGCGAAGGTGGAGGTCAAACAAATGGGTTCCAAGATACTTCTAGACTGAGGATGACCTCGGCTTGGAATGATCTAAGCATAACGTGACCTAGGCTTGGCATAACTTCGGCTAACATAACTTAGGCTCGAGGTATCAAGGAAGGAACAAAGCAAGCACACAACACTTAGACAAATCACATAGACATCAAAACAAGGCATGGATCCTACATAGGCAAAACAAGTCATAATTATGCAAATGCAAGCTTAACGGGTCATAATCATACCAATGTTCATGAACATGACTACGACATAAATGTGGGTTATTACATCCTTACCTCTGTAGACGCGCCCGTGGGCCTCGCTACAGTTCGGACTCGATTTGTGTCACGGTTCTGAGTCTGAACCAAAGAGTCCTAATCCGGCAAATCGTTTTGAGAAACAGATTTTTGAAAAGAAGTGCCAAACATGGACTGCTTTGCCAGATACAGAGTCGCCACCTAAATATTTTTTATGGGGGAATTTAGGAAACCCTGACTCGGTGCCGAAGGCCACATGTCCGTCATCACCGGAGTTGTCTTGGCTCGGGAGTTAGGGTACGATTGGGGAAGGTCAGCTATGAGTACCCCCTTTCGCCCGGTCCGAAGACCGGCCTCTACTAACCATGATATCCGATTTTGAAAACATTATGTGTTCTTATTCCGGTTATTAGCCTAGAATTACTATGTTATGCGCACAGCAAACAAGTATAGACTAGATTGCCTAATTTGGAAATAAGCATTGCATATCCGTTTGTTTTGAAAAGCGCTTTGGAATTTGCTACTCGCAAGTAGGATAAAATACGGATTTCAACGAGTCTCTCCAACTCAAACAATCTAACCTTCACCCACAGGCATTCAAACAATTTATCACATAAGCATTTAGCCGCATGGTAAGCATACTGTCATGGCAACACTCACACGCATGCGGGATGCTAAAACATAAATACTTACATCGTACTCCGTGCCAAAACAATAAACTAGTTAGCAAACATACATGTCCTAGTTCATGTCAATTGTCTAATGCAACACATACAGGATGCAGTTAGAAGTAGGCTCGGCTAACCTAAGCATGGCATGTGAAATGCTGTCAATTGATGCACGTATTCAATTTGGAATTGAAGTTCGAATGCAGTTAGCGTGATGTACCGAGCCTAATGCATGCAGGACAAATGAATGAATGCACGCATGCGTAGCATAAGGTATGCTAATTTGAACATGTCCTATTACTAACCATCAAAGCAGGTAAGTAAAAGGGAAGAAAGAAGTGGGGATTGGAAGACATACACACCACTCGCACACACTTATTACAGATTTGCCCTCACTCGGAGGGACCGAATAAATAATACAAATTGATTAACTACACAGGCTAATTAAATATTACAAATTGCCTAATCAGCTAAGTAAATTAACTTAAGCTAAGAAAGACAGCAAATCGCCTCAGGAAATGCGCCGCCATGCATAGGCTGCCTCTGTTTTCCTTCCTTCACTCCTCTGGAGGCTGCCAAAACCTCAGGACTGCTTCCTTGGACGTCGGGGAACACCACCGGCTGAATGGAATTTCCACCGGCAGTGGCATGTGACCACCGACTATGGATGAAGCTATCGGCAGAGAAGAGATTGCCGATCGGCACTTAGAACTGCCGGTCGGCAGAGTGTTCCTGCAGAATCTGCAATTGACAGCAACAGAGGGCAAGGCAAAGCATAGCAGCACAATTCAAGGCATATATGCACCAATCATGTCCCTTATCATGGTTGTGACTCAAAGGGACATGTGTCTCGATTCTCGGACCACCAATCATGTATTTCCATGCATGATGGCCCAAAGAATCAAGTATGCAACTTTCATGTCAAATGAAATGCAAACCAAACACACAAATCAAGGCCCAATTCCTATCACCAAGTCAAGGAACAAGGCATGCATGCAAGATGCAAGGTAACCTAAGCATGCGAGCTAAGGATGCAACGTGGCATGGCAAGGCACTTATGCAAGCATACAAGCATACATGTGGCAATACAAACCAATGAAAAGATGGACTTATACATGATTTAGGAAGCTCTAATTAGACCTAAAACAAGGGCCAAAGTGCTATAATATGAGGGACCAAATACATACACACATGCACATAATTGAGAGCCAACACTTAAGCACAAATGGGGCAGCTCTCAAACGCATTTGAAAGAAGGATATCATGGACAATTAGCATGCAAAGTAAGCATTGAAAGTCATGTTAAGATGGTGTCAAACCAAGCAACAAGATAGGCTAAACATTAGCATGCAAATGGTCCAAGTTCTTGAAGCAAGTCAAAGGGGCTTGAACCATGACCAAGCCAACCAAGCCTCACAAGGCTAAGGGGGCTTAGAATAGGTTCAAGGAAGACCTAGACCATGCAAAGGGGACCCCCTAGATAGCATCTAAGTGGCTCAAAATCAAAAGCATATGCAATGGCCAAAATATGGAGCATACTACACAAGCTTCCAAAGCATTAAAGATGCGTCCAAGGTAAACATATAGGCATGCAAATGGGACTGAAATGACATGGTAGATGGTTCCAAATCACCAAATCAATACAAAAATGTCATGCTATACATTCACATGCTTAAGGCCAACAAGCCGGAATGCAAAGGGGCTATACTAAGCATGCCAAATCCGACCCAAACAACCATGGACAGACCTCTAGCATGGCAAAATAAGCACACAAGCTTCACAAGACTAAGCCTAAAACATGCTTGAACAAAGGCTAACAACCTAAGGCATATTAAGGCAATAACAAGGCATTACATGGTAGGTATGCTAAGCATGCATGGTGTACCAAAACCAACAAAAAACAGAAGTATTTTATGACATATTAAGCATGGAAAACAGCCAAGGCATGGTCAACACACACTCTAACATGGTGCTCCCTCAAGAGACCAAAAATGGTCCATTTCAAGGACAACAAGGGGAGGGGGTGGCCCTCCTCTTTTGGAGACTTCAAGGCACCATCGCCACCACTGAAATCCCTCAAGATTTCAGTGGTGAAGAGGCCCAAACACCAAAGTCTCGAAACTAGCACAAAATAGCACAAAATGAGGCCTTTCAAGGCCTAAGAGGGGTCAAACACCCTCAAACCACAAAACACCCTTAATAAACAATCAAGAGGGCTAAAAACAGAACTTTTTTGTATTATACACCAAGCTCAAAAACGAATTTAAGACAGGTAAAAATACAATGCAAGATTGGGGTAAAAAGGGGTAAGATTCTCACCCTTGAAGACCTCTTCAACAATGATGCTCCAATGGCCCTCCTTGGCTTGAATCCAACACCAAACACCAAAATCAGCCCCTTAGAACCTCAGGAGCCAAAGGAAGGTGAAACACTATGTGTTTGTGTGCAATAGTAAGACACAAACACACTTTAACACACACAAGAGGGAAAAAGAGAGAGATAATGTGTATCAAACCCTAACCCTAGAACTCAAACCCTAAAAATGGCTGTCTAAGCTCTCTAAAATATCTCAAGTCTCTAACCCTTGCAACAAGAGAGAGCCCCTCTCTTTATAGAACTTCTTGTCTTGTAAAGCTTACAAGACAAGTTTCATAAGAGGGAGATCCCTCCATACACGTGTATGGAGGGGAGCAAAAAGCAAGACAGCTGTCTTAAAATATCTGCAAAAGCAGATGCACAGTAGTCGACCGGCCAAAAATGTCATTTTGGCAAAAAAGAGTGCCGACCGGCACTAAATAGTGCTGACCGGCAACAAATAGTGCCGGCCGGCAATATACATTGCCGGTGGCAGCAAAAACCAGTCGGTGGCCTCTAGCCACTGCCGGTGGTGTGTGGGGATGCCTCACAAGGCATTCCCTGCCCTTCCAAGGCAAAACACAAGTGTTTGGTGTAAAACCAGACACTAAACAGTCAAGTTCGGAGATCCTGAGGCAAGGCGCGTAGCCGAGACCTCCGGGAACTCCAAACGAACACAAACATGGATAATCACCAAGTGTTCCAATGGTGACGTCCAAGTCTTGAGGACGGTCAAAAATGGGGTGTCTACAACCTCCTTAAAGAAGTTTGGTCCCCAAACTTCGCTTACCTTGTTCCCAAAACGACTCTCGATATCGAGTTCTCATCTCTTCTTATCTTCCTTAGCTTTTACCTTGAAACAATCCTTAATACGATAACCCATCTCACCGCATCCGAAACATGCTCCAGTTGTCCGATGACAAACTCCTAAATGTCGCTTCCCGCAACGTGCACATGTCGGCCAGGTTCCACCTTCCTGATTCGCGCTGTTGGGACTATCCTCCCTTGTCTTCTCCTCGGCGTCATTCGGGTCTGCCTCTTCTTCGCGATTGTCATAGGTCTGCCTCTTCCTCTGATTCTTCCCCGAACTTTGACCTCTGTTCAGGTTGGCTTATGCAAGGATGGCTTTATCTAACACTCCAGCATACGTCGGCATGTTCAACAAATTAACTTGATCTTGTATTGGCCCTCGAAGCCCACTCTCAAACTTCCTAGCTTTTCTGTATTCATTGTCGACCATGTGAGGTGCATATCTTGCCAACTCGGTGAAAGCACGATCGTACTCTGCCACTGTTTTGCTACCCTGTGTCAACATCTGAAATTCTGTAGTCTTGCGATCCCGAACACTGAGTGGGAAGTGCTTGTCATAGAACAGTTCCAAATATCTGACCCAAGTCAAGTCTGGGTTACCTTCTCGGATCATCATCCACCATCTGCGAGCGTCGTCTTCCAAAGTGAACGCTGCCAATGACACCTTCTGAGCGTCGATGCTGGGAAAAACCTCGAACAACTTCTCCATCTCAAGAATCCATGCTTCTACTTTCATCGGCTTTATACCTCCCTGGAACTTCGGCGGTTTCATCTTCTTGAATTCCCTGATCAGTGTCAATGTGTCATCTCCATACAAAGCTGGCTGTGGAGGCACTTGTGGTACTGGCGGTGGTGGAGCTGCATGTCGGCCATCTGTCTGCTCGACCTGGGTGGAGGTAGTACCGGTGTTCTGCTGCCTTGCTTGCCTTAACTCATCGGTCAAACTTCCAACCAATCTTTCTAATCTGTCTATTCTGTCCTCGGATTGATCTCGACCAACTGGGGGTCTACCTCTTCTCATGATGTTGGGGTATGCAGGATGTGACACTTAAACAAGATGAACAAATGGACATGTATGCAAGTGAACATGATCATGCCGATGTAACAAAATGTTCATGCCGAGATGATGCACACCTTGTCAAGTAGCAAGCAATATGATGCAATCCTAAAATCATTCTAAGGGACATCCTACGCTCCTTAGGACTCAAAGTGTGTGAATAACGTACTATAAAGATCTTGTGCTCTGATACCATTCTGTCACGACCCCAAACCACCCCTAGTAGTTTGGTGCCGTGATGGCCAGTAATCCGAGATTACCGAAGGCCAACTTTCAAAAGTTCACACACAATCAGAGTATAGATGTAGGGGGCTCACAAAATGCGGAAGCAATAATCTAAAATACAAGTGGTCCATGAGAGCAGTGCATAAGTCAAGTGGAATGGCATACATCTTTACATAGCTTTACAACTTGAATATAATTAAAGCTGAGTACAAAAATACATATTTCATCTTAACAAAGGGCTTCACAAGCCGACACAAACAAAACACTTGAGCTACAAAACATGAAACAAAATCTTCAGGATTGCCGACATAAACATGCATCCAAAACATCTTGCAAAACACACATCTCGGCGTAGCCGACTTCTTGCTTGTTACCTACATACATACATAGGGAGGGTGAGCAGTGCATAAGTCATGCTATGAGTTCGAAAACATGGACCTGGGTACCCATACTTGAAAATCATGCGAAAACAAACACAAAAACATGGATCTAGGCATGAGCCTTCAGATCAAAACATGACTTTTCTTGAAGAACACATGAATGCCATTTTCTCTTTCTAAAACCAAACTTCAAAGCAATGCATGGCTTACAAATCTTATTCAATCATGCAATGCAATAACATAAATATAAAGAACAACAAGAGCGGATTAAGAATCTAACCTTAGAACACGGATCTAACGGTTCGATCTCTAAGAATCAAGCTTAGAAATCCACTCTCTCTCAAGAATTCTTCTACCTCCTCTAGAGCTTCTCTCTCTCTCTCTTCAAACAAGTTTAGGAACAAATGAGGGGTTTCTCTCTCTGCCGGCTGACTTAACTCTCAGCTCGGACGCGTGGCAGCGGCTGATTGGTTCTCCTCAAAAGTTGATGGATTGACAAGACAAGACTATGACAAAGTGTATCTAACAAGCTACTCGGAATGGTACTCCGGCAAGTGATGACATCGGCTAAGGACAAGGCTTCGGCAACTAAGGTGACAATGACCTCGGCTAGGAAGGACAACACTTGACTAAGCTGTGCCACACCTTGGCCTAGATGCGCCACACCTCGGTCTAGGTCATACCACTCTAGGACAAGGTCACTCAGGTGCAAAGGTAACATCTCGGCCTAGATGATACACATCTCGGCCTTGGTGATTCACACCTCGGCCTAGATAATGACATCTCGGCCAATATGCTAGGGCGAAGGTGGAGGTCAAACAAATGGGTTCCAAGATACTTCTAGACTGAGGATGACCTCGGCTTGCAATGATCTAAGCATAACGTGACCTAGGCTTGGCATAACTTCGGCTAACATAACTTAGGCTCGAGGTATCAAGGAAGGAACAAAGCAAGCACACAACACTTTGACAAATTACATAGACATCAAAACAAGGCATGGATCTTACATAGGCAAAACAAGTCATAATTATGCAAATGCAAGCTTAACGGGTCATAATTATACCAATGTTCATGAACATGACTACGACATAAATGTGGGTTATTACACTTACCAAGGTCTTCACTTTGGTCTCAAGAACATGAGTCTAAAATCTAATAGATTTTGGTGGATCAAGGATTTTATATGATAAATGTAACCCAAAAAAAATTCGAAGAGAGATAGAGAAAACTGAGAGTTGGCAGAGTCCAAAGTGGGAGAAAGAAGAAAATAGGGGGAAAAGTGTTCTGCTGCCAAGAACAAATGAAAAAGGAAGGAAATAAGGGAGGAGAGAGAGGGCCCACGTGTTATTGCTTTCAAAATTATTTTGTTTTTTTTTTTCTAACACAAATATCTATCTATATATATACATCCATATATATATATATATCAATTAAAAGTATATTTTAACATCATTAATAACGAAAATAATATAATATTTTCTCACGACAAAATATATTTCGTTTGATGGTGCACACCATAAATATTTGTAACTCTTTTATGGTAATCAAATAATAATAATAATACAACAACAATATTACATGGTTACTAGCGGGTCACGATTCAATCAATTGGGTCCAAAATGAATGGAGTTTAATAATTTAAAATAACTCCCCAACTGAGATTAAAGTATAAATTAACTTTAAAATACTTAAGGTGGTCTCCAACATTCGCATAATTAAATATGAACCAAAATGATTAAGTATGGGCTAACCAATTAAAACCCAAAAATTGAATTTATAAGTCATTTATTACCCAAGACCCAAGAATCACTATAACTAAAACAAAAACAATAATTTTGCCAAGCGGGCCTTACGAAGTCGAAATCAAGAAGTAATTCAATTTACTTTCACCGATTTAAATAGAATGGTTCACGACACCACAACAATAATAATAAGGGCAAAAATTCAATTTGATTCAACTCGTTACATAAACCGACAAATCAGTTAAACTAAAAAAGATTCAGCCTAATCCGTTAAGTCAAATGGGCAATTAACATATACAAAAATTAATTAATTAAAACTTTTAAATGTTATTTTAATTTTATTTTAAGAATTAAACTCTCTTGAATTGAAGAATGCACAACATTATAATATTAAGGTTCATTTTATATAAGTGAAACAACCCATTTTTTTTGTTTATTTTAAAATAAAAGTTAACTATTATTTGGGCAGGAAGTTTATTTTTAATCAAACAATCTCAGTCGTTCAATCTTTAATCAGATCAATTTTTAGTTTATTTCAAATCAAACAAATCTAATCAATATATTTTGAAAAAATCGCTAAAATCGCAGTTAAACCAATGAATCAGTCAAATAAAAAATGATTCAACCTAATCGGCCAAGTCAAAGACCAACCAACTTACACAAAAATTAATTAATTAAAATTTTTAAATTTAAACTATTTTGAATTGAAACATGTACAACACTACAATATTAAATGTGAGTATAACATTCACTTAATATGAATAAAACATCTCACTTTTTCCTTCTTTTCCCAATGTGGGATCACATAAATCATAAACTAATTAGAATTTTATTTTTATATGGTTAAATAGAAGCTAACCAATGGAGAGTTTTTTAATTGTTTTAAATTAAGAAAATTAAGAAAATTAGTATGAGATATTGAAACTTTCATAAGGCTCCTCACTAAAAATTCCATTTTCCTTATATAATATATAGATATATATTATGAGAAAAATCATGGAAGCTATCTATTTAAAATCTTACTTTATATATATATATATATAATATTGTGAATATTTTATAAATATGTAAAGTTGAAAATGTAAATATTCATACTTTTAATAAATAAAATAATGTGTATTTTTATAATGAAAGAGGTAAGTGTAAATATTTACATTTAAACTTTTATCCTAATTAATCCTATACATTTGAACTTATATTTCAATAGGTCCTTTATACCATATTAGAGGTATTATGTTGACTACTTTGCCCTTATAGACTTTTATTATAACTAGTTGGGGGTCCACGTGCGTTACACGTGGCATATGAATTGATTTATAAATGAAACATTGGTTCTTATTTGGATTGTTTTCGCAGTAATCTTGTGTTAATGTATTAATGTGGGCTTCTATTTTATGTAGTGATTTTGCTGGCACAATCACTGTAAGGTAGAAATAAGTTAAAATACGGGCTTCTCTGGGATGGACTGCCCATCCAAGGCTAAAATAATCAATAAAACAAAATACCCAATCACATCACTTTCTCTATTTTTTACACATCTTTTCGAAAAAATCAAATAGTCAACTAAAATAGCCTATTTCCAAACGGGTTTGGTGATCATTTATGGATCTCTAATTCTTTAGAAGTGAAGTTAATCTTTAGGTTTTTATTTATTTATTTATTTATTAATTTTACATACACTTGGTAAATTTACATTTTTTTTTGATAATATTAAGTGAAAAAAAATAAAATATAAAACATATAAAGAAAATGTCTTGGGTAGTTATTCATTTTGAGTGTGATATGAGTTAGACTTAAAAATAAATTTCATCCAACACTTTTATGTGTTTTATTTTTGTGAGTCTAACACTATTATTCCTACTACCTTAAAAAAAAAAAAAAAAAACACTATTATCCCTTCCTTTTTACATAAACCAACTATTGTGAAAAATTTATTAAATACAAAATAATACAAAATTTTAATGCATTTTAGTTTTTTGTTAATGATTTTTAAATATTTTTTTGTACAAATTATATATTTTTTAAGTGTATATATATTAAGTCGATCTAAAATTAAAAACTCAAAATTAATTTTGAAAATTTCAAACCATAAAGAGTGAAAAATTTGTTGACACAACCTTTAAAAAAAAAAAAAATTCAATCAATTTATGACTAGTACACAAAAGGAGTATAAAATAGGGAATAATTTTTCTCTAGTCCAATTGGACTGGAGCTTGTTGTTGGGCTTCGTGGGCCTACCATAAAACCCACAGTTGATAACCCGAACTGTTTAATGTGTAGTCTTTGTCGAGTACTTTATCCCTAAAAAAAATCACATTGATCGGATATCGATAATCATTTGATCAAATTACATTTGTGTCAACAGCAACTATGATTCTAAAAATAAATTGTTAATACAAATGTGATCTAATCAAGTGATTATCGATATCTGACCATTGTGATTTTTTACAGAGATAAAGTAATCGACGAGTCTTACACATTGAAACAATTCAGATTATCGATATGAGCTTCGTACTAGGTCCACAGAGACCCAACAACATGCTCCAATTGAAAAGTCCAACTGGAGAGAAGCCTGAACCTACAAAAATATATTCAAGAGTCGTCTACTTTTCTTTATGCATATATGAATGCAGAACGAAAAAAATAAAAAGGCTGCTACTTGTATAAAGCCTAACCTAATAAGTAGGCGGTTTATCTACGAATTAGAGTGTGCTGTTATGTTTTTATATGTTTGTACAACCACTGGATTGTCAAACGGAGTTGACTGATAGACAATGCGATCGACTGTTTGATTCTGAAATTCGAAACAGAGTGGGTAACAAAGAACTAAGATGTTATGATAATTCAGAATAATGAATCAGCTCAAAAAAATAAAATAAAAATAAAAATAAATAAATAAATAAAAATAAAAATAAAAATAATTGAGAGTACTCAACCCACTATTAGTGGTTTTAATAGAGTCACCCACTCAAATTGATTGTGGGTTTATACTGTTTACGTAATACCTTTGAGTGGTGTAAGACCCTTTTCAATCAGTTGACAATATTGATGATGTTATTATGTATGACAATGCATATTATAATACAAATAGTGTAATACAAATAATATAATTGGACATGAGTCATGAGTCTAAAATAGAGAACTTGACAACTTCACAAAGTATCAATCATCTTGTTTGGTTTCAATTTTTTAGATTTACTTTTCAGAAAATTAAAATTTTTTGTTTTCCGAATCATCCAAGGTGGTTGATAGTAGATTGTGATGTTTGAAAAAATAATTAAATAAATAAAAAAATAAAAAAATTGTGTTTGGTTGTTTTAAGGTGTTTGATGTTTGAAGGTACTTGAATTTCAAAAGATGTATGTGGTTATTTGTGGCTTTACTGATATTTAATAAGTTTGGGAGGGTATTTTCAAAATAAGTAAAAAGTAGAAAATATGACAATTTTTCACACTTTTATAATAGTAGATAGTATATATATATATATATATATATAATACCGTATATCTAGGAGAGAGAAAATCAATTATTAGATACATTTTATTTATGGTATATATAACACTATATGTAGTGGAATGATTGTTATTCTTAATGTTTTTAACAGTTATTTTGCATAAATGCCCTACTATGAAAGAACATTTAGAAGAGAATGCTAGTTGCAAATTGACGATAAAGATGATGGTGGACTCGCAACAGAAATGATAAATCAAGTATAATACAGCGGGTAAGAATATCAGATCATACCTTAGGTGATAGAACCTGAAGCGAAGAATCTTGTGGGTAAATCACGTGCTTCAAAAATGCGAACAACGAACTCCCAGCAGTGGAGTGATATCACAATATGAGTATTACCCACACAAGTCACAGTGCAAAAAGCTTGATCGTTGTTTTAATAGGAGAGAGTCAGTATGGAAAAAATCATTCGTTATTTTATTCATCCCATATCCCATATATCGTATCAGATATATAGGCTAAATATATCATCTATCTATATCAGTTGATATGAAAGATATAGATATCATGAGTGGGTTATCCAAATAGGTTTTGAATTCATATTCAAACTTACATGGATAAGGTTCAAAAGGGTCATGGGTCATGCCACATGGGTGCCCAATTTCTAACATCTCTCACTCGTACATGAGTTGGCATGACACTGCCACATCTCTATCTCAATCTCTCCAAAAAATGAACAATCTCATACTAGCCAATGCATCGTGCGACCGCTGAGAACACCTCCATGTGGGAGCTCTATACTAGAAACTCCAAAAAAGAGCCAGCATAGAAACATCAACCCAAAAATAATGTCTCATATACCCCAGACTGATCTAATTACATTGGTCCAAAAAACATCTCTAATCCCTCAAAAGAGCATGTTTAACCCTCTCAATTCTTGCAATATATTCGCACTCAATCCGCTTCTCATACAGAGTGATGTGAGTTACCGGCAGTGAATATACAACAGTGGTGTAATACTAGATGATCTTCCATTTGTCCTCATGCCATTTAGTTTAAGATTGACCGCTTTCCCAGTGATGTCCCTTAACACTGAATCATACATGACCGCAGACAACATACCAAAGTAGCAGAACATTAACCCCTTACCTTATGACCTAGTCAAAAGTTACAAAACGGTACATAAATGAAAGTCATATCAATAATGACACGTAAGACTCACTAGGTGAGGAAACAGGGACCCATTCTCTCACCTCATTACTCGGTCGCCAAGCACATATAGTATGAATACATGTTACGGTGGAGTAACTCTTCCAAAAGAGTGACGTCATACTCGATACACCGTACAGATCTTAGTCTAGTCGCTTTCTAGCACCTAACCCGAATTCTCTATTTGCTCGCCTTCCAGGCGCCAAATGAGATCTCGCATCTGGCTAATCATAATAGGCACAACATGGAAAGTGGGTATTAACATCCATGTTTGGTCCTTAACACGACCTCATCTTGGTTGTAACCAAGGCGACATACATAGTGAATAATTTAAGCCTCTCTTGGCTCTAAATAAAAATAAACCACTAGTCTCATCCTTGCTCACTCCCAAGCGCCAAAGGCGATTGCTCGTGTGAGTGAGCCAATCTTGCCTGCTGACATCATCATCTGCTAATCATTATGACACAAACCATAATAGTGTAAACATCCCACCATCTCACAACAAATAAGTGATCGATTTTAAAAAAACATGACCACAGCTTGCGCAATTCTAGATTCCAAACATAAGCCTTATCAACACCTCTTGCGATAAGTATATACAACGGAATCCACCATGTGCACCTCACATGAAGTGATTCAAGATCACTACCTCTTGCGTAATAAACTCTCTAAAGATATTTTGGTGACCAATTTGCGTTCATTTTGGATGGGCCCAACTAGTGCAGATGCGCCCAACTAGCGCATTGAATCTTACAAGGGGCAAATTTATATACTACTAGTAAAGCATTCTATCCACAGTCTAATGAGCAAGGTCAATGTCTAAACAACTCAGTTGACCATTTACCAAAGATAACACTTATCATGTCGAATACGCCCACATAGCGTACTTTAGGATCCCACAACAAAAAAAGATCAAGGAATATAGGTCATCTGTTTTTCCCAAAGACAATCCGAGGATTCACTCAATAGCTAAGGCTCTGACTTTTACCGATAGGTAAGTCAATGGGTTTGCAATTTTGCATCTAGAATCATTCTAGGATATTCCTTATGTAAGTCATCAAAGACAAACCGGAAAATTCTCCCAAAACAATCCCTAAGGATCGTACTTCCGAGCATATAAATTATATCACCCATGTCCATCATATCTAAAACAAAGGACTGCCCACCCTAGGTGGCGACAACCTTATAAATTCCTGGCTCATAATGCCTAAGTAAGGAAAAACTTCTTTTGGACCGTTGATCATGCCTCGGTGGTCTTCATCGTTCATCGTTGGCTTATCATGGCTTGACGAAATCTAAGAACCATTATTTGGATAACTGTTTTAGGTTGTAAAAGATTTATTGGAACTAGCAACCTTTTTGCGCTCCTAACTTTTCACCATAAAAGCAGAAGGTAAATCCCTACGGATCTACTTATCCAATTCTCCAACGAGAAGTTGGGTCACAATGTCCACAAATCAATGTTCTGAACTTA
This sequence comes from Camellia sinensis, assembly GCF_055761805.1. NCBI lineage: Eukaryota > Viridiplantae > Streptophyta > Magnoliopsida > Ericales > Theaceae > Camellia > Camellia sinensis. The sequence goes on from NC_138966.1 coordinate 25,030,694, forward strand.
TGTCAATCATAGCCTAAGTCGAAATAACCTCACTTCCCAGGAGGAAGTCTTCTCATGGTCTACACTTTTCTCAATGGTGCGACTTTTCGGTAGCTAGCGAGCCTTATGCCTCAACAATGACTATTCAAATTGCGCATAACTTTAGAACAGTTTCGCGTTATAATGGAAAGTCAACCAAATTATAGAAATGGTTAATCCTCAAAGACTTTGTCTTAAACTACGTAACATTGATCCACTTTCTAAAAACAAGGGACTAGAGCCTTTGGTATTATCCTAGGCTCTTTATCATCTTGCGGAGCAATCATGAATGTTTCCCTGTCAATCACCTAGTGATGATGTGGAAAAATTTCACAATCGCTACCACGCGACTAAGAATGTAGAGTATTCTTCTCTAATGGATTAATCCATTAGTAGGCACATCGCTCCCACTGTCCCTAGGATATTGAAAATTTCTTTCTATTCTCAAATAGGCTACATAAAGCGCTATACTTAGAATTCTCTATCTTATAGAGTTCCAAAACTCTATTCACGTCACCTTTACTAAGAAAACTTTACGTGACTTAATTACACTACCAGAAAACTGCTTACCTATATGCACATGACCCGGAGGGTTTACATGACCGCATACAATAATGTGCTATGGAACCCTAGGTCTTAACTTCGCAACTTTATGAGAAGTAAAATAAAGATAAGCTGCTTAACGGTTACAGATCGCCCATAGATGGCTCTCCGCTAACCTATTACTCAAATGGAGTGTAAAATCTGATATGGAGGGCACTTAGTTAGAGGTATAGGCAACAAACTAGTGCAATTCCCAATTGGGAAACATTTTGCGCCATCATCCACCTAACATTAACAATACTTAATTCCTTATCTCTACTACACCATTGTGTTGTTGAGTACTAGGAATAATCAATTTTCTAAGCATCCATTTCTCTTCACAGAGCTTTCTAAAAAAAATAACTCAAATAGATACTCCCCACCTTGGTCAAAACTAAAAGCACGAAAGCTGTTATCTGATTGATCTTGACCTCATATGTGCAATGTCAAAAATTATCTCAAAACTTTTGACTTATGGGAGATCAAATAGTCTTGACTCAAATGCAAATTGTAATCTATAAATGTGTCGAGATTGAAGCTAGCTATCATACCTTTACACATATCCAGTCACAAATATCATAGTGGACTAAATGCGCCAATACAAATGCCCTTCTACGGCTTTCCTACTTACTTATGCCCAACCATGGCGAACAAAGTTACACATTCATATGAGAGCAGAATGCCACGAGCGAATGGGCTCGAGAGAGCCTACTCAAACCATCCATGTCATCTTCTCGTTAATATGATTAAGTATAACAAGCCACCAGTTTATGACCAATGTCATAAACTAATTTCAATCATTCTAATGTGTGAGTTCTCGAAGACAAGTTTAAAAGGTTTAGGCCCAACTAGGTAATGACTCATGACTAATTCATGTTCACTAGATCATAAAAGGATGTCATAGAGATATCAAGTGCGCCTAAGTTGCTAATTTAACTAGTAAGTGGTAATCCCCTGCACCTTCAAGTCAATTTTATTCTCCATACACTTTACTGCATCTAGTTGAAAGATGATGATACTCCTCTTGCCATCTCTGTTTCTCACTTCATAGTAACTTCCAATTAATTCTACTACCCACAAGAAGGAGAGAATAATCTATTAATCTATGACAGCTCTTGAAGTAACTTAAGCGCGAATTATGCTAAAGAGTCTAATTCAATACAATGCTCTCATAAGCGATGTGTCAAAATCTTAGAGTCATTATAACCTTGTTGGCCTTGACCTTTTCATTATTATACTGCAACGTTTCCGCTTAGTGGTAAACGTTATTCAAAAAACGTTAGCCTAGCTAAGTAATCATACAAAGAAGCACTTCCTCATGTCTCACACTAACTGTGGAAACAGTAAGTGTCCAGACTTAGACAAGTTGGCAATGCTAATAGATTTTGCAGCCACTTGGCGCTAATCTTCACTTAGTGTTAATGGATTTTGTTACTACTAAGCGCTAATGTTTTAACTTCAAGTGATACTTCAGTGCACACTATTATAGTACGTGAAATTTTGTTCCATCCACTCCCAATAATTGGGTAGAGAGCAAAACACTGCTCATACTGGCTACTCGTCTTACACTTAATGACTAACTCATTTAAGCTCGCATTTCTTGGATGACATGACTCTTAAATGTTACTTCATCCAATGATGCAACATCATTACAAGTCAAATTACAAAGTCAATCCGCGCAGCTCAATAGTCAAGATCATATACAGATCTATTGAGGGCTTACTAATTTCACAACTCCAAAACTCGCCAATCAAAGCTACGTAGCGTGCCGCTAACCATAGCGCACACATCAATTTTTATTGTGCCAAACAAGGCAACAAAACCACGACGATTTTGAGTCATGTTTCCTTACTTTGGCTCAATTAAGGTCTGACCTAAAGTCTCCAAGACTTTTGCTCATCTAAATAATAGGATTACATTGTTCACATTTGAACATCTTTACTAAGTCTAGGTCAACCAAATTAACTTCTATAAGCTAAGTCAATTTAGAGAGAAATTTGCATTGGGATTAATTTGATTAGCATAATATAATTTTGCCACAAAAAATCTAAATTAAATAGTGACAATATTACACAAGTCGCAAGATCGAAAATCCACTATGCTCGTAATCATCTCTTGCACCACAGGTGACAATTATCCAAAATTTAATTTAATTTATGTGCAAAATATTAGTTTTCGGGAGTAAATCTACAAAGATTTCTCTCAACCGAACAACCTCCCACTAACTATGGCATGTCTAAAAGTATGATAAAATATTCTAATTCCATATAATAGCATCGTAATGTAGGTTCACAATCAACTCATGCTATGTTACAATTAATAATGAAATTTAAACAAATAAAAAATTAATCATGCTATTTGAATCACAACATATTACAAATTCTAGGCAAAAAACAACAATATGCTGTATTTAATATTCAGATTATGCCATAACATAAAGTATATCACTTCTGAAATTTTCTGAAATTTTTCTGGTATTTTCTGAAATTTTAAATAATTAATAAACACACATGAAATCATAAATAAACATTCTAGAATATGGAAAAATGCTACAACCATACCAGTAAATAGTAAACCATTACAGTGGTCTATAGTAAAAATTTCAGCTCTAGAAACTTAATCATGTAACACCAGATGCATTTTAAAGCAGAAATAATGAATTATTATTTCAGGAAAAATATTTTTTATTTTCATAAACTTTTGACAATTTTATAGAAGATAGAAAATTTAATTCTGAGTCTAACAGCATCAACCATGCTTAAAACAAAGCTATAACGAATTACTTATGACCATTTAAAGCAATTCTGAATTTTAAAACAAACAAACAGAACCTTATACCCAGCTTCCAAACCAGCCAAGCCGACGCGAAAAACGGTGCGCCTTGGCTCGGTGCGCGGCTCAATGCAGGGCGCGCGCGTGGACAGCATGGCTGACGCGCGCGTGATTTCGCGTGGAAGCACGCCTGGCGCGTGATGACACGTGGTGGCACTGACGTCGTCAGATGGCGCGTGCGGCTCACGCGCCACCTTCCAAGGTATTTTCTGGTCCGATTTTGGTACTATCGGACTCCATTTTTCAAAATAAAATCAATGGTGGTATCAAAAATTACGTTTAAAAAACCTAAATAATAGGGTGTATTATTACTCTCTCAAATGAGAGTGGAATCTGCATTTCCTCTTATTCCTTAAGCCACCAAAAAACTAAAACGAACCCAAATTAGGGTTTGATGTAACTCATCAACCGTAAATCCAAATCTAACAAATAATATATGGTTTCGAAGGTCTCGAAACAAGGATTCTAAATATGTAAGATTTGCAGACTGAAATTAAAACATGTAAAACCATCGCATGTAAAGTTCCAAAAATATAAAATGGGTCTCCATTTTTCTTAAAATCTAACCGTTTGATTTTCATGAAACTTTACAGATATGTTCTACATTAAATATACTACAATATATATATAAATTTTAGGTCGATCGGAGATAGTTCGAAAAATTATTAATTTTCATGCATATATCGTGTATATATTTATATAAAATTATACAGCTATTTTAATGCATAAAAATAAGCACGAAAATACTCATTAAAGCTTTCATACCAATGTAAATCAAGTATAACGCAACGGGTAAGAATATCATATCATACCTTAGGTGATAAAACCTGAAGCGAAGAATCTTGTGGGTAAATCACGTGCTTAAAAAATGTGAACAATGAACTCCCAGCAGTGGGGTGATACCACAATATGAGTATCACCCACACAAGTCATAGTGCAAAAAGCTTGATCGTTGTTTTAATGGGAGAGAGTCAGTATGGGAAAAATCATTCGTTATTTTATTCATCCCATATCCCATATATCGTATCGGATTTATAGGCTAAGTATATCATCTATCCATATCAATTGATATGATAGATATAGATATCATGGGTAGGTTATCCAAATAGGTTTTGAATTCATATTCAAACTTACATGGATAAGGTTCAAAAGGGTCATGGGTCATGCCATATGGGCGCCCAATTTCTAACAAATCAGCGATTAACAATCATTTTTTTTTTTTTGCCACACACAAGTATTTTCGACTAAATCTCTCTATTAAAAAAGAGAAGAAGAAAAAGGAAAAATATCAAACAAAAATCTAAAATTATAATGTTAAATAAAAATCAAACAACTATAATAAAATATGAAATTAGATATTACTTTTTTGGCATTTTTAGGAGTAAAATTACTAAATAAGTTCACATATAATTTGTAAGGACCTTTAATTTGGATTGTGAATTTAAATTAATTTGTTTGGACTTTTATTTTCAAGCCTACTAACACCATACAAGTTAAAATTAGTTGGGACCTAATAATTTGACGAAATTTTGGGGCCCAAAATGACCACTTTGCTCGTTTTGAGCTACCACTAACCCTAAGTGGGGTTGCCAAAGGGAATATGGCTAGAAGATAGGGGTGATTGGTGGGAGTAGAGGCTAGAGGTTTGTAGACACCCCATTTTGACTGGCCTTAAGACTTGGACGCTTTTTTTTGATTACCCAATGATGAAAAGCAGAATGTGTTTCTTGTACAATCCTCAGTAAGAAAGATAGAATTCGAGCTTTACTCTTTATCCTACACTTATTTTGGCCAAGTGTTTAGGTCTCATCGGGCACTTGGAGCGAAACAGAGTCGAACCAAAATGAAACGAACTTTTTCTCCTTTGGCCAGTTAACCGCCTGGTCGTCCGGCTAGTTGACTGGCCGGTCGATTGCCCCATAGACAGATTGCTCAGTTTTTGTGTTAGTTCGGGTGGGCACTTCCCAAACCCATTTTTCGACCCATTCATGCATTGAATGCATATATACTCACCCTCCATTGCTTAGTGCTTGATCCATTGAAGCTAATGCTCCACTTTTGTCTGCCATTAACACCATTAGTGCTCCATTCTCTTCCCTAATGCTCCATTAATCTTCCACTTTGTCTTCCACTATTTCTCCACTTATTCAGCCTATATGAATACATCAGATTGTTAAGAGGAGTAATAGGAGAGATTGAGAAGAGAAGTGTAAAGAGAATGCTAAATTTAAGTTAGACTTTGATAGAAAAGAAGGCCTTGAAAACAAGAGAGTTGTCTTGCCAAAATAGTCAAGTTATCTAGCCTTTATACATCTAATCTTCCCTTGCAAAAATCACTCAAGAACCAAGTACTAAAGCCTTGATCAAAGAGATAGTAGTCTTGCTAAGTTGAAGAAGATTAAAGAGTGATCATACACTTGCTCAAAACCATTGTTCTAGTTCAAATTCCAAGCTCTTGAATTGAGGATTAAGAACATAATTCACAAACCTAAGGGTGATCAAGAGGAAGTTTGGAAATCAAGAGGTTCACTATTTCTTTGGAAGGTGAATTTTCAATTCTTTCATTTCTATCTCGTCTTTGTTTTCTTACTTTTGTTTCATATTGTTTTGTTGTAAAGTGATTAAGTTTTAATTCCTTCATTTTCTGACACTTTCTATCTTATATTTGTTTTCTTACTTTTGTTTCATATTAGTTTTGTTGTAATTCAGAAGTGGTTAGTTGAGCCATCTACATATTCCTTGTTTGTTCCTTTTCTTGATTTTGCAACAAGACAGGTTTTGCTAGGCCTAGTTGGCCGGTCACCCTATATGGCCGGCTGGTTAGCTTCTTTTGGATGAAACGGAGTAGTTTTCCAGTGTTGAGCATCCTAGTTTCTGGCAATCCTCAAAGACACATGAAGTTTTTTTTGTTTTGTTTTTTTGTTTTGTTTTGTTTTTTGTTTTTATTTGAGTGTTTTGTGAGGTTTTTATTTGGTTGTAATATTTTCCTCCTCCCTCTCTCAATTGGTTTGTAATTATTCTTTCAAGTGTTGTAATAATTCCCCGCCCCACTTCTTATTCTTTTACATGCTTTCCTTATTTGTGCATAAGCATCATATTTTGTTTTTCATTATATCCATACTTTGCATCCATGTTTCACACATCTTAATTTGGCCAAGTTTGCATTTGTGGATTTAATCAATTCCTAACATGTCATATCTTAGAAGCCGAATCTTTAGTTACATCTCATGTATGAATTGCATTAGGACTTTGTATATAAGATCACGCACATTTTTCTAACTTTGTTTTGTAGCTGTTTGTGGGACGTCGGTAAACATATAAGTTTTTATACTTTAGCATCCCGCTTGTCTGTGTTTTTTCCTACTACGTTTAGTATTCTACCACGAGGCTATGTGCTTACTTGATTGCTTAATTTGGGATGATGTTGATTTTCATGTTTGCAAACTCAATTTCTTTGGGTTATACATCTTGAAAACTCTTTCAAAACACATGAAATCACGTTGTTCCAAAATAAGTGGCAAAGTCTATACTTGTATGCTTCATATTGTAATTTGTAGGATTTATTTAATAACCAAAATATGAACATGTAAAGAAAATAAAACTCATATCATGGTTTTGTAGAGGCCGATCTTTTGATCGGGTGAGCGGGGGTGCTTAATTAATGACCTTCTCCTCTCATACTTAAGGGTCTGAGCCAAGCATCCTTGGTTACGACGAACAGTGGCCTTAGCACGAGTCATGGGTTTCCTAATTTTCTCAAAAATATTAGGTGGCGACTCTAAGATCTGGTGATACAGTCCATTTTTGGTAAAGATTTTGTATTAAAATGGTTTTTCCATAAAAGTTGCAATATGGACTCTCATCTATGTTTCACATTGCACTCGTAAGACTAGATCAAAGATGTCGAGAGTCTGAACTGTTTAATGCGCACGGGTACCCCCTGGGCATGTTATAGTTTTGGGCGACTCTATTACGGATTTTAGGAAACCCTGACTTGAACTCCATGAAATGACTTTTATTTTCAATTATGTGTTCATTGCATTGCATGCATTGGTGCACTTAAAGTCCCTATGTTGCCTAGATATTGGTGGGAGCACATGCAAACTTTTTTGTGACACTATACCTATTTTTACGTTACTTTTGAGGTCATGTGTTATAACTTTTTGAGATTTGTGAAAAAGGTAGCTCTACTATCAAAAGTTCTCATATTTCAAAAAGAGGCTATATTGACTCTTTTGACTTCCTGGGATCTTCATTGGTTATGACCCAAAGGACCCTTTGGTAATGTCACCTTGACTTCAACCCTTAGTGTAGAGCCAACCTTGTACATATAGTGAGCTATAGTACCTTCCAAAATTAGGACAGGATGCTCTCTCATTTCTAGGATGTATGATACTGCTTGTATGAATAGTGAAGCCCTAGATCATTTCAAAGCTAGGACATAGTAACTCTAACCCCCATAGGGGTGTTTGTTCTCTTTCTTGCTATGTGTTATGTGCAATGTATGGGATCTATACAGGGCTTCTTAGATTCAATGGTTCAGGCATTTCAGTTTGTGGGATTGAGTCTAGTTTTCAGTGTGATTTATCAATAATCAGTTGAGCTGGTATGCTGTTGAAATTTGATTGGGGGTTTCGTTTTATTTTTTGCAAGGTAGTTGGGCACCATAGCTTCAGAACAGTCAAATATCCCCCAAGTTCTATGGACTCGCATTGGCAGACTCTGTAAAACTACAGATTTAGTTCAAGGACAACCAATGTTAGTTTCTTTGCCACTAGTTACAAGCAGAAAAACAGCAAAAGCCTCATCAACTGTTCAGAGTACCATTTCTTCACTAGCTAGATCATCTCCACCCAGTTCATCAATATCAGTGATGGCCCAGGTTCTGAAAAATATAGTGGACATGTTATTGGCCCTTCAACGAAGTTTGGATGCTATGGCCAATACAGTGGCCATTCATGGTGATGCTCTTCCTGAATTGCGACGCCCATCTGGGGCATCTACTACTCAACCACCTCTAGTGGCTCACCCAATCCCATCTCCACCAACTGAGGAATTTCCTGAACCCAACTTACCAGAAGACTTAAGGGTTCCTGCACAATCATTGAGAGGACCTTTTTCACTTCCATAACAACTGGGAGGGCATTTTTCCTTAGAAACAAATGAATTTGATTTGACTATGCTGAAATTGGCCAAGTTGAAGAAAATGTTTAAATGGTCGCAAGGAATCAACTCTATCCCAGACGTTAAAGATAGGTATACGAAAACAGTTGTCAAATTGTCGGAACGGTTTAAAATGCCACACATTGACAGGTTTGATGGAGCTGGTGACCCTTGGTCCATATGCACCTCTTCTCAGATGTCCTAAAACCCATGGGCCTGACTCGGCCTAAAAAACTTTCCTTGTTTGGAAGAACTCTATTTGGTGTAGCTGCCATCTAGTATGCTAAATTAGAAGATTCGGTGAAACAAAGTTGGGAAGAATTGGCTAAGGCTTTTGTTACCCAATATGCTTACAACACTCAGATTGAAGTAACCACCCGGGAGTTAAAAGCAACCTGACAAGAACCTAATGAAGGTTTTGTAGCCTTCATGATCAAATGGAGGGCCAAGGCAGCGATAATGACCAACAAACTACTGGAGAAAGATCAAATCCGCATGGTAGTAAGAAATCTGCATAGAAAAATGTTGCAGAAAATGATAGTCCTTCCACTATTTACTTTCAAAGAACTGTATGAAATGAGAGTTCAGATAGAGGACGCCATCAAGCAGGGAATTATAGTGGATGACAAAGAGCTAGTATGGAAGATCTTTGGCTACAATCCAAACATTGTCACCAGCAGCAACATGGTACAAAAATCTTCTGAGGTCAACTCAGTCACTATCACCACCCCTAAAATAGTGACCCTTTTGCCAACATCGGTCCACAAACAACACACACAGCCCGAACCTCATCTAAAACCATCAACCCACTCCACATGTCCCTTACCAAAGCTATGAAGATCTTGGTAAAAAGAGGGTATCTCAAACCTCTTGACCCATGACCTCTTTCAGATCCTCTCCTAACCAAACATGACCCTGCCAAATATTATGCCTTCCACCAACAGCCTGGACACGATACCAACCATTGCTTCCATTTCCGCCATGAGATTCAAGATCTCATTGACAATAAAATCATAGCTCCCCTGTAGCCGCCAAAACCAATGTTACTGCTAACCCATTGCAACCCCATGACAAAGTCCCACTACCTCCTCGTCTTAACTTTATCCATACACTATCACCCACTTTTGACCCTAGTATCTACATCACACTCTTCAATCTACCAAAACCCGAGGTACACATTCCTGAGAGCACTGATCTGTGCATGATGGATGCACCTCCAACCCAGCTAAAACTCTAGAACCCTATGGTGGTAGTGGTAAAAGCCAAAGAGGAAACAACTGAAGTACCTGTGATTGAGGCTGGCAAACTATCGGAGGAAGAGTATGATCCTAACTAGTATATTGTTCCCATTGGTCAACTGAAGCCTGAGGTTGTTTTTCCTGACTCTTTTTCTATCAATATTACCAGAAAAGTGTACTTGAATAGGGGTTGCCAATTTCTAATTCTTTACAGAATTAGACCTTGGGAATGTGCAGATAGGATGGTGGGATTCGTGAAATTCCAATGCCAGTCATGGTTAGTCAAGCAGTAGCAAAGTTTTTGATAAGGAAACCGAGAGGAAAGAGGATGAACGAAAAATTGACGCCAAAAAATCTGATGATGGTAATAAAGGAAAGGGTTCTGGAGAGAAAGAAGAAGAACTAGAAAGCCAACTAGAGTATATTGTAGGAATGATTCGAGCAGAGCTTGATAATTGCCTTTTGGTCAACGAAGGCGAATGGTGGGATGATAATGAACTGCCGCTCACCCACACTAATGAGGAATGGATAAGCAATGTGCCCGATGAGACTTGGTATTTAGAAGAAATTGATCATTTGACTAGGAGTGGGTGCTACTTCAATCCTCCACACCTAGACCAAGGAGAGTCATCAGGCAAAGACAAAGAAGTTGAGAAAGAGAAAGTGAAAGAGAAAGAGAAAGAAGTGGAAGAAAACCTGGTTCTAAAACAACTGAAAAAGATATAGGCAAACATCTCCATCTCAGGGCTTCTTATGGCTTCCTGAGAGTACCGACAAGTAATATTGTCAGCCTTAAGCAAGACTAAGCTGTCAATTGACACAAGTCTGGAACAATTGATATTGCTAATCTCCCCAAGAGAAACAACTCCCGTGATGGCCTTCTCCAACAAAGAGCTACCACCAGAAGGATCAAGATGCAAGAAGCCTCTATATGTGTCACTGGAGTGTAGAAAGAAATAGATCCCAATCGTTCTGATTGACACTGGATCAGTTATCAATGTTTGCCCTTCGTGCACTACTTATGCAATAGGGCTAAAGCCAGCAAATTTCACGCCCACTACTCAGTTGATTCTAGCTTATGATAATTCTAGTTGGGAAGTTATAGGGACAATCAAAGTGCAAATAATAGTGGGTCCATCTAAGCACGAAGCTGGATTTTATGTCATGGATGTCCCCGCAACATTCAACTTGCAATTGGGAAGGCCTTGGCTCCATCAGATAAAGGCTATATCATCTATGCTACATCAACTAGTAAATTACCCATATGACGGAGGAGTTGCCACTGCTATCGAAAATTCATCCATTCATCATTTCCTAGAAATTACAACGCCATTGCTAGAAATACAACATGGGGAGGAGGATGTGTTCGTCTCAGGCTTTACGTTAGAAGAGGCCCAGCTATTTCAAAAACTCATGACAGAAGACGAAGGGGTATATGTTAGTGCCCAATCAATCTACTTCATGAGTAAACTGGGTCACATTCCTAGGATGGGGTTAGGACAAAGTGGCAGGAAAGGTATTGTTATTGCCAGTGAAGTACCTCATAACCCGCATCCATTCGGACTAGGGTATGCACCTACATCAGATGATTAGAAAAGGAAAAGTGCAGAGATTAAGGAGAGGATCCAGAAAAAGAGAACCGGACAACAGTTTGAGTTGCTCCATAAGCCAATTCATGGAACCTTGAATGGGCGCTTTCTCCGGGAAGGAGAGGATTTTCCTTTCTGTGGGTTTCCGGAGCTATGGATTGACCAAGAGGAAAAAAAAGAGATATCATGGGCTTGAAATCTTCTTCGATCATCAGCTTTCTGATAACGATGAGAAGCAGGCAGATCCAAGCATCGATATCAGTTAAGATAGTGATATCAATTCTAAAAGTAGTATAGAAGACGTCATGGGTCTAACATTGGCTGATTTGCTGAAAGAGTCAGATACTAGTATTAAACCAATGAACTTAGAGGATATGACTATTTCTGTGATTGGGGAAGGACCACCTGTTGATTGCTCAAGCTTTATCGTGGATGCAGTGAATGACACGCAAGCAAATTGGCATGTTGAGAAATGTCTTATTGAGAATTCTGAATTCGTTATTGAGTCTGAGTTTATTGGGCTTGTGGGGTTGGAGTTAGATTTGAGTTTGTCTAAGATGTCAGAGTCTTCCTTTGGTTTTTCTTTTTCTTTTGAGTCTATTACAACAGTTGAGATCGAGATTCTGGATGAAGATGTTACGATTTTTGCTTACTTCTCTGTACTTATAGTTCATAGTATTGACTAGAATTTTTAGAATTTTGATGAAAATGACGAGGAAAATATTCCTCGGGCTTTGAAAAATTTAATCAACTAGGAGGAAGAAAGGCGTACTAGCTGTTGGTTGACGAAATTGTTTTTATAAATATGGGTATTGAGAAATATCCTCGCTTAGTCTAGATTGGTTCCACTTTATCTTCGGAGGAACGCGCGCAATTAGTTTTTTATTAAAGGAATTTAAAGATGTTTTTGCTTAGTCTTACAAAAATATGCCTGGAATTTATCCTGTGATTATACAATATCGAATCCCTCTTAATCCTGATGCTCGACCTGTCAAACAGAAGCTTTGCAAAAGTCGTTCGGATTGGGCATTGAAAATCAAAGAAGAGGTTACTAAATAAATCAATGTCGGGTTCTGAGTGTCCGACTTGGTTAGCCAACATTGTGCTAGTCCTGAAGAAAAATAGTAGAATCAGGGTTTGTGTTGACTTTCAGGATTTGAATAAGGCTAGTCCAAAGGATGACTTTCCATTACCACATATCAATGAATTGGTAGACTTCACTGTAGGGCATGCCTTACTGTTATTCATGGATGGTTTTTCAGGGTATAACCAAATCCTTATGGCTCTAGAGGATAAAGAAAAGACTGTATTTACTACACCATGGGGGACATATTGTTACAGGGTCATGCCATTCGGCTTTAAAAATGTCGGGGCCACTTATTAGAGAGCTGCTACCACTCTGTTGCATGATATGATCCACAAGGAAGTTGAGGTGTATGTAGATGACATGATTGTCAAGTCCGAAAATTAGGAAGGCCATTATATCGTATTAAAGAAATTCTTTGATAGAATTAGGGAATATAGGCTAAGACTGAATCCACAGAAATGCACCTTTGGGGTAACTGGGGGCAAGATATTGGGATTTATGATCACACAGTGGGGAATTGAAGTTGATCCATCCAAAATTAAGGCCATCTTAGAAATACCGCCACCAATGGCTGAAAATGAGGTGCTTGGCATTCTAGGCAAAGTGCAATTCATAAAGAGGTTTGTTTCTAAATTAACCTTGACCTGTGAAGCATTACTTGGTTTGTTGAAGAAAGGAAAGAAATTCCAATAAGATGATCGGTGTCAGTTAACCTTCAAGCTAGTTAAGCAGTATTTGCAGAATCCGCCCGTGTTATTGCCATCTGAGCTAGGAAAACTGCTGACTTTGTATTTATTGGTGACTGAATCAACCATGGGATGTATGCTGGTGCGGCTTTGGTTTGGGCCACCGGGAAGTTAAGACACGACTTGTTAGCTCACTCGGTAATTCTAGTTTCAAGATTAGACCTCATCAAATATCTCTTTGAGAAACTAGAGCTTATCGGTAGGCTAACTCATTGGTTGCTTTTGTTTTCTGAATTTGATCTCAAGTATGTCGCTCGCAAATCTATTAAAGGAAGGGCCGTGGCAGAATTTTTGGTTGATCATCCAATTAAAGGAGAAGAAAATATGGATTATTCATTTCCAGATGAGGAGGTCATGCAGATAGAAGAAGACACTTGGAAGTTGTACTTTGATGGCGCGTCCAATCAATTTGGCTACGAGATAGGTGCGTTGCTCATAGAGCTAGATGATTCCTATATTCCTTTATCTTTCAAACTCTGATTCAGGGTATCTAACAACCAAACAGAGTATGAGGCATGCATTGCTAGACTGGAAGCAGCTCTAGCACTAGGGACAATAAGGTTGGATATGATTGGGGATTCGAACTTGGTCATCTCTCAAGCCAATAGAGACTAGAAGGTTAAGGAGGAGAAAATGAAAGTATATCATCAGACCTTGGACATGCTGATGTCGAGGTTCAAAAGACTAACATTTACACACTTGGTGAGAGAGAACAACCGATTTGCTGATGTGTTGGGGTTAATGCACGCAATCTTGATAGAACAAAGATATACGCCTGCATATGAAATAGTAGTTGCAACAGAAGAGGTTCGAGATGAAAACTACAAGCACTTTGATATTTGGAACTTTTTGGAAAGTAGAACATACTCGCAAGGGGCAAATATGAAGGACAAAAGGGGGATTCGACGTTTGGTTGCTTAGTTCATCATCTGCGGAGATAAAATGTACAAAAAGGGACATTTAGGAATGGACAAGTTGTGTAAAGAAAGAAGAAGAAAAGCGTATCATGGAAACCATCTATAGAGGAGAGTGTGGAGCCCATATGAATGGTATAATATTGGCCAGAAAGATCCTTAGATAGGGATACTACTAGTTAACAATGGAGAGTGATTTTATCGACTTTGTTAGGAGATGCCACAAATGTCAAATCCAAGCCAATTGCATGAATATCCCACCCTTAAAAGTCTACAATATGATTTTGTCTTGGTCTTTCTTAGTCTGGGGCATAAATGTCATCGGGGCAGTTACATCGAAGGGTTCAAATGGGCATCAGTTTATCTTCGTTGCCTTTGATTATTTTACCAAGTGGGTTGAAGCACAGTCGTTTTCAGTGTTAAAAGTATCACATGTGGCCAAATTCATCAGGAATAATATTATCTGTAGATATGGAGTGCTAAATGAAGTAATTTCAGACAATGGCTCACATTTCAAATGAGAAGTCACAGTGCTACTTGAGAAATATAACGTGGCTTTTCATGAGTCATCAACTTACAGGCCACAAACCAATGGAGCTGTTGAAGTTGCAAATAAGAACATCAAGACTATGCTGCGTAAGATGGTGGAAACCTATAGAGATTGGCCAGATAAATTGCCTTTTGCACTTTGTGGATATAGGAAATCAATCCAAACGTCTATAGGGGCAACCCCATACTCGTTGGTATATGGAATGGAGGCTATTTTTCCGATCAAATTAGAAGTACCTATGTTGAGGATTATGGATGAATGTCAGATAACAGAAGCTGATTGGCAACAAAATCGATTGGAGGAGCTAATGTTGTTTGATGAGTGAAGATTGAAGATGCTATGCCACATTCAGGGGTATCAACACAGGATTGCCAGAGCATTCAACAAAAAGGTTAGATCTAGGAATTTAAGGAAAAGGGACTTAGTGCTGAAGGACAATCGAGCTCTTATCCACAACCCTAGGGGCAAGTTCAGTCCCAATTGAACGGGTCCCTACATCATCACATCAATTTGGTTAGGAGGAGCAGTCATTCTTATCTATTTGGATGATTTGTAGTTCTCATAACCAATCAACATGGACAAGCTGAAGAAGTACTATCCTTGATAGGCTCGTTGGGTCGAAAACTTGAAAGGGTGACACAGGCAAAAGTTAGAGTATGAAAAAAAACTTGTAAGGTCAAAAATCTAGAAGGGCGGCTTTGGCAAAAGTTAGAGCACAAAAGGAGAGTGTTAATACCCAAGTGAACCATAGTCGGAAATATGTGAGGCTTGATTCCTATCTTTGGGATACATAGGTAGCTTCATCTTGAAGTTCGGCCCTAATCATTTTTTAACTCACTTATCCTGTCCTTGGTTGATCAGTTGTTGTTCTATCCATGTTTGATTGGTTCGTCTAGTTTGATTCAGTTGTCCTATTTCTCCTTCATGACGGGTTTAGTTTCAAGGCAGATTCATTTGTGCATCTCAAGGGTTGGTTTCATGTTGGTTGAGTAGTGGCTATTTGCAAAAATAGATTTTGAGAATTTTTTAATGAAGTTGACTGATTGTCCTGAAAATTATTCTATTTTTTTTTTTCAAAATCCAGACCATTCTATGGACCAAAAAGGGAAAATGTTTAGTGCTCACATCTTACATGATTTCAAAGCAGAGAGTGGAAGAAGCATGCTAATTTACCTCTCATGTTGATCACAATCATTTTAGCAGAAAAAACAAAAATAGTCAAAGCGATGAACTAGGGGCACAGTCAAGTTAGGTTTTTGTCTTTCTCCTATATTCTCGACAATCTCCATTTAAATTGTCAAATCTTTCGTCGGAAAGTGCGTAATTGTTGTATAGAACCCTTTCAGTCGGTCGGTTGATCGGCAGTGTTTTTTTTTTTTTTTTTTTTTCGTTTTGACTCTTGTTCTACCGTGCCCGTAACATTCTTACGCCACGCCCGCAAGCATCATGACCGTGATAGTCTAAACCGCGCCCACGATGTTTATAACCGTGCACGCTATTGTCGCGCCCGTAGTGTTTCTCATCACGCTCACAATGAAATTTTGAGTTCTTTCTATTTCGGCAAGTGTCAATTGGTCTGTTTCGTTTAGGTTTTTTATATTTTTTATTTTTATTGAGTTTCATTTTTGATCTGTTGAGTGCTTAATATTCAATTAGAATTCATTGAAACACAGCTATTTTTAATTTCAAAATTCAAAACAAAATGATTTTCATACTCAGTGTTGTGCCATTGATGCCATTCGAATTTGCAAAATAAACTCTTTTTATTGAATGTCAGGGATCAAACCCCGATCAAAGTTGTACAAAAGAGAGTTGAAACTATAAGTGCCCACTCCTAAGAAAAAATACAGAAAAAAACAAACAAATTGCAAAAATATAATAATAATAATAATAAAAAATAGAGAATGCGAGCGTTGTTCTTAGTTTCTAGCGACTTGTGTTTCTGGTGGCAAAGGTTACAGGCTGAGGCTTTAGTTTCGCCACCCACTTCCATTGACGATTGCCTTGCCACATCTTCACTCCTTGGAAGCCTTTGAAGACTCTACCTCGGCATTGGTAGAGCTTCCAAAAGTAATTACTCCTTGCCGACCGTCAAATACAGAGTACGAAAGAACTTCCAATTGAGCCACGGAGGTGGCCTGTCATTTTATCTTTTTGTTCTGCTTTTTCAATGTGCTAATCTCTGCTTGAACGTCCTTGTACATATGTTGGAGCAAGGAGAGTTGGGCGTTTAGCCGATGCACTTCACTCGTTCTACCCTGCAGTCGATGAGACAAATTGGAGACCGCAGCCACGGTCTCCACGTAGGACTTCAATGTGTAATGGTTGGCATCGATGTCAGGCTGCGCTGCCATCAATTGCTTGACTGATAGCGTAGGAAAGCTGAGAATAAGGGTAGGGGTAGGGTAAGGGCACTCTGTCGAGGCTCAGAGAAGCTAGTAATCTTGATTGGGGATTCATTAAGGTCTATGAAGAGAAAAAGAGTACGGCGGGATGAGGCCATGATAGAAGAGAGTAATGCCACTAAAGAGATAATTGGCAGAGTAATGGTAGAGAGAGTTTGTAACTTTCTACTCTATCTGTCTCGCAGGCCTCAATTTAAGAAGAAAATTGAGAAGAAGAAGAGGCCAAGAGAAGAGGGATTTGTCAAGGCAATCTTTGACAAATGAGGTCGGTCCAGCTACTGTTGGTTAGGCACGCCGTGATTGTTGAAATCACGCGCCAGACGCGATGCTTGACGAAGACAAAGACGCAGAGAGAGAGAGAGAGAGAAAGAGAGAAAACAGGGGAGACAGAGTGATATGTATGTAATAGGTATATAATTTATATATATGTATATAATATGCATGTATTCGTATATGCATACTTGTATGTATGTGTATGTCACACCTCAAAAATTTCCATAATAAACATTCACTAACTCCCATTGTTGAATATAAACATGAGTAAGTGTTCACTGTTAACATCATCTACAAATCCCCAACATTTGTATTCATCAATCATTAAGAGATTTACAAAAGGTATTCCACATACAAATATACATTCAACATTCCTAATATGTGAATCCATAGCATGTGGCATAGTAGTTCAAATACAATTAAATGCCCTCAAGGCTACAATTTCCAAGGCTTAAGCCTGGTTACACAAAAATGTTTCAACTTATGCACATAAAGCCCTTGGCGTGCTAAAAATAATTACAACTAAAAAAAAGAGCCTCGTGCTCTAAAAAAAAAAAATATATCACTTGTCTCTAACTCAGTAGAATCACCACATTTTTTCCTACACAAAATCCCATAAGGGTGAGCACAAAGCCCAGTAGGAAAAACTTAACAAAGTATATACGTTTTATACAATCTCATGAGGTAAATGCACATGCCATGCCATGCTCAAAATAACATATATCTTTATCCTTTGAAAACCTTCGCTCATAATGCAATCTTGAGAAATCAACATTTTAACAATTTCAATGTAATTAACAGGGGCGGTAAATACGACTCAAGTAATCCCTAGGTTGGTGTCTGCAAGCAGGCTTAACAAGCACTACCAAATCCCCACTTTACTAGTAGCCAACCGGAAGGCACATGGTACCTCCTCTGCGCGTGTTTTTGGTCTTTCACCGTAGACACTCATGCCAACTTAACCAATACCATCTACACCCTCTATCCGGACTTACCAATGTAGTTACCTCAAAACAAATCGATATGATCTTGTTTTACAAATCAATTTCCATTCTCAAAATAATTCTTTTCCAATGTAATATTTAAAATCAATTGCATCAATGATAAAAGAAGATGGTAATGCAAGTGCCTAATGTAGTAATGAAGTTCCATTAAATAATCTCAATTTTCTCAATTTGTCCACTCAACCTTCCACTGTGATTAATTTCTACTTATCCATCAATGCAAACATGATACATTATAAGAGATAAAATAATACAACATTAGCCTCAAGCATCTTCCATATATTAATCATCATAATGTAATTCTAAAGGATGATGTAACAATCTCAAATCTTCATGTATTCTCGTTTTTTTCCACTTGGCCAATTCAAAACCAACCATTAATAAGCTATACAACAAGCTTCAATTAAATTACAACTCATTTTCTTTCCATGGAATTTTCTCTTTATTCACAATCATAGGAACATCCTAATCACACATTTACCATAATACTAGACACCTATAGATTTCATAACATCATGACATTTTCTCAAAAACAAATCCCCAATTTCTAGGGTTTCCACAAAACTAGGTTTTTCATCATTTTTAAAAGGATTTTCCAAAACAACAACCCTCCTCAACAATATAGTTCACCTTCCCAAGAGTTTTTAGAAAACATAGAGAAAAACCCTTTTTAAAATCATCAAGAACTCATAAATCAAAATTAAAGTTCCATACTACAAGAGGAAGCTCCAAAATCGGCATAAACTTGCAAAATTGTATATATAACTCAAAGATTATCCCTACATCAAGTTTTGGAGAAAAAGAGAAGAAACCCCCAAAATTAGCGGTCTTGAAACTCGATCTCCACCGCACAAAACGTAGCCCTCGAAGAGTTCTCCAACTTTGATGAAGGGACTAGGGTCAAAACTTTAATAGATTTGGAGAAATCAAGGGTTTAATGTAATTTGGTGAGAGTAATTGTAGAGAGAAGGAAGAGAAAAGTGTTTTAGAGAGAGAGAGAGAGATAAGTGAAAAGTGAGATACACTCAGCCCAAGGAGAAGAAAAGGAAAAAAAATTCGGACCCAACACTTTCCATACGTGCGTGCCTTCTTCTACATGTGCGGCATGTACCTATCCACATGTGCAGCCCCTTTCTCCGCACGTGTGGCCTACTTCCCGCACCTACCTTCGCACGTGCAATTAAAGCAGTAATGCACCATCGACGACCTCACCTCCTGCACGTGTGGCCCCACTTCCACACCTGTGGCCCAAGCCCCCGCACATGCAATCCGGTCCTCCACCCAGAAATAGCACTAGTTGAAACCGAGATACCCCTGATCCAATTTCATGCTTTCCGAAACAAGCAGGACTCAACTCTAGAATAAAATAAAGATAAGGATCCGAGGGAAGTTTCACGAATGGTGAACTCAAACTGTTGACAAGACCTCAAATTAAACCCCAACACTCCTAACGTAAATGAGATAAACATAATTAAAAGAAAACAATACGGGTTAGCTACCCGGGCATCACAGTATATACCGTGTATATCCATATGTCCGTATGTGTCTGTATATATATATATGTGTGTGTGTGTGTGTGTGTCTATATATGCATATAGTTTGTCTGTTTGTATATATATGTATATGTATGTAATATGTATTTTGTATATCGTTTGTATTTGTATATGTGTATATGGTATGTATAAAAGAATAAAATTTTCAATTTCAAAAAGAAACCTCAAAAAGAAATTGTCAAAAATGAAAAAAAGGAAAAAATGAAGGAAAAGAATAGAAAATGGAAAAGAAATATTTGTGCATCAAGTTCTCACGGTTCAAACCTTTCCCATCTCTATATGAGATATGGTTAGGTAAGCCTATTGGTTGCACCACCTTTTCTTTTTTTACATGAAATGTGTTAGGGTTTAAAGTTTTCACGGTTAAAACCTTCCCCCTCTTCGTATGAGATACGGCTAGGTAGGCTTGTTGGTTGCACCATCTTCTTTTCTTTCACATGAAACATGTTAGATTAAAGTTTTCACGGTTAAAACCTTCTTCTTCTCTGTATGAGATACGGTTAGGTACGCTTGTTGGTTGCACCATATTTTCTCATTTCATGTGAAACGTGTTAGGATTTAAAGTTTTCACGATTAAAACCTTCCCCCTTTCTGTATGAGATACGGTTAGGTATGCCTGTTGGTTACACCACCTTTTCTCCTTTCACATGAAACATGTTAGGATTTGAAGTTTACTCGGTTAAAATCTTCCCCCTCCCTGTTTGAAATATGGTTAGGTACGCCTGTTGGTTACACCACACTTTCTCATTTCACGTGAAACGTGTTAGGGTTTGACGTTTTTCTGGTTAAACCACCCCCATTTTCTGCATGAAATACGGTTATGTACGCTTATTGGTTATACCACCTTTGCTCCTCTCGCGTGAAACGTGTTTGGATTTGTTCACTCTTTGCTCTTCTCGCGTGAAACGCGTTTGGATTTCGAGTTCATTATTTCTCCGCTCGCGTGAAATTCATTTGGATTTTGGGTCCACATTGCTCCTCTCTTGTGAAATGCATTTGGATTGTTCACCATTGCTCCTCTCGTACGAAATGGGTTTGGATTTGTTCACTATTTCTTCTCTCCCATGAAATGTTTTGGATTTTGAGTTCACTATTTCTCCTTTCGCGTAAGACGCGTTTGGATCTCGAAGTCCCTCTATCATCTGTGTTGTGGCACATTTGTATGTAATGTTATGGCACATTTATATGTGATGCACTCTCTCTATCATCTGTGTTGTGGCACATTTGTATGTGATGTTATAGCACATTTGTATATAATGCACTCTCTTTATTATTTGTGTTGTTGCACAATTATATATGAGGCACCCCCTTTTATGATTTATATCAGTTGCACGAGGCTTGCCTCTCATGTTACCATCTTCATATCTTTATCATCATTGCATTGCATTACATTGTATTATTATTTCGAGCATGTTATTTGCATTCGGTCCCTAAACTACGCTAGTTTGATTTCTTGCAAAGCGACATGTAGGCAACCCTCAGGCTGAACCATTTGCATTTGCATCTTGATTGTTTGTCTAAGTCTTACGGTCTTGTCAAAAGGGTCATCTTCGATCTTTGACATTTACTCATGTCATGAAAATGACTTTGAGTTTTGTTAAAGAGGTTCAACTATAGACACCCCATTTTGACCGGCTCTAAGACTTGGGCGCTTCCTTTTGATTACCTGATGATGAAAATTAGAATGTGTTTCTTGCACAATTCTCAGTACGAAAGATGGAATTCGAGCTTTACTCTCTACCCTAAGTGTATTTTGACCATGTGTTTAGGTCTCGTCAGGCTCCCAGAGCGAAACAAAGTCGAACCAAAGCGAAACAAACTTTTTCTCCTCTAGCTGGTTGACCACCCCACAGACAGATTGTCCAGTTTTTGTGTTGGTTCGGGTGGGCATTTCCCAAACCCATTTTTTGACCCATTCATGCATTGAATGCATGTATACTCACCCTCTATTACCTAGTGCTTGATCCATTGAAGCTAATGCTCTGCTTTTGTCTTCCATTAGCTCCATTTGCTCTATTATCTTCCCTAATGCTCTATTAATCTTCTACTTTGTCTTATACCATTTCTCCACTTATTCGGCCTATATGAATACATCAGATTGTTAAGAGGTGGAAGAGAAGAGATTAAGAAGAGAAGTATAGAGAGAATGCTAAATTTAAGTTAGACTTTGAGAGAAAAGAAACCCTTGAAAACAAGAGAGTTGTCTTGCCAAAATAGTGAAGTTATCTAGCCTTTATACATCTCATCTTCCCTTGCAAAAATCACTCAAGAACCAAGTACTAAGCCTTCATCAAAGAGACAGTAGTCTTGCTAAGTTGAAGAAGATTAAAGAGTGATCATACACTTGCTCAAAACCATTATTCTAGCTCAAATTCCAAGCTCTTGAATTGAGGATCAAAAACATAATTCACAAACTTGAGGGTGATCAAGAGGTTCATTCTTTCTTTGGAAGATTAATTTTCAATTCTTTCATTTCTATCTCATCTTTGTTTTCTTACTTTTGTTTCATATTGTTTTGTTGTAAAGTGATTAAGTTTTAATTCCTTCATTTTCTTGCACTTTTTATCTTTTATATATATATATATATATTACACTTTAGTTTCATATTAGTTTTGTTGTAATCTAATCGAAAGTGGTTAGTTGAGTCACTTACATATTCCTTGTTTGTTCCTTTTCTTAATTTTTCAACAAGACGGGTTTTGCTAGGCCTAGTTGGTTGGTTGGCCTATACGGCCGGCCGGTCGGTTAGCTTCTTCTGGACGAAAAGGAGTAGGCATCCGGCATTGAGCATTCTAGTTTCCGGGAATTCTCAAAGACACATGAAACTTCTATTTTGTTTTTTATTTTTTTATTTTTTTATTTGAGTTTTTTGTGACGTTTTTATTTTGTTGCAATATTTTCCTCCTCCCTCTCTCATTTGGTTTGTAATTATTCTTTCAAGTGTTGTAATAATTCCCCACCCTGTTTCTTTCTATCCCATTCTTTTACTTCCTTTTCGTATTTGTGCATAAGTATCATGTATATTTCTTTTCATTATATCCATGCTTTGCATCCTTGTTTCATGCATCTTGATTCGGCTAAGTTTGTATTTGTGGATTTAATCAATTTCTATCTGATTATGTGCGCTACCTCATATTCTTGAGATTATTCACATCATGTCTTAGAAGCCGAATCTTTAGTTGCATCTCATGTGTGAATTGCATTAGGATTTTGTATATAAGATCATGCATATTTTTCTAACTTTGTTTTGTAGTTGTTCGCCGGATATCGGTAAACATGTAATTTTTATATTTTAACATCCCGCTTGTGTGTGTTTTTTCTTACTATGTTCAGTATTCTACCATGAGGCTATGTGCTTACTTGATATAACTATATGAATGCTGGTGGATGGAGGTTATGTCGCTTAATTTGGGATGATATTGATTTTCATGTTTGTAAACTCAATTTGTTTGCATTGTACATCTTCATAACTAACACATGAAATCACGTTGTTCCAAAATAAGTGGCATAGTCTATATTTGTTTGCTTCACATAGTAGTTTGTAGGATTTATTTAATAACCGGAATATGAACATATAAAGAAAATAAAACTCATATCATGATTTAGTAGATGCCGATCTTTTGATCGAGTGAGCAGGGATGCTCAATTAATGACCTTCTTCTCTCATACGTAAGGTTCCAATCCAAGCATCCTTGGTTACGACGAACAATGGCCATGGCACAAGTCGCGAGTTTCTAATTTTTTCAAAAATATTTGGTAGCAACTCTAAGATCTGGTGATGTAGACCATTTTTGGAAAAGATTTTGTATTAAAACGGATTTTCCATAAAAGTTTCCAAATCTGGACTCTCATCTATGTTTCACATTACACTCGTGAGAGTAAATCAAAGAAGTCAAGAGTCTGAACTGTTTAACGCGTATGGGTACCCCCGGACATGTTACAAGGCGGCGATTGGCAGGAGGAGGTGGCCAGAGGTGGGAGGAGAGGCTACATTAAATTTATTTATTTATTTTTTTTTTGCAAAAAAAGTGAAAATTAAATTTTAAAAACTATATACTTTTTATTTGAAAACAAAAATACAAGCATGTTATTTAAGCTTTAAAATGCTCTAAAAAAATAAAAATAAATAAAAATGTTTACGAATGTCATAAAATTGAATACTAGAATTTTGTTAAGTCAATCGATAAAATCCTCTTGTTGGTAATAGAAGTGATTAAGAAAACAATAAATAAAAAAAATATAAACGTTATCAAACTTATGTTATTAATATTTAAATTTATTAGTAATTTGTAGTACATTACCACTAAAACTATCAATGCAACAAATAGTTTTATTTTTGGGGACTCAGTCCAAAAGTTCAAATTGTAATTTTCTTTGTCTAAAGGTTTAGACATTGAAATACATTATCTAAAAAAACAAGATCAAACAAAATGATCAAAATACCCTTTTGTATATATATATATATACATATATCATATATCCTTCCAAACCAAACAAATCACAGTTCATCTCTCTCTCTCTCTCTCTCTACCATCTGCCTACCACGTAGTCTCCATCGTTTTCTCCTCTGCACCACCACCTCGTCCTCCTCTATGCCATCGCCTTTTCCTCCACACCATCGCCGCTGTCAAGACACCGGAGTCGCCGATCTCCAAGACTTCGGCGTTGGTTCCCTTTGCCAACATCTCTCGTAATTAGAGAGAATGTCGCTGCCAACACTGCCGCTTATCTCTCTCTTTCTCTCTCTCTCTCTCTCTCACACACACACACACACACACACACACACACACACAACGGTGATCTCCTTCTCCACCACCACCAATTTCGATTCCTCCCAATCTCACTCCTCTATTTTCTGTTACTCTCTATATAGGCAAATTATATATATATATACATATGTGTGTGTGTGAGTGTGTGTGTGTGTGTGTGTGTGTATAATTTGAAATCCAAAGAAAGAGAGAGGTAAGGTTAGGGTTAGGGAAATCTACATAAATTTCTATTTTTGTTTTTTGTTCTGTTGTTATTTTTAATTTTTTTCTAATTTTTTTTTTCAGATCTGTTCAAATCAACTGAGTTTTTTTGTCTAGATCGATCTTGCTCCACTACGCTGCCGTCTGCGGTGGCTCTTGTGGCTTGGTGTATTTCTCAAATTTTAATAGATTTCAAATCCAGATCTTCTCTATTACCATTTTTTCTCTCTTTTTTTTTTTTTTTTTTTTTCAATAGATAGTTGTTGTTATTGTAGTTATTTTTGTTATTGATTTTGATTTTGATATTAATTTTGATGATGTTGTTGTTGATTTTGATGTTGACGAAAATGCACCATTTTTTTTGTTCTTTGTATTGAACAGGTGTGAGAGAGAGCGATATTTGAACAGATAAGAAAAATAATAATTTTTAATAGATAGGTTTGGTTTGGCTCTGTATTGTAACAAATAACTCTCTCATCTTTCTAGCAATTACAACAGATAGATATAAAACTTCAACAAATAGAAAAGATTTGCCATTAGATAGAGTTGGTTAGACAGATAGGAACAAAATTTGAACTGAAAAGATAAAAAAAAAAATTGAACAGATATTGAAAAATTTGAACAAATAAGGGAAAAAATTGAATCGATAAACAAAAAATTAGTCAGATAAAATTTTATTTGGACAAATATTTAAACAGATAAGGGAAATTTGAATTGAAAATATTAAAAAATTAAACATAGAGGAAAAAAAATTGAAAAGATAGAGAAAAACTTTGAACAGATAGTCAACGAAAGTCAACATATGAAAAAAGACAACAGATAAATTAATGGGTAAAATTGAAAACAAAATGTCCTTCAAAATAATAAAAAGGACTTCTCATCAAACTATCTCTTTATGTATTTATTTATTTAGTTATTTATTTTTCGATATATAAGGTATCCCGAGTCAGCTTGCGTGCATCAAATTTATTTATTTATTTATTGATATATAGGGTATCCTAAATCAGCTTGCGTGCACCAAACTAAATCTCTACGCCCTGTGATCCGTAGCCTCAATAGTTTGGGGGCAATGGGTGTCGAACCTGAGACTTAACTTGAAGGAAGAACTCTCAAGTCTCAAATCATATCCACCAAGCCAAACCTTTGGCGTTTGAACGATTTTATTACACTTACATAAAACTTCATAGTCAAAATGCAGTGCTATTTAACTTTGGATACTGTTCTATAAAAGTATATACTATCTCCGTTTTAAATTATTTATCCAACATAAAAAATGAGAATTTAAAAATAATATATTCTAGTTTCAAGAATTAATTTTTTTTTAATACAATTTAAACAGATTTTTTAATTTGTAGGGAGTTGTTTAAGTATGCAACCCCTTTAAGGTTACACACCATGTGTAACGTAATTATTAGCCATTGGATTACAAGAATTGATCAAGACCACTAAATTGTTTAATAGTAGAAAATTTGAAACTGAGGCAACCGGTTAATCCTCTTATTTGCATGACATTTGCCTCACTCTCTCTATTTCGTCTCTCTCTCTCTCTCTCTCTCTCTGTCTCTCTTCTTGTCTTCATCTGGTGTAAGGTTCACTGTGTAATCCTTGATTTCCATTAATATCTGTAGCTTGCTTTTCATGCTGCTTTCGGATACGATAGCCCTATAGTTCGGACTCTTGTGGTTCTGAATCTGATTTTACAAGTGCAATGTGAAATAGATAAACACAAATGAGTCCAAATCCAGTAATTCTTTTGGAAAATCGATTTTGAATCAAAATGCCAAAAATAGACTGCTTTGCCAAATTTCAGAGTCCCCACCTAAATATTTTTGGAAAATTTAGGAAACCCGTGACTCATGCCAAAGGCCACATGTCCGTTATCACCAAAGTGTCTCGGCTCGGGAACTTAGGCATGAGAGGGGAAGGTCATGAATTGAGCACCCTACTCACCTGATCATAGATCGGCCTCTACTAATCATGATGTGATTCTTATTTACATTATATGCTCTTGTTCTGATTATTAGGCTAATTTACTATGTGATGCACACAAGTATAGACTAATTTGCAAAAGTTGGAACACTTTGATTTTATGTTTGTTTTGAAACAGTTTTGTAACACCCCAATTTTTATACCCAAATGATAATATGATAACCATGGTTCTTTAAAGTAAAACTAAAAATAAATCCCCATACTTGCATTACATGATACAAATAGTCTTCAAGCAATAATACATTCTCTTCAAATCAAAATTACATAAACAAATAGATACCCCCAAGGGTTTATAAGGTTCCAAGGCTTAGGCCTGGTTACACAAAATGGTTATTCAAACCCACACAAATACAGCCCTTGGCTTACAAACAGAGTTACAGCAAAATGAGACCCTTGTACTCTTAACACATATTTCTTCGCATTTAGTTAGGCGGAATCACCACATCTTTTCTTGCACAAAAATCCCGTAGGGTGAGCACAAAGCCAGTAGGAAATCCTTAACAAAGTATATACATTTTATACAAGTCTCAAGAGATGAAATGCACATGTCATGCTATGCCCCTTTTTGAAAGTAAATCACATTTTCATCTTTTGAAAACCATCATGCTCAATGATGTCATGTGATTTCAATTGTTCAAAACTTAACAATTTATTTCAAGGGCGGTAAATACGACTCTGGTAATTCCTAGATCGATGTCTGCAAGTAGACTATACAAGTACTACCAAATTGTCATTTTTACCGGTATTAACCGGAAGGCTCGACACCTATCCACGCGGGTTTTTGGTCTTTACCTCAGACTCTCAGGCCAACTTATTCAATATCATCTACACCACTTATCAAGACTTACCAACGCATTTACCCCAAAACCATTCCATGAAAACTTGTTTCTCAACATTCTTTTCTCAATGCAAGTTTTCAAATCAACCTTCAAAGTTTAATGTAATCAAATGAATTGATATGCCAATTTCACAAGATGAATATAAATACTTTTATTCCCATTCATCATCCAAGGAATAACACAATTCCTTCTTCTCAAGTATCCTCAACAATTAGTCATTTCAAGACTATTTCAACGTTTTGAACAATAATTTCCAAAATGAGCAACAATTCTCATATTCCATGAAATTCATCATTTATATAAATATAAATAAGAAATTTTCCAAACATCCATTTATTTTGACACACAAAATAAATATAACAATATCATTCACGGATTTTCAATCCCTTTTAAAAATCTCCAATTTCTAGGTTTTCTCACCAAAACTATACAACTCAAATTTTTTGAAAGAAAACTTTCCAAAATCAC
This sequence comes from Camellia sinensis, assembly GCF_055761805.1. Taxonomy (NCBI): domain Eukaryota; kingdom Viridiplantae; phylum Streptophyta; class Magnoliopsida; order Ericales; family Theaceae; genus Camellia; species Camellia sinensis. Next base: position 25,058,914 of record NC_138966.1, read on the forward strand.
CTTTTCTTCAATCAACGAAGATTAAAACCCATAAGATCGTTTTATAAGAACAAGAGACAAACCCACTTTCAAAATCGCTCAACTTCTTGAATCAACAATCAATTTTCAAAGCTATCGAAGGATGATTTCGAAAATCATCTAGATCTTGCAAATATATATATATATATAACTCTAAGAAAATCCCTACCTCAAGTGTAGAAAACCCAAGCAACAAGATGGAACTTCAAAGATGACGAAATCAAGTTCTTCTCGGATCAAAATGAAGTTCTTGAAGCACTCTACCTTTTTCTCAAAGACACTAGAGTGAAGAACACAATGGATCTAGATAAAATCTTAGAGAGAATGTGAGTTTTTAGAGAGAGAGACTCAAGACCTGAGTTTTTGGAAAGTTTTAGAAAGGGAGAGAGAACTGAAAAAGTGATATGAAATATCAGATTCACGAACTGATATAACATGGTTCGCTCGAGCGTCAAATACACCTTCCCAGTACTTTTGCAGACAGGTCAAACTTCTAGAACCAAACATTCCCCGACATACTCAGCGAAGTGGCAAAACATGAAAGAATTAACTTTTGATACAACTCTGTAAGGCACAATTCGGGTTGGATTTGCATCTAAAGGTTTGGAGACATTACCTGTTCCAAACATACTGCTACAACCCGATAACCAAAATAAGGGGAATACAGGGAAACTAAGATACGTAACACCGTTCAAAACCATACCAACCCGAGCCCGGAACACCACCAAGAGACGGGTCAAAACCGGGATTGCTACAAGTTTTGAATATGGACCACTTTGAAAAAGTGATCTCATATGCACATTTATCAAGTTATCCCAACTTAAGCAATTAGCCTTCATCCACTGGCAATCAGACAGGTATAACAACTAAGCAGTTAGCCCATGGAAAACATGCTTGATATGGCAACAATCACACGTATACAATATGCTAAAGCAATAAATGCTCACCTAGTACTCCAAGGCAAGCCAAGCCAAAAGAAACACAAATTAGAAAAATACATGATCCTAACGATGCAAATGTCCAATACAACACATATAAAATGCAACTATCAGGTTCAGCTTCCTAACATAGCATGTGAGTTAATTCAAGGCATGCGTAAAGCACATATTCAATTAAAGAAGTTGAATTTTGACATCGGTTAGTATGATGAGCCAAAACCTTATGTATGCAAGATGAATGGATGCAAGTCATGAAAAATGCTAAAAGAAACATGATGCTCTACACTATCCGTTATAAGCGAGTAAATAAAAAGGAGAAAGAAATACGGGTTGGAAGACATACACAAATTATTACAATTTGCTCTCATGCAAGAGGGTCTGAATAAATCTCCTAATACTAATTATTATAGCATCAAATGGATTAATCAACTAACCCTACCTAACTAATTATTACAAATCCAACTAATAGGCTAAATTAACTAAGTATGACAAGTTTGAAGGAATCTAATTAATTAAATTACAACATATTACTACTAAAGCATTAAACCAAAAGAATGAAAAGTGAGGGAATGCGTGTGCATGAATTCGAATTTTCGCCGCAAAACCTTTCTGTTTTACGGCTGGAACCATTCTGCTTTGCAGTCGAGAAAAAAAAAATTGTTTTAGCCCCAGTCTCTGCTCTGTTCTACCAAAAAGAGGGCACTACTGGTCTAAAAGAAGTGGTTGGCCGGCCGGGAAAAGGAGGTCGGGCGGTTGATTGGTGGTTGGCCAGCCACTGTTTTGAGGGTCTGCCCTGCTGCAACAGAAAACAAACAGAGTACAAATAGAGTATTTTCAAGAGATGTTTGTCCACCCTGCCTTTCCTTATCATTAAACAGGTCAAAAAAGGGATACGATCGATTTGCAAACCATCAATACGCAAGGTTATCGTGTGATGATCAATGAGTCAATGGGACAAAGTTTAATAAATGAAAAGCAAAGACCAACAAAACCCCCTCCCTATCATGTTTGATCAATGGAAGTGGTTGACATCGATTCTTGAGCCATTATCATCACAAGAGAGTATGAAATGACTCAAGACTCAATGGGTTCAATTAACGTCCGATTGAACCCAACTTGATTTTATTCTTGCTCCTTTTTTAGTCCAATTTTATTGCCTTTTTTACTTACCTTTCCATTCATTAGCCATTTTAGTCCAAAAATGATAGTTAAGTCCACTAATGAAGAGAAGTGTCAAACAAGAAGTTATTTTGGGCATGAGAGAGATATAATGTCCTGGTAATGAACCTTCGAAGAGATTAAATCATTTAGCACTGAAGGTCTCCTTTTTATACTTAAACAACACTCGGTTGAAACAATTCTCAAAGAAATAAAAAAAGCCAAGAAAGGAGGGAGAGTGCAGAGGTGATTAGAGGTGAACAGAAGTACGAAAAGTATGAAATAAATGCTATCAACCCAAATAGGTAGGTGGCTAAGGCCTAAAACACCAAATCTATGAGGACCATTACACTACAAGCCTACTATACAAAGCATGAATGAAGTAAACAACCTAAAATAGACCTAAAATAGCCAAAAACGGTGCTAGAATTCTAAGAGAAAAGATAGGAAAGAAGTAGTGCAAGGATGCTCAAAATTGTATCTTTTAAAGCAAGGTAACTCTTTTGTTAACAAACCCACAAGTTCTCACTATCAAGGGCTGAGATTTGAGCTCAAGAACCTCAGCAAGAAGAGATAAATTTTTGGTTTAGGAAGTGTAGAGAGAAAGAGTGTAGGTTGCAAGATAGAGAGAGAGAGAGAGAGAGAGAGAGAGAGAGAGAGACAGTGTGTGTGTGTGTTCTACAAGTTTTTGGCCTTTTCGGAATTTTCCTAACCTTTATTTCAAGAGAGGCGGTCATATATATATAGAAAAACATGAGCCTCTGTTGATCACAACTGTGTAGAGACAGCTAATGCAGTGCATGCACCTAGGGGGACAGCTGGCAGTAAAATATCTGCCAGCCGGAAAACATGGCTGGCCGGCCATGAAGTGGATGGCCGACCACCAAATTCTGGCATGCCGGCCACCTATTGGCCTGCAGGCCTCTGGGTGGTTAGGTATGAAACAAATAAGTTTTTTTGGAAACCAAGACTGGTTTGGTGCAAAGATAATGCCCAATTCTAGGCTTTGGAGTTAGAAAACTGAAGCTCTTACCGAGAAACTTGAGCGCACACATAGCATAACATTTCATCATCGAGTGATCAACCTGAGGTGCCCAAGTCTTAAGGGCGGTAAAAAATGGGGTGTCTATAGTTGCCATTATTTGACAGAGCTCGTAGTCACGAAATGACGTGATTGAATGTTAAAGCCCAAAGACGACCCTTTTGACATGGCTGCATGACTTGGGCAAGGAATCAACTCAGCATAGTTCAGGGGCATGATGCAAATGATATGCAGAAAGCTAGCTGGACTTATACAACACACGATGCCGGCTACTTTTGAAAACTTATGATCATGCAAATGCAATGAAACAATACAACCAGCAATAACAGGATAATAACATTTTAAACTAAAGCAAAGCACATCAAGCATTGCCTTACACCAAAAGAAGTAATCAAATAGCAATTTCAAATACGTCTCACATGAGAGGTTGTAAGAAAATGCAAGCCAAACTACGTCTCACGTAGAGAGGGTATAAGAAAATGTAATCCAAACTATCTCTCACGTAGAAAGGGTATAAGAAAATGCAAGCCTAACTACGTCTCATGCAAAGAAGGATGGAGGGTGCAAACCTGACTATGTCTCACGTAGAAAGGGTATAAGAAAATGCAAGCCTAACTACCTCTTATGCAAAGAAGCATGGAGGGTGCAAACCTAACTATGTCTCACGTAGAAAGGGTATAAGAAAATGCAATCCATACTACGTCTCACGTAAAAAGGAGTCAAAGATGCAATCCAAACTACGTCTCACGTAGAAAGGAGTCAAGGATGCAATCCAAACTACGTCTTACATAGAAAGGAGACAAGGATGCAATCCAAACTACGTCTCACGTAGAAAGGAGTCAAAGATGCAATCCAAACTACGTCTCACGTAGAAATGAGTCAAAGCTCCATGCCAAACTGCGTCCTACGCAGAGAGGGTGGAGGGTGAAAACCTGACTACGTCTCACGTAGAAAGGGTAACCACAATGGGTACGCTATATAAATGAGGTACAATGTGATACAAGTGATACAAAAAAAAAAAAAAAAAGTTGCAATGCATGTTCCATGCGATGTAGCAGAAAAGATGCACAAGAGCGGTACTAATGAAAGCATATATCTACAAGAAAAAGGAAACCATTCGTTCCCCACAAAAGGATACGACTTGCTCCGGCTTATGGTCAGGGCATGTTGGTATTGAAGAATCAATGCATCTCAGGACGATGCGACCGAAACCCAGTCTCGGGACCTTTGAAATCTGAAACAACTTCATACCCATCAATTTGCATTTTCCAAATGAACACAGGACCTCTCAAACACAGCTTAAGCATGAGAATAACAAAGCCAGGCCTCGACCACAAAAGGGGCCGGCTAGCCATAATAAGGGGACGACCGACCAACAGATGGACGGTTGGCCACCCGTGGGGTTTTTCGAGGCAATTTGGTATTTTCAACTCGGGTTTCACTTAAAAACACCACAAGCCGTCATTTCTTCACTTCATAACATCTAAAAAGCTTGTCTGTCTCCCTTTAGGTACTTTTTCTCTCTCGATTTCCCTTTTACCCCCGTTACACACCTCCTTATGCACACTTTATTCGCAAAACACCCTTGGTTCTTTACATTTTGAACCGATCAGATTTTGTTTTTGTTGAGTTTTAGGATTTTTCATCACTGTGGGCTTGTTTCCCTCGTGTTTTCCTTGGGTTCCACACATTTTCCTAGGTTTTGACTTTTTCTTTCTTTTTCTCTCTCTCCTAGGGTTGACTTTTTTGGTTTTTTTGCCATTTTCCCTCATTCTCTCCATTTTCTACTATATTTCACCCACATTCCTCATGGTAGATGATATCCCACATAGCGGTGCTCCACTTAAGGTACCAGGGTTTCCACTTACTATTGAGGTGGAGAAGCCTATAGCCGATGCAGCTGACGGAGCGACGGAGGACATTGCCGTTGATATCGAGGCGGAGGAGATCTACCCTCCAGGAGCTGAGCCTGAGCTGCTACCGTTACAATTAAGGCCATTTAACTTGGACACCAACCACCCTCGGACGCATGCGATGGCTCCCGGCGGTATGCTGCGATTTGAGGACTTTACGGTGGGCGTGCCCGAGGACATTCTATTGAGGGAGCGAACTGGTACCATGAGCTCCCCGCTCGAGTCTGCGATCTTTTTGATGAGGTAGGCTTTGGTCTATTCTGCTCCAGACTCGCACGACTTCAGGCCAGTCGAGCCTTACTCGGGGCTTTGGTGGAGAGGTGGTGGGACACCACCAACTCCTTTAACTTCTCTTCCACCGGGGAGATGACGATGACTCCCTACGACTTTTCTATGATCACAAGATTAAGTGTAGAGGGTGATCCAATCCCTTTTGACATGGACATGGACCAGTCAAAGGCGGCCTGGATCTACCTGCTTGGAGTACGCCCGCCTCGAGACAGGCTAGCTATGGTCAGGTACAGCTGGTTCCTCAAGCACTTCTGCAGGAGCCAGCCCGAGACTCAGAAGGAGGTAGAGCAGTACACTCGGGGCTTCTTGATGTATCTTTTTGGTGCCACCTTGTTCACGAATAGGTGGAATACCATGGGGTTATATCTATTGAGCGCCCTTGTGACGTTATCCTGGGTTCAATTTTATGACTGGGGTGGAGTCGGTCTCGCATCACTCTATGGATATATGAGCTCCGGTTCCCGCATGAAAAGGAACAAGGTTGGAGGCCATTGTAGAGCCTGGGAGGTACACACTGCACGTTTATGCTTTTTGCTTTGCATTTTCTACCTTTACATCCTGTGCTTTCTGCTTTGCACTTTCTGCCTTTATATCTATGCTTACACAACTGATCTCTACTTCACAGCACTGGGTTTATGCATATTTTCTGGCCCTTGCCCCAATGCCAGTAGATGAGGTACCAACGGCCATACCTTACTCCCATCGATACGATGGCAGATACCACTCCAGGTGTTGTGATGACATGACTTTTGCGTATTATCGTTGATATTTCGATATGGTGACAACACGAGAGGTAGTCTGAATCTCATACCTATTCCATTCTATACACACTACTTCAATCCACTCTTTTACCACTAATAATTACTAACAACTATTTGTAGATCACATGGCAGCCCTGGGTGATGATGCTTGTCGAGATACGGGACTAGTACGTCGAGTTCCGAATTTTATTGGAGGGCCTTTTCTGCTAAGTTTGGTATTCGGGTGAGTGGTTTGTGTGCCAGACTCCTAGTCTACCTGCCCTTATTATTCCCGCTCCACCTCCAGTATCTATGAGGACTGCCGATAGCCTTCCAGTTAAGGCTATTATTAAGTACATGGTAGGGCAGGACGCTGATTACTTCTGACAAGGTGAAGACTACGCAACCTTCCTCAGGACTCATTTGATGCAGCCTCAATCCAGAGTTCGTGCGAAAGACACTGCAGATGCCCCTGCAACTGGAGGTGCTGCACACGTAGCTGAGGCTGACATTGACGGGGCCCCTCCTGCTATGACTGTAGTTGGTTTGCCAGTGATTCTGACCATGATCACATGCTGGCGATCGACCGGGACAGCCTATCATGTTCCAGTTGATCCACTGGAGGAAGAGCACAGATACGTCCGGGATGGATATGTACTTTGCCACTTTGCCTCATAGTTTATAGTTTGCATTCCCTTTCCTGTACATTGATGTTCAATCTAGTTGCAGGTGCCTCTAGAGTATCTGGACGACATCCTCAGATTGGTCGCCTCCCTAGTTCAGATGGTGCAGCAGAGGGAGACACTATTTGCCTTTCACGGTATCCAGGTATTTCCCATTTTCTCATACTCTGACTTGTGCTAATTCATGCCTATATTGATTCATGCCCATACAAATTTTGCATTATACCGGTCTGATACTCTATACTGTTCTGCACTAATTCTGTATCATATTGATTTCATGTTTCTTGTTTTCAGCCTCCACCTATACTAGCAATACCTGTGGCACTGGCGACATCAGCAGCATCTCCTTTGGTGGTGAGGAGGAGAAGTAGATAAGCCCCAGCATGCCGCCGGTATGAGAGTAGAGGTTGGGGCAAAGGTAGAGGTGCTCGAAGTAGTCCCAGACAGAGGAGACCTCCTCATCTCCAGAGTTTCCATTGAGTGAGGATAATGCCGAGTCCAGTGGCACCGAGGAGACGACGAGCAGATGCTCTGGATCTGGGAGTGAGGATGTTGACGCCAGCTCTAGGTCAGGGAGTGGAGAGGACATTCTGGCTCTGAGTTTGATTCATCTGACGATAGTGGTGCTGATGGAGACAGTGCCTATGAGTCCCCTCCACGGAAGAGGACAAAGAGGGCCTCTTGAGCTTGATTGATGTGACTGACGCAGATTTTTGTGTTTTTGCTTTATTTTCTTTCATTTTGTAGTTTAGCATTTGTATAGCTCCAGATAGGCCTTTACTTTTACTTTTTTTAAAACTTTGTACTCTTTTTGTAAAACCGATGATCAGGGTAAAACCCTACAATTTTAAAAAGGAGTTTTTGTTTTGCAGAGCATCTCTGGATTGCCACCACGTTTGTATATATGAAACGAATTGAATCCCGAATGTTGAATTTGAAAGATGCTTGTATTGTGAACAATGTTAGTAACCGGATATCGAACTGACAACCGACCAAGATGTAAAGACAACTTGATAAACGAAAAACAAGCGAAAAACAACTTAAACACAGCTATTTACACATGCTAAAAATAAAAGACTCAAAGCAAGACCCTAAAACAAAAGAACCAGATCAAAACAACACCAAACAGCTGCCAGGCCAACAGAGGTGGTCGGCCGGCCACTAAAGGGATGGCTGACCATAAAGAGTGGCCAGACAGCCAGGTGTTGTGGATGGACAGGAAGCTGACAACTGGCATCCACTTACACAACTTTATCTTCCATAAAAGGTCTTCCTTCACTGCTTCTTCGATAGAACCTAATTTTGTTGTTTCTTTTTCTCGAAAATGTAGACATTCCTTGCCGAGACACTCAAAAATTGGATAGCTACTTTGGACGGTATGAAAAAGGTAAATTTCTGGGGTATTGGCATAAATGCGCTTTTTCCATTGAGTCGCACTTCGCTTTATTTTCCATTTCTTCATGTTGTGGTTCGATGTTGGAACTCGGCTACTCATGTATTCCATTTCGAAGCACAAGAAATGTGCCCCACACTCGAAGAATTTCAAGCATTGATAAAATCCTAGCGTGATGAGGAAATTATGCCCCAGCCTCGTTTTGGCCATGCACTAGCACTTGGACGAATGTGTGGGCTTACTTTACATGAGGCCCGATCCCTGGCTCATGACAAGGAGTTGGACATTCCCGGTTTAGTTCATCAATTTTTTGATATTGGAGACAGGAGTGACCTTCTCTGGCGAGGCTACCGCCAACATGCTCTCTATTTGTGTATGTTTGTGTACTTCCTACTCGCCCCTAGTTACGATGGAGCCAGCATTAGGTTGATTGAGGTGGCCCAATGCCTGAAAGAGGATAAAAGTTGCATGGGTTTAGCATTGGCTGAGACCCTGATGGGTTTAGACACTTTCCATCAGTAAGAGACCACTCTGTTTGCAGGGAATCTGCTGCTTCTCCAGGTATTGTTTCCCACCCTTCTTATTTATGATTCCTCGCATCACTCGGCACTCACTCTCTATTTTTCTCAAAAACTCTTTTCTTACTTTTCTCTCAACATACATCTCTCTATTCTTTAATCTCTTTTATTTTTCATAATTTCCCAGGTACGGTTAATGGATAAGCTGAAAGTGGTGGACCCTTGCCTCGAGTACTTAGCCCGAGCCTACTCTTTTTGCCAGCGGCTAGTGGACTTTCCTTTAGAGGGATGATGGTGCGATTGGATGTGTAGCAGATTTGTGGCTGACATAGCTTGGCATTGCCCCTGGTTTAACTTGACAGAGATGAGCTATAATATGTCTTGATAACTAGGTGTACAGCTAATTGGCCTCACATACTGTGTGTTCTATTTTCCATTCCGGTTCAGACACTAGTTTGGACATGATCAGACTTGCCCAGATGAGAGGGTAGAGTACCCAGTTTCATTTCCAGTTCATGCCTCACACTTGCCCCGATATCTCGCTGCTTGGAGGGCAAGGGAGTTTTTGTCCCTACTGTTGGCTTCAGTTACACCTTTTTTGGCAAGTGCTTTGCTTGGCTTAAGAAGAAGACAGAGGTTGGGCCATCTTTGGCTCCAGAGACTTCCACGAGCACGAGTAGAAGACATAGGACCACCTGACTTATCTGTGCCCCTAGTTTTATTGCTTTGTCTTTTCTTTTCAAGTTTTTATTTATTTATTTATTTATTTATTTTATGAGGTAAAAACAACTTTGGTTTAATCAAAAGTTGGAGAATGTACTTGTGTTGAAATCAATAAAATTAAAGTTTTGAGCACTGAAAATTTTCCCTTTTGTTCTAAAAATGGTCTGAGTTATAAAAAGTAAAAATTTTGAATTCATTAAAACTTTTCTAAATGATTTTTGAAAATGGTCACCACCTGACACACATGGGATCAATCCTTAAACTATACAAACCCCAAATCAGAAGATCATAACTGCCCACCATGGCATTCATCATCATTGCTTTATCTTGCAACTAGCACTTCTACCAAATGGTTTGGAGATATCACAACCCATAGAACAAATGATGGAAAAAGATGACCCGATCATACAAATGAACAGTTGAATTGGAGATGGTTATGGCCAAACTTCGGGATAAAGTTGCCTAGATATCCCAAAGATGGGAATCAGGCCTTACATAGTTCAGTTAGGGTTCACTCAAGTATTAACACTCTCCTTTTGCGCTCTAACTTTTTCCAAAGTCGCCATTTCGGATTTTCAACATTGCGAGCTCCGTTTTTCTTTATTTCTAATTTTTCGTGCTCCAACTTTGCCTAGGTTACCCTTTCATTTTTTGGCCTAGTGAGCCTCTCAGGGATAGTATTTCTTCAACTTGTCCATGTTGATTGGTTGTGAAAAATCCAAGCCATCCAAATCCATAAGAACAATCACTCCTCCAGACTAGATTGACCTGATGATATAAGGACCAGTCCAATTGGGTCTGAACTTGCCCCCAGGGTCATGGATGGGGGCTCAGTTATCTTTTAGCACCATATCTCCTTCCTTGAGATTCCTGGACTTAACTTTCTTGTTAAAAACCTAGCAATTCTAGCTGGTAGCCCTAGATATGGCATAATGCCTTTAACCTCCTCTCATCAAATAACATCAATTCCTCAAATCTGCTCTGCTGCCAATCCACCTCCTCTATCTGATACTCAGCCATAACTCGCAGCGACGGTACTTCAATTTCAATTGGCAGAACATCTTCCATTCCATACACTAGACAATAGGAAGTAGCCCCCGTAGATGTTCGAATTGACGTTCTGTAGCCCCAAAGAGCAAATAGTAGTTTATTCGGCCAATCTTTGTAGTTCTCTACCATCTTTTGCAAGATGTTCTTCACATTCTTAGTGGTGGCCTCAACACCTCCGTTAGTCTGTGGTCTATACGTTGATGACTTGTGAAAAGCCACGTTATATTTCTTGAGCAAATCGACCACCTCTTTCTTGAAGTGCGAGCCATTATCTAAGATGATCTCGTTTGGCACCCCATACATGCAGATGATATTGTTCTTGATGAACTTGGCCAGATGCGATGCCTTCAACACTGAGTAAGACTGAGCTTCCACCCACTTAGTAAAGTAATCAATCCACTGCACAAAACCAATACAATTATCCTCCATAGTTGACCAATAATAGCCTTGTCTAAGGATTTTCTAGGCTAGCATCACGCCATTCATATGTGCTCCACATTCTTCACCATGAATGGCCTTCATGAGACGCTTCGATTCCTCTTCTTCGACACATAGCTTGTGCATTCCTAGATGGCCTGTTTTGTACACCTTACCCCTGCAGATAATGAACTGGACAGCCAGATGCCGTAGTCCACATTTATCTTTGGCATTTGCCTTTGGTGGATATGTCTCATTTTCCAAAAAATTTCAAATGTCGTAATGCCAGGGATTTTTGTCTTGCACCTCTTCTATTGCGGCGATGGTCTGATAAGCAGACGTGTATTTCTGTTCGATGATAATCGGACGCATCTTCACCCCAAGTGGTATGTCTACCATGGAGGATAGAGTTGCCAATGCATCAGCGAATCGATTGTTTTCTCTCAGCAGATGTGTAAATGTCAACTTTTCAAACCTCAGAATCAAAATATCTAGGGCTTGATGATAAGCCTTCATGTTCTCTTCCTTGACCCTCCAATCCCCATTGGCTTGAGAAACAATCAAGTTTGAGTCTCCGATGACGTCCAACTTTATTACCTCTAGTTCTAGGGTAGCTTCCAATTCAGCAATGCACGCTTCATATTTTGCTTCGTTGTTGGACACTTTGAATCGGAGTTTGAAAGCTAAGGGTATATGGGACTTATCGGGTGCTATGAGTAGCACATCTATCCCATAACCATACTTATTAGATGTTCTGTCAAAGTATATTGTCCATGTTTCCTCCTCTATGTGTAGAATGGCTTCATCTGGAACTCTACTGCCTTATCTTTTTCTACTAGGTGATCTGCCTGGAATTCCGCTACAGCTCTCCCTTTAACTGATTTGTGCATGACATACTTGAGATCAAATTCAGAGAGCAAAAGCAACCAACGAGCTAGTCTATCCATAAGCACTGGTTTCTCAAAGAGATATTAATGGGATCTAATCTCGAAACCAAGATTACAGAGTGAGCTAACAAGTAGTGCATCAACTTCCTAGTAACCCATACCAAGGCTAGACAAGCTTTCTCGAGGGGAGTGTAGCGGGTCTCGTAGTCTAGCATCTTTTTGCTCAAATAATAGATGGCCTTCTCCACCTTCATTTCTGATTCCAGAGCTAACATATACCCCATGGTCGAATTTCTCACTGACAAGTACAAGATCAGCGGTTTCCCTAGTTCCGGTGGTGACAACATAGGTGGATTCTACAAGTATTGCTTGACCTGCTCAAAGGCAAACTGACGGCGATCATCTCATTGGAACTTCTTCCCTTTCTTCAAGAAACCAAACAGTGGTTCACAAGTCACGGTTAATTTTGAAATAAATCGTCTAACGAATTGCACTTTGCCTAAAAAGCCACGCACCTCCTTTTCAGTCCTCGGTGGTCACATTTCTAAGATGGCATTAATTTTGGAAGGATCTACTTCAATTCCCCTCTGCGTGATTAGAAATCCCATCATTTTTCCCGCAGTCATCCCAAAAGTGTATTTCTGTGGGTTCAACCTTATTCTATACTCTTTGATCCGTTGAAAGAATTTCTTCAGTGTAGTGTAGTGGCCTTCTTGTTCCTTAGACTTGACGATCATGTCGTCCACGTACACCTCAACTTCTTTATGGATCATGTCATGCAAGATCGTGGTCACAACCCACTGGTATGTAGCCCCAGCATTTTTCAACCCAAAAGGAATGACTCAGTAGCAGTAGGTACCCCATGGTGTAGTGAAAGCAGTCTTTTTTCTATCCTCCGGTGCCATTAGAATATGATTATACCCCAAAAACCTATCCATAAACGAAAACAAGGCATAGCCAGCAGTGAAATCTACCAACTTGTCGATGTATGGCAGTGGAAAGTCATCTTTCAGACTAGCTCTGCTTAGATCTCGAAAGTCAACGCAGACTCTGATTCTGCCATCCTTCTTCGGAACCAGAACAATATTAGCTAGCCAGGTTGGGTACTCAGCTACCATCAAGAAACCTGCCCCAATCTGTTTAGTGACCTTTTCTTTAATCTTCAACACCCAGTCTGGACGGACTTTGCACAGTTTCTGCTTAACTGGTCAAGCCTCAAGGTCAAGAGGGATTCGGTGCTGTACAATCTCAAGATCGATTCCAGGCATGTCTTCATAGGACCACGTGAAAACATCTTTGACATCTTTTAATAAAATGATTAAATACTCGTGTTCCTCCGAAGACAACATGGACCTAATCTGGACCAAGCGAGGATCTTCCTTAGTACCCACGTTAATTGCAACGATTTCAATTATACAGGGCTTAACATGCCTCTCCTCCTCTTGGTCAACCAAAATTTTCAAAGCCTGAGGAATTTCTTCATTTTCGTTTAAGTGAAAATTTTGAAAATCAAGATCAGTACAACAAACCGAAGGCACAGAGAAGTAGGTAAAGTCTACTGCATTCTCATTCAACAAGTCTGGATCTTTGGTTACAGTTGACTCAAAACAGAAACTGAAAAATGACCTAAACAATACCTTAGTATCCGGGTTACCACTCCCGGAAGTACCAGACTCAAAAGAACTCGAATCTGACTCTGACTCCACAGACTTAGTGGAATCAGATTCAGACTCACTATCTGATCTAGAACTGCTGGTAGCGCCCTTCTCAAACTTCCCGACCAGGCGTGGAGCCTCAAATACGTCCACGATGAGACTAGTGAAATCTGCTATTGGTTTATGGATCATTGAGATAGTAAAATTACACCCCAAGTTGACGGGCCCAGGTCCGGTATTGGAACTTGCTAGTAGGTCAACCAATGCTTTCCTTAACATCTCATCTTCTTCAATGTCCATGTTTGCAGTCCTGCCTTGATCTGTATTGATGCTCAGGTCCATTTGTTCATCATTCTTTTCTGATAATTGGTGCCCGAAGAAGATCTTGAACCCCTAGTACCTTGTCTTTGTCTCCTAGTCAAACCAAGGCTCTGGAAATCCACAAAAGGGGAAATCTTCCTCTTGGCAGAGAAAATGTCCGTTCAAGGTTCCCCGTATTGGCTTGTGGACTAATTCATATGACCTCCCAGTCCTCTTCGCTTTAATTCTTCATTTTGACTCATCTTTCTTCTTTTGCCAGTCTTTAGCAGTAGGTTTGTACCCTATCCCAAAAGCATAGGGGTTATGACTCATCTCCTTGCCAATAATACCTCCTTACCTGCCACTCTTGCCCGGTTCTGATCCTGGAATATGCCCCTGTTTGTTCATCATATAGATGGACTGAGTGCTCACGTAGTTCCCGTCATCCTCCGTCATGATAGATTAGACAAACCGAGCCTCTGCCAAGGAGAAGTTGGAAAGGAACACATATTCTTCTCCATGTAGGATTTCTAGTAAGGGCGTGGTAGTTCCCTGGAAAGGATGGATGGAAGAATTACTGTACACAGTACCAATCCCACCTTTAAAGGGGTATTTTACCAGCTAGTGGGCCGTTGATGATATAGCCTTCATCTGGTGTAGCCAAAGTCTATGCAGGAGTAAATTGAAAGTTGCCGGTATGTCCATGACATAGAATTCCACCTCATGCTCAGATGGGCCGATGAGTATGTGGCTCTTAAACGTTCTCATCACATCCCAGCTAGTGTAATCATAAGCTCGGACGACTTAGGTTGTGGGCGTGAAGTCAGCTGGCCTTAAACCTATGACATAGGCAGTCCGTACCAGGCATACATTAATCGCCGATCCAGTATCCACTAACACCACCGAAATCCACTTTTTTTAGCACTCCAACGTCACATACAGGGGTCGGTTGTGGTTCACACCCTCAGGTGGCAACTCTTTATCCGTAAAGGATATCATTGGCGTAACATCCTCAGATATGACCAATGACACCAGTTGGTCAATGATGGTGTTGATAGGCCGCTTTGTTTTGTTCATGGCCTCTAGCAATGCCTGTCTATATTCCTGGGAAGCCATTAGTAGCCCCCAGATTGATATGTCTGCCTGAATCTTCTTGAACTGTTTCAAGACCAGGTCTTTTTTGACGTTTTTCTCTTTTGATTTCTCAACCTCTTTATTGGAGGATCTTGGCTGATCCAAAGCTAGGTTGTTGTCAGGTTCTATTTGGAGCATGTTCATATCACACCCTTGTCATCATACCACTCCTCCTCCACACCAGTTTTGGTCTCTTTGTTCCAATACTTCCTGAGCTTTCCTGGCATTCTCTTCTTGTCATTGGGCTCCTACTCGGCTTTCCCGTGCTTTGGAATTCTACCACTATTGGCTCGATCTCTACTTTTCCTTTCCCTTTTTCTTGCTCCAGGACTATTTTTTTTTTGGATTTTTTTCTATTCTTTCCCGTTGGAATTGCACCAACGCTTGTTCCTTTTCAGTTAAAGGTGCAGCCTCAGCCTTGTTGCTATCACCAACTTAATTTTCTTTCACTGTCTCTCTCACCTACTCCTCTATATCTAGTTGCTCTTCACTCAACCACCCATTGTTGGTTTTAGGTTGGCTGGGATCCCACCACCTAATTTGTACACCGCTCACATCTTCTTATTCAAAGAAGTAAAGGTTCTCCAAATCTTTCTCCAAGTCAGCCAGGTCCTCCTCTGATTCCGCCAAGTCATTTAGGCCTTGTTCAAGCCAATCGTTCTGATTTTTCCCTAGTTCATCTTCCCCAATGGCATTAATACAGAGAAAGTCAAGCAGTATGACTACTGGCTTCGGCTGATCGACGACCACAATGTACAAGCTGGGGTCATACTCCTCTGTGAGTGAGGACCCCCTCTCTATGACTTAGGTGTCAGACAATCCCGTTTCTAGTGCATTCTTCTTCTTCTCCACCTTTGCCAACACAGGCCCTGGTTAGGTTTGTGGTGTTATGTCCGTCATGCACATGTTCGTGCTTTCTGGAATAACCACCTCAGGTTTTGGTGGGTGGGATAGGGTAATATATGCTCTAGGGTCAAAGATGGGTGGTAGTGTATGGATTTGGTTAATGTTTCTGGACGAGGGGACTTGGTTATGAGCAGGAAGTGGGTTGGTAGTTACGTTTGGTTTGGAGGGTGGGGCGATGATTTTATTGTCAATGAGATCCTGGATCTCATGATGCAAGCAGTAGCACAGTGTAGACACCCCATTTTTGACCGTCCTCGAGACTCGGACGTCACCGTTTGAACACTCGGTGATTATCCATGTTTGTGTTCGTCTTGAGTTCCCGGAAGTCTTGGCTGCGCGCCTTGCCTCAGGATCTCTCGACCTGACTGTTCCATGTTTGGCTTTGGCACCAAACACTTGTGTTTTTGCCTTGAAGGGAGGAGAATGGCTTGTTGGCCATCCCCACATTCCACCAGCCTTCCCCTAGCATCACCGGCTGTTTAGGGGTGCCACCGGCCATGGTCTCTTAAAATCAATGGCCAGTCGGCACTATATTCTGCCGACCGGCACCTTATTTTTCCGGTGACATCTTTTGCTGGCCGGTGTGACTCCTTTGCACCCTTGAGGCATGGTGCATGCCAGTTGTGCCAGCTGGAATGCACCGTTACTCCTCTCCGTGCAGTTTTTGGCTGGTATGAGCCTTTGAACCCCTTGGTTCCTTCTAGAAGGATGAACCCTTGGCTAAGCTTCTTGGAGAAGCTTGGCCAGCTGTTTTAGCTTCTCCAAGAAGCCTAGACTCCTTTGCACCCTTTGCCCCTTTCACTTGGCTTCTTGGAGAAGCCAAGAACCATTTGCTTAGGCTATATATAGAGCCCTCCTCCTCCATTGTTAAAGGTTGGGAGTTTTAAACCTAAAAACCAGAGCTTATATACATATATCTGCTAGATATATCATCTCTCTCTATATTTCCCTCTCTCTCCTCCCTTAGTGTGTGTTTGGTAGCCCAAAAGTGCATTTTTACCTTACTTTTGCACTAATACACACACCATTACACCTTGCTCCGAGATTGAGAGGCTTTGAGGGTTGATTCTTGAGGTTTTGGACTGATTTTGATCAGTAGAAGGTGGTTGGATCATCTGTTCTTCAAAGTTTCTTCAAGGGTAATCACTTTGCTTTAGTTTCCCCAAACTTGCACTAGTTTTTTACCTGTCTTGCTTGCTGATTTAGGCTTTGTACATAACATAAAAAAAAGCTTATATTTTCATGCTTAAGAACTTTCATTAAGGGTGTTTTGTGGTTTGAGTTCAAGCTCGCCCTCTTAGGCCTTATTTGGCCGTTTTGGTGCTTCGATTGTGAGGTTTTGTTTGCTTGAGTGTCTTAGTCTTCTCACCACTGAAAACCAGTTGATGTTCAGTGGTAAGGAAGGTGGTTTGAAGTCTTGTATAGGGGAGGGACACCCCTCTCCCTTCATTGCCTCATTTCCTTGCCTTTTAGCTTAAAGGGCAACATGCATGCTTGATCATTTTTTGTCCTATTTCAGAGGTTTTTAGGTGTCTCTAGGTCACATGTTATCTCTGTTTTTGGTCAGATTTGTGCCCATTTGCATGCTTAACATACTTGCTTTACATTCCTCTATTTGGCCTAGAAATGCATCTTGTGTTTAGGTCATGATTCTTGCATGTATTAGCCTAATTTCATGAAGGTAGTGGCATTACTTTACCATGTTTAAGGCCTATTGGCCATCTATTTCAGTCATGCTTGCCATGTTTGGTGTCCTCTTTTTGTGTTTGGCTTGTAAGCCTTGAGTATATTGGCCTCTAGCATGCGTAGCTTAGACCATCCTCATGATTTGGCATCATTTAGGACCGTATTTCAGTCCATAAATCATGTTTGTATGTTTGCATATGTGACCTCTTTCATGCTTTGAGGATGTGCCCTTTTATGCCTAGAAATGAGTTTTGGTGCATGCATCTCATTGGAGCCACTTGAGCTGCCATATCAGTGGGTTTTGGAGCCCATTTTTACATGCTAGAATTCTGTTTTTGCTTGTCTAATTCATGCCATGAATGGTCATGTTAGTGGAAGTAAAGTGCCCCATTTTGTGCCTTAGCCTTAGGTCCATTGGCTTGCATGTTGGCATGAGTGTTTGTCCACCATTTTGGGCACTTTTGGCCACTGTTTTGAGGTGGATTGAGGTCTGCCCCTTTATGGTTTAAGGCCACCATTGCATGCTTATCTCATGTTTGTTGCATGATTGCTTCATTAGGTGTTGTAACATGACGATCCTATTACTTAAACCGTCCATGTTTGCATTACATTCGCATCTTGCATGCCTAGCATTGCATACTTGCCATGGTAGTTGCATGGCATTTGGCATGCCTTGCATCTTAATCTCATGTTGCATCTTTGAGTCATGTTTGCATAACGTGCATTGCATTACTTGGTTTGGGGTGTCAAACCAAGTGTGAGGGTTATGGAGCATTCATACTACAAGTGATGTAATGCGTCTTAACTCTCGATCACCGGGGCCCTTGACTTCGACATGATAGGGTCTTGGTCCTCATTTGTGTGTTGCATGCATTTTTACATCAAATGGTAACCTTGATCTCTTAGGCTATTCATGCACAATTGATGGCTCAAGGATCGAGGGCCATGCTTCCCTGAGTTCAATACATGATGGGGAACATGACCATGCTCACATGTGCCTGAAATCCCATGCCATATATTGTTTGTCCTCTGTTGCTGTCAAAACTGTCTTCTGCAGGAAGTTTCTGCCGACCGGCAGCATTCAATGCCGACCAGCCATTGGTGAATGGCCGATAACTCCAATAGCAGCCGATGGAAATCATATATGGCCGGTGGACATTTCCTCCAACCGATGGTATTCTACAGTATGCAAGGAACCTGTCCCAGAACTTTGGCATCTTTCCGAGCGAGACGGGTTCGAGCATGCATCATTCGCGCATCCCGAGGCGGGAGGCTGTGGCCACCTTTCTTCTTTTTGCATTCATTCTATTAATTAATTAGAAATTCTGGAATAATTTATGCGTTTATTATTCGGACTGTAATATTTATTTGGACACTCCGAGTGAGGGCAATTATGTAATAAGTGTGCGTGAGTGTGTGTATGTCTTCCAACCCCACGTCTTTCTTCCCTTTTATTTACCTGCTTTGATGGTTAGTAATAGGACATGTTTAATTTAGCATACCTTATGCTATGCATGCGTGCATCATTCATTAGTATTACATGCACCGGGCTCGGCGCATCATGCTAATTGCATTAGTATTTCAAATCTAACTTGAATACATGCTACTTGTGCATTTTCACATGTCATTCATAGAATAGCCGAGCCTACTCTAGTGACATTCCATATGCGTCGCATTAGACATTAAAACATGGACCTGGATCATTCATTGATTGCTAACGAGTTCTTTGTTTTGGCACGGAGTACGATGTATGTATTTATGCTTTAGCATCCTTGCATGTGTGTGAGTGTTGCCATAACAGCATGATTACCATGAGGCTAGCTGCTTATGTGATATAACTGCTTGAATGCCTGTGGATGGAGGTCGAATTACCTAAATTGGAATAATACATTAAAACTGCGAGTTTTAAGCCCACTAGATAGTGGCAAAACCATCTTTTTTGAAGCCCACTTGAGGGTGGCAAAACCTGCATTTTAACCTACTTACGGGTAGCAAACCATTTTCAAAACAAACAGACTATGTTTTGTTCCGATTTAGGCGAGTTGGTCTATACTTGTTTGCTGCGCGCATAACATAGTAATTCTAGGCTAATAACCGGAATAAGAACACATAACGTTTTCAAAATTGGATATCATGGTTAGTAGAGGCCGATCTTCGGATCGGGCGAGAGGGGGTGCTCATAGCTGACCTTCCCCAATCGTATCCAAGTTCCCGAGCCGAGGCAACTTTGGTGATGACGGACGCGTGGCCTTTGGCATCGAGTCAGGGTTTCCTAAATTCCTCCATTTTAAAAATATTTAGGTGGCGACTCTGTATCTTGCAAAGCAGTCCATGTTTGGCACTTCTTTTCAAAAAATCTGTTTCCCAAAACGATTTGCCGGATTTGGACTCTTTGGTTCAGATTAAGAACCGTGACACAAATCGAGTCCGAACTGTAGCGAGGGCCCCCCTACGCGGGCGCGTCTACAGTTTCTGGCGACTCTGCTGGATAATTTAGAGAGCTTGACTCGAACTCGTGATATCCTGTTTTGATTTCACTTATGTGTTTCTTTGCATTGCATGTGCATCGGTGCGCCTAGGACACCGTGTTTGCCATCTGCCATTCCTGAACGGTTTGCCGGAGGCTTGTCTTGTCAAGGCATGACCATAAGGCTGACCGGTTATGGGCTCTGACAGTATGGGAACACAAACCCCGGTTCTACCGGGGCACCCTTTTTGACCATTCGACCTAGTGCATATTCGGAATCCATAGTGACCATTCCAAGCTAGGACAGGTTGCTTACCTGATGCTAAGTTGTTTGAAAACTGCTGCGTGCATACTGGAACCCTAGCTCCTGACAAAATAGGACAGGGAAACCCTACCCCAACATAGGGGTATTTTGGCTCTCTTTACTTGCTATGTGCTTTTAGAGTATATCTCTACAGGAACGTACATATCAATTTGCAAGATTGAGTATTAGACCTGAGGGCATCAGTATCAGTTTATGAGAACCAGTTATCTGCGGGTACCAGGTTCAGTTTTGGGGACAGTGATTCTGGGGAACAGTGATCAGTATCGAGGAACAGTGTATTCGGCTTACCAATTGTGTATTATGAATACCCAACTGTGCGTTGTATGTGTTTACTTTATGCCGTTGTGTTGTCCGATTGTTTATTTATTTACTGCTTTATTTATCTTTTTGCTAGGTAGTTTAGCACCATTGCTTCCAACCCAGTAGATATTCCCCAAGCACTCTGGATTAGAGGTCGTCGGCTCCATCGATCTGAGGATTTGGTAGACGGACAACCAGTGTACCATTCTCTACCCCCGGTTACTAGACGGAGGACAGCTAGACAGAGGGCATCAGTTCAACAGTCGGTACAGAGGGCCTTATCTACCCCACCTGAGTTCAGTAGAGATTAAGGTCCCGTTTCACCTACAGAGAGGGAACATATACCGGTAATTCAACCAGAGCAGAATAGTATGGCTAGCTTAGAGGAGATGGTGCGCCAACTCCAAGAGAGCATGAAAATGATGCAGCAAGATGCTGTCCGGCAGGCAGAGTTCGCCAAACAGCAGGCCACAGTTATGAATGAACAAGCAGAGTTAATCATAAGGTTACAACAGCAAAACGGAGCATCTGCTTCGCAACAAGTTCCCCTCCCGCCAGGAATTTTTATCCTCGGGGAGACAGCTAATGTTCAGAATGACACGGACATTCCCATAGGACCACCTCCACCCCCGACCCTACCTCAAATCCAACCCCAGTTATCCAAAACACCCACCAACCCACCAGACTCTCCTTTCGAGTTCGAGACAGATCCCACAGCACTAAAGCTGAGCAAGCTCGAAAAGCTATTCAAAAGATCCCAGGGAGTCAAGACCATCCTTGACATCGAAGATGGGTATACCGATGTAGTTGTGACACTGCCTGACAGATTCAAGATGCCACACATTGATCGATTTGATGGGTCTGGAGACCCCATGGTGCACCTAAGATTGTTTTCAGACATCCTAAGGCCAATGGGCCTCACTAGACTGCAGAAGCTGTCTCTATTTGGCCGGACCCTGTCGGGTGTAGTGGCCATATGGTATGCCAAATTGGAGGATGACGTCAAGAGAAGTTGGGACGAGATGGCTGAGGCCTTCATCTTGCAGCACTCATACAATACGCAAATCGAGATCACGACCCGGGATCTCGAGACAACGAGGCAAGAACCCAAAGAGAGCTTCTCAGAATTCGTAACCAGATGGCAGGCTAAGGCGTCAATCATGACCTTAAGGCCCACGGACAAAGATCAGATTCGGATGATTGTGCGCAATCTTCAGCCGAAGTTAATGCAGAAGATGATTGTACTCCCCTTCCCTACCTTTTCTGATCTACATGAAATGGGGGTGCAGATTGAGGATGCCTTAAAGCAAGGATTGATTGATAATGACCGGGAGCAACCCCGCAGACCTTTCAATCGTAACACTAATGCAGGCCCGAGTGGCGCTGCAACTACCAGGACCTCCGAAGTAAGTATGGTCACCACCAACCCTCCCTCAAGAACTATGGCAGCCGCACCATTCTCCGGTGCGTCCGGAAGCAACTCACAAGCAGTCAAATACCCACCCAAAAACACCAGAACCTTCACTCCACTTTGTATGCCCCTGTCCAAAGCTTTGGGGGTCTTAATTAGAAAGGGGCATCTGAAGCCCCTAGACCCGCGGCCCTTACCAGAAAGACTCCCCGCTACCCACAACCCAGCCAGATATTGTGCATTTCACCAACAGCACGGTCATGACACCGACCTGTGCTTCCGATTGTGTCATGAGATTCAAGATCTCATCGATAACGGGGTGATTTTGCCTCCCGAGAAACCCAACGTTACTACAAACCCTCTCCCCACACATAACCAAACTCCACCACCCAAAAGAGTCAACTTCATCCAAGCTGGGGTCGTGCCTTACGATCCTAGCATCTATATCACCCCTTCCCACCTGCCTAAGCCGGAAGTGTTCCTTCCTGATTGCACCGATTTGTGCATGATGGACATCTCCCTAACCCAACCTAAGCCAACGGTGGTGACTATTGAGAACAGAAGAGAGAAGACTCCAAAGGAGAAGGGGGTTGTTGAGCCAGAGTCTGCGGAATCTGGGAGTGGTATTGGGAATGCTTATGGTCCGAGCGACTACATTTTGTCAATAGGCCAGGACAGGCCAGATATGAAACTACCAACAGAGGGGAAGCTGTGTGTGATCCAAGGGGACAGTCTGGGACAGGGAACAGATGATGTAACGGCTGTGGAAGGGGACCTTGCCAAGCTCCAGTTTTACAGTAACCAAGATCCAGGGGACTTAGCCGTCAACTGGTTCGATTATGAGGAATCAACAGAGGCTACAGGATGGTTGGACGATCAACCAGATGTGGTAGAAGAGTCTCAGCCACAACAAGGCCCGACAGGGGCAAGAATATCAGTGACAGCCGGAAGGGTTGGAGAACAGAGTGCATCGCCGGAGAGCGCCGATGTCAAGAATTTCGCTTGGGATTGGAGCATTTCGAGTACGGGGATTATTGAACAGTCGGCTGCATTGACACAGTCGGAACAGGAAAGATTCAAAGATTCCGAGAGAATCAGAAAGGCAAAAGCCCATGTGGGGGCTGAGACTGCTATGAGCACAGAAATGGAAAATACCGCGAGCATAGGGATAGAAGGTACTGCGAATATGAGAACAGTCATGCCAGAACCGGACAGGTGCCTGTCAGCTGCAGATGGAATGTGGTGGGAAGACGATGATCTATGTATTGCCCACACAGACGAAGATTGGGGGAGTAACCAACCAGATGATACCTGGTATATCGGCGAAGTCGATCACATGACCAGGAGTGAACGGTATTTTAAGCCCCCACACCTAGATCAACCAGAGGCGTCTGGAAAAGATAGGGAGGCAGAAAAGCAAAAGGAAAAACAACTCAAGGATGAGGCCGTATTGAGACAATTGAAGAAGATATAAGCAGACATCTCCATTTGGGGGCTACTTATGGCTTCTCGAGTACATAGACAGGCTGTCCTTTCAGCCATGGACAAAGCCGAGCTTTCTATAGACACCATGCCCGAACAGCTGGTGGGCCTAGTCTTTTCGGGAGGAGCAACCCCGATGTTGACCTTTTCTGACAAAGAACTGCCACCCGAGGGTGCGAACCATAACAAGCCACTCTACATCTCCGTGGAGTGCAGAGATAAATGGATACCCGTGGTGCTTGTCGACACAGGGTCCACCATCAATGTCTGTCCGGCAAGGACCGCCTACGCGATCGGTTTGAAAATCGCGGACTTTGTGCCGACGGCCCAGGTGATTCGAGCATATGATAACACGAGCCGGGAAGTAATGGGAACAATTAAGATTCAAACAAAGGTTGGGCCGGGACAACATGAGATAGATTTCCATGTCTTGGAGGTTCCTGTAACTTTCAACCTGCTTTTGGGGCGGCCGTGGCTGCATCAGGTAAAGGCGGTCTCCTCCACCCTACATCAAGTGGTGAAATACCCCTATGGGAAGGGAGTAGCCATTGTTTTTGGGAAATCATCGATTCATCCACCGCCGGAGGTATCTACGCCTGTTCCAGAAATTGAGCACGGTATGGAAGATGTGTTCATATCGGGTTTTACCTTGGCTGAGGCTCGGGTTGTACAGGATATCATGGCTGCTAATGAAGGGGTATATGTCAGTGCTCAGGCAGTCTATCTCATGAACAAGCTCCAACACATCCCCGGGATGGGATTGGGCAAGAGCGGCCGGAAGGGCGTCGCATCATTGGCCGAAGTGCCACACAACCCTCATACCTTTGGATTGGGTTATCTACCCACCAAAGAGGACTGGATAAGGAAAGGAAAGGAAATGGCCGGAAGAGCCAGAGCGAAACAGATGGGGAAGCCTTTTGACTTAATGCACCGGCCCATTCAGGGTACCCTAAACGGACGCTTCGTCCGGGAGGGGGAGGACTTTCCGTTTTGTGGCTTCCCGGAACCATGGCTGAACGCGGAGAAGAAGCGCGTACCGGGGTTTGAGATTTTCTTTGATCTACAGTTACCTGAGGATGAAATTGCCGAAGAACGGACAGACCCATTAGCCAAGGCTGAGCAAAGTAAGGAGGTGCAGTCTGAGGATGCTGAGAATGAAATGGGGGTAGCGCTGGCATGTCTGCTTTCAGATCCTCCGATTGAACAGAAGTGCTTCGGGGATAACTCCTCGGTATGCATGATCGGGAATGAAACGGCTGCGGGCCTACCATCAACTATTTTGGATGCATCCATCGCACCCTCTCTCGTCTGGCAATATGAAGAAGGTTTTTTATCAAGCAGCACCGGGTCAGGTAGTGAGCTGAAATCTGATTCCACCGAGTCTTGTGAATCAGAATCAGGTTCCAGCTCAACCGAGTCTGAGTCCGGTATTCCTGGGGGTGATAACCCGGATGCCACAGTCCTGTCTAGGTCGTCATTTTCTTTCTCTTTTGAGTCTGCTGTAACAGAAGAATCGGACGGCTTGGAAGTATTTAATGAGAATGATGTGGATGTGGTTTCTGAGTATTTTTCTATGCCTTTGATTTATTACTTAAATCAGGATTTTCAAAATTTTGATGAAAACGACGAGGAAGAAATTCCTCCGATTTTGCAACGATTAATTGATCAAGAGCAGGAAAGATTTGTTAAACCCTTAATGGATGAAATCACTACTGTGAACGTTGGTACAGAGAAGGACCCGCAGCTGGTCCAGATCGGGTCCACGTTGTCTTCGGAGGAACGCGAGCGCTTAGTCGCTTTATTAAAAGATTTCAAAGATGTTTTCGCATGGTCCTACGAAGACATGCCTGGAATCGATCCTGAGATTGTACAGCACCGGATCCCTCTTGATCCCGAGGCCCGACCTGTCAAACAGAAACTCAGAAGGATCCGCCCTGATTGGGCCATTAAGATCAAGGAAGAGGTCACCAAGCAAATCGATGCAGGCTTCCTGCTGGTATCCGAATACCCGACTTGGTTGGCCAACATTGTCCCAGTGCCGAAGCAGGATGACAGAATTTGGGTATGTGTAGACTTCAGAGATTTGAACAGGGCCAGTCCGAAGGACGACTTTCCTTTGCCACACATTGATGAATTGGTAGATTTCACGGCGGGGCATGCCTTGCTTTCGTTTATGGATGGCTTCTCAAGCTATAATCAGATAGTAATGGCACCCGAGGACTGGGAGAAGACTGCATTCACTACCCCATGGGGTACATATTGCTACAGAGTGATGCCATTTGGGTTAAAAAATGCTGGAGCTACTTACCAACGGGCAGCGACCACAATACTGCATGATATGATCCATAAAGAGGTTGAGGTGTACGTGGACGACATGATTGTCAAGTCCAAAGAAAGAGAGGGCCACTACACCGCCTTACAAAAGTTCTTTCAAAGGATCAGAGAGTTTCGGCTGCGGTTGAATCCTCAGAAGTGTACATTCGGTGTTACAGCGGGAAAAATGCTAGGGTTCCTGATTACACAAAGGGGCATCGAAGTCGACCCTTCAAAAATCAAGGCCATCTTAGAAATGCCGCCACCAAGGACTGAAAAGGAGGTGCGAGGCTTTCTAGGTAAAGTGCAATTCATAAGACGGTTTATTTCAAAACTAACCTTGACTTGTGAACCACTTTTTGGTCTCTTGAAGAAGGGAAAGAAATTCCAATGGGACGGCCGATGTCAAGCAGCTTTTGAACAGATCAAAGAATATTTACAGAACCCGCCCGTGTTGTCACCACCAGAGCCGGGGAAATCGTTGATATTGTACCTTTCAGTAACTGAGACTACCATGGGTTGCATGCTCGCACAAGAGTCAGAGGACAAAGTGGAAAGGGCCATCTACTATCTAAGCAAGAAGATGCTGGATTACGAGACCCGCTACACTCCGCTGGAGAAGGCTTGTTTGGCCTTGGTATGGGCTACCAGGAAACTGCGACACTACCTGTTACCTCACTCTGTAATGTTGGTTTCACGCTTGGATCCCATCAAATATCTTTTTGAGAAACCGACACTTACGGGTAGGCTAGCTCGTTGGCTGCTGTTGCTTTCTGAATTTGATCTGAAGTATGTGACACGCAAGTCAGTAAAAGGAAGAGCGGTAGTGGAGTTCCTTGCCGACCACCCGGTTGAGGGGGATGAAGCGATTAAGTACCTATTCCCGGACGAAGCCATTCTGCACATCGAAGATGAAACTTGGACGATGTACTTTGACGGAGCGTCAAACCAGTACGGGTATGGGATAGGAGTGTTGCTGATAGCGCCTGACGATTCCCGTATCCCCTTAGCATTCAAGCTCCGATTCAAAGTCTCGAATAACGAAGCAGAATATGAGGCATGTATTGCCGGCCTAGAAGCAGCCTTAGAACTAGGGGCAAGGCGGTTGAACGTCATTGGGGACTCAAACCTTGTTGTGTCTCAAGCAAAAGGAGACTGGAAAGTTAAAGAGGAGAAGATGATAATTTACCACCAGACCTTGGATTTGTTAATTCCTCGGTTTGAGAAGCTAAATTTCACCCACCTAGTAAGAGAGAACAACAGGTTCGCAGATTCACTAGCAACTCTATCTTCCATGATAGACATCCCGTCCGGAGTTCGGATGCGTCCAGTCATTATTGACCAGAAGTTTGTGCCGACGTATGAATCAATCGCTGCCATAGACGAAGTTCAGGATGAAAACCCCTAGTATTACGACATTTGGAACTTCTTGGAGAAAGAGACATATCCACCAGGGGAAAATGCCAAGGATAAAAGGGCGATCAGAAGAATGGCCGTTCAGTTCATCATCTGTGGGGGTAAGCTGTATAAGAGAGGTCATCTGGGAATGCACAAGCTATGTGTCGAAGCCGAAGAATCGAAGCGCCTGATGGAGGCCATCCATGGAGGAGAGTGCGGTGCGCACATGAACAGAGTAATGCTAGCACGGAAGATCCTCAGACAGGGTTACTACTGGTCCACCATGGAGGAGGATTGCATCAGTTTTGTTCGGCGATGCCACAAGTGTCAAATCCATGCGAACCGCATGAACATCCCACCGTCAAAACTGTATAACATGACTTCGCCATGGCCATTTTCAGTTTGGGGAATTGATGTGATCGGGGCTGTCACTCTGAAGGGATCGAATGGGCATGAGTTCATCCTAGTCACGATAGATTACTTTACAAAGTGGGTCGAGGCCCAATCATATGCCGTGTTGAACGCGTCGCACGTCACAAAGTTCATCAGAAACAACATCATCTGCCGCTACGGGGTCCCAAACGAGATTATTTCGGATAATGGTTCCCACTTTAAGAAGGAAGTAATTGACTTGTTGGAGAAATATAACGTGGCTTTTCATAAGTCATCCACATACCGGCCGCAAACCAACGGAGCAGTTGAGGCCGCCAACAAGAACATCAAGCATCTACTGCGGAAGATGGTGGAAACCTACCGGGATTGGCCAGATAAGTTGTCGTTTGCTTTGTGGGGCTGCAGGACTTCAATTAGAACTTTTACCGGAGCGACTCCGTATTCATTAGTTTATGGGATGGAGGCCGTTCTACCTATCGAAATTGAGGTTCCGTCCTTACGAGTATTGGCCGAGTGTCAAATAGCCGAAGCAGATTGGCAGCAGAGCAGGTTTGAGGAACTCATGCTCTTTGATGAGAGAAGACTGAAAGCACTGTACCATGTTCAAAGTTATCAGCGCAGAATTGCCCGGGCTTTCAACAAGAAGGTTAAGTCCAGGAACCTAAAGGAAGGGGATTTGGTGCTCAAGGACAACCGAGCTCCCATCCACGACCCAAGGGGTAAGTTCAGATCCAATTGGACGGGTCCCTACATCATCAAAGCTATCTGGTCAGGTGGAGCTGTGGTTCTGATGGACCTAGATGGCCTGGAATTCTCCCAACCGATCAACATGGACAAGTTGAAGAAATATTACCCTTGAGAGGCTCGCTAGGCCGAAAACCCGAAAGGGCGACCTAGGCAAAAGTTAGAGCACAAAAATTAGAAAATATAAAAACTGAGCTCGCAAGGCTGAAAACCCACAAAGGGCGGCTTTGGCAAAAGTTAGAGAGCAAAAGGAGAGTAAAAATACCCGAGTAAACCTAAGCCTGAACTACGTAGGGCTTGATTCCCATCTTTGGGATACGTAGGCAACTTCATCCTGGAGTTCAGCCATAACCCTTTTCCCCGATCAACTTTGTCCATTTGATCATCTCGGTCATCTTTGTCTATTCAGCATTCAAGGGTTCGGTTATGATCTCCGGTGCAGTGCTCTTCAGACTAGGGGCAACTTTCCGTTGCTGCGCAGTGCTGCAATGCTCCTCAGACTAGGGGCAACTTTCCAGTTGCAGGGACCCGGGGTTGTACATCTCAGAGACAGATCTCAGGTGTGTCCAGTTCTGATCCATATCGAAAATGATTATGAAAAGTTTTAATAAAAGTTGACTTTGTTCAAATTAATCTTTTTACAACTAAGACCATTTTTGGACCAAAGCGGAAAATTTTCAGTACCACAACCTTCAATTTCGTTGATTTCAAAATAGAGTTCTCCTGCTCTTGCATACAATCGAAGTTGCTTTTTATTACATTCATAAAGAAAACTTGAAAGTACTAATAAAGCAATAAATCCGGGGCATAATCAAGTCAGGTGCTCCTGCGCCCCCTCCCAAAGCTTGTCGAAGCCTCTGATGCCAAGCTGGGCCCAATCTGTGCCTCTTCATTGAGCCAATCCACGCACTCGTCAGACAAAGTATAACTGAAAGTGGGAGCGGGGGCCAGGAGTTCTCTCATCTTCCACGCGATGGCCAGCCGAGCAAGCTGTGCGCCTCGGACTGGAAATGCAGCAGGATACTCTATCCCCTCTGGCGGGCAGGTCTGATCATGGCCGAATTGACGTCGAATCCGAAATGGGAAGTAGAATACACAGTGAGTGAGACCAACCAATTGAATCCCAGTCTGCCGGGACATGTTGTAACTCATTGCTGGAAGGCTCAGCCAAGGACACCGCCAAGCAATAAGGTCGGCGGACAAACGACACATCCAAGCGAACCACCATCCCTCATCCAGGGCGTTGACTAGACGGTGCCGGAAGAAGTAGCCGCGAGCTGAATATGCTGGGCAAGAGTCCACAACCTACAGTTTGTCCATCAACCATACCTGGGGAGGGATGAAAAATGAGAGGATAAAGAATAGAGAGATGTACGAGGAGAGAAAAGCAAAAATAGGGTTTTGTGAGAAAAGACCGAGCTTGAGGGCCGAGTGATGTGAGCAATGCATATGTAAGATTGGGTGGGAAACGTTACCTGTAGTAGTAGTGGACTCCCCGCTAATCTGGTCGTCTCATGACGATAAAAGGCGTCTAAGCCCATCAACGTCTCAGCCAGAATCATGGCAATACAGCTCTTGCCCTCCTTCAAGCCTTGGGCAACCTCGGTCAGCCGGACACTAGGCCCTCCAGAGCCTGAGACAAATAGAAAATGAGATAGCATGCACAAACAGAGGGCATGTTGCCGGAAGCCTTGCCAGTGGTGATTGTTGCGATCACCAGCATCAGAAAATCGATAGATCAAACTCAAAATATCCAGCATCCCGTCACAAATCAGAGACCGAGCGTCACGCATGCTGAGTCCACACATTCGCCCTAAGGATTGGGCATGGCCAAAATTAAGTTGGGGCAGGAACTCCTCGTCGCGCTCGGACTCCATTAAGGCTCGGAAATCTTCAAAGGTAGGACATATCTCTTGCCCAGCGAAGCTAAAGACATGCGTCACCGGATTCCAAAACCTTGCCGCGGCATGGAGAAACGGGAGGTGCAATGGGGTACGACCCAGAGTAAATAGTGCATTTATGCTGAAACCCCGGAAATTCAACTTTTCCGAGCCATCCAAGCTAGCAATCCAAGTTGTGAGATTTTGAGCAAGAAACTCTTCCATTAGAGCAAATCAGTGTGGAATTGAGAAAAACTACAAAGCTGGGGTCTTTTGTAGGAGATAAGGTTGGGTGGAGGACAGGTGTCAACATTCTGGTGATTCCCTCATTCATAGCCGGCCGGCCAAACATTCTGCTGACCGGCCATTATCTTTTGCCGACCGAACAAATTTCTGGCCGACGGCCATTCCTCGTGGCCGATGGCCTCTACCCCTGGCCGATGGGCTTCCTCCTGGTTCCCTGAGCTGTTTATGCTAGGGATTGGGGAACTCCACCACCTCCGATCCCTCCCCCGGTGATCGATTCTTGCGGAGTCACACTTGTCTGCTTATCGAGTTATTGTACATTTGCTTATCGAGTTGTATTTCACTCTCTTTGAGTTTTTGATTTGTTTATCGAGTTGTACTCACACTTGTTTGGTTATATCATGCCTTTGTTTTGCTTATCGAGTTGTAAGTCAGTTCATTACCTGATTATTACGATGCACATACTTGGTGTTCAAAATAGATTCAATTTCGTTCACATTGTGGTGTGATACCTTGCGATGCGATGCATAGAAAGTTTACAAATGCAACATCTTTTGAACAAAATGGTTGTTTCATTCCCGTCATGTGCTTTGCAAAGTGTGTACTTTTGAGAAAATAAAACCTGCCCGAGGCAATGCAATGTGCTTAAACTATCAGTAAAACGGAAAGTAAAGCATGGAATGGCAGGGTAGCAAAGTGTCGAAATTGATGCCAGTAAAAACTCCCCTTGCGGTCGACGCGCCTTCCGCACCTTTGTTCGGGTTAACTACATGGTTTGGCACCTTTGTCACTCGAGACAATGCAGGAAAGCACACTTTTGAAATGTGAACCTTCGAGTTGACCTCAGGCCACAACTTCTGCGAGCAATGCTCGATACGTACGAAGAACGTCCCGTCCCGTATCCTTTTCATGTCTTGTGAATTCCACAAATTGTTTCAATTATGCTGTGTTACAGTACTTTACATTCCAGCATCGTGAATAACATATTTCTACTTACGTGTGTACATTCAACTCTTCTCAATTTCATTACTTGCGTAGACCGCATGTTTTGCTTGCGTAGACCACATGTTAATTACGTTACTTGCGTAGACTGCATGTTTGTAATCAATTTCATTACTTGCGTAGACCGCATGTTTTGCTTTCATAGACCGCATGTTAATTACGTAGACCGCATGTTTGTAATCAATTTCATTACTTGCGTAGACCGCATGTTTTGCTTGCGTAGACCGCATGTTAATTACGTTTCTTGCGTAGACCGCATGTTTGTAATCAATTTCATTACTTGCGTAGACCGCATGTTTTGCTTGCGTAGACCGCATATTAATTACATTACTCGCGTAGACCGCATGTTTGTAATCAATTTCATTACTTGCGTAGACCGCATGTTAATTACACTACTCGCGTAGACCGCATGTTTGTAATTAATTTCATTACTTGCGTAGACCGCATGTTTTGCTTGCGTAGACCGCATGTTAATTACGTTACTTGCGTAGACCGCATGTTTGTAATCAATTTCATTACTTGCGTAGACCGCATGTTTGTGATCAATTTCATCACTTGCGTAGACCGCATGTTCTACTAGCGTAGACCGCACTTTTGGAACCAATTTCATTACCTGCGTAGACCGCATTTTTGTAACCAATTTTGTTGCCTGTGTAGACCGCGTGTTCCACTTACATATCTATGCCTTCACAACATTGTTATGCTTCCCATTCGCTTTGCATTGTCACGTATTTCGAGCACACTATTATGCATGTTGCTAACGATATTGTACCTGTTAAGTTTGTTTTCTTTGCAGGCACGATATTGTATGTACGGTTCATTTGAGGTGGGTGCAACCAGACGAGCCGCACAGGTATTTGTATCCTCCGAGTGAGACGTACAGAGAATTGCTTAATTCTCTTACATCCTTTCTGCATTGTAGTGTAGTTTGGTGTAGGCTAGCTTAAAACTGTCGCATGTATGCCTCGTTACAGCTTTCTTTGCGTGATCATAAGTTATGTCCGGCTCTATGCATTGTCTTGCATCTTGCCCCTGCCTTCGGGCGCATACCTTGTTTGCCTTGCATGTTTGTCTGAGTCTTCGGCCTTGTCAAAAACGGGTCGTCTCTGGGCTTTGACATTCACTCCCGTCATTGTTATGACTTTCAAGTTCTGTCAAAGAGGGGCAACTGTAGACACCCCATTTTTGACCGTCCTCGAGACTCGGACGTCACCGTTTGAACACTCGGTGATTATCCATGTTTGTGTTCGTCTTGAGTTCCCGGAAGTCTTGGCTGCGCGCCTTGCCTCAGGATCTCTCGACCTGACTGTTCCATGTTCGGCTTTGGCACCAAACACTTGTGCTTTTGCCCTGAAGGGAGGAGAATGGCTTGTTAGCCATCCCCACATTCCACCGGCCTTCCCCTAGCATCACCGGCTGTTTAGGGGTGCCACCGGCCATGGTCTCTTAAAATCAATGGCTGGTCGGCACTATATTCTGCCGACCGGCACCTTATTTTGCCGGTGACATCTTTTGCTGGTCGGTGTGACTCCTTTGCACCCTTGAGGCATGGTGCATGCCAGCTGTGCCAGCTGGAATGCACCGTTACTCCTCTCCGTGCAGTTTTTGGCTGGTATGAGCCTTTGAACCCCTTGGTTCCTTCTAGAAGGATGAACCCTTGGCTAAGCTTCTTGGAGGATCTTGGCCAGCTGTTTTAGCTTCTCCAAGAAGCCTGGACTCCTTTGCACCCTTTGCCCCTTTCACTTGAGCCAAGAACCATTTGCTTAGGCTATATACAGAGCCCTCCTCCTCCATTGTTAAAGGTTGGGAGTTTTAAACCTAAAAACCAGAGCTTATATACATATATCTGCTAGATATATCATCTCTCTCTATATTTCCCTCTCTCTCCTCCCTTAGTGTGTGTTTGGTAGCCCAAAAGTGCATTTTTACCTTACTTTTGCACTAATACACACACCATTACACCTTGCTCTGAGATTGAGAGGCTTTGAGGGTTGATTCTTGAGGTTTTGGACTGATTTTGATCAGTAGAAGGTGGCTGGATCATCTGTTCTTCAAAGTTTCTTCAAGGGTAATCACTTTGCTTTAGTTTCCCCAAACTTGCACTAGTTTTTTACCTATCTTTCTTGCTGATTTAGGCTTTTTACATAACATAAAAAAGGCTTATATTTTCATGCTTAAGAACTTTCATTAAGGGTGTTTTGTGGTTTGAGTTCAAGCTCGCCCTCTTAGGCCTTATTTGGCCTTTTTGGTGCTTCCTATGTGAGGTTTTGTTTGCTTGAGTGTCTTAGTCTTCTCACCACTGAAAACCAGTGGATTTTCAGGGGTGAGGAAGGTGGTTTGAAGTCTTGTATAGGGGAGGGACACCCCTCTCCCTTCATTGCCTCATTTCCTTGCCTTTTAGCTTAAAGGGCAACATGCATGCTTGATCATTTTTGGTCCCATTTCAGAGGTTTTTGGGTGTCTCTAGGTCACATGTTATCTCTATTTTTGGTCGGATTTGTGCCCTTTTGCATGCTTAACATACTTGCTTTACATTCCTCTATTTGGCCTAGAAATGCATCTTGTGTTTAGGTCATGATTCTTGCATGTATTAGCCTAATTTCATGAAGGTATTGGCATTACTTTACCATGTTTAAGGCCTGTTGGCCATCTGTTTCAGTCATGCTTGCCATGTTTGGTGTCCTCTCTTTGTGTTTTGGCTTGTAAGCCTTGAGTATATTGGCCTCTAGCATGCGTAGCTTAGACCATCCTCATGATTTGGCATCATTTAGGATCGTATTTCAGTCCATAAATCATGTTTGTATGTTTGCATATGTGACCTCTTTCATGCTTTGAGGATGTGCCCTTTTATGCCTAGAAATGAGTTTTGGTGCATGCATCTCATTGGAGCCACTTGAGCTGCCATATCAGTGGGTTTTGGAGCCCATTTTTACATGCTAGAATTCTGTTTTTGCTTGTCTAATTCACGCCATGAATGGTCATGTTAGTGGAAGTAAAGTGCCCCCTTTTGTGCCTTAGCCTTAGGTCCATTGGCTTGCTTGTTGGCATGAGTGTTTGTCCACCATTTTGGGTACTTTTGGCCACTGTTTTGAGGTGGATTGAGGTCTGCCCCTTTATGGTTTAAGGCCACCATTGCATGCTTGTCTCATGTTTGTTGCATGATTGCTTCATTAGGTGTTGTAACATGATGATCCTATTGCTTAAACCGTCCATGTTTGCATTGCATTTGCATCTTGCATGCCTAGCATTGCATACTTGCCATGGTAGTTACATGGCATTTGGCATGCTTTGCATCTTAATCTCATGTTGCATCTTTGAGTCATGTTTGCATAACTTGCATTGCATTACTTGGATTGGGGTGTCAAACCAAGTGTGAGGGTTAAGGAGCGTTCATACTACAAGTGATGTAACGCGTTTTAACTCTCGGTCACCGAGGCCCTTGACTTCGACATGATAGGGTCTTGGTCCTCATTTGTGTGTTGCATGCATTTTTACATCAAATGGCAACCTTGATCTCTTAGGCTATTCATGCACAATTGATGGCTCGAAGATCGAGGGCCATGCTTCCCTGAGTTCAATACATGATGGGGAACATGACCATGCGTACATGTGCCTGAAATCCCATGCCATATATTGTCTGTCCTCTGTTGTTGTCAAAACTGTCTTCTGCAGGAAGTTTCTGCCGACCGGCAGCATTCAATGCCGACCAGCCATTGGTGAATAGCCGATAACTCCAATAGCAGCCGATGGAAATCATATATGGCCGGTGGACATTTCCTCCAACCGATGGTATTCTACAGTATGCAAGGAACCTGTCCCAGAACTTTGACATTTTTCAGAGAAGCAAGGCAATGAAAACAGAGGCAGCAATGGTATGGTACGGGCTTTCCGGGCGAGACGGGTTCGAGCATGCATCATTCGCACATCCCGAGGCGGGAGGCTGTGGCCACCTTTCTTCTTTTTTGCATTCATTCTGTTAATTAATTAGAAATTCTGTAATAATTTATGCATTTATTATTCGGACTGTAATATTTATTTGGGCCCTCCGAGTGAGGGCAATTATGTAATAAGTGTGCGTGAGTGTGTGTATGTCTTCCAACCCCACGTCTTTCTTCCCTTTTATTTACCTGCTTTGATGGTTAGTAATAGGACATGTTTAATTTAGCATACCTTATGCTATGCATGCGTGCATCATTCATTAGTATTACATGCACCGGGCTCGGCGCATCATGCTAATTGCATTAGTATTTCAAATCTAATTTGAATACATGCTACTTGTGCATTTTCACATGTCATTCATAGAATAGCCGAGCCTACTCTAGTGACATTCCGTATGCGTCGCATTAGACATTAAAACATGGACCTGGATCATGCATTGATTGCTAACGAGTTCTTTGTTTTGGCACGGAGTACGATATAAGTATTTATGCTTTAGCATCCTTGCATGTGTGTGAGTGTTGCCATAACAGCATGATTACCATGAGGCTAGCTTCTTATGTGATATAACTGCTTGAATGCTTGTGGATGGAGGTCGAATTACCTAAATTGGAATAATACATTAAAACTGCGAGTTTTAAGCCCACTAGATAGTGGCAAAACCATCTTTTCTGAAGCCCACTTGAGGGTGGCAAAACCTGCATTTTAGCCTACTTACGGGTAGCAAACCATTTTCAAAACAAACAGACCATGTTTTGTTCTGATTTAGGCAGGTTGGTCTATACTTGTTTGCTGCGCGCATAACATAGTAATTCTAGGCTAATAACCGGAATAAGAACACATAACGTTTTCAAAATTGGATATCATGGTTAGTAGAGGCCGATCTTCGGATCGGGCGAGAGGGGGTGCTCATAGCTGACCTTCCCCAATCGTACCCAAGTTCCCGAGCCGAGGCAACTTTGGTGATGACGGACGCGTGGCCTTTGGCACCGAGTCAGGGTTTTCTAAATTCCCCCATTTTAAAAATATTTAGGTGGCGACTCTGTATCTGGCAAAGCAGTCCATGTTTGGCACTTCTTTTCAAAAAATCTATTTCCCAAAACGATTTGCCGGATTTGGACTCTTTGGTTCAGATTAAGAACCGTGACACAAATCGAGTCCGAACTGTAGCGAGGGCCCCCCTATGCGGGCGCGTCTACACACAAGTCTGTGAGCTGACCATACTGTTGGTAGAAAATGCAATACTAGGTAAGGTCATGTCTAGGTGGTAGTGGGTTAGGAAGGGGTCGAGGATCGAGAGGCTTAATGTGTCCTTTCTCCATCAGGAGTTTAAGGGCATGGGTTGGACTCGTATATAGGGAGTATAGGTTCTTCAATTCCGATTTGGGCCAGTAGGTTGTAGGGGTTGTGAGGTTGTTGCGGCAAAGGGATCGGCCATTTTGGCCACTGTGATGACAGTACTGACATCTGCAGGGCGTGAAATAGTACTATTACTAGCATTGGTATTCCTGGTGAATGGCCTCCTCGTGGGTTCACTAGTTCTATGGAGGATGCCCTTCTTGAATGCACTTTCGATCTAGACCCCCAACTCATGTAGGGAAGCAAATGTGCATAACGGTGCCATTATCATTCTCTATAGCATATTTGGCTCAAGATTTTGGACCACCAGTCGGACTTGCTCTCTTCTAGAGGGTCTATTGGTCATCCGGGCTACCTTTGCTCCCCATTTGGCGACAAAGTCAATGAAAGACTCTTTGGGGTTCTGGGTAGTTGCTTCCGGCTCACTGATGGTTACCTCTATCTGAGTGTTATATAAATACTGGTCGACAAATCCCTCAGACAGCACCTCCCAATTTTGCTTAGTAGATTCTTCGAGTTTAGCGTACCAAATGGCCACTACATCATACAGAGTTCTCCCGAACAACGACAACTTTTGAGCCCGAGACAGGCCCATCGATCTTAGTACATCCAAAAATAGGCAGACATGTACAATCGAATCTCCACTCCCATCGAATCTATCGATGTGGGGCATCTTAGACTTCTCCAATAATCTGACCGAAGCCTTAGTGTACCCATCTTCAATATCCGGAATGGAATTGAAGCCTTGGGACTTTTTTAGTGCTCTCTCTAGCTTTGCAATCTTGATCAAGGCCGAATCAATCTCATTGATGTCAAAGGAAAGGATTTTCGCAGGGGGCGGTGCTATAGGTCTGTAAGTTAGAGCTGGTACAAACATCTTCTGAAGATCCAGATTTAGGGATTTTTAACCGGTAGAGGTGGATCAGGATTCGCTTGAGCAATCGGGATTGGGTGGATAGTGGATGCGAATGCCTCAAATGGGCGTCACAGATCGGCGATGATTTCATCATGTGTGGCCATCCTTTGATTTACGATATCCATGGTTCTTTGAAACGTTGCCATCATGGCAGCAACTTCTTCTGCGTTCTGTGCCATTGCTGATCCGGGTGAGTTAGGTTCTAGTGAACTGAATGGGTGGGAACGAACAAGTGTTTGCTGAGGGCTCCGTACTAGTACTGCTGACTGCATATTCCTTCTTCATCGAGTAACCGGTGAAAGTGAGACTAACACTGCTGACCGCCAACAAGGTCTTGAGTTTTGCAAAGCCCGCCAGAATGAGTCCACACAACTTGGGGGATACTGGGTCGTTTTGAAGCTATGATGGTAAATTTCCTAGCAAAAGAAAAAAAAAACAACAACAACAACAATCAAAATCAGATAGTACTTCGGCCTAATCCACAACAGTCATGATCACAATTGAAGAACATTCATTGAACTCTGCCCCCAAAATTGATACTTGTACCACTGATATGAACATTCCTGTACAGTTTCACTGTAAAAGCACATACCAGGTAGCAGAACCAAAACACCCCTATGATGGGGTAGGGTTACCCCGTCCTAGATTTTGACATGATCTAGGATGCACTATTTCACACAAAGGATTTCACAACATCCTGTACACGGGCGGCATCCTATTCTCTCAAGACGTACTTGTATTTTTGTTAACTTATACATTTTCGCTTTTGGAATATCACATACGTGAAAACTTATGAAATTTTGTGAAAACTTATAACAGTGGCTGCTATGCCCTTGCACAGCAACCACCCCATCTTCTCACATTTATGGGTTTGATTATTATAAATGTCATAATTTAGAGTTCTTTTAGTAACACCATAAATAAGTTGGCCTTGTTTGGGATGTAACGTTTTGGATGAAATAGTCAATAAAGACAAAAAAAAAATGCTAAAATAATCAATAAAACAAAATGTCATATCTAAATTATAATTATTTTATTTTTTCTCTCACAACCATCAAATCAATTACCAAAAAAAAATTTAAAAAGCATCCTAAACACAACTTTTTTTAGCCAGACTAAAATAACCAAATAGTCAAGGTAAAAAATCCCCATCCCAAACAAGGGTTACTTATTTCTATCACATCATCTCTCTACTTTTCTGCATGTCTTTTCATTATAAGTAAAAAAAATTAATTTATAAGTCGTATCCAAAACAACCCTTAATCTTATAAAAATCATAACTAAGGGAAAAAAATAATGAGTAATAATCAAATACTACTTAAAGTATAACCAAAGAGTTCTTCGATCATAATCAAAATAATGTCATAACCAATATCACAATGAGTTATAACTAATACAACAATAGATTTTAACCAAATAACACAAGGATCGTAACCAAAGGTGTACCATAGAATTTCTTGTCTATGTTCTCACAATTGTTTGACACTTGGATAATTATTCAATAGTCCAAAACACCATTAACCATGCATCATTATTTATATGGTGCTCCAAATCAATCTCATAGCTCAAAATTTTACATAAGACATAATGACTTTTTTTTTTGTTAAATAGTTGAGATATGACAGAAAAATGGGTGATCATTGGTTCAATGGTAAAATTTTGGCATAATAATCTTAAGGTTATGAGTTTAAGTCACGCGTCAATCACTTTGTGTACAATGCAGCCAAAGGCTTAGGTGTGTATCTAATTTTTTCATTTCCAAACACACATTAATGTGTACTAATTGAACGTTGTTTTAGAGTTGAGATATAATAGATGACTCACTTAATATGGATTATAGTTTCTTATTTGTCAAGAATAGCACGTAAGTTATGTATTACGATATTTTAGGACCATCTATGAGTTTTCTTTTACAAACATAGTTCTAATTGTAATATTGAGATACGTAACAACATCAATTGCAAAATATCAATGTTGAAAGTAACAGCCAATATGTATCAAAATCGGGTGCGATGATCATGAAATTTTAAAAATCATTAATGAAATGTAATGGTCCATAGAGGAATATAGCAATCCACCATAATAGTTACTCTATGATACGTGACGAAAACCAATTGATATACTCATCAAATTTGATCTCACCAACAATATTATGTTATATATGACCCAAATGCGCAAAAAACCATTACAAATCAATCATTGGTCTATTTAGTAGAGTTTTTTTTTAAAATTAAAATATGATAATCAAAAAGTAACAATTATAAACATTTTAATCCCCAGCTTCTAAAAATAATCATTTTTTAAAAAACTTATTTAAGTTATTTTTGCCTAATAACTATTTTTGCCAAATAATCTGACATAAATTCTCAAATTAAAATAAGTTATAATCACCTTGTATAAACTGTAACAAATAGCCCCATTATGATGCGTAATGTCGAATTTTTAAATCCATACTTATAGTTAGACTACCATTAATAAAAATAAGATAAATGTGACATCATTTTTGAATTAAAATGTGAAAATTGCCCTTTTTTTTCCTTCTTAAATTTAGTTAATTTTATTTATAAATTAATAATTACACACTAGTTATTTTTTCAACCACAACCAATAATGAGACAAAAACAATATTCTTATTGTGAGAACAAATTTTCAGTTGGAGGCTCGACTCGCCCAACGTCCAATGATCACTTGCAATAGAAAAATAATTTTTGTAGTGAATTAAAAAGGAAAAAAAAAAAAGTCAAGTCCCATCCAAGCCTGAAACCTAGCGGAAAGACTGAATATCACTGGACATGATTTTATAGGAATTGGGCGATCACGATTTTTGCATGAGTCTGAGAGGGCCTCGACCGGCCCAAGCCTAACACTGGTGTTAGCACTAAAATTTATTTTCTTTGTCTAATAAACATAACAAATACAGAGGGCTGATCCAAGGGATGCTAGGAGTGAAAACCATAAGTTTACAGTGGAAGGCGGACCCCAGAATGCAGAGCAAGTGGCAGTTGAAGCCATTTAAAGAGCAGATGTAGTGTTCTTCTGTCAATTCATTTGGTAATGTAGTAGGATGTAGCCAAACGTGGTCCATGAGTCAAGCCAAAAAGTTAGGCATGTTAGTGATGTAGGGCACGTGGTTCATTTGTAAGAAAAATATGAGGCTGCAGCAGAGAGGCAGTTGTAAATGGTTATGGAGATCATGGGCTGTTGTGCAAGAAAGTTGGGCAACTTGCTCCATGGTGGGACACGTGTCAACAGAGAAGTAGCAAGGCCAGTAGCATAAAAGCTGGGAATTCGAAGGAGAAAGGATCAATCAAACTCACAACCCATGTGGAATTAGGAGTAATTTAACGTAGTTAGCAATAGCTTCTATATTTAGGAGTAGTCTGCTTATATTTAAGCCTTTGTAACCAAATTTTCCCCTGTCGATTGTTATGCACATTGAACTTGTAATTTAATTCTTGTAATTAAGTGACAAGTTTACTTGTTCTTCAATCGTTTTTTAGTTTATTTGCATTTATTTCTTCGCATTAGAACCTCCAAAGAAGTCCTTGAATCTGTCAAGGCATAGGACACCAATCATAATTGCTTGATCTGATGTTTGTTTGTGAAATTTTGGTTCCTCTGTCGAATCTTCTCTGTTGATTTGACCCAAACTAGATTTTTGCAAACATATTTTGGCACGCTCAGTGGGACCTGTCTAATTTGGAGTGATGGCTAAGAAAAAATAGCATGAAGTCTTTGAAGACCTTGAGAAAAGGGTTGAAGATGGAGAAGAGTTGGAAGGTGGGCTTGAAGGTGGGCAAGACAACTTAGCTGATGGCCATTCAATGGCCAGGCAGGAAATAGGCCAAGGAAATGGCCAAAAATGGCCAATCTAGTTGCTCTCCAGTTGATCCAAGAAGGGCTCTTCTGTTGCACACTCAGCAAACAATTGGTTCAATGTCAACATATGAGAACCAAGTGATGATAGATGACTTGATGGCTTTGTTTGAGAAATCTAACATCAAGCCCAGCCAATCAAGAAAGATTGGAGATGAAACTCAGGTAAATAAAGCACAATTTATACCACTTGTAACCCCTCAATAGCATGAAAATGTAAATGAACCTGTGTCATTTTATAGACCTCCCACACTCCAAGAAAGATATGAGAAGAGGATGACCTGTGTTTGAGAGAGAATACCCCACAAACTCAGTGTTTAATCATAACTCAAATAATATGGAAATGAGACCTGGGGGGCAACTAAGGCCACAAGTGTATGGTACTCCTGCATTTGGTATTCCTATATTTGATGGGCCTGGTTATCAGGACCAGAGAAATAGGCCAATAAACCAAGTAAGGCCTCCGAATTCACAGGAACATGTCATACAACAACCCTATTATGAGCTTGACATAATGCATCCAAGGCCAAGAGGGCCTGGTCCTCCTTTTTCTTACTTCCAACCGGAAGTTCAAGGAGGGAGACAACAATAACAATATTTAGACCCTCAGGTTAATAATAGGCAGCAAATAATGGACATCATACAAGAAATGTATGGTCCAAGCCTGAAAAGACCAGGCAGACCAATGTTTAGGAGTCCTTACCCTCCATGGGTGGAAATAACTCCCATTCCAAGAAACTATATGTAGACACCCCATTTTTGACCGCCCTTAAGACTTGGGCACTACTGATGGTTTGCTCGGTGTTGAGAGATGTGCAGGGCAAAGAATCAATTTCTTCAGCTAGAAGAGAGGCAAATCTTTCAAAACACTTTGTTTAGGGTTTTGGAGTTGAAGAAGAGAGGAAAGGAGAGGAGAAAACTAATTTGGGAGAAGTTCGGCATGAATCCGGGTAGAAGCGAGTCGAGCAGCCCTCGCTGAATCGGGCTTATCAATCTGTACACTTGGAGTTCAGTTATAAGGTCACCACCGTCGGAAAGCTTACTTCCGGGGCTTCATTTTGCACTCAAGAATCTCCTAGAACCAAGTCCGGGTGGGGGCGATATGATCAGTTGAAGTCGGGCATCATCCTGGTTGGATCGAATCTGCGCGGCTTCACAAAAAAGGGCATAACTTTTTGCACAGAAGGAATTTTAATGCAAGGTTTGCGCCATTGGAAAGCTAACTTCCGGGGCTTCAATCTGGACATCCACCGGTACTTTTTTGACCTCACCGGCCACCCATCGGCACTCTGTTTGTGCCGACCGGCAATTTATTGTGCCGACCGGCCATTTATTGTGCCGACCGGCACTTTATTGTGCTGACCGGCAATTTTTGCTAGCCGACGACCTTCCGGAGCATTCTGCAGATTGAGTGGATTCCAGCTGTGCCAGCTGGAATGCACAGAATTGATCCCCCACGTGCATGTGTGTTTGTTTTGCACCTTGTGAGCCTTTGAACCCCTTAACCTTCTAGAAGCTTGAACCTTTTGGCCAAGCTTCTCCAAGAAGCTTGGCCAGCTGTTTTAGCTTCCTCTAGAAGCCTTGCACCCCCCTTGAACCCCTTTGGCCCCTTTGAAGCTTGTCTTAGAAGCTTAACATTTCTTATATAAGCACCTCTCCTCCTCCTTTGTTTAGGTTAGAGATTTGAAGCAAAAAAACCAGAGATATTATACATATATCTGATATACATACATACAACCCTCAATCTCTCTCCATATCTCTCTCATCCAACCATCAAACACCTTTGTTCTTGGGCCATTTCTTCATCAACTCATAGCACAAGGCATCCAACGCCTATTCCAGCAGCTTGAGGTTGTTCTCCAAAGCTTAGGAGCACCTAAACTTGGTCCA
Source organism: Camellia sinensis (assembly GCF_055761805.1). NCBI lineage: Eukaryota > Viridiplantae > Streptophyta > Magnoliopsida > Ericales > Theaceae > Camellia > Camellia sinensis. The sequence continues at coordinate 25,102,304 of NC_138966.1, forward strand.
AGAGGTGCTGATTTGCTGGTCTTCAAGAGTGAGTCCTCATCTTCCCTTTTCTAGCCTTTTCTTGCTTCATATCTAAGCCATAGTTGCTTGCACCTTTGGACTCCGACCCAAACTTCAAATCATCATATTTTGAGGTCCTCTTCACGTTTGATTGAGGACCTCTTGCTGTTTGAGGACAGTAGCTTGCACTTGCTTCAATATCCTCCTTGAATGCCATAATTTTGCATAGAATTTTTGGCTTGCGTGTGATCTGTTCTAGAGCCTGATGTAAACTGAAAATAGGCTTATTTTGAGCCCCTCTTCAACATTGAAGAAGGGCTCAATACTGTTTGGGACTTCCATGTTATACTTCCCTTTATATCCTCTTTTTGGTCCCATTTTTGTATGTCTTGGCAGCCCCTGATGTTGCTGTTTTTGGACCTTGGTCCGAACTAAAAGTGGCTTTATTTTGACCTCCTGAACATGTTTTATTAAGGGTATTTTCTTGTTTGGTGAATGTTTTGTATACCTCATGTTATAGCCACTTTTGAGCCTCATTTTGCATTGTATTTATAGCATGTTTGTATACTGATTTCGGGGCTGCCATGAACTGTAAATGTGCATATTTTGGGCCCCTCTTCAATGTTGTTGAAGGGCCCTAACATGTTTGGGGACAGAAGCTGTGAGTTTCTTTATAATCTCATGTTTAGGGCCGTTTTTGTATGCCATTGTTGCCCTATCTTTGTTTGCTTTTTGGCCATGAGTTGTACTAGTAAAATGCTAATTTTGGGGCTGCCTTGCTACTGTCTATTCATTGCATATCCATGTTGTGCATGTTTGATATAGCTATAGGCCATTTCGGGTGCCAAAGTCCATGTTTCGGGACTATTCCATGCATCGGGTGTGTTTTCGCCTCATTCCGGGGCTGTTTTCCCCATATTTCAGTGCTGAAATCCCATTAGCATATTTGCATGTCATTTTCCATGCCATTGCATTGCATATGCCATTGCCTCGGTTTGCGTGCCCGTGTGCACGCATTTCGAGGCACTTCATTTTCATTCATCGGCCTCTTATGTGAGTGTGGATGAGGCTCTCTCATGTTAGTATAAGTCAATGTTGCATTCTATATGCCGTTTTAGCAATTGCATTGCATATGCCATTGCCTCGGTTTGCGTGCCCGTGCGCACGCATTTCGAGGCACTTCATTTTCTTCCATTGGCCACTGTTTTGGGCCTAACTAGAGCTGCCTAATTCATGTTTAAGACCATCCTTTGCTTATTTGCATGCTCACCTTGCATGTTTGCTTGTATCGGCATGTTGCATCCTTAGCTCGTATGCCTAAGTTGCATTGCATCTTGCATGCATCACCTTGCCTCTTGGAGATGAGTATGATAGAGGTTAGGCCTCCTTGTGTGTTTATTTGGCTTGCATGCATTTTGAAATTGAAGTTGCACACTTGATTCTTTGGACCATCATGCATGGAAATGCGTGATTGGTGGTCCGAGAATCGGGGCACATCCTCCTTTAAGTCATTAACATGATAAGGAATGTGATTGGTGCATACATGCCTTGAAATGTGCTGCCATGCCTTGTTTTGCCCTCTGTTGCTGTGAGTTGCAGGTCCTGCAGACTTTCTTTGCCGACCGGCAGTGTAAGGTGCCGGCCGGCAACCTTTTCTCTGCCGACAGCTTCAATTTTGTGCCGATGGACACATACCACTGCCGGTGGCAATTCTACTCAGCCGGTGGCACTCCCCAGTGTCCAGGGATGCAACCCTGAGGTTTTGACAGCCTCCAGAGGAGCAGAGGAAAGAAAACAGAGGCAGCTTGCGCATGGCGGCGCATTTCCCGAGGCGTTTACTGCTTTTCTTAGTCTATTTTAATTTGTTAATTAAATTAGGCAATTTGTAATATTTAATTAGCTTGCGTAGTTAATTAATTTGTAATATTTATTCGGTCCCTCCGAGTGAGGGTAAATCTGTAATAAGTGTGTGTGGGTGGTGTGTATGTCTTCCAACCTCACTTCTTTCTTCCCTTTTATTTACCTGCTTATGATGGTAGATTAGGGCACGTTTAATTTAGCATACCCTATGCTATGCATGTGTGCATCCATGCATTTGTATTGCATGCATTAGGCTCGGTACATCACGCTAACTGCATCAATACTTCAATTCCTCAAACTGAATACGTGATAATTGTGCATTTTCACATGACATGTTTAGGTTAGCCGAGCCTATCTAATTGCATCCTGTATGTGCTGCATTAGTCAATTTGACATGAACTAGGACATGCATGTTTGCTAACTAGTTTACTGTTTTGGCACGGAGTACTAGGTAAGCTTTTATGCTTTAGCATATCGCATGCGTGTGAATGTTGCCATGATAGCATGATTACCATGAGGCTAGCTGCTTATGTGATATGACTGCTTGAATGCCTGTGGATGGAGGTTGAATTACCTAAATTGGAATAATGCATTAAAACTGTGAGTTTTAAGCCCACTAGATAGTGGCAAAACCATCTTTTCCAAAAGCCCACTTGAAGGTGGCAAAACCTGCATTTTAGCCTACTTGCGAGTAGCAAACCATTTTCAAAACAAACATGAAATGTTTTGTTCCAATTTGGACGATTTGGTCTATACTTGTTTGCTGCGCGCATAACATAGTAATTCTAGGCTAACAATTGGTTTAAGAAGACATAAAGTTTTCAAAAACGGATATCACGGTTAGTAGAGGCCGGTCTTCGGACCGGGCGAAAGGGGGTGCTCATAGCTGACCTTCCCCGATCGTACCCAAGCACCCGAGCCGAGACAACTCCGGTGATGACGGACATGTGGCCTTCGGCACCGAGTCAGGGTTTCCTAAATTCTCCCATTTTAAAATATTTAGGTGGCGACTCTGTATCTGGCAAAGCAGTCCATGTTTGGCACTACTTTTTCAAAAATCTGTTTCTCAAAACGATTTGCCAGATTTGGACTCTTTGGTTCAAGATTAAGAACCGCGACACAAATCGAGTCCGAACTGTAGCACGAGGCCCACGCGGGCGCGTCTACAGTTTCTGGCGACTCCGCTGGGGAATTTAGAGAGCTTGACTCGAACTCGTGATATCCCATTTTGACTTCATTTATGTGTTTCTTTGCATTGCATGTGCATTGGTGCGCCTAGGAACACAGTGTTTGCCATCTGCCATTCCTGAACGGTTTGCCGGAGGCTTGTCTTGTCAAGGCATGTCCATAAGGCTGACCGGCTATGGGCTCTGACAGCATGGGAACACAAACCCCGGTTTACCGGGGCACCCTTTTGACCATTCGACCTAGTGCATATTGAAATCCATAGTGACCATTCCAAACTAGGACACGTTGCTCACCCGATGTTAGGTTGTTTGAAACCGCTGTGTGTGTAGTGAAACCCTAGCTCCTGACAAAATAGGACAGGGAAACCCTACCCCAACATAGGGGTGTTTTGGCTCTCTCTTACTTGCTATGTGCTTTTAGAGTGTATCTCTATAGAAATGCATATACCAGTTTACAAGTCTGGGCATCAGGCCTGTGGGCATCAGCATCAGTATTTGGGGAATCCGTTTTACCTGAGGGTATCAGTTTATAGGCAGATATTTGGGAAACAGTGATCAGTATTGGGTACATTCATCCTAGTATGCTCAAATCTGTTCCAGTGAAATTAGGCTGAGATGCTCTCTGTTTTCCCTTTTGCAAGGTAGTCCTGGAACCATAGCTTCAGAAGGCTCCGATATCCCCCGAGGTTCATCGGACTTGTGCTGATAGACTTTGTCAGGTCAGAGATTCAGTTCAAGGGTAATTAGAGCCAGGGAAGGCTAGTCAGACACAGGCCACCAGTACAACAGCTACCAGATCAGTGATCTTTGAGCAGTCGGGCTGAGATTCCCGAGCCTATTGCCGACACAGATATACCAGTTGCTCAGTTAGATTAGAACAGTATGTCAAGTCTGGAAGAGATGGTGTGCCAACTCCAGGACAGTATGAAAGCCATGCAGCAAGACACAGTCCGTCAAGCAGAATTCGCCAAGCAACAGGCTATGGTCATAGCCCAACAGGCAGAGACAATTGCCAGATTGGAGCAGCAAACTGGAGTATCTACTTCGCACCAGGCTCCTCCCCCACCAAGAGTTCCCATACTCGGGGAGGCAACCCATGTCCAGGATGATACGGACATTCCAGTCGGGCCAGCTCCACCCCCGATTCTGCCTCAACTCTCCAAGGCACCCACTCCTATCAACCAATCAGATTCTCCCTTCGAGCCCGAGGTGGAGCCCGTGGCATTAAAAATGCACAAGCTTGAAAAGTTGTTCAAGAAATCCCAGGGGGTAAAGTCCATCCCGGGCATTGAGGACGGGTACACCGACGCAGCTGTAACTCTGCCGGATAGGTTCAAGATGCCTCACATCGACCGTTTTGATGGGTCAGGAGATCCCATAGTCCACCTGAGCTTGTTTTCAGATGTTTTGCGCCCGATGGGCTTGACAAGATTACAGAAGCTCTCCCTTTTTGGCAGGACCCTGTCGGGTATTGCGGTCACCTGGTATGCCAAATTGGAGGATTCAGTGAAACGAAACTGGGAGGAGATGGCCGAGGCCTTCGTCGCACAATATTCATACAATACCCAAATCGAGATTACGACCCGTGATCTTGAGACGATGAGACAGGAGCCGAAAGAGAGCTTCTCAGAATTCGTGGCCCGCTGGAGGGCCAAGGCCTCAATGATGACCATTAGGCCAACTGACAAAGATCAAATTCGGATGATTGTGCGCAATCTCCAGCCCAAGCTAATGCAGAAAATGATCGTGATCCCCTTCCCTACCTTTCCAGACTTGTATGAGATGGGAGTGCAGATCGAGGATGCTATGAAACAGGGCCTCTTTGACCAGGATAAGGAGCAGCCCAGGAGGGCATTTTCCCGCAATTCGAATGCGACCACCAGCGGTGACGCAGCTGCAAGGTCTTCTGAAGTGGGCATGGTCACCACCACCGCATCAAAAACAGCCACCCCATTCACCGGTGCGTCCGGGAGTAGCTCACAAAAAACCAAATATCCACCTCGAGTCAAGAGGATTTTCACCCCACTCCATATGCCTTTGTCAAAGGCTCTGGAGGTCTTACTTCGGAAAGGACATCTGAAACCGTTGGAACAACGGCCCCTACCCGATCCTATCCCTGCAAAGCATGACCAGACTAAGTACTGTGCGTACCACCAACAAACCGGTCATGAGACCGATAGCTGCTTTCGTCTGCGCCACGATGTACAGGATTTGTTTGACAACGAGGTCATCGCCGCGCCAGCTCAGTAAAGTCTATCACCACTGGATCAGTGAACTCGGGGGACAGTACGAATATGTGATCAGGGGATGAACCACCTGTGGGCGGCACTCAGTTTACTCTAGATGTGGCGTTTGGCACGCACTGTTTCGAGCATTTTACGAATGCTAGTTTTTGTGTTTTCTGACTTGGGTATTGGGTCAGTCTTCTCAATTTGTATTGAGTCAGTCTTTTCATACTGAGTCAGTCGGGTCTGTCTTGTTGTATCGAGTCAGTCCTGTTTTGTTAAAGTCGGGTGATTCCGGGGGTGTTACTTCGGATATCACTATTTTGCTTTGTGTTTGTCCTTTTGAGTCTGTTTCTGCCAGGGAGCCAGTTGTGCCAACAGATTTGAATGAACAACAGTGATTTTCACACTCTTGTGTTTGCTTCTGCCGTGTGCCAGTTGTGCCAGAAGTATTGAATGGAATGACAGTGCTCTTCGCCTGCCTTTTCTGTGCCTTGAAATCATTGTATCGACCTAAGTTTTTTTCAAAACTTTTTTTGAACACTGTGGTGAAAACGAAGAGGAAGGAATTCCTCGGGATTTGCAAAATTTTGATCATTTGAGAGAGAGAGAGGCGTGCTAAGCCCTTAATGAATGAGATCATGTTTGTTAATGTGAGTACTGAGAAGGATCCTCACTTGATCCAGATTGGTCCCACACTGTCTTCAGCACGAGCGATCTGTCGCTTTCTTAAAAACTTTCAAAAACAAAATGTTTTGCGCAGTCCTGCGAAGACCTGTGTGGAATCGCTCTTGAGATTGTGCAGCTTAGGATCGCTCTCAGCCTCGAGATTTGACCCCTCACTTTCAAACCTTGAACCTGAGTTCAGAAGGTTCAGCGATCAACCACAATGTGAGGCCTGTGTGGCCAGATTCGAAGCAGCCCTCGGACAAGAGGCACCCAAAGTCAGATCAAGAAGATCAGATCAAAGGAAGCTTGTAAAGCTAGATCAGAAGCCCCCCCTCAAACTAGGGGCAAAAATGTCAGATATGCTCGAAGAGCTGAAGATGAGTCCTCTTGCAAATCAACAGCCACTCTCCTGGATACGGATGGCTTCGAAACCCTATAACCATTTGGCATGGACCAAGCTACACTTTTACCCTTGAGAGGCTCGCTGGGCCGAAAACCCGGAAGGGCGACCCAGGCAAAAGTTAGAGCAAGAAAAAGAAGAAAAAGAACAAAAAAAGAAAAAAGAAGAAAAAGAAAAAAAAAGAGAGAAAGAAAAGAACAAAAAAAGAAAATCAATGAAAAGAAAAGAAATGAAAAGAATTGAAAAGAAAAGAAAAACAAAGCCCGCAAGGTTGAAAACCCGCATCGGGCGCCTTGGCAAAAGTTAGAGCCTAAAAAGGAGAGGTTAAATACCCGAGTGTACCTTAACCCCGAACTACGTAAGGCTTGATTCCCATGTTTGGGATACGTAGGCAACTTCATCTTGAAGTCCAGCCACAAACACTTCGAATTCAATCATGTCCATGTAATGGTTCTGATAATCTTTGCCTTCTCTGTATCCGGGAGTTTGGTTGCAATCATCGCTCTGAGGACTGATTACAATACACTACGGGGCCATTTAGACAAGGGGCAACTTTCCGTTGCCATTCAGTGCGCTGCGGTGCCGTGCAAACAAGGGGCAACTTTCCGTTGCCATGTAGCTCTCTTCGAGCAAGGGGGCAGTTTTCCTCCAAATCCGAGGTTGTGCGTCTCAAGAGTGGGTTCCGTGCTTGTTAAGCATTAGCCGTTTGCAAAAATAGTTTTTGAGAATTTTTACTGAAGCTGACTACTTTTCTCGAAAATTGTTCCATCTTTTCCAAAAAATGGACCATTTCTTGGACCCAAAAAGGAAAATTTTCAGTGCTCATAGCCTGACTTGCATGATTTCAAATCAAAAATCGAACAAGTACGTTAATCCGACTCTCATTTTGATCAAAATTGTTTTAGTAGAAAGCAAAAACAAAGAATGGTTAAAATGATGAACTAGGGGCACAGTTGAGTCAGGCTTCCTGTCTTTTCCCCATTTTAAACATACTTGCCAAGAAGGGCACTCTACCTGCCAGAAAAGGGCACAACTGGAGTCAACAACAAAGGGCAGAAAGCTCTTACATCCTCCAAGCAACGAGGTATCAAGCAAAGTGCAAAGCACGAACTAGATTGGGGCAAGATATTCCATTCCGTCATCTGGACAGATCTTATCACGTCCAAACTCCCCAGCAAAGCATCATCAACTGGTGTTAGCTCCAAATTTGCTACACACCCAGTTGTAGCGCAACCTTTCCGTGGGAGGCATTCACTAGCTGTGAGCGGAAGAAAGAGAATCTAGCAGAATGCTAGGGGCACGAACCCACAATTTGCTGTTTATCCATCAACCACCCAGGGGAGGGATTGAAAAATGAGAGATTGAAGAATAGAGAGATGTGCGATGAGAGAAAAAGTGAGAAAAGGGTTTTTTCAGAAAAACAGAGCTTGAAAGCCGAGTGATGTGAGAATCACAAATAAGAAGGGGTGAGAATAATACCCAGTGAAACAGGCTCCCTGTGCACGTCTGTGTGTCGTGTCTTTTGTTTTGTTTGTCTTGATTCTTGCTTTGAGTCGTTCCGAGCGTGTCTCGACGTGTTTAGGTTGTTTACCTTTTGTTTTCCGTTGTTGAGTCTTTCTCGCTGTGTTCAGTCGTAGGCTCAATACCTGGTCGAAAACTCATCTCTCAATTTCAAAAAAATAAATCGTTTTGTGCTCAGAGTGCTGTGTCATCCTTCACATTTGTGCAAAACAGTATTTGTTCTTTCATAAAACTGCGGGGTCCACCCCCGATAAGTGTGAACGGTGAAACCAGGACCTATCTGAAGCTATGATGGTTCCAGACTGCAAAGTAAAGACAAAAGAGCGAAAAAAATCGAAGTATCTGAGTTTGTGTCAACTTCAGAAAATTCCGTGATTGTACTCCGGACGTACCTCTTCAGGGCCTTGTCAATGCTCCGAAATATGAGTGTACCTCTACCTCAGGCGCAAGATCAATCCTGCTTCGAGGTTATACACTATTCCACTTACATTGTTATGCACCCACTTCACTTGCATTGTAATGCATTATACCTATCAAGTTTCTTCCTCAGTCATGCACGATATTGTATGCACGGTTCATTCAAAGAAGTTCCGTTTTAAGGTCATTCACTTTTGTGTATCAATCACACACACTCACTTTAGTGTATCAATCACACTTCATTCATATAGTGTATCAATCACACTTCATTTGTCTTAGTGTATCAATCACACTTCACTCGCTTTGTGTATCTATCACACACATTCTCATTTTGTGTATCTATCACGCACATATTCGCTTTTGTGTCTATTGTACTCTCACTTAGTGTATCAATCACACTTCTTTCATTTTGTGTATCTGTCACACACATTCTCGTTTTCTGTATCACACTTTCAGTGTATCAATCACACTTCATTGATTTAGTATATCAATCATACTTGTTCACTAAGTGCATCTATCACACTTCGTGTTCACCTTTAGTGTATCAATCACACTCTGTTCACTAAGTGCATCTATCACACTTCGTGTTCGCTTTCAGTATATCTATCATACTTGTTCACTAAGTGCATCTATCACACTTTGTGTTCACTTTTAGTGTATCAATCACACTCTGTTCACTAAGTGCATCTATCACACTTTGTGTTCATTTTCAGTGTATCAATCACACTCTGTTCACATAGTGCATCTATCACACTTTGTGTTCATTTTCAGTATATCAATCATACTTTGTTCACACTGTGCATCTATCACACTTTGTGTTCACTTTTAGTGTATCAATCACACTCTGTTCACATAGTGCATCTATCACACTTTGTGTTCCCTTTTAGTATATCTATCATACTTGCTCACTAAGTGCATCTATCACACTTCGTGCTTGCTTTCAGTATATCTATCATACTTGCTCACTAAGTGCATCTATCACACTTCGTGTTCGCTTTCAGTATATCTATCATACTTTGTTCACTTGGTGCATCTATCACACTTTGTGTTCACCTTTAGTATATCTATCATACCTTGTTCACTTAGTGCATCTATCACACTTTGTGTTCACCCTTTCTGTATCTATCACACTATGCTCACCATACTCGCTTAGTGTATCTATCACACGCTCAACTACTGTATGTATCACATGTTGCTTCATATAGTGTATCTATCACATGCTCGCTTTGTGTATCAATCACACACGTTTGCTTTGTGTATCAATCACACACTCTCACTTTGTGTATCTATCACACGCTCACACTTTGCTTCATATAGTGTATCCATCACACTCGCTTCACCTTTTATGTATCTGTCACACTGTGCTCACTTTGTGTATCCATCACACGTTCACTTCGTGTATCCATCACACGCTCCCTTTGTGCATCCACCACACACGGTTGCTTAGTGTATCTATCACATATTTGCTCAGTGTATCCATCACACTTGTTTCGCTTTGTGTATCTATCACACTTTGCTTTGCTTAGCGTATCAATCACACTTTATTCATGTAAGCATGTCCATCACACTCTCTTCACTATGTGTATCTATCACGCATGCTTGTCCACTTAGTGTATCTATCACACTTCGTTCACTTTTGTGTATCTAACGCACATGTTCGTGAGAATTGCATAATTCTCTTACATCCTTTCTGCACGAGGTGTAGTTTGGCTCGAGCTTACTTGCTTGCCTAGCATTCGCTTAAAATGTTGCATTTATTTCACATAATTGCTTCATTACAGCTCTCTTTACATGATCATGAGTGATAATCGGCTTTGCGTAGCATATAAGTCCAATGTTCAAACTGGCTTCGCGTAGCGTATAAGTCCAATCGTCAAAGTCTCCTTTCATATCATTTGCATCCTGCCCCTGAACTACGCTGGTTTGATTCCTTGCAAAGGGATACGTAGGCAGCCTGTGGGCACAACCATTTATTTATCGGTATTTTGTTTGTTTGTCCAAGTCTTCGGCCTTGTCAAAAATGGGTCGTCTCTGGGCTTTGACATTCACTCCCGTCATTGTTATGACTTTCGAGTTCTGTCAAAGAGGGGCAACTGTAGACACCCCATTTTTGACCGCCCTTAAGACTTGGGCACTACTGATGGTTTGCTCGGTGTTGAGAGATGTGCAGGGCAAAGAATCAATTTCTTCGGCTAGAAGAGAGGAAAATCTTTCAAAACACTTTGTTTAGGGTTTTGGAGTTGAAGAAGAGAGGAAAGGAGAGGAGAAAACTAATTTGGGAGAAGTTCGGCATGAATCCGGGTAGAAGCGAGTCGAGCAGCCCTCGCTGAATCGGGCTTATCTATCTGTACACTTGGAGTTCAGTTATAAGGTCACCACCGTCGGAAAGCTTACTTCCGGGGCTTCATTTTGCACTCAAGAATCTCCTAGAACCAAGTCCGGGTGGGGGAGATATGATCAGTTGAAGTCGGGCATCATCCTGGTTGGATCGAATCTGCACGGCTTCACGAAAAAGGGCATAACTTTTTGCACAGAAGGAATTTTAATGCAAGGTTTGCGCCATTGGAAAGCTAACTTCCGGGGCTTCAATCTGGACATCCACCGGCACTTTTTTGACCTAACCGGACACCCATCGGCACTCTATTTGTGCCGACCGGCAATTTATTGTGCCGACCGGCCATTTATTGTGCCGACCGGCACTTTATTGTGCTGACCGGCAATTTTTGCTAGCCGACGACCTTCCGGAGCATTCTGCAGATTGAGTGGATTCCAGCTGTGCCAGCTGGAATGCACAGAATTGATCCCCCACGTGCATGTGTGTTTGTTTTGCACCTTGTGAGCCTTTGAACCCCTTAACCTTCTAGAAGCTTGAACCTTTTGGCCAAGCTTCTCCAAGAAGCTTGGCCAGCTGTTTTAGCTTCCTCTAGAAGCCTTGCACCCCCCTTGAACCCCTTTGGCCCCTTTGAAGCTTGTCTTAGAAGCTTAACATTTCTTATATAAGCACCTCTCCTCCTCCTTTGTTTAGGTTAGAGATTTGAAGCAAAAAAACCAGAGATATTATACATATATCTGATATACATACATACAACCCTCAATCTCTCTCCATATCTCTCTCATCCAACCATCAAACACCTTTGTTCTTGGGCCATTTCTTCATCAACTCATAGCACAAGGCATCCAACGCCTATTCCAGCAGCTTGAGGCTGTTCTCCAAAGCTTAGGAGCACCTAAACTTGGTCCAAGAGGTGCTGATTTGCTGGTCTTCAAGGGTGAGTCCTCATCTTCCCTTTTCTAGCCTTTTCTTGCTTCATATCTAAGCCATAGTTTCTTGCACCTTTGGACTCCGACCCAAACTTCAAATCATCATATTTTGAGGTCCTCTTCACGTTTGATTGAGGACCTCTTGCTGTTTGAGGACAGTAGCTTGCACTTGCTTCAATATCCTCCTTGAATGCCATAATTTTGCATAGAATTTTTGGCTTGCGTGTGATCTGTTCTAGAGCCTGATGTAAACTGAAAATAGGCTTATTTTGAACCCCTCTTCAACATTGAAGAAGGGCTCAACACTGTTTGGGACTTCCATGTTATACTTCCCTTTATATCCTCTTTTTGGTCCCATTTTTGTATGTCTTGGCAGCCCCTGATGTTGCTGTTTTTGGACCTTGGTCCGAACTAAAAGTGGCTTTATTTTGACCTCCTGAACATGTTTTATTAAGGGTATTTTCTTTTTTGGTGAATGTTTTGTATACCTCATGTTATAGCCACTTTTGAGCCTCATTTTGCATTGTATTTATAGCATGTTTGTATACTGATTTCGGGGCTTCCATGAACTGTAAATATGCATATTTTGGGCCCCTCTTCAATGTTGTTGAAGGGCCCTAACATGTTTGGGGACAGAAGCTGTGAGTTGCTTTATAATCTCATGTTTAGGGCCGTTTTTGTATGCCAATGTTGCCCTATCTTTGTTTGCTTTTTGGCCATGAGTTGTACTAGTAAAATGCTAATTTTGGGGCTGCCTTGCTACTGTCTATTCATTGCATATCCATGTTGTGCATGTTTGATATAGCTATAGGCCATTTCGGGTGCCAAAGTCCATGTTTCGGGACTATTCCATGCATCGGGTGTGTTTTCGCCTAATTCCGGGGCTGTTTTCCCCATATTTCAGTGCTGAAATCCCATTAGCATATTTGCATGTCATTTTCCATGCCATTGCATTGCATATGCCATTGCCTCGGTTTGCGTGCCCGTGTGCACGCATTTCGAGGCACTTCATTTTCATTCATCGGCCTCTTATGTGAGTGTGGATGAGGCTCTCTCATGTTAGTATAAGTCAATGTTGCATTCTATATGCCGTTTTAGCCATTGCATTGCATATGCCATTGCCTCGGTTTACGTGCCCGTGCGCACGCATTTCGAGGCACTTCATTTTCTTCCATTGGCCACTGTTTTGGGCCTAACTAGAGCTGCCTAATTCATGTTTAAGACCATCCTTTGCTTATTTGCATGCTCACCTTGCATGTTTGCTTGTATCGGCATGTTGCATCCTTAGCTCGTATGCCTAAGTTGCATTGCATCTTGCATGCATCACCTTGCCTCTTGGAGATGAGTATGATAGAGGTTAGGCCTCCTTGTGTGTTTATTTGGCTTGCATGCATTTTGAAATTGAAGTTGCACACTTGATTCTTTGGACCATCATGCATGGAAATGCGTGATTGGTGGTCCGAGAATCGGGGCACATCCTCCTTTGAGTCATTAACATGATAAGGAATGTGATTGGTGCATACATGCCTTGAAATGTGCTGCCATGCCTTGTTTTGCCCTCTGTTGCTGTGAGTTGCAGGTCCTGCAGACTTTCTTTGCCGACCGGCAGTGTAAGGTGCCGGCCGGCAACCTTTTCTCTGCCGACAGCTTCAATTTTGTGCCGATGGACACATACCACTGCCGGTGGCAATTCTACTCAGCCGGTGGCACTCCCCAGTGTCCAGGGATGCAACCCTGAGGTTTTGACAGCCTCCAGAGGAGCAGAGGAAAGAAAACAGAGGCAGCTTGCGCATGGCGGCGCATTTCCCGAGGCGTTTACTGCTTTTCTTAGTCTATTTTAATTTGTTAATTAAATTAGGCAATTTGTAATATTTAATTAGCTTGCGTAGTTAATTAATTTGTAATATTTATTCGGTCCCTCCGAGTGAGGGTAAATCTGTAATAAGTGTGTGTGGGTGGTGTGTATGTCTTCCAACCTCACTTCTTTCTTCCCTTTTATTTACCTGCTTATGATGGTAGATTAGGGCACGTTTAATTTAGCATACCCTATGCTATGCATGTGTGCATCCATGCATTTGTATTGCATGCATTAGGCTCGGTACATCACGCTAACTGCATCAATACTTCAATTCCCCAAACTGAATACGTGATAATTGTGCATTTTCACATGACATGTTTAGGTTAGCCGAGCCTATCTAATTGCATCCTGTATGTGCTGCATTAGTCAATTTGACATGAACTAGGACATGCATGTTTGCTAACTAGTTTACTGTTTTGGCACGGAGTACTAGGTAAGCTTTTATGCTTTAGCATATCGCATGCGTGTGAATGTTGCCATGATAGCATGATTACCATGAGGCTAGCTGCTTATGTGATATGACTGCTTGAATGCCTGTGGATGGAGGTTGAATTACCTAAATTGGAATAATGCATTAAAACTGTGAGTTTTAAGCCCACTAGATAGTGGCAAAACCATCTTTTCCAAAAGCCCACTTGAAGGTGGCAAAACCTGCATTTTAGCCTACTTGCGAGTAGCAAACCATTTTCAAAACAAACATGAAATGTTTTGTTCCAATTTGGACGATTTGGTCTATACTTGTTTGCTGCGCGCATAACATAGTAATTCTAGGCTAACAATTGGTTTAAGAAGACATAAAGTTTTCAAAAACGGATATCACGGTTAGTAGAGGCCGGTCTTCGGACCGGGCGAAAGGGGGTGCTCATAGCTGACCTTCCCCGATCGTACCCAAGCTCCCGAGCCGAGACAACTCCGGTGATGACGGACATGTGGCCTTCGGCACCGAGTCAGGGTTTCCTAAATTCTCCCATTTTAAAATATTTAGGTGGCGACTCTGTATCTGGCAAAGCAGTCCATGTTTGGCACTACTTTTTCAAAAATCTGTTTCTCAAAACGATTTTCCAGATTTGGACTCTTTGGTTCAAGATTAAGAACCGCGACACAAATCGAGTCCGAACTGTAGCACGAGGCCCACGCGGGCGCGTCTACACTATAGGATTCCTGAGTTTACTTTGTTTATAGGGGAAGAGAGACAGTCAACTATAGAACATGTAGGCAGGTTTATTCTTTAGTGTGGAGAACCTAGTTATGATGATAATTTAAAACTAAAACTTTTTCCTCATTCTTTGTCAAAAGTGGCATTTACATGGTTTATTAACTTGCCAGAAAATTCTATCCATACTTGGCAAGAGATGGAGAGTTAGTTTCATGCCCAGTTCTTTAGAACCGAGCCTGAAGTGACAATCATGGATTTGTCAAAATTTAAACAAAGGCAAGGAGAGAGTGCAGAACAGTACATCGACAGGTTTAAAAAGGCAAAAAATAGATGTCATGTGTACATGCCTGAAATAGAAGTTATAAGGTTAGCTCATAATGGTTTAGACTTTGAGCTTAGGAAAAAGTTTGAAGGCATGATGTTTAGAGACCTGTTTGAGTTATCTTTAGGGGCAACTAGTTATGAGGCCATTCACATAGAGGAGCAGTAGAGAAATGCAGCCTCTTTAGGAACTTATTACCAAGAGGTTGAATTTGATATTGATATCGACATAGATGTTGCTCAAGTAATAGGTAAAAAAACCTGTGGTTTGTGAAACATTAAGGAAAGCTGACAAACCTGTAAGTATACGAGTAACACAGCCAGCCAAAAAGAATGTGGCTGTCACATAGGCAGTATTCTTTTGATTTATCAAAAGCAAATGCACTATTTGATGAATTATTAGCAAATAAATTTTTAACTTTGACTCCAGGCCGCAACATTTCCAAAGAAAGGGATACGGTTGGCAAGGAGTATTGTAAGTGGCATAATTCTTTCAGGCATTCCACTAATAATTGTGTCACATTTCACAATTGTGTACAGGATTTGATTCAGAAGGGAATGTTGAAGTATGCTGAAAAAGATAAAGGGGTCATGGCAGTTGATGATGATCCATTTCGCAACATTGTGGAAATCAATGATAGCAACTGATTTTTAGTCGAATGATTAGAAGAAGAAAACAAAAAATCCAAGAGTTCTCTTGGTAGAGCTAGAGAAACTTCACAAGGAGAGAATCAAGAAAATGGCAAATGAAACAAAAGGGAAAAGAGTTCAGGAAGAATCTAGTGAGAGGTTCATTTCTTTCAGGTGTGGTACTAATAAAGAAAAGGCTAAGGCCATTGTGATTAATGGAATTCAAAAAATTAGAAAGGATGTTGGCCTGAGATTTAACACTATAGGTAGTGGTGATTTGTAGATTTTTGATAATGATTGCCTATTCTATGATGGGACAGATCCAAGAATATTTGGTCCTGCAGAGAACTATGGCAAGGATGATGCTATATTTTTATTCCAAGGAGCTCCTGTTCATCCATATTTTGGTGAATCAAGCAATGTAAGGGCTATGCTCAAACAACATAAGGGTGCTAAGCCCTATGGAAATCCAATGGCCGTGACTAGGCCATGCAATGGCCAACAATAGCAGTCTAGTTCATTACATAGTGGTCATCAACAGGTTGGAAGGCCATATGGAGGGCAACAACAGTTTGTAAGACCATTTGGAGGATTTCAACAGCAACATCATGGCCCAAGAATGAGGCCAGAAATGCAATCAGTTCAACCAAGGATGGTGAAGCCTCCAATACCATCTCATTTGGGGTGGCAAGGAGTGTCTCACCCAAAGTTCCTAATGAGTGGTTGGAAACAAATGGGAGAAACAAGAACTCAAAAAAGAAGAGAACAAAGGAGATTCCATGCTATGATGTCTACAGCTGTAGGTGATAGGCCAGCTGGAAGGAAAGATCTAGTATGGACCAGAGATGGATTGGTTCCTACTGCTGGAGGAAAGGAATGGAAGGGTTCAACTTCTAGAGCCCATCCAGTTCAACTAGTTCAGCCAGTTTAGCTTCTGAAAAGGAAGATGGAGCCAGAAAAGGTAGATGACAGACCTATTGGAAAGCTCTCTGAGAAGGCATTGCTGAGGCAGAAATTAAAAGAATTGGAGAAAGATATAATGTCTAATGAAGATGATAGTATTGTGAAAGATGTGGCAAAGAAGGATGATCATGATCAAGAAATGGTCAGTGATAGCATGAATATTAATGAGGAGGTTAAAGAAGATGAAGTCAAGACAGACAGTTCTGATGGTGATTTTGGAGAAAAGTTAGTTGCTATTCCTTTTGGTTCTTTACCTCCATCCAAGGAGTGCAACATGATTATGGCCATCCCTCAGAGGTTTCAGGCCAAGCCAAACCAGTCAAATGAAATGGCAGGAGATGTTGAAGGTCTGACTGAACCAGCAGTTCAGATAGCAGTGGTTGAGATACAAACCAAGCCACTAAAGTCAATTGAGGTGATTAGGTTTGTCGATCAAGAGAAAGCTGTGCTACAAAAACCAGTGGATAAGCTCATCTGGCATCTAAGACCTTTATATGTCAGAGCTTACTTAGAGGGAGTGCCAGTAGAAAAGGTGTTGGTTGATAATGGAGCCATTGTCAACATTCTTCCTTCTAGGACACTGAAAGCTATTGGAAAATCTGTTGATGATTTGCTTCCTACTGATGTGAACATAAGTAATTTTGCTGGTGGATCATCTGAAACCAAAGAAGTGGTGGCTTTACAACTTCAGGTTGGCTCCAGGTCAATGGGAACAACTTTCTTTGTAATAGACTCCACCTCTAACTACAATGTGCTACTAGGTACAGATTGGATACACCTTAATGGTTGTGTACCCTCTTCTTTGCACCAAGCATTGATTTTCTTAACCAATGGTGGTAAAGAAGGGATGGAAGTTTACTGGGCAGATACAAATCCCTTTGTTGCTGATGTTAATAACATAGAAGTTGTGCTATATGATGAGGATTTGGGTCCAGTTGTAATTGATGAAGAAGAGGTTAAGTCTTAGGGAAAAGGGTTGACAAATGAAGAGTTCAAGGCCTTCATTGAGGAAGGTTTTAAGCAGATAGGCTAGGAATTGGCCAAGCCAAGCCTGATGTAGAAGTAGAAAAGGCCTATGATAGAGGAGGTTGTTGAACAAGAAGAGTAATGCAAGTATAAGTGACAGAAAAAGACAAGCTAGATGAGACAACTAATGTAATTAGATCTACTTTTTCTAGGCTTTTTCATTTCTTCTTAGAGAGTAGATTTAGCCCTAAGTGTATGCCCAATTGTTATTAGGCAGAATGTGTTATCGACAGTAGCCCTCTGAGTTATAAAACGGTGCAACTGGAGCATCTAAAGGTTCCTTCTGCCAAGCTTGATGACCTCAAAGCAGATGTGCATGACCCTTTAGATGAATATAACTTAGGGAGTGAGGCCTGTAAGAAGCCCATCTATGTAAATACTAAACTATCTGATGAATGTAAAAGCAAACTAGTTGGTTTGCTTTCTGAGTATGTGGTTTGCTTTGCATGGACTTATGAAGAAATTCCTGGATTAGATAGAACACTAGTAGAGCATAGACTCCCATTTAAAGGAAATTTCCTTCCCCATAAACAGCCTCCAAGAAGGATAACTAATGAAATCACCCTATTGGTTAAGTAGGAAATTGAAAGATTATTCAAAGCAGGTTTTATTAGAATAACCAGGTATGTAGAGTGGCTGTCTAATATTGTCCCTATGATGAAGAAAAATGGCAAATTAAGAGTGTGCATAGACTTTAGAAATCTAAATCTAGCAACTTCTAAGGATGAATACCCTATGCCAGTGGTTGACTTGTTAGTGGATTTAGTAGCCAAAAGTAGGATTTTGTCCTTTATGGATGGTCATGCTAAGTATAACCAAATTTTTATTAACCGAAAAGATACACATAAAATAGCCTTCAGATGTCCTGGTGCTTTAGGGACATTTGAATGGGTAGTCATGCCTTTTGGATTAAAGAATGCAGGGCAATGAATTTTATTTTCCATGATTTGATTGGAAAATATTTAGAAGTCTACATAGATGATGTAGCCATCAAGTCTGACAGTTTTGATGAGCATTTGGAACATTTGCAGCAGACATTTCAAAGGATGAGAACTTACAAACTCAAAATGAACCCTTTAAAATGCGCATTTGGGATATCTGCTGGAAAGTATTGGGCTTGTTAGTGCACCACAAAGGGATAGAAGTGGATGCCAACAAAGCCAAAGCAATAGCAATTCTAGAGGCAAAACCCCCAGTCAACAAGAAAGAATTACAAAGTTTTCTTGAAAAAGTAAATTTTTTAAGAAGATTCATAGCCACTTTAGCTAAGAAGACTTTAGCATTTTCCCCTTTCATAAAAATCAAGTCAGATCATGAATTTAAGTGAGAAGCATGCCATCAAGAGGCTTTTAATTTACTCAAAAAGTACTTGGCAAACCCTCCAGTGCTTATACCCCCAATGGCAAACATACCTTTGAAATTGTATATCTCAGCTTCAGACTTGTTGATTGGTTATTTTTTGGTTCAAGAAAATAGTATGGGGCATGAACAAGCCATTTACTGCTTAAGTAGAAGATTAAATGATGCTAAAACTAGGTACAACTCTGTCGAGAAGCTTTGTTTAGCACTTTATTTTGCAGCCATTAAAATAAGGCATTATATGCTGCCCATAGAAGTGTTTGTGATAGTGCAAACAAATGTTATTAAATACATGCTATCTAAACCAATCTTGAGGGAAAGACAGGATAAGTGGATTTTAGCATTGATTGAATATTGTCTCAAGTATGTGCCACAAAAAGCAGTCAAAGGGCAAGCTTTGGCTGATTTTCTGACAGAACACCCATGTACCTCTGTCGATTTGGATTTATATGAAATCAATACGATAGAGAATGAACCTTGGAAGTTGATTTTTGATGGTTCAAAGACAGATGAAAGAGTTGGAGCAGGTATCGTGTTGATTGCACCAAATAAGTAAATATACTAGTTTGCATATCAGTTGGAAGCACAACATATTAATCAAGCTGAGTATGAAGCTCTAATAATTGGCCTAGAGTTGACCATAGAGTTCAAAATAAAAAAAAGTCTTCAAGTTTTTGGGTATTCGCAGTTGGTCATTAAGCAAGTCATGGGAGAATTCAAGTGTGTAAGTGGTGCACTGGAGGAGTATCTGACTGAGGTCAAATAGTTAATCAGCTTCTTTGATCATGTCATCTTTACACACAGATATAGATTAGAAAATAAATAGGCCAATGAGATGGCTCAGGCAGCTTCTGGTTTAAAAATACCTAAGGGAGCTCAAGAAAGGGTGATTCGAATTAAGAGAAGAAACTTTTATGCACTTAAGAGTAGGTGTAGAAATTTCTTGCCTATTTTTACTTTGGATGTAACAGAGGAAGATTGGAGATTCCCTTTAATAAAATACCTGTCGAATCCTAGTGAAGAGAGTAACAGGCAGGCGAGATATCAAGCCCTAAATTATGTTGTCATGGGAGATGACTTATTTAGGAAGGCTCATGATGGTTTGACTTTGCTTTGTATTGGTAAGTTAGACCAGATAAAAGCTATGGCTGAAGCACATGAAGGAATTTGTGGGGCCCATCAGGCTGGTGATAAAATGAGATGGTTGATTAACAGGTATGGTTATTTTTGGCCATCCATCAAAAAAGATTGCATAATGTATGCGAAAGGATGTCAAAATTGCCAGAAGCATGACAGTATTCAAAGGGTACTAGCCACAAACCTTTATTCATTTGTAAAGCCTTGGCCTTTTAGAGGATGGGCAATGGATTTAATTGGGCAAATTTTCCCAACATCTTCAAAAACACGTTCTTATTTACTGGTAGCCACTGATTATTTTACCAAATGGGTAGAAGCAGTACTCTTAAAAGTGGTGACACAGATCCAAGTTATTGAATTTTTAAAAAAGAATGTGATTCATAGGTTTGGTTTACCCCAATCCATTACTGTCGATCAAGGCACAATGTTCAATAGGGATGAGATTAAGAAGTTTACCATAGAATATGGCATTCAGATATTAAACTCCTCACCCTATTATGCTCAAGCAAATGGACAAGCGGAGGCAACAAACAACATTGTTAAAAACACTTCAGAAAGGATGATTGAAGATAATCCTAGGGATTGGCATAATCTCTTGTCAGAAGTGCTTTGGGCTTATAGAACTTCCAAAATAAATAGTACAGGCACAACCCAATATGAATTAGTTTATGGGCATGATGCAGTATTACCTTTGGAAATGACAGTGAGGTCCAATCGACTGGCCAGACATTTGGATATTCCTATGGATGAATATGCAGAAGCCTTGTCGATTGAGTTACAAGATGTAGACACCCCATTTTTGATCGTCCTCGAGACTCGGTTATGCTTGCAGGTACATCCAGCCATTAGCTCGATTGCTCGTTAGGTATTCGACTTTCGCGGCAGAACGTCACAGGTTTGAGCTTTCCAAACCCTGTATCCTTTCTGCCTTATTCTTGGACCATGACTTGGTCCTTTCAGAATGATTTTCTTGGTGCACTACCGGCCATGGTCTGGCACTGCCGGTCATGCCTTTGTTGCTGCCGGCCACTGATGAAGCCTGTCGGCCATCAGTGAGCCACTGCCGGCCATCACTGATGGCCGGCAAATCCCCTGTCTCAGCTGGTTTCACTCCAGATCTTTTGAGCCAGCTAGAATCCTTTCATCTCCCCTCTATACACATGTATGGAGGGATGAAGCTCTTGCCAAGCTTCTTGAAGAAGCTTTGCATTGTTTTCCCTCTATATAAGGAGAGGCCCTCTCTCCTTAGAAGAGGTTCAGCTATTTTAGAAGAGTTATAGCTCTCTCTATATATATTTCTCACTCTCTCTCTATATTGTTGTCTCTCTATATTTCTTACTCTCTCTCTATATTGTTGTGGTTTAGTCCTTTTTCGTGCACTTTTACACTACAACACATAAAGATACACCACCACCATTGGACTGAGGTTCTTGGAAAGGTTACTTGAGCTCTGAAAGTGAGTTTTTGGTCCCTGAGGTTGCTGGTCTCGAAGTTGGTCTTCAAGGGTGAGCTTCATCCCCATTTTAGCAGTTTTTTGTATCTCATTTTGGCCATTCTTGCATATTGTTTTAGGCCTTTCTTTCAACTGAAACAAGTCTTGTATTTAAGTGCTTTTGGTAGTTGTTTAAGGTCTTTGTGCTGTTGAGGGTCTTCAACCCTCTTATTTTCCTTGTTTAGCCTTGTTTTGAGCCATGCCTTAAGGCCTTCGAGCTAGCCTTGGTTTGGCCTTCTAACCACTGAAATCCAGTGGATTTTCAGTGGTAGGCATGTGGTTTTGGGGCCTCAAATCAGAGGGGGTGACCCCCTCTCTTTTGGTTTTTGTTTGCTTGTATTTTTGGCCTTCCAAAGGAGCATGCCTCTCCGTATTTTTGAGGCTTGGTTCAGGCCCTTTTTTGTGACTTTTAGGACCTTCCTTGGCTCTGTCCATGGCTGGTTTGGTCACTTTTTGCATGCATCTTGTATGTGTAGTGTAATCCCATTGGTAGCTCATCAAAGTAGCATGTTTGCCTAGCTTGTGTTGAGTCCATTTCAGTAGGTTTTTGGTGATGTTTTACCATGCCTTAGATCTTTTTTGGGTTGGTTTTGTCACTCCATGCATGTATGATACACTTGTAGTGTTAATCTCATAAACTAGTCTTGTATGCTCCTTGCTTTAGCATGTCATCTTAGCTTATTTTGAGTTCATTTGAGCATGTTTTTGGTGATGTTTTGCTATGTCATGACTCTTTCCATAGCTGGTTTGGTCATCCTTTGCATGCTCCATATACTTGTAGAACAAATCTTGCTTACTAGCTTTATGTGCATGATGTTTTGACTCATCATCCTAGCATATTTTGGCTTTGCTCCAGCATGATTTTATTCTTGTTTTGGGCTGTCCTAGGACTGTTTTGGGCTGCCATGGCCATATCACTTATGTTTTGTATAGCTATAGTGTAAATGCTTAGGCTAGCCTTGGGTTTTGAGGCCCCTACCATGCCATACATGTGATGTTTGCATGCTGTGACATCATTTCAAATGTTATTTCAGTCCATGAAATGTGGTCATACACTTGCATTCGACATGCTTTGAATGCCTTGAAGAGTTTGTGCTTTATGCCTCAAGAATGAACTTTTGTGCATGCCATTAAGCCTAAGACTTTGGCTCATCATTTCAGTGCATTTTTGGTCTTGTTATACCATGATGTAACTCTATTTTATGTTGCCTATGTCATGCCATGTTTGGTTTCAATAGGTGTAGTGTAATGCCTCTTTGTAGTCTTGCATGCCTCATGCCTTTCGGACTTTTGTTCAGGCTTGTGTTGGCTAGCTTCGAGCTTGTTTTTTGTCTTGTTTGGACCTGCCTTGGGACTGTTTTTGGTCCCCTTAGTCCTTCGGGGCTTGCCTTGTATGGCCATGGCTTAAGTCCCTTTGTTAGCTTTGAGTTTTGAGCCTCTTAACATGCTTTACTTGCATCGTTTAGTTGATTTGACATCAATTTGCATGCGATTTCAGAGCTTACCTCATTGCCATATTATCATGATTGTCGCTCCTCGCTTATGTTTAGAGAGTCGTGTTTTGTGCCTTAAGCTTGGGCTAATGTGCATGCATGTTTGCATAGTCCTTTGAGCTTCTATCTTAACATGTTTTCCCATTGTTTTGGGCATGGTGCACCTCTGTCTTGGGCCGGTTCGAGTGTTTGAGCATTGTGATGCATGCTTATGGTGTTATCCTCTTTGCTAGCATTGGCATTCTTGGCCCCTTTAACATGTTATGCATGATAGCTTGCATGTTTAGGGTAGTACATTTCATACCAAGATCACATGTTGTTGCATGCATTGGTACATAGTTGCATATTTGTTGCATGCCATGTTGTTACCCTTGTTGCATTGCATTGTACATGCATGCATTACATTGTACTTAGAACCTTATGATCGCCTTGCTTTGAGCATGCCATCTAGTTCTTAGCATTGAGCATTAAGTATGCCATATAGTTGCATTGCATGTTTGCCATGCTTGTGTTGCATTGTTGTTTGGATTAAGTGTTAATCCGAGCACGAGGAACGACGGGCGTTTCATACTTCAAGTGATGAAACGTGTCTCAATTCTCGGTCGCCGACGCTCTTGATTATCCATGATAGAGTTCTAGGCATTTATGTGTTTTTTATGTGCATTCATTTCATATTGATTTGCACATGTTGGATCTTTGGCCATCATGCATCAGGATGCGTGATTGATGGTCTTGGATCCGATTATGCCTCTCCCTTTATGTTTCGAGGTGATATGGGGTGGCATAGTGCGTACATACCCTTGGGAGACCCTCTCTTTCCTCTATTTTGTGCTTTGTTGCAACTTGGTGTCACAGCACACCAGTGGCCGGCACCCTCTCATCATTGGTAGTCCTTCATCATTGGCCGACAGTGTGCATTGTTGGTCGACAGTGGGGTCGGCAGAGGCTCCTCATGGTTGGCAGGCCACTGGTGCATTCCCCAACAGTGTTTTGGTAAGTTTCAGCAACAAGCACTGGAAGACACCTTGCCAGCAAAGCCTCAAGAGAGCAACCGGAAGGTGTTTCGAGGTAAGGAGCCGAATGCAAGCATGCATACTCTCCTTCTTCAAACAGAGCTGGAACGACATTATTTACTGTTTTGCTTACTTGTTAGTTAGCGTTTGTTCAATTGTAGTTAATTAATTTGTTAATTAATTAAGTTTTGTAATTATTAGTTGTAGCTAGTTATTCATTTTCGGTTATGTAATAATTAATTAGCTTGTTAGTTAGTTAATTAGTTGGCTTGTATTATTCATTCGGACCCTCCGTCGAGAGGGCCAATTTTGTAATAAGTGTGTGTGAGTGTGTGAATGTCTTCCAACCCCACGTCTTTCTCCCTTTTACTTACTTGCTTTTGTTGGTTAGTTTTAGGTCATTCTTCAATTAGCATCCTTATGCTCTGCATGTTTGATCCATCCATCTAACTAGCATACTTATGTTTACATGTTTGCATTCATTCATCTACATTGCATGCACCGGGCTCGACGTATCATACTAACTGCATCGTATTTCAATTCCAAGTTGAATACATGTATCAATTATTGCATCTCATATGTCATATTAGAATAGCCGAGCCTATTTCTAGTTGCATTTTGCGTGTATTGCATTAGCCATCTTAACATGAATTAGGATCATGCATTGATTACTAACTAGTTTCTGTTTTGGCTCGGAGTACACTGGAAGTGTTTATGCTTTAGCATCCTTGCATGTGTGTTATTGATTACCATGAAAGCATGCTTGCCATATGGCTATTTGCTTATTTGATATAACTGCCTGAATGCCTGTGGGTGAAGGTTGGATTTCTTGAATTGGAACAATTCATTGAAATCCGCGTTTTAGCCTACTTACGAGTAGCAAACTTCAAACCATTTCCAAACAAACGGATATGCGATGCTTTGTTCCAAATTAGGCGATCTAGTCTATACTTGTGTGTTGTGCGCATCACAAAGTAATTCTAGCTAATTAACCGGAATAAGAACACATGTGTTTTCAAAAACAAAATATCATGTTTAGTACAGGTCGATCTTTGATCGGGCGAGCGGGGGTGCTCATAGATGACCTTCCCCAATCGTACCCAAGTTCCCGAGCTGAGGCAACTTTGGTGATGATGGACGCGTGGCCTTAGGCACGAGTTAGAATTTCCTAAATTCCCCCAAAATAAAATATTTAGGTGGCGGCTCTGTATCTGGTAAAGTAGTCCATGTTTGGCACTTCTTTACAAAAATCAGTTTTCCAAAACGATTTGCCAGATTTGGACTCTTTGGTGATTTATCAATCTCACATCACACATTGTGAGATCGGATTAAGAACCGTGACAATTTGAGTCCGAACTGTAGCATGAGGCCATCTAAGGCGCGCTTACACAAGACTTAGAGGAAAAGAGGATTCTGGCCTTTAATCACTTGATAGCTTAGAAAAAGAAAGTTGAGAGAAGTTACAACAACAAAGTGAAAAGTAAAGTGTTTTCTGAAGGAGAGTTAGTTTGGAAAACCATATTACCAATTGGCCTAAAAAGTCCAGAATATGGCAAGTGGTCTCCAAACTAGGAAGGCCCAAAGAAGATACATAAAATCCTTAGAGGAGGAGCTTACCATCTTGTTTCTTTGGAAGATGAGCCACACAGAAGGGTCATTAATGGAGTGTACCTTAAAAAATATTATCCAACTACGTGGGAATGCATGAATAAGCTATAGGAAAACATGATAGATTTTCCATTAAGAAATTGTGCCAAAGAGTACAATCCCAAAAAGTACAAATCAAAGTAATTACATTTGGTTTAGTCTTTTTGAAAATACATTGAAAGCCTACTGCAGGCTTGAAGGGCAGTTTGATGTCCAATTTTATTCTACCTATGTCTGGCTTGAGCTTGCTTTATGGCAAGTGGGCCACCTTCTGCTTAAATGAGAAGTATTGGAAGTTGTAGAGAAAGGCTAGCTTGTTCTTGTTTAGCAATAGCTCTTTGAGCACTCACATGAGCCAGTTGAGCTTCTAGTTGAACTTCTTCTACTAAGAAAAGAGCAATATGAGCATTGAGGGCTTAAGATATGGTAGCAGCCTTAGTCAAGGCATCAATTGATTTTTTCATTTGATGCACTTGGGTTTCAACAGTTTTTGGCTCAGCATGAAATTAAGTGATTGCCACTAAATGTTGTGGAAGTTCTGAGACAAAGGTTTGGAAAGCTTGCACTTGATCTGGGGTCAAAGATTTGAGGCATCAAAGGTGCAATGGCTCGCAGACAGTCAGTCAAAATTATGGCTTGAGAAAGAGCTAAACTATCCAGGGGCTGGCCAAGTATTTCAAAGAATTGGTTTACCAATTTCTGCTCCTCATCAGATAGTTGCTTTAATCTTTCTTTAACAATTAGATTGGCAACAGTTTGTTGAACAACAGAGATGCCCAAGAGTAAGTCTTGGAGAGGAGTAACTCTAGGTTGCTGCATTAAAGAGTTTAAGTCAGTGATTAATTCAAACTATGGAAAATAGACTACTTGAAAATATGTTACCTCTATTGAAGGAGTAATAGAAGTCTCAGTGTTAGGCAAGTTGGAAGTGGCCACAGTTGCCCTTATTTCAACTGGGTCTGATAAGGGTGTATTTACTGGTAAAGGTGGATGGAATGAAGATACTGGGATAGAGGTAGTTGGGAAGTGAACAGATGGTGTAAGCACCTCATGAGGGGTTCTCGTGTCACTTGAAGTTGACTCATTAGCCAATACCTCAGTATTAGCTTTGTCAATCTCATTCTTTTGGTTGCGAAGTGAAATATGATTGTCCTGAGGAATGTTATCATTTTGTTCAGAGACAAGGTCATGGATAGGAAAACTTCTGTCGACAGCAGCTATATGGTTGTCAGGATTATCAGTTAAATCAATTGGGTTTTCCTTGACATAACCAGAGTCAATTGGAGTCTCTTTGGCATGGTCAGGGGCTTTTGATTCTTCTGAGGAAAAGGCTACACCAGGAAAATTGATGATCTCATTTGTTTCATAGGATAGTCCTCTAAGAGGAAAGGCCATTAAGTCCTCTAGGGCTACCCCCTGAGGAATATCAGCCAAAAGTTGTGCCAATTCAGGGGCCAGTTCTCTTAGGCCTATCCTCTCTAAGCCAAATTTCTCTGGGCCAGTTTGTTCTTCTAGAATGCTAGTCTGTTCTTCCTGAGTAAACTAGGGATGGGGATTCAAATGCCCTGAGTTTGTTGGAGGAGAATGCATTTTGGTCTGGTCTTCAGGCATAGAAGGGGGATTGATTTGAGTTTCAGATAGCTTTTCATGCTCAGGCATAGAAGAGGGTAGAATGGTATGAGTCTCAACTAAGCTCTCAGGAGCAGAAAGAGATGCAACTGGAGAGAGAGTCTTCTCCTCTTGTATGATTTAAAGTATGTCTGAAAGAAAAGAAGGAGATTGGAATAAGGTATCAATACAATTAAACATAATGCATATTGATTCAATAAAAGTTTAAATGAAAGCTATACCGTTTTTAGAAGAGAAGAAGAGCTGCTAGAAGAAGAGGATGTTGGTGTAGCAGGAACTGTGATTTGAGAAGGAACTGGTTGTTCTTGCCTTCTTTTTAACCTCCTCTCAAGGGCAGCACTATCCTCAACATCATCCTCTAATTCCTCTAATTGGGGCTGAGAAGATAGAAGTTCTTGGAGTTCTTCTTGCTTACTCTTGGTCCTCTTCTCAATCTCTATACCTTGGTTATAAGGTATGAATCCTTCACAACTAGTGGTGTTTAAAGGATTGCCCTTGGGTTTCCTTGGTGGGTTCATTGGAGCTTTGCCTTTGTCCCTAAGAGCTGGATCAGCCTGGGCAGGCATCTTTATAGCCAAAGGAGCAAAATGGCTAAGTGAGTATCAACATAAACTCAGAAGTAAATAGTGTGCATAAAGAAAGAAAAGGGGAAGTAGAATTACCAATGATCATCTCTACTCCTCTCCTATTGTCTGGATGCACATTCCAAAGACAAGCTTGAAGATCTTTCTCAAAAATCAAATCACTCATCAAAGACCACCATTCAGTGAACCTTGTGGCGGTGTAGGAAGTAGTCTGACAGTAGTAAAAACTGAATTGATCTAATAGATTTTGATTTTCAACCAGCAAGTCTTTCATTTCTTGAGAGATTTTAAATTCAATTCTAGATCCAACTTGCTCATGGATGGTAGGATGCAAGTAAGGACAGGGGACAATTTAATATAGTCCCATTTGCCTAGCCCATTGGAAATGATTATAGCTTTCGAAACTACAATTAGAAAGTTTACTGGTAAAGATGGATCCACCCACTAGAATGTATCTGGGAGTGAGGACTTAAGCTCAGAAATCTGTTTTTGTTTGTCTCCAAGTGTCACTTAATGTTTGAGGGACAACATTGACATATGCTAATTTAGTGGAATTGAAATGAAAAGAATGGAAGTGGATGAAAAGTTGAGAGTCTCTATCGACAGGCAATTCAAAAAGAGTAGGGGACACCTTAGTGAATGAGTTGGATGAAACTGGTCAAAAAGATAAAAAAAATTCAGCATAACTTTCACAGGGAAAGAAGTAAGGGGTTTGAGTGGTAGGTCTAATTTTAGGGAAATAAGCATAAAGCTAGGCCTAAAAAAGCCAAAAAGGACCTCTACAGTTATGATCTATCTCTTTATCAACTAAAGAGAAAATACCCCTGTATAGTGTGCCCAAAAGAAAAGGGGCAAAGGCCAATTGTGTGCCTTCTTGGATACAAGTGGCAAGAGCCAAGTACTCTTTGGTGATTTTTAGGCCTGGAACACACAGAAAGTGTTGAGAGAGCCACAATAAGTAAAAGGTAGCTCTTTCTTCTTTAGTGGGTTCATCAGAAAATTTTTGGTATTAAGTTTGGAATTTCCCATAACTAAGGTCAATATCAAGTGGGACTACTGATTGGGGAGTTAAGAGGGAACTTATATGTTGGCCAATAATAGGAAGGCCAGTCAAATGTACAACATCAACGATAGTAGGAGAAATCATACCAAACTTTAAAATGAAGGAATTGCAGGATAGAGACCAAAAACAGGCTGCGGCGTCAATAGCCCATTTGTCCATGTCTAGGGCTAAGGTCGACAATTGAATGGCATCATAGATGCCAAGAGTTCTCCAAAGGTCAATATCGTATATCATTATGAGATGAACCCATAGTCTCCAATTAGGGTTTGGTTTCTACCATGAACGTAAGGGGTTAGGGATCGAATGCCACTGATTCTAGGCTAGTTTCACTTTTTTGAAAAGCATCACTTCAGTATCTGCAATGGGATAATGAAGGGTAAGTTCACCGGGGATTTTAGCAAAAAAGGTTAGACCTAATTCCTCTTGGGCAGAGGTTTTGTTGCGAGGGATAATGCAACTATCAAAAATATGTTGGCGAAGTAGCTGCTGGAATTTAGGTGGAAAACGTTGCACATGTGGCGTTTCTGTTTGTTTTTTCCCCTTGGTTTGAGCTCGTTTAGGTGCCATTAGGAAGAGCAAACAGGGTTTCAAAGCAGAAAAATTTGAAAAGGCGAAGAACAGGGTAAAGCAGAGGGAATGACAGTAATGAAGTGATGATTTAAATTTTGACGGTCAAATAGTTTATGGTAGACCCTCCTGATTGAGTTTGGGCTTGTCAATTGGGCTTAACGGTTGGCCTTTTTGAATTCGTGTTTTAGGTCAGTATTATCAACTGGGTGCTATTATACGTATTTGGGCTTTAATACGTGGGTTTGTTTTTATAAGCCCAAATTAATTACCCAAACATATAAGTGTCCAAAGCTTATTTTATCCTTTTTTTTTAAGGGTATTCATTCAAAAAAAAAAAACTTTTTGTCTTGAATAAGGGGGCATTATTGGCACTAAAATTTATTTTCTCCATTGAATAAACATAACAAATACAGAGGGCTGATCCAAGGGATGCTAGGAGTGAAAACCATAAGTTTACAATAGGAGGCGAACCCCGGAATGCAGAGCAAGTGGCAGTTGAAGCCATTTAAAGAGTAGATGTGGCAGACGCAGTGTTCTTCTGTCAATTCATCTGGTAATATAGTAGGATGTGGCCAAACGTGGTCCATGAGTCAAGCCATAAAGTTAGGCACGTCAGTGATGTAAGGCACGTGGTTCATTTGCAAAGAAAGAGGAGGCTGCAATAGAGAGGCATTTGCAAACGGTTATCGAGATCATGGGCAGTTGTGCAAGAAGTGGGGGCAACTTGCTCCACGGTGGGACACGTATCAGCAGAGAAGTAGCAGGGCCAGTAGCATAAAAGCTGGGAATTCGAAGGAGAAATGATCAATCTAACTCACAACCCATGTGGAATTAGGAGAAATTTAATGTAGTTAGCAATAGCTTCTGTATTTAGGAGTAGTCTCTTTATATTTAAGCCTCGATAGCCAAATTTTCCTACGTCGATTGTCATGCACATTGAACTTGTAATTTAATTCTTGTAATTAAGTGACAAGTTTACTTGTTCTTCAATCGATTTTCAGTTTATTCGCATTTGTTTCTTTGCATTACAACCTCCGAAGAAGTCCTTGAATCTGTCAAGGCATAGGACACCAACCATAATTGCTTGATCTGTTGTTTGTTTGTGAAATTTTGGTTCCTCTGTCGAATCTTCTCTGTTGATGATTTGACCCAAACCAGATTTTTGCTAACAACTGGCCAGCCAAATTTACATCTTATAGAATAACTACGCAATATTAAGGTTCGTAGGGCGCAATGGTATTAAACCATAGGTTTGCTTAATTGATCATTTTTTCTTTACTTATTTTTTATTTTAGTAAATTTTTAATTTTTTTTTTTTTTAAAAAAATCTTTCTAGATTCAATTCGAAGATATGAATTGAAAAATTAAAAGTTTTCAAGTTTTCAAAAATTCAAAAAAATTAGTACGCTTTTTTTGTTTTTTTTATTTTATTTTAAATTTTTTGATTTTGCTTACATAAAATAGACCGAAAAAATAAAAAAAAATTTAACATAGTTTAACAAAAAAAAAAATCACTAAAAATAAGCATAAAAACAAAAAATCACTAAAAATAAAAATAAAAATAAAAAAGAAAAAGAAAAAAGAGACGATTTTTTAGGTATTCCTAAACACGGTTGATCTCATTGCGTTGTAGTAGCTTTCATACGTGTCTCCTCTCTCTATTTTCACTCTCCAAAAACCTCACTCTTTTCGGCGATTCTCATCTCTCATCTTCGAGATTGTCCGACTTTATTTCTATTGACAACCTAACACCGGGAAGCCTTGGAGGGCAAGAACAAGTTCGTGGCAGTTGAATTTGATTCACAATTTGCACAACTAGGATTTTGATTCGTGATAAGATTTTTGAATTGACAACTATGATACAATATGACGGGGACTACTGATGCACTTGTTGAAGCAAGAATAGCTAACGCCAATGTTATCAATGGAATCTTAGTTATTTTTCTGTTTTCTGATTATTACATTTCCAATCTTCAGCTGGTCTTAATTTTCTATGCTTTCAATCATGTGGAAGAAAAGGCATGGGGAGTCATGCAAATTCTCTTTTCAAGCCAAATGGGCAGTCATGTGTTTCAAGCAAACTATCAGTGCTTAATCAAAGTGAGATGTAAGCTTTATCTTTCATGCATTGTTGTCCCAATTTTTTTTTTTTTTGGGTTATGAATATGAAGATTTTATAGTTGACAATGCTAATTGTTCTTTATGTTGGAATTTTTGATTTTTATAGGCTTATTTTGGGTCAACTTTGAGCCTAAATTTGAGTGGGGCCCACAAGTCTTTTGAGGTGGATCCAAAGAGGTGACGTGTTTCTTGCCGCATGGCAAGTCACACAGTGAAGACGGTTCGTAAAAACCATTTACGAGTGAATGGGAAGTTGACGTCATTTTCGGGTTCGTGAAATGAACAATTAAAGAAGTAAAATGTGGGTTTCCTTGAATTGGTTATTCCACATTAGAAACTTAAGAGAGCTTATGTGTGTGTATAAATTCTAGGTAGCAACACTTGGGTTGGGCCCCAAGGGGCACCTCATGTTTGTAGAAGGGAGAAGTTAGGGACAATGTGAACCTTGGCTCAAACCACCACATGCGTGTACGCGCCGCCGCTGCCGTCTGACCTGGTGGCCATATCGAGCGCGGGTGTGGGTTGTGGGTTGGGTTGATTGTAACATTAATTTTTTGGACAAATATTTGAATTTTTTCAAATTCTTGCTGGAAAATTATTTGAATTTCTTAAATGAAATTAATTTAAATTTTGCGCCAATTTTTTCTGTCCAAATAGAGCCCTTCTCAGTCCAATTTCCAACAGGTTCAAACAGGTTGAACCGGACAAATTTTATTCCAGCAGGCAGATTCAAACAGTTTAGACCTGTTCAGTTTAAACTGTATCTGTTTAGAATAGATTGCGTCTGTTCAATTCAAAATCTTATATGTCCGAACAAGTACCACTTGTCTATAAATACCTGGACCATTCCAGCAGATTTCCAAATCCAAAAATTCATTTGTTGCATTATTGTTCCAACAGAATTGTTCCAGATTTTGCTCTTTGCATTATCTATTCTTCATATTATTTTTAGGAAATATTTGAGAGTATAAGAACACAAGTTTTGTACGTCGTACAAATTGTTTGGAGAGCTACTACAATTTGTGAAGATCATTGTATCCTGCGAGATAGACGCCTTTTATTCGTAAGCACCGAAGTAGGGCGAATCTGTCTTAAGGACAGAGTGTCACACACTCGACTTGATCTTTTAAATATTTATTCGATTTAGTAAAATAAATTCTGTAAGTAATTTATTTTTATTTGTTTGATTTGTTTCGAGTTATTTATTTTACACAGAAGATTGTTCGTACAATCTTAAGACATATTCAAATTATTCTGTTTATACATAATTTTTCGTTTTGTTTCCTTTTCTTCTTTTCTTTTTCTTACAGAAATTATTTTCTGTGGTTTTACAAAGAAATATTCTGGTTGGAAAAACAAATAGGAGTAATATACTATTGGACAAATAGTAGTAATATATTGTTTATTTTCTTTAACTAGTAGTAATATACTAGTGTCATTAACAATTCATAATATTTATTTGTGAAGCTTGTCAGAAATTAATTTTGATTTTAAGAAATAATTTCTAAGTTTTCATTAATTAAAATTCTGTTTTCAGTATTTTAATTTTTGAAGTGTTACAGAAATATTTTTCTATGTGGAATTAATTTGTTTAAATAATTTTTTATTTGCAAAAATTGAAAATAAAAGTTACAATTCTTGTTTATTTTATTTTACAGAATTTAAAATTCTGTGTTTATGGTTTAATTTTCTGTGCAATATAAAATTCTAATTATAATTTTGTTTTATAATTTAGAATTCATAGCTACTGAAACTGGCCAAATTAATGCTCAAACAAATACTAGTGTGGTGGCTGTAATTGCTTCAATCCCTCCTCCTGTTGTGATCATGCCAGTAAATCACGGTGAAAAGCTAGAGAAGTTCTTAGGAACTGATTTTAAAAGATGGCAGCAGAAAATGATGTTCTATCTTACTACTCTGAACCTGGCTCATTTCCTCTGTGAAAATGCTTTTGCGCTGGAAGAGGATGAAACCGACTAGCAAGTAGTTGTTGCGGTCGATGCCTGCAAACATGCTGATTTCCTTTAACAGAATTACATCTTGAACA
The DNA here is from genome assembly GCF_055761805.1 of Camellia sinensis. Taxonomy (NCBI): domain Eukaryota; kingdom Viridiplantae; phylum Streptophyta; class Magnoliopsida; order Ericales; family Theaceae; genus Camellia; species Camellia sinensis. Next base: position 25,135,953 of record NC_138966.1, read on the forward strand.
AACTTGACAACATAGTATATAACGTCTACAGTCCTATCAAGACGGCAAAGGAACTTTGGGAGTCTTTGGAGAAAAAATACAAGACAGAAGATGTTGGCTCGAAGAAATTCATAGTAGGCAAATTTATGGACTTTGTGATGGTTGATTCTAAGACTGTGATCAACCAAGTTCAAAATCTCCAACTCATTCTACATGACATTCATGCAGAAGGCATGTCTCTTAATGAATCCTTCCAAGTTACTGCCTTAATTGAAAAATTACTACAAGGCTAGAAGCAATTCAAGAACTACCTCAAACACAAGTGCAAAGAAATGACTTTAGAGAAATTGATTGTGCGTTTGAGGATTGAGGAGGACAACTGCATTTTCTGAGAAGCGGGCCGGTAATCATCCAATGGAGTCCAAGGAAAATGTGGTGGAACATATTCCAAAAGCAAAGAAACGAAAGTCTTCTGGAGAAAGTTCCGCATAAGACTCTAAAGGAGGGGAAACTAAAAAGTAAAAGTTCAATGGCAAATGTTGCATCTGTGACAAAAAGGGACGTCAGGCCAAAGATTGTCGTAGCAAGCGCAAAGGTAAAGGAAGATCAAGCAAGAAGCTTGCTCAAGCCAATATGACCGAGGTGGACAAAATTTCCAATGGTGTAGATGACATAAATCTTTCTGCAGTTGTTTTCGAGGCAAACCTTGTCGGAAATCCTAAAGAATGGTGGGTGGACACTGGTGCTACTCGCCTCATCTATGCCGACAAAAAGATGTTCACATCTTATTCTATAGTGGACAACGATGAACAACTTTTTATGGACAACTCCTCAACTTCCAAAGTTGAAGGACAATGAAAGATTATTTTGAAGATGACATCTAGAAAGGAACTCACTCTTAACAATGTGCTGCATGTACCAGACATTCGCATGAACCTTGTTTCCGGATCTTTGTTGAGTAAAAATGGATTTAGGCTAGTTTTTGAAAATGACAAGTTTGTACTTACCAAAAACGGGATATATGTAGGAAAATGTTACATGTTTGATGGCCTTTTCAAAATGAATGTAATGACTGTTGTACCCTCTGTTATTAATAAAAATACATCTTCTTCTTACTTACTTGAGTCATCAAATTTGTGGCATGGTAGACTAGGACATGTTAATTATGGATCTTTGCGTAGATTAATTAATATGGAATGTTTACCTAAATTTGACATTAATTTAAATCATAAATGTGAAATTTGTGTTCAGGCAAAATTAACTAAAACTCCTTTTCATTCAATTAAATGAAGTACGGAGCCACTTGAATTAATTCATAGTGACATTTGTGATTTTAAATCAATTCAAACTAAAGGTGGGAAAAAAATATTTTATTACTTTCATAGATGAATATACTAGATATAGTTATGTTTATTTAATTCGAACCAAGGATGAAGATTTGGAAACTTTCATTCAATATAAGAATGAAGTTGAAAATCAACTTGGTAAGAAAATTAAAAAACTTAGAAGTGATAGAGGTAGTGAATATAAATCATCTTTTGATGAATTTTGTAAAGAACATGGAATAATTCATCAAACCACCGCTCCTTACTCCCCTCAGCAAAATGGAATTGCTAAAAGGAAAAATAGGACTTTAAAAGAAATGATGAATGCCATGTTAATAAGTTCTGGATTACCTCAAAACTTGTGGGGGGGGGGGGAAGTAATATTTTCTGCTAATTATATACTTAATAAAGTACATCAAAAGAAAGTAAATCAAACACTTTATGAAATGTGGCATGAGAGAGTACCATCCTACAAACACTTAAAAGTGTGGGGGTGTTTGGCTAAAGTGGCTATTCTTAGTTCTAAAAAGACTAAGATAGGTCCTAAAACTATTGATTGCATTTTCATTGATTATGCCAAAAATATTAGTGCATATCGGTTTTTGATTCATAAATCAGAACATTCCGAAATGCATGTAAACACTATTATTGAATTTCGGAATGCATCATTCTTTGAAAATGTATTCCAAACAAGATTGGACAAAAGAGTAGTACAAATAAAAGATCTTATGATGCTATTACTAGTCATGATCAAGAACAAGAGCAAGAGATAGATCAAAATGAGGAAGAAGAACCTAGGTGTAGTAAACGTGTTAGAACCTCAAAATCTTTTGGTCTAGATTTTCTAATTTTTTTGTTAGAAAATGGGCCTTTAACTTTCAAAGAAGCTATGTCCAGTCCTGAAGCTCCTTTATGGAAAGAAGCTGTAAACAGCGAAATTGAATCCATCTTACAAAATCACACTTGGGAATTAGTGGACTTACCACCAGGTTGTAAACCTCTTGGGTACAAGTGGATTTTCAAAAGGAAAATGAAAGCGGATGGATCAATTGACAAATACAAGGCAAGACTTGTGGTCAAAGGATATAGATAAAAAGAAGGTCTTGACTACTTTGACACATACTCACCAGTTACTAGAATAACATCTATTAGAATGCTAATTGCCATTGCATCTCTGTACAATCTAGAAATTCATCAAATGGATGTGAAAACCGCTTTCTTAAATAGTGAGTTAGATGAAAAAATTTACACGGAACAACCAGAAGGATTTTCTGTTCCAAGAAAAGAAAAGAAAGTATGTAAATTGGTTAAATCATTATATGGTTTAAAATAAGCGCCAAAGCAATGGCATGAGAAATTTGACAAAGCAATGATGTCAAATGGATTCAAAATTAATGAATATGACAAATGTGTTTCTATTAAAAACACTAACAACGGTTATGTTATAGTATGTCTTTATGTGGATGATATACTCATCATTGGTAGTAATAATGACATGACTAAAACTACTAAGAAAATATTGAATAAACATTTTGACATGAAGGACATGGGGATTGCTGATGTAATACTTGGTATAAAAATTACCAAAACATCAGAAGGTTATGCTTTGTCATAATCTCATTACATTAAGAAAATACTTGACAAATTCAACAAAGATGATGATCATCTTGCTAGAACACCTGTGGATGTTAATTTGTTTCTTTCTAAGAATGTACAGGAAAGTATTTCTCAATTAGAGTATGCCCAAATTATTGGAAGCTTAATGTACTTGATAAACTGCACTCGCTCAGATATAGCCTATGCAGTAAGTAAATTAAGTAGATATACGAGTAATCTAAGAGTGGAACATTGGAAAGAAATTATAAGGGTTCTAAGATATCTCCGATTTACTTGTAACATTGGGCTGAATTATACTAAATATCCAACAGTACTTGAAGGATACTGTGATGCAAACTGGATATCGGATACTAGAGACTCAAAGTCCACCAGTGGGTATGTCTTTACTCTTGGTGGGGCAACTGTATCTTAGAAATCTTTTAGACAGACTTGCATTAGTAGGTCTACTATGGAATCAAAATTCGTAGCTTTAGATAAAGCTGGGGAAGAGACAGAATGGCTTCGCCACTTCCTTGAAGATATTCCAATATGGCTAAAACCGGTGCCTGCTATATGCATACATTGTGATAGTCAATCAGCAATTGGTAGAGCACATAGTCATATGTATAACGGTAAGTCACGACACATTCGTCCTCGACATAACACCGTGAGACAACTACTCTTTAATGGAATTATTTCCATTGAATATGTGAAATCTAAACACAACATAGTGGATCTACTAACCAAAGGATTAGCAAGAGAGTTAGTTGAGAATTCATCAAGGGGAATGGGACTTAAGCCTATTAAATAAGAGTTACACAATGGAAACCGAACCTAGTTGACTGGAAATCCCAAGATCTAGGTTCAAAGAGACAACCAAGTTGTGTATAACTCATAAGGATCACTGGAGAGTCAAAACTCCTACCCATTTCTATGATGAAATAGTGATGTCTGCAGCGTTTTAGGTTAAGTAATACTTTTAATGATTCTTATATTTAGGTATACCTAGTGGAGTATGACAGGATACTGTTCATAAGAATCACCTATATGAATGTGAACTGGGCAGGTTCTATGAGATTTGTGAAGGGCTACAATTCTCTAGAGCACTCATGAAAGATTAGGTTGTTTAGGGCCAAAATGAATACAATAGTGAGAACTAAATTGTATCTAGTAATATACTGTGTGAGTTCTATTGTCTTGGTTTACACAAATGGCTAAACAGTTCAAAACATCATGTTCACTGGTTAGCTAGTAAATCTGATAGTGTCTCACAAGGGAAAGTTCAAAGCCAAAAGCTACCAATCCTTTACTGAATATTTTCAATATTTGTACTCTCTGTAATTAGATCATGTTGTTGTATTTTCTCTCCGTCAAATTCCATTCATGTAGGGGATTGTTGGAATTTTTGGTTTTTATAAGCTTATTTTGGGCAAACTTTGAGCCCAAATTTGAGCGAGGCTCACACGTCTTTTGGGGTGGGTCCGAAGAGGTGACGTGTTTCTTGCCGTATGGCAAGTCACACGGTGAAGACGGTTCGTAAAAACCATTTTATGAGTGGATGGAAAGTTGACGTCGTTTTCGGGTTCGTGGAATGGACAATTAAAGAAGTAAAATGTGGGTTTCCGTGAATTGGTTATTCCACATTGGAAACTTAAGAGAACTTATGTGTGTATATAAGTTCTAGGTAGCATCACTTGGGTTGGGCCCCAAGAGTCACCCCAAGTTTGCAGAAAGGAGGAGTTATGGACAATGTGGACCTTGGCTTAAACCACCAAACACGCGCGCTTGCCGCCACTGTCGCCGTCCGTCCGACCGGCCGTACTGGGCGCGGGTGTGGGTTAAATCGGTTTTAACATTAATTTTTTGGACAAAATTTATTTGAATTTTTTCAAATTCTTGCGGGAAAATTATTGAATTTCTTAAACGAAATTAATTTAAATTTTGCGCCAATTCTGTCCAAGCAGAGCCCTTCCAGTCCAATTTCCAGCAGGTTCAAACAGGTTGAATCAGATAGATTTATTTCCAGCAGATAGATTCAAACAGTTCAGACCTGTTCGGTTTAAACTATATTTGTTCAGAATAGATTGCATCTTTTTAATTCAAAATATTATATGTCCGAACAGGTACCACTTGCTTATAAATACCTAGACCATTCTAGCAGATTCTAGATCCGAAAATTCATCTGTTGCATTATTGTTCCAGCAGAATTGTTTCAGATTTTGCTCTTTGCATTATCTATTCTTCATATTATTTTTAGGAGAAATATTTGAGAGTATAAGAACACAGGTTTTGTTCACCATACAAATTGTTTGGAGTGCTACTACAATTTGTGAAGATCATTGTATCTTAGGAGATAGACGCCTTTTATCCATAAGTACTGAAGCAGAGCAAATCTTTCTTAAAGACAAAGTATCACACACTCGACTTGATCTTTTAAATATTTATTCAGTTTGGTAAAATAAATTCTATAAGTAATTTATTTTTATTTGTTTAATTTGTTTCGAATTATTTATTTTACACAGAAGATTGTTCCTACACTTTATGGCTATGATATTTATTCTAGCTTTTTGGATTTGATCTACACTAACTAAATTGAGCAACTTGTGTGAAACATACTTATGCTTGTTTTTATATTGTGAATTGGATTACATTTTGAATTTATACCTATTCTAAGATAATCAAATGCAAATTGTTGTATAATTGCCATATTGTATGCCATTTCTTTGTTTTTATTTGTTTCTCTTTTGCGAAATACAAAATATTTAAGGGGATATAGGACTCATGGAAATGAAAATATTCTATTTGTTTCATATAGCTTTCTAGATGACTTCTCTTTCTTGTATTATTTAGATGGATTCTCTATTTATGCATTTGTGGGATCCTTTCTGTAATTATCTTGAAATAACATTTCAGTTCTGCTGTCATTCGTGATTATTTCTTAATCTCTCCTTATGAGCTTATGTTTTCCTTCACTTCGTGTTTTATTTTGTTCTATTTTGCCTTTGGTATTATTTGTCGTCATCTTCTTCTTCTTTTTTAAATCTTTCCTTGGATACAATTTGGTACAAATGGTGGCTTCATGTTGTTGTTGCCTCATTGATGAGTGTTCATGTGACCATTCATCATTTTCATCAGCAATCACTCATCTATAGCTTGAATACGTAACTGTCAATTTTTCATTTTTGATTAGATTTTATTATTCCAAAAATGTGTTCATGTATGATGTATACAACCAAGATTGTGTGCTTAGGATTACCATTTATCCCTTTTAAAATTATCATTTTGTTGTTTATTTTCCTTGGAATTGCATGTCCAGATAGTTCCTGCTTGAACATTGAACTAGGATTGACAACCCTAACCTAAGTGAATGAAGTCCACAGGTGAGCAGTGTACCATACCCCCCCCCCCCCCCCCATCTTTGACCTATGCATATTTCATACCAAATAAGACCTTTCATGAAGAACACAAGATTTACGTAGTTTATGCCAAAATGTAGGTTTATATCCACAACTACTTCCAAAGTTGAAAGAGATTACCTGAGATAGTCATCTTTTCTTTAACTAGTAAATACATAGAAATTAGGGCAACATGTCACAATTGTTGAAATGCAACAAATACCCTTACTTCAAAATTCATTTGAGTGGTTAGTGTTCAGTACTTATCAAGATCCACACTAGTTCCAATATTTTCAAAGTTGAAAATATTTTCTATCCTAATAAGTTTGTTTTCCATAAAAAATAGAAAAGCAACACCCAATTAATTTATATTAAATGAGTTTTTGAGAGGAGTTAGATTAGATATATAACCACATTACGGTTTTCTGTTGATATTTCTTTTCTATCGTACCAAACGTCAAGACATGAATATATATATATATTATAAACTACGGTAACAAAGACATGTACAATTGGGCTGGATCTTCTATCCCAATATTGTGTCTACTATGAACATTAATTTCCATCCTAATGCCGTGTTATAAAATTCACCCAATTTTTTCACTGTCACTGTTTCAACTGACTTTTTATTTATTTATTTATATTTTTAATTGTTCACATTTTAAGATGAATAATTTTCACACGTGTCTTTTTAGAGTTATTGTATATATATGCGTAAAGCATTTTATTTAAAATAAAAATAAAAATAAAAGACGTTTGGGGGTTATGTTAGCAAATTTTGTCTTATTGTACACGACAAGTGATAATAGAAGTCTAATTGATCACATTACACTTTTAGTAATCATAAATTTGTTCCTAAAAAATTGATTGTTGTAGTGGTAAGAAAATTTTGATGAGAAACTTGTTTATGTGTAACATTACTTCACTAAAATACATTTTTCTCTCTTTTTAAACATCTCAATTTCATTTTCTCATTTTCTTTTCATTTCAATCGCTCTCATTTGAACTAAAGCATGTTTATTTTTTTGTTGATCAAGGTCACTTCCAAGGTCCTCCAAGTGGTGGCGTCATGCTACTTATGGTTGCCTTATCGATAGAGTGTTCATGTGATCGTTCATCATCTTCATTAGCAACCATTAAATTATTGCTTACATAAATAACTGTCACTTCTTCTTTACTTTGACTATATTATATATCAACTATGTGTCCATGTGAGATGTTCCAACTAAGATTGTGTGGTGGTTGGAGAATATACCATTGTGACAGTTTTGTATTTACTAACCTCATAATATTTTGTTGGCAGTCCTTATTTAAGATTTTATTATGAGTATATATGGTGTGGCAAAATATTTGCGAAAGCCAAAATTTAGTATTAGACTTGTTTGACATCCTCTTCATAAGCCACTCAAGCTTAATACTTCAAAAGTTACTGCGCTATTTATTATCAATTAATTCTGAGTTAGATATTTTAACGGAGTATCAAAATTGAATCTTGAATTGTCTCTAGTGGGTCAAGTCTTTGATCAAGTCTAGTCTCTCACCTCTTATTTCTTAATCACTTTCACATCACCTTCACAAGCTACTCAAACTTGGTCTAAGTACTCTAGAGGTTACTTCACTCATTTTTTTTCACCCGTGCGTGAGTGATATCCTACTTGGAGAGTTTTTTGTATTATTATGGTCTTTTTTTTTTTGTCAATTAAGTTAAAAATTAATTTATTGGCTTTTTATTTTTTCCAGTCACATCACCTCTTATTTGCTTTTTTAGACATGTACAATTTATTTTTTATTTTTTATTTTTTTGGGGACAGAAAACCATACTATATTAATTAAACCTTGAGTACACCTTTGGTTAGATCATGAGTTGGTTTAATTACATCTCTTCCTACTTTACTAATACAAATATAATGTAGGAGATCAACCCAAGTTGAGTTGGCTACAGAGATTCTGGCCATGTGAAGGAAAGTAGCAGCCAGCTACATGGTGGGGAAGCCATGTGAGTTGGCCATGAGGCCATGAAGCAATCTGGAAAGCCACCGAAATGGGCTGACAGCCAGCTCATTTCAAAGGGTGCCTCTTGCCTTTGTAATCTCTATATATAGAGAAGCTAAGGAGAGTTGAATAAAGGGCATCATAGCAAATCAGAGAGTGTGAGAGAGTGTGTTATATAGAGAGACAGTGAGTTGAGAGTGTGTAGTCTCCTCCATTTGTTGATATATAACAACATCGCTCCCGTGGACGTAGGCCGGTTTGCCGAACCACGTTAAAAGTCTTGTGTTTTTACTTGTGAGTGTCCCCTGGTGTGCCCAAGATCCGCAACAATTGGTATCAGAGCCCGGGTGGAGAAAAATCGAGTTTTTTCCGAAAGTGTCCAGATTTCGAAGTGGTCGAAATCCACTTTTGAGCATACCAGTAGGAAGGTCAGGAGGAGAGGAGTCCAAAACTTCAAACCACAGGCCAACCGGAGGTCTAACGCGCCGCCACGCGCCACCTGAAGATCGGGAGTGAAGGCCACTTGCACCCACGCGCCCCACGCGCCGACGAAGGAAGAAGACGAGTGGGGGGGCGCGTGAAGCTGACGTCAGGCTGACGTCATCCTGAGCCGAGCCGAGCCGTCGAGCCGTTGACCGCGCCGCTGACCAGGCCGAGCCGCGCCGGAGCCGCGCCGCCAACCAAGCCGGGCCGCTGAGCCGCCGTTGACCGCGCCCCTGCGCCGTTGACCGAGCCGCTGACTGCACCGTTGACCAGCCGATCCGGAGGAATTATCCGGTGCTTCTCAGGCGCACCAGATTCAGCAGATTTGAACCGTTGAAACTGTTTTGGCTAGATCTAGGCCATTCGGAGTCCGTTTTTGGCGATCCAATAGTGAGTTCCAACTATTTGGAGTATTCCGGACACATCCGTACGGTTAGTTTTTGAATCGGAGGCATTCAAACTCTTTTGGCTAGATCTAGGCCATTTGGAGTCCGTTTTTTGGCGATCCAATAGTGCGTTCCAACTATTTGAAATATTCCGGACCCATCCGTACGGTCAGATTCTTAAATCGGAATTTCTTTAAAAAGGGAAGAAATTTACAATGGCAGGAAAAGGCGCAAGTTTCATGATTGAGCCTTTTAATGGCAGTAATGACTTTACCCTGTGGCAGCAAAGGGTGAAAAACATTTTAACACGAGAAGGTCTGGTGAAAGCTCTTCTCAAAAAGTCCAACAAACCGGAAGACATGAAGGATGACAAGTGGGAGAAGTTGAGGGAATTGGCAAACAGTACAATTCAGTTGTATCTCGGGAACAACACACTCCGGGAAGTCATCAGTGAAGTAGATCCGGCGGAGCTATGGGCAAAGTTAGAGATGAGGTACAAGTCAAAGTCTTTGACAAACCGGTTATCTCTGAAGAGGCAGCTATATACACTTAGAATGCCAGAAGGTGCGAACCTCACAGAACATCTGGACGAGTTCAATAGGATCACAATGGAATTGGACACCATTGGAGACAAGACCCAGGAGGAAGATAGGGCTATGATCTTGCTGGTCTCTCTACCTGCATCATATGAGCATCTCAGGACAACTCTATTGTACGGGAAGGATGCTCTTGGACTGGATGAGGTGATTGCTACGCTCATTTCTCATGAGTCGATGAAGAAACAGGAAGATAGCAGTAGCAAACACCCAGAAGGAAATGCCATGGTTGCCTCAGAAAATGAGCAAGGCAGAGGTAGGTCCAATGATAGACGGGGTAGATCCAAATCAAGAGGACGTTCGCAATCAAGGTCAGGCATCAGGAGAAAGTGTTATTACTGTGATCAGGAGGATCACCTCATAAAAGACTGTGCAAAGCTCAAGGAGGACAAGGCACACAAGGAACAGGCGAGCTCATCAAATGTCGCTGCTGCAGTAAATGCTAAGGATGAGTATGCATTTACAGTTTCGTCGAGTATGACGAAACTTGACTGGATCTTAGATTCCGGAACCACATATCATATATGCATGGATAAGAAACTTTTTTCTACCTACCAAGCCAAGGATGGAGGTATTGTTCGAGTGGCTAACAACACTGTGAGTAAGATTGTTGGCATGGAAACAGTACGGCTGAGAATGGAAGATGGAAAAATTTTCACGTTGGATGGAGTCCGACACGTGCCAAGACTGAAGAAGAATCTAATTTCCTTAAGTATGCTAGACATGAAGGGTTATAGCTTCACATCTAGCAAAGGAAATCTCAAAGTCATCCATGGAGATACGGTGATGCTACATGGACGACTGGAGGGGAATCTGTACAGGCTTGTGGAGAAGGTTGTGACAGACGGAGCTACTGTCACTTACCGGGCAAGACGTACAAGACATGCACAGAAGAGACATAGGGCCCAGCAGACATGGCAACCAAAGTGTACAAGAACGCATGGAGGCAGTTCGGAAGTGCACAAGACGGAGCCATTGCGGCCAATTTTAAAGACAGCTCAGAGCAAAGAGACCAAGACAACAAAGCATGTCCCAGGGAAGAAAGTTTCTTTTGCTCCTGAATTAGAGACATATTGGGATCTCTCCAAGACTGGATGGAAGGGAGAGATGCCATCTCAAAGAGTTGCAAAGTAAGCTTTGCATGGCACCCCAGTGAGGGGTGCCGGGCACTCCAGGCAGGGGGTGCTATTATGGATCACCTCATATGGGTTGAGGGGGTGATTTTTAGGAGATCAACCCAAGTTGAGTTGGCTACAGAGATTCTGGCCATGTGAAGGAAAGTAGCAGCCAGCTACATGGTGGGGAAGCCATGTGAGTTGGCCATGAGGCCATGAGGCCATGAGGCCATGAAGCAATCTGGAAAGCCACCGAAATGGGCTGGCAGCCAGCTCATTTCAAAGGGTGCCTCTTGCCTTTGTAATCTCTATATATAGAGAAGCTAAGGAGAGTTGAATAAAGGGCATCATAGCAAATCAGAGAGTGTGAGAGAGTGTGTTATATAGAGAGACAGTGAGTTGAGAGTGTGTAATCTCCTCCATTTGTTGATATATAACAACATCGCTCCCGTGGACGTAGGCCGGTTTGCCGAACCACGTTAAAAGTCTTGTGTTTTTGCTTGTGAGTGTCCCCTGGTGTGCCCAAGATCCGCAACATATAATACAAACGTTTGACATAAAATAAAATATCTTCTACAATTGTTGCAGTTTGCCATTCTATGTTGAGGCCTTTTGTATTGAGCATGCGCACCAGCACTTGGCAATCCGTTTGAACGTTAATGTGTTTTATCGCATTGTGTATCGCCCATTTAATTGCTTTCAAATATGTTGTCGCTTCCGCCACCAATGGAGTTTGTCGTGACTTCTTCACTAGTGCTGCTTGGTTGACTTTTTGGTTTGTGTGATTCAACCAAATCCACGCGATCCCCGCATTTTGCTGGGAAGATGTCCAGGGGAAGTAAGGATGCTGCTGCGTGGGTTGCGCTGCAGCGGTTGTTGTGCGGCACAATGGGCTCATTTCATAATTCATTTTGATAATTTGAACTATTCACATTTTAGAACACATCAAGTAAAATATGCCTGCAAAAAATCACGGCTCCGTTTGGTGGAGTTTTCAAAATCTAGTTCCACACTCACTTTTGAGTGTGGTGTTTGTTTAGGATTTTCAAATCATAATTCTACACTCATTTCTCAAAACTCAATTCAAAACATAATCATTACTTTTCAAAACTCATAACCAAACACATAATTCAAAACTCTTTTCAAAACTCCATTCAAATCAATATTTTAAAAATATTTTAATTTTGTTAAGATTTTAAATATTTTAATATTTAAATATGTTACAATTTTTTTAATTTTTTAATTTTCTTAATTTTTTGAATATTTTTAAATATTACGATTTTAATTTTTTAAATTTTAAAATATTTTATAAAAATAAATTCAAACTCTATTTTATAAAAATATTTTTAAATATTTTAATTTTTTTGTTATGTATTTGGTTACGATTTGAGTGTAGAGTTGTGAAAGTAGTATGGAGTTTCGAGTTATGTGTTTGGTTATGACTTTTAAAAATAATTTTTTAATTGAGTTTTGTTTTATGTGTTTGGTTACGATTTGAGTGTAGAGTTGTTTTTAAATTTAAAATATTAAAATTTTAAATTATTTTAATTTTTAAAATATTTAAATTATTTAAATTTTTACGATTTAAAATTTTTGAATATTTATTTTAATTTTTTACTTATTAAATTTTTTAGATTATTTAAATTATTTAAATATTTATGATTCAAATTTTTTGAATATTTATTTTGAAAAAAAATTATTTCCTTTGTAGTATTTTCAATTAAAAAATTGATTAATGTTATTTTTTGTTAATAATAAATTTTTTTAATTGAATTTTAAAAAGAGTTTGGTTATGAGTGTTGATCAAAATTTTCAATAATGTGAAAGTAATGTGTTTTGTTATGAGTTATAACAATTTGAATTAAGTTTTGAAAACTCTTTTCAAAACTCATAACCAAACAAATTTTCTTACTTCACATGTCAAATCAAACTTTCAAAACTCAATTCTACACTCAATTCCACACTTTATTCAAAAACCATAACCAAACAAATTTTCTACACTCAAATTATAATTCTAAAACACACAAACTCAAAATACAACTCATATTCTCAAATCATAATTACAAAGCTCTACCAAACGGAGCCCAAGATAATCTGATATCGTGTACCAATTCATCCATTCATATTTGTATTAATTTTAATACTTTAAATTACAATTATTATTTATTTTTGTAGATATAAATGTGAGTAGATGAATGGGTAAACGATATCCGATTAACTTAGGCTCTGTTTGTTTGAGTTTTGGAACTTTAGTTCTAGTATAATGTTCTCACGTAGTGTTTGTTTGTAACTTTCAAAAATTAATTATGCGCTCACTTTTGAAAACTCGGCCGAATGCGGGAAAATTTGAACTAACCGGTCGTCCAGCCAGTTGACTAGAACAGTGCAAATATATATATATATATATATATATTTTTTTTTGCAATTGACACATGTTAATTTTTATATATTCAACCAAAAATATTTTCTGAATTTTTTAAATTTTGTTTATGAGCTTTAACAGAATTTTGAGCCATGTGTTTGGTTATGAATTGTAAGTTTTTGTATCAAATATCATATGTCACATCAAAAATTCTCCACGCAATTCAAAACTTTTTTCAAAACTCATTCACCAAACAAATTTTTCACACTCTAACCATTATTCTAAAACTCACAAACTCAAAATACAACTCTTATTCTCAAATCATATTTAGAAAGTTCTACCTGGATTTTTTGCGGACATATTTTACTTGATATATTCGAAAATATGAACAGTTTGAATTATCAAAATAGGCCCTAAAATGGGTCCATTTTACTGCACAGCAGCCGCTGTTGCGCAGCCCGTGCAACAACATCCCCACATCCATGTCGAGGATCCGTCAATGATATCCATTCTCGCTTCCCGGTACCTGCAAATCCCGCAAAACACATGCACTACATTTTCCCCTACTTCTAACTCCTTTTCAGTGTTCATAGGTGTTTTATTATGTTTGTTATTAATAACCATTATTGACAGGTTCTTTGCTTCCTCAACTGTGTGTTCAATAGATGGAACACATTCATTGAACACCACATTATTCCTATGTATCCAAATGGCCCAGAGAATTGCTACAGATTGGATGATAATGTCATCATCCTTTTACTTGTTCCACCCATTCTTTGAACCATTGAAAGAAAGCCACCGGTGTTCCACTACTAAAATCAAGTCTTCGATTGGTGGTTCTCGATAATTGCGGCCCACATGGGATTGATTTCGGTCATTAACTTTTAGGCTCGGTTTCGATGTAATATATTTTATACAATTTTTTTAAAAAAAATTAATTTATATAGAAAAAATATTTTATTTTTATTTTTTGGCATTTAGTTGATATTTGAAATAAAAATATTTTATTATTTAAAAAAGAAATTTTGATTCAATAAAGTGTTATTTATGACTTTTTAATGAGTTAAGATATTTTTTTGAAAAGGCTAAATGTGTTGAAAATGTAGAGAGTGAGAGTAAACTTTGTAAAAATTGATTTAAGGAATTTTAAATGGTAAGTCATTTTTGCAAAAATAATATAAAAATATTTTTCTTAAAAAATGTTTTACTTATTTTTTGTTCAACCAAACAACGGAAAATGTATTTTACGTATAAACAAATGGAGACTTAGTGCTTTTAATGGAATATTAGAAAAATTACTTTTTTTTAAAAAAAAAAAAAGTACTATTTGTCCCTAATAATGAAATAAAATTTTTATTTTATCAATTGAAATTTTAATCTTTTGATTTTTTTTTTCCAATCTAAATCATATGTTAATTTTTGTTAAATAAACTTGATTAAAAAAATAGTATTTTAATCATTAAATTTAATGGAAAGAAATATTTTAGACATTTTATGTACACCTGTATAAATTGAATGACTAAAATACTCTTTTTTTTTCCATCAATTTTACTGAACAAAAATAAGCAAATGGTGTAAATTAAAAACAAATCAAAATATTATAATTTAAATTGACAATATGAAAAACTTAGAGTTTATCTTATTATAATGGTCAAACTTTTTTAATAATTTCTTCTAGATTATTTATATAAAAATTGAAGTTGATCAAATTGATCATAATTCAAATAATGATAAAGTATAAAATTAATATAATTAAAAGGACACAAGTGGATTTTGAAAGAATAATTTGCAAGAAAAAATAAAATTTTCTGAATAATGATTGCTTCCAAAACTGCTATAAATCGAACTCACAGACACACTACAATTTGATGGTGCATTCGGCTCCATCCTATTGCGATAAAAAAATATTAGAGATTTTTAAAAAATTATCAAAATTTTTATCAAATGTCTCACATATAGGTATGAGACCCACATGAGATCCAAATTATGTGAACCTTATACCCATGTGACATATTTAATAAAATTTTTAATAGAATTTTTAAAATTTCTAACATTACTCTATTGCAATTGCGTCTCGATCAACATTCATTACGATTGCTACCTTGATGAAATAATCAACATCCAATTCTCGATCAAATCAGAGGGCATACCTAAAATTTTTTAATAATACTATATGCATCAATTAGTGTACTAACTAATATACTAATTGATGATGTGACAAAATTTAAGAGGTTGATAATTATAATTTATATAATGAATGGGGTCAATAATAATATCATAACTATTGTTGTACACTAATTAGTACATTAATTTCCATCCTATTGCCGTATTGTAACCAGGGCCGGCCCTGAGATTTGTGGGGCCTAAGGCAAACTATGAAAATGGAGCCCCTCTAATATATATTTTTTTTAATAAAAAATTTATGCATAAAATGATAAGCATCCACAAATTTTTTATTTAAGTACACTTGAACTATACTTCCTAGGAAACATGGTTATAATCACAAACACTTCAATCCACAAATCACAAACACTTCAAATCAATCCACAAATCATAAACACTTCAATCCACAAATCACAATCCACTGATTTGGGAGTAAATAAATTATAAAACAACAATTTAATGAAACAAAATTAGGGCAAAAAATTATTCAATTAAAACTTCAATCCACAAATCACAATCCACTGATCTGAAAGCAAATAAATTATAAAAAAATAATTTAATGAAACAAAATTAGGGCAAAAAAATTATTCAATTAAAACTGATAAATACCTAGGTAAAAAAATTAGGGCTAAATTATTTATTTCACTAAAATCTAATGGATAAAGAAGGTAAAAAAAATTAGGACAAATTTATTATTCCATTAATTGATAGAGAAAGAATATAGAAAAAAAAATAGGGCAACTTTATTTAATAAAATCTGATACTGAGAGAGAGGACTTACCATGAGAGAGAGTGTGTGTGAGAGAGAGTGAATGGCCGAAGGAGTATGTGAAAGAGAGAGACAGAGTGAGTCGCTCACAATGTTGTGCTTTGCGTCTGCCTTCAACTTGGTGTACATACTTCTGTCTTCATTTCATCACTTCGTTAAAGAGAGAGATTGAAAGCAGAAGCACACTAGCAATGCACTGAAGTGATGTTGTATATTGTATCTATGGTTTAGGTTGGGCTCAAACACATTTTCTGTTTTTATTTTTTTATTTTTGTTATATATTTTCATTTTAATAAATATGGGTCAAACACATTTATAAATAAATATGGGCTAAATTATACATGGGCCCAACAAAACATTTTGGGACCCTTTAAATTGATCTTAAAAAAAAAAAAAATTGGGCCTGTAACAATTTTTTAAATTTGAAACCCTATTTTTGAGCCAAAATTTGAGGCCTAAGACACAAACCTTACCTGCCCTTAGATCAGAGCCGGCCCTGATTGTAACCTTCACCCCCCAAGTCTTTCAATGTCTCTATCTCAAAAAAAAAATATTTCCCTGAACCACTCACATTTTAAACCTATTGCCGTATGTAACCTTCACCCCCCATGTCTTTCAACGTCTCTATCTCAAAAAAAAACAATTTCCTTTACTTTAACCACTCACATTTTAAACCTATTGCCGTATTGTAACCTTCGCCCCCCATGTCTTCCAACGTCTCTATCTCAAAAAAAAATATTTCCTTTCACCACTCACATTTTAAACCTATTGCCGTATTGTAACCTTCACCCCCCAAGTCTTTCAGTCTGTGTCTCAAAACACTTTTTTTCTTTAACCACTCACATTTTAAGAAGATAAAATAATATTAAATAATAATAATTTTTTTTAAAAAAAAGCCTAGGTAATTTCATATTATAATATATATACTACCTTGATGAAATAATCGACTCATCCATCACCAAAAAAAAATATGTCGAAGTGGCTTACTGTGCTCTGCACTGCCCTTGTGTGGTGTTGCTATTTGTGCAGTATCCCTGCTGCCACTTCTATGGCAAATAATGAGACAGACAGATTTGCATTGCTGGCCTTCAAGGCTGCAATTGTTCAAGACCCATTTGGTGCACTCAGTTCCTGGAATCATTCACTCCACTACTGCCACTGGAAGGGCATTTTGTGTAGTCAACGACATCCCGACAGAGTCATTGGGATAACTCTAAGGTCCCAAGGCCTGGTTGGATCGCTCTCAACTCATATAGGAAACCTCTCCTTCCTTAAAAGCATTAATCTTCAAAACAATATCTTCCACGGCCCAATCCCACAGGAGATGGGTCGCTTGTTTCGGCTACAAACAATAGAATTTAGCAACAATTCGTTTGGAGGTGGAATACCAAACAACCTTTCCCGCTGCTCAAAACTCGAATGGCTGAACTTGATCGACAACAACCTAACCGGAAACATTCCAGCTGAGTTGGGCTCTTTGTCAAGACTTGGAACTTTAGCCTTGCGTAAAAACAAGCTTTCAGGAACCATCCCTCCTTTCATTGGAAACCTCTCATCCCTGTTCCAAATTTCTTTCTCGGAATGTAATTTGCATGGAGAGATTCCGGCAGAAATTGCCAGGCTTCGAGGCCTGAGATTAGTCCTGTTATCTGAGAATAACCTATCTGGCAAGGTTCCATCTGGCCTTTACAATATCTCCACCATCATTTTGTTAGCAGTAACTATTAACCAACTTGAAGGAAATATTCCTCCGGATATAGGCTCCACCCTTCCTAATCTCAAGTTTCTTTATTTTGGGGAAAATTTGTTTACTGGAACACTTCCTAATTCACTATCAAACGCTTCGGAGCTTGAAGATATATTTTTCCCTTCAAATGATTTCAGCGGGACAATGCCGAGAGATCTCGGAAAACTTCTGGGTCTTCGACAGATAGTTGTTTATAACAATCGGTTGCAGGATGACCTCACTTTTATTTCGTCTCTAACAAATTGCACCAGTTTACAATATATTGATGCGGGTAACAATTCTTTTAGAGGTTCATTGCCTGACTCCATAGGTAATCTCTCCACATATCTTAGTATTATAAATTTGCAGATTAATCAAATACATGGAAGCATTCCCTCAGGCATCGGAAACCTCCTCAACCTCACTGTCTTATCTATGGCAGCAAATAATCTTGCTGGCCCTATTCCATCCTCCATTGGCAGACTTCAACAGCTGCATGCTCTGTACTTAGGCCTGAACAAATTCACAAAACTTCCATCTTCGCTTGGTAATTTGACTTTGTTGATTACTCTCAACTTGCAAGAAAACAACATCCATGGAAGCATACCTCCAAGTTTGGGCAATTGTCATAGCTTGTTCGTATTATTCCTTGATAAAAATAATTTCACTGGTTCAATACCCCCTGAAATTATGAGTCTCTCCTCCATTTCAGCAGCCCTCTCGTTGGCTCACAATGCACTAACCGGTTCTCTTCCATTGGAAGTAGGGTCTTTGACAAATCTTGGATACATGGATGTATCTTATAATAAATTATCAGGACCCATTCCAAACACTCTAAGGAATTGTTTGAGCCTCGAATGGCTTCACTTGGAGGCTAATTCATTTGAGGGACAGATACCTCAAAGTTTGAGAATATTGAGGGGCTTAAGAGTGTTGGATCTTTCACGCAACAATTTGTCGGGGCTAATCCCAAGTTATCTAGGTGAGCTTCAACTAGATATCTTGAATTTGTCTTTTAATAGGTTACATGGACAAGTTCCAATACAAGGAGTGTTTCAAAATGGGAGTGCAATTTCAATTGTTGGAAATAATGGTCTATGTGGAGGTATTGCAAAATTAGACCTTCCTCCTTGTGCAGCCTCCACATTAAGCAAGAATAAGCTATCTCACAGGATGAAAGTGATCTTGGTGATTGGTCTTGTGACATTTTTATCTTTTTTAGCGTGCTTCTTTATATTTCTTCGATGGCGTCATGTTTCAAAAAATAATGTGTCTTCCACACCATCAGTCAAACATCAATTGTTGAGGGTTTCTTATGCAGAACTTTTTAAAGCCACCAATGGATTCTCGGAGGCTAATCTAATTGGTGTTGGAGGCTATGCTTCAGTTTACAAAGGGATTCTTGATCAAGTTCAGATGGTTGTGGCAGTGAAAGTGCTCAATCTTCATAATAGAGGAGCTTCTAAGAGCTTCATGACAGAATGCAAAGCACTAAGAGCAATAAGGCATCGAAATCTATTGAAAATTTTGAGTGTTTGTTCTAGTGTGGATTTCAAGGGTAATGAATTCAAAGCTTTGGTGTATGAATTTATGACAAATGGAAGCTTAGGCAAATGGCTACATCAAGTCGGAGTGGAAGACCATGGGCGGCCAGAAGAACCTAGATATCTTAAACTAATCCAAAGGCTGGACATTTCCATTGATGTTGCCTCTGGACTTGGGTATCTTCATTGTGGTTGTGAGTCGACAATTATTCATGGTGATCTAAAGCCAAGTAATATTCTTTTGGATGATGAGATGACGGCTCATATTGGAGATTTTGGGTTAGCAAAAATTATTTCTACTGTTTCAAGTGATGTGGCACGAGGTCAAAGCAATTCAGCTGCGATAAGGGGAACCATAGGCTATATTGCTCCAGGTACAAATTCTTTTCAATTTCCTTGATGTAGAAAAGCTGAACCTGCGATAGGAAAAGTAATATATATACACACACATACATATATATACACCTTGCATGGTAGAATCATTTTTTTTTTTAATCAGCAAAAGAAGAATCTTTATTGATGAAGATCAAAATACAAGAGTAAGATATACGTCAATAAAGAGGAATAGTGCACAAAGCAACACAGCAAAACTTAATGATCCCAACTAGGTTGACACCGAAAAGTAAGCACAATCATTTGTAAGCACTAAACCAAAATGATTGGTGAGGAACCAATAAAGAAAACAACACAAAAGAAACCAAAGCAAAGCCAAACAGCCCCCTATCAGTTACAAGATAGGAAAAACAAATGAAATCCACCCAAGAAATCATCATTAGCAGCAACAAGACCTCCTTAACAAACCACCAATAGCAAAGAGTTAAATGTCTTGCCTAATTCATCAGTCTCATGTGCCATCTCTGCCTCTGATCCTTCCAGTGTATGACCCACTCTTCAGCCACTGCTCCATCTCCACCAAGCATAGCAACCATAACAACCATTTTCAGCAGCTGTTACATTTCCTTTAATTCAACAAGCAGAGTGACAGTTGCTCCCTGCAGAAAAGCAAATCTGTCATGTTCCAGTTCTTCATATCAGATTTTGTCTTTGCCCA
Source organism: Camellia sinensis (assembly GCF_055761805.1). Lineage (NCBI taxonomy): Eukaryota > Viridiplantae > Streptophyta > Magnoliopsida > Ericales > Theaceae > Camellia > Camellia sinensis. The sequence goes on from NC_138966.1 coordinate 25,156,435, forward strand.
AAATACTACTCAAAACTTAATGAAATCAACAAGATCCGCCCAGTTTGGTTGTTCATCTGAAAACACACATCCATATTTATTCCTTAAGTTCCAAACTGACCATAATACTGCCACTGGTACACCTCCCAAACAATCCTTTTTGCTTTCTTAAATTCCCAGCTTTGCCATTATTCCAACAACAAACCCACTGAGCCTGGACTTACCCATGTCAATGTGCACCAATTTACAATTATAGACCATATCCTCCACACTTTAAGACATCGGAGTAACACATCGTTTGTCGATTCCACTTCCTCCACACAAATGGAGACATTCGTGGTAGAATAATTTCAGCATAAACAACCATACTAAAAACCATAGCTTCCTACAAAATAGTGGGCACCTACATATTTTTAAGGATTTTTTTTATTATATATATATATATATATTGTCATTTCTGAATGCCCCCAATGTGTGCTTCCACCGGAATTAATCCTTTATGTCGCCTCCTCTGTTATCTTTTTCTTTTCTTTTTTTCTTTCCTTTTAAAAATATAAAATAATAAAATAAATTATTTATGTAATTCTAGTATAAAAGTTTACTCCGATCAAAATAGTCCAAAGTATCTACTAGTGGAAAGAATTGTTATACTACTTTGCAACCAAAGCATTGTCCAAAATCTTACTCAATTCTTGGAAGATTGTATAGTTGATTATGATATACCTTTCCATGCAAGACTAACTTCTGTTCGCTTCAATGAAAAATAAAATTAAACTATGCGAATCTTACCAACGATCTCACTCAGTCACTCGCACGCACCAACAAAAAAATATTGTTATTGAGAGATTTGAAATTAAGGTCATCATACAACTTAAAATTGACTTACAAAAATTATTATACATTATCTATTGGGATTACAATTATGTCAACTAACTAGGCTCACTTTTCACACTAACATTAGTAACAATTTGCAGAGTATGGCATGGGGGACATGGCTTCCACACTAGGGGATGTATACAGCTTTGGGATTCTTTTATTGGAGATGTTTACAGGTAAGAGACCAACTGATGATATGTTTAATAATTATTTAAATCTTCATAACTTTGTTAAGAATGATTTGCCCGATCGAGTGATGGAGATTGTGGATCCCTGCATTCTATTGGAGCATAACACAAAAAGGCAGATTAAAGACTACATGGTTTCCGTCCTACGAATTGGGGTTGCATGTTCAATGGAATCGCCAAGAGATCGAATGGAAATGGGGAGTGTTATTAGCGAACTGCGTAAGATCAAAACTACTTACATGAATGAAGGGTTGAACCAAGACTAGGAAGTTGGAAGAGGCTGTACAACATGAAAACCAAAGGTGTGTAGCATACCCTCTTGACCTATGCATATGCATACTGAAATAGAAAATGAGATACTCAAAGTAGATTTTTCATTCAAATTTCTTCCCACTAGACACAAAGACATGAATTCCACCTATATTTATTAATATGGACCTATATTTATTCGAATTTCTCGTTTTCTTTCTTTTTTTATTATCATCTATTAATGCAACAAAGATGAGTGAGTAAACTAAAGCATTTTTTTTTTTTTCCTTTGGCAATTGAACTAAAGCATGTTTATTCTTTTGTTGCTTAAGGTTACATCCAAGGTCCTTCAATAATGGTTACCTCAACAGTATGCTACTTCACAGATAGTAGAATACAAGTGGTGGCTTTATGTTATTGTTGCCTCAACAATCTTTAATCTATTACTTGAATAAGTAACAGACACTTTTCTCCTTTGGTTAGATTGTATTATATCAAATATATGTTCATGTGGGATGTTATGTTTCCCGCTAAGATTGTGTGCTTGGGATTACCAATATTTGTCCATGTTAAGCTATCATTCCGTTGTATCTTCACTTTTCCTTGAAATTGCATGTTCATGTATCAAAAATTATTTGTTTTGTAGCTTTGTTTGTGTTAGCTTTTTATTCGTGGCAATCCCATTTGACAAAACTCATTTCAATTGTAATTGTATTCGATCTTTTATTTCAGTGAAGCTTTGAGTTTTAGATGCGAATCCAACCCGAATTGCGCCTTGCAGAGATGTTTCAGAAGTTAATTCTTTCATGTTTGCCACTTTGCTGACTATGTCGGGGATCACGGATCTATTTCTTATAAATATGTGTTTCAATCCGATTTTAGGGTACGGCTTCCAGATCTTCTTATTGGGTATTAGGGTTTTTATCTGGAGCTTCTTTGCTTGTTTCCTTTGATATCTGTGAGAGATTAGTCATGAATTGAGTTGATTATATCAAACGGTTTGTTTAGTTTGTTTTTTATTCAACAAAGAGATTCGGTGGATTCCGTGGAATTTGGGCCTGAAGTTTTGGTGGATTCCGGAGTGGCTCATTGTTGTGATTCGACATCGGCATTGTGAATTCAACGTTGGGCAAGACAATTCCGAGGTGAAGACAGGGCTGGAAGAGGCACATAGAGGTTGATTCGATTTGGGCGTGGATTCGCTAGATAATTGAGAGTACATTTGTGTAATTCCTTTGTGTCTTCTTAGTGGATTGTTTTGTGGCTTTTGCCCAAGGTTTTTTTTTATCACAATTGGAGGTGCTCCAATTATGGTATTTCTACGTTAAAATCATTGTGTCAATTTGTCTTGATTATTTGATTGGGATTGTTATTTACTGCTTAAAATTGATACATAATTACAAATCAATATCTAGGGGATTTCTAGATTTTTCAATTTGATATTATTATAATTTGCCTTTTTGTCTTGGTAACTTTGTGTAATATAGACTCATGCACTACTAACACTAGCACTAGGTGTCCCACTAGGCTATATATACGTGTGACAACTAAGTTAACAGGTAATACAAGCTGTATTGCTGTGGAAACGAAAGAAAATATGTCAAAATAGAATCTTGATATGGGTGTTTTTGGAGATCTCAATTGAGCCAAATATGCCTTGTCAAATGCTACAAATAATCAAAATTCAAAAATATGTATGTTAAAAGAGACACATTACATAAAGAAATTAAAGATTACTGACCTGAGGGGCTTTATTTCACTAGACGGCTCCCTTTGATACTAGTAACAAACACACAGTTTTGGAAGGTATATGCATGCTTTTGTGGCTCAGCGTATAAGGAACCAATATATTAAAGTGATTCGGTCCAACATCTTGCCAGTTATTAATAAGTTCAAGAACAATCTTGACAAGATCTTGCAGCTCAAATGTTTCATTAGTTATCCTCTGAAGGAAAGTTGTCTTCCCAACACTAATGTTTCCTTCAACACAGAAAGTGAGTCTTTTCTTAGGTGTTGGCTGCACATCAGAATCGGAATTGTCCTTTGACTCTTCATCCACATTCACTTTGATAAAAGTAGTTATATGCTCAACATGGTTTCTGTGAATAATTCCCACTGAACGCTGCAAAATCTCAACCATCTTCTGATTTACTTCCCAAAAAATTGTAATTATAATTTTTCCTTCAATTCCCATTGAAAAATGAGGTGGTTCCAAGTTTTAAGTAGAGTACTTGAATAAAGACATGGTTTTCAAAATTCAGTGACTAGGAATGACCATGCTCAAGGCCAATTTACAAGTTCGGGCAGATAACTGAATTCACTTCAGATTTGCCCATCCTCAATACAAGGTGACAGATTAATAATATATTTTTATGAAAAACACAACTAATAATAATCCAAAAGTATAGATTCCATACACAATACATGTACCACAATCATTTGCCTCAATTTCATTTATTTTTGGTTAATTTTACCTTTATCCCTAAATTATTGTCATTTTTTCTATTTAATCCCTAAATTATCAATTAAAACTATTTAGTCATTCAATGTCTGACTTCAATTGATATGGTCAAATTGAAGACTGTAGGAATATTTATACACAGCGAATTAATGAATTCAATCCATATCGGAATATCTTGAATCCAAAAATAATGAACCTGATGAGTGAATCATGTGTCTCCGAATCACCAGTTGGAATCCCATTAGTGGAGTGATACTATAAGCAATACCCACACAACTCACAGTACAAAGGTCTATGTTCTTCAATGGCAAAGAGAATAAAAGCACATATATTTTTACCCACAATATTACGTTTTGCTTCCCCAATTCACTCCCATAATAATACATATATTAAACAGCTCACCCTGACAACCTATCAATGACAATATCAACCATAAATCAACCGAATTCCAGCCCTTTCCTGAGACACGTACTCTTCTTACCAAGGCATGAAACCAACTTAACATATAATCACATAACACAAAAACAATTTTAAGCATCATGCCACTTAATCAAGTCAAGTCTACAAGGATGACCACTTGTCCCAGGACTTCCAAGGAACTCCCACCAAGCAAGTTTGTCGAATATGAGCACCATCCCTGAAACTCAACCCCATGCCCATAGAAAAGCAACACATAATTTTCTACACCTCATAACTCCTACATGCAATGTCCTCATCAAGTGAAACCAACCCATTGTGGTAAAAACCATTTCCCATGAGATCAAGGTTTTCAAACCTGGTTAGCTCTGATACCAAGTTGTCACGCCCAAAATTTTATTATCCAAACACATTACCAAAACCTTTAAATTAAGTCCAATTGCATAACATGTGTAGGAATAACATTACACTTAAGTAAAATAGAAAATGTTCCCTCTCGAATAAATATAATAATAATACATGCCCAGGTTTACATTGAAATGCTCATAATAAATAATTACATGAGAGGACACTCATAAATCTCAATTTACAACATATCTCTCATTTACACTTTGTATTACAGACATACATAAGACAAAATTAGACTTCTCAAATCTTCAAAACCGGTGTTTCTGACTCCTTTCTTGAAAATGGTAAAAATAATGTGGGATGAACAAATATGTTCAGTAGGGATCTACCGTGATTCTCCACAATAAGATCAATAGATATAGGCTATCATGAATACTAAAGGATGATACATAAATAAATATTGTGCCTTTTATACTCAAAATAAATTGCACATAGGTTTTACCATCCTCATGAAAATATGCTAAACTTTTTGAAGAAAACACTTTTCTTTTATCTTCTTACCATTCTTGTATAAATTTTTGGCAATCTTTCTTAAAAGTCCCTTTTTAACCTTTCATAAAGGTCTTAGGCCTATGAACCCTACATTACTAATGATTATACATCCCACCCTTTAAATCATAACTAGCCATCACCCCACCACAATCTGCATACCTTCAATAAATACATGTAATTACACTTATTTAAACACATACCAAATAACCAATCCATATAAAATAAATCAATTCATTTCCATCTATGCCATTTACATATACCAAGCCTATTATGAATATCTCACACAAGTCCACAATCAACAACCACCCCTATTACCAAGCCATATCAACGAACTACATGCTTTTTCGGGTGCTACTCTGGAAGGGATGCGGAACCTTTATCAAGTGCCACGCTTTACCAGTCACAAGTCGGAAGGAACGCGGAACCTCCACATATCTCAACAGACCACACGCTTTTTCAGGCGCTACACTGGAAGGAATGCGAAACCTCTATTAAGCACCATGCTTTACAGATCACAAACTCGAAGGAAACAGACCCTTATTCTGATATCACAATCCATCAATTCGTCATGTTATTCATTATTACGACTCATGGATAAAGCATGAACATCATTCATTGATTCCATTACACAATTAACCAACAACACATCCATAATAAGCATAAGATTTATCTTTAGAAACAATTACAATTTGTTCTCCACAATATTCTTTATTTCTCAACAATTAACACCAACTCTTTATATCCAATTATATAACACAATTAGTATCATACAATTCCCAAACATAACCCTCACATACCAATATTATTTCCACAACAATTAATTCTCATTACTTATACTCATCTTATTCAAGCATACACTAAATTTCAAGAATTTAAAATCAATTGAAATAACTACTCATTTTTAAAATAAGTCCATAACTAGGGTTAAACGAAATTTAGGGCTTTTTACTTTGAGGCACAAAATCATGTTCTAATTACTTAAAACTTCCTAAATACAACTAAATTTTACATTTAACTCCCTTAATTTGAAAACCCTAACTTCCTTTTTATGCCTTTAAGAAAAATATCCTTAACAAGAAGTTTTTATGCAATACACAAATTACCACCCATATAACTATAAGAAAATATTGTAAGGAAGCAAAGAAATCCCTACCTCCAGCAATAAGAGAAGAAACCCAAAATTCCAACTTCGATGAATCCGCGATCCGCTTGGATGGATAGAAAGCCCCCGGCATGCTCTTAATTTTTATAAAAGGAACATGGGGTAGAAAATGAGTAGAAAAAGATCAAAATCAAGGTTAAGGGCTTCAAACCCTCAAAAATGGTGGAATGGAGGAAGAGGAGAGAGAAAGAATATGAAAGAATGAAGAAAAGTGGACAAAAAATGGCTTTTAAAGATGTTGATCCCGAACAGACCGCTCGAGTGGTGAAACCGTCGCTCGAGCGCAGAATGCGAACTCCTAGAAGTTTAGACCATACGAGGCATACCGCTCGAGCTACCAATCTTGCACTCGAGCGAACATTAGCAACAACCAAAATCACAGACCTACAAAAGTACTGGGTGACATGCCAAACCGCTCAAGCGAACAATCCATCGCTCGGGCAATGGGGAAAATTTCCAAAATGCTATATGGTGCAGCATCTGCACAACGATGCTCTAATAATGACATTGAAGACATTGAAGATTAGAGACTGCCAGGTAAGGCGTATACTGATTGATCAAGGTAGCTCTTGTAACATCATGTATTTACAAGGAGCTCAGCCTTCACAAGGACGATTTGGAGCTATCTGATAGCCCCATGGTCGAATTTAATGGGACCCCGATGTGGCCACTAAGAACCACGAACCTGGAGATTCAAGCAGGAACACAGACAGTAACTACGGAGTTCACTGTGATAGACACCCCTTCCCCATACAACATCATCTTGGAAAGGCCTTGGCTATACGCTATGAGGGTTGTTCCCTTAACTCTGCACCAATTGTTGCGGTTTACAACTGAGTTTGGGATTGTAGAGGTGAGAAGAGACTAAGTGCAGGCGAAAAATTACTCCATGGCAGCAATAAAGTGCACCTGCCATGTTAGAGAAGTGGAGATGGTAGAAATAAAAGATGAAGACCATGAGGTCTTGGACGATGTCGGCAAAGAACCCGGTGACAAGAGCTAGGAGCCTTTGAAAAAGGTTCTGGTACAAAAAGGAAACGAAGAGCGATTCTTTCTCCTTGGCTCAAGCCTAGCTAAGGAGAAGGAAGAAAATTGAAGGCATTCTTGAGGGAAAACATAGAGGTGTTTTCCTAGACACTGTACGAGATGTTGGAGATCAGCCCCGAGGTCACTTGCCACAAGCTCAACATGGATAGGTTGGCTAAACCTGTAATTCAGAGAGCCAGGTGACCAACCTTGGTCCATATAGAGGTAGTTGAAAAGGAAGTGGAGAAATTGTTAGAAGCACAGGCAATCCGAGAAGTGAACTACCCAACTTGGCTATCCAACATGGTGGTAGTAAAGAAGAAGAATGAAAAATGAAGGGTTTGCATGAACTTTACATGCATGAATAAGGCGTGCCCGAAAGACTGTTTCCCTTTGCCGAAGATAAATCATCTTATGGATGCCACCTCTAGACATGGAAGGATGAGCTTCCTTGATGCATACATGGGTTATCATTAGATAGCCATGTATGCACCAGATGAAGAGAAAAGGACATTTATTACTCCCAAGGGACTCTGCTGCTATAGAGTGATGCCTTTGGACTGAAGAATGCAAGGGCAACATGCCAGAAGTTAGTGACCAAGGTGTTTAAACATTTGATTGGCAAGACCGCAGAAGTCTACATTAACGACATGGTCGTGAAGAGCAAGGAACCTTCAGATTATCTTGTCGATCTGAAAGAAGTTTTTGGCATCTTGAAGGCATATCGGCTTCTTCTGAATGCCTCTAAGTGTGCTTTTGGAGTAATATCTGTTATGTTCTTGGGATATTTGGTGACCAAGAAAGGAATCGAAGCAAGCCCCAATCAGATCAAGGTCATCCTTGATCTGAAAAGCCCGACAATGGCAAAAGATGTCAAAGTCTTGACCGGCAAGGCAACTGTATTGAACAAATTCATCAGCCAAAATAAAGACAAGTGCAGGCCATTCTTCCAGTTGCAGAAAAAGGCCATAGATTTTCTATGGACAGATGCATGCGAAGTCGCCTTGGTCGACTTGAAGATGTATTTGACAATCGCACCTGTGTTGTCAAATCCAGTTCTAGAAGAGGAACTATTTTTGTACTTAACAGTCACGGACCACACTATCAGTGTTGTGGTCGTTCGAGAAGAAGAATGAGAGAAAAAGATGGTGTATTATGTGAGAAAAAACTCTAGCAAACGCAGAGATGAGGTATCTATCTCTAAAAAAACTAATACTTGCACTAATAATGGCATCAAAGAAACTGAATCATCACTTCCAAGCTCACAAGATTGTGATACTCACAGGGCACCTATTGAAGTCTCTATTGCAACATGGAGACTTGTCAAGAAGAATACGACATAGAATACAGACCAAGGACATCAATCAAAAGTCAAGTTTTGGCCAACTTTGTTACTGTGTATACACCGAGCACAAGCCCGAAGTCAAGACCCGTGAACCTCGGCCTAGGGTGCACAAAAGAGCCAGAGGAATCATAATTAGCAGCAAAGAATCCCAAATCAATAGGACAGAAGCAAAAACAAGAGAAGTCGAAGCCTTAGGATATTTACATCAGCAAGTCCTTTCGCCTTTTTATCAACAAGAATTCAAATCGGCAAGGAGCGGGGCCAGGAGCGGTGCTAGTTTTACCAGACGGCCAAATGGTAGAACAATCAATCCAACTGGGGTTTAAGGCCTCAAATAATGAAGTAGAGTACAAGGCGTTGATTTCTAGATTGAAACTAGCAGCACCAGTCGAAGCTGAAGATGTGGTAGTCTACTGTAACTCCCAACTCATTGTGAACTAAGTAACTAGGGAGACACAACCCGAGATGAGAAAATGGTGGCCTACGTTAAAGAGGTCATCAAGTGATTAGCATAGTTTTAGAGTCGTCAGCTACAACATGTTTGTTGAGAAGACAATAGCCATGCGGATGCGTTGGCCAGCCTTGCCAGTGCAATAAAGTCAAATATGCCGAGAACAATTATGGTGGACTACTTTTCGGGCCTAAGCGTGAAACCTCTAATAACAAAATATGAGGCAATGTGCATAAAGATGATCCCAAACTGGATGGATGCCTTGGTCAAGTTTATCAGAGATGGCCAGCTGCCAGAAGACAAAGAAGAGGCACACAAGATTAGGCCAAAGTCGGCAAGGTTCTGCTTGTCGGCAGAAGGCCCCCTATACAGAAGGTCCTTCGTTGGATATTTACTGCGATGTGTGCACCCTTCCCAAGTAAATGACTTCTTGTATGAGATCCACGAAGAAGTTTGTGGAAGCCGTGCAAGGGGCAGGTCCCTTGCCTATAGGGCCATATCACAGGGATACTGGTGGCCTTACATGCAAAAAGATGGAGAAGCTTATGTCAAGAAGTGTGAGAAGTGTCAAAGGTTTGCACCGTTGATATACCAGTCGTCCAGAGACCTGAATCTAGTATTTAGTCCTTGGCTATTTGCCTAGTGGGGCGTGGATCTTATTGGGCAACTGCCCAAAGCAACTAGACAAAGAAATATATTTGCTAGTAGACACAGACTACTTCACGCAGTGGGTGGAGGCCGAACCTTTGGCCAAAATCTAAGATATGGGCATGAGAAATTTCAAATGGAAGAACATCATTACTAGATTCGAGATCCCAAGAGCCATTGTGGCAGACAATGGCACCTATTATGACAGCAAGTTAATCAACAACTTCTGCACGAAATATAAGATCAAGAACTATGACTTAACTCCCAGCTTCCCTTAGAGCAATGGCCAAGTTGAGGCCTCTAATAAAACCATCTTGGATGGGATAAAAAAAAGTAACTAGAAGCTGCCAAAGGCAAGTGGGTGGAGGAGTTGCATAATGTTCTATGGGCATATCGCACTACGCCGAGAAGATCTACTGAAGAGTCATCTTTTGCCATAGCCTATGGCACTAAGGTCATCGTACTGTAGAGAACCCATTTTTGACTGACCTTAAGACTCAGATGTCATCATTTGTGCACACGATGATTGCGCATGTTTGTGCTTGTTTTGAGTGCCCGAAGTTCTCGGCTGGGTGCCTTGTCTTTGAGCCTCTTAACTCTTTGTGTTTTGGCCTTGGTTTTTGGGCCAAACCTTGTTGCCTTTTGCCTTGGGGAGAAGAGGGCCTTGCCGGCCACTTTTGGCATCTGCCGGCCACTTTTTCCTTTTATAGGCCACGTCAAGTGGCCGGTCGGGGGAAGTGGCTGGCCGGCCACCTTAACTGGCCGGCAGCCACTTTTTCTCCTTTTTAGATATTTTCAGATCTTTTGAGCCAGCTGTGGCTTACTGAACTCATCCTCCATACACGTGTATGGAGGGATTGAGCAAGCTTTTTGCTTGCTTGCTCTATAAAAGGGGAGGTGTCTCCCCCTTTCAAGGGGTTCAGATTTTTCAGAGCTAAAAATCTCCCACTCTCTCTATATTGTGTTATATTGAGCCTTAAAGTGAGTTTTCTTCACACTTTTGCACTAAGACACCTAGTCAAACACCTTCACTTAGGAGCTGAGGTCCCTTGGAGCTTGTTTGGAGGTCTTAGCATTGGTTTTGGTCCAAAATTGTTGCTGAAGTTACTGTCTTACTATTGTTCTTCAAGGGTAAGCATATACCCCTTTTAAAGCTTTGTTTTGTTTAAGAACTTAACCACCTTTGCATGCTATTTAAAGGCTGGTTTTAGCCTCTTTATAACTCTGTTTTTAAGACTTTAAAATGTTGGTTTGAGCCTTGTGGGGTTAGGGGGGTGGTCCCCCTATTTTGCTCTTTGGCTTGTTAAGCCTCTTGAGCCAACTCTCTAAGCTTTTGAATCTCCCCTTTCTTGGACTTTTTACCACTGAAACTCAGAGGAATTTCAGTGGTAAGAAGTTATTCTTGTGGTCCAAAATGGGAGGGGGTGGTCCCCTCTCCTCTTGCTTACTTACATGTCTTGTTGGCCTACCAAATGAGCATATATTTCTCCTTTCTTTAAGCTTTGTTCAAGCAAGTTTTTGGTGTTATTTTGGCATGCTTGAACTCTGATTTTGGTTGGTGGGGTCACCTCTTACTTGCATCTTATACTTGTAGTATAATCCTCCTTGTTGGCCTAACATGTTTCATGCTTTATGCTTCTCATCCTAGCTTGTGTTGGCTCTATCTCAGCATGTTTTTGCCATTATTTTAGCATGTCTTAGCTCTGTTTTGAATGGTCTTGGCCATGTGAGGCTTGCCTTGTAGGGTTGTAGTGTAAGTGGCTTTGACTAGCTTTGAGTGTCAAGTCTCTAGCATGCTTTATTTGAGTTGTTTGCATGCCTTAAACTCATTTCTTACATGATTTCAGTGTATATGGTGTAGTCACACTCTCACATATTCCACTCCATCATAGCTTTTGTGAGTTGTGCCTTATGCTTTGTTTATGAGCCAATATGTATGCATGCTTGTCTAAGCTTTTGGGCCACCATTTCAGCATGTTTGGCCTTTATTTTGGCATGGTTGAGCTCTATCTAGAGTTGGTTTGGTTTTTTAGGCTATGTATTGCATGCTTCTTGTGTAGTGCTCTTTACTAGCCTTGTGCTTTAGGCCTTCTAGCATGCCTTATTTGTGATGTTTATGTGATATGGCATCATTTAACATGTAATTTCAGAGCATATAGCCTTGCCATACTCTCATGTATATCACTCTTTAATTGTGTTTAAGAGTTGTGTCTGATGCCTTGTTGATGAGCCAATGCATGAACATCATTTTTTTGCCTTTCAAGCCATCATTTCAGAGCATTTTGGCCACTGTTTTGGCATGCATGAGGTCTATTTAGGGCTAGTTTGGTCCATTAAGCATTGTATTGCATGGCCCTTGTGTTGTGTCCTTCACTAGTTTCAATGCTTAAAAACCCTAACATGCTATACTTGTGTTATTTGCATGATATGTCATCATTTGGCATATGATTTCAGTGCTTGTACCTCTGTCATGCTCCCATATCTATCACTCCTTCAATGTGTTCGAAAGTTAAGCTTTGTGCTTTGCTTGCGAGCAAATGAATGAGCATGCATTTCTTGCTTTTTGTGCCTAAGTCTTAGTGTGCTTTGGCCACTGTTTTGGAGTATCTTAGGTCTAGCCATAGCTAGTTTGACCATTTAAGATTGATAGTGCATGCCTCATGTGTAATGTTCTTCACTTGCTTTAGTGCTCTTGGCCCCTTAACATGTCCTGCACGCATTGCTTACATGATAGAGTCTTGTGCATGCCACTTTAGCATTGAAAGATGAGCATGTTGTTTGCATTGCATTGTGTTTAGATCAGACATTAATCCAAACATGAGGAATGTGGCACGTTTTATACTCAAAGTGATGAAACGTGTTGCGTTTCTCGGTCACCGACACCCTTGATCATGCATGATTGGGTGGAGGCTCTTCGAATCTTGTTTGTGCATTCACTAACATTGTGCAAGCTTGGCTCTTTGGCCATCTTGCATTGAGATACGTGATTGGTGGCTTGAGAGCCGAGTACTACGCTCCTTTGAGCTTGAGAAATGATAAGGAGAGTAGTTGCACACACATGTCCTTGTAAATGCATTGTGGTGCCTTTGTTGATCTTTGTTGCAGCAAAGTTGAGATTTTGGAAAGGGAAGTGGCCGACTGGCTACTTGTACTAGCCTGCCGACCACTTGTACTGGCCGGCCGGCCAGTTGAGGTAGCCTGCCGACCAGTTAAGGTGGCCGGTCGGCCACTTGCAGCAAAATTTTCCAAAATGCTCCTGTTTTGAGGCAGATGCAACCTGAAAGTGTGTTCGATGCTCTGAGGTCACCGCGAGTGCAAACAGAGGTGACTCATGGCAGGGCAAAATTTTTCGGGCGAGGCAAACCGAGCATGCATGTCTCCCTCCTCTCGAGGCCATTTTAACTGCTTTGTTTAGCTAGTTAATTTACCGGTTTTGTAATTAGTTAGTTAATGTGTTTAGCTAATTTAATTCATCTTTGTAATATTTAATTAGCTAGAATAGTTAATTAGTTGGTTTGTAATAATTGTCTTAGGTTAGTGTAGCTTAGTTTAATTATTCGGACCCTCCGTCACGAGGGCATGTTGTTGTAATAAGGGTGTGTGTGTGTGTGCATGTTTTCCAACCCCCATTTTTTTCTCCCTTTTTACTTATCAGCTTTTGATGGTTAGTTTAGGGCATATTTCGATTAGCATACCTTATGCTTTGCATGCGTGCGCCATTCATTTGTATTGCATGCACCGGGCTCGGCGCATCATTCAAACTGCATCGTATTTCAATACCTATTTGAATACGTGTTCAAATCATGTTATCAAATGTTGCATTCATATGCCATATTAGATAACTGAGCCTATCCCATTGCACTTTCCATGTGTTTGTAGATGTGCCCGAACGTCCTAGGCTCCGCGCGGCGAATGGTGCGAAAATTCGTTTTGTTCATTGGCTACTATAGTTCGAACTCAATGTCACGGTTCTGAATCTAATCCTGCAAAGTGCAATGCAAGACCGATAAATCACCAAAGAATCCAAATCTGGCAAATCGTTTTGGAAAACTGATTTTTATAAAGAAATGCCAAACATGGACTGCTTTGCCAGATACAGAGTTGCCACCTAAATATTTTGTTTTGGGAAATTTAGGAAACCCTGACTCGTGCCTAAGGCCATGTGTCTGTCATCACCAAAGTTGCCTCGGTTCGGGAACTTGGGTACGAGAGGGGAAGGTCATGCAATGAGCACCCCCGCTCACCCGATCAAAGATCGGCCTTTACTAACATGATATTTTGTTTTTGAAAACACATGTGTTCTTATTCCGGTTATTAGCTAGAATTACTATGTGATGCGCACAACACACAAGTATAGACTAGATCGCCTAAGTTGGAACAAAACATCTCATGTTCGTTTGTTTGAAAATGGTTTGAAGGTGCTACTCGCAAGTAGGCTAAGACGTGAATTTGCCACCCTCAAGTGGGCTTAAGAAAATATGATTTTGCCACTCTCAAGTGGGCTTAAAACTCGCATTTCAATGAATTGTTCCAATTCAAGCAACCCAACCTTCACCCACAGGCATTCAGGCAGTTAAACACATAAGCAGTTAGCCTTATGGCAAGCATGCTGTCATGGCAATCAATAACACACATGCAAGGATGCTAAAGCATAAACACTTACAGTGTATTCCGAGCCAAAACAATAACTAGTTAGTAATCAATGCATGATTCTAGCTATGTTAAGATGCCTAATGCAACACATGCAAAAATGCAACTAAAATAGGCTCGGCTATTCTAAGATGGTATATGAAATGCAACTTGATAACATGTTGTTGAACACGTATTCAAGTAAATGTATTGAAATACAATACGGTTTGTATGATGCGCCGAGCCCGGTGCATGCAAGACAGATGAATGAATGCAAGCATACAAGCATAAGGATGCTAATCAAAACATGACCTAGAACTAACCATCGTAAGCGGTTAAGTAAAAGGGAGAAAGACGTGAGGTTGGAAGACATTCACACACGCACGCACACGTATTACAAAATTTGCCCTCTTGACGGAGGGTCCGAATGAATAATACAAGCCAGCTAATTAATTAACTACCATAGCTAATTAATTATTACAAAACTCCTAACTAATTAAACAAATTAATTAAGTTACAAAAACTAACTAAGTAGGGAAGGACAAAAGCTAAATTGAGCTGCCACAGCTCTGCCTCGGAATGATGAATGATGCATGCTAGATCGCCTCGCTCGGAAATCCGTTGCCATGCCTCATGTTGCCTCTGTTTGCACTGTTTTGCACCTTTGAAAACTATGAAAATCTCTGTGATGCTTCTGAACCACCTCATGGACATTCTGAGAGGCCATTGGCCAAAAGATATGGCCATTGGCCAAGGGAAAAGGGTAATCGACCACTTTTGAGTCCATGGGCCAAAAATTGTTAGCTGATCAGCACTCCAGATAGCCGATCGGCCATCTCTTCCTGCACATTGCTCCTTTTGCTGCAGCAGAGTACAAACAGAGGCATGGCAATACATTTGCAAGAAAATGTTGTGCAACTACACCCTTTATCATGTTTGGAACTCAAAGGAGTGTAGTGTTCGACTTTCGAGCCATCGATCACGCATTTCGATGCATGATGGCCAAAGAGGCCGAATTGCACAAATCAATATGGAATGAATGCACAAAAACACATAATTGCCTTAAACTCTATCATGTTTGATCAAGAGGGTCGACGACCGAGGATTGAGGCACGTTTCATCACTTCATGTATGAAATGTCCCTCATTCCTCGTGTTTGGCTTAACACCCAAACCAAACACAATGCAATGCATGCAACATGGAGATGCTATGCAGTGCCACAAAAGGATGCCAAATGCAATGTAACTCAAGCATGCAAAATGCAATGCGACCTAAACATGGAAAATGCAATGCAACCTAAACATGCAAACATGTAATGTAATAAGCATGCAACAACAATACCAACAACAAGCATGCGATAACATGCAATCTAACAAGCATGCAACAACATGCAATGTGACAAGCATGCAACAACATGCAAAGATGGACTTAAACCAAAATGGGCAGACCTCAGCCATGCCCAAATCAGTGGCCAAAACACCAAAACCAAGGCACCAAAAGGCAAAGTATGCATGCACACATATTGGTCCACAAACAAGGCATGGAGATAACAACTCTCAAGCATAAGCAACGAGTGAAAATCATGAGAGCATGGCAATAAAGTAAGCTCTGAAAACATGTGAGGAATGATGCCAAACCACACAAGCATAGTATGCAAGAAAGCTTAAAGCTTGAAACTAGCAAAGGGACTCAAACCATGGCCATGCAAAGTAAGCCCCAAAGGGCCAAGGGCAACCAAAACAGCCCCAAGGCAGGTCAATACAAGACCAAAAGCATGCTTGAACCTAGCCAACACAAGCTAGAACAAAGACCAAAGGCATGAAGCATGCAAGGCTAACAAAGGGGTGTTACACTACACCTATTACAACCAAACATGGCATAACTTAACCAATAAAAAACAGGGTTATGGTATGTCAAAATAAACCCCAAAACCCACTGAGATGGCATCCCAAAAGCCTAAGTATGATGGCATGCACAATGATCCATTCTTGAAGCACAAAACACCAACTCTTCAAAGCATTGAAAGAGTGACAAGTACAAGTGTATGACCACATTACATGGACTGAAATAACCTTTCAAATGATGCCAAATCATGAAAATGGTCCAAATAATGCATGCTAGTGACTTGGACACTAAAAGCTAACAAGCTAGAATGCACTAAGGCTATACAAGGCATGGCATTCATGACCAAAACAACACAAATCAGAGCTTAAGCATGCTAAAACAAGGCTAAAAGCTTCTTTGAGTCGAGCCAAAACATGCAAGAATGATGGTCCAAACACAAGATGCATGTTAAGGCAATAGAGAGGATTACACTACAAGTGCATGGTGCATGTAAGAGGCTATCAAACCAACCTTAGACAGAGGTATAGCATGGAAAAATAACACCAAATACTTATTGAAATGGAACCAAAACATGCTACTATTATGAGCCATTTATACTAGCATATGAGACACAAGGAGAGGGGGGTGTCCCTCTCCTTTTTAAGACTCCAAAACCGCCTTTCCACCACTGAAAATCCTTTGGATTTCAGTGGTGAGAAGGCCGAAACAAGGTGGTCCCAAAGCTCAAAAAGAAAGGCACAAAATAAGGCCAAACAAGGCGTAAGAGGGGGTAGACTACCCCCAACACAAAAGTGATCTTACACAAGCATCACAAGCATAAAAAATCAGAACTTTTTACAGTAGAAAGTTAAGCTTAAAACAATATGCAAGTAGGTCTAAAAGCTTAAGCCAAAACAAGGGATTAAAAGGTAGTTGACTCACCCTTGAAGAACACCTTCAAGAACACAATTCCAGCAGCTTTTCTGAGCTAAAACCAACTCAAAAACTCTAACACCAGCTCCTAAGGACCTCAGCAACAAAAGGATGGTGTTCTAGTAGGTGTTTGTGTGCAATAGTGTGAAGATTTTACACTTTTGGGCACAAATAAGGGTAAAACAAGAGAGAGAGGTAAAATACAGAGAGAGAGATATAGAACTTGTATATCAAATTCTCAGACCCTCTGGAAAGGGAGAGGGGCCTCCCTTTTTATAGAATTTCAATTCTCAAGCTTGTTGAACAAGCTTGAGTCTTGAATGCAATCCCTCCATACACGTGTATGGAGGATGAGAATTGTGCTCAGCAGCTGTCACAGCTGGCACAAAATATCTGCAAAAAGCAGATGGAAAGGTCTCGGCTCAAAAATATGGCCGATCGACCAAAAAGAGTGTTGATCGGCCAACACTTATGCCGACGGAAAGAAAACATGGCCGATGGCACAATGCCTTAGCCGATGTGTTACAGGGATGGCCAACAAGCCGCCCTCTTCCCTCAGAAGCAAAACCACAAGTCCTTGGTCCACAACCAAGCACAAAACAAACAAGTGGAGAGATCCTAAGGCAAGGTGCATAGCCGAGACCTTCGGGAACTCAAAACGAACACGAGCATGGATGATCATTGAGTGTTCAAACGATAACGTCCAAATCTTGAGGACCGTCAAAAATGGGGTGTCTACAGTGTTGCATTAGACATTCTGTACGGCTAGGATCATGCATTGATTTCTAACTAGTTTTCTGTTTTGGCTCGGAGTACACTGTAAGTGTTTATGCTTTAGCATCCTTGCATGAGTATGAGTGTTGCCATGTTAGCATGCTTGCCATGAGGCTACTTGCTTAAACGATATAACTGCATGAATGCCTTTGGATGAAGGCTTTGTTGTTTGAATTAGAACAATTCGTTAAATGTGAGTTTTCAGCCCACTTTGCGGAGTGGCAAATCATGTTGTTTTGAGCCCACTTGAGGGTGGCAAATCCACGTTTTAGCCTACTTGAGGGTAGCAATTCTAAACCATTTTCGAAAAACAAACATGAGATGTTTTGTTCCAAAATGAGTGATTTAGTCTATACTTGTATGCTGTGCGCATCACATAGTAAGGTTAGCTAATAAACCAGAATAAGAACGCATGTGTTTATAAAATAACGTATCATGTTTAGTAGAGGCCGATCCTTTGATTGGGCGAGCGAGGGTGCTCATTTCAGGACCTTCCCCTCTCGTACCCAAGTTCCTGAGCCGAGGCAACTTTGGTAATGACAGACACGTGGCCTTTGCCACGAGTCAGGGTTTCTTAAATTTCCCAAAAATAAAATATTTAGGTGGCAACTCTATAATCTGGCAAAGTAGTCCATGTTTGGCGCTTTTTGATTAAAATTGATTTTTCAAAACCAACTGCCAGATTTGGACTCTTTGGTGATTTATCAGTCTTACATTGCACTTTGTGAGATTAGATTCAGAACCGTGACAGGAGTCTGAACTATAGTAGGTAGAACCCAATTTGTGCCCTCTTCGAAAAGAGGGGCGCGCGAAGAGAGTTCGGGGCAGTCTACAGTTTCTGGCGACTCTGCTGAGGAATTAGAGAACTTGACTTGAACACTATGATATGTTGTTTTGTTTACACTTATGTGTTTTTTTGCATTGCATTTGCATTGGTGCGCTTAAGTCACAGTGGTTGCCATTTGCTATTCCTGAACGGTTTGCCGGAGGCTTGCTTGGAAAAACGTGCCATAAGGGTGACCGATTGTTGGCTCTACCATGATGGGAGCACAAACCTCGGTTGTTACTGAGGCACCCTTTTTGACCATTCGACCTAGTTGCATATTGGAAGCCATAGAGACCATTCCAAACTAGGATAGGTTGCTTGCCTGATTACAGGTTGTTTTGAAACCACATGCGTGCGTAGTGAAACCCTAGCTGTTGGCAAAATAGGACAAGGAAACCCTACCCCATCATAGGGGTTGTTTTGGCTCTTACTTGCTTAATACGTGCTTTTAGAGTGAAACTCTACAGGAATGTATGTATCAATTTGCAAGTTTGGGTATCAGTCTGAGGACATCAGTATTTGGGGGTATCAGATTTGAGGCAGTGATTTGGGGGCAGTGATCAGTATTGAGAACAATTTATTCAGTTTGTGATTATCAACTGTGTGTTGTCTTTATCTTAGCCGAAATGCTGTCCGTTTTTCTGTTTGTTGTTTTCTTATTTTTTGCTTTATTTATCTTTTTGCAATGTAGTATTGCATCATTGCTTTTCAGGAGGCAATTTCCCCCAAAGCACTCTGGGTTAGAGGTAGAAGGCTTCACCGATCTGAGGATCTAGTTGACGGAAAAGCAGTTAAGTAGGGAATATCAGTACAACAATCGTTGGTTCAGTGGTCATTGTCAACGCCACCAGTGTGTAGTCGGACTAAGGTTTCCATTTCTACCACAGAGAGAGATACACCTGTTCAGTCAGATCAGCACCTTATGGCCGGTATGGAGGACATGATGCCTCAGCTCCAAGAGACCATGCAAGCTATACAGCGGGATGCTGCCCGGCAGGCGGAGTTTACTGCGCGTCAGACAGAGGTTGTGGCTCAACAAGCAGAACTGATTGCCAGGCTTCAGCAACAGCAACAACCACAACAAGCTGGAGCATCTGCTTCGCATCCACCCCCACCCCCACCCCCCTAGAGTTCCAACACTCGGGGAAACTGCAAACGTCTAGGAGAATACAGACGTTCCAACAGGGCCAGTTCCACCCCCAATCCTACCTCAGCTGTCTAAAGCACCGGCTAATCCAGAGGACACACCGTTTGAATTTGAGGTGGATCCCGCAAAACGTCAGTAAGCTAGAAAAGCTGTTTAAATGGGCTCAGGGAGTCAACTGCATCCTGGACATAGAAGATGGATACACCGATTCGGCGGTTACATTGCCGGATAGGTTCAAGATGCCTCACATAGATCGTTTTGATGGTTCAGGCGATCTTATGGTTCATTTGAGGCTGTTCTCTGATATTCTGTGCCCGATGGACTTAACGAGACTCTAGAAACTTTCACTCTTTGGTCGGACCCTGTCGGGTATTGTGGCCATTTGGTACGCCAAACTAGAGGACTTAGTGAAGAGAAGTTGAGAGGAAATGGCTGAGGCCTTTGTTGCACAATATTCATACAACACCCAGGTTGAGGTCACGACTCGTGATATTAAAGTGACCAAGCAAGAGCCGAAGGAAGGATTTTCTAACTTTGTCACTCGATGGAGGGCTAAGGCCTCCATGATGACAACTCGGCCACTCGAGAAAGATCAGATAAGGATGGTTGCGCGCAACCTCCAACCTAAGCTGATGCAGAAAATGATCGTCTAACCCCTCCTCACCTTTGCTGATTTACATGAGATTGGGGTATAGATTGTAGATGCTATGAAGCAAGGGCTGATCGACCAGGACAAGGAACAGCCCAAGAGGGCATTTACCCGCAGTTCGAATGCAGGCACGAGTAGTGCCGTAGTTGTTAGAACTTCAGATGTCGGCATGGTCACCACCACGTCAAAAATAGCTACACCCTTTACCGGTGCATCCGGAACCAGCTCACAAACAACCAAATATCCACCTCGGGGTCAGAGGACTTTTACTCCACTGTACATGCCTCTGTCCAAAGCCCTGGGGGTTTTAATAAAAAAGGGGCATCTGAAGCCCCTGGAGCCGCGGCCACTACCAAATAACCTCCCTCCAACACATAACCCAGCCAAATATTGCGCTTTTCACCAGCAGCACGGTCACGACACCGACCTCTGCTTCAGACTACGTCATGAGATTCAGGATCTCATTGACAACAAGGTGATTGCGCCCCCCGACAAACCAAATGTCACCACCAACCCACTCCCACCACATAACCAAGCTCCACCACCCAAGCAAATCAACCTGATCTAAACCGTGACCATTCCATATGACCCAAGCATATACATCACACCCTCCCACTTACCCAAGCCTGAGGTGTTCATCCCGAAAAGCATAGACTTGTGCATGATGAGCACCTCTCCAACCTAACTCAAGCTAGTGGTGGTGACTGTCGAAGATAGAGTTGGGGTGACTTCGGAGGCAAATGAGAATGTTGATTCAGAGCTTGAGGGATTTGGAAGCTTTACCAAGAAAGCATACAACTCGTGCGGTTATATCGTATCAACAGATCAGGCTAAGCTAAGGGTAGAGTTGCCAGTTGGGGCAGAGATCAGTGTGGTTCGGGAGGATGAACCAAGTCAGGGGTTAGATGACCTAGCAGAGCTGGAGAAAGACATTGCCAATTTGTAGTTCTTTGACAAGCAAGACCCGGGGGATATGAACATCAACTGGTTTGACTTGAATGGGTCGACAGATAATTCAAGGTGGCTCAGTGACGAGCCATATGTTGTTGAGATGCCTCAGCCAAGACAGGGTCAGCCAGAGATGGGAACATCTACAATGGCCAGAATAGCCAAGAATCAGGAAGAATCGTCGGAGAGCACCGATGTAAAGAATCATGCTCGGGAATCGGGCAGTTTATGTACAGCAGACACCGAACAGGAGGCTACATTGAAGAGATTTGAGCAGGAAAAGATCAAGAATCTTGAGAGGGCTAGAAAAGCTAAGGCACCTGAGGGTGCGAAATGTGTTGTGAGCATAGAAGTAGCTACAGCGGAACCAGATAGCTGTCTGTCAGTTGCTGATGGGATGTGGTGGGAAGACGACGACTTATGTCTTGCCCACACTGTTAAGGATTGGGGGCAGAATCAACCGAATGACACCTGGTATGTTGAGGAGGTTGACCATATGACCCGAGGTGGGCGGTATTTCGAGCCCCCACATTTGGACCAACCAGAGGCGTTCAGAAAGGACAAAGAAGTGGAGAGGCAGAAAGAAAGGTCGCTAGAGAAGGAAGCTGTGCTGAAACAGCTAAAGAAAATTCAAGCAGACATCTCCATCTAGGGACTGCTTATGGCCTCGAGGGTGCACAGACAGGCCATCCTTACAGCCATGGACAGGACCAAGCTTTCAATCGATACGACACCCGAGCAGTTGGTAGGGTTGGTTTTCCCGGGAGGAGCTTCCCCAACCTTGACCTTCACCGACAAAGAACTACCGCCTAAGGGCTTTGATCATAACAAATCACTCTATATCTCTGTGGAGTGTAGAGAGACATGGATACCGGTGGTCCTGGTCAACATAGGATCTGCAATCAATGTATGTCCATCAAGAACGGCGTATCCTATCGAGTTGAAGCCAGCAGATTTTGTGCCTACAGCCCAGGTGATACGGGCCTATGATAATACCAGCCGGGAGGTGATGGGGACTGTACGTATTAAGACTCAGGTTGGCCCGGGACAACAGGACATTGAGTTTCATGTTTTGGACGTTCCAGCCACCTTCAATCTACTCCTTGGGCGGCCGTGGCTGCACCAAGTGAAGGCCATCTCTTCCACCATACACCAAATGCTGAAGTACCCCTATGGGAAGAGGGTGGCAATCATTTTTGGGAATTCTTCAATACATCCGCTGTCAGAGGTTTCTACACCAGTTTTGGAGATTGAGCATGGCGCGGAGGATGTATTTCTGTCAGGATTCACCCTAGCTGAGGCCCGGTTTGTACAAGATATGCTAGCTGTTGATGAGGGACTGTACGTCAACGCACAATCTGTCTACCTCATGAACAAGTTTCAACACATGCCTGGGATGGGATTAGGGCGAAGTGGTCAGATGGGCATCACAGCATCAGCCGAAGTGCCGCATAACCCATATACCTTTGGTTTAGGTTATCTGTCTACCAAAGAGGATTGGGCAAGGAAAGGAAGAGAAATGGCCGAAAGAGCCAAGGCAAAGCAAGCTGGGAAGCACTATGAATTAGTGCACAGACCTATCCAAGAAACCTTGAACGGACGCTTTGTCCGGGAGGGGGACGACTTCCCGTTTTGTGGCTTTCCAGAGCCCTGGCTGAACTTGGAAAAGTGACGCTTGCCTGGCTTTGAGATCTTTTTTGACCTTCAGTTGTCGGGGGATAAAGTTACCGAAGGAGAGACAAACCCACCAACTGAAGCTAAGAGTGTAAGGAAGAAGAGTCCGACAGCATAGAAATTAAGATGGGGTAGCACTAGCTTGTCTCCTCTCAGATCCTCAGATCGTACCGGAGTGCTTGGGGGATAACTTCTCAGTTTCCATGATCAGGGATGAAGCGGCTGTGGGCCCATCTTCTGGCATTCTCGATGCATCCATCGCACCCTCCCTCGTCTGGCAGTATGAGGAGGGCTTTTTATCAAGCAGTTCTGGGTCAGGTAGTGAACCAGAATCTGATTCCACAGAGTCTGTGGAGTCGGAATCAGATTCCAGTTTTTCTAAGTCTGAGTCAGGTATTCCTGGGGGTGATAACCCGGATGCCACTGTCCTGTCCAGGTCATCTTTTTTGATTTCCTTTGAGTCTGTTGTAACCGAAGGATCAGACGGACTGGATGTTATTAATGAGAACTGTATAGCTGTGGCTTCTGAGTACTTTTCTGTGCCTTTAGTTTATTGCATTAATCAAGACTTTCAAAATTTTGATGAAAACAATGAGGAAGAAATTCCTTCGGTTTTGAAACGTTTGATTGATCAAGAGCAAGAAAGGTTTGTAAAACCTTTGGTTGATGAACTCACCTCAATTAATGTTGGTACTGAGAAGGACCCGTGGCTGGTCCAGATCGAGTCCACGTTGTCTTCTGAGGAACGCGAGCGCTTGGTCGCTTTATTAAAAGATTTCAAAGATGTTTTCGTGTGGTCCTACGAAGACAAGCCTAGAATCGATCTTAAGATTGTACAGCACCGGATCCCTCTTGATCTAGAGGCCCGACCTGTTAAGCAGAAGCTCCAAAGGATCTGCCCAGACTGGGCCCTGAAAATCAAAGAAGAGGTCACCAAGCAGATCGGTGCAGGGTTCCTGTTAGTATCTGAATATCCGACTTGGCTGGCCAATGTAGTTCGGTGCCAAAGAAGGACGGCAGAATTCGGGTATGTGTGGACTTCAGGAATTTGAACAAAGCCAGTCCGAAGGATGAGTTTCCTCTGTCACATATCGATGAATTAGTGGACTTCACTGCTGGGCATGCGCTACTCTCGTTCATGGATGGGTTTTCAGGCTACAATCAGATTTTGATGGCACCCGAAGACAGGGAGAAAACTGCTTTCACTATCCCATGGGGAACTTATTACTATAGGGTGATGCCGTTCGGTTTGAGGAACGCTAGGGCTACATATCAACGGGCTGCGACCATGATTTTGCACGATATGATCCATAAAGAGGTTGAGGTGTACGTAGATGACATGACTGTCAAGTCCAAGGAAAGAGAGGGCCACTACACCGCCTTGCAGAAACTTTTCCAATGGATCAGAGAGTATCGGTTGCAGCTGAATCCTCATAAATGTACTTTCGGTGTTATAGTAGGGAAAATACTGGGGTTCTTGATCACACAAAGGGGTATCGAGGTCGATCCTTCCAAAATCAAGGCCATTTTAGAAATGCCACCACTAAGGACTAAAAAGGAGGTGCGAGGCTTTCTGGGAAAAGTGCAATTCCTAAGACGGTTTATTACAAAATTAACCTTGACTTGTGAACCATTGTTTGGTCTCCTGAAGAAAGGAAAGAAGTTCCAATGGGATGACCGATGCCAAGTCGCTTTCGAGCAGATTAAGCAATATCTACAGAACCCACCCGTGTTGTCACCGCCTGAGCTGGGAAAACTATTGATTCTGTACCTATTAGTGACCGAAACGATAATGGGTTGCATGCTTGCGCAGGAATCTGAGGATAAAGTGGAGAAGGCCATCTACTACCTGAGCAAGAAAATCCTGGAATAGGAGACCCACTACACTCCACTGGAGAAGGCTTGTCTGGCCTTGGTATGGGCTACCAGGAAGTTGAGGCACTACCTGCTAGCTCACTTTGTAATACTGGTTTCGAGATTAGATCCCATCAAATGTCTCTTTGAGAAACCAGCACTTACGGGTAGGCTAGCCCGTTGGTTGCTTCTGCTTTCCAAATTTGATCTGAAGTACATGACGCTCAAGTTAGTGAAAGGGAGAGCAGTAGCGGAGTTCCTAGCCGATCACCCAGTGGAGGGAGATGAAGTAGTTGAATATCTGTTCCCAAACGAGGCTATTCTGTATGTTAAAGAAGAAACTTGGACTATGTACTTTGACGGAGCATCAAACCAGTACGGGTACGAGATAAGGGTGTTGCTGATAGCACCCGACAATTCCCACATACCCTTAGCTTTCAAACTCCGGTTCAAGGTATCGAACAACAAGGCAGAGTATGAGGCATGTATTGCTAGACTAGAAGCCGCCCTGGAACTAGGGGCAAAACGGTTGGATGTCCTTGGGGACTCGAACCTTGTTGTATCTCATGCTAAAGGAGATTGGAAAGTTAAGGAAGAAAAGATGAGAATCTATCACCAGACCTTGGATGTTTTGATTCCTCAGTTTGAAAAACTAAATTTCGCCCATCTGTTAAGAGAGAACAACAGGTTCGTTGATTCATTAGCAACTCTATCTTCTATGATAGACATCCCTTTTGGAGTCCGGATGTGTCCAATCATCATTGAACAGAAGTTCGTGCCGACCTACGAACTGATTGCTGCCATAGATGAGGTACAAGATCAAAACCCCTAGTACCACGATATTTGGAACTTCTTGGAAAATGAGGCTTATCCACCAAGGGTAAATGCCAAAGATAAGAGGGCAATTCAAAGAATGGCTGCTCAGTTCGTCATTTGCGGAGGTAAACTGTACAAGCGGAGTCATCTTGGGATACACAAACTGTGTGTTGATGCTGAAGAGTCCAAGCGCCTAATGGAGGCCATCCATGGAGGAGAGTACGGAGCGCACATAAGTGGGGTGATGCTAGCCTAGAAAATCCTTAGACAGGGTTATTATTGGTCAACCATGGAGGAGGATTGTATTGGCTTTGTCCGGTGATGCCACAAATGCCAGATCCATGCAAATCGCATGAACATTTTGCCATCGAAGCTGTACAATATGACTTTGCCATGGCCATTTTCAGTCTGGGGGATTGATGTGATTGGGGCTGCCACTCCGAAGGGGTCAAATGGGCATGAGTACATTCTGGTAGCGATAGACTACTTTACGAAATGGGTTGAGGCCTAATCTTACGATGTACTGAAGGCATCGCATGTTGCTAAGTTTATCAAGAACAACATCATCTGTCACTATGGGGTCCCGAATGAGATTATTTCAAATAATGGTTCCCACTTCAAGAAGGAGGTGATCGATTTGTTGGAGAAGTACAACGTGGCTTTTCATAAGTCATCTACTTATCGGCAAACCAACGGAGCTGTTGAGGCTGCCAACAAGAACATCAAACATATTCTACAGAAGATGGTGGAAACCTATAGGGATTGGCCAGATAAGTTGCCATTTGCTCTTTGGGGCTACCGAACTTCAATTTGAACTTCCACTAGGGCAACTCCGTATTCCTTAGTCTATGGGATGGAGGTTGTTCTACCTATTGAAGTTGAGGTTCCGTCATTGTGGATTATGGCTGAGTGCTAGATAGTTAAGGCAGATTGGCAGTAGAGCAGGTTCGAAGAACTCATGCTGTTTGACGAGAGAAGGCTGAAAGCACTGTATCACGTCCAGGGTTATCAACGAAGAATTTCAAGGCTTTTATCAAGAAGGTTAAGTCCAAGAATTTGAAGGAAGGGGATCTAGTGCTCAAAGACAACCGAGCTCCCATCCACGACCCTTGGGACAAGTTCAGACCCAATTGGACTGGTCCCTACATTATCAAGTCAATCTGGTCAGGTGGAGCTGTCGTTCTGATGGACTTAGATGGCCTTGAGTTCTCCCAGCTGATCAACATGGACAAGTTGAAGAAATACTATCTCTGAGTGGCTCGCTAGGCCAAAAACCCGAAAGGGCAACCTAGGCAAAAATTAGAGCATGAAAAATTTGAAATAATAAAAACTGAGCTCGCAAGGTTAAAAACCCAGAAAGGGCGGCCTTGGCAAAAGTTAGAGCGTAAAAGGAGAGTGTTAATACACGAGTGAACCTGAACCGAACTACGTAAGGCTTGATTCCCATCTTTGGGATACGTAGGCAACTTCATTCCGAAGTCCAGCCATAAACACTTCCAAATCAACTTTGTCTGTGTGATCATGCTGGTCATCTTTGTCTATTCTGCATTCAAGAGCTCGGTTGTGATCTCCAGTGCAGTGCTATTCAGACTAGGAACAACTTTCCAGTTGTTGGGATTCGGGGTTGTGCATCTCGAGGATAGATCTCAGGCGTGTCTAGTTTTGATCCATATCGAAAATGGTTTTGAAAAGTTTTAATAAAAGTTGATTTTGCTCAAATTAATCTTTTTACAACTTAGACCATTTTGGACCAAACAAAAAAATTTCAGTACCCATAACCTTCAATTTCATTGATTTCAGTACAGAGTTCTCCTACTGTTGAATACAAATTGAAGTTGCTTTTTATTACATCCATGAAGAAAACTTGAAAGTACAGATTAAGCAAATAAACTCGGGGCATAGTCAGGTGTTCCTGCGTCCCCTCCCAGAGCTTAAGGAAGCTTCTGATGCCAAAGTAGGCCTAGCCCGTGCCTCTTCATCGAGCCAAGCTATGCACTCATCAGAGAGGGTGTAACTGAAACTAGGGGTAGGGGCCAGAAGTTCTCTTGTTCTCCATGTTGTGGCATACCGAGCTAGCTGTGCGCCTCGGACTGGAAATGCAGTAGGGTAATCTATCCCCTCTTCCGGGCAAGTCTAATCATGTCCAAATTGGTGTCGGAATCGAAACGGGAAGTAAAAGACACAGTGTGTCAGGCCGATCAATTGAATGCCTGGTTGTCTAGACATGCTGTAGCTCATCGCCAGAAGATTAAGCCAAGGGCATCGCCAAGCAATGTTGGCAGCAGATAAGCTGCACATCCATTCGCACCACCATCCCTTATCTGGGGTATCAACTAGACGATGCCGGAAGAAATAGCCGCGAGCTGAATATGCTGGGCATGAGTCCACCACTCTCAACTTGTCGATCAACCATATCTCGAGAGGGATGAAAAATGAGAGATTAAAGAATAGAGAGGTGTGCGTTAAGAGAAAAGTGAGAAAGGGTTTTGGGAGAAAAATAGAGCCTGAGGGCCAAGTGATGTGAGAAACACACATGTGAGAAGGGTGGGAAACATTACCTGTAAAAGTAGTGGACTCCCCGCGAACCTAGTCGTCTCTCGACGACGGAAAGCATCCAAACCCATCAGAGTCTCAGCTAGTGTCATGCCAATGCAGCTCTTGCCCTTTTTCAAGCCCTAGGCAACCTCAATCAAATAGATGCTAGACCCTCCAAAGCCTAGGGCAAACAAGAAATGAGACAACATGCACAAGTAGAGGGCGTGTCGTCGAAAACTTTACCAAAGATGGTCGTCGCGGTCACCGGCGTAAAAAAATCGATGAATCAAGCTCGGAATGTCCAGCTCTCCGTCGCGAATCAAAGACCGAGCGTCATGCAAAGTAAGCCCACACATCCATCCTAAGGCTTGGATATGGCCAAAACGGAGCTGGGGCAAGATCTCTTCATCGCGCTGAGATTCCATCAAAGCTTGGAAATCTTCAAAAGTGGGACATATCTCTTGTCCACCAAAGCTAAAAACATGAGTTACCGGATTCCAACACCTAGCCGCGGCATGGAGGAACGGAAAACGCAGCGGGGTACGGTTTAACGTGAATAGTGCATTTATTCCAAAACCACAAAAATTCAACTTTTTCAAGCCATCCAAAGCTGCAATCCAATTGGAGAGGTTTTCGACAAGAAATGCTTCCATTTGGTGCAAAAATAGAGTTGAAATGAAGGAACCACGAAACTGGAACCTTTATAGAAGATAAAGCACTGTGTGGAGGACAGATGGCAGAAATCTAGAGATTCCCAGAATAACTGGCCGGCCGGCCGGCCAGCTCAAGTAGCCAACCGACCACCTTAACTGGCCGGCCGGCCACTTAAGTGGCTGGCAATGAGGAAAAGTGGCCGACAATGGCTATAAGTGGCCGGTAGCCACTATTTGTCCCCAGCAGATTTGTCTTGGTCTGTCTATGTGCTGAGAGTATTGAAAATCTGTGTTTTGTTCCACTCTGGATGTGTTCTACTGTGGTTTTGTCGACTTATCCTCAAGTTTGTCGCTTTTGTTTATCGAGTTGTTGAACTTTGTTTATCGAGTTGTTGAACTTTGCTTATCGAGTTGTTGCAATTTGTTTATCGAGTTGTTGTTTTGCTTATCGAGTTGTTCTTTAAGTTGTTTTGTTTTGTTTGTTGTGTCGGTTCACTACCTGTCTTTGCAATAAACAAATGCTCAATTTCCATCAATCTCGTTTTTGTGCAAAATGGTGCGATGCGATGCTTAGAATACAAATGCAACACTTTTTGAACCAAAAAAAAAAAAAGAGTTGTTTTCATTCCATCATGGTTTCTCTTTAAAAAAGTACAAAGTTTTGAAGAAAATAGAACTGCCTAAGGCTGTATAATGTACTACACTACTAGCAAAAAGAAAACAAAGCAAAACAAAACATCTGGATTGGTGCCTTCTAACTCAGGACTAAGGGCTCTCTTCATCCTCTTCTTCGGCTGAGAGGACTCTGGAGCATCATTGCCATCAACACCACTGTCTGAATCAGAGTCATCTCCGCTCTCATCCTCGGAGCCCTCCTCGGCTGACTCTGACTGAGGAGTCATCACCTCCTCGTCCTCACTGGACTTGTCATCATCACCGTGTCTAGTAGGCCTCCGACGTTTCCCTCGGCTGTGTGCTGCTCGAGGTGGTACTGAAGGTCCTGCCGCCACTCTTGCTGGGGCACCTGATGGAACTGACGTCTCGAAATGGATCTGAAAAAGGGGAGGAGAGCTTGTCAGAACGTATTAATTACGGTATATAGCAGATGCAGTATATTAGATGCAAGAGAGGGTGTGCCGTGAGCAGTAAATGGTTGCAGTGTGTGTATGCTGTGAGCAGTGTATGGGAACAGTGTATTAATGCAGTGTTTTAGTGCAAAGTATCATATCAGCATCGTATGGAACTGTGTAAGTGCTAGTGCGTCAACAGAAGACTTTATGGCATGAAATGAAAATTGAAGAAAGATTACCGGGATCCTGTAGAGGCTGAGTAGGTCCAAGCTTGTCTGCATCATCTCTGTCAAGAAAGCTACTAACTCAAAAGCCTGTCCTGTGTACTCAATAGGTGTCTGCGAGTGCATTGAAGAGATTAGTATTCCACAAAGCATAATTGAAATGAAGTAAATATGCAAAGTGTAAAGTTTGGTACGTACCGGGGTCCGGCCTCGAACTCCAGCAAGCGCACGCCCGGCCGGTGCAGGCTCAATGGGGATCTGGCAAGTCTTCCTAGAATGTCTGCGGTAAGTCAGCGAGCTAGGCAAGTCTGGCCATCTGACACTCTGTCTGGTGGTGGACATCTCCCCGGCTTTGCCTCTCTGTGCTCGAGACCTACTCATCGAGGGGGCATCTGCCGCTCTAGCCCTGCTCGACGAAGCAGTAGCAGCTGTCCTCCACGCAGGAGCGCAAGCACCTGCCAACAGAGGCATGAGGTATGCCTGGATGTAAGCTGTGTGTAGTTCCCCTCCCCAATGAATTGATCTGCATCCGTGCCATGCATAACATCAATAAGCTCTTGAGAGGAGATGCTCTCTGCGTCCCGCATAGATGGTGGAGGTGGCAAAGGGATCGACTATGACTGTAAGCCTAATGTCTAGCGCCTAAACCGCTCCCCTAAGAACTAGGCTCGGCCCACTGGTCCCTCGAACAAGATCTGGTATCAGGAGGCACCCCGGGCTCCAACAAATTGGAATCAGGCAAACTCTGGCATCGTCTCCCAAGGTTGCCACGTAATCTGCAGGCAACAAGGGCATTAGTTGCCAGTAGATATGCAAAGTGAAGTTAAGGTGAAAGCGAAAAAACTGTGAGTTTTGAATTACCTCTGCTGGCCTCACAGTGTTGAAGTACTGGCGAAGCTAGGAAAGAGTCTCCCGGGTCCTCGGCTGGCACCGGCCGTCATAGGGATGTGAATAAGGTACCTCCGGAGGTGTCTCAACCTCTAACTCAGGTGCAAGCACTGGGAAATAGGCGTATACCCATAGCTGTGCAAAGGAGGAGAGTGGCAGTAAGAATACAGAATACAGATAATGCAGAAAGCGGAGTCTGGTGTGGTGTGCAGAAAGTACAAGTGCAGAACAGAAATGAGACTGTGTGTGCAGTGTGCAGTATGTACAGAAAGTGCAAAGCAAAAAGCACATCAAGAATGTAAAACTAAAAAGTAAAGCATACCTCCTAGGCTCTCCAGGAGCCGTCTACTTTGTTCCCTCTCCTGCGGGAGGTTGAACTCATATAGCAATAAAGAGTGGCAAGGGCGGCGCCTCCCCAATCATAGTGTCGCACCTGGGACAGGTCCACTAAGGCACTCAGCAAATATAGCCCTACAGTGTTCTCCCTGTCGGCAAATAGAGTAGTGCCGAAGAGGAACATGAGGAAATCACGAGCATACTGCTCCGTAGCCTCGATCATCGTAGGCTCTCTCCCTCTGAAGTGGTCAGCGAACCAAGTATATCGGACGGAGCCTGATGTACGATAAATAGGTGGATGTACTTCCAATAGGTAGGTCCAAGCTGCCTCTCACTCACCCATATCGGCATCATATGGGATTAGCTGGCCTTCCATCTCAAGGCCTGTCAACATCGCAAAGTCGTACAGGGTCATAGTCATATCCCCCGTGGTAGAGAAATAGAAGGAGTTGGTGGTGTGCCACCATCTCTCTACCAATGCGCCTAAGACGGTCCTGGTCGCAAATAGATACGAGAGCCCCGTATAGAACAGGCCAAACCTGCCTCGTCTATGATCTGCTGGACACCGCCAGGGAGCTCCAAGTACCACTCCCTCGCCGTGGTGGCCCTGTACCCGCGGGTGAAATGGGAGTCAACTTGTATGAATGGGCAGAAATACAGTGTGTAGTATAAGTGTTCATAATGGGTAGAAATACAGTGTGTGAATGTGTTTAGAATGAGCAGAAACAGAAATACAGTGTTGAAAGTGTTCAGAATGAACAAATCAAATACAGTGCGAAAAGTGCAAGCCTATGCAAGAAATGTAATGTACATCGCAGAAAATGTAAAAGTGCAGTGTGTACCTCTGGGGCATCATGGGATAAATGGGACTCTGGCTCCCATAGCAAGAGATCTGCCGGTGCACGCCGCGCAAATTCGGTAAAGTGACGCACCGTGCTAGGTGGTAGCACGTGTACCTCAGGGTGGTATGCCGTTGGATCAAATGGCCGGACTCGGGGCGGCAACGGGACATGCTCCGGCTCTCCCTCCATCCTCAGAGGACCCCTACCGTGTGGTACGTCATCTGCCATCTGAAAAGAGGGTGAAAGATAGACATAAATGAGCAAAATGGGTGAAAAATACAAGAAGTCAACAAAAAGCCAACTCTCGGGAAGAGAAAAAGTCAAAAAAGTCAAAGCTCGGGAAAAGGGCGCAAAACTCAAGTTAAAGTTAGGGGAAACAAACCTCAAATGGTGGATATGAAGGAAAAGGCTCCGAAAACAACTTTTGTTCAGTTCAAAATGTAGAGAATCGAAAGTTTTTCGCGAATCAACTTCGCCCGGGGGGGGGGGGGAGGGGGTGTTGGAAAACACGTAAAAGCCTGGATCTAAGAGGAAAATGGGTCTAAAAAGGAAGAAGAGTGTATTTCGGCAATAGGTGTGTGAGGAAAAGTGCTTGGGGTTTGAGTTTATAAAGACCCGTGTGCAAAAGGTCAAAACTGCCCTAATTTTCATAAACTGGCCGGCTGGCCAGTTTTTGTGACCGGCCATCCACTCAAGTGGCCAGCAAAGTTGTATAGTGGTCGACAGGTGCCCAATGTTCCCTCTGAGTGTTTTCAGACTGATATGTGTCCTTGGGTTCCAAGAAGTGCAAAGAATTCTTGAAGTTTGATTCAAAATGCCTTCGCGGAAGTCATAATTGTGTTCTTTGTACGGGGTGATCATCGCTCTTTAACACACATAAGGTGTATCCTTTTTTAACATGGTGAAACTCTCTGAGAGATAAATCGGGAGTTACCTTTGAGTTGTCCCTATCATATGCTTTTGTCGTTGCATAAAATGAACATTGCTTTTATCATTGCATAGAGTACGCATTATAAACTGTTGCATTGAATATGCATTATCTTGCATTGAATATGCCTTGTTGATTATTTGGCATCGAATATGCACTATTGATTATCTTGCATTGAATATGCACTGTTACTTATCTTGCATTGCATATGCATCGTTGTCGTTTGTCTCGCAAGACACATGCATTGTATTGCATTGTATCTATCGAATTTCTCTCTCATACTTGCACGATATTGTATGTACGGTTCATTTAGGGGAATTTCGGGTAAAACCATTCCTCTCCTTCATCTTGTTGGTTAGAGACATTCGGGTACACCCGATGTCTACACTAATACCTTGTTATCGGCATTTGGGTTGTATGCCCGTTGTTGTTTTCTTTCCCTCTCCAGCGCGTGATACGCTGAGAGGTGGTGTTTCCCTCTCCAACGTGTGATATGCTGAGAGGTGGTGTTTCCCTCTCCAGCACGTGATGCGCTGAGAGGTGGTGTTTCCCTCTCTCACATGTGATATGCTAAGAGGCGTTTTCCTTCCCTCTCGCGTGTGTTACGCCAAGAGGTGTTTCATTTAAGACTCCGGGTATTCCCGGTAGTCGTTTTTGACCTTTCCCGCGTGACGCATGGTGAAGATTGCATAATTCTCTTACATCCTTTCTGTGTGAAATGTCGGTTGACTTGTGAGTCTCGCGCGTGGCGTGTTTACTTACTTGCTTATGTTCAAGTTTGCAGTAGCATTTCTTTGAATAACATTTGCATCTAGATGTTTCTTTACAGCTCTCTTTGCATAATTATAAGTTATGTTCTGCATTGTGCATGTCATTTTCATTTTGTCCCTACCTGCGGGCGTATCTATTTTGTTATCTTGCCTGTTTATCTAAGTCTTCGGCCTTGTCAAAAATGGGTCGTCTCTGGGCTTTGACATTCACTCCCGTCATTTCATGACTTCCAAGTTCTGTCAAAGAGGGGCAACTGTAGACACCCCATTTTTCACCGACCTTAAGACTCAGATGTCATCGTTTGTGCACGCGATGATTGCGCATGTTTGTGCTCGTTTTGAGTGCCGGAAGGTCTTAGCTGGGTGCCTTGTCTTTGAGCCTCTTAACCCTTTGTGTTTTGGCCTTGGTTTTTGGGCCAAACCTTGTTGCCTCTTGCCTTGGGGAGAAGAGGGGCTTGCCGGCCACTTTTGGCATCTGCCGGCCACTTTTCCCTCTTGTAGGCCACTTCAAGTGGCCGGCCGGCCACCTTAACTGGCCGGCCGGCCACTTTTTCTCCTTTTTAGATATTTTCAGATCTTTTGAGCCACCTGTGGCTCACTGAACTCATCCCCCATACACGTGTATGGAGGGATTGAGCAAGCTTTTTGCTTGCTTGCTCTATAAAAGGGGAGGTGTCTCCCCCTTTCAACGGGTTCATATTTTTCAGAGCTAAAAATCTCCCTCTCTCTAGAATTCTCTCTCTCTCTCTCTCTATATTGTGTTATATTGAGCTTTAAAGTGAGTTTTCTTCACACTTTTGCACTAAGACACCTGGTCAAACACATTCACTTAGGCGCTGAGGTCCCTTGGAGCTTGTTTGGAGGTTTTAGCATTGGTTTTGGTCCAAAATTGTTGCTGAAGTTGCTGTCTTGCTATTATTCTTCAAGAGTAAGCATATACCCCTTTTAAAGCTTTGTTTTGTTTAAGAACTTAACCACCTTTTCATGCTATTTAAAGGCTGGTTTTAGCCTCTTTATAACTCTGTTTTTAA
Organism: Camellia sinensis; assembly: GCF_055761805.1. Classification (NCBI taxonomy): domain Eukaryota; kingdom Viridiplantae; phylum Streptophyta; class Magnoliopsida; order Ericales; family Theaceae; genus Camellia; species Camellia sinensis. The sequence goes on from NC_138966.1 coordinate 25,191,488, forward strand.
GACTTTAAAATGTTGGTTTGAGCCTTGTGGGGTTAGGGGGGTGGTCCCCCTATTTTGCTCTTTGGCTTGTTAAGCCTCTTGAGCCAACTCTCTGAGCTTTTGAATCTCCCATTGCTTGGCCTTTTACCACTAAAACTCAGAGGAATTTCAGTGGTAAAAAGTTGTTCTTGTGCTCCAAAATGGGAGGGGTGGTCCCCTCTCCTCTTGTCTTGCTTACATGTCTTGTTAGCCTACCAAATGAGCATATATTTCTCCTTTCTTTAAGCTTTGTTCAAGCATATTTTCGGGGTTATTTTGGCATGCTTTAACTCTGATTTTGGTTGGTGGGGTCACCTCTTGCTTGCATCTTATACTTGTAGTGTAATCCTACTTGTTGGCCTAACATGCTTCATGCTTTATGCTTCTCATCCTAGCTTGTGTTGGCTCTATCTCAGCATGTTTTTGCCATTATTTTAGTATGCCTTAGCTCTATTTTGAATGGTCTTGGCCATGTGAGGCTTGCCTTGTAGGGTTATAGTGTAAGTGGCTTTCACTAGCTTTGAGTGTCAAGTTTCTAACATGATTTACTTGAGTTGTTTGCATGCCTTAAACTCATTTCTTACATGATTTTAGTGTATATGGTGTAGTCACACTCTCACATGTTCACTCATTCATAGCTTTTGTGAGTTGTGCCTTATGCTTTGTTTATGAGCCAATACGTATGCATGCTTGTCTAAGCTTTTGGGCCACCATTTCAGCATGTTTTGGCCTTTATGTTGGCATGGTTGAGCTCTGTCCAGAGCTGGTTTGGTTGTTTAGGCTATGTATTGCATGCTTCTTGTGTAGTGCTCTTTACTAGCCTTGTGCTTTAGGCCTTCTAGCATGCCTTATTTGTGATGTTTATGTGATATGGCATCATCTAACATGTAATTTCAGAGTATATAGCGTTGCCATATTCTCATATATATCAACCTTTAATTGTGTTTAAGAGTTGTGTCTCACGCCTTGTTGATGAGCCAATGCATGAACATCATTTTCTTGCCTTTCATGCCATCATTTCAGAGCATTTTGGCCACTATTTTGGCATGCATGAGGTCTGTTTAGGGCTGGTTTGGTCCATTGAGCATTGTATTGCATGGTCCTTGTGTTGTGTCCTTCACTAGTTTCAATGCTTAAAGACCCTAACATGCTATACTTGTGTTATTTGCATGATATGTCATCATTTGGCATATGATTTCAGTGCTTGTACCTCTGTCATGCTCCCATAAATATCACTCTTTCAATGTGTTCGAAAGTTAAGCTTTGTGCCTTGCTTGTGAGCAAATGAATGAGCATGCATTTCTTGCTTTTTGTACCTAAGTTTTAGTGTGCTTTGGCCACTGTTTTGGAGTATCTTAGGTCTGGCCATAGCTAGTTTGACCATTTGAGATTGATAGTGCATGCCTCATGTGTAATGTTCTTCACTTGTTTTAGTGCTCTTGGCCCCTTAACATGTCTTGCATGCATTGCTTACATGATAGAGTCTTGTGCATGCCACTTTAGCATTGAAAGATGAGCATGTTGTTTGCATTGCATTGTGTTTGGATCGGATGTTAATCCAAACACGAGGAATGTGGCACGTTTTATACTCAAAGTGATGAAACGTGTTGCCTTTCTCGGTCGCCGACACCCTTGATCATGCATGATTGGGTGGAGGCTTTTCGAGTCTTGTTTGTGCATTCACTAATATTGTGCAAGCTTGGCTCTTTGACCATCGTGCATTAGATGCGTGATTGGTGGCTTGAGAGTCGAGTACTACGCTCCTTTGAGCTTGAGAAATGATAAGGAGAGTAGTTGCACACACATTTCCTTGCAAATGCATTGTGGTGCCTTTGTTGATCTCTGTTGCAACAAAGTTGAGATTCTGGAAAGGGAAGTGGCCAGACGGCCAATTGTACTAGCCTGCCGACCACTTGTACTGGCCAGCCGACCAGTTGAGGTAACCTGCCGACCAGTTGAGGTAGCATGTCGACCACTTGCAGCAAAATTTTCCAAATGCTCCTGTTTTGAGGCAGATGCAACCTGAAAGTGTGTTCGATGCTCTGAGGTCACTGCGAGTGCAAACAGAGGCAACTCATGGTGAGGCAATGCATTTTCTGGGCGAAACAAACCGAGCATGCATGTCTCCTTCTTCTCGAGGCCATTTTAACTACTTTGTTTAGCAAGTTAATTTACCGGTTTTGTAATTAGTTAGTTAATGAGTTTAGCTAATTTAATTCATCTTTGTAATATTTAATTAGGTAGAATAGTTAATTAGTTGGTTTGTAATAATTAGCTTAGCTTAGTGTAGCTTAGTTTAATTATTCGGACCCTCCGTCACGAGGGCGTTTTGTTGTAATAAGGGTTCGTGTGTGCATGTTTTCCAACCCCCATTTCTTTCTCCCTTTTACTTATCAGCTTTTGATAGTTAGTTTAGGGCATATTTCGATTAGCATACCTTATGCTTTGCATGCGTGCATCATTCATTTGTATTGCATGTACCGGGATCGGCGCATCATTCAAACTGCTTCGTATTTCAATACCTATTTGAATACGTGTTCAAAGCATGTTATCAAGTGTTGCATTCATATGCCATATTAGATAGCGGAGCCTATCCCATTGCACTTTGCATGTGTTGCATTAGACATTTTGTATAGCTAGGATCATGCATTGATTTCTAACTAGTTTTCTATTTTGGCTCGGAGTACATTGTAAGTGTTTACGCTTTAGCATCCTTGCATGAGTGTGAGTGTTGCCATGTTAGCATGCTTGCCATGAGGCTACTTGCTTAAATGATATAACTGCATGAATGCCTGTGGATGACGACTTTGTTGCTTGAACTGGAACAATTCATTAAATGTGAGTGTTAAGCCCACTTTGCGGAGTGACAAATCTTGTTGTTTTGAGCCCACTTGAGGGTGGAAAATCCGCGCTTTAACCTACATGAGGGTATCAATTTCAAACAATTTTCGAAAAACAAACATGAGATGTTTTGTTCCAAATTGAGTGATTTAGTCTATACTTGTATGCTGTGCGCATCACATAGTAAGGTTAGCTAATAAACCAGAATAAGAACGCATGTGTTTATAAAATAACGTATCATGTTTAGTAGAGGCCGATCCTTTGATCGGGTGAGTGGGGGTACTCATTTTAGGACCTTCCCCTCTCGTACCCAAGTTCCCGAGTTGAGGCAACTTTGGTGATGACGGACACGTGGCTTTTGGCACGAGTCAGGGTTTCCTAAATTTCCCAAAAACAAAATATTTAGGTGGCGACTCTGTAATCTGGAAAAGCAGTCCATGTTTGGTGCTTTTTGATTAAAATTGATTTTTCAAAACCAATTGTCAGATTTGGACTCTTTGGTGATTTATCAGTCTTACACTGCACTTTGTGAGATTAGATTCAGAACCGTGACAGGAGTCCGAACTGTAGTAGCTAGAGCCCAATTTACGCCCTCTCTGAAAAAGGGGGCGCACAGAGAGAGTTCGGGGCGGTCTACACATACCACTTGAGATTGACATTCCTAGAGTTAGAACTCAGGGTGTCGAGAACGAAACAAATGAGGCATTCTTAGCCTGAGATTTAGACTTGATTGAAGAAAGGAGAGAGAGAGAGAGAGAGAGAGAGAGAGAGAGAGTGTGTAGCAATTTAGTTGGGGGCCTACCAGCAGAGACTTGCCAGAGCTTAAAACAAGAAGGTGAACCCTAAGGAGTTCCAAATTTGGGACCTTGTCCTAAGAAATGTTATCAGCAACAAAAAAGATTCCAGTGAGGGTAAGTTGGGCCCAAACTGGGAAGGACCATGTAGAATCATCTTGGTTGTCGACAATGGCGTATACCAGCTAAAAGACAGTGACGGCAAGGAATTGGCAAGACCATGGAATAACAGCAATCTCAAGTTCTTTTATTATTAATTTTTCTAAATTTTTCTATGTAATCTAGATGATTTTTAGCCGAAGTATTGACTAGTAAAATACTAGTCCGATTTTGTTCTTTACAAAATATTGTTGAAATTCGTAACTATTAGATAAGACAGAAAAGTCTTAAGGCGATGTTCCGAACATGAACAAGGCGTTTAACTTAGACTTGCCAGGATAGTAGAGTTAAACTAAGTTAAAAAAGACATTTCAATGAGAAATAAGGTGAAACTAGTCGCAATCTGGCTAGTTTGTACGAAAAGCCGAGATAGATAGTACTCTCGATGCACTAACGTTAAGCCTTAAGTGTTTTGTTAAGGTGAGCTAAACACAATGACCTCGGTCATGGATGTTTAAGTTAGACTTAGGCAAGATTCAGACGATGTATGTAATGCCCCAAAATCTACACTAAGGGTTGTAGTCAAGGAAAAGTCACCAATGAGTCATATGACCAAGTAAGATCCCAGATCGCCGGAGGAGTCAAATTAGCCTCCTTTCTAAGTCCAACTTTCTTAGGTAGCACACTATCCTTTTGACAGATCTTAAAAGACATTGACGTAAGGTCTCATAAGCAACGTAGGGAACTATATTGGTTTTTAAAAAAAAAACAAGCATATAATAAGAAGAAAATAGTTACAAATATCCTTAGTTACAAAAGCTAGTTCCTCAATATTACAGCCCAAAAATAAAATTTCAAATGGACCATACAAAAAAAATTCTAACTTCTCTAAGACAACCAAAAGTCTACGAAGGTTTCCAGCTCTTCATTTTCTGCTGCAAAATCCTCTTCAGTACCTGACATGAAATGCCATGAGCTTTGAACGCCCAGTAAACGTACATACATCTTATCCCCTTTTTTTCAATCTAATACACAGTAGCAATTAGAACAATAAAGGAAAAGAACATGACATTCAAGTAAATAACAAAGGTTACAAGGTTAGTTGTTAGTAGTCTAGAAATTACCCAAAGAGATTTCGTCCTTCCAACCCTAAGAATTGGACACGAATTATTCAGTATGCCCCCTCTTTTACTGCGTTGTAGACCTTACCTCGGATGCTTACTAGCGGTTACATACCACGTAGCGCCAAGCGAGGACCTTAAAAGAGATGGTAAAATAGGGCCTTGCCCATTCCCTCCTCACACCAAACCACCTAGGGTCCGAATATAACCGTTTCGCTCAAGGGTTTCGAACAACCACTTGCACAAGACTTTAACTTTCCAAAAGGGAACATATCCTGCTAACCAATTCAATTTGAACATAACTTTGTCTCATAACAATACTCATGTGATCGAAACCCCATTAGCCACCCTATTAAGTTTTCAGTTTAGATTAACGTTTAAGTTAGTTAGTACAAGCAAGTAATAAAAGAACAAATTTGTATAAGGTGAGCATCATTGAAGGACTAAAATAAAAGGTATATAACCATGACAAATGTAATATCATACCATGACATGATCGTATATTAAAAAGCATATTCATGAACACAAGAGCGTAAAACACCAATACAAAACAAAATTTTCAAATTCAGTACCACTTAAAGATTAAAATTAAAAGGACCATTTCAGATTTTCCCGAACCTGGCCTTCTTATGGTTTATATAGAACTTTATCTAATTTTCAGAACATGCTTTAGAAGTGAAATAGCTTTTCTAGATTTTTAGTAATTTAAGAAATATTCTAGCGCTGTCTAGATTCATCGACCGTTACGAAAATCGAGTTTTCTTACAAACCGCTCACTCTTTTTCAATGAAACCAATGTTCCTTGAAAGTGAACTCTTTAAGGAAGTTTTTGAAATAAAACCAAGGTCCATAAGATTTTTCTACATTTTTGTAGAATTTTCGAAAGTTGGCTGTAAAATAGGTTTTTCATGCACAATACTTAAAATAAGGTTGGTGAGAAAATAGGCCAACTAAGAGAAAATTTTCACTTCTTTTGTGATGAAAACATACTAAATAATGTATCAATAACTTCGATTTTTAGAGTGATGGTATGCCTTTGGAAATAATGTGAGATATGGGAAGAAAAATGTAGGCTGTGTTTGGTTGTGCTCTCCAAATGTATTTCCACCCTCCTATTTGCGTTTCACGTTTGAATACAGGTTTCAAAATTTAATTTCACCACATAGTTCAAAATACAACTCTACTACCCGTTTGGCAGATTTCTCCATTTCGTCTTCTCCATTGTGAAAAGCTTCCAAACATACATATTCTCTCTCTTCGGTCTTCTCCATTTCTGAAAAGTTTCACATGCAAAGAAATTTAAAGCTGAAGATTCTTCACGGGTCGTCTTCCTCTCTTTGAACTGAATTGTGACCTTCAAATCTAAACCATGCCTCTATACCCACTTCCCACCCATAAATTCGCATCCACCAGCACCCATAAATTAACTGGCTTTCACTTTGTGTGTTGTGGAAGATTTACCCTCCGGGCAACGAAACAACGACAACAGAGAGGTAAAGTAAATCACAAATTTCTCTCAAGGTATATACTAGTTCTATATACAACTCACAGATTTCCTACTTCATCCCGAAATTCATCCGCAAATTTATTTGTCTCAGGCCAAATTTGTGAAGCGTATTTTTGAATCAGACGACTACCGAAGAAGCGCACATCCATCCACTTTACCCACTCCATCACCGGTGACAACTATTCCACTTATACTACTCTAGTACGTATATCCTTTAATCGATCTGCTATGGAATAGATAAGAAATAGAAATAGGTTCCCTGATCTGTCCAAAAGGTGTTAAGCCGATCATCCACCAGGATAACTGGCCTGTCGTCCTCTAGGTCTTCCAGCCGATCAACCGGCACTCCACTACTCCCACCTCTAGGTCAGCTGGTTGTGCAACATGATTTGATGATTTCTGTTTTTTTTTTTTTTTGCACCTGATGACATGCTGTTTTTTATCCATCTTTGTATGTTTATTTTTTATTTTATTTTTGTGACACTATTTTTATTTTATATTTAGATGTGATTTTATTCTTCTGCGTTCATTTTCGTTCGTTTCCTTATTTCTGCTTCAACTTTCAATTTTACACACAACATACAATATGCATTAGTATGTATAACAAGATGAGTAAATATTAATATGTTTTTTCTTCACTTGCATATTTTTATTTAGTTCAATAAATGACTAAGGCCGACAAATTGTAGACAATGGTTAATTTCAGTTTCACCAATGGTAACAGTTATCATGTTGTTAATCATTTATTATAATTATGCTTTTATTGTCATGTAGCCGAAACAATATGTCATCTGACATAGAAAACAATGCAATGGTAGGCTCATCAAAGGAGGATGAGGTTATCAAAGATTTTATGAATTTTTTTATGATTGTTTTTATGAATGAACATATGAATACGTCAACCAGCAGACGGCCGCAGCGAACTTGTCCATTCAAAGGTGATGATTGCATCTTCAGTTTATTAAATGGCCATCCTGAAACAATGATGGACATCATGCGAATGAATGCTCAAACATTCGTTTTATTAAAAGATATCTTACTTCAAAATGGCTCTGTCAAAACTGAACATATGCATATCAGTGTCAATGAATCGCTTGGCATTTTTTTGTGTACATTCGCACAAAATGACCGATATAAACTACTGGTCGATAGATTTCAACACACCACTGAAACTATTTGTTAGCATATCAAAATCATTATACGAGCACTGTGCACGCTTACATCACCGGTTATCAAACCACGTAACCAAGGCGAGATACCGGCAAAAATTTTAAATGATATGAGGTTTTTTCCCTGGTTCAAGGTATGACTATATGTTTGTCTTGTAAATTTTCAATAATAGTAACGAAGGAATTTTTTTGTTATGTTTTCAAAGTAATAGCTAGGTTTGTTTCGCATTTAATGTCAAACTAGTATATTTCAAGTAGGATTGGTGGAGCCAAGAATTTAATATAGGGGGCACCTATTAATTACAATCTCAAAATTTTTCTTCCCCAATCAATAACAATAACATAATAATAATAATTTTTCGAACTAATGTTAAACATTAAAAATTAATATTCATTACAAATAGTTTTTAATTTTAAATTTTTACAATTGACCCCGACGAGTTTTCATCTTTTCAAATCTTTCCATAAAAGTATCATTGTCAATGCCATCAAAAATATCTCTCTCAATGTAGACAACTAAGCTATCATTCATCCATTCATCACCCATTCGGTTCCGCAACCGATTCTTCACAATATTCATAGCTGAAAATACCCTCTCAACAATAGCAGTTGCAACAGGTAAGATTAATGCTAAAATCAAGAGCAAATACACCAATGGATATACTTTGTCTCTTCCAGTCTCCACCATTTTCTTAACAAGATCGGCAATTCCATTCAACATTGAGAGCTCACTACTAGATAGCACGTTGATAATATATGTGTCAAGTTGATCATTAAGTACCATTAGGAAATTCGCCGAAGTTTTTGTCCAAATGATTTTTGTGAAAAATTATGGTCACGAGGTTGACAAGGACCTTTTTGTAGATATTCCCTACGAATTCGGTCTCGATCATTAGCATTATAGTCCATAATCCGAGGCTGTAGTAATGAATCTATAGGAAGGTCTACTAAGTTGATTTCTATGCGACTTTGTTTTGCGGAAGAATAATTATTATCTTCTTCTTGAGGAAGAGATGATTCCAACTTTGATTTTCTTTTGAAATATTTTTCCATGACTGTTTGAAAAAACTAAAAATCAAAATAAAAATTCATAATCAAAATCACAAACCCCCACAAATCAAAATCTCCAATGTTAACACAAATCAAAAAATTTAAATTAGAACAAATCACAACAAATCAAAATTTCTAATTTTAGCACAAATTATAACAAATCAAAATCCCTAATTTAAATATTAATCATTGCAATAAATATTTTAATTTTAGCACAAATTAAATCCCTAATTTTAGCACAAACAACAGCAAACCAAAATCCCTAATTTTAATATAAATCATCACCAATTAAGATTCATAATTTTAGCATATCAAAATATCTTATTTTAACATAAATAATAACAAATCAAAAAAATTTACAAATCAAAACTTAACAAATAACTATAAATTAATACTCATAAATAAAGTTACTTGTAAACAATGAAGAGAAGATACCAAGGTTGTAATGTGGTCCCAAATCTTTGTTGTGTGATCATAATTTGGTGAATCTCGAGTTAGCAAATTACAAAGCAACAAAGGGAGACAAAGAAGACAAAGAAAATATGAAAATACTTAACAAGTACTGTGAATAAAGAAAAAAAACAAAGAATTTTATACACTTTTAAGATTTTAGAATTTTTACCTTATTGTAATTGGAGTTGTGTGTACTTATCAAAAAAAAAAAAAAATTATGTGTCAATATTTAATTGGAATTGGGATTCAACAAGAAAAAAAAAACCAAGTGGGTTTGACATAATTGGAAGGGGTATGTATTAGTATTAGGTGGGGCACTACTAGTACTGCACGGTGTGAAAGAAGACCCCACTTAAAAAAAAAAAAAAAAAAAAAAAAATTCAAAATCAGGGGGGCCACGTGACCCCCCTGAGCCCCAAGTCCCTCCACCCCTGATTGTGTCGGTGCTATCGATGACACATTGATCGATGCGTGGGTCCCTACCTCAAGACAAAATACATTCTGTGCGTGTAAAGCCACGATTTCGCAAATTATACTCGTAGCTTGCGACTTCCATATGTTGCTCACATTTATCCATTCTAGATGGGAAGGAAGCGCCCACGACAATACAATTTTAGTTGACTCAATTATAAAAGTTGATCTACATTTCCCATACCCATCCCATCGTATGAATGTAATATTATTTTAAAAACAAAAAATTAATTAAATTTGATATTAATTTTAAATAGTAGTATAAATTAAAAAAAAAAAAAAGGAATTGTTGAACCTTTTTCTTTTCAAATTAGGACAAATAAAATGAAACTTTTATAAATACGAAGTTGAGGAATCATAATGGTCACATATGTGTAAAAAATATATAGATCCACAACATTAATCTATTTTAATTATATTTTTCTACTTAATTTTTTTTTAAGATAAATTATACTTTACACTCTTAAAGTGTTATCCAATTTTAATTTTAACCTAGAAAGAATATTTTTTTAAAAAAATAGGACAATTATTTAAATACTTTTGTTAATTCTTGAAAGTTAGTGATGGTGGATTAATTTTACCTTTCAGTATATAAAAAAATAAAAAAATAAAAATTCATCCACCCCGAATAGAAATAAAAATTCAACCATAATTTAGGGGAAAAAATTATGCCTATAGACATATTTTTGTTGTATATTTAATTTTTTTTAGAAAAGTGACTTATTCGGAAAATTTAAAACTGCCCACATATTTAAAATGAATGCATAATGATCCTCCTGAAGGGTTCACAAAGGTTACGTAATATCAAATGCGGTACCAACTTATAAATCTGATGTAAATTTTGTCCTTCTATGATTTTTCTTGTGATTTTTTTTCCCAAAATGAATGCCAAACCGAGGCTAAATCTGAATAAGACAGATATGGAGTATACTATTTTACAAATTTTGTATTTTTTTAACACCTGTAACCCACGTAAAAACGTTTTTTTCACAAATTTTGTTACCTGTGTAGAAATTTTTTTTATTAAATATTTTAAGTCATAATTTGTTTATATTAAATATGAAGAACACATAAATAGTGCACAATTTAAAGCAAATTCTGTATTTTTTTAACAAATTCTATAACCCACATATAAATTTTTTAATTTTTTTTTTCAAAGTCAATAACCCGCGTACAACATTCCAAACTACATTCCAAAAAGCTTTACTGTAGCCTCAGGCAAACAATATTCCAAAAAGCTTCACTGTAGCACAATGTTTTTTTTTTTTTTTTTTGCTTTTAGTAGAACTGAGGCGCTGAAGATGACTCGTAGGAGGGCCATGGCTGTGCATCACAGGTTTGCAGGTACATTGGTACATAGGGTTTGATTAAGAGTGTTCAAGGGTTTGGTTCAGTCATCAGGCACAAAAATATACCTACTACATAGGGTTCACGGGTCATGATTGTTATTTTTTGTTAATAATTAATTTTTTCAATTGAATTTTAAAAAGAGTTTGGTTAAGAGTGTTATTTTTTGTTAACAATTAATTTTTTAAACTGAATTTTAAAAAGAGTTTGGTTATGACTGTTGAGATTGTATTAATGTAATACTATTGTAAAAAAAAAATTGAGATTAATTTTAAATAGTAGTATAAATTTAAAAAAAAAAATTAAGGAATTGTTGAACCTTTTTCTTTTCAAATTTGGACAAATAAAATGGAACTTTTATAAATACGAAGTTGAGGAATCATAATGGTTACATATGTGTAAAAAAATGTATAGATCCACAACATCAATCTATTTTAATTCTATTTTTCGATTTAATTTTTTTTTAAGATAAATTACACTTTACACTCTTAAAGTGTTATCCAATTATCATTTTCACCTAGAAAGAACATTTTAAAAAAAAAAATTTGAGGTTTGTCAATTCTTGAAAGTTGGTAACGGTAGATTAATTTTACCTTTCACAGAAAATACCAAAAGTATGTTATCTTTCATATCAAATTAAAAATTTGGCAATAATCCTTTTTAACTCATCTGTAATAATGCATTATAACACTATCAAAATTTAATTAGATCTGTTTTTTTCTTTCTTTTTATTCTTTTGTTATCGGTCCAAAAAAAATAACAATTATAATTGTCATTTTATAAATAAAAAAACAATTGCAGCTGCACCAATACAACATACAATTTTGAAGATGATAATCTTACACCATGATTCATAGCCCAATGGGTAGTAGTTATATATATATATATATATATATATATAACAACAACAACAACAACAACAACAACAAAAAACACAAAAATTACAAAAACAAATGGTGCTTACATCCATGAATGAAAAAATTTAGAAAAAAAAAAGAAAGAAAAAAGAAACAAACAAATAAGAACATAAAGTACTAGCACATCTGCAACACAACTAAAAACCACAACATGCTTCAACCGTTTAATCGCTCATCCAAACAAGTCAAGCATCATTGTTAGGTGGTGGTAGAGGTGGAGGGAAGTAGTGATGGTAGACCTGACTGACTCGATGGTTAATCTGATCAATGCGATTGCTTGTCACTTCATCACGTCTTTCAGTGTCCAAACGAAACTCACCAAATTGTTGAATTAGTGAGTTCTGAGAGGCAGCAAATATCGAATCGATTACCCAATACATTGAACTAATTAACCGTTTGTTGTTCCCATTGAACACGCTGATTATGTCGTTCTTGTTCCATCGCCAAATAAACAGTCCAGTATTGGGGTTGTTCATTTTATGGCATGGCATTGTCATTGGGATCTTCGAGAGCATCATCTATTGGTGCATGTGCAATATTCAGATATCCCAATAAGTTTTTAGCGCGACTAGCTCGGGTCAGTGTGTACTCTGAAATCGGTGAAGTGATTTTAGTATCTATTTCTCCTACAAATCTGACATGAAAAGCTTTGAAAATTTTGGTTAGTAGAGCTCCAAAAACTAGTGACCGACCACTGCTATTATTAAGATTTACAACCACCATTTCCTTTAGTAATATGTAGCATAAATCCAATTCATATCCAACTTTAAAATAGTATAACAAATAAGCACTATAAATTGGAACATCAAAATGTCCTTTTTTGGGAGTGACATTTTCGATTATCCATCGATGGAGAATACGAAGGTGGGGTTTCAAATATCTTGCTTGTAAATTGATGCCAGAAATCGATTCTCACAAATTGTAGTATAAACTTCACTTATATCACCAACAATGTTAACCAGGTCAGACTCACTTTGAAAATGAATTTGCAAATCTCTTGGTTGAACTCAAATAATTTGTGCCATAGTATGGCTATTCAGTGTGATTATTTTACCTTTGACATAAGATGTAAGACTATTGTCTCCAACTTCTCCCTCAGTAGGTCTCAAGTGAAGGTAAAATAAACACATAAGACGTGGATATACCTTTTGTGTTAAATTGATTAAAGGTAGTCACCCCATCGTCTCCAGTCTGGCAACCAACATAGGATCATATTGAGAAGGAAGATTTACCCTTCTCTCGGTAAAAATTGGTCAGTTGAAAAAATGTGGATAAGCTTGTTCATGATTTTGTGAGAAAATCAATAATTGGATAAGCTTGTTGTTGCTGTTGTTGGCATGGTAGAGGGGTTTCGCCATGTTATGGCTGGCTCTTTTTGCTCTCGACATGACTTGTGAAGGTATGCAAAAGGTAAGGAAAATGTATAGAAGGTTTCGACTGCTACTGTGAGGAAATTGTGTGCAAAAGGTAAGCAACAGGATAGCCAAAACTCAGCCTCAAGTTGAGTCTTGTTGAAAGCTAGGAACAGGCGCAGCCGGTTGATCGGCCAGATGACCCCTTGGTTGACCACCCAGTCAATCGGTTCGAAGAAGTTTTCGGCTGTTGCTTGTGCAGCTCTGAAATTGTGAAGCTCTAGTGTTGTGAACCTATGATCAAAGCTCTTCCTCTCTTCTTTTACACGAATATGAGTTGTACATATATACTCTGAATTTGTGAAATTAATTGAGGTAGGTGGTGAATTGAATTTGTGAAATTAATTGAGGTAGGTGGTGGAGAAGGTGACTGTATGGTTCGAGTTAGTGGTGGTTGTATTGATACTATTTGAATAATGAAGGTAAATGAAGATGGTGAAGAAGTTGTTGAAAGTTGTGAAGTAATGAATTTGTTGGATGTGCTCACTGATATAAAGGCCATGTTTAGAAAGGCAAGCTATGACACCATTGTAACCTCAGTCAAACAAATGGCCAAAAAGATTTGTAACTGAGTTCTATTTTTTTTTTTTTTAATCAGAAACTGACCAACTGAGGTTTTGCAGAAGAGTCATGGCTCGGCAGAACATGAGTGAAATTATGATTTTTCCCTTTTAATTTTTGACTAACAGACCAACTTATCATTCCATAGCACAGGGGCAATTTAGTCATTTCAATGCCAAACACATCAATCAACAGACACAATAGTATAGATGAGGATAGTACAGAAGTTCACGGATAAGGCACAATAATGAAGGTGAGGACGGTACAGAGGTTCACAGATTTTCCACGAAAGTGAGGACACTACAACATATAAGAGTTTTAGAGACCAAACATTTTGGTCTCTAAAGTGAAAATTTTATTGCAAAAGATATTTAGAGACCAATTTTCATCGTCATAAGGATAGTCGCTAAAAAGTCGTCCCGAAAAGGTAAAAGTACGGTTTTTAGTGACAAAATTTTGAAAATGTCACTAATAAATAGACTTTTAGGGACAAAATAATTTGGTCACAAAATGATTTATTTTTTGACAAAAAATTGATAAATTTTGTGGCCATTTATTGAAAATAACAATATAATAACTACCAAATGATTGGTGACAGTAATTATTAAAAATATAAAAATATTTGAACTGAAAAATATTGGAAAAAACATAATTCGAATCAAATATATAATCATGAGTTCAGTATGATCAACAATTGAATATTTATTATGACCTTCAAATAATTTTGTTTATAATATTTTCAATACAAATTTTTTTTATTGAAAATTTTTGTTAATAATTAATTTTTTGAGTTGAATTTGAAAAAAAAATTGGGTATGACTACTATTTTTTTGTTAATCATTAATATTTTCAATTGAATTTTAAAAAGAGTATGGTTAACAGTGTTTCTTTTTGTTAATAATTAATTTTTTGAGTTGAATTTCAAAAAGAGTTTGGTTATGACTGTTGAACAAAAATTTCAATAGAGTTTTGAGTTGTGTGTTTGATTATGAGTTATAGCTTTTTGAATTAAATTTGGAAAACTTTTTTCGAAACTCATAACCAAACAAATTTTCTTATTTCACATGTCACATTAAACTTTCAAAACTCAATTCAATACTCAACTCAAAACTCAATTCAACACTCCATTCAAAAATCATAACCAAATAAATTTTCTACACTCAAACCATAATTCAAAAACTTGCAAACTCAAAATATAATTCTATTCACAAGTCATATTTAAAAAACTCTACCAAACACTATCGTAGTTTTGCATCTATTAAGAAGAAATATGAATAGAAGAAGGATTAAAGCCCAATTCATCAACTTTGAACACATGAACACCATTACAACACATCTGAAAATATGATTTTAAGTCTCTAATAACATGTATTTGAAAAAGGAAATATAAGGAGAGATGGTGATGTGGCTTACTTAAGGCTTGGTTGGTTTGCTAACAAGACTTTCCCTTTCTCTCCTTTCCTCCACCATGCTCACTCTCTTGCCCTCTCTTTCTCTCAGCCGAATAGGGTGTTTGTGTGTGTGTTCTTGTGTGCAAAATGCTAAGGGAGAGGTGGTATTTATAATAAAATTGGTGTAAAAGGTCCAAGTTGCCAATTGGTTGGAAATGGATTAGATATTTTGGATTTAGTTTAAATTCAATGGAATAGTGGATGATTAGAGGCCTGAATTGAGTACCTAAGTATGATCTTATTAAGGTTTTATCTTAATCAAACTATCCTAGTTACAAGTACAATGCATATATACATATATATATATATATATATATGTATATAAAGTTTGCACCTAGGTCAAAGATCTTCCTTAATTCATGCAAGTTTGTTTCAAAAAGTATACCTATTGCATCTATATATGTATGGCCGGCCACATGATGATGATTTGAGGGGATTATTTTATTTTTTCTAGTGTACAATTGTTGGAAATTTCAAAATATAGTGTATAAAATAGGTTTAAAGGTACAAGTGTATACATATATATATAATAGTACTAATTTGGGGTCAATTAGTAATTTAATAAAATGTGAGGGTTTTGGGTTTAATTTATGAATTGGAACATTTATTTAAGTGTAGAATTAAACTAAATTAGGGTTAGAAAATCTAATTCGGTCTAGATTTCTTGTTTTGAATAAAAAGGCTATCAACCGACGAACCCGATGAAAACTAAAAAATCTAGGGTTTTCAAGTGGTAATTCCATATTTAGGGAGTTAATTAATCAGTATTTAGATATTATAAATGATTTCTAAGTTACCGAAATCGATTAGGGTTTGTGAGTTTTCAGTTGGCGCATGTATTTTGATCCTAGGGTTAAAATTGTAATTAATTAAGAAATTGAGAGACTTTTAAGAAAATGAAATTTTCAGGGGCCTCACAACGTATCCATAATGTGAACCTAAGTGATACTTACATTCACATTAGGGGGCAGAGAGCATGAACAAGTCAAGTGAATATGACACTTGTTTAAAATTTTCAGAAAATTCTTATGAGTTATCCAAGATGTTTGGTAACATTTATTGTCAAGTTGATGTATTATAAAGATGTCATACTTAGAAGAATTCATTAAAAGTTGGCAAGAGTACACAAGATGTAAAGTAACAATAGGATAAAAGCTTGAAGCATCCAACACTTGGACAAAAACAGACTTGCATTCATAAAAGAACAACTTGTTTCAGTACATTGGAAGGCACTTCGGCCTAACAAAAATGGAAGTGTTCAAACAAGAGAAAACTTACAACTGAAAGTAACGAAAGGAAAAGAAATCCTAAGTGCTCAATGCTGGGGTGGTATCCTAGGTTTACTCTATGTCAACTGTTGGTGATGTCTCGGCCTCAGTGGTCAAAGTTGTAGTTTTCTCAGCCTCGGTATTAACTGTTATCTCCTCATTGATCTCTCATAGACTCTCGTCCAAGCTCTTGCCAGTAGTAGTGAACTAGGCCTCAAAAGTATCGACCATCTTTGATTTAGTGCTCTTGGAGACTTCAAGCTCATCCTTGTTGGTCAGGTCTAAGACCTGATCATTCAAGGTGGAGACTTGACTCGAGTGGCGTCACCTTCATCTTTGCATCATTTTTCTTCCACTTCCTCACCCTCCTTGGATTGGGAAAGCGAAGGAGGGAAGAGCAAAGTCAGTTGCATGAGATCCTGAAGTGGAGAGTCTTCGAGAAAATTAATTTTTTTCAGTAAGGCAGCCCAACCAAGTTGGAAGCCCCTGTTGCAAGCCTGGTTCATTTGTTTGCGGTATTGGTCTTGGACATCAGCCTAACCTTGTTTGTAGTCTTTCTCGTTGGCCTCTTTGATCTCCCTGTCTTTCTTTTCCAAGGCTTTGGCTAATTGTTGAATAACCTAGTTAGCCTTTTTCTTGGCTTTCTTGGCTGAAGCGTCTGCCATCTTGGTGGCTCTGTTCACGACCTTGGTCTTGTCCATATGTTTTTTTTCACCAGGGCCTCGGACTAATTCAGCTGTTCAAGGAGGCTCTTGTGTCTTCTTTGTGAGATCCTTCTTCATCAGGTCATGTTGGGTCAGAAAAGAATAAGCGTGCTGAAGAATAAAGTGAAAAACTTACTAGGATAGAGTTGCGCATCATCATGGAAAAGTGCTCGTACTTGTTGTACTCGCTGATGTTTTCCACGTCGGTGGGAAAAAGGAGTGTTGTGGAAAGAGCAGTAATAACCTTGGGGTGCTTCTATGTGCTATCACCGACTTTCAGAGGCCGATCATTGACAATGATCATAGGAAACCAGGAATCATCATCAGATATCTCGAGGCTGAGAGTAGGAAAGAGCTTCGGCTTTGGGGCATCAACAGAGTCAGGTGTCGTCCTCTTCTCGATTTCGACCATTTTGGTGATACGAACAGTATCTTTAAGATTTTTCTCTAAGGAGGAAGGAGTGACGGTGAGTTGGACCTCAACTTTGGCCTTTTTCACTCTCTTCGGCTTCTCTACTATTTGGGGAGATAGAGAGGAGTGGACGGTAACAATGTTTGAAAGACCAGTGACAAGTTCTTTTACAACGGCAAGTTTGCTACCCATATCTTTAGAGATGGAAACGATGGTGACTTTGGTCCCAAGTTTGAAGGTGCAAAGTGCGATGGGCAGATTTTCTAGGTCGTACGTCGGCAAGTCTGAGCCTCGGCGTTTTCTTGTTTTTCGTCTTACCTGTATGAGTGATTGAAGGACCTCGGAGGCAATGGGGTTCAGAAGGCGGAACGTGCTGTGAAGGAGCCGACATTGACGGTTGGCTGGATATGAAGTACATCCTTGATCTGTCCCTAAGGAAGCAGTTGGTGTTGATGCGGAAGGTGGAATCTTGCTTCTGGATGGGACATCCGGAAGTGGGGACTTGTATGTGTCAGTGTAATCCAAAAGGAATGGGGCTTTGCGAATATGAATGGGCAAGTCCAAGAGCCTTTGCAAGTTGGCTTTGGGAATATAATACTTTCAAAAGTTCTTGTCAAGCTGGGCGGGACCTAAACAAAAAAGTAAGTTAAGTGGTCAGTAACATGATGAAGTAAGGTACTTAAGCAGATAATGGACGACAAGTGTGTGTTCCAAGGGCGACTTACTTTTGTGGTCTCCTAAGATGCTTCAGGCGAGTGGAAATAGGTAGAGGTCGTTGTCTTGAGCAAACTCCCAGTTGCCCAAGATAATAAGATAATCATCTCTCGCACCCTTACTGGAATTAGGGAGGTTAACGATCATCTTGTAGGCTGTGGACCTTAGTTTCAAGTAGTAGGTTATGTCATTTTTGGATTAAAAGGTGCACATCGTGTAGCAATATTGGACATCCTAAAGGTTTAGTTGGGCTCTATGTTGGCGATTGAGTTCGACAATATCGTTGATTGCGCGAAAGGTGTTGATGGCTAATTACATGGGGTTTAGTTTTGTAAAAGTGGAGCATTTTTCTAAATAAGATGTTAAGGGGGAATCTAATTCTACCCTCCATAATTGAAACTACGGGAAAATATATGTAATCATTCACCGGCATTATGAAATCATTCTCGTTAGTGAGTCTGATATGGATGTCGACTGGGATATTGTACTCTTGACATAAGTTCTCTATCTTAGTGGGGCTATCTACCTCTACTTGTGCATACCCATGACCTTGTCTAAGCAGGTTTTGTGTTGTTTTCAACTGAGAAGTGTTCTGTGTGGATCTACGAACCTCGGCGTAACCCTAGGGAGTAGTGGGGTGAAGATCCTGGAAATCTAAGGAAGATTTTGAGCATGATTTGTTTCAATTTCCCTAATGATTAATGCTTTAGCAAAACCTAGATCCTAATCTAACATGTGCAAGAATAGGGGATGTCGGTCAAGAAATGTGGAAAACGTATTGTTATGCCCCAAATTTTAATTACTCGAAAACATTACCAAGAGCCAGAAATTTAGGCCCATTTTTTTTTTTTTTTTTTTTTTACAAACATCTCTTACCCTTGAGTAATAAAAACATAATAGTACATGTTCTCTCTCATGATGAATACAACAATAATAATAATACATACCAAGCTCCCACTACGGAGTTACAAATAAATAATTACAAACATCAATGTAAAAAAGCATTCTTGCACATCTACTATGAAATTACACGTAATAGACACATGAACTTCTTAATCTTCCAACCAATCAATCCGACTTCTCTTCCTGTAGAAAAATGAAACAACAAAGGGTGAGCATAATTACCTAGTAGGAATCTCATAGTTCTAAAACAATAACCATCCTATAGATAGAAATGATCATGCATGCAGGGTGATATCATATAGTAAGGTGACGCTTTGTAATTTCAAAATATCATATGTAAAGTACCTATTTTTGAAAATTTATTTGAACATTTAAGGAAAACCTTCAACCATAAAAATTATCCCTTATCATCAAAAAATGATAAATCCTTTTTGAAAAAGAAATATGTTTAAGGAACAACATCATTTTAAATTTATTAACACATTCCAAAATATTCCTCATTTAATTTCCATCTAAACATTCCTCTTTTTATTCCCATTCTCCCCTTTTACTAATTACATTTATTAAAACTCCATAACCTCAAGTTCATGTTCCCTTAATACTCAAAACAACCCTCATACACTCCATTCCCACCAATCAATCCTTTATTGCTATAACTCTTTAACGTAGAAATCCAAGAGCAATTACATCACATCCACATTTGCATTATCAATTATAACTGTCATGACCAGAACCCGCCCCTATGGGTTAAAGACATAACCGGCCAGCAATCATGAGATTACCTATGGGCCTCAAACCAAATAAAACATATTCTAACAGAGTTAAGGGGCTACAACGGAAGCAAACTTAAAAAATTTTCCATCGAGCTATGCTTACATGGTATAGTAAAATCATTCCACAAACATTTTATAATAACTCACACATATTCACAAAGTTAATCTTCATCCAGGAACTTTTAGTTATATAGTCAGCCAAACAAAACTTATATACAAAAGTAATTCAACATTTTCGCCAATCATAGCAAGAATATACAAAAGGACAAAGGGGAGAAAAAAAGTCTCGTGCGTGAGACATGAGGGCTGACTCCACAAAACTCTGACTGTCTCTCACATACTTCACTGAGGCTGGGTTTAGACGTTTCTTGGCTCACATACAGACACATGAATGAGAGTGAGCAAAAGCCCAGTGAATAATATCAAATAAAGAAGGTATATGAACGGAGTTTGAAGCAAATACATCAAACGGCCTTGGGCCCAATTCATATTTCTACTTAGTGTATCAAGTGACGGCAGATTCAGACGTATCAAATGGCCTCGGGTCCAATCCATTCATTTCCGACGGCCTTTGACCCAATCATTCATATTCGACAGCCTTTGGCCCAATCATTCATGTCCAACGGCCTTTGGCCTATTTATTCATATCCAACGGCCTTGGCCCATCTATTCATATCCAACGGCCTTTGGCCCATTCATTCATATTCAGCGGCCTTTGGCCCATCTATTCATATCCAACGGCCTTTGACCCATTTATTCATATCCAACAGCCTTTGGCCCAAATATTCAGCATAACGAATATTTGTCCATAATTCAAATTAACAGACTTGTGGAATTCATATAGGAGTAAGCAATTGGACAAATAGCATACTTTAAAATATCTTTACTAAGACATTACTCACAGTGTTCTATTGGAGGATCCGTCCTTGTGCTCGACCCTACATAATACACAATACATATCAATCCATTCTTAACTCATACATTCCTCTTAGGCCTCTTTCTTATCTTCTTAGTCTATTTACACTGCTCAATGTATGCCTAAGAGTGCTTAGGAGTGAAAGGGAATGGAAATAAAGCATAGAATCATCTTTACAAAATTTTTGAAACAGGGCTCCCCGCTCGAGCGTGGTTTCCACCGCTCGAGCGGACCCCTTTGGTCTGCAAAAGTACTGGTTGCCTCATTTTAATGCTCCAACGTGACATCGGACGCTCGAGCTGAGAGTTCGAAACATGAGATTGACGCTCGAGCGTGACTCTCCCTGCTCGAGCGGACATCATTGTCTGCAAAAGTTCTGGGAGCTAACATTTCACGCTCGAGCGGTACTTTCCCCGCTCGAGCGGACATGCCAAATTCTGGAATTTCCAGAACTATTCTTGAAGCTCAAACTCGACATTCAAAGGCCCAAAACTCATGTTCTTGGTTCAAAAATGTGGAAACACATTATATATCATGAGTATACAAGCAATGTGAGGCCAATTGCTCAAAATCATGATTCAATTCTCAATTCATCTCAACAAAACACATAGCTTCAAAATTAAACTTCAATATACATATAACCAAACCCTATAAACTCCTTGAATTATACATGCATGTGTACTATAGACTCCAATACCTTTCCAAATCGCACAAGTGATGTTTATACTCATGAAACTCAACAAAACCATGCTTGCATGTATGATTCAACACTCAATTTCTCATATTCAACTTGTTACATGCTTGATTATGCAATTTCATGGCAATCCTATGCATGCATGTGCATATAAACTTCAATTTCATCATAATCAACACCATTCATGTTCTTGATTACCATTTAACCTTGAATTCACAAAATCACAAACTCAAACTCATAAATTTACTCACCTAGAAGTTCAAGTCTTCCAAATTCTAGTTAATCCTTGAGTTAAACTCCACGATCTTCAATCTTCTTGAGCAATTCTCTAACTTGAGCTCCCTCTCTCTCTCTAATTGGCACACACACACACACACACTCTCTCTCTCTCTAGAGTGTAATCTCAGCAAAAATGAGTTGAAAACCATAATATGAAGCTATATAGGCCCTTATATAGGATGGCCCAATCAAATTTTGATTAAGGCTAATCAACGGTGCTTAATTAATCGTTCTGAATCTAATTATTTTGATCCAAATAAATTTTCAATTAAATTTCACCATAGGCTCTAAAAAAAATGCCAATCACAATGGCGTAGTCAATTTCGATTTCTGTAGCCGATAAGGCCTTTAATTTTCAGTTCATAACAGTAAGTTGAACAGATTTTTCTACGGTGAACAGATAGAAATTGAAAACCATATATAATTATATAAATGACACTCAAAATCATATTAAACACATAATCACAATTATAATTAAGATCAATCAGCATAATACGGAATAGGGTTATCACAGTCTTCCCTCCTTTAGGAAGTTTGGTCCTCCAAACTTATTTTACCTTTGTCGAGAAACAAATGTGGATAGCGTAGTCCCATTTCATCATCTTTTTCCCATGTAGTGTTTGTCCCATACTGTCCTTTCCATTCTAGTTTCACCATCGGAATGGACTTGCTTCTCAACTGTTTCACTTGTTGGTCGATGATTCGTTTCGGCCATTCTACGTATTCCATATTCTCATCAAGAGCTATCTGGTGATAATCAATCACATGAAGCGGATCTTGGAGATAACCCCTTAACATCGACACGTGGATTACATTGTGCATTTGTTCAAATCCCGGTGGCAAAGTGACTCGATAGACAAGTGGACCAAGCCTTTCCAGGATTTGTAACGGCCCAATATAACGGGGCGACAATTTTTCTTTCTTACCGAACCTTACTTGGCCCTTCATCGGAGTCACATGAATAAACACGTGGTCACCAACCTCATACCCAAGAGGTCTTCTTCGAACATCTGCATAATTCTTTTGCCAACTTTGAGCTGTCTTAAGCCTTTGCTGAATAGTTTTGATCTTCTTAGAAGTGTCTTGTATAATTTCAGGCCCAAGTAGAGCCCTATCCCCGACTTCTGTCCAACATATTGGTGATCTACACCTTCTACCGTATAAAGCCTCGTATGGTGCCATACCGATGCTGGAGTGGAAACTATTATTGTATGCAAACTTTACTAGTGGCAAATAATCTTCCTAACTCCCTTGAAAATCTAAGGCACACATTCTAAGCATGTCCTCTAAGGTCTGTATGGTCCGTTCTGATTACCCATCTGTTTGTCGATGGAACACAATACTGAATTTCAATTTTGTTCCCATTGCTCTTTTTTGGCTCTTCCACAATCTAGATACAAATTTCGGATCTCTATCTGACACAATAGATACCGGAATTCTGTGTAAACGAACAATTTCATCAACATATATAGTAGCCAGTCTATAAGCATCAATAGGTAGAAAATGTGCAGATTTAGTCAGTCTATCAACTATAACCCAAATAGAATCTATACCTCGAGGAGTTCGAGGTAGACCAACAACAAAATCCATAGTCACATGCTCCCACTTCCATTCAGGAATAGGGAGAGGTTGTAGCAGACTGTCCGATTTCTAATGTTCGGTTTTAACTTGCTGACACTAAAGGCACTTAGATACATATTCTGCAATTTCTTTCTTCATCTTGGGCCACCAATAGCTTTGCTTCAAATCCCGATACATTTTGTTATTACCCGGATGCATAGCAAACACAGATTTATGGGATTCATCTAGAATTCTCTTCTTTAACTCAGGAATGTTTGGAACACACAATCTGTCTTGGAATTTCAGCACCTCATTTACCACACTATATTCCGATTTCGGATTCATTTCAAATGCATCAACTATCTTTTTAAGGAATTCATCCTCCTTCTGTTTCTGTTTAATCTCATCAATAATTGCTGGTTCAGCTGAAATGGCGGCTATTAATACGCCCTGTTCACACAATACCACTTCAATTCTGGACTTCTCAAAATCTTGCAAGATCTCTTTCTATTCAGTGAGTAAACAAGCCAAACTCGCCATCGATTTTCTGCTCAAGGCATCAGCAACTGTATTAGCTTTCCTGGGGTGATACTGAATCTGAAGGTCATAATCTTTTACCAATTCAAGCCATCTCCTCTGTCACATATTCAACTCTTTCTAAGTGAAGAAGTACTTTAGGCTTTTGTGATCTGTATAGACTTTACACTTTGCCCTATACAAATAATACCGCCATATTTTTAAAGCGAATACAACTACGGCCAATTCTAAATCATGTGTTGGGAAGTTCTTCTCATGTGGTCTCAACTGTCAGGAGGCATAAACAATTACTCGCCCATTCTGCATTAACACACAACCTAAACCTTTATAAGATGCATCACTGAAAATCACAAAGTTTTCTGTACCTGATGGTAGTGTCAAAACTGGTTAAGTGGTCAGTCTCGTTTTAGTTCATGAAAGGCAGTTTCCCTTTCGTCATTCCATTCAAACGGTTGCCCTTTGCGTGTCAGTTGGGTAAGAGACATAGCTATTTTTGAAAAGTCTTTCACAAACCTCCGGTAGTACCCAGCTAAGCCCATGAAACTGCGGACTTTTATTACATTCATTGGTGCAGGCCAATTCACAATTGCCTCTATCTTCTGCGGGTCCACTGAAATTTCCTCGTTGTTGATAACATGCCCTAAGAAAATAACCTTATCTAACCAAAATTCACATTTCTTTAGTTTGGCAAATAATTACTTTTCTCTAAGTGTTTGTAATACAGTTCTCAAGTGGTGTTCATGTTCAAGTCTATTCTTTGAATATATCAAGATATCATCAATAAAGACTATGACAAAATCATCAAGGTAAGTCTTAAATATTCAGTTCATTAGGTCCATAAATGCTGCAGGAGCATTAGTCACCCCGAATGGCATAACAAGAAATTCATAATGGCCATACCTTGTCCGAAACGCAATTTTCTCAACATCTTCTGCTTTCACTTTCAACTGGTGATACCCGGATCTCAAATCAATTTTGAAAAACACTTGTGATCCCTGCAACTAGTCAAATAGGTCATCAATACGAGGTAAGGGATATTTATTCTTTATCGTTACCTTATTCAGTTCTCGATAGTCAATACACAAGTGTAAGGTTCCGTCCTTCTTTTTCACAGATAACACTGGTGCACCTCATGGTGATGTACTGGGTCGAATAAACCCCTTATCAAGTAAATCTTGTAATTGTTCCTTCAATTCTTTCATTTCAGCAGTAGCCATTCTGCAGGGAATCTTAGAAATAGGCTGAGTGCCTGGTACAATTTCAATAGTAAACTCTATCTCCCTGTCCACTAACTCACCTGGTAATTCATTTGGGAACACATCTGGAAACTCACTAACATTAGGGATACTTTTCAATTCAACATTCTCAGATTTTTCAGATAACACACAACACAAATAACCCTGACACCCTTTCTTGATCAATTTACATGCTTTCATGGCAGATATCAAATAAGGTGGAGGCACTACCCCGTTACCCACTAACACAATTTCTTCTTGTTCCAGTGGTTTAAATACAACCCGTTTCGTTACACAATCAATGGTGGCATAGTATTTAGTTAACCAATCCATGCCCAGAATTACATCAAAGTGTCTAAAGTTCAAGGGTAATAAGTCTACATACAGAACAACATTTCCAATATGCATGTCACAAAATCGATATACTGATGAACACAACACAGATTCCCCTGATGGAGCACATACACATAGCAAATATAGCAATGGTTCTAGAGATCTACTCAGTCTAGATGCAAATTCACAAGTTACGACAGAGTGTGTTGATCTAGAGTCAATTAACACAAAAGCATCCTGATTGCATATAGAAATAGTACCTGAGACAACGGCTTCAGCATTCCGTGTATCGCCCGGAACAAGCGCAAAAACTCTCCCTTGCGTCACTGTATCTCCGGTGGCAGTAGATCTCATAGTATTTCTTGGTTTTAGGACAGATGTCGTTGAGCTAGAAGCTAATTTTCCATTGTTCTGATTACAATCTCTGGCCATATGCCCCGTTTTACCACATTTAAAACAAGCTCCTGACACACGGTAACAAACTCCGCGATGCCTTTTACTGCAAATATTGCATATTGGAGATGTGTCTCGGGAAGAATTCAAAGTACTCAAGGAGCCCGTATTCTGTTTCTTTGAAAACTTCTTCTTCGAAAAGAAGCCCTGTCTTTTACTACCTTTACAGTCAGTTGTTGATTTTTCCTGTCTAGCTATGTTAGCCTCTGATATTATGGCCCAGTCCAGCACCCCAATATAGGTTTCTAGCTTGAGAACATTCACCCTTTCTAAAATATCACTCCGAAGCCCACCTTCAAAATGCCTCGCTTTCTTGTAGTCGATATCAATCACATGTGGTGCAAACCTAGCCAACTCAGTAAATTTGGCCTCATACTCAGCTACTGTCATGCTGTCTTGTTTAAGTTCCATGAACTCCAATACTTTCCTGTCACAGACACATTGTGGGAAATATTTGTCATAGAAAATTTCCAGGAATTGCGTCCAACCAATGTCTTTATGATTCTCACGCATTAACATCCACCACCTTCTTGCTTCATCTTCTAGAATAAAGGTGGCTAAGAGTACTTTCTGCGTCTCTGGACAAGGAAACACCTCAAACAGCTTTTCAATGCTGAGAACCCATGCTTCGACTTTTAACGGATCCAATCCCCCATGAAACTGTGGCAGTTTCATTTTCTTAAACTCTTTGGTGAGAGCTATTATTCGGTCATCATTATGATTATCTTGCACAGGTGGTACTGGAGGAGGAGGCGAAGGGTGTGGTTGTTGCCACTGCTGTTCTTGCCTCAATGTTTCTGCTATTTCCTGAATCAATCTTTCCATTCTATCCATTCTGGCAGTAGAAGACTCCTCTATCTCATCACCTCTCGTTCTCACCATCTGATTAGACTTGCATTATTCTTTATACAAAGTTTCACAAGTATGCATATACTAAAGAGAACACATATTCAAATAATTTGCAATGCAAGCAAATCACAAACTTATAGCACATAATTGTTCACCTTGAAACATTTAAGCATATTCTTGATGCTTTCAGATTCATACTTATCACATGAATGCATCCTAGATCTTTTCTAGACGCTTATTGCTCATTTGGACAAGTGTGTAAGTTATTAACTCGTGCTCTGATACCACTCTATCATAACCTGAACCCGCCCTTATGGGTTAAGGACATAACTAGCTAGCAATCATGAGATTACCTACGGCCTCAAACCAAATAAAACATATTCCAACAGAGTTAAGGGGCCAAAACAAAAGCAAACTTAAAACTTTGTCCATCGAGCTATGCTTACATGGTATAGTAAAATCATTCCACAAACATTATATAATAACTCACACATATTCACAAAGTTAATCTTCATCCAGGAACTTTTAGTTATACAGTCAGCCAAACAAAACTTATATACAAAAGTAATTCAACGTTTTCGCCAATCATAGCAAGAATATATAAAAGGACAAAAGGGCGAAAACAAGTCTCGTGCGCGAGACATGAGGGCTGACTCCTCAAAACTCTGACTGTCTCTCACATACTTCACTGAGGCTGGGTTTGGACGTTTCTTGGCTCACCTATAGACACATGAATGAGAGTGAGCGAAAGCCCAGTGAATAATATCAAATAAAGAAGGTACATGAACGGAGTTTGAAACAAATACATCAAACGGCCTTGGGCCCAATTCATATTTCTACTTAGTGTATCAAGTGACTACAAATTCAGACGTATCAAATGGCCTCGGGCCCAATCCATTCATTTTCGACGGCCTTTGGCCCAATCATTCATATCCGACGACCTTTGGCCCAATCATTCATGTCCAACGGCCTTTGGCCCATTTATTCATATCCAACGGCCTTTGGCCCATCTATTCATATCCAACGGCCTTTGGCCCATTCATTCATATCCGACGGCCTTTGACCCATTCATTCATATCCAACGGCCTTTGGCCCATCTATTCATATCCAACGGCCTTTGACCCATTTATTTATATCCAACGGCCTTTGGCCCAAACATTTAGCATAACGAATATTTGTCTATAATTCAAATTAACAAACTTGTGGAATTCATATAGGAGTAAGCAATTGGACAAATAGCATACTTTAAAATATCTTTACTAAGATATTACTCACAGTGTTCTGCTGGAGGATCCGTCCTTGTGCTCAACCCTACATAATACACAATGCATATCAATCCATTCTTAACTCATACATTCCTCTTAGGCCACTTTCTTATCTTCTTAGTCTATTTACAATGCTCAATGTATGCCTAAGAGTGCTTAGGAGTGAAAGGGAATGGAAATAAAGCATAGAATCATCTTTACAAAATTTTTGAAACAGGGCTCCCCGCTCGAGCGTGGTTTCCGCCGCTCGAGCGGACCCCTTTGGTCTGCAAAAGTACTGGTTGCCTCATTTTAATGCTCTAACGTGACATCGGACGCTCGAGCTGAGAGTTCGAAACATGAGATTGACGCTCGAGCGTGACTCTCCCCGCTCGAGCGGACATCAATGTCTGCAAAAGTTCTGGAAGCTAACATTTCACACTCGAGCGGCGCTTTCCCCGCTCGAGCGGACATGCTAAATTCTGGAATTTCCAAAACTATTCTTGAAGCTCAAACTCGACATTCAAAGGCCCAAAACTCATGTTCTTGGTTCAAAAATGTGGAAACACATTATACATCATGAGTATACAAGCAATGTGAGGCCAATTGCTCAAAATCATGATCCAATTCTCAATTCATCTCAACAAAACACATAGCTTCAAAATTAAACTTCAATATACATATAACCAAACCCTATAAACTCCTTGAATTATACATGCATGTACTATAGACTCCAATACCTTTCCAAATCGCACAAGTGATGTTTATACTCATGAAACTCAACAAAACCATGCTTACATGTATGATTCAACACTCAATTTCTCATATTCAACTTGTTACATGCTTGATTATGCAATTTCATGGCAATTCTATGCATGCATGTGCATATAAACTTCAATTTCATCATAATCAACACCATTCATGTTCTTGATTACCATTTAACCTTGAATTCACAAAATCACAAACTCAAACTCATAAATTTACTCACCTAGAAGTTCAAGTCTTCCAAATTCTAGTTAATCCTTGAGTTAAACTCCACGATCTTCAATCTTCTTGAGCAATTCTCTAACTTGAGCTCCCTCTCTCCCTCAAACCGGCACACACTCTCTCTCTCTCTCTAGAGTGTAATCTCAGCAAAAATGAGTTGAAAACCATAATATGAAGCTATATAGATAGTCTAATCAATTTTTGATTAAGGCTAATCAATAGTGCTTAATTAATCGTTCTGAATCTAATTATTTTGATCCGAATAAATTTTCAATTAAATTTCACCATAGGCTCTAAAAATTATGCCAATCACATTGGCGTAGTCAATTTCGGTTTATGTAGCCGATAAGGCCTTCAATTTTCAGTTCATAACAGTAAGTTGAACAAATTTTCCTACGGTGAACAGATAAAAATTCAAAACCACATATAATTATATAAATGACACTCAAAATCATATTAAACACATAATCACAATTATAATGAAGATCAATCAGTATAATACGGAATAGGGTTATCACAATAACTCAACACATCACAGGGATAATAAACCCTTTTTAATTCAATTTCTCAATTAATCACAAAGCAAAACTCTTAATCTTTCCTTATAGATACAAACAACCCTATGAGTTCTTTATCACTAACCCTTTATCCAATTACCATTTCATTATCTATTCTTTTCAAATAATTTCCATATACATTTCCCTTCCATATCAAATTACACATCAAGTGGTAATTTCACAAGTTCATCACAAGTCATACATATCATCACCGACCTCAACACACATCACAACACATTCCACATTTTGCTGACTTGATACGGCAGAATAGCGGGCACCCAATTCATAGCACATCCCACCTTTTGTCGGCTATTATACTGCAGGAAGTAAACTCCCAAAAATCATTTTCTCAAAAACTATGTCTTTTTCCGAAAACCATTTTCAACTTTTTAAAACCATCCCCCACATTTGCTGGCTATTATACGGCAGGACGTGGGCACCCAAAACATTTTCGAAAACCATCCTTTTTTCCACTTCTGCCAGCTATAATACGGCAGGACTGTGTAGACACCCAAAAATCATTTTTTCACTTTTGCCGGCTACAATACGGCAGGATTGTGTGGACACCCAACAACATTTTTCCCACATTTGTCCAACGATAAGCCTAGATAGGGCAATTGGGCACCTTGAATTCAAAACACCCCCACATTTACCGCCTATTATACGGACGGTTGTGGGCACCAAAAAACCATTTTTCAACTCCCACACGGATACCAACCACAACACAACCCAACACAACTCAACTCAACCCAACACAACTCAACTCCACACAACACAACACAACTCAACCAACTCAACCAACTCAACACAACATAACTCAATACAATTCACCTAATACACAATAAAATTCAACACAACCATTTCAACACAAAGCTCATATTATCCATACCATTAGTAATTTCTTTTCCCCCAAGTTTGGTTTCATATTGTAACATACTTTAAAACATCAACATTAAGGGTTCAATCGCAACTTTTACATAAATTTGCAAACTCTTTAAAATTTCAATTAAACTTGTACATGTGTAATTTAACACCTCAATTTTATGATTCTACTATCAATTGAAGCAAAACCATTAACCATCTTCATGAGCCAAACTAGGGTTTTTTAAGAGAAGTTAAAGCTTTTCACAAAAACACATTTTATTCCAACCCTTCTATTACTTTTACACCCAAACTCATGACCCAAACCATAACCTAACAAGTAAACCCCAACTCTTTAAACCCTAACCCCCAATCTCATGATTAGTCAGAATATGTATAAAAATATAAAATTTTATATTTATATAAAGAAAATACCACAAATCTATTTATAAATAAGGGTATTGAAAGAGAACTAGAAACCCCTACCTCTTGAAGCCAAGAGATGACGTCCCAAAAATCAATGGCGATGAAACCACGAATTAATCGGACCAAAAGGAAGCTCTTGATGAGATCTACAATCTTTCTCAAAGGACCAAAATAAAAAGATCACTCTAGGTGAGTTGATCTAAAGATCTAAGTGAAAAATTTTGAGTTTTAGAGAGAGAGAAGAGAACTCACAGCCTTGAGGAGAAAGGAGAGGAAAAATAATGAGAGAGAAGTGGTTAGGGTGTATTTATAGTAGTAGAAAAGTAGCCCTAAGGTCAATAAAATAATAAGTCCAAAACCCCCCAAAGATAGGGCCCATTCGGACCCACAAATCTGAAAATAAACACTCAATGGTCGACCCCTGGTGTGGTGGTGTCGACCCTTCAGTAAGAAAAGACAATGCTGGCAACAAGTAAGGTGTCAATCCTTGGACAAGAAGGGTCGACCCTAAATTCCAGCAACTAACAGATTCTGCAATATACAAGGGTCGACCCTTCCTAGACTGGTGTCAACCCTTGTCGACAGTAAAAAAAGGCAGGTGTCGACACCACCAAGATTGGTGTTGACCCTAGAACAAGATTTTCATGCTCCTAAACAACTTTTCAACGTAAACAAGCATGAAGGAACAATCCCAATAAGTTTAAATCGAATTATACTCCTCCAAAACTGACATTCAACAACCCCAAAGACTTCCAAAAATGAAAATAAGGGAATTAAATACACACTCCAATGGATTAAAGAATGCGGGTGTTACACGTATGAATAACACAGATTCAAAAGATAAAGATTGGAAGACAAGAACACATTCAAGACATGAATAAATTTAAATGTGGGAGCATGAAGAACAGGAATTGAACTAGCATAAAAGTGTAGAAAATACAAAGAATGGAAGAGGGTGATTAGTGATAATCTAGTGTCAATGTGCAAGAACCAAAAAGGTGATGTGCAGAAAGCATATATAGACATGTTGAGATTTATAACGAGCTACAAGTGCCTAGGCGTAGAAAATATGGAAGCATGTTCAAGAAGATGAAGAAATACAAAAGAACAAAATTGCGAATGAGGAAACGAGAGACTTACAAGTGAAATGGATGCCAAAATCGTGTTCGCCGAAGTTAAGCAATATCTTTAATCAGAACAGAAGGGTAGAACAGGCGCCGGAAATGATGGAGTAGAGTAGTTGCAGGGAGCTTCAAAGGTCGTCAATGAAGGTTAGAGAGAGAAGCTCTAAGAGGAAAAAGAAAATTGTAAAGGCAAAAGTGAAGAGACAGAGAGAGAGAGAGGGAAAAAGTTTTAGCGAAAAATGAAAAAGTGACAAAAAATCATTTCAAATATCTAGAAAGATGTGCCTAGCTGACATTAGTTGTCATCAGGCAGCGTGGTTCAGAGATGAAGCGATGTATTTAACGCATGACAGGTATGACCTAGTCTGATAACGACACGTGGATAAAATGGTTAGGGTAATTATGCTTGACAGTTCATGTGCAGTTGGGATTTGTGATATTTTTGAACTAGTGAGTCATGATCTTGGCCAGTAGTACGATCTCGGTTAAGATGTTGATTTGGGCAAGAAGGATCATCTGGGTTCTTGATTCTTAGTTCTTGGCTTTTGGCGAGTGGACATTTGAGTCCTAGTTTCTTGACGCCAACGAGTCATGATCTCGGTCGGAGGGGTATCTCTAGCATGTTGTTTAGCTGACATGTTGGAAGATCAAGTGATATAAGGTCCATTACCTTAGGTTGCAGAGGTAATAAAACCTAGGGGGTAGTTGTGGGGATGTATTTTGAGGGTCGTGCCATGTGGTTAAGGTATAGCTGAGGTGTTGGCTGAGGTGCCACGTAGACGAGCCAGATTACTAAGATACGGTGCGGTAATACCAGAATATGAGATATTTAGATAGAGGACAAGAGTCCTAGATAAGATGAGGCGCTTAGTTCGGATAGGGATGAGGCTCCTGAGGAGTTCATAAATATCCAACTAAGAGTCCGAGATAAGTATTGCACTTAAGTCCTAAGAAGTAAGACTTCTAGGGGACAAGGGCACTGTTAGCTATAAAAAAGAGGCACCCCCATGGGTCTAAGGTATGCTCTTACTTATGCATTGATTACTCAAGTTGAGATCTTGTGAGATTGTTGACTGACTTGAACGTCGGAGTGTCCCCGGGTAGACGAGCCACAGTGGTATTCTCATTTTCTTGTTTGTAGGTGCTTGGTTTAATCTATTCTTCCGCATGCTCTCCAGCTAAGTTCCATGTTTAGTTGTGAGGTTAGAAATCAACACCCACAAATACTAGATGCTAGATGTATCTAGCTTTGTTGTTGTCCCTTTGTGCATTGCTTTGTTGAGTCTTCGCAATTTATTATTATTATTATTATTATTATTATTATTATTATTATTATTATTATTTGACATCAACAAAGTGAACAATAAAATATATAAATAAATTAATATAAAATATTTTAAAATTAATGAATGACTAGATTTGAGATTTTTTGTTGTTTAACTTTTGCTTACTTTATATTTTAAAAAATAAGAATAATAATGTTATATCTGTCATATTATTATATTGTATTATGTTTATCATTTTATTTGTCAACAAAATATTATTGCAATGGTGAATTTTGTGGAATCAAAAAAGGTTAATCTTAGTTCTTTCAATTGGTCTATTGGTGAGTGCTCTTTGTCAATTATTTCTCTACCCTTAGATGTTGGGTTGTTTTGAGGTTAGAAACACGGCGTTTTAATCAGAAAGCATTAGAGTTAGGCTTGGAAGCACCAATCCTAAGAGATTAGTTTGGAAGGCCTTGTCCATTTTAGTAGTCTTTGCTGGACAATTGCTTTGTTTCTATTGGACATTTTTTCGGTGGCCAGCTCAAGTGAGGCTTCTTGGTGTTCATCTTGACTTTTAGTATGTTGGTGTTCTATTGCTTTGGTTAGTTGCATAAGTCTTGAGTTAGGTGCGTAACGATGGTTTTGGGTGCATTCGTTTTGTTTTTGGTAGTGTTTGTTTGGCTTGGTTTGGGATTCTCTCTTGATTTGCTTGGGGCTTAATCTAATTTTGTTAGATTGTGCTTCTTAAGCAATTATTTTTCTCAAACTTCTCGATGTTATTTGTTGTACTGCTTATACTACTTATTTTATCAATAAATTTTATTTTGCCGATAAAAAATTTATTATAATAGATCTAACCATTAATTTATATCTCCAATACAAAGTTGATAAATAGATATAAATAGTCTTTGTATCATTATTCTAATAAAAAAATTAGATCATTTAAATACTTATACACTAAAAATATTATCTTTCTATAAATCAAATTTTTGATTTTGTCCTAGAGAATATGTTATGCTACTTCAAAATTAGAGAAAATAATTCTAAAAATTTTAATAGTAAAACTTGGGCATCTTATTAGATAAGTAGAATAAAAAATAATAAAAATTATAAACTAAGACTAACATGAACTCCCAAATTTATTTATTTATTTATTTATTTTACAGTTGCATCTATATAAATTTTGTGCCATGACAATTGAAAAAAAAAATCTTACCTTACTCTTATATTAGTTCTCAATTTTTTAGATTTGTTGGTGTTGGAATGGAGAATGGTTGGACATGAGGGTTATGGCAAAGATATGGAGGAGATGACCAAATTTAAAACACCATGACTTGCCATGGAATTTCATTTAGAGGAAGTCACATATCAATTCTATGATGAATATGGAAGGACTATGGAATTTGGCATTAGAAGAGATTACCATAGCAAAAGTAGAAAAGATGGTATTATGATTAACATGAAGTTTGTTTGTTGCAAGGAGGGAGAAAAATAAAAAGATAAACTGCACATGATTGTAAATCATCCTAAACATGAGACAAGAACAAAGTGCAATGCATTTATGCATGTATCTTTGGATCGAGACTCGTCGAAGTGGATAGTGAAAAAGTTTGATGACAACCACAACCATTCTTTACATCTTCCCCAATGCAAACATTTGATACCGTCTCAAAGAAAGTTATGTTAGGCTCAAGCTTTGAATGTTGATATAACTGATGACACCAGTATCTTTCTTAAAGCATCACATGGTCTCATTAGTGCCTTAGTAGGGAGAAAAGAAAATTTGAGATTCACGACAGAGGACCAAAAAAGCTACTTGCATTGAAAAAGACAACAAAATTTGTAATACGAGGAAGCTGGGAGTTTATTAAGATATTTTCAGCAACAAGCAGTCAAAAATCCATATTTTTACTATGCAATTCAATTAGATGTGGATGAGATGATTATTAATATTTTTTGGGCTGACCATGGGATGATTACAGATTATGAACTTTTTGGTGATGCAGTGTCATTCAGCACAACATTTCAAACAAACAAGGAGTATCGGCCACTAGCTTTATTTACTGGCTTTAACCACTTTAGAAAGACAGTGATTTTTGGTGCCTCATTATTGTATGATGAAACTACTGCTTCATTTGAGTGGTTATTTGAAACCTTCTTGCATGCAATGTCGAAGAAAAAGCCTAGAGGTTTTTTCACAGACCATGATCAAGCAATGGCTAAGGCAATATCTGAAGTCATGCCTAAGGTTTTTCATGGATTATGCACTTTCCACCTAATGCAAAATGCTTTGAAGCATTTAGGGCACTTGTATAAGAATGGTTTAAAATTTGGTAGTGCTTTCAAAGCTTGTATTTTTTGATATGAGGATGAACACAAGTTAATTGAAGCTTGGGATTCTTTGATTGATAAATACAACTTGCATGAGAATGCATGGATGAAGAAGACTTGGGAAAAAAGAGAGCAGTAGGCGAACGTATAAATGAAACATTTGTTCACAACAGGAATGAGAAGCAGTCAACTTAGTGAAAGCTTGAATGCAGCATTAAAGACGTATTTGCAAGATGACCATAACATTGTTCAATTCTTTACCCACTTCAACCAGATTGCTTTGGGTAAGTTGTACAAGGAAGTAAAAGCCATATATAATTCTAGGCAACAATTGCCGAGAATGAAATTGAAAAAGTCTCCTATTTTGAACCAAGTTGTGAATTTGTACACCCTCCTATCTTTGACTTATTTCATAATGAGTTACACATGTTTCTTTGTTGTTGAGTGAAGCAATGACATGAGTTAGAAGGACAAGTTTCATACGTGATTAGCTTGTATGGTGATGATAGAGAGTATATTGTGGAGGGTAATATGGAAGTTAATGAGTTAGGAAGAGAAAAAATTTGTCAAAAAATTCATTGCACTTGTCAAAAGTTTGAAACCTTTCGAATTTCATACAGTTAAAGCACTTGATAGAATGAGTGTTATGGAAATTCCTAAGAGGTACATATTAGGTCGATGGAGATTAGATGCTAAGAGTGGTGAAATAAAGGGGAGAAAGTTGAAGTGGATGAGAATGGTCCCAAGTTAGAGATATTGGCACCTTATAGGAATCTTTGTTCTAGAGTGGTAAAGCTAGCAACTCAAGCATGTGTATAAGCCTGCTTATCAATTGGTTGATGAAAGAATTAAGGAATTGTGTGCAAAAGTGAACAAAATGATGGTATCATTTGATGATTTGGGCGCATGTGGTAGTGGAAGCAACATTGATGTGAGTTTTAATTCTAACTTTGCACGAGTTAAGGGCTTTTAAAAGAAGAAAAATAAAAAAATGGTGGACAGAAGGGTAGGGATAGATTAAAACCTTGACATGAGAAGACTAATAAGAGGACAAAAATTATTTCACAACCTACCCGCCTTAGTAAGGTATTGTTCACTTACTTGATTCTATTTTTTTTTTTTTAACTCATGCAATGTATTGATAACTGTTATAATCTTTATAGAAAATTAGCCAATCAAATGACACTTTAAATGTTCAAAGTTCCTCTTTATGCTACTCACAGGTTAGATTTTATTTTTTGTGTTCAAATTTTCTTATAATCGTACATTTACTTCTAATGGTATTTTCTGAATTAGGATGTTGGAATACTCTATTGGCTACAATTGATGAATCATGGTTACAATTTTTTCAAGCATGATGATACTAACATTGTATACCCATCAAGTTACGACATTTTGTATTATGTCAATTTGTGTTGAGGTTAAATATTTTATAGTTGATATTACGAAATTTTATGATAAAATTATGCTAATTTGTGATATGGTGCATACGATACACACCCTTGAAGGGGTGTGTACCATAGGATTTCCCTTCAATGGACCCATAAAGACTTCCTCAAAAGGCTTATAAGACTAATGTTAAGATAATTATATTTATAAATTATATTCAATTTATTATGTAATGTATTATTGCAGTATTAACAATAGACATGAGTGGTAAGAATCATTACCAATACAATTATGAAAAATGTGATAGTAAAGTTTCATTTGACAACATCACTTTTTAACTTAAAAGTAAAAAAGTCACTAAAAAAATAAAAAATAAAAAGCCAACAACTTATACAAAAAAATCAAAGATTCCCTTTTCTCTTTACTTTTTGTACATCTTTTCATAAAAATCAAAAATTCATTCCAAACATACTAATTTTTTTTACCTCGTATTTTAGTTAAAATATCAAAAAGTTACTAAAAAAATATGTTTCCAAACAAGGCCGTTTAATATGATATATCAATATGGTCATTATAGCATCACCTCGTTTCTAATAAATCTGCATGGCCTTATTCGGAATTTTTTCCCCCATTTTTTAATTTCTATTTAATTTTTTTATTTACTTTTTTATTTAACTCATGGGATTTTACTACAACTCCCTTATTATAAGTTTTTATTAGTATATCTGACACCCAAAAAAAAAAAAAAAAGTTTGCTCGCTTAAGTTCTGACCAATTAAGTCCAAAAAAATAAAAAATAAAAAAATAGTGCAAATTTGGCCAGTGGAACTTTATAGCATAACCAAAAAATAAAAAATAAAAAATAAAAATAAATAAAAATAAAAATTTACAAATTGGAGCAGATCATGAGACTCGTGTGAGACCCACTACTACTTCATGACACTACACTACTACCATAGTTGCTAACGTAGTACTCCAAATGCCTGCATTTAAAATAGAAATTTACTCGAATATAATATGAAAAATCTATATAATATAGAACAAAATACAAGAACCATTGAAATTGAAACTTGGAAAAATAGGCTGGCTGGCTTGTGATAAGGCAACCAACACTTGAATATGCCACAAGCTAGCATAAAGGCAAATGGAAAATCTTTTAGAGATAAATGTCCACACAATAATGGAGAATTATGATAACAGAGTCTCTTTTTTTGTTTTGTTAACCAAAAATAAAAATAATAATTTTGAGTGTTGGATTCATATAAGTTAAGAGCATAGAATTTTGGCATATTATTCAACAAACAAGTCTTTGCACAAGAAAGTTACTAATATTCAAGCAACACTTGTAGGCTATAGATCGAAATAAAGTATTATTTTAATCTTGAGAAACTTAGCCATAAGCTCTTTAAGCAATAAAATAGTTAATCAAAATTTTATGATGCATGAAAAGGAAACTATAATTTTTAGTCTTCTTAACGAAATTACAATATGCTCAGAGAAAATTCACAATATCTGCAGTGGCACTTTTTATAGCATCCAGTTTTGGGAATTATGAATGTTTTGTTACGGAGTAATATTAGAGATCTCAAAAGTTTCACCAAATTTTGGTAGAACTTTTGAAATCTCTAGCATTTTTGTTTGTTACGGCCTTGGTTATTGCTCTGCAAGTAAAAAAAAAATAAAAATCGAGTTACTTCCAGTGGCGGAGCTAAAGGACTAGGGGGTCACATGCCCCCCTCAGTTTTGACATATATATATATATATATATATATTTCCACATTTCATAAACAAAATGTATCCTCTCACTTATGCTCTTTGGCTAGGTTTTTTTTTTTATTTTTTTGTTGCATTGTTCACAATATTTAGTTTATTTTATACTCTTGGAGTGCCATGTGGTATTATTTATGTAGTGGTCTGAATCAATAATATAGTGTCAAGTTTTATGAATAGAACATAATAACTCATTATTGTTAGGTAATTGGAAGATAATAGGTGAATCACTTAGTATGAATTGCAATTTCTTATATCACGTCATCAATATCACATAATATTCTGAGATTATCTAATAATTTCTATTCAAAACACATTTTTATAATCACTCTCTCTCTAATATTTTTCTATCAAATAAAAATTATAGAAATTTTAGAATGATTTGTGCTATAAATGATTTGCTTCTATTTTCTAAAATTAAGAATTTTAATTTGTAATTTTCTGTGCAAAAATTGCATATTTACATTACTATTGCGTCTAAGTTATTCCACATTATTATAGAATTTTGATTAGTTGCTATTAATAATGAATAATTAAATTTTTATGCTTAAATGTAGTTCATAAAATTATTATTATTTTATTAATCATCAAAAAATATTAAAATTATAAAGTGTCTCCTCTATCTTAATTTCTTGGCTCCACCACTAGTTAGTTCACAAGTGTTTGAATACTTTTCTCTATCTCATAACTTTCAACGAAAGTTTCAAATCTAATCATGTTTAATATTTAAGTAAATAGATGCATCAGATTTAAACAAACAGCTGTACTGCATATTGTTTCCGTTTAATCAAAAAAAAGAAGAAGCTGTACTGCATATGTACGAAGAGATGATGGGTTCGTTTGGTTTGAATTTCTGAAAAAAATTTGGGAAATTTTCTCTACAAATAAGTTTTTAAAAGTAATCAAACCAAACAAATTTTCTCAAAAAAATTTCTCAAAACTTGTAAACCAAACAAATTTTCCAAACAAATCTCTCTCTCACACACATCAAATCAATCACTTTTTCCAAAACTCTCTCTCAAAATAATTTTCCAAAACATCTTTTGAAAAAAATCAAACCAAACAACTTTTCGTACTTTTTATCTCTAAAACACATCTCTCAAACACAAACCAAACATACCCGATATTTTTGCAAAAGAACAAGGCAAATAGAAAGCATAATTACATAATTACGAGTAGCAAACTATGGACTTTGCTTAGCTTGTGTCATTGAAACCAAAACATGTATGCCAACTGTAGTTCATAACAAATCTTCAGAAAATTATTTGATGAATCATGAGAGGAAAATTAATCAAATAACACACATCAGGATACTGTTAGGAAAAAAAAAGCAAGCGGTAGTCACATTTGTGTTAATGAATAAGCAAATGACATGTTTGATTGGGTGGATTAGAGTATGAGATTGAAATTATTAATCCGTGGGTCTAATTATCTTATGTTTGTTTTAATATTTTGGTTTAGGATTATTAATCTAATAAATAATTAATCCAACAAATTTGTAAGATTATTAGTAATGGGGTAGGGATGAGATTATTAATCCAATAGATATTAATTTAATTGGACAATGAATACCACACTAATTTAATAAGATTATTAATACTCCCTCCGTCGCAAAATAATGGTCCCTTTTGGGGAATCCAACTTTTTTTGGTAGTATAATTATTGTACTTTAAAAAAGTTAATTTTTCAAAATTACCCTTTGATAGTACATTTTTTTGAGAACATCAATGTCATAATTGTACTTTTTATATTATTTATGAATTTAAAAGAAGAGCAAAATAGAAAATTTATATTATTTTTGTACTTGATTTTTTAAGAGAAACTAATATTTTGGGACAATGAAAAATAAAATAAGGAATTAATATTATGAGACGGAGGAAATATTTCATTATTAATCTTGTGAATCAAACATAACTAAAGAAAAATCCTAAAATGACAGTAATGCCTCTTAATCAACAAAGTACTTGAAAAGACATCATACCCATTAAGACGCAGTATCCAAAGAGTCCGGATTCTCGGCCGCTCTTCTCGGCGGCCGTCCCAGTAGCCCCCCAAAACGACGTCGTTTTGGGGGTTTTTTTGATTTTTTTTTTTTTCTTTCTTCTTCCTCGTTCCTTCGAACGAACCAGAGGCGAGGGGAGGGGAAGAAGAGAGAGAGGGGGAGGGGAGGGGAGCCGCCGGTGGGCCGGACTAGAGGGGGCCATAATCACCGAGGGAGGAGGAGGAGGAGGCGGAGGCGGGCCGGAGGCGGAGGCGAGGCGACGATCGGACGGCTGGACGACCTGCGACGGCGGAGGCGAGGCGAGGCGAGGCGACGATCGGACGACCTGCGACGGCGACCCTCCCCTCCCCTCCCCTTCCTCTCTCTCTTCTTCCCCTCCCCTCCCCTCCCCTCTGCTCTGGTTCTGCCAGAACGAAGAAAAAGAAAAGAAAAAAAAAAAATTCAAAAAACCCCCAAAACGACGTCGTTTTGGGGGGCTGCCGAGTAGGGCCGCCGGGTAGAGCGGCCGAAGATCCGGATTCGTATCCAAAAGCACAAGTGGCGGTGTCCCCCCCCCCTCCCTCTTAATCAACAAAGTACTTGAAAAGACATGATACCCATTAAGACGCAGTATCCAAAAGCAGAAGTGGCAGTGTCCAGGAATATCTTCCCCCCCACCCAAAAATAAAATAAAATTCAAGAACTTTACATAGTTTATGAAGAGGTTGAAGTGAAAAGACAAAGGCAATTCCAAATATCACAACTGTCGCATATGTATATGAGTAGAAAAGTACCTGTATGTCTCATCCAACACACTTTTAATTTCCTGCCTAAAACGCAGCTCAATTCCCAAACTTTCGAGACTGTCAACCATGCAAAGCCGCGCATATATATCCAGAGGATTGTCAGAACTAAATTGAACAAAACCAACTGAAGGTTAGCAATACATAAAGTCAATACATAAACTATAGGCTAATGTTTCTCCAAGAGTGTGTTGAGGTAATTAAGACAACCAGCATCCTGAAGGTTAATAAAAGCAGCTGCTGTGGTGGATGGAGAATTGAACAGTGAGCCATTCTTCCTCTGATATTTTACGACCATTTCCCAGTCCTGTAACTTCTTCATTCCTTTTAAAATATATGCTAAGTAAGATTTCCTTCCCTCTAAGTAGCCTCTAAATGAAAGGAAATTTGAAACAAGGGTAGGTAAGTTGGGAGGTTTGGTTCACCACATGTTAATCAAGTTTTTTGATCTTATTCAATTTATTTTTTCTTCTTATAGAAAATAAAATTAGCTAGTGAAATTATTGTGATATTTTTTTATTCAAACTATCTACCCAACGTACATGGCTAAATTAAGTTTCAACTATTTTGCTGTATAATCACTCATAAACCCGAATCTAATTTGTAAAGCATGAAAATCACTCGAATCCAAATTAAATTCCAATCAAATCAAAACAATAAAACATAAAAAAGACTAACATTAAACAATACAAAGAAAATCAACATATACATGGTACAATCACAGGAAAATCAATTACTGCACATTATGATAAGAAATAGTAGAAAACATCTGGCCACAATACCAGGGTCAATGACTAATGACATGCATTGTCTGAATGAATAGGTCCACCGTATTATATCTTCAATTTGCTCGAATCAAATCCGAAACAAAATCAGTTGAGGACAGTGCGAAGAGAGAGGAATAAGAGAGAATTAGAGAACAATATTAAAACAAAAAAATTACTACTGAAAAATTAAAAGCTAAAATTTAGCCTCTCTTTGAGTTTCAATAAGACATAGATAGAGAAGAAATGCATTCTTTCTTTTTCCTCCATTTTCAAGGCAAACAAACAAATTGTAAAGAACA
This sequence comes from Camellia sinensis, assembly GCF_055761805.1. Lineage (NCBI taxonomy): Eukaryota > Viridiplantae > Streptophyta > Magnoliopsida > Ericales > Theaceae > Camellia > Camellia sinensis. Next base: position 25,234,136 of record NC_138966.1, read on the forward strand.
TAGAAAGGAATTCTAAATAGAGCAAGACCAAATACACAGAAAAAAGATGAGAAAATAAGGGATAATTTTTCAAAAATTGAAAGGATTATTAAGGTCGAGCAACACAATCAAATGCAGAGAGAAAAATAGCGTTACCACCGGTCCCAGCATTAAGGCCTAGATTTGCAGGCAGCAACAGGGTTTGCTTGTCTTCTTCTTCGTTTACCCTAACCCTAGGCCATACCTCTCCTCTCTACTTGAATAGATGCAACTCAGTCTGGAAGTTGTACACCACACTAGACCTTGGAGTCATAGATCCTAAGTCTATGCTTCAGTCCCTTCACATGGAGAACCGTCAGCAGAAGGGGTGTCATTGGCCGAAGGAGCGGTCACGGCGTCAGCTCCCTCGTCATCTGTTATCCCCTTCCGAAGTGTTGATGATGAAGTACGTGGGACTTCATCTTCAAAAAGCGGTTCAACAATTGTTAGGGGGAAGACTATGTTAGTGACGTAGCGGAATAAATCATACGAGAGACTAGATATCATTCTAGTAGACGAGAATTCTTGACTCCACAAAAATATCCTTGAATCCACAAAGAAGATAGAAGAAAAACTCTTAAAAATATTATTGAATGAATGAATGAATTACATATGGTTGTAGGCTTATTTATAATAAACTAAACTTAATACTTGTAGGAAAAGTGATTCTAAAATAAACTAAGAAACTTAAATTAACACAAATTAAGAAACCTAAGAGAATAGAAAACTAGGAAACCGAAAAGACTAAAAATTCTGAACTATTTAAAATCCTAGTCAAAAACCTAATTCTAAATAATAAAATATAGAAATATAAAAATTATAGAATTTTGTTCTACATCTTTCTTGCCTTTTGTCGCTCCAATTGTTCCAAGAAGTCTTCGGCTACTTGTTCTACATCAGTCCCTTCTTCTTGGAGAGAACTCGACCTCGAGTTCGATTCTAGATTGAGGGGTTCTTCAGCATGATACTCATATAAATCAGCTACATTAAAAGTCTTGGAAATCTTTATGTCGTCTGGTAACTCAATCACATAAGCATTGTCATTGATTTTCTTCAACACCCTATATGGACCATACTTGCAAGGCCTCAATTTGTTGTATGTGCCGACTGGAAATCTGTCTTTGCGCAAAAACACCATTACTGAATCTCCTTCCTTGAACAATTTGGAGCGCCGATGGTTGTCTGCGGCTGTCTTATATTTGATATTTGTTTCCTCCAGCTTCTATCGAACTTCTTCTTGTACTGCTTGGGCTTGTTTGGCCATGGTTTCGGCGGCAGTACTCACTCCTGGACCCCGAGGCAAATGCAGCAAATCAACTGCATGTTTTGGAGGCGTGACATACACCAAAGAGAATGGTGACTTTCCTGTGGCACTGTGAACTATGCTATGATATGTGAATTCTGCTTGAGACAAAGCAAGAACCCATTTCTTTGGTTTGTCTCCACAAATACTACGAACCAAATTGCCCAAAGTCCTATTAGTCACCTCTGTTTAACCATCTGTTTAAGGATGTGCGGTTGAACTACGATTCAAGGCTGTGTTAAATATCTTCCACAAAGTCACCCAGAAGTGGCTAAGGAGCTTGACATCACGATCTGAGGTAATGGATTGAGGGACTCCATGCAAACGAACTACTTCTCGAAAGAATAATCGAGCCACATGAGAGGCATCTGAAGTCTTTCGACAAGGAATAAAATACACCATCTTTGAAAACCTATCAACCACTACGAACAGAGAATCAACTCCACGTTGGGTACGAGGGAGTCCCAACACAAAGTCCATTGACAAGTCTTCCAAAATGTTGTTAGGAACAGGTAGAGGCATATAGAGGCCAGTATTCTGAGACTGCCTTTTGGATACTTGACAAATGTAGCACTTCCTCACAAAATTGCCAACATCTCGCTTCAACTGAGGCTATAAATATCGTTCTTCCGTACTTGCGATAGTCTTGTCCCTGCCCAAATGTCCACTTAATCCACTACCATGGAGATCCCGAATTAGTTTGTCTCGCAAAGAGCTACAGGGAATGCATAAGCGATTTCCTCGAAATAGATAGGCATCAGTGATATGCAAATCAGTGACTGGTTGCCTTTGAATAGACTTTGCCCATATCTCCTTGAAGTCATCACCATCAGGATAAAGTTCTTTTAGGAACTCAAACCCCACAATCTCATGTGTCAACGTGACTGTGGAGATGTAGTTTGGAAATACTCTTCTGATCCTGGGGGACGCTAATGATCCTCTGCTAGTCACTTGAAAAGGAACAAACACTCCGGTCGGGGGTGTCGGAATTAGCACTCCGACGGGCAAGTCAGTCTCTACGCTCAAGATTACTTGTATTCTAAGTTAAGCATAATAGTTCTCACATACCTCTTTTTGGCTGACGTTCTTCTATTTATATATTTTCTTTCTTGGGCCTCGGGGCTGGGCCTACCTTTAGTTCTCCATTCGGCTTCTCTTAAAGCAAACTGCTTTTCACTCGGCCCCTTACCCAACCGGCCTTTTGACCAAATAGGATAGGATTTGAAATTGCGGGACGAAGCCGAATACTATATTTATACTCTAACTCCCCAAGTTCAGCCATTCGGCCTCTTTATGACCCCAAATATTCGGCCCCCCCAATTGCCCCCCACGCACCCCACTAATGATAGTTGGTTGGAGTGTTTGGTTTCGAACTCGAAAAGTTAGGCCGAAATTCGGCGGCTAACCTCATTCCGATGCAGATGTCTGAGCACACGCTTCTCGCTCATCATTTCAACTTCCCGCCCCTTCGTACACTTCTATTTATTATGATTTAAAATTTGGACGTCCTTTCAAATACACATACATACATACTTTCAGATACTTGTCTCTGGACTTCCTTCCGATTATCCCTGCAACATCCTTTCCTTCACTATCCTCTTTGTCTCTTGTAAGTTTTCTCCCTCTCTGCTCTGAATCCTTTTTTCTTGTTTTGTTTTTGGTTTAGAACATACCTTTAAACTGAAGAAAATGGCAAAACATTTGAAAGATCTCCTCTCTTTGAATCGAATTTCTGGTTTTCGACGCCATTTCTCCATTCCTGATGACATCCGTCTGTCTCTCGTGACAGACGGCACCCTTGATATGGAGAGGGCTGATGAAACCACGATCGTCTTCTCTCTCCTGTCAATCGCAGAGGGTGGTGTCCGATTTCCCCTTCACCCACTCCTTAGGGCTATGCTCTGCCATTGGGGTCTAATTCCTTCCCAACCCAATGTCAACTTCTTTAGAATCATAATGGGAATTGTAGAGCTAAACCGTCGCCTTAGGATCAACCTCGGCATTCCTACCATTTGGCATTGTTATGCCCTGGCCAAGTCTTCCGGTCAGTACGGTCGTTATTTCCTCAGGGCTAAGGACACTGACCATCAACTAGTGACTATGCTTTCCAGCTCTGGGAAGCGAGTAGATGACGTTATGGTCGTTGTCCGAGGCAACTGGGAATTCGGCGAAGGCGATGATCGCCTCGATCCTATTCCTAGGCGGAGGGCAAACCAGGTGGCCCTATTGCCTCTTTGTTTATTTTTCCTTTATTATATTTGTGAAGCTTGATTTTTGAGTCCTAATGGTTTTGCTTGTGCAGGGAACGATTTGAAGAAAATTTCGACCTCGACCGACGACACCGTTCTTTCGGAGATAGAAATCGCGTTGAAGTACTTCAGCCGCCCGAGCCTTTAGAAACAAGGGAGGGCAGCCCATATTCTGCTTAAGTACGAGCCGACGTACACGACTTTCTCGACAGCAGAAAACATCCCGATTCCAAGGGGCGAGGAGTTTCCAACGGCTCTTATTTTGGCCAACTTCAGAAACTTGCGCCAAATCGGCCTCAAAGGATCCGACTCGGAGCGTGCAGAAGTTGAGGTCATTGAAGAATCAGGCCAATCCGAGGCCGAAGTGGACGAGCCTTTAAGGGTAGCTTTTGAAGAAGCCGGTCTCAATTCAGCCAGCCCTCCACATACCTCGGGTCGAGGGGAAGTTTACGACTACGTCTTTATCGGATTAGAAGATCTTCACGGCGCATTTCCTGAAGATATGGCCGGCTTGTCACTTACAAAACTCGCCAAAAAGGCCAACGCCGAACGAATGGCCGCGCGGTGGAGAGCGGAGGCCATTCGCGCAGAGGCCAGTCAATCCGAAGTGGCGCCCGTCGCAGATGTTGAACCGCCCCCGCCTATTATTAAGGAGGCGATTCAAATATGAGATGCCGAGCCTAAGCCGATCGTGGCGACAAATAATGAGTCTGAACGACGGTCGGAGAAATGTCCAGTAAAGGAAGTGAACTCTGGAGAAGAGCCTGCCGACAAACGACCGCGTTTAGAGGAGTCGGATACGGTTGTGCCTTTTGTGGTTCAACCAAAGATAAGAAATATGCCGATTTCCTCTGACGCGTCGACTATAAAAGACCCAGCCGTTGCGCTGAGCATGGCTTCATCAGTTTCGTTGCCGTCTGATAAGGCGACTTTCCGCTTGGAGCTAGACGTTTTAGCAGTAGCGTTAGCCGCTCAATCGGCTCTTCTGGTAAAGATCTTGATCTTGTCTTTCCTTTCTATGCATATATTTTTGGATCTAATCTCCTGTTTTGCAGACGATCAGAAGGATAGCCGAGTTAGGCCGCCGCCAACACGAGTCCACCGAGCAAATTGGCCGTTTACAAACCGAAGTTGAGGGCCAAAGGAGCCGGGCCGAGTTTAAGGCCATGAGGGCGAAAATGGAAGCTGCAAGGGCGGAGGCCGAGTTAGAGAGGGCCAGAAATGCGGACCAACTCAAATTGGCTGCCGAGCAAAGGGCGGACGCGAGCGAAACTGCGCTCAAATTAGCCCAAGAGGCGATCACCAAACTTGAGGCGAACTTGGCGGAATCGAAGACGGCGAAGGAAGTTGCCGATTCTGAAGCTTCGAAGGCGTATGAGGCCCGGCAAGGCGCTGTCCTCAATAATTATGTGCAAGAAGTCCCCAAATTCGAGAATCGGGGATTCAAACATGGCTGGCTCAAAGCCCTTGTTGCTGCTAATGTGACATTGGCTATGCCAATTCCATACGAGCAAGTGGATGTTGAGCCGTTGGAGTCTGACTCTGAGGATTGATGAGGGCGACAGTAGTTTTTGTTTACAGCTTTTGTTTAGTTTTTTATGTATTGCTATAGGTTTTAAGTTTTCTGTAGGCATTTCCCTGCAAATTTGCAGCCTCTTGTTTAGTAGTTTTCATATGTAAAATGGCTACAATTTGTGCCCAATTTACTTTATGAAAATTCCTTTTGCACTTTGCTATTATTTGCACTGAATTGTGTTATTGGATCATTCATTCATGTATACTTGCCGACTAGATAATTAGGCAATTTTAACTTCAAAAAATAGCTTTGGCAAAAGTCGATCGGCATGGGGCCTAGATGCCTGGCCGGTTAGATTAATAAATCTGCCCTTGCCCCAGCCAGTGCATGAACTCTAAGGCATTCATGTATAATTACCGTATAGATAATTAGGCCATTTTAACTCCAAAAAGCCAAAAATTAGTACATGGAGTGGCTGTGGCACATATCGATCGACATGGGGCCTAGATGCCTGGCCGGTTAGATTAATAAATCTGCTCTTGCCCCAGCCAGTGCATAAACTTTAAGGCATTCATGTATAATTGTCATTTAGATAATTAGGCCAATTTAACTCCAAAAAGCCGAAAATTAGTACATGGAGTGGCTGTGGCACATATCGATCAGCATGGGGCCTAGATGCCTGGCCGGTTAGATTAATAAATATGCCCTTGCCCCAGCCCCAGCCAGTGCATGAACTCCAAGGCATTCATGTATAATTGCCATTTAGATAATTAGGCCAATTTAACTCCAAAAAGTCAAAAATTAGTACATGGAGTGGCTGTGGCACATATCGATCGACATGGGGCCTAGATGCCTGGCCGGTTAGATTAATAAATCTGCCCTTGCCCCAGCCAGTGTATGAACTCCAAGGCATTCATGTATAATTTCCGTTTAGATAATTAGGCCAATTTAACTCCAAAAAGCCGAAAATTAGTACATGGAGTGGCTGTGGCACATATCGATCGACATCCGTCTTTTGGAGTTTAGCGTTAATGAAATCGCCTCGGGCTTGCTGCAAGCATTAGAAATAAATGGGATAGACTGTTCGCGCCAGTAACTTCACTTACTGTGTTCAGGCTCAATTTAAAACAATTTGTTGCGTGGGGTCAGATAAGTGCGAATGTCAAATAGAGTTTTCTTCAACAGCAGAGGAGAAGCGTGAACTTTGGCTGAACTTGATACTACAATGAATCGCAGCAGCGAACCCACCCGCGCGGGATGTAGGGCGTCCAAAGAATGGGAAAAACGTCAGCCTCCAAGTCGTCGAAGCAGATCACCCTGAAAGGAGAAACAGCAACGGGGAAGTTCTCCGCGACCGCGACCGAGAAATGAGGCCGACGTGGCGCCGCGACCGTTGAGTTTTGTAGTTTTCGTGGGGAATAAACCGATGACGGAGGCGGACTCCATTATCAAGGACCCTGGTGTGGCGGTCGAGTTCGCTCGACGGATTTTTCCACCGGAGGTCCAGCAGTCGATGGTTGGTCGACAGGATTTCGACGTATTTCGAGAAGGCATCCACGGGGCAGTGAAAGGGCTGTATACCGCCTATGAAGTCGGCATGTGCGTACGCGCCGCACGATGTGAAATAGAGAAGGAGGAGGAAAAAATCCGCAGTTTGGAGGCTCGCGCGGAGAAGGCCGAGTGGAGCTCAAGGAGCTTAGGAGGGCTCAAACCACTGAGCCGGGTGCGATGGGTCAATCCAACCCGATCATGGAGGAGAGGGTGACTCAACGGCTGTGGAGCCACACCATCGACAACCGAGACACGGCAAGCATGTTCGCCGTAGAGAATGTGAGGTCTATGGGTTACGAACAAGGCTTCCATGCGGGCCACAAGGTCGGCATCGACAAAACCAAAGAGAAACTTACAGAGGAGGTCTGCCAATGAGAGAACCGGGGATTTAGGCACAGATGGATCGAGGCGCTTCAGGCCGCGGAGACACTCCGTGCAAAGGGTGTTGATTTGGCGTCGCCACTGTACCAGCGTGATCATTTGCCCTTTTCCGCTTTTGAAGTCAAAAAGAGTGATGATGAGGAAGACGCTGGATAAAAATACTCATTGTGATGCTGAAAACACAAATTGCGTTAAAAACTATGTGATCATCGTCTGATTGAATAAGATGTTTTGTTTTCAATGTTCGTGTTTCTTTATAATTTTTGTTCGGCACACATATGTTTGCTTGTTTTGTGCTTTATTGCATGAATGTTTGAATAAATGTGTTTTAGATGATTGGATAGACATTGACCGTCTGGAGTTCATTTCAAATGTATATACGCCTTAATGTACAAACGGTTTTTGCCAGCTCGTCATAACGGAGTGCTCTTCATTAAATATTTATTCAGCACACGTGTTACACACGGCCCTAGCTCCGAATCCGAAGACTTTATCGTCCCAAAGACATCATGTGCCGATGGGGCTCCGAATCCAGAGACTTTTTGGCCAATCATGACATCCACGAAGGGCACTCCGAATCCGGAGGCTTTATCGGCCCAAAGACGTCATGCGCCGATGGGGCTCCGAATCCGAAGATTGGCCAATCGTGATATCCACGAAGGGCGCTCCGAATCTGGAGGCTTTATCGGCCCAAAGACGTCATGCACCGATGGGGCTCCGAATCTAGAGACTATTTGGCCAATCATGACATCCACGAAGGGCGCTCCGACTCCGGAGGCTTTATCAGCCCAAAAACGTCATGCGCCGATGGGGCTCCGAATCCGGAGACTATTTGGCCAATCGTGACATCCACGAAGGGCGCTCCAAATCTGGAGGCTTTATCGTCCAAAAGACATCATGCACCGATGGGGCCCCGAATCCAGAGACTTTTTGGCCAATCGTGATATCCACGAAGGGCGCACCGAATCCGGAGGCTTTATCGGCCCAAAGACGCCATGCGCCGATGGGGCTTCGAATCCGGAGACTTTTTGGCCAATCGTGATATCCACGAAGGGCGCTCCAAATTCGGAAGCTTTATTGGCCCAAAGACGTCATGTGCCGATGGGGCTCCGAATCCGGAGACTTTATTGCCAATCGTGATATCCACGAAGGACGCTCCGAATCCGGAGACTTTATCGGCCCAAAGATGTCATGCGTCGATGAGGCTCCGAATCCGGAGACTTTATTGGGCCAATCGTGACATCCACGAAAGGCGCTCTAAATTTGGAGGCTTTATCGGCCCAAAGACATCATGCGCCAATGGGGCTCTAAATCCGGAGACTTTATTTGGCCAATCGTGATATCCATGAAGGGCGCTTCGAATCCGGAGGCTTTATCGGCCTAAAGACGTCATACGCCGATGGGGCTCCGAATCCGAAGACTTTATTTGGCCAATCGTGACATCCACGAAGGGCGCTTCGAATCCGGAGGTTTTATCGGCCCAAAGATGTCATGCGCGGATGGGGCTCCGAATCCGGAGACTTTATTTGGCCAATCGTAATATCTACGAAAGGCGCTCCGAATCTTGAGGCTTTATTCGGAACACTTTTGAACTGGATTTGGCAGTGAGTAAACAAAGATCATTGCATTACAGAAGTGGTGCATTTACACGTTAAACCATTCAGAACTAGTATCATTCCCCACAAGTCGGGTTTAATGATAAAATTTTCGTAAGTGCATTGAATTCCAAGGCTACGGGAGGCTCCTTCCAGACATGTCTTTAAGCCGATACGCCCCTATCCCTGCGATCGAATCGACCTGATAGGGGCCGTCCCAGTTGGGGCCCAATTTTCCGTCAACCGGTTTCCTGGCCGCCGGAAATACTTTCTTTAGGACAAACTCTCCTGGTCTATAGCGGTGAAGCTAAACACGTTGATTATACGACTTGGCAAGCTATTGCTGGCATCGTGCCATGAAGGCAAGGGCGCGGTCTCTTCGTTCTTCGATCAAAATCAAATCCAAAGCCAGCGTTATGTCGTTTCGGCCCATATCAAAAACTTTCGATTTCAGGGTTGGGTGGCCGATCTCCAGGGGTATGATCGCCTGGGTACCAAAACATAATGCAAACGGCGTTTCTCCAGTTAATCGCCTCAGCGTAGTTCGATGTGCCCACAATACACTCGGTAATTCTTTGACCCATTTGCCCTTAGCTTTCTCTAGCCTCTTCTTGATGTCGTCCAAGATGGATTTGTTAGAGGCTTCTACTTGACCATTGCTCTGGGGGTAAGCCAATGTGGAAAAGTAGGGCCGGATACCATACTTGCTGCATAGCTCCCGGTAAACGCCACAATCAAACTAGGTGCCGTTGTTTGAGATAAGAGCTCTTGAAATGCCGAATCGTGTTATAATATTTCTCCACACAAAGCACTTTACATCAGTATCTCGAATGTGCATTAATGCCTCCGCTTCGACCCATTTTGTGAAATAGCCTGTGGCGACGATCAAGTATCGCTTGTTGCCCGGGGCCCTCGGCAATGGTCCTACGATATCAAGCCCCCACTGTGCAAATGGCCAGGGACTGGTGATAGAGCTCAACTCTTCAGCAGGCAGATGGCTTAATAGGGAAAACTTCTGGCACCATTCACATTTTTTTGCATAGCATTTGGTATCAGATCTCATTGTCGGCCAATAATACCCCTGTGTTATAGCTTGATGGGCCAAAAAACGCCCGCCAGAATGTGCGCTGCAACTGCTTTCATGTATTTCGACCAGAAGTTCTTCAACTTTATCCGGATGCACGCATTCTAGGTATGGGCCAGAAAAGGACTTTTTGTAAAGCTTTCCTTGTGGATCCAAGAAGTAACGCAGGGCTTTGTTCCGCAGCTTGTGTGCTTCTTTCTTGTCTTCTGGGAGCTATTTGGAAAACAGGAATGCGGCGATGAGATCTATCCAACTCGGTCCAAATTTTATAACATTAACCTTGACTTCCTCCGAAGGGCCAATGCTCGGCTCCGAGATGAAACCTACTTCGATGGTCCATTTAATCTTTGAATTAATGGCGGAGGCTAGGTAAGCAAGGGCATTTGCATATGTGTTCTAATCACGTGTTATCTGGTTCAATTCATGATGGTCAAATTTTTCCAGCAAGGAGTTGGCCGTTTTCATGTAAGCCGCCATACGATCTTCTTGCCGCATACTCCTCCTTTAGCTGATTAATCACTAATTTTGAATCACAAAATACAAGCAAACGCCGAGCACCCAGAAGATGTGCATTCCGCAAACCGGCTAGAAGGGCTTCGCATTCGGCTTCGTTATTTCACATTTCGAAGCCGAGCTTAACGGCCTGCTCAATTACTGCGCTGTTGGGTGCCATGATTACAACTCCGGCTCTGCTGCCCCGCTGATTGGATGATCCATCGCAGTACAACTGCCAAATGTCCCCAACATAAATTCTCCAGTTCGGCTCTGGTCGAATCTCATCGGACTTGAAATCGGCCAGACCCCTAGTGAATTCGGCAACAAAGTCGACAAGCACCTGTCCCTTGATTGAGGTTCTAGCTAGAAACTGAATATCGTATTGGCCGAGTTCAAGAGCCCACTTTGAAACACGTCCTGATGCTTCTGCACTTCGTAGTCCTGATCGGAGGAGATAATCTGTTAGCACCCCAATGCTATGTCCCTGGAAGTAATGCATCAATTTTCTTGCCACCATGACTAGGGCTAGGATGAGTTTTTCCAACGGTAGGTAGCGTGTTTCGGCGTCAACCATTGCCTTGCTCACATAATACACTAGCCGCTGCTCTCCCAGCTCTTCCTTTATCAGTATGGCGCTGACAGCCCGGTCGGAAGCTACCAGATACAAAATGAGCGAGTCACCTGCCAAAGGTGTTGTCAAGAGTGGTACTGATCGGAGGTAGGTCTTAAGGCCGTTGAAAGCGGCTTCGAACTCGGCGGACCATTCGAAAGCCTTGCCCTGCCGTAGTGTATGAAAGAATTGTCAGCAGCGATCTGTGAATCGACTGATGAACCTGTTGATTGCGGCAACCATCCCCATTAACTTCTGAACTTCCTTAACCGATCGGGGGGAGCCGAGTTCTAGGATTGCTGTGATTTGCCTTGGGTTGGCTTCGATTCCTCGGTGATTGACAATGTATCCCAAGAATTTGCCAAAGTCGATCCCAAACGCACATTTGGAAGTGTTCAGCTTTATTCTATATTTGCGTAGAATGCCGAATGTCTCTTCTAGATCAGCTATATGATTCTGCTCTTCCTTGGACTTGACCACCATATCGTCAATGTACACTTCCATAGTGTGGCCGAGTTGCTTCTTGAACATGGCAGTGACCAGTCTTTGGTAGGTTGCCCTTGCATTCTTCAGCCCAAAAGGCATAACCTTGTAGCAATTGGTTCCTCTTGGGGTGAGGAATGCAGTTTTTTCCTGGTTCTCTGGATGCATGGCGATTTGATGGTAGCCTCTGTAAGCATCGAAGAAGCTCATACGTTGATGGTGTGCCGTCGCATCTACAAGTTGGTCAATTCTGGGTAGGGGAAAACAATCCTTGGGGCAGGCTTTGTTCAGGTCCGTGAAATCGACGCACACTCGCCAAGTCCCGTTTTTTTTCTTCACCACCACTGTATTAGAGAGCCATGTAGGGTAGGTCACTTCCCTGATTGCCCCGGCATCAAGCAACCTGTCAACCTCCTCAACAACGGCGGCAATGTGCTCTGCGGCTAACCGCCGGCTTTTTTGAATGATCGGCTTGCACTTAGGATCAACATTCAAACAGTACTGTGAAATGGACGGATCTATACCCGGCATCTCATATGGAGTCCACGCAAAGACATCGAGGTTGCTGAGCAGGAAAGAGATTAATTGCTGTCTGTCGGCCTGATTCAAGGATGTGTCGACCATGAAGAATTTGTCTGGGCTTCCATCGATTTCAATTCGGTCTAAGCCTTCCGTGGCCTTTTCATTTGGGAGCCGCCCAACATCATCGAGGCTCTCTCGATCTGGCACCTCAATAGAATTCATCTGCAGCTCCTTTGGCGTTTTTTCAGCAAGGAGATAACATGCTTGTGCCGATTTCTGGGAGCCACGGATTTGCTCAATACCGCGTTCTGTCGGGAAGCGTAACAGCTGATGATAGGTGCTTGGCACGGCTTCATAGTATGCAACCAAGATCGCCCCATGATGAGATTATACGGCGACGGCAGCTTGACGACCAAGAATTCCACATCCACTGTTCGGGAGCCTGCTCGAATGGTTAGTGTGATCTTCTCCAATGGGTATTCTAGATTGGCGTTGAAGCCGAATAGTGGATACTGGGCCAGAGAGAGATCCGACGTAAATGTCTTATAGTACATAACCTCCGATGTGCTCCCCGGATCAATGAGTAGACGCTCAATTGTGAACCGATTTATGCGTAACTCAATTACCAAGGGATCAATGTGGGGCAGGGTTACTCCGGCAAAATCTGAATCATCAAAATGATGCACGCGGTTTCATGGGGTCGTTTAGCCGAAGTGAGTTGATTTTGGAGGTTGGAGCTCGACTGAATCGTATGCACCGCCGATGACATTGGCAGGCTGTATATCGTATGGATCACGCCGAGCGGAGGTGAATCCTGTCTTAAGGCTATTGCTTTGGTCGGGTTGCCTTTTCAGACGTATTGTTGTAGCCGGCCATCTTGTACCAATTCCTCTAAGTGATCATTCAATGCATAACAACTCTCAGTATCATGGCCATGGTCCTTGTGAAACTCACACCGTTTATCCCGTCTTCTCGTGTCAGGAGGTCCCACCATTTTCAACGGCCATTTGAAAAACGGAAGGTGTTGGATTTTGGACATAACCGCACTGATCGGCTCTGTCAACTCCGTATATTTCTTGTCGGTGCGCCTCGTGCGCCTGCTGTCAACTTGCAGTTGTTCATTTTCTCGGTGGGAGCATTGGCCGCTTGATCGGCGGGAATCCCGTTTCTTATCTCGTTTGGCCCAATGCCGTGGTTTAGGGCTCTGAGGTGGTACAGAGTTTATTGGCCGAGCAATTTCAGAAGGAGCTTTCTTGTTGGCCATGTTCCCGGCTTTAACTCGCAAAGCGTCATCTTCTATTTTGCAGTATTCTTCAACTTTCTTCATTAACGACCAAACCGTCTTGGGGGGTCTCCTGGTCAAGGAATTGCGGAGAGCACTGTCAGGATGCAAACCCATTTTGAAGGCGGTGATGGCCATGGAGTCATTGCAAGTGTCATCAACAAGATTAAAACACTCCCAATAGCGCGCCGAATACGCTCTTAGTGTTTCTCCTGGCTGGATCTGCATTGCCCAGAGAGAGTCGGCTTGTTTTGGCTGGACCTCGTTGGTAATGAATCTGGCCCTGAAAGATTTCTATAATTGATGGAAGCTTTTGATCGAAGCCGGCTCCAGTTTATAATACCACCTGACAGCCAATGGTCCCAAATTACTGGAAAATATTCGGCACATAAGGGCCTCGTCGTCTGCATGCAATGTCATGGCTTGCTTGTAGTGACGGATGTGATCGGTGGGGTCTGATTTTCCATCATAGAGAGTGAACGATGGAGCTTTGAACTTTTTGGGCAGAACCACCATGGCGATCCATCGTACAAAGGGATCATGCTGGTCTTCTTCATCTGAGTTGTTTCTTCTACGCTTATGCCTTGTACGTGGATTCTCTTCAGAGGAACTAGAAGTTTCAGATCGCCCCTTCTTCTTGGGCTCCGGGGATAATGAGTCGGAGTTGCTATCAGTGTCTTGTTGTCGGGCTCAAGATTGTCGACCACCTGCCCTCACAGGTCGTTCTGGGCCTTGGCGTACAGCTTGTTTGGACTTCGCCACCTCCAAGGCCAAATCCTGACGGATACATTCATTTTCTGTGATCATGTTATCCAACCTTTGTTCATTTTGCTTTGCTTGTTCCATGATCGCTTGCATTGCTTCATGTTCTGGAGTCGAGGGTGAGGCGAAGTTCAAAGCGCGTCTTGCAGGGATAGTCTCCGGTCCAAGCATGTTTGTTGGAGTAAGGTCGTCTCTCTGCGTGGTTTCATCAGTGGCTATTGGAAGGTCTTCCGTTACGCTCGCCATGGATGTGTTTGAGTATTCCCACAGACGGCGCCAATTGTGGAGATGTAGTTTGGAAATACTCTTCTGATCCTGGGGGACGCTAATGATCCTCTGCTAGTCACCTGAAAAGGAACAAACACTCCGGTCGGGGGTGCTGGAATTAGCACTCCGACGAGCAAGTCAGTCTCTACACTTAAGATTACTTGTATTCTAAGTTAAGCATAATAGTTCTCACATACCTCTTTCTAGCAGACGTTCTTCTATTTATATATTTTCTTTCTTGGGCCTCGAGGCTGGGCCTACCTTTAGTTCTTCATTCAGCTTCTCTTAAAGCAAACTGCTTTTCGCTCGGCCCCTTACCCAACCGGCCTTTTGACCGAATAGGGTAGGATTTGAAATTGCGGGACGAAGCTGAATACTATATTTATACTCCAACTCCTCAAGTTCAGCCATTCGGCCTCTTTATGACCCCAAATATTTGGCCTCCATAGTGACTAATAAACTAGCCCGTCGACTCAAGGCATCCGCGACTCGATTCAAAACCCCTGATTTGTGGCGAATAGTAAAAGGAAATTTCTGAAGGAAAGTAGACGATCTCACATGCATGTTATCCAGGTGCTTCTGGCTGTTGATAAACTTTAAGGCTTGATGATCAGTATACAAGACAAACTCTCTCTGTATCAGGTAATGTTCCCAATGCTTCAAAGCTCGAACCACTGCATAAAATTCTTGGTCGTAAGTGCTCCACTTTTGCTGAGCTTCACTAAATTTTTCATTGAAAAAGGCCACTGGTTTATGTTCTTGAGATAGGACAGTCCCAATGTCCACACCACTGGCATCACACTCTACCTCAAAAATCTTCTCAAAACTGGGCAAAGCTAGCACTGGTGCAGTGCACAACTTCTCTTTGATCAACAAGAAGCTCTCTTCTGCATCATCACTCCACAGGAATTTTCTTTTCTTCATGCACTTTGTTATTAGTGCCACAATAGTGCTGAAACTTCGAATGAAACGCCTATAAAACATAGCCAACCCATGGAAACTCCAAAAATCACTAATAGTCTTGGGTGTTGGCCACTCTTGGATGGCTCGAACCTTCTCTTGATCCACATGAATGCCATCTGAACTAACCACATAACCCAAGAACATCAAACTACTTGTGAGGAAACTGCACTTCTTAAGGTTAATGTACAACTTGCTTACCTCCAGTGCTGTCAACACCTCTCGTAAATAGGCCATGTGGTCCTCTTCTGATTTACTGTAGATTAATATGTCATCAAAATAAACCATGACAAATTTCCTAGTGAAAGGTCATAATACCTGATGCATAACTTGCATAAAGGTGTTGAGAGAATTAGAAAGGCAGAATGGCATAACCAACCATTCATACAAACCATCCTTAGTCTTGAATGCTGTTTTTCCATTCATCCCCAGAACGGATTTGAATTTGATGGTACCCACTTCGCAGATCGATCTTTGAAAACCACTTTGATCCTTCCAGCATGTCTAAGATATCATCTAGTCGGAGAATGGGAAATCTATACTTGATGGTAATCTTGTTGATGGCTCGGCTGTCTACACACATTCGCCAACTTCCATCTTTCTTTGGCGTTAATAATGCCAGAACAGCACATGGACTTCGGCTTTCACAAATAAGAGTCCCTTTCGCAGCAATTCTTCGACTTTCTCCCGCAGGATCTCACTCTCTTTTGGACTCATTCTATAGTGTGGTAGGTTTGGCAGATTTGCTCCTGGTATGAAATCAATCTGATGTTGAATGTTCCTCGTGGGTGGAAGTTCATCTGGCAACTCGTTAGCAGTAAGCTCCTAGAATTCCTCCAACAATGGTTGAATTTTCTGAGGGATTGGTGTGACTGTGTTCTCCTTGGCCACAAGTACCATTGTTTTCACAACCATAGCATATAACTCTTGTGAAGTTTTTGCATCTGCCACAAACTCGGCCTCTGAATTGGTTATAGTGAGGAAATACTTTGCTTCAACTTTCGGAGGCACTGTGTGTTGCTTTAAGGGACTCGTGGCAATTTTATGAGACCCCCAATTGAACACATAAGTGTTGTCTCGCCCTCTAAATGTAATATCCACATCAAATTGCCAAGGTCTTCCAAGTAATACATGACTAGCATCCATATCAACCACATCACATAATACATTGGATTTATAATGTTTGCCAATAGAAATAGTTACCTTACATACTTCGGTTATCTTGACAGCAGGTCCTTTTTTTATCCAGCCAATACTGTAGGGAGAGGGGTGTGGTTCAGGAGACAACTTCAGGTGCGCTACCAATCGTTTAGCCACAAAATTTTCACAACTTCTGTTGTCTACAATAAGATCACATACCTTTTGATTTATGGTACAACAAGAGCAAAAAATACTATGACGTTGACTGAGGTCCTCAGTTTTTGGTGTAAATAGAACCCTTTGAACTACACAGTTGACTCGTTCTCCTTCTTCTCTGGCGAGTTTAGCACTTTTATACTGATAACCCTCATATTCTGCATCTCTATCATCCCCAATTTCATCTTCTTCTTCAACTAAATTAGCAATCCTTCTTTCTGGGCACACATTAGAGCGATGGCCAGGTGTACCACATCTATAGCGCTTATCCGTTATTGATTTGGCATTAGGATTTGTGTTTCGAGGTGCCTCTCTGCTACTTGATCTAGTCATCTAGTTTCCTCTTCCACCGGTGGTACTCCTCTACTAATTTACTGGAACTGTTGGTTAGGTAACCCCTTTTCCTTTTTCCCTAGTAGGAAACGATAAATCAGGAAGGTTCCAACGATATCCAGAATAGGTTGTCTTGCGCTCCATTAGCTCGGCTTTGAGGGCCATATTATGTGCTTCATCCACAGTCCACACTACTGATAGCCCCATCTTCTCTCGAATGGTTAATTTTAACCCATTGAGATACCGGGCTACACGTTGTCCTTCGGTCTCATTCAGATTATTGCGATCTGAAAGTCGGCAAAATTCAGTTGTATAATCAAATATAGATCGGCTTCCTTGGGTGCAATTTTGGTACAACTGAAACAAGTATTGATCATAATCTGGTGGTAAAAATCTGCCTTGAAGGAGTTGTTTCATCTGACGCCAAGTCCATACAGATTCTTTTCCTTGTCGATGCCTATTTTTCTGCAATTGATCCCACCATACCACAGCACCTCCTTTTAGTTTGTACGCCACCAATTTCGCCATCTTTGATTCTAAAACATCCATCATCCCAAAAAATAGCTCCACCTCTGAAAGCCAGTCAAGAAAATCCTCAATACGCAGATTTCCATTGAACTGGAGAAGATCTATCTTCATTCGGGACTCATCGAACCCTTGTTGTTGTTGCCTTCTAGGTTGATAGTTGGCTGGAAGTGGTTCAAACTCTGGTTCAGACTCCTCTTCACTATCAGATGGACAACGAAGGGGACGTCTAGGAGCATTCTGAACAGGTTGACCTTGAGGCAAATCCTTCGGTGCATACTCTGTTCTGGTTAACAGGTTGGCCATGGGCAACTCTCTCAGCACAGACCTTATCAACCACTAGTGGCCAGTTGTTGGCATTGAGATTTAGGCCAATAAGTAGATAACGAATTCCGTTCAACTGCTCTTGTTGTTTCTCATATGCTACCCACAGGGCCTCAACCCCACGATCACCGCCAGTAGGGTTTGCATGGTCTACTCTGTCTTGTGCCATTGAGCCAGGTGACTCCTTACTCTGATATCACTTGACGTAGCGGAATAAATTATACGAGACTAGATATCGTTCTAGTAGACGAGAATTCTTGACTCCACAAGAACACCCTTGAATCCACAAGGAAGATAGAAGAAAAGCTCTTGAAAATATTATTGAATGAATGAATGAATTATATATGTTTGTAGGCTTATTTATAATAAACTAAACCTAATACTTGTAGGAACAGTGATTCCAAAATAAATTAGAAAACTTAAATCAACACAAATTAAGAAACCTAAGAGAATAGGAAACTAGGAAACCTAAGAGACTAAAAATTCTAAACTATTTAAAATCCTAGTCGAAAACCTAATTCTAAATAATAAAATTAAGAAATATAAAAATTATAGAATTTTGTTCTACATCTTTCTTGCCTTTTGTCGGTCCAATTGTTCCAAAAAGTCTTCGGTTACTTGTTCTACATCAGTTAGCCTCATTGAAAAGAGGGGAGTCAGCAAGCACCTTATAGCGGCAGCTTTCCAACCGTGAAGATGGCCAAGATTGAAAACCATCTCCACCTGAACTTTGTAGCCCACAGCAGCTTTGTCATACCCCTCCTTGTAGGCCTTGGTGTAGGCGAATTTCAAATCAGTTTCCGAAGAAGCCTTGTAGTCGACAAGCTGCTTCTTGGCAGCCTCAGCCTCTCGTTTGGAGGAGCTCAGTGTTTTTCTCGAGGTGGTGGGTGAGCTCCCATTTTGTCTTGCCGGACCTCTTGGCCAGATCGAAGGTGTGCTAAAGAGCCTGATGAAGAAAAAAATACAAGAGTTGGATGTTTGACATAACGGGGGTGTTTGGGAAAAGTTTTTTTTTTTGTTTTTTTTTTTTAATTTTTTTTTGCTAAAAGACAAAATAGGTTAAAAAACAAAAAAAATAAAAATAAATCTAGACAAAATATCACATCAAACTCATAATTATTTCATTTTTTCTCTCACAAACATCACATCTAATTACAAAAAAATCCAGCTATTTTCCCAAATACAAAAAAATTTTCCTCCAAAAATAATCAAAAACTAAAAAAACCTACTAAAATAATAACTTCCCCAACACTCACAATATTAGAGCAATGTTGAAGCAAAAGTGGAAAACTTACAAGTACAGTGTGTTGGATCATTGTTTCCAAGGATTGGTCCTCGGTGTATTCCAGGATCTGCATATCCCCTAGAAGCAGAACGGCGTGGCTGAGAGCAGTGGCCACATAATGGGACTCAATGGCTCGGTCACTACACTTCAGAGCTCGGTCCCCGACCTTCAGCAGGGGGCACCACTCGTCTTCAGGACTGGCCTCGTAAGTCTCAGTCTCGGTTTGAGGGCACTTCTTGACTTTGCGCCGTGGTTGAATTGGTTGAGTTTCCTCGGTTTCAAACAGCTCAATTGTTGGGTTGGGCCGAGGAAAGAAGGCTGGGATGGATGAGACAAATGATCCGTTTTGCGTTGGAGTAGGCGAGGGGCTTCTTGTGACGGTGGTAGTGGCCACAGGCAGGTTGGCCATCAAGTTCTGAGGCTGCATGGATACGACTTTAATAAAAACAAAAAAAATGAATAGCCTAAACAAAAAAAAAAAAAAACATAGATGTGTGTGACACTAGTTAGACGCTCCAACTAATCTGCCAAAACACAGGAACTCAATTCATATACATGTAACCAAAAGTTTTTTAAAAAAAAAAAAAAAAAAATCCATAGTCTTTAGTAATCTATTTTTCGGATTTTTTCAAATTTAAGGAAAAATAACTAAAACATAATCAATGGAAGCCAAACCAGACACCGATAAGCACAAAGGCCAACTAAAAAAAATAGAATGTCAATCAAAGCCACAAAAATGGAATATTTTTGTTAACACCATAAATCTGCAATTTTTATTATTATTTATTATTTATATAATTGCAGGACACGTGGCATCCTCTTATTCATTTGGAAGTTAAAAGAAGTTATAGAGATAATGGGGAATATAAAGGACGAAGTGGATGAGTGGGAGGACAAAGTGGATGAGTGGAAGGACACATGGCAAGACAAGAATGAAGATGGAAGAAATGGGTAGTTACTAAGTAGTTATTGCTGTATTTTTTCTTCTATAAATAGCCATTAATGGCTACATTGTAAAGATCCAGAATCATAAATCAAAGACAATTGATTTCAATATTTCTTGTCATTTTCCTTATCTTAGGAGTAGTTTAACATAGATTTATATTTCGAAGCATTTATTATTTTCAGCATTTCCATTTCGAAGCATTTTATGCACTTTCTTTTCGAAGCATAGGAGTAGAGGTAAGTAATTATTACTTTGATTGTTCATTCAATCGTCTTCCTCCGTTCCCCATTCTTCTTTTAATTTTTCTTTTCTTTACACTTGGCAATTTTGAAGCCCTCTTCGTTGAGGCAAAAGAACCGTCAACACAATCGCTTGATAATTGGCTTGAATTTAATCTGTAAGGATTTTTCAATCCTTGCTGGCACGCTCCCATTTATGATATTTTCCTTCGTAGGAAAAATAAGCCAACAATTTTATAGAAAAATGCTTGATGGTCCGAATTTGTATAACTTGAATGGTTCAAATGTATCAAAACGACGTCGTTTTATCTTCAAACGACGTCGTTTTAACACATTCGAGCCATTCGAGTTATGAATTTTTAAGCCACCAAAAATTACTATATTTTTATATTACACAATCTTTAACCTATTACATTAACACAATCCAAGTTGCAAGTGATTACCCAGACTCCAAGAAAATAAAGGTTCTAGATTGCCTCTACTATAGATCTGGCCAGAGTATGTTGTTTAGCCCTGGATGTATCATGGTCTCATTTTGATGACCAAAATTATTTATTTTGTAGAATTTTCATTTATTGCATTTGCCACTAAAACAAAAGATAGTATATTTTCAAAATACATTTATCATATATTTTTTTGGAGACAAATGTAATAAATTGAATCGACTTAATTTTCTATGTGCATAAAAATCTGCTAAGTATATCTTACAAAAAGAACAATTTAAATTATTAAAACAAAGGAAGCCATATTACACAAGGCCCAATTGTGTTAGAACAAGCTAAGGATAGGGGAAGGCTCAACCCGAAGTGGGCTGAGCTAGGGGTTCAACATTGCAAACTTTGATGGACCAATTAATCAACAAAATTCAATAGTTTACCAAAACCTTTCAGATTCACCATACAAAGTACAAATCAAGATCAAACAAAGCAAAACAAGCAAGATCCACTTGATTGAGATTGCAAAAACTAAAAAAAAAATGCAAACTGGGGGTACCAAAATCACCGCTTTTGTTTTTACTCTAGAATGAGTGAGATTGTGAAGGCTGGATGGGAGCGAGAGAGAAGTTTTTCATCTGCTGGAGTTCCAATGGACCGCCATTGTCACCGACGAGCGTCTTCCACATTATCTCTCTCTCTCTCTCTCTCTCTCTCTCTCTCTCTCTCTCTCTCTCTCCACATTCTCTCCATTTTGTGTCTATTTTTCTTTCTTTTTTTTGGCCTTCAGTACACAAAACAATGTCTTGTGTACTGCACAAAAACTCCAGAGAGTTTTACCCCAGAGGACCTGACTGCGCCTACCAACAGCAGCTCAGAAAAAGCTTCAACAAGAATGTGCTTCTGAGGTAGTTCTTACCAGGCGATCTGGTCTTGAGAAAGGTAATGGGCCACAAGATGGTCCTGGAGAAGGGAAGCTCGGCCTTAATTGGGAAGAAGCGTACAAAGTCACTTAAACCACCAGCAATGGAGCCTACTACCTAGCCGACCTAGCAGGCAAGACGATCCCAATGCCGTGGAACGTTGCAAACCTTAAAAAAAACTACCAATGATGTAATAATTAGGTCATGGACAATCTTTACAACTCTCGCTCGTCAAAGGGCTGAGTTAACCCTCCGATGGGTCGCAATCAAGTCCCCAAGCTCGACTGAGTCAAGGAACGACTGAGCAGGATGATGCTAACCCAAGGGCAAGGCAAGCCAACAAATTCAAAGTTAAGGTCAAGAAGACAACAATGCAGTGTTGCACCGCTGCTCCACCGAACAAACAATCTGACACTCTTCCAAGGCAAAAGCCCAGAAGGCGACTGAGACGCAAACCTGGGGGCAAGTTTCAATTTCTACAAGGCACAAGGCCAAGTCTGGCCGAATAGCCAACAATGCAAGGCTGCATCCTTGTTGCTCGACCGGGGGAAAATATCACAGAAACCAAAAAAAAATTGAAGAGAAGTCCAAAACTTGGCATAGTTCAAAAAACATTCTATTGATGTGAAACTTCATTACAAAGGAAGGGAGCTTGGCCTTTCATCAAAGTCCAGCCGACCGAGATCCAAAACAAAAGTAGAACGAAACAGACTAAGTCTCCTTATGAGGCTTCTCCTCTCCAATCACATCAGCCTCACAATGGGGATTGGCAGACAAAGGGGAGAAACTTGATGGGTAACCTCCAAAGACTCAGCCTCCTGAGACTGCCCCCTAGGCTTCGCCGCAGCAACCTTGGATAGAACTGGGATGTCCTTAAAGAGAGGGAAAGCTTCGTTGGTCCCAATAGCGCGAAGGGCATCCACCCAACCCTTGGAGTACAGTTTATCCCTCAGCTTTAGCACTTTGCTAGCATAAGCCTCCCCAGCTTCATCCCAACCTTTCTGGGTGCTTTTCTCTATCAGTTTGGCCTGCTCGGCCTTCATTCTCTTCCAGAGCAGCCTCAGCATCAGCGGCCCTCCTCTCAGCCATTCTTTTTTTCGCCTTGGCCTCCTTCGCGTACTTCTCCTTCTCAGCCACTGCAACTTTTGCCTCCTTTGCCTTCAACTTCGCCTGTTTTAGCTTCGCCTCCACCGACTTCAATGCCAGTTCGGTCTCAGCCATCAGATTGGTCATCTGATTGTACTCTTCCTCTTGCGTTTGCTGACGTGCGTCCATGACATGCAACTGTTGGATGCACTGCGAATGACCAAACAAAGAGACTTGGAGCAAAATACAAATCAAAATTCAAAATTCAAAAGAGCGCAAAAGAAACTTTACCACCATTAACAGCTGCGTGACCTCCTTCATGAGATCACTGGTCGAGACATTGTGCTCAGCCATGTCCAAAGGAAGCAGCAGTGCCTTCGACAAATCAAAGGCCAGATCGCATGACTCCATCACACTGTCCAAAGTTGTGATCGGTCAGCCGTTGTGCTCGAAAGGGGGCACCCACTCTCCCACAGAGTCTTGCCCTGCCGAGCTCCCAACAACATCCTTGCCCTTGTTGGACCTCTTCCACTTTGAAACCTTTTCAGTGGAAGAAAGAAGAGGAATGGGGACTCGCCCATGACCTTGAGCAGTCTGCTCAGCAATAACTACACTCCGCTCGGCTGACCGAGTGGCAGCAAGAGTCTCATTGGGAACAGGGTCGGTTCCAAAGGCGAGAGCTTCTAGATCAATCATCCGGCGTGCCATGTTGTTAGATCCTTCTGGTAAGTCTCTTTTGCTAGTTGTTCCACTTGCCGACCAAATAACAGCTAAAGAAGAAACTCCGGTGGTATGGCCGGTCTGGACTTCGGCCGACAACTTTGGCGATTCCCATAAGCACTGCGAAGCCAAACCACACACCAATAAGCACAAAGGCCAACTAATAAAAAAATAGAATGTCAATCAAAAACATTGAGATGGAATATTTTATATTATACACATGGTTGTCAAATCATAAATAGTAAGATTCATTTTACTTTTTATTTTTTTCGTAAAATATAATCATATAGATACATAAATATAAGAGCCCGGATTCTCGGCCGCCCTTCTCGGCGGCCGTCCCAACAGCCCCCCAAAACGACGTCGTTTTGGGGGTTTTTTTCATTTTTTTTTTTTTTTCCTTTCTTCTTCCTGTTCGAACGAACCAGAGGGGGGAGGGTAGGGGAGGGGAAGAAGAGAGAGAGGGGGAGGGGAGGCGAGCCGCCGGTGGGCCGGACTGGAGGGGGCCATAATCACCGGGGGAGGAGGAGGAGGAGGAGGAGGCGGAGGCGGAGGCGAGGCGACGATCCGACGGCTGGACGACCTGCGACGGCGGAGGCGAGGCGAGGCGAGGCGACGGTCGGACGACCTGCGACGGCGAGACCCCCTCCCCTCCCCTTCCTCTCTCTCTCTTCTTCCCCTCCCCTCCCCTCCCCTCTGCTCTGGTCTGCGAAGAAGGAAGAAGAAAGAAAAAAAAAAATCAGAAAACCCCCAAAACGACGTCGTTTTGGGGGGCTGCCGGGAACGGCCGCCGAGAAGGGCGGCCGACGATCCTGATTCTAAATATAAAACTGCTTAAAATGTATTTAAAAAAATAAAAAAGAAGCCAACATTCTAACATAAATTTCATACATATCTCTACAATATACTAATGCATTCAAAGTCTCTAAGTGGGGCCAGTCCCTTTCTTTTTAGAAGACTTCATCATGTAATGAAAATTTTAAAAAATAAAATAAAATATACTATTGAGTATGACAATAGAACACACTATAATTTACTATGAGTATGACATGCAATAATACAATTTTTTAGAGTATGTGGACTACTATGTACTTATTTAATTTGAGTGGAGTGGGCACACTCAAATGAGACCAAAAATAATAATAAATAAAAAACACAAAAAAGATGATGCAGAACATTATAATTTAATAATATTTTAATTGATCAAAATTGTCTAGGATAAATTTGAGCATATTTTAAGCATATTTTAATATTCTTCTTCAAAAGAAGAAAGTTTAGTGAAAAAAGACATACATCTGCACAGCCTTCAACAGCCAAGAAATGTACCCTTTTTTGCAGCAGAGAAAAGATAAGAAGACGAGAGAGGCCTGTTTTGGTTAGAGGGTTAAAAGTTATTTTTTTGACTTTTTATCTATTTTAGGTCATATTATCTCTTTATTTTTTTACACGTTTTACAAAAAAAAACTTTTAAAAAGTTAAAAAATTAACCTTTAACCAACTTCCCAAAACAACCCAGAATTGCAAGAGAGCCCAAAACGACCAGCTTGCCTTTCTACATAGAGATGAGATCCTCCCTTTTCAAAAATGCAAGCCCTAGTGATGAGAAGAGAACCCGTTGGTGAAAAAGAGCACAACCACTGACGAACAAGGAGCAACATAGCGAAGGTATTCTTCAACCATGGAAGAGACATGCAAGAGATGAGTGATTGTTCTTCTCCTCCCCTTTTTGATTTCAGTAAATCGCAAACCCTTGTAAATCCCATTTTTCTCACTTTAAAATTCAGAATCATGAATCGCAGGGACTCGTAATATTGACGATTCGACCCGATTCTAATGATTCAAAATTTGAATTGTGCAATTCCAAGAAATTTGTGATTCACAGGCATGATTCGTATTGTGTACCCTTAAACTCATATCGTATCGTTTGAATCGTACTATACTAACAACCATGATTATACAATCTTTAAGATATTACAATAACACAACCCTAGTTGCAAGTGGTTATGCAGGTTCAAAGAAAATAAAAGATTCTAGATTGACTCTACTACAAATCTGGACTAGAGTATGCCGTTTGGCCTTGGGTGTGGTGTATCACGGGTCTAGTTTTGATGACCAAAATTGTTTATTTTGCAAAGTTTTCGTTTATCGCGTTTGTGAGTAAAAAAAAAGATAGTATATTTTTAAAATACATTTACTGTATATATATATATATTGTGAGACAAATGTGATAAATTGAATACTCTACAAGTATCGAATCGACCTAATTTTTTGTGTATAAAATCTACTAAGTACCTTGTAAAATGAACAATTTAAATTATTAAAACAAGACTTGTTGAAGGGGAAGGCCAACCCCGAAGTGCTAGGGGTTCAGCCCTTGCCCTGGCTCATGCCAAAGCGCAACCGAGCTCATAGCCCTTTGCCCACTCCGAAGTGCGGCCGAGCTATGGGTTCGCCCCTAAGCCCCCACCCACTCTGAAGTGCGGCCCATCACTTGAAGGGCAGCCCAATGCCACAAAGACAAAAAGCACATCCTTGCAAGGGCGGTGGTCTTCCCCTACTCTGCTATCTGCTCAGAACGTGGAGACATGGAGGGATAGAAGAAACATAGCACACACATGACAAACCTACATATCTTCATGTCAAGCAAACTCGTTGTTCTTCTCTAATGAGGAGCAATCTGTTAAACCATAAGAGAAAAAGATGGAAGAGAAAGACGGACTTGGGGAGCAAGTTCCCTCTATATAAGGTAACCTTACCTTCTTTTACAATGATCCCAAATTTTACACTCTAGAACGGTTACCCTCACTCTCTACACTCGATCTCTTCATCTTCTCTCTGAGTTCCTGACTTTACCATTGGAGGGATTTTCCGACCTAACCCCAGGCAACCTTACCGTTTGTTATTTGTGCACACTTTTGTTTCAGATTGCCTTGCTCGGCCACAAAGCTCTACCCTTCTCTATAGTGCAAAAATCACCCCCGCACACCTGTAATGAATCTCACAGGTCTAAACAATATTCTCTAGTTCAGATTTGGAATGGGAGGAAAGCCTAGCCAGCCCAAAATGGTACACATGAAAGATTCAAGCACAGAAATGAGAATGCGAAGAGACAACACCTCACATTAACTGACACCTACTATGGGTGTCTGAGATTTTTACTAGACTAGATGAATGAGAAAAACAAATAAAAAAAAGTCCATGGTCTTTAGTAAACAATTTTTGGATTTTTACATTTTTACTTTTTTTTTTTTTTGACATAGAAGGTCTACATAAATAAATAATAAAAAATTAACACAAATTTAAGGAAAAATAACTAAAACAAAATCGCTGGAAGCCAAACCAGACACCAACAAGCCCAAAGACCAACTAATAAAAAAATGGAATGTCAATCAAAATCATGAAAATGGAATATTTTATATTATACAATCTTTAAGCTATTACAATAACACAACCCTAGTTGCAAGTGACTAAGCTCCAAGAAAATTAAAGGTTTTAGATTGCCTCTTATACAGATCTAGACGGGAGTATGTTGTTTGGCCCTGGGTGCATGACGGGTCTCATTTTGATACCCAAAAAGGTTATTTTGTGGATTCTTTCATGCATATCACAGATACCAAAAAATCAGGTCGATATAAATTTGTCGCGTTTGTTACTAAAACATACGGGTCTGAAGAACATCATCCAAAAAGCCCAGCCCAAAATGGTACCCATGAAAGATTCAAGCACAGAAATGAGAATATCAAGAGACAACACCTCACATTAAAACCAAAAAGAGAGGAATAAAAAAAGGAAAACCTTTTTCTTGGAGACTTTCTCAGGAAAGTGATTAAAATTGTCATGAGATACACTAGACGAGACAACGAGAGGCGTAATGGGATTCAAGGCATCTTCGTCCTTCACTTGAGGTTTTGTCTCGATCTCTGTCTCAGCTCAACCAGCATTCTGAAGAGCTATTGCAGTTCTCCTTCTTGTAATAGCCCATCTGACCTGCACTTGATTACGAGATTCAGATTCAGACTCGTCGTTTGGATTTTGACCCAATTGATTACGGGATTGAGACTCGGACTCGTCGATTAGATTTTGAAGCAATTGATTACTAGAGTCGTAGAGGTGGATCGGATTCGTAATATTGACGATTCGACTTGATTCTAATGATACAAAATTTGAATTGTGCAATTCCAAGAAGTTTGAGATTCACAGGCGTGATTTGTGTTGTGTACCCTTAAATTCATATCGCATCGTTCGAATCGTACTATACTAACAACCATGATTATACAATCTTTAAGATATTACAATAACACAACCCTAGTCGCAAGTGATTACCCAGGTTCCAAGAAAATAAAAGATTCTAGATTGCCTCTGCTACAAATTTGGACTAGTGTATGTTGCTTGGCCCTGGGTGTATCACGGGTCACGTTTTGATGACCAAAATTGTTTATTTTGTAGAGTTTTCGTTTCTCACGTTTGTGAGTAAAACAAAAGATAGTATACTTTTAAAATACATTTACTGTATATATATATATTTTTTTTGAGACAAATGTAATAAATTGAATACTCTACGAGTATCGAATCGACCTATTTTTTTGTGTACAAAATCTACTAAGTACCTTGTAAAATGAACAATTTAAATTATTAAAACAAGGCTTGTTGAAGGGGAAGGCCCACCCCGAAATGGGTCTAGCTAGGGGTTTGGCCCTTGCCCTGGCTCATGCCAAAGTGCATCCAAGCTCACAGCCCTTCGCCCACTCCGAAGTGCGGCCGAGCTATAGGTTCACACCTAAGGCCCCACCCACTCTGAAGTGCGGCCCATCGCTTGGAGGGCAGCCCAATGCCACAAAGACAAAAAGGGCATCCTTGCAAGGGCGGTGGTCTGTCCCTACACTGCTATCCGCTTGAAACGTGGAGAAGTGGAGGGACAGAAGAAACATAGCACACACACGACAAACCTACATATCTAGATGTCAAGCAAACTCGTTCTTCTTCTCTAATGAGGAGCAATCTATTAAACCATAAGAGAGAGAGATGGCAAAGAGAGACGAACTTGGAGAGCAAGTCAACTCCCTCTATATAAGGTAACCTTACCTCCTTTTACAAAGATCCCAAATTTTACACTCTAGAGCAGTTACCCTCTCTCTCTACACTCATTCTCTTGATCTTCTGTCTGAGTTCCTGACTTTACCATTGGAGAGATTTTCCAACCTAACCCCAGTCAGGCAACCTTACCATTTGTTATTTGTGCACACTTCTGTTTTAGATTGCCTTGCTTGGCCACGAAGCTCTACCCTTCTCTATAGTGCAAAAATCACCCCTGCACACCTGTAATTTATCTCACGGGTCTAAACAACATTCTCTAGTTTAGATTTGGAACAGGAGGAAAGCCTAGCCCAAAATGGTACACATGAAAGATTCAAGCACAGAAATGAGAATATGAAGAGACAACACCTCACATTAACTGACACCTAATATGGGTGTTTGAGATTTTTACTCGACCAGACGAATGAGAAAAGTAAATAAAAAAAGTCTATGGTCTTTAGTAAACAATTTTTTGGATTTTTACATTTTTTTTTTTTTACATAGATGGGCTAAATTAATAAATAATAAAAAATGAACACAAATTTAAGGGAAAATAACTAAAACAAAATCGCCGGAAGCCAAACCAAACACCAAGCCCATAGACAAACTAATAAAAAAAATGGCATGTCAATCAAAGCCATGAAAATGGAATATTTTATATTATACAATCTTTAAGCTATTACAATAACACAACCCTAGTTGCAAGTGACTAAGGCTCCAAGAAAATTAAAGGTTTTAGATTGCCTCTTATACAGATCTTGATGGGAGTAAGTTGTTTGGCCCTGGGTGTATGACGGGTCTCATTTTGATACCCAAAAGTTTATTTTGTGGATTCTTTCGTGCACATCACAGATACAAAAAAATTAGGTCGATATTAATTTATTGTGTTTGTTACTAAAACAAAAGGGTCTGAACAACATCATCCGAAAAGCCCAGCCCAAAATGGTACCCTACCCGTGAAAGAATCAAGCACAGAAATAAGAATATCAAGAGACAACACCTCACATTAAAACCAAAAAGAGAGGAATAAAAAAAGGAAAACCTTTTTCTTGGAGACTTTCTCAGGAAAGTGATTGAAATTATCATGAGATACACTAGGGGAGAGAACGAGAGGCGTAATGGGATTCGAGGCGTCTTCGTCCTTCATTAGAGGTTTTGTCTCCGTCTCAGCTCGACCAGCATTCTGAAGAGCTATTTTAGTTCTCCTTCTTGTAATAGCCCATCTAACCTGCACTTGATTACGAGATTCAGAATTGGACTCGTCGTTTGGATTTTGACCCAATTGATTACGGGATTGAGACTCGGACTCGTCGATTGGATTTTGAAGCAATTGATTACTAGAGTCGGAGAGATCACTATGCATGGTTATCATTTTTTAAAAATACTTTTCAGAAAATTTTATTTTCTTATTTTTCGTGTTTTTTTTTTGTTTGTACTGAATTTTTTTAATATTTTGAGCAAATTTTTTAATTTTTAGACATACTTAACATAAATATATCTAAAAAGTAAAAAAAATTTGAAAAAAACCATTTAAAAATTTACTAAATACCAAAAATACAAAAAAATATGAGAATTCAGTATATTTTTTTATATTTTTATGTATTTATTAATTTTTTAAAATATTTTTTCACATTTTTTTTAGTTTTTAGATACATCTAAGTAAGATGCATCTAAAAACGTAAAAAAAATATTTAAAATTTTAAAAATATTCACTAAAAATAAAAAAATACGAAAATCAAAAAATTTAATTTTCAAAAACCTTAATTTAAAAAATCCAAACCAAACACACTGATTGGAATTTGAAGAGTGAGTAAGATATTAGCAGCCTCTAACCCTAAACACTCATCGTCAAACAACGCGGGCATAGGGCTGCGTATATGGATGCTGCTGCCACTTGGGCTCTGTTTTATTGGTCTATTCTATACACAACTCAGAGTCGCAAGAGAATGGCACATTTTTAGAAGACATAGACTAGATTTTAAATAAATTATTAAATTTTTTATTAAACTTAATATGGGTGTGAAATTTATATATATGTGATGTGATTTGTGTGGATCTTATACTTATATAGAAAATTTAATATTACAGATCTTAAATAATTTTGACATGGACAGGCCCACGAGGCATACAGTCCACGGCAAACCACCCCGAACCCATTGATTTGGACCCATAGCATAACTTGGTTGGCAAAGCCCAGGACAGCTGGAGGCCACCTGGACGTGGAGGGCCAAGGGCATTCGGACACATGACAGATGAGACACAGGCCACATCAGTATACAAAGATCTGCAGAGTTATTGCCACAACACATCACCATTAATGCAGCCCATCACAGCATTTATTACGACAACACCTCCCCGTCGGAACAGAGCCCCCTCACCCTGAACAAGGTAAGCTACGGCACAGGCTTTCGGCGGAAAGGGGGCACGTCACAAGGGACAGTGAAATGATTACCAAAGGATATAAGCAACAAGAGAAGCACAAGAAAAAGGTTAAGCTTTTTATCTCTCCATCTTTTTCCCTACATTGTCCTGTTTTTCTCTACTAATTCTCTCGCCGGAGGGTTCACTGGGGGACTGCCCCGTTCCCCTTTGGACTTGCTTGCAGGTCATTTGACGGAATCACCACCCGAAGCCGGAACCTGAAGAACCTGGGCCAGCCTGACCCATCCACCCGGGACGGACTGTATCATCAGTTGGCGCCGTCTGTGGGAACCTGGTGGTTTATTCGCGCGCTAGTTGTGTTCGCTATCGCCGGAACCCTCCTTTCTCACTATCATCTTTTTCCTCTCACCCGTCCAGGTGTATGGTCACGACTAGGTCCATGGCCTCCCACCATAATGCCACCGATCATCAAACAGACCCTTCCCATCCAAACAACCCACCACAGTACATCATCGAGCTTACCAACAGTATTAACCGCATGGCCGAGCAAAACCAGGCCCTGATCAATGCTCTGCTCCAAAGAAACCTCCCTGCTCCACCCCCAGACATTCCACCCAACCAAGAAAGAACCCCGAACCACACGGCTTCACCACCCCCTCCCCGCAACCCAGAAGGTCTACGACCCCCTCCTCCTCCACATATGGGCCTACCACCTCCATCTCCACGCCCGCCAGTCGTGCCACTACCCCCTGAGAAGGAAGCCAGCAGTGTCCAGCCCCCATTTACCGACCATGGAGACAACATTCCCCTCTGGGACGCGGAACTCCGAGCTATGAAACTCCAACTACAAGGGGTCATCTAGAACATCCAACACAAGCCCTCAACCACCGCCCACTCGCCTTTTGTTGCCTCCATCTGCGACAAACCGTTGCCCGCCAAGTTCAAAATGCCTACCATTGACTCATTCGATGGCAAAACAGACCCCGTCGACCATCTGGAAACCTACTGCACCCTCATGATCCTCCATGCTTTCCCTGACGAGATCATGTGTCGAGCCTTTCCAGTGACACTAAAGGAATCAGCTCGATTGTGGTTTAGCCAGTTACCGGCAGACTCCGTCTCCACCTTCCAACACCTCAGTGACTCTTTCCTGAGCCACTTCATCGGGGCCTAGCGTCAGAGACGCCCAGCCACCCAACTCCTCAACATTCGTCAGACCGAGGGGGAGTCGCTCCGCAGCTTCGTCACCCGCTTCAACACCAAGGCCCTTCAAATAGCGGAGAATGACGACAAGGTCATCCTCACCGCCTTCATGGCCGGCCTGCGGTCGTCAGATTTCCTTTTCTCCCTCTCCAAAAACCCTCCAACCACCATGGCAGCCCTCCTATCCAAAGCCCAGAAGTACATGAATGCTGAAGATTCTCTGGCCGCTCGACAAGAACCCACCCTTAAAAATCCGACCCCTAGAGACAAGAGGAAAGACTCCGAACCAAGAACCGCCCAGTATAATAACCAAACACCCCACTATAATGACCGACCCCCCCGTGCCGACCGGACGACTCCGACCAGACCGCCCGGTCGGTTTGAGCGATACACACCTCTCAACTCCCCTATGGAGCACGTCCTCAATCAGATCCAACGGGACTACCCCCTCAAGTGGCCCCTACCTTCACGAAACCCTTCCACTCGAAAAGATCAGTCCAAATACTGCCGCTTCCACCAAGACTATGGTCATACCACCGACGAGTGTATTAACCTCAAAGATCAGATTGAGACCTTCATACGCCAGGGCCGCCTCAGCCGATTCATAGATAACCACCCTCTACAGAGACAAAGAACCGACCTCACCAGGAACAATCACCGACAAACACCACCCCGCAACCAAGGCCCACCTAACCAAGGCCACGATCGCCCACCACCACAGCCTCGGCCTCCTGGTAATCCCCCTCTACCAGTCGGAGAAATCCGAGTTATCTCAGGCGGCCTTGCTTGCGGGGGACCATCCCGCTCGGCTCAGAAGGCAGAACTCAGAAAAATCAGGCAGGGCTCAGACAAAGCGGTGGCGACGGTGGACCGACCTCCCAAACAGTCAAAACAATGGATCGAACCCATCACCTTCACCGACACCGACTGTGCAGGAGTCCGTTACCCACATGATGACCCCCTTGTCATTTCCGCCATCCTCTCCAACTACAAAGTCAGACGAGTCCTCGTAGACAACGGCAGCTCTTCAGACATTATCTTCCTCAATTGCTTCCGCCAGCTCAAGATTGGGGAAGAGAGCTTGTCTCCTCTCCAAACCCCTCTGGTCGGCTTCACCGGCGACCGCATTACCTCCATCGGCTCCATCGATCTACCTATCACCATTGGCGAGCACCCGCGGCAGACCACTAAGTTGCTCACCTTCCTTGTGGTCGACTGCCCCTCTGCTTACAACATCATCCTCGGCTGCACAGCCCTCAACGCCTTCCAAGCCATCACATCTACATATCATCTTGCCATCAAATTTCCTACCGATCTCGGTGTCGGCACTGTCAAAGGAGAGCAGACCGTGGCCAGGGAGTGTTATGTCGCCTCACTCAAGGAAGTCAAGCTAAAAGAGGCCATGATCATCGAAGGGGTTGACGTCCGAGATGAGGACGAGCTGGTCAGAGGTGAACCTGTAGAGGAACTTATTGAAGTTAACATTGATCCCACCAACCCAATCAGAACCGCCAAGATTGGCAGCCAATTACCTGCCCAAGCCAAGGCCGACCTTACTGCTCTCCTGACCGAGCACATAGATGTATTCGCCTGGACCCATTCTGACATGCCAAGCATCGACCCCTCCTTCATAACCCATCGCCTCAGCATCAAACCCCACTTTCAACCCCACCGCCAGAAGCAGCGCATTTTCCATCCGGAGCGCAACACCCTTATAGTCGCCGAAGTTGACAAACTCCTCGAGGCCCAATTCATCAAAAATGTGGACTATCCTAGGTGGTTGTCCAATGTGGTCCTCGTCCGCAAACACAATGGCAAATGGCGGCTCTGTGTCGACTACTCTGACCTGAACCGAGCTTGCCCCAAAGACAGCTACCCCCTTCCCCGCATAGATCTGCTGGTCGACGCCACGGCCGGTCATTAAATGCTCAGCTTCATGGATGCCTTCTCAGGGTACAACCAAATCCTAATGCACACATCTGACCAGGAGCACACATCCTTTATTACCGACCGAGGTACCTACCACTACTATGTAATGCCGTTCGGATTGAAGAATGCTGGGGCCACTTATCAGCGGCTGGTTAACGCCGTCTTCCATCACCAAATAGGTCAGAATATGGAAGTCTACGTCGACGATATGCTAGTCAAAAGCAAATACTCCTCCGATCACCTTACTGATTTACGTGAGACCTTTGCCACCTTGCGCAAGTACCAGATGAAGCTCAACCCAGAAAAGTGCGCCTTTGGCGTAGGGTCTGGCAAATTTTTGGGCTTTATGGTCAGTCAGCGCGGTATCGAAGCTAACCCTGAGAAGATCAAGGCTTTGGTTGAGATGCAGTCGCCTAGGACGGTCAAAGAGGTTCAGAGACTCACCGGCCGAGTGGCGGCCCTCAACCGCTTTATCTCCCGTGCGACAGATAAGTGCTTGCCCTTCTTCAAAGTTCTTCGGCAGACTTTTGAATGGACAGCTGAATCCGAGGAGGCCTTTCAACAGTTAAAGCAATGTATGGCCAACCCCCCCTTCTCTCCCAAGCAATCACAAGCGAACCCCTCTTTCTCTACCTAGCAGTATCAGGAACCGTAGTCAGTACAGCTCTCCTCCGAGAAGATGGCTCAATCCAACGACCGGTCTATTACATTAGCCGAGCTGTCAGGGGCGCGGAGCAGAAATACCCCTTGCTGGAAAAACTGTCCCTGGCTTTGGTCATTGCCTCTAGACGACTCCGCCCATACTTCCAAGCCCACTCCATAGTGGTCCTCACCGACCAGCAGCTGAAGAAAGTCATGCAGCAACCAGAACTCTCAGGTAGACTGGTGCAGTGGTCCGTAGAACTCAGCCAGTTCGACATCTCTTACCACCCTCGGATAGCAATTAAGGGACAGGCTGTAGCTGACTTCATCATGGAGTTCACCAAGCCGACCCCGACCACAACACCTCCGCCCCTACCAACTCCAACAGAGCCAGAAGATCCTCATTCTTGGACTCTTAATGTCGACGGGTCGTCCCGAAGAGAAGGAAGCGGTGCCGGTCTCATCCTCACCTCTCCTGAGGGCAGCTACTTCAAATGTGCACTCCGTTTCTTGTTTGAAGCAAGCAACAATGAAGCCGAGTACGAGGCATTAATTGCAGGACTCCACCTCGCCAAGGACATAGGGGTCAGCCACCTCCGAGTATTCAGCGACTCCCAACTCGTCGTCGGTCAGATGACGGGGGACTTTGATGCCAAGGACGACACGATGCGAGCTTACAGAGACCTGGCACTCCCCCTTGCTCGCCTCTTCAATACCTTCCACATCAGGCATATTCCTCGGGCAGAAAACTCCAAAGCAGATGAGATGGCTCAGTTGGCTTCTGCTGACCATCCTACTCTCAGCCATGATGTCCGCGTTGAATATCTACACCACCCGGCCGTTTCACCCGATCTACAAGCTGTACAATATATTCAAAATGAACCTATCCCTTGGGCATCCGACATCCTCCTATTCTTGACCACAGGAGCACTCCCAGATGACCAGCAACAGGCTTCCAAAGTCCGATCCCGAGCGTCCAATTACGTCATTGTCGATGATATATTGTACAAACGTGGCTTCTCCCGGCCATATCTACGGTGCCTCAATCCAGCGCATGCAACTTACGTAATGCAGGAGATCCATGAGGGGATTTGTGGTAATCACTCAGGAGGCAGGTCCCTTGCCCAGAAGATACTCCGT
The DNA here is from genome assembly GCF_055761805.1 of Camellia sinensis. Classification (NCBI taxonomy): domain Eukaryota; kingdom Viridiplantae; phylum Streptophyta; class Magnoliopsida; order Ericales; family Theaceae; genus Camellia; species Camellia sinensis. Next base: position 25,269,754 of record NC_138966.1, read on the forward strand.
ACTGGGTACTTTTGGCCAACTCTCAATCAGGATGCGACCGACTTCGTGCTCAAATGCGATAAATGTCAACGCTTCGCCAACATCCCTCATGCTCCTCCTACAGAGTTAATCACACTCTGCAGCCCTTATCCATTTGCCAAGTGGGGAATCGACCTGGTTGGTCCGCTTCCCACCGGTCGAGGTCAGACCAAGTTCACGATCGTTGCCATTGATTACTTCACCAAGTGGGTCAAGGTTGAACCCCTTGCCACAATCACCGAGCGGAACACCACCAGGTTTATCTGGCAATCGATCATTTGCCGATTTGGCATCCCTCAAGCCATCATCTCTGACAATGGCAAACAGTTCGATAACGCGAAGTACAGAAAATTTTGTGCAGATCTCCAGATTCAACCGTGCTTCTCCTCCCCCGGTCACCCCCAAGCAAACGGCTAAGTTGAGGTCACCAACCATTCACTTCTGAAAATCATCAAAACCAAGCTCGAAGCTGCTAAAGGCCTTTGGGCTGAAGAACTACCAAATGTACTCTGGGCTTACCGAACCACTGCTCGCACTCCCACTGGTGAAACCCCTTTGCTCTTAACATATGGCGCTGAGGCGGTTATTCCGGTAGAAGTCGGTTTGCCCACTCCCAGGATTTTACATCCTGATCTGGCCGCAGCCGAAGAACTCCACCGCACAGACTTGGACCTCGTCGAAGAGCTCAGAGAGACCGCTGCTGTCAGATTGGCTTCGTACCAGCAGAAAATGAGAACACACTACAACCGCCGAGTTCGACCACGAGAGTTCTCCGTAGGGGACCTTGTCTTACGAAAAGTGACTCTTGCCACAAAGAATCCAACCGAGGGCAAACTGGCAGCCAAATGGGAGGGGCCCTACGTTGTGAAAGCCCGACCACGACCAGGCACTTACCGACTTCAAGACATGGAAGGCCGAAACCTGCCCCACCCCTGGAATGCAGAACATTTGAAGCGTTACTACCAATAAGTGCATACTTTTGTATTGTCAACATCGTTGTATTCCCCTTTCTATACATAATGTAAATTCCGACTGGTGACCTCGGTTTTCATAATTCAACTGTCTCTATGTGGCCCCAATAACTTTTCCACTTGCAGCACTTCAAAAGCCTCGGCCAGACCGAGCATTTCAAAAGCCTCAGCCAGACGGAGCACTTCAAAAGCCTCGGCCAGACCGAGCACTTCAAAAGCCTCAGCCAGACTGAGCACCCCAAAAGCCTCAGCCAGACTGAGCACTTCAAAAGCCTCGGCCAGACGGAGCACTTCAAAAGCCTCAGCCAGACGGAGCACTTCAAAAGCCTCGGCCAGACCGACCACTTCAAAAGCCTCAGCCAAACTGAGCACTTCAAAAGCCTCAGCCAGACTGAGCACTTCAAAAGCCTCAGCCAGACTGAGCACTTCAAAAGCCTCGGCCAGACCGAGCACTTCAAAAGCCTCAGCCAGACTGAGCACTTCAAAAGCCTTGGCCAGACCGAGCACTTCAAAAGCCTCAGCCAGACTGAGCACTTCAAAAGCCTCGGCCAGACCGAGCACTTCAAAAGCCTCGGCCAGACCGAGCATTTCAAAAGCCTCAACCAGACGGAGCACTTCAAAAGCCTCGGCCATACCGAGCACTTCAAAAGCCTCAGCTAGATTGAGCACTTCAAAAGCCTCGGCCAGACCGAGCACTTCAAAAGCCTCGGCCAGACCGAGCACTTCGAAAGCCTCAGCCAGACTGAGCACTTCAAAAGCCTCGGCCAGACCGAGCACTTCCAAAGCCTCAGCCAGACGGAGCACTTCAAAAGCCTCGGCCAGACCGAGCACTTCAAAAGCCTCAGCCAGACTGAGCACTTCAAAAGTCTCGGCCAGACCGAGCACTTCAAAAGCCTCGGCCAGACCGAGCACTTCGAAAGCCTCAGCCACACTGAGCACTTCAAAAGCCTCGGCCAGACCGAGCACTTCAAAAGCCTCAGCTAGACGGAGCACTTCAAAAGCCTCGGCCAGACCGAGCACTTCAAAAGCCTCGGCCAGACCGAGCACTTCAAAAGCCTCGGCCAGACCGAGCACTTCAAAAGCTAGCAGAACCACATTTTCAACACTTAGTCACATTATGAAGTTTCTTCACAGTTCCAGGACCACGTTTTTTCCCTAGTTAAATTCCTCACGTACTCTGACGTATTTCATTCACTAATCAGATTATTCGCCAACTATTTAGTTACAATTTGCAACCTGCCTCTTACTCCAATTTTTGAATTATCCTTTCAATTTTCATACAACTCCAATCGCACTCCGCAGGGAGGAACTTATAACTTTCATTTTACACGATATTTTTATTGACCCAATCTTTACGACCAGTTTTTATCATAACACTTCATTCATTCTGGCAACATAAGCAAAATAAATAAAAATTCAACTGGCAACATAAGCCAAATAATCTTTGTACACAAATTCATTACAAGTAAACTCTTCATACGTTCATTCATTCATTCACTCCTTTACAATGTGTTCACAAGTTCAAAAAAAAAAAAACATAGCGCACGCCTAGCTTTCCTTCCCCTTGGATATTCCTCCTCGCTAGATGCCAGATCCTCTTCTTCAATACCTTCGTCCAGGGAGGTCTGGGCCACATCATCTTCCCCTATCGTCACACTACTAAGGTCCAAGTGTGGGAACAGCTCTTCAGCTCTGCGCTTGAACATTTTCTAACCGTTGTCCCAGAACTCGACCATTTCGTGCTTATAGAAATCTGACTGCTGGAAGCTTTCAATCACCTCTGTCTCTGTCCTACCTCCAGCAGTCTTCCTTGATGGGCCCACCCCCCCGACTCTTGACCAGCTAGACTCCTGGCGATAGCGGCGTCCACCACCATCTGAAATTCGGAGGACCCCTTATATTGCTCCACTGCTGCGACGCACAGATCAGGGTAGGCCGCCTTTTCAGACGCCGCCTTCGCCCTCTCCTCGTCCAGCTCTCTTTGCAGGGCCCCCCTTTCAGCCGCCGCCGTCGCCCTCTCCTCCTCCACCCCCTTCTTCAGACTCTCCAGCTCTGCCACCGCCTTCGCCTTCTCTATCTCCCACGCCCTCAGAAGCCTCCCCTTCTCCTCCTCTACTCTGGCGCGCTCCTCCCCCAACTCCTTTAACAAATCTCCAATTCTGGAATCCGCTTCATCCTTTTGCCTGACCAGCTCTTCATTCCTGGTCATGGCCTCTTCATGCCGCTCGACTGCCACGGCGCAGGCCCTCTCAGACTCTTCCAACTTTTTCTGTTCACCAGCCAGTTGGAACTCGAGCGACACGACCTTACGGCGTGTGTCCTCGAGCTCCAACTTGACTGCTGGCAGATCGGCATGGGCAGTCTTCCAGTCGGCATTGTCCTTCCTCAATTTGGCCAACTAGACCCTGGCCTCCTCAGCCTTCAACTTGGCAGCCCCTGCCTTCCTAAGGAGGGCCCCTGCCAAGGTAGTTACCTCCATTTGGGCGGAGCATAACCCCCTCAGCAGGTCGGCCTCGTTATACCCTGATGCCGTGCGCAGAGTCGACTCCTCCACAATCTTCACTAGGCGGTGTGCCCACGCCCTGGCTGGGCCTTCTTCTCCCTCCAACCTTCCAGCTACCGCGCGCATGATAGATCACCGTAGCCAGACGAACCCCTCCTTCCTGGGGGTCAGGCCTCTTCTGGACCTGTTCCATTCCGCTCGGCACTGCCTCAGTCGACCTAGCCTCTACTTGCACTGATGGAGCAATCTCCACAACCTCCACCGTTGGGATGATCTCCACCACCTCTGGGGCGTCCTTGACCACGGGGACCTCCACCTCAGTTGGGGCCGCCTTAGCCCTCTTGGCCCCAGACGCATCTGCTGCTTCCTCTGGGGCACTCCTCTTCTTCTTCTTCTTTTTTAGAGCCACCACCTCCTTTCTAGCCTTTTCCTTTACAGGGTCTACAGGCGGCGACCGTGGCTCAAAACTGCTTAAGTCTTTTTCACCCACCGGCCTTGAGCGCGGTCGAATTCTCTCCCGCGCTATCGGTTGAGGCGGACGGTCCCTCTGCACCTCCGTGAACTTCGCGGCCTTGGCCAAAATGGCCCGATCCTCTATCTCCTGAGCTTTTCTCCTCGCCTCCAATTCCGCCCGGCCGAGGTCTCCGCCTTTCGGCTGCGGTCCCAGCCCCGCCTCAAACAGTGCAGACGGTTGGACAAGCTCGTCCCATCTGGCCTTCTCTCTCTCTCTCCACTCCTTCACCCGCTTCACTCTTTCTTCCGCCATCGCCCCCAGTCTCGACTCCATCGACCTGGTTGGCACCTTCCAGATGGTGCGCACCCCCATCCCCCCATTAACAGTCACGTAGAACCACCGTGGCCGCCACCCCTTAATCGACGTGGGCAGCCCCGCCACCAATCCCCTCCCCATCACCGTCTGTAAGGTGACCCAAGTTTCTTGCTACCCCGACGCCTTGTAACACGAAAAAAACTCGTCTACCGTCATGGCCTCCCCCCATTCGCCTTAGGCCACGCACTCGCACAGGCCAACAGAATCTTCCAGGCATTGGGTATCAATTGCCCCGGCGCTACCTCCAGGCGATTCAGCACGTCAACCACCACTTGAGGCAGTGGCAACCTCAGCCCCCCTTTTAGCGCCTCCTCGTACAGGGAAAACTCCCCTGGCCTCGCAGTAGACGGCCTCTCCCCTGATGTTGGCAGCAGTAACTCTACCTCCGCCGGAATCTGGAACCGCTCCCTAATCACCTCCAAATCCGCCACCGTGAGTGTGGATTTGTCCGCCTTAGTGTGCCACTGCTCTTGCTCCACCTGGCTTAGTGGCTTTGGGGCCAATATCAGGGCCGACGCCTGCGATTCTCCCACCGTCTCACCCACCCCTGCCCCCACCATCCGTGCCTCCGTCCTGTATTGCGCTGCTAACTCCTCCCCATCATCATCCCCCAGCGGATCCACTCTCACATTGGCTACTTCTTCCTGTGCCATCTCTAGGGTTTGCTTACAAATCACTTCTGACGCAGGCGCAAGGAAGTTGAGAGAATGCTACACAGGTATGTCGTATGCAGTGAAGGAATTAACACTTGGATATTTTGGGTTTTTGCACACAGGTAGTTGAAACGCATTATACCAACAACCCACGGTTTACCCGTATTCCATGAATCCGCATTAATTTTCGCCCGTTTCAAAACCTTTCAAATCAACCGCCAAAGCCGCCTTTTCAAAACCCCACTCGTGACCTATCGTTTCATTTCTAGTCCAACGCTTCACTTCCCCCACGATATTACCACTTGTATGGCCACGATGCATTGTCCCCTCCCCTTCCCATGTCCTTTCCATTTCAAATCATCACATGGCCCCACCCTACCCCCTCTCTTTTCGAGCCCCGCGCCGTCCTGGTCGGCAAGCCCCACGGCCGACCCCTCTCACTCGGCTACCCTCGCGGTCGGCACGCCTCTCGGTCGACCCCTCTCACTCGGCCACCCTCGCGGTCGGCACGCCTCTCGGTCGACCCCTCTCACTCGGCCACCCTCGCGGTCGGCACGCCTCTCGGCTGACGCCTCCCGCTCGACCACCCTCACGGTCAGCTTCTCCCGATTCAATCACCCTGGCGATCGGCACGGCTTCCCGTAGACCTCTCCACTCGGTTCGAACTTCTCTTCCTTATTACTATTCCCTTCGTTGGACTAAAGCTGCACTCGAAAATGGGGGACTACTGACATGGACAGGCCCACGAGGCATACAGCCCACGGCAAACCACCCCGAACCCATCGCTTTGGACCCATAGCATAACTTGGTTGGCAAAGCCCAGGATAGCTGGAGGCCACCTGGACGTGGAGGGCCAAGGGCATTCGGACACATGACAGATGAGACACAAGCCACATCAGCAGACAAAGATCTGCAGAGTTATTGCCACAACACATCACCATTAATGCAACCCATCACAGCATTTATTACGACAACACCTCCCCGTCGGAACAGAGCCCCCTCACCCTGAACAAGGTAAGCTACGGCACAGGCTTTCGGCGGAAAGGGGGCACGTCACAAGGGACAGTGAAATGATTACCAAAGGATATAAGCAACAAGAGAAGCACAAGAAAAAGGTTAAGCTTTTTATCTCTCCATCTTTTTCCCTACATTGTCCTTTTTTTCTCTACTAATTCTCTTGCCGGAGGGTTCACTAGGGGACTGCCCCGTTCCCCTTTGGACTTGCTTGCAGGTCATTTGACGGAATCACCACCCGAAGCCGGAACCTGAAGAACCTGGGCCAGCCTGACCCATCCACCCGGGACGGACTGTATCATCAAATTCTATTTATAATGCATTGGCAACATATGCACGAGCGAAAGTATAAAGATATATCTTTTAACCTTATTAATCAATTTAGTACACAATGTATACTGTTCCATTCCAACCCAAACACATTCATAATCCAATATATATAGGTATATATATATATATATATAATTAAGGGTTGGTTTGGGATGTCCTAAAAAAGTGTACTTTTTGTCTTTTTACAAAAAGATGTGCAGAAAAGTAGAAAGGTGATATGATGAAAAAAAAATAAAAAAATAAAAAGATGGATTAGATAGTAGAGGCCAAACCAAGCCTAAATTTCAGCGACATCCCTCCTTTCCTATATGGATTTCCTTTATTAAGAACTCTCTCTCTCTCTCTCTCTCTCTCTCTCTCTCTCTCTGCGGAGAAACAATGAAACAGAGCACACATAGTAACATGCCCAGCTCTCTCCCCTCTCATTTTGAAGATGAGGAGTTATCAGTCGTTGATGCTATACTCAGTCTTCAAATTCTAGTGGACTGCTCCGAGTCTCGTAATCAATTGCTTCAAAATGAGACTTGAGTATCCTATTCATATGGTTCAACATACAATCAACAAGTCCGAGTCTAAGTTCAGATGGGCTTTTAAAAGGAGGAGAACTGCAATCAATTTGGACCCATTGCTGCCGTTGCCGCCAAACATAGTTTGTCACTGAGTCCTAAATTAAATAAATTATATGCAACTTATTAATGTTATAATATCTAAGAGAGAGAGAGAGAGAGCAAGAGAGAAATATGTATTATATTAAGGTCTCATTTGTTAATTATATATTTTAGTCAAAAAGTCAAAAAGTCACTCTAACTTGTCACATCACTCTCTTTACTTTTCTGCACATCTTTTTGTAAAAAATTAAAATGTTCCTAAAATAATCTATTCCCAAGACTTAAATTTTATAATAATGAATACAAGACTCCTTTATATAGGAGGAGAGAAACATAAGAATGGTAATATAATATGGTATGTATGATATATAGAATATATAGTTACTATATTCAACACCTCCCTCAAACTCAAGTAGGGATACCAATAGAGAAACTTAGCATTGTTTGACATGTGGGTTGACTTTTTGACTTTTTAGCTTTTTGGCTATTTTAGCCTGAGACTAAAAAGTCTCGTTTGAGATGAGCTTTTTGACTTTTTTTTGACTTTTGTGAGAGAAAAAAATGAAATGATTATGGTTTAGACGTGACATTTTGCTTATTGGCTTTTTAGCCTATTTTGTCTTTTTGTGATTATTTTAGCCCAAACCATTTATGCTAAATGACGCCTAAAACATGAAATAAAACAAAAATAAAATAAAATAAAAGACAAATAGATTTCAAAGTCCGAATGGGAGTGCAAAGGCATTTTAGATAGATCAGAGGCCAAAGCTAATGTCGAAAGATAGTTTATGATTGTGTCAGACTGTTGTAGGAATTAGCTGGAACTAATGCTGAGACAGTTTAAAGTTATGCCTTACCGTTGCAGGAATTGATCGAAATCAATGTTGGGACAATTTAAGGAGTCATGCCAGACCGTTGTAAGGAAGCAATGGATGTTGAACCAGCAGATGTGGCACACATATAACATATGATGTGATGCTGAATGGTGATGACAATAGATGACATTGTGTGCCAAGAGGTGACTTATGAGAAAGTGCGCCAAGGGAGCGACTTAGGTGGTGCGCTAAGAGGCGGCTTAGATGATGCGCCAGATGTGGCAGCTTGGGTTGTGCACCACAAGGGGCGGCTTGGATTGTGCGCCACAGTGGGTGGAGTGGATTGTGCGTTAGGGGATGGCTTGGGTGGTGCACCACAAGGCACGACTTGAGTTGTGCGCCACAAGGACGACTTAGGTGATTCACATGGTATATCACCATTCTATGTGTATAATACCCCCTCTCCCCTCAAACTTGAATAGGGTTGAAGTTAGAAACCTATATGAGATTGATGCAGAGAAAAAGACAGAATAGAGTGAAATGGAGAGACGATGTTAAAAGAAATAATAATAAGAAAAAGAATATTGGGTACAATTATTATTTTTTATGGTGACGTGGGTTGTGGAAAAAAAAAAGTTGGTGAAAAAGGACAAAAGAAGAACAGAAAAATAAATAAATATGTAAGACTTTGAAAAGGGATGTGAGGTGGAGTGGAGGATAATAATAATAAAAATAAAAAAAGAAGGGAAGATCGCATGGGTGTATGGAACAAAGAGAAAAGTGAGAGAGTAAAAAAAAAAATAACAAGATTTGGGTTTGAAAATAAAGCAAGAGAAAAGAAAAGAAAAATAAAAATTATGCTCTAGAGAGAGCTAAAAGCCGAGGCAACAGTGGAAAAAGCTATATAGACCGACAGCTGACAGAGGAGGTGATGGTGGCCTAGAGTGGAGTCAGCGAAAAAGAAGACAAAGGCCAAAAAGAAATTGGGGATTTAAGGCAATGATTGGAAAGTTTTATCATCGTGAAGAAAATATGACGGTAGATTAGGTTGAGATACCGCCCGTCGATAAGGCAAAGAATACCAAGAGTTTAACCTATAGCTTTAATGCCATGTTACAATATCAGAGAGAGAGAAATCTATATTATATTTAATATTGTAACAATGTATGTATGGCTCCTTTTTATAGAATAAGAGAAACTTAAATATGATAATAAATATAATATGATATATATAATAGATAGAATATATAGTTACTATATTTAACAATCTGCACCAAACACCCACATTGGCCTTGTTTGGTGCACAGACCGGTATACCGCTGAGATCGAAAATCACCTGCAAACCGGCCGAGTCTCGGTACGTACCGGGATGACTCCATTACACAGTTCGATACTTGCCGATTCGGACCTTCAAGCTTCACTTCACTTCAACCTTGAAGCTTCTCCAAAGAAGGTTGGGTAATGAGTTGTAACTTGTGTTGTGTTGTGTTGTGTTGTGCTCTTTTTTGTTGAGTTGTTCTGTTTCTTTGGTTTATACTGATGTGCTCTGTTTTCTTTGTTTTTTTGTGTTTTTGTTTTTTTTAGAGCAGTTCTGCTTTCTTTGTTGAGTAGGGAAAAAAAGACAAGAAAAATAAATGTGATTAAATTAAGGTTAAAAAAAAAAATGTGCTCCAATATATCAAAATTTTGATTAAAATGTGACACATTAAGGCTAAAAGAGTCAAAAAAAAAAAAAAAAAAAAAAAAAAAAAAGCATAACATTGAGTTTTAGAAAGACTGCAAATGATTTTAAAAATTCACGGTGGCAACACCCAATTCCCGATATATACTGGCCGATATTACCAATACTGATACTCCGTGATCGGTACTGTCACGTTATCCGAACAGCGATTTAGAACCATTAGAGACTCTCAATTAAAATAAGGTATAATCACATTTTTAAAGTTGTAACAAACACCCCATTGTCTATTTGATGATAATTTTGTTACTTTCGATGCTTTTGCAGACGAAGAGAAGTGGTTGGATAATATAAACAGATTAACACAGGAAAACGAAGACCTAAGAAAAGTGAGCTTGTAAGTTTGTGATTCTGAATTTTGGTTTGTTTCTTTAATTATTTCCCAAGAAGTCTCTCTGAAATTTGCATTTTCTAGAAAAAAAAAAAAAAAAAAAAATTTCTCACCATTATTTTCTGGGAAATCTAAAAGGAAAAAGCTAAAATATTTTGTTGTGTAAAAAATTCAAACAGGAAATTGAGAAAGTCCAGCGTTACTACAACGAGCTAAAGGCTTTTAATTTGGAGTTGAAAACTAAATTTGAAGAGGTAATTGTTGTCATGTGAAAGGTGTTTTAGAAGAGTTTCTTCATTAATAAACCTAGTTGATTCCAAAATTATTTTTCGTGGGGAATGTTTTGAATTTATTTCTTAAATTCAAGTTATTTGTTGAAGTTATATTTTGAAAACAAAATTTTAATATTATAATAAATTAATTAAAGTCGTGTTTTGAAAGCATTACTTTATTTCAAAACACAACTTTAAGCCTAAAGTTATGAAAATAAATTTATAATTGCTTATATTTGGTAAATATTTTTTAATGGATGCATTCATAACAAAATAAAAAAACAAATAACAATAAAATAAAAAAAACTTAAGAGTGTGGCATTATATTTGGAAATTGCATCTGTGGTGAGTTAGAATTTTTTGTCTTGCTGCTATCAAGAGGACGATCTACTTCACGTCGTATTCCTGCAAACAAAGAACAGGTTCCGGCATGAATCCTCTTTCTTTCATTCGTTTTTCTCACTCACTCTTATTTTATGAATGGATCCTTTATTTATAGGAATTCTTTCTCTTTGCATCATTGTCCTTAGTTTGAACATATCCCATCTCATTAATTTTTCTTCCGTTTGACATCTTCTTTTCTTGTTATCACCTTTTGATGACTCTATATCGGCATACACATACTTTGCTGATATTGGCAACTCCATCTCGGCATATGAATGCTTGGCTAAGGCAAGCTTGTGACACCTTACGATTGGCATTCCTCATGCTGCTTACCAAAGTAATGCCAATTACTATAGGCGTTAATTCCGGTTAACAGTGTTCTATTTTTGAAAAAATAAAAACTTATATTAAAATCTTTTTTATGAGCGGTTTTCAAAAATAATTTTTGGAATTTATTTTCCTGAAAGTAATTCTTTTTTTAAGAATTAATTTCAAGTTGTTTCTTTAATTTTCATAAACTATTTTTGCTTTGTTTTTTATGAGGTGGGGGGCTCATGCTTATTTTTATTTTCACATTTTCCAGTTTATTGCCAAATTTTCACCTTAGTAAACTTTTTTCTTCAATAGTTTGTGTTCATTGTCCCTATTCACAGCTTCCGATTTCAAAAGTAAGATTACTCTCATCATATGCTCAACTTAGAAAGCCTATGTTAGAGATGGACACAAGTTTAAATGTTGACTTGAAATTAAGCAAACCCATACTCCAAATTATTTAATTCCAAAGTGCTCTGAAGATAATCTCTCTCTCTCTCAAGTTTTCTCTCTTAGGGTTTTTTTTCTGAGTGAGCCGCTTGAGAGGGGGAGGGGGGTTCCGGCCTCCCTCCGGCCACCTCCCTCCTCTCTCCCCCCATTTTTCTCTTCTATTTTCTGCAAAATAATCTTTGGGAGCTCTGTCTTCCCAATCTCTCCCTCTTTTTGAGGTGTTTCTTCCCCTTTGGGTGGTTTTTTGAGTTTCCTCCTCCTTCCCTTTCATGCCGGAGCACGACCTGCAGGTTCTAGCCACCGGTTCTACAACCCTTTGCCTTTCCTCGCCGCAGCAGCTACCATTCCCCGCCGCGAACATCCTCCACCAGCTCTGCTAACTACCTCCCTTCCTCCAGATCTGTACCACCCGTCGCCTTCTCTTGCCGCCGAAGCCACCATCTCCACGCCGTGGCCATCCTCTACCAGATCTGTTAGCTTCCATCCTCCAGATCGACGGCTCCGGTTTTGGTCTTTTGAGTTTTTTTATTTTATTTTATTTTTTTAGTTTCTTTGTTTTTTCAGTCTGTTTGTGTATTTTTGGACTCCATGAGTGTGCTCATTGGTAGCTTACTCTCTCTGGGGTGAATGCTTTTGTGGTGTCTCTGACTAGCCCTAGTGTTGATCTCTTATGATCGCTTCTGCTTTGCAGTATGGGTTAGGATCGTGTTTTGATCATGTCTTTGATGCTATTTTAGCTTTACCTGTGTGCTTATTTTCTCATTTTTCCTTTGATTAGTGTAAGCTCTATCTGTTTGGCATGGAGTCTTTTGTAAGTGCCGTTTGGCGTCTTCTTAATGAATTTTACGACGTTCAAAAAAAAAAAAAAAAAAATACTCCAAATTATTCAAGCTGAAAATTAAGATGAGCCTCAAATTCATTACAGGGTCTATCAACAATTGTGTATTGCGAATAAGGCGATCCATGGATCCCAAACAAATGAGAATTTTCAAGACCCATGTGGCCTAATTCCCCACTTGTCATCATCTGGGTCCGAGTCGGGCAAGGTCAACCAAATGGACCCAATTGTTGATCTTGATATCAACATAACTGCAAAGACTTTTGGGATGGGCTCTTCACAACCGTCAGATCCTAGCAAAGCTCCTATTTATATCAAGGCTAAAGTTGCAGGGATGAACTCTACACAGCCGTTGGATCGTAGCATAGCTCTTACAGATGACAAGAAGCTGCTGAAAAGAGGATAAGAATGCTTAGGATGAAAGAGATAAAAAGTTCTTCTGCCTCCGTCAAATCAAACCCTCTAAATAGGTGAAATATTTTAAGTAATGATATTTTGATTTCACTTTAAAGCTCTTACACTTTGATTAATGATTTTTTTGAATTATTTGTAAATCACTTTGTTCCTATGTTTTAATACATTTTAATTATTTAATTTTATAAAAATCTTTAACAATTAAAAGTATTACGAATGATAAATCCATTTGCATTGTAAATCCATTTGTCATAATTATACTGATTGAATAGTTTTCCTAACTCATGTTTGTTACCAAATATAAAGATAAATTACACAAACAGTTCCTATAGTTTGCGGCTTGTGTCACTTTGATTCTTGATTTTTTAATTGTGACACATTTAAACTTGAATTTTGAATCTTGTTCCAAATAAGGACAATAAAAGATGTTTTCTTTATAAACGGTCCATTTTAAGGGCAAAATCGTCATACAACGAATTTTATGTTGGTTAACTTGTATATTGTTTGAAATGTAGTGGTCTTTTTTTAGAAAATATTGTTGGAACTTTCTTGGTTATAAAGTTTTGTTTGCTCTGGTTTTCAGAATCTATTTTTAATTTTTTTTCCAGAAGCCAAAAATTAAATTGGTGAAAAAAAAACTAAAAACACATCGTTTTTATATAATTTTATCTGTGGTGGGTAGAAATAACTATTTCACATTTATTTTTGTCAAACTAGTTTATATTTTATCAAATTGACGACGTTGCCATTGAAATGGAGCAACAATGTCAATAATTGTCCTTATTTAGAATGAGATTCAAAATTCAGAGTTAAATGTATCACAATTGAAAGATCAGGGACCAAAATGAAAAAAAAACCCAAATTATAGAGACTATTAATGTAATTCGTTTAATTAAATATGGTATATGTTGGCTACATAATTTGCATAAGCCAATTACAATTCAACGTGTGGCAAAATAAGGGCAATATGAGAAGACTATTCAAGTCTTTAATCATAATCACACACGTGACAGTCAGCATTGGTTATAATGGATTCGCGTAACATTGGATCAGCAAAGAGATGCAAAGTGATATGACTTCAACAGTTACTCACATTTAAATTTCAAATCATGAGGGAAGCCTAACTGCAGGTATTGGCATAGTGGAGTTAACTATAAGGCAACATGATCAGCGATCATGGAGGAGCGTTTTGACGGTTAGAAGTGCAGTTCAATGGTCATCCTTGAGAAGTATAAATAGCAGAGAAGGCCCCAGAAAAAAGCCCCAGACTCAAATCCATAAAACCTGTTTTATTCCACTTTATTTCTTTTCTAGTTTTACATTTCCTGTTCTTTGTGTTTCTATATTTTAAAATTCCTGCACCGCATTTCGTTCATAGGAGTAGTTTCAAGTAGATTGTTGCTGTAAACCTCTACGAGGCTGAATTGGATCACTGTAAGTCTTTCGATTTACTTAATGAAATACTGCAATTGTTCTTCATTTAATCATTGTCAGTTTATTCCTCCTAAGTAAAGACACCAGTAAAAGTCTTCTTCATTGAGGCTAAAAGAACTAAAACACAATCGCCTGATAATTGGTTGGCAATTAAATTTCTGTAAGGACTGATTGATCATTGCTGGAACGCTCAAAATTATTGTAATAACCTTCGAAAGCCAAAAAGCCAACATATATTTTTAGCACGCCCAGTGGGACTTGAATTAAAATGGCTAGACGTAGGAGACAATGAGAAAATGAACGCTTAGAAGAAGACGTGGAATGAGAGGTAGAAATACCTAATTTAGAGGATAATGGAATAACACATCCTGTGGAAGCATCCATTTTATCAGAACCTATGGTCGAACAGACCAGTACTGCGGAACAAGTACCACATATTCATAATATTGGACGAGGCCAAGGAATTGGACCACCCACTGTTCCATCTACTCAGCCAATGAATCCATGGGGTGGCCTAGTAGATGCCATGGGACAGCAGTTAATGAACATAATGGAAATGTGGGCAACATCCTTTTTGGATCGAATGAATACCTACCAACCAACAAACATAAGACATATGGAGGAAATTTCAAATGTCCCTTAGCAAAGATTGGCTAGAGATAAATAGCCTATGCAAATTAATGGACATTTTAATGGTCAAACTAGTAATCAAAACTATGAAAGACCATCACCTCAGTCTTGGTATGAACCTATTTCGAGGCCTATAGCAAGTCAAAATGCCTCATTACTTAACAGTGAAGCCACGCAAATTGGTGGATCTGGTCCAGTACAAGAAAATGGCATAAGGATGGTTCCAAATCCCATGTTCGAAGCCATACCTGGCAAGAGGGGGTTCACTAACCCTTTATTCGAATTTATACCCGGGGGGTTAGAAGGTTTTCCTACAACTGAAAGAGACACAACACCTGTTCCAGTACCTTTAGCAGGACAGGCTCAAAGGGGTCACCCATACCCCCAACAGCAGCCAGCACCACAGGGACAACAAGTCCCAAATATACCACCCTATGGACCAAGAGGACCCCAGGCACAAGGTTGTCTACCAAATCCTGTGTTTGTTCCTCCAGTTGTGGTTCAATAGGCACAAAATATGGTCCCTAGGGACCAAATTGCTGATATTGTTAGAGAAATGTGTGGACCAATGGCTCGGGGGGTTCAGACTCGTGTGTACAGAAAACCGTACCCAGAATGGGTAGATAGGGTACATGAATACCCAAGAGGTTTCAAGATACCAGATTTTGTCCTTTTTATGGGAATGGAAACCAGTCAACAGTTGAGCATATTGCTAGGTTCGCGGCTCAGTGCAGTGAATTTACCAATAATGACTATATGAAGTTAAAATTATTCTCAAATTCTCTAACTGGGGGAGCATTTGTATGGTATATTAACCTTACACCTGGCTCTATCCAAACTTGGCAACAAATGGAAGAGGTATTTCATGCCCAATTCTGCCAAACAGAGCCAGAGGTTTCCATGGCAGACTTGGCAAGATTGAGTCAAAGGCCTGATGAGAAGGCTACTCAGTTTATTGTTAGATTTAAAAGAGCACGAAATAAATGTAGGATCATCTTACCAGAGCCTGAATTTGTGAGATTGGCTCAAAATGGTTTAGAGTTTAGGCTTCGAAAGAAGTTTGACTCAACTGAGGTTAGAGACTTAGTGGAATTAACCTATAAAGTGTGTAGGTATGAAACATTACTAGAAGAAGAACAAGATCGAAGTAATGCATCGTACAAGACGTATTATAGATATCCTAATTATGAGATTGATACAACAGAGATTGTAGGAAAAGAACCTGTGATCTGTAAGGCATTAATTCATAGAGATATAACAATTGATCAGCAGTTTAAAAAGAAAGACCTTCATAGGAAGTACTCTTTTGACTTAACAAAGGTAGATGGCATTTTTGATTGTTTGCTTGCTGCAAATTTCCTAAAGTTACCAAAAGGAGTCAAAATTTCGTCTCCAGAGGAACTTAAAGGAAAAGTGTATTGTAAATGGCATAATTCTTGGTCTCACTCAACTAAAAACTGCATTGTTTTTCGAGACAGGATCCAAGAGCAGATTCGAAATGGGAGTTTAAAATTCCCAGCTAAAGCAGAAAAGGCCATGGGGATTGATACTAATCCATTCTCAGAAATTGGAGAGGTGGCAGCCAATGTTATTACGTCAGACTTTCAGAACTTGTCCTTGAAAGAATTGGAAGAAGTCAATGTGCAGATGCATGTTTCCAGCCAGACAACTGTCAAGAAAGACACTGAAAATCTACCAACTATTGGACAAGGTTTCTCAGACCAGAGGGAAGACTTTGATGAAGAAGCACTGGATGATGATTCTTTAGAAGCAGCTGTCATGCAAAGAATGTGTCCCAGATGCAGGCTGAGCTACAAGTGGTTGAAAGGGCTTTCAATTGATGGGAAACAATATTACAAGGATGTGCAGAGGCGTTCTAAACCAACTAGTGCTTATAACAAAAGGCCATATCCAACTAGTATTAGGCAGCAGCCATTAATGGCTGAGCCAACAGCCGCTAGAATGCATTCTAAAGGTAAGAGGCCTTTATATGAGTCTAGACCACCTAATTATTACAGAATAGAGAGCAGTCATCCTGAAAGGAGGCCAGAGAAGGGTTCAGTTTATGGGATCAAAGCTAGAGATTGGCCTCCTAGACCAGCCTCACGCAGGACGGAAAGTGGCCACCTTCATCAAAGGCCTGAGTTAGGCCCAAAATAGGGAGTCATGGCCAAGCAGTGGCCTTCACAGCCAGCTTTGAAGATGGCTTCGAAGGAAGAAAGAAACAGTTCAACAACTGGTTAGTAGGTTCGTGGGTACCTGGAGTTCCAGATTGGTTTGTCATGCAGAACAAACCTAGGGAGATGTTTACCCAAAGAAATGTTGTTGGGATCCAAGGTAGGATGGTCAAACCTCCTTTGGTGGCTCCAAACAATTGGGTATTGCTTAAGAACCCGAAAACAAAAGAACCAAATATGGTCCTAGTGATTTCTAGGTTCCAAAGAAGGAAGATCCAACAAAGGTACACTCAGTACCAGAAGAATCTGAAAGAAGGTGGAGAGAGTTCTTCATTGGTTCAGCTAAAGAGCTAAGCAGAAGGAGAAGATGATTCAAAGTTAGACCATAATCTAAAATCGACTCTTCCAGACAAAAGGAGTTGTAGCAGGGAGCAGTTGGCCAAAGTTCATTCCGAACTAAAGGCCAAGGAAAGATCTAGCTTGGTAGGATTGGAAAAAGCTTTGATGGAAAGTGATAGTGAGATAGAAGATGAAGTCGTCCCAGGCCAAAGGAAGGGGATGGTTGAGGAAGAAATGTTTAAAGCCTTCATGGCTGAACAGACATTTTTGGTCGAAAAACCAACAGAAACAGACCATTCGAAGGAAGTTACTAATACAGAAGTCCCAGAATGCAGCATGGAGGATGCTTCTGAAGTAATTGAACAAGTTGACCAAGAGGGAAAGCAGGTATAGCCAGTCGTCCAATTTGGCTCATTTCCTCCAGTGTTAGTGAATATGGTGTTTATATTACCACAGGAGTTTCAAGCCGAAGATGAAAACCAAGGTCAGGATATTGACCCAATTCTAGTCTCTAGTGAAGACTCGCAAGTAAGTATGGTGCAAGACGAATCTGAAGTAGCCACACTAATGGAAACTGAAGACGAGAGTCAGGAAGAGGTAAGTATTAACCTCTCATACCCTTTTGAGTATCCTACGGCGTCCATGACATTGCATGTCAAACCTTTGTATATCAAGGCCTTCTTCGATGGAATACAGATGAATTGGGTGCTGGTGGATAACGGGGCAGTAGTAAACCTGCTTCCAAAATCTTTGTTGAAGAAACTAGGAAAGAAGAACCCCAGACTAATCCCAACTAGTATAGCCATTGCTGGTTTCGCTGGAGACAAACAGATGGCCTAAGGTATTTTGCCCATCAACCTGAGTGTGGGAACCAGGGACTGCATGACAGCATTCTTCGTTATCGACAGCAATGCTAAGTATAATGCTTTACTTGGAAGAGATTGGATTCACACCAACAAATGTGTGCCTTCTTCTTTACATCAGAAAATCATGATGGCCTTGTGCAATGGAGAGACAGAGGAGATCAATGCAGATCCTTAACCTTTCATAGCTTGTGCAGATATCGCAGAGGCCAAATTATATATTGAAGGAGTGTCACCATTCAGTATACTGAGAAAACCTGATGGATCAGTCGAAGTGACAGTTGATGAAGAATTTGTACATCTTAAGCACTTGGTCTAGGAGAGTGCTGATGAAGATTTTTTCGTTAAGGATGACAATGATGTCTGGTTGTAAGCAAAGAGATGAAACCCAAGAAGCCAGGTCTTTGGCTCTAATTAAGTTCTCAGTATTTGGATGTAAAATCAATAGTACAGAAAATGCAAGAGCAAGAGAAAGAAGCCATGATGATTGGTTGTAAGAAGAAACAGCAACAGGTCAGATTTTTGGCCTTAGATAAATATTGTGCTTTGGACATTGAAACAAAAGTCCAGGAGATACAAGAGGAAGAAGCCTTATGGATAGACTTTTTCTATGAGGAGGAGGGTGAGGATGTTGAATCAAAGAAACTGGTAGCAGAACAAAGCAAGGAGATTGCTTCGAAGTCAGAAGGAATCAAAGAAGGAGCATCAGTAAGTTCTCAGATACAAGACTCCTTGGAAGAAGTAAATTTAGGGGAAGGTTCTATGCAACAGCCCACCTATATAAGTGCTTGGTTGAATGCTCTTAACAGGGACCAGTTGTTGGTTGTTTTGAAGAAATATAAAGATTGTTTTGCATGGTCTTATAATGAACTACCAGGATTGGATAGGTCATTAGTAGAACATAGGCTCCCTATGAGGCCTAATTTCAAGCCATACAAGCAAAAATCAAGAAGAATGAGTCCAAAAGTAATTCAGAAAGTTAAGGAGGAAATTCTTAGACTCCTCAAAGCAGGCTTTATTAGGACAGCCAGGTACATTGAATGGCTATCTAATATTGTGCTTGTAGTTAAGAAGAATGGTAAAATGAGGGTATGCATTGATTTTAGAAACTTGAATCTAGCAACTCCAACAGATGAGTATCCTATACCTATAGTAGATTTGTTGGTAGATAGTTCAGTAGGGCATCAAATTTTATCAATGATGGATGGGCACTCTGGTTATAACCAAATCTGCATTGCAGAGGAGGATGTCCATAAGACAGCATTCAAATGTCCTGGGAATATTGGTACCTTCGATTGGGTTAAAATGCCATTTGGTCTGAAGAACGCTGGGGCTACATATCAGAGGGCTATGAATACTATCTTTCATGACCTCATTGGATGGTATTTAGAGTGTTATATTGATGACATTGTAGTGAAATCCCAATCCATGGAGGAACATTTGTTTCACTTAGAAGCAGCTTTTGAAAGAATGAGAAAGTCTAAGTTGAAACTCAATCCTCTTAAGTGTGCTTTTGGCGTATCATCTGGAAACTTCTTGGGCTATGTAGTACACAAGAAAGGAATACAGATTGACCAGAATAAAGCCAAAGCCATCATTGAAGCCAAACCTCTATCAAGTAAGAAAGAATTACAAAAGTTCCTTGGGCAGGTTAATTTTCTTTGAAGATTCATTTCTAATACTGCAGGGAAAACTAAAGTATTTTCTTCCTTGTTAAGGCTAAAAGATGAAGAGGAATTTGTGTGGACAGCAGAGCATCAAACTGTTTTTGAAGGAATCGAAGCCTACTTGGCCAACCCTCCAGTGCTGATGCCACTAACGGGTGATATGCCCTTGAAGTTGTACATAGCTGCAGCAAAGGATTCATTGGGAGATTTCTTAGCCTAAGACAATGAAGAAGGTAAGGAGCAAGCCGTTTATTACCTTAGTAGGTTTCTAAATTCTTGTGAATGTAAATACTCAACTGTAGAAAAGTTGTGCCTTGCATTGTATTTTGCAGCAATGAAAATAAGATACTATCTTTTGCTTACAACTGTCTTGGTAATTGCAACCACTGATTTGGTTAAATATATGTTATCTAGACCCATGTTGAGGGGAAGAATTGGCAAATGGATACTAGCTTTATCAGAATTTCATCTAGAATATGTCCCCCAGAAGGCAGTAAAAGGACAAGTTTTAGCTAATTTTTTGGCAGACCATCCATGTCAAACAGAAAGCCAAGAGATAATGGAACTTGGTATGGCTAGTGTTGAACCATGGCAAATGTGGTTCAATGGATCAAAAGCCAATGGTTTAACTGGAATTGGTGTAGTAATTAAGTCACCACAAGGAGTAGAAACCATGCATGGTTTCAGAGTGGATGAAATTACTTGTTCCAATAATCTAGCTGAATATGAAGCCTTAATAATGGGACTGGAAATACTTATTCGATTACAAACTCATGCAGCCAACATATTTGGAGATTCTCAATTGGTAGTTAACCAGGTGAAAGGAATTTTCAAATATCAAAGTATAAGCATGTTGTCATACTATGTTGTTGCATTACATCTGCTTTCTCAATTTTAGATAGCAAATGTTACTCATGTCCCAAGATTCTTGAATAATAAAGCTAATGATGTGGCTTAGAAAGCTTCGAATTTCAAGAGAAGGGATAATACTCGAAGGGATATAAGCCAAACAACCTATCAGAAAGTAATACCACCATTGAATAAAAGGAATGTGGTCCTGGAAGTCAATCATAATGACTTACAAGAACAAGATTGGAGGCATCCAATAATGCAGTATCTGGCTGGCCCATCTTCGAAAGCCAGCAGAAAAATTAAATTGCAGTCTATGCAATATATAATGTATGATAATGCTCTCTACAAAAGGGGGGGAGATGGGTTATTGTTAGAATGTTTAGGCCCAGATGAAGCATTAACAACTATGGCTAAGGTTCATGAAGGCATCTGTGGTGCTCATTAGCCTGGTGTGAAGATGAGATGGCTGCTTCGAAGGCATTTCTACCATTGGCCAACTATCCTTAAAAACTGCATAGAATATGCAAGAGGTTGCCAGGCATGCCAAAAAGCATGGCACAATAAGGCACGTGCCCATAACTGACCTGCATGCATTTGTGAAGCCTTGGCCATTTAAAGGATGGGCCATGGATATGATGGGAAAAATACACCCACCCTCTTCGAAGCATCATTGTTTCATCTTAGTGGCCACTGATTACTTCACTAAATGGGTCGAGGCTAAGCCATATAAGGTTGTAGACCAAACTGAAGTCATTGGATTCATTAAAGATTTGATCCATAGATTTGGTATCCCACAGACTATAACTATTGATAATGGGACTGTATTTGATAGGAAAATGGTGAAGTCTTTTGTAGCAGAGTTTGGGATTAGTCTTGTTAATTCTACACCCTATTATGCACAAGCCAATGGTCAAGCTGAATCATACAATAAGTCAGGAATTCAAAAAATTGTGGAAGATAATCCCAGGGATTGGCATAACTTGCTGTTGGATGTATTGTGGACTTATAGGACTTCTCCAAGATCAAGTACAGGAATCACTCCATGTGCCTTAGTGTATGGGCATGATGCAGTGCTACCTATGGAAATTAATGTTAAGTCCTTGAGAGTGAGATGCCAGGATCAGTTAGATCTTGAGCAATACCATCAGAGTATGTGCTTAGAGTTAGAAAGTATAGATGAAGCTAGAATTCTGGCATTAAATAACATTCTTTTCCAAAAGAAGAAAGCAACCAGAAACTATAATAAGAAAGTCAAACACGTTGGCTTTGATGAAGGTGATTTGGTATGGAAGACAATACTCCCAATAGGGATTAAAAGCCATAAGTTTGGCAAATGGTCACCTAACTGGGAAGGACAATATCAAGTTCATAGAGTCCTGTCTTTTGGAGCATACCATTTGAGAAATTTGAATGGATATGTACATCCCAAAAAGATTAATGGCAGATATTTGAAGCTTTATTATCCAACCATGTGGGAAACACAAGGAATAGAATAAGTGCTAAATAAAAGAACATGAGAACACTTCAATGATAAATAAGAATTTATTTCATAAAGAGTCAAATACATGTAGCCATAGATTGGCCTAAAAGTCAGTACAGTGTTTAAATTGTTCTTTTACAATAGATGCTCTATTCTTGAGGGATGGAAACAATTGAATGGCTGTAGTCATCTCTTGCTTTCGATTAGCTAGCTCTTGATTAGTGATTTGCAGTTTGGTAGTAGTCCTATTCAAAGCTTGGTTAACTGCTGATAATTCTTCCTCAAGTTGAGCCTTCTTTTCCAACAATTGAGCTTGGAATTAGGAGACAGAGGAATGCTGTTCTTTCAGTTCTGACACTTCAGCATGAACTTTAGAAACAAAGCTCTAATCTCTCAGCAACTTCTTCTCTGCAACCTTAGCAGCATGACAGATGTTGATGTAAAAATCTATGGTGGCTACTGCCTGAGATAAATGACTTGAAACAGTCGTGTCGGATTGTTCAATAATCTTGCAGCACTTCAGGAAGC
The DNA here is from genome assembly GCF_055761805.1 of Camellia sinensis. Lineage (NCBI taxonomy): Eukaryota > Viridiplantae > Streptophyta > Magnoliopsida > Ericales > Theaceae > Camellia > Camellia sinensis. Next base: position 25,292,204 of record NC_138966.1, read on the forward strand.
CATTTTTTATTGTAGGTTTTTGTAAGGCTTGCAAAGGAATCCTCGAAAAGGTTATCAGCAGCTCCAGACAGCTGTCTAAGTATATCGAAGGCAAGGAAGTCTTACCACTGGAGGAAGAGCTCTCAAAAATTTCTAGCAGAGAATCAGCTAGAACTAATGGCTCAGTCTCATTGCTCGTCATTGGAGAGGTGTAAGGTATGTCAAAAAGACTAGCTAATCTAGCCTCGAAGATATCCACCTCATCCATTGACATAGGTGCAGAAAGAGCCCTGGTAGAAGGAAGAAATGACTGCATAGGAATAGGAGAAGAATGCGGAGTATCCTTAGCAGTTTCTATAGTTTTTGCTACCAGTTGGTCAAGAGAAGAAGGACTGGAGCTAGGCAAAGATAATGGATGATGGATTGGAGAGCTACCAGTACCTTCTCTATAAGAATCAACTACCATCAAAGATGAAGTAATAACTGGAATTTCCTTAGGAGGGGAAGGAGAAGTAAAGCTCGAAAGAGAATCAAATTGAGTAAAATCGAAAGACAAATGAGGGATGTATGGAGTTAAGCCAGAAAAAAGAGGAGCAGGAATACTTGACCTCAAAAAGGGTATAGAAAATATAGGGCCAGGAAGTGGGAGAATTATTTGGATGGGCTCCACATCTTGAGGTTGTTCAACTTCGACTGAAACTGATGGAGTCCTTATTGGAAGAATAGGCAAAGTAGTTGTTGCTACAACAGAAGAAATACAAAGTAATGTCAAGTCTCAATACCAAGAATTTGACAAGAGAATAAAAGAATAGAGGCATGAAAGAAGTTACTTGTTTCAGATGTGGTAGCAATGATGAGAGAGCTATGAAGCGAATAATGCTTAGCAATGTGCTGCCTTCTCGTAGTTTCCCTTTGGATTGCATCAGCAGCAGCAACTTTATCTCTTAATAGTTGCTGCTACCATCTTGTCTCAGCTCTTTGAAAAACAATTATTTCTTTGGAATGTTTCTCCTCTACTGCTTTGGCAGCTGCTTCATGAGTGGGGTCTTTGACCAAATCAGAAGGAGAGACAGTCATCTTCTTTCTCTTTTTCCATTGTAATGGTATTTCTTGCCCTTTCTCAATCTCTCTCTCTTCAATCTGAGATTCAGACTCTTCAGGAGAAAGTATTAGCTTCCTTTTCTTTTTCTGTTGATGTTTGTCTTCGAGAGTAGCTAGAGCTTCAGCTCTCTTAGGAGATTCTTCTTGTGGAGACCCTACACCAAGAGGTATAAATGTAAAGGAAACAAACAAAAGAGTCTAAAAGAAAAGGAACCTGAAAATACATACCTTTTTTCGAAGCAGCCCTGGTAACTCTAGTAAGAGGGGTGAGGTTGCAGGGACAGTCTTGGCAGCTGTGGAAAGAGAGGGAATGTTCTCGACTGTTGTTGGTTTAGCCTTAGAAGGCACACCTAGTCCTATTAGTAAATCATGAGGATGTATAGCTAGATGCACTTCCATATTGGCTGTCCACCAATTTTGAAATCTCTTTAAAGCTAAACCAAAGGGGATGAAGGGTGTAAATTTGAACTCGCTCAAGTCTTTCAACAACTTAAATGTTGCCTCCTCTAGTTTGGATTTGGGTACTCTTGGATCTTTGGCTGTGAGATGGACATTCGAGAGACTGCAAAGTGGAATGTGAATTCCTTGAGTAAGCCCAAATTGTCTGGCAAACTGAGAAGGGCAATATGCCTCAGATATGCATTTGTAGGCTTGAGGGTTTAAAGTACCAATGAACAGTTCCCTCGGCAACAAAATAGAAGCCCATATATCTTTGTGGGATGGGATGGAACATTCTTTATCAGCCAAGAATGTTCGCAGCCAAGTTGGTCCTTTGTTGGCATCAAAGGGGCAAAAGAAGGTGACAGTTGGGGAAATAGGAAGTTGATGAAAAAATGTGAGGTAGTAGGCAAAGGAAGTACGATAAAGAGCAACTCTAGCATATTTTTCCCCGTAAGTGCTAGGATCCTGAACTAGGAATTTTAAGCATTTGGGATGCAAGTCAGTAAAGTAAGTGAAGAGCCAGAGTTGGAGCACCCAAAGGGGACCTCCTTGGTTGATATCAAGAGGTTTCTCACAGAATTGGGAGCAGGCTCTATAAACATGGCCTAAGAGATAAGGGGCCAAGTCTATGCGTTTCTTCAAAACAAGGGGCTTTGCAAGTGGAGCAAATTCAGGCATAATTCATTGGGAGGATGTACAAAAAAGAAATTTACACAACCAATATAAGATAAAAGAAAAGAGTTCTCGATCGCCCACATGACCCACCTTCTTGTTTTCAACCTTTACGAAATCACTAAAAGAAGAATTCAAAGGCGGTTAACAGAAAGGTCTGGGTAACTGGGTGTGAAAGGGGTTCCAAGGGGCGAAAGCCCTAAGAGACGGCAGATATCAAGAATGGTGGGAGCCATCATACCACAACGAAACTGGAAAAAGTTAAAAGCCATGTTCTAGAAACAAAGAGCGGCCGGAATTAAAAAAGGGTCATCAGGGATAATAAACCTGGAAAGACGAAGGGCATTGAGAATGCAGAGTTCTTGTAAGTCTCATTCTCTTGCAGGCACAGCCCTGTCGTACCACTCCTCCCATTTAGCCCTCAATGTCGGCTAGCAACGGTGAGGTCGATTCACTTTCCAATTTCCCCAGTCGAGCCCCCTTCATAGAGAAGAAAGTGGTCCTTCAAACGAGGGTATAAAGCTAGAAGTTGAGCGGGAGCTTCTCAAAAGATGGGACCTAGGACATATTCTTGTTTGTCGCTATGGCGAGGAACAAAATGGTGTCCGTCTATGGCATTTAACCCATCAGTTGTAAATTTGGAATCTCTTCCTCAATACATCTCTTCAAAGCCATTGTTGGGCTTATACGATTGCGAGTTGGTACTTTCAGAGAAGAATCCATTGGTGGCAAGCAGCAAGGAAGAGAGGGTTAATAGAGGGGAAGGGTTTGTGTGTTGAGCAAACGAGTGAATTCAGAGCACAAAATAAAAAGGGGTTCTAAAACCTTTGTGTCTAGAAGATATATTGTGGAATTCGTAAAGAAGTACTAAAAGTACGGATGCGAAGAGTTTCCCTCAATATTGATGATTTCTGGAGGGAAATACATCTCAAATAATGGTGGCAGCTTTGAAATAAAATATTTGGCTTCGAAGCTAATTTTTGGCGCCAAAATGAATGACAAATGGCTTCGAATGTCGAAAGCTTACTTTGAAGCACATTCCATGCCTCACGGTGAAAGAGTGTTTAGATATTTGTTTACTTTAAAAGGGTTAAGAACCCGTTTTATGGTTTCTTAGTGAGAATAAATCCTTCGAAGCAAAACTTGAGATCCCTTAAGGATGGAAATTGTTGTTCGAAGTATCAAAACCAATAGTTGGTTTGATAATATACAGAAGAGATTGCTTTTTCGAATTAAAACAACGTAGCCCTTGAGAGGGGATTTCATATTTTTGGACTGTTGTTCGAAGCAAAAATAGTCAATTTAAAACTGATTGATTGTACTAACCATATGATCATATGTTGGATATGATTAAAACAAGCTTTTAGGGGCAAGATTGTTAAATTTGAAGCACTGATTCTAAATGGAAACCAGCAAAAGTTGTCAACTGTATTCCATGAATTGGAAAAGTTCATGATGGTTTTTCAGTGTTTCATTTGAGACGATTGAATCTAGATTTGAAGGATGAGATTGTTGAGTTCGAAGCCCTAAATTTGCTTGTAAAGACAAACGGAGATAAAGTCAAACCATGCCAAACAAAGAGAAAAGTCTTAACTGTATTGAAACAAAATCAATTACATCGAAAGGCCCTCTTTGAGTACAAATTCGAGTTCATAAAAGTAAGGAATAGAATAAATAACAAGATCATAGAATTTGGTTCAGCTATGATCAATAAATTTCTATTCTTTTTTTATTCTAGCTTCTATTTTCTCTAGGCTTGGCTGCTGAAGTTGATGTGCTCTTACTTGATAAAAGAGTTCTTCAGCCTTTATTTCAAACGTTGTTTCTTTTAACCCTTGTTCCAGCTCATCCATATGCAAGTCATCCCAGTACGCAGAGTCTTTATTCTTGAAGTCATCATATTCTTCGATGAGGTTCTTTACTTCGTACTGGGTATGAACTCGAAGGGATGAAAGTTGGTTCAAAGATTGGGTGGTGGCCACAGAAGTCCGGTGCCAATGAAGAAGCAATGGGAGTTGGTCCAAAAACATTTGGAGTTCTGCTTGGGCGATGGGGTTGAGGACGTGACCCCGAGTCATAACATCACAAGCCCATCGAAGGTTCTTGAGAGAAACATCAACTTCAAGAACATTGAAAGGCAAGTGAGAAAAGTCCACAAGCAAAAGTTGGGCTTGCTTTCGCTGAGCTGGAGTAGGGGGGGGTGGAGGCTTCTAGGGGGGAAAAACCTTGTCCGCGGAGAGGGTAAGCCTCAGTCTCTCTATCTAGCAGGGATTTTGCGGAGGAGGAGATATAGAAGCTTCCATTTCGAAAGAAGGAGGAAACTGAGGGGCATTAAAACAATCAAGCCAGTCAGAATAGCAAAGCCTCGCCTTCTGGGCTAAGAACGATGGGTTATACCCTTGTGCCTCTTCTGGGCGTCGGGTAGCTTGTACTATCTTTGTAGGCATGGAGGATGGTACCATGCTACAAGCAGATTATCCTCTAAACCGCGTCGGCGGTCGATGGGCACGTAAGGATAAACCACTGAACTTCGAACATTAGAAGGGAATTCTAGAGGATCAGTGAACTCGACAAAGTAATGATTAACTCGCTCCCTTAACTCCCATGCCTCAGGTTCTGACCAGCTTTCCCAACTAGAAGCCCTAGAGGAAGAAGAAGCCACAGCCTTATCCCATGCAGAAGATTGTGAAGAAGAGCTTCCAATGTCCATTTTTGCAAAATTTTGGGTTAGAGAATTATGAGTAGCGGGTGCGTAATCCAAAGGTTGATAGTTTGAAAAAGCTTCAATGACTTGAATATAGAGAGGTGGGTAAAGGTGGCTAATCAATGCATGAAGGTTCTTTCGAGAAAGAACAACATTATCAGATGACTCTTCGTATAATCGATCAATAGAAGAGAGAATTGATTTGGCCATAAAAGACATATCAGTCTGTTCGAATACTAAGATAGTGTGGATGTTCAAAGGATTAAAAGAGAATTTAATGCAAATGATGAATGACAGTTGCATTTCTGGAAGAATGCAAAGCCCATGCACGTTCTAAAATGTGGATGAAAGACCTTGATCCAGTAATATCACCAAGTATTGGGTATATTAGTGCGAGGGGTAATGTTGGCTACATATTTTGTATAAGCCAATTACAATTCAACGCGTGGCAAAATAAGGGCAATATGGGAAGACTATTCAAGTCTTCAATCATAATCACACACGTGGCAGTCAGCATTGGTTATAATGGATTCGCATAACACTGGATCAACAAAGAGATGCAAAGTGACGTGGCTTCAATGGTTACTCACATTTAAATTCAAAATCACGAGGGAAGCCGAACTGTAGGTATTGGCATAGTGGAGCTAACTATAAGGCAACATGATCAGCGATCATGGAGGGGCGTTTCGACAGTTAGAAGTGCAGTTCGATGGTCATCCTTGAGAAGTATAAATAGCAGAGAAGGCCCCAGAAAAAAGCCCCAGACTCAGATCCATAAAACTAGTTTTATTCCACTTTATTTCTTTTCCAGTTTTACATTTCCTGTTCTTTAAAATTCCTGCAACGCATTTCGTTCATAGGAGTAGTTTCAAGTAGATTGTTGCTGTAAACCTCTACGAGGCTGAATTGGATCATTGTAAGTCTTTCGTTTTACTGAATGAAATACTGCAATTGTTCTTCATTTAATCATTGTCAGTTTATTCCTCCTAAGCAAAGCCACCAGTAAAAGTCCTCTTCATTGAGGCTGAAAGAACTAAAACACAATCGTCTGATAATTAGTTGGCAATTAAATTTCTGTAAGGACTGATTGATCCTTGCTGGCACGCTCAAAATTACTGTAATAACCTTCGAAAGCTAAAAAGCCAACATTATATAAACATAGTCGTTGCAGCATTAGTCTTATAAGTCTTTTGAGGCAGTGTTTGGTAAGTCCATTGAATGTTTACAACCTACTGTTTAAATTGAATTTTGGTGTCCATTTTATTAAGGGCCCATTTGAGGTGGGAATTGTAACCAAATTTAAGTTAAAGCAGTTAATAAAATAAAATAGTCAATCACATCGCTTTTTTTATTTTTATTTTTATAGATCTTTTCATAAAAAATTAAAAAATCAATTAAAATAGACAATTCTTAAATGGGGCTAAGAGCTATCTCAATTGTGGGTTGAATTATGTGTACTTGTTCCTTTTCAAATTCAATGTGAGGTTACCATGTGTTTGGTTCATTCCTATAAGAATCTGAATTGCCTGTAATGTATTCTATAGTGTCCTAATGTTTTCGACATTATAGAGTGCATTATAGATAATGCATTATAGAGAATCCAGATTCATTCCTATAGGTTAGCGACAATGTCATGCTATGTGATATTGGGTGGTGATAAGCATTGACAAAATGGTGAATGTGAAGGGATTAACTAATGAACATTCACTCACCCAAAAAAAAAACTAATGAACATTCATGGTATACTAAAATAAATGAATAACATTAATGGTGTAAAGCTATGATTAAATTTAAATAATAAATTTGAAGTGTTGCTTCTTGTGTCACCCATGTTTAACTAGTGAAAAATGAAAAAAAAAAAAAAAAGTATTAATTAATAAAAAATAATATTAAAATTGCTCTAGGTGAGAATATTAGGGAAATTCTCCAGTATGCAATGCACACCGTATGTAATCCTAATACAAAATTAGGTAAGTTTTTACGAAATTATATAAGTGATCTAACAAAAATGCGTAAATTGAACACAAATTTACATAATTCGTGAAAACTACTTAATTTTGTAAATTTACACGAATTTATATTTAACTTATATAATTTTATATTAAAGTTGCATATGATATGCAATGCATACCACATAATTTTCCAACTAACAAAAATAACGAGTATTAGAGTTGCTCCCCTCTAGTAAGGAGTCTTTCAATTAGTCACTTCAGCTGTACTCTAATTTATTTATTTTTAATGTAATTTTCAAGTTTTTAATTTTTCTACATAAATCTTTTAACTTTCTCAAAATTTAATGTGACCCTTAAACTTATAATGTTTTAATTTAAGTCATTCTGTGGAGATGTATTTTTAGGGTCATGCTACGTGGCCGAGATATGGCCAAGGTGCCACATGGATGAGCCAGGTTTCAAAATGATTGCGGTGTTGCCGAGATATGGTGCAGTAACATCGGAATTCAAGATATTTGGATAGAGGATAAGAGTCCTAGATAAGTGATATGCTTAGTTCAGATAGGGATGAAGCTCTTGAAGAGTTAATCCATATCTAATTAAGAGTCTAAGATATGCATTGTGCTTGAGTCCTATGAAATGAGACTTCTAGGAGGCGAGGGTACTGTTGGCTATAAAAGTCACGCACCCTCGTGAATCTAAGGTATGCTTTGACTTGTGCACTAAATACTTGTTTGATATCTTTGAGAGATAACTTTGACTAACTTGATCGTCGGAGTGCCCCCGGGTGGACGAGTCACCGTGGTATTCTTGTCTTCTTGTTGGCAGGTGCTTGGTTTAATCTATTGTGCTTGTGCCATGTACTCTCCAGCTAAGTTCTCTGTTTGGTTGTGAGGTCAAAAAACAACACCCACAATTTGACGCCATCTATGGGAACTTAGTAAAATAGATGACTAACGCCGGACAAGAGATGAGGGTCGGGGACGACATGCATAGTGACAAAGAGGAGTACATAGATCCCAACGCTGGAATGGGTCACGACGACGAAGAGGTGCAAGAAGTGATCCCTGAGGCCAACAACGTTGCAAGTGGGCGCAATGGCCCAAGAAGAGGAAACAGGGAAGAATACTACAATGAAAATGAATGCTAGGTATGGAAAGAAAGATGCCTAGGGAGAGATGACGAGCTAAAGGACTTAGCAAACAAGTTAACGGATCTACAAACCGTGGTAAATTTCATGATACAGAGCAAGGCAATACAACTGGCATTGCCTTTGCCAGAGATGCCGCCCCCAGTAGGAAACACCAATGCTTGAAAGGAAGGGCTGGCTACAATACCAATAATTTCCCAGCATGAGAAGAGACTAGGGAATTCACATTAGTGATCCTAGAACGTTGGACAAACAGAATCCCGGCGGGAGGAGTCCCAAAGAGCCCTGAGGACCAAGGGAACCCCGATCAGGGGATCTCGGTAGGTCAACGGATAGGGCCTTTGTTTTGATGACGTGGTTGATGTAAAGAAGTCCAAGAGGACCCATCCCAACATAAGAAGCAGCGTGCCAAAAAGGCTAAAGTCAACCGATAGTCAAGACGAAGAAAGACTTATGAGATTACCTACAGAGGAAGAGGTAGAATATTAAGATCACATCCAATGCCTAGCCAAAGACACCATTCTTGGTGGAGTTGGAGCATTCGAGGCGTCGAAGAGATTTAACACATCAACGTTCCACATCTATGATGGTAAGTCAGACCCAAACTTCCATGTTGGTTTATATTTAAATGCAATGGCTCTGTGGAGTGGGAATGAACAATTACTATGGAAGATGTTCCCATTGACATTTGGGTAAATAGCGTCAGACTGGTTCCACAAATTACTGAAGGGGTGTGTAAAGAGCTGGGAAGAAGGGGCTGAGATGTTTGTGGCCAGGTTCGTTACAAACAGACTACAGCCATTAAGGGTAGATTCCTTATTGGCTTTGAAGATAAACGATAGTAAAGACCTTAAGGCTTATGCCAAGAGGCACTACGAGGTGTACAACCAGATCTCGGCTTGTAACCAGGGACTTACGGTCGTTTCTTTCACAAATGTCTTGGAAGACGATTGCTCACTTCAACAATCCCTTGTAATGACCCCCTCTCCAAAAAACATGGAGGATCTTATGGCAAGGATTGAGAAATACCCAAGAGTGGAAGAAGACAGGAAAACAAGAAAGACAGGCACAGTGAAGCAGGAAAAGAGAAATGGCTCACTAAAGCGTAGCCAAGGAAATAATGATACCGACCAGTCGAAACCTAGATTGAAGGCTATATAGGCCATGAGCACAGTTTTCAAGATCCCTGTTTACAGAGTCTTGGAAAGGATCCGAAATCAGCCCTACTTCAGGCCACCATAGAAGATCCCGGGGGAGTATATGGAAAGAAACCCTAAGAAAAGTTGCGCATACCACGACGAGAATGGGCACATGACCCAGGGGTGTAGGGCCCTGAAACAATACTTGGAAGATCTAGTCAGACAGGGACATCTAAGGGACTTGATAGACGAAGCAAGAACATGAGAGGAACATGCGAAGCTGGCTCGGCGCCTTGGGAAGCACCTTCACCTCCACCTCCACCACCACAAGTAAATGGGCCATGGGTTATCAAAGTGATCCATACGAGGGTCAATAAGAATGAGATCCAAGTAGAGACATAGAGGGTAAGGCATCTGCAGCATGTTTACTAAGTCCAACAGAAGAAGCCCCATATAGAAGAACACTGGGGGCCAATAATATCATTCACAGAGGAAGACCTAGACATAGTACATCATCTGCACAACAATGCTCTAGTAGTGACTCTGAAGGTTGGAGAATGCCAGGTAAGGCGTATACTTATAGATCAAGGCAGCTCTTGTGACATTATGTATGTCAGATGCTACAAAGAGCCCGACCTCCACAAGGATGATTTGGATCAATCCGATAGCCCCGTGGTCGGATTTAATGGAACCCCTACATGGCCACTAGAGACCATGACGGTAGTCACAGAGTTTACCGTGATAGATCTTCTCTCCCCTTACAACATTATTTTGGGAAGACCTTGGCTTTGTTCTCTCAACACTGCACCAATTACTTCGGTTTCTAACAAAGTTCGGGGCTGAGGAGGTGAGGGAAGACCAAGTGTAGGCAAAGAATTGCTCCATGGCAGCAATAAAATACACTTGCATTGTTAGAGAAGTAGAGATAGAAGAAGTAGAAGACCAAGACCAAGACCAAGGGATCTTGGACGATGTCAGTAAAGAACCCGCTGTAAACACCCCATTTTTTACTGCTCTTAAGACTTGGGCGCTTCACTCTAAACCTTCGATGATGAAATATTATACCATGTAATCTTTCAAATCTTCAGTAAAAAAATTCAGTTTTGAGCTTCAAACCCAAACCTCGTACCCTATTTGGACCAAAACCTATTTTCCTAGCATGATCACTCAAAAAGCAGCAAGATCAAAAAATGGCCGGCAGACTACATTCTTTTGGCCGGCCGGCCGGCCATGTTTAGCGAAACAGATATTTTGTAGCAGCAGGCTGCTCCCATGCACGAGATTTGGCCAGCTGCTATTTTTTGAAGATATTTATGTTGAAAGGCGGTTAAAAGTCTATAAATATAGCACCTTCCCTCTGAATTTAGGATTAGAGAATTGTTTGACAAGCCTACGAGTTCCCTCAAAGCATCTACACACCCTCTTGAATATAGATACACCATTGAAGCTCAAACTTGAAGCTTTTTGCTGAAGCTTTGAGCCTGATTTCAGATACTTGAGAGTATTTGGATTGAAGTTTGTGAACCAAAAGGCTCTTCCACTTCTCTAGAGGTTGATCTTTCAACTCTTTTCATTACTTAATTTCTTGTTCTTCATTTTAATACTGATTTTCAGAGTATTTTAGGCTTTGAAATGTGATTTAAACCTTGTTGAAGGTGGAAGGGTTAGCCATCCTTCCATAGGCTTATTCCTTAGTATTGCTCTCTTATTGTTCTTCATATTCTTGCTTTTTTTTTCTTCAATTTCAGAACGGTTTGAGGTAGCTTTTGATTGAAGATGAACTGTATATATGTGTTTAAAGCTTAAATAGATAGTTTAATTATTGTCCTCTGTTTCTCTTCTTTGAAGATGTTGTAAAGCTCTCTTCTAATTCCATGTTTGTAGCATGGAAATGGATGTTCCATATATGTTCCATGAGTAGGAAGATGAGCTTACAACCATCTCTTCATAGCTTTCATTTATTGCCCTTACTTAGTCTTGTTCTAACTTTGCTTTGAAGCTACGTGAGAGCCCATTCATCGGAATCATTAGGGACTCTCTTCTGGTTCCTTTTGTAGCATGGAAATGAATTTCAATCCATGTTCCATGAGTAGGAAGAATAGTCTCTTTGTCATCCTCAGTGATGAAATCTTTCGTGTATAAGCTTTGTCTTCAAAAATGGCTCCTTCTAAACTATTCTCTTTAAAACTGGAGTGCTCACTTGCTCTTGTTTTCCATGAGATTCAATAGGTTTTTAGACATCTCTTTGATTGCTTGTTTCAAAATTAGCCTTAGTTTTGTATCCATTGATTTTCGTTTCGTTGCTTCACTAATCATCATCTAAATACCCTTGGGATGTTTAACAATTTGTGAAGTAAACCTACTCTCTCCTTGAAAATCTTCATGACAAGAGAGAACAGGAATGATGAACATCCTTCGGAAACCTTCTGATTTGCTCTGTTCAATTCTATTGCAGCAGGACCTTCTCTTGAAGCAGTGGCCAGCTGACTAATCCCTTGTACGGCTGACCAATTCTCTAGGCCAGCTAACCATCTGGTTTGTACAGTTGTGGTGTCTTTCCAGTGAAACAGAGCAGATTTTGAGGCCCAAAACAGAGCTATTTTTAGACTGTAAAATGTGCAACTTCTAACAGTGAGCGAAAAGGGTTTTCGAATGATGTTCTTGCCTGTGCACACGCGATTCCCCGCCTTTCGTTTAATTCATTTAGATTAGCCTCTTTGATTCATATTTGTAATTAATTATTCGCTTTCATTCAGATTTGTAGTAATTAATTAATTAGTTCATTTGTGTTCGTAATAATTGGTTAATTAGGGCATTTGGACTCTCTTGTAAAGAAAGCAAACATGTAACACTTGATGTATGTCTTCCAACCCCCATTTCTTTCTCATTTTTATTTAAACGCTTAACATAATTATATAGCGTCATGTTTTCTTTCATCATTTCCATGACTTGCATCCACTTTTGCATACATTAAAATTTGGCTCATCATGCATAATGCTCTTACCATTTCCTACTTGATTATGTATGCTACCTTATACTCTGAGTTGCTTCACATGTCATATTAGTAGCTGAATTTAATAGTTGCATTTTGTATGTGTTGCATTAGTCATGTGCTTTTTTAGGATCATACATTTCGCTAACTATCTTCTTTTCCTTGGCTTGCTTCGTTTAAGTGCTAGGTGAGCATTTTTTGTTTTAGCATATCATGTGTGTGATTGTTATTATGATGAGTATGCTACGATGAGGCTATGTGCTTACATGAATAAACTCTTTGAATGCCTATAGATGAAGGTTATTTTGCTTACATTGAAGATGGTTTTGATCATTGCATATACGAGCTCATTTTTCTCCTCCCCTTGAGTTATGTATATTTAAAACCCTTTCAAAAATGCATAAGATAAAAGCATTTCCAAAGTGAGCGACATAGTCTATACTTGATAGTCCATACTTGTTTTAACTCACATAGTAATGATAGCATAAATAAATCAGAATAAGAGCATATAATGTTTATAAAATTCATATCATGATTAGTAGAGGGCGATCTTTCATCAGGTGAGTGGGGTGCTCAATTCATGACCTTTCCCTCTCATACATAAGTTCCCGAACCGAGACACTTTGGTTATGACGGACAAGCGGCCTTTGTCGTGAGTCATGGGTTTCCTAAATTTTCCAAAAATATTTACATGGCAACTATGAAATCTGGCAATGCAGTCCATTTTTGGCATCTGATGATTAATGAATTTTCTAAGATTTGCTGGATTTGGGCACTCATTCGTTTTCCTATTTCACATTGCACTTGTGAAACCAGATTCAGAACCACGGGAGTCCGAACTGTAGGGCTATCGTACCTGAGGAGACTAAACCCCTCCAAAGAGTATGAAAAACCAGCTACAGTTTCTGGTAACTCTGTTGCGGATTTAGAAAACTTGACTTGAACTTCATGATGTTATATTTTATCTACATATATATGTTCTTTGCATTGCATTTGCATGGTGCTCGTAATTCACTGTGTTTACCATCTGATATCCTGGACGGCTTGCCAAAAGGCTGGTCAGACGTAGGCAATGTCACGTTGGGAACACAACTCTTGGAGATGGGTTACCGCTGTACTTCTTGATCCTCCTTTCACTTTTCAGTGTTAGGTGTGAGAGGTATATTAGGTAATCTTAGGTAATCTTATCGAGGTATCCCTTTTGACCAATTGGCCTAGTGCATGTAATTAGCTCTAGTGACTATTCCAAAATAGGACAGGAGGCTCACCCTTATTCATGATAGTGTGATACCACTTGTTTGAAATAGTGGAACTCTAGATCATGCCAAAGTTAGGACAGGAAAATCCTAACCTCTCATAGGGGTGTTTTGAATGCCTTTTGTGCAGAATGTGAAATCTTTGGTAATGTGGGATGCAATCCTTAGAGAGTCTTAATCTTGAGGTGATTCCTTTCAAACTAAAGGGTGCTATTAGAATTAGAAATTGGGTCGAAATCCATGGGTTTGTATTTGATATGGTGGAAATAAAAAACCAGGATCTAGGGATTGTATCTGAATGGGTGAATTTTTAGCAAGATTAGAACTAGAGCCAAAAATTGTATCTTGCTTCGTTTTGACCAGCATACCCGATACCCTAATCTGATGGGGCATTTGTTTTTAATGCTAGGTTTGTCTGAGCCAGGTCGCCAAGAAGAAGCAGTAGCCAATTCTGAAAAAGCCAAGCCCAATCCAACCCAGAAGAGCTTAACCTATCATAGTCCATCCAATCCCAGAAAAAACCACCCAGCAAAGATCTAGTCCATCTAATCCTAGAAAAACCCACTCAACAAAGGTCCAGTCCATCCATTTCCAAAAAAACCAACTCAGCAAAGGTCTAGTCCATCTAATCCCAAAAAAACCAACTCAACAAAGGTCCAGTCTATCTAATCCTAAAAAGCCAACCCAGAAAGATCCATCCAATCCCAAAAGATTCGTTCTGGAAGGCCCAATTCAGTCAAAAACCATCTAGACTAATCCAGTACAGATACATCAAGCATAATTGGTTCCATCGTAAACATCAAATAAACCACGAGCACCAAATGGTTGAACCCACTACTGCTAAGATGTTGAGAATGATTGAAGACCTTCAAGAAACAATGACAGATTTAACCTTTGGGGTTTCCAACCCTTCATTTACCACACCTCATGTTGGGGATTTTGTACCAAAAAATTCTCCAATCTTGGGGCAAGCTAAAAGAGGAATGGGCTAACCCAAAATCGAAATTGAGGTGAAGAATGGTCGTAATAATAGAAGGGCTGCCCAATTAAACACAATGTTCAAAGACATCTCGAGCCTAGAAGATACCATGTCAAAAGCAAACAGGCCTTGCCTAGATATAGCCATCCGACTCTTTGACAGAGCTGAAGCAAGTAGCAAGAATGAATCTGGGGTGACTATTGACCCTTGTGCAGATCTCCAATGGGTTGTTGAAACTCTGATGTCAAGTCCTTGCAATTGTTGAAACGGTTGTGGATGAAACTTTTGCTACTCAACACACCAATGCTTAAGTAGGGGTTATTATGGATGAATTCAATGTGAAAAGCCAGATTGCGGGTACTTTGAATCACAAATTGGCAAACAATGGAAGGTCAAACAATGAGGAGAGATGCTTTACTAGAAACACCCATCTTGATTCCAGTCCCAAACCCATAAATACCCAACCAACACCCGCCAACCCAATTGCCAATGTTTCTAAAACTGATGTTTCCCACTCCCAAAAACGAACTTTCGCCTATCTCTATATGAGCCCAACCTGCGCCTTGAAGGTACTGATGAACAAAGGGTATCTCAAATCTCTCAATCATTGACCTCTCCCTAACCCTCTCCCATCTAGACATGACCTTACCCAATATTGCACATTTCATCAATAGTACGGTCATCATATTGACCGTTGCTTTCACCTTCGCCATGAAATTCAAGACTTGATTGACAATAAGGTCATCACCACACCTGAAAATCCCAAAGTTGTCACTAACCTTCTCTCTAACCGCAATAGATTGCCACTCCATAACATAAATCACATCCACGACTTGCCAAAAACCAACCATTACCATAGCCAACACATCATATCCACCAATGAGCCCAAACCCATTGTGTTCATTTCCAAGTCTTCCGATTCTCATATGAGCGAAAGGAACAAAATCTTTGGAGAGATGGAAAATTTACTCACTCTTGGTGAGTTTAAGCTTGATGAGGCAGGGAGCTCCCTTAATAGATGCCAACAACAATGGTTGGAATGATGAACCTCAATCTTAGCTAGGGGAATTGTCAAAAACACTTGGAAAGGACCTTCTAAACTAGGGGCATGGCATGGAAAAGAAGTTGTTTCAGTGAAAGAGATGTGTGGGGACAATTAGGGTAATTGTGAGGCTTAATCTATGAGACCCAATTTGGAAGTTTGAAATCAAACCTACTGGTTGTGAATGTTAGTATAGTTGAATTGAAGACAGGTTTGGACCCTCCCGTGGGTTACTTGAAGTTTTTTTTTTTGAATTCTGCAGATGGATTGGGAGAGTGAAAACCTCCTTTGTCTCAAGGATACTGATTTTGTTTTAAGTCGTGTCCTGTAAATAGTTGAGTTGTGTATCAAGTTTAGAGTTTTATTTTCTTTGTCTTTTCTTGCGTCGTTGCGTCAGTTGAGTCACTTCCTTTGAGTCACTCTTGTGTAGCCTTAGGTCATCGTTTTTTCAATAAAAAAATGGGGGTCATGTTTTTGATCATTTTGTTGTGCCTACAGTAATGCATGTGTGACCTTTTTAAAAAAAAATAAAAAAAGGTTTGAATTTATTTTTTGAATGAGATTTCATTAATAAGCACGAGTGTTGATAAGGATCCTCCAAATGGTTTGAGTGGATTTTAAATTATTAGCGCAAAGTCCTTCACGATTTCAAAATTTTAAGTTGTTTCTTTTGCAAACTTGCGAAGATAGATTCAGAATTGTACATGGTATTCTACACTGTCTTGGGGATTCTCTTCACCTTTAGGTGATCATTTTGGCAAGCACAAGACGACTTTCAGACCTCACAATCATAGAATTTCTCCCCCTGGTGTTTTCATTACTTCAAAAAGAAAGGGATAAAAGAAACCATAAAGAAAAAAAAAGAAAAAAAGAAAAAAAAAAGGAAGGAAAAGAAAAAAAGAAAAGAAAAAAGAAAAAAAAAAGAAGAAGTCAATCATCAAGCCAAGGGTATTCATTGGAATGAAATCCAATCAACCATGAGGAAGGGAATTTTTGTCTGAATTCGGGGAAGCCAATGCAAGGAGGTACCACATTGCAAGAAGAACAAACTTTGAAAATGGAGCGAAGGAAAGGAAGAAGACATGCATAAGAGAATGGAGAACCAAGCTCAAATCAAGGTGAAGCTAGTTCCAGTATTGGGGCAAAGATGACTATTGATCAAATGCACCGCAAATATTGTAATGGTATCTTTGAGAGGCTCGCCAGGTCGAAAACCCGAAAGGGCAACCTGGGCAAAAGTTAGTGCATGAAAATTGAGAAATCAAACAAATAGAGCTCGCAATGTTGAAAACCTGAAAGGGCTACTTCGGCAAAAGTTAGAGCACAAAATGAAAGTGTCAACACCCGAGTTAACCTCATCTATGAACTACATTGGCCTAATTCCCATTCTTGGGATACGTAGGCAACTTCATCCTGAAGTTCGGTCTCAACCATCCATCTCATCCATCTCGGCTCGATAACCTTGTCCAATTCACGTCGTCAGCTTCGTATCAATCCATGAGTTACACCGACTGTTGTGCATATCACATACTTGCGTTGGGTAAGGAAGAACTAGCTTGAATCAACAAGCGGAGCAATTTTCAATACTTGAACTTATCAATAGAATCTCTAACTTGAGCAAAAAAGGAATCGAAATTCGGGTTTTGCGAAATTGAGTTTTAAATGGAGCCTAAGTAATACTTGGGGGCATTATGAATGATCAGTTACCTTGAGTCTTTTTTCTGCTTTTGGGTCAGTTGTGAGTTCTGTTCTGTCATGCCCAGTATTTGTCTCAGTTCGCGCTCTTCATCGAGTCACCCTAGTGAGCCTGTCGCTCAAAAGTTCAACAGAGTGGTATGGTCAAAATTCCATACACGAATATTCGCTCTAAACTCAAAAACTAGTCCATGTGTGGAATTTATAAACAAACTGAGAGTGCCCATACCATAGGCATCGAGTTTATGATCAATGCAAAGTGAATCCGTCACTACTTTGGAGGACATTGGAGTAAGTTCTCAACATGTCGGGACAGAAGAGAAGCATGAGTCTAATGGGTTGGCAACCATTCCAAGATTTGATGATCCCCAAAGCACTTGCCTGCATATTTTTAAAAAAAGTGGCTAGTGACTGGACACTGAGGGAAATTTTCAATGCATCTGATTGGGCTATCAATTGAACAAGGGGCATGAATCCAACCTTTCTCTCAATCCGCTCCAAGCTATTTGTTGAGCACTTTTCACTGGATTAGGGTGGCTCACCCCCATGATGATTCTAATATGATCCACCTTTCGAAAGTTGTCTCTGACTATTTCAAAACTCTCTTGGTATTGTCATCTTCCCTCTGATTAATACAGGTGCTTTGGATTATGCATGCATGCTCATACACTTTGGTTGATTTGAATTGCATGATTGGTTGCTCTTACTCTTGACTTTGCTCTGTACTTGTAATAAGAGAGTTTCGTCGAGTTACCTTCTGCAATGTTTTTCAGTTACATTTCAATAAATTGTGGCAAGTTTCCTTACACTCATTCCATAAGGTACATGATGCACTATCTTGTGCATTCACCCCACATCGCACTGTCTTGTGCATTTGCATTGTCACGTCCCATATTTACACGGTCCAACTCACGTGAATAAATCACCCAACGATAAACAATAGATAACAACTCTCATGCAAATTAATATAATATAGTCGCACAATATATGTGTTTATCTGATTTCATACATTCCTAGATGCAACATCTAAGTCAAATGGATGCTTTGTAACTAAAACATACACAGATGTTATGAATTAAATGGAATGCCCGGAGGCTTACATCATACACAAGGGTGTAACCTTTACAAGAATGGCGCATGGCCAATAAATAACATAAATGGCCCTTGGTTTACAAATAACAGAATCACCCCACACAATTTCGAACACAGCTTCATGTCTCAGTCCACATCCACATATGTACACCTAAAAAACATTTTCAGTCACGTAGGGTGAGCATAAAGCCCAGCAGAGAATATTTCAAAAACTAAACATGCTCCACCAGCATAAATGATCATGATGCAATACATATATACAATATGCCCAAATGCATTTTCAATCCATTTGATTACTCAACAACATCCTTTCATTCTAATTACCAAAACCTTATGTTTAATCAAACGTTTTCCAAGTTCAAAACATCCATTTCATATAAAATCCCTTTTCAAAAACCAATCCAGGTATCTCAATACTAACCAGCAAATACATTGCTAAATCAACTGCGAATACTTTGCTAAACAACAACAAACACATTTCTAAAACCTTTTCCAAAACATCCTTTCAAGCCAAAATAATAATAAATAAAATGGGTAAATCTCCAGGCTAGTATTCATACGAGTAACTATACAAGTCACAAGGTCATTTTTACCAGTGCTAACCGAAAGGCTCGACGCCTACTGCGCAAGGTTTAGGTCTTTCACCATGGACACACAAGCCAACTTAATTTTGCTTTAACACCCCCTCACAGTTTTACCACTTTATTTACCATTTCCAATAGCACAATATGTGTGGTTAAAAATATTATTTTTCCAAAACAATGCAAATGTTCCAAAACAAAATACAAGAATTTTCAAAACCTCTTTCCAAACATACGGTTTTAAATTCCAAAAATCCATTACATGCTCCATGATATGAATGATTTCAAATTGCCTAATCCATATGCAATTTCTAACACACGGCAATGTTATCCTCCACCGATAGCCAAAACAGTTATCTCTAATGCAATAATTAAAAGATAACAATAGAGACATATTTTTCCAAGACAGTAACAATGCCCATTTTCAAAATCCCACAACCATTCCCTTTCCAACTAAACCATTTACCACAAATAGATCCAACTCCTAAAACAATATCATTTAGGATTTTCCATAAATCAGGGTTTTTTCCACTTTTAGAAATCCACATGCAATTTTGATCACCAAAGTAACTGTAGTAGCAAAATCATAGCCTTGTTCAAAACTCATTTGAAAAATCTCTCTTTTACATTTCAAAATCCACACCTTAAGTTTAACCCAAAATACCCAAATCCATTGGTCATTTGAAATAACAAATAACAAAGGTAAAATCATACCAAATGACTACCAAATATACATAACAGAATATGCCACAAATATGCTACCGAACTCATATTGAGTTTAGGAAATAGACCCTACCTCTTGAAGCGAAGAGGAGAACTCCGAAAAACTCAAAGTCAATGAAACCACGAAACTCTTGGATCAAAAGAAAGTCTTTGATGAGATCTACAACCTTTCTCAAAGGACCAAGGTGAAAAGATGCCTCTAACTAAGTATATCTAGAGATCTATCTAAGAAAGTTGAATTTCTAAGAGAGAGAGAGAGAGAGAGGGATTCACGGTTTAAAGAGGGAAGAAAGAGAGCAAAAAAGAAAAAGTGAATGAGAAAGGTGTGTTTGGGGTCCATTTATAGTGGTAGAACAATAGCCCTAAAGTCAAAGGAAAGAATAAGTCAAACCCCCCCAAAAAGTAAAGCTCAAAACTGAACCAAAAATCTGGAAATTAACTTACAGGGGTTGACCCTTCAAACAGTGGTGTCGACCTTTCAGGGAGAAAAGCTGAGACATTATTGTGTGCAGCAGCCAAGGGTCGACCCTTGGAAGTAGTGGTGTCGACCCTATTTTTCAGTAGCAATACCCAGAACACAACAATGGCCAAGGGTCGACCTTGGAACCCCTGGTGTCGACCCTATCAACCAGTAAAGACACTAAAAGCAAGGCAACAAGGTGGCGTCGACCCCAGAACAATATTTCCAAGTTTCCAAAGAACTTTTCAACGTAAACAAGTGCGAACGAACAATCCCAACAAGTATAAATCGAATTGCACTCCTCCAAAACCAAGATACAACAACTTCAAGGACACCTAAAATGAAAGTAAAGGAATAAATACACTCTCCAATAGTTTAAAGGACACAAGTGCTACATTCATCGCACTATTTTTTGCATTCACTTTGCATCGCATTATCTTATGCACCTGCATCGCACTGTTTTGTGCATTCTTCCTGCATCACATTGTTTTGTGCATTCATCCTGTATCACATTTCCTTGTGCGCCATGCATCACACTGTCTTGTGCACTCTACATCGTACTGTCTTGTGCACCTCACCTGCACTATCTTGTGCACTCACTCGCACTGTCTTGTGTACTTCCACCCACATATTGCCCCTTCTGTATCTCTATCATCATCATATTGCATTGTGTTGTATATCACCATTTGCACTACTACTTCCCATTTGCCTCTTTAATGTTCGAAGAGCGTTAATCCCCAGCGTGGGTCTAGGAGACCTTAAATCCATTAAAGGTGCAATTCCTTTGGTGTTTGTCGTGCTTGAACGACTTTAGGAAGTCCGGTATAGCCACTTGACTGTGATTGTAGTGAGTTTCTAGGAGACCAACTGAGACAATGGAAACTAGAGTTCGAGTGGCCGAGGCATAGAACTCAAAGGTTTGGAATTTCCAAGACTAAAGTCTAGTTTGAATACCTAGGGGTGTATCCTCGACTTAAAATCTATATGGCAGCCCCATTGTTTGAGGTAGCTTGTATGTGTCTCAATCTTGGATATTGAATCAACCTAGTCTGTCACCTCGTTGGAGAATAGGGAAGGTTGTAAGTGTGATCAAGGAAAAACAACATCTGTGGCTTCCACATGCAAATTTTGCCCATTTTCCAAAGTTGAAGGAAGAAGCTTGAAAAACAAAAAAAGGAGATCCCCGCCAAGGTAGAGCGGTTCATTGCCATTCACCCCGTAAGGTGCTTTCTAAAGCAAGAACATGATTGTGATGCGATCCCGAGCAGTCTTTATCTCAGGGCATGCAGGAACATGACCCTGAGTGATTTTTCTCAGGATGTGTAAGGCGTGATCCCAAGTAGTCTTTATCTCAGGGCATACAGGAACATGACCTTGAGCTGTTTTTCTCAAGACGCACGAGATGCGGTCCCAAGCGATCTTTATCTTAGGGCGTGCAAGAACACGACCTTGAGAGATTTTTCTCAAGACTCGTGAGACGTGATCCCGAGCAGTCTTTATCTCGGGGTGTGTAGGAACATGACCCTGAGCGATTTTCTCAGGACACGCGAGACGCGGTCCTGAGTGGTCTTTATCTCAAGGCGTGTAGGAACACGACCCCAAGTGGTTTTCTCAAGACCTTTTCTCACGATTTCAGCGTGGTTAGAGTGTTCCCCGAGCGGTCTTTATCTCGAGGCATACAGGAACGTGACCTCGAGGGGTTTTTTTTTAATCTCAGGGTGTGCAAGAACACGACCTTAAACAGTTTTCTCAGGACCTCTTCTTATGATTTCAGCGTGGTTAGAGTGTTCCCGAGCAGTCTTTATCTCAAGACATGCAGGAATCCGACCTTGAGAGGGTTTTTTTTCCTCAGGGCATGTAGGAACACGACCTTGAGCGGTTTTCTCAAGACCTCTTCTCATGATTTTAGCGTGGCTAGAGTGTTCTTCCTCCCCTTACGATTCCAGCGTGGTTGGAGTATGTTACCTTTTCTAGGTAAGACATAGTTCGGTCTACGCCGCCTACTCCATTTTATCCATTGCATCCATTACATCATGCCATTTTATTGCCTGCATCCTTTCCATGTTATGCTTAGTTTGGCATGTGCTCAAACCTTTACTGCGTTAAAGCATGGTTCTGTGATAATGCGTACGCGCCTATTCTGCAAGAATTGTGGTCTGAGGGTGTCGGAATCTTTTCTGTGTTAGATGTGATTTGTTTTGTGTCCATGCCTTTACTAGGTAAGACGTAGTTCGACCTGCGCCCCTATCTATTTTTTCCATTGCATCTATTGCATCGTACTCTATCTTGTTGCATTTATCCTTTTTGCATAAATGCTTTTAGGAACATTATCATCCCATTGCATTGTCATTTCCTAGAAGATCGTTACCCAGCAGATCATTCATCACCTATATCGTACCACCCAATCACTTGTATTCTTTTGATGAAAGTCATAGTTTTGCATGTGCTCGCACCACTTTCATGTTAAAACATGGTTCTGTTATGTGTAAGCATCTATGCTGTGCTAAGGTCAGTATTAAAGGTATAGGCACTTATCCTGTCTTAGGTGTCGTTTGGCGCGTGCCCACTTTTTTTTTTCTCTATAAAACGTAGTTTGATTTTGCATCCCCATTCCCTTATGATATTTGTGTGGTAAGCACTGCTCGTGGTTTTGATTGGTGCATTGCATTGTGTATCATTTGCATCCTGTCCTTGAACTATGCTGGTTTGATTACTGGCAAAGGGACACGTAGGCAACTTCGAGTTTAACTAATTACATCTGCATTTTTTTTGTTTGCCTAAGTCTTACAGCCTTGTCAAAGGGGTCGTCTTCAGGCTTCGACAATTACTCACGTCATGAAATGATTTCAAGCTCTGTGAAAGAGGAGTAACTGTAGACACCCCATTTTAGACTGCCCTTAAGACTTGGGCCCTACACTATGAACACTTGATGATGAAATATTACACTGTGTAATCTTTCGATCTTCAACAAAAGAATTCAGTTTTGAGCTTCAAACACAAACCTTGCAGCCCATTTAGACCAAAACCTATTTTTCTAGACTGATCACTTAAAAAGTAGCAAGACCAAAAAATGACCGGCATGCCACATTCTTTTGGCCAGCCGGCCATGTTTAACGAAACAGATATTTTGCAGCAGCAGGCTGCTCTCATGCACGGGATTTGGCCAGCTGCTCTCTTTTGAAGATATTTCCGTTGAAATGCGGTTGAAAGTCTATAAATACAACACCTTCCCTCTGAATTTAGGGTTAGAGAATTGCTTGACAAGCCTAGAAGTTCCCTCAAAGCATCTATATACCCTCTTGAATATAGATACACTATAGATACACCATTGAAGCTTAAACTTGAAGCTTTTTGCTGAAACTTTGAGCTTGATTTCAGATACTTGAGATTATTTGGATTAAAGTTTTGAACCAAGAAGCTCTTCCTATTCTCTAGGGCCCCGTTTGTTTTGGGAGATAGAATGGAGGGGATTGATAATGAGGGGATTAATAGTGAGGGGATTGTTAGTGAGGAGATTAATAGTGAGGGGATTGATAGTGAGGGGATTAATAATGAGGAATTGTTAAATTATTTTTATATAAAATAATAAAACAAATAAAAAAATAAAAAAAATTAAACATTATATTTAAAAAAAATTTGCCATATATAAAAAATAAAAAAATTTCTAATCCCCTCACTATTTTCTAATACCATCTCTACCTCCTCCTTACCAATCCCCCTTCCAAGGGTATTAGCAATACCAAGGCTTTCTCTGCAAACAAACAGGGGCTTTAGCAATACCTTGGTATTATTAGTCCCAATACCCTCCCTATAGCCCAAAACAAACAGGGCCTAGAGGTTGATCTTTCAACTCTTTTCATTCTTAATTTCTTGTTCTTCGTTTTAATACTGATTTTCAGAGTTTTTTAGGCTTTAAAATGTGATTTAAACCTTGTTGAAGGTGGAAGGGTTAGCCACCCTTCCATAGGCTTATTCCTCAGTATTGCTCTCTTATTGTTCTTCATGTTCTTGCTTCTTTTCTTTCAATTTCAGCATTGTTTTATGTAGCTTTTGATTGAAGATGAACTATATATATGTGTTTAAAGCTTAAATAGATAGTTTAATTCTTGTCCTCTATTTATCTTCATTGAAGATGTTGTAAAGCTCTCTTCTAATTCCATCTTTATAGCATGGAAATAGATGTTCCATCCATGTTCCATGAGTAGAAAGGTGAGCTTACAACCATCTCTTCATAGCTTTCATTTCTTACTCTTACATAGTCTTGTTCTAACTTTGCTTTGAAGCTACATGAGAGCCCTTTCATCGGAATCATTAGGGACTCTCTTCTAGTTCCTTTTGTAGCATGGAAATGGATTTCAAACCATGTTCCATGAGTAGGAAGAATAGTCTCTTTGTTATTCTCAATGATGAAATCTTTCGTGTATAAGCTTTGTCTTCAAAAATGGCTCCTTCTAAACCTATTCTCTCTAAAACTTGAGTGCTCACTTGCTCTTTTTTTCCACGAGATTCAATAGGTTTTTAGCCATCTCTTTGATTGCTTGTTTCATAATTAGCCTTAGTTAGCTTTGTATCCATAGATTTCTGTCCCGTTACTTTACTAATCATCATCTAAATACCCTTGGGAGGTTTGATGATTTGTGAAGTAAACCTACTCTCTCCATGAAAATCTTCATCACAGGACAAAGCATGAAGGATGAACATCCTTCAGAAACCTTCTGTTTTGCTCTGTTCCTGTTCTATTATAGCAGGATCTTCTCTAGAAGCAGTGGCCGGCTAGCTAATCCCATGTATGGCCGACTAGTTGTCCAAGTGAGCCGACCATCTGGTTTGTATGGATGTGGTGTCTTTCCAGTGAAACAAAGCAGATCCTAAGGCCCAAAACAAAGCTATTTTTAGGCTGTAAAGAGAACATGTTCTGGTAGTGTACAGAGGGGGTTTCTGGAGGATGTTCTTGCCCATGCACACACTATTTCCTGCCTTTCATTTAATTCCTTTAGATTAGCCACTTTCATTCATATTTGTAATTAATTAGTCGCTTTCATTCAGATTTGTAATAATTAATTAATTAGTTCATTTGTGTTCGTAATAATTAGTTAATTAAGGCATTTGGACTCTCTTGTAAAGAGAATAACTATGTAACACTTAATGTATGTTTTCCAACCCCCATTTTTTTCTCCCTTTTATTTAAACACTTGACATAATCATATAGCATCATGTTTTCTTTCATCATTTCCATGACTTGCATCCATTTTTGCATACATTAAAATTCGGCTCATCATACATAATGATCTTACCATTTCTTGCTTGATTATGTGAGCTACCTCATGCTTTGAGTTACTTCACATGTCATATTAGTAGCTAAATTTAATAGTTGCATTTTGTATATGTTGCATTAGTCATGTGCATTTAGGATCATACATTTCGCTAACTATCTTATTTTCCTTGGCTTGCTTTGTTTGAGTACTAGGTGAGCATTTTTTGCTTTAGCATTTTTTGTTTTAGCATATCATGTGTGTGATTGTTGTCATGATAAGTATACTACCATGAGGTTATGGGCTTACTTGAATAAACTCTTTGAATGCCTGTGGATGGAGGTTATTTTGCTTACATTGAATATGGTTTTGATCATTGCATATGCGAGCTCATTTTTCCCCCCTGAGTTAGGTATATTTAAAACCCTTTCAAAAATGCATAAGATCAAAGCATTTCCAAATTGAGAGACATAGTCTATACTTGTTTTGACTCACATAGTGATGATAGCATAAAAAAAATCAGAATAAGAGCATAAAATGTTTATAAATATCACATCATGATTAGTAGAGGCCAATCTTTGATCGGGTGAGTGAGGTGCTCAATTCATGACTTTCCCTTCTCATACCTAAGTTCCTGAACCGAGACACATTGTTTATGACGGACAAGCAGCCTTTGGCATGAGTCACGGGTTTCCTAAATTTCTTAAAAATATTTAAGTGGCGACTCTAAAATTTGGCAATGTAGTCCATTTTTGGTATCTCTAATGATTAATGGACTTTCTAAAATTTTCCAGATTAGAACTCTCATCCGTTTTTTTGTTTCACATTGCACCTGTGAAACCAAATTCAGAATCACAAAAGTCCGAACTGTAGGGCTATCGTACCCGAAGAGACCAAACTTTTCCAAGGAGCACGAAAAACCAGCTACACCTGCCAACAAGAGCAAAGAACCCCTAAAAAAGGTTCTGGTACAAGAAAGGGTTAAAGAGCGATTCTTCCTTCTCAGCTCAGTCTTCGCCAAGGAAGAAAAAGAAAATTGGAAGCTTTTTTATGAGAAACCATAGAGGTGTTCACATGGATGCCCTACGAGATACCAGGGATCAGTCCCGAGGTCACCTACCACAAACTTAACATGGGCATGATGGCGAAACCAGTGGTCTAAAGGGCCAGGCAACCAATTTTGGCCCATGTGCAAGTAGTTAAAGAAGAATAGAGAAGTTGTTAGAGGCCCAAGCAATTCAATAAGTAAACTACCCGACGTGGTTGTCTAACACAGTGGTAGTAAAGAAAAAGAATGGCAAGTGGAGGGTCTATGTGGACTTCACAAACTTGAATAAGGCTTGTCCAAAGAATTGTTTCCCTTTGACAAAGATAGACTAACTTGTGGATGCCACATCTGGCCATGGAAGGATGAAATTCTTGGATGCATATCGAGGCTATCATCAGATAGCCATGTATGTTCTAGATGAAGAGAAGACGGTATTCATCACCCTAAAGGGCTCTATTGCTATAGAGTGATGCCCTTTGGGCTGAAGAATGCAGGGGCAATATACCAGAGACTAGTAACAAAGATGTTCAAGCATCTGATCAAGAAAATCGTGGAGGTCTACATTGATGACATGGTTGTGAAAAACAAGGATCCTTCAGATCATCTCCCCAATTTGAAGGATGTTTTCAATATCCTCAAAAAATATCGGCTTCATTTGAATGCCTCAAAGTGCGCATTCGGGGTAGGATCTAGCAAATTCCTGGGATATCTAGTGACTAGAAGAGAAATAGAAGCAAGCCTCGATCAGATCAAGGCCATCCTTGATCTGAAGAGCCCGAGAACGAAAAAAAAAAAAATCAAGTTTTGATCGGCAACGCAGTTGTGCGGAATAGATTTATCAGCTGGAGTTCAGATAAGTGCAAGTCGTTGTTTTAGTTGTTAAAAAAGGCCATAGACTTTCTATAGACAGATAATGTGAAGCCATCCTAGCCGACTTGAAAAAATATTTGACAACCCTACCGATACAGTTAAATCGAGTTCTGGGATAGGACCTATTCCTATATTTGGTAGTCTTGAACCATGCCGTCAGTGTCGTGGTCGTCCGAGAAGAAGAAGGAGAATAGAAGGCGATATATTACGTGAGCAAGACCCTGGAAAGCATAGAAATGAGATACTTACCTTTGGAAAAGCTAACACTCACCCTGATAATGGCATCAAAGAAGCTGGACCATTACTTTCAAGCTCACAAGATGGTGGTGCTGACGGAGTATCCACTGAAGTCCCTACTGCAAAAAGGGGACTTGACAGGTAGAGTAGCGCGATGGTGTAACTGGCTTCTCGTGCTTCTCGGAGGGGTTAGTCTCCTCGAGTACGATAGCCCTATAGTTCGGACTCCTGTGGTTCCTGAATCTAGTTTCACGAGTGCAATGTGAAATAGATCAAACAAATGAGAGTCCAAATCCGACAAATCTTAGAAAATTCATTTATCATCAGAGATGCCAAAAATGGACCGCATAGCCAGATTTCAGAGTCGCCACCTAAATATTATTAGGAAATTTAGGAAACCCGTAACTCGTGCCAAAGGCCACTTGTCCATCATAACCAAAGTGTCTCGGCTCGGGAACTTAGGTATGGGAGGAGAAAATCATGAATTGAGCACCCCACTCACCCGATCAAAGATTGGCCTTTACTAATCATGATGTGATTTTTATGTATATTATATGCTCATGTCCTAATTTATTATGTTAACATTACTATGTGAGGCACACAAGTATAGACTATTTCACCCACTTTGGAAATGCTTCAATTTTATGTTTGTGTGAAAAGAGTTTTGAATGTGTGCTACTTGAAAAAGGAAGCTCACAAGTACATTAATCACAAATCATCCCAGCTTAAGCCAAATAGCCTTCATCCACAGGCATTCAAAGAGGTATATCAAATAAGCACTTAGTCTCATGGTAATATGCTTGATATGGCAACACAAACACACATTGTAACGCCCTCAAAATAAACCCATTATATGTATATCATTGACATGCATTATTTAAAGAAAACAATTTATTCATTCATTCATCAGAGTATTACTAAGTAAAAACATTACATGTAACATCAAATTAAATGCCCTATGGGCTTACATCTTTCCAAGCCATCACTTGGACACAAAATATGAGTTCTAACTCAAATACAAATAAAGCCCTAGGCTTGATTATTCATCAAACAAAAGCAAACAACTAAAGCTAGTCTTCAAAATCCAAATCCTTCCAAGCTAAGTCCTGGGAGGTAGCTTATCACCTGGACCTGAAAATGATGTTCCCATAAGGGTGAGCCACAGCCCAGTAGAAATATACTAAACCAAATATAAGCATTGAATAAAGCATTAGTATTTAATAGATGGTTAACCAAGATAATCAATTACATTACTATCCAGTCTCATGACACTAATGTCTAAAACACGTTTTACTTTCCAACATTATCAATCTGGCTCAGAACCTGGCCAAACTTACAACAGTGAACTATATATATATTCACATTCTTCCAATGTCAACAAACAATTGAGACTCAGGCTCAAATCAAAACACTTCATACTTCCAGTTTGATACACATTTTAGTGCTGTATCAATTAAACACTTCAATAAAAATAAGCACACATAAAAGTGATGCTAATGGAGTCCATCCCCTATCTCCTCCCAAACAAAATCCGGTTTAGAGGTCCATCCCCTATCTTCCCCTAAACCGTGGAGTACATCCCCTATCTCCTCCCACACAAAACAATGTATGCATACACATAACATTTACAACACACAATCAATACACATAATGTCTGTATTAATTCAGCAGTCAATATTGATGACTTAATCAATGATTAGTTTCAGTTATCCCTAATCCACATGCAGTGTCTACAACAAGCATGACTATCCTCCACCGATAGCCCACAACAGTCATTTCTAGATTTGGAAATAAATATACCATCAATTCAATAGGCGAGTGATTTACATTATCCAACTACACCATTTAACCAATAACTTTCCCAATTTCATGAATTTAACCAAATTCCCCAATTCCCTTAAATTAATTATACAAATTAATTAATTAACACAACTAGGGTTTCTCCCAAAATTATCAAAGTAACCCCAACATATCATTATACCAAAACTTAGAACAAAACTTATAAATTGGAGTAGGAAATCCCTACCTTGAAGATCACAACTAAAATAGAGAAGATGGAGATGATGACCCAAAATCCAAAGTGCTCCAAATCCTCTCTTTTTCAGATTAAAAGAAAGATCTCGTGAAGCTCTACCTTTCTTCCAAAGGAACTAGGGTAGAAGACCACCGGAAATAGATCAAATCTTGGAGAGAAGGTAAGAGTAGAGAGAGAGACTCTCAAGGGGCGGTTTTTAAAAGTTAAGAGATGAAAAGGTAGGTCAAAAAGTGATCAGAAAAGTGAAATCACGGACTGATGTAGTCGATTCTACGCTCGAGCGTAGAAAACCCCGCTCGAGCGTAAGACACAGAATCATGCTCGAGCGTGAAGAAAGCCGCTCGAGCGTCGATTGCACCCTTCCAGAAGTTTTGCAGGCGCTGCACCCGCTCGAGCGTCAAACTCCCCGCTCGAGCGGAGGAGCAAAAACAAGGGATCATGCTCGAGCGTAAAAACTACCGCTCGAGCGGAAGAACTACAGAGCAAAATACTGGGAGATGGAAAATCCCGCTCGAGCGTTAAAACTCCCGCTCGAGCGGAGAAGCAACAACGAAGGGCCCGCTCGAGCGTTAAAACCTCCGCTCGAGCTTGAAGGCCAAAATCTGGGCATCACCTATTGGCATCAACAATCAACAAACCTGTAACAGACCCGCCCAACACAACCTATAATTCAAATACTAAGAGATTAAAGGACAACAACAACCAATAAGTAATGACAGGATCCACGGAACCTAAGTCCGGATACAATAATCTAAAGAGAAAAGACCGGGGTCGCTATAACCTCCCCCCCTTAAAAGAATTTCGTCCCCGAAATTAGGCACAAGGTTTTAAAAACAAGTTTTCTCAAATTCCAACAATATGTTAACTCAATAATAAACAACTTGACCCAACACCGGCCATTCCATCTCTCAACTAAGAGGCATGCCACAATATGCAAAACAAACATATATCTCAACCTGCATTAACACTATGCAATTTTCTTTCAATTTCAACAATTTTCAATATATTCAATATATACAATGTTCCATTAAACTTTCATTTCGAGACAAGTTCCAAAATATTTCCATTAACTAAAACATTCACAATGTTTTACAGCTTAAGACATATATATAAAGCTCTAAAGTTCGACAATATTACAAAATCTACATACAAGATTACAAATCGATAAGCATGTCCGAATATTTTTCGCGGACTTCCAACTCACGTTCCCAAGTGGCTTCCTCCACACCATGATGTTTCCACAAAACTTTAACCAAAGGAATGGTCTTGCCTCGCAAGACTTGATCCCGCTTATCCAAAACTCTAACCGGTCTCTCCTCATACGAGACATCCTCGTCAACTACTAAATCGGTCCAATCCAATACATGTGATGGATCCGGTTCATACTTCCGAAGCATACTCACATGAAACACGTCATGTACTCCGGTCAACTGCGGTGGTAAAGCTAAACGATAAGCAGCCTCGCCAATCCTCTCAAGGATCTCAAAAGGGCCAATAAATCGAGGGGACAACTTCCCGCTCTTCCCAAACCTCATCAATCCACGCCTTGGTGATATCTTCAGAAAAACATGATCACCCACCTCAAACATCAAAGGTCTCCTCCTACGGTCGGCATAAGATTTCTGACGACTCTGGGCTGTAACAAGTCTCTCACGGATAAGCTCCACTTTCTCCGTCGTTTCCCTCACTAATTCTGAACCCAACAAAGGTGCGTCACCCACCTCGGCCCAGCAAACAGGAGATCTACAAGGTCGGCCATACAAGGCCTCAAATGGTGCCATACCGATACTAGACTGGAAACTATTGTTATAGGCAAACTCCACCAAAGGCAAGTGCCTCTCCCACGACCCACCAAAGTCAAGAACACAACCCCGAAGCATATCCTCAAGGATCTGAATAGTACGCTCGGACTGCCCGTCAGTCTGAGGATGATAAGCTGTGCTGAAGGTCAACTTAGTGCCTAAGGCACTTTGCAAGCTCTGCCACAACCTGGCAGTAAAACGAGGATCTCTATCTGAAACGATCGTCACTGGAACCCCGTGTAACCTCACTATGTCCCGAATATATAAATCAGCCAGATGATCAACTGAATCTCTAACACGCATAGGAATAAAATGCGCCGACTTAGTCAACCGGTCCACAACTACCCAAATAGCATCACTACCCCGTTGAGTCCTCGGAAGACCCACAACGAAGTCCATAGTGACATGTTCCCACTTCCACTCGGCAATAGGCAAGGGTTGCAACAAACCCGCTGGCCTCTGATGTTCGGCCTTCACTTGCTGACAAGTAAGGCACTTAGATACGAAAACTGCCACATCTCTCTTCATACCCCGCCACCAGAATTGGCGACCCAAATCCCGATACATCTTAGTGCCTCCCGGATGCACCGCAAGGCGTGAATGATGGAACTCTCGGAGTACCTCCTCTCGACAAGACTCCGGCACAAACAGACGGTCTCGGTATCTCACACTCAGGTCGGGATACACCGTCAAACCTTTCTCAACCTTCCCACCAGAAATCTTCTCACGGAGGGATTCTACCTCAAGGTCGCCCCTCTGAGCCTCTAACACTCGAGTCACAAGTGTAGGCTGTGCAACAACAGAAAACAAGGCCGCAGCCTCAACAGATTCGCCCAGAAGGAAATTAAACTCTCCAAGTGCACCCAACATCTCCCATTCCCGGATGGCTATACTAGCTATGTCACCAACAGGTTTCCTGCTAAGGGCGTCGGCCACCACATTGGCCTTTCCCGGATGATAATGCAATTCAAAGTCATAATCCTCAATAAATTCCATCCACCTCCTCTGCCTCAAGTTCAAGTCTTTCTGTGTGAACAGATATTTCAGACTCTTATGATCCGAGAATACCTCGAACCTCTCTGTTTGATGCTAGAATCTGCTCTGTTTGCAATCAGAAAATTATTCTGTTTTGGCCTCAGGTTCTGCTTTGTTCTGCTGTTAAAATGCCACTGCCTATACAAAATTGATGGCCAGCTGGCCTTGTAAAGTGGTCGTCCATACTAAATGGTGGCCGGCTGATCACTGCTTTTGAGAAATGCCCTACTGCCATAGAGTTGAAACAGAGAAAAACATAGTGTTTCCAGGAGATGCTTATCCTCTCTTCCATTCCCTATATGAAGATGATCAAGGGAGGAGTAGAGTCGATTCACAAATTATCAATAGTCGTAAATTTGTTGCGTGATGATCTTAGAACCGATAGGACAAAAGCTCAATAAAATGAAACAAAAGACAAACAACAACTCCTCCCTATTATGGAGTTACCTCAAGGGAAGGGGTAGACATTGCTTCCTGAGCCATTAAACATCACTAAAGTGTATGCAATAATTCAAGACGCAATATGTTCAATATAACATCCGATTGAACCTAACCCAATTTTATTACCTTTTTTTTTTACCTCTTTTTACTCTAATTTTGTTAGCCACTTTTACATTACCTTTTTATTTTTTATCTTTTCTTCATTTTTGTCCAAAAGTGTAGATTACATCCACTAAGTCCAAAAGCGATAAAGATAACAAGTTCTTGACTCAAGAAATGAGCTTGTCAAGCCCTTTTCTACAGGGAGGGGGGGGAGGGGGAATTACAAAGGAAGAATTAAACTCATTTACAAGCAATAATGAATTCTAAGTCAAACCCAAAGTGAGCGATAACGACTAGTCAAACTCAAAGAGAGCAATAATGACTAATCAATCCAAAATGAGCGATAATGACTCATTTACACTTTCCTTTGTGATTTCCAAGGGTCTAACTAGAAAGTTAGTCCCTTAAAAGTAATGCACCGGTGATAAAGAGAGGTATCAAACAAGAGATTGTGCTTAGCATAATAGAGATGTAATGCCTTGGTAATGAACCTCCAAAGAGATTAAACCATTAAGCATAGGAGGTCTTTTTCATATGCTTTGAACAACAATCTTTTGTTTGATTCGACTCTTTATCAAAATAAACAAAGAATGGAGGGAGGTTGCAGAGATAATTATGCAAAGGTGATTACAATGGTCAATGGTATGAACATGTATAAAAGCTATAAAAAAAAAAAAAAGGTGCTAGAAAAGACTGTTAACTCAAATGGATTGAAAGCTACATCTATGAGGACTCACAACAACAGATCTAGTATTCAAAGCATAATTTAACACACAAAACAGCACTGAAACGGCACAAAAACAGTGCTGAAAATTGAGTTTTTGAGGTGGAAAAAATGAGCAAATATGGGTTAAAGCCATGGGGTTTCAAACAATCAACAAGCCTAAGGAAGGGTGGCTAACCCTTCCTCTTTTTTTGTGACTTAAAATCACATTTTTGAGCTTAAAAAAACTCTAAAAAATAGTATGAAAAAGAAAGGGAAAAAGATAGAAAAAAAAAGGTATAAAATCTCATAGTATACTTTTTTCAAAGAGAGGATGCTCTTTAGTTCACAAACCACAAGTTGAACACTCTCAAGAACTGAAATTGTATTCAAGAATCTCAGCAAGAGGCCTCTAGTTTAGGCTTAAAGAGTGTATGTATGGTGTATGTATATTGCAAGAGAGGAGGGAAGAGTGTTAAGCAAGCTATACGCTCTTTGCAAAATTTTCTAACCTTAAACCATGAGGGGAGGTCATGTATTTATAGAAAAACACCATCTCATGTCAGAAATATTTGTAAGGAGACAACTGGTGCAAGGCATGGGCATGGGGACAGCTGGCTGTCTCAAAATATATGTTGTTGCAGAACATGGCCGGCTGACTGGCCATGAAGGGGGACAACCGACCTATCAAAAATGGCTTACTGGCCACTTACTGGCCAGCTCTTCTTTGAGTGGTTAGGTTAGAAAAAATTATGTTTTGGTCCAAAGGGGGTGTAAGGTTTGGGTCATGAAGCTTAAAACCGAAACCTTTTGCTAAAGAATTTGAACGATTACACAGCGTAACATTTCATCATCAAGTGTTCAGCGCGAGGTGCCCAAACCCAAAGGGCGGTCAAAATGAGGTGTCTATAGATGGGCTGTGGTTCTAGGTCAATACGACATAGAATGCAGATCAAGGATAGCAATCAAAAGTCAAGTTTTGGCCGACTTTGTTACTGAGTTCATAACGAGCGCAAACCCGAGGCCTAGATCAGCAAACCTCGACCTAGGGTGTGGAGAAGAACTAGAAGAAGCACAACTAGCACCACAGAGCTCCACACCTGCAGAATAGAAGAAAGAACAAGATAAACTGAAGCCTTGCAACATTTCCCTCGGCGAGTCCTTCCGTCTCTTTGTCAATGGCAGTTCAAACCAACAAGAAACGGGGGCAAAAATAGTTCTGGTTTCACTAGATAGAAAAATGATTGAGCAATCAATCCGACTAGGGTTCAAGGCTTCAAATAATAAAGTAGAATACGAGGCACTGATTGCTGGACTAAAATTAGCAATAGCAGTTGAAGTAGAGGAGGTGGTAGTCTATTGTGACTCCCAACTCATCGTTAACCAGGCAACGAGAGAATACTCTGCCTGAGATACGAGGATGGTGGCCTATGTCACAGAGGTCATCAAGTTATTAGAACAGTTTCATAGTTATCAACTGTAACATGTCTGCTGAGAAGACAACAACCATGCTGATGCCCTGGATAACCTTACCAGCGCTATGAAATCAGACACACCAAGGATGATAATGATAGACTATCTATTAGGACCTACCATAGAACCTTTGATAACATAGTATTAAGTAATATGCAAAGAGCTGGGTCCAAGCTGGATGGATGCCTTGGCCAAGTTTATCAAAGATGGCCAACTGCTAGAAGACAAAAAGGAGGCATACAAAATTAGACTGAAGTCAGCCAGATTCTGCTTATCAGCAGAAGGCCATTTGTATATAAGGTCCTTCACAGGACCCTTGCTGTGATGTGTACATCATTCCCGGGTAAAGGACTTCCTGTACTAGATCCACGAAGGAGTATGTGGAAGCCACACTGGGTGCAAATCCCTTGCCCATAGAGCTATATCACAAGGGTATTGGTGGTCCTATATGCAAAAGGATACCGAAGAATATGTCAGGAAGTGCGAGAAGTGTCAATAGTTTGCACCCTTAATACATCAGTCAGCTGGAGATCTCAACCCTATGTCCAGTACCTGGTCATTTGCCCAATAGGGCATGGATCTGATTGAGCAATTGCCCAAGGCAACTGGGAAACGGTAGTTCTTATTGGTGGCCACAGACTACTTTACGAAGTGGGTAATGTAACGCCCTCAAAATTAACACATTATATATATATATCATTGACATGCAATATTTAAAGAAAACAATTCATTCATCAGAGTATTACTAAATAAAAGCGTTACATGTAACATCAAATTAAATGCCCTACGGGCTAATATCTTTCCAAGCCAACACTTGGACACAGAATATGAGTTCTAACTCAAATACAAATAAAGCCCTAGGCTTGAATGTTTACATGTAATATCAAATAAATAAATAACAACTAAACTAAACAGAGTCTTCAACACCAATTCCTTCCAGGCTAAGCCCTTGGAGGTAGCTTATCACCTGAACCTGAAAATGATGTTCCCATAAAGGGTGAACCACAGCCCAGTAGAAAAATACTAAACCAAATATAAGCATTGGATAAAACTATAGCATTCAATAGATGGTTAACCAAGATAATCAATTATAACTCGATACTGTCTCATGACACTAATGTCTATGACATGTTTCAATTCCCATTATTATCAATATGGCTCAGAACCTGGCCAAACTTACAACAGTGAACTATATATCACATTCACTTTACTTCCAATATCAACAACACAGATGAGACTCAGGCTCATATCAAAACACTTCGTACTTCTCATTTGATACACATTTTAGTGCTGTATCAATAACATGTAAA
The DNA here is from genome assembly GCF_055761805.1 of Camellia sinensis. Lineage (NCBI taxonomy): Eukaryota > Viridiplantae > Streptophyta > Magnoliopsida > Ericales > Theaceae > Camellia > Camellia sinensis. Next base: position 25,328,470 of record NC_138966.1, read on the forward strand.
AACACTTCAATGTAATAAGCACACATAATAGTGATGCTAATGGAGTCCATCCCCTATCTCGTCCCAAACAAAAATCCGGTTTAGAGGTCCATCCCCTATCTTCCCCTAAACCGTGGAGTACATCCCCTATCTCCTCCCAAACAATATGCATATGCAATGCTCAATCAATACATGTATTTTCTGTATTAATTCAATAGTCTAAATTTATGACTTAAACAAATTGATTAGTTTCAATTTTCCCTAATCCACATGCAATGTCTACAACAAACACGACTATCCTCCACCGATAGCCCAAAACAGTTATTTCTAGACTGGAAATAAATATATCAACAATTCAATAGGCGAGTGATTTTAATTATCCAACTACACCATTTGATCAATGAATTCCACAATTTCATGCATTTAACCAATTTCCCCAATTTCCTTAAATTAATTATACAAATTAATTTATTAATACAACTAGGGTTTTTCCCAAAATTACCAAAGTACTCCCAACATATCAAAATACCAAAACTTAGAACAAAACTTATAGGATGGAGTAGGAAATCCCTACCTCGAAGAAAATAACCCGAATGGAGAAGACAGAGATGAAGACCCAAATTCCAATGTGCTCCAAACCACCAAACGTTCAGATTAAATGGAAGCCCTCGACTCACTCTATCTTTTTTAACAAAGAACTTAGGGTAGAAATACACTCTAAGTAGATCAAACCTAAGAGAGAAGGTGTGTAGGGAGAGGGAGAAGACGGTTCTAGGGTTTTAGAATCAAAAGGGAGATGAAAAATGATCCAGAAAGTCGGGTCTCGAATTTATGTAGTCGACTCCCCGCTCGAGCGTGAAAATCCCCGCTCGAGCATTAGACACAGACTCACGCTCGAGCGTGAAAAGAGCCGCTTGAGCGTCGATTGCACACTTCCAGAAGTTTTGCAGGCGATGGTACCCGCTCGAGCGCCAAACTCTCCGCTCGAGCAGAGGGACTGCAGAGTAAAGTACTGGGAGATGGAAAAACACGCTCGAGCGTCAAAACTCCCGCTCGAGCGTATAAGAAACAACGAAGAGCCCGCTCGAGCGTTAAAACTTCCGCTCGAGCGTGAAGGCCAAAATTTGGGCATCACCTTTTGGTTTCAAAGTGCAACCAACCTGTTTCAAACCTACCCATCACAACCTAAGACCCTAATACAAAGAGTAAAGGCTAGAAGTGATAATGATACAAAAACAAGTCCACGGAACCAAGTCCAGAATACAGTATACAAAGGAAGGAAAAACCGGGATCGCTATAACCTCCCCCCTTAAAAGAATTTCGTCCCCGAAATTACTACAAATTTTTTTTTTTTTTTAAAAAAAAAGTTTTCTCTATTTCCCACAATATGTCAACATTCTATTAAACAACCCGACCCATTACCGGTCAATCCCATCTCTTTTCAAGAGGCATTTCACATTATACATAACAACTTGCATTATCAACATGTATTTTCCTTTCAAATTCAACAGTTTTCAATATATATAATTTTCATTTCCATATCATATTCAATCTCATGATATAACTCCAATTCTACAACACATTCAACATATACAGTGTTACACTAACCTTCCATTATGAGGCAAGTTTCGAAATACTTCCATTAACCAAAACATAAACTATGTTTCACAACTTAAGTTATATTCAATACACTTAAGGTGCAATATTACAACAAAATAAGCAACATATGCTCAAGCATCTACAAATAGATCCGGATATTTCTCTCGGACCTCCAACTCACGTTCCCATGTGGCTTCCTCTACCCCGTGATGTTTCCACAAAACTTTTACCAAAGGGATGGTCTTGCCTCGCAAAACTTGATCCCGTCTATCCAAGAACCGGACCGGTCTCTCCTCATACGAGACATCCTCATCAACCACTAAATCGGTCCAATCCAACACATGTGATGGATCCGGCTCATACTTCCGAAGCATACTCACATGAAACACGTCATGTACTCCGGACAACTGCGGTGGTAAAGCTAAACGATAAGCAGCCTCGCCAATCCTCTCAAGGATCTCAAAAGGACCAATGAACCGAGGGGACAACTTCCCGCTCTTCCCAAACCTCATCAATCCCCGTCTGGGTGATATCTTCAGAAAGACATGATCACTTACCTCAAACACCAAAGGTCTCCTCCTACGATCAGCATAAGATTTCTGACGACTCTGGGCTGTAACAAACCTCTTACGAATAAGCTCAACTTTCTCCGTCGTTTCCCTTACCAATTCCGGACCCAGCAAAGGTGCGTCGCCCACCTCGGCCCAGCAAACTGGAGACCTACACGGTCGGCCGTACAAGGCCTCAAACGGTGCCATACCGATACTAGACTAAAACTATTGTTGTAGGCAAACTCCACCAAAGGCAAGCGCCTCTCCCACGACCCACTAAAGTCAAGAACACAACCCCGAAGCATATCTTCAAGGATCTGAATAGTATGCTCGGACTGCCCGTCAGTCTGAGGATGATAAGCCGTGCTAAAGGTCAACTTAGTGCCTAAGGCACTCTGCAAACTCTGCCACAACCTGGCAGTAAAACGAGGATCTCTATCTGAGATGATCATCACCGGGACCCCGTGCAACCTCACTATGTCCCGAATATATAAACCGGGCAGAAGATCGACTGAATCTCTAACGCGCACAGGAATAAAGTGCGCCGACTTAGTCAACCGGTCTACAACTACCCAAATAGCATCACTACCCCGCTGAGTCCTCGGAAGACCTACAACGAAGTCCATAGTGACATGCTCCCACTTCCACTCGGCAATAGGCAAAGGTTGCAACAAACCCGCTGGCCTCTGATGCTCGGCCTTCACATGCTGGCAAGTAAGGCACTTCGATACAAAAACAGCCACATCTCTCTTCATACCCCGCCACCAAAACTGGCGACCCAAATCCCGATACATCTTAGTACCTCCCGGATGCACCGCAAGACGTGAATGATGGAACTCTCGGAGTACCTCCTCTTGACAAGACTCCGGCACAAACAGACGGTCTCGATATCTCACACTAAGGTCGGGATACACCACCAAACCCTTCTCACCCTTACCACTGGAAATCTTCTCACGGAGGGATTCTACCTCAAGGTCACCCCCCTGAGCCTCTAACACTCGAGTCATAAGTGTAGGCTGTGCAACAACAGAAAACAAGGCCGCAGCCTCAACGGATTCGCTCAGAAGTAAATCGAATTCCCCAAGTGCACCTAACATCTTCCACTCCCGAATGGCTATTGAAAATCCTATGTGATTTGTGATTAGATCAAGATTAACTTATTCCAAATCCCAATTAATTCAAAACACTCAACCTAAAATCATCAAACACTTACGAGAGTGATTTTAGTTTGTTTGTTTTTGAGAATAAACAATAAATCGACACAAACAATTTTTTACGTGGAAAAAACCACAATTGAAGAACCTTCAATTGTAATCAAAAACCACGGGCGAACCGCCACTATCAATCCACTACTGAAGAACGAAAAGATTACAAAGATACCATACAAATTACCCAACCCAGTCAATTTGTCTCTGAATCTTCTGTAACTCTTTCACCACGCCTTCGTCACGGAATTGATCCTGAAGTTGATTCCACACCACAACTTCACTTGTCGAATTAATGACTGCGTAGAATCAAACGCCTTTTGGATTCTACGCTTTAATCTTCGGAATCCACCGAAGAGAACTTACTTGAAACTTAAGAAACAACCTCCTTGATGTATGAATCTCAATGCATAAGTTCATAACTCTCTCAAGAACATCAAGGAAAACTATGAAAAATCTCCAAAGAGAACTTTAAACACAACCCTAGTGCTTGTAGATCAGATCTAGGAAAAACTTCATCAAAAAAACATCCTTAACAGCTTTAAATAGGAATCTGGATCCGCGATCTCCGCTCGAGCTCAACACAGCCCGCTCAAGCGGACTGACCAAAAACTCCGTGCGAACAAACTGAGATGCACTCGAGCGTAGGAGAATCTGCTCGAGCGTAAAATCACACCCACCAGTATTTTTTGCTTGCCCTAACAAACTACTGAGACCTGCTAATATACGCTCGAGCTCACAAGGCTCCGCTCGAGCGGACAGAACAAAAACACAAAAAATTACATTTGAATCAACACAATGTTTTGTCTCCGGATTTGACAACATAGGGACCTAACAATCTCCCCCTTTATCAATTCAGGGACAAAACCTTTCTAACCATTGTTCCTTACACACATGCACTATAAAAGTTTCAAAACAAATAAACAAAACATTCTTTTAAAACCCGAAAACACACAACTTGGGAAAGAATTCAATCATTCAACTGCATCTACTTATGCGCTTGGTCCATGAGCCTGAAAAGGAACACCCAAACACAAGCCAACCAAAAACAGGTGGAACTGGATTAAATAATAAACCATTAAGCCAAGCATAAGCAAACCAGTTTAAATAATAAGCCATTAAGCCAATCATAAGCAACCAGTATCCATCCATCCATAAACATATATCCAAAATAGAACCAAAAACTATATAAAATCCAACTGTACCAATGAAGGATAACCAGAGAACAACTGTACCAAAAAAATATAACCAAAAGCTGTGTACCCACACAAGCAACATCAACATCACTCCCCCTTTTTGGCCGGGGATCAGAAATCAAGCATCGGGTGGCCGTGGAGACTGAATGAGACGGGCGAGATGGGTGAGAGTCTCCTCAATCTGACCAAGACGACCATCAAAGGCATCGAAGTGAGCATCCAAAAAATCCAAGCGTCTAATCATGGTCTCCACGAACTGCTGAAACAGAGCAGGAAGATCCGGAGGGGGAACAGGAGCCTCATCACCATCACCGGCTGCGGTGGCATCAAACTCGGCTTCTTCAGCAAGACCAGCAGCAACTCCTGCAGAAGGACCAACCCGGGATGACTCCCCCTTAATATGAGCCCGACTTTGAGACACAGTTTTCTTGGTAAAAGGGCGAGAAGGAGAGGCAAACTCATCATCTTCTAGGATAGGGGTCCCAAGGTCAGACAAAATTCGATTGATCAAGCAACCGTAGGGAAGGCCAAGCTTTTTATGCCCATGAGCACCGATCATCTTTTTTATAATAAGGGAGGCGAGATCAATAGACCGGTGACAGGCAATACAGGACAAAATGAATCCTTGGTCTTGTTTGACCTCGGATGAGTGTGTGGTGACAATGATATTGGCGCAGACAATCAGATTAAGCAGTCTGAACTCCGGAAGAAGTTCAAACTGTTTAATCAAACCTCCTTTAGGCCAGTGACGGGCAACACCACATAGTTCCAAAGCCACATCATCAAAGTTACAAGTAGGACGATCAGGAACAGGGAAAGGATAGTATTGGGGAAAGACTTGCTCAATCTTAAGAAGTTGGCGAATCAAAACAGGGGTGACGGAAATGGATTTTGACCGAACCCATGTAGTGAAAGATGGCTCATAATCACGAATAACCTCCATATTACAATAGAATTCTCGAACCCAATCGAGATTCTGACGCCCAGAAAACAATAAAACAAGGTCACCACCTAGAGGGTCGAACATAGAACGAATGTGGATGGACTCAAATGTATCAGGTTGAACATTCCGTTCTAAATGAACTGTGCGAGTCACAAAAGATTTGTGGAAGGACTTGGATTGTGTGGCCGACTGAAACCTAACAGGGTTATAGGTAGGGCGAGAGACGGTGGCCTTTCGGCGTTTAGGAGCAGGAGCAGACATGACGAAAAACACTATAACACCCAACAAACCAACAAACCCAAAACCCAAACCACACCAAAAAAAAACCAAAGCAAATCATTAGTTCAATAACCAAATTAAAAAAACAGGGCATGAAATCCTCAGTGTGCAATGCAAAATATCAAGCATGAACAAAGAGGAGCATGGTATTGAAGAACTCATAACTGATACACCCAGTATGAGAGAAATTGCAAAGTATAAGTATGAATCATGAGAAAATCAAAGCTATGTATTCAAGACCAGACCCATACTCACGCACAGTGACCTCAACAGCCCATGAAGACAAGAAAGCATGTACACAGATAAACCCGAATACCACAGACACAATAAAGAAAACACAGAAAAAAAACAGACAATAGGACGAGGAAAAGGTGTGGGAGAGAGAGAATCACAAACGACACACAAAACCCACAAAATCACAAACCCAACACCCACTATAACCAAATAGAACAAAAATCAACGAAAATAAAAGAGGGTAAAACTTACCAAAGAGAAAATCGGTAGGCAGGATGGAGGATGAGAGGGAAAATCGACCACAATGCAGCCACAAACCAAACCCTAGATCGAGAGAATGAAACAGGAAGAATGACTCGAAGAGTCGAGAAAGGGAGTTAAGTATGAAAATGGTCCACTCGAGCGTACGTATTACCGCTCGAGCGTAAAACAAAGCAAGCAGACTCCCGCGCGAGTGTGCAAAGGGCCGCTCGAGCTCAAAAACCCATCTCTCAGAACTGCCAAAACACGAACAAACTACTGCAAGAGTGAAAAACGCGCTCGAGCGTAAAACATTCCGCTCGAGCGAAAAAAAAAACTTTTTTTTTTTTTTTTTACATAATAAAACACACCTAGAAGGTCCTGTAACAAGCAAGAAGAGCAAGTGTAGACTAAACCACAAAGACAAGAAAATCCATCAAATTATGAGTCCTGCAAATTTTGAGAAAAGAGATGAAACACCAGCTCATGAACAACACGGATAGTATTAAATCAAAGCCACACGCATCATGAGAATGCATAACTCAAAAACACACATGAGAGCTCATGTAAAAAATGTGTGTGTGTGCAATCCTTGAGAGCCACAAAGCTAGAGTTAATCCTAGTAGTGATCGGATGGCTGGACCTCCGACACGAGTAACTGACTATCACAGAGAAAAGTCAAACCACTAGGAATCACGGGGTATTTGTTAAGTAAATGCGGAAGCTCCCCCTCAGACACTGTTTTTATTTTTATATTTTTTTTTTATTTTTTTTATTTATTTATTTATTTTTTTCTTGTGGGCACTCACTGGTGGCATGCACGCTCAAGAGTATGGATTCCAACCAGAGAAGAATGAATTCAAAATGATGGCCTGGTTGGTGCCTCTGAGGTAGCCTTTTCCTAATGCCCGGAGATCATGTACTGAGGGAGAAACCATGGAAGTGAACTTAAGGCGGTAGATGGTTAAGAGACTTGACATCACCCATGATATACTAGTATAGGTCAATTTCTCCGCAAAAGTACAAGAAACGCTGTCAGTGGTCCATAGAGAACTTTGATCACTTATGCGGAAACCCCTGCAATAGTTTAGCTCAAGAAGGTGTACAGAATGAGATCACGAAGTAAATGAGTATGGGCATTCAGAATGAGCTATGAACAAAGATGTAAAACAAATCCTGTAAGAAACATGAGCAGTGTTCAATTAAAATTTTGATGAAAAAGTTACCAGGACTCAATCACAATGAGATTAACACATCTAAGAATAGTAAGTCAGCCACTCACACTCACCTCACGAGCACAGGAAACAACCTAGTTAATGAGCATTACACCCAAGGTCTTTCTAAGAAACTCAAATCGAAGAAGATCAAAGGGTTTTGTAAAAATATCAGCTTTTTGATGCTCAGTAGGGATATGTTCCAAAACAACAAGGCCTTCATCCACTAACTCTCGAATAAAATGATGACGGATGTCAATATGTTTGGTGCGAGAGTGTTGGACTGGATTTTTTGAAATGTTTATGGCACTTGTGTTATCACAAAAAAAGAGTGAGGGTATTCTGTTCTATTCCATAATCATGAAGCATTTGCTTCATCCACAACATTTGTGCACAACAACTCCCTGCAGCAATGTACTCAGCCTCAGCAGTGGAAAGAGAGATGGCATTCTGCTTTTTACTATGCCAAGAAACCAAATTATTCCCAAGGTAAAAACACCCCCCGGAGGTACTTTTCCTATCATCAGCACACCCTGCCCAGTCGGCATCAGAAAAACTAGTAATTTCGGTTGTAGTATCAGTGGAAAACCAAACCCCATACCCCAAGGTCCCATTAACATACATGATGATGCGTTTTACCGCAAGAAGGTGAGACTCTTTAGGACTGGCTTGGTAACGAGCACAAACACCGACACTGAAAGAAATATCAGGACGACTGGCTGTGAGATACAAAAGACTCCCTATCATACTCCTATAAAGGGTAGGATCAACATCAATACCAGAGGAATCTTTGGAGAGGTGAAGACTGGTGCTCATGGGAGTGCGTGCATGCTTGGAAGACTCAAGACCAAACTTGGACACAAGATTTTTCGCATACTTAGACTGAGACACAAATATACCTGAAGGAGACTGTTTAATTTGAAGACCCAAAAAATAAGACAACTCTCCCATCATGCTCATCTCAAACTCATGTGTCATGCAATCCGAAAAATATTTCACAAGATGATCAGCAGTGGATCCAAACACAATATCATCAACATAAATATGAGCAACAAGAATATGAGACTTAGTATGTTTTACAAATAAAGTCTTATCCACACTACCCCTTTGAAAATCATTGTCAAGAAGAAACGTAGTAAGCCTATCATACCAAGCTCGAGGAGCTTGTTTCAATCCATACAAAGCCTTGTCTAACTTGTAGACATGATTAGGACATTTAGGGTCCTCAAACCCTTTTGGTTGCTCAACATATGCCTCTTCTCTCAAGAACCCATTCAAAAAGGCACTTTTCACATCCATTTGAAACAATTTAAAGCCAAGAAAGCATGCAACACCAAGCAAAATACGAATAGATTCGAGACGTGCAACTGGGGCAAACGTCTCATCATAGTCAACACCCTCTACTTGTGTGTAGCCTTGAGCAACCAACCTAGCTTTGTTCCTAACAACTGTACCATTCTCATCAGATTTATTTTTAAAGATCCACTTGGTACCTATCACATTCATGTCTCTAGGTCTGGGAACTAGAGTCCAAACTTTGTTACGCTCAAATTGACCTAATTCTTCATGCATAGCATTGACCCAACTATCATCTAGCAAGGCCTCTTTAATATTCTTAGGTTCAATTAAAGAAACATAACACCTGTGTGATACCTCATCCCGAATCTGTCTTCGGGTTTTCATTCGATCCGAAACACTTCCAATCACCTGTTGAACTGGATGATTCAGTTTCACCCTTGCTGATGGTTTTAGTTCAGGACTTGCGGTGATAGAAGCATCAGGAGTGATGTTCCTTTGAGCACTCTTGGGACTTGAACTTACCTGTGAGGATGGTGCTGTAACTTTTTCTTGTGATTGAACCTTAGCTTCTCCTAGATTTTGTGGTTGAGTGTCCAAGATTGGAAACTCACCATTGTCATCCTCATTTGTTGCTGGAGTAGGAGAACCTGTATCATCTATAACCACATTGATAGATTCCATTATTGATGAAGTTCGCAGGTTATAGACACGAAAAGCCCTACTGTTGGTTGAATACCCTAGAAAAATACCTTCATCACTTCAGGAGTCAAATTTGCCCAAAGGCTCTCTATCTTTAAAGATGTAACACTTACTCCCAAAAGTTTTGAAGTATTTTACATTAGGTTTCAAGCCCTTCCACAATTCATATGGAGTTTGTAAAGTGCCGGGCCTTAAATACACGCGATTTATGACATACACAGCAGTATTTATGGCTTCGGCCCAAAATTTTGGAGGAAGTTTCTTACTAAGGAGCATGACCCTAGCCATTTCTTGAACAACCCTGTTCTTCCTCTCAACAACTCCATTTTGTTGTGGAGTAATGGGTGCAGAAAATTCATGCTTAATTCCATGTATATCACAAAAATCCGAAAACGAACTATTTTCAAACTCACGACCATGATCGGTTCGGATTCTTATGATTCGATCAATGGAAATACCTTGTTCATTCTGGATTTTAAAGACTAAAGCCTGGAAAGCATCAAACGTATCAGATTTTTCCTTTAAAAAATTTACCCATGAAAATCGAGTAAAATCATCAACAGTTAAAAAAATGTATCTTTTACATCCGATGCTTTCAGTGCGAGTAGGACCCATTAAATCCATGTGAACCAATTCGAGAGGACGTTTGGTTGTAAAGCTGTTCACCTTTTGATGAGGGGCACAGGTTTGCTTTCCAAGTTGACATGGTCCACACACATGGCTCAAATTCTTACCCAGTTTAGGTATTCCCCTCACAAGCTCTTTGTTGGCTATCTTAGTTAGGTCATTGAAATTCATGTAACCTAATCTTTGATGCCACAGGTCAATGTTACTAATGATGGCAGAGTGACAAGTGAGATCATTAGTAGTAACAATCCCATAGCAGTTATCAGATGTGCGAACCCCATGTAAGACAGTATTTCCCTTTTTATCCAAAATTTCACATTTATTTTTTGAAAACAATACTTCATGATGGGAATCACACATTTGACTAATGCTTAAAAGATTTGCTTTAAGACCATCAACTAGTAGAACATTATCTAGCTTGGGAAGACCAGCAACACTTATAGAGCCCTTACCAATGACTCTCGAAGTGCCGCCATCTCCAAAGGTAACAATTCCTCCTTCATATTTTTCAAGGGAGGTGAAGTAGGATTTGTTACCGGACATATGACGAGAACACCCACTATCAAGATACCACATGTGTGAATCACGTGCTTTTAGAGCAGTGTGAGCAACAAAACAAGTCAAATCCTCTTTTCTAATCCAAATCTTTTTAGTCTTGGTATTCTGCCCAGACATGTAAGGTTGTCTCCTAACCCAAAAAGTATTAGAATTTCTACCCTTTTGAGACACCTTACCAAACAGTTCAAAACAGTAAGGACGAATGTGGCCATACCTACCACAGTGATGACAAATAAAAACAGGTTTTACCTCCTTTTTGTTGATCTTACCTACTTTTGCTTGATGAAGTGAAGGATCAACCTGGTCTATCTTCAGTTTTCCTTTTGCTTGAGTCTTCAAGTTCTGAGAGGTAGAGGCCTGTCCTTTGTGAGCCGTCGCACCATAGCCTAGCCCTCTTTTGTCAGAACCCATTTGTTGAGACCCGAGTATGTCTTCTAGAGATCTGGAACCTTTGTTCCACATGGCAATTGTTGCTCTAGCAATACGAAGATCTTCATCTTTCTGACTGACTTTCTCTTCCAATGTAGCTTGTGACAACTCAAGACTTTCAAGCTTTTCTTCATATGTGGAATACACCTTCAGAAGTTCATTCCTTTCAGTTTCACAGGATAGAAGTTTTTCACATAAGTCTTGCCTGTCACTCGAGATCTTGATGACATTCTGTTTTGCTGTCAAGAGTTCTCCTTTGAGCCAGACATTCTCACTCTCACATATTTTGAGCTTGAGAGAGAGTTTGTCATTGGTTTTAGACAAATTCAGAGATTCCTCGTACAGCTTCTCGTAGGCTTGTTGTAGTTCTTCGCCATTGATCTCATCCATGTCTTCAGATGTTTCATCATCCTCTCTTTGCTCCTCATTCTCCTTGACCTCATCCAATTTAGCAACCAAGGCAGACAAGTTGCTGGATGGAGGTGGAGGTGAATCTCTTCTTTCATGGAATTGGCTCAGAATTTCCCATGCATCTTTAGCCTTTGTGTAGTGAACAACCCGTTGTTGTTCTTCATTAGAGATTGCTCCACGAATAATGATCAGGGCTCTCAGATTGCCCGGATTATCTGCACTTTCTGTATCTTCTTCAATGGCTTGCCAACCTTCTGGTTCAAAAGCTCTGAGAAACGCCCTCATTCTGATTTTCCAATACAGATAGTTAGCCCCATCAAAGGTGGGAGCATGATGCAGGTTCTGGCCACGAGCTGATTCCAAAGGCTTTGGAAGAGGTTGAGAATCCGTGGCCCAAAATGCCAAGAATGCACTATCCCCATCTTCACCGGATTCAAGTTCTTTGGGTTCTTGCTCCGACCCGCTTTCATCATCCCAAGTTACGGTGTAGACTTTCTTCCGATTCTTTTTCGAAGGGCATTCAAGAGACATATGGCCAAACCCTTGACATTCATAACACTTGACCCCTGGTCCCCTTACAATCCTTTTTTCAATAGTTTGAGCAAATTTTGGTGGAACAGTTTTGGGTTTGTCATTACTCTTATCTTTTGAAATAGGGGCTCTGAAATTCGGCTTCTTTTTCAAAAAAATTTTAAACTGTTTTGTAAGCACAGCCGTCATCTCAGACTCTAAATCAAATTCAATCTCCGGAGGTTTTGCAGTCTCATGGGCACTCGTGAAAGCCATATTTTCTTTTTGCTTTTTCTTAGAAATTTGGTGGGCTTCATAAGTCTGCAAATTTCCAACCAATTGATCGAGCTTGAGGGTATCAACATTCTGAGCCTCCTCAATGGCTATCACCTTTGGTTGGAACCTCTCGGGAAGGGACCTCAAAATTTTTCCAACAACTTTTGCTTCCGGGATTTTTTCACCGAGAGTGAAACAGGAATTCACGATATCACTGAGTTTTGCATAAAATTCATCGAACGTCTCATCGTCGCGCATAAAAAGGGTTTCAAAGGCGGACGTGAGACGTTGAAGTTTTGACCTTTTAACAGAGGTAGTACCTTCGTGAATCGTTTCAAGAATATCCCACGCCTCTTTTGCTATTTCACACGTGCAAATTCGACGGAATTCTTCAGGTGTGATAGAGCAGAAGAGGGAGTTGAGAGCTTTGCTATTCCAACTCAAATTCTGGTAATCGGTTGTGTCCCATTTATCAAGGGGTTTAGGAATATCAATCCCATCAATGGTGATTGTAGGTTCACTCCACCCAAAGATTACGGAGTGCCAAACTTTCTCATCGATGGATTTTAAAAATGCTCTCATACGAGCTTTCCAATAAGAATAGTTTGTACCGTCAAGTAATGGGGGTCTATGAGTCGAGTTACCTTCACGAATAGAATCCATGATACTAATCACACAAAATCACACTCCTATAGTTTTGAAAAAACAAAGAGTGACCTGCTCTGATACGAATTGAAAATCCTACGTGATTTGTGATTAGATCAAGATTAACTTATTCCAAATCCCAATTAATTCAAAACACTCAACCTAAAATCATCAAACACTTACGAGAGTGATTTTAGTTTGTTTATTTTTGAGAATAAACAATAAATCGACACAAACGATTTTTTACGTGGAAAAAACCACAATTGAAGAACCTTCAATTGTAATAAAAAACCACGGGCGAACCGCCACTATCAATCCACTACTGAAGAACGAAAAGATTACAAAGATACCATACAAATTACCCAACCCAGTCAATTTGTCTCTGAATCTTCTGTAACTCTTTCACCACGCCTTCGTCACGGAATTGATCCTGAAGTTGATTCCACACCACAACTTCACTTGTCGAATTAACGACTGCGTAGAATCAAACGCCTTTTGGATTCTACGCTTTAATCTTCGGAATCCACCGAAGAGAACTTACTTGAAACTTAAGAAGCAACCTCCTTGATGTATGAATCTCAATGCATAAGTTCATAACTCTCTCAAGAACATCAAGGAAAACTATGAAAAATCTCCAAAGAGAACTTTAAACACAACCCTAGTGCTTGTAGATCAGATCTAGGAAAAACTTCATCAAAAAAACATCCTTAACAGCTTTAAATAGGAATCTGGATCCGCGATCTCCGCTCGAGCTCAACACACCCCGCTCGAGCGGACTGACCAAAAACTGCGTGCGAACAAACTGAGATACGCTCGAGCGTAGGAGAATCCGCTCGAGCGTAAAATCACACCCACCAGTATTTTTTGCTTGCCCTGACAAACTACTGAGACCTGCTAATATACGCTCGAGCTCACAAGGCTCCGCTCGAGCGGACAGAACAAAAACACAAAAAATTACATTTGAATCAACACAATGTTTTGTCTCCGGATTTGACAACATAGGGACCTAACAGCTATACTAGCTATGTCACCAACAGGTTTCCTGCTAAGGGCGTCGGCCACCACATTGGCCTTTCCCGGATGATAATGCAACTCGAAGTCATAATCCTCGATGAACTCCATCCACCTCCTCTGCCTCAAGTTCAAGTCTTTCTCTGTGAACAGATATTTCAGACTCTTATGATCCGAGAATACCTTGAACCTCTCACCATAAAGATAATGCCTCCAAATCTTCAAGGCAAATATCACAGCTGCTAACTCTAAATCATGTGTAGGGTAATTCTTCTCGTGAATTTTCAACTGACGTGAGCCATAGGCAACCACTTTCCCTTCTTGCATCAACACACAACCCAGACCCTCTCGTGAGGCGTCACAATAGACTGCATAACCCAACCCTCTCTCCGGAATAATCAATACTGGAGCGGTGGTCAGTCTAACTTTCAACTCCTGGAACGACTTTTCACAAGTTTCACTCCAAGCAAATTTGACTCCCTTCCAAGTCAATCTAGTCAAAGGCGAAGCTAACCTGGCGAAATCCTTCACAAACCGGCGATAATACCCAGCTAATCCCAGAAAACTGCGTATCTCAAATACACTCTTAGGCTGTGCCCAATCTTGCACTGCCTCCGTCTTGGATGTATCAACAAACACTCCTTCCCCAGAAACTACATGGCCTAAGAACTTGACCTCTTCTAGCCAGAACTCACACTTCCCAAACTTAGCATAAAGCTTATGGGCTCTAAGTAACTCAAGCACCGCTCTCAAGTGTTCCTTGTGTTTCTCCTCAGAAGGTGAATAAATTAGGATGTCGTCCACGAAGACGACTACAAAGCGATCTAAAAATTCCCGGAATATCCGTCTCATCAAATCCATAAAAACTGCCGGTGCATTGGTGAGCCCAAATGGCATCACCAAAAACTCATAGTGGCCATACCGCGTACGGAATGTCATCTCCGGAATATCCTCCTCCCTGACTCTTAACTGATGATAACCCGATCTCAAGTCTATCTTTAAGAAACAACGGGAACCCTTCAACTGATCGAACAGATCATCTATACGAGGCATAGGGTACTTATTCTTAACCGTAGCCCGATTTAATTTCCGGTAATCTATGCAAAGTCTCAAAGCACCACCTTTCTTTTTAACAAAGAGGGTCGGTGCTCCCCATGGCGAAACACTAGGATGTATATAGCCCTTATCTAGCAACTCCTGGAGTTGGATCTTCAACTCAACTAACTCGGCTGGGGAAAAATGATAAGGTGTCATAGAAATCGGCGCCGTGCCGGGCACTAAGTCAATAGAGAACTCAATCTCTCTGTGAGGTGGCAAACCAACAAGGTCCTCGGGAAAGACATCCGAGTACTCACAAACCACCCGTGGCAACACAATCTGGGTCTCATTACACTCACTACTCAAAAAGCTAGCAAGTAGACCACTAAGCTCACTCCGCCCTCGCGAATCATACCCCGGTGGCAAAACACTACCAACCCGGTCCCCCAGAAAATGAAAACATTCCCCGCTCACGGTACAACAAGTGACCCTCTGGCAGTAGCAATCAATAACTGCCCGGTATGACGATAACCAGTCCATACCCAAAATAACATCGAAGCCCTTCATGGGCATAACCACAAAAGGAAACGGAAGTCTATGATAGTCGACCTCTATGTCACAACCCCTAACACCTTGTTTCAAGATCAACTCACCCCCAAGAGGTGACACTACACAAATAGGAGATGCTAACTGTGCTAACTCCAACTCCAAAACAGATGCAAATGCAGCAGACACAAAGGAATGAGATGCACCCGTATCAATCAAAACACTAGCAACCGAGTTACAAAACAAGAAGGTACCTCTCACAACTGATGGTGCCGGCACAAGATCCTGCGCGGTAACAGCGTACACGCGCTCAGACGACCTCTGATCAACCTGCTCACCCCTAGGAGCATAAGATTGCTGCACCGACTGGGACGATGAAGCCCCCTGATTGGCCCTCGAGGCCTGACCCGACTGTGCTGGCTGATGACTCTGAATCTGCCTCAAACCAGATGCACCAGGTGTGCCACTCAACTACGGGAAATACCTCTTCATATGCCCTGGCTGACCACACTGATAACACGAGAGTGGCTGGCCTCTACCCTGACTCTGGCTCTGAGATCGAGCCGAAGATGATGCTGCTCTCTGCACTCCTCCCCTCTGAGGACAAACTGGAGACTTGTGGCCCAGCTGGCCACACTTGAAACAGGTAATGTCTCCCTGATTGCCTTTCCCCGAACTAGCACTCGGCACAGGAAAAGTCGATCTAGAAAAGCTACCCTGAGACTGCTGAGGATTAAAACCCTTCTGTCTCCTACCATCACTCTGACCATCCTGACTTCTCTTGGAGCCCTTCTGTCCTTCCTCCTCCTCCTGCATCATGATTTCCATGTGGGCCACAGCATCAACCATACGCCCATAATCCCGAATCATAGTTCCCCCAACTCGCAGCTTGAGACCACGCCTCAACTTCTTCTCAAACTCGATACAACGGCGTTCCTCAGACGCCACTAACTCAGGTGCAAACCTGGACAAGCTAGTAAATACAGCCTCAAACTCGGCCACTGAAGAACTCGACTGCTTAAGCTGGCAGAACTGGTCTCTCAGCTTCTCCCTAACTGCTGGAGATAAGAACCTCTCCTGGAAAGCATTTACAAAAGCCTCCCATGTACCTCCTATACGACCCTTAGTGAACTTCCACCACTGACCCGCATCCCCCTTCAGCTGGAAAGATGCCAAGGTCACTTTCAACCCCTCGTCTTCGATGCCAAGCATCTCAAACGTCTTCGTTGTCTGTTCGAGCCATTCATCTGCCTTAAGCGGCTCTTTGGGATCACCCACAAATTCATCCGGGTTAGACCGGAAAAACTCCCTCTTCAGAAAGGAAGGTCCTCCATCCGCAACAACAACCCGAGCTTGATTCTCAGCTCTGAGAATGCCTACTGACTCCCTAAATGCCCCTGCTATTTCTCGGGCTAAAGCGCCCATAGCCTGCTGGCCTACTGGCTCGGCCTCATTGGCCTGGCCAACTCCCTCCTGTACTATCGGAATCTCCTCTGGCACAGGCACCTCCTGCCTACCCGGCCTACCACGCCTACCGCGTCCTCGTCCTCGTCCTGACATCCTAATAAAGGAAACAAAGACGTTAGCACATTAATAAATGTACCGAAGCTAAACACTCGCGTCCTAATACATTGGACAACAATAATTCATTCCACATAAGCACATAATCACATAAGCACCTACGAACTTCATTCCCGGATGATGATAGTTCCGAAGCGTTACTATAGTTCCGGTTGGAAGCAGCATTGATCAAGTGCCTTTCCAACAAGACTACTAGAAACTCAAGGGTCCAATCAACATCCTAGGAACTACATTCAATACCCACATAGTCACATAAATATGTTATCACGTAAGCATATAACATTACACTAAGTCTCTATCAAACGAGACGAACCCATTGTGATACTAATCACTTCCCAAGTACCCAAAGTATTCAAACCCGGTACGCTCTGATACCAAGTTGTAACGCCCTCAAAATTAACACATTATATATATATATCATTGACATGCAATATTTAAAGAAAACAATTCATTCATCAGAGTACTACTAAATAAAAGCGTTACATGTAACATCAAATGAAATGCCCTACGGGCTAACATCTTTCCAAGCCAACACTTGGACACAGAATATGAGTTCTAACTCAAATACAAATAAAGCCCTAGGCTTGAATGTTTACATGTAATATCAAATAAATAAATAACAACTAAACTAAACTGAGTCTTCAACACCAATTCCTTCCAAGCTAAGCCCTTGGAGGTAGCTTATCACCTGAACCTGAAAATGATGTTCCCATAAAGGGTGAGCCACAGCCCAGTAGAAAAATACTAAACCAAATATAAGCATTGGATAAAGCTATAGCATTCAATAGATGGTTAACCAAGATAATCAATTATAACTCGATACTGTCTCATGACACTAATGTCTATGACATGTTTCAATTCCCATTATTATCAATATGGCTCAGAACCTGGCCAAACTTACAACAGTGAACTATATATCACATTCACTTTACTTCCAATATCAACAACACGGATGAGACTCAGGCTCATATCAAAACACTTCGTACTTCTCATTTCATACACATTTTAGTGCTGTATCAATAACATGTAAAAACACTTCAATGTAATAAGCACACATAATAGTGATGCTAATGGAGTCCATCCCCTATCTCCTCCCAAACAAAAATCCGGTTTAGAGGTCCATCCCCTATCTTTCCCTAAACCGTGGAGTACATCCCCTATCTCCTCCCAAACAATATGCATATGCAATGCTCAATCAATACATGTATTTTCTGTATTAATTCAATAGTCTAAATTTATGACTTAAACAAATTGATTAGTTTCAATTTTCCCTAATCCACATGCAATGTCTACAACAAACACGACTATCCTCCACCGATAGCCCAAAACAGTTATTTCTAGACTGGAAATAAATATATCAACAATTCAATAGGCGAGTGGTTTTAATTATCCAACTACACCATTTGATCAATGAATTCCACAATTTCATGCATTTAACCAATTTCCCCAATTTCCTTAAATTAATTATACAAATTAATTTATTAATACAACTAGGGTTTTTCCCAAAATTACCAAAGTACTCCCAACATATCAAAATACCAAAACTTAGAACAAAACTTATAGGATGGAGTAGGAAATCCCTACCTCGAAGAAAATAACCCGAATGGAGAAGACGGAGATGAAGACCCAAATTCCAATGTGCTCCAAACCACCAAATGTTCAGATTAAATGGAAGCCCTCGACTCACTCTATCTTTTTTAACAAAGAACTTAGGGTAGAAATACACTCTAAGTAGATCAAACCTAAGACAGAAGGTGTGCAGGGAGAGGGAGAAGACGGTTCTAGGGTTTTAGAATCAAAAGGGAGATGAAAAATGATCCAGAAAGTCGGGTCTCGGATTTATGTAGTCGACTCCCCGCTCGAGCGTGAAAATCCCCGCTCGAGCGTCAGACACAGACTCACGCTCGAGCGTGAAAAGAGCCGCTCGAGCGTCGATTGCACACTTCCAGAAGTTTTGCAGGCGATGGTACCCGCTCGAGCGCCAAACTCTCCGCTCGAGCGGAGGGACTGCAGAGTAAAGTACTGGGAGATGGAAAAACACGCTCGAGCGTCAAAACTCCCGCTTGAGCATATAAGAAACAACGAAGAGCCCGCTCGAGCGTTAAAACTTCCGCTCGAGCGTGAAGGCCAAAATTTGGGCATCACCTTTTGGTTTCAAAGTGCAACCAACCTGTTTCAAACCTGCCCATCACAACCTAAGACCCTAATACAAAGAGTAAAGGCTAGAAGTGATAATGATACAAAAACAAGTCCACGGAACCAAGTCCAGAATACAGTATACAAAGGAAGGAAAAACCGGGATCGCTATAGGTAAATAGGGAGGAAATTTGCGAACAAATCACTCAAAAGCTTGCAAAATGCTTAGGTAACCAAACTTCAAAAAACATACTCAATAACATAACTTTTGTTCACACAATTCAAACAATTTATAAAGAATAAAATAGATAATGATAATTTTATATTGTCTCATATAGGAATAAGAACACCATATACTGACATACTAACAAAATTGTCACTGATTACCTCATACATTTATAATTTTTCAATATT
The DNA here is from genome assembly GCF_055761805.1 of Camellia sinensis. Lineage (NCBI taxonomy): Eukaryota > Viridiplantae > Streptophyta > Magnoliopsida > Ericales > Theaceae > Camellia > Camellia sinensis. The sequence continues at coordinate 25,348,090 of NC_138966.1, forward strand.
TCATTCATCTAGGGGACTCAACTATAGGAAACAACAGGGGAAATAAACATTTATGAGAAATTGATACGAAAGAAAGATGACTCCCAAGCCCAAAAAACACATTCACTAAGAGTGAAACCTCAAAGAACACATAAACTGCCTCAAAAAAGTAAACAAGAAGAGAAGCGTGAAGAATATAAGCAAAGTTTTAGCAAGAAGAGAAGCAAAGATTTCATGAAGAAGAGAAGCAAAGAAAGAGAGAAGCATAAAGAAGGAAGACGCAAAAAGTCCAACAATTCCACAAAATAAAACAGATGCAAGAAATATGGTTAACTTTCAGCAATCCCAGCAAAATAATCTCTTCAACGTGTATGTCAATAACTACATCTTTTAGAAATTGGACGAGGCTTTTGAAATTGTACAAATACTTGAACTAGAAAAGGCATCCATTCAAAATGAAAATGACGAGCTAAAACAGAGAATGAAAGAAGAGATGAACAGAAGAAAGATAGAAATTCGAAAGAAGGATGACCAAACACAACAGCTAAATGAATGGATTAGAATCCTTGTTGAAATAAATAGTTTCCTTGAGAGTCAAGAAGAAAATGACCAAGATGTAGTTGAAAATCAATGTTCTTCTACACAACAATCTCCTTTCGTGCCTTCAATGATAAAAAGAATCAAAATCAAGGAGACAAGGAAAGAAAATAAGGAACCTAATGTCACATAGATAGAGAAAGAAAGAAATGAGAATGAAAAAAAGGCTGACATTGTCCACCCAACAGAGATCAACTAAAGATGCAACAAATCAACCTCCAGCAACAGAACTGAAAACTTCATATCCAGTGCTTGACAAACTTTCAAAGAGATCAAGGATAAACTCATAGCACTTTGGGTGACAAAAACCAATAGGTAACAACCTCTCTATACTCTTGTTTTTCATTACTCCTCACCATGTAACAATTATTGAATAAATTTTCAATAATGATTATTAAACTATTGCATGCAATAAAAATTCTTTTGACATTTTTAGTGGTTTAATTTCCAAAGGAAAAGCAGTAGGCAACTATCAGTACTTGGATGACATCAATAGAATAGTAAAATTTGAAGAACTTTTTGAAAATGTAAGTTCAAATCCCTATTTGTGCATGTTTCATGGCATCTATTTTATCATCAACTGTAATACGTGATAATAATATTTACACTAATCAATAATATAAATCTTCACATTAGCATTTTTTGTTTTTGCTTTTAAAACATATAATAAATGCTTATGCTGAAATCTTGATCAAAGAGGAACAAATAAAACCAAAGTTTACTATTGTCTCGCAAGCAGGAAAGTCATACATATTCAATACAACTTGCCATGTAAGTAACATTTTTCTTACTAATTTGTTTATATATTGTTTAAATTTATCAATCAAACTTGCAAAAAACAACACTTATTCACAAGAAAAGTTGAAAAGAAAATTAACAGAATGCTGAATAAGATACCTTATTTTCCCAATTTTTAAGATAAATCATTGGACATTGTTAGTGCTAAACATTGAAAACCTCATGGAAATTCTACAATTCGATGAAACCAAGGACAAAAGGTGATGAGCACTTAAATGCAACAAACGAAGTGGTACGAAATTTTATTCTTTTAAGAAAATTTCTAAAATAACAATTAACTACATATTTATTTTGTAGAGAAAGATTGTTGACAAATACCTTCATGATCACATTGAACCAAAAAAATTTCAAGAAGTAACAAAAAATGTTATCAACTATCCCCGACAAGCTGATTCATAAGTTTCTCAAAACCACAACACATTATATCAAATACAATAAAAAAAATACTAAAAACTTACTTTGTTCTTCCAATCTTATTTGCAGACTTGATTGTGGTGTCATTCTTTGCTACATCATGAAAGAGTATGTCTCTAATAATGACATCCTGCCTACACTAACCAAGAAACAGTGCAACCCACTGAGAGCTGACATCATAAACACTTTATTGATTGAGCAACATAGAGAGGAACAACAAATAATTGAATGAAATGCCTATCTGGGGCACCTACCACACATCCAGCCTCGAGACTCCAGCCGAACTTTGACCCACTTCCACCAGCTGAAGATTCGCATGGTCCGGATCCCCGAGACAGGTTGGCTCAAGCTCGAGATTTCACACCTCTGGTGCAGCCTAATGAGGGCCTTTATTCCCTTGATATTAATAAGCCCAACCCGACCTCATTAAAAATTGCTATACTTGAGAAGCAATTCAAAAAGGCACAGGGCCTTAACTCCATTACCAACATTGAGGATGGGTACACTGAGGCTACCGTACGACTCCCAGATAGATTCAAAATACCACATATTAATCGTTTCGATGGGTCTGGAGATCTTATGGTACATATCTGGCTTTTCTTGGACGTCCTGAAACCGATCGGTTTGACTAAGCCGCAGAAACTCTCTTTGTATGGAAGAACCCTGTCGGGCATAGCAGCCACTTGGTACGCCAAGTTGGAGGAGGAGCAATACTTGAAGACATAGACTTTTGGAGTATAGTGGAGAATGACAACATGAAGTAGGAAAATTTGGTAACACACTACAGGAAATTACACTTTCGGCGATTGAAAATGCCAATTAAAAAAAATTTAGTCGCCAAAGTACGCACATTAGCTACTAAAAATAATTTGGTCGGCAAAGATTCAATCTTCAACTACAAAAAATATTTGGTCGGCAAAGATACACTCTTTAGCTACTAAAAATAAGTTTCGTTGGTAGTTAGTTTCCTTTTGGTGACTAATTAGGTTTTAGTCGGTAAAAAATCTTTTTTGGGCGACTAAAAAATAATTTGGTCGCTAATTGAATAATATTTAGCTATTAAAAATTAATTTTATCGGTATTTATTTCACATTTGGCTACTACTTGTGTTTTAGTCATGGAAAATAAGGTTTTGGCAACTAAACTATTAATTTGGTTCCTATATGTACAATATTTAGCTATTAAAAATAATTTAGTCAGTATTTATTTCACTTTTATCGACTAAAATTTAGTAGCCAATTGTGATGAAAAGGTTTGGAGGTAGAATTAAAAGTTTCGGAGGGAGAGGATTACAAATTTTGAGTTATTCCAAATAAATTAGTGACTAAAATTTTTTGTTTGTCAGGAAAAATTTGGGTTTTTTTCTTATCAGCAACTAATATCAAATCGTCGGGAAAAAGAAACCAAGGGAAACAAATAATACAAGTCCATGACCCTCCCTCTCTCACTCACGCCTCTATGACTCTATTTCTCAATCACGCCTCTACCCTCCTCTCTATTGCTTTGTCTCCATCACAATCATCGCAAGGGTTGCTGGAGCATCATCGCTTTGTCTTCTAGGTATGTCCTCTCTCTCTCTCTCTCTCTCTCTATCCCGATTTCTCTTTGTCTCCTTCTCGATTTACCTCTCTCTCTCTCTCTCTCTCCATGTTTACACACACACATACATATACATATATATACACACACATATATCATATATATAGAACTTCAATGCTTTATATAATTGATTATACACTGGTAATGTCATCCCAAGATGTATATAAGTCGTTTACATTGATTAGGTGATAGTTGCTTGGGGTGAGATGTTATTGAAATTAGAGCAATGTTAGAGTTATTGTTGCTGAATTAGGGCAATGCTGAAATTAGGACAATGCTACATTTCTATATAACTTCTTCCATATTATGTAATTAAAAATGGTTTGTTGTTTTAAATTAAAGACAAAAAACAAACAACAAAGGGGCATGGATTTATCGCATGCATGGCTGCTGGCAATGATGTTATTGTATTGGGAACTAGTAAATGGTGGATCATTAGACATGATTTCGGAGTTGGAGATTCTTATGGTATGCTTTTATACTCATTTACTTTACTGGATTCTTCCTTATCAATTCTCTTTTGTTATTCAATTGTAAAAATCATTAGAGATGGGACCTATTAAAAATGACACGTGATATCATATGATTGTATACAAATTCTACCTTATGCACATAGTTGTCATATTATAAATTACAGATCTGATTTGCCAATGTAACTCATAGGTTAACAATCAACCATGACATGCTATGCTAGAAATTGTAGTATCATGTCTTCTCCCAAGTTCAGCTAGTACTATTTACTTAACCAAAATTTTCATAGATGGAAATGGGATGCTATCGTACTGATGGATTCAGTGCGCGGTTCAATTTTAGGGATAATATTTGTAAATGGAACTCTTTGCACCATTGTTTCATTCCCGTTAATTGGGTAAAACTAGTGATGATTTTTGAGGTGGCATGTTATGCCCTAAATTTCTTTAATATATCTTATTCTATAATACATACCATTTGTTAATTCCTCTTGATTTTATTGTCATTACATGTTGGGATTGCCATAATCACATGCAACATTGCAATTTATGCGGTCACTTTGTGCAACTGTTGGGATCTAGATCTAGGGCTGCATCCAACACTTAACTTATATTTTCTTGATCATTTCACTCATAAATATTGATCTCTCAAATAGACTAAGTTTAGATGATAGGAATCTTTAAACTAAATGTCTTTTTTCCACTATCTTAAATAAAATATTGATTTCATTTTCATCTTGTCTGTTTCCATTTCTTTTCATTTTGCTGCACAAATCCTTCACTCCAAGCATAAGCTATGTATGGTAAACCACTAACTTTTAGATTACATATTGTTGTCATTAAAAAAATCTTGGATTGAATTAATGACGTGATTGTTTTCTTTCCCATTTTTAATCAAACATTATTCTTGTATGTCAACTCATAGATGTGGATTGAGATATAAATCTATGATCGATTTTTATGTTCCCATAAGAACTGATCTTCAAAAGTACACTTACACACTTCATGCACTAGTGTCCATGAAGTTTCGGTCCCTTCTAAGTTTTTTTTGATTAACCTCAAACTTAGTTCTTACTAAACATATAAAAAACAAACAAGTTATTTTCTCTAATAATTTAAGGTCTTAAATGAGATGTTGGTTAATAATTGACCATTTTATCAAAATAGATAATGTTTTGTGTGTTCAAATTACTTACAATAATTGCACGTAGGTTAAAAAAGGTGTTCGGGGGGCGAAAATGCAAAACAGCCTCGCAATCACTGTTGTGACATAACGAGAAGCTTCCCAGTGCCAAATGTGACCAATAGGGATAAATGGTATGTAAATAGGACACGTAGGTTGGGAGTTAGAGTTGAAAATGTCATAAACTTAGTCCAAAAAAGGCGTTCGGAGGGTGAAAATGAAAAATAGCCCCCCAACCACTGTTGTGACATAACGGGAAGCTTCCCGGTACCAAATGTGACCTGTAGAGATAGATGGTACGTAAATAGGACACGTAGGTTGGGAGTTAGAGTTGAAAATGTCATAAACTTAGTCAAAAAAAGGCGTTCGGGGGGCGAAAATACAAAACAGCCCCCCAATCACTATTGTGACATAACAAGAGACTTCCTGGTGCCAAACATGACTTGTAGGGACAGAAGGTACATAAATAGGAAACGCAAAGGTTGGGAGTTAGTGTTGAAAATGTCATAAACTTAGATGAAAAAAGGCGTTCGGGGGGCAAAAATGCAAAACAGCCCCCCAACCACTGTTGTGACATAAAAGAAAGCTTCCATGTGCCAAATGTGACTTATAGGGATAGACAATACATAAACAGGACAAGTAGGTTGGGAGTTAGAGTTGAAAATGTCATAAACTTAGTCGAAAAAAGGCGTTCGGGGGGCGAAAATGTAAAATAGCCCCCCAACCACTGTTGTGACATAACGGGAAGCTTTCCGATGCCAAATGTGACATGTAAGGACAGACAGTATGTAAATAGGACATGTAGGTTGGGAGTTAGAGTTGAAAATACCATAAACTTAGTCAAAAATGGCGTTTTAGTTGCCAAAAATGGAAAAATACTTATAATTATGTAGAATGATTATTTGTAAAATATTACTGGTTGCCTAACATATGCATTCGAGTTTTACATATTTTTATTTCATATATATTCAAGTATGCAAAACTAATGATTAATTTGAAAAGATTAATTATGTTCGAGTTTTATATGGTTTTTTTTAATAATTTAAATATGCCAAGATTTAGTCAATACTAATGATTAATTTTATTTTTGCAAATGGTTTTTGATGTAGAATTGTGGATATGACCATTTTTGACAAGTACGGAAGAGCATTGTTTTTATACCTCCATCTTTATAATGGCTCGTACAAATTACTTTTTTGGCATTGTAGCATTGGACGTGGTACAAATTAGTTTTTGGAGCGGTATAGATTATATTTTTGGTGTGGTACAGATTTCTTTTTGGATATTAAATTTGGTTAATCCCTTGTTATGTATGGAACTAAAATTTTGAGGTTGGATTATACTTGGTTCGTATGGAATTTGTATTACATTTAGAATTTGACATTCAATATGAATTTTTTGAATGGTTGGAAGTGAAATGTGTGCATGTTGTCAAATGGTTGATAATATAATCAGTATTGATGGATTATATCTTTTATATAGGGTACAAGTTGCACTAATAATGGATACAGGTGGTTGAGAAATTAAATAAATTCTAAAAAATTTATATAGTATTTGGCAACTAAATGTGTTGGTAACCAAAAATGCTAGCAAAGGTTTTACTGCTTAATTATTTAGTAGTAAAAAAGAACAAATGGCTTTTGGCAACCAAACAGTTAGTAGCCAAAACAAATCAAAATGAGGGAAGAAACTATTGTCGACTAAATATTTTAGTCGCAAAAAACATGTCATCCTTTGGCGACTAAAATTTTTGGTCGTAAAAAAAAATGAAATGAAAATTAAAAGGCTTTTGACGACTAAAATGTGTAATCGGTAAAAGTAACAACAACTAAACTATTTGGTTGCTAAATGTATTATTATATTACCGACTAAAATGTGTAGTCACAAAATGTATTATTATCTGTGACAAAATTTATATTGGTGACTAAAAATTTAGTTTCTAATAGTTGAATTCAATTTTATGTGAGAACTTTTGGCGACTAATATTTTAGTCGCCAAAAGGTGACCTTTGGCAACTAACCAAAGTATAGTAGCCTAAATGTTTACATTACCGACCAAAAATAGTTTAGTCGCCAATACTATCGTCGACAGGGTATACCCGAGAACCTTGGCAACATAAAAATTTAGTCGCTATTAAGTTTGGGCGACCAAACATGGGGATTTTGGTGACTAATATTTTAGTCGCCAAATGTGTCATTTCTTGTAGTAACAATTATTTTGTAAACAGAAGATAACTTGAAGTAGAAACTGTTAGCATTTGTGCCCTAAAAAACCAATTTTATTGACTGATTAAATAAATTGCTTGGCATTTTATTTTTGCAGTTTGTGTATTATTATTTTAGGTAATGTTACATTTAATGTTACATATGATATGAACATAAGGTCCCTTGGGTAACATTGTAAAAAAATATGCTAATGGTTAATGAATCAAAAGCTGGGAGTTATGATATTTCGGTGCCTTGTAGACCAAATTAATGTTCTAAGCTATGGGTGTTGATTAGGCGTCACGCTACTATGGCCTACACCTGTTTTACTGCTATATGATAGAATGATTAACTCAATCATTGAGGTAGTGATCTTAGGCAAATAGGTGAGTGCCATGCAATAAGTACATGCACTGAACATGATCAGTTTTGAAAACACCTATAGAATGATCACTGTCAGTTTAAAAGGTAATTCTATTACAATGCACTTATTTTCCTTTGACCTGTGAGGCTTGTATAAATTAAGTAACTATTCATTTAACTTTGATATTGTCAATCGGTGATGCTGAACCAAAGGCTATACACGAACATGTTGGGCTATGTGAGTGGTAATTGATTTATATATGTGCTTAACATGGAATCCACCATTCTCAAAGTAAGAAAGTATATTCAAGCAATTTTTCTTATTAACATTGGACCAAAAGAAAACTGGCCGGTAACTTTTTCATAAAAATATTTTTATACATATATAATTACAAAAGTACTATTTTTGAAAAATGCTTTTGGGATCCAATTACAAGAAGGAAAAATTTAGAATTCAATTACATGAGTTAGGGCTTTTGATACTAATAAATTTGTCCATACCTAATAGCTCATGTGGAATATAGTTTGGTGGAAGGAAGTTTGTGACTAATTGTAAGAAAGTGCCTCACTTGCAATTCTCTACTTTTAGGGGTTTAATTGTAATGTGTTGATAGACATTCTATATTATCTATTTAAAAGATAATTAATGAAAAATTAGATAAGTTGTATCCTGCATATTTAAGATAAAAGATGCATCTTTTATTTTATCCGCACAACTAAAAGATAGAGATCCCTAAGGATCCCACCTACATGCAAACTCTATCATGTGTTGTATATATATATATATATATATATCAGATGTATTTGACACAAAAATTGGCCATCAAAATTTTTAAGGTCTATAGAAAATATATACACAAAAATAAATCAAAGAGGGTGCAAGGTGAATCACTTTGGAAGCGAGACACTTGGATCACTTGGTGAGGTATTATCAACAACACACTTGGATTGAGGTATTTTAGATTGTGTAATCAGGTGGTATTTCTTTGAAAAATTGTTTTTCAAAATAAATTATTTTTCTACAAACTTTCATTAGTATCAGAGTCGCGCCACTTTGATTGCATGAATCTATATTTTGTTTTTCATATTTTGATATTCAATGTTGTCTTGTGTAATAGATAATTATATAACTTATGAATATATAATCTACATTTTTCTTGTATGAATCAAAAAAAAAAAGGACAGAAACAGTGAAGAGAGGGAAAAAAAAATCGGTTACGGTTTTCAATAAGAACCTTATGATAGGTAGCCAAAAAAAAGGGGGGGTTGGTTTCACAATTTTGATTCAACAGGCGCAATAAAAAAAATTAAAAAAAGGAAGGTTACTGTTTAATCGATGATAAAGGTGCACCCCAGCTTTTATTTTTATTGGTGGCCTAAGGCAAACTTTCACATGGAATTATTATTTTATTATTTATTTATTTATTTAGTTTTAGCTTACTATTGATGTCATGACCCGAACCCGCCCATATGGATTAAGGTCATAACCGGCCAGTAATCATGAGATTACCTACGGCCTCAAACAAAATCAGATATATTTTATAACAATAATGGGACCAAACGGAAGAAGACTTAAAAATTTTGTCCAATGAGTCGTGCTTATATGGCCTAGTGAAATTATTCCAAAAACACATCATAATAACTCACACACATAGACAGAATTAACCTCTTGTATATCCAGGAACTTCAAACATGTAGTCATCCAAACAAAAGTTTGTGTACATAGGTGATACAACATATTCACCAAGATAACAAAAGAGTAAACAAAAGGTCAAAAGAACAAAAACAAAGTCTCGTGCGTGAGACATTCGGGCTGACTCCTCAAAACTGACTTCCTCTCACATTCTTCACTGAGGCTGGGTTTGGATATCTCTTTGCTCACCTACATGCACATAAATGAGAGTGAGCGAAAGCCTAGTGAATAATATCAAAATAAAAAAATCACATAAATGAAATTCGTAATGGACATATCAGGCGGCCTTAGGCCCATTCATGTTTCTATCTAGTACATTAAACAGCCTCAGGCCCAAACAGATCAAAGAGCCTTGGGCCCAATTCATTCTTATCAAACGACCTCGGGCCCAATTTATTCATGTCAAACGGCCTTTGGCTCAATCATTTATGTCAGACGGCCTTTGGCCTAATCATTTACGTTAAACTGCCTTTGGCCTAATCATTTATGTCAAACAGCCTTTGGCCCAATCGTTTATGTCAAACGGCCTTTGGCCTAATCGTTTATGTCAAACGGCCTTTGGCCAAATCATTTATGTCTATGCACGTTTCATACTTGAAATCATAATCATATCTTATTCCAACGACCTTATTCAATCTTTGGCATAACGAACATTCATTCGTTCACAATTCAAAGTGGCAATTTCATAAAACTTATTCAAAGATAGGTATTTAGAAGGTAGCATACTTCAAAACATCCTTACTAAGATATTACTCATAGTGTTCTGCTGATGGATTTGCCCTTACGCTCGACCCTACACATTTCATAACACATTGGGTCACAAGCGATTCAATCCATTCTTAATTTATTTATTTCTCTTAGGCCTCTTTCTTATCATTTTAGTTCATTTACAATGCTCAATGCATGCCTGAGAGTTCTTAGAAGTTAAAGAGAACGGAAAACGAAACACACAACAACTTTTCAGAATTTTGGAAACAAGGTTCTTCGCTCGAACGGACCCCTTTGGTCTGCAAAAGTACTGGTTGCTTGCAATTTACGCTCGAGCGAGACTTTTGACGTTCGAGCGAGGAGTCTTGCAAAACAGGGTACGCTCGAGCGCAGCTTTGGCCGCTTGAGTCACCGTGTAATCTCTATAATACTTCTGGGAGCTTGATTTCTACGCTCGAGCAGCATTTTTCCCGCTTGAGCAAACAAGTCGAATTCTGGGTTTTCCAAAACTCTGTTTGAAGTTCAAAACACACTCCCAAAGGCCCAAAGCTTGCAATTCTATACCAAAATACGGAAAAACATTGTCTAGCATGCAAACATGGGTAATTTGAAACCAATTGTCTAAAAATCATGATCCATATTTCAAATCATCACACACTCTTTTGTAATTTCAAAACTTATGCAATTAAGCCTCCAGTCTTCATGAATCATATACGCATGTAAAATATTTCCTCCAATTCCACTTCAAATGATACAAATGATGCTCAAAGTCATAAGGCTCAACAAAACTATACTTGCATGAGTAATTTGACACTCAATTTTACATATTCAACATGCCAGAAGCTCAAGTAAATTAGTTTGCTAATTTATGGAGATAAATTAGTTATAATGTTATTGGTACCACATTTTAACGATTAAGTGTTAAATAGGATTATTTTAAGAAATAATGCCTATGGCCCTCCATTGTTGGCGTAACGCCCACAAAATAATAACATTAAACCCATCAATATAAACATACATTTGTATACAAACGATCCACATTCTTCGATTCATCAGAGTACTTCATTACAAAAGTATTACATGTTAACAACAAAAGCAAATGCCCTAAGGGCTTACAGCTTTCCAAGTTAACACTTGGTCACAAAAAGGGAAAAGTACTAACTCAATACATATTAAGCCCTTGGCTTGAATTTACATGTAATACATCAAAATAAATAAAAGAGGAGTCTTCAACTCTCATCATCATCCAAGCTATGTCCTTGGAGGTGGCATACTACCTGCACCTGAAAATAATATCCCATAAAGGATGAGCCAATACCCAGTAGAGATATGCTAAACACAATATGAGCAATGACTAAGACATTAGCAATTGATAAGTGTTCAATTTTCATGAACCAATCCATAATCCCTTTCCATTCCATGACCACTATGTTCATGTTTCATTTCAGTTTTCATTTCTTGCCAATTCCACAATTTACATCAATGGCTCAGAACCTGGCTAACCACTTATATGAAACAATGATTCATATTAAACATTTTCCATTTGTACAGTAGATAAACATATTAGTTGTATCAACATCTCAATAGATAAGCATACAAGCTGTATCCACATTTCAACAGATATGCATATTAGCTATATCAATACTTCCAATGATAAGCATATGAGTTGTATCAACACTTCCAATGATAAGCATATGAGCTGTATCAGTGGAGTCCATCCCCTATCTCCTCCCAAACAACATCCGGTTTAGAGGTCCATCCCCTATCTTCCCCTAAACCGTGGAGTACATCCCTTATCTCCTCCCACACACACAACTTATATATACACAAAGGTCATATACGCAATCAATCAATACATAACGTTAATGTATTCTATCAACCGTCATACTCTATGACATATCCAATTGATTAGTTTTAGTTTGCTTAATCATCATGCATTGTCTACAACAATCAAAACTACCTTCCACCGGTAGCCCAAGCAATCATTTCTAAACAGATAATAAAAGCTCCAACAGATAAAATATCAATGTTTTCAAAAGCGAGCGATTTATAAATCCAACTCCATCATTTCACAACATAATGAACCAATTTCATTATTTCCAACTCAATTCCATAAGTTCACAATTTTTCCAAATTAATTATACCAATTAATTTTAAACAAAAAATTAGGGCTTTCACCCCCAACTCTAGATATTAACCCGAAGGTTCCAATATCACCAACCAATAACTATATCATCACTTTGAAACCCAAGATACAAGTTATGAACCCAAAATCACAAAACCCTTTTTACACATTTTGAAACCCTAAGTCCCAAAATTTCCCAAGTTCAACACTCTATCAAAACAACTAAAAATTTAGGTCAAAGACCATAAGAGTGAGTAGAAACCCCTACCTCAAAGATGACACCCAACGAAGATGATGATGAAAAAGAACTTGCTCCAAACCACGAGTTTCTCGGATCAAAAGATAGCCCTCGACGATCAACAACTCTTTTGTAAAGGCCAAAGGTGAGGAAAGCACCCTAGCTAGATCAATACTTAGAGAGAAGGGTAGGTTTTAGAGAGAGAGTCTCTCAAATGGCTTTTTCGGAAAAGTAAGAGAGAGAAAGGATGAAAAAAAGTGATTTAAAACTGCCTCACAACCAACTGATATACGACATTCCCGCTCGAGCGGAAAACACAACGCTCGAGCGTCAAGAACAAAAACTAGGTCCGCTCGAGCGCAAAAGGACCCGCTCGAGCGCCAAGACACAAGAATAAAGCACATCCGCTCAAGCGCGAAAACCAGTCCGCTCGAGCGTAGATTTCCCCCTCCCAGAACTTATACCCAGAAAGTACTACCCGCTCGAGCGTCAATGGACCCGCTCGAGCGACACCGCTCGAGCGTAAAGAAACCCGCTCGAGTGTAGAAATCACACCTGCAGAAGTTTTGCAGGAACACGAAATACTGGAGCTGTGCAATCCCCGCTCGAGCGCAAGAAAACCCACTTGAGCGGACCGTCTAAAAACAAGGCAACAAGGAATTGAAACCAAGGCCTAACCAACCTGTAACAGCCCCGCCCAAAACATCCTAAAACTCAATCAAGTGGAATTAAAGGACGACAACAAGATAGATACAACTACCAACTTCACGGAACCGAGTCCGGAATACAACAGAACAGTAAAGGGGCAACCGGGATCGCTATAACCTCCCCCCCTTAAAGAATTTCGTCCCCGAAATTAAACACAAGTTTTTCAAAAACAGGTTTTCTCCATTCTTAACAATATTTCGACATAATATTAAACATTTCGACCCATTACCGGTCAATTCCATCTCTTTTTCAGAGGCATTTCACAACATATATTACAAGTGCATTATCAACACGCAATTTTCTTCCATTTCCAACCATTTCCGACATACATGGTTCGCAGTTCATATCATAATCAATATACATGATACAATTCCAATTCTACAATATAGCCAACATATGCAATATCATAATCAACTCCCGTATCAAGGTAAGTTCTACAACATACTTCCATTAAACCAAAACATTACCAATGTTTTACAACTTAAGACATATATAAAGCTCTTAAGTCCAACAACATTACAAAAACTAAATACAAGATTACTCATCAATAAACAAGTCCGGATATTTCTCGCGGACCTCCAACTCACGTTCCCAAGTGGCTTCCTCCACTCCATGATGCTTCCACAAAACCTTCACCAAAGGAGTGGTCTTGCCACGCAGGACTTGACCCGCCTATCCAAGACCCGAACCGGCCTCTCCTCATACGAGGCATCCTCATCTACCTCCAAGTCGGTCTAGTCCAACACATGGGATGGATCCGACTCATACTTCCGAAGCATACTCACATGAAACACGTCATGCACTCCGGACAACTGCGGCAGTAAAGCTAAACGATAAGCAACCTCGCCAATCCTCTCAAGGATCTCAAAGGGACCAATAAACCGAGGGGATAACTTCCCACTCTTCCCAAACCTCATCAAACCCCGCTTAGGTGATATTTTCAAGAAGACATGATCACCTACCTTAAACGCCAAAGGCCTCCTCCTTCGGTCGGCATAACTCTTTTGGCGACTCTGGGCTGTAACCAGCCTCCTACGGATAAGCTCAACCTTCTACGTCGTCTCCCTAACCAACTCCGGATCCAACAAAGGTGCATCACCCACCTCGGCCCAACACACTGGAGACCTACACGGTCGGCCATACAAGGCCTCAAACGGTGCCATACCGATGCTAGACTGAAAGCTGTTGTTGTAGGCAAACTCTACCAATGGCAAGTGCCTCTCCCACGTCCCACCGAAGTCTAGGATACAACCTCGAAGCATATCCTCAAGGATCTGAATAGTACGCTCGGACTGCCCGTCAGTCTGAGGGTGATAAGCCGTACTAAAGGTCAACTTAGTGCCCAAGGCACCCTACAAACTCTGCCACAACCTAGCAGTAAAACGAGGATCTCTATCTGAGACGATCGTCACTGGGACCCCGTGCAATCTCACTATGTCCCGAATATACAAGTCGGCGAGATGATCTACCGAATCTCTCACGCGCATAGGAATGAAGTGCGCTGACTTATTCAACCGGTCTACAACCACCCAAATGGCATCACTACCCCGCCGAGTCCTTGGAAGGCCAACAACGAAGTCTATAGTGACATGCTCCCATTTCCACTCGGCAATAGGTAAGGGTTGCAACAAACCCGCTAGCCTCTGATGCTTGGCCTTCACTTGCTGGCAAGTAAGGCACTTTGACACGAAAACAGCCACATCTCTCTTCATACCCCGCCACCAAAACTGGCGACCCAAATCCCGATACATCTTCGTGCCTCCCGGATGCACCGCAAGGTGTGAATGGTGGAACTCTCGGAGTACTTCCTCTCGGCAAGACTCCGACACAAACAAACGGTCTCGGTATCTCACACTTAAGTCAGGATACACCGTCAAACCCTTCTCAACCTTCCCACTGGAGATCTTCTCTCGGAGGGATTCTACCTCAAGGTCACCTTTCTGTGCCTCTGACACTCGAGTCATAAGTGTAGGTTGCACAACAACAGAAAATAAGGCCGCAGCCTCAACAGATTCGCCCAGAAGCAAATCAAACTCGCCAAGCACACCCAACATCTCCCATTCCCGGATGGCTATACAAGCTACATCACTAATGGATTTCCTACTAAGGGCATTGGCCATAACATTGGCCTTTCCCGGGTGATAGTGCAACTCAAAATCATAGTCCTCCATGAACTCCATCCACCTTCTCTGCCTCAAATTCAAGTCCCTCTGTGTAAACAGGTACTTCAAACTCTTGTGGTCCGAGAATACCTCGAACCTCTCACCATAAAGGTAGTGCCTCCAAATCTTCAAGGCAAAGATTACTGCTGCTAACTCTAGGTCGTGAGTAGGGTAGTTCTTCTTGTGTATTTTCAACTGACGTGAGCTATAGGCAACTACTTACCCCTCTTGCATCAATACACAACCCAAACCCTCTCGTGAGGCATCACAATAGACTGCATAACCCAACCCTCTCTCCGGAATAATCAAAACCGGAGCGGTGGTCAATCTAACCTTCAACTCTTGGAACGACTTTTCATAAGTCTCACTCCATACAAACTTGACCCCTTTCCGTGTCAATCTAGTCAACGGCGAAGCTAGCCTGGAGAAATCTTTCACAAACCGACGATAATACCCAGATAATCCCAAGAAACTGCGGATATCAAACACGCTCTTAGGCTGTGCCCAATCTTGCACTGCCTCTACCTTGGATGTATCAACAGACACCCTTTCCCCGGATACCACATGGCCTAAGGATTTCACCTCTCCTAGCTAGAACTCACACTTCCCAAACTTGGCGTACAGCCTATGGGCTCTAAGCAATTCAAGCACCACTCTCAAGTGTTCCTCGTGTTCCTCCTCTGAAGGCGAATAGATAAGAATGTCATCCACAAAGACGACCACAAAGCGATCTAGGAATTCCCAGAAAATCCGGTTCATCAAGTCCATAAAGACTGCGGTGCATTGGTAAGCCCAAATGGCATTACCAGAAACTCATAATGGCCATACCGCGTACGGAATGCCGTCTTCGGAATATCCTCCTCCCTGACCCTCAGCTGGTGGTAACCCGATCTCAAGTCTATCTTGGAGAAACAACGGGAATCCTTCAATTGATCAAACAGATCATCTATACGGGGCATAGGGTACTTATTCTTGATCGTAGCCCGATTCAATTTCCGGTAATCTATACACAATCTCAAGGCACCATCTTTCTTTTTAGCAAAGAGGGCCGGTGCTCCCCACGGTGAAACACTAGGGCGAACAAAACCCTTATCTAGCAATTCCTGGAGCTGAATCTTCAACTCACTCAACTCGGCTGGGGCAAAACGATAAGGTGCCATAGATATCGGCGCTGTGCCGGGCACTAAATCAATAGAGAACTCTATCTCTCGGTGAGGTGGCAAACTAACGAGATCCTCGGGAAAAACGTCCGAATACTCACAAACCACCCTCGGCAATATAATCTGGGTCTCATCACACTCACCACTCAAAAAGCTAGCAAGCAGACCACTAAGCTCATTCCGCCCTCGCGGATCATACATTGGTGGCAACACACTACCAACCCGATCCCCCAAGAAATGGAAACACTCCCCGCTTAAGGTACAAACCGTGACCCTCTGGCGGTAACAATCAATAACAGCCCGGTATGACGATGGCCAGTCCATACCCAAAATAGCATCGAAACCCTTCACAGGCATGACAACAAAAGGAAAAGGAAGCCTATGGTCGGTGACCTCTATATCACAACCTCTAACACCTTGTTTCAAGATCAACTCACCACCAATAGGCGATACTACACATATAGGAGATGCTAACTACGCCAACTCCAATTCCAACACAGATGCAAATGCAGCAGACACAAAAGAATGAGATGCACCCGTATCAATCAACACACTAGCAACTGAGTTGCAAAATAGAAAAGTACCTCTCACTACTGATGGAGCCGGTACCAGATCCTGCGCGGTAACAGCGTACACGCGCCCTGTAGGCCCCTGATCCACCTGCTCACCCCTTGGAGCATACGACTGCTGCACTGACTGGGATGACGAAGCTCCCAGATTGGCCCTCGAGGCCTGCACAGACAGAGCTGGCTGAAACCCCTGCGTCTATCTAGAACCAGACGCTCTTGAAGTAGCACTCAACTGCGGGCAGTACCTCTTCAGGTGCCCATGCTGACCACACTGATAGCAAGACAAAGGCTGGCCCCTGCCCTGACTTTGGCCCTGAGGTCTAGCTGAAGAAGAAGCAGCTCGCTGACCCCCTCCCTTCTGCGGGCAAACCGAAGACTTGTGACCCAGCTGGCCACACGCAAAACAAGTCAAGCCTCCCTGACTACCTCTCCCAGAGCCCGTACTCGGTATTGGAAAGGTCGATCTAGCCACACCGCCCTGAGACTGCTGAGGGTTAGAACCCCTCTGTCTCCTGCCATCACCCTGACCATCTTGGCTCCTCTTGGAGCCTCTCTACCCCTCATCCTCCTCCTGCATCATGAGCTCCATATGAGCTGCAGCATCCACCAAACGCCTATACTCCCGGATGAAAGATCCACCAACCCTCAACTTGAGGCCTCGCCTCAACTTTTGCTCAAACTCAAGGCAACGACGTTCCTCGGACGCCACCAGTTCAGGTGCAAACCTGGACAGACTAGTAAAAGTAGCCTCAAACTCGGCCACTGCCAAGCCCTGCTGTCTAAGCTGGCAAAACTGCTTCCTCAGCTTCTCCCTCGCAGCTGAAGATAAAAACTTCTCCTAGAAAGCAGTCACAAACGCCTCCCATGCACCACCAACACTGCCCTTCTCGTACTTCCACCATTGACCCGCATCTCCCTTCAGCTGGAAGGATGCCAGGCACTTTCAAGGCCCCGTCCTCGATGCCCAGCATCTCGAACGTCTTCTCCATTTGTTCCAACCACTCGTCAGCCTTAAGTGGCTCCTTTGGATCCCCAACAAACTCGTCCGGGTTAGACCGGAAGAATTCCCTCTTCAAGAAAGAAGGTCCTGCCTCAGCAACCTGATTCTCAGCTCTGAGAATACCCAAAGCTCCCGCTATCTCTCGGGCCAAGGCGCCCATAGCCTGCTGACCCGCTGGCTCGGCCACGTTGACCTGACCAACACCCTCCTGCATTGCCGAAACGTCATCCGGTACAGGTACCTCCTGCCTACCATGCCTGCCACGCCTACCACGCCCTCGTCCTAACATCCTAATAAAGGTAACCAAGACTATTAGCACATTCACAAATGTGCCGAAGCTATAACACTCGCGTCCTAATGCATGGACAACTGTAATTCACTCCACGTAAGCACATAAACACATAAGTACTTGCGAATTTCATTTCCGGATAATGATAGTCCCGAGGCGTTACTAGAGTTCCGGTTAGAAACAGCATTGATCAAGTGCCTTTCCAACAAGACTCACAGAAACCCAAGGATCCAATTAACATCCTAGAAACTAAATCCCATACCCACATAGTCACATAAGCATGTTATCAATTAAGCACATAGCGTATGACACTACATCTAAGTCTCTATCAAGCGAGACAAACCCATTGTGATCCTAATCACTTCCCACGTACCCAAAGTATTCGAACTCGGTACGCTCTGATACCAAGTTGTAACGCCCTCAAAATAATAACATTAAACCCATCAATATAAACATACATTTATATACAAATGATCCACATTCTTCGATTCATCAGAGTACTTCATTACAAAAGTATTACATGTTAACAACAAAAGCAAATGCCCTAAGGGCTTACAGCTTTCCAAGTTAACACTTGGTCACAAAAAGGGAAGAGTACTAACTCAATACATATTAAGCCATTGGCTTGAATTTACATGTAATACATCAAAATAAATAAAAGAAGAGTCTTCAACTCTCATCATCATCCAAGCTATGTCCTTGGAGGTGGCATACTACCTGCACCTGAAAATAATATCCCATAAAGGGTGAGCCAACGCCCAGTAGAGATATGCTAAACACAATATGAGCAATGACTAAGACATTAGCAATTGATAAATGTTCAATTTTCATGAACCAATCCATAATCCCTTTCCATTCCATGACCACTATGTTTATGTTTCATTTCAGTTTTCATTTCTTGCCAATTCCACAATTTACATCAATGGCTCAGAACCTGGTCAACCACTTATATGAAACAATGATTCATATTAAACATTTTCCATTTTTACAGTAGATAAACATATTAGTTGTATCAACATCTCAACAGATAAGTATACAAGCTGTATCCACATTTCAACAGATATGCATATTAGCTATATCAATACTTCCAATGATAAGCATATGAGTTGTATCAACACTTCCAATGATAAGCATATGAGCTGTATCAGTGGAGTCCATCCCCTATCTCCTCCCAAACAACATCCGGTTTAGAGGTCCATCCCCTATCTTCCCCTAAACCGTGGAGTACATCCCTTATCTCCTCCCACACACACAACTTATATATACACAAAGGTCATATACGCAATCAATCAATACATAACGTTAATGTATTCTATCAACCGTCATACTCTATGACATATCCAATTGATTAGTTTTAGTTTGCTTAATCATCATGCATTGTCTACAACAATCAAAACTACCTTCCACCGGTAGCCCAAGCAATCATTTCTAAACAGATAATAAAAGCTCCAACAGATAAAATATCAATGTTTTCAAAAGCGAGTGATTTATAAATCCAACTCCATCATTTCACAACATAATGAACCAATTTCATTATTTCCAACTCAATTCCATAAGTTCACAATTTTTCCAAATTAATTATACCAATTAATTTTAAACAACAAATTAGGGCTTTCACCCCCAACTCTAGATATTAACCCGAAGGTTCCAATATCACCAACCAACAACTATATCATCACTTTGAAACCCAAGATACAAGTTATGAACCCAAAATCACAAAACCCTTTTTACACATTTTGAAACCCTAAGTCCCAAAATTTCCCAAGTTCAACACTCTATCAAAACAACTAAAAATTTAGGTCAAAGACCATAAGAGTGAGTAGAAACCCCTACCTCAAAGATGACACCCAACGAAGATGATGATGAAAAAGAACTTGCTCCAAACCACGAGTTTCTCGGATCAAAAGATAGCCCTCGACGATCAACAACTCTTTTGTAAAGGCGAAAGGTGAGGAAAGCACCCTAGCTAGATCAATACTTAGAGAGAAGGCAAGGTTTTAGAGAGAGAGGCTCTCAAATGGCTTTTTCAGAAAAGTAAGAGAGAGAAATGATGAGAAAAAGTGATTTAAAACTGCCTCACAACCAACTGATACACGACATTCCCGCTTGAGCGGAAAACACAACGCTCGAGCGTCAAGAACAAAAACTAGGTCCGCTCAAGCGCAAAAGGACCCGCTCGAGCGCCAAGACACAAGAATAAAGCACATCCGCTCGAGCGCGAAAACCAGTCCGCTCGAGCGTAGATTTCCCCCTCCCAGAACTTATACCCAGAAAGTACTACCCGCTCGAGCGTCAATGGACCCGCTCGAGCGACACCGCTCGAGCGACACCGCTCGAGCGTAAAGAAACCCGCTCGAGCATAGAAATCACACCTGCAGAAGTTTTGCAGGAACACGAAATACTGGAGCTGTGCAATCCCCGCTCGAGCGCAAGAAGACCCGCTCGAGCGGACCGTCTAAAAACAGGCAACAAGGAATTGAAACCAAGGCCTAACCAACCTGTAACAGCCCCGCCCAAAACATCCTAAAACTCAATCAAGTGGAATTAAAGGACGACAACAAGATAGATACAACTACCAACTTCACGGAACCGAGTCCGGAATACAACAGAACAGTAAAGGGGCAACCGGGATCGCTATAGTTGGTAAATAGAAATTATGATTAATTGAGATTCAAATGATACCAAAAAGGTCGGTTAGGTTTTAATTAATTAGTTTGTTTTATTTATTTTGTGAAAAGTGTAAGTGTGACTAGTGGGAGTGTCGGCTAAAATGAAGGCATAATCTTACATGTTCACGCTATGTATCTAAACAATGGTTTGCACTTAGACAAATACTATATGGTAACCAAAAGGTGTCATATGAGTTAATTTGGAGGCCAAAAGAAAATTTGGGAGTCATAAATCAATTTAATTTTTCTAAAAGAAAAAGAAAAATGATAACATGAGATGATATTATGATGGGTTGTAGCTACCCACTCATTTAAGGTATGCTCGTTTATTTCAAAAGAAATTTTTGTGCATGCAGGATTGGTTTCCCAAGGCTCACTATGAATGGTTTAAATATAAGTGTTATATTTGTGGGGTTATAAATTGTTTATGATTGTTTGAATAATAATTCTAGTGAGCATTACCATAGTAGATTCAAAATCCCGCATCCTATGGATCTATATACAATGCAATACTTATATTCTTTTGACACATGTTTTTATTTATTTATTTTTAACACATGCAATTCAAAATGACCAATTTTAATCCTTTGTCCAAAATTCTCGATGATAATCGTTTGATTGGATCAAACTATGTGGATTGGAAGAGAAATTTAACAATTGTCCTCACTGCTGAAAAATTGAACCATGTCCTAACCACTGATCCACCTGTGCTTCTTGAGGTGGATGCCACTAATGAACAACGTGAGGCTGCTAGGAAGTGGCATGAGGCAGATGATGTTGCAAAATGCTACATATTGGCCTCAATGACTAATGTGTTGCAAAAGCAGGATGAGGGTGTTCCTACTGCAAAAGACATAATGGTTAACTTGAAAGAAATGTTTGGAGAACAAAGCAGAAGTGCACGCCAAACAGCCATGAAAGGTTTGATGTCCACCAAAATGGTGGAAGGTACTCCAGTATCGAAACATGTTCTGAAAATGATATCTTTGATTAACATACTGGAAACTTTGGGTGCAGATATTGATGGTGAAATTAAAATTGATGCGATAATTTTATCTTTACCATATTCTTATAATCAGTTTATTTTGAATTACAATATGAATAAGATGATTGTTGCACCATCAGAGCTACTCATTATGTTGCAAGCAGCAAATGATCTTATTAAAAAGAGCGAACCCACTGTGATGATGGGTGTGAAGGAAGGTCCTAGAAAATTCAAGCCTAAGGGCAAGAATAATCTTAATGGGCTCCAAGTTCTCTGGAAAAACACTAGGTTTTTTTAAAAGGGGCATAGATAAAAGGAAAAGTAAAGGAAATTATTTCCATTGCAGAAAGCCTGGCCATTGGAAGAGAAACTGCCGTCATTATTTGGCAACACTAAAAAAGGACAAACCTTCAAAAGGTATGTTAAATCTGTTTGTTTTTGAAGCTTGAAACCAATTTATTGATTGGTCCTCCTGATGCTTGGTGTGTAGACTCTGGTGTGACCTCACATATTTGCAATATGTTGCAGGGGTTCAAGGAGACCAGAAGGCTTAATGAAGGGGAGATGCTAATAAAGTTGGGCACAAATGCCACAGTTGTTGCAGTTTCCATAGGAATTTTTTATTTAGAATTATCATTTAATAGGACTCTAGTTTTAGAAGATTGTCTATTTGTGGCAGACATTCGTAGAAATTTAATTTCTGTTTCAAAGTTAATTTCGTTGGGATATTGCTTTTCCTTTTCTTCAAAAGTTGTTATTAAGCACAATAATAAATTTGTGGTTTCTGGCAATTTAATAGATGGTCTTTGCATTATTAGTCCTATTGATAACTATGTTGATTGTGTTGAGAATGTTATATCCACTGGTATGTTACCCCTTAAAAGAAAAAGAGATGTTAATCAAACTTACATGAGGCACTTGCAACTTCGTCATATGAATTTAGAACATCTAAATAGATTGGTCAAGGATGGGCCTTTACATTTTTTGAAAATTGAGCCTTATCCAATTTGCGAGCCTTGCTTGCAAGGAAAAATGTCTAAAATTCCATTTCTAGGAAAAGGAATTAGAGCCACAGAAGCTTCGGGATTAATACACACAGATGTTTGCGGTCTTATAAATCACATGGCAAGAGGTGGCTTTTACTATTTCATTACATTCACCAACGATTATTCTAGGTATGGTTATTTGTACCTAATGAAACATAAGTCTGAATCCTTTGAAAAGTTTAAGGAATTTCGTAGTGAAGTAGAAAAGCAACTTGGAAAAAGCATCAAAGCTCTTTGATCAGATTGTGGGGGAGAATACCTTTTAGATGATTTTTGAAATTATTTAAAAGAGAATGGTATCTTATCTTAATTAATCCCCACGGGCACACCACAAAATAATGGGGTGGCAAAAAGAAGAAATAGAACCTTATTAGATATGGTTCGTTCAATGATGAGCATGCCAAAACTGCCAATTTCCTTTTGAGGATTTGCATTAGAAACTGCTATTTATTTGTTATAGAGTTTCTACTAAATCAGTTCCTAAAACTCCATATGAATTATGGATTAGGAAAAAGCCTAGTCTAAAGTATATTAGGATATCGGGTTGTCCAGCACATGTGAAAAAGCAAAATGTTGATAAACTGGAATTGAGAACTGATAGATGCATTTTCCTTGGATATCCTAAGACAACATTTGGTTACTGTTTTTATAATCCTAAAGAACAAAAAATTATTGTTAGCAGAAATGCTATTTTTTTAGAAGTAGATTATATTTTCAATGAAAATAGAACAAGAATTGTTCTTGAAGAAGTAACTGATATTTCAATAGATGGGGCAAGTAGTCAAAGTGAAGGACAAATAAGTAAGCCCACTGAACCAATTGTTGCACAAGAACCTCGGTGTGGTAAAAGGATCATTAGACCTTCAATTAAGTTATCTCTGTTAAATGAGATTTATCAAATGGAATCAGAATTGTCTGATGATGATCCATTTACATACGGAGAGGCAATTAATGACAAAGATGTTGGGCATTGGCAAAAAGCCATGGAATCTGAAATGGACTCAATGTGTTCTAATAAGTTTTGGACTTTAGTAGATAAACCTGAAGGTATTAAACCCATAGGTTGCAAATGGGTATATACAAGAAAAATAGGACCCAATGGAAAGGTAGAGACCTACAAAGCAATACTAGTGGCGAAAGGATATAACCAAAAGGCTGGTATTGATTATGAAGAAACTTTTTCACTAGTAGCCATGCTAAATTCCTTAAGGATTCTTTTTGTCAATTGCTGCACACTGTGATTTTGAAATTTGGCAAATGGATGTTAAAAGCCGCACTTTTGAATGGCTATATTTAAGAAGAAATTTATAAGCACCAAGTAGAAGGTTTTAGTGCTGAAAATAAAGTGTGAAAAATAATGAAGTCCATTTATGGTCTCAAGCAAGCATCTCGGAGTTGGAATATTTGTTTTGACGAGGCAATCAAATCATTTGATTTCTCGCAAAATATGGATGAACCTTGTGTTTACAAGAAGGTCAGTGGGAGTGCCAAAGTATTTTTGGTTCTCTATGTTGATGACATACTACTCATTGGGAATGATGTAGGAGTAATGTTATCAATCAAGGTATGGTTATTTAATCACTTCGCAATGAAAGACCTTGGTGAAGCTAGTTATATACTCGGGATCAAATTGTTTAGAGACTGAAAGAAAAGATTACTTAGTTTCTCACAAGTAAATTATATTGACAAAGTCTTGGCAAGATTTAGCATGCAAGATTCCAAAAAAGAGTTCCTACCCTTTAGGCATGGAATTCATCTCTAAGGGAATGGCACCAAAAAACACAAGAGGAGAGAGAGAAAATGAGAAATATTCCTTATGCTTCAACAGTGGGATGTCTCATGTGTGAAATGCTTTGTACTAGGCCTGACATTTGTTACATAGTGAACGTTGTGAGTAGATACCAATCCAATCCAAGTTCAAAGCATTGGACAGTAGTGAAACACATTTTGAAATATTTGTAAAGGACTCAACACTATTTTCTAGTGTTTGGTAGTGAAAATTTGGTTGTTTAAGGTTACACCAATTCAGATTTTCAATTTGATATCGATAATAGAAAATCAACTTATGGTTTTGTGTTCACACTTGGAAGGGAGCAATAAGTTGGAGAAGTTGCAAGCAAGATACTATTGCAGATTCTACAACTAAAGCAGAGTATGTGGCTGTAAGTGAAGCCGCAAAGGAAGCTGTTTGGATTTGTAAGTTCATTCAAGAACTAGGTGTTGTCCCAACAATTGAATCTCCTATGATTGTTTATTGTGACAATACTAACACTACTGCACATGCTATTGAGCCTAGGGCTCATCGAAGGACAAAGCACATTAAGCGTAGATTTCACTTGATACGCAATATCATTCATAGAGAAGATATGTCAATAGGAAAGATTGCATCAGTTGAAAATGTTACAGATCCTTTCACAAAAGCCTTAACTCAGAAAGTTTTTGAAAAGCACTTGGAGATAATGGGTATTAATACATGTGTAATTGGTTTTGAGTGCAAATGGGAGAATGTCAACATTTGTGCCCTCAAAAACCAATTTGTTGACTTTATTGACTAATTAAATAAATTGCTTGACATTTTATTTTTGCACTTTATATATTATTATTTTGGGTAATGTTATATTTAATGTTACATATGATGTGAACATAAGGTCCCTTGGGTAACATTGTAGAAAAACATGCTAATGGTTAATGAACTAAAAGCTAGGAACTCTGATTTTTCGGTGCCTTGTAGACCCAATTAATGTTCTAGGCTATGAGTGTTGATTAGGTGTCACACTACTATGGCCTACACCTATTTTGCTGCTATATGATAGAATGATTAACTCTATCATTGAGGTAGTGATCTTAGGCAAATAGGTGAGTGCAGTGCAATAAGTACATGCACTGAACATGATCAGTTTTGAGAACACCTACAAAATGATCATTGTCAGTTTAAAAGGTAATTCTATTACAATGAACTTATTTTCCTTTGACCTGAGAGGCTTGTATAAATTAAGTAACTATTCATTTAACTTTGATATTGTCAATCGGTGACGCCGAACCAAAAGCTATACACGGATATGTTGGGTTATGTGACTGGTAATTGATTTATATATGTGCTTAACATGGAATCCACCATTCTCAAAGTGAGAAAGTATATTCAAGCAATTTTTCTTATTAACATTGGACCAAAAGAAAACCGGCTGGTAACTTTTTCATAAAAATATTTTTATACATATATAATTACAAAAGTACTATTTTTGAAAAATGCTTTTGGGGTCCAATTACAAGAAGGAAAAATTTAGAATTCGATTACATGAGTTAGGACTTTTGATACTAATAAATTTTTCCATACCTAATAGCTCATGTCGAATATAGTTTGGTGGAAGGAAGTTTGTGACTAATACTTGTAAGAAAGTGCCTCACTTGTAATTCTCTACTTTTAGGGGTTTAATTGTAATGTGTTGATGGACATTATTACAATTAGTGAAAGTTCTATATTATCTATTTAAAAGATAATTAATGAAAAATTGAATAAGTTGTATCCTGCATATTTAAGATAAAAGATACATCTTTTATTTTATCCCCACAACTAAAAGATAGAGATCCCCAAAGATCCCACCTACATGCAAACTCTATCATGTGTTGTGTATATATATCAAATGTATTTGATACAAAAATTGGCCATCAAAATTTTTAAGGTCTGTAGAAAATACGTACACAAAAATGAATAAAAAAGTGTACAAGGTGAATTACTTTGGAGGCGGGACACTTGGATCGCTTGGTGAGGTATTATCAACAACACGCTTGGATTGACTTATTTTAGATTGTGTAATTAGGTGGTGTTTCTTTGAAAAATTGTGTTTCAAAATAAATTATTTATCTGCAAACTTTCAGAAACAAACATTAACTAGTATATTTTAGATAGAAACAAATGTTATACTGTGGAAGTACTTGATTAACATGAAACAATGTAATAGTTTGATGGATTTTAATAGTATTTCATGGCTTTTGATGCATGGGAAACAAGATAACAACTTTATGGTTTTATGGTTTCATGGTTTTTTATATTCAAATGATATATCCATGATTGATTATAGTTTGATGCTTAAATGAAACGTTCAATATTGATTGTAATTTGATTATGAATCACAAATTTACATGTTAATAACATATTTAGGTTTGTTGATTAGTTAGCGAGCCTTTTTCATTTTTGTTATTTTTACACTAATAAATTTATCATTGTAAAAAAATAACAAATCCAGCAACTCCCCAAAATAATTAGTGATAAATTTATCTCTATTAAAAAACAAATCGTACAACTCCACCCCAAACAGTCAGTGATAAATTTATTGTTAGGTTTTTATTCTTGTCAATCTCGTTTGACAAAACTCCTTTTCAGTTGTAATTGTATTCGATCTTTTATTTCAGTAAGGTTATGAGTTTTAGATATGAATCCAACTCGAATTGTGCCTTACAAAGAAGTTTGTGATGTCTATTCTTTCATGTTTGCCACTTCGCTGACTATGACGGGGATCAAGTAATTGTGTGTCTTGGATAATCTTGTGTGTTTTTAAGATAAAAATTTGAAATTCCTTGCTTGCTTCACCATATTTTGTTTTGGTCTTTTTCTTTTTGTTCACTGTTTTCAGTGTTTGTGGTTGCTTTTGGTGAGAGGGAGTTTGGTTCATCTTGGATTGGTTTGGTAAAGGAGTTTGGCATTAGTTGATTTGTGTGTTACTATCCACTGCTTGTTTATTGCTTACTTCTCATAGGTTATTAATTTTTCCATCTTCTTGTCCCTGCTTATGTGGTTTTTGATCTTGCTTTCGTTGTTTGAGCTTCCTTTGTCAATTCGTGACAAAAAGGGGAGAAATGTTGTTGTCGGGTACATGTGTCTTAGGATTTCATGTATTTATGCCACGTGTCAAGTGCACGTGTTTTAGTTTTCATCTATTCATGCTTCATGTTCTTTAAATCTTTGATTGTCAT
The DNA here is from genome assembly GCF_055761805.1 of Camellia sinensis. Lineage (NCBI taxonomy): Eukaryota > Viridiplantae > Streptophyta > Magnoliopsida > Ericales > Theaceae > Camellia > Camellia sinensis. The sequence goes on from NC_138966.1 coordinate 25,376,020, forward strand.
CTATTCATGCTACATGCTACATGCGACATGTTCATAAAATCTCCAATTTACATGTATTCATATTTCCATCTCACGCTTCAAGATAATCTTATCATATGTCTATTGTTTTTTCATAAACTCTTGTGGCACTAATAGTTGTTTTGGAGATTGTGGTACTAATAGCTATTTTGCAGATCATGACCTTGAGAAATAAGTTTTCTTTTGTTGGCTGTAATAGATTAGGGTGATTAGGATTTTATTTGTTAGGTGTGTTTTGTCAAGGCATTGCCAAAGTGGGAGATTGTTAGATTTTTATTCTTGGCAATCCCATTTGACAAAACTCATTTTTAGTTGTAATTGTATTCGATCTTTTATTTCAGTGAGGTTATGAGTTTTAGATACGAATTCAACCCGAATTGTGCCTTACAGAGAAGTTTGTGATGTCTATTCTTTCATGTTTGCCGCTTTGCTAACTATGCAAAAATGCATTCGAAATTGCTTGTTCGCTCGAGTGGCGGTTTGTACGCTCAAGCAGAGAATGTTTGGTTCTAGAAGTTTGACCTGTCTGCAAAAGTACTAGAAGTTGGGATTTTATGCTCGAGCGAACTTTCCTGCGCCTGAGCGAGGTCCGCTCGAGCAGCAATTCCTGCGCTCGAGCGGAGATCGCGGATTTGTTTTCTATGAATATGTGTTTAAGTCTGTTTTTAAGGTTACAACTTCCAGATCTTTTTCTTGGATATTAAGGTTTATATTTGGAGCTTCTTTGCTAGTTTTCTTTGATGTTTGTTTGGGTTTAACTCATGGTTTGAGAAATATACATCAAAGGATTGTTTGTTTCATTCAATACGAAAGAGAGAGTTGTTCTTCGGTGGATTCCATGGAACTTGGGCCTGAAGCTTTGGTGAATTCTAGAGTGGCTCATCGTCGTGGATTCAACATTGGCGTTGTGGATTCAACGTTGGGTAAGACAATTCCGACATGAAGACGAGGCTGGAAGAGGCACATAGGGGTCGATTCAATTTGGGCGTGGATTCGCTAGGTCATTGAGAGTACACTTGTGTAATTCCTTTATGTCTTCTTAGTGGATTGTTTTATAGTTTTTGCCCGTGGTTTTTTTATCATGATTGGAGGCGCTCTAATTGTGGTTTTTCCATGTAAAATTGGTGTGTCAATTTGTCTTGATTGTTTGATTGGGATTGTTATTTACTGCTTAAAATTGATACATAATCACAAATCAACATCTAGGGGATTTCTAGATTTTTCATTTTTCACTATAGAAAATGACAAATCCAACGACTACATTCAACCAAAATAAAAAATATAAACCTGTGAAATTTACTCCTGTGAAAATAATAACAAAAAATATAATTTTCATCCAAAAAATTTGTCAATCATTCAATACAACTACCAAAATGATATATCTTCATAAAAATAATAATTCCACAAAAGCAAAACATACAACTAACAACTCTCAACATTTATCTACTAAAAATACAAACCAAAAATGTAATTCCAATTAAAGACAACACCACTAAACCAATGATTCTTTACAACTCTTTCGATTATGATTTCCTATCTTCCCGCACCTACTACATCTAATTTGCTTGATTTCACACTTTGAAGGTATTCTTTCTGTTTGTGGTGCCTAGCTGGCTTCTTAGAAAGCAAAGATAAAATAGCATCATCATTCACACATGTAAAATAATGTTTGGTTTGTAGTTTTAAAAAATAATTTTATGAGTTTTTAATTCATATTTTTGTATTTTTAGTGATTTTTTTAAAAACATGGAATCTTTTTTTTTTTTATGACTTTCTAAATCCACTCAATCAAGATATACTTAAAAAATATAGAATTTGTACAAAAATCTTTAAAAAATTCATTGAATACAACAAAAATAGGAGTAAAATATTTTTACAAATTCAGTAAAAATAAAAAAAATATATAGAAAACAAAAAACACTGAGAAGTGAGTTAAACCAAACAAGATGTAGTTCTCACTTTGCGTTTTTACTATAACATGTTAAGGGTTAGAGATAAAAAATTTAGGGATAAAATCACTTTCTAGAGTCGAAATATTTTAGCTGACAAAGTGTTAATATTGTATTTTAGCCGACAATTTGAGAAAATTAGTGAAAAGTCCATCCAAAAGAGTGTATAAAACATTAGATCCAAGGGTATAACTTAATTGGTGATAAGGACACGTCGGAAAAGTTGTTGAAAAATTTTGTCGACATTGGAAAATTGGCCAAAAAAGTCACTAGTAGTAGTTTCCTGGTGGCGATCGATGACAGGAAGTGGTGGTGGTGAGGTAGAGAAATGTGTGATATTTAATAGATAGGGTGTTGAATGAGTGACGTGTGTTACATTTTAACAAATAGTCAGTTTGGTGAATTTCAACAAATAGAGAAATAGAGTTGGTTAATTGCAACAGATAGGTTGATTTCATTTCAATAAATAGTTGTCCTTTTGGACAAATTGTGTTCTTTTGGTCCAAAGAGATTAGAGTTTCGGCCTAATAGCCCAAAAGATTAAAAAAATGGACTATGGCTTGAGTACCCTAACAATTTTCAAGTGAAATCATTTATCGTTTGTGCCATATTACTTTGTTTGCCTAGAGGCTATTTGGCCAAAATAGGCAACAAAAACAAAATAGGCCAAAATAAATACTAAGACAAATGTCACATCCAACCTATAATCATTTCACTTTTTCTCTCACAACCATCAAATCAATTACAAAAACAAATCAACTATCATTCCAAATACAACTTTTTTAGCCAGGTTAAAATAGTCAAAATGTAACACCCCGAAATAACCCAACATAAATTAGATACATTAACCAACAATCATTAAGGAACACAATAGATCCCCAACATTTTCATCATTAATCAATCAAGTGCGTACAAAAGTTCTACATGCGAATTATACATTCAACGATATGAAAACATTGAATCTATAGCATGTAGAGCATTACATTCCAAAAGTAAATAAAATGCCCTTAAGGGCTTACATATTCCATGGCTTGAGCCCGGTTACATGAAAATGGTTTCACGAAAAAATACATTTAAGCCCTTGGCTAGCAAATAAATTCACAACAAAAATGGAGTCATCTACTCTTCACAAAATATATCCATGCCCTTATCTCGGCGGGATCACCACGTCTTTTCCTACACCAAATCCCATAGGGGTGAACATAAAGCCCAGTAGAGAATCCTTAGAAAGTATATACAGTTATGCAAACTTCCAATGTTAAATGCAAATACAAATGTCATACAATGCCATTTTAATGAAAATTTCATTACATGTTTTTCTTGAAAATCACTATGTTTCAATAACAATTTGCAATCTCATCAATTCCAAAACTTCCAATTTTAATCAATAGGGGCGGTAAATATGACTCAGGTAATCCCTAGGTTGGTGTCTGCAAATAGGCTCAAGAAGCACTACCAATAACCCCACTTTACCGGTTGCTTACTGGAAGGGAAGTGGTACCTCCTCCGCGCGTGTTTTAGGTCTTTCACCCCGGACACTCAGGCCAACTTATCAATTCATCTACACCTCATAACCGGACTTACCAACGTATTTACCCCATAAACATTTCCATAATTTCGTTTCACATTATTCATTTTTAATAAAAGTTTCAATTCCCAATCCGATGTTTATGACATGCAAGGTTTTAGAGAAGCCAATGCAACCATTTTAATGCTAGAAATGCCAATACAATATGCCAAGGACTAAATACCAATCTTGTAATAATCAATCGAATGAATATGCAATGCAATAATCATCATCATTATGTAACATTTCTCCATCATCGATCTTCCTCAACATTGATTTATTGTAATCAAACTTTCCACTCCACTTTCAACAATATCAAGCATGATACCCACCATTTCGTTTTAATTCAACAACACCAAATACTTTTCACATTTCATGAACTTCATCATTTCTACAATGGCAAATATACATATATATATATATATTATTTCGTTCTTTCCTTAAGACATATCAACAATTTTTACCTATTTCATAGGCTCTCATCTCATCTCATCTCAACAAAATTTCAATCTTTGACCAAGATTAGGCATCTCTTCACCCACTTGAAAGAACACACACACACAAAACATCCTTTCTGACATGATGGAGGTGAAACCCTCAAAGAGCAACTTATAAACATTTGAGATTTTAAACCCTCCTTTGAAAATCTCTACAATCTTGAGCCAAAATCAAACTTTCAAAATAACTCCAAGAAAAACTTTAAAATAAACATCAATCATGCAAAACATGCATAAATAACTCAAAGAATTCCCTACCTCAAGTTTTGGAGAAGATGAGAGAAGAAACCCTAGAAATCAAAGTTGTAGAAAGTTGATCTCCACCGCACACAATGTAGTTCTTGCTTTGCTCACCAAGATTTGTGAAAGAAGATGGATCAAAACTCAATGGATTGCAAGAAATCAAAGGTTCTTTGAGTTTGGTAAGAGTTTTTAGAGAGTGGGAAGAGTAAAATGATGTCTAGAGTGAGAAAGAAATGCCCCAAATGTAATACATACATAGCCAAATAGAGAAAAAAAACATAGATTCGGACTGCCCGCGCCCCCGCACATGCGGCACGTGGCCCCATACGTGCAGAGCCTACTTCCCGCATGTGTAGCCTTCATCCCGGCACGTAAGGCCATCTCCTCTGCCCCTCACTCCGCACCTGCTTATTATGTAGTGTGCAACCTTCCCATCTCACCCTTCCCCGCACATGCGGCCCCCATCCCGCACGTGCGGCCCTGGCCCAGCAACCCAGAATTTCCCTGGTTCACTCCCGGACACTCTGGACTCGGTTGTGCACCCTCTGAAATAAGAAAAAAACAAACCCGAAATAAACAAGGATAGGAATTTGAGAAAAGACATCTGGACACCACAATCCTAATGAAAACAAAAGTGAAGGGATGTATAACGAAACCGGTCATCACACAAAAAGTCAACCAAAATAGCTTATTTCCAAATGGGTAATAATATTTTAGCCCAAATGAGTGCAGAAGTTAACATGAAACTGTTTGTGATTTTCTCTCTATATATTTATTCCTCATTTATTCATCCTTTCTTAGCATAAACCTTAAAATTAGGTTAATTAGGAAATACATGATGTAGTTGACATTTTTCACATTTAATAATAAATTGGATTAACTTAATTATAAAAGTTTAAGACTAAGATAGAAAAATTAAAAATTTGAGGTTATACTTAAAAGTTCAAAAGTCACATTAAAAACTAAAATAAAATTACACAAACCTCCCTTGATATTTAACAAAAATACAACAAGTCTTATAATTTTGGTATAATTACACCAATCTCCTTTTTGGTAAGGTAAAATACAGTGAAATTAATTCAGATGGCGTATATAGCAGCCCAAGTCAAGACCCGACCCTTTCTACTCTTTTATATTGAGTTTATATCTGTTTTGGGTTGGATTTTATTTCTTTGATCTTTAATTGTTATAGGAAACCTTGGTCTTAAACTCGACAACTTGGTAATAGTGTGATGTGTTGGAGAATCGTGGTCGTTATGTTGTAGTCGCGCCCGTGAGATTTGAAGGTTACGCTCGTGATGGGCCGCAATCAAAAACCACCTTCAGGTCCCTTGCCTTGGAGAAATTGCGTAGGCCGCGAGGGTAGCCCGCGAACTACTTGGTCACGCCCGCGATGCGTATGACCGCGGCCACAATTGTGCCTTTCTGCGCCCGTGATGTATGGTTCACACCCGCAATGGTCTGGATTATAAATATCACCTTAGTGCGTAAAAAACTACATTTTCATCTCTATCTTGTCTTTTACACCAGTTTTGCCATTTTTGAACCCCTAAGTTATAAAACCTTGGATTTCATCTATTTTTGCTCATTTTCGACCCCGTGTACTTAAGGCTTAAAGGTGGAACACATTGAGGGCTACATTTTAATTTGAAAAAGTTGTGTTTTTTTCGTTTTTGGACTTTGAGTGTTTTCCCTTTCTCCCTCTTTGCTTGACGTAGGAATTATCTTAATGATGTGCATGTTATTTAGCATTGTTATGTGTTATTCGCGATAGTTAGAGATTTGGAGAAAGTTAGGGTTTTGGATATCTATACGCTAATGCATAAATTGGGAAGAAACTCGTAGGTTTTGCTTAATATTCAAATTGATTCCTTAATGAGTATGTGGTCGCTTTGAAATTGAGGAAAAAGATGTTTGGAAGAAAACCCTCAAATTTTTATAAAACTTAGCCAGTGTGAAAATCATTGAAATGAAAATTGGATTGGAAATAATCATGGAAATCTAGGAAATGACAAGTACTTTCGAAATATTGAGATTCTTGGAGAATGTTGTTGATTTTGGAATTGTTAGAAGAAGCTTGAGCAAAACACTATTGTTATCTTTTATTTATGTATTAGAAATAACTATTTTGGTTATTGGTGGAGGACCGCATTGTTGTGTGATAAAAATTGCATATGATTTAAGCAATGGAGCTATTTACAAATCATGCATCTCATTGGTCATATCAAAAGTTTGTGAACTTCTTATATTGAACATGGAAATGCTTTTTTTTTTTTTAGGAAAAAAAAAACAGTGAATCCATGTAGAGGGTGTGGTTGTAGATAATTAATTAGGTTATATGCCCATAGTGGAAGTCTGAAAATCCACACGGTTAGGCACCAATTCCTTGTTGTTAGGAGACGATAAAGTGATATTTTGGTAGTATTTTTATAGCCTACTTGCAGTCACTAGCCCTGGGGATTTATAGCATTGTATTTACTACCATATTTTCTAATTCAAATGAAAGTGTTTGGAATGTGATTTTGAAACTCTTGCATGGCATTGTTTTTTAAAAAATAAAAACTCATGTTTTGGTCATGGCATTTCATATGCATTCACCATATGGCATTGTTAAATATCATACATGCCATTAAGATTATTTCTATTGGGCTTTATGCTCACCCTACGTAGAAAATAACTTTCAAGTGTTGATGATGTGCCTCCACCAAGGTGATGACCTAGGAGGATCTTAGAGCTTGAAGTTCCTTAACTTTTGTATACGTATTTTTCTTGTATAGCCTTGGGCTTTGATGTATTGGGCTTATGACCCACTCTTGTGTATTCGAGCAAGGCCCTGGAACTTGTAACCTTTAAGGCATTAACTTGTATTAGATTAGATATTGTTTCTATTCGTTAACATGCTATGGATTCATATTCTTGATTAATAAATATGAGAATGCATGTGGTCCGATTTGTAAGATTCAATGGATATTTATGAATGGAATACAGTATTAGGAATGTTTCTTCCTATGATTGAGATTGATTAGGGTTCCATTCGTTTAATGAGGTGTATGACATGTTTCAGTGTCTATATTTTAGGGGTGTTACAACGTAAAGATGAAATGATGGACACAAAGAAATATATACTTCAGTGTAAAAAAAATTATAATATTATTTTTTTCATTCATATGACTAACAAATTATTGATTAAAAGAGCATTAAGTGTTATGTAAATTACAATGTTGGGTAAATTATACCGGTAGTTCCTATACTTTAGTTTTTGTGTCATTTTGGTCAATTTCAAATTGACTTGATTTTAACCATGAACTTATAACTTTATCTCAATTGGGTCTAATTGATTACAACTTTTATGATTTTCTTATAAAAAAAAATACACAAATAAGCAACATGTGTCATGCTTTTAAGGATAAAATAATAAACTTGCTCAACTTAGTGAGTTAATCTCAACTAAGTCAATGATCATTTTTTGTCAAAAATCCTAACAACTTTATCAATTGGGCTAAATTGGCACATAATAAAAAAATTAAGGGTCAAAATCGAGTCAATTGGAACTATAAAGATCTAAATGACACAATGACTAAAATGTAGGGACTATATGTGTAATTTACCATAAAATCTTAAAGACTCAATAATTATGTAAAAAATATAGAATTATTGTATTTTTTTTAAATACTAATGGAGATCAGTGTAATTTATCCTAAAATTTAACACAAAATTGTGTGCAATGGGTAGGAAGAGAGGTTGGTTCTAACCATCATGTTAACTTTTCAATTTATTATTATTATTATTGTGGATAAAATGGTTTAAAATCAAAACTGTGGTGAAATTCTCCAATTGATGAATAGTTTTTGAAAGAGAGTAGGATCATTTATTAAATTTCAATCAAATGTGACCTCTGACTAAAAAAGAATGAAACAAAAACATAATTCGAAAATCGATCAAAGAAGTGCTTGCATTCGAGGGATAAAAGTGTATCAAAGCTCAATTTACATCCACTCATTCATTTACTAATTTGAACCCCACAAATCTCAAATTAGGGTTGATTTTGACATCGATTATTTTAGTTAATTTTTAACTTTTTATAATAAGAGCACTTAGGTCATAAGTCTATTTTTTAATTTTTTGGGCCATTATACCCAAGCTCTAATATCTTTGGGCTAAAATGATATAATTTGTCTAAAACGACAACAATCTGTTAAAATGAAACCAACTTACCTCTTGAAATCACCATATTTTCTATATGTTAAAATTTACCAACCCTATTTCTCTATCTGTTGAAATTTATCAAACTAACTATCTGTTGCAATGTGACACATGTCACTTATTCAATATCATATCTGTTAAATATCACACATTTTTTTATCCCACCACCACTACCTACTGTAGCCAGACAACAATAATGACCGCCGGACGCTGATCATCATCGATCGTCAGCAGCCTTTACTATCAATTTTCGACACTGGTGACTTTTTCCAACGTGTTCTTATCACCAAATAAGATTTTTCCATAGATCTAATACCTTATACACTCTTTATGATGGATTTTTCACCAATTTTTCTTTATAAAGACGTAAAACAAGTGATATAACAATTTGTTATAACTTTTTAACTATTTTAACCTATTGACAAATGAGACCCCAAATAGAGCATTGCATTTCTCAATTGTGAGGTCTTATTGTAAGAGTAGAATACTGATAAAATCATGTGTTCCATGTGAGAGTTTTAGAGGTAATATAGTAAAATGCAAATAGTTTTAAAATTTTTAAATTAAATATATATATATATATATATATATGTTTTCACGTGTTTGGTTAAAAAAGAGGGTAAATTACAATCATACTCTCTAAGATTTGCTTAAAATACGATTTGTCATCTATAGTTTTGAAAATTATATCCCTCCCCATAAAGTTTCTAATTTCATAACAAATGATATTTTTTATTAATAAATTATCAGGTCAATTAACGATTTTTAATAATATCAGAACTTTATTTCAATTAAGCACTCAAGTAATTTTATTATTATATAGGAGGGCAGTTAAAGATTTTATTTTTTTAAATTAAATTTTGTTAAATAAAAAATTATAATAAAGAGGTATTTGTAATTTTCCAAATTATAAGAGACAAATTGTATTTTAAGCAAACCTCAAAGAGTATTTGTAATTTACCCTAAAAAATTTATTTCTTCCTCTCTTTCGCACCACCTCTAACTTCTTCTCATTACAACATATAAGAATTTTAAAGATCAAAAATTTGTTTTTTACTCCAAAAGTAAAAATTATGTTTCAAAAAACATTTGAGAACCAATTCTTGAGAATAGTTGCTAAAAGATGATTTCAAATATATATATATATATATATATATAAAGGGTTTTAGTAACCAAATTTTAAAATGTCGCTAATAAATGCATATTTAGAAACAAAATAATTTTGTCCAAGAAATGTCTTTTTTTTATGAAATTTTTTTTTTTGCTTAAAATACAAATAATTCCATCACTAAATGTCTAATTCTATCACTAAAAATATAATAATGACACTTGACAATAAAAATATTTCATCCCTAAAATGTGGTTTATTCTTAAATTTTTATCCGTAAGATTTTAATTTGTTGTAGTACCTAGTAGACACCCCATTTTTGATCGCCCATAAGACTTGGGTTCCTCAAGTTGATCACTCGATGATGAAAAGATGTTTTGTATAAATGTTCGATGTCTTTAGCAAGAAGAGCTTCAAAATCCCAACCTTACACCTCATTCTGACCAAAACTATTTTAGAACAAAACTTTTTTTAGATCTTAAAACCCTCTTTTTCAAAATATTTTTCTAAATGTTTCTGTGATGTTCCGAGGCTTGCATTTCGTAAAATATTGCACTTTTTGGTAAACCGAGCAAGGACAAAGTGGAAATAAATGAAAGGGATGTGAACTCTTTGAAAAATATTTAATACCTCTTATTTATAGGTTTGGAGTTGAAGAAAATTGAAGGAGTGGGAAGAAAACTAGTTGGGGAAATGGTCGAGCCTGAAACCGTTAAGAGAGAACTAGGCAGCCTTCACTAAATCAGGCCTATCTCTTTGTACACTTAGACTTTATTTTTGAGGCCACCACCATTGGAAAATGGACTTCGGGGTTTCAATTTAGACTCAAGAATCTCCTAAAGCCTAGTCCAGGTGAGGAAGATATGACTATTTGAAGTCGGGCCTAGAAGCAGATTTTTGTGGTCGACAGCCCACTATTTGTGAACGGCCGTCCACTATTAGTGGTCGACCGCCCACTGTAAAACCCAGATATTTTTGGCAGCTATCATCCAAAAGCTCCAGATTTTCCTATATAGATACTTTCGACTTGCAGGGCTGTTTTTCTATATATACTTGACCTCACCTCATGTTTTTAGGTTACAAAAAAATTCCAAAACCCCTAAAACTTGAAATTCTCTCTCTATCTCTATCTTGCAACACACACACCTTATCCAAACACTTCCTAAACCAATAATTGAGCTCTTCTAGTTGAGATTCTTGAGTCAAAATTTTAGCCTTTGAGAGTGAAAGACTTGTGGTTTGTGAAACAAAGTGTTATTCCTCTTCAAGAGGTATAACCTTGGCCTTTTCTACACTACTTTTTCCTCATCTTTTCTTACTATTTTTGGACTATTTTGGGACTTTATTTTTGGGCCGAAACTTGTGGTTTAAAGCCATTAAAGGTAGAGGGGTGGATCACCCTTCTTTAAACCTTGTTTCATAGGCCTTTACGCTTGTGTTTCCCACCTTGTTATCAACTTTTTTTAAGCTTTTTACCACTAGTTCTCAGAGGTTTTTAGAGACTAAAAATGTGGTTTTGAAGTCCCAAAAATGGAGGGGTTAGCCACCCCTCTTTTGGCTTGTTTACTGGCTTAAATTTTCCATTATTTTAGCTTACTCTTTTAACTATTTTTACTTCAATTTCAGCACTATTTTGAGCTAACTTATGACTGTTTTTATATGTTAGTTTCATTTATGCTTTGTATAGTGTTCTTGTAGTGTAATGGTCCTCATAAGTTTGGTGGTTTAGGCCTTAGCCACCAACCAATTTGAGTTGATAGCATTTATTTCTTACTTTCCATACTTGTGATCACCTCTGCAACCTCCCTCATTTCTTGATTTTTCTTTGTTTTGAAAGTTATTTCAAACAAATTGCTTGTTTAAGCTTGAAATTTAGGTATTACGCTTAATGGTTTAATCCCCTTGGGGGTTCATTACCAACGGCATGGTGTCTCTTTCATGCCCAAAACAACTCTTTGCTTGATGCTTATTTCCCTTAGAGGACACAAATCTCATTATTGGACTTAATGAACTAAGGAATGGATGGTAATTTAAATGAAGTAATAAAATTAGAACTAAAATGATGCAAGATAATAAGTAATTTGGTGTTCAATAGGACGTTAATTGAACATATTGAAACTTGAGGCATTTCATACTTGCTAGTGATGAAATGGTTCAAGTTTCCAAGGTCAACCACTTCCCTAGATCAATCCATGATAGAGAGGAGGTTTGAGAGTCTTTCATTGTGCATTTATTGAAATTGTACACCTTGGTTCATATGTCATCATGCAATGAAATTGCATCGATTGATGGCTTGCGATTTGAGTTTGTCACTCTTTTGAACTGTTTGATGATAAAGAGGGGTAAGGTGTACAAACATACCTTGAGAATACCCTGTTTGTGTTCTGTATGCCTTCTGATGTAGTAGGAGGAACCAAGCTTCAATGATCGGCATGCCGCTCTTTCTGGCTGGCAAACCACTTCTTTTAGACAGCAGGCCACCACTTCTGGCCTGCCGACCACTTTTGTCAAATTAAGCAGTGGCCTTTTGAAACAGAACAAAGTTGATTTTGAGGTAAAAAAACAGTGTAAGGGTTCTAAATGTGCAACAGAGGCTTTCTTGCAGCAGAATAGTGGCTTTTTCGGCTGGAAATCTGCGCGAATGCATGAACACTCATTGCTTCTCAAGGCTGTTTAGTTTAATTACTTAGCTTAGTTATTTTTTAAAATTTTGTAAAGTGTAGTAATTAATTAGTTGTAGTTAGTTAATTTTGTCTTGTAAATAATTAGTTAGTTTTGTGTTCTAATGATTTCTAGACTAGTTATTTAATTTGTTGTTATAATAATTAAGCTAGCATAGTTAGTTTATTTAATTCATTTTGTAATAGCTAGTTAATTCGTAGTACTTAGCTTAGCTAGATTATTCATTCGGAGAGGGCAAGCAATTGTAATAGCGTGTATGTCTTCTAACCCCATGTCTTTTTCCTTTTTATTTAATTACTTGTGATAGTTAGTTTAGGGCATCATGTCTTGTTTAGCATCTCTTATGCCTTGCATCCATTGTCTTGCATGCATAAGGTTCGGCACATCATTCTAACTTGCATTGTTAGTTAATACTTCTTTGAATTCATGCTTAGACCGCATGATATCTAATTGATTCATATGCCATATTAGCAGTCGAGGCTAATAATTGCATATCGCTTGTGTTGCATTAGTCAAATTGCATAGTTAGGATCACGCATTTTTCCTAACTCTTTTATCTTTTTGGCTTGGAGTACTAGGTGAGCTCTATTGTGCTTCATCATATTGCACTAATGTGATTGTCACCATGTTTAGCATGCTTGCCATGAGGCTAATTGCTTAATTGCTATATCTGCTTGAATGCTTGTGGATGAAGGCTGATTGCTTGAATTGGAACAATTTGAGTAATGTACATATGCGATCACTTTTTCAAGTGGTACATATTCAAAATAATTTTTTTTTTTAAAACAAACATGAGATCAAGTGTTCGAATTTTTGCAAATAGTCTATACTTGTGTGTACATCACATAGTAAGGTAGCCTAAATAACCGGAACAAGAGCATATAATATAAATAAATTCACATCATAATTAGTAGAGGCCAATCTTTGATCGAGCGAGCGGGGGCGCACAATTCAAGACCTTCCCCTCTTGTACCTAAGTTCCCGAGCTGAGACAATCTTGGTGATGACAGACATGTGGCCTTTGGCACGAGTCATGGGTTTCCTAAATTTCTCAAAAATATTTAAGTGGCGACTCTATATCTAGCAAAACAGTCCATTTTTGGCATTTTGATTCAAAATCGATTTTCCAAAAGATTTGCCGGATTTGGACTCTTTAGTGCTTATCTATTTCATATTGTACTTGTGGGATCAGATTCAGAATTGTGGGAGTCCGATACTGTAGGGCTCATTCGTCTTCCGAAAGGAGCACGAAAAGTCGAGCTACAGTTTCTGGCAACTCTGCTGGGGACTTAGAGAACTTGACTCGAACTTCATGACGTGAAATTTTATCTACACTTATATATTCTTTGCATTGAATTTGCATTAGTGTGCTTAAGTCACTATGTTTGCCATTTGCTATTCCTGGACGGTTTGCTGGAGGCTTGCCCAAAAGCTTGCCAAAAGGCTAACCGGTCGTGGGCTCTGCCATGTTGGGAACACAACCCTTGGATCTAGACTACCGTTGTAGTATTTGATCCTTCTTTCACTTCTCGGTGTTAGGTGTGAGAGGTATATTAGGTAGTCTTGCTGAGGTACCCATTTTGACCATTTGGCCTAGCTGTATATAGTAAAGCCATAGTGACTATTCCAAATTAGGACATGATACTCTTCCATATGTAGGATGATGTGATACCACTTGTTTGAATAGTAAAGCTGTAGATCATTCCAAAGCTTGGACAGAGAAACCCTAAACCTCTCATAGGGGTGTTTTGAATGCTTTTGTGCAAAATGTGAAATCTTTGACAATGTGTGATGCAATCCTGGGAGTCTTAATCTTGAGGTGATTCCTTTCAAAATTTGAGGGTCATATCAAAATCAAAATTTGGGTCGAAATCCAGGGGTTTGTGTTTGATATGGGTGAATTTCCAGCAAAACCAGAACCAGGGCCAAAAAAATTGTATCTTGCTTTGCTTTGACTAGCATACCTAGTATCCTGATCTAATGAGGCATTTGTTTTTAAATGCCAGGTTTATCTGAGCTAGAGAAGGAGCAGTACCTACCTTAACCCATCATACTCCATTCAATTTTAGAAAAAAACCCACTTAGTAAAGGCCCAGTCCATCTAATCCCTAAAGGCCAACACAGAAAAGATCCAGCCAATGCCAAAAGATCCACTCTAAAAAAGCCCAATCTAGTCAAACCTGTTTAGACTAATCCAACTCAGATAAATCAAGTATAACCAAGTCGAAATCCTTGTTAGCCAGCTTTCATCTTACACCCATCCATTTCCCCGATTGCCAACTTAGCAGACCCGTGATGACACAGAGTCCAGAAGAAGTTGTGGCCATGATAGCGGCGTTAAACCAACGAATTGTCATGCAGGATGAGACCAATGCTGGAATGCAACGCCCATCTAGGGTATCTACTACACATCCAGTCTTGGGCCGCTAGCCAAACTTTGATCCACCTCCGCCAGCTGAAGATTTGCAAGGTATGGATCCCCGACAAGGGTTGGCTCAAGCGCGAGTTTTCAGACCCCTGGTGTATCCTAATGAGGAGCTTTACCCCCTTGATACGAATGATCTCGACCCGACCTTGTTAAAAATTGCTAACCTTGAGAAGCAATTCAAAAAGGCATAGGGTCTTAACTCCATTCCCAACATTGAGGATGAGTACACCAAGGCTGCCATAAGGTTTCCAGACATATTCAAAATGCCACCTATTGACCGTTTCGACGGGTCTGGAGATCCTATGGTACATATCCAGCTTTTCTTGGATGTCCTGAAATCGATGGGTCTGACTAAGCCTCAGAAACTCTCTATGTATGGAAGAACCCTATCGGGTATAGTAGCCACTTGGTATGCCAAGTTAGAGGATAAAGTGAAGCAGAACTGGGAAGATTTGGCTGAGGCGTTTGTCAATCAGTATTCTTACAATACCCAAATGGAAATGACCACACAAGAGCTTGAAGTAACCCACCAGAATCCTGAAGAACCTTTTATGGAATTTGTTGCAAGGTGGAGAGCAAAGACTGCACAGATGATAGATTGCCCTTTTGAGAGAGACCAAGTGCGGATAGTGGTGCAGAACCTTGAGTCTGATATGTTGCAAAAATTGATAGTTGCTCTATTGTTCACTTTCAAAAATTTGCATGAATTAGGGGTTCAGATTGAGAGTGCATTCAACAAAGGAATTATTCCCAGAACAAGTGAACCAACAAGGAGGGTGTTTCTTGGGAGTACCAGTGCTAGCAGTAGCACTAGTTCCAAACCCACTGAAATCAATACTGTTGTTACCACTCCTAAAATTGTCGACCTTTTTGCTAAATCCAATCCACAAACAACTAACCCAACCCGAGCTCAATGCAAAACTTTCACCCCCCCTCTTTATGAGCCTAACCAGCGCACTAAAAGTCCTAATAGGAAAAGGGTATCTCAAAGCCCTTGATCCCCAACCTTTTCCTGACTCACTCCTTGCCAGACATAACCCCATCAAATATTATGCGTATCATCAACAGTGCAGTCATGGCACCAATCATTGCTATCACCTTCATCATGAGGTTCAAAATCTCATCAACAACTAGACGATAGCTCCACCTCAAGACCCCAATGTTACCACCTGCCCACTTCCCATCCATGACCAAGTGTCTCCTCCCCACCTTAACCTCATCCATACACTACTTCCTACCTTCAACTCTAGTATATACATCACCACGGCCCATTTACCCAAGCCTGAGGTGTTCATTCCGGAAAGTACTGATTTGTGTATGATGGATGCACCCAATCCTGTTCGGGTACGCCAAGGGCGCCAAATGGGCAAACCCACTACTGCTGAGATGTTGGGAATGATTGAAGACCTTCAAGGCACGATGTCAAACTTTAGATTTGGGGTTTTGATCCTATTAAAAAACTCCCCAATCCTAGGGTGAGCTGCTGTTGAAAAAGGCCAACCTGAAACTATCTCAAGTCTGGGTGATGACAGATCAACAACAAATGGGCCTCATTTTCATATAGCCACCCAATCCCTTGGCTAAGCAGAAACAAGTGGCAAGAACAAGGCCAGGGCAAGTATTGATCCCTATGCAAATCTTCGGTGGGCTATTAAGTCTTTAAGGATCAAAGGGTTGAACAAACAGCAAGTGCTTGAAGTTGTTGCAAAGATTGTGGATAACACTTTTGTTGCTCAGGATAAGAGCATTTTGAATTAGAGGCAAACAATGGAAATGGATGCTTTACCAGAAACACCCATCCTGATTCTAATCCCAAGCCTATAAATACTCGACTAATACTCACCGACCCATTTGTCAATGTTTCTAAACCTAACGTTTCCTCCTCAAAAAAATAAACCTTTACCCAACTCCATATGAGCCTAACCTGTGCATTAAAGGTACTGATGGAGAAAGGGTATCTCAAACCGCTCAATCCTCGACCTCTCCCCAATCCTCTCCCACCTAAACACAACCCTACCCAATATTGCACGTTTCATCAACAGTACGGTCATCATACTAAGCGTTTCTTTCGCTTTCACCACGAAATTCAAGACTTGATTGACAACAAGGTCTTCTCCCCACCTGAAAATCCTAAAGCTGTCAATATCCCTCTCCCTGACCGCAATAGATTACCGCTTCATAACATAAAACCCACCCACAGCTTGCCAATAACCAACCATTATCTTAGCCAACATAGCATACCCGCCAATGAGCCCAAACCTATTGTGTTCATTCTTGAATCTTCTGATTCCGATCTGAGCAAAAAGAAAAAAATCTTTGAAGAGATGAAAAGTTTACTAGATCTTGGTAAGTTCAAGCTTGATCAAGCACTGGGCTCTCTAGAGATGCTAGCACTGGTGGTTGGAATGATGAACCTTAGTCTCAGCTAGAGGAATTGTCGAAAGGACCTTCTGAACTAGAGGCATAGTGTGAAAAAGCAATTATTTCGGTCAAGAAGATGTGTGGGGACAACGTAATTGTGAGGTTTAATCTATGAGACCTGATTTGAAAGTTAGAAACCAATCCTTCTGGGTGTGGATGTTAGTATTGCTGAATTGAAGGCAGATCTGGACCTTCCTGTGGGCTGCTTGAAGTTGTTTTTGAAATTCTGCGGATGGACTTGGAGAAGGAAAACCCCTTTTGTCTTAGAAATGCTTATTTTGTTTTAAGTTGTGTCTTGCAAATAGTTGTTGGTCGTTTTATTTTCTGCCTTTTCTTGCGTTGTTAAGTCAGTTGAGTCTTTTCTTTTGAGTCACTCTCGTGTACCCTCAAGTCTTCATCTTTACAAGGAAGTGGGAGTCAAGTTTCTGATCATTTTATTGTGCCTATAGTGATGCATGTGTGACCTTTTACAAATAGAAAAAGGCTTTGAATTTGTTTTTTTGAATGAGATTCTATTAATAAGCTCGAATGTTGAGAAGGATCCCCCGAATGGTTTGAGTGAACTCTGACTTATCGGTGCAAGGTCATTCATGATTTCAAAAATTTTAAGTTGTTTCGTTTGCAAAACTTGAGAAGATAGGTTCAAAATTGTGCGTGGTAATTTACATTGTCCTGGGGTATCTCTTCGCTGTTAGGCGATCATTTTGGCAAGCACAAGGTGACTTTTAGACCTACAAGTACAAGGTGGCTTTCAGACCTTATAATCATAGAATTGCTCCCCTGGTGTTTTCATTATTTCAAAAAGAAAAGGAAAAAAGAAGAAAAAAAAGAACGAAAAAAAGAAATGGAAAAAAGAAAAAAAGAAAAGAAGAAAAAGAAAGAAGTCAATCATCAAGCTAGGGGCATCCATTAAAATGAAATCCAATCAACTGTGAGGAGGGGAACTTCTGTTTGAATTCAGGGAAGCCAAGGCAAGAAGGTACCACATTGCGAGAAGAACCAATTCTGAAAATGGAGCAAAAGAAAAGAAGAAGACATGCATAAGGAATGGAGAGCCAAACTCAAATCAAGGCAAAGTCAATTCCAATGTTAGGGCAAGGATGACTATTGATCAAATTCACCACAAATGTTGTAACGCTATCCTTGAGAGGCTCGCTAGGCCGAAAACCTGAAAGGGTGACCTAGGCAAAAGTTAGAGCATAAAAAATGAGAAATCAAAAAATATAGCTCGCAAGGTTGAAAACCCGAAGGAGCGACTTTGGCAAAAGTTAGAGCGCAAAAGGAAAGTGTGAACACCTGAGTGAACCTCAACCATGAACTACGTTGATCTAATTCCCATTCTTGGGATATGTAGGTAACTTCATCCTGAAGTTTGGTCTCAACCATATCTATCTCATTCATCTCGACCCAATCATCATCTTGCCTAATTCACGTCGTCAGCTTCACATCAATCCATGAGCTATATCGACTGTTGCACATATCACATACTTGTGTTGGGTAAGAAAGAACTAATTTGAATCAACAAGTGGAGAAATTTTCAATACTCAAACTTATTAGTGGAATCTCTATCTTGAGCAGAAAAGGAATTGAAACTCGAGTTTTGCAAAATTGATTTCTAAAGGGAACATAAGTAAAACTAGGGGCACTATGAATGATCAGTTACCTTGAGTCTTTTTCTGCTTTTGGGTCAGTCGTGAGTTCTGTTGTGTCGTGCCTAGTGCTTGTCTCAATCTGTGCTCTGTATCGAGTCACCATGGCATGTCGCTATTCATCGAGTCAACATAGCATGTATGTCGCTCAAAGATGCTCTTCATCGAGTCACCATAGCATGTCTGTCGCTCAAAATTCAACAGAGTAGCATGATCAAAATTCCATACACGAGTGTTCACTCTAAACTTGAAAACAAGTCCATGTGTGGAATTCATAAATGAGCTGAGAGTGCCCATATAAGGGGCATTACGCTCATGATCATTACAAGGTATAAATGAGGAATCTGTCACTGCTTCGGAGGGGACTGGAGTAAGTTCTCAACATGCTGGAACAGAAGAGAAGCATGAGTCTGATTGGTTGGCAATTGTTCCAGGATCTGATGATCCCCATTACATGTGCCTACATAATGTTGAAAAACAATGGCCAGTGGCTGGACATTAGGGGCAATTTTCGGTGCATCTGATCGGACCATCAATCGAACAAGGGGCATGAACCCAACTAGTGGCCAAGGACCGAACACTAGGGGTAATTTTCAATGCATCTGATCGGATCATCATCTGAACAAGGGCCATGAACCCAACCTTTCTCTCAACCATTTCAGATCCATTTCTCGGGCACTTTCCCCTAGATTAGAGTAGTTTACCCCCATGATGATTCTGATATGATTCTGCTTTCGAAAGTTGTCTCCAACCATTTCAAAACTCTCTTAGGATTATCATCTTCCCTCCGATTAATACATGTGCTTTGGCTTATGCTTGCATGCTTACACACTCTGGTTGATTTGAAATGCATGTTTGGTTGCTCTTACTCTTGACTTTGTTCTGTACTTAACAGAGTTTCGTTGAGTTACCTTCTGCAGTGTTTTTCAATTAACTTTTAATAAGTTGTGGCAAGTTACCCTGCACTCATTTCATAAGGTACATGACGCATTACTCTGAGTACTGCTCATTTCTCTCTACATACCATGCATCTTTCAGTTTATATCGCACTGTCTTGTCCATCTATTTGCATTGTTTTGTGCACCTTTAGTTCACACTATTTTGTGCACCTTGAGTTCGCACTGTTTTGTACACTTTCATAGCAATGTTTTGTTCACCTTGCATCGCACTGTTTTGTGCATTCATACATTTCCACCCTGCATCACACTATTTTGTGCATTTATCTTGTATCGCACTATCTTGTGCACCCCGTATCACATTGTTTTATGCATTCATACATCCACCCTGTATCGCACTGTTTTGTGCACCTTACATCGCACCATTTTGTGCATTTCACCTTGTATCGCACTATCTTGTGCAAACTTGCATCGCACTGTTTTGTGCATTTAATCTACATCACACCTTCCACAACACTGTTTTGTGCATTCACTTGCATCGCACTATCTTGTGCACCTACCTCGCACTGTCTTGTGCACTTGCATTGCATTATCTTGTGCACCTTGTATCGTACTGTCTTGTGCATTCGCTTCTATTTTGTGCATTCCACTCACATTGCACTGGTTTGTGCACCCTTACTCGCACTGTCTTGTGCACCTACCTTACACTGTTTTGTGCACCTTGTATCGCATTGTTTTGTGCACCCACGTCACACTATCTTGTGTAACTTGCATTGCATTATTTTGTGCATTCACCTTGTCTCGCACTATCTTGTGCACCTTCACTTGCATGTTTTGTACACCTCACTCGTACTGTCTTTTGCACTCGCTGGGTCAAGGAGACCTTAAATCCTCTAAAGGTGCAATTCTTTTGGTATTTGTCATGCCCGAACGGCTTCAGGCGGTTTGGTATAGCCACCTGACTGTGTTTGTAGTGAGTTCCTAGGAGATCAACTAAGATGGTGGAAACTAGAGTTCGAATGGCCGAGGCCTAGAAAGCAAAGGTTCGGAATTTCTGAGACTAAAGTCTGGTTTAAATACCCAAGGATGTATCCTCGGCTTGAAATCTGTATGGTAGCCCCATAGGTTGGGGTAGCTTGTATGTGCCTCAATTCTGGATACTGAACCAACCTAGTCTGTCATCCTGTTAAAGAATATGGAAAGTTGCAAACATAGCCATGGAGAAAAGTAGTACCCATGGTTTGGAAGCGCGTGAAGATGAACCAAGAAGAAGAGGAAGATCCACAGTCGTATAAGGTGAGTCATCGCCAATTACCCCTGCCAGGTACTTTCTAAGCACTACTTCCTAGCTGCTATATCATATTCAACATCTAGTATCATCTATTACATTGCATATAGCATCTATCGCATGCATTTACTACATTATCCATTACATCATGCATCCTTTCCATGGTAAGCTTAGTCTGGCATGAGCTCATACCGTTCCTTCGTTGAAACATGGTTCTGTCATGTGTAAGTACCCATACTGCGTTAAGGCCAGTATTGAGGGTGTCAACACCTTTTTTCGTGTTAGACGTGGTCTGTTTTGTGTCTATGCATTTTCTAGGTAAAATGTGGTTCGGCCTATGCCTTATTCACTTCATCCATTGCATTTATTGCATCGTACTTTGTCTTGTTGCATTTAGCATTTAGGATCATTATCTTTCCCCAGCAGATCATTCCTCACTTATATCATACCACCCAAGTACTTGTACTCTTTCTCTTTCTGCAAAAAACATAGTCTTGCATGTGTTCGCACCTCTTTCACGTTGAAACATGGTTCTGTTATGTATAAGTATCCATGTTGCGCTGAGGCCAGTATTAAGGATTTAGGCACTTATCTTGTGTTAGGCATCGTTCGGCTATGCCCACTTCTTTTCTATATAAAACGTAGTTAGATTTGTATCTCCATTCCTTTATGATATTAGTGTGTTTTGCACTGCTTGTGGTTTGATGATTTCGTTACATTGTATATCATTTGCATGGTTTTGTTACATTGTATATCATTTGCAAGGTTTCGTTACACTGTATATTATTTGCATGATTTCATTACATTGTTTTGTTGCATTGTGTATCATTGCATTCTACCTCTAAACTACGCTAGTTTGATTCCTTGCAACGGAATACGCAGGCAACCCTCGGGTTCAACCAACTGCATCTGCATTTTGTTTGTTTGCCCAAGTCTTACGATCATGTCAAAATGGGTCGTCTTCAGGCTTTGACATTCACTCATGTCATTTCATGACTTCGAGCTTTGTTAAAGAGGGGCAACTGTAGACACCCCATTTTTGACCGCCCATAAGACTTGGGCACCTCAGGTTGATCACTCGATGATGTTAGACCTTAAAATCCTATTTTTCAAAATATTTTTCCAAATGTTTCTGCAATGTTCCGAGGCTCGCATTTCGTAAAATATTGCACTTTTCGGTAAACCGAGCAAGGACAAAGTGGAAATAAATGAAAGGGAGGTGAACTCTTTGAATTTTTTTTAAAACCTCTTGTTTATAGGTTTGGCGTTGAAGAAAATTGGAGGAAAGGGAAGAAAACTAGTTTGGGAAATGGTTGAGCATGAAATCGTTAAGAGAGAACTAGGCAGCCTTCACTAAATCAGGCCTATCTCTTTGTACACTTAGACTTTAGTTGTGAGGCCACCATCATTGGAAAGTGTACTTCCGGAGCTTCAATTTAAACGCAAGAATCTTCTAAAGCCAAGTCCGGGTGAGAAAGATATGCCTGTTTGAAGTAAGGCCTGGAAGCAGATTTTTGTGGCTGGCAGCCCACTCTTTGTGGATAGCCGCCCACTATTGGTAGCCGGTCGGCCGCTTCTTCTGGCCTGTTGGTCACTTGTGTAAAACTCAGATATTTTTTCTAGTTATTCCCCAAAAGCTCCAGCTATTCGTATATAGATATTTTCAATCTGAGAGGTTGCTTTTCTATATATACTTGATCTCTCTTCATGTTTTTAGGTTACACAAAATTCCAAAAATCCCAAAACTTGAAATTCTCTCTCTATCTCTATTTTGCAACACACACACACCTTACCCAAACACTTCCTAAACCAATATTTGAGCTCTTCTTGCTGAGATTCTTGAGTCAAAATTTCAGGCTTTGAGACTGAAAGACTTGTGGTTTGTGAAACAAAGTGTTATTCATCTTCAAGATATATAACCTTGGCCTTCTCTACACTACTTTTTCCTCATCTTTTCTTACTATTTTTGGACTGTTTTAAGATTTTATTTTTGGGCTAAAACTTGTGGTTTAAAGCCATTAAAGGTAGAGGGGTGGATCACCCTTCTTTGAACCTTGTTTCATAGGCTTTTACCATTGTGTTTCCTACCTTGTTATCAACTTTTTTTAAAGCTTTTTATCACTGGTTCTCAGAGGTTTTTAGAGGCTAAAAATGTGGTTTTGAAGTCCCAAAAATGGAGGGGTTAGTCATCCCTCTTTTGGCTTGTTTACTAGCTTAAATTTCTCATTATTTTAGCTCACTCTTTGAGCTGTTTTTACTTTAATTTCAGCATTGTTTTGAGCTAACTTAGGATTGTTTTTATATAGTAGTTTCATTTATGCTTTGTATAGTGTGCTTTTAGTGTAATGGTCATCATAGGTTTGATAGTTTAGGCATTAGCCACTAACCTATTTTAGTTAATAGCATTTATTTCTTACTTTCCATACTTTTGATCACCTCTAATCACCATTGCAACCTCCCTCATTTCTTGCCTTTTTCTTTGTTTTGAAAGTTGTTTCAAACAAATTGCTTGTTCAAGCTTGAAATTGAGGTATTATGCTTAATGGTTTAATCCCCATGGAGGTTCATTACCAATGGCATGGTGTCTCTTTCATGCCCAAAACAACTATTTGTTTGATGCTTCTTTTCCTTAGAGGACTCAAATCTCATTATTGGACTTAATGAACTAAGGAATGGATGGTAATTTAAATGAAGTAATAAAATTGGAACTAAACTGATGCAACATAATAAGCAATTTGGTGTTCAATCGGGCGTTAATTGAACACATTGAAACTTGAGGCATTTCATATTTGCTAGTGTAGACACCCCATTTTTTACCGTCCTCAAGACTTGGACGTCACCGTTTGAACACTCGGTGATTATCCATGTTTGTGTTCGTTTGGAGTTCCCGGAGGCCTCGGCTCGCGCACCTTGCCTCAGGATCTCCGAACTTGACCGTTTAGTGTCTGGTTTTGCACCAAACACTTGTGTTTTGCCTTGGAGAGGCAGGGTAGGGCTTGTAGACCATCCCCACCCACCACCGGCAGTGGCTAGAGGCCACCGGCTGGTGTTTTGCTGCCACCGGCAATTTTTATTGCCGGCCGGCACTTTTTGTTGCCGGTCAGCACTATTTTGTGCCGGTTGGCACTCTTCTTGGCCAAGATGGCATTTTTGGCCGGCCGATTGCTGTTCATCTGCTTTTGCAGATATTTTTAGACAGCTGTCTTACTTTTGCATCCCTCCATACACGTGTATGGAGGGATCTCCCTCTTGTAAAGCTTGTCTTGTAAGCTTTACAAGACATATAGAGAGAGGCTTATCTCTTGGTTGAAAAGGGTGGAGGCTTTAGACATTTTAGAGAGGGAAAAACACAGAGAGAAGCTCTGGTTCTAGGGTTTGAGTTAGATACATTCTCTATCTCTCTTTCCCTCTCATTTGTTCACTAGGTGCTTTGTGTCTTACTATTGCACACAAACACCTAGTGTTTCACCTTCCTCTTGAAACTAGGGTTCTAATTGCTTGTTCTTGAGTTTCTTGACTGGTTTGGAGCCAAAGGAGGCCATTGGAGCATCATTTGTGAAGGAGGCTTCAAGGGTGAGAATCAATTCCCATTTTTTCCCTTTTTTGCATTGATTTTATACCCATCTTAGAGCTGTTTTTGTGCTTATTGTATAACATAAAAAAGTTCTGTTTTTAGGCCCTCTTTATTGTTTATCAAGAGTGTTTTGTTGTTTGAGGGTTGTTGACCACCCTTAGGCCTTGAAAGGCCTCTTTTTGGACCTTTTTGCGCTAGCTCCGGGATTTTGGTGTTGGGGTCTCTTCACCACTGAAATCTTGAGGGATTTCAGTGGTGAAGATGATGCCTTGAAGTCCCAAGAAGGAGAGGGCCACCCCCTCTCCTTGTTGTCCTTGAAAAGGGTATATTTTGGCCTCTTAAGGAAGCCTATGCTTGAGCGTGTGTTGAGCATGTTTGGTTTGTTTTTCATGCTTATATACCTATAATATAACATGATTTTAAGTTGGTTTTGGAACTCCATGCATGCTTAGCATAGTTGCCATGTAATGCCTTGTTTATGCCTTAACATGTCTTAGGTTGTTAGCCTTAGTTGGAGCATGTTTTAGGCTTAGTCTTGTGAAGATTATGTGCTTACTTTGCCATGTTTTAGGTATGTCCCTAAGTGTTTGGGTCGATTTCGGCATGCTTGATATAGCTCCTTTGTATTTGGGCTTGTTGGCCTTGAGTATGTGCATGTGTAGCATGACATCTTTACATTATTTTGATGATTTGGGATCATCCTACATGCCATTTCAGTCCCATTTCCATGCTTGTTGGATTGCCTTGCATGTCTCTTTAACGCCTCATAAGCTTGTGTAGCAATGCTCCATGTTTTGGTGCTTATTCATGCTTTTGTTTTGAGTCATTTGAATGCCATTTAAGTGATTCTTGAGGTTTGTTTTAGCATAATTTCAGAGCTCATGTTGCATGTTAATTGTTCATGATTGCCCCTTTCAAGTGTGCTTGAGGGTTGTCTAATTTGCGCCTAAGTGTTGGGCCTTAATCGTGTGTACGTGTGCATGTGTTTTGGCTTCTTGTTTTGGGCATTTTGGCTACTGTTTTGGGTCTTATTAGAGCTGCCTAAATCACACATAAGTCCATCTTTGCATCATTTGCATTGCCATGTGTTTGCTTGTATGCTTACATAAGTGCATTGCATTGTTCATGTTGCATCCCTAGATAACATGCCTAGGTTGCATTGCATCAACATGCATTCCTTGTCCCTTGATTTGGTGATGGGGATTAGGACTTTGGTTTGATTTGGTTTGCATGCATTTGAAATCAAAGTTGCATACTTGGTTCTTTGGGCCATCATGCATGGAAATGCGCGATTGGTGGTCCGAGAATCGAGGCGCATGCCCCTTTGAGTCATTACCATGATAAGGGGCATGGTTGGTGCATATATGCCTTGAATTGTGCTGCCATGCCTTGTTTTTCCCTCTGTTGCTGTGAGTTGCAGGTTCTGCAGGCTTTCTTTGCCGACCGGCAGTGTAAGGTGCCGGCCGGCAATCTTTTCTCTGCCGACAGCTTCAATTTTGTGCCGATGGCCACATACCAGTGCCGGTGATGATCCCACTCAGCCGGTGGTACTCCCCAGTGCCCAGGGATGTAACCCTGAGGTTTTGACAGCCTCCAGAGGAGTGAAGGAAGGAAAACAGAGGCAGCTTGTGCATGGCGGCGCGCTTCTCGAGGCGTTTTACTGTTTTTCTTAGTCTATTTAATTTGTTAATTAAATTAGGCAATTTGTAATATTAATTAGCTTGCGTAGTTAATTAATTTGTAATATTTATTCGGTCCCTCCGAGCGAGGGCAAATCTGTAATAAGTGTGCGTGAGTGTGTGTATGTCTTCCAACCTCACGTCTTTCTTCCCTTTTATTTACCTGCTTATGATGGTAGATTAGGGCATATTTAAATTAGCATACCTTATGCTATGCATGCGTGCATCCATGCATTTGTATTGCATACATTAGGCTCGGTACATCACGCTAACCGGATTTGTATTTCAAATTCTAAACCGAATATGTGATAATTGTGCATTTTCACATACCCTGTTTTAGGGTTAGCCGAGCCTGCCTAGATTGCATTTTTGCATGTGATGCATTAGCCATTTTTAACATGAACTAGGACACGCATGTTTGCTAACTAGTTTACTGTTTTGGCACGGAGTACGATGTAAGTATTTTCGCTTTAGCATCCAGCATGCGTGTGAGTGTTGCCACAACAGTATGCTTGCCATGCGGCTAAGTGCTTACATGAGATAAACTGCTTGAATGCCTGTGGGTGGAGGTCAAATTGCTTAAATTGGGATAATGCGTTAAAACGGCGATTTTTAAGCCCACTAGATAGTGGCAAAACCATCTTTTCCAAAAGCCCACTTGAGGGTGGCAAAATCTGTATTTTAGCCTACTTGCGAGTAGCAAACCATTTTCAAAACAAACATGAAATGTTTTGTTCCAATTTGGGCGATTTGGTCTATACTTGTTTGCCGCATGCATAACATAGCAATACTAGGCTAATAATTGGAATAAGAACACATAAAGTTTTCAAAAACGGATATCACGGTTAGTAGAGGCCGGTCTTCGGACCGGGCGAAAGGGGGTGCTCATAGCTGACCTTCCCCGATCGTACCCAAGCTCCCGAGCCGAGACAACTCCGGTGATGACGGACATGTGGCCTTCGGCACCGAATCAGGGTTTCCTAAATTCTCCCTATAAAAAATATTTAGGTGGCGACTCTGTATCTGGCAAAGCAGTCCATGTTTGGCACTAATTTTTCAAAAATCTGTTTCTCAAAACGATTTGCCAGATTTGGACTCTTTGGTTCAGATTAAGAACCGTGACACAAATCGAGTCCGAACTGTAGCATGAGGCCCACGCGGGCGCGTCTACAGCTAGTGATGAAATGATTCAAGTTTCCAAGGTCAACCACTTCCCTTGATCAATCCATGATAGGGAGACGGTTTGAAAGTGTTTTATTGTGCATTTATTGAAATTGTACATCTTAGTTCATGGCCATCATGCAATGAAATTCCATCAATTGATGGCCTGCGAATTGAGCTTGCCACTCCTTTGAGCTGTTTGATGATAATGAGGGTAAGGTGTACAAACATACCTTGAATACCCTGTTTGTGCTCTGTATGCTTTCTGTTGCAGCAGGAGGAACCGAGCTTCAGTGGCCGGCAGGCCACTTCTTTTTGACGGCAAGCTACCATTTGTGGCCGGCAGGTCACCACTCCTGTCCTACTGGCCACTTTTGAAAAATTGAACAGTGGCCTTTTGAAACAGAACAGAGTTGATTTTGAGGTAAAAAAAAGTACAAGGGTTCTAACTGTGCAACAAATGCTTTCTGGCAACAAAATAGTGGCTTTTTCGGGTGGAAATCTGCGCACAAACATGAACACTCCTTGCTTCCCGGGGCTGTTTAGTTTAATTACTTAGCTTAGTTATTTCTTTAAATTTTGTAAAGTGTAGTAATTAATTAGGTGTAGCGCTAGTTCATTTTGTCTTGTAAATAATTAGTTACTTTTGTGTTTTAATCATTTTTAGACTAGTTATTTAATTTGTTATTGTAATAATTAAGCTAGCATAGTTAGTTTATTTAATTCATTTTGTAATAGTTAGTTAATTCGTAGTAATTAGTTGGGCTAGATTATTCATTCGGAGAGGGCAAGCAATTGTAATGACATGTATGTCTTCTAACCCCACATCTTTCTTCCTTTTATTTAACTGATTATGATGGTTAGTTTAGGGCATCATGCCTTGTTTAGCATCTCTCATACCTTGCATCTATTGTCTTGCATGCATGAGGTTCTGCGCATCATTTTAAGTTAATACTTCTTTGAATACATGCTTAGACCGCATGATATCTAATTGATTCATATGCCATATTAGCAGCCGAGCCTAGTAATTGCATATTGCATGTGTTGTATTAGTCATATTGCATAGTTAAGATCACACATTTTTCCTAACTCTTTTATTTTTTTGGCTTGGAGTACTAGGTGAGCTTTTTTGTGCTTTTGCATATTGCACAAATGTGATTGTCGCCTTGTTTAACATGTTTGCCATGAGACTAATTACTTAATTGCTATATCTTCTTGAATGCCTGTAGATGAAGGCTAATTGCTTGAATTGGAATAATTTGAGTAATGTATATATGCGATCACTTTTTCAAGTGGTACATATTCGAAATAAATTTTTTTTTTTTAAAACAAACATGAGATCAAGTGTTCCAATTTTTGCAAATAGTCTATACTTGTGTGTGCATCATATAGTAAGTTAGCCAAAATAATCGGAACAAGAGCATATAATGTAAATAAGATTCACATCATGATTAGTAGAGGCTGATCTTTGATCGGGCGAGCAGGGGTGCTCAATTCATAACCTTTCCCTCTCGCATTGAAGTTCCGGAGCTCAGACAATCTTGGTGATGATGGACACGTGGCCTTTGGCAAGAGTCATGGGTTTCCTAAATTTTCTAAAAATATTTAGGTGGCGACTCTGTATCTGGAAAAATAATCTATTTTCGGCATTTTGATTCAAAATCGATTTTTCAAAAGATTTGTCGGATTTAGATTCTTTGGCGCTTATCTATTTCACATTGTACTTGTAAGATTAGATTTAGAACTGTGGGAGTTCGATACTGTAGGGCTTATTCGTCTTCCGAAAGGAGCGTGAAAAGTCGAGCTACATATCCCCACCCTCATTCTCAGAAGATATTCCCTTTCGCAACCCGAACCTTTTAACTAAAAATTTAATGTCATGGTGATACCAATGATATAGTATTACCAACTAATAATAAACTTACAGAATAATACTATATGTACCAATTAGTATACTAACTAGTGTACTAATAGATAATGTGGCATCATTTTAGAGGTTTTGGGTATTTGCAATATGTATAATAAATGTGGTCAATAATAATATTATAATATTAGTTGGTACACTAGTTAATACATTAATTAGTGCATGTACCACCACCGTAAACTTACATATAACAAATGAATTCCACTTTTAATGAATATCTACTTTACTACATACATAACTAGCCTATCACCCGTGCTATGCACGGGATAATTATAGATATTTTATATTTGTTTTAGATTTTTTTAATATATAAATTATGTTTTTTAAGATTTTTTATAAAAATAATTTAACAATCTTATCACTAACCATAATGTATGGGAGAAGTTGAAAAAGATACTGTAGTAACTATACATGGATTGTATCTATAATTATTTGTATGATGAGATTTTAAATGCTGATTAGGGAATTTTGACAAAATCAATAAATGCAGGCATCTGGAAAGACATGTGGATTGAAAAAATTAATAAATGCTGATCAGGAGATTTTGACCGAATTAATAAATGCGGAGATTTTTTTAAATAAAAAATAAAAAATTTAGAAAATTCAGATTATGATATTAAAACTCTCAAAGGCCTTGGGAGTTAAAAATCCAATTTTACTTAATATATAGTATAGATACGGTAAATGAAAATAAATTACTAGATAATGGTATCGATGATATGATATTACTGCTACAGTTAATTTTTTTTCCCACCCTTTGATCATCCAAGCCACAACTCATCAAATATATATTTTTATTTATTTTAATATAATTTTAAAAAGTATTATTAATGGTAAATCAAATAAAAAAAATTACAAAAAAAAAAAAGAATTCAAGGTTGGACTCTTATAATAAAATAAATCCTAAATTTTTAATTTTATTAATTTAAATCCTAATTTTTTTTTTATTTTCAATTTAAACTAATTGTCTATTTCCATTAAAATAAAACCAATGAAAAAAAAATATTTTAGTCATTAAATTTAAAGAAAAATAATATTTAAGATATTTTATGAACACCTACATTTAGTTTAATGGCTAAAATATATTTTCTGTACCAATTTTATTTAATGAAAATATGAATGGTATAGATTGAAAACAAATCAAAAATTAAGATTTAAATTGATAAAAATTTAGAATTTATTTTGTTACAATAATCAAACTCTAATTTATTTAATTATTTTTTAAAATTTGTTATTTCCCCAAAAAACTAATTGGAAACGTTTATATTTATTATCTATTTAGTAGTGTAGATCAGGGATGTGAATGGTGCGATTTGAAAATAAAACTATAAATTAAATTGTAAATGACAAATTAACAAATAGTCAAATCGCGATTTGGACAATTTAGGTTGTTTTAATTTGTTAGTTGATTGAAAAAATAATATCAAATAATTATCAAACATTTACATAATATATAATATTAATTAATTTTATATAATATTTTTCATATATATAACGCTAATTTATAATAAACTATATACATGAAATTTCTTTCATTGATTTTTATTTTGATATTTTATAAATAAAATATATATATATATATATTCAAATACAAATCTTAAACTACGAACAAATTAACTAAATTTTATATAACAAATCAAATTAACTCACAATTAACAAACAATTAATGCGAATTGAACAATGCGGTCCGGATTGAACAATATTTTATATAATCGTAATGTGTAGGACATACACAATGTACCTTCCAACCTAAACAAAAATTGCACAATATAGGGGGTAATTTGAAAAGGTTAGCTTTTTAGTTTTTTTTTTTTTTTTTAGTATTTTAATTTTTTTAAGTTATATCATCTCTTTATTTTTTTTTATAAAAAAAATCAAAAAAAATAAGTTTTTACCATCTTTTTAAAATACCACTAGAGTAAGAGATGCACAAATGTGGTGTCAGCCACATACCCTACTTTCTTCCATGGATTTCCCTTTTTAAAAAGGAAAATGTTATGCATTGTAAATAATTTAGGAATTATGTTAAAGATTCTAAATAATTTATTAAATTTTCATTTTTTGTGATTCCACACTTATATGAGATGTTTGGTAAAAAAATTGATAAATTTGACATGGACAGGCCCACGAGGCATACAGCCCACGGCAAACCACCCCGAACCCATCGCTTTGGACCCATAGCATAACTTGGTTGGCAAAGCCCAGGACAGCTGGAGGCCACCTGGACGTGGAGTGCCAAGGGCATTCGGACACATGACAGATGAGACACAGGCCACATCAGCAGACAAAGATCTGCAGAGTTATTGCCACAACACATCACCATTAATGCAGCCCATCACAGCATTTATTACGACAACACCTCCCCGTCGGAACAGAGCCCCCTCACCCTGAACAAGGTAAGCTACGGCACAGGCTTTCGGCGGAAAGGGGGCACGTCACAAGAGACAGTGAAATGATTATCAAAGGATATAAGCAACAAGAGAAGCACAAGAAAAATGTTAAGCTTTTTATCTCTCCATCTTTTTCCCTACATTGTCCTGTTTTTCTCTACTAATTCTCTCGCCGGAGGGTTCACTGGGGGACTGCCCCGTTCCCCTTTGGACTTGCTTGCAGGTCATTTGACGGAATCACCACCCGAAGCCGGAACCTGAAGAACCTGGGCCAGCCTGACCCATCCACCCGGGACGGACTGTATCATCAGAATTAAATGTCAGTTTACAATTTACTCTATTTTGTTTACAGATAATAGGTATTTTTATTTAAAATATATATTATATATTTTCAAAATATGTATTAAAATTTAAAAATGAGTTGGGGAGATGGATGGTGAAAAAAATTGAGTGAAACCAATCATAATCTATCACGTAAGTGAATTTTGCAAATTTACCCAAAAAGTTTGACCTGTTGTCTTGTCCTCTTTAATTACTTATATGTGTCGGCTAGTGGAATAAGTTAGATAACCGTAATTACTATGTGTCAATTAGTGGGATGAGTTTGGATAACCGCAAGGTGATTATATTGAGATGGTGGGGTTCACATGTGGTATTTTATAATTGGACGGTGATAGTATGCCATACAACAGCGAGGTGATACTACAAATGTATCATGAGAAAAGAATGAATAGAAACTTACTTTTAAAATGAGTGAAAATATAATTTTATTTTGTTTTAAAACTCTGTAAATGTTGAATTTTGTTCGAAATTGAAAATAGAGGCCAAACATGTTATCTACAGTTTTAAAAATTTTTGATAAAAGTGTTAATGTAAATGTAAATTACTACTACACACTCCACCAAACCTACCTCCACCACTCACTCCTCACCTACTCCAGAATCATCTCCTATATAATAGGAATTCTTGTACAAAATCAAAACATAACAATCTTGTAAAACAATACAATCAATAATAATACATCAGTTATTTTACATGGTATCAGAGCTATAGGTTAAGCTCTTGGTGTTCTTCGCCTTCCGGCGGGCGGCAACCTTGCCTTGACCGCCCGCCGGATCTCAACCAATTGAAACCTCCATCAACTCCAGCAAGAGGCTCACAGGAAATGATCCATACCAACAAACATCGATCGATACGAGCTAGGATATTCTCAGATGACATGATCACCACGGGTATTTCTCTCAAAGTCGATGACTCCTTCTTGAGCAATTCATATCCAGTCATTCCAGCCATTGAATCCGACGGAGCTCTTCTCTCCATCCAAACCGAGATACTGCAGAGCTCTGCTTCCACTCTCCTCTTCTCCATCCTCTACATCGGCGTCTTCTCCGTTGCACACTCCGCTCACTCCCACTCTCACGCCGCCGCTCCGGCGCCGGCCGTCGACTGCACCACCCTGGTCCTCAAGATGACCGACTGTCTCTCCTACGTCACCAACGGCAGCACCGTCAAGAAGCCGGAGGGAACTTGCTGCTCCGTCCTCAAAACGGTGCTCACAACTAACGAGGCACTCAGAGATACGAGTTTGGCCGACGGAGCCGCGGCTGAGGAGCTGAGAGTTGCGGCCTTTCTTCTGCAAGACGGTGTTAGCAGTGACTACCTTCACGATGAGAGTGTGACCATTGGTTCCAGGTTTCAGCTGATCAACCCTCACATACTCCCGTGGGTTGGCACTATCTCTAAACCTACCATACTACTCCCGTGGGTTGGCCGTGTGGGCACTGCTTCTCTAAATAGCTTCTTTTTAACCCATCGATCCCAGCCAACCCAGTTTCACAGAGGAGTCTTTAACCTTCTCCTCAACCTGGCTCTCCCTTGTGCTTCTCTCTCTACATCTCTTTCTCTCTCTCTAATAATCCACCCACATGCCCCACATGCCCCCAGCTTTTTCCCTTTACACAACACCACTCCCTACGCACTACCATCTTCTTATTCTTTCTTTCTTTTCTTTTTATTTTTCTTTCACTTTCACATGCCCCAAAATCTTTCCCTTTCACAACCAAACAAAAAAAAAAAAAAAAAAAAAAAAAAAAACCCCAAATGGTGGTCGTCCTCTGACCTTCTCTCCCTCTCTCGGCAGCTTTCACAAATAAACAAATACAATAAAATAACACTACAATAAAATAACCAATACCCACACTGATATGCACACTACTCCACCATGCACACCGCACATGCATACACCACCTCAGACATATCTTTTTCCACACTCTCGGCTTGCTCTGCAAACCCTTCCATTGCCGG